>NC_140594.1:1152838805-1158050973 GCF_964204655.1 Triturus cristatus
TGAGCCCTAAGCCCTAATACCGGCCTCCAAAACCCTAGATCCGAGCCTTAAACCCTCTCTGGGAGCCCTAAACCCTAAATCCGAGCCCTAAGCCCTAAAACTGAGCCCTTAGCCCTAAAACTGACCCCTAAGCCTGAGCCCTAATACCGGCCCCCAAAGCCCTAGATCCGAGCCTTAAATCCTATCCGGGAGCCCTAAACCCTAAAACCAAGCCCTAAAACTGAGCCCTAAGCCCTAGAACTGAGCCCTAAACCCTAATGCCGGCCCCAAAAGCCCTAGATCCGAGCCTTAAACCCTACCCAGGAGCAGTAACCCTAAAACCGAGCACTAAGCCCTAAAACTGAGCCCTAAGCCCTAAAACTGCACCCTAAACCCTAATGCCGGCCCTCAAAGCCCTAGATCCGAGCCTTAAACCCTATCCGGGAGCCCTAAAACCGAGCCCTAAGCCCTAAAACTGAGCCCTAAGCCCTAATACCGGCCTCCAAAACCCTAGATCCGAGCCTTAAACCCTCTCTGGGAGCCCTAAACCCTAAATCCGAGCCCTAAGCCCTAAAACTGAGCCCTTAGCCCTAAAACTGACCCCTAAGCCTGAGCCCTAATACCGGCCCCCAAAGCCCTAGATCCGAGCCTTAAATCCTATCCGGGAGCCCTAAACCCTAAAACAAGCCCTAAACTGAGCCCCTAAGCCCTAGAACTGAGCCCTAAACCCTAATGCCGGCCCCAAAAGCCCTAGATACGAGCCTTAAACCCTACCGGGAGCCCTAAACCCTAAAACCGAGCCCTAAGCCCTAAAACTGAGCCCTTATCCCTAAAACTGCACCCTAAACCCTAATGCCGGCCCTCAAAGCCCTAGATCCGAGCCTTAAACCCTATCCGGGAGCCCTAAAACCGAGCCCTAAGCCCTAAAACTGAGCCCTAAGCCCTAATACCGGCCTCCAAAACCCTAGATCCGAGCCCTTAAACCCTCTCTGGGAGCCCTAAACCCTAAATCCGAGCCCTAAGCCCTAAAACTGAGCCCTTAGCCCTAAAACTGACCCCTAAGCCTGAGCCCTAATACCGGCCCCCAAAGCCCTAGATCCGAGCCTTAAATCCTATCCGGGAGCCCTAAACCCTAAAACCAAGCCCTAAAACTGAGCCCTAAGCCCTAGAACTGAGCCCTAAACCCTAATGCCGGCCCCAAAAGCCCTAGATCCGAGCCTTAAACCCTACCCAGGAGCAGTAACCCTAAAACCGAGCACTAAGCCCTAAAACTGAGCCCTAAGCCCTAAAACTGCACCCTAAACCCTAATGCCGGCCCTCAAAGCCCTAGATCCGAGCCTTAAACCCTATCCGGGAGCCCTAAAACTGAGCCCTAAACCCTAATGCCGGCCCTCAAATCCCTAGATTCGAGCCTTAAACCCTATCCGGGAGCCCTAAAACCGAGCCCTAAGCCCTAACACTGAGCCCTAAGCCCTAATACCGGCCTCCAAAACCCTAGATCCGAGCCTTAAACCCTCTCTGGGAGCCCTAAACCCTAAATCCGAGCCCTAAGCCCTAAAACTGAGCCCTTAGCCCTAAAACTGACCCCTAAGCCTGAGCCCTAATACCGGCCCCCAAAGCCCTAGATCCGAGCCTTAAATCCTATCCGGGAGCCCTAAACCCTAAAACCAAGCCCTAAAACTGAGCCCTAAGCCCTAGAACTGAGCCCTAAACCCTAATGCCGGCCCCAAAAGCCCTAGATCCGAGCCTTAAACCCTACCCGGGAGCCCTAAACCCTAAAACCGAGCACTAAGCCCTAAAACTGAGCCCTAAGCCCTAAAACTGCACCCTAAACCCTAATGCCGGCCCTCAAAGCCCTAGATCCGAGCCTTAAACCCTATCCGGGAGCCCTAAAACTGAGCCCTAAACCCTAATGCCGGCCCTCAAAGCCCTAGATTCAAGCCTTAAACCCTATCCGGGAGCCCTAAAACCGAGCCCTAAGCCCTAAAACTGAGCCCTAAGCCCTAATACCGGCCTCCAAAACCCTAGATCCGAGCCTTAAACCCTCTCTGGGAGCCCTAAACCCTAAATCCGAGCCCTAAGCCCTAAAACTGAGCCCTTAGCCCTAAAACTGACCCCTAAGCCTGAGCCCTAATACCGGCCCCCAAAGCCCTAGATCCGAGCCTTAAATCCTATCCGGGAGCCCTAAACCCTAAAACCAAGCCCTAAAACTGAGCCCTAAGCCCTAGAACTGAGCCCTAAACCCTAATGCCGGCCCCAAAAGCCCTAGATCCGAGCCTTAAACCCTACCCGGGAGCCCTAAACCCTAAAACCGAGCCCTAAGCCCTAAAACTGAGCCCTAAGCCCTAAGCCCTAAAACTGCACCCTAAACCCTAATGCCGGCCCTCAAAGCCCTAGATTCGAGCCTTAAACCCTATCCGGGAGCCCTAAAACTGAGCCCTAAGCCCTAAAACTGAGCCCTAAGCCCTAATGCCGGCCCTCAAAGCCCTAGATTCAAGCCTTAAACCCTATCCGGGAGCCCTAAAACCGAGCCCTAAGCCCTAAAACTGAGCCCTAAGCCCTAATACCGGCCTCCAAAACCCTAGATCCGAGCCTTAAACCCTCTCTGGGAGCCCTAAACCCTAAATCCGAGCCCTAAGCCCTAAAACTGAGCCCTTAGCCCTAAAACTGACCCCTAAGCCTGAGCCCTAATACCGGCCCCCAAAGCCCTAGATCCGAGCCTTAAATCCTATCCGGGAGCCCTAAACCCTAAAACCAAGCCCTAAAACTGAGCCCTAAGCCCTAGAACTGAGCCCTAAACCCTAATGCCGGCCCCAAAAGCCCTAGATCCGAGCCTTAAACCCTACCCAGGAGCAGTAACCCTAAAACCGAGCACTAAGCCCTAAAACTGAGCCCTAAGCCCTAAAACTGCACCCTAAACCCTAATGCCGGCCCTCAAAGCCCTAGATCCGAGCCTTAAACCCTATCCGGGAGCCCTAAAACTGAGCCCTAAACCCTAATGCCGGCCCTCAAAGCCCTAGATTCAAGCCTTAAACCCTATCCGGGAGCCCTAAAACCGAGCCCTAAGCCCTAAAACTGAGCCCTAAGCCCTAATACCGGCCTCCAAAACCCTAGATCCGAGCCTTAAACCCTCTCTGGGAGCCCTAAACCCTAAATCCGAGCCCTAAGCCCTAAAACTGAGCCCTTAGCCCTAAAACTGACCCCTAAGCCTGAGCCCTAATACCGGCCCCCAAAGCCCTAGATCCGAGCCTTAAATCCTATCCGGGAGCCCTAAACCCTAAAACCAAGCCCTAAAACTGAGCCCTAAGCCCTAGAACTGAGCCCTAAACCCTAATGCCGGCCCCAAAAGCCCTAGATCCGAGCCTTAAACCCTACCCGGGAGCCCTAAACCCTAAAACCGAGCACTAAGCCCTAAAACTGAGCCCTAAGCCCTAAAACTGCACCCTAAACCCTAATGCCGGCCCTCAAAGCCCTAGATCCGAGCCTTAAACCCTATCCGGGAGCCCTAAAACTGAGCCCTAAACCCTAATGCCGGCCCTCAAAGCCCTAGATTCAAGCCTTAAACCCTATCCGGGAGCCCTAAAACCGAGCCCTAAGCCCTAAAACTGAGCCCTAAGCCCTAATACCGGCCTCCAAAACCCTAGATCCGAGCCTTAAACCCTCTCTGGGAGCCCTAAACCCTAAATCCGAGCCCTAAGCCCTAAAACTGAGCCCTTAGCCCTAAAACTGACCCCTAAGCCTGAGCCCTAATACCGGCCCCCAAAGCCCTAGATCCGAGCCTTAAATCCTATCCGGGAGCCCTAAACCCTAAAACCAAGCCCTAAAACTGAGCCCTAAGCCCTAGAACTGAGCCCTAAACCCTAATGCCGGCCCCAAAAGCCCTAGATCCGAGCCTTAAACCCTACCCGGGAGCCCTAAACCCTAAAACCGAGCACTAAGCCCTAAAACTGAGCCCTAAGCCCTAAAACTGCACCCTAAACCCTAATGCCGGCCCTCAAAGCCCTAGATCCGAGCCTTAAACCCTATCCGGGAGCCCTAAAACTGAGCCCTAAACCCTAATGCCGGCCCTCAAATCCCTAGATTCGAGCCTTAAACCCTATCCGGGAGCCCTAAAACCGAGCCCTAAGCCCTAACACTGAGCCCTAAGCCCTAATACCGGCCTCCAAAACCCTAGATCCGAGCCTTAAACCCTCTCTGGGAGCCCTAAACCCTAAATCCGAGCCCTAAGCCCTAAAACTGAGCCCTTAGCCCTAAAACTGACCCCTAAGCCTGAGCCCTAATACCGGCCCCCAAAGCCCTAGATCCGAGCCTTAAATCCTATCCGGGAGCCCTAAACCCTAAAACCGAGCCCTAAAACTGAGCCCTAAGCCCTAGAACTGAGCCCTAAACCCTAATGCCGGCCCCAAAAGCCCTAGATCCGAGCCTTAAACCCTACCCGGGAGCCCTAAACCCTAAAACCGAGCCCTAAGCCCTAAAACTGAGCCCTAAGCCCTAAGCCCTAAAACTGCACCCTAAACCCTAATGCCGGCCCTCAAAGCCCTAGATTCGAGCCTTAAACCCTATCCGGGAGCCCTAAAACTGAGCCCTAAGCCCTAAAACTGAGCCCTAAACCCTAATGCCGGCCCTCAAAGCCCTAGATTCAAGCCTTAAACCCTATCCGGGAGCCCTAAAACCGAGCCCTAAGCCCTAAAACTGAGCCCTAAGCCCTAATACCGGCCTCCAAAACCCTAGATCCGAGCCTTAAACCCTCTCTGGGAGCCCTAAACCCTAAATCCGAGCCCTAAGCCCTAAAACTGAGCCCTTAGCCCTAAAACTGACCCCTAAGCCTGAGCCCTAATACCGGCCCCCAAAGCCCTAGATCCGAGCCTTAAATCCTATCCGGGAGCCCTAAACCCTAAAACCAAGCCCTAAAACTGAGCCCTAAGCCCTAGAACTGAGCCCTAAACCCTAATGCCGGCCCCAAAAGCCCTAGATCCGAGCCTTAAACCCTACCCGGGAGCCCTAAACCCTAAAACCGAGCACTAAGCCCTAAAACTGAGCCCTAAGCCCTAAAACTGCACCCTAAACCCTAATGCCGGCCCTCAAAGCCCTAGATCCGAGCCTTAAACCCTATCCGGGAGCCCTAAAACTGAGCCCTAAACCCTAATGCCGGCCCTCAAAGCCCTAGATTCAAGCCTTAAACCCTATCCGGGAGCCCTAAAACCGAGCCCTAAGCCCTAAAACTGAGCCCTAAGCCCTAATACCGGCCTCCAAAACCCTAGATCCGAGCCTTAAACCCTCTCTGGGAGCCCTAAACCCTAAATCCGAGCCCTAAGCCCTAAAACTGAGCCCTTAGCCCTAAAACTGACCCCTAAGCCTGAGCCCTAATACCGGCCCCCAAAGCCCTAGATCCGAGCCTTAAATCCTATCCGGGAGCCCTAAACCCTAAAACCAAGCCCTAAAACTGAGCCCTAAGCCCTAGAACTGAGCCCTAAACCCTAATGCCGGCCCCAAAAGCCCTAGATCCGAGCCTTAAACCCTACCCGGGAGCCCTAAACCCTAAAACCGAGCACTAAGCCCTAAAACTGAGCCCTAAGCCCTAAAACTGCACCCTAAACCCTAATGCCGGCCCTCAAAGCCCTAGATTCGAGCCTTAAACCCTATCCGGGAGCCCTAAAACTGAGCCCTAAGCCCTAAAACTGAGCCCTAAACCCTAATGCCGGCCCTCAAAGCCCTAGATTCAAGCCTTAAACCCTATCCGGGAGCCCTAAAACCGAGCCCTAAGCCCTAAAACTGAGCCCTAAGCCCTAATACCGGCCTCCAAAACCCTAGATCCGAGCCTTAAACCCTCTCTGGGAGCCCTAAACCCTAAATCCGAGCCCTAAGCCCTAAAACTGAGCCCTTAGCCCTAAAACTGACCCCTAAGCCTGAGCCCTAATACCGGCCCCCAAAGCCCTAGATCCGAGCCTTAAATCCTATCCGGGAGCCCTAAACCCTAAAACCAAGCCCTAAAACTGAGCCCTAAGCCCTAGAACTGAGCCCTAAACCCTAATGCCGGCCCCAAAAGCCCTAGATCCGAGCCTTAAACCCTACCCGGGAGCCCTAAACCCTAAAACCGAGCACTAAGCCCTAAAACTGAGCCCTAAGCCCTAAAACTGCACCCTAAACCCTAATGCCGGCCCTCAAAGCCCTAGATCCGAGCCTTAAACCCTATCCGGGAGCCCTAAAACTGAGCCCTAAACCCTAATGCCGGCCCTCAAAGCCCTAGATTCAAGCCTTAAACCCTATCCGGGAGCCCTAAAACCGAGCCCTAAGCCCTAAAACTGAGCCCTAAGCCCTAATACCGGCCTCCAAAACCCTAGATCCGAGCCTTAAACCCTCTCTGGGAGCCCTAAACCCTAAATCCGAGCCCTAAGCCCTAAAACTGAGCCCTTAGCCCTAAAACTGACCCCTAAGCCTGAGCCCTAATACCGGCCCCCAAAGCCCTAGATCCGAGCCTTAAATCCTATCCGGGAGCCCTAAACCCTAAAACCAAGCCCTAAAACTGAGCCCTAAGCCCTAGAACTGAGCCCTAAACCCTAATGCCGGCCCCAAAAGCCCTAGATCCGAGCCTTAAACCCTACCCGGGAGCCCTAAACCCTAAAACCGAGCCCTAAGCCCTAAAACTGAGCCCTAAGCCCTAAGCCCTAAAACTGCACCCTAAACCCTAATGCCGGCCCTCAAAGCCCTAGATTCGAGCCTTAAACCCTATCCGGGAGCCCTAAAACTGAGCCCTAAGCCCTAAAACTGAGCCCTAAGCCCTAATGCCGGCCCTCAAAGCCCTAGATTCAAGCCTTAAACCCTATCCGGGAGCCCTAAAACCGAGCCCTAAGCCCTAAAACTGAGCCCTAAGCCCTAATACCGGCCTCCAAAACCCTAGATCCGAGCCTTAAACCCTCTCTGGGAGCCCTAAACCCTAAATCCGAGCCCTAAGCCCTAAAACTGAGCCCTTAGCCCTAAAACTGACCCCTAAGCCTGAGCCCTAATACCGGCCCCCAAAGCCCTAGATCCGAGCCTTAAATCCTATCCGGGAGCCCTAAACCCTAAAACCAAGCCCTAAAACTGAGCCCTAAGCCCTAGAACTGAGCCCTAAACCCTAATGCCGGCCCCAAAAGCCCTAGATCCGAGCCTTAAACCCTACCCAGGAGCAGTAACCCTAAAACCGAGCACTAAGCCCTAAAACTGAGCCCTAAGCCCTAAAACTGCACCCTAAACCCTAATGCCGGCCCTCAAAGCCCTAGATTCGAGCCTTAAACCCTATCCGGGAGCCCTAAAACTGAGCCCTAAGCCCTAAAACTGAGCCCTAAACCCTAATGCCGGCCCTCAAAGCCCTAGATTCAAGCCTTAAACCCTATCCGGGAGCCCTAAAACCGAGCCCTAAGCCCTAAAACTGAGCCCTAAGCCCTAATACCGGCCTCCAAAACCCTAGATCCGAGCCTTAAACCCTCTCTGGGAGCCCTAAACCCTAAATCCGAGCCCTAAGCCCTAAAACTGAGCCCTTAGCCCTAAAACTGACCCCTAAGCCTGAGCCCTAATACCGGCCCCCAAAGCCCTAGATCCGAGCCTTAAATCCTATCCGGGAGCCCTAAACCCTAAAACCAAGCCCTAAAACTGAGCCCTAAGCCCTAGAACTGAGCCCTAAACCCTAATGCCGGCCCCAAAAGCCCTAGATCCGAGCCTTAAACCCTACCCGGGAGCCCTAAACCCTAAAACCGAGCACTAAGCCCTAAAACTGAGCCCTAAGCCCTAAAACTGCACCCTAAACCCTAATGCCGGCCCTCAAAGCCCTAGATCCGAGCCTTAAACCCTATCCGGGAGCCCTAAAACTGAGCCCTAAACCCTAATGCCGGCCCTCAAAGCCCTAGATTCAAGCCTTAAACCCTATCCGGGAGCCCTAAAACCGAGCCCTAAGCCCTAAAACTGAGCCCTAAGCCCTAATACCGGCCTCCAAAACCCTAGATCCGAGCCTTAAACCCTCTCTGGGAGCCCTAAACCCTAAATCCGAGCCCTAAGCCCTAAAACTGAGCCCTTAGCCCTAAAACTGACCCCTAAGCCTGAGCCCTAATACCGGCCCCCAAAGCCCTAGATCCGAGCCTTAAATCCTATCCGGGAGCCCTAAACCCTAAAACCAAGCCCTAAAACTGAGCCCTAAGCCCTAGAACTGAGCCCTAAACCCTAATGCCGGCCCCAAAAGCCCTAGATCCGAGCCTTAAACCCTACCCAGGAGCAGTAACCCTAAAACCGAGCACTAAGCCCTAAAACTGAGCCCTAAGCCCTAAAACTGCACCCTAAACCCTAATGCCGGCCCTCAAAGCCCTAGATCCGAGCCTTAAACCCTATCCGGGAGCCCTAAAACTGAGCCCTAAACCCTAATGCCGGCCCTCAAATCCCTAGATTCGAGCCTTAAACCCTATCCGGGAGCCCTAAAACCGAGCCCTAAGCCCTAACACTGAGCCCTAAGCCCTAATACCGGCCTCCAAAACCCTAGATCCGAGCCTTAAACCCTCTCTGGGAGCCCTAAACCCTAAATCCGAGCCCTAAGCCCTAAAACTGAGCCCTTAGCCCTAAAACTGACCCCTAAGCCTGAGCCCTAATACCGGCCCCCAAAGCCCTAGATCCGAGCCTTAAATCCTATCCGGGAGCCCTAAACCCTAAAACCAAGCCCTAAAACTGAGCCCTAAGCCCTAGAACTGAGCCCTAAACCCTAATGCCGGCCCCAAAAGCCCTAGATCCGAGCCTTAAACCCTACCCGGGAGCCCTAAACCCTAAAACCGAGCACTAAGCCCTAAAACTGAGCCCTAAGCCCTAAAACTGCACCCTAAACCCTAATGCCGGCCCTCAAAGCCCTAGATCCGAGCCTTAAACCCTATCCGGGAGCCCTAAAACTGAGCCCTAAACCCTAATGCCGGCCCTCAAATCCCTAGATTCGAGCCTTAAACCCTATCCGGGAGCCCTAAAACCGAGCCCTAAGCCCTAACACTGAGCCCTAAGCCCTAATACCGGCCTCCAAAACCCTAGATCCGAGCCTTAAACCCTCTCTGGGAGCCCTAAACCCTAAATCCGAGCCCTAAGCCCTAAAACTGAGCCCTTAGCCCTAAAACTGACCCCTAAGCCTGAGCCCTAATACCGGCCCCCAAAGCCCTAGATCCGAGCCTTAAATCCTATCCGGGAGCCCTAAACCCTAAAACCAAGCCCTAAAACTGAGCCCTAAGCCCTAGAACTGAGCCCTAAACCCTAATGCCGGCCCCAAAAGCCCTAGATCCGAGCCTTAAACCCTACCCGGGAGCCCTAAACCCTAAAACCGAGCACTAAGCCCTAAAACTGAGCCCTAAGCCCTAAAACTGCACCCTAAACCCTAATGCCGGCCCTCAAAGCCCTAGATCCGAGCCTTAAACCCTATCCGGGAGCCCTAAAACTGAGCCCTAAACCCTAATGCCGGCCCTCAAAGCCCTAGATTCAAGCCTTAAACCCTATCCGGGAGCCCTAAAACCGAGCCCTAAGCCCTAAAACTGAGCCCTAAGCCCTAATACCGGCCTCCAAAACCCTAGATCCGAGCCTTAAACCCTCTCTGGGAGCCCTAAACCCTAAATCCGAGCCCTAAGCCCTAAAACTGAGCCCTTAGCCCTAAAACTGACCCCTAAGCCTGAGCCCTAATACCGGCCCCCAAAGCCCTAGATCCGAGCCTTAAATCCTATCCGGGAGCCCTAAACCCTAAAACCAAGCCCTAAAACTGAGCCCTAAGCCCTAGAACTGAGCCCTAAACCCTAATGCCGGCCCCAAAAGCCCTAGATCCGAGCCTTAAACCCTACCCGGGAGCCCTAAACCCTAAAACCGAGCCCTAAGCCCTAAAACTGAGCCCTAAGCCCTAAGCCCTAAAACTGCACCCTAAACCCTAATGCCGGCCCTCAAAGCCCTAGATTCGAGCCTTAAACCCTATCCGGGAGCCCTAAAACTGAGCCCTAAGCCCTAAAACTGAGCCCTAAACCCTAATGCCGGCCCTCAAAGCCCTAGATTCAAGCCTTAAACCCTATCCGGGAGCCCTAAAACCGAGCCCTAAGCCCTAAAACTGAGCCCTAAGCCCTAATACCGGCCTCCAAAACCCTAGATCCGAGCCTTAAACCCTCTCTGGGAGCCCTAAACCCTAAATCCGAGCCCTAAGCCCTAAAACTGAGCCCTTAGCCCTAAAACTGACCCCTAAGCCTGAGCCCTAATACCGGCCCCCAAAGCCCTAGATCCGAGCCTTAAATCCTATCCGGGAGCCCTAAACCCTAAAACCAAGCCCTAAAACTGAGCCCTAAGCCCTAGAACTGAGCCCTAAACCCTAATGCCGGCCCCAAAAGCCCTAGATCCGAGCCTTAAACCCTACCCGGGAGCCCTAAACCCTAAAACCGAGCACTAAGCCCTAAAACTGAGCCCTAAGCCCTAAAACTGCACCCTAAACCCTAATGCCGGCCCTCAAAGCCCTAGATTCGAGCCTTAAACCCTATCCGGGAGCCCTAAAACTGAGCCCTAAGCCCTAACACTGAGCCCTAAGCCCTAATACCGGCCTCCAAAACCCTAGATCCGAGCCTTAAACCCTCTCTGGGAGCCCTAAACCCTAAATCCGAGCCCTAAGCCCTAAAACTGAGCCCTTAGCCCTAAAACTGACCCCTAAGCCTGAGCCCTAATACCGGCCCCCAAAGCCCTAGATCCGAGCCTTAAATCCTATCCGGGAGCCCTAAACCCTAAAACCAAGCCCTAAAACTGAGCCCTAAGCCCTAGAACTGAGCCCTAAACCCTAATGCCGGCCCCAAAAGCCCTAGATCCGAGCCTTAAACCCTACCCAGGAGCAGTAACCCTAAAACCGAGCACTAAGCCCTAAAACTGAGCCCTAAGCCCTAAAACTGCACCCTAAACCCTAATGCCGGCCCTCAAAGCCCTAGATCCGAGCCTTAAACCCTATCCGGGAGCCCTAAAACTGAGCCCTAAACCCTAATGCCGGCCCTCAAATCCCTAGATTCGAGCCTTAAACCCTATCCGGGAGCCCTAAAACCGAGCCCTAAGCCCTAACACTGAGCCCTAAGCCCTAATACCGGCCTCCAAAACCCTAGATCCGAGCCTTAAACCCTCTCTGGGAGCCCTAAACCCTAAATCCGAGCCCTAAGCCCTAAAACTGAGCCCTTAGCCCTAAAACTGACCCCTAAGCCTGAGCCCTAATACCGGCCCCCAAAGCCCTAGATCCGAGCCTTAAATCCTATCCGGGAGCCCTAAACCCTAAAACCAAGCCCTAAAACTGAGCCCTAAGCCCTAGAACTGAGCCCTAAACCCTAATGCCGGCCCCAAAAGCCCTAGATCCGAGCCTTAAACCCTACCCGGGAGCCCTAAACCCTAAAACCGAGCACTAAGCCCTAAAACTGAGCCCTAAGCCCTAAAACTGCACCCTAAACCCTAATGCCGGCCCTCAAAGCCCTAGATCCGAGCCTTAAACCCTATCCGGGAGCCCTAAAACTGAGCCCTAAACCCTAATGCCGGCCCTCAAAGCCCTAGATTCAAGCCTTAAACCCTATCCGGGAGCCCTAAAACCGAGCCCTAAGCCCTAAAACTGAGCCCTAAGCCCTAATACCGGCCTCCAAAACCCTAGATCCGAGCCTTAAACCCTCTCTGGGAGCCCTAAACCCTAAATCCGAGCCCTAAGCCCTAAAACTGAGCCCTTAGCCCTAAAACTGACCCCTAAGCCTGAGCCCTAATACCGGCCCCCAAAGCCCTAGATCCGAGCCTTAAATCCTATCCGGGAGCCCTAAACCCTAAAACCAAGCCCTAAAACTGAGCCCTAAGCCCTAGAACTGAGCCCTAAACCCTAATGCCGGCCCCAAAAGCCCTAGATCCGAGCCTTAAACCCTACCCGGGAGCCCTAAACCCTAAAACCGAGCCCTAAGCCCTAAAACTGAGCCCTAAGCCCTAAGCCCTAAAACTGCACCCTAAACCCTAATGCCGGCCCTCAAAGCCCTAGATTCGAGCCTTAAACCCTATCCGGGAGCCCTAAAACTGAGCCCTAAGCCCTAAAACTGAGCCCTAAGCCCTAATGCCGGCCCTCAAAGCCCTAGATTCAAGCCTTAAACCCTATCCGGGAGCCCTAAAACCGAGCCCTAAGCCCTAAAACTGAGCCCTAAGCCCTAATACCGGCCTCCAAAACCCTAGATCCGAGCCTTAAACCCTCTCTGGGAGCCCTAAACCCTAAATCCGAGCCCTAAGCCCTAAAACTGAGCCCTTAGCCCTAAAACTGACCCCTAAGCCTGAGCCCTAATACCGGCCCCCAAAGCCCTAGATCCGAGCCTTAAATCCTATCCGGGAGCCCTAAACCCTAAAACCAAGCCCTAAAACTGAGCCCTAAGCCCTAGAACTGAGCCCTAAACCCTAATGCCGGCCCCAAAAGCCCTAGATCCGAGCCTTAAACCCTACCCAGGAGCAGTAACCCTAAAACCGAGCACTAAGCCCTAAAACTGAGCCCTAAGCCCTAAAACTGCACCCTAAACCCTAATGCCGGCCCTCAAAGCCCTAGATCCGAGCCTTAAACCCTATCCGGGAGCCCTAAAACTGAGCCCTAAACCCTAATGCCGGCCCTCAAAGCCCTAGATTCAAGCCTTAAACCCTATCCGGGAGCCCTAAAACCGAGCCCTAAGCCCTAAAACTGAGCCCTAAGCCCTAATACCGGCCTCCAAAACCCTAGATCCGAGCCTTAAACCCTCTCTGGGAGCCCTAAACCCTAAATCCGAGCCCTAAGCCCTAAAACTGAGCCCTTAGCCCTAAAACTGACCCCTAAGCCTGAGCCCTAATACCGGCCCCCAAAGCCCTAGATCCGAGCCTTAAATCCTATCCGGGAGCCCTAAACCCTAAAACCAAGCCCTAAAACTGAGCCCTAAGCCCTAGAACTGAGCCCTAAACCCTAATGCCGGCCCCAAAAGCCCTAGATCCGAGCCTTAAACCCTACCCGGGAGCCCTAAACCCTAAAACCGAGCACTAAGCCCTAAAACTGAGCCCTAAGCCCTAAAACTGCACCCTAAACCCTAATGCCGGCCCTCAAAGCCCTAGATCCGAGCCTTAAACCCTATCCGGGAGCCCTAAAACTGAGCCCTAAACCCTAATGCCGGCCCTCAAATCCCTAGATTCGAGCCTTAAACCCTATCCGGGAGCCCTAAAACCGAGCCCTAAGCCCTAACACTGAGCCCTAAGCCCTAATACCGGCCTCCAAAACCCTAGATCCGAGCCTTAAACCCTCTCTGGGAGCCCTAAACCCTAAATCCGAGCCCTAAGCCCTAAAACTGAGCCCTTAGCCCTAAAACTGACCCCTAAGCCTGAGCCCTAATACCGGCCCCCAAAGCCCTAGATCCGAGCCTTAAATCCTATCCGGGAGCCCTAAACCCTAAAACCAAGCCCTAAAACTGAGCCCTAAGCCCTAGAACTGAGCCCTAAACCCTAATGCCGGCCCCAAAAGCCCTAGATCCGAGCCTTAAACCCTACCCGGGAGCCCTAAACCCTAAAACCGAGCACTAAGCCCTAAAACTGAGCCCTAAGCCCTAAAACTGCACCCTAAACCCTAATGCCGGCCCTCAAAGCCCTAGATCCGAGCCTTAAACCCTATCCGGGAGCCCTAAAACTGAGCCCTAAACCCTAATGCCGGCCCTCAAAGCCCTAGATTCAAGCCTTAAACCCTATCCGGGAGCCCTAAAACCGAGCCCTAAGCCCTAAAACTGAGCCCTAAGCCCTAATACCGGCCTCCAAAACCCTAGATCCGAGCCTTAAACCCTCTCTGGGAGCCCTAAACCCTAAATCCGAGCCCTAAGCCCTAAAACTGAGCCCTTAGCCCTAAAACTGACCCCTAAGCCTGAGCCCTAATACCGGCCCCCAAAGCCCTAGATCCGAGCCTTAAATCCTATCCGGGAGCCCTAAACCCTAAAACCAAGCCCTAAAACTGAGCCCTAAGCCCTAGAACTGAGCCCTAAACCCTAATGCCGGCCCCAAAAGCCCTAGATCCGAGCCTTAAACCCTACCCGGGAGCCCTAAACCCTAAAACCGAGCACTAAGCCCTAAAACTGAGCCCTAAGCCCTAAAACTGAGCCCTAAGCCCTAATGCCGGCCCTCAAAGCCCTAGATTCAAGCCTTAAACCCTATCCGGGAGCCCTAAAACCGAGCCCTAAGCCCTAAAACTGAGCCCTAAGCCCTAATACCGGCCTCCAAAACCCTAGATCCGAGCCTTAAACCCTCTCTGGGAGCCCTAAACCCTAAATCCGAGCCCTAAGCCCTAAAACTGAGCCCTTAGCCCTAAAACTGACCCCTAAGCCTGAGCCCTAATACCGGCCCCCAAAGCCCTAGATCCGAGCCTTAAATCCTATCCGGGAGCCCTAAACCCTAAAACCAAGCCCTAAAACTGAGCCCTAAGCCCTAGAACTGAGCCCTAAACCCTAATGCCGGCCCCAAAAGCCCTAGATCCGAGCCTTAAACCCTACCCAGGAGCAGTAACCCTAAAACCGAGCACTAAGCCCTAAAACTGAGCCCTAAGCCCTAAAACTGCACCCTAAACCCTAATGCCGGCCCTCAAAGCCCTAGATCCGAGCCTTAAACCCTATCCGGGAGCCCTAAAACTGAGCCCTAAACCCTAATGCCGGCCCTCAAAGCCCTAGATTCAAGCCTTAAACCCTATCCGGGAGCCCTAAAACCGAGCCCTAAGCCCTAAAACTGAGCCCTAAGCCCTAATACCGGCCTCCAAAACCCTAGATCCGAGCCTTAAACCCTCTCTGGGAGCCCTAAACCCTAAATCCGAGCCCTAAGCCCTAAAACTGAGCCCTTAGCCCTAAAACTGACCCCTAAGCCTGAGCCCTAATACCGGCCCCCAAAGCCCTAGATCCGAGCCTTAAATCCTATCCGGGAGCCCTAAACCCTAAAACCAAGCCCTAAAACTGAGCCCTAAGCCCTAGAACTGAGCCCTAAACCCTAATGCCGGCCCCAAAAGCCCTAGATCCGAGCCTTAAACCCTACCCGGGAGCCCTAAACCCTAAAACCGAGCACTAAGCCCTAAAACTGAGCCCTAAGCCCTAAAACTGCACCCTAAACCCTAATGCCGGCCCTCAAAGCCCTAGATCCGAGCCTTAAACCCTATCCGGGAGCCCTAAAACTGAGCCCTAAACCCTAATGCCGGCCCTCAAAGCCCTAGATTCAAGCCTTAAACCCTATCCGGGAGCCCTAAAACCGAGCCCTAAGCCCTAAAACTGAGCCCTAAGCCCTAATACCGGCCTCCAAAACCCTAGATCCGAGCCTTAAACCCTCTCTGGGAGCCCTAAACCCTAAATCCGAGCCCTAAGCCCTAAAACTGAGCCCTTAGCCCTAAAACTGACCCCTAAGCCTGAGCCCTAATACCGGCCCCCAAAGCCCTAGATCCGAGCCTTAAATCCTATCCGGGAGCCCTAAACCCTAAAACCAAGCCCTAAAACTGAGCCCTAAGCCCTAGAACTGAGCCCTAAACCCTAATGCCGGCCCCAAAAGCCCTAGATCCGAGCCTTAAACCCTACCCGGGAGCCCTAAACCCTAAAACCGAGCACTAAGCCCTAAAACTGAGCCCTAAGCCCTAGAACTGAGCCCTAAACCCTAATGCCGGCCCCAAAAGCCCTAGATCCGAGCCTTAAACCCTACCCGGGAGCCCTAAACCCTAAAACCGAGCACTAAGCCCTAAAACTGAGCCCTAAGCCCTAAAACTGCACCCTAAACCCTAATGCCGGCCCTCAAAGCCCTAGATCCGAGCCTTAAACCCTATCCGGGAGCCCTAAAACTGAGCCCTAAACCCTAATGCCGGCCCTCAAAGCCCTAGATTCAAGCCTTAAACCCTATCCGGGAGCCCTAAAACCGAGCCCTAAGCCCTAAAACTGAGCCCTAAGCCCTAATACCGGCCTCCAAAACCCTAGATCCGAGCCTTAAACCCTCTCTGGGAGCCCTAAACCCTAAATCCGAGCCCTAAGCCCTAAAACTGAGCCCTTAGCCCTAAAACTGACCCCTAAGCCTGAGCCCTAATACCGGCCCCCAAAGCCCTAGATCCGAGCCTTAAATCCTATCCGGGAGCCCTAAACCCTAAAACCAAGCCCTAAAACTGAGCCCTAAGCCCTAGAACTGAGCCCTAAACCCTAATGCCGGCCCCAAAAGCCCTAGATCCGAGCCTTAAACCCTACCCGGGAGCCCTCAACCCTAAAACCGAGCCCTCAACCCTAAAACCGAGCCCTAAGCCCTAAAACTGAGCCCTAAGCCCTAATGCCGGCCCTCAAAGCCCTAGATTCAAGCCTTAAACCCTATCCGGGAGCCCTAAAACCGAGCCCTAAGCCCTAAAACTGAGCCCTAAGCCCTAATACCGGCCTCCAAAACCCTAGATCCGAGCCTTAAACCCTCTCTGGGAGCCCTAAACCCTAAATCCGAGCCCTAAGCCCTAAAACTGAGCCCTTAGCCCTAAAACTGACCCCTAAGCCTGAGCCCTAATACCGGCCCCCAAAGCCCTAGATCCGAGCCTTAAATCCTATCCGGGAGCCCTAAACCCTAAAACCAAGCCCTAAAACTGAGCCCTAAGCCCTAGAACTGAGCCCTAAACCCTAATGCCGGCCCCAAAAGCCCTAGATCCGAGCCTTAAACCCTACCCGGGAGCCCTAAACCCTAAAACCGAGCACTAAGCCCTAAAACTGAGCCCTAAGCCCTAAAACTGCACCCTAAACCCTAATGCCGGCCCTCAAAGCCCTAGATCCGAGCCTTAAACCCTATCCGGGAGCCCTAAAACCGAGCCCTAAGCCCTAAAACTGAGCCCTAAGCCCTAATACCGGCCTCCAAAACCCTAGATCCGAGCCTTAAACCCTCTCTGGGAGCCCTAAACCCTAAATCCGAGCCCTAAGCCCTAAAACTGAGCCCTTAGCCCTAAAACTGACCCCTAAGCCTGAGCCCTAATACCGGCCCCCAAAGCCCTAGATCCGAGCCTTAAATCCTATCCGGGAGCCCTAAACCCTAAAACCGAGCCCTAAAACTGAGCCCTAAGCCCTAGAACTGAGCCCTAAACCCTAATGCCGGCCCCAAAAGCCCTAGATCCGAGCCTTAAACCCTACCCGGGAGCCCTAAACCCTAAAACCGAGCACTAAGCCCTAAAACTGAGCCCTAAGCCCTAAAACTGCACCCTAAACCCTAATGCCGGCCCTCAAAGCCCTAGATCCGAGCCTTAAACCCTATCCGGGAGCCCTAAAACTGAGCCCTAAACCCTAATGCCGGCCCTCAAATCCCTAGATTCGAGCCTTAAACCCTATCCGGGAGCCCGAAAACCGAGCCCTAAGCCCTAACACTGAGCCCTAAGCCCTAATACCGGCCTCCAAAGCCCTAGATCCGAGCCTTAAACCCTCTCTGGGAGCCCTAAACCCTAAATCCGAGCCCTAAGCCCTAAAACTGAGCCCTTAGCCCTAAAACTGACCCCTAAGCCTGAGCCCTAATACCGGCCCCCAAAGCCCTAGATCCGAGCCTTAAATCCTATCCGGGAGCCCTAAACCCTAAAACCAAGCCCTAAAACTGAGCCCTAAGCCCTAGAACTGAGCCCTAAACCCTAATGCCGGCCCCAAAAGCCCTAGATCCGAGCCTTAAACCCTACCCGGGAGCCCTAAACCCTAAAACCGAGCACTAAGCCCTAAAACTGAGCCCTAAGCCCTAAAACTGCACCCTAAACCCTAATGCCGGCCCTCAAAGCCCTAGATCCGAGCCTTAAACCCTATCCGGGAGCCCTAAAACTGAGCCCTAAACCCTAATGCCGGCCCTCAAATCCCTAGATTCGAGCCTTAAACCCTATCCGGGAGCCCGAAAACCGAGCCCTAAGCCCTAACACTGAGCCCTAAGCCCTAATACCGGCCTCCAAAGCCCTAGATCCGAGCCTTAAACCCTCTCTGGGAGCCCTAAACCCTAAATCCGAGCCCTAAGCCCTAAAACTGAGCCCTTAGCCCTAAAACTGACCCCTAAGCCTGAGCCCTAATACCGGCCCCCAAAGCCCTAGATCCGAGCCTTAAATCCTATCCGGGAGCCCTAAACCCTAAAACCAAGCCCTAAAACTGAGCCCTAAGCCCTAGAACTGAGCCCTAAACCCTAATGCCGGCCCCAAAAGCCCTAGATCCGAGCCTTAAACCCTACCCGGGAGCCCTAAACCCTAAAACCGAGCACTAAGCCCTAAAACTGAGCCCTAAGCCCTAAAACTGCACCCTAAACCCTAATGCCGGCCCTCAAAGCCCTAGATCCGAGCCTTAAACCCTATCCGGGAGCCCTAAAACTGAGCCCTAAACCCTAATGCCGGCCCTCAAAGCCCTAGATTCAAGCCTTAAACCCTATCCGGGAGCCCTAAAACCGAGCCCTAAGCCCTAAAACTGAGCCCTAAGCCCTAATACCGGCCTCCAAAACCCTAGATCCGAGCCTTAAACCCTCTCTGGGAGCCCTAAACCCTAAATCCGAGCCCTAAGCCCTAAAACTGAGCCCTTAGCCCTAAAACTGACCCCTAAGCCTGAGCCCTAATACCGGCCCCCAAAGCCCTAGATCCGAGCCTTAAATCCTATCCGGGAGCCCTAAACCCTAAAACCAAGCCCTAAAACTGAGCCCTAAGCCCTAGAACTGAGCCCTAAACCCTAATGCCGGCCCCAAAAGCCCTAGATCCGAGCCTTAAACCCTACCCGGGAGCCCTAAACCCTAAAACCGAGCACTAAGCCCTAAAACTGAGCCCTAAGCCCTAAAACTGCACCCTAAACCCTAATGCCGGCCCTCAAAGCCCTAGATCCGAGCCTTAAACCCTATCCGGGAGCCCTAAAACTGAGCCCTAAACCCTAATGCCGGCCCTCAAATCCCTAGATTCGAGCCTTAAACCCTATCCGGGAGCCCGAAAACCGAGCCCTAAGCCCTAACACTGAGCCCTAAGCCCTAATACCGGCCTCCAAAGCCCTAGATCCGAGCCTTAAACCCTCTCTGGGAGCCCTAAACCCTAAATCCGAGCCCTAAGCCCTAAAACTGAGCCCTTAGCCCTAAAACTGACCCCTAAGCCTGAGCCCTAATACCGGCCCCCAAAGCCCTAGATCCGAGCCTTAAATCCTATCCGGGAGCCCTAAACCCTAAAACCAAGCCCTAAAACTGAGCCCTAAGCCCTAGAACTGAGCCCTAAACCCTAATGCCGGCCCCAAAAGCCCTAGATACGAGCCTTAAACCCTACCCGGGAGCCCTAAACCCTAAAACCGAGCCCTAAGCCCTAAAACTGAGCCCTTATCCCTAAAACTGCACCCTAAACCCTAATGCCGGCCCTCAAAGCCCTAGATCCGAGCCTTAAACCCTATCCGGGAGCCCTAAAACCGAGCCCTAAGCCCTAAAACTGAGCCCTAAGCCCTAATACCGGCCTCCAAAACCCTAGATCCGAGCCTTAAACCCTCTCTGGGAGCCCTAAACCCTAAATCCGAGCCCTAAGCCCTAAAACTGAGCCCTTAGCCCTAAAACTGACCCCTAAGCCTGAGCCCTAATACCGGCCCCCAAAGCCCTAGATCCGAGCCTTAAATCCTATCCGGGAGCCCTAAACCCTAAAACCAAGCCCTAAAACTGAGCCCTAAGCCCTAGAACGGAGCCCTAAACCCTAATGCCGGCCCCAAAAGCCCTAGATCCGAGCCTTAAACCCTACCCGGGAGCCCTAAACCCTAAAACCGAGCCCTAAGCCCTAAAACTGAGCCCTAAGCCCTAAGCCCTAAAACTGCACCCTAAACCCTAATGCCGGCCCTCAAAGCCCTAGATCCGAGCCTTAAACCCTATCCGGGAGCCCTAAAACTGAGCCCTAAACCCTAATGCCGGCCCTCAAATCCCTAGATTCGAGCCTTAAACCCTATCCGGGAGCCCTAAAACCGAGCCCTAAGCCCTAACACTGAGCCCTAAGCCCTAATACCGGCCTCCAAAACCCTAGATCCGAGCCTTAAACCCTCTCTGGGAGCCCTAAACCCTAAATCCGAGCCCTAAGCCCTAAAACTGAGCCCTTAGCCCTAAAACTGACCCCTAAGCCTGAGCCCTAATACCGGCCCCCAAAGCCCTAGATCCGAGCCTTAAATCCTATCCGGGAGCCCTAAACCCTAAAACCAAGCCCTAAAACTGAGCCCTAAGCCCTAGAACTGAGCCCTAAACCCTAATGCCGGCCCCAAAAGCCCTAGATCCGAGCCTTAAACCCTACCCAGGAGCAGTAACCCTAAAACCGAGCACTAAGCCCTAAAACTGAGCCCTAAGCCCTAAAACTGCACCCTAAACCCTAATGCCGGCCCTCAAAGCCCTAGATCCGAGCCTTAAACCCTATCCGGGAGCCCTAAAACCGAGCCCTAAGCCCTAAAACTGAGCCCTAAGCCCTAATACCGGCCTCCAAAACCCTAGATCCGAGCCTTAAACCCTCTCTGGGAGCCCTAAACCCTAAATCCGAGCCCTAAGCCCTAAAACTGAGCCCTTAGCCCTAAAACTGACCCCTAAGCCTGAGCCCTAATACCGGCCCCCAAAGCCCTAGATCCGAGCCTTAAATCCTATCCGGGAGCCCTAAACCCTAAAACCAAGCCCTAAAACTGAGCCCTAAGCCCTAGAACTGAGCCCTAAACCCTAATGCCGGCCCCAAAAGCCCTAGATCCGAGCCTTAAACCCTACCCGGGAGCCCTAAACCCTAAAACCGAGCCCTAAGCCCTAAAACTGAGCCCTAAGCCCTAAGCCCTAAAACTGCACCCTAAACCCTAATGCCGGCCCTCAAAGCCCTAGATCCGAGCCTTAAACCCTATCCGGGAGCCCTAAAACTGAGCCCTAAACCCTAATGCCGGCCCTCAAATCCCTAGATTCGAGCCTTAAACCCTATCCGGGAGCCCTAAAACCGAGCCCTAAGCCCTAACACTGAGCCCTAAGCCCTAATACCGGCCTCCAAAACCCTAGATCCGAGCCTTAAACCCTCTCTGGGAGCCCTAAACCCTAAATCCGAGCCCTAAGCCCTAAAACTGAGCCCTTAGCCCTAAAACTGACCCCTAAGCCTGAGCCCTAATACCGGCCCCCAAAGCCCTAGATCCGAGCCTTAAATCCTATCCGGGAGCCCTAAACCCTAAAACCAAGCCCTAAAACTGAGCCCTAAGCCCTAGAACTGAGCCCTAAACCCTAATGCCGGCCCCAAAAGCCCTAGATCCGAGCCTTAAACCCTACCCGGGAGCCCTAAACCCTAAAACCGAGCACTAAGCCCTAAAACTGAGCCCTAAGCCCTAAAACTGCACCCTAAACCCTAATGCCGGCCCTCAAAGCCCTAGATCCGAGCCTTAAACCCTATCCGGGAGCCCTAAAACCGAGCCCTAAGCCCTAAAACTGAGCCCTAAGCCCTAATACCGGCCTCCAAAACCCTAGATCCGAGCCTTAAACCCTCTCTGGGAGCCCTAAACCCTAAATCCGAGCCCTAAGCCCTAAAACTGAGCCCTTAGCCCTAAAACTGACCCCTAAGCCTGAGCCCTAATACCGGCCCCCAAAGCCCTAGATCCGAGCCTTAAATCCTATCCGGGAGCCCTAAACCCTAAAACCAAGCCCTAAAACTGAGCCCTAAGCCCTAGAACTGAGCCCTAAACCCTAATGCCGGCCCCAAAAGCCCTAGATCCGAGCCTTAAACCCTACCCGGGAGCCCTAAACCCTAAAACCGAGCACTAAGCCCTAAAACTGAGCCCTAAGCCCTAAAACTGCACCCTAAACCCTAATGCCGGCCCTCAAAGCCCTAGATCCGAGCCTTAAACCCTATCCGGGAGCCCTAAAACCGAGCCCTAAGCCCTAAAACTGAGCCCTAAGCCCTAATACCGGCCTCCAAAACCCTAGATCCGAGCCTTAAACCCTCTCTGGGAGCCCTAAACCCTAAATCCGAGCCCTAAGCCCTAAAACTGAGCCCTTAGCCCTAAAACTGACCCCTAAGCCTGAGCCCTAATACCGGCCCCCAAAGCCCTAGATCCGAGCCTTAAATCCTATCCGGGAGCCCTAAACCCTAAAACCAAGCCCTAAAACTGAGCCCTAAGCCCTAGAACTGAGCCCTAAACCCTAATGCCGGCCCCAAAAGCCCTAGATCCGAGCCTTAAACCCTACCCGGGAGCCCTAAACCCTAAAACCGAGCCCTAAGCCCTAAAACTGAGCCCTAAGCCCTAAGCCCTAAAACTGCACCCTAAACCCTAATGCCGGCCCTCAAAGCCCTAGATCCGAGCCTTAAACCCTATCCGGGAGCCCTAAAACTGAGCCCTAAACCCTAATGCCGGCCCTCAAATCCCTAGATTCGAGCCTTAAACCCTATCCGGGAGCCCTAAAACCGAGCCCTAAGCCCTAACACTGAGCCCTAAGCCCTAATACCGGCCTCCAAAACCCTAGATCCGAGCCTTAAACCCTCTCTGGGAGCCCTAAACCCTAAATCCGAGCCCTAAGCCCTAAAACTGAGCCCTTAGCCCTAAAACTGACCCCTAAGCCTGAGCCCTAATACCGGCCCCCAAAGCCCTAGATCCGAGCCTTAAATCCTATCCGGGAGCCCTAAACCCTAAAACCAAGCCCTAAAACTGAGCCCTAAGCCCTAGAACTGAGCCCTAAACCCTAATGCCGGCCCCAAAAGCCCTAGATCCGAGCCTTAAACCCTACCCGGGAGCCCTAAACCCTAAAACCGAGCACTAAGCCCTAAAACTGAGCCCTAAGCCCTAAAACTGCACCCTAAACCCTAATGCCGGCCCTCAAAGCCCTAGATCCGAGCCTTAAACCCTATCCGGGAGCCCTAAAACTGAGCCCTAAACCCTAATGCCGGCCCTCAAAGCCCTAGATTCAAGCCTTAAACCCTATCCGGGAGCCCTAAAACCGAGCCCTAAGCCCTAAAACTGAGCCCTAAGCCCTAATACCGGCCTCCAAAACCCTAGATCCGAGCCTTAAACCCTCTCTGGGAGCCCTAAACCCTAAATCCGAGCCCTAAGCCCTAAAACTGAGCCCTTAGCCCTAAAACTGACCCCTAAGCCTGAGCCCTAATACCGGCCCCCAAAGCCCTAGATCCGAGCCTTAAATCCTATCCGGGAGCCCTAAACCCTAAAACCAAGCCCTAAAACTGAGCCCTAAGCCCTAGAACTGAGCCCTAAACCCTAATGCCGGCCCCAAAAGCCCTAGATCCGAGCCTTAAACCCTACCCGGGAGCCCTAAACCCTAAAACCGAGCACTAAGCCCTAAAACTGAGCCCTAAGCCCTAAAACTGCACCCTAAACCCTAATGCCGGCCCTCAAAGCCCTAGATCCGAGCCTTAAACCCTATCCGGGAGCCCTAAAACTGAGCCCTAAACCCTAATGCCGGCCCTCAAAGCCCTAGATTCAAGCCTTAAACCCTATCCGGGAGCCCTAAAACCGAGCCCTAAGCCCTAAAACTGAGCCCTAAGCCCTAATACCGGCCTCCAAAACCCTAGATCCGAGCCTTAAACCCTCTCTGGGAGCCCTAAACCCTAAATCCGAGCCCTAAGCCCTAAAACTGAGCCCTTAGCCCTAAAACTGACCCCTAAGCCTGAGCCCTAATACCGGCCCCCAAAGCCCTAGATCCGAGCCTTAAATCCTATCCGGGAGCCCTAAACCCTAAAACCAAGCCCTAAAACTGAGCCCTAAGCCCTAGAACTGAGCCCTAAACCCTAATGCCGGCCCCAAAAGCCCTAGATCCGAGCCTTAAACCCTACCCGGGAGCCCTAAACCCTAAAACCGAGCACTAAGCCCTAAAACTGAGCCCTAAGCCCTAAAACTGCACCCTAAACCCTAATGCCGGCCCTCAAAGCCCTAGATCCGAGCCTTAAACCCTATCCGGGAGCCCTAAAACTGAGCCCTAAACCCTAATGCCGGCCCTCAAAGCCCTAGATTCAAGCCTTAAACCCTATCCGGGAGCCCTAAAACCGAGCCCTAAGCCCTAAAACTGAGCCCTAAGCCCTAATACCGGCCTCCAAAACCCTAGATCCGAGCCTTAAACCCTCTCTGGGAGCCCTAAACCCTAAATCCGAGCCCTAAGCCCTAAAACTGAGCCCTTAGCCCTAAAACTGACCCCTAAGCCTGAGCCCTAATACCGGCCCCCAAAGCCCTAGATCCGAGCCTTAAATCCTATCCGGGAGCCCTAAACCCTAAAACCAAGCCCTAAAACTGAGCCCTAAGCCCTAGAACTGAGCCCTAAACCCTAATGCCGGCCCCAAAAGCCCTAGATCCGAGCCTTAAACCCTACCCGGGAGCCCTAAACCCTAAAACCGAGCCCTAAGCCCTAAAACTGAGCCCTAAGCCCTAAGCCCTAAAACTGCACCCTAAACCCTAATGCCGGCCCTCAAAGCCCTAGATTCGAGCCTTAAACCCTATCCGGGAGCCCTAAAACTGAGCCCTAAGCCCTAAAACTGAGCCCTAAGCCCTAATGCCGGCCCTCAAAGCCCTAGATTCAAGCCTTAAACCCTATCCGGGAGCCCTAAAACCGAGCCCTAAGCCCTAAAACTGAGCCCTAAGCCCTAATACCGGCCTCCAAAACCCTAGATCCGAGCCTTAAACCCTCTCTGGGAGCCCTAAACCCTAAATCCGAGCCCTAAGCCCTAAAACTGAGCCCTTAGCCCTAAAACTGACCCCTAAGCCTGAGCCCTAATACCGGCCCCCAAAGCCCTAGATCCGAGCCTTAAATCCTATCCGGGAGCCCTAAACCCTAAAACCAAGCCCTAAAACTGAGCCCTAAGCCCTAGAACTGAGCCCTAAACCCTAATGCCGGCCCCAAAAGCCCTAGATCCGAGCCTTAAACCCTACCCAGGAGCAGTAACCCTAAAACCGAGCACTAAGCCCTAAAACTGAGCCCTAAGCCCTAAAACTGCACCCTAAACCCTAATGCCGGCCCTCAAAGCCCTAGATCCGAGCCTTAAACCCTATCCGGGAGCCCTAAAACTGAGCCCTAAACCCTAATGCCGGCCCTCAAAGCCCTAGATTCAAGCCTTAAACCCTATCCGGGAGCCCTAAAACCGAGCCCTAAGCCCTAAAACTGAGCCCTAAGCCCTAATACCGGCCTCCAAAACCCTAGATCCGAGCCTTAAACCCTCTCTGGGAGCCCTAAACCCTAAATCCGAGCCCTAAGCCCTAAAACTGAGCCCTTAGCCCTAAAACTGACCCCTAAGCCTGAGCCCTAATACCGGCCCCCAAAGCCCTAGATCCGAGCCTTAAATCCTATCCGGGAGCCCTAAACCCTAAAACCAAGCCCTAAAACTGAGCCCTAAGCCCTAGAACTGAGCCCTAAACCCTAATGCCGGCCCCAAAAGCCCTAGATCCGAGCCTTAAACCCTACCCGGGAGCCCTAAACCCTAAAACCGAGCACTAAGCCCTAAAACTGAGCCCTAAGCCCTAAAACTGCACCCTAAACCCTAATGCCGGCCCTCAAAGCCCTAGATCCGAGCCTTAAACCCTATCCGGGAGCCCTAAAACTGAGCCCTAAACCCTAATGCCGGCCCTCAAAGCCCTAGATTCAAGCCTTAAACCCTATCCGGGAGCCCTAAAACCGAGCCCTAAGCCCTAAAACTGAGCCCTAAGCCCTAATACCGGCCTCCAAAACCCTAGATCCGAGCCTTAAACCCTCTCTGGGAGCCCTAAACCCTAAATCCGAGCCCTAAGCCCTAAAACTGAGCCCTTAGCCCTAAAACTGACCCCTAAGCCTGAGCCCTAATACCGGCCCCCAAAGCCCTAGATCCGAGCCTTAAATCCTATCCGGGAGCCCTAAACCCTAAAACCAAGCCCTAAAACTGAGCCCTAAGCCCTAGAACTGAGCCCTAAACCCTAATGCCGGCCCCAAAAGCCCTAGATCCGAGCCTTAAACCCTACCCGGGAGCCCTAAACCCTAAAACCGAGCCCTAAGCCCTAAAACTGAGCCCTAAGCCCTAAGCCCTAAAACTGCACCCTAAACCCTAATGCCGGCCCTCAAAGCCCTAGATTCGAGCCTTAAACCCTATCCGGGAGCCCTAAAACTGAGCCCTAAGCCCTAAAACTGAGCCCTAAGCCCTAATGCCGGCCCTCAAAGCCCTAGATTCAAGCCTTAAACCCTATCCGGGAGCCCTAAAACCGAGCCCTAAGCCCTAAAACTGAGCCCTAAGCCCTAATACCGGCCTCCAAAACCCTAGATCCGAGCCTTAAACCCTCTCTGGGAGCCCTAAACCCTAAATCCGAGCCCTAAGCCCTAAAACTGAGCCCTTAGCCCTAAAACTGACCCCTAAGCCTGAGCCCTAATACCGG
This sequence comes from Triturus cristatus, assembly GCF_964204655.1. Classification (NCBI taxonomy): domain Eukaryota; kingdom Metazoa; phylum Chordata; class Amphibia; order Caudata; family Salamandridae; genus Triturus; species Triturus cristatus. The sequence goes on from NC_140594.1 coordinate 1,152,865,076, forward strand.
CCCCCAAAGCCCTAGATCCGAGCCTTAAATCCTATCCGGGAGCCCTAAACCCTAAAACCAAGCCCTAAAACTGAGCCCTAAGCCCTAGAACTGAGCCCTAAACCCTAATGCCGGCCCCAAAAGCCCTAGATCCGAGCCTTAAACCCTACCCAGGAGCAGTAACCCTAAAACCGAGCACTAAGCCCTAAAACTGAGCCCTAAGCCCTAAAACTGCACCCTAAACCCTAATGCCGGCCCTCAAAGCCCTAGATCCGAGCCTTAAACCCTATCCGGGAGCCCTAAAACTGAGCCCTAAACCCTAATGCCGGCCCTCAAATCCCTAGATTCGAGCCTTAAACCCTATCCGGGAGCCCTAAAACCGAGCCCTAAGCCCTAACACTGAGCCCTAAGCCCTAATACCGGCCTCCAAAACCCTAGATCCGAGCCTTAAACCCTCTCTGGGAGCCCTAAACCCTAAATCCGAGCCCTAAGCCCTAAAACTGAGCCCTTAGCCCTAAAACTGACCCCTAAGCCTGAGCCCTAATACCGGCCCCCAAAGCCCTAGATCCGAGCCTTAAATCCTATCCGGGAGCCCTAAACCCTAAAACCAAGCCCTAAAACTGAGCCCTAAGCCCTAGAACTGAGCCCTAAACCCTAATGCCGGCCCCAAAAGCCCTAGATCCGAGCCTTAAACCCTACCCGGGAGCCCTAAACCCTAAAACCGAGCACTAAGCCCTAAAACTGAGCCCTAAGCCCTAAAACTGCACCCTAAACCCTAATGCCGGCCCTCAAAGCCCTAGATCCGAGCCTTAAACCCTATCCGGGAGCCCTAAAACTGAGCCCTAAACCCTAATGCCGGCCCTCAAATCCCTAGATTCGAGCCTTAAACCCTATCCGGGAGCCCTAAAACCGAGCCCTAAGCCCTAACACTGAGCCCTAAGCCCTAATACCGGCCTCCAAAACCCTAGATCCGAGCCTTAAACCCTCTCTGGGAGCCCTAAACCCTAAATCCGAGCCCTAAGCCCTAAAACTGAGCCCTTAGCCCTAAAACTGACCCCTAAGCCTGAGCCCTAATACCGGCCCCCAAAGCCCTAGATCCGAGCCTTAAATCCTATCCGGGAGCCCTAAACCCTAAAACCAAGCCCTAAAACTGAGCCCTAAGCCCTAGAACTGAGCCCTAAACCCTAATGCCGGCCCCAAAAGCCCTAGATCCGAGCCTTAAACCCTACCCGGGAGCCCTAAACCCTAAAACCGAGCCCTAAGCCCTAAAACTGAGCCCTAAGCCCTAAGCCCTAAAACTGCACCCTAAACCCTAATGCCGGCCCTCAAAGCCCTAGATTCGAGCCTTAAACCCTATCCGGGAGCCCTAAAACTGAGCCCTAAGCCCTAAAACTGAGCCCTAAACCCTAATGCCGGCCCTCAAAGCCCTAGATTCAAGCCTTAAACCCTATCCGGGAGCCCTAAAACCGAGCCCTAAGCCCTAAAACTGAGCCCTAAGCCCTAATACCGGCCTCCAAAACCCTAGATCCGAGCCTTAAACCCTCTCTGGGAGCCCTAAACCCTAAATCCGAGCCCTAAGCCCTAAAACTGAGCCCTTAGCCCTAAAACTGACCCCTAAGCCTGAGCCCTAATACCGGCCCCCAAAGCCCTAGATCCGAGCCTTAAATCCTATCCGGGAGCCCTAAACCCTAAAACCAAGCCCTAAAACTGAGCCCTAAGCCCTAGAACTGAGCCCTAAACCCTAATGCCGGCCCCAAAAGCCCTAGATCCGAGCCTTAAACCCTACCCGGGAGCCCTCAACCCTAAAACCGAGCCCTCAACCCTAAAACCGAGCCCTAAGCCCTAAAACTGAGCCCTAAGCCCTAATGCCGGCCCTCAAAGCCCTAGATTCAAGCCTTAAACCCTATCCGGGAGCCCTAAAACCGAGCCCTAAGCCCTAAAACTGAGCCCTAAGCCCTAATACCGGCCTCCAAAACCCTAGATCCGAGCCTTAAACCCTCTCTGGGAGCCCTAAACCCTAAATCCGAGCCCTAAGCCCTAAAACTGAGCCCTTAGCCCTAAAACTGACCCCTAAGCCTGAGCCCTAATACCGGCCCCCAAAGCCCTAGATCCGAGCCTTAAATCCTATCCGGGAGCCCTAAACCCTAAAACCAAGCCCTAAAACTGAGCCCTAAGCCCTAGAACTGAGCCCTAAACCCTAATGCCGGCCCCAAAAGCCCTAGATCCGAGCCTTAAACCCTACCCAGGAGCAGTAACCCTAAAACCGAGCACTAAGCCCTAAAACTGAGCCCTAAGCCCTAAAACTGCACCCTAAACCCTAATGCCGGCCCTCAAAGCCCTAGATCCGAGCCTTAAACCCTATCCGGGAGCCCTAAAACTGAGCCCTAAACCCTAATGCCGGCCCTCAAAGCCCTAGATTCAAGCCTTAAACCCTATCCGGGAGCCCTAAAACCGAGCCCTAAGCCCTAAAACTGAGCCCTAAGCCCTAATACCGGCCTCCAAAACCCTAGATCCGAGCCTTAAACCCTCTCTGGGAGCCCTAAACCCTAAATCCGAGCCCTAAGCCCTAAAACTGAGCCCTTAGCCCTAAAACTGACCCCTAAGCCTGAGCCCTAATACCGGCCCCCAAAGCCCTAGATCCGAGCCTTAAATCCTATCCGGGAGCCCTAAACCCTAAAACCGAGCCCTAAAACTGAGCCCTAAGCCCTAGAACTGAGCCCTAAACCCTAATGCCGGCCCCAAAAGCCCTAGATACGAGCCTTAAACCCTACCCGGGAGCCCTAAACCCTAAAACCGAGCCCTAAGCCCTAAAACTGAGCCCTTATCCCTAAAACTGCACCCTAAACCCTAATGCCGGCCCTCAAAGCCCTAGATCCGAGCCTTAAACCCTATCCGGGAGCCCTAAAACCGAGCCCTAAGCCCTAAAACTGAGCCCTAAGCCCTAATACCGGCCTCCAAAACCCTAGATCCGAGCCTTAAACCCTCTCTGGGAGCCCTAAACCCTAAATCCGAGCCCTAAGCCCTAAAACTGAGCCCTTAGCCCTAAAACTGACCCCTAAGCCTGAGCCCTAATACCGGCCCCCAAAGCCCTAGATCCGAGCCTTAAATCCTATCCGGGAGCCCTAAACCCTAAAACCAAGCCCTAAAACTGAGCCCTAAGCCCTAGAACTGAGCCCTAAACCCTAATGCCGGCCCCAAAAGCCCTAGATCCGAGCCTTAAACCCTACCCGGGAGCCCTAAACCCTAAAACCGAGCACTAAGCCCTAAAACTGAGCCCTAAGCCCTAAAACTGCACCCTAAACCCTAATGCCGGCCCTCAAAGCCCTAGATCCGAGCCTTAAACCCTATCCGGGAGCCCTAAAACTGAGCCCTAAACCCTAATGCCGGCCCTCAAAGCCCTAGATTCAAGCCTTAAACCCTATCCGGGAGCCCTAAAACCGAGCCCTAAGCCCTAAAACTGAGCCCTAAGCCCTAATACCGGCCTCCAAAACCCTAGATCCGAGCCTTAAACCCTCTCTGGGAGCCCTAAACCCTAAATCCGAGCCCTAAGCCCTAAAACTGAGCCCTTAGCCCTAAAACTGACCCCTAAGCCTGAGCCCTAATACCGGCCCCCAAAGCCCTAGATCCGAGCCTTAAATCCTATCCGGGAGCCCTAAACCCTAAAACCAAGCCCTAAAACTGAGCCCTAAGCCCTAGAACTGAGCCCTAAACCCTAATGCCGGCCCCAAAAGCCCTAGATCCGAGCCTTAAACCCTACCCAGGAGCAGTAACCCTAAAACCGAGCACTAAGCCCTAAAACTGAGCCCTAAGCCCTAAAACTGCACCCTAAACCCTAATGCCGGCCCTCAAAGCCCTAGATCCGAGCCTTAAACCCTATCCGGGAGCCCTAAAACTGAGCCCTAAACCCTAATGCCGGCCCTCAAAGCCCTAGATTCAAGCCTTAAACCCTATCCGGGAGCCCTAAAACCGAGCCCTAAGCCCTAAAACTGAGCCCTAAGCCCTAATACCGGCCTCCAAAACCCTAGATCCGAGCCTTAAACCCTCTCTGGGAGCCCTAAACCCTAAATCCGAGCCCTAAGCCCTAAAACTGAGCCCTTAGCCCTAAAACTGACCCCTAAGCCTGAGCCCTAATACCGGCCCCCAAAGCCCTAGATCCGAGCCTTAAATCCTATCCGGGAGCCCTAAACCCTAAAACCAAGCCCTAAAACTGAGCCCTAAGCCCTAGAACTGAGCCCTAAACCCTAATGCCGGCCCCAAAAGCCCTAGATCCGAGCCTTAAACCCTACCCGGGAGCCCTAAACCCTAAAACCGAGCACTAAGCCCTAAAACTGAGCCCTAAGCCCTAAAACTGCACCCTAAACCCTAATGCCGGCCCTCAAAGCCCTAGATCCGAGCCTTAAACCCTATCCGGGAGCCCTAAAACCGAGCCCTAAGCCCTAAAACTGAGCCCTAAGCCCTAATACCGGCCTCCAAAACCCTAGATCCGAGCCTTAAACCCTCTCTGGGAGCCCTAAACCCTAAATCCGAGCCCTAAGCCCTAAAACTGAGCCCTTAGCCCTAAAACTGACCCCTAAGCCTGAGCCCTAATACCGGCCCCCAAAGCCCTAGATCCGAGCCTTAAATCCTATCCGGGAGCCCTAAACCCTAAAACCGAGCCCTAAAACCGAGCCCTAAGCCCTAACACTGAGCCCTAAGCCCTAATACCGGCCTCCAAAACCCTAGATCCGAGCCTTAAACCCTCTCTGGGAGCCCTAAACCCTAAATCCGAGCCCTAAGCCCTAAAACTGAGCCCTTAGCCCTAAAACTGACCCCTAAGCCTGAGCCCTAATACCGGCCCCCAAAGCCCTAGATCCGAGCCTTAAATCCTATCCGGGAGCCCTAAACCCTAAAACCAAGCCCTAAAACTGAGCCCTAAGCCCTAGAACTGAGCCCTAAACCCTAATGCCGGCCCCAAAAGCCCTAGATCCGAGCCTTAAACCCTACCCGGGAGCCCTAAACCCTAAAACCGAGCACTAAGCCCTAAAACTGAGCCCTAAGCCCTAAAACTGCACCCTAAACCCTAATGCCGGCCCTCAAAGCCCTAGATCCGAGCCTTAAACCCTATCCGGGAGCCCTAAAACTGAGCCCTAAACCCTAATGCCGGCCCTCAAATCCCTAGATTCGAGCCTTAAACCCTATCCGGGAGCCCTAAAACCGAGCCCTAAGCCCTAACACTGAGCCCTAAGCCCTAATACCGGCCTCCAAAACCCTAGATCCGAGCCTTAAACCCTCTCTGGGAGCCCTAAACCCTAAATCCGAGCCCTAAGCCCTAAAACTGAGCCCTTAGCCCTAAAACTGACCCCTAAGCCTGAGCCCTAATACCGGCCCCCAAAGCCCTAGATCCGAGCCTTAAATCCTATCCGGGAGCCCTAAACCCTAAAACCAAGCCCTAAAACTGAGCCCTAAGCCCTAGAACTGAGCCCTAAACCCTAATGCCGGCCCCAAAAGCCCTAGATCCGAGCCTTAAACCCTACCCAGGAGCAGTAACCCTAAAACCGAGCACTAAGCCCTAAAACTGAGCCCTAAGCCCTAAAACTGCACCCTAAACCCTAATGCCGGCCCTCAAAGCCCTAGATCCGAGCCTTAAACCCTATCCGGGAGCCCTAAAACTGAGCCCTAAACCCTAATGCCGGCCCTCAAAGCCCTAGATTCAAGCCTTAAACCCTATCCGGGAGCCCTAAAACCGAGCCCTAAGCCCTAAAACTGAGCCCTAAGCCCTAATACCGGCCTCCAAAACCCTAGATCCGAGCCTTAAACCCTCTCTGGGAGCCCTAAACCCTAAATCCGAGCCCTAAGCCCTAAAACTGAGCCCTTAGCCCTAAAACTGACCCCTAAGCCTGAGCCCTAATACCGGCCCCCAAAGCCCTAGATCCGAGCCTTAAATCCTATCCGGGAGCCCTAAACCCTAAAACCAAGCCCTAAAACTGAGCCCTAAGCCCTAGAACTGAGCCCTAAACCCTAATGCCGGCCCCAAAAGCCCTAGATCCGAGCCTTAAACCCTACCCGGGAGCCCTAAACCCTAAAACCGAGCACTAAGCCCTAAAACTGAGCCCTAAGCCCTAAAACTGCACCCTAAACCCTAATGCCGGCCCTCAAAGCCCTAGATCCGAGCCTTAAACCCTATCCGGGAGCCCTAAAACCGAGCCCTAAGCCCTAAAACTGAGCCCTAAGCCCTAATACCGGCCTCCAAAACCCTAGATCCGAGCCTTAAACCCTCTCTGGGAGCCCTAAACCCTAAATCCGAGCCCTAAGCCCTAAAACTGAGCCCTTAGCCCTAAAACTGACCCCTAAGCCTGAGCCCTAATACCGGCCCCCAAAGCCCTAGATCCGAGCCTTAAATCCTATCCGGGAGCCCTAAACCCTAAAACCAAGCCCTAAAACTGAGCCCTAAGCCCTAGAACTGAGCCCTAAACCCTAATGCCGGCCCCAAAAGCCCTAGATCCGAGCCTTAAACCCTACCCGGGAGCCCTAAACCCTAAAACCGAGCACTAAGCCCTAAAACTGAGCCCTAAGCCCTAAAACTGCACCCTAAACCCTAATGCCGGCCCTCAAAGCCCTAGATCCGAGCCTTAAACCCTATCCGGGAGCCCTAAAACTGAGCCCTAAACCCTAATGCCGGCCCTCAAATCCCTAGATTCGAGCCTTAAACCCTATCCGGGAGCCCTAAAACCGAGCCCTAAGCCCTAACACTGAGCCCTAAGCCCTAATACCGGCCTCCAAAACCCTAGATCCGAGCCTTAAACCCTCTCTGGGAGCCCTAAACCCTAAATCCGAGCCCTAAGCCCTAAAACTGAGCCCTTAGCCCTAAAACTGACCCCTAAGCCTGAGCCCTAATACCGGCCCCCAAAGCCCTAGATCCGAGCCTTAAATCCTATCCGGGAGCCCTAAACCCTAAAACCAAGCCCTAAAACTGAGCCCTAAGCCCTAGAACTGAGCCCTAAACCCTAATGCCGGCCCCAAAAGCCCTAGATCCGAGCCTTAAACCCTACCCGGGAGCCCTAAACCCTAAAACCGAGCACTAAGCCCTAAAACTGAGCCCTAAGCCCTAAAACTGCACCCTAAACCCTAATGCCGGCCCTCAAAGCCCTAGATCCGAGCCTTAAACCCTATCCGGGAGCCCTAAAACTGAGCCCTAAACCCTAATGCCGGCCCTCAAAGCCCTAGATTCAAGCCTTAAACCCTATCCGGGAGCCCTAAAACCGAGCCCTAAGCCCTAAAACTGAGCCCTAAGCCCTAATACCGGCCTCCAAAACCCTAGATCCGAGCCTTAAACCCTCTCTGGGAGCCCTAAACCCTAAATCCGAGCCCTAAGCCCTAAAACTGAGCCCTTAGCCCTAAAACTGACCCCTAAGCCTGAGCCCTAATACCGGCCCCCAAAGCCCTAGATCCGAGCCTTAAATCCTATCCGGGAGCCCTAAACCCTAAAACCAAGCCCTAAAACTGAGCCCTAAGCCCTAGAACTGAGCCCTAAACCCTAATGCCGGCCCCAAAAGCCCTAGATCCGAGCCTTAAACCCTACCCAGGAGCAGTAACCCTAAAACCGAGCACTAAGCCCTAAAACTGAGCCCTAAGCCCTAAAACTGCACCCTAAACCCTAATGCCGGCCCTCAAAGCCCTAGATCCGAGCCTTAAACCCTATCCGGGAGCCCTAAAACTGAGCCCTAAACCCTAATGCCGGCCCTCAAATCCCTAGATTCGAGCCTTAAACCCTATCCGGGAGCCCTAAAACCGAGCCCTAAGCCCTAAAACTGAGCCCTAAGCCCTAATACCGGCCTCCAAAACCCTAGATCCGAGCCTTAAACCCTCTCTGGGAGCCCTAAACCCTAAATCCGAGCCCTAAGCCCTAAAACTGAGCCCTTAGCCCTAAAACTGACCCCTAAGCCTGAGCCCTAATACCGGCCCCCAAAGCCCTAGATCCGAGCCTTAAATCCTATCCGGGAGCCCTAAACCCTAAAACCGAGCCCTAAAACCGAGCCCTAAGCCCTAACACTGAGCCCTAAGCCCTAATACCGGCCTCCAAAACCCTAGATCCGAGCCTTAAACCCTCTCTGGGAGCCCTAAACCCTAAATCCGAGCCCTAAGCCCTAAAACTGAGCCCTTAGCCCTAAAACTGACCCCTAAGCCTGAGCCCTAATACCGGCCCCCAAAGCCCTAGATCCGAGCCTTAAATCCTATCCGGGAGCCCTAAACCCTAAAACCAAGCCCTAAAACTGAGCCCTAAGCCCTAGAACTGAGCCCTAAACCCTAATGCCGGCCCCAAAAGCCCTAGATCCGAGCCTTAAACCCTACCCGGGAGCCCTAAACCCTAAAACCGAGCCCTAAGCCCTAAAACTGAGCCCTAAGCCCTAAGCCCTAAAACTGCACCCTAAACCCTAATGCCGGCCCTCAAAGCCCTAGATTCGAGCCTTAAACCCTATCCGGGAGCCCTAAAACTGAGCCCTAAGCCCTAAAACTGAGCCCTAAACCCTAATGCCGGCCCTCAAAGCCCTAGATTCAAGCCTTAAACCCTATCCGGGAGCCCTAAAACCGAGCCCTAAGCCCTAAAACTGAGCCCTAAGCCCTAATACCGGCCTCCAAAACCCTAGATCCGAGCCTTAAACCCTCTCTGGGAGCCCTAAACCCTAAATCCGAGCCCTAAGCCCTAAAACTGAGCCCTTAGCCCTAAAACTGACCCCTAAGCCTGAGCCCTAATACCGGCCCCCAAAGCCCTAGATCCGAGCCTTAAATCCTATCCGGGAGCCCTAAACCCTAAAACCGAGCCCTAAAACTGAGCCCTAAGCCCTAGAACTGAGCCCTAAACCCTAATGCCGGCCCCAAAAGCCCTAGATACGAGCCTTAAACCCTACCCGGGAGCCCTAAACCCTAAAACCGAGCCCTAAGCCCTAAAACTGAGCCCTTATCCCTAAAACTGCACCCTAAACCCTAATGCCGGCCCTCAAAGCCCTAGATCCGAGCCTTAAACCCTATCCGGGAGCCCTAAAACCGAGCCCTAAGCCCTAAAACTGAGCCCTAAGCCCTAATACCGGCCTCCAAAACCCTAGATCCGAGCCTTAAACCCTCTCTGGGAGCCCTAAACCCTAAATCCGAGCCCTAAGCCCTAAAACTGAGCCCTTAGCCCTAAAACTGACCCCTAAGCCTGAGCCCTAATACCGGCCCCCAAAGCCCTAGATCCGAGCCTTAAATCCTATCCGGGAGCCCTAAACCCTAAAACCAAGCCCTAAAACTGAGCCCTAAGCCCTAGAACGGAGCCCTAAACCCTAATGCCGGCCCCAAAAGCCCTAGATCCGAGCCTTAAACCCTACCCGGGAGCCCTAAACCCTAAAACCGAGCCCTAAGCCCTAAAACTGAGCCCTAAGCCCTAAGCCCTAAAACTGCACCCTAAACCCTAATGCCGGCCCTCAAAGCCCTAGATCCGAGCCTTAAACCCTATCCGGGAGCCCTAAAACTGAGCCCTAAACCCTAATGCCGGCCCTCAAATCCCTAGATTCGAGCCTTAAACCCTATCCGGGAGCCCTAAAACCGAGCCCTAAGCCCTAACACTGAGCCCTAAGCCCTAATACCGGCCTCCAAAACCCTAGATCCGAGCCTTAAACCCTCTCTGGGAGCCCTAAACCCTAAATCCGAGCCCTAAGCCCTAAAACTGAGCCCTTAGCCCTAAAACTGACCCCTAAGCCTGAGCCCTAATACCGGCCCCCAAAGCCCTAGATCCGAGCCTTAAATCCTATCCGGGAGCCCTAAACCCTAAAACCAAGCCCTAAAACTGAGCCCTAAGCCCTAGAACTGAGCCCTAAACCCTAATGCCGGCCCCAAAAGCCCTAGATCCGAGCCTTAAACCCTACCCAGGAGCAGTAACCCTAAAACCGAGCACTAAGCCCTAAAACTGAGCCCTAAGCCCTAAAACTGCACCCTAAACCCTAATGCCGGCCCTCAAAGCCCTAGATCCGAGCCTTAAACCCTATCCGGGAGCCCTAAAACTGAGCCCTAAACCCTAATGCCGGCCCTCAAAGCCCTAGATTCAAGCCTTAAACCCTATCCGGGAGCCCTAAAACCGAGCCCTAAGCCCTAAAACTGAGCCCTAAGCCCTAATACCGGCCTCCAAAACCCTAGATCCGAGCCTTAAACCCTCTCTGGGAGCCCTAAACCCTAAATCCGAGCCCTAAGCCCTAAAACTGAGCCCTTAGCCCTAAAACTGACCCCTAAGCCTGAGCCCTAATACCGGCCCCCAAAGCCCTAGATCCGAGCCTTAAATCCTATCCGGGAGCCCTAAACCCTAAAACCAAGCCCTAAAACTGAGCCCTAAGCCCTAGAACTGAGCCCTAAACCCTAATGCCGGCCCCAAAAGCCCTAGATCCGAGCCTTAAACCCTACCCGGGAGCCCTCAACCCTAAAACCGAGCCCTCAACCCTAAAACCGAGCCCTAAGCCCTAAAACTGAGCCCTAAGCCCTAATGCCGGCCCTCAAAGCCCTAGATTCAAGCCTTAAACCCTATCCGGGAGCCCTAAAACCGAGCCCTAAGCCCTAAAACTGAGCCCTAAGCCCTAATACCGGCCTCCAAAACCCTAGATCCGAGCCTTAAACCCTCTCTGGGAGCCCTAAACCCTAAATCCGAGCCCTAAGCCCTAAAACTGAGCCCTTAGCCCTAAAACTGACCCCTAAGCCTGAGCCCTAATACCGGCCCCCAAAGCCCTAGATCCGAGCCTTAAATCCTATCCGGGAGCCCTAAACCCTAAAACCAAGCCCTAAAACTGAGCCCTAAGCCCTAGAACTGAGCCCTAAACCCTAATGCCGGCCCCAAAAGCCCTAGATCCGAGCCTTAAACCCTACCCGGGAGCCCTAAACCCTAAAACCGAGCACTAAGCCCTAAAACTGAGCCCTAAGCCCTAAAACTGCACCCTAAACCCTAATGCCGGCCCTCAAAGCCCTAGATCCGAGCCTTAAACCCTATCCGGGAGCCCTAAAACCGAGCCCTAAGCCCTAAAACTGAGCCCTAAGCCCTAATACCGGCCTCCAAAACCCTAGATCCGAGCCTTAAACCCTCTCTGGGAGCCCTAAACCCTAAATCCGAGCCCTAAGCCCTAAAACTGAGCCCTTAGCCCTAAAACTGACCCCTAAGCCTGAGCCCTAATACCGGCCCCCAAAGCCCTAGATCCGAGCCTTAAATCCTATCCGGGAGCCCTAAACCCTAAAACCAAGCCCTAAAACTGAGCCCTAAGCCCTAGAACTGAGCCCTAAACCCTAATGCCGGCCCCAAAAGCCCTAGATCCGAGCCTTAAACCCTACCCAGGAGCAGTAACCCTAAAACCGAGCACTAAGCCCTAAAACTGAGCCCTAAGCCCTAAAACTGCACCCTAAACCCTAATGCCGGCCCTCAAAGCCCTAGATCCGAGCCTTAAACCCTATCCGGGAGCCCTAAAACTGAGCCCTAAACCCTAATGCCGGCCCTCAAAGCCCTAGATTCAAGCCTTAAACCCTATCCGGGAGCCCTAAAACCGAGCCCTAAGCCCTAAAACTGAGCCCTAAGCCCTAATACCGGCCTCCAAAACCCTAGATCCGAGCCTTAAACCCTCTCTGGGAGCCCTAAACCCTAAATCCGAGCCCTAAGCCCTAAAACTGAGCCCTTAGCCCTAAAACTGACCCCTAAGCCTGAGCCCTAATACCGGCCCCCAAAGCCCTAGATCCGAGCCTTAAATCCTATCCGGGAGCCCTAAACCCTAAAACCAAGCCCTAAAACTGAGCCCTAAGCCCTAGAACTGAGCCCTAAACCCTAATGCCGGCCCCAAAAGCCCTAGATCCGAGCCTTAAACCCTACCCAGGAGCAGTAACCCTAAAACCGAGCACTAAGCCCTAAAACTGAGCCCTAAGCCCTAAAACTGCACCCTAAACCCTAATGCCGGCCCTCAAAGCCCTAGATCCGAGCCTTAAACCCTATCCGGGAGCCCTAAAACTGAGCCCTAAACCCTAATGCCGGCCCTCAAAGCCCTAGATTCAAGCCTTAAACCCTATCCGGGAGCCCTAAAACCGAGCCCTAAGCCCTAAAACTGAGCCCTAAGCCCTAATACCGGCCTCCAAAACCCTAGATCCGAGCCTTAAACCCTCTCTGGGAGCCCTAAACCCTAAATCCGAGCCCTAAGCCCTAAAACTGAGCCCTTAGCCCTAAAACTGACCCCTAAGCCTGAGCCCTAATACCGGCCCCCAAAGCCCTAGATCCGAGCCTTAAATCCTATCCGGGAGCCCTAAACCCTAAAACCAAGCCCTAAAACTGAGCCCTAAGCCCTAGAACTGAGCCCTAAACCCTAATGCCGGCCCCAAAAGCCCTAGATCCGAGCCTTAAACCCTACCCGGGAGCCCTCAACCCTAAAACCGAGCCCTCAACCCTAAAACCGAGCCCTAAGCCCTAAAACTGAGCCCTAAGCCCTAATGCCGGCCCTCAAAGCCCTAGATTCAAGCCTTAAACCCTATCCGGGAGCCCTAAAACCGAGCCCTAAGCCCTAAAACTGAGCCCTAAGCCCTAATACCGGCCTCCAAAACCCTAGATCCGAGCCTTAAACCCTCTCTGGGAGCCCTAAACCCTAAATCCGAGCCCTAAGCCCTAAAACTGAGCCCTTAGCCCTAAAACTGACCCCTAAGCCTGAGCCCTAATACCGGCCCCCAAAGCCCTAGATCCGAGCCTTAAATCCTATCCGGGAGCCCTAAACCCTAAAACCAAGCCCTAAAACTGAGCCCTAAGCCCTAGAACTGAGCCCTAAACCCTAATGCCGGCCCCAAAAGCCCTAGATCCGAGCCTTAAACCCTACCCAGGAGCAGTAACCCTAAAACCGAGCACTAAGCCCTAAAACTGAGCCCTAAGCCCTAAAACTGCACCCTAAACCCTAATGCCGGCCCTCAAAGCCCTAGATCCGAGCCTTAAACCCTATCCGGGAGCCCTAAAACTGAGCCCTAAACCCTAATGCCGGCCCTCAAAGCCCTAGATTCAAGCCTTAAACCCTATCCGGGAGCCCTAAAACCGAGCCCTAAGCCCTAAAACTGAGCCCTAAGCCCTAATACCGGCCTCCAAAACCCTAGATCCGAGCCTTAAACCCTCTCTGGGAGCCCTAAACCCTAAATCCGAGCCCTAAGCCCTAAAACTGAGCCCTTAGCCCTAAAACTGACCCCTAAGCCTGAGCCCTAATACCGGCCCCCAAAGCCCTAGATCCGAGCCTTAAATCCTATCCGGGAGCCCTAAACCCTAAAACCAAGCCCTAAAACTGAGCCCTAAGCCCTAGAACTGAGCCCTAAACCCTAATGCCGGCCCCAAAAGCCCTAGATCCGAGCCTTAAACCCTACCCGGGAGCCCTAAACCCTAAAACCGAGCCCTAAGCCCTAAAACTGAGCCCTAAGCCCTAAGCCCTAAAACTGCACCCTAAACCCTAATGCCGGCCCTCAAAGCCCTAGATTCGAGCCTTAAACCCTATCCGGGAGCCCTAAAACTGAGCCCTAAGCCCTAAAACTGAGCCCTAAACCCTAATGCCGGCCCTCAAAGCCCTAGATTCAAGCCTTAAACCCTATCCGGGAGCCCTAAAACCGAGCCCTAAGCCCTAAAACTGAGCCCTAAGCCCTAATACCGGCCTCCAAAACCCTAGATCCGAGCCTTAAACCCTCTCTGGGAGCCCTAAACCCTAAATCCGAGCCCTAAGCCCTAAAACTGAGCCCTTAGCCCTAAAACTGACCCCTAAGCCTGAGCCCTAATACCGGCCCCCAAAGCCCTAGATCCGAGCCTTAAATCCTATCCGGGAGCCCTAAACCCTAAAACCAAGCCCTAAAACTGAGCCCTAAGCCCTAGAACTGAGCCCTAAACCCTAATGCCGGCCCCAAAAGCCCTAGATCCGAGCCTTAAACCCTACCCGGGAGCCCTAAACCCTAAAACCGAGCACTAAGCCCTAAAACTGAGCCCTAAGCCCTAAAACTGCACCCTAAACCCTAATGCCGGCCCTCAAAGCCCTAGATTCGAGCCTTAAACCCTATCCGGGAGCCCTAAAACTGAGCCCTAAGCCCTAAAACTGAGCCCTAAACCCTAATGCCGGCCCTCAAAGCCCTAGATTCAAGCCTTAAACCCTATCCGGGAGCCCTAAAACCGAGCCCTAAGCCCTAAAACTGAGCCCTAAGCCCTAATACCGGCCTCCAAAACCCTAGATCCGAGCCTTAAACCCTCTCTGGGAGCCCTAAACCCTAAATCCGAGCCCTAAGCCCTAAAACTGAGCCCTTAGCCCTAAAACTGACCCCTAAGCCTGAGCCCTAATACCGGCCCCCAAAGCCCTAGATCCGAGCCTTAAATCCTATCCGGGAGCCCTAAACCCTAAAACCAAGCCCTAAAACTGAGCCCTAAGCCCTAGAACTGAGCCCTAAACCCTAATGCCGGCCCCAAAAGCCCTAGATCCGAGCCTTAAACCCTACCCGGGAGCCCTAAACCCTAAAACCGAGCACTAAGCCCTAAAACTGAGCCCTAAGCCCTAAAACTGCACCCTAAACCCTAATGCCGGCCCTCAAAGCCCTAGATCCGAGCCTTAAACCCTATCCGGGAGCCCTAAAACTGAGCCCTAAACCCTAATGCCGGCCCTCAAAGCCCTAGATTCAAGCCTTAAACCCTATCCGGGAGCCCTAAAACCGAGCCCTAAGCCCTAAAACTGAGCCCTAAGCCCTAATACCGGCCTCCAAAACCCTAGATCCGAGCCTTAAACCCTCTCTGGGAGCCCTAAACCCTAAATCCGAGCCCTAAGCCCTAAAACTGAGCCCTTAGCCCTAAAACTGACCCCTAAGCCTGAGCCCTAATACCGGCCCCCAAAGCCCTAGATCCGAGCCTTAAATCCTATCCGGGAGCCCTAAACCCTAAAACCGAGCCCTAAAACCGAGCCCTAAGCCCTAACACTGAGCCCTAAGCCCTAATACCGGCCTCCAAAACCCTAGATCCGAGCCTTAAACCCTCTCTGGGAGCCCTAAACCCTAAATCCGAGCCCTAAGCCCTAAAACTGAGCCCTTAGCCCTAAAACTGACCCCTAAGCCTGAGCCCTAATACCGGCCCCCAAAGCCCTAGATCCGAGCCTTAAATCCTATCCGGGAGCCCTAAACCCTAAAACCAAGCCCTAAAACTGAGCCCTAAGCCCTAGAACTGAGCCCTAAACCCTAATGCCGGCCCCAAAAGCCCTAGATCCGAGCCTTAAACCCTACCCGGGAGCCCTAAACCCTAAAACCGAGCACTAAGCCCTAAAACTGAGCCCTAAGCCCTAAAACTGCACCCTAAACCCTAATGCCGGCCCTCAAAGCCCTAGATCCGAGCCTTAAACCCTATCCGGGAGCCCTAAAACTGAGCCCTAAACCCTAATGCCGGCCCTCAAAGCCCTAGATTCAAGCCTTAAACCCTATCCGGGAGCCCTAAAACCGAGCCCTAAGCCCTAAAACTGAGCCCTAAGCCCTAATACCGGCCTCCAAAACCCTAGATCCGAGCCTTAAACCCTCTCTGGGAGCCCTAAACCCTAAATCCGAGCCCTAAGCCCTAAAACTGAGCCCTTAGCCCTAAAACTGACCCCTAAGCCTGAGCCCTAATACCGGCCCCCAAAGCCCTAGATCCGAGCCTTAAATCCTATCCGGGAGCCCTAAACCCTAAAACCGAGCCCTAAAACCGAGCCCTAAGCCCTAACACTGAGCCCTAAGCCCTAATACCGGCCTCCAAAACCCTAGATCCGAGCCTTAAACCCTCTCTGGGAGCCCTAAACCCTAAATCCGAGCCCTAAGCCCTAAAACTGAGCCCTTAGCCCTAAAACTGACCCCTAAGCCTGAGCCCTAATACCGGCCCCCAAAGCCCTAGATCCGAGCCTTAAATCCTATCCGGGAGCCCTAAACCCTAAAACCAAGCCCTAAAACTGAGCCCTAAGCCCTAGAACTGAGCCCTAAACCCTAATGCCGGCCCCAAAAGCCCTAGATCCGAGCCTTAAACCCTACCCGGGAGCCCTAAACCCTAAAACCGAGCACTAAGCCCTAAAACTGAGCCCTAAGCCCTAAAACTGCACCCTAAACCCTAATGCCGGCCCTCAAAGCCCTAGATCCGAGCCTTAAACCCTATCCGGGAGCCCTAAAACCGAGCCCTAAGCCCTAAAACTGAGCCCTAAGCCCTAATACCGGCCTCCAAAACCCTAGATCCGAGCCTTAAACCCTCTCTGGGAGCCCTAAACCCTAAATCCGAGCCCTAAGCCCTAAAACTGAGCCCTTAGCCCTAAAACTGACCCCTAAGCCTGAGCCCTAATACCGGCCCCCAAAGCCCTAGATCCGAGCCTTAAATCCTATCCGGGAGCCCTAAACCCTAAAACCAAGCCCTAAAACTGAGCCCTAAGCCCTAGAACTGAGCCCTAAACCCTAATGCCGGCCCCAAAAGCCCTAGATCCGAGCCTTAAACCCTACCCAGGAGCAGTAACCCTAAAACCGAGCACTAAGCCCTAAAACTGAGCCCTAAGCCCTAAAACTGCACCCTAAACCCTAATGCCGGCCCTCAAAGCCCTAGATCCGAGCCTTAAACCCTATCCGGGAGCCCTAAAACTGAGCCCTAAACCCTAATGCCGGCCCTCAAAGCCCTAGATTCAAGCCTTAAACCCTATCCGGGAGCCCTAAAACCGAGCCCTAAGCCCTAAAACTGAGCCCTAAGCCCTAATACCGGCCTCCAAAACCCTAGATCCGAGCCTTAAACCCTCTCTGGGAGCCCTAAACCCTAAATCCGAGCCCTAAGCCCTAAAACTGAGCCCTTAGCCCTAAAACTGACCCCTAAGCCTGAGCCCTAATACCGGCCCCCAAAGCCCTAGATCCGAGCCTTAAATCCTATCCGGGAGCCCTAAACCCTAAAACCAAGCCCTAAAACTGAGCCCTAAGCCCTAGAACTGAGCCCTAAACCCTAATGCCGGCCCCAAAAGCCCTAGATCCGAGCCTTAAACCCTACCCAGGAGCAGTAACCCTAAAACCGAGCACTAAGCCCTAAAACTGAGCCCTAAGCCCTAAAACTGCACCCTAAACCCTAATGCCGGCCCTCAAAGCCCTAGATTCGAGCCTTAAACCCTATCCGGGAGCCCTAAAACTGAGCCCTAAGCCCTAAAACTGAGCCCTAAACCCTAATGCCGGCCCTCAAAGCCCTAGATTCAAGCCTTAAACCCTATCCGGGAGCCCTAAAACCGAGCCCTAAGCCCTAAAACTGAGCCCTAAGCCCTAATACCGGCCTCCAAAACCCTAGATCCGAGCCTTAAACCCTCTCTGGGAGCCCTAAACCCTAAATCCGAGCCCTAAGCCCTAAAACTGAGCCCTTAGCCCTAAAACTGACCCCTAAGCCTGAGCCCTAATACCGGCCCCCAAAGCCCTAGATCCGAGCCTTAAATCCTATCCGGGAGCCCTAAACCCTAAAACCAAGCCCTAAAACTGAGCCCTAAGCCCTAGAACTGAGCCCTAAACCCTAATGCCGGCCCCAAAAGCCCTAGATCCGAGCCTTAAACCCTACCCAGGAGCAGTAACCCTAAAACCGAGCACTAAGCCCTAAAACTGAGCCCTAAGCCCTAAAACTGCACCCTAAACCCTAATGCCGGCCCTCAAAGCCCTAGATCCGAGCCTTAAACCCTATCCGGGAGCCCTAAAACTGAGCCCTAAACCCTAATGCCGGCCCTCAAATCCCTAGATTCGAGCCTTAAACCCTATCCGGGAGCCCTAAAACCGAGCCCTAAGCCCTAACACTGAGCCCTAAGCCCTAATACCGGCCTCCAAAACCCTAGATCCGAGCCTTAAACCCTCTCTGGGAGCCCTAAACCCTAAATCCGAGCCCTAAGCCCTAAAACTGAGCCCTTAGCCCTAAAACTGACCCCTAAGCCTGAGCCCTAATACCGGCCCCCAAAGCCCTAGATCCGAGCCTTAAATCCTATCCGGGAGCCCTAAACCCTAAAACCAAGCCCTAAAACTGAGCCCTAAGCCCTAGAACTGAGCCCTAAACCCTAATGCCGGCCCCAAAAGCCCTAGATCCGAGCCTTAAACCCTACCCAGGAGCAGTAACCCTAAAACCGAGCACTAAGCCCTAAAACTGAGCCCTAAGCCCTAAAACTGCACCCTAAACCCTAATGCCGGCCCTCAAAGCCCTAGATCCGAGCCTTAAACCCTATCCGGGAGCCCTAAAACTGAGCCCTAAACCCTAATGCCGGCCCTCAAATCCCTAGATTCGAGCCTTAAACCCTATCCGGGAGCCCTAAAACCGAGCCCTAAGCCCTAAAACTGAGCCCTAAGCCCTAATACCGGCCTCCAAAACCCTAGATCCGAGCCTTAAACCCTCTCTGGGAGCCCTAAACCCTAAATCCGAGCCCTAAGCCCTAAAACTGAGCCCTTAGCCCTAAAACTGACCCCTAAGCCTGAGCCCTAATACCGGCCCCCAAAGCCCTAGATCCGAGCCTTAAATCCTATCCGGGAGCCCTAAACCCTAAAACCAAGCCCTAAAACTGAGCCCTAAGCCCTAGAACTGAGCCCTAAACCCTAATGCCGGCCCCAAAAGCCCTAGATCCGAGCCTTAAACCCTACCCAGGAGCAGTAACCCTAAAACCGAGCACTAAGCCCTAAAACTGAGCCCTAAGCCCTAAAACTGCACCCTAAACCCTAATGCCGGCCCTCAAAGCCCTAGATCCGAGCCTTAAACCCTATCCGGGAGCCCTAAAACTGAGCCCTAAACCCTAATGCCGGCCCTCAAAGCCCTAGATTCAAGCCTTAAACCCTATCCGGGAGCCCTAAAACCGAGCCCTAAGCCCTAAAACTGAGCCCTAAGCCCTAATACCGGCCTCCAAAACCCTAGATCCGAGCCTTAAACCCTCTCTGGGAGCCCTAAACCCTAAATCCGAGCCCTAAGCCCTAAAACTGAGCCCTTAGCCCTAAAACTGACCCCTAAGCCTGAGCCCTAATACCGGCCCCCAAAGCCCTAGATCCGAGCCTTAAATCCTATCCGGGAGCCCTAAACCCTAAAACCAAGCCCTAAAACTGAGCCCTAAGCCCTAGAACTGAGCCCTAAACCCTAATGCCGGCCCCAAAAGCCCTAGATCCGAGCCTTAAACCCTACCCGGGAGCCCTCAACCCTAAAACCGAGCCCTCAACCCTAAAACCGAGCCCTAAGCCCTAAAACTGAGCCCTAAGCCCTAATGCCGGCCCTCAAAGCCCTAGATTCAAGCCTTAAACCCTATCCGGGAGCCCTAAAACCGAGCCCTAAGCCCTAAAACTGAGCCCTAAGCCCTAATACCGGCCTCCAAAACCCTAGATCCGAGCCTTAAACCCTCTCTGGGAGCCCTAAACCCTAAATCCGAGCCCTAAGCCCTAAAACTGAGCCCTTAGCCCTAAAACTGACCCCTAAGCCTGAGCCCTAATACCGGCCCCCAAAGCCCTAGATCCGAGCCTTAAATCCTATCCGGGAGCCCTAAACCCTAAAACCAAGCCCTAAAACTGAGCCCTAAGCCCTAGAACTGAGCCCTAAACCCTAATGCCGGCCCCAAAAGCCCTAGATCCGAGCCTTAAACCCTACCCAGGAGCAGTAACCCTAAAACCGAGCACTAAGCCCTAAAACTGAGCCCTAAGCCCTAAAACTGCACCCTAAACCCTAATGCCGGCCCTCAAAGCCCTAGATCCGAGCCTTAAACCCTATCCGGGAGCCCTAAAACTGAGCCCTAAACCCTAATGCCGGCCCTCAAATCCCTAGATTCGAGCCTTAAACCCTATCCGGGAGCCCTAAAACCGAGCCCTAAGCCCTAACACTGAGCCCTAAGCCCTAATACCGGCCTCCAAAACCCTAGATCCGAGCCTTAAACCCTCTCTGGGAGCCCTAAACCCTAAATCCGAGCCCTAAGCCCTAAAACTGAGCCCTTAGCCCTAAAACTGACCCCTAAGCCTGAGCCCTAATACCGGCCCCCAAAGCCCTAGATCCGAGCCTTAAATCCTATCCGGGAGCCCTAAACCCTAAAACCAAGCCCTAAAACTGAGCCCTAAGCCCTAGAACTGAGCCCTAAACCCTAATGCCGGCCCCAAAAGCCCTAGATCCGAGCCTTAAACCCTACCCGGGAGCCCTAAACCCTAAAACCGAGCACTAAGCCCTAAAACTGAGCCCTAAGCCCTAAAACTGCACCCTAAACCCTAATGCCGGCCCTCAAAGCCCTAGATCCGAGCCTTAAACCCTATCCGGGAGCCCTAAAACTGAGCCCTAAACCCTAATGCCGGCCCTCAAATCCCTAGATTCGAGCCTTAAACCCTATCCGGGAGCCCTAAAACCGAGCCCTAAGCCCTAACACTGAGCCCTAAGCCCTAATACCGGCCTCCAAAACCCTAGATCCGAGCCTTAAACCCTCTCTGGGAGCCCTAAACCCTAAATCCGAGCCCTAAGCCCTAAAACTGAGCCCTTAGCCCTAAAACTGACCCCTAAGCCTGAGCCCTAATACCGGCCCCCAAAGCCCTAGATCCGAGCCTTAAATCCTATCCGGGAGCCCTAAACCCTAAAACCAAGCCCTAAAACTGAGCCCTAAGCCCTAGAACTGAGCCCTAAACCCTAATGCCGGCCCCAAAAGCCCTAGATCCGAGCCTTAAACCCTACCCGGGAGCCCTCAACCCTAAAACCGAGCCCTCAACCCTAAAACCGAGCCCTAAGCCCTAAAACTGAGCCCTAAGCCCTAATGCCGGCCCTCAAAGCCCTAGATTCAAGCCTTAAACCCTATCCGGGAGCCCTAAAACCGAGCCCTAAGCCCTAAAACTGAGCCCTAAGCCCTAATACCGGCCTCCAAAACCCTAGATCCGAGCCTTAAACCCTCTCTGGGAGCCCTAAACCCTAAATCCGAGCCCTAAGCCCTAAAACTGAGCCCTTAGCCCTAAAACTGACCCCTAAGCCTGAGCCCTAATACCGGCCCCCAAAGCCCTAGATCCGAGCCTTAAATCCTATCCGGGAGCCCTAAACCCTAAAACCAAGCCCTAAAACTGAGCCCTAAGCCCTAGAACTGAGCCCTAAACCCTAATGCCGGCCCCAAAAGCCCTAGATCCGAGCCTTAAACCCTACCCAGGAGCAGTAACCCTAAAACCGAGCACTAAGCCCTAAAACTGAGCCCTAAGCCCTAAAACTGCACCCTAAACCCTAATGCCGGCCCTCAAAGCCCTAGATCCGAGCCTTAAACCCTATCCGGGAGCCCTAAAACTGAGCCCTAAACCCTAATGCCGGCCCTCAAATCCCTAGATTCGAGCCTTAAACCCTATCCGGGAGCCCTAAAACCGAGCCCTAAGCCCTAACACTGAGCCCTAAGCCCTAATACCGGCCTCCAAAACCCTAGATCCGAGCCTTAAACCCTCTCTGGGAGCCCTAAACCCTAAATCCGAGCCCTAAGCCCTAAAACTGAGCCCTTAGCCCTAAAACTGACCCCTAAGCCTGAGCCCTAATACCGGCCCCCAAAGCCCTAGATCCGAGCCTTAAATCCTATCCGGGAGCCCTAAACCCTAAAACCAAGCCCTAAAACTGAGCCCTAAGCCCTAGAACTGAGCCCTAAACCCTAATGCCGGCCCCAAAAGCCCTAGATCCGAGCCTTAAACCCTACCCGGGAGCCCTAAACCCTAAAACCGAGCACTAAGCCCTAAAACTGAGCCCTAAGCCCTAAAACTGCACCCTAAACCCTAATGCCGGCCCTCAAAGCCCTAGATCCGAGCCTTAAACCCTATCCGGGAGCCCTAAAACTGAGCCCTAAACCCTAATGCCGGCCCTCAAATCCCTAGATTCGAGCCTTAAACCCTATCCGGGAGCCCTAAAACCGAGCCCTAAGCCCTAACACTGAGCCCTAAGCCCTAATACCGGCCTCCAAAACCCTAGATCCGAGCCTTAAACCCTCTCTGGGAGCCCTAAACCCTAAATCCGAGCCCTAAGCCCTAAAACTGAGCCCTTAGCCCTAAAACTGACCCCTAAGCCTGAGCCCTAATACCGGCCCCCAAAGCCCTAGATCCGAGCCTTAAATCCTATCCGGGAGCCCTAAACCCTAAAACCAAGCCCTAAAACTGAGCCCTAAGCCCTAGAACTGAGCCCTAAACCCTAATGCCGGCCCCAAAAGCCCTAGATCCGAGCCTTAAACCCTACCCGGGAGCCCTCAACCCTAAAACCGAGCCCTCAACCCTAAAACCGAGCCCTAAGCCCTAAAACTGAGCCCTAAGCCCTAATGCCGGCCCTCAAAGCCCTAGATTCAAGCCTTAAACCCTATCCGGGAGCCCTAAAACCGAGCCCTAAGCCCTAAAACTGAGCCCTAAGCCCTAATACCGGCCTCCAAAACCCTAGATCCGAGCCTTAAACCCTCTCTGGGAGCCCTAAACCCTAAATCCGAGCCCTAAGCCCTAAAACTGAGCCCTTAGCCCTAAAACTGACCCCTAAGCCTGAGCCCTAATACCGGCCCCCAAAGCCCTAGATCCGAGCCTTAAATCCTATCCGGGAGCCCTAAACCCTAAAACCAAGCCCTAAAACTGAGCCCTAAGCCCTAGAACTGAGCCCTAAACCCTAATGCCGGCCCCAAAAGCCCTAGATCCGAGCCTTAAACCCTACCCAGGAGCAGTAACCCTAAAACCGAGCACTAAGCCCTAAAACTGAGCCCTAAGCCCTAAAACTGCACCCTAAACCCTAATGCCGGCCCTCAAAGCCCTAGATCCGAGCCTTAAACCCTATCCGGGAGCCCTAAAACTGAGCCCTAAACCCTAATGCCGGCCCTCAAATCCCTAGATTCGAGCCTTAAACCCTATCCGGGAGCCCTAAAACCGAGCCCTAAGCCCTAACACTGAGCCCTAAGCCCTAATACCGGCCTCCAAAACCCTAGATCCGAGCCTTAAACCCTCTCTGGGAGCCCTAAACCCTAAATCCGAGCCCTAAGCCCTAAAACTGAGCCCTTAGCCCTAAAACTGACCCCTAAGCCTGAGCCCTAATACCGGCCCCCAAAGCCCTAGATCCGAGCCTTAAATCCTATCCGGGAGCCCTAAACCCTAAAACCGAGCCCTAAAACCGAGCCCTAAGCCCTAACACTGAGCCCTAAGCCCTAATACCGGCCTCCAAAACCCTAGATCCGAGCCTTAAACCCTCTCTGGGAGCCCTAAACCCTAAATCCGAGCCCTAAGCCCTAAAACTGAGCCCTTAGCCCTAAAACTGACCCCTAAGCCTGAGCCCTAATACCGGCCCCCAAAGCCCTAGATCCGAGCCTTAAATCCTATCCGGGAGCCCTAAACCCTAAAACCAAGCCCTAAAACTGAGCCCTAAGCCCTAGAACTGAGCCCTAAACCCTAATGCCGGCCCCAAAAGCCCTAGATACGAGCCTTAAACCCTACCCGGGAGCCCTAAACCCTAAAACCGAGCCCTAAGCCCTAAAACTGAGCCCTTATCCCTAAAACTGCACCCTAAACCCTAATGCCGGCCCTCAAAGCCCTAGATCCGAGCCTTAAACCCTATCCGGGAGCCCTAAAACCGAGCCCTAAGCCCTAAAACTGAGCCCTAAGCCCTAATACCGGCCTCCAAAACCCTAGATCCGAGCCTTAAACCCTCTCTGGGAGCCCTAAACCCTAAATCCGAGCCCTAAGCCCTAAAACTGAGCCCTTAGCCCTAAAACTGACCCCTAAGCCTGAGCCCTAATACCGGCCCCCAAAGCCCTAGATCCGAGCCTTAAATCCTATCCGGGAGCCCTAAACCCTAAAACCAAGCCCTAAAACTGAGCCCTAAGCCCTAGAACTGAGCCCTAAACCCTAATGCCGGCCCCAAAAGCCCTAGATCCGAGCCTTAAACCCTACCCGGGAGCCCTAAACCCTAAAACCGAGCCCTAAGCCCTAAAACTGAGCCCTAAGCCCTAAGCCCTAAAACTGCACCCTAAACCCTAATGCCGGCCCTCAAAGCCCTAGATCCGAGCCTTAAACCCTATCCGGGAGCCCTAAAACTGAGCCCTAAACCCTAATGCCGGCCCTCAAATCCCTAGATTCGAGCCTTAAACCCTATCCGGGAGCCCTAAAACCGAGCCCTAAGCCCTAACACTGAGCCCTAAGCCCTAATACCGGCCTCCAAAACCCTAGATCCGAGCCTTAAACCCTCTCTGGGAGCCCTAAACCCTAAATCCGAGCCCTAAGCCCTAAAACTGAGCCCTTAGCCCTAAAACTGACCCCTAAGCCTGAGCCCTAATACCGGCCCCCAAAGCCCTAGATCCGAGCCTTAAATCCTATCCGGGAGCCCTAAACCCTAAAACCAAGCCCTAAAACTGAGCCCTAAGCCCTAGAACTGAGCCCTAAACCCTAATGCCGGCCCCAAAAGCCCTAGATCCGAGCCTTAAACCCTACCCGGGAGCCCTAAACCCTAAAACCGAGCACTAAGCCCTAAAACTGAGCCCTAAGCCCTAAAACTGCACCCTAAACCCTAATGCCGGCCCTCAAAGCCCTAGATCCGAGCCTTAAACCCTATCCGGGAGCCCTAAAACCGAGCCCTAAGCCCTAAAACTGAGCCCTAAGCCCTAATACCGGCCTCCAAAACCCTAGATCCGAGCCTTAAACCCTCTCTGGGAGCCCTAAACCCTAAATCCGAGCCCTAAGCCCTAAAACTGAGCCCTTAGCCCTAAAACTGACCCCTAAGCCTGAGCCCTAATACCGGCCCCCAAAGCCCTAGATCCGAGCCTTAAATCCTATCCGGGAGCCCTAAACCCTAAAACCAAGCCCTAAAACTGAGCCCTAAGCCCTAGAACTGAGCCCTAAACCCTAATGCCGGCCCCAAAAGCCCTAGATCCGAGCCTTAAACCCTACCCGGGAGCCCTAAACCCTAAAACCGAGCACTAAGCCCTAAAACTGAGCCCTAAGCCCTAAAACTGCACCCTAAACCCTAATGCCGGCCCTCAAAGCCCTAGATCCGAGCCTTAAACCCTATCCGGGAGCCCTAAAACCGAGCCCTAAGCCCTAAAACTGAGCCCTAAGCCCTAATACCGGCCTCCAAAACCCTAGATCCGAGCCTTAAACCCTCTCTGGGAGCCCTAAACCCTAAATCCGAGCCCTAAGCCCTAAAACTGAGCCCTTAGCCCTAAAACTGACCCCTAAGCCTGAGCCCTAATACCGGCCCCCAAAGCCCTAGATCCGAGCCTTAAATCCTATCCGGGAGCCCTAAACCCTAAAACCAAGCCCTAAAACTGAGCCCTAAGCCCTAGAACTGAGCCCTAAACCCTAATGCCGGCCCCAAAAGCCCTAGATACGAGCCTTAAACCCTACCCGGGAGCCCTAAACCCTAAAACCGAGCCCTAAGCCCTAAAACTGAGCCCTTATCCCTAAAACTGCACCCTAAACCCTAATGCCGGCCCTCAAAGCCCTAGATCCGAGCCTTAAACCCTATCCGGGAGCCCTAAAACCGAGCCCTAAGCCCTAAAACTGAGCCCTAAGCCCTAATACCGGCCTCCAAAACCCTAGATCCGAGCCTTAAACCCTCTCTGGGAGCCCTAAACCCTAAATCCGAGCCCTAAGCCCTAAAACTGAGCCCTTAGCCCTAAAACTGACCCCTAAGCCTGAGCCCTAATACCGGCCCCCAAAGCCCTAGATCCGAGCCTTAAATCCTATCCGGGAGCCCTAAACCCTAAAACCAAGCCCTAAAACTGAGCCCTAAGCCCTAGAACTGAGCCCTAAACCCTAATGCCGGCCCCAAAAGCCCTAGATCCGAGCCTTAAACCCTACCCGGGAGCCCTAAACCCTAAAACCGAGCCCTAAGCCCTAAAACTGAGCCCTAAGCCCTAAGCCCTAAAACTGCACCCTAAACCCTAATGCCGGCCCTCAAAGCCCTAGATCCGAGCCTTAAACCCTATCCGGGAGCCCTAAAACTGAGCCCTAAACCCTAATGCCGGCCCTCAAATCCCTAGATTCGAGCCTTAAACCCTATCCGGGAGCCCTAAAACCGAGCCCTAAGCCCTAACACTGAGCCCTAAGCCCTAATACCGGCCTCCAAAACCCTAGATCCGAGCCTTAAACCCTCTCTGGGAGCCCTAAACCCTAAATCCGAGCCCTAAGCCCTAAAACTGAGCCCTTAGCCCTAAAACTGACCCCTAAGCCTGAGCCCTAATACCGGCCCCCAAAGCCCTAGATCCGAGCCTTAAATCCTATCCGGGAGCCCTAAACCCTAAAACCAAGCCCTAAAACTGAGCCCTAAGCCCTAGAACTGAGCCCTAAACCCTAATGCCGGCCCCAAAAGCCCTAGATCCGAGCCTTAAACCCTACCCGGGAGCCCTAAACCCTAAAACCGAGCCCTAAGCCCTAAAACTGAGCCCTAAGCCCTAAGCCCTAAAACTGCACCCTAAACCCTAATGCCGGCCCTCAAAGCCCTAGATCCGAGCCTTAAACCCTATCCGGGAGCCCTAAAACTGAGCCCTAAACCCTAATGCCGGCCCTCAAATCCCTAGATTCGAGCCTTAAACCCTATCCGGGAGCCCTAAAACCGAGCCCTAAGCCCTAACACTGAGCCCTAAGCCCTAATACCGGCCTCCAAAACCCTAGATCCGAGCCTTAAACCCTCTCTGGGAGCCCTAAACCCTAAATCCGAGCCCTAAGCCCTAAAACTGAGCCCTTAGCCCTAAAACTGACCCCTAAGCCTGAGCCCTAATACCGGCCCCCAAAGCCCTAGATCCGAGCCTTAAATCCTATCCGGGAGCCCTAAACCCTAAAACCGAGCCCTAAAACCGAGCCCTAAGCCCTAACACTGAGCCCTAAGCCCTAATACCGGCCTCCAAAACCCTAGATCCGAGCCTTAAACCCTCTCTGGGAGCCCTAAACCCTAAATCCGAGCCCTAAGCCCTAAAACTGAGCCCTTAGCCCTAAAACTGACCCCTAAGCCTGAGCCCTAATACCGGCCCCCAAAGCCCTAGATCCGAGCCTTAAATCCTATCCGGGAGCCCTAAACCCTAAAACCAAGCCCTAAAACTGAGCCCTAAGCCCTAGAACTGAGCCCTAAACCCTAATGCCGGCCCCAAAAGCCCTAGATCCGAGCCTTAAACCCTACCCGGGAGCCCTAAACCCTAAAACCGAGCACTAAGCCCTAAAACTGAGCCCTAAGCCCTAAAACTGCACCCTAAACCCTAATGCCGGCCCTCAAAGCCCTAGATCCGAGCCTTAAACCCTATCCGGGAGCCCTAAAACCGAGCCCTAAGCCCTAAAACTGAGCCCTAAGCCCTAATACCGGCCTCCAAAACCCTAGATCCGAGCCTTAAACCCTCTCTGGGAGCCCTAAACCCTAAATCCGAGCCCTAAGCCCTAAAACTGAGCCCTTAGCCCTAAAACTGACCCCTAAGCCTGAGCCCTAATACCGGCCCCCAAAGCCCTAGATCCGAGCCTTAAATCCTATCCGGGAGCCCTAAACCCTAAAACCAAGCCCTAAAACTGAGCCCTAAGCCCTAGAACTGAGCCCTAAACCCTAATGCCGGCCCCAAAAGCCCTAGATCCGAGCCTTAAACCCTACCCAGGAGCAGTAACCCTAAAACCGAGCACTAAGCCCTAAAACTGAGCCCTAAGCCCTAAAACTGCACCCTAAACCCTAATGCCGGCCCTCAAAGCCCTAGATCCGAGCCTTAAACCCTATCCGGGAGCCCTAAAACTGAGCCCTAAACCCTAATGCCGGCCCTCAAAGCCCTAGATTCAAGCCTTAAACCCTATCCGGGAGCCCTAAAACCGAGCCCTAAGCCCTAAAACTGAGCCCTAAGCCCTAATACCGGCCTCCAAAACCCTAGATCCGAGCCTTAAACCCTCTCTGGGAGCCCTAAACCCTAAATCCGAGCCCTAAGCCCTAAAACTGAGCCCTTAGCCCTAAAACTGACCCCTAAGCCTGAGCCCTAATACCGGCCCCCAAAGCCCTAGATCCGAGCCTTAAATCCTATCCGGGAGCCCTAAACCCTAAAACCAAGCCCTAAAACTGAGCCCTAAGCCCTAGAACTGAGCCCTAAACCCTAATGCCGGCCCCAAAAGCCCTAGATCCGAGCCTTAAACCCTACCCGGGAGCCCTCAACCCTAAAACCGAGCCCTCAACCCTAAAACCGAGCCCTAAGCCCTAAAACTGAGCCCTAAGCCCTAATGCCGGCCCTCAAAGCCCTAGATTCAAGCCTTAAACCCTATCCGGGAGCCCTAAAACCGAGCCCTAAGCCCTAAAACTGAGCCCTAAGCCCTAATACCGGCCTCCAAAACCCTAGATCCGAGCCTTAAACCCTCTCTGGGAGCCCTAAACCCTAAATCCGAGCCCTAAGCCCTAAAACTGAGCCCTTAGCCCTAAAACTGACCCCTAAGCCTGAGCCCTAATACCGGCCCCCAAAGCCCTAGATCCGAGCCTTAAATCCTATCCGGGAGCCCTAAACCCTAAAACCAAGCCCTAAAACTGAGCCCTAAGCCCTAGAACTGAGCCCTAAACCCTAATGCCGGCCCCAAAAGCCCTAGATCCGAGCCTTAAACCCTACCCAGGAGCAGTAACCCTAAAACCGAGCACTAAGCCCTAAAACTGAGCCCTAAGCCCTAAAACTGCACCCTAAACCCTAATGCCGGCCCTCAAAGCCCTAGATCCGAGCCTTAAACCCTATCCGGGAGCCCTAAAACTGAGCCCTAAACCCTAATGCCGGCCCTCAAAGCCCTAGATTCAAGCCTTAAACCCTATCCGGGAGCCCTAAAACCGAGCCCTAAGCCCTAAAACTGAGCCCTAAGCCCTAATACCGGCCTCCAAAACCCTAGATCCGAGCCTTAAACCCTCTCTGGGAGCCCTAAACCCTAAATCCGAGCCCTAAGCCCTAAAACTGAGCCCTTAGCCCTAAAACTGACCCCTAAGCCTGAGCCCTAATACCGGCCCCCAAAGCCCTAGATCCGAGCCTTAAATCCTATCCGGGAGCCCTAAACCCTAAAACCAAGCCCTAAAACTGAGCCCTAAGCCCTAGAACTGAGCCCTAAACCCTAATGCCGGCCCCAAAAGCCCTAGATCCGAGCCTTAAACCCTACCCGGGAGCCCTCAACCCTAAAACCGAGCCCTCAACCCTAAAACCGAGCCCTAAGCCCTAAAACTGAGCCCTAAGCCCTAATGCCGGCCCTCAAAGCCCTAGATTCAAGCCTTAAACCCTATCCGGGAGCCCTAAAACCGAGCCCTAAGCCCTAAAACTGAGCCCTAAGCCCTAATACCGGCCTCCAAAACCCTAGATCCGAGCCTTAAACCCTCTCTGGGAGCCCTAAACCCTAAATCCGAGCCCTAAGCCCTAAAACTGAGCCCTTAGCCCTAAAACTGACCCCTAAGCCTGAGCCCTAATACCGGCCCCCAAAGCCCTAGATCCGAGCCTTAAATCCTATCCGGGAGCCCTAAACCCTAAAACCAAGCCCTAAAACTGAGCCCTAAGCCCTAGAACTGAGCCCTAAACCCTAATGCCGGCCCCAAAAGCCCTAGATCCGAGCCTTAAACCCTACCCGGGAGCCCTAAACCCTAAAACCGAGCACTAAGCCCTAAAACTGAGCCCTAAGCCCTAAAACTGCACCCTAAACCCTAATGCCGGCCCTCAAAGCCCTAGATCCGAGCCTTAAACCCTATCCGGGAGCCCTAAAACCGAGCCCTAAGCCCTAAAACTGAGCCCTAAGCCCTAATACCGGCCTCCAAAACCCTAGATCCGAGCCTTAAACCCTCTCTGGGAGCCCTAAACCCTAAATCCGAGCCCTAAGCCCTAAAACTGAGCCCTTAGCCCTAAAACTGACCCCTAAGCCTGAGCCCTAATACCGGCCCCCAAAGCCCTAGATCCGAGCCTTAAATCCTATCCGGGAGCCCTAAACCCTAAAACCAAGCCCTAAAACTGAGCCCTAAGCCCTAGAACTGAGCCCTAAACCCTAATGCCGGCCCCAAAAGCCCTAGATCCGAGCCTTAAACCCTACCCAGGAGCAGTAACCCTAAAACCGAGCACTAAGCCCTAAAACTGAGCCCTAAGCCCTAAAACTGCACCCTAAACCCTAATGCCGGCCCTCAAAGCCCTAGATCCGAGCCTTAAACCCTATCCGGGAGCCCTAAAACTGAGCCCTAAACCCTAATGCCGGCCCTCAAAGCCCTAGATTCAAGCCTTAAACCCTATCCGGGAGCCCTAAAACCGAGCCCTAAGCCCTAAAACTGAGCCCTAAGCCCTAATACCGGCCTCCAAAACCCTAGATCCGAGCCTTAAACCCTCTCTGGGAGCCCTAAACCCTAAATCCGAGCCCTAAGCCCTAAAACTGAGCCCTTAGCCCTAAAACTGACCCCTAAGCCTGAGCCCTAATACCGGCCCCCAAAGCCCTAGATCCGAGCCTTAAATCCTATCCGGGAGCCCTAAACCCTAAAACCAAGCCCTAAAACTGAGCCCTAAGCCCTAGAACTGAGCCCTAAACCCTAATGCCGGCCCCAAAAGCCCTAGATCCGAGCCTTAAACCCTACCCGGGAGCCCTAAACCCTAAAACCGAGCACTAAGCCCTAAAACTGAGCCCTAAGCCCTAAAACTGCACCCTAAACCCTAATGCCGGCCCTCAAAGCCCTAGATCCGAGCCTTAAACCCTATCCGGGAGCCCTAAAACCGAGCCCTAAGCCCTAAAACTGAGCCCTAAGCCCTAATACCGGCCTCCAAAACCCTAGATCCGAGCCTTAAACCCTCTCTGGGAGCCCTAAACCCTAAATCCGAGCCCTAAGCCCTAAAACTGAGCCCTTAGCCCTAAAACTGACCCCTAAGCCTGAGCCCTAATACCGGCCCCCAAAGCCCTAGATCCGAGCCTTAAATCCTATCCGGGAGCCCTAAACCCTAAAACCAAGCCCTAAAACTGAGCCCTAAGCCCTAGAACTGAGCCCTAAACCCTAATGCCGGCCCCAAAAGCCCTAGATCCGAGCCTTAAACCCTACCCAGGAGCAGTAACCCTAAAACCGAGCACTAAGCCCTAAAACTGAGCCCTAAGCCCTAAAACTGCACCCTAAACCCTAATGCCGGCCCTCAAAGCCCTAGATTCGAGCCTTAAACCCTATCCGGGAGCCCTAAAACTGAGCCCTAAGCCCTAAAACTGAGCCCTAAACCCTAATGCCGGCCCTCAAAGCCCTAGATTCAAGCCTTAAACCCTATCCGGGAGCCCTAAAACCGAGCCCTAAGCCCTAAAACTGAGCCCTAAGCCCTAATACCGGCCTCCAAAACCCTAGATCCGAGCCTTAAACCCTCTCTGGGAGCCCTAAACCCTAAATCCGAGCCCTAAGCCCTAAAACTGAGCCCTTAGCCCTAAAACTGACCCCTAAGCCTGAGCCCTAATACCGGCCCCCAAAGCCCTAGATCCGAGCCTTAAATCCTATCCGGGAGCCCTAAACCCTAAAACCAAGCCCTAAAACTGAGCCCTAAGCCCTAGAACTGAGCCCTAAACCCTAATGCCGGCCCCAAAAGCCCTAGATCCGAGCCTTAAACCCTACCCAGGAGCAGTAACCCTAAAACCGAGCACTAAGCCCTAAAACTGAGCCCTAAGCCCTAAAACTGCACCCTAAACCCTAATGCCGGCCCTCAAAGCCCTAGATCCGAGCCTTAAACCCTATCCGGGAGCCCTAAAACTGAGCCCTAAACCCTAATGCCGGCCCTCAAATCCCTAGATTCGAGCCTTAAACCCTATCCGGGAGCCCTAAAACCGAGCCCTAAGCCCTAACACTGAGCCCTAAGCCCTAATACCGGCCTCCAAAACCCTAGATCCGAGCCTTAAACCCTCTCTGGGAGCCCTAAACCCTAAATCCGAGCCCTAAGCCCTAAAACTGAGCCCTTAGCCCTAAAACTGACCCCTAAGCCTGAGCCCTAATACCGGCCCCCAAAGCCCTAGATCCGAGCCTTAAATCCTATCCGGGAGCCCTAAACCCTAAAACCAAGCCCTAAAACTGAGCCCTAAGCCCTAGAACTGAGCCCTAAACCCTAATGCCGGCCCCAAAAGCCCTAGATCCGAGCCTTAAACCCTACCCAGGAGCAGTAACCCTAAAACCGAGCACTAAGCCCTAAAACTGAGCCCTAAGCCCTAAAACTGCACCCTAAACCCTAATGCCGGCCCTCAAAGCCCTAGATCCGAGCCTTAAACCCTATCCGGGAGCCCTAAAACTGAGCCCTAAACCCTAATGCCGGCCCTCAAAGCCCTAGATTCAAGCCTTAAACCCTATCCGGGAGCCCTAAAACCGAGCCCTAAGCCCTAAAACTGAGCCCTAAGCCCTAATACCGGCCTCCAAAACCCTAGATCCGAGCCTTAAACCCTCTCTGGGAGCCCTAAACCCTAAATCCGAGCCCTAAGCCCTAAAACTGAGCCCTTAGCCCTAAAACTGACCCCTAAGCCTGAGCCCTAATACCGGCCCCCAAAGCCCTAGATCCGAGCCTTAAATCCTATCCGGGAGCCCTAAACCCTAAAACCAAGCCCTAAAACTGAGCCCTAAGCCCTAGAACTGAGCCCTAAACCCTAATGCCGGCCCCAAAAGCCCTAGATCCGAGCCTTAAACCCTACCCGGGAGCCCTCAACCCTAAAACCGAGCCCTCAACCCTAAAACCGAGCCCTAAGCCCTAAAACTGAGCCCTAAGCCCTAATGCCGGCCCTCAAAGCCCTAGATTCAAGCCTTAAACCCTATCCGGGAGCCCTAAAACCGAGCCCTAAGCCCTAAAACTGAGCCCTAAGCCCTAATACCGGCCTCCAAAACCCTAGATCCGAGCCTTAAACCCTCTCTGGGAGCCCTAAACCCTAAATCCGAGCCCTAAGCCCTAAAACTGAGCCCTTAGCCCTAAAACTGACCCCTAAGCCTGAGCCCTAATACCGGCCCCCAAAGCCCTAGATCCGAGCCTTAAATCCTATCCGGGAGCCCTAAACCCTAAAACCAAGCCCTAAAACTGAGCCCTAAGCCCTAGAACTGAGCCCTAAACCCTAATGCCGGCCCCAAAAGCCCTAGATCCGAGCCTTAAACCCTACCCAGGAGCAGTAACCCTAAAACCGAGCACTAAGCCCTAAAACTGAGCCCTAAGCCCTAAAACTGCACCCTAAACCCTAATGCCGGCCCTCAAAGCCCTAGATCCGAGCCTTAAACCCTATCCGGGAGCCCTAAAACTGAGCCCTAAACCCTAATGCCGGCCCTCAAAGCCCTAGATTCAAGCCTTAAACCCTATCCGGGAGCCCTAAAACCGAGCCCTAAGCCCTAAAACTGAGCCCTAAGCCCTAATACCGGCCTCCAAAACCCTAGATCCGAGCCTTAAACCCTCTCTGGGAGCCCTAAACCCTAAATCCGAGCCCTAAGCCCTAAAACTGAGCCCTTAGCCCTAAAACTGACCCCTAAGCCTGAGCCCTAATACCGGCCCCCAAAGCCCTAGATCCGAGCCTTAAATCCTATCCGGGAGCCCTAAACCCTAAAACCAAGCCCTAAAACTGAGCCCTAAGCCCTAAAACTGCACCCTAAACCCTAATGCCGGCCCTCAAAGCCCTAGATCCGAGCCTTAAACCCTATCCGGGAGCCCTAAAACTGAGCCCTAAACCCTAATGCCGGCCCTCAAATCCCTAGATTCGAGCCTTAAACCCTATCCGGGAGCCCTAAAACCAAGCCCTAAGCCCTAACACTGAGCCCTAAGCCCTAATACCGGCCTCCAAAACCCTAGATCCGAGCCTTAAACCCTCTCTGGGAGCCCTAAACCCTAAATCCGAGCCCTAAGCCCTAAAACTGAGCCCTTAGCCCTAAAACTGACCCCTAAGCCTGAGCCCTAATACCGGCCCCCAAAGCCCTAGATCCGAGCCTTAAATCCTATCCGGGAGCCCTAAACCCTAAAACCAAGCCCTAAAACTGAGCCCTAAGCCCTAGAACTGAGCCCTAAACCCTAATGCCGGCCCCAAAAGCCCTAGATCCGAGCCTTAAACCCTACCCAGGAGCAGTAACCCTAAAACCGAGCACTAAGCCCTAAAACTGAGCCCTAAGCCCTAAAACTGCACCCTAAACCCTAATGCCGGCCCTCAAAGCCCTAGATTCGAGCCTTAAACCCTATCCGGGAGCCCTAAAACTGAGCCCTAAGCCCTAACACTGAGCCCTAAACCCTAATGCCGGCCCTCAAAGCCCTAGATTCGAGCCTTAAACCCTATCCGGGAGCCCTAAAACCGAGCCCTAAGCCCTAAAACTGAGCCCTAAGCCCTAATACCGGCCCCCAAAGCCCTAGATCCGAGCCTTAAATCCTATCCGGGAGCCCTAAACCCTAAAACCGAGCCCTAAAACTGAGCCCTAAGCCCTAGAACTGAGCCCTAAACCCTAATGCCGGCCCCAAAAGCCCTAGATCCGAGCCTTAAACCCTACCCGGGAGCCCTAAACCCTAAAACCGAGCCCTAAGCCCTAAAACTGAGCCCTAAGCCCTAAGCCCTAAAACTGCACCCTAAACCCTAATGCCGGCCCTCAAAGCCCTAGATTCGAGCCTTAAACCCTATCCGGGAGCCCTAAAACTGAGCCCTAAGCCCTAAAACTGAGCCCTAAACCCTAATGCCGGCCCTCAAAGCCCTAGATTCAAGCCTTAAACCCTATCCGGGAGCCCTAAAACCGAGCCCTAAGCCCTAAAACTGAGCCCTAAGCCCTAATACCGGCCTCCAAAACCCTAGATCCGAGCCTTAAACCCTCTCTGGGAGCCCTAAACCCTAAATCCGAGCCCTAAGCCCTAAAACTGAGCCCTTAGCCCTAAAACTGACCCCTAAGCCTGAGCCCTAATACCGGCCCCCAAAGCCCTAGATCCGAGCCTTAAATCCTATCCGGGAGCCCTAAACCCTAAAACCAAGCCCTAAAACTGAGCCCTAAGCCCTAGAACTGAGCCCTAAACCCTAATGCCGGCCCCAAAAGCCCTAGATCCGAGCCTTAAACCCTACCCAGGAGCAGTAACCCTAAAACCGAGCACTAAGCCCTAAAACTGAGCCCTAAGCCCTAAAACTGCACCCTAAACCCTAATGCCGGCCCTCAAAGCCCTAGATCCGAGCCTTAAACCCTATCCGGGAGCCCTAAAACTGAGCCCTAAACCCTAATGCCGGCCCTCAAAGCCCTAGATTCAAGCCTTAAACCCTATCCGGGAGCCCTAAAACCGAGCCCTAAGCCCTAAAACTGAGCCCTAAGCCCTAATACCGGCCTCCAAAACCCTAGATCCGAGCCTTAAACCCTCTCTGGGAGCCCTAAACCCTAAATCCGAGCCCTAAGCCCTAAAACTGAGCCCTTAGCCCTAAAACTGACCCCTAAGCCTGAGCCCTAATACCGGCCCCCAAAGCCCTAGATCCGAGCCTTAAATCCTATCCGGGAGCCCTAAACCCTAAAACCAAGCCCTAAAACTGAGCCCTAAGCCCTAGAACTGAGCCCTAAACCCTAATGCCGGCCCCAAAAGCCCTAGATCCGAGCCTTAAACCCTACCCAGGAGCAGTAACCCTAAAACCGAGCACTAAGCCCTAAAACTGAGCCCTAAGCCCTAAAACTGCACCCTAAACCCTAATGCCGGCCCTCAAAGCCCTAGATCCGAGCCTTAAACCCTATCCGGGAGCCCTAAAACTGAGCCCTAAACCCTAATGCCGGCCCTCAAAGCCCTAGATTCAAGCCTTAAACCCTATCCGGGAGCCCTAAAACCGAGCCCTAAGCCCTAAAACTGAGCCCTAAGCCCTAATACCGGCCTCCAAAACCCTAGATCCGAGCCTTAAACCCTCTCTGGGAGCCCTAAACCCTAAATCCGAGCCCTAAGCCCTAAAACTGAGCCCTTAGCCCTAAAACTGACCCCTAAGCCTGAGCCCTAATACCGGCCCCCAAAGCCCTAGATCCGAGCCTTAAATCCTATCCGGGAGCCCTAAACCCTAAAACCAAGCCCTAAAACTGAGCCCTAAGCCCTAGAACTGAGCCCTAAACCCTAATGCCGGCCCCAAAAGCCCTAGATCCGAGCCTTAAACCCTACCCAGGAGCAGTAACCCTAAAACCGAGCACTAAGCCCTAAAACTGAGCCCTAAGCCCTAAAACTGCACCCTAAACCCTAATGCCGGCCCTCAAAGCCCTAGATCCGAGCCTTAAACCCTATCCGGGAGCCCTAAAACTGAGCCCTAAACCCTAATGCCGGCCCTCAAAGCCCTAGATTCAAGCCTTAAACCCTATCCGGGAGCCCTAAAACCGAGCCCTAAGCCCTAAAACTGAGCCCTAAGCCCTAATACCGGCCTCCAAAACCCTAGATCCGAGCCTTAAACCCTCTCTGGGAGCCCTAAACCCTAAATCCGAGCCCTAAGCCCTAAAACTGAGCCCTTAGCCCTAAAACTGACCCCTAAGCCTGAGCCCTAATACCGGCCCCCAAAGCCCTAGATCCGAGCCTTAAATCCTATCCGGGAGCCCTAAACCCTAAAACCAAGCCCTAAAACTGAGCCCTAAGCCCTAGAACTGAGCCCTAAACCCTAATGCCGGCCCCAAAAGCCCTAGATCCGAGCCTTAAACCCTACCCGGGAGCCCTCAACCCTAAAACCGAGCCCTCAACCCTAAAACCGAGCCCTAAGCCCTAAAACTGAGCCCTAAGCCCTAATGCCGGCCCTCAAAGCCCTAGATTCAAGCCTTAAACCCTATCCGGGAGCCCTAAAACCGAGCCCTAAGCCCTAAAACTGAGCCCTAAGCCCTAATACCGGCCTCCAAAACCCTAGATCCGAGCCTTAAACCCTCTCTGGGAGCCCTAAACCCTAAATCCGAGCCCTAAGCCCTAAAACTGAGCCCTTAGCCCTAAAACTGACCCCTAAGCCTGAGCCCTAATACCGGCCCCCAAAGCCCTAGATCCGAGCCTTAAATCCTATCCGGGAGCCCTAAACCCTAAAACCAAGCCCTAAAACTGAGCCCTAAGCCCTAGAACTGAGCCCTAAACCCTAATGCCGGCCCCAAAAGCCCTAGATCCGAGCCTTAAACCCTACCCAGGAGCAGTAACCCTAAAACCGAGCACTAAGCCCTAAAACTGAGCCCTAAGCCCTAAAACTGCACCCTAAACCCTAATGCCGGCCCTCAAAGCCCTAGATCCGAGCCTTAAACCCTATCCGGGAGCCCTAAAACTGAGCCCTAAACCCTAATGCCGGCCCTCAAAGCCCTAGATTCAAGCCTTAAACCCTATCCGGGAGCCCTAAAACCGAGCCCTAAGCCCTAAAACTGAGCCCTAAGCCCTAATACCGGCCTCCAAAACCCTAGATCCGAGCCTTAAACCCTCTCTGGGAGCCCTAAACCCTAAATCCGAGCCCTAAGCCCTAAAACTGAGCCCTTAGCCCTAAAACTGACCCCTAAGCCTGAGCCCTAATACCGGCCCCCAAAGCCCTAGATCCGAGCCTTAAATCCTATCCGGGAGCCCTAAACCCTAAAACCAAGCCCTAAAACTGAGCCCTAAGCCCTAGAACTGAGCCCTAAACCCTAATGCCGGCCCCAAAAGCCCTAGATCCGAGCCTTAAACCCTACCCAGGAGCAGTAACCCTAAAACCGAGCACTAAGCCCTAAAACTGAGCCCTAAGCCCTAAAACTGCACCCTAAACCCTAATGCCGGCCCTCAAAGCCCTAGATCCGAGCCTTAAACCCTATCCGGGAGCCCTAAAACTGAGCCCTAAACCCTAATGCCGGCCCTCAAAGCCCTAGATTCAAGCCTTAAACCCTATCCGGGAGCCCTAAAACCGAGCCCTAAGCCCTAAAACTGAGCCCTAAGCCCTAATACCGGCCTCCAAAACCCTAGATCCGAGCCTTAAACCCTCTCTGGGAGCCCTAAACCCTAAATCCGAGCCCTAAGCCCTAAAACTGAGCCCTTAGCCCTAAAACTGACCCCTAAGCCTGAGCCCTAATACCGGCCCCCAAAGCCCTAGATCCGAGCCTTAAATCCTATCCGGGAGCCCTAAACCCTAAAACCAAGCCCTAAAACTGAGCCCTAAGCCCTAGAACTGAGCCCTAAACCCTAATGCCGGCCCCAAAAGCCCTAGATCCGAGCCTTAAACCCTACCCGGGAGCCCTAAACCCTAAAACCGAGCACTAAGCCCTAAAACTGAGCCCTAAGCCCTAAAACTGCACCCTAAACCCTAATGCCGGCCCTCAAAGCCCTAGATCCGAGCCTTAAACCCTATCCGGGAGCCCTAAAACCGAGCCCTAAGCCCTAAAACTGAGCCCTAAGCCCTAATACCGGCCTCCAAAACCCTAGATCCGAGCCTTAAACCCTCTCTGGGAGCCCTAAACCCTAAATCCGAGCCCTAAGCCCTAAAACTGAGCCCTTAGCCCTAAAACTGACCCCTAAGCCTGAGCCCTAATACCGGCCCCCAAAGCCCTAGATCCGAGCCTTAAATCCTATCCGGGAGCCCTAAACCCTAAAACCAAGCCCTAAAACTGAGCCCTAAGCCCTAGAACTGAGCCCTAAACCCTAATGCCGGCCCCAAAAGCCCTAGATCCGAGCCTTAAACCCTACCCAGGAGCAGTAACCCTAAAACCGAGCACTAAGCCCTAAAACTGAGCCCTAAGCCCTAAAACTGCACCCTAAACCCTAATGCCGGCCCTCAAAGCCCTAGATCCGAGCCTTAAACCCTATCCGGGAGCCCTAAAACTGAGCCCTAAACCCTAATGCCGGCCCTCAAAGCCCTAGATTCAAGCCTTAAACCCTATCCGGGAGCCCTAAAACCGAGCCCTAAGCCCTAAAACTGAGCCCTAAGCCCTAATACCGGCCTCCAAAACCCTAGATCCGAGCCTTAAACCCTCTCTGGGAGCCCTAAACCCTAAATCCGAGCCCTAAGCCCTAAAACTGAGCCCTTAGCCCTAAAACTGACCCCTAAGCCTGAGCCCTAATACCGGCCCCCAAAGCCCTAGATCCGAGCCTTAAATCCTATCCGGGAGCCCTAAACCCTAAAACCAAGCCCTAAAACTGAGCCCTAAGCCCTAGAACTGAGCCCTAAACCCTAATGCCGGCCCCAAAAGCCCTAGATCCGAGCCTTAAACCCTACCCAGGAGCAGTAACCCTAAAACCGAGCACTAAGCCCTAAAACTGAGCCCTAAGCCCTAAAACTGCACCCTAAACCCTAATGCCGGCCCTCAAAGCCCTAGATCCGAGCCTTAAACCCTATCCGGGAGCCCTAAAACTGAGCCCTAAACCCTAATGCCGGCCCTCAAAGCCCTAGATTCAAGCCTTAAACCCTATCCGGGAGC
Source organism: Triturus cristatus (assembly GCF_964204655.1). Classification (NCBI taxonomy): domain Eukaryota; kingdom Metazoa; phylum Chordata; class Amphibia; order Caudata; family Salamandridae; genus Triturus; species Triturus cristatus. The sequence goes on from NC_140594.1 coordinate 1,152,904,254, forward strand.
CCTAAAACCGAGCCCTAAGCCCTAAAACTGAGCCCTAAGCCCTAATACCGGCCTCCAAAACCCTAGATCCGAGCCTTAAACCCTCTCTGGGAGCCCTAAACCCTAAATCCGAGCCCTAAGCCCTAAAACTGAGCCCTTAGCCCTAAAACTGACCCCTAAGCCTGAGCCCTAATACCGGCCCCCAAAGCCCTAGATCCGAGCCTTAAATCCTATCCGGGAGCCCTAAACCCTAAAACCAAGCCCTAAAACTGAGCCCTAAGCCCTAGAACTGAGCCCTAAACCCTAATGCCGGCCCCAAAAGCCCTAGATCCGAGCCTTAAACCCTACCCGGGAGCCCTCAACCCTAAAACCGAGCCCTCAACCCTAAAACCGAGCCCTAAGCCCTAAAACTGAGCCCTAAGCCCTAATGCCGGCCCTCAAAGCCCTAGATTCAAGCCTTAAACCCTATCCGGGAGCCCTAAAACCGAGCCCTAAGCCCTAAAACTGAGCCCTAAGCCCTAATACCGGCCTCCAAAACCCTAGATCCGAGCCTTAAACCCTCTCTGGGAGCCCTAAACCCTAAATCCGAGCCCTAAGCCCTAAAACTGAGCCCTTAGCCCTAAAACTGACCCCTAAGCCTGAGCCCTAATACCGGCCCCCAAAGCCCTAGATCCGAGCCTTAAATCCTATCCGGGAGCCCTAAACCCTAAAACCAAGCCCTAAAACTGAGCCCTAAGCCCTAGAACTGAGCCCTAAACCCTAATGCCGGCCCCAAAAGCCCTAGATCCGAGCCTTAAACCCTACCCAGGAGCAGTAACCCTAAAACCGAGCACTAAGCCCTAAAACTGAGCCCTAAGCCCTAAAACTGCACCCTAAACCCTAATGCCGGCCCTCAAAGCCCTAGATCCGAGCCTTAAACCCTATCCGGGAGCCCTAAAACTGAGCCCTAAACCCTAATGCCGGCCCTCAAAGCCCTAGATTCAAGCCTTAAACCCTATCCGGGAGCCCTAAAACCGAGCCCTAAGCCCTAAAACTGAGCCCTAAGCCCTAATACCGGCCTCCAAAACCCTAGATCCGAGCCTTAAACCCTCTCTGGGAGCCCTAAACCCTAAATCCGAGCCCTAAGCCCTAAAACTGAGCCCTTAGCCCTAAAACTGACCCCTAAGCCTGAGCCCTAATACCGGCCCCCAAAGCCCTAGATCCGAGCCTTAAATCCTATCCGGGAGCCCTAAACCCTAAAACCAAGCCCTAAAACTGAGCCCTAAGCCCTAGAACTGAGCCCTAAACCCTAATGCCGGCCCCAAAAGCCCTAGATCCGAGCCTTAAACCCTACCCAGGAGCAGTAACCCTAAAACCGAGCACTAAGCCCTAAAACTGAGCCCTAAGCCCTAAAACTGCACCCTAAACCCTAATGCCGGCCCTCAAAGCCCTAGATCCGAGCCTTAAACCCTATCCGGGAGCCCTAAAACTGAGCCCTAAACCCTAATGCCGGCCCTCAAAGCCCTAGATTCAAGCCTTAAACCCTATCCGGGAGCCCTAAAACCGAGCCCTAAGCCCTAAAACTGAGCCCTAAGCCCTAATACCGGCCTCCAAAACCCTAGATCCGAGCCTTAAACCCTCTCTGGGAGCCCTAAACCCTAAATCCGAGCCCTAAGCCCTAAAACTGAGCCCTTAGCCCTAAAACTGACCCCTAAGCCTGAGCCCTAATACCGGCCCCCAAAGCCCTAGATCCGAGCCTTAAATCCTATCCGGGAGCCCTAAACCCTAAAACCAAGCCCTAAAACTGAGCCCTAAGCCCTAGAACTGAGCCCTAAACCCTAATGCCGGCCCCAAAAGCCCTAGATCCGAGCCTTAAACCCTACCCGGGAGCCCTAAACCCTAAAACCGAGCACTAAGCCCTAAAACTGAGCCCTAAGCCCTAAAACTGCACCCTAAACCCTAATGCCGGCCCTCAAAGCCCTAGATCCGAGCCTTAAACCCTATCCGGGAGCCCTAAAACCGAGCCCTAAGCCCTAAAACTGAGCCCTAAGCCCTAATACCGGCCTCCAAAACCCTAGATCCGAGCCTTAAACCCTCTCTGGGAGCCCTAAACCCTAAATCCGAGCCCTAAGCCCTAAAACTGAGCCCTTAGCCCTAAAACTGACCCCTAAGCCTGAGCCCTAATACCGGCCCCCAAAGCCCTAGATCCGAGCCTTAAATCCTATCCGGGAGCCCTAAACCCTAAAACCAAGCCCTAAAACTGAGCCCTAAGCCCTAGAACTGAGCCCTAAACCCTAATGCCGGCCCCAAAAGCCCTAGATCCGAGCCTTAAACCCTACCCAGGAGCAGTAACCCTAAAACCGAGCACTAAGCCCTAAAACTGAGCCCTAAGCCCTAAAACTGCACCCTAAACCCTAATGCCGGCCCTCAAAGCCCTAGATCCGAGCCTTAAACCCTATCCGGGAGCCCTAAAACTGAGCCCTAAACCCTAATGCCGGCCCTCAAAGCCCTAGATTCAAGCCTTAAACCCTATCCGGGAGCCCTAAAACCGAGCCCTAAGCCCTAAAACTGAGCCCTAAGCCCTAATACCGGCCTCCAAAACCCTAGATCCGAGCCTTAAACCCTCTCTGGGAGCCCTAAACCCTAAATCCGAGCCCTAAGCCCTAAAACTGAGCCCTTAGCCCTAAAACTGACCCCTAAGCCTGAGCCCTAATACCGGCCCCCAAAGCCCTAGATCCGAGCCTTAAATCCTATCCGGGAGCCCTAAACCCTAAAACCAAGCCCTAAAACTGAGCCCTAAGCCCTAGAACTGAGCCCTAAACCCTAATGCCGGCCCCAAAAGCCCTAGATCCGAGCCTTAAACCCTACCCGGGAGCCCTAAACCCTAAAACCGAGCCCTAAGCCCTAAAACTGAGCCCTAAGCCCTAAGCCCTAAAACTGCACCCTAAACCCTAATGCCGGCCCTCAAAGCCCTAGATCCGAGCCTTAAACCCTATCCGGGAGCCCTAAAACTGAGCCCTAAACCCTAATGCCGGCCCTCAAATCCCTAGATTCGAGCCTTAAACCCTATCCGGGAGCCCTAAAACCGAGCCCTAAGCCCTAACACTGAGCCCTAAGCCCTAATACCGGCCTCCAAAACCCTAGATCCGAGCCTTAAACCCTCTCTGGGAGCCCTAAACCCTAAATCCGAGCCCTAAGCCCTAAAACTGAGCCCTTAGCCCTAAAACTGACCCCTAAGCCTGAGCCCTAATACCGGCCCCCAAAGCCCTAGATCCGAGCCTTAAATCCTATCCGGGAGCCCTAAACCCTAAAACCAAGCCCTAAAACTGAGCCCTAAGCCCTAGAACTGAGCCCTAAACCCTAATGCCGGCCCCAAAAGCCCTAGATCCGAGCCTTAAACCCTACCCAGGAGCAGTAACCCTAAAACCGAGCACTAAGCCCTAAAACTGAGCCCTAAGCCCTAAAACTGCACCCTAAACCCTAATGCCGGCCCTCAAAGCCCTAGATCCGAGCCTTAAACCCTATCCGGGAGCCCTAAAACCGAGCCCTAAGCCCTAAAACTGAGCCCTAAGCCCTAATACCGGCCTCCAAAACCCTAGATCCGAGCCTTAAACCCTCTCTGGGAGCCCTAAACCCTAAATCCGAGCCCTAAGCCCTAAAACTGAGCCCTTAGCCCTAAAACTGACCCCTAAGCCTGAGCCCTAATACCGGCCCCCAAAGCCCTAGATCCGAGCCTTAAATCCTATCCGGGAGCCCTAAACCCTAAAACCAAGCCCTAAAACTGAGCCCTAAGCCCTAGAACTGAGCCCTAAACCCTAATGCCGGCCCCAAAAGCCCTAGATCCGAGCCTTAAACCCTACCCAGGAGCAGTAACCCTAAAACCGAGCACTAAGCCCTAAAACTGAGCCCTAAGCCCTAAAACTGCACCCTAAACCCTAATGCCGGCCCTCAAAGCCCTAGATCCGAGCCTTAAACCCTATCCGGGAGCCCTAAAACTGAGCCCTAAACCCTAATGCCGGCCCTCAAAGCCCTAGATTCAAGCCTTAAACCCTATCCGGGAGCCCTAAAACCGAGCCCTAAGCCCTAAAACTGAGCCCTAAGCCCTAATACCGGCCTCCAAAACCCTAGATCCGAGCCTTAAACCCTCTCTGGGAGCCCTAAACCCTAAATCCGAGCCCTAAGCCCTAAAACTGAGCCCTTAGCCCTAAAACTGACCCCTAAGCCTGAGCCCTAATACCGGCCCCCAAAGCCCTAGATCCGAGCCTTAAATCCTATCCGGGAGCCCTAAACCCTAAAACCAAGCCCTAAAACTGAGCCCTAAGCCCTAGAACTGAGCCCTAAACCCTAATGCCGGCCCCAAAAGCCCTAGATCCGAGCCTTAAACCCTACCCGGGAGCCCTAAACCCTAAAACCGAGCACTAAGCCCTAAAACTGAGCCCTAAGCCCTAAAACTGCACCCTAAACCCTAATGCCGGCCCTCAAAGCCCTAGATCCGAGCCTTAAACCCTATCCGGGAGCCCTAAAACTGAGCCCTAAACCCTAATGCCGGCCCTCAAATCCCTAGATTCAAGCCTTAAACCCTATCCGGGAGCCCTAAAACCGAGCCCTAAGCCCTAAAACTGAGCCCTAAGCCCTAATACCGGCCTCCAAAACCCTAGATCCGAGCCTTAAACCCTCTCTGGGAGCCCTAAACCCTAAATCCGAGCCCTAAGCCCTAAAACTGAGCCCTTAGCCCTAAAACTGACCCCTAAGCCTGAGCCCTAATACCGGCCCCCAAAGCCCTAGATCCGAGCCTTAAATCCTATCCGGGAGCCCTAAACCCTAAAACCAAGCCCTAAAACTGAGCCCTAAGCCCTAGAACTGAGCCCTAAACCCTAATGCCGGCCCCAAAAGCCCTAGATCCGAGCCTTAAACCCTACCCGGGAGCCCTAAACCCTAAAACCGAGCACTAAGCCCTAAAACTGAGCCCTAAGCCCTAAAACTGCACCCTAAACCCTAATGCCGGCCCTCAAAGCCCTAGATCCGAGCCTTAAACCCTATCCGGGAGCCCTAAAACTGAGCCCTAAACCCTAATGCCGGCCCTCAAAGCCCTAGATTCAAGCCTTAAACCCTATCCGGGAGCCCTAAAACCGAGCCCTAAGCCCTAAAACTGAGCCCTAAGCCCTAATACCGGCCTCCAAAACCCTAGATCCGAGCCTTAAACCCTCTCTGGGAGCCCTAAACCCTAAATCCGAGCCCTAAGCCCTAAAACTGAGCCCTTAGCCCTAAAACTGACCCCTAAGCCTGAGCCCTAATACCGGCCCCCAAAGCCCTAGATCCGAGCCTTAAATCCTATCCGGGAGCCCTAAACCCTAAAACCAAGCCCTAAAACTGAGCCCTAAGCCCTAGAACTGAGCCCTAAACCCTAATGCCGGCCCCAAAAGCCCTAGATCCGAGCCTTAAACCCTACCCGGGAGCCCTAAACCCTAAAACCGAGCCCTAAGCCCTAAAACTGAGCCCTAAGCCCTAAGCCCTAAAACTGCACCCTAAACCCTAATGCCGGCCCTCAAAGCCCTAGATCCGAGCCTTAAACCCTATCCGGGAGCCCTAAAACTGAGCCCTAAACCCTAATGCCGGCCCTCAAATCCCTAGATTCGAGCCTTAAACCCTATCCGGGAGCCCTAAAACCGAGCCCTAAGCCCTAACACTGAGCCCTAAGCCCTAATACCGGCCTCCAAAACCCTAGATCCGAGCCTTAAACCCTCTCTGGGAGCCCTAAACCCTAAATCCGAGCCCTAAGCCCTAAAACTGAGCCCTTAGCCCTAAAACTGACCCCTAAGCCTGAGCCCTAATACCGGCCCCCAAAGCCCTAGATCCGAGCCTTAAATCCTATCCGGGAGCCCTAAACCCTAAAACCAAGCCCTAAAACTGAGCCCTAAGCCCTAGAACTGAGCCCTAAACCCTAATGCCGGCCCCAAAAGCCCTAGATCCGAGCCTTAAACCCTACCCAGGAGCAGTAACCCTAAAACCGAGCACTAAGCCCTAAAACTGAGCCCTAAGCCCTAAAACTGCACCCTAAACCCTAATGCCGGCCCTCAAAGCCCTAGATCCGAGCCTTAAACCCTATCCGGGAGCCCTAAAACTGAGCCCTAAACCCTAATGCCGGCCCTCAAAGCCCTAGATTCAAGCCTTAAACCCTATCCGGGAGCCCTAAAACCGAGCCCTAAGCCCTAAAACTGAGCCCTAAGCCCTAATACCGGCCTCCAAAACCCTAGATCCGAGCCTTAAACCCTCTCTGGGAGCCCTAAACCCTAAATCCGAGCCCTAAGCCCTAAAACTGAGCCCTTAGCCCTAAAACTGACCCCTAAGCCTGAGCCCTAATACCGGCCCCCAAAGCCCTAGATCCGAGCCTTAAATCCTATCCGGGAGCCCTAAACCCTAAAACCAAGCCCTAAAACTGAGCCCTAAGCCCTAGAACTGAGCCCTAAACCCTAATGCCGGCCCCAAAAGCCCTAGATCCGAGCCTTAAACCCTACCCGGGAGCCCTAAACCCTAAAACCGAGCACTAAGCCCTAAAACTGAGCCCTAAGCCCTAAAACTGCACCCTAAACCCTAATGCCGGCCCTCAAAGCCCTAGATCCGAGCCTTAAACCCTATCCGGGAGCCCTAAAACTGAGCCCTAAACCCTAATGCCGGCCCTCAAAGCCCTAGATTCAAGCCTTAAACCCTATCCGGGAGCCCTAAAACCGAGCCCTAAGCCCTAAAACTGAGCCCTAAGCCCTAATACCGGCCTCCAAAACCCTAGATCCGAGCCTTAAACCCTCTCTGGGAGCCCTAAACCCTAAATCCGAGCCCTAAGCCCTAAAACTGAGCCCTTAGCCCTAAAACTGACCCCTAAGCCTGAGCCCTAATACCGGCCCCCAAAGCCCTAGATCCGAGCCTTAAATCCTATCCGGGAGCCCTAAACCCTAAAACCAAGCCCTAAAACTGAGCCCTAAGCCCTAGAACTGAGCCCTAAACCCTAATGCCGGCCCCAAAAGCCCTAGATCCGAGCCTTAAACCCTACCCAGGAGCAGTAACCCTAAAACCGAGCACTAAGCCCTAAAACTGAGCCCTAAGCCCTAAAACTGCACCCTAAACCCTAATGCCGGCCCTCAAAGCCCTAGATCCGAGCCTTAAACCCTATCCGGGAGCCCTAAAACTGAGCCCTAAACCCTAATGCCGGCCCTCAAAGCCCTAGATCCGAGCCTTAAACCCTATCCGGGAGCCCTAAAACTGAGCCCTAAACCCTAATGCCGGCCCTCAAATCCCTAGATTCGAGCCTTAAACCCTATCCGGGAGCCCTAAAACCGAGCCCTAAGCCCTAACACTGAGCCCTAAGCCCTAATACCGGCCTCCAAAGCCCTAGATCCGAGCCTTAAACCCTCTCTGGGAGCCCTAAACCCTAAATCCGAGCCCTAAGCCCTAAAACTGAGCCCTTAGCCCTAAAACTGACCCCTAAGCCTGAGCCCTAATACCGGCCCCCAAAGCCCTAGATCCGAGCCTTAAATCCTATCCGGGAGCCCTAAACCCTAAAACCAAGCCCTAAAACTGAGCCCTAAGCCCTAGAACTGAGCCCTAAACCCTAATGCCGGCCCCAAAAGCCCTAGATCCGAGCCTTAAACCCTACCCGGGAGCCCTAAACCCTAAAACCGAGCCCTAAGCCCTAAAACTGAGCCCTAAGCCCTAAGCCCTAAAACTGCACCCTAAACCCTAATGCCGGCCCTCAAAGCCCTAGATCCGAGCCTTAAACCCTATCCGGGAGCCCTAAAACTGAGCCCTAAACCCTAATGCCGGCCCTCAAATCCCTAGATTCGAGCCTTAAACCCTATCCGGGAGCCCTAAAACCGAGCCCTAAGCCCTAACACTGAGCCCTAAGCCCTAATACCGGCCTCCAAAACCCTAGATCCGAGCCTTAAACCCTCTCTGGGAGCCCTAAACCCTAAATCCGAGCCCTAAGCCCTAAAACTGAGCCCTTAGCCCTAAAACTGACCCCTAAGCCTGAGCCCTAATACCGGCCCCCAAAGCCCTAGATCCGAGCCTTAAATCCTATCCGGGAGCCCTAAACCCTAAAACCAAGCCCTAAAACTGAGCCCTAAGCCCTAGAACTGAGCCCTAAACCCTAATGCCGGCCCCAAAAGCCCTAGATCCGAGCCTTAAACCCTACCCAGGAGCAGTAACCCTAAAACCGAGCACTAAGCCCTAAAACTGAGCCCTAAGCCCTAAAACTGCACCCTAAACCCTAATGCCGGCCCTCAAAGCCCTAGATCCGAGCCTTAAACCCTATCCGGGAGCCCTAAAACCGAGCCCTAAGCCCTAAAACTGAGCCCTAAGCCCTAATACCGGCCTCCAAAACCCTAGATCCGAGCCTTAAACCCTCTCTGGGAGCCCTAAACCCTAAATCCGAGCCCTAAGCCCTAAAACTGAGCCCTTAGCCCTAAAACTGACCCCTAAGCCTGAGCCCTAATACCGGCCCCCAAAGCCCTAGATCCGAGCCTTAAATCCTATCCGGGAGCCCTAAACCCTAAAACCAAGCCCTAAAACTGAGCCCTAAGCCCTAGAACTGAGCCCTAAACCCTAATGCCGGCCCCAAAAGCCCTAGATACGAGCCTTAAACCCTACCCGGGAGCCCTAAACCCTAAAACCGAGCCCTAAGCCCTAAAACTGAGCCCTTATCCCTAAAACTGCACCCTAAACCCTAATGCCGGCCCTCAAAGCCCTAGATCCGAGCCTTAAACCCTATCCGGGAGCCCTAAAACCGAGCCCTAAGCCCTAAAACTGAGCCCTAAGCCCTAATACCGGCCTCCAAAACCCTAGATCCGAGCCTTAAACCCTCTCTGGGAGCCCTAAACCCTAAATCCGAGCCCTAAGCCCTAAAACTGAGCCCTTAGCCCTAAAACTGACCCCTAAGCCTGAGCCCTAATACCGGCCCCCAAAGCCCTAGATCCGAGCCTTAAATCCTATCCGGGAGCCCTAAACCCTAAAACCAAGCCCTAAAACTGAGCCCTAAGCCCTAGAACTGAGCCCTAAACCCTAATGCCGGCCCCAAAAGCCCTAGATCCGAGCCTTAAACCCTACCCGGGAGCCCTAAACCCTAAAACCGAGCCCTAAGCCCTAAAACTGAGCCCTAAGCCCTAAGCCCTAAAACTGCACCCTAAACCCTAATGCCGGCCCTCAAAGCCCTAGATTCGAGCCTTAAACCCTATCCGGGAGCCCTAAAACTGAGCCCTAAGCCCTAAAACTGAGCCCTAAACCCTAATGCCGGCCCTCAAAGCCCTAGATTCAAGCCTTAAACCCTATCCGGGAGCCCTAAAACCGAGCCCTAAGCCCTAAAACTGAGCCCTAAGCCCTAATACCGGCCTCCAAAACCCTAGATCCGAGCCTTAAACCCTCTCTGGGAGCCCTAAACCCTAAATCCGAGCCCTAAGCCCTAAAACTGAGCCCTTAGCCCTAAAACTGACCCCTAAGCCTGAGCCCTAATACCGGCCCCCAAAGCCCTAGATCCGAGCCTTAAATCCTATCCGGGAGCCCTAAACCCTAAAACCAAGCCCTAAAACTGAGCCCTAAGCCCTAGAACTGAGCCCTAAACCCTAATGCCGGCCCCAAAAGCCCTAGATCCGAGCCTTAAACCCTACCCAGGAGCAGTAACCCTAAAACCGAGCACTAAGCCCTAAAACTGAGCCCTAAGCCCTAAAACTGCACCCTAAACCCTAATGCCGGCCCTCAAAGCCCTAGATCCGAGCCTTAAACCCTATCCGGGAGCCCTAAAACTGAGCCCTAAACCCTAATGCCGGCCCTCAAATCCCTAGATTCGAGCCTTAAACCCTATCCGGGAGCCCTAAAACCGAGCCCTAAGCCCTAACACTGAGCCCTAAGCCCTAATACCGGCCTCCAAAACCCTAGATCCGAGCCTTAAACCCTCTCTGGGAGCCCTAAACCCTAAATCCGAGCCCTAAGCCCTAAAACTGAGCCCTTAGCCCTAAAACTGACCCCTAAGCCTGAGCCCTAATACCGGCCCCCAAAGCCCTAGATCCGAGCCTTAAATCCTATCCGGGAGCCCTAAACCCTAAAACCAAGCCCTAAAACTGAGCCCTAAGCCCTAGAACTGAGCCCTAAACCCTAATGCCGGCCCTCAAAGCCCTAGATCCGAGCCTTAAACCCTATCCGGGAGCCCTAAAACCGAGCCCTAAGCCCTAAAACTGAGCCCTAAGCCCTAATACCGGCCTCCAAAACCCTAGATCCGAGCCTTAAACCCTCTCTGGGAGCCCTAAACCCTAAATCCGAGCCCTAAGCCCTAAAACTGAGCCCTTAGCCCTAAAACTGACCCCTAAGCCTGAGCCCTAATACCGGCCCCCAAAGCCCTAGATCCGAGCCTTAAATCCTATCCGGGAGCCCTAAACCCTAAAACCAAGCCCTAAAACTGAGCCCTAAGCCCTAGAACTGAGCCCTAAACCCTAATGCCGGCCCCAAAAGCCCTAGATCCGAGCCTTAAACCCTACCCAGGAGCAGTAACCCTAAAACCGAGCACTAAGCCCTAAAACTGAGCCCTAAGCCCTAAAACTGCACCCTAAACCCTAATGCCGGCCCTCAAAGCCCTAGATCCGAGCCTTAAACCCTATCCGGGAGCCCTAAAACCGAGCCCTAAGCCCTAAAACTGAGCCCTAAGCCCTAATACCGGCCTCCAAAACCCTAGATCCGAGCCTTAAACCCTCTCTGGGAGCCCTAAACCCTAAATCCGAGCCCTAAGCCCTAAAACTGAGCCCTTAGCCCTAAAACTGACCCCTAAGCCTGAGCCCTAATACCGGCCCCCAAAGCCCTAGATCCGAGCCTTAAATCCTATCCGGGAGCCCTAAACCCTAAAACCAAGCCCTAAAACTGAGCCCTAAGCCCTAGAACTGAGCCCTAAACCCTAATGCCGGCCCCAAAAGCCCTAGATACGAGCCTTAAACCCTACCCGGGAGCCCTAAACCCTAAAACCGAGCCCTAAGCCCTAAAACTGAGCCCTTATCCCTAAAACTGCACCCTAAACCCTAATGCCGGCCCTCAAAGCCCTAGATCCGAGCCTTAAACCCTATCCGGGAGCCCTAAAACCGAGCCCTAAGCCCTAAAACTGAGCCCTAAGCCCTAATACCGGCCTCCAAAACCCTAGATCCGAGCCTTAAACCCTCTCTGGGAGCCCTAAACCCTAAATCCGAGCCCTAAGCCCTAAAACTGAGCCCTTAGCCCTAAAACTGACCCCTAAGCCTGAGCCCTAATACCGGCCCCCAAAGCCCTAGATCCGAGCCTTAAATCCTATCCGGGAGCCCTAAACCCTAAAACCAAGCCCTAAAACTGAGCCCTAAGCCCTAGAACTGAGCCCTAAACCCTAATGCCGGCCCCAAAAGCCCTAGATCCGAGCCTTAAACCCTACCCGGGAGCCCTAAACCCTAAAACCGAGCACTAAGCCCTAAAACTGAGCCCTAAGCCCTAAAACTGCACCCTAAACCCTAATGCCGGCCCTCAAAGCCCTAGATCCGAGCCTTAAACCCTATCCGGGAGCCCTAAAACTGAGCCCTAAACCCTAATGCCGGCCCTCAAAGCCCTAGATTCAAGCCTTAAACCCTATCCGGGAGCCCTAAAACCGAGCCCTAAGCCCTAAAACTGAGCCCTAAGCCCTAATACCGGCCTCCAAAACCCTAGATCCGAGCCTTAAACCCTCTCTGGGAGCCCTAAACCCTAAATCCGAGCCCTAAGCCCTAAAACTGAGCCCTTAGCCCTAAAACTGACCCCTAAGCCTGAGCCCTAATACCGGCCCCCAAAGCCCTAGATCCGAGCCTTAAATCCTATCCGGGAGCCCTAAACCCTAAAACCAAGCCCTAAAACTGAGCCCTAAGCCCTAGAACTGAGCCCTAAACCCTAATGCCGGCCCCAAAAGCCCTAGATCCGAGCCTTAAACCCTACCCGGGAGCCCTAAACCCTAAAACCGAGCACTAAGCCCTAAAACTGAGCCCTAAGCCCTAAAACTGCACCCTAAACCCTAATGCCGGCCCTCAAAGCCCTAGATCCGAGCCTTAAACCCTATCCGGGAGCCCTAAAACCGAGCCCTAAGCCCTAAAACTGAGCCCTAAGCCCTAATACCGGCCTCCAAAACCCTAGATCCGAGCCTTAAACCCTCTCTGGGAGCCCTAAACCCTAAATCCGAGCCCTAAGCCCTAAAACTGAGCCCTTAGCCCTAAAACTGACCCCTAAGCCTGAGCCCTAATACCGGCCCCCAAAGCCCTAGATCCGAGCCTTAAATCCTATCCGGGAGCCCTAAACCCTAAAACCAAGCCCTAAAACTGAGCCCTAAGCCCTAGAACTGAGCCCTAAACCCTAATGCCGGCCCCAAAAGCCCTAGATCCGAGCCTTAAACCCTACCCAGGAGCAGTAACCCTAAAACCGAGCACTAAGCCCTAAAACTGAGCCCTAAGCCCTAAAACTGCACCCTAAACCCTAATGCCGGCCCTCAAAGCCCTAGATCCGAGCCTTAAACCCTATCCGGGAGCCCTAAAACTGAGCCCTAAACCCTAATGCCGGCCCTCAAATCCCTAGATTCGAGCCTTAAACCCTATCCGGGAGCCCTAAAACCGAGCCCTAAGCCCTAACACTGAGCCCTAAGCCCTAATACCGGCCTCCAAAACCCTAGATCCGAGCCTTAAACCCTCTCTGGGAGCCCTAAACCCTAAATCCGAGCCCTAAGCCCTAAAACTGAGCCCTTAGCCCTAAAACTGACCCCTAAGCCTGAGCCCTAATACCGGCCCCCAAAGCCCTAGATCCGAGCCTTAAATCCTATCCGGGAGCCCTAAACCCTAAAACCAAGCCCTAAAACTGAGCCCTAAGCCCTAGAACTGAGCCCTAAACCCTAATGCCGGCCCCAAAAGCCCTAGATCCGAGCCTTAAACCCTACCCAGGAGCAGTAACCCTAAAACCGAGCACTAAGCCCTAAAACTGAGCCCTAAGCCCTAAAACTGCACCCTAAACCCTAATGCCGGCCCTCAAAGCCCTAGATCCGAGCCTTAAACCCTATCCGGGAGCCCTAAAACTGAGCCCTAAACCCTAATGCCGGCCCTCAAATCCCTAGATTCGAGCCTTAAACCCTATCCGGGAGCCCTAAAACCGAGCCCTAAGCCCTAACACTGAGCCCTAAGCCCTAATACCGGCCTCCAAAACCCTAGATCCGAGCCTTAAACCCTCTCTGGGAGCCCTAAACCCTAAATCCGAGCCCTAAGCCCTAAAACTGAGCCCTTAGCCCTAAAACTGACCCCTAAGCCTGAGCCCTAATACCGGCCCCCAAAGCCCTAGATCCGAGCCTTAAATCCTATCCGGGAGCCCTAAACCCTAAAACCAAGCCCTAAAACTGAGCCCTAAGCCCTAGAACTGAGCCCTAAACCCTAATGCCGGCCCCAAAAGCCCTAGATCCGAGCCTTAAACCCTACCCGGGAGCCCTAAACCCTAAAACCGAGCCCTAAGCCCTAAAACTGAGCCCTAAGCCCTAAGCCCTAAAACTGCACCCTAAACCCTAATGCCGGCCCTCAAAGCCCTAGATCCGAGCCTTAAACCCTATCCGGGAGCCCTAAAACTGAGCCCTAAACCCTAATGCCGGCCCTCAAATCCCTAGATTCGAGCCTTAAACCCTATCCGGGAGCCCTAAAACCAAGCCCTAAGCCCTAACACTGAGCCCTAAGCCCTAATACCGGCCTCCAAAACCCTAGATCCGAGCCTTAAACCCTCTCTGGGAGCCCTAAACCCTAAATCCGAGCCCTAAGCCCTAAAACTGAGCCCTTAGCCCTAAAACTGACCCCTAAGCCTGAGCCCTAATACCGGCCCCCAAAGCCCTAGATCCGAGCCTTAAATCCTATCCGGGAGCCCTAAACCCTAAAACCAAGCCCTAAAACTGAGCCCTAAGCCCTAGAACTGAGCCCTAAACCCTAATGCCGGCCCCAAAAGCCCTAGATCCGAGCCTTAAACCCTACCCAGGAGCAGTAACCCTAAAACCGAGCACTAAGCCCTAAAACTGAGCCCTAAGCCCTAAAACTGCACCCTAAACCCTAATGCCGGCCCTCAAAGCCCTAGATCCGAGCCTTAAACCCTATCCGGGAGCCCTAAAACTGAGCCCTAAACCCTAATGCCGGCCCTCAAATCCCTAGATTCGAGCCTTAAACCCTATCCGGGAGCCCTAAAACCGAGCCCTAAGCCCTAACACTGAGCCCTAAGCCCTAATACCGGCCTCCAAAACCCTAGATCCGAGCCTTAAACCCTCTCTGGGAGCCCTAAACCCTAAATCCGAGCCCTAAGCCCTAAAACTGAGCCCTTAGCCCTAAAACTGACCCCTAAGCCTGAGCCCTAATACCGGCCCCCAAAGCCCTAGATCCGAGCCTTAAATCCTATCCGGGAGCCCTAAACCCTAAAACCAAGCCCTAAAACTGAGCCCTAAGCCCTAGAACTGAGCCCTAAACCCTAATGCCGGCCCCAAAAGCCCTAGATCCGAGCCTTAAACCCTACCCGGGAGCCCTAAACCCTAAAACCGAGCCCTAAGCCCTAAAACTGAGCCCTAAGCCCTAAGCCCTAAAACTGCACCCTAAACCCTAATGCCGGCCCTCAAAGCCCTAGATTCGAGCCTTAAACCCTATCCGGGAGCCCTAAAACTGAGCCCTAAGCCCTAAAACTGAGCCCTAAACCCTAATGCCGGCCCTCAAAGCCCTAGATTCAAGCCTTAAACCCTATCCGGGAGCCCTAAAACCGAGCCCTAAGCCCTAAAACTGAGCCCTAAGCCCTAATACCGGCCTCCAAAACCCTAGATCCGAGCCTTAAACCCTCTCTGGGAGCCCTAAACCCTAAATCCGAGCCCTAAGCCCTAAAACTGAGCCCTTAGCCCTAAAACTGACCCCTAAGCCTGAGCCCTAATACCGGCCCCCAAAGCCCTAGATCCGAGCCTTAAATCCTATCCGGGAGCCCTAAACCCTAAAACCAAGCCCTAAAACTGAGCCCTAAGCCCTAGAACTGAGCCCTAAACCCTAATGCCGGCCCCAAAAGCCCTAGATCCGAGCCTTAAACCCTACCCAGGAGCAGTAACCCTAAAACCGAGCACTAAGCCCTAAAACTGAGCCCTAAGCCCTAAAACTGCACCCTAAACCCTAATGCCGGCCCTCAAAGCCCTAGATTCGAGCCTTAAACCCTATCCGGGAGCCCTAAAACTGAGCCCTAAGCCCTAAAACTGAGCCCTAAACCCTAATGCCGGCCCTCAAAGCCCTAGATTCAAGCCTTAAACCCTATCCGGGAGCCCTAAAACCGAGCCCTAAGCCCTAAAACTGAGCC
Source organism: Triturus cristatus (assembly GCF_964204655.1). Lineage (NCBI taxonomy): Eukaryota > Metazoa > Chordata > Amphibia > Caudata > Salamandridae > Triturus > Triturus cristatus. The sequence continues at coordinate 1,152,919,563 of NC_140594.1, forward strand.
CTAAGCCCTAATACCGGCCTCCAAAACCCTAGATCCGAGCCTTAAACCCTCTCTGGGAGCCCTAAACCCTAAATCCGAGCCCTAAGCCCTAAAACTGAGCCCTTAGCCCTAAAACTGACCCCTAAGCCTGAGCCCTAATACCGGCCCCCAAAGCCCTAGATCCGAGCCTTAAATCCTATCCGGGAGCCCTAAACCCTAAAACCAAGCCCTAAAACTGAGCCCTAAGCCCTAGAACTGAGCCCTAAACCCTAATGCCGGCCCCAAAAGCCCTAGATCCGAGCCTTAAACCCTACCCGGGAGCCCTAAACCCTAAAACCGAGCACTAAGCCCTAAAACTGAGCCCTAAGCCCTAAAACTGCACCCTAAACCCTAATGCCGGCCCTCAAAGCCCTAGATCCGAGCCTTAAACCCTATCCGGGAGCCCTAAAACCGAGCCCTAAGCCCTAAAACTGAGCCCTAAGCCCTAATACCGGCCTCCAAAACCCTAGATCCGAGCCTTAAACCCTCTCTGGGAGCCCTAAACCCTAAATCCGAGCCCTAAGCCCTAAAACTGAGCCCTTAGCCCTAAAACTGACCCCTAAGCCTGAGCCCTAATACCGGCCCCCAAAGCCCTAGATCCGAGCCTTAAATCCTATCCGGGAGCCCTAAACCCTAAAACCAAGCCCTAAAACTGAGCCCTAAGCCCTAGAACTGAGCCCTAAACCCTAATGCCGGCCCCAAAAGCCCTAGATCCGAGCCTTAAACCCTACCCGGGAGCCCTAAACCCTAAAACCGAGCACTAAGCCCTAAAACTGAGCCCTAAGCCCTAAAACTGCACCCTAAACCCTAATGCCGGCCCTCAAAGCCCTAGATCCGAGCCTTAAACCCTATCCGGGAGCCCTAAAACTGAGCCCTAAACCCTAATGCCGGCCCTCAAAGCCCTAGATTCAAGCCTTAAACCCTATCCGGGAGCCCTAAAACCGAGCCCTAAGCCCTAAAACTGAGCCCTAAGCCCTAATACCGGCCTCCAAAACCCTAGATCCGAGCCTTAAACCCTCTCTGGGAGCCCTAAACCCTAAATCCGAGCCCTAAGCCCTAAAACTGAGCCCTTAGCCCTAAAACTGACCCCTAAGCCTGAGCCCTAATACCGGCCCCCAAAGCCCTAGATCCGAGCCTTAAATCCTATCCGGGAGCCCTAAACCCTAAAACCAAGCCCTAAAACTGAGCCCTAAGCCCTAGAACTGAGCCCTAAACCCTAATGCCGGCCCCAAAAGCCCTAGATCCGAGCCTTAAACCCTACCCGGGAGCCCTAAACCCTAAAACCGAGCACTAAGCCCTAAAACTGAGCCCTAAGCCCTAAAACTGCACCCTAAACCCTAATGCCGGCCCTCAAAGCCCTAGATCCGAGCCTTAAACCCTATCCGGGAGCCCTAAAACCGAGCCCTAAGCCCTAAAACTGAGCCCTAAGCCCTAATACCGGCCTCCAAAACCCTAGATCCGAGCCTTAAACCCTCTCTGGGAGCCCTAAACCCTAAATCCGAGCCCTAAGCCCTAAAACTGAGCCCTTAGCCCTAAAACTGACCCCTAAGCCTGAGCCCTAATACCGGCCCCCAAAGCCCTAGATCCGAGCCTTAAATCCTATCCGGGAGCCCTAAACCCTAAAACCAAGCCCTAAAACTGAGCCCTAAGCCCTAGAACTGAGCCCTAAACCCTAATGCCGGCCCCAAAAGCCCTAGATCCGAGCCTTAAACCCTACCCGGGAGCCCTAAACCCTAAAACCGAGCACTAAGCCCTAAAACTGAGCCCTAAGCCCTAAAACTGCACCCTAAACCCTAATGCCGGCCCTCAAAGCCCTAGATCCGAGCCTTAAACCCTATCCGGGAGCCCTAAAACTGAGCCCTAAACCCTAATGCCGGCCCTCAAATCCCTAGATTCGAGCCTTAAACCCTATCCGGGAGCCCTAAAACCGAGCCCTAAGCCCTAACACTGAGCCCTAAGCCCTAATACCGGCCTCCAAAACCCTAGATCCGAGCCTTAAACCCTCTCTGGGAGCCCTAAACCCTAAATCCGAGCCCTAAGCCCTAAAACTGAGCCCTTAGCCCTAAAACTGACCCCTAAGCCTGAGCCCTAATACCGGCCCCCAAAGCCCTAGATCCGAGCCTTAAATCCTATCCGGGAGCCCTAAACCCTAAAACCAAGCCCTAAAACTGAGCCCTAAGCCCTAGAACTGAGCCCTAAACCCTAATGCCGGCCCCAAAAGCCCTAGATCCGAGCCTTAAACCCTACCCAGGAGCAGTAACCCTAAAACCGAGCACTAAGCCCTAAAACTGAGCCCTAAGCCCTAAAACTGCACCCTAAACCCTAATGCCGGCCCTCAAAGCCCTAGATCCGAGCCTTAAACCCTATCCGGGAGCCCTAAAACTGAGCCCTAAACCCTAATGCCGGCCCTCAAATCCCTAGATTCGAGCCTTAAACCCTATCCGGGAGCCCTAAAACCGAGCCCTAAGCCCTAACACTGAGCCCTAAGCCCTAATACCGGCCTCCAAAACCCTAGATCCGAGCCTTAAACCCTCTCTGGGAGCCCTAAACCCTAAATCCGAGCCCTAAGCCCTAAAACTGAGCCCTTAGCCCTAAAACTGACCCCTAAGCCTGAGCCCTAATACCGGCCCCCAAAGCCCTAGATCCGAGCCTTAAATCCTATCCGGGAGCCCTAAACCCTAAAACCAAGCCCTAAAACTGAGCCCTAAGCCCTAGAACTGAGCCCTAAACCCTAATGCCGGCCCCAAAAGCCCTAGATCCGAGCCTTAAACCCTACCCGGGAGCCCTAAACCCTAAAACCGAGCACTAAGCCCTAAAACTGAGCCCTAAGCCCTAAAACTGCACCCTAAACCCTAATGCCGGCCCTCAAAGCCCTAGATCCGAGCCTTAAACCCTATCCGGGAGCCCTAAAACTGAGCCCTAAACCCTAATGCCGGCCCTCAAATCCCTAGATTCGAGCCTTAAACCCTATCCGGGAGCCCTAAAACCGAGCCCTAAGCCCTAACACTGAGCCCTAAGCCCTAATACCGGCCTCCAAAACCCTAGATCCGAGCCTTAAACCCTCTCTGGGAGCCCTAAACCCTAAATCCGAGCCCTAAGCCCTAAAACTGAGCCCTTAGCCCTAAAACTGACCCCTAAGCCTGAGCCCTAATACCGGCCCCCAAAGCCCTAGATCCGAGCCTTAAATCCTATCCGGGAGCCCTAAACCCTAAAACCAAGCCCTAAAACTGAGCCCTAAGCCCTAGAACTGAGCCCTAAACCCTAATGCCGGCCCCAAAAGCCCTAGATCCGAGCCTTAAACCCTACCCAGGAGCAGTAACCCTAAAACCGAGCACTAAGCCCTAAAACTGAGCCCTAAGCCCTAAAACTGCACCCTAAACCCTAATGCCGGCCCTCAAAGCCCTAGATCCGAGCCTTAAACCCTATCCGGGAGCCCTAAAACTGAGCCCTAAACCCTAATGCCGGCCCTCAAATCCCTAGATTCGAGCCTTAAACCCTATCCGGGAGCCCTAAAACCGAGCCCTAAGCCCTAACACTGAGCCCTAAGCCCTAATACCGGCCTCCAAAACCCTAGATCCGAGCCTTAAACCCTCTCTGGGAGCCCTAAACCCTAAATCCGAGCCCTAAGCCCTAAAACTGAGCCCTTAGCCCTAAAACTGACCCCTAAGCCTGAGCCCTAATACCGGCCCCCAAAGCCCTAGATCCGAGCCTTAAATCCTATCCGGGAGCCCTAAACCCTAAAACCAAGCCCTAAAACTGAGCCCTAAGCCCTAGAACTGAGCCCTAAACCCTAATGCCGGCCCCAAAAGCCCTAGATCCGAGCCTTAAACCCTACCCGGGAGCCCTAAACCCTAAAACCGAGCACTAAGCCCTAAAACTGAGCCCTAAGCCCTAAAACTGCACCCTAAACCCTAATGCCGGCCCTCAAAGCCCTAGATCCGAGCCTTAAACCCTATCCGGGAGCCCTAAAACTGAGCCCTAAACCCTAATGCCGGCCCTCAAAGCCCTAGATTCAAGCCTTAAACCCTATCCGGGAGCCCTAAAACCGAGCCCTAAGCCCTAAAACTGAGCCCTAAGCCCTAATACCGGCCTCCAAAACCCTAGATCCGAGCCTTAAACCCTCTCTGGGAGCCCTAAACCCTAAATCCGAGCCCTAAGCCCTAAAACTGAGCCCTTAGCCCTAAAACTGACCCCTAAGCCTGAGCCCTAATACCGGCCCCCAAAGCCCTAGATCCGAGCCTTAAATCCTATCCGGGAGCCCTAAACCCTAAAACCAAGCCCTAAAACTGAGCCCTAAGCCCTAGAACTGAGCCCTAAACCCTAATGCCGGCCCCAAAAGCCCTAGATCCGAGCCTTAAACCCTACCCAGGAGCAGTAACCCTAAAACCGAGCACTAAGCCCTAAAACTGAGCCCTAAGCCCTAAAACTGCACCCTAAACCCTAATGCCGGCCCTCAAAGCCCTAGATTCGAGCCTTAAACCCTATCCGGGAGCCCTAAAACTGAGCCCTAAGCCCTAACACTGAGCCCTAAACCCTAATGCCGGCCCTCAAAGCCCTAGATTCGAGCCTTAAACCCTATCCGGGAGCCCTAAAACCGAGCCCTAAGCCCTAAAACTGAGCCCTAAGCCCTAATACCGGCCCCCAAAGCCCTAGATCCGAGCCTTAAATCCTATCCGGGAGCCCTAAACCCTAAAACCGAGCCCTAAAACTGAGCCCTAAGCCCTAGAACTGAGCCCTAAACCCTAATGCCGGCCCCAAAAGCCCTAGATCCGAGCCTTAAACCCTACCCGGGAGCCCTAAACCCTAAAACCGAGCCCTAAGCCCTAAAACTGAGCCCTAAGCCCTAAGCCCTAAAACTGCACCCTAAACCCTAATGCCGGCCCTCAAAGCCCTAGATTCGAGCCTTAAACCCTATCCGGGAGCCCTAAAACTGAGCCCTAAGCCCTAAAACTGAGCCCTAAACCCTAATGCCGGCCCTCAAAGCCCTAGATTCAAGCCTTAAACCCTATCCGGGAGCCCTAAAACCGAGCCCTAAGCCCTAAAACTGAGCCCTAAGCCCTAATACCGGCCTCCAAAACCCTAGATCCGAGCCTTAAACCCTCTCTGGGAGCCCTAAACCCTAAATCCGAGCCCTAAGCCCTAAAACTGAGCCCTTAGCCCTAAAACTGACCCCTAAGCCTGAGCCCTAATACCGGCCCCCAAAGCCCTAGATCCGAGCCTTAAATCCTATCCGGGAGCCCTAAACCCTAAAACCAAGCCCTAAAACTGAGCCCTAAGCCCTAGAACTGAGCCCTAAACCCTAATGCCGGCCCCAAAAGCCCTAGATCCGAGCCTTAAACCCTACCCAGGAGCAGTAACCCTAAAACCGAGCACTAAGCCCTAAAACTGAGCCCTAAGCCCTAAAACTGCACCCTAAACCCTAATGCCGGCCCTCAAAGCCCTAGATTCGAGCCTTAAACCCTATCCGGGAGCCCTAAAACTGAGCCCTAAGCCCTAAAACTGAGCCCTAAACCCTAATGCCGGCCCTCAAAGCCCTAGATTCAAGCCTTAAACCCTATCCGGGAGCCCTAAAACCGAGCCCTAAGCCCTAAAACTGAGCCCTAAGCCCTAATACCGGCCTCCAAAACCCTAGATCCGAGCCTTAAACCCTCTCTGGGAGCCCTAAACCCTAAATCCGAGCCCTAAGCCCTAAAACTGAGCCCTTAGCCCTAAAACTGACCCCTAAGCCTGAGCCCTAATACCGGCCCCCAAAGCCCTAGATCCGAGCCTTAAATCCTATCCGGGAGCCCTAAACCCTAAAACCAAGCCCTAAAACTGAGCCCTAAGCCCTAGAACTGAGCCCTAAACCCTAATGCCGGCCCCAAAAGCCCTAGATCCGAGCCTTAAACCCTACCCGGGAGCCCTAAACCCTAAAACCGAGCACTAAGCCCTAAAACTGAGCCCTAAGCCCTAAAACTGCACCCTAAACCCTAATGCCGGCCCTCAAAGCCCTAGATTCGAGCCTTAAACCCTATCCGGGAGCCCTAAAACTGAGCCCTAAGCCCTAACACTGAGCCCTAAACCCTAATGCCGGCCCTCAAAGCCCTAGATTCGAGCCTTAAACCCTATCCGGGAGCCCTAAAACCGAGCCCTAAGCCCTAAAACTGAGCCCTAAGCCCTAATACCGGCCCCCAAAGCCCTAGATCCGAGCCTTAAATCCTATCCGGGAGCCCTAAACCCTAAAACCGAGCCCTAAAACTGAGCCCTAAGCCCTAGAACTGAGCCCTAAACCCTAATGCCGGCCCCAAAAGCCCTAGATCCGAGCCTTAAACCCTACCCGGGAGCCCTAAACCCTAAAACCGAGCCCTAAGCCCTAAAACTGAGCCCTAAGCCCTAAGCCCTAAAACTGCACCCTAAACCCTAATGCCGGCCCTCAAAGCCCTAGATTCGAGCCTTAAACCCTATCCGGGAGCCCTAAAACTGAGCCCTAAGCCCTAAAACTGAGCCCTAAACCCTAATGCCGGCCCTCAAAGCCCTAGATTCAAGCCTTAAACCCTATCCGGGAGCCCTAAAACCGAGCCCTAAGCCCTAAAACTGAGCCCTAAGCCCTAATACCGGCCTCCAAAACCCTAGATCCGAGCCTTAAACCCTCTCTGGGAGCCCTAAACCCTAAATCCGAGCCCTAAGCCCTAAAACTGAGCCCTTAGCCCTAAAACTGACCCCTAAGCCTGAGCCCTAATACCGGCCCCCAAAGCCCTAGATCCGAGCCTTAAATCCTATCCGGGAGCCCTAAACCCTAAAACCAAGCCCTAAAACTGAGCCCTAAGCCCTAGAACTGAGCCCTAAACCCTAATGCCGGCCCCAAAAGCCCTAGATCCGAGCCTTAAACCCTACCCAGGAGCAGTAACCCTAAAACCGAGCACTAAGCCCTAAAACTGAGCCCTAAGCCCTAAAACTGCACCCTAAACCCTAATGCCGGCCCTCAAAGCCCTAGATTCGAGCCTTAAACCCTATCCGGGAGCCCTAAAACTGAGCCCTAAGCCCTAAAACTGAGCCCTAAACCCTAATGCCGGCCCTCAAAGCCCTAGATTCAAGCCTTAAACCCTATCCGGGAGCCCTAAAACCGAGCCCTAAGCCCTAAAACTGAGCCCTAAGCCCTAATACCGGCCTCCAAAACCCTAGATCCGAGCCTTAAACCCTCTCTGGGAGCCCTAAACCCTAAATCCGAGCCCTAAGCCCTAAAACTGAGCCCTTAGCCCTAAAACTGACCCCTAAGCCTGAGCCCTAATACCGGCCCCCAAAGCCCTAGATCCGAGCCTTAAATCCTATCCGGGAGCCCTAAACCCTAAAACCAAGCCCTAAAACTGAGCCCTAAGCCCTAGAACTGAGCCCTAAACCCTAATGCCGGCCCCAAAAGCCCTAGATCCGAGCCTTAAACCCTACCCAGGAGCAGTAACCCTAAAACCGAGCACTAAGCCCTAAAACTGAGCCCTAAGCCCTAAAACTGCACCCTAAACCCTAATGCCGGCCCTCAAAGCCCTAGATTCGAGCCTTAAACCCTATCCGGGAGCCCTAAAACTGAGCCCTAAGCCCTAAAACTGAGCCCTAAACCCTAATGCCGGCCCTCAAAGCCCTAGATTCAAGCCTTAAACCCTATCCGGGAGCCCTAAAACCGAGCCCTAAGCCCTAAAACTGAGCCCTAAGCCCTAATACCGGCCTCCAAAACCCTAGATCCGAGCCTTAAACCCTCTCTGGGAGCCCTAAACCCTAAATCCGAGCCCTAAGCCCTAAAACTGAGCCCTTAGCCCTAAAACTGACCCCTAAGCCTGAGCCCTAATACCGGCCCCCAAAGCCCTAGATCCGAGCCTTAAATCCTATCCGGGAGCCCTAAACCCTAAAACCAAGCCCTAAAACTGAGCCCTAAGCCCTAGAACTGAGCCCTAAACCCTAATGCCGGCCCCAAAAGCCCTAGATCCGAGCCTTAAACCCTACCCGGGAGCCCTAAACCCTAAAACCGAGCACTAAGCCCTAAAACTGAGCCCTAAGCCCTAAAACTGCACCCTAAACCCTAATGCCGGCCCTCAAAGCCCTAGATCCGAGCCTTAAACCCTATCCGGGAGCCCTAAAACTGAGCCCTAAACCCTAATGCCGGCCCTCAAAGCCCTAGATTCAAGCCTTAAACCCTATCCGGGAGCCCTAAAACCGAGCCCTAAGCCCTAAAACTGAGCCCTAAGCCCTAATACCGGCCTCCAAAACCCTAGATCCGAGCCTTAAACCCTCTCTGGGAGCCCTAAACCCTAAATCCGAGCCCTAAGCCCTAAAACTGAGCCCTTAGCCCTAAAACTGACCCCTAAGCCTGAGCCCTAATACCGGCCCCCAAAGCCCTAGATCCGAGCCTTAAATCCTATCCGGGAGCCCTAAACCCTAAAACCAAGCCCTAAAACTGAGCCCTAAGCCCTAGAACTGAGCCCTAAACCCTAATGCCGGCCCCAAAAGCCCTAGATCCGAGCCTTAAACCCTACCCGGGAGCCCTCAACCCTAAAACCGAGCCCTCAACCCTAAAACCGAGCCCTAAGCCCTAAAACTGAGCCCTAAGCCCTAATGCCGGCCCTCAAAGCCCTAGATTCAAGCCTTAAACCCTATCCGGGAGCCCTAAAACCGAGCCCTAAGCCCTAAAACTGAGCCCTAAGCCCTAATACCGGCCTCCAAAACCCTAGATCCGAGCCTTAAACCCTCTCTGGGAGCCCTAAACCCTAAATCCGAGCCCTAAGCCCTAAAACTGAGCCCTTAGCCCTAAAACTGACCCCTAAGCCTGAGCCCTAATACCGGCCCCCAAAGCCCTAGATCCGAGCCTTAAATCCTATCCGGGAGCCCTAAACCCTAAAACCAAGCCCTAAAACTGAGCCCTAAGCCCTAGAACTGAGCCCTAAACCCTAATGCCGGCCCCAAAAGCCCTAGATCCGAGCCTTAAACCCTACCCAGGAGCAGTAACCCTAAAACCGAGCACTAAGCCCTAAAACTGAGCCCTAAGCCCTAAAACTGCACCCTAAACCCTAATGCCGGCCCTCAAAGCCCTAGATCCGAGCCTTAAACCCTATCCGGGAGCCCTAAAACTGAGCCCTAAACCCTAATGCCGGCCCTCAAAGCCCTAGATTCAAGCCTTAAACCCTATCCGGGAGCCCTAAAACCGAGCCCTAAGCCCTAAAACTGAGCCCTAAGCCCTAATACCGGCCTCCAAAACCCTAGATCCGAGCCTTAAACCCTCTCTGGGAGCCCTAAACCCTAAATCCGAGCCCTAAGCCCTAAAACTGAGCCCTTAGCCCTAAAACTGACCCCTAAGCCTGAGCCCTAATACCGGCCCCCAAAGCCCTAGATCCGAGCCTTAAATCCTATCCGGGAGCCCTAAACCCTAAAACCAAGCCCTAAAACTGAGCCCTAAGCCCTAGAACTGAGCCCTAAACCCTAATGCCGGCCCCAAAAGCCCTAGATCCGAGCCTTAAACCCTACCCAGGAGCAGTAACCCTAAAACCGAGCACTAAGCCCTAAAACTGAGCCCTAAGCCCTAAAACTGCACCCTAAACCCTAATGCCGGCCCTCAAAGCCCTAGATCCGAGCCTTAAACCCTATCCGGGAGCCCTAAAACTGAGCCCTAAACCCTAATGCCGGCCCTCAAAGCCCTAGATTCAAGCCTTAAACCCTATCCGGGAGCCCTAAAACCGAGCCCTAAGCCCTAAAACTGAGCCCTAAGCCCTAATACCGGCCTCCAAAACCCTAGATCCGAGCCTTAAACCCTCTCTGGGAGCCCTAAACCCTAAATCCGAGCCCTAAGCCCTAAAACTGAGCCCTTAGCCCTAAAACTGACCCCTAAGCCTGAGCCCTAATACCGGCCCCCAAAGCCCTAGATCCGAGCCTTAAATCCTATCCGGGAGCCCTAAACCCTAAAACCAAGCCCTAAAACTGAGCCCTAAGCCCTAGAACTGAGCCCTAAACCCTAATGCCGGCCCCAAAAGCCCTAGATCCGAGCCTTAAACCCTACCCGGGAGCCCTAAACCCTAAAACCGAGCACTAAGCCCTAAAACTGAGCCCTAAGCCCTAAAACTGCACCCTAAACCCTAATGCCGGCCCTCAAAGCCCTAGATCCGAGCCTTAAACCCTATCCGGGAGCCCTAAAACCGAGCCCTAAGCCCTAAAACTGAGCCCTAAGCCCTAATACCGGCCTCCAAAACCCTAGATCCGAGCCTTAAACCCTCTCTGGGAGCCCTAAACCCTAAATCCGAGCCCTAAGCCCTAAAACTGAGCCCTTAGCCCTAAAACTGACCCCTAAGCCTGAGCCCTAATACCGGCCCCCAAAGCCCTAGATCCGAGCCTTAAATCCTATCCGGGAGCCCTAAACCCTAAAACCAAGCCCTAAAACTGAGCCCTAAGCCCTAGAACTGAGCCCTAAACCCTAATGCCGGCCCCAAAAGCCCTAGATCCGAGCCTTAAACCCTACCCAGGAGCAGTAACCCTAAAACCGAGCACTAAGCCCTAAAACTGAGCCCTAAGCCCTAAAACTGCACCCTAAACCCTAATGCCGGCCCTCAAAGCCCTAGATTCGAGCCTTAAACCCTATCCGGGAGCCCTAAAACTGAGCCCTAAGCCCTAAAACTGAGCCCTAAACCCTAATGCCGGCCCTCAAAGCCCTAGATTCAAGCCTTAAACCCTATCCGGGAGCCCTAAAACCGAGCCCTAAGCCCTAAAACTGAGCCCTAAGCCCTAATACCGGCCTCCAAAACCCTAGATCCGAGCCTTAAACCCTCTCTGGGAGCCCTAAACCCTAAATCCGAGCCCTAAGCCCTAAAACTGAGCCCTTAGCCCTAAAACTGACCCCTAAGCCTGAGCCCTAATACCGGCCCCCAAAGCCCTAGATCCGAGCCTTAAATCCTATCCGGGAGCCCTAAACCCTAAAACCAAGCCCTAAAACTGAGCCCTAAGCCCTAGAACTGAGCCCTAAACCCTAATGCCGGCCCCAAAAGCCCTAGATCCGAGCCTTAAACCCTACCCAGGAGCAGTAACCCTAAAACCGAGCACTAAGCCCTAAAACTGAGCCCTAAGCCCTAAAACTGCACCCTAAACCCTAATGCCGGCCCTCAAAGCCCTAGATTCGAGCCTTAAACCCTATCCGGGAGCCCTAAAACTGAGCCCTAAGCCCTAAAACTGAGCCCTAAACCCTAATGCCGGCCCTCAAAGCCCTAGATTCAAGCCTTAAACCCTATCCGGGAGCCCTAAAACCGAGCCCTAAGCCCTAAAACTGAGCCCTAAGCCCTAATACCGGCCTCCAAAACCCTAGATCCGAGCCTTAAACCCTCTCTGGGAGCCCTAAACCCTAAATCCGAGCCCTAAGCCCTAAAACTGAGCCCTTAGCCCTAAAACTGACCCCTAAGCCTGAGCCCTAATACCGGCCCCCAAAGCCCTAGATCCGAGCCTTAAATCCTATCCGGGAGCCCTAAACCCTAAAACCAAGCCCTAAAACTGAGCCCTAAGCCCTAGAACTGAGCCCTAAACCCTAATGCCGGCCCCAAAAGCCCTAGATCCGAGCCTTAAACCCTACCCGGGAGCCCTAAACCCTAAAACCGAGCACTAAGCCCTAAAACTGAGCCCTAAGCCCTAAAACTGCACCCTAAACCCTAATGCCGGCCCTCAAAGCCCTAGATCCGAGCCTTAAACCCTATCCGGGAGCCCTAAAACTGAGCCCTAAACCCTAATGCCGGCCCTCAAAGCCCTAGATTCAAGCCTTAAACCCTATCCGGGAGCCCTAAAACCGAGCCCTAAGCCCTAAAACTGAGCCCTAAGCCCTAATACCGGCCTCCAAAACCCTAGATCCGAGCCTTAAACCCTCTCTGGGAGCCCTAAACCCTAAATCCGAGCCCTAAGCCCTAAAACTGAGCCCTTAGCCCTAAAACTGACCCCTAAGCCTGAGCCCTAATACCGGCCCCCAAAGCCCTAGATCCGAGCCTTAAATCCTATCCGGGAGCCCTAAACCCTAAAACCAAGCCCTAAAACTGAGCCCTAAGCCCTAGAACTGAGCCCTAAACCCTAATGCCGGCCCCAAAAGCCCTAGATCCGAGCCTTAAACCCTACCCGGGAGCCCTAAACCCTAAAACCGAGCACTAAGCCCTAAAACTGAGCCCTAAGCCCTAAAACTGCACCCTAAACCCTAATGCCGGCCCTCAAAGCCCTAGATCCGAGCCTTAAACCCTATCCGGGAGCCCTAAAACCGAGCCCTAAGCCCTAAAACTGAGCCCTAAGCCCTAATACCGGCCTCCAAAACCCTAGATCCGAGCCTTAAACCCTCTCTGGGAGCCCTAAACCCTAAATCCGAGCCCTAAGCCCTAAAACTGAGCCCTTAGCCCTAAAACTGACCCCTAAGCCTGAGCCCTAATACCGGCCCCCAAAGCCCTAGATCCGAGCCTTAAATCCTATCCGGGAGCCCTAAACCCTAAAACCAAGCCCTAAAACTGAGCCCTAAGCCCTAGAACTGAGCCCTAAACCCTAATGCCGGCCCCAAAAGCCCTAGATCCGAGCCTTAAACCCTACCCGGGAGCCCTAAACCCTAAAACCGAGCACTAAGCCCTAAAACTGAGCCCTAAGCCCTAAAACTGCACCCTAAACCCTAATGCCGGCCCTCAAAGCCCTAGATCCGAGCCTTAAACCCTATCCGGGAGCCCTAAAACTGAGCCCTAAACCCTAATGCCGGCCCTCAAATCCCTAGATTCGAGCCTTAAACCCTATCCGGGAGCCCTAAAACCGAGCCCTAAGCCCTAAAACTGAGCCCTAAGCCCTAATACCGGCCTCCAAAACCCTAGATCCGAGCCTTAAACCCTCTCTGGGAGCCCTAAACCCTAAATCCGAGCCCTAAGCCCTAAAACTGAGCCCTTAGCCCTAAAACTGACCCCTAAGCCTGAGCCCTAATACCGGCCCCCAAAGCCCTAGATCCGAGCCTTAAATCCTATCCGGGAGCCCTAAACCCTAAAACCGAGCCCTAAAACCGAGCCCTAAGCCCTAACACTGAGCCCTAAGCCCTAATACCGGCCTCCAAAACCCTAGATCCGAGCCTTAAACCCTCTCTGGGAGCCCTAAACCCTAAATCCGAGCCCTAAGCCCTAAAACTGAGCCCTTAGCCCTAAAACTGACCCCTAAGCCTGAGCCCTAATACCGGCCCCCAAAGCCCTAGATCCGAGCCTTAAATCCTATCCGGGAGCCCTAAACCCTAAAACCAAGCCCTAAAACTGAGCCCTAAGCCCTAGAACTGAGCCCTAAACCCTAATGCCGGCCCCAAAAGCCCTAGATCCGAGCCTTAAACCCTACCCGGGAGCCCTAAACCCTAAAACCGAGCACTAAGCCCTAAAACTGAGCCCTAAGCCCTAAAACTGCACCCTAAACCCTAATGCCGGCCCTCAAAGCCCTAGATCCGAGCCTTAAACCCTATCCGGGAGCCCTAAAACTGAGCCCTAAACCCTAATGCCGGCCCTCAAATCCCTAGATTCGAGCCTTAAACCCTATCCGGGAGCCCTAAAACCGAGCCCTAAGCCCTAACACTGAGCCCTAAGCCCTAATACCGGCCTCCAAAACCCTAGATCCGAGCCTTAAACCCTCTCTGGGAGCCCTAAACCCTAAATCCGAGCCCTAAGCCCTAAAACTGAGCCCTTAGCCCTAAAACTGACCCCTAAGCCTGAGCCCTAATACCGGCCCCCAAAGCCCTAGATCCGAGCCTTAAATCCTATCCGGGAGCCCTAAACCCTAAAACCAAGCCCTAAAACCGAGCCCTAAGCCCTAAAACTGAGCCCTAAGCCCTAATGCCGGCCCTCAAAGCCCTAGATTCGAGCCTTAAACCCTATCCGGGAGCCCTAAAACTGAGCCCTAAGCCCTAAGCCTGAGCCCTAAGCCCTAATACCGGCCCCCAAAGCCCTAGATCCGAGCCTTAAATCCTATCCGGGAGCCCTAAACCCTAAAACCGAGCCCTAAAACTGAGCCCTAAGCCCTAGAACTGAGCCCTAAACCCTAATGCCGGCCCCAAAAGCCCTAGATACGAGCCTTAAACCCTACCCGGGAGCCCTAAACCCTAAAACCGAGCCCTAAGCCCTAAAACTGAGCCCTTATCCCTAAAACTGCACCCTAAACCCTAATGCCGGCCCTCAAAGCCCTAGATCCGAGCCTTAAACCCTATCCGGGAGCCCTAAAACCGAGCCCTAAGCCCTAAAACTGAGCCCTAAGCCCTAATACCGGCCTCCAAAACCCTAGATCCGAGCCTTAAACCCTCTCTGGGAGCCCTAAACCCTAAATCCGAGCCCTAAGCCCTAAAACTGAGCCCTTAGCCCTAAAACTGACCCCTAAGCCTGAGCCCTAATACCGGCCCCCAAAGCCCTAGATCCGAGCCTTAAATCCTATCCGGGAGCCCTAAACCCTAAAACCAAGCCCTAAAACTGAGCCCTAAGCCCTAGAACTGAGCCCTAAACCCTAATGCCGGCCCCAAAAGCCCTAGATCCGAGCCTTAAACCCTACCCGGGAGCCCTAAACCCTAAAACCGAGCACTAAGCCCTAAAACTGAGCCCTAAGCCCTAAAACTGCACCCTAAACCCTAATGCCGGCCCTCAAAGCCCTAGATCCGAGCCTTAAACCCTATCCGGGAGCCCTAAAACTGAGCCCTAAACCCTAATGCCGGCCCTCAAATCCCTAGATTCGAGCCTTAAACCCTATCCGGGAGCCCTAAAACCGAGCCCTAAGCCCTAAAACTGAGCCCTAAGCCCTAATACCGGCCTCCAAAACCCTAGATCCGAGCCTTAAACCCTCTCTGGGAGCCCTAAACCCTAAATCCGAGCCCTAAGCCCTAAAACTGAGCCCTTAGCCCTAAAACTGACCCCTAAGCCTGAGCCCTAATACCGGCCCCCAAAGCCCTAGATCCGAGCCTTAAATCCTATCCGGGAGCCCTAAACCCTAAAACCAAGCCCTAAAACTGAGCCCTAAGCCCTAGAACTGAGCCCTAAACCCTAATGCCGGCCCCAAAAGCCCTAGATCCGAGCCTTAAACCCTACCCGGGAGCCCTAAACCCTAAAACCGAGCCCTAAGCCCTAAAACTGAGCCCTAAGCCCTAAGCCCTAAAACTGCACCCTAAACCCTAATGCCGGCCCTCAAAGCCCTAGATTCGAGCCTTAAACCCTATCCGGGAGCCCTAAAACTGAGCCCTAAGCCCTAAAACTGAGCCCTAAACCCTAATGCCGGCCCTCAAAGCCCTAGATTCAAGCCTTAAACCCTATCCGGGAGCCCTAAAACCGAGCCCTAAGCCCTAAAACTGAGCCCTAAGCCCTAATACCGGCCCCCAAAGCCCTAGATCCGAGCCTTAAATCCTATCCGGGAGCCCTAAACCCTAAAACCGAGCCCTAAAACTGAGCCCTAAGCCCTAGAACTGAGCCCTAAACCCTAATGCCGGCCCCAAAAGCCCTAGATCCGAGCCTTAAACCCTACCCAGGAGCAGTAACCCTAAAACCGAGCACTAAGCCCTAAAACTGAGCCCTAAGCCCTAAAACTGCACCCTAAACCCTAATGCCGGCCCTCAAAGCCCTAGATCCGAGCCTTAAACCCTATCCGGGAGCCCTAAAACTGAGCCCTAAACCCTAATGCCGGCCCTCAAATCCCTAGATTCGAGCCTTAAACCCTATCCGGGAGCCCTAAAACCGAGCCCTAAGCCCTAACACTGAGCCCTAAGCCCTAATACCGGCCTCCAAAACCCTAGATCCGAGCCTTAAACCCTCTCTGGGAGCCCTAAACCCTAAATCCGAGCCCTAAGCCCTAAAACTGAGCCCTTAGCCCTAAAACTGACCCCTAAGCCTGAGCCCTAATACCGGCCCCCAAAGCCCTAGATCCGAGCCTTAAATCCTATCCGGGAGCCCTAAACCCTAAAACCAAGCCCTAAAACTGAGCCCTAAGCCCTAGAACTGAGCCCTAAACCCTAATGCCGGCCCCAAAAGCCCTAGATCCGAGCCTTAAACCCTACCCGGGAGCCCTAAACCCTAAAACCGAGCACTAAGCCCTAAAACTGAGCCCTAAGCCCTAAAACTGCACCCTAAACCCTAATGCCGGCCCTCAAAGCCCTAGATCCGAGCCTTAAACCCTATCCGGGAGCCCTAAAACTGAGCCCTAAACCCTAATGCCGGCCCTCAAATCCCTAGATTCAAGCCTTAAACCCTATCCGGGAGCCCTAAAACCGAGCCCTAAGCCCTAAAACTGAGCCCTAAGCCCTAATACCGGCCTCCAAAGCCCTAGATCCGAGCCTTAAACCCTCTCTGGGAGCCCTAAACCCTAAATCCGAGCCCTAAGCCCTAAAACTGAGCCCTTAGCCCTAAAACTGACCCCTAAGCCTGAGCCCTAATACCGGCCCCCAAAGCCCTAGATCCGAGCCTTAAATCCTATCCGGGAGCCCTAAACCCTAAAACCAAGCCCTAAAACTGAGCCCTAAGCCCTAGAACTGAGCCCTAAACCCTAATGCCGGCCCCAAAAGCCCTAGATCCGAGCCTTAAACCCTACCCAGGAGCAGTAACCCTAAAACCGAGCACTAAGCCCTAAAACTGAGCCCTAAGCCCTAAAACTGCACCCTAAACCCTAATGCCGGCCCTCAAAGCCCTAGATTCGAGCCTTAAACCCTATCCGGGAGCCCTAAAACTGAGCCCTAAGCCCTAAAACTGAGCCCTAAACCCTAATGCCGGCCCTCAAAGCCCTAGATTCAAGCCTTAAACCCTATCCGGGAGCCCTAAAACCGAGCCCTAAGCCCTAAAACTGAGCCCTAAGCCCTAATACCGGCCTCCAAAACCCTAGATCCGAGCCTTAAACCCTCTCTGGGAGCCCTAAACCCTAAATCCGAGCCCTAAGCCCTAAAACTGAGCCCTTAGCCCTAAAACTGACCCCTAAGCCTGAGCCCTAATACCGGCCCCCAAAGCCCTAGATCCGAGCCTTAAATCCTATCCGGGAGCCCTAAACCCTAAAACCAAGCCCTAAAACTGAGCCCTAAGCCCTAGAACTGAGCCCTAAACCCTAATGCCGGCCCCAAAAGCCCTAGATCCGAGCCTTAAACCCTACCCAGGAGCAGTAACCCTAAAACCGAGCACTAAGCCCTAAAACTGAGCCCTAAGCCCTAAAACTGCACCCTAAACCCTAATGCCGGCCCTCAAAGCCCTAGATTCGAGCCTTAAACCCTATCCGGGAGCCCTAAAACTGAGCCCTAAGCCCTAAAACTGAGCCCTAAACCCTAATGCCGGCCCTCAAAGCCCTAGATTCAAGCCTTAAACCCTATCCGGGAGCCCTAAAACCGAGCCCTAAGCCCTAAAACTGAGCCCTAAGCCCTAATACCGGCCTCCAAAACCCTAGATCCGAGCCTTAAACCCTCTCTGGGAGCCCTAAACCCTAAATCCGAGCCCTAAGCCCTAAAACTGAGCCCTTAGCCCTAAAACTGACCCCTAAGCCTGAGCCCTAATACCGGCCCCCAAAGCCCTAGATCCGAGCCTTAAATCCTATCCGGGAGCCCTAAACCCTAAAACCAAGCCCTAAAACTGAGCCCTAAGCCCTAGAACTGAGCCCTAAACCCTAATGCCGGCCCCAAAAGCCCTAGATCCGAGCCTTAAACCCTACCCGGGAGCCCTAAACCCTAAAACCGAGCCCTAAGCCCTAAAACTGAGCCCTAAGCCCTAAGCCCTAAAACTGCACCCTAAACCCTAATGCCGGCCCTCAAAGCCCTAGATCCGAGCCTTAAACCCTATCCGGGAGCCCTAAAACTGAGCCCTAAACCCTAATGCCGGCCCTCAAATCCCTAGATTCGAGCCTTAAACCCTATCCGGGAGCCCTAAAACCGAGCCCTAAGCCCTAACACTGAGCCCTAAGCCCTAATACCGGCCTCCAAAACCCTAGATCCGAGCCTTAAACCCTCTCTGGGAGCCCTAAACCCTAAATCCGAGCCCTAAGCCCTAAAACTGAGCCCTTAGCCCTAAAACTGACCCCTAAGCCTGAGCCCTAATACCGGCCCCCAAAGCCCTAGATCCGAGCCTTAAATCCTATCCGGGAGCCCTAAACCCTAAAACCAAGCCCTAAAACTGAGCCCTAAGCCCTAGAACTGAGCCCTAAACCCTAATGCCGGCCCCAAAAGCCCTAGATCCGAGCCTTAAACCCTACCCGGGAGCCCTAAACCCTAAAACCGAGCCCTAAGCCCTAAAACTGAGCCCTAAGCCCTAAGCCCTAAAACTGCACCCTAAACCCTAATGCCGGCCCTCAAAGCCCTAGATTCGAGCCTTAAACCCTATCCGGGAGCCCTAAAACTGAGCCCTAAGCCCTAAAACTGAGCCCTAAACCCTAATGCCGGCCCTCAAAGCCCTAGATTCAAGCCTTAAACCCTATCCGGGAGCCCTAAAACCGAGCCCTAAGCCCTAAAACTGAGCCCTAAGCCCTAATACCGGCCTCCAAAACCCTAGATCCGAGCCTTAAACCCTCTCTGGGAGCCCTAAACCCTAAATCCGAGCCCTAAGCCCTAAAACTGAGCCCTTAGCCCTAAAACTGACCCCTAAGCCTGAGCCCTAATACCGGCCCCCAAAGCCCTAGATCCGAGCCTTAAATCCTATCCGGGAGCCCTAAACCCTAAAACCAAGCCCTAAAACTGAGCCCTAAGCCCTAGAACTGAGCCCTAAACCCTAATGCCGGCCCCAAAAGCCCTAGATCCGAGCCTTAAACCCTACCCGGGAGCCCTAAACCCTAAAACCGAGCCCTAAGCCCTAAAACTGAGCCCTAAGCCCTAAGCCCTAAAACTGCACCCTAAACCCTAATGCCGGCCCTCAAAGCCCTAGATTCGAGCCTTAAACCCTATCCGGGAGCCCTAAAACTGAGCCCTAAGCCCTAAAACTGAGCCCTAAACCCTAATGCCGGCCCTCAAAGCCCTAGATTCAAGCCTTAAACCCTATCCGGGAGCCCTAAAACCGAGCCCTAAGCCCTAAAACTGAGCCCTAAGCCCTAATACCGGCCTCCAAAACCCTAGATCCGAGCCTTAAACCCTCTCTGGGAGCCCTAAACCCTAAATCCGAGCCCTAAGCCCTAAAACTGAGCCCTTAGCCCTAAAACTGACCCCTAAGCCTGAGCCCTAATACCGGCCCCCAAAGCCCTAGATCCGAGCCTTAAATCCTATCCGGGAGCCCTAAACCCTAAAACCGAGCCCTAAAACTGAGCCCTAAGCCCTAGAACTGAGCCCTAAACCCTAATGCCGGCCCCAAAAGCCCTAGATCCGAGCCTTAAACCCTACCCAGGAGCAGTAACCCTAAAACCGAGCACTAAGCCCTAAAACTGAGCCCTAAGCCCTAAAACTGCACCCTAAACCCTAATGCCGGCCCTCAAAGCCCTAGATCCGAGCCTTAAACCCTATCCGGGAGCCCTAAAACTGAGCCCTAAACCCTAATGCCGGCCCTCAAATCCCTAGATTCGAGCCTTAAACCCTATCCGGGAGCCCTAAAACCGAGCCCTAAGCCCTAACACTGAGCCCTAAGCCCTAATACCGGCCTCCAAAACCCTAGATCCGAGCCTTAAACCCTCTCTGGGAGCCCTAAACCCTAAATCCGAGCCCTAAGCCCTAAAACTGAGCCCTTAGCCCTAAAACTGACCCCTAAGCCTGAGCCCTAATACCGGCCCCCAAAGCCCTAGATCCGAGCCTTAAATCCTATCCGGGAGCCCTAAACCCTAAAACCGAGCCCTAAAACTGAGCCCTAAGCCCTAGAACTGAGCCCTAAACCCTAATGCCGGCCCCAAAAGCCCTAGATCCGAGCCTTAAACCCTACCCGGGAGCCCTAAACCCTAAAACCGAGCACTAAGCCCTAAAACTGAGCCCTAAGCCCTAAAACTGCACCCTAAACCCTAATGCCGGCCCTCAAAGCCCTAGATCCGAGCCTTAAACCCTATCCGGGAGCCCTAAAACTGAGCCCTAAACCCTAATGCCGGCCCTCAAATCCCTAGATTCGAGCCTTAAACCCTATCCGGGAGCCCTAAAACCGAGCCCTAAGCCCTAACACTGAGCCCTAAGCCCTAATACCGGCCTCCAAAACCCTAGATCCGAGCCTTAAACCCTCTCTGGGAGCCCTAAACCCTAAATCCGAGCCCTAAGCCCTAAAACTGAGCCCTTAGCCCTAAAACTGACCCCTAAGCCTGAGCCCTAATACCGGCCCCCAAAGCCCTAGATCCGAGCCTTAAATCCTATCCGGGAGCCCTAAACCCTAAAACCAAGCCCTAAAACTGAGCCCTAAGCCCTAGAACTGAGCCCTAAACCCTAATGCCGGCCCCAAAAGCCCTAGATCCGAGCCTTAAACCCTACCCAGGAGCAGTAACCCTAAAACCGAGCACTAAGCCCTAAAACTGAGCCCTAAGCCCTAAAACTGCACCCTAAACCCTAATGCCGGCCCTCAAAGCCCTAGATCCGAGCCTTAAACCCTATCCGGGAGCCCTAAAACTGAGCCCTAAACCCTAATGCCGGCCCTCAAATCCCTAGATTCGAGCCTTAAACCCTATCCGGGAGCCCTAAAACCGAGCCCTAAGCCCTAACACTGAGCCCTAAGCCCTAATACCGGCCTCCAAAACCCTAGATCCGAGCCTTAAACCCTCTCTGGGAGCCCTAAACCCTAAATCCGAGCCCTAAGCCCTAAAACTGAGCCCTTAGCCCTAAAACTGACCCCTAAGCCTGAGCCCTAATACCGGCCCCCAAAGCCCTAGATCCGAGCCTTAAATCCTATCCGGGAGCCCTAAACCCTAAAACCAAGCCCTAAAACTGAGCCCTAAGCCCTAGAACTGAGCCCTAAACCCTAATGCCGGCCCCAAAAGCCCTAGATCCGAGCCTTAAACCCTACCCAGGAGCAGTAACCCTAAAACCGAGCACTAAGCCCTAAAACTGAGCCCTAAGCCCTAAAACTGCACCCTAAACCCTAATGCCGGCCCTCAAAGCCCTAGATTCGAGCCTTAAACCCTATCCGGGAGCCCTAAAACTGAGCCCTAAGCCCTAAAACTGAGCCCTAAACCCTAATGCCGGCCCTCAAAGCCCTAGATTCAAGCCTTAAACCCTATCCGGGAGCCCTAAAACCGAGCCCTAAGCCCTAAAACTGAGCCCTAAGCCCTAATACCGGCCCCCAAAGCCCTAGATCCGAGCCTTAAATCCTATCCGGGAGCCCTAAACCCTAAAACCGAGCCCTAAAACTGAGCCCTAAGCCCTAGAACTGAGCCCTAAACCCTAATGCCGGCCCCAAAAGCCCTAGATCCGAGCCTTAAACCCTACCCGGGAGCCCTAAACCCTAAAACCGAGCACTAAGCCCTAAAACTGAGCCCTAAGCCCTAAAACTGCACCCTAAACCCTAATGCCGGCCCTCAAAGCCCTAGATTCGAGCCTTAAACCCTATCCGGGAGCCCTAAAACTGAGCCCTAAGCCCTAAAACTGAGCCCTAAACCCTAATGCCGACCCTCAAAGCCCTAGATTCAAGCCTTAAACCCTATCCGGGAGCCCTAAAACCGAGCCCTAAGCCCTAAAACTGAGCCCTAAGCCCTAATACCGGCCCCCAAAGCCCTAGATCCGAGCCTTAAATCCTATCCGGGAGCCCTAAACCCTAAAACCGAGCCCTAAAACTGAGCCCTAAGCCCTAGAACTGAGCCCTAAACCCTAATGCCGGCCCCAAAAGCCCTAGATCCGAGCCTTAAACCCTACCCGGGAGCCCTAAACCCTAAAACCGAGCACTAAGCCCTAAAACTGAGCCCTAAGCCCTAAAACTGCACCCTAAACCCTAATGCCGGCCCTCAAAGCCCTAGATCCGAGCCTTAAACCCTATCCGGGAGCCCTAAAACTGAGCCCTAAACCCTAATGCCGGCCCTCAAATCCCTAGATTCGAGCCTTAAACCCTATCCGGGAGCCCTAAAACCGAGCCCTAAGCCCTAACACTGAGCCCTAAGCCCTAATACCGGCCTCCAAAACCCTAGATCCGAGCCTTAAACCCTCTCTGGGAGCCCTAAACCCTAAATCCGAGCCCTAAGCCCTAAAACTGAGCCCTTAGCCCTAAAACTGACCCCTAAGCCTGAGCCCTAATACCGGCCCCCAAAGCCCTAGATCCGAGCCTTAAATCCTATCCGGGAGCCCTAAACCCTAAAACCGAGCCCTAAAACTGAGCCCTAAGCCCTAGAACTGAGCCCTAAACCCTAATGCCGGCCCCAAAAGCCCTAGATCCGAGCCTTAAACCCTACCCGGGAGCCCTAAACCCTAAAACCGAGCACTAAGCCCTAAAACTGAGCCCTAAGCCCTAAAACTGCACCCTAAACCCTAATGCCGGCCCTCAAAGCCCTAGATTCGAGCCTTAAACCCTATCCGGGAGCCCTAAAACTGAGCCCTAAGCCCTAAAACTGAGCCCTAAACCCTAATGCCGGCCCTCAAAGCCCTAGATTCAAGCCTTAAACCCTATCCGGGAGCCCTAAAACCGAGCCCTAAGCCCTAAAACTGAGCCCTAAGCCCTAATACCGGCCTCCAAAACCCTAGATCCGAGCCTTAAACCCTCTCTGGGAGCCCTAAACCCTAAATCCGAGCCCTAAGCCCTAAAACTGAGCCCTTAGCCCTAAAACTGACCCCTAAGCCTGAGCCCTAATACCGGCCCCCAAAGCCCTAGATCCGAGCCTTAAATCCTATCCGGGAGCCCTAAACCCTAAAACCAAGCCCTAAAACTGAGCCCTAAGCCCTAGAACTGAGCCCTAAACCCTAATGCCGGCCCCAAAAGCCCTAGATCCGAGCCTTAAACCCTACCCGGGAGCCCTAAACCCTAAAACCGAGCACTAAGCCCTAAAACTGAGCCCTAAGCCCTAAAACTGCACCCTAAACCCTAATGCCGGCCCTCAAAGCCCTAGATCCGAGCCTTAAACCCTATCCGGGAGCCCTAAAACTGAGCCCTAAACCCTAATGCCGGCCCTCAAATCCCTAGATTCGAGCCTTAAACCCTATCCGGGAGCCCTAAAACCGAGCCCTAAGCCCTAACACTGAGCCCTAAGCCCTAATACCGGCCTCCAAAACCCTAGATCCGAGCCTTAAACCCTCTCTGGGAGCCCTAAACCCTAAATCCGAGCCCTAAGCCCTAAAACTGAGCCCTTAGCCCTAAAACTGACCCCTAAGCCTGAGCCCTAATACCGGCCCCCAAAGCCCTAGATCCGAGCCTTAAATCCTATCCGGGAGCCCTAAACCCTAAAACCGAGCCCTAAAACTGAGCCCTAAGCCCTAGAACTGAGCCCTAAACCCTAATGCCGGCCCCAAAAGCCCTAGATCCGAGCCTTAAACCCTACCCGGGAGCCCTAAACCCTAAAACCGAGCCCTAAGCCCTAAAACTGAGCCCTAAGCCCTAAGCCCTAAAACTGCACCCTAAACCCTAATGCCGGCCCTCAAAGCCCTAGATTCGAGCCTTAAACCCTATCCGGGAGCCCTAAAACTGAGCCCTAAGCCCTAAAACTGAGCCCTAAACCCTAATGCCGGCCCTCAAAGCCCTAGATTCAAGCCTTAAACCCTATCCGGGAGCCCTAAAACCGAGCCCTAAGCCCTAAAACTGAGCCCTAAGCCCTAATACCGGCCTCCAAAACCCTAGATCCGAGCCTTAAACCCTCTCTGGGAGCCCTAAACCCTAAATCCGAGCCCTAAGCCCTAAAACTGAGCCCTTAGCCCTAAAACTGACCCCTAAGCCTGAGCCCTAATACCGGCCCCCAAAGCCCTAGATCCGAGCCTTAAATCCTATCCGGGAGCCCTAAACCCTAAAACCGAGCCCTAAAACTGAGCCCTAAGCCCTAGAACTGAGCCCTAAACCCTAATGCCGGCCCCAAAAGCCCTAGATCCGAGCCTTAAACCCTACCCAGGAGCAGTAACCCTAAAACCGAGCACTAAGCCCTAAAACTGAGCCCTAAGCCCTAAAACTGCACCCTAAACCCTAATGCCGGCCCTCAAAGCCCTAGATCCGAGCCTTAAACCCTATCCGGGAGCCCTAAAACTGAGCCCTAAACCCTAATGCCGGCCCTCAAATCCCTAGATTCGAGCCTTAAACCCTATCCGGGAGCCCTAAAACCGAGCCCTAAGCCCTAACACTGAGCCCTAAGCCCTAATACCGGCCTCCAAAACCCTAGATCCGAGCCTTAAACCCTCTCTGGGAGCCCTAAACCCTAAATCCGAGCCCTAAGCCCTAAAACTGAGCCCTTAGCCCTAAAACTGACCCCTAAGCCTGAGCCCTAATACCGGCCCCCAAAGCCCTAGATCCGAGCCTTAAATCCTATCCGGGAGCCCTAAACCCTAAAACCAAGCCCTAAAACTGAGCCCTAAGCCCTAGAACTGAGCCCTAAACCCTAATGCCGGCCCCAAAAGCCCTAGATCCGAGCCTTAAACCCTACCCAGGAGCAGTAACCCTAAAACCGAGCACTAAGCCCTAAAACTGAGCCCTAAGCCCTAAAACTGCACCCTAAACCCTAATGCCGGCCCTCAAAGCCCTAGATTCGAGCCTTAAACCCTATCCGGGAGCCCTAAAACTGAGCCCTAAGCCCTAAAACTGAGCCCTAAACCCTAATGCCGGCCCTCAAAGCCCTAGATTCAAGCCTTAAACCCTATCCGGGAGCCCTAAAACCGAGCCCTAAGCCCTAAAACTGAGCCCTAAGCCCTAATACCGGCCCCCAAAGCCCTAGATCCGAGCCTTAAATCCTATCCGGGAGCCCTAAACCCTAAAACCGAGCCCTAAAACTGAGCCCTAAGCCCTAGAACTGAGCCCTAAACCCTAATGCCGGCCCCAAAAGCCCTAGATCCGAGCCTTAAACCCTACCCGGGAGCCCTAAACCCTAAAACCGAGCACTAAGCCCTAAAACTGAGCCCTAAGCCCTAAAACTGCACCCTAAACCCTAATGCCGGCCCTCAAAGCCCTAGATTCGAGCCTTAAACCCTATCCGGGAGCCCTAAAACTGAGCCCTAAGCCCTAAAACTGAGCCCTAAACCCTAATGCCGACCCTCAAAGCCCTAGATTCAAGCCTTAAACCCTATCCGGGAGCCCTAAAACCGAGCCCTAAGCCCTAAAACTGAGCCCTAAGCCCTAATACCGGCCCCCAAAGCCCTAGATCCGAGCCTTAAATCCTATCCGGGAGCCCTAAACCCTAAAACCGAGCCCTAAAACTGAGCCCTAAGCCCTAGAACTGAGCCCTAAACCCTAATGCCGGCCCCAAAAGCCCTAGATCCGAGCCTTAAACCCTACCCGGGAGCCCTAAACCCTAAAACCGAGCACTAAGCCCTAAAACTGAGCCCTAAGCCCTAAAACTGCACCCTAAACCCTAATGCCGGCCCTCAAAGCCCTAGATCCGAGCCTTAAACCCTATCCGGGAGCCCTAAAACTGAGCCCTAAACCCTAATGCCGGCCCTCAAATCCCTAGATTCGAGCCTTAAACCCTATCCGGGAGCCCTAAAACCGAGCCCTAAGCCCTAACACTGAGCCCTAAGCCCTAATACCGGCCTCCAAAACCCTAGATCCGAGCCTTAAACCCTCTCTGGGAGCCCTAAACCCTAAATCCGAGCCCTAAGCCCTAAAACTGAGCCCTTAGCCCTAAAACTGACCCCTAAGCCTGAGCCCTAATACCGGCCCCCAAAGCCCTAGATCCGAGCCTTAAATCCTATCCGGGAGCCCTAAACCCTAAAACCGAGCCCTAAAACTGAGCCCTAAGCCCTAGAACTGAGCCCTAAACCCTAATGCCGGCCCCAAAAGCCCTAGATCCGAGCCTTAAACCCTACCCGGGAGCCCTAAACCCTAAAACCGAGCACTAAGCCCTAAAACTGAGCCCTAAGCCCTAAAACTGCACCCTAAACCCTAATGCCGGCCCTCAAAGCCCTAGATTCGAGCCTTAAACCCTATCCGGGAGCCCTAAAACTGAGCCCTAAGCCCTAAAACTGAGCCCTAAACCCTAATGCCGGCCCTCAAAGCCCTAGATTCAAGCCTTAAACCCTATCCGGGAGCCCTAAAACCGAGCCCTAAGCCCTAAAACTGAGCCCTAAGCCCTAATACCGGCCTCCAAAACCCTAGATCCGAGCCTTAAACCCTCTCTGGGAGCCCTAAACCCTAAATCCGAGCCCTAAGCCCTAAAACTGAGCCCTTAGCCCTAAAACTGACCCCTAAGCCTGAGCCCTAATACCGGCCCCCAAAGCCCTAGATCCGAGCCTTAAATCCTATCCGGGAGCCCTAAACCCTAAAACCAAGCCCTAAAACTGAGCCCTAAGCCCTAGAACTGAGCCCTAAACCCTAATGCCGGCCCCAAAAGCCCTAGATCCGAGCCTTAAACCCTACCCGGGAGCCCTAAACCCTAAAACCGAGCACTAAGCCCTAAAACTGAGCCCTAAGCCCTAAAACTGCACCCTAAACCCTAATGCCGGCCCTCAAAGCCCTAGATCCGAGCCTTAAACCCTATCCGGGAGCCCTAAAACTGAGCCCTAAACCCTAATGCCGGCCCTCAAATCCCTAGATTCGAGCCTTAAACCCTATCCGGGAGCCCTAAAACCGAGCCCTAAGCCCTAACACTGAGCCCTAAGCCCTAATACCGGCCTCCAAAACCCTAGATCCGAGCCTTAAACCCTCTCTGGGAGCCCTAAACCCTAAATCCGAGCCCTAAGCCCTAAAACTGAGCCCTTAGCCCTAAAACTGACCCCTAAGCCTGAGCCCTAATACCGGCCCCCAAAGCCCTAGATCCGAGCCTTAAATCCTATCCGGGAGCCCTAAACCCTAAAACCGAGCCCTAAAACTGAGCCCTAAGCCCTAGAACTGAGCCCTAAACCCTAATGCCGGCCCCAAAAGCCCTAGATCCGAGCCTTAAACCCTACCCGGGAGCCCTAAACCCTAAAACCGAGCACTAAGCCCTAAAACTGAGCCCTAAGCCCTAAAACTGCACCCTAAACCCTAATGCCGGCCCTCAAAGCCCTAGATTCGAGCCTTAAACCCTATCCGGGAGCCCTAAAACTGAGCCCTAAGCCCTAAAACTGAGCCCTAAACCCTAATGCCGACCCTCAAAGCCCTAGATTCAAGCCTTAAACCCTATCCGGGAGCCCTAAAACCGAGCCCTAAGCCCTAAAACTGAGCCCTAAGCCCTAATACCGGCCCCCAAAGCCCTAGATCCGAGCCTTAAATCCTATCCGGGAGCCCTAAACCCTAAAACCGAGCCCTAAAACTGAGCCCTAAGCCCTAGAACTGAGCCCTAAACCCTAATGCCGGCCCCAAAAGCCCTAGATCCGAGCCTTAAACCCTACCCGGGAGCCCTAAACCCTAAAACCGAGCACTAAGCCCTAAAACTGAGCCCTAAGCCCTAAAACTGCACCCTAAACCCTAATGCCGGCCCTCAAAGCCCTAGATCCGAGCCTTAAACCCTATCCGGGAGCCCTAAAACTGAGCCCTAAACCCTAATGCCGGCCCTCAAATCCCTAGATTCGAGCCTTAAACCCTATCCGGGAGCCCTAAAACCGAGCCCTAAGCCCTAACACTGAGCCCTAAGCCCTAATACCGGCCTCCAAAACCCTAGATCCGAGCCTTAAACCCTCTCTGGGAGCCCTAAACCCTAAATCCGAGCCCTAAGCCCTAAAACTGAGCCCTTAGCCCTAAAACTGACCCCTAAGCCTGAGCCCTAATACCGGCCCCCAAAGCCCTAGATCCGAGCCTTAAATCCTATCCGGGAGCCCTAAACCCTAAAACCGAGCCCTAAAACTGAGCCCTAAGCCCTAGAACTGAGCCCTAAACCCTAATGCCGGCCCCAAAAGCCCTAGATCCGAGCCTTAAACCCTACCCGGGAGCCCTAAACCCTAAAACCGAGCACTAAGCCCTAAAACTGAGCCCTAAGCCCTAAAACTGCACCCTAAACCCTAATGCCGGCCCTCAAAGCCCTAGATTCGAGCCTTAAACCCTATCCGGGAGCCCTAAAACTGAGCCCTAAGCCCTAAAACTGAGCCCTAAACCCTAATGCCGGCCCTCAAAGCCCTAGATTCAAGCCTTAAACCCTATCCGGGAGCCCTAAAACCGAGCCCTAAGCCCTAAAACTGAGCCCTAAGCCCTAATACCGGCCTCCAAAACCCTAGATCCGAGCCTTAAACCCTCTCTGGGAGCCCTAAACCCTAAATCCGAGCCCTAAGCCCTAAAACTGAGCCCTTAGCCCTAAAACTGACCCCTAAGCCTGAGCCCTAATACCGGCCCCCAAAGCCCTAGATCCGAGCCTTAAATCCTATCCGGGAGCCCTAAACCCTAAAACCAAGCCCTAAAACTGAGCCCTAAGCCCTAGAACTGAGCCCTAAACCCTAATGCCGGCCCCAAAAGCCCTAGATCCGAGCCTTAAACCCTACCCGGGAGCCCTAAACCCTAAAACCGAGCACTAAGCCCTAAAACTGAGCCCTAAGCCCTAAAACTGCACCCTAAACCCTAATGCCGGCCCTCAAAGCCCTAGATCCGAGCCTTAAACCCTATCCGGGAGCCCTAAAACTGAGCCCTAAACCCTAATGCCGGCCCTCAAATCCCTAGATTCGAGCCTTAAACCCTATCCGGGAGCCCTAAAACCGAGCCCTAAGCCCTAACACTGAGCCCTAAGCCCTAATACCGGCCTCCAAAACCCTAGATCCGAGCCTTAAACCCTCTCTGGGAGCCCTAAACCCTAAATCCGAGCCCTAAGCCCTAAAACTGAGCCCTTAGCCCTAAAACTGACCCCTAAGCCTGAGCCCTAATACCGGCCCCCAAAGCCCTAGATCCGAGCCTTAAATCCTATCCGGGAGCCCTAAACCCTAAAACCAAGCCCTAAAACTGAGCCCTAAGCCCTAGAACTGAGCCCTAAACCCTAATGCCGGCCCCAAAAGCCCTAGATCCGAGCCTTAAACCCTACCCAGGAGCAGTAACCCTAAAACCGAGCACTAAGCCCTAAAACTGAGCCCTAAGCCCTAAAACTGCACCCTAAACCCTAATGCCGGCCCTCAAAGCCCTAGATCCGAGCCTTAAACCCTATCCGGGAGCCCTAAAACCGAGCCCTAAGCCCTAAAACTGAGCCCTAAGCCCTAATACCGGCCTCCAAAACCCTAGATCCGAGCCTTAAACCCTCTCTGGGAGCCCTAAACCCTAAATCCGAGCCCTAAGCCCTAAAACTGAGCCCTTAGCCCTAAAACTGACCCCTAAGCCTGAGCCCTAATACCGGCCCCCAAAGCCCTAGATCCGAGCCTTAAATCCTATCCGGGAGCCCTAAACCCTAAAACCAAGCCCTAAAACTGAGCCCTAAGCCCTAGAACTGAGCCCTAAACCCTAATGCCGGCCCCAAAAGCCCTAGATCCGAGCCTTAAACCCTACCCGGGAGCCCTAAACCCTAAAACCGAGCACTAAGCCCTAAAACTGAGCCCTAAGCCCTAAAACTGCACCCTAAACCCTAATGCCGGCCCTCAAAGCCCTAGATTCGAGCCTTAAACCCTATCCGGGAGCCCTAAAACCGAGCCCTAAGCCCTAAAACTGAGCCCTAAGCCCTAATACCGGCCTCCAAAACCCTAGATCCGAGCCTTAAACCCTCTCTGGGAGCCCTAAACCCTAAATCCGAGCCCTAAGCCCTAAAACTGAGCCCTTAGCCCTAAAACTGACCCCTAAGCCTGAGCCCTAATACCGGCCCCCAAAGCCCTAGATCCGAGCCTTAAATCCTATCCGGGAGCCCTAAACCCTAAAACCAAGCCCTAAAACTGAGCCCTAAGCCCTAGAACTGAGCCCTAAACCCTAATGCCGGCCCCAAAAGCCCTAGATCCGAGCCTTAAACCCTACCCGGGAGCCCTAAACCCTAAAACCGAGCCCTAAGCCCTAAAACTGAGCCCTAAGCCCTAAGCCCTAAAACTGCACCCTAAACCCTAATGCCGGCCCTCAAAGCCCTAGATTCGAGCCTTAAACCCTATCCGGGAGCCCTAAAACTGAGCCCTAAGCCCTAAAACTGAGCCCTAAACCCTAATGCCGGCCCTCAAAGCCCTAGATTCAAGCCTTAAACCCTATCCGGGAGCCCTAAAACCGAGCCCTAAGCCCTAAAACTGAGCCCTAAGCCCTAATACCGGCCTCCAAAACCCTAGATCCGAGCCTTAAACCCTCTCTGGGAGCCCTAAACCCTAAATCCGAGCCCTAAGCCCTAAAACTGAGCCCTTAGCCCTAAAACTGACCCCTAAGCCTGAGCCCTAATACCGGCCCCCAAAGCCCTAGATCCGAGCCTTAAATCCTATCCGGGAGCCCTAAACCCTAAAACCAAGCCCTAAAACTGAGCCCTAAGCCCTAGAACTGAGCCCTAAACCCTAATGCCGGCCCCAAAAGCCCTAGATCCGAGCCTTAAACCCTACCCGGGAGCCCTAAACCCTAAAACCGAGCCCTAAGCCCTAAAACTGAGCCCTAAGCCCTAAGCCCTAAAACTGCACCCTAAACCCTAATGCCGGCCCTCAAAGCCCTAGATCCGAGCCTTAAACCCTATCCGGGAGCCCTAAAACTGAGCCCTAAACCCTAATGCCGGCCCTCAAATCCCTAGATTCGAGCCTTAAACCCTATCCGGGAGCCCTAAAACCGAGCCCTAAGCCCTAACACTGAGCCCTAAGCCCTAATACCGGCCTCCAAAACCCTAGATCCGAGCCTTAAACCCTCTCTGGGAGCCCTAAACCCTAAATCCGAGCCCTAAGCCCTAAAACTGAGCCCTTAGCCCTAAAACTGACCCCTAAGCCTGAGCCCTAATACCGGCCCCCAAAGCCCTAGATCCGAGCCTTAAATCCTATCCGGGAGCCCTAAACCCTAAAACCAAGCCCTAAAACTGAGCCCTAAGCCCTAGAACTGAGCCCTAAACCCTAATGCCGGCCCCAAAAGCCCTAGATCCGAGCCTTAAACCCTACCCAGGAGCAGTAACCCTAAAACCGAGCACTAAGCCCTAAAACTGAGCCCTAAGCCCTAAAACTGCACCCTAAACCCTAATGCCGGCCCTCAAAGCCCTAGATTCGAGCCTTAAACCCTATCCGGGAGCCCTAAAACTGAGCCCTAAGCCCTAAAACTGAGCCCTAAACCCTAATGCCGGCCCTCAAAGCCCTAGATTCAAGCCTTAAACCCTATCCGGGAGCCCTAAAACCGAGCCCTAAGCCCTAAAACTGAGCCCTAAGCCCTAATACCGGCCTCCAAAACCCTAGATCCGAGCCTTAAACCCTCTCTGGGAGCCCTAAACCCTAAATCCGAGCCCTAAGCCCTAAAACTGAGCCCTTAGCCCTAAAACTGACCCCTAAGCCTGAGCCCTAATACCGGCCCCCAAAGCCCTAGATCCGAGCCTTAAATCCTATCCGGGAGCCCTAAACCCTAAAACCAAGCCCTAAAACTGAGCCCTAAGCCCTAGAACTGAGCCCTAAACCCTAATGCCGGCCCCAAAAGCCCTAGATCCGAGCCTTAAACCCTACCCGGGAGCCCTAAACCCTAAAACCGAGCACTAAGCCCTAAAACTGAGCCCTAAGCCCTAAAACTGCACCCTAAACCCTAATGCCGGCCCTCAAAGCCCTAGATCCGAGCCTTAAACCCTATCCGGGAGCCCTAAAACTGAGCCCTAAACCCTAATGCCGGCCCTCAAATCCCTAGATTCGAGCCTTAAACCCTATCCGGGAGCCCTAAAACCGAGCCCTAAGCCCTAACACTGAGCCCTAAGCCCTAATACCGGCCTCCAAAACCCTAGATCCGAGCCTTAAACCCTCTCTGGGAGCCCTAAACCCTAAATCCGAGCCCTAAGCCCTAAAACTGAGCCCTTAGCCCTAAAACTGACCCCTAAGCCTGAGCCCTAATACCGGCCCCCAAAGCCCTAGATCCGAGCCTTAAATCCTATCCGGGAGCCCTAAACCCTAAAACCAAGCCCTAAAACTGAGCCCTAAGCCCTAGAACTGAGCCCTAAACCCTAATGCCGGCCCCAAAAGCCCTAGATCCGAGCCTTAAACCCTACCCAGGAGCAGTAACCCTAAAACCGAGCACTAAGCCCTAAAACTGAGCCCTAAGCCCTAAAACTGCACCCTAAACCCTAATGCCGGCCCTCAAAGCCCTAGATCCGAGCCTTAAACCCTATCCGGGAGCCCTAAAACTGAGCCCTAAACCCTAATGCCGGCCCTCAAATCCCTAGATTCAAGCCTTAAACCCTATCCGGGAGCCCTAAAACCGAGCCCTAAGCCCTAACACTGAGCCCTAAGCCCTAATACCGGCCTCCAAAACCCTAGATCCGAGCCTTAAACCCTCTCTGGGAGCCCTAAACCCTAAATCCGAGCCCTAAGCCCTAAAACTGAGCCCTTAGCCCTAAAACTGACCCCTAAGCCTGAGCCCTAATACCGGCCCCCAAAGCCCTAGATCCGAGCCTTAAATCCTATCCGGGAGCCCTAAACCCTAAAACCAAGCCCTAAAACTGAGCCCTAAGCCCTAGAACTGAGCCCTAAACCCTAATGCCGGCCCCAAAAGCCCTAGATCCGAGCCTTAAACCCTACCCGGGAGCCCTAAACCCTAAAACCGAGCACTAAGCCCTAAAACTGAGCCCTAAGCCCTAAAACTGCACCCTAAACCCTAATGCCGGCCCTCAAAGCCCTAGATCCGAGCCTTAAACCCTATCCGGGAGCCCTAAAACTGAGCCCTAAACCCTAATGCCGGCCCTCAAATCCCTAGATTCGAGCCTTAAACCCTATCCGGGAGCCCTAAAACCGAGCCCTAAGCCCTAAAACTGAGCCCTAAGCCCTAATACCGGCCTCCAAAACCCTAGATCCGAGCCTTAAACCCTCTCTGGGAGCCCTAAACCCTAAATCCGAGCCCTAAGCCCTAAAACTGAGCCCTTAGCCCTAAAACTGACCCCTAAGCCTGAGCCCTAATACCGGCCCCCAAAGCCCTAGATCCGAGCCTTAAATCCTATCCGGGAGCCCTAAACCCTAAAACCAAGCCCTAAAACTGAGCCCTAAGCCCTAGAACTGAGCCCTAAACCCTAATGCCGGCCCCAAAAGCCCTAGATCCGAGCCTTAAACCCTACCCGGGAGCCCTAAACCCTAAAACCGAGCACTAAGCCCTAAAACTGAGCCCTAAGCCCTAAAACTGCACCCTAAACCCTAATGCCGGCCCTCAAAGCCCTAGATCCGAGCCTTAAACCCTATCCGGGAGCCCTAAAACTGAGCCCTAAACCCTAATGCCGGCCCTCAAAGCCCTAGATTCAAGCCTTAAACCCTATCCGGGAGCCCTAAAACCGAGCCCTAAGCCCTAAAACTGAGCCCTAAGCCCTAATACCGGCCTCCAAAACCCTAGATCCGAGCCTTAAACCCTCTCTGGGAGCCCTAAACCCTAAATCCGAGCCCTAAGCCCTAAAACTGAGCCCTTAGCCCTAAAACTGACCCCTAAGCCTGAGCCCTAATACCGGCCCCCAAAGCCCTAGATCCGAGCCTTAAATCCTATCCGGGAGCCCTAAACCCTAAAACCAAGCCCTAAAACTGAGCCCTAAGCCCTAGAACTGAGCCCTAAACCCTAATGCCGGCCCCAAAAGCCCTAGATCCGAGCCTTAAACCCTACCCGGGAGCCCTAAACCCTAAAACCGAGCCCTAAGCCCTAAAACTGAGCCCTAAGCCCTAAGCCCTAAAACTGCACCCTAAACCCTAATGCCGGCCCTCAAAGCCCTAGATTCGAGCCTTAAACCCTATCCGGGAGCCCTAAAACTGAGCCCTAAGCCCTAAAACTGAGCCCTAAACCCTAATGCCGGCCCTCAAAGCCCTAGATTCAAGCCTTAAACCCTATCCGGGAGCCCTAAAACCGAGCCCTAAGCCCTAAAACTGAGCCCTAAGCCCTAATACCGGCCTCCAAAACCCTAGATCCGAGCCTTAAACCCTCTCTGGGAGCCCTAAACCCTAAATCCGAGCCCTAAGCCCTAAAACTGAGCCCTTAGCCCTAAAACTGACCCCTAAGCCTGAGCCCTAATACCGGCCCCCAAAGCCCTAGATCCGAGCCTTAAATCCTATCCGGGAGCCCTAAACCCTAAAACCAAGCCCTAAAACTGAGCCCTAAGCCCTAGAACTGAGCCCTAAACCCTAATGCCGGCCCCAAAAGCCCTAGATCCGAGCCTTAAACCCTACCCGGGAGCCCTCAACCCTAAAACCGAGCCCTCAACCCTAAAACCGAGCCCTAAGCCCTAAAACTGAGCCCTAAGCCCTAATGCCGGCCCTCAAAGCCCTAGATTCGAGCCTTAAACCCTATCCGGGAGCCCTAAAACTGAGCCCTAAGCCCTAAGCCTGAGCCCTAAGCCCTAATACCGGCCCCCAAAGCCCTAGATCCGAGCCTTAAATCCTATCCGGGAGCCCTAAACCCTAAAACCGAGCCCTAAAACTGAGCCCTAAGCCCTAGAACTGAGCCCTAAACCCTAATGCCGGCCCCAAAAGCCCTAGATACGAGCCTTAAACCCTACCCGGGAGCCCTAAACCCTAAAACCGAGCCCTAAGCCCTAAAACTGAGCCCTTATCCCTAAAACTGCACCCTAAACCCTAATGCCGGCCCTCAAAGCCCTAGATCCGAGCCTTAAACCCTATCCGGGAGCCCTAAAACCGAGCCCTAAGCCCTAAAACTGAGCCCTAAGCCCTAATACCGGCCTCCAAAACCCTAGATCCGAGCCTTAAACCCTCTCTGGGAGCCCTAAACCCTAAATCCGAGCCCTAAGCCCTAAAACTGAGCCCTTAGCCCTAAAACTGACCCCTAAGCCTGAGCCCTAATACCGGCCCCCAAAGCCCTAGATCCGAGCCTTAAATCCTATCCGGGAGCCCTAAACCCTAAAACCAAGCCCTAAAACTGAGCCCTAAGCCCTAGAACGGAGCCCTAAACCCTAATGCCGGCCCCAAAAGCCCTAGATCCGAGCCTTAAACCCTACCCGGGAGCCCTAAACCCTAAAACCGAGCCCTAAGCCCTAAAACTGAGCCCTAAGCCCTAAGCCCTAAAACTGCACCCTAAACCCTAATGCCGGCCCTCAAAGCCCTAGATCCGAGCCTTAAACCCTATCCGGGAGCCCTAAAACTGAGCCCTAAACCCTAATGCCGGCCCTCAAATCCCTAGATTCGAGCCTTAAACCCTATCCGGGAGCCCTAAAACCGAGCCCTAAGCCCTAACACTGAGCCCTAAGCCCTAATACCGGCCTCCAAAGCCCTAGATCCGAGCCTTAAACCCTCTCTGGGAGCCCTAAACCCTAAATCCGAGCCCTAAGCCCTAAAACTGAGCCCTTAGCCCTAAAACTGACCCCTAAGCCTGAGCCCTAATACCGGCCCCCAAAGCCCTAGATCCGAGCCTTAAATCCTATCCGGGAGCCCTAAACCCTAAAACCAAGCCCTAAAACTGAGCCCTAAGCCCTAGAACTGAGCCCTAAACCCTAATGCCGGCCCCAAAAGCCCTAGATCCGAGCCTTAAACCCTACCCGGGAGCCCTAAACCCTAAAACCGAGCCCTAAGCCCTAAAACTGAGCCCTAAGCCCTAAGCCCTAAAACTGCACCCTAAACCCTAATGCCGGCCCTCAAAGCCCTAGATTCGAGCCTTAAACCCTATCCGGGAGCCCTAAAACTGAGCCCTAAGCCCTAAAACTGAGCCCTAAACCCTAATGCCGGCCCTCAAAGCCCTAGATTCAAGCCTTAAACCCTATCCGGGAGCCCTAAAACCGAGCCCTAAGCCCTAAAACTGAGCCCTAAGCCCTAATACCGGCCTCCAAAACCCTAGATCCGAGCCTTAAACCCTCTCTGGGAGCCCTAAACCCTAAATCCGAGCCCTAAGCCCTAAAACTGAGCCCTTAGCCCTAAAACTGACCCCTAAGCCTGAGCCCTAATACCGGCCCCCAAAGCCCTAGATCCGAGCCTTAAATCCTATCCGGGAGCCCTAAACCCTAAAACCAAGCCCTAAAACTGAGCCCTAAGCCCTAGAACTGAGCCCTAAACCCTAATGCCGGCCCCAAAAGCCCTAGATCCGAGCCTTAAACCCTACCCAGGAGCAGTAACCCTAAAACCGAGCACTAAGCCCTAAAACTGAGCCCTAAGCCCTAAAACTGCACCCTAAACCCTAATGCCGGCCCTCAAAGCCCTAGATTCGAGCCTTAAACCCTATCCGGGAGCCCTAAAACTGAGCCCTAAGCCCTAAAACTGAGCCCTAAACCCTAATGCCGGCCCTCAAAGCCCTAGATTCAAGCCTTAAACCCTATCCGGGAGCCCTAAAACCGAGCCCTAAGCCCTAAAACTGAGCCCTAAGCCCTAATACCGGCCTCCAAAACCCTAGATCCGAGCCTTAAACCCTCTCTGGGAGCCCTAAACCCTAAATCCGAGCCCTAAGCCCTAAAACTGAGCCCTTAGCCCTAAAACTGACCCCTAAGCCTGAGCCCTAATACCGGCCCCCAAAGCCCTAGATCCGAGCCTTAAATCCTATCCGGGAGCCCTAAACCCTAAAACCAAGCCCTAAAACTGAGCCCTAAGCCCTAGAACTGAGCCCTAAACCCTAATGCCGGCCCCAAAAGCCCTAGATCCGAGCCTTAAACCCTACCCGGGAGCCCTAAACCCTAAAACCGAGCACTAAGCCCTAAAACTGAGCCCTAAGCCCTAAAACTGCACCCTAAACCCTAATGCCGGCCCTCAAAGCCCTAGATCCGAGCCTTAAACCCTATCCGGGAGCCCTAAAACTGAGCCCTAAACCCTAATGCCGGCCCTCAAAGCCCTAGATTCAAGCCTTAAACCCTATCCGGGAGCCCTAAAACCGAGCCCTAAGCCCTAAAACTGAGCCCTAAGCCCTAATACCGGCCTCCAAAACCCTAGATCCGAGCCTTAAACCCTCTCTGGGAGCCCTAAACCCTAAATCCGAGCCCTAAGCCCTAAAACTGAGCCCTTAGCCCTAAAACTGACCCCTAAGCCTGAGCCCTAATACCGGCCCC
The DNA here is from genome assembly GCF_964204655.1 of Triturus cristatus. Classification (NCBI taxonomy): domain Eukaryota; kingdom Metazoa; phylum Chordata; class Amphibia; order Caudata; family Salamandridae; genus Triturus; species Triturus cristatus. Next base: position 1,152,956,529 of record NC_140594.1, read on the forward strand.
CAAAGCCCTAGATCCGAGCCTTAAATCCTATCCGGGAGCCCTAAACCCTAAAACCAAGCCCTAAAACTGAGCCCTAAGCCCTAGAACTGAGCCCTAAACCCTAATGCCGGCCCCAAAAGCCCTAGATCCGAGCCTTAAACCCTACCCGGGAGCCCTAAACCCTAAAACCGAGCACTAAGCCCTAAAACTGAGCCCTAAGCCCTAAAACTGCACCCTAAACCCTAATGCCGGCCCTCAAAGCCCTAGATCCGAGCCTTAAACCCTATCCGGGAGCCCTAAAACCGAGCCCTAAGCCCTAAAACTGAGCCCTAAGCCCTAATACCGGCCTCCAAAACCCTAGATCCGAGCCTTAAACCCTCTCTGGGAGCCCTAAACCCTAAATCCGAGCCCTAAGCCCTAAAACTGAGCCCTTAGCCCTAAAACTGACCCCTAAGCCTGAGCCCTAATACCGGCCCCCAAAGCCCTAGATCCGAGCCTTAAATCCTATCCGGGAGCCCTAAACCCTAAAACCAAGCCCTAAAACTGAGCCCTAAGCCCTAGAACTGAGCCCTAAACCCTAATGCCGGCCCCAAAAGCCCTAGATCCGAGCCTTAAACCCTACCCGGGAGCCCTAAACCCTAAAACCGAGCCCTAAGCCCTAAAACTGAGCCCTAAGCCCTAAGCCCTAAAACTGCACCCTAAACCCTAATGCCGGCCCTCAAAGCCCTAGATTCGAGCCTTAAACCCTATCCGGGAGCCCTAAAACTGAGCCCTAAGCCCTAAAACTGAGCCCTAAACCCTAATGCCGGCCCTCAAAGCCCTAGATTCAAGCCTTAAACCCTATCCGGGAGCCCTAAAACCGAGCCCTAAGCCCTAAAACTGAGCCCTAAGCCCTAATACCGGCCTCCAAAACCCTAGATCCGAGCCTTAAACCCTCTCTGGGAGCCCTAAACCCTAAATCCGAGCCCTAAGCCCTAAAACTGAGCCCTTAGCCCTAAAACTGACCCCTAAGCCTGAGCCCTAATACCGGCCCCCAAAGCCCTAGATCCGAGCCTTAAATCCTATCCGGGAGCCCTAAACCCTAAAACCAAGCCCTAAAACTGAGCCCTAAGCCCTAGAACTGAGCCCTAAACCCTAATGCCGGCCCCAAAAGCCCTAGATCCGAGCCTTAAACCCTACCCGGGAGCCCTCAACCCTAAAACCGAGCCCTCAACCCTAAAACCGAGCCCTAAGCCCTAAAACTGAGCCCTAAGCCCTAATGCCGGCCCTCAAAGCCCTAGATTCGAGCCTTAAACCCTATCCGGGAGCCCTAAAACTGAGCCCTAAGCCCTAAGCCTGAGCCCTAAGCCCTAATACCGGCCCCCAAAGCCCTAGATCCGAGCCTTAAATCCTATCCGGGAGCCCTAAACCCTAAAACCGAGCCCTAAAACTGAGCCCTAAGCCCTAGAACTGAGCCCTAAACCCTAATGCCGGCCCCAAAAGCCCTAGATACGAGCCTTAAACCCTACCCGGGAGCCCTAAACCCTAAAACCGAGCCCTAAGCCCTAAAACTGAGCCCTTATCCCTAAAACTGCACCCTAAACCCTAATGCCGGCCCTCAAAGCCCTAGATCCGAGCCTTAAACCCTATCCGGGAGCCCTAAAACCGAGCCCTAAGCCCTAAAACTGAGCCCTAAGCCCTAATACCGGCCTCCAAAACCCTAGATCCGAGCCTTAAACCCTCTCTGGGAGCCCTAAACCCTAAATCCGAGCCCTAAGCCCTAAAACTGAGCCCTTAGCCCTAAAACTGACCCCTAAGCCTGAGCCCTAATACCGGCCCCCAAAGCCCTAGATCCGAGCCTTAAATCCTATCCGGGAGCCCTAAACCCTAAAACCAAGCCCTAAAACTGAGCCCTAAGCCCTAGAACGGAGCCCTAAACCCTAATGCCGGCCCCAAAAGCCCTAGATCCGAGCCTTAAACCCTACCCGGGAGCCCTAAACCCTAAAACCGAGCCCTAAGCCCTAAAACTGAGCCCTAAGCCCTAAGCCCTAAAACTGCACCCTAAACCCTAATGCCGGCCCTCAAAGCCCTAGATCCGAGCCTTAAACCCTATCCGGGAGCCCTAAAACTGAGCCCTAAACCCTAATGCCGGCCCTCAAATCCCTAGATTCGAGCCTTAAACCCTATCCGGGAGCCCTAAAACCGAGCCCTAAGCCCTAACACTGAGCCCTAAGCCCTAATACCGGCCTCCAAAGCCCTAGATCCGAGCCTTAAACCCTCTCTGGGAGCCCTAAACCCTAAATCCGAGCCCTAAGCCCTAAAACTGAGCCCTTAGCCCTAAAACTGACCCCTAAGCCTGAGCCCTAATACCGGCCCCCAAAGCCCTAGATCCGAGCCTTAAATCCTATCCGGGAGCCCTAAACCCTAAAACCAAGCCCTAAAACTGAGCCCTAAGCCCTAGAACTGAGCCCTAAACCCTAATGCCGGCCCCAAAAGCCCTAGATCCGAGCCTTAAACCCTACCCGGGAGCCCTAAACCCTAAAACCGAGCCCTAAGCCCTAAAACTGAGCCCTAAGCCCTAAGCCCTAAAACTGCACCCTAAACCCTAATGCCGGCCCTCAAAGCCCTAGATTCGAGCCTTAAACCCTATCCGGGAGCCCTAAAACTGAGCCCTAAGCCCTAAAACTGAGCCCTAAACCCTAATGCCGGCCCTCAAAGCCCTAGATTCAAGCCTTAAACCCTATCCGGGAGCCCTAAAACCGAGCCCTAAGCCCTAAAACTGAGCCCTAAGCCCTAATACCGGCCTCCAAAACCCTAGATCCGAGCCTTAAACCCTCTCTGGGAGCCCTAAACCCTAAATCCGAGCCCTAAGCCCTAAAACTGAGCCCTTAGCCCTAAAACTGACCCCTAAGCCTGAGCCCTAATACCGGCCCCCAAAGCCCTAGATCCGAGCCTTAAATCCTATCCGGGAGCCCTAAACCCTAAAACCAAGCCCTAAAACTGAGCCCTAAGCCCTAGAACTGAGCCCTAAACCCTAATGCCGGCCCCAAAAGCCCTAGATCCGAGCCTTAAACCCTACCCAGGAGCAGTAACCCTAAAACCGAGCACTAAGCCCTAAAACTGAGCCCTAAGCCCTAAAACTGCACCCTAAACCCTAATGCCGGCCCTCAAAGCCCTAGATTCGAGCCTTAAACCCTATCCGGGAGCCCTAAAACTGAGCCCTAAGCCCTAAAACTGAGCCCTAAACCCTAATGCCGGCCCTCAAAGCCCTAGATTCAAGCCTTAAACCCTATCCGGGAGCCCTAAAACCGAGCCCTAAGCCCTAAAACTGAGCCCTAAGCCCTAATACCGGCCTCCAAAACCCTAGATCCGAGCCTTAAACCCTCTCTGGGAGCCCTAAACCCTAAATCCGAGCCCTAAGCCCTAAAACTGAGCCCTTAGCCCTAAAACTGACCCCTAAGCCTGAGCCCTAATACCGGCCCCCAAAGCCCTAGATCCGAGCCTTAAATCCTATCCGGGAGCCCTAAACCCTAAAACCAAGCCCTAAAACTGAGCCCTAAGCCCTAGAACTGAGCCCTAAACCCTAATGCCGGCCCCAAAAGCCCTAGATCCGAGCCTTAAACCCTACCCAGGAGCAGTAACCCTAAAACCGAGCACTAAGCCCTAAAACTGAGCCCTAAGCCCTAAAACTGCACCCTAAACCCTAATGCCGGCCCTCAAAGCCCTAGATCCGAGCCTTAAACCCTATCCGGGAGCCCTAAAACTGAGCCCTAAACCCTAATGCCGGCCCTCAAATCCCTAGATTCGAGCCTTAAACCCTATCCGGGAGCCCTAAAACCGAGCCCTAAGCCCTAACACTGAGCCCTAAGCCCTAATACCGGCCTCCAAAACCCTAGATCCGAGCCTTAAACCCTCTCTGGGAGCCCTAAACCCTAAATCCGAGCCCTAAGCCCTAAAACTGAGCCCTTAGCCCTAAAACTGACCCCTAAGCCTGAGCCCTAATACCGGCCCCCAAAGCCCTAGATCCGAGCCTTAAATCCTATCCGGGAGCCCTAAACCCTAAAACCAAGCCCTAAAACTGAGCCCTAAGCCCTAGAACTGAGCCCTAAACCCTAATGCCGGCCCCAAAAGCCCTAGATCCGAGCCTTAAACCCTACCCGGGAGCCCTAAACCCTAAAACCGAGCACTAAGCCCTAAAACTGAGCCCTAAGCCCTAAAACTGCACCCTAAACCCTAATGCCGGCCCTCAAAGCCCTAGATCCGAGCCTTAAACCCTATCCGGGAGCCCTAAAACTGAGCCCTAAACCCTAATGCCGGCCCTCAAAGCCCTAGATTCAAGCCTTAAACCCTATCCGGGAGCCCTAAAACCGAGCCCTAAGCCCTAAAACTGAGCCCTAAGCCCTAATACCGGCCTCCAAAACCCTAGATCCGAGCCTTAAACCCTCTCTGGGAGCCCTAAACCCTAAATCCGAGCCCTAAGCCCTAAAACTGAGCCCTTAGCCCTAAAACTGACCCCTAAGCCTGAGCCCTAATACCGGCCCCCAAAGCCCTAGATCCGAGCCTTAAATCCTATCCGGGAGCCCTAAACCCTAAAACCAAGCCCTAAAACTGAGCCCTAAGCCCTAGAACTGAGCCCTAAACCCTAATGCCGGCCCCAAAAGCCCTAGATCCGAGCCTTAAACCCTACCCGGGAGCCCTAAACCCTAAAACCGAGCCCTAAGCCCTAAAACTGAGCCCTAAGCCCTAAGCCCTAAAACTGCACCCTAAACCCTAATGCCGGCCCTCAAAGCCCTAGATCCGAGCCTTAAACCCTATCCGGGAGCCCTAAAACCGAGCCCTAAGCCCTAAAACTGAGCCCTAAGCCCTAATACCGGCCTCCAAAACCCTAGATCCGAGCCTTAAACCCTCTCTGGGAGCCCTAAACCCTAAATCCGAGCCCTAAGCCCTAAAACTGAGCCCTTAGCCCTAAAACTGACCCCTAAGCCTGAGCCCTAATACCGGCCCCCAAAGCCCTAGATCCGAGCCTTAAATCCTATCCGGGAGCCCTAAACCCTAAAACCAAGCCCTAAAACTGAGCCCTAAGCCCTAGAACTGAGCCCTAAACCCTAATGCCGGCCCCAAAAGCCCTAGATCCGAGCCTTAAACCCTACCCAGGAGCAGTAACCCTAAAACCGAGCACTAAGCCCTAAAACTGAGCCCTAAGCCCTAAAACTGCACCCTAAACCCTAATGCCGGCCCTCAAAGCCCTAGATCCGAGCCTTAAACCCTATCCGGGAGCCCTAAAACTGAGCCCTAAACCCTAATGCCGGCCCTCAAATCCCTAGATTCGAGCCTTAAACCCTATCCGGGAGCCCTAAAACCAAGCCCTAAGCCCTAACACTGAGCCCTAAGCCCTAATACCGGCCTCCAAAACCCTAGATCCGAGCCTTAAACCCTCTCTGGGAGCCCTAAACCCTAAATCCGAGCCCTAAGCCCTAAAACTGAGCCCTTAGCCCTAAAACTGACCCCTAAGCCTGAGCCCTAATACCGGCCCCCAAAGCCCTAGATCCGAGCCTTAAATCCTATCCGGGAGCCCTAAACCCTAAAACCAAGCCCTAAAACTGAGCCCTAAGCCCTAGAACTGAGCCCTAAACCCTAATGCCGGCCCCAAAAGCCCTAGATCCGAGCCTTAAACCCTACCCGGGAGCCCTAAACCCTAAAACCGAGCACTAAGCCCTAAAACTGAGCCCTAAGCCCTAAAACTGCACCCTAAACCCTAATGCCGGCCCTCAAAGCCCTAGATCCGAGCCTTAAACCCTATCCGGGAGCCCTAAAACTGAGCCCTAAACCCTAATGCCGGCCCTCAAAGCCCTAGATTCAAGCCTTAAACCCTATCCGGGAGCCCTAAAACCGAGCCCTAAGCCCTAAAACTGAGCCCTAAGCCCTAATACCGGCCTCCAAAACCCTAGATCCGAGCCTTAAACCCTCTCTGGGAGCCCTAAACCCTAAATCCGAGCCCTAAGCCCTAAAACTGAGCCCTTAGCCCTAAAACTGACCCCTAAGCCTGAGCCCTAATACCGGCCCCCAAAGCCCTAGATCCGAGCCTTAAATCCTATCCGGGAGCCCTAAACCCTAAAACCAAGCCCTAAAACTGAGCCCTAAGCCCTAGAACTGAGCCCTAAACCCTAATGCCGGCCCCAAAAGCCCTAGATCCGAGCCTTAAACCCTACCCGGGAGCCCTAAACCCTAAAACCGAGCACTAAGCCCTAAAACTGAGCCCTAAGCCCTAAAACTGCACCCTAAACCCTAATGCCGGCCCTCAAAGCCCTAGATCCGAGCCTTAAACCCTATCCGGGAGCCCTAAAACCGAGCCCTAAGCCCTAAAACTGAGCCCTAAGCCCTAATACCGGCCTCCAAAACCCTAGATCCGAGCCTTAAACCCTCTCTGGGAGCCCTAAACCCTAAATCCGAGCCCTAAGCCCTAAAACTGAGCCCTTAGCCCTAAAACTGACCCCTAAGCCTGAGCCCTAATACCGGCCCCCAAAGCCCTAGATCCGAGCCTTAAATCCTATCCGGGAGCCCTAAACCCTAAAACCAAGCCCTAAAACTGAGCCCTAAGCCCTAGAACTGAGCCCTAAACCCTAATGCCGGCCCCAAAAGCCCTAGATCCGAGCCTTAAACCCTACCCGGGAGCCCTAAACCCTAAAACCGAGCACTAAGCCCTAAAACTGAGCCCTAAGCCCTAAAACTGCACCCTAAACCCTAATGCCGGCCCTCAAAGCCCTAGATCCGAGCCTTAAACCCTATCCGGGAGCCCTAAAACCGAGCCCTAAGCCCTAAAACTGAGCCCTAAGCCCTAATACCGGCCTCCAAAACCCTAGATCCGAGCCTTAAACCCTCTCTGGGAGCCCTAAACCCTAAATCCGAGCCCTAAGCCCTAAAACTGAGCCCTTAGCCCTAAAACTGACCCCTAAGCCTGAGCCCTAATACCGGCCCCCAAAGCCCTAGATCCGAGCCTTAAATCCTATCCGGGAGCCCTAAACCCTAAAACCAAGCCCTAAAACTGAGCCCTAAGCCCTAGAACTGAGCCCTAAACCCTAATGCCGGCCCCAAAAGCCCTAGATCCGAGCCTTAAACCCTACCCAGGAGCAGTAACCCTAAAACCGAGCACTAAGCCCTAAAACTGAGCCCTAAGCCCTAAAACTGCACCCTAAACCCTAATGCCGGCCCTCAAAGCCCTAGATCCGAGCCTTAAACCCTATCCGGGAGCCCTAAAACTGAGCCCTAAACCCTAATGCCGGCCCTCAAATCCCTAGATTCGAGCCTTAAACCCTATCCGGGAGCCCTAAAACCGAGCCCTAAGCCCTAACACTGAGCCCTAAGCCCTAATACCGGCCTCCAAAACCCTAGATCCGAGCCTTAAACCCTCTCTGGGAGCCCTAAACCCTAAATCCGAGCCCTAAGCCCTAAAACTGAGCCCTTAGCCCTAAAACTGACCCCTAAGCCTGAGCCCTAATACCGGCCCCCAAAGCCCTAGATCCGAGCCTTAAATCCTATCCGGGAGCCCTAAACCCTAAAACCAAGCCCTAAAACTGAGCCCTAAGCCCTAGAACTGAGCCCTAAACCCTAATGCCGGCCCCAAAAGCCCTAGATCCGAGCCTTAAACCCTACCCGGGAGCCCTCAACCCTAAAACCGAGCCCTCAACCCTAAAACCGAGCCCTAAGCCCTAAAACTGAGCCCTAAGCCCTAATGCCGGCCCTCAAAGCCCTAGATTCGAGCCTTAAACCCTATCCGGGAGCCCTAAAACTGAGCCCTAAGCCCTAAGCCTGAGCCCTAAGCCCTAATACCGGCCCCCAAAGCCCTAGATCCGAGCCTTAAATCCTATCCGGGAGCCCTAAACCCTAAAACCGAGCCCTAAAACTGAGCCCTAAGCCCTAGAACTGAGCCCTAAACCCTAATGCCGGCCCCAAAAGCCCTAGATACGAGCCTTAAACCCTACCCGGGAGCCCTAAACCCTAAAACCGAGCCCTAAGCCCTAAAACTGAGCCCTTATCCCTAAAACTGCACCCTAAACCCTAATGCCGGCCCTCAAAGCCCTAGATCCGAGCCTTAAACCCTATCCGGGAGCCCTAAAACTGAGCCCTAAACCCTAATGCCGGCCCTCAAAGCCCTAGATTCAAGCCTTAAACCCTATCCGGGAGCCCTAAAACCGAGCCCTAAGCCCTAAAACTGAGCCCTAAGCCCTAATACCGGCCTCCAAAACCCTAGATCCGAGCCTTAAACCCTCTCTGGGAGCCCTAAACCCTAAATCCGAGCCCTAAGCCCTAAAACTGAGCCCTTAGCCCTAAAACTGACCCCTAAGCCTGAGCCCTAATACCGGCCCCCAAAGCCCTAGATCCGAGCCTTAAATCCTATCCGGGAGCCCTAAACCCTAAAACCAAGCCCTAAAACTGAGCCCTAAGCCCTAGAACTGAGCCCTAAACCCTAATGCCGGCCCCAAAAGCCCTAGATCCGAGCCTTAAACCCTACCCGGGAGCCCTAAACCCTAAAACCGAGCCCTAAGCCCTAAAACTGAGCCCTAAGCCCTAAGCCCTAAAACTGCACCCTAAACCCTAATGCCGGCCCTCAAAGCCCTAGATCCGAGCCTTAAACCCTATCCGGGAGCCCTAAAACTGAGCCCTAAACCCTAATGCCGGCCCTCAAATCCCTAGATTCGAGCCTTAAACCCTATCCGGGAGCCCTAAAACCGAGCCCTAAGCCCTAACACTGAGCCCTAAGCCCTAATACCGGCCTCCAAAACCCTAGATCCGAGCCTTAAACCCTCTCTGGGAGCCCTAAACCCTAAATCCGAGCCCTAAGCCCTAAAACTGAGCCCTTAGCCCTAAAACTGACCCCTAAGCCTGAGCCCTAATACCGGCCCCCAAAGCCCTAGATCCGAGCCTTAAATCCTATCCGGGAGCCCTAAACCCTAAAACCAAGCCCTAAAACTGAGCCCTAAGCCCTAGAACTGAGCCCTAAACCCTAATGCCGGCCCCAAAAGCCCTAGATCCGAGCCTTAAACCCTACCCGGGAGCCCTAAACCCTAAAACCGAGCCCTAAGCCCTAAAACTGAGCCCTAAGCCCTAAGCCCTAAAACTGCACCCTAAACCCTAATGCCGGCCCTCAAAGCCCTAGATCCGAGCCTTAAACCCTATCCGGGAGCCCTAAAACTGAGCCCTAAACCCTAATGCCGGCCCTCAAATCCCTAGATTCGAGCCTTAAACCCTATCCGGGAGCCCTAAAACCGAGCCCTAAGCCCTAACACTGAGCCCTAAGCCCTAATACCGGCCTCCAAAACCCTAGATCCGAGCCTTAAACCCTCTCTGGGAGCCCTAAACCCTAAATCCGAGCCCTAAGCCCTAAAACTGAGCCCTTAGCCCTAAAACTGACCCCTAAGCCTGAGCCCTAATACCGGCCCCCAAAGCCCTAGATCCGAGCCTTAAATCCTATCCGGGAGCCCTAAACCCTAAAACCAAGCCCTAAAACTGAGCCCTAAGCCCTAGAACTGAGCCCTAAACCCTAATGCCGGCCCCAAAAGCCCTAGATCCGAGCCTTAAACCCTACCCGGGAGCCCTCAACCCTAAAACCGAGCCCTCAACCCTAAAACCGAGCCCTAAGCCCTAAAACTGAGCCCTAAGCCCTAATGCCGGCCCTCAAAGCCCTAGATTCGAGCCTTAAACCCTATCCGGGAGCCCTAAAACTGAGCCCTAAGCCCTAAGCCTGAGCCCTAAGCCCTAATACCGGCCCCCAAAGCCCTAGATCCGAGCCTTAAATCCTATCCGGGAGCCCTAAACCCTAAAACCGAGCCCTAAAACTGAGCCCTAAGCCCTAGAACTGAGCCCTAAACCCTAATGCCGGCCCCAAAAGCCCTAGATACGAGCCTTAAACCCTACCCGGGAGCCCTAAACCCTAAAACCGAGCCCTAAGCCCTAAAACTGAGCCCTTATCCCTAAAACTGCACCCTAAACCCTAATGCCGGCCCTCAAAGCCCTAGATCCGAGCCTTAAACCCTATCCGGGAGCCCTAAAACCGAGCCCTAAGCCCTAAAACTGAGCCCTAAGCCCTAATACCGGCCTCCAAAACCCTAGATCCGAGCCTTAAACCCTCTCTGGGAGCCCTAAACCCTAAATCCGAGCCCTAAGCCCTAAAACTGAGCCCTTAGCCCTAAAACTGACCCCTAAGCCTGAGCCCTAATACCGGCCCCCAAAGCCCTAGATCCGAGCCTTAAATCCTATCCGGGAGCCCTAAACCCTAAAACCAAGCCCTAAAACTGAGCCCTAAGCCCTAGAACTGAGCCCTAAACCCTAATGCCGGCCCCAAAAGCCCTAGATCCGAGCCTTAAACCCTACCCGGGAGCCCTAAACCCTAAAACCGAGCACTAAGCCCTAAAACTGAGCCCTAAGCCCTAAAACTGCACCCTAAACCCTAATGCCGGCCCTCAAAGCCCTAGATCCGAGCCTTAAACCCTATCCGGGAGCCCTAAAACTGAGCCCTAAACCCTAATGCCGGCCCTCAAAGCCCTAGATTCAAGCCTTAAACCCTATCCGGGAGCCCTAAAACCGAGCCCTAAGCCCTAAAACTGAGCCCTAAGCCCTAATACCGGCCTCCAAAACCCTAGATCCGAGCCTTAAACCCTCTCTGGGAGCCCTAAACCCTAAATCCGAGCCCTAAGCCCTAAAACTGAGCCCTTAGCCCTAAAACTGACCCCTAAGCCTGAGCCCTAATACCGGCCCCCAAAGCCCTAGATCCGAGCCTTAAATCCTATCCGGGAGCCCTAAACCCTAAAACCAAGCCCTAAAACTGAGCCCTAAGCCCTAGAACTGAGCCCTAAACCCTAATGCCGGCCCCAAAAGCCCTAGATCCGAGCCTTAAACCCTACCCGGGAGCCCTAAACCCTAAAACCGAGCACTAAGCCCTAAAACTGAGCCCTAAGCCCTAAAACTGCACCCTAAACCCTAATGCCGGCCCTCAAAGCCCTAGATCCGAGCCTTAAACCCTATCCGGGAGCCCTAAAACCGAGCCCTAAGCCCTAAAACTGAGCCCTAAGCCCTAATACCGGCCTCCAAAACCCTAGATCCGAGCCTTAAACCCTCTCTGGGAGCCCTAAACCCTAAATCCGAGCCCTAAGCCCTAAAACTGAGCCCTTAGCCCTAAAACTGACCCCTAAGCCTGAGCCCTAATACCGGCCCCCAAAGCCCTAGATCCGAGCCTTAAATCCTATCCGGGAGCCCTAAACCCTAAAACCAAGCCCTAAAACTGAGCCCTAAGCCCTAGAACTGAGCCCTAAACCCTAATGCCGGCCCCAAAAGCCCTAGATCCGAGCCTTAAACCCTACCCGGGAGCCCTAAACCCTAAAACCGAGCACTAAGCCCTAAAACTGAGCCCTAAGCCCTAAAACTGCACCCTAAACCCTAATGCCGGCCCTCAAAGCCCTAGATCCGAGCCTTAAACCCTATCCGGGAGCCCTAAAACTGAGCCCTAAACCCTAATGCCGGCCCTCAAAGCCCTAGATTCAAGCCTTAAACCCTATCCGGGAGCCCTAAAACCGAGCCCTAAGCCCTAAAACTGAGCCCTAAGCCCTAATACCGGCCTCCAAAACCCTAGATCCGAGCCTTAAACCCTCTCTGGGAGCCCTAAACCCTAAATCCGAGCCCTAAGCCCTAAAACTGAGCCCTTAGCCCTAAAACTGACCCCTAAGCCTGAGCCCTAATACCGGCCCCCAAAGCCCTAGATCCGAGCCTTAAATCCTATCCGGGAGCCCTAAACCCTAAAACCAAGCCCTAAAACTGAGCCCTAAGCCCTAGAACTGAGCCCTAAACCCTAATGCCGGCCCCAAAAGCCCTAGATCCGAGCCTTAAACCCTACCCGGGAGCCCTAAACCCTAAAACCGAGCACTAAGCCCTAAAACTGAGCCCTAAGCCCTAAAACTGCACCCTAAACCCTAATGCCGGCCCTCAAAGCCCTAGATCCGAGCCTTAAACCCTATCCGGGAGCCCTAAAACCGAGCCCTAAGCCCTAAAACTGAGCCCTAAGCCCTAATACCGGCCTCCAAAACCCTAGATCCGAGCCTTAAACCCTCTCTGGGAGCCCTAAACCCTAAATCCGAGCCCTAAGCCCTAAAACTGAGCCCTTAGCCCTAAAACTGACCCCTAAGCCTGAGCCCTAATACCGGCCCCCAAAGCCCTAGATCCGAGCCTTAAATCCTATCCGGGAGCCCTAAACCCTAAAACCAAGCCCTAAAACTGAGCCCTAAGCCCTAGAACTGAGCCCTAAACCCTAATGCCGGCCCCAAAAGCCCTAGATCCGAGCCTTAAACCCTACCCGGGAGCCCTAAACCCTAAAACCGAGCCCTAAGCCCTAAAACTGAGCCCTAAGCCCTAAGCCCTAAAACTGCACCCTAAACCCTAATGCCGGCCCTCAAAGCCCTAGATCCGAGCCTTAAACCCTATCCGGGAGCCCTAAAACTGAGCCCTAAACCCTAATGCCGGCCCTCAAATCCCTAGATTCGAGCCTTAAACCCTATCCGGGAGCCCTAAAACCGAGCCCTAAGCCCTAACACTGAGCCCTAAGCCCTAATACCGGCCTCCAAAACCCTAGATCCGAGCCTTAAACCCTCTCTGGGAGCCCTAAACCCTAAATCCGAGCCCTAAGCCCTAAAACTGAGCCCTTAGCCCTAAAACTGACCCCTAAGCCTGAGCCCTAATACCGGCCCCCAAAGCCCTAGATCCGAGCCTTAAATCCTATCCGGGAGCCCTAAACCCTAAAACCAAGCCCTAAAACTGAGCCCTAAGCCCTAGAACTGAGCCCTAAACCCTAATGCCGGCCCCAAAAGCCCTAGATCCGAGCCTTAAACCCTACCCGGGAGCCCTCAACCCTAAAACCGAGCCCTCAACCCTAAAACCGAGCCCTAAGCCCTAAAACTGAGCCCTAAGCCCTAATGCCGGCCCTCAAAGCCCTAGATTCGAGCCTTAAACCCTATCCGGGAGCCCTAAAACTGAGCCCTAAGCCCTAAGCCTGAGCCCTAAGCCCTAATACCGGCCCCCAAAGCCCTAGATCCGAGCCTTAAATCCTATCCGGGAGCCCTAAACCCTAAAACCGAGCCCTAAAACTGAGCCCTAAGCCCTAGAACTGAGCCCTAAACCCTAATGCCGGCCCCAAAAGCCCTAGATACGAGCCTTAAACCCTACCCGGGAGCCCTAAACCCTAAAACCGAGCCCTAAGCCCTAAAACTGAGCCCTTATCCCTAAAACTGCACCCTAAACCCTAATGCCGGCCCTCAAAGCCCTAGATCCGAGCCTTAAACCCTATCCGGGAGCCCTAAAACCGAGCCCTAAGCCCTAAAACTGAGCCCTAAGCCCTAATACCGGCCTCCAAAACCCTAGATCCGAGCCTTAAACCCTCTCTGGGAGCCCTAAACCCTAAATCCGAGCCCTAAGCCCTAAAACTGAGCCCTTAGCCCTAAAACTGACCCCTAAGCCTGAGCCCTAATACCGGCCCCCAAAGCCCTAGATCCGAGCCTTAAATCCTATCCGGGAGCCCTAAACCCTAAAACCAAGCCCTAAAACTGAGCCCTAAGCCCTAGAACTGAGCCCTAAACCCTAATGCCGGCCCCAAAAGCCCTAGATCCGAGCCTTAAACCCTACCCGGGAGCCCTAAACCCTAAAACCGAGCACTAAGCCCTAAAACTGAGCCCTAAGCCCTAAAACTGCACCCTAAACCCTAATGCCGGCCCTCAAAGCCCTAGATCCGAGCCTTAAACCCTATCCGGGAGCCCTAAAACTGAGCCCTAAACCCTAATGCCGGCCCTCAAAGCCCTAGATTCAAGCCTTAAACCCTATCCGGGAGCCCTAAAACCGAGCCCTAAGCCCTAAAACTGAGCCCTAAGCCCTAATACCGGCCTCCAAAACCCTAGATCCGAGCCTTAAACCCTCTCTGGGAGCCCTAAACCCTAAATCCGAGCCCTAAGCCCTAAAACTGAGCCCTTAGCCCTAAAACTGACCCCTAAGCCTGAGCCCTAATACCGGCCCCCAAAGCCCTAGATCCGAGCCTTAAATCCTATCCGGGAGCCCTAAACCCTAAAACCAAGCCCTAAAACTGAGCCCTAAGCCCTAGAACTGAGCCCTAAACCCTAATGCCGGCCCCAAAAGCCCTAGATCCGAGCCTTAAACCCTACCCGGGAGCCCTAAACCCTAAAACCGAGCACTAAGCCCTAAAACTGAGCCCTAAGCCCTAAAACTGCACCCTAAACCCTAATGCCGGCCCTCAAAGCCCTAGATCCGAGCCTTAAACCCTATCCGGGAGCCCTAAAACCGAGCCCTAAGCCCTAAAACTGAGCCCTAAGCCCTAATACCGGCCTCCAAAACCCTAGATCCGAGCCTTAAACCCTCTCTGGGAGCCCTAAACCCTAAATCCGAGCCCTAAGCCCTAAAACTGAGCCCTTAGCCCTAAAACTGACCCCTAAGCCTGAGCCCTAATACCGGCCCCCAAAGCCCTAGATCCGAGCCTTAAATCCTATCCGGGAGCCCTAAACCCTAAAACCAAGCCCTAAAACTGAGCCCTAAGCCCTAGAACTGAGCCCTAAACCCTAATGCCGGCCCCAAAAGCCCTAGATCCGAGCCTTAAACCCTACCCGGGAGCCCTAAACCCTAAAACCGAGCACTAAGCCCTAAAACTGAGCCCTAAGCCCTAAAACTGCACCCTAAACCCTAATGCCGGCCCTCAAAGCCCTAGATCCGAGCCTTAAACCCTATCCGGGAGCCCTAAAACTGAGCCCTAAACCCTAATGCCGGCCCTCAAAGCCCTAGATTCAAGCCTTAAACCCTATCCGGGAGCCCTAAAACCGAGCCCTAAGCCCTAAAACTGAGCCCTAAGCCCTAATACCGGCCTCCAAAACCCTAGATCCGAGCCTTAAACCCTCTCTGGGAGCCCTAAACCCTAAATCCGAGCCCTAAGCCCTAAAACTGAGCCCTTAGCCCTAAAACTGACCCCTAAGCCTGAGCCCTAATACCGGCCCCCAAAGCCCTAGATCCGAGCCTTAAATCCTATCCGGGAGCCCTAAACCCTAAAACCAAGCCCTAAAACTGAGCCCTAAGCCCTAGAACTGAGCCCTAAACCCTAATGCCGGCCCCAAAAGCCCTAGATCCGAGCCTTAAACCCTACCCAGGAGCAGTAACCCTAAAACCGAGCACTAAGCCCTAAAACTGAGCCCTAAGCCCTAAAACTGCACCCTAAACCCTAATGCCGGCCCTCAAAGCCCTAGATCCGAGCCTTAAACCCTATCCGGGAGCCCTAAAACTGAGCCCTAAACCCTAATGCCGGCCCTCAAATCCCTAGATTCGAGCCTTAAACCCTATCCGGGAGCCCTAAAACCGAGCCCTAAGCCCTAACACTGAGCCCTAAGCCCTAATACCGGCCTCCAAAACCCTAGATCCGAGCCTTAAACCCTCTCTGGGAGCCCTAAACCCTAAATCCGAGCCCTAAGCCCTAAAACTGAGCCCTTAGCCCTAAAACTGACCCCTAAGCCTGAGCCCTAATACCGGCCCCCAAAGCCCTAGATCCGAGCCTTAAATCCTATCCGGGAGCCCTAAACCCTAAAACCAAGCCCTAAAACTGAGCCCTAAGCCCTAGAACTGAGCCCTAAACCCTAATGCCGGCCCCAAAAGCCCTAGATCCGAGCCTTAAACCCTACCCGGGAGCCCTAAACCCTAAAACCGAGCACTAAGCCCTAAAACTGAGCCCTAAGCCCTAAAACTGCACCCTAAACCCTAATGCCGGCCCTCAAAGCCCTAGATCCGAGCCTTAAACCCTATCCGGGAGCCCTAAAACTGAGCCCTAAACCCTAATGCCGGCCCTCAAAGCCCTAGATTCAAGCCTTAAACCCTATCCGGGAGCCCTAAAACCGAGCCCTAAGCCCTAAAACTGAGCCCTAAGCCCTAATACCGGCCTCCAAAACCCTAGATCCGAGCCTTAAACCCTCTCTGGGAGCCCTAAACCCTAAATCCGAGCCCTAAGCCCTAAAACTGAGCCCTTAGCCCTAAAACTGACCCCTAAGCCTGAGCCCTAATACCGGCCCCCAAAGCCCTAGATCCGAGCCTTAAATCCTATCCGGGAGCCCTAAACCCTAAAACCAAGCCCTAAAACTGAGCCCTAAGCCCTAGAACTGAGCCCTAAACCCTAATGCCGGCCCCAAAAGCCCTAGATCCGAGCCTTAAACCCTACCCGGGAGCCCTAAACCCTAAAACCGAGCCCTAAGCCCTAAAACTGAGCCCTAAGCCCTAAGCCCTAAAACTGCACCCTAAACCCTAATGCCGGCCCTCAAAGCCCTAGATCCGAGCCTTAAACCCTATCCGGGAGCCCTAAAACCGAGCCCTAAGCCCTAAAACTGAGCCCTAAGCCCTAATACCGGCCTCCAAAACCCTAGATCCGAGCCTTAAACCCTCTCTGGGAGCCCTAAACCCTAAATCCGAGCCCTAAGCCCTAAAACTGAGCCCTTAGCCCTAAAACTGACCCCTAAGCCTGAGCCCTAATACCGGCCCCCAAAGCCCTAGATCCGAGCCTTAAATCCTATCCGGGAGCCCTAAACCCTAAAACCAAGCCCTAAAACTGAGCCCTAAGCCCTAGAACTGAGCCCTAAACCCTAATGCCGGCCCCAAAAGCCCTAGATCCGAGCCTTAAACCCTACCCAGGAGCAGTAACCCTAAAACCGAGCACTAAGCCCTAAAACTGAGCCCTAAGCCCTAAAACTGCACCCTAAACCCTAATGCCGGCCCTCAAAGCCCTAGATCCGAGCCTTAAACCCTATCCGGGAGCCCTAAAACTGAGCCCTAAACCCTAATGCCGGCCCTCAAATCCCTAGATTCGAGCCTTAAACCCTATCCGGGAGCCCTAAAACCAAGCCCTAAGCCCTAACACTGAGCCCTAAGCCCTAATACCGGCCTCCAAAACCCTAGATCCGAGCCTTAAACCCTCTCTGGGAGCCCTAAACCCTAAATCCGAGCCCTAAGCCCTAAAACTGAGCCCTTAGCCCTAAAACTGACCCCTAAGCCTGAGCCCTAATACCGGCCCCCAAAGCCCTAGATCCGAGCCTTAAATCCTATCCGGGAGCCCTAAACCCTAAAACCAAGCCCTAAAACTGAGCCCTAAGCCCTAGAACTGAGCCCTAAACCCTAATGCCGGCCCCAAAAGCCCTAGATCCGAGCCTTAAACCCTACCCGGGAGCCCTAAACCCTAAAACCGAGCACTAAGCCCTAAAACTGAGCCCTAAGCCCTAAAACTGCACCCTAAACCCTAATGCCGGCCCTCAAAGCCCTAGATCCGAGCCTTAAACCCTATCCGGGAGCCCTAAAACTGAGCCCTAAACCCTAATGCCGGCCCTCAAAGCCCTAGATTCAAGCCTTAAACCCTATCCGGGAGCCCTAAAACCGAGCCCTAAGCCCTAAAACTGAGCCCTAAGCCCTAATACCGGCCTCCAAAACCCTAGATCCGAGCCTTAAACCCTCTCTGGGAGCCCTAAACCCTAAATCCGAGCCCTAAGCCCTAAAACTGAGCCCTTAGCCCTAAAACTGACCCCTAAGCCTGAGCCCTAATACCGGCCCCCAAAGCCCTAGATCCGAGCCTTAAATCCTATCCGGGAGCCCTAAACCCTAAAACCAAGCCCTAAAACTGAGCCCTAAGCCCTAGAACTGAGCCCTAAACCCTAATGCCGGCCCCAAAAGCCCTAGATCCGAGCCTTAAACCCTACCCGGGAGCCCTAAACCCTAAAACCGAGCACTAAGCCCTAAAACTGAGCCCTAAGCCCTAAAACTGCACCCTAAACCCTAATGCCGGCCCTCAAAGCCCTAGATCCGAGCCTTAAACCCTATCCGGGAGCCCTAAAACCGAGCCCTAAGCCCTAAAACTGAGCCCTAAGCCCTAATACCGGCCTCCAAAACCCTAGATCCGAGCCTTAAACCCTCTCTGGGAGCCCTAAACCCTAAATCCGAGCCCTAAGCCCTAAAACTGAGCCCTTAGCCCTAAAACTGACCCCTAAGCCTGAGCCCTAATACCGGCCCCCAAAGCCCTAGATCCGAGCCTTAAATCCTATCCGGGAGCCCTAAACCCTAAAACCAAGCCCTAAAACTGAGCCCTAAGCCCTAGAACTGAGCCCTAAACCCTAATGCCGGCCCCAAAAGCCCTAGATCCGAGCCTTAAACCCTACCCGGGAGCCCTAAACCCTAAAACCGAGCACTAAGCCCTAAAACTGAGCCCTAAGCCCTAAAACTGCACCCTAAACCCTAATGCCGGCCCTCAAAGCCCTAGATCCGAGCCTTAAACCCTATCCGGGAGCCCTAAAACCGAGCCCTAAGCCCTAAAACTGAGCCCTAAGCCCTAATACCGGCCTCCAAAACCCTAGATCCGAGCCTTAAACCCTCTCTGGGAGCCCTAAACCCTAAATCCGAGCCCTAAGCCCTAAAACTGAGCCCTTAGCCCTAAAACTGACCCCTAAGCCTGAGCCCTAATACCGGCCCCCAAAGCCCTAGATCCGAGCCTTAAATCCTATCCGGGAGCCCTAAACCCTAAAACCAAGCCCTAAAACTGAGCCCTAAGCCCTAGAACTGAGCCCTAAACCCTAATGCCGGCCCCAAAAGCCCTAGATCCGAGCCTTAAACCCTACCCAGGAGCAGTAACCCTAAAACCGAGCACTAAGCCCTAAAACTGAGCCCTAAGCCCTAAAACTGCACCCTAAACCCTAATGCCGGCCCTCAAAGCCCTAGATCCGAGCCTTAAACCCTATCCGGGAGCCCTAAAACTGAGCCCTAAACCCTAATGCCGGCCCTCAAATCCCTAGATTCGAGCCTTAAACCCTATCCGGGAGCCCTAAAACCGAGCCCTAAGCCCTAACACTGAGCCCTAAGCCCTAATACCGGCCTCCAAAACCCTAGATCCGAGCCTTAAACCCTCTCTGGGAGCCCTAAACCCTAAATCCGAGCCCTAAGCCCTAAAACTGAGCCCTTAGCCCTAAAACTGACCCCTAAGCCTGAGCCCTAATACCGGCCCCCAAAGCCCTAGATCCGAGCCTTAAATCCTATCCGGGAGCCCTAAACCCTAAAACCAAGCCCTAAAACTGAGCCCTAAGCCCTAGAACTGAGCCCTAAACCCTAATGCCGGCCCCAAAAGCCCTAGATCCGAGCCTTAAACCCTACCCGGGAGCCCTCAACCCTAAAACCGAGCCCTCAACCCTAAAACCGAGCCCTAAGCCCTAAAACTGAGCCCTAAGCCCTAATGCCGGCCCTCAAAGCCCTAGATTCGAGCCTTAAACCCTATCCGGGAGCCCTAAAACTGAGCCCTAAGCCCTAAGCCTGAGCCCTAAGCCCTAATACCGGCCCCCAAAGCCCTAGATCCGAGCCTTAAATCCTATCCGGGAGCCCTAAACCCTAAAACCGAGCCCTAAAACTGAGCCCTAAGCCCTAGAACTGAGCCCTAAACCCTAATGCCGGCCCCAAAAGCCCTAGATACGAGCCTTAAACCCTACCCGGGAGCCCTAAACCCTAAAACCGAGCCCTAAGCCCTAAAACTGAGCCCTTATCCCTAAAACTGCACCCTAAACCCTAATGCCGGCCCTCAAAGCCCTAGATCCGAGCCTTAAACCCTATCCGGGAGCCCTAAAACTGAGCCCTAAACCCTAATGCCGGCCCTCAAAGCCCTAGATTCAAGCCTTAAACCCTATCCGGGAGCCCTAAAACCGAGCCCTAAGCCCTAAAACTGAGCCCTAAGCCCTAATACCGGCCTCCAAAACCCTAGATCCGAGCCTTAAACCCTCTCTGGGAGCCCTAAACCCTAAATCCGAGCCCTAAGCCCTAAAACTGAGCCCTTAGCCCTAAAACTGACCCCTAAGCCTGAGCCCTAATACCGGCCCCCAAAGCCCTAGATCCGAGCCTTAAATCCTATCCGGGAGCCCTAAACCCTAAAACCAAGCCCTAAAACTGAGCCCTAAGCCCTAGAACTGAGCCCTAAACCCTAATGCCGGCCCCAAAAGCCCTAGATCCGAGCCTTAAACCCTACCCGGGAGCCCTAAACCCTAAAACCGAGCCCTAAGCCCTAAAACTGAGCCCTAAGCCCTAAGCCCTAAAACTGCACCCTAAACCCTAATGCCGGCCCTCAAAGCCCTAGATCCGAGCCTTAAACCCTATCCGGGAGCCCTAAAACTGAGCCCTAAACCCTAATGCCGGCCCTCAAATCCCTAGATTCGAGCCTTAAACCCTATCCGGGAGCCCTAAAACCGAGCCCTAAGCCCTAACACTGAGCCCTAAGCCCTAATACCGGCCTCCAAAACCCTAGATCCGAGCCTTAAACCCTCTCTGGGAGCCCTAAACCCTAAATCCGAGCCCTAAGCCCTAAAACTGAGCCCTTAGCCCTAAAACTGACCCCTAAGCCTGAGCCCTAATACCGGCCCCCAAAGCCCTAGATCCGAGCCTTAAATCCTATCCGGGAGCCCTAAACCCTAAAACCAAGCCCTAAAACTGAGCCCTAAGCCCTAGAACTGAGCCCTAAACCCTAATGCCGGCCCCAAAAGCCCTAGATCCGAGCCTTAAACCCTACCCGGGAGCCCTAAACCCTAAAACCGAGCCCTAAGCCCTAAAACTGAGCCCTAAGCCCTAAGCCCTAAAACTGCACCCTAAACCCTAATGCCGGCCCTCAAAGCCCTAGATCCGAGCCTTAAACCCTATCCGGGAGCCCTAAAACTGAGCCCTAAACCCTAATGCCGGCCCTCAAATCCCTAGATTCGAGCCTTAAACCCTATCCGGGAGCCCTAAAACCGAGCCCTAAGCCCTAACACTGAGCCCTAAGCCCTAATACCGGCCTCCAAAACCCTAGATCCGAGCCTTAAACCCTCTCTGGGAGCCCTAAACCCTAAATCCGAGCCCTAAGCCCTAAAACTGAGCCCTTAGCCCTAAAACTGACCCCTAAGCCTGAGCCCTAATACCGGCCCCCAAAGCCCTAGATCCGAGCCTTAAATCCTATCCGGGAGCCCTAAACCCTAAAACCAAGCCCTAAAACTGAGCCCTAAGCCCTAGAACTGAGCCCTAAACCCTAATGCCGGCCCCAAAAGCCCTAGATCCGAGCCTTAAACCCTACCCGGGAGCCCTCAACCCTAAAACCGAGCCCTCAACCCTAAAACCGAGCCCTAAGCCCTAAAACTGAGCCCTAAGCCCTAATGCCGGCCCTCAAAGCCCTAGATTCGAGCCTTAAACCCTATCCGGGAGCCCTAAAACTGAGCCCTAAGCCCTAAGCCTGAGCCCTAAGCCCTAATACCGGCCCCCAAAGCCCTAGATCCGAGCCTTAAATCCTATCCGGGAGCCCTAAACCCTAAAACCGAGCCCTAAAACTGAGCCCTAAGCCCTAGAACTGAGCCCTAAACCCTAATGCCGGCCCCAAAAGCCCTAGATACGAGCCTTAAACCCTACCCGGGAGCCCTAAACCCTAAAACCGAGCCCTAAGCCCTAAAACTGAGCCCTTATCCCTAAAACTGCACCCTAAACCCTAATGCCGGCCCTCAAAGCCCTAGATCCGAGCCTTAAACCCTATCCGGGAGCCCTAAAACCGAGCCCTAAGCCCTAAAACTGAGCCCTAAGCCCTAATACCGGCCTCCAAAACCCTAGATCCGAGCCTTAAACCCTCTCTGGGAGCCCTAAACCCTAAATCCGAGCCCTAAGCCCTAAAACTGAGCCCTTAGCCCTAAAACTGACCCCTAAGCCTGAGCCCTAATACCGGCCCCCAAAGCCCTAGATCCGAGCCTTAAATCCTATCCGGGAGCCCTAAACCCTAAAACCAAGCCCTAAAACTGAGCCCTAAGCCCTAGAACTGAGCCCTAAACCCTAATGCCGGCCCCAAAAGCCCTAGATCCGAGCCTTAAACCCTACCCGGGAGCCCTAAACCCTAAAACCGAGCACTAAGCCCTAAAACTGAGCCCTAAGCCCTAAAACTGCACCCTAAACCCTAATGCCGGCCCTCAAAGCCCTAGATCCGAGCCTTAAACCCTATCCGGGAGCCCTAAAACTGAGCCCTAAACCCTAATGCCGGCCCTCAAAGCCCTAGATTCAAGCCTTAAACCCTATCCGGGAGCCCTAAAACCGAGCCCTAAGCCCTAAAACTGAGCCCTAAGCCCTAATACCGGCCTCCAAAACCCTAGATCCGAGCCTTAAACCCTCTCTGGGAGCCCTAAACCCTAAATCCGAGCCCTAAGCCCTAAAACTGAGCCCTTAGCCCTAAAACTGACCCCTAAGCCTGAGCCCTAATACCGGCCCCCAAAGCCCTAGATCCGAGCCTTAAATCCTATCCGGGAGCCCTAAACCCTAAAACCAAGCCCTAAAACTGAGCCCTAAGCCCTAGAACTGAGCCCTAAACCCTAATGCCGGCCCCAAAAGCCCTAGATCCGAGCCTTAAACCCTACCCGGGAGCCCTAAACCCTAAAACCGAGCACTAAGCCCTAAAACTGAGCCCTAAGCCCTAAAACTGCACCCTAAACCCTAATGCCGGCCCTCAAAGCCCTAGATCCGAGCCTTAAACCCTATCCGGGAGCCCTAAAACCGAGCCCTAAGCCCTAAAACTGAGCCCTAAGCCCTAATACCGGCCTCCAAAACCCTAGATCCGAGCCTTAAACCCTCTCTGGGAGCCCTAAACCCTAAATCCGAGCCCTAAGCCCTAAAACTGAGCCCTTAGCCCTAAAACTGACCCCTAAGCCTGAGCCCTAATACCGGCCCCCAAAGCCCTAGATCCGAGCCTTAAATCCTATCCGGGAGCCCTAAACCCTAAAACCAAGCCCTAAAACTGAGCCCTAAGCCCTAGAACTGAGCCCTAAACCCTAATGCCGGCCCCAAAAGCCCTAGATCCGAGCCTTAAACCCTACCCGGGAGCCCTAAACCCTAAAACCGAGCACTAAGCCCTAAAACTGAGCCCTAAGCCCTAAAACTGCACCCTAAACCCTAATGCCGGCCCTCAAAGCCCTAGATCCGAGCCTTAAACCCTATCCGGGAGCCCTAAAACTGAGCCCTAAACCCTAATGCCGGCCCTCAAAGCCCTAGATTCAAGCCTTAAACCCTATCCGGGAGCCCTAAAACCGAGCCCTAAGCCCTAAAACTGAGCCCTAAGCCCTAATACCGGCCTCCAAAACCCTAGATCCGAGCCTTAAACCCTCTCTGGGAGCCCTAAACCCTAAATCCGAGCCCTAAGCCCTAAAACTGAGCCCTTAGCCCTAAAACTGACCCCTAAGCCTGAGCCCTAATACCGGCCCCCAAAGCCCTAGATCCGAGCCTTAAATCCTATCCGGGAGCCCTAAACCCTAAAACCAAGCCCTAAAACTGAGCCCTAAGCCCTAGAACTGAGCCCTAAACCCTAATGCCGGCCCCAAAAGCCCTAGATCCGAGCCTTAAACCCTACCCGGGAGCCCTAAACCCTAAAACCGAGCACTAAGCCCTAAAACTGAGCCCTAAGCCCTAAAACTGCACCCTAAACCCTAATGCCGGCCCTCAAAGCCCTAGATCCGAGCCTTAAACCCTATCCGGGAGCCCTAAAACCGAGCCCTAAGCCCTAAAACTGAGCCCTAAGCCCTAATACCGGCCTCCAAAACCCTAGATCCGAGCCTTAAACCCTCTCTGGGAGCCCTAAACCCTAAATCCGAGCCCTAAGCCCTAAAACTGAGCCCTTAGCCCTAAAACTGACCCCTAAGCCTGAGCCCTAATACCGGCCCCCAAAGCCCTAGATCCGAGCCTTAAATCCTATCCGGGAGCCCTAAACCCTAAAACCAAGCCCTAAAACTGAGCCCTAAGCCCTAGAACTGAGCCCTAAACCCTAATGCCGGCCCCAAAAGCCCTAGATCCGAGCCTTAAACCCTACCCGGGAGCCCTAAACCCTAAAACCGAGCCCTAAGCCCTAAAACTGAGCCCTAAGCCCTAAGCCCTAAAACTGCACCCTAAACCCTAATGCCGGCCCTCAAAGCCCTAGATCCGAGCCTTAAACCCTATCCGGGAGCCCTAAAACTGAGCCCTAAACCCTAATGCCGGCCCTCAAATCCCTAGATTCGAGCCTTAAACCCTATCCGGGAGCCCTAAAACCGAGCCCTAAGCCCTAACACTGAGCCCTAAGCCCTAATACCGGCCTCCAAAACCCTAGATCCGAGCCTTAAACCCTCTCTGGGAGCCCTAAACCCTAAATCCGAGCCCTAAGCCCTAAAACTGAGCCCTTAGCCCTAAAACTGACCCCTAAGCCTGAGCCCTAATACCGGCCCCCAAAGCCCTAGATCCGAGCCTTAAATCCTATCCGGGAGCCCTAAACCCTAAAACCAAGCCCTAAAACTGAGCCCTAAGCCCTAGAACTGAGCCCTAAACCCTAATGCCGGCCCCAAAAGCCCTAGATCCGAGCCTTAAACCCTACCCGGGAGCCCTCAACCCTAAAACCGAGCCCTCAACCCTAAAACCGAGCCCTAAGCCCTAAAACTGAGCCCTAAGCCCTAATGCCGGCCCTCAAAGCCCTAGATTCGAGCCTTAAACCCTATCCGGGAGCCCTAAAACTGAGCCCTAAGCCCTAAGCCTGAGCCCTAAGCCCTAATACCGGCCCCCAAAGCCCTAGATCCGAGCCTTAAATCCTATCCGGGAGCCCTAAACCCTAAAACCGAGCCCTAAAACTGAGCCCTAAGCCCTAGAACTGAGCCCTAAACCCTAATGCCGGCCCCAAAAGCCCTAGATACGAGCCTTAAACCCTACCCGGGAGCCCTAAACCCTAAAACCGAGCCCTAAGCCCTAAAACTGAGCCCTTATCCCTAAAACTGCACCCTAAACCCTAATGCCGGCCCTCAAAGCCCTAGATCCGAGCCTTAAACCCTATCCGGGAGCCCTAAAACCGAGCCCTAAGCCCTAAAACTGAGCCCTAAGCCCTAATACCGGCCTCCAAAACCCTAGATCCGAGCCTTAAACCCTCTCTGGGAGCCCTAAACCCTAAATCCGAGCCCTAAGCCCTAAAACTGAGCCCTTAGCCCTAAAACTGACCCCTAAGCCTGAGCCCTAATACCGGCCCCCAAAGCCCTAGATCCGAGCCTTAAATCCTATCCGGGAGCCCTAAACCCTAAAACCAAGCCCTAAAACTGAGCCCTAAGCCCTAGAACTGAGCCCTAAACCCTAATGCCGGCCCCAAAAGCCCTAGATCCGAGCCTTAAACCCTACCCGGGAGCCCTAAACCCTAAAACCGAGCACTAAGCCCTAAAACTGAGCCCTAAGCCCTAAAACTGCACCCTAAACCCTAATGCCGGCCCTCAAAGCCCTAGATCCGAGCCTTAAACCCTATCCGGGAGCCCTAAAACTGAGCCCTAAACCCTAATGCCGGCCCTCAAAGCCCTAGATTCAAGCCTTAAACCCTATCCGGGAGCCCTAAAACCGAGCCCTAAGCCCTAAAACTGAGCCCTAAGCCCTAATACCGGCCTCCAAAACCCTAGATCCGAGCCTTAAACCCTCTCTGGGAGCCCTAAACCCTAAATCCGAGCCCTAAGCCCTAAAACTGAGCCCTTAGCCCTAAAACTGACCCCTAAGCCTGAGCCCTAATACCGGCCCCCAAAGCCCTAGATCCGAGCCTTAAATCCTATCCGGGAGCCCTAAACCCTAAAACCAAGCCCTAAAACTGAGCCCTAAGCCCTAGAACTGAGCCCTAAACCCTAATGCCGGCCCCAAAAGCCCTAGATCCGAGCCTTAAACCCTACCCGGGAGCCCTAAACCCTAAAACCGAGCACTAAGCCCTAAAACTGAGCCCTAAGCCCTAAAACTGCACCCTAAACCCTAATGCCGGCCCTCAAAGCCCTAGATCCGAGCCTTAAACCCTATCCGGGAGCCCTAAAACCGAGCCCTAAGCCCTAAAACTGAGCCCTAAGCCCTAATACCGGCCTCCAAAACCCTAGATCCGAGCCTTAAACCCTCTCTGGGAGCCCTAAACCCTAAATCCGAGCCCTAAGCCCTAAAACTGAGCCCTTAGCCCTAAAACTGACCCCTAAGCCTGAGCCCTAATACCGGCCCCCAAAGCCCTAGATCCGAGCCTTAAATCCTATCCGGGAGCCCTAAACCCTAAAACCAAGCCCTAAAACTGAGCCCTAAGCCCTAGAACTGAGCCCTAAACCCTAATGCCGGCCCCAAAAGCCCTAGATCCGAGCCTTAAACCCTACCCGGGAGCCCTAAACCCTAAAACCGAGCCCTAAGCCCTAAAACTGAGCCCTAAGCCCTAAGCCCTAAAACTGCACCCTAAACCCTAATGCCGGCCCTCAAAGCCCTAGATCCGAGCCTTAAACCCTATCCGGGAGCCCTAAAACTGAGCCCTAAACCCTAATGCCGGCCCTCAAATCCCTAGATTCGAGCCTTAAACCCTATCCGGGAGCCCTAAAACCGAGCCCTAAGCCCTAACACTGAGCCCTAAGCCCTAATACCGGCCTCCAAAACCCTAGATCCGAGCCTTAAACCCTCTCTGGGAGCCCTAAACCCTAAATCCGAGCCCTAAGCCCTAAAACTGAGCCCTTAGCCCTAAAACTGACCCCTAAGCCTGAGCCCTAATACCGGCCCCCAAAGCCCTAGATCCGAGCCTTAAATCCTATCCGGGAGCCCTAAACCCTAAAACCAAGCCCTAAAACTGAGCCCTAAGCCCTAGAACTGAGCCCTAAACCCTAATGCCGGCCCCAAAAGCCCTAGATCCGAGCCTTAAACCCTACCCGGGAGCCCTAAACCCTAAAACCGAGCACTAAGCCCTAAAACTGAGCCCTAAGCCCTAAAACTGCACCCTAAACCCTAATGCCGGCCCTCAAAGCCCTAGATCCGAGCCTTAAACCCTATCCGGGAGCCCTAAAACCGAGCCCTAAGCCCTAAAACTGAGCCCTAAGCCCTAATACCGGCCTCCAAAACCCTAGATCCGAGCCTTAAACCCTCTCTGGGAGCCCTAAACCCTAAATCCGAGCCCTAAGCCCTAAAACTGAGCCCTTAGCCCTAAAACTGACCCCTAAGCCTGAGCCCTAATACCGGCCCCCAAAGCCCTAGATCCGAGCCTTAAATCCTATCCGGGAGCCCTAAACCCTAAAACCAAGCCCTAAAACTGAGCCCTAAGCCCTAGAACTGAGCCCTAAACCCTAATGCCGGCCCCAAAAGCCCTAGATCCGAGCCTTAAACCCTACCCGGGAGCCCTAAACCCTAAAACCGAGCACTAAGCCCTAAAACTGAGCCCTAAGCCCTAAAACTGCACCCTAAACCCTAATGCCGGCCCTCAAAGCCCTAGATTCGAGCCTTAAACCCTATCCGGGAGCCCTAAAACTGAGCCCTAAGCCCTAAAACTGAGCCCTAAACCCTAATGCCGACCCTCAAAGCCCTAGATTCAAGCCTTAAACCCTATCCGGGAGCCCTAAAACCGAGCCCTAAGCCCTAAAACTGAGCCCTAAGCCCTAATACCGGCCCCCAAAGCCCTAGATCCGAGCCTTAAATCCTATCCGGGAGCCCTAAACCCTAAAACCGAGCCCTAAAACTGAGCCCTAAGCCCTAGAACTGAGCCCTAAACCCTAATGCCGGCCCCAAAAGCCCTAGATCCGAGCCTTAAACCCTACCCGGGAGCCCTAAACCCTAAAACCGAGCCCTAAGCCCTAAAACTGAGCCCTAAGCCCTAAGCCCTAAAACTGCACCCTAAACCCTAATGCCGGCCCTCAAAGCCCTAGATTCGAGCCTTAAACCCTATCCGGGAGCCCTAAAACTGAGCCCTAAGCCCTAACACTGAGCCCTAAGCCCTAATACCGGCCTCCAAAACCCTAGATCCGAGCCTTAAACCCTCTCTGGGAGCCCTAAACCCTAAATCCGAGCCCTAAGCCCTAAAACTGAGCCCTTAGCCCTAAAACTGACCCCTAAGCCTGAGCCCTAATACCGGCCCCCAAAGCCCTAGATCCGAGCCTTAAATCCTATCCGGGAGCCCTAAACCCTAAAACCAAGCCCTAAAACTGAGCCCTAAGCCCTAGAACTGAGCCCTAAACCCTAATGCCGGCCCCAAAAGCCCTAGATCCGAGCCTTAAACCCTACCCAGGAGCAGTAACCCTAAAACCGAGCACTAAGCCCTAAAACTGAGCCCTAAGCCCTAAAACTGCACCCTAAACCCTAATGCCGGCCCTCAAAGCCCTAGATTCGAGCCTTAAACCCTATCCGGGAGCCCTAAAACTGAGCCCTAAGCCCTAAAACTGAGCCCTAAACCCTAATGCCGGCCCTCAAAGCCCTAGATTCAAGCCTTAAACCCTATCCGGGAGCCCTAAAACCGAGCCCTAAGCCCTAAAACTGAGCCCTAAGCCCTAATACCGGCCTCCAAAACCCTAGATCCGAGCCTTAAACCCTCTCTGGGAGCCCTAAACCCTAAATCCGAGCCCTAAGCCCTAAAACTGAGCCCTTAGCCCTAAAACTGACCCCTAAGCCTGAGCCCTAATACCGGCCCCCAAAGCCCTAGATCCGAGCCTTAAATCCTATCCGGGAGCCCTAAACCCTAAAACCAAGCCCTAAAACTGAGCCCTAAGCCCTAGAACTGAGCCCTAAACCCTAATGCCGGCCCCAAAAGCCCTAGATCCGAGCCTTAAACCCTACCCGGGAGCCCTAAACCCTAAAACCGAGCACTAAGCCCTAAAACTGAGCCCTAAGCCCTAAAACTGCACCCTAAACCCTAATGCCGGCCCTCAAAGCCCTAGATCCGAGCCTTAAACCCTATCCGGGAGCCCTAAAACTGAGCCCTAAACCCTAATGCCGGCCCTCAAATCCCTAGATTCGAGCCTTAAACCCTATCCGGGAGCCCTAAAACCGAGCCCTAAGCCCTAAAACTGAGCCCTAAGCCCTAATACCGGCCTCCAAAACCCTAGATCCGAGCCTTAAACCCTCTCTGGGAGCCCTAAACCCTAAATCCGAGCCCTAAGCCCTAAAACTGAGCCCTTAGCCCTAAAACTGACCCCTAAGCCTGAGCCCTAATACCGGCCCCCAAAGCCCTAGATCCGAGCCTTAAATCCTATCCGGGAGCCCTAAACCCTAAAACCAAGCCCTAAAACTGAGCCCTAAGCCCTAGAACTGAGCCCTAAACCCTAATGCCGGCCCCAAAAGCCCTAGATCCGAGCCTTAAACCCTACCCGGGAGCCCTAAACCCTAAAACCGAGCACTAAGCCCTAAAACTGAGCCCTAAGCCCTAAAACTGCACCCTAAACCCTAATGCCGGCCCTCAAAGCCCTAGATCCGAGCCTTAAACCCTATCCGGGAGCCCTAAAACTGAGCCCTAAACCCTAATGCCGGCCCTCAAAGCCCTAGATTCAAGCCTTAAACCCTATCCGGGAGCCCTAAAACCGAGCCCTAAGCCCTAAAACTGAGCCCTAAGCCCTAATACCGGCCTCCAAAACCCTAGATCCGAGCCTTAAACCCTCTCTGGGAGCCCTAAACCCTAAATCCGAGCCCTAAGCCCTAAAACTGAGCCCTTAGCCCTAAAACTGACCCCTAAGCCTGAGCCCTAATACCGGCCCCCAAAGCCCTAGATCCGAGCCTTAAATCCTATCCGGGAGCCCTAAACCCTAAAACCAAGCCCTAAAACTGAGCCCTAAGCCCTAGAACTGAGCCCTAAACCCTAATGCCGGCCCCAAAAGCCCTAGATCCGAGCCTTAAACCCTACCCGGGAGCCCTAAACCCTAAAACCGAGCACTAAGCCCTAAAACTGAGCCCTAAGCCCTAAAACTGCACCCTAAACCCTAATGCCGGCCCTCAAAGCCCTAGATCCGAGCCTTAAACCCTATCCGGGAGCCCTAAAACTGAGCCCTAAACCCTAATGCCGGCCCTCAAATCCCTAGATTCGAGCCTTAAACCCTATCCGGGAGCCCGAAAACCGAGCCCTAAGCCCTAACACTGAGCCCTAAGCCCTAATACCGGCCTCCAAAGCCCTAGATCCGAGCCTTAAACCCTCTCTGGGAGCCCTAAACCCTAAATCCGAGCCCTAAGCCCTAAAACTGAGCCCTTAGCCCTAAAACTGACCCCTAAGCCTGAGCCCTAATACCGGCCCCCAAAGCCCTAGATCCGAGCCTTAAATCCTATCCGGGAGCCCTAAACCCTAAAACCAAGCCCTAAAACTGAGCCCTAAGCCCTAGAACTGAGCCCTAAACCCTAATGCCGGCCCCAAAAGCCCTAGATCCGAGCCTTAAACCCTACCCGGGAGCCCTCAACCCTAAAACCGAGCCCTCAACCCTAAAACCGAGCCCTAAGCCCTAAAACTGAGCCCTAAGCCCTAATGCCGGCCCTCAAAGCCCTAGATTCGAGCCTTAAACCCTATCCGGGAGCCCTAAAACTGAGCCCTAAGCCCTAAGCCTGAGCCCTAAGCCCTAATACCGGCCCCCAAAGCCCTAGATCCGAGCCTTAAATCCTATCCGGGAGCCCTAAACCCTAAAACCGAGCCCTAAAACTGAGCCCTAAGCCCTAGAACTGAGCCCTAAACCCTAATGCCGGCCCCAAAAGCCCTAGATACGAGCCTTAAACCCTACCCGGGAGCCCTAAACCCTAAAACCGAGCCCTAAGCCCTAAAACTGAGCCCTTATCCCTAAAACTGCACCCTAAACCCTAATGCCGGCCCTCAAAGCCCTAGATCCGAGCCTTAAACCCTATCCGGGAGCCCTAAAACCGAGCCCTAAGCCCTAAAACTGAGCCCTAAGCCCTAATACCGGCCTCCAAAACCCTAGATCCGAGCCTTAAACCCTCTCTGGGAGCCCTAAACCCTAAATCCGAGCCCTAAGCCCTAAAACTGAGCCCTTAGCCCTAAAACTGACCCCTAAGCCTGAGCCCTAATACCGGCCCCCAAAGCCCTAGATCCGAGCCTTAAATCCTATCCGGGAGCCCTAAACCCTAAAACCAAGCCCTAAAACTGAGCCCTAAGCCCTAGAACTGAGCCCTAAACCCTAATGCCGGCCCCAAAAGCCCTAGATCCGAGCCTTAAACCCTACCCGGGAGCCCTAAACCCTAAAACCGAGCACTAAGCCCTAAAACTGAGCCCTAAGCCCTAAAACTGCACCCTAAACCCTAATGCCGGCCCTCAAAGCCCTAGATCCGAGCCTTAAACCCTATCCGGGAGCCCTAAAACTGAGCCCTAAACCCTAATGCCGGCCCTCAAAGCCCTAGATTCAAGCCTTAAACCCTATCCGGGAGCCCTAAAACCGAGCCCTAAGCCCTAAAACTGAGCCCTAAGCCCTAATACCGGCCTCCAAAACCCTAGATCCGAGCCTTAAACCCTCTCTGGGAGCCCTAAACCCTAAATCCGAGCCCTAAGCCCTAAAACTGAGCCCTTAGCCCTAAAACTGACCCCTAAGCCTGAGCCCTAATACCGGCCCCCAAAGCCCTAGATCCGAGCCTTAAATCCTATCCGGGAGCCCTAAACCCTAAAACCAAGCCCTAAAACTGAGCCCTAAGCCCTAGAACTGAGCCCTAAACCCTAATGCCGGCCCCAAAAGCCCTAGATCCGAGCCTTAAACCCTACCCGGGAGCCCTAAACCCTAAAACCGAGCACTAAGCCCTAAAACTGAGCCCTAAGCCCTAAAACTGCACCCTAAACCCTAATGCCGGCCCTCAAAGCCCTAGATCCGAGCCTTAAACCCTATCCGGGAGCCCTAAAACCGAGCCCTAAGCCCTAAAACTGAGCCCTAAGCCCTAATACCGGCCTCCAAAACCCTAGATCCGAGCCTTAAACCCTCTCTGGGAGCCCTAAACCCTAAATCCGAGCCCTAAGCCCTAAAACTGAGCCCTTAGCCCTAAAACTGACCCCTAAGCCTGAGCCCTAATACCGGCCCCCAAAGCCCTAGATCCGAGCCTTAAATCCTATCCGGGAGCCCTAAACCCTAAAACCAAGCCCTAAAACTGAGCCCTAAGCCCTAGAACTGAGCCCTAAACCCTAATGCCGGCCCCAAAAGCCCTAGATCCGAGCCTTAAACCCTACCCGGGAGCCCTAAACCCTAAAACCGAGCACTAAGCCCTAAAACTGAGCCCTAAGCCCTAAAACTGCACCCTAAACCCTAATGCCGGCCCTCAAAGCCCTAGATCCGAGCCTTAAACCCTATCCGGGAGCCCTAAAACTGAGCCCTAAACCCTAATGCCGGCCCTCAAAGCCCTAGATTCAAGCCTTAAACCCTATCCGGGAGCCCTAAAACCGAGCCCTAAGCCCTAAAACTGAGCCCTAAGCCCTAATACCGGCCTCCAAAACCCTAGATCCGAGCCTTAAACCCTCTCTGGGAGCCCTAAACCCTAAATCCGAGCCCTAAGCCCTAAAACTGAGCCCTTAGCCCTAAAACTGACCCCTAAGCCTGAGCCCTAATACCGGCCCCCAAAGCCCTAGATCCGAGCCTTAAATCCTATCCGGGAGCCCTAAACCCTAAAACCAAGCCCTAAAACTGAGCCCTAAGCCCTAGAACTGAGCCCTAAACCCTAATGCCGGCCCCAAAAGCCCTAGATCCGAGCCTTAAACCCTACCCAGGAGCAGTAACCCTAAAACCGAGCACTAAGCCCTAAAACTGAGCCCTAAGCCCTAAAACTGCACCCTAAACCCTAATGCCGGCCCTCAAAGCCCTAGATTCGAGCCTTAAACCCTATCCGGGAGCCCTAAAACTGAGCCCTAAGCCCTAAAACTGAGCCCTAAACCCTAATGCCGGCCCTCAAAGCCCTAGATTCAAGCCTTAAACCCTATCCGGGAGCCCTAAAACCGAGCCCTAAGCCCTAAAACTGAGCCCTAAGCCCTAATACCGGCCTCCAAAACCCTAGATCCGAGCCTTAAACCCTCTCTGGGAGCCCTAAACCCTAAATCCGAGCCCTAAGCCCTAAAACTGAGCCCTTAGCCCTAAAACTGACCCCTAAGCCTGAGCCCTAATACCGGCCCCCAAAGCCCTAGATCCGAGCCTTAAATCCTATCCGGGAGCCCTAAACCCTAAAACCAAGCCCTAAAACTGAGCCCTAAGCCCTAGAACTGAGCCCTAAACCCTAATGCCGGCCCCAAAAGCCCTAGATCCGAGCCTTAAACCCTACCCGGGAGCCCTAAACCCTAAAACCGAGCACTAAGCCCTAAAACTGAGCCCTAAGCCCTAAAACTGCACCCTAAACCCTAATGCCGGCCCTCAAAGCCCTAGATCCGAGCCTTAAACCCTATCCGGGAGCCCTAAAACCGAGCCCTAAGCCCTAAAACTGAGCCCTAAGCCCTAATACCGGCCTCCAAAACCCTAGATCCGAGCCTTAAACCCTCTCTGGGAGCCCTAAACCCTAAATCCGAGCCCTAAGCCCTAAAACTGAGCCCTTAGCCCTAAAACTGACCCCTAAGCCTGAGCCCTAATACCGGCCCCCAAAGCCCTAGATCCGAGCCTTAAATCCTATCCGGGAGCCCTAAACCCTAAAACCAAGCCCTAAAACTGAGCCCTAAGCCCTAGAACTGAGCCCTAAACCCTAATGCCGGCCCCAAAAGCCCTAGATCCGAGCCTTAAACCCTACCCGGGAGCCCTAAACCCTAAAACCGAGCCCTAAGCCCTAAAACTGAGCCCTAAGCCCTAAGCCCTAAAACTGCACCCTAAACCCTAATGCCGGCCCTCAAAGCCCTAGATCCGAGCCTTAAACCCTATCCGGGAGCCCTAAAACTGAGCCCTAAACCCTAATGCCGGCCCTCAAATCCCTAGATTCGAGCCTTAAACCCTATCCGGGAGCCCTAAAACCGAGCCCTAAGCCCTAACACTGAGCCCTAAGCCCTAATACCGGCCTCCAAAACCCTAGATCCGAGCCTTAAACCCTCTCTGGGAGCCCTAAACCCTAAATCCGAGCCCTAAGCCCTAAAACTGAGCCCTTAGCCCTAAAACTGACCCCTAAGCCTGAGCCCTAATACCGGCCCCCAAAGCCCTAGATCCGAGCCTTAAATCCTATCCGGGAGCCCTAAACCCTAAAACCAAGCCCTAAAACTGAGCCCTAAGCCCTAGAACTGAGCCCTAAACCCTAATGCCGGCCCCAAAAGCCCTAGATCCGAGCCTTAAACCCTACCCGGGAGCCCTAAACCCTAAAACCGAGCACTAAGCCCTAAAACTGAGCCCTAAGCCCTAAAACTGCACCCTAAACCCTAATGCCGGCCCTCAAAGCCCTAGATCCGAGCCTTAAACCCTATCCGGGAGCCCTAAAACCGAGCCCTAAGCCCTAAAACTGAGCCCTAAGCCCTAATACCGGCCTCCAAAACCCTAGATCCGAGCCTTAAACCCTCTCTGGGAGCCCTAAACCCTAAATCCGAGCCCTAAGCCCTAAAACTGAGCCCTTAGCCCTAAAACTGACCCCTAAGCCTGAGCCCTAATACCGGCCCCCAAAGCCCTAGATCCGAGCCTTAAATCCTATCCGGGAGCCCTAAACCCTAAAACCAAGCCCTAAAACTGAGCCCTAAGCCCTAGAACTGAGCCCTAAACCCTAATGCCGGCCCCAAAAGCCCTAGATCCGAGCCTTAAACCCTACCCGGGAGCCCTAAACCCTAAAACCGAGCACTAAGCCCTAAAACTGAGCCCTAAGCCCTAAAACTGCACCCTAAACCCTAATGCCGGCCCTCAAAGCCCTAGATCCGAGCCTTAAACCCTATCCGGGAGCCCTAAAACTGAGCCCTAAACCCTAATGCCGGCCCTCAAAGCCCTAGATTCAAGCCTTAAACCCTATCCGGGAGCCCTAAAACCGAGCCCTAAGCCCTAAAACTGAGCCCTAAGCCCTAATACCGGCCTCCAAAACCCTAGATCCGAGCCTTAAACCCTCTCTGGGAGCCCTAAACCCTAAATCCGAGCCCTAAGCCCTAAAACTGAGCCCTTAGCCCTAAAACTGACCCCTAAGCCTGAGCCCTAATACCGGCCCCCAAAGCCCTAGATCCGAGCCTTAAATCCTATCCGGGAGCCCTAAACCCTAAAACCAAGCCCTAAAACTGAGCCCTAAGCCCTAGAACTGAGCCCTAAACCCTAATGCCGGCCCCAAAAGCCCTAGATCCGAGCCTTAAACCCTACCCGGGAGCCCTAAACCCTAAAACCGAGCACTAAGCCCTAAAACTGAGCCCTAAGCCCTAAAACTGCACCCTAAACCCTAATGCCGGCCCTCAAAGCCCTAGATCCGAGCCTTAAACCCTATCCGGGAGCCCTAAAACCGAGCCCTAAGCCCTAAAACTGAGCCCTAAGCCCTAATACCGGCCTCCAAAACCCTAGATCCGAGCCTTAAACCCTCTCTGGGAGCCCTAAACCCTAAATCCGAGCCCTAAGCCCTAAAACTGAGCCCTTAGCCCTAAAACTGACCCCTAAGCCTGAGCCCTAATACCGGCCCCCAAAGCCCTAGATCCGAGCCTTAAATCCTATCCGGGAGCCCTAAACCCTAAAACCAAGCCCTAAAACTGAGCCCTAAGCCCTAGAACTGAGCCCTAAACCCTAATGCCGGCCCCAAAAGCCCTAGATCCGAGCCTTAAACCCTACCCGGGAGCCCTAAACCCTAAAACCGAGCACTAAGCCCTAAAACTGAGCCCTAAGCCCTAAAACTGCACCCTAAACCCTAATGCCGGCCCTCAAAGCCCTAGATCCGAGCCTTAAACCCTATCCGGGAGCCCTAAAACTGAGCCCTAAACCCTAATGCCGGCCCTCAAAGCCCTAGATTCAAGCCTTAAACCCTATCCGGGAGCCCTAAAACCGAGCCCTAAGCCCTAAAACTGAGCCCTAAGCCCTAATACCGGCCTCCAAAACCCTAGATCCGAGCCTTAAACCCTCTCTGGGAGCCCTAAACCCTAAATCCGAGCCCTAAGCCCTAAAACTGAGCCCTTAGCCCTAAAACTGACCCCTAAGCCTGAGCCCTAATACCGGCCCCCAAAGCCCTAGATCCGAGCCTTAAATCCTATCCGGGAGCCCTAAACCCTAAAACCAAGCCCTAAAACTGAGCCCTAAGCCCTAGAACTGAGCCCTAAACCCTAATGCCGGCCCCAAAAGCCCTAGATCCGAGCCTTAAACCCTACCCGGGAGCCCTAAACCCTAAAACCGAGCACTAAGCCCTAAAACTGAGCCCTAAGCCCTAAAACTGCACCCTAAACCCTAATGCCGGCCCTCAAAGCCCTAGATCCGAGCCTTAAACCCTATCCGGGAGCCCTAAAACCGAGCCCTAAGCCCTAAAACTGAGCCCTAAGCCCTAATACCGGCCTCCAAAACCCTAGATCCGAGCCTTAAACCCTCTCTGGGAGCCCTAAACCCTAAATCCGAGCCCTAAGCCCTAAAACTGAGCCCTTAGCCCTAAAACTGACCCCTAAGCCTGAGCCCTAATACCGGCCCCCAAAGCCCTAGATCCGAGCCTTAAATCCTATCCGGGAGCCCTAAACCCTAAAACCAAGCCCTAAAACTGAGCCCTAAGCCCTAGAACTGAGCCCTAAACCCTAATGCCGGCCCCAAAAGCCCTAGATCCGAGCCTTAAACCCTACCCGGGAGCCCTAAACCCTAAAACCGAGCCCTAAGCCCTAAAACTGAGCCCTAAGCCCTAAGCCCTAAAACTGCACCCTAAACCCTAATGCCGGCCCTCAAAGCCCTAGATCCGAGCCTTAAACCCTATCCGGGAGCCCTAAAACTGAGCCCTAAACCCTAATGCCGGCCCTCAAATCCCTAGATTCGAGCCTTAAACCCTATCCGGGAGCCCTAAAACCGAGCCCTAAGCCCTAACACTGAGCCCTAAGCCCTAATACCGGCCTCCAAAACCCTAGATCCGAGCCTTAAACCCTCTCTGGGAGCCCTAAACCCTAAATCCGAGCCCTAAGCCCTAAAACTGAGCCCTTAGCCCTAAAACTGACCCCTAAGCCTGAGCCCTAATACCGGCCCCCAAAGCCCTAGATCCGAGCCTTAAATCCTATCCGGGAGCCCTAAACCCTAAAACCAAGCCCTAAAACTGAGCCCTAAGCCCTAGAACTGAGCCCTAAACCCTAATGCCGGCCCCAAAAGCCCTAGATCCGAGCCTTAAACCCTACCCGGGAGCCCTAAACCCTAAAACCGAGCACTAAGCCCTAAAACTGAGCCCTAAGCCCTAAAACTGCACCCTAAACCCTAATGCCGGCCCTCAAAGCCCTAGATCCGAGCCTTAAACCCTATCCGGGAGCCCTAAAACTGAGCCCTAAACCCTAATGCCGGCCCTCAAAGCCCTAGATTCAAGCCTTAAACCCTATCCGGGAGCCCTAAAACCGAGCCCTAAGCCCTAAAACTGAGCCCTAAGCCCTAATACCGGCCTCCAAAACCCTAGATCCGAGCCTTAAACCCTCTCTGGGAGCCCTAAACCCTAAATCCGAGCCCTAAGCCCTAAAACTGAGCCCTTAGCCCTAAAACTGACCCCTAAGCCTGAGCCCTAATACCGGCCCCCAAAGCCCTAGATCCGAGCCTTAAATCCTATCCGGGAGCCCTAAACCCTAAAACCAAGCCCTAAAACTGAGCCCTAAGCCCTAGAACTGAGCCCTAAACCCTAATGCCGGCCCCAAAAGCCCTAGATCCGAGCCTTAAACCCTACCCGGGAGCCCTAAACCCTAAAACCGAGCACTAAGCCCTAAAACTGAGCCCTAAGCCCTAAAACTGCACCCTAAACCCTAATGCCGGCCCTCAAAGCCCTAGATCCGAGCCTTAAACCCTATCCGGGAGCCCTAAAACTGAGCCCTAAACCCTAATGCCGGCCCTCAAAGCCCTAGATTCAAGCCTTAAACCCTATCCGGGAGCCCTAAAACCGAGCCCTAAGCCCTAAAACTGAGCCCTAAGCCCTAATACCGGCCTCCAAAACCCTAGATCCGAGCCTTAAACCCTCTCTGGGAGCCCTAAACCCTAAATCCGAGCCCTAAGCCCTAAAACTGAGCCCTTAGCCCTAAAACTGACCCCTAAGCCTGAGCCCTAATACCGGCCCCCAAAGCCCTAGATCCGAGCCTTAAATCCTATCCGGGAGCCCTAAACCCTAAAACCAAGCCCTAAAACTGAGCCCTAAGCCCTAGAACTGAGCCCTAAACCCTAATGCCGGCCCCAAAAGCCCTAGATCCGAGCCTTAAACCCTACCCGGGAGCCCTAAACCCTAAAACCGAGCACTAAGCCCTAAAACTGAGCCCTAAGCCCTAAAACTGCACCCTAAACCCTAATGCCGGCCCTCAAAGCCCTAGATCCGAGCCTTAAACCCTATCCGGGAGCCCTAAAACGGAGCCCTAAGCCCTAAAACTGAGCCCTAAGCCCTAATACCGGCCTCCAAAACCCTAGATCCGAGCCTTAAACCCTCTCTGGGAGCCCTAAACCCTAAATCCGAGCCCTAAGCCCTAAAACTGAGCCCTTAGCCCTAAAACTGACCCCTAAGCCTGAGCCCTAATACCGGCCCCCAAAGCCCTAGATCCGAGCCTTAAATCCTATCCGGGAGCCCTAAACCCTAAAACCAAGCCCTAAAACTGAGCCCTAAGCCCTAGAACTGAGCCCTAAACCCTAATGCCGGCCCCAAAAGCCCTAGATCCGAGCCTTAAACCCTACCCGGGAGCCCTAAACCCTAAAACCGAGCACTAAGCCCTAAAACTGAGCCCTAAGCCCTAAAACTGCACCCTAAACCCTAATGCCGGCCCTCAAAGCCCTAGATCCGAGCCTTAAACCCTATCCGGGAGCCCTAAAACTGAGCCCTAAACCCTAATGCCGGCCCTCAAAGCCCTAGATTCAAGCCTTAAACCCTATCCGGGAGCCCTAAAACCGAGCCCTAAGCCCTAAAACTGAGCCCTAAGCCCTAATACCGGCCTCCAAAACCCTAGATCCGAGCCTTAAACCCTCTCTGGGAGCCCTAAACCCTAAATCCGAGCCCTAAGCCCTAAAACTGAGCCCTTAGCCCTAAAACTGACCCCTAAGCCTGAGCCCTAATACCGGCCCCCAAAGCCCTAGATCCGAGCCTTAAATCCTATCCGGGAGCCCTAAACCCTAAAACCAAGCCCTAAAACTGAGCCCTAAGCCCTAGAACTGAGCCCTAAACCCTAATGCCGGCCCCAAAAGCCCTAGATCCGAGCCTTAAACCCTACCCGGGAGCCCTAAACCCTAAAACCGAGCACTAAGCCCTAAAACTGAGCCCTAAGCCCTAAAACTGCACCCTAAACCCTAATGCCGGCCCTCAAAGCCCTAGATCCGAGCCTTAAACCCTATCCGGGAGCCCTAAAACTGAGCCCTAAACCCTAATGCCGGCCCTCAAATCCCTAGATTCGAGCCTTAAACCCTATCCGGGAGCCCGAAAACCGAGCCCTAAGCCCTAACACTGAGCCCTAAGCCCTAATACCGGCCTCCAAAGCCCTAGATCCGAGCCTTAAACCCTCTCTGGGAGCCCTAAACCCTAAATCCGAGCCCTAAGCCCTAAAACTGAGCCCTTAGCCCTAAAACTGACCCCTAAGCCTGAGCCCTAATACCGGCCCCCAAAGCCCTAGATCCGAGCCTTAAATCCTATCCGGGAGCCCTAAACCCTAAAACCAAGCCCTAAAACTGAGCCCTAAGCCCTAGAACTGAGCCCTAAACCCTAATGCCGGCCCCAAAAGCCCTAGATCCGAGCCTTAAACCCTACCCAGGAGCAGTAACCCTAAAACCGAGCACTAAGCCCTAAAACTGAGCCCTAAGCCCTAAAACTGCACCCTAAACCCTAATGCCGGCCCTCAAAGCCCTAGATTCGAGCCTTAAACCCTATCCGGGAGCCCTAAAACTGAGCCCTAAGCCCTAAAACTGAGCCCTAAACCCTAATGCCGGCCCTCAAAGCCCTAGATTCAAGCCTTAAACCCTATCCGGGAGCCCTAAAACCGAGCCCTAAGCCCTAAAACTGAGCCCTAAGCCCTAATACCGGCCTCCAAAACCCTAGATCCGAGCCTTAAACCCTCTCTGGGAGCCCTAAACCCTAAATCCGAGCCCTAAGCCCTAAAACTGAGCCCTTAGCCCTAAAACTGACCCCTAAGCCTGAGCCCTAATACCGGCCCCCAAAGCCCTAGATCCGAGCCTTAAATCCTATCCGGGAGCCCTAAACCCTAAAACCAAGCCCTAAAACTGAGCCCTAAGCCCTAGAACTGAGCCCTAAACCCTAATGCCGGCCCCAAAAGCCCTAGATCCGAGCCTTAAACCCTACCCGGGAGCCCTAAACCCTAAAACCGAGCACTAAGCCCTAAAACTGAGCCCTAAGCCCTAAAACTGCACCCTAAACCCTAATGCCGGCCCTCAAAGCCCTAGATCCGAGCCTTAAACCCTATCCGGGAGCCCTAAAACCGAGCCCTAAGCCCTAAAACTGAGCCCTAAGCCCTAATACCGGCCTCCAAAACCCTAGATCCGAGCCTTAAACCCTCTCTGGGAGCCCTAAACCCTAAATCCGAGCCCTAAGCCCTAAAACTGAGCCCTTAGCCCTAAAACTGACCCCTAAGCCTGAGCCCTAATACCGGCCCCCAAAGCCCTAGATCCGAGCCTTAAATCCTATCCGGGAGCCCTAAACCCTAAAACCAAGCCCTAAAACTGAGCCCTAAGCCCTAGAACTGAGCCCTAAACCCTAATGCCGGCCCCAAAAGCCCTAGATCCGAGCCTTAAACCCTACCCGGGAGCCCTAAACCCTAAAACCGAGCACTAAGCCCTAAAACTGAGCCCTAAGCCCTAAAACTGCACCCTAAACCCTAATGCCGGCCCTCAAAGCCCTAGATCCGAGCCTTAAACCCTATCCGGGAGCCCTAAAACTGAGCCCTAAACCCTAATGCCGGCCCTCAAAGCCCTAGATTCAAGCCTTAAACCCTATCCGGGAGCCCTAAAACCGAGCCCTAAGCCCTAAAACTGAGCCCTAAGCCCTAATACCGGCCTCCAAAACCCTAGATCCGAGCCTTAAACCCTCTCTGGGAGCCCTAAACCCTAAATCCGAGCCCTAAGCCCTAAAACTGAGCCCTTAGCCCTAAAACTGACCCCTAAGCCTGAGCCCTAATACCGGCCCCCAAAGCCCTAGATCCGAGCCTTAAATCCTATCCGGGAGCCCTAAACCCTAAAACCAAGCCCTAAAACTGAGCCCTAAGCCCTAGAACTGAGCCCTAAACCCTAATGCCGGCCCCAAAAGCCCTAGATCCGAGCCTTAAACCCTACCCGGGAGCCCTAAACCCTAAAACCGAGCACTAAGCCCTAAAACTGAGCCCTAAGCCCTAAAACTGCACCCTAAACCCTAATGCCGGCCCTCAAAGCCCTAGATCCGAGCCTTAAACCCTATCCGGGAGCCCTAAAACCGAGCCCTAAGCCCTAAAACTGAGCCCTAAGCCCTAATACCGGCCTCCAAAACCCTAGATCCGAGCCTTAAACCCTCTCTGGGAGCCCTAAACCCTAAATCCGAGCCCTAAGCCCTAAAACTGAGCCCTTAGCCCTAAAACTGACCCCTAAGCCTGAGCCCTAATACCGGCCCCCAAAGCCCTAGATCCGAGCCTTAAATCCTATCCGGGAGCCCTAAACCCTAAAACCGAGCCCTAAAACTGAGCCCTAAGCCCTAGAACTGAGCCCTAAACCCTAATGCCGGCCCCAAAAGCCCTAGATCCGAGCCTTAAACCCTACCCGGGAGCCCTAAACCCTAAAACCGAGCACTAAGCCCTAAAACTGAGCCCTAAGCCCTAAAACTGCACCCTAAACCCTAATGCCGGCCCTCAAAGCCCTAGATCCGAGCCTTAAACCCTATCCGGGAGCCCTAAAACTGAGCCCTAAACCCTAATGCCGGCCCTCAAATCCCTAGATTCGAGCCTTAAACCCTATCCGGGAGCCCGAAAACCGAGCCCTAAGCCCTAACACTGAGCCCTAAGCCCTAATACCGGCCTCCAAAGCCCTAGATCCGAGCCTTAAACCCTCTCTGGGAGCCCTAAACCCTAAATCCGAGCCCTAAGCCCTAAAACTGAGCCCTTAGCCCTAAAACTGACCCCTAAGCCTGAGCCCTAATACCGGCCCCCAAAGCCCTAGATCCGAGCCTTAAATCCTATCCGGGAGCCCTAAACCCTAAAACCAAGCCCTAAAACTGAGCCCTAAGCCCTAGAACTGAGCCCTAAACCCTAATGCCGGCCCCAAAAGCCCTAGATCCGAGCCTTAAACCCTACCCAGGAGCAGTAACCCTAAAACCGAGCACTAAGCCCTAAAACTGAGCCCTAAGCCCTAAAACTGCACCCTAAACCCTAATGCCGGCCCTCAAAGCCCTAGATTCGAGCCTTAAACCCTATCCGGGAGCCCTAAAACTGAGCCCTAAGCCCTAAAACTGAGCCCTAAACCCTAATGCCGGCCCTCAAAGCCCTAGATTCAAGCCTTAAACCCTATCCGGGAGCCCTAAAACCGAGCCCTAAGCCCTAAAACTGAGCCCTAAGCCCTAATACCGGCCTCCAAAACCCTAGATCCGAGCCTTAAACCCTCTCTGGGAGCCCTAAACCCTAAATCCGAGCCCTAAGCCCTAAAACTGAGCCCTTAGCCCTAAAACTGACCCCTAAGCCTGAGCCCTAATACCGGCCCCCAAAGCCCTAGATCCGAGCCTTAAATCCTATCCGGGAGCCCTAAACCCTAAAACCAAGCCCTAAAACTGAGCCCTAAGCCCTAGAACTGAGCCCTAAACCCTAATGCCGGCCCCAAAAGCCCTAGATCCGAGCCTTAAACCCTACCCGGGAGCCCTAAACCCTAAAACCGAGCACTAAGCCCTAAAACTGAGCCCTAAGCCCTAAAACTGCACCCTAAACCCTAATGCCGGCCCTCAAAGCCCTAGATCCGAGCCTTAAACCCTATCCGGGAGCCCTAAAACTGAGCCCTAAACCCTAATGCCGGCCCTCAAATCCCTAGATTCAAGCCTTAAACCCTATCCGGGAGCCCTAAAACCGAGCCCTAAGCCCTAAAACTGAGCCCTAAGCCCTAATACCGGCCTCCAAAGCCCTAGATCCGAGCCTTAAACCCTCTCTGGGAGCCCTAAACCCTAAATCCGAGCCCTAAGCCCTAAAACTGAGCCCTTAGCCCTAAAACTGACCCCTAAGCCTGAGCCCTAATACCGGCCCCCAAAGCCCTAGATCCGAGCCTTAAATCCTATCCGGGAGCCCTAAACCCTAAAACCAAGCCCTAAAACTGAGCCCTAAGCCCTAGAACTGAGCCCTAAACCCTAATGCCGGCCCCAAAAGCCCTAGATCCGAGCCTTAAACCCTACCCAGGAGCAGTAACCCTAAAACCGAGCACTAAGCCCTAAAACTGAGCCCTAAGCCCTAAAACTGCACCCTAAACCCTAATGCCGGCCCTCAAAGCCCTAGATTCGAGCCTTAAACCCTATCCGGGAGCCCTAAAACTGAGCCCTAAGCCCTAAAACTGAGCCCTAAACCCTAATGCCGGCCCTCAAAGCCCTAGATTCAAGCCTTAAACCCTATCCGGGAGCCCTAAAACCGAGCCCTAAGCCCTAAAACTGAGCCCTAAGCCCTAATACCGGCCTCCAAAACCCTAGATCCGAGCCTTAAACCCTCTCTGGGAGCCCTAAACCCTAAATCCGAGCCCTAAGCCCTAAAACTGAGCCCTTAGCCCTAAAACTGACCCCTAAGCCTGAGCCCTAATACCGGCCCCCAAAGCCCTAGATCCGAGCCTTAAATCCTATCCGGGAGCCCTAAACCCTAAAACCAAGCCCTAAAACTGAGCCCTAAGCCCTAGAACTGAGCCCTAAACCCTAATGCCGGCCCCAAAAGCCCTAGATCCGAGCCTTAAACCCTACCCGGGAGCCCTAAACCCTAAAACCGAGCCCTAAGCCCTAAAACTGAGCCCTAAGCCCTAAGCCCTAAAACTGCACCCTAAACCCTAATGCCGGCCCTCAAAGCCCTAGATTCGAGCCTTAAACCCTATCCGGGAGCCCTAAAACTGAGCCCTAAGCCCTAAAACTGAGCCCTAAACCCTAATGCCGGCCCTCAAAGCCCTAGATTCAAGCCTTAAACCCTATCCGGGAGCCCTAAAACCGAGCCCTAAGCCCTAAAACTGAGCCCTAAGCCCTAATACCGGCCTCCAAAACCCTAGATCCGAGCCTTAAACCCTCTCTGGGAGCCCTAAACCCTAAATCCGAGCCCTAAGCCCTAAAACTGAGCCCTTAGCCCTAAAACTGACCCCTAAGCCTGAGCCCTAATACCGGCCCCCAAAGCCCTAGATCCGAGCCTTAAATCCTATCCGGGAGCCCTAAACCCTAAAACCAAGCCCTAAAACTGAGCCCTAAGCCCTAGAACTGAGCCCTAAACCCTAATGCCGGCCCCAAAAGCCCTAGATCCGAGCCTTAAACCCTACCCGGGAGCCCTAAACCCTAAAACCGAGCCCTAAGCCCTAAAACTGAGCCCTAAGCCCTAAGCCCTAAAACTGCACCCTAAACCCTAATGCCGGCCCTCAAAGCCCTAGATCCGAGCCTTAAACCCTATCCGGGAGCCCTAAAACTGAGCCCTAAACCCTAATGCCGGCCCTCAAATCCCTAGATTCGAGCCTTAAACCCTATCCGGGAGCCCTAAAACCGAGCCCTAAGCCCTAACACTGAGCCCTAAGCCCTAATACCGGCCTCCAAAACCCTAGATCCGAGCCTTAAACCCTCTCTGGGAGCCCTAAACCCTAAATCCGAGCCCTAAGCCCTAAAACTGAGCCCTTAGCCCTAAAACTGACCCCTAAGCCTGAGCCCTAATACCGGCCCCCAAAGCCCTAGATCCGAGCCTTAAATCCTATCCGGGAGCCCTAAACCCTAAAACCAAGCCCTAAAACTGAGCCCTAAGCCCTAGAACTGAGCCCTAAACCCTAATGCCGGCCCCAAAAGCCCTAGATCCGAGCCTTAAACCCTACCCAGGAGCAGTAACCCTAAAACCGAGCACTAAGCCCTAAAACTGAGCCCTAAGCCCTAAAACTGCACCCTAAACCCTAATGCCGGCCCTCAAAGCCCTAGATTCGAGCCTT
Source organism: Triturus cristatus (assembly GCF_964204655.1). NCBI lineage: Eukaryota > Metazoa > Chordata > Amphibia > Caudata > Salamandridae > Triturus > Triturus cristatus. Next base: position 1,153,001,441 of record NC_140594.1, read on the forward strand.
AAACCCTATCCGGGAGCCCTAAAACTGAGCCCTAAGCCCTAAAACTGAGCCCTAAACCCTAATGCCGGCCCTCAAAGCCCTAGATTCAAGCCTTAAACCCTATCCGGGAGCCCTAAAACCGAGCCCTAAGCCCTAAAACTGAGCCCTAAGCCCTAATACCGGCCTCCAAAACCCTAGATCCGAGCCTTAAACCCTCTCTGGGAGCCCTAAACCCTAAATCCGAGCCCTAAGCCCTAAAACTGAGCCCTTAGCCCTAAAACTGACCCCTAAGCCTGAGCCCTAATACCGGCCCCCAAAGCCCTAGATCCGAGCCTTAAATCCTATCCGGGAGCCCTAAACCCTAAAACCAAGCCCTAAAACTGAGCCCTAAGCCCTAGAACTGAGCCCTAAACCCTAATGCCGGCCCCAAAAGCCCTAGATCCGAGCCTTAAACCCTACCCGGGAGCCCTAAACCCTAAAACCGAGCCCTAAGCCCTAAAACTGAGCCCTAAGCCCTAAGCCCTAAAACTGCACCCTAAACCCTAATGCCGGCCCTCAAAGCCCTAGATTCGAGCCTTAAACCCTATCCGGGAGCCCTAAAACTGAGCCCTAAGCCCTAAAACTGAGCCCTAAACCCTAATGCCGGCCCTCAAAGCCCTAGATTCAAGCCTTAAACCCTATCCGGGAGCCCTAAAACCGAGCCCTAAGCCCTAAAACTGAGCCCTAAGCCCTAATACCGGCCTCCAAAACCCTAGATCCGAGCCTTAAACCCTCTCTGGGAGCCCTAAACCCTAAATCCGAGCCCTAAGCCCTAAAACTGAGCCCTTAGCCCTAAAACTGACCCCTAAGCCTGAGCCCTAATACCGGCCCCCAAAGCCCTAGATCCGAGCCTTAAATCCTATCCGGGAGCCCTAAACCCTAAAACCAAGCCCTAAAACTGAGCCCTAAGCCCTAGAACTGAGCCCTAAACCCTAATGCCGGCCCCAAAAGCCCTAGATCCGAGCCTTAAACCCTACCCGGGAGCCCTAAACCCTAAAACCGAGCCCTAAGCCCTAAAACTGAGCCCTAAGCCCTAAGCCCTAAAACTGCACCCTAAACCCTAATGCCGGCCCTCAAAGCCCTAGATCCGAGCCTTAAACCCTATCCGGGAGCCCTAAAACTGAGCCCTAAACCCTAATGCCGGCCCTCAAATCCCTAGATTCGAGCCTTAAACCCTATCCGGGAGCCCTAAAACCGAGCCCTAAGCCCTAACACTGAGCCCTAAGCCCTAATACCGGCCTCCAAAACCCTAGATCCGAGCCTTAAACCCTCTCTGGGAGCCCTAAACCCTAAATCCGAGCCCTAAGCCCTAAAACTGAGCCCTTAGCCCTAAAACTGACCCCTAAGCCTGAGCCCTAATACCGGCCCCCAAAGCCCTAGATCCGAGCCTTAAATCCTATCCGGGAGCCCTAAACCCTAAAACCAAGCCCTAAAACTGAGCCCTAAGCCCTAGAACTGAGCCCTAAACCCTAATGCCGGCCCCAAAAGCCCTAGATCCGAGCCTTAAACCCTACCCAGGAGCAGTAACCCTAAAACCGAGCACTAAGCCCTAAAACTGAGCCCTAAGCCCTAAAACTGCACCCTAAACCCTAATGCCGGCCCTCAAAGCCCTAGATTCGAGCCTTAAACCCTATCCGGGAGCCCTAAAACTGAGCCCTAAGCCCTAAAACTGAGCCCTAAACCCTAATGCCGGCCCTCAAAGCCCTAGATTCAAGCCTTAAACCCTATCCGGGAGCCCTAAAACCGAGCCCTAAGCCCTAAAACTGAGCCCTAAGCCCTAATACCGGCCTCCAAAACCCTAGATCCGAGCCTTAAACCCTCTCTGGGAGCCCTAAACCCTAAATCCGAGCCCTAAGCCCTAAAACTGAGCCCTTAGCCCTAAAACTGACCCCTAAGCCTGAGCCCTAATACCGGCCCCCAAAGCCCTAGATCCGAGCCTTAAATCCTATCCGGGAGCCCTAAACCCTAAAACCAAGCCCTAAAACTGAGCCCTAAGCCCTAGAACTGAGCCCTAAACCCTAATGCCGGCCCCAAAAGCCCTAGATCCGAGCCTTAAACCCTACCCGGGAGCCCTAAACCCTAAAACCGAGCCCTAAGCCCTAAAACTGAGCCCTAAGCCCTAAGCCCTAAAACTGCACCCTAAACCCTAATGCCGGCCCTCAAAGCCCTAGATTCGAGCCTTAAACCCTATCCGGGAGCCCTAAAACTGAGCCCTAAGCCCTAAAACTGAGCCCTAAACCCTAATGCCGGCCCTCAAAGCCCTAGATTCAAGCCTTAAACCCTATCCGGGAGCCCTAAAACCGAGCCCTAAGCCCTAAAACTGAGCCCTAAGCCCTAATACCGGCCTCCAAAACCCTAGATCCGAGCCTTAAACCCTCTCTGGGAGCCCTAAACCCTAAATCCGAGCCCTAAGCCCTAAAACTGAGCCCTTAGCCCTAAAACTGACCCCTAAGCCTGAGCCCTAATACCGGCCCCCAAAGCCCTAGATCCGAGCCTTAAATCCTATCCGGGAGCCCTAAACCCTAAAACCAAGCCCTAAAACTGAGCCCTAAGCCCTAGAACTGAGCCCTAAACCCTAATGCCGGCCCCAAAAGCCCTAGATCCGAGCCTTAAACCCTACCCGGGAGCCCTAAACCCTAAAACCGAGCACTAAGCCCTAAAACTGAGCCCTAAGCCCTAAAACTGCACCCTAAACCCTAATGCCGGCCCTCAAAGCCCTAGATCCGAGCCTTAAACCCTATCCGGGAGCCCTAAAACTGAGCCCTAAACCCTAATGCCGGCCCTCAAAGCCCTAGATTCAAGCCTTAAACCCTATCCGGGAGCCCTAAAACCGAGCCCTAAGCCCTAAAACTGAGCCCTAAGCCCTAATACCGGCCTCCAAAACCCTAGATCCGAGCCTTAAACCCTCTCTGGGAGCCCTAAACCCTAAATCCGAGCCCTAAGCCCTAAAACTGAGCCCTTAGCCCTAAAACTGACCCCTAAGCCTGAGCCCTAATACCGGCCCCCAAAGCCCTAGATCCGAGCCTTAAATCCTATCCGGGAGCCCTAAACCCTAAAACCAAGCCCTAAAACTGAGCCCTAAGCCCTAGAACTGAGCCCTAAACCCTAATGCCGGCCCCAAAAGCCCTAGATCCGAGCCTTAAACCCTACCCGGGAGCCCTAAACCCTAAAACCGAGCACTAAGCCCTAAAACTGAGCCCTAAGCCCTAAAACTGCACCCTAAACCCTAATGCCGGCCCTCAAAGCCCTAGATCCGAGCCTTAAACCCTATCCGGGAGCCCTAAAACCGAGCCCTAAGCCCTAAAACTGAGCCCTAAGCCCTAATACCGGCCTCCAAAACCCTAGATCCGAGCCTTAAACCCTCTCTGGGAGCCCTAAACCCTAAATCCGAGCCCTAAGCCCTAAAACTGAGCCCTTAGCCCTAAAACTGACCCCTAAGCCTGAGCCCTAATACCGGCCCCCAAAGCCCTAGATCCGAGCCTTAAATCCTATCCGGGAGCCCTAAACCCTAAAACCAAGCCCTAAAACTGAGCCCTAAGCCCTAGAACTGAGCCCTAAACCCTAATGCCGGCCCCAAAAGCCCTAGATCCGAGCCTTAAACCCTACCCGGGAGCCCTAAACCCTAAAACCGAGCCCTAAGCCCTAAAACTGAGCCCTAAGCCCTAAGCCCTAAAACTGCACCCTAAACCCTAATGCCGGCCCTCAAAGCCCTAGATTCGAGCCTTAAACCCTATCCGGGAGCCCTAAAACTGAGCCCTAAGCCCTAAAACTGAGCCCTAAACCCTAATGCCGGCCCTCAAAGCCCTAGATTCAAGCCTTAAACCCTATCCGGGAGCCCTAAAACCGAGCCCTAAGCCCTAAAACTGAGCCCTAAGCCCTAATACCGGCCTCCAAAACCCTAGATCCGAGCCTTAAACCCTCTCTGGGAGCCCTAAACCCTAAATCCGAGCCCTAAGCCCTAAAACTGAGCCCTTAGCCCTAAAACTGACCCCTAAGCCTGAGCCCTAATACCGGCCCCCAAAGCCCTAGATCCGAGCCTTAAATCCTATCCGGGAGCCCTAAACCCTAAAACCAAGCCCTAAAACTGAGCCCTAAGCCCTAGAACTGAGCCCTAAACCCTAATGCCGGCCCCAAAAGCCCTAGATCCGAGCCTTAAACCCTACCCAGGAGCAGTAACCCTAAAACCGAGCACTAAGCCCTAAAACTGAGCCCTAAGCCCTAAAACTGCACCCTAAACCCTAATGCCGGCCCTCAAAGCCCTAGATCCGAGCCTTAAACCCTATCCGGGAGCCCTAAAACTGAGCCCTAAACCCTAATGCCGGCCCTCAAATCCCTAGATTCAAGCCTTAAACCCTATCCGGGAGCCCTAAAACCGAGCCCTAAGCCCTAAAACTGAGCCCTAAGCCCTAATACCGGCCTCCAAAACCCTAGATCCGAGCCTTAAACCCTCTCTGGGAGCCCTAAACCCTAAATCCGAGCCCTAAGCCCTAAAACTGAGCCCTTAGCCCTAAAACTGACCCCTAAGCCTGAGCCCTAATACCGGCCCCCAAAGCCCTAGATCCGAGCCTTAAATCCTATCCGGGAGCCCTAAACCCTAAAACCAAGCCCTAAAACTGAGCCCTAAGCCCTAGAACTGAGCCCTAAACCCTAATGCCGGCCCCAAAAGCCCTAGATCCGAGCCTTAAACCCTACCCGGGAGCCCTAAACCCTAAAACCGAGCCCTAAGCCCTAAAACTGAGCCCTAAGCCCTAAGCCCTAAAACTGCACCCTAAACCCTAATGCCGGCCCTCAAAGCCCTAGATTCGAGCCTTAAACCCTATCCGGGAGCCCTAAAACTGAGCCCTAAGCCCTAAAACTGAGCCCTAAACCCTAATGCCGGCCCTCAAAGCCCTAGATTCAAGCCTTAAACCCTATCCGGGAGCCCTAAAACCGAGCCCTAAGCCCTAAAACTGAGCCCTAAGCCCTAATACCGGCCTCCAAAACCCTAGATCCGAGCCTTAAACCCTCTCTGGGAGCCCTAAACCCTAAATCCGAGCCCTAAGCCCTAAAACTGAGCCCTTAGCCCTAAAACTGACCCCTAAGCCTGAGCCCTAATACCGGCCCCCAAAGCCCTAGATCCGAGCCTTAAATCCTATCCGGGAGCCCTAAACCCTAAAACCAAGCCCTAAAACTGAGCCCTAAGCCCTAGAACTGAGCCCTAAACCCTAATGCCGGCCCCAAAAGCCCTAGATCCGAGCCTTAAACCCTACCCGGGAGCCCTAAACCCTAAAACCGAGCCCTAAGCCCTAAAACTGAGCCCTAAGCCCTAAGCCCTAAAACTGCACCCTAAACCCTAATGCCGGCCCTCAAAGCCCTAGATTCGAGCCTTAAACCCTATCCGGGAGCCCTAAAACTGAGCCCTAAGCCCTAAAACTGAGCCCTAAACCCTAATGCCGGCCCTCAAAGCCCTAGATTCAAGCCTTAAACCCTATCCGGGAGCCCTAAAACCGAGCCCTAAGCCCTAAAACTGAGCCCTAAGCCCTAATACCGGCCTCCAAAACCCTAGATCCGAGCCTTAAACCCTCTCTGGGAGCCCTAAACCCTAAATCCGAGCCCTAAGCCCTAAAACTGAGCCCTTAGCCCTAAAACTGACCCCTAAGCCTGAGCCCTAATACCGGCCCCCAAAGCCCTAGATCCGAGCCTTAAATCCTATCCGGGAGCCCTAAACCCTAAAACCAAGCCCTAAAACTGAGCCCTAAGCCCTAGAACTGAGCCCTAAACCCTAATGCCGGCCCCAAAAGCCCTAGATCCGAGCCTTAAACCCTACCCGGGAGCCCTAAACCCTAAAACCGAGCACTAAGCCCTAAAACTGAGCCCTAAGCCCTAAAACTGCACCCTAAACCCTAATGCCGGCCCTCAAAGCCCTAGATCCGAGCCTTAAACCCTATCCGGGAGCCCTAAAACTGAGCCCTAAACCCTAATGCCGGCCCTCAAATCCCTAGATTCAAGCCTTAAACCCTATCCGGGAGCCCTAAAACCGAGCCCTAAGCCCTAAAACTGAGCCCTAAGCCCTAATACCGGCCTCCAAAACCCTAGATCCGAGCCTTAAACCCTCTCTGGGAGCCCTAAACCCTAAATCCGAGCCCTAAGCCCTAAAACTGAGCCCTTAGCCCTAAAACTGACCCCTAAGCCTGAGCCCTAATACCGGCCCCCAAAGCCCTAGATCCGAGCCTTAAATCCTATCCGGGAGCCCTAAACCCTAAAACCAAGCCCTAAAACTGAGCCCTAAGCCCTAGAACTGAGCCCTAAACCCTAATGCCGGCCCCAAAAGCCCTAGATCCGAGCCTTAAACCCTACCCGGGAGCCCTAAACCCTAAAACCGAGCACTAAGCCCTAAAACTGAGCCCTAAGCCCTAAAACTGCACCCTAAACCCTAATGCCGGCCCTCAAAGCCCTAGATCCGAGCCTTAAACCCTATCCGGGAGCCCTAAAACCGAGCCCTAAGCCCTAAAACTGAGCCCTAAGCCCTAATACCGGCCTCCAAAACCCTAGATCCGAGCCTTAAACCCTCTCTGGGAGCCCTAAACCCTAAATCCGAGCCCTAAGCCCTAAAACTGAGCCCTTAGCCCTAAAACTGACCCCTAAGCCTGAGCCCTAATACCGGCCCCCAAAGCCCTAGATCCGAGCCTTAAATCCTATCCGGGAGCCCTAAACCCTAAAACCAAGCCCTAAAACTGAGCCCTAAGCCCTAGAACGGAGCCCTAAACCCTAATGCCGGCCCCAAAAGCCCTAGATCCGAGCCTTAAACCCTACCCGGGAGCCCTAAACCCTAAAACCGAGCCCTAAGCCCTAAAACTGAGCCCTAAGCCCTAAGCCCTAAAACTGCACCCTAAACCCTAATGCCGGCCCTCAAAGCCCTAGATCCGAGCCTTAAACCCTATCCGGGAGCCCTAAAACTGAGCCCTAAACCCTAATGCCGGCCCTCAAATCCCTAGATTCGAGCCTTAAACCCTATCCGGGAGCCCTAAAACCGAGCCCTAAGCCCTAACACTGAGCCCTAAGCCCTAATACCGGCCTCCAAAGCCCTAGATCCGAGCCTTAAACCCTCTCTGGGAGCCCTAAACCCTAAATCCGAGCCCTAAGCCCTAAAACTGAGCCCTTAGCCCTAAAACTGACCCCTAAGCCTGAGCCCTAATACCGGCCCCCAAAGCCCTAGATCCGAGCCTTAAATCCTATCCGGGAGCCCTAAACCCTAAAACCAAGCCCTAAAACTGAGCCCTAAGCCCTAGAACTGAGCCCTAAACCCTAATGCCGGCCCCAAAAGCCCTAGATCCGAGCCTTAAACCCTACCCAGGAGCAGTAACCCTAAAACCGAGCACTAAGCCCTAAAACTGAGCCCTAAGCCCTAAAACTGCACCCTAAACCCTAATGCCGGCCCTCAAAGCCCTAGATTCGAGCCTTAAACCCTATCCGGGAGCCCTAAAACTGAGCCCTAAGCCCTAAAACTGAGCCCTAAACCCTAATGCCGGCCCTCAAAGCCCTAGATTCAAGCCTTAAACCCTATCCGGGAGCCCTAAAACCGAGCCCTAAGCCCTAAAACTGAGCCCTAAGCCCTAATACCGGCCTCCAAAACCCTAGATCCGAGCCTTAAACCCTCTCTGGGAGCCCTAAACCCTAAATCCGAGCCCTAAGCCCTAAAACTGAGCCCTTAGCCCTAAAACTGACCCCTAAGCCTGAGCCCTAATACCGGCCCCCAAAGCCCTAGATCCGAGCCTTAAATCCTATCCGGGAGCCCTAAACCCTAAAACCAAGCCCTAAAACTGAGCCCTAAGCCCTAGAACTGAGCCCTAAACCCTAATGCCGGCCCCAAAAGCCCTAGATCCGAGCCTTAAACCCTACCCGGGAGCCCTAAACCCTAAAACCGAGCACTAAGCCCTAAAACTGAGCCCTAAGCCCTAAAACTGCACCCTAAACCCTAATGCCGGCCCTCAAAGCCCTAGATCCGAGCCTTAAACCCTATCCGGGAGCCCTAAAACTGAGCCCTAAACCCTAATGCCGGCCCTCAAATCCCTAGATTCGAGCCTTAAACCCTATCCGGGAGCCCTAAAACCGAGCCCTAAGCCCTAACACTGAGCCCTAAGCCCTAATACCGGCCTCCAAAACCCTAGATCCGAGCCTTAAACCCTCTCTGGGAGCCCTAAACCCTAAATCCGAGCCCTAAGCCCTAAAACTGAGCCCTTAGCCCTAAAACTGACCCCTAAGCCTGAGCCCTAATACCGGCCCCCAAAGCCCTAGATCCGAGCCTTAAATCCTATCCGGGAGCCCTAAACCCTAAAACCAAGCCCTAAAACTGAGCCCTAAGCCCTAGAACTGAGCCCTAAACCCTAATGCCGGCCCCAAAAGCCCTAGATCCGAGCCTTAAACCCTACCCAGGAGCAGTAACCCTAAAACCGAGCACTAAGCCCTAAAACTGAGCCCTAAGCCCTAAAACTGCACCCTAAACCCTAATGCCGGCCCTCAAAGCCCTAGATTCGAGCCTTAAACCCTATCCGGGAGCCCTAAAACTGAGCCCTAAGCCCTAAAACTGAGCCCTAAACCCTAATGCCGGCCCTCAAAGCCCTAGATTCAAGCCTTAAACCCTATCCGGGAGCCCTAAAACCGAGCCCTAAGCCCTAAAACTGAGCCCTAAGCCCTAATACCGGCCTCCAAAACCCTAGATCCGAGCCTTAAACCCTCTCTGGGAGCCCTAAACCCTAAATCCGAGCCCTAAGCCCTAAAACTGAGCCCTTAGCCCTAAAACTGACCCCTAAGCCTGAGCCCTAATACCGGCCCCCAAAGCCCTAGATCCGAGCCTTAAATCCTATCCGGGAGCCCTAAACCCTAAAACCAAGCCCTAAAACTGAGCCCTAAGCCCTAGAACTGAGCCCTAAACCCTAATGCCGGCCCCAAAAGCCCTAGATCCGAGCCTTAAACCCTACCCGGGAGCCCTAAACCCTAAAACCGAGCACTAAGCCCTAAAACTGAGCCCTAAGCCCTAAAACTGCACCCTAAACCCTAATGCCGGCCCTCAAAGCCCTAGATCCGAGCCTTAAACCCTATCCGGGAGCCCTAAAACTGAGCCCTAAACCCTAATGCCGGCCCTCAAATCCCTAGATTCGAGCCTTAAACCCTATCCGGGAGCCCTAAAACCGAGCCCTAAGCCCTAACACTGAGCCCTAAGCCCTAATACCGGCCTCCAAAACCCTAGATCCGAGCCTTAAACCCTCTCTGGGAGCCCTAAACCCTAAATCCGAGCCCTAAGCCCTAAAACTGAGCCCTTAGCCCTAAAACTGACCCCTAAGCCTGAGCCCTAATACCGGCCCCCAAAGCCCTAGATCCGAGCCTTAAATCCTATCCGGGAGCCCTAAACCCTAAAACCAAGCCCTAAAACTGAGCCCTAAGCCCTAGAACTGAGCCCTAAACCCTAATGCCGGCCCCAAAAGCCCTAGATCCGAGCCTTAAACCCTACCCAGGAGCAGTAACCCTAAAACCGAGCACTAAGCCCTAAAACTGAGCCCTAAGCCCTAAAACTGCACCCTAAACCCTAATGCCGGCCCTCAAAGCCCTAGATCCGAGCCTTAAACCCTATCCGGGAGCCCTAAAACTGAGCCCTAAACCCTAATGCCGGCCCTCAAATCCCTAGATTCGAGCCTTAAACCCTATCCGGGAGCCCTAAAACCGAGCCCTAAGCCCTAACACTGAGCCCTAAGCCCTAATACCGGCCTCCAAAACCCTAGATCCGAGCCTTAAACCCTCTCTGGGAGCCCTAAACCCTAAATCCGAGCCCTAAGCCCTAAAACTGAGCCCTTAGCCCTAAAACTGACCCCTAAGCCTGAGCCCTAATACCGGCCCCCAAAGCCCTAGATCCGAGCCTTAAATCCTATCCGGGAGCCCTAAACCCTAAAACCAAGCCCTAAAACTGAGCCCTAAGCCCTAGAACTGAGCCCTAAACCCTAATGCCGGCCCCAAAAGCCCTAGATCCGAGCCTTAAACCCTACCCAGGAGCAGTAACCCTAAAACCGAGCACTAAGCCCTAAAACTGAGCCCTAAGCCCTAAAACTGCACCCTAAACCCTAATGCCGGCCCTCAAAGCCCTAGATCCGAGCCTTAAACCCTATCCGGGAGCCCTAAAACTGAGCCCTAAACCCTAATGCCGGCCCTCAAATCCCTAGATTCGAGCCTTAAACCCTATCCGGGAGCCCTAAAACCGAGCCCTAAGCCCTAACACTGAGCCCTAAGCCCTAATACCGGCCTCCAAAACCCTAGATCCGAGCCTTAAACCCTCTCTGGGAGCCCTAAACCCTAAATCCGAGCCCTAAGCCCTAAAACTGAGCCCTTAGCCCTAAAACTGACCCCTAAGCCTGAGCCCTAATACCGGCCCCCAAAGCCCTAGATCCGAGCCTTAAATCCTATCCGGGAGCCCTAAACCCTAAAACCGAGCCCTAAAACTGAGCCCTAAGCCCTAGAACTGAGCCCTAAACCCTAATGCCGGCCCCAAAAGCCCTAGATCCGAGCCTTAAACCCTACCCGGGAGCCCTAAACCCTAAAACCGAGCCCTAAGCCCTAAAACTGAGCCCTAAGCCCTAAGCCCTAAAACTGCACCCTAAACCCTAATGCCGGCCCTCAAAGCCCTAGATTCGAGCCTTAAACCCTATCCGGGAGCCCTAAAACTGAGCCCTAAGCCCTAAAACTGAGCCCTAAACCCTAATGCCGGCCCTCAAAGCCCTAGATTCAAGCCTTAAACCCTATCCGGGAGCCCTAAAACCGAGCCCTAAGCCCTAAAACTGAGCCCTAAGCCCTAATACCGGCCTCCAAAACCCTAGATCCGAGCCTTAAACCCTCTCTGGGAGCCCTAAACCCTAAATCCGAGCCCTAAGCCCTAAAACTGAGCCCTTAGCCCTAAAACTGACCCCTAAGCCTGAGCCCTAATACCGGCCCCCAAAGCCCTAGATCCGAGCCTTAAATCCTATCCGGGAGCCCTAAACCCTAAAACCGAGCCCTAAAACTGAGCCCTAAGCCCTAGAACTGAGCCCTAAACCCTAATGCCGGCCCCAAAAGCCCTAGATCCGAGCCTTAAACCCTACCCAGGAGCAGTAACCCTAAAACCGAGCACTAAGCCCTAAAACTGAGCCCTAAGCCCTAAAACTGCACCCTAAACCCTAATGCCGGCCCTCAAAGCCCTAGATCCGAGCCTTAAACCCTATCCGGGAGCCCTAAAACTGAGCCCTAAACCCTAATGCCGGCCCTCAAATCCCTAGATTCGAGCCTTAAACCCTATCCGGGAGCCCTAAAACCGAGCCCTAAGCCCTAACACTGAGCCCTAAGCCCTAATACCGGCCTCCAAAACCCTAGATCCGAGCCTTAAACCCTCTCTGGGAGCCCTAAACCCTAAATCCGAGCCCTAAGCCCTAAAACTGAGCCCTTAGCCCTAAAACTGACCCCTAAGCCTGAGCCCTAATACCGGCCCCCAAAGCCCTAGATCCGAGCCTTAAATCCTATCCGGGAGCCCTAAACCCTAAAACCAAGCCCTAAAACTGAGCCCTAAGCCCTAGAACTGAGCCCTAAACCCTAATGCCGGCCCCAAAAGCCCTAGATCCGAGCCTTAAACCCTACCCAGGAGCAGTAACCCTAAAACCGAGCACTAAGCCCTAAAACTGAGCCCTAAGCCCTAAAACTGCACCCTAAACCCTAATGCCGGCCCTCAAAGCCCTAGATCCGAGCCTTAAACCCTATCCGGGAGCCCTAAAACTGAGCCCTAAACCCTAATGCCGGCCCTCAAAGCCCTAGATTCAAGCCTTAAACCCTATCCGGGAGCCCTAAAACCGAGCCCTAAGCCCTAAAACTGAGCCCTAAGCCCTAATACCGGCCTCCAAAACCCTAGATCCGAGCCTTAAACCCTCTCTGGGAGCCCTAAACCCTAAATCCGAGCCCTAAGCCCTAAAACTGAGCCCTTAGCCCTAAAACTGACCCCTAAGCCTGAGCCCTAATACCGGCCCCCAAAGCCCTAGATCCGAGCCTTAAATCCTATCCGGGAGCCCTAAACCCTAAAACCAAGCCCTAAAACTGAGCCCTAAGCCCTAGAACTGAGCCCTAAACCCTAATGCCGGCCCCAAAAGCCCTAGATCCGAGCCTTAAACCCTACCCGGGAGCCCTCAACCCTAAAACCGAGCCCTCAACCCTAAAACCGAGCCCTAAGCCCTAAAACTGAGCCCTAAGCCCTAATGCCGGCCCTCAAAGCCCTAGATTCGAGCCTTAAACCCTATCCGGGAGCCCTAAAACTGAGCCCTAAGCCCTAAAACTGAGCCCTAAACCCTAATGCCGACCCTCAAAGCCCTAGATTCAAGCCTTAAACCCTATCCGGGAGCCCTAAAACCGAGCCCTAAGCCCTAAAACTGAGCCCTAAGCCCTAATACCGGCCCCCAAAGCCCTAGATCCGAGCCTTAAATCCTATCCGGGAGCCCTAAACCCTAAAACCGAGCCCTAAAACTGAGCCCTAAGCCCTAGAACTGAGCCCTAAACCCTAATGCCGGCCCCAAAAGCCCTAGATCCGAGCCTTAAACCCTACCCGGGAGCCCTAAACCCTAAAACCGAGCCCTAAGCCCTAAAACTGAGCCCTAAGCCCTAAGCCCTAAAACTGCACCCTAAACCCTAATGCCGGCCCTCAAAGCCCTAGATCCGAGCCTTAAACCCTATCCGGGAGCCCTAAAACTGAGCCCTAAACCCTAATGCCGGCCCTCAAATCCCTAGATTCGAGCCTTAAACCCTATCCGGGAGCCCTAAAACCGAGCCCTAAGCCCTAAAACTGAGCCCTAAGCCCTAATACCGGCCTCCAAAACCCTAGATCCGAGCCTTAAACCCTCTCTGGGAGCCCTAAACCCTAAATCCGAGCCCTAAGCCCTAAAACTGAGCCCTTAGCCCTAAAACTGACCCCTAAGCCTGAGCCCTAATACCGGCCCCCAAAGCCCTAGATCCGAGCCTTAAATCCTATCCGGGAGCCCTAAACCCTAAAACCGAGCCCTAAAACTGAGCCCTAAGCCCTAGAACTGAGCCCTAAACCCTAATGCCGGCCCCAAAAGCCCTAGATCCGAGCCTTAAACCCTACCCAGGAGCAGTAACCCTAAAACCGAGCACTAAGCCCTAAAACTGAGCCCTAAGCCCTAAAACTGCACCCTAAACCCTAATGCCGGCCCTCAAAGCCCTAGATCCGAGCCTTAAACCCTATCCGGGAGCCCTAAAACTGAGCCCTAAACCCTAATGCCGGCCCTCAAATCCCTAGATTCGAGCCTTAAACCCTATCCGGGAGCCCTAAAACCGAGCCCTAAGCCCTAACACTGAGCCCTAAGCCCTAATACCGGCCTCCAAAACCCTAGATCCGAGCCTTAAACCCTCTCTGGGAGCCCTAAACCCTAAATCCGAGCCCTAAGCCCTAAAACTGAGCCCTTAGCCCTAAAACTGACCCCTAAGCCTGAGCCCTAATACCGGCCCCCAAAGCCCTAGATCCGAGCCTTAAATCCTATCCGGGAGCCCTAAACCCTAAAACCAAGCCCTAAAACCGAGCCCTAAGCCCTAAAACTGAGCCCTAAGCCCTAATGCCGGCCCTCAAAGCCCTAGATTCGAGCCTTAAACCCTATCCGGGAGCCCTAAAACTGAGCCCTAAGCCCTAAGCCTGAGCCCTAAGCCCTAATACCGGCCCCCAAAGCCCTAGATCCGAGCCTTAAATCCTATCCGGGAGCCCTAAACCCTAAAACCGAGCCCTAAAACTGAGCCCTAAGCCCTAGAACTGAGCCCTAAACCCTAATGCCGGCCCCAAAAGCCCTAGATACGAGCCTTAAACCCTACCCGGGAGCCCTAAACCCTAAAACCGAGCCCTAAGCCCTAAAACTGAGCCCTTATCCCTAAAACTGCACCCTAAACCCTAATGCCGGCCCTCAAAGCCCTAGATCCGAGCCTTAAACCCTATCCGGGAGCCCTAAAACCGAGCCCTAAGCCCTAAAACTGAGCCCTAAGCCCTAATACCGGCCTCCAAAACCCTAGATCCGAGCCTTAAACCCTCTCTGGGAGCCCTAAACCCTAAATCCGAGCCCTAAGCCCTAAAACTGAGCCCTTAGCCCTAAAACTGACCCCTAAGCCTGAGCCCTAATACCGGCCCCCAAAGCCCTAGATCCGAGCCTTAAATCCTATCCGGGAGCCCTAAACCCTAAAACCAAGCCCTAAAACTGAGCCCTAAGCCCTAGAACTGAGCCCTAAACCCTAATGCCGGCCCCAAAAGCCCTAGATCCGAGCCTTAAACCCTACCCGGGAGCCCTAAACCCTAAAACCGAGCACTAAGCCCTAAAACTGAGCCCTAAGCCCTAAAACTGCACCCTAAACCCTAATGCCGGCCCTCAAAGCCCTAGATCCGAGCCTTAAACCCTATCCGGGAGCCCTAAAACTGAGCCCTAAACCCTAATGCCGGCCCTCAAAGCCCTAGATTCAAGCCTTAAACCCTATCCGGGAGCCCTAAAACCGAGCCCTAAGCCCTAAAACTGAGCCCTAAGCCCTAATACCGGCCTCCAAAACCCTAGATCCGAGCCTTAAACCCTCTCTGGGAGCCCTAAACCCTAAATCCGAGCCCTAAGCCCTAAAACTGAGCCCTTAGCCCTAAAACTGACCCCTAAGCCTGAGCCCTAATACCGGCCCCCAAAGCCCTAGATCCGAGCCTTAAATCCTATCCGGGAGCCCTAAACCCTAAAACCAAGCCCTAAAACTGAGCCCTAAGCCCTAGAACTGAGCCCTAAACCCTAATGCCGGCCCCAAAAGCCCTAGATCCGAGCCTTAAACCCTACCCAGGAGCAGTAACCCTAAAACCGAGCACTAAGCCCTAAAACTGAGCCCTAAGCCCTAAAACTGCACCCTAAACCCTAATGCCGGCCCTCAAAGCCCTAGATTCGAGCCTTAAACCCTATCCGGGAGCCCTAAAACTGAGCCCTAAGCCCTAAAACTGAGCCCTAAACCCTAATGCCGGCCCTCAAAGCCCTAGATTCAAGCCTTAAACCCTATCCGGGAGCCCTAAAACCGAGCCCTAAGCCCTAAAACTGAGCCCTAAGCCCTAATACCGGCCTCCAAAACCCTAGATCCGAGCCTTAAACCCTCTCTGGGAGCCCTAAACCCTAAATCCGAGCCCTAAGCCCTAAAACTGAGCCCTTAGCCCTAAAACTGACCCCTAAGCCTGAGCCCTAATACCGGCCCCCAAAGCCCTAGATCCGAGCCTTAAATCCTATCCGGGAGCCCTAAACCCTAAAACCAAGCCCTAAAACTGAGCCCTAAGCCCTAGAACTGAGCCCTAAACCCTAATGCCGGCCCCAAAAGCCCTAGATCCGAGCCTTAAACCCTACCCGGGAGCCCTAAACCCTAAAACCGAGCACTAAGCCCTAAAACTGAGCCCTAAGCCCTAAAACTGCACCCTAAACCCTAATGCCGGCCCTCAAAGCCCTAGATCCGAGCCTTAAACCCTATCCGGGAGCCCTAAAACTGAGCCCTAAACCCTAATGCCGGCCCTCAAAGCCCTAGATTCAAGCCTTAAACCCTATCCGGGAGCCCTAAAACCGAGCCCTAAGCCCTAAAACTGAGCCCTAAGCCCTAATACCGGCCTCCAAAACCCTAGATCCGAGCCTTAAACCCTCTCTGGGAGCCCTAAACCCTAAATCCGAGCCCTAAGCCCTAAAACTGAGCCCTTAGCCCTAAAACTGACCCCTAAGCCTGAGCCCTAATACCGGCCCCCAAAGCCCTAGATCCGAGCCTTAAATCCTATCCGGGAGCCCTAAACCCTAAAACCAAGCCCTAAAACTGAGCCCTAAGCCCTAGAACTGAGCCCTAAACCCTAATGCCGGCCCCAAAAGCCCTAGATCCGAGCCTTAAACCCTACCCAGGAGCAGTAACCCTAAAACCGAGCACTAAGCCCTAAAACTGAGCCCTAAGCCCTAAAACTGCACCCTAAACCCTAATGCCGGCCCTCAAAGCCCTAGATTCGAGCCTTAAACCCTATCCGGGAGCCCTAAAACTGAGCCCTAAGCCCTAAAACTGAGCCCTAAACCCTAATGCCGGCCCTCAAAGCCCTAGATTCAAGCCTTAAACCCTATCCGGGAGCCCTAAAACCGAGCCCTAAGCCCTAAAACTGAGCCCTAAGCCCTAATACCGGCCTCCAAAACCCTAGATCCGAGCCTTAAACCCTCTCTGGGAGCCCTAAACCCTAAATCCGAGCCCTAAGCCCTAAAACTGAGCCCTTAGCCCTAAAACTGACCCCTAAGCCTGAGCCCTAATACCGGCCCCCAAAGCCCTAGATCCGAGCCTTAAATCCTATCCGGGAGCCCTAAACCCTAAAACCAAGCCCTAAAACTGAGCCCTAAGCCCTAGAACTGAGCCCTAAACCCTAATGCCGGCCCCAAAAGCCCTAGATCCGAGCCTTAAACCCTACCCAGGAGCAGTAACCCTAAAACCGAGCACTAAGCCCTAAAACTGAGCCCTAAGCCCTAAAACTGCACCCTAAACCCTAATGCCGGCCCTCAAAGCCCTAGATCCGAGCCTTAAACCCTATCCGGGAGCCCTAAAACTGAGCCCTAAACCCTAATGCCGGCCCTCAAATCCCTAGATTCGAGCCTTAAACCCTATCCGGGAGCCCTAAAACCGAGCCCTAAGCCCTAACACTGAGCCCTAAGCCCTAATACCGGCCTCCAAAACCCTAGATCCGAGCCTTAAACCCTCTCTGGGAGCCCTAAACCCTAAATCCGAGCCCTAAGCCCTAAAACTGAGCCCTTAGCCCTAAAACTGACCCCTAAGCCTGAGCCCTAATACCGGCCCCCAAAGCCCTAGATCCGAGCCTTAAATCCTATCCGGGAGCCCTAAACCCTAAAACCAAGCCCTAAAACTGAGCCCTAAGCCCTAGAACTGAGCCCTAAACCCTAATGCCGGCCCCAAAAGCCCTAGATCCGAGCCTTAAACCCTACCCAGGAGCAGTAACCCTAAAACCGAGCACTAAGCCCTAAAACTGAGCCCTAAGCCCTAAAACTGCACCCTAAACCCTAATGCCGGCCCTCAAAGCCCTAGATCCGAGCCTTAAACCCTATCCGGGAGCCCTAAAACTGAGCCCTAAACCCTAATGCCGGCCCTCAAATCCCTAGATTCGAGCCTTAAACCCTATCCGGGAGCCCTAAAACCGAGCCCTAAGCCCTAACACTGAGCCCTAAGCCCTAATACCGGCCTCCAAAACCCTAGATCCGAGCCTTAAACCCTCTCTGGGAGCCCTAAACCCTAAATCCGAGCCCTAAGCCCTAAAACTGAGCCCTTAGCCCTAAAACTGACCCCTAAGCCTGAGCCCTAATACCGGCCCCCAAAGCCCTAGATCCGAGCCTTAAATCCTATCCGGGAGCCCTAAACCCTAAAACCAAGCCCTAAAACTGAGCCCTAAGCCCTAGAACTGAGCCCTAAACCCTAATGCCGGCCCCAAAAGCCCTAGATCCGAGCCTTAAACCCTACCCAGGAGCAGTAACCCTAAAACCGAGCACTAAGCCCTAAAACTGAGCCCTAAGCCCTAAAACTGCACCCTAAACCCTAATGCCGGCCCTCAAAGCCCTAGATCCGAGCCTTAAACCCTATCCGGGAGCCCTAAAACTGAGCCCTAAACCCTAATGCCGGCCCTCAAATCCCTAGATTCGAGCCTTAAACCCTATCCGGGAGCCCTAAAACCGAGCCCTAAGCCCTAACACTGAGCCCTAAGCCCTAATACCGGCCTCCAAAACCCTAGATCCGAGCCTTAAACCCTCTCTGGGAGCCCTAAACCCTAAATCCGAGCCCTAAGCCCTAAAACTGAGCCCTTAGCCCTAAAACTGACCCCTAAGCCTGAGCCCTAATACCGGCCCCCAAAGCCCTAGATCCGAGCCTTAAATCCTATCCGGGAGCCCTAAACCCTAAAACCGAGCCCTAAAACTGAGCCCTAAGCCCTAGAACTGAGCCCTAAACCCTAATGCCGGCCCCAAAAGCCCTAGATCCGAGCCTTAAACCCTACCCGGGAGCCCTAAACCCTAAAACCGAGCCCTAAGCCCTAAAACTGAGCCCTAAGCCCTAAGCCCTAAAACTGCACCCTAAACCCTAATGCCGGCCCTCAAAGCCCTAGATTCGAGCCTTAAACCCTATCCGGGAGCCCTAAAACTGAGCCCTAAGCCCTAAAACTGAGCCCTAAACCCTAATGCCGGCCCTCAAAGCCCTAGATTCAAGCCTTAAACCCTATCCGGGAGCCCTAAAACCGAGCCCTAAGCCCTAAAACTGAGCCCTAAGCCCTAATACCGGCCTCCAAAACCCTAGATCCGAGCCTTAAACCCTCTCTGGGAGCCCTAAACCCTAAATCCGAGCCCTAAGCCCTAAAACTGAGCCCTTAGCCCTAAAACTGACCCCTAAGCCTGAGCCCTAATACCGGCCCCCAAAGCCCTAGATCCGAGCCTTAAATCCTATCCGGGAGCCCTAAACCCTAAAACCGAGCCCTAAAACTGAGCCCTAAGCCCTAGAACTGAGCCCTAAACCCTAATGCCGGCCCCAAAAGCCCTAGATCCGAGCCTTAAACCCTACCCAGGAGCAGTAACCCTAAAACCGAGCACTAAGCCCTAAAACTGAGCCCTAAGCCCTAAAACTGCACCCTAAACCCTAATGCCGGCCCTCAAAGCCCTAGATCCGAGCCTTAAACCCTATCCGGGAGCCCTAAAACTGAGCCCTAAACCCTAATGCCGGCCCTCAAATCCCTAGATTCGAGCCTTAAACCCTATCCGGGAGCCCTAAAACCGAGCCCTAAGCCCTAACACTGAGCCCTAAGCCCTAATACCGGCCTCCAAAACCCTAGATCCGAGCCTTAAACCCTCTCTGGGAGCCCTAAACCCTAAATCCGAGCCCTAAGCCCTAAAACTGAGCCCTTAGCCCTAAAACTGACCCCTAAGCCTGAGCCCTAATACCGGCCCCCAAAGCCCTAGATCCGAGCCTTAAATCCTATCCGGGAGCCCTAAACCCTAAAACCAAGCCCTAAAACTGAGCCCTAAGCCCTAGAACTGAGCCCTAAACCCTAATGCCGGCCCCAAAAGCCCTAGATCCGAGCCTTAAACCCTACCCAGGAGCAGTAACCCTAAAACCGAGCACTAAGCCCTAAAACTGAGCCCTAAGCCCTAAAACTGCACCCTAAACCCTAATGCCGGCCCTCAAAGCCCTAGATCCGAGCCTTAAACCCTATCCGGGAGCCCTAAAACTGAGCCCTAAACCCTAATGCCGGCCCTCAAAGCCCTAGATTCAAGCCTTAAACCCTATCCGGGAGCCCTAAAACCGAGCCCTAAGCCCTAAAACTGAGCCCTAAGCCCTAATACCGGCCTCCAAAACCCTAGATCCGAGCCTTAAACCCTCTCTGGGAGCCCTAAACCCTAAATCCGAGCCCTAAGCCCTAAAACTGAGCCCTTAGCCCTAAAACTGACCCCTAAGCCTGAGCCCTAATACCGGCCCCCAAAGCCCTAGATCCGAGCCTTAAATCCTATCCGGGAGCCCTAAACCCTAAAACCAAGCCCTAAAACTGAGCCCTAAGCCCTAGAACTGAGCCCTAAACCCTAATGCCGGCCCCAAAAGCCCTAGATCCGAGCCTTAAACCCTACCCGGGAGCCCTCAACCCTAAAACCGAGCCCTCAACCCTAAAACCGAGCCCTAAGCCCTAAAACTGAGCCCTAAGCCCTAATGCCGGCCCTCAAAGCCCTAGATTCGAGCCTTAAACCCTATCCGGGAGCCCTAAAACTGAGCCCTAAGCCCTAAAACTGAGCCCTAAACCCTAATGCCGACCCTCAAAGCCCTAGATTCAAGCCTTAAACCCTATCCGGGAGCCCTAAAACCGAGCCCTAAGCCCTAAAACTGAGCCCTAAGCCCTAATACCGGCCCCCAAAGCCCTAGATCCGAGCCTTAAATCCTATCCGGGAGCCCTAAACCCTAAAACCGAGCCCTAAAACTGAGCCCTAAGCCCTAGAACTGAGCCCTAAACCCTAATGCCGGCCCCAAAAGCCCTAGATCCGAGCCTTAAACCCTACCCGGGAGCCCTAAACCCTAAAACCGAGCCCTAAGCCCTAAAACTGAGCCCTAAGCCCTAAGCCCTAAAACTGCACCCTAAACCCTAATGCCGGCCCTCAAAGCCCTAGATCCGAGCCTTAAACCCTATCCGGGAGCCCTAAAACTGAGCCCTAAACCCTAATGCCGGCCCTCAAATCCCTAGATTCGAGCCTTAAACCCTATCCGGGAGCCCTAAAACCGAGCCCTAAGCCCTAAAACTGAGCCCTAAGCCCTAATACCGGCCTCCAAAACCCTAGATCCGAGCCTTAAACCCTCTCTGGGAGCCCTAAACCCTAAATCCGAGCCCTAAGCCCTAAAACTGAGCCCTTAGCCCTAAAACTGACCCCTAAGCCTGAGCCCTAATACCGGCCCCCAAAGCCCTAGATCCGAGCCTTAAATCCTATCCGGGAGCCCTAAACCCTAAAACCGAGCCCTAAAACTGAGCCCTAAGCC
The DNA here is from genome assembly GCF_964204655.1 of Triturus cristatus. Classification (NCBI taxonomy): domain Eukaryota; kingdom Metazoa; phylum Chordata; class Amphibia; order Caudata; family Salamandridae; genus Triturus; species Triturus cristatus. Next base: position 1,153,022,027 of record NC_140594.1, read on the forward strand.
CTAGAACTGAGCCCTAAACCCTAATGCCGGCCCCAAAAGCCCTAGATCCGAGCCTTAAACCCTACCCAGGAGCAGTAACCCTAAAACCGAGCACTAAGCCCTAAAACTGAGCCCTAAGCCCTAAAACTGCACCCTAAACCCTAATGCCGGCCCTCAAAGCCCTAGATCCGAGCCTTAAACCCTATCCGGGAGCCCTAAAACTGAGCCCTAAACCCTAATGCCGGCCCTCAAATCCCTAGATTCGAGCCTTAAACCCTATCCGGGAGCCCTAAAACCGAGCCCTAAGCCCTAACACTGAGCCCTAAGCCCTAATACCGGCCTCCAAAACCCTAGATCCGAGCCTTAAACCCTCTCTGGGAGCCCTAAACCCTAAATCCGAGCCCTAAGCCCTAAAACTGAGCCCTTAGCCCTAAAACTGACCCCTAAGCCTGAGCCCTAATACCGGCCCCCAAAGCCCTAGATCCGAGCCTTAAATCCTATCCGGGAGCCCTAAACCCTAAAACCAAGCCCTAAAACCGAGCCCTAAGCCCTAAAACTGAGCCCTAAGCCCTAATGCCGGCCCTCAAAGCCCTAGATTCGAGCCTTAAACCCTATCCGGGAGCCCTAAAACTGAGCCCTAAGCCCTAAGCCTGAGCCCTAAGCCCTAATACCGGCCCCCAAAGCCCTAGATCCGAGCCTTAAATCCTATCCGGGAGCCCTAAACCCTAAAACCGAGCCCTAAAACTGAGCCCTAAGCCCTAGAACTGAGCCCTAAACCCTAATGCCGGCCCCAAAAGCCCTAGATACGAGCCTTAAACCCTACCCGGGAGCCCTAAACCCTAAAACCGAGCCCTAAGCCCTAAAACTGAGCCCTTATCCCTAAAACTGCACCCTAAACCCTAATGCCGGCCCTCAAAGCCCTAGATCCGAGCCTTAAACCCTATCCGGGAGCCCTAAAACCGAGCCCTAAGCCCTAAAACTGAGCCCTAAGCCCTAATACCGGCCTCCAAAACCCTAGATCCGAGCCTTAAACCCTCTCTGGGAGCCCTAAACCCTAAATCCGAGCCCTAAGCCCTAAAACTGAGCCCTTAGCCCTAAAACTGACCCCTAAGCCTGAGCCCTAATACCGGCCCCCAAAGCCCTAGATCCGAGCCTTAAATCCTATCCGGGAGCCCTAAACCCTAAAACCAAGCCCTAAAACTGAGCCCTAAGCCCTAGAACTGAGCCCTAAACCCTAATGCCGGCCCCAAAAGCCCTAGATCCGAGCCTTAAACCCTACCCGGGAGCCCTAAACCCTAAAACCGAGCACTAAGCCCTAAAACTGAGCCCTAAGCCCTAAAACTGCACCCTAAACCCTAATGCCGGCCCTCAAAGCCCTAGATCCGAGCCTTAAACCCTATCCGGGAGCCCTAAAACTGAGCCCTAAACCCTAATGCCGGCCCTCAAAGCCCTAGATTCAAGCCTTAAACCCTATCCGGGAGCCCTAAAACCGAGCCCTAAGCCCTAAAACTGAGCCCTAAGCCCTAATACCGGCCTCCAAAACCCTAGATCCGAGCCTTAAACCCTCTCTGGGAGCCCTAAACCCTAAATCCGAGCCCTAAGCCCTAAAACTGAGCCCTTAGCCCTAAAACTGACCCCTAAGCCTGAGCCCTAATACCGGCCCCCAAAGCCCTAGATCCGAGCCTTAAATCCTATCCGGGAGCCCTAAACCCTAAAACCAAGCCCTAAAACTGAGCCCTAAGCCCTAGAACTGAGCCCTAAACCCTAATGCCGGCCCCAAAAGCCCTAGATCCGAGCCTTAAACCCTACCCAGGAGCAGTAACCCTAAAACCGAGCACTAAGCCCTAAAACTGAGCCCTAAGCCCTAAAACTGCACCCTAAACCCTAATGCCGGCCCTCAAAGCCCTAGATTCGAGCCTTAAACCCTATCCGGGAGCCCTAAAACTGAGCCCTAAGCCCTAAAACTGAGCCCTAAACCCTAATGCCGGCCCTCAAAGCCCTAGATTCAAGCCTTAAACCCTATCCGGGAGCCCTAAAACCGAGCCCTAAGCCCTAAAACTGAGCCCTAAGCCCTAATACCGGCCTCCAAAACCCTAGATCCGAGCCTTAAACCCTCTCTGGGAGCCCTAAACCCTAAATCCGAGCCCTAAGCCCTAAAACTGAGCCCTTAGCCCTAAAACTGACCCCTAAGCCTGAGCCCTAATACCGGCCCCCAAAGCCCTAGATCCGAGCCTTAAATCCTATCCGGGAGCCCTAAACCCTAAAACCAAGCCCTAAAACTGAGCCCTAAGCCCTAGAACTGAGCCCTAAACCCTAATGCCGGCCCCAAAAGCCCTAGATCCGAGCCTTAAACCCTACCCGGGAGCCCTAAACCCTAAAACCGAGCACTAAGCCCTAAAACTGAGCCCTAAGCCCTAAAACTGCACCCTAAACCCTAATGCCGGCCCTCAAAGCCCTAGATCCGAGCCTTAAACCCTATCCGGGAGCCCTAAAACTGAGCCCTAAACCCTAATGCCGGCCCTCAAAGCCCTAGATTCAAGCCTTAAACCCTATCCGGGAGCCCTAAAACCGAGCCCTAAGCCCTAAAACTGAGCCCTAAGCCCTAATACCGGCCTCCAAAACCCTAGATCCGAGCCTTAAACCCTCTCTGGGAGCCCTAAACCCTAAATCCGAGCCCTAAGCCCTAAAACTGAGCCCTTAGCCCTAAAACTGACCCCTAAGCCTGAGCCCTAATACCGGCCCCCAAAGCCCTAGATCCGAGCCTTAAATCCTATCCGGGAGCCCTAAACCCTAAAACCAAGCCCTAAAACTGAGCCCTAAGCCCTAGAACTGAGCCCTAAACCCTAATGCCGGCCCCAAAAGCCCTAGATCCGAGCCTTAAACCCTACCCAGGAGCAGTAACCCTAAAACCGAGCACTAAGCCCTAAAACTGAGCCCTAAGCCCTAAAACTGCACCCTAAACCCTAATGCCGGCCCTCAAAGCCCTAGATTCGAGCCTTAAACCCTATCCGGGAGCCCTAAAACTGAGCCCTAAGCCCTAAAACTGAGCCCTAAACCCTAATGCCGGCCCTCAAAGCCCTAGATTCAAGCCTTAAACCCTATCCGGGAGCCCTAAAACCGAGCCCTAAGCCCTAAAACTGAGCCCTAAGCCCTAATACCGGCCTCCAAAACCCTAGATCCGAGCCTTAAACCCTCTCTGGGAGCCCTAAACCCTAAATCCGAGCCCTAAGCCCTAAAACTGAGCCCTTAGCCCTAAAACTGACCCCTAAGCCTGAGCCCTAATACCGGCCCCCAAAGCCCTAGATCCGAGCCTTAAATCCTATCCGGGAGCCCTAAACCCTAAAACCAAGCCCTAAAACTGAGCCCTAAGCCCTAGAACTGAGCCCTAAACCCTAATGCCGGCCCCAAAAGCCCTAGATCCGAGCCTTAAACCCTACCCAGGAGCAGTAACCCTAAAACCGAGCACTAAGCCCTAAAACTGAGCCCTAAGCCCTAAAACTGCACCCTAAACCCTAATGCCGGCCCTCAAAGCCCTAGATCCGAGCCTTAAACCCTATCCGGGAGCCCTAAAACTGAGCCCTAAACCCTAATGCCGGCCCTCAAATCCCTAGATTCGAGCCTTAAACCCTATCCGGGAGCCCTAAAACCGAGCCCTAAGCCCTAACACTGAGCCCTAAGCCCTAATACCGGCCTCCAAAACCCTAGATCCGAGCCTTAAACCCTCTCTGGGAGCCCTAAACCCTAAATCCGAGCCCTAAGCCCTAAAACTGAGCCCTTAGCCCTAAAACTGACCCCTAAGCCTGAGCCCTAATACCGGCCCCCAAAGCCCTAGATCCGAGCCTTAAATCCTATCCGGGAGCCCTAAACCCTAAAACCAAGCCCTAAAACTGAGCCCTAAGCCCTAGAACTGAGCCCTAAACCCTAATGCCGGCCCCAAAAGCCCTAGATCCGAGCCTTAAACCCTACCCGGGAGCCCTCAACCCTAAAACCGAGCCCTCAACCCTAAAACCGAGCCCTAAGCCCTAAAACTGAGCCCTAAGCCCTAATGCCGGCCCTCAAAGCCCTAGATTCAAGCCTTAAACCCTATCCGGGAGCCCTAAAACCGAGCCCTAAGCCCTAAAACTGAGCCCTAAGCCCTAATACCGGCCTCCAAAACCCTAGATCCGAGCCTTAAACCCTCTCTGGGAGCCCTAAACCCTAAATCCGAGCCCTAAGCCCTAAAACTGAGCCCTTAGCCCTAAAACTGACCCCTAAGCCTGAGCCCTAATACCGGCCCCCAAAGCCCTAGATCCGAGCCTTAAATCCTATCCGGGAGCCCTAAACCCTAAAACCAAGCCCTAAAACTGAGCCCTAAGCCCTAGAACTGAGCCCTAAACCCTAATGCCGGCCCCAAAAGCCCTAGATCCGAGCCTTAAACCCTACCCGGGAGCCCTAAACCCTAAAACCGAGCCCTAAGCCCTAAAACTGAGCCCTAAGCCCTAAGCCCTAAAACTGCACCCTAAACCCTAATGCCGGCCCTCAAAGCCCTAGATCCGAGCCTTAAACCCTATCCGGGAGCCCTAAAACTGAGCCCTAAACCCTAATGCCGGCCCTCAAATCCCTAGATTCGAGCCTTAAACCCTATCCGGGAGCCCTAAAACCAAGCCCTAAGCCCTAACACTGAGCCCTAAGCCCTAATACCGGCCTCCAAAACCCTAGATCCGAGCCTTAAACCCTCTCTGGGAGCCCTAAACCCTAAATCCGAGCCCTAAGCCCTAAAACTGAGCCCTTAGCCCTAAAACTGACCCCTAAGCCTGAGCCCTAATACCGGCCCCCAAAGCCCTAGATCCGAGCCTTAAATCCTATCCGGGAGCCCTAAACCCTAAAACCAAGCCCTAAAACTGAGCCCTAAGCCCTAGAACTGAGCCCTAAACCCTAATGCCGGCCCCAAAAGCCCTAGATCCGAGCCTTAAACCCTACCCGGGAGCCCTAAACCCTAAAACCGAGCACTAAGCCCTAAAACTGAGCCCTAAGCCCTAAAACTGCACCCTAAACCCTAATGCCGGCCCTCAAAGCCCTAGATCCGAGCCTTAAACCCTATCCGGGAGCCCTAAAACTGAGCCCTAAACCCTAATGCCGGCCCTCAAAGCCCTAGATTCAAGCCTTAAACCCTATCCGGGAGCCCTAAAACCGAGCCCTAAGCCCTAAAACTGAGCCCTAAGCCCTAATACCGGCCTCCAAAACCCTAGATCCGAGCCTTAAACCCTCTCTGGGAGCCCTAAACCCTAAATCCGAGCCCTAAGCCCTAAAACTGAGCCCTTAGCCCTAAAACTGACCCCTAAGCCTGAGCCCTAATACCGGCCCCCAAAGCCCTAGATCCGAGCCTTAAATCCTATCCGGGAGCCCTAAACCCTAAAACCAAGCCCTAAAACTGAGCCCTAAGCCCTAGAACTGAGCCCTAAACCCTAATGCCGGCCCCAAAAGCCCTAGATCCGAGCCTTAAACCCTACCCGGGAGCCCTAAACCCTAAAACCGAGCCCTAAGCCCTAAAACTGAGCCCTAAGCCCTAAGCCCTAAAACTGCACCCTAAACCCTAATGCCGGCCCTCAAAGCCCTAGATCCGAGCCTTAAACCCTATCCGGGAGCCCTAAAACTGAGCCCTAAACCCTAATGCCGGCCCTCAAATCCCTAGATTCGAGCCTTAAACCCTATCCGGGAGCCCTAAAACCAAGCCCTAAGCCCTAACACTGAGCCCTAAGCCCTAATACCGGCCTCCAAAACCCTAGATCCGAGCCTTAAACCCTCTCTGGGAGCCCTAAACCCTAAATCCGAGCCCTAAGCCCTAAAACTGAGCCCTTAGCCCTAAAACTGACCCCTAAGCCTGAGCCCTAATACCGGCCCCCAAAGCCCTAGATCCGAGCCTTAAATCCTATCCGGGAGCCCTAAACCCTAAAACCAAGCCCTAAAACTGAGCCCTAAGCCCTAGAACTGAGCCCTAAACCCTAATGCCGGCCCCAAAAGCCCTAGATCTGAGCCTTAAACCCTACCCAGGAGCAGTAACCCTAAAACCGAGCACTAAGCCCTAAAACTGAGCCCTAAGCCCTAAAACTGCACCCTAAACCCTAATGCCGGCCCTCAAAGCCCTAGATTCGAGCCTTAAACCCTATCCGGGAGCCCTAAAACTGAGCCCTAAGCCCTAACACTGAGCCCTAAACCCTAATGCCGGCCCTCAAAGCCCTAGATTCGAGCCTTAAACCCTATCCGGGAGCCCTAAAACCGAGCCCTAAGCCCTAAAACTGAGCCCTAAGCCCTAATACCGGCCCCCAAAGCCCTAGATCCGAGCCTTAAATCCTATCCGGGAGCCCTAAACCCTAAAACCGAGCCCTAAAACTGAGCCCTAAGCCCTAGAACTGAGCCCTAAACCCTAATGCCGGCCCCAAAAGCCCTAGATCCGAGCCTTAAACCCTACCCGGGAGCCCTAAACCCTAAAACCGAGCCCTAAGCCCTAAAACTGAGCCCTAAGCCCTAAGCCCTAAAACTGCACCCTAAACCCTAATGCCGGCCCTCAAAGCCCTAGATTCGAGCCTTAAACCCTATCCGGGAGCCCTAAAACTGAGCCCTAAGCCCTAAAACTGAGCCCTAAACCCTAATGCCGGCCCTCAAAGCCCTAGATTCAAGCCTTAAACCCTATCCGGGAGCCCTAAAACCGAGCCCTAAGCCCTAAAACTGAGCCCTAAGCCCTAATACCGGCCTCCAAAACCCTAGATCCGAGCCTTAAACCCTCTCTGGGAGCCCTAAACCCTAAATCCGAGCCCTAAGCCCTAAAACTGAGCCCTTAGCCCTAAAACTGACCCCTAAGCCTGAGCCCTAATACCGGCCCCCAAAGCCCTAGATCCGAGCCTTAAATCCTATCCGGGAGCCCTAAACCCTAAAACCAAGCCCTAAAACTGAGCCCTAAGCCCTAGAACTGAGCCCTAAACCCTAATGCCGGCCCCAAAAGCCCTAGATCCGAGCCTTAAACCCTACCCGGGAGCCCTAAACCCTAAAACCGAGCACTAAGCCCTAAAACTGAGCCCTAAGCCCTAAAACTGCACCCTAAACCCTAATGCCGGCCCTCAAAGCCCTAGATCCGAGCCTTAAACCCTATCCGGGAGCCCTAAAACTGAGCCCTAAACCCTAATGCCGGCCCTCAAAGCCCTAGATTCAAGCCTTAAACCCTATCCGGGAGCCCTAAAACCGAGCCCTAAGCCCTAAAACTGAGCCCTAAGCCCTAATACCGGCCTCCAAAACCCTAGATCCGAGCCTTAAACCCTCTCTGGGAGCCCTAAACCCTAAATCCGAGCCCTAAGCCCTAAAACTGAGCCCTTAGCCCTAAAACTGACCCCTAAGCCTGAGCCCTAATACCGGCCCCCAAAGCCCTAGATCCGAGCCTTAAATCCTATCCGGGAGCCCTAAACCCTAAAACCAAGCCCTAAAACTGAGCCCTAAGCCCTAGAACTGAGCCCTAAACCCTAATGCCGGCCCCAAAAGCCCTAGATCCGAGCCTTAAACCCTACCCGGGAGCCCTCAACCCTAAAACCGAGCCCTCAACCCTAAAACCGAGCCCTAAGCCCTAAAACTGAGCCCTAAGCCCTAATGCCGGCCCTCAAAGCCCTAGATTCGAGCCTTAAACCCTATCCGGGAGCCCTAAAACTGAGCCCTAAGCCCTAAAACTGAGCCCTAAACCCTAATGCCGACCCTCAAAGCCCTAGATTCAAGCCTTAAACCCTATCCGGGAGCCCTAAAACCGAGCCCTAAGCCCTAAAACTGAGCCCTAAGCCCTAATACCGGCCCCCAAAGCCCTAGATCCGAGCCTTAAATCCTATCCGGGAGCCCTAAACCCTAAAACCGAGCCCTAAAACTGAGCCCTAAGCCCTAGAACTGAGCCCTAAACCCTAATGCCGGCCCCAAAAGCCCTAGATCCGAGCCTTAAACCCTACCCGGGAGCCCTAAACCCTAAAACCGAGCCCTAAGCCCTAAAACTGAGCCCTAAGCCCTAAGCCCTAAAACTGCACCCTAAACCCTAATGCCGGCCCTCAAAGCCCTAGATTCGAGCCTTAAACCCTATCCGGGAGCCCTAAAACTGAGCCCTAAGCCCTAAAACTGAGCCCTAAACCCTAATGCCGGCCCTCAAAGCCCTAGATTCAAGCCTTAAACCCTATCCGGGAGCCCTAAAACCGAGCCCTAAGCCCTAAAACTGAGCCCTAAGCCCTAATACCGGCCTCCAAAACCCTAGATCCGAGCCTTAAACCCTCTCTGGGAGCCCTAAACCCTAAATCCGAGCCCTAAGCCCTAAAACTGAGCCCTTAGCCCTAAAACTGACCCCTAAGCCTGAGCCCTAATACCGGCCCCCAAAGCCCTAGATCCGAGCCTTAAATCCTATCCGGGAGCCCTAAACCCTAAAACCAAGCCCTAAAACTGAGCCCTAAGCCCTAGAACTGAGCCCTAAACCCTAATGCCGGCCCCAAAAGCCCTAGATCCGAGCCTTAAACCCTACCCGGGAGCCCTAAACCCTAAAACCGAGCACTAAGCCCTAAAACTGAGCCCTAAGCCCTAAAACTGCACCCTAAACCCTAATGCCGGCCCTCAAAGCCCTAGATCCGAGCCTTAAACCCTATCCGGGAGCCCTAAAACCGAGCCCTAAGCCCTAAAACTGAGCCCTAAGCCCTAATACCGGCCTCCAAAACCCTAGATCCGAGCCTTAAACCCTCTCTGGGAGCCCTAAACCCTAAATCCGAGCCCTAAGCCCTAAAACTGAGCCCTTAGCCCTAAAACTGACCCCTAAGCCTGAGCCCTAATACCGGCCCCCAAAGCCCTAGATCCGAGCCTTAAATCCTATCCGGGAGCCCTAAACCCTAAAACCAAGCCCTAAAACTGAGCCCTAAGCCCTAGAACTGAGCCCTAAACCCTAATGCCGGCCCCAAAAGCCCTAGATCCGAGCCTTAAACCCTACCCGGGAGCCCTAAACCCTAAAACCGAGCCCTAAGCCCTAAAACTGAGCCCTAAGCCCTAAGCCCTAAAACTGCACCCTAAACCCTAATGCCGGCCCTCAAAGCCCTAGATCCGAGCCTTAAACCCTATCCGGGAGCCCTAAAACTGAGCCCTAAACCCTAATGCCGGCCCTCAAATCCCTAGATTCGAGCCTTAAACCCTATCCGGGAGCCCTAAAACCGAGCCCTAAGCCCTAACACTGAGCCCTAAGCCCTAATACCGGCCTCCAAAACCCTAGATCCGAGCCTTAAACCCTCTCTGGGAGCCCTAAACCCTAAATCCGAGCCCTAAGCCCTAAAACTGAGCCCTTAGCCCTAAAACTGACCCCTAAGCCTGAGCCCTAATACCGGCCCCCAAAGCCCTAGATCCGAGCCTTAAATCCTATCCGGGAGCCCTAAACCCTAAAACCAAGCCCTAAAACTGAGCCCTAAGCCCTAGAACTGAGCCCTAAACCCTAATGCCGGCCCCAAAAGCCCTAGATCCGAGCCTTAAACCCTACCCGGGAGCCCTAAACCCTAAAACCGAGCACTAAGCCCTAAAACTGAGCCCTAAGCCCTAAAACTGCACCCTAAACCCTAATGCCGGCCCTCAAAGCCCTAGATCCGAGCCTTAAACCCTATCCGGGAGCCCTAAAACTGAGCCCTAAACCCTAATGCCGGCCCTCAAAGCCCTAGATTCAAGCCTTAAACCCTATCCGGGAGCCCTAAAACCGAGCCCTAAGCCCTAAAACTGAGCCCTAAGCCCTAATACCGGCCTCCAAAACCCTAGATCCGAGCCTTAAACCCTCTCTGGGAGCCCTAAACCCTAAATCCGAGCCCTAAGCCCTAAAACTGAGCCCTTAGCCCTAAAACTGACCCCTAAGCCTGAGCCCTAATACCGGCCCCCAAAGCCCTAGATCCGAGCCTTAAATCCTATCCGGGAGCCCTAAACCCTAAAACCAAGCCCTAAAACTGAGCCCTAAGCCCTAGAACTGAGCCCTAAACCCTAATGCCGGCCCCAAAAGCCCTAGATCCGAGCCTTAAACCCTACCCGGGAGCCCTAAACCCTAAAACCGAGCACTAAGCCCTAAAACTGAGCCCTAAGCCCTAAAACTGCACCCTAAACCCTAATGCCGGCCCTCAAAGCCCTAGATCCGAGCCTTAAACCCTATCCGGGAGCCCTAAAACTGAGCCCTAAACCCTAATGCCGGCCCTCAAAGCCCTAGATTCAAGCCTTAAACCCTATCCGGGAGCCCTAAAACCGAGCCCTAAGCCCTAAAACTGAGCCCTAAGCCCTAATACCGGCCTCCAAAACCCTAGATCCGAGCCTTAAACCCTCTCTGGGAGCCCTAAACCCTAAATCCGAGCCCTAAGCCCTAAAACTGAGCCCTTAGCCCTAAAACTGACCCCTAAGCCTGAGCCCTAATACCGGCCCCCAAAGCCCTAGATCCGAGCCTTAAATCCTATCCGGGAGCCCTAAACCCTAAAACCAAGCCCTAAAACTGAGCCCTAAGCCCTAGAACTGAGCCCTAAACCCTAATGCCGGCCCCAAAAGCCCTAGATCCGAGCCTTAAACCCTACCCGGGAGCCCTAAACCCTAAAACCGAGCACTAAGCCCTAAAACTGAGCCCTAAGCCCTAAAACTGCACCCTAAACCCTAATGCCGGCCCTCAAAGCCCTAGATCCGAGCCTTAAACCCTATCCGGGAGCCCTAAAACCGAGCCCTAAGCCCTAAAACTGAGCCCTAAGCCCTAATACCGGCCTCCAAAACCCTAGATCCGAGCCTTAAACCCTCTCTGGGAGCCCTAAACCCTAAATCCGAGCCCTAAGCCCTAAAACTGAGCCCTTAGCCCTAAAACTGACCCCTAAGCCTGAGCCCTAATACCGGCCCCCAAAGCCCTAGATCCGAGCCTTAAATCCTATCCGGGAGCCCTAAACCCTAAAACCAAGCCCTAAAACTGAGCCCTAAGCCCTAGAACTGAGCCCTAAACCCTAATGCCGGCCCCAAAAGCCCTAGATCCGAGCCTTAAACCCTACCCGGGAGCCCTAAACCCTAAAACCGAGCACTAAGCCCTAAAACTGAGCCCTAAGCCCTAAAACTGCACCCTAAACCCTAATGCCGGCCCTCAAAGCCCTAGATCCGAGCCTTAAACCCTATCCGGGAGCCCTAAAACTGAGCCCTAAACCCTAATGCCGGCCCTCAAAGCCCTAGATTCAAGCCTTAAACCCTATCCGGGAGCCCTAAAACCGAGCCCTAAGCCCTAAAACTGAGCCCTAAGCCCTAATACCGGCCTCCAAAACCCTAGATCCGAGCCTTAAACCCTCTCTGGGAGCCCTAAACCCTAAATCCGAGCCCTAAGCCCTAAAACTGAGCCCTTAGCCCTAAAACTGACCCCTAAGCCTGAGCCCTAATACCGGCCCCCAAAGCCCTAGATCCGAGCCTTAAATCCTATCCGGGAGCCCTAAACCCTAAAACCAAGCCCTAAAACTGAGCCCTAAGCCCTAGAACTGAGCCCTAAACCCTAATGCCGGCCCCAAAAGCCCTAGATCCGAGCCTTAAACCCTACCCGGGAGCCCTAAACCCTAAAACCGAGCACTAAGCCCTAAAACTGAGCCCTAAGCCCTAAAACTGCACCCTAAACCCTAATGCCGGCCCTCAAAGCCCTAGATCCGAGCCTTAAACCCTATCCGGGAGCCCTAAAACTGAGCCCTAAACCCTAATGCCGGCCCTCAAATCCCTAGATTCGAGCCTTAAACCCTATCCGGGAGCCCGAAAACCGAGCCCTAAGCCCTAACACTGAGCCCTAAGCCCTAATACCGGCCTCCAAAGCCCTAGATCCGAGCCTTAAACCCTCTCTGGGAGCCCTAAACCCTAAATCCGAGCCCTAAGCCCTAAAACTGAGCCCTTAGCCCTAAAACTGACCCCTAAGCCTGAGCCCTAATACCGGCCCCCAAAGCCCTAGATCCGAGCCTTAAATCCTATCCGGGAGCCCTAAACCCTAAAACCAAGCCCTAAAACTGAGCCCTAAGCCCTAGAACTGAGCCCTAAACCCTAATGCCGGCCCCAAAAGCCCTAGATCCGAGCCTTAAACCCTACCCAGGAGCAGTAACCCTAAAACCGAGCACTAAGCCCTAAAACTGAGCCCTAAGCCCTAAAACTGCACCCTAAACCCTAATGCCGGCCCTCAAAGCCCTAGATTCGAGCCTTAAACCCTATCCGGGAGCCCTAAAACTGAGCCCTAAGCCCTAAAACTGAGCCCTAAACCCTAATGCCGGCCCTCAAAGCCCTAGATTCAAGCCTTAAACCCTATCCGGGAGCCCTAAAACCGAGCCCTAAGCCCTAAAACTGAGCCCTAAGCCCTAATACCGGCCTCCAAAACCCTAGATCCGAGCCTTAAACCCTCTCTGGGAGCCCTAAACCCTAAATCCGAGCCCTAAGCCCTAAAACTGAGCCCTTAGCCCTAAAACTGACCCCTAAGCCTGAGCCCTAATACCGGCCCCCAAAGCCCTAGATCCGAGCCTTAAATCCTATCCGGGAGCCCTAAACCCTAAAACCAAGCCCTAAAACTGAGCCCTAAGCCCTAGAACTGAGCCCTAAACCCTAATGCCGGCCCCAAAAGCCCTAGATCCGAGCCTTAAACCCTACCCGGGAGCCCTAAACCCTAAAACCGAGCACTAAGCCCTAAAACTGAGCCCTAAGCCCTAAAACTGCACCCTAAACCCTAATGCCGGCCCTCAAAGCCCTAGATCCGAGCCTTAAACCCTATCCGGGAGCCCTAAAACCGAGCCCTAAGCCCTAAAACTGAGCCCTAAGCCCTAATACCGGCCTCCAAAACCCTAGATCCGAGCCTTAAACCCTCTCTGGGAGCCCTAAACCCTAAATCCGAGCCCTAAGCCCTAAAACTGAGCCCTTAGCCCTAAAACTGACCCCTAAGCCTGAGCCCTAATACCGGCCCCCAAAGCCCTAGATCCGAGCCTTAAATCCTATCCGGGAGCCCTAAACCCTAAAACCAAGCCCTAAAACTGAGCCCTAAGCCCTAGAACTGAGCCCTAAACCCTAATGCCGGCCCCAAAAGCCCTAGATCCGAGCCTTAAACCCTACCCGGGAGCCCTAAACCCTAAAACCGAGCACTAAGCCCTAAAACTGAGCCCTAAGCCCTAAAACTGCACCCTAAACCCTAATGCCGGCCCTCAAAGCCCTAGATCCGAGCCTTAAACCCTATCCGGGAGCCCTAAAACTGAGCCCTAAACCCTAATGCCGGCCCTCAAAGCCCTAGATTCAAGCCTTAAACCCTATCCGGGAGCCCTAAAACCGAGCCCTAAGCCCTAAAACTGAGCCCTAAGCCCTAATACCGGCCTCCAAAACCCTAGATCCGAGCCTTAAACCCTCTCTGGGAGCCCTAAACCCTAAATCCGAGCCCTAAGCCCTAAAACTGAGCCCTTAGCCCTAAAACTGACCCCTAAGCCTGAGCCCTAATACCGGCCCCCAAAGCCCTAGATCCGAGCCTTAAATCCTATCCGGGAGCCCTAAACCCTAAAACCAAGCCCTAAAACTGAGCCCTAAGCCCTAGAACTGAGCCCTAAACCCTAATGCCGGCCCCAAAAGCCCTAGATCCGAGCCTTAAACCCTACCCGGGAGCCCTAAACCCTAAAACCGAGCACTAAGCCCTAAAACTGAGCCCTAAGCCCTAAAACTGCACCCTAAACCCTAATGCCGGCCCTCAAAGCCCTAGATCCGAGCCTTAAACCCTATCCGGGAGCCCTAAAACCGAGCCCTAAGCCCTAAAACTGAGCCCTAAGCCCTAATACCGGCCTCCAAAACCCTAGATCCGAGCCTTAAACCCTCTCTGGGAGCCCTAAACCCTAAATCCGAGCCCTAAGCCCTAAAACTGAGCCCTTAGCCCTAAAACTGACCCCTAAGCCTGAGCCCTAATACCGGCCCCCAAAGCCCTAGATCCGAGCCTTAAATCCTATCCGGGAGCCCTAAACCCTAAAACCGAGCCCTAAAACTGAGCCCTAAGCCCTAGAACTGAGCCCTAAACCCTAATGCCGGCCCCAAAAGCCCTAGATCCGAGCCTTAAACCCTACCCGGGAGCCCTAAACCCTAAAACCGAGCACTAAGCCCTAAAACTGAGCCCTAAGCCCTAAAACTGCACCCTAAACCCTAATGCCGGCCCTCAAAGCCCTAGATCCGAGCCTTAAACCCTATCCGGGAGCCCTAAAACTGAGCCCTAAACCCTAATGCCGGCCCTCAAATCCCTAGATTCGAGCCTTAAACCCTATCCGGGAGCCCGAAAACCGAGCCCTAAGCCCTAACACTGAGCCCTAAGCCCTAATACCGGCCTCCAAAGCCCTAGATCCGAGCCTTAAACCCTCTCTGGGAGCCCTAAACCCTAAATCCGAGCCCTAAGCCCTAAAACTGAGCCCTTAGCCCTAAAACTGACCCCTAAGCCTGAGCCCTAATACCGGCCCCCAAAGCCCTAGATCCGAGCCTTAAATCCTATCCGGGAGCCCTAAACCCTAAAACCAAGCCCTAAAACTGAGCCCTAAGCCCTAGAACTGAGCCCTAAACCCTAATGCCGGCCCCAAAAGCCCTAGATCCGAGCCTTAAACCCTACCCAGGAGCAGTAACCCTAAAACCGAGCACTAAGCCCTAAAACTGAGCCCTAAGCCCTAAAACTGCACCCTAAACCCTAATGCCGGCCCTCAAAGCCCTAGATTCGAGCCTTAAACCCTATCCGGGAGCCCTAAAACTGAGCCCTAAGCCCTAAAACTGAGCCCTAAACCCTAATGCCGGCCCTCAAAGCCCTAGATTCAAGCCTTAAACCCTATCCGGGAGCCCTAAAACCGAGCCCTAAGCCCTAAAACTGAGCCCTAAGCCCTAATACCGGCCTCCAAAACCCTAGATCCGAGCCTTAAACCCTCTCTGGGAGCCCTAAACCCTAAATCCGAGCCCTAAGCCCTAAAACTGAGCCCTTAGCCCTAAAACTGACCCCTAAGCCTGAGCCCTAATACCGGCCCCCAAAGCCCTAGATCCGAGCCTTAAATCCTATCCGGGAGCCCTAAACCCTAAAACCAAGCCCTAAAACTGAGCCCTAAGCCCTAGAACTGAGCCCTAAACCCTAATGCCGGCCCCAAAAGCCCTAGATCCGAGCCTTAAACCCTACCCGGGAGCCCTAAACCCTAAAACCGAGCACTAAGCCCTAAAACTGAGCCCTAAGCCCTAAAACTGCACCCTAAACCCTAATGCCGGCCCTCAAAGCCCTAGATCCGAGCCTTAAACCCTATCCGGGAGCCCTAAAACTGAGCCCTAAACCCTAATGCCGGCCCTCAAATCCCTAGATTCAAGCCTTAAACCCTATCCGGGAGCCCTAAAACCGAGCCCTAAGCCCTAAAACTGAGCCCTAAGCCCTAATACCGGCCTCCAAAGCCCTAGATCCGAGCCTTAAACCCTCTCTGGGAGCCCTAAACCCTAAATCCGAGCCCTAAGCCCTAAAACTGAGCCCTTAGCCCTAAAACTGACCCCTAAGCCTGAGCCCTAATACCGGCCCCCAAAGCCCTAGATCCGAGCCTTAAATCCTATCCGGGAGCCCTAAACCCTAAAACCAAGCCCTAAAACTGAGCCCTAAGCCCTAGAACTGAGCCCTAAACCCTAATGCCGGCCCCAAAAGCCCTAGATCCGAGCCTTAAACCCTACCCGGGAGCCCTAAACCCTAAAACCGAGCCCTAAGCCCTAAAACTGAGCCCTAAGCCCTAAGCCCTAAAACTGCACCCTAAACCCTAATGCCGGCCCTCAAAGCCCTAGATTCGAGCCTTAAACCCTATCCGGGAGCCCTAAAACTGAGCCCTAAGCCCTAAAACTGAGCCCTAAACCCTAATGCCGGCCCTCAAAGCCCTAGATTCAAGCCTTAAACCCTATCCGGGAGCCCTAAAACCGAGCCCTAAGCCCTAAAACTGAGCCCTAAGCCCTAATACCGGCCTCCAAAACCCTAGATCCGAGCCTTAAACCCTCTCTGGGAGCCCTAAACCCTAAATCCGAGCCCTAAGCCCTAAAACTGAGCCCTTAGCCCTAAAACTGACCCCTAAGCCTGAGCCCTAATACCGGCCCCCAAAGCCCTAGATCCGAGCCTTAAATCCTATCCGGGAGCCCTAAACCCTAAAACCAAGCCCTAAAACTGAGCCCTAAGCCCTAGAACTGAGCCCTAAACCCTAATGCCGGCCCCAAAAGCCCTAGATCCGAGCCTTAAACCCTACCCGGGAGCCCTAAACCCTAAAACCGAGCCCTAAGCCCTAAAACTGAGCCCTAAGCCCTAAGCCCTAAAACTGCACCCTAAACCCTAATGCCGGCCCTCAAAGCCCTAGATTCGAGCCTTAAACCCTATCCGGGAGCCCTAAAACTGAGCCCTAAGCCCTAAAACTGAGCCCTAAACCCTAATGCCGGCCCTCAAAGCCCTAGATTCAAGCCTTAAACCCTATCCGGGAGCCCTAAAACCGAGCCCTAAGCCCTAAAACTGAGCCCTAAGCCCTAATACCGGCCTCCAAAACCCTAGATCCGAGCCTTAAACCCTCTCTGGGAGCCCTAAACCCTAAATCCGAGCCCTAAGCCCTAAAACTGAGCCCTTAGCCCTAAAACTGACCCCTAAGCCTGAGCCCTAATACCGGCCCCCAAAGCCCTAGATCCGAGCCTTAAATCCTATCCGGGAGCCCTAAACCCTAAAACCAAGCCCTAAAACTGAGCCCTAAGCCCTAGAACTGAGCCCTAAACCCTAATGCCGGCCCCAAAAGCCCTAGATCCGAGCCTTAAACCCTACCCGGGAGCCCTAAACCCTAAAACCGAGCACTAAGCCCTAAAACTGAGCCCTAAGCCCTAAAACTGCACCCTAAACCCTAATGCCGGCCCTCAAAGCCCTAGATCCGAGCCTTAAACCCTATCCGGGAGCCCTAAAACTGAGCCCTAAACCCTAATGCCGGCCCTCAAATCCCTAGATTCAAGCCTTAAACCCTATCCGGGAGCCCTAAAACCGAGCCCTAAGCCCTAAAACTGAGCCCTAAGCCCTAATACCGGCCTCCAAAACCCTAGATCCGAGCCTTAAACCCTCTCTGGGAGCCCTAAACCCTAAATCCGAGCCCTAAGCCCTAAAACTGAGCCCTTAGCCCTAAAACTGACCCCTAAGCCTGAGCCCTAATACCGGCCCCCAAAGCCCTAGATCCGAGCCTTAAATCCTATCCGGGAGCCCTAAACCCTAAAACCAAGCCCTAAAACTGAGCCCTAAGCCCTAGAACTGAGCCCTAAACCCTAATGCCGGCCCCAAAAGCCCTAGATCCGAGCCTTAAACCCTGCCCGGGAGCCCTAAACCCTAAAACCGAGCACTAAGCCCTAAAACTGAGCCCTAAGCCCTAAAACTGCACCCTAAACCCTAATGCCGGCCCTCAAAGCCCTAGATCCGAGCCTTAAACCCTATCCGGGAGCCCTAAAACTGAGCCCTAAACCCTAATGCCGGCCCTCAAATCCCTAGATTCGAGCCTTAAACCCTATCCGGGAGCCCTAAAACCGAGCCCTAAGCCCTAACACTGAGCCCTAAGCCCTAATACCGGCCTCCAAAGCCCTAGATCCGAGCCTTAAACCCTCTCTGGGAGCCCTAAACCCTAAATCCGAGCCCTAAGCCCTAAAACTGAGCCCTTAGCCCTAAAACTGACCCCTAAGCCTGAGCCCTAATACCGGCCCCCAAAGCCCTAGATCCGAGCCTTAAATCCTATCCGGGAGCCCTAAACCCTAAAACCAAGCCCTAAAACTGAGCCCTAAGCCCTAGAACTGAGCCCTAAACCCTAATGCCGGCCCCAAAAGCCCTAGATCCGAGCCTTAAACCCTACCCGGGAGCCCTAAACCCTAAAACCGAGCCCTAAGCCCTAAAACTGAGCCCTAAGCCCTAAGCCCTAAAACTGCACCCTAAACCCTAATGCCGGCCCTCAAAGCCCTAGATTCGAGCCTTAAACCCTATCCGGGAGCCCTAAAACTGAGCCCTAAGCCCTAAAACTGAGCCCTAAACCCTAATGCCGGCCCTCAAAGCCCTAGATTCAAGCCTTAAACCCTATCCGGGAGCCCTAAAACCGAGCCCTAAGCCCTAAAACTGAGCCCTAAGCCCTAATACCGGCCTCCAAAACCCTAGATCCGAGCCTTAAACCCTCTCTGGGAGCCCTAAACCCTAAATCCGAGCCCTAAGCCCTAAAACTGAGCCCTTAGCCCTAAAACTGACCCCTAAGCCTGAGCCCTAATACCGGCCCCCAAAGCCCTAGATCCGAGCCTTAAATCCTATCCGGGAGCCCTAAACCCTAAAACCAAGCCCTAAAACTGAGCCCTAAGCCCTAGAACTGAGCCCTAAACCCTAATGCCGGCCCCAAAAGCCCTAGATCCGAGCCTTAAACCCTACCCGGGAGCCCTAAACCCTAAAACCGAGCCCTAAGCCCTAAAACTGAGCCCTAAGCCCTAAGCCCTAAAACTGCACCCTAAACCCTAATGCCGGCCCTCAAAGCCCTAGATCCGAGCCTTAAACCCTATCCGGGAGCCCTAAAACTGAGCCCTAAACCCTAATGCCGGCCCTCAAATCCCTAGATTCGAGCCTTAAACCCTATCCGGGAGCCCTAAAACCAAGCCCTAAGCCCTAACACTGAGCCCTAAGCCCTAATACCGGCCTCCAAAACCCTAGATCCGAGCCTTAAACCCTCTCTGGGAGCCCTAAACCCTAAATCCGAGCCCTAAGCCCTAAAACTGAGCCCTTAGCCCTAAAACTGACCCCTAAGCCTGAGCCCTAATACCGGCCCCCAAAGCCCTAGATCCGAGCCTTAAATCCTATCCGGGAGCCCTAAACCCTAAAACCAAGCCCTAAAACTGAGCCCTAAGCCCTAGAACTGAGCCCTAAACCCTAATGCCGGCCCCAAAAGCCCTAGATCCGAGCCTTAAACCCTACCCAGGAGCAGTAACCCTAAAACCGAGCACTAAGCCCTAAAACTGAGCCCTAAGCCCTAAAACTGCACCCTAAACCCTAATGCCGGCCCTCAAAGCCCTAGATTCGAGCCTTAAACCCTATCCGGGAGCCCTAAAACTGAGCCCTAAGCCCTAACACTGAGCCCTAAACCCTAATGCCGGCCCTCAAAGCCCTAGATTCGAGCCTTAAACCCTATCCGGGAGCCCTAAAACCGAGCCCTAAGCCCTAAAACTGAGCCCTAAGCCCTAATACCGGCCCCCAAAGCCCTAGATCCGAGCCTTAAATCCTATCCGGGAGCCCTAAACCCTAAAACCGAGCCCTAAAACTGAGCCCTAAGCCCTAGAACTGAGCCCTAAACCCTAATGCCGGCCCCAAAAGCCCTAGATCCGAGCCTTAAACCCTACCCGGGAGCCCTAAACCCTAAAACCGAGCCCTAAGCCCTAAAACTGAGCCCTAAGCCCTAAGCCCTAAAACTGCACCCTAAACCCTAATGCCGGCCCTCAAAGCCCTAGATTCGAGCCTTAAACCCTATCCGGGAGCCCTAAAACTGAGCCCTAAGCCCTAAAACTGAGCCCTAAACCCTAATGCCGGCCCTCAAAGCCCTAGATTCAAGCCTTAAACCCTATCCGGGAGCCCTAAAACCGAGCCCTAAGCCCTAAAACTGAGCCCTAAGCCCTAATACCGGCCTCCAAAACCCTAGATCCGAGCCTTAAACCCTCTCTGGGAGCCCTAAACCCTAAATCCGAGCCCTAAGCCCTAAAACTGAGCCCTTAGCCCTAAAACTGACCCCTAAGCCTGAGCCCTAATACCGGCCCCCAAAGCCCTAGATCCGAGCCTTAAATCCTATCCGGGAGCCCTAAACCCTAAAACCAAGCCCTAAAACTGAGCCCTAAGCCCTAGAACTGAGCCCTAAACCCTAATGCCGGCCCCAAAAGCCCTAGATCCGAGCCTTAAACCCTACCCGGGAGCCCTAAACCCTAAAACCGAGCACTAAGCCCTAAAACTGAGCCCTAAGCCCTAAAACTGCACCCTAAACCCTAATGCCGGCCCTCAAAGCCCTAGATCCGAGCCTTAAACCCTATCCGGGAGCCCTAAAACTGAGCCCTAAACCCTAATGCCGGCCCTCAAATCCCTAGATTCGAGCCTTAAACCCTATCCGGGAGCCCTAAAACCGAGCCCTAAGCCCTAACACTGAGCCCTAAGCCCTAATACCGGCCTCCAAAGCCCTAGATCCGAGCCTTAAACCCTCTCTGGGAGCCCTAAACCCTAAATCCGAGCCCTAAGCCCTAAAACTGAGCCCTTAGCCCTAAAACTGACCCCTAAGCCTGAGCCCTAATACCGGCCCCCAAAGCCCTAGATCCGAGCCTTAAATCCTATCCGGGAGCCCTAAACCCTAAAACCAAGCCCTAAAACTGAGCCCTAAGCCCTAGAACTGAGCCCTAAACCCTAATGCCGGCCCCAAAAGCCCTAGATCCGAGCCTTAAACCCTACCCGGGAGCCCTAAACCCTAAAACCGAGCCCTAAGCCCTAAAACTGAGCCCTAAGCCCTAAGCCCTAAAACTGCACCCTAAACCCTAATGCCGGCCCTCAAAGCCCTAGATCCGAGCCTTAAACCCTATCCGGGAGCCCTAAAACTGAGCCCTAAACCCTAATGCCGGCCCTCAAATCCCTAGATTCGAGCCTTAAACCCTATCCGGGAGCCCTAAAACCGAGCCCTAAGCCCTAACACTGAGCCCTAAGCCCTAATACCGGCCTCCAAAACCCTAGATCCGAGCCTTAAACCCTCTCTGGGAGCCCTAAACCCTAAATCCGAGCCCTAAGCCCTAAAACTGAGCCCTTAGCCCTAAAACTGACCCCTAAGCCTGAGCCCTAATACCGGCCCCCAAAGCCCTAGATCCGAGCCTTAAATCCTATCCGGGAGCCCTAAACCCTAAAACCAAGCCCTAAAACTGAGCCCTAAGCCCTAGAACTGAGCCCTAAACCCTAATGCCGGCCCCAAAAGCCCTAGATCCGAGCCTTAAACCCTACCCGGGAGCCCTAAACCCTAAAACCGAGCACTAAGCCCTAAAACTGAGCCCTAAGCCCTAAAACTGCACCCTAAACCCTAATGCCGGCCCTCAAAGCCCTAGATCCGAGCCTTAAACCCTATCCGGGAGCCCTAAAACTGAGCCCTAAACCCTAATGCCGGCCCTCAAATCCCTAGATTCGAGCCTTAAACCCTATCCGGGAGCCCTAAAACCGAGCCCTAAGCCCTAACACTGAGCCCTAAGCCCTAATACCGGCCTCCAAAACCCTAGATCCGAGCCTTAAACCCTCTCTGGGAGCCCTAAACCCTAAATCCGAGCCCTAAGCCCTAAAACTGAGCCCTTAGCCCTAAAACTGACCCCTAAGCCTGAGCCCTAATACCGGCCCCCAAAGCCCTAGATCCGAGCCTTAAATCCTATCCGGGAGCCCTAAACCCTAAAACCAAGCCCTAAAACTGAGCCCTAAGCCCTAGAACTGAGCCCTAAACCCTAATGCCGGCCCCAAAAGCCCTAGATCCGAGCCTTAAACCCTACCCAGGAGCAGTAACCCTAAAACCGAGCACTAAGCCCTAAAACTGAGCCCTAAGCCCTAAAACTGCACCCTAAACCCTAATGCCGGCCCTCAAAGCCCTAGATTCGAGCCTTAAACCCTATCCGGGAGCCCTAAAACTGAGCCCTAAGCCCTAACACTGAGCCCTAAACCCTAATGCCGGCCCTCAAAGCCCTAGATTCGAGCCTTAAACCCTATCCGGGAGCCCTAAAACCGAGCCCTAAGCCCTAAAACTGAGCCCTAAGCCCTAATACCGGCCCCCAAAGCCCTAGATCCGAGCCTTAAATCCTATCCGGGAGCCCTAAACCCTAAAACCGAGCCCTAAAACTGAGCCCTAAGCCCTAGAACTGAGCCCTAAACCCTAATGCCGGCCCCAAAAGCCCTAGATCCGAGCCTTAAACCCTACCCGGGAGCCCTAAACCCTAAAACCGAGCCCTAAGCCCTAAAACTGAGCCCTAAGCCCTAAGCCCTAAAACTGCACCCTAAACCCTAATGCCGGCCCTCAAAGCCCTAGATTCGAGCCTTAAACCCTATCCGGGAGCCCTAAAACTGAGCCCTAAGCCCTAAAACTGAGCCCTAAACCCTAATGCCGGCCCTCAAAGCCCTAGATTCAAGCCTTAAACCCTATCCGGGAGCCCTAAAACCGAGCCCTAAGCCCTAAAACTGAGCCCTAAGCCCTAATACCGGCCTCCAAAACCCTAGATCCGAGCCTTAAACCCTCTCTGGGAGCCCTAAACCCTAAATCCGAGCCCTAAGCCCTAAAACTGAGCCCTTAGCCCTAAAACTGACCCCTAAGCCTGAGCCCTAATACCGGCCCCCAAAGCCCTAGATCCGAGCCTTAAATCCTATCCGGGAGCCCTAAACCCTAAAACCAAGCCCTAAAACTGAGCCCTAAGCCCTAGAACTGAGCCCTAAACCCTAATGCCGGCCCCAAAAGCCCTAGATCCGAGCCTTAAACCCTACCCGGGAGCCCTAAACCCTAAAACCGAGCACTAAGCCCTAAAACTGAGCCCTAAGCCCTAAAACTGCACCCTAAACCCTAATGCCGGCCCTCAAAGCCCTAGATCCGAGCCTTAAACCCTATCCGGGAGCCCTAAAACTGAGCCCTAAACCCTAATGCCGGCCCTCAAATCCCTAGATTCGAGCCTTAAACCCTATCCGGGAGCCCTAAAACCGAGCCCTAAGCCCTAACACTGAGCCCTAAGCCCTAATACCGGCCTCCAAAGCCCTAGATCCGAGCCTTAAACCCTCTCTGGGAGCCCTAAACCCTAAATCCGAGCCCTAAGCCCTAAAACTGAGCCCTTAGCCCTAAAACTGACCCCTAAGCCTGAGCCCTAATACCGGCCCCCAAAGCCCTAGATCCGAGCCTTAAATCCTATCCGGGAGCCCTAAACCCTAAAACCAAGCCCTAAAACTGAGCCCTAAGCCCTAGAACTGAGCCCTAAACCCTAATGCCGGCCCCAAAAGCCCTAGATCCGAGCCTTAAACCCTACCCGGGAGCCCTAAACCCTAAAACCGAGCCCTAAGCCCTAAAACTGAGCCCTAAGCCCTAAGCCCTAAAACTGCACCCTAAACCCTAATGCCGGCCCTCAAAGCCCTAGATCCGAGCCTTAAACCCTATCCGGGAGCCCTAAAACTGAGCCCTAAACCCTAATGCCGGCCCTCAAATCCCTAGATTCGAGCCTTAAACCCTATCCGGGAGCCCTAAAACCGAGCCCTAAGCCCTAACACTGAGCCCTAAGCCCTAATACCGGCCTCCAAAACCCTAGATCCGAGCCTTAAACCCTCTCTGGGAGCCCTAAACCCTAAATCCGAGCCCTAAGCCCTAAAACTGAGCCCTTAGCCCTAAAACTGACCCCTAAGCCTGAGCCCTAATACCGGCCCCCAAAGCCCTAGATCCGAGCCTTAAATCCTATCCGGGAGCCCTAAACCCTAAAACCAAGCCCTAAAACTGAGCCCTAAGCCCTAGAACTGAGCCCTAAACCCTAATGCCGGCCCCAAAAGCCCTAGATCCGAGCCTTAAACCCTACCCGGGAGCCCTAAACCCTAAAACCGAGCACTAAGCCCTAAAACTGAGCCCTAAGCCCTAAAACTGCACCCTAAACCCTAATGCCGGCCCTCAAAGCCCTAGATCCGAGCCTTAAACCCTATCCGGGAGCCCTAAAACTGAGCCCTAAACCCTAATGCCGGCCCTCAAATCCCTAGATTCGAGCCTTAAACCCTATCCGGGAGCCCTAAAACCGAGCCCTAAGCCCTAACACTGAGCCCTAAGCCCTAATACCGGCCTCCAAAACCCTAGATCCGAGCCTTAAACCCTCTCTGGGAGCCCTAAACCCTAAATCCGAGCCCTAAGCCCTAAAACTGAGCCCTTAGCCCTAAAACTGACCCCTAAGCCTGAGCCCTAATACCGGCCCCCAAAGCCCTAGATCCGAGCCTTAAATCCTATCCGGGAGCCCTAAACCCTAAAACCAAGCCCTAAAACTGAGCCCTAAGCCCTAGAACTGAGCCCTAAACCCTAATGCCGGCCCCAAAAGCCCTAGATCCGAGCCTTAAACCCTACCCAGGAGCAGTAACCCTAAAACCGAGCACTAAGCCCTAAAACTGAGCCCTAAGCCCTAAAACTGCACCCTAAACCCTAATGCCGGCCCTCAAAGCCCTAGATTCGAGCCTTAAACCCTATCCGGGAGCCCTAAAACTGAGCCCTAAGCCCTAACACTGAGCCCTAAACCCTAATGCCGGCCCTCAAAGCCCTAGATTCGAGCCTTAAACCCTATCCGGGAGCCCTAAAACCGAGCCCTAAGCCCTAAAACTGAGCCCTAAGCCCTAATACCGGCCCCCAAAGCCCTAGATCCGAGCCTTAAATCCTATCCGGGAGCCCTAAACCCTAAAACCGAGCCCTAAAACTGAGCCCTAAGCCCTAGAACTGAGCCCTAAACCCTAATGCCGGCCCCAAAAGCCCTAGATCCGAGCCTTAAACCCTACCCGGGAGCCCTAAACCCTAAAACCGAGCCCTAAGCCCTAAAACTGAGCCCTAAGCCCTAAGCCCTAAAACTGCACCCTAAACCCTAATGCCGGCCCTCAAAGCCCTAGATTCGAGCCTTAAACCCTATCCGGGAGCCCTAAAACTGAGCCCTAAGCCCTAAAACTGAGCCCTAAACCCTAATGCCGGCCCTCAAAGCCCTAGATTCAAGCCTTAAACCCTATCCGGGAGCCCTAAAACCGAGCCCTAAGCCCTAAAACTGAGCCCTAAGCCCTAATACCGGCCTCCAAAACCCTAGATCCGAGCCTTAAACCCTCTCTGGGAGCCCTAAACCCTAAATCCGAGCCCTAAGCCCTAAAACTGAGCCCTTAGCCCTAAAACTGACCCCTAAGCCTGAGCCCTAATACCGGCCCCCAAAGCCCTAGATCCGAGCCTTAAATCCTATCCGGGAGCCCTAAACCCTAAAACCAAGCCCTAAAACTGAGCCCTAAGCCCTAGAACTGAGCCCTAAACCCTAATGCCGGCCCCAAAAGCCCTAGATCCGAGCCTTAAACCCTACCCAGGAGCAGTAACCCTAAAACCGAGCACTAAGCCCTAAAACTGAGCCCTAAGCCCTAAAACTGCACCCTAAACCCTAATGCCGGCCCTCAAAGCCCTAGATCCGAGCCTTAAACCCTATCCGGGAGCCCTAAAACTGAGCCCTAAACCCTAATGCCGGCCCTCAAATCCCTAGATTCGAGCCTTAAACCCTATCCGGGAGCCCTAAAACCAAGCCCTAAGCCCTAACACTGAGCCCTAAGCCCTAATACCGGCCTCCAAAACCCTAGATCCGAGCCTTAAACCCTCTCTGGGAGCCCTAAACCCTAAATCCGAGCCCTAAGCCCTAAAACTGAGCCCTTAGCCCTAAAACTGACCCCTAAGCCTGAGCCCTAATACCGGCCCCCAAAGCCCTAGATCCGAGCCTTAAATCCTATCCGGGAGCCCTAAACCCTAAAACCAAGCCCTAAAACTGAGCCCTAAGCCCTAGAACTGAGCCCTAAACCCTAATGCCGGCCCCAAAAGCCCTAGATCCGAGCCTTAAACCCTACCCAGGAGCAGTAACCCTAAAACCGAGCACTAAGCCCTAAAACTGAGCCCTAAGCCCTAAAACTGCACCCTAAACCCTAATGCCGGCCCTCAAAGCCCTAGATCCGAGCCTTAAACCCTATCCGGGAGCCCTAAAACTGAGCCCTAAACCCTAATGCCGGCCCTCAAATCCCTAGATTCGAGCCTTAAACCCTATCCGGGAGCCCTAAAACCGAGCCCTAAGCCCTAACACTGAGCCCTAAGCCCTAATACCGGCCTCCAAAACCCTAGATCCGAGCCTTAAACCCTCTCTGGGAGCCCTAAACCCTAAATCCGAGCCCTAAGCCCTAAAACTGAGCCCTTAGCCCTAAAACTGACCCCTAAGCCTGAGCCCTAATACCGGCCCCCAAAGCCCTAGATCCGAGCCTTAAATCCTATCCGGGAGCCCTAAACCCTAAAACCAAGCCCTAAAACTGAGCCCTAAGCCCTAGAACTGAGCCCTAAACCCTAATGCCGGCCCCAAAAGCCCTAGATCCGAGCCTTAAACCCTACCCGGGAGCCCTAAACCCTAAAACCGAGCCCTAAGCCCTAAAACTGAGCCCTAAGCCCTAAGCCCTAAAACTGCACCCTAAACCCTAATGCCGGCCCTCAAAGCCCTAGATTCGAGCCTTAAACCCTATCCGGGAGCCCTAAAACTGAGCCCTAAGCCCTAAAACTGAGCCCTAAACCCTAATGCCGGCCCTCAAAGCCCTAGATTCAAGCCTTAAACCCTATCCGGGAGCCCTAAAACCGAGCCCTAAGCCCTAAAACTGAGCCCTAAGCCCTAATACCGGCCCCCAAAGCCCTAGATCCGAGCCTTAAATCCTATCCGGGAGCCCTAAACCCTAAAACCGAGCCCTAAAACTGAGCCCTAAGCCCTAGAACTGAGCCCTAAACCCTAATGCCGGCCCCAAAAGCCCTAGATCCGAGCCTTAAACCCTACCCGGGAGCCCTAAACCCTAAAACCGAGCCCTAAGCCCTAAAACTGAGCCCTAAGCCCTAAGCCCTAAAACTGCACCCTAAACCCTAATGCCGGCCCTCAAAGCCCTAGATTCGAGCCTTAAACCCTATCCGGGAGCCCTAAAACTGAGCCCTAAGCCCTAAAACTGAGCCCTAAACCCTAATGCCGGCCCTCAAAGCCCTAGATTCAAGCCTTAAACCCTATCCGGGAGCCCTAAAACCGAGCCCTAAGCCCTAAAACTGAGCCCTAAGCCCTAATACCGGCCTCCAAAACCCTAGATCCGAGCCTTAAACCCTCTCTGGGAGCCCTAAACCCTAAATCCGAGCCCTAAGCCCTAAAACTGAGCCCTTAGCCCTAAAACTGACCCCTAAGCCTGAGCCCTAATACCGGCCCCCAAAGCCCTAGATCCGAGCCTTAAATCCTATCCGGGAGCCCTAAACCCTAAAACCAAGCCCTAAAACTGAGCCCTAAGCCCTAGAACTGAGCCCTAAACCCTAATGCCGGCCCCAAAAGCCCTAGATCCGAGCCTTAAACCCTACCCAGGAGCAGTAACCCTAAAACCGAGCACTAAGCCCTAAAACTGAGCCCTAAGCCCTAAAACTGCACCCTAAACCCTAATGCCGGCCCTCAAAGCCCTAGATCCGAGCCTTAAACCCTATCCGGGAGCCCTAAAACTGAGCCCTAAACCCTAATGCCGGCCCTCAAATCCCTAGATTCGAGCCTTAAACCCTATCCGGGAGCCCTAAAACCGAGCCCTAAGCCCTAACACTGAGCCCTAAGCCCTAATACCGGCCTCCAAAACCCTAGATCCGAGCCTTAAACCCTCTCTGGGAGCCCTAAACCCTAAATCCGAGCCCTAAGCCCTAAAACTGAGCCCTTAGCCCTAAAACTGACCCCTAAGCCTGAGCCCTAATACCGGCCCCCAAAGCCCTAGATCCGAGCCTTAAATCCTATCCGGGAGCCCTAAACCCTAAAACCAAGCCCTAAAACTGAGCCCTAAGCCCTAGAACTGAGCCCTAAACCCTAATGCCGGCCCCAAAAGCCCTAGATCCGAGCCTTAAACCCTACCCGGGAGCCCTCAACCCTAAAACCGAGCCCTCAACCCTAAAACCGAGCCCTAAGCCCTAAAACTGAGCCCTAAGCCCTAATGCCGGCCCTCAAAGCCCTAGATTCGAGCCTTAAACCCTATCCGGGAGCCCTAAAACTGAGCCCTAAGCCCTAAAACTGAGCCCTAAACCCTAATGCC
Organism: Triturus cristatus; assembly: GCF_964204655.1. Taxonomy (NCBI): domain Eukaryota; kingdom Metazoa; phylum Chordata; class Amphibia; order Caudata; family Salamandridae; genus Triturus; species Triturus cristatus. Next base: position 1,153,049,841 of record NC_140594.1, read on the forward strand.
GACCCTCAAAGCCCTAGATTCAAGCCTTAAACCCTATCCGGGAGCCCTAAAACCGAGCCCTAAGCCCTAAAACTGAGCCCTAAGCCCTAATACCGGCCCCCAAAGCCCTAGATCCGAGCCTTAAATCCTATCCGGGAGCCCTAAACCCTAAAACCGAGCCCTAAAACTGAGCCCTAAGCCCTAGAACTGAGCCCTAAACCCTAATGCCGGCCCCAAAAGCCCTAGATCCGAGCCTTAAACCCTACCCGGGAGCCCTAAACCCTAAAACCGAGCCCTAAGCCCTAAAACTGAGCCCTAAGCCCTAAAACTGCACCCTAAACCCTAATGCCGGCCCTCAAAGCCCTAGATTCGAGCCTTAAACCCTATCCGGGAGCCCTAAAACTGAGCCCTAAGCCCTAAAACTGAGCCCTAAACCCTAATGCCGACCCTCAAAGCCCGAGATTCAAGCCTTAAACCCTATCCGGGAGCCCTAAAACCGAGCCCTAAGCCCTAAAACTGAGCCCTAAGCCCTAATACCGGCCCCCAAAGCCCTAGATCCGAGCCTTAAATCCTATCCGGGAGCCCTAAACCCTAAAACCGAGCCCTAAAACTGAGCCCTAAGCCCTAGAACTGAGCCCTAAACCCTAATGCCGGCCCCAAAAGCCCTAGATCCGAGCCTTAAACCCTACCCGGGAGCCCTAAACCCTAAAACCGAGCACTAAGCCCTAAAACTGAGCCCTAAGCCCTAAAACTGCACCCTAAACCCTAATGCCGGCCCTCAAAGCCCTAGATCCGAGCCTTAAACCCTATCCGGGAGCCCTAAAACTGAGCCCTAAACCCTAATGCCGGCCCTCAAATCCCTAGATTCGAGCCTTAAACCCTATCCGGGAGCCCTAAAACCGAGCCCTAAGCCCTAACACTGAGCCCTAAGCCCTAATACCGGCCTCCAAAGCCCTAGATCCGAGCCTTAAACCCTCTCTGGGAGCCCTAAACCCTAAATCCGAGCCCTAAGCCCTAAAACTGAGCCCTTAGCCCTAAAACTGACCCCTAAGCCTGAGCCCTAATACCGGCCCCCAAAGCCCTAGATCCGAGCCTTAAATCCTATCCGGGAGCCCTAAACCCTAAAACCAAGCCCTAAAACTGAGCCCTAAGCCCTAGAACTGAGCCCTAAACCCTAATGCCGGCCCCAAAAGCCCTAGATCCGAGCCTTAAACCCTACCCAGGAGCAGTAACCCTAAAACCGAGCACTAAGCCCTAAAACTGAGCCCTAAGCCCTAAAACTGCACCCTAAACCCTAATGCCGGCCCTCAAAGCCCTAGATCCGAGCCTTAAACCCTATCCGGGAGCCCTAAAACTGAGCCCTAAACCCTAATGCCGGCCCTCAAATCCCTAGATTCGAGCCTTAAACCCTATCCGGGAGCCCTAAAACCGAGCCCTAAGCCCTAACACTGAGCCCTAAGCCCTAATACCGGCCTCCAAAACCCTAGATCCGAGCCTTAAACCCTCTCTGGGAGCCCTAAACCCTAAATCCGAGCCCTAAGCCCTAAAACTGAGCCCTTAGCCCTAAAACTGACCCCTAAGCCTGAGCCCTAATACCGGCCCCCAAAGCCCTAGATCCGAGCCTTAAATCCTATCCGGGAGCCCTAAACCCTAAAACCAAGCCCTAAAACTGAGCCCTAAGCCCTAGAACTGAGCCCTAAACCCTAATGCCGGCCCCAAAAGCCCTAGATCCGAGCCTTAAACCCTACCCGGGAGCCCTCAACCCTAAAACCGAGCCCTCAACCCTAAAACCGAGCCCTAAGCCCTAAAACTGAGCCCTAAGCCCTAATGCCGGCCCTCAAAGCCCTAGATTCAAGCCTTAAACCCTATCCGGGAGCCCTAAAACCGAGCCCTAAGCCCTAAAACTGAGCCCTAAGCCCTAATACCGGCCTCCAAAACCCTAGATCCGAGCCTTAAACCCTCTCTGGGAGCCCTAAACCCTAAATCCGAGCCCTAAGCCCTAAAACTGAGCCCTTAGCCCTAAAACTGACCCCTAAGCCTGAGCCCTAATACCGGCCCCCAAAGCCCTAGATCCGAGCCTTAAATCCTATCCGGGAGCCCTAAACCCTAAAACCAAGCCCTAAAACTGAGCCCTAAGCCCTAGAACTGAGCCCTAAACCCTAATGCCGGCCCCAAAAGCCCTAGATCCGAGCCTTAAACCCTACCCAGGAGCAGTAACCCTAAAACCGAGCACTAAGCCCTAAAACTGAGCCCTAAGCCCTAAAACTGCACCCTAAACCCTAATGCCGGCCCTCAAAGCCCTAGATCCGAGCCTTAAACCCTATCCGGGAGCCCTAAAACTGAGCCCTAAACCCTAATGCCGGCCCTCAAATCCCTAGATTCGAGCCTTAAACCCTATCCGGGAGCCCTAAAACCGAGCCCTAAGCCCTAACACTGAGCCCTAAGCCCTAATACCGGCCTCCAAAACCCTAGATCCGAGCCTTAAACCCTCTCTGGGAGCCCTAAACCCTAAATCCGAGCCCTAAGCCCTAAAACTGAGCCCTTAGCCCTAAAACTGACCCCTAAGCCTGAGCCCTAATACCGGCCCCCAAAGCCCTAGATCCGAGCCTTAAATCCTATCCGGGAGCCCTAAACCCTAAAACCAAGCCCTAAAACTGAGCCCTAAGCCCTAGAACTGAGCCCTAAACCCTAATGCCGGCCCCAAAAGCCCTAGATCCGAGCCTTAAACCCTACCCGGGAGCCCTCAACCCTAAAACCGAGCCCTCAACCCTAAAACCGAGCCCTAAGCCCTAAAACTGAGCCCTAAGCCCTAATGCCGGCCCTCAAAGCCCTAGATTCGAGCCTTAAACCCTATCCGGGAGCCCTAAAACTGAGCCCTAAGCCCTAAAACTGAGCCCTAAACCCTAATGCCGACCCTCAAAGCCCTAGATTCAAGCCTTAAACCCTATCCGGGAGCCCTAAAACCGAGCCCTAAGCCCTAAAACTGAGCCCTAAGCCCTAATACCGGCCCCCAAAGCCCTAGATCCGAGCCTTAAATCCTATCCGGGAGCCCTAAACCCTAAAACCGAGCCCTAAAACTGAGCCCTAAGCCCTAGAACTGAGCCCTAAACCCTAATGCCGGCCCCAAAAGCCCTAGATCCGAGCCTTAAACCCTACCCGGGAGCCCTAAACCCTAAAACCGAGCACTAAGCCCTAAAACTGAGCCCTAAGCCCTAAAACTGCACCCTAAACCCTAATGCCGGCCCTCAAAGCCCTAGATTCGAGCCTTAAACCCTATCCGGGAGCCCTAAAACTGAGCCCTAAGCCCTAAAACTGAGCCCTAAACCCTAATGCCGACCCTCAAAGCCCTAGATTCAAGCCTTAAACCCTATCCGGGAGCCCTAAAACCGAGCCCTAAGCCCTAAAACTGAGCCCTAAGCCCTAATACCGGCCCCCAAAGCCCTAGATCCGAGCCTTAAATCCTATCCGGGAGCCCTAAACCCTAAAACCGAGCCCTAAAACTGAGCCCTAAGCCCTAGAACTGAGCCCTAAACCCTAATGCCGGCCCCAAAAGCCCTAGATCCGAGCCTTAAACCCTACCCGGGAGCCCTAAACCCTAAAACCGAGCCCTAAGCCCTAAAACTGAGCCCTAAGCCCTAAGCCCTAAAACTGCACCCTAAACCCTAATGCCGGCCCTCAAAGCCCTAGATTCGAGCCTTAAACCCTATCCGGGAGCCCTAAAACTGAGCCCTAAGCCCTAAAACTGAGCCCTAAACCCTAATGCCGGCCCTCAAAGCCCTAGATTCAAGCCTTAAACCCTATCCGGGAGCCCTAAAACCGAGCCCTAAGCCCTAAAACTGAGCCCTAAGCCCTAATACCGGCCTCCAAAACCCTAGATCCGAGCCTTAAACCCTCTCTGGGAGCCCTAAACCCTAAATCCGAGCCCTAAGCCCTAAAACTGAGCCCTTAGCCCTAAAACTGACCCCTAAGCCTGAGCCCTAATACCGGCCCCCAAAGCCCTAGATCCGAGCCTTAAATCCTATCCGGGAGCCCTAAACCCTAAAACCAAGCCCTAAAACTGAGCCCTAAGCCCTAGAACTGAGCCCTAAACCCTAATGCCGGCCCCAAAAGCCCTAGATCCGAGCCTTAAACCCTACCCAGGAGCAGTAACCCTAAAACCGAGCACTAAGCCCTAAAACTGAGCCCTAAGCCCTAAAACTGCACCCTAAACCCTAATGCCGGCCCTCAAAGCCCTAGATCCGAGCCTTAAACCCTATCCGGGAGCCCTAAAACTGAGCCCTAAACCCTAATGCCGGCCCTCAAATCCCTAGATTCGAGCCTTAAACCCTATCCGGGAGCCCTAAAACCGAGCCCTAAGCCCTAACACTGAGCCCTAAGCCCTAATACCGGCCTCCAAAACCCTAGATCCGAGCCTTAAACCCTCTCTGGGAGCCCTAAACCCTAAATCCGAGCCCTAAGCCCTAAAACTGAGCCCTTAGCCCTAAAACTGACCCCTAAGCCTGAGCCCTAATACCGGCCCCCAAAGCCCTAGATCCGAGCCTTAAATCCTATCCGGGAGCCCTAAACCCTAAAACCAAGCCCTAAAACTGAGCCCTAAGCCCTAGAACTGAGCCCTAAACCCTAATGCCGGCCCCAAAAGCCCTAGATCCGAGCCTTAAACCCTACCCAGGAGCAGTAACCCTAAAACCGAGCACTAAGCCCTAAAACTGAGCCCTAAGCCCTAAAACTGCACCCTAAACCCTAATGCCGGCCCTCAAAGCCCTAGATCCGAGCCTTAAACCCTATCCGGGAGCCCTAAAACTGAGCCCTAAACCCTAATGCCGGCCCTCAAATCCCTAGATTCGAGCCTTAAACCCTATCCGGGAGCCCTAAAACCGAGCCCTAAGCCCTAACACTGAGCCCTAAGCCCTAATACCGGCCTCCAAAACCCTAGATCCGAGCCTTAAACCCTCTCTGGGAGCCCTAAACCCTAAATCCGAGCCCTAAGCCCTAAAACTGAGCCCTTAGCCCTAAAACTGACCCCTAAGCCTGAGCCCTAATACCGGCCCCCAAAGCCCTAGATCCGAGCCTTAAATCCTATCCGGGAGCCCTAAACCCTAAAACCAAGCCCTAAAACTGAGCCCTAAGCCCTAGAACTGAGCCCTAAACCCTAATGCCGGCCCCAAAAGCCCTAGATCCGAGCCTTAAACCCTACCCGGGAGCCCTCAACCCTAAAACCGAGCCCTCAACCCTAAAACCGAGCCCTAAGCCCTAAAACTGAGCCCTAAGCCCTAATGCCGGCCCTCAAAGCCCTAGATTCGAGCCTTAAACCCTATCCGGGAGCCCTAAAACTGAGCCCTAAGCCCTAAAACTGAGCCCTAAACCCTAATGCCGACCCTCAAAGCCCTAGATTCAAGCCTTAAACCCTATCCGGGAGCCCTAAAACCGAGCCCTAAGCCCTAAAACTGAGCCCTAAGCCCTAATACCGGCCCCCAAAGCCCTAGATCCGAGCCTTAAATCCTATCCGGGAGCCCTAAACCCTAAAACCGAGCCCTAAAACTGAGCCCTAAGCCCTAGAACTGAGCCCTAAACCCTAATGCCGGCCCCAAAAGCCCTAGATCCGAGCCTTAAACCCTACCCGGGAGCCCTAAACCCTAAAACCGAGCACTAAGCCCTAAAACTGAGCCCTAAGCCCTAAAACTGCACCCTAAACCCTAATGCCGGCCCTCAAAGCCCTAGATTCGAGCCTTAAACCCTATCCGGGAGCCCTAAAACTGAGCCCTAAGCCCTAAAACTGAGCCCTAAACCCTAATGCCGACCCTCAAAGCCCTAGATTCAAGCCTTAAACCCTATCTGGGAGCCCTAAAACCGAGCCCTAAGCCCTAAAACTGAGCCCTAAGCCCTAATACCGGCCCCCAAAGCCCTAGATCCGAGCCTTAAATCCTATCCGGGAGCCCTAAACCCTAAAACCGAGCCCTAAAACTGAGCCCTAAGCCCTAGAACTGAGCCCTAAACCCTAATGCCGGCCCCAAAAGCCCTAGATCCGAGCCTTAAACCCTACCCGGGAGCCCTAAACCCTAAAACCGAGCCCTAAGCCCTAAAACTGAGCCCTAAGCCCTAAGCCCTAAAACTGCACCCTAAACCCTAATGCCGGCCCTCAAAGCCCTAGATTCGAGCCTTAAACCCTATCCGGGAGCCCTAAAACTGAGCCCTAAGCCCTAAAACTGAGCCCTAAACCCTAATGCCGGCCCTCAAAGCCCTAGATTCAAGCCTTAAACCCTATCCGGGAGCCCTAAAACCGAGCCCTAAGCCCTAAAACTGAGCCCTAAGCCCTAATACCGGCCTCCAAAACCCTAGATCCGAGCCTTAAACCCTCTCTGGGAGCCCTAAACCCTAAATCCGAGCCCTAAGCCCTAAAACTGAGCCCTTAGCCCTAAAACTGACCCCTAAGCCTGAGCCCTAATACCGGCCCCCAAAGCCCTAGATCCGAGCCTTAAATCCTATCCGGGAGCCCTAAACCCTAAAACCAAGCCCTAAAACTGAGCCCTAAGCCCTAGAACTGAGCCCTAAACCCTAATGCCGGCCCCAAAAGCCCTAGATCCGAGCCTTAAACCCTACCCAGGAGCAGTAACCCTAAAACCGAGCACTAAGCCCTAAAACTGAGCCCTAAGCCCTAAAACTGCACCCTAAACCCTAATGCCGGCCCTCAAAGCCCTAGATCCGAGCCTTAAACCCTATCCGGGAGCCCTAAAACTGAGCCCTAAACCCTAATGCCGGCCCTCAAATCCCTAGATTCGAGCCTTAAACCCTATCCGGGAGCCCTAAAACCGAGCCCTAAGCCCTAACACTGAGCCCTAAGCCCTAATACCGGCCTCCAAAACCCTAGATCCGAGCCTTAAACCCTCTCTGGGAGCCCTAAACCCTAAATCCGAGCCCTAAGCCCTAAAACTGAGCCCTTAGCCCTAAAACTGACCCCTAAGCCTGAGCCCTAATACCGGCCCCCAAAGCCCTAGATCCGAGCCTTAAATCCTATCCGGGAGCCCTAAACCCTAAAACCAAGCCCTAAAACTGAGCCCTAAGCCCTAGAACTGAGCCCTAAACCCTAATGCCGGCCCCAAAAGCCCTAGATCCGAGCCTTAAACCCTACCCGGGAGCCCTCAACCCTAAAACCGAGCCCTCAACCCTAAAACCGAGCCCTAAGCCCTAAAACTGAGCCCTAAGCCCTAATGCCGGCCCTCAAAGCCCTAGATTCGAGCCTTAAACCCTATCCGGGAGCCCTAAAACTGAGCCCTAAGCCCTAAAACTGAGCCCTAAACCCTAATGCCGACCCTCAAAGCCCTAGATTCAAGCCTTAAACCCTATCCGGGAGCCCTAAAACCGAGCCCTAAGCCCTAAAACTGAGCCCTAAGCCCTAATACCGGCCCCCAAAGCCCTAGATCCGAGCCTTAAATCCTATCCGGGAGCCCTAAACCCTAAAACCGAGCCCTAAAACTGAGCCCTAAGCCCTAGAACTGAGCCCTAAACCCTAATGCCGGCCCCAAAAGCCCTAGATCCGAGCCTTAAACCCTACCCGGGAGCCCTAAACCCTAAAACCGAGCCCTAAGCCCTAAAACTGAGCCCTAAGCCCTAAGCCCTAAAACTGCACCCTAAACCCTAATGCCGGCCCTCAAAGCCCTAGATTCGAGCCTTAAACCCTATCCGGGAGCCCTAAAACTGAGCCCTAAGCCCTAAAACTGAGCCCTAAACCCTAATGCCGGCCCTCAAAGCCCTAGATTCAAGCCTTAAACCCTATCCGGGAGCCCTAAAACCGAGCCCTAAGCCCTAAAACTGAGCCCTAAGCCCTAATACCGGCCTCCAAAACCCTAGATCCGAGCCTTAAACCCTCTCTGGGAGCCCTAAACCCTAAATCCGAGCCCTAAGCCCTAAAACTGAGCCCTTAGCCCTAAAACTGACCCCTAAGCCTGAGCCCTAATACCGGCCCCCAAAGCCCTAGATCCGAGCCTTAAATCCTATCCGGGAGCCCTAAACCCTAAAACCAAGCCCTAAAACTGAGCCCTAAGCCCTAGAACTGAGCCCTAAACCCTAATGCCGGCCCCAAAAGCCCTAGATCCGAGCCTTAAACCCTACCCGGGAGCCCTCAACCCTAAAACCGAGCCCTCAACCCTAAAACCGAGCCCTAAGCCCTAAAACTGAGCCCTAAGCCCTAATGCCGGCCCTCAAAGCCCTAGATTCGAGCCTTAAACCCTATCCGGGAGCCCTAAAACTGAGCCCTAAGCCCTAAAACTGAGCCCTAAACCCTAATGCCGACCCTCAAAGCCCTAGATTCAAGCCTTAAACCCTATCCGGGAGCCCTAAAACCGAGCCCTAAGCCCTAAAACTGAGCCCTAAGCCCTAATACCGGCCCCCAAAGCCCTAGATCCGAGCCTTAAATCCTATCCGGGAGCCCTAAACCCTAAAACCGAGCCCTAAAACTGAGCCCTAAGCCCTAGAACTGAGCCCTAAACCCTAATGCCGGCCCCAAAAGCCCTAGATCCGAGCCTTAAACCCTACCCGGGAGCCCTAAACCCTAAAACCGAGCCCTAAGCCCTAAAACTGAGCCCTAAGCCCTAAGCCCTAAAACTGCACCCTAAACCCTAATGCCGGCCCTCAAAGCCCTAGATTCGAGCCTTAAACCCTATCCGGGAGCCCTAAAACTGAGCCCTAAGCCCTAAAACTGAGCCCTAAACCCTAATGCCGGCCCTCAAAGCCCTAGATTCAAGCCTTAAACCCTATCCGGGAGCCCTAAAACCGAGCCCTAAGCCCTAAAACTGAGCCCTAAGCCCTAATACCGGCCCCCAAAGCCCTAGATCCGAGCCTTAAATCCTATCCGGGAGCCCTAAACCCTAAAACCGAGCCCTAAAACTGAGCCCTAAGCCCTAGAACTGAGCCCTAAACCCTAATGCCGGCCCCAAAAGCCCTAGATCCGAGCCTTAAACCCTACCCGGGAGCCCTAAACCCTAAAACCGAGCCCTAAGCCCTAAAACTGAGCCCTAAGCCCTAAAACTGCACCCTAAACCCTAATGCCGGCCCTCAAAGCCCTAGATTCGAGCCTTAAACCCTATCCGGGAGCCCTAAAACTGAGCCCTAAGCCCTAAAACTGAGCCCTAAACCCTAATGCCGACCCTCAAAGCCCGAGATTCAAGCCTTAAACCCTATCCGGGAGCCCTAAAACCGAGCCCTAAGCCCTAAAACTGAGCCCTAAGCCCTAATACCGGCCCCCAAAGCCCTAGATCCGAGCCTTAAATCCTATCCGGGAGCCCTAAACCCTAAAACCGAGCCCTAAAACTGAGCCCTAAGCCCTAGAACTGAGCCCTAAACCCTAATGCCGGCCCCAAAAGCCCTAGATCCGAGCCTTAAACCCTACCCGGGAGCCCTAAACCCTAAAACCGAGCACTAAGCCCTAAAACTGAGCCCTAAGCCCTAAAACTGCACCCTAAACCCTAATGCCGGCCCTCAAAGCCCTAGATCCGAGCCTTAAACCCTATCCGGGAGCCCTAAAACTGAGCCCTAAACCCTAATGCCGGCCCTCAAATCCCTAGATTCGAGCCTTAAACCCTATCCGGGAGCCCTAAAACCGAGCCCTAAGCCCTAACACTGAGCCCTAAGCCCTAATACCGGCCTCCAAAGCCCTAGATCCGAGCCTTAAACCCTCTCTGGGAGCCCTAAACCCTAAATCCGAGCCCTAAGCCCTAAAACTGAGCCCTTAGCCCTAAAACTGACCCCTAAGCCTGAGCCCTAATACCGGCCCCCAAAGCCCTAGATCCGAGCCTTAAATCCTATCCGGGAGCCCTAAACCCTAAAACCAAGCCCTAAAACTGAGCCCTAAGCCCTAGAACTGAGCCCTAAACCCTAATGCCGGCCCCAAAAGCCCTAGATCCGAGCCTTAAACCCTACCCGGGAGCCCTCAACCCTAAAACCGAGCCCTCAACCCTAAAACCGAGCCCTAAGCCCTAAAACTGAGCCCTAAGCCCTAATGCCGGCCCTCAAAGCCCTAGATTCGAGCCTTAAACCCTATCCGGGAGCCCTAAAACTGAGCCCTAAGCCCTAAAACTGAGCCCTAAACCCTAATGCCGACCCTCAAAGCCCTAGATTCAAGCCTTAAACCCTATCCGGAAGCCCTAAAACCGAGCCCTAAGCCCTAAAACTGAGCCCTAAGCCCCAATACCGGCCCCCAAAGCCCTAGATCCGAGCCTTAAATCCTATCCGGGAGCCCTAAACCCTAAAACCGAGCCCTAAAACTGAGCCCTAAGCCCTAGAACTGAGCCCTAAACCCTAATGCCGGCCCCAAAAGCCCTAGATCCGAGCCTTAAACCCTACCCAGGAGCAGTAACCCTAAAACCGAGCACTAAGCCCTAAAACTGAGCCCTAAGCCCTAAAACTGCACCCTAAACCCTAATGCCGGCCCTCAAAGCCCTAGATTCGAGCCTTAAACCCTATCCGGGAGCCCTAAAACTGAGCCCTAAGCCCTAACACTGAGCCCTAAACCCTAATGCCGGCCCTCAAAGCCCTAGATTCGAGCCTTAAACCCTATCCGGGAGCCCTAAAACCGAGCCCTAAGCCCTAACACTGAGCCCTAAGCCCTAATACCGGCCCCCAAAGCCCTAGATCCGAGCCTTAAACCCTATCCGGGAGCCCTAAACCCTAAATCTGAGCCCTAAGCCCTAAAACTGAGCCCTAAGTCCTAAAACTGAGCCCTAAGCCTGAGCCCTAATACCGGCCCCCAAAGCCCTAGATCCGAGCCTTAAATCCTATCCGGGAGCCCTAAACCCTAAAACCGAGCCCTAAAACTAAGCCCTAAGCCCTAGAACTGAGCCCTAAACCCTAATGCCGGCCCCAAAAGCCCTAGATCCGAGCCTTAAACCCTACCCGGGAGCCCTAAACCCTAAAACCGAGCCCTAAGCCCTAAAACTGAGCCCTAAGCCCTAAGCCCTAAAACTGCACCCTAAACCCTAATGCCGGCCCTCAAAGCCCTAGATTCGAGCCTTAAACCCTATCCGGGAGCCCTAAAACTGAGCCCTAAGCCCTAAAACTGAGCCCTAAACCCTAATGCCGGCCCTCAAAGCCCTAGATTCAAGCCTTAAACCCTATCCGGGAGCCCTAAAACCGAGCCCTAAGCCCTAAAACTGAGCCCTAAGCCCTAATACCGGCCCCCAAAGCCCTAGATCCGAGCCTTAAATCCTATCCGGGAGCCCTAAACCCTAAAACCGAGCCCTAAAACTGAGCCCTAAGCCCTAGAACTGAGCCCTAAACCCTAATGCCGGCCCCAAAAGCCCTAGATCCGAGCCTTAAACCCTACCCGGGAGCCCTAAACCCTAAAACCGAGCCCTAAGCCCTAAAACTGAGCCCTAAGCCCTAAAACTGCACCCTAAACCCTAATGCCGGCCCTCAAAGCCCTAGATTCGAGCCTTAAACCCTATCCGGGAGCCCTAAAACTGAGCCCTAAGCCCTAAAACTGAGCCCTAAACCCTAATGCCGACCCTCAAAGCCCTAGATTCAAGCCTTAAACCCTATCCGGGAGCCCTAAAACCAAGCCCTAAGCCCTAAAACTGAGCCCTAAGCCCTAATACCGGCCCCCAAAGCCCTAGATCCGAGCCTTAAATCCTATCCGGGAGCCCTAAACCCTAAAACCGAGCCCTAAAACTGAGCCCTAAGCCCTAGAACTGAGCCCTAAACCCTAATGCCGGCCCCAAAAGCCCTAGATCCGAGCCTTAAACCCTACCCGGGAGCCCTAAACCCTAAAACCGAGCACTAAGCCCTAAAACTGAGCCCTAAGCCCTAAAACTGCACCCTAAACCCTAATGCCGGCCCTCAAAGCCCTAGATCCGAGCCTTAAACCCTATCCGGGAGCCCTAAAACTGAGCCCTAAACCCTAATGCCGGCCCTCAAATCCCTAGATTCGAGCCTTAAACCCTATCCGGGAGCCCGAAAACCGAGCCCTAAGCCCTAACACTGAGCCCTAAGCCCTAATACCGGCCTCCAAAGCCCTAGATCCGAGCCTTAAACCCTCTCTGGGAGCCCTAAACCCTAAATCCGAGCCCTAAGCCCTAAAACTGAGCCCTTAGCCCTAAAACTGACCCCTAAGCCTGAGCCCTAATACCGGCCCCCAAAGCCCTAGATCCGAGCCTTAAATCCTATCCGGGAGCCCTAAACCCTAAAACCAAGCCCTAAAACTGAGCCCTAAGCCCTAGAACTGAGCCCTAAACCCTAATGCCGGCCCCAAAAGCCCTAGATCCGAGCCTTAAACCCTACCCGGGAGCCCTCAACCCTAAAACCGAGCCCTCAACCCTAAAACCGAGCCCTAAGCCCTAAAACTGAGCCCTAAGCCCTAATGCCGGCCCTCAAAGCCCTAGATTCGAGCCTTAAACCCTATCCGGGAGCCCTAAAACTGAGCCCTAAGCCCTAAGCCTGAGCCCTAAGCCCTAATACCGGCCCCCAAAGCCCTAGATCCGAGCCTTAAATCCTATCCGGGAGCCCTAAACCCTAAAACCGAGCCCTAAAACTGAGCCCTAAGCCCTAGAACTGAGCCCTAAACCCTAATGCCGGCCCCAAAAGCCCTAGATACGAGCCTTAAACCCTACCCGGGAGCCCTAAACCCTAAAACCGAGCCCTAAGCCCTAAAACTGAGCCCTTATCCCTAAAACTGCACCCTAAACCCTAATGCCGGCCCTCAAAGCCCTAGATCCGAGCCTTAAACCCTATCCGGGAGCCCTAAAACTGAGCCCTAAGCCCTAAGCCTGAGCCCTAAGCCCTAATACCGGCCCCCAAAGCCCTAGATCCGAGCCTTAAACCCTATCCGGGAGCCCTAAACCCTAAAATATTTATCACGTGTTTCGTAATGTATACCAGGTGTGTTTTTTATCATTATGTCGGCTTGAGTATGCTTTTATTCCGTTTTTCTTTCTTAATGCGTTTTTTATTTTTAAAAGGATCGTCCCAAAGCCCCACTGAGTACGCAAGGCGAACAGGGTAAAGCACATTGAAGGGAAGAGTATTTATTTTTATATTTAGCATGTGTTTTTGGTATTCTACAATATATGTGTTATTTTTATGTAAAAAAATTTCCCCATGTTGCGAATTGTGCATTTTGTATTTCATAATATGCACTTTTTTATGTAATCTACAAACCTTGGCTATTTTAGCCAAATGTTTTCGGCGGGTGCAAGCATACAGCAAGAAAAGAAGCACCTATACGGGAGGGCATAAGTATTTCTTACAAATGTGGTTTTTGTATTTTATAATACACGTGTTTTTAGCAAATCTGCCAACCGTGTGTATTTTCTGGGAAGTTATTTGGCAAACGTGAGCACAAACCAGGGTGGGGTGCAGCTGCAAAAAGTATTTTTTAAAATATTTAACATGTGCTTTTTAATGTATATTAAATGTGTTTTTTTAACCTTTGTTGGAATACTTTTTTCCCTTTTTGTTACAAATGTGTTTTTAATATTTTATAATACATGTTTTTTTTTTCAAATCTGCCAACCGTGGTTATTTTCTGGGAGGTTCTTTTTCAACGTGAGCACAATTCAGGGCAGGGTACTGCCACAAAAAGGTAAGATTCATTTTTTTATCTTAATTTGTGGGGGGTTTATTTGTACAAGAACGTCGTGAAGTCCCACTGACTACGCAACGCGAGCAGGAAAGAACACCTGGACAGGAAGGTAAGTGTATTTGTTTTTATCTTTAGCATGTGTATTTTGTATAATACACGTGTTTTGTTATATTTATGTCGAAACAGTTTTCTACTTTTTATGTTGCAAATATGTTTTTGTGAATTTATAATACACATGCTTTTATATTGAATCTGCAAACTTTAGTATTTTCTGGAAAATTCTTCGGCGAAAGTGAGCACAATCTAGGGCGGGGCGCAGCCACATAAAGGTATGTTTTTTTAATGTGTAACATGTGCTTTTTGATGTATATTAAATGGATTTTTTAAATTATTGTTTAAATTCTATTTTGCCATATCTGGTACAAATTTTCTTTTTGGATTTTTGTAGTGAATGAGCCACTTTTGTGGTCTGACACCCTATGATGACCCTCAACCACCACCATTTTGTATTGACTTAAGTGCGTTATGTTACCTTAGCCTTAATGTAGGATGGGTTTGCATATGCCTGCTTTTCTTCTGCCTTTTAGTGGAATAGTCTTTCCAAGAATAGAAGGTATGGGATGTTGAGGTGCAGTCTTGTGGGTGGTGGTGCACACAATGTGCTCAATGTTGTATACTGAGGGATTAAGTGTATAATGTTATTTGGGTTAGGTGAATTATGATTTTGACCTATTGACTTTGACATGGTCTAATGTCATTCTGCCTTCTGACTTTACCTTGCTTCAAACTTTTCTGTGTGCACAGTGGTGTGGATGAGAATTATAGGTGCTCCTTTGACATGGTTTTATGTCATCCTTGCTTTTTTGATTCCATCTTGCTTTGGGCCTTTGTGTGCATGACTTAACTAACTCCATTTTCATGCTGAAGCCATTTTCTGTGCCTGCACGAAGAAGAGGGCATGTTCTGCTCTCTCCTGTTTTTCGCATTTTTCTGACTAGAGAGAACTGGTTCTTATCAGAGGAATGTACATGGTCTGTCTTGTAGTCATAGCAAGGGCCTGATCAACTGTTGCTCTGACCTTGAAGCAGGCTGGTACGGGCTCTCATGAGAACTAGGGGCGGAGCTTGCTAGAAGCTTCGCTGTCTTTGAATGTGTATTAAAAAGGGGAGTCTACACTGGACTGGTGGAAGTTCATCCGTGGAGCAGACGTGTTGTCACGGAAAAGTGGTGTCACCTCTGAGCTTTCGCCCGGTTCACGCAATGGACTCCCCTTGAACAAAGTGGGGTGAAATGATGGAGCATTAGGTGAGGTGTCTCTGCTACTAACTGTCTCTTGATTCTTTTCTGAATTCTTTCCTTTCCGTCTTATTTTCTGATTCTTATATCCATACATATATATTTCTACATATATATTTGCAATCATACTATTGATATGTCAGAGTCTGCTATGTTAGGTGCATTTGGCTTACTGTGTGGTGCTATTTACTAATAAATACATCCCAGATATACCAATTCGTCTTTTCCTTGTAGCAGGAGGTGTGGACTCTTCTTGGCCAAGTATTCTGTTGTAGAAGGATGGGTGAATTCCCTTCTAGCAGGTAATTGTGTTATAGGAAGTTGGTCTAATCCTGGCAAGTGTTGTGCAAAGTCTGTGTATATATTGTTTTCTTGCCTTGCCTTTGGGGGAGTGTTGAAAGTTTGCACACCTTAGGAAGTGCTGTGTATATGTTATATTCCATAAGTTTGGAACTGATATTCTCTCCCTGGGAAAGTGACGGTACATTCCTTGGTCCAGGGGAGATCTAAATTTGTCATTACAATTTTATAATACACGTTTTTTTAGCGAATCCGCCAACTGTGTGTATTTTCTGGGAAGTTATTTGGCAAACGTGAGCACAATCCACGGTGGGGCGCAGCTAAAAAAAAGGTTAGTTTTTTTATATTTAACATGTGCTTTTTATTGTATATTAAATGGGTTTTTTAACCTTTGTTGGAATACTTTTTTCCCTTTCTATTACAAATGTGCTTTTTGTATTTTATAATACATGTGTTTTTTTTTCGAATCTGCCAACCTGAGTTATTTTCAGGGAAGTTCTTTTTCAACATGAGCACAATCCAGGGCGGGGCACTGCCACAAAGAGGTAGGAATTATTTTTTGATGTTCAGCACGTGTTTCTTAATGGATAACATGCTTTTGTTATCTTCATGTAGGCTTAAGCACGCTTTGATTCTGTTTTACTTAATTTGCGTATTTTCTTTTCTTTTTTTTTTATTTACAGGATCATCGTGAAGCCCCAGTGACTACACAACGCAAGCAGGAAGGAGCACCTGGACAGGAAGGTCAAAGTACTTGTTTTTATCTTTAGCATCTGTATATTGTATGATAAATGTGTTGTGTCATCTATATGTCAGAACAGTTTTCTACTTTTTATGTTGCAAATATGCTTTTGTTATTTTATAATACACATGCATTTTTATAAAATCTGCGAACCTTGTGTGTTTTCTGGAAAGTTCTTTGGCGAAAGCGAGCACAATCCAGGGCAGGGCACAGCCACGGAAAGGTATTTTTTTTTTTTTAATGTTTAGCACGTGTTTCTTAATGTATACCATGTGTGTTTTTTATCATTATGTCGGCTTGAGTATGCTTTTATTCCGTTTTCCTTTCTTAATGTGTTTTTTTTTTTTTACAGGATCGTCTTAAAGCCCCACTGAGTACGCAAGGCGAGCAGGGAAAGGCACATTGAAGGGAAGAGTATTTATTTTTATATTTAGCATGTGTATTTGTTACTCTACAATATATGCGTTGTTATTTTTATGTAAAAATGTTTTCCCCATGTTGAGAATTGTGCATTTTGTATTTCATAATATGCACCTTTTTATGTAATCTAAAAACCTTGGCTATTTTAGCCAAATCTTTTAGGCAGGTGCAAGCATACAGCAAGAAAAGAAGCACCTATACGGGAGGGCATAAGTATTTCTGACAAATGTGCTTTTTGTATTGTATAATACACGAGTGTTTTTAGCTGATCTGCCAACCGTGTGTATTTTCTGGGAAGTTATTTGGCAAACGTGAGCACAAACCAGGGTGGGGCGCAGCTGCAAAAAATTCTGTTTTTTAAAATTTTTAACATGTGCTTTTTAATGTATATTAAATGTGCTTTTTAACCTTTGTTGGAATACTTTTTTCCCTTTCTGTTACAAATGTGCTTTTTGTATTTTATAATACATGTTTTTTTTAATCAAATCTGCCAACCTTGGTTATTTTCTGGGAGGTTCTTTTCAACGTGAGCACAATTCAGGGCGGGGCACGGCCACAAAAAGGTAAGATTGATTTTTTGTTTTGCAGCACATGCTTCTTAATGGATAACATGCGTTTTTTATCTTCATGTAGACTTAAGAACGCATTGATTCTGTTTTTCTTCCTTCATTTGTGTTTTTTTTTTTTGTACAAGATCGTCGTGAAGCCCCACTGACTACGCAACGCGAGCAGTAAAGAGCACCTGGACAGGAAGGTAAGTCTATTTGTTTTTATCTTTAGCATGTGTATTTTGTATAATACATGTGTTTTGTTATATTAATGTCGAAACAGTTTTCTACTTTTTAAGTTGCGAATATGCTTTTGTGAATTTATAATACACATGCTTTTATATTGAATCTGCAAACATTAGTATTTTCTGGAAAGTTCTTCGGCGAAAGTGAACACAATCCAGGGCGGGGCACAGCCACATAAAGGTAAGGTTTTTTTATGTGTAACATGTGCTTTGTGATGTATATTTAAATGTGTTTTTTAACTTAATGTTTAAATTCTGTTTTGCCATATCTGATACAAATGTTCTTTTTGTATTTTATAATACACTTTTATTAGCGAATCCTCCAACTGTGTGTATTTTCTGGGAAGTTATTTGGCAAACGTTGGAATACTTTTTTCCCTTTCGGTTAAAAATGTGCTTCTTGTATTTGATAATACATGTGTTTTTTTTAATCGAATCTGCCAACCTGAGTCATTTTCGGGGAAGTTATTTTTCAACATGAGCACAATACAGGGCGGGGCACTGCCACAAAGAGGTACGATTTATTTTTTGATGTTCAGCACATGTTTCTTAATGGATAACATATGTGTTTTCTTATCTTCATGTAGGCTTAAGTATGCTTTGATTCTGTTTTACTTAATTTGTGTATTTTCTTTTTTTTTTTTTTTTTTTTACAGGATCGTCGTGAAGCCCCAGTGACTACGCAACGCGAGCAGGAAGGAGCACCTGGACAGGAAGGTAAAAGTACTTGTTTTTATCTTTAGCATGTGTATATTGTATGATAAATGTGTTTTGTTATCTCTACGTCAGAACAGTTTTCTACTTTTTATGCTGCGAATATGCTTTTGTTATTTTATAATACACGTGCTTTTCTATCGCATCTGCAAACATTGTTATTTTCTGGAAAGTTCTTTGGCGAACGCAAGTACAATCCAGCGAGGGGTGCAGTCACAGAAAGGTAATGTTTAGTACGTGTTTCTTAATGTATAACATATGCGTTTATGAATCTCAATGTAATCTTAAGTACGCTTTTATTTTGTTTTCCTTACTTACTTTTTTTTTTTTTTTAAAAGGATCGTCGTGAAGCCCCAGTGACTACGCAACGCGAGAAGGAAGGAGCACCTGGAGAGGAAGGTAAGAGTATTTGTTTTTATCTTTAGCATGTGTATATTGTATAATACATGCGTTTTGTGATATCTATGTTGCAACAGTTTTCTACTTTTTATGTTGCGAATATGCTTTTGTTTTTTTATAATACACGTGCTTTTATATCGAATCTGCGAACATTGATATTTTCTAGAAAACTCTTTGGCGCACGCGAATGCAATCAAAGGCGGGGCGCAGCCATATAAAGGTAAGGTTTGTTTTAAGTGTAACGTGCTTTTTGATGCATATTATATGCGTTTTTTAACTTAATGTTTAAATACTATTTTTCACTATCTGTTAGAAATGTTCTTTTTGTATTTTATTATACACGTGTTTTTTTAGCGAATCTGCCAATCGTGTTTATTTTCTGGGAAATTACTTGTCAAACGTGAGCACAATCCAGGGTGGGGCGCCGCTACAAAAAGGTAATATTTTTTTTAATATGTTTAACGTGCTTTTTAATGTATATTATATTTGTTTTTCACGCTTTATTGGAATACTTCTTTTTCCCTTTCTATTACAAAAGTGCTTTTTGTATTTTATAATACACCGCTTTTTTTATCAAATCTGCCAACCTTGGTTATTTTTGGGGAAGTTCTTTTTCAACGTGAGCACAATTCAGGGAGGGGCGCTGCCACACAAAGGTAAGATTTATTTTTTGATGTTCAGCATGTGTTTCTTAATGGATAACATGCACTTTTTTCAGCTTCATGT
Source organism: Triturus cristatus (assembly GCF_964204655.1). NCBI lineage: Eukaryota > Metazoa > Chordata > Amphibia > Caudata > Salamandridae > Triturus > Triturus cristatus. The sequence goes on from NC_140594.1 coordinate 1,153,068,777, forward strand.
AGGCTTACGTACGCTCTGATTCTGTTTTTCTTCCTTAATTTGTGTTTTATTTTTCAATAGGATCGTCGTGAAGCCCCAGTGCGTATGCAATGTAAGCAGGAAGGAGCACATGGACAGGAAGGTAAGAGTATTTGTTTTCATCTTTAGCATGTGTTTATTGTATAAAAAATGCATTTTGTTATGTTTATGTAGGAATACTTTTCTACTTTTTATGTTGCAGATATGCTTTTGTTATTTTATAATACATGTGCTTTTTTATCGAATCTGCGAACCTTGAGTGTTTTCTGGAAAGTTCTTTGGTGGAAGCGAGCACAATCCAGGGCGGGGCACAGCCACGGAAAGGTACGTTTACGTTTTTTTTATGTTTAGCACGTCTTTCTTAATGTATACCATATGTGTATTTTATCTTTATGTCGGCTTGAATATACTTTTATTTCATTTTCCTTTCTTAATATGTGGTTTTTTTTTGTTTTGTTTTTCACAGGATTGTCGTAAAACCCCACTGAGTATGCAAGGCGAGCAGGGAAATGCACATTGAAGGGAAGAGTATTTATTTTTATATTTAGCATGTGTTTTTGGTATTCTACAATATATGCATTATTTTTTATGTACAAATGTTTTCCCCATGTTGCGAATTGTGCATTTTGTATTTCATAAGATGCACTTTTTTAATGTAATCTACAAACCAAAGCCAAATCGTTTTGGCGGGTGCAAGCATACAGCAAGGAAAGAAGCACCTATACGGGAGGGCATAAGTATTTATTTTTATCTTTGCCATCTGTTTTATCAGTGTATAATATATGTGTTTTGCTATCAATATGTTGAAATACTTTTCCTTTTTTATGTTACAAATGTGCTTTAATTATTCTACAACACACGTTTTTTTTATCAAATGTGCAAACTTTCATATAAACATTGAAGTCCCCTCGGCGAACGCCAGTAGAGACAAAAAGGTACGGTTTTATTTTGGAGGATATGTGCATATTGTTACCATATAGTTTATTCTATATTATTCTATGAGGTTTTATTATTGCAGGATAAATGCGATTTGTTTAATAAAACTTTTACCCCATACTACTTCTGAATGTGTTCATTTCGTTACAGGATCGTCCAGAAGTCCCCCACTGACGTAAGCATAGAGCAGAAAAGAATGCACAATATGAAGGTAAGAGTAAATGTCTTTGTGAATGTTATCTTGTATGTTTAACATGTGGTTTTATTAGGTATAATATGTACGTTTTGTGTTATAATACTTTTTGTTACTGCATAGTACTGCGTTGTATTTCCGATTTGGTCTCAATGTCCCTCCCCAACACTAGCAAACAGCATGGAAAAATATTTTTTTAACAAAAGAACACTCAAGCCATTTTCAGGGGTTTTATTAGTATCAGTCACCATCCGGGAAACATTTGGTTAAACATATACTTCCTATGGCGCAGATACAATCTTTACAACAATTTATTAATTGAATGTTCTAAAAGTCTGGCTGTTTAATCTGTGTTGCCATTTTATGTTAATTAGGGATTAGCAACTAAAAGAAGATTGGTCTGTTCTTTAGCGTGCATATGTTGTGACTTTTTAACCCTCTTTTATTATTAAGGACGCCGTACAGTCCTTCTTTTTAGCGAACATTAGTAGTAGTTTTCACACAAACAATTTTATTCTTTTCGTTTGTGCAAAAAATGTGTTTTAAACAAATAGTTAAACTATTTAATATGTTCTGCTCTAAAGGACTTTAACTATCAATCAATCAAACCATATTATTCGGCGAACCAAAGCCATAAAAGTACACCACAGTGAACAATTTACATAAAAAAGCTGAATAAAGACATATTGATACATTTTAAATTCATTGAAATATACCACATACAAACACTAAAATAATGCCAATAAAAACAACTGACTTATAGTTCATTAATCATGCGATAAAAGCAATTATATCTATATATGAACTCGATCAGCATTTTTGAATATCTAACACCTTTTCTTCCTATGTCTCACTGCCGCCACCCAAAAATTCGCAACATTAAATATCTACAAGGGGTGTCGAATTTATTAAAATATCTACTTGTCCATGGGGCAGGTTGCTTCATAAAACTACTTGTCCTGTAACAAAACCCACTTCTCCCTTTGGTGCCATTAGGAGCGGCAACAAATTATGAAAGCAATCTCATTATATAAGAGCTCTAATATAGCATCTCTCATTATACCAGGGCTCATACCATAGTGGTGTTTGGATACTTGCAATCCCCTTATGTTTAATTAGATCAGAATTTTCTCAGTGCACTCAATATATTTAATATTTTAGGCTTTTTAGTTTAGTTTATGGTGTGCTGCGACATCTGTTGCACTGTCTAGCAGTGCTCTTGAAATTCCAAAGCTGTGTGGGTCAGGAACTCCTTTACCTTAGATGTGAGCACCGTTATTCTTGAAACAAGATGTTTCTTATCTTATTGTAGATCAATGAATTTTCACATGAATCTTTAATGTTAGCTCAACATAAAGTTTTATTCTTGGTTTTCTTTCTTATGTGAGTTTCCTTTACAATTCTAGCATCTTATATTCTCAGAATGCCAAATATTCCATCTTATTTGACCCTTCCTCAGGGGTCTAAAAACAAATACATGAATAGCACAAATCAAATATACAATCTGAAAATCCTTGAATACTTCAAACAAAACAGGAAAAAAATAAAGGCTAGATTCAGCAAGGTAACAGTATTCTGATTCAACTCGCACTTCACAAAGTTCAATGCAATCTTTCTGTGTGCCGATAATCATTGCATTTTGAAACAGTGACAAATTAATCATAAAAACAATCTTACCAATTTTAGAATCTTAAGATACACACTAAGTATGCAGACTTTTAGTATTCAGTGCACAAGCTAAGCTAATGCAGGGCAAGCGCGAGGAACATTTCTGTGTCAAAATATTGGTTACATTGTATCGGCAGATAGACGTTGCTTACGAAAAGAATGCATAATCAATCATTAAGCGGTTACAAAGATTCAAAAGAATGTTAGGTTTCGGTAATGTTGCTAATGTCATAGAACCTTTCTCATACGAAAATACTCCCGCGTTTCAATTATTTGCTTAACGAAACCACTTACATTGAAGAGCGCTGCTTCAATCGCAAAATGACGCGCGAAAAACTTTGATAGTGGCTGCTCTCACGATACCTCAGGTGTTTACGTAAAATACGTCTTACCGGTTCAAATGGATCTTAAAGAGTCCGTACCCCTATTTTGTGATAGGTATTGTGGTAAACTATACGCACCATGATGCACTATTGTAGTATGTGAAGTAATGCCAGCTAATTTCAGTGTTCTCAGCTGTAGACATGTAATAATGGTGATTTAAAAAAGGATTCACCACATTTCGTCAGTGTCATCCTTTGATCTAAAACAATTAATCACAAGGGTTTTCGATGACTCTCAATGATAAGATACAGTATTATGTCTCAGTATTCAGACGCTAACAAGCGTAACAATCATGTAAAAATTCAGTTAGAATTTACGGTTTCTATATATAAACCGATCATAAAAGTCTATGTGAACTATGTAGTGCTTTACCCATAATTTATTGAAACAGTGTAAGTTACAACAAATATGCTTATCTGAGTTCAGTTGCATGGACTGCAATTTTTTGATCGGGAAAAAGTCTGCACTTAATATTTGTTTTTGTGGATCCATGTCTGGACGTAATTGTACTGATTGCAAAATAGTGAATTTTAATTGACAGATTTGACGATTGGCTTCTTGCCAGTGTGATGCCACTATAGATTCAAGTTTTCAATCGGATGTTGCTTTTATGTTCTATGATACGAACTTTCACCTTCCGTTCTGTAAGACCCACATATATTTTGCCACAAGCGCATTTAATTGCATAAATAACATTCTTGAGGTCACACGTACTTGTGTGTTTAAATGTGATTTTTGTGCCTTTTGTCAGATGTGAAAATTCATTTCCCACCATGACGTTATTACAGAGGTGCAGTTCTCACATCTCTGCATAGCCTTGAACTTATGTTGTTGGCTCGAATCTTTCCTTTGTGACAAAAACTCCAGTGTTTGTTCATGATATTTTTTATTTTCTTTGCTTGCGTTGAGTATTTCAATATACAAATTGTTGATTTCTTTTTTTCTTCTCTTGATCCAGCAAGTAAAGATTCTCTGTTCATGGAGCTAACACGTTTCATTGATTCTTCGACGATTTCTTTAGGATATCCTCTTTGGGTATACCTTCCTCCAAACATTTTTATAGTTTAATTTGCATCTTCTGGGTTCGATGCAAGAATTGTAAAGGAAATTCACATAAGAAAGAAACCAAGAATAAAACTTTATGTTGAGCAAACATTGAAGATTCATGTGAACATCCATTGATCTACAATAAAATAATAAACATCTTGATTCAAGATAACAGTGCTCACATCTAAGGGAAAGGAGTTCCTGACCCACACAGCTTTAAATCCCCTTATGTTGCAATGTTCCCACAGATCTACATACTGTGGCTTAAGGTAGTGGTAAGCAATAGTTCCAGGGCTACAATGCCTTTTTGAGTCTCTGCAAACCTACTAACTTGCATGTTTTAAAGGTTTTCAACAACTCTTCTCTAATCTTTTCTTGTAAATGTTGAAAATTTACGCCCGACAATGGCAGATGTAAACCTTCTTCAAGAGTTGGGAAAGTGAACTTGCAAACACTCAGATTTTCTCATGACCTAATCTACCCATGCATACTTGCTCATGCTAAAATGCAGTTCATAAATATTTTCCAGGAGTACTAATTCTTATCCTAATTCTGAAAAATCTTGGGAATTCACAAAAGCCGTATAGCTGCACTTAATGCAAGTACATATAACATGGGTGCACTTTTGAGACTTTATGTAATAATTGGGCCCCTGATTTGGTCTGGAGTTGACCATGACCTTTTGAGTTTATTAAAATGTTGTCTCTCTCTCTCTATCGGCTGACTTGACTGTGAGTGACAGCATTCTGCTTTTTCACAAGGAGCATATCGGCACACAAAGTAGTTTTGTTCAGTGCCAGTAACTACTGAGGCAGTGTGTGCTTTTTGAGACCAAAAACAAATTTTGCTTTTGCCAATGTTTGTTATAATGGTGAGAGCCCGGCAGCTCCCACACCAATAAGGTTTTACAAAAACCAAGACAAAACAATTCACACATTGACAAAACTAAAAAGCTGAGCATCAATAATCAGACAGAATGGCATTGCCAATGCTGGTTTATTTTTGTTTCCCATAATCTTATTGAAACTGGTTGCACTGATTTTTCATTAAGAATATTTTTGGGAAATATTAGCATGCATCACCACATGTTACTGAATGATGCTGCAAAGAAATGGTACCTGAAATTTTACAGTACTTTAGCTACATGTTTTGTCTTCTGCTTTCATGTTTTAATAAACATTTTATTTTAAAAGCAAACAATCATCAATCTTGTATTCAAGCTTCTGCAAATATTTGCATCAAATCTGAGACCATTCTGGGAGCATTATACATAGCCTCGTATGGTAAACTTTGAAAACGTGTGTACACATTTTTATGCTGGAACCGCTGTAGGTAGTGCAGTCAGAGCTTGCATTTACTTTTAGCGCTCTTGTTGCTTTTTGTTGCCCTTGACCCCAAACAATATGTCCTGGGCGTCGGACTATAGGAATTTCACATGCCTGATCTCCCATGGGTTATTAAACAACTGCAGATATAGTAGGGCTGTACTGACTTGCAAAAAAACCCTTCTTTAAAATGAGTCCTAAAAACTTTCTCCTCATGAGGCGAAAATGCTCACAAAACATTTTTAAAGTGCATGGTGTCCTGCAAAGAAAAATTCTCACATGTACAGGGACCTAGTTCTTTTACCCTGCTCCAGCCCTGGATTGTAACTTTATAATACTGTATAATCAACAGTACTTTTATTGTTATTAATAAGATTTAATTTGGTTTACCTGCAAGGTGCGTGTATTTTAGTACATCATTTACAATCTTTAATGTTATATGAGATTGTTTCTATTATGCCAATTGTTTTAAAACTGTACAGCATTACTATGCAGAGGTACAGTTTTATGTTAGGTGCAGGAATTTATTGTACTGTATTTAAATATAGAATTCACCAACTTTCATGCATAATATTTTTCTTTTTCTTATGCTGCTAATGTGCTTTGGTTTATTTTACAATATGCACACTTAATATTTAATCCACGAAACTTGATGTTATAAGGTTTAAATTGGCTTATTTTAATAAAATCTGCAAACCTTGCTGATCCTCGCGATCTCCACGAGTGTTGCAAGCACAAACAAGGGCAGAGCCCAGCCACAGGGAGGTAAGAATATTTTCTTTATTTTGTTTAGCACGTGTTCTTTAATGTATACCATATACATTTTTTATCTTAATTTATGCTTTTATTCAGTTTCCTTTTTTTAATGCGTTTATTTATGGGATCAACGCGAAGCCGAGCTTCTACGTAGCGCGAGCAAACAGTAGGAAGAAGCACCGGAACAGGAAGGTAAATTTTTGTTTTGTATGTTTACCATGTGTTTTTAACATTGTATAAGATATATGCTTTGTTATATTTATGACGAAACACTTTGTCAATTTTAATGTTATTTATATTAGGGATGCACTTTTGTTATTTTATATTACAAGTGTTTTTTTATCAAAGCTGCAACCCTTGGGAGTTTTGTGGGAATTTCCTTGGCGAACGCGAGCACAATCAAGGGCGGGGACTAGACACAGGAAGGTAAGATTTTTTTTTTGTTTAACATGTGCTTTTTAATGTATATTAAATGTGTTTTTTATCTTAGTTTTGAAATACTTTTTTTGCCTTTCTGTTACAAATGTGCTTTTGGTATTTTATAATATGCGCGTTTTAATATTTAATCATCAAACATTAGCTATCCTTGAAATCTCTCTAACCATTGCGAGCACAAACCAGGGCCGTGCACAGCCACAGGAAGGTAAGAGTCGGTTTTTTGGGTGTGTACGTGGTTTTATTAGTATGCGATAGGTGCATTTTGTTTAAAAATTGTTATTTACAATGTGGTGCACTTTAAAATACCCCGCAACAGCACAAGCAGAGAGCAAAGAGGAGTGTACGGAAAACAAGGTAAGAATATGTTTTATTATTGCAATATATATGCGTTTTGTTTGAAAATGCTTTTACTCTGTGCTGCTTATTAATGTGTGCATTTCTTTACAGGATCGTCGCAATGCCCCTCAATAATGCAATCACAAAGCAGAAGGGAGTGCACAACGCAAAGTTAAGAGTAAATGTCTTTGTAAATAAACCCTGTATGTTTAGCAAGCAGTTTTATTAGGTATAATATGTACGTTTTGTTTGAAAATGGTTTTATTACTGTATACTACTGCGTTATGTTACTATTTATTACCGGTATGGACGCGATGTCACTCGCCGACACCAGTAAAGGTACAGGTTTTATTAAGTTGTGCAATTAATTACTGCCTACTTTCTTAACACAAATACACTCTTAAGACAGGGGTTCATTAATATCAGGGTCACAGTCTGGACAACATTTGGTTAAACATATACTTCCTATGGAGCAGATAAAATCTTAACAGCAATTTGTTAACTGTCTGATCTGCACGTCTGACTGTGTAATCTGTGTCGCCATCTTATGTTAATTAGGAATTAGCAGCTAAAAGCAAAGTGGTCTGTTCTTTAGCACACACGTTGTGACTTTTAAAACGTTTTTCGTTTACCGTTAATGACGCCCTCCAGTGGAACATTTTTATTAGTTTTCACGCAATTAATTGATTCTTTTCCTCTGTGCAAAACATTTTTTTTACAAATATTATTTAGTATTTTCTGCTCGGCTGGATTTTAGCTATATAATATCGTATAATATGCAGCTCTTTCATTATTATCAAGAAGATTTATTTTGACTTACATGTAATGTGCGCGTATTTAATTATATCATTTACAAACTTTAATGTTATAAAATATTGTTTTTACTATGCCAATTGTTTTAAAGCAGTGCAGCGAAGCTATGCAGAGGTACAGGCACACTTTTATGTTATGTGTTTGAATTTATTGTATTATCTTTAAATAAAGGATGAACCAACTTTGATACCTAATATTTTTCTTCTTTTTTATGGTGCTAATATACTTTATTTTATTGTATAAAAAGCACATTTATCATTAGCAATTCTAAAATACTTCATGTGATAACGTTTAAATTGGCTTGCCCAATAACAGCACGGGCGCTGCGCACACACAGAGGTAGTATTCTTAAGTTTCGCATTTTGTCTTATTATTGAATTATGTTTTTCATTGAATGTGGTTTTATTTGTAGTGCTATTTTCATATACAATCTAAATGTGATCCTTATACAAGAACTTACTGTGAGTATTTATTTACACGTTTGTCACAATGCTCCTGTACATACACGAGCAAACACCAGGGAGGAAGGCATGCACTTAAAGGTAATAGTAAGTGTTATTATTGTACAAAAAGTGCCTTTTTAAATAATGGGTATGACTTTGTGGTGCTCTTAGGTGATTATGGTTTTTTAAGACAGGATTATGTTTTTTTAGGATACTTGTGATACCCTCTCACCAATGACAAGAGAGCAAAAAAAGCGTATGTAAAGGTAGATAAAAGTAGGTTTTTATGTTGCACCTGTAGTTTCATTATATATAACATGTGCGATTGGTCAGAATATGCTTTTTTGTATGGTGCACATAATTTGACTATTTACAGTATTTTCGCGATGCCGCTGGCCAAGGCAAGGATAGAAATGAAAAATGTATGAAAGCATAGGATAGGTGTATTTTCCCATGTTGCACATGTGGTTTTAATATGCATAGAATGAGCGTATCTTTCTGAATATGAATTTTACTGTATGATGCTTTGTAATGTGTGTATATATTTATCGGTTGGCCACAATGTCCCTCATTGACCCCAGCAGAGAGCAGGAAGGAATGCATAAAAAGAAAGGTAAGAGTAAATTTTATTATTACCAATTTTTTTTTGTTTAAATATGATTTTTATTTTATAGTACTCCATATTGTAAATATGTATTTATGAGAACGTTGTCGTGACCCTCAGTAATGTGAACAAAAAGTACTCTTACTATGGTGTGCCTAGAACAAAAAAAAAAGCGCATGTGAAGGCAGGTCAATGCATTTTGTTTTTACTTAATGGTGCTCCTTAATGTAACTAATTATTTAAAGACTCTTCTAATGCCTCTTATCCACGTTCGCACAAGCAGACGTACAAAAATGTGAATGTAGATTTTATTATTCACAAATATGAACGTATTGTTTATAAAATAAAATTGTTAGGGTGCTCCATAATGTAACTATATATTTACGGGGAGCATGCGATGCCCCTCACTAATGCGAGTTGAGAGCTCCTGTACTATAGAGCACGCATAAAACATGGAAGAGAGCATATAAAAGAAGGTACGAATAATAAGTTCCTATGTTCCGCATGTGATTTTATTATGATTTTATTAATGTGTCATTTTGTCCAACTTGATAGGACATCAGGAGCACTACGCACATGGGAAAGGTGTTATTGTTATGAAATTTTATTTGTTTTTTGCAAAACTTTAAGTATATCAATGCAAACCATGACGTTAAAACTTATTTCAACTCAGCATATTCCAAAGCAGAGCAGTAGTACTCTATGTACCTTACAGTAACAGTATCTATAAATTTTTTTTTTTTTTTAAGTTCCATTTTTTGCTAAGACAAACAACGTGAAGCAAAATCACATTATCAGCGACACCATCTATTAGACGCACAATATGGCATACAGTTCAGATGCAAGTTATACATACCCTCTAAAAACTCAATTAACTCACGCCTCGACATCCCTTTCATCCTCACAAGAAGACTTCCGCAGAAAATTTACATACAGCTAGACAACAACATCCCATCTATATGCATTTCCTAAACAACAAGTGTTGTACTCTTTTATTATTCCTCTAAACTAACTACGTTTTATTACCTTTGCGTGTACTTAATCAGAAAAAGCAAGCATTCAGAACATTTTTTCAGACGGAGCCATCCCCTATACATCAAGAAAGCTAAAAACCGAAGTACTTCTGTTACCAAAAAAAACAGTAAGTTACCTATACCATTGCAATGAAAATAGGCTTTAGCTTTCCCCCATAATAGCACTTCCTTTCACAAATTTTAAAACTATTTTAACATAATCTTAAATATACATTTTATAAAGCTTTATTTTTATCTTGTATGCAGGCAAATATTTACAAACAAAAGATTATTCCTTAATACTGTTTACCATGAGCTTTGCAATTACACATTGTTGCACAATACTTATAGTTTGCGACACACACCCATAATTTGTGGCTGCAATAAACAAGTAGGCTCATGTAATGTCCGACTTTTTGTAGACGATAATCAATTACTTTGCCTTGTGAAAAAAAAAATATATATAGCTCTTAAGGCCTGAATAGTGTTGTCCACCTTGCTTTAAATACATGCAACTGTTCTCCTATTCATGTAAACAGTTAACCTGCGTCTATTCCGTTTCTTTTTGTAAACCATTAACAAATTGCATCGAAATAAATGTTTTTAGTAGCACCGCTTAATTTGCTTTTAATTAAATCTTGTACTGAAAGCTTTATTTAGCTTGTAATATTTTACGGTATTTTCCAACTTAACTTCAAATACCAGTACTTTCTACACTATTTATCTAGAAAAAACGCTACAGTACGTTATTTTGAAAAATCCAAGCATTCAATTTATATATGGTTGCGTCTCGGGCAAACATGAAGCTGTTAAATTGCTATTGTGTGCCTCTTTTGTAAGCAAACATGTACATCTTTTAATTAACTCGAACTTTGCTTTAAGCTTTTTAATGGTTCATTGATACTTTTAAATGCTGTTTTAAATATTTATAACCCACTTACTATTTGTTAGAAATGGGATTTCTGGTTGGCTAAGGCTTGCGCCAAAGTCAGGCAGAAACCACCACTCTAGTCAGGGCAAGGAAGTTACACGCCAAAGATAACCCCTGCTCACCCCCTTGGTAGCTTGGCACGAGCAGTCCGGCTTATCCCTGAGGCGATGTGTAAAGCGTTTGCGCGCGCACCCAGCAACAACACCCAAGGGCCACCACAAAGGAAACTCCACACAAGGTATTCTATAAAAATAGCCTTTGTATTATACACAACACATTAGATAAAAACACACACTCTACAATGTGCCACCAGGCACGGGCAGAATTTACAAGGGATTATATATACAGGGGACAGGGCCACATGGACCACTGTCAGGAATTAGCACTTAGAACATAGGAATAATACTGTAGTACAAAATAACATATGTAGCACACAACCAGTAATTACTGGTATCAGGTAAGTACCACCTACGCAACCCTAACCACCTTAGGAAAATATTGCGCAGGGAATCAGGACCTCACTAGCACCACCTGTACTAGGGAGAAAACAACCACCTAAGTATCACAATACCTGTAGGGGTCTAAGCACATAAACACATGATGCATAACATTCAGAGGTGTAAAGCAAAGCACATGACGCATAAACACATTCAGAGGTGCAGAAAAGGTACAATGGCGCCAAAACTCACATTAGCCACTACTGTGGCAGTCCCTGGGCCAACTGGCCTAGTAGGGGCAAGGACGCCCTGCGTCCAGAAAAGTCAGGGCGCGCAGGCTGCGCAAGCCAGAACACCGAGGCCACAACCTAAACGGTGCAGCTGCCCACTAAGTGCTGGGCAGCTGGGAAGACGCTGGGGCCAACGTTGGAGCCTTCCAGGGCTCTGAATACCCAATCCTCGTGGCCCCCTGAGCCCCTCTGGGCTCTACAACAAGAAATGCCCCCCTAGAGCCTCCGCGGCTCTGAACAACTCTGTGGGGCAAGGTGGGAGCGGCCCGCTGCCATCTGGGGCCGCTCTATCACTGAAGAAATGCCCCCTGAGCCTCGCAGGCTCTAAACAATAATGCGCCCCGCGTTGGAGCCTCAACCGGCTCTTAACCAAGCAATGCACCCCGTTGGAGCGATCCGCTGTGGAGCGGGGCCGCTCTGCTTCTGCCTCTCCCCACCCGGACTCCCTTTTTCACTTACCGGCTAGGGGAGAGGTGGCGAAGGCAGGACTCGGTCTGCGGGGCTTGTTCCTCGCGGACTTGGACGGGAAGGCGGAGCCTACGGGCTCCGAACACGAAGGCCACACGTCCCAGTGCGGGGTGGGCTCCCGCCTGGGTGGGGGACACGGCGCTTCCTCTCCGGAGTGCCCCGGGGCGCAGGGTAGGCTCCTGCCTGCTCCGGGGCTCAAATTAGCCGCGAGTGTTCGGTGGGAGGCGGGGTAGGCTCCCGCCCTCCTATTTCCGTTTCCGGTTGTCCCGGAGACCCGCCCCCGGCCCGCCTGACTTCCTGGTCGGGCGCCGGAGGGCGATTCGCGGGCAAATGCCGGGTGGGCACCGGCGCTTTTTAAAATGCTATAAATCGAGGTGGGCACTCGATAGGGCGGCAATGTCCCGGGCAGGGTGGGCACCTGCCAGGGGACCTCAGGATCGGCCCAGAACGGGGCAAATGCCGGGTGGGCACCGGCTTTGAGAAATAAAGCGCTCTGTGCGCTAAAAGGCAATTACAAGCGCTCCCAGGCGCTTGAGGGACAAATAAAGCGCTCCCAGCAGAGACAAAAAGGTACGGTTTTATTTTGGAGGATATGTGCATATTGTTACCATATAGTTTATTCTATATTATTCTATGAGGTTTTATTATTGCAGGATAAATGCGATTTGTTTAATAAAACTTTTACCCCATACTACTTCTGAATGTGTTCATTTCGTTACAGGATCGTCCAGAAGTCCCCCACTGACGTAAGCATAGAGCAGAAAAGAATGCACAATATGAAGGTAAGAGTAAATGTCTTTGTGAATGTTATCTTGTATGTTTAACATGTGGTTTTATTAGGTATAATATGTACGTTTTGTGTTATAATACTTTTTGTTACTGCATAGTACTGCGTTGTTTTTCCGATTTGGTCTCAATGTCCCTCCCCAACACTAGCAAACAGCATGGAAAAATATTTTTTTAACAAAAGAACACTCAAGCCATTTTCAGGGGTTTTATTAGTATCAGTCACCATCCGGGAAACATTTGGTTAAACATATACTTCCTATGGCGCAGATACAATCTTTACAACAATTTATTAATTGAATGTTCTAAAAGTCTGGCTGTTTAATCTGTGTTGCCATTTTATGTTAATTAGGGATTAGCAACTAAAAGAAGATTGGTCTGTTCTTTAGCGTGCATATGTTGTGACTTTTTAACCCTCTTTTATTATTAAGGACGCCGTACAGTCCTTCTTTTTAGCGAACATTAGTAGTAGTTTTCACACAAACAATTTTATTCTTTTCGTTTGTGCAAAAAATGTGTTTTAAACAAATAGTTAAACTATTTAATATGTTCTGCTCTAAAGGACTTTAACTATCAATCAATCAAACCATATTATTCGGCGAACCAAAGCCATAAAAGTACACCACAGTGAACAATTTACATAAAAAAGCTGAATAAAGACATATTGATACATTTTAAATTCATTGAAATATACCACATACAAACACTAAAATAATGCCAATAAAAACAACTGACTTATAGTTCATTAATCATGCGATAAAAGCAATTATATCTATATATGAACTCGATCAGCATTTTTGAATATCTAACACCTTTTCTTCCTATGTCTCACTGCCGCCACCCAAAAATTCGCAACATTAAATATCTACAAGGGGTGTCGAATTTATTAAAATATCTACTTGTCCATGGGGCAGGTTGCTTCATAAAACTACTTGTCCTGTAACAAAACCCACTTCTCCCTTTGGTGCCATTAGGAGCGGCAACAAATTATGAAAGCAATCTCATTATATAAGAGCTCTAATATAGCATCTCTCATTATACCAGGGCTCATACCATAGTGGTGTTTGGATACTTGCAATCCCCTTATGTTTAATTAGATCAGAATTTTCTCAGTGCACTCAATATATTTAATATTTTAGGCTTTTTAGTTTAGTTTATGGTGTGCTGCGACATCTGTTGCACTGTCTAGCAGTGCTCTTGAAATTCCAAAGCTGTGTGGGTCAGGAACTCCTTTACCTTAGATGTGAGCACCGTTATTCTTGAAACAAGATGTTTCTTATCTTATTGTAGATCAATGAATTTTCACATGAATCTTTAATGTTAGCTCAACATAAAGTTTTATTCTTGGTTTTCTTTCTTATGTGAGTTTCCTTTACAATTCTAGCATCTTATATTCTCAGAATGCCAAATATTCCATCTTATTTGACCCTTCCTCAGGGGTCTAAAAACAAATACATGAATAGCACAAATCAAATATACAATCTGAAAATCCTTGAATACTTCAAACAAAACAGGAAAAAAATAAAGGCTAGATTCAGCAAGGTAACAGTATTCTGATTCAACTCGCACTTCACAAAGTTCAATGCAATCTTTCTGTGTGCCGATAATCATTGCATTTTGAAACAGTGACAAATTAATCATAAAAACAATCTTACCAATTTTAGAATCTTAAGATACACACTAAGTATGCAGACTTTTAGTATTCAGTGCACAAGCTAAGCTAATGCAGGGCAAGCGCGAGGAACATTTCTGTGTCAAAATATTGGTTACATTGTATCGGCAGATAGACGTTGCTTACGAAAAGAATGCATAATCAATCATTAAGCGGTTACAAAGATTCAAAAGAATGTTAGGTTTCGGTAATGTTGCTAATGTCATAGAACCTTTCTCATACGAAAATACTCCCGCGTTTCAATTATTTGCTTAACGAAACCACTTACATTGAAGAGCGCTGCTTCAATCGCAAAATGACGCGCGAAAAACTTTGATAGTGGCTGCTCTCACGATACCTCAGGTGTTTACGTAAAATACGTCTTACCGGTTCAAATGGATCTTAAAGAGTCCGTACCCCTATTTTGTGATAGGTATTGTGGTAAACTATACGCACCATGATGCACTATTGTAGTATGTGAAGTAATGCCAGCTAATTTCAGTGTTCTCAGCTGTAGACATGTAATAATGGTGATTTAAAAAAGGATTCACCACATTTCGTCAGTGTCATCCTTTGATCTAAAACAATTAATCACAAGGGTTTTCGATGACTCTCAATGATAAGATACAGTATTATGTCTCAGTATTCAGACGCTAACAAGCGTAACAATCATGTAAAAATTCAGTTAGAATTTACGGTTTCTATATATAAACCGATCATAAAAGTCTATGTGAACTATGTAGTGCTTTACCCATAATCAATTGAAACAGTGTAAGTTACAACAAATATGCTTATCTGCGTTCAGTTGCATGGACTGCAATTTTTTGATCGGGAAAAAGTCTGCACTTAATATTTGTTTTTGTGGATCCATGTCTGGACGTAATTGTACTGATTGCAAAATAGTGAATTTTAATTGACAGATTTGACGATTGGCTTCTTGCCAGTGTGATGCCACTATAGATTCAAGTTTTCAATCGGATGTTGCTTTTATGTTCTATGATACGAACTTTCACCTTCCGTTCTGTAAGACCCACATATATTTTGCCACAAGCGCATTTAATTGCATAAATAACATTCTTGAGGTCACACGTACTTGTGTGTTTAAATGTGATTTTTGTGCCTTTTGTCAGATGTGAAAATTCATTTCCCACCATGACGTTATTACAGAGGTGCAGTTCTCACATCTCTGCATAGCCTTGAACTTATGTTGTTGGCTCGAATCTTTCCTTTGTGACAAAAACTCCAGTGTTTGTTCATGATATTTTTTATTTTCTTTGCTTGCGTTGAGTATTTCAATATACAAATTGTTGATTTCTTTTTTTCTTCTCTTGATCCAGCAAGTAAAGATTCTCTGTTCATGGAGCTAACACGTTTCATTGATTCTTCGACGATTTCTTTAGGATATCCTCTTTGGGTATACCTTCCTCCAAACATTTTTATAGTTTAATTTGCATCTTCTGGGTTCGATGCAAGAATTGTAAAGGAAATTCACATAAGAAAGAAACCAAGAATAAAACTTTATGTTGAGCAAACATTGAAGATTCATGTGAACATCCATTGATCTACAATAAAATAATAAACATCTTGATTCAAGATAACAGTGCTCACATCTAAGGGAAAGGAGTTCCTGACCCACACAGCTTTAAATCCCCTTATGTTGCAATGTTCCCACAGATCTACATACTGTGGCTTAAGGTAGTGGTAAGCAATAGTTCCAGGGCTACAATGCCTTTTTGAGTCTCTGCAAACCTACTAACTTGCATGTTTTAAAGGTTTTCAACAACTCTTCTCTAATCTTTTCTTGTAAATGTTGAAAATTTACGCCCGACAATGGCAGATGTAAACCTTCTTCAAGAGTTGGGAAAGTGAACTTGCAAACACTCAGATTTTCTCATGACCTAATCTACCCATGCATACTTGCTCATGCTAAAATGCAGTTCATAAATATTTTCCAGGAGTACTAATTCTTATCCTAATTCTGAAAAATCTTGGGAATTCACAAAAGCCGTATAGCTGCACTTAATGCAAGTACATATAACATGGGTGCACTTTTGAGACTTTATGTAATAATTGGGCCCCTGATTTGGTCTGGAGTTGACCATGACCTTTTGAGTTTATTAAAATGTTGTCTCTCTCTCTCTATCGGCTGACTTGACTGTGAGTGACAGCATTCTGCTTTTTCACAAGGAGCATATCGGCACACAAAGTAGTTTTGTTCAGTGCCAGTAACTACTGAGGCAGTGTGTGCTTTTTGAGACCAAAAACAAATTTTGCTTTTGCCAATGTTTGTTATAATGGTGAGAGCCCGGCAGCTCCCACACCAATAAGGTTTTACAAAAACCAAGACAAAACAATTCACACATTGACAAAACTAAAAAGCTGAGCATCAATAATCAGACAGAATGGCATTGCCAATGCTGGTTTATTTTTGTTTCCCATAATCTTATTGAAACTGGTTGCACTGATTTTTCATTAAGAATATTTTTGGGAAATATTAGCATGCATCACCACATGTTACTGAATGATGCTGCAAAGAAATGGTACCTGAAATTTTACAGTACTTTAGCTACATGTTTTGTCTTCTGCTTTCATGTTTTAATAAACATTTTATTTTAAAAGCAAACAATCATCAATCTTGTATTCAAGCTTCTGCAAATATTTGCATCAAATCTGAGACCATTCTGGGAGCATTATACATAGCCTCGTATGGTAAACTTTGAAAACGTGTGTACACATTTTTATGCTGGAACCGCTGTAGGTAGTGCAGTCAGAGCTTGCATTTACTTTTAGCGCTCTTGTTGCTTTTTGTTGCCCTTGACCCCAAACAATATGTCCTGGGCGTCGGACTATAGGAATTTCACATGCCTGATCTCCCATGGGTTATTAAACAACTGCAGATATAGTAGGGCTGTACTGACTTGCAAAAAAACCCTTCTTTAAAATGAGTCCTAAAAACTTTCTCCTCATGAGGCGAAAATGCTCACAAAACATTTTTAAAGTGCATGGTGTCCTGCAAAGAAAAATTCTCACATGTACAGGGACCTAGTTCTTTTACCCTGCTCCAGCCCTGGATTGTAACTTTATAATACTGTATAATCAACAGTACTTTTATTGTTATTAATGAGATTTAATTTGGTTTACCTGCAAGGTGCGTGTATTTTAGTACATCATTTACAATCTTTAATGTTATATGAGATTGTTTCTATTATGCCAATTGTTTTAAAACTGTACAGCATTACTATGCAGAGGTACAGTTTTATGTTAGGTGCAGGAATTTATTGTACTGTATTTAAATATAGAATTCACCAACTTTCATGCATAATATTTTTCTTTTTCTTATGCTGCTAATGTGCTTTGGTTTATTTTACAATATGCACACTTAATATTTAATCCACGAAACTTGATGTTATAAGGTTTAAATTGGCTTATTTTAATAAAATCTGCAAACCTTGCTGATCCTCGCGATCTCCACGAGTGTTGCAAGCACAAACAAGGGCAGAGCCCAGCCACAGGGAGGTAAGAATATTTTCTTTATTTTGTTTAGCACGTGTTCTTTAATGTATACCATATACATTTTTTATCTTAATTTATGCTTTTATTCAGTTTCCTTTTTTTAATGCGTTTATTTATGGGATCAACGCGAAGCCGAGCTTCTACGTAGCGCGAGCAAACAGTAGGAAGAAGCACCGGAACAGGAAGGTAAATTTTTGTTTTGTATGTTTACCATGTGTTTTTAACATTGTATAAGATATATGCTTTGTTATATTTATGACGAAACACTTTGTCAATTTTAATGTTATTTATATTAGGGATGCACTTTTGTTATTTTATATTACAAGTGTTTTTTTATCAAAGCTGCAACCCTTGGGAGTTTTGTGGGAATTTCCTTGGCGAACGCGAGCACAATCAAGGGCGGGGACTAGACACAGGAAGGTAAGATTTTTTTTTTGTTTAACATGTGCTTTTTAATGTATATTAAATGTGTTTTTTATCTTAGTTTTGAAATACTTTTTTTGCCTTTCTGTTACAAATGTGCTTTTGGTATTTTATAATATGCGCGTTTTAATATTTAATCATCAAACATTAGCTATCCTTGAAATCTCTCTAACCATTGCGAGCACAAACCAGGGCCGTGCACAGCCACAGGAAGGTAAGAGTCGGTTTTTTGGGTGTGTACGTGGTTTTATTAGTATGCGATAGGTGCATTTTGTTTAAAAATTGTTATTTACAATGTGGTGCACTTTAAAATACCCCGCAACAGCACAAGCAGAGAGCAAAGAGGAGTGTACGGAAAACAAGGTAAGAATATGTTTTATTATTGCAATATATATGCGTTTTGTTTGAAAATGCTTTTACTCTGTGCTGCTTATTAATGTGTGCATTTCTTTACAGGATCGTCGCAATGCCCCTCAATAATGCAATCACAAAGCAGAAGGGAGTGCACAACGCAAAGTTAAGAGTAAATGTCTTTGTAAATAAACCCTGTATGTTTAGCAAGCAGTTTTATTAGGTATAATATGTACGTTTTGTTTGAAAATGGTTTTATTACTGTATACTACTGCGTTATGTTACTATTTATTACCGGTATGGACGCGATGTCACTCGCCGACACCAGTAAAGGTACAGGTTTTATTAAGTTGTGCAATTAATTACTGCCTACTTTCTTAACACAAATACACTCTTAAGACAGGGGTTCATTAATATCAGGGTCACAGTCTGGACAACATTTGGTTAAACATATACTTCCTATGGAGCAGATAAAATCTTAACAGCAATTTGTTAACTGTCTGATCTGCACGTCTGACTGTGTAATCTGTGTCGCCATCTTATGTTAATTAGGAATTAGCAGCTAAAAGCAAAGTGGTCTGTTCTTTAGCACACACGTTGTGACTTTTAAAACGTTTTTCGTTTACCGTTAATGACGCCCTCCAGTGGAACATTTTTATTAGTTTTCACGCAATTAATTGATTCTTTTCCTCTGTGCAAAACATTTTTTTTACAAATATTATTTAGTATTTTCTGCTCGGCTGGATTTTAGCTATATAATATCGTATAATATGCAGCTCTTTCATTATTATCAAGAAGATTTATTTTGACTTACATGTAATGTGCGCGTATTTAATTATATCATTTACAAACTTTAATGTTATAAAATATTGTTTTTACTATGCCAATTGTTTTAAAGCAGTGCAGCGAAGCTATGCAGAGGTACAGGCACACTTTTATGTTATGTGTTTGAATTTATTGTATTATCTTTAAATAAAGGATGAACCAACTTTGATACCTAATATTTTTCTTCTTTTTTATGGTGCTAATATACTTTATTTTATTGTATAAAAAGCACATTTATCATTAGCAATTCTAAAATACTTCATGTGATAACGTTTAAATTGGCTTGCCCAATAACAGCACGGGCGCTGCGCACACACAGAGGTAGTATTCTTAAGTTTCGCATTTTGTCTTATTATTGAATTATGTTTTTCATTGAATGTGGTTTTATTTGTAGTGCTATTTTCATATACAATCTAAATGTGATCCTTATACAAGAACTTACTGTGAGTATTTATTTACACGTTTGTCACAATGCTCCTGTACATACACGAGCAAACACCAGGGAGGAAGGCATGCACTTAAAGGTAATAGTAAGTGTTATTATTGTACAAAAAGTGCCTTTTTAAATAATGGGTATGACTTTGTGGTGCTCTTAGGTGATTATGGTTTTTTAAGACAGGATTATGTTTTTTTAGGATACTTGTGATACCCTCTCACCAATGACAAGAGAGCAAAAAAAGCGTATGTAAAGGTAGATAAAAGTAGGTTTTTATGTTGCACCTGTAGTTTCATTATATATAACATGTGCGATTGGTCAGAATATGCTTTTTTGTATGGTGCACATAATTTGACTATTTACAGTATTTTCGCGATGCCGCTGGCCAAGGCAAGGATAGAAATGAAAAATGTATGAAAGCATAGGATAGGTGTATTTTCCCATGTTGCACATGTGGTTTTAATATGCATAGAATGAGCGTATCTTTCTGAATATGAATTTTACTGTATGATGCTTTGTAATGTGTGTATATATTTATCGGTTGGCCACAATGTCCCTCATTGACCCCAGCAGAGAGCAGGAAGGAATGCATAAAAAGAAAGGTAAGAGTAAATTTTATTATTACCAATTTTTTTTTGTTTAAATATGATTTTTATTTTATAGTACTCCATATTGTAAATATGTATTTATGAGAACGTTGTCGTGACCCTCAGTAATGTGAACAAAAAGTACTCTTACTATGGTGTGCCTAGAACAAAAAAAAAAGCGCATGTGAAGGCAGGTCAATGCATTTTGTTTTTACTTAATGGTGCTCCTTAATGTAACTAATTATTTAAAGACTCTTCTAATGCCTCTTATCCACGTTCGCACAAGCAGACGTACAAAAATGTGAATGTAGATTTTATTATTCACAAATATGAACGTATTGTTTATAAAATAAAATTGTTAGGGTGCTCCATAATGTAACTATATATTTACGGGGAGCATGCGATGCCCCTCACTAATGCGAGTTGAGAGCTCCTGTACTATAGAGCACGCATAAAACATGGAAGAGAGCATATAAAAGAAGGTACGAATAATAAGTTCCTATGTTCCGCATGTGATTTTATTATGATTTTATTAATGTGTCATTTTGTCCAACTTGATAGGACATCAGGAGCACTACGCACATGGGAAAGGTGTTATTGTTATGAAATTTTATTTGTTTTTTGCAAAACTTTAAGTATATCAATGCAAACCATGACGTTAAAACTTATTTCAACTCAGCATATTCCAAAGCGGAGCAGTAGTACTCTATGTACCTTACAGTAACAGTATCTATAAATTTTTTTTTTTTTTTAAGTTCCATTTTTTGCTAAGACAAACAACGTGAAGCAAAATCACATTATCAGCGACACCATCTATTAGACGCACAATATGGCATACAGTTCAGATGCAAGTTATACATACCCTCTAAAAACTCAATTAACTCACGCCTCGACATCCCTTTCATCCTCACAAGAAGACTTCCGCAGAAAATTTACATACAGCTAGACAACAACATCCCATCTATATGCATTTCCTAAACAACAAGTGTTGTACTCTTTTATTATTCCTCTAAACTAACTACGTTTTATTACCTTTGCGTGTACTTAATCAGAAAAAGCAAGCATTCAGAACATTTTTTCAGACGGAGCCATCCCCTATACATCAAGAAAGCTAAAAACCGAAGTACTTCTGTTACCAAAAAAAACAGTAAGTTACCTATACCATTGCAATGAAAATAGGCTTTAGCTTTCCCCCATAATAGCACTTCCTTTCACAAATTTTAAAACTATTTTAACATAATCTTAAATATACATTTTATAAAGCTTTATTTTTATCTTGTATGCAGGCAAATATTTACAAACAAAAGATTATTCCTTAATACTGTTTACCATGAGCTTTGCAATTACACATTGTTGCACAATACTTATAGTTTGCGACACACACCCATAATTTGTGGCTGCAATAAACAAGTAGGCTCATGTAATGTCCGACTTTTTGTAGACGATAATCAATTACTTTGCCTTGTGAAAAAAAAAATATATATAGCTCTTAAGGCCTGAATAGTGTTGTCCACCTTGCTTTAAATACATGCAACTGTTCTCCTATTCATGTAAACAGTTAACCTGCGTCTATTCCGTTTCTTTTTGTAAACCATTAACAAATTGCATCGAAATAAATGTTTTTAGTAGCACCGCTTAATTTGCTTTTAATTAAATCTTGTACTGAAAGCTTTATTTAGCTTGTAATATTTTACGGTATTTTCCAACTTAACTTCAAATACCAGTACTTTCTACACTATTTATCTAGAAAAAACGCTACAGTACGTTATTTTGAAAAATCCAAGCATTCAATTTATATATGGTTGCGTCTCGGGCAAACATGAAGCTGTTAAATTGCTATTGTGTGCCTCTTTTGTAAGCAAACATGTACATCTTTTAATTAACTCGAACTTTGCTTTAAGCTTTTTAATGGTTCATTGATACTTTTAAATGCTGTTTTAAATATTTATAACCCACTTACTATTTGTTAGAAATGGGATTTCTGGTTGGCTAAGGCTTGCGCCAAAGTCAGGCAGAAACCACCACTCTAGTCAGGGCAAGGAAGTTACACGCCAAAGATAACCCCTGCTCACCCCCTTGGTAGCTTGGCACGAGCAGTCCGGCTTATCCCTGAGGCGATGTGTAAAGCGTTTGCGCGCGCACCCAGCAACAACACCCAAGGGCCACCACAAAGGAAACTCCACACAAGGTATTCTATAAAAATAGCCCTTGTATTATACACAACACATTAGATAAAAACACACACTCTACAATGTGCCACCAGGCACGGGCAGAATTTACAAGGGATTATATATACAGGGGACAGGGCCACATGGACCACTGTCAGGAATTAGCACTTAGAACATAGGAATAATACTGTAGTACAAAATAACATATGTAGCACACAACCAGTAATTACTGGTATCAGGTAAGTACCACCTACGCAACCCTAACCACCTTAGGAAAATATTGCGCAGGGAATCAGGACCTCACTAGCACCACCTGTACTAGGGAGAAAACAACCACCTAAGTATCACAATACCTGTAGGGGTCTAAGCACATAAACACATGATGCATAACATTCAGAGGTGTAAAGCAAAGCACATGACGCATAAACACATTCAGAGGTGCAGAAAAGGTACAATGGCGCCAAAACTCACATTAGCCACTACTGTGGCAGTCCCTGGGCCAACTGGCCTAGTAGGGGCAAGGACGCCCTGCGTCCAGAAAAGTCAGGGCGCGCAGGCTGCGCAAGCCAGAACACCGAGGCCACAACCTAAACGGTGCAGCTGCCCACTAAGTGCTGGGCAGCTGGGAAGACGCTGGGGCCAACGTTGGAGCCTTCCAGGGCTCTGAATACCCAATCCTCGTGGCCCCCTGAGCCCCTCTGGGCTCTACAACAAGAAATGCCCCCCTAGAGCCTCCGCGGCTCTGAACAACTCTGTGGGGCAAGGTGGGAGCGGCCCGCTGCCATCTGGGGCCGCTCTATCACTGAAGAAATGCCCCCTGAGCCTCGCAGGCTCTAAACAATAATGCGCCCCGCGTTGGAGCCTCAACCGGCTCTTAACCAAGCAATGCACCCCGTTGGAGCGATCCGCTGTGGAGCGGGGCCGCTCTGCTTCTGCCTCTCCCCACCCGGACTCCCTTTTTCACTTACCGGCTAGGGGAGAGGTGGCGAAGGCAGGACTCGGTCTGCGGGGCTTGTTCCTCGCGGACTTGGACGGGAAGGCGGAGCCTACGGGCTCCGAACACGAAGGCCACACGTCCCAGTGCGGGGTGGGCTCCCGCCTGGGTGGGGGACACGGCGCTTCCTCTCCGGAGTGCCCCGGGGCGCAGGGTAGGCTCCTGCCTGCTCCGGGGCTCAAATTAGCCGCGAGTGTTCGGTGGGAGGCGGGGTAGGCTCCCGCCCTCCTATTTCCGTTTCCGGTTGTCCCGGAGACCCGCCCCCGGCCCGCCTGACTTCCTGGTCGGGCGCCGGAGGGCGATTCGCGGGCAAATGCCGGGTGGGCACCGGCGCTTTTTAAAATGCTATAAATCGAGGTGGGCACTCGATAGGGCGGCAATGTCCCGGGCAGGGTGGGCACCTGCCAGGGGACCTCAGGATCGGCCCAGAACGGGGCAAATGCCGGGTGGGCACCGGCTTTGAGAAATAAAGCGCTCTGTGCGCTAAAAGGCAATTACAAGCGCTCCCAGGCGCTTGAGGGACAAATAAAGCGCTCCCAGCGCTTTGGCAAATTAAAGCGCTCCCAGGTGCTTTGGGGAGCAGGAAAGTACCAAAGTCCAGCAATGTTCTTCCCTGCATGCAGCAGGGCAGGGGTGGGGGGGCAAGGCTGGACCCAGAGCCAGCTCACTGGGCCTCCAGGCAGGGAGGTAGTCCAGGTGGCAGTCCTCTGGTCCAGCAGCAGCAGCAGCCCCCCTCAGGTAAGATCCTGGCAGAGAACAGATTCTGTGGGGACACAGCCCCATTTTTATACAGGCAAACCCTTTGTTCTGGGTTCAGGGTGAGGGGGAAAACCAGTCGCAGCTGGTTGGGGAGCACCCTTGATGTGCTCAGCCCCTCACTCTATTCACTGGCAGGGCTAGGGTCGACAGTCGCACCACAGGGGGCGGGGCCAGCATTGTGTGTGGAAAACCCTGTCCTATTCAGGACCCAGGTGTACTCCTCCCACCCATCTAGCTGCTGATCTCCCCATTCACCACTGGGTAACTCATCCTGACTCTGGGGAATCCCTAGCCCGTCACATGACACGACCAGCCAATCACGCGACAGACACACTGCACACAGAAGTGCCCACTTCTAGAAGTGGCACTTCCACACTAGGTACATGCACGCCGCACACATCATCGCGCAGCATTCACTCCCACGAGTCCGCACATACCAAACTCGGGCCTGCACACCCCACGCATCAGGAACTACTAGGGACACATACACTCCCCATGCATTCCTATGGGAGGGCAGGCCTATCTCACCACATGCACTCAGAGCACGCACGCACTTTACCCTGGGACACAGGGAAAGTGCGCAGAGACCAAACAATTACCACACCAAGTCACCAATAAAAAGCCAAAAAGTCCAGGGGTGAACCTGCCAGAAGGGCCAAGTCCAACACTATTTCTTTTATCTTTTTACTAACTCCTATATTATGGTGTTAACAACACTGTGGTGTATGCTATGTGTCTTTATAAAGAGAGGGTCTTGTTTAAAACTGTGATTGTTTTATAAATTACAGACATATACATACTAATGTTATAATTCTCTAGAATTGCATAATTTAATATGACAATCACAACGATGCAAGTATTAAACTAAAAGATGAATGATCATGGCAGCCTCTGCACCGTGACAACGATCCAAGTATTGAGCCACGGGATGAATGATCTGGGGGGCCTACACCCCATGACAACGATGCATGTATTGCACTAAGAGATTAATGAACTGGGCGGCCTCCACACCAAGACAACAGTGCAGGTATAGAGACAAGAGATGAATTATCTGGGCGGCCTCAGCAAAGTGAAAACTATGCAAGTATTGAACTAAGAGATGAATAATCTGGGCAGCGTCCGCACCATGACAACAATGCAAGTATTGACCTAAGAGATGAATGTTCTGGGTGGACTCCACACCATGACAACCATGCAAGTATTGAACTAAGACATGAATGATCTGGGCGGCCTCCGCACAATGACAAGGATGCAAGTATTGAACTAAGAATTATCTTGGCGGCCTCCGCACTGTGACAACGATGCAAGTATTGAGCCAAGGGATGAATGATCTGGGCGGCCTACGCCCCATGACAACAATGCAAGTATTGAACTGAGAGATAAATTATCTGGGTGGCCTCCTGTTCTGCTTGGGTTTTCGGATCAGATAGAACCCGCTCATCAGGGCCTCACTAACCCAGCCAGAACGTTACCCCCTCCCCCTCCCTAGGGCCTATTTACAATAGGTAACCACATATATCTACCACCTAAGGACAGGGAATTCCTACTCATACATACCAAGACCTCTTATAATCGGCGGCCTCGCGATCCCATACGGATCCAGACCTCTCTGCCCATACGACAGTATCACAAGTGGCGGCCTCGCGATCCCATACGAATCCAGACCTCTCTACCCAGACGGCAGTCTCAGCACAAGTGGCGGCCTCGCGATCCCATACGAATCCAGACCTCTCTACCCAGACGGCAGTCTCAGCACAAGTGGCGGCCTCGCGATCCCATACGAATCCAGACCTCTCTACCCAGACGGCAGTCTCAGCACAAGTGGCGGCCTCGCGATCCCATACGAATCCAGACCTCTCTACCCAGACCGCAGTCTCAGAACAAGTGGCGGCCTCGCGATCTCATACGAATCCAGACCTCTCTGTCCATACGACAGTATCACAAGTGGCGGCCTCGCGATCCCATACGAATCCAGACCTCTCTACCCAGACGGCAGTCTCAGCACAATCGGCGGCCTCGCGATCCCATACGAATCCAGACCTCTCTGCCCATACGACAGTATCAGCACAAGTGGCGGCCTCGCGATCCCATACGAATCCAGACCTCCCTACCCAGACGGCAGTCTCAGCACAAGTGGCGGCCTCGCGATCCCATACGAATCCAGACCTCTCTACCCAGACGGCAGTCTCAGCACAAGTGGCGGCCTCACGATCCCATACGAATCCAGACCTCTCTGTCCATACGACAGTATCACAAGTGGCGGCCTCGCGATCCCATACGAATCCAGACCTCTCTACCCAGACGGCAGTCTCAGCACAATCGGCGGCCTCGCGATCCCATACGAATCCAGACCTCTCTGCCCATACGACAGTATCACAAGCGGCGGCCTCGCGATCCCATACGAATCCAGACCTCTCTGCCCATACGACAGTATCACAAGTGACGGCCTCGCGATCCCATACGAATCCAGACCTCTCTACCCAGACGGCATTCTCATACGACAGTTCATCCTATGATCACCATAACATACAAAAAGGGAATCAGTCTCACTATTCACCAGATCACACAAGGACTGCCAGTTCGAGCATAGCCTGTTCTCCGGTTCGAGGGGCTCCTCTTTCCCTTATTCAGTTACCACTTACCTGATCAGGGTTAACATCTGTTCATGTAGCCGCAGCTGACTAGAAGAATAGGCTACCCTCTCATACAAGAACACGCAGCACATGTTGGTTCACTACAAACTGGGTACTTTATTACTCATTACATACGCAATCACATAACATTACAATATAACACATAACCTGCAAAGAAAAGTGAAAGATTAAGTTGTACACTCTAATAAGAAAGGGTCGACATCACCTTAGTAGTGTGTAGCCTGCACTCAGTGGTCATCTAGGTTCCCTTCTCGTCTGTGCCTCGGCTCGCCTGGAAGTCACACCTCCGCAGTCACGGATACATGTCTGCACCACTATGCGCTGTTCTCTTCACCCTTCTCCGAGTCACTGGGACCTCTTCCTTATCGGCTACTCTCTCCTCTCTGGCTATTCTGCTAGGAGAATATCTGTCTCTCGGTTCTTCTCCGCCTTCAAGATGGCGTCTGTCTTCCCTGGAATAAGTAGTAGCTTTACTGCTAACGGCTAGATGCCGCCTACGGACTGAATATGTAACTGCCTCAGACTTTCACTAATATAGAGGTGCGTTTCCTCATGGAAAATTCCGGCCCGTAACCTGCCGCCCAACAAATTCTTGTACCTCCCCGTACCAAGGACACGTTCCCAGCCGGCCGGCCTGATGTAGTGCCTTCGGCATGAAGAAAAATACAATCCTTCGATAAGGGCCGGCCTGAACCGGTTCTCTCCAAGCGAATAACACCTCATAACTAAAACATTACATTTGACCTAGAAGCATCCCAAGCTGCCGGAGCAGAAAGAAAGATGGAGTCTCTCCCGTTTGAGGCCTACCAGGCCTGAATTCAGCACGGCTCCATGAAATACCCTCACTACAGGACAGGTTATCCCTAATACTAACGAATCTATCCCCTAGGCTATGTGTGCAAGCCCTGATCTATGGGGAAGAGCACAGGATCATGTCGAAGAGCCTAGTAAATAGGCTCCATTCACTACTCTAACCCTTAGACTTGAATGGTAAGAGACTGAAGTCACATTCAATCACCTTTCCTCACAAGAAGGCCGGGAAAATCGAGCAGAACATTTCACCCTTGACTTCAGTCTATTATACATTCATTAAACAGAACTAATATCTGTGGAAGAATAATATGAAACAAAACTAACTGATCTATGTCTAGTACCAGGTGTGCAGAATTGAAGTAGTGAAGGAATACACTGAATAAAGCAACAGATAGAAATCAAAATGCCAATAGTAACCAGAATACCTCCTAATATTTGACGTAACATATGCAAATCAGGTAACCAATTAAAGAGCCAGTCAAACCAGCCCTGGTCAATGTGTTTTCTAACTTCTTCTGTCAAGTCATGTAGTTTATCAATGTGAGCTTGAATGGATTTTGTATGATCAGAAAAGTTAAAACAACAAAGACCCTCAAAATCAGAACAATCGTGTCCATGTTTAAGCAAAAGATAATCAATGGCCGCTCGATTTTGCAAGATAGCTCTACGTTCACCCTGGGCGTCTAATAGCATGTCAGACAGGACTGTAGAAGTATGATTAATGGATTTTACCATCCAGCAGGCCATTTTCCCAATAGATTTGGCATTATAAACTGCCAAAGCAGGAACACCAACAATTGAAATAGCCAGGCTAAGGTATTCAGACTTGGAATATAAATGCAAAGATGAGTCACAATCCTCCTGTAACCTCACTGTATCTCGAATCACACGAGAGTTGGCATTCGGATGCGATGAAAACATTAACAAGCTCAGTCTAGTAATGGCACAAGGGCCTCCAGAAATATTAGCAGGGATATATGGCCAGGAAGTATTACCACATGAGAAAAGCCATCCGGCAGGTAGTAACATCGTGCGATAATGACTGGGGGTAACTACCAAACTCTTGCAAGTCATGTTATTCTGAACAGAAGTACATGTTTTCGGTGTCCTTTGAAGGCACAAAGTTCGTTCATGAGCGGTGAATGAAGTGGCACCTTTCAATCTTAAACGCATACATTCAGAAATCGCACTAGGATCACAAGTAAGGAAAAAACACAAATCACCCTGTGCGATATTATAGGTAACTATTTGGGACTGGATGGGGGGTATCGGGTCTGACAGTACAGTACACAAGGGGCAATACTCATGGGTAGCAAAATCGCCCAGAAGAACATTGGGGCGAGCATTCGATATATTGAAAATATGAGTCAAAGTCTCCAATGAAGCAGGGACAGCAACTAAACAAGTCGCTAGAATGTCAGTCACCGATCTCATCGGTGTCAAGCAGAAATGAGGGGCTTTAGTCACTCGTTTGGCTAACGTAGTCCAAAAGTTCGAGGACGAATCCCACGCAGCGAAGGAACGCGACACTCGGGTTCTCAACTCAGCCCGGGTTGATGGGATCCCTCCTCTCTCGTCGTACCAGCCCAAAAGGAGTCCAACGCCGACACATCCTGCAGCAACAGTCCAAAGAATGATCTGAAAGAGAATCAAATACAGGCATTATTCATTCTCGTAAGTAACATTTGTCAGCCGGGACTGCTTCCCAGCTATCTTTCCCTGGTCTCATAACTAAAATGGTGTTGTCTTGACCGGTTGCAATGACTTCTGCTTGTTCAGGGGGATTCTTAGGCGACTGCACCCAAACTCTGGCCCCAGGATTATCTGTGGAGCCAAAACCTTTCTGGCCTCGTACAGTTAGCAACGTTGGGGCAGTGCCTTTTGTGATCTCACCACTGAAAACAGGCATTATTAGCAATTGAGCCACTCGGTCAGTTTGATGTATCAGTAAGTCAACCTCACTGCTATTCAGCAGGAGCACCTTAATCTCTCCCTGATAATCACTGTCAATGATTCCTCCAAGCACCTGCATGCCTTTTACAGCCAGCCCCGATCTAGGGGCGATTAATCTGAAATTCCCAGTTGGTATATGAACACCAACACCAGTTTCAATGATGACTTGATTCTTACTTTTTATAACGGTGTCATCCATGGCATGCAAGTCTAAACCTGCCGACCCTGGGGTCGCTCTACATGGAGCCAAAGCTCCGGGAGTAATTTCCCAGTACATCACAGTCTCTCTGATTTCATTGGGCTTAGCATCAACATTTGGAGGAAACAAACGCATAAGTGGGGATTCAGCATTTAGAAAAGGACGGTTATTCAAAATCAATAGCGCTTGAGGCAAAAAGTCTCGCCAATTCTTATACTTGTCATCTGTTAATTTACGTAACTGATCTTTCAGCAGTCCATTCAACCTCTCCACAAGACCCGAGGCCTGTGGATAATATGGTATATGAAACACCCATTCAATATTGTTTTCCACACAGAATTCCTGTACCAATCTTCCACGAAAATGGGATGCATTATCAGATTGAATTTGGAATGGCACACCATAATACATCATAATCAATTCCAATGTTTTAATAGTATTCAATTGGGTAGCTTGCTTACAAGGAAGGGCCACCAACAGGCCACTGTATGTATCAACAATAGTGCAAACATATTGACAATTCCTACTCATAGGAAGTGGACCAATGTAATCAATCTGCCAAATTTGAGCGGGCAATTTCCCGCGATGTAAATGACCTTTAACAGTTTGGGGCACTTTGCGCTGCCTGATATGCTGACAAATGGGACAATGTAGAATAACATTTTTGATTAAATCTAGGGGAATATAAATTCCTCGATCAGCAGCCCACCTGCTAGTGGCTTTCTCTCCAAAGTGTCCTGCTTTCTGGTGGGCCCATTTCGCCAATCCCGCAATATCAGAATCTTGCCTGTCCACCACTGCCTCAGCAATTTTAGATTTCTCATCTGCAATGTTATGAAAGAGTTTGTCAAGAGAGTCTATCGGGGTATGAGCATCCACATGGAAGATTGTAACAGTACTCTGTGGGAGCATCTCCCAAATCTCCTGCCATAATTCTTTTCCCCACAGTTCTTTTGAATGGATTTTCCAACTATGGGAATGCCAAGTCGGTAACCAAACTGCCAGTCCATTGGCAGTAGACCAAGAATCGGTGAAAATATGACATGTGCCAGGTAACTCTTGTTTCAGAACTTGATAAACAGCATAGAGTTCAGCAAATTGACTGCTCTTACCCTCACCAGTTGTACTCAGCAATTTTTGTGTGATCGGATTATAGGACACCGCCTTCCAAAGCCGTTTCGTCCCTATGAACCTTGCTGAACCATCCGTAAACCAGACATGGTTTCTGTCCTCTGCGGACAAATCATCAAAAGGTCTACCCCACTTAACAGGAGACTCCTGTACTAAAGGTACGGAACATTCACTCTCAGTCTCAGTCGATGGCGCCCGCGCCACCTGCTCATGCAAAGATGCAACTCCTTTTTGTCCCACACGTGCCCTGTCTTGTATATACCATTTCCATTTAATCACACTCGCCTCTTGATCGTGTCCAATTCGGTGAGTTTTCGGCGAACTCATAACCCACTGCATGATAGGAATTTCAGGTCGCAAAACTATATCATGTCCCAAAGTCAATTGCTCGGTATCCACCAGAGCCCAATAACATGCAAGTAACTGTTTCTCAAAAGGTGTATAACGCTCACCAGCATCGGGTAACTTTTTGGTCCAGAAACCTAACGGTACTCTACTCTTGCCTTGTTTCTGCCACAAACTCCAATTCGCATAAAGGCCTTGTACAGACACATTCAAATCCACATCACCATCACATACAGGCCATAAATCCAGAGCATGCTGAATTGCTTCTTTTGCCAGACTGAACGCATCTTGCTGTGGTTTATCCCATTCAAATGCATTCTTTTTACGAGTGACATGGTACAAAGGGGCCAATATTTGACTCAAATGAGGAATATGCTGGCGCCAAAAACCAAACAAACCAATGAAGCTTTGGGCTTCTTTCCTATTCCTCGGAACTGCAAAATCAAGAATTTTCTGTTTAACCTGAGGGATCACTTCTCGGTGCCCCTCATGCCAATTAATACCCAAAAATTTCACAGCCTGGGACGGACCTTGTAATTTATCCGGGTTGATTTCCCAACCTTTCTCACGCAGGCACTCAATGACTTTGTCCAATTGGGTCTGAACTTCCTCTTGTGTTTCGCCTTGGATCAAAATATCATCAAGATAGTGACATATCTGAATTTGCGGATGAACCGGTACCTCAGCCAGATGCTCTGCCACCAGCCGGTGACATATCGTAGGACTATGCACATAGCCCTGGGGAAGACTTCTAAACGTCATCTGACGCCCGTTCCACGTAAAACTGAATTGTTCCTGACACTCAGGGGCAATCGGAATCGAAAAGAAAGCATTAGCAATATCAATGGACGCATACCATGTACCTGGATGTTTTTGGATTCTTTCAATTAGGGTAATAACATCCGGTACTGCAACAGTCAAAGAGGGTGTGTGTCTATTCAATTCTCGATAATCAACAGTCATGCGCCAAGAATTATCACTCTTACGTACAGGCCAAACAGGATTATTCCAAGCAGAAGTAACTGGGGTTATAACTCCTGCATCCACCAACTCCTGAATAGTGGTACTAATCTCTTCATGACCACCTGGAATACGATACTGCTTCTGACGAACCACTTTTGTCGCCTGGGGAACTTTTATGGGGGGCATTCTTAAACGACCAACCCGTACAGGCCTGGACGATATATAATGTTTAGTTCCAAATTGGTAACATCCATCATCTAAGTGCAAAGTCATTCCTTTCAAAATATCAATTCCAATTATAAATTCTAAGAGTGGCACCACTAATACAGAGTATTCTTTTCTAGGAATTCTACCTATTCTCATTTCAAGTAAGGTTTGAACTGCGGGAGTTTCCTTTCCGCCTAATCCGGTAATTGTAAAAGGCTGACCTTTAAACTTCTTTGATTTTCCATGAATAAGAGTGGCCTCCGCTCCTGTATCTACCAATGCTCGGGCCCTTTGGACATTACGATGTCTCCAATAAATATCAATATCTACATAGGGTCTATTATCTCTGTGAGCCCATCTGTGTACTGGAGCTTGACCTATTTCCTAGTCATTTTTACTGCGTTCTGTGTACCAGGATAAATCAGGATAAAGACTCTCACGTTTCTCAGGTATCGATACCTCCTGTTCATATCCATCTCTATTACGAAATGGATTCCTGTCCTCTGCATTGTACTGCGGGTTTCGATCGGCCAATCTGTGTCGATCCTCTCTCCTTCTCAACTCAGGGGATTGATCCCTATCATCTCTACGTCTGCTGTTAACACAATCATCGCTCCCCCTTTCTCTTTCCCCCTCTCTCTCTCTGTCTCTCTCACGACGGGGGGACAAATCACGTACATAACGTCGATCATCACGACGATCAGAGCGCCCACGGCGGTCGTCATCACCGCTACCGTCAGAAAAACCACGATCACACTCAGTCGTCCGAACACGCCGGGCACCCTCCTTTCGATCCAAGCCACGTTTGCGAAACATTTCCCACAAACGAAAAGTAGTCTCACCGTCAATGTCCTCCTTCCGCACACCATCGGCCATAAGACCAAAAAACATATCACGTCTAGTAAGTTTATTGTCACCAGGAGTACGAGTGTCAGGCCGGGACTGCCGTTCAGGTTTAAACCACTCACCCAACTCACCGAGTTGGCGTACCGATTCCAGCACCATAGATAATATGTTACCAGTCTGATTAATCAATAAAGTCATCATGACCTGCTTATAAGCAACAGGGGAAGAACGAATAATACGAGTCCGCACAGAAGATGTCAACAAACCATCAAGCAACCTGTCAGCAGTATTCAGAAAAATTGCCGTTTTCATCACCTCCTCTTTGAGACGTTGTGCAGCATCGCGCAAAGTATACCACGGTTTGTCATTCACAGGCCAGTCAGACTCAGTAGGATATTTTTGATTACAACCCTCAGTCGCCAATTGAAGCAAAGTAATTTGACCACCACCATTAAAGTTACGAAAATGATCCTGTACAGTAGAATCCGAACTCAAGGAACAAAACTTCAAACAATCGCCAGCATCCAACATAATGCCAGCAGCGCCCAGTTCATAAAGGCGCACCATCCATGTGAGTAAGGTCTCACCAGCTCGCTGCCGAAATCGCTGCAAAATATCACTAATTTCTTGTTGAGTAAAATCCTCCAAAGAGTCTAAAGCAATACCATTCGGAGCACCGGGAGCCTGCTGCAACTTCCGCCGAAAAACTGGATGCACCGAGACCGCGGGACGAGCATCACAAGGAGCTCGACCAGTACACATAGAGGAACAATCAGTGTAAGAAGCATCGACCCCACTCGAAGGACGAGCGCAATCACGGGGTGCACCATCAGAGGCGCAAGAAGCAGACTTACAATCACGGCCGGAGCGAGAGGACTCGCGCTCGGCAGACTCCTCACCCGAGGAACGAGAATCACTCGAGTTCCAGATATCACCATCCCATTCATCAGGATTCCAATCCAGTCCGGCTTTCGCCACGACCAGACGCACCTTTCGCGTCGAAACCCGACCACGCCGATTCTTGTATTTATAACGAGCAATTCGCACAGCCGCCCTCTCGGCAATAGTTTGGTACGTATCAAGTTTGTCAGCAAGCAACTTATTTTGACACCGCAACAAAGTATGAGCATTCTGAATCTCAACAAAGTTCGCTTCCACATCCTTATGCAAATTCTGTAACTTCAACAACCTCTCATGCAGGATCCTGTACGCAGACAGAACAATCCAACCTCTGCGCCCCAAAACGGGAAGCTCATCACCCTTAGATACCGGCGCTTTCTGTAAACAAGTAATCACATTAGCCGGCTCCGCCAACTCCAAAAAAGAATTCCAATTCTCACTCAAACCAGTAGAATCAGCCCACTCACGGGCTAAGGCTTCATAAGGCGTTGAATCCCAGCCGGGAATATCAACGGGCAACTTAAAAGTAGATTTCGACTTTCTAGAGAACATCTCGGAAAAGAAAGAAGAAGAAAAAAGAAAGAGAAGAAGAGAAAGAGAAAAAAAAAACTATACACACAATTATATACAAATAATATACAAACGAAACCACGCACGCGCCGAAAGCAAACACGATACAACCACAACGCACACAGGTTTCGTAAACGGTTCGTGACGCCAAATGTTCTGCTTGGGTTTTCGGATCAGATAGAACCCGCTCATCAGGGCCTCACTAACCCAGCCAGAACGTTACCCCCTCCCCCTCCCTAGGGCCTATTTACAATAGGTAACCACATATATCTACCACCTAAGGACAGGGAATTCCGACTCATACATACCAAGACCTCTTATAATCGGCGGCCTCGCAATCCCATACGGATCCAGACCTCTCTGCCCATACGACAGTATCACAAGTGGCGGCCTCGCGATCCCATACGAATCCAGACCTCTCTACCCAGACGGCAGTCTCAGCACAAGTGGCGGCCTCGCGATCCCATACGAATCCAGACCTCTCTACCCAGACGGCAGTCTCAGCACAAGTGGCGGCCTCGCGATCCCATACGAATCCAGACCTCTCTACCCAGATGGCAGTCTCAGCACAAGTGGCGGCCTCGCGATCCCATACGAACCCAGACCTCTCTACCCAGACGGCAGTCTCAGAACAAGTGGCGGCCTCGCGATCCCATACGAATCCAGACCTCTCTGTCCATACGACAGTATCACAAGTGGCGGCCTCGCGATCCCATACGAATCCAGACCTCTCTACCCAGACGGCAGTCTCAGCACAATCGGCGGCCTCGCGATCCCATACGAATCCAGACCTCTCTGCCCATACGACAGTATCAGCACAAGTGGCGGCCTCGCGATCCCATACGAATCCAGACCTCTCTACCCAGACGGCAGTCTCAGCACAAGTGGCGGCCTCGCGATCCCATACGAATCCAGACCTCTCTAACCAGACGGCAGTCTCAGCACAAGTGGCGGCCTCGCAATCCCATACGAATCCAGACCTCTCTGTCCATACGACAGTATCACAAGTGGCGGCCTCGCGATCCCATATGAATCCAGACCTCTCTACCCAGACGGCAGTCTCAGCACAATCGGCGGCCTCGCGATCCCATACGAATCCAGACCTCTCTGCCCATACGACAGTATCACAAGCGGCGGCCTCGCGATCCCATACGAATCCAGACCTCTCTGCCCATACGACAGTATCACAAGTGACGGCCTCGCGATCCCATACGAATCCAGACCTCTCTACCCAGACGGCAGTCTCATACGACAGTTCATCCTATGATCACCATAACATACAAAAAGGGAATCAGTCTCACTATTCACCAGATCACACAAGGACTGCCAGTTCGAGCATAGCCTGTTCTCCGGTTCGAGGGGCTCCTCTTTCCCTTATTCAGTTACCACTTACCTGATCAGGGTTAACATCTGTTCATGTAGCCGCAGCTGACTAGAAGAATAGGCTACCCTCTCATACAAGAACACGCAGCACATGTTGGTTCACTACAAACTGGGTACTTTATTACTCATTACATACGCAATCACATAACATTACAATATAACACATAACCTGCAAAGAAAAGTGAAAGATTAAGTTGTACACTCTAATAAGAAAGGGTCGACATCCCCTTAGTAGTGTGTAGCCTGCACTCAGTGGTCATCTAGGTTCCCTTCTCGTCTGTGCCTCGGCTCGCCTGGAAGTCACACCTCCGCAGTCACGGATACATGTCTGCACCACTATGCGCTGTTCTCTTCACCCTTCTCCGAGTCACTGGGACCTCTTCTTTATCGGCTACTCTCTCCTCTCTGGCTATTCTGCTAGGAGAATATCTGTCTCTCGGTTCTTCTCCGCCTTCAAGATGGCGTCTGTCTTCCCTGGAATAAGTAGTAGCTTTACTGCTAACGGCTAGATGCCGCCTACGGACTGAATATGTAACTGCCTCAGACTTTCACTAATATAGAGGTGCGTTTCCTCATGGAAAATTCCGGCCCGTAACCTGCCGCCCACCAAATTCTTGTACCTCCCCGTACCAAGGACACGTTCCCAGCCGGCCGGCCTGATGTAGTGTCTTCGGCATGAAGAAAAATACAATCCTTCGATAAGGGCCGGCCTGAACCGGTTCTCTCCAAGCGAATAACACCTCATAACTAAAACATTACATTTGACCTAGAAGCATCCCAAGCTGCCGGAGCAGAAAGAAAGATGGAGTCTCTCCCGTTTGAGGCCTACCAGGCCTGAATTCAGCACGGCTCCATGAAATACCCTCACTACAGGACAGGTTATCCCTAATACTAACGAATCTATCCCCTAGGCTATGTGTGCAAGCCCTGATCTATGGGGAAGAGCACAGGATCATGTCGAAGTGCCTAGTAAATAGGCTCCATTCACTACTCTAACCCTTAGACTTGAATGGTAAGAGACTGAAGTCACATTCAATCACCTTTCCTCACAAGAAGGCCGGGAAAATCGAGCAGAACACCTCCGCACCATGACAACGATGCAAGTATTGAATTAAGAGATGAATGATCGGGAGCGCTAGGTGGCGCTAACCAAGATGGCTGCACTGAGGTGAGGCTCCTGGATGCTTGACCCCTCGCATCCGCCCTACATCCGCTGTGGCTGTCCTGGGTGCACTCTACTGACCAACGAGTGTTGAAGAGCTGCTGCCCTGCCTCCGGTGCAAATTTTGGCCAATTCTGTGCCGCTGGAGCCGAGATAGGCGGCCCGTGAGCTGCACCGGTGCTCGGGGCGCTCCCGGCCGGTTCCCCCAGCCGGCAGGGTCATCTACGTGTGTCCGCGGCGCACCACGAGGGGCGAAGGCCACGAGACTGTCAGCGGCTGGCCAGTGACCGGAGGACCTTCCGGAGTGGAGCCCGAGCCAGTGCCAAGACCTCAAGTGAGCCGGGAGGGGGTGGCGGAAGGTTAGAGCCCCCGGTGGTTAGGAGGCTCTGTCCGGCGGGCAGATCGGCCCGAGCTGAGCGGGCCCGACTGAAGGGCCGGATCCGGTCTTGCCTTCGCTGGCATCTGCTCCCTCCCTGCGCTGGGCTGACGCCGATCGAGGGGGACGGCTCCCCCTGGCCCCCTGTCAACTTGTCCTGGTGGACTCCTGTTCGGGCGAGCCCTGGGGCGGTACGGCCCCATCGGACCCTGTGGACCGCCGCCGCGCGCGGAGCGGGGACGTTTCCTTGGAGCCCGCGGCACCGGCTTGTGAGAGAAGCTGTGCCTGACCTCTCCTGCCCTGCACCATTACCCGGGAGTCGTCGCCGGCGGGGGCCCCCCCCCCCACAGTCGCGCCTTGTCTATCCTCCCCGGCGCTGTGCCTGGAGAGGCGGGGGCGCCCTACGACCCTTGCGCCCGGGGGTGTTCGGCTGTCGGCCCCCGGGCCGGGGGTGGCCGCGGAGTTCCCTGCTGACTTGGTCGAGCCTGTGAGCTGGGGCGAGGGACGGCGCTTCGGCGGCCTGTGCGCTGTGCATTGACGGAAGACCCTCACGGGTGCGGACTACAGCGTGAGGCCCACAGCGAAGTAAGGGCGGCTCGGCCCGGATCCGTCTGAGGAGGTGCGTGTCGGACGGGCTCTGGGCCCTCCATCGCCAGGGATAGGACGCGCCTCCGCACCTCTCCTCTCCCCGATTTCTCCGTCCCTGGCCCGGCGTGGGGAGCTGCTTCGTTTGGCAGGTGGGGGGCCGCCTGCCGGTCCACTGCGCCCGCCCTCGCGCCCGGTGCGTGCTTCCTGGGTCCAACATGGGCAAAGAAAAAGGCACCATGCCGCCGGCGATGTCCCACCAGACGAAGATTGACCAGTTCGCGAGCTCGGACCCGCCGGGCGCGGGCGGAGGGGCGGCGCCGGCCCCGAACAAGGACTTGGCCGTCATCCTCCAGGCCATTGATGCCTCCCGCACATCCTTTGAGGGGATGGTTGGGGAAGTGAAGATAGATGTCGCACTCCTGCGGCAGGACCTCCACAACGCCACTGCCCGCATTACGGAAACGGAATCCCGGATCTCCACGGCGGAGGATGACATTCGCCTGCTACAGGACCAGGTCCGGGAGCTCACGACCCACTCCAAAGAACTGCAGAGACGGGCAGAAGATGCCGAAAATCGCGCCCGCCGCAACAACATTCGCCTTGTGGGCTTTCCGGAGGGGGTCGAGTCCGGCTGAGCAGACGACTTCCTCGAAGCATGGTTTAAATCCTGGATGCCGGCGGCCGGTCTGTCGACCTGGTTCGTGGTGGAGAGGGCGCACCGGTCGCTGGCGGCCAAACCTCCTGTGGGAGCCCCCCCGCGCCCCTTTATTCTTAGGATCCTCAACTTTAGGGACAGAGACACTATCCTGAGGGAGGCGCGGGTGAGTGGCCCTTTGACTTTTCACAACCACAACATTATGATCTTCCCAGACTATACCCGGGAGGTCCAGGAACAACGCCGCTCCTACACGGAGGTAAAGCAGAGGCTGCGCTCCCTGGGCCTCCAGTATCAGCTCCAGTTCCCGGCCCGCCTACGCGTCGTTTTCCAGGGCAAGACACTGTTCTTTGACAATCCCAGGGCAGCCTGGACCTGGCTCACTGAGGAAAGACCTCTGCGCCAACCCGGAGGGGTGTCGTCCACTACTGTACCCTGGGGCCAAGATGCAGCTGGGTCCCAACGTCCACGGCGCAGGAAGCGCACGCAATCACGGCAACGCCGAAGCGCGGCGGTGGCTCGGACCCGGTCTGCGAGCATTTCTGGAAGAAAAGTGAGGGACTCCTCGGGCTCCTCCGGAACATCAACTCATGCGGCTGGGGGGTCCCAGCGCCGCCTGTCGCCTCGGCCGGACGGGTCTCAAACCCCCCTCAACGTGCAAATTGACCTGTCAGACCTGTCCAGCAGCCCTGCTATATGACTTAATGTTTGTTTCCTGCATCCACAAGGGGAGGCGACGACCCAGCCCGGGGGCGGGGGTGGGGGGCTCTGAAGTCTCACGCTTTCCCGTAGCAACCTAGGACGAGACACTGGAATCCGTGCTTCAGGAGGGGTCCACCACGCTCTTTACACCCGAGCGCTCAAGCTTGGGGATTTGTAATTGTTGGTTCAGTTAGGGCGACAGATGCTTCCGTTCTTGAAGTGTAGGGTGGGGGGTGGGGGGTCGGGGTTGGGTATTCGTTGGTTGTTCCTCCTCGGGGGATTGTTTTGTTTGGTTTGGGTTTGTTCTCCACTGAGCCTCTTATGCAGCGCCACGCCCCGCGTGTCTCCACGCTACTCCCTGCAGCCACTCATACAGGCTCCGCCGCCGCTCGCTTTCCTGCGCTGTCCGATGGCTTCCCCTAGCGCGAGATCCGTAGTCCTGGCTTCCACCTGGCCGCTTCGCTCCCGGCGCGCTCCGCTCCCATCACTACCATGGATGACCTAGCCTCCAGGGCCCAGGTACACGTCCTGTCCTGGAACGTGAACGGCTTACTGGATAGACTCAAGCGCACCGCCGTCCTTAAGTATGCCCAGCGCGCGGAGGCAGATGTGCTCCTGCTTCAGGAAACCAACCTGCTCGGCGAGAAATGCCCCTTTCTGGCGCGCTACGGGTACGACCGGGTGTGGCATTCCGGGTTCTAGCGCGGATCGCGGGGGGTCGTCGTCCTGCTGCGCCGTTCCCTCCCCTTTGTGTTTACCCGGGTGACCCACGACCCCCACGGGATGGGCATTGCTGTTTGCGGCACGCTTGAGGGTCGGCCGCTCAGTCTCCTGTCACTCTACGCGCCGCCTACCGGGCTGTCTCAGGCTTTATCCCACGTCGCCTCTTTGTTGGCAACTCTCCCATCGGGCGCTATTGTTCTTGGGGGAGACTTCAATGCTGTCTCGGCACCACAGCTCTACTCCTCGGGTCCAGTTTTGGCACCCCACGCCGCGCGGGCGAAGCAGCTGGCGGGTTGGGCGGAGGCTCAGGGCTTGTGCGATGCGTGGCGGGTCTGGCACCCACGCGCGCGGCAAAACACTCATACTTCGGCCGCCCACCACACCCATGCCCGTATTGATGCAATTATTGAACTCAGAGATAAATGATCTGGGCGGCCTCCGCACCATGACAACGATGCAAGTATTCAACTAAGAGATGAATAATCTGGGCAGCCTCCGCACCATGACAGCAATGAAAGTATTGAACTAAAAGATGAATGATCTTGGCTGCCTCCGCACCGTGGCAACGATGCAAGTATTGAGCCAAGGGATGAGTGATCTGGGCGGCCTACGCCCCATGACAACGATGCAAGTATTGAACTAACAGATGAATGATCTGGGCAGCCTCCACACCATAACAACTATGCAACTATTGAACTAAGAGATGAATGATCTGGGCGGCCTCCGCACCATGACAATGAAGCAAGAATTGAACTAAGAGATGAATGAGCTGGGCGGTCTCAGCACCTTGACAATGATGCAAGTATTGAACTCAAGAGATTATTGATCTAGGAGGAATCACCATGACAACGATGCAAGTATTGAGCTAAGAGAGGACTGATCCTGGCAACCTCTGCACCATGACAAGAATGCAAGTATTGAACTAAGAGATGAATGATCGGGGCGGCCTCTGCACCATGAGAGCGATGAAAGTATTGAACTCAGAGATGAATCAATCAATCAATCACTGCATTTGTAAAGCGCGCTACATACCCGAGAGGGTCTCAAGGCGCTGGGGGGGGGGGGGGGGTGCTACTGGTCGAAGAGCCAGGTCTTGAGGAGTCTTCTGAAGGCCAGCAGGTCCTGGGTCTGTCGTAGGATGGTGGGGAGAGTGTTCCAGGTCTTGGCGGCGAGGTAGGAGAAGGATCTGCTGCCGGCGGTGGTTTTTTCGGATGCGAGGGACTGTGGCGAGGGCGAGGTTGGCTGAGCGGAGGCTTCGGGTGGGGGTGTGGAAGCTGAGTCGGTTGTTGAGGTAGGTGGGTCCGGTGTTGTGCAGTGCTTTGTGTGAGTGGATCAGGAGCTTGAAGGTGATCCTTTTGTTGACGGGGAGCCAGTGCAGGCCTCTCAGGTGGAGTGTGATGTGGCTGCGGCGGGGGACGTCGAGGATGAGTCGGGCCGAGGCGTTCTGGATGCGTTGGAGTCATCTCAGGAGCTTGTTTGTAGTTCCTGAGTAGAGGGCGTTCCCGTAGTCGAGTCTGTTGGTGATGAGGGCCTGGGTAACGGTTTTTCTCGTGTCGAGGGGGATCCATGTGAAGATCCTGTGGAGCATACAGAGGGTGTTGAAGCAGGACGCGGAGATGGTGTTGACTTGCCTGGTTATGGAGAGAGTGGAGTCGAGGATGACCCCCAGGTTGCGTGCGTGGTCCGTGGGTTCCGAGGCTGTGCCTAGTGACGTGGGCCACCAAGAGTCGTCCCAGGCTGATGGGGTGGGTCCGAGAATGAGGACCTCTGTCTTTTCTGAGTTCAGCTTCAGTCTGCTGTCCTACATCCAATCGGCTACGCCCTTCATTCCTCTGTGGAGGTTAGCTTTGGCGGTGTGGGGATCTTCGGTGAGGGATATGATCAGCTGGGAATGATCTGGGCGGCCTCCGCACCCTCACAACGATGCAAGTATTGAACTGAGAGATGAATGATCTGCGCGGCCTCTGCACCATGACAACTATGCAAGTACTGAACTAACAGATGAATGATCTGGGTGGCCGCCGCACCATGAGAGAGATGCAAGTATTGAACTAAGAGATGAATGATCTGGGCGAGCTACACACCATGACAACAATGAAGGTATTGAACTAAATGATGAATAATCAGGGCGAGCTACGCACCCTGACAAGGATGCAACTATTGAACTCCGAGATGAATGATCTGGCCGGACTCCGCACCATGACAACAATGCAAGTATTGAACTAAGAGATGAATGAACTGAGCGGCCTCCACACCATGACAACAATGCAAGATTTGAGTCACAGGATGAATGATCTGGGCGGCCTCGGCAAAGTGACAACGATGCAACTATTGAATTAACCGATGAATGATCTGGGCAGCCTCAGCACCATGACAACAATGCAAGTATTGAACTCGGAGATGAATGATCTGGGCGGCCTCCGCACCCTCACAACAATGCAAGTATTGAACTGAGAGATGAATGATCTGGGCGGTCTCTGCGCCATGATAACAATGCAAGTATTGAATGAAGAGATGAATGATCTGGACGGCCTCCGCACCATGAGAGAGATGCAAGTATTGAACTAAGAGATGAATGATCGGGGTGGCCTCCGCACCCTGAGAGAGATGCAAGTATTGAACTAAGAGATGATCTGGGCGAGCTACGCACCATGACAATGCAAAAGTATTAAACTAAGAGATCAATTATCTGGGCGGCCTCCGCACAATGACAACAATGCATGTATTGCACTAAGAGATTAATGAACTGGGCGGCCTCCACACCAAGACAACAATGCAGGTATAGAGACAAGAGATGAATTATCTGGGCGGCCTCAGCAAAGTGAAAACTATGCAAGTATTGAACTAAGAGATGAATAATCTGGGCAGCGTTCGCACCATGGGGACGGCTCCCCCTGGCCCCCTGTCAACTTGTCCTGGTGGACTCCTGTTCGGGCGAGCCCTGGGGCGGTACGGCCCCATCGGACCCTGCGGACCGCCGCCGCGCGCGGAGCGGGGACGTTTCCTTGGCGCCCGCGGCACCGGCTTGTGAGAGAAGCTGTGCCTGACCTCTCCTGCCCTGCACCATTACCCGGGAGTCGTCGCCGGCGGGTGGGCCCCCCCCCCACAGTCGCGCCTTGTCTATCCTCCCCGGCGCTGTGCCTGGACAGGCGGGGGCGCCCTACGACCCTTGCGCCCGGGGGTGTTCGGCTGTCGGCCCCCGGGCCGGGGGTGGCCGCGGAGTTCCCTGCTGACTTGGTCGAGCCTGTGGGCTGGGGCGAGGGACGGTGCTTCGGCGGCCTGTGCGCTGTGCATTGATGGAAGACCCTCACGGGTGCGGACTACAGTGTGAGGCCCACAGCGAAGTAAGGGCGGCTCGGCCCGGATCCGTCTGAGGAGGTGCGTGCCGGACGGGCTCTGGGCCCTCCATCGCCGGGGATAGGACGCACCTCCGCCCCTCTCCTCTCCCCGATTTCTCCGTCCCTGGCCCGGCGTGGGGAGCTGCTTCGTTTGGCAGGTGGGGGCCGCCTGCCGGTCCACTGCGCCCGCCCTCGCGCCCGGCGCGTGCTCCCTGGGTCCAACATGGGCAAAGAAAAAGGCACCAGGCCGCCGGCGATGTCCCACCAGACGAAGATTGACCAGTTCGCGAGCTCGGACCGCCGGGCGCGGGCGGAGGGGCGGCGCCGGCCCCGAACAAGGACTTGGCCGTCATCCTCCAGGCCATTGATGCCTCCCGCACATCCTTGGAGGGGATGGTTGGGGAAGTGAAGGTAGATGTCGCACTCCTGCGGCAGGACCTCCGCAACGCCACTGCCCGCATTACGGAAACGGAATCCCGGATCTCCACGGCGGAGGATGACATTCGCCTGCTACAGGACCAGGTCCGGGAGCTCACGACCCACTCCAAAGAACTGCAGAGACGGGCAGAAGATGCCGAAAATCGCGCCCGCCGCAACAACATTCGCCTGGTGGGCTTTCCGGAGGGGGGTCGAGTCCGGCTGAGCAGACGACTTCCTCGAAGCATGGTTTAAATCCTGGATGCCGGCGGCCGGTCTGTCGACCTGGTTCGTGGTGGAGAGGGCGCACCGGTCGCTGGCGGCCAAACCTCCTGTGGGAGCCCCCCCGCGCCCCTTTATTCTTAGGATCCTCAACTTTAGGGACAGAGACACTATCCTGA
This sequence comes from Triturus cristatus, assembly GCF_964204655.1. Taxonomy (NCBI): domain Eukaryota; kingdom Metazoa; phylum Chordata; class Amphibia; order Caudata; family Salamandridae; genus Triturus; species Triturus cristatus. The sequence goes on from NC_140594.1 coordinate 1,153,113,696, forward strand.
GGGAGGCGCGGGTGAGTGGCCCTTTGACTTTTCACAACCACAACATTATGATCTTCCCAGACTATACCCGGGAGGTCCAGGAACAACGCCGCTCCTACACGGAGGTAAAGCAGAGGCTGCGCTCCCTGGGCCTCCAGTATCAGCTCCAGTTCCCGGCCCGCCTACGCGTCGTTTTCCAGGGCAAGACAGTGTTCTTTGACAATCCCAGGGCAGCCTGGACCTGGCTCACTGAGGAAAGACCTCTGCGCCAACCCGGAGGGGTGTCGTCCACTACTGTACCCCGGGGCCAAGATGCAGCTGGGTCCCAACGTCCACGGCGCAGGAAGCGCACGCAATCACGGCAACGCCGAAGCGCGGCGGTGGCTCGGACCCGGTCTGCGAGCATTTCTGGAAGAAAAGTGAGGGACTTCTCGGGCTCCTCCGGAACATCAACTCATGCGGCTGGGGGGTCCCAGCGCCGCCTGTCGCCTCGGCCGGATGGGTCTCAAACCCCCCTCAACGTGCAAATTGACCTGTCAGACCTGTCCAGCAGCCCTGCTATATGACTTAATGTTTGTTTCCTGCATCCACAAGGGGAGGCGACGACCCAGCCCGGGGGCGGGGGTGGGGGGCTCTGCAGTCTCACGCTTTCCCGTAGCAACCTAGGACGAGACACTGGAATCCGTGCTTCAGGAGGGGTCCACCACGCTCTTTACACCCGAGCGCTCAAGCTTGGGGATTTGTAATTGTTGGTTCAGTTAGGGCGACAGATGCTTCCGTTCTTGAAGTGTAGGGTGGGGGGTGGGGGGTCGGGGTTGGGTATTCGTTGGTTGTTCCTCCTCGGGGGACTGTTTTGTTTGGTTTGGGTTTGTTCTCCACTGAGCCTCTTATGCAGCGCCACGCCCCGCGTGTCTCCACGCTACTCCCTGCAGCCACTCACACAGGCTCCGCCGCCGCTCGCTTTCCTGCGCTGTCCGATGGCTTCCCCTAGCGCGAGATCCGTAGTCCTGGCTTCCACCTGGCCGCTTCGCTCCCGGCGCGCTCCGCTCCCATCACTACCATGGATGACCTAGCCTCCAGGGCCCAGGTACACGTCCTGTCCTGGAACGTGAATGGCTTACTGGATAGACTCAAGCGCACCGCCGTCCTTAAGTATGCCCAGCGCGCGGAGGCAGATGTGCTCCTACTTCAGGAAACCAACCTGCTCGGCGAGAAATGCCCCTTTCTGGCGCGCTACGGGTACGACCGGGTGTGGCATTCCGGGTTCTAGCGCGGATCGCGGGGGGGTCGTCGTCCTGCTGCGCCGTTCCTTCCCCTTTGTGTTTACCCGAGTGACCCACGACCCCCACGGGATGGGCATTGCTGTTTGCGGCACGCTTGAGGGTCGGCCGCTCAGTCTCCTGTCACTCTACGCGCCGCCTACCGGGCTGTCTCAGGCTTTATCCCACGTCGCCTCTTTGTTGGCAACTCTCCCATCGGGCGCTATTGTTCTTGGGGGAGACTTCAATGCTGTCTCGGCACCACAGCTCGACTCCTCGGGTCCAGTTTTGGCGCCCCGCGCCGTGCGGGCGAAGCAGCTGGCGGGTTGGGCGGAGGCTCAGGGCTTGTGCGATGCGTGGCGGGTCTGGCACCCACGCGCGCGGCAATACACTCATACTTCGGCCGCCCACCACACCCATGCCCGTATTGATGCAAGTATTGAACTAAGAGATGAATGATCTTGGCAGCCTCTGCACTGTGACAACGATGCAAGTATTGAACACAGCGATGAATGATTTGGGCGGCCTCCGCACCATGACAACAATGCAAAAGTATTGAACTAAGAGATGAATGATCTGGGCGGCCTCCGCACAATCACAACAATGCAAGTATCGAACTAAGAGATGAATGATCTGGGCGGCCTCCGCACCATGACAACGATGCTAGTATTGAGCGAAGAGATTAATGATCTGGGCGACCTCAGTACCATGACAACAATGCAAGTATTGAGCCAAGAGATGAATGATCTGGGTAGCCTCAGCACCATAACAACGATGCAAGTATTGAACTAAGAGATGAATTATCTTGGCTGCCTCCGCACCGTAACAACAATGCAAGTATTGAGTCAAGGAATGAATGATTTGGACAGCCTCCGCACCATGACAACGATGCAAGTACTGAGCCAGAAGATGAATGATCTGGGTGGCCTCCACACCATGACAACGATGCAAGTATTGGACTAAGAGATGAATGATCTGGGCGGCCTCCTCACAATGATAACAATGCAAGTATTGAACTATGATGAATTATCTGGGAGGCCTCCACACCATAACACCGATGCAAGTATTGAACGAAGAGATGAATGATCTTGGCTGCCTCCGCACCGTGACAACGATGCAAGTATTGAGCCAATGGATGAATGATCTGGGCGGCCTACGCCCCTTTACAACAATGCAAGTATTGAACTAAGAGATGAATGATCTGGGCGGCCTCCGCACCAATACGACAATGCAAGTATTGAACTAAGAGATGAATGATCTAGGCGGCGTCCGCACCCTCACAACAGTGCAAGTATTGAACTAAGAGATGAATGATCTGGTCGGCCTCCGCACCATTAAAGTGATGCAAGTATTGAACAAAGAGATGAATTATCTGGGAGGCCTCCGCACCATGACAAAAATGCAAGTATTCAGTCAAGAGATGAATGATCTGGGCGGCCTCCGCACCATGACAACAATGCTAGTATTGAAATCAGAGATGAATGATCTGTGCGGCCTCTGCACCATGACAACGATGCAAGTATTGAACTAAGAGATGAATGATCTGGGTGGACTCGGCAAAGTAACAATGATGCAACTATTGACCTAAGAGATGAATGATCGGGGCGGCTTCCGCATCATGACAACGATGCAAGTATTGAGCCGGAAGATGAATGATCTGGGTGGCCTCCTCACCATGACAACAATGCAAGTATTGAACTAAGAGATGAATGATCTGACCGGCCTCTGCAACATGACAACGATGCAAGTATTGAGCCAAGAGATGAATGACATGGGTGGCCTCCTCACCATGACTACAATGCAATTATTGAACTAAGAGATGAATGGTCTGGGCGGCCTCCACTTCATGACAACTATGCAAGTATTGAACTAAGATGAATGATCTGGGTGGCCTCCGCACCCCGACTATGGTGCAAGTATGAATTATCTCGGCGGCCTCCACACCATGACAACAATGCAAAAGTATTGAACTAAGAGATGAATGATCTGAGAGACCTCTGCACCATGACAAAAATGCAAGTATTGAGTCAAGAGAAGAATGATCTGGGCGGCCTCCGCACCATGACAACAATGCAAGTATTGAGTCAAGAGATGAATGATCTGGGCGGCCTCCAAACCATGACAACGATGCAAGTATTGAATTAAGAGATGAATGATCTGGGCGGCCTCCGCACCATGACAACGATGCAAGTATTGAAGTAAGAGATGAATAATCTGGATGGCCTCAGCATCATGACAACAATGCAAGTATTGAACTCAGAGATAAATTATCTGGGTGGCCTCCGCACAATGAGAGCAATGCAAACATTGAACTAAGAGATGAATGATCTGGGCGGCCTCCGCACCATGACAACAATGCAAGTATTGAGTCAAGAGATGAATGATCTGGGCGGCCTCCGCACCATGACAAAAATGCAAGTATTGAACTGAGAGATGAATGATCTGGGAGGCCTCCGCACCATGACAACGATGCAAGCATTGAACTAAGAGATGAATGATCTGGGCGGCCCCCGCACCATGACATTGATGCAACTATTGAACTCAGAGATAAATGATCTGGATGGCCTCCGCACCATGACAACAATGCAAGTATTGAACTCAGAAATGAATGATCTGGGCGGCCTCCGCACCGTGACAACGATGCAAGTATTGAGCCAATGGATGAATTACCTTGGCGGCCTTCGAACCATGACAACAATGCAAGTATTGAGTCAATGGATGAATGATCTGGGCGGTTTCCGCACCATGAGAGCGATGCAAGTATTGAGCCAGAAGATGAATGATCTGGGTGTCCTCCACACCATGACAACGATGCAAGTATTGAACTAAGAGATGAATGATCTGGGCGGCCTCAGCACCATGACAACAATGCAAGTGTTGAACTCAGAGATACATGATCTGGGTGGCCTCAGCACAATGAGAGCGATGCAAGCATTGAACTAAGAGATTAATGATCTGGACGGCCTCCGCACCATGAAAACAATGCAAGTATTGAGTCAAGAGATGAATGATCTGGGCGGCCTCCACACCATGACAACAATGCAAGTATTGAACTGAGAGATGAATGATCTGGGCGGCCTCAGCACCATGACAACAATGCCAGTGTTGAACTCAGAGATAAATGATCTGGGTGGCCTCAGCACAATGAGAGCGATGCAAGCATTGAACTAAGAGATTAATGATCTGGACGGCCTCCGCACCATGACAACAATGCAAGTATTGAGTCAAGGGATGAATGATCTGGGCGGTTTCCGCACCATGAGAGCGATGCAAGTATTGAGCCAGAAGATGAATGATCTGGGTGTTCTCCACACCATGACAACGATGCAAGTATTGAACTAAGAGATGAATGATCTGGGCGGCCTCCACACCATGACAACAATGCAAGTATTGAACAGAGAGATGAATGATGTGGGCGGCCTCTGCACCATGACAACGATGCAAGTATTGAGCCAAGAGATGAATGATCTGGGTGGCCTTCGAACCGTGAGAGAGATGCAAGTGTTGAACTGAGAGATGAATGATCTGGGCGGCCTCCGCACCCTGACAACGATGCAAGTATTGAATTAAGAGATTAATGATCTGGGGAGCCTCTGCACCATGACAGTGATTGAAGTATTCAACTAAAAGATGAATGATCTGAACAGCCTCCGCACCATGAGAGCGATGCAAGTATTGAACTAAAAGATGAATGATCTGGGCAACCTCCGCATCATAACAACGATGCAAGAGATGAATGATCTCGGCGGCCTCCGCAAAATGAAAATGATGCGAGTATTGAACTAAGGGATGAATGATCTGGGTGGCCTTCGCACCATGACAACGATGCAAGTATTGAACCAGAAGATGAATGATCTGGGTGGCCTCCACACCATGACAACGATGCAAATATTGAACTAAGAGATGAATAGTCTGGGTGGCCTCTACACCATGACAACTATGCAAGTATTGAACTAAGAGATGAATGATCTAGGTGGCCTCCGCAACCTCACAACGGTGCAAGTACTCAACTAAGCGATGAATGATCTGGTCGGCCTCGGCACGACAAAAGCGATGCAAGTATTGAACTAAGAGATGAATGATTTGGGAGGCCTCCGCACCCTGACAACTATGCAAGTATTGAGTCAAGAGATTAATGATCTGGGCGGCCTCCGCACCATGACAACAATGCAAGTATTGAACTGAGAGATGAATGATCTGGGAGGCCTTCGCACCATGACAACAATGCAAGTATTGAACTCAGAATGAATGATCTGGGCGGCCTCCGCACCGTGACAACTATGCAAGTATTGAGCCAATGGATGAATGACCTTGGCGGCCTTCGAACCATGACAACAGTGCAAGTATTGAGTCAAGGGATGAATGATCTGCGCAGCTTCCGCACCATGAGAGCGATGCAAGTATTGCGTCAAGAGATGAATGATCTGGGCGGCCTCCACACCATGACAACAATGCAAGTATTGAACTGAGAGATGAATGATCTGGGCGGCCTCCGCACCATGACAACGATGCAAGTATTGAGCCAAGAGATGAATGATCTGGGTGGCCTCCACACCATAACAACGATGGAAGTATTGAATTAAGAGATTAATGGTCTGGGTGGCCTCCGAACCGTGAGAGAGATGCAAGAGTTGAACTGAGAGATGAATGATCTGGGCGGCCTCCGCACCCTGACAATGGTGCAAGTATTGAACTAAGAGATGAAGGATCTGCACAGCCTCTGCACAATGACAACAATGCAAGTATTGAGTCAAGGGATGAATTATCTGGGCGGCCTCCACATCATGACAACGATGCATGTATTGAATTAAGAGATGAATGATCTGGGGACCCTCTGCACCATGACAGTGATTGAAGTATTCAACTAAAAGATGAATGATCTGAACAGCCTCCGCACCATGAGAGCGATGCAAGTATTGAACTAAAAGATGAATGATCTGGGCAACCTCCGCATCATGACAACGATGAAAGTATTGAACTAAGAGATGAATGATCTGGGCGGCCTCTGCACAACTAATCAACTAAGAGATGAATGATCTGGGCGGCCTCCGCAAAATGAAAATGATGCGAGTATTGAACTAAGAGATGAATGATCTGGGCGGCCTTCGCACCATGACAACGATGCAAGTATTGAGCCAGAAGATGAATGATCTGGGTGGCCTCCACACCATGACAACGATGCAAATATTGAACTAAGAGATGAATGATCTAGGTGGCCTCCGCACCCTCACAACGGTGCAAGTACTGAACTAAGCGATGAATGATCTGGTCGGCCTCGGCACCATGAAAGCGATGCAAGTATTGAACTAAGAGATAAATTATCTGGGAGGCCTCCGCACCATGACAACTATGCAAGTATTGAGTCAAGAGATAAATTATCTGGGCGGCCTCCATACCATGACAACAATGCAAAAGTATTGAACTAAGAGATGACTGATCTGGGAGGCCTCCACACCATGACAAAAATGCAAGTATTCAGTCAAGAGATGAATGATCTGTGCGGTCTCCGCACCATGACAACAATACAAGTATTGAACTGAGAGATGAATGATCTGGGCGGACTCGGCAAAGTAACAATGATGCAACTATTGACCTAAGAGATGATTGATCTGGGCGGCCTCCTCACCATGACAACAATGCAAATATTGAACTAAGAAATTGATGATCTGGGCGGCCTCCGCACCCTGACTACGGTGCAAGTATGAATTATCTGGGCGGCCTCCACACCATGACAACAATGCAAAAGTATTGAACTGAGAGATGAATGATCTGGGCGGACTCGGCAAAGTAACAATGATGCAACTATTGACCTAAGAGATAAATGATCTGGGCGGCCTCCGCTCCATGACAACGATGCCAGTATTGAGCCAAGAGCTGAATGATCATGACAATGATGCAAGTATTGAACTAAGAGATGAATGATCTGGGAGGCCTCCGCACCCTGACTACGGTGCAAGTATGAATTATCTGGGCGGCCTCCACACCATGACAACAATGCAAAAGTATTGAACTAAGAGATGAATGATCTGGGAGGCCACCGCACCATGACAAAAATGCAAGTATTGAGTCAGGAGATGAATGATGTGGGCGGCCTCCGCACCATGAAAACAATGCAAGTATTGAGTCAAGACATGAATGATCTGAGCGGCCTCCGCACCATGACAACGATGCAAGTATTGAACTAAGATATGAATGATCTGGGCGGCCTCCGCACCATGACAACGATGCAAGTATTGAACTAAGAGATAAATTATCTGGGAGGCCTCCGCACCATGACAACGATGCAAGTATTGAGCCAGAAGATGAATGATCATGGTGGCCTCCACACCGTGACAACGATGCAAGTATTGAACTAAGAGATGAATGATCTGGGCAGCCTCCGAACCATGACAACAATGCAAGTATTGATTCAAGGGATCAATGATCTGGGTGGCCTCCGCACCATGATAACGATGCAAGTATTGAACTGAGAGATGAATGATCTGTGCGGCCTCCGCACCATGACAACGATGCAAGTATTGAGCCAAGAGATGAATGATCTGGGCGGCCTTCGCACCATAACAACAATGCAAGTATTGAACTGAGAGCGGAATGATTTGGACGCCTGCACAATGACAGCAATGCAAGTATCGAACTAAAAGATGAATGATCTGGGTGGCCTCCGCACCATGAGAGCGATGCAAGTATTGAACTAAGAGATGAATGATCTGGGCGGCCTCGACACCATGAGAGCGATGCAAGTATTGAACTAAGAGATGAATGACCTGGGCCGCCTCCGCACCATGAAAGCGATGCAAGTATTGAACACAGAGATGAATGATTTGGGCGGCCTCCGCACCATCACAACAATGCAAAAGTATTGAACTAAGAGATGAATGATCTGGGCGGCCTACGCACAATGACAACAATGCAAGTATAGAACTAAGAGATGAATGATCTGGCCAGCCTCGGCACCATGACAACAATGCAAGTATTGAACTCAGGGATGAATGATCTGGGCGGCCTCCGCACAATGACAACGATGCAAGTATTGAACTAAGAGATGAATGATCTGGGCGGCCTCGGCAAAGTGACAATGATGCAACTACTGATCTAAAAGATGAATTATCTAGGCGGCCTCCACACCATAACAACGATGCAAGTATTAACCGAAAAGATGAATGATCTGGGCGGCCCCCGCACCCTGACTACCGTGCAAGTATTGAATTAAGAGATGAATGATCTGGGCGTCCTTCGCACCATCACAACAATGCAAGTATTGAGTCAAGGGATGAACGATCTGGGCGGCCTCCACATCATGACAATGATGCAAGTATTGAACTGAGAGATGAATGATCTGGGCGGCCTCTGCACCATGACAACGATGCAAGTATTAAAATAAGAGATGAAGGATCTTGGCAGCCTCCACACCGTGACAACGATGCAAGTAATAGGCTCAGAGATGAATGATCTGGGCGGCCTTCGCACCATAACAACAATGCAAGTATTGAACTGAGAGCTGAATGATCTGGGCGCCTGCACAATGACAGCAATGCAAGTATCGAACTAAGAGATTAATGATCTGGGTGGCCTCCGCACCATGAGAGCGATGCAAGAATTGAACTAAGAGATGAATGATCTGGGCGGACTCGGCAAAGTGACAACGATGTAAGTATTGAACTAAGAGATAAATGATCTCGGCGGCCTTAGCACCATGACAACCATACAAATATTGGACTCAGAGATAAATGATCTGGGCGGCCTCTGCACCATGAAAGCGATGCAAGTATTGAACACAGCGATGAATGATTTGGGCGGCCACCGCACCATGACAACAATGCAAAAGTATTGAACTAAGAGATGAATGATCTGGGCGGCCTCCGCACAATCACAACAATGCAAGTATTGAGCGAAGAGATTAATGATCTGGGTGACCTCAGTACCATGACAACAATGCAAGTATTGAGCCAAGAGATGAATGATCTGGGTAGCCTCAGCACCATAACAACGATGCAAGTATTGAACTAAGAAATGAATTATTTTGGCTGCCTCCGCACCGTAACAACAATGCAAGTATTGAGTCAAGGAATGAATGATTTGGACAGCCTCCGCACCATGACAACGATGCAAGTACTGAGCCAGAAGATGAGTGATCTGGGTGGCCTCCACACCATGACAACGATTCAAGTATTGAACTAAGAGATGAATGATCTGGGCGGCCTCCTCACAATGATAACAATGCAAGTATTGAACTATGATGAATTATCTGGGAGGCCTCCGCACCATAACACCGATGCAAGTATTGAACGAAGAGATGAATGATCTTGGCTGCCTCCGCACCGTGACAACGATGCAAGTATTGAGCCAATGGATGAATGATCTGGGCGGCCTACGCCCCATTACAACAATGCAAGTATTGAACTAAGAGATGAATGATCTGGGCGGCCTCCGCACCAATACGACAATGCAAGTAGTGAACTAAGAGATGAATGATCTAGGCGGCGTCCGCACCCTCACAACAGTGCAAGTATTGAACTAAGAGATGAATGATCTGGTCGGCCTCCGCACCATTAAAGTGATGCAAGTATTGAACAAAGAGATGAATTATCTGGGAGGCCTCCGCACCATGACAAAAATGCAAGTATTGAGTCAAGAGATGAATGATCTGGGCGGCCTCCGCATCATGACAACGATGCAAGTATTGAGCCGGAAGATGAATGATCTGGGTGGCCTCCTCACCATGACAACAATGCAAGTATTGAACTAAGAGATGAATGATCTGACCGGCCTCTGCAACATGACAACGATGCAAGTATTGAGCCAAGAGATGAATGACATGGGTGGCCTCCTCACCATGACTACAATGCAATTATTGAACTAAGAGATGAATAGTCTGGGCGGCCTCCACTTCATGACAACTATGCAAGTATTGAACTAAGATGAATGATCTGGGTGGCCTCCGCACCCTGACTATGGTGCAAGTATGAATTATCTCGGCGGCCTCCACACCATGACAACAATGCAAAAGTATTTAACTAAGAGATGAATGATCTGAGAGGCCTCTGCACCATGACAAAAATGCAAGTATTGAGTCAAGAGAAGAATGATCTGGGCGGCCTCCGCACCATGACAACAATGCAAGTATTGAGTCAAAAGATGAATGATCTGGGCGGCCTCCAAACCATGACAACGATGCAAGTATTGAATTAAGAGATGAATGATCTGGGCGGCCTCCGCACCATGACAACGATGCAAGTATTGAAGTAAGAGATTAATAATCTGGGCGGCCTCAGCATCATGACAACAATGCAAGTATTGAACTCAGAGATAAATTATCTGGGTGGCCTCCGCACAATGAGAGCAATGCAAACATTGAACTAAGAGATGAATGATCTGGGCTGTAGGAGAGTAGGGTCTGCAATCCTATGATCACCCAGATTTTTTGCTTTTGCTTCATTGGTTTACGACTTTCTCCGGCTGTGGGCCTGCCAATCAGACCCACAGCCTAGCTGTTCTCTCTCGAAATTAACACACATGTACGTTAGGTGCATCCACTAATTGGAACTGGGCCGCCTTGTCAGTCCCTGTCTCAGCATACCACAGGTATCCAGGGCATCGGTGTACCCAGGGCCTACCAGGGGCTGAAGCATGTATTATGCCACCCCTGGAATGGCCGCCCAAATCTGACACAACTGGCTGCACGACAGCTGGGGCCACGTGGTGTAATCACCCGTTGCTGTAGGTGTAGTATTCCTACACCTAAACCCTAAAATGGACACATGGATTCCTATCAGTCACTCCTATAGCAGGCCTTATCAATCCTGAAGGCAGAGTGCAGGGAATCATGTGGGACGGTGCTCTGGCGCGAGCTGAGCCCGTCGACGGCTTGCGGAACCAAGTCCTAATAGCCGTTCCATGGTGACGCGGGCCAACTACTTTTAATGCATTATAATCCTTGCGGTTATTTGCTAACTTTGGCATCGCATCACCTATACATGTCGAGTAAGGTGTCATACGAATGGGAATACGAACCCCTCGCCAGTCCTGGTGCCGGGGTTAGCATTCCCCCCTTTTAGAGGGACACGACATGGAAGTAACCTTGAACCCCGGTTAAAGTTGACTCAAGCCTCAGCATCACAAAATGGATGCTGCCACCAGACACAAGTCTGACCTCCTGCTGCTGGGGGACCTTCCAGCAAGGGGAGCTTGGACAAAGGGTTTCCTGTCGAGGGCGGTGTTAGCACCGTCCCAGACAGGGTTTGTGTATCCCAGGTAGGCAGGGCTGAAAGGAAGGTGATTGCAAGTGGCACCCCGGTGCTCACTGTGCATAGCCCGGCTCAAACCAGTTTCGGGGGCACACCAGCCCCTGAGCTGGCGCGAAGCCGGACAAAGGATAGGGGTGTAACCACCCCCCTCCTGGCTCCACCCATAGGTAGAACCTAGTCACGGGCCAGCCCCTTTTCTTAGAATAAAGGTAGGAGCGAGTCCCCTTCCCAAATTGGATAATCAGATAATCGGATAACTCCGAATCACGAACTACTTTCCACGAAAGGAACTCTTGACTATTTCTGAAGACTCTCCCTTGTGGCTAAGGAGTAGCCACCCTGCACCAGCAGGCACCATCTAAGCGCTTGCGGTTTGCTGTAAGTCTCTCCTACGGATCAAGACTGCCCAGCTCGACGAGACCCGAGTCCCTGCCATCTCTGACCTTTTACCTACCTCATCAGCCCAGCTGAGAGTCGTAGGTGTGACGAGACCTGCGGGACCGGCTATCTTCAGAACCTGCACGACGCTTATCTAGCACGCCCACCGAGGGACCCTCGAGTGAGTGCACCTAGGGTTTGAGAAGCCCTAACCCTGAGCAGCTCCCGCATCGAAGTCTGCCTCCCCAGCATCCCCGAGATCTGCGTGGGGGCCCTTCCGCTCCTTGCTGTTCACCGCGTTGTTCGACCACTTGCCGACCGGCGTGTGGCCCTCTTCACGACGCACCACGATTGTTTCATCACTAGTCTGGTTGCTCCAGACTGGCTCTTGCTCCCCTTCAACAGAGGAGTACCACGGACCCTCCTGGTCCACTCCCGACGCCATCTTGGCTCCCCCGCTTGGGTTGCCACTGCCAAGATCCGCTGCCCCTGCCTGGGCCCAGCATCATCGACAGCAGACACCTTCGTGGGACAGCTCGCCCTCCATCCTGGTCGCCGCCGCGCCTCCTGGTCCGAGGAACAGCCGAGTCCGACGTCACCCACTCACCTGGTCGAGGTGACTTCAGCCGGTACCCTCCTGGTACCCACACGATCGCTGGCTAGCGGTTGAGAACTGAGTCCCCTCTGCTTTCAGGTTTCCTTCATCACCGATCCAGGCTTGGATCGCTCCGAACATCGTCACTGGTCGCCTGCCAGCAACTTCTTCTTTCAGGCTCCTGAGACTACACGAGGACTCCCGACATCTTGCCGAACTTCACGCAGCCGCAGCCTCCGGGCTAGGTAACTCGAGCATCTCGGTGCTCCATCGCAGGTTCGCTCTACAAGTGTCCAGTTCCTTTTTCGTTTAGTCCCACTGATCGGATCACTCCGGAATCAGTACCTCCAGACGCTAACCATTCGCATTTCACTGTTAGTGTAGATGGTTTCTCGTGCCCCTCGGGCATTTGTGTAAATTGTGCAACTGAAGTATTTTCCTAAGAGTTTTGTAGTGTGCTTAGCTCCCTGACTCATAAAGAGCCAAGGTAGTCTTGTTATAAATAAATATCCTTTTATTTTCATAACAACTTGTGTGGTGTCCTTTCACTTGGTGTTCAAGGGGTATAGGTGGTGGTAAACAGCTGGCTTAACACGCCCTCTAGAGTTTAGCCTAAAGACTGCTCGTATCCACGCTACTAGGATAGCTGGTCTAAAAGGTTGACTTACAACCAATCATCAATAAGGGTCGTTTGGAATGATACACAGTGATCACTAGAATAGTGAGCACTACATATCAGGCCAACTTCTCACATTGGTGAGCAGCGGTTGGGATTTGAGCTTGCTGTTGTTTTACCACACACGTATCCTAAGAATATCGCAGTGAAAGATCACATAAGTACCCAGGTACATATAACTTAACTTAGAATACTCCGAGTTCTACTGAACCGGCTGTTGTAGTGTAACAGGGCTTAGCACACCCTGACTACAACTCTTAGCAAGGGATCAGTAGGTAAACCCATAGTGTAGGTAGGTGCAACACTTACACCTCACTAGAAAAGCATGTCGGTCCACGGAGAGTCTGCAGGGACTCCCCTAGTTGTCAGTGACCCTCCACAGGTCGTGTCACGATATGCAACTCTTAGCTTCAAGGAGATGAGACAACTGTGTGCCTCCAGGAAGCTAAACCAGGGTTCTAACCCTACCATCGCAATACTGATAGGTCTCTTAGAGGCGTACGATGCTAGGAGGTCCTCTAACCCAGGTCCCCCCAGTGCAGATGGGAACATGCCCCCCTTAGAGGGAACCCTCGGTGACCCAGACCTCGACCTCCACACAGAGGAGGAGGACGAGGACGAGTTATCGGGAGACGAGGCAGACAAAGGTCCAGTGGTAGTCGGCAGGCTTACAAGGACCAACTTAAGCAGGCATGAGAATGGAACTGGGGGAGCCCCGGGCCCACGCTCAAGCAGGCTTAACCTTGGGAACGGACGAGCTAGGTCTCTCTCCAGAGGATCTTGCAGATCGGTTCATACACATGTCTCTCAGGCACCTTCTCAGAGAGGAATGACTTCCCCTCAGAGGAGGGAGCATGAAGCGAAGATGCAGGAGGTCAATCTGAGGATCGAGCGGGAAGAACTTGCCCTCGCCAAAGAAAGACTTGCCTTGGCCCGAGAGCAGAAATTAAGTGGGTTAGAGCCCGCTGGTGGCAGCATTCTCAATAGAGAGAAAGACAGGGGTATAGACACTAGACACCTGAGTAAAATAGTGCCCCCCTTTAAACAAGGGGACGACATCCACAAGTGGATAACTGCCTTGGAGAGGGCCTGCACTGTCCAGTGCGTCCCCCCAAGTCAGTGGGCAGCTATACTGTGGCTTTCCTTTGAAGGTAAAGGAAGGGACAAGCTCCTCACTACAAGAGCTGAGGATGCTAACAACTACCAAGTCCTGAAGAACACACTGATTGATGGGTTCGGCTTAACCACGGAACAGTACCGGGTGCTGTTCCGGGACACCCAGAAAATTCAGTCTCAGGATTGGGCTGACTTTGTCGATTGTGCCACTAAGGCTTTGGAAGGCTGGTTGCTGGGTAGCAAGGTTACTGATTACACAGGATTGTACAATCTTATCATGCGAGAACAGATTTTAAACAACTGTCAGAACCAATTGTTGCATCAGCACCTTGTCGACTCGGATCTGACCTCTCCCCAAGAATTGGGAAAGAAGGCAGACAGATGGGTCAGAACAAGGGTCAAGCAGAACCAGAATCAGAATCAGGGTGGTCAGAAGAAAGCAGACCAAAAGGGTAACAAGAACGAACAAAATGACCAGAAGTCTTCGACAGGTCCCCAACAAACCAAAGAGGGTGGGGGTCAGGCTTCACAGAAGAAGAAGACTCAAGAAGGCCAGTCAAAAAGGTGGTGCCAATACTGTAAAAGTAAGACTCACTGGTTTAGTGAGTGCACCAAGAAAGGAGGGCAAACTCCTACCACTGCAGCCCCTAAGGCACCTGCGCCCCCTAGTACAGTCAGCAGTGGTAGTGCGCCTCCCAAGGCATTAGTTGGGTTAACCTTGGGAACCGAGGGGAGTGACGACTTAGTCGGCACGCTCACTCAGGCCGTCCTTGTCTGTACAGGGGATATGGATATGTCCCCTGATGCCAGTCCCAATACTTTGGGCAAATACAGGCAGACACCTTTGATAAATGGAAGAGTGGCTCAGGCCTACAGGGACACGTGTGCCAGTGTCACCATGGTGACGCCTAACTTTGTGGACCCTGGACAGATCATGCTAGGTACCAGTTACCTAGTGACCAATGCCAGCAACGTCACTACCAATCACAGTATGGCAGTTGTTAATTTCTCCTGGGGAGGGGTAAGTGGCCCGAAAAAGGTTGTGGTTAGTTCAGACCTCCCCGTAGAATGTCTGTTGGGCAATGATTTGGAAACGTCACAATGGTCAGAAGTGGAGCAGAGGACTCACATGGAAATGTTAGGTTTGCCAGCACATGTCCTTGCTGTGACCAGGTCACAGGCCAAAAGATGCCCCACTGAACAGGTGCTGGATCCTGGAAGAACGGACCAGACACCTTCCAAGAAAAGGAGCAGTAAGGGTAAGGCTTCGCCTTCCCCCTTGCCCCAGGTCGTGGATCAAGTCTCCGAGGAGGCTGACCTTAAAGAACTGAGGGAAACTGAGCCGCAAGAGCTTGAACCTGGTCAGGTTGAGTTTCTGGGCTCAGGGGGACCCTCCAGGGAAGACCTGGGGAAGGCACAGTTAGACTGCCCCTCACTTGAACCCCTCAGACAGCAGGCCGCTGCTGAGGCTGCAGGGAACGCCACAGGTACCCACAAAGTGTACTGGGACGATGGACTCCTGTACTCTGAGGCAAGAGACCCCAAACCTGGTGCGACCAGGAGGCTGGTCATCCCCTTGTCTCTGAGAGGTTTCCTTCTCACCTTGGCCCACGAGATTCCCCTTGCAGGTCACTTAGGCCAGAATAAGACTTGGGACAGAATTGTTCCACACTTTCACTGGCCCCACATGTCCGAAGATACGAAGGAGTTTTGCCGCTCCTGTGTCACTTGCCAAGCCAGTGGTAAGTCAGGTGGCACGACAAAGGCCCCCCTCATACCACTACCAGTGGTGGGGGTACCCTTTGAACGAGTGGGGATCGACATTGTCGGACCAATGGAACCCCAGACAGCATCAGGGCACAAGTTTATACTGGTGGTGGTGGACCACGCCACCAGGTATCCTGAAGCTATTCCCCTTAGGACCACTACGGCACCTGTGGTGGCACGGGCCCTACTTGGAGTGTTCTCCAGAGTGGGCTTCCCTAAGGAGGTCGTCTCAGACAGAGGTGCAAACTTCATGTCGGGATATCTGACTGCTATGTGGAAGGAATGTGGTGTCAACTACAAGTTCACCACACCCTATCACCCACAATGCAATGGGCTTGTTGAGAGATTCAACAGGACCCTAAAAGGGATGATTCACGGGCTACCTGAAAAGCTTCGGCGGAGATGGGATGTCCTGATACCCTGCCTCTTGTTCGCCTACAGAGAGGTCCCGCAGAAGGGGGTTGGCTACAGCCCTTTTGAGCTTCTGTTCGGACATCCTGTAAGGGGACCCCTTTGTTTGGTAAAGGAAGGATGGGAGAGACCTCTCAGAAAGCCGGCATCAAACATTGTGGACTATGTGCTCGGTCTCCGCTCGCGGATGGCGGAGTACATGGAAAAGGCGTCTAAAAACCTGGAGGCGAGCCAAGAATTACAGAAAGCTTGGCACGACCAAAAGGCTGTCCTGACTGTGTACCAGCCTGGACAGAAGGTGTGGGTGCTGGAGCCAGTGGCCCCAGCAGCACTCAAAGACAAATGGTCTGGGCCCCACACGATCATTGAGCAAAAGGGAGAGGTCACCTACTTGGTAGACCTGGGAACTCCCCGGAGCCCCCACAGGGTGCTCCATGTAAACAGGCTCAAGGCATATGTCGACAGGGAGGGCATGGGCTTGCTCATGGCCACAGATGAGGGACAGGAGGAGGAGAGTGACCCTCTCCCAGACCTGCTCTCTCAGAACCCTGACGATGGATCAGTAGATGGTGTTGTCTTTTGTGGCAGCCTCTCTGGGCATCAACAAGAGGATTGTAAACAGGTTCTTCAATCCTTTCGACATATGTTCTCTCTGACACCCAGTCAGACCAAGTGGTGTACCCACGAGGTCGACACTGGGGACAGTCTGCCCGTAAAGAGTAAAATCTATCGGCAACCTGATCATGTCAGAGACTGCATCAAGACAGAGGTGCAGAAAATGTTGGAGCTGGGAGTCATTGAACCCTCGGACAGCCCCTGGGCTAGTCCCGTAGTGCTCGTGCCGAAACCTCACACCCAGGGCGGTAAGAAAGAGATGAGGTTTTGCGTGGACTACAGAGGTCTCAATGCGGTCACTAAGACCGACGCCCAACCGATACCAAGAGCAGACGAACTTATCGACCGGTTGGCCTCGGCCAACTACTTAAGTACGTTTGACCTGACAGCTGGGTATTGGCAAATCAGGTTAGCTGAGGAGGCCAAGCCCAAAACAGCATTTTCTACCCCGGGTGGGCATTATCAGTTCGTGGTAATGCCCTTTGGTTTGAAAAATGCACCTGCCACCTTCCAAAGGCTGGTGAATCGAGTTCTCACTGGGTTGGACGACTTCTGTGCGGCGTATCTGGACGATATCGCTGTCTTTAGCTCCACCTGGGAGGATCACCTGGTCCACCTGAGGAAAGTGTTAGAGGCCCTGCAGAAGGCAGGCCTCACTATCAAGGCCACCAAGTGCCAGATAGGGCAGACACAGGTTGTATACCTGGGCCACCTTGTAGGTGGAGGCCAGGTTCAACCATTGGAGAGCAAAATACAGGCCATCCAGGACTGGGCTCCTCCAACCACCCAGACTCAGGTTCGAGCTTTCTTGGGCCTGACTGGTTATTACCGGAAATTTGTCAGAAATTATGGATCCATTGTGACCCCGCTAAACGACCTGACAAGTAAAAAGATGCCAAAAAAAGTTCAGTGGACAGCAAGCTGTCAGAAGGCATTCGATGACCTAAAGCAGGCCATGTGCACAGCACCTATCCTAAAGAGTCCAGACTACTCCAAACCATTCATTGTCCAAACAGACGCTTCGGAGCTGGGTGTGGGAGCTGTTCTATCGCAACTGAATTTTGATGGTCATGACCAGCCCATAGCTTTTATTAGCAGGAGGCTGACCCCCAGAGAGAAGAATTGGTCAGCTATCGAGAGGGAGGCCTTTGCTGTGGTTTGGGCCCTGAAGAAGTTGAGGCCATACTTGTTTGGCACTCACTTCAAGATTCAGACCGACCATAAGCCCCTCTTGTGGCTAAATCAAATGAAGGGTGAAAACCCCAAACTACTTAGGTGGTCCATTTCCCTACAGGGGATGGACTTCACAGTGGAGCATAGACCTGGCACTGATCATGGCAATGCAGATGGGCTCTCCAGGTATTTCCACTTAGAGCAAGAAGACTCACCTGGTCAAGGTTAGCTTATTGTCCCAAAGTTTGGGGGGGGTCATGTAGGAGAGTAGGGTCTGCAATCCTATGATCACCCAGATTTTTTGCTTTTGCTTCATTGGTTTACGACTTTCTCCGGCTGTGGGCCTGCCAATCAGACCCACAGCCTAGCTGTTCTCTCTCGAAATTAACACACATGTACGTTAGGTGCATCCACTAATTGGAACTGGGCCGCCTTGTCAGTCCCTGTCTCAGCATACCACAGGTATCCAGGGCATCGGTGTACCCAGGGCCTACCAGGGGCTGAAGCATGTATTATGCCACCCCTGGAATGGCCGCCCAAATCTGACACAACTGGCTGCACGACAGCTGGGGCCACGTGGTGTAATCACCCGTTGCTGTAGGTGTAGTATTCCTACACCTAAACCCTAAAATGGACACATGGATTCCTATCAGTCACTCCTATAGCAGGCCTTATCAATCCTGAAGGCAGAGTGCAGGGAATCATGTGGGACGGTGCTCTGGCGCGAGCTGAGCCCGTCGACGGCTTGCGGAACCAAGTCCTAATAGCCGTTCCATGGTGACGCGGGCCAACTACTTTTAATGCATTATAATCCTTGCGGTTATTTGCTAACTTTGGCATCGCATCACCTATACATGTCGAGTAAGGTGTCATACGAATGGGAATACGAACCCCTCGCCAGTCCTGGTGCCGGGGTTAGCATTCCCCCCTTTTAGAGGGACACGACATGGAAGTAACCTTGAACCCCGGTTAAAGTTGACTCAAGCCTCAGCATCACAAAATGGATGCTGCCACCAGACACAAGTCTGACCTCCTGCTGCTGGGGGACCTTCCAGCAAGGGGAGCTTGGACAAAGGGTTTCCTGTCGAGGGCGGTGTTAGCACCGTCCCAGACAGGGTTTGTGTATCCCAGGTAGGCAGGGCTGAAAGGAAGGTGATTGCAAGTGGCACCCCGGTGCTCACTGTGCATAGCCCGGCTCAAACCAGTTTCGGGGGCACACCAGCCCCTGAGCTGGCGCGAAGCCGGACAAAGGATAGGGGTGTAACCACCCCCCTCCTGGCTCCACCCATAGGTAGAACCTAGTCACGGGCCAGCCCCTTTTCTTAGAATAAAGGTAGGAGCGAGTCCCCTTCCCAAATTGGATAATCAGATAATCGGATAACTCCGAATCACGAACTACTTTCCACGAAAGGAACTCTTGACTATTTCTGAAGACTCTCCCTTGTGGCTAAGGAGTAGCCACCCTGCACCAGCAGGCACCATCTAAGCGCTTGCGGTTTGCTGTAAGTCTCTCCTACGGATCAAGACTGCCCAGCTCGACGAGACCCGAGTCCCTGCCATCTCTGACCTTTTACCTACCTCATCAGCCCAGCTGAGAGTCGTAGGTGTGACGAGACCTGCGGGACCGGCTATCTTCAGAACCTGCACAACGCTTATCTAGCACGCCCACCGAGGGACCCTCGAGTGAGTGCACCTAGGGTTTGAGAAGCCCTAACCCTGAGCAGCTCCAGCATCGAAGTCTGCCTCCCCAGCATCCCCGAGATCTGCGTGGGGGCCCTTCCGCTCCTTGCTGTTCACCGCGTTGTTCGACCACTTGCCGACCGGCGTGTGGCCCTCTTCACGACGCACCACGATTGTTTCATCACTAGTCTGGTTGCTCCAGACTGGCTCTTGCTCCCCTTCAACAGAGGAGTACCACGGACCCTCCTGGTCCACTCCCGACGCCATCTTGACTCCCCCGCTTGGGTTGCCACTGCCAAGATCCGCTGCCCCTGCCTGGGCCCAGCATCATCGACAGCAGACACCTTCGTGGGACAGCTCGCCCTCCATCCTGGTCGCCGCCGCGCCTCCTGGTCCGAGGAACAGCCGAGTCCGACGTCACCCACTCACCTGGTCGAGGTGACTTCAGCCGGTACCCTCCTGGTACCCACACGATCGCTGGCTAGCGGTTGAGAACTGAGTCCCCTCTGCTTTCAGGTTTCCTTCATCACCGATCCAGGCTTGGATCGCTCCGAACATCGTCACTGGTCGCCTGCCAGCAACTTCTTCTTTCAGGCTCCTGAGACTACACGAGGACTCCCGACATCTTGCCGAACTTCACGCAGCCGCAGCCTCCGGGCTAGGTAACTCGAGCATCTCGGTGCTCCATCGCAGGTTCGCTCTACAAGTGTCCAGTTCCTTTTTCGTTTAGTCCCACTGATCGGATCACTCCGGAATCAGTACCTCCAGACGCTAACCATTCGCATTTCACTGTTAGTGTAGATGGTTTCTCGTGCCCCTCGGGCATTTGTGTAAATTGTGCAACTGAAGTATTTTCCTAAGAGTTTTGTAGTGTGCTTAGCTCCCTGACTCATAAAGAGCCAGGGTAGTCTTGTTATAAATAAATATCCTTTTATTTTCATAACAACTTGTGTGGTGTCCTTTCACTTGGTGTTCAAGGGGTATAGGTGGTGGTAAACAGCTGGCTTAACACGCCCTCTAGAGTTTAGCCTAAAGACTGCTCGTATCCACGCTACTAGGATAGCTGGTCTAAAAGGTTGACTTACAACCAATCATCAATAAGGGTCGTTTGGAATGATACACAGTGATCACTAGAATAGTGAGCACTACATATCAGGCCAACTTCTCACATGGGCGGCCTCCGCACCATGACAACAATGCAAGTATTGAGTCAAGGGATGAATTATCTTGGCGGCCTCCGCGCCATGAGAACGATGCAAGTATTGAACTGAGAGATAAATGATCTCGGCGGGCTCCGCACCATGAAAGCAATGCAAGTATTGAACTAAGAGATGAATGATCTTGGCTGCCTCTGCAACATGACAACGATGCAAGTATTGAACTAAGAGATGAATGATCTGAGCGGCCTCCACACCATGACAACGATGCAAGTATTGAACTCAGAGATGAATGATCTGGGCGGCCTTCGCACCATGACAACGATGCAAGTATTGAACTAAGAGATGAATGATCTGGGCGGCCTCCGAACCATGACAACGATGAAAGTATTGAACTAAGAGATGAATGATCTGGGGGGCCTCCGCACCATGACAACGATGCAAGTATTGAACTAAGAGATGAATGAGCTAGGCGGCCTCCGCACCATGATAGCGATGCAACTATTGAGTCAAGGGATGAATGATCTGGGGGGCCTCCGCACCATGACATCGATGCACGCATTGAACTAAGAGATGAATGAGCTAGGCGGCCTCCGCACCATGATAACGATGCAAGTATTGAGTCAAGGGATGAATGATCTGGGTGGCCTCCGCACCATGACAACGATGCAAGTATTGAACTCGGAGATGAATGATCTGGGCGGCCTTCGCACCATGACAACGATGCAAGTATTGAACTAAGAAATGAATGATCTGGGTGGCCTCTGAACCATGACAACGAGGAAAGTATTGAACTGAGAGATGAATGATCATGGGGGCCTCCGCACCATGACAACGATGCAAGTATTGAACTAAGAGATGAATGAGTTAGGCGGCCTCCGCACCATGATAGCGATGCAACTATTGAGTCAAGGGATGAATGATCTGGGGGCCTCCGCACCATGACAACGATGCAAGCAGTGAACTAAGAGATGAATGAGTTAGGTGGCCTCCGCACCATGATAGCGATGCAACTATTGAGTCAAGGGATGAATGATCTGGGTGGCATGGGTTCCAATTATACAGAAAGATGTAAGTTGCTAAGTTATTAAGTCCTATATTTTGAGGTTTTCTTGTATGTGATTATAAAAAATATATAAATAAAAGGGGGGGGGAGGAAATGCCCAGGATCACACAATTTGGTAAGTTTAGGTAACTGGCCATCGCCACAAGCAAATATGGAATAGCACTGGGTATATTGAGTTCTAGCAGGGTGTTGCCTAATTAGCGGCACGAGGAGAAGTACTATTTAATCTATGTATCTAAATAGAATAATGTGTATGCATAATTAATGTTTTCTGGCAATGTATAAAGATAGTGTGCATTGAATAACTGTGCTTAGTATTATATTCATAATGTTTTCAGGATACAATGTGTACAGATATAAAATGTCTTTTAATATACAGGTACAATATATTTCCATGTATAAGGAATTGGCACAGTTCGATAACAATGAGAATTTTGATTTCCAAAAGTGTTACCGTGATAGAGAAGCTTCCTGTTTTCGAAAATGTTTGCCTGCATGTGCTTAATGATAACTTTTTCACCTTCTCATATCTGGTTAGGAAGCTCCACTGGTGCAAATGTGTTCTATATTTCTGACAATTTGGCCCACACATTTCACCACTCCTGATTTCATACCTTGCAATGGGTCATAGACAGGGCGTGTTTGGTTAAGAATAGTCCATGAGTGCTAGACACAGATAAGTATTCAAATGTTGGACCTGATTTAAGAGCTACACCTTTCCCCGATGGAGACAGAGATCTAGTTGTTCATGGTTCATCCATCAGCCATAACACAGACTCACGACAAAATTCTTACGCAGTGGGCACGGCTAGAAATTGACTGGAAGGGGGCAAGATTAACAACATGAAGGAAGAATAGTGAACATTTTACACAGACAGCCAATGTGGTTTTGGGGTTGCCCCGGATCTTGGCCAGCTGTGGGCTGGGAGGAGATTCCTTACCTCAGCTGGCCAACAAATACAGCATGCACCATTAATAGCACAACTATTGCACGCCCTGTTGCTACCAGAGAGAGCTGAAATTGTAATATGTTCTGCACACACCTCCTCCAAGGACTATGTTTCACGAGGTAAACCATTTATTGATGCAGGAGGAAGGAAAGAATAGTATTAAATGGTAGTGAGTACACAATGGTTCAAATTGCTTCTACTCTACATGAGATCATGATGTCAAGTTAAAGGATGATGAAATGTACTATTACCCAAAGTATATTCAACAAAGGGCGGGGGTGGACGAAAAGGAAGAATGGAATAGGGGAGGATGTAGGCAAACAGAAGAGGGAATATGGATAGGCCCAAATGGAAACATAATTTTACCAACGATAATGCTTGCTCCCATGGCCCAACATTTTCATGGTCCATCACATGTAGTACGTGATGGAATGATCAGACTGTTTTCCTAAATGCTGGTACAATGGTTAAATTGGTACGGGTACTTCCACTGCCCCAGGCCACATTCCCTCCCCACATAAAATGGACTTCATCAACGTGCCCTCCTACTCAATGTACATACGTGTTGGTTATTGCGTGCATGTTCAGCAAATGAACTGAGGCATACCCATCCAAGAACTGCGATGCACAAACTGCTTCCAAATGTCTCCTGAAAGAGTTCATTCCACGCTTTTAAGTGCCTATGCTTTTGGGTTCTGACAATGGACCGACGTTCATTTCACATGTGATTGAGGGGTTGTGCAAGGGGCTAGGATCTACACAGAAACTACATTGTGCCTAGCATCCACCCGCAGTGTGCACTGTTGAGAGAATGAACTAAGTGTTGAAAAATACGATTGGGAAGATTTGTGCATCCACAGAACGGACCTGGATTGATGCACTGCCACTTGCTCTGTTGTCCATGAGAAGCACCTTAGACAGAGTGACAAAAATCAGCCCACATGAAATAGTGTTCAGACGGCCAATGACCATTCCAGGCCACACGTCTATTGTCCCTCTGTCCGTATCTGATGATCTGCTTTTTCAATACTGCTAAAGACTAACATTGTTAGGTGCCTCAGGCCCTTCCTAAAGCGGAGACACAAACAGCCCACGGCCTCCAGCCAGGGGATTGGGTTTGGATAAAAGCCAACAACTGCCGGCACTGTCTCCAGCATCGGTGGTAGGGGCCATATCAGGTCCTTTTGATAACAGCAACAAGTAGTCAAGTGTGAGGGCCTAACTTCCTGGATCCTTGGCTCTCATAAAAAGAAAGAAGTGACACCACCACCACCAGAGGAGCCCCCAGTGCCTTCCCCTGCATCACATCAAGGACAGCCTCGTTACAACATACGTTCCATGAAAGGTAGCAAGTGAGAAAGGTATCCAAGTTTATCCTGAAGGGTTGTGCGTGCTGCACACAGCAGAGAAAGGAAGAGTGTGTAAGCGGGCCCCAACGATACATCAACTAAAGACGTCTGTAGCATCAATGCCCCAACCCCTCAGTCTACAAGTTGTGATAACAAGGCATCTTTACCTTCCTCATCACTTTGTTTTCTTCATATTGAAATTGCCTAAGCAATAGCAGTGTTTGATAACCTCTCAAATCACTTGAAGACAGGCACCAACGGTTACTTTTCTGTCACAAGTATCATCACCGAGGCTCTGCATCCTTCCTCAGCAGACTGTAGAAAAGAGTGAAAGTGCAATAGACGATAACAAATTCTTCCAATTACTCACACTAGCCACACGTACCAACGAGTGGAACAATGCCTCAAGACTTTCAGAACAATGAGAGAATATGGCCATGGGTGCTACTAGCAGTATTGACCGCCGTTGCTGCATTATAATGACAGAGCTCCTTACAGTGTATTGTGCTCACATTGCTATACCTAGCACTGGCCCTGAGATACTGCTGAAATGACAGAGATATTGCACCAAAATGAACACATAGCCATTGATAAAGAGGGGACATGGGGACAGTTGGCAGGGCCGGAAAGAAATATGAGAGGAAAATGGTAAAATTACGCAGAGAAAAAATATGTTCAAAAGGTACATTTCTGATATATGAAATTAATGTGATGCATTGTTATGTCTGCACATATCTGCCAACATCTATTGGTGAGCAAGACGGAGAAAAATAGAAATTTTAAAATGTATGACTATGCCTGAATATGCCATCATCATTGTTTATCAAAAGGGCGGGAATGTGGAAGCTAATTTTAAATAACAATGGTGGCATCCATTTTATATAATTTGACATATTGATAATTCAATGATGAAGGGAATTATATAAACATATAAAATAATTGCTTGATATCATGTGACAATCTCAAATAAGAGTTAGAACTTTGCTTTTAGTGAGCTGCCTGTAACACAACACATTGCAAAGCTTGCACAAAGAGTACATTTCCATGTTAATGCATTTCTGCCTGCTTGTATTAGCAACATGCCCTGAGGCCTCAAAAGTGTATTCAGCCACATCAGCTAATGTAGACAATTGTGATTGCATGTGGGCGTAAATGTAATAGGTAACTGTCTGGCTTTAGATACAGGGGACTAAGGGTGATTTCCAACGTATTCTTGTGTAACGATGTAGTGTAAGTTTCCAAGCCCAAAATGTTTCTTCACCACCTGCCGGGACATGAGGGCCTAGAAATGACCTGTTTCGCAGACAAGATTATAATGAAATGTTGTGATTTGTGTCTATAAATGGTTGTGTTTTACTTCTGCTATTCGAGCACTCAGCACCCATCTGAGGCACGTTAAATAAATTCTCTTTATTTTACTCCGGTGGTTGCGACGGAGTTATGATATTGGGTTCTACAGATATTTTCAGTTTCTACAGGGCCACTCATGGAGCGGGTCTCAGGGGTCTCAAAGTCCCTGAGAGTAGTTGGAGTCAAGATTGTACTCTTTCTTCTTGGTCTTCGTTGTAGGGGTCTGGTATTCCAGGTATTGGCACGGCTCTAGTAGGACCTGGTGTGCTCTCACTTGGTGAAGGGAAAGATCTGACACTCCGGAGGTGATGTACCTCTTCGTGCTTGGATGCTGCGCGGAGTCGCCAGGGAGAAGCAAACCGGTAAACCGGACTGCACGCTTCGGTGCCTGCAGGCTGCTCTACTCCAAGGGAGGTTCTCAGCAATTTGATGAACGCTGGAGGTGCTTTGGGGTTTTTGGAGTCCTCCCAGTTACAGAACAAGGCAGCAGGCCAAGATGGTGGAGTCCAGGAAGCATCCGGCAGGGTTTGGAGGCAATATTCCGCAGCAGGTTGCAGGTTCTCGGGTCACCAGCTCCAGTCCATTGAAACTTAGGTCGAGGGTTGGCACCAAAATATTAAATTTAGGGGTATTAAAGGGAGTGACAGTTAGTAGCCAATGGGCTACTTACTTTTAGGGTATCTACTCCCTTTAGGTAACCACTTCCTGTGGGAAGGGGCCCTACCCTAGCACTGATAGGTTAATTCATGCCTTCCCAAGATGGAGGAATTGCAAAAGGAGGGTCCACATCGCCTGCCCCACCTTCGGGGTGGTGCTGGCTAAATGTGTGCAAACCTCTTAATCTAACTATTTTTACCATCAAATGTGGAGCAGGACAGGGGGATTTGCGTCCTCCACTATCTGGAGATGCCTGGCTTGCACTTCAAAGGCAACACCACCTTTGAAACTTCCCGCCTTGGACTAAATTCCTGCCTGAAAGAGGTGTGAAGCACCTCCGCCCAGTGCAGGCTTTGTTCCTGGCCTCTGAGAGCGGTGGCTCTCACCCCATGAGGTCAGAAACATGTCTGGTGGTGGGAGGCTGGCTAAGACTAGTCAGAAACCACAGCATTGCTTTGTAGGTTTCAGGGGACCCTCTAAAGAGTTCTCTGTGTGCATTCATTACTAAATCCAACAGTGAGGATTTATTAAGGCGAGATGTTTGGTATCAAATATCTTAGGGTACAGTGAAGCCATCATGGAGCTAGGAAACTCGTAATGACACGTATCCAGCCACTGCACTCTCTATGGCTTCCCTTGGCACTTACAATATGCAAGAATGGACTTAGATATTGTAGGGTCATATCTGCTCATGCAGATATGCCCACACATGGGGTTCAGAGCACCCTGCCTTAGGGTTGCAAGGCAGCAGGGGTGACTTACTGAAGGAAGGCGGCTCTGTATATACTATACCAAAGTGAGGTATAGTGTGCACAGAGTCCAGTGGAACCCCAAAGGAAGGCAAAGGTAAAGTTAGATAGCACCTCACTCTCTATTTGTGGTAGTGTGGTCGAGCAGTAAGGCAGTATCAGAGGACAGTGTTAAGCATTTCTTGTACACACTCAGTCAGCAAATTAATTCACACACTCAAAGACTGAACTTCAGACCAATTGGTTTTGTATAAAAAAATATTCTTTTAGTTATTTTATTTTCTAGAACCAAGCAAGCCAGGCACAGGTAAGTAATAAATACTTTACAGTAGTAATGCAGTTTGTAAACAGTTTGAATTGTAATTGTATATGCACTTTTTTTGACTTACAGTATCATTTCAGAGAAAAGCAATACTTTGCAAATACAGTACATAGACTTGAATGGACTTTTAGTAAATTACAGGTAAGTTACTTTTGAGATTACTTTTCTTACTCAGAGTAGTATACCTAGATAGTACTCTAGGACATTTCCCGTAAACAGGTAAGTAAAATTGTTTTTGTTAGTGCAATTTTAAATAATTTCTTTAGGTTTTTAAACTCCACACTAAGAAACTTTTCTAAGAAAAACAGTCAATGTTATCCTATGGAGGAAAGGAAAATGCTACTTACCAGTATGCATCTGTTCTTGGTATGTAGAGCTGCAGAGTTGTACATTATGCATAGATCGCCATCTGGTGTTGGGCTTGGATGCTTGCACTTTGTTGTTGTCTTGGAAGAGTCTTTTGTAGTCACGAGATAGGTGACTCCTCCCTTGGACGATAGTGCACATGTACATCGACTCCATCCTCAGATTATTTTTCGTCATGATGGGAAATGATGGAGTCAGTAAGAAGTAAGAGATGTCCATGTGAATGTATCTAATTAAGATAAAACTGGAACAGATACAGGTTCCGGGGAGGCGGGTGGGCGTGTACAACTCTGCAGCTCTACATGCCAAGAACAGATGCATACTGGTAAGTAGCATTTTCCGTTCGAGGCATATGAGCTGCAGATTGTTCACTATGCATAGACTGTACAGCAGTGTCTCCCCTAGTGGTGGTCACCTGTATCTGTTGCAGTGGTTTGAAACAATGTTTTAAGAACAGCCTGGCCTACAGAAGCTTGTTGCTTTGCCTGCACGTCAACACAATAGTGTTTGGTGAAGGTGTGTGGTGTAGACCATGTTGCTGCTTTACATATGTCATCTAAGGGAATGTTTCCTAAGAATGCCATGCAAGCCCCTAGTTTGCGTGTTGAATGCGCTCTAGGGTGAATTGTTAATGTGCGTTTAGCCTTTTGGTAGCATATTTGAATGCATTTTACTATCCACCTTGCGATCTCAGCTTTGGAGATGGGGTTACCTTTATGAGGTGGGGAGAAGGCTACAAACAGTTGTTTTTTTTTTTTGCGAAAGGGTTTAGTCCTGTCAATGTAATAAAGTAGTGCTCTTTTGACGTCTAGTGTGGGAAGAGCTCTCTCTGCCAGAGTCTGGGTTTTGGAAAAACACCGGTAACTCAACTGATTGGTTAAGATGAAAAGCAGAGATGACTTTGGGAAGGAATTTTGGATTTGTTCTGAGAACCACTTTGTTACGATGTATTTGTAAGAATGGTTCTTGTATGGTTAAAGCCTGAATCTCACTTACCCTTCTGAGAGAGGTAATCGTGACAAGGAAAGCTACTTTCCATGTGAGGAACTGAAGTTCACATTTATGTAGAGGTTCAAATGGGGGACCCATGAGCCTGGTAAGAACAATGTTTAAATTCCACACCGGAGAGGGTGGCAGTCTGGGAGGAATTATTCTTTTAAGGCCCTCCATAAATGCTTTAATTGCAGGTACTCTAAATAATGAGAAGTGTTGTCTGTTTTGTAAATAAGCAGCAAGCGCTGCTAGATGTAATCGTATGGATGAATATGCTAGATTACATCTTTTTAAGTGTAGCAAATAGCAAATGATGTCCTGGATTGAAGCATCCAGCGGATCAATCTTATTGTTTTTGCAGTAGATGACAAATCTTTTCCATTTTGCTGCATAGCAAGCTCTAGCAGTAGGGCGCCTGGCTTCTTTAATGATGTTCAGTCCGGCGGAAGGTTAAGATAACCGAACTCTAGGACTTCAGGAGCCAGATCGCTAGATTCAGTTGACCAGGATCGGGGTGCCTTATCTCTCCATGGTTCTGTGTTAGCAATGTTGGGGTGAGGCGTAGTTTTTGATGTGGAACTACTGAGAGTTCCAGTAGTGTTGTGAACCACGGTTGGCGTGCCCATGTGGGAGCCACCAGGATCATCCTGAGAGACTATTGTCTGAGCTTGCGTACTACTAGGGGAATCAGTGGGAGTGGCAGAAAAGCGTACGCAAATCTGCCTGACCAATTCATACATTTCGCATTGCCTTTGGACAACAGGTGTGGGAACCTGGCGGCAAAGGTTGGGCATTTTGCGTTTGCGTGTGTGGCCAACAGATCTATATCTGGTTGACCCCACATCTGGAAAAAAGGTTGGAGAACTTGGGGATGATGTTCCCATTCGTGTATCTGCTGTGTCTGCCGACTTAGCAGATCCGCAATCTGATTTTGAACTCCTGGAAGATGTTCTGCCAGCAGGTATATATTTTTTGGAATGGCCCATCTCCAAATGCTTTATGCGAGCTGAGACAGCTGCAGAGAACGTGTGCCTCCTTGTTTCTGTATGTAATACATGGCTGTCATGTTGTCCGCCCGGACTAGGACAGTCTTGTGCTGTAGATGTACATGGAATGATTTTAATGCTAGAAATATTGCCAGTATTTCTAGGTGATTGATAAGGAGCACTTTCTGTTGAGTGGTCCATTTGCCTTGAATTGTATGGTTTAGGAGATGGGCTCCCCAACCGGTGAGTGATGCGTCTGCTGTTAGCACTATCTGTGGAACCGGCTCGAGGAACGGCCGCCCTTTGGACAGGTTTCGTGTGTTCCACCACTGCAGACAGCGATGTGTGCGGCTGTCCA
Source organism: Triturus cristatus (assembly GCF_964204655.1). NCBI lineage: Eukaryota > Metazoa > Chordata > Amphibia > Caudata > Salamandridae > Triturus > Triturus cristatus. The sequence goes on from NC_140594.1 coordinate 1,153,143,892, forward strand.
CCAACACCAGATCTGTAAGCTGTCCTTGAGCCTGGTTCCACTGACGTGCTAGGCATTGCTGTAAGGGGCGCATCTGAAGTCTTGCATGAGGTACGATAAAGATGCAAGAGGCCATCATCCCTAAGAGTTGCATGAATACCCTTGCTGGGAGGGAGTGCTGTGGTTGAAATTGTTTCTTAGGGCTTGCATACTGGCTATCCTGGCTGGACTGTGATATGCCAGAGCTTTGGAGGTGTCTACTGTGGCCCCTAGATACTGATCTATGTGGGAGGACTGGAGATTTGACTTGGGGTAATTTACTGTGAATCCCAAGTCGTGTAGCAGCTGGATAGTTTGATGTGTGATGAATACACTGGTTGAATGACTTGGCTTTGATTAGTCAGTCATCGAGATATGGAAAGACATGGATTTGTTGTCTTCTCAAGTGTGCTGCTACTACCGCAAGGCACTTTGTGAACACTCTGGGTGCGGTGGTCACCCCGAATGGAAGGACTCTGAACTGATAGTGTTGTCCCTCCACTATGAACCTTAGATAATTCCTGTGAGCAGGGTGTATGGGAATGTGGAAGTTGGCGTCCTTGAGATCTAGTGTGGCAAGGAAGTTGGAGGACCTCTCGGAGAGTGATCATATGAAAATGATCTGACTGTATATAGAGATTGAGAGGTCTGAGGTCGAGTATTGGCCTTAGGGTCCCGTCCTTTTTGGAGATTAGGAAATACAGCGAGTAAACCCCTGTTCCTGGATGCTGTAAGGGAACTGGTTCTATTGCATTCTTTTGAAGCAGTGAGAGAACCTCTTGTTTTAAGAGCGTAAGGGGTTCTGTGGACATTGGACGCTGTTTGGGTGGAATGTTGGGCGGGGTTGCTGTAAGTTCCAGGCAGTAACGATACTGGATAATTTGTCTTACCCACTTGTCTGTTGTGATGGAATCCCAGACAGGTAGGAACTGTGAGAGTCTCCCCCCGACCGGAGTGGAATGGTCTGGAGGGAGCGGAGGGAAGTCACTGTTTAGTAGCGGGGGAGGCACGAGTGTTGTTACTACCTCGGACTCTCCCTTTGTTGTTATTTACCCTGTATCCGCCTCCAAAATATCCTCTATTAGGGGATGTTTGAGTGGTGTTTTTATAGGAAGAGGAGGCGGTGTCTGTTCCATGGATTTAGCAGTCTCCGTGTCCTTTTTTATCTTCTCTAGAGTGGTGTCTACAGCCGGTCCAAAAAGTTGTTCCTGACTGAATGGCTGGTTTAGGATAGTTGTTTGAACCTCCTGTTTAAACCCTGAAATGCGTAACCAGGCATGTCGTCTGAGTAGCACACTAGTGTTAATAGATCTAGAGGCTGTGTCAGCTGCATCAAGGGCACACTTGATTGATGCGTTGATTATTAATTTGCCCTCTTGAATTAAATAATTTGCCTGGGTTTTGTATTAATCAGGCAAATGTTCTGATAGGGTCTCTAGTCGGTCATAGTGAGCCCTATTATACCTAGCAAGTAATGCTTGGGCGTTGGCTATGTGCCAGCGATTAGCTGCTTGGGCAGCAACTCTATTGCCAGAGGCATCTAGCAACTTAGATTCCTTATCCGGAGGTGGTGCGTCACCAGAGGTTTGAGAGTTGGCGCGTTTCCTAGCGTTAGATACCACTAGTGAGTCTAAGGGTAGTTGCCCCTTGATGTAGGTGGGATCGTCGGGGGCGGGTTTATTCTTTTTGTCAATCCTGGGATTGAGAATTCTAGCTCTCACTGGGTCTTTGAATATGTCGGGGGCATGTTTAATGACCCCTTTTAGCATAGGCAGGATTTGGACAGCCTTCTGGGACTGTTCAAAGGTGTCTAGAAGGAAGTCCTCGGCTACGGGGTCTGAATGCATGTGGACACCATGGTAGACAGCAGCTCTATTTATGAGTTGTCTAAAACCAATATTGTCATCTGGGGGAGATGGTTTTGTTGGATATGGCTGGGGATCAGGGAGGTCTGGGGGACCTATTGGCTCATCATAATCGTCCCAATAGTCCTGTGGTACGTCTGCATCGTCATGAGGATCAGTGAAAGGGTCATTGTTGCCTCCCCCACCCCCTATATCATCATCGTCATCATCCTGTGCTGGTGGTGAATGTGGTGGATGTTTTGGATGCTGTGGAGGAGAGACAGGCTTAGGAGGAAGAACAGGCTCAGGAAGAAGGAGAGGCTTAGGAGGAAGAACAGGCTCAGAAGGAGAAACAGGAGAAGGGTCTTATAGGTGAAGTGGCACAGTCTTTTCTCTTTACAGGCACTGCAGGAGTGTCTGATGTGTCCAGCTTCCTCTTCTTGTGTGGAACAGCAGCCCCATGTCCTGTTTTGGAGTCTATATGCAGATTTTTCTGCTTGGGATCGACAGGATCTGGTCAAAAAAGTTCTTCCTCTTCGGTAACCGCTTTCGGCACTGACTTCTTCGGGTCCAAGCGGGGTTTGGATTTCTGCTCCGAGGCCTTAGATGTTGTTTTGAGGTCCTTTGGCTTGGCTATGGAGCTGAAAATCTTTTTCGGTTCCGAAGGCTTTGGCTTCGGATCCAATGGTTTTTCTTCCGGCGTCGAAGTGGTCGGTGCCGACTTCTTTTTGGGAGTAGGTTGGTCTCCCGTTTTCGGTGCTGAAGGCGCCTGCGGGACACTGATATGCGGTTTGCTCGGTCCCAAGCTACCGGAAGCCTTGTCCTTTATCTTCGGAGCCGGGCCCGAGGGCGGGGCTTCTGAAGCCTGTTTTCGGTCGCGACTGGGGCCAGCAGGCGAAGTCTTGACCAGGGCCTTCTATTTTTTGGGGTGGAGTTGGGGTAAGAGCAGTTGTACTCACTCTTTGACCAGGAGTGATGTGGTCGTCTGAGTCTGAGTCATCTGCTTCGGACACGATTTGCAGGTCCTCAGAATCCTCCTCTGGGACATCAGGGCCTTCATCAAAGATGTCCACTGGTGCCGGAGCTGCTTGCTGCGCCATGATGTGTCGTTGGGCCCGGCGATCATGGATAGTTTTCTTCGATCGAAAAGAGGCGCAGGCCTGGCAATTGTTCTCGTCGTGCTTGGGTGAGAGACACAGGTTACAGACCTTGTGATGGTCACTGTGTGGGATTTTCGCTCCACACTGGGGGCATTTTTTAAATGGAGTGCTTTCCATGAGCTGTAGGCCCGAACGGCGTCGATAGGCCCAACGGCCCGCGTCGACGACTGAAATCGAGTAGATGAGATGCGCGTCGAAGATCACGCGATCGAAACAATACTGTCGAGTTGTAAATAGTTTGCACGTCGAACAGGTTTGAGAAATAAGGTACCGAACCGGAGCGCAAAAGTTACATCCGAACCTGATGGCGGAAAAAAACAATCTGAGGATGTTGTTGATGCCCATGCGCACTATCGTTCAAGGTAGGAGTCACCTATCACGTGACTACAGAAGACTCTTCCAAGACAACAACAAAGTGCAAGCATCCGAGCCCAACACCAGATGGCGATCTATGCATAGTGTACAATCTGCAGCGCATATGCCTCCAACATAGTGTTATCGGTTTTGAGATAAGTATTTGGTAGTGAGTGTTGAGGTTCTGGGGTAGACTTAGGGTTACCCCACGGTCAAGGATGCACTCTAGTTACACCCTCAGCGGCACTAGGGCGGCCAGATGCATAGTGCTGAGGCCCAATGTTATCCAATGGGGGATTGAGGGCTTCCGGTTGGTGGCTGCTGAAGAGCAGGCCACTGGGTTGTGCGAGCAATATTCCTGGACTTTAGCTCATTGCAAATGGGGAAACAAAATAGCACAAAAGGTGCACCCTCAGCGGCACTGGGGCAGCCGGGTGCAGAGTGTTGTTTCGACGTCGGGCGCCCTTTTGTTTGCAATGGGGAACCTCCGGTTTGCAAAGGCACTGCAGGCTTAGGGACGAAGGTCTTCTGGGTGCAACAACCATTTCGAGAGGTAAGATGGGAAGTTAGGAGTTGGTTAGGCACCGGCGGTTTGGGCACCCAAGGATGTGGAACGTCAGGTACAGGGGTGCCTTTTGGGGTCGGATATTCTTACCGGGAGACAAAGGCTTTGTGGTTGAAGGCAGGCAGGTCCTCTGGGGTTTTCGAGGTTGTTGGCTGTAGGACACACAGGGATTTCACAGGAGCAGGTTCGAGCTGTAGACAGGCCGGTAGGTCTGGGGCCAAGATAGTGGGCGTCTTCCTCTTATTAGCTTTGGCACGGCTATTTGGTCCTTCTTCTTCTTCTTGCAGGTTCTTGTCTGAGAAAGCAAGGTTCAGGGGTGCCCTAAGTACTAGATTTAGGTGTGTTACAGGTAGGTAAAAGGCAGGGACCAATGGGTCCCTTCCCTGGGGTGGGTACACCCCCTTTTATGCCACCCTCCAGTGGGAGGGGGCATGAGGCTGTCCCTGGTTGGCTGAGTCCCCCCATCAGCAAGATGGCCGGGATTGAGAATTGTGCTTCACCTCGCCTCCCCCACATGAGGGGTGGAATTAGCAGAGGTGGGCACACCTCTCTTCTTCACTTGTTTTTCCCGCCGGTTCTCCCGCCCAAAGTGGGGGTCAGAACCATTGGGGACCAGTTGCTGAAAGCAGAAAGTGGCCTGGGAAAGCTCACAAAGGCGGCAAGCCTTTGAAGCTTCCCCTTCGTAACCCTGCCCATCCTGCGGGAGGAGGCTTGGCACCTAGTCCCAGGATGTGCATTGTTTCAGGCCCCAGAGAGCAGCAGGCTCTCAGCTCAGGGGTCCAGAAACATGTCTGGTGGTAGCAGCTACTGAAAGCAGCCATTCAGGCTGGACACTAGTGGTAGGTTAGTTTTCAGGCCGCAGCTCTAAGATGCCCTCTGTGTGCATTTTTCATCAAATCCCACACTGGCATCAGTCTGGGTTTAATGTGCTGAGAAGTTTGATACCAAACTTCTCCGTTTTCAGTGTAGCCTATGCTGTGGAGGTCGTAATGACAAACTCCCAGCACCATATACGCTTAATGACAGCACTGCAATCACAATGTCTAAGAATGGCCTTAGACACTGTAGGGGTGCAGGGCTCATGCACCTGTACCCTCACCACTGGTATAGTGCATCCAGCTAGAGGGGTGGCTGATCTAGGCCAGGGCAGTGGGTTGTAGGCATGGCACACAGAGATGTGTGCCATGTAGACTCTTCACTTTGTTCTGCACCAAAACACGTAGCCTGCAAAGGCAGTGTGGGAGTGTAAGGATGCAGAACCTCTAAGGGTGGCACAAAACTGCTGCAGCCCTTAGAGGCCTTCTCTGGTCACAGTACCCTAGGTACCTGTAGTACCATTTACTAGAGGCTGACCTGTGGCCAGAGATGCCAATTGGGTTTAGGCTTCAATGCAGTTTTAGGGAAAGAACATAGGCCCTGGGTACCTGATTTGCAGGAGCCCAGGGCACACCCAGTCAAAGTACATCAGCAATTCAGCAAAAAGTGGGGGCAACGATGCAGAAAGAGGGCACTTTCTCACACTTGCCTTTACATCAAGCAGTGTATCAGGGCAGGGCACACAGGGCTGTGTATTAATGAATAGATATGGGTCGGACCGCGCACTCCTATAAACCTGTGTTTACCAATGTACTCTGTGTAATTTGTTTAAGCGTGCTGAGTGGGTGAGAGGTAGCCAGCCCCTGTTAGTCAACTAGATTACTAATGCAAGCGTTAACGTTCACTTGCCCCTGCTCGCACTGCTGGGGTGCAAAGAATATTTGCTTGAATTTTCTTAGGCTACTTTTAAATGTTTTACTGATATCGATACATAACTTGTCAAACACATTTTTTCACATTGTCTCAACTTATTTATTACAAATGTCATATATACAATCTTTATACAAAAGCACAAATAATTTCTGTGAATATTTCCCAATGCATTTTGGGATACGGTGGGTTGGTATTTTCTCGATCACGGTTTACGAGGAGTACACTGCGTCTCCAGTCCGAATATTGTGAATAGTGACACACAACAGCATTGCATATCAGGGTTCCGTCAACGTTCTAAGATTTCCGCAATATGGACAGCATTTAGGTGTGCTTCTGGGTACCCTGCAAAAAGTGGTTTACCATTGTAGATTTCCCCTGATGAAAGGATAAGGATATCCTGAAATCACTGAGAAATATTCACAGAAATTATTTGTGTTTTGGTATAAATATTGTATATATGACATTTGTAAAGATTTCATGTTACGTTCTGTACACTTTATAGTATTATGATTGAGGAAATTGATCCGTAATAAACAAGTTGAGACAATGTGAAAAAATAGTTTGACAAGTTATGTATCGATATCAGTAAAACATTTAAAAGTAGTCTAAGAAAATCCTAGCAAATATTTTTTGCACCCAAGCAGTGCAAGCAGGGGCGAGTGAACTTTAACACTTCCATTAGTAATCTAGTAAACAGAGGGCTGTGTGTCATGTCGACTCTTCGGGTTTCTCTTCACCAAGACACAGAGCCTACAATGGAAGTGCGTATGGTCTTCTTGAGGGGTCTCTGGGGTGATATAATTTGTGATGCAACCCCAGAGGACCCTCTTCCATACCAATGCCCTATGTACCTGGGGTACCATTTACTAGAAACTTGCAGGGTTTGCTGAAGTTGAGCCATTTGTGGTACAGTTTTAGGAAAGAGAACTGGCACTGGGAACCTGGTTAGGGACCCAGTGCACTTTCAATTCGAAATCACTTCATGCATCAGGAAAAACGTGAGGGCTAACCATGTCAAAAGACGCACTTTCCTACAAGAGGTTCGCCTATGTTCTAGGCATTCTCCTCATGCTCGTGCCTCACTTACTCTTACGCACAGTGGACAGACCAAGGAATTTAATAAAATATCTGCTTGCCCATGGGATGGGTTGCTTCATAAATATACTTGTCCTGTAAAAAACTCCCTTGTCCATTAGCTGCCATGTAGTGCAGTGACACATCATAGTAGCAATCTCATTAAATAAGAGCTCTGAGATTACCCTCTCTGATTATAACAGGGCCCATACTCTAGTAGGTTTTGAATGCCAACAAATTCCTTATTTTGCCACCTTTCCCCAGATGTACATACTGGGGTTGGAGGTAAGCAAAAGGTTTGAAATACTCTTTTGAATCTGAGCAAACTTACTAACTTGCATGCTTTAGGGTTTTTTGCCAACTCTTCTCTAATCTTTTCCCATACTGGGAAAGTTTGGAAATGTACCCTTGACAAGGGCAGAAGTAAAACTTCTTCCAGGGTGGGTAAAAAAGTGGTTGGAGGTAAAAATGAACCAGTAAACACTCAGCAGATTTAAGTGTGACCCGATCTACACATACATATGTGATCGTGCTAAAATACAATTCTTTTTCTTGGCCTACTTTTGTAAATACTTGGGAATTCATGAAAGTGTAAGTCTGTACTTATGCAAGGACATATACCAGGGGGACACTTTTGTGATATTCTTTAAGAATTGAGCCTTTTTGTTGGTATAGAATTCTATCCCTCACCCTATTTGCTGGCTTCACAGTGAGTGACATCATCATGCTCCTTCTCAAGGCACATATCGGCACACAAAGTAATTCTGTTTAGTGCCAGGAACTGCTGTGGCAATGTGCGACTTTTGAGACCAAAAAAAGTTTGCAATGTTTGAGTTAAACCTGGCATACTTGGCGTAGTTTCACCTAACATTTTGCCTTCTGACCTCCTGTTATTGACTGCTTGCTGACTTCCTTTTTGCTGGTTTTAGGACTCTGAGCCTTTTACCACTATAACTAGTGCTAAAGTGCAAGTGCTCTTTATTTAAAACATGGTAACATTGGATTACCCATAACTGGTATATTTAATTTACTTTTAAGTAAAGTGTACTACATATGCCATGGGCCTGTAAATTAAATGCTAGTAGTGTGCCTGCATCACTTCGTGTGCCACCCACCTTAGTAGCCCTATAAACATGTCTCAAGCTTGTCACTGCAGAGCCTGTGTGTGCAGTTTCAAACTGCCATGTCGGACTGGCAAGTTAACCTACTTGCCAGGCCCAAGCCTTCCTTTTTATTACATATAGGTCACCACTAAGGTAGGCCCTGGACAAGCCGTGGGCAGGTTGCATTGTATTTAAAAGGTAGGACATGTGTTTTTTAATTTGACATATCTTGGAAGTAATATACGCCTAAATTTGTTTTTCACTACTACAAGGCCTATCTCTCCCATAGGATAGCATTGGGACCAATTTATAACATTTTATAAGTTCAGTTTCCTATTGGGCAAAGATGGTAAAACTAAATTTAGTGCATTTGGAATCAATTTAAAAATACAACTTATGGTGAAGTTGGTTTTTAAATTGTAGTTCTCAAGATGCAATTTTTAGAAAATTGGCATTTTTCTTACTTAAACCATCTTTTGCTTTCTGTCTAACTGGAGTACACATCTGGGCTGGGTAACAGCTGGTTTCCTGCATTCCCTCTAGACAGCCACACACAAAGGAAGGGTAGGTGTGACTGCCTAGTCATCTGCATGTCGATGGGGCTGCCTGGGCAGGAGGGGAGGGAGGAGCTGAGACTCTGCACCTCAAAGGACGGTGTCCTGTCCCCACACAAATGACTGCATACCCTCCTGAAGTGAGTCTGCAGCCAGGGAAGGGCAGGGTCTTGTGCAGTACAAAGAACTTTCTTTGAAGTCTTCTTATTTAAAAGGCTAAAATGGGTATAAGTACTGGGCCCTGACCCCACCAACACAGAACACTGCTGGAAATAAGGACATTCTGCCAGGAAGAAGAGGTGCTGTGGCAGGGACCGCCACTTTGCTAGCTGCTTTGCTGTATTGGCCTGCTGCGGGAAACAGCCTTTACTCTGAAGTTTTTACCTTGGATTACATTTACCACACATTTTTTATATCGGAAAACTGTTACTTTTCAGCACAAGACTTGATATCGCAATTGATCAGTAGGTGGCAGTGTTTCTCCTTCTGTGGCAAGTTTTTAAGGATTATGATTAGATGCAAGGTATTATGCTTTCAGTGTTTGAAAGCATACCAACAAAACAGGGTAATATTTAATGATGGCAGTGCTGAGGACAGGTGATACCAGAGGCATTGCATTAGTGCAAAATACCACGTGATGAACAATCACAAAACAACACGCGTACCCTGTAGAATGTGCAATGCATTTACATGGTCAAAAAAGACAGAACTTGCGATGGCACCGGTAACTCATTAAAGCGCTTGCGTAGCTAGTCATCTAATGTTGAAATCAGCAGTCATTAATGATCCTGAATGCTGTGAAGCCAGAGTGGAATACATTGTGTCATTTCAATAGTCCGTTTTCACTGTCAGTAAAAATGCCAGGAGGTAGGGGCTTGAACGTCTTTTTACAGAAAATAAGAGCATTTGAACAGGACGGACGATCGGAGCAGAGAATGCTGCATCCAGGTACGTTTAATTTACGTTCTTTACAGCATAGACAGAGAAATGGTATGCATGGTGAAAGTGTGCGTGCTTTTAGTTTGCATGGTAAGTGTACTTTTAATGTTAATGGATGTACATGCGTGTTAATGCTGTGCATGGTTAAATATGTGTTGTAAAGATGTGCGTGGTAAAACCACATATGGTAATGTCATACAACCCCTGTTGCTTGCTGATTGTGGTGCTGTGGGAGCGACTGCCACTTTGCTACCTGCTCAGCTGTGTTGGCCTGCTGCTTCTTGCCTGAAAGTGAGAAGGACTGGATCTGCTCTGTGCATCTTAAGGACTGACGTTTCTCCAAACGCTTGTTGGCTTGCCTCCTGTTGCTGAAGTCTCAGGGATAGCAAATGCTTCATCTTTCATCTTTATCTCAGCACCTGGAATTTACTTGCCGTAGGCCCTGCTCTGCCAATTGGTGCCAATGCAGCCCAGGACACCATGAAAGTTGAGTTTAAAGAGCTGCATCTGCCAGAACCTGAGCTTTGACATGTATGTGTCCATGGGACACCAACGTATTGCCTGCTGCGACACTGGGATCCACGCATCACTGAAGCTGCGAGGTCTGCACCAGCAATATCACACTCAGCACCGCCGCAGCATCAATGGAATCACCACTTCAGTGATCAACGTATCGCCACCAGAGCGTGGAAAAGATCAACACATCGTCTCCAGGGTGGATTAACGTGGCGCATCGTCCTTGGGACTGGACTCGAACCTTCTTCCACGGAACTGACGTCTCGCCATTACTGCATTTCGTTCTACAAGGATTTAGGTACTTTTCTTATGGGGCCTGCGTGGGTCCTGTTGCCGGCCTGCGCTCCGTTACCGGCGGCCTGAACTCTTGACTCTGTTCCTGTCCAGCACGACCTACACTATTTTGCTTCTAGGTGCTATCTTTCACTTATTCTTGTAAAAAATTGATATCTCTACTTTTATTTATTGCCATCACCCACCATCCAGGTCCAGGGGGCAAGTAGTACATAGAGGCGAGGTCGGGCCTTGGATGCCCAGCTAAGTCTACCTGCAGGCCGGGCCAGAACCATCGACCAGGGCAACGCTCACCGGGAGCTTCACAAGGATGCAGCCATGTTCATCAGCGGCAAGCTCTGTCCCCCAACCCACATCCCTCCTGAGGTCCTTGCCTTTGGTTCAATTTTCCCCTCCCCATTCCTATGCTACACCCTCCCCCTTCCTCTCACCACCTCTTCCCCCCCTTTCAACTTGAAAACACATCCCCAATCCCCACTCTATCTTCTTTGAGGTTCTTTTTTATGCCTTCTGATCCTGACCCAAGCATACATTTGCTGTTATAGGTTTGTGTAACTGAAAGTACCCCATGGAGCAAATGTGTTATCGCTGCCAACCACTTTCTGTATTACTCTACGGTATTTTTGACATTGTTCTTCCGCAACGATTCAAATAAATAAACAATTGCAACAACAACAACAAAAAGAAGTAGCTGCTCCTAACTTTCACCCTTAATTAATGCCAAGCTTGATTTTCTGCAGTTAGTTGGATCTGCCCATTCTTTGTTAAGGCCCAAAGATGTTAAGATATTTTTATCATGTGACTCCCGTGGTAATGTTAACACATAATCCAAGCTCAAGAGGTCTACAGAGTTTTGTTATTCTTTAGAAGACTCATTGACCCATAGCTTCGCTTAGGAAAGTGCAGATTTATGGGTTGCCTCCAGAATCCCAATGTTTTCCTTTGCAAAATCCTAAGCAGATTCACTGGAGTTCATTGTATAATTCAACACATCACCCTTAAAAAAGAATCCTGTGCCAGAAGAATTACTAATAATCTGCTGGCCTCAGAGTTCAGCCACATTAAGTGTCACACCAGACAAGATGGGGTTAACAAGGTCTACTGGGGTTAACAACGATCCCAAAACTAAGTTCAGCTTCACACCCGACATTACCTGCCATAATAACTCAATATGACGGCACTCTTTTCACATGGGACCTTAGCACTCTATTAAAGCACATTTGCATCTCAGGTAATACAATGGTATAAATATTTCATAAATACTGTTATGGAATTGAAAAAGTCTGTTTGTGTTGTAGGATTTCAATATCACTATTGCCTTACAAATTTAGCAATGTCTGCTCCCAGTCAGCCCAGCCCACCAGATGCCACACAAATTTGACAAAGTCCACATCCTCACAATATGAAAGAAGTAACATAACAAACACAAGCTGTGTCACACGTCACATGTGAACTCAACTTTTTTCTATGCCTGTTAGCTATGGCATTGTTTACAAAAGGTTTTTGCAGCTGTGAAGCTTGCACCTGACAAAGTCAAAGGCTTTGCGACTACAAAAAGCTATGCGAAAACAAACGAAAATTACTATGTGAATCAGAAAATTATTTCTGGCTTTATGTAATGTTCGAAGTGCATTCTGCAAAGCAAAATGTAAGGACAGGAAAGGGGTTTATCTCTATTATTTGTGAATGGTAATAAATGAATCAGTGGCTTGAAACCGTATTTGTGATTGTAAAAGATGAAGCAGCTACTGACACCCAAAGTGAGGTTGTACCTGGTTCCACAAGGGACAGCCTGCTCTGTGGATTCATGGCAAGTGGTGTAGAATAAACAGAGGAAAAGGGAGCACTGCAGGCACATCCTGGAAGACATTATTGTTGATTTATTTTTGTTCAGCCCGTGCCCCTTTAGGCCACACAGGCTGCTTTAAAACTGTCCACTTGGAATCCTCAGGTATGTAAGGAAGTCTGCTGGTCCCACAGGCCTCCACTTGGGATCCTCAGGGATGAAAGGAAGTCTGCTGGTCCCACAGGCCTCAACTTGGGATGCTCAGGGATGGAAGGAAGTCTGCTGGTCCCACAGGCCTCCACTTGGGATCTTCAGGAATGGAGGGAAGTCTGCTGGTCCCACCGGCTTTAGATTGGGATCCTCAGGGATGGAAGGAAGTCTGCTGGTCCCACAGGCCTCCACTTGGGATCCTCATGGATGGAAGGAAGTTTGCTGGTCCCACAGGCCTCAACTTGGAATCCTCAGGGATGTAAGGAAGTCTGCTGGTCCCAGAGGCCTTCACTTGGGATCCTCAGGTATGGAAGGAAGTCTACCGCTGCAATGGGATTCCTTTCAATGTAGATAGAGGATTGCTGGGTCGGCGGTCATCTCTAAATTTGATCTCAGGATGGTGGAGGTAATGCTCCCCCCCCCCGAAGGACAGATATTGCCCTTGTGAATGGGGAGTGCTTTTAACATTCTTATGTGCCTGAGCGAGGTTATGGCTACGAGAAACACCCCTTCAAAGACAGAACCTGTAGGTGGCAAGAGTGGAGCAGTTCAAAAGATGTACCCGTGAGCCTTGTGAGAACTATGTTAAGGTTCTGTACTGGGGCTGGGCAGTTTTTTGGGTGTAGTACCATTTTAAGTCCCTCCATGAACGTGTTAATCACAGGGATTTGTGAAAACGCTAAGTGCTGTCTGTATGTGTGTCAGTGACTACGTGGCGACGTGTAGAGAGGCCTTATGAAGGTGTAAAAGATTTTGACCCATGACTTGAATGGGTGTGGTATGCGTGGACATGTGAGTGGTGCGTCTATGTGCCTAATGTAACATGGTCATACACTTATCAGGGAGGTGAAGGTGTCAAACTCTAATACACCAAGTGCTAGGTTGCAGTGCTTGGCTATCTGTAATCCTCACTGGCCGAGCTGTTGTGTGAGAAGGCCCAGTCTGATTGGTAGCTCCTTCAGGAGACTGATCGATATCTCCATAAGCACCAAGTACCAGCGCTGCCTGGCCCAACTTGAGACCACTAGGATGAGTATAATGGACACTTGTCTCACCTTCACCCCCAACACTGAGAAATGAAAGCAGAAAAAAAGAAGCATGGATGCTTGACCAATTCATACATAGTGCATTGCTCATAAAATGTACGTGGGCGTACCAAGAGGTGATACTTAGGCATTTTAATTTTCTGGAATGGTGATGAAGCTGATGGTTGGAGTTCCCCGGCCGTCCGACGTCATGGTGGGCGTGTGCGTCGGACAGCCGGGGGCCGTTCAAAACGCGCACGCATCATTTTTGCCGCGGCAAAGGCGTTAAACCTATGACAGAAGGAGAAGTCTTCAAAATAATCGCAAAGCTTAAGACCACATCCCACACTACTGAACCCCTCCCCTCCACTACATCATCTCTTTGCTTTGGACCAAAATCACCAACGCTTCTCTCTCATCAGGCTGTGTACCTGACTCCCACCAACTAGGCCAAGTCACACCAATCCTTAAACAAGCATTTGCAATGCAATAGGTCTCGCATTATTAAAGTTTGAGCTATTGGCATTGCTAAATAATGCAACACCAATAGCTCAAAATGTAAGAATGCGAGACCTAATACTAGAGGCTACATGAGGCTGGGCATGTTCTCCATCGGGCTGTACAACACTGCCCGGTGGAGAACATGCCAAGTGCGCATGAGGGCTTGGCCGACCTAAGACAGCTGACCAAACCCTCATGTGCCACCACTCCGCCCCCTGCTCTGCTGGAAGTGCAGCCCCGACTGCACCTGCTTTACATAGCCACTAATGAAAAATAAAATGATAACATTGTTCTTATCATTTTATTTTTCTTGTGGGTGTATACAGATACAGATATTTTTTTCTTCAATAAAGTGCTCCATATAGAACATCCGCCATTGGAAACAGCGCTGTTACTTACATCAATTTCACTGGCGCCCTGTTTACCGACTTCGGAAGGATGACCTGGACTTACCAGGATTCGGCTGGTGACCTTTGGACCACAGAGCAGCTGTCCGGCGTAGATAGTGTTCAGCTCACTCAGCCATCTTGCAGGATCATAAATCAGGATGACTGCGCTTACAGAGCAATGTTTTGCAGCCCTTTTTCTGCAAAGGATGCGCGTGTGACGCTCTGACCCCACGTTGCCTCCGGCAGTATAACTATCACAGACAGTTTTCCTGATAGGCTATCTTGACTCGTCAGCTGGAAATGGCTTTATGTGGAAAAGAAGTGTACATACAGGCTCACGAGGAGGGATGTGCCTGCCATGGTCAGCCAGGAAGCCTCCGGATGCGCTGAAACCCACGAGTGGAACATAAACTCGTTTTCGTGTAGCCTCTGATGTCAAGCGCTTCCAGGCAGTCTGGCCGCCTAAGACATGTTGACATCTTCGAGCAAACTGTAGTGGCATTTCTGGAGATGGGCGAAGACAGCTGTGCTTTTATTCCCTGCTGAACCGTGATGCCGAGGCTCATGAAAAAAAGCCATCATCCTAGGAACGTAAGCAAACATCTTTAGATAGTTGTAGAGCTATAACCTGTGGTGCGCGCGAGGGTCACCATCTGTGAAAGTTTATCACCATGAACATGCACTCACCTTAAATGTGCAGCTCCGTCTGAAAATGTCTATCACCATGAATGTGCACTTATGTGTTGCACCATCAGTGTAAGTCTCTCACCATGAATGTGCACTCGTGCATCACCATCTGTGAAAGTTTATCACCATGAACATGCACTCATCTTAAATGTGCAGCTCCGTCTGTGAAAGTCTTTCCCCGTGAATGTGCACCCCATTTCTGAATGTCTAACATGTGAACTGCGTCTGTCAAAGACTAACAATAACAAGTTGCACAGCATCCACCACGCGTGACTAAAGTTAAACAAAAAAAAGCATTTGATGCCCACACCACGCATGCGCACCTAGAATATGTTAAAGGTGCTTTTTTTTCTTTTTACTTTTAATCCGAGTTGAATTTGTAACTAAAAAGAAAAGAAAACGAGCAAAATCATGTTTTTAAGACACAGGGAGCAGAAGCATCATTATGGAAGGTGGTGGGAACATCAGACCAACATGGGAGACATTAATGGGCAAACAGCAAAGCAACACGGGGGCTTGAGGGAGAGGACGAACGCTGAAGCTACACGGGGGAGGTGGGGATGCAGAAGCAACGGGAAAGGCTGGGGGCGTAAAAAGTAACAGGGGGTGGCAGGAGCAGAAGCAGCACTAGGGATGGGGGAAAGCAGCACAGTAGGCAGACGTGAGTGGAAGCACTGAAGAGAAGCACGCAGGCGAGTGCGAGGGAGGGGCAAGCAGTCAGGCTCCATACAAAAAGAATAGGCAAGAATGGACATGGCTACTGTTAGAGCAGCAGGGGTGTGGACACCGAGGCCTATGGTCCCAGTTCCACTGTACCCCCTGCAACACTACTGTAGGTAATGTAATACTGCATGGGTGGGTTAGGGGTTCCAGACGAATCGACTCCCTCCAATGTAAGGGCACTAACTTGTGCTGATAATTCTGGATGGACTGAAAGGTAGGGAAATCTTTAGCAATTGCCTAAAGAACCAACCAGCGGAGGGCAAGCATATACAGCCATTTTGACTGTGGGCAGGAATTCTTGCACAGGGGCTGCTGCTGCTAATGAGTGACTGCATTCAACACTCCTCCCCCTTCTACCGTGCACTATTGGGTCAAGAGGGCTACGCACCGACAGATTACTTCAACATAACAGAAAACACAATGCTGACAAAAGGCGGGATTTGCAGCGGTTTGTATTTCTATGATTGAAAAGGAGGGGGGTTGGGGGGGGGGGGTTAGAGCCAAAGAATGATGGGCTGGCAAAAAAAGCACGGGTTGATAAACGTTACTGCAGTTTGTACAGTTGCCAAAAGATCGCTCCGATAAAAAAAAGAGATGAAAATTGTTCTCAAGAGCGTAAACTCTGGAAGGCCTCGTAGGTATAATACTTCATAGAATGTGCCTGGTTGGAAACCAGAGCGCCCCGTATATATTTGTGTGTGGGCGTGCGTGTGTGCTTAAGGATGACACGTAGCAAGAACATAACATTTAGGGAGGGCCTACATTCCTCCAAAAAGTGTTTATCTAAGGGACGCCACATTTGAGTTAGATAAAATAAAGAGCTGGGAGTTCAGCAAAGGGAGCATCAGTGCTTTCGGCAAATGTAATGTCGGTTGAATATGCCACCGAAGCACCCCCCCCCCCTGCAACCTTGCAAAATACAACCTCCCTGACTGCCTACTCGCGACTGCGCCTTTAATAGTCTTAAAAAGGACCACTGATCTATAAGCTCCCCAAACACTAAATATGTGCTTACGTATTAAATTATCAAAGAGGGCCACTTTCTACAACGCAACAATAATTGGGAACTTGTAACAGGGTAACTACTGCATTCCCTCTGAGGGCAATCCCTCACTTAGTATACATTCATAGAAAGGACAAAAATGTAAGCCACGCGCCACTTTATTATTCGGTCTAGCATTTCCACATACTCAGTTTCTGCCATGAACTTTAACACCTCCATGAAACAAGCCTGGCCAACGCCAAATCCTCCCGTTGTCCTCTCGGAACGCAGATAAGCTCCAAATGGCAACCAGTGGTGCGCACGCACCAGAGGAGCGGATGCGGGAATCGAAACCAAATCGAAACCAGTGGTGCACGCGCACCACAGAGGAGCGGGGGCAGGGAGCGAGGCGAATAGACACCGATGGGAATGGGCGGAGCAAAGGTGGGACATGCGCTTGCATTTGCCCAATTGCTTGCCTTCTTTTTTTTTTTTTAAAACACGATAAAGCCAATTGCAGCTGGCGAAAGCAAAACCACACGCACAAGCATGTGGTTAGCTTTCAGAACCCCCTACATGAGGTCTCGCGCTGCGCGAGCAGTGCTACGCACTGCAACGCTAGGCGCAAGACCTAAAAACCAAGGTTATACCCAAATGACCTCACTAACCTTAGACCAATTACCAACTTTCCTTTCTTAGCTAAAACAATTGGGAAGTGCGTCCTACTACAACTCAACCAACACACAGATGAATTCAACCTCAACACATTCCAATCAAGATTCAGAAAAGAGTGCACCACAGAAACGGCTATGCTCTATATATCAGATGACATTCACAGATCCCTAGATGAAGGCGACTCCTGCCTCCTAATCCTACTCAACTTATCGGCTGCATTCGATACAGTAAGTCATCAGGCCTTACTTGAGACACTCAAAAACCACACTGGCATCTATGGCAGTCCTGAGATGGTTCACATACTACCTGCAACATCATTCGCAACAAATAAAAATCAACAACTATCTCTCAAAGCGTGCTCCAGTCCCGAAAGGTGCACTTCAAGGCTCAGTCCTCTCGCCAGCACTATTTCATCTCTTCATGGAACCCCTCAGTTACTTCAAACCAAGCAGGGGTCAACTATCACCTATATTATGATGACATACAACTCTAATATAAAATAACATCACCCAGAGACATGTCATCTGAATTCAACACTAAATAAGTATCAAACCTGCTTAAACACCAATCAACTAAAGATGAAACCCAACAAGACTGAAATACTACTCCTCTTCCCTAAAAATAAACCTTTAGCAGTCCAAGAATGGCTAAAGAATCTGGACGCACTAAGCTTTTCTCCCTCACTTTCCAACTCTGTAAAATCCCTGGGTATCACCATCGACAAAAGTATGTCAAAGAAGGAGCACATAAACAAATCAGAAAAAGGAGCAATCTCCAAACTAAAACACCTCAAGAAAATCAAATCGCTCATTCCCTCTGACAATCTTAAGACAGTAGCGCAATCTCCAGTCCTCTTGACACTTGATTATACCTTCCACCCTTAAGAGCAACTCTCAATGCCGCTGCTAGACTCCTCACAAGAATCAAACGGTTCAATCAAGTCTCACTTGCCCTCACGAGTCTCAATTGGCTTCCGATTGAAGGAAGATGCACCTTCAAGACAACCTGTATCATCTACAAAGCCCTTCATACAAAGAAGCCCAAATACCTAAAAGCCAAACTATCGAGAGCAGCAAGAAACTGAGGGTCGAGAAGCTCCAAATCATTTCTTCTCAAACCTCCGAAGCTGAAGTAGAAATTATCCCAGGTGCGCGCTCTCTCAGGAAATCGAACTCACTCTCTATGTATCTCTGCCACAACCTCTCTTTTCCTGCTTCAAATGAGACATCAAATCAATGCTGCTTAACAACTTCAACAAGCTCATAAACTGAGCTAGGTTTCCCAAAGATCACACCCTCATCAACAGGACCCCTTGATGTGACCGCCAGCTTGCTCAATCTCTAATCTGCCACTAATGCGGTTACATTTATATTGTATAGGTACATACTTTTGGGACTGGTTTTTACCAACCTTAATGCTGTATTATTCTACTTTCTTGACTGATTTGACCCACACGAATCCTCGCATGTAGTTCAAGGAAACGTATGCCCATAACATGTAAAGCGCTCCGATACCTTCGGGTCTATCTAGTGCTATATAAAACTTTAAAATAAATAAATAAGAGATGTAACTGATTGTAGATTGCACAGAGACGGATCTCATGTGCTAACAGACAGTTGAAGAGAATGAGTTTTATCCCTGTTTCTAAATGCAAGGGTGTAAAATCCTTTACTCTGATAGGTGTTGTGGGATCGTGGGGGTGTTGGTGAGGCAGTGTTTGGGAGCGGGTTCTCCTCTCTCAGAGCCACCTCTATCACGGTCATTGATACTCGTCCTGCTAAGATTTGTGAAGGGCCGGCCATTGAAACTGGTATATTTGTGACTGGCCAGAGAGTGTATAAGCTAGGCCCCGCCAATGAGTTACTGCCAAGGAAAGAAGACATGGGGAGTGGCAGGCTGCAATGCCAATGGACTTGGCAAGGAACACTTTCTTTTCTAATGGCTCGTACACTTGGGGCCCAAAGAACTGCTCCACATCACATAGGATACTACTGAGGTGTTTTTGTACCTTTGAGTTAAACCCCAAGTTTCGTAGCCATGCAAGGTCGTGGAGCAGGATTCTGGGGTTCATCATAAGGGACGCTGCATCGGCAGCATTGAGGGCACAGCAGATAATGGCATTGAAAATAATCTGCCCTTCAGCCACTAGTTTTTCCCCCCCTTCCTTTAGGTCTCAGGGAGGCATCTCCTTTCAATTAAACCAGTCATACTCTGAGGAAATGTGGTTAATTATATGGTGAGGTTGTGCGACCTCCCCAAGTAATAAACTTGGAAACCTGCCTTGGGTACAGTCTGGCTCGATTTTGAGACCTTACCTCAACCCTGGGCAGCTGTGGCTTAAAGTAGCTAAACTTTAACAATTGCAAAGCAGTTGGAAGTATCAAAACAACTGAACAAGAAAGAAACGTGACACAAAAAAAATCTTGCTACAATTTATAAAAATAGATCTTCCTACCAGAGAAAGGTAACACCTGTTCAAACAGCAGCCTCCATTTTGTCCTTTCCTGGGAGTTGTTTACACCTCTCCCCATTAGGATAGAAGGTTGAAGTGTGATCCGAATCCACAAATAGTCACTGTTAAACTTGGGCAACAGAGTGGCAACTTTCTGAAGTTGCCTTTTACTCAAAAGTTTCATTAAATTCGACTTCAGCGTCAAAGTCAATTTAATGTAACATTTCTTTTGATACCTCGAAGTACCAACTTTAGTAATCATAACCAGGAGTCCGCTGAATTGTTAGCATGTAACCCTGTGCTAGCTAATGATGCTATTAGCCTTTCCAAAGTAAAAACAAGCATTGGCACAATAATATGTAAAAACGACCTTTAACAAAAATAAATGTAACAATTATGAAATGAGACGAAACCAAGGCAGAGATAAGTGTACAGATGCCGACAGTGAAGTGCTCTACATTTTAAGTGGATGTGCGCATATGGAGAAGCAAAAAGCCATCACTTATAGTGAACAGCACCAGTGGCTGAAGTGGGCTGACTGTTTGCCCAATGATGTATGGTGTGCACTGTAAATAGCGGGTGTTATTATCATCCCATTGTAACGGGGCTCGGTTTGCCGACCTCAAAAGGATTGGAGGCAAAGTGGCCTACCTAAAAAGTGATCCTGTGGCCGGCATGCTATCCAAAAGTATTTGCAGGGGAATGCATTAACACACTGTGCTTTTTGTATTTGCCAAATGTGTGCTAGGATGGAAAAGTCTAGCTTGGTGGGTGGGGGGAGCGAGAAAGAGGTCGCTTGGTGATGATATGGATAGAAATAAGAAAAGGTGTGAACTTATGAACGGTTGTGGGGAAAGGGGTGAGGAGAAAGAATGCAGAATGGGGTGAAGAGAGGAGGTAATAGAAGGGTATGTATGGGAGAGTGGAGGAGAAAAGTGAATAGCAGATTAGAGAGAAATTGATAAAAAATGAGGAGGAGAGAAGGAAAGAGACAAATAGATGATTCAAAGGGAAAAGATAGAAAACGAAAATATAATCTGGAAGGAAGCAGACAGTGCGAGAAAACAATTTGAAGCTGAAGGTGGACAGTAAGAAAATATAGAACTAGACAGATAGACATAAAATAAACGCGAGGCGAGCAGTGCGCGAGGAGGACAGGCAGACTAAGGGGCATGGGAACAGGCAGTGTGAAGGAAATGATTGGGTGAAATTTGGACAGAGGGGCTTAGGGAGGGGATGGCAGTGGCACAGATAGGGGGCAGGACAAGACCACTGCGCAGCTATGTGTAGAGGGGTGGGGAGGTCGGGGACAGGGAGAAAGTTGGAAGCAGTGTACTGGGTGTAGTGGATAACGAGGAAGGAAAATGCTACTTACCAGTATGCATCTGTTCTTGGCATGCAGAGCTGCAGAATATCATACTTTTGGATAAATCGCCATCTGGTGTTGGGCTCGGATGCTTGCACTTTGCTGTTGTCTTGGAAGAGTCTTTTGTAGTCACGAGATAGGTGACTCCTCCTTTGGACGATTGTGTGCATGGGCATCGACTCCATCCTCAGATTGGTTTTCGCCATGATGGGAAATGATGGAGTCAGTAGAAATAAAGAGATGTCCATGTGAATGTATCTAATTAGGATAATACTGGAACAGATACAGGTTCCGGGGAGGCGAGTGGGTGTGTACAACTCTGCAGCTCTACATGCAAGAACAGATGCATACTGGTAAGTAGCATTTTCCGTTTGAGGCATATGAGCTGCAGATTGTACACTGTGCATACACTGTACAGCAGTGTCCCCCCTAACGGTAGTCATCTGTATCTGTTGCAGTGGTTTGAAAAAGTGTTTTAAGAACAGCTTGGCCTGTTGAAAGAGACCTCAGCTAGGCCTACCAGTGCAAGGGGTTCGCCCTTCTCTGCACAGAGTCCTCAGACTATTGGGAAGAAGTTGGCACAGAAACTGGAATAGAAAATACAAAGTTTAATAAACCTTCATGAAGTGGAACCATATTCACCCAGCACCCTGTGGTGCTGAATGAAGGTAGCATCCCAGTGCTTCCGGCCTTCTACCTTCACTGAGGTCCTGGTTGCCAGCAATGCCTGTGCTGGTTACCTTCACTTTGACTTCAAGCTGGACTGGTGCTGACTCCTCAAGCTGGATCTGATGTCCGCGACCCTCTGGCAATGGTTGTAAAGCAGCAAATATCTATTGGTGGACAGAACAAAAGGTCTTTAGACAAGGCACAGAAATAATCTATCAACAGAGAGGATAGTCTCAGAATACTTCCTAGTCTAGGAACGCCCCATATATTAACAAGGCACCCTGGAACCACTTTCATCTATGTGAGAGTAAATAAAACAACAGCCTGGACCTATTGGCAAGTATAAAAGGAACTCTTTGGTGAACTGACAAGAATAATACGTCACCCAATCCAAGCAGTCAAGGAAGTCTGTGTTCATTTACCAAATTCTGAGGAAAAGAGAAAAACAATACAGACATACTCCAAATCCTTACATCTGTATATTCCTATCTTAATCATCTAAAGACCCTCAAGAAAAAGGAAATGTTATACACTTTTACTCATAGACTTTGCATTACTTGTACAGGACTGCAGACACTTCTAATATGATTTCTCTTAATAAAAGCACCTACATTGTATACTTAGGACCATGCTCTCATGTTATAGGAGCAACAGGAAAATCTAAAACTGATAATTTAACAGGGATTCCTATTACATACAGAACTAAAAACTTCAACATAATGGGTACATTTTCTCCAGCGGAACATCTTGTGACTAACAGACTCCTATAAAACAATATTGTACTCAAAAATGATTGCCAAGGATCACATGGGCATCTTCTCTGCATTCTATTTTTCACAATCCAAACTATGCAACGTCAGCTCTAGTAAGGACTGTCAGTTTATTTACACAGACTAGCTAATAAAAACTAGCAATGCCCTTGCAAAAACTGTATGTAGCATGAGAATAACAAACAATAGTGGTGTTATCACCTGAGAATTTTAGAATAAAAACTACCCACAGCTAGTTCCCCTTAAAGATCAAATAAGGAAACCGCAATCTAGACTACTCATCCTTTCATATTTCATCAGACAGGATGGGCAGTAACATAGCAAATTTATTTATTCATTTTATTAATGCTAATAATGTTTAAAACAGTATTACTGAATAGCCAATTAAATGTCTCATGGCTATTTCACAGACAGTTTAGACAGGCTTAAAAGAAATTGAAAAAAAGAGAGAGAAAACATACATTTGCCTACCCTTAATTTGTAGAGGAGCTAGCCTCCTCTCCCCAGTTTTGACAGTAGGAAACCTGTAACAGGTTTCATTCTGTCAACACTATCAACCCCAATTTGTAGCAACTGGGCATAAACAAACTCTGAGGAGCTAAATAGCACATTTCAGCTAAAGAACATATTCCTTTAGCAAATGTACAAGTGTAACACGAGGGCACATGAATTCAAACTAAATCCCATAGCTGCCTTAATCCAGCCCTAAAAGCATCAGTGCTATATATATATGGCTGAGACATTGTCTTTTAAAGAGAGGTCACATATACCATTATACTATGTTCATTGAGTGCACAAAAACGTGCTTTTGCCAAAAAAAAAGGTAAGCAAAACCTCTTTCTTTCCCTGCCCTGCCATTTCGTCTTTCAAATGTCGAAATGTCAAAACACAGGAGTGGCGGCAAAACGTACGTAAATCTGCCTGACCAGCTCATCCATATCGGATTGCCCTTGGACAACGAGTGTGGAAACCTAGGGGCGAAGGTTGGGCATTTTGCATTTGCGTGTGTGGCGAACAGATCTATGTCTGGGTGGCCCCACATGTGGAAAAATGGTTGAAGAACTTGAGAATCGAGTTCCCATTTGGGGATCTGCTGTGTCTGATGACTGAGCAGATCCGCAATCTGATTGAGCACTCCTGGAAGATGTTCTGCCAGAAGATACATATAACCGCGAGGTTATAATGCACTTGAGAGTATATGGTATGGCTGTATCACAGAACACAGAAGCAAAAAGAACTGTTGATGGACAGAATGCAGAACAATGTCATACATTCACCCCAGTACAGAGATCTGGGCCTAAATCCATCATTTTTTTGCTCACCATGCCATTCCAGTTTGGACCCAGCCATATGCAAATCAGTTTTGACCCAGTGCTCCATGGGAACAGTCCAGCCCGAACTGCCAGGCCTAGGATGCTTGTTTCCGGTCCAGGGAGGACCTGGCTTGGCAGTTCGGGCTGGACTGTTTCCATGAGGCACAGGGTCAAGACTGATTTGCATATAGCCAGGTCTAAACTGGGGTGGCATGGTGAGCAAAAGAATGATTGTTTTAACCCAGATCTCTTGACTGGAGGTGAATGTTTTGATTTGTTCTGCATTCCGTCCATCAATTCTGTGTCTTTTGTATCACAGACCACCCATAAGGAAGGATTTCCAAAAGCTGCAGAGGGGCTCAGCTCATGCTTGGGCACCCTCTCACACAAAACCAAGCATTCTGCCTTCAAGATTGTCAAGGCCTGCCATAGGAGTGGTTTATAGGTTTATATGTGTCTAGCCTATACCACGGTAAGGGGTGCAAGCACACCCTTACCCAGGCTGCAGTAGCAGACCTGTGGTGCCATTTTGGAGTGGTTCCCAGGGGAGGCATAATATATGCTTCAGCCCCTGGTAGGCCTCTGAGGTACCTATGCCCTAGGTACATAGTATACCATATACTAGGGGCTTATAAGGCACTCCAGAATCCAAATAGATATGTACCTAATGTACATGCAAACCATTTTAGATAGGAAGCAGCTAGGCTGTGGTCCTGATTAGCAGGGCCACAGCCAGACTAAGGTCGAAAAACAGTGAAACACCAGCAAAAAGTGGGGGTACCCATGTGAAGCAGATCCTACTCTCCTACATGGAGTCCTTTCCATTAGCCGTAGGCCCGATTGGCGTCAATAGGCCCAGGTGCAATCATCCGAGCCCAACACCAAATGGCGATCTATGCAAAAGTATAAATTCTGCAGCTCATATCCCTCGAACATATGGTTTGAAAATGCAGGGGGAAGAGTAGGTTACGGGGTGCAGTGAAAGATCGAGGAAATGTTGGGGTGCAGCGTGTAGAGAAACGTATGGCTCATTTTTCAAAAGGCACGTAGAGTTTACAGTGTATGAAGACTGAGGAAGAGAACTGTAAAAGGAGGGCATATAGTGTGCAGCGGAAGGGTGGGTGGAGTGTGTATGGATAAAAAGACGCCTGGGCCAGGGTGGGGTGCGAGGGCGGGTCCTCTCATTGTGCAGCTGTGACTGAGTTAGAGTTGTGCTGCACACAGAGTGAAGAGGGGTGTGGTGTATAGAGCACACGCTGGGGAGCGGTGTACATTGAGGGCAGTGTTTTAGAGCAGTGGCGGCTGGTGTATTTTGAAAGTGGTGCGGCGGAAAATGTAGCACCCTAATGTAATAAGTGCCTGAACTGCAAAAGGAGGGTCCGGGGGGGGGGGGAGGGGGTTACTTCTCCCCCCACATGAAGATTTTGATAAAAATTGATTCAAATGGTGGGTTTTACACCTCATATTTACTGCAAATTGTTGAAAAAAGGGGGATCCAAATATAGCATTTTGAAGCTAAAGAAGATGGTAAGCAGTGAAATGCTTGTTTGAAGAGCACTGTTTTTAAGTGTTTCCTAGACCAAATAAAATTACCTATGTGTCGTAAATCATCTGGGAGAGAGTTCCATATGGCATGAACTTGTACAGAGAAGCTACAGCCTCCTTTACTTTTCTTTACCAATAAGATTAGGGATATATTTCTTGACTCTCCTGTCCACAAAGCAAGGAGCCATGCCATTCAGGACCTTAATGCAGATACAGCAGGTCTTAAACTGGATACTGTGTTTGGCTGGTGGCCAATGCAGGGACATCAATAAGGCTGTGACATATGTGATCAGTGAGTTTACATATCAGACATACACTTATACCCAACAGAGTCACAACGTCCTGATGTACATGCAAAAGCTCAGCTTTACAGCTTCTTAAGCTTCACACTAGTTATAGTTTTCTGCGAGAAATTTCGAGGTTGCAAGACGAAATGTTTGGCAATTGTCAAATCTATAAAAAAAATCACTAGACACCATGTAGCACAACAAAACCGGACATAGCACCCAGCAAAGCATATGAACACATCACAGCACAACTCAAGGCACACCACTGCATTGCATCATAGCTCACTGCAACCTATCACAACATCAGAGCTCAAGGCAACTTGTAACATCATAAGACACATCACACCACCACAGAGCAGCTCGTCACAGTATCAGGAATATACTGTTTCAGGCTCCATTCTCTGTTTTTATAAGAATCACAATCATAGTAAGTACTGTACAACAAAACTCACTAGTAAATCAGCATGTCAAGGTAATGCAAAGCAAAACTCAGAATCAATAGTAATATCAAAATATGATTAGTCATTATTATTTAGTGCATGAAAGTATATATTTGGAACGCTTCCATACTACTAAAAACTTGGCGAAACAGCTCATCACACTTGAAAGCCATTCACACAAAGGTGTGACTGGTCACCCTTGAGCTGATTATTGCTCTATTTGTGTGTAATCTGGTACTAACGTGGTCAAACCTCTGCCCAGTATTAACATGTGCAAAAAATGACAACAGTATAAAGTAATACTATCAGTCAATGTGCCACATTAAGCCACATAATTTGCCTTTTCTTGGCACATAGTTTAGTCAACCCAGCCGCATTATTTAGCACTCCCCTGTCGCATAATTTCGGGGCCCTTGAATAAAGCCCATTAAGGTGGGAATACCCTGCTCTATGTCCAAAAAAAACATTGCTAATTGTGTGCAGTTCCTAGTTGTTACCTCCTAGTCCTTTCTTATGCAGTGTTGAAGAAAATCGTACACACGTTAATACAATTCATGTTCAATTTTCCTTCATAGTTTTATCCTGGATCGGTTCGCAGAGAAAGCAGATGACAGGCTGTTCAAACAGAAATCACCAGCTGAGACAGCAGCATTTGGCATCAAACCCCCTAGCTCCTCAGGCAATAACCCAACAAGGGATCAATCAGAAAAGTAGCATCAGAAATCTTTCTCATAATCTCACTGACATAACCTCGATATATGGTTTGATATTGCATCGGATTCCTGCTCCGCAGAGACAGCCTTGCAGTTGGCAGGTTTTTCCTCTGATTTATTTCATGTCTTGATGGATGGCCACATGCCTTTGTGGACTAAAAGGTTATTGCTGATGAAACTGCGTTCATGAGGCTGTCACGTTTGATTGAGGCTTGAAACAAATCCATTTGAATGTGGGCCACACCAGGGATTAAAAGTGGGTGGCGGCCTCCTTAGAACCATTTTGGGCACCAACACCTACGTGTGTTCCAAATTAATCACTGCTCTTTGCTCTTCTAGGTCTCAGTAAGAAAACAAAAGTGAGATTACGGAAATTTCACACATGAAGGAGATCAATGCTAGCGCAGCAATCGCTGAAGTTCTAAGAGACAATTTTTTAAAGAGTGACAATAAAGGGTCACAATGAAGGATGGTACGAGCACTGTATGCTCCGTAAGCCAACACATTACACATATAAAACCTAAAATAAGAGAACAGACCATATTGAAAACAGTAAAAGCATAATAACCATATTATTGACCCTAGACAGATGAACGCTGAAAGCCACCCATCCTCATTACTACTCCTAGAATTGGTTTGCATAATGTTGTAAATCTGATCCCTACTGAACCTTTAAAAAATCTGATTGCTTTGTCTTCACCTATGCCTCATTTCTATTAAAGTAACTATTTTCTGTGTAAAGCACTTTATCACTGAGCGATGGGTTTCAATGGTGCTATATAAAAACCACTACAATGATTGCCAAACAACTGAGTTGGAAAAATAAATAAGTTAACATGCATTTTTTTTTTTAAATCCTGCATGCGATTCAATTAGCTTTACCTCACAGAACTTGTGTTTTAATGTGCTGTGACTTATTCATGGTTTTCTATTAGTAAGAAACGCTAAAGAAACAAGGGGCATATCAACAAGGGCATTATCTCCGCTTTTTTGGCTTTAAAAGCCAAAAAAGAAGAGATAAAACTAGCGCCCTATCAACAACAGGGTGCTAACATGCAAATTTGCATGTTAGCACCCTTTTACTCTACGCTTCCCCTTGCATCTCTAATGAGATGCAAAGGGGACGTTCCAGAGTAAAATAATAAGAGAAATGTCGCTAAGCGACATTTCTCCTATTATCAAGAATGTCGCTAACCCTGTTAGAGACAAAAAAAGCAGCGCTAACCGCGGTTAACGCTGCTTTTTTACGTCTGGTATTTTTCTGACTTAGCCATGATATCCTATGGAAGGAGGATATCATGGCTAAATTTGCCTGTCCCTATCAACAAGGTAACGTGAGATTATCGCTGGGTTTCCAGCGATAATCTCATGTTAGCCTGTTAGCATGAGGATTTTTATCGCTATTGAGATACGCGTTGCTAATAGCACGCTATCTCAGCGATAAAAATTCACGCTAGCCGGCGATAATTATCCTAGGGCTAAGTGCGCTTAGAGATAATTATCGCCGGTTGTTGTTGATATGCCCCAAAGTGCTTTGTTTAGTTGTGTCGAAGGGCTGCTGCACAACATTGCAAACCAGCGCCTATGGGGCCTACAAACGCAAAACCACAGTTAATTGCACAGATCTAAGGGGACTTTAACCCAGGCTTGAAATTTGTACAGTACAGGGCAAGTACACATGAATGCGAAGATAAAAAGGCACCAGACCGATTATTTAGGCTTTGGTTTATTGTAGCTCGTATTAAATCTCCACCCCTAACCCTATGTGCTCCTTTGTGTGCTTATGCAATCAAAATGCCACGACATGGCAAAGACTCTCTGGCCAGTAAAGGCAAGCAACTATTACATGTTGCTTTACAGGTTTTTTTTTTTTTTTTTTTTGCAGTTTTATATGGCGTGATATCAACCTGAAAGTATTGTTGCTTTACATGAACACCAGCTATTACAGAACAACACATTCATTTTTGTAGCCACAGGGAGATTAAGTCATGTGCCCAGACTCATATGGCGCCTAAAATAAACGTGTGAAAAGCAGGTCTACTGTATGGGATTACAACTCCAAGGGGCATATCAACAACAACCGGCGATAATTATCTCTAAGCGCACTTAGCGCTAGGATAATTATCGCCGGCTAGTGTGAATTTTTATCGCTGAGATAGCGTGCTATTAGCAACACTTATCTCAATAGTGATAGAAATCCTCACGCTAACAGGCTAACGTGAGATTATCGCTGGAAACCCAGCGATATTCTCACGTTACCTTGTTGATAGGGACAGGCTAACTTAGCCATGATATCCTCCTTCCATAGGATATCATGGCTAAGTCAGAAAAATACCAGATGTAAAAAAGCAGCGTTAACCGCGGTTAGCGCTGCTTTTTTTGTCTCTAACAGGGTTAGCGACATTCTTGATAATAGGAGAAATGTCGCTTAGCGACATTTCTCCTATTATTTTACTCTGGAACGCCCCCTTTGCATCTTATTAGAGATCCAAGGGGAAGCGTAGAGTAAAAGGGTGCTAACATGCAAATTTGCATGTTAGCACCCTGTTGTTGATAGGGTGCTAGTTTTATCTCTGCTTTTTTGGCTTTTAAAGCCAAAAAAGCTGAGATAAAGCCCTTGTTGATATGCCCCCAAATGTGTGAAAATGACCTCCGTTCAAGCCGAATCAGATATGACCTGTAGATGAAACTCCTCCTTTCTGAAAATCAAACAGGCATGGGCCATTAGAACAGGTCATGTGCCCTCGCCAACCCTACAACAACTCGGGCAATGTGTGAACCTCAACCTCATCCCACGCACCAGTTACAAATCGATTGATTGAGCATTGTTGTGAAGAGCAGCCCCCACACCTTCTGCCAGTAAAACTGAAGCTTGCAACCAGTAAAACTGAAGCTTGGTGAATCTCAGGCGGCACTGCGGTAGGCCAGCTTCTCACCCTTCCTGGCAGTTCGGGCTGGACTGTTCCCATGAGGCACAGGGTCAAGACTGATTTGCATATGGCTGGGTTCAAACTGGAATGGCATGGTGAGCAAAAAAACGATGGATTTAGGCCCACTTCTCTGTACTGGGGTGAATGTATGACATTGATCTGCATTCTGTCCATCAACTGTTGTGTTTGCATTTGTCACCCAGAGTGGGACTGGTATGCTCAGATGTGAGTCCTGTGCTCTCCATGCCACTGGAATCAAGCTATCCTGGCTGAAGAGGGATGAAACCCCGAAACCGGTCCTAGGATGCTTGTTTTCAGTCCAGGGAGGACCTGGCTTGGCATTTTGGGCTGGACTGTTCCCATGAGGCACAGGGTCAAGACTGATTTGCATATGGCTGGGTTCAAACTGGAATGGCAAGGTGAGCAAACAAAATGATGGATTTAGGCCCACTTCTCTGTTCTGGGGTGAATGTATAACATTGTTCTGCATTCAGTCCATCAACTGGTGTGTTTGCATTTGTCACCACGAGTGGGACGGGAATGCTCAGACGTGAGTCCCGTACATTTCATGCCACGGGTATCAAACTATCCTGGCTGAAGAGGAGTGAAACCCCAAAACCGGTCCTAGGATGCTTGTTTCCAGTCCAGTCCAGGGAGGACCTGGCTTGGCAGTTCGGGCTGGACTGTTCCCATGAGACACAGGGTCAAGACTGATTTGCATATGGCTGGGTTCAAACTGGAATGGTATGGTGAGCAAAAAAACAATGGATTTATGCCCAGATATCTGTACTGGGGTGAATGTATGACATTGTTCTGCATTCTGTCCATTAACTGTTGTGTTTGCATTTGTCACCCCGAGTGGGACGGGTATGCTCAGACGTGAGTTCTGTGCTCTCCATGCCACTGGACTCAAGCTATCCTGGCTCAAAAGGGGTGAAACCCCAAAACCAATCCTAGGATGCTTGTTTCCAGTCCAGGGAGGACCTGGCTTGGTAGTTCGGGCTGGACTGTTCCCATGAGACACAGGGTCAAGACTGATTTGCATATGGCTGGGTTCAAACTGGAATGGCATGTGGAGCAAAAAAACAATGGATTTAGGCCCAGATATCTGTACTGGGGTTAATGTTTGACATTATTCTGCATTCTGTCTATCAACTGTTGTGTTTGCATTTGTCACCCCGAGTGGGACGGGTATGCTCAGACGTGAGTCCCGTACTTTCCATGCCAGTGGAATCAAGCTATCCCGACTGAAGAGGGGGTGAAACTGGTCCTAGGATGCTTGTTTCCGGTCCAGAGAGGACCTGGTTTGGCAGTTTGGGCTGGACTGTTCCCATGAGGCACGGGGTCAAGACTGATTTGCATATGGCTGGGTTCAAACTGAAATGGCATGGTGAGCATACAAACGATGGATTTATGCCCAGATTTCTGTACTGGGGTGAATGTATGACATTGTTCTGCATTCTGTCCATCAACTGTTGTGTTTGCATTTGTCACCCCGAGTGGGACGGGTATGTTCAAACGTGAGTCCTGTGTTCTCCATGCCATTGGAATCAAGCTGTTCTGGCTGAAGAGGGGTGAAACCCCAAAACCGGTCCTAGGATGCTTGTTTGCAGTCCAGGGAAGACCTGGCTTGGCAGTTCGGGCTGGACTGTTCCCATGAGGCACAAGGTCAAGACTGATTTGCATATGGCTGGGTTCAAACTGGAATGGCATGGTGAGCAAAGTAATGATGGATTTAGGCCCAGATCTCTGTACTGGGGTGAATGTATGACATTGTTCTGCATTCTGTCCATCAACAGCAAGGCTCAGAAATGCGGTATGTTAATGAGCAGCGGGCCCTGAAATAAGTGAAAGAGAGCAAGAAGGGTGTGTTGATGAAAGAACACACATCGAGGCACACAGGAGGAGAGGATTATAAGATTGTTTATGCTGATGTCCCGTACAAGAGAGGTGTAGGAGGAGGGACCCAATTACAAATGCCTATAGTTAAGGCAGGTTTGTGCAGGCATAAGTTAACCCCCGTAGTCTGCCTACCTATTGTTTCTGCAGCCCAACTGTAACGGGTGACCGTGGCTCGGAGGAAGGCATGTGGAGGCTCCGAGGTCCGAGCCGAATGGAGTTTTTGAACATGAACCCTGCCGCTGACAGGAATGTGCATTCAGACCATCACGTGCGTCCTGGCCATTGTAACGTAACTGGTTCTATTGTACAGCGCTCTGACACCTTCGGGTAATGTCAGCGCTTTATAAAAATGCACTAAATACATAAATAAATTAAAATTGTGGGGAACGAGGCTTTGATGGTTTACTCCATGCCAAAGGCATGCAGCCGATTAGAGCCGTACAAGCTGCTAATGACCAACCTACTGCAAAGTCTTCCTTTTCACTTGTAACCTGTCCTCGACCAGCAGCATTCTCACAACCCTCATTATTTGTGTGTTCTGGTTTCGTAAAACTGGTGGCTTCCCAGGCCCGGGAGCAACCACCTCACTCGGGCTGGAGAACCTCTACAGCCCGAGTGAAGTGGCTGCTCCCGCGCCTAGAAGCCCGCAGCGCCATGGCAGTAAGCCTGTCATGGGTTGCTGCATTCCTTTTCAGTGCACCCCTCATTTACTTTAATCTCTTCACTGCAAACGGATAAACCCATTCACCGCGAAGAAGCTCTCACTGCGTCTAATGGCGGAAAGGAGCTCCAGTGTCGGGAATACTTCCCCTCACCATCCCACAAGTACATGGAAAGGAGTGACACAGCAGATCTCTCTCTGGTGCCGTTCTTCGTCCTCCTCAGCAGCAGCAGTAGCCGCAGTAATTCCTCCAACGGACCACCACCTGTGAGCCTGGGTGGTGGGTGTTTGGTGTACATTACCTCCTCGTCCAGTCTTCCTCGCCACAGTAATACATATGAGCCTCCGGCTCCACACAGAACTCCAAGTAAAATAAAAGAGCAGCGCTCTAGTCTCCCCTCCCTCCTTCAATATGGCCCCCAGCGGCTTCAGCCAATCCCATAAAAGGATACAAACCAGCCAGCCCGATCTGTTCTTTTTTTCTGCACCTCTCCGAGTGCTGTGTGCCTGATGGTCAGGTGAGTGGGGCGGGGGTCCTGCTTGAGCAGCCCCGTTTTGCCCTGGGGTATCAAGTTTGGGGGAAATAGTTGATATAATTTGTGTTGTTCTTTGTTCATTACGATATTGCTTGTGTTTTTCCCCCTTCTTCTGCCTTCGTGCCTCTGGTCCTGCTTTAGCGGACTTTAGTGGCGTTTGGTTTACGATCGGGACTCGTGCTGGGAGTCCTGCTAACCTGTGTTTGATGACTTCATAACGGGTGTTTATTTCATTCCCGACCGCGCGTCCTGCTAAGCGGACGTAGCGCGGCCGGGTGCGTTTGCTCTGGGGGCTGGAGGCTCACATTCGCATTCGTTACCTGATTATATGTGCCGAGTTGATTGAGGTGGGGGCCGGAGCTCCCGATCACGTCATTCTGCTTCTGTGGTATGCGGATGACTGGAACCTCACGCGTAGAATGGGTGCTGCAGCAGGTCTATACGCATGCGCTCGATTTCTCTTCCGGCATTTATGTTGTTTTTTGACAGGCAGGGACTGGCTTGTTCGGTTGGATAGCAACCACGGGGCCTTTTTATACCGGGAGTGTTGTCTTGGTTGCCTGTGTTTAATTCACTCGTCCACTTGTGTTTATCTATGATGGAGTGTGGTTCTAAGGATGTTGCTGCTCCTGATCCCTTGGTGGTGGCTTCTGGTTCTTGTATACAGATCCCCTCTATGGACGTGTTGCAGCAGCTGATGAATTCTGCTGTGGCTGCTGCTATGCAGGGTCAGGTGCCTGTTCCTCCTGCGAAGCGGGCTAAGGTTGATGGCGCTGCGGCTGCTGATTCTGAGAATGAGGAGGAGGTTGATGTCAAGGGTCGTTTTGGGCAGGGTGCCGACCTGAAGGAGGTGCTGGGTCACATTCGAGAGAACTTGGTGTTTCCTGCTTCTGTTGTTCCTCTAGAGAACGATCTATTTGCGCAATATCAACGTCCTGAACCCGATTCTTTGCCTCTACACTCTTCAGTCTTGAGGGTCATGGAGAATGAATGGAAGGATGTGGACAAGGGTTCCTTTCCGCGATTTTTTAATAAAAGGTACCTGCTTCAGGATTTTGATGTGAAATTCCCTTCCTCGGTGAAGGTTGATTCCTTGTTGGCCAGCATGGCGTCTCATGGGACTGTAGTTTCAGAGGATTCTTCTCCTGCTGACCCGGTTGACCGTAAAGTGGATGGTGCGGTGAAGCGCACTTTTGCGGCTGCAAATTTTTTTATCAGGGCGGCTGCCTATGCTTCTTACACTATACAATCCTTGCTTAAGGATTTTCAGTCTCTGTCGGAATTGTTGGACCAGGGGGAGGATGTTTCTTCTACCCTGGCTATGATGGAGCAACAGGTTCGGTTGCTTTCAGATGTCTCCTTTGACTCTTTGGGAGCGGCGGCTTCCGCGGCTGGGTCTTCGGTGGCTGCAAGACGCCAGTTGTGGCTTCGTTCATGGAAGGCTGATGCTGCGCAGAAAAATCTCCTGATGAAGATTCCTTTTTCTGGGGTTAAACTTTTTGGGTCACCTCTGGATGACATGGTAAAGAAAACGGCGGAGGACCGTAAACTCCTGGCTCCTGAGAGGGCGAGTCACTTCCGTTCCTTTGGTTCTCAGAGGGCTTTTGGACCTTCTCGGAGGGGTCGGGCTGGTCAGCCCTTTCGTGGGAGGGGGCGTGGCCGGGGTGCTCCTTCCTTTGGAAAAACCCGGTTCTCAGGTTCTTCTTCCTCCTCCACTCCTGCACCAAAGTCATGACTGGATCGCTCCTGGTTTGGGTCCGGTTGGGGGTCGCCTCAGTTTCTTCCTGGAGTCTTGGAGAATGACTGTATCGGACAAATGGGTGCTGCAGGTGGTTTCAGAGGGCTTGCGTATTGGATTTATCCAGACTCCCCCAGACTGTTTCAGGGCCACTCCTTGTCCCAGAGATCCTGTAAGGAGATTGGCGCTTTTGGTAGGCATCGAATCCCTGGTGGTCAAAAGGGCGGTGATTCCTGTTCTCGTCGATCAATTGGGGTTGGGTGTGTATTCCATCCTATTCCTGGTGTCGAAGCGCACTGGGGATCTTCGACCAGCGATGGACCTGAAGTGGTTGAATACTTACATCCCTCACCAGAAGTTCAAGATGGTTTCCCTTCAGTTGATCCTTCCTCTGATATCTCAGGGCGACTTCCTTGCATCAATAGACTTAAGAGATGCTTATCTGCATATCCCTGTTCATCCGGACTCTCAGAAGTTTCTCTGGTTTTGCGTGATGGGTCGTCATTACCAATTCCAGGTACTGCCCTTTGGACTCTGCCCTGCTCCCAGGGTCTTTACTAAGGTTCCGGCTCCTCTTATTGGACAATTGCATGGGGAGGGCATTAATGTTTTTCCTTATCTGGACAACATTTTAATTTCTGCTTCTTCTCTTCCTAAGGCGGAGTTGCATGTCCAGAGGGTGTGCCATGTCCTGGAACATCATGGGTTCCTAGTGAATGTACCGAAGTCCTACCTGGTTCCTGCACAGGAATTGACTTTCATTGGGGCTCTGTTCAGGACTCAGTTGGGGATGGTGTTCCTGCCCCCTCCCAGAATTCTGTCCCTGGTGTCTGCAGTTCGTGCCCTGTTGTTGGGGCATTCTCATCCTGTGAGCCGTTGGTTGAGGGTTCAGGGTCTAATGTCGGCATCATTGTTGACGGTGCCGTGGGCTCGCCTCCACATGTACCCGGTGGTGTCACACGTTTTGTCGCATTGGGACCCCTGTTCCCTAGATATGAGTGTTTTGATTCCTATGTCGGAAGATGTTTGGGTGGTCCTCAGTTGGTGGTTGGACGTAAGTCATCTGTCCAGGGGCCGCCCCTTTCTGATTGTTCCCACCCGCGTGGTCACTACCGATGCCAGCCTGCTGGGGTGGGGTGCTACTCTGGGGGATTTGACAACTCAGGGGGTTTGGCCTCAGTCGGTGTTGTCATGTTCCTCCAACTACAAGGAGCTGAAGGCTGTACTTCTGGGTCTGTTGGATTTCTCGGATCTGGTTCAGGGTCACCATGTACAGGTCCGAACGGACAATCAGGCTGTGATGTCTTATTTAAACCATCAAGGGGGGTGCAAGGTTCGATCCCTCAGTTGCCTCAGCCGTCGGATATGTTGTTGGGCGGAGGTACATCTGGAGTCCCTCTCTGCCATTTACCTACCTGGCGCGGAGAACACTGTGGCGGATTGTCTGAGCCGGGTGTTTCCTTCCATGGGGTCTTTGTCCCTGACACATGTGATGTTCAGGAGGTTGCGGAGGATGTTTGGATATCCGATTGTCGACCTCTTTGCTTCCCAGGACAATTACAAGATCAGTTGCTTTTGCACGATTATGCCTTGACGGGATGCCTGGAGGGTGGATGCCCTGTCATTCCCTTGGCCAACGGGTCTATTGTATGCCTTTCCCCCTGTTCCCCTGATTCCGGCGGTTTTGCAGAAGATCAAGAGGGAGGGGTCGTTTGTGCTACTGATTGCTCCGGGTTGGATGCGTCGACCTTGGTATCCCCTGCTATTGGAATTGACTGTGTCTCCGGGGTGGGCCTTGCCATTCATTCCTTATCCTCTGATGGGTCCTCTTCTTCCTCTGCCTGTGTTCCGTTCCTTGGGTCTGCGGGCCTGGCTCTTGAGAGGGATTTGTTGATGCGAAATGGCTGTGGCTGGGGTCATTCAGCAATCCAGGAGACCTTCTACTCTTAAATCATATGCGAAGCACTGGGATAATTTTGTTTCTTGGTGTCTGTGTCACGATCTGTCGGTGGCTTCTTTGGACCCGGCTCGCATTTTGGATTTTTTGAATGATGGATTTGTGCTGGGCTTAGCCATTTCGACTCTTTGGGCTCAGTGGGCTGCGATTCGGGCATTCCATGTCCTCCCTTTGGTTTCTGTTTCTCCATTGGTTGCTAGACTTTTTAGGTCTCTCTCTTTCCACCGCCCCCGTCCTATCATGTGTCCTCCACCTTGGGACCTGCCTTTGGTTTTGCGCTCCTTGCAGTTGGCTCCCTTCGAGCCTTTGGAGTCGGTGGGGTTGAAGTTTTTAACACTCAAGGTGGTGTTTGTTGTGGCGATTGCTTCTGCCAGACGTATGGGTGAGTTGGGTGCTTTCCTTCGTTCTGCCCCATTTTTGTTGGTTTTGGCGGACCGTGTGGTGTTACGCCCTCATCCTACGTTCATTCCAAAGGTGGATTCTTATTTCCACAGGTCTACTGAAGTGGTCCTTCCGAGTCTTTGTCCTGATCCTTCCTCGGATGAGGAATCCCTGTTGCACCTCTTGGATGTTCGTCGTGCCTTATTGATCTATTTATCACGCACGTCTTCCTTTTGCAAAGTGGACAACTTATTTGTCAATTATGGTTTATCACGTCAGGGCCTGAAACCATCCCTTTCGACGATCAGTCCCTGGATTAAGCAGGCCATTTTGTTGGCGTATGGTTCTGTTTCGGAGGTTCCCTCCCTTCCTGTTCAGGGGCGTTCCACCCGTTCTGTTGCTGTGTCTTGGGCCTCCTTCAAAGGGGTGTCCATGGAGGATGTTTGCAGGGCTGCTACTTGGTCTTCCCCTCATACATTCATGTCCCATTACCGCCTCCAGGTTGGGGGTGGGGGTTCTGTTTCATTTGCATCTTCTGTTCTAACTGCGGGGGTGACTTGAGAGGTTCTCTTTTGATTGCTGTACCTCTGTGTATTAAAATTTGTTTTCACTGCACTATTGGTGTGGTCTATTTCTTTACATGAAGCTGATTGCTTTGGTATCGACTCATATGTATTACTGTGGCGAGGAAGACTGGATGAGGAGGTAATGCCCCGGTTACTTACCGGTAATCTTCATTTCTCCGAGTCCTAGTCTTCCTCGCCACAGTATAGTTTCCCTTCCCTCCCGGCCCTGGTGGTGGCTTCATGTCTGCGGCTTTGATTATCAGATCGGGCTGGCTGGTTTGTATCCTTTTATGGGATTGGCTGAAGCCGCTGGGGGCCATATTGGAGGAGGGAGGGGAGACTAGAGCGCTGCTCTTTTATTTTACTTGGAGTTCTGTGTGGAGCCGGAGGCTCATATGTATTACTGTGGCGAGGAAGACTAGGACTCGGAGTAATGAAGATTACCGGTAAGTAACCGGGGCATTACAACGGACGCAAAATCGGCATGGAGCCACTATGAGGTGCGGGCACCGTCACAGCACAACTTTCACAGTGCACAGCCAGCTACCAATAACTTCAAATGTGCCCTGGCCCGCGCTCCCACAGGCAGTAGGGGGGAACTGACAGACACCATAATTTGATTGGTCACGGTCAGGGTAGAGTGGGGTTAACACTACAGTGAGGCTTGCTTAACTGTGATTGATGTGTAGCCCTGGCTCTGCAGAGCTGAAGCAGACAGCACCCAAGGCTAGCTTTATTGGCGGGGGAGGTCCTTCAGCAAAGACTTCAATGACTTTGCCGACCTGGTGACATCACAACCCTCAGGGCTGTGAGCTCCTCAGCGGGCAAATCTGTGTTGCTGGCGCATGCTCAGAGTGCATGATTTGTGCCTGCCATAAACCTGACTTGCGAACGCTGTCTGAAGTCATCAGACAGCCCGAGTCAGTTTACTGACACTTTGGCACAAAGTTGTTTTGACTCGTAGACGTAGTCGTAATTGTACAATAAAATAAAAGCACAAATTAGGGGGCAGAAAAATGGCGAGGGCGTAGCCCCTCCGCCCATATAAAAGAACCGCCACTGCTTAGGAGGAAGTGGTCATGCTCTGGGGTGTTGCCCTGCACCTCATTGGACAAGAGTGCTTTTCTGCTTGATGCCAGAGAACACTGAATAAATATGTGAGGTGCAGAGCCTCTCAGATCTGCTGCTTGAAACTAAGAGAAGGACAGCCATGCTGGAAACTTAATTTGCACCACCAGGCCCTATAGTCTGACTGCCTGCACCTACTGCACAATCTGGAACTACAGCCCTGTGGAGGTGTCTTGCTTCAAAAGGATTAGAGTGGACTCCCTGCAAGCAACAGGTTAACACAGCTCACCTGCATCAACTCCACCAAGAGTCCCCTGCCTAGAGTGCATCCAGTGGACTTTTAAGGGTTCTGGCCAGGTATGTTGTGGGAATTGTGTTCCAAACTTTCAAGAACCACCTTGCAGCTTTCCGACCCTTGGGTTGTGTTTTGGACCCTTTGGACCCTCGAGAGGAACTATAGGAAGAAGTTCCAGAAGTTTGGAGCAAATTTGGAAAAAAAGCTAAATAAGATGGCTTAATGCTAGAAAAAGTTTATTCTTTAAAAATGCATATCTCATTTGTCCCTATATTAGGTTTTTGTTGTTATGCTGTCATTTTAAAGATACAAATATTGCCTATGTTTATTAATTGGTGTTGGATTTTTATTGTGTGCTGGGTCTTAATCATTTACTGAATTGGTGTTTATAATGACTTACATACCCGTCTCCTAAGTTAAGCCTGCCTGCCCAGGGCTGAACATGGGAATAGTTTTTTGAGACCTGTACTGAGCCCTAGACTGTGTCCTTGGCCTTATTGCCAGTGGTAGATGCATATTTACCACAACTAATAACCCACTTTCCAACACCCCTAATATGGGTTAACGGGCTGTCATGGTTGTGTGACGGGGCACTTCCCTATAGTCACACTCTTGGTTTCTTCTGATGGTTGGAAAGCCCTCATATGGGTTAAGGGGATATCATGGTCCTGGTGAGTGGGCACTTTCGGTAGTCAATCACTCGTCAATGGTAATGTTTATGTTTATGTTTGGGGAATTTATTAAGTGCTCGTTTACCAACGGTCTCTTGGCGCTGTGAGGGGTGGGAGAGCCATCCTAAGGAGCTCTAGCAGTAGACTAGGGTGAACAACCAAGTTTTCAGTTTTTTCCTAAAACTGGTGTACTCAGATGTTAGTCTGATGTTTTTCGGCAAGGAATTCCAAAGTGTGGGTGTTAAATGGTAGCGGCAGTTTCAGTTGATAATCTTTCAAGTATTTGCCCGGCGGTAATCGCCTCTCATACCACTCGATGATTTACCAATAAAAGAGGCAGGCGCCGGAGACTGGAAGGCAGGAAACAAAGTTTTATTCCGTCGGAGCAGAACACATCAGATCAGACAGCAAGGTATCGTCACGAGGTGCTCTAACTGCATCTCTGAGACCTGGTCTCTTATACACTGGTTTATTGCTTTATTATACATAGTACATTCTTGAGATTCCCTTGATGTGCGGGGAAATATCCCCTGAAGCCCCGGCTCAGATCCACTCCCACACATGGTTACAGTAGAGGTTCCCACCCTACCCGCAGTGGGAGATGGCTATCGCGCAGCAGGGAATTCCGCTAATTCCCGGGGGTGTGTGCAACCGGCCGGGTCTCAGGGGGTAGGGGCTTTGATCTACTGTAATCCCTTTGATGTGGGGTGTTTCCCTTACAGTAGGGGCAATAAACTGCATCCGCAGGGTTAGGTGATGGCCTGGGACTAGTTCAGACAATGGGGCGCAGAGGAAGGGGGGGTTATCAAAGGAGAGGCGTGACCATGTATGGGTTGTCGGTTGGAAGTGGTTCCGTAGCAGGGTCGCGCAGAAGGAGAGGGTTTATGGCCTGTATGAGAGAGCGGGGGTGGCCAGCGCGCGGGGGATGCTTGCAGCGCCAAGGGAAAGCGCTGGCGGTCGAGAGTGAGCGGGGAGAGAGTGGGGTGCCTAAAATGGCGGCCGTGCATTCGCTGTGCGTGGCGCTGGGGAGAGGCAAGATGGCGCAGATAATGTTCAGTTTGCACGCTAAATTTCCACAGTCCTCCCTTTTAACATGTCTCGCCAGCTTGCCTAGTTTGGATCTATCCCCATAATACCCCGTACCTCCACCTCGTTCAGAGCTTTCATCCGCTCAGTTTCAAAGTCCAAAGTCTTAGGGCAGATGCAGTTCATAAAAAGCGAACATAAAGGTGGCAGACACTGAATCCCCAAGCAACATCCACATAGTATCACAATCGGTATCAGGATAAATGAAAACAGCCTCCATCCCCAACCTTTAATAGTGTCCCAAAACCAACTCCCCAGTGACCATTCTTCTTGTTCTTGATGAACCTCTGCGGACAGTCTGTGGAGATGTTCAATTGCTTTGTAGACTGAGGGTGAGTTATCCGGTACGTAGGTACAACAGCTGGACCCAATGATGCGGCATGCTCCTCCACGATCTGCCAGAACCACGTCTAGAACAAGGCGGTTCTGGAGAGCCACCAGGCGGACGGCCTGAAGCTCAGCGGTGTTGTTGGCGAGGGCGCCAGCTGTAATGTTCATTGCCGTTTCGACTGCCTGGGTTAAGTGGCGGATGGCACGGCTGTTTGCCATTGGACCCCAGAGTGGAACAAGGCCTTTGACTGCGTCCATGAACTGTGCTCCGGTGGAGTCGGCCTGCACAATGTCTTTGGCCCGTTTCTGTCGGTGATGGTTTGCTGGAGCCACATACGTCGGAGGAAGGACAAAGGCGATGTAGCAGGTGCCTCCCCAACCTTTCGGAAGCCAGGTGTAGGCCTTAGTACCACAGACGAAGTACATATTCGGGGAGGCAACAAAGGAGGGTGGGTCAACTGAGTCCAATGTTCGGGTGATGAGGCAGGAGCTGTGGCCCACCAGCTGTGCCCCCAGGCCTTCGAGGCATACAGACCCAGTGATGTTGATGACGGACAGGGCCACTGTTAGGGTGGCGGCCGTCCGTTTCCGGAGGTAAGAGAAGGTGGGTCTGGCTGGATTGTTGAACACTTGCATTTCAACTCGTTCTTTGGCAGGGATGTCCATGTGAAAGGAAGTGTTCGATCTCAGAGGGCAGAAGAGGGCGGAAGTTCTACCAGTTTTGTTCAGCCAGAACCCATGGTAGAAGTGTGACATGGTTCTGCCGGAAGTGGCATTGTCCTTGTAGCTCTCCTGCAGGAGGATCAGCCAGGCGAGGCAGGAACCATGGACAGAAAAAGGTGAAGGGATG
This sequence comes from Triturus cristatus, assembly GCF_964204655.1. Taxonomy (NCBI): domain Eukaryota; kingdom Metazoa; phylum Chordata; class Amphibia; order Caudata; family Salamandridae; genus Triturus; species Triturus cristatus. The sequence continues at coordinate 1,153,185,566 of NC_140594.1, forward strand.
AAAGGGATTGAGTGCCCAGTGGCATGTGGTAGCAATCCACAGATCCAGCAGTTAGTGGCGTTGGTGGCAAGATTGTGTTGGTGGAGTAACTGCACAAAAGAGTTATTCCAGAACTCCTTACGCCTTTCTCGGAGTTGGGGTGAAAGTGAGATCAGATGGTGTTCTTTCGTGGTGGTAGGTTGAACGGTAGTCAGCAATGTCTTATGAGCGGGTGTGCTCTCCTCCATGATCCAGAAGGTAACCACGAGGAGAAGGCAAAAGAGAAGGGAAATGAAAAGTGCTATTGTCTTAAAGCTGTGCATTCGGCCAGTCTTTGGGTTGTTGAAGTGGATCTTCGGACGTCCGGTTGCTTCCATCATCTTCATGTCGGGTGCTTCCATCACCTTCAAGAGACTCGGTAGCGGGCAGAACCACAGACTTTGTTTTAGTTTCTCTCCTGGTGGCCTTTTAGGTGACTAGGCTACCGTTCTGAGATTTCCACTTAGCCTGTGGTCTGCTTAGCCGAAGTTCTCTCCTTTCGTCGCAAGTTATACCCTTCTTTGGATGGCACAGTGGGATCGGGATATTCAATCAACTCAAGGGTCTCTGTATCCGGGCAGCGGCTCAGGGATGGTCGGTCCTTGTCCAGTAGTTCCTCTTGGGCGGTGATGTTGTCCGTGGTTGTCAGGGTCGGTGATACCTTCTTGCAGTGGTGTGCATGCAGCCAATTGCGTTTCCCCTCCACTCGAAGAGCTGTTCGGGTGGTGATCAGGACTTGCAGGGGGCCCGTCCACCGGGGCTCCAGACTCTTGGTGCGCTGGAAGTTACGCACTAAGACGAAGTCACCGGGTTGGATGTCGTGTCCCGGGCCCCTGGAAACATCGGGAATGGCGTGCAGCACCTGCTGGTGGATAACAGACAACGTCTTAGTTAGGTTATACAAATAGTCAGACATGAGGACGTCCGGGACGTCGTGGATGGATGATGGTTTTGGTGCAGTCCAAAGGTTCATGGGCCGCCCGAAGACGACCTCGTAGGGGGTTAAGTGGTGTTTGGTGGGGGTGGAACGCATTGATAGCAATGCTAGTGGGAGAGCGTCTGGCCATCTTAGTCCTGTGGTGGCGACTATTTTTGCTATCTTAAGCTTCAATGTGGCATTGTGTCGCTCAACCAGGCCTGCAGATTGGGGATGGAAGACCGCATGGAACTTCTGTTTTACACCCAACCCTTTTAAGATGAGTTGGATAACTTCGGCTACGAAGTGGGGGCCATTGTCGCTCCACAAAATTCGACAAAGGCCGTATCGGGGGAAGAACTCCTTCAGTAGTACTTTTGCGGTAGTCATAGCGGTGTTGTCGTGGGTTGGGTAGGCTTCCACCCACTTGCTGAAGGCACACACAACGACAAGCACATACTTTAAACCTTGGCACCTTTCTAGCTGGACGTAGTCCATTTGTAGGACTTCAAAGGGGTGATTGGGGACCCCAAACCCTCCCCGGGGTACAGCAGTTCCTTTCCCAGGGTTGTGTTGGAGGCATACTAGGCATTGTTGGACCAGACGTTTGGCTGAGTCTGGTATTCTGTCGTTGTGCCAGACTTTGGAGATGAGTTCGATCATGGGGGCAGACCCTATGTGTGCGGGGGAGTGTGCCATGGTCAGCATGGGGATCAAGTATGAGTCGGGTAGCAGCCATTTGTTCGAGTCTTTAGTTCGCCAACAACCGTCATCGTCCTTCAATCCTACCCGGGCCCATTCAGTTAATTCGTGTGGTGTGCTGGCTAGTTGGATATCCCTAATCGTTTCCCTAGCATCCTTCCATTTCTCAGTTTGTGACCTGGTCACGTACATGCGGGTCGTGGACCTATTCTCGGCTGTGGTTCGGGCAGTAATGTCAGCTAGTGCATTTCCCTGTCCTATAATGTCTGTCACCTTCTTGTGTGCCTGGCATTTGATCACAGCTAACCGTGTGGGGAGGAGGACTGCTTCGGTCAGGGCAGAGACTAGGTCTCCATGCAGGATGGGTGTGCCATGAGAAGTCAAGAATCCCCTCTCTTTCCATAAGAGCCCGAAGTGGTGAACTACCCCAAAGGCATACTGACTGTCTGTGTAAATGTTTGCGGTTGTCCCTGCTGCCAGGATGCAGGCTCGTGTGAGGGCAATTAGTTCAGCCGCCTGTGCGGATCGCTGTGTGATGCGGGCTGTCTCAACAACTGTTCGGGCTGTGGTGACTGCATAGGCAGCTGAGGTGGTGCCATCAGGGAGCTTGATGCATGAGCCATCCACCCACAGTTCTCCGTCAGGGTCCGGGAAGGCAGTATCCCGGAGGTCAACCCTACTCTTGGTTTGCTCGTCGGTGAGGGTCACGCAGTCATGTATAGGGGATGCATTGGGGTCAGCGTCAGGGAGAGGTAGTAGAGTAGCTGGATTCAGAGTGGTGCATCGTTTCAATGTGATATGGGGTGCAAGCAGAGTCAGTTCATACCCAGTCAGTCGTGCGCTAGTCAGGTGTTGAGTCTTGGTTTGGTTCAGGAGGGTATCAACAGCATGGGGTACCAATACTGTGAGGGGGTTCGAGAGCACGATCCCCTCACTTTGTCGGATAGAGACAGCAGCGGCGGCTACTGCTCGAAGGCAGGCGGGCAAGGCTCTGGCTACGGGGTCGAGAGTGGCAGAGAAGTAGGCACAAGGGCGTTGCTTAGGGCCTATGGACTGGGTTAGGACAGACAACGCACATCCCTCCCTTTCGTGGGTGTAGAGGGAGAAAGGTTTAGTGTAGTCTGGGGTTCCTAGGACTGGGGCCGAGCAGAGGGCGTCTCGTAATTCTTTGAAGGAGGATTGGCATTCGGGTGTCCAGGGGAGGGGGAAGGGGACATCCTTAGCCAGCAGGGAAAGCAGAGGCTTTATGGTGAGACTGAAGTTTGGCAACCACTGTCGACAAAAGGAGGTGAGGCCCACTAGGGATCGTACTTGCTTCTGAGTTTTGGGAACAGGGGTTTCTAGGATGGTTTGAATTCGGTCAGGGGTAAGTTTCCTCCCGTCTTTGGATAGTAGGTGGCCTAGATAAGTTACCTGGGGCTGGCAGAATTGCAATTTCTTTCTGGAGACCTTGTGACCGTTCTCCGCAAGGAAGCGGAGGAGGTGAATGGTGGCTTTGACGGCAAGAGGAGTGGTGTCGGCCGCCAAAAGAATGTCATCGACGTACTGTATCAATACCACTCCATCGGGTAGTTGGACTGCATCCAGTTGCCTCTTGAGGGCTTGGCTGTAAATACTGGGACTCTCAGTGTAGCCTTGGGGTGCCCTGCAGAATCTGTACGAACGGGCTTTTAAAGTGAAGCCGAACAGGTAGCGGCTGTCTGGGTGGATGGGGATGGAAAAGAATGCGTTCTTGAGGTCAATAACAGTAAAGATGGTGGCGGTGGATGGAATCAGGGTGAGGATGGTGGTGATGTCTGAGACTACGGGGTACTGGGGTATGACTACTTTGTTAACCTCTCGCAAGTCAACAATGAAACGGTAGGCTTTCTCATCCCCCTCGCCTTGCTTCTTTACAATGGGTAGGATAGGGCTGTTGCAAACATTACTCACTACTTCTTCTACCACTCCTGCCTCGACCAGGGACTCGATGATTTCCACCAATGCCCTCTCGCCTTCGGGTGATATCCGATACTGTGGAAGCTTTGGGAGCACTGCGTCCGGTCGGACGGTTATGTGTACCGGGTCGATCACCATGCGCCCTACATCTGAGTCGGTTTTAGCCCATAGATGTGAAGGTAATGTGTCGAGTAGGGACATATCAGCATCGGTTATAGAGAGCATACGCCGTGTGTGACAGGGTCTGGACAGATCTGGGTTATCGTGTAGGATGACTCGAACTCCGTCTGGGGAGCATCTGATAGTGGCTCGAAAATGTTTTAGCAAATCAAGTCCCATAATAGCATCGGGGGTGTTGGAGGAGAGCAGAAAGGTCGTGTCAGTGGTGTTATCTTCTAAGTCAAAGGAGATTGGTGCTGATAAGGGGTTAGTGGAGGGCGTTCCGTCAAAGCCTATTGAGGTTACGTGTGAGCCAGACAAGAGTGCCCTAGGAATCAGTCGTTTAGATAACGCACTACGTGTCGCCCCAGTATCTACCAGGAATGGAGATTTTGTGCCCAAGACCTTAGCGGTGACGTAAGGACCTTGCTGGTCAACACGGAGTTCGACTGGATCCCTCCCTTGCCCCTGGCGGTCCTATGCGAAGTCATGAGTGCTCTCATAGTCGGACTGCTGACACTGGTTTTGGCGGGGGCGATCAAAGGTGTTTGGTCTGCCTGGCCTGTCGTTGATGGTGTTGTTCGTGTGCCCTCGTCCCTGTCCTCTATTTCTGTGGTCATATGCTGCGTCTCTGGGGTCCCTATTCTTGTTTATTTCCAGAAGGACCGGGCACTGGGATTTCCAGTGTCCGAACCCTCTACAGAACGCACATTGATTTCCATCTAAGTCTCTCCGTCCGTTGTAGGGTGTAGGTGTATGGTCTCTAGGGGGTAGCTTTCTAGGGGCGGTTGGTTGGTAATTCTCTTTTGGGGGTTCCCTTCCTATGGTCACCCCTTGCAACTGTGCTATCATCACCCTCTCCTTTAATTCCTTTTTCTTCTTCTCTGACGCCCTATCGTTCTCGTTCTTCTGATTTTCGTAGTATTGGGCCATCTGGAGAATTGCTGCGGGTTTGGAGGCTGCCCAACTACTCTCGCTGGTCTGTAGCTTCTGGGAGACTTCTTGAGACAGACCCTTTACATAATTCTGGACAAAGAGGTGGTGTCCGGTTGCGGTGGTCATGTCTTGGCCACTGTAATCGGAAAACACAGTCTCGAATCGGGAGAAGTATTCAGACACATCCTCCTGGGGTTTCTGGCGGCAAGCCGTCACTATCGACCAGTCTACCTTTCTTTCTGGGATTAGAGTCTTCAGCTTTTGTACAATCTTGTCTGGGAGCTCTAAGATGGCTTTCGGGGGTTTCTGTCCAGGTTCTCGCTGCTTGTCTATGGTATCGAGTTGTACCCAGGTATATCCGAACGGCTCGGCGTGGTCAACTTTCCGGATTTGTTTCCACACATCAGCCGGCAGGCATAGCCCAAAGAACAAGTCGATATCTGCCAACGTCATTATCGTTGAGCCTAAGGCTGTACCCAATTCAGTGTAGAAGGCGGTCGGGTTCTTTCTCAAGTCGGGTAGAGTCTTTCTAAAGGTCAAAATATCTTGCCGGTCCCACGGCTGGTAGACCCAGTTATATACAACCCTTCCCTTCGCATCTTGGTGGTTGATGTCGTCGTGTGTTCCCTGACCCCGTGGGGGGACCCAGTAGGGGGCAGCTTCTTTAATGGGCATCATGGCATCGGTCCTTCCTCCCTGGGGCTTAGTTGCTATGGGGGTTTCTGTTTTGGTGGTCTGTCCATGTTCTTTGAGGTGTCGGTAGACCTCGAGTGTACGAGTGAAGAGGTTCGTTACATCGCCCTCTCCTTCTTCCCCAATGTCTACCTTCCTATATAGGGCCGCTAAGCCTTCGGGACCTTTATCGTGGTATCTGTCCTCATATGCATTCAGGGCGTGATAACAGAGCCGTACGACGAAGTGTCGTCTGCGGCTGTCGGCATACGAGCTATACACGTCTGTTATATACTCCTCACTTTCTTTTCGCTCCACCAGCGTCCCTACTATTCTATCGATTCCTGATCTTTCATCCTTAGTTAATCGATTCATTCTGGTGGACTCTTTCTTTCCTATCTCATGGTCGTCTAGCGTTGTAGTCGACGTTGGGTTCGGTACAAGAGGTTCAGCCGGCGCGGAGGCCGTGAGGGCCGAGGCCCTTGTACTGCTTTCGCTCGTGTTCGGGGGTTGTGGGTGTTGTACTATTGATTGGGAGGGTGCATACGGAGGGGGCATGTAAATGATCGGGGGACCTAACAGTAATTCGTCATTTGTTCGCTGCTTGGAGGACAACTCAGGGTAGAGCAAAGAAGGGGTCCTAACAGCGTACTGGCCTGAGGTTTCGGGCTCCTGTCTTAGTTTAGTTTCCCTTCTCTCTTTTATGTCTTCTTCTAACTTTTTAGCGGCAAGGTGAGCTGCCTTTCGTAATTCCTTTTCTGCTTTTACTTCTTCCCTCTTTTTCCGTTGCGTTGCTTCTTTGCGCCACATGCCGATACTGTCAAGCATAGTAGGCGTCGTCTTATTGCTACGCAGAGCTATTTCTAGCGCTTCTATCTTATGGTCGTCGAAGGATCCCATCAGTGGCCACTGACTTTCGGGGTCCTTCTTGGTATATTTATGCCACAGCTTGCTATAAGCTACGGCGACTAGTCCATATTTAGTGAACATGTCCTTATTAGGGGTGCCTTCCAGTGGAGCCGGATGGTTCACCTCTAATAAGCGGTTCGGGCAGAACCAACTACCAATCAGTGGGGAGAAGATAGGCATGACGGGTTTCAACGGGGACAAAAGTCAGCACTACCTATCTTTTCACTGCTTGCAAAGACTAGACAGAATATCTCTATTCTTCGTTATTTGTAAGCAGAGAATACCTCCAAAGAACCAATATCGAACAACTAGTGTTCGGACAATCAATCAATCAATCAATGGGGAGATAAAGATAGGCACGACGGGTTTCAACGGGGACAAAAGTCTGCGTTACCTACCCTTCACTATTTGCAAAGACTAGACAGAATATTCCTATTCTACGTTATTTGCAAACAGAGAATATCTCAAAAGCACTATTCTTCAAAACAATCAATGTTCGGACAATCAATCAATGGGGAGATAAAGATAGGCACGACGGGTTTCAACGGGGACAAAAGTCTGCGTTACCTACCCTTCACCATCTGCAAAGGGAGAGAGAGAGAGTATTTCTACTCCTCCCCGTTTGTAGACAGCGAATATCTCAAAGAGAACAATCAATGAGCACAATCAATGAGCAATACTAGTATTCAAACAATCAATCAATTATTTCGCACTTTTGTCGTATTTCACGACCTTACCCGGACCGCGTGGACAGTTTCTCGTCTTCCGCCTCCAGCGCCCGATCGTCCTCTATTCTCCGTATTTGCCGCGGCACTCCTGATGGTTCCCAGTCAGGACCGTAGATCACTCGAGAGAGGTCTGCTCGGAACCAGTGAAGTTCGGATGATCGGCTGCCAGACGAGGGTCTATTGGGCAGGAGCTCTCCCGATCGTTGCAGTCGTTCACTCTGTCGTCGGGACCTCTCCCACTGGATCCACGTGTCGCTGATGGGCCCCACGTTGGGCGCCAATTGTTAAATGGTAGCAGCAGTTTCAGTTGATAATCTTTCAAGTATTTGCCCGGCGGTAATCGCCTCTCATACCACTCGATGATTTACCAATAAAAGAGGCAGGCGCCGGAGACTGGAAGGCAGGAAACAAAGTTTTATTCCGTCGGAGCAGAACACATCAGATCAGACAGCAAGGTATCGTCACGAGGTGCTCTAACTGCATCTCTGAGACCTGGTCTCTTATACACTGGTTTATTGCTTTATTATACATAGTACATTCTTGAGATTCCCTTGATGTGCGGGGAAATATCCCCTGAAGCCCCGGCTCAGATCCGCTCCCACACATGGTTACAGTAGAGGTTCCCACCCTACCCGCAGTGGGAGATGGCTATCGCGCAGCAGGGAATTCCGCTAATTCCCGGGGGTGTGTGCAACCGACCGGGTCTCAGGGGGTAGGGGCTTTGATCTACTGTAATCCCTTTGATGTGGGGTGTTTCCCTTACAGTAGGGGCAATAAACTGCATCCGCAGGGCTAGGTGATGGCCTGGGACTAGTTCAGACAATGGGGCGCAGAGGAAGGGGGGGTTATCAAAGGAGAGGCATGACCATGTATGGGTTGTTGGTTGGAAGTGGTTCCGTAGCAGGGTCGCGCAGAAGGAGAGGGTTTATGGCCTGTATGAGAGAGCGGGGGTGGCCAGCGCACGGGGGATGCTTGCAGCGCCAAGGGAAAGCGCTGGCGGTCGAGAGTGAGCGGGGAGAGAGTGGGGTGCCTAAAATGGCGGCCGTGCATTCGCTGTGCGTGGCGCTGGGGAGAGGCAAGATGGCGCAGATAATGTTCAGTTTGCACGCTAAATTTCCACATGGGGGCAAATACCAAAAAGCGAGAGCCACCCATTCTCTTTCCCTTGAATCTAGGAATAGTCAGCGTATTCATAGTGGCTGATCTGAGATTCCGCCCTTTGGGGCTTAAGGTGCCAGGGGAGGGTCCAAAGTACCACCAGCAGTTTAAAATAGAAGAGTGACAAACCCATTAGCTCAGTGGTTCGTTAATGTGGCACCTTTGAGGATAAGAAATGACCGTGAATTTGATTAATGGTCACCATAATACATGCCACCAGGGGAGGTGGGATATAGCTGTGGATGGTGATGCTAATACCCGCACCCTGTGGCACAAAGTAGGATATTGCATGTAATCATGGGCCCTCTCTCCAAGTAATTAATAAGGAAAGAGGAACCTAGCAGGCTAAGATGATGAAGTCAGCTAATGTGGTTGTGTTAAGTTATAAAGCCACTAGTGCATGCATAAAACCTTTCTAGTTCACAGTGACCGAGTGGATGGTCAACAATTTCAAAACAACCCGGTGGTCTTATGAAAATACGCGGTCCTGTCAGGTGGCTGTAGCAGACACCGGGCATTTTTCCTGAGTGCCGGCAGACTTGCGGCCGGTTTTTGAGTGATGGGGGCCATTTTTGTTATTGGGGGGCCAGTTTTGCAGCAGTGCTCCAGTATCTGCCCCCTGCCCCCTTGCTGTAAATGCTAGCCATACTGCTGGAGGAGGTGAGAACACAACAGCCAACAAACTAAAAGACTAGTATGGTAGGGCTATGGGGGGACCTCTAAGGTGCCCTCTGGGTGCATGTTCTAATAAATCTGAGACTGGCATCAGTACAGATTTATTAAGTGTGAGAAGCTGACCTGGTAAATTTTTTTGAAATATCGTTTTTATTGGCATTTATAGTAATTATCACGGTACAATATATGCATTTGCATATCAACAGCAGGTACATATTTCCCAGGTCGGGAACAGTCAGATCAAAGTCTTAAAATCTTCATCAATAAACAGAATTCAAAGCGTATCAGTTAGCAGTTCTTCAGTCTGTAACAACCCTTGTCTGTCGACTATGATGGTATAGTCCTACTACAGCAAAGTACTCTGGGGTAGATTTACAAGCTCCTTCCGCCATTTTTGCGTCACTTTCCCATGGCAAAAGTGACGCAAAAGTGTCGCAAGGGGCTTGTAAATCTGCCCCTCTGTCGGGAGTCGCTAAGTCGGGTGCCTGCACCATCACAGTTGCTCTACCAAGCCCTGTGTGTGTCATGTTTGTCTCAATATAAAGCCAAGAATGCAAAAGAATAAAAGTTATCCAAAATAACAAAAACTTAAGGCATCCAGAAAACATTAGCTGTCAAACCCGACTAATGCTCAACTAGAGCAACTAGGGGTCCTCTGTCCATAAAGTGGGTCACTGTGAATCTTTTCCCGCCAGTGGGGGGTGGCCAACCATTAGCTAGCCGGATAACTCCAAGGGGGGGGGAGGGGAGGGGCGGGGAGGCCAGGAAAGGATCCGGGAGGGCGGCGGAGATCAAAAAGGAGAGGCCACCAAGGGCACCACAATTCCACAGCGAGCCCATTCCAGCTGGCCTGGTATATGATGTCCACTAATGTGAGTGGGCACCTTGCACCAGTCCAGACAACCCTTATGGTGATTTAAGAGGGCTTAGACAACCTTAGAAAGCTCTCTAAGTTGTAGCTGTGGAGAGTAGCCTTCAGGCTTAGTCCAGAAGGAGTGTAAAGTAGCTTGTTTTACAAGAATGCAATCTTATAGTCGCGAAAGGACATCGGGCAGCTCACAAAAAGATACAGGCCACAAAGCACACAATGTGATGTGGCTGAAGATTCTGGTCACTGGAGGTGCTCTAGGTTGGGGCTACTTGGAGTCCGAAGATCTTCTTGTAAGGATGCAGACAAGCATTTGCAACTGCAAGTTGACGCGGTGCATAGGGGTTCGGTTATTGCAACCCCCACGAGGGATACTGGCCTTAAACTTGGTGAGAGGGCAGGCCTCGGCAGCTGTGGAAAACCATCACATGTGTTGCAGAACCTTATGGAGTCCGGAGGAGCTCAGGATCAGCAGACCGGTCGACCTAGTTGCGGTGCCTGCAAATGCAGGGGAGTGACTCCTTCACTCAACGGGAGATTCCTTCAGGTGTCTTTGATGCTCACAGGCCTTGAAAGGGTCCTGTATGGTGCACAGACGATGCAGCAGACTGGACGGGAGATGAAGTCGAGCCCAAACGAAGTCCAGAGTGCACAGAAAGTGGAAGAAGTGGTGTCTGATAAGAATCTTGTACCACGACGAATCTAGGGACCTACACCTAGGTATGCCCTTAAGTAACCTAAGGACAGGGTTAGGACGATTCAGGGGACACTCCCAGAGGAGGGTCTGGACAGGGGGGAGATTACTCTCATGTTCTTTGTCCAGTTTCGTGCCAGAGCGGGAGTCAATGGCTCCCAGGACTGGTTTGAACTGAACATTGCACGGGGACACCAAATGTGCCCCACATGCAGACTGAGTGGCACTGGCAAGTACACCCACCCTACCCCAATACACTAAATCCTGTCTGGGAGGTGGTCACACCTCCTGTGACAGGGTGCCTATTGTTCTGCCTTCCCCTGCTCGAGCTTGGCTCTGCAGCAGGAGTCTCTAGTCGGCAGCAACCATTTTGTGCTGTCCGGGTTAAGAAGGCTGGTTCCGGGAATACTGAGAGCCTAACGGAGGGCTCTTACAGTGCTTGGAATCATACCTCCCACACCATTTACAGTGTGGGGGTATGATTCCAACATGTTTGATACCAAACACAATAGGATTAGTTGCAGCCAGTTTCGAGATGGTCATCACGTAATTACACGGTGCTCCTCTATATAGTATATGGCTGCTTCAATGACAAGCCAGGATAATGGACTCCATAGGCTGTAGGGGTGTCCTGCTCATGCAGGGGCACCCTCTCACTTTGAACCAAGCACCCTGCCTTCAGGTTTGCAAAGGCCTGCTATAGGGCTGACTTATAGGTTTTAAGTGCAGTGACCCTACATATAAGAAACCTATATCTTTAGTAAGTGGTGCTAGCACCAGCTTACACAGGATACAATGGCAGGCCTGTAGTTCCATTTTCAATGATCTCCCATGGGTGGCATAATGCATGCTTTAGAACATGGGGGACCTCTGGGGTACCTATGCCCTGGGTACCTGAGTACCATATACTAGGGAATTATAAAGGTACCCCATTATCCAATATGGGATGTACCAAAGTACTGAACATAACAATTTAGGGAGAAAGCAGATAGACTGGGGTCCTCATTAGCAGAATTCCAGTCAGACTAGTCAATACAGGTTAGCACCAGGCAAAAAAGGGGATTAACCATGAAAGCAGATCCTACTTTCCTTCATTAATACAAACTAACTCGTAATGACCAGTGCCGAGTACATGTTTTCAAAATGGCTTCCGGACCACTTGCAATGTCTAGCAATGGAACTAATTTCAAACAAACAGTGGTCCTCAAAATAGTTTAAGGAGTAAAGGGAATAAATATAGTACAGAATCGAAACTATATTTTATTTATTATTATTTATTTAATGATTTTTGTAAAGCGCGTAGTAACTCCGAAGAGCATCCCAGCGCTGATCTGCTTCTCCAGGGGTTTTAGCCAACTAGTGAGATTATATTTGCGGGAAAAGGAGGGTCTTTAAGGTTTTTCTGAACTGGAGATAGTTCGGTTCTGTCCTGAGTTTTCGGGGTAAATGGTTCCATCGTTTGGCCGTGTGAACCGAAAAGCGACGGCCACCGGTCTTGGCTTTCCTCACTCTAGGGACTACAATGAGATTTTCTGTATTGGACCGGAGATTTCTCTCTGCTTTGTATGGGATTAGAAGTTCTCTCAGAAGTGGGGGACCGTTGTTGTTGAGGGTTTTTTGGGCCAGATAGAGGGCCTTGAAAACGACCCTTTCTCTGACTGGGAGCCAGTGGAGAGAGTTGAGGGCCTGCCTGGCGGAGGATCTTCCGGGTGTGCCCGTAAGTAGGCGGGCTGCGGCGTTTTGGACTTTTTGCAGTGAGTTCAGGGTGGCTTCAGGGGCTCCCAAGTATATAACGTTACAGTAGTCTAATCTTGCCAGGATTAGACCCTGAATGAGGAGCCTCCTTGCGGTATCTGGGAGCAGGGGAAAGATCTTCCTGCAGGCTCTAAGTAGCCCAAAGCATGTCCCTGCAGTTCTTTTTGCCTGGGTTTTAAAACTCATGTCCTTCTCAATCCACACACCAAGGCTCTTGACCTCTTCCTTGGGTGCGGGAGGGTCCCCTAGGCACTTAGGCCAAAGGTGAGATGGTATAGAGGGCCCATTGTGGCCCATCAGGAGGATCTCAGTCTTGGACCTGTTCAATTTTAGTGAGGAGAGATTCATCCATCGGTGGACTTCGGAAAGGCAGCTGTGGAGGTCGGATGGGGCGTGGTGAGGGTGAGAAAGGGTAACGACCAGCTGAGTGTCGTCGGCGTAGTTGATAACTGACACGTCGTACGAGCTGACCCTCTTCTCCAGTGGGGCCATGTACACGTTGAAAAGTGTAGGGCTCAGAGATGAGCCCTGTGGCACTCCACACCGGAGGGGGATGGTGGATGAGCAGCTGTTGTTTTCCCGCACCTGGAAGGAGCGTCCAGTCAAAAAGGATTCTAGCCATTTCAGGGCCATACCCTTTAATCCGATCTCTCCCAGTCGGTGGATTAGGGTGGGATGGTCTACAGTGTCGAAGGCCGCACTGAGATCTAGGAGGATCACTGCCACTGATCCTCCCATGTCCAGAATGCTTCTGGCCTTCTCCACTGCTGTCAGGAGGGCGATGTCCGTGCCCTGGCCTGGACGAAATCCTGTCTGGGAGGCCGCTAAGAGGTTGTTACTTTCTAGGTAAAGCGATAGTTACTTATTTACCAGCTTCTCTGCGATCTTGCTGTTTCCAGGGAGAAGGGATATGGGCCTGTAGTTGGCGAAATCCTGCGGGTCTAAAGAGGGTTTTTTCAGTAGACCTTTGACTGCTGCCGCTTTCCAGCTGGGGGGGACAATACCCTCTGAAAGAGAGGAATTGATCAGGGCCGTGAGGGGGGGAATGATGGTACTTGACACTTTTTTTAGGAAACGAAGGGGGGCAGGATCAAGGGGGGAACCACTTTTGATTGCGGCCAGCGTAGCTCCTACTTCTTCCGTTGTTACGGGACCAAAATTGTCCAGGGAGGGTTGGGGGGCTGGCGGCAAAGGAGGATTGGTGGTGGTGATGGTAGGATCCAGCTGTATGGGGTCCTGTTCGGGAGGGGGTATGGTTAGAAGAATGTTTTGAATCTTCTCGTCGAAGAAGGTGGCTAATTTTTTACATTTAGTTTCAGCTGCTTTGGGATCGAGGGGTTTGAGTGGGGGGTCAGGGGCGTGGAGTAGTTCTTTTAGAACTGAGTAGGTTTCATGGGCCGAGCAGGCAGCGTTTTTAATTCTGTGCTCGTAAAAGCTAGTTTTGATGCTACGGAGCTCTTTTTTGTAGGATTTTACCGCGGTGCGGAATGCTTCTTTCCGTTCCTCGGTTTTTTCCTTCCTCCAGATACGTTCATTTTTTTTGCAAGCCTTACGTAGCAAATTGAGTTCCGGAGTATACCAGGGTGAAGGATTAACTCTCTTGATGTGTCTAAAAGAGTGGGTTTTGGGCAGGATGGCGTCAAGCGATTGGGTAATCCAGGTACTGAATTTTTTGTCCCCTACTAAGGGGTTATTGGGGGGATGGGGAACGTTTTCTCGGAGTTTGGCTGCCCAGACGTCTGGTTCCAATTTCTGCCATCGTCTTGAATACGTTCTGATTTTTGGGGGTGGAGGGAGCACAGTGATAATGTCCCATACTAGGGGAACCAAGAAGTGGTCCGTCCAGGGAAGGGGGATACGGTCAAGGGATCTCAGGTTGGGGATGTTGGAAAGAATGGGGTCAAGCAGTTGCCCTTTTTCGTGGGTGGCCTGTGGGTTTTTAAGGTCAAGGCCCATTGAGGTGAGATCCTGGAGTAGTTCATTGGCCCGATTGTCGTCTGAGTCCAGGAAATGTACATTCAGGTCTCCTAATAATAGGTAGTTAGTAGTGGACGTGCATTTGGTGGAGATCTGGTCAGTAATTTTGGTCGGAAAGTCTCCTAAATTGCCTGGTGGACGATATATCAGCGTTCCTGATATCGAGGTGACAGGGGAGATTATGATGGTGTAGTGGCAGCTTTCATGACCCTTGATGTTGCCATCAGATGTTCTACAGGTGAAGGTGTCTTTGAGGATTATTGCGAGTCCACCTCCCCTACCCTCTGGTCTGTTCTGTGAGCACATAACGTACCCGGGGGGGAGTGCTAGAACAATGTCTGGGCCACTACTGGAGGTAAGCCAGGTTTCTGTTAAAAATAGAATGTCTAAGGCATTGTTGGTGATTAGGAGGTTCACTTCTTGTGCGTGTTTCACAAGCGACCTGCAGTTAAGTAGGCCTAGGTGCAAACCCTTTGATGCCATGGTCTGATTGACGGGGTTGCAACGGTCACAGCCGGAGAATTAAGTGTCTCCAGTCAAGATGCGCGAGCAGGAGGGATGTTTGTTGGGGTTCAAGGCAAGTAAGTCAGCCCGAGTGTAGGTCAAGTTGTTAGTGGCTGCAGCGGGCAGAGTGACTGGGCCTAAGGCCAGCTGGGCCCGGACGGGCCCAGACGGGCTTGCCTTTGGCGCGCCTTCGGCGCGCTGACGGCGCGCCCGCTGCGCCCGTCCGCTGCGCGTCCGGTGATTGCACATCTTTATAGGTGGAAAGGGGGCGGGTGGGCGTGGCCTGAGAGTGGGCGTTGCCTCAATTCCTCGCCGTGAATGGCGTCCAAATGTTTGTTTGTTTCCTGATTCGGTGCAGCGAAGGGGTCGCTGTTTTGGCGTGTCTCAAGCCCGCTGCGGAGGTGCCAGCCGGGTGAGTGCGCTGTTAAAATACAGGATTATTTAGTGAGTGACACAGAAGTTACAATTTTTTAAAAAGTTCGTTCGTCTCCCGGCTTCCGCCTCAGGAGATTTAGCAGGTTCTGAATACTTAGCGCTGTTGACCGCGCTTTTGTACTGTGGCGGGTGGGCGTGGCCTGAGAGTGGGCGTTGCCTCAATTCCTCGCCGTGAATGGCGTCCAAATGTTTGTTTGTTTGCTGATTCGGTGCAGCGAAGGGGTCGCTGTTTTGGCGTGTCTCAAGCCCGCTGCGGAGGTGCCAGCCGGGTGAGTGCGCTGTTAAAATACAGGATTATTTAGTGAGTGACACAGAAGTTACAATTTTTTAAAAAGTTCGTTCGTCTCCCGGCTTCCGCCTCAGGAGATTTAGCAGGTTCTGAATACTTAGCGCTGTTGACCGCGCTTTTGTACTGTGGCGGGTGGGCGTGGCCTGAGAGTGGGCGTTGCCTCAATTCCTCGCCGTGAATGGCATCCAAATGTTTGTTTGTTTCCTGATTCGGTGCAGCGAAGGGGTCGCTGTTTTGGCGTGTCTCAAGCCCGCTGCGGAGGTGCCAGCCGGGTGAGTGCGCTGTTAAAATACAGGATTATTTAGTGAGTGACACAGAAGTTACAATTTTTTAAAAAGTTCGTTCGTCTCCCGGCTTCCGCCTCAGGAGATTTAGCAGGTTCTGAATACTTAGCGCTGTTGACCGCGCTTTTGTACTGTGGCGGGTGGGCGTGGCCTGAGAGTGGGCGTTGCCTCAATTCCTCGCCGTGAATGGCGTCCAAATGTTTGTTTGTTTCCTGATTCGGTGCAGCGAAGGGGTCGCTGTTTTGGCGTGTCTCAAGCCCGCTGCGGAGGTGCCAGCCGGGTGAGTGCGCTGTTAAAATACAGGATTATTTAGTGAGTGACACAGAAGTTACAATTTTTTAAAAAGTTCGTTCGTCTCCCGGCTTCCGCCTCAGGAGATTTAGCAGGTATTAATAATGTCCAGCCGGACATCCAGTTTAATTCTTCAATGAAACACAATCAATAGCAAAACATATGTGGGACACAGTCCTATATCCGTTGGGAGAAAAAGACATATACAAAACAAACAGACATTGCAGGCAAGGCAGAGGAGCTTAATTACAAAATCCAGTGTTTAAGCTTTTTCCATACAGACAATGCACTTTTTTACGTAATTGGTTAATGTGCACGCTGTTTAGATTGGGGTCGACGACGTTTCGATCCTATTACAGAGATACAAGGATCATCATCAGGACGGAAGAATATACAAGCCTGGTATTGAAAGAAATTGCCGTAGAGAGTAAATCGGAATGCAGACGTGGTCAAATGGCGGAATAAAACCACTCGCGTCTTGTGGTGCAATAAGGGTCTGGTAGGCTGCTCGTAGGTGCGGAGGTAACTGCAACGATAGCTGTTAAAGTTTAGAAACGGGCAATGCGATTAACTTGCTCCGATCCAGGATCCGAACGAAGGTACCAGGCATCCAGAGTTAACGGGCGATTTCAATCAAAATACAACGATGAGTGATCCGTGAGTATGCACGAGATCAAGTGGCGTCCTCAGTTGACGACTCTGGATGCCTGGTACCTTCGTTCGGATCCTGGATCGGAGCAAGTTAATCGCATTGCCCGTTTCTAAACTTTAACAGCTATCGTTGCAGTTACCTCCGCACCTACGAGCAGCCTACCAGACCCTTATTGCACCACAAGACGCGAGTGGTTTTATTCCGCCATTTGACCACGTCTGCATTCCGATTTACTCTCTACGGCAATTTCTTTCAATACCAGGCTTGTATATTCTTCCGTCCTGATGATGATCCTTGTATCTCTGTAATAGGATCGAAACGTCGTCGACCCCAATCTAAACAGCGTGCATATTAACCAATTACGTAAAAAAGTGCATTGTCTGTATGGAAAAAGCTTAAACACTGGATTTTGTAATTAAGCTCCTCTGCCTTGCCTGCAATGTCTGTTTGTTTTGTATATGTCTTTTTCTCCCAACGGATACAGGACTGTGTCCCACATATGTTTTGCTGTTGATTATTGATTGTGTTTCATTGAAGAATTAAACTGGATGTCCGGCTGGACATTATTAATATAGTTTCGATTCTGTACTATATTTATTCCCTTTACTCCTTAAACTATTTTGAGGACCACTGTTTGTTTGAAATTAACAATTACCCAAGGTCCTCAACTACCTATTGGGTCCCCTTGTTTTGTTAGAATATGTTAATAGCAATGGAACTAGGCATCACAGGGGTGTACCTGCTTATGCTGAATATAATGCACCCTGCCTTAGGGCTTTAAGGCCTGCTGTAGGGGTGACTTACATATAGTACATGCGGTGCACGTGGGCATTCCACACGTGTGCGCAATGTTGAGTTTTCTGAATAGCTTCTACCATTTCACGCATCCTGAAATGGCAATCTGTGTGTTTGCATGTGCGTCGCTTTGGGTGGCATAATACATGTTGCAGTCCTTAAGGACCTTCTTTAATAACCTTGCCCTGGGTACCATAGGGACCATTTGCCAGGGACTTACAAGGGTGCTAAAGTCCGTGCCACTTTGCTTACAATTAACATTTGTGTCATTTTTAGGGAATGAGCACTGGGCCTGGTTAGCAGGGACCCAGGGCAGTTCCAGTAAAGAGCCTCAGCACCAGTGGGAAACAAGCGATGGTGACCATGTCTAAAAGAGGCTCTTTTCCTACAAACACGCCCTTCAGCAATGTGCAGGAACCTAATAGTAGGTTTAGTCTTGGAGAGGGCCTCCACTAAAACATCCTCCTCCTCCTCCTGTAGGGCATGCTGGTTGACTAAATAGTGGCCGGCTGCTCTCTGAATGACAGTGTATGTGGTAGTATCATACAATGGAGATCGATTGAGTGGCTATGGATCAAGCACAGGGTCGACATAATATCATAGAGATTTCCTGCCCAAAAGGGAGGGAAACCCTTATGTCTGAAAATTAGTGCACTGAAATGTCAGAAGTGAGGTAGGAGTTGCATATGGGCATGGTGGTGTAGGAGGTGGTGGAGGTGATTACCTGGGTACAGGAGGTCGGATGGATGGCTTATAGTCTTGTTCTTTTACTTCCTGAATAAAAATGCTTTCTCCTAGCTTTGAGGTCCTCAGCCAGTCTTCCCAGCATGGGTGCCTCAGATTCCTCACATCTGTGAATCGAAGAGGCACTAGGTGTTAATTTAGTGCTCGGTCTCAGAGGTGCTCAGTGTCTTTTAGCTACGAAGGGGGAGGTTTGAGCTTTCTGGTAAAGAGTGGATTGATGACTGTCATGGCTCAATGCCCTTCGTTAAGACCTATCTCCTAAGTCTTCTCTCAGTGCTGCTGAAGGAGGAGCGCAGTTGTGGGCCATAGGCCGGGAGTTTCTTACTATTCTTTTTGGGAACTTATGTCTGACTCCAGCGGGTCAGGTGTTCTGACTTGGTGTGAGGGCACTTAAATGAGCAGGGTTTCATCCCCTGGCTTAATGACAGTGGAGTAATACTGAGGGCCCTGGGTGCATTTTTAGTTTGGGGCCTTGCTGGTTTTGATGACCGTCTTGGTCTACTTCCACAGAAGCACTCTAGGACGTCTCAGGTCGGGGAGTATATTGGGTTACTGGGATCACAGACAGACCCACCATTTCCTTCTCAAAGCAAAGGGTATTGATCGCCACAAACTTCGGGGGTCTACAACGACGACTCCTGTTAGAGTACGATCAAGGCAGTTACCATTGGTGCCTTAACTCGTTCCGTGCTCATGACGGAACCACGCCGTCATGAGCCACGGTTGCCGTGTGCTCACAACAGAACTGTTGAACTGTCCCCGAAGCCCCCCCTGCCGAGGTGCTGCAGGCGAACTCACCGTCGCAGCCCGGCGCCGCGTGGGCGGAGTGCCGCTGTCATCCCCGGGGCCTTGAGGGGTTCGGGGCTCCGCCATCGCCGTCGCGACCTGGGCGCTTCCCCCGACGTGGGCCCGGCCGGTGTTCGTCCCTCGCGGCGGCCCTCGGTCAGGAGAGGGCCGCCGGAATCCAGAGTGGGCCGCGCTAGGCCCTGAGGCCGTCATCCCGCGTCACGGGACGGGGGCGTCCTCCCGGACTCCGCCCCCGCCGCACACCAATTGGCACTCGCGACCGTGCCCCCGAAGGCCGCGCCGCCACTGGCGGCTGCGGGCACGCCTTCACCTAGGCCTGCTGCAATTGGTCCCAGGGCCCCAGGAGCTATCGGAGGGCCCGGGACCGGCTCCCTGACAGCGCGGGGCTCCCCGGCCTAATCCAGACCCGCCGGAGGCCCCACATAACCCCTGCTGATCCCGGGCACTGCCAGGAAGCCCGCACTGCTGGCGAGAGGGGCTCCAGGGAGAGCGAGCCCCCGATCTGCCCGCAGTACGCTGCAAGGGCCCCGAGGGGGCCGAAGAAAAAGGTAACCCCCGGGGAGGAGCGTGGAAGGCCGGAGGGAGGCCCCAAGATCGCCCCTCCCCAGGGGAAGACTGTAGTTGGGCCCTGTTGGCCCCCAATTTCTGTGGAAGGCATCCTGAACGGGGCCTGAACTTAGTAGAGTTAGCACCTGGCTGGGGAATAGTTCCTTACAGGCCACTGCCATGCCCTGATTCGGGAAAAGTTGTTCTTGCCCCAGGAACTGTGGACATTCTGGCCAGATGCCATGTTGATTCTTGCTTCATGAAATGCTCATCCTTGCCTGATGAGCTGGTTATTTTTGCCTAAGGAAATACTGTTTGAGAGAGCTAATGCTACCCAGGTTAAATGAGATGTTTATTCCTGCCTGGCGAAAGGTTTTATTCTTGCCTAATGAGATGTTGTCTGATTTATACTGAAATGTTTAGTACTGCAAAAGGAGTTGTTTACTCTTGCAGAGGGAGATATTGATTAGTTGCCTCCAATGACCCAATGACATGTTTATCCTTGATGAAATGCTTTGATGAAATAGAGATACCGTGATTATTGATTACCCTGATTCTGATCTAGATGAAAGCTATTTGATTTTTACTCAAACTCACTGGTGTAGTGTCAGTCATTGCGTGCGTTTCCTGTCTCAGTGGTTGTGTGTGCTGTATGGTCACTTTACACCTAAGCTTTCGGGTGCCTACCTGCTCGCGCCAAGCTACCCCCCCCCCCCCCCACCCCCCCGGGGAACTGGTAACCCCAGTTCCTACACATGGTTAATTAATTTACGGTACGTGAGGGATATTGACTTTTTGGCCATAAAGCCGTCAAGGAGCCTGTATACCAGCGGTGTTGCTTTGGGTAAGGTTTCCCCTTTTGGGATATGTGCATACAGGGGGTGTATCAACTGACAGTATTGGAATATTTCTGAGTCCGCCATATCATATTCTTGCTGCAATGCGGAGGAGTCAATGACTTTACCCCCTTTCCACATGTCTCCCACTTTAGACAGTCCTATCAGGTCCCACCTATCAAAGCCCCTGGAGTTTCTAAGGGTGCCCAATAAATACGAGTTCCACAGGGGGTGGCTTGCTTGATTTTCTTGTCCCACCCAAGACTATTATGGGCTGTATGCCAGATTTGGACTGAATGTGCCGTCGGCACTGTGAGGCATAATTTAGCTGGTCTGGAATAGAGCGCCCTTGTGTAAACCCCCCCCTGGTAGCAGCCATCTGTTCATTAGATATCCTGGGTCGTTAGGAGGACGGTATATACCCTGACTAATTACCGGCCAATTGAGCCGCCCTGTAGTATCGTTTGATATCTGGGAGCCCTATTCCCCATCATACCAGCCCCGCACCAATTTGGGAAGTGATATACGAGGTATACCCGTAGCCCACAATAGGGCTCTCTGCTCGCCTTCGATTGCCGCGAAATAGAAAGCCGGGACCGGGGCAGGTGAATTATGTACAATAAATAAAAAGCAAAGCAGGGACATCATTTTGAAGAGAGCCACCCTGCCCAGCAGGGAGAGCAGAAGGGTCTTCCAGTGCTCCACATCGCTCCGGAGCCGCCTCAATGGTGGCAAAAGGTTACGCTCGTAGTACTGCTTAGGATCCCCCGTGATGTATATGCCGCGATACTTAAAGCCATCGATTGCCTCCGTCACACTACACCCCCTGGGCAGATGCAGGAATCTCCCTCTGAGTACATAGGTCACGGATTTGGCCCAGTTGATGGCATATCCAGAATATTTGCTAAAAGTAGCAAAGATGTCTAGGACTCTGATGATCAAGGCCCGCGGTGACGCAAGGTACAAGAGGATATCGTCGGCGTACAGGGAAATACGACCCTCCCAGTCTTCCGACCATTTCAGGCCCCGCATTACTGGGTCCCTACGAATCCTGCCCACACGGGGCTCAAGTGCCAAGGCAAAAAGAAGCAGAGACAGGGGGTATCCCTGCCTTGTCCCCCTTCCGAGGGTGAAGATAGTCGATTTCCTCACATTCACCACCACTTGTGCCAATGGTTCTGAATATAGGAATTTCACCCATCCAATATATCCAGGTCAAAACGCCATCTTCTCCAATATCGCAAAGAGATAGGACAATTTGATTGTGTCAAACGCCATGGCGGCATCCAAGGACACCACCACTGCATCCTCTATCAGCGTGTCTACTCTCCCGAGTGAAGATTTAGGGAAGTATTCCTAGATGGCATGAAACCCAACTGGTCCGGGTGGACCAGATCGGAAATCACTCCAATCAACCATGTAGCCAACAACTTGGCTAGGATCTTCACTTCGGCATTCAAAAGCGAGATAGATCTGTACAAGGAGCATCGATCCATAGGTTTAACCTCTTTATGTATAACCACCACTGTGGCAAGTCGTTAATCCTGTGGAAGCAGACCGGCCTCCAGGCTTTCCTCAAACATGGCCTTGAGATAGGAGGCTATTTTGTCAGGATTTAGTAGAGTTCTATTGTGAGACCATTGGGGCCCATGGCATTCCCGGATTGCAAATCCCTGATAGTGAGCTTACGAATGACTAAATAGCACGGGCTATCGAGGAAGTCCCGGTCCACCTCCGACAACACTGGGAGCCGAACGTCCCTTAGCAAGACTCTTGACTCATCTATTGGATATATCGTTTGTGATTTATATATCCGAGTATAATATTCAGTGAACTCATCTGCAACCAGTTGCATATCAGTGATGGTGTCCCCCACTTCGGTGGTGATTTCCGCAACCAGGCGGTTGGCCTGTTCACGCAGCTCTAGCTACGCGAGCAATTTACTTGCTCTATCTCCGAGCTCATATATCATACCAAGTTTATCTCTCTGCAATTCTTTTGCCCTGTCCATCACCAAACTCTTATATTCTTCCTTCTTGAGAGTGAGGTTATGTAGTGCATCCGGATCCCCGGATACCAACAATTCCCTCTCTAGCACCAATATCTCTCATTCCAGCTGCAATAGTGTGGCGTTCCTCTCCTTTTTGGCCCCAGCTATTTTGGAAATTGCTTGGCCACGAACCACAGTTTTGAATGCTTCCCAAAGCGTGCGGGCGGAGCCCACCCAACCTTCATTCTCCTGGAAATAATCCTCAATTGATAAAGTAATATTGTGATGTATGTTGGGGTTCCGTAAGTGCCATGGGTGTATAGGCACTTACCCACCCGAATGTTGCCCCTACCCAACTGTACCCAAATTGGAGAGTGATCAGATATGCCCCGTGCCATGTGTCTAATTTCTGTAACCTGCCCCACCTGGTTTGCCGGCATGACGATGTAGTCTATACGGGAAAGGCTATTATGTACTCCGGAGTGGAATGTGAACTGGGAGTCCCTGGGATGACATATTTGCCATACATTGGCCAGTCCCGTCGCATCTAAAAAGGTGGACAGAACCAGATGGGCAGGTCCTAGGTCTCTGGGGGGGTAACGGTCAGGCCTGCCGCATACCACAGAATTGATGTCCCTCCTCCAATTATCAGTCTCCTGTCTGCAAATCCTAGCATTGTTCTCCCCGAAACGCCACGGGTTGTAAACCCGGGAGGAAATAGACAGATACCAGAGTCAGTGTCCCTTCCTCCCATCTTCCTGATACAGCCGCATATCTGCCTATCTCATCCGTCCAAGTGTGATACGTGGACATCAGACGGGATTTACGCAACATTAATACCTATCCCTCGGGAACCCGAGGTAAATCCAGAGTGCACGACGAGTCGGTAACCATATCTGTCCAACGCTTTGCACTTGTTCCCTACCAAATGTGTCTCCTGGAGCAAGACCACATCTGGGGCCTGCCTTTTAATATGTTGTAAGACTATTACCCTCTTTAGTTTGTCACCCAGACCGTTTACATTCCAGGACAGAATTTTAGGTTTCTTGTATCCCATGGAGTCCCATGCCGCCCCCCTCTCTCCTCCCTCCGCACCTCCCGATCCCGCCTGCAGGCGCTCGCAAGCTTGCGTCTCGCTACTCACTCATATGTCACGGCTGCATGCATGTGCCTCCCTTGTACTGTCTCTATCCAACCCCTCCCTGTCGTATACCTGCTGATGTCTCAAATGAACTAACTTAACACTAAATCCCCAACTTAACACTATATCCCCAACTTACCCCCTCCCTGCCTCCCCGCACTCTGGGCCTAGAACTGCCCATACCCCAATAGTGCAGAGTGCCTGTAGCCCAGGTTTCTAACCTAACTGTTAACTTGGGGGGCGGTCGTGGTTATAGACAAAGTTTGTGACTTTGCTGGTTTGTACTTGGATATTTTGCACCGAACCTTGGACAAAACTGGAAAGTGTGTTCTATTATCTCCACTAAAATGAACAATATCCACCATATATTGGTGGCCGCTCTATACTGAACCTAGAGCTAGTGGAGGCTAGGTACCTCCAACCCTTCGAATAGCCCATCTGCTTAACATTCTGGGTCCCTCTAGAAGGGGCTTCATTGAGGAGGCCTGATGCTCTAAACTAGTATTACCTTTTTGGTCTCTCCTATGTTCACCATTTATTTTCATTTTCAAAGTATCCATTTAAAACTTAGTCACTAACAGTCCAAAACCCCTAAATATAATATCACTAAATATAAATGGACTGTTATGTTAACAGTGTCGTCTCTAAGAGGTATTATAGTGGGGCACACAAGGTGCCACAGATAAAAGTGGAGGCCACCTAAGCTATCGTACAGATTGTGTGCACGTGTGTCATATATACATGTAAACATACATTCACACACACACAGACATTTAACCATTTTAAGTAAACAGTTAGTCAAGCAATCCTGAGGTTTGTAGAGGAGATAGTGAACTTCGAAGTGTCTCAAACACTCTAGTTCTCCTCCCCACACCACTTTCGTCTGCAGTTGCTCGCTAGACATGTATGCCTGTTTTCTCAGGATATTTTTCTAAAAAGACCATCTTTATATCTCACACCTCATTTTTCCTCTTCAGCACACTCTTTTCACTCATCTGCTGTAGGAACGTGCTTCTTTTTGACATGGTCACCCCCACCTTTTTACTGATTCTTTCTTGACTGAAGGTGCACTGGGTCCTGCTAACCAGGTCCCCAGTGCCAGTGTTCTTTTCCTAAAAACAAGTATGTCTGATTGTAACCCGACTGACAAGGACTTCAGCACCCCTTCAAGTCCCTAGTAAATGGTACCCCTGGTACCCAGGGCATGGGTACTAAAGAGGGTCCCTAAGGGCTGCAGCACATGTTGTGCCACCCTAAGGGGCCCACACAAAAACACATGCAGATTGCCATTACAGGCTGAGTATAATGGTGCAAACCATTGTGAAACGCAACATGGCACACACCTTGTGTGCCATGCCCACAGACGGCATGCAATATATGCAAGTCGTCCCTATGGCAGGCCTTACAGCCGAATGGCAAAGTACATTATATTACATGTGAGCACATATATGCATGGGCGGATATGCCCCTGAGATGTCTAGTTTAATTACTAGATATTGCAAGTGATCAGGGAAGCCACCTTAAGGATGGGTACTGGGCCCTGGTCATTATGATTTACCCAGCTACATGATGACTTTATTGAAACTAATGGTGTTTGGAATTAAACACCTTTTCTTAATAATCTGTACTGTTGCCAGTACTAGATTCCATTCAATCAAACAGCATTTGTTTAGCGCCCCACTATCACCCCTAGGGGTATTAGGGCCCTGTGAGTGCGACGTCTCAGTTAAAAAAAGGCAGGTCTTGAGTTTCTTTAGGAAGTCCGCCAGGGAGGATGCTGTTCGAAAATGGAGGGGTAGGTCATTCCAGGTCTTGGCGGAGATGTAGGAGAAGGATCAACCTCTGCTGCGGCAGCGACAGATACGGTGTGTGCTCACGGGCCAGTGAGGAGGAGCGCATGTGTCTTTCTGGTATATAGAAGTTCAGTCAGTGGTTGATATAGGCCGGTCCTGGATCACGCAGAGCTTTGTAGGCATGGGTGAGAATCTTAAACTAGCATCTCTCTGGATTTGGAGCCAGTGGAGATTTCTGAGGTTTGGGGTGACGTGGATACGTTTGGGGAGGTCCAGAATGAGTCTGGCTGCAGTGCTCTGTATTGTCTTGAGTCTTAAGGAGCTGGGTGGAAATTCTGGGGTAGAGAGTGTAGCCAAAGCTGATGTGGCTGGTGACGAGGACCTGCGTGACGGTCTTACTGGTGTTGATTGGGAATTCTCTGAAGATTCTGCAGAACATGTAGAGTATGGAAGCAGGAAGAGGCTACTGCGTTGACTTGTCTTTCATGGTCAGTTGGCTGTCAATGATCATACAGAGGTTGCATGCGTGCTCTGTCGGTGTGGGTGTAGGTCTGAGTTCTGTTGGCCACCAGCTGTGCTCCCATAAAGAGGTGTTCTTCACAAAGATCAGTACTTCTGTTGTGTCGGAGTTGAGTTTGAGGCACCTCTCTACCATCCATTTGGCTTCACTGGTGGTGGCATGCAGAAGTTGGTTTTGGCGTTGGTGGGGTCCTCAGAGAGCAACAGGATAAGTTGAGCGTCCTCTGCGTAGGAGATTATGTTGGGTCCATCGTACATGACAATGTCTGCGAGGGGGGGGTCATGTAGATTTTGAACAGGGTGGGGCTGAGGGATGATCCTTGGGGTACGCCGCATACAATGTCCATGGGTGCAGAGGTGAAGGGATGCAGTCAAATGCTCTTTGTGCATCCTGTAAGGAAAGAGACGATCCACTTGAGGGTGTTTTGCTGTATGCCAAAGTTGTAGAGCCTGTCGATGAGGTTGAGGTGGGAGACGGTTTTGAATGCAACAGAGAGATCGAGGAGGATCAGGGCCAAAGTCTCTGCGGTCGAGGAGGATACTGACGTCATCTGCGGCAGTGATCAACACGGTCTCAGTGGTGTGGCTGGCACGGAATCCTGATTGGGAGGTATCAAGTAGGTGGTTTTCTTCCAGGCATTTGGTGAGCTGTTCATTGATGACCTACTTGAGTACTTTGTTAAACCAGAGTACTTTGGCAGGGTATGGGAGCAGGGACACTGGTCGATAATTTTTTAATTTACAGGGGTCAGAGGAGGGTTTCTTTAAGAGAGGTCTGACCTCTGCGTGTTTAAATCAGTCTTGCAAGGCTGCTGTGGTGATGGCAGGGTTGATGTGCTGGTGAGTTCACTGCTGACTGTGTTGGTTCCGAGGTTGAAGAGATAGTGGGGGCAGGGGACGGTGGGTGCCTCGAGTGGATGAACAACATGCTGGCCATGGTGGTCTGAATAGTTAACATAGACCCGGTGCTGATTTTTCGGCTGGTGTGCGTTGGTTATTATGGCATGCTCCCAGAGGGCCAACAAAGCAAACACAAGGAGATGATGGACGGAGCGCTGAAACTTTTCTGACACTCACCCCCAGTTACAGATCTGGGTTGAATCCATCATCATTCTTTTGCTCACTTCGCCACCTCAGTTTAGACCCAGCTATATGGAAATCAGTCTTGTCCCTGTGTCTCATGGGAACAGTCTACCCTGAACTGCCAAGCCAGGTCTTCCCTGAAACGAAAACAAGCATCCTGGGACCGGTTTCTGGGTAACACCCTTCATCAGCCAGGCTAGCCTGAATCCAGTGGCAAAGTGAGCAAGGGACTCACGTCTGGGCATATCCTGCCAATTTACGACAAACTAAGATAACACAAGGAGTTGCTGGACGGAGCGCTGAAACTTTTCAGACACTCAACTCCAGTCACAGATCTGGGTGGAATCCATCACCATTCTTTAGCTCACTTCGCCACCTCAGTTCAGACCCAGCTATATGCAAATCAGTCTTGTCCCTGGGCCTCATGGGAACAGTCTAGACTGAGATGCCAAGCCAAGTCTTCCCTGAATCAGAAACAAGCATCCTGGGACCGGTTTCTGGGTAACACCCTTCATCAGCCAGGCTAGCCTGAATCCAGTGGCAAGTGAGCAAGGGACACACGTCTGGGCATACCCTGCCAACTTACGGCGAACAAAGCCAACACAAGAAGATGGACGGAGCACTGAAACTTTTCAGACACTCACCCCAAGTCACATATCTGGGTTGAATCCATCATCATTCTTTTGCTCACTTCGCCACCTCAGTTCAGACCCAGCTGTATGGAAATCAGTCTTGTCCCTGTGCCTCATGGGAACAGTCTAGCCTGAGCTGCCAAGCCAAGTCTTCCGTGAACCGGAAACAAGCATCCTGGGACCAGTTTCTGGGTAACACCCTTCAGCAGCGAGGCTAGCCTGAATCCAGCGGCAAAGTGAGCAACGGACCCACGTCTGGGCATACCCTGCCAACTTAGGGTGAACAAAGCAAACACAAGGAGATGATGGATGGAGCGCTGAAACTTTTCAGACACTCACCCCCAGTTACAGACCTGGGTTGAACCCATCATCATTCTTTAGCTCACTTCGCCACCTCAGTTCAGACCCACCTATATGCAAATCAGCCTTGTCCCTGTGACTCATGGGAACAGTCTAGCCTGAGCTGCCAAGCCAAGTCTTCCCTGAACCCGAAACAAGCTTAATGGGACCGGTTTCTGCTTAACACCCTTCATCAGCCAGCCTAGCCTGAATCCAGTGGCAAAGTGAGCAAGGGACTTACGTCTGGGCATACCCTGCCAACTTACGGCGAACAAAGCCAACACAAGAAGATGGACGGAGCACTGAAACTTTTCAGACACTCACCCCCAGTCACAGATCTGGGTTGAATCCATCATCATTCTTTAGCTCACTTCCCCACTTCAGTTCAGACCCAGCTATATGCAAATCAGCCTTGTCCCTGTGCCTCATGGGAACAGTCTAGCCTGAAATGCCAAGCCAGGTCTTCCCTGAACCAGAAGCAAGCATCATGGGACCGGTTTCAGGGTGACACCCTTTATCAAACAGGCTAGCCTGAATCCAGCGGCAAAGTGAGCAAGGGACCCACATCTGGGCATACCCTGCCAACTTACGGCGAACAAAGCAAACACAAGGAGATGATGGACGGGGCGCTGAAACTTTTCAGACACTCACCCCCAGTCACAGATCTGGGTTGAATCCATCATCATTCTTTTGCTTACTTCGCCACCTCAGTTCAGACCCAGCTATATGCAAATCAGTCTTGTCCCTGTGCCTCATGGGAACAGTCTAGCCTGAGCTGCCAAGCCAAGTCTTCCCTGAACCGGAAACAAGCATCCTGGGACTGGTTTCTGGGTAACACCTTTCATCAGCCAAGCTAGCCTGAATCCGGTGGCAAAGTGAGCAAGGGACCCACGTCTGGGCATAACCTGACAACTTACGGCGAACAAAGCAAACACAAGGAGATGATGGACGGAGCGCTGAAACTTTTCAGACACTCACCCCCAGTACCAGATCTGGGTTGAATCCATCATCATTCTTTAGCTCACTTCGCCCCCTCAGTTCAGACCCAGCTACATGCAAATCAGTCTTGTTCCTGTGCCTCATGGGAACAGTCTAGCCTGAGCTGCCAAGCCAAGTCTTCCCTGAACCGGAAACAAGCATCCTGGGACCAGTTTCTGGGTAACACCCTTCATCAGCCAGGCTAGCCTGAATCCAGTGGCAAAGTGAGCAAGGGACACACGTCTGGGCATACCCTGCCAACTTACGGCGAACAAAGCAAACACAAGAAGATGATGGACGGAGCGCTGAAACTTTTCAGACACTCACCCCCAGTAACAGATCTGGGTTGAATCCATCATCATTCTTTAGCTCACTTTGCTACCTCAGTTCAGACCCAGCTATATGGAAATCAGTCTTGTCCCTGTGCCTCATGGGAACAGTCTAGCCTGAGCTGCCAAGCCAAGTCTTCCCTGAACCGGAAACAAGCATCCTGGGACCGGTTTCTGGGTAACACCCTTCATCAGCCAGGCTAGCCTGAATCCAGCGGGAAAGTGAGCAACGGACCCACGTCTGGGCATACCCTGCCAACTTAGGGTGAATAAAGCAAACACAACGAGATGATGGACGGAGCGCTGACATTTTTCAGACACTCACCCCCAGTTACAGACCAGGGTTAAATCCATCATCATTCTTTAGCTCACTTCGCCACCTCAGTTCAGACCCAGCTATATGCAAATCAGCCTTCTCCCTGTGCCTCATGGGAACAGTCTAGCCTGAGCTGCCAAGCCAAGTCTTCCCTGAACGGGAAACCAGCATCATGGGACCGGTTTCTGGGTAACACCCTTCATCAGCCAGCCTAGCCTTAATCCAGTGTCAAAGTGAGCAAGGGACCCACGTCTGGGCATACCCTGCCAAATTACGGCGAACAAAGCATACACAAGAAGATGGACGGAGCACTGAAGCTTTTCAGACACTCACCCCCAGTCACAGATCTGGGTTGAATCCATCATCATTCTTTAGCTCACTTCCCCACCTCAGTTCAGACCCAGCTATATGCAAATCAGTCTTGTCCCTGTGCCTCATGGGAACAGTCTAGCCTGAAATGCCAAGCCAGGTCTTCCCTAAACCGGAAACAAGCATCATGGGACCGGTTTCTGGGTAACAACCTTCATCAGCCAGGCTAGCCTGAATCCAGTGGCAAAGTGAACAACGGACCCACGTCTGGGCATACCCTGCCAACTTAGGGTGAATAAAGCAAACATAAGGAGATGATTGACGGAGCGCTGAAACTTTTCAGACACTCGCCCCCAGTTACAGACCTGGGTTGAATCCATCATCATTCTTTAGCTCACTTTGCCACCTCAGTTCAGACCCAGCTATATGCAAATCAGACTTGTCCCTGTGCCTCATGGGAACAGTCTAGCCTGAGCTGCCAAGTCTTCCCTGAACCAGAAACAAGCATCATGGGACCGGTTTCTGGGTAACACCCTTCATCAGCCAGCCTAGTCTGAATCCAGTGGCAAAGTGAGCAAGGGACCCACGTCTGGGCATACCCTGCCAACTTACGGCGAACAAAGCATACACAAGAAGATGGACGGAGCACTGAAACTTTTCAGACAATCACCCCCAGTCACAGATCTGGGTTGAATCCATCATCATTCTTCAGCTCACTTCCCCACCTCAGTTCAGACCCAGCTATATGCAAATCAGTCTTGTCCCTGTGCCTCGTGGGAACAGTCTAGCCTGAAATGCCAAGCCAGGTCTTCCCTGAACCAGAAACAAGCATCATGGGACCGGTTTCTGGGTAACACCCTTCATCAGCCAGCCTAGCCTGAATCCAGTGGCAAAGTGAGCAAGGGACCCACGTCTGGGCATACCCTGCCAACTTACGGCGAACAAAGCAAACACAAGGAGATGATGAACGGAGCACTGAATCTTATCAGACACTCACCCCCAGTCACAGATCTGGGCAGAATCCATCATCATTCTTTAGCTCACTTTGCCACCTCAGTTCAGACCCAGCTATATGGAAATCAGTCTTGTCCCTGTGCCTCATGGGAACACTCTAGCCTGAGCTGCCAAGCCAAGTCTTCCCTGAACTGGAAAGAAGCATCCTAGGACCGGTTTCTGGGTAACACCCTTCATCAGCCAGGCTAGCCTGAATCCAATGGCAAAGTGAGCAATGGACCCACGTCTGGATATACCATGCCAACTTAGGGTGAACAAAGCAAACACAAGGAGATGATGGACGGAGCGCTGAAACTTTTCAGACACTCACCCCCAGTTACAGATCTGGGTTGAATGCATCATCATTCTTTAGCTCAATTCGCCACCTCAGTTCAGACCCAGCTATATGCAAATCAGTCTTGTCCATGTGCCTCATGGGAACAGTCTAGCCTGAGCTGCCAAGCCAAGTCTTCCCTGAACCGGAAACAAGCATCATGGGACCAGTTTCTGGGTAACACCCTTCATCCGCCAGCCTAGCCTTAATTAATCCAGTGGCAAAGCGAGCAAGGGAACTAAGTCTGGGCATACCCTGCCAACTTAGGGCGAACAAAGCAAACACAAGAAGATGATGAACGGAGCGCTGAAACTTTTCAGACAATCACCCCCAGTCACAGATCTGGGTTGAATCCATCATCATTCTTCAGCTCACTTCCCCACCTCAGTTCAGACCCAGCTATATGCAAATCAGTCTTGTACCTGTGCCTCATGGGAACAGTCCAGCCTGAACTGCCAAGCCAGGTCTTCCCTGAACCGGAACCTGGGACCAGTTTCTAGGTAACACCCTTCATCAGCCGGGCTAGCCTAAATCCAGTGGCTCCCAGAGTGCACCTTAGAGTTTTCCCCTGAAAAACTATTAGTCTCTTAGAGTGCTGGCTAACTAGTAACATCCAGTCTGCCACCACAGATGAGTTTCTGACCCCCTGCCAGGGACACTCCACTCTCTGAAGTCAGAAACAATGCCTACTCTGGCGGAAGGTGTTTAGCTCTCCTCCAGCAGGAAGGTTAGTAATGTAGCAGCAATCAAGGTCAGAGGCTTCAAAGCCTCTGCCACCTTTAATATGCGACCTCAGCATCCCCCCCGACCTAGGAGATGCCACCCCCTGCCCTGGGGTCCACTTGGCACCAGAGCAGGAGGAAAAATTAGCTAGTCAAGATGCATGTTACACTCTCACTCCAGGCACACCCCTAATATGAGCCACCTGAAGTGGACAGCCAAGAATGGATTTCACCATTTTAAAAAGGGTGAAACTAGGAACTCTGTGTCATGGTTATTCCCACTCTTGACTGGAAGTGGTCATATAGCGGGTGTAGTCATCCCAGGGGGAAATAGCCCATTGGCTACTACTGTATATTCCCCCTCATGCCCCTAAATACCGTATTCAGGGGTCCCCTTGACACCAGAAACTCAGATTAGGCTACTGGGACCAGAAGAAGGACTAAAGTAGTAGTCACCACGAGAACTGGGAACTTTACCGCATCTTGGTGCCAAACTCTGCCCCCCTGCTGGAACCTTGACAATTGCGCTGACCCGACTCATCCAAAAGCTGTGCAGAACTGTCCAGCACTTCAACAACCAAGCAGCATCTCCCTTGGGGTGGAGGAGGCATCCCCCTGCATCTGCAGGCACCGTCCACGTCTTTCCGGTACCCCATGTTGTTGGCCATATGACCCTCCGAAGGAGCAGCTTGCCAGGAGGAGGTTCTTGCGGCTCTAGGAGGTCAGCCCCCATTTCTCTGCTGAGTTATGAGACGCTAGAACCTCCTGGAGCCCCATTGCACCAATACCCTGATTCTAGCGCATTTGCACTCACCAAGGCTTGTTTGGGTCCAGTTTGGACACCACTGTGGTCAAAACATACCTGCATGTCAAGGGACTTCAGGAGGGATGGGCTCCACACCGAGAATGGCCCCATTGTGCTACGTTTCCTTCCTCTGGTGGTACAACGAGGAGCGTGAGAGCATCTAACTCCAAGTGGCCAGCCAGCACCACAGCCCAAGTACACAACTTCTGCCTGCGTCCTCTTGGCCTAGGAGTCCCCATCAGCCGCGCGCCACATTGGGTTCTACCAGACTTGTCTGCAAGTCCATCCATTGCAAACCCTATGGTTGTTGACATGTCCCTTTAAACTTTACAGCGTAGTGCTCGAGGCTATCAATGCGACCAGCACCTCTGCACCCCGACACACAAGAGCAGTGATTCTTGAACTGCTGGTGGTTTCTTGGACCCTGGGCCCTAAGCACCTTAAACTCTAAAAGATACCTTCTACGCCCGTTTGAAAGTATACCCACGCAGTACACGTCTTTTCTTCCCATAGGATAACATGACCATGCCCAGGCTCATGCTTCAAATCTGACAACTCTGATTTTCTACTGTTTTCACTGTAAAAATCAATAACGTCTTAAGTACTTACCTGATCACGATGATTTTAGTATCTAAAAATATATATAATACTGCGCTATTTTTCTAAATTGGTCTCTGATTTTTTTTATTGAGTGCGCGTCTCATTTATTGATTCTGACACATTTGACACATTTGCACACCTGGCCATTGCCCTATGTGCTCTGAGGAGAGGCCAGGGATTGTATGAGCATGTACTCTGATCCCCATTATGAGCCACTGACAGGCACTGTGAGAAAGAAATGAGTTACTTACCTGTAACTGCAGTTATCCAGTATTGGTATCTTTCATAGATTCGCATGCCTGAATCATTCCCCGTCGTCGAGATGGGAGTCCCCGGTACATTAAGTAATATCCCATTAGACATAGAAAGTAATAGGCCTAAGGCCTCACATTAGAAACATATCCAGGTCCTTTTGTGATAAGGACCAAACTCTAGAGAACAACCAATCAGCTGTCACCACCCTCTGGAACCTTCCTGGAAGGAGCTCTAGTCCCTCAGATTTTCTTAAGCACAGTGCTATATAGAGGTACAACTGAGAGTACTAGGTGAGCCCTTCCAAGGGAGGCGGTGGGTTGTATGTGACTCTATAAAAGATACCAATACTGGATAACTGCAGTTACAGGTAAGTAACTCATTTCTTATTCAGTATTAGGGTATTTTTCATAGATTAACATGCCTGAATCAGAATAGAAAGCAATAATGAGCACATTTTGTACATAAGCCATAGATGCACAAGTTGATAAGTGCAGAGCAATATGTCGCAATTTTGGCATAAGTTATATAAGTAACAGAGAAATGTGCGGTTAGAAAGAGAGAGAGGTTGGTGGGAAGGAAGGAAGGCTCACCTTATTGAAATAGATGATGCAGCACCGCCTGTCCCACCGCAGCATCCTTCAGGTGCTCCGAATCTAAGCAGTAATGCTTGGTAAATGTATGCAGCGTTTTCCATGTTGCCGCTCTGCAAATGTCTGTGATAGGCACGCCCGCAAACAATGCCACAGAAGTAGAAACTGCCCTGGTGGAATGGGCACGAATTTTTGATTGTAAAGGTTGACCAGCTTGTTGGTTACAGAAGATAATAGCATCAGAGATCCACCTAGAAATACTTTGTTTTGTAAGGGGAAAACCTTTCCTAGGTAAACTGTAGGCCACGAAAAGTTGGTTAGACTTGCGGAATGCTTTTGTCCTGTCAAGGTAGAATTTAAGTAGCGCTTCAAATCCAACGAATGTAGAGCTCTTTCAGCTGCCGTTTGATTATTTGGAAAGAAGGTCTTTAAGACAATGGGTTCGTTAAGGTGGAGTCCTACGGGACTTTAGGTATAAATTTCGGATTAGTACGAAGAATCACCCTATAATTTTTTAATTGAAGAAATGGATCTTGTATTGCATAGGCCTGAAGCTCACTGACTCGTCTTGCAGATGCAAGGGCCAGAAGAAGCGCAGTCTTCCAAAAGAGGAATTTGAGGTCAGCTCTGTGTATCGGCTCAAAAGGATGCCTCATAAGTTGAGCAAGGGCTGTGTTGAGCTGCCATGTTGGAGGAGGAGACTTTACAGGAGGGAAAGTTTGGAATAGACCCTTGAGAAATTGTTTTATCAGTCTATTTGACCAAAGAGAAGGTCCTGTGAAAGATCTCCTAAAACGGGAGACTGCTGCCAGGTGAACTTTGATGGAAGCGTGAGCAAGGCCTGATGTTGCTAGATGGAGAGGGTATGGTAAGGTTTCTTCCGGAGAGGATGTGAGGGGATGCACCTTAGCAGATCTACACCAGATATAGAACCTTTTCCATTTCAAAGAATAATGTCCTGTTTGTACTATCTGCTCTTGCGCAAGGTAGAACCGCCCTGCAGTCTGGAAATCAGGCCTTGAAATTCGTGGAACTCAGGAGCCAGGCCGATAATTTGAGAGAGGCTGGATCCGGGTGTTGAACTTGTCCCTGGTCCATTGTGAGGAGAGAGGGAACGGTGTTAAAGGAATTGGAGGTTGCAGGGAGAGGAGATGGAGTTCCGTGAACCAATGTTGGCGAGGCTATGCTGGAGCTAATAGGATTAGTGTGCAGGGCTTTGCCTTCATCTTCTTCAGGACCCTGGGAAGCAGGGGAATTGGTGGAAAGGCGTAGGCAAATACGCCGAACCATGTTATTGAAAATGCATTCCCCAGAGATCCCTGTTGGGGATGCCAGCTTGTGAAGTGTTGGCATTTGGTGTTGTGCTGTGTGGCAAACAGATCCAACTGTGGTTCGCCCCACTGAGAGAAGATGTTGTTGAGAGTATCTTGGTTCAGCTCCCACACATGGCAGGTTGTCTGTAATCTGCTTAGCGAATCTGCTAATGTATTGTCTTCCTGGAACATATTCCGCCCTCAGCGAAATTCCTTGCTGAAGTGACCAGTTCCAAATTTTTTGAGATTCTTGAGAGTGATAGAGAACGAGTTCCTCCCTGTTTGTTTAGGTAGTGCATCATCGTAGTGTTGTCTGTTCTGATGAGCACTAGTGAACCTTTTATCCTGGGAAGGAAAGCCAGGAGGACTAGATAGACTGTCCTCAGCTGTAGGAGGTTTATGTGCAGACTCCACTCTGAAGATGACCACTTCCCGCTGATCTGAAGCTCCTGAAGGATGGCTCCCCAACCTTCCAGAGACACATCCGTTGTTATCACTTGAGGAGAGGCTTGAGTTAGAAAAGGTAGGCCTCGAGAGAGATTTTGTGGATGAGTTCACCAGTTTAGTGAGGCGACCATCTGAGGAGTCACCTGTATGTTGTCGTCGAAGGATCCGTTGACTTGAATCCACAGAGTGATAAGAGCCTCTTGGAGAGAACACATGCGGAGGCGACTATAGGGAATTAGAAGAATACAGGAGGACATCATTCCGAGGAAAGATTTGAATAAGCGAACTGAAAGAGACTTTCTTTTCTGTATACGTTCTGCTAATTGCAGGAGTTTTTGTTGTCGTTCCTGCATTGGGTAAGCCTGTTTCAGGACTGTATCCAGGACAGCTCCCAGAAATGTTATCCGTTGAGAAGGTTGTAGGACCGATTTGTCTGGATTGAGGGTGAGAACCAATCTTTTGAAAAGCCGTAGACAGGCTCTGGAAGACTTTCTTGCACTGTTGAGAGAGGGTGCCTTGACGAGCCAGTCATCGAGATAAGGAAAAACTTGGTGATGGTGCTGTCTGAGGTATGCAGCGACTGGGGAAAGACATTTTGTGAAAATGCGTGGGGCCGACTTGAGCCGGAAAGGCAGAACTCGGAACTGGAAGGGCCTGCCGGCCACAGCCAACCGTAGAAATATTTTGTTTCCTGTGGATAGGTATATGAAAATAGGCATCTTGGAGGTCCAACAATACCATGTAGTCGTTTGCATTTAGAAGCTTCAAGACTTCTTGAATGGTGACCATGCGAAACGATTGTTTCTTCAGGAATTTGTTTAGATTCCGTAAATCTAAAATTGGCCTCCATTTCTTTCCCTTCTTGCGCACCAAGAAGAAACGGGAGTAAAAACCTTTTCCTCTTTGATGAACAGGATCCCCATCTATAGCTCCTTTCTGGATCATTGATGATATTTCCAGGTGGGAGAGGTGTAAATGTTTGTGAGCCATAGGTTGAGGAGGCGTCGGTGGGGTAGTTTGTACAAATTCTAGAGAATGTGCAAACTGTACTAGTTGGAGAACCCAATGATCTGTTGTGATTTGATTCCAATTTTGATGGTAGTGGGATATATTCCCTCCTATTTTGGAGGGTGGAGGTGAAACAGTGACCGGCGGCAGAGAGAAGTCATTGGCGTCGGGCAGATTCCTTTTGTCGTCCAGCCTTTCCACGAAAGGAAGACTTATTGTAGGAAGTTTGTGTCTGTTGCCTCTGTTGAAATTGTGACCTGTATTGCTGGTTAGAGGAGGAATAGGAAGGATACCTATACTGTTGGTAGCCTCCTCTGTAGGAAGATTGCACTCTACCCCATGAGCCACGAAAATGGGTGCTTTTATATTGGAGGGTACCAAAGCTCTGCTGTGTCCGTATCTTTTTTGATCCCTTGAAGGGCTTCATCAATATGTTTTTCAAAAAGATATTGCCCATTATAGGGCATGTCAAGGATTTTGGTCTGGATCTCAGGCCGGAATGTTGTTGCCTTAAGCCATCCTTGGCGCCTTAGGACCGCTGCCCCAGCCAGTTGGCGGAAACCAGTGGATGCGATGTCCATCGCACAATCAATGATTTCAGAAGCTGATCTTTCGCCTTCCACCAACACCTTCTTTGCTTCCTCTTTAGTGTCTTGTGGGAGGGCCTCGAGTTAAGGTGCAATGTCCGACCACATCTGCCTGTAGTAGCGTCCCAATAACGCTAATGAATTAGACGCTCTTACAGTCAACGCCGACATGGAGGAAAAACGCTTTCCAATATTGTCCAACCGCCTGCCCACTTTATCCGGGGGTGCAGATAGTGGAGCAGATGGGTTTTTTGATCTGCTTTGAGCTGCCTGGTTAATTACTGAATCAGGTTTGGAATGGCCTATAAGGCAGGCCAGAGCATCATCCGGAGCTCTATATTTTGTATCCAATCTTGGCAGGACTGGAGGAACTGTAGAAGGGGTTTTCATTATTTTGATGCATTGGTCCCAGATATAATCTATGATAGGCATAGATCTAACATATTTTTTGAAGGGTTCCTTGAACTCGTAAAGGTAACAGTCCTGTTGGTGAGAAGGCATTGGAAGTTGGAAGCGTTTTGCTGCTTTTTCCAGGAGATTACGGAATCTTCCGATATCCTCTGGAGGAGAGTCTACCCGAAGAGGAGACGGCGACACTGGAAGAGGGATAACATAGTCGTCCCATTCATCATGATGTGACTGAGTATCCTGAATTTCCCCTTCTTCTTGTGGCTCCTCTTCATCTGTAGAGGGGGGAGGCGGCACAGGCACTTCAATGGTAGGAAGCGGTGGAGGTGGAACTTGCACCATCTGAGGCAGAGAGAGAACTGGTGCAGGAGACGGAGCAGAGGTAGGGAACCTCTTTTTATAGTCTGAAATTATAAATTGTAGGTCAGAGACCAGGGCGGAAGGAAGACAAACCATTTGTGGTTGTTGGTGATATCTTTGTTCTTGATAGTATGTCTGCACATCAAGATCCTGATCTTCATACTCAGAGTCCTACTGGTATTTCACGTTGAGTTTAGAAGGACTTCTTGCAGCCCGAAACATACTGTCCTCGTCAGAATCATCATCTTTGTCCAAATGATGGAGGGAAGTAAAGGCTGGACCCTACTGGGTCATGTCAGAGAGAGCGTCAGCCTTTGCTGAATTTTTGCTGAAAATATGTATTTTCCGCCTTTGACTTTGGCGTCGTCGTCGGTATATTCGCCGTCAACGAGGAATCGCCGACGGCAAAGGTAAGGACGTCCCAGATGTAAAAGATGGCACTGTCGTTGATGATGCAACACTCGCCGACGAAGTCGTCGACGACGAGTCCGCCGTCGATGGGAGGATAGTCGAAAGTACACTCCTCGTCGATGCGTGTGCCATCGTCGAGGAAACACTCGTCATCGTGTTCGCCGTCGGGTGAGGCGTCGACGCCATCTTTGACGATGACGAAGACTTCCTGATGATCTTTATCGTCGACGACAAAGGGTTTTGTGCCGTCGACGAAGAGGTCGTCGTCGATGAAAGAGATGCCGATGAGACTGATATTGTGGCGACAGTCGTCGTCGACGAAGTCACTCCGGTAGCTGTGTGAGGAGATGTTTTCGTTGTCTGAACCACCATCGACGAGATGATCGTCTACGGAGCTGAGGAAGGCTTTTTAAAAGTGTGTTTCACCCTCGGCGGAGGAGTAGGAGGGTCTGTGAGCTTTGAAGGGAAGGAGACTCCCTGGAAGGCAAATCCTTGTTTTTTGAAGCCTCTGAAGACTTTTTGTGCGTCTTCTTTGGAGGTTGCTGCAAGGAAGGACCTGGAGAGACATCTTTGGGCCTTTTTTGAGGCGTTTTTGAGGAGGATCTTGATGAGCTTTCACTCTCCTCAGAGGACAGGAGGTCATCCTTGTCTTTGAGACTCTGCAGCCAACTCAAAAGCCATCCCTCACAGTCTTTAAAAGTCTTAGTAGAAAAGGTACGACATACCTTGCAGTCTTTAGGTTTGTGGTTCGGATAAAGACAGTAGAGGCAGTCCTTTTGGGGGTCGTCGACGTGTAACCTCTTTTTTCTGCACCACAGGGCCTAAAAAGGCCTTTTTAGGAGTGTCCGACATAAAGTCAAAGGAGGACTTCACTCAGACAATGATAATCTTGAAGAGAAATACCTTCAATCCAAGAATAGCTGAATACAAGGAGAAAGAAGGAAAACCTGAGCAGAGCTCAGTAGAGAATCCCTTAGCACGACGTGCAGTAGAAAATCTGAGGGACTAGAGCTCCTTCCAGCAAGGTTCCAGAGGGTGGTAACAGCTTATTGGTTGTTCTCTAGAGTTTGGTCCTTATCACAAAAGGACCTGGATAAGTTACTAATGTGAGGAGTCTCTTGTGGATTGCTTTGATTCCTGAACGCCTCTTGTTGTTGTGCCACAGCGGGAAAGGAGCACGAGTCCAACGAGTACTGCGAGTCGTCCTAACGGGCGGAGGGGGTCAAGAAACACATCCCTCAACAGCCCCTGAGGTGTGTTTGCCGCCTATGTGCAGGAAAGCGCCAGGAGGCGCTTAAATTGCAGCCAGGGCTCCCACAGCGTGGGAGTCTCTTGTGGATTGGTTTGATTCCTGAACACCTCTTATTGTTGTGCCACAGCGGGAAAGGACCACGAGTCCCGCGAGTCCTGCGTGTCGTCCCAACGGGTGGAGGGGGTCAAGAACCACATCCCCCAACAGCCCCTACGGTGCGTTCGCCGCATACGTGCAGGAAAGCGCCAGGAGGCGCTTAAATTGCGGCCCGGGCCAAGGGCAGGCCCGTCTAAGCCCAGAGGTTGGAGGAGGCTGGGTTGGGCCACCCCCCCTGTGATCGCGTGCAGCAAGTTGGAAATCAGCTGTTAAATAAGGTATTCATTTTGATTTGGTGCATCCTGAGGATCACATAGCAACCAGACAACTGATAGAATGAGTAAACGCAAGGTCACTGGTTTATTAGCATGGTGGGGGTCGTGGGGACCCTGGACGCATTCCTGAGTAGGGCAGAGTCAGTCCTGACTCGCCAAATTCCGCTTGCCGAAAAAAGACTTTCTCTGGATACCTTTGCAGCCCAAAAAAGGTCATCGATGGGAGGTATAATCACGGCTAAATCTCCTAGGGGGGCGCAGCAAATTGCGGATCGTTCATGTTCTGACACCCCAGCTTCAAGTAATAATGGGGAAATAGCTGACTTCCCAGGTATATTACCAGCGGCAGTTGAGGTGACCACAGTTGCACAGGTAAATACCACCAACTCTGTCCAAAATCCCGTGGTGGACCAGGATCCGGATCGCTCAAACACTCCATCTATACTGACTATAGAGCCTTCTGCACCATCGGTCCCCACTATGGCTCACATTGCAACTATGCCCGGCTCACACCGAGGTGAGGTTATCGCCAGATCCAAAAGAGTTGCTAGGGAATGTGCGATAAGCCCATCAAAATCTCTGGCAACAGACAGTGGAGAGCCGCCTGCAAAACGCACGAGGGGAAGTGTCTTACAAAGGCAGAAGCAAAAATCCAAATCTAAGCAGCAAGCAAATAGGCATCACGAGAAATTGGTTTCGGAATCTGATAGAGGACCGGCCCCGAGCCAAGCTTCCAACAGTGGTGATCACATCCCGGTGGATTTTGGGGACGACCCTGATCAATGGAAACGACTGGAGACTCTGATAACTGTTCTCTTCTATGTAAATTAGGGTGAATTGAAGAAAAACTGTTGCAACTCCAGAATTCTAATAGCGCATTAGTTAATCAAGGGGCATGTAGGTGCACATGCGCAGCGCATGGGGCAGTTGAAGTTTCCAAGATTCCGCACCCACCTGCAGTGAATGGGAGTGTGGTGAGGAAAAATGGGGATGGGGACCATACAATAGGAAAAGATATTATGGGCACCGGGGTCCCTCATGTACCACAATTACATCTTGAGGCAACTGGACCCGATGGGAGTATTACAAACACGGGGCTGAGGGAATCTAGGACAGGGACCGTAGGTAATTTCATAATACAGCAGGGGGGCCACGAAAGGATAGAAAAGGGGAGACAATGCGCAGCACCAATCAAAAGAGAGGTCCCCGCTTGATGCGCAGAGCACCCCAGATCTACCAGTCTTAGATTTGCCCCCAGCTAGATGCCCGTACACATTTATCCTGACCTGTGTCCCAACACTCATAAGTCAAAAAGAGGAATCCACGACACAACTGATTAATAAGGTGGCACACTGGATGTGTAGGCACGCAGGGTTTACCATCAGAGAGCGCCGACATATTTGGATGGCAAGGAGGGTGTCCTGGATTGGTAGAACCAGGAAGGCCTTTCCAGGGGACAGTGTGATTATTACGCTTAGACACCCTGACCTTGTGCGCAAGATTCTTTCTCAGAGTAGCGGGTATTATCCAGCTGAACTAGAATCAGGGATTAAACCGCTCCCGCTGGGTTACTTTTACAGACCACTGGCCAAATAGAGCCAACGATACTGTCATGTGGGTCAACAGGAGGGTGTAACTTGGCGGGCTAACTTAGTGCCGACAAATAACGCCTTCGCCTCATTAAGAGACCTAAATAGCATTGATTGACTACATCTGACGGAGGAAGTGGACAGAGTCCATGATGCTCCCCTGACAAAAATAGATATACGGGGGAGGGGAGATGAGAATAATCCAGGACCAGCTGTAGCTCAAACCACCCGTGAGCATAAGGATTCAAATGATCTCATGGGAGGTTGTACAGGCAAGAGAATCATTAGGTCCTGTAGCTCCCAGTCAATAGCCAACACACAAGGGCTTAATGGGAGAGAAATAAAAATAGTCTCCTGGAACATAGCAGGCCTATCCACCAAATTTAAGAATGAGAAATGGCTTCTATATATAAGGGAATTTCATATAATATGTTTGCAGGAAACATGGGAACCAGTAAACAATAATTTCTTCCTAGAGGGTTATAAAACCTTCTTTTGCCCGGCGCACAAGACAGCTTCAGGGAAAGCGAGGGGAGGGCTGATTATATTTATAGACCTAACATTACAGGGAAGATGGTCAGACTTGGCTTGGGATTCAGAGGTTACTCAGGGGCTCACATTTTTTAAAAGGTTATAGGTTATTTCTTATAAATTTTTATAATTCGACGTCACACGCACAGGGTTCCGCCAGCCTGTATGAACTGAACACCAGACTTACCCAGACACTGGAGCGAGGGTTGATGGCACTACAGTTGGTTTTAGTGGGTGACTGTCACTTGTGCCCAAATTTGAGGGTGTCTCAGGGGGACTGGTCATCCTGTACGCTCCACGATGGTCCACACATGGAGCATACAAAGGAGGGAAGGGAACTTAGTAGCCTATTAGATATGCATGGCGCTAATACATACGATGGCTCTAATTGTTGTCAAACAGGCAAAATGGTTCACCCCACCTTTAAGGGAAGAGGATGTTCTTCATTTATTGACTACATCTTTGTTTCTGCCTCACTTAAAAACTGTGTATCTAGTTTCAATATCGGGTACAGCGCCTTTAGTGATCATAATCCTCTGCCCTTACTCCTTGTTGAAGAATGCAGCCACCCAGTACCCCATAGAACAGGGGGGGGGGGTTCGGGGCAACGGACACAGGTCAATGGCGAGGCCTTCTATAGTTCTCTTTTTAAGAAAGGTGAGCAGGTTATCTTTAAGTGGAAGGGGCGGAATTAGTTGAGGCTTTCAGGAGTGTTGCGCATAGTTGATAGCTTACTAAAAGCCCCAGCTCATGTGGCCAAAATGGACACTCCAAGATGGTTTGATCCACAATGTTCATGGGCCTTAAGAGAGTTGAAAGTCGCCCTAAAGATTTTACCAAGAGACAGGGACTGGGTGACTTCTTGCCATAAAAAATATAAGCAAGCTGTCAAGGGACGCAAGGGTCAATTGCAACAGCAAGCCTGGGAAGACTTGACAGAGGCAATGGTATCGAAGGACTCTACTGCTTTTTGGAGAGTCATAAATAATCCTTGTTTTGAGGTTCCGTGAATCCCGAACCCGTTCAAATGAAGGTTGTCGTATCGCGACGATTTTGGCATCAGCGAACCGCAAATGACAAGTGCGGTATGCATGAGTGTTTTCGTCATGTTACACCGATGGATTCACTGTGTATTTGACGATCTAGTCTGAACCCTTGGCAGCCATTTTGTGGTTGCCCTCACATAGGCTGATGACTACAGGATGACCGTGGCCAACCAAGTCTTTTGGGACACATACACCTTAGCTTGAATTCTTTGACTTCTGTTTGACCTGGGTGAACTGACCCTGTTGCCCGAGGCTAAACTTGTTGAGCCTCCTCCTTGTTAAGCAGCTGGTCAGATAGGGATCAGAGAGCAGGACATTGCTGATTTTATGACACATGCACACACCCCTCTATCTCGCATCTCATCTGTTTCTGTT
This sequence comes from Triturus cristatus, assembly GCF_964204655.1. NCBI lineage: Eukaryota > Metazoa > Chordata > Amphibia > Caudata > Salamandridae > Triturus > Triturus cristatus. The sequence goes on from NC_140594.1 coordinate 1,153,229,280, forward strand.
TCTTCCTTTATGGCCTAATTATTGACTTGGGTTGAGGTCTTTATGGTGGGCCCGTCCGGCCTGTTCGAGTAAGAATGCTGGATTCTGCATTGTCATATTTGGTGGGCTGGACAACTGAAAGTGGGTTTGTCGTTATGTGATACTTCGGTAATGTCATCCTCTGATTGGTCAATTTGTAAGTAATTGATGCTAGCCAGGAACGCGATTTTTGGCATAAAAGACGATGCTCCGCCCTATGAATTTGAGCAGTCTCCTGAGAACATACACCGTGTTGTACTTCTAGGATCTCTGTTACTAGCTGCAGCTAATAAAATTGATCTTTGGCGTCACCAAGAAGAATCCCGTGTCTCTGTACTCTAAGATAGGTGGACCCGAAGACTTTGGGCGTGCCCCCTGCGCCGCTGGGTTTAAATCCCGGTTCTTCAGTTGGCGCCCAACTCTGGGGCGACTTCAGCGGTACCGGTCCAAGCCTGAAGATCGTGAGGAGCTTCCTGTGAAAATTCTGGAGGGAGGCCTACCACTTCATCGACCCCTGTATGTCGTTGTGGTCCGTAAGTCTTTGCTGCGAAGTTCCCCGCTTTCCGACGGCTGCGAAGGACTGCTGCCCTGACTGTCGCCCTGTCTTGGAGCCCTTTGATGATTTGTAAAGCAAGACGATAGACGGGTCTTCTGGCGACGTCATCGATATTTCAGTTAAGTATGCGTGGAGCGTCTCCCAGTCCTTAGTTTGTTTTGGTATCCTTCGGGATCGCTTTGATTTGGTACCTGCAGGCCCCAAAGCCGAGGGACTCGTGTATTCACGAGGCTATCGTTTTGATATTCCCTTGAAGTTTGAAGCTAGACTAGTGAGCGAAGATGTCTGGTCTTAGCAGACTTGGAATGATATTTTGTTGTGGTTGTAATAGGGATTCCCGATTGGAGGACTCGTGTCCGGTGCCTCCGATTGGAACTCCGACCTACGAGCTCTATTTAAAACATGGCGTGGGCCCCATTACGTATAATGATGTATGTATTAGCTATACTAGGAAGGATGGTGTCCTAAAATGGCCCCAATATGGTAGTAATGACACGGAGATTTTAGATAATTTAGAAGTTAGACTCTTCAAAAAGAAAGCCCGGCCGGCAATGTTTGACTCTTTCCGCCTTTGGCGAAAGGAAGCCAAACAGAAGGAAATTAAGTTAGCGAAACGAAATAAGCGTGAATGAGGTATGTCAATGATGCAAGCTGCTATACAGTTTAGGGATAACGAGGAAGAACAAGAAAGCGAACAGATGCTTAGGCAACGTAAATTAGCGGTAGACAAATGTTATCCAGTTTTGCCGCCTCAACAGCAAGACAAAATGAAAGATCTTGTGACAGATCCTTTAATGACGCATCTATTGAGTTCGCCACCCCCTTATGTTCAAAATGCTACCGCAACTCCGCCACTTGTAGTTGCGCAACCTCCGGTTGCTTTGCCTCCAGTGGTTCCTCAACAGCCAGCTCTTCTTCCACTGGCTACTACTGCTTTGGCGCAGCCTTCTCAAGGGCCGCCGTCTTTGCTACCTCCTTTGTCTGCTACTCCGATACCTGTGTTGCCTGTCCCTTCTGTTGTTGTTCCGATTTCGGTTCCTTCTCATTTTGCTTTGTCTCCTGTTCTTTTGTCACCTTCTCCTTCTGCTCGACGGAGAATGACTGATGCGGTGGCTAGTCTCTTTTCTCCTCTGATGGGTTCATTGGGTATATCCCCTGTTGTAGAGCGTAAGCAATTGCGTAGTCAATTGCCTGGTCCTGATGAACGGACAGTGCTGGATCACTTGGCGCGTAAATGGGTTACCTATCCTTCGTACTATGATCTTGAGGGTGTTATGGATGTTTTCCATCAATGGGAAGCACCGAAACAAAGATATGTATTTGATGTGATGTGTTCTTTCCTTCGTGAACAATGGGAAGATAATGCGGTAGGACAGACTCCGCCTGAGTTGTCCCGTGTGCAGTCCGAGTTTGCAAAAGGAACTATAGTGGGTTTTGATGTTGCAAAAGCAGTCGCGACATTGCTGTCGTTTAGGAGTGAGTCTCCTTCTAGGTCATTATTTGAGCCTGATTCTTCAGTTAGGAGAAAGGCGCGTCAATATCCGATGCGTGAGGTTCCTCCCGTTTGGAGACCTGGTGATGCGCTAGCTAATCCACCTGTTCCGCCACATTTCCAGCGCGTTTGGGTACATGTTCCATGGAAGCGTGCCGAAGTCCTAGCTCTAAAGCAGACGCTGCCCGATCCACGGAAAAATCCTGCGGGGTTTTATAAGGAGCTGTCTCAAACTGCGGGTTCATATATTATGAATTTGGCCGATATAGATATGTTATTTGGGAATGTTGTCCCACAGCCTATATGGGGTAAGATTCATCATACGGATCATGCGCAGGAATTAGGGGATACATGGAATAATCTTAGAGCTGCAGATGAAAGACAAGTAGGTGGTGCTAAATCCGAGGCTGTGATTGCTGACCTCCCTGGTAGGATTATTGATTATATGAAGACCTTGATGCCTGCTATGCGTGTCAATTGGGACAAGTTGTCTGCATGCAAGCAGAAGAAAGATGAAACTGTGTCCGACTTTTTCACTAGATTTGAAGAGACATTTGTAGACCACAGTGGCCAAGACATGAGTACAGAAGGTGGTCAACGGTTGTTCGTTGACAAGTTTGTGCATAATTTGCTTCCCGAGTTGTGCAATAGGTTGAAGGATTCTGAGAGTGCTTGGGCTGTTCCTTCGTCAGCACAGATATTGGCTACTGCCCAGTACTATGAGAATAGAAATAAGGATGAGATAGAGAAAGCGGATAAAAAGACTAAAGAATTGAAGACTAAGGTTCTTTTGCAGCAAGCATATCCGCCTCGCAATACCCAACGTGATTATCAGCAACCCCAACAATATCAGAGAAACCCGAAAAGGTTCGAGCCTTCTCAACAACGTTTTCCTGTAGGCCCTAATCAGTGTGCGTATTGCAAAGAAGAGGGTCACTTCAAGAGTAGTTGTCCGATGTTGTTACAGCGCACGAATGGTGTTTCTGGTGTGAGAGGTCGAGGTGTTCAACAAGCTCCGCGAGGTAGAGGACGTGGTATGTCCCAGATTGCGCGTTCCTTGCCTCCACAGAATTCGATGAATTATTTTGATCAGCAGAATGGTGCGTCTGGTAGAACGGCTCAGTATTATGCGGACGATTATTACGTTGAAGGTGAGAATATGGAAGGTAATGACTGCTAGGACAGCCACAGACAAAGAGAGGGAGTTGTTTCAGTTCCAGTAGATCAGAGTGGGCCTTATGTTGAAGTGATTGCATCAGGTGTGTCAGAGCCTTTTCTGTTGGATACTGGTGCTGCGAAGAGTTCCATCATGCACTCTAAACTCCCTGGCGCACCTTTGTTTGGCTTAACAAATGTTTCAGTAGGTTTTTCTGGCGCCCCGGTTAGTAATCCGATTTCTAGTCCTTTGTCTCTTTCTGTTAGACCCTGTGAATTAGAAGCACCGCTCATTCTGACGACAGGTTGTGGTGAGAACTTGTTGGGATTGGACTTGTTGAAGAGATTGTATGCGACACTTTATTGTTCTCCTTCAGGAGTACAGCTTACATTGGGAAAGAGAGTGATCTCTCCGATGTATTTGTCTAAAGATCGACTTCCAGCTGAGTTGTCTTCTCTCCCTGATTCTCTTTGGGCTACTGGTCCTAATGATGTGGGTCTCTTGGAGATTCCGCCATACGTTGTGACGTTGAAGGCGAATGCTAGATTGCCACGCATTCCACAGTATCGTATCTCAAGTGATGGTGAAAGAGCACTTTTGGCGATCATCTATGATCTGGTTGAGAAAGGTGTGATTGAGGAAACGAGAGGTAATGTGTGCAATAGTCCGGTTTTACCTGTTCTGAAGAGAACAGATTCTTTACAGCCTCCTGTATATAGGTTTGTGATCGATCTTCGCGAGGTGAATAAGATCGTTGTTCCGCAATTTCCTGTTGTGCCTGATATCACCGCTTTACTGACTTTGATTCCGGCGACAGCCACATGGTTTTCGGTGATTGATTTGAAGAATGCTTTCTTCAGCATCCTGATTGCCGTGGAGAGCAGAGATATCTTTGGCTTCTCTTTAGGAGGCTGAAGTTTCCGGTTTAAACGCGCTCCCCAAGGCTACTGTGAGAGTCCATCGATCTATAGTCAGGCCTTGAAGACACAACTTGATTTGTTGGTTTTACCTGATGGTGCTGCTCTTATTCAGTATGTTGACGATCTGTTAGTTGCTGCTGACAATGAAGAGATTTGTAGAAAGGCTACTCTGTCGTTGTTACGTCACTTGTCTGATTTCCATCATAAGGTTTCTCTTTCGAAGTTGCAGTATTTTCGACAAGAAGTTACCTACTTAGGTCACCTCTTATCGAAGGAGGGAAGAAGATTGACCCCAGAAAGAATTCAAGCGATTGCGAAAATGGGTGTGCCTACGACACAGAGAGAAGTGCGTGCGTTTCTGGGTATTACATCATACTGTAGACTCCTAATTTTTCGTTGCTTGCGAAGCCTTTGATAGCTCTTACTGTTAAGGATACTCCGAATCCTATTCCTTGGACTGACGAATGTCAGAAGAGTTTCTCAGAATTGCGTGATGCGCTGTGTTCGGCTCCTGTGTTGGGTACTCCCGATTACAGTAAGCCTTTCACATTGTATGTCCACGAGAGAGAGGGATGTGCATTGTCAGTTTTGACTCAACGGTTTGGCGATAAGCAACGTCCATGTGCTTATTTTTCGTCGACTTTGGATCCGGTAGCTAGAGCGTTGCCGAGTTGTTTGAGAGCTACAGCGGCAGCGGCTGTTTCAATCTGACAGTCTGCCGGTTTGGTGATGGACAATACACTGACTGTGATGGTTCCACATGCAGTGGATACCTTGTTGAACAATACCAAGACACAGCACTTAACTAGTGCTCGGTTGTCAGGTTACGAATTGACCTTGTTAGCAAGTCATGTGCATATAAAGAGATGCAACACGTTGAATCCAGCCACGTTGTTGCCGATTTCAGCTGAGACAGATGATACCGAACAGCATGATTGTTTCCTTAGGACTGAGGAAGAAACGAAAGGGAGGATAGACCTTAGGGACACTCCTCTTGCAGACTGTGATGGTACTTTATGGGTTGATGGTTCGTGTTTCAAGCTTCCGAATGGTGATACGACTACAGCATATGCTGTTACAACTTTGCACACTGTTGTTGAAGCTGCACGTATCCCACATAACTCAGCGCAAGCGGCAGAGTTGATTGCATTGACAAGAGCGTGTGTGTTGTCGAAAGGGAAAAGAGTGACTGTGTACACTGACAGCCAGTATGCGTTCGGTGTTGCTTATAGCTTTGGACGATTGTGGAGAGAACGTGGGTTTCTGACTTCGCATGGGACCAAGATCCAACATGGTCAATTGGTGAATGAACTTCTTGAATCTCTTGCTTTGCCGTTGCAAGTTGCAATCCTGAAATGCAGTGCGCATAAGAAAGTCACGGATGATGTTGGTCGTGGTAATGCGTTTGCAGATGAAGTCGCGAAAGAAACCGCGAGAGATGTGATGAGTCGAATGTATGTTGCGGGTCCAGCGAGATGGGTTCCAGATAGAAGTATGTGTGAAGATACGATTGAGAGTGTGAAATCCATCCAAGCTGAAGCTACAGAGAAAGAGTTGAATGAATGGAGAGAAAGCAAGGGTAAATTGGACTCGAATGGTTGTTGGGTTGAGTTGTCAGAGAATCAGCGATGGTTATTGCCTGATGCGTATGTACTTCCAGTGGTTACGATGGCACATGGAATGGCTCATATCAGTATGAAAGGGATTTGTAAGTTGTTGGCTCCAGTATGGCAAAATGCTGGAATTCCCAAGTGTGCAGAGAATTTGGTCAAGAACTGTATGGTTTGCTTAATGTACAATCCTGATAAGGGAACTCCAACTCCAGCTGGTCACTTTGCTCCTCCAACGTATCCGTTTGAGGCTTTGCAGCTAGATTTCATCCACATGGAGAGGTGCAACAACCTGAAATATGTCTAAGTGGTTGTTTGCTCTTTTTCTAGATGGGTGGAAGCTTACCCATTGAAGGACAATACTGCCTTGTCCACAGCTAAAGCCCTTATTAAGGAATTTTTCCCTAGGTATGGTTTGCCGAGAATGGTCTGGAGTGACAATGGGAGTGAATTTGTGGGTCAAGTGATGAAGAGAGTGTGTGATGGGTTAGGAATCCGGCAGAAGTTCCACGCTGCAAATCATCCCCAGTCAGCTGGTTTAGTTGAGTGCTACAATGGCACGTTAAAATTGAAATTGGCCAAAATTCAAGCGAGCTCTGGTCTACAATGGCCTGATGCTTTGCCGTTAGCCCTTCTGTCCACAAGAATGACTGTGCATTCGCGAATGGGTCTGAGTCCTTATGAGGTTGTGTTTGGTCGCCCGGCAAATATTTGGGGAGTGCCGCGGCCGACAAAATTTAGTGAGATAGAGCACCCTGTATTGCTTGACTACCTGTACGAATTGACGGCTAAACTGCGCGTTCTGCATCAACAGGTTCATGATACCTTGCCACAGGCTTCTGAAGATCCAGGGCACGCCATTGAACCTGGCGCGTGGGTGCTCATGAAGAATTTTCAGTGACCCAAGAATGAGCAGCCCCGCTGGACAGGACCTTACCTGGTGTTGTTATCTACCCGTTCTGCAGTACGAGTGCACGGTAAAAAGAACTGGATTCACGGCGTACATTGTAAGAGGGCCCCTTTGCCTCTGCCGTACGACCGGTGGGCCCAAAAAGGACTTCCTGATTCTGAGGCTGAGACCGTGCCTCGTTTTCTGCCTTTCAGCGATGCCCGTTTAATTGGAACAAACACTGAGCAAGAAAGTGACGATCTTCTTCAAGAAGCTGTGCCTCCATTGAACCGTTTGAACACTGTTGAACCTGAGCTGCTTTTCCAAGAACAGACATTGCCTGGCAAAAAGCGTTATAATTTGCGACCGAGAGTCGAGGGACAAATTAAAAATTAAGTTCTTTCTTTGCTATTTTTGAGGTTAGCTCTCCTCCGAGAAACTATTTTGATTTTTGTTTTTCCGAACCGCCATCCGGGTTCAGCTGTAGGGTCGTGGTGCCAAGTCCTTGGAGTGCAAGCCGAAGACGTTAGGTCGACGGTTCTGGTTGGTCTAAGGGCGTTCCCTGGACCGACAGGCGCATTCCTTAGCACGGAACACCCATCCGCCGCGAGCAGCACGATTAGAGGATGGAGTTTTTCGGGATGGAGAGACCTGCTAAAAGAATGAGCTTCAAGAGCAAAATGTGTATAGTAATGAGCAGAAAACTTTTTTTAATAGTATGTCTGTTTATGCTGTTTAGTTTAATGATGTTTTTAATTGGATATGTGACATTCTCTTTTTCAGTAACATTCATGCACACCACGCAACCTATGCCTCCTCCTACTGTTTCTTCGCATTCTTTTCACCCTCTGCCCGAACATGAATCCATTAGGAGAATGGAATTCGCTAATAATTCCTTTGTTCAGCTTCTGCACCAACACCAGCTAGTAGTGAACACAACTAATTGTTGGGTGTGTGGCCTTATGCCCCATACTACCGATAAAGGTATTCCTTACCTGGTCCTGCCATTTAGCTACAATGGTTCTGTGTGGGCATACAGAACAATGTTCATTTATGCCCGTGAGGTTAACCCCCTACGTTCTGTGAAGGATAATCCGAAAAATAGTGCTCTGGTCAAGGGCATAGTCGACATGATTAGAGGAATAGTTTCCTATGAGGCTATCCCGAGAGATGAGTCGCTAGCGTATATCGGATGGAACGTTACTGGATATGGAGTTAGTCTGAGTGGGAATCAGCGATCGAAAAGATCCTCTCCGATTTGGATAGTACCACATCAGGGTCATTATTGTCTGCAAGGTAATGGCAAGAATCCGAGGGCTCAGTTAGGAAAGAGTGTTTGCACTGAGACGTATGTTTTTGCGTCCCAGACTTCCCCATCGTTTCTAGCAGCTAAGGGTACCTACTTCATTTGCCATGACAGAGCGTATACATGGTTGCCCCCCGATTTCTCGGGCACGTGTTTTGTCTCGTTCCTGTTGCCTCCTACCTTTACAGCTGCGGCAGATTACCACAAAATGAGAGTTGTTAGAGGTGTCTTCAGTGAGGAATGAATGTCTTTTTCAAGTTTAACTGAATGCGCTTTAAACTGTGAAATTATTATTTCCTAACTTCTCTTGACAGGAACCAATTAGGCATGAAGAATGCCAGACACCAGTTTAAATGTCTTTTTCCAGTTTTACTAAATACGTGTAGAAAATATCCAGAAAGATTACTTAGCTTTTCAGAGCCAAAGCGGTGACAGGAAATAGTCGAAAATACAGCTGAAATCTTCTTCCAGGAATTTCTGTCAGAAGCCAGACTGCAGAGAGACGTTATCGTGTCTCAAATTTCAGTTGAAGTGCACTGAGAGTTCGCAGCGCGAGAGCTTTTCTTCCAGCTAGAGGGCGCAAGGGTCAAAACACTAGACTGCTGACCTAGCTTTATCGGTCTTGACCTGATTCTTTCTCCATTTTGCTTCTGAAGACAAATGACCCTTGTCTTCAAGGTTTGACTGGTTGATGATCGTAATCTCTTCCATCTTGGGTATTTGCTTGCCTTTTTGAGCTCATTACTGATTTTCCTTACCTGACCTCCAGACGTAATTACGACTGCAGAGGTCTTGACAGTACCTCCCTCCAAAAAGGGTTCTCCCATTTTTGGTTTCTTTGGATGAATCTTATGAAACTTCTTTATTAGCCTAGGGGCATGAATGTTTGAAAAGGGTTCCCATGATCTCTCCTCTGGGCCAAACCCCTTCCAGTCCACCAAGTAGAATAGCTTGCCCTGAGAGATTTTAGAGTCTAGAATGCTGCTAACTTCAAACTCGTCCTCTGATTCTATTCGAATTGGTAAAGGGGATCTCTTTAGTCTGACGTCTGGAGGACTTTTCTTTAAGAGTGATACATGAAACACTGGATGTACCTTAATCTGTTTTGGAAGATGAAGTTTTACTACTACTGGACTTATCACCTTATTAACTTTAAAAGGACCAATAAAACGTGGCTGAAATTTTCTGTTTCCTTTTAACCTAAGATGGCGAGTAGACAACCAAACTTGATCTCCCTCAACATAAGGTGGACTTTGTCTTCTCTTTTTATCTGCATGTTTTTTGTATGATTCTTTTGCTCTCACTAACTTGTCTTGAGTCTTTTGATAAGAGTCTTTTAATTGATCTATTAACTCCTTTACCGCTGGTACTGAATTGTCTTTTTCTCCTAACATTAAACTTGGATGTCTACCCGTATTTAAATAAAAGGGAGTGTAACCAGTAGAATCATGAACTGCATTATTATATGCAAACTCAGCTGTCCAAAGCAAGTCTGACCAATTCCCTTCTTGCTCTAACAAATACAATCTCAAATACTGCTCCAATTCTTGATTCACCCTCTCAGTCTGACCATCCGTTTCCGGATGATAACTGGTGGAAAATCGAGTGTCAATACCCAGATTTTGCATGAATTTTTTCCAGAATCTTGACACAAATTGAGAGCCTCTATCCGAGATCACTACTTGTGGAACACCATGAGTTCGAACGATGTGTTGATTAAACAGTTGAACCAATTGATAGGCAGTGGGAATATTTTTTATTGGAATGAAATGACTCATCTTCGAAAAGGAGTCCACAAACACCAATATAGTGTTGTAACCATGACTATTTGGAAGATCAACAATTAGATCCATTGACACTGTGTGCCAGGGGCTAGGGGGATTTGGTAAAGGCTGCAATAAACCCTGAGGAGCCTGTCTGTTCGGTTTCCCCTTGATACACAATTCACAGGTTGAAACGTACTGTCTTACTCGAGCCGCCATGCCTGGCCACCAAAAATGTCTTTTCAATAAACTTAAGGTCTTTTGTATGCCTTTATGACCCGCTAATCGATCGTCATGACAGCTCCTCAATGCCTTTTCTTGAAGTTCATTCGTGGGAAGGTATAAGGCATTTTCATAATAAGGAAGTCCATCTTTTATCGTTCTTTTTGCATCTTCTGCTGCCCAAACTTCTAAACTCTTTTCTGAGTTTGATCGTTGTATTTCTTGTGTGAATTCTTCTAGATGAGTTGCTCCCAAGATTTTATTAGCTGGAATGATTGACTCAACTGATGGACCCTTTGAATCTTCTGGCATGTTCATTCGCGATAGAGCGTCTGCCTTTCCATTCTTCACTCCTGGTTTATAGGTGATTACAAAATTAAACTCAGAGAAATATAGTGACCACCTAAGTTGTCGCGGAGTAAGAGTTTTAGCTGATTTTAAAAATTGTAGGTTGCGATGGTCAGTAAATACAGTGACACAGTGCTTGGCTCCCAACAAGTAGTGTCGCCAATCTTGAAAAGCTTCCTTCACAGCCAATAATTCCTTATCGGCGATTGAATAGTTAATTTCTGGGTCCGATAACTTTCGTGATCTAAAGGCCACGGGGTGCATTTGGCCAGTTTGTTTATTTCTCTGTGAAAGTATACCACCCGTGGCAAAATCTGAAGCGTCAGTTTCGACAAAAAAAGCCTGATCTGGATCTGGGTGCATCAGGATGGGAGCAGAGGTAAACGCTTCCTTCAAAAACTGAAAGGCCTTTTCTGCTTCATCGGACCACAAAAACTTCCTTCCTTTCTTCAACAGTTGAGTTAGAGGACTCACCTTGGCGGAAAAATTAGAAATAAATCGTCTGTAGAAATTGGCAAACCCAATAAAGCTTTGGACTTCTTTGATGTTTCTAGGGGTAGACCAATTTCTTATAGCTTCCACCTTTGATGGATCCATCGCCACTCCATCTGCAGACAAAACGAATCCTAGAAATTCCACTTGTTTAGTATGAAAAGAGCACTTTTCCAGCTTTACAAAAAGGTGGTTTTCCAATAATTTTTGTAGAATTGCTCGCACGTGTAGTACATGTTCCTCCATGTTCTCAGAGAATATCAGAATGTCATCAATATAGACAACTGCTACTCGATCCAAGAATTCACGTAAGACATCATTTACGAAATGCTGAAAAGCCGCTGGCGCATTGCTCAATCCATATGGCATGACCTGATATTCAAAAAGGCCATATTTAGTGCGGAAAGCTGTTTTCCACTCATCGCCTTCGGCCACTCTTACCAAATGATACGCGCCCCTTAGGTCAAGCTTTGTATAAATCTTTGCCCCTTTAACCTGATCCAGCAGCTGAGAAATCAAAGGCAGTGGATACCTATTTTTTACTGTGACCTGATTCAAGGCTCTAAAGTCAATGCAGGTGCGAAGACTCCCGTCCTTCTTCGGAATAAAAAACAAAGGCGACGAGACAGGAGATTGAGAAGGACGTATAAAGCCATTCTTTAGATAATCGTCCAGATAAGTCTTGAGGTAAAGATTTTCTGCTTCAGTGAGCGCATAAATACGACTGCACGGAAGGACCGCTCCTGGTTCTAATTCAATCTTGCAGTCGTATTCACGATGAGGTGGGAGCTTCTCTGCATTAGATTGATCGAATACGCTGGCTAGATCTAAATATTCTTCTGGAATTTCTTTCAAATCCATGACGCAAATCGTGTTTGTTAACTGAGCCAAATTTGTTGCGGGAGAACCAACTGAATGAACTCTTTGTCCATGAAAACAGTTCCTTTGACAATATGCAGAGGACATCTCCACAGTGCGTTTCTCCCAATCGATCTTTGGGTTATGCTCAGTTAACCAGGGTAAGCCTAAAATCAACTGAAATTGAGGAGCGTCGATTAGATTGAATCTTAGATATTCTCGATGTCCTTGTATCCCAATTAATTCGATGGTCTCTGTTTCTTCTGTGATTGGACCAGAAGTAAGAGTTGAACCATCAACTGCCCGGACCACCTCCAAATGTTTCTTTTTAATTGCGTGGATTCCAACTTCTTTGGCATACTTCAAGTCACAGAAATTGCCTGTGGCTCCTGAGTCAATCATCACAGATACATTCTTAATTTTAGTGGATCCAAATTTCGCAGTGAACGACACAGATAAATGTGGGGCTGCAGACTGCAGGGTGTTGATAACTTGTTGGTGTTCCGGAGTTGTCTCTTTTTTATTTCCCACCAGGGCAACTCCCTCTACTGATGGGATCTGTCTTTTAACCCCTGATTAGACTTGGGCTTCTTGGGACAGTCCTTCAAAAAATGACCAGACGCTCCACAGTACATACACAAATTCTTCAATCTTCTCTTTTCTCGCTCTTCTTTGGAAAGAGGACCTCGAATGGATCCTATCTGCATAGGTTCTTCACTTGAACTTGACTCTGACTTGTTAGCTTCTATCTTTGCCCTGTCTAATCGTGGAACAAATACACGAAAATCTCTCTTCTTTTCAGATCTTCTCTCGAACAGACGATGTTCTATTTGAAGCACCAGATCAATGAGTTCTGAGACGTCTTGCGGTCTGTGAGGTATTTGTGCCAGGGCATCTTTTAGCTCATCCTTTAGACCCCGATAAAAAATTGCAGATCTCTTACTCTCGGGCCACTCTGTTTCCACGATTAATTTGTTAAATTGAGCAATGTAGGCAATTAATTCTCTGTTTCCCTGTTTAAGATCTAATAGCTCATTGTCTACAGCCTGATTTGCAGTTCTCCTGTCAAAAATTCTCAAAAATTCTTTTTTGAAGAGCTCATAATCATAAAGAACAGGATCATTGCGAGAAATCAAGGGCATAGACCATGCGGCTGCATCACCGCTCAAGTAAGACAGCACGAAAGCAACTTTAGCTTGATCCTCTGTGAAAACCACTGACCTACATAGGAAGTGCAAGGAGCACTGCGTTAAGAAAACTTGGGCCTTATGAGGATCTCCATTATACCTTTCAGGATTTGCCAATGGAACAATGGGTGAAACTGAATGGATTACTTGTGTGGCAACCTCAGCAGCTGTTTTGCGATTAGACTCTAAACCAGGAAGAGAGGAGGAACTGGCAGCTAATTCATCCAATCCTTCAGCCATTCCCAACTCAGGCGGCAAGGTGCTGGCACTTCAATCTGTCAAGATACCAGACTGAACCGCAGGAGTCGAGGATGGTCCCAACGCCCCTCCGCTGCTTAACCCTCCAGAGCAAGTAAATTCTGGAATGGCGCAACCGCAGGGGGGAAAGGGGAAGTGGACAGAAAGAGAGACTGCCTTAACACGAAGACTCGGAATGCTTCTTCTGGTCTCCACTACTCTGCTTGGGTCTGGATACTCAGCACCTGTGTAATGACAATGCATTTAACATTCTACTCTAACATCTCTTAAATACATATATATATATATATATATTAGAATACAATTATGAAATTACCCATTTAGTCAAGGCTTTTGCTTCTCTCTATTTTAACTTTTCTGAGGTTGTAGGAGGATGAGTATACTGTTTTAATGTTCTTGTAGCTTGGATGCCAAGAAACTCTCCTCTGAATATTACAAAAATAAAGTCTTGTATCACAGCAATGAAACAATGAAGAAAATTGTTGTACCTTATCTTCTTGCTGAAATATTAGCCTTTTGAACTGCTTACCAAAATGTTCAACTATGCTTCTTCCGAAGAAAAGAAGGTAATTAGTTATGCAAAATATTTCAGTTAGGAGAAAAACCCTACTAGCGCGCTAGCATAAAAAATGTTCTTCACAAACTTCTGAACTTGGTTAATGTGCTGTGAAACCTTCTCTTGCTGTTTAGTGGAAAAGTGACTACTTGAAAATAATTCTTTCGAGGGTTGCAGTGTACACACATTAACACTGAATGAATTCCAGGCGAAGTCCAGTTTGACAGGAACCTCATAAAAGTGATGAATGCCAGATGCTTGCCTGAATGTCTTTTTCAAGTTTAACTGAATGCGCTTTAAACTGTGAAATTATTATTTCCTAACTTCTCTTGACAGGAACCAATTAGGCATGAAGAATGCCAGACACCAGTTTAAATGTCTTTTTCCAGTTTTACTAAATACGTGTAGAAAATATCCGGAAAGATTACTTAGCTTTTCAGAGCCAAAGCGGTGACAGGAAATAGTCGAAAATACAGCTGAAATCTTCTTCCAGGAATTTCTGTCAGAAGCCAGACTGCAGAGAGACGTTATCGTGTCTCAAATTTCAGTTGAAGTGCACTGAGAGTTCGCAGCGCGAGAGCTTTTCTTCCAGCTAGAGGGCGCAAGGGTCAAAACACTAGACTGCTGACCTAGCTTTATCGGTCTTGACCTGATTCTTTCTCCATTTTGCTTCTGAAGACAAATGACCCTTGTCTTCAAGGTTTGACTGGTTGATGATCGTAATCTCTTCCATCTTGGGTATTTGCTTGCCTTTTTGAGCTCATTACTGATTTTCCTTACCTGACCTCCAGACGTAATTACGACTGCAGAGGTCTTGACAACAGGTGGACCCGAAGACTTTGGGCGTGCCCCCTGCGCCGCTGGGTTTAAATCCCGGTTCTTCAGTTTTCATGACGCAAATAAACCTGGGTTAAGCAATAACACCTTGCCGACACAATGGCAGGAGCACTTCCAAGGGCTTTATAATTATCATCCAAGTTCGGACCAGATACAGGAGCAGAATTTGGAGCAGAACACACCCCCACTCATATTCTCTCTGGGCGAGGTGAAAATAGGAATCGAGGGCTTAACTAGGAATAAGGCCCCAGGCCCAGATGAGATCCCACCGGACCTTTTCCACAGTAACGTGGACTTATGGCCGCCCTCCTAACAAGGGTCCTAAATGCAGCAGTGGACACAGTAATGCCGGCATCATGGTCCACTGCCACGATCGTCCCCATTTTTAAGAAAGGTAATAAGAACAGCCCACAATGTTACCGCCCGATTTCTCTTATTGACGTGTCGGCAATGGTTTTGGGGCGGGTGGGTTTAAGTCAGCTGACAGATTGGGCAGAGGAGCATCAAGTTATAACAGATGTCCAATTTGGATTCAGACCAGGGAAATCTACCACTGATCAATGCCTCAATTTATATCTTATCACAACCAAATGCAGTGGTCAATCCAGGGACAATATATTTGGCATTTATGGATTTGACTGCGGCTTTTGACCGAGTAAACCGTGGGAAATTATGGGCAACTATGGGTGGGCTTCATAGAAATGAAGGGGCCCTGTGGCTGCGACAACAGGTCTCACCAGGCTACCCTTCATTTCGTCCTACTGTGCCCATTTTATTCACATCCTAGAAGCGTTTTTTTGAAGGGCCTCCTAAAGAAAGCCAGATTTAGACAGGCGCGTGTGGCATTGTTATTTTTAAAATTGGCATGAGATGCTTTTACACTTTTTTGTATTATTAACTTTTTAAGGGCTGCATTTAGATTAAGGATCACAAGGGGCGGCGGAAGCCCATAGAACTCCTGCTTGCCATATTTTTATACTGTTTTAAATTGTAGTAACTTTTACCCATGTCGTGCCATAGGCCCGAATCAGGTTTGAAGATGAGTTAGATGACTGAGGGACATGAAATAAGAGATGAGAAAACTTCTTATTTACCTGCTGAAGCTGTGCTCTGTAGAATTCAACATGCTGAACTTTCTTATAATGTCTGTACTTGTAACCTTTTTCTTTTTATATACATTGTATCTTTTATGGTATTTTTATATACCGAATAAAGATTGTATTATTATTACTAATGTGAGGCCTTAGGCCTATTACTTTCTATGTCTAATGGGACATAACTTTACTAATAGGCCAGGGACTCACATCTCGACGACGGGGAATGATTCAGGCATGTGAATCTATGAAAGATACCCTACTACTGCATAATTCACAATGCTCAATCACTGCCCATTATAAAAACTCACCAACTCGAATCCCCACAAATACATGGTGGGTGCTCTTTTCACCTTATGCACTTTATGAGCGATATGTTGTATGAAAAAACTACATAAACACAACATCCAGAAAAACATTAATACTCTCAGGGAATGCAAGAGTGAGTGAAACGTGAAATGCAAACAGGAACAACACAGCTGTCCCCAGGCTGAGAGGCCAGTATCTGTTTTTGATGGCTGCAGTTGTCGCTCATGGAGGGGCACAAAGGGTGGCTAGGACAATTACAGACGCCCCCTCCCAATAGTGACACCACTGTATGTTAAGAGGAGGAAAACACCATAGTGTCTAGCCACTCAAAGAGGGATTTAGAGTTTGGTGGCCATGGTACTCCATGACAAATGAGCCGGTGCACCAGCCACGGTCCGTTCAGGTAACAGCGGTGGGGCCTGGTGGGTGGGTGGGGGGGGGGTCCCGCAGACTATGACGAGGAAACATTTATTTTTTATTTAATTTTCCCTCTGCATCGTCCCTCGAAATCCCCTCTAACCTGCCTCACCACCTCACCACTGTTACCTGCACAGACTGTGGCTGCGGTTCACCCTGTCCACTGCGCGCTCTGTCTGCGCCTTCTATTTTTTGTTTTCAGACAGCAGTTCCCAGAATGGCTCTGCTGTCAGAAACAAATACTCTTACAGCCCAACAGAGTAGAAGCCATCGAATTAAGGGCTTCAGACCACTCACCCCGATTAGAGAGGGTATCTGATGTCATTTTTTCTATCTCTCTTTGTCAGATACATCACGGCGGTCACAAGTAGAAAAAACAAATAACAACCCCCCCTCCCCCACTCAGACCGTGGGGGAATAAACCAAAAGAGTGAGAGCCCTATTTTACTTCCGCAAAACTTTTTCCGCTTTGGAAAAACAAAGTTCGATGAATGGCGGCCATGCACCAATGTTGTAGCGTCTTCTGTGGAATCAAAGGCACTAAGATTATCGCTGGGCTGGTAATGACCTCCGAGTCTGGAAAGTGGTGGCTTAGTGGGCTAATGCACCCACTGTAAGGGCCTGTGTTCAGCCTCCTCAACCCTGACGGACACGGGCCCCGTCCAAACTGTAAATCAGGCCGTTCATTCGTTCTACAGCCCTTGGTCTTGTTCTTTCAGTTCTCGGGATCATGGTCACCTCGGTGTTAGTGCTGCTGTCTAAGCGGGTGCCAGACTTGCGTCTGCATCAGGCCTCCTCTGGCACAACTGGGTTACTAACTGGACCACTGCAGCAGCCTTGTTTGCACCTCTCCAACTTTGAAGATGTCAGCGCAGTGGTTTCTGGAGAAGCCTTTGTCTTCATCAGTTGAAGCCTCCCTGTGGCCAAGGGCAGATGGGAAGCTGACATCGCAGATGGTGAGCTCAACATTGTGAACGACTTCTGCAGTTGCAGCTTCCTGGCCTATCAGGATGACCACCTCGTTGTCGCTGCAGCATTCAGACTCCAACATCAGCAGCACCGTTCTTTCAGTCACAGCAGACTGCTTGACCGTTTGATGCCTGATGTTTGCATCACTCTAGATGTGGATCACAAACAGATCCATTTTTGGGAAGTTGGAGGATTCTTTCCACACAAAGGATCCCTCTGGGTTCTCTCCAACAGTTAATCACTCAATCTCCGTGCCAGAAAGATGCTGAACTTCTCGTGGACAGAGTCTACTGCTTTGGACTCTCACACTCCTCCACGCCTCAGCAGGAAGGCCGGCTTCAGGCCTCTTGGCCAACCCCATGTTCCTCCTGCATACTTGAGTGATGGTCACTCATCACTGGGGGACCGGCTGATGAGCAGAGATCAGCCCTGGACACACAGTAGTCTTTGACGACTGTGGAGAACTCTCTTGTTGGTTAGAAGAACTTGAAAATAGAACACAGAGTGGTTTCAATCCCACTGTTACAGACATAACTGCGCAGGGGATACAAACTGAATGTCTACGGTTGATTATATTTGTATTCATTATCTGGCTGTTCCTCAGGCACCGCGTCTGCTAGCTGATGGCTCTAGAAGCAGTTAGCAATGATGGTGGCTTCAAGCAGGAGTATAAAGCACGGGCACAATGGAGGGACTTATGTGCACCTGGCTGTCATCGGCCTTCCGGTAGTAATGATTAGAGACAGACAAAAGGACAGGCCCCGCCTAGAAACTTCCTCAGTTCGAACAACATACCCCGCAGTCCCACCTTCACCGCTACCATACACTAAACAGAGGTGTTCCAGAACTACTGAGCTCATCACTTTGCCCTCATTGAATTTCTAAAAGGGTCCTGGCCTCCATTCTCCTACATGTCAGTGTCTCTGTGTCCGCCTTCAAGCCACAAAAATGCAATCAATACATCCCACAGTCCAGGAAAGGTGTTATCAACGCCCCATCTTCTGCTGTGGTAAACCAGAGGCACCCAACATGGATCTAAAGACTCTCACCACACATGTGCCAAGCAGTCTCTGCATATACACGTACTGTATGCAGGCATGTGATATTAGAACAAGAATCTGGGGTTCACATGAAAGCAGAAATCTGCATCTGAGGTGCTGGCAGACTAGCCTCCATCTGGCACAGGTGAAAAGGTCTGGTCACTCAAACGATTTACAAAAGCCAGGCATGTGGTTACCACCACTCTGTGCAACTTACCCACAACATGGAAAGCTGTTCTGCGCCCTCTATGAGGCCGAGCATTGTGCATCCCTGCAGGTCACAATATGGGTTCTGCGTCTGCATTGCCATGAACACGCTTAGGTACACCCTAGGTTAGCATGATGCCAGAGATAAACAAAGTCAAGATATTCATTTCATATGCAGCCAGGCACACAGAGTAGAGGTACACATAGTAAGGGCATACAGAGTAGGGGCACACAGAGCAGGGGTAAGTACACCTATGCAGAGATGGGGCACGCAGAGATGGGGCACACAGAGAAGGGGTACGCAGAGCAGGGGCACACAGAGTAGGGATACGCAAATTAGGGGCACATAGAGTAGGGGTACACAGAGTAGCGATACAGAAAGTAGGGGCACAGAGTAAGGATACACAGAGATGGGGCACGCAGAGAAGGGATACGAAGAGTAAGGACACACAGAGTAGGAATAAGCAAAGTAAGGGCACACAGAGTAGGGGTACAGAAAGTAGGGGCAAAGAGTAAGGATATACAGAGTAGGAGTACACAGAGTAGGGATACGCGATGTAGGGGGCACACAGAGTAGGGGGTACAGAAAGTAGGGGCACAGAGTAAGGATACACAGAGTAGGGGTACATAAAGTAGGGATACGCAAAGTAGGGGTACCGAAAGTAGGGGCACAGAGTAAGGATACACACAGTAGGGGTACGCAGAGTAGGGTGAACCCAGAGAAGGGGAGGACGCAAAGTAGGGGGGACGCAAAGTAGGGGGGACACAAAGTAGGGGGGACACACAGTAAGGGGGACACACAGTAAGGGGGACACACAGTAGGGGCACACAGAGCAGGGGCACACAGAGCAGGGGCACACATGTGTTTGCCATGCGGGGAACACTGCCATTCCACCACGTTAATGATTTCCAGCCGCTAGGCACCAGTTTCAAGGTGTTGCATGGCTGTATTAAGGGATGAACAGAGCCAAAGTGTGGCACGGGACATGAGCTGTAGGAAACAAGGCACTGAAATCCAAGACAGCCTTCGATTATCACGGAGAAAATTTAAAAATAGAAGACACCCAGGCAGAGAGGTAAACCTATGAATGGTGGCGATAGAAGACACTGCTAAGCACGGAGGCATGTGCCAGCACAGCTGGGGTAAGACAGAGGGTAGAAGACAGTGCTAAACATAGAGGCATGTGCCGGGCACAGCTGGGGTATCACGGAGGGTAGAAGACAGTGCTAAACATAGAGACATGTGCCGGGCACAGCTTGGGTAAGACAGAGGGTAGAAGACAGAGCTAAGCACAGAGGCATGTGCTTGGCACAGCTTTGGTATCACGGAGGGTAGAAGACAGTACTAAGCACGGAGGCATGTGCCGGGCACAGCTGGGGTATGACGGAGGGCAGAAGACAGTGCTAAGCACGGAGGCATGTGCGGGGCACAGCTGGGGTATGCACAGAGGCATGTGCCGGGCACAGCTGGGGTTTAACAGAGGATAGAAGATCATGCTTAGCACGGAGGCATGTGCCGGGCACAGCTGGGGTATGACAGAGGATAGAAGACCGTGGTTAGCACGGAGGCATGTGCCGGGCACAGCTGGGGTATGACAGAGGATAGAAGACAGTGCTAAGCACAGAGGCATGCTCCGGGCACAGCTGGGGTATGACGGAGGCATCTACCTGGCACAGATGGGGTATGACAGAAGACAGTGCTAAGCATCGAGGCATGTGCCGGGCACAGCTGGGGTATGATGGAGACATGTGTTGAGCACAGCTGGGGTATGATGGAGGACAGAAGACAGTGCTAAGCACGGATGCATGTGCTGGGCACGACAGAGGTTAGAAGAGAGAGCTAAGCATGGAGGCATGCTCCGGGCACAGCTGGGGTATGGTGGATGATAGAACACAGTGCTAAGCATGGAGGCAGGTGCCGGGCACAGTTGGGGTATGGCGGAGGACAGCAGACAGTGCTAAGCACGGAGGCATACTCCGGGCACAGCTGGGGTATGGCGGATGACAGAAGACAGTGCTATAATATCATAAACAACAGGAGCATAAACCCTTAAACCTCGTTGAGACTGGGGTAATAGTGTAAGAGACAACAATGATTCTCAACAGGTATCATTTAAACAAGACAGATAAATAGCATGTACAAAAACATTACATGAGGAATAAGGAAGACTCTGAAGAAATGAGGTAGAAAAAAGGTCATATTGTATTAGATCAGCAAAAGGTTTTAAAAAAAGGACATACAATAATGTGAATGAACAATGGAACAGTTGTATCAGCACTGTACGTAAAATGAATAACGTATAAGAACAACCCAAACTTGTACTTGGTGCTTAAAAGTGTACGTGACACGAAGACGACGACGCAAGTGACAAGGTGAAGCATGGATTCAATTCATAGTATGGCTTTCTTAGGGTCTCTTAAGAATAATGTTGGAATGGGGATAATTTACTTTACTACATGCCAAGTATGAGATGAGGGCTACATTGAAAAGTAAGGGAGGGCAGAATGTTTTGTTCTGCCTGCAGAATTGGCACAATTTTGGGCACTCTGCTTTTCTCTTTCACGCGGAGTTTCAGCCAAATTGTGCCAATCACCACGTGGCAGAATTTTTCTCCCGTGAGGCTTCAGAAAACGTGAGCTGGCAAGCACAAGCAAGATTTGCTGTTTCCTAGCGTGATTTTCAAATGTGGGCAGTTGCAAACGGTCGTAGTCAGGGGACTGCCTCTTGAGTAGACAAGCTGCAGCTTGTGTAGATTTTCCACTCGAGTGGCAGCAAAATTAACTCTGATGACAGCACTCTGTTGCGAAACGCATGGTGCCGTACATACTGATTTTTCAGCGCTGCTCGCAATGCCAGCGCCAAATTGCACCGTGATCTGCATATTTTCTGTCCACTGGTAGAATCTTTTGCAGAGTGTTTATGTAACTCCACCGAATTCCGCAGACTGAAACTGCGAGTTCCACCCACCCCTATTTAAAAGGAGTGAATTTTCAATTTCTAACCATTTTGGGTGGTAGGAGTCAGGTTGAATCAGATACCTTGAACCTTGTTTAAAGAGAAAAGCCATCTGATCATTTTTAAAGTTTGCCAGTATTACCCCTCCCAGTTCCTTGTGAAGACCTGGCATAGCAGATTGGGCTGGACTGTTTCCATGAGGCACAGGGTCAAGACTGATTTGCATATAGCTGGGTCTGAACTGGGGTGGCAAAGTGAGCTAAAGAACGATGACGAATTCAACCCAGATCTGTGACTGGGGCTGAGTGTCTGAAAAATGTCAGCGCTCTGTCCATCATCTTCTTGTGTTTGCTTTGTTTACCCAAAGTTGGCAGGGTATGCCCAGACATGGGTCCTTGCTCACTTTGCCACTGGATTCAAGCTAGCCAGGCTGATGAAGGGTGTTACTCAGAAACCGGTCCCAGGATGCTCGTTTCCAGTCCAGGGAAGACCTGGCTTGGCAGTTCAGGCTGGACTGTTCCCAAGAGGCACAGGGTCAAGACTGATTTGCTTATGGCTGGGTCTGAACTGAGGTGGCAAAGTGAGCTAAAGAACGATGATGGATTCAACCCAGATCTGTGACTGGGGTGAGTGTCTGAAACGTTTCAGGGCTCAGTCCATCATTTCCTTGCGTTTGGTTCGCACTGGTTTAGTTACATCACCCGTGCTCCGCATGAGGTCGCCAGTCTTTGTTCGTCCCCCAGGTGGTTCCAAGGTGCTCAACTCTGTGATATCCTAATGAGTGGGCGATGCCTTGTCTGAGTTCGGTTCAGGTACAGGGTCAACAAGGGAACAAACTGAGTTCTGCTCTGCTCCAGTGCTCCCCAGACTGGAAGGTCTTTGCTTACTGAGCTATGTCCAGGGAGAGGAGTAAAGGGGCGGGTATACGCAGTGGCGTGGTTCTTCTGATGTCGTGACAGGAATTTTCCAACGGCAGGCCACGTGTGGAGAGCACATTCCCGGCATTTACAGATGGTGGGTGTGGCTGCAACTGATAATAAAGGACTTGCGCTCTACCTGGTCTGACTCTGTTCACGTTTCACAGAGAAGCAGTCATCTTGGTCCATAGCATGACCGTGACTCCAGTGTTATATGCAAATCCAGCAGACTTGTCAAACGTCTGAACTGTTTTTTCTGCATAGGACCAATAGGCCTGCCACACAGAAAATTAGCTTTTGAGTGCTAGTCACTGTAAGGCTATATTAACATTCAGGACCTTATTATGAGTACAGCAGTCCCAAGACTGCAGTACCCGTGGTGGCAGTCCATCCGTCGCAACCTCAGCGGTCTGACTGCCCAATTCCAACCTTGGCGGTTGGACCGACAGAAGACTGCTGCCACCGCCAGGTTCCTGCAGCGTTGTGGAAAGCGGCAGGGAATGGTGCCGATGCCAGCGCCGCCATGCTAGTCCGACCTGGCTTTCTACTGACCTTTTCATGGGAGGATCCCCGCAATGAAAAGGTCAGCAGAAAGACAGGGAGCAGGCCCCAAATTTTCGGTCTATTTAAAAGGAGGTTCTAATACAAATTTGTACAAATTCCAAATAGGCACACACAATTTATGACAAGTGTAGGAAAGTAGGATCTGCTTTCATGGTCACCCTCACTTTTTTCTGGAGTCATGTTTTTCTGACTAGTCTGACTGGGATCCTGCTAACCAAGATCCCCAGTCTCTGTGCTACCTCCCTAAATTGGACATGGTGAGTACTTAAGTACACTCCAGATTGGCTAATGGTGTACCCTTATAAGGCCCCAGTATATGGTACCCAGGGCATAGATACACCAGAGGTCTCCCATTGGCTGAAGCATGTATTATGCCACCCATGGGAGACCACTCAAATTATGACTGCAGGTCTGCCATTGCAGCCTGTGTAAGCTGGTGCTAGCACCACTTACGACAAATATAGTTTTCCCTATATCTGAGGTCACTACACTTAAAACCTATGTCACCCCCCTAAGAAAGGCCTTTCAATCCTGAAAGCACGGTGCTGGGTCTTAAGTATGAGGGTGGCCCTGCATGAGCGGGGCACCCCTAAAACCTTCGAAGTCCATTCTCCCAGGTTGTAAGTGCATCAGCCATTACGACCCATATAGTGGCCATGTGTCATTACACGATGACCCTTTCTAATCTGGCAGAAACGAACCATGTCATGTTTGGTATCAAATATGTTGGAATCATGGGAGGTATTATTCCATGCATTGTAAAGCTCCTTCAGGAGCCCCTCAGTGCTCCCAGTAGCAGTATTCCAGAACCAGACAGCTGCCAACCAGAGCCATGATTCTGCCCTCCTGCTGCTCAGCCAACCTTGAGCAGGGATAGGCAGAACAATAGGTATCCTGTCAAAGGGAGGTGTGAACACCTCCCAGACAGGGTTTAATGTATTGGGGCAGGGTGGGGGCGCTTGCCAGCACCACTGAGACTGCTTGAAGGGCACACTTGGTGCTCTCCTTGCATACCCCAGTTTAACTCAGTTCAGGGAGCCATTTGCTCCTGCTCCAATGCGAAACTGGACAAAGGGCATGGGAGTATCCTCCCCACTGTTCAACCCCTCCTCAAGGAGGGACCCCTGAATTGTCCCAACACTTTCCTAAGGGTACTTAATTCGTTGTGAGGCAAGATTCAGATCAAACACCACTTCAACCATCTGGTCACTCTGGACTTCGCTTTGGGAACAGAGACTGCAACTGGGAAGATTCCTGCTGCTCCTGGTCTCGTCATCCTGTCAGTCTTCTGCAAACGTCCGTGCTCATGCTCCATACAGGTTCTTCACAAGGCCTGTGACCATCCAAGACACCCAAAGGAATCTTCCTCGGAGTGAAGGAATCACTCCCCTGCATCCGCAGGCACCACAACGCAGCTGACCAGTCGGCTGATCCTGGACTCCCACAGACTCCGAAAGGCTCAGCAACAGAGGTGGTGGTTCTGCAACTACCTCAAGGGCTGCACTGTCTTCATACTGAGTTTGAGGTCAGTATCCCTCGTCTGAACCGCTGGAACACAACCCCTGTGCTCCGCGTTGATTTGCCATTGCCAAGGCTCGTTGACTCTCCTCCAGAGATCCAGAGATCTTTGGGCTCCAAGAAGCTCCAACTTCGAGCAACTCCTGCAGCCAAGATCTTCACCCTCACCACTTCCTCTGCACCGTGGGCCTTCTTCTTTGGTGAGCTGCTCGAAATCCTCTGGCGACTCCTGTGCCTCTGGGTTCTCTCGAGGGTCTTTTTTGGCTCCAGTGAGATACCCTGCTCCGGGCCTGCTCTGACTTACCAGCTCGTGGTGAGTCACTTGGACCCTGCTGGTCTTGAAACTGCACCTTTTTCGACTACTAAGTTGGTTGCTGCTGCCAAGGCTTGGTGTTGCCTGTCCCGGACACTGACCCCCTAGCTCTCGACATGGGACAGCTCGTGAATGGCTCCTAGTCTTCCACAGGATAGCCTGGTCCACACAGCTGCAACTTCAAGGGCACCGTCAACTCTGCTGCATCTATTGACATGGGTGGGCACTGCTCTTCTGTGCCTCCTGGTCACTCCTGAGTGGCATAGACTGGTCCCTCTACTTGCAGGTTCTCCTCATCTCTAATCCATCCTTGCGTTCCTCCGGACTCAGTCTTCTTCTTCAGCGGCAGTTTTCCTGAAGTCCTCCATTGTGGTCTATGGCGGTTCCAGACGTCATTGCACAGCTATGCACCCGGCTTCCCTGTTGTAGCGATCCTGGTTCCTGGGGTATCCACAGGTGAGGTGACTCTCCAACCTGCCATCTTCCATGGGGGTCTCTTCAGGGTCTACTGGGAAGATTCCTTCTTTAAAACTGTAACCGCAACTTACCCATTGACTTGTGTTGATCACGCAGTCGTGTTCACGCTCTGCACACGGCCTCCGTGGGGTTCCTGGGTACTTACCTTGGGTGGTTCCTTGGGTCCACAACACTTCTACGTCTTCTGGGTCTTGTCTCGACTTAAGTCGTGGTTCACATTCCACTATTTTAGTATATGGTTTAGTCTCCCCCTGGAGATCACGGTGTATTTGTGCTACTTACCTATCTATTACTAACGTATTGTGGATATATCGCCAGGTAGGAGGTATTGAAATATGTTAGTGAGTGTTTGTAATAAAATACATATTTTTATAACTACAGTGTGATTCTTTTCCACTTAACCTATACCATAAGATTAAGTACAGGTAAAACAAGCTGCTTTACACGCCTTCTGGACGAAGCCTGAAGGCTGCTCTCCACAGCTACCACTTAGAGAGCTTTCTATGGTTGTCTAAAATCACATTAGGGTTGTCTAGATTAGTGCAGGGTGCTACACTTACATAAGTGAGCAACATATACTAAGCCAGCCTCTCGCAATGTATATTCGATTTGAAGTAATAACTTAATATAAATGACTTATGGAGTCCAAGAATTGAAGGTACATATGGACTGTGGATTGCATTCTTACTTCACATCGAATTCTCTTTATATTTGATTTGAACATGCAGAGTTCTGTTGTCAGCCAAACTTATTTTTTTTTTTTGATAAACAAATTTTATTTTCATATAGGCATCAAGATCAAAAAGGACATACAGCAATTTGAGCAATTTGGCATCAACCAGACCTGTTACATAATCATTAAAAATCAGCAGCACGAGTATTCTCTCCCGCCCACCCCCTTCCGTTCCTGCCCTACACATACCCTCCCTAAACAAAGCCCCCAAGCCATTTCCCCCATATTTTACTAAACTTTCTGGGGCAACCCCGTGCAGCGTACAGTATCCGTTCCTGTGCAGCGCACCAGTCCACCCCTCTCCGCCATTTGTCTCCTCTGGGTGGGTCAATCTGCTT
The DNA here is from genome assembly GCF_964204655.1 of Triturus cristatus. Taxonomy (NCBI): domain Eukaryota; kingdom Metazoa; phylum Chordata; class Amphibia; order Caudata; family Salamandridae; genus Triturus; species Triturus cristatus. The sequence continues at coordinate 1,153,255,600 of NC_140594.1, forward strand.
CCAGGCGGCCGCGATATCCCCCTTGGCCACCACCAGGGCCGTGGTTAGGAAATATTGCTCGTTACGGGAGCCATCCAGCCCATCAGTTATTCCCAACAGCGCTAACCGGGGGTCATGGGGACCTCCCACCCCAGAACTTCAGTTAATTCAGTTTCAATCTCCCCCCAGAAGCTTTCCAGGCTAGGGCAAGACCAGACCATTTGAAAGAAATCTGCCGGTTCCACTCCGCACCGAGCGCACGAGGCCCCTTGGCACAGGCCCGCTCGAAACAAGACGTTCCGGGGTCAGGTATGCAGTGTGAAGATAATAAAGCTGGATAAGCCGCAATCGAGCCGATGCGGTGATCGTCCTGGGCGCCATAAGGGCGTCCCTCCAATCATTGTCGTCCAGAGGACCCACCCAGGCCTCCCACCGCTGCTTCAGCCCACTCCAATCCATCGGGGTATTATTAACCAGGGATCGATAAGAAACGCGTTACTTACCTGTAACAGCAGTTATCCAGTATTGGTGTCTTTCATAGATTCACATGCCTGAATCATTCCCCGTCGTCGAGACGGGAGCCTCCGGTACATAAAAAAGTAATGTCCTATAGACATACATAGAGAAAAATAGGCCTAAGGGCCTCCCCCTTAGCAGCCTATCCTAGTCCTTATGTAAAAAGGACCAAACTCTTAGAGTCAGCCAATCAGCTATCACCTCCCTCTAGAACCTTCCTGGCAGGAGCCTCAGTCCCTCAGATTTTCGTACACACCAAGCTAGGTAGGCGTAATATAGTTAGAAAGAGGCGTGAGTCCTTCCAGGGGAGGCGGGAGGGTTGCATGTGAATCTATGAAAGACACCAATACTGGATAACTGCTGTTACAGGTAAGTAACGCGTTTCTTATCCAGTATTAGGGGTGTCTTTCATAGATTCACATGCCTGAATCAGAGTAGTTAGCAATACATTATGCACATTTCTGATGTAACATGCCATAAAGGTATTTGAGATAATACAGTATTATCATAACAGTTCGAAACATTGGCATACATCAAAACAGTAAAACAGTAAAGAATGTGCATACCAGGATGGCGGGATGTTGGAAGGCTCACCTCACTGGAACAGATGGCGAAGCACCGCCTGGCCCACTGCCGCATCCTTCGTAAGTTCGGCATCCAGGCAGTAGTGTCTGGAGAAGGTATGCGGTGACTTCCACGTCGCCGCTCTACAGATGTCCAAAATCGGCACTCCAGCGAACAGCGCTGCTGATGTGGACACCGCTCTGGTGGAGTGTGCTTCCACCCTGTCTCGCAAAGGCCGTCCGGCCCCTTCATGGCAGAATGCTATTGCAGAAGAGATCCACCTTGAAATGCTCTGTTTTGTTAGAGGCATACCCAACCTTGGCCTGCTGTAGGCCACAAATAACTGCGATGACTTTCTGAAGGTTTTTGTCTTGTCTATATAAAACTTAAGACACCGTTTGAGATCCAGAGGGTGGAGCGTCCTTTCTGCTGCCGTGGTAGGGTTAGCGAAGAAGGAACGTAGGACCACCGGCTCGTTGAGGTGAAAGTCTGAAGGCACTTTCGGTATGAACTTGGGATTTGTCCTCAGCACCACCCTGTCCTGTTTGAACTGCATGAAGGGTTCCTGAATGGAGAGAGCTTGTAACTCGCTGACCCTCCTGGCAGATGTTAGAGCGAGTAACAGAGCCGTTTTCCATGAGATGTACTTGATGGAAGCTCGGTGAATGGGCTCAAAGGGGTGCTTCATGAGTTGGTTAAGGACCAAGTTTAGGTGCCATGTCGGCGGGACCCGTCGAGGTCTTGGAAAGGACCTATAAAGACCCTTAAGGAACTGTTTAATAAGTCTACTGGACCAGAGAGACAGGCCTTTGAAAGTCCTGGTAAAACGTGAAATTGCCGCCAGATGCACCTTTATGGATGCATGCGCTAATCCGGACTGTGCCAAGAGCAGGAGATATGGCAATATCTGTTCAGGCGTGATATGAAGTGGTCTCAGGCCCTTCTCCGAGCACCATACGCAGAAGCGCTTCCATTTGAGAGAGTAGGTTTTGTTGGTACTGGCCGCCCTTGCTCTTGCTAGCACGTCCTTGCATTCCTGCGGGATGTTCAAATGGCAGAACTCTCTGTGCTCAGGAGCCAGGCCGATAACCTGAGCGATTGCAGGTTCGGGAATTGCACCTGCCCGTTGGACATTGTCAGCAGGTTCGGGTGCTGTGTTAGACGAATCGATGTCCTGATGGAGAGGCGATGAAGGTCCGAGAACCAGTGCTGCCTCGGCCAGTACGGGGCAATCAGGATTAGGGTACAGGGCTCCGCCTTCATCTTCCTGAGGACCCTGGGAATCATCGGGAACGGTGGAAAAGCGTACGCAAATACGCTGAACCAGCCTATGGAAAAGGCATTTCCGAGCGACTCCGGTTGGGGATGCCAGCTTGCGTAGCTTGGGCATTTGGCGTTCTCCCTGGTGGCGAACAAGTCGATTCCTGGGACCCCCCATTCCGAGAATACGTGTGTTAGTGCACTCTCGTTGAGCTCCCATTCGTGGGAGAGGGATTCCTGCCTGCTTAGGGCGTCCGCAATGGTGTTGTCCTTTCCCGGGACGTAGTCCGCCCTGAGGGTGATCCCCTGGAGAACAAGCCAGTTCCAGATCTTTTGCGATTCGCGCGATAGAGTGAGCGAACGCGTTCCTCCCTGCTTGTTCAGATAGTGCATCGTCGTGGTGTTGTCCGTTCTGACGAGCACATGGGAGTTCTGGATGCGTGGTAAAAAGGCTTGCAGCGCTAGGTACACAGCCCTCAACTCCAGCAGATTGATATGGAGGCGTTGCTCCTGATCTGACCATTTGCCACTTACTCTGAGGTCCTGAAGGACAGCTCCCCAGCCCGCTAGAGATGCATCGGTGGTGATCACCAGTGGCGCTGCTGGAAGCAGGAACGGTAGTCCCCTCGACAGGTTTCTGCCATCCTTCCACCACTCGAGGCTTTTGGATATTTGCGGTGTTATGCTCATAATGTCCTCGAACGAACCTGTACTCTGAGTCCACTGGTTCGTGAGAGCTTCCTGCAATGGACGCATCCGCAGCCTGCAGTGAGGGATGAGTAGTATACAAGAAGACATCATTCCCAGGAGTGATTTGAAGGTGCGAACTCTTAGGGACTTCCTTGATGCCACCGCTGTGGCCAGCGATATGATCCTGTTTTTTCTTTCGTCTGAAGGAAATGCTCTTGCGCATTCCGTATTCAAGGTCGCCCCGAGGAAGGTGATGCTTCTTGTTGGGGACATATGTGATTTTTGAAGATTGAGAGTCAATCCTAGATGTTGGAAAAGATTGGTACAAGCGTTGGAGGATTTGGTTGCGCCTACAGCCGTGGGCGCCTTGACCAGCCAGTCGTCTAGGTAGGGGAAAACTTGGTGACCCATTTGACGTAGGAAAGCTGCCACAGGAGAAAGGCACTTGGTGAAAATCCGCGGAGCGGATTTGAGGCCAAACGGAAGGACCTTGAATTGGTAGTGCTGTCCTGCCACCTCGAAACGTAGAAACTTTCTGTGCCCCCTGAGTATCGGGATGTGATAGTAGGCATCCTGAAGATCCAAGGATGTCATGAAATCTCCTTCCTCTAGAATGCCTAGGATTTCTTGGAGCGTCACCATCCTGAACGACTGACTCTTCAGGAAAGAGTTGAGTGCCCTGAGATCTAGAATGGGCCTCCACTTCTTTTCTTTCTTGCGTATCAGAAAGAAGCGGGAGTAGAATCCTTTCTCCCTCTGAGCCGATGGAACTCGCTCGATCGCTCCTTTCCTCAACATCTCCGATATTTCTCGGAGCAGCAGCCGCAGATGCCTGTGTGGAAACCTGCGGGGAGGGGGTGCAGGCGGGATGGTGGTAAATTCTAGGGAATGGCCGAATCTGAGGAGTTGGAGCACCCAACGATCTGAGGTGATGATGCGCCAATTTTTCAGGAAATGGGTCAATTTTCCTCCAATTTGTGAAGAAGGAGATGGTAGCTGGACTGGCTGGAGTAAGCGGTCACTGGCGTCCGCCAGTGTCCCTCTTTTGGTTCTTACCCTTGAAGTTAGATCTTCCGTAAGATGAGTGTCGACCCTGTTGTTGCTTTTGCTGGTACTGGGTCTTATTCTGGAAGGAATACGAGGACCTATTCTGGAAGGATCCTCTGTAGGAGGACTGGCCTCTAGATTTGTTGCCCCGAAAGGACTGATTCCTTGCCTGCAAGGTTCCAAGCGCTCTAGCCGTGTCAGTGTCCTTTTTAATGGCTTGGAGCGCCTCGTCAATTTTATCTCCAAATAGATGCTGTCCGTCGAAGGGCATATCCAGCACCTTCGTCTGCACTTCCTGCCTGAACGATGTCGCCTTGAGCCATCCTTGGCGGCGCAGGACTGCAGCCCCAGCCAGTTGACGAAAGCCTGTCATGGCCACGTCTATGGCGCAGTCGATGATCTCGGCCGCAGAGGTCTGGCCCTCGGAAAGTAGTGCCTTCACCTCGTCCTGAACCGCGCTCGGAAGTTCTGCTAAATATGGGGCTATATCCTCCCAAAGTTGGCGGTTATAACGCCCTAAAAGGGCTATGGAATTGGCCACCTTGATGGTCATTGCCGAAGTGGTCGAAAACCTTTTGCCTATAGTGTCTAATTTTCTGCCCTCCTTGTCCGGTGGTGCTGACAGAGGCGAGGAGGGATTTCGAGAATTTTTCTGGGCCGCTTGGGTCACGACCGAATCCGGCTTCGGGTGGCCAGTCAGGCAAGCTGGTGCCGTGGACGGAGCTTTATACTTCTTATCCAGGCGTGGAACAACCGCAGGAACAGAAGCCGGCGTCAGCATTAGCTTCTTTACCTGTTCCCAGAGAAAGTCGATGATAGGGATCGATTTGGTCGTCTTCTTCGTCTGCTCCTTAAAGTCATGGAGGAAGCACTCCGTCTCCGCCGACTCCATGACCATATGGAACCGCGCCGCAGCCCGTTCAACTACCTTATGAAAACCACCAATATCCACTGGCAGTGAATCAGCTTGGCGCGGTTGTGGGGAAGGTGGTGAAGATGCTACATACTCCTCCTCCTGGTCCGATTGGTCTCTCTGGACCTCTCCTTCCTCTATCTCCTCAGCCTCCTCATCCGATGACTCTATCACCTGAGGTGGCGGTTTCTCGTGGCAGACCTGTGTAACCGGCCGTGATTGCCTTGGGGCTGTCGTTGGTGGGTTTGTAGTTGGCACTGGGACCCCTGTATCCAGCCTTGGTGGTTCCGGGAAACGTTGTTTGTAGTCCCTGATAAGGAACTTGAGGTCCTTAACTATTGCCAGAGGAAGGCATACCATTGGAGTGACCTCCGTGCGAACCTGCTCCTGGACGGGGCGCTCCTGCGCGCTTGTATCTTCCTGCTCCTCGTCCGTGCTTTGGCATTTGACATACAGTTCAGAAGGGGAAGTAGCCTGTTCAAAGAGCTCCTCTTCAGACTCTTCACTCTGCAGAATCTCCATAGGCAAATTGGTTTGAACCTTGCTTGGAGATGTCGTTTCCGGTGTAATCTGTGGTCTGGACAGTTTGCCAGGGGCAGATCCTTGCACAGAAACCTCCGCGGTTTTCCGTCCCATGGACGACGACGACGTTCCCGTCGACGGCTCCGTCGTCGACGGTATGGCTGTCACCAACGGTGTCCCCATCGACGATATTTTCCTCGTCGACGAAGTCTTCGTCGACGATGCGGTCGTAGACGATTCAGTCGTCGTCGACGCCTTCGTCGACGATGCCTTGGTCGTCGACATCTTCGTCGACGATGCCTTAGTCGTCGACGCGCTCGTCATCGACATCCTCGTCATCGACTCTTCCGTCGACGGAGGGCTCCTCATCGACGAGGTCGTCGTCGACGGGACCATCTTCGTCGTCGACGATGTTTTAGACGACGGCTTTAACAGTATAATGGACGAGATAGGGGTACCTGCTGACGATGATGAAGGGGTCGTCGTCGTCGACGAGTGGACCGACGCCGCTGTGGATGTGGACACGGTCGTCGTCGCTGTGGAGACATGTCCTGATGGCCTTTTTTGCGCCGAGGATGGTGTCGCAATTTTTGTGGCCGACAGAGTAGGCTTCTTGAAAGCGAGAGAGACTTTGTCAGACACTGAAGATTTTGAAGATCTTGCCTCTGAAGACTTCTTGTGTGTCTTCATAGGAGGAGCGTCTGAGGGGCCAGGAGATGTCATTCTCGGCCTCTTCAGGGAGACTTCAGAGGTTCCGGAAAAGCTCGCCTCTGAGGAAACCACACTGTCTCTGTCCTTGGGCCTGTCCAGCCAGATAAGCAGGCGGCCCTCCCTGTCTCTCAAGGTCTTATGTGGGAAAGACCTACATATTTTACAGTCCTTAGGGACGTGGTCCGGATAAAGGCAATACAAGCATAGTTCATGCTTGTCGTCCACATGAAGCCTCTTCTTCCCACATGAAGAGCAAGCCCTGAAAAGGGCTTTCTTCTGGGATTCAGACATGCCAGGAGTTGTAGATTAATTAAACACTCACTGCAGCAAGAAGAGGCCTGAAGTAGTCAGTGTTGAAGTCCTTGAAGAAGAAAGTCACCAAAAACGTGAACAATCTGGCTTGAAAGAAATCCTGAGGAGAACTCAGGTTGGAGACTCCCTAGCACAACGTGCGGTAGAAAATCTGAGGGACTGAGGCTCCTGCCAGGAAGGTTCTAGAGGGAGGTGATAGCTGATTGGCTGACTCTAAGAGTTTGGTCCTTTTTACATAAGGACTAGGATAGGCTGCTAAGGGGGAGGCCCTTAGGCCTATTTTTCTCTATGTATGTCTATAGGACATTACTTTTTTATGTACCGGAGGCTCCCGTCTCGACGACGGGGAATGATTCAGGCATGTGAATCTATGAAAGACACCCCTAATACTGGATAAATACGGGATATGCCCCCCCCCTCCCAAGACATCCCAGCATCACCCGAGCTTCAGGCGGGGTATGGTCGGGGAGTTTGGAGTCTAGGGGGACGTGAGATTGGAGCGCATGGCGCAGCTGGAGATACCTATAAAATTGCCAGGGATGTAAAGAAAACCGACTCCGGAGCTCTTGAAAGGAGCACATGTGGCTTCCCCGCCAGACGTCACCCAGGCAGGAGATCCCCAGGAGGTCCCAGTTGCGAAAGCCGCCGAGCCCCGATACCTCCCGCATCCAAGTGCCATGCCATAGCGGTGTAACCCAGGTTAGCACCTTCGACCAGCGGGTGTGCCGTAGGGCCGCTCGCCACGCCAGAAAGGGGGGCCCGCACGACCTCCGGAAGCGATTGAGGGATCGTCGCTCCATAGAGCATATTTTGAATAGAAGAGAATCCGGTGATCTGCACCTCCAGTCTAAAAGCCGGATCATCCCACCCACCCGAAAACCAGTCGTGGACCACCAGCAGCTGCGTAGCGAGGTAGTACAGGTAAAGATTAGTCATGCTCAGGCCGCCGTCATAGGAAGGAACTCGACAGCGGTCTAAAGCCAGCCGGGACCTACCTCCACCCCAAAGAAATTTAGTCACGGTCTTGTCCAGGTCCCGAAACCAAGAGCGGGGGAAGGAGCAGGGCGTGTTTTGGAGCATGTATAGAAACCGAGGGAGGATCATCATCTTATAAAGAGCAATCCTTCCCAACGGGTTCAACGGGAGTGACTGCCACTTTATCATATCTGACCTGGCCTTATTAACCAGGGGGCCACGTTGAGAGCCCAGCATAGTTCTGGGAGAAGGGTAACCCAAATCCCAAGGTATTTGAAGGACAGTCGTCGGAGGGCAATGTCAGACTGCCAATCAAAACACTCCCGAGAAGGGTGTAACGGAACCAAGACAGACTTCCCGGAGTTCAGATGGAGACCAGATGCCTATCCGAACCGATGAATAATCCGGCGCACCCGAGACAGCCGGATCCGAAAGATAAAGAAGAACATCGTCCGCATACAACGCAATTTTATCAGGGACCATACCCGGCCAGTCCCAGCCAGGGAGAGCAGGATCTGCCCGGATGAGCATGGCCAGGGGCTCCATCGCCAGGGCGAAGAGGAGGGGCGAGAGTGGGCAGCCCTGCCGTGTCCCCCGTCCTATGGAAAACGCGCGGGACATGGTCCCATTAACCAGCACTCGAGCCCGTGGGCCGCGTACAGAACCCGAACCATGGCGCGAAACTGGGGGCCGAACCCCATTTGCTCCAAGGTACTCCCACCCCACCGAATCAAAGGCCTTCTCGAAGTCAACCAGTAGAAGGGCCAGATAAGGAGAAAGGCGCTCTCGGTGGGCCAGAGCAAGATGTAGGCGCCGCAGGCAGTGTCTGGTTCCTCGGTTCGGCATAAACCCGCATTGGTCCGGGTGGACCAGCGAGACAAGAAGCGGGCGCAGCCGTTGCGCAAGGATGGTAGCGTATATTTTACGCTCGGTGTTGATGAGAGATATCGGCCGGTAGTCGGAGCAGGACTGTGATGGGGGTTGAGTCTTCGGAAGGACGACTATAGTGGCGGTATCGGTTTCTCGCGGGAATGAACCCTTCTCCATCGCCTCTGCAAAGAGATCCAGAAGCCGCGGGGCCAGGGTGTCACGGAAATGGGCGTAATACTCCTGTGGAAAACCATCCGGTCCCGGGGTCTTCCCAGGCGCCAAATGAGTGATTGCCGTCTCAACCTCCTGCAGGGTAATGGGCAGGTCCAAGGCCTCCTAGCCTCCTGTCCCAACCGCTCAAGGGCCACCCCACACCCCCTCATCAATCCCGCAAGGGAGATCCCCTGCGCCCGGTATAGTTGGGAGAAGTAGTCCGCAAAGGTTTGCGCTATTGCCACCGAAACCATGTGGGTCCCACCCGCGGCGTCCGTGATGGCCGGAATCACCCAGCCTGCACGAGGGTATGTGGCCAGTCAGTGCAGGAGCGTTCCATTCTTATCCCCCCACCCGTAAACCCGGGCCACTGAGGAACGCCAAAGAGTCTTCGCAGCCTCCAGAGAGTGCATGCGCATTTCCTCTCGGAGAAAGACCAGCCGGCGCGCCCGTGTGGTGTCTCCCAACACGTCCTGGTCGCGCTCAAGCTCCAGGGCCTGCGCTTCACAAGCTGTAAGTTGCCGGAGTTGGCGTCGACGCTGCTGCTGCAGATGCCCCTTTGCAACCCCTCTAATAGTCGCCTTGCCAGCCTCCCAGAGCCCACATTGTGATGGTAGTACTCCGTGATCCCATTCTCCACCACCCTCCGAAAGGCTTTGTCCTGAAGGAACCAGGCATTCAAACGCCACGTCAGACGGGCAGAAAAGGGAGGTGGCCAAGAGCGAGAAGCATCGGCGAGTGATCAGAGAGGCCTCTCGGAAGAATGCGGACATCACAAACCACTGCACATTCGGTAGAGGGGACAAAATTTAGGTCAATCCGGGCGTGGGAATGGTGCGCCGCCGAAGTGTGGGTATATTAGCAATCGCGTGGGTGCCAAACCCTCCAAACGTCACACAAGCCCTGGGCTTCAGCCCAGCACGATAATTGTTTCGCGCAAGCGGTTCTGGTAAAGGAGACCGGACCCGTCGAGTCCAGATGGGGTGTTTAGACAGCGTTGAAGTCTCCACCGAGGACAAGAGACCCCGTCGGGAGTTTGGGAAGGAGATCCGCGGTGTAAGAGAGAGCGGTCTGCAGCAGGGATGGCGCTGCGTAGAGGGACAGCAGTGTAAGCAGCTGCCCCTCCAGGGTGCCACATACCGTAACGGCCATTCCCTGGGGGTCTAGATGCACCTGAGTCAGTACAAAGGGAAAGGAGCGTTTAAGCAGGATAGCCACCCCCCGGGAGCCCCTAGCGAAGCCTGAGTGCCAGACCCTATCGTATCCGTAGCGGGCGAGAAAGGGACATTTATTACCCATAAGGTGGGTCTCTTGAAGAAGGAGCACGTCAATCTCCGCACGCTGCGCATATTTGAGGACCGCCATGCGCTTGAAGCGATGCAGCAGGCCATTGACATTCCAGGACAAGACACGCACAGCAGCCTTCGGCATGGGTGTGTCCGCCATGGGAGCAAGCAGGGGCATGCATGACAGGAGATAGACAAGGTGGCCACGAATGAGAGCAGTGGGTGAGTCGGGAAGCGCGCATGAAGCCATCACCCAGCGGGCACCGCGCCCACACTGGGGCCAATGAGCGCGTAGGCAGGAGAGCTCCCCGGAGGGAGGGACATGAAGAGATCGGACAGGAGAGCAGGTCAAACACTACATGATGCCTTAGAATCACAACAGCGAGGATTGCACCCTCTAACAACAAAAACCTCCCTAGGAGGAAGAAACAACCCCCAAACCAACCCCAACCCCGCACCCCCCACCCTATACTTCGAAAACAGAAGCATCTGTTGCCCTAACAGTGTGTAACCAAAACCAAGCTAAAACGCTCGGGCCCGAGTGCCAGTGGACCCCTTAAGAAATCTGAGCAAACCCAATTCACCCGCCCTGGCCGAGAGCAACAAGTGTATAGGAGCACCGAGACCCGATGCGAAGTCCAACAACCAGGAAGCACATCCCAGTCTCCCCTCCCCGACAAAAATATTACAATCAGTAGATGGAAGTCAAATGGTAGGGCTGCGGGAAAGGTCCGAAGTGTCCACTTGAGGAGCAGGCTGGGTCAGAGTCCGCCCGCCGGGGGGGGGGGGGGGGCATGGCCAGCCGCATCAGGACTGGCGGGCGCCGCCAAAGAGGCAGAGGAGACCCGGATGCTCGGCGCGGCCGCCCCCCGGAGCGCGCGACAATCACCTCCTCCCCCGTGCGCCGTCATCGTCGGGATCGATCAGGGCGCCTCTCGCCCCTCCCGCCCCCCCACCAGTGATCCCCGACCAGCGCGCTGCAGGGGACATTCCTCTGCGAGCCAAGTCCAGGCTGCCCGTGGCGTGTGGAAGAAGAAGGTCTTTTGCTGAAAAATGACTCGGAGGCGGGCTGGGAACTGCAGCAGATATTGGAGGCCCATGGATCGCATCTTTTGCTTTACCTCCATGTAGGAGCGCCGGAGCTCCTGGACCTCTCGGGTGTAGTCCGGTGTAGGAGAGTAGGGTCTGCTTTCTATGTTCACCCCCACTTTTTGCTTTTGCTTTACTGGTTTTCGACTTAGATGTGGCTGTGGGCCTGCTAATCAGACCCACAGCCCTGCTGTTCTCTCTCTAAATTAATACTATGTACTTTAGGTGCATAACCCATTCGGATAGGATCATCTTATTGGACCCTGTACAGTGTACCCTAGGTACCCAGGGCATAGGTGTACCCTAGGCCTACCAGGGGCTGCAGCATGTATTATGCCACCCCTGGCCTGGCCTTCCATTTCGACACAACTGGCTGATCACTCAGCTGGGGCAAGGTCGTGTAATCACCCCTTGCTTAGGTGTAGTATTCCTATACCTAACTTACATATAGACACATGTGTACCTATCAGCCACTCCTATGGGTAGGCCTTAACAATCCTGGAGGCAGAGTGCTTGGTAACATGTGAGATGGTGCTCTAGCATGAGCTGAGCCTGTCTGCAGCTTTCGGAACCATGTCCTTATAGCTGTTCTATGATATAGCCTACCATATACTCTTAAAGTGCCTTATAATCTTAAACGGTTATGGTAACTATGGTTTGGCTTTATCGAAACATGTCGTGTAAGGTGTCTAACACTGTGGAATAATACCCCCATAACATTTCTGGACATGAGGATATTATTCCCCCCTTCTAGAGGGAAAGACATGTTGAAATCATACTTTACTGTTAGCCTCTGACCAAAGCCTCAGCATCACAAAATGGATGCTGCTGCCACGACACAAGTCTGACCTCCTGCTGCTGGGAGTGATCCCAGCCAGGGAGGCCTGGACAATAGGTTTCCTGCTTGGGGAGGTGCTAGCACCTCCCCAGACAACCTTTAGTGTATTGGGGCAGGGTGGGCTGAAAGGAATGAGACATGCCTGGGGCACACAAGGTGTTCCTTGCATAGTCCAGTTCAAACCGGCACTGGGGCAGTCCAGCCCCAGCTCTGGCGCGAAACTGGACAAAGGGAAGTGGGTGTAACCACCCCCTCCCAGGTCCCACCCATAAGGCGTGACCTAGCAGGTATCCCAGCCCCCCAGATTAGTATAAGAGTGGGAGTTGGGCCTCAAGACTTTAGATTATCCTGAACCTGCAAACTTGAACAGAAACTATGGACCTTCGACATTCGACGAAAGAAGAAGACTGAAGAATCTCCCTTGTGGCCAAGGAGTGGCTACCCTGTGCAAACAGGAACCATCAAGAGACTACCCTTTGCTTTGTCCAAGTTCTACGAGGAACCAACTGCAGAGCCCGACCAGAGCCTTGACTTCCAGACTTCTCCGACCCTGATCCACATCCACAGCAGAGCTGAGATCCGTGGAGGCGACGAGAGACGTGGGACCGGCTACCTGGGAAAAGTGGCTAGTATCTTCAAGCGCAGCTTCTGAGGCACCCTCGAAGTTGTGCACCGGGGATTGAGAAGCCCCAACCCCAAGCACCATCTGCACCGAAGACCAGCCCCCCACACTCCACGAGTCCTGCGTGGGGCCCTTCTGCATTTTCCTGCTTGCCGCGTCTGTCCGGTTGCTTGCCCGTTGGCTAGTGGCCTTTGTGACGACGCATCCCGTAATCTTCAGCGCTGGTTTGGCTCCTCCAGACCGGCTCCTGCTCCTTTGAAAAAGAGAAGCATCCCAGACCTTCCTGGTCTGCACCAGAAGCAAGTCCTGCGTGTGTTCCGCTTGCCAAGGCTTGGTGAGTCCTAGTCCAACTTCGACGCCGCCGACAGCAAAAGCCTTCGTGGGACAGCTCGCCTCCTGGTCCTGGTCGTCCGCGACGCTTCCTGGTCCTCGTGGCTGCAGCGACAAGCTTCACCTTCACCTGCAATCTTCACGACATCGCCTGGTTCCTTCCTGGTTCCACGTGGTCACTGGCTAGTGACCTTGACTCTGTCCCTTCTGCTTGCAGGTCTCCTCTCTTGATCCCAGCCTTGGGATCCACCGGACACTCTTCACTGACTGCCTGTCAGCATCTTTCTTCAGGCATCCATAGGAGTCGACGACGAAACCCGACGCAACTTCACCCCTATGCACCCGCAGCCTGTGGGCTAGGTAACTTGGGTACTCCGGTGCTCATGAGGATAGTGACTATCCTAGTGTCTAGTTTTCCAGTCTCGACTTCCTAGCTACTCCGGAAGTGTCCTAAATCTGTCTATTTCTAAACTGTACTATTGCTAGTGACTTTTACGCATTACGCTCTGCACTTGATTCCCGTGGGCCTCCCACTTCCTAACCTTTGGTAGTATAGTGTAGCCCCAGCGATTCCCTAGGCCTAGGCCTATCCTATTTCCGTGACAGTGGTCCTTATACCACTTACTTAGTATATGGTTTGCGTGGCCCCTAGGGCCTAACTGTATTACTTACCTGTGTGACTTAATGTATGCATAAATAAGACTGTGTTGTACTTACCTCTAATCTCATAAAGAGTGCCGAGGGTTTGACTAGAATAAATACACTTTATTTTATATATATATCTGTTGTGGTGTCCTTTCATTTGGTATTCAAGGGATTATATATGGTATCACAGCTGGCTTCACATGCCATTCAGAGTTTAGCCTAAGACTGCTCTTGTCCATGCTACCACTAGGATAGCTGGTCTATAAGGTTGACTTTACAACCAATCACCATAAGGGTATTTGGACTGATATAAGGTGTACACTAGAACTAGTGACATCATACATCAGGCCAACTTCTCACATCCGGGAATACCATTATAGTGTGATTCTGGTAGTGGAGAGTCGTAGAGCGCCTGGCCTCCTGTATGATCGCATCTCTGTCTCTGAAATTCAGGATCTTCAGGATAAAGGGACGGGGGGGGCGCTCCCGGGGGTCTAGGAGCCAGGGAGCGATGGGCCCTCCCCACCACGAAACAGGCCGAGAGGCTGTCCGCCGGCATCCAGGATTTAAACCAACGCTCCAAGAAATCATCCACACGACCCGCCTCCGCTCCCTCCGGGAAACCCACCAGGCGGAGGTTACAGCGACGGGCACGATTTTCAGCATCCTCAACCCGGCGGTGCAGTTCTTTAGAGTGGGTGGTCAGTTCACGCACCTGGTCCTGCAGCTGGCGGATATCGTCTTCAGCTGTCGAAATTCTAGATTCAGCTTCAGAGATGCGGGCGGAGGCGTTCCGCAGGTCTTGTCGAAGAAGGGCCACGTCCACCTTCACCTCTCCCACCATACCCCCCAGGGAGGAGCGGGATGCCGTGATGGCCTAAAAGATGGCAGCAAGGTCCGTGCCAGGGGTTTGGGCCCCTTACCCGGCGGGGCCCGGCTCTTTCTCGGAGGTCGTGAATTTGTCCATCCTAGTCTGGGTGGCCACAGGCGTCGACCTAGAAGCCCTGTCCTTACCCATGGCGGCAGCACCGCAGGCACCGGGGGCACTTCGCCCAGTCAACGGGCAACGGAACCAGCCTCGGCGATTCCGCAAGGACTCGGGAGGCGAACAGCAGGAGGACACCTCGCTAGACCCGAAGACCACTCACCACAAGCCCCACGGTGTATCACCTCGCCAACTGCCCGATCCGGCAACCGATGAGCCCGTAAGAGCTGTTGCTCGTCCTCAGCCCCGGATCCTGCCTGGAGGGGCACCACTCTTTACCCCGCGTCGCAGCCGGGGTCAGGCCTCCGCACACCAGCCAAAGTCACAGGGCGCCCGTCCGCGCCACAAACCCCCTCCCGGGGAGTCCAGCGCCTCCACCGCCCATGCACAGCTCAGGCCTATAGGCTCCAGGGGCCTCCGTGGACAGGGCCACCACCAACACACAGGACTCCGGAGGTGGATACGGAGGGGCTAAAGGAAGAAGGCGAGGGATGACCAATCACCCCCCCCGACCGCCGGCCCGAACCCCCGACGCAGCGTCACAACCACTCTCCCACCGCTGCAGGCCGTGGAGCACCAGGGCAAGTCAAGCCACGTTGGTGGGGGGGAAAGAAGGGGGAGCCGGCCCCCAACCGCCGACACCCGGCCCGATGGGGAGGGCCCCCCGCCACCTCCAGCCCCCACAGCCACTCAAGTCGCCCCACCGGGGAGTCCAATCAGCGCCGCACTCACCGCCTGTCCTCCAGCCCAGCTCTGGGCTGGAGGAATGAGCCCCACAGCACCTCGCTGGGCTGGAGGAATGAGCCCCACAGCACCTCGCCCCCAGCTGAAGGGCATCAGGCAGGGGCCCCTCCGAACCCCCAGGGGGGGGGCCGCCGCAGCAACAGCCTCTCCCGGCCGCCAGGACCTCCAGGCCTAGTTGCCTCGTGGGCGCCGCGGGCTCGAGTAGCCGCGCGCCCGCACCCAGCAACCAGGATCATAGCCGCCTCCCGCCGGGCACTGATGAGACAGCGAGCGCAGCTCCGGGGGGGGGGGGGGGGGGGGGGGGCAATCACGCCCCAAACTCCTGCCAGGGAGAGCCAGGCGGTTTAGGGCCCCAGGACAGCCAAAAGCAGCCGGCCAGGGCAGGATCAGGCGGAGTAGAGAGGATCAGCGGGGTCCGGCGTCAGGAGCTTCACCATGAAGCGGCCATGCCGGTCAGGCGCCACCTAGCGCTCCCCAGCCAAACTTATTTAAGGGTTGTTTTGATGTACAATAGCTCCGTCAGACTCATCCAACCACACTTCAAGAGAAACCCAGCACAAACAGCTGTGACTATCTAGAATTGTCATCCTGCCCAGATGTGAAGGCCCAGATGTGAAGACCCACAGCCGTCACGGTTCTGGCAGGTTCCATATCACAGCGAAGGAAGTCTTACTTTTTTGAGCACTGAAAAGTGCATCTCCCCACCATCATTTTTTACCTACTCAGAACCCTAACGGGAAATAACTTTTCCAGATGCATCAAATAAGAGTGCCACTGAAAATATGTACCAAAGGTAAGGGACGCCTCCAACTCCCAGATACCACAGCAGTTTCATAATAATTACTCACTAGTTAAGTGTTTCACAGGTGTGAAAAAAGGTCATCACCATCTCTCCACACTATGTAACCTAGGTTTTTATTTCAGTAATGTCTCCATTTAAAGAATTTAACTTTCAAATTAAATTCATTTCTTAAATCACATGCCATACATATCCATTCAGTTATTCATGAAAGTAATTGGCATGAAAACTTCACAAGCAGATTACTATTACTATTCACAAGGCTTCTGTGATCAGTCGTCATCTTTTCATCCAGTGAGGCTTCACAACAGGGTGCTTAATGCACCATAATATTCAAGCACTTCTGGTTGTCACAAACACTGCAATACCCACTATTTGAGACAGAAGTGCACTTATGATGTTATGTATGACACCGTGTTTGTAAGGGCAGAGGTAATGCTCGCTATACATCTTCACAAGAGTGAATAGATTAACATTTTACATATTGTCTTATTAATGAAAATTTCAAAACAAACATTCACTAACCAAAAATTAAAAATAAAGAAACTTTGCAGACATTCAAAGTGTAGGTTTATCCAATCAAGCACATACCATAAAATACATCATTCAGTACGAGTACCAGAACGTCTGCTTATTGTATATACAACATAATTAGCGATACTGTTGTACAGTCATGATGTACTAATCCTAATGGTATCAGGCTTAGATATGAAGACACTACATCTCATGCTATCCTATTTGGGGAAACCTATGTGTTAAAGGCAGGAGCTCCTAATGTTGGAGGGTCCCGCACTGCACTGTACAGCTACATCCCAGTAAACCAATGGTTTTTGTATTCTTCATAAAGACTTCCTGTTGAGAGGCATGCTGTTGTTTAGTCTCGGTGCTCTTAGCTTTTTCTCCCAGTTGGTGCACAGAACTCAGTGATATAGAGCAAACACTAAGCACATCATTTGTTTGAGAATATTTCCAAACGACGAAAAGTGTGCTTTCCTTTAATTTCCTTAGTTGCACAGATTTGTCTGATATTTCAAGTATGTTTATTTCTTCAGGTACTTTCAGTGTGTTTTGTTCCTCGTGTATGGCTTCTCTGGTCTGTTTTTCAAATTTCAACATTGTATTTCCTCTTGCTCATTTAATCCAAGTTTTTCCAACGCCTACAGACCTCTTTAGGCTCTCCTTTAAACAACTTGTGTTATTTACCTTTAAGGTTTTGTCACCACTTTAGGTTTTTATCGAATTTTGTGATTGTTTTTGGTTCATTATTGGAGACACTAATAGTATCTTTGAGATGCCATTAATCCACGAGTTCTTAGTTTCAGTCCTTAAATGTTTGTTATAGGCTTGGCTACTCTACTTACTATTTGTTATGTTTTCAACATGTTTCTTCAAATTGGTGGAATTCGCCTCCTTCTCTCGTCAGTTTCGTAATGGACAACAATGTTACTGCCCTCTTTGTTATTCCCTTAATGGTAAGGCAATCCTACTCATGCATCTCATTTGAATTCAGATTTTGATACAAAATATAATTTATAATGCAATCACCATTTAATCTATTTTAGTGTTATAGATTTTAGAAGCCATGTAAATACATTGATTTAATGTGTGTTCATTAGAGGTATCTTTAGGACCTGTTTAAACATTTTCTTGATGCTCGTCTCAACTCTGATAGTAATTTATTTGCTGTGCCCGATTCTCGTGGCTGTACATTATAGCTTTTTAATTGTTGACATGTTGGATCCTCTGCATGTCTAGGTATTGTTCTTATTCTTCTCTTAATAAAACGTCCCTTTTCTTTGTAGTTTTTCTTGTAGAAGTCCGTTTCATAATGGGGTTCGGAAGATTACAAAGGCTGCCACTATTTGATTTTGGGTAGGTATGTGTTACTGTTAGTAAGACAGAACTGCCCGTTTGCTCGAGGGCACTAGGCTTAGCTGCAAAAAATAAAGGGATGTTAACATTGGTGACTGAAAGGAAGAAAATATTTTGCAATACGTGGAGGGGGAAATTCATGAGGAGACTGCCTAGTGCTCAACCACTCCAGCAGTCTGTGTCAAAGCAAGTGTATCACTAGATGACAAAATTATTTTAACAGTGCAAAATGTCAAGATGTGGTTACATTTTCTTGCAACATCAGCACTTCGAGGGACCCTCTTTATACTATTAACATCAGAATTGATTTGGTTCACTTAAAAGGGAGATGGAGATAATGACCTCTCAAAAATAGTTATTAACTGATGAACAGTTAAAGAAATAGTTTTTCGAGAAAGGTTATTTATAAAATATATACATTTTGAAACTTTAGCTATTAAATGATCTACTCAAAAAGTCAATTTGTGATTATTTATCCGTTTAGAGAGCAAAAAGTTAATTTCTCCCTGGTCGCCGTCTCCAGTATAACAAGGAATACCCTAGACCAGGTTGAAGAGGCACTACAAATGTTTTGAAGTACTCTGAGAAATGTATATTTTAATGTTAGTTAAGTTGAAACACTTTGGTAGCTGAAAGCCAGACATATAGTAGATTAATAGAGCTATCACAAATAAGTGTGAAGTGAATTAAATAAAAATAAAAGCATGCATCTTAAGAATCAAAACAAGTTCTAATGCAAGTAAGGAAAGTACACCTGCCATGACACTTTAGCATGTTCATTCTCACTTTTCCCAAAAAATGTGGTCCCCAAAAAATGTGGTCCCCATTCTATTAGAAGCCCATTACTATTTCCGTTACATAATTCTCATATTAGTTTAAACAAACACAATGCCTACCTTACACCTATTTCTCTACTACAGTGTATAGGGTCATCTGTAGAAAAACACAAATGGCAAACAGGTTGATTACTTTCAGAGAGGAATAAAAATTAATGTCTCATAAAACCCTCGCTTCAAGACTGAATACTTTCTTCAATTAATCCACCCATGAGCCACACTTCTATTTCCAACATGTCAGACTGCTGTCTTCCTGATGCTGTTTATTTTGCAATAGTTTTGAATTGAAACCATCTAGTTCTACTGATTTAAGTTGTTTGTTTCTCAGTGAAGTATTCTGTTCAATACCGGATTGCTTTCCTCTCCAAAACAATGCATTACAGGACTTATTTGATGGGGCTGTTTTAAGCTATTATTTTGGGGTTTTCATCATTTTCTTCCTGGAGCGTAGATCTTCACAGGTATGCTTTCTGCGATGTTGGTTATAATCACCCTTCCAAGTGAAGCTTTTCCCACAGTCATTACATTTATATGGCCTCTCTCCAGTATGCAGTCTCATATGCACATGTAGATAATCTTTTCGACCAAACCTCTTTTGACAAAACTCACAGGGAAAAGGTTTTTCGCCTGTATGTGTTCTATAATGCTTGACAAGATTACCCTTTTGAAGGAAGCTTTTGTCACAATCAGTGCATGCATATGGCCCTACTCTGCGATGATCTGCCATATGCCTCATAAATTCCTCCTTCAGCCTGCAGATTTTTCCACACATATTACATGTGTAAGCGGGCTGGTTCTGCTCCTCTGTGTTTTCAAGATCATTAGGAAATTGTGAATACTTCGGATTATGTTCATATTCATTATATTTCTGTAACACTCCTCGTTTGGGCATTCCTTGATACAAACGATTTCCAAATTGAGTTGTTTTTTTTCCTCTTTTGGTCTGGTAACCTTCTCCCCACATTTGCCTTCTTGATGTTATTCCCTTGCGAGAGCTCTGTGACACCTGGCTAATGCTTTCCTGTGGTAATGATTTACTGGATGTCTTTTGTTTGGTAAACGGTATAGTTGCTCGAACTTTCCTTTGTCTGTGCATAATCCCAACTCCTGCTGGAATGAAATGAAAGTCAGTTAGGCACTTTTTAGTAGCAATACAATGACAATTTAGTAAATAACTAAGGCAAAGGGTAATCATGATATGCTCCGCCTGCCAGGCCTATCATTCTGTTCCATCTCTCCTACTCTCCCCACACACCTTCTTCCACCCTCTGCCCTCTGAAAAGCAAGTAGTAAATGTTTCTGTTAATCTCCAAGCATTTAGGATTTCTGTACGGAATTGCACTCTGTAAATCCAGGTCCTCCCCCAGTAATTGCCTATTCTAGTGGATTTAACTAGTAATAACCATAATGATTTGTGGCTATTCAGGAAAGTAACAGAGATTCCAGCTACCTAGACATTATTCCTCAATACTCGTAACCAGGGACTTAGTAGATTAATAGGTCCAAGAAATGACTTGTATTCTCAAACCTTCTGAACTGAAAATGTGTAATAAAAATGTGTAATAAAAAAAAATACATATGTGGATATGTATTATGCGTACTGTACTGAGTTTTGTGCTGTCATTGTAGATATTTAGTATACCAATGGTTCCATCAATATAAAAGGTGAAGAAACGCATTACGGGCACATACACAGAAGATGGGGGGTTTATATATTCCTTCAAAAAGGAGGACATGAGGCCACGAGGCACACCACCCCAACCCCATCCACCCAATATTCAGAAACTAATGGCTTGGGACAACACGAAGCCTAGTACCACAGGTTGAACTATACATGAAGGCGCAGGCGCCGCCACCCCCGCTCCCCATTCTTGGGGAAACACATACCATCCCGAGTCAATGAGGTTGGGGACTACATATCCTATGAATGGGCTGCGTGATGACTGATGCACATGCTTGCCCTTATGAACAAGCTTAATACCCTGGCGAGCACGCGCACACACAGCAGCCCTTCAACATGCAGGGCTTTAAGGACAGGGTTAGGTATGCTGGCAGGTGTGATGTGAACTCTTGATAAAGTATGTCATGGTGACATGTTTTTTTAAGGTACTTGCTTTACTTACTTTACCAAAACAACATATTCAAAGTACACGTTTTCAACAAATATTTTTCCCTCCGTAGTGTTTGACAACATACAGGCTCTGCCTACCTCTAACACCCTATGGAGCAATAGAGCGGTGTGAGCAGTGTAGGTCTGGATGCTTATTTTCGGGCATAAGAGTGTGCATTCACATGATTGAAAACACCAACGTTACATTTTAAGGAGTGTTCTCACCGCTTCATGGGGGTCTAATAGGGGTTTCCACCAGCGAGTGTAAATGAATGCTGGAATACTTCAATTGGTGAAAACTAACTTAGTGCAACAATGCGTGACATCCATATTAAGTGTAAAAAAACATGGTCCAATGTCCCAGTTTCTCTTTACATATCGTTCCAGACAACAACAAAAATTGAATATGCTACTTACCAGTATGCATCTGTTCTTGGCATGTAGGGCTGCTGACATTCATATCTGTGCATAGATCGCCGCCTAGTGTTGGGTCCGGATGTTTGCACGTTGTTGTCCTGGAAGAGTCTTCGAAGTATCCTTGGATAGGTGACTCCTCCCCTGGACTACAGTGCGCATGGGCATCCTCTCCATCCTCAGATTGTTTTTCGCCATTGTGGCAGTGATGGAGTAGATACAGAAAGTGATGACCATGCTTGCAATAATTCTGAGAGCTGCAGCTGCGACAGGCGCCGGGGAGGAGGGAGGGCGATATGAATGTCAGCAGCCCTACATGCCAAGAACAGATGCATACTGGTAAGTAGCATATTCAGTTCGAGGCATGTGGGCTGCTGAATTCATATCTGTGCATAGAATACATAGCAGTGCCCTCTATTGGCGGCGGCTACCCGTGCCAGCTGCAGCGGTCTGAAAAAGTGTTTTGAGAACAGCCTGTCCTACAGCTGCCTGCTGTTTTGACTGCACATCTACGCAATAGTGTTTTGTAAATGTGTGTGTAGTGGACCATGTGGCTGCTCTGCATATATCATGCAGGGGAATATTTCCTAGGAAGGCCATGGAAGCCCCCAACTTGCGTGTTGAGTGGGCTCGTGGTGGAATAGTTAATGTGCGTTTTGCCTTTTGATAACAGATTTGAATACACTTAACTATCCATCTGGCTATCCCTGCTTTGGAGATGGCGTTACCTTTGTGGTGTGGGGCAAAGGCAACGAACAGTTGTTTTGTCTTCCTGAAGGGTTTAGTCCTGTCGATGTAGTACATGAGGGCCCTCCGTACATCTAGTGTATGTAATGCCCTCTCTGCAACAGTTTGTGGGTTTTGGAAGAAAACGGGCAGTTCAATAGTCTGGTTCATGTGGAACTGCGATATTACCTTGGGCATGAATTTGGGGTTGGTACGTAGTACGACCCTGTTGGCGTGAACCTGAATAAATGGCTCTTGAACGGTTAGTGCCTGGAGTTCACTAACTCTTCTTAGGGAAGTGATCGCTACCAGGAAGGCTACTTTCCAGGTAAGGAATTGAATCTCGCATGAGTGTAGAGGTTCAAAGGGTGGACCCATCAGGCGTGTGAGGACCAAGTTGAGGTTCCACATTGGAGCCGGTGGGTGACTAGGTGGAATGACTCGTTTGAGTCCTTCCAAGAATGCTTTGATGGCAGGCACTCTGAAGAGAGAGAGGTGCTGCCTGGTTTGCAGATAGGCTGATATTGCGGTCAAATGGACACGTATAGAGGTGTACGCCAGATTGCATCGGTATAGGTGTAAGAGGTAACATATGATGTTGTGGATGGATGCGTCCAGCGGGTTAATGTCATTATTACCGCAATAAATGACGAACCGTTTCCATTTGGCTGCATAGCAAGCTCTTGTAGTGGGTCTCCTGGCCTCCTTGATGATGTCCATACAGTCAGGTGGCAGATTGAGATAGCCAAACTCTAGGACTTCAGGAGCCAGATCGCCAGGTTCAGCTGTTGCGGATCTGGGTGCTGAACCTCTCCATGGTTCTGCGTCAAATGCGCGGGTTTGATCCGCAGCCTTTGATGCGGTACCACGGAAAGTTCGAGGAAGGTGGTGTACCACGGCTGGCGTGCCCACGTGGGAGCAACTAGGACGAGTGTCAGGGAGTGTTGTCGGAGTTTGCGAGCCACCAGCGGTATCAACGGTGCTGGGGGAAAAGCGTACGCAAATTTGCCGGACCAGTTCATCCATATCGCATTGCCCTGCGACTGCGGGTGTGGGAATCTGGCGGCGAAGCTTTGGCATTTTGCGTTTTCGCTTGTCGCGAATAGGTCTATTTCTGGGTGACCCCACTGCTGGAAGTACGGTTGGAGTACCGATGGGTGTAACTCCCACTCGTGCATCTGGTGGCTGTGTCTGCTGAGCAGATCCGCCATCTGGTTGTCCTTGCCGGGGAGGTGTTCCGCCATGAGGAACATGTTCCTCTGAATGGCCCACTTCCACATGCTCTGAGCCAGATGAGACAACTGTGGAGAGTGTGTCCCTCCCTGCTTCTGTATGTAGTACATTGCGGTCATGTTGTCCGTCCGGATCAACACGACCTTGTTGCACAGATGTACTTTGAAAGCCTTCATGGCCAGGAAGATTGCCATCAGTTCCAGAAGGTTGATGTGCATCTTCTTCTGTTGTGTCGTCCATAGTCCCTGCACTGTGTAGTGGAGTACATGAGCTCCCCATCCCTGGAGAGACGCGTCCGCTGTCAGTACTATTTGTGGAACAGGCTCTTGGAACGGTCGGCCCTTGCAAAGGTTTTGTGGATTCCACCAATGCAGAGAGTTGTATGCCCGACCGCTCACCAACACTAGGTCTTTCAACTGTCCTTGAGCCTGATTCCACTGACGTGCTAGGCACTCCTGAAGTGGGCGCATATGTAATCTCGCGTGCGGGACTATGAAGATGCAGGAGGCCATCATGCCTATCAACTGCATAAACACTCGCGCTGGAAGCGAGTGGTTGGGTCTGAACTTGGAGATCAGCGCTTGTATGCCGTTGATCCTCACTAAATTTGGCTGAGCTGTGGCCGCCAGAGTGTCTATAGTCGCACCTAGGTACTGTTGTACGTGTGCGGGCTGGAGATGAGACTTTGGGTAATTTAGTGAGAATCCCAGACTGTGAAGAAGGTGAATGGTACGGTGTGAGAAAGTGCCATCTTTCTTGCATGGTATGCCCCCACTTTTTGCTAAATTGCTGAATGTACTTCGATTGAGTGTACCCTGGGTTCCTGCCAATCAGGTGCCCAGGGCCTATGTTCCTTCCTTAAACCACACAAACTCCAAATTGGCAAACCCTAGCCACATGTCAGCCCCTAGTAAATGGTACCCTAGGTACCCAGGGCCTTGTGACCAGGGAAGGCCTCTAAGGGCTGCAGCACTCATTGTGCCACCCTCAGAGGCCCTGTACCCTTACACACACACACACTGCCCTTGCAGGCTGAGTGTCTGGGTGCAGGACAAAACAAAGAGTCGACATGGCACACATCACTGTGTACCATGCCCATCACCTACACTGCCAAGGCATATGCCAGCCACCCCTCTAGCTGGGTGCATTACGCCTATGGTGTGGGCACAGGAGCAGGAGCCCTGTGCCCCTACAGTACCCGGGTCCATTCCTGGGCACTGTAAGTGCAGTGCTGTCATTTAAGGATACATGGTGCTGAGAGCTTGTCAAACACGAGCTCCACAGCACCATACTGGCAACACTGAAGCCTGGGAAGTTTGGTATCAAACTTCTCAGCACATTGAACCCACACTGATGCCAGTGTGGGATTTAATGTACTAAGCACCCCAGAGGGCATCTTAGAAGATGCCCCCTTACAGCTAACTTGCAATCCACGTCTGCTCTGAGGCTGCCCAGGCTGCCACACAGCAGACACGTTGCTGGACCCCTGGGTGGGAGAGCCCCTGCTCTCCCGGGCCTGCAACAATGCACATCCTGGGTGAGGTGAGAAATCTCCTCCCCCAGGATGAGCAAAGGGAAGCTTCAAAGGCATGCCGCCAGTTGGAGTTTCCCCAGGCCACTGCAACCCCCCACTCTGGCGGGAAGCTTGGCCGGAAACCCCATACAAGGACAGGGGATGTGCCAGCCTGCCCACCCCACCCCTCAGGTGGGGGAGGCGAGGTGAAGCACATCTCCGGGCTCTCGCCATCTTGAAGATGGGAGGCCCTACCCTATCAGGATTAGGCTACTGCCCCCCTCCCACAGGAGAGAGGCAGGATAGGGGGTGTACCCACCCCAGGACAAGGACCCATTGGTCCCTGGCCTTCACCTACCTGTAACGCCCCTAAATCTAGTATTTAGGGGCCCCCTGAACCTTCCTTCCCCAGATTCCAGATAGAAAAACGACAAGAAGAGCAAGAAGAACAAAGACCTGCCCTGCAGCTGCTAAAAAGAGAAGAAGACACCAACTGCTTTGGCCCCAGCCCTACCGGCCTGTCGACTCTCGAACCTGCACCAGCGCGGCATCCCACGTGGCCAGCAACCTCACCAACCCCGGAGGACCTGGCTACCCTTTAGCTCTAAGCCCCTGGGACTCCCACGAGTAGAGGCTCTACTCAAGAAACCTACTTGCTATCCCTGGCACCAGCCCGGGACCGCGGACCCAACACACTCTGCACCAGCCAAGCCTGGCCAGTGCCGGAGTGGACAAAGACCCTGAGGACGACCCCACGGCGACTGTGACCCCGAGTCCGGCACCCAAGGACCCCCCTCGACATCCCGGAAGAAGCCTGCAGCCTCAGAACCAAGTGCCACCCCAGCCGCGATCAACCAGAGGGTAAGATTCCCGACGTCAAAAGGCACCCCTGCACCCGGCGCCCTGCGACCCCCTGTGCCCAATCCCGGGGTACCCACCTAACCTACAACTACCCAACTTACCTCTCGAAGTGGTGGTGGCACCTGAAACATCCTCGTCCCCGAGCCTGCAGCCTCTTTCCAAACCGGAACATTCCCATTGATTTCCATTGAGCGCCCTAAGGCTCAAAAGCACCCTGCACCCAGCCGCCCGAGTGGCCCTGGCAGTGCCCTCTCTACTCTAACCTACTTCCCCACTTGCCCTGAGTAAGTGACCAGGAACCCAGCTCCCACAGCCGCGTGGCTTGCCAGACAGCAGCCACCAACCAAGGCCCCCCTATCCCTCATAGGATAACATTGGGCCCAACTCTCTCTGCACCCGGCCGTCCTGAAACCGCTGAGGGTGAACCAACTGTGCTTACCTGACACTGGGGGACCCCTGAGTCCATGCCCGGAATTTCAACATTACCAGTCGAGTACTTACCCTTAAACCGCTAACTTCATTTTCCTCATAGGGTAACATTGACTGGCTTTTTCTTCAAAAATCTTCTAAGTGTGAACTTTTCAAAACTGCAAAAATTCACCAAAAATCAGCCAAGTGACAAAAACGAATTTACTCACCTGCTCCTAGGTGAGCTCCCAGTGCTGGATCTTGGTGCCCAGCCCTGACTCTGAAAAGTGTTCACAACTATACTTACTTCTAACTCATTTTTCTCCCATAGGAAACCATTGTCTGCTTTTCTGTGAAATTTCTTCTAAGTGTCTACTTTTGCAAATTTGAAATATTCTTTTAAAATCGTACCATTTCTGCAAACGAAATTACTTACCTGCTTTTGATAAGGACCCCAGTCCTGGGTCTAGGCACCCAGTCCTGGATTACTAAAGTAACGATAAAGTACTCTACCTGCAATTTGAATTTCTTGCCATAGAGATCCATTGAATGTTTTCTGTGAAATATTTTCTAAGTGCTAACTTTTGAAATAGCTAAATATTATCTAAAAATCCTTACAGTTATTAAGTCGACTTTCCTCACTTGATTCTGAATACTGACCCCAGGCTGGTTCTAGGATCCAGACCTGGAATTCCAAAAGTAATCTGAAAAGTAATTTATTACAAATAACCTGAATTTACCATTGAGCTCAATGCATTGTTATGTTTAGGAAATAGGATTGTTTATTGCAACCAACTGTGACTGTTTTACAAATTTATTGCTTGAAACAAAAGTATTTATATTCAACCTCTCATTCTGAGAAAGTATATTTTTTATCCCCTTGTGGTTCTAAAAATAAAACAAGCATATATTTTATATATACAAATCATTGGCCTAGAGTTCAGTTATTGAGTGTGTGAAACCATTTGCTGACTGAGTGTGTACAATAAATGCTTTACACTGTCCTCTGGTACTGCCTTACTGCTCGACCAAGCTACCACTTTTGAGAGTAAGGTCATACCTAACTTTGACCTCTATCAGCCTCTGGGGGACTGTGGACTCTGTACACCCTGTACCTATTAGGGAACAGTATATACAGAGCCACTTTCTCACATTGGTGGATCAGCGGTGGGATACAAACTTGCATTTGTTGGACTACTTGGTTACCATCTGATCACACGACAGAACTCTTAAAAATTGCCTTTAGAATTCTGATTGGTTTTTCCAAAATTACTAAAAGTCTTGCTAGGGCCTTGCTTAAGTCCCATTAGAATTTTAGAAAAATAAAAGTCACTATAGTCAGGGTAGAGGGTTAGAACTGTCAGGTTAGAATGTCTCAAACAAACCCAGCTATTAGTGATAATAATAACATGGACCTGGTGGAGGAGCTCGACCTCACACCTTACTTACACTTGTCTTTCAAGGAATTGAGGTCCTTATGTAAACTCAAAAATTTACAAATGGGTCAGCATCCATCCAAACAAGGGCTCCAGGAGCTCCTGGCTGAGTATGCTAAAGACCACCCATCTGAACATGGTGATGGCCAGTCAGATGAGGAAAGGGAAACAGGGGAGGAGGACAGCAACCTCCCCATACTATTCCCTAGGGAGGAGATGGCACCCATACCCTCCAACTCAAGACATAGCATCTGGGCACCTAGAGACCACACAGGTGGCTCTGGTCCCAGAGACAACACTGGGGGACCCCCCAGTGAAGAGGACAGCCTTGTGAGGCTGGCCAAAAGAATAGATCTAGAGTCCAGGCTGCTGGCTCTAGAAAAGGAAAGGAGAGAGATGGGTTTAGCACCCATCAATGGTGGCAGCAATAATAAAAACAAGGATAGGGAGGAAACTTCTGACCTTAAAATCCCCAAAGGGATTGTCCCTAAATTTGAGGAAGGTGATGATATCACCAAATGGTTCACAGCCTTTGAGAGGGCTTGTGATATCAGGAAAGTAAAGAAACCTCTCTGGGGGGCACTCCTGTGGGAACTGTTCTCTGGTAACTGCAGGGACAGGCTTCTGACCCTCTCTGGGCCAGAAGCAGGATCCTATGACCTCATGAAGAAAGCTCTGATTGAGGGATTTGGATTCACCACTGAGGAGTATAGAATTAGGTTCAGGGGGGCTCACAAAACCCAGACCCAGTCCTGGATTGATTTTGTAGATTTCTCAGTGAAGACACTGGATGGTTGGTTAGCTGGACATGGTGTGCAGGATTTTACTGGATTGTACAATTTATTCATGAAGGAACATATTTTGAGTAACTGCACAAATGAAAAGTTGCATCAGCATTTGGTAGACCTAGGTCTAATTTCTCCCCAAGAATTGGGAAAGAAGGCGGACCACTGGGTCAAGACTAGGGTGACCAAGACAACCACTGGGGGTGACCAAAAGAAGGTGGTCACAAAACCTCCCCAGGGGAAAGGTGGTGAGAATCCCCAAGATAAAAAGTCTGAGTCTTCCAAAGGGCCCCAAAAACCTGTTCAGGTGGGTGGGACCCAAACTACTCCCTATGTGCCCCAACCATATAGGGGGAAGAACTTTGATCCCTTAAAGGCCTTTTGTAATACCTGTAAGAAGCAGGGACACCTAACTGTATCTTGCCCCCAAAACAAAGCCCCTAAGGCACCCAGTACAGCCACTCCTGGGGCAGCAAGTATACAAATGGGATCAGAGGTGTACCCTGAGCAAATCTGGGAACACACTGAAGCAAGTTTAGTCTCCTTGGGAGAAGTGGAGTTTGCCACTGTGGCTGTGTGGCCCCCCAACTTGAAGAAATACTTACAGTACCCCTGGGTGAATGGAACTAGGGTAGAAGCTCTGAGGGATACAGGTGCCAGTGTCACTATGGTGAAAGACACACTGGTTTCCCCTGAGCAATACTTGATTGGGAAGTCTTACCCAGTCACCAACGCTGACAGTGTCACCACTAGTCATCCCATGGCCATGGTAACATTAGGCTGGGGGGGGGGTTACTGGCCTGAAACAGGTAGTGGTCTCTCCAAAGTTGCCAGCTGCATGTCTGCTTGGAAATGATCTGGAAACCTCAGCCTGGGCTGAGGTTGAGTTAAAGGCCCATGCAGCCATGCTGGGCATCCCTGAATTGGTGTGTGTGCAAACCAGAGCACAGAGCAAGAGGAAGGGTGAAAAAGTAGGTTTGGAGCCTGGAATAATGGCCCAACCAACCAAGAGGAAGGACAAGAAGACTGGGGGACCAGCTTCTGTACAGCCCAACACTCAGAACCCCTCTCCCCCTGGAGAGGATGTAGATACCTCTGAGGGAACTGAGTCCATGGAGCTTGACCCTTACCAGGTTGAACTCTTGGGCCCAGGGGGACCCTCTAGGGAAGAGCTGTGCCAGGGTCAGCGAGACTGTCCCACTCTTGAAAGCCTGAGACAACAAGCTGCTTCAGAAGCCAGGGGAGATGTCAGTGGTACCCACAGAGCTTATTGGGAAGAGGGATTACTGTATGCTGAGGCAAGAGACCCCACTCCTGGAGCCACCAGGAGGGTGGTAGTGCCACAGAAGTACAGAGAGTTCCTCCTAACTTTGGCTCATGACATCCCCCTAGCTGGACATCTGGGGCAATCCAAAACTTGGGAAAGGTTAGTGAGTCACTTTTACTGGCCCCAGATGCACCAAAAGGTGAAGGAGTTTGTCAGCTCCTGTGTTACCTGTCAGGCCAGTGGCAAGACAGGTGGCCACCCAAAGGCCCCCCTCATTCCACTACCAGTGGTGGGGGTCCCCTTTGAAAGGGTAGGCGTGGACATTGTGGGTCCACTCGAACCTCCCACAGCCTCAGGGAACAAATTCATTCTAGTAGTAGTGGATCATGCTACTAGGTACCCTGAAGCAATTCCACTTAGGACTACTACAGCTCCTGCAGTAGCCAAGGCCCTCCTGGGTGTCTTCACCAGGGTGGGTTTTCCTAAGGAGGTGGTTTCAGACAGAGGTTCCAACTTCATGTCTGCTTACCTAACACACATGTGGAAAGAGTGTGGAGTGCAGTACAAGTTTACTACACCCTACCACCCACAAACCAATGGCCTTGTTGAGAGGTTCAACAAGACATTGAAAGGTATGATCATGGGACTCCCTGAGAAACTCAAAAGGAGGTGGGATGTCCTATTACCATGCTTGCTTTTCGCCTACAGGGAAGTGCCACAGAAGGGAGTAGGTTTCTCACCCTTTGAACTTCTGTTTGGTCATCCTGTAAGGGGACCACTGTGTCTTGTAAAGGAGGGCTGGGAGAGGCCTCTTCAAGAACCCAAACAGGACATAGTGGACTATGTGCTTGGCCTAAGGTCCAGAATGGCTGAGTATATGGAAAAAGCATCCAAGAACCTTGAGGCCAGCCAGGAGCTCCAGAAGCACTGGTATGACCAAAAAGCTGCACTGGTTGAATTTCAACCAGGGCAACAGGTGTGGGTTTTGGAGCCAGTGGCACCAAGGGCTCTCCAAGACAAATGGAGTGGCCCTTACCCTATCCTAGAGAGAAAGAGTGAGGTCACCTATCTAGTTGACCTGGGCACTAGCAGGACACCCAAAAGGGTCATCCATGTGAACCGCCTTAAACTCTACAATGATAGGGCTGACATCACCATGCTGATGGTGACTGATGAAGAACAGGAAGCAGAGAGTGAGCCACTCCCTGACCTCCTATCCTACAGCCCAAAAGATGGGTCAGTAGATGGTGTGATTTTCTCAGACACCCTCTCTGCCCAACAGCAGACTGACTGCAAGCAAGTCTTGCAACAATATGCTAGCCTCTTTTCCCTGACCCCTGGTCTGACAAGCTGGTGTACCCATGATGTGGACACTGGTGACAGTGCACCTGTCAAGAACAAAATCTATCGACAGTCAGATCAAGTCAAGGAAAGCATCAAAGCTGAGGTCAGCAAGATGCTGGAGTTAGGGGTCATTGAGCCTTCAGAGAGCCCCTGGGCTAGCCCAGTGGTTCTGGTCCCCAAACCTCATCAACAGGGTGAAAAGAGAGAGATGAGGTTCTGTGTGGACTATAGAGGGCTCAACTCTGTCACCAAGACAGATGCTCACCCTATCCCAAGAGCAGATGAACTGATAGACAAATTGGGGGCTGCCAAATTTCTCAGTACCTTTGACTTAACTGCAGGGTACTGGCAGATTGGCATGGCCCCAGGAGCAAAAGAAAAGACAGCATTCTCCACCCCTGATGGGCATTATCAGTTTACTGTGATGCCCTTTGGGTTAAAGAATGCCCCTGCCACCTTCCAGAGGTTGGTGAACCATGTCCTGGCTGGGTTGGAGTCCTTTAGTGCAGCTTATCTTGATGATATTGCTGTCTTTAGCTCCACCTGGCAGGATCACCTGATCCACCTTGGGAAGGTTTTAGAGGCTCTGCAGAGTGCAGGTCTCACTATCAAGGCATCCAAATGCCAGATAGGGCAGGGCACTGTGGTGTACTTGGGCCACCTTGTAGGTGGAGGCCAGGTACAGCCCTTACAACCCAAAATCCAGGCCATCATGGACTGGATAGCTCCAACAACCCAGACCCAAGTCAGGGCATTCCTTGGCTTGACTGGGTACTACAGGAGGTTTGTGAAGGGGTATGGGTCCATTGTGACCCCCCTCACAGAACTCACCTCCAAGAAAATGCCCAAGAAAGTTAACTGGACAGTTAGTTGTCAAAAGGCTTTTGACACCCTAAAAGAAGCAATGTGCTCAGCACCAATTCTAAAAGCTCCAGATTATGCCAAGCAGTTCATAGTGCAGACTGATGCCTCTGAGCTAGGGATAGGAGCGGTCCTATCCCAGACCAATGATGAAGGCCAAGACCAACCTGTTGCTTTTATAAGCAGAAGACTACTCCCTAGAGAGCAGCGTTGGAGTGCCATTGAGAGGGAGGCCTTTGCTGTGGTTTGGTCCCTGAAAAAGCTGAGGCCATACTTGTTTGGCACTCACTTCCTAGTTCAAACTGACCACAGACCTCTCAGATGGCTAATGCAGATGAAAGGGGAAAATCCAAAACTACTGAGGTGGTCCATCTCCCTACAGGGAATGGACTTTGAAGTGGAACACAGACCAGGGACTGCCCATGCCAATGCAGATGGACTTTCCAGGTTCTTCCACTTAGACAATGAAGACTCCATAGGACAAGGTTAGTCTCATCACCTTTCGTTTTGGGGGGGGTTGTGTGAGAAAGTGCCATCTTTCTTGCATGGTATGCCCCCACTTTTTGCTAAATTGCTGAATGTACTTCGATTGAGTGTACCCTGGGTTCCTGCCAATCAGGTGCCCAGGGCCTATGTTCCTTCCTTAAACCACACAAACTCCAAATTGGCAAACCCTAGCCACATGTCAGCCCCTAGTAAATGGTACCCTAGGTACCCAGGGCCTTGTGACCAGGGATGGCCTCTAAGGGCTGCAGCACTCATTGTGCCACCCTCAGAGGCCCTGTACCCTTACACACACACACTGCCCTTGCAGGCTGAGTGTCTGGGTGCAGGACAAAACAAAGAGTCGACATGGCACACATCACTGTGTACCATGCCCATCACCTACACTGCCAAGGCATATGCCAGCCACCCCTCTAGCTGGGTGCATTACGCCTATGGTGTGGGCACAGGAGCAGGAGCCCTGTGCCCCTACAGTACCCGGGTCCATTCCTGGGCACTGTAAGTGCAGTGCTGTCATTTAAGGATACATGGTGCTGAGAGCTTGTCAAACACGAGCTCCACAGCACCATACTGGCAACACTGAAGCCTGGGAAGTTTGGTATCAAACTTCTCAGCACATTGAACCCACACTGATGCCAGTGTGGGATTTAATGTACTAAGCACCCCAGAGGGCATCTTAGAAGATGCCCCCTTACAGCTAACTTGCAATCCACGTCTGCTCTGAGGCTGCCCAGGCTGCCACACAGCAGACACGTTGCTGGACCCCTGGGTGGGAGAGCCCCTGCTCTCCCGGGCCTGCAACAATGCACATCCTGGGTGAGGTGAGAAATCTCCTCCCCCAGGATGAGCAAAGGGAAGCTTCAAAGGCATGCCGCCAGTTGGAGTTTCCCCAGGCCACTGCAACCCCCCACTCTGGCGGGAAGCTTGGCCGGAAACCCCATACAAGGACAGGGGATGTGCCAGCCTGCCCACCCCACCCCTCAGGTGGGGGAGGCGAGGTGAAGCACATCTCCGGGCTCTCGCCATCTTGAAGATGGGAGGCCCTACCCTATCAGGATTAGGCTACTGCCCCCCTCCCACAGGAGAGAGGCAGGATAGGGGGTGTACCCACCCCAGGACAAGGACCCATTGGTCCCTGGCCTTCACCTACCTGTAACGCCCCTAAATCTAGTATTTAGGGGCCCCCTGAACCTTCCTTCCCCAGATTCCAGATAGAAAAACGACAAGAAGAGCAAGAAGAACAAAGACCTGCCCTGCAGCTGCTAAAAAGAGAAGAAGACACCAACTGCTTTGGCCCCAGCCCTACCGGCCTGTCGACTCTCGAACCTGCACCAGCGCGGCATCCCACGTGGCCAGCAACCTCACCAACCCCGGAGGACCTGGCTACCCTTTAGCTCTAAGCCCCTGGGACTCCCACGAGTAGAGGCTCTACTCAAGAAACCTACTTGCTATCCCTGGCACCAGCCCGGGACCGCGGACCCAACACACTCTGCACCAGCCAAGCCTGGCCAGTGCCGGAGTGGACAAAGACCCTGAGGACGACCCCACGGCGACTGTGACCCCGAGTCCGGCACCCAAGGACCCCCCTCGACATCCCGGAAGAAGCCTGCAGCCTCAGAACCAAGTGCCACCCCAGCCGCGATCAACCAGAGGGTAAGATTCCCGACGTCAAAAGGCACCCCTGCACCCGGCGCCCTGCGACCCCCTGTGCCCAATCCCGGGGTACCCACCTAACCTACAACTACCCAACTTACCTCTCGAAGTGGTGGTGGCACCTGAAACATCCTCGTCCCCGAGCCTGCAGCCTCTTTCCAAACCGGAACATTCCCATTGATTTCCATTGAGCGCCCTAAGGCTCAAAAGCACCCTGCACCCAGCCGCCCGAGTGGCCCTGGCAGTGCCCTCTCTACTCTAACCTACTTCCCCACTTGCCCTGAGTAAGTGACCAGGAACCCAGCTCCCACAGCCGCGTGGCTTGCCAGACAGCAGCCACCAACCAAGGCCCCCCTATCCCTCATAGGATAACATTGGGCCCAACTCTCTCTGCACCCGGCCGTCCTGAAACCGCTGAGGGTGAACCAACTGTGCTTACCTGACACTGGGGGACCCCTGAGTCCATGCCCGGAATTTCAACATTACCAGTCGAGTACTTACCCTTAAACCGCTAACTTCATTTTCCTCATAGGGTAACATTGACTGGCTTTTTCTTCAAAAATCTTCTAAGTGTGAACTTTTCAAAACTGCAAAAATTCACCAAAAATCAGCCAAGTGACAAAAACGAATTTACTCACCTGCTCCTAGGTGAGCTCCCAGTGCTGGATCTTGGTGCCCAGCCCTGACTCTGAAAAGTGTTCACAACTATACTTACTTCTAACTCATTTTTCTCCCATAGGAAACCATTGTCTGCTTTTCTGTGAAATTTCTTCTAAGTGTCTACTTTTGCAAATTTGAAATATTCTTTTAAAATCGTACCATTTCTGCAAACGAAATTACTTACCTGCTTTTGATAAGGACCCCAGTCCTGGGTCTAGGCACCCAGTCCTGGATTACTAAAGTAACGATAAAGTACTCTACCTGCAATTTGAATTTCTTGCCATAGAGATCCATTGAATGTTTTCTGTGAAATATTTTCTAAGTGCTAACTTTTGAAATAGCTAAATATTATCTAAAAATCCTTACAGTTATTAAGTCGACTTTCCTCACTTGATTCTGAATACTGACCCCAGGCTGGTTCTAGGATCCAGACCTGGAATTCCAAAAGTAATCTGAAAAGTAATTTATTACAAATAACCTGAATTTACCATTGAGCTCAATGCATTGTTATGTTTAGGAAATAGGATTGTTTATTGCAACCAACTGTGACTGTTTTACAAATTTATTGCTTGAAACAAAAGTATTTATATTCAACCTCTCATTCTGAGAAAGTATATTTTTTATCCCCTTGTGGTTCTAAAAATAAAACAAGCATATATTTTATATATACAAATCATTGGCCTAGAGTTCAGTTATTGAGTGTGTGAAACCATTTGCTGACTGAGTGTGTACAATAAATGCTTTACACTGTCCTCTGGTACTGCCTTACTGCTCGACCAAGCTACCACTTTTGAGAGTAAGGTCATACCTAACTTTGACCTCTATCAGCCTCTGGGGGACTGTGGACTCTGTACACCCTGTACCTATTAGGGAACAGTATATACAGAGCCACTTTCTCACATACGGGACACGTGGCTTGCACATTGCTGGGCTGATCTCGCTTGAACGAGCCAGTCGTCTAGGTAGGGGTAGACGTGTATGTGCTGTCTCCGTAAATGTGCCGCCACCGTAGCTAGGCACTTTGTGAAAACCCTGGGCGCTGTTGTCACGCCGAAGGGAAGGACTTTGAACTGATAGTGCTGCCCCTGAACAGTGAACCTGAGGTATTTTTTGTGTGAGGGGTGGATGGGTATGTGAAAATACGCATCCTTGAGGTCCAGTGATGCTAGGAAGTCTCCCTGCTGGAGAAGCGGAAGGACTTGCTGTAGAGTGAGCATGTGAAAGTGCTCCGAAAGAATGTACTGGTTCAGGGGTCTCAGGTCTAATATAGGCCTGAGCGACCCGTCCTTTTTTGGAATTAAGAAGTAGAGGGAGTAAACCCCCGTGCCCCGCTCGTGGACGGGTACGACCTCGATAGCGCCTTTTAGAAGCATACTTTCTACCTCTTGCTGTAAGAGCGTCAAGTGCTCTGAGGACATAGGACGGTTTCTTGGTGGTATTGTGGGTGGAGTGGAAGTTAACTCCAGACAGTAACCGTATTTTATAATATCTTTGACCCACCTGTCCGTGGTGATGGAGTTCCACGTGGACAGGAACCGTTGTAGCCTTCCCCCGACAGGTGTTATGTGGTCGGGAGGAAGGGAGAGGGCGTCACTGCTTGTTCTTGGGGGAGGACCTGGTGTTGCCGTAGCCACGTCCTCTGCCCTTGGTACTGGAGCCACGATAGCCACCTCGGGTGTTCTTATCGTAGGTGGTCTGCGTATTACCCTTGTTATATGTTTGTTGTGACCCCTGTCCTCTGCCTGCTCCCTTGTTTCCGGGGCGACGAAAGGAGCCGCTCCGAAAGGACTGAGTTTGTAGGGCGCCCATGGACTTTGCAGTGTCCGTGTCCTTTTTTATCCTCGAGGGTGGCGTCAACCTCAGGCCCGAACAAAAAGTCGGGGTTGACGGGCTGATTAAGTATATTGTTTTGTACCTCAGGCTTGAATCCTGAGATACGTAGCCAGGCGTGACGTCGTAGGATGACGCTAGTGTTGATGGCCCTGGCAGCCGTGTCAGCAGCGTCTAGTGCACATTTGATGGCAGCATTTGTGAGTAGCTGTCCCTCTCTGATAAGGATTTCTGCACCTTCTTTGTAGGGGTCAGGGAGGTGTTGAAGGAGTTGCTCCATTGTGTCATAGTGCGCCCTATCGTAGCGAGCGAGGAGCGCTTGAGTGTTAGCTATGCGCCATATGCTTGCAGCTTGTGCGGCAACTCGCTTGCCGGAGGTCTCCAGCACCTTGGACTCCTTGTCCGGGGGAGGAGCGTCACCCGTTGTCTGCGAGTGTGCCCTCTTGCGGGCATTCGCCACAACGATGGAGTCGAGTGGTAATTGTCCTCTGATGTAAGTAGGATCTCCAGGTGCTGATCTGTATTTCTTATCGATCCTGGGGTTTATCACTCGTGCCCTGGTGGGTTCCCTGAAAATGTCAGTGGCTGGCTTAAGGACCCCCTTCAACATTGGCAGAGTCTTTACATGCCTTTCTGAGGATGCAAAGGTGTCCATTAGAAAGTCATCTTCGATGATATCAGAGTGAAGCTGTACATCATGGTTGTTCGCCGCCCGTTCAATCAGAGCGTTGAACGCCGCAGTATCCTCTGTGGGTGACGTTTTTGCCCCATATAGTTGTGGGTCCTGTGCATCAAGAGGTGCACTGGGGTCTGCAGGGTCGCCCCAAGTTTGGTCAGGGTCCTGCTGGTCATCAGGGTCCGTGTCCACATGGTAGGGGACTTGTTCACCCATGTAGTCCTCCAATGCATCCGTGTCGGAGCGTGTGGGGGAGGCCCGGTGTGGATCCTGGTAGGGTGAATGAAAGGGTTCATACAGGAGAGGTTCTGTGTCCACAGGCAGCTTCCTCTTTAGCGGGATCCTGAAAGGTTCCAATGGCGGTTCCGAAGTTATCCTTCGGTCGTGGAGAATCATCCTGCCAGTGTCGGCGTCGATGACGCGTGACGGAGACGGCTCGACAGGCGTAACCGCAGTTTTGGTGGCCTGTGTCCTGAGTTGAAACGCCTTCGGGATTGTGGATGGAGGCAAGCCGAAGGTAATGCTGGTCGGCACCGACGAAACCGCTGGATCGATCGAACCCGACTGGTCCTGGAGGGCAGCCTTGGTTTTGCAGCCTGGCATTGCGCCAGGCCGTACTCGGGGCGCCTTAGAGGTCGTGGCCCCCGCCAGGGTCGTCGAGGCGGCTGCAGATATCTTCTGCGCCCGTGGTGCATCGAGCCGAGGTGCGGAGATCACCGTCGACGTCTTCGACACGTGAGGTTTCGGTGTCGTCGAGGGAGTGCTGCGAGGCGTAGCAGGCGGGACGGCCCTCGGTGTCGGTGGCGTCGACGCCGGTAACCGAGCAGGTTTTTCGGCGCCGATGGCCTTCTTCCGTTTGTCGACTCCCATGTCGCCCGTCTCGAGTTCGGCACCGAAGTCCCCCTTGGTGCGGTCGGTGCCGACACGGTGCGCCGGCGTCGAAGGTGTTGAAGGCCTCGATCCGACTAGCGCCACTTTCAGTTTCGGTTTCGTAGGAACCTGAGCAGCTTTCGGTTTCGGTTTCGTGGAAGGGAAACCAGCTGGCTTAAGCGGTAATGGCTGCCGCTGAACGTCCGAGGCCGGGCCCGAGGGCGGGGCCGAAGGACTGCGTGATAGGTCTCGGGTAAGGCCCGAAGGCGATCCCTCGACCGGAGCCATAGTCTGTGGCACTGGTGAATTCTCGGTTTGAACAGGTAGGCCTTGTTCATCATCGGAGCTACTCTCTTCGGCCCCTAAGGCCTCCTCGTCGTCTCCTACCTCGGTGTCGTCTTCACCTCTGTGGAAGAGTGACTCGTCGGCCTCGTCCGATCCGGGTTCTTGGTCGGAAACGGGACTGGAGGGTAAGACTTCTACTTCTTCGACGTCGTCCGCGTCGTCGAAGATGTCAGCTGGGGCCGGTGCCGCGTGCTGCGCTTCGAGCCTCGCCGCTCGACGATTCCGCAGAGTCTTCTTTGAACGGAACCGGGCACAGGCCATACATGTCGACTCGTCGTGGTCCGGCGAAAGGCATTTGTTGCACACCGGATGGACGTCGATGTGTGGGTACTTCGCATTACATACCGGACACCTTTTGAATGGCGTCCTCGATTCCATCGTCGAAGTAGTTGATGGACAGGTAAATGCGAACAAAGTCGGTGCTGAAAGTTAGTAAACTAACAGAGAGTATCGAAAACCGATCGATAAACAGTACCGACGCGAACTAAAGGCCTTGTGGCCTCGACAAAATTTTTTCCTAACTTGAGCTAAGATAGCACATCCGAACCCAATGGCGGAAAAAAACAATCTGAGGATGGAGAGGATGCCCATGCGCACTGTAGTCCAGGGGAGGAGTCACCTATCCAAGGATACTTCGAAGACTCTTCCAGGACAACAACGTGCAAACATCCGGACCCAACACTAGGCGGCGATCTATGCACAGATATGAATTCAGCAGCCCACATGCCTCGAACAGGGAAATTCCCTAGTAACGGTTCGTACTGGTATACATGTGTTGGAGTTTGTGAGAATGTCCCAACTGATTAATGCACTAAAACAGTGGCAAATAACTACTGAACACCTAGGGGTCTAGAAGAAACTCTGTCCTGAAGAAAGCCATTTGATACTCTTAGGAAAGGAATTTAGCGAAAACATGTTAACGTAAGATATTAGGGTACATAATATACCCTACTAAAATCCTCAGATGTTTTTAATCTTGCCAAAGGTATCCAAAATAAAAAACACTATCTAAGCATTTATAGGTAAACCTGCAGGCCATTTTAATTACAGATCCCTTGACAATAAGAGCTCTGCTAACAAACAGCGTTGGGTCTACCCACATACATTAGGTGTCGTGGTTGAAGACCCAATGATGCAGTAAGAGGAAGTAGTGGGTAAATGCCTACCAGAG
The DNA here is from genome assembly GCF_964204655.1 of Triturus cristatus. Lineage (NCBI taxonomy): Eukaryota > Metazoa > Chordata > Amphibia > Caudata > Salamandridae > Triturus > Triturus cristatus. The sequence continues at coordinate 1,153,294,885 of NC_140594.1, forward strand.
ACTAAACCTCACAGTCTATTTGTGTCAGAGGTCCAAACAAAAATCAGCAGTGGCATGTGTGAGCTACAGACGTATTCACACAACTTCAGACATCCACCAGATGGCAATAATATTTGGACAGGTTGTGACTTGATGTTCACATCACACAAAATAAAAGCAAACCAGTACTCTGGAAGATTTTGAGCAGTATGAAATTGATGTCCTTTTCAAGGATGACATAATTTACTCAAGCACGTATGAAGGCCTGCAGATAGGAAAGTATTAATCTTGAAAGTTCTCACTCTTTGACTTACCTGTGGTACGGCTGGTGTGCTCACTTGTCTCAGATTCCAGATAGTCTGTGGAGTCCAAGTCTGCTTCCTCTTCAGAACTTAGTGTGTCATGAGGTGAGATGACAATCGGTTCTGGCATGGGAAGATAAGACTCCGATCAATACCACAGAACTCTGATGCAACAACATTCTGCAGCTGTAAATTTTCATGTACGTGCTTTTGTGCGTGATACTGCTGAAGAGTCATCAATAGTCCTCTTAAGCTTCGATAGTAATCACAGAACACATCTCTTGTTCCCTAATTTTGAAGACTGCACTTTGTGTCACTTCTGGTTCTGATCTTTTATTCTGCATCCTCAAGTGCCTGTCCTATTCGGAGGATAGCATTAGTTACTTTTCCTCCTCTATGGTATAACATATCTGGGACCTTAAATGTACCCACCTCCTTTAGCTTAAACAGGAGATTTCAACTAGTGTTAATGTAGGTTCCTTCCTTGAATTTTTAGAGCTGCCAATTAAACCCACTCTACGGCTATATGTGATGCAGTGCAGAGCTTACAACTCCTGCCTTAAATGTACTTTGTACTAGATGAATGGAGAGAATGGTTGTGGGGATGGAAGTGTGCTGAGGAGGGTAGAGATACAACTAGAGGAGGAGGTGAAGGGTGATGATGTGGAGAGAAGGGGAATGGAGAATTTAGACACGAGAGTGAGGTACCTGAAATGCACTAAGGTGGTAGTGAAGGGAGGTGGGGGTACAAGAGAGGTCAGTGCAGAATTTAGACAAAGTATCAGAGAGTGTTGGGGCTCGAATGTATGTGGTGCTAGCAGAAGATGGCAGAAATGGAGGTTAGTGTAGAAGTGGAGGGAATCCAAGTAACCATGAAGAGAGGTAGAGCGTAGTGCATAGTGGTGGGGCTATTAAGTATTGAGACTTTGGTGGAACGGTGATGCAAACCGAGAATGCGGACGTTGTAGGAAAGGGAGATGGCAGTGGCATAAATAGCCTAAGGAGAAAAGCCTGCTTCTAGACATAGAGCTGGCCTCTTCTTTATGCAGAGTGTGGTGCTTCCATACCTGGGCTATTTCCTTCAGCTTCCGGCTCATCCTTGAAATGTGTTTCATCCATATTATTATCTACAGAAGGATCCTCAGCAGTGACAACTGGACCTGTTAGAACAGGATGTAAAAATGAGTGAGACAATAACTACATAATCTATGCACAACTATTAGGCATATAATATACATTTCTATAATGTTCAGACTGCCTGGAGAATACCTCAAAGCATTAACAGTATGGATACTACACGAAATTCTTCTTGGATCTACCGCAGTCCAGCGTGACACCAAGGTCGCTTCAGGGTGCCCTAAGTGCAGAGTGGATGCATTTCTGGAATTTGGTGGGGGGGGTTGTTCTCATGCAGCAGACAGAAGACCATGAAGATGTGGCGAGCCTATTTTAAAACATTATTCTCTATATTTCCTTTTTATGCATCTTTCCATTGAGTGGAGTTGCTGTTTTTAGCCTCTCAAAAAGGAACACTACAGGAAGTAACACACCAGAAGTTAATGTAGAGTCCTATATAAATATCCTGGGGTGGTACTTAAGTAAGAAATAATGGTACTACATCAATATATTAGTGGATTTAGAAATGGCATGCAAACAATGAGGAATAACATGCTGTAACAATGTTATTAAACGTTTTATCCCAATTCTTTATCTTTTCTGTTTGTAATTCTTAATCCTCATCCCAGTAGTTCAAATCATGCTACAGGCCTTTGAACATCTGTGACCTACAGAAACAAAACTGAGTAGAGCTGTGGGTTATGGAGCCTTCAAACTATATGTCATTAGTTTCTATCAATCTGGTCTGCACTGATGGAAAGTAAGAATCAGAGACGTCAACCAGAGACATTTTGCTGAGGTTTGAGATTAAAAGTGAGAATTAACCACCCTGAAAAATCTATCAGTTTCACAACAGATATGTTACAAGAGGGAAAGAAGACTGAAGCATGAAATAAACGTTGCCACATTGGACATTAAGCGATGTTGAATTCTCTGAAAGTGTTTCACACACTCTGGCCTCGTCATAGGGAAGAATTAGTTAAAACCGAACCAAGGGCAGCACAGGCTAGTCTACTCATTCAGATCAACATAGGCAAAAGGAATATGCTACTTACCAGTATGCATCTGTTCTTGGCATGTAGAGCTGCAGAGTTGTACACTTAGCATAGATCGCCATCTGGTGTTGGGCCCGGATGTTTGCAGTTTGTTTTTCTTCTTGGACAGTCTTTGGAAGTCACGAGTTTGGTGACTCCTCCTTCGGTCCGTACTGCGCATGGGCTTCGGCTCCATCCTCAGATTGTTTTTCGCCAACAGGGAAATGATGGAGCTTGGTAATCACAGTGAGAAACCCATGTGTGTTGTATCTAAATAAGATGTACTGGAACGGATACAGGTAGCCGGGGAGGCGGGTGGGCGTGTACAACTCTGCAGCTCTACATGCCAAGAACAGATGCATACTGGTAAGTAGCATATTCCGTTCGAGGCATATGAGCTGCAGATTGTACACTTAGCATAGATTATATAGCAGTACCCAACCTTAGCGGCGACCACCGGTATCCATTGCAGTGGTTTGAAATAGTGTCTTTAGTACAGCCTGGCCCACTCTAGCTTGCTGCTTGGAATGCACATCTACACAGTAATGTTTTGTGAAGGTGTGCGGTGTAGACCATGTGGCTGCTTTGCAGATGTCATCTAAGGGTATATTCCCTAGAAAGGCCATAGAAGCCCCTAACTTTCTTGTAGAATGGGCTTTAGGCGGAACAGATAATGTTCTTTTTGCCTTTTGATAGCAAATCTGTATGCATTTTACAATCCACCTAGCTATCCCTGATTTAGAAATGGGGTTGCCTTTATGTGGTGGAGAGAAGGAGACGAACAATTGTTTAGTCTTCCTGAAGGGTTGCGTTCTTTGTATGTAGTATAGCAAGGCCCTTTTTACATCGAGTGTGTAAGGCCCTTTCTGCAACAGATTGAGGTTGCGAGAAGAAGACAGGTAATTCCACCGATTGATTGAGATGGAAGGGGGAAATGACCTTGGGCAGGAACTTCGGATTTGTGCGAAGTATGACCTTGCTGTGATGTATTTGTATGAAGGGTTCCTGTATAGTGAACGCTTGTATTTCACCAACCCTTCTAAGGGAAGTGATAGCTACGAGAAAAGCTGTTTTCCAGGTGAGAAACTGTAGCTCGCATTTATGCATTGGTTCGAAGGGCGGACCCATTAGTCGTGTAAGAACTAAATTTAGATTCCATACAGGGGAAGGTGGTGCCCTGGGAGGAATTACTCGTTTAAGGCCTTCCATGAAGGCTTTAATAGCGGGCACTCTGAAGAGTGATAAATGCTGTCTGTTTTGTAGATAAGCAGCGATCGCTGCTAGGTGTAGGCGTATGGATGAATATGCCAGGTTACACCTGTGAAGATGGAGCAGATAGCATATGATGTGCTGTATGGATGCATCTAAAGGGTTGATTGTATTGTTACGGCAGTAAATAACAAATCTTTTCCACTTTGCGGCATAGCATGCTCTAGTGGTAGGACGTCTGGCTTCCATGATGATGTTCATGCAATCAGGGGGAAGGTTAAGGTATCCGAATTCTAAGATTTCAGGAGCCAGATCGCCAGGTTGAGCTGAGCTGGGTCCGGGTGCCTGATTTCTCCATGGTTCTGGGTTAGGAGGCATGGAGATAGGTGCAGTTTTTGATGTGGTACCACTGACCGTTGTAGTAGCGTGGTGTACCACGGCTGCCTGGCCCACGTCGGAGCTACCAGAATGAGTGTGAGGGAGTGCCGTTGTAGCTTCCTGACCACTAATGGAATTAGTGGGAGAGGTGGAAAGGCGAATGCAAATCTGCCTGACCAGTTCATCCATATCGCATTGCCCTTGGACAATGGGTGTGGGTATCTGGCGGCAAAGCTTGGGCATTTTTTGTTTTCGTGGGTGGCGAAGAGGTCTATCTGAGGATGCCCCCACTGTTGGAAGAATGGCTGAAGAACTTGTGGATGCAGTTCCCATTCGTGTAGTTGTTGCGTTTGTCTGCTGAGCAGATCTGCCATGGTGCTTTGTACGCCTGGAACGTGTTGTGCCAGGAGAAAGATGTTTTGGGGGAATTGCCCATCTCCATATGCTCTGGGCTAAGCGGGAGAGCTGGGGAGAGTGTGTCCCCCCCTGTTTTTGGATATAATACATTGCAGTCATGTTGTCTGTGCGAATGAGGACTGCTTTGCCCGAAATCTGTTTTTGGAAAGATTTTAGGGCTAGAAAGATCGCCAAGAGCTCCAGATGGTTGATGTGGAGCGATTTTTGCTGTGGCGTCCATAGACCTTGCATTGTGAGGTGTAGGAGGTGCACTCCCCAGCCGGAGAGCGATGCGTCCGCTGTTAGAATCACCCGAGGAACCGGGTCCAGGAACGGCCGCCCTTTGGAAAGGTTTGTGGTGTTCCACCACTGCAGAGAGTGATGTGTGCGGTCGTCCACCAACACCAGATCCGTCAGCTGACCCTGGGCCTGGTTCCACTGTTGTGCTAGGCACTCTTGAAGTGGACGCATGTGGAGTCTTGCATGGGGCACTATAAAGATGCAAGACGCCATCATTCCTATGAGCTTCATGAACACTCTTGCTGGAAGAGAGTGTTGGGGAAGGAATGTTTTGCGTAAGGCTTGAATGCTTGTGATTCTGGCTGAGTTTGGATAGGCAATACCTTTGGAGGTGTCTATAGTGGCCCCGAGATATTGCTTTGTGTGAGATGGTATGAGGTGGGACTTTTGGTAGTTCACCGTGAAGCCTAGCTGGTGGAGCAGTTGGATGGTGCTGTTTGTATGCTGCACGCATTGGTGGTAGGACGCGGCTTTTATCAGCCAGTCGTCTAAGTAAGGGAAGACGTGAATGTGTTGACGTCTGAGGTGTGCTGCTACTACCGCTAGGCATTTGGTAAACACCCGTGGTGCGGTGGTGACCCCGAAGGGGAGAACCGTGAATTGGTAATGTTGCCCGTCCACCACGAACCGGAGGTATTTCCTGTGAGAGGGGTGTATTGGAATGTGAAAGTATGCGTCTTTCAGATCCAAGGTTGTTAGAAAGTCTCCCTGACAGAGGAGCGGGAGGACTTGTTGTAGGGTGACCATATGGAAATGGTCTGAATGTATGTAGGCATTTAGAGGCCGGAGGTCCAGAATGGGCCTGAGGGTCCCGTCTTTCTTTGGTATTAAGAAATATAGGGAGTAAACCCCTAGATTTTGCTGATTGATGGGGACCTGCTCTATAGCGTGTTTTTGGAGGAGGGAGAGTACCTCCTGTTTGAGCAGTGTGGAATGTTCTTGAGACATTGGACGGTGCCTTGGTGGGATATTGGGTGGGGTAGATGTTAGCTCGAGACAGTACCCTGACCGAATGATTTGGGTCACCCATTTGTCCGATGTTATGGACTCCCATGCGTGGATAAAGTTTTGTAGTCTGCCCCCGACGGAGTGGAATGGTCTGGGGGGAGCGGAGGGAAGTCATTGTGTGGGCGGGGTGGCAGAACGGGTGGTGTTAGTTTTGCCCCTGCCCTTATTGTTGTTGCCTCTAACCACCCCTTTGGTTGCCCTTTGAAAAGGTATTTTGAGGAGGGGATTTGTAGGAGGTAGAGGTGCTATCGGTGGAGAAGCCTCTGCCTGTGCCACGAAAGGAGGAGCGTCGAAAGGAACGTTTAGAGGCTTGTGTTTGGAGTGCCCCCATAGACTTTGCTGTGTCTGTGTCCTTTTTCATCTTTTCCAACGCTTCGTCTACCTTGGGCCCAAAGAGAGTTTGTTGGTCAAAGGGGTGATTGAGTATGGACGCCTGGACTTCAGGCTTAAACCCTGAGTTCCTGAGCCAGGCATGGCGACGAAGCAGGACACTGGTATTTATGGCTCTAGAAGCAGTGTCGGCTGCATCGAGGGCACACTTAATGGAGGTGTTTGTAATTAGTTTACCCTCCTGTATTAGCTCATGAGCCCTACGCTTGTGTTTCTCGGGAAGGTGCTGCATAAGAGCCTCAAGTTCGTCGTAGTGTGCTCTGTCATAGCGCGCAAGTAGCGCTTGTGTGTTTGCAATGCGCCACATGTTTGCAGCTTGAGAGGCGGTGCGCTTGCCAGACGCGTCTAGGAGTTTGGATTCCTTGTCTGGCGGTGGGGCTTCTCCTGAGGACTGGGAGTTAGCCCGCTTTCTAGCTGTAGAGACAACTAGGGAATCTAAGGGAGCAGGGCCCCTAATGTATGCAGGGTCTGTGGGTGCCGCCTTGTACTTTTTCTCTATTCTAGGGTTTAGTACCCTGGCCCTGACAGGGTCTTTGAACACCTCTGCGGCATGCTTGGTGACACCCTTAAGCATGGGTAAAATAGAAGTGGATTTGTCCTGTATGTCAAATGTATCCAGTAAGAAGTCGTCTTCCACTGGTTCAGTGTGCATGTCCACCCCATGGTAGTGTGCTGCTCTCTGCACTAAATGATGGAACCCTAAGGAGTCCTCTGGAGGAGACGGCCTGGATGGGTATAGGTCGTCCTGAGGTATATCGGGTGCATCAGGGTTATTGTAATCCTCCCATGGGTCTGGGGTCCCCGGTGGAGTGGGATCCATTGGGGCGTCCGCCGGGTAATTGTCCGGGTCCCCGTCATCCAGATCTGGGGACGGGGTCGGAGAGTAATGAGGTAAAGGTGGCGGAGACCTGGGAGGGGGAGGGGGTGGAAGAGGTGGAGGAGGTAGGGGAGGCGGTAGTGGGGAGGGCACTCTGAGGGGAGAAGTAGCAGAGTCCTTCCGTTTGGGCGGTGGAGGAGGAGCCGGAGTATCAAGGCGTCTTTTCTTGATAATTAAAGTCAATAGCCCAGTCTTTGGATCTTTGGACAGAGTCTTTTGTAAAGGGTCTGGTGTAAACAGAGCCAATGGTGCCGAATCGTCCGTCGGCACCGGTGATTTCGGAACCGAGGGCTTCGATGGTTTGTGTGCGCCATGCTTTTTTGGGGCCTCCGGTTTTTTCGGCGTCGAAGGAGTTTTCGGCGCCGGAGCGTCGGTGCCGACAGATTTGTGTTTGTGTTTGGTCGGCACCGAGAGTCCAGGCTTCGGCACCGGTGGCTTCGGAGTCGAGCTGGATATTACTTTCTTCGGTCCCGGATGCTGTTTTTCGGCACCGGGCGTCGGCTGGCTCGATCCCGAGCTGCCGTGAGACTTTGGAGGCTTCGACACCGGGCCCGAAGGTGGGGTGATAGAAGCTTTGGTCTTGGTTTTGCCCAGGCCGGCAGGCGAGGGAGTAACCTGAGTCTCTTTGGTTTTGGGCGCGGGGGTGGGAGGGGGCACAGTACTCACGACCCGCTGCGCCGGTGTGATGTCCTCCACGTCGGAGTCGTCGGCCTCGGAAGCGCTGACGTCTTCCTCCTGCTGGGTGTGTATTTGCCCCGAAGCTTCGGCGTCGTCTCCGAAGATGTCCGGTGGAGCTGCAGACGATGAGTGCGCCATGGTGCGTCGAGCTTTTCGATCCCGGATGGTTTTCTTCGATCGAAAAGACTTACAGGCGGGGCAGTCTCTGGCCTCGTGTTCTGGAGAGAGGCAAAGATTACACACCTGATGGAGGTCGGTGTGGGGAAATTTAGACCCACATTTTGGGCACTTTTTGAACAGAGTCCTTTCCATCGGCCGGGACCGGAGTCGAGGAGGGCCCGAAGGCCGGTGCCGATGTACGGGATGGAGAAAGTGCCGCTTCGAGAAATGAAGATGATGATGAAGAAACTCGAAGAAACGAGGATTTTCCGTCGAGGCTGGAACCGTAGAAGTTCGAAGCCGGAGCACGAAGTATCACATCCGAGCCCGATGGCGGAAAAAAACAATCTGAGGATGGAGCCGAAGCCCATGCGCAGTACGGACCGAAGGAGGAGTCACCAAACTCGTGACTTCCAAAGACTGTCCAAGAAGAAAAACAAACTGCAAACATCCGGGCCCAACACCAGATGGCGATCTATGCTAAGTGTACAATCTGCAGCTCATATGCCTCGAACACAATGTTTAGAATTCCCCTAAAAATTTTACTTATTCTGGGGTCGTGGCCAAGGTAAGAACCGGTTGGATGAGTCTCTTCTGAGCTCCGCACCTCAGGCCACACTTTTTGCAGCTTAATCAGCGCATGGGTGGGGAGGGGGGCTGGGAATGGTTAACACGGCTGTAAACATCAGATTGCACAAAGACAGACATCACGGCTCCCATTTGACCATTTTTTGCCTCTTGAATACAAACTCCTCAGCTACCTAGTTTTCAGTTTCTTTACAGTGGACATTTCTGTGTCCATGTACGACATTTGATTGCCTTACGGACAACACGTGGAGTGATATTTTATGGTGAATCTAGTTAAGCAGTTTTGTGCTTTTAATGAGTACAGGTCCCTAGCATCAGATAAGTTACTAAAGAGAGTCACTGTTCCCGAGATAGGAACAGTGACTCTTTAGTAGACTCTTTAGTAACTTATCTACGACTCAAGAGCACAAGCCACTGGACATGCATCCAGCTCCTTGCCCCCCTCCCTTCTCAGGAACCCTAGCACCACCTAGTACACACACTGAAAATAAGCGCAGATCAACTAAGTTGTGTAGTTATGCCTATAATGGGCCAACATTTAATGACTGTAGTGTGGAATGTACTAGCACATGCACATAAATGCAATTCACAAGGCTGTTTTAAAACATATTTACATTCATTGATGCGAATACGGCACGTGACCTCATGCAGTGATAACGTTATTTAGAAGCCTTTAATGTAGGCAACTGAAAGGGCTTTAGCCTGATAGGATTAATAGGTAATCAATCAGACTGCAAAGTCACAACTGGCAGAAAGCATTAATCATATAAGATTAGCCACTTCGTAACCACTGCCTCACCTACAAACACAAACCCTGCAAAATATAAATAGTGTAGCTCAATCAATAGCATTTCCAACCTGAAGGCAGAGGAAATTCAGATATGCACATTTTTTTTTTTAATTTACTTAAATCGGACCTGCAAACTTCAATGTTTTGGATTTATTTTGCCACCCGCGCACTAGTCAGCATGTGTTAAGCCACACCATCTACTCGGCTCCAATTCTCTTACCAGCAGCTGCAAATTAGTTCTGTGACACCGAGTTCAGAACACGTAAGAGCCCTCTGCTCAGGTGCTCATTTATGTAAGCTTGCCCATGGTCAAAATATCCATAAGAGGACACAATAGAGCTTGCTGCCACTACGTGTCTGACAACTAATTATCATGCATATGCAAAGCCAATAAACCTCGGCAATGCCCGAGCTATCGGCCTTGTCAATGTGAATGTCTGAGCCACGTTGTCTGGCAGCACATCTGCTGTTCTGCATAGCTAAAAGTCATTAATAGTGCTACGATACAGCCAGCGCAGTCCACGTTAACAATAGACTGCTTCGGCTCAAAATCCTGTGATTCTGGGCAAATCACTTACTGTTCACCCTGCCTATGACAATGAATGTGTTATTGTGTAATGTAACTGGTGAGCACGTAAAGCAGCCCAATATCTTTGGATCACGTTTGTGCTATGGAAAAATGCAAAGTGGGAAAGAAAAGCAGCAGCAGCAAGGGAGATGGGGAAGACAGGTGAAGCAGGAGGAGATGGGGAGACGTGCAGGCAACGATGCGAGCGGGTGGGTGGAAGCTATAATTACAGGGGAAACTAAATAAACCAGATATCACACATTCTAAGGAACTAGAAATAGCACTCACGAAAAGTCCTGAATAAATAGGAATGCAAATACATTGGGGGGGGGGGGGGGGGGGGGGGATTACCTCTGCTTTATATGACTAACTAAGCTTACTCCCTTTATAATGCTTTTTTTGTTTTCACTCTGTTTTAACATAAGTTTACAGCAGATATCATGGAGGTCTCATTTGGTCTTGCGTTGCCTGGTTCCAAAGTGGTAGCTAGTCGTGCACAGCTTGCAATGAGTTATGCACAGCTTGGCTAGGTTTGGAAATCGGGGAGGTAGGAAGAGTGTTATTCCAACATTCAATCATTCATAGGTGAAACATTCGGGTAGTAGTCAATTATCACTGGCTGTACGTTTCCTAAGCATCCTGTTCTACACACAAAGGTCTTTAAACTGGTGGTGATGATGATGATTTTTAAATTTATAAAGCGCATCAGTTACCCGAGGGCATCAAGACGCTGTAGCCTACCATCCAGAAAGAGTCCATGAGTAAGGTTGATACAGGAGATAGCTACATGCAGAATAGCCAGGTCTTTAGAGCCTTTCTAAAGGGCAGGTGCTGGGTGACGGCCTTCATGTTTTTTGGCAGGGTATTCCAGAGCCAACTGGCGACAGTCGAGAGGGCTCCATCGTCCCATCTCTTCCTAGTTGTCCTGGGTACGTGGAGATGTGGGTTGGAAGATGAGCAAAGGGATCTGCCCGGGGAGTACCAACTAAACATGGATTTTAGTCTCGTTGGGTAGGGGAGATAGAGAGCCTTACGGACCATACAAAGACTTGAAGCTGATGCGCTTGTTTATTGCAAGCCAGTGTAGAGTTTCCAGACCCTTGGCCGCTGAGTCTCTTTTGGGAATGTCCAGAACCAGTCTCGCAAGGGCATTCTGCACCAGTTGGAGTTTATACTGCACATTCTTGTTTGAGTCTAGGTAGAGTGAATTGCAGTAATCCAACCTGGACATTACCAGGGCGAGGGCAAGCTGCTTAAGTGTGAGGTGCAGAATCAGCGTATGACACTACCTCCACTCCGCAGGAGTGAATGATGTTTGCTAGGGGTGCCACATAAAGATTAAAGAGTGTGGGGCTTAAAGAGGAGCCCTGTGGAACTCTGCAGGGCAGGGATAAGGCTTCAGAGTAGAAGTGCTGAAGCTTCTGTTCCCCTGGGAAGGAGGACAGGAGGGCTAAGGCTTGATGTGAGATGCCCAGCCCCTGGAGTCTGTCTAGCAGCAGAGTGGGAGAGATGGTATCGAACGCTACAGACAGAACCAGGAGTATCAGCAGCAGTCCCTGTCCCTCATCCACTCGGCATCCGATAATGTGTGTGGCTGAGATTAATACGGTTTCTGTCCCATGAGGTTTTCTGAAGCCAACTGGGAGTCATTGAACAAGTGTTGTTCAGCAGTCTCCATCAGCTGAATATTAAGATGCATTTCCAGAACCTTTGCAGGTACGGGAAGCAGCTAAATCGGGCGATAGTTTTTACAGACCGTGGTGTGAAGATTGGGTTTTTTCCAGCAGGGACCTGATAATAGCCCGATTCCAGCTCTGTGGATATGATCCAGAGAGGATGACATTATTTAATAACACAGAGAGGGACAGCTATATCACTGGTGGCAATATGGAGAACTGTAGGGGGGGGCACACTTCGATGGTGAGCCTGTAAAGGTTCTCAAGTTTGATTGGGAACTGGAAAAAACCAAAAAGAGGGCTCCAAGGAATTGTGGTAGATTATAGCCAATCCTCCACCTTTCCTACCGAGTCTATCTTGTGTATAGCATAGATATCCTGGCAGCAGGGTCTTCACTATATCCGGGCCAGAAGATTCATCCGACCAAGATTCTGTAATAAAGGCCAACATTATTTTGTGTTCCTCAATTAGCAATGCGCACTCCTCGCTGTGTTTAATGAGGGATCTGGCATTTAGGAGCATAGCTTTAATGGGTGCAGGGGAACAGGGGATAAGGCATTCCATGAGGCAAGGGAACTTCGCAAGGCATTTAGAGCATGAGGCTGAGAATCCTTTTGTGAACATATCAGGAAATAACCTCGGACAACACATATTCCTACCGTGATGATCTAGCTCCAGGAGAAGGTCTCTAGAATAAATGAGGATGTCCGAGGCCCCAAGGCCAGGGGGACAGGCCCTGAGCCCGATCCGAGCGCAGACGGGCTTGCCTTTGGTGCGCCTTCGGCGCGCCAGCAGCACGCGTCCGCTGTGCGGTCCCGTCTGTTATAGGTTACGGTGAGAAAGAACTAGCCCGCTAACCTCAGTCCGGTGGCCCGTAGCCTGCTTCCGACTTCCCAACGGATCGAGCAGTCAGCGGGAGCCGCAGTTATGCAGGTGGTGGTAGCAGCAGGTAAGAGGAATGAGAGTAGCAACAGTTAAAATTAGGTTAAAAATGATGTGCAAATGAGCAGAAACGATTAATAGCTGCCCGTCCTGTCAGGCATTGTCGCGTCAGTTATAGGTTACGATGAGAAAGAACTAGCCCGCTAACCTCAGTCCGGGTGTCCAGATGACTTCACTCAGGCTTAATAAATTTCTAACTGACCTGGATCGACATTTACAGAAGCTTGAAGGACGCCTCTGTAGGAGAGCAGGATCTGCTTCTTATGGTTACCCCCACTTTTTGCTGCTGTAACACTGCTTTTCAACTTTAGTCTGGCTGGGGCCCAGCTATTCAGGACCCCAGCCTAGCTGCTTCCTCTCTAAATTGATTTCATGTACCCTAGGTACATAACAGATTGGATTCTGGAGTGCCTTATAAGTCCCTAGTATATGAGTATATGATATACCATGTACCCAGGGCATAGGTACCCCAGATGCCTACCAGGGGCTGAAGCATGTATTATGCCACCCCTGGAAAGCCTTCCAAAATGACACCACAGGTCTGCTACTGCAGCCTGAGTAAGGTGGTGCATGCACCCCTTACTGAGATATAGGTTCACTATATCTCACCTATCACTGCACATAGAAACCTGTCAGTCACCCCTATGGCAGGCCTTATCAATCCTGAAGGCAGGGTGCTTGGTTTTGTGTGAGAGGGTGCCCAGGCATGAGCTGAGCCCCTCTGCAGCCTTCGGAATCTCTTCTCCAGGGCTGTCTGTGATGCAGCCTGACCATATACTCTTAAGTGCATTATAACCCAACGGTAAATGCTAACTTTGGACTGGCTGCACGGAAACATGTCGTGTTTGGTTTCAAACACCTTGGAATCATACCACCACACCAGTAACTGGTGTGGGAGTATTATCCCACCGTTCTAGAGGGAGAGCATGACAACACCGGTATACCTGGTACCAACTTTGAAGAGCCCTGGCATCACAAAATGGAGGCTGCAGACACGAGTCTGTCCTCCTGCTGCTGACCGAAACTCCGGCAGGGGAGGCCTGGACAATAGGTTTCCTGTCACAGGGAGGTGTCACCACCTCCCAGACAGGCTTTAGTGTATTGGGGCTGGGTGGATGCACTCAGAGTGCTTTGAAGTCCTGCACTGGGGGCACATTTGGTGTCTCTGTGCATAGCCCAGCTCAAACCAATACAGGGGCTACCAGCCCATGCTCTGGCGCGAAACTAGACAAAGGAAATGGGTGTCGCCACCCCTCTTTCCAAACCCTTCCATAGGTGGGTCCCCCGAGTTAGTCCAACCCCTTCCTTGGGTATAAAGTAGGAACCCCTGGCAACAGGACTTTAGAAATTCCTGGACAAAACTCTGCAACTGAATCCTGGACCTTCGACGATCTGTTCAATGCCAGATGACTGAAGAATCTCCCTTGGAGTAAAGGATTTACCCCCCCCTGCTTGGCAGGCACCAAAGAAGCATCTGACTGGTCTGCATCTCCGAAGCTCCCGCCGTACGCCGAAGACTTTGCAACACCAGAGGTGGATTTCCAGACTTCCTAGAGGCCGACCGAGTCCCCAGCAAAGCTGGGACCCGCAGCTCTTGTGCGTAATGTGGAACCGGAACCCCTGGACACCGTGCACATTTGCAAGTGCATCAGCTTCTCGACGTCCCCCGAGGCTGTGCATTGGGTTACTTGTAGCCCAGATCCCGAGCAGATAATCTACAGAAGATTGTCTGACCCATGGGCCGCCATTTTGTGATTCCTCTTGAGGTTCCTTCGCGATCCCTGGTCCGTCGACTGGTGGGTCCCTGTGAAGGTAACTGACTTTCTTTGGGCTTCCCTGGTTGCTCCAGATGTGCACTCACTCACTCCTTGCTGGTGAAGTCCCTTGGACCTTGCTGGTCCGCACCAAAGCATCTTTCTCCTTTCTGCGTGGGTTGCTGTTGCCAAGGTTTGTTGTGTCCAATCCGGGGACAGATGTTGCAGCACTCGACATCCTTCGTGGGACAGCTCGAATCCAGCTCCTGGTCGTCCTCGACGCCTCCTGGTCCTCGTGGCTGAAGAGTCAAGCTTCACCTTCTTCACCTAAAACACCAGACATCAGTGGGCATTCGTCTATCGTGCCCCTGGTCACTGACACACTGAAAAACACACATTCACTGGATGATGTCATCAGTGATGTCATCAGTGATGTCATTTGAGATGTCATCAGTGATGTCACTGACCATGTCATGAGTGATGTAATATGTGACGTCATCAGCAGTGCATTGCGGGCGCGCGAGTTATAGTTAGCTTAACTAACTATAACGGGGGAATTTCAATGGTTTTTTACGAGTAAAATGTCCAGCTAACTATAACGTGTGTGAAACCTTTGGTTTTTTCATTGAATTTCTAAGGTTTTTTAAATGCTAATTCCTAACTATAACATGTGTGAAACCTATGGTTTTTTCAGTGAATTTGTACGGTTTTTTAAATGCTAAGTTATGTATTTGTTTTTTGTTTTTTTCATATTTTTTTTAAAAATTTTCTATCCTTTTTTTAAGACTGTGGTTAAATTTTTAAAATTCTATAATATGTTTTTTAAAAAAAATTTTATAATACAAAAAGGTAAAATTTATTAGCAATACATTTTTTCCTTTTTTTTATTTATTTTTTAGTACGCGTACCGTAAGCTTACCGTACGCGTACCCCGTGATTTTTTTTAAAATCCATAAATGTTTTCTTTGTACTTTTCTGTCCTTCTTTGACCCCCTCACAAATGTAAGGGGGTCTGTAACTCTCCTCCTTGCCCCCTTTTCTTGTTTTCACTCTTTTTTTTCTGAGTGAAACACACAAAATGGCGGCCGCCGCTTCCTGGTTTCGGCCGATTCGAATGTTTACTAAGATCTAACAGCCAATCAGAATCGCGCTCGCGCACGCCACCGTACGCGTACGGTAAGCTTACGGTAAGCTGGCTCAGATATATATATTGATTTAAATGCTATTTTCTCAGGACCTACTGAACAGATTTACACCAAACCTACAAAAGGCACTTCCTTGACCTAGGGACTACCTCTCTGCCAAATTTCTAGTAATTCTGTTCAGCCGTTCGGGCTGTAGCCCTGTCTAAAGGTCCTATGGAAAAATGCATGGGAAAAACGCGTTTTGGGACCCCCCTTTTTTCTCAGCCCCCGCTTGACGAATCCCCCCCGAGACTTTCAGGGTAGGAGCGGAGCGGAGCGCCCCACCTATTTTGAGAAATTCGCGAGGATTCGTCGACCGGCGCCAAAGTTATTCAAAATATAATGTTGCGGATTTCCTATGGAAAAGGGTTCCTAACTATAACTACCTACTGGCGACCGCCAGTAGGTAATTATATATATATATATTACCTACTGGCGGTCGCCAGTAGGTAGTTATAGTTAGGACCACGTTTCCATAGGAAATCCGCAACATTCTATTTTGAATAACTTTGGCGCCGGTCGACGAATCCTCGCGAATTTTTCAAAATAGGTGGGGCGCTACGCTCCGCTCCTACCCTGAAAGTCTCGGGGGGATTCGTCAAGCGGGGGCTGAGATAAAAGGGGGGTCCCAAAACGCGTTTTTCCCATGCATTTTTCCATAGGACCTTTAGACACAGCTACAGCCCGAACGGCTGAACAGAATTACTTGAAATTTGGCAGAGAGGTAGTCCTCAGGTCAAGGAAGTGCCTTTTGTAGGTTTGGTGTAAATCTGTTCAGTAGATTCAGAGAAAATAGCCTTTAAATCAATATATATATCTGAGCCAGCTTACGGTGCGCTTACGGTGCGCTTACCGTACGCGTACGGTGGCGTGCGCGAGCGCGATTTTGACTGGCTGTTAGATCTTAGTAAACATTCGAATCGGTCTAAACCAGGAAGCGGCGGCCGCCATTTTCTCTCTCGCTCTCTGAGTTGGGCAGCAAAAAGATGCCAAAAAATGTCTAAAGAGGCAGTTTCTTGAGATCCTAACCACCCAGCATTGATATAGGGGTCCCCAAACAACCCCCAAGCCCAAATAATTATTATTTTTTTTCCGGAAAATCGCCGATTACGCTTACCGTACGCGTACGGTAAAATTTGCAAAAAAAAAAAAATTATCCACACCCTCCCCACCCCGTGTGCAAATGGTGCCCGAAGTGCACCATTTGTGCATGGCTTATTACCTTTAAGAAATAAACAAAGAATAAATTTCACAAAGATGCGCATAATATGTCCCCCATGTGCGCACGGTGCGCGAAGCGCATCGTGCGTACATGGCCCATCCCGCATAACGTGGGCACGCGGTGCGCGCAGCGCACCGCGTGACCACCGTGCGTGCACGGCACTAACTGCGTAAAGTGGGTGCGCGAAGCGCACCGCGTGCTCACTGTGCGCGCACGGTGCGCGAAGCGCACCGTGCGCGCACGGAACGAACTGCGTTAACTGGGCGCGCACGCCACGAATGGTGTAAAGTAACTTAGCATTTAAAAAACCGTACAAATTCACTGAAAAAACCATAGGTTTCACACACGTTATAGTTAGGAATTAGCATTTAAAAAACCTTGCAAATTCACTGAAAAAACCATAGGTTTCACACATGTTATAGTTAGCTGGACATTTCACTCGTAAAAAACCAATGAAATTCCCCCGTTAAAGTTAGTGCAGGCAACTATAACTCACGCGACCGCAATCTTCTGCTGATGACATATGTGTCTTTATGAAAAAAAAATATTTGTAATATATGTATAGCTAAAATTTAATGGAAGAAGACATGGGCAAATAAGTGTCTAAATACAGTATTAGCATCAGCAGAGGATTGCGGTCGCGTGAGTTATAGTTGCCTGCACTAACTATAACGGGGGAATTTCATTGGTTTTTTACGAGTGAAATGTCCAGCTAACTATAACATGTGTGAAACCTATGGTTTTTTCAGTGAATATAATATATATATATATATATATACTGAAAAAACCATAGGTTTCAGGCACGTTATAGTTAGAAATTAGCATTTAAAAAACGTTAGTAATTCACTGAAAAAACAATATGTTTTTGGGAAAGTTATAGTTAGTTGGACATTTCACTCATACAAAACCAGAGAAATTCCCCCGTTATAGTTAGTTCAGCTAACTATAACTCGCGCCCCCGCAATGCACTGCTGATGACGTCACATATTACATCACTCATGACATGGTCAGTGATATCACTATGTTTTTTTCACTGAATATATATATATATATATATATATATATATATATATATATATATATATTTTCACTGAAAAAACCATAGGTTTCACACATGTTATAGTTAGCTGGACATTTTACTGATAAAAAACCAATGAAATTCCCCCGTTATAGTTACTGTAGGCAACTATAACTCACGCGACCGCAATCCTCTGCTGATGCTAATACTGTATTTAGACACTTATTTGCCCATATCTTCTTCCATTAAATTTTAGCTATACATATATTACAAATATTTTTTTTTCATAAAGACACATATGTCATCAGCAGAGGATTACGGTCGCGTGAGTTATAGTTGCCTACAGTAACTATAACGGGGGAATTTCATTGGTTTTTTATCAGTAAAATGTCCAGCTAACTATAACATGTGTGAAACCTATGGTTTTTTCAGTGAATTAGCAAGGTTTTTTAAATGCTATTTCCTAACTATAACGTGTGTGAAACCTATGGTTTTTTCAGTGAATTTGTACGGTTTTTTAAATGCTAAGTTACTTTACGCCATTTGTGGCGTGCGCGCCCACTTAACGCAGTTCGTTCCGTGCACGGTTTTTATCAACTTTAATAAGCCCTGTACATTTGGTGGCCTTCGGCCACCAAAAGCACAGGGGGTGAGGTCAATGTGGATAGTGTTTTTTTTATTTCGATTTTATAATTTCATGTTGCCAAAATTACGTTTTTTTTTCTCTATTAATAAGCCCTGCACATTTGGTGGCCTGCGGCCACCAAAAGCACAGGGGGTGGGGTAAGTGTGGATAGTGTTTTTTTTATTTTTATATTTTTACCGTAAGCGTACGGTAAGCGTACGGTAAGCGTACGGTAAGCGTACCCCGCGAAATTGCCGAAAAAAAAATAAAACCGTTTTTGCTCTTGGGGGATGTTTGGGGACTCCCTCAACATGACTATGTGGGAGGGAGTTGTCAAAACAGCCCCGTAACATGTTTTTGGCCATCATGTTTGATTAACAACACTCAGTGCGAGAGACAAAATGGCGGACGCCGCTTCCTGGTTTCGGCCGATTCGAATGTTTACTAAGATCTAAGAGCCAATCAGAATCGCGCTCGCGCACGCCACCGTAAGCTTACGGTAAGCGTACGGTAAGCGTACGGTAAGCGTACCGTAAGCGGGCTCAGATATATATATTGATTTAAAGGCTATTTTCTCAGAATCTACTGAACAGATTTACACCAAACCTACAAAAGGCACTTCCTTGACCTAGGGACTACCTCTCTGCCAAATTTCTAGTAATTCTGTTCAGCCGTTCGGGCTGTAGCTCGTTCTAAAGGTCCTATGGAAAAATGCATGGGAAAAACGCGTTTTGGGACCCCCCTTTTATCTCAGCCCCCGCTTGACGAATCCCCCCGAGACTTTCAGGGTAGGAGCGGAGCGTAGCGTAGCGCCCCACCTATTTTGAGAAATTCGCGAGGATTCGTCGACCGGCGCCAAAGTTATTCAAAATAGAATGTTGAGGTTTTCCTATGGAAACGTGGTCCTAACTATAACTACCTACTGGCGACCGCCAGTAGGTAATATATATACACACATATATACACTGAAAAAACCATAGGTTTCACACATGTTATAGTTAGCTGTACATTTCACTCGTAAAAAACCAATGAAATTCCCCCGTTATAGTTAGTGCAGGCAACTATAACTCACGCGACCGCAATCCTCTGCTGATGATGTCAAATATTACATCACTGATGACATATGTGTCTTTATGAAAAATAAATATTTGTAATATATGTATAGCTAAAGATACAGTATTAGCATCAACAGAGGATTGCGGTCGCGTGAGTTATAGTTGCCTGCACTAACTATAACGGGGGAATTTCATTGGTTTTTTACGAGTGAAATGTACAGCTAACTATAACATGTGTGAAACCTATGGTTTTTTCAGTGAATTTGCAAGGTTTTTTAAATGCTAATTCCTAACTATAACGTGTGTGAAACCTATGGTTTTTTCAGTGAATTTGTACGGTTTTTTTAAATGCAAATTTTTTTTTGAGATTTTTTGTAAACCTCTGTATAAAATAATATATGTACTATATCCTGCATTATGGAAAGGTTTTTTTTTTTTTTAATGCATTTTTTTCCGTGCGCGTACGGTAAGCTGACGCTACGCGCTCCGTACGTGATAAGTACGGTGCGCGTACGTAATAGGATATGCGTACGGTAAGCTGACGCTACGCACGTCATAAGTACAGCACGCTTACGTGATACGTACGTGACGTACGCGTACACGCGGAAGCAACGTCGCGGTTACGCAGGGGCGTGTAATACGCATGCGCGAGTGCATCTTACGTGCGCGCTCCGTAAGCGTCACGTTTGCACATGCGTACTTGTTTACGAGCGCGTACCGTAAGCTTACGGAGCGCGCACGGTAGGTCATGTGATCCACAAAGAACACTTTTCATTGGTTGAAATTACTTTCAGTTCCAGAAACTTCCCACACCACACCCATTCCCCTCATTACTGCTTGTGATTCTCTAGGAGAAGGAGCTGAATTGTCTTTGGGATACAATGGCAGAACAGCAGACCTCTTCTGAGAGTGAGGCTAGCAGCACCACCATCATCCAGAGAAGGAGGAAACAGAAGAATTCTTTTGTATGGGAGTATTTTACTTTTCCAGAGGGGGAGAAAAAGGTCAATGCTCCATTGGTCACTTGCACACTTTGTGACCGTGTTTTATCAAGAGGAAATCCAAGGAAAAAGTATTCCTTTGGAAATCACTCTATGATGAGACACCTTAGGGATAAACATCCCAGGACCTTTGCTCGACATACTGGAGAAAACTCTTCAGTAAGTCACCAGAGCCCAGCCTCAGAAGCTCAGCCGAGTACATCATCGGCAGCTCAGCTGAGCCCTTCCTCTGAGGTGGGAGCATCACCTTCTTCTGCTCCTCTGGATGTTAACCCTCGATTTGGGAGGGTTGTAATGAGGTGTATAACGTGTTCTGGTCTTATTGTTTTTGGGGAGACCAGTGTTCCCTTTATTAACAATAAGATAGACCAGCACGTTTGTAGACGCTCATAATATTCCCATTCTTTCTTTCCTCCATCCCTCTATGAACCCAACGGCTCTTTTAAGAGCCAACCTTACCTCACAATTTTTTTTTTTTTTAAGCTTTCCTTTTTGAAAAAATTGCTTTGCCGTGCGCGCACGGTACGCGTAATTACGCGAATTTCGCGGTATTTCTCAGTTTACGCCGTGCGCGTACGCTGCGCGCATTCGGCGATTTTTTTTAAAAAAAATTTAAATCAATTTTTTGCCCTTGGGGGTCCTTCTGAGACCCCCTGACAAAGGCTAGGGGGTCAGGAACTGTCCAGCCTGCCCCCTTTTCACGTTATCGACCTTTGTTTTTCACCCCCTCAGACTGCGAGAGACAAAATGGCGGCCGACACTTCCTGATTTCGACCGATTCGAATGTTTACTTTGATCTAACAACCAATCACAATCGCGCACGGCACCGTGCGCGTACGGTAAGATTACCGTAAGCGCACGGAGCGCGCCCACAGATATATATATTGATTTAAATGCTATTTTCTCAGGAAATACTGAACAGATTTACACAAGACCTGCAAAAGGCACATCCCTGACCTGAGGGCTACCTCTCTGCCAAATTTCACATAATTCTGTTCAGCCGTTTGGGCTGTAGCTCGGACTAAAGGTCCTATGGAAAAATGCATGGGGAAAACGCGTTTTGGGACCCCCCTTTTTGGTCAGCCCCCGCTTGACGAATCACCCCGAAACTTTCAGGGTAGGAGCGGAGCGTAGCGCCCCATTAGTTTTGAAAAATTCGCGAGGATTCGTCAACCGACGCCAAAGTTATTCCAAATAGAATGTTGCGGATTTCCTATGGAAACACGGTCCTAACTATAACTATCTACTGGCGACCGCCAGTAGAAATATATATATATATATATATATATATATATATATATATATATATATTACCTACTGGCGGTCGCCAGTAGGTAGTTATAGTTAGGATCACGTTTCCATAGGAAAACCTCAACATTCTATTTTGAATAACTTTGGCGCCGGTCGACGAATCCTCGCGAATTTCTCAAAATAGGTGGGGCGCTACGCTCCGCTCCTACCCTGAAAGTCTCGGGGGGATTCGTCAAGCGGGGGCTGAGATAAAAGGGGGGTCCCAAAACGCGTTTTTCCCATGCATTTTTCCATAGGACCTTTAGAACGAGCTACAGCCCGAACGGCTGAACAGAATTACTAGAAATTTGGCAGAGAGGTAGTCCCTAGGTCAAGGAAGTGCCTTTTGTAGGTTTGGTGTAAATCTGTTCAGTAGATTCTGAGAAAATAGCCTTTAAATCAATATATATATCTGAGCCCGCTTACGGTACGCTTACCGTACGCTTACGGTAAGCGTACGGTGGCGTGCGCGAGCGCGATTCTGATTGGCTCTTAGATCTTAGTAAACATTCGAATCGGCAGAAACCAGGAAGCGGCGTCCGCCATTTTGTCTACCGCACTGAGTGTTATGTATCAAACATGATGGCCAAAAACATGTTATGGGGATGTTTTGACAACTCCCTCTCACATAGTCATGTTGAGGGAGTCCCCAAACATCCCCCAAGAGCAAAAACGGCATTATTTTTTTTTTCGGCAATTTTGCGGGGTACGCTTACCGTACGCTTACCGTAAGCGTACGGTAAAAAAATAAAAATAAAAAAAACACTATCCACACTTTCTCCACCCCTTGTGCAAATGGTGGCCGAAGGCCACCATTTGTGCATGGCTTATCAGAGCACAGAAATTTCCCAAAAAATTTCAACAGATTACCTATCACAAGGAAGCGCATAATATGTCCTCCATGTGCGCACGGTGCGCGAAGCGCATCGTGCGTACATGGCCCATCTAGCGTAACGTGGGCACGGCACTAACTGCGTAAATTGGGTGCGCGGTGCGCGAAGCGCACCGCGTGCTCACTGTGCGCGCACGGTGCGCGAAGCGCACCGTGCGCGCACGGAACGAACTGCGTTAAGTGGGCGCGCACGCCACGAATGGCGTAAAGTCACTTAGCATTTAAAAAAACGTACAAATTCACTGAAAAAACCATAGGTTTCACACACGTTATAGTTAGGAATTAGCATTTAAAAAACCTTGCAAATTCACTGAAAAAACCATAGGTTTCACACATGTTATAGTTAGCGGAAATTTTACTGATAAAAAACCAATGAAATTGCCCCGTTATAGTTAGTGCTGGCAACTATAACTCACGCGACCGCAATCTTCTGCTGATGACATATGTGTCTTTATGAAAAAAAAATATTTGTAATATATGTATAGCTAAAAATGTATGGAAGAAGACATGGGCAAATAAGTGTCTAAATACAGTATTAGCATCAGCAGAGGATTGCGGTCGCGTGAGTTATAGTTGCCAGCACTAACTATAACGGGGCAATTTCATTGGTTTTTTATCAGTAAAATTTCCGATAACTATAACATGTGTGAAACCTATGGTTTTTTCAGTGAATTTGCAAGGTTTTTTAAATGCTAATTCCTAACTATAACGTGTGTGAAACCTATGGTTTTTTCAGTGAATATATATATATATACATACATACATACATACACACACACACACACACACATAATGTACCTGGTGTGGTTGTCCTTTCATTTGATCATTCAAGAGATTATAGACTGGTAAAACAAGCTGCTTTACATTCCTTCAAGACTTAGCCTGAAGGCTGCTCTCCATAGCTACCAGTAGGATAGCTTTCAGTAAAGGTTGTCTTTAACCTATCATCAATAAGGGGTTGTTTCGACTGGTGCAAGGTGCCCACTATAACTAGTGGCCAGCATATACTAGGCCAACTTCTCACAGCCTCAACCAATTCGAGGGCACCATGTTGGAAGGTGATCAGGACGCACTTTTGGAATGTGTGGCGGCTCTTAAGGGAACCAAATACACATCATCTGGAGGAAAAAAAAAAAAAAAATACCCCTCGACGATGGAGAAACCCGCAGTCATTTCAATAAATTTGGGGTATCAACTTGACGGTTTCTGAATCTGAACTCTTTTGTACTCTCCATACGCCCCTGCTGACCTGGAAAAAATGTACCACACAGAGTATACTCAGGCTTTCAAGGCAAACGTAATCTCACTCCTGACATCTTAACTAGAGTTCAGTTTTATAGACCGAAGCAAGATATTTTCCAAGCATCACCCAAACAAGGAGTTCAGTATAAAGGGGACAGCCTCCAGATAGATCAGGACATCTCAGCATAAACCCAGATTAAGCGAATGGAGCTCAAACGAGTGACAGACTTGCTGAGGCGCGCAGTTATAGATTTCAAGAGTAAAGAGCCCTATCATTGGAGGGTTCCACTAAGCCTACTGTTTACGATAAAGGGCAACGTTGTACTGCATTCACCCCAAAGGAAGTTAAGATTTTTTCCAACTTAGACGCAATACCAACCCTTCCTCTCCGCAACTTGGTACTCCAACTTGAAAGATATTTAAAGACTGGAAAACTCGCCAAATGAGCACTGTGTGAACTCCTCACTCAAGAGAAACGGAGTACTTGGCTGACAACGACTGATTCACTCACCATTTCACTTGCTCCATTTGTTGGCTATTGATAACCTGATAAGAACTCATTGTCGCCAATCCCCTAAACCCCCCGCCCACTTCAATTTCCGAGGTATGTACGTCCTGGCTGAGGATCCCTACTTGAGCTGCCACGACTCATGGATGTTTGACAGAAAATGTTCTGGTTGTCTTTTCGCTTTGGTTTCTTACCGGATAGGACTTGTTTTTAATTCCTTCTATTACAAGGTAAGGAATTTTAGGGTCTGACCTCTTATGAAAAGGTAAACATTGTTCGGGATGGGTGGAGTCCTTCCTCCAATAGACTTACCTTCGGGTGAAGGTCGATGCTCAGGCTTTATGTGCAGTCATACCCTTTACAGTTGCACTCCCCGAGTAAAACCAAAACTAAAGGAGTCACTATCTTATTTCGTAAAGGACTCCTTTTTCACAAGGATTCTACTTATCGTAACAACGAGGGGCATCTGCTCATTGTGAGACCCCACCTAGAAGGCCATGCTTCTTAATATGTATGGGCGCCCAGACAAAAAGGCAAGGTTCTATATGAAGACGTTGCAGATTTAACCTCTGCGCAATTATTGATAAGCAGGGAGTTCAATATAGTCCTCGATTCACATCGTGATGGCAAACACTCCCAAGGAGAAACCTATGGAGCTAAATGAGTTGCTCTAGAAGGTATTTGGGACCTACAATCAATTGACATTTGGAGGTCGACCACCAGACTGATTGGGAATGCACATTCTTTCTAATGTGCACTGACCTGCGTCCACATTGTAATTTTAAATTTTTTTTGCAGAGTTTTATATAGCGCAAACTTGACCCGAATACAAATCGGGTATCAGAGCGCTTTACATAGCATCAGTTACTTTTACATGAGGACACACATTCGTTTTTTTTTTTTAGGCATGGGGAGATTACGTGATTTGCCCAGAATCACAGGATGTTGAGCGTCATTACCGAGACTCGAACCCAGTTCCCCAGGTCCGAGGTCGAGCACCCTAGTCGTTAGGCCAACTCCTCTGCCCAACATTAGACTTTTTTACTTTATTTTTTTACAAAACAAAGTGACATACATGATTTCATAGATGGTCCGATCGATACCCAGGTCCCCCCCCTACTATACCCCAGTTACAGTAATATGGGCTTTGCCTCCCCTTACCATCCCCCGACGCAGCACCACTGGCATATGAATGAGATAGCCTTTCAATGAGATAGCCTTTCGAGACCCCACAGTCGGACATGTCATCAAAGATGACTTTGTTCTCGATACAATGTTGATCCATGAGATCTCCCACAATCCTTGCGAGCAGGTGGGAGGCTGCTAAAGCAATGATACGGGCAAACTCAACTCCCATACCTCAGGCCTTTTCTTTTTTTTTAAAGTGCAAAGCATCCCACAAACCTGAGCTGAAGGCTCATATTTCTGAAGCCAAGGTGGAACACGAGCAGTTTGGTTCCCCGAAATCATTCTAGACACTACTGAAAGCCAGGGGGGAACTTGGGAAAATACTCATGGGGAAACTGCTCGCTGTATGCTATATACCATACAATCGCTTTATGAGAAGGGTGACAAGGCGGGTAGAATTTTATCTTACAAACTCATTTGCCTCCAACTCCAAAATAAGATCCATTCTACAGTTCTCTCCCCAGGGATAATCTTTCTTCTACACATTACGCCGTCGGGATTGGGGAGGGGGGGTGGGGGGGGGGGGGGGGGAGGGCTTCTATGATTATTACCAGGCTCTTGATAAACAGAACCCCCTTTGGCTGTGAAACAAGATGATTATCTGCAGAATATGCCTTTCCCGTCTCTTTCACCGGATGTACTATGTTCGATTTTCCCCACAGGAGGTACAGACAACCATTAAATCTTTCCAGAATAATAAGGCCCAGGCGAGTTTTCTAATTCATTTTACAAAATCTCACATTGGCTGTCACCCTGACAAGGTTTTCATTTTTTTCCTCGAAGTGGGCCTGATCATTGATTCACATTGGAGGTCCAAGTACGGAGAAACTTCCACCAGGCCAGACGGGCCTACTTTTTTGAGGTTTAAGTAGGAAAGCCGAAGTTGACCTGCAAAAGAATTGGGAGCACACGAGTCAATTCTTTCTCAAAAGGGAACAGACCTGAGGTGTAAAATGCTTGGTGCATAAAGAACAGGACCCTTTGCCTATGCTTTACCATAGGCAGCCAATGGGACTTTGGAGAACCATAGCCCCATGGTCTTTGCACCTCGGACCCGTCAACATCTGCGCAGCTTCAGACACTGAAATGTAGATTGGCCCAAGTAGATGCATTTAGGGGACTCCAATAAAACTAAGCCCGCTACCCAGCCTACTCTGTCATGTATTCCACCACCAGGTCTACTTAGAGTAACCAGAGGTGGAACTGGTCAACCATGACCACTGTCGAGATTTATATTTCAGTCAATTATTATTGGGACACTGACAAATTTCAGTCTTCCCTCCACAAGTCACCCTGATGAGATTCCGAATTCAGAGGACCCCGTATTCCTACCAGGGAGCAGGCTCAAAGTGGCATTTCAAAAGGGAGGCATACATCCTCTCTACCCCTTCCCCATGCATCACCACTTGCACAAGACACTTGGGAAGGCACAGTAAGATCCCTAGCGTATAATATATATCTATATACACACACACACACAAACACACACACCCGTTCTCTTTATTAGAAGTTCAAACAAATTTAGCAATATCAATTATTGTACTGTGTAGCCAATATTAATGAGGTTTCTTTTAGAATGGTTCAGTATTAATAGGAGGAAGTTTCAATACAACCTGTAAATTCTCCTCAGATAAGCCTCCTTATGATACACAACAAGTGCACCGAATCCTTTAGATACAAAAGTCTCCTTTATGGTAGTTAATAAAGAGTATCATGGGTAGCTGCCTTAGTTTTAGAGGAGTACAACAACTGCATTTACTGGCACATAAGTAAATTCCAACATCAGATACTTAAACCCCCACAAAAAAGCAGCAGCTCAGCTATGGACATGCCTCTTTTTATTAGTATAGATGTTTGATAAAAGACATGAATTGATGAACTGATTACAAGAGTGTATACCGCTGAGATGAAAAATCTTTGAGCCAAATCACTGCTGAAGCAGGTGCGACTTCCATTCTCATTACATGAAGGCAAGTGTGCTGATAAACAAATGATGCATGAGATGGATGGATTAACATGTGTATTAAAATATAAGCCAGATTTCCTGCTCAGATAGGCATTCCTCTCATATACTCATTATTGTAAAGCAAATGCACATGTATGTACCTAAAGTATGTTGGTGCATGTGTCTATTAACAAACATAATAATGTATGGGGGGGAACAGTTTCAAGTCCTTATCCCGGTCAGGTTTCTCATCACTCACCTGGGGATGGATTAGTACTGTGACTTCCCTCAGAGTCTTGCTGGTGCGTTGAATACAGCTCTTCCTTTCCCTTAGCTCTTAGCGAGAAGACCGAGATGGCAATTAGCGGGCCTGTTTTAAAATGAGAGTGTATATTTTAAAAGGAGATTCTTTATAAAATGGCCTGCATTAGCAGAAATATTACTGCAGTGAAACTTGTCGAATGAAACCCCAACCTTAAATCAGTTCTAAGAAAAATCTGAATAATCCAAAATACAATCAGTCATGCCCAACATTGAGAAAAATCAATCTGATGATTCGCATGCCATTAATGAGGTGTACATAGGAAACTAAAAGCACATAGTATGTGAAAAGATGCACTTAAAACACACCATATACAGAAATATACACAGCACACCACACACAAGTGTGGATGTTGATGACAAAATAAGCACATTTCACAAAGATATCTGGAAATCTAAAGTCACATGCCTAAATATTTAAAATTATTAGGAGTTTACTAAACTTTCCAAGTGTATGCTTGGAAATGCTTTAAGATAAACAAACAAAGAGCATCCCGCAAGTGTAAATATTTTCGGTGCAATACTGTGTACAGGGAAATGCAGTCCCCATCATATTTGTGTAATAACTTTTTTCATCTCTTTCTCTGTAACAAGAAAATATTTTTCATTGTGGTGAAATCTCTTTCCCAGTTATAGATTTTCACCATGCAATCCGATTTACTCCTGCCCTAGACTGCTTCAGGTTTCTGGCCTAACTTCTGGGAAGTTATGTGAATTCACAGAAGTTGTAAATCTGTGCCAACACAAGAGTAACTATGAAGGTGTAAACTGACCTATGACAACAGGCACAGTAACTACAATACATGCAGACAGATGTAGGGAACACGGTGTACAACACCGAAAGATGCGCTATGAACACAAGAGGTAAAATAAATACAGAGATAAATGCAACAAATAAAAGCGTATAAAAGATCAACATAGACCTATAGAACATATTCGCAAGAGCATTCTTGAGTATAGGAAATATTACTCCAGTAGGGCTCACAAAGTCACAAATCTCCAGTCAGAAATATCCACACACAGAAGTATACATTTGTGGCATAAATGTGGGAGACACAATGTGACGTGGCTGCAAATAGAGGAATTATATTACTAAAAGAGTAGGGGTTAGGGAAACGTAAGGAGGGGTTTAAGAAAAAGTATTTAAATATTGAAACACTCACAAAAGAGTAAGAGAACTGGCAATCACAAAAATTAAACCGAAAATAAGAACAGTTCAACTAACAAAATGGGCTCAAATCTACTCCAGCAAGGCACTACAAATGGCCAATCACTGGTAAAGATTAAACAATTGATGGCCGGAATGCTGGACAATGCAAACATTCACCCCAGTCACAAGGATCTGGGTTTAATCCATCATTCTTTTGCTCACCACCCCAGTTTGGACCCAGCCATATGCAAATCAGTCTTGACCCTGTTCCTTGTGGAACAGTCCAGCCCGAACTGCCCAGCCAGGTCCTCCCTGGACCAGAAACAAGCATCCTGGGACTGGTTTCAGAGCATCACCCTTCTTAAACCAGGCTAGCTTGAATCCAGTGGTGTAGTGAGCACGGGACCCACGTCTTGGCATACCCTTCCCACTTAGGGCAAAATATGCAAAAGAAACAATTGGTACTGCAACACTCATAGAAAGTAAAAAAGCCAAGGAATAACACAAACATAACATACATAAACATTAGAGAGATACATTTTCACTGAAAAAACAAAAAGGTTACAGGGACATTAAAGTTAGGCTCAGATTTCACTCATCCAAAACCAGTGAAATTCAGCAGTTATATTTAGCTAAGCTAACTATAACTTGTGTCCCCGCAATAAACTGCTTATGACCGCACATATTACATCATTCATGACATGGTCAGTGACATCACTGATGACATCTCAAATGACATCATCCAGTGACGGAAGGTTTTAAAAACGTTTGGGTGTTAAATATATATACACCAAGGTGTATTGGTGAATCAGTGGGTGAATGAGTGCCTGTATGGACGAGTCAGTGGGTGCATGACTTACTGTATAAGTGAGTAAATAGGTGTCTCAGTGAATGTATGGGTGAGTGACTGGGTGATTGAATGTTCTATCAGTTGGTGCCTAAGTGGCTGTATGGATGTGTGAGTGGGTACATGAGTAGCTGTTTGGGTGACTGATTGGCTGACTGAGTACATGTAGGAGTGTCTGGGTGGGTTAGTGAGTGTGTGACTGCCTGTATCAATGGATGAGTTGGGTGGGTGAGTCATTGGCTGTGTGGGTGGGTGTGTGTGGGAGGGGCTGTGTGGGTGAGTGAGTCGGTGTGTCAGGGGTATGTGGGTGAGTAACTGGGTATGTGAAGTCAGTATAGGTGAGTGATGGGGTATACAAGTGACTATGTGTGAGGGTGTGCTTGTGTCAGTGACTGTATAGGAGAGTAAGTATGTGTTAGTATATGTATGAGTAAGTGGCTGTGTGTAACTACATGGGTGAGTAAGTGGCTGTGATGGACTGTATGGGCGAGTAGGTGTGTGAGTAGCTCTGTGGGAGACTGACTCAGTGTGCGAGTGGTTGTATGAGTGGATAAGTCAGTGGCTGTATTAGTGCGTGAGTGGCTGTATGGGTGAATGAGTGGATGTGTGTAGATCTATGAATCAGTGCGTGGGTGTGCAATTACTGGTATGGGTCTGTGAATGTGTTTGTGAATGGTCGAGTGGGTGTATGAAAGGCTCTATGGCGTGTGAGTGGATGCATCAGAGATTCAGTGGATGTCATCAGTGACGTAATTTGAGATGTCAGTGATCATGTCATGAGTGATATAATACGTGAAGTCATAAGCAGTGCATTGTGGTGGCACGAAATACAGTTTGCTCAGCTAACTATAACTGCTGAATTTCACTGGTTTTGTATGAGTGAAATCTGAGCCTAACTAGAATGTCCCTGTAACCTTTATTGTAAAAAAAATAGAACTTCGCTGAAAAAAACAAACGAATATGCCCATCGGAATGCACTGTGGGGGTGGGGTTGAACGTAGGGCCTGGCCTGGCATTGTGCTAATCCCACCCAAGCTTGTAGCCCTGCCACCAACTGTCCATGTCAATGACCCTGCTCCCTCGGTACAGCTGTTTGTAGCTGTACTGCCACTGCCCTAAACAGTTTGCTGCCCCATTCACCTCCTCCCTACTCTCTGTTGTCCGGGCCCATGCACCAGCCTCTTACTCCTGCACTGCATGGGCAGATGTGCTGCCACTGCCTTCCATTTAGCTCGATGTCCGAGCCCACTTCGCCTGCCCTCCTATCCCCAATTCTATGCAGCATCATTGTCCTCCTGCCTAGCCTCTGTGCTTAGTTTGCTGCACCTACTTTCCTGCCCCCCGATGTCTGTGTGCATGCCCCTGCTCCCTCCTTTCTACCCACCATATTCCATAGACCTGCCACCCTCATATCTACTCTGAGTGTTCTGTGTAGCTGCCACTGCCCCTCCCATCTGCCTAACATGGTCAGAAGGCTGCTGCCTGTCCCTGCCACCTCCAACCTGCCTGTCCAAGTTGCATGCCCCAATTCCCTCCCACCTGTCCTCCATGGTCTATTTTGCTGCCACTCCCTTCTGCCCAGCATACTGTGCTGTAATTGCTGTTCTTGTCTGCCATGCACGGCCTGTTGTGAAGTCTCTTCCCCTGCCCTCTTGTCTGTGTCCAGCCCCTACCCCTCCTTCTGCCCTCCATCGTCTTTTGTGCATGCCCCTGCCCCCTCCCTCTTGCCCACCATGGCTGCTGTGCTGCCACTAACCCTCCCGCTTGCCATGCATGGTCTTCTGTGCTGCCACAGCCCCCCCCCCCCCCCACCTGCCCTGTGTGGTCAACATGCTTCCGCTGACCCTCTCCCACCTTCCCTCAGTTGTCTGAGTGTATGCCATTATAGTCTCACCGTTGCCCTCAATGGTGTGTTGTGTTTCCAGTGCCCATCCCACCGGCCCTCTATGGTCTGCTTGCTGCTCCTGTCCTGCGCCCTGCACTCAGTTTTCCATGTGCAGACCCCTATCCCCTGCCTTGTTTTGTCCGCTTTAGTTTCCCTGTCCTCTTCCGCCTGTCCTTCATGGTCCGTTATGCTGGAACTGTCCCTCCTGTCTGTTCGCTATGGTCAGCTTGCTGACCTTGCTTCTTTCCCCTCTGCTCTATGTTGTTCATGCGCATGGCCCTGTTCCCTCCCTATTGCTTTTCATGGTGCGTTTGCTGCACTGCCGTTCGCTTGCCCTGTGTGAAGTATTGTGCTGCTGCGACCCCCGACTCTTGCCCTGTAAATCAGTTTGGTGCCCCGGTGCATCCCTCTCCTGCCCTCTTATCCGAGTCAGTGTCCCTACCCCATCCCTCCTGCCCTCCGTGATCCAAAGTACCAAACTTGCAAATACTTTGAACTTGGTAAGAGGAAGACTGAGGGGGAAAAACTGGGGAGTTGATTTTCCCGATTGACTTACATTGAAAAAAGGAGAGGAGAGAAGATTTTAGGCAGGAGACAAACTAAAGGCCTTTTGGGCTAAAAAAAAAAAATATCAGGAGTCTCCTGCCTCAATCGGGTTTGTTGGCATGTATAGTTGAACTGCCACTGTTCCTTCCTTCTGCCCTCAATGGTCTTGTATATTGCGATAGCCTCTCTTGCTTGTACAGCATGGTTAGTTTGTTGCCCCGGCCCACCTTTTCCCTGCTCTCCATGGTCCGTTGTGCTGCCACTGCCACTCCCGCCTGCCCAGCGTGGCCAACTTGTTGCCTCTGCATCTTCCTCCATGAGATGGTCTTATTCCTATAGAAATTATGGTTAATGCTCCAACCTACTAAAATAAGGATATATCTTCCGAGTTCTAAAATAGCAACTAAGCATTTTAAAATAATTTTCTATCTTCATGTTTTTTCACTTGATTATATATTACACTTAAGGGAGGCGATGTGGCGTTACAGCCAGAGCTGCAAACTTTGCAACTGAGGAACCAGTTTCAAGTTTCATCGCCAGCTCGACATCCTGCGATTCTGGGTAAATCACGTAATCTCCCCATGCCTAAAACCAAAATGAATGTGTCCTTGCGTAATGTAGCTGGTGCTCATGAAAAACTGCACAAAAAATAATAATTAAGTGTTTTGCACACTTCTGTCATTGGACTGCATTTGGTTGATATTTGTGCTATATTGGGCTCTTTTCTCCGGTGGCCATCTTGCGAGACTTATTATGAAACACCTCTTAATGTCATAATTTACTGCAGTATTCTCAGTAGAAAATGATTTCAGTTTTCTACTTCGATTCCATCAAGATGATGTTTATGTGAGCCACGCCATTGGCATAAATTCAGAATGTTAGCACTCTAGTTGCTCATTAGAACATTGTAGTTAAACTGCTATTCACCAGGGAGTTAACTGGCAGTCTGCTGCTGGGGTTGGTTGAAAGTGCATGCTTCAGTCTGCATGTCAGAATGTTTTAATGAAATAGAGGAGGACGATATTTGAGAACTGACTTAAAATGTGTCCTAAGTTTTCTTTCTACATCCCTAACTATAATTTCTATGACAAACTGTTCCTTTTTAAATTAAATGTTTTGAGTTTTACCAGTTTGATTCAATCAACATGACTTCAGGTATGCCATACGTTTGTCATAAGTAGGACTGTTAGCGCTCTAGTTGTTCTTTAGAACACTCTGGGAGGCTGCAGCCTAAAACAAGGGAATCAACTGGCAGACTTCATTTTCATATGGCTGAGAAAGATAGTGTGAATTTACAGAAAATATGCTCTCATTTGAGCTTCTGGAGCACCTTCTAAACCTCTATGGGGAAATCATGAGAAAGCAGTTCTCTCGAACCTGATCCTTGAAAACCCAGAAGGCTTTTCCACTGTGTAAAATCACCTTAGAACACACCACAATTCCTAACATTAGTATGGTTCCATCCACAAATGATTTATATTGTAACAAAAATTTGTTCTCACCCTTCGTACGTTCTCCTTTTTGTGACCCTAAAAACCTACCTTTCACTACAATGCTTTTCAATAAGGTGCTGTGATGTATATTGCTCCCAAGAGGGCAGCCAAAACTTCCTGGTTGAAGTGCTGGCAGCCAACAAAATTTCAATAGAATTTCAGTAGGATTTTGGGCTCCCAGATATCTATATTTTATAAACCTAAATATCTCAGAATCTACTGAACTGATTTACACCAAAAGCATGCTTTCTGAACCAACATTTAGCTTTCTGCCAAATTTGGAGTCATTCCATTGAGCGATTTGGGCTGTAGTAGTATTCATAAAAATGAAAAATCCCTATAGACATAACATGGGGAAAACGTGTTTTGGGACCCACCTTTCTTCTCGGCCCCTGCTTGTCAAATCACCTCGAAACTTTCAACACAGCAGCTGAACCAAAAAAGGTATGTTTTGTAAACATTCGTCAAGTGGCACCAATGTTACAAAAAAATGATTTTCCTATCGCCAGTAGGTAAGACGTATATTATATATTTTCACTGAAAAAAAACAAACGTTACAGGGACGTTCTAGTTGGGCTGACATTTCACTAATACAAAAGCAGAGAAATTCAGCACTTCTAGTTAGCTGAGCTAACTATAACTCGCACCCCCGCAATGCACTGCTTATGACTCACATATTACATGGTCAGTGACACTGGAGTCAAGCTATCCTGGCTGATGACGGCTGATAGCCAGAAACCGGTCCTAGGATGCTTGATTCCGGTCCAGGAAAGACATGGCTTGGCAGTTCGGGCTGGACTGTTCCCATGAGGCACAGGGTCAAGACTGATTTGCATATGGCCATGTCTAAACTGGGGTGGTGTAGTGGGCAAAAGAATGATGGATTTAACCCAGATCTCTTGACTGGGGGAGAATGTCTGCATTGTCAGCATTCCGTCCATCAATTGTTTGTTGTAACGCAGTGACATCACTGATGACATCTCAAATTACATCACTGATAACATCCAGTGATTAAGTATTCTGTAAGAGTTAATGAGTGTTAAACATATATACCAAGGTACTACAAAAGTTAAATTAGCATAGTAGGTGTACTACTGAGTGACACTACTTGTATATGTCAGTGGCTGTGTGACTATGTATCCTTGTGCGCACTGGTGTGCGAGTAGCTGTGTAGATGAGTGAGATGCTCTGTGAGTGGATACTGGTGAGGGAGTGTGCCAGTGGCTGTATGGGTGAGTGAGTGGCAGTGTGAGTAGCTCTGTGGGTGGGTAAGTGGGTTTGTAGCAGGGGTGGCTCCACCATGTGGGCAGAGGAGCGTCTCCCCACTGCGAGAAAGCAGAAGGGTTTCATTGAGGACGGGCGGGTGGGCATTCCTGCTTGTGGGCAGGGGAGGAGTGGCTTGCCCACTGTTGTGAGCGCTGACTGTTTGGTCGGCCCTCTGGGAACCGACCAAACCAGTCATGCGCACTTTGCCATTTTCTCCATGTCGGCTGCATGCAGCCTAAATGGAGAAAATGGCCTTCCCATAGGTGCCTGGCTGGGCACCGTCCCGACCAATCACAAAGCTGCAGCATTGTGATAGGCTGAGGGGAGGCTGCCTGCAGCTGCTTCCTGTTGATGACTCGGGACTGGGCCAGCAAAGGAAAGTACATTTTAATTTAGACCTCCCGCACCACCTCCCTCGCGTGCCTTGATCCCCCGCACCACCTCCCTCGCGTGCCTTGATCCCCCCCACCCCCCACCCCCACCAAACCGCGAGTCATGCTGACCGCGACTGGTCCGTAGTGACTGTATGGGTGAGTGAGTTGGTGTCTGAATGGCTGTATGAGTGAGTGAATGAATGGGTGGGTAAGTGGCTGTATGGGCGAGTGAGTGGCTGCTTGCTTAAGTGAGTTGGTGTGCGAGTGGCTGTATTGGAGAGCAAGTGTGAATTCCTGTATGGGTGAGTAACCAGATGTGAGTGCTTGTATGGATGTGTGAATAGGTATTTAAGTGGTTGTATGGTGTTTGTGTAAGTGCTTGTATGGGTGAATGAGTGGCTGTTGAGTTGCTATTGTGTGAGTGTGTATCTGAGTGACTTTGTAGGTTAATAAGTGGGTGTGCGAGTAGCTTTATGGGTGAGGTTGTGGTTATGTGACTGGCTGTATGGGTGACTGTCTGGTTGTATGAGTTGCTGTATGGGTGAGTGACTGGTTGTACGAGTGAATGATTGTGTGAGTGGGCATTTGAGTTCCTCTATGGAGGAGTGAGTGGGTGTGTGTGAGTACTGGTATGAGTATGTGAGTGGTTGTGCAGGTGAGTGGGTGTACAAGAGGTTGTATAGGGGCGCAAGTGGTTCTGTGAATGATGTCATCAGTGATGTCATTTGAGAGGTCACTGACCAGAACACGAGTGAGGTCACTTACCAGGTCGAGTGATTTTATATGTGAGGTCATAAGCAGTGCATTACGGGGGGTAAGTTACACTTAGCTCAGGTAACTAGAACTGCTCAATTTCATTGGTTTTGTCTGAGTGAAATCTGAGCCCAACTGTAATGTCCCTGTAACCTTTGGTATATAAGTGAATTTCTAAGGCTTTTTTATTTTATTTCCTAAATGTAACTTGTAACCTTTGAGAGCGAGTGTGCAAGTGGGTGCGCGAGTGTCTAAGTGGGTCCGTGTGTCAGTGTCCGAGTGCTCTATGTTTTGCCCTCTTCTGCTCGGTTTAGTCTTTTCTGCCTTTCCCTTCTCGCTTTTCTCCCCTATTTTGCCTTTCCTGCTCCTTTTTCTGCCCCCTTTTCTCACTTAAAAACCAGAGGGACTACCACCTCCCCAGGACTTTACTGACATTGAGTGGGGCCGTGGGGACAACCTGCCCCCCCTCCATTCACCTCCAAAAGCATTGTGAACCGCCACCTCCCCGCGGCTTTCTTTTCACCATGGCATGGACCCCCTCCAGGGCTACTATGAAGCCCTGGGGACCACCACCTTCCTGGGTCAATAACATTATTCCTACCTTGACTCATTTTGTGTGGGACTTGGCTGAAGCCAAGTCCCATGATGGCTGCCAATGAGAGCTCTGTAGTTCTCTGCCAAGCTAGTCATTTGGGAAGAATTTACAACCGCAGATATACACATTTGGATTTCCTTAACTACTGAACGGATTCACACCAAAAT
Organism: Triturus cristatus; assembly: GCF_964204655.1. Taxonomy (NCBI): domain Eukaryota; kingdom Metazoa; phylum Chordata; class Amphibia; order Caudata; family Salamandridae; genus Triturus; species Triturus cristatus. The sequence goes on from NC_140594.1 coordinate 1,153,331,597, forward strand.
AATAATAATTTAAAAAAAATAAAGAGAACAGAATCTGCGGACCAAAAGCTAGTTTTCTGACAAATTTTGTGTAATTACGTCCAGCTTTTCGGGCTGCAGGGGAGTCTATGGGGAAACTTTTTTTTTTAATTCCCTCCCCCCTTTTAGGTCTCGCCTAGGCAGCGCGCATGCGTTGCTCTAGGAGATGACCTTTAGAAATTGGTCAGTTCTTTTCAAGCACTCGTGCTTGTGCTGGTATCCACCTAGCGGGAGCGAGCAGCGGCGCACGGGCTAATTGAAAACAGATGGCCCTCAAGCCGCCGCTGCTCGCTCCCGCAAGATGGATGCCAGCACAAGCACGAGTGCTTCTGTTTATATTTAGGGACACGTGCGCGCTTACATTTGCTCGCGGTCGCCTTGCCGGTTAGACATCCTGGCGTTTTCAATGTTCGCGGCGCTCTTGTTCACACAAGTTCCTCACTCTTATCCACTGAGATCTCATGATGTTAGAATCTCGCCTCCACTTCAGCCACGCGCCCTTCTCCTATCATGAGCATGCTTTCTCCATCTCTGCCCTAGCCTTCAGAGCTCCTTCTGAAGCACTCCTTACTCCGAGGTTGCATTTTCCTGGTGCCGTCTTGGTTCAAATTGTGCTGGTCTTGCACTTGCTTTCCCTTTTCAAACAGGGTCTGCCTCCCCCCTCTCACCACACGTGAGTCTGCTTCCCCCCTCTCACCACACGTGAGTCTGCTTCCCCCCTCTCACCACACGTGAGTCTGCTTCCCCCCTCTCACCACACGTGAGTCTGCTTCCCCCCTCTCACCACACGTGAGTCTGCTTCCCCCCTCTCACCACACGTGAGTCTGCTTCCCCCCTCTCACCACACGTGAGTCTGCTTCCCCCCTCTCACCACACGTGAGTCTGCTTCCCCCCTCTAACAACCCGTGAGTCTGCTTCCCCCCTCTAACAACCCGTGAGTCTGCTTCCCCCCACCACCCATGAGTCTGCTTCCCATCTCTCACCACCCGTGAGTCTGCCTATCCCCTGTGAGGCTGCCTCACCACCTTTCCTCCCTTACCGCCTGTGAGTCTGCCTCGACTCTGTGATTCTGCCCCTGCGAATCCGCTTTTCCCATATACCACCCGTGAGCCTGCCTTTCCTTCCATTAACTCCCCTGTGAGTTTGCTTTTACTTCAAACCCCCCAGTTAGTAAGATTGCCCCACCCACGGGCCACGACCCCTCAAGACTGCCAACCTACTTCCGTCGCGACCGCCCTCTCCAGCGACTAACCATCCCAGGGGCTGACAAAATGCCACCCACTAGACTGCTTTCTGCCTAAGTAACTAATTCTTCGTCCCAAATCCGTTCCCCACTGCCGTCCCCCGAGACTGCTTCCGTGTTAGATTCAAGGCTCATGTTTTCATGCTGTTTAACTTCATACTGATGTTAATTGAAGCATACAATGCCTTTTTTTTTTATGCAGTCTCTCGTAATTTAGAGCCGATTAGGTAACTATGTTGGCAGACCCAGTTTCAACCCGGGTGTGAGGACAAAAGCAATTTGCATATGTAAATTCTCAATGCCCGTTTAACTAAGTAACTAACTCTTACTAACTACTCACTCACTCTCACTAACTAACTCACTCTAAGTAAATAACTATCACTGACAAACTAAAACACTAACCAACTCACAATAGCTAACTCTCTCCCCAACTTTCACTCTCACTGACTGACTAACTAACTCACTCTTTCACTCTCACTGACTGACTAACTCACTCTTTCACTCTCACTGACTAACTAACTCACTCTTTCACTCTCACTGACTGACTAACTAACTCACTCTTTCACTCACTGACTGACTAACTAACTCACTCTTTCACTCTCACTGACTGACTAACTCACTCTTTCACTCTCACTGACTGACTAACTCACTCTTTCACTCTCACTGACTGACTCACTCTTTCACTCTCACTGACTGACTGACTGACTCACTCTCTCACTGACTGACTGACTCACTCTCTCACTGACTGACTCTCTAACTCAGTCGATAACGGACTAACTCTCTCACTAACCGATTAACTCTCTCACTAACAAACTAAATCTCTCTCTCACTAACTAAATCTCCCTCTCACTCATTAACTCTCACTCAATAACTAACTCTCTCACTATCACTAACTAACCTTCACCCTCCTTTTATTTATGCACCCACCCCCATAGCAAAATAAAAAAACCATAACAAGCAAACATTCACACAGGTACATACAACTTACCAGCATTTAAACAGCTTAAACACTTATAAGATCCCAAAGGCGAGACCTATCGGCTATGCCAATGCTTGTTTTCTCTGCCCCCGCTTGATGGATCACACCAAAACATTCCATTCACAACAACTTTTTTTTTTTAAATGTCATTAAGATTCACCAAAAGATATAGGCAAGTCAAAAAAGCTTTTCCTATGGAAACATGGTCCTAAATAGAACTACTGATTGGCGACCGCCAGTAAGTAATATGTAAAAGTTATGTAATACTTAGGAATTGTAATATTATCCTACTTTACACCAGAGAAACCTTAAACATTCACTGAAAACAAAAAAGGTAAAAGGACGTTATAGTTAGGTGAAAATATCTGTTAACACACAGCATTTTAAAATAACAGAACCATTGAACTTGACTGTTTATAATTATTTCAAGTAACTATAAATCGTGCCCTAAAGTAACAATAATTCACACTCTCGCCAAGCGCAATGTTATCAATTATGCCATTGTGGATGTTATTAGGGATGTTGTTCAAGCAGTCATTGAAAAGGTTGTGAGTGATGCAATAGGTGAGGATACAGGCAGTGCATGACGAAGGCGTGAGTAATAGTTATCTTATGGCTCCAGTTAGATATCTCGAGCAACTGTAACTGGCGACTCTGCGATTTTGTTACGTGAAATTGTCAGTTAAAACGTAACATTTCGCAACTAACTATACGTCCCTTTAACCTTTCCCTTTTTCAACCCACCTCCCCTACCTCAGTGCGCGGTGACAGGTTCACTACATGGCTTGGGCGCCACAGATCTGAAGCGATTCTCCAGAGGGCCATGCTCAGGCTTGCAGCTGAGACCCCGATTGGCAGAACCACCCCCAAAAAACATTTTTCTTTAAAAATTGGACCTGGTGACTCATTGAGGTAGGCTCATGAAGAGGGATTTGAAGTGAAGATTGAATTGTATGGAACCGTGAATTAAATAGAAGAAACCCACTGAAACTTATTGAATATATATTTGCTCATTTATTGTTGAATTTTTTCAATTGTGGTGATGTGAAAATCCCTGTCCGTGAGGGTAAGGAGGCTCCACCAGAAGGTACACCAGGTCATTATATGGAGACAAATGTAGGGCTTCATACAGGTTTGTGGCTTAGTACGTTGCACAAGGTCACTGAAAAGGAAGGAGCATTCAGATTGCTACACTATGGTTCTTATGATTTTAAAGATGATTTATCATGGAGGGAAAGTTATATAAAATGAAAATTATGAACTAGACCCACACAGTATGACGCAATAAATGCTTGGGAGTGAGCAGCTCATGCCAAAGAGAAAGAAAGATACCCAAACAGAGCAAACGAAGCAGGGCGCGATTATACAGCTGCTCAATGGAGGACAAGACAGATGGAGGAAATGTGTAGTTATGGGAGCTAGACTGGAACAGGTAATAACGACATGAAAAAGTGTACACAGAATCGAAAGCAGGAAACTGATGAGGTGTCTCCAAGAAAAAATGGAGACCGATTTCGGGGGATGACTTTTTAGATGCTTTGTTGTCCTCACGTCCACCACCATATGTGGCTCCAACATCTGGTTTGGAAAGAGTTACAATCACTAGTGGTACAGAGGATATGGGCCTGGTTGATTCAGATTAGGGGTACACCTCCAACACTTTCGATTGCAACTGCACCTGCTGAAGTAGCCACGGCTGTAATTGGTCCAGGCGACAGATTGAGAGAAATTTTTGGAAGTCTTTGCAATTCGCCAATTATAGGTTTGCAAAACTCCAATGGCAACTATAGAACTACGTAACATCTTAGAAAAATTAACACTATTGTAGTTCCATGTTTTCCTTTGGTACCAAATCCAGCTACAATACTATTCCAGATTCCCTGTGATGAAGAATGGATCACTGTTGTGGATCTCTACCAGGCCTTTTTCTCTATCCTGTTGCATGAGGCTGGTCAATTCTTGTTCTCTTTTATATTTAGAGGTAGAGATTTGGCATGGTGTCAACTTCAACAGGGGTATCCAGAGAGCCCTTCGATCTTTATTCAGATATTTAAAAATAATCTTGAAACTTTACAGATGCCTTGCAACTCAGTTCTGGTATAGTACATTTACTACCTACTTGTGGTGTGAAGCACACAAGAAATTTGTAAACGGGGCAAGATTGCTTTATTGAATCATTTGGTTGCGTATGGACACAGTGTCCAAGTAAAATTGCAATATTGTCACACAGATGTCCTATATTTAGGACATCTCATTGAAAAGGGAATCAGAAAGGTGTCAAGAGGGATTCACAACCATTATAACAAGCATTGGCATAGCCAATAGGTCTCGCTTTTGGGACCTTATAAGTATTTAGTTATGCGGCACAATATCCTTGGTGCAATGACATCAACTGTTGCATGGCTAAAAACTTATAATGCCCCGAAGGCGAGACCTATTGGCTATGCCAATGCTGGTTTTTTAGAGGCTTGGCATGCAGTTTTGAATGTAGGCTGGTAAAAAAGGTGCCAACCCGAGAGGCAAGGTCTAGAGAGAAATAAGATAGGAAGAGAGGTGAGTTATAATGAGATTGCACAAATAGAAAGGTGAAGCACAGAATGACAGGTCAAGTAAACAAAGTAGCGAGGCAGAGAGGCAGGTAGAGCCGGTGGGATGAAAAATAGAAAGATATGAGAAGTAGAGAGAAAAGAGGTGCAGATGAGGTAAAGAGATGAGGCCAATACAGAGGAAGGGCGAGGGAGAAGCAGAGAATGGGAGGGAGAGAGAGAGAGAGAGAGAGAGAGAGAGAGAGAGAGAGAGAGAGAGAGAGAGAGAGAGAGAGAGAGAGAGAGAGAGAGAGAGAGAGAGAGAGAGAGAGAGAGAGAGAGAGAGAGAGAGAGAGAGAGAGAGAGAGAGAGAGAGAGAGAGAGAGAGAGAGAGAGAGAGAGAGAGAGAGAGAGAGAGAGAGAGAGAGAGAGAGAGAGAGAGAGAGAGAGAGAGAGAGAGAGAGAGAGAGAGAGAGAGAGAGAGAGAGAGAGAGAGAGAGAGAGACAGAGGCAAGACAGATGTATTAAACGAGCGAGACATTGGAAGCAGAGAGAGTGAACAGAAACAGTGAAGGAGATACAAAGAGATGAAAGCAAAGGGAGTGATAGATGGAGTGGAAGAGGCAGAGAGAGCATTGTAGCACGGTTTGTGCTTTACAAGTCTATGTAAATTAATACAGTTAAAAAAAAAAAGTGCAGATACTGTCTATTACTTTTATTAGTGCCCTGCTGGGAACATGTGGTATATCCTGTTGCAAGTATAACAGCCCAACTGGGTAGCAAGTGTTTTATCCATTACTGGTATAACGGACCTGTTAAGGAGTACTGGTACTCTCAACTATTGGTATAACAGAGATGCTCAGAAGTGCTGGTACTCTTTGCTGTTGCTAGAACGTACCAGCTGAGAAGTTCTGGAACTCCTCACTATTGGCATAATAGAGCTGATAAGTGGCAGGACCTTTCGCTATTGCTGTAACAGACCTACTGAGAACTGCTCGTTCTTGTCTCTACTAGTAGAACAGACCTGCTAAGAAGTTCTGAGACTCTTCACTGCTGCTATAACAGACCTGCTGAGGAGTCCTTGTACTTCTCATTGTGGCTAATAAAGCACTCATGCGAAGTGCCAGCAATCCTCAGCATTTGGTGTAAGAAACCTACTGAGAAGTGCTGGTATTGTCCATTAATGGTCTGGCAGCCCTGTAAAGTAGCATTAGTACTCCCCACTGTTGCTATAAAATACTTGCTCTAAAGTGCTTTTATTCTTCACTGCTGGTGTAACACACCTGCTGAGATATTCTGGGGCTCCTCGCCATTGGTTTAACAGACATGCTGAGACCCTCTAATATTGGTATACTCAACCTGGTGAGAGGTGCTTGGATACCCCAGTATTGGTATAACCGACCTGCTCAGAAGAGCCAGAGCTCTTCGCTATTGATATAATAGACCTGCTGAGAAGTGCGCTTTAATAAGCCTGCTAATAAGTGCTCGCACTCAATACTATTGCTTTAAGAGGCCTGCTGAGAAGTGCCATTACTCTTCACCATTGATATAACAGACCTACTGAGAAGTGCCAGTACTCTGCACTAGTGTTTTCACAAACCTGCTCAGAAGTGCTCATACTGTTTACTATTGCTTTAAGAGACCCGGTTGAGAAGTTCTGGTACTCTTCACTATGGCTTTAATAGACCTGCTTATAAGTGCTTGCACTCATTACTATGGCTTTAAAAGGCCTGCTGAGATGTGCCAGTACTTTTCACTTGTGATATAACAGACCGGATGAGAAGTGCTGGTAATCTTCACTATTAGTTTTAAAAACCTGCTTAGAAGTGCTCATAATGTTTACTATTGCTTGTAGAGACCTGGTTAGAAGTGCTGGATCTCTTCACTATTGGTTTAACAAGCCTGTTGAGAAATGTTTTGGTACTCTTTATCATTGCATTAACAGACCTGTTGAGAAGCGCTGTGGCCATTTACTATTGGTATACCCGATGAGAAGTGCAGCTATCGTCAATTAATGGTACAACAGCCTTACTGATAAGCGTCCTATTAAGATTAAGGGAGCTCTAATGAGACGTTTGAGTTATTAGGTAGTGGTGAAATTATGAGATCCTGAAGTACACATCAGCAAGGCAGCCCAGCAGCTGCCTGTCTCTATGATCCAGTTTCCCCCGCCTCAAGACCAGTATCCCTCTGCCGTGTTTAGTTCCTGGAGTATATTAATCTATTTCTAGTACTGGTCAGGGAAGTTACTAGTGCGAGAATCGTTCTTCCTGTACTGTTCCGGAGTCTAACATCCCTTGCGAATATTCATCTAATAAATGATGCTAAAACCTACATTGGCCACTAGATGTCATAATTGCAAAGGAATGTAACTTTCGCTGTACGTAAAACAGATGGCTGAGTAACCTTGGTAGCAATGTTGCTGGATGGCGTCCCTACCACACACCCCAGCATCGCATTCCAGGGGACTGCTCTGGATGTGGTACATTGTGGTGCTATATTTAGATGCTATTCGGCATTGTGCAGTGCAATATTCATTTGGCAAGGCTGCGAATTCGAGGCATTACGGAAACAAAGAAATTCTTAAAAGTAGCGCGATGGATTCTACTTCACTATTCATTCTAGTGTTTTCATCTGATACCTCGTTCTATTTAAAGCAAACAGTAACTTGATTTGATGCTCTCCACGTGAGACAGCCGATTAGCTACAAGCACATGTAAGAAAGAACAAGCAGGTAGTGGGATAAGGGAGGGGGTAGGGCACGTCACGCCCTCTAAGGGGAGAGAGGCACGCAGGCTGGCAAATGGTGTGCACTTTCACGGCAGCTTTGATCTTCTCAGTGGCCGCGCGGCTCACTGAGGACATCAAAGCGGCCGCGAAACGATCACACAGGCTGCCAAATGGTGCGCGCGCCTGGCGCACATGCACTGCATTTGGAGGCCTGAAAAGCACTAGTTTGCACTTCCAAATCCCCCCGTTTACTAAAGCTCTCGCCAGGCAAGACCTAAAAATTAATCCACCGAGAAAACAGAAGTCTGAATGTTCCTAAGAATGGTGGGCTACTGTAGACAGTGGGAATCCAACTTTTTCTTAGTGGTCAAGCCTTTACCGAGGCTAACGCACAAAAATGTCACAGATGTGCTTCCATGGGATAATGACTGCTTAAAAGTGTTGCTAGAGCGGCCAGAAAGTCTGTTGTGCCCCTGCACTGGGAATGCCTAATTCAGATGTTCACCTAGTATTGCAGTGAAAGGGAGGACTGCGCTCTCTTGGTGCTTACCCAATTGCATGGAGATTCTCAAGGACCCATGTCAAATTTTTAAACTACTTCTTACCATGCTGGCGCAGGACTGCCAGGCTGCCTTAAAGCGGTTGCGGCGGTTGGTGTGAGTATTGGGAGAAGCGAGAGCATAGGGATGGGACATCCTCTTTTAGTTATGGTCCCTCACTCTGTAGAAATATTGCCCATTCACAGTAAGACCCAATATTTGACTAACAGCAACCTCACAATACATTGACCATTGGTTCTTGCAGCTGAGATCGTGGTCTTGAGACGATGTCAAACACCCAAACAAGATACAGTGTTACCATTGCCTGAAAATTAAACTGATGGGAAAGAGGTTGAAAACAAATGTCTTGATGTTATAGATCTATGCACCAAGCCAAGACCTGATATTAAGGATGAACCCCTTGATGAGCCAGACTATGTAATTTTTGTAACAAACACAAGATGGACGGTGTGCTGAAACATTTCAACCACTCACTCCCAGTTAAGAGATCTGGGTTTAATCCATTGTGCTTTCGCTCACTATGCCACCCAAGTTTGGACCCAGCTATATGCAGATCAGTCTTGACCCTGCACGCAATGGGAACAGCCCAGCCCGAACTGCCAAGCCAGGTCTTAACTGGACCAGAGATAAGCACCCTGGGACTGGTTTTGGGGTTTCACCCCTCATCAGCCAGGCTGGCTTGAATCCAGTGGCACAGCATGCAAGGGAAATGTAATTTCTGTAGGCGGCTCAGGTTTAAGGGATAATGAGGGGAACTTGAGAGCAGCTTATGCGGTTTGTACTATTCAGGAAGTGGTGGAAGCTTCCTGGCCTCAAAGTGTTACATCTGCACAAGTAGCAGAACTGATTGCTCATACGAGAGTTTGTTATCTGTCAGCTTAGTTGCAAGGGACTATATTTACAGATATTTAGTGTGACTTTTGTATGGTCCATTACTTTGGGCAGTTGTGGTCACAGAGGGGTTTATGACTTCATCCAAGGCTCCCATGCGGAATGGAGATTATGTGATGAAACTGTTGGCAGCTTTACAAATTCCACAGTTAAATGTACAGCCCAGAGAAGTAGTAATGACTGTCACAGTTGGAAATAGAAATGCAGATGAGGTTGTGCGGTATTGCAGTTTTGGCATGCACATTTAATGGAGAATATACAAATGAATCTGATGAGGGCACTACCTTTTCAATGCTGTTGTCAGTACCAGATACGTGGGAAGAAATTAAAAGGTTGCAGGAAGAAGTTTGAGGCAGAACAGCAAGGATGGGTCAGATCACGATGTGTTAAAAATGCCAATGACTTTTGGCTTTCAGCTGATGGAGGACCAGCATTACCAGGTAGCCTATTATTTCCCCATAACAAGACAGTTTTATGGCCCTGTACACATTGTAAGGGACGCAATTGGGAGATTATTCATGAAGAATGAATTTAATCCCGGATTCTGAGTATTAGACAAAGTGCTATGCCATAAATGTGTGACATGTTAGATGTGTAGGGAGGAGAACCCTTGTAAGGCATACAGGGAGATCAAGAGGACCCTTTAACAGGATGCAGTTGGATTTTATTGAGATGTCGGTTTGCAACAGGCTGAGATACATTCTGGTTATAATGTTGCATTTTCGCCCGATGGCTGGAAGCATATGCCACAGAGAGAAACAACTTGCTCACTGCAGCCAAGCTACTGTTAAGTGAATTTATACCATGGTTTGGATTTCCGGTTTCGGACCGAGGGACCCACTTTAACAACGAGGTCTTTAGAATGTTGTGTGCCACTTCTAGTAGAACAGAGATTGCATTGTAGCCATCTTTGAGAAGCTTCGGGTATAGTCAAACTAAATGGGATGTGAAGATCACATTTGCCCAAAGCCTGTGAATACACTTCATTAAAATGGCCGGATAATTTGACATTGCTATTGAGGAGTCTCAGAAACACTCCTGACAGAAGGACTGGATTATCATTCCACAAGATACTCAAGGGACGTTATGCGACTGCACGCTGTGCCTTAAATTGTGCTTGTAAATATCATAGATTAAATGATCCTCGACTATTGCAAAGGACTGGATGATGGTGTGTTTCATTTCTCGCCAGGTTGGAGCGCTCACTGCCATGCCAAGCCAAGAGCAGTGTCCCAATCTTAACCCTGGTGACTGGGTACTGATCAAAAAAGGACGTTTGAAAATCGTGTGTGGAGCCAAGGTGAAAAGGACCCTTCCAGGTGATTCTCATCACCAACACTGCTTTGAAATGTGTTTGAACACCTAATTGGGTGCATGTCTCTCACACCCAGAATGAGATGTCCGCTTGATGAAGTGGTGACATTAGAGTCAAGTCCGAGAAATGTGTCCATTCGCCCTGAAGGACTGGGTGTGAAGTACAGCAGATTCCCTCAACTGGTCAAGCTCGTAAAATCTCGCAAATTAGTGTAGAAGTATCGCCTGAAAATGAAGGCCTGAGAGTCGAAAGAAGGGCAGTCATTGAATTGCTACCAGAACCACTGAGAATCCAGATGAGGAAACAAGAGTGAGAAAATAAAAACTATAATGGAGATCAGAATGGTCAAATAACAGGAGACACCGTAGATCTAATGTGTCAGATCTAATGTGTCTTTTGATCACATACCACAAACCATCGCTGAAGAAACACAATTCAGTGGTGCAAGAGTCAGAATAAGTTCAACAGACACCAAGGAGATCGAAGAGAGCAGGAGTATAGTCTTAGGTATTCAGCACCCGTATGACTCACTATACAGAGACCGTGGCTAATGCAACAGATGAAGATCCCAAAGAACTGAGATCAGAACCACTTAAACCTCCAGGATATGCCACACTAAGACTGCTTTTGATGTAAATTTCTGAAACAATACTACAAAATAAGATTTGACAATCAATATTTAGCTTATTCAAAGCAGAGAGATCTAATGCTACAGTGAACTGTGTTTAACAGTATTATAAAGACTGTGATAAATGAACATGACAATTATTGTCGAGCAAAGACAAATAAAAAGAATTAAGAAGTATTCTCTAGACCTGGGTTGCAACAGAATAGTAGTGATAACACTTCTAGAAGATGAAGTAGGGCTAGGGATGTCTCACAAAGATTCTTGTAAATAATCTGAATGAAATAATTTAAAGTTAATCACGAAAGCTTTGCTCATCTTACACAAGTAAAAGTCAACACGGACGAGTGAATCTGCCCTGCTGTTTATATATTACTAAAGGCCTGACTGTAAATAAACATGCATTTCTTATCAAGACTAAATGTAGAATAGTAATTGCTGTTACTGTAACACCCCTCATCAGCCAGGCTAGCTTGAATCTGGTGGCGTATCAAGCATGGCACACACGTCTGGGCATACCCTTCCCACTTAGAGCGACAAATGCAAAAAGAACAGACGATGGATGGAATGCTGAATTAATCAAATATTCACCCCTAGTCACATATCTGGGTTAAATTTGCACACCACGCCATTCCAGTTTAGACTTAGCCATATGCAAATCAGTCTTGACCCCGTTTCCCATGGGAACAGTCACGCCCGAACCGCCAGGCCAGGTCTTCCCTGGACTAGAAACAAACATCCTGGGACCGGTTTCGGGGTAACACCCCTCATCAGCCAGGCTAGCTTGTATCCAGTGCCAAAGTGAGGATCAAGACTGATTTAGATATGGCTGGGTCTGAACTGTGGCGGCGAAGTGAGCTAAAAAAAAAACCGATGATAGATTCAACCCAGATCTGTGACTGGTGGCGAGTGTCTGAGAGGTTTCAGCGCTCTGTCCATCATCTCCTTGTGTTTCCTTTGTACGCCCAAAGTTGGCAGGGTACGACTAGACGTCGGTCTCGTGCTCTCTTTGCCACTGGATTCAAGCTAGCCGGGCTGATGAAGGGTGTTACCCAGAAACCGGTCCCAGGATGCTAGTTTCCGGTTCAGGGAAGACTTGGCCTGGCAGCTCAGGCTAGACTGTTCCCATGAGGCACAGGGACAAGACTGATTTGCATATAGCTGGGTCTAAACTGGGGTGGCGCAGTGAGCTAATAGGTACCGATTACTAGGAACTTACAAGGGTGTTAAAGTCTTAGAGAATTGGGTTACAATTGAACATGTACAGTTTTTAGGGAAAGAGCACTGGCACGTGTTTAGCAAAGACCCAGTACACATCCAGTCAAGAAAATCAGTACCATTGGGCAAAAAGTGGCAGTGATCATGTCAACAAAGGGCACTTTCCCACACTACTCAACTTCTCTCCTTTCCAACACAAAAAGAAGCCAACAACCATGACCTTTTAATTGCCCCCCCCCCCCCTTCATTGCACCAGCTTCTGCAGCACACAAATCCACAACCTGAAGAAAAAAAAAAGCGTTCAAGAATTTTTTCCTTTACAGGTATCAAATAGAAACCTTTCAGAATGGTTATCTTTTCAACAAAAGGAATTGCCTAACTGCAAATCATAGGCTCAACCAATCGTTCTTCATATGCTGGGGACCCTCATATCACCACTGGGCAAGGGCAAAATTTGAATTATTCTGGAGTAATTTTGAGTAACTCGACGCAAAATTACCCAAAATTATGCCTTAGTGCCCCCTTGAGTAATTTGTCACAAAAATCCTACTACAGGAGCACAAGAACAATGAACTTAGGGAGCGGGTGCTGGGATTTGTATTATGCTGCATTTAGTGCTATCTTATGCGCGAAAATGCATCCTCTGGCACATTTTGGACTAAAGGGTGCATTTTGAGTTAAGACATTAGCACAAAATGCTGGGATATGCTTCTCTGAAAATCATGTGTAAACTCGAAATTTTGTATATTTTCTCTACAGCAAATTACACCGACCCCTAACCATCACCAGTCATTTTTTACATTGTAAAGACTGTCCTTTAATTGCATATGAAAATTGCGACTGGTGTCCATAAGAATAATCTGTGCTTTGAGGTCTCTGCTTTGATAGTCATTAGACCTAATTATGAGTGAGGGAATTTCACCTGGAGTACGCATGCCCAGGACCTGCTCATTCATGGCACTGAGACACCTGACCTCTTTCTTACTGGAGTGGAAGCGGCTGCCAGCAGCAGCACGGATCCTCCTGACCCCTTCAAAAACAAGGGGTGGGGGGGGGGGGGTTTATAAAAACAAAGATTACCCCCCCCTTAGACATTCTGAAGCCCGGCTCGATTCCCCAGCCCACGCCCCATTCCCCCAGTGCACCATGGCCCTCTTGCTGATGCTTTCCGCCAGCTGAGAGGAAATGGAAAATGTCAACAGTGTTTCTCCAGGATCGGGGAAACTGCCTGAAAAATACCAGGTACCTCCAGGTCCCAGCAGTTGTTCTCCATTCCTGTGAGCAAAACTTAGAAGTCAACTTTCGATCTAGGCATCCAAGCTGGAATTGGGATTCCGGCTCTCTGGTATTTCTGCACCATAAACCATCACATGTTTCATTAGGGTCATAGCAGTTTGTCTCATATTTTACAAACGTTTTGAGAAGGGATTGTGTAACAGTAAAAACGTACAGACTGACATAAAACTCCTGAAATCAGACAGCATCAATATTATATCAAATACTTTAAGAAAAAAAGTGGAATCATGTTATGTGACGTTTTTTCTACATTCTGAAGACAGAGTATTCTTACCAAGTGAGTACAAGGCCTCCTGAATTTCCTTCATCACGTTATTGTACAGCTCCTTCTGCCACTCGTGTAAAAGCTTCCACTCATCGTCCGAGAAACGGGCTGCAACATCATAAAATGTAAATTCTGCCTGGAATTTTAAAAAAAATACATTTTAAAATAAGCAAATTATCTCAGCTAAATGGTTACTTGATCATCATCATACTATGCATACATGCACAGACACCATTATCTTGCGGGTTTCTCAAAAAGCAATCCAATCTCTTCAAAAATCACAAGTGATCGTCATGCGAAATTTAGACTTTCATCCATATCAAAATGTTCTCAGTCTTCATGTAAAGAATCTTTTAAAAGCACATGTGCTCTGACAGGAATTCTGCTGCAGAGTTTTCTCCATAATTATGGATTTTCTGTAGCTCTTCCACAAAACCTGCCATCTGCTACACAATTTAAAGACTAAAACAAAAAGTGCAAACTCACACAGATCAATAAAATAAATAAAAAGGCACATGTCACTGGTCACCTTTGCCAGTATAGGCAAACGTTAACACGGTGAAACCTTTGCCTAGACCAGTGGTCTCTAACCTTTTCCACAAGAGATACTTATGTTCAGTAAAAATCATCCAGATCTACTACAATTATTAGTGTTGACCACTTTGGACAAGACCACATTACTCATCACTTAATTTAAATGTATTTTGCAAATCTCCACTCCACTGCAAAGACCACTGCGCCTCCGGCCTGGTTGCCCCCTCGCTGCTCCTCGATCCTGCTCCTGAGACCCTTGCTGCTCCAGTCTCCTTCGACGCCGAGAGCGGCGCCCCAGCCGCCGCAGGGCCGCCCCGATCCAGTTTCCCGCCGCTTCCTGACCGCGGCCCCGGCCCCTCGCCAGTCCATTGGTGGACGCGACCCCGCCTCCCAGCTGACCCGCCCTCCCGACCCCCCTCTTATGTCGACCCCTCAGCGACCGCGCAGCGGACGCGCGCAGCGGGAGCACCGAATGAGCGCCGAAGGTGCGCCAAAGGTAAGCCCGTCTGCGCCCGTCCGCGCCTGGACCGCACCCAGCGCCAGAACCCCTGGCCCCCGCAGAGGCCAACCCCCCCACCGGACTTACGATGCCGCCACCCTCAACGCACTCAACACCGGCCGAACCCCCGGCTGCTACCGAGCCACTCCGAGACGCACCCACGGACCCTTCAGCTGCCGCACCTGCAAGTTCACCTGCATCCGGACCCGCCCCACACCAGCACCCGCCAAGCCGAACACCAGCAGCAACCACCTCAAGTGCATCCTGCTCAACACCCGCTCCGTCCACAGACACGCCGTTCAACTCTGGAACCTCCTCGACACCACAGCTCCTGACGTTGCCTTCCTCGCGGAAACCTGGATGAACGACTCCTCAGCGCCCGACATCGCCATCGCCATCCCAGAGAGCTACAAGATCATCCGGAGAGACCGCGACAACCAGACTGGAGGAGGCATCGCCATCATCCACAGGGACACCATCCGTATCTCGACCAACGCCGACAACACCCTGACAACCGCCGAACACCTGCACTTCCAGATCCACACCGACCCCAAGACCACCCTCAGAGGCACCCTGATCTACCGACCCCCGGGACCACGCACTCAATTCAGCGAAGACATCGCCGACTTCATCAGCCCGCACGCCCTCCCTTCTGCTGACTACATCCTCCTCGGGGACATCAACTTCCACCTGGAGAACAACAACGACCGCAACACCACCACCCTGCTTGACAACCTCGCCACCCTCGGACTCAAGCAGCTGGTGACCACCCCCACCCACCTCGCCGGACACACACTCGACGCCGTCTTCTCGTCCAGCAAAGACATCTCCTTCAGCCACGCCACTGGACTCCACTGGACGGACCACAGCTGCATCCACTTCACCTTCAAAAGAACCACGGTCCACCACCACCAGCAACAGGCTGCACGAAGAAGCTGGAACAAGATCACAGCCGAACAACTCGCCGCATCCCTGAGCCAGCACCCTCCCGCCAGCTCACCGAACCCCAGTCAAGCCGCCGACAAAATGCTGATCTGGATCTCCACCTGTGCGGACGAGCTCGCCCCTCTGAGGACCCCGCCCAGCAGACCCGGAAGCAAGAAGGCCCCGTGGTTCACCGACGAACTCAAGAGCTCCAAGAAGAACTGCCGAGCCCTCGAGAAAGCCTGGAGAAGAGACCCAACGCCGGACAACATGACCACCCTCAAGCTCGCCACCCGAATGCACCATCAACTGATCCACGCCACCAAGAAAACAGCATTCAAGGACCGGCTGGACAACAACGCACACAACAGCAAGGAACTCTTCAACATCGTCAGAGAGCTCTCCAACCCCAACGCCGGAACCAACGACATCACCCCATCGCAAGACCTCTGCAACTCCCTCGCCCCCTACTTCCACAACAAGATCGCTGACATACACAACAGCTTCAGAACACAACCAACGCTCCCTACGACCAAACCAACGCCCCCCACCACCACCCTCAACGCCTGGACACCGATCAACCTCGAAGACACCATCAGCACGATGAACTCCATCCACTCCGGATCCCCAACCGACCCCTGCCCTCACCACATCTTCAACAAGGCCGACGCTGTCATCGCACCCCACCTGCGGGACATCATCAACACCTCCCTCGACACCGCCACCTTCCCTGAGAGCTGGAAGCACGCCGAACTCAACGCTCTACTAAAGAAACCAACGGCGGACCCCACCGAACTAAAGAACTACCGCCCCATCTCGCTCCTCCCGTTTCCAGCCAAAGTCACCGAGAAGACCATCAACAAGCAACTGGCAGCCTTCCTCGAGACGACCGGTTCCCTCGACCCTTCCCAGTCAGGCTTCCGGGCCAACCACAGCACCGAGACCGCCCTCATCGCTGCCACCGACGACATCCGAACCCTGCTGGACAACGGAGAAACAGCGGCCCTCATCCTCCTAGACCTCTCCGCGGCATTCGACACTGTCTGCCACCGCACCCTAGTGCAGCGCCTCAACAACGTCTGAATCCAGGAGAAGGCACTGGATTGGATCATCTCCTTCCTCACCGGAAGGACACAGAGTCCGCCTGCCCCCGTTCAGATCAGAAGCCACGGAAGTCATCTGCGGCGTCCCTCAGGGCTCCTCGCTCAGCCCCACCCTCTTCAATGTCTACATGAGCCCCCTCGCGGCCATCGCACGCCAACACAACCTGAACATCATCTCCTACGCCGATGACACCTAGCTGATCCTCTCCCTGACCAACGACCCCGCCACCGCCAGAGCCAACCTACACGAAGGGATGAAAAACATGGCCGAGTGGATGACGACCAGCCGCCTGAAACTGAACACAGACAAGACGGAAGTCCTCATCCTGGGCTCCTCACCCTCCGCCTGGGACGACTCCTGGTGGCCCCCCGCCCTGGGCAACGCACCCAAACCGACAGACCACGCACGCAACCTGGGCTTCATCCTGGACTCCTCCCTCTCCATGACCAGACAAGTCAACGCCGTCTCCTCGTCCTGTTTCAACATCCTGCGCATGCTACGTAAGATCTTCCGGTGGATCCCCCACCGAGACCAGGAAGACGGTCACCCAGGCCCTCGTCACCAGTCGATTGGACTACGGCAACGCCCTCTACGCCGGTACCACCGCCAAGCTCCAGAAGAGACTCCAGCGGATCCAGAACGCCTCGGCGAGACTCATCCTCGACGTCCCCAGACGAACTCACATCTCCAGACACCTGAGAGACCTGCACTGGCTCCCGATCAACAAAAGAATCACCTTCCGGCTCCTCACCCACGCACACAAAGCCCTACACAACCAAGGCCCGACCTACCTCAACAGCCGCCTCAACTTCTACGCTCCCAAACGCCACCTCCGCTCGACCAGTCATGCCCTCGCAGTCGTCCCCCGCATCCACAGAGCGACAACAGGAGGAAGATCCTTCTCCCACCTGGCCGCCAAGACTTGGAACGCCCTCCCGACCGACCTACGCCTGACCCAAGACCACCTCTCCTTCAGGAAGAAGCTCAAGACCTGGTTGTTCGAGCAGTAGCGGACCCCCCCCCCCCCTAGCGCCTTGAGACCCTCCGGGGGAGTAGTGCGCTTTATAAATGCCTATGATTGATGCTGTTAAATTCTGGTATAGCTATATTCATTCAACCAAGCAAAAGTGTCTTAATTTTCAGGCTGGGCTGCACACAGGAGAGGTACTTCTGCTTAGCTGGAGAGCTACCAGTAGCTCAAGAGCTACTCATTGGGGAAGCCACACCAAGACAGTATTAAGCCTCATAATGTGCTTTATGACGCCGCATAATTTGCCTTTTCTTCCTTCGAGTAACTGGGTCTTCCATCGCTCCATCATTCCAATGGCCCTGGACATTTGCAACTGTTTAAATGCTGCTAGTTTTATTAAATTTACAGTTTGGTGAATTTACTTTTGAACAACAGCGTTTCTGCTAATCGTTCTTTAGCTTCAGTGTCTTGAGAAAATCCATAGAAAGCACTGTTACGTTCCAGGGTACAGGGTTAAAGCACAGCTCCTCACTCACCAGACACACAGCACTGCTCCTCCCTCACCTCCGAACTCCCCAGACACACAGCACTGCTCCTCCCTCACCTCCGAACTCCCCAGACACACAGCACTGCTCCCCCATCACCTCCTAGCTCCCCAGACACACAGCACTGCTCCCCCATCACCTCCTAGCTCCCCAGACACACAGCACTGCTCCCCCATCACCTCCTAGCTCCCCAGACACACAGCACTGCTCCTCCCTCACCTCCTAACTCCCCAGACACACAGCACTGCTCCTCCCTCACCTCCTAACTCCCCAGACACACAGCACTGCTCCTCCCTCACCTCCTAACTCCCCAGACACACAGCACTGCTCCTCCCTCACCTCCTAACTCCCCAGACCCACAGCACTGCTCCCCCATCACCTCCTAACTCCCCAGACACACAGCACTGCTCCTCCCTCACCTCCTAACTCCCCAGACACACAGCACTGCTCCTCCCTCACCTCCTAACTCCCCAGACACACAGCACTGCTCCTCCCTCACCTCCTAACTCCCCAGACACACAGCACTGCTCCCCCCTCACCTCCTAACTCCCCAGACACACAGCAATGCTCCTCCCTCACCTCCTAACTCCCCAGACACTGCTCCTCACTCACCTAACTCCCCAGACACAGCACTACTCCTCACTCGCCTCCTAACTCCCCAGACATAGCATAGCTCCTCTGGCACATCACTGCCCCCCCCCCCCCCCATCACCCCTTAACTCCCCAGACAGCACTGCATCGCTGACAATCCCATGCATTCTTCATTATGCAAAAACCCTGTCCATCTAGTGGGGAGTCTAGAACAGGTCCTCGGAATACAGAGAGAGGGGTGGGTCCTGGGAATGAGGCACAGACATATGCATTGTTAAGAGAAGGGGAGAGACTGGTGTTCTGGCATTTTGTGTGTATAAACAAGAAATACCACCAATGGAGGAGAAGAAGCGTGCCAGTTTAAGTCAGTAAGTAAAGGGACCCATGGGGTCGCGTGCAGCGTTGCAGTTCAATGAGTGGGGATAGACCAGACACTCAGGGCGCAATGCAGGTCAATGATCGAGGAAATGCAGGCCCCCAGGGGCCCGGGACAGTTGAATTAGGCAGCAGAACCCACCCCCACGAGTACAGAAGTGAAAGTAGACTAGGACCCCGTGCGCCAGTGCAGCATGAGTAAAAAGTAAACAGGGGGGCGGGAGGGGTATTGAACAGGCAGAGAAATAAGGGAATAGAAATGAGATATATGTATTTAAATGAACGTCAACTGTAATTGAATGTGTGTTGATCCTTTCATTGGTAACGATGTAAAAGTCATGTTATGATGTACGCACTGAGCACTGGATAATAAAAAAAAATTATTATATATATATATATATATATATATATATATATATATATATATATATACTGCTACAACTCTCCTTCTCGCATTCACCATCCACTGGAGAAAGACAGCACTCACGGGGGCCGTTCCCAAAGTTTTATTCACTGGAAACTGACACGTAAACAAACAGACGCGTTTCGGTAACAACCTTCATCTATGTTTACCGAAGCGCCCGCCCGCCATGATTTTTAAATCGTATTGCAATTCATCAACATCGATAAGGGACAAACGTCAATCACGTAGTCTCAAACATTTCCTCCCCAATGTCTGCGCCATCTTGGAATGTCAAATTACCAAAATTCCAAGGTTATATACACACACAAATGTGCACAGATCTACTACATACAAAGATTGAAAAATTAATCAATGCACGTTATTAAAGCCCTGAATGGGCATACGCCTGGAGGAACTCTCTTACAAAAATCCATCATGGCTAGGGCTGCCTACTACTAAGTTCTCTATACATTTGGTAATCAATAACATAGAACAATATTTAAAAATGCTGAGTGGGTGAACAATTGCTAAGTCTATACATCTCGAGATACTATATACGGTATATCTATAGGGAGCAACCAAGGAGAAGTATAGAGTCCTCTCCTCGGGTTCAAATACAATGTAATATCTACATATATACATCTCTATATACTACAGCAAAATCCAGTGTCATCAGGCTATACAGTAGAGTGAAGGGAGGGGTAGGAAAGAAGGTCGAACTTCACTCCCCTAGATGGACAGCCAACTCTTCACTACTATTGAGACCCCACGGTGTTTTGGTTTGAAGATCGATAATGTACCGTGACTCCAATCTCCGGAGTTTAAGTATCCTGTCACCCCCTCTGGGATTCAACGGTACATGGTCCAAACAGAAGTAGCTCAACTCATCTCGATTACGATTATGAGTTTTGTCAAAATGCCGTGCTACGGGGTAGGTCTCATCTCCTTTGCCTCCCAGCTCTAATGTGTATAGTGCGCACCCCAAAGCCAAGACATAAGTCTGTCCTTCTATTGTGTACTGCACTCGTGGCTTTCGGATACCACACTGCCCCGCAATCATCTTCCAACTCACCAGGCACAGCCCTGCCCCATAATCCCCTCCCAACTTCCCAGACACAGCATTGCTCCTCAGGCACAGCACTGCCCCCCAAATCACCTCCCAACTCCCCAGACACAGCATTGCTCCTCAGGCACAGCACTGCCCCCCAAATCACCTCCCAACTCCCCAGACACAGCACTGCCCCCCAAATCACCTCCCAACTCCCCAGACACAGCACTGCCCCCCCAACTCCCCAGACACGGCATTGCCCCCAATCCCCTCCCAACTCCCCAGACATAGCATTGCTCCCCTGGCACAGCACTGCCCCCCCCAATCACCTCCTAACTCCCCAGACACAGCATTGCTCCTCAGGCACAGCACTGCCCCCCAATCTCCTCCCAACTCCCCAGACACAGCATTGCTCCCCAGGCACAGCACTGCCCCCCAAATCACCTCCCAACTCCCCAGACACAGCACTGCCCCCCAACTCCCCAGACACGGCATTGCCCCCAATCCCCTCCCAACTCCCCAGACATAGCATTGCTCCCCTGGCACAGCACTGCCCCCCCAATCACCTCCCAACTCCCCAGACACAGCACTGCCCCCCAAATCACCTCCCAACTCCCCAGACACAGCACTGCCCCCCCAACTCCCCAGACACGGCATTGCCCCCAATCCCCTCCCAACTCCCCAGACATAGCATTGCTCCCCTGGCACAGCACTGCCCCCCCAATCACCTCCTAACTCCCCAGACACAGCATTGCTCCTCAGGCACAGCACTGCCCCCCAATCTCCTCCCAACTCCCCAGACACAGCATTGCTCCTCAGGCACAGCACTGCCCCCCAAATCACCTCCCAACTCCCCAGACACAGCATTGCTGCCCCAAGAAAATACTCAACACAAAAAAATAATTCTTCAGAACTGAACCGGAAAATGCGAAAAATCGGCCTTGCAAGCTGTTCGACTTGGTCAAACACCAATCCAACAAACTAGTGAAAACTGCCAAAGAAATACCGAAACCCTTAATATCAAGTGAGGAATTATCTTCCTTCTTCTGTGACAAAATCTCGGCCCTAAGAAATTAGCTTAAATCTGCAACCCACCACCAAAAATCAAAATCAGCCAGCTCCACCTTTTCTCTCCGTGTTGCCCACCCAAACCTCACCCAAAAACCTAGCACACTGGTCCAATTTTGATCTATATGACTATCAATCTATCTCGAAAATTCTTGCCTCCCTAAAACCGAACAATCACTTTAATGATCCTCTCCCCTTTAACTGCCTAGCTGCCACCTCCAAGGCCATCATTCCTTCCTGGACCTCAATAATCAACGCCTCCCCCTCCTACACGGCTCAATTCCTGACTCGCTCAAGGCGGGTCAAGTTGTCCCTATCCTAAAAAAAAACCTACACTGGACCCTGCCTCCACCGAGAACTATAGACCCATTTCCAACATCCAACTCCTTGCCAAAGTTCTGGAAAAATGTGTGCAACAGCAGCTAAGCCTCCACATCAACAACTTTCACCTGCTAGATGACTTTCAATCAGGCTTCAGACCGGGACACAGCACAGAAACCACCCTCCTCCACATTGTTGATGACACTCTCCAAGCCCTAGATCTAGGCAAAACCTGTCTCCTAATCCTTCTAGACCTCTCTTCCGCCTTTGATACGGTGAACCACAAAATTCTCCTAGAACGCCTCAAATTCAGGACGGGGTTGGAAGGCACCGTCCTTGAATGGTTTAGATCCTTCATCCAAAACCGCTCACAGAGTCCTCATCAATGGTGATCCATCTGCCCCCTCTCCAGTTTCCGTGGGAGTCCCCCAAGGATCAACCCTATCCCCTACCCTTTTCAACCTTTATCTTGAACCTCTCACTGAGGTGCTTTGTGCCACCAACATCTCCTACCTTATGTACGCCAATGATACACAAGTCTACATAAAAATCTCCTCCCCTCAGGACATTCTCTCCCTAAACATGGCACTGAAGTTAACAGTCCACTGGCTCACTGCCAACCAGCTTAAACTCAACGCAAACAAAACTGAATTCCTACTGATCTCCCCACCCAAACCAAATCCAGACATCCAGGAATGGATCAAGACAATCACGCCACTAAACTGCCCTCCTACCATTGTTGAGTCGGCAAAATCCCTGGGAATAACCCTTGACGGCAGCTTGAATATGCACAGCCACATAAACGCGATGGCCAAAACGGCTAGATTCCACCTGAGCTACCTAAGAAACCTAAAACCCTTACCTCGATAGCTCCGACCTTAAAATGGCAACCCAGGCCCTTGTCATCTCCAGACTTGAATATGGATGTTCTACTCTCGCAGGGCTCCCCCAGAACTCTAGCCCCACTGAAAGCCTGCCTCAACACCGCTGCCAGACTCATAACGGGCTCAAAAAAATGTAACCACATCTCTACCCACCTCAAAGCTCTGAACTGGCTTCCCCTGGAGGCCAGAATACAATTTAAACTGGCTTGCATAACTCACAAAGCTCTGTACGCGAACTCACCGACATTTCTTGCACAAAAACTGGTGATAGTCGGACAGGCCAGAAATTCCCGATCTGCCAAAAACCTGCTATTGCAGCCAGCACACTTCCGGAAGAAAAAAACCTACAATCGAGCCTTCTCTGGAGCCGCTCCAAGAATCTGGAACTCTCTCCCACCCTCCATTAGAAGACTCCCGTCCTTGGCACACTTTAAGAAAGAGACCAAAACTTTCTTAATGGGAAAATACCTCATCTAGAGAACTCTTTACAATCACCTCATAGTCTTGCCTCTTGTACCTGCTCAAATTTTTTTTGTATCCCAAATGTAGCGTCGACCTCAGCTATGATGCACCTCGTGGATTATTACTCTGCATGCTTCAATGTTTCTCCCTCATGTAGCTTGGACTTTAAACTGCGTGCTCCTCCTGTATCCCTCTCTCTCCCAGTGTGATCCCTCCCATCCTTATGTTTTATTACCCCCCTTCAATCCTGTAAAACGCTCTGATACCCTCACGGGTCTGGTTCGCGCTCTATAAAACTGTAAAATAAATAAGTGCCCTCCCCCGGGTCAATCGCTGCTCCCCGGGGTACAGCACTGCTCAGTAGTCACCTCACAGCTCCCGATTCGCCCCACAGCTCCTCTCTGCTCCCAGGACGCACAGCCCCTCATGCACCCATTCACGAACCCCCCAGTGGCCTCAGCTCCTCGCCCGCCCCTTCTCTCGTCCCCGGCGCCCGCAGCTCGTGCATCTCACTGCCCTCCTCACTCACCTTCACTGCACCCGGCTGGGCCATGATTCCTCGGGGGTATCGTGGGGGGGTAGAAGCGCGAGCTTTGTGCAGAGACCAAGGCAGGTGCACGAGACGAGCAGACTCCAAACACACAGCTCGCTCTCTGCGAGATCCACCAATGGGAGGCCAGATGACGTCAGTGGCGCAGGGCGCATGCGCACAGCTTGAAGTATCTCTCGTCAGAGCGTGCGCAGACCGCGCGCTGCCGCAGAGAGCGCGAACTCGGAGACGGGCAGCGAGATAGAAGACGGACGAGGCAACACCGACCTGTCCACCTGCCGCGCGCAGCGTCACCCGTGCTTTAAAGGGGATTTAAACTGTGCAGCACCAGGGACTCCAACACCAGGCTCCCGTGG
The DNA here is from genome assembly GCF_964204655.1 of Triturus cristatus. Classification (NCBI taxonomy): domain Eukaryota; kingdom Metazoa; phylum Chordata; class Amphibia; order Caudata; family Salamandridae; genus Triturus; species Triturus cristatus. The sequence continues at coordinate 1,153,355,896 of NC_140594.1, forward strand.
GAGTACAGGGGGCCTCGAGCCTCACTCACTGCCAGGCACACTTATACATCTGTAGCTGTAGGCTGGGTTCACCTGTCACTCGTCACTCACTCATCCCAGGGTGAGTGGCACTCCGCATAAGAGGGCTTCTTTAACAGGCTGTTAAATGGTGTGAAATAACGAGTCCACGCAGGATAACGCTGGAGACACATTTATTGTCCCATTGCACACAGGCGACCAGGACCAGGTCCTCGCACGTTCAGAGCAACGGCCCGTCTACCACCAACTGCCCTCTGTGCGAGCTAAAACCGCGTAACAGAACCTCTTATATAAATAAAGACAAGGAAAAAGAGAAATTAAAAAAAAAATCCTGAACTCACATTGGAAAAAGCAAAAACTCATAACGCACATAAAAATCTTTAATATGACATTTACTGAAACGTTCCTAAAAACTTTGTGTGGTACTACTACCTGCATCAGAAGACAACCCTATTGAAACCGGCACTGAAGGTGAACCAACCTCACACCTAGGACTCCTCGTAGAGCTGTTATTGATATTGGAGCGAAACCACTCCCTCCAGGACTGGAAGTGGAAGGTGTACAGTCAGAGCCAACCTCAAACCAACTTGCATTATCAATGTGATCAGAATAACTCCCAACACCTTTTCCTTTAGTTCTTTGAATTGTTTCTGCCTGTTCAGGTGAGATTTTGACTAGACTCCTGCTCCACCACCCCCTATCCTCTAACAGAATGGCACCCTTGGACACTTTTGAAACTCTCACTGGAAGGATAAACTTAGAATCCCCCTTTGATACTCTTTTGGGTTTTTATATTATGACCCAGTCTCAATGCTGTACTCAACATCCTTGGTGCGATTTCTGCTGTCAAAATAACTTCCCATGGCACTCTGTTTTCTTTGAACTACTTCCTTGACACTTGCTGCATCATCTCACCAAACAAGATCCTTGACCCCATCAGGACATAAAGCACATCTAGGTAACCTTAAAGGCAGTATTTTGAAAGGAGATAAACCAGTTACACTACGTGGAGTCACCAAGTAGTGTTATGTATTCTTCCTTAAAACGTTCTCCACATTGATACCAGAGGTCAAAGCAGTTTATACCCCCCTCTTTCAAAAATCTGTTGAGACGTTCAACAAGACCATTGGAGGTGGGGGAATATAAAGCAACTTGAAAATACTTTATATAACATTTTTCAGTGAAAGACTTCAGCTGGAAAGATTTAAAATGTGTTCCATTGTCAGAAACGAGCTCTCTGGGTGGCCCCCAAACTTCTAAAATCCTTTCCAGAAAGGAAATAACAGCTTTGGTATCAGGAGATGACATAAATTCATAATAGTACCACTTTGGAAAATAGTCAACAAGTAAATACCTCATGTGACTAGGGAGTAGATCAAAAAAGCCTGCAAAATCGAGTGTAGATCAAAAAAGCCTGTAAAATCGGGTGATATTTTCTCCCATCAGGGAGCGGAACAGCATGTAACTGGTTTCACAAGTTATGCAGTGTTTGTCCAAAACAAAACACATATCACACTAAGCTATCCATTTAGTGACCTAAGCATCCAGTCCCAACCATCAATAATATTGTTAGATGTTGTGTGTTGTAGCTGACACGCCCAAATACCCTTCCTAGAGTATTAAACACCTCTCTATTATCTGGCAAGCTCCTGGCACACTGGAAAAGGGCAAAAGTGTTCCTTTACTTAATAAATCTACAGCTGATCCAAAACTGTCTGCTAATTATAGACCTATCTCCCTTCTCCCAGCTTTCTACCCAAAATAAAGTTTGTTAATAGACAACTGTCACAATTCCTGGAGGAGAACAAGCTTTTACATGCCAGTCAGTCAGGTTATAGTCCCAACTTCAGTACGGAAATGGCGTTGCTGGAAGTAGTGAAGTATGTTAGATGCACCATGGAGATGGGAGGCAAAGCCATCCTGATTATTCTGGATATATCAGCGGCCTTTGATACTGTTCCACATCAAAGGCTGCTTGAGCGCCTTCAGGCTATAGAGATTAAGAACATGGCCCTGAATTGGCTTACCTCCTTTCTGGACGAAAGAAGCCAAGATGTTTGGTTGGTGCATTCTTCATCCAAAGCACGTACACTGAGAGTTGGTGTTCCTCAGGGTTCGGCTTTAAGCCCCACCCTTTTTAATGTATATCTTACACCTCTGGCGGTACTGGCGGAGTCTCTGGGTGTTAAAGTAATCTCTTATGCAGATGACACCCAGCTTCTCTTCTCCTGTGGAAAAGGGGATGAGTTAGACCAGGAGCCTATTATAAACTGTCTTTCTAAGGTGTTCCAGTGTTTGGCAATCAACCAACTTAAATGCAACCCGGATAAGACCGAGATTATGGTCTTCAGCGCATTCTCTCCTAACCTTTATAGCTTTTGCTGGCCTAAGCATGCCCCACTCCCAGGCCCTCGACAGAGCTCTGTAAGGAATCTAGGCATTACATTTGATAGCGCCCTTTCCTTTCAACCACAGATTCAGGCTCTGATAGGCTCCTGTTTTGGGACTCTTCGGATGTGGAGAAAATGTTTGCCCCTTTTTTCAGATACTTCTAGGAAAACGGTCATCCAAGCGTTAATAACCTCTAAAGTAGACTATGGTAATGCCCTTTTCCTTGGCCTCCCAGAGTATCTCCTATGTAGACTTCAGGTGGTTCAGAACGTGGCTGCCTGTCTGTACTTAATCTCCCCCCAAGATCACACATGACCACCCATTTGGAAGCTCTTCATTGGCTTCCAATAAGAAAGAGGATATGTCTAAAGGCCATGGTTCTTGTGCATAAGGCCCTGCATTGTTCAGGGGCCAGCTATCTGAGGGAGAGGATCCACAACTCCATCCCTGTCCGTACCCTGCTTTCCTCTTCCTAACACCTGGCGAAAGTCCCATGTATCTGCCGACTCAGAGTGGGCAGCAGACCGTTCTCCTACTTAGGGCCGGTTAACTGGAACAAGATCCCTAGGGAGCTGCGCTCAATACAGGAACTCCCCGTCTTTAGGAAAACATTAAAGACCTGGCTTTTTTGACAATCTGCATAGATCTGATTGGTAGGTGCTGTCTGTCTTTTAGCGCCGGAAAACTCATGGGAGTAGTTGTGTGCTGTATACATCTTTATAACATAACACGTGAAATATTGAACAACAACTTTCTAAGAGTTACTGGTTGAATCAATAAGTCATGTCTGGTAAGGAAACCATCAACCACAGAAAGTTCATCGGACACTTGAGCAAATGTTTTAAGGCGTGTTATCAGATTCCTCTCCTTCAGCCAAACAGTCCTCGCAAACTTAATCACCTCCTGCAAAACTGTATCCTTATCTAGAGCCTCTAACCATTGTTTTTTAGATAGCACACCTTTCCAACCAGCACACTCATCACCAATGAATGCTACTATGCACTCAACATCATCAATCTGCCTAACTTTTACTTCCACTCTCAATGTCATACGTGAAACACAGTCTGCTCCAATGTTCTTAACACCTAGCAAGTATTTAATATAAAAATGGTGTTAGAAATGGGGGTCTCTAGTTGGCAATGGCTGGCCACTGTCCAAGTAGGGACCCTTCTTCCTAAGTCAGAGTAAGCAGCCTACACCCTTTGACAACCCCTGCTCAACCCTGTGGTAACGTAGCACGAGCAGTTAGGCTTATCTCAGAGGCAGTGTGTGAAGCATTTATGACCATACACAGTAATATAATGAGGAACACTACAAATGGACACCACTCGAGTAGTTATGAAAAATAGGTATTTTTATATAGACTTAATCACAAGACCAATAACAGTAAAAATCCACAATACTATAAAAATATAATTACTTTAGAAATGCTGCAAGGAAAAATAGTTCAGGATGCACAAAATGATGTTTAGTTCAAGGCAGGGGTCTCTGCGACCCTTTTACTCACAAAGTATCTGGTATCTGGTTCCTGGAGCAAAGCAACAAAAATGTCGCTAAGGCGTTGTAGCGTTAAATTTCCTCACGCTAACCAGCGATGCGTTGAATCCTTACCGCAAGGGAGGATGATGCGCTGGGTTGCGGGCAGGACAAAGCGACAAACTTCCTCACGCCAAGCCGGTGATGCGATGAAATCCTTGCCGCGAAGGGAGGATGATGCACCGAGCCCGTTGCGTGTGCGATCTTGCTGCGTTGACAAAGATGGCGCTCCGCGAGGAAGCGACGATCCGGATTCGATGCGGGGAAAATGGCGAACGCTCGGCGTCCGCGCTGCGATGATCCTGTTGCGATGATTCTCAGATAGCGGGCGTTTTCAGACCCGCTGACAGATGATGCGATCTTCTTCGTGGATAGCGAGCGCTCGGCGACAGCGGAGCGGCGATCTTTCTCACGCTCACCAGCTGCGGCGGCTCGCTAACGGAGGTTAGCGACGATTTTCAGCGCTCTCTTCTCAGCAGTAGAACTAGAGGCCCTGGAACACACAGGAGCCTCACCTGCAGATAGTAATCCTCGCTGGGAGGAAACAGGAGGCTGATGATGGAGTCTGATGTGCCTGAGACTCCAGCAGGAGGCTAGCTCTCTTCTAGCCCTTGGGTAATTGCTGAAGCACAAAAATAAAAGTCCAATCAAAGTTCTTTTCCTCTTCTTGAAGTCCAGTAGTAACAGCTGCAGGCCAGTCCCAGAAACAGCACCCAAGCACAAGGACAGTCCTTCTCCTGCAGATTCTTGTAGCCACACGGACAGAGGTTCTTCTTGTTATCCAGGAGCAATACAAATTGTAGGGGTTTGAGCACAAATATTTATACCCCCAAAGTCTTTGTTCTTAGGGGTCCCAAGTCTCTGAACCCAGCCAGAACCAGTTCTGCCCAGCCCTGGAGCACTTTGTTGATCAGGCTGCATCCTTCCTTTCAGAAAGAGGGGGTCTGCCTCAGACGCACAGTGGGAGGTGGAGCCAGCATTCACCTTGCCAGGCACGGTCCTATTCAAGTGCAGGAGCTACCCCTCCCCTCACACCAAGGCAGGTCGCTCTATTCAACCCAGGTCTGACTCCGCCTGCCCTGTCCCTCCAAAACCAGACAGCCAATACACATCATAGCAGAGCAAACTGGAAGGCTTAGGCAAGAAAGTACCTATACTCTAAAAGTGGTAGTTTCAAACACAGAATATAAAAATAACCTTCACTAAAAGATGTATTTTAATATTCTGAGCTCAGGCATACTAGATTCGTTTTTCTACCATGTTCTATGGGTCAGTTAGGACTATAGAATGTAATAGCCCAGACCTCCCATTCTGGCCTATGGAGAACAGGTAGCCTTACAGTAGTGAAAAACGAAATGGGGTGTAATTCACTACTAGGACATGCTACATACATCAGGGCATGTCCTACCTTACACATACAATGCGCCCTATCATAAGGGGGGCTTACAGGATGCCAAGGGAAGGTTTAGGGGCTGGGAAGTGGGTGCACTTCACAGCCAAGATGGCAGTTCTGGACGGCACGCAGACACTGCAGTGGCAGGTCTGAGACACACTTTACAAGCTGCTTCTGTGGGTGGCACAATCCCGTGCTGCAGGCCCACCAGCATCATTCGGTTTACCAGCCCTGGGCACACACAGGCCACGCTACTAGGGACTAACAGGTGAACCAAATAAGCCAATCATGGATGTACCAATTCACATGTCATCTTTACAAAGGGAGCATTCGCGCTGTGGCACTGAATGGCAGTGGCACAGCGCCCAGAGCATCTATAACCAGCAAAAACAGAGGAGACACAGCGGAAAAATGGAAGGGAGACTCACGCCAATGGTGCCAGGTCTAACACACGTCCCCTCCAGCTGAAATGTGGGTAGAACTACCCATCCCCTGGGAGGTTCTCATCACTAAGGCGGAAAAATCTGGACAGACCATCAGCATTGGCGTGTTCTGTACCAGGGCGGTGTTCCACCGTAAAGTCCATACCCTGTAGGGAAATGGACCACCTTAACAACTTGGGATTCTCACCCCTCATCTGCATTAACCACCTGAGGGGCCTGTGGTCGGTCTGAACCCGGAAGTGAGTCCCAAACAGGTATGGTCTCAGCTTCTTCAGCGCCCAGACCACAGCAAATGCCTCTCGCTCGATCGCACTCCACCTCTGTTCCCGTGGAAGTAACCTCCTACTGATGAAGGCTACAGGTTGGTCTAGTCCCTCCTCATTCATCTGTGACAGAACAGCCCCCACCCCATGCTCTGAAGCGTCTGTCTGGACAATAAATTCCTTAGCAAAGTTGGGCGCCTGGAGTACGGGTGCTGTACACATGGCAGTCTTGAGAGCATCAAAAGCTTTCTGACAGGTGTCAGTCCAGTTCACAATCTTGGGCTGCTTCTTGGAAGTCAGCTCAGTCAAGGGGGCAACAATGCTGCCATACCCCTTGACAAACCTCCTGTAATAACCCGTGAGTCCTAAGAAGGCCCTCACCTGGGTCTGGGTCCTTTGGGGCTCCCAAGCCAGGATGGTCTCAATCTTGGGCTGTAGAGGGGCCACCTGGCCACTCCCTACCTGGTGTCCTAAGTACACCACCGAACCCTGCCCAATCTGGTGCTTACTGGCCTTGATTGTGAGGCCTGCTCTGCGCAGCGCCATCAACACTTCCCAGAGGTGGCGTAAGTGGTCCTCCCAGGAGGAACTAAATACGGCAATGTCGTCCAGGTAGGCGGCACTGAAATCCTCCAGCCCAGCCAACACCTGGTTGACCAACCTCTGAAAGGTGGCAGGGGCATTCTTCATCCCAAAGGGCATCACACGGAACTGGTAGTGCCCATCTGGGGTGGAGAATGCGGACCTCTCCTTTGCCCCATCAGTTAAGGCGATCTGCCAGTACCCAGACGTCAGATCAAACGTGCTGGGGTACCGGGCAGCCCCCAACCGATCTATGAGCTCATCAGCTCTGGGGATGGGGTGCGCGTCGGTCCTCGTGACCGAATTGAGACCTCGGTAGTCCACACAGAACCTAAGTTCTGGAGTGTCACCAGGCGCTGCAGCCTTTGGTACCAAGACCACGGGGCTGGACCAAGGGCTGCTAGAGGACTCAATCACCCCCAGGGCAAACATTTTGGAGACCTCCTCCTTAATGCAGGCTCTTACCCTGTCGGTCACCCTGTAAGCCTTGTGCTTGACAGGAGGACTGTCCCCGGTGTCTACCTCATGGACGCACCAGTCAGTGACACCAGGTACCAGGGAAAATAAATCTGGGAATTGCCCCAACAGCTGGTGGCAATCTCTCTGCTGTTCTGGGGTCAGTGTGGTGGAGAGGACCACACCCTCCACTGACCCATCCTTCTCTCCTGCACACAGGAGGTCAGGAAGAGACTCACTCTCCTCCTCCATCCCTGCATCTGTGGCAAGAAGCATGCCCACTTCAGACCTCGCAAAGTGGGGCTTTAGGCGATTCACATGCAGGACCCGCAGGGGGTTCCTGGGAGATTTAAAGTCCACCAAATAGGTAACTTGACTTTTTCGCTCCACCACCTCAAATGGACCGGTCCACTTATCTTGGAGCGCACAGGGCTCCACTGGGGCCAGTACCCAAACCTTTTGACCAGGTTGAAACTCGACCAGAGTGGCATTCTGGTCGTGCCAACGTTTCATCTCCTCCTGGCTGGCTTCCAGATTTGCCTCAGCAATGTTTCTGAAACGCCGAGTTTGGTTCCTGAAGGCCAGGATGTAGCTAAACACATCCTGGGGAGGTTTCCTGGGAGATTGCTCCCAGCCTTCCTTGACCAAACTCAGAGGCCCTCTTACCGGATGGCCATAGAGCAGTTCAAAGGGGCTGAACCCTAAGGACTTCTGTGGCACTTCACGGTATGCAAACAACAGGCATGGCAAGAGGACGTCCCACTTACGCCTCAGGGGCTCCTCTAGGCCCATGATCATGCCCTTCAAGGTCCGGTTGAATCTCTCAACCAGACCGTTACCCTGGGGGTGGTAAGGAGTGGTGAACTTGTAAGTCACCCCACACTCCTTCCACAGAGACTTCATATACTGGGAGATGAAGTTGGTTCCCCTGTCGCTCACCACCTCTCTGGGGAACCCCACACGGGAGAGGATCCCCATCAGTGCACGTCCCACCACGGGGGCCGTCACTGTCCTGAGCGGGATGGCTTCAGGGTACCGGGTGGCATGGTCCACCAAGACCAGGATGTACCTGTTGCCCATGGCTGTCTTGGGGTCCAGAGGCCCCACAATGTCAATGCCCACTCGCTCGAATGGGGTGCTAACAACTGGGAAGGGTTGGAGTGGGGCTTTGATCTTCCCCCCACTCTTCCCACTTGCCTGGCAAGTCTCACAGGTCCTACAATACGTATCTGAACTCTTGCGCATCTGGGGCCAATAAAAGTGGTTGACCAGCCTTTCAAAGGTCTTGGTCTGCCCCAGATGTCCTGCCAATGGAATGTCATGAGCCAACCCCAGTAGGAAGGTTCTGAAGCACTCGGGTACCACCAGCACACGGGCTGACCCCGGCTCAGCAACCTTAGGCTCGCTATACAGGAGACTGTTCTCCCAATAAATCAGATGTGAACCGGACATATCACCTGCTGCCTGGGCTGCAGCCTGTTGCCGCATACCCTCAAGAGAGGGGCAAGTTCTCTGCTGTTCACAAAACTCCTCCCTGGTGGGCCCCTCTTCCTGCTGCCACTGGGTCAGCTCAGGCAGGTCCCCCAGGTCGGTACTCTGCTCCCCGGTAGGCTCCAGGGCATCCTCCTCAGGGTCTGCTCCCTCCTGGGCCGTGGGAACCAAGGGGGCCGGTTTCCCGCGCCCCCTGCCCCCTCCCTCTAAGGCAGGGACCTGGGCCATATTCTCAGGCTCCAGGTCTTTCTCAACACTCTCTTTGGCTGCCATGGACCGAGTGGTAGCACATGCCCACTCAGGCAGTCCCAACATTTGCAAGTGAGCTCTCCTCTCCACTGTAGCCCACGGTGAGTTCTCCAAATCATTGCCCAACAGACAGTCCACAGGCATGGCGGGCCTCACAGCCACCTGAAGAGTTCCTGAGACCCCCCCCACTCAAAGGGAACCTGAGCCACCTCACATTGGCTCTCTGTGTTGTCTGCCGACACTACTGGGTAGAATGCATGGGGCACAACCTGCTCTTTGGACACCAACCGGGAGCTGACAGCAGTTACACTGGCTCCTGTGTCCCTCAGAGCCTCCACTCTATGGCCATTGATGGTTACCCACTGCCTGTATTTTTTAGTATTATCAGGCAGTGCAGGCTTAGGAACCATTTCAAAGTCTCCTAGTGAGACAAGGGTCAACTCTACGGGGTCCCACCCATCTGGGGCACCCATCTCCTCCTCCCCCAGGGCTACACTAGCAAGCTGGCGGGGCGGTGCACGGGGTGGTGCAGCACTATCCTTTTGGGGACACTGGGGTTCAAAGTATCTGTGGCCCACCTGGCCACACTTAAAACAAGTAGGGAGCCTCCTTGGAACAGGATTACCTGTTGGAGGCACTGGCTTCTTATCTGGGGGAGGCTGGGATACCACTGCCTGGTTCCCTTGGGAATTATCTTGGGGCCCTCGGTGGAACTCCCTTGGTTTACCCCTGTCCCCCCCACCTCTCTGCTGGGGACCCTGCCCACCTTTGGCGAAGTCTCCCACTGGACCCTTGCGAACCCGGGTGCTCACCCAGCGGTCCGCCTCCTCAGCAAGCTTCCTAGGGTTAGTCAGCTTGCAATCTATCAGATGCTGGCGTAGCTCAGGAAAACAGTTACTAGAAAAATGCTCCCATGCAATCAAGTCATACAGTTGCTCAAAAGTTTCTACTTTGCTGCCTTTTACCCAGCGCTCCATTGCTTTGCCAAAAAAAGACACATATTCAACCCACGTGGTACCATCTATCTTCTTGCAGGTTCTAAATCTCTGCCTGTACATTTCAGGGGTTAAACCATAGCGGGTAATCAAAGCTTCCTTCATGTGGGCGTAAATCATCCTACTTTCTGGGGGTAGGTCCAACAAGGTATCCCTCCCCTCACTCACAAACCGTCCCCACAACCCCGCTCCCCAATCCTTCTCAGGGACCCGGTGGGACACCATGGCTAATTCATAAGCGGCAAACCATTGCCCAATATCCTCACTTTTATGAAAATCCTTAATAACCTCTTTAGGTATATACACTCTACTCTCAGTATGCACTACTGGTATGCTGCCACTAGAGGGGGAGATCTCAATACTCTTGGCCTTAATCTCCAACTCCCTCAAAACTCTCTCATGTTCAAATTTCATCTTCATTATCTTAACTTCCAACTTCTTATTCTCTAGGTCAGTGTTTCCCAAACTGGGGTCCGAGGACCCCCAGGGGTCCGTGGCACATTCCCAGGGGGTCCGCAGGCAGCAGCTTTAAAAGCACTGCAAAGTTCCTTGTAAAATTAGCAGTTTTCGAGCAACTATAAAAGTGTCAAGAAAATGCCAGTGATTAATGTACCTGCTGGAGAGAGAGGAAAGTTTTGTCTAGTGGCAGCTTTGACTTATCTAATGTGACACAGAGGGTTAATATGCCTACTGCAAAGAACGTGTACAATGCATTTTAAAAACAGTATTTTATGTGCATAGGTCAGTGGGCTACTGATTTTGTCACAGAGATTCTGTTGTCACTGTGCAATTCATAAGGGAAAATCGTAATCTAGCACAGTGTCCTATAAACTGTCAAAGAGCTGCTTGCAAACTGCATGGTAAAAGTTAGAAACATATGTTTATTCCCAGTCTATCATTATCCTGATGCCGCTATGTTCCCACGTCCTGCACATGAACAATTTTGTAATGCCTTTTTGTCACTTCTGTGTGTGTTGCCTAATGCAGCACACATGGAAGTTACAAAACGTCATTTTTATTAAAGATTGTTTATGTGCAGGAAGGGTCACCATCCTGAACATAAACAATCAAAGGTGTTTTGCTTTTTCTGTTGGAAAAAGCAAAAACGAGGAGAAATAAGGCACTTCTCCTCATTTCGCCAAGTTAAGACCAGGTTTTTCATGGTCTTAATTTTGGTGCTGTCTCCTATTTAAGCTGACCTTGAAAATAGAGGGCAGCGTCAAAATCAATGGGTGTTGGAGTGAAATGCCCACTGCCCACCTTTTTCACGCTAAGCATTGCGTGAAAGGGGGCCTTATTTACAAGGCAGCGTTAAGCCACATTGAGTGGCTTAACGCTGCCTTGTAAATAAGGCAAAGCCCCTATTGCCACAGGAACATCGCAAAAAGTGACGTTCCCATGGCGATAGGGACTTATAAATATGCCCCTAAAATCCTTAGTAATTTGAGTATTTGTTTTGAGTGCACACGTTTGTTTATTTTTTTCGAATTACTGTTTTAATGTTTGAAATTTAAATCCTACAAATTGCTTGGGGGTCCCCGGCTTCCAGTGGTGACTCAATGGGGGTCCTCAGGAGTCAAAGGTTTGGGAACCACTGCTCTAGGTCTCTCTGACCATCCAATTTAAGCTTAGCCATCTCCATATTATGCCGCCTATCTCTCTCCCTGTCCTCCATCTCTTCTGGAGTCAGGCCCCTTGAGGACACACTAGTGCCCGGGCTGGAAACTGCTTTATCCCCTACCAAATCTACAATTTCTTCCTGCTGCTCCCATGCATTCTCTCCCCCCTCCACAGGCCCTTCCTCATTCCTAGGGGCATCCCTGGCTTCTAACCAGGCCTTCAGCGCCTTGTAATACTCTTCCCTCTTCTAACCAGCGATGCGTTGAATCCTTACCGCAAGGGAGGATGATGCGCTGGGTTGCGGGCAGGACAAAGCGACAAACTTCCTCACGCCAAGCCGGTGATGCGATGAAATCCTTGCCGCGAAGGGAGGATGATGCACCGAGCCTGTTGCGTGTGCGATCTTGCTGCGTTGACAAAGATGGCGCTCCGCGAGGAAGCGACGATCCGGATTCGATGCGGGGAAAATGTCGAACGCTCGGCGTCCGCGCTGCGATGATCCTGTTGTGATGATTCTCAGATAGCGGGCGTTTTCAGACCCACTGACAGATGATGCCATCTTCTTCGTGGATAGCGAGCGCTCGGCGACAGCGGAGCGGCGATCTTTCTCACGCTCACCAGCTGCGGCGGCTCGCTAACGGAGGTTAGCGACGATTTTCAGCGCTCTCTTCTCAGCAGTAGAACTAGAGGCCCTGGAACACTCAGGAGCCTCACCTGCAGATAGTAATCCTCGCTGGGAGGAAACAGGAGGCTGATGATGGAGTCTGATGTGCCTGAGACTCCAGCAGGAGGCTAGCTCTCTTCTAGCCCTTGGGTAATTGCTGAAGCACAAAAATAAAAGTCCAATCAAAGTTCTTTTCCTCTTCTTGAAGTCCAGTAGTAACAGCTGCAGGCCAGTCCCAGAAACAGCACCCAATCACAAGGACAGTCCTTCTCCTGCAGATTCTTGTAGCCACACGGACAGAGGTTCTTCTTGTTATCCAGGAGCAATACAAATTGTAGGGGTTTGTGCACAAATATTTATACCCCCAAAGTCTTTGTTCTTAGGGGTCCCAAGTCTCTGAACCCAGCCAGAACCAGTTCTGCCCAGCCCTGGAGCACTTTGTTGATCAGGCTGCATCCTTCCTTTCAGAAAGAGGGGGTCTGCCTCAGACGCACAGTGGGAGGTGGAGCCAGCATTCACCTTGCCAGGCACGGTCCTATTCAAGTGCAGGAGCTACCCCTCCCCTCACACAAAGGCAGGTCGCTCTATTCAACCCAGGTCTGACTCCGCCTGCCCTGTCCCTCCAAAACCAGACAGCCAATACACATCATAGCAGAGCAAACTGGAAGGCTTAGGCAAGAAAGTACCTATACTCTAAAAGTGGTAGTTTTAAACACAGAATATAAAAATAACCTTCACTAAAAGATGTATTTTAATATTCTGAGCTCAGGCATACTAGATTCGTTTTTCTACCATGTTCTGTGGGTCAGTTAGGACTATAGAATGTAATAGCCCAGACCTCCCATTCTGGCCTATGGAGAACAGGTAGCCTTACAGTAGTGAAAAACGAAATGGGGTGTAATTCACTACTAGGACATGCTACATACATCAGGGCATGTCCTACCTTACACATACAATGCGCCCTATCATAAGGGGGGCTTACAGGATGCCAAGGGAAGGTTTAGGGGCTGGGAAGTGGGTACACTTCACAGCCAAGATGGCAGTTCTGGACTGCACGCAGACACTGCAGTGGCAGGTCTGAGACACACTTTACAAGCTGCTTCTGTGGGTGGCACAATCCCGTGCTGCAGGCCCACCAGCAGCATTCGGTTTACCAGCCCTGGGCACACACAGGCCACGCTACTAGGGACTAACAGGTGAACCAAATAAGCCAATCATGGATGTACCAATTCACATGTCATCTTTACAAAGGGAGCATTCGCGCTGTGGCACTGAATGGCAGTGCCACAGCGCCCAGAGCATCTATAACCAGCAAAAACAGAGGAGACACAGCGGAAAAATGGAAGGGAGACTCACGCCAATGGTGCCAGGTCTAACAAATGGTATTCTTGGAGGCTAGACTTAATCCTCCCTAGTCTTGAAGAAGCCTTCTCTGTTCCATTTCCATTAAGCTTATATAGAAGAGCCTTGTGATCTGTGAAAATACCAAATTTCGTACCCAAGAGGAAAGTCTTATATTTTTCTACAGCCCATGAACACGCCAGTGCTTCCCATTCTATTGTACTATAATTGGCTAGTATGATGATAGCCATGACTTTCATACAGAGTATGTTAATCCTGTTATGTACGTCATGTGCAGGGGACTTTACTAAGAATCCTCATGTATAATAAATGAGGCTAGTTTCAAGGAAACCAATCAACATTTATTCAGCACATAACTGGTAAAAGGTCAGTGCTAGAACCGTTATGCAGAGCAAGGTTGGACAAATGTAGGTAAAAGGTCGCTTTGCTGCTTAGGCCTAGGTTGGGGAACATAACACTCACTCCTAATCCGCAGGTCGACAAGGTCAACTAATGCTAAAATAAGCCTATTAAAAAGCTGTCAGGGAGTGCCCGGACGGGGACTGAATGCCGCAAACCAGGTGGCTCGGCATTTGCAGGAAGAAGTGAAAGGGTCCAGTCATGGAGGGGTTAACAGACTCCTCGCGCCTTTTCCTCTGGAGGATGACGCCGACGAGGACAAGCAATCCCCGCTGAGAGAGGCAGAGAAAAGAAGCCTCTCGCGAGAAGGCGGCGCCAACGCGGAAGCTGGAGAAGGAGGAGTCAGCAGAACCAAAGACGCCGCGGGAGCCGAGCAGGAAGACGTCGGGCCGTGGAAAAATCCTGCCGAACCAGGGGAAGGAACACCACGGACCGAATACCCAGTCAACGCAGCCCCGGAAGAAGAATCCGAGACGTGGAGTGAAGACTGCTGGACGCCCCCAGGAGACACGAGCTTGCCGCCGTAACTCAGGGAGAGTTACGGCTTTGGCGGTGAGTACACTGTGACCTGGGGACTCTGGAGGGGAAGGAAAAGGGGGGGGGGATCACGGAACGTCCGTTGAGTTCAGGGCCGCCGCCGGTTGGTCACGAAAACAACCCAGAGCACATATGGTCAGACCAGTCATTGCAATACACCCGTTTTTTTGTTGTTCTTTGTTTATTTAGGAACCCTTGCTTGATTAACCAAAGCCTGTCCGGCTAACTGTTTATATTTCGTTTAGGCGTACGGGGAGGGAGGGGCATCTAGTTGAACTTGAAAAGGGGATTCAGTCTGGACCTTTACTCTATTCGTCACACAATTTCCTTTCCATTTCCCTGGCACGCCCTTCCCACACATGTCTCACCGTTGTGGCCTTTGTACAGCACGATTGTCACAAGGATAGGTGAAGGTATAGAAACCAACAATTATACTTACCGCCCTTTATTTCTCTTCCCTCTGAGTATCCTGGGATCCGCCACCAGCCAGAAGAACCTCACAACCTGGAAGTAGAAGCCATCCAACCCATGCAACTCAACCATTCCACCTCCGCTGCACCATATTCGGATTTTGCGATTTAATTTGGAAAATAATTGTCTCCCAACAACTAACCACTTACAAATACTTCTTATCAAAGACTCCAATAAAACAACTTGTCACCATTCTCCGGCATCCAAGCTTTCATTTCCGACCCTCCCTCCGACAAAAGCATAAAAACATTGTCATGAAACCAGTGTCTAAACACGTTATATGTAAAAAGGATGCTATTAAAATTCAAAAGCGCTACAAGTCCACTAAAGAGTCAATATATGATCAGACTGACTGAGCTGATCGATAGCCATGGTGCTCAGTGAGAGAAGAAAAATAAAACAAAAGGATGTTTTTCTTTCCAACTTGGTCTTGTTTTGGAAAAAGGCTGAATTGTTCCCATCACACGGAGAGCCAAATGTTTATGTGTCCTGTGTGGGAGACGCAACATCACTGTCGCTCGCATTCGCAGATGACAGTCCATGTAACACATCTTGTATCAAGTCAATGGCGCACAGGTGATCTTCCCTGGTTCCCACAGCAGCCGCTGAGGAAGCACTCGACATCTGCGAGCCTGTCGTGGAGACATTGTCCGATGCCAGGAGCTGAAGCATCCCGCGGAGGCTCTAAGAATGCCATCATCATCATGGGAATGCACTGAGGACATTGATGCACATGGGCCTTTTAGAGGTCCGTCTATTTCCGGTGGCGCAACCGATGTAACGGTCAGACACAAGTCCAACACGCATTCGTATCCGCAGAATAGGCAGCGAAACACAGGCAAGATGCAGTCAAACCAGAATGGTCTGAACGATCGGAACCAATGCTCACCTAGATCTCGAAGCCGGGTGTGACCAGATGAAGCACCATGCGTTCACGACAACGTCGCACCAGCAGTGCTTTTTCCATCTCTAGATGAACTGGGATATCCATTGCGAAGCAGGAAAATTAAAATCAGGATGCACACTACAAATAGTAGGACCAGCGGAAGACCTCCAAAAACGCTTCCCAATACTGAGTGTATAAATGCTTGATTGACTCCGAAGATTATCTGAAAGGAGCTCACTAGCCCAGAACCTATACGTTTAAATAGGTGCATGATCCCCCTCGTATTAGACATGTTATGGTTTAAATTTCTTTATTGCATTTTAATAACAGCAATCCAGGAACAAAAAAGGAAAGCAGGAGGTATAACCTCTGGTGGTGATAATAATAGCATTTGTTAGTTGCATAACTCCCCCCCCCCCCACCCTACCCGCCCAACTCCGACCTGGTGTTGTAAACAAAGCAATGAAAAGAAAGAGCCAAACCTTACAACCAACCCTGCATATCAACGGTTACGAGATAGAGTGGTGTCAGACTTAGCCAGATGGAGTAAGCGTAGGTACTTAGGGCAAGTGAGTTCCCGGAGTTCGGTCGTAAGGAGGGCTATAAAAGGCTTCCAAAGTTTGGCGAAGGATGAGCTTTGGTTCGTCAAATTAAGGGTAATTCGCTCCATCCCCATTATGTCCCAGAGTCTGTGTACCCAACCTAAGTGTGTGGAAGTGTTTCAAGTTCCCCAGTGTGTTAGTATATTCTGAAGTTCTGCCAGTAATGCAAGGCCAATCTGCCTCCCTCTTCGGTACTTTAATGGGAATGTGAGTGCACTGGGGAGGCCAAGTAGGATGTATGCTGGGAATCTGGGGATTTCTGTCTTGAGGTGTGTGTCTATGTTCTTAAGGACTTGTTCCCAGTCTGTGGCTATTTTTGGGCATTCCCACCATATGTGAAGTAGAGTACCTGTGGAGCAGCATTCGCGCCAGCAATCAGGAGTGGCAGATGGTTTGTATTTGTGTATTCTGCTCGGGGTAAGGTACCAGTATGTGATGATTTTTGTGGCTGTTTCCACACCTGGGGTGCTGTGGGCTGTATGCTGGGCGCGGTAGTAGATGTCATTCCTTCAGCGACAGATCCCTTTCAATATCTGTCTCCCACCGCCGTTGACCTGGGTTATTTCACAGCTGGACATTCTGGGGTCAGAAACTTATATAGATAGGTAATGAGGCGTGTGGCTGATGTGCTGGAAAGAAGCCAGCGATCATAAGGGGTGAGGTGACGTCACTGACGTTGCTCCCCTGGCCGGACCGAGGGCTGAAGCACCCAGTGGCGAATTTGGGTATAGTGCCAGCGTTCTCCTTCGGGGAGGTCATGGTCCCGGAAGAGAAAATCAAACGGGATGGAACCTTTGGCATCAAACAGATGTCCCACAGATCTACAGCCTGCCTGGGTCCAATGATGGAATCTGGAATCCGAAAGGGCGGGGGTAAAATCCGGCTTCCCCATGACAGGTGTTAAAGGAGAGGGAAAAGTGGTAAGATGCCGCCGTGTCGATACCTTGTCCCAGGCCACCATTGCTGGTTTGGTAATGGAGGAAAGGTATAAGTTAGGGGGACGGGCGTTCTTGGGGAGAAAGGGAATCTTAATAGGGGCAATCCTGCAAGTGCTTTTTCCATAAAGAGTAAATGTTTTTTGGACTCTGCTCGTGACCATTCGACAAAGATTCTGATCTGTGTTGCTTGGAAATAGCGGACGACATCCGGGACCCCCAAAACTGCCATCCGATAGGGGTCTATAGATTAGATTTCTTCTTAACTGGGGGCCCTTATCCACCTAAATGAAGTGGTTTATATCGTCCTGAAGTGATCGAATTGAGGACGGGGGTTGGTCCATTGGTAATACCTGGAAGAGATATAGGATCTTGGGTAGGATAGCCATCTTCACAGCGGCTGTCCTCCCAAGCCAGGAGAGGGAGTGTTGTCGTCAGCGACACATATTGGAGCGTATCTGCTGGGCTAACGTATGGTAGTTGAGGGTCACCGTTTCAGACGTTGTGGGACTATCTGGAGCCACAGGTACTTGATGGATGAAGTGACCTACTAGAGAGGAAAGTTTTGTTGAAGGGTAGACAATGAACCTGCGATTTGACCAAAGGCGGCGAGCTCTTTGAGGAAGGCCGGTAGGGATAAGGATGGGTCTTTGGGTGTTGCTAGTACGTCGTCAGCGTACAGACTGATCATGTGGGAGTCACCTCCAAACGTAATACCTTTGATTATGGGGTGGGATCAAACTCTATGGGCCATCGGTTCCATATAGGGCAAAGAGCAACAGTGATAGTGGGCATCCTTGCCTAGTACTTATATGAATAGAGAATGGAGAGGAAGAATAGCTGTTTATCCGAATGACTGCAGTAGTGCCATCATAGATGCTAGCTATCCAACTCCTAAATCTGTCCTGCATACCAAAGTGTTCTAAGGTAGCCATGAGATAGGGCAAATGAACTCTGTTCAGCATCAAATGATAAAATCATACAATCTTGGCCATATCTCTGTGCCTTATCGATAAGGTGGAGGACCCTGTGAGTATTATCCCTGCATTGGCGTTGTGGGACGAACCCAGCTTGGTCCGGGTCAATGAGACCCGGGAGAAGGTGATTGAGGCATGCCGCTAAAATGCCTGAGAATAGTTTAAAGTATATATTTAAGAGGGAGATGGGCCTATAGGAAGATCATTGAGTCTTGTCTTTCCCTGGTTTGGGTATCACAGCAATAGAGGCCATTTTCATAGACGATGGTAATGTAGCTGAGGACCCAAGAGCGTTACAGAGTCGGGTGAGGAGGAGAGCCAGGATCGTACAAAAGGTTTTGATAAAAGATGGCTGAGAAGCCATCGGGTTCAGGGGACCACGCCTGCTTTAATCGGGCTATACATGCAATGACCTCCGCAGTCGTGATTGGGCAGTCAAGCTCCTCTCTTTGCGTCGTGGTGGAGGTAGATGTTTGGGCTGCCTGGAGGTATGACAAGATGTCCTACCGCTAGAGGCTCTGCGCAGAGTAAGGCGCTTGGTAATAATCACAAAATGCTTCGGCTATGTGTACTTCGTTAGTCTGCGCCCTTTTCGCAGAGTCAAGGATCTCCTGGATCCGTTGCTCTTGTCGCTGAATCCTCAGCCTGTTGGCAAGGAGGCGGCCTTTCCGATCACCCTTCTACGTAGAATTATGTTTCAAGCAGAGTGCTGCGTATTCTGCCCTATCTGTATCAATTCCAGCTAATTGAGTTCTGGCTGCTTTCAACTGCTTCCACACCCGGGGGGACTCCAGTGCGTTTATGTATGCGCTCAAGCTCCTCAACTCCTTTAGAAATGGTATCCCTTTTATCCCTACATTTTTTGTTTTCCGCTGCTGATATAGCAATAAACTCCTTTGACCACAGCCTTCAAAGTGTCCCACAAAATGGAGAATGACGTATCTGGGGTATCGTTAATAGCCAAGTAGTTCCTGATTGTTTGAGTGATTTGATCTACATTTCAGGGACGTTGCAAAAGACTGTCCCGTCAGCGCCAAGGTTTGGGGATTGGGCGGCGTTTGGGAATATCTACTTGAATTGCAACTGCAGCATGGTCTGACAGGGATCTGGGTTCAATAGCGACCTTGTGCACCCGAGGGACCAGTTTGCGGCTCCCCAGGAAGTAGTCTAGCCTGGCGTATGTTTTCTTAGTGTATGAGTAGTATGTATAGTCTCGGGTCTGCGGGTGTGTGGTCCTCTAAAAATGAGTGAGCCCCTAGTATGGAGCCAGGACAGGCCCTCCCGAGAAAGCGCGCCCGTCTGCCCCAGTCGTTGTGCCGTTCGGTCCATAGCGTTATCAAGGACAAGATTTAAGTCTCCCCCTAACAAAACCAGATGGTCTGTGGCTCCCATAACCTCCGTCACTGCTTGTTTCAGAAAGGCCTCTTGTCTTTCATTGGGTGTGTAAACAGAGGCTATTGTGATTGTGCCTGTGCCAATTTGTAGTGATTACGCCAAAAGTCTGCCCCGGATGTCAGCTGTTTTGGCTAATACCCTACCTTTGAAGTGTCTGGAAATTAGAATAGCCACCCCGCTGACTTATTCGGGAGAAAGGAAAAGAGTTGGCGTGGCAAGTGTTTGGAGCAGGTCTCGCCGTGTCTCCTTCAACCCCTGGGTGACTTCCTTCCTGAAAGAATGAAGGTCCTCCCGTAGGGAGGCGAACAGCGATTCCAGGTAGGGGTGGGTGATTGACTCATCCATAGCCACGGAATCAGAAGGCTCCTCCGGTGTCCACGCAGCTGTTTCCCCTCCGGGCCCTCCGATGGGTTTTAATAACATGTCCCTGAGGCTGTGGTCTTTTTTTGCTCTTGCTGTAGCCATTTAGGGGGCGGGGGGCCAGGAGCCAGTCGCAAAGTTGGGATGAGGGGCTGTTAACGTATCTCAGCAGGCACCCCTAAACCAGAACAACCATCAAACACCGCCCTTTCAAGGATGCCTAGCCGGGTGCTCGACAATGTCAGGACACGCCAGCCAAAGGGTGCAGGCCAGAGCCACCCCCAAACCAGGTTGCAGTCACACGAGATCTCACCCTGGCAATAATGTCTGAGTGTCCGGTACACTGAGCTAGGGCACAAACGTCTTTATTCAGGCAAGCAGCGGGGCATGTCGTGGGGTTGTCTTGAAAGATCGAGAGACTACCCCTTAAGCACCAGAGGCTCTGTGCACGGGCCTCGCTGTAGCCAGGAGGGCCTCTCTCTTGTCACCCCCTCCGCTCTTTCAACAGGCCCCCGGGGGTACTGTAGCCAGGCACCCAGCAGCGATTTCAAGGGGGCCCCCATTAGTACTCATGTATGTACTCTTCTCCTAGCGCTTCATATTTGCCTACCTGGTGATAGAGGAGACAGTATTGAAATTGGAATATCGTGACTGGTAGTGTAATATAGCTATGGATTAGTAATTCTGTGGAAGGTGGCTCAGCCACTGTGAAAGGTAACTGGTCCAATTTTTCAATGTGCAACATGGTATATATGGTTCCAGCAACCTGGTGCATAGTCTGCTGTAAACCCCTGCCTAGACGCTAGCGCTAGGACGCCTTTGGGTAGCTACGTGCTATAAAAGCTAATAATAATAATAATATATTGTGCATCTCTGTCTGCCATTACCATCTGTCTTTTCATTAGATTGCATACAGAGAACAGAGTCGTGATGTTGATGTAACGCCAGACCCAACACCTGCCAACCAAGCTCGGGCCCAGAGTCACCACAGGTTCAGAGTTCTCGGCTCCTCCAGTGCAGGTGCAGTTAGCCCAGAAGGCACCGGGGGCCCCGGCACACACCCCCAGGCAGCAGACACACAGTGGGTCCCAGGGGATGCCCCTAGAAAATATTTGCAGCCTTGGTTTAGCCAGGCCCTACGCAGCTCAGGCTTGCGCTCAGATAGCCGCAGCCGTGGGCCTTGTACCCTGCTGTGAAACCTCCAGGCACCAGATTAGGGTGGCAATCAGGATCTTGGACGGCTGATCAACAGAGCCACCAGGAGAGGAGCGGGAAGGAGGGACACCAAGCCATGGGTGCAAACGCACCCTCCATCAGAGTCTCTAGCACTGGGCCCCGAGTCAGGGCCCCGCCTCAGCCTCACATCTCAGGCAAAAAGTCCGCCTCAGGGAAACACATCAGTATAGACCCCTTCCTCTTACCGGGGCAGACCACCTGGATCTCCAGGAGCCGCGACCCCTTCACCGGAGCCCCAGCCACAAAGGTCGCTGGAACCAGCCTTCATGCGGGGCAACAATCAGGCTGCTACTGCCGCTCCTCCGTGCCTCACAGTCTGTTAGGACCAAGTCGCCCTGTCTCCCGGCCAGATACCTCTTATTTCATCACAGAGGCCCTCCCCAGCTCAGGCTCCGCAGGAGGGGCTCACCTCCTCACCAGACACACTCAGGGACACACATCTCACCAGGCCAGCCCCAGACCCCGCGGTCTGCAGCTTGTTACTTCCTCGCAGTATGTCAGGCAGTGAAGTCAGGCAACCAGGCCCAGTAGCAACGGGACCAAGTCTAGTTCGCGTGCCAAGCAGGGGGGCCACACCAGAGTCTTCCGTGGCACCCAGAGCCTCTCCCCCAACCGGGCTGCACAGGACACTGGCTCAATAGGGTACAATATCCATGTAATGCTGCGTGAAACGGCTGGGCCCGGTGGCGGGGAGTGGAGAGACACAAAAATGTGTCTCAACCGTCCGCCATCTTGGCCACTCCCATGCCCACATATCAAATATGTTAAAGATACGATGAACCAGTTCCCCGAAAATGGAGCAGGAAGTTTGTACGGACTAGCGCCTGTAGCTCAGATGAGGACCTTGCAACCTTGAGATCAAAAGACTCTTGGGCTGAGGTTAAGGCCACATTCTTCTGAAAAAGTATGGCTTTCAGTCTGCTCGGAGATGTCGCGATTCTCAGACGGCAGAACAGAGCACTGGTCACTACAAACTACAAGGCCCAGAATGCCAAGGGGCCGCGACCCGCCAGCCTCAATAAGAGCCACCAGGTCATGCACAGGTTATAAAGCCCCACCTCTTCCTCCATACGGGGCTTGACAAACTTCCCGATTCACCGCACTTTGGTAAGTGCTCAGCGGATGGTATTCCCCGAAGGATCTTGAGCGTGCTAACCTCTCTGCAAGCAAAGCCATTATTCCTGCATCACCCGGAACCGTGAAGGTCACAAACCTTGTTTTCTTCGCCTGCGCCACAGCACCCACGGGCACAGTAGCCCTTCTCAGGTATTTATTTACGCGCGGAGTGCGGAAGCGTCCCCTGCTTCTCCAACACCCTTGGCCTCATTTTGCTTTTTCCCAAGTCTTCCCGACTCAGGAGGGACCACGAGTCACGGGAGTGTCTTGGGTCCCTTGGGTTTGGTGTGCAGTAACAGCGAGTTTAGACGACCGGCAAGAACTAGCGCCGGCTTCATTTCACACACCATTTTCCTTTGAAACCGTGAGAAGGAAGGTGCTGTGAATTCCAACACGCTTCTCATTCTCTTCAGAACATTGCAGCAGGGTGTTATGCTTCCTGCTCTCCCCCGGCCACCTGATACGACATTTATACCCTCGGAGTCTTCATTCTAGGAGCCCTCTGCGGTTATACCAGCAAGGAAAGGAATTGTTTGGGGGTTGGGAATGAAGGGAGCATTACTATATCACTGTAACTATTGTCCACCTTACATAAATGTCCTTGTTATTTCTTCCCCCTGCAGCTCTCCCAAGAGGGATCCTAACTAGACGCTGGACTGCTCTTATTTCTAGTCGCATTCCAGAAGCATTGGCAAACCGCAGTGTTTGTTGTTTTCTCCCCTTCCCTTTCTCCCCGGGGTGCTTCCTCACGCAGCGGTAATATAGTTCCTCTGGGTGGGGTTGTTCCCAGGGGAGGAAGAGGAGCCATCTTCACGACATCGTCCCTGCTGGCCGTCCTTTCAGGTTAGTGGCCCTTCCCATATAGAGCTACTAACGTCCTGACAGGAGAATCAAACCGTATAAAGGAAACATTCAATGAAGGTCATAGCGTTGCCACCCTAAATATATGCGTCGGTGGAATCAATACTTGCATACAACAAGTAACCCTGGAACTTAATGTGACCAGATATGCGATGCCTGGTACCATTCCACAACAGCCTTGATCAATCAGCATCAAGTAGCTCCCATTCAAGAGCAGCTCGAACACCGGATGAATCATAGCGGCTGGGGAACCCTTCAAGTGACCGGACAAGTTATCAACCGAAGCATTACAGGCTCCGTGAAGCGAAATGTCTTTGTAAACCAGGGACCCACTTAAAGCACTTTCACAGTTTGAACCGCTGAGGAAAACTTCAGTGTCCCCATTCCTACATCGAAATCTGTACAGTAATTCCCAGTACTCGTGTATGTACTCTTCTCCTAGCGCTTCGTATTTGCCTACCTGGTGATACTGGAGACAGCATTGAAATTGGAATGTCATGATTGGCAGTGTAATATAGTTATGGATCAGCCATTCTGTGGAAGGTTGCTCAGCCATGGTGAAAGGTAACTGGTCCAATTTTTCAATGTGCAACATGGTATATTTTGCATCTCTGCGTGCCATAACCATCTGTCTTTCCGTTAGAGTGTATACAGAGAACAGAGTTGTGATGTTGATGTAACGCCAGGGCACGTGGCCAGAACGCAATGATTGCAGCATCCAGTTTAATAATAGAATGGTTCCGAATTGTGATTGTCCATGTTGTAGAATAGACACATCCTGTTTCATTATATCTATTGCAGAAGACACAATGTTGCCAAGTGAATACATTCTGGAAGATAGTGTGGACATACCATTGTCAACCACAGCCAAAGCCTTTTCAAGGGTAACCCTATCTATTTCACAAAGTCTCTCAGCAGCTTCATGTTGAGAGATTTCCATACCTCATAAATAGCGTAAAAGAAACGCTTGCGACGTGGCTTTGGGGGACCTAACAAAAAATCCCTAAGGTCCATGTCATCTGAGAGAAGGGATAAGTGTTGTTTCACCTGGGACAGTGTCGAGGTCTTTAGCCACTCTAGGCATAACTTTCCAACACTGTAAGATGTTACCACCCGAGTGTTCTAATTGTACATAGCGCTGATCAGTCCTATGGATACTAAACCCTTCGTGGGACCCCTGAATCCTGACAGACACTTATTTGTGTCAATAGGCCAAACCAACCATCCCTTCCAATTGGGGTAAGATGAATTGTAAGAACCATTGTGTAGTATTGCATCTAATGTAGCCTCACTGTGTAGTGTATAGTTTTGCCAACCCTCAAAGTGTGTAAGTGAGGGAATCCTAGGTGTGTTCAAATCCTTGAAATTGGCTAGACCAAGACAGGAAGTTTGTTGCACTGTTTCATTCAGTAAAATCATTTGATGTGGTATGAGACATGCTCTAAATAAGCCCTCTGTTCCCTGAACTTGCCAATCTTTAGTCCCTCAGACAGATTTTATGTCTATAGTGTCCCTCCAAAAATCGGAACCCTGTAAAGACAGTTGGGAAATAAAGGAAGCAGCGTATATCAACGTAGTGTTAGTGAGCATATTTTTCTTTGCAGGTGTAGGTGCAAGCTTATAGTAATAAGAAGTCGGGTCTGAAGTCTTAAAACCAGAAAAATAAGCAAACTTTTGTGCAAATGTGGTTGAACTACCTTTCGGCAGTGTTGGTAAATGTTCCCATTGATGGTAAGTGCATTACATGGGATACTTGCTTAGTGCAAAAATTGGCGACCATAGTGTTGGTAACAGAACATGGTGTCAAAATTAGATGTATCATCATACAATTCATCATTTGAAAATGCAGCAAATTGTTCTAAATCAGATAGCATAGTAAGCACAGTTTCAATGTCACAATTATCAGAGAGCGTACCAGAGGTGAATATATCACTAAGAGAAATTTTAAATAAATGCGGTATTCTCAGAAGTTCAGTAGGACCATATACATCATAGGAAACTCTGTCCCATTCTATTCCTTCAGGAACTGGAACTGCTGTAATGTTCACCAAGGACAGGTCCCCCTGTTCAGGGTGTCATGATGCATGCGGTTTCAGGACCAAGTTCACATGTTGTACTGCAGAGCATTCTGGGAGGTAATGTCCATTCAGAAGAAAGAAAAAGACAGTCACTATAGCAATCCAAAGGACTAGATACAGTAGACCAATTGCAATCTAGAGCTGTAGCCAGGGAAAAACAAAGTAAGTCTTTTTCAGCCAAAGGTAGAAATCACAAATTTGTTTTCTGTGGGGGGCAGGCGGTGGCGGTAATTCGTGTTCACTTGGATCCGATGCAAAATCGTCAAAATCGATTAAGTAGCCAGACGCAGTCACATCTATCTTTGGTAGCTCAGCAGGTTTTGTGGAACTGGGAGATGCCTCAGTTCGAGACATTTTCACATAGACGTCGGTGTTAGGCCGAATTGAGATCTGTGTTTCATTTGTAGTTTGATGTTCAATTTCAACAGGTACAATTTGCATTCCATTGTTGGTAACTCCTTCACTTCGTGGAGTGGAGTCTTCAAAAGTTATTAATCAGTCTATGAGAAGCTGGCTTGGTATATGGTGTACACTTATGTAAGTGGGCACCTTGCACCAATCCAGACAACCCTTATAGTGGTTTTAGTGGTCTTAGACAACATTAGAAAGTTCTCTAAGTGGTAGCTGTGGAGAGCAGCCTTCAGGCTTAGTCCACAAGGAGTATAAAGCAGCTAGTTTTACCAGAACATAATCTTATAAGTATACATTAAGTGAAAAAGAAACGCACAGTGTATTTATAAAAATATGTATTTATTATAAGACACTCACTGACATATACAGTTATCTCCTACCAAGAGATACACAATGCACACAATACTTTACGATAGAAACAGGTAAGTAGCACTTAATATACAGTGGTCACTCCGGGGGGACCAAACCATATACTAAATAAGTGGAATGTGAACCATGACTAGAGTCAAGACTGTACCCAGAAGACGTAGAAGTGTCTGGGACCCAAGGAACCACCCATGGTAAGTACCTAGGAGCCCCACAGAGGTTGTGTGCTAAGTGGGAACACAACTGCATGATCAATACTAGTCAATAGGGTTGCAGTTTTATAGAAGAAGGTCCCTTCCTATCAGACCCTGAAGAAACCCAGTGGAAGACAGAAGGTTGGAGAGCCACCCCACCCGTGGATACCTTAGGGACCAGGATACCTGGCGTCTGAAACCGCTGTCGAACCCAATGGAGGACTTCAGAAAGATGCAGCTGCTGGAGAAGGTGAAAGTGTCCGGTGGAACTCAAAGGTGGAGAACCTGCAAGCAGAGGGGACAGAGTCTATGCCACTCAGGCGTAACCAGGAGGCATGGAAGATGAATGCCCGCCTAGCAATGTCCACAGGCACGGATATTGCAGCAGACAAGCAGGGCGACAAGATCAGGAGTAGCAGGAGTCTTCCTAGTTGCAGCCTTGATGCCCAGAGCGAAGTCCGGAGAAGTCCAGAGTGCCCAGACGGTCAAAGAAGTTCTGGAGCCCCACATAAACTCTCTACTGGGGGTGAGGGGAGGAGAACATCTGTCAGCAATCGTCAAGGTTTTGGCAGGCTTCTATTTCCAACATTGGATGTTGGCAGTGGCTCAAGAAGGCTATATCATTGAGTTCTCTTCCAATCCCCAATACATCAAAGTGAGGACAATACCATGGCCTATTAAGCACCTCAAGAAACAATCTTTGCAGCAAGAGATTTCAAAGTTTTTACAAAAAGAAGGGATTGTTCTGGTGAAGCTGGAAGAAATTAGTGCTGTGCAAAATTCGCATAATGTACTTTTGTGCAATTATGTGAAATTTCTGCAACATTCTGTGAAATAAAACATAATTACTGGAAATTCAAATCCATCATTGTGTGCTATATTTTAGCATGAAATGCATCCTTGTGCCAATATTTTAGGCAAAGGCACATTTTATGCTAAAAATAGTGCAAAAACAAGCACAGACAACAGCTGCTCACATTCCGTTGATCCCACTTGTGTGACAACATATTTTTACAGCAAATGGAGCATTCACAGTAAATTTGACCACAAATGGCATGCAATTACACGATATGGCATAATGGTGTTAATTCTGGAATTTCTTATAACAAGCATATTGTGAAATGCCCAAAATTATGTGAATTTATGTGAATGAGGCCAATGTAAGTTACATTTTTACGATGTCTAAAAGAATCGAGGCTGGGAGTGTTTTCAACATTTTTTTGTCTAAAAAATGGACAGAACTTTGCACCCAAATATCAACTTTAAAGGAGCCGAATGACTTCATAATAAACAATAAAATTCACTTCAGGAACTTCTTCTCATGGTGTCTCCGGAGGGACTTTATGACATCCATTGATCTGGAGGATGATTGCTTCTACGTTCTATGAGCACAACATCAGCAAATGTTCTCCTGATATGCAATCCTGTTAGGCCAATACAGCTGATGAGTCCTGCCTTTCGGCTTGAACTTGGCCGGAGGGTGTTTACAAAGGTGCTGGTTCCCCTGGTGGCTTTTATGCTGCCAATTTTCGTAGGTCTGTGCATGGGTAGCTGTGGGAAATTGGCTAATTATGTAGTAGCGCCAAGGTAAGAGCACACCATGCAAAATGTCCAGGCGAATCTCATTTGGTTCACAGGGCTTTCTTTAATAATCCAAAGTGTTTTGGTAGTGCGGTCGAGCAGCTTAGGCATATCAGATGGGAGTGTTAAGCATTTGTTGTAAAAACAGTCAATAAATGGTTCACACACTGAATAAGAAATCCGAGACCAATTTAGAAAAAAGAAAGTCGATTTTTATATAAATTTAGACATCAAGATCTTTAGAATACTTTAAGTAGTTTCGGAGTTATAGATTTTACAAGAAACAGTACAAATGCTCAAATAACAGTTTTTTTGCAGTATGTCACTTGAACGTGGTACTGTTATCCTACGGGAGAAAAAACATACACAGCACAGACATACTTGCAGTCTGAGTTCGTGGGTGCCCTTTTGGACTTAAGGTGCTATGGGGTCAAGGTTTAAAGAGCCACCAGCAGTTTCCTGTTACCTGCTCTGGGGTGTCTGGGTGCAGAGGTGCTGGTCGGGATGGTAGCCTTGAGCACTACACCGTATAAGTCAATGGGGACCTGAAACAAAGGCTGCAAGGGGGAACTTCGGGGCAAGTCCAGGTGAACTCAAAGGGTGGGTCAGGTCGTGAGGACCCCCAGGCCAAGAGGATGCCATCAGGAGTCACAGCCCGGGTTGTGGACCTCGGGTGCAGAGGGACTTGGCTGGTTGGTCCCTGGAGTTCAAGGCTCTCATGGTTGTCAGTGGGTTCTGCAGGTGGAAGGAAAACACAACAGCAGGGCCACTCTGGTCGTGGACCTTGTCTATCCTGAAGTTCCTCGATGTGCAGGAGGCTTCCAAGGCCCTGGAGTCCAGCCTGGACTTTGAACAAGCCTTAGCTGGTGCAAGTGTGTCGTACTTTGATATTCGGGACCGCGTAGGGAACAGGGCCCTACCCCTGTCTATCTTGGTATTAGCGAACCGCAAATGGTAAATGCGGCATGTACGAGTGCTTTATACATCGTTCTAGCTGTGAATGCACTGTGTACACGTTATTCTGCTCCACTACGCAGGTTCCATTTTGGAAGCAGTGGCCATCTTGTCATTGCCCTCACATAGGCTATGATGGAGTTAATACGGGCCTCACAGTACATGGGCTTTCCCTCTGACTTCTCTGTGACCTGGGCAGCTGGCTCTGCTGCCCCAGGTCAAACCGGTTTCACGAGCTCCCCTTCCTCCTTCCACCTGTGATTAGCATCAGGGTATGATCCGTCATAAAGCCCTTTCATTCTACACAATCCCCCGGCTAATCTCTTCCACACCTGCTTGTTCCTGCTTTATGACTTGTTTCCCAAAACAGGAGATGCTCATGTTTATTGGGGGGTCTCTTCACATCAAACATGGGATCTGAATCTTACTGTGTAAATCATTGTGGGCTGGCCGAACTGGAATGTGGGATGGTCATCATGACTCTGCCTTTTCTTTGTAATGTACACTTGTATATTGCCGTATCATAAAACCTAGGAATGTATGCTTGAGGCAAGGAAAAGTGTATTTAAGATGAAGTCCGTTCCTATGATTTTCAGCAGTCTCCTGAGAACATACACGCTGTTGTACTTCTAGGATACCTGTCATTGGTCTGCAGCCAATAAACAAATCTTTGACTTCACTCAGAAGACTCTGTGTTTCTGTAGGTCCGGAACAGGGTGAAACCCAGAAGTCATAGGGTGTGTGCCCCTGCACCGCTGGGTCTAAAATACCCAGTACTTCAGTTTGGCGCCCAACTCGGGACGATTTCAGCGGTACCAGTCCAAGCCAGAGGTTCGTGAGGAGCTTCGTGTGGAAATTCCGGAGGAAGGCCGCCACTTCATCGACCCCTGCATGTCGACGTGGTCCGAAAGTCTTTTCTGCGAGGTTCTCCGCGTCCCGACGGCTACGAAGGACTGCTGCCCTGATTAATCGACCTGTTTTGGACCCTTGACGAGTTTTGAGAGAGCGAAACAATCGAGAGAGTCTTCTGGTGACGCCATCGATCAGCAATATTCAGTTAAGTATAAGTGGAGCGTCTCCTATTTGTTTTTTGGTATCCTTCGGGATCGTTTGACTTGGTAAATTGGTACTTTGGAGTTTGCAAACGCCAAAACCAGAGGACTCGTGTATTCACGAGAATATCGTAATCGATAATCCTTTGACGTTTGGAGCTAGACTAGTGAGCGAAGATGCCTGGTTCTGGAATATTTGGTAGATTATTCTGTTTGGGTTGTGGAAAAGATTTCCAGCTAGAGGAATCATGTCCGGTTCCTCCGGTTGGAACTCCAACTTATGAGCTCTATGTAAAACATGGCGTAGGCCCCATTGCATATAACGAAGTGTGGATCCACTACACCAGGAAAGATGGTGTTTTAAAATGGCCCCAAAATGGTAGTTTTGATACCGATATTTTAGATAATTTGGAAATTAAATTGTTTAAGAAGAAAGCCCGGTGTCAAGAATTCCTGTCATACAAGGGAAACACGCCCTTATGTAAACAGGAGAGCTGTTACATAACTCAAGGAAAACACGCCCTTATGTAAACAGGAGAGCTGTTACATAACTCAAGGAAACACGCCCTTATGTAAACAGGAGAGCTGTTACATAACTCAAGGAAAACACGCCCTATAAAGGGAGGAACCGGGAGGTACAACGCTGTCGGATATTGTGTTCACACCGACGTACCTGCTTCGTGAAGAGCAGTGTTCCGGAGTGGTGCTCCAGTAAGGCAAGAACGGAGGTAGGTCGAGTCGTTACTCCCTGGGCCGTGTCTTGCCCCATCGTCACCTGTGAAGGACCCGGAAGCTCTACCGGTCAACCATTGAGCTTCGCTTTTTGACTCAGCTGAGTCCAAGCGCAGTGGCGCTTTTGCTGGTTGGAGTCGTAACTCCCAGCCCGACCAGAGACACAGGGACTGCCAGCTGTAACGCACACCAGGAGGTGTTTGCCGCGTTACAGACTCGGAAGTCCACAGGATCGATCGAGCGGCTGCTCTCGGTTCAGTCTTCTTGCTTGTGATTGGGGTATCGGTGACGCATCACCAGGAGGTGACTCCGCGTCCCGGTGCAGTCTGAGGAAGAGGTTGAGCGGCTGCTCCCTTCAGGTAGAGACCCCGGCTGGGTGTTTCCCTGACTCCTCGATTCTCCCCAACACTCTTCGTGCCCCTCACAGCCTACCGATTGGCATTGTCGGCCATTTCATTTCTGCCCTCTGTTGGCATACGCCGGGACCGGCGTATATGCAGAGGACGGTTAGGACCATCCGTGCTGTGGGCTGGTAACGTACTTAGCCTGGAGGATTCCAGTGACTATAACTTGTTTATTCTTTGTATTATATTTGCCTTCATTAAAACAACTAACCCTTCACTAGTGGTTGCGTCCTCATTGTCGTGTCTGTTAAACGATCCTGAGACGTTCAGGGCGTTACACCCGGCCGGCGATGTTTGACTCTTTCCGCTTATGGCGAAAGGAAGCCAAACAGAAGGAAATTAAGTTAGCAAAGAAGAATAAGAGAGAGAAAGGTATGTCAGTAATGCAAGCAGCTGTACAATTTAAAGACAATGAGGAGGAGCAAATGAATGAGCAATTGCACAGGCAGCGTAAGTTAGGAATTGACAAATGTTACCCAGCTCTGCCACATTCTAAGCAGAGTGAGTCAGAAGAAAAGGAGAAAGATCCCCTGATGTCACATTTATTGAGTTCGCCACCCCCGTATGCTCAAACTGCCACGGCGCCTCCCCAGCTTGTAAATATGCCACCTCCAGTGCATATACTGCAAGCCTTGCCGCAACCGCCAGTTGCTTTGCAGTCAGTTCCTATTCCTGTAGCGCAGCCCTCTCAAACGCCGCCAGTTGTGCTTCCCACTGCCCCCGCACTTCCTGCGACTTTGCCTAATCCAGTAACTGCCTCCCCTGACACTCTTCCTTCCACCACTCCAGTACCTGTCTCTACATCCTCTTTTCTTCCCTCTGTTTTTCCCCCTGTTCTCGCCTCAACTTCTCCTTCAACGCGACAGCGCTTAGCTAACGTGGTTACTACATTAATGTCTCCTCTCTTTGGGTCATCTGGTGCGACTCCTGGTTTACAGCGTAAGCAGTTGCGGTTGTATTGTCCTTTAGGAATGACGATTGCCAACAGTCATTGTTTGAACAAGAGGTCCTTGTGGGGAAAAAGGCAAAAGCGCGACAATACCCTATGAGAGAAGTTCCCCCGGTATGGAAGGAAGCGGTTGCAGCTGTCGGTGGTAACCCCGCTGTGGCAGCGCATTTCCAGCGTGTTTGGGTGCATGTTCCATGGAAGCGCTCTGAGGTGTTAGCGCTTAAGCAGTCCTTGCCTGATCCCCGTAAAAACCCAGCAGGTTATTATAAAGAGTTGTCACAGATGGCAGGGTCATGCATTATGAATCTGGCCGACATAGACATGTTGTTTGGCAATGTTGTTCCACAGCCTCTATGGGGATCAATTCGTAATGTAGATCATAATGCAGAACTAGGAGATACATGGGCTAACATTGTTGCTGCTGATGCTAGACAAATGGGTGGTGCGAAACCAGAACCTTTAGTAGCTGAACTGCCTGGTAGAATCATCACGTATATGAAGACAATAATGCCTGCGATGCGCGTAAATTGGGACAAGTTATCGGCATGCAAGCAGAAGAAAGATGAGACGGTGTCAGACTTCTTTACTAGGTTTGAAGAAACGTTTATTGACCACAGTGGGCAGGATATGAGTACTGAGGGCGGCCAACAGTTGTTTGTGGATAAGTTTGTGCAGAATTTACTTCCTGACCTGTGTAAAAAGTTAAAGGATTCAGAGAGTTCCTGGGCTGTTTCTTCTTCCGCGCAAATACTGGCTACTGCACAGTATTATGAAAATAGAGATAAAGACGAGAAAGATAGAACGGAGAAGAAAACGAAGGAACTAAAGACAAAGGTCCTTTTACAGCAGGCCTATGCGCCACGTGGAGGTCAGAATAATTATAGGCAACCCCAAGGTGTCTATCACCAACCCCAACAGTTTCAGAACAATCAGCAGATGAACGGGTATTATCAACCACGTGTCCCTGTAGGTCCCAACCAATGTTCATACTGCAAAGAGGAAGGTCATTATAAATATAGTTGCCCTAAATTAATGCAGCGGAACGGTAATGCGTATGGCGCAAGAGGTAGGGGTGGTCAGCAAGCTCCTAGAGGCCGAGGGCGTGGGAGTGTTCCCCAGAACGCGCGTCCTCTGCCGCCTCAAAGTACCATCAATAGCTTTGATCAGCAAGCTAACGCGACTAGTAATACGGCCCAGTATTATAATGGTGATTATTATGCAGAGGACGGTGATGCAGAAAGTAATGATTACTAGGACAGCCATAGACAGAGAGAGGGAGTTGTTTCAGTGCCAGTGGATCAGAGTGGACCGTATGTTGAGGTGACTACAGCAAATGTAACGGAGCCTTTTCTGCTAGACACTGGTGCTGCAAAGAGTTCAATTATGCATTCAAAACTCCCTGGCGCACCTTTGTCTGGCGAGATAAATGTTTCAGTAGGTTTTTCTGGCGCCCCAGTAAGGAACCCGATTTCTAGTCCCATGTCACTTTCTGTTGGACCTTGCGAGCTGAAAGCACCCCTGATCCTAACAACAGGTTGTGGTGAGAATTTACTGGGATTAGATTTGTTGAAAAGATTGCACGCTACACTGTATTGTTCTCCTTCAGGGGTACAACTTACATTAGGCAAGAAAGTGATTTCCCCGATGTACTTGTCTAAAAATACAATGCCGCCTGAACTGTCATCCCTTCCGGATGCCCTTTGGGCTATTGGTCCCAATGACGTGGGCCTCTTGGAGATACCGCCATATGTGGTGACTTTAAAAGCTAATGTCAGACTGCCACGTATTCCCCAGCACAAGATCTCTAATGAAGGGCAGAAAGCATTGTTAGACATTGTCAGCGACTTGATTAAGAAGGGTGTGATCGAGGAAACAAGAGGCAACGTTTGCAATAGTCCGATTTTACCTGTCTTAAAACGGACGGATCCTTCACAGCCACCTGTTTACAGATTTGTGATCGATCTCAGAGAAGTTAATAAGATTGTTGTGCCACAGTTTCCGGTTGTCCCCGATATAACTGCCTTGTTAACGATGATTCCGGCCTCTGCTGCATGGTTTTCAGTGATCGATTTAAAGAATGCTTTCTTTAGTATCCCAATTGCAGAAGAGAGCAGAGATATTTTTGGTTTTAGTCTGGGAGGCCGAAGCTTCCGCTTCAAACACGCTCCCCAGGGCTACTGTGAGAGTCCATCAATATACAGTCAGGCTCTGAAAGCGCAGCTTGATGCACTTGTTTTACCTAGTGGCGCTATCCTGATTCAGTACGTGGACGATTTACTGATCGCTGCGGATACTGAGAAGATCTGTAAAGAAGCCACATTGTCACTGTTGCGCCATTTATCAGCTTTCCATCACAAAGTGTCTCTCTCTAAGCTGCAATATTGTCGACAAGAAGTGACCTACTTAGGTCATCTCTTATCGAAGGAGGGAAGGAAACTGACCCCAGAAAGAATTCAAGCCATTGCACAGTTGAGTGTGCCAAAGACACAGAGAGAAGTGCGTGCTTTCTTGGGCATCACTTCATACTGTAGGCATTGGATCCCTAGTTTTTCTTTGTTGGCAAAACCTTTGTTAGCCTTAACATGCAAAGGCACACCGAATCCTATCCCATGGTCTGAAGAGTGCCAGAAAAGTTTTCTGGAATTGCGTAATGCATTATGTTCAGCACCTGTGTTGGGTACTCCCGACTACAGTAAGCCTTTTACATTGTATGTTCACGAGAAAGACGGATGTGCGTTGTCAGTGTTAACACAGCCTTTTGGCGACAGACCGCGCCCATGCGCATATTTTTCATCAACCTTGGACCCTGTAGCGAGGGCATTGCCAAGCTGTCTGAGAGCGACAGCTGCTGCAGCGATGTCTATCCGACAATCGGCTGGTTTGGTAATGGATAATACATTGATTGTTATGGTTCCGCATGCTGTAGACACATTATTAAATAGGACCAAGACACAACATTTGACTAGTGCGCGGCTATCGGGTTATGAACTTACACTGTTAGCTAATCACATACACATAAAGAGATGCAATACGCTGAATCCAGCTACATTGTTGCCAATTCCAGCAGACTCAGATGAGATTGAGCAACATGATTGTCTGTTCAGGACAGAAGAAGAGACGAAAGGGAGAGTAGATCTAAAGGATACTCCCCTGACTGAGTGTGATGGCACTTTATGGGTAGATGGTTCATGCTTCAAGCTCCCTAATGGTGACACGACTGCTGCATATGCTATCACGACTTTACACACGGTCGTGGAAACTGCACGAGTGCCACATAATTCGGCCCAAGCAGCAGAATTAATCGCCCTCACGAGAGCATGTGTGTTGTCTGAAGGAATGAGAGTGAACATATACACAGACAGCCAGTACGCCTTTGGCGTGGCTCATAATTTTGGGCGTTTGTGGAAAGAGCGTGGGTTCCTGACGTCGCATGGAGCTAAAATTCAGAATGGCAAGTTGGTAAATGATCTCCTTGAGTCACTGACCCTACCATTGCAAGTTGCGATCATGAAATGCAGTGCGCACAAGAAAGTCACGGATGATGTTGGACGTGGGAATGCGTTTGCTGATGAGACCGCGAGAGAAACAGCACAGAATGTGAAGACTAGAATGTATGTTGCAGGTCCCGCAAGATGGGTTAATGATGTGGGAATGTGTGAGAACACAATAGAGAGTGTGAAGTCGCTTCAAGCTGAAGCCACAGAGGAAGAGTTAAGCAAGTGGAGAGAAAGCATGGGTAAGTTGGATGAGAATGGTTGTTGGATTGATCTGACAGAACATAGGCGATGGTTGTTGCCTGATGCATATGTGCTCCCAGTAGTTACTATGGCACATGGAATGGCACACATCAGTACGAAAGGTATATGCAAGTTGTTAGCTCCAGTATGGCAGAATGCTGGGATTCCCAAGTGTGCAGAGAATGTGGTCAAGAATTGCATAGTATGCTTGAAGTACAACCCTGGTAGGGGAACCCCAACTCCGGCTGGTCACTTTGCACCCCCATCATGTCCATTTGAAGTTTTGCAGCTGGACTTTATTCACATGGAAAGATGCAACAACCTGAAATATGTATTGGTGGTTGTTTGCGCTTTCTCAAAATGGATTGAGGCTTATCCTCTGAAAGATAACACTGCCCTATCCACAGCCAAAGCCCTTGTGAAGGAATTTTTTCCTAGGTTTGGGATGCCAAGAATGGTGTGGTGTGATAACGGAAGTGAGTTTGTGGGTAAAGTGATGAAGAATGTATGTGAAGGGCTAGGGATAAAGCAGAAGTTCCACGCTGCAAATCACCCCCAATCAGCTGGATTAGTAGAACGCTACAATGGAGCCTTAAAGCTCAAGCTGGCCAAAATCCAGGCGAGCACCGGTCTTAAATGGCCTGACGCTCTGCCTCTAGCACTCCTGTCTACTAGAATGACCATACACTCACGAGTGGGACTTAGTCCTTACGAGGTCGTTTTTGGCCGTCCCGCCAACGTATGGGGTGTACCGAGACCTACGAAGTTCAGTGAGATTGAGCATCCAGTACTGCTCGATTACCTGTATGATTTGACTGTTAAACTGCGTGTTTTGCACCAACAGGTACATGATACTCTTCCCCAAGCCTCTGAACCTCCTGGACACCCTATCAACCCTGGCTCGTGGGTCCTGGTCCGAAACTTCCAGCGCAAGAGCAACGACGAGCCCCGCTGGATCGGCCCTCATCTTGTTCTGCTTTCGACAAGATCAGCAGTGCGAGTGAAAGGGAAGAAGCACTGGATTCATGGTACTCACTGCAAAGTAGTCCCCTTGCCTCTGCCATATGACCAGTGGGTCAAGGAGGGTATCGCCGACTCAGAGACAGACATTGTACCTCGCTTTGTACCATTCAGTGACGCACGCTTAAAAGACACAGTTTCAGACCAAGAGAGTGACAATATTCTGCAGGAAGCTGTGCCACCATCAAGTCGACTGGACACTACTGAGCCCGAACTTTTGTTTCAAAACCAAACAGCACCTGGCCGTTTCCGCTATAATTTGAGACCTAGGCCCATGGACAAATAAAGATTTCCTCATTATTTCCCTTTTGACATTTTTGCTCTCCCATCTGAAGGACTTTCTTGATTTTTGTTTTTCGAACCACCATCCGGGTTCTGCCGCAGGGTCGCGGTGCCAAGACTTTGGGGTACAGGCCGAAGACGCTAGGTCGACGGTTCTGGTTGGTCTAGGGCGTTTCCCTGGACTGACAGGCGTACTCTTTAGCAGAAGAAACTCATCCACCGCGAGCGGCCCGAGTAGAGGATGGAGTTTTTTAAGATGGAGAGACCGATTGAGGAAATGAACTTTAACGCAAGGATGTGTAGAATTGTAAAAAGTAAATGTTTTGTCTTTTCGTGCCTTTTTACATTGTGTAGTATCATAATGTTTATTGTAGGATTTGTGTTTTTCTCCGCTCAAAAGCCCATTGAACCCACTCAACAGCCTATATCTCTTTCTACTGCCTCCTCTCACTCTTTTCACCCTTTGCCTGAGCACGAACAGACCAGACGATCAGAGTTCGTAAATAACTCGTTTATCCAGCTCTTGCACCAGCACCAACTGGTAATGAATACGACCAATTGCTGGGTGTGTGGGTTAATGCCCCATACCATTAACAAAGGTATTCCCTACCTGGTGCTGCCGTACAGTTACAATGGATCGTCATGGGCATTCCAAACCATGTTTCTCTATGCTCTAGATACATACTCCCCTCGCCAACCGCGTTCCATCAGACCCATCACCAATAATAAGGCTTTGATGAAAGGAGTTGCCGATATGAGCAGGGATATTAATGCATACTCCTCTATTCCCAAAGAAGAGTTGAGACCTTATGTAGGATGGAACGCGACGGGGTATAGTATTAGTCTGGGTGAAAGACAGCGAAAAATCTCATCTCCAATCTGGGTCGTACCCCACATGGGTCGGTTCTGCTTACAGGGTAATGGTCAGAATCCTAGAGCTCAACTGGGAAGAAGTGACTGTACTGAAACGTACACTTTCTCGTCACAGTTTTCCCCTGCGTTTTTGGCTGCTAAGGGCACATATTTCATCTGTCATGACCGAGCATATACATGGTTGCCCCCTGATTTCTCGGGCACATGTTATATTGCGAACTTGCTACCGCCGACTTTTACTGCTGCCTCTGACTATCACAAGACCAGAGTTGTGAGAGGTGTGATTAGTAAGGAGGATACTGCCGGTCAGGAAGCGGGAGACTTCTTCTTGGGTTTCCTGCCGTTTTGGGGACCTATGGTCAATAGTAGGAACCTGAGACAGCTGACTCGTGTGGTTGAATCCACTGTCAATGTAACGGCTGGTGCCCTTAGTAATCTGACAGCTGAGCTCCAAGCGGATCGCCTTATGACTCTGCAGAACCGCATGGTTCTAGACGTTATTCTTGCAGACCGCGGTGGGGTATGCAAGGTCATCCAATCCAGTTGCTGCATTTTTATACCAGATAATGCTCCAACAGTGTATCAAGCCATCTCCAAACTCCATAAAATATCTGAAGCCATACACGTGGATAAGGGAGATTGGTCACTGATGGGATGGTTCTGGGAATTGATATCTGCCTGGGGTTGGAAAGTTCTGATGGTCGTTGGAATGATCTTAGCCATTCTTTTCCTGTTCTGCCTGTGTATACAGTGTGCTCCCGCGATATGTGGCCTCTGTGCTACCTTATGTGTAAGGAAACCTGTATCGAGGGACGAGCTAAGTAATAGGATGATGCTACAGCAACATCTCCATGACTTCGTGAACATTGACCTAGACTCGGATTAAGATGAGTATAGTAATTGCCTATGTAAGGGCAAAAGGAGGGTCTGTCGTACTTTGATATTCGGGACCGCGTAGGGAACAGGGCCCTACCCCTGTCTATCTTGGTATTAGCGAACCGCAAATGGTAAATGCGGCATGTACGAGTGCTTTATACATCGTTCTAGCTGTGAATGCACTGTGTACACGTTATTCTGCTCCACTACGCGGGTTCCATTTTGGAAGCAGTGGCCATCTTGTCATTGCCCTCACATAGGCTATGATGGAGTTAATACGGGCCTCACAGTACATGGGCTTTCCCTCTGACTTCTCTGTGACCTGGGCAGCTGGCTCTGCTGCCCCAGGTCAAACCGGTTTCACGAGCTCCCCTTCCTCCTTCCACCTGTGATTAGCATCAGGGTATGATCCGTCATAAAGCCCTTTCATTCTACACAATCCCCCGGCTAATCTCTTCCACACCTGCTTGTTCCTGCTTTATGACTTGTTTCCCAAAACAGGAGATGCTCATGTTTATTGGGGGGTCTCTTCACATCAAACATGGGATCTGAATCTTACTGTGTAAATCATTGTGGGCTGGCCGAACTGGAATGTGGGATGGTCATCATGACTCTGCCTTTTCTTTGTAATGTACACTTGTATATTGCCGTATCATAAAACCTAGGAATGTATGCTTGAGGCAAGGAAAAGTGTATTTAAGATGAAGTCTGTTCCTATGATTTTCAGCAGTCTCCTGAGAACATACACGCTGTTGTACTTCTAGGATACCTGTCATTGGTCTGCAGCCAATAAACGAATCTTTGACTTCGCTCAGAAGACTCTGTGTTTCTGTAGGTCCGGAACAGGGTGAAACCCAGAAGTCATAGGGTGTGTGCCCCTGCACCGCTGGGTCTAAAATACCCAGTACTTCAAGTGCCTCAGTACTCAGAGTATTAGTGCAGGAGGGCTCCTTAGTGTCCCGAAACTCAGCAGAGAGATGGAGTTGACCTTCTAGAACCATGAAGTTATGCGCCCCTGCTGGGGCCGATAGCCAGCAACATGGTGAACCAGACAGATGTGGTTGGTGCCTGCAGATGCAGGCGGTGGCTCCTCCACCCCAGGGGAGATGCCAGATGGTTGATGAAGTGCTGGGCAGCCCTCCAAGTGTTGGGGAGGATGCACAGCTGCAGGACAATACGGGGCTTTGTGATTGTTGAGGAGCAAGCATCAAGGTGGGATTTGATGGCAGGTCCTGTGCAAGTCCTCGGTTCTCGCAATGTCACCTCTTCTTAGTCCTTCTTCTGTCCCCAGATAGTCGTATCTGTTGGTATGATGTCAGGGGACGCCTAAATACTCAATTTATGGTAGTAGCTAATGGGCTACCTACCAGTGGGCTGACTACAACCCCTATATGACCACTTCCTGTGGGGAGTGGAGCTAACCCTGACCCAGCAGTCTCTATTTTAACCAAAAACCAGATAGTGAAACCCTTCTCTGGCTGTTCACTTCAGGTAGCCCACATTAGGGGTGTGACTAGCCTGTGAGTGAAACACACCTCCTGAATATCTTATTTCCCACCTGCTCTGCGGGTCAAATAGGCCTCAGGGCATGGGGTGGCGTTCCCCAAGTCTGGGGAGAAGCCAGTGTCACATATCAAGGGCGGCAGAGACTTTGAAGCCTCTGACCTTGAGATGCTAATGCACGAGTCATCCTGCTGGAGGAGGTGGGAATGCCTTCTGCCAAGCAGGCATTGTTCCTGACCTCTGGGATCGGGCTCGCTCTTGCAGGGATCAGAAACTCATTTGTGGTGGCAGGCTGGAAGACACCAGTCAGCCAACACACTGGGAGACTAATAGGGTTACATGGGGCACCTCTAAGGTGCCTTCTAGGTGCATGTCTTCATAAATACAATACTAGCATCAGTCGGAATTTATTAGGAATAGGTGTTTGATACCAAATAAAAATATGATTTTCACTGAAGCAGTTATGTAGCTGGGTAACTCATAATGATATGTACTAAAATGCACCCTGCCTTAGGGCGTTAAAGGCCTGCTGTAGGGGTGACTTACATATAACACATGCAGTGTGTAGGCATTGCACACAGAGTGTGTGCAATGTCATGGTTTCAGAATGACTTTCACCATTTCACACATCCTGCAATGGCAGTCTGCCTGTAGTTTGAGTGTGGGTCCCTTTAGGTGGTATAATACATGCTGCAACCCTGAGGGACCCTCTTTAGAACCCATTCTCTGGGTATCATTTTTTGGAATGTTTTTTGGAATTGGCGAATTGTTGTTTGAAGAAGGATGCTTTGGATCTTCTGATATGCCTGTTGTAGGCTTTTCTTCTTGATTTCAGTAAACTAAGATTAGTTGTAGAGGGAGAGAGACTCCAAGTTTTTTCCACTGTTCTAAGTGAGTGGCATTCACATAGATACAATGTCATTTCTTTAGCTGAAGGGCCTGTTATTGGTCTTCCCTCCTTTCCCTCTATTCTTGAGAGTTCTTGTGAAGATACAAGAGGAATGGGTTTTGGTAATTCCGGTAATGCCAGTTTGGCCATGGAAGGACTGGTTTCCATTCCCTCTTCAGACTTCAAGCTACAGTTAAGTTCTAGTCTAGATATTGAAGTTCTTTCTGTAAACGGTGTGATGCAAATGCGTTTTCTGCATTGCCATGTCACCCTTTAAGTATTCTTAATTTTTTGAAGGGTGGATTTGAGCATGGTTTGGCAGTTTCCTCCTTAATAGTGAAGTTAGCTGCTAATAGGGTGTCTAGGGAACCCGGTGGGGGGGGGCGGAAGTGAGATGGGGGTTAGGAGTCAGCAAACGCTTTTGCATTTAGGCTCCATAGTTTTGAAATGGCTAGACCTAGGGTTCACCTGGTTCTTCGCTGATGGGGTTAACATTTTTTAAACTTAAGGTGGTGTTCCTAATAGTTATTACCTTTGCTACAAGCATGGTTCCTTATCCCTGATTTCTACTTGATAGTTTCTTTTTTTTTACTCTTCATTCCTCAGACCTAAGATTATGTCTAAGT
Organism: Triturus cristatus; assembly: GCF_964204655.1. Classification (NCBI taxonomy): domain Eukaryota; kingdom Metazoa; phylum Chordata; class Amphibia; order Caudata; family Salamandridae; genus Triturus; species Triturus cristatus. The sequence goes on from NC_140594.1 coordinate 1,153,397,661, forward strand.
TTCATTTGGTTCAAGAGCTGGTGCTTCCTTTCCACCTAGCTAGGTTAGATTACAATATCCTGGACGTGTGGAGGGCTGTTTATCCTTATCCTGATGCAGGCCACCCACTCAGCTTGCCATATCCTCAATTTATCAGAACTGCGACCAGGAAGAACAAGATTCAGATTAATGATGGATATTGATAAGTAGCCTTGTCATTCCTACCAGCACCTCATTCATCTAGTAGCAGAGTCCAGTAGACACCACGTGCTACATCAATTTAGTCCACAATAATATGAAAAGTGGTTCAGATTATTAGAGGATGTTCTTCATGTTTTAAACATGTCTAAATAGTTTACATTTGGTTTGAAAAATGCCTTTAGTGTGACAGATGGCTTGAAATAAGAATGTCTGCGGTATCTACTATTTGACATAGGGACATTCAATTGGAGGGCTGTATCACAACCCACTTGCGGGGGCTGGCTCAGGTTGGTCAGTGCACTGATTACTTGCTAGTAATCCTCATTAATGTTAGTCCTACTCGTCCTCGACCTAGTCAATACCTATGAGGTTAGTCACACAATCCCAGGACAGGAAACAAAACAGGAAATGCTACCTAACCCAACACACCCTGTACTGGATACGACAAGAGAGTAGCATTCCCCCAGCACTTCCTGTTATACCAAGCCTCTTATCAGAGGCCTACATACCAGGGAGGATGGGTGAGATCGAATGATTGGGTCAAGGACAAGTAGGACTAAGAGTAATGAAGATAACTGGTAAGTAATTGGGGCATTACCTCTACGTCCCCGACCCAGTCATTTACCTATGAGGTATACCAAAGCTGCGATATAAACGGCCTTTGATATAGAAAACGCAGGTTAAATCATGGCAATACTGATTGCAACACTCTTGAACCAAAACTCTTTTAATCATGCAAAATTTCATGTAATCTATATTGTCTCATAAAGGTATCATCTGATGCGCAAGTCCCAGCTCTGCAAATTTCATCCAAGGTGACACTCTTTCTGTCCAAGAGGCGGCCACTCCTATAGTAGATGGTGGTGGTGGTGGACGTGGTAGTTTTGGTGGACGTGGTGGTGGTAGACATGGTGGTGGTGGTGGACTTGGTGGTGGTGGAAGTGGTGGTGGTGGTGGACGTGGTGGTGGTGGTGGTGGATGTGGTAGTTTTGGTGTATGTGGTGGTGGTGGACGTGGTGACAAATAGTGAGAAAAGGTAAAAGTAAAACACAGAGTGAATGATAAAAAAAAAGAAAGCAAGATAGAATACGAGGGAATAAGTGATGAGAAAACTGTCACAGTAAAAGCAAAACACAGAGTAAATGATAGCGGTGCACAAGTGAATAATGCTGCTATTTTAAAGCACACGCGTGCTTGTCACAAAACACACTGCTGGCACTGCAATCGTGTGTTTGCTGGCCCGGGAGTGGTGCGTGTATGCGTGCGCGCGCAGTCGGCTCTTTTTGGAAGCACATATTCATGCTTGTGGGCGCGCCTCTGCTCGCTCCCGCAAGGTGGATGCCGCCACAAGCACGAGTATGTGCTTCCAAAAAGAGCAGAGCGATGGCTAAAGGTCCTCCTATGCAGCGCATGCACACTGCATAGGCGAGACCTAAAAAGGAGAATGCCAAAGAAGGGCAAACAGTTATCCCAACCTTCGAGTCGAGTAATAGCAATCCAGAAAAAAACCTTGAAAGAAAAGAATTTGACATCCACCATGGATAAAGGTTTACAAGGAGCATCTTGCAAAGCCCTCAAAACCAAGAGGAGATCCCAAGATGAAACAGAAGTTCAAACAGGAGGTGTAGAAATAGAAAAGCTCTTAAACATTCTGGTTACCAAACGAACCACCTCCTCACCCACACCACATTTGCCATGGAATGGCGTTATGGCATACCATTGAGACTTTAAAGTAGAAAAGAAGAAGGGGCACATGCATCAAGCAAAATAATAGTCGCAAACGGGCCGATTCACAGAATCGGCATCTTTGCGACCAGTATTTTGCCATTTGGGATGCACCAACCCAAAAGCAATTAGCAAAATAGGTAATCGCAAATTGCAATTCCCTATATGTGATGCATTATGCATTCGCAAATTGCATTTTCCAATTTGGAATCGCAAATTACCATCAACTTCAAGTTGATGGTAATTTGCAATCCCTTTGGAAAATGCAAAACAATGCATTTTTCAAATTGCATTGTGGTGCATACACATGCTCTAGGTCATTCCTATGGGCCTCTAGGCCCATAGGAATGATTAGGAAACCATTTCCTAATAGCAAATCACAATTTGTGTTTTGCTATTAGGGAATGTGTAGCAATCACAATTTTTTAGGGATTCCTACATGAATAAGGAGTCTTTAATAGTGATTCCTTAATAATCGCAATTCCTTACTTTGATGCATATGCCCGAAATTCTTCTCAAAACCATTAATGAGAAATTAAAGAATAGAGGGGATAGAATAGCCCACAGGAGAAAACCTGTGTGCAAAACACAAAGAATCAAAGACTTTTCGGTGTACAGAATAAGTCACAAGAGTAGAAGGTCTTCTAGATTTCTGCACCATGTCAATAATATGTAGAGGTAAACCTTGTTCCTCTAAAGTCTTCCTCTCAATATCCATACCAAGAGGGTAAGATGAAGAAACGGGAGAGGGTTGCAACACTTCAGCGGAGGGGGAGAGAGCAGGAGGTACACAAAGGTAGACATGCCATGCTCTTCAGAAGCGGAAACCATATCCTTCTGGGCCAGAAGGGGACCACCACAATCACTTGATCCTTATCTTTTAAAATATTGCACAATATCTTTTGAATCAAACAAAAGGGGGTGAAGGTAAAAAGGAGTCAGCGCATCCAGGCTCCTTTTTACCTCCATGCTCTGGCAACCTGGAACAAACCCATGGAAGAAGAGCATTGCTCTTGGAGGCAACCGGCCCAGAAAGGGAGTTCCAAACTTCCAGCTGATGCCCTTGAATGTGGAGGTGGTCAACCTCAAGTTCTGAGAAGATGGAAATTTCCAACTCAAGTGGTCTGCCACCCCATTGTCCAGATCCTTGATATGGATGGCTGATAAAGACAGGAGATGATTTCTGCCCGCTGTGCTAGATTGCAGGCCACCTCATTCAATGATTGCAATGGGAACTCCCTTGATGATTGATGTAAGCCACCATCACTGTGTTGTCCGACATCACTAACACATTGCAGTGGCTGAGATGTTGCTGGAAATATTGGAGAACCCTGAAGACTGCTGTCAACTCCCGCTAATTTTAGGATTTCTGACCCTTCATCCAAGACTACTTTGCTTGAACTCTCCAGGAAAGCTCCCCAGCCCAATGGACTTGCATCTGTTGTGCAAACGAACAGAAGGTTTGGATTAATCAAAACTCCTTTGAAGAGGTTGTCCACCTTAATATGAGCTAGTAACTCTGGCAGCATATCCTGTCCCTTTGTGCACTGGTGGAGGAGACGAAGAACCATCAGACAAGTCAAAGTCCGACAGGTCAGTGTAAATGCTTTCATGACCTGCCATATCACCAAAAGCCTTCTTCTGTTTCTTTAAAGAAGCCAATGTTTCCACAATAAGTCTCCTTACTCTGTCATCATCTATAGAGGCTCTGCTCCTCTCTCTGGGAGGAGGAGGAGACTCTCTGGGAGGAGGAGGAGACGCTGATCTGCTGGGAGAAGACCTTAGAGAAGGCAAATAATGCATTTTGTTACGCAATTTTCCCCATAATGTCAGCACTCAAATAACAAAGCACAGTAACTCACCTCCAATCCTTGGAGGGTTTCTTTAAGAAGCAAATGCTGCTCTCCCAAAAAGATGCAACACAGAAGGGAAAGCCCAATCCAATGCACATGTGCAAAAATGCCAACAATTCCGTAGCCGGGAGCTGCTTGTCAAAGTCCGTCAGTGGTAAGTGGAAAGTTCAATATAATCCTAATGCCCATAACAGAGAGAAAATTAAATCATTGCTATAAATTTATAAAGTGCACTTCACTTTAGCCATGCTTAAATCAGTACAACAATGGGTAGAAAAAGGCATATCGGAGTGTGAAACTCACCTCAGCCATGTGCTTTCCAATACCATGGAAATGCCTGTGTATCCTGTAGGATAGAGCCCCTTTTTGTATGGTCCACTCCCACGTGTTGCTCTAACTGCTGATGGTTATGACTCTGATAGTGCACAGGAGTCTGCTGCTCAGACCACAGTGCCTGTGGTCTCTCCTAAAACTGTTATGTTTGACTTGATGATCCCAAATTAACAAAAGCTTTACCCCCTTATAAGTACCTAGTATATGGTACCAGGGGTACCCAGGTCATTGGTGGTAAAGGGGTCCCCAGGGCTGAATCACGGTTTTGTACCACCCTGAGCGAACCGTGCAACCTACTGACAGCAGGCCTGCTACTGCAGGAGCAGTGCAAACTGCTCAAACCTGACTGTGCCCTCACAGCATGTGTGCCACAGTCACCTACTTACACTGTCTTTAATGTACGTAAGGCACCCATATGGTAGGCTTCTTCAGCCCAGGAAGCAGGGTGCATTATATTAAAGGTGTGCGCATATAAGTGCAAGCCTATATGTCCCCATAGTACCCTTCCACATTGGAAACTACTGCTGTGTTGGCTGCCCAAAGAATAACCTGGACTGCCACCCGGGCACCCTTGAGATTGGCAGGTCCATTATGGTACCACTAAAATATGTCATGTTTAGTATCAAACCTCTTGCTTTTCACCCCTGACACGATTCATGTGCCCTGTGTGACTTGGCATGCCCCCTGGTGGCACATTAGATGCTGCCCCCCTGAATGCCACCAGCTTTACTGTGCTCTGGTTGACCAGCCTGGACTTTCCTGTGCCTGCTGCCGCCAAGACAGGAGTGTGATCTCCTGCCAGGCAGTGTGACCACTCCTATGAGTGAGAAACAAAGGCTGGGCAGGAAGGAGGCTGCACCGCCCTCCTTCCCAGCTGGCTAGTGAATTGGCATGTCAGAGCAGTGAGTTTCAAAGGCTGCACCACCTCTGATATGCATCTAGTCTGTCCCCCTGAGGAGGAAACAGCCTTCGTCTTGCCTCATGCATGCTTGCACCCGGACAATTCAGGAAAATAGCTATGCAGGAGAAATACACCCCCAAGAAGGCTGGCCGCACCTCTACGATAGGCAGCCTGGTCTGTACACCTAAAATTTAATTCTGCCATCTTTAGGAGGGCAGAAATGGTGGGTTCTGGGTAGAAAGGTGACCTACACGTCCAGATGTGGTCAGCTCAGGGGCGGATTAGCTGCAGGGACTAGCTACCCATTGGTTTCTAGCTCTCACACCCCTAACTCCCCATAATCTAGGATTATAGGGACCCACTGACACCAGAACCTCAGATCTGAACAACTTACACCAAAAATGACCAAGACAAGACACGTGTTGCGGACAACCGGACTTTGCCCACCAGCCCAAAGCAAAAGAGGGATACTTTGTCCTTAAGGGAACAGACTTCGAAGTCAGTGAACAACCCTCGTCCTTGGGTAAAACTCGACAGTCCCAAAGATAGGGACCCTTGTGGGAGCCAGAACCACCCTCAATGGACAGTACTCCACTGCAAACTTCAAAAACACTCACTGCATAAAAAGAATCACTTGCCATTGAGCCCTCCGAGGGATCACTCAAATACAGATGGTCCAGTGCATAGTGGTCGTTGTAGTCTCGCCTGCCCTAAAGGTTGCAGCCACTACTTTACTCCTCCGGATCCCGTGAAGTTCCAAAAGCTTTTTGCTGTGCACTTCCAAGGCTTGTTGGTCACCAGTCCGGTAACCAACACACTTGACGCTGCATCCACAGAGAACACAATCCAACCATCATCTGACCTCAGGAGCTGAGAACCTGTTGTGTTTGCATTCTTATTGTTTGCAGCACTGTGTAAGCGGTAAAACAGCACCACCCGTGGGTCCCGTTAAGCACCAAGGACAGCCAGAACAACTCTGCACTGGACTCCAAGGGCTAGGGAAAATTGATATGACTGGTATGGCCTGGTCCTGGGGCCCGCCTGAGCTTACCCCTATAAGGTTCCAAGTAACTCAACCTGCAAGTGACCAATTGTCACTAGTGCATTTTGCCATTGACCGTAATGTTACTTTGTCTATGTATTTTCCTGCACTGATTTACTATTGCTTCAAAAATATATAATTCCGGTTGTATGTATGCTTTGCGTTCGTATGGTGTCTAAATTAAGATACAAATACACTCTATTTTTATAAAATGGTGTAAGAGTTCTCTCTATTACTTATCATCATTGTTGGTATGCTTAACACATGTTCCTCTAGTAAAGCCTGACTGCTCTTTGTCACCCTACCAGGATTGAGCTAAGGATTTATTAGCTACCCAGCATACCACATAATACTCCACTTTCATACATTGGTGTTACAACGGTGGGGATCATGAAACTGTTTCGCAGTATCACATGGTCATAAGTGATTTTGCACGAGAAATCCACTTAATTCACTTTAGCATCAAAAATATGTTTTCTGAACTTTTCAGATTTTTCTAATTTGGTTGTTATGGCCCTGTGTGGACCCCATTCCATTAGCACCTCTTTAAAAGTCTTAGTAGGTTAGGATAAGTTCCAAAAGTATTTTACATTTTTAATAAGGTCCCAACAACTAAATAAAAGTTAGGCACAATGGAGGCTAGTCAGAATCTCAACCTGGCGGTCATGCCATCCCAGAGGATCATGGGTCTGAGGGTGTTGGCCAAACCAACGGGCATTAGCTACAAAGTGATAGTTAAGAAGGAAGATCTGGTGAGGCTCCTCAGCTCCTATGAGAGAGAGAATACAGAGGGGCATGCCTCAGAGACTGATCCTGAAGAGGATGAGTATAATGCCCCGGCCCAGATTGATAATCATGGAGAAGACCTCAACTCTCTGCCCTTTCCCAGACCCCCCTCGCCAGTGGGAAGTGACCAAATTCACTCTAGGAAATCCCCCACTGCTAGGGTGGTAGGCACCCTAGAGAGTGAGCTTGACCAAAGCTCCCTGGAGGAGAAAAAGCTTGAACTTGAGGAGTGGAGACAAGCCCTTCAAGAGGCAAGGGTTAAGTTGTGCTTCAGGCCCAACGATTGTGGCAGCAATAATAGTCCCAGGGACAAGAAGGAATCCTTTGACCCTAAGATCCCCAAAGGGTTTGTCCCTACGTTTAGTGATGGTGAGGACATCGACAAGTCGTCTGCAGCCTTTGAGAGGGCTTGCAGAATGAGAAGGATAGCACACTAGGGCTCTCTACTTTGGGAGTTATTCTCAGTGAAGGGCAGAGATAGACTTCAGACCCCTAATGAGGAGGTGTTTGAGTCTTATCAGCATATTAAGGAGGATTTGATAGAAGGATTTGGACTCACTACAAATGAGTACAAGGTAAAGTTCAGAGACATCAATAAAGGTCAAACACAGACATGAGTGGACTTTGTGGACTCTTCAGTCATAGCACTAGATGGCTGGACAAAAGGCAATGAGGTGAGCACATATGATGGGCTGTGTAATTTAATCATGAAGGAGCATATTTTAACTAATTGTACCACAGCATTTGTTTGATTCTAAGTTGTCATCTCCCAGAGAGCTGGGGAAGATAGCTGATAAATGGGTCAGAACCAGAGTGTCCAGGAAGACCCAAAGTGGGGGTGATCCCAAAAAGGGTTACAGGCTTCCCAAAAGGGGAAGGAGGTAAGCAACAAGCAGGATAAAAAGAAAGAGTTCTCTAAAGGCCCCCAAAATACTTCTCAGAAGTGTGGGCCCTCCACTCAGGAGCATCCACCAACTACTGCCCCCACCGACACTTCAACCTCAGAAGAGACTAAATCAGTCGCCGACTTACACCCATCATCAACGCCTCTCTAACCACAGCCAGCTTGCCTGATGCCTGGAAAAACATTCAGGTCAGAACCCTCCTCAAGAATCCCTTGGCAGACCCCAGCGATCTCCAGAACTACCGTCCTTTCTCCCTGCTCCCGTTCCCTACCAAAGTCCTGCCAACCTCCAACTCACCGAACACCTGGAGAGAGACAACCTACTAGACCCTCCCAATAAGGATTCAGAACCAACCACATCAATGAGACAGCTCTGATCGCCACAACAGATGACATCTGCACCCTACTTGACAGAGGAGAATCATCTGCCCTGATCCTGCTGGACCTTTCCACCGCCTTCAACACTAATCGATCTCTTAACCAGAATGGTATAACAGATGACACGCTCATATGGATGGCATCCTTTCTCACAGGACGCACCCAGAAAGTCTGCCTCCCACCCTTCACATTACAAGCTAAGCACAACATCTGCAGCATTCCCCAAGGCTCATCCCTCAGCCCAACACTCTTCAACATCTGCATGACACCACTTGCAGACATCATCAGATCGCACAACATCAACATAATTTCCTACATCAACGACACACAGGTCATCTTATCACTCTCTGCCGATCCCACCTCAATTAAGTCTAACTTCCACAACTGCATGAAGAACGTTTCAGCATGGACGATGACAACTGCCTAAAGCTCAACACAGACAAGACGTAAGTTCTCATCTTTGGCAAACACACTGCCCTCTGGAACGACTCCTGGTGACCATCGAAACTCAGACCCACCCGCAGCCTCGCCATCATCCTAGACAGCGAACTCTCCATGAAATGTCAGGTCAATGCCATCTCCTCAGCATGCTACCACATGCTCCACTAAATCTTCAAGTGTGCTCCCCATCACCACCAGGAAGACGGTAACGCATGCCCTCATCACCAGCCAACTGGACTACAGCAACACACTCTATGCAGGCACCACCACTGAACTCATGCAAAGACTCCAGACAATCCAGAACGCAGCCACCAAACTGATTATCAACCTGCCCAAGAGAACCCACATCACCTAGTAACTGAAAGACCCCCACTGGCTCTCGGTCCAGAAGAGATGCCATTTCAAGCTCCTGACTCACGCCTACAAAGACCTTCACGACCTAGGACCCACCTACTTGAACAACCGTCTGCACTTCCACCGTAGCCCCAGGAACCTCAGCTTCGCACAACTCGCCTTCATGCAGGCCCCTCGTATAAGCCGTTGCCGCACCAGAGGACACTCCTTCTACTTTCTCGCCACCAAAGCTTGCAACATCCTCTCCTTACACCTAAGTACCTCACCCGCGTTGACCGACTTCAGGAAGGGGCTCATGACCTGGCTCTTCGAATGAGCCCTATAGCAAGCACCTGGATACCCTCTGTTCTGCTCGATTTTCCTGGCCTTCTTGTGTTAACAAGTGATTGGGTGTGACTTCAGTCTCTTATCATTCAAGCCTAAGGGTTAGAGTAGTGAATGGAGCCTATTTACTAGGCACTTTGATATGATTCTGTGCTCTTCCCCATAGATCAGGGCTTGCATATATAGCCTAGGGGATAGATTCGTTAGTATTAGGGATAACCTGTCCTATAGTGAGAGTATTTCATGGAGCTGTGCTGAATTCAGGCCTGTTAGGCCTTAAACGGGAGAGACTCCATCTTTCTTTCTGCTTCGGCAGCTTGGGATGCTTCTAGGCCAAAAGCTATGTTTTAGTTATGAGGTGTTATTCGCTTGGAGAGAACCGGTTCAGGCCGGCCCTTATCGAAGGATTGTATTTTTCTTCATGCCGAAGACACTACATCAGGCCGGCCGGCTGGGAACGTGTCCTTGGTACGGGGAGGTACAAGAATTTGGTGGACGGCAGGTTACGGGCCGGAATTTTCCATGAGGAAATGCACCTCTATATTAGTGAAAGTCTTAGGCAGTTACAAGTTCAGTCCGTAGGCGGCATCTGGCCGTTAGCAGTAAAGCTGCTACTTATTCCAGGGAAGACAGACGCCATCTTGAAGGCGGAGAAGAACCGAGAGACAGATGCTTTCCTAGCAGAATAGCCAGAGAGGAGAGAGTAGCCGATAAGGAAGAGGTCCCAGTGACTCGAAGAAGGGTGACTCCCGGCGAGCCGAGATACAGACGAGAAGGGAACCTAGATGACCACTGAGTGCAGGCTACATACTACTAAGGTGATGTCGACCCTTTCTTATTAGAGTGTACAACTTAATCTTTCACTTTTCTTTGCAGGTTATGTGTTATATCGTAATGTTATGTGATTATGTATGTAATGAGTAATAAAATATCCAGTTTGTAGTGAACCAACATGTACTGCGTGTTCTTGTATAAGAGGGTAGCCTATTCTTCTAGTCAGCTGCGGCTACATGAACAGATGTTAACCCTGATCAGGTAAGTGGTAACTGAATAAGGGAAAGAGGAGCCCCTCGAACCTGAGAACAGGCTGTACTCAAACTGACAATCCTTGTGTGATCTGATGAATAGTGAGCCCTTTTTGTATGTTATGGTAACCATAGGATGAACTGCCGTATGAGACTGCCATCTGGGTAGAGAGGTCTGGATTCGTAGGGGATCGCGAGGCCGCCGATTGTGCCGATACTGTCGTCTGGGCAGAGAGGTCTGGGTTCGTATGGGACCGCGAGTCCGCCACTTGTGCTGATACTGTCGTCTGGGCAGAGAGGTCTGGGTTCGTATGGGACCGCGAGGCCGCCACTTGTGATACTGTCGTATGGGCAGAGAGGCCTGGGTTCGTATGGGACCGCGAGGCCGCCACTTGTGATACTGTCGTCTGGGCAGAGAGGTCTGGGTTCGTATGGGACCGCGAGGCCGCCACTTGTGCTGATACTGTCGTCTGGGCAGAGAGGTCTGGGTTCGTATGGGACCGCGAGGCCGCCACTTGTGATACTGTCGTCTGGGCAGAGAGGTCTGGGTTCGTATGGGACCGCGAGGCCGCCACTTGTGCTGATACTGTCGTCTGGGCAGAGAGGTCTGGGTTCGTATGGGACCGCGAGGCCGCCACTTGTGATACTGTCGTCTGGGCAGAGAGGTCTGGGTTCGTATGGGACCGCGAGGCCGCCACTTGTGCTGATACTGTCGTCTGGGCAGAGAGGTCTGGGTTCGTATGGGACCGCGAGGCCGCCACTTGTGATACTGTCGTTTTGGCAGAGAGGTCTGGATTCGTAGGGGATCGCGAGGCCGCCGATTGTGGTATACATAGTAGGAATCCCCTGTCCTTAGGTGATAGATATATGTGGTTGTAGGATTGTAAATAGGTTCTAGGGAGGGGGTAACGTTCTGGCTGGGTTAGTGAGGCCCTGATGAGTGGGTTCTATCTGATCCGAAAACCCAAGCAGAACATTTGGCGTCACGAACCGTTTACGAAACCTGTGTGCGTTGTGGTTGTATTGTGTTTGCTTCTGGTGCGTGTGTGGTTTGGTTTGTATATTATTTTTACATAACTGTGAGTGTAGTTTTCTTTTCTCTTTCTTCTTTTTCTTTCTCTCTTTTTCTTTATTTTCAAACATGTTTTCTAGAAAGTCGAAATCTACTTTTAAGTTGCCCGTTGATATTCCCGGCTGGGATTCAACCCCTTATGAGGCCTTAGCCCGTGAGTGGGCTGATTCTACTGGTTTGAGTGAGAATTGGAATTCTTTTTTGGAACTGGCGGAGCCGGCTGATGTGATCGCTTGTTTACAGAAGGCGCCCATATCTAAGGGTGATGACCTTCCCGTTTTGGGGCGCAGAGGTTGGATTGTTCTGTCTGCGTACAGGATCCTGCATGAGAGGCTGTTGAAATTACAGAATGTGCATAAGGATGTGGAAGCGAATTTTGTTGAGATTCAGAATGCTCATACTTTGTTGCGGTGTCAAAATAAGTTGCTTGCCGACAAACTTGATACGTACCAAACTATTGCCGAGAGGGCGGCTGTGCGAATTGCTCGTTATAAATACAAAAATCGGCGTGGTCGAGTTTCGAAGCGAAAGGTGCGTCTGGTCGTGGCGAAAGCCGGACTGGATTGGAATCCTGATGAATGGGATGGTAATATCTGGAACTCCAGTGATTCTCCTTCCTCGGGTGAGGAGTTTGCCAAGCGCGAGTCCTCTCGCTCCGGCCGTGATTGTAAATCTGCTTCTTGCGCCTCTGATGGTGCACTCCATGATTGCGTTCGTCCTTCGAGTGGGGTCGATGCTTCTTACACTGATTGTTCCTCTACGTGTACTGGTCGAGCTCCTTGTGATGCTCGTCCCACGGTCTCGGTGCATCCGGTTTTTCGGCGGAAGTTGCAGCAGGCTCCCGGTGCTCCGAATGGTATTGCTTTAGACTCTTTGGAGGATTTTACTCAACAAGAAATTAGTGATATTTTACAAAGATTTCGGCAGCGAGCTGGTGAGTCCTTACTCACATGGATGGTGCGCCTTTATGAACTGGGCGCTGCTGGCATTATGTTGGATGCTGGCGATTGTTTGAAGTTTTGTTCCTTGAGTTCGGATTCTACTGTACAGGATCATTTTCGCAACTTTAATGTTGGTGGTCAAATTTCTTTGCTTTAATTGGCGACTGAGGGTTGTAATCAAAAATATCCTACTGAATCTGATTGGCCTGTGAATGACAAACCGTGGTATACTTTGCGCGATGCTACGCAACGTCTCAAAGAGGAGGTGATGAAAACGGCAATTTTTCTGAATACTGCTGACAGGTTGCTTGATGGTTTCTTGACATCTTCTGTGCGGAATCGTATTATTCGTTCTTCTCCTGTTGCTTATAAGCAGGTTATGATGACTTTATTGATTAATCAGACTGGTAACATGTTATCTGTGGTGCTTGAATCGGTACGCCAACTCGGTGAGTTGGGTGAGTGGTTTAAACCTGAACGGCAATCCCGGCCTGACACTCGTACTCCTGGTGACAATAAACTTACTAGACGTGATATGTTTCTTGGTCTTCTGGCCGATGGTGTGCGGAAAGAGGACATTGATGGTGAGACTACTTCTCGTTTGTGGGAAATGTTTCGCAAACGTGGCTTGGATCGGAAAGAGGGTGCCCGGCGTGTTCGGACGACTGAGTGTGATCGTGGTTTTTCTGACGGTAGCGGTGATGACGACCGCCGTGGGCGCTCTGATCGTTGTGATGATCGACGTTATGTGCGTGACTTGTCCCCCCGTCATGAGAGGGACAGGGAGAGAGGGGGGGAAACAGAGAGGGGGAGAGACGATTATGTTAATAGCAGACGCAGAGATGATAGGGATCAATCCCCTGAGTTGAGAAGGAGAGAGGATCGACACACATTGGCCGATCGAAACCCGCAGTACAATGCAGGGAACAGTAATCCATTTCGTAATGGAGATGGATATGAACAGGAGGTATCGATACCTAGGAAACGTGAGAGTCTTTATCCTGATTTATCCTGGTACACAGAACGTAGTAAAGATGACTAGGAAATAGGTCAAGCTCCAGTACACAGATGGGCTCACAGAGATAATAGACCCTATGTAGATATTGATATTTATTGGAGACATCGTAATGTCCAAAGGGCCCGAGCATTGGTAGATACAGGAGCGGAGGCCACTCTTATTCATGGAAAATCAAAGAAGTTTAAAGGTCAGCCTTTTACAATTACCGGATTAGGCGGAAAGGAAACTCCCGCAGTTCAAACCTTACTTGAAATGAGAATAGGTAGAATTCCTAGAAAAGAATACTCTGTATTAGTGGTGCCACTCTTAGAATTTATAATTGGAATTGATATTTTGAAAGGAATGACTTTGCACTTAGATGATGGATGTTACCAATTTGGAACTAGGCATTATATATCGTCCAGGCCTGTGCGGGTTGGTCGTTTAAGAATGCCCCCCATAAAAGTTCCCCAGGCGACAAAAGTGGTTCGTCAGAAGCAGTATCGTATTCCGGGTGGTCATGAAGAGATTAGTACCACTATTCAGGAGTTGGTGGATGCAGGTGTTATCACCCCAGTTACTTCTGCTTGGAATAATCCTGTTTGGCCTGTACGTAAGAGTGATAATTCTTGGCGCATGACTGTTGATTATCGAGAATTGAATAGACACACACCCGCTTTGACTGTTGCAGTACCGGATGTTATTACCCTAATTGAAAGAATCCAAAAACATCCAGGTACATGGTATGCGTCCATTGATATTGCTAATGCTTTCTTTTCGATTCCGATTGCCCCTGAGTGTCAGGAACAGTTCAGTTTTACGTGGAATGGGCGTCAGATGACGTTTAGAAGTCTTCCTCAGGGCTATGTACATAGTCCTACGATATGTCACCGGCTGGTGGCAGAGCATTTGGCTGAGGTACCGGTTCATCCACAAATTCAGATGTGTCATTATATTGATGATGTTTTGATCCAAGGCGAAACACAAGAGGAAGTTCAGACCCAATTGGACAGAGTCATTGAGTGCCTGCGTGAGAAAGGTTGGGAAATCAATCCGGATAAATTACAAGGCCCGTCCCAGGCTGTAAAATTTTTGGGTATTAATTGGCATGCAGGACACCGTGCAGTGATCCCTCAGGTTAAACAGAAAATTCTTGATTTTGCAGTTCCGAGGAATAGGAAAGAAGCCCAAAGCTTCATTGGTTTATTTGGTTTTTGGCGTCAGCATATTCCTCATTTGAGTCAAATATTGGCCCCCTTGTACCGTGTCACTCGTAAAAAGAATGCATTTGAATGGGATAAACCACAGCAAGATGCGTTCAACCTAGCAAAAGAGGCAATTCAACATGCTTTGGATTTATGGCCCGTACGTGATGATGAGGTGGATTTGAATGTGTCTGTACAGGGCCTTTATGCGAATTGGAGTTTGTGGCAGAAGCAAGGCAGGAGTAGAGTGCCGTTGGGTTTCTGGACCAAAAAGTTACCTGATGCTGGTGAGCGTTATACACCTTTTGAGAAACAGTTACTTGCATGTTATTGGGCTCTGGTGGATACCGAGCAACTGACTTTGGGTCATGATATAGTTTTGCGACCTGAAATTCCTATCATGCAGTGGGTTATGAGTTCGCCGAAAACTCACCGAATTGGACATGCTCAAGAGGCGAGTGTGATTAAATGGAAATGGTATATACAAGACAGGGCACGTGTGGGACAAAAAGGAGTTGCATCTTTACATGAGCAGGTGGCGCGAGCGCCATCGACTAAGACTGAGAGTGAATGTTCCGTACCTTTAGTACAGGAGTCTCCTGTCAAGTGGGGTAGACCTTTTGATGATTTGTCCGCAGAGGACAGAAACCACGTCTGGTTTACGGATGGTTCAGCAAGGTTCATAGGGACGAAACGGCACTGGAAAGCGGTGTCCTATAATCCGATCACACAAAAACTGCTGAGCACAACTGGTGAAGGTAAGAGCAGTCAATTTGCTGAACTTTATGCTGTTTATCAAGTTCTGAAACAAGAGTTACCTGGCACATGTCATATTTTCACCGATTCTTGGTCTACTGCCAATGGACTGGCAGTTTGGTTACCGACTTGGCATTCCCATAATTGGGAATTGCATTCAAAACAATTGTGGGGAAAAGAATTATGGCAGGAGATTTGGGAGATGCTCCCATGGAGTACTGTTACAATCTTCCATGTGGATGCTCACACCCCGATAGATTCTCTTGACAAATTTTTTCATAACATTGCAGATGAGAAATCTAAAATTACTGAGGCAGTGGTGGACAGGCAAGATTCTGATATTGCGGGATTGGCGAAATGGGCCCACCAGAAGGCAGGACATTTTGGAGAGAAAGCCACTAGCAGGTGGGCTGCTGATCGAGGAATTTATATTCCCCTAGATTTAATCAAAAATGTTATTCTACATTGTCCCATTTGTCAGCATATCAGGCAGCGCAAAGTGCCCCAAATTGTTAAAGGTCATTTACATCGCGGGAAACTGCCCGCTCAAATTTGGCAGATTGATTACATCGGTCCACTTCCCATGAGTAGGAATTGTCAATATGTTTGCACTATTGTCGATACATACAGTGGCCTGTTGGTAGCCCTTCCCTGTAAGCAAGCTACCCAATTGAACACCATTAAAACATTGGAATTGATTATGATGTATTATGGTGTGCCATTCCAAATTCAATCTGATAATGCATCCCATTTTCGTGGAAGATTGGTACAGGAATTCTGTGTGGAAAACAATATTGACTGGGTATTTCATATCCCATACTATCCGCAGGCCTCGGGTCTTGTGGAGAGATTGAATGGTCTGCTGAAGGAGCAGCTGCGTAAATTGACAGATGACAAATATAAGAATTGGCGAGACTTTTTGCCCCAAGCGCTATTAATTTTGAATAATCGTCCTTTTCTAAATGCTGAATCTGTCACGACCGCCGTCGTTCCTGGGGCTTCGAGTGAGGCACAAGGGTTCCACCCCCCGACGTTTCCGGCTCTGGTTATAGTAACACAGAGTGCCAGAACAATCAGGCGAGGGACAAGGATAGAAGATGAAGTCCTGAGAGAAATGTAAGAGAGAAAGTAATAAAGAGAAAAACAAAAGAAGATTAATCACATCAATAGCCTACTCTCATTAGGTCTCGCTAGTGTACTGTGGCACCTCAAACATACTGTTCCAAACACAGCCAAATACTCTCTAAGATGACACGCCACCTACAATTCCACCCCCTCTATTGACTTCCTTCTGCTCCCGTTGCCCTTCCTTAGCACAAAACCCACCTCCCTCAGTGAACCTGGAAGATCCCTTCCCTTAGGGATGATACTATATTACAAATGTCTTGCACCGTGGTCCCGGATATATCAGCCCCGTGAGTTTACCGAAACAGTCTCGTATTGCATTTCATACAGCTCGTGGCATCCTCACCCACTACGGTACTGATACGGAGTCTTTGCCCTCGCACTCGGACAACTCGCTACTTGCCGGAAGTCGAGTAGTCTCTCTCTCTCTCGCCTGTGGATTCCACTGGTGTTCTCTGCGCAGTCCTCCCAGCTCGGGGTATTTGGCAGTACTCACCACATCCGGGGTGAGTCCGGTGGTCTTAGAACGCGGCGACGCTTAACGCAGCGTCCCGCGGGGAAGTTCCGAGAGTCGGAACCGAACACTCCGGCTCGGGAGTCTTTTTTGGCGGTCTTAGCAGCACGAACAGATCCCGCTTTTCCTCCGAATCCGCAGACGCGAGCTCTTGCGTCTTCTTGGCTCGGTAACGGTCCGCAATAACCAGCGTGCTTCTCGATACAGTATTACGCGCCTCGATTGGCTCCTGAGTCGCGTATTTCACTGGTTCCCGCCCCGCCTATGTGCCGCCGAGGATTCTGGGCCTCGTAGTTCTATCATGGCGGAACGTGCGGTAGGCGCTCTGGATCAGCGCCTGACAGTATGCCCCCCTGCCATGCGCCTCCTAGGACCAGGCTTGGCCGGGAAGCGTGCGTGAAACAAGCGCACCGCCACAGGGGCGTGCACATCCGATGCCGGCACCCAGGAGTCCTCCGCAGCCGAATAGCCCTTCCACGCCAGAAGGTACCACAGGGCCCCTCTCCGGTACCGGGAATCCAACACCCTGCTCACCACATACTCCTCCAGCCCGTCGCGGAGTACCGGCGGGGGCGCCCTCCTACGGGCCCCAACAGCTGGCTTCAACAGCCCACAATGGAACACCGGATGGATGCGTAACGACGCGGGCAGCGCCAATTTATACGCCACCGACCCCACACGACGGATCACGGGATACGGACCTATGAAGCGTGGATGGAAGACACTGCGCAATTTGAACCGAAGGTATTTCGTAGAAAGCCATACGCGGTCTCCGGGACGATAGGCAGGCCCGTCCCGTCTGTGGCGGTCCGCCCATGCTTTGTAGACGCCTTTGGCGTGGTCCAGATTTGACTTGAGGCGTTCATGGAGAGTACCCAGCTTCCGTAAATGAGTAGCCAACGCGGGCTGCTCCCAGACGTCCTCGGGGAATGCCAGGGGCAGAACCTTGGCGTGATAACCATAATTCGCCCGAAAGGGCGTTTCCTTGATAGAACAATGCCACGCGTTGTTATAGGAGAGTTCCGCCATCCACAGCAGCGACACCCACGACGCGCTGGCTTCCTTGGAGTAGCAACGGAGATAGGTCTTGAGCGTTTGGTTGAGACGCTCGGTCTGGCCATCCGTCTGAGGGTGGAAGCTGGTGGAGGTAGCTACCTCTATTTGCAGGGCCTTACACCACGCCTTCCAAAACCGGGCTATGAACTGGGGGCCCCTGTCCGAAACAATCACCCTCGGGAGTCCATGGAGGCGTATCACATGGGATAACAGCAGATGAGCCGTTTGACTGGCCGAAGGAAGGTTCTTGCACGGCACGAAATGACCCATTTTCGTGAGGCTATCTACCACAACCATGATCGCATTACAACCCTGGTCCATCGGCAGCCCCACCACGAAATCCATGCTGATGGTGTGCCAGGGTCCCGCGGGAGTAGGCATGGGTACCAACTTGCCCGTAGCTTTCGAACGGTCTCCCTTGGCTTGTGCGCACACGTCACAGTGCTGGATCTGGTTTCGGACGTCCTCTGTCATGTGGTCCCACCAAAAATGACGTTTGAGAAGCTGAAGAGTCTTAGCGCACCCTGGATGGCCCCCCAACAGCGACACATGACACCACTCGAAGGCCTGACGCTGGAGCGCCACAGACGGAACAAACAGACGGTCGCGAACAAATGGCAATCCCCCTTTCAGATGCCGGTCTACTCCCTGTTCTTCCCAACGGAGCCATTGTTCCACGGTATGGTGCGCTCGCACTGATTGTAGAAACGTGTCCGCCCTGACCACGCAGAGTACCTTCTCCGGTGCGATGATGGACTCATGGACTTCTCTGAGAGATACGGGCTCTCCGCCTTGCCGGGATAGTGAATCAGCTTTCTTGTTTTCCGACCCTGGACGAAAAGTGATGACAAAGTCATATCCTGCAAAAAACAGCATCCAACGCATTTGTCTTTGCGTAAGGTGTCGGGCCGTCTTTAGGTATTGTAGATTCCTGTGGTCGGTGTACACCGTTATGGGATGTCGGGCTCCCCACAGATAATGTCTCCATTCCTGAAATGCCTTCCGCACCGCGAGCAACTCCTTTTCCGCAATCGTGTAGTTTGCCTCAGCCGGGGTCAATTTCCTAGAAAGGAATGCTATGGGATGCAGTTGTCCAGACTGTGCTTCTCGCTGCGAGAGTACCGCTCCCACCGCAATGTCGGATGCATCTGCTTCCACAATGAACGGAGCGTCGGAGCGGGGATGCTGAAGGATCGGGGCAGTAGTAAAAGCTTGCTTTAACTCACTGAACGCCTGTTTCGCCTCTTGAGTCCATGTGAAGGGGTGTCCTTTTCGTAGTAAACGAGTGAGAGGAGAGACAAGTTGTGAGAAGTGAGATATAAATCTTCTGTAATAATTAGAGAACCCAAGAAAACATTGAACGTCTCTCACTGTTCTTGGGATGGGCCACTCCTGAACTGCTACCACTTTCCTTTCTGCCATGCTTAACCCTGCAGGGCTCAAGACCACCCCCAAGAACTCCACCCTCTCTACATCAAATTCACATTTGCACAACTTGCAAAACAGATTGTTCTCTCTCAACTTCTGGAGGATTTGTGACACATGTGTGTGGTGAAGGCTAGAATCCTTGGAGTAGATTAGGATATCATCGATGTACACTACTGTTGTTTTATCTATAAACTCCTTGAGTACATCATCTAGAAAGAATTGGAACGCCGCCGGGGCGTTACACAGCCCAAACGGCATCACCCTGTATTCGAAAAGGCCATACCGCGTTTTAAACGCCGTCTTCCACTCATCTCCCTCTCTTATCCGTACCAGGTGGTAAGCCCCTCTCAAATCCAATCGGGTGTAAATGGAGGCCTCCTTCACCTGGTCCAGTAAGACCGGAATGAGTGGAAGAGGGTATCGGTTTCGCACAGTATTTTTATTCAAAACGCGATAATCTATGCACGTTCTCAAGTCGCCATTAGCCTTCTTGACAAAGAACAGGGGCGAAGCGGCCGGAGAACGAGAAGGCCTGATGAACCCTATGTCTGCATAGTGTTCCAAATATTGTCTCAGATGTTCTGTCTCTGGTTCAGACAAGGCATACACTCGACACGATGGCACAATTGCCCCCGGAATCAAGTCGATCTGACAATCATATTCCCGGTGAGGGGGCAAGATTTCCGCCTTACTCTCGCTGAACACGTCTGAATATTTATCATAGACTGCGGGGAGGACCGTTTCTTTCTCGGCCGCCGTGAGGACCTGATACCCTTGGGTGAGCGCCAGAAGATGGGTTCGGTTAGTGTTAGCGCATTCCCTTTGGCAAGACTCCGTGGCGAATTCTACCGTTTTCCTTTTCCAATCGATCGTGGGATTATGGGTTGTCAACCACGGCATGCCCAAAATCAACTCATACTGCGGGGCCTCTATGATGTTGAAGGCTATTTCTTCCACGTGATCCCCCAGGGGTCCCGTTTTGGACAGTGTTAAGGGCTCCGTGACCTCCGTGATAGGTCCTGATATTAGGGGTTTTCCGTCCACTGCCCATACCTTTTCTGGAATAGATCTCGATAACCGCTTTAACCCCAGCCGCTGCACTAACCCATTGTTCACGAAATTTCCGGTGGCCCCTGAATCAATCATCACTCTGACCTCATGTTCTGCTGTTCCCACTTGCACATGCATGATTAAAATAACGTGGGATTCCGATGCTATCGAATCTATAATCGCCAAGGACGGCAGCTGTAGCGTCCGGGTCTGGTCTCCTTCTTCCCCACTCTTAAGTTCTGGAAGGGAGGTCTGTAACGTGGTTATCGCCACTTTCCTCACCCCTGCATACCCTCCTTTTTTGGGTTTAACTGGGCAATCCCTCACGTAGTGCCCTTTCTTTCCACAGTACATGCATAACCCCGCACTCCTGCGGCTTTCTCTTTCGGCCCTGGATAAGGGGGCCCTAATTGCTCCCACCTCCATGGGTTCGGCCTGACCTTCCGACGAGGCCACTGGGGTTTTTGGCCCTCTCTCGGTTTTCTCAACGTGTGCATATACCCGCTCTCCCTTCCGTTCGGATAACCTATGGTCTAGTCTCAGCGTAAGATTCATCAGATCAGTACAAGTGGAGGGCTGCGGATCAATTTGGGCCAATACGTCTTTCATGTCGTCGTTTAACCCCTGATAATAGAGGGACATTCTTTTCTCCTCGGGCCAGGCTGTTTCAGCCACTAGACGGTTGAAGTGAGTCAAATACGCCACCAGGTCCTGCTTCCCCTGTCGTAGAACCAACAGCTCTCGGTCCGCCGAGAAGGTGGTGGCCCTTCGATCGAATACCCGCTCAAACTCTGTTCGAAAGGCATTCCAGTCTGACAGTAAGGGATCATCATATTTGACCAAGGGCACCGCCCAATTGGCCGCGTCCCCCGTCATATACGAGATCGCAAAGGCCACCCTCGAATGGTTAGAAGGAAAGGAAGCTGGTTTGCAGGAAAAGTGCAGGGCAATTTGAGTCAGAAAGGTCTGTATTTTGAGGGGATCACCCGAAAACCTCTCAGGGCTAGCTAACGGTATGGGAGGTGACACATTCACCTGTATAGGAGATGAAGACGACGAGGCATCAAAAGGATTCCTACTCTGTCTATCCACCCTGTCTCGTAGCGCAGCCGTTTCTGCTTGTGAAGCAGCCAATGCTTGTTGTACCACCCTGAGAGCCTGCAATACTTCGTCCAATGAGGCCATGTTTGTGCGTCACTCGGAACCCCAGGATTTATTTCGTGGGCGCGTAATTCTGTCACGACCGCCGTCGTTCCTGGGGCTTCGAGTGAGGCACAAGGGTTCCACCCCCCGACGTTTCCGCCTCTGGTTATAGTAACACAGAGTGCCAGAACAATCAGGCGAGGGACAAGGATAGAAGATGAAGTCCTGAGAGAAATGTAAGAGAGAAAGTAATAAAGAGAAAAACAAAAGAAGATTAATCACATCAATAGCCTACTCTCATTAGGTCTCGCTAGTGTACTGTGGCACCTCAAACATACTGTTCCAAACACAGCCAAATACTCTCTAAGATGACACGCCACCTACAATTCCACCCCCTCTATTGACTTCCTTCTGCTCCCGTTGCCCTTCCTTAGCACAAAACCCACCTCCCTCAGTGAACCTGGAAGATCCCTTCCCTTAGGGATGATACTATATTACAAATGTCTTGCACCGTGGTCCCGGATATATCAGCCCCGTGAGTTTACCGAAACAGTCTCGTATTGCATTTCATACAGCTCGTGGCATCCTCACCCACTACGGTACTGATACGGAGTCTTTGCCCTCGCACTCGGACAACTCGCTACTTGCCGGAAGTCGAGTAGTCTCTCTCTCTCTCTCCTGTGGATTCCACTGGTGTTCTCTGCGCAGTCCTCCCAGCTCGGGGTATTTGGCAGTACTCACCACATCCGGGGTGAGTCCGGTGGTCTTAGAACGCGGCGACGCTTAACGCAGCGTCCCGCGGGGAAGTTCCGAGAGTCGGAACCGAACACTCCGGCTCGGGAGTCTTTTTTGGCGGTCTTAGCAGCACGAACAGATCCCGCTTTTCCTCCGAATCCGCAGACGCGAGCTCTTGCGTCTTCTTGGCTCGGTAACGGTCCGCAATAACCAGCGTGCTTCTCGATACAGTATTACGCGCCTCGATTGGCTCCTGAGTCGCGTATTTCACTGGTTCCCGCCCCGCCTATGTGCCGCCGAGGATTCTGGGCCTCGTAGTTCTATCATGGCGGAACGTGCGGTAGGCGCTCTGGATCAGCGCCTGACAGAATCTCCACTTATGCGTTTGTTCCCTCCGAATGTTAATGCTCAGCCAAATGAAATCGGAGAGACTGTGATGTACTGGGAAATTACTCCCGGAGCTATGGCTCCATGTAGAGCGACCCCAGGGTCGGCAGGTTTAGACTTGCATGCCATGGATGACACCGTTATAAAAGGTAAAGATCGGGTCATCATCGCGACCGGTGTTGGTGTTCATATACCACCCGGGAATTTTGGATTAATCGCCCCTAGATCGGGGCTGGCTGTAAAAGGCATTCAGGTACTTGGAGGGGTCATTGACAGTGATTATCAGGGAGAGATTAAGGTGCTCCTGCTGAATAGCAGTGAGACTGACTTGCTGATCCATCGAACTGACCGAGTGGCTCAATTACTCATAATGCCTGTCTTCAGTGGTGGGATGGTAAAAGGCACTGCCCCAACTTTGCTAACTGTACGAGGCCAGAAAGGTTTTGGCTCCACAGATAACCCTGGGGCCAGGGTTTGGGTGCAGTCGCCTAAGAATCCCCCTGAACAAGCAGAGGTCATTGCCACCGGTCATGACAACACCATTTTAGTTATGAGACCAGGGAAAGATAGCTGGGAAGCGGTCCCGGCTGACAAATGTTACTTACGAGAATGATTAATGCCTGTATTTGATTCTCTTTCAGATCATTCTTTGGACTGCTGCTGCAGGATGTGTCGTCGTCGGACTATTTTCGGGTTGGTTCGACGAGAGAGGAGGAATCCCGTCAACCCGGGATGAGCTACGCACCCGAGTGTCGCGTTCCCTCGCTGCGTGGGATTCGTCGTCAAACTTTTGGACCTTACTGGCGAAAAGGGTGACCGATGCCCCTCACTTTTGTTTGACGCCGATGAGATCTGTACACGACATCTTAGCGACCTGTCTGGTTGCTGTCCCTGCCTCGCTGGAAACTTTGACTAATATTTTTAACATTTCAAAGGCCCGCCCCAATGTTCTTCTGGGCGATTTTGCCACCCATGCGTATTGCCCCTTATGTACTGAACTACCAGACCAGATACCCCCCGTCCAGTCCCAAATAGTTACCTATAATATCACACAAGGAGATATGTGTTTTTTCCTTACGTGTAATCCTAGTGCAATTTCTGAATGTCTGCGTCTAAAATTGAAAGGTGCTACTTCCTTCACCCTTCATGAGCGAACTTTGTGCTTTCAAAGGACACCGAAAACATGTGCTTCGGTCCAGAACAATATGACTTGCAAGAGTTTGGTAGTTACCCCTAGTCATTATCGCACGATGTTACTACCTGCCGGATGGCTTTTCTCATGTGGTAATACTTCCTGGCCATATGTCCCCGCAAATATTTCTGGTGGCCCTTGTGCCATTACGAGACTCAGTTTACTGATGTTCTCGTCACATCCGAATGCCAATTCTCGTGTGATTCGAGATACAGTGAGATTACAGGAGGATTGTGACTCATCTTTGCATTTATATTCTAAGTCCGAATATCTTAGCCTGGCTGTTTCAATTATTGGTGTTCCTGCTTTGGCAGTTTATAATGCCAAATCTATTGAGAAAATGGCCTGCTGCATGGTGAAATCCATTAATAATACTTCCACAGTCCTGTCGGACATGCTATTAGACGCCCAGGGTGAACGAAGGGCTATCTGGCAAAATCGAGCGGCCATTGATTATCTTTTGCTTAAACATGGACACGATTGTTCCGATTTTGAGGGTCTTTGTTGTTTTAACTTGTGTGATCATACACAATCCATTCGAGCTCACATTAACAAGCTACATGACTTGACAGAAGAAGTGAGAAAACACATTGATCAGGGCTGGTTTGACTGGCTCTTTAATTGGTTACCTGATTTGCATTTCTTACGTCAAATATTAAGAGGTATTCTGATTACTATCGCCATTTTGATTTCCATCTGTTGCTTTATTCAGTGTGTTCCTTCACTACTTCAATTCTGCACACCTGGTACTCGACATAGATCAGTTAGTTTTGTTTCATATTATTCTTCCACAGATGTTAGTTCCATTTAATGAATGTATAATAGACTGAAGTCAAGGGTGAAATGTTCTGCTCGATTTTCCTGGCCTTCTTGTGTTAACAAGTGATTGGATGTGACTTCAGTCTCTTATCATTCAAGCCTAAGGGTTAGAGTAGTGAATGGAGCCTATTTACTAGGCACTTTGATATGATTCTGTGCTCTTCCCCATAGATCAGGGCTTGCATATATAGCCTAGGGGATAGATTCGTTAGTATTAGGGATAACCTGTCCTATAGTGAGAGTATTTCATTGAGCTGTGCTGAATTCAGGCCTGTTAGGCCTTAAACGGGAGAGACTCCATCTTTCTTTCTGCTTCGGCAGCTTGGGATGCTTCTAGGCCAAAAGCTATGTTTTAGTTATGAGGTGTTATTCGCTTGGAGAGAACCGGTTCAGGCCGGCCCTTATCGAAGGATTGTATTTTTCTTCATGCCGAAGACACTACATCAGGCCGGCCGGCTGGGAACGTGTCCTTGGTACGGGGAGGTACAAGAATTTGGTGGGCGGCAGGTTACGGGCCGGAATTTTCCATGAGGAAATGCACCTCTATATTAGTGAAAGTCTTAGGCAGTTACAAGTTCAGTCCGTAGGCGGCATCTGGCCGTTAGCAGTAAAGCTACTACTTATTCCAGGGAAGACAGACGCCATCTTGAAGGCGGAGAAGAACCGAGAGACAGATGCTTTCCTAGCAGAATAGCCAGAGAGGAGAGAGTAGCCGATAAGGAAGAGGTCCCAGTGACTCGAAGAAGGGTGACTCCCGGCGAGCCGAGATACAGACGAGAAGGGAACCTAGATGACCACTGAGTGCAGGCTACATACTACTAAGGTGATGTCGACCCTTTCTTATTAGAGTGTACAACTTAATCTTTCACTTTTCTTTGCAGGTTATGTGTTATATCGTAATGTTATGTGATTATGTATGTAATGAGTAATAAAATATCCAGTTTGTAGTGAACCAACATGTACTGCGTGTTCTTGTATAAGAGGGTAGCCTATTCTTCTAGTCAGCTGCGGCTACATGAACAGATGTTAACCCTGATCAGGTAAGTGGTAACTGAATAAGGGAAAGAGGAGCCCCTCGAACCTGAGAACAGGCTGTACTCAAACTGACAATCCTTGTGTGATCTGATGAATAGTGAGCCCTTTTTGTATGTTATGGTAACCATAGGATGAACTGCCGTATAAGACTGCCATCTGGGTAGAGAGGTCTGGATTCGTAGGGGATCGCGAGGCCGCCGATTGTGCTGATACTGTCGTCTGGGCAGAGAGGTCTGGGTTCGTATGGGACCGCGAGGCCGCCACTTGTGCTGATACTGTCGTCTGGGCAGAGAGGTCTGGGTTCGTATGGGACCGCGAGTGTAAGATTCATGAAAGATGACTCCAGAAGCAGATGTGGTAAAGAAGAAGTAGGTTTAATCTTCAGAGATCCCATCCATGCAGTCTCCAGATAGCAACAGCAGTTACTGTCTGAACCACAACACAGAACCCCATGACATCAAGAATGACATAGCAACATTCTGAAGTTAATACCCAATGATAATGGAAGGCACCTCATATGCCATGTCCATGTATCCATGACATACTACACACCTCCCCTCGTCACACAAAATTTACCAATCCAAAGCATCAAACAAAATATGCATCAACAGTGAATAACACACATTACAGATTTAAATAACCATTTTACCATAAAACAAACAAAATATGCATCTACAGTAATCTACATTATTTACTAACACATAGTCTAGTAAATAAGATGGTTTCTTGCAAACCCTGGTTGACACACGACGCCTAGAATATGCATTTACAGTGATCAACATTATTTACCTACACATAGTCTAGTAAATAAGATGGTTTCTTGCAAACCCTGGTTGACACACGATGCCTAGTATTTTCTGATGAATCAGGATTAACTATAACATCCTCACTATGACACCCATTTAACCTTCCTTTTACCACTACAACCCTATTCAAGTTCCAAATCCTATGATCCTGAGTCTTAATTGCATTTTTAAAAACCTTCACAACCCTCATAGGTTTCATGAACTTGGAAGTAGAATTACCCATCAACCCAGGACGTTTAATCATTACCAAATCACCCACACTGACCTTAGTTATCTTCACACTTTTTTTCCTATCAAAGTAAACCTTTCTTGCATTGCTTTTCCCTTCTTCTCTCGTCTGAATCATGTTCTTATCACACTCCTTTTCTTTACCTTTATCCAATTCATAATTGTTGACCCACGTTGGTTCTACATTAGTATTGGGAATTCTCCCACGAAACAACAAAAAGGGAGTTTTACCCGTAGTTGAATGAGGAGATAATCTATACTCCTCTATTTTTTTTAAAACCTCATCTTTCCAGTTTAGTGACATAGATTTTGACAACGCAATGGTCTCCTTGATTACCCTATTAAATCTCTCCACCATCCCGTTAGTCTCGGGATGATAGAGAGAGCACAACTTGTGAGAAATACCCTTGGAAGCAAAAAAACTTCTCATGTCATTGGACACAAATTGCACCCCATTGTCCGTTAAAATGGAGTTGGGAATGCCCTCTTTTGAGAATAAATTCTTCAAACATTTAATAATGTGACTTGAGTCAACACTTGACAAAAAGAAAATCTCTGGCCAACGTGAAAACATATCAATCACCACCAACACAAATGATTGAGATCCATTAGAATGAATGGGACCCAGGATATCCATGGCAACATCTTGC
This sequence comes from Triturus cristatus, assembly GCF_964204655.1. Lineage (NCBI taxonomy): Eukaryota > Metazoa > Chordata > Amphibia > Caudata > Salamandridae > Triturus > Triturus cristatus. The sequence goes on from NC_140594.1 coordinate 1,153,425,046, forward strand.
CACGGATTCAAAGGACGTCTCCTTACCACCATGGGCTGGACACGCGTACACTTCGACTTTTCACTCAATGTACACGTTACACAATCACGGATAGCACGTTCCACCTCCAAGTCCATGCCCGGCCACCAATATGACATCCTCAAGCGCTCCTTTGACTTAGTAATGCCAGTATGAGAAGAATGTACCAAATCTATAAGTTCTTTCCTAAGACTGGAAGGAGGAATCAATCTAGTTCCCCTAAACAACAGATTATTATCTGTTGATAACTCATTACGTACCGCCCAAAACTTCCTGGAATCAAGAGACCCAATTTTGTTACTGGACCAGCCCTTCCTAACTAGATCCATGACTTCATTCAATACACTATCCATAGACATTTCACTGCTCCATCTCTCCTCGCTAATGATACTCTGATCAACAACGCACACCAATTCTTCTGAATCTTCCCTATCATCCTCTTCCACAACTTTCCTAGGCGTGAGACGTGACAATACATCAGCCACATTGTTTTCCACACCTGGTATATACCTTATGTCAAAACTAAACTCTTGCAATCCTATCACCCACCTAGTGATTCTGCTAGATATCAAGTCTAGCCCCTTTTTGCTGAATATCTCCACCAGCGGCTTGTGATCTGTCCTCACTTCAAAATTAATACCCCAAAGGAACTTCTTCAACTTCTTAACCGCCCAGTACACCGCAAGTGATTCCCGTTCTACCACGGAATACCTTGTTTCAGGATCTTTAAGGCTACGTGACAAACACATGACCGTGTACATGCCACCCTCGCCCTGTTGTTGCAGAACCGCACCTAAACCCTTCTCACTTGCATCCGTGATGAGAACAGGTTTGATCCTGGGATTAAAACTTGCAAGCGAAGGAGCAGACTTAAGTTTACTCTTAATCTCTACAAATTCCTGCTCACAGTCTTCCGTCCACTGAAAATCCACACCTTTCTTAAGTAAATGCCTCATGTTCACAGTGTAACTAGCAAAGTTCCTCACGAATTTCGAGTAATACTCAACTACTCCTAGGAACTTCATGAGTTCACTTTTAGTAGAAGGAGAAGACATCTCTTGGATCGTGTTAATCAGGTTCTCTTTAGGTTTTACACCATCACCCGTAATGTTATGACCTAAATAATCAATGGATTTAGTCCTAAACTTGCACTTTTCTGCTTTTACAGTTAAGTTGTGTTCATCTAACCTTTTCAAAGCAGACCTCAAACGAGCATCATGTTGACTAGAATCCTCCCCAAAAACTAAGATATCATCCTGATACACATAAATACCAGGTAGACCTTTTAATAGATTCTCCATAACTCTCTGAAAAACAGAAGAAGCCGACACTAGCCCAAATGGCATTCGTTTGAATCTAAAAGTGCCAAACGGCGTTATAAAGGCAGTGTAATCCCTACACGAGTCCTCCAGTTCGATTTGGTGATAAGCCGAGGTCAGGTCAATCGTGCTAAACACTTTAGCTCCCCCCAAAAGAGACATTAACTCATTGATGTTAGGTAAGGGATATTTGTCAATAATCACACATTTATTAAGTTGTCTCAAGTCTATGCAGAGTCTCAGATCTCCATTAGGTTTGCGAGCTGCCACAACCGGAGCCAACCACTCAGTCCCTTCGACCTCTTCAATGATGCCACCCTTCTTTAACTTTTTAATCTCTTCATGCATATCATCTCTCACCGAAAGAGGTACATTTCTCACCTTGCAACATACGGGAATAGCATCTCTCTTGAGTAATATTTTATGCTTGTAACCTTTGAGACATCCCAACTCTTTTTTAAATACATTAGGATACTCTTTCCTAAGACAATCCACAAAGTTGAAATCCACATTGACATGTGCCACCCTTCCAATGGAGTGTACATCCTCTTTTAATTGGATAGGAGGGACGCTGTTAGGATCCAGAAAGACCCCTAGTTCACCTTGGTGTATCCAGCTTATAATGCTGTCCCCTTTTTTAGACACGTAAACCTTGCCTGAAATTAATCTCCCTTTGTATTCAATTAACCCTACAAAGTAGCCATGTAATTTGATAGGCTCGCCACCATAAGCCAATGGCTTTATATATGGCTTTAACAGATTAACCTTACTCTTTAAATTGTTCATAAAGAAATCACTGGACACAATCGTGATTTTCGCCCCCGAATCGAATAAGACATTGTTTTTTTTTCCATCAACCAAAATCTCATCAAACGGAGAATCCCTTTTCTTCTCCCCAGTAACCACTTGTACAACAATTTGACCACACTCATATTCCTCGGAATTTAGCTCATCGAAATTTTCTTCCGACACATGAACTTCCTTCACATTTGGTGCATTCCTACTGTTACACAAAGCAGTAAAATGGCCTTTCTTTTTACACTTCGAACACACAGATGCAAGGGCCGGACACTTAGGATTATTTGCTAAATGTCCTAACTTCCCACATCTAAAGCACTTGCTATTAACCCACTTCTGACTAGTCTTCTCTTTTGTCGATATAGACCCTTTCTGATTCTTGTCCTTTTCTCTTATTTCAGATTTAATCTTATTCCTAACCTCTTGCACTTTACAATCATTGACAGAGTCCTTCTTTAAAACTGCAACACATTTAATTGAATGTTCAATTCTCTTGGCAACGACTAAGACTTCCTCTAAGGTGGGTTCATCCCGCAACCACAACTCTTCTCTTACTTTCTCTATATTGCAACCAAACATAAACTGGTCACGTATTCGTTCGTCCGTCGTGCCATCAAATTTACAAGACGATGCAAGTTTTCTCAACATCGTTATATATCCCTCTACAGTCTCTTCCTCTGCCTGCATTCTTTTCGCAAAGGTATACCTTTCAAGAATGGTGCTTACTTTGGGAAGATAATGTTTATCTAGTTTTTTTATGCATATCTCATAATCATTGAGACCATGCGCCTCCTCTTGTGTTAAATCGGGAAGATGGTCATACACATCCTGACCTTCTGACCCCAAGCAATGTAGGAGCAAAGCAGATCTCCTCTCCGCACTAAGCGAGGGACCACACACCCTTGCGTAACGTTCAAACACTACCTTCCATTTTTTCCATTTTAAGTTGGGCTCACCAGGTTCTGACAAAAAGAATGGGGCTGCTGTGACGTTCTGCATACTTCACGTAGGTAATAGACTCTAAAATATGGAAACCAAAATTGTAAAGGTTTGTCTGTCACGAATATTACATATAACCTACATCAAGATAAGTTATAGCATTAATTACGGAACAACTTGTCAACTCTTAGAAATCGCTAGCATTAAATCCTATAACATTGGAGAATCAAAATAAACAAAAAGGAATTTTGAAGAAACTTCGTTCCTTAAGTTACTTTTCTTAATAAAAAGCGTTTAAAGCAACAAATAACTTATGCACACAGCGTGTAAACTTTAAACAGCAGCGCCGTGCGTATCGGCAAAATATGTAAAAATGCCAGGAAACGCACTTGAACTCAAGCCGTGCGTATCGGCGTAAGCTTCTTCATCGCTGAGGCATGTACAACAAGTCAGAAGAGCATGACGACAAAAGCTTCCCTTGTTGCCAGGAAACGCTGTGTAAACTCGAGCCGTGAGTAACCAAGGAAGCTTCAAAATGGCTTCTACGTTGACACGCGATGACGTCACACGTCACAACGTGATGACGCTTATGCGTGTATCACGTAGCCTCGTAGCCCCACTCGAACACAGGAAATAAACAATGGAGAGGCCAGAACGACGAAGAAACCTCACAGTGTTCTCCGCACGATTCCTCTCCAGGCAACAAGAAAGAGCCGCTCGCGATGCAGGTAAGGACGCTGTGATGATTCAAAAGATGAAATGGTTCCGATGCACAATCCAACGGTGGTTCAGCAATTCCTTTAAAATTTCTCCATAATCGCCAAACTCACAAAACACAAGATGAGCCAGCAATCCTTTGTTCCATAGTTAGTTTAAAATGCTTGATTTTCCGCCAGAACAGTCCGTTTGCAGTCTTTCCTTCGCCGCTCAGAAAACGCTGATAGGCTCCCTCTGTAAGACGCTACATCTCCCTGTTCAGTCCAATAAAAAGAAAGTTCAGCTTCAACATAGACAGCTCTAATTTGAAGCAAACTTGAAGCAAAACAGGAGCTCTGCACCTCGAAAAATTGTCAAATTTAAAGAAAAGTCCTTTTTTTTTTTTTTAAGAGGTTGTGTTGAGATCTCTTAGCTTCTGCCGACTACGCCAGTGTAAGATTCATGAAAGATGACTCCAGAAGCAGATGTGGTAAAGAAGAAGTAGGTTTAATCTTCAGAGATCCCATCCATGCAGTCTCCAGATAGCAACAGCAGTTACTGTCTGAACCACAACACAGAACCCCATGACATCAAGAATGACATAGCAACATTCTGAAGTTAATACCCAATGATAATGGAAGGCACCTCATATGCCATGTCCATGTATCCATGACATACTACAGCGAGGCCGCCACTTGTGATACTGTCGTATGGGCAGAGAGGTCTGGGTTCGTATGGGACCGCGAGGCCGCCACTTGTGATACTGTCGTCTGGGCAGAGAGGTCTGGGTTCGTATGGGACCGCGAGGCCGCCACTTGTGCTGATACTGTCGTCTGGGCAGAGAGGTCTGGGTTCGTATGGGACCGCGAGGCCGCCACTTGTGCTGATACTGTCGTCTGGGCAGAGAGGTCTGGGTTCGTATGGGACCGCGAGGCCGCCACTTGTGATACTGTCGTCTGGGCAGAGAGGTCTGGGTTCGTATGGGACCGCGAGGCCGCCACTTGTGATACTGTCGTTTGGGCAGAGAGGTCTGGATTCGTAGGGGATCGCGAGGCCGCCGGTTGTGAGATCTTGGTATACATAGTAGGAATCCCCTGTCCTTAGGTGATAGATATATGTGGTTGTAGGATTGTAAATAGGTTCTAGGGAGGGGGGTAACGTTCTGGCTGGGTTAGTGAGGCCCTGATGAGTGGGTTCTATCTGATCCGAAAACCCAAGCAGAACACCCTCTCAGGTGAAAACCAGCGCTTTACAAATAATGAGTGATTGATTGACTGATTGATTGAGCCCAAGACTTCTCCCAGTCCAAAGAAAAAAGGTACCAGGGTAGAAACTGGGATCCAGCAAAGGTTTCTGAATTATGTGTAGGAAGTTGCCCCTTTTTACATGTTTCACCCCTACTTTTTGCTCACTGGTACTGATGTTCTCGACTGGATGTGCACTGGTCCCTGCTAAACAGCCCCTAGTGCCAGTGCTCTTTCCCTAAAAACTGCACATATGTTCAATTCTAACCCAATTGGCAATACTTTAGCACCCTTGTTTGTGGTACCCAGGGCATGGGTAGTGAAGAGGGTCCCTAAGGGATGCCCCTGTATTATGCCACACAAAGGGACCCACACAAAAACTGCATGCAGACTGCCATTGCAGGATGAGTGAAAAGGGTGCAAGCCCTTCTGAAACATCACGTTGCACACTCCCTGTGTGCAATGCACAAGTAAACTACATGCCTTATATGTAAGTCACCCGTACAGCAGGCCTTAGAGCCCTAAGGCAGAGTGCATTATAATAAATTTGAGGGTATATCTGCATGAACAGATATACTCCTGCGATGCTTTGTTCCATTATGAGCGCATTGCAAGTGATCAGGCAGCCACAGAGACCGAGTCAACAAACTCGGAGGTGGTATAGACATCATCCACAAAAAGTCCTTCCACTGCACAGCAACCACCGCTGACACCACCTCCATTATGGAACACCTCAATTTCAAACTCAACACAGACAGCGAGTCCAACATCAGGGGCACCCTGGCATACAGACCACCAGGACCACGCCCCGCTTTCTGCAATGACATCTCCGACTTTCAAGCCTCCCTGGCCATCCGCTCTGAAAACTTCATCTTCCTCTGAGACCTCAAATTCCACTTCGACGACTTTAGCAATGCCAACATGGCAAACTTAATAGAGAGCATGAACATACTCGCCTTACCCAAATCGTTACTGACCCCATGCATATAGCTGTACACACTCTTGACCCGATCTTCACAGCCAGCAACAGAATCAAATACAGCCACACCTCAGAAATCACCTGGTCCAATCAGTCAATCGCCTACTTCTCCATCTCCACCAACTCCACCACCACCACCAACTAGACTAGCACCGCCCATAGGACTTAGAGCAAGGTAATGGAAAACCTATGGACCAACACCCTCAACACCTCCCCCCCAGGACACCACTGCCGACCTCAAGGTGGCTGTTCAACATTTCGACACCTAGATCACTGAGGGGCCGATTCGGATCCTGGAGAAACCGGGTACGAACTGTCAGACGGAGCATTTTCTCCGTCCGACTCGTACCCGGTTAAAAAACATTACAAAAATGCAAGTACGATTCCAATGGAAACACAATTTCCATACGAATCGTACAAAACACCGACCGACGAAAATATACATACGAATGTGATCCGGGAAAGCGCCGACGTGACGTCGGGACGCATTCAGGCTGCGTTTCACGAACCAGGAGGTACGATCCGTACCGACGTCACCCCGCACGGATTATATTTTCCGGCTGCCAAAAACTGCTGGGAAATCAGGACGACGCGCACAAGGAGCACCTGTACGCATCGGACAGCCATGGACCCGAACCTACGTGTCATCCCAGCCCTCATAGCAGTCCACCTGCTCTACAGGAACCGACGCAGATGCCGCAGAAGGTCAGAACAACACCCAGGGGCAAAGGGGGGGGGGGCAGGGGCAGGACACAACACCCCCACCCAAGTCACAAATCCTACATGCCCTGGACATACCTGACCTTCAGGGCCTGGTCACTTCGAGGGGGTGGAGGCGTGTCCAGCAACGCATGCGTCCGCCACAACGGAAGTGGATGTTGACGCGAACCGGCAACACAACAATTCTGGTACATACCGTACCCACGCCTTTAGAGTGTGGGTATGGGTCGTACCACGCCCACCCCTACGTCACCCCAACAATGGCGGTACGGCCCGTACCCACGTTCTAAAGTCCTCGGTACGGGCCGTACCAGCATTGTTCGGGTGATGTAGGGGTATGCGTGGTACGACCCGTACCCACGCTCTGAAGGGCTGGGTACGGTGCGTACCCCTATGGCACCCCATTGGGGGTCCGCACCGTACCCAGGCCTTAAGAGCGTGGGTACGGGCTGTACCGCCATTGTTGGAGTGACGTAGGGGTACGCGTGGTACGACCCGTACCCACGCACTGAAGGCCTGGGTATGGTGCGTACCCCTACGGCACCCCATTGGGGGTCCGCACCGTACCCAGGCCTTAAGAGCGTGGGTACGGGCCGTACCGCCATTGTTGGAGTGACGTAGGGATACGCGTGGTACGACACGTACCCACGCTCAGAAGGCCTGGGTACGATGCGGACCCCTACGGCACCCCAACAATGGGGGTACGCACCGTACCCACATTCCAAAGGCATGGGTACGGGCCGTACCCAGGCCTGCAGAGCGTGGGTATGGGTATGTACGGAGCGTTCCCCCACCCGTGTATGTACCGAGCGTACATGGCCAGATATAGGAGGGGTGGGTGCAGAGTCCTTCCAGCAGTGCCCAGACACAGGAGGGGTGGGTGCCTATCACTCCCAGCAGTGCCCAGACATAGGAGGGGTGGGTGCCTATCACTCCCAGCAGTGCCCAGACATAGGAGGGGTGGGTGCAGAGTCCTTCCAGCAGTGCCCAGACAGAGGAGGGGTGGGTGCCTATCACTCCCAGCAGTGCCCAGACATAGGAGGGGTGGGTGCCTATCACTCCCAGCAGTGCCCAGACATAGGAGGGGTGGGTGCAGAGTCCTCCCAGCAGTGCCCAGACATAGGAGGGGTGGGTGCCTATCACTCCCAGCAGTGCCCAGACACAGGAGGGGTGGGTGCAGAGTCCCCCCAGCAGTGCCCAGACATAGGAGGGGTGGGTGCAGAGTCCCCCCAGCAGTGTCCAGACACAGGAGGGGTGGGTGCCTATCACTCCCAGCAGTGCCCAGACATAGGAGGGGTGGGTGCAGAGTCCCCCCAGCAGTGCCCAGACACAGGAGGGGTGGGTGCCCATCACTCCCAGCAGTGCCCAGACATAGGAGGGGTGGGTGCAGAGTCCCCCCAGCAGTGCCCAGACACAGGAGGGGTGGGTGCCTATCACTCCCAGCAGTGCCCAGACAGAGGAGGGGTGGGTGCCTATCACTCCCAGCAGTGCCCAGACACAGGAGGGGTGGGTGCAGAGTCCCCCCAGCAGTGCCCAGACACAGGAAGGGTGGGTGCAGAGTCCCCCCAGCAGTGCCCAGACATAGGGTTCAGTGACTAAATATCGAGGGACAAAATATCGACTATACAAAAAATCGACACTAAAATATCGAGGGACAGAATATCGACTCCCTAGCTACAAACAGGTAAGTACTAAAATATCGATTCCAAAATATAGACTGTCAAAATATAGTTAGCCAAAATATCGAATTTTTAAAATGTATTAAAAATAATATAAAATTAATTAAATATTAAAAACAATTAAATAAAACATACATAATTTAATATAAAATAGCTTAAAATGTAAACATAATATAAGTAATTTTAAAAAGTCGAGATTTTGTTGGATACTGAGAGCGTAAAAATTACTATTCCCACTCCAGTGAGTGCAACAGTAGGGAAAGCGTTGGATAGCGTAGGGGTAAAAATTACTATTCCCACTCCAGTGAGTGCAACAGTAGGGAAAACGTTGGATAGCGTAGGGGTAAAAATTACTATTCCAACTCCAAACAGTGTAACAGTAGGGAAAGCGTTGGATAGCGGGAGGGTAACAATTACTATTCCCACTCAAGAGAGTGCAACACTAGGGAAAGCGTTGGATAGCGCAGGGGTAAAAATTACTATTCCCACTCCAGTGACTGCAACAGTAGTGAAAGCGTTGGATACTGAGAGCGTAAAAATTACTATTCCCACTCCAGTGAGTGCAACAGTAGGAAAAGTGTTGGATAGCGTAGGGGTAAAAATTACTATTCCCACTCCAGTGAGTGCAACAGTAGGGAAAACGTTGGATAGCGTAGGGGTAAAAATTACTATTCCAACTCCAAACAGTGCAACAGTAGGGAAAGCATTGGATAGCGTAGAGGTAAAAATTACTATTCCCACTCCAGAGAGTGCAACAGTAGGGAAAGCGTTGGATAGCGGGAGGGTAACAATTACTATTCCCACTCCAGAGAGTGCAACACTAGGGAAAGCGTTGGATAGCGCAGGGGTAAAAATTACTATTCCCACTCCAGTGAGTGCAACAGTAGGGAAAGCGTTGGATAGTGGGAGGGTAACAATTACTATTCCCACTCCAGAGAGTGCAACAGTAGGGAAAATGTTGGATAGCGGGAGGGTAACAATTACTATTCCCACTGCAGAGTGTAACAGCAGGGAAAGGGTTGGATAGCGTAGGGGTAAAAATGACTATTCCCACCCCAGAGAGTGCAACAGTAGGGAAAGCGTTGGATAGCGTAGGGGTAAAAATTACTATTCCCACTCCAGTGAGTGCAACAGTAGGGAAAACGTTGGATAGCGTAGGGGTAACAATTACTATTCCAACTCCAAACAGTGCAACAGTAGGGAAAGCGTTGGATAGCGTAGAGGTAAAAATTACTATCCCCACTCCAGAGAGTGCAAAAGTAGGGAAAGTAATGATTTAAATTAAATATAAGATTACATTAATTATCAATACTGATAAAAAGTTAATTAAAAATAATTACCAATTAATAACAATTAATTACCATTTAAAAATATTAATTATCAATTGATAACAATGTATTACCAATTAATAATAATTAATTACCAATTACAAATTAATTATCAATTATCAATACACATAAAAAAAAATAATATTTACTTTATTACAATTAATTTACTTCCCACCCAATTCCCCTACAAACCCACAACCCACTCCCAATAATAACAAATACAATTCACATTATTATCAATTAATCAATTAATACAAATATTTTTGCAAATTATAAAAATTATTTAGCAATTCATACAATTTATTTACCCATTAATACAAATTTATTACCAATTATTAATTAATTATCAATTAATTATCAATACACATAAATAACAAATTAATTATTTACTTTATTACAATTAATTTACTTCCCACCCAATTCCCCTACAAACCCACAACCCGCTCCTATTAATAACAAATACAATTAACATAATTATCAATTAATATAAATTAATTACCAATTAATAAAAATAAATTACCAATTAATAATTAATTATCAATTAATTAATTAATTATCAAAACATATAAATATAATTAACATTTAATTAACCATAATTAAATTACTTCCCACCCTATTCCCCTATAAACCCACAACCCGCTACAGAATTAAATTACGCAATAATTAAATTACATTACATTCATTTGTTGAAATAAATTAAACATACATTACAACAATAATACATCATTTTAACACATATACTACCATACATAACACACACAAAAATTCGATATTATGGTAATCTATATTTTAATATTCGATATTATGGTATTCGATATTTTTAAGGTCTATATTTTGGTAATCGATATTTTGTACCCCAATTTCGATATTCTGACCTATCTATATTTTGATGAGTCGATATTCTGTCCACTCTATATTTTAACTTCGATATTCTGGGCAGTCGATATTTTGGAATCGATATTTTGGGTGTTTACCAGACATAGGAGGGGTGGGTGCCTATCACTCCCAGCAGTGCCCAGACATATGAGGGGTGGGTGCCTATCACTCTCAGCAGTGCCCAGACACAGGAGGGGTGGGTGCAGAGTCCCCCCAGCAGTGCCCAGACACAGGAGGGGTGGGTGCAGAGTCCCCCCAGCAGTGACCATGGAAAGAAAAGGGTGCAGTACCCACAAATACAATGCCCACAATTGTCAGTCAGGTGCTCAAAGACCCTGCAGAACACGTAACACATGTGTGTGAGGCTGGGAGTACACACATGCATAGTGTGTAAAAGGGAACATGTCCACATGAAGTCATGTCAATATACTCCTTACACAAGTACAGTGACCACCAAGGATGCCACTAATGATGCAGGTGGAGACATTGCCCAGCATGCATGGGCAAAGTTGAACGGATCCGTCACACACCAAGGAAATGTAGACACAGCTCAGCACAACATTTAGGAAACACCCTGCAGGGAAGATGTCAGGGGCCACAGAGGAAGGAACACACCTTGGGACAATGTCACCATGCAGTAAGAGCTTACATGAACAAAGATATTTCGCAAATACCTTGTGAGGGCACACAGATACCAGGGTCCACCCCATGAGCAGCACACTACTACATTTCCCAGACACCTAACACATTATCACCAACCCAAATCATGGAGCAGCACCACCAACAGCAATACCAGAAATGCAGTAGTGTTCATACCTCCTTTGCTTCCACAGGGGGGGGCATCATGTGGGGGGGGGGAAGGACCAGGCACCGCAGGGACAGTGGGTGCAGGGACGGAGGACTCCACCACAGGGGGTGGGGCAGTACCAAAGGTGGTGGTGAGAATGGCGCTGCACAAGGTTGCAAGCTCCCCCAGCGTCTCCCCTGCACCCGAAGGAACCACAGGCCCAAGGAGGGGGGGGGTCGGAGGGATGGGTCGCAGCGCTACTGGGGGAGGGTGTGGACATGGGGGGGACTCAACTACCCTGACCGGGGACTCCTTTGACCGTTTGCGGGGTGGTGACACACTGGGGCTCAGAGACAGAGCAGCCATGAAGGAATCTTTGTTTGAATCTTGGCCAGGAGAGCTGACGGGAGTGGATTTGGAGGGAGTGTGTTGTGAGGAATGTGGACTCCCACTGTGGCTGCGTGTCTTCCGTTTGCCCCCCGACCCAGTGGGTGTGCCTACTTCACCCTGTGTGTGCGTGACAGGAGGTGTGCGCTTGGCCTTCCCTGGTGGTGTGGTGCCTGTGTCTGGTGGGGTGCGTGCATGGGTACGTCTGGGTGGGGTTGGGACAGGCATGGGAGTGGGAAGTGTGGATGGTGCAGGGGTAGGGGGGGGACGCAGCGCTGCAGGAGACCCACTGCTGCAGTCAGTGTCGAGTCTATGGACCTCAGCAACTGGCGTTGGTCAGACTGCGCAGCTGAGATGCCCTCCATGTATGCCTCCATCTGGGTGAGCACTCGGGTGTGGCCATGGAGGACATTGAGCATCGCAGTCTGACCAACCTGCAACTGGCACAGGATGTCCACAGACTCGGCATTCACGGCAGCAGTGGAGACAGGGGCAGGGGGTGCGGTGCCTGGCAAGAAGGAGACACATGGTGACCTAGCACGGCGGGAAGGGACCCGAGCAAGTGGGAGGCCGGTGATGGGAATGGAGGGGGCGGGTAGAGATTGAGTGCTGCTATCAGCTGTGGGAGCAGCCTCCGCCCCCTCTGGGAGCTCAGCCTCGGACCCGTCAGCGTCATAGTCGGTGGTGGGACTGGACAGGTCCTCTGCCTCACTCCCCTGGGCCTCCGTGCCACTCGATGCGCCAGACAAGACAGCACTGGTGCTCGATCCCTCCTCACGGTCCGTGCCAGTGTCTCGCTCGGAGTCCCCCGACGATGCTGTGGGCAAGGTGAAGAGACAGGAAATAATCAGACACCTGTATACGTATGTCACATGAGTCAAATCTACATAGGTCACAGTGCATAGCCTGAAAAGCAACATGAGTAACATCTACAATACAAGGTACATATGTAGGCCCTGCAACACACAGTTGGTTGACCCACCATGCCACTGAGAAACAATGGAGAGCATGACACAACAGCAAATTACTTGATATCAAATTGGACAGAGGAGCCAGGCTCTGGGTACAATCGTGCACAACATCTGCACCACACAGCGTTGCCAAAAAAGGGATGAACAGGAACCATGTCTATTAACTTTTTGCACATGCTGCAAAGCTAATACATTAAACCATGCCCAACATGACTGAGTCACTGCACCTTGAGTGTATGTCCAGACAAACATCACACACAGGCCAGACCTAGCAAGGAGACTTCAGATTTTGACATGTAGGCCTTGCCCGCACAAACCACCCCCTACCTGAGACAATGTGATTGAGACAGAGGAAGTACTTACACCTCTTACTCTGGGATAAAAACACATGGCCTGCACTAAATCCTGATTGTACACAAACTACCCCTGGTGCGCCTGTCCACATATATCATTGACAGTCAACCATCATCAGATTGTCGTACCAAGACACACAGGCACTGCCCACTGTGAGTATGCACAAGCAAAATTGGGTCACACTGTACAGTGGACACATGTAGCACAGTTTACGTAAATACAGATGAGGCCAGGGTACAATGCCACAGAGCCCAACCTATGCCGAAGACACAGAGAATGTCCACATTGATGGATGACACACATGATACCTAGGAAAAGGTGCCCCAGGGCACGGTAGTGGCCACACTCCTCCATGGTCCTGGATGGATATGACTGCAACTGAAGCACCCGTCCCTGCACTATGCATTACTCCCACTCATGCACATCATGTCAGAGGGCACAACATTGGACATGCATGCTGTAAGGCAGTACACTTTTAAGACACACTCCTATGTCGGGACTCACCATCAGTGCCAACTGACATGGACCCCACAATGACTGAACTGGCCAGGGCACAGGCAAGGTCCCAAAACCTGTTACACACCACCCCCACACATAATGCTGCAAGCATTGGGCACTTGGATTAACTGCCAGCCTAGATAACCTTGTGCAAGAGTGACTACACACAGACCAGGGAACACATGGCAAGGAGGGGAAGGGAGGAAGAACAGCACCGGTTTACTTTGGGGAACAGGTCATGCACTGCACATTTAAACCCTGGCAGTGTATCCATGCAACTGCCCACTTCCAAAAGCTGGTGACACACAACAAACACACATGTACCTACCCCCTTCCTGCTGCTGCTTCTCCCGTAAGCGCCTATCCAAGTCGGGGAAGACCACCGCCAGCACACGCTTATGGATGTGGGTCAGACGCCGGCGCCCACGGTTCTTGTGGCTCTCAGGTGAGTCCCCCAGCAGGACCCGTGCGATCCTCCTCGTCCAGCACCGGATATCCTGTCAGCATTTCCTCACCTGGGTTAGGCGCCGCCTCTGGCCCTCCGTCTCCCTCACGGCACTGACGGCTTGCTTCCATATCTCCCCCTTGGCATGGACGCCTACCTGTGAGGATGCAAAAGTGAGAATACTTTAATACACCTGAGCAATGACACAGAGACACACATATTAATAATTTGTCTTGTTTGAACAGGCCATGGTATGCAGGCAACTCATTGCACCTTTGTCATAGGGACATTATCCTCTGGGGAAGGCCAAATGCACTACGTGGCATTATTTGAAAGTACACAGGTGGCATGAGGGGTGCCACACAATCAATGATCCTGGATCACACTGTGCATCACAAGCTACACCAGGATTATGTACAGCACCTCAAAACAGTCACATGCCCCAGCCCACTGACGCAACCTCAGCAGAGTACACAGACACACACAGGCACAGGACAATCACCTGCCATTGCCAACTGCGGGTACAAACCTCACTCTGCCCATGTGCCACTAGACTGGGGGGTGTCACATGTGTGGGGCTGGCTCAGCACGGCAGTCACACAGCACTGCTCCCTGCTCACATCAGATGGGCAGGGTATATCTATCCCTCATACAGCTGGTGTGCAACACTCCCCATATGCACTCACCCACATGACAGGGGACTTACACACACACACCAATGTCCAGGGGACCAACACATCATTTGGACACTCACAGCACAGGTAAACTAAACAAACACACATCTATGGGTACTGTCACCTGTCACACTGGGGGGACCACAGAATCACATCAGGACTGTAGAAACAACATTCCCAGGAGGAGTAGCCAGGCAGAATGTGGCATGCACCATGCATTGATTGTCACAGTAAGAACTATGCAAGTGAGGAGTGCACACAGGAACTACAGCATGATCTGCATGGGAGACATGAGGCCTTCCCCACCCTGGGACCCACTCTAAACAACATTGCATGTATGTCACACATGGACACAATGCCAGAAGTCACAGTCACAAAAAAGGGGCACAGTCTAAGCTAGTGGAGTCTGCACTCACCCGCTCCCCTGGTCGACCATACAGCATGGTGTACTGTGGGAGGATCACATCCACCAACGCCATATTCTCCTCCATGGTGAATGGCTGGGCCCTCTCCACAGACCTGGACATGGTGCCAGAGGAATCACGAGCAGCAGCAGTGTTGTGGAATGAAAGGATGTGCAGGCAAGTGCTCTCTAATGGGACCTGGCTGCCTTATATCTGCCTTGCTGGCCTGTTTCATTTACAGGAGTACAGAGTGATTGGTCAGTCACATTAGCATCCTACGTTTCCTCCAATCCCTTTAAACCTAGCCCAGTGAGTGGCTTTGCATGGTTTAAAAATTGAGCATGATGTCAAGTCAACAACCACTTTGCAACAAAGTATATTGTTTCCAACCGACTTCTGCTGGCCACCTGATGCAAAAATTCTAACTTTAAACTCGGTCTCCATGACAACCAGCATGCATTTAGGCCCTTATACTTGTCCCTCATGTGTCCCCTATGTTATTTCAATATTTACACACAGGTACGGTGCGTTCCACGGCCCTAGGGCACCCCAAATGCAGTGAAACGGACCGTACAGGCGTGTGTACGGTCCCTATCACTATGGGAGTGCTCGCGTATGCGTACGCCATAGTAATACGGACCATACACACACGTGTACGGGTCGTATTACTATGGCGTACGCATACGCCAGCACTCCCATAGTGATAGGGACCCTACACACGCGTGTACGGTCCGTATTACTATGGCGTACGCATACGCCAGCACTCCCATAGTGATAGGGACCTTACACACGCGTGTACAGTCCATATTACTATGGCGTACTCATACGCCAACACTCCCATAGTGATAGGGACCCTACACACGCGTGTACGGGCCGTATTACTATGGCGTACGCATACGCCAGCACTCCCATAGTGATAGGGACCTTACACACGCGTGTACGGTCCGTATTACTATGGCGTACGCATACGCCAGCACTCCCATAGTGATAGGGACCCTACACACGCGTGTACGGTCCGTATTACTATGGCGTACGCATACGCCAGCACTCCCATAGTGATAGGGACCTTACACACGCGTGTACGGTCCATATTACTATGGCGTACGCATACGCCAGCACTCCCATAGTGATAGGGACCCTACACACGCGTGTACGGTCCGTATTACCATGGCGTACACATACGCCAGCACTCCCATAGTGATAGGGACCCTACACATGCGTGTACGGTCCGTATTATTATGGCGTATGCATACGCCAGCACTCCCATTGTGATAGGGACCCTACACACGCCCTCAGAGCGTATGTACGGTGCGTTTCACACCTGACAGTGGTGACAGGCGGCACACAGACAGTAATAGAGCTGTCATACTTGGACAAGGCTGGACATCAAGGCATTGTCTGTGCAGTACTACATGTGTCGGGCACAGGTGTGTCAGGCTGTGATGTGGCACATTACTCCTGAGGTGAGAAGCAAATCAATCTGTGATGAGCTGTGTACACATGTCATGTGTGATGGTGCCCTATGTGCCACACATCACCTTCACTCCTTTGACATGTGTGCATGTAGTACAGACTTGTTGAGCCATGCGTCACTGGCATGGCACAGTCACTGACACCCGCAACTGTCCCCTGATGCCAGGAACACGGAATATTACACCTGACATGTGAATGCCCGCGTTGCACGCTGTAACTATATCATGTGTGTGTCATGTGTTCCCATAGGTTTGCTGTAGGTGTTTGGTCAAATGCATCTGCAGTTGCTGCAACCAACATGTGTCTGTGTGTAGATGGGCATGGCACACTGTTACGCACACAAGCCCACATGTGTAATCCGACGTAAGGTGTGTATGTATGCATCGACACGGAGTTTCAAAACAAGGACATATCTGCATACTCTCAATGTATGTGTGATCAGTCTTGACATGTACTCCTTCATGGCAAGGTGTGTGGTCTGTCCTTTTTCTATGACATGTGACCTGTGCATCTAGTGTTCCGCAACCTGTCTGTACGATAAACATCCTTCTTCTGCACATATGTGGATGTCTGTAACTCCTGTGATGCGTCTGCCTGTTCACTTACACTGGCCCACAGCTAGTTTCATGGCATGGCATATTGAGGTTGAGAATCGACGTTTGTAGCTGGCTCTTGGTAGGAGTGTCACCTGCCTGGCATGCGTGTCCAGGGCATATTGCACAGACCTGACTCTGTATGTAGCATATGTGTATTGCCTGTTGAACATGTGCTCAGTACATTGACATTGGTGGTGTACTGTACTCACTCTTCGTTGTCCCTTCAAATTTACTGCAGGGCTCCACCTCTCCCTCGACCAATTCCGGACTTGGCTGACCTGAGGGAACATGACTGTATACGCCGCTACCGCTTCCCCCGACCGTTGATTGAGAACTTGACGACACGGCTGGCACCACACCTCCAACCGCTACACAGGTATCCTACTGCACTGACACCCAAGATGAAGGTGATGGCAGCCCTACATTTCTTTGCCACGGGTACCTTCCAATATACCATTGCTCATGTTGGTGGCATGTCCCAAACCATGTTCAGCCGTGTTCTGCATGATTTTTTAGAGGCCATGTTGGATCACCTGGATCAGTTCACTAAATTCCCAACTCCTGAGCAGTTGACAGGTGTCAAGCGTTAGTTCTATGCCCTGGGAGGGGTGCCCCATGTCATTGGGTCCATAGATGGAACACATGTGGCTTTGGTACCACCACAGGCACAGGAGGTAGTGTATAGGAACCGCAAGCATTACCACTCCATTAATGCCCTTGTGGTGTGTCTTGCCAACATGGTGATTTCACATGTCTGTGCTCGTTTTCCAGGATCAGCACACGATGCCTACATCATGAGGCGTAGCAGGGTGCCTGAAATGATGCTGCAGCTGCGCAACGAACGAGCATGTATTGTTGGTGGGTATACTCTGGCAGTCCTGTATTTAGCGTCATCTTCCTGTCTTACTGCTTCTCCTGACCCACTTTTGTCCATGATGTTTCCATGTAGGGGACGCTGGCTATCCCAACATGCCATGGCTGGTCACGCCTCTCCGCAACCCCAGCACGGCTGCCGAGCACCGCTACAACAACGCCCATGGGCGGACCAGGCGAGTGATAGAGAGGACGTTTGGCCTCCTGAAGAGCCGATTCCGTTGCCTCCACAAAACCGGCGTCGCACTCCCATATGCACCGGTGAAGTTCTGCAAGATCTTCCTCGTGTGCTGCATGCTGCACAACATGGCAGTGGAGAAAGCTGTGCCACTCATCCTGGATCCGGATGAGCAGGACCATCCACCCGTGGAGGACGAAGGGCTTGGGGACGAGGCAAGTGATGTGGAGGAGGAGAAGGCGGTAGAGGACATCCGGAGTCGGCTCATACGCGACTTCTTTGCTTAGTGGTGAGTTCCAGTGTCTGAGTGTGCACGCATTGGGCCGTGTGTGGCATGTGTTGCAATGTGTGTGTCCATCTGCATGTCTGCCAAGTGAGTCAGAGGTGTGTTTGGATGTGTCACTCGAGTGATGGTGCAATAGAAGAATGTTTTTCCAGAGTCATCATTGTCACCTAGCATGTTGACAACCTTATACGTGTCGAGTACATGCACATGCATGCGGATGTGCTTCTTTTGGCTGACTTCTTGTGTGTCTCTCATCCACAGGTACTTGCGCATGCTGTCTGCTGGTGGCATTGTTGTGCTCCTGCTATTCCTCATGAACACAGCAACATGTGCTGAATCAGCGTTACATGCACCTGACAAGTTTGAACATCTCCTTAGGGTAAGGGATGCAGCACAGCTTTTTGGGTGTGGTATTTGTTTTGAATGTGTGTGCACTGCTCCTGTTCATGTTTGGTTACTTTGTATACATGTAGAATCACCATGGGGCACATGACATGGAGCTGAATTCACCTGAATTGATGGTCAGACTTGGTGACAGTCATCTGTAATGGGAATGTGGATTGTGATGAAGCCATCGATGTGTGTAACACTGCCCTCGGAAACATACGGGTTGCACCGGGTTGACATGGTGTGTGAATTCCCCATTGGAGGCTCAATGGTGTATAGCAGCCTCTCCGTGAGCAGCAGGGGGTGTTTAGCTGTAACCCGTCACTTGTGTGCCAGTTCTATGGATCTCCAGCATCTGTGGTGCAAAGGGGGGTGCCAGTGTCGGTCCCACATGTTCATCCACATGACCTGTGTATGTGTTGACAGAGTTGCATTAGCATTCCGACACACATGACTAATAAAGGTGTCCCTCTGCCTCCAAGGTGCCTCATCTCTGTCAATGGTGGTCTGTTGCCACTGTGCATGCGGCATGTCTGGCATAGTTATCAGAGATAGCGCATATGAGTCTATGTGTAGAGTAGCAAGTTGCAAGCTGTTTGTCAGGGTTTTGAATCTGTATTGTGCATGATGTCCATGGCTGTGTAGGTATTGTGGCATGTCAGTCTCCAAGACGGCCACTGTGCTGCATGTGCATCCATTGTGTGTGTGTGTGTGCCATGTTGAACCAGACATTCCTTCCTTGACATACACCTTTTGCATAGTTCCTTCCTGAGATCCTTGTCTTTGTGTGCAACTTGTGGCATTGTTTTCTTGACATGGCGCATGCTGCTGCAGGCCCTGCAGCAAGGGCACCCAGTGTCCACGCAAACGAGCTGGTGTTCATCATGGATTGCTTGCTGACATGTGCTATGCTGATCAGCAGCATCTGTGCCTCATGCTGCAGCACACTCTGCATTATGCACAAGATTCCCAGTTCCATCCACCTCAAGGCAAGAGAGACCATCCCCCAGGTCAACTACAACATCCGTGTCTAATCCTACCCTGCACTCTACGGACATGTGCGTTACAACTCCCATGATACTTGTCCACATACAGGGTGCATCTGCACAGCTCTGCTTCTACATCCGGCGACCAAGCCACATCAACGTCCAACAGAGATGGGGGGGAATGGATCACTGCCAGCTGCAGGATGACCTTCTCAATCCACGCACACACTCAGGATGCAGCCCACAACCTCAACACAACCATGTGGCACTGTGATCCAAGACCCCATTGTGCCATCTCCATGCATCCAACCTTGGCCGGCCCACCATTCTCCACATCCACCTGACTCAAGCATGCAGGACATGGTTCTGCCACCTGTCTACACATACCTGGGAGTAGCACCCCAGGACACTCCACATGATCCCTGACCTCTGCGCAAGACTGTTGCTCTTCTAAATAGGACTGTACGCACAGTTGTGCGGGCACCCCCTCAGCTGGTTGGGCCCATCACGGGTGAGTATGGTGCTCCATGTCTGTATTGGATGATATATTGTGACCCATGTGTGTCCTGTGCCAGACTCAGACCCCAGGGTATGGATGGTTGGAGTTACTTCTAAAATCAGGCATGGTTTGACTTTACAACACACACATGTAGTGGAATAATGCAAAATGACGGCATCATCTCGTGATTGTGATGATTTTTATTTGTGGTGGGGTACGTGTTTGGGGGGATGACAAGAGGTGCTTGGCGGGAGTGTAGAATCCAAAGTTCACTGGGGGAGTTGGTATCCTTGCCATTGGTAGTCATCAGAGTCTATGCCACAGTCTTTGTCAACATTGGTCAGACAGTGACCAGCAAGTCCATGTGCCAGAGAATGTCATGTGATGATGTGCTGCTGTTGGGCCAGAGGGCCAGGTGCCAGGCCAGGTGACCTGGGAGATGGTGATGTTCCGCTGACTCTCACGGTCTTTTGCGTGGACGACCCACCTTCCTGCGGGGACCCTCAGAAGCAGGCCGTGACGATGCTTGTGATGCTCCGTCGGATGAATCCTCCTCCTCCTGATCCCTCCCTGTGGCTGGTGATGTTCTTCGCCTGGTGGCACAGGGAGGATTGCCCATGTTTTCGGCAATCCGACGGAGTACACGGGTCATGTCCGTTTGCACTGCCACGAGCTCAGCCAGACTTGCCTCCATCCGTCCTTGGTGTTGCTGTTGACTGGCATATTGCTCGGCCTGCATGTTCTTAATCTCATTGAGGGTCTCTACCACCTGGCCCATGCCCCTTGTGTCACGCCGGTATGTGTCCAGGATGTTGCTGACGTGTGACATTACCGGTTCCTGAGCCAACTGGTCGGGTTCGCGCCTCCGCCGTCCTCCACTTCCACCACCCCTGCCCACTTGCGCCTGGCCTGCAGTTGTGGGCACATCGGGTCTCCGGGACCCCTGAGGGATGGCATTTGCGGTGTCGCCTGCCTCCTCCTGGGTGCCCGGAGAACCTTATCCCTCCTGGTCAGCCTGGCTGTGTTGTCGTGTGCGGGCAGGGCTCCTGGATGTCTCCTGGGATGTGGCAGGAATGGGGGTGGTGGTTGGCACAGTTGTACCTGACGCAGGTGCTGCAGGTGGTTGGACACCGGAGGGGCCAGGTTGGTCTGGGTCATCCACGGAGGGGTGAGAGTCGTCGCTGCCGGTGGGGTCCTCTTCACGCAGAGCCTGGTCCTGTGAGTCTTCCCCCCCAGTGTTGGGGGGAGATCGATGACGTTGACCTGTGTGTGAGAGAGACAATGTTAATTGTGTTACATGCAACATCCATGTTTCATTCATTTTTGAGTTGGCACAGTTTCTCTGGGTAGTTGGATATGTCTTGCATTCCTCTCACAGTGCACTTGGGCATGGGTATGTCCCTTGGCCACAGCTTTCGACACTTTACCTATGTGTGACACAATCTTAGTTGATGCATCTTTTTGGAACGCAGTCAGCAGTGTAGTGAGCGGGCGTAGCGAGCCATGCAGAGCCGCCTTACGTGTTGCACTGAACGTGGCCAAATGGTGTTTTTTCCATGCTATTTGAGAATGCAGGTAGGTAACTTAAGCATTTGTGACAGGGTTCTAACAAACACAGTGGGTGGGTATACTGGGTGTAAGGTTAGGTTTGTGCCTGCAGCATGGATGTACTCGTGCACAGATTGACACATGGCCCAGTGTTTATCAAAGGAAAAGGGGGGGTTAAGGCACTGCCAAACCTTGTCTACATGCACATAGTCCACCTGCTGACGAGCGGACATGGTCACACCACCCAAGGGTGATTTGGTCTCCCTCTGTCTCCCTTTCTCCCTCCCTCTGTCACCCTCCTCCCTCTGTCCGTCTCCCTCTGTCTCCCTTTCTCCCTCCCTCTGTCAGCCTCCTCCCTCTGTCCGTCTCCCTCTGTCTCCTTTTCTCCCTCCCTCTGTCAGCCTTCTCCCTCTGTCCGTCTCCCTCTGTCTCCCTTTCTCCCTCCCTCTGTCAGCCTCCTCCCTCTGTCCGTCTCCCTCTGTCTCCCTTTCTCCCTCCCTCTGTCAGTCTCCTCCCTCTGTCCGTCTCCCTCTGTCTCCCTTTCTCCCTCCCTCTGTCAGCCTCCTCCCTCTGTCCGTCTCCCTCTGTCTCCCTTTCTCCCTCCCTCTGTCAGCCTCCTCCCTCTGTCCGTCTCCCTCTGTCTCCCTTTCTCCCTCCCTCTGTCAGCCTCCTCCCTCTGTCCGTCTCCCTCTGTCTCCCTTTCTCCCTCCCTCTGTCACCCTCCTCCCTCTGTCCGTCTCCCTCTGTCTCCCTTTCTCCCTCCCTCTGTCACCCTCCTCCCTCTGTCCGTCTCCCTCTGTCTCCCTTTCTCCCTCCCTCTGTCACCCTCCTCCCTCCCTCTATCTGACTCCCTGTGTCCCCCTCTGTCTCCCTCCCTCTCTCTCCCCCTCTCACTCCCTCTGTGTGTCACCCTCTGTCACCTCATCCCAGCTTCCTGGGCACACACAGTTTGCAGGTCTTTCAAAGGCCATTGGCTTGTTCATGTGGGTTTGTTTCTAATCTCCGGGCACCCATTGGGTGGAGTGTCTGAGTCTGCGCTGCTGCTGTGGCGGTGTGTGCTGACACTCTTTCAGAGTGATGCGTCTTCATTAGCTGCTGTTTTGTGCAAATTGTGCCTTCATACCCATGTCATCCTGCTACGCGGCCACCATTTGCAGGCAACACAGTACTGTGTGGGGACACACTGTTTGTATGGCTGTGCCCTAGGCCATATGGCCTGAGGGCATTGTTGTGTGCTTCTGAGTTGCTCAATGTTAGTTTTGAGGCCCACCCTCCCGGCATCGGGGACATCCTGTCTTGTGTTGGTGTTTTGTGTGGCCTGTGACTTGGTATGGCCTTGCTTGGTGCATGGGGCATGGAGGCGCTAGTGGCATGTGTGTGTTTTTGGAGTGTGGTTGTGTCCGGTGCTGGCTTTGGGGGGGTTGCGTGCATGATTGGGATTTTGGTTGTGTATGGCGTTCCCCCCATGTGAGGTGAGTTGTTTGTGTACTCACCAGGGTCTCAGACTCCTTCTAGTCCGTGTACTCCCACCGGCGGCAGCGTGGCCATCACCTTCTCCTCCCAGGGATGGTATTGTACCCGTCTGCGGGGCGGCCCTCCTCCAGTGATGTTCCCCTGGTTGTGATCGTCCGTCATTTTGCGGCGGACCGTCCTCCGCAGATCGTACCACCTGGCTTGGCACTCATGCCTGGTCCTTCTGGTGGCCCCAACAGCATTCACAGAATTGACAATCCTCTGCCACATGGCTGATTTTGCTTCTATGCTGTTCTCTCTGACCAATTTTCCAAAGAGCTGTGGCTCGACTCTGATGATTTCGTCGACAAGGATCTCCAGCTCCTCCTTTGTGAACTTTGGATTCTTGTTAGTGGGCATGGTGTGGGGTGTAGGTGTGGATGGTTGTGGGGGTGTGGGTGTGGATGGTTGTGGGGGTGGGAGTGTGGTTGTGAAGGTGTGTGTGTGTGAATGTGATGAGGGGGTGTTTGTGATGGTGGTTGTGTGAAGGAGTGCAAGTGTAAGGTGTATTGATGGATGTAGTATGGTGCAGTGCGTTGTCTCTGTGGTCTGGCAGTAGTGGATCTGTTGCAAAGGATCATGGTTTGTGTGTGTTGGGCCTTTTTATTGGTCCATTTGTGGGTGTGGCTGTGTTTGAACTTTGGGTGGGTGTGTTATAAGGAGTGGTGTGGTTGTGTTTTGGGCCTCTGTTTAGCTGTTTGGCAGTTGCAGGTCAGTGTATAGGATGTATTTGGGCTTGTTGGACATGTTTTGTGGTGTTGTGCGAATCGAATTGACTCTCATTGTGTTGTTTTGCTTTGTCCTGGTTCAGTACGAGTGTTTTTGGCGTCTGTACGGTGCGTACATGGGCCATGTTGTTGTACAGTGCTGACCTTTGCTATGGCTTAGTACGACTCGGACATGCGCGATGTTGGGTGAGGGTGCTGGTGTAGGGGCCTGGGGTAGGGTACGTACAGACACGGGCAGGGTGTTGGTCCGCACCGTCCATAGGTGGTGGTGTTTCGCACCGTACATACAGGGGGGGCTGGGTGTATGCTCCGTACATGCACTGGTGGGGTGTTGGTACGCTCCATACATGCACGGGTGTGGGTACGCTCCGTACATACACTGGTGGGGTGTGGGTACGCTCCATACATACACGGGTGGGGGTACGCTCCATACATACACAGTTGGGGGTACGCTCCGTACATACACTGGTGGGGTGGGGGTACGCTCCATACATACACAGGTGTGGGTACGCTCCGAACATACACTGGTGGGGTGTGGGTACGCTCCATACATACACGGGTGGGGGTACGCTTCATACATACATGGGTGGGGGTACGCTCCGTACATACACGGGTGGGGGTACGCTCCGTACATACACTGGTGGGGTGTGGGTACGCTCCATTCATACACGGGTGGGGTGTTGGTACGCTCCATACATACACAGGTGGGGGTACGCTCCATACATACACGGGTGGGGGTATGCTCCACCCGCACAAAGCTAGCTTTAATGGTTCACTGATAGAATACTGATGACCAAAATACAGATGTTCAAAATATTGGAAAAAATATATAGATTACAAAAATATCGACTCCCATACCTACACAGGTAGGTACAAAAATATTGAATCAAAAATATCCATGTAAAAAAATATAGATGTACAAAATATCGATTTAAATATATATATATTCACTGAAAAAAACATAGGTTTCAGGGGTGTTATAGTTAGCTGGACTTTTCACTTGTACAAAACCATTGAAATTCCCCCGTTATAGTTAGTTCAGCTAACTATAACTCGCGCGCCCGCAATCCACTGCTGATGACGTCACATATTACATCACTCATGACATGATCAGTGACATCCCTCATGACATCACTGATGACATCTCAAATGACATCACTGATGACATCATCCAGTGAATGTCTGTTTTTCTGAAAATTAAATATGTTTTATATATGTATATCTCAAGGTCGATGGAAGAATAAATGGGTATATAAGTGTCTAAATGGATGATTTGTTTTTGAAAAATTGATTGTGTAACTCACTGATTAAGTGTATCATAGTGAATACATGGCTTAGTGAGTAATGTTTAAATATGTAAATATCTGTATCAGTCTCTCACTTTGTGTATAAGTGGCTGCATGGGTTGGTGAGTAGCTACATGGGTGTCTATATAGGTTATTAGTTGGTTTTTTGAGTATCAGTCTGAGTGTCTGCATGGTTCGGTGGGGGGTATTACGTAGTGCATAGGTGCATGAATGAGTGACTCACTGTTTGAATGTGTTGAAGACAGAATGTGTGCAGGACTGTATGGGTGGATGAGTGTGTGTATGGGTGTGTTAGTGAGTGAATGACTGTCTCAATAGTGTCTTTATGAGTAACTACATATGTTTTTAACTAGTATATGTGACTATTGGTGTATATAAGTGAGTATATGTGAGGGTGAGAGATTGAAAGAGTTCCTGTATGAATAAGTATGTGTTTCTATAAGTGATTGTTTAAAAGACTAAGTATGAGTAAGTTTCCGTAGAAGTAAGTGTGGTGGTGTGTGTATAACTGTATATGCAAGTAAATGTATGTTTGATTCTTTATTAGCATGAGTGACTATGTGTGTGAGTAACTCTATGGATGAATGGCATTGTGTAACAGGATGTATAGGTGTATGAGTACATATGATGAGTGAGTACATGTATGAGTGACTGTATAGGACTGTTGGTGAATGTGAAGAAAGAAGAAAAAATGCACAGAAAGAAAAAAAAGAAGTGCAGAAAGAAGCAACAGAAGTCCTCAAAGACGAAGAAAAGTGCAGGAAGAAGGATAACGTGCAGAAAGAACAAACAGAAGAGCAGAAAGAATCCTTGTTGCAAAATCATCCTGTACCCTCAACTTTTTCAGACGGATACTGGTGGTAACTGAGTCTGACTAACCAGTCCTAGAGCCAGTGCTATGTTAAAAGACACTTAGAATACAGTGAAAACACCTACATACACTAGGGAACATTATGCGTTGGGGTCCCCCTGTGATTAGCATGACCTCCTCTGTAAGCTCCTAGTATATAATAGGGCAGGGGGATTAAAACTACCTCTTAAAACAGGCCACAGGGCGTTTTTGCACACGTTAACTCAGGCCCCGTCCCCTCCCTTCACCACTGTGTAAACACGCCCTGTGTCCGTTTTTAGTTGGGAGATTAAGTTCATTTGAATCCTGAGGGTCCCTAGGGTCCAACTAGCCCACTAGGTACCTCCAGTAAATGCCACAGAGCTGCGTTGCAGAGAGGTGTAAAAAGTGGCACAGCCTGGACCACCTCTCTGCAATGCAGCTCAGTGGCGCTTACTGGAAGCACTTGGTGGGCTAGTTAGCCCCCAGGGGCCCTCAGTATTGAAGGGAAATTATATCCCCAATTTAAAACGTGCCATAGTGCGTGTTTGCACACGTCACCTCAGGCCCCGTCCCCTCCCTTCACCACTGTGTAAACGCACCCTGTGGCTGTTCTAAGTTGAGAGATTAAGTCCCCTTGAATCCTAAGGGTCCCTAGGGTCAAACTAGACCACTAGGTACCTCCAGTAAGCGCCACAGAGCTGCGTTGCAGAGAGGTGTAAAAAGGGGCTTGGCCTCAGAACACCTGTCTGCAGCGCAGCTCCCTGGCGCATACTGGAGATGCATGTTGGGCTAGTTGGCCCTCAGGGACCCTCTGTGTTGAAGAGGAATTAATTCCCCAACTTACAACTCGCCAGGGGGCGCGTTTGCAGAGTGCTGCAAGGAGGGGGCGTGGCCTCCGGCACAATGCCAGTCTGTTATTTATTTTAATTTTTTAAGAAGGGGGGCTGTGTGGTTCCCCTTCTTATTCTAATTTATTGGCCCTGATGACCCCATCCCCCAGGGCCTGTCTCCTAATTATATTTTTTTTACCCCAATCCCCAGGGCCGGCCACTGTTTTTTATTATTTTAAAAAAATATATATTTATAGACACACCTAGGACATGCTGGACAAACCGTACGTACCTATCACCATGACGATTTGAGTGATATTCATTAAAAGGCGACTATGCATACAATGAATCCACGTGGAATATATTTACACCACTAGTGAAGCTCTGACATGTCTGATGCCCTACCGTGCCTAATCCCGGTAGACACCATTGCCGTTTATTTATACAAACATGGGTAGCTATTGACGGGCACATTTAATACACATGCACACCAAGCCATTCAAAGGGGATTCAACAAAAATTCAACCAAAACTATGTAAGAAACCCCCCTCACGGTTAATAAAACACACATCCACTGCCGGATGTGTAATACTTTTTATTTTACTCTCTGGAAAGGGGACGAACATCACTTGAGAGTCACAGCGCGCTCCTGGCAGAGCCCAATGCTGTGTTACACCCACCATTGCCTGCCGAGTGCCACACACCTCTGTGTTGTATTCCACCAGCTAGTGCACATGCTATGACACTCTCTAGCCCATGTGCACTGTAACACCACCCCGTGAATATGTCATGCCGCACTTGTCTTCGCACGGGTTATATTGCCCCATCTAACGTGCCTTCCTCGATGCCTATGTTATAACGCACAGTGCTATGCCATACATATTACAATCTGGGATCCATATCTTTGTCACAGTGCATATGCAACATTACACTCCCCAGCACATATTTTATATTACAACTTTAGAGACTAGTTAGGTTACACAACACTGCCCTGTGCATATTACACTCCAAGGCGCACATCGCATAGCACGCGCTAGTGCCTGTGCTATCTCGCGCTCTCCAATGAATCTGTCATTGCGCACAATGTATTGCATATTATATTTCACACCCGGTTCATCTTATATCACACTTTTTGGTGCATAGTTTATACCATACACTATATCTAGTTTTCATTTTCAATCGTGCTCTCAGCACTATGTTCTATATAACACTGTGTTCACCTACCCTTTTCACGGGCATTACATTTTGCGATAGGGGGTGGAGGGTCAGGGGGTGTTTCTGCCAAGTGAGCTCGGAGTCACAGTCACAAACGTCCTCTTCTTCCTGAATAAAAGTGAGATTATGCTGCATACTTGTTCATATTTTAAGTAGTTCGCACAGACACACGTTTTAAAAACAATAAAGTTCCTAATACCCGCCTTCTCTGAACAGTTAGCTTGCTGCCCCATCCCCCTCCTCCCTATCCTCTGTTGTGTGAATCCATGGACTAGCCTCCTCCCTCCTGCCATGCATGGTCTGATGTGCTGCCACTGCCCTCAATTTAGTATGATGTACCAGTCCCCTCCTCCTGCCCTCCATTGCCCAATTCTATGCCCCATCATTGACCTCCTGCTTAAACTCTGTGCTTAGCTTGCTGCCCCTATTCTCCTTCCCCCTGCCCTCCGATGTCTTTGTGCATGCCCCTGCTCCATCCTTTTTGCCCACCATGTTCCATGGACCTGCCACTCCTATCTACTCTGAGTGTTCTGTTGAGCTGCCACTCCCCTCCCACCTGCCTAGCATTGTCAGATGACTGTAACCTGTCCCTGCCACCTCCACCCTGCCTGTCCACATGCCATGCCCCTATCCTCTTCCTCCTGTCCTACATGGTCCATTGTACTGCCACACCCTTCTGCCCTCCCTGGTCTGTTGTGCTGCAACTGCTCCTCCTGCCTGCCCCGTGCGGTCTGTTGTGAGGCCCCTTCCCCTGAACTTTCTTGTCTGTGCACAGGTCCTTCCCTTCTATCCTCCATCGTCCTTTGTGCATTCCCCTGCACCCTCTTTCTTGCCCATCATAGCCATTGTGCTGCCACTAACCCTCCCACTTGCCATGCATGGTCTTCTGTGCTGCCATGGCCCCTCCCACCTTCCCTGTGTGGTCAGTTAGCTGCCCCTGACCCCCTCCCACCTTCCCTCCATGGTCTGTGTGTATGCCATCACAGTCTCACTGTTGCTCTTCATGGCGTGTCTTGCTTCTAGTGCCCATCCTGCCTGACCTCCATGGCTATCTTGCTGCTCCTGCCCTGCCCCCTTGCCCCCAGCCCTCTGTTTACATGTGCAGACCCCTACTCCCTCCCTCCTGGCTTGTCTGTTCCATTGTAATGCCCCTGATCCGTCCCTCCTGCCCTTTATGGTCTGTTATGCTGCAGCTTTCTCTCCTGTCTGTCCATTATGGTCAGCTAGCTACCATTGCCTCTTGCCCCTCTGTTCTCTGTTGTCCATGTGCATGGTCCTGTCCCCTCCCTCTTGCTTTCTATGGATTGTTGTGCTGCACTCCCGTCCCGCATGCCCTCTCTGGTGTATTGTGCTGCTGCAAACCCTGATGCCTGCCCTGCAGGGTCAGTTTGGTGCACCTCTCCATGTCCCTCCTGTCCTCTGTTATCCAAGTCCATGTCCCTACCCCATTTCCTTCCATGATCCAATGTACCATACTTGCGAACATTTTGAACTTGGTAAGAGGGAGATTTTGAAAAATAACTGGGGTATTGATTTTCCCCTTTGAGTTACATTGAAAAAGAGGAGATTGTAGACAGGAGACAGATCAAATAAAGCCTATTTGAGCTTAAAAACATTGGACGTTTCCTGGCTGAATCGAGTCTGTTGGCATGTATGGTTGTACTACCATTGCCTCTTTCTTCTGCCCACAATGGTCTATTACATTGCCACAGCCTCTCTTGCAAGTCCTGTATTGTTGGTTTGTTGCCCCTGCCCCCCTTTCCACTGCCCTCCATAGTCTGTTGTGCTGCCACGGCCCTTCCTGCCTGCTCAGTGTGGTTAAATTGTTGCCTTTGCACCCTCCTACCTGCCTTCAATTTTCAGAGTCCGTGCCCCTGGCCTCTGCCTCTCAACAGTATCCTAATGAACAACTAGATTGCTAATATTCTATATTTATTACAAAAGTGTGGAACGCCTGATGTCATCTTGATGTAATCAAAACTGTAATACCTAGAGCATTTCCTTTAGAAATTACATATATGAGAGGGTCTTATTGGCATCAAAGTTATGGTTAGTGCTCTAAAAGATTAAAATAAGGACATATTTTCTGAGTTTTCAAATAGCGACAAAGCACTTTTAAATTATTTGTTATCTTTATGTTTTTTTATCCAGTTGACCACTTGATTAAATGTTGCACTTAGGGGAGAGGCTGTGGTGTTACTTCCAGAACTGCAGACTTTGCAACTGGGGAACCAGGTTGGAGTTTCTGCTTCAGCTCGACATTCTGTGATTCTGGTCAAATCACTTAGTCTCCCCATGTCTACAACCAAAAAGAATTTGTTCTTGTGTGATGTAACCAATGCTCATGTAAAGCACTCCAATACCTGACAAGTCTGCACTATATAACACTGCAAAAACACAAAATAATAAGTGTTTTGCACACTTCTGTCATTGGGCTATATTTGGGCTACATCTGGGTGATTTTGGGCTACATTTGGGCTCTTTTGTCTCCGGTGGCCATCTTGGGAGATTTATTTGTTATGAAGTTTCCTAATCTCCTCATGTACTGCAGTCTCCTCAGTAGGAAATGCTTTCAGTTTTTTACTTTGATTCCATCATGAAGGTATTCAGATATGTCACACATTTGCCATGAATTCTGAAAGTTAGCACTCTAGTTCCTCATTAGATCACTGTAGTAAAACTACTGTTCACCATGGAAGTCTGCTCCTGGTATTAAAAGTGCATGTTTCAGTCTGCATGTCAGAATTATTTAATGAAATAGTTGAGGATTTGAGAAGTCACTCAAAATGTGCCCTCATTTTCTTTCTTCAGCATTAATCATAATTTCTATGGCAAAATGAAGCCCCTCATTGTGTTCCTTTTTAAATTAAATGTTTTAAGTGTTACCAGTTTATTCCAATCAAGATGTCTTTAGGTGTGCCATACTTTTGTCATAATGAAGACAGTAAGCGCTCTAGTTGTTTTTAAGAACACTCTGGGACATTCTGTCATTGGGCTATACTTGGGCTACATCTGGGTGATATTTGGGCTACATTTGGGCTCTTTTGTCTCTGGTGGCCATCTTGGGAGACTTATTTGTTATGAAGTTTCCAAATTTCCTCATTTACTGCAGTCTCCTCAGTAGGAAATACTTTCAGTTTTTTACTTTGATTCCATCAAGAAGGCATTCAGATGTGTCACACATTTGCCATAAATTCAGAATGTTAGCACTCTTTTTGCTCATTAGATCACTGTAGTAAAGCTACTGCTCACCAGGGAAAACTGCTGCTGGTATTGAAAGTGCATGTTTCAGTCTGCATGTCAGAATTTTTAAATGAAATAAAAGTCGATTTCAGAAGTCAAAAAGGGCCCTAGTCTTTCTTTCTGCAGCACTAATCATACTTGTTATGGAAAAATGAACCCCCTCATTTTGTTCCTTTTTAAATTAAATGTTTTAAGAGTTACCACTTTAATCCAAGCAAGATGGCTTCAGGTGTGCCATACGTTTATCATAAGCAGGACTGTTAGCGCTCGAGTTGTTCTTTGGAACACTCTGGGAGGCTGCAGTAGAACACAAAGGAATCAACTGACAGTCTCTGCCCTTGTTGGATGTACATGTTTTACTGAGAATGTCAGCCTTCATTCTCACATGACTGAGAAAGATAATGTGAATTTACAGAAAATAAGCTCTCAGTTTAGCTTATAGATCACCTTCCAAACCTCTGTGGGAACAGCATGAGAAAATATTTTTCTCTCAATCATGATATCCCAGCAGAAGGCTTTTTCACATGGTGAAATCACCTTAGAACATACCACAATTCCTAAAATGAGTATGGTACCATCAACAAATGATTTATAATGTAACTAAAGTCTTAAAACCTTCTATTAACTGCAATGCTTTTTAATGAGGTTCTATCATGTATATTGGTCCCAAGATGGCTGTCAACACTTCTTGGATGAAGTGCTGACAGCCAATCAGATCTCAGGATGAGATGTGCGGTTAGGCTCCGCCCAAATATATATATGATTTTACTTTTGATTTTCGCAGGAACTACTGAACAGATTGACACCAGACCTGCAAAAGGCACTTCCCTGAGCTGAGGACTACCTCTCTGCCAAATTTCAAGTAATTCTGTTCAGACGTTCGGGCTGTAGCTTGGACTAAAGGTCCCTATGGAAAATTGCATGGGGAAAACGCGTTTTGGGACCCCCCTTTTTTATCAGCCCCCGCTTGACGATTTCCCCCTAGACTTTCAGGGTAGGAGCGGAGCGCCCCACCTATTTTGAAAATTTCACGAGGAGTCGTCAACCGGCGC
Organism: Triturus cristatus; assembly: GCF_964204655.1. Lineage (NCBI taxonomy): Eukaryota > Metazoa > Chordata > Amphibia > Caudata > Salamandridae > Triturus > Triturus cristatus. The sequence continues at coordinate 1,153,457,707 of NC_140594.1, forward strand.
CAAAGTTATTTCAAGTAGAATGTTTCGGATTTCCTATGGAAACACGGTCCTAACTATAACTATCTACTGATATATATATATATATATATATATTACCTACTGGCGATAGCCAGTAGGTAGTTATAGTTAGGACCACGTTTCCATAGGAAAACCTCAACATTCTATTTTGAATAACTTTGGCGCCGGTCGACGAATCCTCGCGAATTTCTCAAAATAGGTGGGGCGCTACGCTCCGCTCCTACCCTGAAAGTCTCGGGGGGATTCGTCAAGCGGGGGCTGAGATAAAAGGGGGGTCCCAAAACGCGTTTTTCCCATGCATTTTTCCATAGGACCTTTAGAACGAGCTACAGCCCGAATGGCTGAACAGAATTACTCAAAATTTGGCAGAGAGGTAGTCCCTAGGTCAAGGAAGTGCCTTTTGTAGGTTTGGTGTAAATCTGTTCAGTAGATTCTGAGAAAATAGCCTTTAAATCAATATATATATCTGAGCCAGCTTACGGTACGCTTACCGTACGCTTACGGTAAGCGTACGGTGGCGTGCGCGAGCGCGATTCTGATTGGCTCTTAGATCTTAGTAAACATTCGAATCGGCCGAAACCAGGAAGCGGCGGCCGCCATTTTGTCTCTCGCACTGAGAGAGATTTTTAAAATCGGAAGCCCAAAAACATGTAAAGGGGCTGTTTTGACAACTCCCTCCCACATAGTCATGTTGAGGGAGTCCCCAAACATCCCCCAAGTGCAAAAACGGTTTTATTTTTTTTTCGGCAATTTCGCGGGGTACGCTTACCGTACGCTTACGGTAAGCGTACGGTAAAAAAATAAAAATAAAAAAAACACTATCCACACTTACCCCACCCCCTGTGCTTTTGGTGGCCGAAGGCCACCAAATGTGCTGGGCTTATTACAATGGAAAAAAACACTATCCACACTTACCCCACCCCCTGTGCTTTTGGTGGCCACCAAATGTACAGGGCTTATTATAAGGGAAAAAAACTTAGCATTTAAAAAACCGTACTAATTCACTGAAAAAACCATAGGTTTCACACACGTTATAGTTAGGAATTAGCATTTAAAAAACCTTGCAAATTCACTGAAAAAACCATAGGTTTCACACATGTTATAGTTAGTGGAAATTTTACTGATAAAAAACCAATGAAATTGCCCCGTTATAGTTAGCGCAGGCAACTATAACTCACGCGACCGCAATCCTCTGCTGATGACATATGTGTCTTTATGAAAAAAAAATATTTGTAATATATGTATAGCTAAAAATGTATGGAAGAAGACATGGGCAAATAAGTGTCTAAATACAGTATTAGCATCAGCAGAGGATTGCGGTCGCGTGAGTTATAGTTGCCTGCGCTAACTATAACGGGGCAATTTCATTGGTTTTTTATCAGTAAAATTTCCACTAACTATAACATGTGTGAAACCTATGGTTTTTTCAGTGAATATATATATAAATAGTCCCTCTCTGCTCTTCTCCTGAGCAGAAAAATGAAGGTGCGGACCTCTCTCCTCCGTGAAAAAGTCACAAAGTCCCACAACAGTTAGCGGGTGAAGCAGGTATTTATTAATCCAATCAATAAGTCAATGGCAATCATAGGACAAGTGTCCTCCATGACGCGTTTCGCTCCTCGCAGGGAGCTCGGTCACACATATATATCACTCGAAATTGCACACGTAGCAGGTAAGGCACAACCTTTATTCAACAACTGCTGACAGTTTCACATAGCGCTGGGGGTACGCACCGTACATACACGGGTGGGGGTACGACTCGAATGTACAGGGGTGTACATACACGGGGGTTCGACACGTACAGGGGTGTACATACACGGGTGGGGGTACGACTCGAACGTACAGGGGTGTACATACACGGGGGGTTCGACACGTACAGGGGTGTACATACACGGGGGAGTACGACACGTACAGGGGTGTACATACACGGGTGGGGGTACGACTCGAACGTACAGGGGTGTACATACACGGGGGTTCGACACGTACAGGGGTGTACATACACGGGGGAGTACGACACGTACAGGGGTGTACATACACGGGTGGGGGTACGACTCGAACGTACAGGGGTGTACATACACGGGGGGGTTCGACACGTACAGGGGTGTACATACACGGGTGGGGGTATGACTCGAACGTACGGGGGCTGGGGGGTACGACTCGAATGTACGGGGGCTGGGGGGTCGGCGCGTACATACGGGGGCTGGGGGGGGTCGGCGCGTACATACGGGGGCTGGGGGGGGTCGGCGCGTACATACGGGGGCTGGGGGGGGGTTACGGCGCGTACCGGGCCACCTACTCTGGTCGTTTCGCGCCGTACTTCGCTTTTCCGGCACTTTTTGGGTGCCGTGAAAATATTGCCGTCCGGACTGCTGTCGGTTCGAATCGTACTTCCTGGGTCGTGAAACGCTGCCTGAATACGTCCCGACGTCACGTCGCAGCATTCCCGGATCACATTCGTATGTATATTTTCGTCGGTCGGTGTTTTTTACGATTCGTACGGAAATGGTGTTTCCGTGCGAATCGTAATTCCATGTTTGTAAAGTTTTACGACCGACGGTTCGTACCCGGTTTTTACCGGATCGTAATCGGCACCATATATATATAAATAATTTAAAATATAAAAAAAGCATTCTATAATAAATTAAAACATTAAACTATTAAAAAATATTTAAACTTAAATTTCCCAATACAATTAGTGCAACAGTAGGGAAAGTTTTGGATAGCAAAATAATAAAATTTACTATTCCAACTCCAGCGAGTGCAATAGTAGGGAAAGTGTTGGATAGAGGAGGGGTAAAAATTACTATTCCCACTCCAGTGAGAGCAACAGTAGGGAAAGTGTTAGATAGCGGAGGGGAAAGAATTACTATTCCCACTCAAAAGAATGCAACAGTATGGAAAGTGCTGGGTAGCGGAGGAGTAAAAATTACTATTCCCACTCCAAAGAGTGCAACAGTAGGGCACGTGTTGGATAGCGGAGGGGTAAAAATTACTATTTCCACTCCAGTGAGAGCAACAGTAGGGAAAGTGTTAGATAGCGGAGGGGAAAGAATTACTATTCCCACTCAAAAGAATGCAACAGTAGGGAAACTGTTGGATAGCGGAGGGGTAAAAAAATGTCTTCCCACTCCAGTGAATTCAATGGTAGGGAAAGTATTGGATAGCGGAGAGGTAAAAATTACTATTCCTAATCCAGTGAGTGCAACAGTAGAGAAAGTGTTGGATAGCAGAGGGGACAAAAATACTATTCCCACTCCAAAGAGTGCAACAGTAGGGAAAGTGTTGAATAGTGGAGGGGTAAAAATAACTATTCCCACTCCACTGAATGCAACAGTAGAATAACTATTGGATAGCGGGGGGGGTAAAAAATGTAATTTCCACTCCAGTGAATGCAATAGTAGAGAAAGTGTTGGGTAGCGGAGAGGTAAAAATTACTATTCCCACTCCAGTGAGTGCCACAGTAAGGAAAGAGTTGGATAGCGGAGGGGTAAAAATTACTACTCCCACTCCAGTGAGTGCAACAGTAGGGAAAGTGCTGTATAGTGGAGGGGTAAAATTACCTATACCCACTCCAGTAAGTGCAACATTAGGGAAAGTGTTGGATAGCAAAGAGACAGAAATTACTATTCACACTCAAACAGTTAAACCAAAAATAAAAACATAAAACATTATACACAATCATAAAACTAAATAAACAATATTTAGAAATTAAAAATCTAATATATAAAATATATAAAAAGAAAAAAATATTATAATATTAATTATATTTAAAAAAAACCTACAAATAATATATCATATAAAATAATAAATACATTTATAAAAATCAATTAAACTAGAAAATATTTACAAACAAATAAATAAATACATAAATGTATTTATTGTATTTCCTACCCTAGAACACCACAAAAATAACAAAACACTTCAACAATTTTAATTACATTTTTATCCAAAATTAAAATAAATGATAATCAATGTAAAAAATATTATTGATTAAAAAACGAATAAACTTTAATTGACAACACACACTTTAACACTATGATATCCACAACACACACCTAAATTAAACTCTAAACTAATAAAACACAACTAAAACTTATTTATAAATTAAAAACTATTACTATTAACAACTAATATGTATTTAATACCCACCCTTAATCCCTTTAAAAGTAAAAACAAAAGACAAAAAAATAAACAATTACCCAAAATACATATCAAAATACATATCAAATAATTATCATTAATTAACAACGATATATTAATTAATTAAATACAAATTACTTCCCACCCTTTACTCCTATAAACACCAAAACACACCTAACATTAATTACCATAATTAGTTACCAAATAATTTATTTAAATGAATTAACATCCGGACTCCCCAGGGTAGGTCAAACCAAACTGCTGGTGGTCTCGTGGACCGTGGCCCCTAAGCACCATAAGTCCCTAAAGGTATCCTCCAAATTCACTTGCAGGTGTATCTAAGCAGTGTATGTTTCTCCCACAGGATAACATTGCCACGTTCGAGACTCATACCTCAAAGCAGTTATTCAAGTATTTTTGTCTACTGTAAAAAATCATAACTCCGAAAGTACTTACCTGATATTGATGATCTTGGTGTCTAAAATTATATAAAAATCTGTTATTTTTCTAAATTGTTTTCAGATTTTTCTTCTTGAGTGTGTCTCATTTATTGACTCTGTGTGTACATTAAATGCTTAACACTACCCTATGATAACCCTAAGCTGCTCGCCCACACTACCACAAATAGAGCACTTGGGATTATGAATTTAAACCCTATCAACAAATAAGGGTTGATTGTACTTTTTGCATGGTGTGCCCTTACATTGGCACTTCTACATAAAAAGCAAACTTCCTACATTGGTGGATCAGCATGGGGCACAAGACTTTGCGTTTGCTGATACCACTTGGTCAACTCAAGAACAGACAAGAGCTAGATGAAGATGCAATTCTTGAGAGACTAGTCCAGAGAACAGCCAAAATCGAAAATCCTGGCTATAGAAAAAGAAAGGGCTGAGACGGGTTTTGAACCCATGAGTGGTGACCAGGGGAGGCGCCTCCGCTATGGTGGAGGAGCTTTTTCCCCTACTGCTGAAATGCAGCAGTCAGAAAAAAAATCTAATTAAAATAAAACAATTTATTGTCGTTTTATTTTTACCTCCAATCCGCCGAGTCGAGGGTGAGGACAGGCGCAGCGCCACACAGAAGGAGCAGGAGGAGTGGTAGGCACTAAAAGTGTGCATATCTTGCTTGGCTGGCCTGCCAAACTGACATCCACATTGGATATCTCCAGGCTGTGACTTGGAGATATCCTAGTGCTCAGGGGCACAGGCTCCCAGACCCTGATGGAGCACAAAACGTGGCCGTTCCACCCAATCCCAGCACTTCTCTCTTGCTGGAAGAAGCGCTGGGATTGGATGGGTCTGGGAGCCTGTGCCCATGGGAACTGTAGTGCCGGGACGGGAACAGCGTAGCAGCGCAGCGGGAGCAGAAGATTGCGGCGGATGGCAAGAAATGTGAGTATATATATATATTATTCTTTTTTTTACCGTCCTTCCCCCCCCCCTCCAACCATGGATTGGCAGTAGCTGCCTCTGGTGGTGACAGCAACAGACTGACTAGGGAGAGAGAGGAAACGTTTGTCCCCAATCATGCTGAGGGTGAAGATATTACCAAGTGGGTAACAGCCTTTGAGAGGGCTTGTAAAATGAGGAAATAATACCAGAGACACTGCATCTCTCTACTGTGGGTGTTATTCTCAGGCAAGTGCAGGTATAGACTCCTGACCTTGAATGAGGAAGATGCTGAGTCCTATGACCTCATGAAGTATACCCTGATTGGGGGCTTTGGACTTTGGAGAAGTACAGGATTACGTTCAGGGAGACTAACAAAACCTGAAGTCAGTTTAGGGTAGATTTTGTTGACTTCTCATTCAAAACACTAGCAGGCTAGTTGAAAGTCAGTAAGGTGCATGAGTGGTATATATATTTCGGTATTCCCTAGTGGCATATTTCTTCTCCCCTTGTTTGTTCTGTGAATACTGCTCCCCAGTTCTAGAATGGAATGTTTAGGTTTGATTATGATGGGTTGAAGCAGTTGAGGGGAGCTGGTGCTGTGAATTGCTTGTACCTTTGGCTGGAGCTTCTTGTATGAAAAAAACAGCTAGATGTTTGTCAGGGGGTCCCTACCTGCCACGAGCCAGGGGAGGACTTTAATCCGTATTCGTTTCTGCCCCGACTGCAGGATGGACATGGTCCCTTTAAGACGGAGCGGACATTCCCGGAGGAGGGGACCCCGCCTCTGACATCACCGGCCATCCACCAATCAGAAGCCTCAGTGCCATTCATAGGACGGTGTCCAGAAGAACACGGCGCGACACAGACAGGAGAGGAGAAGTCTTCCCGAAAGTTACGGAGGTCCTTAGGAGCCAGGAGTCGGAGGAATTCGAAGCAGTGCCGCCGCAGGAGGAGAAGAAAGACAATCCAGAGGTTTCGGCGTCCCAGGAGCAGAGAAAGCCGGGAGGCCAATGAGACCACGCTCCGCCCCGCCACACTTCTGGAGAAGTGTGGCACCACAAGGTACGGGCCAGATTAAGGGGGCTCGTGTTCTCACGGGGAGGGAACAGGTAGAGGTGGGTGACTGTGGTCACAGGACGGTTGGGTGGTTTTTTTTCAAGAGAAAGCGCACCTCCCCTACACGAGTACGTTTTTGCACGGTAAAGGTTCCCTGGTGATCCCGTCACTTCCCCTCCCCCTCCTTTCATATACGGAACTCCCGATATTGGAAGTAACCCCCAGTTTCTGTTTCCTTTATACCCGAGAGACTCCTCTGGACCCCTGTCGCATTCAAACCGGAAGCGTCCCTGGCTGACAAGGAGAACGACCAGACCAGACTACTCAGAGCTCCCCGAGAATTCCGACTTCTTCAGAGACTGTTCCTTGGGTGGTCTGCTTATTTCTTTGAGCTGGAACTATGTAAATAAAAGCTCACATCCTTTGAATCTACTGCTGTATCCTGGTCCTTATGTTACAGGGGAGTGAGACCCCTCCATCCCTTCTTACAAGTGGCGAGCCAGATAGGAGAGACAACAACCATCCTCTGATACAAGATGGAAAACCTCATTCAACAAATGAAGGAAGGCCAGGATAAGCTCGAATGGGCAATTGGACAAACCTCCACTCAAGCCGAAGCAGACCGCACAGCCTTCACCACTGCCATACAGACTCAGGCTGATAGCCTATTGAAGTTGGCAGAGGGTCAAAACCAACTCATGGCAGTGCTAGGAAAAGGGAGAACAAGTGCCCCTCTCCCGGGAACGGTTGTCCCTCTACAGAAGTTCACTCATGGGGATGATCCTTTGGCTTTCTTTTTGAATTTCGAAAGGGCCGCTAGGGCCAGCGCTTGGCCCGGTGAGAGGTGGCCTTTTTACCTTGCCCCTCTTTTAACAGGGGAGGCGCAAGCTGCTTATCAGATAGTTAATAAAGACGGCACTTCCGGTTATGCTGTGGTGAAACAGTATATACTCGACCGTCTAGGGGTGGATGAAGAGACCCATAGACTCAAGTTCCGCCAAGAACGCGGCTCCCCAGGCGACCTTCCAAAGACACTATTCTTTAAACTAAAAGCAGCTGCCGACCTATGGCTCAAACCCCAGGTGGGTAACATGGAAGAAGTGATGAATAAAATTTATCTCAAACAGTTTTTGGAAGCGTTACCTTATGGGACACAACGATGGCTGAAACAGCATGCAGGCTTAACGCTTGAACATGCTGTTGAGATGGCTACGTCATATGCGAGGGCCCAGGGACGACCCTCTGTAAGAGAACCCGAGAAAACCAATAAAACCATCCTGGCAAACCCGAAAAGAAATATATGAAGCCCCCATTAGAACCTTACCGACCGCGTCCCCTCAAACCGGACTTTCAACCCAACCCTGGTCCTCAATGCTATGACTGTGGCGAGTGGGGACATATATCAAGGTATTGCCGAAAAAGAAAAGAAAAGGAAGAAGAACCTATGGATGTGAGCTACGCCCCCTATTCTCTTCTATACGCCCAAGAAACAGGTCCAATCTTCTATTTGAGTGTGAATATTTATGGGAGAGTGGTTCGCGCTTTACTTGATTCAGGATGCAGGCATTCAGTGGTTAGAAAAGAACTGGTCCCCCCCTCCTGCCTCATAACAGGGAAACAGGTTCACATAAAATGCGTACATGGAGATGTAAGGGAGTATCCCATAGCTAACATCACCATCCGCACTGCCGCAGGCACCAGAACAGAAGTAGTTGTTGGGGTTTTGCCTACTCTACCAGAACCTGTGATCATAGGAACCGATAATCCGGGCTTCGTCACTCTCATGTCTGATGCCTTACAGAGTACTCCCCGTAACAATCTTCTTGCTTCTGAGCCATGGGCTAGGGATACCCATTTTAGGACAGCACAACTAAACGATTCCTCGCTTACTAATGCTTGGCAAATTGCCCGTTCAGGTCAGGATCCTGTAACAGTCACCTATCCTACCTTCATTGAAAAAAATGGGTTGTTATATAGGTTGGCCAAACCCGATGCAGTGCCCCAACTCCTGGTACCTGTTGCCTTTAGGGACCAAATACTTTTCTTTGCACATGCACACTTACTTGCAGGACATTCAGGTGTGGAAAAAAACGGGCAGGCCATTTTGCAACACTTCTTTTGGCCAGGGATCTATGCACAAATTCAACGTTACTGTCAAGAATGTCAGATATGTCAACGAAGAAACCCCTATGTTCCACCTCCGGTACCTCTGCACCCATTGCCTATCATAGGTAAACCTTTTGATAGGATAGGAATGGACCTTATAGGTCCCTTGCCTAAGTCGGCTAGGGGCCACCTGTATGCATTAGTCTTAGTAGACTATGCAACTCGATACCCCGAGGCCTTTCCCCTCTGGGCGGCTACATCGACAGCAATCGCCCAAAAACTCGTCGAGGTATTCGCTAGGATGGGCTTTCCTCGTGAAATCATTACCGACCAAGGAACACCTTTTGTCTCACGCTTAATGACCCAAGTCTGTAAACAACTCCAAATCACTCACATCAAAACGTCTGTCTACCATCCCCAGACGGATGGTTTGGTCGAGCGGTATAATGGTAGCTTAAAGCTCACCCTGAAGAAACTTCTATCTGGGGATGGTAAAAACTGGGACCAGTTACTACCACTGGCTCTTTTTGTCCTCCGGAGCCAAAAACAAGCCAGCCTAGGCACCTCTCCTTTTGAATTATTGTTTGGTAGAACCCCAAGAACCCTGTTGGAAATTACCAAAGATAGCTGGGAAAGGGAAGGAGCACACGAAGCAGAAACCTTACTAGATTACACCCGACAACTCCAAACCAGGTTGCACAAACTGAGAACTATGGCACATGATCACCTGGCTATAGCCCAGACCAAACAAAAAACGTTTTATGACAGGGGCAAGAAGTGGAGGGAGATGGATGTTGGTGATTGGGCCTTGGTTTTGTTGCCCTCATCAACGCACAAACTGAGAAAAGAATGGAAGGGCCCTTTTAAGATTATCAGGAAAATCGGTAGAACCACATACATCCTACAAGTCCAAGGTAACAAGACACAAATGTGCCACATAAACTTGTTAAAAAAATGGCTGGGAACACCTCCCCAAGCGGTCAATTCCCTTACACTTGCCAATCATACCGTTTATGACACCCACATCAACTCTGACATAACAACCGGACAACGTGAGGAAGTTCTATCACTTCTTCTCAAGTATGCAGACGTCTTTTCAGATCAACCGGGGAAAACCAACATAGCAATACATTCCATTCCTACATCTCCCGGGACGGTGGTCAAACAAAAGCCCTACCGTATCCCCAAAGCTAGGAGACAGGCCTTCCAAGAAGAGGTCAACCAAATGTTGCGCTCTGGAGTGATAGTACCCTCCCACAGCAACTGGTGTTCTCCGGTTGTCCTCGTCCCCAAACCGGATGGCAGTATTCGATTTTGTATCGACTTCAGAGCAGTGAATAGGGTATCTAAACAAGACGCTTACCCCCTTCCTCGGGTAGACGAGTTACTAGAACGCCTTGGGGAGGCTCGTTATATCACGACTATCGACCTCACCAAGGGGTATTGGCAGATTCCACTCAACCCTGCAGATCAAGAGAAAACCGCTTTCTCTACCCTCTCTGGCCATTATCATTTCACAGTCCTCCCATTTGGACTGCACGGTGCTCCGGCAACGTTTCAAAGAGCAATGGATAAGGTATTGTCTTCTCATACTCACTATTCTTCCGCTTACTTGGACGATATTGTCGTCTACAGTAAGACATGGGAGGAAAATTTGATTCATTTGGAAAAGATACTCTGTAGTTTGAGGACAACGGGCTTTCACATAAATGCCAAAAAAACTAGAATAGCCTTCAGGAAGGTGAAGTATCTAGGATATGTCTTAGGAGACGGGAGGATAGAACCACAGACCGAAAAAATTAAGGCTATCCTTGAAGTCCCATATCCCAAGACAAAAAGAGATCTGCGGGCTTTCCTGGGCCTAGTGGGTTATTATAGGAGGTTTATTGCTCAGTTTGCCGATTTAGCTGGCCCTCTCACTGACCTCTTAAAGAAAACTCAGTCATCACCTAGACTACCAGCCCCTACTCCCAGGGAAACCAGTGCATTTCAGGCACTAAAGAATGTCCTTACCACTGCACCCGTGTTGATTTCCCCAGATTTCTCGAAACCCTTCATCCTCCAGACAGATGCCTCAGGAGTGGGTATTGGGGCGGTCCTTTCACAGGAAGATCCAGAGGGATTGGAAAGACCGATCCTCTTCATCAGTCATAAACTGTTCCCCAGGGAAGCGGCTTACTCCACTATCGAGAAAGAGTGCTTGGCAGTCCGTTGGGGAGTGGACAAACTCAGATACTATCTGGAGGGAAGACCATTTGTTTTGTATACGGACCATGCCCCGCTGACGTGGCTGCAAAGGAACCGTGGTCACAATGATCGCATTCTCAGATGGTTCTTGGCTCTACAACCCTTTCAGATTGAAGTTCGGCATCGGAAAGGTCTGGATCAGGGGAATGCTGATTTCTTGTCCCGATTTCCCTTTTCCCCCGATCGGGGAAATCCCGGGGGAGGGATGTGTCAGGGGGTCCCTACCTGCCACGAGCCGGGGGAGGTCTTTAATCCGTATTCGTTTCCGCCCCGACTGCAGGATGGACATGGTCCCTTTAAGACGGAGCGGACATTCCCGGAGGAGGGGACCCCGCCTCTGACATCACCGGCCATCCACCCATCAGAAGCCTCAGTGCCATTCATAGGAAGGCGTCCGGAAGAACACGGCGTGACACAGACAGGAGAGGAGAAGTCGTCCCGAACAGTTACGGAGGTCCTTAGGAGCCAGGAGTCGGAGGAATTCGAAGCAGTGCCGCCGCAGGAGGAGAAGAGAGACGATCCAGAGGTTTCGGCATCCCAGGAGCAGAGAAAGCCGGGAGGCCAACGAGACCACGCTCCGCCCCACCACACTTCTGGAGAAGTGTGGCACCACAAGGTACGGGCCAGATTAAGGGGGCTCGTGTTCTCACGGGGAGGGAACAGGTAGGGGTGGGTGACGGTGGTCACAGGACGGTTGGGTGGGTTTTTTTCAAGAGAAAGCGCACCTCCCCTACACGAGTACGTTTTCACACGGTAAAGGTTCCCTGGTGATCCCGTCCCTTCCCCTCCCCCTCCTTTCATATACGGAACTCCCGATATTGGAAGTAACCCCCAGTTTCTGTTTCCTTTATACCCGAGAGACTCCTCTGGACCCCTGTCGCATTCAAACCGGAAGCGTCCCTGGCTGACAAGGAGAACGACCAGACCGGACTACTCAGAGCTCCCCGAGAATTCCGACTTCTTCAGAGACTGTTCCTTGGGTGGTCTGCTTATTTCTTTGAGCTGGAACTATGTAAATAAAAGCTCACATCCTTTGAATCTACTGCTGTATCCTGGTCCTTATGTTACAGGGGAGTGAGACCCCTCCATCCCTTCTTACAATGTTTCAACCCTGATTTACTCTCTGCTGTTCTTGACATTTGTTCTGATTACTCAGCATGATTATGAAGGGCTCTATAATTTGATAACAAAAGAGCATCTGTTAAGTAACTGTACTTCTGAAAAACTGCATCAGTATGTAGTGTACTTAGGACTGGTCTCTCCTCAAGAGTTGGGGAAGAAGGCTGATCATTGGGTCAAAACCAGGGTGTACAGAAAGACCCATGGTAGGGGTGACTAAAAGAAAGGGGGCACTGCTCCCCCCAAGGAAAAGATGTGGGGCACAAAGAGGAAAACCCAAAGAGTCTTCCAAAGGCCCCCAAAAATCTGTTTAAGTAGCAACTTCATGTCTGCTTACCTAAAAATCATGTGGACTGTGTGTGGGGTGACCTACAAGTTCACCACACCAAATCACCCACAAACCGATGGCCTTGTTAAAAGTTTCAACAAGACCATGAAAGATATGATTGTGGGACTACCTTCACAGCTCAGGAGATGGAATGTCCTAATGCCATGCCTGCTTTTTGCCTATCTGAGGTGAGACAGACGGTAGTGGGCTTTAGCCTCTTTGAACTTCTGTTTGTCCATCCTGTTAGAGATCCTCTAAGTCTTGTAAGGGAAGGTTGGGAGAAGCTCCTCAAAGAAGTCAAACAAAATATAGTCTTCTATGTGCGTACTCTTCGTTCCAGGATGGCTGAGTACATGGAGGAAGCTAATCAAAAACTTGAGGCAAGACAAAAGCCCTAGAAGCAACTGTTTGACCAAAAGGCTGCACTATTTGAATTTCAGCCAGGGCCTATGAGAACAGGGTAGCCTTACAGTAGTAAAAAACGAAAATGGCTGTAGTTCACTATTAGGACATGCCACACACATCAGGGCTTGTCCTACCTTATGCTTACAATGCACCCTGCCCTTGGGCCTACCACAGGGGTGACTAACATGAAGTTAAGGGAAGGTTTAGGGACTGGCAAGTGGGTGCACTTGCCAGTCAGCATGACAGTGCCAGACTGCATGCAGGTTCTGCAGTGGCAGACCTTAGATACATTTTACCAGGCCACTTCTGTGGGTGGCACAACCAGTGCTGCAATCCCACCAGCAGCATTTGTATTTACAAACCCTAGGCACTCCTGGTGCACTTTACTGGGGTCTGACAGTAAACCAAATAAGCCAATCATGGAATACAACCAACATATACATTTTATATAGGGAGCACTTGCACGGTGGCACTGGTTGGCAGTGGCACAGCGCTCTGAGCAGCTAACACCAGCAAAACACATGAGGCACAGCGATAAAAAGTGGAAGGGAGACTCACGCCAAGGTGCCAGGTCTAACACAGTGGCATTGAGAGAACTGGACTCACGTCTGAGCATACCCGTCCCACTCGGGTGACAAATGCAAAAACAACAGTTGATGGACAGAATGCAGAACAATGTCATACATTCACCCCAGTACAGAGTTCTGGGCCTAAATCCATCTTTTTTTGCTCACCATGCCATTCCAGTTTGAACCCAGCCATATGCAAATCAGTTTTGACCCTGTGGCTCATGGGAACAGTCCAGCCCGAACTGCCAAGCCAGGTCCTCCCTGGACTGGAACCAAGCATCCTAGGACCGGTTTCGGGGTTTCACCCCTCTTCAGCCAGGATAGCTTGATTCCAGTGGCATGATGAGCATGGGACTCACGTCTGAGCATACACGTCCCACTCGGGGTAACAAATGCAAAAACAACAGTTGATGGACAGAATGCAGAACAATGTCATACATTCACCCCAGTAGAGAGATCTGGGCCTAAATCCATCGTTTTTTTGCTCGCCATGCCATTCCAGTTTGAAACCAGCCATATGCAAATCAGTCTTGACCCTGTGCCTCATGGGAACAGTCCAGTCCGAACTGCTAAGCCAGGTCCTCCCTGGACTGGCACCAAGCATCCTAGGACCGGTTTCGGGGTTTCACCCCTCTTCAGCCAGGATAGCTTGATTCCAGTCGCATGGAGAGCACGGGACTCACGTCTGAGCATACCCGTCCCACTCGGGGTGACAAATGCAAAAACAACAGTTGATGGACAGAAAGCAGAACAATGTCATACATTCACCCCACTACAGAGATCTGGGCCTAAATCCATTGTTTTTTTGCTCACCATGCCACTCCAGTTTGAACCCAGCTATATGCAAATCAGTCTTGACCCTGTGCCTCATGGGAACGGTCCAGCCCGAACTGCCAAGCCAGGTCCTCCCTGGACTGGAACCAAGCATCCTAGGACCGGTTTCGGGGTTTCACCCCTCTTAAGCCAGGATAGCTTGATTCCAGTGGCATGGAGAGCACGGGACTCATGTCTGAGCCTACCCGTCCCACTCGGGGTGACAAATGCAAAATCAACAGTTGATGGACAGAATGCAGAACAATGTCATACATTCACCCCAGTACAGAGATCTGGGCCAAAATCCATCGTTTTTTTGCTCACCATGCCACTCCAGTTTGAACCCAGCCATATGCAAATCAGTCTTGACCCTGTGCCTCATGGGAACAGTCCAGCCCGAACTGCCAAGCCAGGTCCTCTCTGGACTGGAACCAAGCATCCTAGGATCGGTTTCGGGGTTTCACCCCTCTTCAGCCAGGATAGCTTGATTCCAGTGGCATGGAGAGCACGGGACTCACGTCTGAGCATACCCATCCCACTCGGGGTGACAAATGCAAAAACAACAGTTGATGGACAGAATGCAGAAAAATGTCATACATTCACCAGAGTGCTGAGATCTGGGCCTAAATCCATCGTTTGTTTGCTCACCATGACATTCCAGTTTGAACCTAGCCATATGCAAATCAGTCTTGACCCTGTGCCTCATGGGAACAGTCCAGCCTGAACTGCCAAGCCAGGTCCTCCCTGGACTGGAACCAAGCATCCTAGGACCGGTTTCTGGATTTCACCCCTCTTCAGCCAGGATAGCTTGATTCCAGTGGCATGGAGAGCACGGGACTCACGTCTGAGCATACTCGTCGCACTCGGGGTGACAAATGCAAAAACAACAGTTGATGGACAGAATGCAGAACAATGTCATACAGTACAGAAATCTGGGCCTAAATCCATCATGGCTGAAGAGGGCCTGGCTTGGCAGTTCGGGCTGGACTGTTCCCATGAGGCACAGGGTCAAGACTGATTTGCATATGGCTGGGTTCAAACTGGAATGGCATGATGAGAAACAAAACGATGGATTTAAGCCTAGATCTCTGTACTGGGGTGAATGTATGACAGTGTTATGCATTCTGTCCATCAACTGTTGTTTTTGTATTTGTCACCCCGAGTGGTACAGGTATGCTCAGACGTGAGTCCCGTGCTCTCCATGCCACTGGAATCAATCTATCCTGGCTGAAGAGGGGTGAAACCCCGAAACTGGTCCTAGGATGCTTGGTTCCAGTCCAGGGAGGACCTGGCTTGGCAGTACGGGCTGGACTGTTCCCATGAGGCACAGGGGCAAGACTGATTTGCATACAGCCAGTTCTAAACTGGGGTGGCATGGTGAGCAAAAGAATGATGAATTTAACCCAGATCTCTTGACTGGGGGAGAATGTTTTGATTTGTTCTGCATTCCGTCCATCAATTGTGTGCTTTTTGCTTTCTCGCGCTAAATGCGCCAGGTATGCTCAGACGTGAGTCCTGGGCTCACTGTGCCACTGGAATCAAGCTATCCTGGCTGAAGAGGGGTGAAACCCCGAAACTGGTCCTAGGATGCTTGTTTTCGGTCCAGGGAGGACCTGGCTTGGCAATTCGGGCTGGACTGTTCCCATGAGGCACAGAGTCAAGACTGATTTGCATAGAGCCAGGTCTAAACTGGGGTGGCATGGTGAGCAAACGAATGATGGATTTAACCCAGATCTCTTGACTGGGGGTGAATGTTTTGATTTGTTCCGCATTCCATCCATCAATTGTGTGTTTTTTGCTTTCTTGCCCTAAGTGCGCCAGGTATGCTCAGACGTGAGTCCTGGGCACACTGTGCCACTGTAATCAAGCTATCCTGGTTGAAGAGGGGTGAAACTCCGAAACCGGTCCTAGGATGCTTGTTTCCGGTCCAGGGAGGACCTGGCTTGGCAGTTCGGGCTGGACTGTTCCCATGAGGCACAGGGTCAAGACTGATTTGCATAGAGCCAGGTCTAAACTGGGGTGGCATGGTGAGCAAAAGAATGATGGATTTAACCCAGATCTCTTGATTGGGGTGAATGTTTTGATTTGTTCTGAATTCCGTCCATCAATTGTGTGTTTTTTGCTTTCTCGCCCTAAGTGCGCCAGGTGTGCTCAGACGTGAGTCCTGGGCTCACTGTGCCACTGGAATCAAGCTATCCTGGCTGAAGAGGGGTGAAACCCTGAAACCGGTCCTAGGATGCTTGTTTCCGGTCCAGGGAGGACCTGCCTTGGCAGTTCGGGCTGGACTGTTCCCATGAGGCACAGGGTCAAGACTGATTTGCATAGAGCCAGGTCTAAACTGGGTTGGCATGATGAGCAAAAGAATGATGGATTTAACCCAGATCTCTTGACTGGGGGTGAATGTTTTGATTTGTTCTGCATTCCGTCCATCAATTGTGTGTTTTTTGCACCCCATTCCAAGGGCAGACAAACGGATTGACAGGTTGGGTGCAGCCAAGTTTCTCAGTACTTTTGATTTGACATCAGGGTAATTGCAGATTGGTCTCACCCCAGGAGCCAAAGAGAAATCAGCATTTTTGACCCCAAAAGGGCATTATCAGTTCACTGTGATGACATTTGGACTAAAGAATGCCCATGCCATGTTCAAAAGGTTGGTGAACAAAGTCCTAGCCGGGTTGGAGTCTTTTAGTGCATTATATCTTGATGATATTGCTGTCTATAGCTCCACCTGGCAGGATCACCTGATCCACCTTGGAAAGGTAGTTGAGGCTCTAGAAAAAGCAGAACTCATTATCAAGGCAAGCAAGTGCCAGATAGGGGAGGACTCGGTTGTATACTTGGGTCACCTTGTAGATCGAGGCCAAGTTCAACCCTTACAGCCCAAGAGTTAGACTATTCTGGACTGGGAGGCTCCAACAATTCAGACCCATGTCAGGGCATTCCTTGGATTGCCTGGGTACTAAAGGAGGTTTGTGAAGGGGTGTGGTATGATTGTGGCACCCCTCACAGAACTGAACTCCAAAGAACAACTGAAAACAGTAAACTGGACAGTGAGCTCTCGAAAGACCTTGCCACTCTGAAGGAAGCAATGTGTTAGGCACCCATTCTAAAGGCTCCTGATTATTGAAAGCAGTTCACAGTGCAGACAGATGCCTCTGAAGATGGGATAGGAGAGGTCCTACCCCAGTCCAACAATGGGCAGGACCAGCCTGATGCTTTCATTAACAGGAGGATACTCCTCAGAGAACAGTATTGGAGTGCCATTGAGAGAGAAGTCTTTGCTGTTGTTTGGTCCCTGAAGAACCAGAGAGCATACCTGTTTGGCTCTCACTTCCTTGTTCAAACCGACCACAGATCTCTCAGCTGGCTCATGCAAATGAAAGGTGAAAACCCAAAGCTGCTGAGGTGGTACATCTCCCTATAGGGAATGGACTTTACAGTGGAACACAGACCTGGTACTGACCATGCTAATGCAGATGGCCTTTCCAGGTTCTTCCACTTAGACAAGGGGGACTCTCTTGGGAAAGGTTAGTCTTGTTCCCTTTCGTTGTGGGGGGTGGGGCGGTGGTGTAGGAAAAGGGCCCTTTTCAACATGGTCGCCCCCACTTTTGCTCACTGGTAGTGATTTTGTTGATTTATAATGCACTGGGACCCTGCTAAACAGGCTACAGGGTCAGAGCTCTTTCTTTAAAAGCGAGGCACGTGTTCAACTGTAACCCAATTGGCAAGGACTTTAGCGCCCTTGTAAGGCCCTGGTAAATGGAACTTATGGTACCCAGTGTATGGGTATTTAAGAGGGTCCCTATGGGCTACAGCATGTATTGTCCCACCATAGAGACCCCTACAAAGACTGCACAGAGACTGCCATTGCAGGCAGCGTGAAATTATGCAAGCATGTATAAAAACACAACATGGCACCCGCCTTGTGTATCCTGCCCACAGACACTGCCTGTACTATGTGTAAGCCATCCCTACAGCAGGCCTTATAGACCTAAGGCAGGGTGCATTATATTACATGTGAGGACATATCTACACGGCCAGGTATGCCCCTGTTATATCCAGTTCGACTACTAGATATTGTACGTGATCAGGGAAGCCATCTTCAAGGCATGTACTGGGCACTTGTCATTACAAGATACCCAGCAACATGATGCAATCACTTAAACCTATAGTGTCTGGTATCAGACACCTTACCTTGATAAATCTGTACTGATGCCAGTATCAGATTTATAAAGACATGCACCCAGTGGGCACCTCAGAGGTACCCCCTGAAACCTACTAGTCCTCTAGAGTGCTGGTTGACTGGTATCGTCCAGTCTGCCACCACAGACTAGTTTCTGACCCAAACAATGTTTGCTCCAGAGAAAGGTGTTCAAACCTCCTCGAGCAGGATGGCTAGTGATTTACCATATTAGGGCCAGAGGCTTCAAAGCCACTGCCGCCTTTCATATGCAGCCCATGGGGCCCACTTGGCACCAGATAAGGCCGGAAAATTAGCTAGTCAGAAGGCGTGTCACACATACATGCTGAGCACACCCCTAAGGTGGGCCACCTGAAGTGGACAGTCGAGGAGGAGTTTCACCATCTTGTTTTTAGTGAAACTAGCACCTCTGGGCCAGGATTATGCCCTCTCTCCACAAGAAGTAGTCATATAGGAGGTGTTGTAACCCCCGGAGTAAGTAGGCCATTGGCTACTACCCTACACTCCCTTAAACACCCTAAATTCTGCATTTAGGGGTCCCCCTGCCACCAGGAACTTAGATATGTCTACCTGGGAACTGAAGAAGGACAGAAGAGAGCAGCCACTGCAAGAACTGAGGACTTACCCTGAACTTGGCACCAAACCCTGCCTTGCTGCTGGTACCTCGACAATTGCACCAACCAATCTTGTCCAAAAGCCGTGCATTCTCCGAAGCCTGAGTAGAACTGCCCAGTGCTTCAACAACCAAACAGCATCTCCCTTGGGGTGAATGAGCCATCCCCCCTACAGCTGCAGGCACTGACCATACCTGCTCAGTACCTTGACTTGCTGACAGTCAGGCCCACCGAGGGTGCATCTTGGCAGGAAGACGTCTTTGCAGCTCCAGGAGGTTAGATCCGCCTGCATACCAAGTTTGGAGATGCCAGACTCTCAAGGAGCACTGGACACCACTGATGCCAAAACCGACCTGCCGACAAGGGACTTCAGGATCACTGAGGCCATCACTGAGAGTGTTGCTGCTGTGTTGTTAACTCTCCCTCTCCGGTTCACAAAAGCTAAGTGAGATACTCTAACCACAGCTACTTACCAGCCAAAACAACTCTACGCCCGAGTACCCCAGCCTAGGTTCACGTAAAGCGACTGTGCCCCTGTGCCCCAGAGACCCTCAAGACCCAAGACCTCCTTTGGGTTCTGCTGGCCTTGTCCTCAAGTCCCCCCTTGCAGCCTTTATTTGCACGTACCTTTTGCCATTGAATGGACCCTGCCGCCCTTGAAGCTACCAAAGCAACAAGCACCTCTGCTCCCAGACTCCCCAGGGCAGGTAAACCCGAACTGCTGGTGGTTTCTTGGACCTTGGCCCCTAAGCACCTTAAGTCCATAAAGGTATCCTCCAAGCTTGCTCGCAAATGTATCTATGAAGTGTATGTTTCTCCCATAGGATAACATTACTGCCCTTGAGGCTCATACCTCAAAGCCGTTATTTGAGTATTTTTGTCTACTGTAAAAATGCATACCTCCAAAAGTACTTAACTGATATCGATGATCTTGGAGTCTATACTTATAGTTAGGACCGTGTTTCCATAGGAAATCTGCAACATTCTATTTGGAATAACTTTGGCGCCGGTCGACGAATCCTCGCGAAATTTTCAAAACTAATGGGGCGCTACGCTCCGCTCCTACCCTGAAAGTCTCGGGGGGATTCGTCAAGCGGGGGCTGAGAAAAAAGGGGGGTCCCAAAACACGTTTTCCCCATGCATTTTTCCATAGGACCTTTAGACACAGCTACAGCCCGAACGGCTGAACAGAATTACTTGAAATTTGGCAGAGAGGTAGTCCTCAGGTCAAGGATGTGCCTTTTGTAGGTCTGGTGTAAATCTGTTCAGCAGGTCCTGAGAAAATAGCATTTAAATCAATATATATATCTGTAAGCGCGCTCCGTGCGCTTACCGTAAGCTTACCGTACGCGTACGGTGCCGTGCGCGAGCTCAATTCTGATTGGTGGTTACATGACTGTAAACATTCGAATCGGTCGAAATCAGGAAGTGTCGGCCGCCATTTTCTGTCTCTCGCACTGAGAAACAAAGGTGGGGAACGTGAAACGGGGGCAACGAAGAGAGTTGCAGACCCCCTAGTGTTTGTCAGGGGGTCCAAGAAGGACCCAAAAGTACGAAAAACAAATTTATTAATTTTTTAAAAAAATCGTGGGGTACGCGTACGGTAAGCTTACCGTACGCGTACCCCGCAGGGTGTGCGCATAGTGAAAAACCAGAAAAAAAATAAATAAATAAATACATAACTTAGCATTTAAAAAACCGTACAAATTCACTGAAAAAACCATAGGTTTCACACACGTTATAGTTAGGAATTATCGTTTACAAAACCTTGCAAATTCACTTAAAAAACCATAGGTTTCACACATGTTATAGTTAGCTGTACATTTCACTCGTAAAAAACCAATGAAATTCCACGTTATAGTTAGATCAGGTAACTATAACTTGCGCGACCGCAATCCACAATGTGTAATTTCAGATGTCATCATTGATGTCATGAGTGATGTCACTGACCATGTCATGAGTGATGTACTATGTGACGTCATCAGCAGTTTATTGTGGGCGCGCAAGTTATAGTTACCTGATCTAACTATAACTTGGAATTTCATTGGTTTTTTACGAGTGAAATGTACAGCTAACTATAACATGTGTGAAACCTATGGTTTTTTAAGTGATACAAATATGTGTGATTTTTCTAAATTGGTCTTGGATTTTTCTTCTTGAGCGCGTCTCATTTATTGACTCTGTGTGTACAACAAATGCTTAACACTACCCTTTGATAAGCTTAAGCTGCTTGCCCACACTACCACCAATAGAGCACTTGGGATTATTAATGTAAATCCTATCAACCAATATGGGAATTCTGTACATTTTGCATGGAGTGCCCTTCTGTTGGCATTAAACCATAACAAAGCCAGCTTCCTACACTGTGCACCTGACTATGGAAAGGAGTCAATTGTCCACACAGATGCTTCTCAACATGGGATTGGGGGCAGGGTTAGCACAAACCAATGATAAGTACCAGAATCAACCACTTGCTTATATCAGCAGGTGACTCCTCCCTAGAGAGCAGCGTTGGAGTGCCATTGAGAGGGAAGCTGTTATATTCTAATTTCAATGTTAAATGAAACACTCATCATCTCCATGATTCCAGCTGAATGTGTCTCTGTGATGTCACCTCTTTATGTCACACTTAGAATGTTATGATTCAACTGGAGGAGGCTTAGATGAAGGTGGTTAGCAGATCAAGTGCTGTGTAGTTATTTATATCAATAAACTTACTCTTTCAACAAACTTCTACTGAGTGGATCACTACAGAAATTTGGCGACGAGTTGACTACACAGCAGAACCCACATATCTACAATCAAGTCTATCAAACAATCAAGTCAATTGTCAGCAATCAAGTTTGGATCAAAGCATTCTGCTTACCTCCGCTGCCTTTGAGGAAGGGTTTGTGTTATTTGCATTTCTTCTATGTCGATTTCCCTTCTTGCCTCTATCAATCTGGGCTTTACTCGTGGCTGAGTTCTGCTCGTTTCATCTCGAGGTTCCGCATCTGTGCTTCGGGACTTGCTGCTCAGATGGCCCTTGGCTATTTCGCATAAGTCTACTTGCTGATTCCTTGCTGTTTCTCAGAACACCTTCAGCTGCATTGTCCGTGAGTTTCTCCATGTCTCGTCTTTGACTTTGCTGGATTTTTGATGGGAGAGTGTGCGCCACATTTCTTTTCCGTAGTCTAGTAGAACCGGAAATAGACCTTTTTGTCTACTTTTGTGGCTTTAATGACAGTAATTATTGGAAGATTGTCTTCTTCAAAAAGTTTGCATGCTTGTTAAAAAGGGTTGGCCTAAGGAGAAGTCTTTACCTACAACTCTTCAACCTTATTGGAAGGTTGAGTCTGAAATTTCAGTAGAAGATGGACTGTTAATTAGATGTGATAAGCTTATCCCGTGAGGGTGGAACTGAAACCCTCACACACCCAGCAAGCTAGGTGTCATGCTTCATCGTCTGGGTTTTGCTCCTCGTCGGGTCGGCGGTGCAATACCCGACGGGCACCCATACAGGGGCTCTTTATCGGAGATCTTTTGTTCCCTGCCGTATGGTGCATGTGTGTGAGGGCCCGGGAGTGTTGATGTATATGGATAAAAAAGGTTGGTTAATCTGAAATGTAACTTTATTGGCTCAGTCAACCACCTTGTTAAAAAGGGTGAGTGGCGTCAAAGCTATATTTGCTCACAAAAGGAGGAGTGGCTAGCTACGCTCTACTCTTCTGGTCAACATGTTTCGCGCCCAGTCGGTCAGAAGGATCCCATGGCGCTTCGTCAGGACCTATAATACTAAAGTGATGTGTGCTAAAAACTATCTACAGGGTGGTGTGAAAAAAGGGTGAAAATAGTTTGTTAGTCAACCCTTAATTGGTACCCCTACCTTATGTATTGTTTATAACTCAAAGGGGTCACCAATTCTTATTATAAAAACCTCATCATCAGGTGCATGGCGCGTCAACAGGGGGAGAAACACATTCGTTCCATGTCATAATTCCCCTGGAGGTTAGTAAACCTGCCCGCGTCGCCTAACCTCCAGGGGAATTATGACATGGAACGAATGTGTTTCTCCCCCTGTTGACGCGCCATGCACCTGATGATGAGGTTTTTATAATAAGAATTGGTGACCCCTTTGAGTTATAAACAATACATAAGGTAGGGGTACCAATTAAGGGTTGACTATCAAACTATTTTCACCCTTTTTTCACACCACCCTGTAGATAGTTTTTAGCACACATCGCTTTAGTATTATAGGTCCTGACGAAGCGCCATGGGATCCTTCTGACCGACTGGGCGCGAAACATGTTGACCAGAAGAGTAGAGCGTAGCTAGCCACTCCTCCTTTTGTGAGCAAATATAGCTTTGACGCCACTCACCCTTTTTAACAAGGTGGTTGACTGAGCCAATAAAGTTACATTTCAGATTAACCAACCTTTTTTATCCATATACATCTACACTCCTGGGCCCTCACACGCATGCACCATACGGCAGGGAACAAAAGATCTCCGATAAAGAGCCCCTGTATGGGTGCCCGTCGGGTATTGCACCGCCGACCCGACGAGGAGCAAAACCCAGATGATGAAGCATGACACCTAGCTTGCTGGGTGTGTGAGGGTTTCAGTTCCACCCTCAAGGGATCCCCTTCCCTTGTGCACTTACATTCACTAGGTGAAAGTCTGCTATCGGAAGACTTCTTTCCCTTCGACTTTTCACTTTGTAGGAACTACACACCTCTTGTTGATATCGCTACTTAGGGCTTGTGTGTAGGACCTCAATAAAAATAGCCCACCCCTTACTCTCCTTCTCTTTGTTGAACATAAGCTTATCCCACCTTATTCCTTGAGGCCCAATATTATCAAAGAGGCCCATGAGGGACACTTGGGGATCACTCTCACCAAACGACGAGTTCGTCAAGACTTTTGGTGGCCTAGTATGGATGTTGAAATCTGTACAACAGTAGAAAACTGTCCTGTGTGTTGCTCATCAGAAAAAACATTGAAGGTTGTCACACCTCCCTTACATCCCATCGAATGTCCTTCGGGTCCATGGGTTAAAATAGGTATTGACATTATGGGACCTTATGAAATTCTTCCTCTGGGAATGAAGTACATTTTGGTATTGATGGATTATACATCAAAGTGGCCGGAAATTAAGGTGGTCAGGGAGGCTAATGCTTCCAATGTTGTCAAGTTTCTCAAGGACATATTTTTGAGGGAAGGGTTTCCACAGTTCTTAGTTTCTGATAATGGCACTCAAGTTTTAAGTGAAGAATTGCAATCTTTTCTTACTTTAAGTGGAATTAAACATCTCAAGAGCTCACTGTATCATCCACAAACCAATGGCCTTGTCGAGAGAATGAATAGATGTGGGTGAGTGTGTCAAGTGGGCGGTGAATGGTAGGCATGATGTATATAATTCTCTTGAAAGTATGTTGTGGTTTTATAGGACCACACCCCATTCATCGACAACATTTTCTCCTTTTGAGATACTAAGGGGTAGGAAAGCGAATACCAGTTTTCGTCCAGGATGGATGGGTAAATGGGTAGAAGATCTGTTTGATGTTGATTTTCTTATGAAAAAAAGTCAAGGTCAATTCTGATATTGCACAGGGAAGAGAGAAAATTTGGTTTGGCAACAAGAAAGGTGTCAAATGTGTTGCTCTCTCCGTTGGTGATTTTGTACGCATTAAGAATTCTGTGCACACCAAGAAAGTATATTGTAAATTTAGTAATCCGGTCAAGGTTATTAGAATTTACAACAATGCTGCCCAGGTTGAAGGTGGTTGTTGGTGGAATTTTTCTAGATTGATTAAGACAAGAACTTGCCCTATATCTAAAGATTCCAGTTCGACAAGAAAAGAGAGCACCTCCAAGCTTTCTGTTGGACAACGTAGAGAGAGTTCTAGAGTTCGTGTTATTCCTCACAGGTTTCGTGATTAAGATGTTATATAGGTTTATATTATATTGTACTATGTGATGTGTTGGTTTGTTAATAGTTAATTTATTTAGAAGAAAATGAGGTATGTTATATTCTAATTTCAATGTTAAATGAAACACTCATCATCTCCATGATTCCAGCTGAATATGTCTCTGTGATGTCACCTCTTTATGTCACACTTAGAATGTTATGATTCAACTGGAGGAGGCTTAGATTAAGGTGGTTAGCAGATCAAGTGCTGTGTAGTTATTTATATCAATAAACTTACTCTTTCAACAAACTTCTACTGAGTGGATCACAAAAGAAGCCTTTGTTGTGGCTTGGTCCCTCAATGGTACTACTAAAATATGTCATGTTTGGTATCAAACAAAGTGACATTTCACCTGTGACACTATTATCATGTCCTGGGTGACGTGTTATGCACCCACGTGGAACCTTAAAGGTTGCCCCCTGGTTGACCCCATCTTTACTCTAATCTGCCTGACCAGCCCGCGCTTTCCCGTGCCTGCTGCCACCAAGACAGGATTCTGACCTCATGCCAGGGACTATGATCACTCCCAGGAGTCAGAAACAAACGCTGGGCAGGAAGGAGGTCATACCTCCTTCCTCCCCAGCTGGCTAGTGAATTGGCACATCAGAGCGTTGAGAGTGAAATGCTGCAGTGCCTCTGATATGCATCTGGGCTGTCCCCCTGAGGAGGAAACAATCCTTCCCTTGCCCCAGGTGGACTTGCACCAGGCTAAGGAGGGAAATTAGCTATGCAGGAGGTGTAGACCCCCATGAAGAGTGGCCACACCACTAGAGTGGACAACCTGGTTTGTACACCTAAAATTGAATTCTGCCATCTTTATGAGGGTAGTAATAGTGGG
Organism: Triturus cristatus; assembly: GCF_964204655.1. NCBI lineage: Eukaryota > Metazoa > Chordata > Amphibia > Caudata > Salamandridae > Triturus > Triturus cristatus. The sequence continues at coordinate 1,153,483,505 of NC_140594.1, forward strand.
TCCTGGGTAGAAAAGGTGACCTACACCATCAGATGTGGTCTCCTCAGGGGTGGATTAGCTACAGGGACTAGCTGCCATTGGCTACTAGCTCCCACACCTGTAACTACCCTAAATCTAGGATTTAAGGGACCCCCCCAAGACACCAGAACCTCAGATCTGAACAACTTACTTCAAAGAAGGACCAAGAGGAGACTGTAGTATCTTCATGTAAGATAAATACTGCTCTCCAGTATCTTGTAAATAGCTGCTCAGCCAGTGTGAGAGTTCCATGTGGAATGTTGATGTGACTGGAATGTTGGAGGTTGGTGTGGTGTGAGTCAGTTGAGAGGATGGGCTGAGCAGCTAACAGGCTGCTCCTGGTGGGGCTATTCTATGGACTTTACTATCTTAATAAATAACCTAAAGATATATACTGGCTACGTCTGCTGTGTCACATCATCCTATGGAACCAGGTCACTTCAATTGGCGACGAGTTGGACTAAAGAAACCGTGCGTGTAACCTAAAAAGACTGGTGTGTAACTAAACTGGTGTGATTTGAAGAAATTTTACTTAAAGAAAAGTAACTCTTCATTTGGCGGAACTACCTGGCAACGTGAGCCCCACCAGTGACCACAACACCGGTCGCCCAAACCTCTGTGTGCCAGGTGGAGTGAGGAGTGGAGCTGCAAGTTGTTCCCTAGTGCAGCACAGAAATTTGCCTCAGTCCAGTGTCTTCTTCGAGGTGTTGTGTCACTGAGCTGTTTGCTGGATGTCTTCGCTACCAAGATCGGTGTCTTTGGAAGGCTGCTGGCCCCTGTGACAATCGCGTAAGAGAAGTGCTAGCTGTCTTTTTGTGTTGGACTGTGGAGGGCCACTTGATGTTTGTGAAGTGAGTTTTTTTTTGGGAGCTGTCACCGGAAGAAGTGTGAAGAAGATTTGTCTTTACCAGCGCCTATGTGCCACTACATATATCGACAGGGCAACCAGAACCAAGGTATCCAGTGACTGACATTGTTTTTGCCTTAGTGCAAAGTGCAGTGTTTTTAGTGACAGTAAGGCTCACTCGTGACTGTTTTAATCTACATTATGCCACATCTAATGTCAAGGCTGCCACTACCAATGTATACTGCGCCTATGGAACCAAGGTATTGAGTGACTGACTGTGTTTATGCTTCAGTGCGGAGTTCATTGACTTTACTTACACAGGATGTTGTATTGCTGACTCTCTGTCTTCGTGTTCTCTCTCTCATGCTAGCACTGCACCTGTGTGAGTTTTACAAGTGCCACTGCATGAAGTATTTGTCTATTGCCACTTTGACAGTTTTACAGATGAACTTAATTTGGATCCCAGAGTCTCAGCCAGATTTTGAGGAGACTGTCACTGTGATCACAGTGTAATTCTGAATTAATGAGTATTAATCTTTTCAAATATGTTGCAAGGCCCGTTAATGATCACAGTTGCGTTTCATTTTTAAATTCAGTATTGGCTCGCGCAACTCACCTCATTCACCGTGTCGCGCGGAGCCTCTCGTCAACCGTACATTGACGTATTGAGTATTTCTGTCTTCGTTGCTGCCCATGAACGTTGTGTAGCAGGAGCGTGCCGAGAGCCACTCGGCATGCGTCGCATGTCCGTCCCGCCATCTTGACGTTGGCAGATCCTGATTGTAACGGGGCTTGAGCGCAGTTTAGATGCAAACAAAAACATTATGTGGAGTTCTAACAACAAACTACATTGATGAACAGGCCTCAAAGCGACAACAGGATTTCGATGTCTTTTTACGGCAGTTTCGCTGGTTCAGGTATTGCAGTGCTTCCCCATTGTTTAATCATTCTCTTCAGCAGCGTAGCGAAGATCATCACTCTCAAGATGGTTTTCTCAAGTGTCCGTCTTTCATTTCATCGCTTGTGCAGTGTGGCATTATGGTTACTGCAATCTACTGTGATCTGCTGCAAAGTACATTGTTTCTGGCAAGCCAAGGTATCCTCCAGTTTGAAGTGGGCACTGCATCCTCTGCAAAGAAATTTAATGTGGCAAGTTTCCTGTAGTTGTTCAACGCCTGTCCCATACTATTGCGGTGACAGGCACACCTGTGACATTTTTGTTATGATAAGCTCAGAGTGCGCATTTAATTGCTTTAAGTGCATATTGGTTGTGCGTTTTTGTTGTTGTCATGAGTCGACAGCATTTGTGGTTCAGTGTTAGAGCCATTTCTTGATCTTTATGTGATCGGACTGATCATCTGTTATGGACACCGGTTGTGTATCTTGATAATATGTTATGCATTTGTCTTTCTTAAAGTCACCTTTCTGTTATTTTAGGCGTGACTTTGGAGTTTGCATGTTAGCTACATTCTTACTCAGTGTATAGGGGGCACTAGTCCCACCTATGTAAGTAGTATTGGCTTCCAGTCCTATATACTCAGTTTTTAGGGGGTGTTAGTCCCACCTGCGTTATTGGTAATCGGTGTTTGTCCCATTTTTTCTGTGTGTTAGTCATGCTGTGACTCACTTGTCAGGGTATAGGGGGTGTTAGTCCCACCTATTAAATTGGTTATGGGTGCTAGTCCCATGTACTTAGTGTTTAGGGGGTGATAGTCCCACCTAGTGTTTAGTGGGTGTTAGTCCCACCTAGCTTATGGTTAATGGGTGTTAGTCCCATATACTTCGTGTTTAGGGAGTGTTAGTCCCACCTAGGTTATAGGTAATGGGTGTTAGTCCCATATACTCAGAGTTTAGGGAGTCTTAGTCCCTCCTACGTTGTAGTGATGGGTGAGATCCACCCATTGTATATTTGTTCTGGGAGTGTTTCTTTTGTATGTTTCTTCAATTTCTAGAGTATTTGTAGTCGTTCTCTATTGTGATTCTCTGTGTTTTCTTTCATATGTATCTTATGTCTTTTCAATCTCCATTTGGTAGTTTAACGCTATTTTCGTGTTTATTAAAAGAGGAGGTTGGTGTTAGTGAGTGAGTTTAATGTTTTTTCTATCTTATTATAAGAGGAGGATGGTGATAGTTCATTCTTATCTTTTCATCCTTTTTCTTATCTTTGTCTGCCGTTTATAGTCTGGGTCCCTTTCGTGGTATAGTTTATTTATATTACCCTTGGGCTTTAGACTATTTATCTTTTGTTTATATTTTGTGTATAGTTGCTATTAATTTTTAGTATTGTTTGTTGTATTTTCAGAAATTTCAGAGAGCAATAAAGAATTAAGATAAGTAACAAAATACACGGTTTACAATTCACCGTACAAAATGTCCTGGTCACGTGTCAACGAATACAGTCACAATTTTATGTACAGAATCCAATTCATATTTTAGCACGTTGGGTGAGGGACGTGTACCAGGCTAATTTATGAGGGGGTGTCGACGTTTCGACCCGTCTTGGGGTACAAAGGTAATTTGATGCCTTGACCATGCGGGTCTTCTTCAGGACAACAAGGGAAGAGGGGCAACCTGACGAAGTCCTCAGCTTGGCTTAGGGGTCTAGCGTGAATCCAGGGGTGGTTGAAACATTGATCGCTAGTGGCAATAATTCAATGACCATGCGTGTGGTCTGGTCGGATTATATTTCACAGACACTGGAACTGCAATGCGGACTCAATCCGTTCTGCAGTGTATCACAGGGAAAAGGACTTCAACTTAGGCTTCTCATTTCCAGGACACTGGCCGTTCTGCCTCTAGTGCAGAGCGTGCTTCTCGTGGCGTCTCAACCGGAGCCACTAGCGATCCATGTTTCAACCACCCCTGGATTCACGCTAGACCCCTAAGCCAAGCTGAGGACTTCGTCAATCCATCCAAACCACAACACTTCAATCCACCCCACTCTAATTCACTCCACCCCCTACAGTCCGGTCCAATTCACCCTCCTCCACTCCACTCTGATTCACCCCACTCAAAACCACCCTACTCTGATCCAATCCACCCTACCCCAAACCAATCTAATCCACCCCACTCCAATCCACCTCACTCCATTTCAACCCACTCCAATCCACCCTGTCCAGTCCAACCAACTCCACTCAATTCAACCCAATCTAACCCAATCCAATCCACCCCAATCTACTCCAATCCGATCCACCCCTCTACCTCAATCCACTCCGCCCTATTCCATTCCACCCCACTCAACTCCACTCTATTGTATTGTAAATGCATTTATATAGCGCTTAGTACCCCATACAAGGTGTCGAAAGCGTTTTTTCGGCGAGTAGCATGCTACTCCGGTACCCCAAAGGATTTATTGGTGAATTAGTATGGTGAAATATGAAATTGATTAGATGACACTGCACTCTACGCCACTCCACTTTACGACACTGCACTCTACGACACTGCACTCTACGACACTCTCTGTCACTGAACCACTGAACGCTACTCCCCTCTACGATACTCTACTCCCCCTACTCCAGTCTACTCCAACAAATCCATTCTATGACGCTCTGCTCCCCCACACGCTAGGACACTCCACGCTACTAACTTTAAGCAATGCTGAACAGCCGCCACACTGGTGTACAACATAGGAAAATCACTTTGTCAAATCCAATAGCTCTTGTATTACTTATTGTCCATGCTGGTACTCTGAGATGCTTAACACATGTTTGCATTTCCTATTTTGTTTCATGTCCTGGGACTGGGTGACTAACCTCATAGGTAAGGACTGAGTCGAGGACCTCACCCAACGTCACCAGGCACAACCTCCAAGAAGGGATGAAAGCCGTCGCACCTGGATGAAGAACAGCTGTCATAAGCTCAACTCAGACAAGACAGAAGTCCTCATCCTGGGATCCACCCCCTCTGCATGGAACGATACCTGGTGGCCTCTGCGCTAGTAACTCCCTCCACCCTGGCTGACCATGCATGAAACCTCGCAATCATACCAGACGCATCGCTCACTATGGACCGCAAGATCAACTCAGTATCCTCAGCCTGTTTCAATACCCTCCGCCTGCTGTAAAAGATCTTCAGATGGATCCCCATGGAATCCAGAAAGACCGTCACTGACATGCTCATCATCAGCAGACTCGACTACGGCAAAGCACTCTACACTGGCGTTACCCAGAAAAACCTCTGCAAGCTCCAGAATGTCCAGAACACCGCAGACAGACCGGCCCTCGACCTCCCCGGTACAGCCACATCACTCAACACCTCCGCAAACTCCACTGGCTCCCGACAGACAAGACTCCTTACTAACGCTTATTTATTTATTTATTTAAACAGTTTTATATAGCGCTGGCTAGACCTGTAGGTATCAGAGAGCTTTACATAAGGTCAGCAAAACGCTTACAAGGCCCTCGACAATGCCAGACGGACCAGCATTCCTGATCAGCTGCCTCTACTTCCACGCATCCAAAAGACACCTCCGCTCTGCCCAGCTCGCCCTGTACACCGTCCCATGGATCGGCAAGACAAGAAACTGAGAAATGTCATTCTACTTCCTTGCTGCCAAACTCCATGCTACCTCAGTTCAGGAAGGACCTGAAGACCTGGCTCTTCCAATGACCCCAGCACTTAGACGATCTGCTCCCCACCTCCCCCAGCGCCTTGAGATCCTCACAGGTGAGTAGCTGCACTTTACCAACCCTTAGTTGATTGATTGAGGATGAGGGATGTAGAGGTAATGCTATAAGATATTAATAAATTGGTGGTCTATATATGGTTCAGTGGTCTGGGGAGGGTGGTCCTTCTCACGCTGTTTTCAGTTGTAAATCTGGCTTTGATATATATCGTTTGATAAAGCATGGCCCGCCAAAGTGTTTTTAGGTCAAGCCTACAAAGCGCATGCACTGTCTCTCGAAATGCTATATTCAGTCATGGTGCTTCAAGCCCACCCCTAGCTTTTCATTTGCTTTTGTCAGTGTCTTTGAAAAAACGTTGTGTTACATATATTAAAATGTAATTCTGTGTATATTCCTTTAAATGGTAATCCTAGATCGCTGGCTACTGCAGGTGACATGTTATTCTTTCAATGGGGTTCTACATTCTGCGTGGAGCTTCAATGAGAGAGATAGACAGTTAATGTCATTGCAACTGGGAGATGGAACTGGAGAAGATGTATTTGAATATGCTGCCAATAAAGGATTAACTTTATTTAATTCCTGATGGATTGAGTTACTTTTAATATTGGCGACGACGGGAACCACTGGGCAGCATTAAGTATCACAGTGGTGGAACCCATATATGGAATATTTTTCATCTACTTCAAGTGTTTGTACCTGCGGCTGTTCGTTACTTTCAGTGACCTGATTGCACCTGCGGCAGAATACGTGCTACAAGGAGGGAAGGATTTTGAGTTGGTTTGCATGCGTCAACCAAGAAGAGTATTTACAAGCTAATGGCATGTTTCACGTTAAGCTGTGAAGAGTGAGGTGTCTTTATGGATGCGCACTGATGTACAGATTCCGTGTCGTTTTTGAAGGTGAGATCTCGCAGCGATCGGAATTAATAATTTTTGGTTCTTCGTTTATATTGTGCAGTGAAGCGAACAGTGTTTGGGCAGCGTTGCGCTCTAAAAAGAAAACAACTTTGAAAATACACATTACCGCGAGCTTGCTTGCAACGAATCCTTAATCCTTGGAGCGCGAAAGACTTCGTCAGCGCGCCACGCACGTCACGTTATTCACGTTAGTAAGATGAAGTCGTCACACGCACAAACGCCATCTTTACTGTAACCAAGGCAATGTTACAAACACTCCGATGTTGGTTTTGACAACACGCTTCAGTTTTTTTTTGTGAAATTTTTTAATTAAGAATTATTTCCCCTATAATTTGCACAGGGCTCAACACATTACATAATAAGAACACAAGAGAGAAATAAAGAAGAAAAAAAAGAAAAACCAAATTTAAAAAACCACAATTTATACACTCTGTTCACTACTACCATTTTCTTAAAGTTTGAACAGTTCATAATCAATCATTTCATATATACAAGCAAATTGTCAATTAATTATTATCTTACACGTCATTCTTTCCACTTGGTTATGGGTTCCCAAATTTGTCTGCCCAATCTCCTTCCCTTTTTCCCTTTCCTCGCATAAATTGCCATCTCCAGGTTATAAGTCTCTGTGAGTCTAGCTAACCACCGGTGAAAAGTCGGGGGTAGGGGTGCAAGCCATTCCGAAGCGATACACAGCCTCAATACTGCCATAGCGACAAAAATGAAATATTCATATTCCATTTGCCTATCATCATTGCTGACTCCTAGCAGTATAATCACCGGTGTTAGATTAATCTCAAATCCTAATGATCTAGAGAAAAAGGCCTCAATATCTTTTTGTATAGTTTGCATGTGTGGGCATGTTGCAAAAATATGAACTATATCAGCCTCTAGACTCCCACATCTTGGGCAGGTAGTACCTGTTGTCCCTCCCCGTTGCGCTATTCTAGCAGGGGTATAATATAATCTATACAGAGTTTTATAGTGCTGTGCCTGAAGAGCCGCAGAGCATAATATACTCTGCCCCATTTCTAATGAGAGAGAAAAGGATTCTTTCCCTACATCCAGTTTTTGCGCCCAATTTCCCGCTCCTTTTTCCAAATCATCCTGCCTAGATTCTATCAGTTCAGAATAAAATCTTTTAATCGTACAATCAGTTCCTTCTTGAATAATCTCCATAATTAAGTTTTTCTTAAATCCAACCTGCCCTCCCTTCTTTGTTACCATAAAGCTTCAAACCTATAAATATTTTAAAAAATGTCTTGAGGCTAATCCATATTTTCGTTGAATCTCCGAAAACTGCATAATCCCCTGCCCATCCAGGATATCACCAATCTTACTTATTCCCTTTCTCCCCCATTCTTTAAACACAAAGTCAGAAAAAATATCTTGAGGTAAGGAGGGGTTCTCTCCCATTCATGTATAACAGTTATATCTCCCAAGGCCAAATTTCTTTGTAAAAGCTTTCCAAATACTAAATGCTGCCATGATCGTCTTAAATCTGGTCCTTTTGAAATAACTCGAGTCCATCTGTTTCAGGAATACGTTCTCTGCTTCTAATCCTAAAACTAACCCATATATAGCAATTGTGCTGAGGGGCCCTTGTCCTTCTATTTCTGCACCCCCAATTAGGCCTGTCATATACTGCAGGGCTGCTGCCCAGTAATAAAGCTGTAAGTCAGGTAGCGCCCATCCCACCCTATGTCGTGGCAACGCCATGAACCTCAATGCTCTCCTCGTCTTGCCCTTAGCCCAAATGAGTCTGTTTATCATGTTCTCTAATATTTTAAACCATTTATCCTCAAACCTTAGGGGAATTGCCCTAAATATATATAAAAATTTTGGGAGGACCATCATTTTGATAATGTTTGTACGTCCCATAATAGAGAGGTGTAAATTCTGAAGCCTATCTAAATCTTTCCCCACCTTAATAATTATTGGAACTATGTTTTTTTCCACTAAAGTCTCTAAGGCAGAGGTAATAGTTACCCCTAAATAAACACCTGAATCCGCCACCCTGTGATCCAGACAGTGCACATACTGGTTCTTAATTATTTGCGTTTTGGAGGTGTTCAGCACATACCCCGATATCCGTCCAAATTTCAAAGCCTCGATCTCAATCTGCTCTATTGCCTCTGCTGGATTTGGTGTTATAACCGCAACATCATCGGCGTATGCTAATATCTTACAGTGTCCCAAACACGTAATTAGTGGATCAATTCTTTCGTTCATCTCCAACCTACGTATTAGCGGATCCATATACATCGCAAACAATAGCGGTGAGCAGGGACACCCCTGTCTTGTTCCCCGTTTTATTTTCACTGGAGGGGTGGAGCCCGCATTTATTTTGATAGAGGCTACCGGAGCTATATACAGAGCCTGCAGTGCCCTGACATAACCCTCCCTAAGCCCTGCTCTCTTTAAGGTATGCCACAAATAGTCCCAGGAGACCCGATCGAAAGCTTTTTCCGCATCTAAAAGCATTACCGCAATCGGTTCTCCTGAAACTTCTCCAACATCAAGTAGTGTAATAACCTTCCGTATATGATGGGTGGTTCCCCTACCGGGTATGAAGCCGTGTTGATTGTTGCTAACAAGAGTGTGTATTATACTAGCGAATCTAGTGGCTAATACCTTTGAATAGATCTTCGTATCCGCATTCATTAAGGTTATCGGCCTGTATGAGCCTGGTTCGGTAGGTGGTTTCCCTTTCTTTAAAATTATAACAATATCCGCCCCTCCCCATGATGCCGGTATGGAAATTCCTACCTGTGCCTGCTTTAATGTAGCCAAAAAATCTATAGCGATCTCATTCCAAAATACCTTATAAAATTCTATCGGAATTTGATCCGGTCCGGCTGCTTTACCAGAGGGTAGATTCTGTATAGCGGCTTTAATTTCTGTTATATCTAAAGGTGTCTCTAACAGCTCAGCACCCTCCTCACTTAATGTTGTTACTGGTATCTCCCGTAAATATGTATTAATTGCCTCCTCCTTTTTACCACATTGTTCATCATATAGGGTTGCATAAAACTGCCTAAATACTTCACGAATCTCCTCTGTATCTATATGTAGCGTGCCCCTACTGTCTCTAATTTCCCTAACTTCCCCTGTAGCCACCTTCTGCCTAGTGCGAATAGCAAGTGTACGTCCCACTCTCTCACTAAACTCGTGGCATCTCTCTTTGTTTGCTAAATATAACTTAGCAGCCCTACTTTACTCACTCTCTTCTGCGTGCAATTTTGCCCTAGCAAGCTTGATAAGGGCTTGCTCAGGCGAGATCCCCAGCAGAATACATTGCTCTAACTCCTCCTCAGCCTCAAGCAATGCCTTGGTTACTTCTAAGTTCCTCAGCCGCTCTTGTTTTCTTTTATATGTACTATAACTAAGGGTCTCCCCCCGGGCTCCAGCCTTAAAGGCGTCCCAAACCATACCTGTCTCCGCAGTCCCCCTATTGATCTCAAAAAAGGATTTTATCCATTGTGTCATATGTTGAATATACTGTTCATCACTTAGTAACCCTCTTTCAAACGTCCATACCCTCTCCTTCTGTGTAGCAGCTATTGTAGCCAAGTTTAAAATCGGCAGATTATGATCGGAAAATACTCTAGGAAGTCTTTCAATTTCTAAGCTAGGAATCAGAGAGTTAGTTACAAAATAATAATCCAGCCTTACACAGGTTTTATGCGGAGCTGAGTAATATGTGAACCCCATATCACCCGGTCTCAAGCTCCCCCATACATCTGTTAAAACATTGTTTTGTACAAGGCTAGATAGCGCCTTACACACTCTTTTTTTTCTGCCTTTGTATCCCCCTCGGGATCCAAGCCCGAGCCCTAACCCGTCTGCCCCATTAATATTGAAGTCCCCGGCTAAGATAACACAAGGAGCCCAGAAGGCTAACTCCAGATCCAAGTATTCAAATATCTCTGGGTCGTCATCAGTTGATCTATAGATCGTCCCCAGGGTAATCCACTTCCCATTAAGTAAGCACTCAACCAATGCCCACCTACCCCACTGATCTTCTAGCTTTTTCCTTGTAATTACATCCTTTTTTCTGGAAAGAATAGCCACACCTCTATTTTTTGCCCCTTGCTTAGAATATACTAATACCTGGAAGCCTAACTGGTCCAGAAGATACCCTTGAGTCGCCATTATGTGTGTTTCTTGTAATAGCACAAAATCCACATTCATCCTTTTTAATGCCAATGAAACTACCCGCCTTTTCCGATAATCATTTAATCCGCATACATTCCAGGTGACAAATCGAGTACCCATTAACCTGCGTCTAGTATTTGTCCCAGCCAGTGAATCCTACAAATTTTTCGATCCTTCCCCCACTTATGTATTTGTCTGGTTTTCCTATTCTTACATGATTTCATGCCATCTATCTCTAACACTCCTTCTTCCCTCTCTATTGTGCCCATACATTCTCTCAATGTGTCTTGCCCTGTACCCATACCCCCCCCCCGAGAGATCCCACCCTGAGAGCCCCCCCCCCCTTACTGGCAAATAGGTCAATCCTGACCTATGCGTGTCCGCCGGTTCGCAGTTTGCCACCCCCCCACTCTCTCCTTTTTTTTCTTTTTTCCTTTCCCCCTCATCTTTACATTCCATAAAATGCCGAATTGCTGCTGTTTTAGTCTAACCTTATTGATCATTATTTATTACCATATCAGACATTGATCTCGTCTTACTATGCTCTTTGTTTATATTTGATTTCCTCTTACTAACTTTTGCTAACTACCGGGCCCCCTTGCCCCTTAGAGAGTTTAGTTCATTAAGGTACTCCTGTGCTTTTATTTCAGAATGGAACACCTTAAATTGACCACTTAGCCCTATTTTCAATCGGGATGGGAACATCAGGTAGGCTTCACAGGTAAACACCCAAAATATCGATTCCAAAATATCGACTGCCCAGAATATCGAAGTTAAAATATAGAGTGGACAGAATATCGACTCATCAAAATATAGATAGGTCAGAATATCGAAATTGGGGTACAAAATATCGATTACCAAAATATAGACCTTAAAAATATCGAATACCATAATATCAAATATTAAAATAAAGATTACCATAATATCGAATTTTTTTTTGTGTTATGTATGGTAGTATATGTGTTAAAATGATGTATTATTGTTGTAATGTATGTTTAATTTATTTCAACAAATGAATGTAATGTAATTTAATTATTGCGTATTTTAATTCCGTAGCGGGTTGTGGGTTTATAGGGGAATAGGGTGGGAAGTAATTTAATTATGGTTAATTATATGTTAATTATATTTATATGTTTTGATAATTAATTAATTGATAATTAATTATTAATTGGTAATTTATTTTTATTAATTGGTAATTAATTTATATTAATTGATTAATTGATAATTATGTTAATTGTATTTGTTATTAATAGGAGCGGGTTGTGGGTTTGTAGGGGAATTGGGTGGGAAGTAAATTAATTGTAATAAAATAAATAATTAATTTTTTATTTATGTGTATTAATAATTAATTGATAATTAATTAATAATTGGTAATACATTTGTATTCATGGGTAAATAAATTGTATGAATTACTAAATAATTTTTATTATTTGCAAAAATATTTTTATTAATTGATTAATTGATAATAATCTGAATTGTATTTGTTATCATTGGGAGTGGGTTGTGGGTAATTGTAATAAAGTAAATATTAATTTTTTTATTTATGTGTATTGATAATTGATAATTAATTTGTAATTGGTAATTAATTATTAATAATTGGTAATAAATTGTTATCAATTGATAATTAATATTTTTAAATGGTAATTAATTGTTATTAATTGGTAATTATTTTTAATTAACTTTTTATCAGTATTGATAATTAATGTCATCTTATATTTAATTTAAATCATTACTTTCCCTACTTTTGCACTCTCTGGAGTGGGGATAGTAATTTTTACCTCTACGCTATCCAACGCTTTCCCTACTGTTGCACTGTTTGGAGTTGGAATAGTAATTGTTACCCCTACGCTATCCAACGTTTTCCCTACTGTTGCACTCACTGGAGTGGGAATAGTAATTTTTACCCCTACACTATCCAACGCTTTCCCTACTGTTGCACTCTCTGGAGTGGGAATAGTAATTGTTACCCCTACGCTATCCAACCCTTTCCCTGCTGTTGCACTCTCTGCAGTGGGAATAGTAATTGTTACCCTCCCGCTATCCAACATTTTCCCTACTGTTGCACTCTCTGGAGTGGGAATAGTAATTGTTACCCACCCACTATCCAACGCTGTCCCTACTGTTGCACTCACTGGAGTGGGAATAGTAATTTTTACCCCTGCGCTATCCAACGCTTTCCCTAGTGTTGCACTCTCTGGAGTGGGAATAGTAATTGTTACCCTCCCGCTATCCAACGCTTTCCCTACTGTTGCACTCTCTGGAGTGGGAATAGTAATTTTTACCTCTACGCTATCCAACGCTTTCCCTACTGTTGCACTGTTTGGAGTTGGAATAGTAATTTTTACCCCTACGCTATCCAACGTTTCCCTACTGTTGCACTCACTGGAGTGGGAATAGTAATTTTTACCCCTACGCTATCCAACACTTTCCCTACTGTTGCACTCACTGGAGTGGGAATAGTAATTTTTACGCTCTCTGTATCCAACGCTTTCCCTACTGTTGCACTCTCTGGAGTGGGAATAGTAATTTTTACCTCTACGCTATCCAACGCTTTCCCTACTGTTGCACTGTTTGGAGTTGGAATAGTAATTTTTACCCCTACGCTATCCAACGTTTTCCCTACTGTTGCACTCACTGGAGTGGGAATAGTAATTTTTACCCCTACGCTATCCAACGCTTTCCCTACTGTTGCACTCACTGGAGTGGGAATAGTAATTTTTACGCTCTCAGTATCCAACAAAATCTCGACTTTTTAAAATTACTTATATTATGTTTACATTTTAAGCTATTTTATATTATATTATGTATGTTTTATTTAATTCGATATTTTGGCTAACTATATTTTGACAGTCTATATTTTGGAATCGATATTTTAGTACTTACCTGTTTGTAGATAGGGAGTCGATATTCTGTCCCTCGATATTTTAGTGTCGATTTTTTGTATAGTCGATATTTTGTCCCTCGATATTTAGTCACTGAACCGGCTTCACACCCTAGGCTATGAAACGATGCAATGAGCTGTCGCACGTCACGTTATTCACGTTAGTAAGATGAAGTCGTCACACGCACAAACGCCATCTTTACTGTAACCAAGGCAACTTTACAAACACTCCGATGTTGGTTTTGACAACACGCTTCAGTTTTAACGAAGAAGGGAAGTAGGGAACTTTTATTTAAATAAAATCCTGAACGAATCGAGTGAAACCAGCAATGATTATCAGGTGGAATCTACACCAAAATTAGACACCAGAGTTTGATGTTATATTACTTTGATTTCCTCCACGTCAATCGGAATGTATGCAATTTAAACACCATTTTGCACAAAATGGTTGGATAAACGCTGGAACAGGACTAATAAGGTGCACATATATTTCACTTTAGTTGTAAAAAAATATATTTATAAAAAAAAAAAAGAAAAGTTAGCACAGTATAGGTTATTCTCAATTGTAGTGAACACGTGCATTTGACATATATTTTTTTTGTGTGTTGTTATTTTTTGTTTTTTGACAACATTCAATTCGATCCTCCGGCAAAATTTTTACAAATTAAAGGTGATCCACCCATGCCATGGCCAAGGTGGAAAGAAGAACTTTTTAAGTACATGAAGGCAATTGATGGTGAAAGGATGGGCTCTGAGAGGAAAAAAAGTATTCTCTTACATTGTTTAGGTTCAGAGGGTCAAGTGATCTTCAGATCTCTTCCTCAAATTGTTACACAAAATGCAGGAAGTGGCGATTCAATGAATGTTTACACAGAGGTATTGGCAAGATTACAAAAAAGGTTTAAGCCAAATGTTAGTATTGCTTTAAATCGTTTTAAGTTTTATACCAGAAAACAAAAGGAGGATGAATCTTTTGATGATTTTTTAACATCTCTAAGGTCTTTAAGCATGCATTGTAATTTTGGAGGTATGTCTGACGAAATGATACGTGACCAAATTATTGTCCACGTAAAATGTAAAAAAATTCAAGACAAGCTATGGGTCATGGGTGACCCAAATCTAAATGAGACTATTGCGACAGCCAAGGCTCAAGAGCAATCTGATCTGTGGATGGATACAGTAAAAAATAACACTTAAAAGAAAACGACAGAGGAAGAAATATGTGCTGTTGGTCACAAGTCTACATCTAAACAAAACACAACAGGTGGAAAACATTATTTAAATCGTTCAAAACAATATTTCCATCAAAAACCTTTCGAAGGACCTAATAATCAAGGAGTGTGTTACAGATGTGGCAACAAATCCCATTATGCCTCATTTCCTGGGTGTCCAGCTTTGAAGAGAGAATGTAAAATTTGCAATAGAATCGGACATTTCAGTAACATGTGCAGAGACAGACGCACACAATTTCACAGACAAGGTTCTATTTCAGCAGTGTCTGAGGAAGAAATGACAAATGTTAATACTGAAATGAACCATGGTTTTGTTGTTTCTTTTAGTTGGCAACATCACACAAGGTCAAAGATGTTCCCCCAAATGTGTTTTTCAGGTATGTGGTGTTGATTTACTCCTCATGGGTGAGTCAGGTTCCCCGTGGACCATCATTTCCCACGAATATTACATCGAAACGTTAGCAGACCACATGTCTATTGACAAACTAGAAGAACCAGACAAAATTGCTGAAAGTTTCTGTGGAACAAGAATTGATATTATTGGTTTTTTTCTGGTCAGCTTAGAATTTAAACACAGAAAAGCCAATGTTAAACTATACATCTCTTAAAAAGGAGTCAATGTCAGTGCTTAATTTGTGCCGGTGCTTTCCGGTGCTTAGCACCGGCATGTATTTAACAGGGCCGGGTCTATTAAATTTTCTCCTTGGGCGGGGGGCCGCAGTTTATGAAAAAATAAATGCACCTGTCTTGATCTCCGTGACCGTCGCTTCGGATGTCTTCCATGCATGTCTCCAGAGGATGGCCCACCTATCTCCAGGCATGACTGCATCACGTTCGGAGCATGTCATTTCCGTTGGATAATTGTGGTTAGGGGGCGGGCTGATGGGTGAGCTGGTTCTTGTGAGGCAGGCTGGGAAAGTTCATGCAACTGCGCAAACTCAAAGTGACGTCGGAGTGAATTAAAAATGTGTGCCATTCTTTGTAATCAGCTCGCACGCACTCAACTTACTGAGTCCAGTTGAAGTCAGCCATACGTAATTATTTCGACCTTTTCTATACTCGTGGCCTGGGCCTCTCACCAAGTGTGCTGTCCTGTTTAAAATAAGCCTGTTGCAGTTTCATGTGACTCATTTGACAAAATGTGCGTTTTAAACCAGAGCATGTTGATGAGACCCTTTCGATTCCCCTACGGCCCCCCACACGTATTTCCCAGCAGCTTTGCCTTCTTCACCCTCGGTATGGACTTCCAGAATTTCCACGTTGATATATATCTGGTGCAGGTGATCCCATTGCGGGGGTAGGGCTTCATCACCATGAGCTCCGTGGGCCGCCGCTTCACCCAGGAGTTCACCCTCATTTTAGCCAGTCTGCTTGTCTCGTTTAGTTTGGCTGATCACAAAGGTAAGCTAAACGTATAAATTATTTTGAAACTCATCATCCAGACGTTTCCTCCTTCCCAACTCCTACATGTATATATGTATATTCATTAACTCTTTATTAACCTTCATCTGATAAAACAGTGGAGTCAGGGCCTCAGTTTTCAATTTACTTCTGTGTACCATTTCGATGTTTGCAGTTTGCGTGTAAAGTATAAAAATAAATACAAGTAAGTCATAGATCCCTGCTTGATTGGCTTATTCTGTGTATCTGTGATGTTGTTATGTGGAGAAATTATCTACGTTAGTCTGTAAAAAGAGCAAAAACATTAGCAAGGCGTGTGATTAGGTGCAGATTAATCCATAGCCTGGTAGTTCCTTTACATTGAAGCGTCTTTTTTTCTGTTTGTGATCTGACTGACATTAGAGGATTGATTTTAACAATCTTTAACGCACTGTCATATGCAGTGTCTGGGTGTGTTCCGTTTACTTGTGATTGAGAAGTGCTCCACCGCCTACAAGTGCAGCCAGTTAAGTGAGACTGCGGTTGGCCCAGGCGCCTTTGTGCACAATTTCTAATATATCTGGAAGTGCGGCCAAAGTGAGTTCTTGAAATTGCTCCTGTCTTTAATTTCAGACAGTGCAGCTACTCTTTTAGTGCGTACATTTACTGCTTTATCTACTGTATGGCAATTTTTGGTTTTTCACATGCTTCTCCATTTCACCAAAACCGACTGCTACTGAGTTTATATGTGTTAACCCTATGAGCGCTGGCACATTCTGGGTATATATGAATAGATGTACTGGTTAGTGTGGAGCCTAAACCTAGTTGGAAAGTTGGTGCCCTTGACCACGATGGAAAGATATATTACATATGCTTTCCCAGTGCTTAATTTGAACTGGCTGTTGCAGGTGGGGCCCACCAGAACTTATTTTTGGGGACCGTTCCTATTTTTCTTAATCAGACATTCAGCCAAAGCAGAGAGACAAAAACATGAAAAGGGGAAAGAAAGAGAAATATGGAAAAACGGTGACACAGGAAGAAAGTAGTAACAAAAAAGAATGTGCACGAGTTCAGGGAAAAGGGTGACTTGTGCTGGACGAAATAGGCTTGATGTGGAATGAAGAATACTTAGCATTGCTATGCGGCATCTCCAATATTCATACTGCCACCTACAGGATTTGGGAAAACTTTGGGCACCAGCCCTTCCTGTTTTACAGATTAAACTCTGAGCCAAACTGCATCGTGTATCACTTTTGCGATCCCCGGGAGTGAGGCGTCAGTGGGCGAGGCTGTGACTAGGTGTAGCTGTGTCTGTGAGAGGTGTGCAGCCTTGGGGAGCTGACCAGACCGACAGCATCAGCGCCGTCAGGCGTGTGGTCCCGATAAGTTTATCTTGCTCCTCTGCGGGAGCAGAGCATGTTTTCACTATGAAGCAGGAGCATGAAATCACCACAGGCCTGCACTGTGCGTGTTCCTGGTCAAAGCTCTGAGCTACAGTCGCTAATACACATTATCATCTTTCACCCACGTGCAAAATGCTCTCAGGTACGTGCATCACTCTCAGACCTGTGAACAGCAGCTTCATGCATTAAACCCATGCAGAGCTCCTAACCACGTGCTGTAAGGCTGCCTCCCCCAACACACAAGCTTTGGAAGGTGGTTTTCACTGTTTTGAATCCGGAGGCCTAGCCACAAAGTTTTCCTGGATGTCTTTCAAAATGATGACCGAAAGACGCTGTGAAAAGGGAGTGCCTCACAGTAGAGGGGAGGTAAGGGAGCTCAGGTCCTCCAAGCACGATGTTACAAAGTGCAATGTCTCTTTTTTAAAGCTATATTATAGACTGATAATAACTCTAATAGTCAAACTAAATGGCATATGTTTGGTTTAATTACTCTCGTTTGAATTTGGATTTGCACTGCTCTCATTCCTTTTTCTAATGTTCTTGTTCAATGACTTTCCACTTCCTTCCTCCTCCGTCTCTAGGGCGTGGACGCACACTTTTTGTTAAGAGAACGCTTTAAAAATCTATATTTAATTAATTTTTGGGATCTTCCATCTCTTGAATTTTTTTTGCTCCAATAAGAAGCAATTGAGATGTGCGGGTTGATTTGTTGAACCCTGCTCGTGCTTGCAATTATAGACCGCAAGCCGCCCACAAAGCTGAGAACACCAATACCCCACTTGACTTCATTCAGTTAACTGCGACATAGTGGACATTCCACATCATATAAGACAAAAGACCAGCTGAATAGAATGGTCTTAAATTGAGGTGCAAACCCATGGGGAACCATAGTGTTTATTGAGCAGTGAGCTGCTCAACGAAGATCCACATAAAGTGCTGACATTCTGTGAAACAAAGAGATAGACCTTTCAAGTGGGGATAGCTTGTAATCCAGACCTAAAAAAGTAAAAAGGCATCTCCTTCAACATTGGTTCTCTTACATTCCTTTGGGATAGGACTGTAGAAGTCCCAATACTTGCTACTGTCATGCTGCTTCACTTCAGCCACTGGCTTGCATGGAAGCTACCACATTGCATCTGTCCAAGGTCCACTACATGAACCTTTGCCACCATATGCTAGTTTTCTGGTACTTGAGAGTCAGAAGTGCCAGTTGAGGATGTGGGTGACGCAACTAGTGTAAGTAGGTGGAGCCCCTGGAAGAAGAGGGTGGAGCCGAGGGAAGTGGGTGTGGCCTCCTAAAAAATGTTAGCACCTGCACTTCCTATTTTACAAATTAAGCACTGGTCAATGTATTAGGTTGGTTAGATCAATGGAAATTAGGAATTACACTTAATGCCAGATCTAAGGTACCAGTATCAATATGAGATGATAGTCTAATGAACGCAATATCTGTGGTTGAAAATCCACACAGCAAGGAAACAAAGTTCGTAGATAAAGCGGGAAAGCTCATAGGTCGTTTTGGTAAAGTTTTTGCAGACAAACTGGGCAAACGTAAAAGATTTTCACACAAAATTTTTTTGAAGACAAATAACAGGTCTACTGAGAGTTGGGGTGAGCCCTGCCTTTCCTGTGGGGTGCTTGCTAGGGAACGACCTGGAGCACACCAAATGGAGAGATGTAGAGTTTCGACCTCATACCGAGATGCTAGGATTACCAGGGTGGACTTGCGTAGTCACGCGGTCCATGGCTGCCCGGCATGGAACTCACCCCGGGTTGGAGCCTGGAATTAGGGCCCAACCCAACGGCAAGTGTGGAGAGAAGAAGGTGGTAGAGGACACGCCCCGTGAGATAAGTGGGGAGGCCGCAGAGGGGCCCCCGGAGTCCGCGGAGGTGGATGTCGTTCCCGTGGGGGACTTGCCGACCCTTGCCGACTGGCATGTGGAAGGAGGGCCTACCCGGGAGGAATCTTGTCAGGCACAAAGGGCATGCCCCACGCTTGAAGGCCTACGGCGACAGGCCGAAGCCCAAGTGGCCAGTCAGGAGGCGGGCGGATATCATGTGTATTGGGAGGATGGTCTCCTGTACAGTGAGCCTAAGGTGCCGGTACATGGATCTTCGAGGGCCATAGTGGTCCCCCAATGTTACCGGGCCTTCCTGCTGGAGTTAGCGCACAAGATACCCTTAGCCGGACATCTGTGCCAGGACAAAACCTCTGCGCGGTTGGTCCCACATTTTTATTGGCCCAGGATGAGAATTGCCTCAGACACCTTTTGTAAGACCTGTAAGTCTTGCCAGGCAAGTGGCAAGACTGGGACTAAATTGAAGGTCCCTTTGGAACCGCTCCCCGTGGTCGGGACCCCTTTTGAGAGGGTCGGAATAGACATCGTTGGGCCATTGGACCCTCCGACCTCAGCGGGACACCGGTTCATTCTGGTATTGGTGGACCACGCCACTCGGTACCCAGAGGCTATTCCTCTGAGGACCATCACTGCACCGGTGGTGGCGCGGGCACTGTTGGGGATTTTTAACCGAGTGGGATTCCCCAAGGTCGTGGTGTCGGACAGGGGCACGAATTTCATGTCGGTCTATATGCAGGCCATGTGGAAGGAGTGTGGAGTGACCTACCGGTTCTCCACTCCTTACCACCCCCAGACTAACGGGCTCGTAGAGCGCTTCAACAAAACCTTGAAGGGAATGATCCGGAGCCTGCCAGAGGGCTTGAGGCGTAAATGGGACGTCCTCCTCCCCTGCTTGTTGTTCTCCTACCGGGAGGTACCGCAGAAGGGAGTCGGGTTCAGCCCGTTTGAGTTGCTCTATGGCCATCCCGTTAGGGGTCCCCTCAGTTTAGTGAAGGAGGGGTGGGAGAAGACTTCGCAGAAGCTTCCCCGTGACATTGTCAGCTACATGCTGGCGTTCCGCAGCCAGATGGCCAAGCTGTGGAAGGCGGCCTCAGAGAACCTAGAGGCTAGCCAGACCGGTATGAAGGAGTGGTATGACTGCAACGCTCGGACGGTCGAGTTGGACGTTGGACAGAAGGTGTGGGTCATGGAACCTGGGGAGCTTTGTGCCCTCCAGGACCGGTGGACTGGCCCGTATGACATTGTGGAGTGACGAGGCCAGACCACATACGTAGTGGATCTAAAGACCCCCCGACAGCCCCTGAGGGTATTCCACGTCAACAGCCTGAAGCCGCACCATGAGCGATCAGAGCTTGCTCTCCTTATGGTGACGGATGGGAGCGAAGAGGAAGAGAGTGACGCTCTTCCTGACCTTCTAGCGGTACAGGAGAAGGATGGCTCTGTAGAAGGTGTAGTCCTTTCCCCATCCTTGACCGCAGAGCAACAGAAGGACTGCCGCCATGTCCTGGGACAGTTCGCCTCGTTGTTCTCCCTCACGCCTGGAATCACTCATCTGTGTACCCATGATGTGGACACAGGGGACAGCCCCCCGGTGAAGAACAAGTCTTACCGGCTCTCTGACCGAGTGAAGGATAGCATCCAGCGTGAGGTAACCAAGATGTTGGAGCTGGGGGTGATAGAACCTTCCAGCAGCCAGTGGGCTAGTCCGGTGGTGTTGGTGCCGAAAGCGGCCCCACCGGGTACCACACCGGAACTTCGGTTCTGTGTGGACTACAGGGGGTTGAACTCTGTCATGAAGACAGATGCTCACCCCATCCCACGAGCAGACGAGCTGGTGGACTGGCTGGGAGCAGCCCGGTACCTCAGCACCATTGACCTGACATCCGGATATTGGCAGATTGCCATGGCCGACGGAGCCGGGGAGAAGACAGCATTCTCCACCCCCGAGGGCCACTTTCAGTTCCGAGTGATGCCCTTTGGGCTCAAAATTGCTCCGGCCACATTCCAGCGGTTAGTGAATCAGGTACTATCTGGTCTGGAGTCCTTCTCAGCGGCCTACCTGGATGACATAGTTGTCTTCAGCAGCACCTGGGAGGATCATCTGCAGCACCTCCAGGAGGTATTGCAGGCGCTGCAACGCGCTGGCCTAACCATTAACAGGGGTGTGGAAATGTTTAAAAAAGCTACTTGGCCAAGGGACAAAATGTTACAGAAATCTACTTGCCCTCTGTAAATATCTGCTTGCCCTACCTACTGTATAAATCACTAAGCTAGGTCTGCACAGAGAGCCTGCACTGCAATCAGTGCAACATATATGCAATACATATTTCAAACGCCAGTTCAATTATGCAGTGAATGGTGATGCATACTTATATGCAAATGTTGAACTGGCTAGTTGTACAGCATGTGTGAAGATGTCATTGTGCACTGCACCCTCGTATCAGCAGGTTTGTCTGTGACAGACTTTCATATGTAAAGAAATGATAATCTAAAGACAGAGTGCAGACTGGTAATTGACTAAATTTCTTGCTGTCTTTGGGGATGACTGTGTCGGAATACGAACCTGTAGGACAGAAGGGGTTTCTCCTTCGTATGGCCAACTCATAGCTCTCCTGCTTCAAAATTATGCAAGAGATGTTCTGATAAATATGTGGATGGGAATAACTGCACTTCTTGGCCAAGCTTATCAACTCTTCATGGAGCAGCAAAATCACGTAGCAGAGTTACTGTGGTTCACTTAGACCGTATCCACGATTCTAGTCAGAGTTTCTATACTTTTAATGGGGAAGTTAAATCAATTTCTCCTTTAACACTCCTGGGCAGGTGTAAGGTGGTTATATTATGGTGTATGCAAGGCAACATCTGCACATTCTTCTCCCACACAAGAATCATATACAAAACTGGCAGTATCAGTGCAAGGTTCTCTTGCACAGTACCGGTGTTGTAATGGCGGAAGCAGCAGCGGAGGCTTCACTGATATGGAGAGGCAACTCTTCGGTGGATGTGCAAGTTTGTCTAACTCAGAACAAAAGTTATGTAGAACATATGACACACACTCAAACTTACATAGCAGCAAATAAAACTTAATTCCCTTCTCACGGCAAATGGAAGGACAGCTAAGTTAAAGAAACAGTCAATCTAGAAGTGGGGGGGCTAAGGATCATTGTGATGGAGGGATAGCGAGTCACTGGAAAGACTCAGCATTCCATGTCACACCTAGCAAGGACACCTGGGCTCAGTCACAGTAGAGTTGGAAACCCTTTCCTGCCCTGATGGATATTCAAGGCAAATTTGACTAATTAAGATTATTTATGCTTCAGCTGCCAGGATGTCTAAATCCAATATTAACTGTTCAGCTGAACAAACATCCAGAAGTGCCACAACTTGTTTTTATTTTCTCTGTTATTGTGGTGTCTGACCATCATCTAACCCCTTCTGCAGACTGACTCACATCTAGTATTTCCCTGAAGGACCAAATAAAGCTGTAGGAGGAAGGGAGCAGGGGGTACACCAAAACCATACTTAGGGCACGGACCAAAGCACTGCACAAATGCCAACATGTCACAAGCCCATCTCTCCCTGCTTCCTAGCCCTAGCCATAAGAGGTGTAAAGGTCTTCAAATACACACGAACCATCATGTATAGTGCATTAGATACTTTAGCAATTAAGGAAAATCTACAACTCCTCTCAACCTGAACCTACCCACCACTTCAGACAAAATGGAAACGCACACCTTGCACTGACAACAAATAAAGTTAACACCCCTAATTAATAACTGGAACATAAAGCAATGTATACAGCACCTACTGCTGATGGTTGCAGGCAAAAGACCCTCCAGTAATTGCCCCACCCTTCATTACAGATAATACGTAAATACAATAACACACAAATGTGCTACTGTTTTTTTTCACACAGGGTCTTTAGCCAGAAACGGTTTCGGGGTAGATTGCTAAAATATAGATCTGTAGTAATCTAGGAACCAGTTAGGTCTTAATAAATGACAAACACACTTTGGGATTGAGTCTTTAGCTGGAGTGCTACTGCAACCAGATCACATCCCATATTTCCGGACGAAGGCAGAGAAAGAAGACATTAGGAATGTTGGAGCTCCATGCTAGAGTGCAGGTGAACTAAACAATTACACTTATGGTGGCAGCAAGGTGTGTGAACTCACTGAGCTATTTTTCTTGCTCATGCACCCTGTAATCCCATTCCTGAAGGTGCTCTGTTCTGCATTGTGAAGGATAAGTGATGGGGTGTAAAGGTTCTACGACCTGCACTTAAGAGTGCACAGCACATGAATTATGCAGTAGGTGCACTCATAGGCAGTGGTATCTTACTGGTGTGTGTTCATCTCGCACACACCATAGACTGGTTCTTACCATCTCACCACTAGCCCAGATCTTAATAAGCTACTACATTTTAAAGTCGAAAGGGCCCAAGTTCAGAGCACAGCGTTTCTTTTCAGTTGAGAGGTAGACCAAGTCATTGGGAACTGGCCGAAAAATCCTTGCACATGTGTGCATCAACTGCATATTTGTTTTAATTGGTGCAGAAGCTATGGGGTTGACGGGCCAGTACTCTGCTGCAGCACTAGATAAATAGAGTAGCCGTGCATCTGCACTAGCATTTCAGATACCGCCAGTGTCTGATGCACAAGGGTATCGGGGACATGCAGTTTAAGTGAAACTGCAATGCATGCCCTGGCTGCTTCAGAGACCGAGTCAGAGAGACAGCTGGGAAGTGTAGGCCCTGTGAAAACTGAATTTCGTGTTTGAGCACAACATAAAGCTTTTCATATATCCTTTATACCCATTCAGCAATGTAGAGGGTGCGGAGGGGGCCAGATCTCGGAGCACAGGGCCACACAGAGTTAAGGGGACGAGAAGACAAAAAAATGCAGGAACCTACATCCGATTCCTAGAATGAGGACGGTGCCAGAGCAAATTACAAAGGGCAGAGGGCGAAATGACAAGAATGAAAACCCCTCTCCTCCCTCACCCCCTCCCAAGTCTCTTACTACTGAATGCTGAAAGTGCGTTGCATTGAAGCAATGTTTTCCTGCTTTTTCATGTGCAGCTTTTCTGAGGCATTGAGATGCCCTGCATTTCATGACCTTCGGAAATGCGCAGACATTCTTTTTTTTCTTCTGCAGAGTGCCCCTAAGCCCACCCCCAGACTGAGATAACCAATAGTCTTAATTTAATATCATCCCGGACCCCCTCGAATAATAAAAATACACTCTAGACATCACCAATACCTCATACACAGACCCACTCATCTTAAACTATCCCAAAATACATGCACAGTCGCCCACACAACCATAAAGACCACAAAAAACATACTTTTGATACAGGCTTCAGTTTCACTGGCAAGGTACGTAGTCGTGTCAAAATTGTTAACTGCGTTCGAAAAAAACAGTCTAATCCTGAATTTCTCTTCAGGCAATTTGTGATCCTGACGAAACGAGTTGACCTCCCAGTTGACCTGCCAGTGTTTCCTGAAAACCATCGAAAAACAAGCCAAATGAGTCACAGTTCACACACAAAGTGACACACAGTCTCCCACGCTAACAGGTGGCAGGCATACACCTCTGGCAGAACAGATCGATGTAACACACTCATGAAGGCTCACAGTAGACACCCACCTGCCTCGGGAGCATGCAGCCTCACCATTAACATTGTTACAATCCCGGGCCTCACCGGTATTGGATACTCACTGTCAAGTCTCTTGCACGGCTGCGTCTTGGTGCTCTCGTCAAAGCACAGATTATTAGAAGTGGGGGGGGGGTGAGACACCCATTTGCAGCAGCTGGTACCTCAGGCCCCTCAGCGGTTAACTCACGTGCTGAAATGCTGAGTTGCTGACAGCGCTCAATTCATGTTTAAAA
This sequence comes from Triturus cristatus, assembly GCF_964204655.1. Classification (NCBI taxonomy): domain Eukaryota; kingdom Metazoa; phylum Chordata; class Amphibia; order Caudata; family Salamandridae; genus Triturus; species Triturus cristatus. The sequence goes on from NC_140594.1 coordinate 1,153,508,716, forward strand.
GACGCAGGGGCGCAGATTGTTCCTGTGCCTGGTAACATGATTGCGACGCAGGAGAGGGGAGCGCGATCCGATGCTCATGACTGTCAGAGGCCTCGAAAGGTTCTCTGAGTTTCTTTTGTGATTTCTGATTGGCTGTGCGCTCCTGAGTGCCCACAGCTCCGATATTTATTATTTACGCAATTTAATGTCTACTTGTCCGTCGGACAAACTAGACATTAAATCTTCTTGCCCATCATAAACATCAACATGGTTCGGGCGTCGGGCGATATGATTCCCCCACCCCTGCATTAAAGCCAGCAAGTGCCAGATTGGACAGGGATCTGTCGTGTACCTGGGACACCTGGTGGGTGGAGGTAAGGTGCAACCCCTCCAGGCCAAAATAGAGACCATCTTGACTTGGGAGCCCCCCAAGACCCATACAGAGGTCCGAGCTTTCCTCTGCCTCACTGGGTATTACCGCCGGTTTGTCAAGGGATATGGCACCATCGTAACCCCCTTGACGGAATTGACCTCTAAGAAGCAACCTCGCAAGGTTATATGGACAGCTGCTTGCCAGGAGGCATTTGACACGCTGAAACATGCGATGTGTACCGCTCCAGTACTTGCAACTCCAGATTTCAGTAAGGAATTCATTGTACAGAAAGACGCCTCAGAGCACGGCATAGGTGCGGTGCTCTCGCAACTCAACACCGAGGGCCAAGATAAACCAGTGGCCTTCATCTCCAGAAGACTCCTCCCTCGGGAACGGCGATGGAGCACCATTGAGAGAGAAGCCTTCGCGGTGGTCTGGGCTCTGAAGGAGTTGAGGCCATATCTCTTTGGAACTCACTTCCTCATTCAGACCGACCACCGCCCCCTTCGCTGGCTCATGCTGATGAGAGGCGAAAACCCCAAGTTGTTGAGGTGGTCCATTTCCCTACAGGGGATGGACTTTCGGGTGGAACACCGGCCCGGAGTTGACCACGCCAATGCTGACGGTCTCTCCAGGTTTTTCCGCCTTAGCGATGAGAACTCCCTAGAGGTTGGGTAGCTCTCCCCTCTTTCGGCTGGGGGGGACGCGTGTTAGACCTGTCAGCCCTAGGGTGGTCTCCCCCTCTATTTTTGATCGTGCCTCATTTTTTCCACCCTCATTAGGTCTCGCGAGCCAAAGGCTCGAAGAGACATTTTATATGTGGGATTTTCAAAGTGCTACCCACAGTTTTGGCTGGCCTAAGCCTTGAGTGCACGTGCACAGCTGCTCCCACTCCCCCTCCCTTCTCTATAGCTTTGGCTCCTTTGAAGCACTTCAAAGGGTCCGCTACCCCGCCCCCAAGCGCTCGTTGTTTCTCCTTTCAAGTCCCGGAGTCTAATCTTCTGCCTGTCCACATGCTGAGTAAGAGTTATTAAACAATGTTTACTCTTTCCGTGCCTGAATTGTGTTTTTGTTTTGTTGCATTGCACAGTGGCGCTTACGGTAGCCCTGGACAGCCCCTGAACATTATTCAAAATTGCGATATCCCTGTCTGTCCCTTTATATTCACCGGTGTAGGCGAGGAATTGTTAAGCCCCTTTTTGCAGGGGCACGCATCAGCGCTATGCGACACAACATGTTCTCCTCAAAGCCAGCAAGAATTTCCCTGGGTAGAAGCTTTGCTCTGTCATTGGCCCTGCACAGCTGCTGCCCGGGGCAAAAGTCGCTCACACACTCTTTTCAAACACAAATGTTTACTTATGATGGAATTGTAATTCAGCAATACGTTGCAGGGACTAAAACGTCCCGTCAACTTTCAAAGCATTAACATCCAGACCGCTGCTTATTAGAGAATTAAAATGGCGATCACCCTTCCCAATGCACCAGTGCCTAGCTCATTTGTATCGGAGGCACATTCCCCCTGCAGCAGTCTCCGCTGTCAGCCATAAGCGGAGCACATCTGGCTGCTCTAGTGACCACCCTCGCGCACACATACCTGACTGCCATCAGTCCCGGGGTGTAATCCCCTGCCTGTCCACGTGCTGGGTAAGAATTATTAAACATTCTTTACTCCGTTCTTGCCTGAATTGATTAATTGTTTTGTTGCGTACTAGGCACTGTTTCTTTGCAACTGACTTTTTCCAGATGGCATAGGAATCATGTTTCTTTCAGAATTTACGTTTACATAGCTCTTGGTTTGACAATTTATTGTTTCCATTCACCATCCTTTCAGTGGCATCGCACATCGCTAAGCTGGTGAGAGTGTTACTCTTTTAAATTAATTTACTCGGATATATATATAAATCCATAGGTAGGAAAACAACTTGCTGCTGATCGCCACAGAAAGTTCGAGGGCATGTTTCATCACATGGAAATCATGCAGGCTGAGCAGGACACAAATAACATCCCACTCTTGTACTTCAAATCCTGCATCTCAAAGACTTTAAATGCTTGCGTATTAGTGCACCACCTTTCAATATTCCACCTTCTCATTCATGGCGTTTTATTTGATTCACTATTTGATTTGCAGTGTTTTTTATAACTAAATAATTAGTATTAATGGGACTGAAACTTGCTTCTTAAATATATTTTACTACTAGTTTCATGAATTCTGTAATCTCGTCTCATACAGCACTTGCTAGTGAAATATATTTGTATATTTAAGTTATCAGAAATGTAATTCAGATCAGTTACACATTGCTTATTACCTTTTTTTTCGTTTATTGCCCATAGCCAAGATAAACTGCGTATTTAAAAGGTTCAGGGTTTCTTTGTCTTATCACCAATGTGCGAGTTGACAGCCAACAGAAAAGGGTTTCATTTCAAATGGCTCGTGCAAGGCTTGGACTTCTTGAGTTACACCTAATGGAAGTTTTGATCTCTGTAAAATGTCCAATACTTGGAGACAAGCAATGTCTGGTCTTTTTAGCCCACATGTGTCATATTTATTGACCCTTGTCCTTCCCACCAAAAGCTTTTAGTAATCAGCCTTGAAACATCTCCAACGAATTGTTCCTTGACACAGATTGTCAGATTCCTATTAAATCTACACTCCTTTATGTCACTGCACTTCTAAATACAAAACTTTATGTAACGGCGCCAAGTCGCTTTTAGTAAATGGAGCCATTGCCCTATTAACTTCATAGGAAAGAGGAAAATGGAGGGTTGGTAATCCTCTATTTTTCTTCTAATGTACAAGTAAAAACCCAGTTTCTGTTCTGCTCTGCACCTACGAATGGTCTACGTTACGAAAGCATTGCTCTTTCAGGGTGAAATAATTACATGCATTACAGATCTTCTACAAGGATCCGTGTTGTCGACTTTATCTAGGATGCCTATCTGCGTGCACCCATCCACCAAAGGTTGTGTTGCTGCGGTTAGACATTTGGCACAACAAACTATAGGGGCACTGCTAAATAAATATTATTTTTTGGCACTAAACAATAGATTCTGTATGAAGCACCCAGTTAACAGGTACACTTAGGGGCATATCAACAAGGGCTTTATCTCTGCTTTTTTTGCTTTAAAAGCCAAAAAAGCAGAGATAAAACTAGCACCCTATCAACAACAGGGTGCTAACACGCAAATTTGCATGTTAGCACCCTTTTACTCTACGCTTCCCCTTGCATCTCTAATGAGATGCAAAGGGGGCGTTCCAGAGTAAAATAATAGGAGAAATGTCGCTAAGCGACATTTCTCCTATTATCAAGAATATCGCTAACCTTGTTAGAGACAAAAAAAGCAGCGCTAAACGCGGTTAACGCTGCTTTTTTACGTCTGCTAATTTTCAGACTTAGCCATGATATCCTATGGAAGGAGGATATCATGGCTAAGTTTGCCTGTCCCTATCAACAAGGTAACGTGTGATTATCGCTGGGTTTCCAGCGATAATCTCACGTTAGCCTGTTAGCGTGTAGATTTTTATCGCTATTGAGATAAGCGTTGCTAATAGCACGCTATCTCAGCGATAAAAATTCACGCTAGCCGGCGATAATTATCCTCACGCTAAGAGCGCTGAGCGATAATTATCGCCGGTTGTTGTTGATATGCCCCTTTGTTCTTTCCACTTAAGCTTTTCTTCTAATCTTGGGAAAGGTACATTATTTTTTCAAGAAGATGAGGTGAATTCGCTCTCACTTCCAAGTTTTTTTCCGTCGATAACTGTGCCACATGTCAAGCCCCATTATCTTACTTACGGATCTCTAGATCTCAAAAGTATTTCCAGGTACAAGGGATAATGGGAACATGCACAAGGCTGCTGCCTCCGTCTCAGAGCTCAACAAGCATTTGCAATGCAATAGGTCTCATATTTGTAAGAATTTTAGCTATTGCCTTTAAAAATGACAATGCCCTTTCTTTATGTGTTTTGAAAACCTGTAAGTGGTGGGTAAACGCACTTTGTACTTATAGTTCTTGCTTACGAGAAGCAAGGCTGGCAGTAAAAGAGGCACATTTACTGCCAACCTTGCTTCTCGTAAGCAACGACAACTACAAAGTGCGTGTTTACACACAACTTGCAGGTTTTAAAAGCACATAAATAAAAAGCATTGTCATTTACAATGCCAATAGCTCAAACTCTCACAAATGCGAGACCTATTGCATTGCAAATGCTTGTTTTTATGTTGGACTTAGGTCTCCGGGCGCCTTTTCATTGCCAACCAATGTTAAGGTGCAGGTGCTCCCTTCTCCCAAGATGGCTGCCACAGGCCCCTTTTTTGTCCCATAGGTAGAATGGGGAAGCTCCTGGAATGTGCTGGAACCTTCTAGAAGGGAGGTGGGGTTTTTACTTTTGCCGCCTTGGATAGAGGTCACCTGACCTAGGGCTACTTAAGTGAGGGAGGGAACTTTTTCTAGTTAGTTGGCCAGTTGGGGTAAAGCAGACCTGGAGGATCCAAGCAGGAGTGTCGGAGGTAGGGCCTAGCCAGGGACTTATGCCTCTGAAAGTGACAGGACTTAGGTACTGCCTTTTAAGTGAGTGAGGGATCCTGTACAGCCCACTGATCTAGCCCAGCGGTAGGAGGACCCAGGGGCCATCTGCCAAACCTGACTAGGAAGGAACTAGTCACCAACTCAATCCCTACCCCCAAGAAACAGAACCCCTAAGGGCGCCAGAGACATCTGCGCCAGTAAGATTGCTGGAACTTCATGCTGAAACTGAATGCTGAAACTAAATGCTAGAACTTCATGCTGAAACTGAATGCTGAAACCAAACGCTGGAACTTCAGGCTGAAACTGAATGCTGAAACCTAATGCTGAAGCTCCCTATTGAAACCTAAGCTGAAAGTGACTGCTGGACTGCTGGGGGATCAACCAGGTGCTAGCGCTGTGACCCCCGCGCTCCCCGACCTTGCCTGGGATCCCCCGAGTCAGTCCCGCATCGGGCGCGGAGCGCTGAGCCCGCCGTCGCCCCTGCTTAACTTGTCACCCCCCCCCTGGTGCGGGGACCTGAAGCGTGCTCACCGCCGCGGCCCGGAGGCCTGAAGTGTGCCCCATCATTGAGTCGGGGCCCGCGGAGAAGCCCGGGGCCCCGTCGCTGCTGTCGCAGCTGCTGTCGGAGGCGTGAGAGGCTGTGACCTGTCCCCCGGCTGCTGAGCGCATTGATTGCGGGGCCCGGAGCCGTGACGGACGCCGCTGCAGTGAAGATCCCCCCAGGACGCCGAGATCGAGGCAACCCCCGGGGGCTGGGAGATAGCGTGGCCGTGCGGAGGCCTGGGACTCACCCCCCTGCTCCCCGGGAGGCTGGTGGAAGACCCGGTGCGCCCCCTGTCGATCGGGAGCGGCACCGCACTCCGAGACTCTGGTTCCCCTCCGTGGGATTCCCCCCTGACATCGGAGACTCTGATTCCCCTCCGTGGGATTGCCCCCCTTGCTGCTAGACTGCCGCGTACAAGGGGACCAAGTGCTTAAGGCCTGATCATTACGAGTAGCGCTGTGTTCTGAAGTTCTGCTCTGAAGTGCTTGATGCTTAATTATTACGAGTAGCGCTGTATTCTCAAGTTCTGCTCTGAAATGCTTACGGCCCGATTATTACGAGTAGCGCTGTATTCTGAAGTTCTGCTCTGAAGTGCTTGATGCTTAATTATTACGAGTAGTGCTGTATTCTTAAGTTCTGCTCTGAAGTGCCTCTAGCTTGATTATCACGAGTAGCACTGTATTCTGAAGTTCTGCTCTGAAGTGCTTGATGCTTAATTATTACGAGTAGCGCTGTATTCTTAAGTTCTGCTCTGAAGTGCTTGACGCCTGTTTATTACGAGTAGCGCTGTGTTCTCACGTCCTGCTATGAAGTGCTTAGTGCCTGGTTATTACGAGTAGCGCTGAGTCCTCAAGTTCTGCGCGTAAGCGCTAGTAGTCTTCCATGTGTGGCGCTACGTTTTCCGGCCCTGTTTTAAAGCGCTGATAATCGCTAGATACCGCGCAAGGTACCCAAGGCAGATTGAAAGGTTAGTGGTGGGAGGGGCGCAGCGCGCTGGTTAACCGCTGTGTTCACCGTTCCCCCAGGTTCGTCAGGTATTGCCAATGGAACTATGATGAGTTGCGGATGAATCTGACGCTAATGTATTCAGGTGCTGCATGCTGCCTCATAATGAATTGCTGGTGAATCTGACACTAATGTATTCAGGTACTGCCTAGGGCACCATAATGAAATGCTGGTGAATCTACTGTTAATGTATTCAAGTAATGCCCATTGCCATCTCATGAACTGCGTTTGCATTTAACTGCTTAGATAAACTTGTTTGTTTTTCATTGAACCTACTGTGTGGCGTCCATTATTGTGTGCATTTCCTGCTTCAGGGGATGAGTGTGTTGTATGGTCGCTTTACACTTAAGCCTTCGGGTGCCCAACCGCTCGAGTCACGTTACCCCCTTAGGGCCCGGTGACCCCAGGTCTTACAGCCACTCAATTGCACAACACACAATTTAGCGCCACACATTCCACAATTCCACACCACACAACATAATTACAATCCACATAATACTACTCAACAACACATAATTTAACTCCACCTAATTTCACGCTACTCAATGCACCCCACATAAATCCACTATATGCCACATGACAACAATCCACATTAATACACTCCATACCATGCCACATAATTCCACTCAACACCACACTGTTCCATGCCACACTATTCAACTCCACACAAATCCATTCCACACCAAATAGTTCAACACCAAACCACATTATTCCACTCCGTTTTGCGCATATACTGGCAAACTATCAGTTACAGAGTGCAGGAAGTCACTGGTACGGCTGTCTGGTCATTGGCAGAAAGTTGTCTGCTGGGACTGCATAAGCGACCCAAGAAACAGAAGGTCCATTATAGATTTGCCGACTTGGCAGTAATAATAGCAAAACAATGCGATGGAAATCTGCTTTTCCCCCTACACCCCTTTCATGGCAGACAGAAATGATCAGCTGGGGTGCTGCAGAGAGTAGGCTTATTAGACAGGAAGAGTTTAGAGGACTGCGTAAGATTCCTATTTCTCTGGAATGGGATCACATGCTTGAAACATTTAAAGCCATAGATATACTGACTCCTCCAGCATCGCAGGGTGGGGTGATCCCACCCTTACCTCCCGCATCCCCAAGAGCTGGACTATCTGCTACCCACTAAATGCTGTATCACTTTATCTCTCGGATGACCAAGGGATATATACACACATATGCTTTGAAACTGTTTGTTTCTCACTGAATGAATATAATCTTTTGCTATGTTACGTTGTAAATTTGTGGACCAGGAACAGGGGGGGAGGGGAGTAGTTTATGTTTTAGTATTAGTTTGGTAATGTATAGTTCATTGAATAATTACGAGTTTTCTAATATTCGGATATCTCTTTATATCAATGGCCAGACAATTCCTTCTCTTTTGCTCCCTAGGCAAAATGACACTGTATTGATGTGTGTTCTTGTATACGATTATCCATACTGCCATTTATACCTTGGAGATAACCTGTGTATTCATGATTGATGCCTCTCAAAAACTAGTGGTCAATTGTGTCATAATCGCGTGGGCAGGGCAGGTGGGAACGCAGACCGAGGGAGAATCACGCCGGGACTACATCACCCACAAGGCCGGTCAAAAGACGGAACAACGCAGGGAGGCAGTGTCAATGATTCGTTCTGAAACCTGTAGCTGGTCAACGGCCCGCGACCTGCATCGTCGAACCCCGCCGAGTTTACCGAACCTCGGTCAGCCCGGATTCCCAGCCCTGAGCTCCACGCCTCCAGAAGCGCTGGACAGTGAGTGTCTCCAGTCCGATGCTCCCCACCTCCGGAGCTGCCCTAATCACCGCCGTCGTAACCTGCCTCCAGAGGTGAGTGACTTCACCGCTACCTACGCTCAACGCGACCCCGGAGGTTCCGGATCCCGCTCCTCTGCTCCATCCTGTACGGAGGGGTAACTAGTGCCCTCCGTTCTCCATCGCTTGCTTTTCTCCTGCTGTTTTGTCCTTTTCCTCAGCACACCGCAAAACGCCCCCTCAGTAACCACTACCCCGGCGCTCCTCGGCCCCAAGGATTGCTGGGCCTTGAGTGGAAGCGCCACCAGAGGTTATCGGGTGCTCTAGACCTCCTTTTCCTCCTTGCCTACACCCATCGTCCAGGCGCTCCTCGGCCCCACGGATTCCCGGGTCTTGAGTAGTAGCGCCCTTGTCGGCTCCCGTGAGGCTCAAAAAACGTATTTGGTTCTTTCACGGTCTGAGCCAGAAACGAGAGCGGAGTCAGATGTCGGCTTGAACCTCACCGGCTAGCTAGTGACCTCGCCCCAGTGCGTCCATCTGGACCGAGACCTTGACCAGGGGCACTGATTCCAGCTCCATCCGACCAGGGAAGAGAGGACAAGGTATCTATCCCAGCTGACTCCTCCCTTCCTTCCCTCGCCCACCTGTCTCCCGAGCCCGAGGGTCTTTCATACGAATCCGGGTTGGGTACGGATGGGAGGGGGAACCCTCTATAGCATCAGCGTCATCCCGGGGAGAAGACCCAGTGTGCGCCTCGACAGAATCATTGGCCCACGAATTATCCTCCTCCTGATAACGCTGATTTAGAGATGGCCACGTTAGACGACGTAGTTGCCGCTTTGGCCTTAGTCCAGGCTGAGTTGGCCACGTCTCGGGCAGAAACAGCGGCGTTGCATACCCGCTTGGACCGCCTTCAGAGAAACCCCTTCGATGCAGGGAACACGTTCCCTACAACCACACCCCAAGTGGTAGTGGAGATGCCAGCACACGTGCCTTTGGCTCCACCTGAACGATATCACGGGGAGATACAAAAGGTACAGGTGTTCATGACCCAGATACTGCTGCATTTCCAATGCAAGCCTAAACTGTTTCTGACTAACCAAGCTCGGGTAGCGTTCCTCATCTCCTACCTGGCCGGGGAAGCGGCGCAATGGGCCGTTCTGATAGTCAGGAGAGATGACGCCCTCTTATATGGCTGGGACACCTTTCGGCTGGAGTTCGAAAAAACCTTTGATCGCCGGGCAGACACCTTCTCTGCCGACGGCGATCTCCTTGATCTCCGGCAAGGCAACAACGGTTTCATCTGCTACGTCAACAGCTTTCGACGGTTGGTGGCCGAAACAGATTGGCCCGAATCTAAGCAGGCAGCGATCTTCTACCGAGGGCTTTCGGAAGACCTGAAGGACGTGATCGCCCAAATCGACCCCCAACCCCGCACCTGCGCGGCTATGATCGAATTGGCCTCCCGCCTGGAATATCGTCTGAGGGAAAGAAAAGGAGACCACAAGCGCAAGGAGAAACCCCTTGCGTCGTACGAACATCCCCGTACTACAGAACCCGTAACAACCCGCTCAGAGCCCATGGACATAGGGACGTGAGAGCGTCTCTGACCCTCAGTGAACGAGACCATCGACGTAAGCAGGGTCTCTGCTTATATTGTGGCAAGAAGGGCCACTTCCTACGTGAATGCCCCGTACGCCCCAAGACCGGCCGCAATCGCGCCAGCCAAGCTGCCGCCCTTACCAACGAAGAACCGACGGGAAACCCGAGGGCTTGAAGGTTCAGGAGGGGACATCTTCAAGCTACCTGTCGATCCTTTCTACGGAATCCGACGTCACCAAGGAGCCTAACCACTTTTTTGTTTCCTTATACGTAGTGGTGAACCACATTCCCCGATTCGTTCGCGCCATGGTCGACTCCGGAGCCACCGGTTGCTTCATAGATAGGACCGAAGCAGAAAGGCTGGAAATTCCGCTACTGCTCAAGGACCAGCCAGAACTCGTCTATGCGGTGGACGGTAAAGAGCTGGACTCCGGTCCCATCAAATATCAAACCCCTTCTCTGTGGGTCACCATAGGGGAAGACCACGGCGAGTGGCTCACCTTCGTCATTCACGCACCGCGCTGCAACCTCATCCTGGGGTTGCCCTGGCTGAGAATGCACGAACCCCACATCACGTGAGCAACCAACTTGATACGGTTCAACTCCGCCTTCTGTCACCGCCAGTGCAAGCTGCCGAGAGGGCACCCGGACATGGATGTCACCCCCAACCAACACGTGGCCACAGCAGCCGAAAAAGACATCACACTCCCGCACTGGTACTCCCCCTACGTGGACGTCTTCGATAAACAAAGAGCCGAAGAATTACCGCCACATCGGCAATACGACTGCCGCATAGACCTGATACCGGGGGCTACCATCCCATGCAGCAGAATATACGCCCTTACGGGCCCTGAAACCCAGCATCTCCGCGAATACCTGGACGAATTCCTGAAATTGGGCTTCATTCGTCCTTCTAGGTCTTCGGCGGCGTCTCCCCTCTTCGTTATCCCGAAGGCCAACGGCGAACTCCGCTGTTGTATAGACTATCGCGCCCTCAACGCGCTGACCGTAAAGAACTAATACCCATTACCACTGATTCCGGTGCTCCTGGAACAAGTACGGGAAGCCAACATTTACACCAAATTGGATCTCCGAGGGGCATACCACCTAGTACGCATACGAAGAAGGGACGAATGGAAAACAGCTTTCAAAACCAGGTTCGGCCTGTTTGAGTACCTGGTCATGCCCTTCGGGCTCTGTAACGCCCCGGCTGCCTTCCAGTTCTTCCTCAACGAAGTACTGAGAGACTTCTTGGACAAGTACGTCGTGGTGTATATAGACGACATTCTCATCTTTTCGTCTAACCTACACGACCATATACACCACGTGACGACAGTGCTACAAGCCCTGAAAGACCATCGATTGTTCTGCAAACTCACGAAATGTGAGTTCCATGTAACGACGGTGGAATTCCTTGGCGTTCTGTTGACCCCTGCCGGACAGATTATGACCCATCGCAAAGTTCAAGCCGTAGTGGAGTGGCCCCGACCCGGGTCTGTGAAGGAGGTTCAAAGCTTTCTTGGCTTCTCGAACTTTTACAGGAGGTTCATCCACCACTTCTCCCAGTTGGTGACCCCCCTCACCCGGTTAACGCGGAAAGGGGTTCCGTTTGTCTGGTCTACCGAGGCCCAAACAGCATTCGATCGGCTTAAAGAGGCATTCACCTCCGCTCCCATCTTACGCCATGCCAAAACAGACCTTCCGTTTATCGTGGAAGCAGATGCCTCCGACGTGGCGGTCGGCGCTATCTTATCCCAACGGCAACCCGACACTGGACAGCTTCATCCGGTCGCCTTCATGTCTCGAAAACTATGCCCGGCCGAACTGAACTACACCATCTCCGAAAAGGACGCCTTGTCTCGTCAGGAATTCCCCAGCCTCATGGCGGAGACCCCCGACCAACCAATACTGTCACCGGAGCAAGTGGTGGGTAGTCTGAAGACCGAGACGTTCCTGCAGAACGTGAGGAAAGGGATACAGACGTTTGCCTGGTCAGCCTGGCTGAAGCGACACAAAGAATGGCGACTCCACGACGGCCTTCCCATGTGTGGCTCTCGAGTATTGATCCCTACTCTTCGACTCTGCAAACTCGTCTTCGACTGGTGTCACAACGTGCCCTGTGCCGGTCACATGGGAGGAACAAAGACCCTGGAGTTGGTGTTGAGACAATGCTGGTGGCCTTCTGTCCGACAGGATATCCTGACCTGGGTAAGAAACTGCACTGTCTGCGCCCAAATGAAGGCCGATCATCGTAAAGAACAAGGCCTCCTGATGCCTCTTCCGACCCCGACGTATCCGTGGGAGAAGATCTCCATCGACTTCATTGTAGGTCTGCCCAAGGACCAAGGCTGCACGGCGATAGTAGTCGTCATCGACTACCTCACTAAAATGGGACATTTTATCACGTGCAAACAAGTACCCTCGGCAGGGGCTCTGGCTAAACTACTGTTGGTCCACGTGGTCCGGCTACACGGCCTTCCCCTAGGGATAATATCGGACAGAGGATCTCAATTCACCGCCCGTTTTTGGAGAGTCTGGTGCGAGGAACTTGGCATACACTCCGCGCTATCCACCAGCTTCCATCCCCAAACGGACGGACAAACAGAGAGACTGAACCAAACCCTGAAACAGTACCTGCGCTGTTACGTAGATCAGGCAGAGGACTCCTGGGTGGACTGGCTCTGGGTAGCAGAGATAGCCTACAACAACTCTAGGCACTCCTCCACACACCATTCACCATTCTTTCTTGCTTCAGGTCATCACCCCCGTTTTCTCCCTTTTTTCCTCCCGAGGGCACAAAGTAACCTTCCCGAGGTGCAAGACAGAATCGAAACCATTCACGCAGCTCTCAAACCAGCCCGGGACAATCTACGCTTAGCTAAGACACGTTATAAGGCCTAAGCGGACAAACCTCGCCGAGCCCCTCCGGAATACCACAAAGGCGACAGGGTGTGGTTGTCCACCAGACACATCCGGTTCAAGAAACCTAGCGCATTCACACCTAAATACATCGGACCATATCCTGTGGTGCGACATGTGAATCCCGTAGCTGTGCAGCTGCGGTTGCCCCATCACCTGCGCATACACCCTGTGTTCCACGTCTCCCTGCTGAAACCCTCCTTCTGTCCGGTCCGAAAAGTCCCTGACCCAGTCTGGGTACACCACGAACAGGAATACGTGGTGCGGAGGGTGCTAGACTCTAAGCTAGTAAGGGGCAAGCTGTGGTACCTCCTAGCATGGAAAGGGTATGGGCCGGAGGAAAACTCATGGGAACCCGCTTCGGCAATACATGCTGAGCGCCTGGTAGCGGCCTTCCACCGCCGCTGCCCAGACAAACCCGGTCCCCCTCTCGCCGTGGGACGGGGTGGGAAGGGGGATGTGCTGTCATAATCGCGTGGGCAGGGCAGGTCGGAATGCAGACCGAGGGAGAATCACGCCGGGACTACATCACCCACAAGGCGTAGCGACCGCGCTCCCCCACGTGACCGGGAGCGTGGCCGGTCAAAAGACGGAACAACGCAGGGAGGCGGTGCCAATGATTCGTTTTGAAACCTGTAGCTGGTCAAAGGCCCGCGACCTGCATCGTCGAACCCCGCCGAGTTTACCGAACCTCGGTCAGCCCGGATTCCCAGCCCTGAGCTCCACGCCTCCAGAAGCGCTGGACAGCCAGTGTCTCCAGTCCGATGCTCCCCACCTCCGGAGCTGCCCTAATCACCGCCGTCGCAACCTGCCTCCAGAGGTGAGTGACTTCACCGCTACCTACGCTCAACGCGACCCCGGAGGTTCCGGATCCCGCTCCTCTGCTCCATCCTGTACGGAGGGGTAACTAGTGCCCTCCGTTCTCCATCGCTTGCTTTTCTCCTGCTGTTTTGTCCTTTTCCTCAGCACACCGCAAAACGCCCCCTCAGTAACCACTACCCCGGCGCTCCTCGGCCCCAAGGATTCCTGGGCCTTGAGTGGAAGCGCCACCAGCGGTTATCGGGTGCTCTAGACCTCCTTTTCCTCCTTGCCTACACCCATTGTCCAGGCGCTCCTCGGCCCCACGGATTCCCGGGTCTTGAGTAGTAGCGCCCTCGTCGGCTCCCGTGAGGCTCAAAAAACGTATTTGGGTCTTTCACGGTCTGAGCCAGAAACGAGAGCGGAGTCAGATGTCGGCTTGAACCTCACCGGCTAGCTAGTGACCTCGCCCCAGTGCGTCCATCTGGACCGAGACCTTGACCAGGGGCACTGATTCCAGCTCCATCCGACCAGGGAAGAGAGGACGAGGTATCTATCCCAGCTGACTCCTCCCTTCCTTCCCTCGCCCACCTGTCTCCCGAGCCCGAGGGTCTTTCATACGAATCCGGGTTGGGGACGGATGGGAGGGGGAACCCTCTATAGCATCAGCGTCATCCCGAGGAGAAGACCCAGTGTGCGCCTCGACAAATTGGATGGAAGACGTGTCATATATATACAATGTTGATTGAAAATTCAATAAAATTGTGTTTCCAAACCACATTATTCCACTCCACAACAGATTTCCACTACACACCACATATATCCAATTTACAACACATAATTCAACAGCACACCACATAATTAAATTCCATTAGATAACACTCCACAACACAAAATACCATTCTACATAATTATACTCCATTACACACAATCCCACCCCACATAATTCCAATCCGCTAAACATAACATAACTATCCACATAATACAACTGCACACCATGCCACATAATTCCACAATACAAATCCACTCCACGCCACACAAGGCCACAACTAACAATTCCAATCTAATCCACATACTTCCACTACACACCACATACATCCACTCCAATCCATAACACATACCTAAAATACATGTACATTTACAACACCAATATCTCTAACTCCCTTTCTTTTTTAAACACCCAAAGACATAGATCTGGAGGTTAGCTCCTACCTATTTGTTCTTTTTCCTCACAAAACAAGCAAAGCTATCCACATAGTTCCATACCACAAATTCCACTCCACACATTTCCAAACTACACCACATGATTCCACCTCAAACCACATAATACACCTCAGCAACACAATTCCACAACACACCACATACATCCAATCCACACCACACAATTCCACATTGAGCCACAAAATTCAACAGCTCAACACATAATTAAACTCCACTACAAACCACTCTACAACACAAAGTACCATTTAACATAATTACACTCCATAACACACATTCCCACACCACATAATTCCAGTACACTCAATACCACATAATTACCATCCACATAATTCCACAGCAAACCATGCCACTTGATTCCACTATACAAATCGAATCCACACCACACAATTCTATGTCAGGACAGGAGGCTCCGATTATGCTTTCTCATTTCTTTATTAGAAATGCTCAGTAGCCAATTAGAAAACAGTAGATAACAGAGAAAACTACAGTACCCATAAACACCAGGATATCACGTGACCAACCATAGAGACCATAGTATAAAAGGTCATGTAGAAAGTATCACATCCTCTTTCTTTGCTGCTCCGCAGCCAGTTAAGTGTATTTTCTCTTTACTGCATAATTACTGATATTGCTTTGTTACCTTGTTTCTGCAATTGTACTTGTGCCTTTTGATGCTTCTGTGGCGCTTTATATTCGCGCGTCGCCGCACTGTTTATTGCCCGGTTTCCATGGTTCCCTTAGTGTTTTTATCGTCCTTTCCGCTCGCCGCTTTCGTCCGTTTGCGGGGAGTGTGAGGTTCACCTCCCTGAGCCGGGCGCTTAGCGCCCGCGTCTCTGTTAAAGGTTGTGGAGTGGGAGAGAGGTGCTTGGAGGTTTGCGCTCTGCATGCGAGCGCGTCACTCTATGAATACCGGGCAGCCGTTACCGCGCATGCGCGGCGGCCATTTTTTTTGACTAAAACGGACGATTTTTGTCAGGAGAAGGCTGCGTTATCAGCGCCCATTGCCCACAGCCTGTGTATTTCGCCCCAATTACGCCCTTTTGCACCACAATAACAATTGGGCTGTACAACCCATCATAGGCTTTGCCTAGAGTGACAGTTTTTTCTGGAACAGCAAGCCCTCCCTCCACGTTTAATTCTTGAAGTGTGTTCAGGTTTCTACCTGCTTTATTGGCTTGCTGTATGGTTTGTTCACTCCCCCTGCATTGTGCCTTTGGCCATTATTGATTATTGTCATTTCTCTGTGGGCATTATAACTTGTTGCACATCTGTGTCATAATGGAGGATTATTATTATGAGGATGACTATTGCTATGATGATGATGCCTCTGGCTCTCTGGAGCACGATTTGGTTGAGGCTTTGGATCATGGAGTACAACATTCGGTTAATAAGGTACTTGTTCGTGCCATTAACCCCTTAAAACGTAATTTGGCTCTCTATGCTCAACAACAGGGCTGGTTGCCATCTGCTCGTGCATCCTCTAAATCTCCTGTGAATCCACACAAATCTGATTTCCAGAAATTGGCCAAAAGTTTGTCTTCTGACAGGTCTACCCCTAAGGCAACAGCTGGGTCTTCGGTTTCCGCCTTCCCTGATACAGATGCTGATGACACTCATTCCACCACTTCGTCTGAACTTGAACCTCCTCCGCGGAAAAAGGCTCGTAAGGACCACTTCGTGGACGCTCCCTCACATTCCCCTATACTCACTTTTTAACCCTCTGATATCGTTCATCCAAATTCTTCTTCTTGGTTGCCATCCCCTGCAGTGGCGGAATATGTACAGGCTCATATTTGCCAGCCATTTGAGAAGGATGTCAGGGCCCGCCTGAGATCCGAATGTCCACGTCCTGATTTGGCTGACCATTTGGTCGAAACTCCAGAAGTGGATCCTACGATGGTCACATATCTCAAAAAGTACGCCAAAGACCCCAAGAAGGGTCTTGACAGGTCCTGGCGTTCCTGCCAAGACAAATTGTTGGACTTGTTGGGCCCACTTACTAAAATCTTGGATCTTGGTGTTCTCGCCAAGGAGTCTTCAGCCCTTGTTGATCCTGATGAGCTCATTGAATGGTCCCAGAGGGCTATTCGCCAGTTGGGCAATGCCAACTGCGCAATTTCGTGTGAGCTGCGCCGTTCCATTCTTCTCAAGCTCGATCCTAAGTTGGCGGAGCTCTCATCTTCCGAGTCCGGCCCCTTGGCTCAAGGACAGTTATTTGGTCAGCCGTTCCTGATGGAGCTTACGCATTTTGTGGCCACTTTTAGTGACCTTGACAAGGCTCAAGCCTCGCTGCGTCGAGCATTTCGGCCGGTTTTTGCCAAGGCCGGACGACACAGGGGGCGCTGGTTCGGCTGTGGCTCTCAACAGAATTCCCAGAGAGGATTCCAGTCCCACAGAGGGGGTGGTCAGGACTCCGGATTCACCACTCGTTCCAATTTCTATCCCTCTCGCAAAGGGAGAGGACAGTGTAGGAAAGGTCGATTCGGTGGAAACCAAGGAGGTCACCAGGACTCCAACACTTCAGGTGAGGTTAATTCCAGCTTCCGAGGTGGTTTTGGGGGGCAGGATCCAATTTTTTCTCCACAATTGGCATCTAATCTCCAACGATGCTTGGGTGCTGGAAACGGTTCAGGGTTACAAGATAGAGTTTTACCAGCCCCAGCCTCAAATCCTCCCTCCAACCCCGTTGTTTTTCTCCCTTCAGGATCAGGAGTTCATTTCAGCAGAAATAGCCTTCCTTCTCGCAAAAGGGGTGATCCTTCGGACTACCCGTCATCCAAGAGGTTTTGTGAGCACGGTTTTTCTGGTTCAGAAACGAGGGGGCGGATCCCGTTTGGTTCTCAATCTGAAGGAGTTCAATGGAGGGGTAGTTTATCGCCATTTCAAAATGGAAGGGATCCATCTGTTGCAAGATCTTCTCCGGGAAGGGGATTGGATGGTTCGCCTAGATCTCAAAGATGCGTACTTGTCGATTCCAATCTTCAGCCCCCATCGTCTGTTTCTTCAGTTCCAATGGCAGGGGAACTGGTTCGAATACAAAGTTCTCCCGTTCGGCCTCTCGTCAGCTCCTTGGTGCTTCACGAAGCTTCTGAGGCCCGTCGTGGAATGCTTGCGTGCTCGGGGTGTTCGCATGATTGTAAACTTGGACGACATTCTGATCATGGCAGATTGTCCCCGCAAGTTGATTTCACATCTGAAATGGTCGATCGACCTGTTACAATCTCTGGGATTTCTGGTGAATCCTCAGAAATCTGTTTTCACCCCTTCACAAGTGATAGATTTTCTAGGTTTCCAGGTCAATTCTCTGACCTGTCAGCTTCTCTTACCCAATCAGAAGATTTGTTACATCAAGAGGGAGTTGGCTTCGGTTATCTCCAAACAGACTGTATCGTTGAGATCTATAGCACGTGTCGTCGGACTATTGGCGTCTTCGATTCAGGTGATTTTCCCGGGCCCTCTGCATTACAGGGCGCTTCAACGTTTGAAGATTCGTCATCTCCAGAACGGCCTTCGCTATTCCGTTCAAATTCCTCTCTCAGAGGAAGCGAGGTGGGAGATGCAATGGTGGTTGGACCACATGGAAGCCTGGAATGGGCGAGCCCTGTTCGGCTCTTCTCCAGAGATGGTGATAGAATCCAATGCCAGCCTGTGGGGTTGGGGAGCCCGGTGCGGTCCACTATCGACGGGGGGTCGGTGGTCTCCTCACGAGTTGACTCTCTACATAAATTGCCTGGAACTCCTGGCGGGGTCCTTTGCGATCCGTTGTTTCACTCCCCTTCGATCCAACTGTTGCATTCTTCTCCGCATGGACAATGTGTCAGCGGTTCGTTATGTCAACAAGTTGGGCGGCACGAAATCCAGGATTTTAGCGGAGATCGCCAAAGACATTTGGCATTTTTGTCTACAAAAGAAGATCACTGTTATTGCCGAATACCTTCCCGGTCGCAACAATCAGATTGCGGACTGGAATTCGCGTCACCTTTGGGATTTCAGCGATTGGAGGCTTCATCCTCGCATATTCCGTTCTCTTCTTCGGTTTTGGGGCCAGTGTCACATCGACCTGTTCGCTTCTCGCCTCAACACTCAGCTTCCTCGGTTCTTCAGCTGGAGGCCGGATCCGGAAGCCCTGGCCACGGACGCATTTCTACAGATCTGGCCAACCCTTCTGTGCTACGCCTTTCCCCGGTTCATGATGATTCCCAGAGTCCTGGCTTGCACAAAGCGTTATCAGTCAGAACTGATTCTGATTGCTCCTCTGTGGAGGGCTCAAGCCTGGTTCCCAGTTCTCCTGGAAATGTGTTGTGCAGTGCCGCTCCTTCTTCCCCAGAAGTGGAATCTCTTGCTGGAAACCTCTCGGCAATCCGCATCCCCTGATCCAGTCAGGCTCTCTCCTTCTTCTGGCATGGCGACTTTCGGGGACCGCTGGACGGTCCCAGGCCTTTCACAAGACGCTTTCAAGTTTATCAGTGGATCTTGGGCACCCAACACTCATAAACGCTACTCAGGTTTCTGGAAACGATGGTGTGCTTGGTGTGTTCAACGGGAGACTGATCCCGCTGCGGCGGATGCATCTCTGATCATTAATTGTTTTGCGTCTCTTGCTTCCTCCGGTTTGGCTTATCGGATGATTAATAATTTCCGTTCCGCCATTTCGGCAGGCCACATTCCTATTGATGGTAAACCTGCGGGTGAACATCCTTTGATTGCCAAATTGCTTAAGGGTATTCGTCTGGCGACACCCCCATGTCCTAAGTACGTTTCTTTATGGGATGTATCCATTGTTTTGAGGTTCTTGGAGGCCTGGCCTTCCAATTCTTTGCTTTCCTGTAAACAACTGTCAGCCAAACTGACCACGTTGTTATGCCTTGTTTCTTGCAAACGGGTGTCTGATGTTCGTGCTTTGGACTTGGCAGGTCGCAGTTTTACACATGAGGGTGTCACAGTTCGTCTTTCCAAACGTACCAAAACGAATACTTCCTCGATTACCTACCCTTCCTTTCCTAATCATCCCAACCTTTGCGTTGTTCAATGCGTCAAGGATTATGAGGTATGTACTGCTCCTTTACGTTCAGATATGCATGGTCAACTGTTGATTGCTTTGCAGAAGCCTTTTCGCCCTGTTACCCCAGCTACTTTGGCTCGCTGAGTTAGATGGCTCATGTCTGAAGCTGGCATTGATGTTTCCATTTTTGGTGCTCATTCGGCACGTGGGGCTAAGGCTTCTAAGGCATTCTCGATGGGTGTTACTTTATTTGACATCATGAAGGCCGCAGATTGGTCTTCTGATTCAGTGTTCAAAACCTTTTATTACAAACCAATTGATCATATTGCTTCTATGGTGGTGGATCAGCTTTGAACAAGCATAATCGGAGCCTCCTGTCCTGACATAGAATTCAAAATTTGCGAACATACTTGACAAGAATTTTCAATTCTATTAAGGACAAGGAGGCGAGGATTATCCCACCCGTTGCTATTGTTTTCTGCACATGTTATGCATTTATACTGTTGCTTTTTGCATATGCATTATGTTTAGTGCAATTCATTATTTCTCTACCCCCCTGTTTATGACTTCATTCTATATACTGGATGTGTATTACGGCTGTATGTATCTTTTCAGGTTCTGACCCAAAGTAACGGTGTTGCTGTTCCATCTGGCTTATCCTGTTTTCGATGCTCTTCTGTTTCCGGTGTTCTACTGCCGCCGAGTCCTGTGTTCTTCAAAGTGGATTTCTGCTGCTGCTGATGGTCTTTCTATTCCTGATGTTCAACGCTTTTTCTTGGACTTCCTGTTTTAATTGAACTGTTTTTCCTCAACAAAGAAAGAGGATGTGACACTTTCTACATGACCTTTTATACTATGGTCTCTATGGTTGGTCACGTGATACCCTGGTGTTTATGGGTACTGTAGTTTTCTCTTTTATCTACTGTTTTCTAATTGGCTGCTGAGCATTTCTAATAAAGAAATGAGAAAGCATGATCCTCGCCTCCTTGTCCTTAATAGAATTGAAAATTCTTGTCACGTATGTTCGCAAATTTTGAATTCCACAACTAACGAATCCAATCCAACCCACATAATTACACTACTCACCACAAATATACACTCAATAACACATAGGTAAAAACATTGCCATTTACAATGCAAGAGCTCCAACTCAAACAAATGTGAGACCGACTGCTTGTTTGAATAAGAGTGTTATGCAATCTGTAGTTACGTAACCAGAAGCGTAAGCACAAGAACAATGTTTCCAGATTGGGCTATTTCCCACACAAATGGGTGATATTTTTCCAATTTGTGGTGAGAAATAGCTCTTCTGGCGGGGTGCATAAAGTTGGGCTGTATTTGACCTTGTGTACGCAAAAATTAAGTATGCGGCGGCGCCGCCAATCAAATGGTTGCAACGCTCCCAAACTCAGCAGAGCAGGGCTGTCAATCATTCAGAGCGCGAAAGCGCTATCTATGACGGCTCTGCTAAATTCTGCTGTCTTGCCCCAAGTGTGTTTCTCCTTACAATCTATGTCCGTGGCTTGAAGAAGCGTGCCCTTCTTTTATGTTTGTATCAGTGACTATAGGCCAGTATCCTCCTTAGTTCACTGTTGTCAAAACTTTTTGCATTGAATTTGTTTCATCCCACTTCTATTTCTTCACTCGTTCTGCCGAGGGGGCGCCACCCTAGCTCTCTTTTATACATTGACAGTGCTCTTAGCCCGAGGGCTGCGCCGTGCACTGCCTTGGCTGCGGGAGGAGCGGGTAATGCCCTTTATTCTTGGAAGGCGGTGAGAGTGGGCAGCTCTGCAGGAGTGGGAGATTTTCTGGCAGGTGGCAGGAAGTAAGGCCTGCGTTATGGGGGACTTTCTCGCCTGCTTTGCCCTAGGGTGCATGCGTGTGGCATGCATACTGTGAGAAGTTGGCCTGATGTATGATGTCACTAATTCTAGTGTACACCTTATATCAGTCCAAACAACCCTTATGGTGATTGGTTGTAAAGTCAACCTTATAGACCAGCTATCCTAGTGGTAGCATGGACAAGAGCAGTCTTAGGCTAAACTCTGAATGGCATGTGAAGCCAGCTGTGATACCATATATAATCCCTTGAATACCAAATGAAAGGACACCACAACAGATATATATAAAAAATAAAGTGTATTTATTCTAGTCAAACCCTCAGCACTCTTTATGAGATTAGAGGTAAGTACAACACAGTCTTATTCAAGCATACATTAAGTCACACAGGTAAGTAATACAGTTAGGCCCTAGGGGCCACGCAAACCATAAACTAAGTAAGTGGTATAAGGACCACTGTCACGGAAATAGGATAGGCCTAGGCCTAGGGAATCGCTGGGGCTACACTACACTAGCAACAGTTAGGAAGTGGGAGGCCCACGGGATTCAGGTGCAGAGTGGAAACACTCACGCGTAATGCGTAAAAGTCAATAGAATCACTAGCAGTTAGAAATAAGCAGTTTTAGGACACTTCTGGTATAGCTAGAAAGTCGAGACTCGGAAACTAGACCCTAGGATAGTCAATACCCTTGTGAGCACCGAAGTACCCAAGTTACCTAGCCCACGGGCTGCGGGTGCATAGGTGTGAACTTGCGTCGGGTTTCGTCGTGGACTTCTATGGATGCCTGAAGGAAAGTTGCTGACAGGCAGTCAGTGAAGAGTGTCCGGTGGATCCCAAGGCTGGGATCAAGAAGAGAGGAGACCTGCAAGCAGAAGGGACAGAGTCAAGGTCACTAGCCAGTGACCACGTGGAACCAGGAAGGAACCAGGCGATGTCGTGAGGATTGCAGGTGAAGGTGAAGCTTGTCGCTACAGCCACGAGGACCAGGGAACGTCGAGGACGACCAGGACCAGGAGGCGAGCTGTCCCACGAAGGCTCTTGCTGTCGGCGGCGTCGAAGTTGGACTAGGACTCACCAAGCCTTGGCAAGCGGAACCCACGAAGAACGGAGGACTTGCTTCTGGTGCAGACCAGGAAGGTCTGGGGTGCTTCTCTTTTTCAAGGAAGCGGGAGCCAGTCTGGAGGAGCCAAACCAGCAGTGAAGATTTCTGGATGCGTCGTCACTAAGGCCACTAGCCAGCGGGCAAGCAACCGGACAGACGCGGCAAGCAGGAAAATGCAGAAGGGCCCCACGCAGGACTCGTGGAGTGTGGGGGGCTGATTTTCGGTGCAGATGGTGCTTGGGGTTGGGGCTTCTCAATCCCCGGTGCACAACTTCGAGGGTGCCTCAGAAGCTGCGCTGGAAGATACTCGCCACTTTTCCCAGGTAGCCGGTCCCACGTCTCTCGTCGCCTCCACGGATCTCAGCTCGGCTGTGGATGTGGATCGGAGTCAGAGAAGTCTGGAAGTCAAGGCTCTGGTCGGGCTCTGCAGTCGGTCCCTCGTAGAACTTTAGCAAAGCAAAGGGTAGTCTCTTGATGGTGCCTGTTTGCACAGGGTAGCCACTCCTTGGCCACAAGGGAGATTCTTCAGTCTTCTTCTTTCGTCGAATGTCGAAGGTCCAGAGTTTCTGTTCAAGTTGCAGGTTCAGGATAATCTAATCTCCTGGGGCCCAGCTACCACTCTTATCCAAATCTGGGGGGCTGGGTTACCTGCTAGGTCACGCCTTATGGGTGGGACCTGGGAGGGGGGCGGTTACACCCCCTTCCCTTTGTCCAGTTTCGCGCCAGGACTGGGGCTGGAGAGCCCCAGCACCGGTTTGAACTGGACTATGCACGGGACACCTTGTGTGCGCCAGGCATGTCTCATTCTATTCATCCCTCCCTGCCCCAATACACTAAGGCCTGTCTGGGGTGGTGCTCGCACCTCCCAAGGCAGGAAACCTATTGTCCAAGCCTCCCTTGCCGGGATCACTCCCAGCAGCAGGAGGTCAGACTCGTGTCTGTGGCAGCAGCATCCATTTTGTGATGCTGGGGCTCTGGTTAACTTTAACCGGGTAAGTAGGTTACAACATGTCTTCTCCCTCTAGAAGGGAGGGATAATATCCTCATCCCCAGAAATGGGATGGGGGTATTATTCCAAAGTGTTAGACACCTTACACGACATGTTTTGATAAAGCCAAACCATAGTTACCATAACCGTTTAAGATTATAAGGTACTTTAAGAGTATATGGTAGGCTATATCATAGAACAGCTATAAGGACATGGTTCCGAAAGCTGCAGACAGGCTCAGCTCATGCTAGAGCACCATCTCACATGTTACCAAGCCCTCTGCCTCCAGGATTGTTAAGGCCTGCCATAGGAGTGGCTGATAGGTACACATGTGTCTATATGTAAGTTAGGTATAGGAATACTACACCTAAGCAAGGGGTGATTACACGACCTTGCCCCAGCTGAGTGATCAGCCAGTTGTGTCATAATGGAAGGCCAGGCCAGGGGTGGCATAATACATGCTGCAGCCCCTGGTAGGCCTAGGGTACACCTATGCCCTGGGTACCTAAGGTACACTGTACAGGGGCCAATAAGGGGATCCTATCCAATTGGGTTATGCACCTAAAGTACATAGTATTAATTTAGAGAGAGAACAGCAGGGCTGTGGGTCTGATTAGCAGGCCCACAGCCATATCTAAGTCGAAAACCAGTAAAGCAAAAGCAAAAAGTGGGGGTGAACATAGAAAGCAGACCCTACTCTCCTACACAACCCTCCCCCCCCAAACTTAGGGACATTAAACTAACCTTGACCAGTTGAGTCTTCATGTTCTAAGTGGAAATATCTGGAGAGTCCATCTGCATTGGCATGGTCAGTCCCAGGTCTATGTTCCACTGTGAAGTCCATCCCCTGTAGGGAAATGGACCACCTAAGAAGTTTGGGATTTTCACCCTTCATCTGATTTAGCCACAAGAAGGGCTTATGGTCTGTCTGAATCTTGAAGTGAGTGCCAAACAAGTATGGCCTCAGCTTCTTCAGGGCCCAAACCACAGCAAAGGCCTCCCTCTCAATAGCTGACCAACGTTTCTCTCTAGGGGTCAGCCTTCTACTTATAAAAGCAATGGGCTGGTCTTGACCATCTACATTCAGTTGTGAAAGAACAGCTCCCACACCTTACTCAGAAGTATCTGTCTGGACAATGAACTCTTTGGAGTAGTCTGGACTTTTCAGAATAGGTGCACTGCACATGGCCTGCTTCAGGTCATCAAATGCTTTTTGACAGCTTACTGTCCACTGAACTTTCTTTGGCATTTTCTTGGAGGTCAAGTCATTAAGTGGTGTCACAATGGACCCATAGTTCTTAACAAACTTTCTGTAGTACCCAGTCAGGCCCAAGAAAGCTCTGACCTGAGTCTGGGTAGTTGGAGGAGTCCAGTCCTTTATGGTCTGGATCTTGCTCTCCAGTGGTTGAACCTGACCCCCACCAACTAGGTGGCCCAGGTATACAACCTTGCTCTGCCCTATCTGGCACTTAGTGGCCTTGATAGTGAGGCCTGCCTTTTGCAGGGCCCCTAAAACATTCCTCAGGTGGACCAGGTGATCCTCCCAGGTGGAGCTAAAGACAGCAATATCATCAAGATAAGCTGCACAATAATCATCCAACCCAGTAAGGACTTGATTCACCAACCTTTGGAAAGTGGCAGGTGCATTCTTCAAACCAAAGGGCATTACCACAAATTGATAATGTCCTCCTGGGGTCGAGAAAGCAGTTTTGGCCTTTGCATTCTCAGCTAGTCTGATTTGCCAGTAGCCTGCTGTCAGGTCAAATGTGCTCAAAAACTTAGCAGCTGTCAGTCTGTCAATGAGCTCATCTGCCCTAGGTATTGGGTGGGCATCTGTCCTAGTGACAGCATTGAGACCTCTGTAGTCTACGCAAAACCTCATCTCTCTCTTACGATCTTGGGTGTGAGGTTTTGGCACAAGAACTACAGGACTAGCCCAAGGGCTCTCTGAAGGTTCAATGACTCCCAGCTCCAACATCTTTTGTACCTCAACTTTTATGCAGTCCCTGACATGGTCAGGTTGCCTGTAGATTTTACTCTTCACAGGCAGACTGTCACCAGTGTCCACCTCATGGGTGCACCAGTTTGTCTGACTTGGGGTCAGAGAGAACATATGTCTGTAGGATTGCAGAACCTGTCTGCAGTCCTGTTGCTGATGGACAGTGAGGCTGTCAGAAAAGACCACACCATCAACTGAGCCATAATCAGGGTTCTGAGTCAACAGGTCTGGGAGAGGGTCACTCTCTTCCTCCTGCACCTCATCTGTAGCCATGAGTAAGCCCATGTCTGCCCTGTCAACATATGCCTTCAATCTGTTGACATGAAGCACCATGTGGGGGCTTCTGGGAGTCCCAAGGTCCACCAAGTAGGTGACTTCTCCCTTTTTCTCAACAATAGTGTGGGGTCCAGACCATTTGTCTTGGAGTGCTGCTGGAGCCACTGGCTCCAACACCCACACTTTCTGCCCTGGCTGGTAAACAGTCAGCACAGCCTTTTGGTCATGCCAAGCTTTTTGGAGTTCTTGGCTTGCCTCAAGGTTTTTAGAAGCCTTCTTCATATACTCTGCCATCCTGGAGCGGAGACCAAGTACATAATCCACTATGTCAAGTTTGGGTTGTCTGAGAGGTCTCTCCCATCCTTCCTTCACTAAACATAGGGGTCCTCTTACAGGATGCCCAAACAAAAGCTCAAAAGGGCTGTAGCCAACCCCCTTTTGTGGGACCTCTCTGTAAGCAAACAGAAGGCAGGGTAAAAGGATGTCCCATCTTCGCCTAAGCTTGTCTGGTAAACCTTTTATCATTCCCTTTAGGGTCTTGTTGAATCTCTCAACAAGCCCATTGCACTGTGGGTGATAGGGTGTGGTGAACTTGTAGTTCACACCACACTCCTTCCACATTGCAGTCAAGTATCCTGACATGAAGTTGGCACCTCTGTCAGAAATGACCTCCTTTGGAAAGCCCACTCTGGAGAATACTCCAAGCAGGGCCCTTGCCACAACAGGAGCTGTTGTGGTCCTCAGGGGAATAGCTTCTGGGTACCTGGTGGCATGGTCCACTATCACCAGTATAAATCTGTGCCCAGATGCTGTTTGTGGGTCCATTGGTCCTACAATATCTATGCCCACTCTTTCAAAGGGAACCCCCGCCACAGGTAGTGGTATGAGGGGGGCCTTTGTGGTGCCACCTGATTTGCCACTGGCTTGGCAGGTGACACAGGAGCGACAAAACTCCTTGGTATCTTCTGACATATGGGGCCAGTGAAAGTGAGGGACAAGCCTGTCCCAAGTCTTGTTCTGGCCTAAATGTCCTGCAAGGGGAATATCATGGGCCAATGTAAGAAGGAAGCCTCTGAACTTCAGTGGTATGACCAACCTCCTGGATGCACCAGGCTTGGGGTCTCTAGCCTCTGAGTACAGTAGCCCTTCATCCCAATACACTCTATGGGTACCTTGAGCATTCCCTGCAGCCTCAGCAGCAGCCAGCTGTCTGAGGGGTTCAAGAGAGGGGCAGTCTAATTGAGCCTGCCTCAGATCTGCCCTTGAAGGTCCCCCTGTCCCAAGAAACTCAACCAACCTGATCAGGTTCAAGTTCTTCTAGGACAGTTCCTTCAGGGCTCTCAGAATCATCCTCCTGGGAGGGCTGATCCACCACCTGAGGCGGGGGGAAGGCACAGCCTTAACCCTACTGCTCTTTCTCTTGGGTTGTGACTGGTCCATAGTTTCAGGATCCAGCACTTGTTCAGTGGTGCACTTTTTGGCCTGTGACCTGGTCACAGCAAGGACATGTGCATCTATCCCCAGCATTTCTGCATGGGTCCTATACTCCACTTCAGACCAAACTGAAGTTTCAAGATCATTGCCCAGTAAACACTCTACAGGAAGGTCTGAACTAGCAACAACTTTCTTGAGGCCAGTTACCCCTCCCCAGGAGAAGTTAACAATAGCCACACTATGGGAGGTAGTGGCATTGCTAGTGTTGGTCACTAGGTAGTTCTCACCTAGTATGATCTGTCCAGGGTCCACAAAGGCAGGTGTCACCATTGTGACACTAGCCCCAGTGTCCCTGTAGGCCTGAGCCATTCTTTGGTTGATAAAAGGAGTCTGTCTGTACTTGCCCAGGTTACTGGGGCCTACAGTAGAGGACAAAGCTAAGTCCCCATCACAGATCAGAACAGCCTGAGTAGGTATTCTGACTAGGCCAGAATCCTCCTCAGTTCCCAGGGTTAACCCTACTACACCCTTTTGCTGGGAACCACCACTTACAGCTGGACTAGGGGGTACAGTTGCCTTAGGGGCAATGGTGGCTGGGGGCTTATCCTTTTTGGTGCACTCACTAAACCAATGTGAGTTGGACTTACAATAGTTGCACCATGGTTTCTTTTGGCCATCTTTCTTTTTATCCTTTTTGGGACCACCCTCCCCCTGAGCCTTTTGGGGGCCTGGTGAAGACTTCTGGTCTTTTTGTTTCTGATCATTACCCTTCTGGTCTGCCTTTTTCTGATCACCGCCCTGGTTCTGGTTTTTCTGCTTAACTCTAGTCCTGACCCATCTATCTGCCTTCTTTCCCAATTCTTGGGGAGAAGTCAGATCAGAATCAATCAGGTGTTGATGCAGTAGCTGGTTTTGACAGTTGTTAAGGATTTGTTCTCTCATGATCAAATTATACAATCCTGTATAGTCCTTAACCTTACTTCCCACTAGCCAGCCTTCCAGAGCCTTAGTGGCACAATCTACAAAGTCAGTCCAGTCCTGAGTCTGTGTCTTCTGGGTATCCCTGAACAACAACCTGTATTGTTCAGTGGTTAGGCCAAACCCATCAATCAGAGCACTCTTCAGGACAGTGTAATTGTCTGCATCCTCATCACTAACTGTGAGGAGCTTGTCTCTACCTTTCTCAGAGAAGGAGAGCCACAAGATAGCTGCCCACTGACTTTGGGGTACCTGCTGTACTTTGCAAGCTCTCTCCAAAGCAGTTATCCATTTGTGGATGTCATCCCCACACTTGTAGGGAGGGACAATCTTGCTCAGGTTTCTATTATCATAGTGCCTGTCTCTATCCTTAGGGATATTGCTGCCACCAGTGGGTTCTGACCCACTTAACTTTTGCTCTCTAGCCAGAGCAAGCTTCTCCTTGGCAAGGGCAAGTTCTTCCCTCTAAATCCTCAGATTAGCTTCCCTCATTCTGGCTTCATGCTCCTTTCTCTCAGGGGAAGTCATTCCCCTATGAGAGGAAGCATTAGAGATGCTAGAGACATGGGAGTGGATGGATTCCCTTGAAGGGGATCTGTCCCTCCTGCTTCTCTGTGTAAGCCCACTTGGGGGTCTGTATGGGGGGACCCCATGCAAACTCATATGTAAGCTTAGGTTAGCCTGGCTAAGTCTTCCTACTTGGCCCTGGCTGTCTACCTCTTCATCTGAAGTCCCATCTGACTCATCTGTGGTGGGTAGACCCTCCTTTGTACCTAGGGTACTGGCCTGTGAGGCTCTAAGAGCATCATACTCCTCTAGGAGTTGTACTAGCTGAAGGAGGGTAGGGTTTGCACCCTGTTTTATCTTTCTGGAGGTACACAATTGTCTCATCTCCTGAAAAGTTAGGGTATCATATCTAGAGGGGGTCTTCTGCAGACCTGCCCCTCCTGAGAGAGCATCTTCTTGATCTCTTCCCAGAGACATGATCTAGTGAGGGTGTGGTGTGTGCACCTACCTACACTAGTTGTTTCTACTAAACCTCTCTGGTAGTTGTAGTCAGGGTGTGTTACTCCCTTCAACCTACAACCACTAAGTCCAGTAGGACTTAAGTATTATAATCTATGTTATATGTACCTAGACAATATCTGTGTGATCTTTCAATTTAGTTTCTCAAGATTACAATGGTATTACAACAGCAAGCTCAGATCCCAACCGCTGCTCACCAATGTGAGAAGTTGGCCTGATGTATGATGTCACTAATTCTAGTGTACACCTTATATCAGTCCAAACAACCCTTATGGTGATTGGTTGTAAAGTCAACCTTATAGACCAGCTATCCTAGTGGTAGCATGGACAAGAGCAGTCTTAGGCTAAACTCTGAATGGCATGTGAAGCCAGCTGTGATACCATATATAATCCCTTGAATACCAAATGAAAGGACACCACAACAGATATATATATAAAATAAAGTGTATTTATTCTAGTCAAACCCTCAGCACTCTTTATGAGATTAGAGGTAAGTACAACACAGTCTTATGCAAGCATACATTAAGTCACACAGGTAAGTAATACAGTTAGGCCCTAGGGGCCACGCAAACCATATACTAAGTAAGTGGTATAAGGACCACTGTCACGGAAATAGGATAGGCCTAGGCCTAGGGAATCGCTGGGGCTACACTACACTAGCAACAGTTAGGAAGTGGGAGGCCCACGGGATTCAGGTGCAGAGTGGAAACACTCATGCGTAATGCGTAAAAGTCAATAGAATCACTAGCATTTAGAAATAAGCAGTTTTAGGACACTTCTGGTATAGCTAGAAAGTCGAGACTCGGAAACTAGACCCTAGGATAGTCAATACCCTTGTGAGCACCGAAGTACCCAAGTTACCTAGCCCACGGGCTGCGGGTGCATAGGTGTGAACTTGCGTCGGGTTTCGTCGTGGACTTCTATGGATGCCTGAAGGAAAGTTGCTGACAGGCAGTCAGTGAAGAGTGTCCGGTGGATCCCAAGGCTGGGATCAAGAAGAGAGGAGACCTGCAAGCAGAAGGGACAGAGTCAAGGTCACTAGCCAGTGACCACGTGGAACCAGGAAGGAACCAGGCGATGTCGTGAAGATTGCAGGTGAAGGTGAAGCTTGTCGCTGCAGCCACGAGGACCAGGGAACGTCGAGGACGAACATGACCAGGAGGCGAGCTGTCCCACGAAGGCTCTTGCTGTCGGCGGCGTTGAAGTTGGACTAGGACTCACCAAGCCTTGGCAAGCGGAACCCACGAAGAACGGAGGACTTGCTTCTGGTGCAGACCAGGAAGGTCTGGGGTGCTTCTCTTTTTCAAGGAAGCGGGAGCCAGTCTGGAGGAGCCAAACCAGCAGTGAAGATTTCTGGATGCGTCGTCACAAAGGCCACTAGCCAGCGGGCAAGCAACCGGACAGACGCGGCAAGCAGGAAAATGCAGAAGGGCCCCACGCAGGACTCGTGGAGTGTGGGGGGCTGATCTGCGGTGCAGATGGTGCTTGGGGTTGGGGCTTCTCAATCCCAGGTGCACAACTTCGAGGGTGCCTCAGAAGCTGCGCTGGAAGATACTCGCCACTTTTCCCAGTAGCCGGTCCCACGTCTTTCGTCGCCTCCACGGATCTCAGCTCGGCTGTGGATGTGGATCAGGGTCGGAGAAGTCTGGAAGTCAAGGCTCTGGTCGGGCTCTGCAGTCGGTCCCTCGTAGAACTTTAGCAAAGCAAAGGGTAGTCTCTTGATGGTGCCTGTTTGCACAGGGTAGCCACTCCTTGGCCACAAGGGAGATTCTTCAGTCTTCTTCTTTCGTCGAATGTCGAAGGTCCAGAGTTTCTGTTCAAGTTGCAGGTTCAGGATAATCTAATCTCCTGGGGCCCAGCTACCACTCTTATCCAAATCTGGGGGGCTGGGTTACCTGCTAGGTCACGCCTTATGGGTGGGACCTGGGAGGGGGGCGGTTACACCCCCTTCCCTTTGTCCAGTTTCGCGCCAGGACTGGGGCTGGAGAGCCCCAGCACCGGTTTGAACTGGACTATGCACGGGACACCTTGTGTGCCCCAGGCATGTCTCATTCTATTCATCCCTCCCTGCCCCAATACACTAAGGCCTGTCTGGGGTGGTGCTCTGTCACGGGGGCACCACTGGGGCACGGCTTCTGACACACAACCCGAAGGGATGCCTGATTGTTCCTTTACGCCTTGGCCACAGGACTGGTACGGGCCCTTTAACTCCACCAGAGAACCCCGTGGGGAGGAGCCGACTGTCTGCACGTCAGACCACGTCATCCAATCGGAGAACCCGGGACCTTGTAAAACGAACCCGGAAGAGAAGAAGGACGCGAAAGCCGGAGGAAGTGAGGAGAGCCGAGCGAAGGAGACGGAGCAGGATCGAGTGTGCAGTGGAGAAGGAGAGACGACTGAAGGAGAGTGCGGAGTCCGAGAGACGGCGCCGACGGAGCCAGGAGGCCAACGGATACGCTACTCGCCCGCCACGTTCCTGGAGGAGCGTGGCTGGGAAAGGTACGTGATCGTATCTTGAGTCTGTCACAAGTACGGGGAGGGATGAAGTGAATAGGACGAGGGAGGTCACGGGAGTACGGGGAGCCTGAGTGTTGAGGATTCTTTTTCTGTGGGTCAACCACGCTCACCCCCTCCAGCCTTCTCTGCCTACGTTCACCTCCTTACCTCACCTGAGTTACAAGAGTCTCACGAGTTGGTGGTAGTCCCGGTGATCCCTCACAACCCTTTTCCCCCTCAAAGCGCCCTTGGTCCCTGCAACCCTACTCACCTTTGTGTCCCTCTGTATCTCTTCCCTGGGTCCCGGACGGAGGAGGAGGAGACGGTCCCTACGGCAGAACCGGACGGAGAGACGATCCCTACAGAGGAACCCTAAACCGGACACTGACCCCTGGAGCAACCGACCTCATCCAGAACGTTAAACGAAGGACGCTTATTGAGCCAATAAAATCCGATTCTTTACCTCATCAGTGAGTCCCTGTGTTGGTATACTAGGTGAACCACCTCCCCCACCAAATCGGTCCTCACAAGTGGCGAGCCAGATAGGAGCCTTGGAGAATCAGCATCCGAAACAGGATGGAGGCCATCGTGCATCAGATGAAGGAAGGACAGGCAAAGCTCGAGTGGGCGGTAGAGAAGTCGTCCAGTCAGGCGGAGGCGGATCGTGCCGTCTTTACATCTGCGATACAAAACCAAGCAAACAGCCTGATAAAACTAGCAGAGGGACATGCCCAACTCCTGATCATACTGGGACAGGGTAGAGCAAGCAACCCCCCTGGAACCGTGGTTCCTCTTCAGAAATACGTGCCTGGAGACGATCCTTTGGCGTTCTTCTTGAATTTTGAACGTGCCGCGAGGGCCAGCGCCTGGCCGGCTGAACGCTGGCCCTTTTACCTCGCGCCCCTCCTCACGGGAGAAGCCCAAGCAGCTTATCAGACAATCAACCCAGATGGGACAACCGCCTATGCTGCAGTGAAACAATATGTGCTAGATCGATTAGGCGTGGACGACGAGACACACCGCCTGAAGTTCAGACAAGAGCGAGGAGCCACGGGTGATCTGCCGAAAACCTTGTTCTTTAAGTTAAAGGGAGCTGCTGATCTCTGGCTCAAACCTCATGAAGGCAACATGAATGAGGTCATGAATAAAATCTATTTGGAACAATTCTTGGAGGCGCTCCCCTATGCCACTCAACGGTGGTTAAAACAACACGCCGGTCTGACCCTAGAACAGGCCATAGAAATGGCGACGGCTTACTCCAGGGCCCAGGGTCGACCACCCCTGAAAGAATCCGAGAAACACATCCGTCCCCCAATACCGGCGAGACTTGAGAGGAAGACCCCACGACCCCCTCCAGAGGGAAACCGACCCCGTCTTCCCCGTCCCGAGAATCCCCCTTACACCTCCCCCAATGTTATGACTGTGGAGAATGGGGCCATATAGCACGATTCTGTCGTAGGAAAAGGGAGAAAGACGACGAACCCATGGACATCAGCTATGCACCCCGCTCTGTCCTATTCGCCCAGGAGTCAGGCCCCATATTTTATGTAAGTGTGACTCTTAATGGCAGGAGGGTAAGGGCTCTTCTTGACTCGGGGTGCAGACACTCTGTCATAAAGCGGGAATTGGTAGCCCCTTCTTGGTTCATACCTGTGAAGACAGTACACATACGATGTATACATGGGGATGTAAGGGAGTACCCATTGGCTAGGATCACCCTAGAGATCAACAACCATATACAGTCAGATGTAGTGGTGGGGGTGGTGGACGAACTCCCTGAGTTACTTATTATAGGGATTGACTCCCCGTCCTTTACCCCCCTCTTGCAAGCTGCGATCAATCCCATGAAATATAATGTGTGTCTCACCCCTGAGCCTTGGGCGAGAGATAATCACTTTCGACTGTCCCAGTTAAACGATGCCAGTCTCACCCACGCTTGGCAGAAAGCGCGAGATCTAACGAATGGTGGAACTCGTGTCTATCCCGCATTCACAGAAAAAAACGGACTATTATACCGTCTAGCGAAACCCGACGCTGTTCCCCAACTGTTGGTTCCGGCTGGATTCAGGGACCAAATCCTCTTTTTTGCACACGCTCATCTTTTAGCAGGGCATTCCGGAGCAGAAAAAACGGGGCAGGCCATCCTACAACATTTCTTTTGGCCGGGGGTCTATGCTCAGATACAGAAATATTGCCAGGAGTGCCAAATCTGCCAGAGGCGCAATCCCTATGTTCCCCCTCCCGTTCCGTTAAATCCTTTACCCATCATTGGGACACCCTTCGACCGCCTAGGCATGGACCTCATAGGACCTCTCCCCAAATCCGCGAAGGGTCACCAGTATGCACTGGTGTTGATCGACTATGCTACTAGGTACCCAGAGGCGTTCCCACTTCGGGCCGCAACAACTACTGCCATCGCACAACGACTCGTGGAAGTCTTCTCCCGCATGGGCTTTCCACGAGAGATCATCACAGATCAAGGTACTCCCTTTGTGTCCCGGTTAATGAGGCAGGTCTGTGACCAGTTGCACATTAAACATATCACCACCTCTGTGTATCACCCCCAGACAGACGGACTAGTCGAACGGTACAACGGGAGTCTTAAACTTACCTTGAAGAAGCTTCTGTCTGGGGATGGCCGACACTGGGACCAATTACTCCCATTGGCCCTATTTGTACTCCGTAGCCAGAAACAATCCAGTTTAGGGACCTCCTCTTTTGAGTTATTGTTCGGACGTAAACCCCGAACCTTACTCGAGATTACCAAGGACAGTTGGGAACGAGAGGGGTTACAAGAGGCCGAATCCCTACTGGATTATACACAACAGTTACAAAACCGCCTCCATAAGTTGCGAACATTGGCCCATACAGAATTGTCGGCGGCACAGGTCAAACAAAAAACCTTCTATGACCGAGGTACGAAGTGGCGGGAGTTAGATATAGGGGATTGGGCCCTGATACTTTTACCCTCCTCCACCCACAAATTAAAAAAAGAGTGGCAAGGTCCATTCAAAGTCCTAAGAAAGATAGGGAAAACTACCTATATTCTGCAGCTGAGGGGAAAGAGGACCCAGATGTTCCACATCAACTTACTGAAGAAGTGGTTGGGACCCCCTCCTTCAGGGGTTCATATGGTCTCTATAATCACCCCTCCCTCTCATACCACTCTAGAGACACCTGTCAATCCCGATCTCACATGCACCCAATCCCGAGAAATACGGTCTCTGCTGATGGACTTTTCAGACGTATTTTTTGATCAACCAGGCAGGACCTAACTAGCCGAACATTGTATCCCTACTCCTCCGGGGGTGGTGGTGAAACAAAAGCCTTACCGGATCCCTGAAGCTCGACGAGCCGCCTTTCAGGAGGAAGTGTCCAGGATGTTGGGATCGGGGGTTATAGTGCCTTCCCATAGTAACTGGTGTTCCCCCGTGGTGCTGGTACCCAAACCGGATGGCAGCATCCGGTTTTGTATTGACTTCCGCGCGGTGAACAAGGTATCCAAGCAGGATGCCTATCCTCTTCCCCGGGTGGATGAACTCATAGAACGCCTTGGTGAGGCCCGATACATCACCACTATCGACCTCATCAAGGGTTACTGGCAGATCCCTTTGGCCCCCGCGGATCAAG
This sequence comes from Triturus cristatus, assembly GCF_964204655.1. Classification (NCBI taxonomy): domain Eukaryota; kingdom Metazoa; phylum Chordata; class Amphibia; order Caudata; family Salamandridae; genus Triturus; species Triturus cristatus. The sequence continues at coordinate 1,153,544,221 of NC_140594.1, forward strand.
AAAAAACCGCGTTCTCCACCCCTTCCGGCCACTATCACTTTACAGTTCTTCCCTTTGGGTTGCATGGGGCCCCAGCGACCTTTCAGCGGGCCATGGATGTGCTTCTGGCCCCTCACTTATCCTATTCAGGGGCTTATTTAGACGACATCGTGGTCTATAGCAAGACCTGGGAGGAACACCTAGAGCACTTAGGGAACATACTGAACAGCCTTCGTCAATCCGGGTTCCACATCAACGCCAAGAAAACCCGGGTGGCCTTTCATAAAGTGAGGTATTTGGGGTATCTCTTGGGGGAGGGTCATATAGCTCCCCAAACCGAAAAAGTGGCCGCAATCCAGTCCGTTCCCTATCCAAAGACCAAAATAGACTTGAGGGCGTTCTTAGGGTTGGTGGGGTATTATAGACGGTTCATAGCCCAGTTTGCTACCATAGCGGGCCCCCTCACTGACTTATTGCGAAAAACACACACCTCACCCAGGTTACACGCCCCTTCAGATCAAGAAGCTTCTGCATTCCAAGCCCTGAAAGATGCTATTACCACCTCCCCTGTACTAGTGACCCCGGATTTCGACAAATCCTTTATCCTGCAGACAGACGCCTCGGGTGTTGGGATCGGGGCGGTTCTCTCTCAGAAAGATCCCGACGGTCACGGACGCCCCATTCTTTTTCTCAGTAGGAAATTGTTTCCTAGGGAGCAGGCTTACTCCACTATAGAAAAAGAGTGCCTTGCGGTCAAGTGGGGGGTTGAGAAACTCCGGTACTACTTAGAAGGCAGACCCTTTGTCCTTTACACGGACCATGCTCCCCTCACCTGGTTACAACGGAATCACGGTCACAATGACAGGATCCTCCGCTGGTTCCTTGCCCTCCAACCCTATCAGATAGACGTCCAACATCGGAAAGGGGCGAATCAGGGTAATGCTGACTTTCTTTCTCGGTTCCCTTGTTCCCCCGATCGGGTCACACCAGGGGGAGGGAATTGTCACGGGGGCACCACTGGGGGCACGGCTTCTGACACACAACCCGAAGGGATGCCTGATTGTTCCTTTACGCCTTGGCCACAGGACTGGTACGGGCCCTTTAACTCCACCAGAGAACCCCGTGGGGAGGAGCCGACTGTCTGCACGTCAGACCACGTCATCCAATCGGAGAACCCGGGACCTTGTAAAACGAACCCGGAAGAGAAGAAGGACGCGAAAGCCGGAGGAAGTGAGGAGAGCCGAGCGAAGGAGACGGAGCAGGATCGAGTGAGCAGTGGAGAAGGAGAGACGACTGAAGGAGAGTGCGGAGTCCGAGAGACGGCGCCGACGGAGCCAGGAGGCCAACGGATACGCTACTCGCCCCAACACGTTCCTGGAGGAGCGTGGCTGGGAAAGGTACGTGATCGTATCTTGAGTCTGTCACAAGTACGGGGAGGGACGAAGTGAATAGGACGAGGGAGGTCACGGGAGTACGGGGAGCCTGAGTGTTGAGGATTCTTTTTCTGTGGGTCAACCACGCTCACCCCCTCCAGCCTTCTCTGCCTACGTTCACCTCCTTACCTCACCTGAGTTACAAGAGTCTCACGAGTTGGTGGTAGTCCCGGGGATCCCTCACAACCCTTTTCCCCCTCAAAGCGCCCTTGGTCCCTGCAACCCTACTCACCTTTGTGTCCCTCTGTATCTCTTCCCTGGGTCCCGGACGGAGGAGGAGGAGACGGTCCCTACGGCAGAACCGGACGGAGAGACGATCCCTACAGAGGAACCCTAAACTGGACACTGACCCCTGGAGCAACCAACCTCATCCAGAACGTTAAACGAAGGACGCTTATTGAGCCAACAAAATCCGATTCTTTACCTCATCAGTGAGTCCCTGTGTTGGTATACTAGGTGAACCACCTCCCCCACCACATCGGTCCTCACATGCTCGCACCTCCCAAGGCAGGAAACCTATTGTCCAAGCCTCCCTTGCCGGGATCACTCACAGCAGCAGGAGGTCATACTCGTGCCTGTGGCAGCAGCATCCATTTTGTGATGCTGGGGCTCTGGTTAACTTTAACCGGGTAAGTAGGTTACAACATGTCTTCTCCCTCTAGAAGGGAGGGATAATATCCTCATCCCCAGAAATGGGATGGGGGTATTATTCTAAAGTGTTAGACACCTTACACGACATGGTTTGATAAAGCCAAACCATAGTTACCATAACCGTTTAAGATTATAAGGCACTTTAAGAGTATATGGTAGGCTATATCATAGAACAGCTATAAGGACATGGTTCCGAAAGCTGCAGACAGGCTCAGCTCATGCTAGAGCACCATCTCACATGTTACCAAGCACTCTGCCTCCAGGATTGTTAAGGCCTGCCATAGGAGTGGCTGATAGGTACACATGTGTCTATATGTAAGTTAGGTATAGGAATACTACACCTAAGCAAGGGGTGATTACACGACCTTGCCCCAGCTGAGTGATCAGCCAGTTGTGTCATAATGGAAGGCCAGGCCAGGGGTGGCATAATACATGCTGCAGACCCTGGTAGGCCTAGGGTACACCTATACCCTGGGTACCTAAGGTACACTGTACAGGGGCCAATAAGGTGATCCTATCCAATTGGGTTATGCACCTAAAGTACATAGTATTAATTTAGAGAGAGAACAGCAGGGCTGTGGGTCTGATTAGCAGGCCCACAGCCACATCTAAGTCGAAAACCAGTAAAGCAAAAGCAAAAAGTGGGGGTGAACATAGAAAGCAGACCCTACTCTCCTACACATACAAGCAGCCATCAACGAGTCCTAAGAGTTAGTAAGAGGTGGCCCAAAGTTCATGATACCCCATATTGGATGTGAGGTCACCTGCCCTAGTATTTTATTGGATTTTGTTCCTGTGATGAGAATCCAGTACAACTTAGTAGTTAATGTAACTTAAGATTTAACACGGTGCTTCTCGAACCTGGACAGTTCTTTTAAGGGAAGAAGGGCTAAAGAAAAAAAAAAAACATCAATCCTGATACCTTTACAGTGTTCATATTCCTGAGTCCTGCTACTGGCTGTTCATGATCAAGCTCTTTTCTTTTAATAGACCCTTTCTTTGTACATTGTTATTATAGCACGTGCACAAAAAAATGCCTAAACGCCAAAAAGTGTGGAGAACTGACTGAATGTGCAAGGAATGGCAGCACTTATTTTACATGTTTTGTTTGGGGCTATTCACATAACGCTTAAGGAATGGGAGTTTATAGAGACTCTGCTACTGCTCAGAACACATGTGAGCAGTTTATTAAATTCTTTTTTAAAATTTTCATTTTCTACCGTGGGGGGCCGTGAGTTCATCCAGCTAATCGAAATCCTTCTTTTAGCCAACACTAGTCCCAGCTGGGTGAACCGCCGACTGAGTTTCTTACCTTGGGACTGGGAAGAAGTCCCAGAAGTACTTCCTTATTGGATTGCGACAGCGACCAACACGAGATCTGTTAGACGGACCGGGAGGGTCGGCCAAGGACAAGGGGAGAGGTCTCCGGGGAGAGCCGTCTCCAGCGATCGTTCAGACGAGTAACTCCCCCCCCACAGATGTACACCACACAAGGATAGGATTTAACGTTCTTTATGAGCGATTTCTTAAGGTACGATGGAATGGTACACGGAGGTCTGGACTCAGGGGTCCCCTCGATTCTAGTCTCTTGGTTTGGGAAAGGGGGTAGCGGGACAGTCTGGTTACCAATCTGGTAGATGCGATGATGGATAGCTCACAATCCTCGAGCTCGGTGTTCTAGCTGGGATGGGCCGCGGCAGCGCCAGCAGGTCCCGGTGAAGATGGTCGTTACACGGTCCGCGGCAACGCCAGCAGGTCCCGATGAAGGTGGTCGGTACACGGTCCGCGGCAGCGCCAGCAGGTCCAGATGAAGGTGGTGGTTACAACGGTCCGCGGCAGCGCCAGCAGGTCCCGACAACGTAGTAGTTACAACGGTCCGCGGCAGCGCCAGCAGGTCCCAACGAGGATGGAGGATGTAGAAGGCCGCGGCAGCGCCAGCAGGCAGGACGACAGTTCACAAGGCAGGGCTACGGCAGCGCCGGTAGTCCGTCAAGGATGAGTTCTTCTCGGTGTCTCTCGACTCCAGGATACAACTGCCTTCCTGCTCTGGAGCTGCCCTAGTTATAGGTCTGGCGCCCTTTGATGTCCGGACCCTCGCACTTGGAGGTCGGGAGGTCCGGGATGAGGGAGTCCAGACACCCAGCAGGGGGGTGGAGCCAGCGCCCGGGGGAGCTGGAGGGCGATCGGCACCTGGCGGGGGAGAGCCATCGACACTTCTTTCTCCCATCGACCTGCCAAGTGGTCCGTTCACCTCCTGGGTGGATGGTGGTGCCGGGATGTCGGGGCCTGGCCAGGCCCAGGGTTAGGGTCGAGCTGAGGCCACGCGGCCTCGTGGTGCAGTGTCCAAGATGGCAGCTGGTCCGGCCGGGGGAGCCGGTAGTGGTTCGGCCCCATGATACATAGATGTCCGGGGGCAGAAGTTCCGTCGGGAGACGGGGTGCGGGTGATTTCTGTGGGTAACACCTGGAGGGCCGGGGCTTGGGCCCCGTCATGCGGGGAGGGAGCAAGCCCTTCATGTGGCCTGTCCAACATGCGTCCCCCCCAGCTGAAGGTGGGGAGAGTCACCCATCCTCTTGGGGACTCTCCTCGTCGAGGCGGAAAAAGCGTGACAGGCCATCTGCGTTGGCGTGGTCTTGGCCCGGTCGATGTTCCACAGTGAAGTCCATCCCCTGCAGGGAGATGGACCAGCGCAATAGTTTGGGGTTTTCCCCCCGCATCTGCATTAGCCACTGCAGGGGTCGATGATCTGTTTGCACCCGGAAGTGGGTACCGAAGAGATAGGGCCGGAGCTTTTTGAGGGCCCACACCACTGCGAAGGCCTCCCTCTCGATTGTGCTCCAGCGCTGTTCTCGGGCCAGGAGGCGTCTGCTGATGAAGGCCACCGGTTGGTCAAGTCCCTCGGAGTTCAGCTGGGAGAGGACCGCCCCGATGCCATGGTCGGAGGCATCCATTTGCACAATGAATTCCCGACTGTAATCGGGGGCCTGGAGCACAGGGGCAGTGCACAGGGCGGCCTTCAGCTTCTCGAAGGCCGCTTGACAGTCTGGGGTCCAGTTAATCTTCTTCGGGTGGTTTTTGGATGTGAGTCCCGTGAGGGGCCCCACAATGCTGCCATAGTCCCTCACGAACCGCCGGTAGTAGCCGGTGAGCCCCAAGAAGGCTCGGACCTCGGTCTGCGTGACTGGGGGCTGCCAGGACTGGATGGCAGCGATTTTGAGTTGCAGAGGGGCCACCAGGCCACTTCCCACCTGGTGTCCGAGGTAGGTCACTGATCCCTGACCAATTTGGCACTTGCCGGCCTTGATTGTGAGGCCGGCCCGCTGGAGGGCCTGCAGGACCTCTCGGAGGTGGTGGAGGTGGTCGGACCAGTGGCGGCTGTACACAGCAATATCGTCCAGGTAGGCGGCGCTGAACTCCTCGAGCCCCGCCAAGACCTGGTTCACTAGTCGCTGAAAAGTAGCGGGGGCGTTCTTCATGCCGAAGGGCATGACCTTGAAGTGGTAGTGGCCATCGGGGGTAGAAAAGGCGGACCGTTCTTGGGCCCGGGGTGTGAGACCGATCTGCCAGTAGCCCGCTGTCAGGTCGAAGATGCTGAGGTAGCGGGCAGCCCCCATGCGGTCGATCAGTTCATCCGCTCGGGGGATGGGATGAGCGTCGGTCCTGGTGACAGCATTCAAGCCCCGATAGTCGACGCAGAATCGGAGTTCAGGAGTGGTGCCGGGGGCAGCAGCCTTGGGGACCAGCACGACCGGGCTGGCCCAGGGGCTATCCGAGGGCTCGATGACCCCGAGCGTGAGCATCTTGGATACTTCTTCTTGGATACAGGCCCGCACCCGATCTGGTACGCGGTATGCCCGGTGTCTGATAGGGGGACTGTCCCCAGTGTCCACGTCGTGCAAGCACCAGGGGGTGACCCCTGGGGTGAGGGAAAACAAGGTAGCAAACTGCAGCAGGAGGTCCCGGCAGCCTTGGCGCTGCTCTGGGGTGAGGGCATCGGAGAGCCGGACCCCGTCCACGGAACCATCTTTCTCCTGAGTCTTTAGGAGATCAGGGAGAGGCTCGGAGTCTTCTTCCGCTCCACTGTCCGTAGCCATCAGGAGGCTGAGCTCCGAGCGCACAAAGTGGGGCTTGAGTCTGTTAGTGTGGAGGACCCGGAGGGGGTTCCGGGGAGATTCCATATCGATGAGATAGGTGACGGGGCTCTTGCGTTCGACCACTTTGAAGGGCCCCGTCCACTTGTCCTGCAAGGCACATGGTTCGGTGGGGGACATCACCCACACTTGTTGACCAGGTTCGAATTCGACGGAGGAGGCATTTTGATCGTACCATTTTTTCATGTCCTCGTGACTGGCCTCAAGATTCGCTTTTGCCATTTCCCTGAACCGCCGGGTCTGATTGCGTAGTGTCAGGAGGTACTTGAAGACGTCTGGAGGGGTTTTGAGGGGGGCCATCTCCCAACCTTCTTAGACTAGGCTGAGGGGCCCTCGCACAGGGTGCCCGTACAAGAGTTCGAAAGGGCTAAAGCCGAGGGACTTCTGGGGAACTTCTCGATAGGCGAAGAGGAGACACGGAAGTAGTACATCCCACTGGCGACGGAGGGGCTCTTCCAATCCCCCAATCATTCCCTTGAGCGTGCGGTTGAATCGTTCAACTAGTCCGTTTCCTTGAGGGTGATAGGGGGTCGTGAATCGGTAGGTGACCCCGCACTGTTGCCAGAGGGACTTCATATATTTCGAAATAAAGTTTGTGCCTCTGTCGCTGACGACTTCTCGGGGGAAGCCCACCCGGGAGAAGATCCCCATTAAGGCCCGGCCGACCACCGGGGCTGTTACAGTTCGCAGGGGCACAGCCTCGGGGTAGCGGGTGGCGTGGTCCACCAGTACCAGGATGAACCGATGTCCTTGTGCTGTACGGGGGTCCAGGGGCCCCACAATGTCTATTCCCACCCTCTCGAACGGGGTGGTGACAACTGGGAAGGGTTGCAGAGGTGCTTTGAGTTTGCGGCCGCTCTTCCCGCTGGCCTGGCACGTGGGGCAGGACCGGCAGTGGTGGAGGACGTCGTTCCTCATCTTCGGCCAGAAAAAGTGGGTCACCAGGCGACTGTAGGTTTTGTCCTGGCCCAGGTGTCCAGCCAGAGGGACATCGTGGGCCAAATTTAGCAGGAAGTCTCTAAAACGGAGGGGCACCACCAGCACTCGACTGGCCCCTAACTCCGCGATTCTCTGTTCACTGTATAACAGGTCGTTGTCCCAATAGATCCAATGGGCACCGGTGGTGTCCCCTGCGCTCTGGGCGAGGGCTTGCTGGCGGAGTCCCTCGAGGGAGGGACAGGTCTTCTGCTCTTGACGGAACTGTTCCTGGGTGGGCCCCCCTTCTTGACGCCACTGAGCCAGGTCGGGAAGGACCGGGGGCTGGGCTACCCCTTCGGGGGTTTGCTCTGGGGGGTCGGTATAGTCGGTGTCCTCTACGGGAGCGATCGGGGGAGGAGGTGCAGGCCATTCTGGTTCTTCGGGTCGGGGGATGGCACGGGCGGCCATGGACCGGGTGGTTACGCACGCCCAGTCCGGGAGGCCCAACATCCCCAGGTGTTCTCTTCTCTCGACGGCGGCCCACGGGGAACTCTCAAGATCATTCCCCAGGAGACAGTCCACGGGGGCATCATCCCGGACCGTCACCTTCAACATGCCGGAGACTCCTCCCCATTCGAAGGGGACGCAGGCCATCCGACATAGACTCTCCGAATTGTCGGCTGAACGGACGGGGCAGAGAATGTTCGGCAGGATCTGCTCTGGTTTTACCAGGTGACAGCGGACGGCCGTCACACTGGCCCCCGTGTCACGTAGTGCTTCGGCCCGGCGCCCATTAATGTTCACCCACCGGCTATATTTTCTGGTGTTGGCGGGTAGGGGAGCCCGCGGGACCATGTCTTTTCCCCCTAGGCACGCTAGAACCATGGCGGCCGGTTCCCACTCTTGTTGTGCCTGCTCGTATTCTTCTTGTTCTTCAGAGATTTGTTCTCCCCCCAGGGCGGCGGCAGCTACCTGGCGGGGTTTTGGAGTTTGGTTCTGTGGACAGTTCGGGTCATTGGCGTAGTGGCCGACTCGCTGGCATCGGTGACACGTGACGTTGGCTCGGAACCCCGGGCGCATCGGGGGGTTGCCCCGGCTGGCCGGGGGCGGGTTGCCGGCAGCGGGAGCGGCCAGGACGGTGTCTCTTCCTCGTCCCTGGCCTCCTCCTCCTCCTCGGGGACGGTGCTGACCTTGGTTGTTCCGGTTCTGTTCGTGTGGCCCTCTCCGGCCCACTCTGGTGCTTTCCCACCGGTCAGCTTCGGCGGCGAGTTGCCGTGGGTCAGTCAATTTACTGTCGAGGAGGTGCTGCCTGAGCTCGACGAAGCAGTTGTTAGAGAGGTGCTCCCACACCATGAGATTAAAAAGTTGCTCGTAGGTCATTACGTGGCTTCCCTTGATCCAACCCTCGAAGGCTCGGCTGAAATAGTTGACATATTCCACCCAAGTTGTACCCGGGATCCGGGTGCAGTCTCGAAACCTCTGGCGGTACATTTCGGGTGTGAGCCCATATCGGGTGAGTAGGGCAGCCTTCATGTGGTCATAGGATGACATCTGATGGTCTGGGAGCTGTAGCAGGGCATCGCGGCCTTCGTTGACGAACCTCCCCCACAGGCCGGCTCCCCAGTCACTTCGATCGATCCGGTGGGAGGTCATGGCGATCTCGTAGGCCTTGAACCACTGTTGTATGTCGTCCTCTCGGACATATTCTCGAACGACATCCTTGGGGATGTGGACTTTCTTCGGTTCTTTGTTCTGCTTCCGTAGGTCTATTTCTGCCAGTTTGCGCTCGTGTTCGTATGCTAATCTCTTTTCTTCGAGCTCTCTCTGCCTCTGTTTTTCTTCCCGTTCTTCTCGGAGCCGCAGATGTTCTAGGTTCAGTTTTTGCTCGGCTAATTTTAGTTCACCGTCCATTTTGAGCCATGCCATTTCTAACTCATGTAGTCTGTTTTTTTCTCTTTCTTGGATCTCTTCCTGCGAGAGGCTCGTTCCTCGCTCCTCGGGAGCCGTGGCGTTCCTCTCTGATGCGGCCATGTTTCGGTCTGGGGATCTGGCGACCCCGGTTTCTGCCCACGACTCAATGGCGTGCTTGAAATCGTCCTTGGTACTCAGGCCGGTGGTAGCAATGCCTAGTTCCATGCAGAATTGTTTCAATTCACGATGGCTGTATTCTTCCAATTTCTCCATCTGGATCCGCTCTCTTTGGTTGACATTGTGGTTTTGTCGTGGGGTGAGCTACTCTCTGTACGATTACGCGTTGATTCGGATCGCGCCGCTGGCCACCAATGTTAGACGGACCGGGAGGGTCGGCCGAGGACAAGGGGAGAGGTCTCCGGGGAGAGCCGTCTCCAGCGATCGTACAGACGAGTAACTTCCCACCCACAGATGTACACCACACAAGGATAGGATTTAACGTTCTTTATGAGCGATTTCTTAAGGTACGATGGAATGGTACAAGGAGGTCTGGACTCAGGGGTCCCCTCGATTCTAGTCTCTTGGTTTGGGAAAGGGGGTAGCGGGACAGTCTGGTTACCAATCTGGTAGATGCGATGATGGATAGCTCACAATCCTCGAGCTCGGTGTTCTAGCTGGGATGGGCCGCGGCAGCGCCAGCAGGTCCCGGTGAAGATGGTCGTTACACGGTCCGCGGCAACGCCAGCAGGTCCCGATGAAGGTGGTCGGTACACGGTCCGCGGCAGCGCCAGCAGGTCCCGATGAAGGTGGTGGTTACAACGGTCCGCGGCAGCGCCAGCAGGTCCCGACAAAGGTAGTAGTTACAACGGTCCGCGGCAGCGCCAGCAGGTCCCAACGAGGATGGAGGATGTAGAAGGCCGCGGCAGCGCCAGCAGGCAGGACGACAGTTCACAAGGCAGGGCTACGGCAGCGCCGGTAGTCCGTCAAGGATGAGTTCTTCTCGGTGTCTCTCGACTCCAGGATACAACTGCCTTCCTGCTCTGGATCTGCCCTAGTTATAGGTCTGGCGCCCTTTGATGTCCGGACCCTCGCACTTGGAGGTCGGGAGGTCCGGGATGAGGGAGTCCAGACACCCAGCAGGGGGGTGGAGCCAGCGCCCGGGGGAGCTGGAGGGCGATCGGCACCTGGCGGGGGAGAGCCATCGACACTTCTTTCTCCCATCGACCTGCCAAGTGGTCCGTTCACCTCCTGGGTGGATGGTGGTGCCGGGATGTCGCAGCACCGGTTTTGATAGTATTACTGCATTATTTTGTAACGTTTACACATGGTAATACTGTCTAGATAAAGAGTTTTTTTTTGTTTTTTTAAAAATGTTATTTGTAATTTACAAACAAACAATAAAGAGATCTCAGCGCTGAATACAATTCTCTTGAGTGTGTCAAATACAGTTCGATAATAATGTCCCCCAGCCCATAAATAATACTCAGGCCTGGCTCCAGGCCACAACTTCTTGTCTTCCATCACAGCAATATATTCCAGCCGAACCCCTAGGCGCAAACAATGCAGTACTGAGCCTCCCTAGATCCGTCTAGCATATTAGAGCCCATCATTTAGTCGTGTCATGCCAAACCCAGGCGTTATCCTTAGTCCCCCACCCGCAGTGTTGGAGTCCGTAGTTTCACCCCCTCCCCAAGCCCCATCAGATCCCTCCGTCTCATCATTGTAAATCTCAACCCACCCCCGTGGGAACTATCCCTGAGTCGGAGTGTGGTTGGGTGGAGCCCGGTAGATTCGAGATGTACGCTTTGTATGGGCCCCATATGTCTTTTGGCCTGGCTATGGTGGGGAGTAGACTTGAGTAAACCTCACTGTTTAGGCTACAGTACGCCATGGCCGTGAGCCACGCTTTGACTGTGGGGACTGACCTGCCTCCCCAGCGCCGAGCTATTTCCCGTTTCGCTAACAGAAAGCCCAGGGACGCCAGCCTCCTAACTGACTTGGGAAAATTGACCGTGTATCCCAGCAAAGCCACCTCCGGGGTAGGAACCAGTGTGAGCCCTAACATCTCTCCCAGTGTCTCGTTTACCTGTGCCCAGTATGGTTGTAGTTTCGGACAGGTCCAGGTCATATGGGCAAAGTCAGCATGAGGGGAGGCACATTTCCAGCACGTGTGGGGTCGCCTGGGATCAAGGGAGTGGAGTTTATCTGGCGTCATGTAGCTTCTGCGCAAGAACTTATAGTGCAGGAGTTTGTGACGACTGTTGAGCGAAATCCTATTGGTGACCTTGCAGCAGGCTGACCACTGCTCTTCCGTGATGGGCCTACCCTAATCCCCCTCCCAGGCCGCGCAAAGTTTGTCATCTGAGCAGGGGATCAGTGTCGCACATAACCGGTACAGTTTAGAAATTATATGTGCCCCCGTATCATTGTCAATGAGTAGAGTAAGGGGCTCGAAGGAAGCCGGCTCCAGGGGGAATCCCTTAATTTCCGACCGAACTGTAGAATAAAGCCGGTTGAGGAGGAATCTATCCATGAAGGTGGCATCGCCGAAGCGTGCTTCTTCCGACACCGAGAATATGTGCCCGCCTGGATACAACTCGCCGATCTTGGTGAGGTTAAACTTCGCTAAGGTACGCTGCACCAGTGTTTCGCCAGTAACCGGCAGCTATCCCACATTCGGCAACGGGAGGGAGGAGGAGTATAGAAGTGGCTGGTCCAAGTAGCGCAACAGCCTACTCCAGGCCCAGCTGGTGGTGGACATCGTTTGAATATCCACCGGATGTCTAGGCACGCCCCGGGGCAGTACCGCGGACAAGCGGCCCAGGAGCACAAAATCCGCCTCCGGACGGAGAAATGGAATCCGAGCGTCCGGGTGGTACCAGGCATAGGCATGGGCGCACTGAGCCACCAAATAGTATAGATACAGATCCGGCACACCGAAGCCGCCCCTGTCGTGCGGAAGCATGAGGATCTTCCCGCGGATCCGGGGGTGCTTCCCTCCCCAGACCAAGCGAATCAACTGGGACCGCAAGGCTGAGAAAAAGCTTCGGGTGAGGGGAATGGGAATGTTATTAAAAAGATAAAAAAATTTGGGGAGCACTATCATTTTTATGATGCCGATTCTAGCGGCCATGGATAGCGGAAGCCGCAGCCAGCTGTCCACCTGCGATTCAAGTTTTGCAATCGCACATCCATAATTCAGACGGATAATTTCGTCCTTGCTCTGGTGTATGTGGATGCCTAAATATCTTACCGAGTCCGAGCACCACTCCAGCGGAAACTCGCATTGCCAGGGGGTGGTGCCACTAGTCAATGGGAAAATGATAGACTTATGCCAGTTGATACCCAACCCCGAGTGGCGCCCAAAGCGAAGTATTTCATGGAGCAGAGGGGCCAGGTTCACCTGAGGCTCTCTGACATACAGTATGGTGTCGTCAGCATAGAGGGAGACCCGCAGGGGACCCGTCCGAAACTGGAGACCCCTGTGCAGATCCGGCTCCTGAAAGTGACGGATCAGTGGGTCCATGGCGAGAATAAACAGTAGTGGAGAGAGCGGACAGCCCTAGCGGGTGCCGCATGTAAGCGCAAACTGGCGCGACAAGGTGCCATTAATACGTAATCGCGCCGTGGGATGACTATATAAGAGCCGCGTGGTGGCAATGAAGCCAGCTGGCATTCCCATTCGCTGCATTACGGAGATGAAAAAGGGCCATTCTAAGGAGTCAAAAGCTTTTTCAGTATCGAGGAGGACGGCCGCCGCGGGTGTGTCAGGGTTTATTCGATGTAATACTGTAAATAAAGTCTGCAAGTTCAATGAAGTCGATCGATGGGGTACGAAACCCGACTGTGCGGGCGCAATAATAAACTCCATCAATTGGGACAGTCTGTTGGCCACTATTTTGGCGAGAATCTTATAGTCAAGATTCAATAGCGAAAGTGGCCTGTACGACCCACATAGCGCCGGGTCCTTGTTTGGTTTTGGAAGCAGAATAATAACTGCCTCGCTAAGAGTGGGCGGGAGTGACTCACGTTCCAAGGCCTCCGCATACACCTCGATAAATTTGGGTGCCAGCAGATCCGAGAATGCCTTATAAAACTAGCCGGTTAGGCCGTCGAGACCCGGGGCCGAGGATCCCCGCAGCACCTTGATCGCCCCTCGAACCTCCGCCACCGTTATGGGCTCCGCCATGAATTCCTGCATACCCTTTTCCAGAAACACTAGCGCAATTTCCGACAGGTAGTCCTCCCACGCCGTGGAGCTGTCACTCTGTCTGGTCGTGTATAGCGCCGAGAAGTAGGACAGGAACTCGTCCCTGATTTCCAAGGGCGTCGTACAGAGCGGCCCTTCTTCGCCCCTAACCTCAGTTATGAAGGACTTACTGTATGGCGGTCGCAGGGCTTGCGCCAGCATGCGCCCCGGACGGTCTCCCTCACCATATCGACGTGCAGTGTGATATTTGCCTAGATATAGAATCTCTCTATCCGCCGCCTCCCTATAGTCGGACAGGAGGCGCAGCCGCTGAGCACCCACGTCGTCTGATGTAGCCTGTCTCGCCTCCGCATCTAGCGCTGTCAACTGCGCCTCCAGCTGAGTGAGCGTCGCGCGCAGCGAATTTAAGACCCCAGCATGCTTCGCAATGCAAACTCCCCGAATGTATGCCTTGAACCCCTCCCAGAGCATGGCCCACGTGGCCACCGAGCCTGTGTTGAGTGTAAAATAGTCCTCAATCGCCTAAGTGACCTTGTGACAGAAAAGATCGTCTAAGAGCGCCCTACTCGGGAATCACCACTGTCTCTCAAAACCTTCAGGGCGAGGAACAGCCATGCACAATAAAACCGGAGAGTGGTCTGAGTATGTTCTAGGAAAAGTCTTCAAAGTCCGGAACCAGGGGGATAGACCAGGGGAGAGGAGCCAGTAGTCAATCCTAGTCCAGGTGTTGTGCTGGCCCGAAAAATGAGTGTAATCGGTGGTGTCAGGGTTGCGTTTGCGCCATATGTCAGTCAGGGAAAATCGGCGGCAGAGTTCGTGGAGGGCTCGACGCGCCCTGGGCTTAGAGTCGGCGGCCCCGGAGGTACTATCCAACCCCACATCTAGCAGTAGGTTGAAGTCGCCGCCCATTAGGAGCGGAGCCGGCTCCAGGGTCGCGAGCCTGTCGGCAAGCGAATGGAAAAAGTCCGGGGAGTCAGTGTTGGGAGCGTATACACACACCAGGATGATCCCGTGACCCATCATCACCCCTCTCACCACGCAGTAGCGCCCGTCCCTGTCCCCAATGAACTGCTGGCAGTGAAATGGGACTCTCTTGTGGATCAGCACTGCCGCACCCCTAGCATAATTACTAAAATTGGCAAAGTACCTGTGTGTGCCCCAGGATGCCGCAAATCGGGAAGAGTTAGTGGAGTGCAAGTGCGTCTCTTGAATGAATGCAACATCGACTTGATGTCTATTCAGATAGTGTATCACTTGTCTGCCTTTGCGTGGGTTATTAAGGCCCCAAACGTTCCAAGACATTAATGATAGGTTTGTGGGGTTCTCAGTCAATCCTGTACGAGCCATTGAAACATCATAAAAAGCAGTGGGACCCAGGGGACAACATCAGCAGCAAATAGCACCAAGTTTAGTACACACCAAGAAATATCTCTGAGATCTAAACAGCCTATCCCAACCCTCCTCCCCCCACCCAGCCATACCACAAAAACGTGAGGCAATCCCACACCTGCGAACAAAAAAAGAAGCTCCAAACACATTCGAAGAATACAGTCAAACAGGAGCAAAAGGAGCCTCATGGCCAAAATGATTCCCATCGGTTTCCACCAAGGGGGGGTGGCAACGACCCGACATCAACCCAGCCATATAAAACAGTTATGCAAAGATTGTCCAAAGTCCCCATATTGTAATAGATGAGATAAAGACAGTTCAGCCAGAGGCACCGCCTCACCCAACCCCCGAGCCCGCGAACAGATCTTGGCTGGTCGCCAATCCACTGGGAGGGGGGGGACTGACCACCTCCGCCCCCCCGGGGAGGGCTCTTGTTCGGCCGGTAGGCGCGACAGAAGTCTTGCCGTGCAGTAGGATTGTCAAATAGCCTAACCCGGCCGTCCACCTCCACCCGCAGCCGTGCCGGGTAGAGCATGCCGTATTTTAGGCCGAGGTTGCGGAGTGCGGCCTTTGCTCCAGCGTATTTCCGACGGGCCTCTTGAACCATAGCGGTGAAGTCAGGGTAAAATGAGAGTTTAGAGCCTTGCCAGGATATTTCTCCCTTCTCCCTGGCCAGACGCAGAGCAGTGTCCCGGTCCCGGAAGTTCATGATGCGGGCTATCAGTGGGCGAGGAGGGAGCCCCGGTTGAGGCCGCGGCCCCAGGGAGCGATGCGCCCTCTCCACCACAAAGCCAGATGTGAAGGAGTCTCTCCCGAAGATGTCAGCCAACAAGTTTTCCACAAACATATCCAGCCGGCCCGTCGCTGTGGACTCCGGGACCCCAGTAATACGTATATTGTTGCGACGACTGCGCGATTCCAGGTCCTCGTTCTTAATGGCCACTTCTTTCAATATGCGCTCCAGCCTCTCGATGCGCTTGGTTTCCTGCGCATTACCATCCTCAATGGCTGAAATCCGGGCCTCCGCCTCATCCAGCCGCCGATCATGGGCCTGGATCTTGGCACCCATGGTTTCCAGCGTCTTGTCCAGGGAGTCAAAGCGACTGTCAATGGATTTAAACCCAGCTCTCATCTCGTGCAACCAGTCTGGAGATGAGGCGCGAGCCGCCGACCCACCGGGCCGGTCTCCACCCTGCTCTGCCATGTCGGGGGGCCTCTCCGAGGGCTGCACCGCCGGTCTGTCAAACGACAGCGTTTTCTGCTTCGGGTCCTTCCGACCCATACCCCAGCCCATGCGACTGGACTCCAGCCAGCCCTCGATGAATCAGCGTCCTCCACTCGTCAAAATGGCGCCAGACCAGCCAGGGAGCCCGGAGCACCACCACTCGACGCGGGCCTCCAGCCGCCGCAGCCACGTCCGCCGTGCCAAGCTGGCCTCGTCCCCACGGATCATCAGGCGTAGGTCGCAGCAGCGTGCAGCCAGGCCGGCCGGAGAAACCCCTCTGGGCTGGACCAGGGAACCCCCGCATGGCGTCTCAGCAGCTCCAATGGGCAGGGGAGAAGGAGATCGCGCCACTCTCCGCTGTGCAGGCCCCCGGGCTTCGCAGTGTAGCCAGAGGCCGAAGCGCAGGGCTAAGGAGGCCAGACCACCCAGTCACCGGAGCACAGGGCGCCCCAAGAGTATGGCCTGGGACGCGGGGCAGGAGCGACCCAAGCACCCGGTCCAGATCAGGAGCCAGCCCGCCCCCCTCCACCCCAGGCAGGCAATCCCGGTACCCCCAGTCCCCGCCCGTGTAATCGGCGAGGGATCCGAGGGAAGGACGCGAGCGAGGCCGCCTCGGCCGCATCGGCCCACTGCCGATCGCCCGGTCAGCCCCGTACCAGCTGCAGTGGGGAAGGCAGGGCAGACCCCGTCCGGACCGCGCCTAGGTTTCCAGACCCTCCCCTCGTTGCCCCCTCACGGTACCTGTCTCCGCGCCGGCCGCCATCGCTCCGTGAGCCGCCGCCGCCCGCCGATCTAGGCCGCCATCATGCCGCCGCAGGCCTCCAGGTCCGATCTTCCCCCAGGCCGCCGCCGATGAAGTTGTGGCGGAACCGGCTCCGGATTGTGCCTCAGGGGTCAGGAGGTGCCGCGGCAGCGCCCGCCGTCCATTTCTCCCATCAGGATGCCGGGGACATGTGTGATTGAGCTGGGTCGACGGCGGAGCTTCAGCACTACGCGGCCATCTTAGCACGCGGCTCGGCCACGCCCCGTCTAGATAAAGAGTTCACCTTTATTTGTACCAGTTTTCAACCAAATACAGAAACAAGCAACTGAAAGATGAGCAGCTAACCTCTGTGAAAGAGTTTCCAATGCGCGCAAACACATTTCACAGCATTTTTAGTAACTTTTGATCCGTTTGAGCTGGAAACTATTTTTGTTGTTGTTAAAATCTACAGATTATGGAGCAGATGAAGTATTATAAGGCGAATCCAGTAAATGCATAATTATGAGAGATAAGTAGCGGCTGCAGAATTGCATAATTCCAGTGGCAATGGGTATGAAGTACTATACTTATGCACCAATGCAATATAACACAATAACCATGTGTGACCATTGTGCTTTAAAATACATATTTCTTCCAAAAATTCTATCTAGGGCCTCGCCATTACTAGGTCCACCTGCAATACGGATTAATTGCACCACGTAAATATATTGTTCAATTTGATTCTGAAAAGTTAACAGGTATGTATTTTCTGCTACATCTATTACGAGAAGGAGGTGGCATCAGCACTCAGAACACTGAATCTAAGCCTGGGCTACTTGACTGGAGACAGTAACCAACACAAAACAGATGGAGAGTTAAAGGTGAAGGTTGCAGACGGTGTAATCCCTTTGGGCCTGGGCCCGCACGAGAACACGATATTCCCTAGAAATTGTTTACAGAGAATTAGAGAGGATTACTCACCTTCTTTGACTCCTGACTGCTCATAGTTCTTCCGATCCACTTAGAAATTCTTCGTGTGCAGGTGTATTTTCGCGCACTATGTCCTCTGACACTGAGTCTCCAAAGCAGGAGAACGGCGAGACTTAACTACGATTCTCCGCTCTACGAAAATAATAGCTATAATTAATTTAATTCCCAGTTTTATGTATTGGAATACCAAACCAGGCCTATTGTTGTTGGGGGGCAGGCCCGGGGACGGTGCAGGGTGGGGGTTGAGTGCAGCACCGGGGGCGGTGCAGGGCCGGCACTGGCTCAGGTTCGATGCAGGGGGCATGGTGCAGGGTGGGTGCAGGACCGGGGCTGAGGCAGGGTGGGGGTTGACTGCAGCACCGGGGCCGGTGCAATAACCGGCACTGGATACGGTCTGATGCAGGCCGGGGGCAAGGTGCAGGAATGAAAGGAGGGGGGGGGGGCAGGGCGAACCTCGCGGGACTGGGGCTGGATATTATGATACAGGCACTCTGCGGGGTGAAACCATGGAGATTATGCATGTTGTATGTATGCATGTATGTATGCTTAGCTAAAAGGCAGCGGCGCGCATGGTGGTGCGTTGTCAGGGGTCATAGGTGCACATAGGTGGATGGCAGCAGACGGGGGCGGGGGGGGGTTGGAGGATAATTAAGGCTGTCTTGGAAAGGTTTGTCAGAGCTCCACCCCAGCCCCCCCATCCCACCCTGGTGGCACCGGTAGTGGCGCCCGAGACCCTCCCATACAAACAGCTCTGATCAGACTCCAGCGTCGCCCAGATCTGAGGGGGTGGGTTGGTGGATAGTAATGTCCTAAGCATAACTGGGTGGGGTGGGGAGGGGGCCATACTTTCCCCATCGCATCAGGGATGCTGTCAGACCTTTCCCTACAGTGCTTTGATCAGCCGGCAGCCCCTACAGCTCTCCTGGGGAGGAGGGTGTGGGTGGCGCATGCTGATGGCATGCAGGAGGGGCTGGGGCAGGTCACCGGGTGGTATTAGGGCTGGACCCTCCCCAGCCCATCTCTGCCTCTCCACAAGAGACGCTGTCGGTCCTGTCTTGGAATAGAGCGCTGTTATTTATTTTCTCTTGGTAGTGGGGGTGGGGGCGGGGGTCCGGCTCTGCTAGGGTATCATGTTAGCGAGCCCTGCCCACCCCCTCGGTGGGTAGCAGAGATGCTGGCAGTGCCCACGGGCAGCTTTGATCACACTCCAGCCCCGCAGCTCGTTCACACTGCAAAGACTTAACTACGATTCTCCGCTCTACAAAAATAATAGCTATAATTAATTTAATTCCCAGTTTTATGTATTGGAATACCAAACCAGGCCTATTGTTGTTGGTAGGGTCTGAATTATAAAGTGAATTACGGGTGATGATGCTCCGGGGAAAGACACTACTCACTGAGGCATGCTCAGTCCGAAGCGCACATATACAGTTTCCGGTTGGTGGTGTATCCTGTTTTCGTCTCGCACCAGGCTGTAATTTCTCTACGCATGCGTCAAAGAGACGGTAGTTTTGGCCATGTCCTTCCAAAAATTCTATCTAGGGCAGTAACCAACACAAAACAGATGAAGAGTTAAAGGTGCAGGTTCCAGACGGTGTAATCCCTTTGGGCCTGGGCCCGCACGAGAACACGATATTCCCTAGAAATTGTTTACAGAGAATTAGAGAGGATTACTCACCTTCTTTGACTCCTGACTGCTCATAGTTCTTGATCTGGGTTTTTGAGTTCTTGGCATGCGCTTTGTCACTATTGCCTGAAACAGTAGCCTCCCAAACAAGCACACCACTGCCTTTCTCCGAGGCGAAGCAGAAATGCCTCGGAGAAAGGCAGCGGCGTTTGCGGATTCGGGGCGTGTTTTTCTGATCTCTCCTCTTGCCATTGGCTGGAGGAGATAATGAGAAAAGTAGCAAAAAACACGCCCCCGAATCCGAAAAGGACGGGGCCTGTTCGGAGAGACAAACCTCTTCTCCAATGGCTGGCCAGCATTCAAGAGGCCAGCCAATGGAGAAGAGGGGAGAAGAGGGGCGGGTTCAAGCCCCTCTTCACCAAGTCATTATATCTCGCGAGCGAGACTGCGCAAGCGCAGCCTTCGCTAGCCGAGACCTAAACACTGCCGGTGCTCAGCACCCGTGAGACCCGGCCCACTTAAAGCCCTGATTATACATAATGATGTGTTAGTAAAGACTCCTAAAATATAATGAGGATGCTGCTGACAACAACATGTCGTGAACTCACCTGGCCCAAATACTTACGACTTCTTCGATTATCTGAGGCTCACACACCCACCACTTAGGCGCTACACTGCGAGGTAGCTCCCCCTAGGGACAGACAGAAGATTGTTTTCAGGTCCACTAATTCCGGAGTGGGAGGCGAGGGGGGAGTTGGGGGTTAATAAACAATTCATTGCATAGTGTCCCAGAAGACAAAGGGCCTTGAGATACTGATGTTATACTATTTTGTTCCTTATAATTAAAACCATAAAAAATAAAGAGTACACATGGAGTCTGTTGTGAATTTAATGGCTAAAGGGTACGACCAAGGCTTTAAGTGGGTTTAAAAAACTGGGGGAGGGAGGTCGCTCAAAGGGGCGTAACCTATGTAATAAGGGGCGTGCTTAAACATGTACGGTAAAAATCTCTGCTGCCTGGCTGGAATTTTGCTGCCTCTTTCTGTTATTGCATCCAAATATGTAACAGAACATGCACCTAAAACAAGCCCAGACTATTGGGTTTTTTCAATGGTTGTTAGCTGCAGTATATGAATATGTAACAACAATAACTTTGTGGTAAATACTAGTGAAAATGCTTCAGTTCTATAATTATGATACTGTAAAATTACTATACATTGCCATTAGAAACATCAAGTAAAACTATTTATAAAATACTTACTTTTACTGTGGGCTTAAGAAAATGTCTGGAAGCTGGTAATACTTGGCAGCAGCTGCCCATGCAGCAGCATTAATCACTGCAGACCGGTTAAATGTAGAGCCTGCACTCTGCCCTTCACAACCCCTGCCCTCTGCGGTTACCCATGGCGTGCACTTTCAGATCACTAGCAGTTGATTGTATCTTCTGATGAGCTCCTTCGTGGCATCTCCAAAACAAATGAGTCTCTCTAGGCAGCCCTGCCAGTTTCCATGCATCAAGGGTGAGGCTAATGCATTTTAGTGTGGTGGTCTGCATCGCCACACTAAAACGTAAATTCATGCATTTATAGCTCCTCTCACACCACTGGCGCTGACATGCAGACACAAGCAGGACGGAGCGCCGCCCAAGCACTTCATGATGAGCAACTGTGTGCTGCTTTGGCAGAGTGTGCAACTGCAGCACTAGTACTGCACATTGTGCAGAAAAGTATGTTTTTATGTGCCAGCCTGGGGGCTCAGACAACTGTGCTGGCTGCAACATCATTACAGCTGCTGCAAGACTTAGCCCTGGTTGGCCGCTGTGGCATTCATGTCACATGGCATCACATACTGCAACAAAGAGTAGGTCCATTTGCCAGACTGACTCTCTTGCTTTTGAGTGCGGGTCGCGCCAGCTATGTTTCTTTTTAAAACATTTTTTATAGAGTTTTATATAGCAAACTTGACCCGAATCGGGTATCAGAGCGCTTTACATAGCACCAGTTGCGTTACATTAGGACACATTCATTTTTGTTAGGCACGGGGAGATTTTGGGGCATATCAACAACAACCGGCGATAATTATCGCTGAGCGCACTTAGCGCTCTTGATAATTATCGCCGGCTAGCGCAGATTTTTATCGCTGAGATAGCATGCTATTAGCAACGCTTATCTCATCAGCGATAAAAATCCTAGCGCTAACTGGCTAACGTGAGATTATCGCTGGAAACCCAGTGATAATCTCACGTTAGCTAGTTGATAGGGACTTACAAACTTAGCCATGATATCCACCTTCCATAGGATATCATGGCTAAGTCAGTCCTGAAGCAGGCGTAAGGAAAGTAGCGATAACAGGGGTTATCGCTACTTTTCCTGACGCTATGCTTCATAGCGTTAGGCTTGCTGATAGGAGAAATGTCGCTTAGCGACATTTCTCCTGTCATGCCAGGTCAGGAACGCCCACTTTGCATCTCATTAGAGATGCAAAGCTGGGCGTTAGGAATCCTGACGCTAAAGCAAGGTTTCACGCGTTAGCGTGACCTTGCTGATTAGGCGATAAAATTATTGCCGCTTTTCGGCCGAAAACGGCCGCAAAAGCGGCGATAATTTTTTATCGCCTGCTTGTTGATATGCCCCCAAGTGATTTGGCCAGAATCACAGGATGTTCAGCATCATTGCCGAGACTCGAACCCAGATTCCCAGATTCGAGGTCGACCATTCTTGCCATTAGGCCAACTCCTTTCCCCGAGAGTTTGCCGCTTCCTGTGTCCGAGTAATTGGCGCCTCAGCATGCGGAGCGCAACGTAAGCATTCACAATCATTGGTCGGTGAGAGGCAGTCACATAGTCTCATCGCAGAGGCAGGATCGTCATGTGAGATGAATATACAACTGGGTCTGGAGGTGCATCCTCAGGAATCTGATGGCTGCTCGCTCAGGTCTGTGTGAATCATCGTGCTTTTCTGATTTTAATACCAATATGTTGTTTATGAGGTGCTAAGCAGCCCGCTCGAGGTGCTTATCCGTCAATTGCCGCTCTACAGATTGCACAGAGAAACACATTCACATCTGTTTCAATCCAATGGTAGCAAAGTTACATCCACAGTGCCATCTATTGACCCCTGGCAAATCTCAATTTCCTATTACAGCATGCCAAAATGTAAATAAACATCTGTCAGTAGAGATCTTAATGGAAATACTATTTTTACTTCTTTTTATTGTTTCTGTACCACAAAACAATGGGTAGTAGATGGGGATGGGGAAAATTCCAAACATAGAGCCACTGTGGTGCATTGCAACTTTTACTGAACTGAAATGTGAACTCAAAGGTAGTGTGCACAGTGGCGTGCCAGGACCCGAGACGGTCGCTCACTCAGCTATTAATGACCATTTTTATGGAATAGTGACTGATCTGAGTTTTTCTGAAATATTGGTACTTTGCAGCAGTTTTAAGATCTTCTTAGAGTTTCTTGTTGCTCAAATGGGTGTCATTTCTGATATTTATATGTTTCACTCATCTTCATTACTTGATTCTGCTCACAAGAAAGTGTCACTCATAGTTCTTGAAATGTCACTCACAATTACACTGAAATTACGAAAATGTCACACATAGCAATCTGAAACTTTGGCAGCTATGTCCAGGGTAACCTTAAAGGCTGGTGAGGGCTGGTAGTGCCGCCAAGTGAAGATTTACTTTCACACCCAGGGTGAGGGCAAAAAATGAAGAGCCCTGTTGGACTTGGCCCTTTTTGGCTAAAGTTCCCTAAACCTTTTGCATTTCCCCTAGACCTTTTTTCTGACATGGTGTTGCCAACTTAGATGCTTTGGGCACTTTGCCACTGCTGATCAGTGTCAAAGTGCAAGTGCTCCCTGTGTAAAGTGTAATGGTAATTGGTTGACCATGATTGGTATGTTTGCCTTACTAGTAAAGTCCCTAGTAAAGTGCACTATGTGTGCCAGGGCTGGTAATGCAAATGCTACTAGTGGGCCTGCAGCACTAATTGTGCCACCCACACAAGTAGCCTTAAAGAGAGAACTCAGGCCAGCCACTACAGGGCCTGCGCGCAGTTTGCGAAACTGCCATGTTGTCCTGACAAGTGCACCCACTTGCCAGGCCTTACCCTTCTTTATCTATGCACATCAGACACCCCTATGGTAAGTCCAAGGTACCCCCTGGGCAGGATGCAGTGCATGTGAAAGGTAGGACATGTACTAAGGAGTGTACCATGTCCTGACAGTGAAATAATCTCCATTTCGTTTTTCACTGTTTTCAGGCCATCTTGCCCATAGGATAGAATGGCGAGGATGTGTAATATGTTATCCAGCCTATCTTCCCAAAGGCTTAAGATGGAAAGGTGAAGTTTAGTGTGCCTGAACTCACAATGTAATAACACATCTTTTTAGGAGGGTGGTTTATGCATTGTGGGTTTAGAAACCACTCTTTTAGAAGTGGCTGGGTTTTTGTGCTCTAACATTTCTGTGTGTCTCTGCCTGGTTGTGGATTGACTGTCTGGATTTGAAAGTGATAGGATCTGGGGAATGTCTTGACCCAGGGGAGGAGGTGAGACAACAACAGGCTGACCTGCATCTGGAGTGTAGGGGGGAGGAGTAGCCCCTAGAGGTGAAGAAGCCTGGGTTGCTGCCATAAAACAATGGTCCCATCTCCTGCTGAGTGATTGAGAATCCAAACCCCCACTAATCAAAAGTAGAAGGTGTCACTGGCAGGGAGGCACCCAGAACTGGTTTGAACGGGGGTCAGTGCCCCCCTGAACACAAAGACTTCAAAGACATTTAGTAGTATAACTATGATAGCTGAAGCCCCTGAAATTTGGAGAAATGGATTGATCAAGACTGAAAAGGATTGAACCTACTTCGTGGTCAAGAGGAACCTCTGCCATGGAAGAAACAGCTGAAGAGACAGAAGGAAAGGACTGACCCTTGCTGTGTCTTCTGGGGCTGGCCTGCAGTTTGCTGCTTTAACCAAGGAATGCTAAAGGGACTTTGCTGTGTGCTGTGTCCCCCTCCTTGAAAGGACTTTGCTGTGTGCTGTGTCCGGAAGTAACTTATCCCCAAGGGCCCGAGGTGAGCTGGCTCCCTGTTGCGGAAACTCCGGAACACAAAAGTTTCCAGGATAGTCTCAATGACGCTGTGCGCGTGTGCTTTTTACAGCCTGAGCACTTTGTGAGGGTTGTCCTGTGATCATGGGCACCTGGAGTCCAAGCGAGTCTCAGGGATGCTGTGTGTGTGCTTTTTACAGCCTGGGCCCTTCGTGAGGATTGGCCTGTGATCGTGTGCACCGGAGTCCAAGTGATTCTCAGCGACGCTGTGTCCGTGTGCTTTGTGCAGCCTGAGACCTTCGTGAGGATTGCCCTGTTATCGTGTACACTCAGAGTCCAAGTGAGTCTCAGCGACGCTGTGTGCGTGTGCTTTGTGCAGCCTGAGACCTTCGTGAGGATTGCCCTGTTATCGTGTACCCGGAGTTCTAGTGAGTCTCAGCGATGCTGCGTGCGTGTGCGTCATGCAGCCTTAGACCTTCGTGAGGAGTGCCCTGTGATCGTGCACGACCGAAGCTCAAGGGAGTCTCAGCAACGCTGTGTGCGTGTGCCCTGTTGCAGTATGATATCTTTGTAGCACCAGCGGCCCAGACGTGCAGCCCCAGAGGAGCTGAGCCGCCGGCCCGAGCCCACCATTGCCAGAGCGTGGCCTCGAACCAAGCCCGTCGAGGGAGGGCCCGAGTACCAATGCCCGGAATCCACAAAGATTGCATCGGAGGCCCAAGTCGCGGGAAGAGGAGAGGAGAGTGAGGTCGCATCCCCCAGGTAACGTGTTGGCGTCTGGGGCGGGGTGCTGGCTCAGAGAGAGACACTCTCGGCCTCTCCCATTCCTGCAGCGCGAGCCTCTGCTTCGGCTCGTATCGCGGCCCGTAGTTTCCAAGGAGTGGCAGTACCGGGGCCGGAGTGCGGAGCTGCACTTTGGTTTACACCATACCCGTGTGGGGGCATCTGTTGACAGGAGCTGACCGCAAGTCAATATGAGTGGCGGAGAGACCGCCTAAGGCACGGTGATCGGTGCTAGAGTGTATTACACATTGCATTATTTCTGTATTACGAACTACCTGATTGTCGTAATACGCATTGCATTATTTCTGCATTACGAACTGCCTGATTGTTGCATTACGCATTGCACTATTTTTGCATAATGAACTACCTGATTATTGCATTACGCATTGCGTTAGGTTGCATAACAAACTACCTGATTGTTGCGTTACACATTGCATTATTTTGGCATTATGAATTGCTTGATTGTTGCATAACGAACTGCATTATTTTCACATTGCAAAGTGCCTGATTCTAGCACTAAGAACTGCATTATTTCTACATTGCAAAGTGCCTGATTCTAGCATTAAGAACTGCATAGCATTGCATTAGGGCTGCAGTGGATCATTTAGAACTGCTCATTAATATCGCCAGAACTTACAAGGGCTGGCCTAACAACCGGCCAGGAGGAATATTACAACTACGCATATGTTGGATTTATATCGTGTGGTCTCATTGTATATCTTTTTATATAAATTTATACTCGTTTTTATGAAACTCGTGTGGAGTCCATTTGTGGTGTCATCATTGGGTTACTGAGAGCGTGGTTGCAAATACTTTACACACTTGCCTTGAAGATAAGCCTAAACCAACAGTTGATGGACAGAATGCAGAACAATGTCATACATTCACCCCAGTACAGAGATCTGGGCCTAAATCCATCGTTGTTTTGCTCACCATGCCATTCCAGTTTTAACCCAGCAATATGCAAATCAGTCTTGACCCTGTGCCTCATGGAAACAATCCAGCCCAAACTACCAAGCCAGGTCCTCCCTGCCTTGAAGATAAGCCTGGCTGCTCGTGCCAAGCTACCAAGGGGATGAGCAGGGGCTATCTGAAAAGGTGTCCTTCCTTTCCCTAACGTGGAAGCAAGGGTCCCTACTTGGCCTAAGGTACCTACCTTCAGCCAACTAGCGACCCCCAGGTCTAACAAGCCCAATAGAGACCCATCTCAGCACCTGTTGTTTTAGAACTGCCAGTGCCATTGGCAGGACCTGGCCCACTTAAAACCCTGGGTGCGCCGACAAAGAGACTATCGTAATCTACGAGTACTTTAGGAGGGCCCAGCAAATCCTGGAAAACATGAGACCCACACCCTGTCCAGACTAGTTTTCCATTTTTGGCTTTGGGCTTCTGGATTGTGATTAGAAGTAAACTGCACTCCTCACCATGAACAGAAATAGACCGGAGGAGCGTTGCAGAGGCAGTGATTACTTCGAGATAAGGGGCCATATTTTCAAGGAGCTATCGCCGAGTTAACTGCTCTTTAGCGCAGCCAAACTCGCGATAAATGTATTACCCCATCCACAAGCTGGTGCTAACAGCCCATAGCACCAGTTTACCTGTGATAGCAGCCGTAAAAAACATCGCCACAGATGATCCCGGCAACTATCGCTAATGAGATGCAGAGTAGGCGTTCCTGTGCAAAAAGCAGTGACAACACCACTCCGCAACATTCTCAACGACCAGCAACATCGGCGGAAAGACCATGAAACATGCGATAAGGCGCGTTAGCAGCAGAAAACTAACACCTGCTCTGACCTGGTGCAAAATCGGACGCCAGCCTGCAACAGAAAAGGGAGCCCAGCCCAGAGCCACACCTGAAGAACAACAGATGCCATGGAGCCACTGAACATGCGTGCCGGACACCCAAGAGGGCCACAACACCCACCGCCACCACTCCCAGGACACCCCCTCCCCGGCACCCCCCACCGACCAAAGACTTGCCACATCAACTACACGTAATCATGTACCAAATAATCAGCCTGATGTCATACAATCACATTTGGTGACATGCATGTGTCGTCACAAAAATGAGCATCACACATTTACCTTCGAAGAAACAAATGAAAATGTATTAAAATAAACAGAACAGAAATGAAAGACACATAGCGGCTCCCCTCGGGACATTCCGTAGGTCACAGCCTGGAAGACAAAAATCATGATGAGAAGGTGTGTCCTTTGCACATCAAGGGACAGAGAGAGAGCGAAGGAGAGAGAGAGAGAGGGAGAGAGAGATAGACGGACAGAGAGGGGGAGAGAGATAGACAGACAGAGAGGGAGAGAGAGAGAGAGAGAGAGAAAAGAAGAGAGGGACAGGGAGAGTGCCGACACTGCGCACTTAGGCCACACTGCTCACCTGCTGCCGCCGGTGTGTCACTGACCCTACATTCATCCATACTACCATGTGCCGGTATGTAGTGCAGTTCACCAGGTTCCACATCTGAGACAGACCCGTCATCTGTAACAGAGTCCAGATACATGAATGGCACAGTACATACAAGTGCACACGACATCATCGCCTGTCTGCCCCTGCGCACCCAGGCAGCTGCACCCCAGTCCCTCCCGCCGCCCAGCGGTGCATGCCAGCCCCTGCGCAGCCAGGCAGCTGCACCACAGCCCCTCCCACCGCCCAGCGGTGCATGCCTGCCCCCGTGCACCCAGGCAGCTGCACCACAGCCCCTCCCGCCGCCCAGCGGTGCATGCCTGCCTCTGCGCACCCAGGCCTCACTGCTCACCTTCCGCCCTTGGTGTGTAGCAATGAGGGCCCACCACGTGCCGCTGCAAGCCACAAGCCCGGGGCCCGCGGACATGGCACCCTCCACATCATGCTGCCCCGCTCCGTGCTGGTCATGGCAGAGGACATACCAGTGCACTCGGCCTCATCGCAGGCTGCACACCCGCTCATCCCCTGAGGTGTCACTAACTCTTTGACCCGCGAGGCCACGGCACGTGGCGGTAGGCCCCCGCTGTCCGCTGGCTCAGGCCAACACGGCGGTCCAGCAGGGCACACAAAACCTGAGCAGTCCGGACTGCCGGGATGGGGCATCATCGCAGGCTGCTCACCCTCTCAGCACTTAAGGTGCCCCTACCGCAGTACACCGAAAGTTACCGGCCCGTGTCGGTGTGCCTGTGCCGGCCGCAGAGTATCCGGTGCCATCAAGTCTGTACACCGCAAGTCATGGACCCTCTATGATTGGGTCAGGTGGTGCGGACGCCATCATGTCACCTTCGGGCCTGCGGAATGTGATGTCGCAGGCCCCTGGCCCCCATGCACACCACACGGATACACCCTGAGAGATTTTGGAAATGGCATCGAGCACGTGCAACCGGCCCTTTATATTGGCAGGGTCACATGTCCTGTGACGCCTGTGCTGGATGGGTGTGGTGTGGGTGTAAACCAGCTGTGAGGGAGTGGCTGCGGCATGCTGACAACAAGACCTGTGACCAGCAGATCCCTACAGGGAAGACCTGGGACATGTAGCGTTGTCGTCCCCCCCTGTGAGCGTAGGCGGAGTGGGCTGGCCCGGCGTATGATAGTTCAGTGTAAGGGTTTAAACAATGACACCGGGGCTCTGGGCGTTTTTCCATACGGGGCTGGACAAGGAAGTAACAAATGCGTGTGTTGCTGTGGTTGCATCGGCGCCACCCGGACAACATTTGGCAATGTGTCACCCTGTGACCCAAGTACAACGACATGAGCCACATGGACGTAAGAGGAATTGACTGACCCTACATTCATCCATACTACCACACTTGAAAGACGATAGACATGACACATCTGTGTGATTCGGAATGTTTCATGCACATTCAGTGCAGTGTTGTATCTGGAGCAGTACAGGGTCATGCAAACCCCACTTTCAAATGTTGGCCCGTGGAGGGCCAGCCAGAGTCCTTCAGGGAATGACATGTCCCAAGGAAGAGGAAGAGTTCAGTCCGCAGTCTGATAGCTGTGTCATTGGCGATCATACAGAAAATGGCAGTCCATTGCGAGGTACAAGGTGAGTGTCGCAGAGTGTATCGGGGGACAGTGGAAGGTGATGATGCAGAGGGCAGAATCAAGTTGAAACCGGCCATGTGGCGGAGAGGAATGCTACAGTTTTATCCGTACCAGTAAGGTGGTTTCATCCGCATCTTCTTCCTCTGCTGTGTCATGTGCCTCACGTGTGGGTGGTGCTGGCCTTTCTCCAGCACTGTGTGGCAGTGACACCTCAGGGCCAGAGGTGGAATGTCTGCCGCACTGTGTGGCACTGACACTTCAGGGGGCGGATATGTGAATGTAGTGCTAACAGCAGCATGCATCGACGCCAGGCCTTGTGGCAGCAATGCCATGAGGATGGCTTTGAGGTCATTGTGGAACCCAGCTACCTCTTGCTGGTGTGCAGCCGTGGCAGCCGCTCTTTCCGCATTGGCCCCAACTCCCAGGCGAGCTCGCTGGAGCTACTCTGACTGGACAGTCATTCTTGTCTCAGAGTCAGGACTCTGGCGATGTCAGCCATGGTTCGTTGGAGTGCATGGAGCGGACTGTGGGTGTCCGTTAGGGACTGTGAGTGGTCCCTGATGGGACTTAGACACCACGTATGGCATCTAGTTTGTCTGCCATGCGGTTGAAGCCCACCCGTACCTGTTCAGCCAGAAGCTCCTGGCATCCCAACACACTGCGTTGGAAGGCCATGTGTTCTTCATGGGGGTCCTGGGAGGCAGCCGTGGTGGTGGGTGCTGCCTGCTGTGTGGTCTTTACAGGGGGTGGGGTGTCCTCGTTGCAGCTGGGCTGCCCTGCTCCTGGAGGTGGGCTGCGGAGACTGTCAATAAACTCTCATAGGGCGTCGGAGTCGAAGCTGTGGTGGTTATCTTCATCATCAGAGAAGAGAGGTTCGGGCAGCTCTGCAAGAGGTGTTGACTGTCCCTCTGCAATGTGAAGGGGAGATGCAGTTTGACAATATGTTCACATGTGTGTTGTCGGCTTGTACATGTTCACATACAGACTGCATGACTGTGTACATCATGGCTCTTTTGGAGGGGCTGCCTATTTGCTGCGGGACAGTGGACATTTTGACAACATCACGGATGTGTGTTTGAACTTGTGCATTGTCTACTCACATTTCCCTGCAATGCCACTTGTGATTGGCCAGTGTCTACACCCAGTGGGTGCTAGTTGTGTCCTGTGTTCTGTTGTGGATGTGTTGGGGTTTGTGCCACTTTGTTGTCAGTGTTGATGTGCTCTGTATGTTATGTGTGTGTGCTGCATTGGGGGGGGGTGCTGCTCTGTTTTGCTGCCCCTTATCCCTTTCATGCGGTGTGCCTTTGACTTCTGTGCTTGTACAGTGCTGACATGTAGCATACTTGGGTACATTGTTCTCTAGGTGGGAGTTGGGGTCAGGGGCATGGTTTGTCCGCAGATGTGCTCAGCTCAATTGTGCATGTGTGCCATTGTGCCCATCTCCCCCCGTCCCCCCAGTCCCTGGTCGTTACTCACCCTGGTGCTGTTGTGTCCGGTCCCCCGACTCCTGCCACTGTCTCCCCACTAATGACTGTAGACACCATTTCCTCCATGTCGTCCAGCTCCTCCTGTGGCGCAGGACTCCCACCTCCAGTCTGCATTGCTGCCTTCCTGTTGTTGGCGAGTTGCAGCTTTGTTTTGCGCTTGACGTCATTCCAGTGTCTCTTGGCCTCTTCCATTGCCCTCTTCAGCACTCCGACTGCATTCACTGTGTCCACGATGGACTGCCATAGTCCATTTTTTGTTGCCAATGACACAGTGGAGGTGACGAACAGTAGTTAATGGTGTTCGACCACCTCCGTTATCCGGATCCTGTTTTCCTGTGGACTGAAGCGCTTCTTCCTACTCTTCTTCTCCTTGCCCTTCCCTGACCCCGAGGTCCCAGGCAGGTCTTCCTGGGGCTTGTGGGGTTCTGGTTCTCCTCCGTACTTGCTCCGGCAACATCCATTGTGCTTGGCTGTTGTCTGGCATTTGTTTGTCATTTTTTTCCCTACTTTTATGGTAATTGTTCCCGCCTGATGCGTGTGAATTGCAGGCCTGTAGCTGGTTTTCGCAGATTTTTGTATCGTGATTGGCCTCATTGCAGCTTTTTTTGCGTTTCGCATTTTTACGGTGTGGCATTGATTTAGTTGCGGTCAGTTGACGCGTTATCTGGGGAATATCGCATGGTACCGCCGTGTTGTGAATACCTGGTTAACATGGCGTAAATTTCCCAAGATGGACTGTAATGTTGAGGGTTGCGTTAAGTAACTTTTTCGATGGTTATCACACGTTCTTGAGAATATACCTCATAGCTTTTTATTTGAGAGGGCTCTTTTAAGCTCCAGCATTTCTGCACTGCTTTTCCATCAGTTAGATTGTGTATTTGTGGTGACAGAGGGTTGCAGTGGGGACTGGTCATCAAAATGAGTGTTTTAATAGAATTTAGGCATGATTGCAGAAGTTCATTGTTGCATAGTGTTCCTTTTCCTACTATGTGTATATTAAATAGACTTTAGAATTAATTTTCAATTGTTTTCTGAAGGCTATTTTTGTAAAATTTGAGAGTTTCATCTTTGGGCTCGTTCTTGGGCTGATACTGCTCTGTATTTGGATGAATTTGGGCTTGTACTTGGGCAACTTTGGGCGGGTCACAAAATCTGGCAACACTGCGCAAGAATCCAGAGCAAACTCAGCTGCTTCCATAGCTGCACAGCATCCCACTTTTCGAGCACCCCCAGTCTAGTCAGAACCTTCTCCTGGATGCTGAAAGTAATTAAACAAGCTCTATTAATACAATTAAATGCAGCTTCCGTTTGTTCTTACCCTAGGTTGGACTTGTTTAATCACATTTGATCACTATTATAAGTAATGTTGTCAGGTTCTATTATTGTGCTTGCTCGTTGTTCCGCTGTCACTGTTGCCCCCTTTAGTTATTTTGTACCCTTGACTCTGTGCCTTTGTTACCCTTGTCCGCCCCCTCCCCCCTACGCCCCCCCTTTTTGCCTTCTGTACCACTTCCCCGCTTCCCGCTTTCCCACCTTCCCGCTGCTGCGTCCCTGCAGCCCTGCCCCCTTGTCTCCCATTGGCCGCCCCGCTCCCACCTCCCAGCTGCTCCTCCCTCCCTCTGCCCCTCATATGGAGGCCGCGCTGTGGTAAAGGGAGCGACCCTTGACCCTGTCACCAGGCAGGTCGCCCCCCTAAGCCACCGCTCAGCCCTCCAGTCTGCTCGCTAATTCTGGTCTGTGTTTCCTATTATTGTCCTTGCTCGTTGTTCCGCCGTCACTGTTGCCCCCTTTAGTTATTTTGTACCCTTGACTCTGTGCCCTTGTTACCCTTGTCCGCCCCCTCCCCCCTACGCCCCCCCTTTTTGCCTTCAGTACCACTTCCCCGTTTCCCGCTTTCCAACCTTCCCGCCGCTGCGTCCCTGCGGCCCCGCCCCCTTGTCTCCTATTGGCCGCCCCGCTCCCACCTCCCAGCTGCTCCTCCCTCCCTCTGCCCCTCATATGGAGGCCGCGCGGTGGTAAAGGGAGCGACCCTTGACCCTGTCACCAGGAAGGTCGCCCCCCTAAGCCACCGCTCAGCCCTCCAGTCTGCTCGCTAATTCTGGTCTGTGTTTCCTATTATTGTCCTTGCTCGTTGTTCCGCCGTCACTGTTGCCCCCTTTAGTTATTTTGTACCCTTGACTCTGTGCCCTTGTTACCCTTGTCCGCCCCCTCCCCCCTACGCCCCCCCTTTTTGCCTTCAGTACCACTTCCCCGCTTTCCAACCTTCCCGGCGCTGCGTCCCTGCGGCCCCGCCCCCTTGTCTCCTATTGGCCGCCCCGCTCCCACCTCCCAGCTGCTCCTCCCTCCCTCTGCCCCTCATATGGAGGCCGCGCGGTGGTAAAGGGAGCGACCCTTGACCCTGTCACAAGGCAGGTCGCTCCCCTCAGCCACCGCTCAGCCCTCGAGTCTGCTCGCTAATTCTGGTCTGTGTTTCCTATTATTGTGCTTGCTCGTTGATCTGCCGTCACTGTTGCCCCCTTTAGTTATTTTGTACCCTTGACTCTGTGCCCTGGTTACCCTTGTCCGCCCCCTCCCCCCTATGCCCCCCTTTTTGCTTTCTGTACCACTTCCCCGCTTCACGCTTTCCCACCTTCCTGCCGCTGCGTCCCTGCGGGCCCGCCCCCTTGCCTCCCATTGGCCGCCCGCTCCCTCCTCCCAGCTGCTCCTCCCTCCCTCTGCCCCTCATATGGAGGCTGCGCAGCGGACGTGTGCAGCGGGCGCGCCGCTGGCGCGCCAAAGCAAGCCCGTCCGCGCCTGGACCGCGCCCAGTGCCAGTACCCCTGGCCCCCACCGAAGCCGAGATACCCAACTGAGATACAACACCGCCACCCTCCACGCACTCAACACCGGCCGACCTCTCGCCTGCTACCAAGCCACCCCAAAGCGCACCCATGGACCCTTCACCTGCCAAGCCTGTAAATTCACCTGTCTCCGAACCTGCACCCCTCCCACCGGACCAGGCAACAACAACAGCCACCTCAAGTGCATCATGCTCAACACCCGCTCAGTCCACAAACACGCCGTCGAACTCTGGGACCTCCTCGACACAACAACGCCGGACGTCGCCTTCCTCGCGGAAACTTGGATGAACGCCTCCTCAGCCCCCGACATCGCCATAGCCATCCCGGACGGCTACATGATCACCTGAATCACCCATCCCAGTCCAGTTTCCGAGCCAACCACAGCACCGAGACAGCCCTCTTCGCAGCCACCGACGACATCAGGACCCTGCTCGACAACGGGGAAACTGCCGCTCTCATCCTCCTAGACCTCTCGGCCGCCTTCGATACCGTCTGCCATCGCACCCTAAAAACCCGCCTCCACGACACTGGGATCCAAGGAAAGGCCCTGGACTGGATCACCTCGTTCCTCTCCGACAGAACCCAGCGAGTCCACCCCCCCCCCCTTCCGCGGCTACCGATATCATTTGTGGCGTACCCCAAGGCTCCTCGCCCAGCCCTACCCTCTTCAATGTCTACATGAGCCCCCTTGCCGCCATCGCACACAAACACAACCTCAACATCATCTCCTACGCCAACGACACCCAGCTGATACTCTCCCTCACCAAAGACCCCTACCGCCAGAATCAGCTTCTGGGACGACTCCTGGTGGCCCACAGCACTGGGCACCGCACCGACACCCACGGACCACGCACGCAACCTGGGATTCATCCTGGTCTCCTCCCTCATGATGACCAAGCAAGTCAACGCCATCTCATCCACATGCTTCAACACCCTGCGCATGCTCCGGAAAATCTTCCGGTGGATCCCCACCGGAACCAGAAAGGCAGTCACCCAGGCCCTCGTCACCAGCCGACTGGACTACGGGAACGCCCTCTACGCTGGAACCTCGGACAAACTGCAGAAAAGACTCCAGCGCATACAGAACGCATCCATGCGACTCATCCTCGACATCCCTCGACAAAGCCACATCTCTGCCCACCTGAGAGACCTGCACTGACTCCCTGTCAACAAGAGGATCACGTTCAGGCTCCTCACCCACGCACACAAAGCTCTCCACGACATGGGCCCCGAATACCTCAACAACCGCCTCACGTTCTACACGCCAAACTGCCAGCTCCGCTCCACCAGCCTCGCCCTCGCCACCGTCCGACGGATTCGCAGAGCCATCACCGGGGTAAGATCATTCTCCTACCTTGCTGCCAAGACGTGGAACTCCCTCCCCGCCCACCTACGACTGACCCAGGACCACCTCACCTTCAGGAAACACCTCAAGACCTGGCTATTCGAGCAGTAGCAGCACCCCTCCCCCCCTTCCTCTAGCGCCTTGAGACCTGCACGGGTGAGTAGCGCGCTCTATAAATGTACTGATTGATTGATTGATTGATTGATTGATTGGTTATGCTGAAATCCTCTCTAACGCCCGCGGGTCATGCGGCGTAACGGCCAAAGCTGCTGAGTTTGGAGCTGGAGAACCAGGTTCAAGTCTCGGCGTTGGCTCAATATCCTGTGATTTTGGGCAAATCACTTAATATCCCCATGCCTACCCAAAACAAGCATTTGCAATGCAATATGTCTCGCATTTATAAGAGTTTGAGCTATTGGCATTGTAAAATTACAATGCCTTTTATTTATGTTTTGGTTTTCAAACAAATAAAAGGCATTGTCATTTACAATGTCAGTAGCATAAACTCGCATAAAAGCAGTGTGTGGAGTGCAGCAGTGTGCGGCGTGCAGCAGTGTGGGACATGCAGCATGTGCGGCGTGCAGCAGTGTGCGGCGTGCAGCAGTGTGCAGCGTGCAGCAGTGTTTCGTGTAGCAGTGTGAGGCATGCAGCACTGTGACGTGCAGCGGCGTGCAGCAGTGTTTCGTGTAGCAGTGTGAGGCATGCAGCACTGTGGCGTGCAGCGGCGTGCAGCAGTGTGCTGCGTGCAGCAGCGTGCTGCATGCAGCAGGTCGTGCAGCATGCAGCAGTGAGTAATGCAGCAGTGTGTGGCGTGCAGCAGTGTGCGGTTGCATCAGTGTGTGCCGTGCAGCAGTGTGTGGCGTGCAGCAATGTTTCGTGTAGCAGTGTGGCGTGCAGCAGTGTGCGGCGTGCAGCAGTGTGTGGCAGTGTGTGGCATGCAGCAGTGTGAGGCGTGCAGCAGTGTGTGGCGTGCAGCAGCATGCAGCAGTGTGTGGCGTGCAGCAGTGTGAGGCATGCAGCAGTGTGAGGTGTGCAGCAGTGTGAGGCGTGCAGCAGTGTGAGGCGTGCAGCAGTGTGTGGCGTGCAGCAGTGTGAGGCGTGCAGCAGAGACAGGTGGAGGGTGAGGAGAGACACGTGGAGGGTGAGGAGAGACACGTGGAGGGTGAGGAGAGACACGTGGAGGGTGAGGAGAGACACGTGTGGAGGGTGAGGAGAGACACGTGTGGAGGGTGAGGAGAGACACGTGTGGAGGGTGAGGAGAGACACGTGTGGAGGGTGAGGAGGAGACACATGTGGAGGGTGAGGAGGAGACACCTGTGGAGGGTGAGGAGGAGACACATGTGGAGGGTGAGGAGGAGACAAATGTGGAGGGTGAGGAGGAGACATGTGGAGGGTGAGGCGGAGGGTGAGGAGACACGTGTGTAGGGTGAGGAGAGACACGTGTGAAGGGTGAGGAGAGACACGTGTGAAGGGTGAGGAGAGACACGTGTGGAGGGTGAGGAGAGACACGTGTGGAGGGTGAGGAGAGACGTGGAGGGTGAGGAGAGACACGTGTGGAGGGTGAGGAGAGACGTGTGTGGAGGGTGAGGAGAGACGTGTGGAGGGTGAGGAGAGACGTGTGGAGGGTGAGGAGAGACGTGTGGAGGGTGAGGAGAGACGTGTGGAGGGTGAGGAGAGACACGTGGAGGGTGAGGAGAGACACGTGGAGGGTGAGGAGAGACACGTGGAGGGTGAAGAGAGACACGTGGAGGGTGAGGAGAGACACAGAGGGTGAGGAGAGACACATGTGGAGGGTGAGGTGGAGGGTGAGGAGAGAGACGTGTGGAGGGTGAGGAGAGACGTGTGGAGGGTGAGGAGAGACATGTGGAGGGTGAGGAGAGACACGTGGAGGGTGAGCAGAGACACATGTGAAGGGTGAGCAGAGACACGTGTGGAGGGTGAGCAGAGACACGTGTGGAGGGTGAGGAGAGACACGTGTGGAGGGTGAGGAGAGACACGTGTGGAGGGTGAGGAGAGACACGTGTGGAGGGTGAGGAGAGACACGTGTGGAGGGTGAGGAGAGACGTGTGGAGCGTGAGGAGAGACGTGTGGAGGGTGAGGAGAGACACGTGGAGGGTGAGGAGAGACACGTGTGGAGGGTGAGGAGAGACACGTGGAGGGTGAGGAGAGACGTGGAGGGTGAGGAGAGACACGCGGAGGGTGAGGAGGGTGAGGTGGAGGGTGAGGAGAGACACATGGAGGGTGAGGTGGAGGGTGAGGAGAGACGGAGATGGAGGGTGAGGAGAGACCGAGGTGGAGGGTGAGGAGAGACCGAGGTGGAGGGTGAGGAGAGACGGAGGTGGAGGGTGAGGAGAGACGGAGGTGGAGGGTGAGGAGAGACCG
The DNA here is from genome assembly GCF_964204655.1 of Triturus cristatus. Lineage (NCBI taxonomy): Eukaryota > Metazoa > Chordata > Amphibia > Caudata > Salamandridae > Triturus > Triturus cristatus. Next base: position 1,153,581,371 of record NC_140594.1, read on the forward strand.
AGGTGGAGGGTGAGGAGAGACCGAGGTGGAGAGTGAGGAGAGACGGAGGGTGAGGAGAGACCGAGGTAGAGGGTAAGGAGAGACTGAGGTGGAGGGTAAGGAGAAACCGAGGTGGAGGGTAAGGAGAGACCGAGTTGGATGGGAATCAGAAGTGGAGGAGAAAGAGAGGTGGAGGGTGAGGAGAGACAGTGGTGGAGTGGGTGGGAGGGGAGGATATCACTTTTACTTCCTCTCCTAGTGTAAGGTAACGCCCCCACCCCACAGGCCCTGCCGGGGCCGAGAGCAGATCACTGTTCGCATCAGCCGTCACCCGAGACCGCTCCGTACTTGTTGGTAAATAGAGGTTCACTATCTGTTGATAATGGGATTCACTTGGGGGGCTGACTTACCTCCTCCACCCCCAGGGCCAACACTGAGAAGGCATCAGAGACCTGGTGCTGCCTATGCTGCAGTACTACGAGAGAGAGGGATGGGGGGGGCGGGCAGAGGAAGAGGAGTGGGGTTAGAGAAGGGACAGGTGGGGAGAGAAAGAGGAGAGAAGGGGCAGAGACAGAAAAGGAGCAAAAAAAGAATTAGAGAGAGTAAAGAGGAGAGTTGGGGAAAATGAAAACATTACGAGAGAACATGTAGCAAAGAGGTGGAGAGAGAAGATGGGAGAGAGTAAGGACGCAGCCAAGAGATAGGGCAGAGACAAAAAGAATCAAAACAATACAAAAGTATTTTCCAAACTCGTAAATAACCACGGGCCAAACAACTGATCTGCAATGAAGCATCCAAATCCGGTATATCATGACGTTAACCATGCAATAAAAAAAAAATTTAAAAAAAATTAAAAAACACCCAAAAACACGTATACACCATGTTGACCCTTTTCCATGCAACGTATTCTAAAACACCATTCTCATTCATACATTCACAGCAAACCTGTTCACAAGAGTGACAGAAAATGTGGTATTAGTGTTACATTTTTGTTTACATCCATACCCGCTCACTTATGCAATTAAAGGATTCATGACCACACGGTTAAACAAAACGTACTGATTGGCCTTGCCGTGAAGGAGAAACACGTGTTGACACACACTCCCGATCTGTGAAACGTTCACCCCACTTTCTCGAAATTGAAACCAGTGCATGTGTCCGACGAACTTCCTGCCGCTTATCTGAATGCACCAGTGACAGAAGATAGTCACCATCTTGCAACAACACAATTAAAGGGAGGCATGTCTGTCTCTCCCCACCGCCACATGTCTCTGAGTCTTACTGTCTCATGCGAGATCTCCCTCTAGGAGACAGCTGACACCGACTCTTCCCCTGAGACAGTACGGGAGATGCGTGTGTGTGCATAGTGTGTGTGTCTATATGTATATATCTGTGTATGCATGTGTGTGTGTTTGTATGTGCATATGTTTGTGTATGCATGTGTGTGATGGTGTGCAAGTATGGGTGTGTCATTGTGTTCATTTGTCTTCATGGATGTGTACACATATGTTTGTGTGTATACCTATGTCTGTGTATGCATGTTTGTGTGTATGTATATGTATTTGAGTATGTTGGTGTGCGTGCTTGTTTATATGTGTATGTGGGGTTGGTGTGTTGGTGTGCATGTATATGCATATGTTTATGCATGTCTGTGTGTGTTTGTATATGTTCATATTTGTGTGTAAATGCATGTGTGTGTTTGTATGTGTGCATAGTTGTGTATGCATGTGATCAGAGGGAAGAGTGCACTTGAGGGCAAAGAGGAAAACATACAGGGAAGAGTATGTGAGGGCAGAGAGAAAAATACAGAGGGAAAAGCACGTGAGGGCAGAGAGAAAAATAGAGAGGGAAGAGTCCATGTGAGGGAGGAGAGAAAAATAGAGAGGGAAGAGCTCATGTGAGAGCAAAGCGAAAAATACAGAGGGTAGGGTGCATGTTAGACCGGAGATAAAAACATAGAGGGAAGAGAGCATGTGAGAGCAGAGAGAAAAATATAGAGAGAAGAACACATGCGAGGGCAGCGAAAAAAATACAGAGCGAAGAGCACATGTGAGAGCATAGAGAAAAAATGCAGAGGGAAGAGTACATGTGAGGGAAGAGAGACAAATACAGAGGGAATAGCATGTGTGAGGAAAGAGAGAAAAATGGAGAGGGAAAAGCACATGTGAGGGCAGAGTGAAAATACAGAGAGAATAGCACATGTGAGACCAGAGAGAAAAACATAGAGGGAAGAGCATATGTGAGGACAAAGAGAACAAGTACAGGCTATGCCAAGCGGAAGTGATCGCGTTTGCGATCAAACATCAAAGCGGCGTGAGTGAAAGTAATCGAGCAGAGCATCAAAGGGCTGGGTGAGAAGGGAGGGGGGAATGCAAGGGTCAAAGCGGCTAAAGTGAAAGTAATCGAGCAGAGCATCAAAGGGCTGGCTGAGAAGGGCGGCGGGAATGCAAGGAGCAGCTGTGCACGTGCACGCCATCGTGCACTCAAGCCCTAGGCCAGCAAAACCATGTGGGTAGCACTTTTGAAAGCCCACTTACAAAATGTCTCAAAGAGACAGCTTTCGCTGTCTCAGCGAGACCTAAAAAGTAATGAATGTGTCCTTGTGTAACGTAAAAGGTGCTCATGTAAAGCGCTCCAATACCTTCGGGTCGAGTTCGCGCTATATAAATCTGCAAAAAAAATAAAAAATCCTGTGATTCTGGGCAACTCACTTAGTCTACCGGTGCCTACAAAAATGAATATGCCCTTAGTCTTGTGTAACGAAGCTGGTGTTCGTGTAAAGCGCTCAAATACCTTCGGATCGGGTTTCGCGCTATTTAAATCTGCAAAAAAAATGGTTTGCTGTAGAAAACGGTATAAACAAACCTGCCTACCCTATGCATTGCTGATAACTGAGCTTATTGTGCCAACGGAGTAACTAGGCAGAGTCTTGAGGCTATATTTAGTCATGCTATTGTAAAAGGTCGAATGTTATATATTCTAAACTACGCAGGGTTATATTTTACACAATGATTAAAACAATGGCATGAGCTTGTGTGACCCTCACTCAAAGATCCGTCCATTCCAGGAATATAATGATCAATAGGTTTCTAGAAGGGTCTTGTACAACCTGAAATCAATGAAAGCGAAGCTATAAGTACATACATCTCGGAACTGCTCGATAAACAAACTCTGTGTGGAGAAAAGGAGCTGTGTCTGGGCTCTGACGTGTGTGACTCCTGCCCCGGAAGACGATCAAGATTTCTAATCTGCGCATGCGCACATTGTAACTACAGTGTTCTGCATTTTGTGCTGTGCGTGTCACTACGTGCGTTTGAGGTTATTGCGCCTGTGCGGTATCTGTATCACATCAGTGACTGATAAGGTTCGCGGAAACTTTGGTCCTTCTGAACGCATGCGCGGTGCGTGTGTCACCCCTGGTTGGAAGTGATTCCGTATCCGCGCGTGCGCAGTAGAACATGAAGGTGTTGTTGGCAGACTTCTGACACTTAAGGGGATTTTATCTAGTGTCGTGGTCTCTTCGGCTTTAGATTCTGACATCAAACTGGAACACTGGAGAGGAATAATATTAACTTTTCATCGGAATGCCGCGGCTGGAGCCAGAGGAGGTGAGGCTTTTTTCTTACCTTGCAGCTGCTGTCCCTCATGTATCTGGAAAAGAGGGAGGACAGTCTGCTGGTTAATATTCTCTTTATGATTAAAAATGTGTTCCAGGGAGGCCAAAACAAACAACCATTACCAGCAAATGTAGTAAATAGTCTTCACTTCAGTTCCTTTTAGTCTGAAAATGTAGTTTTGGTATGTGTGTGTTTACTTTTGTCATAGATATATGTAGTGTTGTATACCGCGGACCTAGCCAATAGGCAGTGGAGCTCTGTATAGAGTCAAAGGCAAAGACCCAGTCAGTCAGGTTCTAAGCCTGGAGTTGAACTGTTCCTTTGCCATGATGTGACATTGTGCTTGTAACTGGTGCTCACCTAAAGCGCTCCAATATTTTCGGGGTGAGTTCCCACTATATAAAACAGCAAAAGGAAATGATGTGTTTTCAGTTATTTCATAAATTGAAGCAGGGTTGGAGCAGTCTGTTGTAAATATTTACTATCCTCAGTGTACTCACTGATCTTCCCCTCTTGTACTAGCCCTTCCTTTGTGTCCATTCCCCATTCTCTTGTTGGAATTGATCTAAGTACCTGCTTCGAATCCATGGTGAGAAGTGGAATCTTAGCAGGGTAGCACTTTATTGCAAGTCCACATCTTCCAGTGTTACCTATAAGTCAATTAAAGTTGTCCAACCCAGCAGTGGTTACTTGCTATCTACCCCGGAGTTTTCTAACTCTTCTCCTGATGTTGTTCGTCATAGGGAGGAAGGTGGTGGTGATGCTTCTAACCTCAGTGATGTGCAGAGTCAAGGTGGTAATAGTTATGCTTCTTATCAATCTGAAGGAACTAGAGTTGCGAGATCTCGCAGACCTCCTGCTTATTTGAATGATTATTTATGTTAATGTGTCAGATGGGTACTTGTGTCTATTGTAGTTTCAATTGTTTTAATTCTAAGGGAAGAAGATGTGTTGTAAATATTTACTATCCTCAATGTACTCACTGATCCTCCCCTCTTGTACTAGCCCTTCCTTTGTGTCCGTTCCCCATTCTCTTGTTGGAATTCTTGTTGTGATCTAAGTACCTGCTTCGAATTCAAGCTGCATTCCAGACGAGTCAGTTGGTGTCTGGTCAGCTGGAGCGGTGTACGTTTTATTTACGCTCTGACAATAAATCTACTATTCATCTTCAGAAGACTCCAGTGTTATTACTGCTATTACTTACTTCACAGTCCTTATGGATACGGGGATGTCGTTCCTTATCCTTCAAGTGGAAGTAGAGCAAGTGGTTGCCTTATTTTGCTAAGCTTGTCGGCGCTGTGGCTTTGTAGATTATGCAGCTGGGTTAGAGAATGATGCAGGCCGGCATGCGAGCCAGTGGAGTTCCCTCAGGCTGAGAGTGATGTGATCATATTTCTTAAGAGTCTTGGTGACACATGGTGTGACGTGAAAAGGAGGGAGGGAGTGTGTTTGAATGTTGTCATTTTTCAGCTGGCAGATGCTGTGGACCTGGGGCCAGGGTACCTGGTTTAAGCAAGCATTGGCATAGCCAATAGGTCTCGCCTTTGGGACCTTATAAGTGTTTAGTTATCCAGCACAATATCCTTGGTGCAACAACATCAAGTGTTGCATGGCTAAACAATTATAAGGTCCCTATGGCGAGACCTATTGGCTATGCCAATGCTTGTTAATTGTAACTACCTGGTTCGTGCTAAAGGCTACAGTGCTTGTTTGAGAGACATAATAGCACCAGCTCTTGCTAGATAAACATTTTGCTACGGCACTAACTTTTAGCCATCCTGAACAGCAGGCTCCCTGGTGTACAACACGGATAAAACACATTTGCAAAGTCAATAGCTCTCGAATGATAGGCGCGATCTATTGGCTTTGCCAATGCTTGTTTCCAACTGTTATCGCTGCCCGATCAAAAGATTTTCTCAGCAGTGCCATTTGGTGGTCAAACAAGGGTTTCGGCACTGTGAACAGTACAATATAAACAAAGACTAAGTTTTGTCACACCAATTCATTGAAAGCATTATTGAATTGGATAATGAGAACTAGCTATAATGACTTCGCTATCTTAGAAAAGAACCTATACCAGTTACTCCCAGGCAAAATAAATAAAAACAGGACTAACAACTTTGGCGAGGGACTACAGAAATGAATCGACATAGAAAAGGAGACAACTCGGAAGTCGGCCACCCTAGAGGAACTAGACAATCTTGCTTCATAATACTGAGTGCCGCGAGTGCCATCTTGGAGTGGAGGTAACTTCCCCAAACTCACCAGCAAATAACTGTAGTATTTCCTTAAATGGATAAACATTTCTATAGATTATTGACAATGGAAGAAATCGAATTCTCTTTATTGATTCACTCTACCATCACGTGGCCCCAAGGTTGTACACAGGTTCAGGGGCACTCTTTGTGGTTGATTTTCTCTGTCTGGAGTGCATAGTGTGCATACCTAAGTTGTATTGCATGGTATTACAATACCTAATTTGGTCTAATTTGTGAAAACAACGTGTTGGCGTTTCCTGTTTCTTATTATCCGAGAAGAGCATTTGTAACAAACGCAGAGATTATGAATTCACAACAGGGAACTAAACCTCCTATGATGCACTCTTCTTTTGACGTAGAAACGCTCAGCCGCAGCACTGGGCTCTTTAAACTGAAACCGACATGGAGTTGACCTGGAAAAGGCACATCAGAGCCGAGCTGCAAAGGAGGGACAGGAACCAGAAGGAGACCTTTTATAGCCTAGAAGTGTGTGTTGCCATTTCATGTTTTTTTTATTTGCTCAACAGGACATCTCTTTTCCATCCTTGACACCCATGCAAACAATATGACAAAGCACAGTCTTGAGCCTGTTCATTTCTCGCCTCCTTTCCTGATTTTCGATGGAGTCTCTCTCCAGACTCGCTTGTGTGATTGGAACAGTGCTCTGAGTTCTATTTTAAAACTGCACAGGTGGACACTTTCCATCTCAGAATGTTCCATTTACAGGGGCTGATTCAGCTTTTCTACCAGTCCCATCAGAAAAGAGCACTGCAACAACTGTGGGCCGGGTGAGGCTATAGGCTTTCTGTGGCAACTTCTCAAATGCTGCCTGAAACCTGGAGGGGACGGGGTCTGAAGTGCACAGAGGCCCTAATCAGGCCTCTAGTAAACAGGTGTAAAGGTTACAGTAAGCGGCGCGAAGCCCTTTCGACTTGCCCTGGCCCCTGAGAAGGTATGTGTGAACTGGTCGTGAGCTTCCAGCTCCAAGAGCTCTGTCCAGCACGATGAGCGAAGCAGCCTTTGGTGCACAGCAGAGGTATAAAAAATAAAATCAAGTATATGGAAGACTTGTTTACGTTCTTTATTTATGAGCAGAGAAACCCCTTTCGATCAGAAACGCACATCACCATCATGGTCCATAGGCGGGGAGTGTGTATTTCTCACACAGCAGGAGGAAGCAGAGTTCAGGGGCAGGAGTAGCACCAAGTCTGAACTGGGAGGGAAAAGATGAACAACAAGAAATGTATCATACCCCTGGCTAAGGGAACACACACCGTATGTCAGACGCCTACTATCTACTACTACAATAGTGGGTGGTTCGCCATCTTCAGCTTTTTGTTGCGGCAAGTAATATTGACACTGCAGTTTCGAACTCGGAGTGATTTGACGGCACAAGTGATGGAAAGGGCTCGGACCTGGGGCCCTGCACAGGGTGGTTCAAGTGTCACTCAAAGGCTGATCAGCTGATTGGAGGTTCGAGCTGTGGGGTAGCAGGATATGGTGTGACAGACCGCTCAGAGCAACACTAATTACTGATCTGAAGGTTATTACCGGTCATTTGCAGTTATGGCTGTTGTCTTGGCAGTGATCCCAGTGGATTGGAGTCAGGAGGGGAGGAGGTCCTTGGGTATGTTCCATAGAGTGCAGGCAGCAGCCTTGTCATTGGTACAGCCCACCAGAAGACTGCGGCAGTGCTCAAGTCAAATGAAGACCAGTGACGTCAGGAGCGGGGTGCAGATCTTCCGCATCTTAAGCCATTGAAAGAAAGGGCGCCTGCAGTGGAGATGAAAGCCTCCATCTTCCTACATGAGCTGAAGAGAGCACTAAGGCTTACAGCTGAGGAGGCAAAATGCAGTCAGTTAGAGGGAAATAGTAAGCCAGGAGGGTGAAGTGGTGGAGGGAAAGAGCAACGCTTCTCTTTTGGAGCGATTGTAGGGCCACGTAGTGCCGCATGGCTATAGCACAGAGATGAGGGCTTGCAGATAAGCGAAACAATGGGAGAAGATGATCTGGGTGCTTCTAAGAGCAGTGATATGAGAAACTGAAAGAGGAGGCATTACAGAGAGAGGGTGTGTAGTGGAACAGACGTAGGCCATCGACTGATACTTGCGGACACGCACTGGCCGTGCGTGCAGGTTTCGGTGTCCCTGGTAATTTTAAATGTGCTGCTGGAGCGGTAGAAGGTGAACCAGATTCGAGCAAGACCAGTGATGCAAGAAGAGAGTAGTGTGTGATGGCCAATAGTGTCAAAGGCAGCGGAAAAGTTCAGGAGTTTGAGAATGGAAGTGAAATGGCTGTGATGTGCGGTGGTGAGGCAGTGCAGTTTCTGTGAAATGTAGCGTGTGAGGGCCTGACTGGAGTGGGAGTAGATGGGTTGTTGGAGAAGATGGAGAGGAGTATTTTCTTTTGTTTATTTATTTTTAAAGGAAGTGTAGAACCATTGCTCATCGAAATGGTGATGAACTATCCTAATACACATTGATGAGCAGATAATGTGGCACAGGTGGTGAGGGGCAACTTACAAGAGCAAAGCGTGTGGCAAGGAAAAGTTCAAAGTGGAATGGGGAGAAGCTATGTACAAAGTGGGTTAGCATTTGGGAAAAGATAGGAGAAATGGGATATACAGAAAGGCAGGAATAGAGGATTATGGTGAAATGGATGTCTGCTCAATGGGACTCTTCTGTGATGACTGCCACAGTGGCTGCAAGCAGCACACACACACACCTCAGAATGGACCAATGCTAAGAAACATTCGACTCACCTCCTCGATTTACATTTTGGAGCAGCCAAGGGAAGCGGTCTGGTGTGAAGAGATACAGCCCTCGCAGAAGAGGCTCAGGAATTAGGAATGGGTCGCCACCTAAAGAGGCAGTGTCTAAATCAGGTACTCTGAACCACAGGCGGGCGGGCAGGCAGGCAGGCAGGAGCTGGACATGCACCCCTTCCCTGCTCATAGTACAGGCCGCCACTGCTGGCACCCCTCTTTCCAGCCCATGCTTGGCCTTGCAGCTAGTGAGATTTAGGGGGCGCTCCTGCACACAGTGAAACGCTCTGCCTGAACAAGAGCAGCACATGCTGCAGTTGCTGCCCGTGAAGGCTGCCAGGGCTCTGAACTCAATCGCTTATCTCCGAGGGCTAGCAGGGGATATTACAGCGAAGAACGACATAGCAGGCCGAGCAGCAGGACAGGAAATGTCAAACAGGAGATCAGTGTGGGTGAATGTCAAGTCCTTAGAATAGGAACTCTGGCTTTTCTGTTCAAGGCAACACAATACGGAGTCTTCCACAATCATTGGAATGATGGACTGCACAGTAACCAGACAAGACTCGCTGATGCCATAGATCTTGTATTCATAGGCAGAAAAATGTATATAAAAGAATAAAATAGAAAAAAACAAGAAACGCGAGTGGTGCGCGCGCGCGAAAAGTGAAAGTAGGCTGCGTGCGCGAAAGTGAGTGATCGCGGCTGTACATATTGCAAAGCTGCCGGCTGCGCGCCTGCACGCTCGCGGGAACGCATGCTTGTCGCCAGCCAGCAGCACTTTTAAAACTCGCATACTAAATGTCTCTCCGAGCAGCGCATGCGTGCTGACTCAGCGAGATCTAAAAAGCAGTTCTGAAGTCACTTTTCTGGATGAATGGTTTCCTTTTTATTCACTAGACAGAGCTGGCATCAGGCCGTCTTTGTTGTGTTATTTGAGTATGAACTTGGTGTCCAGGGTGAATCCCATTTAGTTCCTTTTATGTAGGCGACTGATAGAACTCCATGAGTGAGCTTAAGGTTAAACCCCTGAGTGTAGGAAGCTTATACTGTTGGACCTTTTGCTTGCCACAAGATAAAATGGAGAGGAGTGTGAGTGCATCTTGTATACACAACTTCCTTTCGAAAAACTAATGAATAGGATGACTCCTTTTCAATGGCCGACGTCGAGGGGCTGCCTCACCACTCAAATAAAATGCATGTTGTACTGATTCTCACCCTCCCTCCTAATGTTGAATATTAGTGGTTTCTTGGGTATAGCCCAGGTGCCACTGTATTGGATATAAGATGATCTATTTGTCTTATCCAGTGTTCAACTTTTACATAAAAAGAGCTCTGCACACTTGTGTAGAGGAAGGCTAGAGCCAAAGGCGGAATCTTGGTCTCCCTTGGTAGCGATTATTCTCCAGGAACAAACTCTGCTACTGAAACCTGAAGATGGTGAGCAGAGCCTGAGTCCAGCAATCCTGAATGTTATAGCAAGAAGCTTGAAGAATCAAGCCTTCCAAGACCAGAGCTCTATGACCTCTGCTCAGTCCAATAAAGAGCTGTGAGCTGTGCTCAAATGCTTTATCTCCCTGCTGATGCCTCTCTGTGTCTCCCATGTGTGGAGTTGATTGAGCGTAAGAACTTGTCTGTGTCTGCACTCTTGTGGTCTCTCTTTATTTTTACAACGAAGAGGAAGGACTAAAACATGGTGTGGTGGCTCTTTTCTTGTATGCCAAGATGTATGCAGAACTCCATGTATCCAAGGTCAAGTCTTTTCTCTTTTTTGCATCCAAATACATCTGTGAATTCCCATATAAATACAGTGAGTAGCTCAAGTTATTTTGTGCTGTATTTACTAAGACATGCCTTTCAAAAAGAACAACATGCGTAAGTGGTCTCTGCTTATGCCTTATCACAGTATTGTAAAAGTGTCTACCTTAGACTGCCTACATGTGTGCTGGTAAAATTGTAGAGAAGCCAGAATGCTGCATTCCGTGTTGCCTGCCAACTGAAAAGGTTTGATCATGTTTCCGAAACACAGAGCAATTTACATTAGCTAGACATTGTGCATTCAATTTGTGTCTCTGCTTGAGGGATACCTATTTTAATTTCCGTTGCAATCTTGCTTGGTCTACCTGTGTCCTCCCGGGATGCTTACAAATACAAACATCTTTTCAGGTTTCCAAGGTATAATTGACCAAGATGGGAGGGCATGCCCCAGGGCTCTCGGCCTAACTCTCTGAAGCAAACTCCCTTTCAACTTACACAGACTGAGACATTCCTTTGATTTTAGAAAATGGTAAAGAATATTTATTATATAGTGTTCTTTCACGATAATCTTTAACTGGTTTTGCGTTTTCCCTCACCAAGGAGTTCGTTCTGCAAAATGTTGTACTTTATGCGCTGTGGTACTAACATGAGTGCCAAAGTACCATGAATCATTGTGTGGACAGTCCTGCTGCACCAACAACATGCTACATATTGTTTACAAAAATATCACTTCATTGGAGTTAATAATTGAAAATCTGCACACAGTGAGACGATATTTTTGGAATCAATATTTAAGAAACAATATGTCAGACTATATTTCTGTACACAATATTCTGACATACAGCTTGCCACAGGATGGAGAGTCTGAAGGTCACCCTGAGACAGTATCTCCTCTTGTGCGGTCGCAAACCCAGAACCTCAGTCTCAAGAAACTGTGACTCTCCAGCGTGTGGCTCAATAATGAAAACTGTCTCGCATCTGTAATTGGTGTCAACAGACGTAGCTGGTTCCTGGCATAGCCGGTCCCTGTGTTGTGCAGCCCCATCAATGGACTGTGGCCATCTTCCAAAACTAACCAAAATCTAGGAACTCAGAAGCTCAGGAAATCATAGAGCTTTGAATTCTGTGATCAGAAAATCATTTTCACACATCACTGTAAGTAGTGTTGCTATATTGTACCCTGACTTATGCATGTAGTTTTCATGAAACATCGTTTTGTAACTGAGTAATTTATTGGAGTATAATCAAAGGTAATTAAGTTGCTACACATTATTACGTACCTTTCATAACACCAATAAAAGATAATATTGTTCCTGAACAGTTCATTGCAGGTGATAGAGCTGCTAACCGAAATTGACAAACTTCCCGATTCGAGCCTCCAAGGGTAAGCCTTGACTGGCATTCTCCTTACTGCCTTAAAATAAAAACCCAAAGATGAGCTTACAGTAGTACCAGGCTCTAGTGATTCTAAGAATAATGGCAATGCTTGTCCTACATATTGCCTAATTGTTATTGGGTCTCACAGGCCTAGATAACTTGCCTGACAGGGACAGTTTGTCTTCATCACCTTTTGTGTGTTCGATGTAGCACTCTAAATGGCCAGGGAAGCCCAGACGTGGGACTCATGCTCACTGTGTCACTGGAACCAATCTATACCTGGCCAATGAGCCCCAGTCAGGGCGACACTAGTCCTGGGTTTTTGTGTTCCGGTTCAGGGTGGACCTGCCCAGGCAGTTCGGGCTTGACTGTTCTCATGAGGAGCAGGGTCAAGACAGATTTGCATATGGCTGGGTCCAAACTGAGGTCGCCTAGTGAGCAAAAAAACGATGGGTCGGGGTGCTAACCAGAGTATTTACCAATGGTTTGATAATTTGCAAGTATTTCTTCCATCACATTTTGTGTGTTTGTGTTCTGCATTCACCAGCCTTACCAAAATGGCCTCATATAGCTGCACACCTTTTTGTAGTGCCATTGTCTGCATCCTTGGTCTTCACTGTTCCTTTTCTTGCTCGCTGCTACCCCAGTGGTGCTAGAGATCATGTGTGTGGAATCATGTGATGAGAGACATGGGCTACGCTCTGCTACTGTGTTGTAGTGATCCTTTTAAGAGTTAGTACAATTGTAAAAAAAACCTGACATTCTGTAAATTCTTCTACTATAGTTCTAATATTTCCTTCTTACAGAGTTGGGCGAGTCACTTCTTAAACATCTAATGCAGAGCCAGGTGCCTGCTGCTATGCTTTCAGAGGATGCAAATGAATTTATTAATACAATATATGAGCTACCTATGTCACATGTCTCTTTACATTCCCGGTAGACCCTCAGTTTGCTTCGGAACAGGATTCATGATCTCTCACCACTTGATGCCAATAGTAGGAAATAGGATTCAGATGAGATGTGATAATAAAGAAAATACTAAATCCTAAATTAATATATTTTCATAAAATATCATATATTACTGAATAGAGTGCTGAGTGAGTGATGATTCATTTTTTGTTCGATACACAGGGATTATTCCATGATGTTTCTGCCTATTTTTCTGAAGAAGAGTGGAAGCTTTTACATGATTGGCAGAAGGAACTTTACAGGAATGTCATGAAGGAAATTCACCAAGCCCTCATCTCACTTGGTAATATTGCCCTGTCTCTCATTCTAATGGTTTTATAATCTGTTAATGATTTATGCATTCTTAAGTGTAAGCTTCTGTCTTGGATACATCCTTAAACATATAAAATAATCTCATATTAATTCATCCAGCAATGGCTTGAATATTTTTTGAGCTAAGGTTTTTGTTGAACTTAGTTCAGACTACTTCAGACAGTGGGGCGCTATACTAATTGCATTTCGAACAATTCAGTTATATACAGCATTTAAGCTCGTGACCTTAAAAATAAGTTGTAGGTGGATGCTATGAAATTGCTTGATTCCATATCACTGTGTGACCGCTGCAATATGATGACTATTTAAAAAAAAAAACAAAAGGAAGTATCGCATTGCTTTTGGGAGTCCTGAACGTTGAACATTTTGCTTATATGTCTGAATGCACCAAGATGGCAAGAGACAGACAGCAAATAAGTTAAACACCTGCTTTAAAAAGAGTCATCTCATTTTTGCAATAAAATAGACTGGGGAGGCGATATATTGTGTAACTAATGAGAATACATGTACAGTAGGACACTTTTGGTTATTGGTATGATTTAAGTTATCATTACACAGTCTTTTAGGTAACTGTAGCAGGCGTAGGCCAACGTTCTTTCATTAACTGTCCAGTCCTACTTTTGTTCAGTTGAGGTTATTCACCATTGTTTGTTTATTCTGAATTGTGGGTGTGCAGACTTTTCCCCTCATCATTCTTGCCGACTGGCATTTTGCCACCTGTACTGCAGCACCTAATTAAACAGCACTAAAGTTGTAGGTGGTGAAGTGTCTGTTGGCATAATACGTGTGGTGCAGATACAAGCATCGAGTGTGAGTCGGTATTTGCCCTGCAGGGAAATGTCCACACATCTGATTTCTGTATGGTCAGCTTTCCATCAGTTTTAGGAAATATCATTCACAATTTTGCCATTGAAGTGTAATTTAGGAAGAGGTGCTGAGAGTATGTAAAGACCGTGTGTGCAGTCTATCTTGTGGAAAGGTAGGAGAATTGGTAGAGCACATCTCAGCTTTCCATCAAGCGTGCTACCAGTTGTTAAAGTTCCTTTTATGTTACAGAGGAATATCCTGCACTGTGTCAAGAACCAAAGCTTTTATTATGGATCTTAAAACAGAGCGCCATTGTGAGTCAAACGGGAAATGGCTTAATCAGAATGTCCGGAAGCTAACTCAAACAACAAGTTTCTTATTTTCCTGCTTACCTTCAGGCCACCCTCATCCCACCTTTAGCCTATCCCACCCCACCATTAGTCTATGAACTGCCCCCTACAGCCTACCCTGTCCACCAAGAGCCTGCCTCCTGCTGACCACCCGCCAATATTCATCCTACTGCCCTCCACCTCTGGTCTACCACCAAGCTTTGTGCCTTCTGGATTACTACCAGTGTGCTTTCAACATGCACCCAGTTTTTATCTTACCAGCCTGCTTACACCCATCGTTCAGCCTGTGTCCATCCCAACCCCTCTCTCCCACCAGCCCACATGAAATCTATTTGTGCCTATTTCCATCCCATCTAACACCAGCCCACCTACAGCATGTTTGCACCCATTTCCTATCTCCCACCAGCCCACCTGTAGCTACCAGTAGTGCTACCACGAAGGTACCCCCAGCTTACCAGCACTGACCTCTAGCCTAACACCAACCTAAGTGCAAGCTATCACCAGTCCTATCACAAGCCATGCTCCCAGCCAATCTCATACCTGCCATCAGCCATCTTTTGACTACAACCCATTTACCTCTTCCTTAAACCAGGCATAGCAGAGGTCCACAATCGGGCAGAACATCTTGATGTGTGAAGATTATTTATACAGCAAGATTTGAACATCGTTTCTATTGGGAAATGATTTCCAAGAAAATGCATAGCCAAACAGTTAAATCATTTACTTGGTGAGCAGTGTATAATGAAATTAAAAACCTGTATTGGAGATGCAGAGATGTACACTTTAATACATGTCGCTCCTTTGTCTGTCCCTATTATGACTTTTAGATTCATTTACTTCGCTTAAGTGTACTATGCCAAGTTAAGAACCCAGCTTGATGGCACTACAGCAGTGCCTGTTTCTAATATTTAGAACTGTATGCTGCCTTTTGTGGCATTTGGGATTGAAAGCGCACTCTGACTTAATTCAGACAAAACAAGTGCAATTGTTCTTGGGAGACATCCTATTGTCTCAAGTTATGCCTGATGGTCACCTGCTGCCAAGTTCCTACATCTGGCGCTACCGCTCCATCGCATTAATTCCAGAGCTGAATACAGTAGCCTCAACCTACTTTGTGCCTTTTCTCCAGTAGGAGAGCAAATGCTTAGCAATCCAGTCAGAAATTTCTTTTTGATTGGACCATGCAATGCACTGTAATTTGTTCTCCTCACATTTCTTGTATCTAGGCTCTTGATAGATCAAAATATTACAGACCTTGCTAGCATCTTATCATGCCATTCCCCAGTGGCTCCCTGTGAAGTAAAGAATGATCTTTAAATCCTTAGGGGCCTCATGTAGGAAGCCAAATACCGGTCGGTAACGGCCGAAATTCGGTAAATATCCCGTTACCGACCGGTATTTAGGCATTTGCGATGTAGGGGGCTTATTTTCTGGATTCGGTATTTACCGAATCGGAAATTAAGAAATCGGTAAAATACCGATTCGGTAAATACCGAATCCAGAAATGCAATGTACGGAGCACTCTAAAGAGTGAAAATTAGTATTAAGAATTCGTTATTTACCACCAAATACAGGTTGGTGATAAATAACGAATACCTTGCAAAAAGCAATATTTTGCAGATTTAAGAGTGCCATGTGGCAGACATACATGCCCTTAGGGCATGTATGTGCGCCACATGTGCACACATGCAAGATTCAGGGGTGCAACAGGGTGTCAATGTGTCACCCTGCCACCCTTGTATATGCTCCCCCCATTACCGAATCGGTATTTACCGAATCGGTAATGAGGCATACCTTCCCATTGATTCCTATGGGCCTCCAGGCCCATAGGAATCAATGGGAAGGTATGCCTCATTACCGAATCGGTAAATACCGATTCATAATTACCAAATTTTTCCGATTCAGTAAACTTTACCGAATCATTACCTACATCACATTTACCGATTCATAAATACCGAATCGGTAAAATTCGGTATTTATGAATCGGTAAATGTGAGGCTACCTACATATGGCCCTAGGTGTCTTTTATTCTGCTGTGCATGTTCTTGGCCTTCTATATCTTCAAAACAGGTTCAGCCTTATTCCCCTGCTTGTTCCCATAGATCTTCATCCCTGACTTTCTTGGCTCTCCCCTGCTTGTCTCAGACTTGTCTCATCGACGTGCTTTATCCTACTAGCATTTGCCCGGTGGTATGCGCTTCCCTCTACTTTTCACTTTATCTCCTGTCATCTTCTTTTCCATAACCTTCTGAAAGCCCACCTCTGTGAATAATAATTCCCTTCTGTTGATCGGATGCCTATAGCACCACAACATCTCAGGGCAATGATTCACTCACGTAAATTTATGAATCAATATCCATACAAAGATAGTCAGAATGTTATTACATTTTCCAAGTCATGTGAGTGTTGTAGGCTTGAAGGATGATTTTCTGTTCGATACCTGTTGAAATTAATTGCAAGATCCGTCTTTCAACTAAAAAATCAAGCAAACCAAAAAATCAAGCAACTTGCATCCGTGGTGAGAAAAAAAGATGTTTCTGAATGTGAACAGGTATTGACAATGTGATTGGTGCTTCCCCGCTGCTGTCTTTGTGTTATTTAGTGCTCTACTTTGTGACAAATATATTGTAAAACTCGGGCAGCATGTCCAAATATATTCCAATATTTGGTGTGTGCTACCAGATTGAGTAGGAACAAGTGCTCGGTGGGGACTGGTCTCTGTTCTGCCGCTGGAGATTGGGTGGAAGTGGTCAGTGGCAATGTCATTTAAGTCACCTGGATGGTTCTTAGGAAGTCTTTGGCGAACAGGGAATGGCACATCATTTACTTGTACAATGGATGGCATTGTTGGTTGTGCATGTATTTTTCCATTTCGAGTAACCTCTAAAGTTTTCGTTATGAGCTGGCCCCTGGAATTATGCAGCAGCGGTGAGCCAAATTATGTGGCTCGGTTGAATAAATTGTGCTGCAAGAAAAGGCAAATTATGCAGTGTAATGCAGCACATGCTGTGATACTATTAATTTATTTCAAATTTTTACATTTGTTAACTCTGGACATAGGATGCACCTCATTAGTAACAGTTTAACACCAACATCTAGCAAAAAGGAACATAAAGGTGACAGTCAACCTTTGCAAAGGACTTCCACTGCGCTGCAACATGTGTTGCTGCGTTTTAAGTAACTTCAGACCGTTTGATCTAGAAGCACTTTTTTTGTTAAAATTTGCAGATAATGCAGCAGATGATGGATTGTGTGCCAAATGCGGTCAATCTATAATCATGCGAAAAACGCCGCAGCCGCACAATGCATAATTCCAGTGGCTCTTATGATGAACATCCTATGTTCTGCGCACCCTGCTGCAATCTCACTTGATTGTGTACGAAAATGTTGAGTCATGGGCCAAAAGTTTTGATTTTGTGGCATGAGTGCGAGTATTTATACACAATATTGTCTCACAAGGCCTCCTGTCTCAACTGACACTGCCAGTCCAAATTCTCTTGTCGTTGCAGACCAGTTTGCTACCACTCCAGTTGTCTCTTTATGGATGGTTGATATTCTGAAGGCTCCATCCCTGAGGTCTCCTCCTCTTTGTAATCAATGTCACATGGCGAACCCAGACACTGACCCAGAGTACTAAGACTTTCATGCAACCACCTGCTATCAAGAGGTCAAGGTTAAGGGTTTGAAAGTGTTCTCCAGTGTGGGCCCACCAGCCATGTCAGAAAATCAATGCACCTATGCTATTGTCGCAGCAATAACTCCACCAAAGCACTCCGCGGTCATTGAGCCCTAAGTTAAAACCTCAAGTAAACTAATCTAGTGAGTGCTGTAGAAAACATTTTTCCAAGACAGAAATCTCAACAACGTTCATTGACAGCAGGCAAAGTGCCCCCAAAGACATTCTCCTTCTCTCCCCAACAGCCCCCCACCCAGGTCACTATGATCTTCAGTGGAGATAAAGGTATAGTCCTACCACCTGGACACAAAGTCTGAGCCTTTATTTTATTTTTATTTTTGCATTTCTTTATTGGTTTTACAACACAGACTATAACGGTGACATATCCGGGTCATGGCCCAGAGCCAAGAACATACACGTGGAAGAAGACTGAGTCTTCAGACACATGACCAGAAAGTATGGCAAGAAAGTATATCAGTTTGAAGTCCTCTTATGAGATATTCTAGTGCCAATGTCATTATGGCCAGCTGCTGGGTCCATCTGTGGCACGATGTAGATGGGCATGTTTCCTTGTACCCACATATGCCCATGCAGAGTCCAGGTTCATCTTTAACCTGGGCACGAAATCTTCTGCACAAGGACTGCTGATTTATTTATCAGTGCTACTGCCAGGACCATGAACTCTTGTATGTCCATTCTTTTGCAGTCATACTGTCTCCAGATCTTAAGCTGGGAGGCCAGGAGAAAATAGTCAACCTCCACTTTGATGCGAAGAACGTGTCCCATTTCTGAACAGTTGAGGTCCTCCAGCCAGCATTATTTGATGGACATAACTAAACCACTGCTTGCCATTCACATGGTATTGATGAGACCACCTTATTTTTACCTGCCTACCTGCCATTGAATGCCTTGCATTCTTTCAGAGATTGGTGGTCTTTTTGCTCAAGATTACTGGGAGAAATATCACATCTCCCCGAGAAGCATCAGTTAAAGAGGAGCGTCTTCAGAGGGAAAGAGGGAAGAACAAGCCCTCTCCCTCAGTCTTAACCAAAGACAAAAAATACTAGTAACTTCCTGAGTGACTGGCTTCCATCCTGGAATGCCCATCTTGGGAGGCTCACTTCCCTTTTAGTGGGCAATGGGCTTTCTCTTGAATGCCATCACTGTAAACAGATAAACAAATGCAGTAGGCACCGTAACCATTTACTTGAATTTCAGAAACAAACATTTCAGCTCCTGGAAAGGGAGGTGACCTGGTATCCTAGGGAATAGGCAGATGTTGGACTCAACTTGCTTTGCTTTAATGGTTGCCAAAGTTAGCCATGCATGGCACGTTTAGCTTTCTGACTGGTTCCTACTGATTCAGAATGACCACATCCGCCTCCCCAGAGGAAAGGCCTCCTGTTCACGGAAGGGACGTAGTGAAGTACTCCGCCCTAACATCACTCTGATTATGCTCATTGTTCCTGAGGAGTTCATCTTTGCACACCATGGTCTCACCTCATAGAAGATGGAGACTTTTCCGACTGTTAGGAAGTCCTCCACACAAACCCAGGAAAAGAGTAAATGGCTGTGAGTCTACCGCCAAACAGTAGCAAACAACATCAACCAGGTCTCTTGGCTTAGTGGATGATGTTATGTTTTTTTCAGGCATCCCAGCCCACTTGTGCAGTTAGGCACTAGTCAGATGCAAACTCAGGTCATTGGAACTTAATAGAATAACCTGAGAAGGTTGTCTTATCAACCAATGAGAGGTCAAAAGACATCTGAGGGGATTGACACATCATTTATCTCTGATCTGCAACCCTGAAGATTTTTGGAACTTTAATATGATCCTTCCTACACTGATGTACTCCAATGCTCAAATACCTCGATTGCCTCCCTTTAAAAGGCAGATATAAATTTAAATTGGCCAGCATTATGAACAAAGCAATACCCCCCCTAATCAAGCAGAAAAGCTTTGTTCCACCACTAGCTTCCCTGGTGTAAACAATAGTCTAAGGGGTGTGCAGAAAATAAACAACACACGGAGGTTGGCAACTGTAGCCTTGTCTGACGCGCCGCTGTCCGTATGGAATACCCTATAGTTATATTCAAACTTGCAGTATCTCTTTTAGTCTTCAGAAGAAAAACCTGTGCTGTACGTAAACAAATATCTTCTCCCAGCTTCCTAAATATTAACACTGTTCTTTTTTCTAACTGGTCGTTTACCCTTCCTCTTAATCTTCTTTCTTCACTAGTGCTATCACTGCTTTTATTCCCCTTCCTTCAGACTCCACATCAACTTTCATCTTTTCTTCTTCCCTAACTCTTGGCCCTCTCAGTTTTGGTACCTTTTCTGAAACATATGTGAATTATTATATATTTACATGTTTCGGTATAGATGATACTGATCATCTTCATGCTGCTCTTTGTACAGCCATCTGATGCCACCAGGATCAAGGGTGCTATAAAATTTAAAAAGAAACAAAATGTGACCAAAAACGTCTTAGGTTGAAGATTTATTTTTCTGGTGGCTATATCAATGGCCTAGCTAATAAGAGAGCTGCGAGCTCTTTGCACATCAGAACCTTTCCAAGCTTTCCCTAGTAAGAAGGTTGTTCTGAAGACATAATCCACCTATGTTGTAAAGGTGCTATTGGAGTTCCATCTGAATGAAGAGAGTGCTCTTCCAATATGTTTTCCTCAACTCCATGCGTCCCAAGCTGAGGAGATATTACACATTCTGAACCTCCAAAGCATTTTGTGCTTTTTTCATAAGAGAACCGTGTTCCTGCTTTCTACTTCCAACTATTCATGACATTTGGGGGAAATGATGCTGGCTGAGCGGTTGTTTAGGCCGCTATTGCCAGATGGATAATGCCCACCCTCCCTCAGATTTCCGTGCCCACTCCCTCAGGTCTTAAGCAGCATCTGTCTCTTTCTTTGGGCATGTATCTGTTAGAGACATATAATTGGCCTAGGTGGGCTACCCCACATGTATTCAGTGTACATTGTGCTCTTGAGGCTTGCTCATGGAGCAGCTTTACATCTGTAAATATGAAGGTTTGCGTGAACTGTTGGTCTTGAGCTAACCTTCTCAATATAATTGTTTTTCCTAATCTTCAAATTCTCATTAGCTGTGGAATTTATTCAGAATGGGCAGGAAGACAAATGTTGCATTAAGCAACTTTGAGACAACTGTTACTCCTACTCTGAAGGCTCTTTACTTTTTTTGATGCTCTGTTGAATCATCAGCCACAATTCAGGTAACTAGTGGAATGAAATGAAATGAAAATAAAATGTATAAAGGGCTCTACCACCCATAGGTGAATAGGCGCTAAGCTCAGGAAAGGAAGAAACAGCCCATTAAGTGGAGGTTGAGCCTGATACAGTAGCTACCGGTTAAAAAGCCCCATTTTCAAAGATTTTCTAAAGGCCAGAAGGTCAGATTTCTTTTTAATTTCACGAGGCAGTGAGTTCCACAGCTTGGAGGTGCAGCAGGACCTTTTTAATTTGGGAACAACTAAATTTAAATTTGCGCCTGACCGGAGAGGTCACCATGGGATATAGTTGCTGAAAGTTCCAGGTCAGAAATTCCTGTTCTGTATTGTGGAAAGCTTTAAAAGTAATGCAGAGAGCCTTAAAATCCATTTTTTCACAGGGAGCCAGTGGAGGTGAATTAGGGCCTGAGAGACAGATTTATATTTGGGGATTCCCAGACGAGCCGCTGCATTCTGTTTATGTTTGTGAAGAGAACTTGCAATAGTCTATTTCCAAGGTAATCAACATAAAGACCACAGTTTTTGTAGCTCTCTAGGAATAAATGGAAGGACTTTCCTCTGTGATTTAGCAGGGAAAAGGGGGAGGAGGTGATAGGATTGATATTACTTTCGAGGGACAGCTTGAGGTCAAACAGTACTCATAAGTTCTTCACTTTCTCAACCGGACAGGGGAGAGTACCCAGTTCCTGGGGCCACCAGTTTGGAGACCAGAAGGAGGTATTCTTGCCACATAAGAGAACCTCCTTTTTTGCTGAGTTCTGCTTCAAACAATTGTATCCCATCCATCTCCCGATTTGGAGCATACAATTATGAAATCTGGATGCAGTGGTCGCAGAGACCACTATCTGGGTGTCGACATAGAATACTAGGGAGAAGCCGAAAGTTCTAATCACATCTGCCAGTGGAGTAACGTAAAGATTGAAGAGAGTAGGGCTCAATGAATAGCCCTGTTTAACTCCACATGACAGTGAAAAGTGAGGGGAAATCTTCCATCACCATCACTTGCTCCCGGTCATTAAGGAATGATTAGTAAGTGACCGGGCGCTGTCCCTGACTCCGATTGTAAAAAGACAGTCCAGGAGCAGGCCATTACTGACCATGTTTAATGCCACCGGGAGGTCTAAAAGAAGGCGGCATTTTCTCCAATTTTCTGTCTAATTTCTCCAAACGCCTTGATCTGTGCCAGTTCCATGCTGAGATGGCTTCTAAAGCCAAATTGAGATGGATCTAGAAGACTGTTGTTGTTGATGAAGGATGTCAATTCTGTATTGATAGCCTTCTCAACAATTTTTGCAGGTAATGGAAAACAAGAAATTGAAAAATAATTATTAGGATAAGCGGCATCAAGATTGGTTTTTTTTGATAAGGGAGAGGATAGAGGCTCTTTCCCATTCATTGGGGAAGTAGCCTGAGATGAACATCTTATTGAGATGTGCGAAAGCTGTTACGCAGTGATATCTTGGGCCATGTGTATGACCATAGGAGGGCAGGGGTCCATAGAGAACCCAGATTTTATTTTGCCCAATAAGGTTTTAACCTGGTCAGAGGTTAATAACGGAAAGTTGGATATCCATTGGTATAGTAGCAGCCAAAGAGCATAGTGTGAGGAGGGTGGAGTGTTTTGGAGAGGCATCTCTGTGATGGGGATTGATCGAAGATTTTAAGAGATCTAGATTACCCACATTGGGTCTGATGGCTGAGAATGGCGAAAGGTCTTTATTTATGGCCGCACACGTGTTGTAGACAGCTTTAACTTTATCCTGAAAAAAGGTGACAAGAGAATTACAAAAGGATTGAGTAGCCCGCTTATTGTTATTCTCTGGGGGTTTTAAAAGATTCCTAACTATTGCAAACAGTTCTTTTGAAGAGTTTTTTGAGGATTGTATTTTAGCGTTGTAGTATCGAGCTTTTTCGTAATGGATGAGTTCTTAGTAAAATTGAATGGTGCCTTAATATATGTCTTTATCTTTAGGGTTGCAGTTAGACCTTCATTTACGTTTGTGTCTCCAGCATTGTTGTTTTAGGAGCCTATGTTTTTTAATGAACCAAGGTTTAAATGGATTGATTCACGGCTTTGGTTTTTCTTAACTGGAACTAGTTGTGTCAGGGTTGAATCTAACCACTTATGAAATTAAATTAAATGAAAAGACCATTTGTTAAGCGCGATAGCTACCCTCAGGCGTCCTAGCGCTACAGACAACGCGTGCAGGCGAACAGTTAAAGACTATTCAGATTTATTGAAGAGCAGAGTTTTTAGAAGCTTACAAAAGGGGAGTAAATTGGGCTCTGTTTGCAGATGGAGGGGGAGGGAGTTCCAAAGTTTGGCCAAGTTATAGGAGAAGGAGCGGCCACCACATCTGGCTCTTTTTATCCTGGGTACTATGACAAGGACGGAAGATGCTGATTAGAGCTGTCTATTCAGGTGGTAGGGGGTAATCAATGATTGATTAATGGCAGAGCCCATCTTCTGAAAGGCTCGGTGGGCAATGCACAGGGCCTTGAATTCAATTCTTTCCCTAACTGGAAGCCAGTGGAGGTTCTTTAGTCCAGGTTTAATTGAAAGTCGACAGGGAATCTGGAGGAGTGTTTGGGCTGCGCAGTTTTGGATGACCTGGAGCTTGCGCAAGGTAAACTGAGGGGCTCCTAAATAGAGGGCATTCCCAAAATCCAGGCGTGATGGGATGAGACCCTGGACCACAATCTGTTTCGCCTGGAATGGCAGCAGGGGGAGAATGTTTCGGCGAAGCCTGAGTAGACCGTAGCAGGTGGCTGTAAGTTTAGCCGCTTGATAGTGAAAGTTAAGGGAGTTATCCAGCCAGATGCCCAGGCTTTTGATTGTGTCCTTTGGCGATGGAGCAGGGCCGAGGCAGATGGGCCACAATGAGTCAATGGTAAGCTTTTTTAATTTTTTTTTTTTAATTTCTTTATTGCGGTTTTGAAGTTCACGACACATAGTAAAACAGTTCTATTTTACAAACCATTCTGTTTAAGAATCCTCACTGTCTCTGTCCAGCAACTGTTAGTCCAATTATGGTTACCTTCGAAGTGCGTACCAAACCGGCAATATGCATGAACAGTAGCAATACCAATCGTTCTAACTTTCAACTGAACATCCCCCCTCCTATCCTCCCCCCCACATCCCCCTCGCCGGGTCCACCCACCTAGAGGTCTATCTACCTACATCTCAACCAGGGGTATCCTCCCGTCTCTCCCCCCCGCCTGGGAGATTCAATCCCCAACTGACTAACATCTGACACCACTATCTGTGTCGAAGTCGGGGAGCTCCTCCCTATTTCCTGGATCATCAGCCCCCATGCCTGCAATACTTCCGGGAGTTTGGCATCCTTCCTAGTGCTGCGTATATGCCCCTCCTCCGCTAATGCCCATTCCTGCAGGTCCGTCTTCCACTTCTCAACCAGCGGCCCACTCTGTTGCAGCCAGTGGATTGCTATTCGCCGCCGCGCAATCACAAGTCCCAACACCAAGAACTTCCTGCTGATTTTACGTTTAGGGTCCCGGGGAATCAGTCCCATGATACAAGTACGCAGCTCCAGGGCAACTCTCCACCCTGTTATTCTATACAGGTCCTCCAGGATGGCTGTCCAATATATCTGAATCATCGGACACGACCAAACCATATGTGGGAAATCTGCCTGTGCATAGTGGCATCTGGGGCACCTTGGATCCCTCAAGCTATCAATAGCGTGTAGGCGCTTGGGTGAGAGGTATGTCATGTGGACCGTATTGTATCTGTTTAAATCTATTGGACACCGCTACCTTACGTACACCCTCATGTATTTTCCCCCACTCCCGTGGTGTGATATCCTGCGGGCTCACTTCCTGCCATCTATCTTCTATTTTGAGAGGTGCATGTTGTTTGTCTTCCCGTAACGCCCTATACAGGTGTGAAACAAGTTTCCCTCCTCCCGCCATAGCTATCATTTTAACCAGAGTATTCGTGTGTTCCGGGGTTTCCGGGAATGTAGGCCATAGATGTCGTGCTGTTGCCGCTATTTTGGCATATTGTAGGAATTGCCCCGGACCCAACTCAAAAGATTCCACTGCATCCTGATATGTTATGAACCTTTGGGCGGGGTAGAGGTCTGATAACATAAGACACCCTCCCGCCTTCCATTTATCAGTAGTCATGACCCGGTCTATGTGCGCGAAGGGCGGCATCAGCCAGAAGTCTGCCTCTGGGGCAAACGGTCGCACCTGTATAAGTCGTCGAACCACTCTGGCCCAAAAGGCAGCCATCAACCTGCCCAGTGGGGGGCCTTGGTCCTGTCGCCGTTTTGCATGCCAGAGAAGCGCACCCATCTGTTGATCCCCATATGTGTTTGCCAGGAGCGATCGTTCCCATGAAGGGTCTGTATCGAGCCAGGCCACAGAGTGCTGTAGTTGGGACGCAAAATAATAAAGTTCAAGGTCCGGGATTTCTAAACCGCCCCTACCCCAAGTACGTTTCATGACTTCTAGGCTTACCGGGCACCGTTTTCCATTCCACAGTAATTGTATAAGCATCGCATCAAGATCCCTGAAGACCTGATGCGGGATTTCAAAGAAGGAGCCCTGCATTGTGAAGAGACATCGTGGCAGCACCACCATTTTAATCAAGGCAATCTTCCCCATCAGCGAAAGCCCGAGTGTGTTCCAGAAGGCAATGCTGCCTCGGAGACCTCTAAGAACCCTCCCCATATTGTGTTGGTAAAAAACTTCTCTGTCCCTACTGATCCAGATCCCGAGATAGCGTAGTGCATCAGACACCCATGGAAGTCCCAACTCAGGGAAGGGAACCCCGCTCCTCACTGCCCCTGCCCCAACCGGGTATAATTGTGATTTGGTGTTATTGACATAGAGTCCCGAGGCCTCAGCAAACTGACCCAGAGTTGCCATCAGCACCGGGAGCGAGCGCTCTGGCTCCCGTAGATATACCAGTGCATCATCTGCGTACAGTGAAACAATATGTTCCATGGCCCCAATTTGGATACCCTGCCCCTGGAGGATCCTACGGAGGTGGCACGCTAATGGCTCCATTGCCAGGGCGAACAGCAAGGAGGAGAGCGGACATCCCTGTCGCGTCCCCCTGGCCAGTGATATCGTGTCCGAGACATAGTGTCCCGTATGGACCCTTGCCACCGGCTGAGCATAAAGAAGTCGGACCCAATTCACAAACCCCTCACCGATCCCCATTTTTTGGAGCACCTGCCATAGATAGTCCCACCTGAGCGAGTCGAACGCCTGTTTGATATCCAGGAATACCAGGGTATTTCGTTGGGCCTTGCCCTCTGGTGATTGCATGACATGGGCAAGGCGGCGGATATTCCGCAGCGCGTTCCTTCCCGGAATAAAACTGGTCTGGTCATCATGTACCAAGCGCCTAAGATACGGTAATAATCTGTTGGCCAATACTTGACTAATGACCTTAAGGTCTATATTAAGCATTGAGATTGGCCTGTAAGAGGCGGGGAGTAAGGGGTCCTTCCCCGGCTTGGGGATCATCACAATCAGGGCCTCACGCATGGAGGCAGGCAATACGCCAGTCTCACCAGCCTCCAAAACTATGTCCAGGAGCCTGGGGACCAGGACTCCCCCCAGCTCTTTGTATAGCTCCGCTGCCATGCCATCCATTCCGGGGAATTTAGCTGTCTTTAAATGGGTGATCGCGGCTCTCACCTCCTCCCCTCTGAAGGGTGCCCCCAGGGATTCCTGACTGTCTGGGTCAAGGCCGGGTAAATCCATCTCAGCAAGGTAGGTTTCCAAAGCCTGTGGGGCACCCCTACGTTTGGGCTTGGAATATATTTTTTGGAGGTGGGAGGCAAATACTGTGTTAATCTCATGCTGGGTATAGACCATTCGGTCCTGATTATCTTTAAGGGCCAGTATCGGGAGAGGTTGGGACTCCACCCTTATCAGGCGCGCCAAGAGGCGTCCGGCTTTATCCCCCTCAGTGTACCAGCGACGCCTACTCGTGGTCCTATTATACTTGCCCAGTAACTCCCATAGATCCCCTATCCTTTGTCGCTGCTCCGTCTATTTGGCCGGCCCCTCAGGGTCTGTGGGCAGTTCTACCTCTAGGGTCCGTAAACGTTTCTCTTGCTGCTTCAGATCCCGTTCTAACACTCTCCTCACCCCCACCTCCGTGGACAGGCATATCCCCCTCAGCACAACTTTCATCGCATCCCATTCGGACGCCCTTGAGCCTGCCGTATTCCAATTTGTCGTGAAATAGTCTTCCAACCCCATCGTGATCGCCGCCTTGTACACCGGGTCCGTCAAGGCCTCAGTATTCAATCGCCATAACGGTATTTTGGAACGCGGACGGCCCAATGTATAGGCCACCAGCAGGGGGGAGTGATCGGACAGATATCGGGCCAGGTACTGTGTCTCGAGAATCCGACCAGCCACTGTTTCCTGAATAAAACAATAATCCAACCTACTATGCGTGTTAGCAGCCGGAGTGTAACAGGAATAGACCCGACTATCGGGGTTACGGTGCCGCCATATGTCTAGTAAGTGATAATTATCAATCATCCGGCATATGGATTCCCATGTCTTAGGTTTAGCATCTACCCTCGGGGGGTGTCTATCCCGTTCCCTATCCAATGCACAGTTAAAGTCTCCTGCTATGATGAGGTCCATATCAGGTGCCAGGTCTAGTTTCCCCAGGACCTTAGCCAAAAAATCCCCATTGTCTGTGTTTGGAGCATAAACATTCACTAAACAGATATGTCTCCCATCCAATGTCCCCTCCACCACCACGTATCTCCCATCGGCGTCAGGACTATTCTTTAAAACCTTAAAGGGGACTCCCGGCGCCACCCAAATTAGTGCCCCCCTGGCAAACCCCGAGTAGGAGGTCGCGAAAAACTGGCCCCTCCACTGCCGTTGGACATACTTCAGGCAATTTACCCAGAGGTGCGTCTCTTGTAGAAAGGCCACACTTATTTTATACCGCCTCAGGTACATTGCTATGCGAATCCGCTTGACCCTATTGTTGAGCCCCCTGACATTCCACGTTATAAGTTTATAGACCTGTTGCTCGCCTGCCATAAATAAAGAGTTCCGGTTGACCACATTACCTGATGCAGAAGTGGGAAAAACCCCAATGTATAGGGATGGGTACCTCTCTGTCCCCTCCAAAAATTCTCATGACCCCTGGCGACCCGGCATTGACCATTCCCCTCAAAAAGACCATAAAACTCAACACTGTGAACCATCCCCCCCACCCACAGGCAGTAGAACCTCGTTCGCACAACCCAACCTAGGTCCGAGAACTCGGGACTCTGCCCCATAGCCACCACCCTCCCCTAAAAAAAACCCCGCAACAATGTAAACAACAGTGACAATCTACAAAAATAAGAACCCCAGTCCTTGTTGTACAATTCGACTGCCCAATGCTGCACAGCCCCGCCCAACCTGAGGCCTAGCCGAGCTGACACAGCACTCCGCAGCCAGGAGATCTAGACTGCAGTGTGGCGGAGACGTGCCCCCCCCCCAAACAACTACTCTCCTCCCCCCCCCTATAGTCTCGTAAACCGAGGATCCCCCCACAGTCGCTTCACTTTTAGAAACAGGTTACAGTGGCGATGAGGTCCTTACTTACAGCCTTCTGGAGCGGCCCCTCCGACCACCATCCCCCAATTGGCAGTCCCCATACTTGCAATACGTGGCTCACGAGTCACCAGCCAGTGGGTCAGCAGTGCCTTCCGTTTCCCATTGAGTTTCTTGGACAAGGCACAATGGGGAAAACTTATTTTGCGTCGGTATGCCCCCCAACTCTTCTCTCAGGGTGCCATCCGGCCCCACCATAATGCGACCTCCGTCCGGTGTCCCCTGTGGCGCAGACCGCTGTCCCCCAGTGCGGCCAGGCTGATAACGCTGTCGACCGCTGTCGACCGCTCCGTCTCTTCCGCTCCTGCCATCTTTGATGTTGGGCCTGCCCCTCCAGGCCCGCCAAATCCATCCAGTCCGTGGCCTCCTGTGGATTGCTAAAAAAATGGACCCTGTCTGCATACTGCACTCTGAGCTGGGCTGGAAACATTAGGCTGTATTTTATATTGAGATCTCTCAACCGCCTCTTGACCCTTAAAAAGTCACTTCGCAGGGTATGCACTTTTTTCGTATAGTCCGGGTAAATATGGATCTCCTGGTTCTCAAACCGGGGGGGACCATTCTTGCGGATGAACTTTAGGATCTCGACCCGGTCTCTAAAGTTGAACAGACGAGCGATCAAAGTTATAGGCGGGGACCCCGGTCTTGGAGGGGGGCCAAGGGAACGGTGGGCTCTCTCCACCGCAAACATCTTGGATTGTCGAAGACCCGGGAGGGCGGATCCAATCCACTTCTCCAGAAATAGATCCGCCGCCGGTCCCTCCACCTTTTCCGGAAAACCCAAAAAGCAGAGGTTGTTCCTCCTCGAGCGCCCCTCCGCGTCTTCCGCCCTATCTTCAAGACGAGAGGTGTGCTCCTTCAATTCAGACACCGTCGCTTGCAAGTGTTGGACCTCTGCCTGCAAGGAGGTCAAGTCTCCCTCCGTAGTAGTGACCCAATCCGCCACCTTCCGTAGGTCCAGGCGCAGGTGATTGATGTCCATGGCCATACCATCCATCTTGGCCTCCAACGCCGCCCGTGAGTCTCGAATGGCCTCCAGGATATCCACCTTATCCTGCGCCGCCGATCCCCGTGGCGGTCCCTGCTCAGGGTTCGGTCTGATGCGTTCCGTCGACGTCGGGCCCGGCACCATGTACTGCATAATTGTATTCGCCTGTGCTCCTCTGAGTGGTCTATCCTTCCCCATTTCCACAGCGGGCTGATCAAGAGCATCCACGAGGCCCTCCAGTCCGGACCCCCTGACCCAGAAAGACCGGCACGGGGGAGCCCGGGCCCAGGTGGCGTGTGTAGAAGTCCCTCACTGTACCTTGATCCTTCCGCTCTCCAGGCTAATGGTGCAGGACCTGCCCAGGGCCCCGTCGGATCTGGAAGATATCCACCCCGCCACCATGCGTTATCCCCAGTCCGGGTCAATATGGCACCTCAAAGAGAATGAATCGCCCCCACAGCTACCTTGCTCCACACACGTGGCCGCCAGTGGTCACCTCCTGCCCAGTCTTCACTGCGGGACTCCTGCGTTTATTCCGGTCCAGCACCCCTGGCCGGTGACCGCCGCCAACACCACGGTACTGGCCTCCACAGCCACCGTCCGCCCTAGGGGGCGGCAGGCTCGTCGTCAGGGCAAGAATCCCTGCCTCACAGCCTTATCCACGGACCTCTCTTGCGAACCGCCGCTCCGGTCGGCTCAAGGGTCCGCCAATTTGCGGATCAAGTGCGTCGGGTCTTCACTTGTGTGTCTCAGCCTCTCCGGTAATGGGGGAGCCTGTGTGTTATGGGGGGGCTCCTCACCTCCCCTGCCGGAGCCTCCGACCCAGACCGGTGGAGCGGGTAACTCAGGCCCTTCCTTTGCGCCTCGCGGCCCCTCCAGCACTTTGAGATCCCTTGCGTTATGGGGGTGGGTATCTCCTCGCCACTCCCACAGGAGTCTTCGTCCTGGGCCAGAAGAGCAAGCGTTCCAGGCTTTGCCCGGGGGGGGCACCTCAGTTTCTGTGCTGTTGCCTCTGACTCAGGCCAGCAGCTCAACGCCCGGTTTTGCAGGCCCCGTGGTGTCTCACCGTTCACTGCGGGCGCTTCTGCCCCCTACTCTTGCAGGCCACTACGTAGGCCGCAGTCGCTGTTCGCCATGCGGCCGGGCTCTCCAGGGGACACGGGCCTCCTCCCAGCTCACCAGGAGGCCAGAGGCAGTTCACAGCGGTCCCCTTTAGTCTTCCGGGGCCACCGCACCAGTATATCAGCTACTTTTGGGCTGCGGCGGGCCGGCCTCACCGCACCCGTCTCGCCCAGCGCTCGTTCCCGGCTTCTCGCTCCCTGTGCAGCAGCCGTACGCGGCCGTCCCTCCCCACCAGCGCCTCCACTCAGGGCCTCACCTCCGTCAGTTAATGTTGTTGGACCTCGCCTGGAGTCACGGGCACCTCCACCTCCCACCAGCAAGCTCGGGGCCGTCCGCCGCCGCCTTTCGCTTTTAGCACAACATGCGGGCCGCTGTGCACTTGGGGCCCAGGATTGCAGCGGGTCTCCGGTCGCCCGTCACGTCGTTGCAGGCCACTATTTTTCGCCCCCACCGGGATCCACGCACTCAGGGGGGGTTCCGGTATCACTCCAGGGCATCGAAGGTCGTCATCACGCCAGGATATTCATAGGATTTCGTCAGTTGGGGCAGGAGCAGCGCGAAGACACGTCTAGCCGGCCATGTTGTCAGGCCACGCCCCCTGAGTCCATGGTAAGCTTATGATGGTCGTCAGTATCCAAGTCCCCTCCCATGCACAGGACATTGAAGGGAATGTGTTTGTTTTGTAGGTATGTATGTGTGGTATGGAAGTGTTACGCTGTGAATTAACAGTTTCCAGTACTGCTACTTGGTAACGGAATAACAACAAAGTCTACTGTTTAATCTGTTCCTTTTCCCTTTACATTTCTTAGCCTTGTAGTTCCTACCTGGTTAATTCCACTCTCCTCCACTCTTTCTTCCTGTGAAATGTTCCCCCTTCTTACCTTGTAATGTGAAGGGCAAAGTTCTGATATCTGGTCAAGAATGCATTGTTTCTTGCTGATGGTGCTCACAATGATAATAAACTCAATAGCATTAATTTCTTACTATTTCTGTTTTTTTCACAACACTGGTGAAGAGATATTTTAGTGCTTTGAGGGGTACAAGGAGCTCCATTATCTCTTGAAGAACAGCTCTGTGTTGAATGGTGGTGATGGGACAGATTTTCGCAACTCCTGTCAGAGTTTCACTGTGGGAGGGAAGCTGACTCTGATTTTCCACTGCCTTTCTGCATTGAGGCGGTGAGCCAATCTATTGTTGTGAACTTCTGTGACATCAATGCAAACTTCCCAGCTCCCACAAATCACAGATCGGCCACTGCCTGCTACGTCTCTTCATTCAGATGAGCCACTGAAGTTTTGAGGTGTTTATCTGGACATATGTAATCACCCTGCCTTAGGAAATCTATTTCTTGCTGCTGTGAACAATAATTGTGCAGCAGTGTCAATCAGTGATCTCTGGCTGTTGCTTTCGAGGCAGTCATCCTGTGACACTTAGCTGCATCAGATCGATGTCTTCACTGAGGCCTAGTGTGATCTTACGATAACAACATTCTTCCAGCACCACTTCACCATCTCAAGTCGGCGTTCTCCTATGGCCCTCCTGCCTGCCACAAGAAGTTGAAGGTGTGTTGCGCATGCCATGAGATATTCCCTTGTCTTTGCGTTTCAGTCTCGTCACCATTACACAAGTTCCTGAGATGGGCAAGAGGAAGTAAATGGCGTTTTTCTATACATGCATTATATTTTGACCAACTGACCAGTACTTCTATTTAAAGGCTCATTGTTTACTAAATAACTAGATCCTCCTTGGTTCCTCAGCTTTGGCTGACTTTTCAATCCAATGCATAGTAGGGTATGGAGAGAATTTAAAAATGGACTCACAAATTACTTCTGTTTGACAGCGTTCTTAGGAAATCATTTGCCTTATTAAACATATGAGATCTATTTACTTAGTTGATCAGCTGGTTATTGTAGTGCCTGGTATTTACAGAGAAGCATCTGTTTTCTTTTCATATAGCCCTGTACTCTACAATCTTCTCTATAATAGTCATAACTCTTCCTACATACCATCTCATTGTATTTGTTACTTAAACATGGCTGCTGTTCGCATGACCCAACCTCTCTACACATGGAAATTTGGTGACTTATGTAATGCTCTTATACACAACAAACTACTGAGATGTACAGGTAACCTAAACATGTAGGAAAAAGTATTAGCTAGCAAACCAGACTTAGAATAAAACAGAATTTTAAAAACTTTAGCACATACTGCTGAGTAGGAGAAATGTAGAATACCTATTCATGCCATAAAGGAAAAATAAGAATGCATTCCTGAGAGAGAGTATAGATACATTTGTGTTTCATATTTCCAGTTTGTGAAATTTGGTTAGATGATCCCAAAATCAAGTTCTTTATTACACCGTAAATGATTCGAAGAAATGTTTGATGAGTAATACATCCGTATAGAACTTGATATTTCTGTAGGGTTTATAGTATGGATCCTATTCCACTTGTAGGAATGGCAATCATGCACGTTTCCTATAAAAGTTGACCCACTGTTGGTAAAGTGTACATTTCTAAACAGGGTTTGTATTTATTGGGCATAGAGTCATCAAAAGGAACTTGGTATTACTCTAGAACCTCACTGAGCTGACCATATACTACTTGTTAAGTCTTCCTAGTGACAACAGCATTTATACTGTTAGAGCTGACCGCTGTAGGGTGGTCTTCCCCCCCAACCGTTTGCCTATCTCCTCCTCTTTTCTGACCTTGTTTTTGCGAGTATTAGCACTATGTGCACTTTACCACTGCTAACCAGTGCTAAAGTGCCTGTGCTCTCTCCCCTATACATGGAAACTTTGGTTCACCCCCAGTTGGCATATTAATTTACTTATAAGTCTGTAGTAAAGTGGTACCCCCATACCCAGGGCCTGTAAATTAAATGCTACTAGTGGGCCTGCAGCACTGATTGTGCCACCCTCTTAAGTAGCCCCTTAACCATGTCTCAGGCCTGCCATTGTACAGCCTGTGTGTTCCATTTACACTTCCATGTCGACCTAGCAAAATAAACCTTTTGCCAGGCTCAAACCTTTACTTTTTTATACAGATAATTCATCCCTAAGGTAGGTCCTGAGCAACACCGTGGGCAGGGTGCAATGTATTTACAAAGAACAGCATGTGCTTTTAAGTTTTACATGTCTTGGTACTGAAAAAACTGTCATGTCATTTTTCAGTACTGCAAGACCTATCTTTCCCATAAAATAACATTGGGATTACCTTATTATATTTTATAAGTGAAATTTCCAATTGTGAAGAGATAATTCCTCCACGTCTGGTGTCTCTGGATTCCTAATTTAAAATCCTAACTTATTGTGAAGTTGGAATTTAAATTACAATTCTGAAAATGCCACTTTTAGAAAGTTGGCCTTTTTTTACTTTAGCCATTTGGTGCCTGCTGCCTGTCTTTGATCACCTTGGGGTGGGTGACATTTGGGCTTTGTGGTATTCCCCCTAGACAGCCACGCACAATTGGACCTTAGTTGTGATTTGAAGGGCCCTCCTGGCAGGATGGGAGAGAGGAGCTGGACCCAGCAGGAGAACACTCTGGTCTACGGTT
This sequence comes from Triturus cristatus, assembly GCF_964204655.1. Lineage (NCBI taxonomy): Eukaryota > Metazoa > Chordata > Amphibia > Caudata > Salamandridae > Triturus > Triturus cristatus. The sequence continues at coordinate 1,153,615,777 of NC_140594.1, forward strand.
CCTCCTCTGGGTGAGGTATATACAATTTTATGAGTATTAATTGCTCAAAAACGACTGAGCTGATTTACACCAAATCACAAAAAGCACTCAATGAATCAATCATAAACTTTTTTTTTTTTTTCCAAAACCTTTATTCAGCATGACCACATAATACACAGCCCCATGCCTACAACCATCAGGTGGCCGGCGGCCTGGTACGAAAGATGAGTTTAGTGTTGAACACAGCTGCCTGCCTACAACCCTCCAGGGGCCGGCTGCGGCTCAAGAAACAATGATAGTCAGCACACCACCCTGAAGGACACATCATATCTAACGCTGAATACTTTGCATTTAGTAATTGTTTCGTAGAAGCATGTACCAGTTGCACAGAGGCGAACTTCAGTCATGTGTAATGGCATTCCCTCCTCACATCCCCATTATATAGCACAACAGAGTAATACCATGAGAGCCACCTATGGTGGAGGACAAAAGAAGTGAGGGGGAGCTCTGATCTCGTCACTTGACGACACCATCCCATTTCCCGTCCCCTCAATTGGGTCGCAGCCGGAGAATAAGTGTCGTGAAAATCGGAGGCTAATTTGACTGGAAAAGTTCGTTACGGCTGTGGGTGCGACAACAGATACGTCTGAAGGGGACCCCAGATGTCAATCGGCCTGGATGCGGAAGGCAGGAGTTCTGCATATCGAAGTAGAGTGTCCTGACAGTGAACCATGTCTCTGATCCAATCCTTAAATTTAGGAGCTCTACCCCTCCCCCATCTACAAGGCTATTCGTCTCTTTGCCATGAGAAGGGCAACTGTGGCAAATCTGCGCACCGGCTTCTTGATAGGTTTTGTGTAGCCCAGGAGTGCCTGCGTCGGAGAGGGCGACAATGGGACGTCTATCATCTCCGAAATGCCGGAATACACTTGTTGCCAATAGTTGGCTATTTCCCGGCATCCCCATGCCATGTGAAGGAAGTCTGCCGCCGGAGCGCGGCAACGCCAACAGAGATCTTCCTCCCGGAGGCCCACCCTATGCATGTGCGCTGGAGTACAATATAGCCTATGTAGGAATTTATAATGAATTACCCTAAACCTGCTGCTGGAGGAGATTTGTTCAGTTTGCAAGCAGCAATAGCTCCAAAGCTCGTCATCTATGGGCAGACCTAATTCCTCCTCCCATTTGGCACGTGCCCTGCAAGGTAAGGAGTCTGATGTAGTACGTAGTGAGTGGTATAGGGTAGAGACTGCATGCGCAGGAGTGACAGCCTGGAGTAGCCGATGGAGGGGCTCTAGAGTGGGTGGCTCACCAGGAAACTCCCCTGTCAATGCGCGAATACCACTACGAAGCCTAATATAAAGGAATGTGTCCATGGAAGTAGGGGCGAGGCTAGCGAACATGTGTGTCTGCGAGCGGAAGAGTCCGTCATGATAGAGATCCCCCCATGTCTTAATGTGAAATTTGGCCATAAAGTTCTTAAACAATTGTTCTTGCTAGAGGGGCAGCAGAGGATGGTATGCCAGGGGAAGCAGTGGAGAATTGAGCAGTGTCGTGTGGGTTATTTTCGCGATATAGCGCCACGCCAGAATGGAACTTGAAATCGTGGTACGGTGTGCCGTTCGTGTCTCTGGCGCACCAAATATTGCACCCTCCAGTGGAATAGGATCCGCCAACCAATGTTCCACCGCTGTCTGTGGTAGGAAGGGGGTGGGGTGGATCCAGTGATGAACGTAGTGGGCTTGCGCGCTATAGTAGTACATCTCCAAGTCCGGCAAGTCAAAGGCCCCCTGCGCGAAAGGACGGGTTAATTTCTCCCAACTGAAACGCGGCCTCTTCCCACCCCAGACCAGTTGAATAAGCTCAGACCGCAGGAGTTGAAACAAGGACTTGCCCGGGTAATATGGGATATTCAGGAAAAGGTAAAGGAGCTTAGGAAGAACCACCATCTTGATGAGGGAGGCTCGGCCCGCAAAAGAGAGGGGCAGCGTGATCCATCTGGATATGCAGGTTTGAACATGATCAAATGTGCGGCCATAGTTCAGCCGCATCAGCTCCTCACGATCACGAGAAAGAAGTATGCCCAAATATCGAACCTCATCCATCTCCCATCGTAGGGGGTATTCCAGATGGAACGGCTGAGCAGCCGTGGTCAGCGGAAAGACAGTGGACTTTCCCCAGTTAATATGATACCAGACATGCCAGCAAAGCGAATAAACTCCCGAAGGATGGGATTGAGGTTAGTGGCGGGATCACAGATGTATAGCGTGATGTCATCCGCATATAAGGATATAAGCACCTCTAGCTGGAGACAGCACAGAGCCTTGTCCCGGTGGTGTTGCCGGAGCCGGGCAGCCAGCGGTTCCATCGCCATCGCGAACAACGGAGATAGGGGGCACCCCTGACGGGTTCCCCGCAACACCACAAATGCCTCCGACATCCGCCCATTTACCCCCACCCTAGCTATCGGCCGGTTATAGAGGATATCGATCCAGTGCGTGAAACCCAATGGCAATCCCATGTTGCGCAAAATACAGTGAAGATAGTCCCATTCCAGGGAGTCAAAGGCCTTGGTGGCGTCCAGGAAGACCGCCACCAGTGGCAAGTCAGGGTCTACATTATGAATAATGGAAAAAAGCGTCCGAAGATTATTGGAAGTAGCCCTGCTGGGGACGAACCCCGCCTGATCCGACAGCACCAGGCCTCCCAGTAACAACTGTAAACGGTTGGCTAGGACTTTGGTCAAAATTTTGGCGTCACAGTTAATTAAAGAGAGAGGACGGTAAGAGTCACAAGATTGAGGTGGTTTCCCAGGCTTTAGAAGTGAGGTGATCAGCGCTTCCTGCATGGATGGAGGGAGCGCGCCAGACTCATGTGCTTCCATATAGACCTCTCGGAGTACCGGAGCCAGGATATCTATATAGGCCTTCTAGAAATCCATGGGCAAACCGTCCAGCCCCGGGGCCTTCCCAGGTGCCATCTGATTGATCGCATCTCGAACCTCATCCAGGCCTATTGGTTCCGCCAAAAACTCCCTCTGACGATCTGAGAGCCAGCCCAGGGTGAGCTCCCTCAGGTAGTCGTCCATGTCTAGTGCGCCGACCCTAGTAGTAGAGTAGAGTGTAGAATAGTGTGTAGTAAAGGCCGCCAGGAGTGATTGTGTGTCGCGTATAGGAACCCCGTCCTCCCCCTCCAGCTTCAACATGAAATTAGAGCCACGCAGTGGGCGGACCGCTCCCGCCAAAAACCTACCGGGGCGTTCCCCCTCCCCATACGCCCGAGCTCTGAAGTACTTGCCTCGGAAGTTTACCTCTCTTTCAGCAGTGGAAATGCAGTCTGACAGCGCCTCGCGGTACTGTGCCTGTGCATCGGTGTTGACGGCATAGTCTGAGCTAGTTTCCAGAGTGTGTAGCGTGGACTCCAATGTACGTAGTGTATCGCGTAAGGCTCTCAGCACCCCCGAGCTCTTAGAGATGCAAAACCCACAAATTGTGACCTTTAGTGCTTCCCTTAAGGTGGCCACCCGGTCTACCGATCCCTTGTTACGGGACAGGAAGTCTTCTAGTTCTTGACACAGTTCGGCCCGGAAAAGTTCGTCGAGTAAGATATTGGGCTGGAGTCGCCATGTCAGGGGGCTACCCATTATGTCCGGTAAGCGGAACTTGGCTAGCACCGGAGAATGGTCAGAAAATGTGCGGCCTACATGTTGCACCGTGACCAGGGAGGGGGCCAATGCCCTATTTACCATAATGTAATCCAGTCTGGCCCATGTGGCATAAGCAGTATTCCAGTGTGTGCCTTCCATGGAAGTCGGGTGTAAGTGACGCCAGGTATCCACGACATCCTGAGTGTCGCAAATGTCCCTCAAGTATTTGTGTGTGTTAGTATAGTGGTGTACAGATGGGTTGGATCTATCCATAGCAGGGTTTAAGACAGCATTGAAGTCACCTCCCCAGATGAGGTGCACGGAGCCCACTTCACGGATCTTGTTCCAAAGAGCAATGAAGCTGCTCGGGTTATCGCAATTGGGACCGTAAGAGCAGGCCAGGGTGATAGTCTCGATACCTATCCTGCCCCATGCTATGCAATATCGGCCCTCTCGATCCGTAGCGGCACCCAGGGGAACATAAGGAATACCTCTTTTTAATAGAATAGCAGTGCCTCTCGCATATGATGAGTACGGTGCAAGAATCGAATGCGCAGCCCATCTGGCAGCAAAGGTGCCTCTGCGGTTGGGGTCCATATGGGTCTCCTGCAGGAATACAACCTGGACATTCAGTCTATCCAATGCACCCAAGATTCGCCTCCGCTTCCGCGGGTCCCCCAGTCCCCGGACATTCCAGGTAATAGCAGTGAGCAGCCCCCCCCCCCCCACCTAGCTCAGTGTGCGCGGCGTGGGTTAGGTCTGTGGATAGGGAAATCACGGGTCAAGAAGCCCACCCGGCAGCAGCTCCACAGGTGCAGTTGTCTATCAAAGGTGGCATACTGTGCTACGTCAACAAGTATATGTGCAATGCTCATGCTGAAAAAAAAAACCCAAAACATGCCCTTGAGAACCCACCCACCCACCCACTCCGACATCCCAATCATGTCGGGCATCTCTCCCACCCCTTACAAACCCACAATGTCTTGTCATTTACTTATTGGGGAACACCCAAGTGGGGGACACCAGGGGTCCAGACCCGCCATCCCACTCCCCCGATATTGCACCCGCTATCCCCTGGAGCCAAGAGCCAGCGGAAGGCGCGGGAGGGCGAGGTTGGTGCCAGGGCGCAATCAAGGTTAAACATCATCGAGGAACCATTGAAAACGGCAAAGCCTAACAAGTGGTAGCTCAACAATAAAGGGCTAAAGCACAGAGATGAATACGTAACCATCACTAGAACTTCACAAACAGGCAGAGGCAGAACCCGGCCACTCCAGAAGAGTATCAACAATGGAACATAGTGGCTACCGGAGATCCCCAATCAGTCAAGGGCAGAAGTGGGCGATCGGGATCTCGCCCTCTCCGAAGGGGATCGGGCTGGTTCAGTAGATCCTTTGTGGTCCCTCAGAAACAGTTCAACCTGGGATGGATCCTGAAATATATGGGACCTGCCACGATGGACCACCCGCAACCGAGCCGGGTATAGCATGGAGTATTGAATTCCATTTTGAAGCAGTCGTTTCTTGACCTGTCCAAATTTACGACGCGCATCTTGCACGGACTGTGTAAAGTCTGGGAAGAAGGATAGCGTGGTATTTTCAAAAAGGACTGGTTGTTTTTCCCTGGCAAGTCGTAGCAGGGTATCCCGATCTCTATAATTCAAGAAGCGGATGACTACAGGCCTTGGGGGTGCCCCGGGCACGGGGCGGGGGCCTAAGGTGCGGTGAGCCCGTTCCACCACCAGCTGTGGAGAGAAGGCATCCGCGCCAAAGAGGTCAGACAGAAATTTCTCAATGAAAAGTTCCATTTTGCCCACGGAAGTAGTTTCTGCCAGACCAATAAGGCGTACGTTGTTGCGGCGTGATCTCGCCTCTAAGTCCTCATTCTTGTCAGCGATGACTTTCAGCAATCTCTCCATCTGCGAAACCTTGGACGTGGTGGCCGATGCCCCATCTTCCAGCCCTGAGATCCGCTGTTCCGCCTCCTTAACCTGCTCCTCTTGCTGGTCTAGTCTATGCACTACGGAGTCCAGGCGGCGAGACATACCATCGATCTTGGAATCAATGGAGGTGAGGCTGGTCTGCATATTCAGGAGGAGCACCTTCCAGTCCACCTCTTCGGCGTCACCTCCATCAGAATCGCCGTCTCCTGGCGTTGTTTTTTTTTTGAGATTCGAATGGGAGCCGGGATTGTTTAGCGTCCGCCTTCCCCATTATGTCGGTTAACGACCTAGTCCCCAAGTTTGATCGTCAACACGGAGCAGTCTCACTATTACAGCCAGTGCCTGGACGTGTGTGGCACTATGAGAACAGAGCCGCACCCCGGACACTTCTCCCCGGGAGTCTCACTCGAAGCTAGCAAAACGAAGGGCCCACAGATATTCAGAAAAGGGGAAGTCCACCATTACAAAGCGCCAGAAGCAGTGGTCCACGTCAGGAGAGAGGTCCCGATCCACGGCGGCAGTCCCAGCTAGGCACCTCCCCCGCAAGGACAGCCGGCCAACAGCTCCGCCCGGATCGACAAGAACCTGGACAAATGGCGGTTAAGTCCTCGTAGCGAGCCCGGGGGGGGGTACCAACAACCAAGACTCCGCACCCCCCGCCGCATCCAGAGCCGCCCCGAGCCAGACAGGGTCTCTCTCCGCCAGCCCCTCAAGCCGCGATCAGTCCCACGATGGCAGCCCCGTGATCCAAAGCCTCCAGCAAGGCCTCAGCTCGCCCCCGCCTTACCGGTATACCGGGTGGTCCGCGATGATCAGAGGAAGCCCCCGCAGGAGCGTCGGATGCCGGTCTCCTCCCTCGGCAGCGGCCGCGTTCCGCGGCCTACCACGCACATTGGATCCTCGTTGTAGCGTGTGCATGGCAGCCGGCCTCCTCGCTCCAGCCGCGCAGCAACAGCAGCCGCAGGGAGTTCCGACGATCGTTTCTGCCGAACCACCAAACAGAATGGCCCTCAAGTCGGTATAGTTGTTCGCCGGCTGTTGCCCAACAAATGGAGCTGGTCAGATTCGTGGTCCCCCGATGCAGGATGGACTAATGAAGCATCTAAGCGCCCGGCTGGCGAGAGCCTCACGGATGTGCGGCCATGTAGGTCTGGCGCCCTCTAGCACCCCCAATCAATCATAAACTTTATTCGATTTGACAAGCAAATCATAAAAGTAGACAAATAACTCATTCAGTAAAATATGTCAAAGAATAAAAATGCATAGTTTAAATAAAATATACAAATTCATTAAAACATCGCTGAGTCCAGTGAAAACAATGAAAAGTGTTGGCAGATAGATTAAAAAGCAAAATGGCAACACAAACTAGGTCTGTTCCAGTATTCATTTCTCACCAATTATGTCATAAATGCAGAGAATAGCATTCCCGCCCTGCAAGGAAAAATATAGTGCATGTGCAAAATTTCAAAAAGTCCCCTTTCATACTTTTTTGTTCAAGCAACACACAAAAAGGGAAAAAGAAAAACATAATTGCAAGCGCTACGATTTAATACACGCATTTATCCATATCGTTTCGTATTTTGAGCACTCCTCTTATAAAATTTGAAACAGCAATACAGGTATCAAAAGAGTGGAACGAGTGTAAATAACTAAATCCTTCTCTATGAGAACAAGGGCGGCAAGGCCTCAATATTGGGAGCAAAAATGTTGATCTCAAATTTTTATACAGCGCACAAAACAAAGTGCTGAGTAAATTGTTTTGCAACACCATTACAATGGCAGGGTGTGAGGTTGTCACACCAACCACCTTGATTAGGAAAAGCTACCAGAAAATACACCGTGCACAATCAAAATCTTGTTAAGTAAAATCTTGTTAAGTAAAATCTATCTTGATAGTCCAGGAAAAAAGATAAATAAGGTTGCATCTGGGTGATAGAGAAACTGAATTTGCCCATGCTCAAAGAGCTTGCCTGATTCGATTGCTGTTTATAGTGTGTGCTGACGCTTGAAAAATATAAAGAAGTGATTAAAATATTTCTTGAGAAGCATGTTAAGAGGGTCTTTAAAAAACTCTTTCACGCCCAATTCGCTGAATGTACATTTTGGATAACGGAGCCAGGGGATCCACTCAGTTTTGGGCATAGAAAAACAATTTATAATAATGAATCTTGAAAAATCTAGCTCCAGTGTGCACCTGGGCCTCCATGGCTCTAGTCGTTTGTTGTGCCCTTAGGATCAGCAAAGGATCCCACGATAGCTGGGTGTTCAAAAGAACCCCTAGGCAGAAGAAATTTTGAACTTTCTCAATCTGATTGCTTTGGACTGCAAAACATTGCGACTTTGTTGACTTGGGGCCACAAGCCATATCATAAGACTTTTTCTGGTTCACTTTTAAGTCCAAAGAATACATAAAGTCTCTTTCTGGACCAAGATCTAGTTTCTGTCCAATTTCATGTAAATCGGTTAAGTGATTTGGGCTTTAGCTGTGTCTAAAGATCCTTTGGAAAAATGGATGGGGAAAATGCGCTTTGTCCTCACCCCCTTTTCTCAGCCTCCACTTAACGGATCACCCCGAAACTTTCAATGCGCAAAATAGTCAAAAAGTTGCACTTTTTAGGAAAGTGTTATGGAGACTAGTCAAACTGCACCAAAGTTATAAGCAACACAAAAAAATAATTTCCTATAGAAACACATTCCTAACAACCCAGTGGCAAACGCCATTGGGTAAGAGATGTATGTATATAGATCCACCAAAATACCTCTTCTGTAAAGAAGACTACGGCACTCTCAGATGTAGTGTGCTTAAATGATTTATTTGCCTAATGCTGCCAAACTTTAGCCAAATATAGGCACACAACAGCTGGGAGTTCCGAAGTCTTCTTTACTGAGGAGGTATTTTGGTGGATCAACAAGCGTGCTGGCGGTCTTTCTGTTTCCGTGCACCAACGATGGTCATGAGTGCACCATCACTGGCACTAAGCGTCGAGTCTAGCGGTCACCTGTAGATAGTTATGGTTAGAACTCTGTTTCCATAGAAAAAGTGTTTTTGACTTGCCTATATCCTTGGCACCGGTTGACGAATCTTCATGAAATTGTCCCAAAAAAGTGCACTGGCGATTCTTGTTGCGCATGGAAAGTTTCTGGGCGATCTGTCAAGTAGGGGCCAATAAAACAAGCATTGGCATAGCCAATAGGTCTCGCCTTTGGGACCGTATATGTGTTTAGCCAGAGGTATTGGCATTTCCAATGTGTTTAAGAGCATTGTGGCATTTTTGCAGCATGTTGAAAAGGTATAATAAAAAATGGTATAAGCAATTTTGTTACTTTATATATAACCAAGAAGACATTATGTACAACTGAACGACCCAATTAAAAAAGAACAAACATAAAAAAAGTCTTGTTGTTTTTTTGTCGTTGCAATGTTGGCAACTTCTTCCTGCCTGTTCTAATTTGGAGGTGGTGTTGAGTGATGTGGTGGTGCTGAGTGGTGTTGTGGTGGTGCTTAATGATGCTGTGGTGGTGTTGCGGTGGTGCTTTGTTGATGCTAAGGTGGTGCTGAGATCTGTTCAGTTGGTGTTGTGTTGAGGTGCTGCATCAGTATTTCAACTGTGAAATTCTAAGCCATAAATAACGTTAAAAAAATGAGCTAACTTATTTTGCATGTTTCCTTTTTATACAATAAAAAAAAAAAATGCTTCAAAAGCCAATGTGTTACATTTCAAACGTGGAGAATGTACATTGCTTCCACTTATAAATATGTTAACAGCAAAAATGATATGATGTAAATTTGCTCCACAAGTAACAAAATCGTCCCAATGACTTATCCTGTTTTGCAGCAGGGCAACGTTTCTTTAATGTGGTCCCAGAGATAAAACATGTGCCTTTCTAGTAGTTGGACGAGCTTCTTTTAAGGCTGATCATGCCCAAAAACCTTATATTCTTTGATGTGAGGAACAAAGTCATGGAATTTTAAAATTATTCTGCCTCATGTTTGCTGAGCGCTGGTACAAAGCTAGAGGCTTGTTGTGTGTCTCTGCAGGGACTGCAGCGGGTGGTCGCTTTCTGCCCTCAAGCTGTTTTACCCATGTCACGGAGGTTCTGTCGACTGGGTGTGCTTTCTGTCTCTTCAAAACATCCATGATGTTAATTCACCAAGCCCTGACAGCGATTGGCCGCAGTGCTTCATATACAAATAAACAAATGCGATCGCCCAATGTATTGCTCAGGAGGTCACTGCAGCTTGCACTAGTTAATGGAACTACAATCACTGCCACATGCCAGTATGAACGTTTCCTACTGAACATCATCACATTTGGACAGTTTAAACCATTCAAAGCTACACAAAGCAGTAAGAATGGCTTGGACGCGCGAAACTAAATGCTGGTGTCGAGCATCAGCATAGACCGGTACAATTTAAGCACTGACATTTGTGCATTTGGTTTTTCCTTCTGTTTACACAGTAGTGTTTTTCACAATCGTTCCCCATTTTAAGTTACTTATAAAGATACTGTTTATTTACATGGTGTTGCTGCGCCTTTGCTTAAAATAACTGGCAAATGATTATGGATTTGGACAAATTAATAAGGAAAATGCTTTCTTGTCTGTTTCTGAGGACCCTGTCCTCACCCTAAAGGCAGAAGGAGTTTGAGGTGAGTGATTTAAGTTGTACCAAGGCCAGATGAAGTGCCGAGAAGTGGAAAGTGAGGTCACAGGGAACCCAAGGTGCAACACAGAACAAAGCTGAAGACCACAAATCCAGTGGATAGACGCTGTACTCTGATGTGTTTGTGATTGCCCCTTTTCTGACAGAACAGATTTTGGGCAGAAATAGGAGCAGAACATGGCAAGCAATAATAATGCCAGCACGAGAATAAATTGTCTCCGCACACAACTAGTGCAGTGCACAGTAGGTGCACCAAGTTAGCTAAAGTGCAGTACTCGAGTATATAAGGGGTGAAGTTTGGCTGCAGCACATAGGGGTATCAAGTAGCTTGTGCCACATGTGCATAAGCACCACTAGGGGCAGCAGAAACCGGGGAACCAAGGGAGGAGTGGCAAACACCAGATTAAGGGTGTCAATCTCCAATACATGGGTGGATGGACTTCAAACTACAGAGAGAGAGTGACTGCAACACGGACAGAGGGGCAAAGCAGGGAGCGCAACAGGACTAGCAATGGGTGAAGGGGGATTTAAACACAAACGGGGTACATCAACTGGGGGAGACTAGCTGCACATGATGGATATTTAGGGAATATATATCTTGCCATGCACAGAGACTTGGCTGTGTTTACTTGTCAGAGGAGTAGAGGATAAGGGAACATTAAGAAGAGAGTGGAAAGAGATGAAAGAACAGAGAAAAGGGCAGGAAAAATTGACAGTATAGGAGAAGGAAACAAGATTGCGCAAAGAGCAGAAGAGAAAGGAACGAGATATAAGGAGAGGAGAATGAGCGAGGGGCAGGAAGAACATTAAAGCAATCAAGCAAATGTGAGGGGGGCAGGGTGGGGAAGAGAAGTAGAATGAGGAACTGGCAGAGACCCGTGATTGGCATTAGTGTCGCAGGTACAGAGACAGTGCAGTCCGGGGGTGTGATGGGTGCACTGCACCTCATTTATAACAGTCTTAATACCAAATGGGGGGGGGGGGGGGCTGGTTTAATTGCCGGCACTAGGGCCCCATGACCCAGATCCACCCCTGCCAATATATCCACCTATATTCAACGATAGGTAGCATTTACGCAAAAGACCCCTTGTCTTTATAGCAATTCCCAAATCAAAAACATGTATACTAGAGATTCACAGTAACTTTACATACAATCGAATAAACATTGTAAGGAAAGCCACGCTTGTCTCCAAATACCCTCCCTTCCGGGTGCGGGTCATTCAACATGCATACGGATTTGCATTCCAAGCTTCACCGCATATGCAGACAAGACCTGGCTGGACTGCGCCGCATAGAAACGGGAGTCCACGCTGCTTGGGTCGACATTTGAGTGGAAAGAGAACACAAAAAGTCTTAAAACACTGTGGAAAAATGTACTTCAGCCTCGATAGTGTATGATCTCCTAGGAGGCGGGTATATAGCAGGAGTGTTAAACTTCTGATTTTATAGCTGGGTGTGGGGGGGGGTCGATGGGGGCGTTCAAGTGGTAACTGAAGACTCCTTTTACTTCAGATGTGCTTAACAAATTTACAGTGACCTCTGGCTGATATCCCTTCACCATTGATTCAGAAGGAGTAGCACTGAATCCTTCAACTAGCGCGTGGCAACCCCGTGCGCGAGATAAGGGGTTATTATTGTGGATCATTTTGTTCAATGAAAATACAGCATAGTGACCACACCGTCATCCGCTTCCACTCAACACGCATGCACAGACGTCACCCAAAGATTACACTGACACATTCGTTATGGGTGAAGAACTGCTGCAGGTTTATTTCATACAACATGCGTATGACGATGAGTGGGTTATCTTACGGGCGATCCAGGGCAAGCAGCCCCTCGCTGCTCCGCCCGCCTTACGAGCCAGCACGCACGGTGGGTCGATGCCCGGCAGTGCGGCACATTTTTCAGATCCTCCTTTGGATCACGTGATCTGTGTAATACTCCCGCCCCTTTTAACGGGGGCGGAGCGTGTTATGGCACACCCCCAGTTGGTCAGGCCCCCCAACCGCCCGAAGGACTAACGGGGCGCCGTCGCGGTCTTCCCAGAACCTCCTTCGGCTCCTGGACCTTGGCTCGGGCAGCCTTACTGTGCCGGACAGGGGTACCCTTACTGTACCGCCTGTCGCAGTGGTACCCTTACTGTACCCTTCTGCCTCCAGATCGCCCTGTAACTCCGCCACAGCTCTGGGGAGGCTCCCGTCGCTGCCAGAGCCCCCCCTTCCTCCCTTCACTGTTATAGGTGCCCTGCCCCTACGAGCTACTTTGGCGTATATGGACATGAAATCCTATTGTGATTTTCAATTGGGCCAGACTAAGGTCATTCTGGCTTAGAAGTGTGTTTCCAACAGCTAAGCACAGTAAAGCAAGATGGAGGTAACGTGTGAGTTAACTGCCTTCCCTACGTTTATCCACACAAGCTGACATCACGGGTGTCTAATGATGGGATGGGCACTTAAAATCTGTGAACATCAGACGGTATGGGGGCAACAGCCTCTGTCTTTGTACTCTCACCCAGCACACGGGAAACATACGCTCACTGTCCCTGGCTGCTTCAAGTCACCGTCTCTGAATGGTTAATGCCACAAACTTAGCTAGTGACAGCATTATTGGCAAGGGATTCGTTGAGACAATCTCACCTTCCTACAGCATGCTAATACACATCAATTAAACAGATAAAACTGCTAACTCTGCTGTATTACCTTTTCGGCCATTAACCCCTACTTTTTCTTCCTTTCACGTTGTATTATTATCCTATTGTTTACTTCCAATGACCAATCTCAGCAACATCTCCTTGGATTGGCCTCCCTATTGCCAATAATGACCCAGCATTCTGGGGATCATCTACATCAACTACCAAATAATACAGGTTTTATTAATTATTCTTGCAAGTTAAGTTACATTAACTTAGATGATGGAGTCTTATTCTAGCCTTGTTCTTCAATAGTTCATATAAAATCAAACTAAGATAAATATTATTGAAATATTTCGGTTCCTTCCTACTTTTAATTCACTTAAAATTAAAGCTTCTTTCCTGAAGACGACATGTAATTTGCACTATTTTTTATGTAGAAGTCAAATCAGTTATAATAATTAAATTGGCTCAGCACCTCCTTCCCTAATTCAAAACCTAATGCTAACCACCACAATTGTTATTGACTGGTCCAACTTGAACTGCATTTGCTTATAATTGATTTTGTAAAACGATGTAACCTTATCTCACCTTTAACCATAACTATTAGCCCAAAATATCGTTAAACTTGTTGACGTCTATGTAATTAATTTCTAAATAGTGTAATTTCCTTTTCATTAATTGTTTATTCCAACAGTATGGCTTGCTGTCACCTTGTGAAACATCCTGTGTGGTTCCACAAGCTCTGTTTTCGCATCTCTCAGTTTGTGCAACAAACACATTATGTTCTGCTCCTAAAAGATTATGAAAACCAATCCAACATTTGTTGTGTTATGTTATACTAAATTTGTAGGGCAACGTACCAAATTGGTTTCCTGGCGCTACTCTGAAACCTGTTAGGGTGGTATGTTACTCATATACCTGTCTAACTAGCCATGTTTTAGGAGTTTGCGGGAAGTCATGAGGTTTGTGCAGGACCTAATCTCTAGAGGTGGGGAGTTCCAATATCTGTGACCTGGTGTGATAAACCTTGTTCCACCAAAGTGTGTCCATGTAAAGGATCCCTGGGGAAACCACATTTAGTTTTAATATTGGGGGTCGTGACGTGGCCAAGTGAACATTTCATGTCAACACATTAATATCGTAGAATGTATAAAATAGAGCAGTATTGGTGGATTCCCTAACAAAATGACTTTCGAGATTTTGCACCATGACCCCTTGATGTGCCATTGGCTTGCCTATTTGGCAATGTCCTTTTCGCAGGAGTACAGCTCTCCGATATCATTCACCCGACACAGGGCATCTTATGAGCGACACCAAATATTTACCGCTCCTTGTGCTTACAAAATTGGACCCTATCCTTGGTTCCCAGAACACAATGCACTTGAATGTCATCTGGCCCTGGTGCCTATCAAACAACCGTGATAGCATCTGTCACCGTCATAAATAATAAACGAACTGCAACAGGTCGCAGAAGAGGCGAGCCAGGCACTGTCTCGGTAGACCATGTCACTCTGGGCTGTACCTGGCCTCCCTGTGGAACAGGGAGAATAACCTTAAAGATGTTATGTATGACACACAAACCCAGGCCTTCCGCTTGTCTCAAACAGCTCAGGCTGATGACTTTCCTGCCTAGACTAAGCTGCCACTATGACTGAGTTGAAGAAAACATTACATCAGCTGTTTCCGAATAGCAAGGCTAAAGATGAGGCAGCAGCATCTCTTGACTTAAGCGTGGAACTCACAATAATACATACCTTCAAGATGTTATGTATGACCCACAACCCCCAGGCCCTCAGCTTGTCTCAATACAGCTTAAGCTGCTGACTTTCCTGTATAGACTAAGCTGCCACTATGACTGTGATTTGAAAGAAAACATTACACCAGCTGTTTTTGAATAGCAAGGCAAAGATGAAAGACAGCAGCACCTCTTGACTCAAGCGTGGAACTCACAATAATAACATCGGTATTCCAAATCCAAACCTTTAACCAATCTTTGACCACATGTGACTAACTTAATCACAATCAGCCTGGGCCTACTTCCTTAGTAAAATGGCGAGTGGGCCGCAAAAGAGTACATTTGAAATAAAAAGCCATGCATTTTCAACATGAAGCCAGGAATCGAAGGAAAGCTTGGGGACAATAGTGTGAATAGTGATGGTGGCCTCTGGTTCAGGGCTTTCCGGAATGAAACATCCGTCAAGTTAAGAGAGACCACTAACTCCACTCGAGCTTGCGAAACTGCCCCATAGGTTGCTTGCATGGATTGTAGTTCCACCAGCGTGTGGGCTGCAATAAGAAATACATCACAGGGACCAATATGAGCATGATGTTTGGACACCAAAGCCTATATATCTTACATCAGACTCTGAAAACCATGCTGTTTTGGCATGCAGTTATGTTCAATGAAAGTGGGAGTAACAGTAGCCAGTTTACTGTATCCACAAATAACAACATGTATCCATACCAATACTTGTCTCATTCAGAATGTTCCCAATAAAACCTTTCCACAAAGGAAACATATTGCGGCCTTATAGCCCGCCGTAGCGGGCTATACCAGCTGTTAGTAGGCCCGCTGCAGCGTTAAAGGCCCGACAGTAAAGACTATTCCCTACTCCCACCGCTAATAGCACGGCCTGGGCAGCAGGCAATAGCAATCTTAATGAGATTGTGTTCCTCAACGCATGGAAGAAAAGAAGGACCTGGCCCATAAAAACGACACCAATGGAGCTGAGGGAGCCCTGAGCAAGCTTAAAGGATTGTTTAAGAGAGAAAACTAATCTGCAGGGCTACCCAGCTTGCTCAGGCAATGACTATGGCATTCAGACCGGCCACCGGCACACAACGCATTTACTAAGTATTCCGCTCCGTGGAAAGCCTGACCGCTCCGCCATTCCTAGCATTAATCTAACGCACATTGTGAATTACATATCTATTATACAAATGTAACGTGTATGTGGATGCCAAGGCATTGAAACGCTACACATGAGCGCCAGGTACATTACATATTCCTCGAAGCCATTGCATCCCTATATTTACTACAAAAGAGGGGGCACTACCTACAACCAGCCCAACTAATGGCTGATCAGTGGTTCTATTTGCATAAGGTGAAGTTACCACGGTTGTAGATCAGTTGCCTAGCCACCCGAGAGCTGTCCGCTCCCATCCATAGCTGCTCAGGTTTCATGTGTGGCATTTCCATCATTTCAGTGCCTGCGTCCCTGCCCATAAGGGGGGGTGTGAGGCGCCACCACGCCCCACTGGCTCAGAATGCACCAAATACCCAAACGAAAGGACACTCCCTTCAGTGTCCATCCCCGTCACAAATGTCTCCCACTACACTTTGTCGCTGCGTTATCCAGTGCGCACCCCAACACGAGACCGTCAAACCGCACCGGAAGGCCAGACTCTTCATGGGCAATCATGTGGAGAAAAGTAATGGGAAAGTCCTCCCCTGCTCACACCTAACAAAGCAAGCGTGTGCACACAGAACCAAACTGCTGTAAGCGCAAGCCCCAGCAGCGCCACCCCCAACGCCAAACAAGATAGACAGAGGTTCGAACCGTGCATCCTGAATCGAACGGACAGCATCAGCCTCACCTGCGCACGGCACTGTCACTCACAATGGCCCCAAAGTAATGTCCCGACCAACCAAACAAAGGCCCCTTGTAGATGGATGCTTAGTGAGCACTGGATGCTGCGCGTGATATCGTAAAACGATGAAACGGTGGGCAGATGACGGCCCTGAACGCAACCCTTCGCGTTACCCAAACCTTGGAAGCATTAAAGCATATCGTGTGTAGTTCCGAGCACTGTACCTGCAGCAGCCAGTGCAGGAGAGCGTGGCGTTCGCCCCCCCGGAATCGAAAGCAATACCGACTTGATACGACTGAAACATGCAGCCTGAAACTCGGGGACGGCTGACACACCAGCTACCTGAAAACTAACTGCCAGGCCCCCACAATGCCGAGTTGTGCGACCGCCGACCACCAACGCCCGGTGGAGGCAGGGGCATCCAGCCCCACAACACAGTCTCAGGGGGTGTGAGAACGGTCCCAAAAGGGGGCCCAGACTCACCGCAGAAAGCCTCCGACTCTGCTCCCGACCAGAGAACACGACCGATGCGGAACCAGAAGCCGACCCGCAAAAAGCGCGTCCGACAAGGCGAGACAAGCGGGATCTCGCGCGGCCAGGAGGAACTCAGGAAGCAGAGGGCGATCTACCTATGGGCTTAGCACATTTAAAGGGAAAGGAGGGATGGGTTGATAGCTGAGAAGCCTCACGAACCTGAGGATGCAGTGGAGTCAAATACCCACCTGTGTCCCTGCTAGCTGCGCCAAATAGTCATCGGTGGGTAGGTTGCGTTGGCTTACCCGTCTCACAAGACAGGATGCGGCCCTACTCCCACCCTACAAAGCACCTTCGAAGCATACAAATATAACTTCTTTACAGTTATACACACTATCCCCGCTCCCCTGATAGGGAAAACCAGTAACCAATCACCAGTTCCCCCTTCTCTGTAGCGCCACTACGCACCCGCGTTTCCCCCAGCACCCACAGGAGTACAGGGCAGGCGCACCTCACACTGGCCAGCCCAGTCCAAAGTCCACCAAAATACAAATTTCACCGCGCCCACACGAGTGCAGGGCAGTCGCGCCTTCCCTGGGCAAGCCCAGTCCAAAATCCACCCAAACACCAAATTTTACTTTACCACGACCATTAAACGAATATACACCAAGCAATGGCCCCAGAGAGGGGCTCGTCCCTCTCAGGGTATCCACGGCGAATTAAAGGTGGAAAAACCCAACTCTGCATCTGTCCCCACCTCAGATGCACCCGAAAGACACTCGACATTCAGCCCTATATAGCACCAACTTGGAGCGAATCCCACAGTACACAAACACGCGCGCATCTTCCCCCCCCACACAAAATACAATAGCTCTGCCCCCAAACTACTGCGGGGAAGCTACACGCTGGACTCCATCCAGACCAGAGGGCACACCAAACCCAGAAAAGTTGCACCATTGAATGCTGGTTTCGCCCGCTTCAGCCTTAAAGTGCATTACATTTCGATGTGCGTTAAGTAAGTTAATTCCACCTAAGGATGGGGTCTAATCCCGAGTTGTCTCATCCGAGTGTGCCAGTTACAGGAGCACCTATAGGCACAGCAAGGCTCAAAGCCCCGGTAGGCTTCAAAGCGCGCGCCTGTACCATAACCCCTCGTTTTCTAGTAAGGCTCTGGCCGCAGCGTTAGCTCGCCTAATGCCAGCATCTGCGAATAAAAACGACTTAAAACAAATTGATGTACTCTATAAAATAGTTATCACATCATCACAGCCCAGTGCCCCCTGTCCGCACGGTTCCGGGGGGTGGGGGCGGGAGAGAATACGAGCCTCACCGCCCTTTATCGCACGCTTAATGAGTCGTGGAAAGGAGTGGAGGCGAGAGTTCAATAAATATTGGCACTTCTGATTGACAAAAGCTAATCAGCTTACCTCCGCACTAATAATGATGATGCCCGTGCTATTTTCATTCGCATCATTCACCATTCAACAAGTGCGCAGAAAACTCAACCACTTGAAAACAAGGAAACCAAACAGCCGGAAACGTCCTCGCATTGAATGACCCCGTTAATCCCTGCGGTCCCCTCCCCCGGGCAGACCAAGGGCCCATGCAGCTGCGGCAGAGATGGGTGCAGACTCCCGAGACGGCCCGCTGGCCACAGTATCCACCCCAATGCGATGTGGAGCCTTCCTGACTTGAGCTGGCCCCCAAAACATACGGACCCTCTCTAGACTGGTCCCAATAGAGGTAGGCGAACGCCCAAAACAACCGCAGGCACCCCGCGTGCCGGTCCGAATACCCACTTCGTTCCGGGACCAAAGAACAGGAAACGCGCAGCAATGCCCCGATAGGAAACTGCATGTGCTGCAGACCACATCCAGGCCAGGAAACAAATGCCCAGTCTACCCTGCCTTGCACACAACCGGGTCGACTGAAGGCCCAACGCCCAAATGAAGGACAATGGCCAGTCGCAACGAAAGGCCCAAGGGGCCCTACTATCCCCAAAAATTCATCACGCGGACCATTTGGTCTTCAATACCCCGCGCTCCCTTCCTCCCACCAGACACCAGACGGGAGGCCCGACAACTTGCCCGAGTTGCAGAAACGCGACCATCAAGTGCAAAACTCACCGCAACAACAACGGTGAAACGCCATCCCGACCTGGACCCGACGTGCCTGCCAACATGTCCGGTGGAGGATAAAGAGACAGCAAGGGGATACCGGCGCAACCAAACGACGTCAGGGCAGCAGAACAAAGAGGTCGACCAGTGGGCGGGAGAGGCCCAGAATTCGCGTGGCCAGGAGGAGCGCGGGAAGCAGAGGGCGATCAGAGAGGGTGAGACGCTTATAAAGGGGGGGGGGTCAGCCTCGCCCACCCCGAGACACGCCTCCACAAGCCAGACACATTGGGGGCCTCCCCTCCCCGAGGTGCGGCCTCACGAGAGAGGCGGAGCGGGGGGGGGGGGGCGGGAGGCTCCGACGGGTGGCCACTAGAGGGCTGCCCTGCTGATGTCCCCCTGCGTGGGACGCGGGCAGCGGCATTTCCATGTAGCACGAAAGCAAATAAGGATTCCATAAGAAACAGTGGCGTAATGAACCGATCATAACGCAATTACTGTTATTTTTTCAAACGATCGTCTGTCCATAAACGTTTATGCGGAGAGAAAAAAACACGTCAGCGCTGTTTGCTGTGACGTAGCAACTTGGGCGTGCGAGGAGCAAAGTAAATGGATAATTAAAACAAGCAGCGGGCCCGCCGGTCTTTAGTCACGACGGAGCGTGCAAGGAGCAAACAAAACACATAATGAAATAAATAATAACACGAACAAGCGCTAACTGAGCAGCGGGACGGCTAGCAGTTTGTGGGAAGTTCAACAACGCACCACAAAAGCAAGATAAAGCGCGGAAGGGAGTGCTTGAAAAACAAGCGAGGTGAGTGTGGTGCGACTGTCACAATTTAAGTAAGCTGTCATGTGCTTGGTGGGAGAGTGCTCACGGCGCTCTGTGCTTCCCCTGTGTCGCATTGGGCCTCAAGCCCACATGGTAGTAATAACGGACACAGACACCGGAGGACACAGTGCAGGAGGACACAGTGCAGTAACTGGCCACGAGCACATGCACTCGGGCCCTTTTATTGACGGGGCCACGTCACTCGTGGCACCCGTGATGATTGGGTGTGGGGGTGCAGTGTGTCCAGCCCTGGAGGGAGTGGCTGGGGTTACAGCTTCCTGTGAGACACTAGAACGTGTCTCGCAGGACACTACATTCCTCCCCAACTTTATTGAAGGACAAGCAAAGTGTCAGTCCAACCTGTGGGGAAGAAACACACAGTTGACTAAATACCACAGGGTCATTCAGCTTCTCGAGTCAGGTGGCAGGACGACATCATACGTGGGCTTGTGAACTTGGCTTGCAGCAGGACCTTCTTGGCTGGCACCCGTAATTTAACCTGAGGGACGTAGGACACGACCGCTGACTCGGAGACGTCCGCTGCATACCGTCCGTTCGCTGCCGATGTCATGTCTTGCTGTCTTGCCTGGCTTCATCTTGACTGACGTCGGTGATGGTCTGTGGTGGGTTCTAATAGTTCTTTTTAGTGTGCTGCGTCGTGACCATGGACGGAGTCTCATATGAGGATTCCCAAAGGTGTTGCTGGACCGACTGGCAGTGACCGGTGCCCTGACGGTGGGGCAATGTCTCTCCTCACTCTCCCGCCTGGGGAGGTCCGTCGTCGGGGTTGCTGTGGGACTGTAGGAAGGCTGCACTGGAGCCACTGCTTGTGTGCCGTCTGGGGGCAGCTGCAGGACCGCTGAGGAGCTGTTGCTTGGTCGCACACACGACCCTCATGGGTGGATGAGTCTTGGTCAAGACTTGCACTCGTTGTCGCGGTTCCGGTGTAGGCCAGGTTCACAGGTGGCTTCCGATTTCGTTTAGTCGGCTTGTGTGGCAACGGTTTCGGACTCCAGTCCATCTGTACTCGGGGAGTGGTGTTTGACACATGTATTGATGGCTGGCGTGGTGATGGCTGCCAGCCATTTGGTGAGTCGAAATGACAGGTGCTGGTGGCTTGCTGAGAGAATCCGGATGTCAGGATGGATCTGGGCAGCCAGGTGCCTCAGCTTTGCTGATGTTGAGTGTCCGTGGTGGTTTAACACGTAGAGTGTGTTGATCCCCTCTTGCCTAGCTTGGGGCCACTGCCGACTCCATCTTGAGGCGGTGTGAGGACGGACACTCAGAGCAGATCTTCACCCGTAGCATCTGTGGACAAGAGCAGGGATGCCACTTGACTTGGACTGCCGACACTTGGGGAGTGGCCGTTCACCTGGGGAAGCGTTGTGGAGAGACGCGGTTCGAGACTGCTGCGGCTTACATTTGGTTCTCCCGTGAGGCTGTGTCCAGGGACGGTGGTCCGCCTTGGTGGTTGTCGGATGTGTCAGGGTGAGCTCTTGGCTTGCTGTGAGTCCTTGGTCTTCTCCTTTTGCTGGTCTGTTCAGTCTACCTCTATCTTCTGGTTTTTCAGGGTGACAGGGCTGTCACTCTTCTTTCTTCGAGGGCGTTGCGCTTGGACCTCGAGGCGGCGCAGTTATGGCGTCGGCTTCTGCCTTCGCTCCGGCGCGCTCCTTGCTTGCTGGGCGACGTGACGTCCAGTCGCGTGTCGCTGGCGTTGGAGCGCCTGTTGCTGTGGAGGCCCGCCACGTGGAGTGTGCGACTCCTCTCTTGCCTGTCGTGGGTCACCGCCGACTCCATCTTGAGGCAGTGTTGAGGAGGACACTGTGTCGCTTTCGGGCTGCTGCGGGTGCGACTCCTTTCTTGCCTGTCGTGGGTCACCGCCGATTCCACCTTGAGGTAGTGTTGAGGAGGGCACTGTTGCTTTCGGCCGCTGCAGGTGCGACTCCTTTCTTGCCTGTCGTGGGTCACCGCCGACTCCATCTTGAGGCAGTGTTGAGGAGGACCTTGTTGCCTTCGGCCCACTGCGGGGCTTCGCTGGGGCAGTGGAGACGTGGATGCTCTCCTGCCTGCGTTTAGCAGTGCTTCTTTGTGGAAAAGTCTCTCTCTCCAGGGCGCTTGCCCGTGCTGTCGGATTCGCTGGTGTGGTCTTCTGTGCGCTTCGAACCACGTGGGCTCCGTTTTCGCCTCGGGCGCTCCCTTCCGGCACTGGTGTGCCTGCGGTGTGGTTTGCGGTTGTGCCTGTTCACCAGAAGGGGCGGGTGATGCGACCTCTTCCCCGGCGGTGGCGTTGGGCAGCCACGTGTGGTGTGTGCTCTGCACCAGTCTCGCTCGTGCTGTTGGTATGGAGGGGTGCTTTGCGACGCTGCTGTCTGTTCGGCTTGCTGCTCCGGGGCCTTGCAGACTGAAGGGCATCACTAGACAGCGTTCAGGGGTTTTCGAGGTCCGCTGGTAGCGAGTGAGGTGATGCCATGCTGTGGTGTACCTTTTCACATTTCCTGGTCCTGGCTGCTGTGTCTGTTCTGCTGCTGATGCGTCTCACGCAGTGTTGTGTTTCGTGGTAGCCGCTTGGGAGCAGGAACCTTTTGAGCCACCGCTCTCCTGTGCTGGGAGCGTGGCTGCTGTTGCCTTTTGCCGAGTGCAAAAGGGGGGACTCTCTGGGGTATGAATGTCAGAGGGCACGCCTCACTGGGCCTTGCGCAGTCTGTCTCGTTGGGTAGAGCTTGAGCAGGCAACCTTCTTTGTGGTGACAGTGCACACTCTGGGCTCTGTTGACTGCTGTTGCCGGCTGGTACCGCTAGTCTGTAGGGTGCAGTGCAGCCACACTTGTCACTGGTCTGCCGCTCTCACCTGTTGATGTTGGTCGCGGTGGGCAGTCAGTGTGCTTGACTGCCCTTCGGATGCGCCAGTGTGGATCCTCCTGCCAGGACCACTTTGCGATTTTCTCCTGCTGATCCTGCCACTTCTGGCAGGGTAGTGGTGCATCCGGGCCTCTCCTCCAGCCTGCCTTGCTGCTTGGGACCTCGTTGTGGGCACAGCTGGTTATCTGCTCTGGCCAGGCAGTACGTCCATTCTTCAGCATGCAACTTCTGGGGAGCAACCAGGTGGCGCTGCGGTTGTTTCAGTGGCTTGCCCTGGTTGCTGCAGGTTTTGTGTGCTGGAAGAGCTGGTTCAGGGCTTTGTTTGGTGTCGACACGTGGAGCTGCTTTAGTGTAGGCAGATGTGGGTCTGGCGTGCAATGTTGGCCACCATGTGGCGCTGACATCGATGCTGGTGGCAACGGCAGCTTTACCTTCTTGTGGTAGGCATTCGGAGACGTGTGCTCATGGAGGGTCACTTGCAATGGGTAACGGTGTCGACGCCTCTCCTGGGTGTGCCCTGGGTGCTGCAGGTCCAGGGAGCGTCAGTGTGGGGTCTGGGCTCGCCCGCTACTGTCCTTCGCAGCTTGTTCCGTGCAGGAGGGGTGGTTTCCCAGTGGTGCTGCGGGTGCAGAGGCTGTCAGTTGTGGAGTTGCCCTCTTAATCGCTTCAGGGAGTAGATATTGGGGCTTTCTGTAGAACTGCTGACTTGCGGCGGCAGTGCGGCTCCTCCACGCATGTTGGCCGGTCTGGCGACATGCTGATGCGTGTACTTTTGCCTGTGAGCGAGTGCGTTAGTCTCACGGTGTGGCGCAGGCAGGCGGCCGCTGGGTGGCGCCGTTCTTACGCTCTCCGCTCTTACCCGCTGCCGCGGCCTCCTTCTTACTCGCGGGCGTGGAAGCACACCGCAAGCAACTGGTGCAGGGCCTCTCGTCACAGCGATGCCTCTTCCTTCTTTGGTATCTCTGCGCCGGGCAGCCGTCTGTGATCAGGGACTGTCCGGTGCCCCGGCTGCACAGTAAGAGGGAGCGGGCAGGGCCTTGGCTGTCTCCTTATCGCCACCCGTTGGGGGTCAGAAGGTCATGCGGCCGTGCAGAGGGCCTCCTGGGTGCGATCATGGGCACATTGCGAGGGACGCGGGTGGTTGCTGGGAGCTGTCCCCTCTCACATTACTCTAAGTGCGGGCACGGCATGCGGGACAGCCTGAGGGCGCTTCCTGGCGTGCAGAGACCTCGACTGACCTCTAGTTGTCGGGCTGGCCGGTCCCAGGGCTGCAGTAGCGGCAGTGTGTGAGCATTTACGGGTGTCTGTCCAGAGTTCCCCCGTGACGCCGGCTCAGGCACGCAGTGTCCTTCTTCCGCTGTAGCATGGCCACAGCCGTTGTGCTGGCATGTATGTACTCCTGTGCAAGTAACGCTGATCCTCTCGGGGCCAGGAGGCGGTGGCTGGGTGACCCGGGGCTCAATCCTCACCACAGTCACTGATGCCGAGGACGGATGAAGACAGCACGCCAGGGGGGCGCCGCCTGTCGGGCTCACTTTATGTCTTCCCCCACATACCGCCATGAACCGCTGGGCGGCAGGCGCGCGGGGTTAGCTACCTGCCTCGTCGCCATTGTCGTGTTGGGCCTCAAGCCCACATGGTAGTAATAATGGACACAGACACCGGAGGACACAGTGCAGTAACTGGCCACGAGCACGTGCACTCGGGCCCTTTTATTGACGGGGCCACGTCACTCGTGGCACTCGTGATGGATGGGTGTGGGGGTGCAGTGTGTCCAGCCCTTGAGGGAGTGGCTGGGGTTTCAGCTTCCTGTGAGACACTAGAACGTGTCTCGCAGGACACTACACCCTGGTAGGTTAGCTGACTGCTGCTGTCACCTGCTGTGCACGTGTCCGTAGCCGGACTAGCAAGGGAGGTCAAATTCCTAACTTGTGCTGTCTCTGCCTCCTGATGTGAAATGTGACTATGGCACTGTTTTGTCACGCATGTGTACGATGTAAGGCATCGCGCGCATGGGAGACAAAAAGCGCGAATTGACCCACCAATCACATGCTAAACAAGCATTTCTTAATGCAATATGACGCGTTTTTACGCGAAACCTATTGCATTGGAATTGGGAGGGTGGAGGTCCAGGAAGGCTCGAACGGGAGTGGGGGGAGTTGGGGGGGGCAAAAAGTCACGGACTGCGGGAGGGGGGACATAGGGGCAAAAATAATTTTGAAGTAAAGGGGCCAATAGCCTGGGAAGGATATAAATGACAACATGGCCGTCAGGAGGACGGACTAACAACATGAAAACGAATCAAAATGCAGTATTTAAGATTGAACCCAATGAAAAACATTCACGGAAAGTGGGCGGAGTTTCCCCCCACAATACTGTATACAGCATCTCTCGATGAGACAGCTCATGCGCTGCCTAGCCGAGACCTAAAAAGGGGAGAAAAAAGTACATTTCCCATGTTAATTCCCAACAGATTTTAGGTGCGACTACAGCCTTATCCACTAGAAAGAATTACACCAAATTTGTCAGAAAGGTAGCTCTTGGTCCAGAAAGAACCCTTTTTGTTATTTGGTGTAAATATGTTAAGTAGTTTGTGGATTTGTTTTATATATATATATATATATATATATATACAGGGACGTGGATCCTCCGAGGATCAGACAGTCCCTGTGCTGAAATGTGTTTGGCTGCCAACACTTCAACCAGGAAGTGTTGGCAGCCATCCTGGGACTCGACTTTAGCTGAGTCCCACAAAAAAAGTTAAAAAAAGAGAAGGGGGCAGGGTAGGAATACCCTGACTCCCTAGGCCTATTGGGGGGAGGGGTGCCGCAGGGACCATGCCTGGGGAAAAGAAGCACTTACAAAACATTTTTTTTGCCAGGAGTTGCACTAGATCCGTGGCTCCTGACGAAAAATTTAAAAACAAAAAGCCCCTCCTGGGGCTGGTTCAAGCTTCGGTGACCACCACCTCCCTGGGGCTAAATTAAAAATGATGGGGGGGCCGTGTGGACCCCTGGGCACCACCACGTCCCTGGGGCCTAAAATGTAATTAATACAGGGAGCGGAACAGTGCAGCCCCCCTCCTGGAGCCAGTATTGGCCTTGGGGACCACTCCCCCCAGGGCCGGTTCCTTCTATGTCTCATGGTGCCCACCCCGCGACATAGCTCTTTGTTGTGACTTGGTGGGAGCTTTGACAGCTTCCGCCAAGTCAGAGCAAACACTCCGCTTCCAGCAAGCGAGAGCTGAGAAATTGCTTTTGCTTGCTGGAAGTGAAAATTGAAGTGGGCCTTTCTCTGGCAAAATACAGCATATAGCGGATGTTGCCTTGAGGTTTGCGCACTCTTTGGTTGCCTGATTTTTAAATACGGTGGTACATCGCCATACTTCATTCTAAATGTGCGTTTGGAGTTTCACGCTTTTATGCCTCCCGGTGGTTCCGTGCAAATGAATCTGAATCCAAGTTGGCCCTGAAACATTCTGGTTGGCTTGGCGAAAATAGTCATTGTGTGCGATACGTAAGGTCGACACTCTTGTAAAGTCCTATTCTAAAGATTCAGCCATGTGGAAATAATTGCAATTGTTTTTTGAAAAATCTTTATTTACAAGCAAACTGAGATCGCCTGTTAAGATTGAATATATGAATCGATTTAAGTGTTTAGTTTAGTAAATCCCTTATAGGCGCATTTACCTGCTAATATTACTTGCCCAAGCCGTTAAGGGTAGATTGGGTTCCCTATTGTTGTTGATATATATCCCTCTGTGCAGCAGCAGTGCTGGCTCCCGCAGCAGGCAGGAAGCTGGCAAGGACCACAGGTGCCTAAAGGCTTCCCCCGTGGTACCATTGCACACTGGCTGCCCTGGGGGCACCCTGGATAGATGGCCAGGCCCGAGTAATCCACCCAGGGAGGGGTGCTGCCTGGCCTACACCCCCATTTGTATATGGTCCGGCCCTGGGGGATGGGGTCGCCGGGGCTGAAATCAGCTGAGTGGGTATGGGTGTGGCTTCATAAAAGTCTCACTATGTGTGTGAGTGGATGCATAAGTCTCTGAGTGGGTCTGTGAGTGGGTGTGTGAGTCTGAGTGGGTCTGTGAAAGGGTGTGTGATTATGTGAGTGAGTCAGTCTGTGAGTGAGTGCATGACTGTCTGAGTGGGTCAGTAAGTGAGTGCATGAGTCTCTGAGTGGTTCTGTGAATGAGTGTGTCAGTCTTTGAGTGGGTCTGTGATTTGGTACCTGGGTCTGTGTGGGTCTGTGAGTGGATGCATGTCTTTGAGTGGGTTTGTGAGTGGGTGCATGAGTGTCTAAGTGGGTCTGTAAGTGGGTGCATGAGTGTCTGACTGAGACTGAGAGTTGGG
Source organism: Triturus cristatus (assembly GCF_964204655.1). Lineage (NCBI taxonomy): Eukaryota > Metazoa > Chordata > Amphibia > Caudata > Salamandridae > Triturus > Triturus cristatus. The sequence continues at coordinate 1,153,642,863 of NC_140594.1, forward strand.
TGCATGACTCTCTGAGTGGGTCTTTGAATGGGTGCTTGGGTATGTGAGTGGGTGCATGAGTGTCTAAGTGGGCCTGTGATTAGGTGTGTGGGTCTCTGAGTTAGTCTGTGAGCCGATACGTGGGTCTGACTGAGACTGTGAGTGGGCGCATGCCTCTCTGAGTGGATCTTTGAATGGGTGCTTGGGTCTCAGTGGATCTGTGAGTGGGTGCATGAGTGTTTGAGTGAGTCTGTGAGTGGGCAAAAGTCTCGGAGTGAGTGGGTGTGTGAGTGGATCTGTGAGTGGGTGCATGCGTTTCCGAGTAAGTTTGTGAGTGAGCACATGAGTGTCTGAGTGTGTCTTTGATTGGGTGCATAACTATCTCAGGGTCTGTGAGTTGGTGTGTGAGTGTCTGAGTGGGTCTGTGACAGGGTGCATGAATGTCTGAGTGGGTCTTTGAGTGGGTGCATGAGTCTCTGAGTGGTTACATGAGTCTCTGAGTGGTTGCATGAGTGTGTGAGCGGGTCTTTCAATGAGTGCATGGATCTCTGAGTGGGACTGTGAATGGGTGCATGAGTGTCTGGGTTGGTCTGTAAGTGTGTGTTTCTGTGTGAATCTCTGAGTGGGTCTGTGACTGGGTGCATGAGTGTCTGGGTGAGTCTGTGAGAGGTTTTGTGAGTGTCTGATTGGGTCTATGAGTGGGCGCATGAGTGTCTGAGTAGGTCTGTAATTGGGTGCATAACTGTCTGAGTGGGTCTGTGATTGGGTGTGTGAATGTCTGAGTGGGTCTGTGAGTGGGTGCATGAGCCTCTTGAATACATCTGTGAGTTCGGAAATGGGTCTCTGAGTGTGACTGTGAGTGGGGGTGAGTTTCAAAATGTGTATCTGAATCTGAATGGGTACATGAGTGTCTGTGAATGGGTGCATGAATGTCTGAGTGGGTCTGTGTGCAGGTGCATGAGTATCTGGCTGGGTCTGTGGGTCAGTGCGTGAGTTTCTCAGTGGGTGCATGAGTCACTGAGTGGGTCTGTGAATGGGTGCATGAGTGTCTGAGTGGGTTCTGTGAGAGGGTGCATGAGTGTCTGAGTGAGTCAGACATTGGGTGTATAAGAGTTTGAATGGGTCTGTGAGTGGCTGCATTAGTATCTGAGTGGGTCTATGAGTCGGTGCATGAGTCTTTAAATGGGTCTATGAGTGGGCGCATACATCTTGGAGTGGATGTGTGAGTGGGTGTGTGCGTCTCTGAGTGAGACTAAGTTGATGTATGAATCTGTGAGGGCATCAGGGCGAGGCTGCATGAGTCTGAGTGCGTCTATCAGCGAATGCATTAGGGTCTGAATGAGTGCGAATGTATCCCCAAAATGTTTTGGCTCCGCTCTTCATGAATTTGTCATGAAGTTACAAGGGAGGGGTAGCACCCAGATGCTTGTGACAAATTTGCGAATATTGCGTGTGAAAAGAAAAAAATGCAGTTTTTCGACATATTAAACACATCAGAGGTTCCTCAATGACCCTTATATTCCAGTCATGCAGTCAGGGTACATCCAACCTGACCCCTTATGCCCCTTTGTGACATTTTGTTTCAGCTCCAGGGACTGTTCCGATCAGGTAAAATGATGGCCACAACTCTGTGCTCAGGTTGCAGCCAGCCAATCACTGCATTCCTGTTGTTGCGCTCATTCGCAATTCGTCGCGATCATAGATATATAAATTAGAATTTTCTTTAATATCTCAAAAACTACTGAACGGATTTACACTAAATAAGTGAAAGCGTGATCTGCATAACCAATTCTACATTTCTGCCTAATTCAGTGTATTTCCGTCCAGCGGTTCGCGCTGTAATCGTGTTCAAAGCTCCTATTAGAATTAACATGGGAAACAAACTTTTCTTGCCCCGCCCTTTTCTCGGCACCGCTTGACGTATCGCCTGAAAACTTTACATGCATAATAAGACCTAACTTGACACTTTTTTTCGGAAAATGTTGTGAAGATTTGTTAAACAGGCACAGAACACACTGAGGCCACCTGGGTCTATGTAGAGAGTTAAGAAATGTTAGGGTATAGGATATCCCTTTTACAGGACGATTCCCCTCACCCACCCTTAGATGGTATGCTTCCTCATAGGGAAACCTCCTCGTATTTCAAGCCTAGTTGCAATGTGGGCTACAACCCCCTCTCTGAGAGGGAGAAGCTCAGGGAGGTTTTCAGTGTTTCTGCTAGAGGTTTCCTAAAACCAATTATGTGGGCAGACTGTGGTGAGAAGGGAATGAGACATGGTACATGAGCTAAAACTAACTCTATAGTGGGCCTCCATAGATCAGGACTCAAAACAAGTACTATGAAAGGAGGGAATTCAACCTGTCATAGATTAGTGTTGGTCGACATGTTTCTGCCTAGTGCCCTCCGTAAAGGTGCAGCGGCTTTCATCAGGACCAAAAAGGAAAATAGGTGAATAACGTGAAAAACAAAAGGGAGAACTATAGTGATGCGAATGCCGCAACACAATTCTCAGTTTTTGAAAATGCAATACTCACCAGTGGTTTGAAGTAAGCCTTCGCCCAGACAGGGTTTCACTGGTGGTTGTGATTACCCTGCAAAGAAATATTGATAGGAACACATGTAACAAGATATAAACTCTTCAAACTAATACGGTCACATTCAACCATTAGAGATGTATATTTTAGTGCTTACCTGCTTAGTCAGGTAATCCATGTCAACTCTACCTTGGCACAAACTCAAGGGAGTTTGTATCTTGTGTTCTTTCAATATTCCTTTGCAGGTCTTGTGTGTGTGTTATTGATTTGTTAAACAGTGCCAAAGATATAGGCAAGTGAAAAGTGCTTTCCCTATGGAAACAAGGTACTAAATATAACTACCTAATATAAATATATATATATTCACTGAAAAATCACAGGTTTCAGGCACGTTATAGTTAGAAATTAGCATTTAAAAGACCTTAGAAATTCACTGAAAAAAACATAGGTTTCAGTTAGTTCAGCTAACTATAACTCGCGCCCCCGCAATGCACTTCTGATGACGTCCCATATTACATCATTCATGACCTGGTCAGTGACTTCACTCATGACATCACTGATGACATCTCAAATGACATCACTGATGACATCATCTAGTGACTGTGTGTTTTTTTAAAGTTTAAATATGTTTTATATATATGTCAAGGTGTATTGAAGAATAAGTGGGTCTATAAGTGTCTGGATGGAGGATTTAGCAGGTGCCCGACTGACTGTTTAAGTGAGTGATTAAATGTGTCTTACTGAATGCATGGGTTAGTGACTAAACTGTGTGAATGTCTGTATCAGTCTGTCTGTTGTATAAGCTGCTGCATGGGTGGGTCAGTAGCTACATGAGTGTCTATATGGGTCATTGATTGGTTGCCTGAGTATTTGTATAGGTGCCTGAGTGTGTGTGTGTGTGTGAGAGGGTGGGAGGTGTGTGACTGTGCATAGATGTTTGAGTGGTTGATTCACTGGGTGTATGGATTCAAGAGTGCATGTGGAAACAGCTGTATGGGTGGGTGAGTGTGTGTATGGGTGAATAGATGTCTCAGTGGTACATGTCCAAGTAACTACATATGTCAAAGGCAGTGTATGTGAGAGTTGGAGTATATAAATGACTATACGTGAGAGTCAGTGATTGTGAGAGTGGCTGTATGGATGAGTGTGTACTTGTATCAATGATTGTATAAGAGAGTAAGTATGCGTTTGTTTCTGTATGAATAAGTGATGTGTGTATATAACTGTATAGGTGAGTACATGGAAGTGTGATTGATTCTTTGAATGACTGACTAGGTGTGTGAGTAACTCCATGGATGAGTGGCAGTGTGTGAGTGTCTGTATAGGTGTATGAGTGCATATGATAGTGTTGTATTGATGAGTGACTGCATGTATGAGTGATTGTATGGGTGAATGAGTGGATGTGTGTGTGTAGACCTAGGAATCAGTGAGTGCGTATGTAGTAACTGGTATTGGTGTGTCGATGGTTTCGAAAATGGTAGTCTGTATTTTACAGTGGGTGTATCAAAGGTTATATTAGGGTGTGAGGAGGTGTATCAGATTTCCACGTGGATGATGTCATCAGTGATGTCATTTGAGATGTCATCAATGATGTCACTGACCATGTCATGAATGATGTAATATGTGACATCATCAGCAGTGCATTGCGGGGGAACGAGTTATAGTTAGCTGAACTAACTATAACGGCGGAATTTCTCTGTGTCAAGAATTCCTGTCATACGAGGGGAGGAAAACGGTAACCAGCGAAAACGGACTACATCTCCCAGGATGCTTAGCGGTTGAGAGGTTATGTAAACAGGAGAGCTGTTACATAACTCAAGGGAAACATGCCCTTATGTAAACAGGAGAGCTGTTACATAACTCAAGGGAAACACGCCCTTATGTAAACAGGAGAGCTGTTACATAACTCAAGGGAAACACGCCCTTATGTAAACAGGAGAGCTGTTACATAACTCAAGGAAAACACGCCCTATAAAGGGAGGAACCGGGAGGTACAAGGCTGTCGGATATTGTGTTTACACCGACGTACCTGCTTCGTGAAGAGCAGTGTTCCGGAGTGGTGCTCCAGTAAGGCAAGAACGGAGGTAGGTCGAGTCGTTACTCCCTGGGCCGTGTCTTGCCCCATCGTCACCTGTGAAGGACCCGGAAGCTCTACCGGTCAACCATTGAGCTTCGCTTTTTGACTCGGCTGAGTCCAAGCGCAGTGGCGCTTTTGCTGGTTGGAGTCGTAACTCCCAGCCCGACCAGAGACACAGGAACTGCCAGCTGTAACGCACACCAGGAGGTGTTTGCCGCGTTACAGACTCGGAAGTCCACAGGATCGATCGAGCGGCTGCTCTCGGTTCAGTCTTCTTGCTTGTGATTGGGGTATCGGTGACGCATCACCAGGAGGTGACTCCGCGTCCCGGTGCAGTCTGAGGAAGAGGTTGAGCGGCTGCTCCCTTCAGGTAGAGACCCCGGCTGGGTGTTTCCCTGACTCCTCGATTCTCCCCAACACTCTTCGTGCCCCTCACAGCCTACCGATTGGCATTGTCGGCCATTTCATTTCTGCCCTCTGTTGGCATACGCCGGGATCGGCGTATATGCAGAGGACGGTTAGGACCATCCGTGCTGTGGGCTGGTAACGTACTTAGCCTGGAGGATTCCAGTGACTATAACTTTTGTTTGTTCTTTGTATTTTATTTGCCTTCATTAAAAGAACTAACCCTTCACAAGTGGTTGCGTCCTCATTGTCGTGTCTGTTAAACGATCCTGAGACGTTCAGGGCGTTACACTCTGGTTTTCTACGAGTGAAATGTCCAACTAACTATAACGTCCCTGAAACCTATGTTTTTTTCAGTGAATTTCTAAGGTTTTTTTAAATGCTAATTTCTCACTATAACGTGCCTGAAACCTATGTTTTTTTCAGTGAATTTTAATGTTTTTTTAAATGCTTATTTGTAACTATATATCGTCCCTGAAACCTATGGTTTTTTTAGTGAATTTCAAAGGTTTTTTAAAATGCTAATTTCTAACTATAACATACCAGTCTCGTTTCCAGAGTGGTGGAGAAAGGTGAGAGTGGCCTCCGAAACACTTCTTAGCAATCCCACTGTGTGTGATTTACTGGAGGTAACGGGAGGAGTAGTTAGCCCCCAACGTCAACCTTGAGGGCCAACTATCCCTTTTATTACCACCAGTAAGTCCCACACAGCAGGATTGCTAACTTCTTATATAAGGCCCGCCCCCTCCCTGCACCACTGTGCAAACGTGCCCCCTAGCACGTTGTAAGTTTTGGGATTAAGTCCCCTTGAATCCTAAGGGTCCCTGGGGGCCCACTAGCTCACCAGGTACCTCCAGTAAGCGGCACAGAGCTGCTTTGCAGAGAGGTGGTCCAAGGCCACGCCCCTTTTGACACCTCTCTGCAACGGTGTTTCTACTCTGCTCCCTTTTATTGTTTTTTAACCTATTTTTTCTGTTTTCTTGTGACTCAGTTGTACTGAGTCACAAGATGGCTGCCAACACTTCCTGGTTTGGAGTGTTGGCAGCCAATCAGAGTGAAGCTCGTTCTCAGGAGGAGTCGCGACTCCTACTCTGTGCTCAGGTATCGATATTTTTCATTTTTAAATTTCTTAGGAACTACTGAACGGATTTACACCATTTAAAACCAGTATTGGCATAGCCAATAGGTCTCGCCTTTGGGACCTTATAAGTGTTTAGCCATGCAACAGTCAACGTTGTGGTCCAAGGATATTATGCTGCATAACTAAATACTTATAAGGTCCCAAAAGCGAGACCTTTTGGCTATGCCAATGCTTGTTTATATCTTGTATCATTGTTTCGCGGTCCCAAATTGACCACAGTGGTAGTTTATCTATTTACATTGCATAGCTATAGCAGTCAGTCATTTGCACTGAGCTGCAAGAAGACTGGCTGGTGTATGTGAAGTAACGTATTTGTCTAACAGCGAACTGATCTCCCTTACCACCCACCACTCTTCCTAGTTGCCAGAAGCCGCTGGATACTGTATTGTGTCAATTGTGCTTTAGACTATGCTTGCTCCTACATTTGAGCAAGAACTAGCGTTTTCTCAGCCTTCTCGTCAGTCACAGAAGTACGCGTTTTACAAATCAAGAGAGCTAGAAGTGGGGGAGGTCTTTTGCCTACCTCATGCCCAGGCTTTGGAACTCTATGCCATTCAGCCTCAGAATGGAGGATAATTTTGTGAGGTTCAGAAAAAAACTTAAGAGAACTTTTCCTTTAATTCTGTCCTATTCTTTTGAACTCACTCACTCCTCTCAGGCCGACAACGCTGGGAAGCCCCATTTCAGGCAGCCATGCTCTTTACAAGTTCTGGAGAAGAATAGAATAGTCATTATCAACAGCTTTCATAAGATATCATGGTTTAGCAATGTCAAGAAGCGGTTAACCTCTCTGGGACTGCACTCTCCTGGAACTTATTCCCTTAAAGGCACAATTGAAGAAATGTTATTGGGCATGGGTAGTGCAGACTGAGGCAGAATCCCCCTCAAGAGGGTCTTTAACAAATATGTTCTTAGATTTTAAGTCTGTTAGTGCACTTGAGCCATACTTGGATTTTATTAAGCGCCTTTGGACAGAAAATGGTAGATTCAGTTTAGACATGGCTCTCTTCTCCTAAAACCATTCTTGGCAAAATAGGCAACTAATAGTGCTGCATCCACTCTTTGTCCCGGTTCCAATTCTGCACATGAAACGGTAACACATGCCTTATTTGCTTGTCACGCATACTCTAGTCCTCGTTCAAGGTGGATGAAACCACAGGCTTTCAGACCCATCTACACGCCTGTATTCGCTGATTTCTCTATAGGTTGGTCCACATCCGCCAGCTATTCCCTGCAACGTCCGGCCCCCTGTGTGCTGCTCCCCATACAGTACTTCCAATACACTCCAGTCCAGGCACGCATCATTCTTGGCTACGTCAATTTGCAGAACAAACTCGGCTCCACGATTGGTTCCTCAGCACCTGAGCAATCCTAGAAGTGAGAGAGATCGGGCACAGGATGCAGGGAACGTGTACTTCTTGCTTGCTCTGGTTCACACAACCCTTCCCTGCCATAAACTCTGCAAAAGCACCTCAGTCCTGGGATTCAGCACCACCTACTTTTCAAAGATCTGTCACGACACATGAAGCCTCCCCTCTACCCTCCACAGCCACTACAAACCGAGACCACGTCACACTGCTCCGCCACTGAACCTCGACCGTGACTTGCGGCAACAAACAAACTTCCGCCGCTTGGACCCACAATGTAGCGCCGATATTTTAAAAATACCTGAGTTACTTACTGGTGCTTTATTAGTTCTCTGAAGTCCGGAAAGTACCTTTAACAGTGGCCTATGCGTCAATCACCCAAGGACACTCCCTTTGATAGTCATAGAACATGAACAGAACTCTAAAAGCTGGTTTCAATCCTGTCATAGCAACAACCAATCCCGTTGCGCAGACGTGAAGCCAACTCACTCTGTAATCATCATCTACACCACCATAGTGCCTAGCTCCGCCTCCACGCTGATGAAGTGTGGAAATATGAATTTTTATGGTCAATTGTGTCCCCTATCTTAGACCCCAACGGCTCCATGTACATGCTATAAGTACATGTATGTTCCCTCCAGTTCCAGCTATGAAGACGCAAATACATGTGCATCCAACGTCAACATGCCCTCTTTCAGATCCGCCATGAATGGGTCGAATATTCCATTCCTAAGTATGAAAGGCCACCGACTTTATGTGGTTCACTTTTCTAGTTTTGTAGTTAAGGCGAGTAGGCCCTGAATTCTGCCATCAAACCTTTTTCTGTTTCTGCCTCTGAAATGCTCCAGCTTGGACCTGCATCCGTGTCCATGAACTTTGTCTTACTCCCTGCGGCCTGTTGCCTGCCAAAAACTGTATTCAGCCTTCAAGTTATCTGCTCCGCTCCTCATCCGATGCATTCCTGTCTAGTAGTTTAGGTAAACATCCCTCCAGCTACCGAGCAAAAGGCTCGGCCTCGCTGTCTTTTTGCAAGTAATTCATAGCCCCTGTTACTATGGAAGATTCCTGCCCCTCGCATCACATGTAGACACATAGACGCTTGTACACGCACTAACAGTCAGTATAGAATAGGATCTGTCCGAGAAGACCCTTCCTTCCAGATAATATAGTTCCTTAAACACAAGATATTAGATATGATTTAGGACTAGGTTGTCCTGACACCCCAGACTTCTGTCTCCACATGTAGGGCCAAATGTCAAGTTCCCTTCACCCTCTAGTTGTACGTCAATCACGCGTCATGCGGCTGCGCGCGCATCTCTGTCAAATATTTCTGCTGACACTGCAGGATTCTCTTATGGATCCACCCACTTGTGATATCATTTTTAATGACGTTTCTAGTATACGCCTATTTTCATTACGTATGTGTATTCTTATCTGTATTATCAGCTGTTACGCCTCCTGCATCTGTCCTAATGCAATGCTTTCCATATAAATATTGTTACTTGTCAATAATGTATTGCTGATCCCTTCCTGAACCTTCGTGGTGATGGAATATGATGGCCTAGTTCGAACTATAATTCCTTTGTAAGGAATAAAGCCCTTTTCAGAACCTCTAATACCACGGATTCTGCCTCTTATTTTGACTGAGTTATTCTTACTAGACTTTACCGCATAAAAAATAGTACAGGTAATTTAAATATTTACCACAGAAGCATGAATATCTGGCATGTATCCATTCGAGGTGAACATACACACAGCAGCGTCATCCCAGCACCACGCACTCAGCAGTGACATCTCACAACACGTAATAAACAGGCAAGTACACACACACACGGCCCAATCACGCAAGTGAACACAGATATGGCTTTTCGCCACACACACATCTCTACACACTATATTGATATCCCACCACACACATGCACATACACAGCAGCGACATCCCACCACACACCTAGCCACACTGAAGTAGCCTTTCACAACACAAAGAAATCATATCTCGCCAGGCCACACACACACACACTACACTAAAGATATTCCGCACACACAAGCAGGTAAATACACACACAAACCGACGCAGCACACAAACACCCCACCCAAAGTGTCATCGTTGCACCTACACATACAGCAGTGATATTCCACCGTACACTACGTAGAATGTGCATACACATGGCCCACTAATAGCAGAAGAATCCTTAGTACTTTAAATGGGCCGGTACTGTCCGGTACAGAGTACCGGCACTCTTATTTTGAGAGTACACATCAAGGAGGCTCGTCGGAGAAGCTTCTCAACAACTAAAGGATGTTATCACATGCTGGCAGCTTCTTGCATATCACACAGGCGTTGCGCACACGTACACCATTTCTATGTGGAATAGATCACATGACACATGCTAGAATATACCGTTTGATCCCCGGCACAGCAGTGGGGGCGGGTTCTCAGGAAAAGGCGTTCCACACCAGGTAATCTCTCAGCTATAGCACACTATGACTGCCTTCTGCACCACATAAATTGTAAGCACTTCAGTCAGTTTGCGGAGAATCAATGCATCTGGTGTCCCCCGCGGCCTCGGAGGGTCTGCCCCCTGCTGTGCAAGGGAGGAGGCGGGACCCGTGCAAGCACCAACGTCGGCCCCGAAACAATCTATTTCCTTCCCTGAAACAAAGGTAAAAAAATTACCGAGCTGCTCTGCTCAAGGAAGCCATCTGATACGGCCTTCTGCACCACATCAACTGCAAGCACTTCAGTCAGTTTTGGGGAGATCAATGCATCTGCGGTCCCCCCGCGGCCCTGGGGGGGAGCACCCTGCTGTGCAAGGGAGGAGGTGGGGCCCGTGCAAGCACCAACGCCTGCCCCGAAGCAATCTATTTCCTTCCCTGATACGAATGTAAGAAAATTACCGTACTGTGCTGGTCAAAGAAGCCATCTGATGCGGCTATTTTTAGCCTTATCAAACAGACACAACTGCTGCTAAGTCTGCAGAGAGCCTGACACCAACTGAACTAACATCCACAGGGGCGGCTCCTTCCTCACAACAAGCAGCTCCAAAGAGCAGGGACACACAGTGTTTAACTTGCGGGAGCGAGCGCGATAATTGCTAACACATGGCGCTGCTGCTCGCTCCCGCAAGGGAAACACCAAATGTGCACGCGTTGCAATTGAAAGCACTGCATAGCGTGCACGTTTTTGGGGAAAAAAGCTGATTGATTCGAAGAGGTCCCTTCCTATGCAACGCATGCATGCTGCTTAGGCGAAACCTAAAAAAAGGGCTCTTTCTGAACCAAGGGCTACCTTTTTGCCAAATTTGGTGTAATTCCGTTCACACCCCCTTTTTTCTCGGCCCCCGCTTGACGAATCACCCCAAAACTTCCAAGATAGGAGCTGACCAGAGTGGGCCATTAGTTCTGAAACTTCCTCGACGATTTGTCAACCGGCGCCAAAGATATTGAGAAAAGAAAAAACGCTATTTGAATAGAAACGAGATCCTAACAATAACTACCTACTGGCGACCAAGAGGAGCGAAATGCGTCATGGAGGACACTGGTCCTAGCACTTATCTATGCTGAAATAAATTGCACCGCATTACTCACTAATCCGGAGTGTGAGTCCGTTATTTTCTTCATTAAGGAGTTGGGAGGTTCGTGCCTGTGGTTTCCGCCCTCCAATTCAGCGGAACAGGACGTTTCCAGTATATATATATATATATATATATATATATATATATATATATATATTCTCTGAAAAAACCATAGGTTTCACACATGTTATAGTTAGCTGGACATTTCACTCGTAAAAAAACAATAAAATTCCCCCGAGATAGTTAGTTCAGCTAACTATAATTCGCGCGCCCGCAATCCACTGCTGATGACGTCACATATTACATCACTCATGACATGGTCAGTGACATCACTCATGACATCACTCATGACGTCATCCATAGAGTATGTGTTTCTGAACAATTTTAATATGTTTAATATATATAGGGAAAAGCCTGTTGAAGAATGAGTGGGTGTACAAGTGTGTAAATGGATGATTTTCTGTGGTGCGTAACTGACTCTATAAGTGAGTCATTAAATGTATCTTACTGCAGACTAGTGACTAAACTGTGTAAATGTCTGTATGTGTCTGTATGGTGGTGTATAAGTGGCGGCATGGTTTTGTGAATACCTGTATAAGTGTCTATATGAGTTATTGATTGTATGGGTTCCTGAGTGTTTGTGCGGGTAGGGTGTGTGTGACTCTATGCATAGATTTGTGAGTGGGTGATTCTATGGGTGCATGGTTTTAAGAGTGCATCTGTGATGAACTGTATGGTTGAGTGAGTGTATGTATGAATGTGTGTTAGGGATTGAATGTATATCTCAGTGGTACATTTGTGACTAACTACATATGTGAAAGGCGGTATATATGCGTGTAAGAGTATATAAGTGGATAGATGTGAGAGTGTGTGATTGTGAGAGTGACTGTATGGATGAGTGTGTGCTTGTATCAATGATTCTGTAAGAGCGTAAGAATGTGGTACTATTTTTATGAGTAAGTGAACTTGAGTGTGTATAACCGCATAGGTGAGTAAATGGGAGTGTGATTATTTGCATGACTGAGTAGGTGTGAGAGTACCTCTATGGATGATTGGTAGTGTGTGAGTGTCTAAATAGGTATATAAATGCATATGATAGTTTTGTATGTTGTGACTGTAAGTATGAGTGACTGTACAGGTGAATGAGTGGAGGTGTATGTAGACCTAAGAGTTAATAGGTGGGTATGTAGTTATTGGTATTGCAGTATGTATGGTTTTGAGAATGGAACTCTTAAATTTTGATTCGGTGTATCAAAGGTTATATAAGGGTGTGAGAAGATGCGGTAATTTATCACATGGATGACGTCATCAGTGATGTCATCAGTGATGTCATTTGAGATGTCATCAGTGATGTCATGAGTGATGTCACTGACCATGTCATGAGTGATGTAATATGTGACGTCATCAGCAGTGGATTGCGGGCGCGCGAGTTATAGTTAGCTGAACTAACTATAACGGGGGAATTTCATTGGTTTTTTACGAGTGAAATGTCCAGCTAACTATAACATGTGTGAAACCTATGGTTTTTTCAGTGAATTTGCAAGGTTTTTTAAATGCTAATTCCTAACTATAACGTGTGTGAAACCTATGGTTTTTTCAGTAAATTTCAAAGGTTTTTTAAATGCTAATTTATGAATTTTTTATTATATTTTTATATATTTCTTTTACAAGTTACCTATGTATATATTTATAGATTATCTGTATCCTTTAATTTGGAATGGCTCAGCTTTTTTTTTTTTGAATTTGGATAAAGTTGAACAGCATAGTTAATATCTTCTATTAACTTATATACATTCATTCATTTTTTTTTTAAAGGTTTTTTTTTACCGTGCGCGCTCGGTGCACGCACCCAGTACGCATGCGTACGTTTTTCGTGTACTTATGCATACGTTATCTACGTAGGCATGCGTATGTCTAGTGCTCGCTCAGTGCGCGCAGTAAGTATGCATTAGTACGTACTCCGTGTGCGCATGCGTACATTCTCCACGTACGCATGCGTACATCGTGCGTGCTCTGCGCGCTACGTTCGTGCATGCGCGCGTAGTACGCGCGCTAAATCCGCGCATGCGCGCGTTCTACGCGCGCTTAGTTCACGCATGCGCGCGTAGTACGTACGCGCGCAACATACGCGCGTAATTCGTACGCGCATGCGTGCGTAGTACGTTCGTGCATACGCGCGTGATTTGTATGCGCGCTACGTACGCACAAGCGCGCGTTCTCGTTCGCGCATGCGTGATTGCTCCGCCATGCGCGCACGGAGCGCGCACCTCAAGTCATGTTATTAAAAAACAACACTTTTCATTGGTTCATACTAGTTTCAGTTTCAGATTCTTCCAACACCACACCCACTCCCCTCATGGCAAGTCATGTGATCAAGAAACAACACTTTTCATTGGTTCAAAGTAGTTTCAGTTCCAGATTCTTCCAACACCACATCCACTCCCCTTATTATTACTTCTGATTCCCTAGGAGAAGGAGCTAATCTGTTTTTGAGATACAATGGCAGAGCAGCAGCCATCTTCTGAGAGTTAACAGGATACTCTTGTGAGACAGAGACAGAGGAAGCAGAAAGACTCCTTCATATGGCAGTATTTCACTTTTCCAGAAGGCCAAAAGAAGGTGAATGCACCAAAAGTCACCTGCACTCTTTGTCACCGGACCTTATCACGTGGAAATGCTAATAAGAAATACTCTTTTAGTATTCACACAATGTTAAGGCACGTTGAAAAAATGCATCCTGCGACTTTTGCTCGAGCTGTTAGTGAAAACCCACCAGCAGCTCAGCCGAGCACATCCGCAAAAGCTCAGCCGAGCACACCATTGGCAGCTCAGCCGAGCACTTCTTTTGCGGTGGTACCTTCTCCTACTTCTACACCTCTGGATATACGCCCTTCTTTTCGGAGGCTGTATACACGGTGCATAGACTGTCATGCTCTCATTTCTCTGGGTGAGACCAGTATTAATCTCATTGAGAGGAAATTAGAGCAGCACTTATGCACCAGGCCATCGTTTTTTTCATTTTTTCGTTTTTCTCTTCCTCTGTCCCTACATTAACACAAGGGCTCTTTTTAGAGCCACCTAAAATCTAAACACAAAAACTTGTTTTTTAAATCTATTTGTCGATTTTTTTTTTTTTTTTAGGGTGCGTGCACGGTGCGCGCACCCTATGATTTTTTAAAAAAAAATAATCATTTTTTTCACCCTTTGTGATCCTTCAGGGACTCCCTGACAAAGACTAGGGGTCAGGAAGTCTCTACCATGCCCCCTTTCCATGTTCTCCACCTTTGTTTTAAATTTAAACACATTTTTAAATGGTTTTTAGGTCTCGGCTCGAAGGCTGCACTTGCGCAGTCTCGCTCCGAGATTTAATGTTTTGGAGAAGAGGGGCTTGAACCCGCCCCTCTTCTCTCCTCTTCTCGATTGGCTGGCCTCTTAAATGCTGGCCAGCCATTGGAGAAGAGGTTTGTCTCTCCGAACAGGCCCCGTCCTTTTCGGATTCGGGGGCGTGTTTTTTGCTACTTTTCTCATTATCTCCTCCAGCCAATGGCAAGAGGAGAGAACAGAAAAACACGCCCCCGAATCCGGAAACGCCGCTGCCTTTCTCCGAGGCATTTCTGCTTTGCCTCGGAGAAAGGCAGTGGTGTGCTTGTTCTCTATCTTACCCGAGTTTGGATAAAGTTACCCGTAAGCCAAGCTAGTTAGTAAAGAAGTAAAATATGCACTATACATATGGCCACTGTGGTTGCACCGATGAAAAAATTCCCTGTTTGCATTTGTACACCGCGTAAAAAACCTCCTTAAAACACCAAGACAATGTCGAGCGCCTGGGCCATAAACCCCGTGTGCGAGTTTTAGTTTCAGCCAGAGGCAGTGCCGAGCTGAACATTCCTCTCTCTTAGTCAGGAGGCACCAAAGACATTTTCACGAGAAAGGGGTCCGCACTGGCAGCTGGACTGATTATTAACTACCACAATAAACTGGGGGCTTGAGACCCTCCGCAATATTTACGGTCTCATTAAATAGCGAAGGTGGTGGCGACGTCTGCTGAAGTCCTTCAGACCGGGGCATATATGCAAACCACCCCCTGCCCCTGTGAGAAATATCACAGACTAGGTGACTGTGCGTTTATCAGTCCGAGGCAAGCAAGAAAAAAATAACCTGTTTTGCACCAGTAACGAAACCTCTCACAATAACGAAGTGGGTGGGGGTAGGGTAGGGTAGGAAGGCCCGTCTTTTGCTATCCTGTCTGGTTCCTTTCCCCCACTTTAACCAGACTTTGCCATCTCTCTGATGAATGGAGTAGGGGTCTCTGTTTAACGTAAATGTACAATAATCTAATGTGGTCTGTTCCTCCCCTCCCCCTTTTTAGGTCTCGGCTTGAAGGCTGCGTGTTATGTTTTTGTTTTAGCACTCGCTCTTCATCTCCTTGGTGTCTGGGACCAGCATCTCTCCTCAACCAGTCACGTACAAGTGCAAATTTGACACTGTTGTAACTGGGTTACATAGCCATTTAGGTGTTTTTACGAGTCTGAGTGTTTCTCCATTTGTAGAGCAATTTCATAAGGCTTGGGGTGGGTGCGTACTTGTGGTGGGTGAATGAGAAGGGTATTTTTAGCCAAACACTGATTTACTGTTGTTGTGTAGGGGGTGAAATTGAGTTGGTAGGCAATGTTACAGTGGTCCTAAGTGGGTATGGAGTCTGCTCCGTTTCAGTGCTTAATTTGTAAAAAATAAAAAAAAATGAACCAGAAGTCACAGGGCAGTCCGCATGGCCTAGGTGAGGCGCCCCTAGGGGACCCTCTACAGTCCCTATGCCCTAGGTACTCAGGAACCATTTACTAGGGCTTATATGTAATCTTGAAAAAGCTTCCACTTTAAGCCCTGGTGACAACACAACGATGTTGCTGCTCCTGAGTTTCAAGAGAAGGGAAATCTTTAAAGGGTACAACGGTAAAGCTAACTTCTCCACTAGAGAGAAGTGAGCACGCACGTCAATGTGCCTGCTGTGAAACAAAACGGACCAAAAACGGACCGCTGGTGCCAGGGCACAAAACAAAGCCCGATAGAGACCCGTTTCGAGGCCCTATTTAATAAAAAACTGCCGATGCTCTTCACTGGTGAGACCCGGCCCTCTTAAAGCCCTGGCTGTAGCGTATATGTGTGTGTGGGAGGCTCTGTGTGTGTGTGGGGGAGGCTCTGTGTGTGTGTGTGGGAGGCTCTGTATGTGTGTGTGGGAGGCTCTGTGTGTGTGTGTGTGTGTGTGTGTGTGTGTGTGTGTGTGTGTGTGTGGGAGGCTCTGTGTGTGTGTGTGTGTGTGTGGGAAGCTGTGTGTGTGTGTGTGTGTGGGAGGCTCTGTGTGTGTGTGTGTGTGGGAGGCTCTGTGTCTGTGTGTGTGGGAGGCTCTGTGTGTGTGGGAGTCTCTGTGTGGGGGTAACTCTGTGTGTAGAATACTTCTCCACTAGAGAGAAGTGAGCACGCACGTCAATGTGCCTGCTGTGACAGAAAACGGACAAAAAACGGACCGCTGGTGCCAGGGCACAAAACCGAGCCCGATAGAGACCCGTTTCGAGGCCCTATTTAATAAAAAACTGCCGATGCTCTACACTGGTGAGACCCGGCCCTCTTAAAGCCCTGGCTGTAGCGTATATGTGTGTGTGGGAGGCTCTGTGTGTGTGTGTGGGAGGCTCTGTGTGTGTGTGTGTGGGAGGCTCTGTGTGTGTGTGTGTGGGAGGCTCTGTATGTGTGTGTGGGAGGCTCTGTGTGTGTGGGTGTGTGTGTGTGGGAGGCTCTGTGTGTGTGTGTGGGAGGCTCTGTGTCTGTGTGTGTGGGAGGCTCTGTGTGGGGGTAACTCTGTGTGTAGAATGCTCTATGTGAGTGGTGGGGGTAACTGTGTGTAGGTTGCTCTATGTGAGTGGCTCTGTGTGTGTAGGTGGCTCTGTGTGTGTGGGTGCTCTGTGTGTGTAGGTGGCTCTGTGTGTGTGGCTCTGTATGTGTGGGTGGCTCTGTGTGTGTGGCTCTGTATGTGTGGGTGCAAATGCAATAGGTCTCGCATTGGAGAGTGATTAAGCTGTTGACATTGTAAATAACAATGCCGTTTCTTTAAATGTTTTAAAAACAAAAACATACAAGAATGTCATGAGCAATGCCAACAGCTCTAACTTTAACAATGCCAAGACCATTGCATTGTAAATGCTTGTTTTTAATTGCAAGTAAAATGGATTACATTTCCTAAATTTTCTTTCAAGATCTGAAAAAATGAAAAAAAGTATTAATATTCAACAATACATTTTCTTAAGCAGTACATGTTTTTTCATATATAACAAAGCAATTTTTTGCCCTTTTTTTGCTGTTTTCAGAATGTATTGAATTTCACTGAAAATAGTGATATCAATTGTTTTCATCATTTAACAGCGGGCAAAAAAAAAAAACAATCTGAAAGATTGTTTAAAAAAAGCCCTGAATCTCTTCTCACTAAAACAGACCTTGATAGAAATGTCACAAATATATTAAAAATACCTTCTAAGAACAATAACTATTTGCAATAAATAACGACTGTAAATCTTGCTGCTTAAGCACGTACACCAAAATAATATCTGTCAAACAAGTCCACAATTGTTACCTTTACCTTTCCTTGAGGCCAAATGGTAATTTTAAAATCCTTTGTAAGTGAAATATCCAATGTTAATCCTATAAAATTGAAATAATGGTTTCTTCAGATGCTGGAATTTGTATCTAAAATTTTGGTTTTAGAAAAATTAAGTAACAATTTGGTAAATCATAAGGCAAACGTTGCTTGAAAATCAATTGAGAATCATTACACAGTGTCCATCCTTTTTCACATTTAAGATAAACTGTGTAATGACCAGAAGTTATAGAAGGTCCATCATGAAAAATAATTGCAACTGCAACAAAAGTTTTACCTGATATTGATAATTGATTTCCTACAAACTTCTTTGTAAAGTTTCCATTTTAGTTCCATCTGCTCTACAACGTTGCATCATTAAAATTACATACTGTCCATATTTATGTAAAAATACAGTTGATAACATGTCTGATTTACATTTAGAACATTCCATGTTGTGATTAGCATCTTTAACTAATTTACTAAAAGTCACTCTTTTACTCTCTGGTATTGTTAAATATATGAACCTTTCAGAATCAATATTACTGCTGCATGTGTTCATACAGTTTTCACAACAATGTTCCCATTTATATGAGACACCTAATATATTTTCTATTTCTACCCCTTCATCTTCCAGTACCATAAGCATACACATCAAGAATTCCTGTGCATCTTGCTGGACATCTTGTGTAAACTGTGTACATCCAGAACATTCATCTAAAAAGATTTCTAACATCAGAAGCACTTTCTATTTTAGTTTTATCATTACTCAGCTTCTCATAAAAGAGACTCAGCAGAGAACAGAATCTTTTTTCATGATTTAGTATTATCTGCTCTTGCAAAATTTGAAGATAAAATACAACATTGAGCACTACATTTGCGTAGCAGTTATCACCAGAGCTATTTTCAAAATGACAACCAACAACCTCTTCAACACTGTCCTTTTTAGGTCTCGGGACCATCCGGTCTGCCGAAGGCAGAACCGGAAGTCGAGAGATTTAATGTTTTGGAGAAGAGGGGCTTGAACCCGCCCCTCTTCTCCCCTGTTCTCCATTGGCTGGCCTCTTCAATGCTGGCCAGCCATTGGAGAAGAGGTCCCGTCACTCCGATCAGGCCCCATCCTTTTCGGATCGGGGGGCGTGTTTTTTGCAGAAAGTCTAATTATCTCCTCCAGCCAATGGCTGGAGGAGATAACAGCAGAACACGCCCCCGAATCCGAAAACGACGCTGCGTTTCTCCGTGGCATTTCTGCTCTGCCTCGGAGAAAGGCAGCGGTGTTCGATGACTGCTTGGAAATATGCTTTTTACAAAACGCTGCAAGTACTGAGGTACCGAAGATTCTCTGTTGCAGCAAGGCACTGAGTGGCGGTAAAAGGAGTTTGATGTAAATATACATGCGTCAGCAGCGGAGGTGCAATAAGCGTGTATCTCAAACAGAAACTGAAACTTCTCTATCAAGGGGAAACATCACTGCCAAAGTTCAGAGCTTGTGAAAAAGCGACCAGCGAAATCACTTGCTAGTTAATGTTCGGGGGGGGGCTAAGCAAAAATTTCGGGGGGGGCTGAATCTTTAAACAGTAGGCAGAGTGGCGGTGATTTCGGGGGTGGGGGGGCTGAATCTAGGCAGAGTGGAGCTGCGTGGGTTCTTAGAAGGGGTGAACCAACAGCGAGGCCTCATTAACATGCAAATGGTCTTTTTAAAGACCTGTGAAGTGCTCGGGCGCGGCTTTGTGTCTGCCGTGGAAGCGGTCTCATCCCGGGCTGCCACACACGACGGGGGGGGGGGGGCTGAAGCTCTTTGAGTTCAATAGGTGATGCGCGCCTGATCACAGGTAAATGCGGGAGAGAACGGGGTTGTTGAGCAGGGCCGGGCTGGCTTGCCCGGGCATCGGGCGTTTCCTGTAGCAAAAGTGCTTCACAGTTAACCTCCCCCATGACCCTCCAGCTGGTCCGACATAAAATTGCCAGGCCTACTTTGGGGTTCCAGTTGGGCCCTGTTGTTGAGTATCCTACCCAGGGCTTTAAGTGGGATAAAAAAAAATGGGTGGGGGGCGGTGTTGCGCGGGGTCTATACGACTTGTATTTTGCTGTCTCTTTTGTCATTGCATCTAGGCATAATGATACAGCAAGTAACATGATACCTACAACAAGTTAGGACTATTGGCTTTGTCAATCGTTGTTAGTTGCATAAGATAAATTAGCAGTAACTGTGGCTTGTATATAATATTGAAAAAGCATCCACTTGAAGCCCTAGTGACACCACGACAATGTTACTGCTCCTGAGTTTCAAAAAGAGACAACAATAGAATCATGCAGTGGCTGAACTCGACAGATTAAGAAATATATCCCAAATTATATATAACAGTCGGTAGACGCATGCCTCTACAGTGTTCTCTTATATTTTGAAACCAGAATTGGTCAAGTTCGTATCCTTTCAAAGTTCCCTTTTCAAACAATCATTATCAACGCCAAGTCTGGCCCTGGCACGGTAGTGCGATTTTTGTTTAGTATTAATAAAATTTGACACTTCAGACAGCAGTTTCAGCAGAGAGGACAAAGAAGGAATGGGCATGGGATCCAAATACAGAAACTGAAACTTCTCTATCAAGGGGAAACATCACTGCCAAAGTTCAGAGCTTGTGAAAAAGCGACCAGCGAAATCACTTGCTAGTTAATGTTCGGGGGGGGGGGGGCTAAGCAAAAATTTCGGGGGGGGGGCTGAATCTTTAAACAGTAGGCAGAGTGGTGCTGATTTCGGGGGTGGGGGGGCTGAATCTAGGCAGAGTGGAGCTGCGGGGGTTCTTAGAAGGGGTGAACCAACAGCGAGGCCTCATTAACATGCAAATGGTCTTTTTAAAGACCTGTGAAGTGCTCAGGCGCGGCTTTGTGTCTGCCCGGGAAGCGGTCTCATCCCGGGCTGCCACACACGATGGGGGGGGGGGGGGGCTGAAGCCCTTTGAGTTCAATGGGTGTTGCGCGCCTGATCACAGGTAAATGCGGGAGAGAACGGGGTTGTTGAGCAGGGCCGGGCTGGCTTGCCCGGGCATCGGGCGTTTTCTGTAGCAAAAGTGCTTCTCAGTTAACCTCCCCCATGACCCTCCAGCTGGTCCGACATAATTGCCAGGCCTACTTTGGGGTTCCAGTTCGGCCCTGTTGTTGAGTATCCTACCCAGGGCTTTAAGTGGGATAAAAAAAAATGGGTGGGGGGCGGTGTTGCGCGGGGTCTATACGACTTGTATTTTGCTGTCTCTTTTGTCATTGCATCCAGGCATAATGATACAACAAGTAACATGATACCTACAACAAGTTAGGACTATTGGCTTTGTCAATCGTTGTTAGTTGCATAAGATAAATTAGCAGTAACTGTGGCTTGTATATAATATTGAAAAAGCATCCACTTGAAGCCCTTGTGACACCACGACAATGTTACTGCTCCTGAGTTTCAAAAAGAGACAACAATATAATCATGCAGTGGCTGAACTCGACAGATTAAGAAATATATCCCGAATTATATATAACAGTCGGTAGACGCATGCCTCTACAGTGTTCTCTTATATTTTGAAACCAGAATTGGTCAAGTTCGTATCCTTTCAAAGTTCCCTTTTCAAACAATCATTATCAACGCCAAGTCTGGCCCTGGCACGGTAGTGCGATTTTTGTTTAGTATTAATAAAATTTGACACTTCAGACAGCAGTTTCAGCAGAGAGGACAAAGAAGGAATGGGCATGGAATCCAAATACTAATCATGCATATTAGTCTGGGCCACTGGCATTTTGCGATGCTGCAGCGTTTTCCTTATAATTATGGATTTGCCAAACTTCCCAAATAATGCTCGCATAATAAATCTCGCTTTTGAGAGTGATTAAGCTATTGGCATTGTAAATAACAATGCCGTTTCTTTAAATGTTTTAAAAACATAAACAAAAATAATGTCATGAGCAATGCCAATAGCTCTAACTTTAACGATGCCGAGACCGTTGCATTGTAAATGCTTGTTCTTTTTGCTTGCAGTCTCATCACTCTCTTTTTGTTTTCTCTTCTGTACATCCTCATTACAGATATTCTCAAATCTCGTTTTCCGACAAACAACACGTTTTTCAAACACAGGATACTGACCTAAATGAGGAGCATAGCTTTTTCTTAATCTATTATACTCCTTTACACAGTTTGCATCAGCACTAACTTTTGAGTCATCAAAGTCTATCATAAATAAACCAGATATTTTTTTCATGCGTGACAAAGCAACATATGCCATACCTTCTTTGAACACAGTAGATCCAATGTTTACAAATGCACTATCTACAGTTAAACCTTGAGATTTGTGAATAGTTACTGCATATGCTAGAGAAAACGGAAACTGCTTCTTACGTACATATAAGTCTTTCACAAGCAAGAAACGAACTGAACAACTACAAATGTCTTTAACCTCTTCAATCTGATCAAATTTTATTTTTAAAAATTCAATTCCAACTTTTTTCTGGTAATTAACAAAACCCACAACTTTACCCATAGCTCCGTTCACTAAACCTTTCTCTACATCCAAATTTACGTCTTAAAATTACTCTACAGTTCATACATACATAAAGATTCTTTTCTAAACAGGCTGTTTTCGAGATGTTTTTCTCTAGAGAATCCAATTTACTTGTCAATTTGTTTGTCAATATAATAGTTATTCCTTCATGTTGTATTTTATCCACAGCTTCCAGTTTGACAATCTCTTCGTTTTCCAATTTCAAAAGTTCTTGATTGAATATAGAGCATTCATGTAGTGTTGGCATTAAGCAGATTACAGTATTTTTTCCAGCGATGTTCATGTATATTTTCTCTGGAACTATTTGTTCTGTTGGAAACACATTACATAGCAATCGACTCTGTAAAGCTTTTCTGCCATGTTCTGTGAGTAGTCCAATTCTGATATCTTTGAGAATACTTGCATAATCCTCATCATTGGCTTGCCGCATATTGGTAATGAGTTCTTTATACTCAAAGTATGTCCAAATATTCACATTACCTATACTTCCTAATGACTTTTTCGTGTCTTCATGTGTAAGGGTTTGAAATACTGGTTGTCCTTTAACTGGAGTAAGCTGCAGAAGATCCTCAAAAACTATAATATGTTTTCCTCCAAATAGCACGTCATAGTTTGTCTTTAGAATTTGCTGCATTCTTAAATGCACAAAGGCAAGCATTAAGTTTGATACCATGCTTACCTCATCAATGATGAGAACTTTCATTTTTTTCAATACTCTTGCAACTTCAAAACATGCTTCTCCTGTTAGCTTGTGGTATTGTATTTTGTTCTCGTGCTCTACTGGTAACATTAGCAAACGATGGAGGGTAATTCCTTTTATGTTATATGCTGCTAACCCAGTTGGAGCAGTAACAACACAAGACAAAGTTGAATCTGTTTTTTGATGTAGGTAGCTTCTAATTACATTAATCAAGAAACTTTTTCCAGTTCCGGCTTGTCCACTCACATACATTCTGATTGGTTGAAACGATGTGCATGAGCACTCTTTATTTTCATGTAGTAATCCGTGATCAATTTTTTTTCCGACTTCCTCATAAATTTGTTGTTGTTCATCATTCAGTTGTTGTTCCATATTTGGTAAGTTTATTAAATCTTCCTGAGCTTGATTCATAGCTGTTTCGACTTCAGTCATGGCTATTGCAGCTTCATTTTCTACGATTGGTTGTCCTAGAGGATCTTGACTGAATGTCCCAGAACTTTGACTGTCTTGAGAACTGTCTCTAGCTACTTCAGCTGCAATTGTTGCTTCTTGTTCAATTTCTTCATTTAACATTTGAACATAAGTTGAGAAAGTACTGCATTCTATGCTATCTTTGCAAGCATTAAAGGAATCTTCATAGCTCTGTAAATCTCCAAGTAGTTCGTCCTCTGAACGCCATGGTTTAAACAGCTGTAAAAGTGCCAAGTAGTAAAATTCCTTTTTGTCAGTAGTGTCACAACTCGGCTTCCGGTGATTAATCAAACTTCCTTTTGTTTGTTTTACCAAACATCCTTCCTCACCAGTGACTTTATATTTTCCATTGTTGATGTCTCCTGTGGTATTCTGTTTATAAATGTAGTTCTGCAGCACTTCATATAGACACATGTTCTCAAGATGATGACTTCTTTGTGGGAATATGTGTCCAACATGTTTGTTCTTAAAATGTCTGTACTTTCAGGTTCGTACTCTGCTAAATATTCAATTTCTCGAACAGATTTCAGTACCCGATTTCTCATTCCTGCAAGGTATAAACTTACCCAAATTATTCTTCTGGATTTGGAGTACAGACTTGTAGATGATAACCTATCTGAGCATTCGTAGGATCCAATTTCTCGATGCGATAACATCATTAAACTGAAACTGTATAGCTTTTTACTGACAGTCTTCTCGTGAGAAATCTCTTCCCACATTTCTTTCAATTCTGTTTTCTCAAATTTAGTGATGTAAGATGTGACATACCGAGCAACAGCAATAGAATTGTCAGCTACATACTGTATATCCATGTTAGCATTCCACATGGATAAAATGACTGGGTTGTAGTCATTTATATATTTTGACTCTTCTTTTCTTCTTAGGTTGTAGGTATTCTTAGGCGATTTTCTTGTAATAGTATGTCGCACAGCTGACATAAAACTGTTTACTCTTCCTTTTGAAAGAACAGGTCGTGGAAATCCAAATCGACATTTTGTGTAGAATTTATCTTTACTCTTGTACTTTCGTCGACAGTATTTTCCACACCGATGTCTTTGGAAACATAAAACTTGCTCTTTTAAGTTTTTTTCTTCTGTGCTTTTAGGTATAGCACATGTTGCATATTCTTCAATGAAAGATAAAACTGCATCATCAGAATCTGTTCCAAATTTTGGGGCATCCTTGATCCACAACAGCATATAAATATGAGGAGCACCTCTTGCTTGGTACTCTTTTCTCCAAAAGAAATCCACAACTTCTCCAAGAGGTGGATTTTTTTTTATTGCAGATGAAGGACATCATAGCCTCAAATCTATGATTGAAATATCTGCAAACATTAACTGGATCCAATGAGCACAATTCTACTGCTGTCTTGTATTGGATGTTTTCAATATTTGAATTTGCCTCTCGAAGAAAATCCAGTAAATCATCCCAAGCGTACTCAGCACAGCTTAGGGTAAGGAACCATGTAGGAGTTCCTAAATTCCGTAACATACATTTCAATTCTCCATGGCATCCGTACCAATATTCATTAGTTCCTCGCTGACAAGCCATAAAATTTATCAATTGAGATTTCAAATGATCATCTCGCTGTTGCACTTTGTTCCTAAAATCCTTTGCAGACACATTATGTAGATGTACTCCAGTTTTTAAAATGTGATTTACTGCATAAGATAGTGCAGACAAGTCACTTTCAAATAAAAGATGGAACAAATATGGAATACTTTGACGAAATCTTGGATCTTCTGCATATAACCTTGTAGTCCGATACTCAGAAGCAGGAATCTGTACTGGACGTTCATCATAGCGTCCACCTTTTCCTGTAGAAAACAGCTGGGGAAAACAACGAGCTTCCAAGCTCTCCTCCCATACACTCACGGGAGTTCCTTGTGCTTTTTTCATCTGAAACAGATCAATAGTGTTTCCCATAACTTCTGTAGAATGAAGAGGATGTATTATGCTGAAATGTTCATAAATTTCTTCTTCTTTTGACTTATCCACTTTTTCAATTTGCCCAGCTGGTATTCCTGAGTCTGCTAGTAAAACTTCTTCATCTTCATCCATATAAATTGTTTCATACCACTTATTATTTCTTTTCAAATATAAATTTGCTCTTTGTACTTTTCGTACATCTACCAGCTCCTGCCAAATTTTCTTATTCTTTGTTGGTACTCCATTAACCAGAATAACTAATGGTTCAGTTTCCAATCTATCTGCATCAATTGTTTCCATATTTTTTTTCAAATCCAATGGCAAATAGACAACTCTTCCTTTTAAACCTCTTTGTAAATCCGAAGGCTGTAATTTACCTGTTTTTGGCTCCATACGCACTATGGTCTGAAACGGATGGACACATTGAATGAGGAGTATAGACTCATACGTATTTAAATCATAAAGTTCTGCAGGAATATCAACCAATTCTAAATTATTATGTACAGCTCTGGCTGGCATTCTATTTTCTTCTAACTTGTTATAACAGTATTTACAAATACGCTGATCTTCACCCAAATCAAAACTATTTTCCAGAAATATATATGTTGCAAAATCCTTCCACTTATAATTATCTTTATTTTCACTTTTTTTATACAGATCAACATTTCTTGTTTGATTTTTATAATGGCTTCTCTGGCAACAAATACAAGTAATATTTGGTCTTTCATTAGAGATGATAGCAAATTTTGTCATTTCATCTTCAAAATTTTTACTAACAGTAAGTTCTACATTCTCTTCCACATTTTCCTCAATAACTGTGTCATTTCCTGCACTTTCTTGCTCTGGACCAAAGTAACAAAACTGAATATCATCAGTAACCTTCACTACATCTGATACAGATCCACGGAACAGAGCACTATTCAACTCATTTAACTTTAGTGCTGGACTTTTAGCAAAATACAATGTTCTCACAAACTTTCTCATTTCAGTATGATGAACAGCCAGCATCCTAAAATGGTGAAAAACACTTTGGCAAACTTTCCTAGATAGACAAGCATGAGAATGTCCTTGCAAACCAGTATTCTCTCTCACTCTGCATGGGTCTAGTCTTTGAAGCACCTTAATCTTCTGTTTAACACTCTTTTTACTATATTCTCTTAGGAAGTCACATAATTTATCAATAGATTCCTGTTGCACAGTGCAAATACTACTACAATTCCAAGTGTACACTGGGGCTTTAGGACGTCTCCCCATAACCTCATCAGCTAACACTTCTTCCTCATTTCTTGGGACCATTTTCTCCTTTTCCAAATCACAACCATCTTTAACTTCATAAGCTCGACCATTGGTGTCAACTGCATGCAACAAACTATTACTTTGAAGATAACTCTCTTCATTAAAAAATGGCTCAGTACTTGAACTATGCTTCCATTCTCCTAAGAACACTTTACAAAAGTTATTTTTTTTCACTACTCTTTTCCTTTTGCTTTGTGACTTCATTGCTTTGACTAATTTTTCTAATCTACGCATCCTGTTCAAAATTAAAATGAATAGTTTTCGTTTTATTTCCAAAGCCTTAGCAACAATTGTTTCAATATATTTCTTTTTTTTAATAAAATTTGGTTTTCTTCTTATATTTTTTCACATCCTTTAGCAAATTTAACATCACTCTTCTCTGAAACATTTTTCTACGAATGTTTTAAAAATCTATTTTTCGTATTAAGTCACTCTTTCTTACTTCTGATTCAACATTGGCTTTTCGTATTTTCTGTCGACTCTGTTGTTGTTTTGTACTTGAAACACTATTTGCAGTGGATATATTCTTAACATTTTTTCTTTGTTTGATATTTTTTAAAAAATCCTTAGTCTGCTTACCAGAAGACTTTTTCTTTTTTCCAACATGAGGTTCTTCAACTATTTTTTTTGGTCCAGTTTTCTTCAAATATAGATGTTGTTGCTGTTCTTTTCTCTTTCTTGACTTTATCGGCATCTTTAAATAATTTCACTGTTGTTCAGCAATACCTGAAAGAAACTAAAAAAAAAATACCTTTATGTAATTTTAATACATTACGATTTTTTTTTGAGCTTTTCAAATCCTATCATATGACCTGTCCCTTTCCTACAACTGCATGTCTGACAGAACAAGAGCAACACGTATTAAATCTCTAACATCAATTCCTGTGTGCACACAGACTCATGGTGTGATTCTAGGCAAAAAACGATTTTGGTTTGGCAATTTCAAAGCACATTTACTACTGTGGAAGAGTAAGTGGTAATTACTATGGCAGCCTGACACATTTTCCTTATATTTTAGAGAGGCAGAAAAGAGTACATATCCTAACAGCTACTTGAGACCATCAGCATGTGTTACAGGGTGAGTGATTAGAGTAGAGCAAAGGAAATGAGCCTTGGTGACGTTGAATGTGTTAGCATTACACACTGCTATCTGAAATACCACACAGAGCTGAATAGTAAGCATGAGAGTGCAGGAGAATCACCTGTCTGTGTGCTAAGAGCATGTTTCTGGAGACCGTGTATTGTCAGGTGCAACACACATCTGCATGTCCGCTTGCACAACTGCATGAAGACTGCAGACATGTATGTAAGACTACATGTGTGGTAAAGGTTAATTGGACTTTTGAACATGTAAAAACTACCTCACCCATTGCGGGAGTGGAAGGAAAATGTACCATTCTAATTTCAAATGTGTTAGCATTTGCCTCTCATTTGTGAGAAAGTGATTTCTGGTAAATGCTAACCATCACAGTTCTTGCAAACAAGCTCCCCCTTTCCTGCGAGTGCAAGTCTAACAGAGCAAGAGCAACACGGATTAAATCTCTGAGAAGAATTCCTGTGTGCACACAGACTCATGGTGTGAGTCTAGGCACAAAACAGTATCCCTGGGTGATACCAGTACACCTTAACTTATGGTGAAGACATACTCCATAATATCTGACATGTTCAAGGCAGTTAAATATCTTCCTTAACATAAAATGTAAAACACAACTTTTAAAGTGGTAGGAAAATGTACCATGCTAATTTAAAATGTGTTAGCATTTGCCTCTCATTTGTGAGAAAGTGATTTCTGCTGAATGCTAACCATCACAGTTCTTGAAAACAAGCTGCCCCTTTCCTGCAAGTGCAAGTCTAACAGAGCAAGACGGATTAAATCTCTGAGAAGAATTCCTGTGTGCACACAGACTCATGGTGTGATTCTAGGCACAAAACAGTATCCCTGGGTGATACCAGTACACCTTAACTTATGGTGAAGACATACTCCATAATATCTTTCAAGTTCAAGGCACTTAAATATCTTCCTTAACATAAAATGTAAAACACAACTTTTAAAGTGGTAGGAAAATGTACCATGCTAATTTCAAATGTGTTAGCATTTGCCTCTCATGTGTGAGAAAGTGATTTCTGCTGAATGCTAACCATCACAGTTCTTGAAAACAAGCTGCCCCTTTCCTGCGAGTGCAAGTCTAACAGAGCAAGAGCAACACGAATTAAATCTCTGTGAAAAATACCTGTGTACAGACAGACTCATGGTGTGATTCTAGGCACAAAGCAGTATTTCTGGGTGATACCAGTACACCTTAACTTATGGTGAAGACATACTCCATAATATCTTTCAAGTTCAAGGCACTTAAATATCTTCCTTAACATAAAATGTAAAACACAACTTTTAAAGTGGTAGGAAAATGTACCATGCTAATTTCAAATGTGTTAGCATTTGCCTCTCATTTGTGAGAAAGTGATTTCTGCTGAATGCTAACCATCACAGTTCTTGAAAACAAGCTGCCCCTTTCCTGCGAGTGCAAGTCTAACAGAGCAAGAGCAACACAAATTAATTCTCTGTGAAAAATTCCTGTGTACAGACAGACTCATGGTGTGATTCTAGGCACAAAGCAGTATTTCTGGGTGATACCAGTACACCTTAACTTATGGTTTAGACATACTCCATAATATCACATTTCTATTATTTATATCCAACTACACCACATACATCCCCTCTCAAATTCATAACTCACCTTTAAAAGTAGTTAGTTGAGAAAGAAATGTGCCACTCACACAGCAGATTATCAGAGCCAGAATCTCTGAACTGTACACCTCTCAGCAGAACCAGTAAATGGTAATCTTTCCCTCTCTTTTTTCACACATATACATGTTAACTTCAAATCATAGTGTTTCCCACATTTTTTCAAATGGAATCACACATTTCTATTGGTTGCAAATTTCAACCCTTTTCCAAATGATCCCTTCCCCCAACATCACTTCTGCCTGCTACCATAGCAACAGGTCATGGAACACTGGTGTGAGCAGAGAGGTCAGAAGTTCAGCACATAATGTTTCAAATCCAAAGAGCAAGAGGGCTTGACTTTTCAAACCTAACAGCAAATCCAAACTAATGTTCTGTGGGAACACATTTTTCTGAACCAATACAAAACATGTTTTTAGAAATTTAAACATACAGCCTAGTTTTTAGTGTTGAATGGTCTGAAACAGCCAATGATTTCTTTTTATTTTTATAAAAGTATGTAAGCCTCCATTTTACAACTATCTTTCTTTTCATATTGCCATTCTACTGAAAGACACCTTCTGAGTGCATCCAGATCTCCTTGGGAGATGTTCACAGTGTGGATTATAGGTCACAGCTATGTCTTCTGGAGTGAAAAGTTTGCAGAAAAAAGAGGTATTGTGAAAGATCTTGTTTTGCCAAATGTAGACATTAAATGGATTGGTCAGAGAGGGTTAAAGTGGCACCAATTAATGCCTTTGGTGAAAACCTTTCTACATCTCCCACAGCCTAACCTTATTATTGTGCACTGTGGTGGAAATGACCTAGGCACTTTAACTGGGGTAGGTCTGGAAATGCTTATTAAGGACACCTTTCTGCAATGGATGTCACTTTTTCCACAAACTGCCTTTGTATATTCTAATATATGCCAAAGGCAAAAGTGGAACTGGTCCAACCAACATTGTCCGCAGATTGACAAAGCAAGAAAGCACGTCAATAAGTCTGTTTCTGCTTTCCTCAGAGACTATGGTATGGGTTCTATATACCACAACAACTTGCGTTACAACATGCAAGGCATTTATAGAGGAGACGGTGTACATTTCAATGATGAAGGGAACAGAGTCTTCCTCTTGAACTTTAGACTCTGCATCGGTACTTACTTGTAGGTACCAAAAAACACTCAATAAACACAACGGCTCTTTTTAGAGCCACCTAATATCTAAACACTTCATCTTCTTTTTTAAATCTTTTATTTTTTTTCCCGTGCGCGCAAGTTGCGCGCACCTCGCAAATTTTTAAAAGAAATTAAAATCTTTTTTTGGGCCCTTCGGGGTCCCACTGTGACCCCCTGACAAACGCTAGGGGGTCAGGAACTCCCTACCCTGCCCCCTTTTCACGTTCTCCTCCTTTCCTTTTCAGTGTGACAGACAAAATGGCGGCCGACACTTCCTGATTTCGACCGATTCGAATGTTTACAGACATATAACAACCAATCAGAATTTCGCTCGCGCACCGTGCGCTTACGGTGCGCGCACGGTACGCGCTTATAGATATTTATATGCTTTTAAATGCTATTTTCTCAGGAACTACTGAACAGATTGACACCAAACCTGCAAAAGGCACTTCCCTGACCTGAGGACTACTTCTCTGCCAAATTTCAAGTAATTCTGTTCAGCCGTTCGGGCTGTACCTTCGACTAAAGGTCCTATGGAAAAATGCATGGGGAAAACGCGTTTTGGGACCCCCCTTTTGTCTCGGCCCCCGCTTGACGAATCACCCCGAGACTTTCAGGGTAGGAGCTGAGCGGAGCGCCCCATTAGTTTTGAAAATTTCGCGAGGATTCGTCAACCGGCGCCAAAGTTATTCAAAATAGAATTTTGAGATTTCCTATGGAAACACAGTCCTAACTATAACTATCTACTGGCGACCGCCAGTAGATAATAGATATAGATATATATATATACTGGGAAAAAACAAAAGTTACAGGGACATTATAGTTAGGCTGACATTTAACTCGTATAAAACCAGAGAATTTCAGGAGTTATAGTTACCTGGGCTAACTATACCTCATGCCCCTGCAGTGCACTGCTTATGACCTCACATATTACATCACTCATGACATGGTCAATGACATCACTGATGACATCTGAAATGACATCACTCATGACATCTGAAATTATATCACTGATGACATCTGAAATTACATCACTGATTACATCATCCAGAGAAACACTGAAGCATCCACTTACTCCCCATAAAACATGTCATAGACCCACTCCCACACAACCATAACAAACTCATTATAGAACCCATACCAACACTCACACATCTCATCACTCATCCATACAGCCAGTAACACATCAACTCACCCATAAAGGAACCACTAACTCTTGCACCTACTCACTTACCAATACAGCCAGTCACAGATTCCGTTACAGAGACATAGACATACTTACGCAACCACACATACACCCATACAGCTACTGACACAGTAAATCAGTTAACCATACACCTACTCAGTCACCCATACAGTCACTCACAGAGCAACTAACTCACCCATACAATTACTCACATGGCTACTCAGTTACTTATACATATACTAATACATATACTCACTCACCTCTACAGTGACTGAGACAACCACATACTTTCCCATTCAACCACTCTCCCACTCATTTACTCACCCATACAACCCCTCAAACACCCATCTGCTCTCACATACAGCCACTCATGCACCCACTCACTCATCCATGCACCCACTTACACACCCACTGATGCACCAAGGCAGCCACTCATGTACCCTTTCACTCGCCCATACAGACACTTATGTACCTGCTCAAACGCCCATTCAGCCACTCATGCACCCTCTGATTCACCATTTACAACCACTGATAAACCACCTCAATCAACTATTTAGATACTCACACAGCCACTCACTTACTCATACAGTCTCAAACACACTATTACCTATACAAAGACTCATACACCCACTATCTAATTTATACCGTCTGTTATCTACACAATCACTCTTCTATACACCACTTACACATCCACTCACCCATACAAGCACTTCCACAGCGAGTTACCTTAGTATATATGTTTAACACTCAGTAACTTTTTGAAAACACTTACAATCACTGGATGATGTCATCAATTATATAGTTTCAGATGTCATCAGTGATGTCTTTTGGGATGTCATCAGTGATGTTACTGACCATGTCATGAGTGATGTAATATGTGAGGTAATAAGCAGTGCTTTGCGGGGCATGAGTAATAGTTAGCTCGGATACTATAACTGCTGAATTTCTCTGGTTTTGTCGGATGAAATACCAGTCTAACTATAACGTCACTCTAACTCTTGGTTGTTTCAGTGAATTTCTAAGGTTTTTTTAAATGCTAATTCCTAACTATAATTTCCCTGTAACCTTTGGTATTGTAAGTGAATTTCAGCCACCACCACATTCAAAACTTATAACTGCAAAATGCATTATAACCAACACACTAAACACATTTCTTTTTAAATGACTCTATAATAGCACGTATAACTCCCTTAATATCTCTATAACACAGTGTATAACTCTTTCAGTGGAATTTGTTACTGCATACATCACTGTATCAGTAAGTCTCTCATTCATTGTATAAGTATTTGAGTGGTTCTGTAAGGAACTGCGTGACTGTTTCAGTGCATCAATGAGTGCGTGCATAAGTGTCTCAATGGGTCTATGATTGGTTGCACGAATCTCTCAGTCGATCTACGAGTAGGTGCATTGGTAAGAATACAACTGTCTGACTGGATCTGTAAGTGGATACATGAGTGTCCAAGTAGGTGTCTGAGTGGGTGCATGAATCTCTAAGTGGGTCTATGACTGGGAGTGTTAGTGTCTGAGTGGGACTGTGAGGTGGAGCGTGAGTCTATGAGTGTATATAAGAGTTTAACCCCCTCACGGGGACCTCATCGCTAGGGCCAGACTCATTGTTTTATGGGCAGGATGTCATGTGGCCCCTTTCACTGGGCAGCTTTTGGTACTGGGGCCCCATCCCGTGGAGCATTTTTTAGAGAGAGGGAGAATAGGGCCCCCTTCCCTGTGCAACTTTTGCCCCAGGAACCCCATTCTGTTGGGTTCGGTAAAAAATGTTCAAGGGTAGAGGGGCATGCGACCCCTCTGAGGGCAATTTAGCCCTAGGTACCCCATCTCTTGGGGTCCAGTGTGTTTTTAAGGGGAGTGTGGCATGGGACCCTCCTCCTCATGCCACTTTTGGCCCCAGGGACCTCATCCCCCTAGGCCCAGCACCATATTTAATGGGGGTAGCGCACATTGCCCCCCTCCCTGGGCCAATTCCAACTTTGGGACCCCATCCCCTGAGGCCTGGCCAAACATTGAAAGGGTTGGGAGCGGGGACCCCCATCCCATGGCTGCTTTCGACCCCGGGATAATATATATATATATATATATATATATATATTATCTACTGGCGGTTGCCAGTAGATAGTTATAGTTAGGACCTATTTTCCATAGGAAATCCGCAACATTCTATTCCCAATAAGTCTGGCGCCGGTTGACGAATCCTCGCGAAAGTTTATAAACTTTTTGCCAGCTCCGCTCCGCTCCTACCCTGAAAGTTTTGTGGTGATTCGTCAAGCGGGGGCCGAGAAAAAAGGGGGGTCCCAAAACGCGTTTTCCCCATGCAATTTCCCATAGGATCCGTTGTCGCAGCCACAGCCCGAACCGCTGAACGGAATGACACCAAATTTGGCAAAGAGATAGTCCTTAGTTTAGACTCGTGCCTTTTGCATAAATGGTGTGAATCCGTTCAGTAGTTCCTGAGAAAATTAGAGTTAAAAGTACATAAATATCTATGGCCGGGGAGGATCCGCGGACCCTACCCGCATCGTAAGCGCACCCTCCCCGAACCAAGCGTGCACCCTAGCGATCGCGTGCTGAATGCTAATTGGCTGTCGAGTGTCTGTCTACATTCGAAACTAGGAACTGTTGGCGGCCATTTTCTGCCTCGGTAGAAGCGAGGCTGAAGAAGCAAGGGGAATAAGTGTGTAAAACATATAAAGGGGGCAGAATGGAAATACTCTGACCCTCTAGAGTTGCTTAGGGGGGTCCCAGAAGGACCCCCTGCGGCCCCCTTTTTTTTAAAAACAAAAGCACGGTGACATGCGCGCACGGTCCGCGCATCCTATCGCGTTGGGTGCACGGATTCTCTCGCGTTGGGTGCGCGGATCCACTGAACTTTTTTTTGAAAAAAGACAAGAAATCATTGGTTGTATGACTACTTGCTACACTGAAAGGTAGGGTGTATATTTCTGTTTGTTAAAGGTATGATTCTTATTGGTTAACAAAAACAGATTGTAAGGAACATTATGTATGATAAGCTGATATGTTGAAAAGTCAAGCACACTTCCTGTCTTGTTTAGCAACATTGTGTGATGAACTTGTGACCTGTGTGCTCAGTGCAGTGTTTCATGACCTGTTTCTATGGTAAGAGGCAGAAGGCAGATTGGGGGAAGGGTTGAAATGTATTTCAGTTGGAAAGGGTTGAAATGTTTAACCAATAGAAATGTGTGTTTGCTTTTGAGTGTATGTGTGAAGGATTGTGATTTGATGTTTACATGTATATGTGTGGAAAATGAAAGGGAAACTTTTCCATTCTTTGTTTTTGCTAAGAGGTGCACAGTGCAGAGATTCTGTCAAAGAAAATCTGGTGTGTGACTGATATACTTCTTAATCTACAAAACAACTTGAAAGGTGAGTTATTTAATTGTGAGGGGATGTATGTAGAGTATTTTGATTTTAATCAGACTAATGTATTTCTCCTGCTAAAGTGTAGGGAGTACTTTTTTTCTCTACAATCTTATTGACAGTGTGTGTGCATGTAGAAACCATTCTGTGGTAAGCATTTGTGTTTTTCATGTGTTTGCAGACCGATAACTGCTGTTTTTATATTTTGGTAGAATTAGAAACCAGTCATTGTTTATGAATTTGTGAAATGAGTTATGTTATGTTTCTATACTTAAATGTAGTACTTCTTCTAGATGAAGAAATGTGTTTTGGTATAGTGCAATGGATAGTGTTGTTTGTCTAGAATCACACAGTGAGTATGTGTGCATTTGGGAACCACTGTGAGAGAAGCATTTGGTAACATCGTGTATTTGCTGACAGATAACTGTTTTAACCCCTTCTGTGCCTATGACGAGCTGGACTCGTCATGGCGCACAGTCGCGCTGTGCCCATGACGAGTCCAGCTCGTCATGAGGCATTCCCTAGGGAATCCCTCTGGTGCGGGCACCAGAGGGATTCCCTTTCAACCAAAATAGCCTCAGGAGCTGGCCCCCCCCCCCCCCTTTCACTGTAATGACGATCGGCACGCACGTTGCGCCGACGTCATTACAGTGAAAGTGAAACTGAAATGAGCCAAGGGGCTCATTTCAGGTTTCACTCTCTACGTGCTCAGGGGGCTATCTCAGCCCCCTGAGCACGTAGAAAGACGGGAGAGGTATCGTTGGAAAGGGGAGAATCTCCCCTTTCCAATGGTACCCCTCCCCAGTGGATCCCTGCTTGGGGATCGCCACAGGAGGGCGATCCCCAAGCAGGGATCCACCCACTAGACACCAGGGAGGGGGGAGCGGCCACTTGGGCAAGGGCCTTTGCTCCCCCCATGTAAGTTTGGCCACATTTAGTCTTTTTGCCCCCCCTGGGGAGCAGATGGGGGCATTAGCCCCCAATCTGCCCCCTGGGGGGGCAAAAAGCCCACTAGACCCCAGGGAAGTTTTTTAGCAATGAAAATAGGGGTGGGGGCTGCCCAGAACAGGCAGGCCCATGCCCCCACCCCCCCCCCAATTACTACAGTCTTTCTGCCCCCCCCGGGGGGCAGATGGGGCATTGGCCCCTAATCTGCCCCTTCGGGGGGGGCAGAAAGCCCACTAACAACCAGGGATTCATTTCTACTTTTTTTTTTAGGGTGGGGTCTGCCCGCAAGGGGCACGCCAATGCCCCCACCCACCCGCCACCATTACAGCCTTTCTGCCCCCCCTGGGGGGCAGATGGGGCATCGGCCCCCAATCTGCCCGCCGGGGGGGGCAGAAAGCCCACTAGACACCAGGGAATAAAAAAAATACAAAATAGAGGTGGGGGCTGCCCAAAACGGGCAGGCCCATGCCCCCACCCCACCCCCCAATTACTACAGTCTTTCTGCCCCCCGGGGGGCAGATGGGGCATTGCCCCTAATCTGCCCTTTCGAGGGGGCAGAAAGCCCACTAAATACCAGGGATTACTTTCTAGTTTTTTTTTTTTAGGGTGGGGGCTGCCCGAAACGGGCACGCCAATGCCCCCAACCTCCCTCCCCACAAAAATGACAGTCTTTCTGCCCCCCAGGAGGCAGATGGGAGCTGTAGCCCCCAATCTGGCCCCCCCTGGGGGGCGCAGAAAGGCCACTAGAAACCATGGATTTTTTTGTTTTATTAGTGTTGGTGGTAGGGCTCCCCAAAATGGGCATTACAATCCCCCCACCCCACCCCCAGAGAAACTCCAGTCTTTCCGCCCCCCTGGGATGGTAGTTGGCTGCAGCAGCCCCTGATCTGCCCCCTGGGGGGGCAGAAAGCCCACTAGGCACCAGCGAGTACGCAGGCTTTTTTTATGCGTGGCGGTGGGGGCTGCCCAAAATGGTCATACCAATGCCCCCACCCCCACAAAAAATAGCCACAGTCTTTCTGCCCCTTTAGGGGCATATCGGGATGAAACCTCCTTCCCCGATTCCCCCCCAGGGCGGCAAAAAGCCCACTGGGCGCCGCATTTTTTTTAGCAATGTGCATACCTGTGGATTTTGGGCCCTAGCGCAGTTGGCACGTAGGCAAACCTAGCAAACCTGTAAATTTTTTAAAACTAGACACCGAGGGGAATCCAGGATGGGGTGACTTGACTGGCTCTCACCAGGCTCTGTTATGCAGAATCCATTGCAAACCTAAAAATGTGTCCAAAATAACACATTTTCCTCATATTTCTGTGGTGGAAAGTTCTGGAATCTGCGTGGGTCCACAAAATTCCACCCACCCCGCGTTCCCCAAAGTCTTCCGAGAACAATGGTACCTCACTTGCGTGGGTAGGCCTAGTGTCCGCGTCAGGCAAGGGCCCAAAACCAATTGAGGAGACATCAAAATTACCTATCACAAAACAACCTGGTTTTGCAAAGGGGGTCCCATGAGTTTTTGGCCCCGGGCTTGGCGGCTATCTAGGGAAACCTACCAAACCCACACATTTCTGAAAACTAGACACCCGGGGGATTCCAGGGAGGTATGGCTTGCGTGGATCCCCCAACGTTTCCTTACCCAGAATGCCCTGCAAACCTCAAATTTAGCTGAAAAAATCACTTTTTTCACACATTTTTGTGTGGGAAAGTTGTGGCATCACTGGGCTGACACAAATTTCCTACCACCCAGCGTTCCCCCGGGTCTCCCAATAAAAACGGTGCCTCACTCGTGTGGGAGGCCCAAGTACCCGCGACAGGCAAGGGCCCACAACGTAGTGAGGCGACATGAAAATTGCCTATCTCAAAACGACCTGGTTTTGCAAGGGGGGTCACTTGGGTTTTTGGCCCGGTGCTCGGCGGCCACCTAGGGAAACCTACCAAACCCACACATTTCTGAAAACTAGACACCCAGGGGATTCCAGGGAGGTATGGCTTGCGTGGATCCCCCAACGTTTCCTTACCCAGAATGCCCTGCAAACCTCAAATTTAGCTGAAAAAATCACTTTTTTCACACTTTTGTGTGGGAAAGTTGTGGCATCACGGGGCTGACACAAATTTCCTACCACCCAACGTTCCCCCGGGTCTCCCGAAAAAAACGGTGCCTCACTCGTGTGGGAGGGCCAAGTACCCGCGACAGGCAAGGGCCCACAACGTAGTGAGACGACATGAAAATTGCCCATCTCAAAACGACCTGGTTTTGCAAGGGGGATCACTTGGGTTTTTGGCCCGGTGCTCGGCGGCCACCTTGGGAAACCTACCAAACCCACACATTTCTGAAAACTAGACACCCGGGGGATTCCAGGGAGGTATGGCTTGCGTGGATCCCCCAACGTTTCCTTACCCACAATGCCCTGCAAACCTCAAATTTAGCTGAAAAAATCACCTTTTTCACACATTTTTGTGTGGGAAAGTTGTGGCATCACCGGGCTGACCCAAATTTCCTACCACCCAGCGTTCCCCCGGGTCTCCCGATAAAAACGGTGCCTCATTCGTGTGGGAGGCCCAAGTACCCGCGACAGGCAAGGACCCAAAACGTAGTGCGGCGACATGAAAATTGCCCATCTCAAAACGACCTGGTTTTGCAAGGGGGATCACTTGGGTTTTTGGCCCGGTACTCGGCGGCCACCTAGGGAAACCTACCAAACCCACACATTTCTGAAAACTAGACACCCGGGGGATTCCAGGTATGTATGGCTTGCGTGGATCCCCCAACGTTTCCTTACCCAGAATGCCCTGCAAACCTCAAATGTAGCTGAAAAAATCACCTTTTTCACACATTTTTGTGTGGGAAAGTTGTGGCATCACCGGGCTGACACAAATTTCCTACCACCCAGCGTTCCCCCGGGTCTCCCGATAAAAATGGTGCCTCACTCGTGTGGGAGGCCCAAGTACCCGCGACAGGCAAGGACCCAAAACGTAGTGAGGCGACATGAGAATTGCCTATCTCAAAACGACCTGGTTTTGCAAGGGGGGTCACTTGGGTTTTTGGCCTGGTGCTCGGCGGCCACCTAGGGAAACCTACCAAACCCACACATTTCTGAAAACTAGACACCCGGGGGATTCCAGGGAGGTATGGATTGCGTGGATCCCCCAACGTTTCCTTACCCAGAATGCCCTGCAAACCTCAAATTTAGCTGAAAAAATCACCTTTTTCACACATTTTTGTGTGGGAAAGTTGTGGCATCACTGGGCTGACACATATTTCCTACCACCCAGCGTTCCCCCGGGTCTCCCAATGGGTGGTAGGAAATTTTTGGCAGCCTGGTGATGCCACAACTTTCCCACACAAAAATGTGTGAAAAATGTGATTTTTTTTCAGCTAAATTTGAGGTTTGCAGGGCATTCTGGGTAAGGAAACGTTGGGGGATCCACGCATGCCATACCTCCCTGGAATCCCCCGGGTGTCTAGTTGTCAGAAATGTGTGGGTTTGGTAGGTTTCCCTAGGTGGCCGCCGAGCACCGGGCCAAAAACCCAAGTGACCCCCCTTGCAAAACCAGGTTGTTTGGAGATAGGCAATTTTCATGTCGCCTCACTTTGTTTTGGGCCCTTGCCTGTTGCGGGTACTTGGGCCTCCCACACGAGTGAGGCACCGTTTTTATCGGGAGACCCGGGGGAACGCTGGGTGGTAGGAAATTTGTGTCAGCCCGGTGATGCCACAACTTTCCCACACAAAAATGTGTGAAAAATATGATTTTTTCAGCTAAATCTGAGGTTTGCAGGGCATTCTGGGTAAGGAAACGTTGGGGGATCCACGCAAGCCATACCTCCCTGGAATCCCCTGGGTGTCTAGTTTTCAGAAATGTGTGGGTTTGGTAGGTTTCCCTAGGTGGCCGCCGAGCACCGGGCCAAAAACCCAAGTGACCCCCCCTTGCAATATCAGGTCGTTTGGAGATAGGCAATTTTCATGTCGCCTCACTACGTTTTGGGCCCTTGCCTGTCGCGGGTACTTGGGCCTCCCACACGAGTGAGGCACCGTTTTTATCGGGAGACCCGGGGGAACGCTGGGTGGTAGGAAATTTGTGTCAGCCCGGTGATGCCACAACTTTCCCACACAAAAATGTGTGAAAAATGTGATTTTTTTTTCAGCTACATTTGAGGTTTGCAGGGCATTCTGGGTAAGGAAACGTTGGGGGATCCACGCATGCCATACCTCCCTGGAATCCCCCGGGTGTCTAGTTGTCAGAAATGTGTGGGTTTGGTAGGTTTCCCTAGGTGGCCGCCGAGCACCGGGCCAAAAACCCAAGTGACCCCCCTTGCAAAACCAGGTTGTTTGGAGATAGGCAATTTTCATGTCGCCTCACTTTGTTTTGGGCCCTTGCCTGTTGCGGGTACTTGGGCCTCCCACACGAGTGAGGCACCGTTTTTATCGGGAGACCCGGGGGAACGCTGGGTGGTAGGAAATTTGTGTCAGCCCGGTGATGCCACAACTTTCCCACACAAAAATGTGTGAAAAATATGATTTTTTCAGCTAAATCTGAGGTTTGCAGGGCATTCTGGGTAAGGAAACGTTGGGGGATCCACGCAAGCCATACCTCCCTGGAATCCCCTGGGTGTCTAGTTTTCAGAAATGTGTGGGTTTGGTAGGTTTCCCTAGGTGGCCGCCGAGCACCGGGCCAAAAACCCAAGTGACCCCCCCTTGCAATATCAGGTCGTTTGGAGATAGGCAATTTTCATGTCGCCTCACTACGTTTTGGGCCCTTGCCTGTCGCGGGTACTTGGGCCTCCCACACGAGTGAGGCACCGTTTTTATCGGGAGACCCGGGGGAACGCTGGGTGGTAGGAAATTTGTGTCAGCCCGGTGATGCCACAACTTTCCCACACAAAAATGTGTGAAAAAGGTGATTTTTTCAGCTAAATTTTAGGTTTGCAGGGCATTCTGGGTAAGGAAACGTTGGGGGATCCACGCAAGCCATACCTCCCTGGATTCCCCCGGGTGTCTAGTTTTCAGAAATGTGTGGGCTTGGTAGGCTTCCCTAGATAGCCGCCAAGCCCGGGGCCAAAAACTCATGGTACCCCCATTGCAAAACCAGGTTGTTTTGTGATAGGTAATTTTGATGTCTGCTCAATTGGTTTTGGGCACTTGCCCGACGCGGACACTAGGCCTACCCACGCAAGTGAGGTACCATTTTTCTCGTAAGACTTTGGGGAACGCGGGGTGGGTGGAAATTGTGGTTTTTTTGACAATTTTTTTAAGTTTGCAAGGGATTATGGGTAACAGACCCTGGTGGGAGGCAGTCAAGTCACCCCATCCTGGATTCCCCTGGGTGTCTAGTTTTCAAAAATGTATAGGTTTGCTAG
Organism: Triturus cristatus; assembly: GCF_964204655.1. Classification (NCBI taxonomy): domain Eukaryota; kingdom Metazoa; phylum Chordata; class Amphibia; order Caudata; family Salamandridae; genus Triturus; species Triturus cristatus. Next base: position 1,153,684,268 of record NC_140594.1, read on the forward strand.
GTTTCCCAAGGTGCCCGCAGAGCTAGGGTTCAAAAACTACAGCTAGACATTTTGCCAAAAAAGGGTCATTTTTCACTGCGAAATTGAGGTGTGACCACGTTGCGTTTTGCGCCGTTTCCTGTCGCGGGCACTAGGCCGACCCACACAAGTGAGGTACCGTTTTTCTCGTAAGACTTTGGGGAACGCGGGGTGGGTGGAAATTTGTGGATCCACGCAGATTCCGGAACTTTCCACCACAGAAATGTGGGGAAAATGTGTTTTTTTTGACAATTTTTTAGGTTTGCAAGGGATTCTGGGTAACAGACCCTGGTGGGAGGCAGTCAAGTCAGCCCATCCTGGATTCCCCTGGGTGTCTAGTTTTCAAAAATGTATAGGTTTGCTAGGTTTCCCAAGGTGCCCGCAGAGCTAGGGTTCAAAAACTACAGCTAGACATTTTGCCAAAAAAGGGTCATTTTTCACTGCGAAATTGAGGTGTGACCACGTTGCGTTTTGCGCCGTTTCCTGTCGCGGGCACTAGGCCGACCCACACAAGTGAGGTACCGTTTTTCTCGTAAGACTTTGGGGAACGCGGGGTGGGTGGAAATTTGTGGATCCACGCAGATTCCGGAACTTTCCACCACAGAAATGTGGGGAAAATGTGTTTTTTTTTACAATTTTTTAGGTTTGCAAGGGATTCTGGGTAACAGACCCTGGTGGGAGGCAGTCAAGTCAGCCCATCCTGGATTCCCCTGGGTGTCTAGTTTTCAAAAATGTATAGGTTTGCTAGGTTTCCCAAGGTGCCCGCAGAGCTAGGGTTCAAAAACTACAGCTAGACATTTTGCCAAAAAAGGGTCATTTTCCACTGCGAAATTGAGGTGTGACCACGTTGCGTTTTGCGCCGTTTCCTGTCGCGGGCACTATGCCTACCCACACAAGTGAGGTACCATTTTTATCGGGAGACTTAGGGTAATTCAGATGTGTAAAGGAACTGTTATTATCTATTGACTTTCGATGCATTTCTGCCTTCCAAATGAAAGATATTGTGTAAAAAATAAGTCATTCTAAAAAATGACTGATAATTCTCATGCTAGTATGAGTATACCCAATTTCAGAAATGTGCAAATATCTATTGTTTCTAAACTCTATATTTTGTTCCCATTTCAGAAATACATAGGTGTCTTTCATACCGGTTTTTCCATGTACACATTTTTACAGAATAATTACTATATACCCGGTACATAATAAAAAACCATTGCAAGTTGCTGCTCAGTTTTTGGCTCTGGGTTCGTCGGGTTCTTGGTGAACCTACAAGTCCTATATATCCCCACAACCAGTAATGTCCAGCGGATGTAATGGTATATTGCTTTCAAAGAGCTGTCATAATTAGACGAAGTTACAAGTGAAAACGTTGACACAAAAGGCTGTTTTTTTCAACTAATTTTCAATTTATCCTATATTTAACTGTTAGTTTCTATAAGAAAACCTTGATGGATCTACACAAATGACCCCTTGCTGAATTCAGAATTTTGTCTTCTGTTTGAAAATGTATAGCTTTCCAGGATCCATTATTGCTTTTGTACCCATTTCTGCCATTAACTGGAAGGAGGTCAAAAGCACAAAAAATAGCAAAAATAGGCTATGTCCCAGAAAAATGCCCAAACTGTGTAAAAAATGTTGGGTTTCTGACAAAAGTCTGGTATTCCCGAAAAGCTGGGAAAATGGTGATTTCAACCCCACAAACCCTTTTTTGATAACATTTGCAGGGAAAAACCCAGATGCTTTCATTTGCAGCCCGTTTTTCCCATTTTTCCGAAAACCCCCAAAATGTTGCTGTATTTTGGCTCATTTCTGTAACCCCTCTAGGAGAATCCACAAACCCTGAGTACCTTTAGAATCCCCATGATGTTAGAAGAAAAGGACGCAAATTTGGCGTTGATACCTTATGTGGTCAAAAAGTTACAGGGGCCTCAGCGCACACTACCCCAAATAGCCAAAAAAGGGCGTGGCACAGGAGGGGAAAAGGCCTGGCAGCGAAAGGGTTAAAACCTCTCTTGTTGTCAAGTTTAAGTAGCATTAGAAGCCAGTCTTTGCTTATGCATTGATAAAATAGGTCATGCTTTGACACTAATGTGCTGTACTTTAATATGTAGATTGTGTGTAGTCTCCTTACCCCTTGCACAGTAGTGAATGAGGTTTGGTAAGCTGCTAGGGATAGTGTTGCTTGTCTAGAATCACACTGTGAGTCTGTGTGCATTTGGGAACCACTGTGAGAGAAGTATATGGTAATATTGTGTATTTGCTGACAGATAACTGTTTTAAAACCTGTCTTGTTGTGAAGTTTTAGTAGCATTAAAAGGCAGTTTTTGCTTATGCTTTGATTAAATGAGTTAGGCTTTGACACAAAAGTGCAGTCCTGAAATATGTAGATTGTGTGCAGTTCCCTTACCACTTCCACAGTAGTGAATGATTTTTGGTAAACACCTAGGTATAGTGGTTGTTGTCTAGAATCACACTGTGAGTCTGTGTGCATTTGGGAACCACTGTGAGATAAGCATTTGGTAATATCGTGTATTTTTTAGCAGATAACTCTTTTAAAACCTGTCATGTTGTCAAGTTTTAGTAGCATTAGAAGCCAGTCTTTGCTTATGCGTTGATTAAATGAGTCATGCTTTGACACTAATGTGCTGTACTTAAATATGTAGATTGTGTGCAGTACCATTACCTCTTCTAGACTAGTGAATGAGTTTTGGTAAACTGCTAGGGATAGTGTTGCTTGTCTAAAATCACACTGTGAGTCTGTGTACATTTGGGTAAGGATTGTGAGAGAAGCATTTGGTAACATGCAGCCTCATGCATCAACCCAAAATCCAGTCGGTAAAATACCGATTCGGTAATAGCTCCCGGTATTAAGTAAAAAATACCCAATCCCAATGCATCAACCCAAAAGCAGAAATCGCTATTTAAGGAATCCTTAAATAGCGATTCTTTAAATAGGGATTCCTTAAATACCGATTCCTTAAATAGCGATTGCATTTAAGGAATCCCAAAGTGAGATTCCTTAAATACAATGCATCAAAGTTAAAAAATTAGCGATTTCGCTAATAGGGGGAGCAAATTACCATGAAGATGAACTGCATGGTAATTTGCAAAAACTTTGAAAAATGCACTTTTGTGCATTTTTCAAAGTTTCATGTTGCGCACACACATGCCCTTAGAGCATGTGTGTGTGCAACATATGTGCACATATCATATTCAGGGGTGCAACAGGGTGTCCTTTTGACACCCTGGCACCCTTGAAAGTGCTCCCGCTATTAGCGATTCGGTAATACCGAATCGCTAATACAGACTGGCTTTACATTCATTCCTATGGGCCTCCAAGCCCATAGGAATGAATGGGTAGGTATTCCTTATTACCGATTCGGTATTACCGATTCGGTAATAAGGAATATTAAGGAATCGCTATTTGAATAGCGACTCCTACATGCATAGCCTTTTGCTATTCCTTATTAGCGATTCCTTATTTTTCGCTAATAAGGAATCGCAAATGGCATTGTTGATGCATAGGCCCCATGGTGTATTTGATGACAGATAACTGTTTTAAAATCGGTCATGTTGTCAAGTTGTAGTAGCTTTAGAAGCTATTCTTTGCTTATGCATTGATAAAATGAGTCAGGGTTTGACACTAAAGTGCAGTACCATGTACTATTCTCTTCACTGTGCCAGAACTGGAAATTTAAAAGTTTTACCCAGGCACTAACCTAGCAGTAGTCTGATGGTTTAGTCAGTTTCCAAGTTCTCATGTTGTGAACCATACATTACCACATAGATTGTTTCAAATGTCTATGCAGTGTGCATGCAGTCTTCTAACATACTATACACTTGTCTTTCACATTTTCAATTCGCTAGTCCGTATCCATACACTTCCAGGAAACACCCTGTAACTTACTTTGCAGTCCTCTATTGACCCATTCAGCATCATGTACTAATCCATTCACTGTGCCAAAACCCAAACACTTATAAATTCACCAAGATACTATCTTTGCAGTACTCTAATCATTTAGTCAGTGACTAAGTATTCATGCACTGAGACAGGCCTTAGCACATGGACTGCTTCAAACCCCTATCCACTATGTATGCAGTCTTCTAACCACCTAGACACTTGTCTTTCACACTTTCAATTCCCTAGTCAGTATCCATACAGTCCAGCAAACATCCTGTCACTCCCTTTGCACTCCTCTAGTGACCCATTCAGTACCAAGTACTAATCCATTCCCTGTGCGAAAAGCCTACCACTGTACTCTAATCATTCAGTCAAGTACTCATGCAGTGAGCCAGGCCTTAGCACATGGACTGCTTTAAATGCCTATCCAGTATGGATGCAGTCCTCTAATCACCTACACAGTTGTCTTTCACACCTCCAATTCCCTAGTTAGTATTCATACACTTCTAGCAAACACCCTGTCACTCACCCAGTGTGTCGCCTTATAGTACTGTAATCATTTAGTCAGTTAGCATGTAGTCTTTTAGTGAGGTAGGCTTTAGGGCATGAACTTCTTCAAAGTAGTATGCACTATCCATGTAGTGTTTTAACGATCGTCACACTTGTGGTTCAGGGCTATAGTTTCTTAGTCAGTTTTTATATAAAATGTGTTTGTACGTAATGGAATAGTATAAATTTGAATTTATTTGTGATTCTTTTTTAACAGATACAGAACAGGAGTGTTTCTCGTCTATTTGCACTCTTCTCGTGCAAGATTGTTTGGATGAAGGGTCCTTAGGTGTTTCATCATACTTGCCGTGTCGCACGAGTAATTTTTGTTAGGATCCCCTCGTAACAGAACTCTTTTGCAAATCTTGCGCGTGCTGAAGGTGACATTGGTCTTTGTTTGCCCCTCGAGAAAAGTAGAAAATTTCCACACCACTGAAGGAAAACGTTGTGGGCGTGGTGCATCCTCCAAAAATTCATCCTTAGATTCGGTGAATATTTTAAAGTGACAACATTTACAGTTTTTGTAAGTTAAACTTATAAAATTTTGTTAGCTGTATGCATTTTATATATCTGTGATTTGTATCTTGTTTTTAGGTCTCGCCTGAGCCAGCGCTTTAGCGCTGCTGTCGCGAGAGCTTTTGTAAACGGGGGATTTGAAAGTGCAAACTAGTGCTTTCAGGCCTCCAACTACAGTGCATGTGCGCCGGGCGCGCGCACCATTTGGCAGCCTGCGTGATCATTTCGCGGCCACTTTGATGTTCTCAGTGAGCCGCGTGGCCACTGAGAACATCAAAGCGGCTGCGAAAGTGCACACCATTTGCCACCCACTCCCTTATCCCACTTCCTGCTTGAGGCAACCAATACAGTGTCTTAAGGCCTCAGATGCAGAGGAGTGACTTGGACATTGTAATGCTAATCTGGCAGCAGCAGTTTGAATTCTATAATGCTGCTTCAAAATATAATCTGGAGAACCTAAAAAAAGTGCGAAACAATAGTCTAGCTTACTTAAGATGGTGAACTGTACCACCAGAGGTCGCGTCTGAGCTGGAAGAAGTGGTAGAATTTTTTGTATCACTCAATATGGAGAAGCAAGAGGATGACACCTTATTTACTTTACTTATTAGTGGCAGATCTTCATTCGCCCAAAAGCCAAAGTTCCCAATATTGGCTAAACACCAGAAGGAAGCTCTCTAAAGGATTGCACAAAATTTTAGTTTTATCACCATTGAATTGCTGAGCATTCATGGATCACTAAGCTGAAATTTCCCTCATACAACTATAAAAAACAAGCATTGGCATAGCCAATAGGTCTCGCTTTTGGGACCTTATAAGTGTTTAGCCATGCAACAGTTGATGTTGCACCAGGGATATTGTGCTGCATACCTAAATACTTATAAGGTCCCAAAAGCGAGACCTACTGGCTATGCCAATGCTTGTTTTTTTTTAGAATAGCATGTTGTTTTTTTTTTAACAATCTTTGTGATTGTTTTTTTTTTGCCCGCTGTTAACTGATGAGTACGATTGAAATCACTATTATTAGTGAAATTTAATATATTCTGAGAACAGCAAAAAATGCAAAAAAATTACTTTGTGGAAATTATGCTGTGTTGTAAAAAATTTATTATTACATGTTATAATTTTTTTCCCTTTTCTTTCACAGATCTAAATTTTAAAATAAGCAATTTTTATGAATTTAGATTGGAATGAAAATGTGAAAAAAATGTGTACCATTTTTTATTCCTATTACTGTGAAGGTAAGTTTAACTAAGTCTCAATATGCAGAATGAGGAGGTCTGCAAGAAGCTACAAAGTTGAAACATGTTTCTAAAAACACTCTGTTTATACCTATGTAGTTTTGAAATCTGACCATAATCAGATATCATGTGACCTGCAAAAAAAGAGATTTGAGGGGTTCATAATATTTCCTATTTTAGCTATTGAAGGACCACAATTATTTCAATCATTCTTCTTTGAACATCTGTGCTTACCTTCTATCATTCGCAAGGAATTTTAAAAACGGAAATATGTCATTTTTTGTAACATAGTTATTGCGCAAGACACTCTTTCATATTTACAAAGAGAGGAAAAGGCACTCTGTGCACTTTTTATACTCCATGTAAATACAACCTCATTATGCACACTACTTTGCGTTGAAAGGGTGTTCTATAAGTGTTGTTGTGCATGATTGCACTGAATACTGATAGAACAAGACACATGTCTAGATTTATCAGAAATCATGAATCTCGATATGTGTGTGAATGCTGCACCATTCTAAAATTGGTGTAGGAAAGCACAACATGGAGAATGTTTCATTTCTCCACATTGTTATATCTGTTATATCTTCAATGCATGCTGAAATGTTCAGCATACATTGAAGGAGAAAAATGCATTTTCTCATTGTTTTTGTGCAGGAAGGTGTGTCTTCCTGTAGAAAAACAAACTGCACATGACACAGATATCATTGCACTATGGTGCAAGGGTGCCTGTGTCACCACATGGCTGCAGTTTAAGCAGCCGTGCAGAGAGAAGCATAGATTTGCAACATATTTATGTACATATTTTGCATCCCTGTGCTTCGGAAGTACTACAGCACACTGTAGTTAAAGAGGTTACTGTGTGATGCTGCAGCACTTCCTCATAGTTCTGCACTTATACATTCACCATACACTACTAATGCATTCATTCAGTCAATAACGTACTACACATACATTCATCTAAACTTTCACACACTAACAAAGAAATTTAGCTCTTTTTTTAAACCAGGAAAGTTAGTTCTTACAAGAACTTTTATTTTCTTCTTTCATATTTTTTTTTGGTTTTTCCAACAATTTTGTAATTTTTTTTTGGTTTTTCTGAAAAAAAACAAAAAACAAAACAGGAGAAACCAAACAATGAACTTCAGGGAACAATACAAAAAAAAAAAAACTAGCAAATGTGACTTTCTTGCCGGCGGCAGATCAGATCGATCGACTGCTCACCATAGCACAAAGTCGCATTGCACTTAGTGCAGAGCACTTTTAAAAATTGAAATTGAGGACGGATGTCCAAGGTTTGGGCTGATGGATGCACTCTTGATGTGCTCGGCTGCGATGAGGTGGAAGGTGCAGGAGCAGGAGTGTTTCTCATCCGTCGGCACTCTTCTCGTGCAAGATTGTTTGGATGAAGGGTCCTCATGTGCTTCATCATATTTGCCGTGCCGCACGAGTATTTCTTGTTAGGATCCCCTCGCGACAGGACGCTTTTGCAAATTTTGCACGTGACCAAGGTGGCATTGTTCTTATTCTGCCCCTCGGGAAAAGTAAAAAATTTCCACACCACTGAAGAAAAACGTTCTTTGGGTGGTGCCTCCTCCAAAAATTCACCCTCAGAAATATGAGGAGATGCAGGTGATGCCTGCTGCCCTGAAGCCATTTTTGGTTGAAAAAAGTTAGAGCTAAGTGTAAACTTAGTCTAAAAAATCTTCTTCTCTCCAAAGAGATGGTCCTCTAAAGAAGGTCAAAGAAGAATGATTGAAATGGGTGGGGTCTTTCAATAGTTAGAAGAGGAAGTGTAATGAACCAATCAAATCTCTTTTTTTGCAGGTCACATGGGATCCGCGCACCCTGCGCTTACGCAGCACACACCCAGCGAAATGTCATGAGTGATGTAATATGTGACGTCATCAGCAGTGCATTGCGGGGGCGCGAGTTATAGTTAGCTGAACTAACTATAACAGGGGAATTTCTAGGGTTTTGTACGAGGGAAATGTCCAGCTAACTATAACACCCCTGAAACCTATGGTTTTTTCAGTGAATTGCTAAGGTTTTTTAAATGCCAATTCCTAACTATAACGCCCCTGAAACCTTTGGTTTTTTCAGTGAATATATATATATATATATTATCTACTGGCGGTCGCCAGTAGATAGTTATAGTTAGGACCGTGTTTCCATAGGAAATCTGAAAATTCTATTTTGAATAACTTTGGCATCGGTTGACGAATCCTCGCAAATTTTTCAAAATAGGTGGGGCGCTCTGCTCCGCTCCTACCCTGAAAGTCTCGGGGTGATTAGTCAAGCGGGGGCCGAGAAAAAAGGGGGGTCCCAAAACGCGTTTTCCCCATGCATTTTTCCATAGGGACCTTTAGTCCAAGGTACAGCCCGAACGGCTGAACAGAATTACTTGAAATTTGGCAGAGAGGTAGTCCTCAGGTCAGGGATGTGCCTTTTGAATATCTGGAGTCAATCTGTTCAGTAGTTTCAGACAAAATTTCAGTTAAAAGTACATAAATATCTATAAGCGCGCACCGTGCGCGCACGGTGCGCGCACGCAATTCTGATTGGTTGTTAGATGTCAGTAAACATTCGAATCGGTCTAAATCAGGAAGTGTCGGCCACCATTTTGTCTCTCGCAGTCTGAGGCAGTGAAAAACAAAGGTAGAGAACGTGAAAAGGGGGCAGGGTGGACAGTTCCTCACCCCCTAACCTTTGTCAGGGGGTCACTGAAGGACCCCCAAGGGTGAAAAAAACATTTATTTTTTTGACGAAAAAGCGCGGGGTGCGAGCACCGTCCGCGCACGGCACGCACAACGCATCGTGTAATCCTCTGCTGATGACGTCAGATATTACATCACTGTATTTAGACACCTATTTACCCATGTCTTCTTCCATTAATCTTTAGCTATACATATATTACAAATATTTATTTTGCAGAAAGACACATATGTAATCAGTGATGTAATATCTGACGTCATCAGCAGAGGATTGCGGTCGCGTGAGTTATAGTTGCCTGCACTAACTATAACGGGGGAATTTCATTGGTTTTTTACGAGGGGAAATGTCCAGCTAACTATAACATGTGTGAAACCTATGGTTTTTTAAGTGAATATATATATATATATATATATATATATATATATATATATCATTCCGTAGATGGGCAGTAACAAAGTCCTCGCCACTTCCCCAGCATACACGGACCATCACAATAAGTGCAATTATTTTATTCTGTGCAGAATGCCGCCATAACTTTTCGGCTCCTCCGAGCCTTGATCACAAGGCTATATATATATATATATGTGTGTGTTCACAGCGGGCCGGAAAACAGATGAAAGTTAACTGTGATTTTTCATCCATCCGGCCACTGGGAGCTAATTTGGTGTTTGCTTCCACTTGGCAGACGATTTAAATTGCTCCTACCAAGCGGGAGCCAACACAGGTTTACCTGTCCGTGCCAGTTGCGGGCAGGGAAACCACTATGTCCCGGGGTGGGCTTCCCAGGACATAGGATGAGCCAGCCCTAGGAGGTTGGGTCCCCAGTTCCCTAAATGACTCAGGGAGGGGGGGGGGGGCAGTGTGAGCTCCCTCCTTTTTGCGTTTCCTCCATCGCCTGGCACAAGCGGGGTCTGGAAAAAAGTGCGAGAGATCGCGTTTTATTCTTTTGCCCCAGATCTACTGTTCCTCAGTCAGTTTGTGGCAAAATTACCCAAACATTTTTTTAGCCCCAGGCTGGGCCCCTGTGGGGCCCCACCCCACCACCAGGGCTAGGGGGGTCACCGTTTTTTTTTTTTTGCTTTTTTTTTTTTAGGACTGAGTCCTGAGTCCTAAGATGACTGTCACCACTTCCTGGTTGAGGTGGTGGCAGCCAATCAGATCTCATTTAGAGATCTGTTGGACTTGCAAAGGATTTGCATCTCAAGATTTACATAAATCTGTTTTTATTAATAACTCTAAAACTACTGAACATATTTACACCAAATTACAAAAAGCACTCTTTTTGTACCAAAATCTAGCGTTCTGCCAAATTTGATGTAATTCCGTTCACCGGTTCGGGCTGTAGTTGTGTCAAAAATCCCTAGGGGAAATTGCATGGCGAAAACATCCTTTAAGACCCTCCCTTTTCCTCGCCCCCGCTTGACAAATCACCCCAAAACTTTCCAGACAGCAGCCCAAGTAACTGGCACACTAGTTTTGAAACTTTTCTGAAGATTCGTCAACCAGCACCAAAGTTATTAGCAAAACAAACGAAAAATTCTTATGGAAACTAGGTCCTAACTATAATTACCTACTGGCGACCTCCGGTAGATAATATCTATATATAACCTAGTGGCAGCCGCCAGTAGGTAGTTCAACTTAGGTCTGCTTTTCCATAGATGGAGCATTTAGTGGTTTGAATTGAATCTTCACGAAACTTTCCCCTCAAAAAAGTTCATCTACCTCAGCTCCTTCCTGGAGAGTTTTGAGGTGATCCATCGAGCCTTTAGAAAAAAAGGTGGGGGCAAAAAGTAAAATCTCCATGAGTTTTCCATAGACTTCTTTAGGCAGGGCTACAGCAAGCACTGATGAAAGAAATTACACTACATTCGGCAGGAGGCTATATCTTGGTCTGCAGATTGTGCATTTTGTGATTTCTGGTAAAAATCTGTAGTTTTTGCGAAATTAAGAGTGAAAAAATAATTGTATATTTTGGCAGTTGGGCTTGCAAAAGCCCTGCAAGCCTCCTACGAGGGCGTAAAATCAAAAATGGAGCCCTGCTATTGGTCGAGAAGTCATTTTTCCTATGAGCCGTCGCGCTCTCTCAGAAGCAAGAGGCTCCCATAAGTCCCGTAAGTCCTGTGAGAGCGAGCGCTCTGATTGGCTGGCTGTTGGAATGCTAGAAATGAAATAACTGCCATTACAGTTTACTGTGAAACTTTGGAGGTGTTGTGGGAATGAAGTACAGAAATATCTACTCGCCCACTCGCAATTGCGAGTAAAATGTTATCAGAGAAGCTATTTTTAATACCTACTAGTCCCATCTGCTGAGTAAACTCAGGCTGGAAAGGAACAGGTGTTCTGTTCATTCAGAAGGTGAATGAGCAATAAAGATGCCATTAAATCTATTTTTTATCTTGTCACATTTGCTGTCTCTTCAAGGAAAGAGGTCAAATGTCAGTTTGTCTTTTAACTATTAGCTGCTTGGAAAATTAGGTTTATTTTTCTCTGTCTTACTAGAGTTAGAGGTTTTTGTCAAGTGAGCTGTTTAAGATGCCAGTTATTTTTCTCTAACACAACATTTAAATAAATAGCCTGTACATTAATATTACAAATATTTCTAAATATATCTGGAATTACAATAGCACATTTTTTGTAATTAAGAAGTGTGATGCAAACAAAGAGTTAAATAGGAGCAAAACAACCCGTAACACTTTACTTGGTGATGTACAAATGTCACATTTGCATAAACTCTATTTCCAAACCTTATTGTTTGTACACTAATAGTTTTATCAGTAAAGCTGCATGTCAGTGGGAAAGTTTGTGTCCCTTTTAATGTAAAATCTGCTGATTACAAATGACAGTGTGCTACCACTTCATGCTCTAGTTATGTATTTATTAAAAGTTAGAGTTTTTAAACCGGATTTGATAAACATCCCTGCCCTGATGAAAATGTTGTTAATGAACTAAGAGGCAAGTCAGGGGTCGTGTATCCTATATGTGGCTAGATTTGTGTTATGTATGGAAAGAAAGTTTAGTCTATTAAATCAAACAAAATAGTTTTTTGTACAGCAGACATGATGAACTCACACATTTGAAGGTGCTCTCATATGCGATAATGAAGAAAATGATGGCTCAATTGATTAAATAATTTGCCCACAATCACATCATTTGAAACCAGTTTATGGGTCAAGAGCATTACAAATAGGTCGAGTAGATTATTTAAGTCACTAGACCTGCTGGTCTAGTAACATTTTTATGATTTTTCGAGGCCTGAAGTAAAAAAGCTATATAAGGGGGTAGCAGAGAAGCATGCTATCCTCCTACATTTACAGAGAAGTTGTCTACGGGTTAACTACTGTGAAGAAAATAAATGTATATTGTTTTTAACACATTCTTACGATCTCACAGGACTCTCGCGGGACCGTTAATGGTAAAAAGGAGTAGATGAGTTTTGAGTTCTTAATACACTCTATTAGTAGAGATGCATATTGTGGTCCTTGTTTTTGAGAAGAAGTGTGTAGCAGCTAAGATCTGTGATGAGTAAATAGATACGTCTTATTTTTAAAAAATGTTACGATCTCGCAAGACTCTCCAAGGATCCTGAAAAGTGGGAAGGAGTAGGTGATTTTTTAATACACTCTGTTATGCGCACTTGTTACTGTAGGAAGGAGTCTCACTGGAGATGGTGTTTATCAAAGTCTACTATTTATGCTCATTAGCTTAGGAAGAGTTGTGAGTAGAGTACACTCATCATTACAAAGAGAGGTCTAAGCAGAGAGGCCAGTCCCTTCACAGACCCTACTACTGACACCCGTCATCTGAGAAAAAGGTCTGAAAGGAGAGCTCAGTCCCTCCCCATGCCACACTACCCACGACCCATCATTAAGACAGAGGTCTCAGCAGAGCGATCTGTCTGTCTGCACGCCCTACTACGCACTCCCATCATCTGAGAGAGAGGTCTGAAAGAAGTTCCCAGGCCCTCTCTATCACACACGGGTTTTAATGCTAACTTCTGCAGTGTTTATTGCTCTTATTAATTGATGAATGTTCCTTCTACTTTCTTGAAATGTTGAGGGTGAAAATTAATTATCCTGTTGAGGGGGCATTGCTGTTTGTCATCGGAGCTTGTTATGATAATAAAGTTGATGGCGCTCATTTTCTCATATTTATTGTTTCTTCATCGCAGCATCTACATTTGGAGGTAGGGAAACCATTAATTTCTGGTGTTGGTTTCTCAACTGACTCAGTGGCCTCAGGATTGCCCAGCCATGGTGGCAATTGCTTGATCCAATTTGGGTCGAGATTTTGGACACAGAGTTTCAGAATGGCAAAATGTCAGTGATACACAGAGAGAAAATAGACAATTCTCTGCACTGTAAAAATGTTAAATACTCTTTCCGGGGGGGGGGGGGGAGTTAAAATGAGGGGGGGTTTAGTTGGTATAAAGGTTTTTGTCAGTTTCACTCGGTGGTATTGATGAATGACACTGAATAAAATAAATGCTGACCAGGACACTTCAACATCGCAGCCCACTCAGCATCCACCTTTTACCTTGAAAGCACAGATCCAGGAAGGGAAGATTCTCTCCTTGTGGTTAGTACGCTTCCAGGTGCAATGGAGTCAAGAGAGTCCGCCATCCTAGTGGGCATATAGGCATCATGCCCGGGCGCCAATGACCATTTAAGTCTAACAGAGTCAAGCTAACATGCTATATATATAAAATATATTTTTATGATGAAAAAACTCTTAACCTTGTAAACATATGGGTTGTGTGTGACTGTTTTCCACTCTATTTGCTCACTTACTCCCTATAGCTGTGATTTGTGGGTTTTAATGATATTTCCATCAACCATTCCTGTGTAATCATCCACATTTCCACCACTGTACCAAATAAGAAAAACAAATCCACTTTGTGGATTCTTAACAGTTGTAAGTCCACTTTTTGATGGGAAGCGGAATTCAGGAACATCATCATCAATTCAATTTTTGGAAATCATAATTTATTAAAGTGACCACAAAAGAGTTTCTAAAATGACCTTGAATTTTTAACGCTATACTAGTTCACATTTGCTTCTCTATATCTGTGGCAAATCCTTTCCTTGTTGCTTTCTTTCAGTAAACAGTTGTTGTGCAGCATTAGTTCCCTTCAACTGTCGTAGAACCAGTGTAAATTGTGGGGCCTATTCACAAAAGTCATTACAGAGTACATGAAGCAGCACTACTCTGTGTACTCCAAAATGCAATTCAAATACCTCCAGATGAAGATTTCCACCTCTGCTGTCTTTCCTAAATGTAGCTCTGTACTATGGTGGGGGAGATGTCCACATTCATAGGTGTAGGATTTAGCACTAGAAGGTGAGGGTAGCAATAGGGAGTGGGTGGACAGTGGGGGATAATTTCTACAAAATAGCCCGGGTTTAGGGAAATTGAGCAGGGGTTTAGGGAGGGACATTCTAATACAAATCGATCACTCATGTAAGATTATGGCAAAATACACATGTAAATCAATCACAGAAGTACTGCTTTAATAAAAGGCTCAAATTTACTCCAGACCAGACATGGCCAAACGCTGATACTGCAACTCATTTACATAGATACCAGTGGAGGCAGGCAATATTGCAATAACACATAGGGAAACATGTAAAATAAATCAAATAATATTTAAAAATAAACTGTACCTACATTCTTTTATAATATATTATTAAATATATTTTCAAATACAAACCTTTAAATAAGATGTTTTAATATAAATAATAGTTAAAATGTATTTTAAATGAAAACCTATTACTTTCTTTAGCTTGTATAACAAATTAAATAATACAAAACTTGCATCCAAGATTGTGACTCGTTCAACTCAAATTATAGTGTAAGGTGTGGTGATTGGGAAATAAACATTTAATGACATTTAAAAAATATAATTTAAATAAAAAAATGAATTCCTTTCAAGTTTAAAAATATGGTAAAGTTTAGCAAGTGTGTGCTGTTCCTCGTTACTGTGATAGTTCTATGTTTGTAGAAGTTAGTGAAAAGTTACAAGTCTCTGTTACTTTCTATGGTGAGATGCCTGCCCCAGTAATGGAGATCTCCACAGACAGTTGGAAAGTAACTAATAGGAACCTTTTCAGGGATAAATACAGTTCTTGGAGTCTCCATCCCGTTTTTTCTGTGTGGCTACTCGTAAGCCTATATCTAGGCATAAATCTTCACATGTAAAAGGTGAAATCCTTCCATGAGTAGATTGACATCTAAGTGAAGGTGCAGATCTACCTGTGAATATGGCACATTTTCTTTTCCTTACTTTCTACTAACCTCTCTTTGTCATGCTTTGCCTTGTGTTAAAGCTTCAGTGCGATGTTCCCTGCAGGTGTGCTTTGCTAGAGATCAATTCTTTTGTCTCCTATTTCACTTCATGATAAATCTCCCGACACGTCTTGTCAATGCACAAGAACCTGGTGATATATTGTTTTTTCTCTCATTATTAGGTCCTCTTATTGCAACCACTGTCTGTTCATTAAGAGCGAAGGAAAAAGAAGATCTGCGTCCCTTAGATGACCGGGACTCTAAGAAAAAGCACAGGATATGTTATGCTCTGGGTAAGTAAGAGTTTAATTGCTGATTAACTGGCTATATGCATGTTAACGAACCCCCCCCCCCCACACACACACTCATATATCCCACCCACACATCATCGGTAAGAACATCCATGCACCAGACGCAGTCATTTATGTGTGTTACCTTCAGGAAAAGCATGTGGGATATGTTTTGAGTAGTATCCCCTTCCACTTTATTTCTGCAGTTACCTACACGCCAGACAAAATCAGAAGCATAGAGCTAGAACTCTAAGTTTGTTAATCAACGTTCCTTTTACTGTTGCTGCTGGGCCGCTCTCATCAACTTTATTTGTGGCCTAAGAATCAACCCACCTGGAAGTAAGAAGCCTGGGGGTACTTATTGACTGCAAACCTTTGCTGCTTCTAAAGTCCTCATAGTACTCAAAGACATCAATCTCCATATGTCCTCACTCCATAACATTCTAGCATGAGTCTAAACCGTCCACAGTGTGGTGCTGAAAGATTGCTTTTTTGCAAGCCTGGTTTTTCATTTACTCTGGCTCCCCATGAAACAAATGGGCAGTCTACAAAGGCCCAGATGGCCAGAATATGCCCAATCCTCTGCAAATGTAAATACATGAAATCATCATGAAAACTCTACATTGCCTCCCAGATGATGCTAGAATCAGCTTTAAGGTTGTGGAAAGCTCTTCGGCCCAATCTGAAATCCAACCCCAATTGTATGAGGTTCCTAGCAACCCCTAAATATCGTTGCCTGAGCAATTCTGAAATTAGAAAGATAAAAGTGGCAATAAAAGAATAACATTTACCAAAGGAAAGCAAGGTGAAAGGCAGTAGGGCAAGGAGGAAGAATCAAATGGAGGTGCATTGAGCAAGATAAAGAGATGGAAAAAGGAGGAACCAGTGTGGATTGGACAGATACCCAGATAAAAGAGCGTGAGACATCAGTTTTTTTATTTTTGACGGAGTTTTATATATCGCAAACTTGACCTGAAGGTATCTGGTATCAGAGCGCTTTACACAAGCACCAGTTGCGTTACATCAGGACACACTCATTTTTGTTAAGCACAGGAGATTGAGTGATTTACCCAGAATCACAAGATGTTACGCGTCCTTGCCGAGACTCTAACCCGATTCCCCAGATTTGAGGTGTCGACCACCCTAGCCGTTAGGCCAACTCCTCTCCCCAGTTAAAGAGAACAGTAGTGAGACACTTGCGCAAGGCACATTTTACAGCTGATGGCAGAAGATTTTTGTATTGAGCACAGGGAGATTGTTAGTATGGATGACGTACAGTGTTTGTGTTAAAAATAATTCATCCAATCCAGGAATTAATGTGCAGGTAAGAGACCTCCCAACAACAGCTAGAACAAATATGTTGAGAATTGTCATTAATCCAATGATTGGTATGGCTGATAAAAGAAACTAGGCATATCAATGTTTTAACTTTATCTCCTCAGATCTTATGTTTACATACCCTTACAGCATGAACAAGTTTGTAGGGTTCATCAACAAGTGATCAATTTGTTCTCTAGGGCAAGAAAATTAACTCCTGTTTGCCGATGGATGAGGTTTTAAAATGAAATGTTGGTCTGAGAGTGATCAGGGACTCCCTTGATCTTGGTTTGCTAATCCTGGACTTCTTTTCACATAACAGGGGATACGATGGGAGATCCAGATGTGCACTTCAGGATAAATAATGAAGAACCCGTACATCTAAACAATCCTCCACACTCAGAAGGAAGGCAACAAAATGAGTATTTCAGTACAGGTGAGGAGTAAAGGGCTGGGATATCCTGATTTTAACCACTATTCCCTTTATGTTCCCCACACATGCCCATCACTGCACCTCCCATAAAGGAGTCAACTAGTGTAGAGCAAAAGCAGTTCCCCTCGCCCAGACTGCATCTCTGCCAATAGGTCACCCACAATAGGCATCCTATAATGTTAATTTGTTTGATAATTTCGGCACATGTTTGGAGGCGTACTGTGACACAATTCACTGTATGGCCCGTGTAATTAGGAATTATATATTTCTTCCGAATCTTGAAGACATCAGAATTCTACAAAGAGGCTTATAGAGATGACTGATGTTGGCCTAATTAAATTATCCGGATATTCAGAATAACATTTTCTCAATCAAGGCTTTTTGACCTACTATTGGACAGATAACTGAACACCAAGTGCAACCGTTTTAGGACATAATCCTCAAGATGGTGAAACTGAGCAATCCCAGTATTACACAGGGGAGGTTTGGAGGTTAGAAACTCAGAGTAAGTTAATAGCGATCAACAATTATTAATGTCCTTTCAATGCTTTTGTTGTGTAGTTTCCAACCTACGGTAGGAACTGCGCGTAGGGTAACTGTTGGGATGATACCAGGCTGATTCTGTGTATCCTCTCAGGATATGTTATCCTATAGGCCAGTTAGCTTACAGTGCCACCATAAGCACCCATAAGCCTAGACAGGTAACAACTGGTTCCGGCAACCACTGAACTTGACAACCTTGATCCCCCAGGGATTGTGGTAACAGATCAGAACTCTTTTGCTCAGTCACTCGTTGTTAGAAAAGGTAGACGGACCGGGAGGGTCGGCCGGGGTCAGGAGGAGAGGTCTCCGGGGAGAGCCGTCTCCAGCGATCGTACAGACAAGTAACTTCCCCCCCCACAGACAGATATCACACACGGATAAGGTTCAGCGTTCTTTATAAGCACTTATT
This sequence comes from Triturus cristatus, assembly GCF_964204655.1. Lineage (NCBI taxonomy): Eukaryota > Metazoa > Chordata > Amphibia > Caudata > Salamandridae > Triturus > Triturus cristatus. Next base: position 1,153,702,479 of record NC_140594.1, read on the forward strand.
TAAGGTACGGTTGAATGGTACAAGGAGGTCTGGACTCAGGGGTCCCCTCGATTAGAGTCTCGCAAGGTAGGGACGGGGGTAGCGGGGCAGTCTCTTTACCAATCAGGTAGTTCTGATGAGATGATGATGAGCTCACAATCCTCGAGCTTGGTGGTTAGGTGGTACGGGCCGCGGCAGCGCCAGCAGGTCCCGGTGTGGATGGTCGATACAACGGGCCGCGGCAGCGCCAGCAGGTCCCCGGAAGATATACGGTCCGCGGCAGCGCCAGCAGGTCCCGGTGAGGATGGTCGTTACAACGGGCCGCGGCAGCGCCAGCAGGTCCCCGGGAGATATACGGTCCGCGGCAGCGCCAGCAGGTCCCGGTGAGGATGGTCGTTACAACGGGCCGCGGCAGCGCCAGCAGGTCCCAGGAAGATGACTGTTGCAGAAGGCCGCGGCAGCGCCAGCAGGCAGGACGATGGTTCACAAGAGCGGGCTACGGCAGCGCCAGTAGACCGTCAAGGTTGAGTTCACTCGGTGTCTCTCGACTCCAGGATACAACTGCCTTCCTGCTCCGGAGCTGCCTCAGTTATAGGGCTGGTGCCCTTTGATGTCCGGACCCTCGCACTTGGAGGTCGGAGGGTCCGGGATGAAGGTGTCCAGACACCCAGCAGGGGGTGGAGCCAGTGCCTGGGGGAGCTGGGGGCGATCGGCACCTGGCGGGGGAGAGCCCTTGACAGTTCGTTCTCCCATTGACTTGCCAAGTGGTCCGCTCACCTCCTGGGTGGATGGTGGTGCCGGGATGTCGGGGCCGGCCAGGCCCGGGGTTAGGGTCGAGGGGAGGCCATGCGGCCGCGTGGTGCAGGGCCCCCGATGGCGGCTTGACCCGGCCGGGGAAGCCGGTGGGGCTGGACCCCGTGATGAGTAGGGGTCCGAGGGCAGAGGGTCCGTCGGGAGACGGAGTACAGGTGCTTGTCGTGGGGATATGCCAGGTGGGCCGGAGTTCGGGCCCTGTCGAGCGGGGAGGGAGCAAGCCGTCTGTGAGGCCTGTCCAACATGCGTCCCCCCAGCTGAAGGCGGGGAGAGTCACCCATCTCCTTGGGGACTCTCTTCGTCGAGGCGGAAAAAGCGGGACAGGCCATCCGCGTTGGCGTGGTCTTGGCCTGGTCGGTGCTCCACGGTGAAGTCCATTCCCTGCAGGGAAATGGACCAGCGCAAGAGTTTTGGGTTTTCCCCCCGCATCTGCATCAGCCATTGCAGGGGTCGATGGTCGGTTTGTACCCGGAAGTGGGTACCGAAGAGATAGGGTCGGAGCTTTTTGAGGGCCCACACTACTGCAAATGCCTCCCTCTCGATGGTGCTCCAACGCTGTTCTCGGGCCAGGAGACGTCGACTGATGAAGGCCACCGGCTGGTCATGACCTTCGGGGTTCAACTGAGAGAGGACGGCTCCGATGCCGTGGTCGGAGGCGTCGGTCTGCACCACAAATTCCCGACTGTAATCGGGGGCCTGGAGCACCGGGGCGGTGCACAGGGCGGCCTTCAGCTCCTCGAAGGCCGCTTGACAATCAGGAGTCCAGTTGACCCGCTTCGGTTGGTTCTTGGATGTGAGACCCGTGAGGGGCCCCACGATGCTGCCGTAGTCCTTCACGAACCGCCGGTAGTAGCCGGTGAGCCCCAGGAAGGCTCGGACTTCGGTCTGGGTAACGGGGGGCTGCCAGGACTGGATGGCAGCAATCTTAAGTTGTAGTGGGGCCACCAGCCCGCTCCCCACTTGGTGCCCAAGGTAGGTCACAGACCCTTGGCCAATCTGGCACTTGCCGGCCTTAATGGTGAGGCCGGCCCGCTGGAGGGCGTGTAGGACCTCCTGGAGGTGACGGAGGTGGTCGGACCAGTGGCGGCTGTATACAGCGATATCGTCCAGGTAGGCAGCGCTGAATTCTTCAAGTCCCGCCAAGACCTGGTTCACAAGGCGTTGGAACGTGGCGGGGGCATTCTTCATGCCAAAGGGCATGACCTTAAATTGATAGTGGCCATCGGGGGTAGAGAAGGCTGACCGTTCCTGGGCCCTGGGTGTGAGGCCGATCTGCCAGTAGCCCGCCGTTAGGTCGAAGATACTAAGGTAGCGGGCGGCACCCAGCCGGTCGATCAGCTCGTCTGCTCGGGGGATGGGATGAGCGTCGGTCCGGGTGACAGCGTTCAAGCCCCGGTAGTCGACGCAGAATCTCAGTTCAGGGACGGAGCCGGGGGCAGCGGCCTTGGGAACTAATACGACCGGACTGGCCCAGGGACTGTCCGAGGGCTTGATGACCCCGATCGTGAGCATCTTGGCCACTTCCTCCTGTATGCAGGCCCGTACCCGATCTGGTACGCGGTAGGCCCGGTGCCGGACAGGGGGACTGTCCCCGGTGTCTACGTCGTGCAGACACCAGGGGGTGACCCCGGGGGTGAGGGAGAACAGGGCAGCGAACTGCAGCAGGAGGTCCCGGCAGTCCTGGCGTTGCTCCGAAGTGAGGGCGTCAGAGAGCCGGACCCCGTCCACGGAGCCGTCCTTCTCCTGAGTCTTCAGGAGATCCGGGAGGGGCTCGGAGTCTTCTTCCGTGCCACTGTCTGTAGCCATCAAGAGGCTTAGTTCGGATCGCACAAAGTGTGGTTTGAGCCGGTTGGTGTGGAGGACCCGAAGGGGGTTCCGGGAAGACCCCATGTCGATGAGGTAAGTGACGGGGCTTTTGCGCTCGACCACTTTGAAGGGCCCCGTCCACTTATCCTGCAAGGCACATGGTTCGGTGGGGGACATCACCCATACTTGCTGCCCAGGCTCGAATTCAACGGAGGAGGCATTGTGATCATACCACCTCTTCATGTCCTCCTGGCTGGCCTCGAGGTTCGCCTTGGCCATCTCCCTGAAGCGCCGGGTCTGGTTTCGTAAGGCCAGGATGTATTTGAAGACGTCTGGAGGGGTCGTGAGGGGGGCCATCTCCCAACCTTCCCTGACTAGGCTGAGGGGCCCTCGCACAGGGTGCCCGTAGAGGAGTTCAAAGGGGCTAAAACCGAGGGACTTCTGGGGAACTTCTCGGTAGGCGAAGAGGAGGCACGGGAGCAGTACATCCCACTGGCGACGGAGAGGCTCTTCCAATCCCCCAATCATCCCTTTGAGAGTGCGGTTAAAACGCTCCACTAGTCCGTTCCCTTGGGGGTGATAGGGGGTCGTGAATCTGTAGGTGACCCCGCATTGTTGCCAGAGGGACTTCATGTATTTGGATATGAAATTCGTACCTCGGTCGCTGACGACTTCTCGGGGGAAGCCTACCCGGGAGAAGATCCCCATCAGGGCCCGGCCAACCACCGGAGCGGTCACTGTCCGTAGGGGCACCGCCTCGGGGTAGCGGGCGGCATGGTCCACTAGTACCAAGATGAACCTGTGTCCTTGCGCCGTGCGGGGGTCCAGAGGTCCCACAATGTCTATCCCCACCCTCTCGAACGGGGTGGTGACCACAGGGAAGGGTTGCAGAGGGGCTTTCAGCTTCCGACCACTCTTCCCGCTGGCTTGGCACGTGGGGCAAGATCGGCAGTGGTTCAGGACGTCATTCCTCATTTTCGGCCAGAAAAAGTGGGTCACCAGGCGACTGTACGTTTTGTCCTGGCCCAGGTGTCCAGCCAGGGGGACGTCGTGTGCCAGGTTGAGCAGAAAGTCTCGGAAGCGGAGCGGTACCACCAGAACTCGACCGGCCCCCAGCTCGGCGATTCTTTGCTCGCTGTAGAGCAGGTCGTTATCCCAGTAGACCCAGTGGGTTCCGGTGGTGTCCCCGGCGTTTTGGGTGCTGGCTTGTTGGCGGAGTCCCTCGAGGGAGGGACAGGTCTTTTGTTCCTGGCGGAACTGTTCTTGGGTGGGCCCCCCTTCTTGCCGCCACTGAGCCAGATCCGGGAGGTCCTGGTGTTGCGCGTCTTCTTCGGTAGTCGGGTCCGGGAGGTCGGACTCGCCGTTGTCCTCTACGGGGGCAACCGGGGGCGGAGGTGCTGGCCATTCGGTTTCTTCTGATCGGGGGGCGGCACGGGCGGCCATGGATCGGGTGGTTACGCAGGCCCAGTCCGGGAGGCCCAGCATCCCCAAGTGCTCTCTTTTCTCGACGGTGGCCCACGGGGAACTCTCGAGGTCATTCCCCAGGAGGCAGTCCACGGGGGCATCGTCCCGGACCGTCACCTTCAGTAGGCCGGAGACCCCTCCCCATTCAAACGGGACGCAGGCCATCTTACACATGCTCTCAGAGTTATCCGCCGAGCGGACGGGGCAGAGAATGTTCGGCAGGATCTGCTCGGGCTTTACCAGGTGACAGCGGACGGCCGTCACGCTGGCGCCGGTGTCACGCAAGGCCTCGGCTCTCTGTCCATTAATGGTCACCCACTGACCGTATTTTCTGGTGTTGGCGGGTAGGGGAGCCCGCGGAACCATGTCTCTTCCCCCTAAGCATGCCAGGACCATGGCGGCCGGTTCCCACCCTTGCTGGGCCGGCTCATACTCTTCGGGTCCCTCCGATGATTGCTCTTCCCCGAGGGCAGCGGCAGCTACCTGGCGGGGCTTGGGTGTTTGGTTGTGCGGGCAGCTCGGGTCATTGGCGTAGTGGCCGACTCGCTGGCATCGGTGGCACGTGACGTTGGCCCGGAACCCAGGACGCAACGGGGGGTTGCTCCGGCCGGCCGGAGGCGGGGTGCTGGCCACGGGGGTTGCCGGCAAGGCGTCTCTCCCTCGCCCCTGGCCTCCTCCTCCACCCCGAGGACGGTGCTGGCTTTGGTTGCTTCGATTCTGCTCGTGTGGCCCTCTCCGGCCCACTCGGGTGCTTTCCCATCGGTCAGCTTCGGCGGCGAGCTGCCGGGGGTCAGTCAGCTTACTGTCGAGTAGGTGCTGCCTGAGCTCGACGAAACAGTTGTTTGACAGGTGCTCCCATACCATAAGGTTGAAGAGTTGTTCGTAGGTGGTGACCTGACTTCCCTTGATCCAACCCTCGAAGGCCCGGCTGAAATAGTTCACGTATTCTACCCAAGTTGTACCTGGGATCCGGGTGCAGTCTCGGAACCTCTGGCGGTACATCTCGGGCGTGAGGCCGTAGCGGGCGAGGAGGGCAGCCTTCATGTGGTCGTAGGACGACATTTGGTGATCGGGGAGCTGTAGTAGGGCATCGCGACCCTCGTTGATAAATCTCCCCCAAAGTCCGGCTCCCCAATCACTCCGGTCGATCCGGTGGGAGGTCATTGCGATCTCATAGGCTTTAAACCACTGTTGTATGTCGTCTTCTCGGACATACTCGCGGACCACATCCTTGGGGATGTGAACTTTTTTCTCAATTGGCCCCGGGGTGTGTGGTCGCTCAGGCACCCCCAGTTCCTTATTCTGTTTGCGCAGTTCTATTTCCGCCAGTCGGCGCTCATGCTCGAGCGTTATTTTTTTCTCTTCCAGCTCTCTCTGTCTCTGCTTTTCTTCTCGTTCCTCTCGAAGCCGCATATGCTCGAGGTTGAGTTTCTGTTCAGCTAACTTGAGTTCCCCATCCATCTTGAGTCGTGCCATCTCTAATTCGTGTAATCTGACTCTGTCTCTTTCTCGTATCTCCTCCTGCGAGAGGCCCGTTCCCCGTTCCTCGGGAGCCGTGGCGTTCCCCTCTGGTGTGATGCTGTTTTGGTCTGGTGTGACGCTGCTTTGGTCGGAGGGTCCTGCGACCCCAGTTTCTGTCCATGACTCAAGAGCGCGCTTTAGATCATCCTTGGTACTCAGGCCGGTGGTAGCAATGCCAAGTTCTATGCAAAATTGTCTCAGTTCGCGGTGGTTGTATTCTTCTAATTTCTCCATTTGGAACTTCTCGGTGGAGCTGCTATCTTTGGTCGACATCGTGTTTTGTCGTGGGGTGAGCTACTCTCTGTACGATTACGCGTTGATTCGGATCGCGCCGCTGGCCACCAATGTTAGAAAAGGTAGACGGACCGGGAGGGTCGGCCGGGGTCAGGAGGAGAGGTCTCCGGGGAGAGCCGTCTCCAGCGATCGTACAGACAAGTAACTTCCCCCCCCACAGACAGATATCACACACGGATAAGGTTCAGCGTTCTTTATAAGCACTTATTTAAGGTACGGTTGAATGGTACAAGGAGGTCTGGACTCAGGGGTCCCCTCGATTAGAGTCTCGCAAGGTAGGGAAGGGGGTAGCGGGGCAGTCTCTTTACCAATCAGGTAGTTCTGATGAGATGATGATGAGCTCACAATCCTCGAGCTTGGTGGTTAGGTGGTACGGGCCGCGGCAGCGCCAGCAGGTCCCGGTGTGGATGGTCGATACAACGGGCCGCGGCAGCGCCAGCAGGTCCCCGGAAGATATACGGTCCGCGGCAGCGCCAGCAGGTCCCGGTGAGGATGGTCGTTACAACGGGCCGCGGCAGCGCCAGCAGGTCCCCGGGAGATATACGGTCCGCGGCAGCGCCAGCAGGTCCCGGTGAGGATGGTCGTTACAACGGGCCGCGGCAGCGCCAGCAGGTCCCAGGAAGATGACTGTTGCAGAAGGCCGCGGCAGCGCCAGCAGGCAGGACGATGGTTCACAAGAGCGGGCTACGGCAGCGCCAGTAGACCGTCAAGGTTGAGTTCACTCGGTGTCTCTCGACTCCAGGATACAACTGCCTTCCTGCTCCGGAGCTGCCTCAGTTAATGGGCTGGTGCCCTTTGATGTCCGGACCCTCGCACTTGGAGGTCGGAGGGTCCGGGATGAAGGTGTCCAGACACCCAGCAGGGGGTGGAGCCAGTGCCTGGGGGAGCTGGGGGCGATCGGCACCTGGCGGGGGAGAGCCCTTGACAGTTCGTTCTCCCATTGACTTGCCAAGTGGTCCGCTCACCTCCTGGGTGGATGGTGGTGCCGGGATGTCGGGGCCGGCCAGGCCCGGGGTTAGGGTTGAGGGGAGGCCATGCGGCCGCGTGGTGCAGGGCCCCCGATGGCGGCTTGACCCGGCCGGGGAAGCCGGTGGGGCTGGACCCCGTGATGAGTAGGGGTCCGAGGGCAGAGGGTCCGTCGGGAGACGGAGTACAGGTGCTTGTCGTGGGGATATGCCAGGTGGGCCGGAGTTCGGGCCCTGTCGAGCGGGGAGGGAGCAAGCCGTCTGTGAGGCCTGTCCAACACTCGTGCTCTCAGTTCCTCAGAGAAATATACAAGGAGTACACAGTGGGACGTTCTCAATGTTTATTGCACCAACTGGATTTTTGTATAAAATATATGTGCTGCACTGATCAATATATTGTCAGCATTCCGTCCATCATTTGTTTGTTGTAACGCTTTTCGCCCTAAGTGGGATGGGTATTCCCAGACGTGGGACCCGTGCTCACTACGCCACTGGAGTCAAGCTATCCTGGCTGATGACGGCTGATAGCCAGAAACCGGTCCTAGGATGCTTGATTCCGGTCCAGGGAAGACATGGCTTGGCAGTTCGGGCTGGACTGTTCCCATGAGGCACAGGGTCAAGACTGATTTGCATATGGCCATGTCTAAACTGGGGTGGTGTAGTGGGCAAAAGAACGATGGATTTAACCCAGATCTCTTGACTGGGGGAGAATGTATGCATTGTCAGCATTCCGTCCATCATTTGTTTGTTGTAACGCTTTTCGCCCTAAGTGGGATGGGTATTCCCAGACGTGGGACCCGTGCTCACTACGCCACTGGAGTCAAGCTATCCTGGCTGATGACGGCTGATAGCCAGAAACCGGTCCTAGGATGCTTGATTCCGGTCCAGGGAAGACATGGCTTGGCAGTTCGGGTTGGACTGTTCCCATGAGGCACAGGGTCAAGACTGATTTGCATATGGCCATGTCTAAACTGGGGTGGTGTAGTGGGCAAAAGAACGATGGATTTAACCCAGATCTCTTGACTGGGGGAGAATGTATGCATTGTCAGCATTCCGTCCATCATTTGTTTGTTGTAACGCTTTTCGCCCTAAGTGGGATGGGTATTCCCAGACGTGGGACCCATGCTCACTACGCCACTGGAGTCAAGCTATCCTGGCTGATGACGGCTGATAGCCAGAAACCGGTCCTAGGATGCTTGATTCCGGTCCAGGGAAGACATGGCTTGGCAGTTCGGGCTGGACTGTTCCCATGAGGCACAGGGTCAAGACTGATTTGCATATGGCCATGTCTAAACTGGGGTGGTGTAGTGGGCAAAAGAACGATGGATTTAACCCAGATCTCTTGACTGGGGGAGAATGTATGCATTGTCAGCATTCCGTCCATCATTTGTTTGTTGTAACGCACTGATCAATAGACTGAAGCAAATTAAAGTTATTAGAAGAACTAGGACAGTGAACAGTATAAAAAGTTCCACTAAAGCGGCGGCGTTTTTCCCCGCCGCTGCTGCCCCCGCGGCCCCTCCCCCCCAGCACGACCAATGCGACCGGCGCAATCCAGCTCCCCTCCCCGCTCCCGCCTCCCAGCTGTCCAGCCCTCCCCGACCCCTACTTAATGGCAGCCGCTGCGGGGACAGGCAAGCAAGACCACTGACTCATTGTCAGTGAAATTGCTCTCGCTACCTCGCAGCTCCACCATTAAGTGAGGCCTTCCCCCGAGCCCCTGCTCTCTCGAGTGTTGGTGTTCGAGGCCCTCCTCCACCCGCAGGTGGTCCAGTGAACCTCTGTCTCCATTCTCTCGCTTCGCTTTTTCTCTCCTTTTTCACTTGTTTTTTCCCCTCACATCTATCTCCCCCCTTCACTCTCCTTCTGGGTCTTTCCTCCGTTTTCTGTCGTTTTCCCCTCATTTCAAGCTCCCCCCTTCACTCTCCTTCTGTGTCTTTCCTCTGTTTTTCACTTGTTTTTTACCCTCATCTCAATCTTCCCCTTTCACTCTCCTTCTGTGTTCTCTGTGTCTTTCCTCCACTCTTTCTTGCACTTTTACTGCCTTATTTGCACTTTTCTCTCTCTTTTTGCATTTTCCTTTTGCCTTTTTCAGCTGGTTTTTACCCGCCGCTGCTGCCCCCGCGGCCCCTCCCCCCAGCACGACCAGTGCGACCGGCCCACTCCCGCCTTCCAGCTGTCCAGCCCTCCCTGACCCCTACTTAATGGCGGCCGCTGCGGGAACAGTCGAGCAAGACCACTGACTCATTGTCAGTGAAATTGCTCTCCCTACCTCGCAGCTCCACCATTAAGTGAGGCCTTCCCCCGAGCCCCTGCACTCTTGAGTGTTGGTGTTCGATGCCCTCCTCCACCCGCAGGTTTCACCTGCGCCTCATTCCTGGTGGTCCAGTGGACCTCTGTCTCCATTCTCTCGCTTCGCTTTTTCTCTCCTTTTTCACTTGTTTTTTTCCCTCACGTCTATCTCCCCCTTCACTCTCCTTCTGCGTCTTTCCTCCATTTTCTGTCGTTTTCCCCTCATTTCAATCTCCCTCTTTCACTCTCCTTCTGTGTCCTCTGTGTCTTTCCTCCACTCTTTCTTGCACTTTTGCTGCCTTATTTGCCCTTTTCTATCTCTTTTTGCCTTTTTCAGATGGTTTTTACCCGCCGCCACTGCCCCCGCGGCCCCTCCCCCAGCACAACCAGTGCGACCGGCTCACTCCCGGCTCCCAGCTGTCCAGCCCTCCCCTACCCCTACTTAATGGTGGCCACTGCACGGCCACTTAGCGGCCACGCCGCTGGCGCGCCAAAGGCAAGCCCGTCTGCGCCCGTCCACGACCCGACTGCGACCAGCGCCAGGAGCCCTGGATCTCTGCACCGCCAGCGCTACGACCCAGCGGCACTCCACACTCTCAACCCAGGCTGCAACAACAACTGCAAGCTAGCATCACCAGCCGACACCCACGGACCCTTCAGCTGTCACCGCTCAATCCAGCTCCCCTCCCCGCTCCCGCCTCCCAGCTGTCCAGCCCTCCCCAACCCCTACTTAATGGCGGCCTCTGCGGGGACAGGCGAGCAAGACCACTGACTCATTGTCAGTGAAATTGCTCTCCCTACCTCGCAGCTCCACCATTAAGTGAGGCCTTCCCCCGAGCCCCTGCTCTCTCGAGTGTTGGTGTTCGAGGCCCTCCTCCACCCGCAGGTGGTCCAGTGAACCTCTGTCTCCATTCTCTCGCTTCGCTTTTTCTCTCCTTTTTCACTTGTTTTTTCCCCTCACATCTATCTCCCCCCTTCACTCTCCTTCTGGGTCTTTCCTCCGTTTTCTGTCGTTTTCCCCTCATTTCAAGCTCCCCCCTTCACTCTCCTTCTGTGTCTTTCCTCTGTTTTTCACTTGTTTTTTACCCTCATCTCAATCTCCCCCTTTCACTCTCCTTCTGTGTTCTCTGTGTCTTTCCTCCACTCTTTCTTGCACTTTTACTGCCTTATTTGCACTTTTCTCTCTCTTTTTGCATTTTCCTTTTGCCTTTTTCAGCTGGTTTTTACCCGCCGCTGCTGCCCCCGCGGCCCCTCCCCCCAGCACGACCGGCCCACTCCCGCCTTCCAGCTGTCCAGCCCTCCCTGACCCCTACTTAATGGCGGCCGCTGCGGGAACAGTCGAGCAAGACCACTGACTCATTGTCAGTGAAATTGCTCTCCCTACCTCGCAGCTCCACCATTAAGTGAGGCCTTCCCCCGAGCCCCTGCACTCTTGAGTGTTGGTGTTCGATGCCCTCCTCCACCCGCAGGTTTCACCTGCGCCTCATTCCTGGTGGTCCAGTGGACCTCTGTCTCCATTCTCTCGCTTCGCTTTTTCTCTCCTTTTTCACTTGTTTTTTCCCTCACGTCTATCTCCCCCTTCACTCTCCTTCTGCGTCTTTCCTCCATTTTCTGTCGTTTTCCCCTCATTTCAATCTCCCTCTTTCACTCTCCTTCTGTGTCCTCTGTGTCTTTCCTCCACTCTTTCTTGCACTTTTCTATCTCTTTTTGCCTTTTTCAGATGGTTTTTCCCCGCCGCCACTGCCCCCGCGGCCCCTCCCCCAGCACAACCAGTGCGACCGGCTCACTCCCGGCTCCCAGCTGTCCAGCCCTCCCCTACCCCTACTTAATGGTGGCCACTGCACGGCCGCTTAGCCGCCACGCCGCTGGCGCGCCCATGCCGCTGGCGCGCTAAAGGCAAGCCCGTCTGCGCCCGTCCGCGACCCGACTGCGACCAGCGCCAGGAGCCCTGGATCTCTGCACCGCCAGCGCTACGACCCAGCGGCACTCCACACTCTCAACCCAGGCTGCAACAACAACTGCAAGCTAGCATCACCAGCCGACACCCACGGACCCTTCAGCTGTCACCGCTGCCGGCACACCTGCAGCACCGCCAAGACCACGGACCCAGCACAACCGGCCCGAAAGAACACAAGCAAACCGAAGACCCTGCAGTGCATCCTCCTCAATGTCCGATCCCTCCACAAACACGCCACCGAAATCTGGGACCTCCTCAACAGCACCACCCCGGACGTAGTATTCTTTACCGAAACCTGAACCAACACCACCTTGGGACCGGACATCGCCATCGCCCTTCCCCAAGGATACAAGATCTCCAGGAAGGACCGCCCCACTCGCCCAGGAGGAGGAATCACCATCGTTCACAAATCCACCCTCCGGCTGAGCACACTCCCCGACGAGACCACAGACCTGATTGAACACCTTCACTTCAAGATACTGGCCAGCCTTACCTCCACCCTCTGTGGAACCCTCATCTACCGACCCCCTGGACCCCGATGACTTTTCGCCAACTCCATCACGGACATCATCTCCCCACATGCCATCTCGTCCACCAACTACACCCTACTGGGAGACCTCAACTTCCACCTCAACAACCAACTGGACCCCAGCACCACATCCCTCCTGGACAACCTCCACAACATTGGACTCCGCCAGATCGTGTCCGAACTCAGAATGACACACCCTCGACCCCCTCTTCACAACAGGAAACTCCATCACCTTCAGCCACACCACCGAACTCCCATGGACTGATCATCGATACGTCCACTTCACCTTCAGAACATCCACCATCCACAGACACCAGCACCTGCTGCCACGAAGAAACTGGACCAGAATCACCGATGACCAGCTAACCTCATCACTCAGCAACTCCACAACAACCATTGTGGAAAACGACGACCCCAACACCGCAGCCCGAACCCTGCACAGATGGATCTCCGACATCGCCAACACCATAGCCCCCTTCAAGAAAAACAACAACACCCAAGCCAAGAAAGCTAGATGGTTCACCACTGAACTTCGAGAGTCCAGACACACTTGCCGCCACCTCGAAAAGGCCTGGAGGGACACCAAATCCACAGAAGCCCACAACAACTTCAGAGCTGCCACCAACGCCCACCAGCAACTCATCAGAAAAACGAGGAAAAAAGTGATTGAAGACAGAATCTCCACTCATGCACACAACAGCAAAGAACTCTTCAACATCATCAAGGAGTTCGCCCAGACCACCAGTGAGTCCACTGACATCCCTCCCTCACAAGACCAATGCGACAAACTCAGCACCTTTGTCCACCACAAAATCAAGAGCATCTACGACAACTTCGACGAAGACAACCAACACACTGAACCCTCACCAACCACCCCCGACACCCTGAAGCCAGCGATCGACAACTGGATAGCCCTCACCACCGAAGACACATTAAAGACAATGAAGTCAATCCACTCCGGGCCCCCCACGGACCCCTGCCCCCACCACATTTTCAGCAGAGCCGCCGACACCATCGCACCCATGCTCTGCCACACCATCAACCGCTCCCTGGCAACCACCTCGTTCCCCGACGACTGGAAATACGCTGAGATCAACCCCCTCCTGAACAAACCCTCGGCGGACCCCACAACCTCAAAACCTACAGACCCATCCCCCTGCTCCCGTTCCCAGCTAAAGTCATAGAGAAAGCCATCAGCAGCCATCGAAGAACACAACATCCTCATCCTCCCAATCCGGCTTCAGAAAAAACCACAGTACGGAAACCGCCCTCCTCGCCGCAACAGACGACATCCGCACCTTACTGGACAGAGGAGAAACAGCAGCCCTCATCCTCCTCGACCTCTCTGCGGCGTTCGACACAGTCTCTCACCGCACCCTAATAGGCAGACTCCACGACGCAGGGATCCAAGACAAGGCCCTCGACTGGATCCGCTCCTTCCTCTCCGGCAGAACTCAGTGTGTAAGACTCCACCCTTTCCTCTCGGACCCTACACTTACCACCTGCGGAGTCCCCCAGGGGTCCTCCCTCAGCCCTACGCTCTTCAACATCTACATGGCTCCGCTCGCCCCCATCGTCAGATCCTACGAACTCAACATTGTGTCATATGCAGACGACACCCAACTCATCCTCTCCCTATCCAACAAACCCAACACAACTTTCGAGAAAGCATGGAAGCTGTCGCCAAATGGATGAAAAGCAGCTGCCTACAGCTAATCACCAACAAAACGGAAGTACTCATCATGGGCCCAAACCCTGATGCCTGGAATGACACCTGGAGGCCCCCCGCCCTTGGATCCCGCCCACCCCCACGGACCACGCACGCAACCTGGGAATCATCCTGGACTCAAAATGGACCGCCAGATCAACTCTGTCTCGTCCTTCTGCTTCCACACCCTCCGCCTTCTACGTAAGACCTTCAAATGTATCCCCCTCGAACACAGAAAGACCGTCACTCAGTTCCTGGTCACCAGAAGGATCGACTACGGCAACGCACTCTATGCCGGAATGAACAAAAACCTCACCCGCAAGCTACAGAACATTCAAAACGCCGCTGCAAGACTGGTCCTCAACCTGCCAAGACACTGCCACATCTCCCAGCACCTGCTCACACTCCGCTGGCTCCCCATCGAAGCTAGAGTCACCTTCAAGATGCTAACCCACGCTCACAAGGCCCTCCACGACACCAGACCAGCATACCTGAACAGCCAACTCAAATTCCACACACCCCAAAGGACCCTACGATCAGCCCAGCTCTCCTACGCAGTGGTCCCCCACGCCAGAAAGACCAGATCGGAAGGCCGCTCCTTCTCCTTCCGCGTGGCCAGAGCCTGGAACAACCTTCCGCTCCACCTCAGACAGACAACATTGCTCCCCATCTTCGCAAGAAACCTCAAAACCTGGCTCTTCGACAGACCCCCTCCTTGATGGACTGGAATCTGCGACCCCCTCACCCCCCAGTGCCTTGAGACCCTTACGGGTGAGTAGTCATGCTTAACAAACATCTGATTGATTGAAAAATGGCAGCGTTCCTTCATGGGCCTAACTAAGACACTTTGTCTTGTAAAAATAGAAGGTATTTTAATCAGAGTCCACCGCTAGACACTACACATAAACATGCATTACGAAGATGTGAGGACACAGAACTATACTAAAATTAACGAATCCTGCTCAATAGTGCATTTAGTTATTAGAGTAATGTTCCCACTGTTTTTGCACTTGTCTAATTATATTAGTAGATATGCAGGTTACTAGAATAAAGGTCCAACTGGTTTGGTGTATTTGTATTTTGTATGAGCGGCTGCTGATGAGCAGCACTTTATTGTTGTGTGTGCGGCTGCCGGTGAGGACCTGTATCCTGCTGGCAACTCTCCTGAGTTGTCCAGCCCTCCTGCACCACTTGGGACTGCTCACCTGTGCACAAGCTTGCTCAGAGGGCAGCGGGCGTGGGCAGTGGTCGGACTTGCATGATGACAGGGAGGTTGTTACTGCAGCAGTCAAGCAAATGCAAGCTTGTGGCAGCCTGTCCTACAGATTGTGTGGGGTTGTGTCTTTGTTTATTAAAATCTTGTGCCTCTTGCTAAATCCGATAAGAATACAAAACAGTGATTTATGAAATGCTTGAATTAATATCAGCCACTGGTAATCACTTGGGCCGCATCCACATCCATTGTTATTTTGCACACCATGCAACCTCAGTTTGAACCCAGCTATATGCAAATCAGTCTTGACCCTGCTTCAATCGCAACAGTCCAGCCTGAACTGCCAAACCAGGCCTTCCCTCAACTGAAACACAAGCGACCCAGGACCAGTTTGGCCCTAGTTATGGGCTCATCAGCCGGGTACAGCTTGGGTCCAGTGACAGAATGTGCATGGCGCCCACGTTTTGGCATTTCCGTCCCACTTTGGATGACACAATTAGTATACAAAACACTGATGGATGGAATGCTTGAATTATTCTCAACCACTGGTAATCACTTGGGCCACATCGTAATCCATCATTGTTTTGCACACCATGCCACCTCAGTTTGGACACATCTATATACAGATCATTCATGACCCTGCTGCTCCACTCGGAACAGAGCAGCCCAAACTGCCAAGCTAGGTTCTATCTCAACCGGAACACAAGCAACACAGGACCGATTTTGCTCTAATTATGGGCTCATCAGCTGGGTACAGCTTGGTTCCAGTGACCTAGCTTGGCAGTTCATCCTGGACTGTTCCTTAAAGAGCAGGGTCAAAAGTAATAAGCTTATGACTGAGTCCAAACTGAGGTGGCGCGTAATGACAGTAAAAGCAGGAAGGCATGTCAGGGTACTATAACCTCTGTGTTCGTAATCTGGCGAGAGAGATGCTCTTTTCTACCTTTTGCCAGTCCCACCAATAACCACATACACAGAAATGTGGGAGCCAGTTGTAGAAATGACTGAAGGAGAATGGAGAGAAAGCAGACTCAAAGGACTCCATCACTCTGACTTGTCATTATGGTTGATCAAGGGAGGCTGCAAGGCATAGTGGATGTCTCGAAACTAAGAAATATCTTAAATAACTTGTCAATAAGGTTTCTATTCATAATTTTGATGTGAAATAGGTGAGTCCAAAAAATTGACCACACACAAGTGAGTACCTAAAAAATAAAAATTAAATGTATGTATTATCTACTGGCGGTCGCCAGTAGATGGTTATAGTTAGGAGCGTGTTTACATAGGAAATCTCAAAATTCTATTTTGAATAACTTTGGCGCCGGTTGACGAATCCTCGCGAAATTTTCAAAACTCATGGGGCGCTCCGCTCAGCTCCTACCCTGAAAGTCTCGGGGTGATTTGTCAAGCGGGGGCTGAGAAAAAAGGGGGGTCCCAAAACACGTTTTCCCCATGCATTTTCCCATAGGACCTTTAGTCGAAGGTACAGCCCGAACGGCTGAACAGAATTACTTGAAATTTGGCAAAGAGGTAGTCCTCAGGTCAGGGATGTGCCTTTTGCATATATGGAGTCAATCTGTTTAGTAGTTCCTGAGAAAATTGCTGTTAAAAGTACATAAATATCTATAGGAGCACACTGTGCGCGCACCATGCGCGCACGATGCCGTGCGCGAGCGTAATTCTGATTGGTGGTTTCATGTCAGTCAACGTTCGAATCGGTCGAAAGCAGGAAGTGTCGGCCGCCATTTTGTGTGTTTTGTGTGTGATAGTGAAAAAGAAAGGTGGAGAACGTGAAAAGGGGGCAGGGTAGAGAGTTCCTGACCCCCAAGCCTTTGTCAGGGGGTCCCTGAAGGACCCCGACGGGCGAAAAAAACGTTTTATTTTTTATTCAAAAAATTGCGGGGTGCGCGCACGGTGTGTGCACCGTGCGCGCACAGTGAAAAACCTTAAAAAAAAAAAAAAACTTTTTAAACGAGCCATTCCATATTACAGGATACAGTCAATCTATAACTATATACATAGGTAGCTTATTGTAAAATAAATATATAAAAAATATAATAAAACATTTGTAACTTAGCATTTAAAAAAATGTACAAATTCACTTAAAAAACCATAGGTTTCACACACGTTATAGTTAGGAATTAGCATTTAAAAAACCTTGAAATTCACTTAAAAAACCATAGGTTTCGCACATGTTATAGTTAGCTGGACATTTCACTCGTAAAATACCATTGAAATTCCCCCGTTATAGTTAGTTCAGATAACTATAACTCGCGCGAACGCCACTCTATCACAAGGATGATGTCATCAGTGATGTCATGAGTGATGCCACTGACCATGTCAAGAGTGATGTAATATGTGACGTCATGAGCAGTGGATTGCGGGCGCGCGAGTTATAGTTATCTGAACTAACTATAACGGGGGAATTTCAATGGTTTTTTACGAGTGAAATATCCAGCTAACTATAACTTGTGTGACACCTATGGTTTTTTAAGTGAATATATATATAAATATATATAAAATATGTGTGTGTAAATATATTTAAATATATAGTCATATATATAAAGTATATTTAAACTACAGAAACACACAGTCACTGGATGATGTCATCAGTGATGTCATCAGTGATGTAATTTGAGATGTCATCAGTGATGTCACTGACCATGTCATGAATGATGTAATATGTGACGTGATCAGCAGTGCATTGCGGGCCGCAAGTTATAGTTAGCTCAACTAACTATAACGGCTGAATTTCTCTGGTTTTGTATGAGTAAAATGTCCAACTAACCATAACATCCCTGAAACCTATGGTTTTTTAAGTGAATTTTTATGGTTTTTTAAATGCTAATTTATAACTATAACGTCCTTGAAACCTATGTTTTTTTCAGTGAATTTCAAAGGTTTTTTAATTGATAATTTCTAACTATGCCTAAAGAGGTAGGACATGTGAAGAAAGAGGAAGAAAGGCGCAGAAAGAAGCAAGAGAAATGCTGAAAGAGGTGCCAGAAGTCCAGAAAGACGAAGAAAAGTGATGAAAGAAGCAAGATATATGCAGAATGAACCAACAGAGGTGCAGAAAAAGGCCTTGTTGCTAAGTCATCCTGTGCCCCCAAGTTTTTACTGACTGGTACTTGTGGTAACTGACTCTGACTAACCAGGCCCAGAGCCAGTGCTATGCTGAAAGACACTTAGAATAGAGTGAAAACACCTACATACACTAGGGTATACTATGGGTTGGGGTACCCCTGTGATTGGCATGACCTCCCCTGTAAGGCCCTAGTATATAATAGGGCAGGGGGATTAAAACTACCTGTAACTCAGAAGTACAGAAAGAGGCAAGAGAGGTAGGAAATGTGCAGGAACAGGGGTGCAGAAAGAGGCAAGTGAGGTGCAGAAAGAAGGCCGAGAAGAGCAGAAAGAAGCAACAGATGTGCTAAAAGAGGCACAAAGGGTGCAGAAAGAACCAAGAGATGTGCAGAAAGAAGAAACAAAGGTGCAGAAGGAGGCACGAGGGGTGCAGAAAGAAGGAAGAGAAGTGCTTTCAGAAAGAAGCAAAAGAGGTGCTGAAATAGGTACAAATGGTGCAGAAAGAGGCAAGAGAGGGAAGATAGATGTAGAAAGAGGCAAGAGAGTTAGACAAATAGGGAAGAGGGGTGCAGAAAGAGGCAGGAGGAGTGCAGAAAGACGCAACAGAGGTGCTGAAAGAGGCAAGAGATGTGCAGAAAGAAGCAACAGAGGTGCAGAAAGACACAAGAGAGGTGTAGAAACAAGCAAGACAAGTGAAGAAAGAGCCAAGAGAATTGCTGAAAGAAGCAACAGAGCTTTAGAAAGAAGCAAGAGAAGTGCAGAAAGAGGCAAGTGAGGTGCGGAAAGAAGCAAGAACAGTGCAGAAGGAACCAACAGAGGTGCAGAAAGAGGCAACAGAGGTGCAGAAGGAGGCACAAGGGGTGCAGAAAGAAGGAAGAGAAGTGCAGTAAGAAGCAACAGAGATGCTGAAAGAGGCACGAAGGGTGCTGAAAGAGGCAAGAGAATTGCAGAAAGAAGCAACAGAGGTACAGAAAGAGGCAAGAGTGGTGCAGAAAGAGAGAAGAGAGGTGTAGAAAGAGGCAAGAGGGTTGCACAAATAGCTAAGAGGGGTGCAAAAAGAGGCAGGAGGGGTGCAGAAAGAATTAACAGAGGTGCAGAAAGAGGCAACGGAGGTGCAGAAAGAACAACAGAGGTTTAGAAAGAAGCAAGAGAAGTGCAGAAAGAGGCAAGTGAGGTGCAGAAAGAAGCAAGAGCAGTGCAGATACCACCCAACAAAGGTGCAAAAAGAGGCAAGGGGGTGCAGAAAGAGGTAGGAGAGGTGCACAAAGAGGCAAGAGAGGTACAGAAAGAGGCATGAGGGGTGCAAAAAGAAGGAAGAGAAGTGCAGAAAGAGGCAAGAGAATTGCTGAAAGAAGCATCAGAGGCGTAGCAAGAGAACTGCAGAAAGAGACAAGTGAGGTGCATAAAGAAGCAAGAGCAGTGCAGAAAGAACCAACAGAGGAGCAGAAAGAGGCCTTGTTGCAAAGTCCTTCTGTGCCCCCAACTTTTTGCTGACGGGTACTGTTGGTAACTGACTCTGACTAACCAGGGCTAGAGCCAGTGCTATGCTAAAAGACACTTAGAATACAGTGAAAACACCTACATACACTAGGGAACACTGTGCGTTGCGGTACCCCTCTGATTGGCATGACCTCCTCTGTAAGGCCCTAGTACATAATAGGGCAGGGGGATGAAAACTACCTCTAAGTCAGAGGTGCAGAAAGATGCTTCTTTAAGTAGTAATCACATTTGCAGAGTGGTGGAGAAAGGGTGTTGGGCCTCCGACCAACGCTCAGGAATTCCGCTGCATAGGACTCAGAGGAGGTACCAGGAGGGCTTCTTGGACCCCAAAGTCCCTCAGCAGTAAATTGGACTTCATCCCCTATCCCGTAGTCTGCCAGGAGGCGCGTTTGCAGAGTGGTGGAGAAAGGGGGCATGTCATCTGAAGACGTCTTAGTAATCCCACTGTGTGGGACTTACTGGAGGTAACAAGAGGGGTAGTTGGCCCCCAAGGACAACCCTGGGGGCCAACTACCCCTCCTGTTACCTCCAGTAATTCCCACACAGTAGGACTGCTAAGTTCACATAGCAGGCCACGGCTCCTTTGCCAACCACTCGGCAAACGTGCTCCCTGGCGCGCTCTTCGATGGGGATTGAAGTCCCCTTTGCTGTTGGGGGTCCTTTAGGGGCAAACTAGCCTACCTCTTACCGCCAGTAAGTGCCACACACCTGAATTGCTCAGTGATCTGAGGCCACGCCCCCTTTTTACACCACTCTGCAAACACGGCTCCTGGCGCACTGCTGCTTGGGGATGAAGTCCACTTGTGTCCTGAGGTCCTCAGGACACAAGAGGACCTCATCGCCCCACCGGCAATGCACCAAGATGCGCGAGGCGCTTACTGGAGGTACTTGGTGGGCTAGTTGGCCCCCAGGGACCCCCAGTATTCATGGGGACTTAATTTCCCAACTTACAACATGCCAGGGGGGCGCGTTTGCAGATTGGTGCAGGGAGGGGGCGGGGCCTCCTGCGTGATGCCTGATTTATTTTTAATGAGGGGGCTGTGTGGCCCCCCTTCTTTTACAATATTTGGGGCCCTGGTGACCCCACCCCCCATGGCCTGACCCCTTAAAAAAAAAAAAACGGAAAGGGGGCTGCACGGCCCCCCTCCCGAGGCCAGTTTCGGCCCCGGTGTCCGCATTCCCCAGGGCATGGCCTTCTTTTAAAAATGTATTCATTGTGAAGGGGGGCCGTGTGGCCCCCCTTCCCTTGGCCACTATTGACCTCAGGGACCCTATCCCCTGGGGCCAGCCTGCATTTTTGCTTTTCTTTTTTTAATTAAATTGGAGGAGAGCCACGTGGCCCACCTCCCGGGCAACTTCTGGCCCCGGGGACCCCATCCCCCGGGGCAAGCCCTCAAGTTGGGGACTGTGGGGGGAGCCCCCATGTTCCTGTCGGCCCCCCGCCTCCTGCAGGAGTCGGCATTGCTTTTGAGCAAGGGAAGCTGCTGACATGCAGCTCCCCTTGCTCAAAAGCAATCCTGCGTTGCTTCATTGAAGCGAGAGCAGGTTTTCCTGCTCTCGCTTCAATGAAGCAAAGCAGAGTTTGCTATTCCAGGGCGGGAGCTGTGCCCCATCCCCCCCGCCATAGCAAACAGCAATGTCCCTGGGGTGGGCACCCCGGGACATTGCAGGTGCCAGCCCTGGGGTGTGGCGGTCCCCGGGGCCATGAAGGGCTCCAAGAGGGGGGCAGCTTGGCCCCCCTCCCAATGTTTCTAAAGCCCCGGGGAGGTGGCGGTCCCTGGGGCTTGGGGGGCCTGAGAGGCCCCCCATATCTTATTAAAACAAGCCCCGGGGAGGTGGCGGGCCCTCGCTATATAATTTGGCATTGCCTCCGGTACCTGGCCCACCTCGGGGCTTATAGATAACAAAGCGCAAGAGCGCTTCCTTTTTGAAAAAAAATTCTCTGCAGGATTCACGCACTTTGCGCGAATTCTGGCGAGTTAAAATTTTTTTTTTTTTTTTTTGGGCCTGGGTCCCTCTGGGACCCCTGAGCAGGCCTAGGGGGTCAGGGTGTTTCTACAAGGGACTGTATGGATAACTGTATACTTGTAATAGTGATTTTATAACACACTAAGTATGAGTTACTATCTATAGGAATAAATGAAGTGATGTTTGTATAAGTGTGTAGCTGAGTAAATGTAAGTATGATCAATTGTTTGCATAAGTGAGTAGGACGACTGCATACGTGAATAGGATGTATGCTGGTGTGTAATGTTGATGTAGGTGTATAAGTATATTTGATAGTGTTCTATTGATCTTTGTCAGCATGTATGAGTGAATCTATAGGTAAGTGTTTAGATGTGTGTGTAGATCTAGGAATCACTAAGTGGGTTTTTAGAAACTTATATTGGTGTCAATGATTTCAAATATGGTACTCCATATTTTATAATGAGTGATGAAAGGTTATACTAGTGTATGATGAGGTGTATCAGATTGTCACGTGGATGATGTCATCAGTGATGTCATTTGAGATGTCATCAGTGATGTCATCAGTGATGTCACTGACCATGTCAATCAATCAATTCAAAACTTTATTCGGTTATAAAACATTGATAACCATAAAAGTACATGAGACATATTGGACACAGTTCAGACAATTTAAAAACAAGTGCGGTGAATATACATTTTTAAAAGTACATTATCATTAAAACGTTATCGATTTCCTTAAATGAAAAACATTTCTAAGAAATTCAGAGACAGATGCTACCGTGAATATATCTTCAAGTTTACGAATTATCAGAAATGCAGGGCGGCAATGTCTAAAATTCATATACTTTAAAATTGGCTTAATCCACCTTTCCCTTGATATTGAATAATATTTACAAAAGAATAAAATATGAATATCCGATTGGGTGGATATATTGTCACAGGGGCATTTACTAATTCCAGCTGTCCAATCATTATTGTCAGGGAAACTCACTGTCCTAAAAAGAAACCCCAGTCTAAAACGTATCAGCAGAAACCTTTCATGTTCCGTCAACCGCAGGGTTAAGTAGAGTTGAATAGCCTGCGTGGTTAAAATCAGTTGATGGGACATCACTGTTATTTAATCAACTCAGTGTGATCTCTTAAATTCACAAAGTGCATCATACATAACCTTTTCAGTTCCTTTCTCGAAATCTTCGCCATAGACTCGGGATCATCATAAAATTCGGGATGATTATTATGGCCACAGAAACTTTTAATATAACTCAGCCATTTCATTCGATGAGCACCCTCCAATTTTAAAGCGTCCCTCAGAATGAGATGATTCAAATGGCACTCGTTTGTAATCCATACCCTGTGCCACAAAAGAACCGGCTGGATTCTAATAATGTCCTCAATGTATAACATACCAAGTTCAGCGTGGATATTATAGGTGGATGTGCTCACTGGCGTAGTTAGGAGAAATCGCAGAAAGCTATTCTCTATCAACTGTAAACTAGTTACATTTGAGATGCCCCAAATTCCCGCGCCATAAGTTGCTACTGCCACACAACTAGATTTGTAAATGCGCAATAGCTCATTGACTGGTTTCTTACCCATCTTTTTACTAAAAAGTTTGAGGGCCATTATGGACTTGGTGAACAACATATTTCTCCCCTTGACTGCAGAATTCCACTGGCCTGTGCAGTCAAACAGAATTCCTAAATAAGGGAAGGTAAAGATGTAATCTAATGGCTTAGAATCTATCAACATTACTTTTTTCCTCTGTTTTGTTTTGGTGCCACAATTCATAGCAAAGGTTTTAGTGCAATTCACCTTCAGGTCCAAACCGCTCATGAAGGTAGAAAAGGAAGTAATCATGGTTTGCATTGCAACGGGGGTCCTTGCCACCAAAACGGCATCATCGGCGTAAATTAGTGCCGGAATATGACGTTTTGATGCCGTGGGCATAT
Organism: Triturus cristatus; assembly: GCF_964204655.1. NCBI lineage: Eukaryota > Metazoa > Chordata > Amphibia > Caudata > Salamandridae > Triturus > Triturus cristatus. The sequence goes on from NC_140594.1 coordinate 1,153,725,524, forward strand.
CTACACAATCCCTCAGCAGAATATCTTCTAACTCATTAATGTAAATTAGAAATAGAAACGGGGCAAGGACACAACCTTGTCTTACTCCCCTCGCAATGTTGAACATTCTGGTGCACTCTCCATTTAAACCATATCTGATTGTTGCCCTAGCCCCATTATACAGCTCCCTTTAAGAAACAAATAATATTATCCTTTACTCCCAATCGTGTTCAAATTAACCATAATTTGCTGTGATTAACACAGTCAAAGGCGGAAGCTAAGTCCACAAAGGTTAAAAATAATCTCCCACCCTTAGCCTTGGTATACTTTTCCAATAAAATAAATAGGTTGAGACCTTGATCTACTGTCCCTACCCCTCCTCTAAAGCCATATTGCAGGTCACTAATGATCTTATGCTCGTCTGCCCATGACTGCAGCCTATCTAGGATGACCCTACTCACAATTTTAATAGTTGAGTCGAGTAGGGATATAGGGCGATAGCACTTACAGCTTGCCCTGTCGCCCTTTTTAAAAATAGATACCAAGTATTAGGGAGGCCAAGCATACAAGCAGCATTCAGGAATCTAGTTAGTAGAGGAGCCCATAATATTAAGTTGTTTTTGAAAACATCTACCGGTACACCGTCTGGGCCTGGTGCCTTGCCCCCCTGGCTCGAACTGATGGCCTTCAACACCTTACTCAATGTAAAAGAGAGGTTCAAGCTCTTAAAATTTGTAGATGCTTTGGGCATATCCTGCTTAGTCAGTTCCCACAAAGGGTCAGCAGGACTATAAAGAGACTCAAAATAGCTCACACATTCATCCTCAGCAATTGCAATCTCAACCCGCGCCCTAGTGTCATCCTTAAAGTATGGTGCGTTGACTGCCCTCCAAAAAGCTGTCATATCGTTCCGCTCAGAAGCTCCTAATAAATTCTCCCATGCATCCTTCTTTATTTTAGCCCTCCTATTCTTAATTGCCAATTTATAAGATTTCCGAAGCTCCCTGATCTGTTTCTTGTCTTTAACATGCCCATTCAATGCCAGTTTAAGTTTAGAGTGTGCCTTAGTACACTCTTGATCAAACCATCCCTTCTTATTACTTTTATTGTGTTTTTTCGAACTGACCCACAAACTTTCCTTAATACATGTTATAATAATACTAAAATTATTAAATACTTCGGAGTCCTTGGAAAGTCGGCAGGTACAATTTTAGACCACTTTAGGGCATATCCAGTCTGTCTAGAGATGGTAATATCTCTTAATTGCAACCTGGGAATGCTATCGGAAATGGCACGAGGGTCAATAATTTCCACCCTAATGGGGAAATGGTCACTGAGGGATATTCCTAGTACATTATATTTTCCAACACTTCCCCTAAAACACGAGGAAATCAAAACATAGTCAATTACAGAAGAAAGTCCCCTACCACAAAAGGTAGTAGAGAACGGAACCTCTGGTTGACATAATGTATTTGCAAACCCTAAATCGTTCATAAAAAGGATCTCATTCAAGGCGTCGCCCTTTCCTTTGTGTTCAAAGTGTGTAGAAATGGACTCCCTATCCAAGGTCAAGCCACAATTTCCTTTACCAGCTCTATTACAAATTGCACCCCCATATGGCAACAAACTCCTTTCCTTCGTTACAGAGTATAGAGTTAATTTCGGAACTTAGCTTTTTAAATACTAGGGCTAAGTCAGCCAAGGGAACATTATTGTATAGGTTAATAACCAAGATGCAAAGATTTTTGTTCATGTGTAGACCGACGATATGGTAATAGGTAGTATTATAAAAAAACCTCAATACTTTTACATATAAAACAATTAGAAACATATGTGCAGAGCCCACCCTTGGCTCTGACCATGTCATGAATGATGTAATATGTGATATCATCAGCAGTGGATTGCGGGCGCGCGAGTTTTAGTTAGTGAAAACTAACTATAACAAAGGAATTTCAATGGTTTTGTACTAGTGAAATGTCCAGCTAACTATAACACCCCTGAAACCTCTGTTTTTTCAGTGAATTTCTAAGGTTTTTTAAATGCTAATTCCTAACTATCCATTACAAAAATGGGGTAACCCAATAGTGATCAAGGACCTGGGTAGATTATGATACAAAAAACAATGGTCCTAGACCTTTATTTATAAATCAACTAATGATTATGTGAGCTAATAGCTCATATGACTTAATCCATTATTTACAACATAAGAGTGCAACAGACCATAATCTGGGTCACCGTACATTTTATTCTCAAATCAAATGGTGAAAAACAGACCATGTTATATGCGTTTGTCGATTTTAAAGAAGAAAAAGGGGAGGTGGCTCCAGAAGGAAAGTGCATAGAATTAGAGGTGCTCAAGTGTGAAGTGATAAGGAAGAGGGTATTCAAAGGAATGGTATAGAAGAGTTTAGTATTTCAAAAAACACACAGGACTGGTTGTAAATCACCGTCCTTAGGAAAGCCTGGCCACAAAACAGTTACAAATATATTGCAATTTCAATTCACATAGAATTCCATTCTAAGGTGGCACGTGGGGGGTAAGATTCAATATCCAGGCTTGGTTAAATGGGCGTCGACGTTTCGACCCGTCTTATGACCATGAGGGCAATTAGATCCTCGGCCTTGCGGATCTTCATCAGGACAGAGTGGAGCAACCAAAGGGGGAGGTATGGGGCCTAGTCACATACCGTAAAATCTGGTCTACTGGTCAGTAGTAGGGAGCAAAAGGTCGGTAATTCTTATGGTTGATGCCGCCAATATCGCTGGTGGATGTGCGTCGAAAAAACTTAAAGCTGAAGATAGAATCTGTAGCCAATAATTAGGTCAGTCTATGAGTCAGTGTACTCCATTATTGTTAATCGGGTCCGCATACATGGAAATCCAATTAGAACTGTGAAGCGTGCTTCATCTGCGTCCGTCTCCCGCCGTGTATGACATGCGTTAGGTTTAAAAAAATTGATGAACTTTTAACCTCCACGTGTTGTAGAATGTTCTAGAAAGTGGGTTGATAGAATCCGTTGCATTTCTGACTTCGATGTGTACTTGAATATTAAAAAAGCTATTTCTATGGAAAAGTAGAAAGACAGTAATAGAGAGAATTTTTGAAAGCTAAAAGAATCAAGGAACTATTGTAATTTGTTCTTGATTACCTACTGGCGGTCGCCAGTAGGTAGTTATCACTGTTAACGGTCTGAAAGTGCGGTGTTGCTCAGAGTGGCATGGTGGTGATATGAAATGGTGGTACACTCTTGTATGAAACCAAGAGTCTAAACCGTGAGGTCATTGCTGGTCTGATGTTTGTAGCATATGTGTGCAAGTAGTGTTAGTAGGCGTTTATACCATACAGGGAGTGGGAAGCGAACTACTGACCGCTACTGTGTGTTGATAGTATACCGGAAGCGGGAAGCGAAGTAGTTACGCCTACCGGTGTGAAGACTTGGGGATGAAACCAAGCTGATTGCTGTAAAGTGATGGGCTCTGGGCGGTGTAGGATACTAGCCACTGTAGTATAAGTGTGTAAGTAGTGTTAGTATGCGTTTATAGTATATAGGGAGCAGGAAGCGAACTACTCATCCCTACTGGTGTGAAGACTCTGGGATTAAACCGTGAGCCTAAATTGTGAGCTCATTGCTGTAAAGTGATGTGCTCTGGGCGCTGTAGCATACTTGTGGAAGAAGTGTTAGTTTACGTTTATACAATATAGGGAGTGGGAAGCAAAAGTCTTACCCCTACCGGTGTCAAGACTCGTGGATGAAACTATGAGCTCATTGATGTAAAGTCATGTGCTCTATGTAGTATTCCATTGTAAATCATAGTAGAATTTTAGTCTGTAAATCTAAGGGGCATATTATCAAGGAACGGCATTAAAATGATCGCCGTTTTAGCGGCAGGAAACTGCTGCTAAAACGGCGATAATGGGCTTGATAATATGCCGTAGACAATTCCAATAGAAGCCCATGTTGACACGAGAACATGGGCTTCTATTGGAATTCTCTACGGCATATTATCAAGCCCATTATCGCCGTTTTAGCGGCAGTTTCCTGCCGCTAAAGCAGAGATAATTTTAACGCCGTACCTTGATAATATGGCCCTCAGTATGTAATGTTAGAATGTAGGGCTGTCATGAGGGGAACCTTGCGGAGTTTGTACACAGTGTTGGATTAGACGGTTGCTTTGCTGTCTGCTCCTGTTGGTGGTTGTTTCAGGTGTCTTGTTTTCTTGTAATCTACTTATTGGATTCACTGCTGTCTGCCTCTTCACTAAATAAATTTGGCGACGAGTGGGAGAAGGCAAAAAGAAGACACCACTCAGCAATATTTCAAAATTGCTTGCGTTGTGCCGAAGACCCGTTTTGTTTGTGTAGCTGTTTCTACTCATGCCAGGGTTGTCGGCTCATTAAACTATGTCATCCGACTTCTGGTTGGATTTATATTTTTAGATTTTGCGCTTCCTCTGCTTCTTCACTACATTCTGGTCGCTGTACTACATGTGTGTAAGTAGTGTTAGTATGCGTTTATACTAACAAATGAATCATGGTAGTAGGGAGGGCGACCTCTCAGGCGCAGCTCATACAATGTCCTGGGGTGTGCATTCGCTGGACATTTGTGTTTGCTATTAGAGGGTGGTGCATGGCTTCCACCCTGTAATAGCAAATACTTGTTCGACTACTTGAAGCGAGAGGAGGAAAACCTTGTATCGCTGTAATAGAGGGGATGCAGATGGTAAAAATGGAGAGAAAAGAACAAAACAAAAAAAAAGCGGGGTCTCACCCGTTCTTTTAAATGAGGCCCCTGGTGGGTGGGTACAGTTCCGTGGCCAATCCAATTATTATATTGCGGGGTCTCTGTAGGACTGGAGATCTTAATGTCACATGTAAATGAGGCACGTAAGGGCACAGAGACGTTTTGCAGCCTAGGGGAGCGCCACCTTCCCGGGTATTGTTTACTAATTGTTCGGGGGGGTTCGATGCCAACTGAAGTCCAGGAATCGCCACACTCCGGGTCTTTTTTTAAATATGCAGGGTGGGCCTCGGCAGTCCCTGAAGCCTCGGTGGTCCTAGGCAGTGCCTTATTTGTTCTGTAATCACACGGGCAGTACTTATGGTGTTATGAAGTGATACACTCATAGAACTTTTGCTGTTGTACAATTACCCAGGCTTCATTTGTCTAATAGTCAGTTAGATTATGTTTGGTAGGTGCACTCTAATATTAAATAATGTTGTCCTTAAAATCTCCTATAAACAGATGATTTTCACAATAAACAATAGACAAGTGTCGTCAGAAAAAGAAGACGTATACACTCCGTTATTTATTTGAAAAAATAAGTGACCTTTATTAAAACAGAAATAAATAGAGATGTAACTTTATTAGAACAGTATAATAAAAAAAACGTGGGTTGGACTCCAGTGGAAGCAGCGTAGGAAACCTGCAAGACAAAAATGAAGCATATGTATGTGTGCTATGTGGAAGAGGTAAAGAAACGTAGTATGAATGAAAGGACCATAGTGAGAATGGAAGGGAGGGGGAGTGGGTGGAAGGGAGAAGGGGAGCGAGAGTCAAAGCCCTTAGTGTTTACCCTCCGTCACCCATTTGTCTAGGACGCTGGGGTCTGCGAGAAAGAGGTTGGTTCAGCAAGTCCTTAAAATTAAATACATGAGGCCAGAGATTATGGGCCATATTATGAAGGAAGGGCGATAACATTATTGCCGCTTTAGCGGCAGGAAACTGCAGCTAAAGCGGCGATAAGGGGTTGATAATATGCCCTTGTGAATTCCCTTAGAAGCCCAGGTTCTGATGTGAACCTGGGCTTCTATAGGAATTTACAAGGGCATATTATCAACCCCTTATCGTCGCTTTAGCTGCAGTTTCCTGTCGCTAAAGTGGTGATAATGTTATCGCCGTTGTTTGATAATATAGTCCTACATTATTAGCTAAGGGAAAATCGCTTGCATGCACCTGTGCACCCAGGGTGCTGCACCCCAACCCCTTAACCCGCACTGTCTTCAATTGTAGGTCTTGCACACCGAGGCTTCGCTGCTCACCTGCCACCACTGGTGTGTCCCACGACATGTTGGTGCAAGCTCCTAGTCCGGGGTATGTTTGTACGCTAGACCTGGTCTCCGGTTGGGAACGGTGTCTTGATACCACGATGGAAGGTGTCAGAATGACATGGCATCAGCACCGGTTGAGCACCTGCTGCGTGCTTTTTTGTGCAACTAACTCAGTGTCTGAAAAGGGAGAAATAATATAATGGTGGAAACGTCTGGAGGTAAATGAAGGTATATTTCAAGCTTGATAGAAAATAGGAGTTGAGTGCATCCTTCGTTTTTGAAGTACGATCTACCAACTGTTAGTGGTAATCGTGGTTCAAAGAGGAGTTGGAGTGCATGAGAATACACAAGGTTAAATAATAATATGTTATGCCAATGTTCACATACAAAGGAATAGAGCGCATGCTAGAAGCATAATGTGCGCGTGTAATGCAGTGGCGGGAGCCTGTGTGCATGTACACTTGGTAAGGAGCTCACTACAGTCTCCTAAAAGCCAATGCCACGTGTCTGTAGGGCAGCGCTACCCGCTAGCTCAGGCCTATAGTACGGTCCAGCAGGTCCTTAAAATTAGACCAATGTGATTGAATGAGGTCAGAGATCACATCATTACGCACGGCAACATCGCTTTTTTGCACGTGCGCACTCAGGGTGATGCACCCCACCCCTCCCGCAGAACCGCCCTCAACAGGTGTCTGTAGGGCAGCGCTGCCCGTAGGTTCAGGCCTACCTTATGGTATAGCAGGTCTTTAAAATGAGACAGAAATGTGACTGAATGAGGTCAAAGATCACATCATAACACATGGCAATATCGCTTATTCGCACGTGCGCAGTCTGGCTGATGCATCCCATCCCTAACACAGGGCCTGGCAACGTGTACTCGTCGAATACGCAACGCGCAGCAGGCGCGACCCTATACGTACATGACGTAACGCGTGGCTCGGTACTGCATACCCGTCGAATACCAAAGTAGTACCTGGGGTGACTTCATGCGTATATGATGTTACGCGGGACGCGGTGCCACAAGTTCGTCTGATACGAAATGCGCATCCTTTACGAGTTTAGCAATATGGCGGATAGCATTCGTGTGTGTGATTACATGATTTTTAAAGTTAAAAACAAGAAGTATAATAGAGTTCCAAATTATTAAAAAATATAATAGAAAACATATAGGTTTTAGAAACATTAAAATATGAAATTAACATTTAAAAAACCTTCGAAATTCACTGAAATAAACATAGGTTTTACAGACGTTATAGTTAGGAATTCAGAAAGTCATTTGAGATGTCATCAGTGATGTCACTGACTATGTCATGAGTGATGTAATCAGTGACATCATCAGTGCATTGCGGGCGCGCGAGTTATAGTTAGCTCAACTAACTATAACAGGCGAATTTCTCTGGCTAGACATGTATTGAGCCCTTGTGAATGAATATTCACCCATTGCTCAGTGCTTGAGGGCTTCTGCACTCATCTCTGCTTCCCTATTATTCTAGGACCTTTTAGTTTTCTATGTTCATTTTTGTAGTTTCCATACATTTATCTCATTGTAAATCATTTTTTTGAAGACATAAGACTGTCTTGAAGAAATAAGACACCTTTATTTGATTATTGTGTCAAACTATATCTCTATCCAGACTGATGAGGATTCTGACCCCCATAGACTTGGCCTGACAGCTGCGGAGACTTTGTGTTGGTTGCCTTGTTTTTGCTAATCCATGATGGGCAGCATCAGTCCTGCTCTCCATGAGCCATTGCTCTGCAGTGCTCACCCTGTGACCTTTCACTTACCACTTAGCATCTTACGTTTTTTTCTAAAATATCCCAGGTCACAGGGTGAGAATTTCAGAAGGATCGCTCATGAAGAGCAAAACTTCAGTTCAATATCACAAATACGTTTTGATAATGTTCTATTTTTAAGAAGTGACTCATCTTCCTTTGGTGGCACCAGAACACTATTTATAAAGTCTGTGTGTTGTAAAGAGTGTTAAAGTAAGAGAACAAACCATAAGGGGAAAGGAAAGCTTCATAATAATAATAAAAAATAATATAATAATTTTAATGGGTCGTAATTGCTGGAGATGTTAATTTCTGGTGGAAACTAGCTGATACGTTTCTTTCTTAGAGTTTTGTATAGCGCGAACTAGACCCGAGAAATTGGGTATCAGAGCGCTTTACATGAGTACCAGTTTTGTTACAGTTGAACACATTCATTTTTGTTAGGCACGGGGAGATTAAGTGATTTGCCCAGAATCACAGGATGTTGAGTGTCGTTGCCGAGTTTCGAACCCGGTTCCCCAGGTTCAAAGTCGACCGCTCTAGCCGTAAGGCAACATCATCTCCCCAATTTTTAAGTCTTCTCTACTGATTCCTACGGTAAAGTCAGGTCTAGCCCTGGGTCTCTCCCCATGTAGCTTTCAGCACATCTGTTTGTAAGTAGCACTGTTCTGATCAATAACCAAAATATAACTTTGCTTTATTTATTATTAAACATTTGCAATGTATAAGAGTTTTAGATGTTACTTTTGTGTAATCACATTACATTTTTTACTCACTTCACAGGGTTTCCATTTCTCAGTAGTGATGATGTTTGTTTGAGTAAAGAAGAGCCAGTTGCAATTTCTATAGATCACACTGGCTCGGAGATGGTGGAAGGAAGCACAGACGCTAACTCTGGTAAGCCCTTAGTCTTCTAATTACTACCAATGTTCACATTCATCAGAGTACCCAAAGTACACAGATGGCTAACTTTAACCCATGCATTTTATAATTGGAAAAGAGTTTCACAAACATTTCATCTAGTGAATTTTGTGACTGAATTTGCCCCTAGTCCAAACACGTTAGTTGCTCTTTAAACATTTTTTACTGTCTACCAGCAGCGAGAATCGTGGCAGGCACGTGTGCAATGTATTATATAAAAACTCATCATTCATGGACCTAAACCTTACAACACTCTCTTGGTAGCTTCAGCAAGGATAGATCTTTTCCTGCCCAGTCAATTCGCGCTTTGTTAAATGCCATTTGATCTCATATTAAAGAATGATTCTCTTCCCTCTTTTTGAATGAAGAGATATTTAGCTGAACAATGTGTATTTCTAGATGTAGTTATACTGTTCTTAACCTTGCTTTACAAATCACAGGATTTGAGGTCCTATCACTCCGCATAAAAGATGAGGAAGGCAGCTATTGTATGGACCATTTGGAAAGAAGGAGGATAAAAAGGATACAGAATCCCTCAGGTGAGTGAAGGGCACTTAACTGCTTGGAGACTCCACTCCGCAGATTTGCGAAGGACATGTTTTGTGGCATTTTTAGAACCTATTCAAGTCCACCACTGTTGATTTACTAGAATTATAAGGAATGTTGTAGTGATATCACATGACCTTTGACCAGATAATGTTAATATAACAGATATTTCTGAAAGTGACTGACATACCCACACTACTGACAGAATTTCTGTAAAAACTTCTTTATCTCCTTTTGAAAATGCAACCACCCACTGACATATTGTCCATAAACAACAAGGAGTTAACTGAGGAAATGTGCTGGCACTCTAGGTCATTTAAGTTAACTGCAGGGTCAACTTATGGCCTCAACAAACTAGGCTGATATTAGTGAGTCTCCCAATAAATATTAACCATAAATATGATTACATTTTTAAAATCTGTTACTAAAATACTTTTGAATAAAAATGTTAAAGGTTTGTGGATAATGAAACGAGACACTAGAGTCACTATTCAACATCCTAACTTGGCACATTCTCTAATGTCTGCCACTCTGTTCCCATCTCTGCCACTCTGTTCCCATCTCTGCCACTCTGTTCTCATCTCTGCCAGTCTCCCTCTCATCTCTGCCACTCTGTTCTCATCTCTGCCAGTTTCCCTCTCATCTCTGCCACTCTGTTCTCATCTCTGCCATTCTCCCTCTCATCTCTGTTAGGTTTCTCTACTCCTGAGATAGCCATTATGTCCGGTTGTAGTGGCACAGGGGTGTTTGAGGTGGGGTGGGCAGTGCATATTGCGATGAATACACAGCGGAGCCCCAGTGGTGCCCACCACCTCTCTTGCGGTGCTGAAGATATGTATTGTTTTGACTGTTGCTGAGATTCTCATACAGCTGGAGCATCTCAATCTCACATTGAGCCGAACCATCCTGTGTACCCACTGAGGTGGCCCCCATTTATAGCTCCGCTCTGATGTCAAGAAAACACTCTAAGTGTGCATCTCTAGTTGAGAATAACTACCGTCAAGCTACATCAGGCCGAAAGTGATGAAAGCATTATCAATATTTGGTGGTACCAACCACTTTACCTCTACCAGTTGGGAGTGCCAGCTATTCTATTCCCCTAATGTAAAGATTGCTCAGTTCATCTAAATGGGGGTGTGTTGACTCCATGAGGTAATGCTTGGAATTTTCCTGGTTGGGTATAAACATGTATAAACATGGGTGGGGGTGCACTTGTGCCTGCCCGAGTGGCATGACTGGCCAAAATTGATTTTGAACCTTGCAGTCTGCATAACTGCAATTTCCTGTCTGCCCTCCCTGAAACCATTCCTTTGCAATTAACTGCAGTTCTCCTACCAGTGAGCAAACCCAATCACCAGTTCCTCTCCGAATCTGCATTCCTAAAATATGCCTGGATTGGGGCCGTTCCACCTGAGCTAGTTTCATCCAGTCTCAGGAGGGTGTTCGTTGCTACCTCACCTGGCCATGACCTCATGTAGCTGAGACATCTACAGCTTTGGAGGAGTTCAAGGAGTGCAGATAACGGGATTGGTCTGGAGAGGTCAGCAAGTGAAGATTAGTTTGGCCCCTGTAACCAATACTGTGTACAACATTTGCCTGTGTTAGAAATTAGGTTATTCATTTGTGTGGGGGGTAGCCCTGCCAACTTAATAAAGGCAGTCTGATTAGGTGACTACATAGTCCTTAGTTAATTTCTGTTCAACTCCAGGTAACAAATTGACAAGCAGTAGGCAGTTCCCCAGACAAATGTATGTTAAGTTCAAGCTGTACCCAATATGTTTTAAGTCAATCATACAGCACAATAACATTCCTAATCCAATTTAGAAAAATGGAATAAAAAAAATAAAGAGTACGGTCAAATCAGATGAGAGTAACCTGAGATATGAGTTTATGAACTTTTAAGATAAAATGTGCCAAGAAAACATAAAGTGAAAGTAACAGTTCATGGTTGATTGGGAGCGATGAGCAATTTCAGGCCTACTGTGATGCAGATGTTGAGGTAAATCAAGTGGGTCTAAGTTCTCAAAAACAGTCCAAGTTTTTACATTTTGACTTGGATGTTTTGCCTAACTCTAAGTGCCCAAGGGGGTAAGTTGGGAAGCTAAAGCTGGTGAGGGTCCCTCAAAGCCAAGTATGTCATCACTAAGCTCCCTCTGAAGATGATTTCATACCCACCAAGGCCCCTTTGTTACAGATGTATATTTGCCTTCCCACTGACGTCCAAAGTTTTACCTTCGAACGTATTCACTTTTTTTGTTTTTGAAATCCTCTTGTGGGGCAGGGCTCGAATCTGTAGCCACGGAGCACCTTACAAGGCTGTACACCTTCACTATGAGATCCTGCTGATGCTTTTATCTTTGGGCAAAAGCTCAGACCGGGGTGAATCTAGATATCTTGTCCACCTAGGGTGCACAAGGGAGGGTGTAAATGGGGGAAACCTCAGCACCTTGTCCTAGTCTTTTAGAGATGGAAAAATGATCTGAGGAGATGTTGGTGAGGTGCCAGTCATAACCTTTGTGGTAGCCAGTGACTGGGAAATTCTAAACACCTTATCTTGGTAACTTTCTTGGGAAATTCCTACCTACTCTTTTAGCACATACTTTCTCAGTTTACTGCAAACCTTCCCAGAATTTCTTATCCAAGACAACTTTAGCCTTCTTTTACCAGTAAGTGTCCAGTCTGCCTTTCTAGCTACTCCCCTGTGGAGATGAGCTGTCCTTCCCTCTGCCTTTGCTAAAATGGGGTTTCCTAGCCGCTAGGTGCACAGGCTGCAACTCTAAGTGTCTCTGGGAATGAATGCTATAAGTTCCTGACATTTCCCTTTGGGGTGCCCACTTCAAAGGAAGAAAGCAGCTCTTTATGTTGCCAACTTTTTCTGTTCCCCCAACTAGATGATAAAGCCCTGCTAAGTGGCCAATGTTAGCATCACTTCAACCTTGCTGCAACCAGAAGCCAAAAGATTGTCTTCCAAGGTGAGGGTTGTTAAAAGCCAGCAAGGATTGTATGTTCATTTTCTGAAGAAGGGGCAATAGGATAACAATGTCTAGACTAATTTACTCTCAGGCAACACAAAGTACACTTTTCTTAAGTTTCTTTTCAGCTTTTCTCTTCAACTCACTTGAGCCATACAGTTTTGCCTTATGTTTGGATGAGGTAAATATACATTGGAACCCAGGTATGGCATTGAAATGCTAGTGGAGTATTTGTGAAGATTCTATTATTGCCTCACTGGAAAGTTAAATAAGTCAATTAGGTGAAACCAATACGGAGGAAATGATTGTGGATCAAAGCACACATGCTAGGACGCTGTTTATTAGTGTCCTAGAGCACAGAGTCCTAAACCCAAAACAACCAGGCAGGAAAGCAGTAGAGACTGTGACAAAAACGATGTTCTTACTTACACGCTCCATCGAAGAAAGAGGTACAACCCATTGCTCAAATATTTCACAAAAGAAAGGGAACACATTTGTTTGAAACATTAAAAACCCATCATAGCAGTGTGTTCTTTGTATTGCCGGCCAAAACGATTACCTACAAAATAAGCAATTTTGATCGCTCACTCACTCATCTCTTGTCATTTCCTTACACTTTGTAATATTAATTTATTTCAGATATGCACATGTAGACAAGAACAAGGTTGGTTTAATGTTCGTAGGCGTGAGGGAAAATAATCTGGAGTGGAATTCATACATTACTCTAAATTTCCTGATTCTACTGTTTCCATCTGAATCAAGAATTGAACCAAAGTTGTAGAAGGGGCCTGGACGGCTTGTTTCTTTGTAAATTTGAAGTGAATACGCTTGAAAGTTACATTTTTCCCGAATTTGCGCTCAGAATAATAATTTTTTTTTTTTTATTCTATGGAGACTCATGACTAGAGTGCCAATAACCGATCTGATTTTCTTTCCATTTAACAGGTGACAAAGGCATAAACAGGCAGAAGGAAGCTAGAGACTCTATAAAACAAACTCACCCATACAAAACCTCTTCAGAGAAGATTAACACGATGATTCTTCAGAGCTCTGAGAAGGAGGCAAATGCAGGAAGCCAGATATGGCCAGAATCTGAAAGACAACTCAGAGGAGAGAAAACTGTGCAACATGAAATCAGTTTCAGCAATTCAGTGCATTTAAGTGTGCATCCGAGAAGTCCAAATAGAGGACACCCAGACACATACAATGAATGTAAGAGTGATCTAAGGAATTTGCAGTTGCCTAAAGATCTTGCGGAAACACAGCAAATTCAAAGAGTGTATGTGTGCACTGAAGGTGAACAGAACTGCACTCTGAAGGGAGATGTCTCTAGGCATATGAGACCAAGTGTTAGAGAGAGGCCATATGCATGCAATGAATGTGAGAAAAGCTTCTTTCAAAAGAGCCATCTTATCACACACAATAGAATACACTCAGGTGAAAAACCATATATTTGTATTTTTTGTCACAAAAGATTCAACCGGAAAGATTATCTGTATGAGCACACACGAATACATACTGGAGAAACGCCATATAAATGTTCTAAATGTGAGAAAAGCTTCATTCGGAAAAAAGATCTAAATTACCATCAAAGAAAACATTTTCTAAATATGAAAACCAACAGCTGAACAAACGAAAAATAAAATTGAACTGAGGACATACCATAATTATAGCAGGAAAAAAACTATTGCAACAATCCTATGTTCATTAGCTATGTTCCAGTGAGGTTTGTGACAAGGCAGGACTGCAGAAAGGTTCTTTACCTGAGAGCAAAAAACAGAACACCAAACAAACGTAGAAACCAAGTAAAACTTATTTAATAAGGAAAAATTGAGAACTTCCAGAATCTGTTGTTATTGATAACCTCTCTGTTGTCTTTCCATTGACAGAATGAAGTAAACAATTACAGTTAAGTCGCAGGTATTGGGCCTGAATAAAAGTTTATTATAAAACAATCCTTGTCAGACATGGAAAGCGATGTTGATTCTTGTTGAATAATTTGTTTAATAAGGCATTTTTAAGTTCCTACTAATTTCTGTGAGAAGTGTCAGTGGCTGTGTGTGTAAGACATTCCGAGTGATGGGTTGAAGTTGCTTCTGAGAACGACTGCACTAATGTCTTATTCTTTTTAACCTTTGGAAAAGTTTTAAAATAATGTGACTTTGTATGTGTAGGATTCCATTGGAGATTTTTCATTTGTCTGAGTGAGGACTCTATTGGTTAGCCAGTTGATTCTGAAATGTATTCTGTTTTGTAGGATACGCAATGGAGTTGTTTCATAACTGTGCACTGTAATCAATCTTACTGGTGCCCAAGGCCAGATGTATTTCATGGAGGGTGGTAGATAATGATTTTCTGCAAGAAGATGGTTCATGTTTTTGGGGTTCACAGGGCTGTACCATGACAGTCCATGGTCAGAAGCCTGAGGTGAAAGGTTTTCTGCTTTCTGTGGTATTTTAAGATACAGTAAGCCCTTCTTTGATTTGCATTCTCCATCAGTGCCGAGAGTAGAGATTTATTGGGGATTGGTAGATCTTTGGGGATGTTATGTGATTCATTTAGCCATGATTTTTCAGGAATAGGAACAAGCGGTCATGATCTTGATGAAAGTGGGCAGCTTCTGTATGATGTATGCTAAAGATCTAAAGTTGTGAAGCACACATTCGGTGGCAGTGTTGTGGTTTTTTTGATTGTCTCTTTATCAGTGAGTCAAGGAAAGGTTGGTAATAGGGTTAGGGGGTGTTCTTTTCTAAAGTTAATCTGAGCCTTGTTAGCATCAGGATTGGGAAGCAGTTTTAGGTAGAGTTTACAATCTCCTCAGTTCATATGATTTTTGTTAATCCAATATAAGTATTCTTTTCTACTTCTTTGTTCCTTCTATTGTGCATATGTAGTGCATATGTACTTTTAAAAAAATGTATTGTACTATTATGTTACTTTTATTTTTTCATCAAGTTCCTTCATTCCACCATACTGTTTAGCTGCTTAGCTTCTTGGCTGCATCTTTGAGAAAGCAGCTTAGTGAATTTGGGCAAAATATTGTAAGAAAGAATTTGATTTTGTAGGAGTTTTTGTTTGTGAGAGAAGGAACCTAAAATCTGATTTGTGCTCAATGGCCAATAGTAAACAGAGGTTTGCAAATTGATGCTGAGTTGTATTAGATTGAAGATTACAGTTTACAGTGTAATTATAGTGCAGCTATGAATTTACCAATTAGGTAATTGTATACAAAGAATAACATGATAAAATCAGTGGAGAGTCTAGACAACTGCTTTAGACAGAGTTTCACTCTTCTGTTGTGAGTGTTGTATATGTACTTACAGCCGTATGACACAGAGAAAGACAAGGCACATTAAGCTGAGTGATCCATTGAAAACACTTTATTCTTTCACCATTGGGGATACTCCCAAAATTAAAATACATTTGAAGCAACCACCCATTTATCGTGTGGGATAACCTAATGCCAGTGTTGCATAAAGTCTGTGACACGGGCTCTAGAAGTACACAACTGAAATAGAAAGAATAATTTGACTAAATAATTTATTGACTTCATCAGAAATATATTTGGTTATGATGACATTTTCATGGTTGTATCTTAATATAATATATTTTTCAACTTTAATTTGAAAAATATTATATAATAACATGAATATTTGCTCAAATTCACATGCTAATAGTCATATATTTCATATTCATATATGTGAAGGGATCTTAAAGAGGCAGAAGTGTAGAAATAACTTCTCCACAAATGCTAGTGCTACATACAGCTCTGGCTGAAAAGTCACATATGCTGAAAAGTCACATATTTTGGTAATTGTATTAGTTTCAATTAAAACAACATAACGTAATCAAATGAACAGAGATAGACTGATTTGGAAACTACTAAACAATTCTTTTGACATAATTACAAACAGTAAAATGGCATTTGTACGTATCATATTTTTGCTATTTTTAAATACACCTCGATCTGTTTATTAGGAAACATATGATGTGATATATATGGAGTAGCTATCTTCATTCAGCACCTGATTCAACTTTCTGCATAATCCACAGTTTCATTCAACCAATGCAAGAACTGGAAATAATTTAGTTGATCGTCTGCCACAGAATGAGGGTAGCCCCACAGCATCTGATCTCAATCTGCTCACACAATCTAAGTGCCTTGCTAAGTGCCTCTTGATAAAATGGTAGTCTGTAGGAAACTGACCACAGACAAAAAGTATCGAAACAGCCCCATAAAATACTTTAAATAAAACACAATACCACAAATGGAATAAAAGATGTCTGTCCTTTGAACAAATTTGCTCAGATTTCTCTGTAATGCAGTCTGTTAATTTTCTGCTCAACCGTGCGGCATTTCACATTTAAACATGTTAAACACACAAGCAGCTGTGTTTTGTTATGAGATTGGGTGGGTAGATACCTCTTCCGCTCTTCACCTGTACTAATTTCACGTTCACCTCAGTGCAGTATATCCAATAGTGTTATTCTACGGGCAGTATAAAGGCTTTTTGTCTCTTTGTCTGGAATGACAATAAGAATGTCTGCTCTCTATGAGAATTTGGGGTCTCGTTGAGTCTGCTCACCTGCACATACTGCTCTCCGTCCTTTACCTACTTACCCTGACCTCAGATGGGTGGGTACATGTACGGATATTTGTAAAGTGCATCTTTGTTTAAGAGTAAAGGGGCCATGATCCTGACAGACCCATAACAGGCGATTTATGTCAGATGGCAAATGTGATCAGCTGATGGGTTTGCAATTGTAGCACGATAATTTAGAAAGCACTTAAATCTTTTCTCCATGTGTTTGTATAACCTTAAAGGGAAATGAATGCAAAGTGTGTGTGTGTGTGTCTGTGTGTGTGTGTGTGTGTGTCTGTGTGTGTGTGTGCGCGCACAGATTTCAATGTGAAGCTGCATCATTCAGCCATCACACTTTTTCTAACATAAACAGTGATACTTTTATTTGGTTATTTGCCCATTATATTTCTATTCATGTTTTGTAAGGGTTTTAATGATGTATTTTCAACACTTTTTCAATACATCATGATGCACTGGAGATAATGGAAATTAAAAACATTCTGATCAGCCTTTCAACATTGTTTCAGGCTTTTTTCACTCTTTGTGATTTAGGATTTGATTACAAACTGTTCATTTTGAGGCAACATTGCAGTAAATTATAAAGTGTCTGAAATTGGTTAATACATTTAACTTCTAACTGTTGAGCGGTTACATCTACACATTGCAGCGAGCCCCTGGAAGGCTCAGTAACCTATACCCCTAGGACTTAGTGTAACCTATAGCCAGACTAGGCCTTCTCTTTCGGCATGTTGCTCACTTTAGACCAGGTGTTCTTTATGCACTTATAGCAACATTGTGGTGAATTTTTATACTGTGTCTGTTGTGTCCCCCCACAACCAATGAAAATGATGTTAATCTAGATAAGCATTTTATTTAAGCCTATTTTATCTCAGAGGGAAAGTTTAATATTTCCTGGCTTTTATTCCCCCTGGCTTGTAACAGAGCTAACTTACTAACTCTATGGACCAAAGCTGCAGGTTCTGTGTTACATGATGCAATGATGCAGGCAGTTCTCAGCAAATAATCCATCTGTGATGTTTTTATCCCATAAGAGAGATTTCTGCCAGAAATGAGACACATGTAATGCCCCATGTTATTGAGGTGCACATACGACATGACTTGCCATCTTAGGTTTAACAATCACACTGACAGCTGCTTCAATAATTTAACATAACATGTATATTTGTAAAGCGCAAGTTCACTCAGAATGGTGAATTGGCGCTGATTAACAGATGTTTATTGTTACCCAACTCAATGGTACTCATTTTATAGCCCTCAGAAGGATGAAAGGCTGTGTGGACCCACCAGCCGTGAGGTCAAACACAGGCCCCTACAGTGGACACATTAGTCCACTAAGCCACAGACCTGGCTATGTAGTCAGAAATTGTCTACCTCTGTCATTGTGACCTAAACAGTACTGGTAGCCATCTTCTTCCCTTTTGAAAGGCACCCAGTTTATCCACTTGTTTTATGTTTGAACATTTCCTATGGAAATTCTCAAAGAAAATGTGATTGTCATTTCTGTGATAAAACAAAACATGTATAACTTGACATTCTATGTTGATCCGCTCTGTTCAGCTTGGTTGTGCACACGCTATGTTATGTTTCTGCCATCTCCAGTCTAAGTAATATTTTAAGAACAGAATCTAGCATTCAACTCTTGAGTTGAACGTAATGGCTGCCTTTCATTTCAATCCAACAGGCAATGAAAGAAAGAACAGAAAAAAGACAGTTGGAGATTCTATAAAATACACTGAAATCACTCCTCCATGTAAAGATTTCTCAGAGAAACTCAACACATTGATTCCGCCAAGTGCTATCAAGGAGACAACTTCTGCAAGCCAGATCTGGCAAGAATGTTATCAGGAGCTCCGAGAAGAGAAGACTGTTCAATGTGAAGGCAGTTTCAGCAGCTCAGTGGATTCCAGTTTACAGCAGGGAATGACTAACTTTGATGGATCTGATAAGTACAGTGAATGGGAGAGTGAGCTGATGAACCTACAGTTTCCTAAAGACCTTCCAGCCACACAGCAAGATCCGAGAACATATGCATGTGTGGAAGGTGATAAAAGCTGCAGTTGGAAGGGAGAAGTTGCTAGGAACGTGAGAACAAATTCAAGGGAGAGGCCATATGCATGTACCGAATGTGATAAAAGTTTCTATCAGAAGACCCACCTTATAACACATCACCGTATACATTCAGGGGAAAAACCATACACATGTACTTTCTGCCACAAAAGATTCAATCGAAAAGATTATCTGGATGAACACATACGAATACACACTGGTGAGAGGCCATACAAATGTCCCAAATGCGATAAAAGCTTTTTTCGGAAAAGCCATCTTAATTACCATCAAAGGAAACACATTCAAAATATCAAAAACAGCAATTGAACAAATTCAACCGATATAAAATAAAACAGGATTGAATAGAACAGAAATGTAGGAAAAATAAAGGTCTGTCATAACCCTTTTTTCAGGTTAGATATTTATTCACCATGTTGCTTTAAAAAAGTGTCGGCGAAGCCATGCAATAACAGGACAATATATAATGCAGCAAATGGTTCATGATATGCAAAAAAAACTAAACTGAGCAGCAGGATTCTAACATTCATAATTAGAAGTCACCTCACACCAAAAATACATATCAGAAGAGGTGGGAATATTATTACAGTATAAAAATTGAGATATTCATTCCAAATTTTAAAGAAATTTGCATAACATTAATTTTTAATTATGTTGGGGCATCAGTGCAATTGCAGGTTTGTTGGAAAATGTTGTAGAAGTGGATGGAGCTGTCATGTGTTGCACATCAGTTTACAACGGCAA
Organism: Triturus cristatus; assembly: GCF_964204655.1. Classification (NCBI taxonomy): domain Eukaryota; kingdom Metazoa; phylum Chordata; class Amphibia; order Caudata; family Salamandridae; genus Triturus; species Triturus cristatus. The sequence goes on from NC_140594.1 coordinate 1,153,745,179, forward strand.
ATACATTTGTTTCAGGCTTAAACGGTTCACAAGTAACGAAAAGTTACTTTGTTCATATTTTCTTTTACATATATGATATACAACTTCTAACTTCATATGGGAAATATTTGAAAGTACATATATAACACGATGTAAAGAACAGTTAATCATCTATTCGCAGTATAGAATTATGGAGACACAAATGCATCATTAAACACTCTTTGAACACAACAATAAAGCTGATTGCTGGAAAACACTATCATTTTGTAATGGACATTAACTGTAATAGAAATCTGTTCTGAAAATGTGCAAGTAGCATGTTATCCAAAGTAGCAGATCTGGTTTCATGTAGCAACAGATTGACTCATGGAAAAGATGAACAACATGGTTTCCATCACATATTCTTCACTCGAAAAGACATAGAAACTCACTGAAGGCATTGTTCATACAAATGTTTGTGTCCTTCTGTTGGGAAGCAAAACAAAATAAGATACGTCTTAGCAGTACGTTTGATGTATTATGTCAACACAATTCTTTTGTGAAATACATATTGTGCTGCTTATATTGTGGTCTTGTTCAATAAACGTCTGCCTCACGTTTGCGTGATGTATACTTCTATTGAGAAAGCTACCAGAAGTGGTATTTAATAATTAAACTGTAGGGGATTTGGTCAGTTATTTGGCATGAAATCAAGGTAGCTTCTACATGGTACTTGGTACCCTGCTGTCTTGGAGTTCCATGAGCTCAGCCTAGCAACAGTTTGCAAGAAACTCGACATAGCATTAGCATCTAAAATGTGATGACACAATATAAATTGACTATTAGCTCAACATTAAATCTTAAACTCACCAAATTCAATGGGTAATGCATTCATTGCAATTAAGTGGACACAATTCCATTTCCGTTGCAAGTCTGAGCCAGTCTAATTGAAAGAGTATCTTTACTTTGGATCAGAAAACATTTGGACTTATGCCTGTCTAAGAAAATCCTTCATAAGAACTGAGCATCTACTCTTTGAGCCCTTAAGGTGGCATACGTCTCATTACTTTTTACTTGAAGAATGAATATTTCTGTTGTTTGTTTTAATAAATGCAATATCAGGTGTTGAACTGAGCCTACTCCAAAAAAAAACATATTCTCGCAACTTCTTTCTCCAAGTGTATCATTTGCATTCCTCTCTGAGCCCCCTTAGCCCCAGCATACATTTGCAATGAGTCTACCCACTTGGCTCTACGTAGCTCAAATTTACCCCCCCCCCCCCCCCCCCTGTTTTTTTAATGGTTGTTTCTAAAATATCTGGCCTCTGTAGTTGTGGGACAGCCTGTTGTTGTTTTTGTTAGTCACAGCTATTTATTAGCCCTTGCACCCTATGATAGTTTTACCCAAAGCAGACTCTTGAGAATGCCTCAGGCCATTCTATACAGCTTTAAACATTCTTCTGAAATAATTGGCCGTGCCGATTTTCCTTATGCTGCTTTTGTTCACTTTTCATTGTAGGTCTTTTCTTGCATCGTTTTACTCTAGAACAAAGGCCAATGTAAGTGGAAACAGTAATGACTGGTTTATAACCTCTGAGATCATACAATGTCCCGAGGTTTAGGGTGGTATTAAATAGAAGTTAATTGCTTGAGATTACTCTATAATTATAAATGCCAGATCTTTCTCTCACTTTTTTTTTTTAATTCAGTTTGTTTATGTAGTTGTCAAATAGATTTACATAATAATTGTAACTTGGTTTCTATAATGCTTAACCTTACAGTTTTGCCGTTAGTGTGCTGTAGATGACAGATGGTATTGCTCACTATAATGGACTTTATTTATCAATGACAGACGAATGAAAGAACGAGTTTCTGTTATTAGCAATTCAATCTCTAGACCTGCAGGTAAAACGGATTCCACAAAAGAAACCGCTCAAATCGCGGCGCCATCTTACTGACTTTGGAACCTACTTCCACCACGAGTCCTAAAGCAAACTGAATAGGTACCATCCTCATCAAACATGGTGATGGCTCCTCCCAAACCATCTGGGAAAAACCTTTACTGATATGTCTGTGTTCAAAGGTGATTCAGGCCAAGATTTTCTAATATCCTTGAATGGAGGTTCAAAAGAGCTTCAGAAATGTTTACAGAGGAGTATTTAAATCTCTTATTGAAAATAGGAGCCATGCCAGCTGTCATCAAAAATAGGCCTGGGCGAAATGTAAACTATACCTGAGTAATTTGTATTATTCTGGGAATTTTATGTTCTGCTTGTTACGCGCAATTCCTAAAACGATGCCTTTTTGGGCATTTATGCACCTTTCGTGTGAATTGTGCAACTTTGGATACATCACAGTAGATTTTTACCATGAATGACCACAATTTGCACCATTCGCACAGGAACAACATAACTAAAGCAGCAGTTGTTCACGGTGCTATTTTTTTACATGCATCCGTGCGCCAAAAAATGAAGCGAAGGCAGATTAGCATTTCAGGTAATTACACATAATTTCACACAGTTTGGCATAATTTCACGTAATCATGCAAAAGCAAATTACACTAATTTTGCACACCATTAATCAAAAGGATATCACATTTATTACTGGCACCAGTGCTGGGTTACTGTCAGTCACTAGTAGTTCGTAAAATAATGAGCAAAAACATCTTCGACCTCATTTGCAAGGGAGCCAACCCTTTGTGCATCACTGTAACGCAGACCTTTTTATATCAAGGTTGAAATTATGACATTTTTATTATACATATTTAAGCTGGTATGTTAATTTAAAATTTGTCTACATCAATTGCATTCTGCTTAATTTTACCCAAGGAGTACAGATTTTTGCATAGCAACAGCTATGCAGCATTTTTCTTTCTGTATAGCTGATGTCAATGTGTTTGCCACACCAAAGCCGATAGTACATTCGGACTGCCGAAAGGAGTAAGATGTTGGTTGGGAGTTGGCCTGTCAAGAATATCTGGTAAACGATTTCCACAGGAACAGAAGATAACTCTTCAATCCTCTCCACCACGGCTTGCAGCAGACTAATCACATCTTCCACAGACATCTGCAAGGGGGAAAGTGGTTATGGATAACAAGTGAGACTGCCTCAGATGCCTGGTGCTTCATCTTCTCTATTCCAAATTAATCAAGCTGTATTTGTATAGCGCAATTTATCACCCCTCGAGGTATCCAGGTGCTGAGGTTTCGCTGGCCTTTAGTCGAAGAGTCAGGTCTTGAGTCCCTTCCTGAAATTAGCGAGTGACAGTGAGGTTTGGAGGTGTAGGGGGAGCTCGTTCCAGGACTTGTTGATGAGGTATGAGAAAAAACGAACATTAATTTGACTTCGGCAGATGGGGGTGTAGGAAGGTGGAATCTGACTACATGGTTGCACCCACTTTTTTTCTGGTGTTTTGATGGTTTTTGACTAGTCTGGCTGGGATCCTGCTATTCAGGACCCCAGCCTATCTGCTTACTCCCTTAAACAACATGGTGTGCATATTGGGTGCACTAGTGATTGGATACTGTGGTGCCTTAGGAGTCCCTAGTATATGGTACCTTAGGTACCAAGGGCATAGGTACTTCACAGGCCTACCAGGGGCTGAAGCATGTATTATGCCACCCCTGGGAAGCAGACTAAATCTGACATTACAGGCCTGCTACTGCAGCCTGGGTGAGGTAGCGCTAGCACTCCTCACTGAGATCTTGGTTCACTATATCTCTACCTGCACACACATATAATCCCGTAAGGCAGGCCCTATCAATCCTGAGGGCAGGGTGCTTGGTTTCCATGTGAGGGGGTGCCTCTGCCTGAGGAGGGCCCCTCTGCAGGTCTCAGAGTCTATTCTCTGAGGCTGTTTGTGGATGCGGTTAAACCATATACTCTTAAGTGCATTATAACCTCGCGGTTAATGCTAACTCTGGGACGGCTACATCAAAACATGTCGTGTTTGGTGTCAAACGCTTTGGAATCATACCCCCACACCAGTAACTGCTGTGGGAGTATGATCCCACTCTTCTAGATGGATAGACATGTACCTACTGTGGAAACACAGTAGAATCCTGAAGAGCCCTGGCATCACAAAATGGATGCCACCAGCACAGACACTGGGCTGCCCTCCTGCTGCTGACCGAAACTCGCAGTGGAGGAGGCCCAACAATAGGCATCCTGTCACAGGGAGGTGTAACCACCTCCCAGACAAGATTTAGTGTATTGGGGCTGGGTGGGTGCACTCCTAGAGTGCTTTGAAGTCCTGCACTGGGGGAGCAGTAGGCTCCTCTGTGCATATGCCAGCTCAAACCGGTTCAGGGGCTACCTGCCCCTGCTCTGGCGTGAAAATAGACAAAGGGAAGTGGGTGTAGCCACCCACGCCCCTGACCCTCCCATAGGAGGGGCCATAGAGCTAGTCCCTCCCTTCCTTCTAGTATAAGTTAGGGAACCCATGCCATTGCAAACTAGATATTTCTGGACGACGCTCGGAAGAAGAATCCTGGACCTTTGACGTTCCACTACCTCTGGAAGACTGAAGAATCTCCCTTAGAGTCAAGGAGTGACTCCCCTGCTTGGCAGGCACCAAAACTTTGAATCAACGGTCGCAAACTTTCCCGCTCCCGCCGGAGTCCGAAGTCCCTGCAGCCCCGCAAGTGGATTTCCTGACTTCTCCAAGGCCATCGTGAGTCCCTAGCGAAGCTAAGGCAAGTGGACCCCACGAGTGACGAGGAACTGCAATACCTGGGTACCGGGCACTATTTTCGAGTGCAACCCCTCCACGGCGTTCTACGAACTTGTGCATTGGACCACGTGTGGTCCAAGCCTCCAGCAGGATTTCCTCCGAAGATCAGAGGCCTACCTCGTCCCGAGTGACCGTGGGCTCCTGGTGAGTGAATCCTCCCGGGGCGTGTTCGCGATCCCTTGCCGGCTGGCTTGTGGGTCCCCTGAAGACTTTTCTACAAAACCAAAGGGCTCCCCTGGTTGCTGCAGGCTTGCCCTGACTTACCCTCGTTGGGTGAGTCCCTCGGACCTTGCTGGTCTGCACTGCTGACTTTTTACACTTTCCACGAGACTTGCTGTTGCCAAGGCTTGTTGGCTCCAATCTGGTCGCCGACACCACAGTAAGCTGGAGACTTCATGGGACACGCCGTATCCAGCTCCTGGTCGTTGTCGACGCCTCCTGGACCTCATGGCTGAAGAGTCAAGACACCTTTGATCACCTGAAATCACACGACGACTGTGGGCATCCATCTTCCTTGCCCCGGGTCGCTGCCAAGTGACTTTGAACACTGTCTCCTCTGCTTTCAGGTCTTCTTTCTTCTGAATCCAGCCTTGGATTCCACCGGACACTTCTTCTGCCTTCATAAGCAGCAAATCTTCTTTGACTCCCATTGAAAACGACGCCACGACCCGACACCAAAAGACACCTATGCACCCGGCATCCCTGGGTGAGGTAACTCTTGCACTACGGTGTTCCTGTGTGTGTTGGCTCTAGAACTACTTACCCTGTAAGTGTCTTGCTCGTAGACTCTCCCGAAGTATCTTAAAACTCTAAAATTCCTACCGCGACCTGCTCCATTGAAGTCTATTGGGATTCGCGGCTGTGTTCTCACACTGCATGCGTCTCCCGTGGGTCCTTTACTTACCTGCCTTGGGTGGATTAGTGAGGCCCCAGGGCTTCTGAAGGCCCTAGGTCTTGTCTCTTCTCAAGTCGATATTCCTAAACCTCTTTTTTAGTATATGGTCTGGTACGCCCATAGGGCCCCAGCCATATTTGTGCTTAACTTGTTGTGAAACGTTGATTTGTGCATATGTTCCTGACTTCTAATCTCATAAAGAGATTAGTAGAGTGTGTCTAGTAATAAATACATATATATTTTATATATATACCTGTGTGGTGTCCTTTCATTTAGTAATTCAATAGATTATAAGGTAAAACAAGCTGCTTTACATTCCTCTAAAGACTTAGCCTGAAGGCTGCTCTCCACAGCTCCACTAGGATAGCTTTCTTTGAAAGGTTGTCTTAAACCGATCTACCATAGGAGTCGAATTGTACTGGTGCAAGGTGGCCACTTTAACTAGTGACCAGCATATACCAGGCCAACTTCTCACACGGGGAATGTGTGAGGGAGGCAGAGCGCAGCTGTCTGGTGGGTTAGTGGAAAGTCAGGTGGCGGTTGATGTAGGCTGGTCCAAGTTTGTGGAGGGCATTGAAGGCATGGATGAGCAGCTTGAACTGCCATCTCTTCTCGATGGGGAGCCAGTGTAGGCTTCTGAGGTGGGGTGTGATGCTGGTCTGTTACATACCACTTCTGGAGGTATATTTCCTATGATATTATATGAGGTTTTTATGCCACTTTTATCTTGTTCTAAAGGAATGATGATGAACTAGAAATGTTATATTGCAAAAACGTGAGATGGTAATCGTTATCTTTTCTAACTATTTTTTAAATGTGATTGATTGTATTATGTGTTGTGTGTTTGTACTAATGCATTTTGGCTTGTCTACACTTTGATGGTTATTTATAACCAAATAAAGTATTTCTACTACTCTGAATGCGGTCTGTGAGGAACGAGGTGATGCACTTGATGGCGTTTCCCTGGACGCCAATGTGGTGGAGTCTTGTGATGAGGGTGTGATGGGATACGGTGTCAAAAGCCGTAGAGAGGTCGAGGAGGATCAGGGCTGCTTTCTCACTTCGGTCAAGGCGAGTTCTGATGTCTGTTGCGGCGATCAATGAGATCTCGGTGCTGTGATTGGCACAGAAGCCGGATTGGGATGTGTTGAGCAGATTGTTTTTTGCAGGTGTCTGGTGAGCTGGTGATTGATGGCTTTCTCCAGGACGTTTTTGGGGAAGGGGAGCAGCAATACGGGGCAGTAATTATTGAGTTTGAGGGGTCGATATTCTACTTGTTCGTCTAGATTATTTATTTATTTACTGTATTTGCATAGTGTAGACGCTCATCCCCTAAGGGATATCACGCCGCTTAGAAAGTACCCTGTCTATTCAACTGTTCGGAGTTAAAACGAGAATTAAGAATGAACTGCTAAGGGTAAATTTACCTTTGAAAAGCCAAGCTTTAAATTTTTTACTAAACCACAGATGGTTCTCAGTCAGACGAAGGTCTTAGAGAAGAGTATTCCAGTGAACCACTACCAGATGAGAAAAAGAGCAGCCGGCAGTTCTGACTTTTTTTTTTTTAATCCGTTTGGCATTGATGAGTGCCGCATTTCCTGATCCAGGTCGCGTGCCAGAATGTCAAATCAGAGTCATCACTCCGCTGACCTGGCTGGGAGACACCCTGGGCCTTTTCAGGATCTTTGTTCGATTGAGGTGTTGCTCCCTGCTCGCATCACGGTGCTCCTACCTGTTTTCTGGCCTGCCAATTATACCAGCATGGTTGCCCGAGAGCTGGCTTAATGAAGGATGCGTGATGGGCACAGGAGAGACTTGGATGTTTCCTGCGTCTTCATACTGAGAATCTACTCATCAACCCCCAAAGAAATAGACAACGAACTAACCACTCTGTTTCTGTAACTAAAAGAGAGAGTGGATGTAGCCTTACGGCTAGAGCTGTGGACCTAGAAGCTGGGGTACCGGGTTTGAATCTCTGCAACGACGCTCAATATCCTGTGATTCTGGGCAAACCACTTACTTACAAAAAGGAATGTGTCTATATGTAACAAAACTGGTGCTCATGTAAAGCGCTCTGATACCTGATGTCTCGGGTCTAGTTTGTGCTATATAAAACTCTAAAAAAAAAAAAAAAACTACAAAAAACTAAAAAAAAAAAAAACAAGATCACTGACAAAGGACTATCTAAACCTTTTGGTAATTAAACAGGAAAGGGACTACACTTTGTATTAACCTCCACTCATGCTCAAGAGTCACAATTCAGATGTAGGCAGGAAGTCTTTGAACTCTGCGGCCTTGTGGGCTGTCACCCTGCTACCCCCCCACCATCAGACAGTTAGGATCCTCTGCGATCCACCTGGATAACTGCTAGCATCCCATCTTCATACGCCCCATACACTCCTTTGTCTGTCAGGTAACCCTAAGGGATCCATACTGATTCACCTCCAGAAGTCTCCTACCTAGGACACCCTTTTAAACCCCACCATGGCCTCACATAGCCATCCCTTGGATATACGCGGTACTAATTCCTTCTGTTATAAATTTCCTCAAGATCTCTCCAAACATGCTGCGCAAAACTACGAACACAAGCTCCTCAAAGAACAAACAGAAACACTAATAATAAGCATCTATCACAGCACAACACACTGAGGCCTCATAACAAACCTCATTTTCTACTCCTAAAAAACCTGCCAAATGGAGAGCTAACTTCCTACAGAACCTACACATAACCAATACCATCACCATATCCCCATCGCTAAAGTTTAGTGGTGAACTGTTCATAACCATCTACAAAAACTGAAACTTCCTTATTCAAGCCAGAGAACACAATCCCTCCATTTTCAACCATCACTTCTCCAACCACATCATCACCCTGTCTTCTATCCTCAAGCCCACCACCCCTCTCACCAGCGCAGAGCATTCTCTCTCCCCTTCCTAACCTATTACCCCCCAACCACAACACGCTAACCCACACCTTCCCCCCAACTCCTCTCAACACCACATCATATAATACGATCCACCTGTCCCCCCATTAAGTCACATAACAATCACCTCAAACATCCACACAGGATTTTCTATCCCACATCAGACTAAACCCATCCCCCAATCTAGCTTACGACAACCACCAATCTACCTCACCCTCTCCCTCTGAACCAACCACAGCCCAACTGATCTCCTCAATCACCCGCCTACAGCTTAAAATCAACACCATACTGGACATAAATCACCTTATTACGTCATGCCCTCAAGTCCAACTCCAGCTTACTTCATGATATGTCTGTCAATAACCCACCTTCGGACACCTCACACTCGACTTCTTGGTCAACTATCCCTCTCAAAAAGTATCATTTCAAACTTAGATGTGCAACACCTGACATGTCACTTAATGAAGTGGCAGCCTTGATCAACTCCTATGCCACAACCACCAGCCTATCCCGGTCATCCTCAGTACGAGCAGGATTCCTATCATCAATTTCCCTCCCAATTGGGACCACCAGCCCAACTCTCCTCCATCCACCTCACTCAATCTAATCCAAAAACGTCAACCACATTAAATTGCATACTGCTAAACTTTCGGTCAGCATCTAAGCATGCCACTGAAAAAGCGGAAACGATCCTAATTCATAAAATTGACCTTTGCTTTCTGACAGAAACCTAGTTGAATGACCACTCTTCTGCCATTGTGTATTTCCTCACCCCACCAAGTTTCTTAATCTGCTGGTGGACAAGGCACCGTACACAATAATTACCTCCATCTAACTCCTTTCCGCACAGTTAAATACTCAACCTTTGAATACCTAGGAGTTACCCTTCCTCCAAAAGCCCAATCCCGCTGAAAATGCACGCTGTCTATTACCCTCCAGGTGAAGAACATCAATTGCTAGAAGAACTAACAAACCGTACAACACTGAACTCCCTCAATGATTCTCCACACATTGTCATAGGAGACCTAAACTAAACCTGAATGATGCTTATGACACCACAGTACAAGCACTAGACTGCCTCCTGGAATCAAAACGTCTTAAACACTGTAAACAGCAAACCCACAACACAGGTGCTATATACATACATTAATATGTTTTAGTCAACATACTTTCATTTGGGAAACAAATTGCATCATTTCAATAAAATAAGAAAAAAGTGACAAAATACAAACTTAAGCAATAAATTACGTTTAAAAACATAGCATAAAATAGAGATTGATAAATACATAACACTTTAACAAATGTGAAAATATAAAAGAAAAGAGAGAATGACCAACATCACATTGCATTATTATTTTCACAAAACAAAAACAATGCATCATGGTAGATGTAGTCATTTCAATTAAACGTTATCAACAGTTGCAAAATTATATGTTGAACATACCTAGTAAAATATGTGCAGTGAAAATTAATAGACATTACCAATATGATACACATATATGAAATATGCTATTAGGTGAAAAAACACTTACAAGCAAAATAACATCATGTGAAATTAAATGGATATTGGAACCTGTAATCTTAAATACAACAAAATACATTCAAACAAACAAACAAGGCAAAAACAACAAATGATACATGCAGAAAAACACACATATTGACAACACATATTGACCATTAGTAGAATGAGAGAAACAACAATAATGCTAAAAATTAAAAACTGAAAATAAAATTTTTAAAAAATTACATTAATTTATATATAGGTTTATATGTTTTATAAAGGTGTAAAACACATTAGCAACAGCTAAATTAAAAGTAAAAATTAAATGTATGTTTAGTGACACATTCAAAAGTATAACTTACCAGTCACCACTCCACCAGGGAGTCCTGCAACAAATTCAGGGTATAGGATCTGCAACACCTTCCCCACCCAGGGATATAGTTGTAAGGTGGGATCTGCTTCACATGGGTACCCCCACTTTACCCGTGGGTCCCCTGTGTCCCTACTTTGGGTGGTTCCTTGGGGTCCCAGCGATTCTACAGGCTCTAGGCCTTGTGTCTAGTTCAGTCGTGGTTCTTATACCACTTTTTTGGTATATGGTTTGGTACGCCCCTAGGACCCAAACGTGTATTAGTGCTATTACTGTTGATTACTAACTTGTATATTAAGTACTTCGAACTCCAGCCTCATAAAGAGACTAAGGGGTGTGTTTTATCCTAAATACATATATTTTGAATATATACCTGGTGTGGTTGTCCTTTCATTTGATCATTCAAGAGATTATAGAATGGTAAAACAAGCTGCTTTACATTCCTTCAAGGCTTAGCCTGAAGGCTGCTCTCCATAGCTACCACTAGGATAGCTTTCAATAAAGGTTGTCTTTAACCAATTCACCATAAGGGGTTGTTTGGACTGATACAAGGTGCCCACTAGAACTAGTGGACAGCATATATCAGGCCACCTTCTCACATTGGTGTGCAGCGTGTGGGATTCCGGCTTGCTATTGTTTTACCAGATAATCTCAATTGAATTGATCAACTGAATAACACTAAAGGTACCTAAGGTACATATAATATCAAGTTTAGCTACAGTAAGTTCTACTGAAAGAGTTGTGTGTTAAGGGATAGCACACCGTTTCTACAACTCAAGAGAGTTTAGTAGGCCACACTAGTGTAGGTAGTGCAATACACCACACCACATTAGTAATGTCTAACCAGCCAGGAACCAGTGGGTCCCTGCCAGGAGCCAGTGAGCTCCTCCCCTATAGATATGAGGCTCTCTCCTTTGCTCATCTTAGGGCCTTATGTTCCATTAGGAAGCTGAAGACAGGCAAAAGCCCAACCACCCAGCATCTCATAAAGATACTTAAGCTGGATGATCTCCCAGGACCTAGTGGTTCTGATTGGGCAGGCAGTGTGGGTGGGGCAGCAGGTGAGGGTGGGCCTAGGGGTGGAAACTCCCCTGACCCTACCTCTAATGCTGACCAGACTGATGACAATGATCATAATCTGGTGAACACAGCTCTCCTGGATAAGGATGAGGAGGATGACAACAATGCTCCTTCCTTTATTCCTCCAGGTAGAGTTGAAAACAGGGCTAGAAGGGATAGATCTCTGTCAAGGGGATCTGCCCAGTCTAACTCCTCTATAGGGACCTCTGTCTCTTCTCACAGAGGGAGGGAAAACTCCCAGGAGAGGAGAGAGAGACTGCTGAAGTATGAGCAAGAAAAGTTCAACCTCAGAAAGCAGCAGATGTCCTTAGATCGGGAAGACCTAGAGCTCTACAGAGCTAGTAAAAAGGAGGGACTAGAGTCCCTTGGTGGAAGCAATTTCCCTAGAGATAGGGAGAGGTCTTATGACCATAGAAACCTAAGTAAGATTGTCCCTGCCTACCAGAGTGGGGATGACATCCACAAATGGATAACTGCCTTGGAGAGGACCTGTAAAGTACAGAAGGTCCCTCAAGGTCAGTGAGCAGCAATCCTATGGCTCTCCTTTGCAGACAAAGACAGAGATAAGCTCCTCGCTGTAAGAGAAGAGGATGCTGATGATTACCAGGTCTTGAAAGGTGCACTAATAGATGGGTTTGGCCTAACCACTGAGCAATACAGGTTAAAGTTCAGAGATACCCAAAAAGCACAAAATCAAGACTGGGTTGACTTTGTTGACTGTGCTGCTAAGGCTCTGGAAGGTTGGTTACTGGGCAGTGAAGTGTGTGACTTCATAGGATTGTACAATCTGATAATGAGGGAGCAGATTCTTAATAACTGTCAATATCAGCTGTTGCACCAGTACCTGGTAGACTCTGATCTGACCTCTCCACAAGAATTGGGAAAGAAGGCAGACAAATGGGTCAGAACCAGGGTGAGGCTGAAGGTACAGAACCAAGGTGGTGACCCAAAGAAGCAGGATTCTAAGAACTCTGACAAGGGTGGGGACAAGGGTAAAGACCAGAAGTCTTCTCAAGGGCCCCAAAAATCTTCTTCTAATGGGGAGTCACGGTCAGGTAAGGGAAAAGGCCAAAATAAACCTTGGTGCAAAATCTGTAAGCAGAAAACTCACTGGACCAGTGACTGAACCAAGGCCAAGGAATCTACTCCAGCCACCATTGCCCCTAAGGCAACTGTTCCCCCTAGTACAGGTACAATAGGTGGTGGCAATGTTCAGAATAAGGGTGTAGTAGGGTTGACCCTGGGTTCTGAGATGGGCTCTGACCTAGTCAGAGTTCCAACTCAGGCTGTGCTTGTCTGTCATGGGGTCATGGATATGTCCCCCTGTGTGAGTCCCAGTAATCTGGGCAACTACAGACAACAGCCTTTGATAAATGGAGTAGAAGCTTGGGCATTCAGGGACACAGGAGCAAGTGTCACAATGGTGACAAAAGATTTTGTGGATCCTTTGCAGATTATACTTGGTGAAATGTACCAAGTGACCAATGCTAGCAATGTCAGAACAGACCATTCTCTGGCAGTTGTTAACTTCTCCTGGGGTGGGATAACTGGCCTTAAGAAGGTTGTGGTAAGTGCAGACCTACCAGTGCAGTGCTTGCTTGGCAATGATCTAGAGACTTCAGCTTGGGCTGAAGTGGAGCGCAGGACACATGCAGAAATGTTAGGGATCCCTGCTCATGTCTTTGCTGTGACTAGGTCACAGGCCAAAATGTCTAAAGCTGGACAGGCCCTGAATTCTGGAATAATGGACCAGGTTCCTCACAAAAGGAGGAGCAGTAGGGTTAAGGCAGAACCTTCCCACCTGACTTAGAATGCTGATCAGTCTCCTCAGGGAGATGATCTTGAGCCTGAAGAAGGAACTGTCCCAGAGGAGCTTGAACCTGACCAGGTTGAGTTCTTTGGGACAGGGGGCCCTTCCAGGTCTGATCTGAGCCAGGAGCAGAAAACCTGCCACTCTCTTGAACCCCTCAGAAAGCAAACTGCTGATGAGGCTGCTGGGATTGCTAGTGGCACCCATAAAGTTTATTGGGTTGATGGACTCCTTTACTCAGAGAGTAGAGACCCCAAGCCTGGTGCATCCAGGAGGTTGGTTATACCTCTGAAGTTTAGGGGTTTCCTATTGACACTAGCCCATGATATTCCCCTAGCAAGACACCTAGGCCAGAACAAGACTTGGGAAAGAATTGTTCCTCACTTTCACTGGCCCCACATGTCTGAAGACACAAAGGAGTTTTGTCGCTCCTGTGTAACCTGCCAAGCCAGTGACAAAGCAGGTGGCACTACAAAGGCCCCCCTGATACCACTTCCTGTGGTGGGGGTGCCCTTTGAAAGGGTAGTGTTAGACGGACCGGGAGGGTCGGCCGAGGACAAGGGGAGAGGTCTCCGGGGAGAGCCGTCTCCAGCGATCGTACAGACAAATAACTTCCCCCCCACAGACAGATACCACACAAGGATAAGATTTAGCGTTCTTTATATGCACTTCTTAAGGTACGATGAAATGGTACAAGGAGGTCTGGACTCAGGGGTCCCCTCGATTAAGTCTCTCAAGATAGGAAAAAAGGGGTAGCGGGACAGTCTGTTTACCAGTCTGGTAGTTCGGATGATATGGTGGTTAGCTCACAATCCTCGAGCTTGGTGGTTTAGCTGGTACGGGCCGCGGCAGCGCCAGCAGGTCCCGGTGGAGATGGTCGATACACGGTCCGCGGCAGCGCCAGCAGGTCCCGGTGAAGATGGTTGAGGTACGGTCCGCGGCAGCGCCAGCAGGTCCCGGTGAAGGTGGTCGTTACAACGGTCCGCGGCAGCGCCAGCAGGTCCCGACGAGGATGGATGTTGCAGAAGGCCGCGGCAGCGCCAGCAGGCAGTACGATAGTTCGCAAGGTAGGGCTACGGCAGCGCCAGTAGTCCGTCAAGGCTGAGTTCTCTCGGTGTCTCTCGACTCCAGGATACAACTGCCCCCCTGCTCCGGAGCTGCCCCAGTTATAGGGCAGGCGCCCTTTGATGTCCGGACCCTCGCACTTGGAGGTCGGAGGGTCCGGGATGAAGGTGTCCAGACACCCAGCAGGGGGTGGAGCCAGCGCCTGGGGGAGCTGGAGGCGATCGGCACCTGGCGGGGGAGAGTCCTTGGCGCTTCGTTCTCCCATTGACCTGCCAAGTGGTCCGCTCACCTCCTGGGTGGATGGTGGTGCCGGGATGTCGGGCCGGCCAGGCCCAGGGTTAGGGTCGGATGGAGGCCACGCGGCCTCGTGGCGCAGGGCCCAAGATGGCGGCTTGACCCGGCCGGGGGAGCTGGTGGTGGCTTGGGTCCGTGATACATGGAGGTCCGAGGGCAGGAATTCCGTCGGGAGACGGGGTGCGGGTGATTCTCGTGGGTCACGCCTGGTGGGCCTGGGCTGGGGCCCTGTCATGCGGGGAGGGAGCCAGCCCTTCGTGTGGCCTGTCCAACATGCGTCCCCCCCAGCTGAAGGCGGGGAGAGTCACCCATCTCCTTGGGGACTCTCCTCGTCGAGGCGGAAAAAGCGTGACAGGCCATCCGCGTTGGCGTGGTCTTGGCCCGGTCGGTGCTCCACGGTGAAGTCCATTCCCTGCAGGGAGATGGACCAGCGCAATAGTTTTGGGTTCTCCCCCCGCATCTGCATCAGCCACTGTAGGGGTCGATGGTCGGTTTGTACCCGGAAGTGGGTACCGAAGAGATAGGGCCGGAGCTTTTTGAGGGCCCACACCACTGCGAAGGCCTCCCTCTCGATTGTGCTCCAGCGCTGTTCTCGGGCCAGGAGACGTCGGCTGATGAAGGCCACCGGCTGGTCATGACCTTCGGGGTTCACTTGGGAAAGGACCGCCCCGATGCCGTGGTCGGAGGCGTCTGTCTGTACCACGAATTCCCGACTGTAATCGGGGGCCTGGAGTACAGGGGCGGTGCACAGGGCGGCCTTCAGCTTTTCGAAGGCCGCTTGACAATCGGGGGTCCAGTTAATCCGCTTCGGTTGGTTTTTGGACGTGAGACCCGTGAGGGGCCCCACAATGCTGCCGTAGTCCCTCACGAACCGCCGGTAGTAGCCGGTGAGCCCCAAGAAGGCTCGGACCTCGGTCTGGGTGACGGGGGGCTGCCAGGACTGGATGGCAGCAATTTTAAGTTGCAGTGGGGCCACCAGCCCGCTTCCCACCTGGTGCCCAAGGTAGGTCACGGACCCTTGACCAATTTGGCATTTGCCGGCCTTAATCGTGAGGCCGGCCCGCTGGAGGGCCTGTAGGACCTCTTGGAGGTGGAGGAGGTGGTCGGACCAGTGGCGGCTGTATACAGCGATATCGTCCAGGTAGGCCGCGCTGAACTCTTCGAGCCCCGCCAAGACCTGGTTCACAAGACGTTGAAACGTGGCGGGGGCGTTCTTCATGCCGAAGGGCATGACCTTGAAGTGGTAGTGGCCATCGGGGGTAGAGAAGGCAGATCGTTCCTGAGCCCGGGGTATGAGGCCGATCTGCCAGTAGCCCGCTGTTAGGTCGAAGATACTGAGGTAGCGGGCGGCCCCCAGCCGGTCGATCAGTTCGTCCGCCCGGGGGATAGGATGAGCGTCGGTCCGGGTGACAGCGTTCAAGCCCCGGTAGTCGACGCAGAATCTCAGTTCAGGTGTGGTGCCGGGGGCAGCGGCTTTGGGTACCAATACAACCGGGCTGGCCCAGGGACTGTCCGAGGGCTCGATGACCCCGATCGTGAGCATTCTGGCTACTTCTTCTTGTATGCAAGCCCGTACCCGATCTGGTACGCGATAGGCCCGGTGTCGGATAGGGGGACTGTCCCCGGTGTCCACGTCGTGCAAGCACCAAGGGGTGACCCCGGGGGTGAGGGAGAACAGTGTAGCGAACCGCAGCAGGAGGTCCCGGCAGCCCTGGCGTTGCTCTGGGGTGAGGGCATCGGAGAGCCGGACCCCGTCCACGGAACCGTCGTTCTCCTGGGCCTTCAGAAGATCCGGGAGGGGTTCGGAGTCTTCCTCTGCCCCACTGTCCGTAGCCATCAGGAGGCTAAGTTCTGAGCGCACAAAGTGTGGTTTGAGTCTGTTGGTGTTGAGGACCCGAAGGGGGTCCCGGGGGGTCCCCATGTCGATGAGGTAAGTGACGGGGCTTTCGCGCTCGACCACTTTGAAGGGCCCCGTCCACTTATCTTGCAAGGCACATGGTTCGGTGGGGGACATCACCCACACTTGTTGACCAGGTTCGAACTCGACGGAGGAGGCATTGTGATCATACCACCTCTTCATGTCTTCCTGGCTGGCCTCGAGGTTCGCCTTGGCCATCTCCCTGAAGCGCCGAGTCTGGTTGCGTAGGGCCAGGAGGTACTTGAAGACGTCTGGAGGGGTCTTTAGGGGGGCCATCTCCCAACCTTCTTTGACTAGGCTGAGGGGCCCTCGCACAGGGTGCCCGTACAGGAGTTCGAAAGGGCTAAAACCGAGGGATTTCTGGGGAACTTCCCGGTAGGCGAAGAGGAGGCACGGAAGTAGTACATCCCACTGGCGACGGAGGGGCTCTTCCAATCCCCCAATCATCCCCTTGAGAGTGCGGTTGAATCGCTCCACTAGTCCATTCCCTTGGGGGTGATAGGGGGTCGTGAATCTGTAGGTGACCCCGCACTGTTGCCAGAGGGACTTCATGTATTTGGAGATGAAGTTCGTCCCTCGGTCGCTGACGACTTCTCGGGGGAAGCCCACCCGGGAGAAGATCCCCATTAGGGCCCGGCCAACCACCGGAGCGGTCACAGTTCGTAGGGGCACCGCCTCGGGGTAGCGGGTGGCGTGGTCCACCAGTACTAGGATGAACCTGTGTCCTTGCGCCGTGCGGGGGTCCAGGGGCCCCACAATGTCTATCCCTACCCTCTCGAACGGGGTAGTGACCACTGGGAAGGGTTGTAGAGGGGCTTTCAGCTTACGGCCACTCTTCCCGCTGGCTTGGCACGTGGGGCAGGACCGGCAGTGGTTCAGGACGTCGTTCCTCATCTTCGGCCAGAAAAAGTGGGTTACTAGGCGACTGTAAGTTTTGTCCTGGCCCAGGTGTCCAGCCAGGGGTACATCGTGGGCCAGGTTGAGCAGAAAGTCTCTGAAGCGGAGAGGTACCACTAGTACTCGACCGGCCCCTAGCTCCGCGATTCTTTGTTCGCTGTATAGCAGGTCGTTATCCCAGTAGACCCAGTGAGTTCCGGTGGAGTCCCCTGCGCTCTGGGCGCTGGCTTGTTGGCGGAG
Organism: Triturus cristatus; assembly: GCF_964204655.1. Taxonomy (NCBI): domain Eukaryota; kingdom Metazoa; phylum Chordata; class Amphibia; order Caudata; family Salamandridae; genus Triturus; species Triturus cristatus. Next base: position 1,153,762,862 of record NC_140594.1, read on the forward strand.
TCCCTCGAGGGAGGGGCAGGTCTTTTGCTCCTGGCGGAACTGTTCTTGGGTGGGCCCCCCTTCTTGACGCCATTGAGCCAGGCCGGGTAAGTCCTGGGGTTGCGTGTCCCCTTCGATCGTTGGTTCCGGGGGGTTGGCCTCGTCGTTGTCTTCTACTGGGGCGACCGGGGGCGGAGGTGCTGGCCATTCCGGTTCTTCGGATCGGGGGACGGCACGGGCGGCCATGGACCGGGTGGTTACGCAGGCCCAGTCCGGGAGGCCCAGCATCCCCAGGTGCTCTCTTCTCTCGACTGTGGCCCACGGGGAACTCTCAAGGTCATTCCCCAGGAGGCAGTCCACGGGGGCATCATCCCGGACCGTCACCTTCAACAGGCCGGAGACCCCTCCCCATTCGAAGGGGACGCAGGCCATTTGACACAGACTTTCGGAGTTGTCGGCTGAGCGGACGGGGCAGAGAATGTTCGGCAGGATCTGCTCGGGTTTCACCAGGTGACAGCGGACGGCCGTCACACTGGCGCCTATGTCACGTAAGGCCTCGGCCCGATGCCCATTAATGGTCACCCACTGACCGTATTTCCTGGTGTTGGCGGGTAGGGGAGCCCGCGGGACCATGTCTTTTCCCCCTAGACACGCTAGAACCATGGCGGCCGGTTCCCACTCTTGCGGGGCCGGCTCATACTCGTCCTGTTCCTCTGATAGTCGTTCTTCCCCCAGGGCGGCGGCAGCTACCTGGCGGGGCCTTGGTGTTTGGTTCTGCGGGCAGCTCGGGTCATTGGCGTAGTGGCCGACTCGCTGGCATCGGTGGCACGTGACGTTGGCTCGGAACCCAGGACGCATCGGGGGGTTGCCCCGGCCGGTCGGGGGCGGGGTGCTGGTCACGGTTGTGGCCGGTGGGCTGTCTCTCCCTCGCCCCTGGCCTCCTCCTCCTCCCCGGGGACGGTGCTGGCCTTGGTTGCTTCGGTTTTGCTTGTGTGGTCCTCTCCGGCCCACTCGGGTGCTTTCCCATCGATCAGCCTCAGCGGCGAGCTGCCGGGGGTCAGTCAGTTTACTGTCGAGGAGGTGCTGCCTGAGCTCGACGAAACAGTTGTTCGACAGGTGTTCCCATACCATAAGGTTAAAGAGTTGTTCATAGGTTGTTAGCTGGCTCCCCTCGATCCAACCCTCGAAGGCTCGGCTGAAATAGTTTACGTACTCCACCCAAGTCGTACCCGGGATCCGGGTGCAATCTCTGAACCTCTGGCGGTACATCTCGGGTGTGAGGCCGTAGCGGGTGAGGAGGGCAGCCTTCATGTGGTCGTAGGACGACATTTGGTGATCTGGGAGCTGCAGCAGGGCATCGCGGCCTTCGTTGACGAACCTCCCCCATAGTCCGGCTCCCCAATCACTCCGGTCGATCCGGTGGGAGGTCATGGCGATCTCGTAGGCTTTGAACCATTGTTGTATGTCGTCTTCTCGAACATACTCTCGGACAACATCCTTGGGGATGTGGACTTTTTTCTCGGTTGCCCCCGGGGTGTGCGGTCGCTCAGGCATCCCCGGTTCTTTATTCTGTTTCCGAAGTTCTATTTCCGCCAGTTTGCGCTCGTGTTCGAGTGTTATTCTTTTTTCCTCAAGCTCTCGCTGTCTTTGCTTTTCTTCTGGCTCTTCTCGGAGCCGCAGATGCTCTAGATTTATTTTCTGCTCGGCTAACTTGAGTTCACCGTCCATCTTGAGTCGTGCCATTTCCAATTCGTGTAGTCTGGTTCTTTCTCTTTCCTGGATCTCCTCCTGCGAGAGGCCCGCTCCTCGGGAGCCGTGGCGTTCCCCTCTGGTGCGACACTGTTTTGGTCGGAGGGTCCGGCGATCCCAGTTTCTGTCCACGACTCAAGGGCGTGCTTCAAATCATCTTTGGTACTCAGGCCGGTGGTAGCAATGCCTAGTTCCATGCAGAATTGTTTAAGTTCGCGGTGGCTATATTCTTCCAACTTATCCATTTGGAACTTTTCAGTGGAACCGCTATCTTTGGCTGACATCGTGGTTTTGTCGTGGGGTGAGCTACTCTCTGTACGATTACGCGTTGATTCGGATCGCGCCGCTGGCCACCAATGTTAGACGGACCGGGAGGGTCGGCCGAGGACAAGGGGAGAGGTCTCCGGGGAGAGCCGTCTCCAGCGATCGTACAGACAAATAACTTCCCCCCCACAGACAGATACCACACAAGGATAAGATTTAGCGTTCTTTATATGCACTTCTTAAGGTACGATGAAATGGTACAAGGAGGTCTGGACTCAGGGGTCCCCTCGATTAAGTCTCTCAAGATAGGAAAAAAGGGGTAGCGGGACAGTCTGTTTACCAGTCTGGTAGTTCGGATGATATGGTGGTTTTTTTTTTTTTTTTTTTTTTTTTTTTTAAAGTTCCAAAACCTTTATTAGCGTTTGACACAGTAATACATTACTCGCCTACAACCTCACGGGCCGGCTCCAGATGACATTTCTCATTACGTTTCATCCCCCTGTACACAGCCATGTGGCCGACAACCCGGAGGTCCGGCGGCAAATCCCTGTTGTTCCAACACATCAGTAGTATTATACACTGTACTATGGACCCTGGGCAAGCCGCGGTGCCCCCCAACCTTCTGACGAATCCCCTAGGTGCACTACCTGGAATTCCTAGGTGCAAACGTCCCGGAGCACAACCCACTAATGCACTCCACCACCATGACATTCAGTAAGGACAATCACTCAGACCCCTACTAGGTAACCTCACCAGCTCCAAGTCCTCCCTCAGCCGATACCTGGCTCTCTCCCTCCGCGGAGGCAGTATACGCCGCCAAATACTCCTTGAACGGGTCCCAAATGTCCCTGGCTCTGCTAGTTAATGGTTGCGTCTCAGCGTAGATAGCACTCTGCTCCTGACAGTGTAACAGATCCCCTATCCATTCTTTGAATTTCGGTGCTCTCCCTCTGCCCCAGCGACATGCAACTCTCCGCTTCGCTAATAATAGAGCAATGTTCCCCAGTTTGCGCATCAACTTAGGTATTGATACCGTGTAGCCCAGCAGCATCACCAGCGGATCTAATTCCACCACATCTCCCAGCATGGCCTTCAGTGCCGAATGCACCTGCAGCCAGTAATCCGCCACTCTCGGACACTGCCATGCCAAGTGCAGGAAGTCAGCCCCTTCCGCCTGACACCTCTCACATCTGTCACTGTCTGATAGATGAAATTTAAACTTCTTAACTGGCGTGTAATACATACGTTGTAAAAACTTGTAATGGATAATACGCAGTCTGCTACTGGAGGAGATCTGGGAGGTGAGCTCGCAACAATACGTCCACTGCCTCTCTGTGATATCTCTGCCTAGCTCAAGTCTCCATTGCTGGAGTGCCCTACAATCCGTGCTGCCACTGTGTGCCCGAATACTGCTGTATAATTGGGAGACTAAGTGCCTACCATCCGAAGACGTAAGCAGTAATTGTAAAGGCCGCACTACTTCTGGTTCCCCCGGGAAACCTGGTAGTATCTTCCTCAGCCCTCGCCGCAGCCGGAGATAGTAAAAAACATCCAACGGGGTAGGCTGATAGCCCTCAAACAATTGTTCTTCCGTCTTGAGCCGTCCATTAGCGAAGAGATCACCCCAGTGCCGTATTTTTATTCTGGCACACATCCCCTGAAACCCTCCTTCCTGCAATAACGACAAGTCCGGGTGATAAACCAGCGGCAGCGTCGGAGCATACATGAAACTGAGCGCCAGGCGACGTAGTATACGCTGCCACGCATCCACCGTGCACGGCACCGTAGTGTATAGTGTATCAAAGGCGCGACTGGAGCCCTGAAGGACCCCCATCAATGGCAGAGGCCGTGATAGCCAGTCCTCCACCGCCAGCTGCGGTAGGAATGGCGCAGGTGAAAACCAATGATATGCAAATTGAGCCTGCGCGCTCAGATAATACGTTAGAAAATCGGGAACATCAAACCCTCCAGATTCGTATGGCCGAGTGATAACCGACCATGCCAATCTAGGCTGCTTACCAGCCCAGAACAACCGCAGCAATTCTGTACGCAATGCTCGAAAGAAGTACGCCCCCGGGTAATACGGGATATTCTGGAAAAAATATAAAAAACGGGGTAATACCACCATCTTGATAAGCGAGGCCCTGCCCGCCATGGTGAGCGGAAGAGACACCCAGCGAGTCACATCCTCTGTCAGCCGAGTCATGGCCGTACCATAATTCAGCCTCAACGTCTCCTCTCGATCCTTCGAAATCTGGACCCCTAAATATCTAAGATCCGATTCACACCATTCTAGCGGGTAGTCCAGAGGAAAGCGACCCACTGCAGGCGTCAGGGGAAAAAATTGCGACTTCTTCCAGTTTATTTGAATGCCCGACAGACGCCCAAACACTAAAAATTCTCGGAGTAACGGATTGAGGTTAACCTGTGGATCTACCACGTACAACGTTAAGTCGTCAGCATAGAGAGAGACATCAATCTGCCGTTGGTGACATTTGAAAGCACTTTGTTTATGCAATTGCCGGATACGGCATGCCAGAGGCTCAATCGCGATAGCGAAGAGCAATGGGGAGAGCGGGCACCCCTGCCTGGTACCTCTAGTGAGCAGAAACGACTCGGACACTTCACCATTGATGAGCACTCTCGCTTTCGGGTCCGTATAGAGCAATTTGATCCATGCGACGAATATTTTGGGAAAGCCCATCCTGTACAAAATGGCAAACAAGTAATTCCACTCAACCGAATCAAATGCCTTGGTGGCGTCAAGAAACACCGCCGCAACAGGCAGTTCCGGCGCTATCGTGTTTATCAAGGAGAAGAGCGTACGCAAGTTACAAGAAGTTGAGCGACCCGGGACAAACCCAGATTGATCTGGGAGTGTAATTTTGGTCATAAGCAGGGAAAGTCTAGTGGCCAGTACCTTCGCCAGTATCTTCGCATCACAATTAATTAGGGATAGCGGCCTATATGAATCACACTCTACCGGGTCTTTGCCTGGTTTCAACAGCGAGGTGATCAGTACCTCCCGCATTGTCCCAGGCAGCACACCCACCTCCAGTGACTCCTCATACACCTCCCGTAGCACCGGCGCCATGACCTCTATATAACTTTTATAGAATTCCGCCGGTAGGCCATCAATCCCGGCCGCCTTATCATTACTCAAGGACATGATCGCTTCCCGTATTTCATCAAGTTCAAATGGGGCCCCAAGGAATTCCCGATGGTCATCACTTAACCAACATAACGCCACATCATCCAGAAAGTCCCCAAACACCACCTCCCCACCGCTGCGGGCTTCATATAATTCCTCATAATGCGCAGTAAATTGAGCTAGTATGCCCTTCGTATCGTGTTGTAAGGTCCCACCCTGCCCTCTGATCTCTAAAACGTGCGTGGGTCCCCGGGCATGTCTAGTAATTTCCGCTAAGGCACGCCCTGGTCTTTCTCCTTCACAGTAACGACGGGCCTGCCAATATTTGCCCCTGAATTTGGACTCCCTATCCGCTTCCTGCTCGTACTGAGTAAGCCGTTCTCGGAATTCCTTATGGACCGGACCCATTGGTTCCTGGGCCATCCTGGTTTCCAGCTCCGCTAGTTCAGCCTCTAACTTGGAGAGCGAACCGCGTAATGTTTTCAGGACACCGAAGCTCTTAGAGATGTAGTACCCCCGGACCGTCACCTTAAACGACTCCCAAATGGTCTCAACATTGTCCACTGACCCCTTATTGCGGGGAAAAAACTCCGCTATCTCGTCCCCTAATTCCGCCTGAAACACCGGATCCAACAATGCCGTGGGTTGCATACGCCACCTAGGTGCTGACCCACTGAACCCCGGGATCGCCACCTCCACGAGTACCGGACAGTGATCCGAATACGTCCGTGGTAAGTGAGCCACTCGACCCAAATCAACCGCCAATCCTGTAGACAGAAAGCAGTAATCCAGCCTGGCCCAAGAGTTAGCGTATGTCGTGAAGTGTGTTCCTTCCCGGACCCCAGGATGCACAAACCTCCAACTGTCCACAAGTCCTCCTTCTACAACTATACCTTCCATGACGTCCCTCGCTCCCTTATGGTATTGCGGGCTGCCACCCGATCGGTCGAGCCCTGAGGACATTGTGAGATTGAAATCCCCCCCCCATATGACATGCATGGAACCAATGTTCAGTATTTTGCCCCAGAGCATGGTAAAGAAGGCAGGCGAATCCACATTTGGCCCATAGCAGTTCACAATTGTGACCGTATCCGTACCGAGTCTGCCCCACAACAAGACAAACCTCCCTTCCTTATCCGTAAGATCGCCCAGCGGAACAAACGGTACCGCCTTCTTGATCAGTATCGCCGTACCCCTGGCATACCCTGAATACGAGGAGAAACTCCGGACTGCCGCCCATCTGCCTGCAAAGGTGTAAGTGGCCCGGGGACTAAGATGCGTTTCCTGTAGTAATGCAATTTGCACCTTATGTTGTTCCAAATAAGCCACCACCCTCCTACATTTCCTGGCATCGTTTAACCCCCGAACATTCCAGGAGGCTACAGTGACACGTGACTTACTCATCCTACCCGCCATGCGTCGTCAACTTCCCGATTACCAAAGCATTCCTCAAGATCCTTCCACCAATCACACCTCGGGTATGTGCCACCCAATATCAGCACCCCTTCCACCCCCGCAGATCGAATATTCAAAAATGACCCGTTCCACAGTGTATTGGAATCCAGCCTATGCACTCCCCCATAATCCACCCACACTCTCCTGGTCCTACGCGCTCTTACCCGTTTTGGAACTTCCAACATACAAACCATTGCAACACCCCTCGCGCCCACCCCCCTCCCACTGAAGCAAACCCCAACCTGCCAGTTCTGTACCCCCCCCTGCCCACCCACAATTGCCCCAAACAGCAAGGCAAGAACGTTCCCCAAACCCCCAACATATACTAGGGTATTTCCCGTTAGGAAACGAGTCCAGGTGGCACCACCAGTTCCTCCCCCAGAAACGCCAGCCGGACCACACAACGTGCAGTCCAGCGCAACGAGACGAGGAGGTGTCCGGCGCTAGTTCTTATGTCACCCGGGTCTGACAACAAGCAGATCCCTGCCTCCTTTAAAAGTAGCCAGTACTGTGTCACACCTTGTGCAATCTGTGGCGGAATCTCCTGCAGTGTGAGCGCCCCACACCCCTAACAACATCCCTCCGTGCTTGCATCCATACGACCCAACCATCCCCTATCGCATTGTCTCATAGCCAACTACCCCAGCATCAGTTCGCCGGGTACTCCCCCATCCGCACATGTAGTCCAATATGCCATCTATAGGCACCCCACTCACGGTTCACCGTCCACCAGCTCCTCACGCACAGGGTCCTCATCGTTCTCAGCTCCATCCTCCGACCTGCGGGAACGCTTGTACTGTTTGATGAAATCCTCCACCATCTGAGGATTCGTGAAGAACTTCTGCCTCCCCTGATACGTGATCCGCAGGCGCGCCGGGTAAAGCAGTGCATAGTCCAGTTGTAGGTCTCGTAATTTCGCTTTGACTGCCACAAATTTTCGCCGTTCCGCTTGCACCATTGGTGTGAAGTCCGGGTACAGCGTGAAGGAGTTGCCCTCGTAGGATAATGTACGCGTGCCGCGTGCGGCTCTCAAAGCGGCGTCACGGTCGCGATAATTGAGCATCCTGGCGATGATCGGCCTGGGCGCCGCTCCCGGCTTAGGTCTGGGGCCCAGGGCCCGGTGTGCCCTCTCCACAATAAATTGGGGGGAAAAAATTTCCGAACCGATCGCCGCCACTAGCATCTTCTCCACGTATTCCTCCATTTTGCCCACATTCGTCGATTCAGGAATACCTACAATGCGTACGTTGTTACGCCTACTCCTCGCTTCCAAATCCTCATTCTTAGCAGCAATGAGGCGCAGCAGATTGTCCATTCTGGATAGCTGTGAGGTGTGCCGTGTCACAGTATCTTCAGTGTCCGATATACGCTGTTCCGCCCCCGTGATCCGTTCTTCTTGGGCGTCCAATTTTTGTACTACCGCATCCATTCGGGACGACATTCTGTCCATTTTGTCAGCAATCGTCGCAAACCCCTGACGCATTTCGCGCAAGACATCTTGTAAATTGGGCGCCGCATCTGCTGACCCTCCTGCTGTTACCGGCGATTCACGTGTCTCCTCCACTGCCTTGGGCGGCTTCTTGCTAGCCTCAAATGAAAGTTTGGGCTGTTTCGCATCTGTCCTGCCCATGCTGGCCTCCGGACCGTCCTACCTGGCCGCAACAGCAGACAACCCCCTCGGGCCAGTAGCAGCGTCAACACTCTCTTCGCACTTCCCAGGAGCTGCTAGCTCCCTGCACTCCACAATCCCAGGCTGACCATATATTCAAGCGCCTTATGGCAGTCCAGCATACACCAGCTACACCGTCCTCTTACTCCTATCAATCTTCACGGCCATCCGGCAGCATACCGGAGCCGCCAACCAAGTGGGGATTAGGCCTCCGTCCAGTGCTACACCCCCGATCTCCTCTTCAGCCCCTGGTGAAGCAGTTCGCACTTCGCAGCTCCTCCTGGGTTCGCGGCCGTACTCACGGAGCATCCAGGTCCCCCAGTTCCAGTGTCCCAGCCCGGTGTCTCCTCACTCCTTCACTCGCAATCTGGTCCGGATATACGCGGTGTCCCGGGGGGGGGGGGGGCGCCTCCGCTCCAGTTCAGTCAATATTCCCAAGGCAGAGGGGGCAGGAGGGGGGGGGCAGGGGGGCCAACACCTCTCACCACGATGGAGCCCCGATATCACTTGGCTCCCCCGCAGCGCCTCGCCTCCAATCCCAAGCCGGGGACGTCGAAATCGGCGCTCTTCTAAGCTTCGGAGGGGGGGGGGGGGAGTGCACCCCCAGCGACGTCCTCCGCTGACAGATCCACCTCGCTCCGCAGCCACTGCTAAGCCTTTGCGTCCCACAGTTGGTCAGGCCCGGTCCCAGCTCCCACGGCCTGCAGCCGTTAATTCAGCCGCGGTGTTTCCTACCAGCGCGATCCGGCAGGGCGTCCCAGCTCTGCCACGCCGTCCGCGCGTCTCTGCTAACGGCGCGTCGTTCTCCGGCGCCGGCCGCCCGTTGTCAGTCAGACTTGGCCAGTACTCGCTGGACACCTCGCTGCTGCCCCTCGCTCAGTTGCAGCCCCCGGGTGGGTCAATTAAGGATAAGTAGACGGATAAGAAGCGCCGTCCAGCGGGAGCCCTACTCGGCAGCCGCCATTCACCAGTGCGCCACCTAGCGTTCCCGATGATATGGTGGTTAGCTCACAATCCTCGAGCTTGGTGGTTTAGCTGGTACGGGCCGCGGCAGCGCCAGCAGGTCCCGGTGGAGATGGTCGATACACGGTCCGCGGCAGCGCCAGCAGGTCCTGGTGAAGATGGTCGAGGTACGGTCCGCGGCAGCGCCAGCAGGTCCCGGTGAAGGTGGTCGTTACAACGGTCCGCGGCAGTGCCAGCAGGTCCCGACGAGGATGGATGTTGCAGAAGGCCGCGGCAGCGCCAGCAGGCAGTACGATAGTTCGCAAGGTAGGGCTACGGCAGCGCCAGTAGTCCGTCAAGGCTGAGTTCTCTCGGTGTCTCTCGACTCCAGGATACAACTGCCCCCCTGCTCCGGAGCTGCCCCAGTTATAGGGCAGGCGCCCTTTGATGTCCGGACCCTCGCACTTGGAGGTCGGAGGGTCCGGGATGAAGGTGTCCAGACACCCAGCAGGGGGTGGAGCCAGCGCCTGGGGGAGCTGGAGGCGCTCGGCACCTGGCGGGGGAGAGTCCTTGGCGCTTCGTTCTCCCATTGACCTGCCAAGTGGTCCGCTCACCTCCTGGGTGGATGGTGGTGCCGGGATGTCGGGGCCGGCCAGGCCCAGGGTTAGGGTCGGATGGAGGCCACGCGGCCTCGTGGCGCAGGGCCCAAGATGGCGGCTTGACCCGGCCGGGGGAGCCGGTGGTGGCTTGGGTCCGTGATACATGGAGGTCCGAGGGCAGGAATTCCGTCGGGAGACGGGGTGCGGGTGATTCTCGTGGGTCACGCCTGGTGGGCCTGGGCTGGGGCCCTGTCATGCGGGGAGGGAGCCAGCCCTTCATGTGGCCTGTCCAACAGGTAGGGATTGACATTGTTGGTCCCATGGATCCCCAAACAGCCACCAGGTACCCAGAGGCAATTCCCCTAAGGACCCCTACAGCACCTGTAGTGGCAAGAGCTCTATTGAGTGTGTTCTCAAGAGTAGGCTTACCTAAGGAGGTAGTATCTGACAGGGGTTCAAACCTCATGTCTAGTTACTTGACTGCTATGTGGAAGGAGTGTGGAGTGAACTACAGGTTCACCACACCCTTTCACCCACAATGCAATGGTTTAGTTGAGAGATTCAACAAAACCTTAAAGGTCATGATTAAAGGACTCCCAGAGAAGCCTAGGCGAAAATGAGACCTACTCTTGCCCTGCCTTTTATTTGCATACAGTGAGGTGCCTCAAAAGGGGGTTGGTTACAGCCCATTTGAACTTTTGTTTGGTCACCCTGTCAGGGGTCCATTGTGTCTGGTGAAGGAAGGATGGGAGTTACCTCTCAAGCGCCCAAAGCAAGACATAGTGGACTATGTACTTGGTCTCCGCTCCAGGATGGCTGAGTACATGAAAAAGGCAAACAAAAACCTTGAGGCTAGCCAGGAACTGCAAAAAGCTGTATTGACTGTTTACCGGCCAGGACAGAAAGTGTGGGTGTTGGAGACTGTGGCCCAGGCAGCCCTCCAGGACAAATGGAGTGGCCCCCATACTATAGTTGAACAGAAAGGGGAGGTTACCTACTTGGTAGACTTTAGAACCCCTAGGAGTCCCCATAGGGTACTTCATGTCAACAGACTTAAACTATATGTTGACAGGGCAGACATGGGCTTGCTCATGGCTACTGATGAAGGACAGGAGAAAGAGAGTGACCCACTCCCTGACCTGCTTTCTCAGAACCCTGATGATGGGTCAGTTGATGGTATAGCATTGGCAGGCAGCCTCACTGCCCAGCAGCAAACTGACTGCAGAAATCTTCTCAGCCAGTTTAGACATATGTTTTCTCTGACTCCAAGTCAGACCACCTGGTGCACTCATGAAGTGGACACTGGGGACAGTCTACCTGTGAAGAATAAGATCTACAGGCAACCTGACCATGTCAGGGACTATATAAGGACAGAAGTCCAAAAGATGTTGGATTTGGGTGTGATTGAACCCTCAGTTAACCCTTGGGCTAGTCCTGGTACCTAAACCTCACACCAGTGGTGGGAAAAGAGAGATGAGGTTTTGTGTGGACTACAGGGGTCTCAATGCAGTCACTATGACTGATGCCCATCCCATCCCCAGGGCAGATGTGCTAAAAGATGCTTTGGCCTCAGCCAAGTTTCTAAGCACATTTGACCTGACAGCTGGCTACTGGCAGATCAGACTAGCTGATGATGCAAAGCCCAAGACAGCATTTTCTACCCCTAGTGGGCACTATCGCTTTGTGGTAATGCCCTTTGGTTTGAAGAATGCACCTGCCACTTTCCAAAGGTTGGTGAATCAAGTCCTTACAGGCCTGGAAGACTTTAGTGCAGCACATCTAGATGATATTGCTGTCTTTAGCTCCACCTGGGAGGATCACCTGGTCCACCTGAGGAATGTTTTGGAGGCCCTGCAAAAAGCAGGCCTAACTATCAAGGCTACTAAGTGCCAGATAGGGCAGAGTCAGGTTGTGTACCTGGGCCACCTTGTAGGTGGAGGCCAGGTTCAACCATTACAGAGCAAAATACAAACCATAATGGAATGGAGTGCTCGAACTACCCAGACTCAGGCGAGAGCCTTCTTAGGACTGACTGGGTACTATAGGAGATTTGTCAAGGGTTATGGGTCAATAGTGACACCCCTGAATGACTTAACTTCTAAAAAGATGCCCAAAAAGGTTCAGTGGACAGCTAGCTGTCAAAAGGCATTTGATGACCTGAAGCAGGCCATGTGCACTGCTCCCATTCTGCAGAGTCCTGCCTACTCCAAGAAGTTCATTGTCCAAACAGATGCATCTGAATTGGGGGTAGGGGCTGTACTGTCACAGTTGAATGAAGAAGGTCAGGATCAGCCAGTAGCTTTCATAAGCAGAAGGCTGACCCCTACAGAGAAATGTTGGTCAGCCATTGAGAAGGAGGCATTTGCTTTGGTTTGGGCTCTGAAGAAGTTGAGGTCATACTTGTTTGGTACTCACTTCCTTGTTCAGACAGACCATAAGCCCCTCTTATGGCTAAAACAAATGAAGGGTGAAAACCCCAAACTGCTTAGGTGGTCCATTTCCCTACAGGGGATGGACTTTACAGTGGAACATAGACCTGGGAGTAACCATGCCAATGCAGATGGACTCTCTAGGTATTTCCACTTAGATCATGAAGTCAACTGGTCAAAGTTAGTTTAATGTACCTGCGTTGGGGTGTGTGTGTGTGTAGGAGAGTAGGATCTGCTTCACATGGGTACCCCCACTTTTTGCTGGTGTTTCACTGTTTTTCGACCTTAGTCTGGCTGTGGGCCTGCTAATCAGGACCCCAGCCTAACTGCTTCCTCTCTAAAATGGTTTGCATGTACATTAGTTACATATCTAATTGGATTCTGGAGTGCCTTATAAGCCCCTAGTATATGGTATACTATGTACCTAGGGCATAGGTACCTCAGAGGCCTACCAGGGGCTGAAGCATGCATTATGCCATCCCTGGGAAGCACTCCAAAATGGCACCATGGGTCTGCTACTGCAGCCTGGGTAAGGGTGTGCTTGCACCCCTTACTGTGGTATAGGCTACCTATATCACTATCATTGCACACACATATAAAAGCTATAAGTCACTCCTATGGCAGGCCTTAACAATCCTGAAGGCAGAGTGCTTGGTTTTTATGTGAGAGGGTGCCCCTGCATGAGCAGAGCCCCTCTCCAGGGTTTGGAGTACCTCCTCTGATGCTGTTTGTGGTGCAGTCTGACCATATACTGTTGAGTGCATTATAACCTCGCGGTAAATGCTAACTTTGGAATGGCTGCAAGGAAACATGTCGTCTTTGGTGTCAAACGCTGTGGAATACTACCCCCTCCGCCAGTTCTGGCGGCGGGGGTAGGATTCCACCCTTCTAGAGGGAGAGACATGTTCACGCTGGTCTAACCCGGTAGGACTTTCTTGAGCCCTGGCATCACAAAATGGATGCCTCTGCCACAGACACGGGTCTGGCCTCCTGCTGCTGACCAAAACTTAGGCAGGGAAGGCCTGGACAATAGGTTTCCTGTCCCAGGGAGGTGTAACCACCTCCCCAGACAGGCAGATGTGTATTGGGGCTGGGCGGGAGCACTCTCTGGTGCTTTGAAGTCTTGCACTGGGGGCACACTTGGTGTCCCTGTGCATAGTCCAGTTCAAACCGGTTGCAGGGGCTACCTGCCCCTGCTCTGGCGTGAAACTGGACAAAGGAAATGGGTGTAACCACCCCTCTTTCCAATCCCTCCTATAGGTGGGTCCCTAGAGTATGTACAACCCCCAAACTTAGTATAAGTATGGGAACCCATTCCTTGTGACTTTAGATAACCCTGGACGAAACTCTGCAATATATATCTTGGACCTTCGACTTTCTATTTTGACTAGAAGACGGAAGAAATCTCCCTTGGGGTCAAGGAGTGACTCCCCTGCTTGGCAGGCACCAAAGAAGCAACTGACTGGTCTGCATCGCTGAAGCTCCTGCCGGACGCTGAAGTCTTTGCATCACCAGAGGGAGATTTCCAGACTTCTCTGAGGCTACCCTGAGTCCACAGCAAAGCTGAGGCCCGTGGCTATCGTGGGTGATGTGGAACCATGATCCCTGGACACCGTGAACTTTTGCAGCAACACTATCTTCTGGGACTTCCTGAAAGTTGTGCTTTGGGCTCCAAGTAGCCCCAGCCTTGAGCACCTCCTGCACCGAAGATTGCTGGCCTCGCGATCACTAGCCCGTTGGCTAGTAGGTCCCCACGAAGGCAACTCCTCTTCTAATTGGGCTTTCCTCGTTGCTCCAGATGTGCTCCAACCTACCCTCGCTGGGTGAATCCCTCAGACCTTGCTGGTCTGCACCACAGTCCTTTCTCTGATTTCCAGTGACTTGCCGTTGCCAAAGCTTGTTGGGTCCAATCTGGTTGCCGACACCGCAGCACTCGACAGACTTTGTGGCACAGGTCGAATCCAGCTCCTTGTCATCATCGGCACCTGCTGGACCTCGTGGCTGAAGAGTCAAGACACCCATCAACTCACCTGAAGCACCCGACATCTGTGGGCATTTGTCCATCCTGCCCTTGGTCACTGGCTTGTGACCCAGACTCTGTCCCCTCTGCTTTCAGGTTCCTTCCATCCTAGATCCATGCTTGGATCTCTTCGGACACTTCTCCTCTTCACGGCAGCAGCAGTTCTTCGCCAGCTTCCATTGTAATTGACAACGCGACCCGACACCAAAAGACACCTATGCACCCGGATTCACTGGGTGAGGTAACTCGAGTACTTCGGTGCTCCCGTGGATGCTAGCCCTATAACTTCTTAAGTCCAAAAGGGTTTGGTCCTGACTCGATTCTTAGTGTCCCTAATCTTTAAATGTCCAACCGCGACATTGCCCATAGAAGCTAACGGGAACCCGCGGTTGTGTTTACACACTGCACACGGCCCGTGGGTCCCCTGTGTCACTACCTTGGGTGGTTGCTTGTGGTCCCAGCGATTCTACAGGCTCTAGGCCTTGTGTCTAGTTCAGTCGTGGTTCTTATACCACTTTTTTGGTATATGGTTTGGTACGCCCCTAGGGCTCAAACGTGTATTCGAGCTATTACTGTTGATTGCTAACTTGTAAATTAAGTACTTCAAAATCCAGTCTCCTAAAGAGACTAGAGGGGTGTGTTTTATCCTAAATACATATATTTTGAATATATACCTGGTGTGGTTGTCCTTTCATTTGATCATTCAAGAGATTATAGACTGGTAAAACAAGCTGCTTTACATTCCTTCAAGACTTAGCCTGAAGGCTGCTCTCCATAGCTACCACTAGGATAGCTTTCAATAAAGGTTGTCTTTAACCAATTCACCATAAGGGGTTGTTTGGACTGATACAAGGTGCCCAATAGAACTAGTAGACAGCATATATCAGGCCACCTTCTCACAGGGGGGCTGGGAGAACCACCATTAATCCTCTGTGCCTCCAAGTGATGCCTGGAGCAAGGGAACACAGACTCTCCCGCAGGTGGTTTCTCCTCTTCCTAATTTCCTCCTGTGTGCACAGATTGTTTGTTGCAGTATTCACTCTATCATCTATTCTGGGCCACATTTGCCTTTTCTGATCTATAGTTGTATTTTGTATTTTGTACTTGGGCTACAAACAATTGTGGCTCTACTCTAATAATTTCATCCACCATGACAGACAATACTGCCTCAGTAAAACGTGGATTTCTCCTACCTGCCATTATGAACTTATTAACTTAAATAAATATATTTACCCACCAGACAATACATAACAAAAGATAGAATTGAGCAAGAAACAGAGAAAGCAAAGAAAATACTTGACTTCATTGACAATTCTCTCTGGGACAATGTGCTACAGTGGAATGGCAAAGGATCATGGTCTGAAACGGAGTGTGTTTTAGAGGGTGGTATGCAGGTGCAAACAATTAGCCAAAACACATCAGGTGTGTGATGCTAGTACCTATCAGCACAATCCTGCCACCCTGGTGGCGACGGAGTGATATTAGCCAGCAGAGGACTCCACTGTGTCGACAGCAGTGAGTCATGTGGACAGAGGATCAGCCAGCCTATATCTAAATACGGTGGGTGGGAATCCGTCAGCTTGACTGAGTACTTGTACATTCCGCTACGGAGGGACGACGGGAGTCCCACCAAGATCTAAATCAGGCCCAATGTCTGGAAATGTATTTTAACTGAATTCACAGTTATAACTGGGAAGGGGCTCTTCAGGAGTCTAGGGAGAAGGAAGGTCTGGAAGAAGCTGCACGGTAGACCCAAGTGCATGGACTGGCATTTTTACTGGTCTCTTGTGGCCTCTGAGCACAGAATGGAAAACAAAGTCACTGGAAGGTCTTGTCTGGCACATAGGGCATAGTAATCAGATTAAAAATATCATATGTTTACAAGGTATGTGCAAGCTATTTTAAGAAGCTACCAATATAGCTCTTTGAGGCAAAACAGCTTTAGCTTCGAGTTATAAACCTGGAGGGGATTAACAACCTAGATTATGTCAAATGTCGTCATATATGTTGCTATTGTTTCCCATTTTCACTTTGCTTTTGTTTAATTCAGTAATGGTATAATACAGGTTGCTGATATATATTCACATATGTATACTAAATTAGGGCATTAGTTAATTAATGTGGGGAGAGGGCTCTAGAACCCACCTATAAATGATCCTGTATTCTCATAGATCTGATTAAGGGCCAAGGCCCTTCTCTCTCGGACCAGAGTTAGAGGCAGCCTGGAGTGTAGCACAGGCCCCTGCAGCTCCTGCGATGCAGGGGGACCCTCAAACCTTCAGAGGGCAACCATTCACTCCAACGTCAAGGAATATCTGTGAGGTAAGGGAGACTAACAGCCCCTCTTCACATTCCACATAGGTGCCTCATCATTTTGCATTGCACCACTGGAGGTAAAGTGGGATACTGTGAGAAAATGGGGTGAATTATATGGTGTGGTTGTACGACTGCACCATATAATACACACACCAACCCCTTTCGGACCCTCAGGTTTAATTTGTGAAAACTTCAGTTCAACCCTGGGTAGCTTTGGCTCGGAGCAGCAAGGCTTACAAAAATGAACAAGTGTGAAGCATTGAAACAGGACTAAAACATTTGAAGAAGAAATCGACAAGACACTAAAGACATCTGACACCAATTTTTACAAATAGACTGTATTTTTATATATTTTTAGACATCACAATGAAAAAGATCCACCCGAGGGTTCTGGAGATATAGAATTTACAAGATATAGTAAATCAAAACATTTCACTCAACTGCAACCAAAAATTAGCAAAACCAACCAATTTGACACTTAGAAACTTTTTTTCTATATAGACTAGTTGTAATGTGATCACTTGCTGTCACTCTAGAAAACCATCTTAAGTAGGAAGTCAGTCAGGGGGGAACCAGCAAGGTCCTCAGAAACAGTTAACTCCGCATGCTAATGAATTAAAAAAGGGGTGAGAAGGCCAGCCATGTTTTTTGTAGGCATACGCACCATGCATGCGCACACAAACAAAGTGACAGCCAGTTAAAAAATATATATTTTTTGATTCCTGATTCAATCTGGATTAGTAACTAAAGAGAAAAAAACTTTTTTTTTTAATAAGCAAGTGTTGGGGCACCAACACTGGGGTCAAAGGCAACGGGGTAGAGGTAGATAGAGGAAGTAACACAGGGCATGCGTAGAGGTGGAAGCAACACCGCGGGAGTGGGTGTGAGGCCAAAGCAAAACGGGGACATGGGTTGAAGTGGCCCCCATTATTTGAATGGGGAATAACCACCCCTCCTAGAAGGGACTACTTAAGAATAAAACAAAATATTTATCAAAATTTCTCTGCGTCACAATTAAAAACGTATGATTATAGTGCCAGGGCCCTTGTCAGGAGGCCACAGCAGCTTGCGTCACCCAATGCCCCTGCCAGCGTTGCCAATGATGGTAGCAACACAACTAATAACCATCACACTGCTACAAGTGTGACAATGAAGACTATTCCAGGCCTCGTAAAGGTATAAAAATGGCATGAGCATCAGTTTGTCATTTTTTGTGTATATTGAATTAATAAATAATTGCGGTTGTAGTCATCTCTTAATTAGACAACCACCACGTGGTAGACTGTTATATGTGCTGGTGTCAAAAATTAAGTGCCGGTGCCAAGCACCGGAAACCACCTGCTCAAATTGAGCACTGCGTATGAATATATCACTGAATTGAGAGACACTTATTGAAAATATATATTGTAATGCCTTGAATCTGGTCCAAGGATGCTTGTTTCCCGCCCAGGGAAAACATAGCTTGGCAGTTCAGGCTAGGCTGTTCCCACGAGGCACAGGGTCAGACTGATTTGCATATGGCTGGGTCCAAACTGCAGTGGCATAGTGAGCTAAAGAATGATGGATTTACCCCAGATATATTGACTGTGGGTGAATGTTTGATTTACTCAGCATTCCGTTCATTATTTGTTTGCGTACACGTTATTAAATGTGAAGCATAAAAAAAAGTGAG
Source organism: Triturus cristatus (assembly GCF_964204655.1). Lineage (NCBI taxonomy): Eukaryota > Metazoa > Chordata > Amphibia > Caudata > Salamandridae > Triturus > Triturus cristatus. The sequence goes on from NC_140594.1 coordinate 1,153,781,107, forward strand.
GGTTTTGTGGCTCAGTTCCTCTACTGAATTCCTTCAATGTGCTTTCAACCTGGAATGGTTAAAGAAATGGATATAGAGGAAAGGAAAGCGGTGCCAGCAGTGAAGTTAACATAAAATAGCACATCCGCCATCCCTCAGTCTGCTGCAACCCCAGGCCTGACAACTAGAGATATTTTAGGAGAGACTCAATACTCAGTGACTGCCCTTAAATAATTAACAAAACAAAGAGGTCTTGGAGCCACTACATCAGGTTGCAGAGCTCATGGAGACTAAGGTGTGGCTAAAGATAGTCGTGTTCTGACCGCCACTGCTTAATCTTCAGTTTCCACTTCAAAATCTGGGGGTGGAGATTGTTCCTTGTGTCCTCTCCATGCTAAAATCTGATGGTGGGTGGTAAATCTCTCCTTTTCCCCCCACGGTTCCTATGCTCATGGGACTCAGAAACAATTACATTGGTTTGATACTCCACAAACCTGGCGGAGTCAAACATTTCCTACTTAACCACCATTCTGCCTCTGCTGGGAATACTTATGACATCACGTTTTTTTTATCCGCCTCACAAAGTGGTTTATTTCTACCTTGGCTGAACCATTCTTCCAGCATCCATTGAGGAATGGGATCTCTCCTTTATACTGACGGCAGTTCATCCACTGGTGTCATACGCTGGGGTGCGTGTGGCAGCCTACTCTGTCTCTACTTCCAGGTGCTCCCAGTCACCACCGTTCACAAGAAGGTTCCAGCTCACTTATTTTTTGCAGTTTTATAAAACACTAACTCGGCCTGAAAGTATTGAAGCGCTTTACATGAATGCCAGTTACATTACACCAGGTCACATTTATTCCAACATTGTGTCTTATTAAATAAATTATATGCACCTCGCTTGAGATGCCCATCGTGTAAAGGTTACGAGATTTCGCCACGGCATCAAGAATGCCCTGCGTCAGTCCTGGGCGTTCCGTTTAAATGATGGGTTTCAGGTCCTCTTGTGCATTTGGTTTGGTGGGTTTGAACCTTGAATACACCTTCCAGAAGGCAATAGGTCATTAAAGAATAACCTTTCCCTGCTGACATGAAGCTTCTGAGCCATTGTGGTATAAAACTTTGGTCCAGAGTATCAAAAGTATCACCTAACGCAGCACAGCCAGTGGCGTAACACAAGCCCTCGCAGTGCAGGGAGACCCCCAAGCACCTGTGGCGCCCTCTACACAGTACTCTGGCCGGAGAGCTCCAGATTGAGTCTGGAGGGGGCCCCTCTACGTACCTTGCAGGGGAGCCCCCTCAAGTTTCACTACGCCAGTGAGCACAGTAACCAGAAGTAGCTGTGCTAGGCTGCGTTGCAGTCCATGATAAGGGCAGAGCAGGAGAGTACCATATCAACAAGGATATGGCACTCTCCTCCTCTCTCCCACACACTGGTGCACAATTAGACTGCCGAGCGACACGCACACACCTTTGCAACAAAGTGCAAGGCTGTCTGCATGAGTTTTGCATAGGTTTTGTACTGGAAGGGGGCCCTTCCCATACAAAATCCTATGATTAGACTAACTTTAAAACTTTTCCATATTTGGATGTGCTCTGTACAGTACAACAAACATGCGAAGAGGCCAAAGTCTGGAGAAATGAGAGCCTTTTTCCTTTTTAAGGCCTATATCAGTGTTTTTATTTTTGGTGCAAAATCCTATCTATTATTGTTAGTAGATATGATTTTGCATCAAAAATCATGGGTGGTTCTATGGTAGCACCCATTTACCACCCCAAAGAACTGCTTTGCATTACTTTGCGCCAAGGGGGCATTACATGGGTAGTACATGGGCGTTCCCATGCAACCACCCATGCTTTTGATGCAAACCCTAAATACAAACAATAGTGCACAGGGTTTAGTGCCAAAAGTTAACGCCATTTGAAAGGAGATGTTAAAAGGAGAAATGCTTTTATTTCATCTTTCTTTTCCGACTTTGCATGCGTGCTGCACTGTGCAGCACACATACTCAGTAGGAAAAGTTGTAAATTGTGTCTAAGCATAGTATTTTGTACTGGAAGGATACCCTTCCAGTACAAAACGTATGGGTAGAGTAAGGCACGCACCCTAGCACTATGGGGATAAGGTGTGTGCCTGGCGCATGGCAGCTAAGATCTGCATCGGTGCTAGAGAGAGGGGAGGAAAGAGCCAGATCTCTGTAGATACAGCACTCTCCTGCTCCCTCCCTGTTACGGAACACACTGCAGCATTTTTGGCTGCTGCAATGCGTTCCGTGATTTTTTTTTTGAAAATCTGAGTTTTGGATTGTAAAGAGATTTGAGGGAGGTCAGTATTGTTTATACCAACGAGCAAAGTAGACTGCACTGCCGGAAAAATTAAGCAGGTGACAGCAGATGAAAATAAACAACCAGCAATTACTAGAAAATAAAATGGAGTACCACAAAAATAGACTAGGTGTCAGAAGAAAAAAATATATCTTATTAACTTCATGCAGACGCTAAGTGAAACGTAGTGGTCTGTTTTTTGCAGTTTCTTTTTTTGCGAACTCTGCCCAAGGGCGTCGGCCCGGTCCACCTAAGTGCAAGACTCGCCCAGAATTACTGGACGTTGAGCCGACGGCGGAGTCGAACCAGTTAGCAAAGGTAGACTGCGATGCCGATAAAGTCCACCAGATGACAGCAGACGCTAATAAATAACTAACAATTACTAGAAAATATAACTGAGTAGCACAAAAATACACTCTGTGTTATTTACAATATTCAAACGCTAGGTATAACGTAGAAGTCTGTTTTTACTGTTTCTTTTGTGGGAACTCTGCCCAAGGGCGTCGGACCGGTCCACTTAAGTGCAAGACTCGCCCAGTCTTACCGGAAGTGGAGCCGACCGTGACCTCGAACTAGTGAGCAGCATAGACTGCGATGCCAAAAAATGCCACTAGAGAGCAGCAGATACAAATAAATAACTAACAATTACTAGAAAATATAATAGAGTACCCCAAAAATACACTAGGTGTCAGCAGAGGATACTACATCTTATTAACATTATGCCGACGCTCAGTATAACGTAGAATGTCGTTTTTTTTTCTGTTTATTTTGTGCGAATTCTGCCCAAGGACCTTGGGGCGCTCCACATAAGTGCAAGACTCGCCCAGAATTACCAGAAGTTGAGTCCGCACCGGATCAAGGTACAAGGTCAGCAGCTCTGACAGTTAGGCCACGATTCACAAAGGTTTAAGTGTTGGGGTAGTATTACTTTTCTAGGGGCATATTAGCAAGGCGAGGTGATAGAATTATTGCCGCTTTTGCGGCTGTTTTCGGCCGAAAAGCGGCGATCATTTTATCGCCAAATTAGCAAGCTCACGCTGACGCGTGAAAACTTGCGTTAGCGTAGCAATTCCTAACGCCTAGCTTTGCATCTCTAATGAGATGCAAAGTGGGCGTTCCTGACCTGACATGACTGGAGAAATGTCGCTGAGCGACATTTCTCCTATCATCAAGCCCCACGCTATGAAGCATAGCGGCAGGAAAAGTAGCGATAACCCCTGTTATCGCTACTTTCCTTATGCCTGCTTTGAAACTGACTTAGCCATGATATCCTATGGAAGGTGGATATCATGGCTAAGTATGTGAGGCCCTATCATCAAGCTAACGCCAAACTTCATGAGATTATCGCTATCTCAGCGATAAAAATCCACGCTAGCCTGCGATAATTATCCTAGCGCTAAGAGCGCTTAGCGATAATTATCGCCGGTTGTTGCTGATATGCCCCCTAATGCTTAACCGACTCTAAACTTTTTTGGGGGCCTATTTACAAGGGCATTATCGCCGCTTTGGTGGCCCTTTTTGCCGCTAAAGCGGCGATAATTTAATCGCCCTATTAACAAGGCGGCGCTAACATGCTTTAGTGCATGTTAGCTGACGTTTTAGTAACGCCACGCATCTTAGCGATATACATCGCTAATGAGATGCACAGTAGGCGTACCTTACCGTAACACCATGACAAAATGTCCCGAGCAGGACATCACGTTATTTACTACGTGGCCCCGGAACCTCGAAGCGATGATGAAAGCCGCGCTAACCGCGGTTTACGCCGGATCCTTACGCCTGGTCAAAACTTGACTTAGGCATGTTTTGAATGGGAGGTGGATTCTTTGGTTACGTCCACACTCCCCTATTATCAAGCTTTTCATTAGCGTGTGAAATCATCGCTTGATGATTTCATACAGCACACATACAAAGTGGGAAAAATTCTAAAAGTTGGCTAGACATAGTAGCGTGTACTAGAAGGAAACCCTCAAATATAAGGAGGTAACCCCCGTGAAACAAATAATTCTAGGTCTGGGTGCAGGGGGAAAAACTACTACAAGAAAAAATGATGAGCACTCATAGGCCTGTATTACTTCAATTTTGCTGATGCATGCTGTTGGTACTGACCCACTTCTGTTGTACCAGGAATGCTTGGGTGAGGTAGCAAGCTTTCCCCACACTATCACAATCTGCATGGTACCAGTTTTGGGGGTTATTTTGAAATGTGTTTGTAGACATTCTTTAATAATGAGGTGATTTTTGCGACAACCTTTATGGAATAACAGAAAAGATTGAAAAAATATATGTGAAAGCAGACATAATAAAATTGATCTTAAGACAATCTTTTCATATGGGAATGTTTGACTAGAGGTGGGTCAGTACCAACAGCATGTATCAGCAAAATTGCAATAATACAAGTCTGTGGGTGCTCATGACTTTTTTTACAAGGGAACCCTTCCAGTGGAAAACCTATGCTAGACTCACACACACACACACACACACACACACACACACACACACACACACACACACACACACACACACTCACTATGGTGCAAGGGAAAATTCTGGACCATTGCTAGGAATAGGGGAGAAGAATGCCATCTCTCTGTCGATATGGCAATTTCCTGCTCTCTCCTTCTCATGCAGCGCAACGCAGCGCAGCATTTTTGGCTATTGCGCTGTGTTCTGTAAGAATTTAGTAAATCTGGCCCTGAGTTGGGTAATTAGTAAACCTCTTGTTATTATCAGGAGTATTCCACTCTACTCATCGTGAACCTGCAGTGATGCACAGGTGAGTTATGAATGAATAATGACAGTTACAATGCAGCTAAAGTCGAACCCTTCCCATCCTGTTCTATTTTCAGTTTGGTTTTGTAGTTCTAATTACATTTTATTTCCTTGTAATTTTGCTTCAGTTGACGGTGCTTTGCTTTTATTTACATTTCTTAATTTGATTTCTGCAATTTAGCAATTGTGTTTATTTTGCGTCATTTTGTTGCCTTACGGGTGCATTGCTGCTCTTTGCGCATTCATTTTTATTTTATTTATACATTCATTTGCCAAAAATCAAGCTATAATAACCGTTATACATCAAGTTGCATTATTTACAGATACTAAGCAAATCATAATCATGTGCTTTTCTTTGAACAAGGAAAAGGGATAATATAAAAACTCTACCCTACTCAGCCAAGACACAAACTACACTCACAACCACACTCATAACACAATTACTCTCACATTTGTACATAACACTAATATTTAGTGGGTATGGGGGATATCGGAGTGATAACAAATCTCCTACAATTGGTAATAATGACCACAATCTCAAAAGGTCAGGGCGCACGTGGTCTACGCGCGTTTCGGTGGGGTAGTATGTAATAGGACCACATTCTTCAGGACCTCGCCCAACTAGAATAGAGTGTCATCAGACTTGTACAGAGTAGGGATACCTAAAATATAACAAAAAAGTATATACATTTACTTAATGGTCAACCCATGCCTGAACATAGTCAGTTTTTTTGCGCAGGGCCAGTCGTTAGTGCTCTCCCTCCACCTGCCTCTTCCGGAAGCCCCACCTCACCTCTTCCTGGGCTTTAAAATGGCACCTGCAGAGCAGAGGCACTAACTGAGTTACATTGCCTGGTCAGGCCTGGTGATTTCCTCATAGCTGCTGGCCACCTCTTTCCTTACTTGTACTTCGGGGCTTCAGCCCTATGGCTAAGGGTTACCTGGCCCTTTCAGAGCCATTCTTGTTTCAGAGGTTTTTAGTTCTGCTTAGATGTTTGGATGGGCCTGGCACTCAGTGACTGCTCACTCCTCCACCCTCTCTTTGATGCACTGTCTTAGCTTTTCCTGGGACCTTGAAATGGCAGCTCCAGCACGTATGTGCCCATGGAGAGCCGAAGGCACACAAAATGCAAGTCCGTCTGTGCCCATCCAGATCCCAGGCCAGTTTCAACGGTATATACCATGGATCCTCCCGGTGTACTCCAAGGATCCTTGCCAGGTACCACAAGGTTTCTCACGGTGTGCACCGTGGATCCTCACAGTGTATTCTTGGGGCATATTTAGAAGCATTGCCGCTGAGCAGTTTTGACGTTGCTTAGCATCAATTCTTTTACCGCTGCTGATTGCCAAATCCTAACGCTATATTTGTGACATATTTACAAGATGTCGCTACATGGCTTTATAATTAGCTTGCGGCTGGGAAAATTGTTGCTAACACTAGCGTCAAGGCGATAGTAAAATACATGTTAGCATTAAAAAAGTGACGGCTGGCCAATTAGTGGCAAAAGTTCACGTTAGTCAGCCCAATGTCACTTTTCAGCCTCTAGAGGCAAAAAGAGCTTACAAATGCACCTCTAAGGAGAACAAAATACTGGAATGCAGGTTGGAGCAGTCAGGACCAGGTTCAGCAGAGGTCAACAACCTCCCAAAGCTCCTCAACAGCCAGGATGACCAGCCAGAGAACCAGGGGAAGAGGAAATGCAGAATCAGGGCCTCATTCATGAAAAGAGGCGCATCGCTGGGGGAAAACAGTGATGCAGCACTTCATTGCATCATCCTTGTGACATCATGGCGGCCGATGCCTGGAATCGCGCATAGTCTCCGGGGCCTGGAGGCGTCACTTGGCCTGAGCCTGAGACCTGGAGTGAGAGGCGCCTGTGCTGTGGAGTTACTGTGGCCTGACGGTAGAGGCAGGCCGCTCAGGCCCGAGCCTGTGGGCTGCGGCGGTATACATTGAGGCGTCGGCGATCGCCCTTACCTGGTGATGAAATCTGGCAGGTCGCACGGACACACATTGCTGACCTGTGTGAGAAGACCGCCGGGTGCCCATTGGAGCTGTGATCTGTAGAGACGCTCCCCTTCACTGGCGTGGGGAGGTCTGCATTGCATAACACATGCCACCACTACACTGGGGTGCACGGAGGAGATTGCTGATGGGCCGCACTTCTCTGCATCACAAGATGGAGGAGGTGGAGCTGCCCGGACACTGTGGAGGGTAAAGCTCCTGAACTGCACCGAACTTGTGTGGCTGGAGTGCTGCAACTTCACACCTAAGAGGGCCCTGCTATATCACCTGCATCAGGAGGTTCTGCGGTTCCGTGAATTCTGAACCCGTTCAATGAAGGTTGTTGTATCGTGATGATTTTGATATCAGCGAACCGCGACTGACAAGTGCGGTATGCGTAAGCGTTTTCGTCATGCTACACCGATGGATTCACTGTGTATTTGACGATCTAGTCTGCACCCTTGGGTTTCATTTTGTGCATAACCGCCATTTTGTGGTTGACTACAGGATGACTGTGGCCAAGCGAGCCTCTAAGGACGCGTACACTTTAGCTTGAGTTCGTTTTGACTCCTGTTTGACCTGAGTCAACTGACCCTGTTGCCCGAGGCTAAACTTGTTGAGCCAGTACCTTGTTAAGCAGCTGGTCAGATAGAGATCAAAGAACAGGACATTTTTGATTCTATGGCACACGCACAAACCCCTCTATCTTTCTCCTCATCTGTTTCTGCTCCTTCCTTTTATGGCCTTATGGCCTAATTATTGATTTGGGTTGAGGTCTTTTATGATGGGCCCGACCGGCCTGTTCGAGCAAGAATGCTGGATTTTTGCCTTGTCATTGGCGATGGGTTGGATAACTGAAAGTGGGTTTGTCGTTATGTGATGCCTCTGTAAATATCATCCTCTGATTAGTCAGATTTGTGAGTAATTGATGCTAGCCAGGAACGTGGTTTTTGGCATAAAAGACGATGCTCCGCTCTATTATGTTGAGCAGTCTCCTGAGAACATACACCGTGTTGTACTTCTAGGACCTCTGTTACTGGCTGCAGCTAACAAATTTGATCTTTGATGTCACCCAGAAGAATCCCGTGTCTCTGTACTCTAAGACAGGTGAACCCGAAGACTTCGGGCGTGTCCCCTGCGCCGCTGGGTTTAAATCCCGGTTCTTCAGTTCCCCAATGGACTTGGCGGTGACTACTTTACCAAGGCTTGTGGCTGAGTCACAGATTCAGAGAGAGTGCGGCGGATTGGGCCCCTGTGTCGATGTCCAGGTGAGGAGAAGGTGAGACGGGAAGTGGAGGAGGCACGGGGTTGTGTCTGGCCCAGGCCTAGCGCCTGCGGGTGGTGCAAATCGTAGCCTGAGTAATCCCTGCTCTGCAGCAGACCCACATTGCCAAGGGCACTGCACAAGACTGGTGGGGGACTCCACAAACTGGCTCAAGTCGCTGATATCAGCCATTGGTGGCAGTGGGTGCCAGCGACACAGCGGTCGGTTCCGGCCCAGGCCGTTGGGCATGCAGCTTGATCCACCATTACTCGCTGGGGCACTGGGGAACACAAAATCTGGCCACTACTGTTAGATCGGATGTGGCGACCGGGTGGTGCTGCCTTTGCTCGCCCCCTGTTAGTGAGCTTTTGGGTGTACGGGGATTTCTCTCGGTGCCGCCCGAATGAAGATTCCTGGCTAGATACACCTGACTGGAGGAGAGGGGTTGGCTGGCCACACTGCACTGCACCACATGCCAGACATAGTGCCAGGGCGTCTGGCGCAACAATGGCCCATCTGCACTCGGGAGGCATTGACACCTGGCCGCTTCTCTGTGTCTGTGGACTGAGACGCTGGGGATTGCTGGCCACTGAGGCAGGTGACAGCAGACACTCTGGACTCCAAATTAGACTCTGATGTGGAGAAAATAAGTACCTCCCTCGAACAAACGCACACTTCTCTTGAGGGCCGTATTGACAAAATCACAGTTGACTTCACCCTGGAGCAAGCAGATCATCACGAGCTGACTGACAAGGTAGACGGCAATTAGCAAGAACTGGCCGAAGTCCACCCTATGACCCGGAATGCAGCGTTGGATGTAAAGCAGCTAATGGCATGTGTACATGCCATTAGCTGCTGTACACTAGAAAGAAGAGCGGAGGATGTGCAGGGCTGCTCCCAGCAGAACAACGTGTGGGTGGTGGGTCTGCCCAAGAGAGCATAAGGAGCTGATGCAGTGGCGTATACTGAGACATGGTTGCATGACCTACGGCCAGCAGGTGCACTCTCACCTTTCTTTGTTGTGCAGCAGGCCATTGCGTGCCGGTGAGCCACCCGCCACTAGGGACAGGTCCTAGACCCTTTCTTTTCTGCCACCTACAGGGATCATGCCGCTGTCCTGAGGAAGGTACACAAGGTATGGGAGGTAAAAGTGGATAATACTACAGTACTTGTCTTCCCTGACTATGCCAGTGTGGTGCAGAGACCGAGGTGGTCGTTTCTAGTTGTTAAGCAACGCCTACGAGAGTTGGGCCTCAAATACTCCCTCCTCTTCCCTGCAAGGCTGATGGTAACACACAATTCTTTGACGCCACTGAACAGGTCTTGACCTGGTTGGAATCTACTGGTTGCCAGGTGCTGCGGACAGGGAGTGACGGGTCTGCGCAACAAGCTGTCATTCGCGGAGCCTGTTGTAGTGGGAGTCGTGGAGGAGCAGACGACCCCCGCCACAACTACAAGCTACCCCAATCTAGAGCAGGTTATACAAGAGAGACAGAAGGCACTTTTTACAGCAGCAATGATGTGCGGTTGCACTCAGAGACAGGATCCCGACACTTCCCCTGAATGCTCCCCCAGCGACGAGGGCTCCAGTGCGATGTGGCCATCCGGTGCGGAGTCCGGGCGGCCCCCGGATGTGACTCCTCAGACGCAGATGACCTAATTTAAGGTTGACTGGTTGTGCGTCTCTCCTTCTTCTATGGTTCCAGATGGCTCCGGAGAGTCTCTGGATTTCTGTGGTTCCTGCTCTCCAGTTTCCTGTTGCTGATATTTCCGGTCTATTGTGGTCAGCACTTAGAGGGGATCAGGTCCAGTCGTCACCCAAAGGGAATGGAGCAGTTGTTCAGGTGAGTGACGCATGACAGGGGTGGTGGTGGTGGTCTCCCTGGTGCTCCTAGCTCCAATGGCAATAAGTCCATGGCGTTGGTGACCTTGCCACGGATGAATTGTATCAGTTCTTTTGCACCACTCTAATGTCACTTTTTGAATGTTCCAGTGGTGGAATGTGTCACAGCATATTTACAAGGACACTTAGAGCCACCTTACGTAGCTTTTCATGGACTTGTAAATATGTGCCCCTTTCACGCATAAAACTGCGTGAAAGGGGCATTCCATGGGCGTTGCTGAGGGTGTTCCCACCCAAAACCCATGGAATCTGAAGCATTCCCGGATTTACAAGAAACAGTAAACCTGGAAATGCGTCAGAATCTAACACCACCCTAAGGGTAGCATTTGGGAGGCGCAAATATTTGTATTTCTCCTCTTTTTTTCCTTTTTCTATGTGTGCCACATTCTGCAGCACACATTGAAAGAGGGAATCGTCTGGATTGATTGATTTTGGGCAAGAAGGAGTCCCTTCCTGCACAACATCAATCAGCTCTGCAACGCAGGTACTCTTGCACCATGGTGCAAGGGTGCCTGAGTTGGCGCATGGCAGCCATTGTGCGCCAACATAGGGGAAAAAGACAGGAATGCGTCCTATCTTATTGATAGGGTGCCTCCTGCCCTTTTGAATTGTCACAGGGCAGCACAGCAAGATTCCTTGCACCAAAACCTCTTAAATGAGGCCCCAAGTGTGTTTGCACTATTTTTAAGACCAGCTAATATCTGGCAGTGAGAACTGCCTCTAGTGGGAATTGCAGCATTTTTTCTTTTTTTGCAACGTACAATAAAATCCTTGTAAATGCCGTGATGTGTGTTTCGCTGGAGTTTTTATGCGGGAACACCTACCTTGCATCTCATTTTTAGTAAGTCACACTCACAGAAGTGCCACAATGAAAAAATCACGTTAATGCTGAGATATCGCCACTAACGGGACTTTGCTGCAACTTCTATGGCGATAAAAAAAGCCGCCGTAATGTCAAAAGATTGATGCTACAGGAGCGTTAAATCCTTGTAAATATGCCCCAAAGTTTGTCCCTGTGTACACTATGGATTCTCACAGTGGGATCCATAAGTGGACCGCAAGGACCCCAGGGTTCATTATTTTGTGCACCGGTGACGCTCTCTGTGTACCAGAGGGGTTGTCACTATGTATCCCAGTGCTTATCAATATGTGCAGCTGGGATTTTCACTGTGTACCCCAAGAGTTGTGCCTTTATACCTCATCAGTTACTTTGTAACCCAGATCTCTTTACTGTGAACCCTAAGACTTGTACCTTTAAACCTCATTAGTTGTCACTTTGTATCCCAAACTCTTTACTGTGCACCTCAGGCCTTCTTTCTGAGCACCCCAGCACTCCTCATGGCGTGCGTCAGAGCTCCTCACTCTGTATCCCGGTGCAACTGGGGAGCAGATTTGCTAAGGGCTTTCATCGCCCATGCGTGACGCAAGTCATCGCAAGGCAACGTAAGTTCCTAAGTGGGATTACTAAGTCACACAAAAGCACCTTGCGTGGCTCTGTGTGGTTTAGTAAATCCAAAGTAATGAAAGACAGCCCAGATCGCCGCCGTGCGCGTTCCGCGGGTGGAGTGCGGGCATTCTCATGCGTCCTCCCATTGTTTTTGATCCAAACCCAGATTTACAAAGGTCCGTAAATCTGGGATTGTGCCACAATGGTGCGCTTTCCCGACCTAGGCGTAACAAGGAGAAATATCTTTATTTCTCCTCCTTGCTTCCTTCCTGTGTGCGTGCAGCATTCTGCAGCACGCATGAAAGAGGAAAACGCCTTTCAGAATTGTTTTTGTGCAGGAATGTGTCCCTTCCTTCACAAAAACAATCCTATTGGTAACGCAGGCCCCTCTCTCGATGGCGCAATGGAGCCTGCATTGGCGCGAGACAGCACACATGGTCTTCAGAAAATTACAGAAAACAATGAACGTTAAAGAGCCCGCTAAAAGCAATATGAACATATTTTTTGTGAAACTACAATGTATAATGGATACATGTGCGCCGTCTGCGGGACATATTTACTAACATTTCACGCAATGCATCGTAGAATGTAAAGCTGTAGCGCTGCGTTGCGTGAAACAGAGAGAGCAGAAATGTGCCGTATCTTCTGCTTCCTTATTGTACGACTCAACTTGAGGCTGCCTAGCGCCTACAAAGGCACCTTTGCTCCTAGCTGCAAGGGTGTCTGGTTACAAGCAGGACGGTTTTTGTGCAGGAAAGGGTATTTCTTTTTCTGTGTGTGATGCGGAATGCATAACCGTTAGAAAAAGAAAGTAATGAAGAGAAACAAAGATATTTTTCCTCATTATGCCGGAGTCTGGGAGGCGCACCATTTTGGTGCAATCCCAGGTTTACTGACAGTAGTATCTGGGATCTGAGCAGGGCCTTGCTTGGGTAGTGCCCTGGGTGGACAGACATGTGGCGCCCTCGCTGCAGAATAAAATGAAGCAGCAATGGGCCCCCTTGTGTACTAACTACAGCAGTGACTGGCCTCTCAACACAAACACCTTTACTCACCCACCCTCAAGACTCCTCAATCACCCACTGCTTAGCTCCATCATGCTGATGCCACCTTGTTTCTTTAGAGAATGGGGGTGGTTGATGTGTGGCAGCAGGAGGTGAAGGGAGATAGTAGGGCAATGAAGGAGGCTCAGAGTGTTAAAGCCGCATGCACCATATTAACAAGCATTGGCATAGCCAATAGGTCTCGGCTTTGGGACCTTAAAAGTGCTTAGCCAGAGGTTTTGGCTTGGCCTTTGTTTTTAAGCTATGTGGCTGCTGCGCAGCATGTTGAAAAGTTATAATAAACAAGAATGGCCACATTCTTTTGTAGGCGCATGCAAGCATTACCACATGAAATGATGCAGGCGTCTTTTTTTACTTTTGTGATCTAAAAAGGACTGCAATAGCTCTCGGCTTTTGCTTGAGTTAGAGCTATTGGCATTGTAAATGATAATGTCTTTTACCCATATGTTGTAGAGTGTATATATGTGGTGTGTGGTAGAATTATGTGAGTTGGATTGGAACTGTTAGTTGTGGAATTGTGTGGTGTGGCATTGTGTGGTGTGGAGTGGATTTGTGTAGTGGAATTATGTGGCATGTATACAGATGAAATATGTGGATAGTAATTATGTGGCATGGAGCATATTGGAATTATGTGGAGTGGGTGTAATGGTGTGTAATTATGTGGAATGGTATTTTGTGGTGTGGCATTGTATGTAGTGGAGTTTAATTTTGTGGTGTGCTGTTGAATTTTGAAGCATGATGTGGAATTATGTGGTTTGGAGTGCATGTATGTGGTGTTATGTTATTGTGTTTTTGAGTTGAATTATGCGTTTGTTGGTGAATTATGTAGTGTGGAATGGAAATGTGTGGAGTTGAATTATATGGCATGGAACTGTGTAATTCTAACTGCATTGCACCAGAAGCATCACTGCACATTATCTTGCTTCGTCTCAGACTCTCAATAAGCAAAGCGGGTGACCAGTTGGGCGGAAAAGGGACGACAATGCCCCATGTTCAGATGCAAGAAAAGCAGGCGTCATAGCATCTTCAGTTCAGGGATATCACCTGAGCTCCAAACATTTCCAGTCTTCTGTGTGGGACGGATGAGAAGGTTAGTGATGTTCAAATGTAAAGAGTAATTAGGATTACATTCAAACAGGAAACAAAAAAGTGAGATTATTACAGTGTGTTTGACATAAAAACGCCCATAGTACGGCATCGAACACAAAATAAGTTTAGTCATACTGACCCACAGCGGGAGGGGGTGGGAGTTATCGGTGCAAGATATAAACAGGAGAGAAACGCACTTCCCACATCTGCCTCCAAAGAGCAATACATTAAAATGTCACTACAATGATGTGCAACAGAAACCTAAAATTCCAGCCAGTAACACGGACTCCTAATTTGCTCATACGGTCCTGCACGATTCCAGAAGCGCTGCCTATAAATCCTTACACGTGTGACTGCCAAAAGAGGGAGAACTTCTTCACAATGCAGGACACTGGTCCTAGGAACTAGAAGGAGGCACTGTATGACAAGGCTTAACTTGCAACATTTAAGATATTTTCAAAATTAAGCCTCAATCCATTGACCTTGAAAGGTCGGGAGAGTCCCATTGGAATTGAGTCATGTGACATATGTGTTCCAGACAGATTATTGCAGCGATGCACTAAACTCGTCAAACCAGATTAACTCTTCGCCTTGAAACGCTTGCATCAAGGCGCCGGTTCAGACGGCCCAAAATCGATCTCTGCTAAATAGAGACGCTAACCGTGAAACTTGAAAACAAGGGAATTCTGGGTATAGGAGCAGCATCACCTGTACAGCATGAAGGAAGCGGCTGACCTGAGTTGAAGGTTAACAACATTCTGTAAAGACCTACAGCAGGTAAAACGTGGAGCAGCATGACGAGACTGGGTGAGGGGGCGGAAAACGGAACCAAGCCAGCGATGGCAGCTCCCTGGGACGACTCATGTGAGGCAATGAGGCACACGGCGCGCCCAGGGCTCGGTCACCTTTGGCAAACATTATCAGCCGCCTCTGAAGTCGGTGAGCTGCGACCTTTGTCCCATATTCCACCGCAGCGCATGATCGGCAGACTGCTCGCCTACAGCCCGTCAGAACCAAAAGGGAAGGGGGGCGCGAAAGCCCTTGGATTACACATAAGGTGCCCAAAGGAATTCTATTGGTCGGCTGCCTTCATTTAAGTGCGACTCCACAAACAGCGGAAGATGCGCTTTTAGCGGGAGCATCGTTGCCGAAGGCAACAGCATTCCCACAGCTGGGTATTTTATCAATCACACGACCTCTGCATAGCTGGGCAGAGTAATCAGTCATTTAAAAAAGCTGTGATTTCTTCCCTGCACTTGATGTAGAAACGTTATTGGCAACACTCCATACATTCCCCGGGTGGTGTGTACTTAAAAATACTACACAACTTTTAAGGCTTAGGAAAACACGGAGGCCGCGAAAGTGAAAGCATTTGTAACATGAGCCAAAACAGATGGCATCCCTGCGCGCCTCTACTTGCTCCGGAGAGCAAAATGCTCTGGGAGTAAACATGATCCAGAACAGATGGCACCCTGCGCGCTCCCGAGGCCCCTAGGCCCTGGGAGTGAAAGTTTTGAGGAGAGGCGGGACATGCACCCGTCTTTGGCCATTTGCGTGCTTTCAATTATTGAAAGCAACACGCAAAGGCCAATGGGATGTGTTGGAGGAGGCACACCCACACGGAGAAGGTTCTTGGAAGTCTGAAGTAATTCCAAGTGCCCTCTCCTAGAGCAGCACATGCGCGCTGCTCTCTAGACGAGACCTAAAAATGATTAAAAGTACTTACACTGAATAGCTGGATCCATGTGCTGCTGTGTGCATGACCCTAATGCAGACAGCGTTGTGCGCCCCTCTGAAGATCAGAACCCCGGACGTGGGCCCAGTGCACCCATGCCAAAAGACGGGTGCCTGGGGTTGCATGCAAATGATGGGTGGATGCAGGGGAATACCCAGGCTCCACCCATGCAATGCCTACGCGACTCACAGTAATGCAAGGCAGCCGTGTGCGCTGCGTTGCATTAATTTCTATTTACTAAAGCACACAAAGCCTAGCAAAGTGATGGCATGGCTAGTGAATCCCAGATAAGGGCTTGGGACGACTTGCGTTGCGCAAGGACAATGCAGTGCCTTAGTAAATCCGGCTGGGCCTGTATTTACAGATGATGTCTGCTGCTTCCATGGTGAAAACACCACAGAAATGCCACCATCCTTAACGCTGCGATGCGGTCAGATAATAATGTTTTTCTCTCCATTGATGCTCAAAGCATAGCGCCTTGAGACCCTCACGGGTGATTTGAGGCTCTTTACAAACCCTTGATTGATTGATTGAAGAGTTCAGGTTTGAACACGGGCTCGCTGCTCGGGCTGCCCTCCTCCCTCGTGCCTGACCCCCCCCCCCTCCCCCCCCCAGGCCTCCCGGGTGCCGAGGGGTTTGTAAAGTGATCCCTCGCAGCCCCCGTACCTGCAGCAGCCCCCCCCCCCCTGCAGACACCTGCAGTCTCCCACAAAGAGATCTGTTGTGCACAGGAAGGAAACTCTCCAGGCGTGCTGCACGTTAGATAGTGGCCCTCGTGGGGTGTTTCCCCTCCCCCTCCCCCAGTACAGGCCTCTCGGTGGGTGCAGTGAGGTCTGCACACCTGCACAGAGCCTCTCGGATCCCCCTCAACTTAGAGTGGGTGCTGTGAGCACAAGTACCTCTGAGTGCCGCCCCCCAGCCTGACCCGTAGGAGGCGCTACACTTCTAACTGCTGGATGGTGTTCGGGGATGTCTGGGGTGAGGTCTGATGAGAGCTACTTCTTCCTGAGGGCGCCTCCGCCTGGTCAGACACCCCTGTGCCCCCCGTAGACGCCCATGGAGAGGGGTTTCTCTCTGCACCGGGTGCGGGTTTAGAATGTTTTCTAGGACCCTTCAAGTTGTTGAGGTTGTGCCGAGGAGCGTTGAGCCCACAAGGTGACGAGGATCACACAGGGAGCCCAGAACAAAGGGCCAAGATTCACTATCACTTTCTTTCATAGGCAGGGGCGTAATACGGGTTATTACGGTGCAGAGGGGGCGGGAGGGAGGGGGAGAACCCTTCAGGGGCCATCTCATTCAACCCAAGACCAATGAATGTCAGTGAGGAATGAAAGACACAGGACCTCTCGTGTCCTGCAGGAGGGCCCCATAATTTCGCGTCATGCCTCTGTGCTCAAGTGTCCAGGGGCCTACATGTATGTGGTTGTGGCGTATCGTGCAGCAAGTCAGCTTGCTGCGCTGCCCTATGTCAGAGCGAAAGGGCAGGAGTGAACCGTATCTAATACAGTGCATGTCTGAGCCTAGTGCCCGTGGCTCAAGGGTGCCTCCGTTCCATGCAGGTTTGCTTTTGTGCAGGAAGGGGCACCTTCCTCCACAAAAACAACCCTGGGAGGCATTTTCTTCTTTCTATGTGGCACATAGAAAGAGGAAAAAACAAGGAGAAATACAAATATTTCTCCTTGTTGCGCCTCCCCTGGGGAGGCGTAAGGTTTTGGCGCATCCCCAGGTTTACATGGTTTTGTAAATCTGGGGAAGCGTCAAAGTCCATGGTTGTTGCGTGGTAACACCCACTGCAACGCCCATGGAACGCCTCCCTAGCGCAGAGTAAGGCAACGCAGCAATTTGCGCCGCCTTCCCTTACTCCATATCTATGAGGCCATTCAAAGACACGCAAACTGGCTTTGTGTGACCTCATAAATATGATTTTGTAGTTCGCGCCATCGAAGCATCACAGAATGTGACACTCCTGCGGTGCAAGGGGCTCAAAAATATGCCCCCAGATTGTCAAAATAGTCAGGGAACGCAGCGCAGCAGCCAAAAATGCTGCGCTGCGTTGCGTGACAGGAAGAGAGCAGGAGAGCGCCATAGCTCGGTTCTCTCCTCCCCTCTTCCTAGCGCCTGTGCGGACTTTAGCGCCATGCGCCAGGCACACGCCTTAGCCTCAAGGTGCTAGGGGGCATGCTTGAGCCTACCATAGCGTTGGTACTGGAAGGGTATCCTTCCAGTGCAAAATACTATCCTTAGACACAATTTACAACTTTTCCTACTGAGTATGTGTGCTGCACAGGGCAGCACGCAGGCAAAGTCGGAAAAGAAAGGAGAAATAAAAGTATTCCTCCTTTTAACGCCTCCTTTCAAATGGAGTTAACGTTTGGCGCTAAACCCTGTGTACTATTGTTAGTGGAAAGGGGTTTGTGTCAAAATGCATGGCCGCTTGCGTGGGAACGCCCATGCACCCCCATGTAATGCTCTCTTGGCGCTAAGTACGGCAAAGCAGCGCTTCAGGCGGCGTGCGTTATTTTTGGGGTACTTTCCACTTCAAAACGATTTTGCACTATAAAGTATATTAAGAAAAAAACATTTTGTGCTGGTTAGTGTCACTTCTGTGATGCTAACCCAACGCAAAATGTTTGTAAATCTACCTCAACCTTTGCTAAACAACACAAAAGATTGTGCACATCGGGGTGGATTCTCAAACCTTTTATGCTGGTTTAGCGTCACAAAGGGACGCTAGCAAGCACAAATAGTTTTTTTTCCTAATTCACTGTCTAGTGCTAAACTTGTTTTGCTCTGGAAAGTATCCTAAAAGTAACAAAAAGCAGCACGAAGGACTGCTTTGCGTTACTTAGCTCCAAGGGGGAGTTACATGGGTGGTATATGAGCGTTCCCACGCAGCCACCGAGGCCTCTTAGACCAAACCCCTATCTACAAATACTAGTAGACAGGGTTTAACGCCAAAAGTTAACGCCATTTGAAAGGAGAAGTGTTTCTATTTCTCCTTTCTTTTCCACCTTTACATGTGTGCTGTACTGTGCAGCACACGTACAAAGTAGGAAACATTTGAAAGTGTGTATCAGAGCCCTGTGTCACTTTTGCACCACAGTAAGGGGTACATGTGTGATTCAGGGCTCTCATTTCCTATTCTGAAGCCACGCAAAGCCACCCTGTGTGGCTTTGAGTGTTCTTATAAATCATGAGTACGGCTACCCAGCGCAAATTGCTGTGTCGCTTTACTCTGTGCCAGGGAGGTATTCCATGGGTGTTGTGGTGGGTTTTCCCACGCAACACCCATGGAATTTGATGCTGCCCCAGATTTACAAAGTGATGTAAACCTGAGGAAGTGCCGAATCCATACGCCTCCCGAGATGAGGCGTAACGAGGAGAAATGTGTTTATTTCTCCTTGTTTCTTCCTTTTTCTCTGTTGTGAGAAGTTGGCCTGGTATATGATGCTCACTAGTTAAAGTGATCACCTTGTACCATGCCAAGCAACCCTTATGGTGTGGTTGTAAGTCAACCTTTTCGGACTAGCTGCCCTAGTAGTAGCGTAGGCTAAGCAGTCTTTGAGGCTAAACTCGTGAAGCGTGTTAAGCCAGCTGTTTTACCAAATGTAACCCCCTTTTATACCAATGAAAGGACACCACACAGATATATATTCAAAATATATATGTGTTTATTTCTCAAAGTAACCCCTAGTCTCTTTATGAGCACAGGAGCACAAATCGTCAAACAAGATTACAGTAGAATACACAGAAGTTGCACTTTATATGGATAGGCCCTGGTGGCCGCTCAAACCATATACTAAAATAGTGGTATAAGTACCACGAACAGAAAAGGGAAAAGGCCTAGGGCCTCTAGAATCGCTGGGCCTACAAGGAGCTAACTTCAGTTAGTGACCAGGCGGTCCACGGGTGGCAGGTGCAGAGCAAGTAGTCACACGCGTGCTCCCATAGGTTTCAATGGGTGCGTAAAAAGTACAAAGTTACTGCAAAGAGGATCTTCCGGATGGACTAGGAACTCAAGATTTGGAACACAGGCACTAGAGATGTATTACTACACTTGGGCACAGGTGTGCCAGCTTTACCTCACCCACAGGAAGCGGGTGCATAGGCCTCGAAGTGCGTCGGGTTTCTTCTATCTGTTCCGTGGAGCCTGAAGACAAAGATGCTGCAGGCGGTCGGTCCGGGAGAGATGCAGTGGATCCAAGAGTGGATCGGGGATGCTGAAGACCTGTAAGCAGAGGGGACAGTGTTCACAGTCACTAGCCAGTGACCAGCGTGGCACCAGGTGGGTACCAGGCAATGTCGGGTGCAAACAGGAAGAAAGATGTAGCTTGTCTCTGCAGCCACGTGGTCCCTGGAGGTCGACGACGTCCAGGAGTCGGTTCACGAGCTGTCCCACGCAGGCTCTCGCTGTCGGCGGTGTCGGCGACTTGATCGAAGCAAACAAGCCTTGGCAAAAGCAATTGTTGTAGGAGATTAAATAAGCTGATGGTTCTGACCAGCAAGGTCAGAAGGACTGCTCCTTTGGAGGGGAGCAAGGGCCAGTCTGGAGCAACCAGACCAGTGGTGTATTTTGTAGAGTTCGTCGCCAAGATGGCTACTAGCCAGCGGGCCAGCAACCGGTTAGGCGCGTCGAGTGGCAAAATGCAGAAGGGCCCCACGCAGATCGTGGAGATGCTGGAGGGCTCACCTTTGGTGCAGATACTGCTCGGGTGTTGGGCTTCTCAGATCCCAAAGCACAACTTGGAGGGAGCCTCGGTTGTTGCACTTGTCAGCTTGTCGTGGTCGTTTCAAGATGGCTGGCTCCACGTGTCTCGGTGCCTCCACGGGTCTCCTCTTTTCAGGGACTGTGGATCGGGTGGTGAGAGGTCTGGAGGTCCAGGTCTTGTCAGTCTCTGGGCTCGGGCTCCGGCGGGAGGCGGCAGCAAAGCAGATGTTGATTCGCTGGATGGTGCTTGCGTTAGCAAGGTGGTCACTCCCTGACCACAGGGGAGATTGGCTTCAGTCCTCTGTGCAGCAGAGCGTCGAAGTTCCCGTCTTCTTCTTAGTGTTAAGTTGATTCCAGGATGTCTGAAGTCTTAGGACACAGCTCCTACCTTTAAGCGGTTTCTAGGGGCCGGACTACCTGCTAGGTCCCTCCCTATCGGTGGGACCAGGAAGGGGGGTGGTTACACCCCTAATCCTTTGTCCAGCTCGCCCCAGGCCCGGGACTGGTGTGCCCCAGGACCGGTTTGAACTGGCATATGCACCGAGGCTCCTTGTGAGCCACAGGCATGTCTGGTTTCTTTCAAGCCCTACCTGACCAATACACAAAATCCTGTCTGGGGTGGTGCACGCACCTCCCCTGGCAGGAAACCCTTTGTCCACACCTCCCAAGCTGGAAGGACTCCCAGCAGCAGGAGGGCAGACTTGTGTCTGTGGTGGCAGCATCCATTTTGTGGAGCTGAGGCTATGTCTGATTTTACCCGGGTTTCAGGTACTGTACATGTCGTGTCCCTCTAGAAGGGTGGAATGCTAACCCCGTCGCCAGAATTGGCGAGGGGTTAGTATTCCAATTCGTATGACACCTTACTCGACATGTTTTGATAAAGCCAAACCAAAGATAGCATTTAACCGCGAGGTTCATAATGCACTTAAGAGTATATGGTATGACGATATCTGGAAACAGTAGAAGGAAGTTGTTCCAACCACTGCAGACAGGCTCAGCTCATGCCAGAGCACCATCTCACATGGAACCAAGCGCTCTGCCTTCAGGATTGTTAAGGCCTGCCATAGGAGTGACTTATAGGTTACCAGGTGTCCCATTTAAGGTTAGGTATAGGTATACTACACCTTAGTAAGAGGTGATTACACCAACTTACCCCAGCTGAGGGATCAGCCAGTTGTGTCAAATTGTTAGGCCAAGCCTGGGGTGCCATAATACATGCTTCAGCCCCTGGCAGGCCTTGGGTACACCAATGCCCTGGGTACCTAGTGTACACTGGTACAGGGGCTGACAGGGTGATCCAACCAATTGGGTATGTACCTAGGGTACATGGAGTCCATTTTAAAGAGAGAACAGCCAGGCTGAGATCCTGAATAGCAGGATCTCAGGCCAACTAAGTCGAAAAACCAGCTAGACACTAGGCAAAAATTTGGGGGTAACCATAGTCAGATATCCACCTTCCTACACAACCCCCCCCCAAACGAAGGGAGATAAGGCTGACCTTGACCAGGTAAGCCTATATTGCCCAAGTGGCCATATAAGGAGGAACCAGCACTGGCATGGTTACCCCCTGTCTCATGGTCCACTAAGCAATCCCTCACCCTAAGGGTATCAGAGGGTCTCCACCATAGGGAATCTCTACCTTTGGTGTGTCTTGGCAAAGTAAAAGGCTGGTGTTGAGATGGAGTACTGAAGTGAGTGTCCTCAAAGTGAGGCCTCAGCTTCCTCCAATCATCCTTCACCATGGATGCCTTTCTTTCCTTAACTGAGTTGCACTGTGCTCTCAGGGTCAGCCTCTGGCTACCTAAAGCTGGAGGCTGGGTCCCTTTTGTGGGCTTACTGGAGGGACAGGTCAGGTCTGGGGCCCTAAGGTCCCATGTTTGCCTGTGCCCAACAGAATCCCTCTGGGGGAGGTCCCTAACTACCTGTAAAGGAGATCCTTCAGGAATGTTTTTACCCATCACCTGACTAGGGCTACTAGTCAGGCAATCCTCATTCTTTTGATGGGGGGTTCTTGTGGACAGGGGCCCTCTTGGGGTCCACTGGCCTCCCTGACCTCTGCAGCCCTGGGCTGACTGAGGCAGGGTAGAGAGAGGCAGGCTACCTGCACCAGACTGGGTCCCACCTTGGAAGGGGCCACTGACATCAGAGGCTCTGCCAGGCCAGGCCTGGCTACCTCTGGGGCAGTTCCTTCACAAGGGGTGAGGTCAGCTCCCTGAGGAGGCTGACTTTTTCCTAATGTCTGGGGAGAGGGAGACTTTTCTTCCTCCCCACTACTCTCTGTTTGTGTGGAGTGATCCATAGTTTCAGGCTTCACTACACCTATGTCAGTCTGAGTATAGGCTGAGACCATTACAGCCTTGCCAACCTTTTCAGGGGGGCACTCAGTTTGTGTTTGAGCTGTGACTGTCACAGCTCTGCCAGTCTCTACAGGGAAGTCTGTCTGTGCCTGGGCTGTGGCTACCACTGCCCTTCCAACCTTTCCAGGGAGGAAATCTATTTGGACAGGGGTTGTGAATGACACAACCCCACTACCCTTTTGTGAAAGGCCTACCATTTTAGAATGGGTGTCTTGTTCAACTCCAGCCCAAGCTGAGAGTTCTAAGTCATTCCCCAGTAAGCAGTCTACAGGCAAGGTTGGGGGCACTGCCACCCTTTTAGGGCCAGTGACACCTCCCCAGCTGAGACATACCTCTGCCATGGGATGACTGTTCTGTTTGCCATCAATGTTGGTCACCTGGTAGGAGAAACCAGGCAAAAGCTGCTCAGAGGGAACTAGCCAATGGGCCACCATTGTGATGCTAGCTCCAGTGTCTCTGTAGGCCTCAGCTTTTGTACCATTGATGTAGGGCTCCTGTCTGTACCTACCCAAAGTGTTGGGACAGGCAGTGAAGTTGGCAAACCCCATGCCACCATCACAGACAAGAGTATCTGCTGCAGGGGAATTGGCTAAGCCAGGGTCCCCCTGTGTTCCCCAAGTAAAACCACCCACATTTTTGGGGGCACTCCCACCACCTGGGGGATTACTGCTGACAGTAATAGGTGGTGTGACAGGAGTAATTGGAGGAACAGTTTTGTTTGTAGCCCTTGGGCAACTGCTGTCAGTTTTCCAATGCCCAGGAGTTTTACACTCATGGCAGTAAGGCTTTTTACCTGTGGTAGAGGAGGGAGCTTGGGACCCACCACCCTGTGTGGAGTTTTGGGGCCCTGAGGAAGATTTCTCTTTTGCTTTACCCCCACCCTTCTCTTGAGGTTTGGTGGTATCTTTCTTTGGGACACCCTTGCAGAGCGGGCAGCATTGATGCTAAAGGGAGCACTCCTGTTACGGGGTGCATTGCTGCAGGCAGTTTCGGGGCCGTGAGGGAAACGGCTACACGGAACAGAAGAACATCGCCGCCGTGAGGGAAACGGCCAGGGGAAACTACATCCCCCAGAAGCACCGGGAGGTCGCCGAGGGTGACGCGCTACAAGCGCCAGCCGCTGCCTACTTCTGCCGCGGGGCCCCACGCACCGCGGGACACCCTTGCAGAGCGGGCAGCATTGATGCTAAAGGGAGCACTCCTGTTACGGGGTGCATTGCTGCAGGCAGTTTCGGGGCCGTGAGGGAAACGGCTACACGGAACAGAAGAACATCGCCGCCGTGAGGGAAACGGCCAGGGGAAACTACATCCCCCAGAAGCACCGGGAGGTCGCCGAGGGTGACGCGCTACAAGCGCCAGCCGCTGCCTACTTCTGCCGCGGGGCCCCACGCACCGCGGGACACCCTTGCAGAGCGGGCAGCATTGATGCTAAAGGGAGCACTCCTGTTACGGGGTGCATTGCTGCAGGCAGTTTCGGGGCCGTGAGGGAAACGGCTACACGGAACAGAAGAACATCGCCGCCGTGAGGGAAACGGCCAGGGGAAACTACATCCCCCAGAAGCACCGGGAGGTCGCCGAGGGTGACGCGCTACAAGCGCCAGCCGCTGCCTACTTCTGCCGCGGGGCCCCACGCACCGCGGGACACCCTTGCAGAGCGGGCAGCATTGATGCTAAAGGGAGCACTCCTGTTACGGGGTGCATTGCTGCAGGCAGTTTCGGGGCCGTGAGGGAAACGGCTACACGGAACAGAAGAACATCGCCGCCGTGAGGGAAACGGCCAGGGGAAACTACATCCCCCAGAAGCACCGGGAGGTCGCCGAGGGTGACGCGCTACGAGCGCCAGCCGCTGCCTACTTCTGCCGCGGGGCCCCACGCACCGCGGGACGCGCGCGGTCGGCGCCGGGAGAAGCCCGGGACAAGGGCGGGACAGTCTACGGCAGTCCACGGCAAGACTAGGCAGGGCTGGGCCACCTATCGTACATCTCCTGCAAATATGGGTAAGCGGAAAAGCGGTGCTACCATAGACGATGGTGGAAAAAAGGCTAAAGTGGCAAAACAATCTGACTCCATTTTGTCCTATCTTACTTCTGCGGTGGGGGCTTTAACTAAAGAAATTGCTACAGCACAGCAAGAACTGGGTTTAATAGCTAAGTCTCCCTCCTCAGTTATATCACCTGAAGCACAAGCCATCCCTTTAGAGCCTGACGTCATCATAACAAAACCCACAACTGCCACTGTTTCCACTCTACCTCAAGCTTGTGCATTCCAAACTTTGCTTCCCACTGTAAATCCGGACCCTTTGGGAACTTTAAAATCATCCTCGAAAAAACGTAATAAGAGGGAGGCCCCCCCTCGAGCTACTCATGGGATGGAGGAGTCTCTAAAGGACCTTATTGAGGCTCTTTTCGAGGAACGGATTGAACCCCTTTTAGTGGGAATTGCAAAGGACATAGTAGACACTATGAACACATGTCTCGATGGCTTGTTAAAAAAATGTGTCCTGATAGATGATATAGCAAAAAAAATTGATAGCTTGCATCTTGGTGATAAAAAGGTCGTAGATTGTCACAGAGCACAACACCTACCTCTACCACTACCTGAGGCCACCTCTGAGCCCATGGAATCAGATATAGTAGGTTTACAGGCTCCCCAACCACCCATACCTATTACCCAACAGGTGGTCCCCTTAACATCAGGGGAAACTAATTACTTGGGAAGCAAGATTCATTTAAATCTGCCCCCTGCGGTAGTACCCTACGTAGCTGTTTTCCTAGGGGTGACCCCGCTAAGGGAAGGCGAGGAGGAGTCAACTTCCGCACTTATTGGAAAAGCAAAAAAATGGTGTGATGATTTAAGCAGTGGTGACTCAAATACATCCTCTAGCATCATAGCCTCAAGAAGGGTAGGATGGGTGGGAAAACGGGCTAAAAATGTGAAAGGTGATTGTGTGGTGATAAACTTTAATAACGACCATTGCCCGAGTACTCTGTTCTGGGATGGATCAGATATTAAGGAAAGTGATAGCCTCAGGGCAGTCCCTTTAGGCTTCTTTTATCCCCCACAGCCCCATTTTAACTCACATAGGATGCCCCCCCCAATTACGGTCCCACCAGTGAATGGGTGGCAAACTGTAATTAGGAAAGTGAGCCGAAACCCACCAACGGACCATAACACAGGTCCTATTATGGATTTGGTTAATCGTTTTAATCCTTTAAGTGATTTGAACACCAACGATTGACTACCTTTACGCCTAACATCACCTATAATAGCCATGCCTGAGAGGGTAAATTCCCTACCATGTACATTTATGACCTGGAACGTTGCAGGAATAAGAGCTAAAAGATCAGACCTTACTTGGACCCAATACATTTCTAAACATAAGGTCATAGCTCTGCAAGAAACGTGGGACACTTCACTTTCCTTTAACTTAGATGGTTTCCTAAGTTTTACAATACCCGCTAGTCCCAGTAACGCGGGGAGAGCAAAAGGGGGGCTTATTACATTTTTTTCATTAGATCTAGTAGGAACTTTTAACCTACTGAATTCAGGTTCCCCAAACATTCTAGCTATAGAATGGACAGTCTCCCCAAGCTGTATCATACTAGTAATTAATTTTTACAATGCCTGGGGTGGACCAAATGAATTTGAACATGTGCATTGTTTGGCGAACTTGATAAATAAATACAGTCAAAATTCACATACTCCCTTCGAAATATTTTTAATGGGCGATTTTAACAGCCACAAATGTCAATTGCCTTGTCAATCATTAGATGCAGATTCTCCTGCCGGAGCCTGCATTCCTCACTTTGAACACACCAAAATGGGGGAGTCACTTGACTTATTGTGTGCCAATTTTAATTTATATGAATCATTTAAAACTGCTATTAATGAGAAGGTCCCCACGTACAAAGGTACAACTAAGGGGACGATAATTGATTACATATTTATGTCTGTAGGCTTAATTTCAAAGACAAGTGACTATAAAGTTACGGTCTCACACCATAGTGATCATAACCCTCTGTCAGCTGCAATACACTGGAGTGACTTATGGCGCAGGCAGGTGGATCAGCCCCGGGTTTGCGCCTTGACGGTGCCCAGTGATCAAGGCAGACGACTTAGATGGGGTATGGCCATGGAGGAACGGTTTATGGAAACCCTACTTCCCAAAATTGAGGGACCGATAGAAACTTGTCTAGATCACACTGCCTCGAACCTTCAGGTTGTCGCAGCTTTTAATTGTATCTGTGCACAAACCGTCAGGGATCTTACAAAACCTAAATCTAAGTACCCCCCAAAGCCCCACAAATGGTTTGATAGCAAATGCTCAAGGGCACATAGAGAACTGAAACTGGCTCTTAAGGCCAAGAAAAGGGATAAAGAACTAATCTCTCATCTAAGACGGGCCTATAAAGCCAATGCGAGGGCAAGGAAAAATGAAATTAAGAACAATGCTTGGACCGATCTTCTCAATGTAGATGTTTTAAAAAATAGTAAACAGTTCTGGGAAATCATCAACCACTCCTTTTTTACAGGGGAGAACAACCTGAATACAGATTGTGTAATTCCCAATGAGAGATGGGTACAGCATTTTAGCAAGATTTATGGGGGCGAACCATTAGTCTGCCCAAGTACCACTGAGGTGGCTTATGGTGCAGCCACAGTGGTATTTACGGAAGAGCAGGTCCTTAAAGCCATTAGGGATACCACAAAAAATAAGGCTCCAGGCCCGGACGGTGTCCCGGCAGACTTTTTTAAATATTGCCCAGTACTCTGGAGTAAAGTTTTGACCAGAGTATTCAGAGCAGCAGCCGAAGGATGCCTACCTCAAACTTGGGCAACATCCATAATAGTCCCCATTTTTAAGAAGGGAAATCGGGAGGACCCCGGGTGCTATCGCCCAATTTCCCTCATCGACTCTACTTTCAAAATCTTAGGTAGAGTCCTTCTGAATCAACTAAGGGAAAATATAGAACTGAATGGGGGACTCTCGAATATCCAATACGGCTTTCGTGAGAATAGGGGGACATTGGAACAATGTTCTAACCTCCACCTTCTAGTCTCCAGGTATACGGTGGCCGGGGAGGGGACAGTTTACCTGGCCTTCATGGACCTCTCCTCGGCCTTCGATCTGGTGAATAGAAGCAAGCTATGGACTATCCTACTAGAGCTAGGCATAGAGGAGCCCTTGGTGGCTTTTATGGCAAGGTTACATCAAGATCTCAAGGCAAAAATAAGAGTCACCAGGGACGGAAGGTGCACGGAAAGTTTTAAATCTGAAAAAGGGGTGCGCCAGGGTTGTATCCTGGCCCCCCTTCTTTTTACTATTTATATAAATGGTCTGGGGAAACACCTAGAAACAGGATTGGCAGATGTTCCCCGTGTAGGCGGAGCTCAGATCCCAGCCCTCCTATACGCGGACGATGCCGTCCTGATAGCACGAACAGGGATTAGCCTACAGATTCTTCTGGACCGTTTTGGTTCCTTTATGGAGAATCTAGACTTGAAAATCAATGTCTCCAAGTCCCACACCATGATTATTGGTCGTAAAGTAAATATGTTGCAGAAAAAATCGTTTATTTGCAAAGGGGAGATCCTTTCTAGGGTCCCAGTCTTTCCTTACCTGGGAGTCCTTTTTGACCAAAGAGGGTCCTGGGTCTCCCAGGTTAAAGCTAAAAGTCTTAGCCTAGCACGATCTTCATCAGCCTTGCTGGCCTTTACAAAAAGACTGGGAGCTAAACCAATGGAGGCTGTGATTAAAATATACAACAGTAAGTGCGTTCCAATCGCTATGTATGGATCTGCGATTTGGGGCTATGCAGAGACGGCAAAAATACAGAGGGTAGAAAACGGTATCATCAGGAATATTTTATCTGTCCCAGATTCCACACCCACCTTCTCTATCCATGAGGAAATAGGCTTAGCATACATCTCTGATAAATTAAAATTAGCTCCCCTCCTTTTTTGGGTCAAAACGTGGTTGAATCCCGAGCTGACGCTAAACCATGCCATCCTCAAGGACGTCATTGCAAGGGATAACGCCATGAGAATTCCCTGGCTAAAATTTATTAAATCTACTTTACTAATGCTAGGGAGACCGGAACTTTTTAATGACCCATCTAACATCAGGAGGGAGGATGTCAGATGGATTAAGCAGATGTTTCTGGAGAGGGTTCGTATGGATAGAGAAGATTTGGAATTGAGGAAACCCATGGTGAGGGCACATATCGTTTTAACTACTTCGCCCACCATGGAACTCTACCTAAAAACTGTGACTAACCCTCTTCATAGACTCCTACTGACTAAATTCAGGATGAATTTAATCCATTATTCTTTAGGAAATTTTCCGGTGTGGTCAAAACCTGATGATGGGCCGCCATGCGGATGTGATAATTTTTCAATTCAAGATACCCTCCATTTTATATTTTTTTGTGATTTTTACAGCAGTGAAAGGAGGAAATATCTATTCCCTGTCTTGAAAGCGGCGGGCTTTACTCAAATAAGGCCAGCCTTAATCTTCCTCCAAACGTTAGCAGATACTTACACCATGTTTAGTGTTGCTTGCTATCTAACCGCTGCATTTAGATCTAGGAAGAAAAGACTACCCCAGATTGACCTGTTTTAACTCAAACTGGTTTTTAAAGGAATACTTTTAATATTTGTAAATAGACTTGTACTTTCGCATGCAATAATCTGATGAAATGTAATCATTACGCAGAAAACCCTTTTTGTAATGAGATTAAGTGATGTTTTTAAATACTGTATTTGTGTTTGTTGTACGCCTTTTATGATTTTAACAAAAATCGAATAAAGAGTATTTTGACTGACTGACTGACTGGTCACCACCCTGATTCTTAGGCCTGATCCTGGTTCTGACCCATTTATCTGCCCTCTTTCCCAATTCTTGGGGAGAGGTCAAATCTGAGTCTACCAGGTGTTGATGGAGGAGCTGGTTTTGACAGTTACTTAAAATCTGTTCTCTCATCATCAAATTGTACAATCCTGTATAATCAGATACCTTACTTCCCAGCAACCAACCCTCCAAAGCCTTAGTGGCACATTCAACATATTCAGACCAGTCCTGAGTCTGTGTCTTTTGGGTGTCTCTGAACATTAACCTGTACTGTTCAGTGGTTAAGCCTAACCCATCTACCAGAACACTCTTCAGGACTCTGTAATTTCTGACATCCTCTTCTCTAACAGTGAGGAGTCTGTCTCTGCCTCTTCCTTCAAAGGAGAGCCAGAGGATTGCTGCCCACTGGTCTTCAGGAACCTGCTGTACTTTGCAGGCTCTCTCAAGAGCAGTTATCCATGTGTGGATGTCATCCCCACTTTTGTAGGGGGGCACAACCTTAGACAGGTTCCTATTATCAAAGACCCTATCTTTGTCCTTAGGGACAATGCTGCCACCAGTGGGTATAGACCCACTCTCTCTAGGTTGCCTAGCCTTCCTCAGTTTTTCTTCCATCAGGGCTACTTCTAGCTCCTGCTTCCTGATCCTCAGCTGGGCTTCCTGCATTCTGGCCTCATGTTCCCTCCTCTGAGGGGTGGTCATCCTTTTCCTGGAGTGACCTTGAGAGCCTCTAGAGCCATGAGAAGCATTGGAGTCACCTGAGCGATTCCTCTGCCTCCCAAGCCCTGTGTTAAGTCCACTGGGGAGATCCAATGGGGTAAACCCACTGTCAATCCCCAATAGCCTTAGTTTAGCTGGGCCAAGTATAACACTTGGCACTGGGCTAGTTCTCCCTTCATCATCACTACTTTCTGTATCCTCACCACTTTCCTCCCCTGTAGTATGATTCTCATCTAAGGGATGGCTATTGGAACTGGGTACCTCTGTAGCATCTTCAGAAGGGGGGCCTCCTGTTCCTGACCCTAAGGGGGCTAACTGGGAAGCTTTCCTGAGTTCTCTGTGATTCTCATCATTTTGTAAGAGTTCTCTGAGCTCAGCAGAGGTAGGGTTCTTGGGCTGTTTAAGGCCTCTAAGAGTTGCCAAATGCCTGAGCTCATTCTGGTTAAGGGTAGCAAAGCTGGATGGTGCCCTCTGGGGGTCACTCTCAACAGAGATGGGTACAGTGGACCCCTCTGCCCCAGCCATTGCTCTTAAGTGTGGGTGGATGTGTTGCAATCTACCTACACTTGGGTTTACCTACTAAACCTATCTAGTAGTTGTAGTCAGGGTGTGCTACTCCCTTTGCTCTACAACAACTAAGTTCAGTAGAACTTATGTATATCTAATCTTGTTTTATATGTACCTACAGGTACCTATGTGATCTTTCAATTGGTAACCAAGAGATTACAATGGTAAAACACAGCAAGCTCAAATCCCACCGCTGCTCACCAAT
Organism: Triturus cristatus; assembly: GCF_964204655.1. Lineage (NCBI taxonomy): Eukaryota > Metazoa > Chordata > Amphibia > Caudata > Salamandridae > Triturus > Triturus cristatus. Next base: position 1,153,812,097 of record NC_140594.1, read on the forward strand.
GTGAGAAGTTGGCCTGGTATATGATGCTCACTAGTTAAAGTGATCACCTTGTACCATGCCAAGCAACCCTTATGGTGTGGTTGTAAGTCAACCTTTTCGGACTAGCTGCCCTAGTGGTAGCGTAGGCTAAGCAGTCTTTGAGGCTAAACTCGTGAAGCGTGTTAAGCCAGCTGTTTTACCAAATGTAACCCCCTTTTATACCAATGAAAGGACACCACACAGATATATATTCAAAATATATATGTATTTATTTCTCAAAGTAACCCCTAGTCTCTTTATGAGCACAGGAGCACAAATCGTCAAACAAGATTACAGTAGAATACACAGAAGTTGCACTTTATATGGATAGGCCCTGGTGGCCGCTCAAACCATATACTAAAATAGTGGTATAAGTACCACGAACAGAAAAGGGAAAAGGCCTAGGGCCTCTAGAATCGCTGGGCCTACAAGGAGCTAACTTCAGTTAGTGACCAGGAGGTCCACGGGTGGCAGGTGCAGAGCAAGTAGTCACACGCGTGCTCCCATAGGTTTCAATGGGTGCGTAAAAAGTACAAAGTTACTGCAAAGAGGATCTTCCGGATGGACTAGGAACTCAAGATTTGGAACACAGGCACTAGAGATGTATTACTACACTTGGGCACAGGTGTGCCAGCTTTACCTCACCCACAGGAAGCGGGTGCATAGGCCTCGAAGTGCGTCGGGTTTCTTCTATCTGTTCCGTGGAGCCTGAAGACAAAGATGCTGCAGGCGGTCGGTCCGGGAGAGATGCAGTGGATCCAAGAGTGGATCGGGGATGCTGAAGACCTGTAAGCAGAGGGGACAGTGTTCACAGTCACTAGCCAGTGACCAGCGTGGCACCAGGTGGGTACCAGGCAATGTCGGGTGCAAACAGGAAGAAAGATGTAGCTTGTCTCTGCAGCCACGTGGTCCCTGGAGGTCGACGACGTCCAGGAGTCGGTTCACGAGCTGTCCCACGCAGGCTCTCGCTGTCGGCGGTGTCGGCGACTTGATCGAAGCAAACAAGCCTTGGCAAAAGCAATTGTTGTAGGAGATGAAATAAGCTGATGGTTCTGACCAGCAAGGTCAGAAGGACTGCTCCTTTGGAGGGGAGCAAGGGCCAGTCTGGAGCAACCAGACTAGCAGTGTATTTCGTAGAGTTCGTTGCCAAGATGGCTACTAGCCAGCGGGCCAGCAACCGGTTAGGCGCGTCGAGTGGCAAAATGCAGAAGGGCCCCACGCAGATCGTGGAGATGCTGGAGGGCTCACCTTTGGTGCAGATGCTGCTCGGGTGTTGGGCTTCTCAGATCCCAAAGCACAACTTGGAGGGAGCCTCGGTTGTTGCACTTGTCAGCTTGTCGTGGTCGTTTCAAGATGGCTGGCTCCACGTGTCTCGGTGCCTCCACGGGTCTCCTCTTTTCAGGGACTGTGGATCGGGCGGTGAGAGGTCTGGAGGTCCAGGTCTTGTCAGTCTCTGGGCTCGGGCTCCGGCGGGAGGCGGCGGCAAAGCAGATGTTGATTCGCTGGATGGTGCTTGCGTTAGCAAGGTGGTCACTCCCTGACCACAGGGGAGATTGGCTTCAGTCCTCTGTGCAGCAGAGCGTCGAAGTTCCCGTCTTCTTCTTAGTGTTAAGTTGATTCCAGGATGTCTGAAGTCTTAGGACACAGCTCCTACCTTTAAGCGGATTCTAGGGGCCGGACTACCTGCTAGGTCCCTCCCTATGGGTGGGACCAGGAAGGGGGGTGGTTACACCCCCAATCCTTTGTCCAGCTCGCCCCAGGCCCGGGACTGGTGTGCCCCAGGACCGGTTTGAACTGGCATATGCACCGAGGCTCCTTGTGAGCCACAGGCATGTCTGGTTTCTTTCAAGCCCTACCTGACCAATACACAAAATCCTGTCTGGGGTGGTGCACGCACCTCCCCTGGCAGGAAACCCTTTGTCCACACCTCCCAAGCTGGAAGGACTCCCAGCAGCAGGAGGGCAGACTTGTGTCTGTGGTGGCAGCATCCATTTTGTGGAGCTGAGGCTATGTCTGATTTTACCCGGGTTTCAGGTACTGTACATGTCGTGTCCCTCTAGAAGGGTGGAATGCTAACCCCGTCGCCAGAATTGGCGAGGGGTTAGTATTCCAATTCGTATGACACCTTACTCGACATGTTTTGATAAAGCCAAACCAAAGATAGCATTTAACCGCGAGGTTCATAATGCACTTAAGAGTATATGGTATGACGATATCTGGAAACAGTAGAAGGAAGTTGTTCCGACCACTGCAGACAGGCTCAGCTCATGCCAGAGCACCATCTCACATGGAACCAAGCACTCTGCCTTCAGGATTGTTAAGGCCTGCCATAGGAGTGACTTATAGTTTACCAGGTGTCCCATTTAAGGTTAGGTATAGGTATACTACACCTTAGTAAGAGGTGATTACACCAACTTACCCCAGCTGAGTGATCAGCCAGTTGTGTCAAATTGTTAGGCCAAGCCTGGGGTGGCATAATACATGCTTCAGCCCCTGGCAGGCCTTGGGTACACCTGTGGTAAATATTCTTTTTTACCTTGACTGAATTTCATGCGGAATCTAAAATAAAGTAAAATAGCTCAGAATAACAAGAGGCAGAATCCGTGGTATAAGAGATTTTCTGAATGGGCTTTATTCCAAAATGGCCGACTCGAGTGGCGGCCTTCAGGTTCCGTCACCACGAGGGTTCAGGAAGTGAAGTACAATACTTTATTGACAAGAAGTAACTTTTATAGTTCATACATTACAATGAAATGAATGCAAAAGGCGTAACAATTGATAAGAGAGATGACATATTGGTACGTAATCGAAACTAGGCGTAATAAGGAGCAGAAAGAAACATGATTGGCTCTGATTATCATGCATAGGTGGATCTATAAGATAATACTTAACATAGATGCGCGCGCAGCAGCATGACGTGTGATTGACGTGCAACTAGGGGGTGAAGGGGACTTGACATTTAGCTCTACATGTGGAGACGAGAAGTCTGGGGGGTCAAGTCAACCTAATCCCAAATCATATCTAACATCTTATGTTTAGAGAACTATGTTATCCACAAGAAAAGACTCTCGGACAGAATCTATTCTATACTGACTGTGTGTGCGTGTACAAGCGTCTAAGTGTCTATATGAGATGCGAGGGGCAGAAAACTTTCCATGGCAACAGGGCTATGAATTACTTGCAGGATGACGGAAAGGCCGAGTCCTTTGCTTGTGAGCTTAGAGGAAATGTTTACCTAAATCATTGGACAGGAATGCATCGGCCGAAGAGCAAAGTAGATAATTCGAAGGTGAAATACAGCTTCTTGGCAGGCAGGCAAAACTGGCCGAGGCAGGCACCGTTAGCTGCACAGGGAGTAGGACAAAGTTCATGGATACAGATGCGAGCTCAAGCTGAAGCTGTCAGAGGCAGAGAGCAGGGAAAGGCTTTGAGGACAGAATCGGGCCTACTTGCCTGAACTGTAAAAATGGAGTAACTTAGCCATATAAAGTCGGTGGCCTTTCATACTTAGGAATCGAATATCCAGCCCATTGATGGCGGATCTGACAGAGAACATGTTGACGGTGGACGCACATATGTTTGCGTTTTGGAAACTGGAACTGGAGGGAACATACATGTACTTGAGACATGCACATAGAACCGTTGGGGTCCAAGATAGGGGACATAACTGATCAGGAAAATCCACATTTCCACATTCCCTCCTTGTCCCCTACTTGCCCTTCAAGAGATATCAATCTTCATCATTCCATCGATTTGCTCATGGAGCATCATTTCTTCTTCCTTCTTCTTTCGGCATTTTGAACGAGAACTTTGATATGGGATGCATGATGTGGCACACAGACCACAAATCGCTGGTCCACATTGCAGGCATAAACAACAACTGAAGAGCATAAGAAGGCCAATACCTAGGAAGGATAGAACTCTCCATCCCCAGGCTGATATCACACTCCAAAACCACCCGGACCACGTCCAAGTGCCTGGATTTTCGTGTATCTGGCTCACAATCTTATGAAGGCGTGTTATAGCTTTATATACAGATGGCGAATTTTCTGGTATGAATATGCAGCAGCTGGATCCGATGACCCTGCAAGCTCCGCCCCTATCGGCCAGGATGACGTCAAGGACAAGACGATTCTGGAGAACAACAATTCTCATTACTGATTGTTCCTCTGTCAGATTGCCTAGGGCGGCTATAGTCTCGTTTACTACAGCTTCGAGAGTCTTGGTTAGTTTACGTATCAGCTTACTATTTGATATTGTACCTATATAGGGAAAGATACCTTTATTGAAATCTACATACTTGTCCCATGCTGTCTCAGTATAATCGACAACTGGGAGATCTCTTCGCTCTCTATTGTGTACTAAATGAACATTCCGATAATAATCAGGGGGAGCTAGGAAAACAGGTGGCAGAAGGAATGCTATGTAACAGGTACCATCCCAATCTAGAGGCAGACGCATATATGCCGTCTGACCACATATAAAGTAAGAATGGCGAGAAGCTCTAAATGAAGATTTACCTTGATCACTATATTCTACTGTAGTAACGCATTGGCTATGGCCCATATGTATGGAACCAACTTTTCTTACACATAATTCACCCTTAACTGAAAATACTGACATAGTGGGCAGAATTAGTTCAACTTCGGATTTGACATTCAGAATCATAAGATTAGGTGTAAAATTACCTAATTTATACACTTCATTTTCTAGATCAGTTCCTGTTCTACTGGGCCGACCCTCCTTATTAGGATGACAGACTTTGAATAAAACTAGATTCAGATTTCCCCATATCCAATGTTGTTGATAAACTGCTGTGTCTGGGTCTATGGAATTTAGTAAACTAAACCATGCTCCACAGGAGCCATTGTGTGTGAACGGATGTGGAAAGAAAGGCAGAACTCCTTTGTTATTCTGATAGGGAGGGAGTCGGCCACACACCCAACAATTGGTGGCATTACTAGTCTGATGGGAATGATGTAACATACTAATGAAAGTGTTATTGCGCAGCGCAAGTCTATAAGATAATTCATGTGGCGGTAGGTCGCTAAAAGAATGTTCAGCAGCAACATTATAAACATGTCTAGAAATAGGATGATATATGTGCAAAATCACACTCGTAATAATTATTAAAACACTCAATAAAAACAAAATTAATAATGTCCTTATACAGTAGCTACGCAGTGATTTACAATACGCCTGTCGTTTCAACATTTCTCGGGTATTTTCTCTACTCAGGTCCAAGGGATACATGTCGGAGACAATTCAACCGCTTCACCTTGGAGAGGACTTAAACAATCAAATTGCTCGACTGTTTGGGCCTAAGCTTTAATTTATAGCACTGAGAGTCATTCTGTTCAACAAAAGGAAGTTTTGAATCAGTCTGTGAGGGAGTGCGGGGCACAGTGTCTATATCCGAGGATAGTCCATGAAATTTCTTAATATGGCTGGAGTGTATCCAGCCCTTGCTGCCCTCAACTTTCACGGCTGTTCTTGTGGTCAGCAGGACTAGCTTCGGTGCTTTCCACCTGGGCTCCAACTGGGTCTTCCGATCAAAATTTCTCACAAACACCAGATCCCCCGGAGCAACGTCATGGGGTTTCACCTCAGTGTTGTCAGGAAAAGCTGCAGTTACCTGTGAACGACAAGATTGTAGTGCAGACATCAAGGAAGCCAAGTAATCTGTCAGCATATTACAATTAACATCAGTTATTTTACGTGGTATAGGCGTCCCCCACATATTTGGTGGTCTTCCGAAGATCACCTCATACGGGGATAGCCCTGTTCGAGAGTGTGCTACCATTCTTATGTAAAAGAGTGCAACTGGTAATGCTACTATCCAGTCAACACCTTTTTCCTTACATATTTTAGACAATCTGATTTTCAAAATTTGATTATGTCGTTCCACGAGACCTGCTGCCTCGGGGTGTCGGACACAGTGGAATTTCCACTGATATCCCAACAAAAGTGAGACATGTTTCATTAATTCGGATGAGAAAGGCTGGCCGTTATCTGAATATACAACACGTGGTAAACCGTACCGCGGGAAGAATTCTCGAACTAACTGTTTGGCAGTAGTCGGGGCCGTGTAATCTGATACTGGGTACGCCTCAGTCCATCGGGAGAGAGCGCAGACAACTACCAGAACATATTTGAATCCTCGACATCGTTCCATCTGGATATAATCCATTTGGAGCACTTCAAAAGGATGATCAGGAGTCTGGAATCCACCCTGTTCTACGGGAACACTTTTTCCTGGGTTGAACTGACAACATATCATACAGGTACGGACTTTTTGTTTAGCTGCTGCTCGTAAATGTTTGTTGAACCAAATGTGTTGAATGCTATCTAGCATAGCTTTCTCTCCTAAATGCGCTGGGCTGTGAATTGTAGCTATAATGGCCTGGACCATAGAGTCAGGAAGAAACCATACAGATTTCTCCTTCGTCATCCATCCCTGATCTGTCTGGATCCCTCCTAGTTCAGTCCATTTCTTTAATTCCTCTGCAGTAGCATGTGTCTGTATGTCAATTACGTCAAGTGCGGGATCCTTAATTGTCATACACTGTGTTGGTGTCTGAACTATTGGCTTTGTCATGTCTAATGTGCGATTCTGAGCAGTCTGTTTAGCTGTTCTGTCAGCTAAATCATTGCCTTGAGAAATGATATCAATAACCTTCGTGTGTGCTTTACATTTCATAATCGATATGGCAGTTGGTAGATGTATTGCGTCTAACAAGGCATGAATGAGGGTTCCGTGCTGAATGTGGGCACCATGGGAGGTTAAATAACCTCTCTCTCGCCACAGCACGCCGAAGTCGTGTACAACTCCGAATGCATAACGTGAGTCAGTGTATACATTAACTTTCTTATTTGTGGCTTGAATACAGGCTTGTGTTAGAGCAATAAGTTCTGCTGCTTGGGCTGACAAAGTATCTATACAATTTGTCTCAATAACTTCAGTGTCTGTGGTGACTGCATACGCGGCCACTAAGTCTCCTGTACTTGCTCTCATGCACGATCCATCTACATACAACGTCAGGTCTGGATCTAACAATGGAACGTCTGTCAAGTCTTGTCTAGGTTTCGTCTTTATTTCAATAATTTCAACACAATCATGAGCTAGTGGGTCTGTTCCAATTACGGGTAATAGTGTAGCAGGATTCAATGTATTACACCGTCGGATCTCTATGTGTGGCTGAAACAATGTCAGTTCATAACCGGTAAGTCTTGCTATGGTCAAGTGTTGTGTTTGTGTTCGGTTCACAAGAACTTCTACTGCATGTGGTACTTGTACTGTCAATGGATGTCCTAACACTATGGCATCGCTTTGTCTGATTGCTAAAGCTGTTGCTGCCACTGATTTCAGGCATGCGGGCAAAGCCTGAGCTACGGGATCTAATGTACTGGAAAAATAAGCACATGGCTTGCGTGATCCTGCTTGTTCCTGTGTGAGTACTGACAAAGCAGTACCTTCGCGTTCTGTGACAAAGAGTGTAAAATGTTTGCTATAACATGGTGTTGCTAAAACAGGTGCTTGACATAAAGCTTCCTTTAAGCTTTCAAAAGCTTGTGTATGTTCCTGAGTCCAAGGGAGAACAGTCGATGTGGCTGCCTCCTGTGTGGTTAACTGAATGAGTGGTTTTGCTAGAAATGCGTACTGAGGGATCCACTGCCTACAATATGAAGTGAGGCCTATGAAAGCCCGCACCTCCTTTTGTGTCTGGGGTATTGACATGTTAGCAATTAACTGGATGCGATCTGGTGTAAGCTGCCTTCCCTCCTTGGACAGCGAGTGACCAAGATAAATAACTCGCTGGGCACAGAATTGCAGCTTAGAGGGAGACACTTTGTGCCCCTTGTCGGCTAGAAAATGTAAAACTGTCAGAGAAGCCTTTTCACATTCAGGTTCGCTTCTCGCGGTGATCAGCAGATCATCGACATATTGAAGCAGTGCAGTATTGACTGGCATGTGGATACTGTCAAGTTCTCGTTTCAGTGCTTGGCTGTAGATGCTGGGGCTTTCTGTGAATCCTTGGGGAGCGCGTGAGAATTTAAAGCTGCGCCCATTTAAACTGAATCCGAACAAATATTGGCTTTCCGGATCTATTGGGACGCTAAAAAAGGCATTCTTGAGATCAATTACAGTAAAGAATGTTGCTTCGGAATCAATTGCTGTCAATAATGATGATATATCGGGGACCACAGGAAATTGTGGCACAATGCACTTGTTTAGTTCCCGCAAATCAATAACCAATCGGTATACTGGCGGAGCAGTAGGGTCAGTTTGTTTAAGAATCGGAATTATCGGCGAATTACATACATTGGAGTCTGTTTCTACAACTACTCCTTGGGCAATTAGCTCATCAATGATTTTCAACAAAGCCACTACAGCATCTTGCGGTAACTTGTATTGTCGCATTCGTGGTAATACCACTCCTGCCTTGAGTGTAACTCGGTATGGTGTAATGTTCATGCAACCAACATCAGTAGGGCCTTGTGCCCATAGATGTGCTGGTAAAGTCTGTAGTCGGGGATCCATGTCTCTAGACACATAGTGACCTTTAAAATCACGTAAAAACAACCTTATTCCTCCCGGAGAACAACATATTATGGCTCCTAGGGCTTTCAGAGTTTTAATTCCTAACAAATTTTCTGGGCATGATTTAGTAAGCAATAAATCTGTAGTTCGTGTCAAAGGTCCTATCGTAAGTGGAAGAGGCTGTGATACTTCGTTAACAATAGGTTTTCCTGAAAAACCAAGGGAAACATTTTGAGAGCCTGAGAGGGGTGCCCCTGGAACTTCACTACGTTTTATAGTTGTACGACTTGCCCCTGTATCGAGTAAGAATTTTCTATCTTGACCTAATAATTCACTATGTACATAAGGTCCTTCTTGATCTACAGGAATCTCGATAAGCGGTAAGTCAACTTCCCTCTCTAGGCTGGTTCATGCGTAACGCTGATACTCAGGATATTCATACTGTGCGGTCTGATACATTTGTCGTGTGGTGGTTTGTGTGGCAGTAACAGGCAACGGTGGTGCAGCTGGCACAAACTGTATTGGCTGTTGTGCGGCTGGCATGGCCTGGGAATGTGGCATAGCTCCTTGTTCATTCTGATCTTGTCTGAGTGGCCGTGATCTTTCTTGTGTTTTACCTATGGCGATATTGTGTTTTAAAACTGGACAGTCGTGTACGTAATGACCTGGCTTTTTGCAATAATTGCATGTCCCTTTTACCGGTCCTGCTGAATCGGACTGTGTCATACCCTTTTTATGTCCTTCAGCCGGTACTGTCTGAGACACTAGCATTTTCATTTTTGTATCTTTCATACGTCTTTGTTCGTGTTCTTGTTCATCTCTAATTCTATTGTGATGATACTGTAACATTTGTAGCATTTGTGACGGAGTGTTACTTTGCCAGGTACTCTCGAATTTCAATATTCTATTCTTTACTGGAGGTAATGCATTTTCTACTAATTTTGTCACAAATAAATGTGGATACGACTCACTACTTGTTTTTATACCACTATTTATTCCAAAACATTTTTCAAATCGGGCATAATAGTCACTTGTGTCTTCATCATGCTTTTGTTTACAGGCCGTGATTGCACCCCAATCTTCCTTTTTCGTAGTTAATAAACGTGGCAGTACTTGTACTAGTAAACCTGGTAATGCTTTGACTTTATCCCCGAGCCCTGAACCTGCAGCTCGGGCCTTTTCTTCTGTTTCTAATGCTGTCCAATCTATCTTTTGGTCTCCCACTTCCCACTCTTTTTCTTTCAGTTTTTCATAAATACCAGCAGGTAAGAGCACCTTTAATATCGTCATAATATCAGGATAGGTATACTCTCCCATCAGCAACATGTCCTTAATTTCTCGGTGGAAACCCGCTGGGTCTTTGTCATGACTTGGTACTATTTTCTTCATTTCTAACAATTCAATTTTTGATATGGGTGTGTATACAAATACACGGTGAAACTCATTGTCTTCGCCTTTTATTGGGTGCACTTCTCGTAAGGGATTTTGTCTATCCATATAATACGGCGTTCTTTCTCTGCGGGGCAGCGGGAAAGAATCCGGATTTACAAAAAGGACATACTGTTTACGTGACACTAATATTTCTTTAATCAACTTGTTACTAGAACCTCTCCATCTGTTCGTGAGTAGTTCCGTTAATATATCAGGTAAAGGACCAGGGTCAGCATGTTGGCTCTTATATAATATAAGGAGTTGCTGAATCATATAGATTCCAGCTAAACGTTGTTCATCTGCACTAAGGTTAAAAAACGTGTGTGCTACGGTCTCATCACCGTATTTTTCAGGACTGTCAATCCAGTGAACGGCTGATCTGGCCAATTCTTGCTCATCCATGGAATCGAGGAGGTGGTAACCCCTTCGTTCTCGTAGTAGTTTATCTGCGGCTTGGAACAGATGTTCAGGAGACTTTAAATTTATTACAGGCGTCGGATACGTTCTGCTATTATTTGGACATACAGAGTGTATGGGATCAGAAAAGCATCTAGTATTATCACAGGATCTTCCTCTGCCTACGTATGCTATGGTTTCTGACTGTCTTGCGGAATTCCCTGATTCGGAGACTTCATCTTGCTCGAACTCGTCTGTTTCCAATCTTTCTTCGTGAATGCGTTCTATTCCTCTACGGATTTTTCGGCACATGGCTATTATACAGTTTTTCTTATCGTGTCTCCCTTCTGATATATTCTGGCTCCATCTTGTAAGAATAAGCATTGTATTCGGGTCTACCCCCGGACGGTCTTGATTTCTGATCACGCAGTTTATGAGGAAACGTAACAGTTCCCCCTGTATCTCTACTTTCTGGAATTCCATAGCTCTGTTAATACATTCTGGGTCTCGCCCTGTTTGGACAAAATGATATATGTTATCTAGATGCGTAGTCATTCCTGGTAACCTCGCTAAATACTCTGCGGCTCGTCTGATACGTAATGATGCCAGGACCATTTCGTCCTCTTTACCGACCACCGGGTCATATCTACAATCTATAAGGAGTTCCTTAAGCGTACGTTCACTTACGAATTTGGGTGTACGTGAATGCGCTGATTCTTGAAAAATAAGTTTATTTATTCTAGGTGGCGTAAAAGTATTGCTTGCACCTCCCGTGGCCCCTTCAGGGGCGTCGGGTGTGAATGGATTCGTCGAACGTGACACAGCAACTATAGGTGTCGATACCACTGTAGAATCGACTGCGGGGACAGATGCGGAAACAGACGTGCTTGCGGGAGCTCGCGTCGGGACTTGCTGTTGCACGGGGACAGATACCTGATCCTGACGTTGAACCCCTCCGCCAGACGGTCTATGTGGTGTGGGGTTAGCATACTCGGGAGCTGCGTCATCTAGATATGAGGAAAGAAAAACATCTTCTGCGGTTCTGGGATGCCCTTTTGGATGTACCTTAATTGGAAATAATGGGGGTGGCAAGTCTTTTGGCATCTCTGGAACAGCCTTAGGTAGTCCTTCGGCTAGGAGGGGATACATACCACTCATAAGAGCGTTTCTTTGTCTATCTACTTGTTCTGATTTTACTCGGATACCTTCCTCAATTAATATATTTTCTTGAACTTCCTTTGAACTCTCTTTACTCCTCTCTTCCTGTCTACGTGCTTTTTCTGTACGTCTATGAGATTCTTTACGCCACAACTCAACAGCGTCTTTCTGTGACTGTCTGACTTTTCTTTTCCATAACTCTTCTTCCACTTTCATGATGCACTCTGCATCCCAGGTTCCCGCTGCGGGCCACCTTTGACTTTCCGGCAATCCCTTGGTATAATCTACCCATAGATCAAGAAACAATATGGCATCTAAGCCATGCTTGTGATACATAAAATGCCCTGGGGTGTCCCTAGGAGGAATAGGAACTGCTTCTTCGAGCACCCCTTTTCTGGTAGTAATCTGTCTTAACTTCGAGAAGAGCGGCATCTCGACAACTGATCTGATACTTACTCTTGAATTCACTTAATACGGAAAACACAATAATGAACGGTGAACAATGAACAATCATTCATACCACAATATGCAAGACATTTGAACACTTTAAACATTTAAACATTAAACATTTTAACCTTTAAAAATGACCAACAATGATGACAGTCTGCATAACTAATCACCAAGCAGAATTCTTGACAATAACTGAATACTTCGGAATACTTGATATACTGCTAAACAGTACATATACACTGCTAAACAGTGCAGACCGGATTTGTGTACCCAAATCCGTCTTGACCGGCACAACCTATGTGCTGTCAACACGCCTCCCCGGCGATGGTACTCACCGAGTAGCTCCTTGAAACGGAAGGCCTCAGAGAATGAACGGGACTCGATGACTGCGGACAGCGGACCCTCTGGACATCGGGATTTCGAAAACCTGGTGGGCCTCTGTATACCTCGGATCTTGCTCTCTCAGCTAGGCTCTGGTCGGGATACTTCGCACTTCTCACCGCCTCGTCTGGGTTGATCGCAGCCTCAGTCGCCCCCGCTTGACCGGAGGGAGCTTACAGGAAATCCTGCTGGTACGCGTTTATGGTCCGTCCAGCTGTGGCAGGAGACCGGGCCTGCAACGCACCGCCGGCGCGTGAGATGAGAAAGTGTCCCTATTCGGGCGCCATTATGTGGTAAATATTCTTTTTTACCTTGACTGAATTTCATGCGGAATCTAAAATAAAGTAAAATAGCTCAGAATAACAAGAGGCAGAATCCGTGGTATAAGAGATTTTCTGAATGGGCTTTATTCCAAAATGGCCGACTCGAGTGGCGGCCTTCAGGTTCCGTCACCACGAGGGTTCAGGAAGTGAAGTACAATACTTTATTGACAAGAAGTAACTTTTATAGTTCATACATTACAATGAAATGAATGCAAAAGGCGTAACAATTGATAAGAGAGATGACATATTGGTACGTAATCGAAACTAGGCGTAATAAGGAGCAGAAAGAAACATGATTGGCTCTGATTATCATGCATAGGTGGATCTATAAGATAATACTTAACATAGATGCGCGCGCAGCAGCATGACGTGTGATTGACGTGCAACTAGGGGGTGAAGGGGACTTGACATTTAGCTCTACATGTGGAGACGAGAAGTCTGGGGGGTCAAGTCAACCTAATCCCAAATCATATCTAACATCCTATGTTTAGAGAACTATGTTATCCACAAGAAAAGACTCTCGGACAGAATCTATTCTATACTGACTGTGTGTGCGTGTACAAGCGTCTAAGTGTCTATATGAGATGCGAGGGGCAGAAAACTTTCCATGGCAACAGGGCTATGAATTACTTGCAGGATGACGGAAAGGCCGAGTCCTTTGCTTGTGAGCTTAGAGGAAATGTTTACCTAAATCACTGGACAGGAATGCATCGGCCGAAGAGCAAAGTAGATAATTCGAAGGTGAAATACAGCTTCTTGGCAGGCAGGCAAAACTGGCCGAGGCAGGCACCGTTAGCTGCACAGGGAGTAGGACAAAGTTCATGGATACAGATGCGAGCTCAAGCTGAAGCTGTCAGAGGCAGAGAGCAGGGAAAGGCTTTGAGGACAGAATCGGGCCTACTTGCCTGAACTGTAAAAATGGAGTAACTTAGCCATATAAAGTCGGTGGCCTTTCATACTTAGGAATCGAATATCCAGCCCATTGATGGCGGATCTGACAGAGAACATGTTGACGGTGGACGCACATATGTTTGCGTTTTGGAAACTGGAACTGGAGGGAACATACATGTACTTGAGACATGCACATAGAACCGTTGGGGTCCAAGATAGGGGACATAACTGATCAGGAAAATCCACATTTCCACACACCAATGCCCTGGGTACCTAGTGTACACTGGTACAGGGGCTGACAGGGTGATCCAACCAATTGGGTATGTACCTAGGGTACATGGAGTCCATTTTAAAGAGAGAACAGCCAGGCTGAGATCCTGAATAGCAGGATCTCAGGCCAACTAAGTCGAAAAACCAGCTAGACACTAGGCAAAAATTTTGGGGTAACCATAGTCAGATATCCACCTTCCTACATCTGTGTACTACATTCGGCATTGGTTAAGCCACGTGCCACGTATCTACAAGGGCATTTCGCCACAGGAACGTCACTCTGAGGACGCTCCAGGGATACAATGTCCTGCTCCATATTTACAAATAGGCGATAAGCCACTTTTTGTGGATTAATGCCGCTTTGTAAATATGGTCCCCTTTCACGAGGGTATCTGCGTGAAAGGGGAGTGCAATGTGTGTTGCGTTGGGCGTTCCACTGCATCACCCATTGCTTTTTGACGTTCCCCCAGAGTTACAAGGAGGTGCAAATCTGAGGCAGAGCCAAAAGGTAACGCCATGCAAGAACAGGCGCTAGAATGGCACATGAGGAGAAATACTTTTAGTTCTCTTTGTTTTTGCTTTTTCACATCTCACTACGCCCTCCTTGCGACAGCACAGATGTGCTGCATTCTGCAGCACACATCGTAAGAGAAAAATGCCATGAGTGATTGTTTATGTGCAGGAAGGAGTCCCTTCCTGCACATAAACAATCATTAAATAATTACGATTTGCTACTTCTATGTCTGCTGCAGAAGTAACAAATGGATATTATTGATTGTTTATGTGCAGGCAGGGACACCTTTCTGCTCATAAACAATCATTGCCTGCAGCGCAGGCACCCTTGCACTATGGTGCAAAGGTGCCTGTGTTGGCGCTAGGCAGCTAATTGTAGCAAGAGGGCTAGGACAAAACACAGGGGTATACCGTATTGTTGTAAATACAGCGCAACCATGAGTTTAGGAAATGTCGGAGCGTGGTGTTTTCAAATTAGGTGCAGCTCCGCGCTCCCACATTTCCTTGCACATTTGCCCCTACATTTTGTTGGGGAGTCAAGAGCTCTCAGTTTAGGTTCATTCTCTCACAGGAATAGGTGCTAAATATGAAAGTCAGTGTACTGAACGCCTGTCTTGCAACGACCCTCTTGGGCAGCTCAGAACCTAAACCGGAAGTAGTTGCCCACAAGGTGACCTCTGGAATCAACGCACAACTCCCATTCAGTGAGTCTTGAGCCAAGCAGGAGGTCCTGCCATTTTGTATTAAGTCCATCAAATAATTGTGCCCTTAAGAGGGCAGTGACGGGGGGCTTATTTACAAGTCCCTTGCGCCGCCGCTACGTCACTTTTTCCCATATTAAAACTGGTGCAACAGCGGCGCAAGGGGCTTGTAAATAAGCCCCTGGGTGGTTTAAGCTCATTGGCCTTCGCGCCCTAGGAAGCGGGCGGAGGCTGGCAGAGGCAGGCAGAAGTGGGCAGAAGCGGGCTGTTCTGCTTGGGTTTTCTGATCAGATAGAACTCGCTCATCAGAGCCTCACTAACCCAGCCAGAACGTTACCCCCTCCCTAGAACCTATTTACAATCCTACAACCACATAAATCTATCACCTAAGGACAGGGGATTCCTACTATGCATACCAAGATCTCACAATCGGCGACCTCGCGATCCCATACGGATCCAGACCTTTCTGCCCATACGACAGTATCACAAGTGGCGGCCTCGCGGTCCCATACGAACCCAGACCTCTCTGCCCATACGACAGTATTACAAGTGGCGGCCTCGCGGTCCCATACGAACCCAGACCTCTCTGCCCATACGACAGTATCACAAGTGGCGGCCTCGCGGTCCCATACGAACCCAGACCTCTCTGCCCATACGACAGTATCAGCACAATCGGCGGCCTCGCGATCCCCTACGAATCCAGACCTCTCTGCCCATACGACAGTATCACAAGTGGCGGCCTCGCGGTCCCATACGAACCCAGACCTCTCTGCCCATACGACAGTATCAGCACAATCGGCGGCCTCGCGATCCCCTACGAATCCAGACCTCTCTGCCCATACGACAGTATCACAAGTGGCGGCCTCGCGGTCCCATACGAACCCAGACCTCTCTGCCCATACGACAGTATCAGCACAATCGGCGGCCTCGCGATCCCCTACGAATCCAGACCTCTCTACCTAGACGGCAGTCTCATACGACAGTTCATCCTATGATCACCATAACATACAAAAAGGGAATCAGTCTCACTATTCATCCGATCACACAAGGATTGCCAGTTCGGGCATAGTCTGTTCTCAGGTTTGAGGGGCTCCTCTTTCCCTTATTCAGTTACCACTTACCTGATCAGGGTTAACATCTGTTCATGTAGCCGCAGCTGACTAGAAGAATAGGCTACCCTCTTATACAAGAACACGCAGCACATGTTGGTTCACTACAAACTGGATACTTTATTACTCATTGCATACACGATCACATAACATTACAATATGACACATAACCTGCAAAGAAAAGTGAAAGATTAAGTTGTACACTCTAATAAGAAAGGGTCGACATCACCTTAGTAGTATGTAGCCTGCACTCAGTGGTCATCTAGGCTCCCTTCTCGTCTGTGCCTCGGCTCGCCTGGAATCACCCTTCCCCGAGTCACTGGGACCTCTTCCTTATCGGCTACTCTCTCCTCTCTGGTTATTCTGTTAGGAAAGCATCTGTCTCTTAGTTCTTCTCCGCCTTCAAGATGGCGTCTGTCTTCCCTGGAATAAGTAGTAGCTTTACTGCTAACGGCTAGATGCCGCCTACGGACTGAACATGTAACTGTCTCCGACTTTCACTAATATAGAGGTGCATTTCCTCATGGAAAATTCTGGCCCGTAACCTGCCGCCCACCAAATTCTTGTACCTCCCCGTACCAAGGACACGTTCCCAGCCGGCCGGCCTGATGTAGTGTCTTCGGCATGAAGAAAAATACAATCCTTCGATAAGGGCCGGCCTGAACCGGTTCTCTCCAAGCGAATAACACCTCATAACTAAAACATTACTCTTGACCTAGAAGAATCCCAAGCTGCCGGAGCAGAAAGAAAGATGGAGTCTCTCCCGTTTGAGGCCTACCAGGCCTAAATTCAGCACGGCTCCATGAAATACCCTCACTACAGGACAGGTTATCCCTAATACTAACGAATCTATCCCCTAGGCTATCTGTGCAAGCCCTGATCTATGGGGAAGAGCACAGAATCATGTCGAAGTGCCTAGTAAATAGGCTCCATTCACTACTCTAACCCTTAGGCTTGAATGGTAAGAGACTGAAGTCACATTCAATCACCTGTTAATACAAGAAGACCGGGAAAATCGAGCAGAACATTTCACCCTTGACTTCAGTCTATTATACATTCATTAAACAGAACTAACATCTGTGGAAGAATAATATGAAACAAGACTAACTGATCTATGTCTAGTACCAGGTGTGCAGAATTGAAGTAGTGAAGGAATACACTGAATAAAGCAACAGATAGAAATCAAAATGCTGATAGTAATCAGAATACCTCCTAATATTTGACGTAACATATGTAAATCAGGTAACCAATTAAAGAGCCAGTCAAACCAGCCCTGGTCAATGTGTTTTCTAACTTCTTCTGTCAAGTCATGTAATTTGTCAATGTGAACCTGAATGGATTTTGTATGATCCGACAAGTTAAAACAACAAAGACCCTCAAAATCAGAACAATCGTGTCCATGTTTAAGCAAAAGATAATCAATAGCCGCTCGATTTTGTAAGATAGCCCTTCGTTCACCCTGGGCGTCTAATAGCATGTCAGACAGGATTGTAGAAGTATGATTGATGGATTTTACCATCCAGCAGGCCATTTTCCCAATAGATTTGGCATTATAAACTGCCAAAGCAGGAACACCAACAATTGAAACAGCCAGGCTAAGGTATTCAGACTTGGAATATAAATGCAAAGATGAGTCACAATCCTCCTGTAACCTCACTGTATCTCGGATCACACGAGAGTTGGCATTCGGATGTGACGAGAACATGAGTAGGCTCAGTCTAGTAATGGCACAAGGGCCTCCAGAAATATTTGCGGGGATATATGGCCAGGAAGTATTACCACATGAGAAAAGCCATCCAGCAGGCAGTAACATCGTGCGATAGTGACTGGGGGTAACTATCATACTCTTGCAAGTCATGTTATTCTGAACAGAAGTACATGTTTTCGGTGTCCTTTGAAAGCACAAAGTTCGTTCACGAGCGGTGAATGAAGTGGAACCTTTCAATTTTAAACACATACATTCAGAAATCGCACTAGGATCACAAGTAAGGAAAAAACATAAATCACCTTGTGTGATATTATAGGTAACTATTTGGGACTGGACAGGCGGTATCGGGTCTGACAGTACAGTACACAAGGGGCAATACTCATGGGCAGCGAAATCGCCCAGAAGAACATTGGGGCGAGCATTTGTTATATTAAAAATATGAGTCAGAGTTTCCAATGAAGCAGGGACAGCAACCAAACAAGTTGCCAATATATCAGTTACCGATCTCATCGGTGTCAAGCAAAAATGAGGGGTCTTCGTCACTTGCTTGGCCAATGTAACCCAAAAGTTTGGCGACGAATCCCACGCAGCGAAGGAACGCGACACTCGGGTTCTCAACTCAGCCCGGGTTGATGGGATCCCTCCTCTCTCATCGTACCATCCCAAAAGGAGTCCAACACCGACACATCCTGCAGCAACAGTCCAAAGAATGATCTGAAAAAGAATCAAATACAGGCATTATTCATTCTCGTAAGTAACATTTGTCAGCCGGGACTGCTTCCCAGCTATCTTTCCCTGGTCTCATAACTAAAATGGTATTGTCTTGACCGGTTGCAATCACTTCTGCTTGTTCAGGGGGATTCTTAGGCGACTGCACCCAAACTCTGGCCCCAGGATTATCTGTGGAGCCAAAACCTTTCTGGCCTCGTACCGTTAGCAACGTTGGGGCAGTGCCTTTTGCCATCTCACCACTGAAGACAGGCATTATTAGCAATTGAGCCACTCGGTCAGTTTTATGTATCAGTAAGTCAACCTCACTGCTATTCAGCAGGAGCACCTTAATCTCTCCCTGATAATCACTATCAATGATTCCTCCAAGCACCTGAATGCCTTTTACAGCCAGCCCCGATCTAGGGGCAATTAATCCGAAATTTCCAGGTGGTATCTGAACACCAACACCTGTCTCAATGATGACTCGATCTTTACTTTTTATAATGGTGTCATCCATGGCATGCAAGTCTAAACCTGCCGACCCTGGGGTCGCTCTGCATGGAGCCAAAGCTCCGGGAGTAATCTCCCAGTACATCACAGTCTCTCTGATCTCATTAGGTTTAGCATCAACATTCGGAGGAAACAAACGCATAAGTGGGGATTCAGCATTTAGAAAAGGACGGTTATTCAAAATCAATAGCGCTTGAGGCAAAAAATCTCGCCAATTCTTATACTTGTCATCTGTTAATTTGCGAAGTTGGTCTTTTAGCAGGCCATTCAACCTCTCCACAAGACCCGAGGCCTGTGGATAATATGGTATATGAAATACCCATTCAATATTGTTTTCCACACAGAATTCCTGTACCAATCTTCCACGAAAATGGGATGCATTATCAGATTGAATTTGGAATGGCACACCATAATACATCATAATCAATTCCAATGTTTTAATAGTATTCAATTGGGTAGCTTGCTTACAGGGAAGGGCCACCAACAGGCCACTGTATGTATCAACAATGGTGCAAACATATTGACAATTCCTACTCATAGGAAGTGGACCAATGTAATCAATCTGCCAAATTTGAGCGGGCAATTTCCCGCGATGTAAATGACCTTTAACAATTTGGGGCACTTTGCGCTGCCTGATATGCTGACAAATGGGACAATGTAGAATAACATTTTTAATTAAATCTAGGGGAATATAAATTCCTCGATCAGCAGCCCACCTGCTAGTGGCTTTTTCTCCAAAGTGTCCTGCTTTCTGGTGGGCCCATTTCGCCAATCCCGCAATATCAGAATCTTGCGTGTCCACCACAGCCTCAGCAATTTTAGATTTCTCATCTGCAATGTTATGAAAGAATTTGTCAAGAGAGTCTATCGGGGTATGAGCATCCACATGGAAGATTGTAACAGTACTCTGTGGGAGCATTTCCCAAATCTCCTGCCATAATTCTTTTCCCCACAACTCTTTGGAATGGATCTTCCAACTATGGGAATGCCAAGTCGGTAACCAAACTGCCAGTCCATTGGCAGTAGACCAAGAATCGGTAAAAATATGACATGTGCCAGGTAACTCTTGTTTCAGAACTTGATAAACAGCATAGAGTTCAGCAAATTGACTGCTCTTACCCTCACCAGTTGTACTCAGCAATTTTTGTGTGATCGGATTATAGGACACTGCCTTCCAATGCCGTTTCGTCCCTATGAACCTTGCTGAACCATCCGTAAACCAGACATGGTTTCTGTCCTCTGCGGACAAATCATCAAAAGGTTTACCCCACTTAACAGGAGACTCCTGTACTAAAGGTACGGAACATTCACTCTCAGTTTCAGTTGATGGCGCCCGTGCCACCTGCTCATGCAAAGATGCAACTCCTTTTTGTCCCACACGTGCCCTGTCTTGTATATACCATTTCCATTTAATCACACTCGCCTCTTGAGCGTGTCCAATTCGGTGAGTTTTCGGCGAACTCATAACCCACTGCATGATAGGAATTTCAGGTCGCAAAACTATATCATGTCCCAAAGTCAATTGCTCGGTATCCACCAGAGCCCAATAACATGCAAGTAACTGTTTCTCAAAAGGTGTATAACGCTCACCAGCATCAGGTAACTTTTTGGTCCAGAAACCTAACGGTACTCTACTCTTGCCTTGTTTCTGCCACAAACTCCAATTCGCATAAAGGCCTTGTACAGACACATTCAAATCCACATCACCATCACATACAGGCCATAAATCCAGAGCATGCTGAATTGCTTCTTTTGCCAGACTGAACGCATCTTGCTGTGGTTTACCCCATTCAAATGCATTCTTTTTACGAGTGACCTGGTACAAAGGGGCCAATATTTGACTCAAATGAGGAATATGCTGGCGCCAAAATCCAAACAATCCAATGAAGCTTTGGGCTTCTTTCCTATTTCTCGGAACTGCAAAATCAAGAATTTTCTGTTTAACCTGAGGGATCACTTCTCGGTGCCCTTCATGCCAATTAATACCCAAAAATTTCACAGCCTGGGACGGACCTTGTAATTTATCCGGGTTGATTTCCCAACCTTTCTCACGCAAGCACTCAATGACTCTATCCAATTGGGTCTGAACTTCCTCTTGTGATTCACCTTGGATCAAAATATCATCAATATAGTGACATATCTGAATTTGTGGATGAACTGGTACCTCAGCCAGATGCTCTGCCACCAGCCGGTGACATATCGTAGGACTATGCACATAGCCCTGAGGAAGACTTCTAAACGTCATCTGACGCCCGTTCCACGTAAAACTGAATTGTTCCTGACACTCAGGGGCAATCGGAATTGAAAAGAAAGCATTAGCAATATCAATGGACGCATACCATGTACCTGGATGTTTCTGGATTCTTTCAATTAGGGTAATAACATCCGGTACTGCAACAGTCAAAGAGGGTGTGTGTCTATTCAATTCTCGATAATCAACAGTCATGCGCCAAGAATTATCACTCTTACGTACAGGCCAAACAGGATTATTCCAAGCAGAAGTAACTGGGGTTATAACTCCTGCATCCACCAACTCCTGAATAGTGGTACTAATCTCTTCATGACCACCTGGAATACGATACTGCT
Organism: Triturus cristatus; assembly: GCF_964204655.1. Classification (NCBI taxonomy): domain Eukaryota; kingdom Metazoa; phylum Chordata; class Amphibia; order Caudata; family Salamandridae; genus Triturus; species Triturus cristatus. The sequence continues at coordinate 1,153,833,795 of NC_140594.1, forward strand.
TCTGACGAACCACTTTTGTCGCCTGAGGAACTTGTATGGGGGGCATTCTTAAACGACCAACCCGTATAGGTCTGGACGATATATAATGCGTTGTTCCAAATTGGTAACATCCGTCATCTAGATGCAAAGTCATTCCTCTCAAAATATCAATCCCAATTATGAATTCTAGAAGTGGCACTACTAGTACAGAATACTCTTTTCTGGGAATTCTACCTATTCTCATTTCAAGCAAAGTTTGAACTGCAGGGGTTTCCTTTCCACCTAATCCGGTAATTGTAAAAGGCTGACCTTTAAACTTCTTTGATTTTCCATGAATAAGAGTGGCCTCCGCTCCTGTATCTACCAATGCTCGGGCCCTTTGGATATTACGATGTCTCCAATAAATATCAATATCTACATAGGGTCTATTATCTCTGTGAGCCCATCTGTGTACTGGAGCTTGACCTATTTCCTAGTCCTTTTTATTGTGTTCTGTGTACCAGGATAAATCAGGATAAAGACTCTCACGGTTCCTAGGTATCGATACCTCCTGTTCATATCCATCTCCATTACGAAATGGATTACTGTTCCCTGCATTGTACTGCGGGTTTCGATCGGCCAATATGTGTCGATCCTCTCTCCTTCTCAACTCAGGGGATTGATCCCTATCATCTCTACGTCTGCTGTTAACACAATCATCTCTCCCCCTCTCTCTTTCCCCCTCTCTCTCCCTATCTCTCTCACGACGGGGGGACAAATCACGTACATAACGTCGATCATCACGACGATCAGAGCGCCCACGGCGGTCGTCATCACCGCTACCGTCAGAAAAACCACGATCACACTCAGTTGTCCGAACACGCCGGGCACCCTCCTTTCGATCCAAGCCACGTTTGCGAATCATTTCCCACAAACGAGAAGTAGTCTCACCATCAATGTCCTCCTTTCGCACACCATCAGCCAGAAGAGCAAGAAACATATCACGTCTAGTAAATTTATTTTCACCAGGAGTACGAGTGTCAGGCCGGGACTGCCGTTCAGGTTTAAACCACTCACCCAACTCACCGAGTTGGCGTACCGATTCCAGCACCACAGATAACATGTTACCAGTCTGATTAATCAATAAAGTCATCATGACCTGCTTATAAGCAACAGGGGAGGAACGAATAATACGATTCCGCACAGAAGATGTCAAGAAAGCATCAAGCAACCGGTCAGCAGTATTCAGAAAAATTGCCGTTTTCATCACCTCCTCTTTGAGACGTTGCGCAGCATCGCGCAAAGTATACCACGGTTTGTCATTCACAGGCCAGTCAGACTCAGTAGGATATTTTTGATTACAACCCTCAGTCGCCAATTGAAGTAAAGAAATTTGACCACCACCATTAAAGTTACGAAAATGATCCTGTACAGTAGAATCCGAACTCAAGGAACAAAACTTCAAACAATCGCCAGCATCCAACATAATGCCAGCAGCGCCCAGTTCATAAAGGCGCACCATCCATGTGAGCAAGGGCTCACCAACTCGCTGCCGAAATCGCTGCAAAATATCACTAATTTCTTGTTGAGTAAAATCCTCCAAAGAGTCTAAAGCAATACCATTCGGAGCACCGGGAGCCTGCTGCACCTTCCGTCGAAAAACTGGATGCGCCGAGACCGCGGGATGAGCATCACAAGGAGCTCGACCAGTACACGTAGAGGAACAATCAGTGGAAGAAGCATTGACCCCGCTCGAAGGACGAGCGCAATCACGGGGTGCACCATCAGAGGCGCAAGAAGCAGATTTACAAGCACGGCCGGAGCGAGAGGACTCGCGCTTGGCAGACTCCTCACCCGAGGAAGGAGAATCACTCGAGTTCCAGATATTACCATCCCATTCATCAGGATTCCAATCCAGTCCGGCTTTCGCCACGACCAGACGCACCTTCCGCGTCGAAACCCGACCACGCCGATTTTTGTATTTATAACGAGCAATTCGCACAGCCGCCCTCTCGGCAATAGTTTGGTACGTCTCAAGTTTATCAGCAAGCAACTTATTTTGACACCGCAACAAAGTATGAGCATTCTGAATCTCAACAAAGTTCGCTTCCAAATCCTTATGCAAGTTCTGCAACTTCAACAACCTCTCATGGAGAATCCTGTACGCAGACAGAACAATCCAACCTCTGCGCCCTAAAACGGGAAGCTCATCACCCTTAGATACCGGCGCCTTCTGTAAACAAGTAAGTACATTAGCCGGCTCCGCCAGCTCCAAAAAAGAATTCCAATTCTCACTCAAACCAGTAGAATCAGCCCACTCACGGGCTAAGGCTTCATAAGGCGTTGAATCCCAGCCGGGAATATCAACGGGCAACTTAAAAGTAGATTTCGACTTTCTAGAAAACATTTTTGAAAAGAAAGAAAAAGAGAAAAAGAAAAATAAGAAAGAGAAAAGAAAACTACACGCAGGTAGATACAAATAATATACAAACAAAACCACGCACGCGCCGAAGGCAAATACAATACAACCACAATGCACACAGGTTTCGTAAACGGTTCGTGACGCCAAATGTTCTGCTTGGGTTTTCTGATCAGATAGAACTCGCTCATCAGAGCCTCACTAACCCAGCCAGAACGTTACCCCCTTCCTAGAACCTATTTACAATCCTACAACCACATAAATCTATCACCTAAGGACAGGGGATTCCTACTATGCATACCAAGATCTCACAATCGGCGGCCTCGCGATCCCATACGGATCCAGACCTTTCTGCCCATACGACAGTATCACAAGTGGCGGCCTCGCGGTCCCATACGAACCCAGACCTCCCTGCCCATACGACAGTATTACAAGTGGCGGCCTCGCGGTCCCATACGAACCCAGACCTCTCTGCCCATACGACAGTATCACAAGTGGCGGCCTCGCGGTCCCATACGAACCCAGACCTCTCTGCCCATACGACAGTATCAGCACAATCGGCAGCCTCGCGATCCCCTACGAATCCAGACCTCTCTGCCCATACGACAGTATCACAAGTGGCGGCCTCGCGGTCCCATACGAACCCAGACCTCTCTGCCCATACGACAGTATCAGCACAATCGGCGGCCTCGCGATCCCCTACGAATCCAGACCTCTCTGCCCATACGACAGTATCACAAGTGGCGGCCTCGCGGTCCCATACGAACCCAGACCTCTCTGCCCATACGACAGTATCAGCACAATCGGCGGCCTCGCGATCCCCTACGAATCCAGACCTCTCTACCTAGACGGCAGTCTCATACGACAGTTCATCCTATGATCACCATAACATACAAAAAGGGAATCAGTCTCACTATTCATCAGATCACACAAGGATTGCCAGTTCGGGCATAGCCTGTTCTCAGGTTTGAGGGGCTCCTCTTTCCCTTATTCAGTTACCACTTACCTGATCAGGGTTAACATCTGTTCATGTAGCCGCAGCTGACTAGAAGAATAGGCTACCCTCTTATACAAGAACACGCAGCACATGTTGGTTCACTACAAACTGGATACTTTATTACTCATTGCATACACGATCACATAACATTACAATATGACACATAACCTGCAAAGAAAAGTGAAAGATTAAGTTGTACACTCTAATAAGAAAGGGTCGACATCACCTTAGTAGTATGTAGCCTGCACTCAGTGGTCATCTAGGCTCCCCTCTCGTCTGTGCCTCGGCTCGCCTGGAATCACCCTTCTCCGAGTCACTGGGACCTCTTCCTTATCGGCTACTCTCTCCTCTCTGGTCATTCTGTTAGGAAAGCATCTGTCTCTTAGTTCTTCTCCGCCTTCAAGATGGCGTCTGTCTTCCCTGGAATAAGTAGTAGCTTTACTGCTAACGGCTAGATGCCGCCTACGGACTGAACATGTAACTGTCTCCGACTTTCACTAATATAGAGGTGCATTTCCTCATGGAAAATTCCGGCCCGTAACCTGCCGCCCACCAAATTCTTGTACCTCCCCGTACCAAGGACATGTTCCCAGCCGGCCGGCCTGATGTAGTGTCTTCGGCATGAAGAAAAATACAATCCTTCGATAAGGGCCGGCCTGAACCGGTTCTCTCCAAGCGAATAACACCTCATAACTAAAACATTACTCTTGACCTAGAAGAATCCCAAGCTGCCGGAGCAGAAAGAAAGATGGAGTCTCTCCCGTTTGAGGCCTACCAGGCCTGAATTCAGCACGGCTCCATGAAATACCCTCACTACAGGACAGGTTATCCCTAATACTAACGAATCTATCCCCTAGGCTATATGTGCAAGCCCTGATCTATGGGGAAGAGCACAGAATCATGTCGAAGTGCCTAGTAAATAGGCTCCATTCACTACTCTAACCCTTAGGCTTGAATGGTAAGAGACTGAAGTCACATTCAATCACCTGTTAATACAAGAAGACCGGGAAAATCGAGCAGAACACGGGCGGAAGCAGGAAGAAGCCGGCAGAGGCAGGCATAAGTGGGAGGAGGCTGGCGGAAGTGGGCAGAGGCATGCAGAAGCGGGCAGTGGCAGGCGGAAGCGGGCAATGGCAGGTGGAAGTGGGCAGTGGCAGGCCGAAGCAGGCAGAGGCATGCGGAATCGGGCAGTAGCATGCGGAAGAGGTCAGTGGCAAGTAGGAGTGGGCAAAGGCATGCGGAAGCAGGCAGCGGCATGCAGAAGCGGGCAGTGGCAGGCAGGAGTGGGCAGTGGCAGGCGGAAGGGGGCAGAGGCAGGAGCAGGCAGAGGCAGGGGGAAGCATGCAGAGGCATGTGGAAACAGGCAGTGGCAGGCGGAAGCGGGCAGAGGCAGGCGGAAGCGGGCAGAGGCAGAAACGGGCAGATGCAGGTGGAAGCGGGCAGAGGCAGGCAGAGGCATGCGGAAGCAGGCAGAGGCATGCAGAAGCGGGCAGTGGCAGGCAGAAGCGGGCAGTGGCAGGTGAAAGTGGGCAGTGGCAGCACGAACCAGGCAGAGGCATGCGGAATCAGGCGGTGGCATGTGGAAGAGGGCAGTGGCAAGCAGGAGTGGTCAAAGGCATGCGGAAGCAGGCAGTGGCATGCAGAAGTGGGCAGTGGCAGGCAGGAGTGGGCACTGACAGGCAGAAGTGGGCAGTGGCAGGCAGAAGCGGGCAGAGGCAGGCGGAAGCGGGCAGAGGCAGAAGCGGGCAGAGGCAGGCGGAAGTGGGCAGAGGCAGGCGGCAGACAGAGGCAGGCGGAAGAGGGCAGAGGCAGGCGGAAGCGGGCACAGGCAAGCGAAAGGGGGCAGAGGCAGGCGAAGCGCGCAGGCGGAAGTGGGCAGTGGCTGGCGGAAGCGGGCAGAGGCATGCGGAATCGGGCGGTGGCATGTGGAAGAGGGCAGTGGCAAGCAGGAGTGGTCAAAGGCATGCGGAAGCAGGCAGTGGCATGCAGGAGTGGGCACTGACAGGCAGAAGTGGGCAGTGGCAGGCAGAAGCGGGCAGAGGCAGGCGGAAGCGGGCAGAGGCAGAAGCGGGCAGAGGCAGGCGGAAGTGGGCAGAGGCAGGCGGCAGACAGAGACAGGCGGAAGAGGGCAGAGGCAGGCGGAAGCGGGCACAGGCAAGCGAAAGGGGGCAGAGGCAGGCGGAAGCGGGCAGAGGCAGGCGAAGCGCGCAGGCGGAAGCGGGCAGTGGCTGGCGGAAGCGGGCAGAGGCAGGCGGAAGCGGGCAGAGGCAGGCAGAGCAGGCGGAAGCGGGCAGAGGCAGGCGAAAGTGGGCAGAGGCAGGCAGAGGCAGGAGGAAGCAGGCAGAGGCATGCAGAAGCGGGCAGAGGCAGGCGGAAGCGCGCAGGCGGAGAAGCGGGCAGTGGCAGGCAGAAGGGGGAGTGCCTCCACTGCAGGTCCAGGCTGAGCACAGAGGCGGGCTGTTGGTTTTAGTCTGGAGTCAGTGATGTCAACCGTGCTGCTGTTTGCGTTTCTTTAGGCGCGACATGTGGAAGGAGGGGGAGCGAATGCCAGCATTGTGTTGGGGGCGTGTGGGGGCCCTGGGCCCTTAGGTGAGAGGGTTCTGGGGCAGGGTGAAGCTTTCCTGGGAAAGGCGCCATTGATGGGAGTCCCTGGGGACGTCCTCTCTGATGGCTCTGCAATGAGGCTGACAGAAACACTGCTTTTGTTATCCGTGGCATATATGCCCCTCCTTTGGTGTCAGCCCCTCTCTTTAGGTTCAGGAACAGACAGGCTGAAAGGGGAGAATAGAACTCGAGTAACTATGGGCAGGACGGGACGCCCCCGCCAACCCCTCACATCCAGGGCTTTGTGGGTCAGATTTTATGGGTTATAACCCTCGGAGATCAGTCAGGATGTGAATGGGAGCAGTGTGTAATCCTCTCAGGACTCGCTCGACTCTGTCACCTTTCCCTTTTCTCCTCTTTTTACAAACTTCAGAGCCTGGCTGGGAACCGAGGGTCGCATGGCTCGAGAGGAACAGAGCAGCTAATAACCAGACCTAATACCCAGCGCAGCGTCTCTCAGCGGGAGGTGTGGGGGGTTGGGGAGTTAGGGGCATATTAACAACGAGGCGATACAAAATTATCGCCGCTTTTGCGGCCGTTTTCGGCCGAAAAGCGGCGATAATTTGATCGCATTATTTACAAGGACACGCTATCGCGTGTTTCCTTGAATCAGCTCCTGTTTAGTTCACGCCTCACTTTGCATCTCTAATGAGATGCAAAGTAGGCGTTCCCTGCAAAAACTAAGGGAAAAGGATCTCTAACTGCCCTACTCCGTATTTACAATACGGCCCAGGACACCCTTAGCGATGTAAAATACAGCGTTAACCACTGTTATCGCCGGTATTTTACGTCTGCTAATTTTCATGACTACCCTATCTATGACATGGGAGGTGGATTCAGTGGCTGAATCCACATCTCCCTATCATCAAGGTTTCTTCTATTGCTGCGGGAATATCGCTGGTTTAACAGCAATATTCCCGCATAACGCCACTTTTGATGTAAACTTTATCGCTCTGGAGTAACGCGTTGTTAATAACGTGTTATCCAGGTGATAAATTACAGCGATAGGCAGCGATAAATATAAAAGCGCTAAGCGCGCTTTGCGATATTTATCGCCGTCTGTTGCTGATATGTCCCCATGTACGGCAGGCGCAGCCTGCACCAGGGTGAGAGCAGGGGGGGGGTGGGTGGGGGGGGGGACATATTCTCAAGCAGGTATTGTCGCTTTAGCTGCACTTTTCTGGCGCTAATAGGGCGATATTTTTATTGCCCTATTCTCAAGCTGTCGCTAACATCTGTTAGCGAGAGCTTTGTGGCGACAGCAGCCGCAACTAACATCGCCAACAATGGGGCATATCAACAAGGGCTTTATCTCTGCTTTTTTGGCTTTAAAAGCCAAAAAAGCAGAGATAAAACTAGCGCCCTATCAACAACAGGGAGCTAACATGCAAATTCGCATGTTAGCACCCTTTTACTCTACGCTTCCCCTTGCATCTCTAATGAGATGCAAAGGGGGCGTTCCAGAGTAAAATAATAGGAGAAATGTCGCTAAGCGACATTTCTCCTATTATCAAGAATATCGCTAACCCTGTTAGAGACAAAAAAAGCAGCGCTAACCGCAGTTAACGCTGCTTTTTTACGTCTGGTATTTTTCTGACTTAGCCATGATATCCTATGGAAGGAGGATATCATGGCTAAGTTTGTCTGTCCCTATCAACAAGCTAACGTGAGATTATCGCTGGGTTTCCAACGATAATCTCACGTTAGCCACTTAGCACCAGGGGGCATATTATCAAGACAGGCGATAAAATTATCACCGCTTTAGCGGCAGAAAACTGCCGCTAAAACGGCGATAATGGGCTTGATAATATGCTCTATGAAATTCCAATTGAAGCTCAGGTTAGATGTGAAGGACGTCTAACATGGGCTTCAATTGTAATTCCATAGAGCATATTATCAAGCCCATTATCGCCGTTTTAGCGGCAGTTTTCTGCCGGTAAAGCGGCGATAATTTTATCGCCTGGCTTGATAATATGCCCCCAGGATTTTTATCGCTATTGAGATAAGCGTTGCTAATAGCACGCTATCTCAGCGATAAAAATCAACGCTAGCCGGCGATAATTATCCGAGCGCTAAGTGCGCTTAGCGATAATTATCGCCAGTTGTTGTTGATATGCCCCAATGTTAGCGACAACTAACGCTAATCATATGCAGTGTAGGATTTCCCGTGCTAAAACGCACGCTAAGCCCACTTCACGATATTCTCAAGGATCACACGGACCGGCGATGCGATCAAAAAACACCCGCTAAGGCCGTTAGCTGCTGGAATTTAAGACCAGAAAAAAGCTGATCTTAAAATGGGGATAACACTTGCGGGCACATCTCAGCAGGTTCTGGTGCTGGACAGCGCAGCAAGGAAAGTTGCAGCTCTGCCTAGCGACTAAACTACAGCGCAGAAATGCGCACCATCAATAAGATAGTGCGCATTCCTGGGCTCACAGTCATGAAAAATGTTGCTGCGCTGTGACAAGACAGCGTTGGAACACTTCTCACTACGCCCTCCTTGCGACAGCATGGATGCTCTGTATTCACTGGACAGCACTCCATGACGCAAGTAATGACAGATACGTCAGGAATCCTGATGTATCTGTCTGCGCTAAAGTCACGCATTGCTGCATTCGTGTCACAACCATGACTCAACTCCAGCGATGCATGGGGCCAGCCTATCCCTGTGGCACTGTGTCACCCTCATGCCTGCCATTAGGCAGGCAGAAGGTACTGATGCAGTGCTGTTCATGAGGGGTGCCCGAATGTCGGCGCTGTTGGAGATCCATCGGTGGTGGTTGCGTGCTGCGGTGTCATCGTTTGGAAGCCTTGGTGGAGTGTTGGTGCGGAGGGAGATGGCGAGATGTTCTTCGGTGGCCTTGATCCAGCTGCAAGGGGGTGCAATGATGGCGGTGGCATCCGGTGGGCAAGGTGAAGACGTGACGCTACCAATGATGGTCGGTTCAGGAGAGTCCGGTGTCGTGGCTGCAGTAGAAGTTCCCACTGGTGGGGGTGACGTGATCGACCACGTGTCCTGCTATGTGGCTTTTTGTGGTGACTTGCTGCTTGCGTCTGATGTCAATGACCTTCCCCAGGAGGGGTTGGTGTCCTGGTTACTGGGGTTGTCCAGGTGGAACTTGAGTTCACCGACTTGGATGTCGTCCGTGAATGGGAGACCCGGGGGTGCAATGAGGTCTACAATGGTATTGGAGAATGAGGGGCCATGGCCCAGGGGGCCTGCACATGCAGGTGCCGCAGACGATGTGCATGGGCTTGGTCTGGATCTAGGAGTTGAGGTAATCCATGATCACCCATGGCTCATTAGAGTGAGTGGGCAGTCGGAGTGTGCTTCTGTAGGTGATGGCAATGCCTCCTCCTTGACGGTGGGGGTGCCTCTTGCGGGTGATAATGCATCCGTCATTGATGGCGATAGCGATGTCCGTTCCGGAGCAGAGGTTGGTCCTAGCAGGCAAGGTGACGTCCAGGGTTGATGGGGAGGAGGGTGCTGGCGTTATAGCGGTGGAGTGTCCAAGAGGAAGGGTCCTTGGTGCTGAGCGTGTTCCAGGGGTAGACGGACACAAACGGCATAGCCTATGGGTTGCCATAGGCACGGGAGACAACCATTACAATGCAGGCAGTACATCGTTAACAACGCAACTCGACAACGCAGGTGCCTTTACATTGCATTTGATTACAGCGCATTGTGAGGTCAGTAATGGGGTATTACTGATTTTTGCGGGTGCTTATGGGTTCCAGATGTCGGACCAGGAAACTGAGTTGTGTATTGTGGCAAATAATGAAAATTGGGGTGTGTATTGTGGCAAAAAAATGAAAATTGGGGTGTGTTTTGGGGTAAAATTTTAAAATTGGGGTGTGTATTGGGGTAAAAAATGAAAATTGGGGTGTGTTTTGGGGTGAAATTTGAAAATTGGGGTGTGTATTGCCGTAAAAAATGAAAATTGGGGTGTTTTGGGGTAAAATATGAAAATTGGGGTGTGTATTGAGGCAAAAAATGAAAATTGGGTTGTGTTTTGGGGTAAAATTTGAAAATTGGGGTGTGTTTTGGGGCAAAAACTGAAATGTGGGGTGTGATTTGGGGTAAAATTTGAAAATTGGGGTGTGTATTGGGGTAAAAAAATAAAATTGGGGTGTGTTTTGGAGTAAAATTGGGGTGTGTTTAGGGTCAAATTTGATTTTAGGGGGCTCAAAAAGAAATTCTAGGATTCACAGTTGGGTTTGGGGTGCAAAGGTTAGTTTAGTGTCGCACTCACTGAAGTGGGAATATTGATATTTATCTCTCCGCTATGCAACACCCACCCTACTGCAGCAATGTGCCTAGTATTAGTACGCATTGGAAAGGAATGCGATGTCACGGCATGCGTCATAACTACGTATGTGCCTTTGGCACACAAGTGGTACATCTGCTGTGCATGGGTGCACAGCCACCGGCACTGAGAAGTGCAAGGGGGGGCTGGACAGCTGTGAGGTGGTATACGCCGTAAAGAATACTGGATGGTGCGTGGATGAGGGGATGTGTGTGTGAGCGGGTTTGTAAATATATTAATGAGGGAAGTATTACCTCAAAGCCGGTCCCGTGTCTTCGTAGCTCCTGATCTCCTGCGTCTGCTTCAAGGAAAAGGAAGTTGGCAGCCAGGCTCCCTCCTCTGAGTCAATCACAACGCTGCGATGCAGCGGTGGGATTGGTAATTGGCAACGGGACAAGTCATGCAGCCAAAGGCCGGAGGGGTGGGCATATTCTCCATGCAGGCAGTAATGCAGCCTGCATTGCAAACAGGGAAGTGCGCATGACTGCTTTGGGTGGCCTGAGTGGGCCGACCAGTCATAGCACAATTGAGTGGGATTGCCAATCCGCCCCTGCCCTGCTCCGTGTTTGGAGTAGTCCTACCCATCCTCCCACCCCTGAGGATACATGGCATGATTGCATCAGTTAGCTATCATCATGTGATTATTGTTTCTCTTCTGCACTGATTGAGGCGGTGGGGCAGTGCTCTTCCTCCATAGCGGAAGAGCCGACACTGCGGGTGAGTCATCTACATGTGTTAGGCCTGAGCGACTCGCCCTCCGGCTCTCCTGCGCTACGTGTCTCCCATTCTCCTTACCTGGACATTGACACCGTGGCGCAATCCACTGCACTCTCTCCAAATCTGTGACTCAGCCAGCAGGAGCATCAGCCAGCTGTGATTTCACTAGGCTGGGTACAGCAGTTGCCGCCTAGTCCGCTGGTGGACCTCCCGATCCAGTTGAAGCAGAAGGCCCGCCTTAAGCGTGGTGTTGCAGCACTCACGCCACACAAGTTCAGCGTAGCACAGGGGCCTCACCCTCCATAGCGTACGGCCAGACTAACATCATCCGGTCTGTGATTACAAGGAGACAGCACACACCATTTGTAATCCCCTCCGTGCGCCCCAGGTGTAGCGGTGGATTGTAGTATGGTATGCGGACCTCAATACGTTGGTGCGCAGGAGTGCCTCTACCATTAACAGCTCCAAGAGTCACAAGGCAGTCTTCTCACACAGGTAAGCAACGTGTCTCCATTCGACCTGCCAGACTTCACCACCAGGTACGGGCGATCTTTGCGCCTCAATGTCTACCGCCACGGCTTATCAACTCCACAGCTCCTCCGCATTTGGCTCCAGGCTCCAGTCGCAGGTCCAGCGAGGCATCCAGGCTCCAGACGCAGGTCCAGCGAGGCATCCAGGCTCCAGACGCAGATCCAGCGAGGCATCCAGGCACCAGTCTCAGGTCCAGCGAGGCATCCAGGCTTCAGTTGCAGGTCCAGCGAGGCATGCAGGCTCCAGATGCAGGTCCAGCGAGGCATCCAGGCTCCAGATGTAGGTCCAGCGAGGCATCTAGGCTCCAGACGCAGGTTCAGCGAGGCATCCAGGCTCCAGACGCAGGTCCAGCTAGGCATCCAGGCTTTAGACGCAGGTCCAGCGAGGCATCCAGGCTCTAGACGCAGGTCCAGCGAGGCATCCAGGCTCCAGATGCAGGTCCAGCGAGGCATCCAGGCTCCAGATGCAGGTCCAGCGAGGCATCCAGGCTCCAGACGCAGGTCCAGCGAGGCATCCAGGCTCCAGACGCAGGTCCAGCGAGGCATCCAGGCTCCAGATGCAGGTCCAGCGAGGCATCCAGGCTCCAGACGCAGGTCCAGCGAGGCATCCAGGCTCCAGACGCAGGTCCAGCGAGGCATCCAGGCTCCAGTCGCAGGTCCAGCGAGGCATGCAGGCTCCACTTGCAGGTCCAGCGAGGCATCCAGGCTCCAGACGCAGGTCCAGCGAGGCATCCAGGCTCTAGACGCAGGTCCAGCGAGGCATCCAGGCTCTAGACGCAGGTCCAGCGAGGCATCCAGGCTCTCATCCTGGTCATCCTGGATGTTGTGTGGCTTCAGGGGGTTGTTGATGTGTGCTGCACTTGGCCCTGGCTGCTTCATTCTGCTTTTCCTTTTCTTTAGGGCATATTTTCTATAGGGGGTAGACTGATGTTAGCCCTGTCAGCCTTGCCTCATTTTTTCCCACCCTCTTTTTCGTTGGCCTTAGGTCTCCAAGCGCCTTCCCATTGCTAATCAATGCTATTGTATCTATTAGAAAAAATAGCCTGTTAGCCTAAATAACGTGAGTCTTTTTTATCGCTAATGGGCCTAACGTTAGTTTTTGCCCGCTAACGCTGGAATTCCTATCGCCATAATGTTAATGTTAGAGGCAGTTTTCACCGCTGATCCCTGTAGCTATCGCCATGTAGCGATGTGTTGTGAATACGTCGCTAACAAGGTGATAGTTTCCCGCGGTACGCGGCGTTAAGAAAATTATCGTTGACAGAGGTTAGGGATAATATTCGCCATTTCTTGTGAATATACTCCCGGGTTTACTAACACTTTACGAAAGAGTTGTGTCCCAAAAGAGATGCAAAGTCGGCACATGGGGCAGATCTACAGAGGACTTGCGTTGCCATTGCACTGCGCATGTCACTGCGAGACAATGAAAGTCCCTAAGTGGGATTTACAAAGCCACGCAACGCGCGACTTTGTAAAGAAATGTATTCCAACACAGCTGTTTGAGCTGCGTTACATTTCTTGGTGGAAGGTGTTCCATGGGTGGATCATGGGTGTTCCCGTGCATTCACCCATGGAATATCACGTAATCCCAGATTTGCTAAAGGCTGTAAACCTAGAATTATATCAAAATGGTGCACCTTCCATAGAGAGGCGTAACGAGGAGAAATATCTTTATTCATTCCTTGGTGTTTCCTCCTTCTAAAGGGGCTCCTTTCTGCAGCACACATGGAAAGTGGAATGTACCTCTAACAATTGTTTTTGTGTAAGAAGGTGTCCTTTCCTGTGCTAAAACAAAACTACTCCCGTAACACAGACGCCTTTGCATCACGGTGCAAGGGTGCCTGCATTGACGCTAGGCGGCACACAGTGCACCCGCTTGGGAGACAGCAGAAGTGCACAGATATGACGCATCTCTGCTCACAGGCTTTCACGCAGATCAATGCATCAAGTTGCCGTGCTGTCTTGCATGGAATACTAGTACCTTTGTCCCATAGTGTTTTGGGGATTCACTTCCCAACAGAAATCATGGTTTGCTTTGGAATGTTGATGAAAGTAATGCAAAGTATCGCTATGTGCTACTGTGCGTTGCCATGTCATGGGGATGTTCCCGTGCAGCTATCCATGGGTTTTGATGCAAATCCCTGTCTATTAATATTGGTAGTCAGACATTGGCTTGTCAAAAAATTACGCCTCTTTGAGACAGACATAGCACTAGATTAACACTTAAAAATCAGCACATTTTCCAACCTTGCAGAGACACCACACATATAAAGTGCCAAAAGTATTAAAGAATAGTTTGAGTATTGGAAGTGACCCCTTTCAGTATCAAACCCATGCTTGACAGAATACATGCATCCTTGCACTATAGTGTAAGGGTTTGTGCCCTGGTGCATGGCACACTAAGGTGCACTAGTACTGGGAGAGAGAAAAACAGTGAAACGCAGCGCAACAACTTTGATTGCTGCACTTCGTTGCTCCAAAACTTAGGGGCTCATTTATGAGAAACTCACGCAGTGCAGTGCAGGGCAGCGCAGCGCAGTGCAGTGCAGTGCAGCACAGCGCAGCACAGTGCAGGGCAGCGCAGTGCAGGGCAGCGCAGCAAGTCCGTTTTTGTGCTACACTTCATGACAGGGAAAGGACCGGAATGTGCCATGTTTAAGGACTGTCCTTTTACCTGACCATGAGCCCTTTTGGTTGCCTAGAGCCAATACAGGCCTCTTGCACTTGCATACTGGATTGTTTTTGTGCAGGAAGGGACACCTAACAGTACAAAAACAATTCTGGGAGAAACATTTATCCTTCTATGTGTGCTGCACAATGCAGCACACATAGAAAGAGGAAGAAATGAGGAGAAATAGAGATACTGCTCCTCATTGCGCCTCCCCTGTGAAAGTGTAAGATCTTGGTGCATTCCCTGGTTTAGTTCTTGTAAATCTGAGAATGCATCAAAGTTCATGGGAGTTGTTTGGGATCACCCACGCAGTGCCCATGGAACACCTTCCCAGGGCAGAGTAACGCAACGCAGTGATTTGTGCTGCATTGTGTTACCAGATTTGTGGACCCTCTCTGAGCCACGCAAAGTGGCTTTGCGTGCCTTAAAATACCTGACTTGGAAGTTTGCGTCATGCATGTACCCAGTTGCGTGGTACAAATGCAACACAAGCCTCTCATAAATATCCCTTTTATAAATCTATCCCCAGGCGTTTGTAGCAGGAATGATACACTGAGTAAGGTCCGGCCCCGTCAACTGGAAAGATGCATGACACTGGGTCCCTTATTGCAACAGTACCTCATAAGGTCTGGTCCGGGGCCCTTACTGCAGACTAGATTGGGTAATGCTCTTACCACATCCATGCACATTATGCTTTTGACGGGGCCCTTACCTTAGGAATATCACATGTCACTGATACCTTACTGCAAGAATGACAGCACATTGTATGTGTGATGAAGCTCTTTTCTCAGGAATGATACAGTCTGTAAGGCTCTGGTCCTTGCCCAGGAATGACATACTCTGTCTATGACTGGGCCCTTACCACTGAAATAATACATTATGTACGAGATGGGGTCCTTACCACAGGGATGATTGGAACAGTCCCTAAGACAACAATGTACATTAGTTATTGACGTGGCCCTTAATGAAGGAATGATAAATAGAGTATGTTACTGGATGATACAATGAGTAAGGGACTAGCCCTTACCACTAGAGTGACACATTCTGTAGGCGACAGGTCCCTTCTTGAGCAGTGACACCCAGCATATGTGACTAAGCCCTTACTTTAGGAATGATGCACTGTGCATAGCATTGTCCTTACTGTAAGAATGATACAGTATTTATGAACCCGGGCCCTCACTGAAGGAAGGATGTATTGAGTATGTGTCTACTGCCTTATTGCAGCAAGGATACCCTGTCTGTAAAACTGGACATTAACTGCAGGAATGATGCGTTGTGTATAGCACTGCCTATACGGCGAGAATGATGCATTCCGCATAGCACTGCCTGTACTGCAGGAATGATGCATCGTGCATAGCACTGCCTGTACTGCAGGAAAGATGCGTTGTGCATAGCACTGCCTGTACTGCAGGAATGATGCGTCGTGCACAGCATTGCCTGAACTCCAGGAATGATGCGTTGTGCATAGCACTGCCTTTACTGCAGGAATGATGCATCGTATATAGCACTTCCTGTACCACAGGAATGATGCATCGTGCATAGCACTGCCTGTACTGCAGGAAAGATGCATCGTGCATAGCACTGCCTGTACTGCAGGAATGATGAATTCTCCATAGCACTGCCTGTACTCCAGGAATGATGCATTCTGCATAGCACTGCCTGTACTGCAGGAATGATACATTGTGCACAGTTGCGTAATGAAAATTGAGGGGGCATCCCTGCAAGGTACGTGGAGGCGTCCCCTCCGGGTTCGATCAGGACCTTTTCAACCAGGGTACTGTGCTGAAGGGAGCCCCTGGAGCATGGGGGCCCCCACACGGCGGGGGCTGAGAGTACCTATGTTACGCCACTGATTGTGGATAGCACTGCCTGTATCGCTGGAATGATGCGTCACGCATAGCACTGCCTTTACTGCAAAAATTATGCGTCGTGCATAGCACTGCCTGTACTGCAGGAATGATGCAAGGTGCATAGCACTGCCTGTACTGCAGGAATGATGCACCATGCATAGCACTGCCTGTACCGCAGGAATGATGCATCATGCATAGCACTGCCTTTACTGCCAGAGTGTTGCATCATTCATAGCACTGCCTGTACCGCAGGAATGATACAAGGTGCATAGCACTGCCTGTACTGCAGGAATGATGCATCATGCATAGAACTGATGCGCCGTGCATTGCATTGCCTGTACTGCAGGAATGATGTGTCATGCATAGCACTCTGTACTGCAGGAATTATGCCTTGTGCGTAGCACTGCCTGTACTGCTGGAATGTTGCACCCTGCATAGCACTGCTTGCACCGCATGAATGATGCACTATGCATAGCATTACCTCTACTGCAAAAATGATTAATCATGCATAGCACTGCCTGTACTGCAGAAATGATGCGTAGCACTGCCTTTAGTGCAAAAATGATGCCTCATGCATGGTACTGCCTGTACTGCAGGAATTATGCAATGTGCATAGTAATGCCTGCACTGTAGGAATGATGCGTACTGCATAGCACTGCCGGTACCACAGGAGTGATGCATAATGCAAAGCACTGGCTGTACCGCAGGAATGAAGCATCATGCAGAGCACTCCCTTTACTGCAGGAATGATGCATCATGCATAGCACTGCCTTTACCTCAGGAATGATGCATCGTGCATAGCACTGCCTGTACCACAGGAATGGTGCATTGTGCAGAGTACTGCCTGTATTACAGGAATGAATCATTGTGCATAGCACTGCCTATACTGCAGGAATGATGCATCGTTAGCACTGCCTGTACCACAGAAATTATGCATTATGCATAGCACTGCCTGTACTGTAGGAATGAATCATCATGCATAGCAGTGCCTGTACTGCAGGAATGATGCATTGTGAATAGCACTGCCTGTACTGCAGGAATGTTGCGTCATGCATAGCAGTGCTTGTACCACAGGAATGATGCACTGTACGTAGCATTACCTGTACTGCAGGAATGATTAATTATGCATAGCACTACCTGTACTGCTGGAATGATGCCTCCATCAAAACACTGCCTGTACTGCAGAAAGTATGCCTCATGCATAGCATTGCCTTTACTGCAAGAATTATGCATCGTGCATAGTCGTGCCTGTACTGCAGGTATGATGCATCGTGCATAGCACTGCCTGTACCGCAGGAATGATGCATTGTGCATAGCACTGCCTGTACTGCAGAAATGATGCATTGTGCATAGAACTGATGTGTTGTTCATAGCACTGCCTGTACAGCAGGAAAGATACGTCATGCATAGGACTGCCTGTACCACAGGAATGCATTGTGCATAGCACTGCCTGTCCTGCAGAAATGATGCATTGTGCATAGCATTGCCTATATTGCTTGAATGATGCATTGTGCATAGCACTGCCTGTACTGCATAAATGAAGCATCATGCAAAGTTTGTCCAGTATTGCAGGACTAATGCATTGTGTATAGCACTGCCTGTACTACAGTAAGGATGCGTCATATACAGCACGGCCTGAACCACAGTAATTATGCACTGTGCATAGCACTGTCTGTCTGCAGGAATGATGGTCATGTATAGCACTGCTAGTACAGCAGGAATGGTGCATTGTGCAGAGCACTGCCTGTACTATAGGAATAATGCATTGTGCATAGCACTGCATGTACTGCAGGAATGAGTCATTGTGCATAGTACTGCCTGTACTGCAGGAATGATGTGTTGTGCATAGCACTGCTGGTACCACAGGAGTGAAGCATCATGCATAGCACTGCCTGTACCGCAGGAATGAAGCATCATGCAGAGCACTGCCTTTACCGCAGGAATGATGCATCGTGCATAGCACTGCCTGTACTGAAGGAACAATACATTGTGCAAGCAGGAATGATGTATCATAGTACTGTCGCTACTGCAGGAATGATGCATTGTGCATAGAACTGATACATCATGCATAGCACTGCCTGTACTGCAGGAATGATGCTTCATGAATAACATTGCCTGTACCACAGGAATAATGCATTGTGCATAGCACTGCACATTCTGTAGGAATGGTGCATCATGCATAGAACTGCCTGTACTGCAGGAATGATACATCGTGCATAGCACTGCCTGTACCACAGGAATGGTGTGCTGTGCATAGCACTACTTGTATTACAGGAATGAATCATTGTGCATAGCACTGCCTATACTTCAGGAATGATGCATTGTTACCACTGCCTGTACCACAGAAATTATACATTATGCATAGCACTGCCTGTACTGTAGGAATGATGCATCATGCATAGCACAACCTGTACCACAGGAATGATGCGTTGTGCATAGCACTGTCTGCACTGCAGGAATGATGCATACTTGGCTCTGCCTGTACCACTGAAGTTATGGATTGTAGATAGCACTGCCTGTAGTGCAGGAATGATGCCTCATGCATAGAACTGCATTTACTGCAAGAATGATGCATAGTGCATAGTACTGCCTGCACTTCAGGAATGATGCATCATGCATAGCACTGCCTATACCACAGGAATGATGCCTCATGCATAGCACGGCCTGTACAGCAGAAATGATGCATTGTGCATAGCACTGCCTGTACTGCAGGAATGATGCATCATTAGCACTGCCTGTGCCACTGAAATTATGCATTGTGGAAAGCACTGCCTGTACTGCAGGAATGATGCGTCATGCTTAGCATTTCCTGTACAACAGGAATGATGCGTTGTGCATAGCACTGCACATTCTTCAGGAATAATGCATCATGCATAGCACTGCCTGTACTGCAGAAATGATGCATCGTGCATAGCACTACCTGTACCACACGAATGATGCGTTGTGCATAGCACTGCCTGTACTGCAGGAATGAATCATTGTGCATAGCACTGCCTGTACTGCAGAATTGATGCATCATTAGTACTGCCCGTGCCACTGAAATTATGCATTGTGCATAGCACTGCCTGTACTGCAGGAATGATGCATCATGCATAGCACTGCCTGCACTGCAGGAATGATGCATCATGAAAAGCACTGCCTGTACTGCAGCAATTATGTGTTATGCATAGCATTGCATGGACCACAGGAATGATGCTTTGTGTATACCACTGTCGGTACAGCAGGAATGATGTATGATGCATAGCACTGCCCGGTCTGCAAGAATGATGTGTCGTGCATAGTACTTCCATGTCCTGCAGGAATTATGCATTGTGCATAGCAATGCCTCTACTATAGGGATGATGCATCTTGCATTGCGCTGCTTGTACTGAAGGAATGATGCATTGTGCATAACAATGCCTGTACTGTATGAATGTTGCATCATGCATAGCAGTGCTTGTACCACAGGAATGATGCACTGTACGTAGCATTGCCTGTCTTGCAGGAATGATCAATCATGCATAGCACCACCTGTACTGCTGGAATGATGCCTCATTCATAACACTGCCTGTACTGCAGAAATGATGCATCATGCATAGCACTGCCTTTACTGCAAGAATGATGCATCAGGCATAGTAGTGCCTGTACTGCAGGAATGATGCATCATGCATAGCACTGCTTGTACCGCAGGAATGATGCATTGTGCATAGCATTGCCTGTACTGCAGGAATTATGCGTGGTGCATAGCACTGCTGGTACCACAGGAGTGAAGCATCATGCAGGAATGAAGCATCATGCAGAGCACTGCCTTTACCGCAGGAATGATGCATCGTGCATAGTACTCCCTTTACTGCAGGAATCATGCATAGCACTGCCTTTACCGCAGGAATGATGCATTGTGCAAAGCACTGCCTGTACTTAAGTAATAATGCATTGTGCCAGCAGGAAAGATGTATCATGCATAGTATGGCATGTTCTGCAGGAATGATGTATCATGTATATTTCTGCCTGTACCACAGAAATGACGCATCATATATAGCACTGTTTCTACTGCAGGAATGATGCATTGAACATAGAACTGATACATCATGCATAGCACTGCCTGTACTGCAGGAATGATGCTTCATGAATAGCATTGCCTGTACCACAGGAATGATGCGTTCTGCATAGCACTGCACATTCTGTAGGAATGGTGCATCATGCATAGCACTGCCTGTACCACAGGAACGGTGTGTTGTGCATAGCACTACTTGTATTACAGGAATGAATCATTGTGCATAGCACTGCCTATACTGCAGGAATGATTTATCGTTAGCACTGCCTGTACCAGAGAAATTATGCATTATGCATAGCACTGCCTGTACTGTAGGAATGAATCATCATGCATAGCAGTGCCTGTACTGCAGGAATGATGCATCATGCATAGCACTGCCTGTACCGCAGGAATGATGCATTGTGCATAGAACTGCCTCTACTGCAGGAATGATGCATCATGCATAGCACCGACTGTACTGCAGGAATGATGCGTCATCTATAGCACTGTGTGTACGGCAGGAATGATGAATCATGGATAGCACTGCCTGTACTACAGGAATGATGCATCATGCATAGCACTGCCTGTACCGCAGGACTGATGCATCATGCATAGCACTGCCTTTACCAAAGGAATCATGCATCGTGCATAGCACTGCCTGTACTGAAGGAATAATACATTGTGCCAGCAGGAAGGATGCATCATGCAGAGTACTGCCTGTACTGCAGGAATGATGCTTCATGAATAGCATTGCCTGTACCGCAGGAATGATGCGTTGTGCATAGCACTGCAAATTTTGTAGGAATGATACATCATGCGTAAAACTGCCTGTACTGTAGGAATGATGCATCATGGATAGCACTGCCTGTACCATAGGAATGATGCGTTGTGCATAGCAGTGCCTGTACTGCAGGAATGATGTATCCTTGGCTCTGCCTGTACCACTAAAGTTATGCATTGTGCATAGCACTGCCTGTACTATAGGAATGATGCATCGTGCATAGCACTGCATGTACTGCAGGAATGATGCATTGTACATAGTACTGCCTGTACTGCAGGAATGATGCATCGTTAGCACTGTCTTTGTCACTGAAATGATGCCTCGTGCATAGCACTGCCTGTACTGTAGGAATGTTTCATCATGCATAGTACTGCTTGTACTGCAGGAATGATGCACAGTGCATAGCATTGCCTCTACTGCAGAAATGATTAATCGTGCATAGCACTGCCTGAACTGCAGGAATGATGCATCATGCATAGAACGGCCTTTACTGCAAGAATGATGCATAGTGCATAGTACTGCTTGCACTTCAGGAATGATGCATCATGCATAGCACTGCCTGTACCACAGGATTGATACCTTATGCATAGCACTGCCTGTACTGCAAGAATGATGTAATGTGCATAGCATTGCCTGTATTGCTGGAATGCTGCATAGTGCGAAGCACTGCCTTTACTGCAGGAATGATGCATCATGCATTGTAGTGCCTGTACTGCAGTAATGATGCATTGTGGATTGCACTGCCTGTACTGTGGAATGATGCATTGTGCTTTGACCTGCAAAACTGGCAGGAATGAGCCATTGTGCATAGAGCTGATGCATCATGCATAGCACTGCCTGTACTGCAGGAATCGTTATAACGAAGGGTAAACCCAAAATCGCTGGAACCTGGGTGTAGAACAGTATAGACAGTAGTGGTCCCAGTTATAATACATCAAACGAGGTGTATAGGCAAATGGAAAAAATATATATACAAAATCAAGAGAAATTGAATAAGTGTTGGAGTGTTATTTAATCACACTCTACACATAATGCAATTTTTTAAGAACAATTTTTACAAAAACATCATAAAAGCCTAGTTGATGTGTCCAACTAAGTGTAAGGGGAGGGGGGAAAATGATTTGAGTGAGGTAGTGAAATAAGTGACAAATAAATCAATTTAGTAAAACAATCCAATCGTAGAGGCATATTATTCAATGCCCCATATTCTCAAGCACAATCAAAGAGGGGTAAATGACAATCAATTGCATAACCAATCAATCAATCAATCATGGAATTTATATCGCGCACTACTCACCCGGAAGGGTCTCAAGGCGCTTGGGGGAGGGGGTCTGCTACTGCTCGAACAGCCAGGTCTTGAGCTGTTTCCTGAAGGCGAGGTGGTCTTGGGTCAGCCGCAGGTGGACGGGCAGGGAGTTCCATGTCTTAGCCGCCAGGTAGGAGAAGGATCTTCCTCCGGCGGTGGCTCTCTGGATGCGAGGGACTACGGCGAGGGCGAGGTTCGCGGATCGTAGCTGTCGGGTGGGCGTGTAGAAGGTCAGGCGGTCGTTGAGGTACCTTGGGCCCAGGTCGTGGAGGGATTTGTGTGCGTGGGTGAGGAGTCTGAACGTGATCCTCTTGTTGACAGGGAGCCAGTGCAGGTCTCTCAGGTGGCTCGAGATGTGGCTGTGTCGGGGGGCGTCCAGGATGAGACGGGCGGAGGCGTTCTGGATACGCTGAAGTCTTTTCTGAAGCTTGGCTGTTGTACCGGCGTAGAGGGTGTTTCCGTAGTCTAGTCTGCTGGTGACGAGGGCCTGGGTGACAGTCTTCCTGGTCTCGGTCGGGATCCATCTGAAGATCTTGCGGAGCATGCGGAGGTTGTGGAAGCAAGATGAGGAGACGGCGTTGACTTGTCTGGTCATCGATAGGGAGGAGTCCAGGATGACGCCCAAGTTGCGTGCGTGGTCCGTTGGCTTGGGTGCGGTGCCCAGGGCCGGGGGCCACCAGGAGTCGTCCCATGCGGAGGGCGACGGTCCCAGGATGAGGACTTCTGTCTTGTCCGTGTTCAACTTCAGGTGGCTGATGTTCATCCATTCGGCGACATCTTTCATCCCTTCGTGTAGGTTGGCTTTGGCGGTGTCGGGGTCTCTGGTGAGGGAGAGAATCAGCTGGGTGTCATCGGCGTAGGAAATGATGTTGAGGTTGTGTTGGCGTGCGATGGCAGCGAGGGGTTTCATGTAGATGTTGAAGAGAGTGGGGCTGAGCGATGATCCTTGCGGGACGCCGCAGATGACTTCGGTGGCCTCAGAGCGGAACGGAGGGAGGCGTACTCTCTGTGTTCTGCCGGAGAGGTATGAGATGATCCATTCCAGAGCAATCCCCTGGATGCCGGTGTCGTTGAGGCGTTGGACTAGGGTGCGGTGGCAGACAGTGTCAAATGCTGCGGAGTGGTCAAGGAGGATGAGTGCCGCTGTTTCACCTTTGTCGAGCAGGGCTCGGATGTCGTCGGTGGCTGCGATGAACCATGTACAAAAGTCACAATGCAACATGCACTGTTGGCAATACCGGTAGCAGTAGTATGTCGACGTTTCAATCCCTGAAGCTAAGTAGGTTTTTCAATCCTTACTGGCGGGGTCTTCATCAGGACAAAGGTGAAAGTGAAAAGGGCAGGGGCACCTAGGTGTACAATAAGATAAGGACTCATCAGGTCAATGAAATTAAATAGAGACCAGAAAGTAAACTAAATAAATACTCAAAATTACTGTGTAAGGAAAAAATGAACAAGCCTAGTAGGCGCACAAGGTCATCACAGGCGATAGGGGCTCCGAAGGCTCCAAATTGAGAGAGAGAGTGATGAACACCTGAAAAATAAGGTGTCAGTTGAAACCCATTGTGGGAACTATAATTACTGAATAAAAAAGGGAACCCATGAAAGGTTTTGGACGTAAACTTACTCAACAGCTGGGGAAAAGATCCGTAATATTACTTCAGTTCAGTGTAAATACTGCTGGAAACACCATGGTCAAAACCATTGGTCGCGGAGTGATGTTAATCACAATTGCTTACAGTGGCTAAGTTCAATAATTTCTACAAATCCCAGGGCGGGGGGGGGGAAAAAGGAGAAACACAATCAGTGCCAGAACCTTGAAATCATGAGAAAAGCCATCAGGTGGCAACTAACCAGTATATTGACAGAGTAAACAATTTAAGAAGCAGTGTCCTGTAAGCAAATTAAATTAAAAAGCAGTATCCTGTGATCTATAGTCATGCTAACGATCTAATAATCCAAAGAAAAGCGCCTTTTCCGTTAAATAAAACGAAGAGCGCGCGATGCACTGATGTGATCTAAAGTGTGCTATCGCTCGTTACGATTACATGTATAGAACCACTCTAAGACAGAGCGCATACCCAGCAGCTGCTTCTCGCTCATGTGAGGGGAATGTTTGTTATTTTGTAAATCGTACTGGTAGTGAATTTAAACACGAGGGGAATTTAGCCATTCTATCGGGGTTAGACATAACAGTTAGCCATGTAGTAAACAATAACAAAAGGCTCACAGAACGTGAATAAATCGCACCAGGCCGAATATTAAAAACAAAGGGCCGGGTCGAGACAATGTTTGACTCACATGTTGCCAAACTTTTTGTGGTTTACTAAAACACATAAGACGCGTCGTGAGGGACAACATGAAGAAAATATAACCCACTCCAAATGACTCACCCTCCTTAGTTAGGAATGCTTCTTCAGTCGCAAGAGAGCGCGCCGCTAGTGAATGCACTGACTTTAACGGGAAACGCCGGGCACCGCGTGACGTCCCGTAAGGTGCAGCCGCTAAGTGTCGGTTGTGAACACGTATGAAAGGAAAACAGACTATGAATCGTCTATCGTTAGGAAACGATGCATAAATGTAACTGGCAGAATTGATTGAGTGTTAATGCCGTGAATTAAAACAAATTATGATGTTGGGAAAGTCTAATATTCCTGCATGGATAAAAATGACTACTTAGACATACAGCCCATAACATAGATGTTACAAGTTTAAAATAAACAAATGTCACTACTGCTTTCAAAAAATTCTGTGGTAATGTACTCCACTTCAAATTCCATATATGCTGTTTATTTTTGTACAATGTTCAGATTGAAGAAAGCATATTCATCTGTTGTAACATACTAGTTATGTGTCACCCTCGTTAAGTCCTGGTTCGCCAGGCATCTGACCAAAGGGTACGTCCCTCGGTTGGGGAGCCAGTAGTCGGTGTTTCCGGATCTGGACGTAAGGGCAGCTGTAGTCCTGAGGGCAGGTGGGGCTCATCTTAAGTGAAGAGACCCTGCTCTACAGTGGAAGGGGGTGCAGAGGGAGGGAGTCCTCGCCTCTGACCCCCGTGGATCCCAGGTGGTAGACCAGTTGATGGAGAGAGGTCCTGGACTGGTGGGAGAGTTGTGTTCTGGTGGGTGCTTCCCTGGGAGGGTGCGGAACCCCAGAAGTAGAGGTAGGGTGGGGCATTCTTGCCCGTGACCTCTGGTCAGCCTGAGGGTGCTACCCCCCACTCTGGGTTTGGCAAGGACCAATGGTATCTGGGTGGCCTAGGGCCTGGTCCTGGCCGTGGTCAACTAGGTAGTACCAGTGGGGTAGCCTAGTTGGGCCTGAGTTTTTTTCGGTTGTTTTTTTTCAGATGGAACCATGTTGATTCAGAATGGCGTAGAACTGGAGGGTGTCCCTGCAGTGCGGGCCTGCGTCCGTGTTCTATCGCCCCAAGCAGGGAAGACCATCACGGTGGTGATTGGTCTGCCCTGCGTTTTGGCTGGAAGGGGATTGTGTTGGACTTGGCCCTTCTGACCAGTTCACCCCTAGAACTTTTTGCATTATCTTAGCCTTTTTCCTATGTTGTACTAGTGGTTTTAGGCCTCTAGGCGCTTTCACACTGTGTCCCAGTGGAAAGTGCGTGCGCTCTGTGTATGTTTTAGTGAGGCTGACCTGCCCTCCCATAGGAATGCATGGGGGATCTGAGTGACCGTGTTAAGTCCTGATGTGAGAGGAGTGCAGGGTCGAGTTTGGTACGTGCAAACTCGTGCGAGTGAATGCTGCGCAATGATGTGTGCGGCGTTACGGTGTCTCGTGTAGAAGTGCCACTTCTAGAAGCTGGCCTGTCTGTATAATAAATGTGCAGTGACTGTCTGGCTTGCGATTGGCTGGTGTGTCTGGCTCCTGGAGTCAGGATGGGTCTGGCCCGGTGGTGAATGGAGAGAGCTGCATGTTGATGGCAGGGAGGAGTACACCTGGGACCTGAATAGGGCTGGGCTTTCCCCACACAATGCTGGCTCCACCCCCTGTGGGGATGTATGATGCTACATCGCAAAGGTTCACATCGCATACCTTAACATCGCCGTCTTTACATCGCATGCACATTCACAACGTAACCTTTCACAACGCAAACCATTACTTCGCTTCCCCATTGAAATGCATGCAAAAGACATTTACACCGCACACAAACACCCCGCATGCTTTAACATCGCGATTGTTTCCCCAAAATACCCCCAAACTAATACACTACCCTACATAACACACACTTCATAACACTATCATACAGTACAAAACAATTCACTTCCCTAAACCCTAAGCCCTAACTCCTAAATCCTTAATTACTACCTTACAGTACGACCCCCTGACCCGACCCTAAAACAGTACCCTACACTTCCCTAAGCCCTAAGCGCTAATACCCTACCGTACAGTAAGCCCCCCTGACACTACTCTAAAGCCTAAAGCCTAAACCCTAAAGCCTAATACACTGCCCTACACTATGACCACCAGACACTGCCCTAAACCCTAAACACTACACTCTAAGCACAATCCCCAGACACTGCCCTAAATGCTAAACAGTACACTCTAAGCACAATCTTACCTCTCCCTCCTCGCGTCGTCCCGGTGGTCCTCCGCCTCTTTCCCGGTGCTCGTTCGTGCTGCCCGCCTCGCGTTCATTACAACACATGCGATTTAAAACCGTATGCGTCTTAAATGCGCATGCGATGTAATGGTACGCTGCGTAATGGTCCGCATCGTAACATCGCTTGCGTTGTAACGCTTGCGATGTAAACGCATGCGACGTAACGTATGCGTTGTTCTGGATGTTCCCCCCCTGTGGTGCGTCTGATGTCCCTGGCCTGTCCTGTGAATAGGGAGAGGGGCTGAGCAAAACAAAGTGCTCAGGAACCAGTTGCATCTGGTTCGCCCCTTCCCTGCACCTTTGGAGACAAAGGATTCCGTGTATAAAAGAGGGGCTGTGACCCCATGAAAATGTTCTTGCTGTTGGATCCAGATTCCTGCAGGGCGTGCTGCTGCTGGGGCCCAGGAGGACTTGCCAGGAGGGCTGCCTCCCTGGGCCCAGCTATGCCCTGGAACCTCTTGCTGGATTTCTTGTAGCCCTGGGCCCTGCTTTGCCCTTTTCCACCTGGGACGACATTTTTTTTGCTGGGACCTTTTGCTCCATTTGCTCTTTGAGACTGGGTGTTTTTACCCTTAGCGAGGGAGCACTTCATCTTAAGTTGCTCTTTATATTGAGGGAGCCTACCCCTCATTACCGCATTCATCATTGCAGAGCGGGTGCACACCCCGCTTATTGCTTATTTCCAATGCGGGTGCCCACCCCGCTTATTTCGTTATTTCTAGCGCGGGTGCCCACCCCGCACATTTGACTTCCAATGCGGGTGTCCACCCCGCATGGCCGCCGTGCTTACTTTTATTTAACTGTGCGGGTGCCACCCCGCTTATGGCCGCTGCGACCTTGTCTACTGCGGGGGCCCACCCCGCTGGGTATTTTGACTCAGAGGGAGCCTACCCCTCATTGCGCCCAGTGAACACGAAGACGGCCGGGCCGTGTCTCAGCGTGACCCTGAAGACAGGCGCCATTGTCTGTTTGGGGGTGGGGCCGCTGGCGTCACTTCCGCCTTCCCCGGCTGGGGGAAGGCCACCCAGAAGACCGGCCATTACCGCTACGGGGCTCCCGTTGTGAAGAGGGAGCCACGCGCGCTGCACCCGGAGGCCGATTCCCGGCGGGGCTCTCCTTGGAGGAGAGAGAGCCCCGCGTGTGCAGCGAGAGGAGTTCCCGGGTCCCAGGAGGGGGCCCGGTGAAAAACGTAAGCTGGACCGGAGTCCTGCCCCCAGAGCCGGTGAGTGAGGGCTCAAGGGGGCGGGTTGGTGCCGGTCGAGGCCCAGATCCTGAGCGGTCCCGCCAGAGAGCGGGCCGCTCCACCGCTAATATTTATATGGAGAGCCCAGATGGGCCCGAGTGCCTACCAGATGGACCAGTCCTACAGCTGCCCCGCTTGAGGGAAGCTGTAACGAAAGGGGGCATAGTTGTTTACAGAGCCCCGTGAGGCTCTAACACTTGGCATATTCGTTTTCCAAGCCCTGTGTGGCTCCACAGTGCTGGGGGCATATTTACTTCAAGGGGCCACGACAGTAAAAAGGGCCAGAGGAGCCCAGGTTCGTTCCTACGCTTGCCCCCATCATTTTTAGAGGTTACGTGGCTCCAACGTGGGGCACATTGGTTTCAAGGGCCATTGAGAGCCCCTGCCTCATATTTGACTTCCACAGCTGCGCAGCACTTAGTGCCAGCTGCAGCGTTTACGCCCTGTTCATGTCCCCAGCTGCCCAGCAAGTAGTGGGCAGCTGCTACGTTTAGGTTCGGTGCGACCTGGACCCTAATGTGATTTAGGTGTTATCGTGATTTAGATATTAATGCTTATGGTGTTAGGAAATGTACTGTGTGTAGTATGTTTTGCGCACCCTGTGTTTTATGCCTCTAGATATGATTTCTGCATAGGTGGTTGTTTTACCTGTTTAGGTTGATGTTAGGGAGGTAATACTTCCCTGTGTTATGTACGCCCCTAGTGTAATTATTCTTAGGTGGTAGGGTCTAATGCGTTAGACTTATGAGAAATTGCATAATGTGGTTATGCCCCTGTGATGGATGCAGGATAGGTTTTATACCTGATTCTAATATGATAATTTTTCATTATTGCGACAGTAGTTACTGGTTGTGCTCTACCGTTATAATTTGTGTTACAGTTGGTATATGTGCTACATTTACAATTGGTGATTTGTGCTAATTCTGACAGTGGTCCATGTGGCCCTGTCTTGTGTAAATAGTCCCCTGTAAAATTCTGCCCAGTGCCTGTTGGCACAGTGTAAATTATATGATTATCATCTAAGGTGTTTATTATAATACAAAGGCTATTTTTTATATATAACCTTGTGTGGAGTTTCCTTTGTGGTGGGCCTAGGGTGTTGTTGCTGTGTGCGCGCGCAAACGCTTTACACATTGCCTCCGGGATAAGCCTGACTGCTCGTGCCAAGCTACCAAGGGGGTGAGCAGGGGTTATCTTTGGCGTGTAACTCCCCAGCCCTGACTTAGAGTGGTGGTCTCTGCCTGGCTTTGGCGCAAGCCCTAGCCAACCAGAGATCCTATTTCTAACAATCGTTAGCACTGCCTGTGCCACTCAACTTATGCAATGTGCATAGCACCACCTGTAATGCAGGAATGATGTATCATGCATAGCACTGCATGCCCAGCAGGAATGATGCATCATGCAAAGCTCTGCCTGTACTGCAGGAATAATGTGTCATGCATAGCATTGCATGGACCACAGGAATGATGCGTTGTATATAGCACTGTCTGTACAGCAGGAATGATGTATGATGCATAGCACTGCCCGGACTGCAGGAATGATGTGTCGTGCATAGCACTTCCATGTCCTGCAGGAAGTTTGCATTGTGCATAGCAATGTCTCTACTATAGGCATGATACATCTTGCATTGCACTGCCTGTACTGCAGGAATGATGCATTGTGCATAGCACTGCCTGTACTGTATGAATGTTGCATCATGCATAGCAGTGCTTGTACCACAGGAATGATGCACTGTACGTAGCATTACCTGTACTGCAGGAATTATTAATCATGCATAGCACTGCCTGTACAGCTGGAATGATGCCTCCATCAAAACACTGCCTGCACTGCAGAAAGTATGCATCATGCCTTTCACTGCCTTTACTGCAAGAATGATGCATCGTGCATAGTAGTGCCTGTACTGCAGGTATGATGAATCATGCATAGCAGTGCCTGTATCGCAGGAATGATGAACTGTTCATAGTACTGCCTGTACTGCAGGAATTATGCATTGTGCATAGAACTGTTGTGGCCTGCATAGCACTGCCTGTACTGCAGGAATGATGCGTCATGCATAGGTCTGCCTGTACCACAGGAATGCATTGTGCATAGCACTGTCTGTACTGCAGGAATGATGCATTGTACATAGCATTGCCTATATTGCTTGAATGATGCATTGTGCATAGCACTGCCTGTACTGCATAAATGATGCATCATGCACAGTTCTTCCTGTATTACAGGACTGATGCAATGTTCATAGCACTGCCTGTACTGCAGTAATGATGAGTCGTGTATAGCACGGCCTGTTCCACAGGAATTATGCACTGTGCATAGCACTGTCTGTCTGCAGGAATGATGGTCATGTATAGCACTGCTAGTACAGCAGGAATGATGCATTGTGCATAGCACTGCACATTCAGTAGGAATGGTGCATCATGCATAGAACTGCCTGTACTGCAGGAATGATGCATCGTGCATAGCATTGCCTGTACCACCGTTGTGCATAGCACTACTTGTATTACAGGAATGGATCATTGTGCATAGCACTGCCTATACTGCAGGAATGATGCATTGTTAGCACTGCCTGTACCACAGAAATTATGCCTTATGCACAGCACTTCCTGTAGTGTAGGAATGATGCATCATGCATAGCAGTACCTGTACTGCAGGAATAATGCATCATGCATAGCACTGCCTGTACTGCAGGAATGATGCATCGTGCATAGCACTGCCTGTGCTGCAGGAATGTTGCATCATGCATAGTACTGCTTGTACTGCAGGAATGGTGCACAATGCATAGCATTGCCTCTACTGAACAAATGAATAATCATGTATAGCACTGCCTGTATTGCAGGGATGATGCCTCATGCATAGAACTGCTTTTACTGCAAGAATGATGCATAGTGCATCGTTCTGCCTGCACTTCAGGAATGATGCATCATGCATAGCACTGCCTGTACCACAGGAATGATGCCTCATGGATAGCACTGCCTGTACTGCAGAAATGATGCATTGTGCATAACATTGCCTGTACTGCAGGAATGAATCATTGTGCATAGCACTGCCTGTACTGCAGGAATGATGCATCATTAGCACTGCCTGTGCCACTGAAAGTATGCATTGTGCAAAGCACTGCCTGTACTGCAGGAATGATGCGTCATGCTTAGCATTTCGTGTACACCAGGAATGATGCGTTGTGCATAGCACTGCACATTCTTCTGGAATAATGCATCATGCATAACACTGCCTGTACTGCAGGAATGATGCATCGTGCATAGCACTGCCTGTACCACAGGAATGATGCATTGTGCATAGCACTGCCTGCACTGCAGGAATGAATCATTGTGCATAGCACTGCCTGTACTGCAGAAATGATGCATCATTAGCACTGCCTGTGCCACTGAAGTTATGCATTGTGCATAGCACTGCCTGTACTGCAGGAATGATGCATTGTGCATAGCACTGCCTGCACTGCAGGAATGATGTGTCATGCATAGTATTGCATGGACCACAGGAATGATGTGTTGTGTATACCACTGTCTGTACAGCAGGAATTATGCATTGTGCATAGCAATGCCTCTACTGTAGGCATGATGCATCTTGCATTGCACTGCCTGTACTGCAGGAATGATGCATTGTGCATAGCACTGCCTGTACTGCAGGAATGTTGCATCATGCATAGCAGTGCTTGTACCACAGAAATGATGCACTGTACGTAGCATTGCCTGTACTGCTGGAATGATGCCTCATTCATAACACTGCCTGTACTGCAGAAATGATGCATCATGCATACCACTGCCTTTACTGCAAGAATGATGCATCATGCATAGTAGTGCCTGTACTGCAGGAATGATGCGTCATTCATAACACTGCCTGTTCCTCAGGAATGATGCATCATGCATAGTACTGCCTGTACTGCAAGAATGATGTATTGTGCATAGAACTGATGCGCCATGCATAGCACTGCCTGTACTGCAGGAATGATGCATCATGCATAGCACTGCCTGTACCACAGGTATGCATTGTGTATAGCACCGCCTGTACTGCAGGAATGATGCATTGTACATATCATTGCCCGTATTGCTGGAATGATGCATTGTGCATAGCACTGCGTGTACTGCATTAAAGATGTGTCATGTATAGCATGGCCTGTATCACAGGAATTATGCGCTGTGCATAGCTTTGTCTGTCCACAGGAATGATGTGGCATGTATAGCACTGCTAGCACAGCAGGAATGATGCATTGTGCAGAGCACTGCCTGTACTATAGGAATGATGCATTGTGCATAGTACTGCATGTACTGCATGAAAGATGCATTGTGCATAGCACTGCCTGTACTGAAAAAATAATGCTTTATGCCAGCAGGAATGATGTATCATGCATAGTACTGCCTGTACTGCAGGAATGATGTATCATGCATAGCACTGCCTGTGCCACAGGAATGATGCATCATATATAGCACTGTCTCTACTGCAGGAATTATGCATTGTGCATAAGACTGATGCCTCATGCATAGCCCTGCCTGTACTGCAGGAATGATGCTTCATGAATAGCATTGCCTATACCATAGGATTGATGTGTTGTGCATAGCACTGCACATTCAGTGGGAATGATGCATTATGCATAGAATTGTCTGTACTGCAGGAGTGATGCATGGTGCATAGCACTGCCTGTACTACTGGAATGGTGTGTTGTGCATAGCACTGCCTGTATTACAGGAATAAATCATTGTGCATAGCACTGGCTATACTGCAGAAATGATGCATCCTTGGCTCTGCCTGTACCACTGAAGTTATGCATCATGCATAGCACTGCCTGTACTGCAGGAATGATGCATAGTGCATAGAACTGCCTCTACTGCAGCAATGATGCATCATACATAGCACTGCCTTTAATGCAGGAATGATGCATCATTCATAGCACGACCTGTTCCTCAGGAATGATGAAAAGTGCATAGCACTGCCTGTTCTGCAGGAATGATGTGTCATGCATAATACTCTGTACAGCAGTAATGATGCATTGTGCATAGCACTGCCTGTATTGCCGGAATGTTGCCTCCTGTATAGCACTGCTTGCACCGCATGAATGATGCACTATGCATAGCATTGCCTGTACTGCAGGAATGATGCATCATGCATAGCACTGTGAGAAGGTGTACTGATATATGCTGTCCACTAGTTCTATTGGGCACCTTGTATCAGTCCAAACAACCCCTTATGGTGAATGGTTAAAGACAACCTTATATGAAAGCTATCCTAGTGGTAGCTATGGAGAGCAGCCTTCAGGCTAAGTCTTAAAGGAATGTAAAGCAGCTTGTTTTACCAGTCTATAATCTCTTGAATGCTCAAATGAAAAGACAACCACACCAGGTATATATTACAAATATATGTATTTAAGATAAAACACACCCCTCTAGTCTCTTTATGAGACTGGAGTTCGAAGTACTTTAGTTACAAGTGATCAAGCATCAGTAAAAGCACAAATACACGTTTGGGCCCTAGGGGCGCACCAAACCATATACCAAAACAATGGTATAAGAACCACGACTTGAATAGGCACTAGGCCTATTGCCTCTAGAAACGCTGGGACCCCAAGGAACCACCCAAGGTAGTGACACAGATGACCCACGGGAGCTGTATGCAGTGTGAAAACACAACCGCGGGTTCCTATTATCTTCTACGGGCAATGTCGCGGTTGGAAATTTAAAGATTAGGGACACTTCTAATCGAGTCTGGACCAAACCCTTTTGGACTTAAGAAGTTCTAGGGCTAGCACCCATGAGAGCACCGGAGTACTCGAGTTACCTCACCCAGGGAAGCCGGGTGCATAGGTGGCTTTTGGTGTCGGGTCGCGTCGTCGATTTCAATGGAAGCCTGCAAAGAACTGCTGCTGCCGGAAAGAGAAGTGCCCGAAGAGATCCAAGCCTGGATGTAGGATGTAAGGAACCTGAAAGCAGAGGGGACAGAGTCTGGGTCACTAGCCAGTGACTGAGGGCAGGATGGACCAATGACCACAGATGTCGGGTGCTTCAGGTGAGTTGATGGGTGTCTTGACTCTTCAGCCATGAGGTCCAGGAGGTGTCGACAAAGTCCACGAGCTGGATTCGAGCTGTCCCACGAAGTCTGTCGAGTGCTGCAGTGTTGGCGACCAGAAAGGACCCAACAAGCCTTGGCAACGGCAAGTCACTGGAAATCAGAGAAAGGACTGCGGTGCAGACCAGCTAGGTCTGAGGGACTCACCCAGCAAGGGTAAGTCGGGGCACGTACGGAGCAACAAGGTAAGCCCAATCAGAAAAGGAGTCACCAACAGGCTAGTTATCGCGAAGGAGCCCCGTGCGATTGCACTTGAAGCTGGTCCACGGGTCACTCGTGGAGTAGAGGCCAACAATCTTCGATGCAGAGGGTGCTCAAGGCTGGGGCAACTCGGATCCCAAAGCAAAACTTCGAGGTCGACCAGGAAGATAGTGTTGCTACAAAAGTTCACGGTGTCCAGGGGTCACGGTTCCACGTCACCCACGATAGCCACGGGCCTCAGCTTTGCTGTGGACTCAGGGTAGCCTTGGCGAACTCTGGAAAACCACCTCTGGGGATGCAGAGTCTTTGGTGTCCGGTGGGAGCTTCAGAATTGCAGACCAGTCAGTTGCTTCTTTGGTGCCTGCCAAGCAGGGGAGTCACTTCTTGACCCCAAAGGAGATTTCTTCAGTCTTCTAGTCAGGATAGAACGTCGAAGGTGCAGGATGAACATTGCAGAGTTTCGTCCAGGGTAATCTAAAGCCCTAGGGGCTGGATTCCTATACTTATACTAAGTTTAGGGGATGGACTAACTCTAAGGCCCCACCTATGGGTGTGCCAGGAAAGAGGGGTGGTTACACCCATTTCCTTTGTCCAGTTTTGCGCCAGAGCAGGGGCAGGTAGCCCTTGCAACCGGTTTGAACTGGAGTATGCACAGGGACACCAAGTGTGCCCCCAGTGCAGGACTTCAAAGCACCAGAGAGTGCTCCCGCCCAGCCCCAATACACATCAGCCTGTCTGGGGAGGTGGGGACACCTCCCCTTGACAGGAAACCTATTGTCCAGGCCTCCCCTGCCGGAGTTTCAGTCAGCAGCAGGAGGCCAGACCCGTGTCTGTGACAGAGGCATCCATTTTGTGATGCCAGGGCTCAGGAAAGTCCTACCGGGTTAAGCCAGTGTGGACATGTCTCTCCCTCTAGAAGGGTGGAATGCTACCCCCGCCGCCAGGATTGGCAGGGGGGGGGTAGTATTCCAAAACGTCTGACACCAAACACAACATGTTTTGATGCAGCCATCCCAAAGTTAGCATTTACCGCGAGGTTATAATGCACTTAAGAGTATATGGTATGGCTGTATCACAGAACAGCCATAAGGAAGTATTTCCGAAAGCTGCAGAGGGGATCAGCTCATGCTTGGGCACCCTCTCACATAAAACCAAGCACTCTGCCTTCAGGATTGTCAAGGTTTTCCATAGGAGTGGCTTATAGGTTTATATGTGTCTGTATAAGGTAGTGATATAGGTAGCCTATACCACAGTAAGGGGTGCAAGCACACCCTTACCCAGGCTGCAGTAGCAGACCTGTGGTGTCATTTTGGAGTGCTTCCCAGGGGTGTCATAATATATGGTGCAGCCCCTGGTAGGCCTCTGAGGTACGCATGCCCTAGGTACATAGTATACCATATTCTAGGGGGCTTATAAGGCACTCCTGAATCCAATCAGATATGTACCTAATGTACATGGAAACCATTTTAGAGAGGAAGCAGCTAGGCTGTGGTCCTGATTAGCAGGGCCACAGCCAGACTAAGGTAAAAAAACAGTGAAACACTAGCAAAAAGTGGGGGTACCCATGTGAAGCAGTTCCTACTCTCCTACAAGCACTGCCTTTACTTCAAGAATGATGCCTCGTGCATAGTACTGCCTGTACTGCAGGAATGATGCATTGTGCATTGCACTGCATGTACTGCAGGAATGATGCATTGTGCATAGAACTGCGTGTATTGCAGGAATGATGCATTGTGCATAGTACTGCCTATCCCACAGGAATGAAGCATTATGCAGAACACTCCCTTTACTGCAGGAATGATGCATTGTGCATAGCACTGCCTTTACCATAGGAATGATGCATTGTGCAGAGCACTGCCTTTACCGCCGGAATGATGGATTGTGCATATAACTGCTTGTACTGAAGGAATAATGCATAGTGCCAGCGTTAGACGTGTCAGCCGTGCCTCATTTTTTCCACCCTCTTTTTCGTTGGCCTTAGGTCTCCGAGCGCCTTCCCATTGCTAACCAATGCTAAGGTGCAGGCGCTCTCTTCTTCCAACATGGCTGCCACAGGCCCCTGCTACTGCAGAGTGGTCTTTTTAGTAGCACCCTAGTTGCCAGGAGCTGGCTGGGACCCTAAACATTGTTGCAACACCAGCCCGCCTTTTTCTCCCATAGTTAGAATAGGAAAGCTTCTGGAACCTTCCAGAACAGGGGAGGGGTCTGCTTTTTGCCGCCTGAGAGTGTGGTCACCTGACCTGGGCATATATAAGGGAAGGAGGGAAACCTTTTAGTCAGTTGGGGCATCACTGACCTGGGGGAACCTACGCAGGAGACTTAGGCGGTAGGGCCAAGTCAGGAACCTATACCACTGGGAGTGACAGGGCTTAGGTGCTGCCTTCCAAGCTGAGTGAGGAACACTGGACTAGCCCACTGATCTGGCCCAGCGGGAGGGGAACCCAGGGACCATCTGCAGTGACCTACTGAGACTATCCTGCCTTCAGCCACCAACTCAACCCCCCCCCTCAAGAAATCCCCTACCAAGGGCGCAGGAACCACCACACGCCGAGAAGACCCTCTAACTGCCCACAGGACTACTGCGGGATCAACCAGGTATTGGCGCTGTGTCACCCCTGCGCTCCCTGACTTCACCTGGGTCCCCTTTGCTGAACTGCCACTGTCGTGTGGCCTGTCCTGCCTTGCCTGAACTGCTAACCTGCCTAAAGCTGAACCGAACTGCGCTGCTTCTCAGCGCTCCCCTGCTGTGCCTGGAGAAGCGCTGGACTCCTGCCCAGAACTGCTGTGCCAAGAAAGCGCTATATTTTCCCCCGAGTGCTGTGTTACCAGCGATATTGCCAGGACTGTTGAACTGTCCCCGAAGCCCCCCTGCCGAGGCGCTGCAGGCGAACTCACCGTCGCAGCCCGGCGCCGCGTGGGCGGAGTGCCGCTGTCATCTCTGGGGCCTCTGAGGGGTCCTGGGCGCTTCCCCCGATGTGGGCCTTGCCACTGTTCGTCCTTCGCGGCGGCCCTCGGTCAGGATAGGGCCGCCGGAATCCAGAGTGGGCCGCGCTAGGCCCTGAGGCCGTCATCCCGCCTCATGGGACGGGGGCGTCCTCCCGGACACCGCCCCGCCGCACACCCATTGGCCCTCCCGACCGCGCCCCCGCAGGCCTCGCTGCCATTGGCGGCTGCGGGCGCGCCTTCACCGAGGCCTGCTGCAATTGGTCCCAGGGCCCCAGGAGCTATCGGAGGGCCCGGGACCGGCTCCCTGACAGCGCGGGGCTCCCCGGCCTAATCCAGACCCGCCGGAGGCCCCACGTAACCCCTGCTGATCCCGGGCACTGCCAGGAAGCCCGCACTGCTGGCGAGAGGGGCTCCAGGGAGAGTGAGCCCCCGATCTGCCCGCAGTACGCTGCAAGGGCCCCGAGGGGGCCGAAGAAAAAAGTAACCCCCGGGGATGAGGGCGGAAGGCCAGAGGGAGGCCCCGAGATCGCCCCTCCCCTGGGGAAGACTGTAGTTGGGCCCTGTTGGCCCCCAATTGCTGTGGAAGGCATCCTGAACGGGGCCTGAACTTAGTAGAGTTAGCCCCTGGCTGGGGAATAATTCCTTACAGGCTATTGCCAGGCCCCGATTAGGGAAAAGTTGTTCTTGCCCCAGGAACTATGGACATTCCGGCCCGATGCCAGGTTGATTCTTGCTTCATGAAATGCTCATCCTTGCCTGATGAGCTGGTTATTTTTGCCTAAGGAAATACTGTTCGAGAGAGCTAATGCTACCCAGGTTAAATGAAATGTTTATTCCTGCCTGGCGAAAGGTTTTATTCTTGCCTAATGAGATGTCTGATTTATACTGAAATGTTTAGTACTGCAAAAGGAGTTGTTTACTCTTGCAGAGGGAGATGTTGATTAGTTGCATCCAATGACCCAATGACATGTTTATCCTTGATGAAATGCTTTGATGAAATAGAGATACCGTGATTATTGATTACCCTGATTCTGATCTAGATAAAAGCCATTTAATTTTTACTCAACCTCACTGGTGTGGTGTCAGTCATTGCGTGCGTTTCCTGTCTCAGTGGTTGTGTGTGCTGTATGGTCACTCTACACCTAAGCTTTCGGGTGCCTGCCTGCTCGCGCCAAGCTACCCCCCGGGGAACTGGTGATCCCAGTTCCTACAGCCAGCAAGAAGGATGTATCATGCATAGTATTGATGTGTCATGCTTAGCTCGTTGTACTGCAGGATTGATGCACTGTACATAGCATTGCCTGTACTGCAGAAATGATTAATCATGCATAGCACTGCCTGTACTGCTGGAATGATGCATCATGCATAGCACTGTCTGTACTGCAGGAATAATGCATCATGCATAGCACTGGCTTTACCGCAAGAATGATGCATCATGCATAGCACTGCATGCACTGCAAGAATGATACATTGTGCATAGTACTGCCGGTACAGTAGGAATGATGCATTGTGCATAGCACTGCCGGTACCACAGGAGTGATACATCATGCATAGCACTGCCTGTATCGCAGCAATGAATCATCATGCAGAGCACTGCCTTTACTGCAGGAATGATGCATCATGCATTGCACTGCCGGTAGTGAAGGAATAATGCATCGTGCCAGCAGGAATGATGTATCATGTATAGTATGGCCTGTACTTCAGGAATGGTGCATCAAGCATAGAACTGCATGTATTGCAGGAATGATGCATTGTGCATAGCACTGCCGGTACCACAGGAGTGATGCATCATGGATAGCACTGCCTGTCCCGCAGGAATAAAGCATCATGCAGAACACTCCCTTTACTACAGGAATGATGCATTGTACATAGCACTACCTTTACCGCAGGAATGATGCATCATGCATAGAACTGCCTGTACTGAAGGAATAATGCATAGTGCCAGCAGGAATGATGTATTATGCACAGTACTGCCTGTACTGCAGAAATGATGCATTAAGCATAGCACTGCCTCTACTGCAGGAATGATGCATTGTGCATAAAAGTGATGCATCATGTATAGCACTGCCTGTACTGCAGGAGTGATGCTTCATGAATAGTATTATCTGTACCACAGGAATGGTGCATTGTGCATAGCACTGTACATTCTGCAGGAATGATGCATCATGCATAGCCCTACCTGTCCTGCAGGAATGATGCATCGAGCATAGCACTGCCTTTACTACAGGAATGATGTGTTGTGCATAGCACTGCCTGTACTGCAGGATTGATGCATGGTTAGCATTGCCTGTACCACAGAAACTATGCAGTTTGCATAGCATTGCCTGTACCTCAGGAATGATGCATCATGCATAGCACTGCCCGTACTGCAGGAATGATGCATCATGCATAGAAATGATGCAGTGTGCATTGCATTGCCTGTACTGCATGAAAGTTGCATCGTGCATAGCACTGCTTGCAATGCATGAATGATGCACTGTACATAGCATTGCCTCTACGGCAGAAATGATTAATCATGCATAGCACTGCCTGTACTGCAGGAATGATGCATCATGCATAGCACTGCCTTTACCACAAGAATAATGCATCATGCATAGTACTACCTGTACTACAGGAATAATGGATCATGCATAGCACTGCATGCACTGCAAGAATGATGCATTATGCATAGTACTGCCTGTACTGCAGGAATAATGGATCATGCATAGCACTGCATGCACTGCAAGAATGATGCATTATGCATAGTACCGCTGGTACTGGAGGAATGATCCGTTGTGCATAGCACTGCCGGTAACACAGGAGTGATGCATCATGCATAGCACTGCCTGTATCACAGGAATGAAGCATCATGCAGAGCACTGCATTTATCACTGGAATGATGCATTGTGCATTGCACTGCCGGTACTGAAGGAATAATGCATCGTGCCAGCAGGAATCATGTATCATGTATAGTATGGCCTGTACTGCAGGAATGATGCATCAAGCATAGCACTGCCAGTACTGCAGGAATGATGCATTGTGCATAAAACTGAGGCATCATGCATAGCACTGACTGTACTGCAGGAATGATGTTTCATGATTAGCATTGCCTGTACCACATGAATGAGGCATCATGCATAGCACTGCGCATTCTGCACGAATGATGGATCATGCACAGCACTGCCTGTACTGCAGGAATGATGCATCGTGCATAGCACTGCCTTTACCACAGAATGATGCATTGTGCACAGCACTGCCTGTATTGCAGAAATGAATCATTGTGTTTAGCACTGCCTGTAGTGCAGGAATGATGCATAGTTATAACTGTCTTTTACACTGAAATTATGTATTGTGCATAGCACTGCCTGTACTGCAGGAATAATGCATAGTGCCAGCAGGAATGATGTATCATGCACAGTACTGCCTGTACTGCAGGAATGATGCATCAAGCATAGCACTGCCTCTACTGCAGGAATGATGCATTGTTCATAAAACTGATGCATCATGCATAACACTGCCTGTACTGCAGGAATTATGCTTCATGAATAGTATTATCTGGACCACAGGAATGGTGCATTGTGCATAGCACTGTACATTCTGCAGGAATGATGCATCATGCATAGCACTGCCTGTCCTGCAGGAATGATGCATCGTGCATAGCACTGCCTTTACTACAGGAATGATGCGTTGTGCATAGCACTGCCTGTATTGCAAGAATAAATCATTGTGTTTAGCACTGCCTGTACTGCAGGATTGATGCATCATTAGCACTGCCTGTACCACGGAAACTATGCAGTTGGCATAGCATTGCCTGTACCTCCGGAATGATGCATCATGCATAGCACTACCTGTACCTCAGGAATGATGCATCATGCATAGCACTGCCCGTACTGCAGGAATGATGCATCATGCATAGAAATGATGCAGCGTGCTTTGCATTGCCTGTACTGCATGAAAGTTGCATTGTGCATAGCACGGCTTGCAATGCATAAATGATGCACTGTACATAGCATTGCCTCTACTGCAGAAATGATTAATCATGCATAGCACTGCCTGTACTGCAGGAATGATGCATCATGCATAGCACTGCATGCACTGCAATAATGATGCATTATGCATAGTACCGCCGGTACTGCAGGAATGATCCATTGTGCATAGCACTGCCGGTAACACAGGAGTGATGCATCATGCATAGCACTGCCTGTATGACAGGAATGAAGCATCATGCAGAGCACTGCATTTATCATAGGAATGATGCATTGTGCATTGCACTGCCGGTACTGAAGGAATAATGCATCGTGCCAGCAGTAATCATGTATCATGTATAGTATGGCCTGTACTGCAGGAATGATGCATCAAGCATAGCACTGCCTGTACAGCAGGAATGATGCATTGTGCATAAAACTGAG
The DNA here is from genome assembly GCF_964204655.1 of Triturus cristatus. Classification (NCBI taxonomy): domain Eukaryota; kingdom Metazoa; phylum Chordata; class Amphibia; order Caudata; family Salamandridae; genus Triturus; species Triturus cristatus. The sequence continues at coordinate 1,153,875,415 of NC_140594.1, forward strand.
GCATCATGCATAGCACTGACTGTACTGCAGGAATGATGCATCATGCATAGCACTGCCTTTACCACAAGAATAATGCATCATGCATAGTACTACCTGTACTGCAGGAATAATGGATCATGCATAGCACTGCATGCACTGCAAGAATGATGCATTATGCATAGTACTGCCTGTACTGCAGGAATAATGGATCATGCATAGCACTGCATGCACTGCAAGAATGATGCATTATGCATAGTACCGCTGGTACTGCAGGAATGATCCATTGTGCATAGCACTGCCGGTAACGCAGGAGTGATGCATCATGCATAGCACTGCCTGTATCACAGGAATGAAGCATCATGCAGAGCACTGCATTTATCACAGGAATGATGTATTGTGCATTGCACTGCCGGTACTGAAGAAATAATGCATCGTGCCAGCAGGAATCATGTATCATGTATAGTATGGCCTGTACTGCAGGAATGATGCATCAAGCATAGCACTGCCAGTACTGCGGGAATGATGCATTGTGCATAAAACTGAGGCATCATGCATAGCTCTGACTGTACTGCAGGAATGATGTTTCATGATTAGCATTGCCTGTACCACATGAATGAGGCATCATGCATAGCACTGCACATTCTGCATGAATGATGGATCATGCACAGCACTGCCTGTACTGCAGGAATGATGCATCGTGCAAAGCACTGCCTTTACCACAGGAATGGTGCATTGTGCATAGCACTGTACATTCTGCAGGAATGATGCATCATGCATAGCACTGCCTGTCCTGCAGGAATGATGCATCGTGCATAGCACTGCCTTTACTATGGGAATGATGCGTTGTGCATAGCACTGCCTGTATTGCAAGAATAAATCATTGTGTTTAGCACTGCCTGTACTGCAGGATTGATGCATCGTTAGCACTGCCTGTACCACAGAAACTATGCAGTTGGCATAGCATTGCCTGTACCTCCGGAATGATGCATCATGCATAGCACTACCTGTACCTCAGGAATGATGCATCATGCATAGCACTGGCCGTACTGCAGGAATGATGCATCATGCATAGAAATGATGCAGCGTGCATTGCATTGCCTGTACTGCATGAAAGTTGCATTGTGCATAGCACGGCTTGCAATGCATAAATGATGCACTGTACATAGCATTGCCTCTACTGCAGAAATGATTAATCATGCATAGCACTGCCTGTACTGCAGGAATGATGCATTATGCATAGCACTGCATGCACTGCAATAATGATGCATTATGCATAGTACCGCCGGTACTGCAGGAATGATCCATTGTGCATAGCACTGCCGGTAACACAGGAGTGATGCATCATGCATAGCACTGCCTGTATCACAGGAATGAAGCATCATGCAGAGCACTGCATTTATCACAGGAATGATGCATTGTGCATTGCACTGCCGGTACTGAAGGAATAATGCATCGTGCCAGCAGTAATCATGTATCATGTATAGTATGGCCTGTACTGCAGGAATGATGCATCAAGCATAGCACTGCCTGTACAGCAGGAATGATGCATTGTGCATAAAACTGAGGCATCATGCATAGCACTGACTGTACTGCAGGAATGATGTTTCATGATTAGCATTGCCTGTACCACAAGAATGAGGCATCATGCATAGCACTGCACATTCTGCACGAATGTTGGATCATGCACAGCACTGCCTGTACTGCAGGAATGATGCATCGTGCATAGCACTGCCTTTACCACAGGAATGAGGCATTGTGCACAGCACTGCCTGTATTGCAGAAATAAATCATTGGGTTTAGCACTGCCTGTAGTGCAGGAATGATGCATAGTTAGCACTGTCTTTTACACTGAAATTATGTATTGTGCATAGCACTGCCTGTACTGCAGGAATAATGCATAGTGCCAGCAGGAATGATGTATCATGCACAGTACTGCCTGTACTGCAGGAATGATGCATCAAGCATAGCACTGCCTCTACTGCAGGAATGATGCATTGTGCATAAAACTGACGCATCATGCATAGCACTGCCTGTACTGCAGGAATTATGCTTCATGAATAGTATTATCTGTACCACAGGAATGGTGCATTGTGCACAGCACTGCACATTCTGCAGGAATGATGCATCATGCATAGCACTGCCTGTCCTGCAGGAATGATGCATGGTGCATAGCACTGACTTTACTACAGAAATGATGCGTTGTGCATAGCACTGCCTGTATTGCAAGAATGAATCATTGTGCATAGCACTCCCTGTACTGCAGGAATGATGCATCGTGAGCATTGCCTGTATCACAGAAACTATGCAGTTTGCATAGCATTGCCTGTACCTCAAGAATGATGCACCATGCATAGGACTGCTTGTACTGCAGGAATAATGCATCATGCATAGCACTGCATGCACTGCAAGAATGATACATTGTGCATAGTACTGCCGGTACAGTAGGAATGATGCATTGTGCATAGCACTGCCGGTACCACAGGAGTGATGCATCATGCATAGCACTGCCTGTATCGCAGGAATGAATCATCATGCAGAGCACTGCCTTTACCGCAGGAATGATGCATCATGCATTGCACTGCCGGTAGTAAAGGAATAATGCATCGTGCCAGCAGGAATGATGTATCATGTATAGTATGGCCTTCAGGAATGGTGCATTAAGCATAGAACTGCGTGTATTGCAGGAATGATGCATTGTGCATAGCACTGCCGGTACCACGGGAGTGATGCATCATGGATAGCACTTCCTGTCCGCAGGAATAAAGCATCATTGTTAGAAATGGGTACCCCTGGTTGGCGTTGGTAGTGCCAGCGACAAGCAGGGATCCGTCACCTCTAGTCAGGGCGTAGGATTACCCCCAAGAATAACCCCTGCTCACCCTCAAGGTTGTGTGGCGCGAGCAGACAAGGCTAATTCCCAGGCGGTATACGGTTAAGCATTTGAGAGCAACCACACAGCAAACACATCAGTTGTACCACAGAGGGACACCAGTCGGGTTTTTATAAAAATATGTAGACTTTATGAAAATAGGTATATTCTTATTCAGGCTTAAGTACAAGACCATCAATAACGTTTTTAGATGCACAAAATACTGGTTGGGATCAAGAGTTCTCTTTAAGAAATGCTTCGTTGTCAGGTTCTGTGCAGAGCGGGTCTCTGTGCTATGGACCTTCAGATCCGCGGCGCGCACTTTCCAGCGCTGGGGCACAAAATACCTGGCAGTGACTTGGGACGACGCGGGGCCACGGACGGGCGGTCGTCGGCAGCTCACAGGCGGGTCCGGCTCTCAGCAGCGCCGTGCTGCGGGGCGTTGGGGCGGGACCTCCGGACGAGCTGCGGCGGAGTCAGGCCGCGGCAAAGTCCAGCAAAGGGGGAGATTCCTTCAGCGTCGAGGCTACTTCACCCGGGGCAGCAAGACGGCACTTAGCGGCCGGTACGGGTCATACAGGGCGGCTCTTCAGGTGCGGCGCGGCCTTGGGGGATGAGACACATTTCGGAGATACGCTTGTAGGTGCACGCACAGGGTCGTCTTCTCGGACTTGCGCTGCGAGGTCGTGGCGGCTGTCGGCAGTGGCGGTGCGGCTCAGACGTGAAGGGGAGAGCGAGTCAGGTGCAGGGCGGCCTCAGCGGGACACGGTGCGGGCTACGGCTTACTCAGCGGAGGCTCGCAGGGTCGGCCGGCACCAGCACGGACTCGAGGCACTTCAGGGCAAAACAATGGTTGCAAGGCACACTCAGCAACGGCAACAGCGGGGCACGAGCACAGGCAGTCCAGCAGCTCGTTTTTGAAGGGGGAGAGAGCCCAATGGTCCTGGGGCTCAGTTCAGGGGGCAAGTTCACAAGCAAGCCCTTGGAGATTGTTCACAAAGCACAAGTTGATTCAAAGAGTCTTTCTCAGTCTTTTCCTCTCCTTCTTGCAGCAAGGCACCGAACAACACAGGCCAGTCTCCCAGGTCAGAGACAGTAGTCCTCCATGTAGCTTTCCCAGGTCCTTCTCTTCGGGCAGAAGTTCTTCTTGGCGTAAACAGGATCTGATTTCTTAGGAACAGGGCTCCTTCTTTTATAGCACAATTCTTTTGTTCTTTGTCGCCAGGGGGCCTGTGCCTGGCTCAGTCCGGTTCTGGAGCACTTTGTTGTGGTGACTCTGCTCTTTCCTTTCAGCAGCAGAGCAGAGACATCAGCCGCTCCACAGGGGGTGGAGCCGGCATAGTGATGGCAGAGCACAGGTCTATTCAGAGTCAAGGTGTACTCCTCCCACCCATCCTGGTGTAATCTCTCTACCCACCACCTGGCAGCCAGCCTGTCTCCTGGAATTCCCCAGCCCTGCTCCTTTACTGTTACTAGGCAAAACACACACACACAGCAGAGGCGGACTGAAATGGCCAGGTCAGTAAATACTAACTTTCTAAAAGTAGTATTTACAAACACAGGATATTAAAATAAACTTTACTAAAAGAAGTATTTTATTATTCTGAGTTCAGGCATACTAAACATGACTTTCTACCATGCTCTATGAGTCCACTGGGATTACAGCGTGTAGTAATTCCAGCAGCTCATTCTGGCCTATGAAGAGCAGGTAGCCTTCAATAGTGAAAAACGAAAATGGCTGTAATTCACTATTAAGACATGCTACACACATCAGGGCGTGTCCTACCTTATGCCTACAATGCACCCTGCCCTTGGGCCTACCAGAGGGGTGACTAATATGTAGTTAAGGGAAGGTTTAGTGACTGGCAAGTGGGGGCACTTGCACAGTCAGCGCGACAGTACCAGACTGCACGCAGGCTCTGCAGTGGCAGACCTTAGACACATTTTACTAGGCCGCTTCTGTGGGTGGCACAACCAGTGCTGCAAGCCCACCAGCAGCATTTGTATTTACAAGCCCTGGCACTCCTGGTGCACTCTACTAGGGGCTGACAGTAAACCAAATAAGCCAAACATGGACACCAATCAATGTATACACTTTTCCAAAGGGACCACTTGCACTGTGGCACTGATTAGCAGTGGCACAGTGCCCTGAGCGGCTAACACCAACAAAACACAATAAGGCACATCAGCAAAAAGGGGAAGGGAAACTCACGCCAAGGTGCCAGGTCTAACACGTGTCCCCTCCAGCTGAAATGTGGGGGGAACTACCCTACCCCAGGGAGTTCCTCTTCACTAAGGCGGAAAAACCTGGACAGACCGTCAGCATTGGCGTGATCTGTGCCAGGGCGATGCTCCACCGTAAAGTCCATACCCTGTAGGGAGATGGACCACCTCAACAGTTTTGGGTTCTCACCCCTCATATGCATCAACCATCTGAGGGGCCTGTGGTCGGTCTGAACCCGGAAGTGAGACCCAAACAAGTAGGGTCTTAGCTTCTTCAGCGCCTAGACCACAGCAAACGCTTCTCGCTCTATCGCACTCCACCTTTGTTCCCGTGGAAGTAACCTCCTACTTATGAAGGCTACAGGTTGGTCCCAGCCCTCCTCAGTCATCTGTGAGAGAACAGCCCCTACACCATGCTCTGATGCGTCTGTCTGCACTAGGAATTCTTTGGAGAAGTCAGGAGCCAAGAGCACGGGCGCCGTGCACATGGCAGTCTTCAGGGTGTCAAAGGCCTTCTGACAGATGTCAGTCCATATCACTTTCCTGGGCTGCTTTTTCGAAGTCAGCTCTGTCAAGGGGGCAACGATGCTGCCATACCCCTTGACAAACCTCCTGTAGTACCCTGTGAGTCCTAAAAAGGCCCTCACCTCCGTCTGGGTCTTTGGGGGCTCCCAAGCCAGGATGGTTTCGATCTTGGGTTGTAGAGGCGCCACCTGGCTGCTCCCTACTTGGTGTCCCAAGTACACCACAGAACCCTGCCCGATCTGACATTTGCTTGCCTTGATCGTGAGGCCTGCCTTGCGCAGTGCCATCAACACTTCCCAGAGATGTTGCAGGTGTTCTTTCCATGTGCCACTGAACACTGCGATGTCATCCAGGTAGGCGGCGCTGAACTCGGTCAGCCCAGCCAACACCTGGTTGACCAACCTCTGGAAGGTGGCAGGGGCATTCTTCATTTCAAATGGCATAACCCGGAACTGGTAGTGCCCATCTGGTGTGGAGAATGCGGACCTCTCTTTGGCCCCATCAGTCAAGGCGATCTGCCAGTACCCAGACGTTAAATCAAACATGCTGAGGTACCGTGCAGCCGCCAACCGATCGATGAGCTCATCAGCTCTGGGGATGGGGTGCGCGTCAGTCTTCGTGACTGAATTGAGTCCTTGGTAGTCCACACAGAACCGGAGTTCGGGTGTGGCACCCTGCGCTGCAGCCTTTGGGACCAAGACCACTGGGCTGGCCCAAGGACTGCTGGAGGACTCAACCACCCCAAGAGCAAGCATCTTTAAGACCTCCTCTTTGATGCAGGCTCTGACCCTGTCAGTTACCCTGTAAGCCTTGTGCTTCACAGGTAAGATGTCTCCTGTACCCACATCATGGACGCACCAATCTGTGATACCAGGGACCAGGGAGAACAGGTCAGGAAACTGCCCCAGCAGCTGGCGGCAGTCATTCTGTTGCTCAGGGGTCAGGGTGGGTGAGAGGTTAACTCCATCCACTGACCCGTCTTGCTCTGAGGCTACCAAGAGGTCAGGAAGAGGCTCAGACTCCTCCTCCATCCCATCATCGGTGGCCAAGAGCATGCCCACTTCGGACCTCTCCAAGTGGGGCTTCAGTCGATTGACATGGAGGACCCTCAAGGGGTTTCTCGGAGACTGCAAGTCCCCAAGTAGGTGACAGAACTCTTGCGCTCCACAATCTCAAAGGGTCCTGTCCACTTGTCCTGGAGTGCACAAGGTTCCACAGGGGCCAGGACCCATACCTTTTGACCAGGTTGAAGCTCAACCAGAGTGGCGTTCTGGTCGTACCACCACTTCATTTCCTCCTGGCTGGCTTCCAGGTTTGCCTCAGCAAGTTGCCTGAAACGCCGAGTCTGGTTCCAAAAGGCCAGCATGTAACTATATACATTCTGGGGAGGTTTCCTGGGAGATTGCTCCCAGCCTTCCTTGACCAGACTAAGAGGTCCTCGTACTGGGTGGCCATACAAAAGCTCAAAGGGACTGAACCCCAGAGACTTTTGTGGCACCTCGCGGTATGCAAAGAGAAGGCATGGTAAGAGGACGTCCCACTTACGCCTCATGGGTTCCTCAAGACCCATAATCATGCCCTTCAGGGTTCGGTTGAAGCGCTCAACCAACCTGTTTCCTTGGGGATGGTAAGGGGTGGTGAACTTGTATGTCACACCACACTCTTGCCAAAGGGATTTCATATATTTCGATATGAAATTGGTCCCCCTGTCGGACACCACCTCTAGAGGGAATCCTACTCGTGAGAAAATTCCCATCAGTGCCCGTCCCACCACGGGAGCCGTCACTGTCCTTAGAGGGATGGCTTCAGGGTACCGGGTGGCATGGTCCACCAAGACCAGGATAAACCTGTTGCCCATGGCTGTCTTGGGGTCCAGTGGCCCCACAATGTCAATCCCCACTCGCTGGAATGGGGTACTGACCACAGGGAAAGGTTGGAGTGGAGCCTTGAGCTTCCTTCCACTCTTGCCACTTGCCTGGCAAGTCTGGCATGTCCTGCAGTGAGTGTCAGAACTCCTGCGCATTTGAGGCCAATAAAAGTGGGTGACAAGCCTTTCGAAGGTCTTGTCCTGCCCCAAATGCCCTGCTAACGGAACGTCGTGAGCCAGCCCCAGTAGGAAGGCTCTGAACTTCTGGGGTACCACCAGCGCACGGGCTGACCCAGGTTCAGCAACATTAGGCTCTGAGTACAGGAGGTCGTTCTCCCAGTAGATCAAGTGAGTACCGGACTGATCACCATTGGCTTGGGCTGCAGCCTGCTGCCGCATACCCACTAGAGAGGGGCACTCTTTCTGCTCCCTGCAGAATTCCTCCCTGGTGGGGCCTCCTTCTTGCTGCCAATGGGTCAGCTCAGACAGGTCCCCCAGTTCGGCTATCTGTTCCCCAGTAGGCTCCAGGGCATCCCCCTCAAGGTCTGCTTCCTCCTGGGCCGTGGGAACTTTAGGGGCCGGTTTCCCGTGCCTCCTGCGCCCTCTCCCTAAAGCCGGTTCCTGGGCCTCTCCCTCAGGCTCCAGGGTCCCTTCAACACCCCTACTGGCTGCCATTGACCGGGTGGTCACGCACGCCCAGTCAGGCAAACCCACCATCCGCAGGTGAGCTGTCTTCTCCACCTTTTCCCAAGGGGAGCTCTCTAAATCATTCCCTAGGAGACAGTCTACAGGCATGGCAGTTCTCACAGCGACTTGCAGAGTACCAGAGACCCCCCCCCCACTCAAAGGGAACTTGAGCCATTGGACAATGACTCTCTGTGTTGTCAGCATTGACAACCCGACAATAGGCATGGGGTACGACCTGCTTTTGAGATACCAGGTGCTGCCGCACTGCAGTCACGCTGGCTCCTGTGTCTCTAAGAGCCTCTACCTTCTTCCCATTGATGGTCACCACTTGCCCATATTTCTTAGTGTTAGAGGGCAAGTCGGCGTTTGGGACCATCTCACTGTCTCCTAGTGAGACTAAGGTCAGTTGGACGGGGTCCCACCCACCTGGGACTTCTACCTCCTCCCCAAAGGCTACTGTAGCCACTTGCTTCGGTAGAGCACCAGTGGGTGCTAGTTTCACATACTGGCGACACTTGGGATCACTGGCAAAGTGACCTAGTTCACCACATTTATAACATTGAGGGGACCCTTGGGAACAGGTTTACCTGTTGGGGCCCCTGTCGGCTTCAGGGGTGGGGGAGGCTGAGAACCTTTCTGCTGGTTCCCTTGGGTATTACTTTGGGGGCCTTTTGGGAACCCTTTCTGTTTTCCCCTGTCCCCCCCACTCTTCTGCTGGGGACCCTGCCCACCCTTGGCGGAGTCTCCCATTTGACCCTTGTGGACCCTGGTGCTGACCCAGCGGTCCGCCTCTTCAGCAAGCTTCCTAGGGTTAGTCAGCTTGCTCTCTATCAGGTGTGGGCATAGCTCAGGAAAACAATTAAGGGACAAGTGCTCCCATGCAATTAAATCAAAGAGACCTTGGTAATCATTCACTTTGCTACCCTTCACCCAGCCATCCAGTGCTATGCAGAAAAAGGTTACATACTCCACATACGTACTCCCTACAATCTTGGTACACCCCCTGAACCTCTGTCTATACAATTCAGGAGTAAGCCCAAACCTGGTCATTAAAGCTTCCTTCATGTGGGGGTAAGAGTTATAAACATCAGAGGGCAAATCTAAGAGTGAGTCCTGCCCCTCACTGAGGAACTGCCCCCACAACCTCGCTCCCCAATCTTTCTCAGGGACCTGGTGGGAGGACATGGCTACCTCATAGGCCCGGAACCATTGCCCTATGTCATCATTCTTGAAATACTCTTTAACTACATCTTTGGGCACGTACACCCTTGACTCTACCTGCACCGGCGTTGCGCTGCCACCAGAGGGAGTGTTTTCCAAATTTTGGCTTTCAGCTCCAATCCCTCATTTTCATGTCGTGCTCCATCTGAATTTTCCTATCTTCTAGAGCCATTTTTTTGTTTTCTAGTTCCAACTGGCCATTTAATTTCAGCTTGGCCAATTTCATTTCATGATCCCTGGTGGCTTGTCTGTCTGCCAGCTCCTCTGCTGACAGGCCTCTGCCTAAACCACCTCCTGAGGTGTACCCCTTGACTCAATCCAGGCCCTCAGCGCCTTTAAGTATTGAGCTTTGTGCCTAAATCCAGTTTTGAAGATTCCAAATTTGTTGCAAAAGCCTTTCAGCTGTGCCACCGTATAGCTTTCCAATTTCTCTTCATCCCACTCTAAGTCTTCCACGTCACTCACACTAAAGACTATGGATGGCGCTTTCTCTGCAGACTTGGAGCCAGGCATGATTAAAAAATAACTGGAGGTTCTTGGCAAAGCAACAGAAACGATCAACAGTATGTGGCTGCGTTATTTGGTCTGAACTCACTATGTGGACACTAATTATTTACTGTGTGTAAACTCCAAATGCAAATTCGAGAAATCCCACCGCTGCCACCAATGTTAGAAATGGATACCCCTGGTTGGCGTTGGTAGTGCCAGCGACAAGCAGGGATCCGTCACCTCTAGTCAGGGCGTAGGATCACCCCCAAGAATAACCCTGCTCACCCTTAAGGTTGCGTGGCGCGAGCAGACAAGGCTAATCCCCAGGCGGTATACGGTTAAGCATTTGAGAGCAACCACACAGCAAACACATCAGTTGTACCACAGAGGGACACCAGTCGGGTTTTTATAAAAATATGTAGACTTTATGAAAATAGGTATATTCTTATTCAGGCTTAAGTACAAGACCGTCAATAATATTTTTAGATGCACACAATACTGGTTGGGATCAAGAGTTCTCTTTAAGAAATGCTTCGTTGTCAGGTTCTGTGCAGAGCGGGTCTCTGTGCTATGGACCTTCAGATCCGCGGCACGCACTTTCCAGCGCGGGGGCACAAAATACCTGGCAGTGACTTGGGACGATGCGGGGCCACGGACGGGTGGTCGTCGGCAGCTCACAGGCGGGTCCGGCTCTCAGCAGCGCCACGCTGCAGGGCGTTGGGGCAGGACCTCCGGAGGAGCTGCGGCGGAGTCAGGCCGTGGCAAAGTCCAGCAAAGGGGGAGATTCCTTCAGGGTCGAGGCTACTTCACCCGGGGCGGCAAGACGGCACTTAGCGGCCGGTACGGGTCGTACAGGGCGGCTCTTCAGGTGCGGCGCGGCCTTGGGGGATGAGACACAGTGCGGAGATACACTTGTAGGGGCACGCACAGGGTTGTCTTCTCGGACTTGCGCTGCGAGGTCGTGGCGGCTGTCGGCAGTGGCGGTGCGGCTCAGACTTGAAGGGGAGAGCGAGTCAGGTGCAAGGCGGCCTCAGCAGGACACGGTGTGGGCTACGGCTTACTCAGCGGAGGCTCGCAGGGTCGGGCGGCACCAGCACGGACTCGAGGCACTTCAGGGCAAAACAATGGTTGCAAGGCACACTCAGCAACGGCAACGGCGGGGCACGAGCACAGGAAATCCAGCAGCTCGTTTTTGAAGGGGGAGAGAGCCCAATGGTCCTGGGGCTCAGTTCAGGGGGCAAGTTCACAAGCAAGCCCTTGGAGATTGTTCACAAAGCACAAGTTGATTCAAAGAGTCTTTCTCAGTCTTTTCCTTTCCTTCTTACAGCAAGGCACCCACCACAGGCCAGTCTCCCAGGTCAGAGACAGTAGTCCTCCATGTAGCTTTCCCAGGTCCTTCTCTTCGGGCAGAGGTTCTTCTTGGCGTAAACAGGATCTGATTTCTTAGGAGCAGGGCTCCTTCTTTTATAGCGCAATTCTTTTGTTCATTGTCGCCAGGGGACCTGGGCCTGGCTCAGTCCAGTTTTGGAGCACTTTGTTGTGGTGACTCTGCTCTTTCCTTTCAGCAGCAGGGCAGAGACATCAGCCGTTCCACAGGGGGCGGAGCCGGCATTGTGGTGGCAGAGCACAGGTCTATTCAGAGTCAAGGTGTACTCCTCCCACCCATCCTGGTGTAATCTCTCTACCCATCACCTGGCAGCCAGCCTGTCTCCTGGAATTCCCCAGCCCTGCTCCTTTACTGTTACTAGGCAGAACACACACACACACAGCAGAGGTGGACTGAAATGGCCAGGTCAGTAAATACTAACTTTCTAAAAGTAGTATTTACAAACACAGGATATTAAAATAAACTTTACTAAAAGAAGTATTTTATTATTCTGAGTTCAGGCATACTAAACATGACTTTCTACCATGCTCTATGAGTCCATTGGGATTACAGCATGTAGTAATTCCAGCAGCCCATTCTGGCCTATGAAGAGCAGGTAGCCTTCAATAGTGAAAAACGAAAATGGCTGTAATTCACTATTAAGACATGCCACACACATGAGGGCATGTCCTACCTTATGCCTACAATGCACCCTGCCCTTGGGCCTACCAGAGGGGTGACTAATATGTAGTTAAGGGAAGGTTTAGGGACTGGCAAGTGGGGGCACTTGCGCAGTCAGCGCGACAGTACCAGACTGCACGCATGCTCTGCAGTGGCAGACCTTAGACACATTTTACTAGGCCGCTTCTGTGGGTGGCACAACCAGTGCTGCAAGCCCACCAGCAGAATTTGTATTTACAAGCCCTGGCACTCCTGGTGCACTCTACTAGGGGCTGACAGTAAACCAAATAAGCCAAACATGGACACCAATCAATGTATACACTTTTCCAAAGGGAGCACTTGCACTGTGGCACTGATCAGCAGTGGCACAGTGCCCTGAGCGGCTAACACCAACAAAACACAATGAGGCACATCAGCAAAAAGTGGAAGGGAAACTCACGCCAAGGTGCCAGGTCTAACAATCATGCAGAACACTCCCTTTACTACAGGAATGATGCATTGTACATAGCACTACCTTTACCGCAGGAATGATGCATCATGCATAGAACTGCCTGTACTGAAGGAATAATGCATAGTGCCAGCAGGAATGATGTATCATGCACAGTACTGCCTGTACTGCAGGAATGATGCATCAAGCATAGCACTGCCTCTACTGCAGGAATGATGCATTGTGCATAAAACTGATACCTCATGCATAGCACTGCCTGTACTGCAGGAATGATGCTTCATGAATAGTAATATCTGTACCACAGGAATAGTGCATTGTGCATAGTACTGACATTCTGCAGGAATGATGCATCGTGCATAGCACTGCCTGTACCACAGAAACTATGTAGTTTGCATAGCATTGCCTGTATCTCAGGAATGATGCATCATGCATAGCACTACCTGTACCTCAGGAATGATGCATCATGCATAGCACTGCCCATACTGCAGGAATGATGCATCATGCATAGAAATGATGCAGTGTGCATTGCATTGCCTGTTCTGCATGAAAGTTGCATCGTGCATAGCACTGCTTGCAATGCATGAATGATGCACTGTACATAGCATTGCCTCTACTGCAGAAATGATTAATCATGCATAGCACTGCCTGTACTGCAGGAATGATGCATCATGCATAGTACTGCCTTTACCACAATAATAATGCATCATGCATAGTACTGCCTCTACTGCAGGTATAATGGATCATGCATAGCACTGCATGCACTGCAAGAATGATGCATTATGCATAGTACCGCTGGTACTGCAGGAATGATCCGTTGTGCATAGCACTGCCGGTAACACAGGAGTGATGCATCATGCATAGCACTGCCTGTATCACAGGAATGAAGCATCATGCAGAGCACTGCATTTATCACAGGAATGATGCATTGTGCATTGCACTGCCGGTACTGAAGGAATAATGCATCGTGCCAGCAGGAATCATGTATCATGTATAGTATGGCCTGTACTGCAGGAATGATGCATCAAGCATAGCACTGCCTGTACTGCAGGAATGATGCATCAAGCATAAAACTGAGGCATCATGCATAGCACTGACTGTACTGCAGGAATGATGTTTCATGATTAGCATTGCCTGTACCACAGGAATGAGGCATCATGCATAGCACTGCACATTCTGCACAAATGATGGATCATGCACAGCACTGCCTGTACTGCAGGAATGATGCATCGTGCATAGCACTGCCCTTTACCACAGGAATGATGCATTGTGCACAGCACTGCCTGTATTGCAGAAATAAATCATTGTGTTTAGCACTGCCTGTAGTACAGGAATGATGCATAGTTAACACTGTCTTTTACACTGAAATTATGTATTGTGCATAGCACTGCCTGTACTGCAGGAATAATGCATAGTGCCAGCAGGAATGATGTATCATGCACAGTACTGCCTGTACTGCAGGAATGATGCATCAAGCATAGCACTGCCTCTACTGCAGGAATGATGCATTGTGCATAAAGCTGATGCATCATGCATAGCACTGCCTGTACTGCAGGAATGATGCTTCATAAATAGTATTATCTGTACCACAGGAATGGTGCATTGTGCATAGCACTGTACATCCTGCAGGAATGATGTATCATGCATAGCACTGCCTGTCCTGCAGGAATGATGCATCATGCATAGCACTGCCTTTACTACAGGAATGATGCGTTGTGCATAGCACTGCCTGTATTGCAAGAATGAATCATTGTGCATAGCACTGCCTGTACTGCAGGATTGATGCATCGTTAGCACTGCCTGTACCACAGAAACTATGCAGTTTGCATAGTATTGCCTGTACCTCAGGAATGATGCATCATGCATAGCACTACCTGTACCTCAGGAATGATGCATCATGCATAGCACTGCCCGTACTGCAGGAATGATGCATCATGCATAGAAATGATGCAGTGTGCATTTCATTGCCTGTACTGCATGAAAGTTGCATCGTGCATAGCACTGCTTGCAATGCATGAATGATGCACTGTTCATAGCATTGCCTCTTCTGCAGAAATGATTAATCATGCATAGCACTGCCTGTACTGCAGGAATGATGCATCATGCATAGTACTGCCTTTACCACAAGAATAATGCATCATGCATAGTACTGCCTCTACTGCAGGTATAATGGATCATGCATAGCACTGCATGCACTGCAAGAATGATGCATTATGCATAGTACCGCTTGTACTGCAGGAAGGATCCGTTGTGCATAGCACTGGCGGTAACACAGGAGTGATGCATCATGCATAGCACTGCCTGTATCACAGGAATGAAGTATCATGCAGAGCACTGCATTTATCACAGGAATGATGCATTGTGCATTGCACTGCCGGTACTGAAGGAATAATGCATCGTGCCAGCAGGAATCATGTATCATGTATAGTATGGCCTGTACTGCAGGAATGATGCATCAAGCATAGCACTGCCTGTACTGCAGGAATGATGCATCAAGCATAAAACTGAGGCATCATGCATAGCACTGACTGAACTGCAGGAATGATGTTTCATGATTAGCATTGCCTGTACCACAGGAATGAGGCATCATGCATAGCACTGCACATTCTGCACGAATGATGGATCATGCACAGCACTGCCTGTACTGCAGGAATGATGCATCGTGCATAGCACTGCCCTTTAACACAGGAATGATGCATTGTGCACAGCACTGCCTGTATTGCAGAAATGAATCATTGTGTTTAGCACTGCCTGTAGTACAGGACTGATGCATAGTTAACACTGTCTTTTACACTGAAATTATGTATTGTGCATAGCACTGCCTGTACTGCAGGAATAATGCATAGTGCCAGCAGGAATGATGTATCATGCACAGTACTGCCTGTGGGACACCCCCGCGCCGCACGGCCAGCAGCTGCTGCGTGTGCCCCTTTGCCCTGCCGCTTCTGCCTCGCTGCCGCTGACCACGCCCCCTCCGGCGTGGTCCGTGATCGCCTGCCGGTTCTCCTGAACTGCTGCTGGTTTGTGTTTTTGCCCTGTTTTTGCCCCCATTTGTGCCTGTTTTCTATTGGGATTGTTGTGCCTGTGTTGTGCGTTTCCTTCCTGTTTGTCCGCCTACCTCGCCGCCCTCCGCTCTCCCTTCCCGCCACTGCCGCTTTCCCCGCCCCTTTTTTCTTCTGTACCCTCCCCGCTCCCGCCTCCCAGCTGCTCCGCCCACCCGTGCACTTCGCCTTAAATGGCGACCGTGCGAATGCGCAGCGGTCACGCGCAGCGGGCGCGCCGATTGTGCGCCGAAGGCGCGCCAAAGGTAAGCCCGTCTGCGCCCGTCCGCGACCGGATCGCGACCAGCGCCAGGACCGCTGGCCCACGAAGACCCCGACCTACCCGACTGTCGTACTCCGCCGCCACCCTTATCGCACTCAACACCGGCCGACTCCCAGAATGCCACCAAGCCACTCCACGACGCACCCACGGACCTTTCAGCTGCCACGCCTGCAAATTCACCTGCATCCGGACCTGCCTCGCACCAGCACCCGCCAAGTCGAACACCAGCAGCACCCACCTCAAGTGCATCCTGCTCAACACCCGCTCCGTCCACAGACACGCCATCGAACTCTGGAACCTTCTAGACGCCACAGCCCCTGACGTTGCCTTCCTCACGGAGACCTGGATGAACGCCTCTTCAGCTCCCGACATCGCCATCGCTATCCCAGAGGGCTACAAGATCGTCCGGAGGGACCGCAACGCCAACCAGATGGGAGGAGGCATCGCCATCATCCACAGGAACACCATCCGTCTCACGACCAGCACCGACAACACCCTGACCAGCGCCGAACACCTGCATTTCCAGATCCACACCAACCCGAACACCACCCTCAGAGGCACCCTGATCTACCGACCCCCGGGACCACGCACACAATTCAGCGAGGACATCGCCGACTTCGTCAGCCCGCATGCCCTCCCCTCCGCTGACTACATCCTCCTGGGGGACCTCAACTTCCATCTGGAGAACAACAACGACCACAACACCAGCACCCTGCTCGACAACCTCGCCAATCTCGGACTCAAGCAACTGGTGTCCACCCCCACCCACCTCGCCGGACACACACTCGACGCAGTCTTCTCTTCCAGCACAGACATCGACTTCAGCCACGCCACAGAGCTTCAATGGACGGACCACAGCTGCGTCCACTTCACTTTCAAGAGAACGACGACCCACCACCACCAGCAACAGGCCGCCCGCAGAAGCTGGAACAAGATCACAGCAGACCAGCTCGCCACCTCCCTGAGCCAGCACCCTCCTGCCAGCTCAGCGAACCCCAGCCAGGCCGCCGACAACCTCACGAAGTGGATCAGCATCTGCGCGGACGAGCTCGCCCCGCTGAGGACCCCGCCCAGCAGACCCGGCAGCAAGAAAGCCCCGTGGTTCACCGACGAACTCAAGAGCTCCAAGAAGAACTGCCGAGCCCTCGAGAAAGTCTGGAGAAGGGAACCTACACCGGACAACAGGACCTCCTTCAAGCTTGCCACCCGGAAGCACCACCAGCTGATCCGCGCCGCCAAGAAAACAGCATTCAAGGACCGGTTGGACAACAACGCACACAACTGCAAGGAACTCTTCAACATCGTGAAAGAGCTTTCCAACCCCAGCGCAGGAAACAACGACATCACCCCATCGCAAGACCTCTGCAACTCCCTCGCTTCATACTTCCACAACAAGATCGCGGACATACACAACAGCTTCAACAACCAACCAACGCACACCATAACCGGACAACCACCCCCCACCACCACCCTCCACGCCTGGACCCCGATCAGCACCGAAGACACCATCCGCATGATGAACTCCATCCACTCCGGATCACCGACCGACCCCTGCCCTCACCACGTCTTCAACAAGGCCGACGCTGTCATCGCACCCCACCTGCGAGACATCATCAACACATCCTTCGACACGGCCACCTTCCCTGAGAGCTGGAAGCACGCCGAACTCAGCGCTCTACTCAAGAAACCAACAGCGGACCCCACCGAACTCAAGAACTACCGCCCCATCTCGCTCCTCCCGTTTCCAGCCAAAGTCATCGAGAAGACCGTCAACAAGCAGATGGCCGCCTTCCTCGAGACGAATGGATCCCTCGACCCCTCACAGTCCGGCTTCCGAGCCAATCACAGCACCGAGACCGCCCTCATCGCCGCCACCGATGACATCCGAGCCCTGATGGACAACGGAGAAACAGCGGCCCTCATCCTCCTAGACCTCTCCGCGGCATTCGACACTGTCTGCCACCGCACCCTTGTACAGCGCCTCAGCAACATCGGAATCCAGGACAAGGCGCTGGAATGGATCACCTCCTTCCTCGACGGAAGAACACAGAGAGTCCGCCTACCACCGTACAAGTCAGAGGCCTCCGAAGTCATCTGCGGCGTCCCTCAAGGATCATCTCTGAGCCCCACCCTCTTCAACGTCTACATGAGCCCCCTCGCGGCCATCGCACGCAAACACAACCTCAGCATAATCTCCTACGCCGACGACACCCAGCTGATCCTCTCCCTGACCAACGACCCCGCCTCCGCCAGAGCCAACCTGCACGAAGGGATGAAAGAGGTAGCCGAGTGGATGACGACCAGCCGCCTGAAACTGAACTCTGACAAGACGGAGGTCCTCATCCTGGGCTCTTCACCCTCCGCCTGGGACGACTCCTGGTGGCCTCCCGCCCTGGGCAACGCACCCAAACCAACGGACCACGCACGCAACCTGGGCTTCATCCTGGACTCCTCCCTCTCCATGACCAGGCAAGTCAACAACGTCTCCTCGGCGTGCTTCAACATCCTACGCATGCTACGGAAGATCTTCTGGTGGATCCCCACCGAGACCAGGAAGACCGTCACCCAGGCCCTCGTCACCAGCCGACTGGACTACGGCAACGCCCTCTACGCCGGTACCACCGCCAAGCTCCAGAAGAGACTCCAGCGGATCCAGAACGCCTCAGCCAGACTCATCCTCTACATCCCACGAACCAGCCACATCTCCGGACATCTGAGAGACCTTCACTGGCTCCCCGTCAACAAAAGAATCACCTTCCGCCTCCTCACCCACGCACACAAAGCCCTACACGACCAAGGCCCGAGCTACCTCTACAGCCGGATCAACTTCTACGCTCCCAAACGCCACCTCCGATCAGCCAACCACGCCCTCGCCGCCATCCCCCGCATCCGAAGAGCGACTACAGGAGGAAGGTCCTTCTCCTACCTGGCCGCCAAGACCTGGAACTCCCTCCCGACCGACCTGCGCCTGACCCAAGACCACCTCTCCTTCAGGAAGAAGCTGAAGACCTGGCTGTTCGAGCAGTAGCGGCAGCCCCCCCCCCCCCCCCCCCAGCGCCTTGAGACCCTACGGGTATGCAGCGCGCTCTATAAGTGTCATTGATTGATTGATTGATTGACTGCAGGAATGATGCCTCAAGCATGGCACTGCCTCTACTGCAGGAATGATGCATTGTGCATAAAACTGATGCATCATGCATAGCACTGCCTGTACTGCAGGAATGATGCTTTATAAATAGTATTATCTGTACCACAGGAATGGTGCATTGTGCATAGCACTGTACATTCTGCAGGAATGATGCATCATGCACAGCACTGCCTGTCCTGCAGGAATGATGCATCGTGCATAGCACTGCCTTTACTACAGGAATGATGCGTTGTGCATTGCACTGCCTGTATTGCAAGAATGAATCATTGTGTATAGCACTGCCTGTACTGCAGGATTGATGCATCGTTAGCACTGCCTGTACCACAGAAACTATGCAGTTTGCATAGCATTGCCTGTACCTCAGGAATGATGCATCATGCATAGCACTGCCCATACTGCAGGAATGATGCATCATGCATAGAAATGATGCAGTGTGCATTGCATTGCCTGTACTGCATGAAAGTTGCATCGTGCATAGCACTGCTTGCAATGCATGAATGATGCACTGTACATAGCATTGCCTCTACTGCAGAAATGATTAATCATGCATAGCACTGCCTGTACTGCAGGAATGATGCATCATGCATAGTACTGCCTTTACCACAAGAATAATGCATCATGCATAGTACTGCCTCTACTGCAGGTATAATGGATCATGCATAGCACTGCATGCACTGCAAGAATGATGCATTATGCATAGTACCGCTGGTACTGCAGGAATGATCCGTTGTGCATAGCACTGCCGGTAACACAGGAGTGATGCATCATGCATAGCACTGCCTGTATCACAGGAATGAAGCATCATGCAGAGCACTGCATTTATCACAGGAATGATGCATTGTGCATTGCACTGCCGGTACTGAAGGAATAATGCATCGTGCCAGCAGGAATGATGTATCATGTATAGTATGGCCTGTACTGCAGGAATGATGCATCAAGCATAGCACTGCCTGTACAGCAGGAATGATGCATTGTGCATAAAACTGAGGCATCATGCATAGCACTGACTGTACTGCAGGAATGATGTTTCATGATTAGCATTGCCTGTACCACAGGAATGAGGCATCATGCATAGCACTGCACATTCTGCACAAATGATGGATCATGCACAGCACTGCCTGTACTGCAGGAATGATGCATTGTGCATAGCACTGCCCTTTACCACAGGAATGATGCATTGTGCACAGCACTGCCTGTATTGCAGAAATAAATCATTGTGTTTAGCACTGCCTGTAGTGCAGGAATGATACATAGTCAGCACTGTCTTTTACACTGAAATTATGTATTGTGCATAGCACTGCCTGTACTGCAGGAATAATGCATAGTGCCAGCAGGAATGATGTATCATGCACAGTACTGCCTGTACTGCAGGAATGATGCATCAAGCATAGCACTGCCTCTACTGCAGGAATGATGCATTGTGCATAAAGCTGATGCATCATGCATAGCACTGCCTGTACTGCAGGAATGATGCTTCATAAATAGTATTATCTGTACCACAGGAATGGTGCATTGTGCATAGCACTGTACATCCTGCAGGAATGATGCATCATGCATAGCACTGCCTGTCCTGCAGGAATGATGCATCATGCATAGCACTGCCTTTACTACAGGAATGATGCGTTGTGCATAGCACTGCCTGTATTGCAAGAATGAATCATTGTGCATAGCACTGCCTGTACTGCAGGATTGATGCATCGTTAGCACTGCCTGTACCACAGAAACTATGCAGTTTGCATAGTATTGCCTGTACCTCAGGAATGATGCATCATGCATAGCACTACCTGTACCTCAGGAATGATGCATCATGCATAGCACTGCCCGTACTGCAGGAATGATGCATCATGCATAGAAATGATGCAGTGTGCATTTCATTGCCTGTACTGCATGAAAGTTGCATCGTGCATAGCACTGCTTGCAATGCATGAATGATGCACTGTTCGTAGCATTGCCTCTACTGCAGAAATGATTAATCATGCATAGCACTGCCTGTACTGCAGGAATGATGCATCATGCATAGTACTGCCTTTACCACAAGAATAATGCATCATGCATAGTACTGCCTCTACTGCAGGTATAATGGATCATGCATAGCACTGCATGCACTGCAAGAATGATGCATTATGCATAGTACCACTTGTACTGCAGGAATGATCCGTTGTGCATAGCACTGCCGGTAACACAGGAGTGATGCATCATGCATAGCACTGCCTGTATCACAGGAATGAAGTATCATGCAGAGCACTGCATTTATCACAGGAATGATGCATTGTGCATTGCACTGCCGGTACTGAAGGAATAATGCATCGTGCCAGCAGGAATCATGTATCATGTATAGTATGGCCTGTACTGCAGGAATGATGCATCAAGCATAGCACTGCCTGTACTGCAGGAATGATGCATCAAGCATAAAACTGAGGCATCATGCATAGCACTGACTGAACTGCAGGAATGATGTTTCATGATTAGCATTGCCTGTACCACAGGAATGAGGCATCATGCATAGCACTGCACATTCTGCACGAATGATGGATCATGCACAGCACTGCCTGTACTGCAGGAATGATGCATCGTGCATAGCACTGCCCTTTAACACAGGAATGATGCATTGTGCACAGCACTGCCTGTATTGCAGAAATGAATCATTGTGTTTAGCACTGCCTGTAGTACAGGACTGATGCATAGTTAACACTGTCTTTTACACTGAAATTATGTATTGTGCATAGCACTGCCTGTACTGCAGGAATAATGCATAGTGCCAGCAGGAATGATGTATCATGCACAGTACTGCCTGTACTGCAGGAATGATGCATCAAGCATAGCACTGCCTCTACTGCAGGAATGATGCATTGTGCATAAAGCTGATGCATCATGCATAGCACTGCCTGTACTGCAGGAATGATGCTTCATAAATAGTATTATCTGTACCACAGGAATGGTGCATTGTGCATAGCACTGTACATCCTGCAGGAATGATGCATCATGCATAGCACTGCCTGTCCTGCAGGAATGATGCATCATGCATAGCACTGCCTTTACTACAGGAATGATGCGTTGTGCATAGCACTGCCTGTATTGCAAGAATGAATCATTGTGCATAGCACTGCCTGTACTGCAGGATTGATGCATCGTTAGCACTGCCTGTACCACAGAAACTATGCAGTTTGCATAGTATTGCCTGTACCTCAGGAATGATGCATCATGCATAGCACTACCTGTACCTCAGGAATGATGCATCATGCATAGCACTGCCCGTACTGCAGGAATGATGCATCATGCATAGAAATGATGCAGTGTGCATTTCATTGCCTGTACTGCATGAAAGTTGCATCGTGCATAGCACTGCTTGCAATGCATGAATGATGCACTGTTCGTAGCATTGCCTCTACTGCAGAAATGATTAATCATGCATAGCACTGCCTGTACTGCAGGAATGATGCATCATGCATAGTACTGCCTTTACCACAAGAATAATGCATCATGCATAGTACTGCCTCTACTGCAGGTATAATGGATCATGCATAGCACTGCATGCACTGCAAGAATGATGCATTATGCATAGTACCGCTTGTACTGCAGGAATGATCCGTTGTGCATAGCACTGCCGGTAACACAGGAGTGATGCATCATGCATAGCACTGCCTGTATCACAGGAATGAAGTATCATGCAGAGCACTGCATTTATCACAGGAATGATGCATTGTGCATTGCACTGCCGGTACTGAAGGAATAATGCATCGTGCCAGCAGGAATCATGTATCATGTATAGTATGGCCTGTACTGCAGGAATGATGCATCAAGCATAGCACTGCCTGTACTGCAGGAATGATGCATCAAGCATAAAACTGAGGCATCATGCATAGCACTGACTGAACTGCAGGAATGATGTTTCATGATTAGCATTGCCTGTACCACAGGAATGAGGCATCATGCATAGCACTGCACATTCTGCACGAATGATGGATCATGCACAGCACTGCCTGTACTGCAGGAATGATGCATCGTGCATAGCACTGCCCTTTAACACAGGAATGATGCATTGTGCACAGCACTGCCTGTATTGCAGAAATGAATCATTGTGTTTAGCACTGCCTGTAGTACAGGACTGATGCATAGTTAACACTGTCTTTTACACTGAAATTATGTATTGTGCATAGCACTGCCTGTACTGCAGGAATAATGCATAGTGCCAGCAGGAATGATGTATCATGCACAGTACTGCCTGTACTGCAGGAATGATGCCTCAAGCATGGCACTGCCTCTACTGCAGGAATGATGCATTGTGCATAAAACTGATGCATCATGCATAGCACTGCCTGTACTGCAGGAATGATGCTTTATAAATAGTATTATCTGTACCACAGGAATGGTGCATTGTGCATAGCACTGTACATTCTGCAGGAATGATGCATCATGCACAGCACTGCCTGTCCTGCAGGAATGATGCATCGTGCATAGCACTGCCTTTACTACAGGAATGATGCGTTGTGCATTGCACTGCCTGTATTGCAAGAATGAATCATTGTGCATAGCACTGCCTGTACTGCAGGATTGATGCATCGTTAGCACTGCCTGTACCACAGAAACTATGCAGTTTGCATAGCATTGCCTGTACCTCAGGAATGATGCATCATGCATAGCACTACCTGTACCTCAGGAATGATGCATCATGCATAGCACTGCCCGTACTACAGGAATGATGCATCATGCATAGAAATGATGCAATGTGCATTTCATTGCCTGTACTGCATGAAAGTTGCATCGTGCATAGCACTGCTTGCAATGCATGAATGATGCACTGTTCATAGCATTGCCTCTACTGCAGAAATGATTAATCATGCATAGCACTGCCTGTACTGCAGGAATGATGCATCATGTATAGCACTGCCTTACCGCAAGAATAATGCATCATGCATAGTACTGCCTGTACTGCAGGAATAATGGATCATGCATAGCACTACCTGCACTGCAAGAATGATGCATTATGCATAGTACCGCCGGTACTGCAGGAATGATCCGTTGTGCGTAGCACTGCCGGTAACACAGGAGTGATGCATCATGCATAGCACTGCCTGTATCACAGGAATGTAGCATTCTGCAGAGCACTGCATTTATCACAGGAATGATGCATTGTGCATTGCACTGCCGGTACTGAAGGAATAATGCATCGTGCCAGCAGTAATCATGTTTCATGTATAGTATGGCCTGTATTGCAGGAATGATGCATCAAGCATAGCACTGCCTGTACTGCAGAAATGATGCATTGTGCATACAACTGAGGCATCATGCATAGCACTTTGTACTGCAGGAATGATGTTTCATGATTAGCATTGCCTGTACCACAAGAATGAGGCATCATGCATAGCACTGCACATTCTGCACGAATGATGGATCATGCACAGCACTGCCTGTACTGCAGGCATGATGCATCGTGCATAGCACTGCCTTTGCCACAGGAATGATGCATTGTGCACAGCCCTGCCTGTATTGCAGAAATGAATCATTGTGTTTAGCACTGCCTGTAGTGCAGGAATGATGCATAGTTAGCACTGTCTTTTACACTGAAATTAGGTATTGTGCATAGCACTGCCTGTAGTGCAGGAATAATGCATAGTGCCAGCAGGAATGATGTATCATGCACAGTACTGCCTGTACTGCAGGAATGATGCATCAAGCATAGCACTGCCTGTACTCTAGGAATTCTGCTTCATGAATAGTTTTATCTGTACCACAGGAATGGTGCATTGTGCATAGCACTGCACATTCTGCAGGATTTATGCATCATGCATAGCACTGCCTTTACTACAGGAATGATGCGTTGTGCATAGCACGGCCTGTATTGCAAGAATGAATCATTGTGCATAGCACTGCCTGTACTGCAGGAATGATGCATCGTTAGCACTGCCTGTACCACAGAAACTATGCAGTTTGAATAGCATTGCCTGTACCTCAGGAATGATGCATCATGCATAGCACTACCTGTACCTCAGGAATGATGCATGATGCATGGCACTGCCCGTACTGCAGGAATGATGCATCATGCATAGTACTGCCTGTACTGCAGGAATAATGGATCATGTATAGCACTGCATGCACTGCAAGAATGATGCATTGTGCATAGTACCACCGGTACTGCAGGAATGATGCATTGTGCATAGCACTGCCGGTAACACAGGAGTGATGCATCATGCATAGCACTACCTGTACCTCAGGAGTGATGCATCATGCATAGCACTGCATTTATCACAGGAATGATACATTGTGCATTGCACTGCCGGTACTGAAGGAATAATGCATCGTGCCAGCAGGGATCATGTATCATGTATAGTGGCAGTGGCCTCCATTTTGTGATACCAGGGCTGTAGAAAGTCTTACCGGGTTAGACCAGTGTGAACATGTCTCTCCCTCTAGAAGGGTAGAACGCGAGGGGGGTAGTATTCCAAAGCGTTTGACACCAAACACGGCATGTTTCCGTGCAGCCATCCCAAAGTTAGCATTTACCGCGAGGTTATAATGCACTTAAGAGTATATTGTCTGGCTGCACCACGAACAGCATCAGAGGAGGTACTCCGAACGCTGCAGAGGGGCTCTGCTCATGCAGGGGCACCCTCTCACATAAAAACCAAGCACTCTGCCTTCAAGATTGTTAAGGCCTGCCATAGGAGTAACTTATAGGTTTTATATGTGTGTGCAATGGTAGTGATATAGATAGCCTATACCACAGTAAGGGGTGCAAGCACCACCTTACCCAGGCTGCAGTCGCAGACCTGTGGTGTCATTTTGGAGTGCTTCCCAGGGGTGGCATACTACATGCTTCAGCCCCTGGTAGGCCTCTGAGGTACCTATGCCCTAGGTACATAGTATACCATGTACTAGGGGCTTATAAGGCACTCCAGAATCCAGTTAGAAATGTACCTAATGTACATGGAAACCATTTTAGAGAGGAAGCAGCTAGGCTGTGGGCCTGATTAGCAAGGCCACAGCCAGACTAAGGTAAAAAAAAACAATGAAACACCAGCAACAAGCATTGGCATAGCCAATAGGTCTCGCCTTTGGGACCATATAAGTGTTTAGCCATGCAACAGTTGCGTAACTAAATACTTATAAGGTCCCAAAAGCGAGACCTATTGGCAATGCCAAGCGGCCATGCGGCCGCGAAAGTGATCGCGATCAAACATCAAAGCAGCCGAAAGTGAAAGTAATCTCGGCCCGCGCACATGCACTGTAGCTCTAGGCTGGCCTGGTAGCACTTTTTGGAGCCCTCTCAATAAGTCTCGCCAGACCAGTGCATGCGCTGGGTCAGGCGAGACCTAAAAAGTGGGGGTACCCATGTGAAGCAGATCCTACTCTCCTACAAGGACTGCCTGTAGTGCAGGAAAGATGCATTGTGCATAGCACTGCCTGTACTGCAGGAATGACACACCATGCATAGTACTACCTGTACTGCAGATATGATTCATTGTGAATTGCACGGCCTGTACTGCCGGAATGATGCATTGTGCATTAACCTGCCTATACTGCAGGAATGATCCATTGTGCATAGAACTGATGCATCGTGCATAGCACTGCCTGTACTGCAGGAATGATTCGTTATGCGTGGCACTGTCTGTACCGCAGGAATGCTACTGGGAGTATGTGTCTATGTTTTAACGGCAACAAAGTTTAATTATGTATGAGACGGGCCCTTAACACAGGAATGATGTAGTACATCTTTGACTGGGACCTCACTGCGAAAATGACTCCTTATTTTTGTGACTGATCCCTTACTGCTGGAATTAAAGCAGTGTGCATAGCGCGTCATTACAGCAGCAATTAAACATTATGTGTGGGACCGGTCCCGTCCTGCAGGAATGATGTATTGTTTATGGGAGAAGGCCCTTCCCACAGGAATGATACATTGTGATATGACTGGGCCCTTTTTGCAGGATTGATACAGTGTGTGAGTAACTGAGTCATTTCTGCGGGAATGATAGACTGCTTTCCTAACTGAGCCCTTTACTCCAGGAATAATACATTGTGTATGTAACTGAGGTCTTTAATTTGGAATAATACACTGCGCCTTGTCTAGGACCTTGCACAGGAATGATACAATGTGTTCATGACTGAGACCTTTCTTCAGAATTGATACATTGTGTCTGTGACTGAGCCTTTAGTGTAGGAATGATGCATTGTGTCTGCGCAAGGCCTTTACAGCAGGAATGATACATTGTGTCTGTGCGATGCCCTTACCTCAGGAATGATACATTGTGTCTGTGCGATGCCCTTACCTCAGGAATGATACATTGTGTCTGTGCGATGCCCTTACCGCAGGAACAATACATTGTGTCTGCGCAAGGCCTTTACAGCAGGAATGATACATTGTGTCTGTGCGATGCCCTTACCTCAGGAATGATACATTGTGTCTGTGCGATGCCCTTACCTCAGGAATGATACATTGTGTCTGTGCGATGCCCTTACCGCAGGAACAATACATTGTGTCTGCGCGATGCCCTTACCGCAGGAACGGTACATTGCTCGGGTGAGTGCACTGCACAGTATTTCCCACAGGAGAGCTCCTTGTGAAGGCCTCTTATCCTCCTGGGAGAAGGCCCATCAAGTTCTTCACCAAGATGGCGCCGAAGTGCTACACGACTCAAGGGACTTCCGCTTGATTCAAGATTATTCGTTATAAACCCTAGACTCTCTCTCTGGGGCAGCCCTGGAACTAAAAGTTAAATTAATAAATGTGATCTGTAGCCCCTCACCATTTTAAGAAAACGTCTGTGTAGTTGTTTTATACCTGCTTAAAGTACGACCAAACCTCTCGAATTATTGCTCTTTAACCACTGCCAGCGTGTATTCTGAAGCTGTACTCACAGACAAGCGAGAACTCAGTGGCATAGCTGGGGGGAGGGCAGTCCCCCAGATGGCACTGTTTTGGGGGTGGCGGTGTAGGAGAGTAGTATCTGCTTCACATGGGTACCCCCACTTTTTGCTGGTGTTTCACTGTTTTTCGACCTTAGTCTGGCTGTGGCCCTGCTAATCAGGACTCCAGCCTAGCTACTTCCTCTCTAAAATGGTTTCCATGTACATTAGGTGCATTACTAATTGGATTCTGGAGTGCCTTATAAGTCCCTAGTATATGGTATACTATGTACCTAGGGCATAGGTACCTCAGAGGCTGAAGCATGTATTATGCCACCCCTGGGAACCACTCCAAAATGACACCACAGGTCTGCTACTGCAGCCTGGGTAAGGTGGTGTTTGCACCCCTTACAGTGGTATAGGCTACCTATATCACTACCATTGCACACATATATAAAGCCTATGTCACTCCTATGGCAGGCCTTAACAATCCTGAAGGCAGAGCGCTTGGTTTTTATGTGAGAGGGTGCCCCTGCATGAGCAGAGCCCCTCTGCAGCGTTTGGAATACCTCCTCTGATGCTGTTTGTGGTGCAGCCTGACCATCTACTCTTAAGTGCATTATAACCTCGCAGTAAATGCTAACTTTGGGATGGCTGCACGGAAACATGTCGTGTTTGTTGTCAAATGCTTTGGAATACTACCCCCCGCCAGTTCTGGCAGCGGGGGCAGCATTCCACCCTTCTAGAGGGAGAGACATGTTCACACTGGCCTAACCCGGTAGGACTTTCTAGAGCCCTGGCATCACAAAATGGATGCCTCTGCCACAGACACGGGTCTGGCCTCCTGCTGCTGACCGAAACTCCGGCAGGGGAGGCCTGGACAATAGGTTTCCTATTGAAGGGAGGTGTAACCACCTCCCCATACAGGCAGATGTGTATTGGGGTTGGGAGGGAGCACTCTCTGGTGCTTTGAAGTCCTGCACTGGGGGCCCACTTGGTGTCCCTGTGCATAGTCCAGTTCAAACCGGTTGCAGGGGCTCCCTGCCCCTGCTCTGGTGCGAAATTGGACAAAGGAAATGGGTGTAACCACCCCTCTTTCCAAACCCTCCCATAGGTGGGTCCCTAGAGTATGTCCAACCCCCAAACTTTGTATAAGTATGGGAACCCAGTCCATGCGACTTTAGATTACCCTGGACGAAACTCTGCTACATATATCCTGGACCTTCGACGTTCTACTTTGACTAGAAGACTGAAGAAATCTCCCTTGGGGTCAAGGAGTGACTCCCCTGCTTGGCAGGCACCAAAGAAGCAACTGACCAGTCTGCATCGCTGAAGCTCCCACCGGACACCAAAGTTTTTGCATCACCAGAGGTAGATTTCCAGACTTCTCCGGGGCTACCCTGAGTCCACAGCAAAGTTAAGGCCCGTGGCTATCATGGGTGACGTGGAACCGTGACCCCTGGACACAGTGATCTTTTGCAGCAACAGCATCTTTCTTGTCTTCCTTGAAGTTGTGCTTTGGGCTCCGAGTAGCCCCAGCCTTGAGCACCTTTTGCAGTGAAGATTGCTGGCCTCCACTCCACGAGTGACCCGTGGGCCAGTTTCAAGTGCAACCGCATGAGGCTCCTTTGCGATCGCTAGCCCGTTGGCTAGTAGGTCCCCGCGAAGGCAACTCCTGTTCTAATTGGACTATCCTGATTGCTCCACACATGCCCCAACTTACCCTCACTGGGTGAGTCCCTCAGACCTTGCTGGTCTGCACCGCAGTCCTTTCTCTGATTCCAAGAGACTTGCCGTTGCCAAAGCTTGTTGGGTCCAATCTGGACCGACACTGGACCGACAACAGCTTGAATCCGGCTCGTGGACTTCATCAACGCCTCCTGGACCTCATGGCTGAAGAGTCAAGACACCCATCAACTCACCTGAAGCACCCAACATCTGTGGGCATTGGTCCATCGTGCCCCTGGTCACTTGCAAGTGACCCAGACTCTGTCCCCTCTGTTTTCAGGTTTCTTCCATCCTAGATCCAGGCTTGGATCACTTCGGACACTTCTCTTCTTCACTGCAGCAGCAGTTCTTCGCCAGCTTCCACTGAAATTGGGGACGTGACCCGACACCAAAAGACACCTATGCACCCGGCTGGCCTGGGTGAGGTAACACGAGTACTCCGGTGCTCCCGTGGGTGCTAGCCCTAGAACTTTCTAAGTCCAAAAGGGTTTGGTCCTGACTCCATTCTAAGTGTCCCTAATCCTTAAATTTCCAACTGCGACATTGCCCATAGAAGCTAACGGGAACCCGCAGTTGTGTTTACACACTGCACACGGCCCCCTTGGGTCCCCTGCGTCACTACCTTGGGTGGTTCTTTGGGGTCCCAGCGATTCTACAGGCTCTAGGCCTTGTGTCCAGATCAGTCGTGGTTCTTATACCATTTTTTTGGTATATGGTTTCGTGTGCCCCTAGGGCCCAAACGTGTATTTGTGCTATTACTGTTGATTGCTAACTTGTAAATGAAGTACTTCGAACTCTAGTCTCATTAAGAGACTAGAGGGGTGTGTTTTATCTTAAATACATATATTTTAAATATATACCTGGCGTGGTTGTCCTTTCATTTGGTCATTCAAGCGATTATAGACTGGTAAAACAAGCTGCTTTACATTCCTTCAAGACTTAGCCTGAAGGCTGCTCTCCATAGCTACCACTAGGATAGCTTTCAGTAAAGGTTGTCTTTAACCTATCACCATAAGGGGTTGTTTGGACAGATACAAGGTGCCCTCTATAATTAGTGGACAGCATATACCAGGCCTACTTCTCACAGGCGGAAGTCGTGTCTGTTGACTACCACCACCCCACTGACCCCGAGAACAAGTCATATGTCGGCTGCTACCCCCCTGATCTAGTCATCCGTCGGACGTCCCCTGCTCTTTTTTTGGGCAGCAAACTTAGGGCTGCCCTGGGTGGCAGTACGTCTAGCTACTGCACTGCGTGAACTACAGAGTTAGTGAAGTCAGTTTTTACCGTACTCCACTGTTTGTTAGTTGCTATCTAGAGTTTCATCTCCATCACATGTTTGATCCGCCAATTACTGCGTTACATCAAATGTATAAAGTAAATGTGGAGTTGATGAGAATGTAGCATTATAACCTCCAATTGCTGCATGTCCCCCAAATTGACAGTGCAACAAAAATACCAAAAGTGAGTTGCGCAAATTGTGTGTCGATTCTGATGTTACTGAGTTTGGAACAAAGTGACGATTGTCGGCTGAGATGAAAGTGTCCAGGAATAATAATGTAAAATGATGTTCATTTGATGTTATTTTTGGTATTTGTGGAGCACACAAATGCGGATAAGGGTGTCCTGGCACTATAGAATCCAGCAATTATGCAGGTCAAGACACAGAAAAGATATTCGCAAAACAACCACTTTTTTATATTTTGGTGTTAGATAGTTGGTTTTCTCACAAAGGGTTTCAGCCACTAGGAAGAAGAAGACATGGCCATACAGGAGGATCTTACAAACTGTAGACGCAGCTAACTTGAACATTCTAAGGGTCCGGGGTGCCTGGGTGGAGGAGCTCTGACCGGGACCCAGAACAGAGCCGCAGCAGGCCTTGGGGCAGGAGCTTTTGCTGCCCTGTGTAGCATCAAAGGGAGAGGGAAAAACAGTGCTATATCTAATAAATGTGTTTTTCTCTCACTGCTTCATCTCACTTTTGGCTGCGTTGCGCCAATACACACACCCTTGCACCTTTAGGGCTTCATTTATGAGGAATTGTTTGTGGAGGAAGGGGCACCTTCCTCCACACAAACAATCCCGGGAGGCGTTATTCTTTTTTTATGTGTACAGCAGAATGCAGCACACATGGAAAGAGGAAAAAGCAAGGAGAAATAAAGAATACTTTTCCTCGTTTCGTCTGCTCTGGGGAGGCATAACATTTTCTGTGATTAAGTAAATCTGGACAGGGTCAAAATCCACGGGTGCTGCGTGGGAAAACCCACTGCGATGGCTGTGGAGCGCCTCCTTGACACAGAGTAAGGCAGGCCAGCGACTTGCAATGTCTTACTCTACATCTATGAGGCCATGAAAAGCCACGCAGGGTGGCTCTGCGTCACGTTATAGATTTGATTGAGAAGCTTGCGCCACCAGAGCGTAAAAAAAAGTGACGCTCCTGCAGCACAAGTCTCTCATATATAAGCTCCTTAGTGCCAGTGTATGTGTCTTCTGTCAACCATAGATTTTGTACCAGAAGATTGAATGTATAAATTGCAGGATTTCTGAAGAAAATGTCAAACGCAGAGGGTTTAAAACACTTGCTCCCAATTGCAAGTGAGTGGAAATTCAGCAGCACCTAAATACCGATATTATGGCAGAAGCATTTACCAGGCGATATGACCAACTTTAATTTTCAGTTTTTCTCATGACCCAAGTCTGCAGGCTTTAGAGTTTACTGTGCATTTTCACCACGTAAATTTTAGCTGCCAAAACTCACCAGGCAAACCTACACAGGTGTTATAATAATCAGACATTTCAAGAATTCCAAATGCTGCAGGCTGGACCAATTTCCAGGGCACGCAGAGGCTACTGTGCTCAATTTGCATCAACTGGAGGGTTCCCCGCTGGTGTCCCGGGGCCTCAGTGCTAGTGGACCCAAAACTGGACAACCAAGTACTCCTCTCCAGCACTTGACTCTCTCAGGGTAGCAAGACAGAGCAGTCAAAGGCTCATTCAAGGAGGCTCAATTATACTTATATTCTTTAATGAAATCTCTAACAGCAAAGAAAAAATATATATCATTAAAGAAACAAATCCAACACATATGACAAAATACCAGTACACATAACACAACAACAGCAATTGGTCTTTAGATCTGCTCATAGTTAAGAAGATTCTCAAGTTTTTGGCTCCACTTCACGTGGAATCTTTCCCTTCAGATTGAATCACAAGCGTCCACCTTCTTCAGTTGGAGACCAGATCTGGAAGTGGTGGCGGTGAAGGCATTTCTTCAACAGAGAATATCTCTTTGTGATTCTAACACTCTGACACACGGTGACAAGGTATACGATGCCGCACTACTACAGATGTTATACAAAAATGTACTAGAAACTTAATGACTGTTTCCTGAAAAGACTCATCTAAAATGCCCACCTCTAAAGACGAGCCACGGTTGGTGGTCTTGAATATAGCATATGAACACAGAAATAAGAGAGGCACATATACAGAGACATCAAAAACATAATCCTAGGATTAATCCAAGTAGCAAAAAGAAAAAGCACGATGACAGAGGTACATTTTTAAAATATTGTTGTCAATCCTTCTATTCATAGTATGAGTTTGTGCAGGCAAATAATGCAACACAGCCAATGTGTTTCACCCTTGCAGGCTTCTTCAAGGCTCGTAATAATCCAGTGAGTGCTACAGGGTATTAACCCGAGCATAAGAAGCAAGGTTTCATATAGAATCTTCATGTGTTTCTCAAACGGTCAGGTAGAAAAGTAGCATTGTTGAGGTTTAGGATTTAATAACATCAAAAACCTAAGCGCATAATGTGTCGTGCTAGAAAACAGGGCTAAACGTAGCAGACAAAGATTCACTGCCATGTTCTTTTCTTACTTTTGAAATATATTTCTATATGAAACCTTGCTTCTTATGCTCGGGTTAATACCCTGTAGCACTCACTGGACTATTATGAGCCCTGAAGAAGCCTGCAAGGGTGAAACGCGTTGGCTGTGTTGCATTATTTGCCTGCACAAATTCATACAATGAATAAAAGGATTGACGACAATATTTTAGAAATTTACCTCTGTGATCGTGCTTCTTCTTTTTGCTACTTGGATTAATCCTAGGATTCTGTAATTGATGTCTCTGTATAAGTGCCTCTCTTATTTCTGTGTTCATCTCTTCATGATTACGCCTCACTCCATTTGCCATCATCCTCAGGTTGTTACTTCATGTTTGCAGGAATTGGGCAACTTTAGGGCAGATCACACCCTTTTGGCCAGCTAAGGATTTGTACCCTCAACTTTTGGAACTGTCTGTAGATGGTCCCAGGATTCTTCCTGTATTTCCTCTCCTACTCAGGGAACCTCAGGGCTTTCCTCACAAACTCATTCTGCAGGGCCAACCTCAGCTTGTAGCATGGAAGATTCCAGATCTGCGTGGTTCGTCTGGGACTTTCGAATGATGCATTGTCAAGGATTCTTGGGCTCATTCCAGAAACAAGCACATGCAAGCTGTTCCAGGCATCCTGGGGTAGCAGGTGTATGGAACAGAGACTAAGCCATTAACTGCCTCCCCCTCTAGAAGTGGAAAATTGTTTCGTATTGGTGTTTACTTCAGGTAAGGCCAATAGACCAATCAATACTTGCAGATCAGAGTTTGCAGCCAGGCCTGCCTTAGTCAAAGGTGAACCAGTAGATAAACATTGTATAATGTTCAAGGCCTTAAGAATTATCCATTTAAATGTTCCCCTAAACCCAAGTATTCATCTTTATGGAATATAAAGGTAGTATTTCATTTTATTATATCTTCGCCTCATAATCAGTTTCTTTCTTTCAGTTATCTGCAAATTTGACTAAATTGTTATGTTTGTTTACATTCGGAAGAGTATCCGATGTGAGAGCCTTGGAGGTAGACAATAGGTCATTTCCTCTGCAAGAAGTTACATTTTAAGTCACCAGATATACAAATACTCTCTCTACTTCTGTTTTTTTATCCAGCGTTTCAGACTGTAAAAAGCTATGTACTGATTACTGTTTAGCTATCATAAGCCCCAAACTTCTACTTCCCTTCCTCATTCAACTTTACAACCTGTAAGTTAGTTTAAGAAGTCATTATAGGAAGATGCGTCACACGTGATACGGCTGAAACTCGATGTAACTCCTCAGGAGCTCACTCGGCACGCGGAGCTAGGGGGGCTCATTTATGAGCCCCTGCGTCACTTTTGCGCCACCGGTGCGTCACTTTTTGTGACCTACCAGTGGCGTAAAACATGCGCCATGATGCGCCATATTTACAAAGTGACGCATCTACCTAGATGCGTCACTTTGTAAACCCCTGCGCTACATTATACCTGCGTCAGGTATAATGTATGCAGGGTGGGCGTTCCCACGTACGTAAGCATCGTAGAAGTGACGCAGTGAAATCTACGAGATTTCACTGCGCCACTTCTAGGGTGCAAATGCGTCAATATCTTGCGCCTGCCTCACAGCAGGCGTAAGACTGACGCAGGCCCTTTCACATGGGGCTTGCCCCATGTGAAAGGACACATTGCTGGAGTTGCGTCACTTTTGTGACACACTCCAGCAATGCGTCACTTTTGCGCCTACAGATACGTCAGAAATACTGACGTATCTGTGACTCCTTGCGACATGATGTGTCATACTGTAAATATGACGCATCATTGGAGTCGCAGGGAGGGCGCAGTGAAAAGTGACGCATTACTGTTTTCACGCAGTGATGCGTCACTTTTCATAAAAGAGGCCCGAGGCCTTTTGTGCTGGCACAAATTCACTCAAAGCAACGCAAAGTCTTGGAGGGGTAGTTATTTCCTAGCGCAAAAGGGGGCTCATTTATGAGCCCCTGCGTCACTTTTGCGCCGCCGGTGCGTCACTTTTTGTGACACACCAGTGGCATGAAACATGCGCCATGTTGCGCCATATTTACAAAGTGACGCATCTAGGTAGATGCGTCACTTTGTAAACCCCTGCGCCACATTATACCTGCGCCAGGTATAATGTATGCAAGGGGGGCGTTTTTACGCAACAAAGGGTCGTAGAAGTGACGCAGTGAAATCTACGAGATTTCACTGCGCCACTTCTAGTGTGCAAATGCGTCAATTTCTTGCGCCTGCCTCACAGCAGGCGTAAGACTGACGCAGGCCCTTTCACATGGGGCTTGCCCCATGTGAAAGGACACATTGCTGGAGTTTCGTCACTTTTGTGACACACTCCAGCGATGCGTCACTTTTGCGCCTACAGATACGTCAGAAATACTGACGTATCTGTGACTCCTTGCGACATGATGCGTCATACTGTAAATATGACGCATCACTGGAGTCGCAGGGAGGGCGCAGTGAAAAGTGGCGCATCACTGTTTTCACGCAGTGATGCGTCACTTTTCATAAATGAGGCCCAGGGTGTCTAAAGCTTAAATTGCTTCAGGATATCATTCTCGAGACATTCTAAAAGCAGCAGATTGGACTCAAGAATCTACTTCAAAATGTTTTATTACAAACTTTTACAGCATGTTTCGGCCATGTATATGCAAAGCTTTAAACTTGTCATAAATGGGCCTCGGTCTTGTAATAGAATGAAGCGTCTCCCCTACTGATGTGACAGGAGGTTTGGATTCTGATAAAGAGATGGAGGTGGGAAGTATCCCACCCTGCCTCGCCCTCTGTTTACACTTTCTGTGTCTCTATTCAGTGGAATCTGGAGTCTGGTTTATTTCCCTGATGGGCTCTCATTCTGAAGAGATTCTACTATGTGTTACCAATTTCCGGTTATTAGCTACTTTAAGAATGCGCTCAAGCCTCTGATTTTGAAAGATTTACTTCCATGGACTTTGATTTAGAACAAAGTAGATGGAGTTTGCTGCTGTGCAGGGATTGTTATATGTTGTGCTCTATCATTGAGTGTCATACAGCCTCTGGACTGCTAACCTCTGTGCAATGTGCACCATACTGTGGCAGCCATATTGGAGTTTTCTATTTAATGATACATATGTGTTCTTTGCAGCTAGAGAGTTCGGTAATATTGTATGTAGACAAGGGAACCCAATTGGAAAAGCCATGGATCGTGGGCACTGGTATTTTATATGAACAGTCGTCCCTCACACAGAGGATGAGGTAAGAAAATTGCTATAGAAATCCAATGAGATTAATCTTGAGTTGTCCAGCCGGACACACCTATTTAATTCTTAAGATATTTACACAGAAACCAAAACAATGAAGTGGAAACACAAACCCTGCGACAATTGAAACAAGAAAGGAAACTCAGGCATTTCTTGGTGCTTGAAAGAAATCAGAGGATTGTCAAGCACAAATTAAGGCGAAACACCTTAGCACAAATCAGTGATACATAAACAGCGTCAGGGTGTTAAGGAGTCAACAATGTTTTAATCACATACACAAAGGTTCCGGGATCATCATCAAGACTTAGACATATGGGCCTGAGATTAGTACCGCTTGTGTTAAACGGTGGTGGTCCAACAGGAGACTCAGAAGAACTACGGAGGCAGTTGCATGCCAACTATAAAACCACATTTGTGATCCAATAGTTTAAAGTATAATGGAGTAGAGAGGGCCACAATGGGCAAACGATTAGTGGAGAGCCGGGCAACAAAGATGACACTTCGGCACCCGGAGCGGAATGACCGATGTGCTCGACCGCGAGGGTCCTGACTCATCGGGTGAAGATGATCCCGGTACCTCTATGTATGGGATCGAAACGTCGTTGACTCCCGAACACCCTGACACTGTTTTACGCATCATTGATTTGTGCTAAGGTGTTTACCTTAATTTGTGCTCGACAATCCTCTGATTTCTTTCAAGCACCATGAAATGCCTGAGGTTCCTTTCTTGTTTTAATTGTCGCAGGGCTTGTGTTTCCACTTCATTGTCTTGTTTTCTGTGCAAATATCTTAAGAATGAAACTATTTTGTCTGGCTGGACAACACAATATAGATCTCATTGTATTTCCATAACAATTTTCTTACCTCATCCTTCGTGTGAGGGACGACTGTTCATAGAGATTTCAGTAAACCACATAAGTCAATAATTCTCACCTCTGGCCCTTTATTGGAATTATAACCTCCTGTGACATTTTCCATTGCTGGACTCTTTAAGGTCCCACACATTTCCCTCACGCACCCACTGCTGAGGTCACTCGGGAACGTCTATGTTCAGCAACACAGAACAGATTGCATGATTTTTTATGTTAGTGACTGCGGTAAAAAAGCACGTTTTGAAAAGAAACTGACCTGCCACGTGTAAGCCTGTTGTGCTTAGAAGAAGAACACCAGATTAAATGTTAGTCAAATTTATATTTTAGAGTAGTTCCGGGCAGCAGCGAGACAAGAACGCCGCTCGCTGAAGTTCTTCCCTGGCACTGAGAAACCATTTCTCGTCAGGGAACACTGTTTTGGCACTACGCGGCCGCACAGCATGGAACACAAAATCGGAGGCTCCCGGGAGTGGCGAGGTAGGTTGTTAGACCATCATTTTGTCTAATTGATACCTTTTTCCTCTTTGACATGCCGCTCCCGGTGGGCTCCTCATATTGGCTGTCATTTTTAGGGCTCCTGATCTCGAGTCTCCTCAGGAGCCGGGGAACCTGAGATTCTTCCTTTCCTTCCTGCATCAGAGACATTGACTAACAGGCAAAAATAAGAGCAAATGAATTTATAAGCATATATTGCTCACACTCTTGTTCTCCTCAAGGATTTGAATGGTTCTGGACAATATTTCAGGAAACACCACAACAGTTTTCAGACTCATATTGGTTTCTACTGATTTCACACACACACATGATGACTTTTTCTTTATTTGTATTCACATAATAAGACTAATTTCAATGGATTATTGAGTCATCTGTTGTGCATTTAGTTCCGATTGAGCCTTGATGGCTACTTAGTGACTAGGAGAAAAGCTATTGCTCTCTGGCATTTTCGGTTTTGGAGCATACATATTCAAGTAAAGTTCAGGCTTCTACTACTTCTCGTGCCAACGGACACAAGGAGTCTGGTACCAATGCGAATAAAAGGGTTAAGAAGGACCCTGCTTCTCCAAACAAATCACCGCTGCCTCTGACGCTAGAGGATGTTATGGACGAATTGAGAAATGTGCAACCTTTTATGGCAGATACTTCTGCAACGCTTCAAAGAATTGAAGATAAGCGGTCAGGATTGGATTCAAGACTTACTGAGGTTGAACAAAGAATCAGTGATACTCAGGATGTTGCTGCTAAGGTGAAGACTCTGTCTAAGTAGGTTCTTCAGCTGAAAAAGTTATCAGAAGATTTGGGGAACCGTTATAGATGGAATAACTTACGAATTTATGGTATACCGGAGTCTTTGGAAGGTCCTGATATGATCAGTTTTTTGAAGTTGCATATACCAAAAATAGTAGGCTTGCCAAGACCTACAGAACTCAACATACAACGGGCACACAGGATTGGTCCCCTCAACGTCTCAAACTCAAACAGACCACGAGGAATTATTGAATTATTAGGGATAACTGCACGGAGGATATTAAGAAATGCACTCAAGAAGGGGCAGACCCGAATCAGGTTCTTAGTGCTTTTCAAAGCTTGTCGGAGAAGGTGTCTGACCTGATGATGGTCCCAGTAAAGAACACAGAGAATGAGGGTTCGAGATGGTTTAATCACGTTTGTTCCAAGGCGGCACGTAATCTAAGGATAGCCTTGGCAGCCAATCCTAGAATAAAAGCGAATGTAAAGTTGTGTCGCAAAGAATACAAGTCTGCCATCGCCCTACGCAAGGAGTCTTTAAGAGTGGAGGCCTGGGATGAGATTCTTGATCCCTCTACTTTAAAATGTAGCTCTAGATTCTGGGCGGTAGTAAAAAAAACATTCTTGGTCCAGGACCCGGGTGATGGCCTAGAATGCTGCATTACAAAGGAAGAGCGGGAATCACATTTTAAACAATTGTACAGTTGTGTGGTGACTGAAAATGTTAACTTGCTCCCTGGCAATAGTGGTGGAACCATCACGTTTGATAGAGGCGAGGTTATGGAGGGCATAGAGGGACTCACAGCCAGGAAAGCTCCTGGCCCTGATGGGATCCCACCAGACTTATATAAGTCTGAACCTAGCTTTTGGGCACACATTTTAGAGTCGGTCTTTAACGCAGCTGCTGAAATTGGCTGTCCCCTATCATGGGGAGTCTCAACGATTGTCCCTGTTTTTAAGAAGGGGGATAGGGGCAGTCCTCTTTGTTACAGGCCAATTTCATTAATAGACTCTATGGTGAAAGTAGTGGGGAGAATTCTGCTGCAGAGATTGTCAAACTGGGCGTTGGAAAATAACATCATGTCCATCTCCCAGTATGGCTTCTGCAGTGGACGTTCTACTATAACCTAATGCCTTAATCTTTTCTTAATACTAAGTAAATACACTGTTGTTCAGAAGGGCACTGTCCATCTCGCCTTCATGGATCTGTCATCAGCCTTCGACAGGGGATGGCTGTGGCAGTCCATGAGGGAGAAGGGTGTGGACAGTGGGATTGTTCATTTTCTGGTAGACCTACACAGTAACACTAGTGCAAATGTTAGGTATTTGTCGGATCTGTGTACCACTGGAAACTTTGATATCAAGAAGGGTGTGCGCCAAGGTTGTATTCTCGCCCCCTTCCTTTTTAATTTTTATATTAATGAGTTAGATACCGTTTTGCAGAAGGTACAGGCCAACT
This sequence comes from Triturus cristatus, assembly GCF_964204655.1. Classification (NCBI taxonomy): domain Eukaryota; kingdom Metazoa; phylum Chordata; class Amphibia; order Caudata; family Salamandridae; genus Triturus; species Triturus cristatus. The sequence continues at coordinate 1,153,915,506 of NC_140594.1, forward strand.
GTCCTAGAGTTGGTAGGTGGGGTATTCCTGTTCTTTTATATGCAGATGATGCGGTTTTAATCTCTAGAACCGAGAAGGGTCTCCAAGCTTTATTAAATGCTTTTACATCGTTCATGACAGAAAGAGACCTAATGGTCAACAATTCCAAATCATTTATTATACAAGTTGGCCTACAGCCAAGAAGGAACTTTGTATTTAAATTGGATGATGTATCTATCCCCATTTCGAAATCGTTCTCGTATCTCGGGGTCCTATTTGATATCAAACTAAGTTGGGGCCCCCACCTGGCCAAAAAGAAAGGGGAACTGGCAAGGGTTAACGCTACCATTTTTAACTTTGCATCGAAATTGGGGAAGAAGCCCAACAATACCATGATGAAACTCTACAATGCAAAATCAGTGGCAGCTGATGTTTATGGCAGTGAATTATGGGGCTATGTGGCTGGAGAACAGCTACAGGTGGCTGAAAATGCCTTTATGAAGCGTCTTCTATGTGTTCCAATTGGTACATCTAATTTGGCAGTACATGAAGAATTGGGGGCACAATATTTATGTGACATTTTTTCCCTGCGCCCTTTGACCTGCTGGGTAAAACTGTGGCTGAACCAGGACATTCCATTAACCCACTTGATTGTGAGAGATCTTGTGTCCCATGATAAGGCAATGTGCACCCCCTGGCTAAAATATCTGAAATCCTGTTTCTCTCGACTTGGCTGTCTGGAGTTGTTTGAAAATCCAAGCGGGATTGTAAAAGGGGATGTGGAGGCAATTAAGCATGCTTTTTATATGGGGAGAAAGGTTCAACGAGAAGGAGAGGAGCTCCTGGAACCCAGTATTAGGAAATATGTCATGTTAAAAACATGCGAGACAATGGAGCCATACCTGACGGGCTCACTTAGCTCCCACGAGAAGTTCCTGCTGACAAGGTTCAGGTTAAATATCTTTCATCATCCGTTAATTAGACCTAAAACAGATATTTTTAACAAGGCTGCAGCTCCCTGTGGCTGCGACGGAAAGTCTCCACAGGACATGCTGCCTTTTATATTTTTATGTAAATTTTATGAATACCCGCGCAAACGCTATCTGGTTGCTCTTTTAAAGAAACTTAATTTTAACCAGATCAGACCAGCACTAACGTATTTACAACTTTTGAACAGTGACAGTGTTCTCCATGTAACTGAATTCGTAAAACTACGTGTTGGCTTGCAGTGGGCTTGCAGCGAAGAAGTATATCACGGAATAAAGACAAGATATGAACATTTGGCATTTAATCAGAGAACTTTATTTTTGATGTGTACCTGCACCATTATATGATCTTTACTTTTGAATCCTTTTGCTCGGTTTTCAAAATTTGTTAATGTATGAGGTAAACTTTGTTTGCCTAAATTACGACGCTGGTGGTCGTCGTATTGTTTACCTGTAGCAAGGGTTCTAGTTTGTTTTCAGAACTAATATTTTCACTTCCCTGCGCAAATTGTCCCTACCACTGTGGTTTTTGTTGAATTCTTAAAACTGTCTGTTAAATTGAGAACCTGTATGGACCAATGGGGTTGCCTCCTTACTGTTTGATTGCCTCATCTACCTCAGGATCCTATTATATGGACTATACTATACTTTGCGCTATTTGCACTTTACTGATTATGAATTCATTGTACGGTATTGGTGAAATCCTTTTAACATTTGTTTTTAACTGTGATGTTTATATGTATACTTTTATGGTTTGAATCAAAACCGAAATAAAGTTTCAATTGATTGATTGATTGACTACTTTCTTCAATACTCAGATCTAATGATGATTCTTACGTACCTAAACAACAAAAACAAACGTTGTGGTATGGTCAGAAGATATTTCTCAGTCAAGATGTCTCAAGACCTACGGCAAATTGTCGAAAAGAATTTCTGGAACTCAGACCTACGCTTCGATCCATGAATGCTTGTTATGGTCTTATACATCCCTGCTTCTTCAAAGTGACATATAAAAGACAGGACAATTACTTTTGAGGATCCTGCGGAGCTCAAGAAATGTATTCACATGCACAAAGGAGAAGACATGGAACTTACTAAATCTTAATTGTTTCATATCTTTCATTTAACATGTGTTGTTCTCCTTTTCTCATGCAGGTACCTATCCTCCCCTTGTTCTGATGGAATTGTTCCTGTGTAACATTGTTCATCTATCCAAATGCCCATGTTTTGTTCAGCTGCGTTGTTGTCTTAATGTATGATAAGTCTTGGTGGTGCTGTGTTGGTTACGTTTTCTTCACTCTCATTTCGTTCTTCCAATGTTTGTTGTTTCCAAATGTATTTTTTCTCGGTGTTCCTTCCAGAGCTCTGTCTACTCCACTTGTTCTACCGTTCTCATATCTGTCATTAAACATGCTTTTTTCTCCTTTTCTCATGCAGGTCCCTAACCTTCCCTTGTTCTGATGGATTTGTTTCTGTTCAACATTGTTCACTTATCCAAATTCTCATCTTTTGTTCGACTGCTCTGTCGTCTTAATGAATGGTAAGTCTAGGCAGCGCCATGTTGGTTATGTTTTCTTCATTCTCATATCGTTCTTCCAATGTTTGTTGTTACCAAATGTATTTTTTCTCAGTGTTTCTTCCAGAGTGCAGTCTACTCCTCTCGTTCCCCCTTCTCATTATTAGTGTCTTTTTTGTTCTTGATTCTCATGGCTAAAGCCCTTTGGCTTTTTGTCATCCTTCTACTCTGTATACACCAGAGGAGGCAGTGTTCTCCTTTTACTCTTCTCATCCTTTCATCAATCTTTTTCTTATCTTTCTTTTCCACTTTTTTCTATTCTATATTCTATTACTATCCAGTGAACTTCATTATTTTCACAAAAGCTCTATTAGTTCTTCCTGTTTTCCACTCAGTCCAAGTGATGTGGATGACTATGTACACCGTTTCCACTTCTTTCTATTTTTTCTCCGGCATTTTTCTTCCTTTTTCTTTTTGTCATATTATGTTGTTAAATGGTACTCATGCGTACTCAAACTTCAACCGCTTTTTTTCATATTTATTATGGTGGGTTGTGATATCTACCTTTTACAGTTTCACGATGAACTTGTTATTAGATTATTATATACTGCTTCGATGAATGGCTTGCATATTGTCTCATGGAATGTTAAGGGTCTTCGTAACCCAGTCAAGAAGTAAAGAGTGATGTCACATTTATGAACGTTAAAATGTCATGTGGCCTTATTACAAGAGACATGCCTTAGAGAGCAAGAAATACCCTCTTTACGTAGACATTGGGTTGGGAGTGTTTTCGCCTCTCCAGCCATGAATAATAAGGATGGTGTTATAATATTATTTCATAAATTCTTATGTACACAATTGTTATTCGAAGTTAAGTATGATAACGGGAGATGGCTTCTGTTAAACCTTAAGATCCATGATACCCAATTATCGATCTGCAATGTTTATGGTTCTAATGGTATAGATTTAAACTTTTGGAATGAATTTTCTATTCTTCTTCGTCCCATGCAACAGAAAATCTTATAGTGGGTGGTGACTGTAATCAACTGATGGACCCTTTTCTTGATCGTAAATCTCAAACTAGGTTTGTTCCAAATAAAATGCACAGGACCTTTTCATAAAGCTATATCTTCTACGGAGCTGGTGAACATTTGGAGAATTTCACACCCAGATGTTTTAGAGTTCTCCTTTTTCTCCCCAGCACATGATTTTCACTCTCGATTCGATTTCATATTTCTCACACAACCCACTCTTCAATTCTTGACACATAGGTTCAATACTTATTTCTGACCACGCCCCTGTAATAATAGATTTGGACTATCCCACTCCTATATCCACTTCACGCAGATGGAGATTTAATAATGCTCTTCTACTTGACAACCAATTCATTGAGCAATTTGCATTGTTTTTACAGGAATTGTCTGAGAACAATCTTCCCTTAGACTCACAGATTAATTTTATTTGGGATGCAATTAAGGCCACGGCTAGGGGGTTTATAATAAACTTTGTTGCACATAAAAAGAGGAAGGCAGTTAGAGATTCAATGCTACTCTTAAAACAAATAAAGACCCTAGAACATGAATATTTCTCCTCAAATCACTCAGATTCCCAGTCTAATCTCAAGCTAAACTGCAATATAATACACAGTCCTGGGATAGCGCTTACGGTAGTTTGCTTAAGTTTAATGCAAAATTGTATGGTGGTCGTAAAAAGGCTGGTAAATCTCTGACCAACTATCTTAAAATTCAAAAGCAAAAATCCAAGATTGTTCCTATAATAGACGGCGATGGGGTCAGGCATGTTAATGACTCCAAAATACTAGAATGCTTCACAGAATACTATACTAAGCTGTATACTCCTGAATCCTCTCCTTCAAGTGATCAAATTGATGCCTATTTCCAATCCTTTCCCAAACCCCCAGAGAAGTTGGTTGACTTTTCTTCTCTCGACAGTCCAATTACGGAACAAGAAATTTCTAATGCCATTCTACACCTTCCAAAAGACAAAACTCCTGGGCCTGACGGTTTTTCTGTACATTTTCTTCTTCACTTCAAACACCTGTTAGTTCCTAAGTTATTTCTTCTCATCAACCACTTTTCTAATCTTGGAAAGACTCCAGGCTCCTTTTCTCTGGCCATGCTTTGTCTCATCCCTAAGAAGGACAACGATCTCTCTCAATGGGGTAATTACAGACCTATTTCACTTATTAATATGGATGGTAAGATCTTTGCTAAATTACTGGCTCTTCGCATCAATCAGTTCATCCCCGAATTGGTTGAGAAACATCAGTCAGGGTTTGTAAAGGGTCGTTCCATTGCAGAGAACTCTAGAACTCTAGAACTTTTCTTGAGACAATTCATCTGGCTTCCAGGTTGAACTCACCTGTTGCTGCCATAACTCTGGATGCAGAGAAAGTATTCGATAGAGTTTATTGGGGGTTCATCTTCGGAGCACTGAAATGGCACAGCTTCAGCCCCGACATTATTTGTTATATCCAGCTATTATACTCTGCCCCCTCCACTTCTATTTGGGATAACGGTCATCAATCTTACTATTTTTCCCTCCAAAGAGGTACTAGACAAGGTTGCCCTTTGTCTCCACTTCTATATATTGTAGCTTTAGAACCATTTTTGGAAAAAATGTGTCGTCCTCCACTGTTTACCGGTTTTCAATCTAAAAATATTGACATCAAATTTACAGCATGTGCGGATGACAGATATGTTTAAAGACACAGAGTTTACATGGAACTCAAAATAAATTAAGTGTTTAGGTGTCTTATATACTAATAACATTAAAGAAACCATTAGATTAAACCTCAATGAGATCATCACGAAAATCATTGTGTTAACGGAAGGCTGGTCTCCAGTATTTCCATGTCCTGGTGGGGTAGATTAGCAACAATTAAAATGATGCTGCTACCAATTATCAATTTCTACCTAATAATGCTCTCGCTTACCCTCCCACTAACTTTCTTTTAAAACATTAACCGTTCCTTAATCAACTTCCTGTGGAATAAACGCAAGCCTTGAATTTCGCTATATCGTCCGCAGCAATCCAAGGACTCTGGTGGGGTAAATTTTCCTAACCTTCGACGCTACCATTCCGCTTTTACTCTGAAACAGATCTGGACTTCTCTTTCGACCAACCCTGACACAACGCTAACCACCTGGGGTCAAATGGAACAGGCTCAACGTACTCCTCTTTCTTTAAAAGAGGCCGTTCATATTTGTCAACACCCCAGGACCTTTTTCTCTCCAATACTTGCCCATTCTATGGCAGCTGCGAAACCTTTAATTGCTTCTTCTAATTCAAATATAGATATTATTTCACAATCACCTATCTGGTACAATAAATACTTAAAGCTAAACAATAGAGCTCTGTTTTGGAAAGAAAGGATCGACAAAGGTATTATAACCATCGGCCATATACTTACAGATGGCTCTCTATTAGATTTTTCAGAGATTCAAAGAAAATGTCATATTTCCTCTCAACACGCCACACAATTTCTGCACCTTAAAACGTCCCTTCTCCTCTTCCTCACTCAGGACTCTTCTGCGGGTCCACAGAATCAGCCCCCCTCTTACAATTTAGATTTCTCCTCTCAAATAAAGGCATCTGGTATCTATACAATGTTGTCCCGTCCTTCAGACTTGAGAACAAATTCAAGGTGAAACTCTTGTGGGAAAGGGACCTTCACCAGGAGTTTCCCTTCCAGACCTGGAGCTCCATATGAGCTGAGATCCACACTTCCTCTCGTTCCGCAAGCACAACACAAACAATGTAGTATTTTTATAACGGGCTCTTCTTGACCCCTGAGGCCCTCCATAAGTTCCAACTCACTAACAATACAGATTGCTGGTCTTGTTCTCACGACAAAAGTGATTTTTTACACTTGTTTTTTCTTTGTCCTTTGGTTCACAGGCTCTGGCGGCTCATTTGGAAGAAACTTAATGAAATTCTGTCCACATCATTCTCTTTTGATATTTCACATATTTTTTTAGGCAGCTCTTCCTCCCTGTGGCACTCTCAAGGGAATATAGGAAAGTTTATTGATTTGGCTATAGCTATTGCCGTGCAGACTATCACCATGAATTGGAAAGATACCACTAAAATTACTTTTATTGCCTGGTGGAATCTTTTAACTGATCATCACAGATTGCATCGCGCATATGCCACTTCCACTCCTTTACTGATTAAAAAAGATCTATTATGGTTGCCACTCACAACATTCCTATCCAGGCAAGCGGCTCTATCCAAATCTACGGTCACTAGTTATAAACCTCCATAAATGTCGGTAAATCTTCATTAAGTTAACATGGTTATTATTGCACTGCTGTTATTGCTTATTATTCCCTTGTCCTCTTCTCCATTTCTCTTTCTTTTTCCTTCTCCCACTTTTCTTCTCTTACAAAATCTCCTAAAAATGCATATTGTTTTCTAAATAGTTTATATTTTTCAATTCGAGCTCAGGTTTATTGAACTGTTAAGCTTTCATATATTTCTTTTATTCACCGTGCTTGAATTGTACTGTTTTGAATATTGTGTTTACTTTATATTTGTCTCTCCATATAATTTCAATAAAGCATTTCAAACACAAATTTATATTTTAAATATTTTAATGTTATTGCCATACAGTAAATGTACTTGTGATATGATCCCTAAATGTATCTAAAATAAAAATGAGTAGATCAATCTAATTTATGCCCGAGATTGATGCCGCTGACCCAGTCATGGATCCGTGGGGCGCAGAAGTCAGTGAGCAGAAGGGCGCTAACTGTGCAATACCAGAGTGTGTGGCCAGCGGCAGCCATCTTACCCCGGAGCTCATCACAAAGACATCTCCATAATTCACGCCTATTATTGGCCATCCTAAATGGGACAACGTATCAATTACTACTCATAATTTGTTGACTCCTGGGGAGAGGTTAAGGGCTGGAGCAGGGCCCGCTGAGCTGGCGCGCGGCTGCCACGTCATCTGTCGCTGCTCTAATCAAGTTATCATACTCCCATCTTTCACAGGCCCGGTCACTCCTTTCAAAGAGACAACATGGCAGACAAATTCTATCAGCAGGACCATGCGGTGCCCGGGAGGCGGCTGAAAGGTACCTGTAACCTCTGCGCGGCCTTCCCTGGCCCATGTTGGGGGTTCACCCGGGCCAGCGCCATGCTGCTTCGGGGCCGCCATTCACGAGGCCAGGGAACGGCCCATGGGGCCCTTTGAGTGGGAAGTCAATTATTCTCTCCAAGAGCATTCATGAGACGGAGGCACACAATATGGCGCCCAGGGGGAGTCCGCTAAAGTTGCCACGGTTATTTCAGGGCATGAGTCCTTCAGAAATGGACAAAACAAATCCATAACCTGGCAAAATCTAGGCAATAAACTTTAAACCCTGTGCATTTTTTTAAACAGAGATATTTGCACATTTATGTTTTTATTTCTGTTTTTTATCCTGAGCCATATATGTGGATGTACTATTGTGCATAAGTGGTAGATCAGATGCAGGGCATAGGTTGTATAAATGGCAAGACTTTCTGGGTTAATTTTGGGGGTTCAACTGGAGTCCTTAAATTTTGAAATCAGTCTTGATCAATTTTCATACAGCCGCCCCCACAAAAAATGCAATAAAACAGTGTGATTCCAATGTTTACAAAAACATGCTGTGCCGCAGTGAAGGTACAGCATGCATTTCTAATTTAAAGGAGAAGTATTGCAGGTTTCTCTGGTGGGCAGTGAGCGCCAATAACTTTTGGCACTGCCTCTCTTTCCCTCACTCTGTCACTGGCACACTCTCACATGCATACCTTCACATGATCACTGCATCTCTTTCCCTCACTTTGTTACTTGCATACTCTCAAATGCACACCCTCACATGTTCACTGCATCTCTCTCCCTCACTCTGATACAGGCGTACTCTCAAATGCACACCCTCACATGTTCACTGCATCTCTCTCCCTCACTCTGATACAGGCGTACTCTCAAATGCACACCCTCACATGTTCACTGCATCTCTCTCCCTCACTCTGATACAGGCGTACTCTCACATGCACACCCTCACATGATCACTGCATCTCTTTCCCTCACTTTGTTACTTGCATACTCTCAAATGCACACCCTCACATGTTCACTGCATCTCTCTCCCTCACTCTGATACAGGCGTACTCTCAAATGCACACCCTCACATGTTCACTGCATCTCTCTCCCTCACTCTGATACAGGCGTACTCTCACATGCACACCCTCACATGATCACTGCATCTCTTTCCCTCACTTTGTTACTTGCATACTCTCAAATGCACACCCTCACATGTTCACTGCATCTCTCTCCCTCACTCTGATACAGGCGTACTCTCACATGCACACCCTCACATGATCACTGCATCTCTCTCCCTCACTCTGTTACAGGCGTACTCTCACATGCACACCCTCACATGTTCACTGCATCTCTCTCCCTCACTCTGATACAGGCGTACTCTCACATGCACACCCTCACATGATCACTGCATCTCTCTCCCTCACTCTGTTACAGGCATACTCTCACATGCACACCCTCACATGATCACTTCATCTCTCTCCCTCACTCTGTTACAGGCATACTCTCACATGCACACCCTCATATGATCACTGCCTCTCTCTCCCTCGCTCTGTTACAGGCGTACTCTCACATGCACACCCTCACATGATCACTGCCTCTCTCTCCCTCACTCGGATACAGGCGTACTCTCACATGCACACCCTCACATGATCACTGCCTCTCTCTCCCTCACTCTGTTACAGGCGTACTCTCACATGCACACCCTCACATGATCACTGCATCTCTCTCCCTCCATCTTTGTGCACTTTCAGAATATAAAATAGTCCCCCTCACATGACAATGCAATGCCAGGACTGCACAGTAGCTTTAATAATACACCACGCAGCCATGTGTTGCCACGCAACATGTGGTGAGATGAGAGAGCAACATTCCTTTGGGTGGAGCAAGGTCAACATAATGCATATTTTACAGAATTAGTAAAAATTGGTCTTGCGGAGACCTGCGCTGTCAAGCAAGACCTTAAAATGTCCAGTACAGTCTAACCTGTAGATGAGAGGTCAGGGGCACCGCTGACCCCTCTGGACGCCGCAGTCTGACAGCAGGAAGGGGCCAAGGGAGTCTCTGAGCCTCTGGCCAGCGGCGGCCATCTCACCCCGGAGCTCATCCCACAGACATCTCACCCCGGAGCTCATCCCACTGACATCTCACCCGGAGCTCATCTCACAGACATCTCACCCGGAGCTCATCCCACAGACATCTCACCCCGGAGCTCATCCCACTGACATCTCACCCGGAGCTCACCCCACAGACATCTCGCCCCGGAGCTCATCCCACAGACATCTCACCCCGGAGCTCATCCCACTGACATCTCACCCGGAGCTCATCTCACAGCCCTCTCACCCGGAGCTCATCTCACAGCCCTCTCACCCCGGAGCTCATCCCACAGACATCTCACCCCGGAGCTCATCCCACTGACATCTCAACCGGAGCTCATCTCACAGCCCTCTCACCCCGGAGCTCATCCCACAGACATCTCCATAATTCAAGCCAATTATTAGCGATCCTAACTGGGACAACAGATCAATTACTACTCATGATTTGTCGACTCCCGGGTAGAGGTTAAGGGCTGGAGCAGGGCCCGCTGGGCTGGGGCCCCGTCATCTGTCGCTGCTCTAATCCAGTTATCACCCCCCATCACAGGCCCGGTCACTCCTCTCAAAGAGACAACATGGCAGACAAATTCTATCAGCAGGAGCGGGGGTGCCCTGGGGGGCGGCTGAAAGGTACCTGTAACCTCTGCGCGCCCCCCGGCCCATGCTGGGGGTCCACCGGGGCCAGCGCCATGCTGCTGCGGGGCCGCCATTCACCAGGCCTGGGAACGGCCCATGGGGCCCTTTGAGTGGGAAGTCAATGGAAGTCAATTATTGTCTCCAAGAGCATTCATGAGACTGAGACACACAATATGGCGCCCAGGGGAGCCGCTCTGTTGCCAGGGTTCGCAAACCTTTAGATGTGTTCTATGTGGGCACGTCTTTCAGAAACGGAGCAAAAACAAGGCAGTGCCCGGGGAAATGAAGGCGATAACATTTTGAGCCATTTCATTTTTTTTAAACACAGACGTTTGCACATGTATTTGTTTGCGTGTCTTGAAGCAGGGGTGGTGGTATATGTGCGCCAGAAAGAGAACAACATTTATGTGTGACATTTAACTTCTTGCTCCAGTGAAAGAGACACCATTAAAACAGAAAACCATAAACAGAACAGACCCCAGCAAACACAATAACCCAGTGAGCAAACTTAAACCCAGAGGGGCAGATTTTACAAGCCCCTTGAGACATGTTTACGAGAAGTGACGCAACGGCGTCGTAAACAATGCACCACTATGCGACAGATTTACAACGTGGCGCATCTAGTGAGATGCGTCACGTTGTAAAGCCCTGCGCTACATTATACCTGCGTCAGGTATAGTGTATGCAGGGTGTGCGTTCCGTCGCAAGGAAGCCCCTTAAAAGTGACGCAGTGAAATCTACAAGATTTCACTGTCTCTTTTACGTCCCCGCTGCGTCAAATCCTTACGTCTGCTTGAAGTAGCGTGTTAGGTATGGGGCGCCCCTGAGCATTGCTGGAGCTGTGTCTCGCTTGCAACACGACTCCAGCAATGCGCTGCCCTTACGGCATAACATGTGACACGCATCTGACTATCCTTGTGCCACTGTGCATCGCGTTGTAAATGCGACGCATCCGTGGTGGTGCAATGGTTTTCCTATGTGACGCATCTTTACTGGCGCATCCCTGCTAATATGAAGGGATGCGCCAGTCCTTGTAGATCTGCCCCAGAATTTCTAAGACTTTGCACCAGCACAACGCAAGGTGACACAAAGGGGTACAAAGTGGCACATGTCGCGTACTGTTAACCCCAAAAGATGCTTTGTGCTGTATAGGTGAAATCTTCACAGCGCAAAAACAGTTTTGTGCCACTTTGTGATGCCTTGGTTTGTAACTGGGACAGATCAACACAAAGGCTCTGACACAAAGCCCAAGCTACTAAGGGGGATATGGACAATCGAAGTGGCAGAGTGAGGCGTTAGCCGTTGGCTTAACGCCTCACTCTGCCACTTCTGAAACACAAGGCTGCACCATATTTACAAGGATATGGGGCAACCTTGCGTTTCCCCCGCGATAGCGCTGCACTTAGCTGTGTAGCACCAACGCAGGCCCCCTTACACCATAGTGCAAGGGTTTCTGCGTGCAGGGAAGGATTGTTTAGGTGTACGAAGGTGTCCCTTCCAGCACATAAACAATCCTGAAATGCCATTATGTCCCTTCCATGTATGCTGCTTCATGCAGCCCACATGGAAGTTACAAAATGGCATTTAAAAAAAAGATTGTTTATGTACAGGAAGGGGGGCCTACACGCTAACCATTGCGTGAAAGGAGGCCTTATTTACAAGGCAGTATTGAGCCACGTTAAGTGGTTTATTGCTGCCTTGTAAATAAGGCAAACGCCCCGATCGCCACCACAATGTCGGTAAAAGTGACGTTCCTGTGGCGATATGGGCTTGTACATATGCCCCTAAGATTGCCAGACCTTGATTTGCAATGAACGATTACCTGAAGCAGGTGCAAACAAGGGGACACTGGTTCATTTCTCGAGCCCTTGTGTGTCTTCTGGTGTGCACAGCACGCTTCCAGTGCATGGAAACCCTCTGGGTTTGTTGTGACGTTGATATTTGTTCTGCAAGGTATGCCTCCAGTACAACTTCTATGTTAGGCAGCGCACACTCACCTCTGCACCAAGATGCAAAGGCGTGCGCTGCACCCGGCACCCTGTTTGCGCACCAGCACAGGGAATGACGTCAGCAGCAGGCCAATCTTTGTAGATATGGTGCTGAACAGTCTTTTCTCCTGCTCGCAATTCAGGTGAGTCCTATTGTCTTTGTCAATTCTTGTCATTTTGAGCTCAGATAGAGCTCAGATCCTATTACATCCTATTTTTAACTGGCACAAAAAAATAACAAAACTATTTTGCACCGTTTATTTTGCTTGATTTACAGTAAAAAATGCATTTAGCATTTGCTTAAAATTAATTTCTTGTTTCACCAGTGCAACGTTTACCTGGAAATCAGATTCAAATATTCAAATCAGCTTTTCTCCTGTTTTGTAACTTATCTTTGGTGTAATCTTTATACAGAATGAGTAATTTTTTCTGTTACCTTCTTTTACAATTTGACTTTGGTTATTTGTATTGTCGCAAGCTGTATATCTACAAAAGACCCTCGAAGTGTTTGGGCTACTAATAGATGAACTTACATAAACTGCACACAGACTTCTTATATGTTTGCTACATTCATGCAGGGAGCTAAATTTACAGTTTAACATGAACTGCAAAACTGTACATATCGCAAACAGAAAATGTAAAATAACATGTAAGAACAATAGTACTCGGATGAAGCAGAGTTATTTGAACACCAAGGGCCTCATTGGCAAAATTTTGGCGATGGGCAGTGCCACAAGGCTTCTTGCTGCCCTGTGTCAAAAGCAATGGGCAGGAATGGTGCCGCATCTATGAGATACGGCGCATCCCTGTCCTTTCCCCCTGCATTGGAGCACAAATGGCTGCCATGCGCCAATGCAGACACCCTTGCACCGTGGAGCAAGGGTGTTTGTGTTGAAATCCAGTTGCGTTTGTGCAGCAAGGGGCACCTTCCGTCACAAAAGAAACAGTGCCCCAGCCCTGGGCATGTGCATGTTTTTGACACATCCCAAGGTTACCGCTATGTTGTAAATCTGGGAATGTGTCAAAACCCATGGGCGTTGAGTGGGGACACCACCGCAGCGCCCATGACACACCTACCCCATGCAGCGTGAGGCAGCGCAGCGACTCGGAAGAGGAGAGGAATGTGCCACATCTCATAGATACAGCGCACTCCTGCCCTTTTCTTGCGGCACTGCCCTGTGCCAAAATGGTGTGAATGAGGCCCTTCTGGTGGACCGTACCGATACTCACCGATACTCACAGAGGGCTCTGAGCCGCTCATTCATTGACCTTCTTGTCAATTTCATTTGATTGCTTCTTATTCGCTGGCTTTCCTTCTTTTATCTTGGTCTCTCCTTTGGAGCATAGCTACTTTACCTTCCTTCTGAGTGGGTGAATTGTATCCTTCCATGACTCACATCAGGGAACTGCTTTTTTTCTTTTCTTTGAGCATTCCATGGGAGGGCATGTGTTTTCTTGCTCTCTTCCTTATGTTCTGCTCCGACTACCTCCCCAACTCTTGCATTCTCTATGTTGCTCCCCACCCATCACCGATCAGCCACAAAAACGCACAGTCACATGTATATTTTTCCTTGTTTGAATATAAAGCAGACATTACCAGGTTGAGTTTCCTTCATCTCCTGCCTTCCACATGTTGTATGAATGCTCAGACGCTGGCACACGAGGGCAGCATTCACGATGCTTTGGGAGAGGTAAGCAGCTGCCCTCACTCAGCACCTAAGGCAGAAAGTTTACTTAGAATGATTCCTTACGAGATGTCTCTTCTTCCTGAGAAAACACACAAAGGGAGATGGGGGAGCGCTTGCAATAAGTTTAACCTCTTGCAGTCCCTTGGGATAGCATTCCAACCCATCGTTCTTTTGCTCACCACGCCACCTCAGATTAGCCCCAGCCATATGCAAATCAGTCTTGGTCCTGCTCTAATGGGAACGGTCCAGCCCGAACCGCCAGGCTAGGTTCACTCTGGAGGGAAACACAAGCAACCCAGGTCTATCTCAGCCTGATGGGGCTTCTTCAGTCACATGTAACTTGGTTCCAGTGGCACAATGAGCACAGGACCTACGCCTGGGCCTACCCTTCGGGTCACCTAGGGCATTAAATCAAACAGACATAAGTTGATGGGAGGAATCTTACAATACATCTAACCAGTGGTCAATTGCCATTGTATATTTGCCCACCATGCCACCTCAGTTTGGATGCAGCGATACACAAATGAGTCTTGACCCTGCTAGGATGGGAACTGCCTAATCCGAACTACCCAGCCCGGTGTTCCCTGAACTGGAACAGACGCAAGCCACGACTGGTGAAGCCCTGATTGTGGCTTGTCAGTTGGGCGTAGCTTGGTCCCAGTGGCACAGTGAGCACGAGACCCCCATCTGGCCATACCCTTGTCCAATTAGGGCGGTACATCAAACCCACAAAAGGTAATGTGAGAATTGCTGGCAATAATTCTAACCACTGTCAATTGCTCAGGGTGGCACTTCAACCCTTCGTTCTTTTGCTAACCATGCTACCTTAGATTCGGCCTTGCCAAACCAGTCTTTGTCCTGCTCCAATGGGTTTCTAGCTCTTTCCCACAGTGCCATAAATCGACTATTTGGGCTTTTACAGACACCAAATGGCCATAGTACTTATTCCAGTTCAAAAGCTTTTGATAACAAAAAAATGGCAGGTGTTTTCTTTTACATTGTTTACCTTTGGATTCTTTCAGTGCCTAATTTGTAAGATAATGAGTGTCAGTGTCCCAAGCACTGCTCAAAAGACAGCGGACGTGCTACTAAATGTGCCTGCCCTGAATACCTAAATAAATAAAGGAAACAAAGGTCTCTGAAGGGGGTAGTGTGACAGCACACACAGAAAGAGGAAAACGCCTCCATGGATTGTTTTTGTGCAGAACAATCCTCGCAACAATGCAGACACCCTTGCACCGTGGTGTAAGGGTGCCTGCGTTGGCGCTGGGCTGCAAATTGTGTGCCGGTGCTGGCTAAAAGGACAGGAATGCACTGTATCTTGTAAATATGTTGCATTCCTGCCCTTGCGAACTGGCCTCGGACAGCGCAGCAAGAAGCCTTGCAGCACTGCCCTGCACTCATTTCTTGTAAATGTGGCCCTCAGTGTTTAATACCCATGCAATGCACTCATGTATATACTTGTGCCCATGTTAATGCCCCAGTGAACGGCGCTTCGTCTAAATATTGCTGCCAATGGCTGCATAACCAGGGTAAATAAGAGAAATCAGAGCGGACATCCTTGCCTCGTGCCCCGCCCCATACACTGCGCTCCTGAGGGGATCGCATCAGTTTTGTCTCTGACCATCAGGTGGGGATAATGATGTCTGTTCCATTTTAGGATCCCTGAGCCAAACACCATGGTCTCCAAGACCAAAAATAAATCATCCAAGTGCAGGGTGTTTCATGACATGGAAAGGACGACTAATGCTCAGAGCCTTGCTTCTGTGTGAGAATAATCCCAGCTGGTCCTGAGGTTTGTCCACACAGGGGATACTGAGGGACATATTTATTCAAGAGTTGCATTGCCTTTGTGCCAAGCAATAGGGCGCAAGAGCGACACAACTCTTAAGTAAGATTTATCAAGCCACATACGGCCACCTTGAGTGGCCTTGCCTGGCTTGATGAATCAAGAGAAACGCAACGCAGCGGAAGTTGCTTCATTGCATTTCTCTGCCACAGGGAGGTGTTCCATGGGTGGAACGTGGGTGTTCCTACGCATCAACGGATTGTGGCGCATTTCCAAATTTACCAATACTGGTAGACCTGGGAACGCGTCAAAATGCTCTGTCTCCCCAGGTGAGTCATAACGAGGAAGAAATATATTTTTCTCCTCATTACTTCCTTTTTCTGCAGCACACATAGAAAGAGGAAAATGTCTCAGAGGATTGTTTTTTTGTGCAGAAAGGTGTCCCTTCGTGCACAAAAACAATACTGCTTACAATGCAGGCACCCTTGCACCAGAGTGCAAGGGTGTCTGTGCTGGTGCTAGGCAGCACATTGTGAGCCAGTGCAGCAAAATGACAGGAATGCAGTATATTATGTTAAATACGGCACCTTCCTGCACTTTCCCCATCATGCAGCTCAGTGCAGGAAGGTGATTAGCTGAAAGGAATATACCTTAAATATGCCCCCATATTTGAGAGTACTTTCACCAGCATCTTGTTATCCATGCTAAGAGTGAATAAAGCAGGGGATGGTGTACGTTTAAGGGGGTTCTAACATGATTTAGGTGGCATTACAATAATTCCTCTTAGTAGCTTGTGGGATACCCCACGCACAATTGCCACAATGTATAAAGTTGTTAATCTGGGCACCAACATCGCGCCATACACCTTATAGAACTCTGCTGGAGGCCCGCCAGGTGCTACTTCTCTTCTGGCATCCCGGATCCCTCCATCTTTCATGGGGGAGAGGGGGGGAGCCAATTATTTTATTAGTGTCTGGCCTGGTTTCTTCACCTGAGCCATCTGGATACATCGAACAGGTGTGTTGTGTGCACATATGTTCTATTTCTTGTATAAAGCTCTCGAGTATACCAACACTATTATTTATTTGGTCATGGAGGGTGTTTACTATCTGTCTGTTCTAAGTGCTTTCACTAGGCTGTGGTCTTTGGGACCGACTCACAGAACTAATCTGAGATAAAATCCTAAACTTACTGTCAAGGTTCAATATATTTCCGCAGGAACGTCATGGACATGAAGAGAAAATCCTCTACTTCCCGTAATCACCTATTGCACCCAACAAATTCAAAGTGACAACTGCTCCCCGGGGAAGAAGGGAACAAGACAAGGAAAGGTAAAGGTCTGTCGTTGGATCCCAGGCAAAAACAGAACCAGGCATGGACAAGATAAAAGCTGTAATTGAGAACAAAAAGGGAAAAAACTGGTAAGTATGGTGAGAGAGATTAAACTAAGGGTTCTCTAATCTCAAATGCGCTAATTCCTACCTTAATTTCCCTTCTTCTATATATGCCACTGACTGGTTCTAAGTGTGTAAATCCGGCCTGAAGGAAAAGATAAAAGACTACTTTAAGAAAAATAATTGGATAACATAGATTTAGAAAAAATATAAACATCCTTTGCTAATACACCTACCTATGTGCTAGACTTCTATACTTGTGAAAATTCCCAAATAAATGTTCTGTTCTGTCTCAAATAAATAATAACCTTAACTCATACGTTTCTTTTTTGTCTTAAGCAGAAAACATGTCTAGCAGGCTGAAGGAGCGACGTCCACAGAGACGACAGCACAGGATCAGATAAGTATATTTTACAATGAACAGGGAATGGAAATAAGGTCAGGCAGCGCAGAGCGCTGTCACCAGTATACAGTCTGTAGCCTTTCTTGTCTTTTCTTCTTTGCAGGTATATGTAGGCGGGAACCCCAAAGTCCGTGCAGGATGAGTGACACGAAGTTGAGTGCACCAGTGAAGGATCCGGAGAACGAAGACGACATCAACAGGTGAAGGAACAGCAGTGCGACACCAGCAAATTCACCAGCTGAGGAACGCCAGCGGGGGATGCACTGGGGAACGACGCCAGCAGGGAGAGAAATAACAGAGACGCCGTGACAAAGCCAAACACGGAAGGAAGATCCGACGCTTCAGGAAGACTCACAGGAACCGGAAGGTAAGTGAACTCCTGCGAGAAAAAACGCGAAGCGTTTGGGGTCGGGAGCGGCTGCGCTTTAGCCTCACCCTGGGCTTCTGCGCATGCGCGCCCCCTATGGCGGCCATTTTAGTAGTCCAGAGAGCGACCGGGACTGGCAGGCATGACACTTACTACTTTTGGTATTCACAGAAGGCATTTAGTAGTAGTAAAGATATGACTCCTAACTTTACTGCTACTAAATGCCTTCTGTGAGTACCAAAAGTAGTAAGTTTAGGATTTTATCTCAGATTAGTTCTGTGAATCGGCCCCTTTGTTTCCAATAATCCACGCCAATAAATGCCCAGGCTTGCCATCCTCCATATACTGTTTCATATCTAACTCTATCGTCCAACTGTCCAAGTCGTGCCAGTGTCTCCATATATTTTGCCCTGATTTCTGTCCCTGCTGTGGCCTGCATTGCCACCCCACCCCACCCTTTTCCTTTTCTAGTTCAGATTTTCTCAGGTCTGCTTCCAACTTCTGAATTTCATGCTTGACGTTGACTTTACTCCCCTCGGTGTTGTGGTACAGATTTCACGTATGTACACTTTAAAGGTGCCCCATTCTATTTTGGCCCTCTGCCGCCATCCTTCATTTATGTTAAAGTTAAAGGTTTGGCCTATGTATGTATTTATTGCCTCACGGGAGACCCTATTCACACACACAACTGTTCGCTACTCCCCAAGATAGCTACACTGAACACACAACCAAATGCACGCCCCAACAGTACACACCATATGAGCCCACAAACAGACGCACACAAACCAAACTTGCTACTGGCATGAAAGATTCACCACCAAATTGGATTTTTTCACTAGCAATTGGAACCCTATGTCACCAGGTGAGTATAAGTACCACTGACAATACCACCTTCTACGGCGCAGGTGGCCTACACTGGTCGACCCAACCACTCACACCTTTTCCAATGGCTATGAAGCATCAACCTCCTGGAATCACATCATAGTTTCCACAACCCGCACACCACCCAGCACCACAGAATCTATTGAACCCACAATTCTAAATGACTACACCAGACGGAGTCTGTGACATGCAGCAACACACAGAAACAGACTTCACAGATCCCCAAGACAGCACAACATCAGGCCAGCCCAGAAGCCAGAGGCAAAAAGGAACTTAGGGCCAGAATTAACAAACAACTGTGTTGCCTGTGTGTCACACAAGATGACGCAAGGGCACCACAATCCTGAAGTCAGATTTACCAAGCCACACAAAGCCACCTTGCGTGGCAAACCTGGAGTGAACCAAGCCAGCGTGTGTTGCTGCCTTGCATTACTCTGCGCCAGGACGGTGTTACATGGGTGGTGAGTGGGCGTTCCCCCGCATCCAACCATGCAGATTTACCAAGAGAATACATAAAAACTGTACGCCTTCCCAATACAGGCGCAACAAGGACAAATATCTTTATTTCTCTTCATTGTTTTCTCTTTCTAAGAATGCTGCACTCTGCAATACACCTAGAAAGAGGAAAAAGCCACAAAGGATAGTTTTTATGCTAGAAGGTCCCTTCCTGCACAAAAACAGCCCTGCCTGAAATGACGGCACTCTTCCATCATGGCGCAAGGGTGCCTGCATTGGCGCTAGGCAGCGCCTAGTGCACCAGTGAAGTGAAAGAGCAGGCATGTGCCGTACCTTGATAGAGATGATGCGTTTCTGCTCTCTCCAGTTGATGCAGCGCAGCACGTTGTCTTGCTACATTGAGATGCATCAAAAACTTGATTATTCTCACGCTCAGACAGTCCAAAGGACACTGTCATTGCAGAGGTGCACTATACTATTAGTAAGAGAAACCGCACAAAGCCTACAGCCACACACATTGCACAAACCACACAAAGGAAATAACACCCAGCACATGCTCAATGTAATCCTCACACTCACTTAGGAATGCTTCTACCAATGCACGTGGATTCCAACCAGCACCAATGAATGCCTATCTGCAACATTCAAGTGTGCCCAGGCACTGTCAGGACCTCACCCACCCATCAGCTCCCAAACTCTGTTACACAACATTCCTAACAGCCCAGGCACTGCCAGGCACTCACCCACCCATCAGCTCCCAAACTCCTATACACAACATTCCTAACAGCCCAGGCACTGCCAGGCACTCACCCACCCATCAGCTCCCAAACACCTATACACAACATTCCTAACAGCCCAGGCACTGCCAGGCACTCACCCACCCATCAGCTCCTTAAAACCTGTGGGTGAAATTCACAACAGCACAGACATTGTCAGGACACCCATCAGCTAGCTCCCAAACACATGTCCGTAACAATCATGACAGACCAGAAACTGCTACACACTCACCTACCCATCAGCTCTCAAACTGTCAGCAACATTCATGACAGCCCATGCACTACTTCACACTCACCCATGCATCAGCTCCCAAACATCTATCACCAAAATTCACAACAGGCCTGGCACTGCCAGGCACACACCCACCCACCTGTTCCCAAACATCTAGCCTCAACATTCATGACAGCCTAGGCACTGCCAGGCACTCACCCACCCATCAGTTCCCAAACACATGTCCACAAAATTCACTTCAGCCCAGGCACTGCCAGGCACCCACCCACCCATCACTTCCCAAACACATGTCCACAAAATTCACGTCAGCCCAGGCAATGCTACACACTCACCCACCTTTCAGCTTCTAAACACCTATCCACAACATTTATGACAGCCCAGGCACTGCTAGGCACTCACAGACCCATCTGCTCCCAAACACCTGGCTGCAAAATTCCAGACAGCCCAGGCACTACCAGGCCCTCACCCACTTATCAGCTCCCAAGCATTTACCTGCAACATTCACAAAAACTCAGGTACTGCCAGACACTCACCCACCCCTCAGCTCCCAAACACCCATCCACAACATTCATGACAACGCAGGCACTGCCAGACACTCACCCACCCCTCAGCCCTCAAACACCTACATGTGACATTCACAACAGTACAGGCACTGCCAGGCACTAACCCACCCATCAGCTCCCAAACTCCTGTCTGCAAAATTCACAACAACACATGCACTGCCAGGCACTCAGCCACCCCTCAACTCCCAAATCAACATTCAAATTAGACCAGGCACTGCTACAAACTCACCCATCCATAAGCTCCCAAACACCTATCCTCAACATTCACAACATCCCAGGCAATGCCAGTCACTCACAGATTCATTAGCTCCCTAACACCAATCTGCAACATTCATAACAACACAGCCATTGCCAGGCACTCACCTCCCCTTCAGCTCCTAAACAACTATCCGAGACATTACCAACAGCACAGGCACTGCCAGGCCTTCACCAGCCCCTCAGCTCCCAAATACCCATCCACAACATTCACAATAGCACGTGCACTGTCAGGCACCCACCCACCCATCAGCTCCCAAGCACTTGTCCACAACATCCATGACATCACTGGCAGTGACAGGCACTCACCCACCCATCAGGTTCCAAACACCTATCTGCAAATTCAAGACAGCCCAGGCACTGCCAGGCACTCACTCAACCATCAGCTCACAAACACCTATCCTCAACAATCACATCAGCACAGACACTGCTGCACACTCACCCGCCCATCACCTCCCAACCACCTAGCCACAACATTAATGACAGTCCAGGCAGTGCCAGGCGCTCACCCACCCACCTGTTCCCAAACACCTATCTGCAACATTCACAACAGCAGAGGCACTGCCAGGCAGTCACCCACTCATCAGCTCTCAAACATCTATGCCCTACATTAAACACAGCAAAGGCACTGCAAGTAATCACCTGCCCCTCAGTTCCTAAACAACTATCCACAGCATTCACAACAGCACAGACACTGCCAGGCACTCACAGACCCATCAAATCCCAAGCACCCATCCGCTACATTCAACACAGCACAGGCACTTACACACCCACCCATCACCTCCCAATTGCCTACCTGCAACATTTGCAACAGCACCGGCAATGCTACGCACTCACCCCCATCGGTTCCCAAACACCTATCCACAACATTCATGACAGTCCAGGCACTGCCAGGCCCTCACGGACTCATCAGCTTGAAAACACCTGTCTGCAACATCCACAACAACTCTATCACTGCACAGCACTCACCTGCCCCTCCGCTCCCATACACCTATTTGCAACATTTACAATAGCAGAGGCACTGCCAGGCGCTCATCCACCCATCAGCTCCCAAACACTTGTCTGCAACATTCAAGAGAATCCAGGCACTACCAGGCACTCACCCACTTATCAGCTCCCAAGCATTTCCCTGCAGCATTCACGACAACGCAGGCACTGCCAGACACTCACCCACCCCTCAGCCCTCAAACACCTACATGTGACATTCACAACAGTACAGGCACTGCCAGGCACTAACCCACCCATCAGCTCCCAAACACCTGTCTGCAAAATTCACAACAACACATGCACTGCCAGGCACTCAGCCATCCCTCAACTCCCAAATACATATCCTCAACTTTTACATTAGACCAGGCACTGCTACATACTCACCCACCCATAAGCTCCCAAACACCTATCCTCAAAATTCATAACAACACAGCCATTGCCAGGCACTCACCTCCCCTTCAGCTCCTAAACACCTATCCGAGACATTACCAAAAGCACAGGCACTGCCAGGCCTTCACCAGCCCCTCAGCTCCCAAATACCCATCCACAACATTCACAATAGCACATGCACTGTCAGGCACCCACCCACCCATCAGCTCCCAAGCACTTGTCCACAACATTCATGACATCACTGGCACTGACAGGCACTCATCCACCCATCAGCTTCCAAACACCTATCTGCAAATTCAAGACAGCCCAGGCACTGCCAGGCACTCACTCAACCATCAGCTCACAAACACCTATCCTCAACAATCACATGAGCACAGACGCTGCTGCACACTCACCCGCCCATCAGCTCCCAACCACCTTGCCACAACATTAATGACAGCCCAGGCACTGCCAGGCGCTCACCCACCCACCTGTTCCCAAACACCTATCTGCATCATTCATAACAGCCGAGGCACTGCCAGACAGTCACCCACCCATCAGTTCCCAAACACCTGCCTGCAAAATTCAAGTCAGCCCAGGCCTTGCTATGCACTCACCCATCCATCAGGTCTCAAACACCTATCCACAACATTCACGACAGCTCAGGCACTCACCCACTCATCAGCTCCCAAGCATCTATACACAAAATTCATGACATCACTGGCAGTGTCAGGCACTCACCAACCCTCAGAACCCAAACACCTATCCACGCTTTCACGACAGTCCAGCCACTGCCAGGCACTCGGACACCGATCAGTTCTCAAACACCTATCCACAAACATCACGCTAATCCAGGCACTCACACACCCACCCATCACCTCTCAAACACCTTTTCAAAACATGCATGAAATCACAGGCACTGCTACGCACTCACCCACTCATCAGTTCTCAAACACCTATCCACAACATTCATGACAGCCCTGGCACTGCCAGGCACTCACCCACTCATCAGCTCTCAAACATCTATGCCCGACATTAAACACAGCTCCTCAGTTACTAAACAACTATCCACAACATTCACAACAGCACAGACACTGCCATGCACTCACAGACCCATCAAATCCCAAGCACCTGTCCACTACATTCAACACAGCACAGGCACTTACACACTGTGAGAAGTTGGCCTGATATATGCTGACCACTAGTTATA
The DNA here is from genome assembly GCF_964204655.1 of Triturus cristatus. Taxonomy (NCBI): domain Eukaryota; kingdom Metazoa; phylum Chordata; class Amphibia; order Caudata; family Salamandridae; genus Triturus; species Triturus cristatus. The sequence continues at coordinate 1,153,939,167 of NC_140594.1, forward strand.
GTTGGCACCTTGTATCAGTGCAAACAACCCCTTATGGTGATAGGTTAAAGACAACCTTTATTGAAAGCTATCCTAGTGGTAGCTATGGAGAGCAGCCTTCAGGCTAAGTCTTGAAGGAATGTAAAGCAGCTTGTTTTACAAGTCTATAATCTCTTGAATGATCAAATGAAAGGACAACCACACCAGGTATATATTTAAAATATATGTATTTAAGATAACACACACCCCTCTAGTTTCTTTATGAGGCTGGAGTTCAAAGTACTTACGTTACAAGTCAGTATTTAACAGTAAAAGCACAAATACAAGTTTTGGCACTAGGGGCGTACCAAACCATATACCAATAAAGTGGTATAAGAACCACCACTGAACTAGACACAAGGCCTAGAGCCTGTAGAAGTGCTTAGACCACAAGGAACCACCCCAGGTAGTGACACAGGGGACCCAAGGGGGACGCGTGCAGTGTGAGAACACAGCCGCGAATCACCATTAACTTCTATGGGGAAAGTCGCGGTTGGAAATTTAGAGTTTAAGGACACTTAGAGGATGAGTACGAGTGAACACTTTTGGACTTAGAGGTGTCTAGGGCCAACACCCACTGGAGCACTGGAGTACTCGAGTTACCTCACCCAGGGAAGCCGGGTGCATAGGTGTCAAATGGTGTCGGGTCGCGTCGCTGCTTTCAATGGAAGCTGCTCAGGAAGTGCTGCTGCCGTGAAGAGGAGAAGTGTCCGAAGCGCTCCAAGGCCGGATCGAGGAGTGAAGGAACCTGAAAGCAGAGGGGACAGAGTCCGGGTCACTTACCAGTGACCAGGGGCATGATAGTCCAATGCCCACAGATGTCGGGTGCTTCAGGTGAGTTGACGGGTGTCTTGATTCTTCAGCCACGAGGTCCACGAGGTGTTGACGATGACCAGGAACTGGATTCGGGCTGTCCCATAAAGTCTATCGAGTGCTGCAGTGTCAGCAACAAGATTGGACCCAACAAGCCTTGGCAACGGGAAGTCACTTGGAAATAGAAAAAGGACGTCAGTGCAGACCAGCTAGGTCTAGGGGACTCACCCAGCGAGGGTGAGTTGTGGCACGCCTGGAGCAACCAGGAAAGCCCAATCAGAAGAGGAGTTGCCTTCGTGGGGACCTACTAGCCAACAGGCCAGTGATCGCGAAGGAGCCTCAGGCGGTCGCACTGGAAACTGGCCCACGGGTCACTCGTGGAGTGGAGGCCAGCAATCTTTGGTGCAGGAGGTGCTCAAGACTAGGGCTACTCAGAGCCCACATCACAACTTTGAGGAAGACCAGGAAGATGATGGATCAGCAAAAGATCATGGTGTCCAGGGGTCACGGTTCCACGTCACCCACGATAGCCATGAGCCTCAGCTTTGCTGTGGACTCAGGGTAGCTTGGGGAAGTCTGGAAATCCACCTCTGGGGATACAGAGACTTTGGTATCCGGCGGGAGCTTCAGAATTGCAGACCGGACAGTTGCTTCTTTGGTGCCTGCCAAGCAGGGGAGTCACTCCTTGACCCCAAGGGAGATTTCTTCAGTCTCCTAGTTAAAGTAGAACATCGAAGGTCCAGGATATATGTAGCAGAGTTTCGTCCAGGGTATCTAAAGTCCTAGGGACTGGATTCCTATACTTATAGTAAGTTTAGGGGATGGACTAACTCTAAGGCCCCACCTATGGGTGGGCCTGGAAAGAGGGGTGGTTACACCCATTTCCTTTGTCCAGCTTCACGCCAGAGCAGGGGCAGGTAGCCCGTGCAACCGGTTTGAACTGGGCTATGCACAGGGACAGCAAACGTGCCCCCATAGCAGCACTTCAAAGCACCAGAGAGTGCTCCCGCCCAGCCCCAGTACACATCTGCCTGTCTGGGGAGGTGGTCACACCTCCAGTCGACAGGAAACCTATTGTCCAGGCCTCCCCTGCCGGAGTTTCGGTCAGCAGCAGGAGGCCAGACCCGTGTCTGTGGCAGTGGCATCCATTTTGTGATGCCAGGGCTGTAGAAAGTCTTTACCGGGTAGACCAGTGTGAACATGTCTCTCCCTCTAGAAGGGTGGAATGCTACCCCCACTACCAGAACTGGCGGGAGATAGTATTCCAAAGCGTTTGACACCAAACACGACATGTTTCCGTGCAGTCAGTCCAAAGTTAGCATTTACTGCGAGGTTATAATGCACTTAAGAGTATATGGTCAGGCTGCACCACAAACAGCATCAGAGGAGGTACTCCGAATACTGCAGAGGGGCTCTGCTCATGCAGGGGCACCCTCTCACATAAAAACCAGGCACTCTGCCTTCAGGATTCTTAAGGCCTGCCATAGGAGTGACTTATAGGTTTTATATGTGTGTGCAATGGTAGTGATATAGGTAGCCAATACCACAGTAAGGGGTGCAGGCACCACCTTAACCAGGCTGCAGTAGCAGACCTGTGGTGTCATTTTGGAGTGCTTTCCAGGGGTGGCATAATACATGCTTCAGCCCCTGGTAGGCCTCTGAGGAACCTATGCCCTAGGTACATAGTATACCATATACTAGGGGCTTATAAGGTACTCCATAATCCAATTAGAAATGTACCTAATGTACATGGAAACGATTTTAGAGAGGAAGCAGCTAGGCTGGGGTCCTCATTAGCAGGGCCACAGCCAGACGATGGTCGAAAAACTGTGAAACACCAGCAAAAAGTGGGGGTACCCATGTGAAGCAGATCCTACACACACCCACCCATCACCTCCCAATTGCATACCTGTGATATTTGCGACAGCACAGGCAATGCTACGCACTCCCCCCCCATCAGTTCCCAAACACCTATCCACAACATTCATGACAGTCCAGGCACTGCCAAGCACTCACGGACTCATCAGCTCGAAAACACCTGTCTGCAACATCCACAACAACTCTATCACTGCACAGCAATCACCTGCCCCTCCGCTCCTATACACCTATATGCAACATTTACAACAGCAGAGGCACCGCCAGGCGCTCATCCATCCATCAGCTCCCAAACACTTGTCCGCAACATTCAAGACAGCACAGGCACTGCCAGGTACTTACCCAGCTACCCATCAGCTCCCACACACCTACCCTCACGATTCATGTCAGCCCAGGTGCTGCTACGCATAATCTGCCCATCAGCTCCCAAACACATGTCTGCAGCATTCAAGACAACCCAGGCACTGCTAGACATTCGCCCACCCATAAGCTCCCAAAACACCTATCAGTGACATTCACAACAGCACATGCATTACCAGGCACTCACCCTCCCCTCAGCTCCAAACCACCTATCTGTGGCATTCATGACAGCACAGGCCCTGTCTTTCATGCACCCAAACACCTTTCCACAACATAAACAACAACACAGGCACTGCCAGGCATTCACCTACTCTTCAGCTCCCAAACGCCTGTCCCCAGCATTCACATCAGTCAAGGGACTCACCCACCCATCAGCTATAAACACCTATCCACAACATTTACAACAGCACAGACACAACCAGGCACTCACCAATCCATCATATCTCAAACACACACAAACACACACTTCAGCATCAACAATAACAGCAATCAGTGCCTCACAGAAGCGCTATTAAATCTGAAACACGCCGAGTTTTGCCCACTCTGTGGAGTGGGAAGTTTCGGAAAAACTCCACCAACCGCCATGTGGTGGAGTTTTTTCTCCTGTGCGGCTCACCAACATTAAGGTGGTCGCGATATGTCACTATCACTCGCGTTGAGAAAATCTACTTGAGCGGCAGAAAAAAGCATCACCCACTGACAAGCCTCGTGGTGCCGTTTGCGCCGATTTTAAAGCACGTTACAAGCTTCTGGTGCTATAAATTAGCACGAGAAGTGCGATGTACTAAAACTCTGCCACTCACTGAACTCTGCAGAATCTCACAGAGTTTTTAGGTAACTCTATGGAATTCCGCAGAGTTAAACTCCGCTAGATCTGTCCAGGCCTACTGATAACTCATCATGCAGAAGAGTGAGTAAAAGGCTGAGCAGGCCCCGTTCTGCATTCTGTCCATCAACTGTTGTGTTTGCATTTGTCACCCCGAGTGGGACGGGTATGCTCAGACGTGAGTCCCGTGCTCTCCATGCCACTGGAATCAAGCTATCCTGGCTGAAGAGGGGTGAAACCCCGAAACCAGTCCTAGGATGCTTGTTTCCAGTCCAGGGAGGACCTGGCTTGGCAGTTCGGCCTGGACTGTTCCCATGAGGCACAGGGTCAAGACTGATTTGCATATGGCTGGGTTCAAACTGGAACGGCATGGTGAGCAAAAAAAACTATGGATTTAGGCCCAGATCTCTGTACTGGGGTGAATGTATGACATTTTTCTGCATTCTGTCCATCAACTGTTGTTTTTGCATCCCGTATTTCACCTACACTTTGTCAGCTGGACTGTTTGTAGGGTGATTCTTAGGGCTCAGCTTGCCCAGAATACCTGTGTAAGGTGTCTCTATGTCACACACCTAGGAGGATACGGAGGTCTTATGCCAATGGTACCTTTGCTGTAAAGGTTTGCAGAAGGCAGACCCTTACAGCGTTAGCCGAGCCAGACTGGCTGTAGTGGGTCCTGGGTGTTTCCCCGGTGGGCTGCCAGGATGCATGCCGGTTTTAGTCCCTTGTGGGGCAGTTTTTGTTACCGGGGCCGGTTTTGCAGCATAGCTGCAATATCGGCCCCCTGCAACAAAAGTGAAAAGCGGCACAAAGCTTTCCACTAGCACGCCCCTGCCTCGGCTGAGATCTTTGCCATGGCCAGTTTTGGTTCCCTGTCCAGCCCTGAGCGTTAGGTTTCCATATTGAAATTAAATTGAAAGAAATACATTAGGAAATTTGTAGAAATGTGACTTTAGTCGTGCTTAGTTAGCTCTTGAGGCGTTATTTGAATAAGTGCTTGGATATTTATTTATCAATAAAATTAACATGATGTTAATCATCATTGATGTATGAATGCGTGGATGGATGTAGGGACAATGATTCCCCTTACTTACGTCAATGATGCTCATCCTGTGGGATGCCGGTCAGAGGGTGCTACATTGCGTATTGTGTTCCGGGTGCCGTGGACACTACAACAGGGACACACGCATTACTCACTTCCTTGTCCGGACATGGACTGAACCACGCCCAGAGCCCCCGAGTCATTGTTGCAAGCCCTGCGCTGGTCTGGCGTACGACAGGCCAGACCACTCCGCTTACGCTCCGAGGGGGGGCCCACATAGCTACCTGTCACAGGCGTACTCGTTGGTGGTGTGCAGGTCACTGGTCTAGTTGTCAGCATGTCACGGCCACTCCCTGAGGGCAGGTTTGCACACATACCACACGCATCCGGCACAGGCGTCACAGGCCATGTGACCCCACAAATATAAGGGGCCGGCAACGTCACATTCCCCTTTGCTAGTGGTGACTGGATGACGGACGCTTCAGGGTTCTAAATCATAAAGGGCCCATGAGTTGTTGCGCACAGGGTTAGTGGCACCCGAAGCCTTGCTGACGCCACGGGCCTACCACCACGTGGCGCTGACTGGCGTTGTACAGGGTTAGTGGCACAGAAGTAGCTGAGCGGGTGTGCAGCCTGCAATGATGACGTGTGCACTGATGTGGTCTCCGCCATTGATGACTCAGGACTCAGCGTCATATGTGGGACATGCTGGGCCGCTGGGCCGGTCCGCATGATGGGGACCATGCCATGGTGGCGGGACCGGGGCCTGAGCTTGCACGGGCATGTGGTGTGCCCACTGATGGACACACCATTGGCAGCAGGTGAGCAGTGGGGCCTGGGTGCGCTGGGGTGGCGATGACTCTCTCTCTCTCCCTTCCCTCTCTCTCTCTCTTTCCTTTCCTGTCCTTTCCATTCCTTTCCTTTCCTTCCCTCTCTTTCTCTCTCTGGCTTTCTTTCCTTCTCTGTTTCTCTGTGTCTCGCTCCTTTGATGTGCGCATGACCCAAGTCCTGATTTTGTGCTTTATTTTCCAAGCTGTGACGTCAAGTTGTCCCTGACGGACCCGACAGGAGTCTTCCGCATTGGTGTTTTATGTTGTATTTCAATACAGCTTTTGGTTGTTACTTCAGTGCGACTGTTTCTCGTTCTTCTGGCCACACATGTGTTTATTTTTGGCATTGTGTGTCATCAAGCGCTTTTTGAGGCTCTTGTGTCGTGCACAGTATGTGTATGTCCGGGGGGCGGGGGGTTGGAGGTGGTTGCGGTGGGTGTTGTGGCCCTCATGGGTATTCGTGTTGCATGATCATTGTCTCCGTGGCATCTGTGGGTCTCCCAGTGTGGCTCTTGGCTGGGCTACATTTTATGCTGCAGGCGGTCGTCCTGCTTAACACCAGCAAAAGGCAGGTGTTAATTCCCTGCTGCTACCGCAGCTTATCGCCTGTTTTTGGTTCGCATCGCAGATCTGGCAGGTCGTTGTGAAAGTGGTGTTGTGGTTTTTTCATGTGTTTTTGCACGAGAATGGAACATGGCTGGTTTTCCAGCGATGTTCCATTGAAAACAGCGATAACATTGCTGATAGGACCCTGTGGGCCTATCAGCATAATCCATCTCCCCTTAAAAGTATGCCTTAGTCAGGAATTTAACAGGTGTTAAATTCCTGAGTTAAGGCTGAGGTAGCGCGATTTTTTTTATCGCTGCACCTCCTTGTTAATATCGCGAAGCTGCCTTCACGATATTAATATGTGTTGTTTTCACAGCCACGCCTCTTTTGCATCTCATTAGTGATGGGAGGCGAGGCTGTGAAAAAACGGGCTCTACATCAAGGAAACACGCACTAGCGTGTCCTTGATGATATTGCGATATAATTATCGCCGCTTTTCGCCCAAAAACGGACGCTAAAGCGGCGATAATTATATCGCCAGCTCTTGCTAATATGCCCCATACCCCGTAGAGAGAGGGGAAGAGAGGTAAAGATGGGTGTCAGGTGCAAGTGGTAAGGATAAGGAAAGAGAGAGAGAGAGAGAGACAAGGAGGGAGGGAGGGCGAGAGACAGAGAGATAAAGAGAGAGAGCGAGAGAGACAGAGAAAGAGGGGAGGAGAGAGAGGGGGGTAGAGAGAGAGAGGGGGCGAGGAGGAAGCAGCAAGGCTGTTTTGAACATTTATTCCTTCCAGGGCTGTTTTTGCCTTCCAGCCCGGCCTGCTGGGCAGTCACAAAGACGTGGCCTCCATGCCAGCCTCTTTGAATAACAAGTTTTGCACTTTGTAACTTCTCTGAAGGTTTTGTCTTCGGCAGCATTACCACTGCCTGGGTTTATATCCAGGGCGCGCGGTTCCTTTTTATTTGGCCAACAGACTCCGAGAGGGATTTGGAGTGGAGCTGCGCCGCTTGGCACAGACAAAAGGCCAGGTACGGAGCCCCCAGCATGGGCACGACCCTCCACACGGGCACGCTCACACAGGGCCGCGGCTTGGACGGCGCACAAAGGCGCACGGAGCCGGTCAGGGCACTGACCCGGCTGCCAGGCCGCCTGCTGCTCCCCACAAAGGCGCAGGCCAGGGCCAGCCTTCCCCGACCACCACAAAGGACAAAGCGCGGGCACCGCTGCTCCCTCAGACAAGGACTCGTGCCCTCCAGAGCCCGGCCCGAGGGGGCAACAAGCCGGATAGACTCTTCCACAATACAGAGGGAACAATCGACGAATGAAAGGCCTCAGAAGCGCCTTAACCCAACCATGGAAAGATGTCAACATCTGCGGCGCGGTGGACACACAGGCCCCGGGATGAATGCGCTCGAAGGCCATTCACGGAGCCGCCAAAAGGACACATTTGTTTCTGGAGGAAAGCGGGTTTTGATGACTCTGCCCTTTCCTTTCACGTCCCATTGAACCCCACACCCAGGTTCACCGTTCGCATTACCGGGGAATCAAGGGCAGGAAGAAAGCGAATTACGCACCTTTATCCGGGGGCCCGAGCCCCGGCGAGGGTGCAAGGGCCAGCAGCCTCCAAGGTGGACCCCGATGTCAGCAAAAACCAACCAGCTTTGAAGAAGTACTCAGAGAAACAAGGGCCTTTTCAGACAAGCATAAACTCGGGGGATGCAGCCCTGAGCTGTGACCTCCGCTTGTGACGGAACCGGAAGTCCACAGTGGCAGCAGGGATCCGGGCCGAGTTCATGGAGGAGAGACGTTGGGGCATATTTACAATGAAATGGCAGCGCGGCGCCGGAAGCAATTTTGCTGCGCCATCTAAACACCGCAGGATGGCCTGTATTTACAAGAATACGGTGCACACCTGTGCTCTCCCCTGCGCCAGCGCTAAAACAGCAGCCATGAGCCAACCATCGTGCAAGGGTGCCTGCATGGCAGGGAGGATTGTTGATCTGCAGCAAGGGACACCTTCCTGCATAAAACAGCGATGCAACACTTTTCAGTGTGCCCTCCTTGCGACACCACGGATGCGCCGTATTTACTGTGTGGTGCTCCATGTCGCAAGGATTTACATATACGTCAGTATTCCTGACGTATCTGTAGGCGCAAAAGTGGCACATTGCTGGAGTGTGTCTGAAAGCAGAAGGAACACAAGCAGTGTGCCCTTTCACATTGGGCAAGCTCCACGTGAAAGGGCCTGCGTCACTCTTACACCTGCAGGTGGAAGGATTTGACGCAGTGGCGTCCTAGAAGTGTGGCAGTGAAGTCCATGAGGTTTCACTGCACCACTTCTATGAGCCTTTTTTGTGGGGGAACACCCACCCTGCCTACATTAGACCCGACGCAGGTATAATGTATCGGGGTTTACAAAGGGACGCACCTGCTTAGAAGCGTCACTTAGTAAATATGTTGCAGTGTGGTGCATATTTTACGCCACTGGTGCGTCTCAAAAAGTGAAAGATATTAGGTTTTGGCACTGCCTCAAATATCTCGCGAGATGATACCGGTGTTTTGAGCGGAAGGAACTCCAGTAAGATAAAAATCTTCTCGAGGTTGCACACCCGAAAGAATAGAGGGATTGCTCGACTGACTCTGCAACGGATTGCAACCCTAGATATAGATGCACAGAATAACGTGTTTTTAGCTTAAGATACTGCTGTCTCTATCTCCGTGGACGCCGTGTATTGTTCGTACTTCATACAGATTATCCATATATGTGCTGCTACCATGACATTTGATCAGATTAAGTCGGCCATTTGTTGGTAGAAGATATTCTAAAGTGTAGTGAAAAGTGAGGAGGAGTGTCGAGCCCTTTCGCTTTTCTCCTTGTTGTAACCTGAAAATATTCTACATAAAGAGTAATCAGGAGTTATCTACAATCCTGAAGAAGGTGGTTTAAATAAGTGGCTACCCACCGAAACGCGTCAATGCCTTGTCTGAATAGTAACTAGACTATTAAGATATCTGCGTATTAATTAGGAAGTTGAAAAAGCAATATTATAACCACAACAGATAATCTGATATTGTCTGATGTTTCTATTCATTGAAATGAACTGTATTTGTCGTTTTTCTCCCGTCTCTGTCATTTTTATGTATAAATAGTGTGGAACAGTTTATTTTTTGTTTTGGTGGTATTTTTAACCAAATACCCTCAAAAATTGTAAAGTCATTTTTTTATTAGCTGTTTTTTAACTTGTATTGTATCATTGATTTTAATGAAATAAATAATATCTTTTTATGCTATAGCTCTTTCGATTGGGGTACATTTATGTTCTGATGATGTTCCTTGAATATATGGTGTGTATGCAACTGAGATGTGATCTTGAGGAAACCATAGAGGACTTTTACTTGTTGACTTACGTATTGTTGGTGCTCCACCTCTTTTGGTTATAGGAGCCCCTCTCATTTGGTTGAGACTGCCTCAAATATACAAATCCTTGTAAATCTGTGGCAGTGTCAAAAAGCCATGGGTGTTGCAAGGGAATACTCACAGCAACACCCATGATACGCCCCTTTGACGCAGAATACGGCCAGTCGCGGCTGCATTGACTTGTGGGTGGGGGTCACACTGGGAGAGAGTCGAGCGAGGGGGGATTTAATTTTAAATACATTAAAAAAAATGTTACTTACCTTCACGGCCCGATCCGTGTCCGGTTCCGCGTTGTCCCGTGTCCTCTCCTATCCTCCACACATGAAGCAGGCAGCCTCGCTCTCCTCTCCTAAGCCAATCACAACACTGCAATGGCAACGTTGTGATTGGCTGGGATGCCGACTGCACAGGCGTCTATGGGATGGCCATTTTCTTCATGTAGGCTGCATGCAGGAGAAAAGGCAGAGTGTGCATGACTTGTTTGGTTGGCCCCAGAGTGTCGACCACTAAGGTCAGCGCCCACAACAGTGGGCAAGCCGCTCCTCCCCGGCCCTGGAGCAGGACCGGCCACCCGCCCGCCCCCAACCAAACCCTTCTGCTTTCTCACAGTGCGAGAAACAGAAACAAAAAATGGTATTTATATTACCATTTTGTGTTTCTGCTCCTCACACTGCGAGAAAGCAGTGGGGCGAAACTCACATGGAGGAGCCGCCCCTGAGTGCTGTGTGAAAGAGGGCCATATTTACAAGGGTATGCAAAGCCTGCAACCGTGTAAATATGGGCTAGCACACAGCGCCCCTGAGCATCAAAAAAGTGATGCTTCAATGACGCTACAGGCTTGAAAATATGCCCCAAGGCATCTTTCGGCCTCTGTAGCACTTGACAAATGTTTTGCTAGTTTCTGGGGTCTCATTTGTGAGCTAAATCACCCCTTAAAAAGCAAATCCTGGCTTCTGAGGTGCACGGGGAGGGCAACTCCTATCACACTCGCCCATGTACGAGGTTGGCTGCAAATTCTTTAGTCAAGAATGTTATTTATCAAAAATGTGTACTTTCTCTAACCTAAAACCTCTCTCACATTAATGCATGTAATACTGCTCCAATTAGAAAATGTACCTATTGACTGGCCCACATACTACTACCACATGTGCTCTTTGCCACCCTAGGGAAGCATGTAAACTCAGCATTTCAACAGCTCGGCAGTATTACTGATTATGTCATGAAAAAAACATCAGCTGTTTCAGCTAGAAAATGCAAACTAGTATGTCTTGTCCTGTTGACGTATTGGCTTTGCAAATTTTTTTTATTGATGCTCTACAGTGTCGGCTAAAAGCAAAATGCTTTTGGCTGATATGGAGCAGAATAAAAAAAAAAGAAAAAAAATCACAGATCCGCTGCTGACAGCTGCATCATTCTGTAGGTGCCTGATTTGTGTGAGATTGTTTCAAAGATAAGTTACTCCTCCTTGAGAGCCTATGCAGTGTTCTTCTTCATACACAGCCAATGGGAGAGAGGCTATTCAGCGCTCCTCTCCGTACACAGCCAATAGGAGAGAGGCAGTGCAGCACTCCTATCTGTACACAGCCAATGGGAGAGAGGCTGTGCAGTGCTCTTCTCCATACACAGCCAATGGGAGAGAGGCTATTCAGCGCTCCTCTCTATAAACAGCAAAACACACAAGATGATGGACGGAATGTTGCACATTGGCAAAACACTCACCCCCAGTCACAGATCTGGGTTTAATCCATCGTTATTTTGCTCACCACACCACCCCAGTTCAGACATGGCCATATGCAAATCAGTCTTGACCCTGTGCCTCATGGGAACAGTCCAGCCCGAACTGCCAAGCCATGTCTTCCCTGGACCGGAATCAAGCATCCTAGGACCGGTTTCTGGCTATCAGCCGTCATCAGCCAGGATAGCTTGACTCCAGTGGTGTAGTGAGCACGGGACCCACGTCTGGGCATACCCTTCCCACATAGGGTGAACAGCAAAACACACAAGATGATGGACGGAATGTTGCACAATGGCAAAACCGGTCCTAGGATGCTTGTTTCCAGTCCAGGAAGGACCTGGCTTGGCAGTTCGGTCTGGACTGTTCCCATGAGGCACAGGGTCAAGACTGATTTGCATATGGCTGGGTTCAAACTGGAACGGCATGGTGAGCAAAAAAACGATGGATTTAGGCCCAGATCTCTGTACTGGGGTGAATGTATGACATTGTTCTACATTCTGTCCATCAATTGTTGTTTTTGCATTTGTCACCCCAAGTGGAAAGGGTATGCCCAGACGTGGGTCCCTTGCTCTCCATGCCACTGAAAATCAAGCAAGCCTGGCTGAAGACGGCTGAAATGCCAGAAACCGGTCCTAGGATGCTTGTTTCCAGTCCAGGGAGGACCTGGCTTGGCAGTTCGGTCTGGACTGTTCCCATGAGGCACAGGGTCAAGACTGATTTGCATATGGCTGGGTTCAAACTGGAACGGCATGGTGAGCAAAAAAACGATGGATTTAGGCCCAGATCTCTGTACTGGGGTGAATGTATGACATTGTTCTACATTCTGTCCATCAATTGTTGTTTTTGCATTTGTCACCCCAAGTGGAAAGGGTATGCCCAGACGTGGGTCCCTTGCTCTCCATGCCACTGAAAATCAAGCAAGCCTGGCTGAAGACGGCTGAAATGCCAGAAACCGGTCCTAGGATGCTTGTTTCCAGTCCAGGGAGGACCTGGCTTGGCAGTTCGGTCTGGACTGTTCCCATGAGGCACAGGGTCAAGACTGATTTGCATATGGCTGGGTTCAAACTGGAACGGCATGGTGAGCAAAAAAACGATGGATTTAGGCCCAGATCTCTGTACTGGGGTGAATGTATGACATTGTTCTACATTCTGTCCATCAATTGTTGTTTTTGCACCTCTCTATAAACAGCCAATGGGAGAGGGGCTATGCAGCGCTTCTCTCCATACATAGCCAATGTGAGAGAGTCTGTGCAGTGCTCTTCTCCGTACACAGCCAATTTGAGAGAGGCTGTCCAGCGCTCCTCCCTGTACACAGCTAATGGGAGAGAGGCAGTGCAGCGCTCCTCTCCAGACGCAGCCAATGGAAGAGAGGCTGAGCAGCGCTCCTCTCCATACATAGCCAATGGGTGAGAGGCCATGCAACGCTTCTCTCCATACACAGCCATGGGAGAGGGAATACACTCCACAACTTCTTTGTACAGATGGCCCCCAGTCACTGACCCATACAGTTACTCACACACCCACTCTGACCCATAGAGACGCGCACAGATCACTGTTCGAATATCGATAACAAAAACACAGAGTAACAAAAATATTGATGTAAAAATATCGTACACACAAATATCGACACCCTATACTTAAACAACAATTTACACAAATATCAATATTTAAATATCGCCTTAATAAATATTGTTTACATAAATAGTGCATAAACAAAAGAATGGGTGTCAAGGGAAAGAACGCGCAACCTGCAAAATTCACACAATTTGTAACTTTAAAACCACAATTTTCTTAGTACGGTGCTTTCAACTTGAGGATAGACACCCTAATCCCCAAAACAACAATCAAAGATTGATTCACGTATTTTCTCTTGTCGAAGCACACGCAAATTAACAATCAACGTCTCCTGTAACAGTAACAAAACTAGATACACATTAATGTGGGCTTCTCTTCTTCCTTTATTTTCAATTGAATCTTCAAACTTCTTTATTCATAAACATTCTTCCATTCCCAACGCGTTTCGTCGATAAGGGAATTAACCCAAGCGACTTCCTCAGGGCTGGAAGTAATAAATAATATACATTGGAGTATAGAAACCATCCTGTTTCATACCCAATAGCCCACATTACTTCAATGTGCAAAGGAAAAACATGCTGTGTGACTTCACACTATTCTCAACTAATATTTACATATGCTTAAATTGTTAACAATTTAATAACCCATTGATTGGACATCCACTCCAAATAGTCCTCCACCATTGTAACAGTGAACATTTAGCACTTTCGTGATGGCACCATTCTCCCAACAGTGAACCATGCCATGGATTCATGCCTCTATATATATATAATCAGTACCTTAATCTTCTGTAACAGTCTCCTAGAATCCAAAAAATTACATAAAGACACCTTGTAAAAACACTGCGGAGCACAAGAGGCAAGAGTGGCGAGGATACACAAAGCCTCCTAGTAACACACACATACCTTCTCATACTTTAATAACGTCATCAGCCGTGAATCCTCCTTGTTATTTTCTTTCAGTTATATGCGATTACCTAAAATGTAAATTATGCTCTAAATAAACTGCACTAAAAGAATTCCTGTATAAACCAGGCAAAATACCCACAAAAAACGACTAATGTATAGTCTCACCTGATTAATAATGACCTCTGTTCGTAACCACTAACGGAATTAGTTTCCAAACTTATCCAAGCAATAATGAATTTGTTTTCGCTTATTATTGTTTGAAACTTATCCAAAATGGCGCTGGCGAAAATACGGTGAGAGGAGTCACCTCATTTATTTTTATGGCGTGGTTAAACAGGGAGTAGCAAAACGCGACGATTGCTAACGCGAGGTGTGTTCCTGTATCCGGGGACCTTGTTACTTTGGAAAGTAAGTAACATTAGAGTTCAACATTAAGGTGCCGATCACGATTCGGTAAAAAATTCCCCCGTGCGACTCGTATCGGGTCTTTTTACCGTACGAATCGTACAAGTGCCGTACGAACTGGCAATCACGATTCGCATGGTAAAAAGTCCATACGAACCGCACTGGGAATCAATCCCCACACGTCCTCGGGTCGGAAAATGTGTCCGACACGTCCTCGGACGATTCACCTTACAAACGTGAAAATCCAAGTCCGACCGAGGAATCACGATCCATCCCGTGCGTCCGAGGTTACAACCGTATGGAAAAAACACCGTCCGCACCGAACTCCTACAGCAACCATGGAGACATGTGCCCGCATACGCGCCCAACACTCCCCCCAGCCCCCGTACGTCCGACACGTACCCCCCGTATATGTATACCCCCACCCGTCTAGGTACACCCCAGTACGTTCCAGTCGAACCCCCACCCCAGTACGTGTCATAGCCCCGTCTACCTACACCCCAGTACGTTCCAGTCGTACCCCCACCCCAGTACGTGTCGTACCCCCGTGTACCTACACCCCAGTACGTTCGAGCCACACCCCCACCCCAGTACGTGTCATAGCCCCGTCTACCCACACCCCAGTACGTTCTAGTCGTACCCCCACCCCTGGACGTGTCGTACCACCGTGAACCTACACCCCAGTACGTTCGAGTCGTACCCCCACCCCAGTACGTGTCGTACCACCGTCAATGTACACCCCAGTACGTTCCAGTCGTACCCCCACCCCAGTACGTGTCGTACCACCGTGAACCTACACCCCAGTACGTTCGAGCCCCACCCCCTCCCCAGTACGTGTCATAGCCCCGTCCACCCACACCCCAGTACGTTCCAGTCGTACCCCCACCCCAGTACGTGTCGTACCACCGTGAACCTACACCCCAGTACGTTTGAGCCCCACCCCCACCCCAGTACGTGTCATAGCCCCGTCTACCCACACCCCAGTACGTTCCAGTCGTACCCCCACCCCAGTACGTGTCGTACCACCGTCAATGTACACCCCCCCACCCCTGTACGTGTCGTACCACCGTCTATGTACACCCCAGTACGTTCCAGTCGTACCCCCACCCCAGTACGTGTCGTACCACCGTGAACCTACACCCCAGTACGTTCGAGCCCCACCCCCACCCCAGTACGTGTCATACCCCCGTGTACCTACACCCCAGTACGTTCCAGTCGTACCCCCACCCCTGGACGTGTCGTACCACCGTGAACCTACACCCCAGTACGTTCGAGTCCTACCCCCACCCCAGTACGTGTCATACCCCCCGTGTACCTACACCCCAGTACGTTCGAGCCACACCCCCACCCCAGTACGTGTCATAGCCCCGTCTACCCACACCCCAGTACGTTCCAGTCGTACCCCCACCCCTGGACGTGTCGTACCACCGTGAACCTACACCCCAGTACGTTCGAGTCGTACCCCCACCCCAGTACGTGTCGTACCACCGTCCATGTACACCCCAGTACGTTCCAGTCGTACCCCCACCCCAGTACGTGTCGTACCACCGTGAACCTACACCCCAGTACGTTCGAGCCCCACCCCCACCCCAGTACGTGTCGTACCACCGTCAATGTACACCCCCCCACCCCAGTACGTGTCGTACCACCGTCAATGTACACCCCCCACCCCTGTACGTGTCGTATCACCGTCCATGTACACCCCAGTACGTTCCAGTCGTACCCCCACCCCAGTACGTGTCGTACCACCGTGAACCTATACCCCAGTACGTTCGAGCCCCACCCCCACCCCAGTACGTGTCGTACCCCCCGTGTACCTACACCCCAGTACGTTCGAGCCACACCCCCACCCCAGTACGTGTCATACCCCCCGTGTACCTACACCCCAGTACGTTCCTGGCGCACCCCCAACACAACCTCCTAAGTACGGAGCGCACCCCATGCCCTAACATCACAACCGCATGTACGAGTCGTACAAAGCCACACACAAGGACATAATCGTACAACCAAATGGCCCATGTACACACCGTACACACGCTCAAAACGCACGTACACAACAAGGACAAAACAAAACAACACAAGAATACACCATTCGAAAGGCACACAGCCACTAAACATGGCCAACAACCACTAAAATAACACAATCACTGACCTGCAACTGTCAAAAACAAACAGAGGCCCAATACACCACCACTCCTTATAACACACCCACCCAAAATTCAAACACTGCCACACCCACCCATGGACCAATGAAAAGGGCCCACACACACAAACCATGAGCCTTTGCAACAGACTCACTGCTGCCAGACACCACAGAACCAGACTACAAGCTACACCACATCTTACACTTGCACACCTTCACACGACCACCCTCACAAACACCCTCTCATCACATTCACACACACACACAACCATCCACACCCCCCCCAACATCCACACACCCCCCACACCCACACCATCCCCACCCACACCCCTCACCATGCCCACTACCAAGAATCCAAAGTTCAGTCACCGAGAGTTGGAGGTCCTTGTTGATCAAATCCTCAGAGTCGAGCCACAGATCTTTGGAACATTGGTCAGAAGCACCAGCCAGGCAGCCAAAACAGCCATGTGGCAGACCATCGTCGATGCTGTGAATGCTGTTGCGGACACCAGGAGGACCAAGCAGGATTGCCAGAACAGGTGGTACGATCTGCGGAGGAGGGTCAGAGCCAAGAGGCAGGAGGAACACGACCAGGCCAACGCCACCGGAGGAGGGCCCTCCCGCAGAGCCGTACAGTACCATCCCTGGGAGGAGAGGGTGATGGCCATACTGCCGGTGGAGGCAGTTGAAGGAGTAGAAGGACTCCGAGACCCGGGTGAGTACACAAACAACGCACCGCACATGGGGGGAACTGCAACCACAACCAAAATTAATAACAGGCACGCAACCACCACAAGCCATCGCATGACTCAACCACACTCCATGAGCAGGCACATGCCACTGCTGCCACCATGCCCCATGCACCCAGCTGGACAATGTCAAGTCACAGGCCACAGAAGACAACAACACATGACACGGTAACCCGGATGGCGGGAGGCTGGGCACCAAGAATCACATAGTGCGACTCCAAAGCAGACAACAATGCCCTCTGCCCATATGGCCTAGGTCACAGCCAGACAAACACTGTGTCCCAACACAGGAATGACTTGCCAGCAAATGGCGGACGCCTTGCATCAACACATGGGGGTGAAGGCACTGTTTTGCACATGACAGCAGCTAATGAACAGCCAACATTGTGAAAGAGTGGCAGCACACACCACCACAGCAGCAGCGCACAGACACACAGCAGACAAAATGGGTGCCTGGAGATCAGAAACAAACTCACATCAACAGGCCAAGGGCCACTCAAAGATCTGTTAACAGTGTGTGCCCAGGAAGCTGGGCCAAGGTGACAGAGGGTGACACACGGAGGGAGGGAGAGGGGGACACAGAGGGAGGGAGAGGGGGACTGAGAGGGAGGGAGACGGACAGAGGGAGGAGGCTGACACACAGAGGGAGGGAGAGGGGGACAGAGAGGGAGGGAGAGGGGGACAGAGAGGGAGGGAGACACAGGAAGATGGACAGAGGGAGGAGGCTGACACACAGAGGGAGGGAGAGGGGGACAGAGAGGGAGGGAGAGGGGGACAGAGAAGGAGGGAGACACAGGGAGAGCAAATCAGTCCTTTGTTGTGTGGGAATGTCTGCTCGTCAGCAGGTGGACTGCGTGCATGTAGACAAGGGTGGCCAGTGCCAGAACCCCCCCTCTTCATCATGGCAAAACGCAGGGCCATGTCACAACCTGTACACGAGCACAAGGACAGCCACCTGCATCATATAAGTGTGTGGATCCACTCCATGTGCACATGTACAGTGCTACAAGGAAGGCGCAAATGCATGGCTCGCCACACATGCACACTCCACTGCTGACTGCAGTCACACTTGACGCAGCAAGTAAGACTGTGCCACACATAGTTAAAGGGGCCAAATTGGTGCCCAAGGGACACACCCATGCACAAGTGCACTGTGAGTGGAATGCAAGACAGATCCTAATTCCAAGAGGAAATGTGCCAACTTTGTAACGGATGAAACATGGATGTTGCATGGATCAAAATTAACATTTTCTCTCTCACACACAGGTCAACGTCGTGCTGCACCCCCCAACACTGGGGGGGAACACTCACAGGACCCGGATCTGCAGGAGACCGATCCCACCGGCAGCGACCACTCTCACCACTCTGCGGACGACCCCGACCGACCTGGCCCCTCTGGTGTACAACCACCTGCAGCACCTGCGTCAGGTACAACCGTGCCAACCACCACCCCCACTCCTGCCACATCCCAGGAGACACCCAGGATCCCTGCCCCAACACCACAATGCAGCCAGGCTCGCCAGGAGGGACACGGGGTCCCGGGCACCCAGGAGGAGGCAGGCGACAACGCCAATGCCACCCCTCAGGGGTCCCGGAGACCCGATGTTCCCACAAGTGCAGGCCAGACGCAAGTGGGCAGGGGTGGTGGGAGTGGAGGACGGCGGAGGCGCGAGCCTGACCAGTTGGCTGGGGATCCGGTATTTTCCCATGTCCGTAACATCCTGGACTCATACCGGCAGGACACCACGGGCATGGCCCAGGTTGTGTCCGTCCTCGAGGGGATCAAGGTCCAGCAGGCCCTGCAACATGCGGAGCTAATAGCCTGTCTACAGGTACACCAACGGAGGATGGAGGACAGACAGGCTGAGCAAGTGACGGCGTCCCAGGGGATTCACGCTGAACTCCGTCGGATGGCCGACACCATGGCCGACCCTCCCTGTGCCAGAAGGCGGAGAACATCACCACCCACAGGGAGGGATCATGAGGAGGAGGAGGAAACATCCGACGGAGCATCCCAGACGTCGTCACGGCCTGCTGCTGAGGTTCCCCGCAGGAAGCCGGGTCGTCCACGGAAAGGACCGTGAGGGTGGCTGCTACATCACCATCTCCCAGGACACCTGGCCTGGCACCTGGCCCACTGGAGCAACAGCATCACAGCATCAAGAGACATTCTCTGCCACATGGCCCTGCTGGTCACTGGCTGACCAATGTTGACAAAGACTGTGGCATGGACTCTGAGGATTTCCAATGGCAAGGACACCAACTCCCCTACTGAACTTTGGATTCCCTAATCCCGGAAAGCCCCTCACTTTGTCCCCCCCCCCCCAATAATAAATCACACTATTAAGAGTAGATGCCTGCTGGTAGCATTATTACCTAACATGTGTCTTGTACAGTCTAAACATGCCTGAGTCATCTGTTCACTTCAACCATCCACACCCTGGGGCCTGAGTCTGGCACAGGACACATGGGTCACAGTTTATTAGGCAAGACAGACATGGAGCACCATACACACCCGTGATGGTCAGAACCAGCTGAGGGGGTGGCCGAACAACCGTGCTGACAGACACATTGAGTACAGCAACAGTCATGCGCAGAGGTCAGGGATCCTGGCCCGTGTCCTGGGGGGCACCCAGGTATGTGTAGACAGGTGGCAGAACCATGTCCTGCAAGCTTGAGTCCGGTGGATGCAGAGAATGGGGTCATGGACAACGTTGGATGCATGGGGATGGCACATGTCACAATACCCACACAGTCATGGACATCATGCCCAATACACAGTCTCAGCACACACACACAGCTTGCATCTTGCCACTCGACACATTGACACATAGCCACAATCAGGGAATACCATGCCAGACATGCAGGATGCACCGTGCCAACACACCAGGATTGACTGAGAAGAGGCACCTTGGAGGCATAGGGACACCTTTATTAGTCATGTTTTTGGGATTGCAGAGGCAACTTGAAGTACACATGAACACATCATGTGGAGTAACATGTGGCTCCAACACTGGCACCCCCCTTCTGCAGCACAAATGCGTGATAGCCATGGAACTGGCACACAAGCGTCGGCTAACAGCTAAACACCCACAGCTGCTCACGGAGAGCCTGCCATACACCATACATCCGCTGATGTCGAAGTCCCACACCATGTCAAGCCAATGCTAACCGAATGTGTCCGAGGGCAGTGTCACACACATTGATGCCATCATCACAATCCACTATCCCATCACTGATGACTGACAACCAGGCAGCCCATCTATTCAGGTGTACCCAGCTGCATGTCGTGTCCCATGGGGATGCCACATGTCTGCAGAGGAACCAAACCCCGACCGGGGCAGTGTGCACACATCGTGAACAACTGCCACACCCAATACACCCCAGATGCATCCCTTACCCCATGGAGACTTCCAAACGTGTCCGTGCCTGTAACGCTGAGTCAGCCCACGATGTCATGTCCATGAGGAATAGCAGTGCCACAACAATGCAACCAGCAAACGGCATGCGCAGGTACCTGGGGAAGAGAGACACACAAGAAGTCAGCCACAAAAAGCACAGCCACTTGCATGTGCAGTTACTCGACACATGTATGGATGACAACATGCTAGGTCACAATTATGACTGGGGAAATACTACCATCACTGCCACCATCACTCCAGTGACACACCCACACACACCTCTGACCCACGTGCCATACATGCAGGTGGAGACACACATCACAACGCATGCCACACGGGGACCAATGCGTGCACACTCAGACCCTGGTACTCACCACTAAGCAAAGAAGTCGCGTATGAGCCGAGTCCGGATGTCCTCTTGCGGCTCCACATCCTCCACATCACTAGCCCCATTGCCAAGCCCTTCGTCCTCCACGGGTGGATGGTCCTCGTCATGTTGATTCAGGATGAGTGGCACAGCTCTTTCAACTGCCATGTTGTGCAGCATGCAGCAGACCATGAAGATCTTGCAGACCTTCGCCGGGGCATAAGGGAGTGCACCGCCGGTCTTGTGGAGGCACCGGAATCGGCTCTTCAGCATGCCAAACGTCCTCTCTATCACTCGCCTTGTCCGGCCATGGGCGGTGTTATAGCGGAGCTGGGCCGGCGTGATGGGGTTGCGGAGAGGTGTCAGCAGCCAAGGCATGTTGGGATAGCCAGCGTCCCGTACATGGGAAGCACATGGACATCGTTAGAACTGGTGTAGCGGTCGTGCTGGTCGGCTATACAGAATACAGGACAGACAGACTGTACCCACCAACAACACATGCCCGTTCGTTGCGCAGCTGCATCATCATATCAGGCATCCCGCTACGCCTCATGATGTAGGCATCGTGTGCTGATCCTGGGAAACGAGCACAGACATGTGAAATCACCATATTGGACAAACACACCACAAGGGCATTGATGGAGTGGTAGTGCTTCCGATTGCGGTACGCCACCTCCCGTGCGTGTGGTGGTACCAAACCTACATGTGTCCCATCTATGGACCCAATGACATGGGGCATCCCTCCCAGGGCATAGAATCCACGCTTGACCTCAGTCATCTGTTCAGGGGTTGGGAACTTGATGAAGTCATCCAGGTGAATCAACATGGCCTCCAAGAAATCATGCAGCACACCGCTGAACATGCTCTGGGACATGCCACCAACATGAGCTATGGTATTTTGGAAGGTACCCGTGGCCAGAAAATGTAGGGCATCCATTACCTTCAGTTGGGGTGTCAGTGCCGTAGGATACCTGTGCTGCGGTTGCAGGTGTGGTGCCAGTCTCGCCGTCAGCTCCAGAATCAACGGTTGGGTGAAGCGGTAGAGCCGGATCCTGTCATTCTCCTGCATGGTAGCCAAGTCTGGAATTCTTCGGGCAACAGGAGGCGCTCTGCAGTAATTTGGAAGTGACCAGGAAGAGTGAGTGCACTACGAGAACAACTCATGTCTACTGAGCACATGTAAATCTGGCAATACACACATGCCACATAGGGAGTCAGGCATGTGCTACATGCCCAGGACACGTATGGATGCAAGGTGACACTCCTTCCAAGACCCAGCTACACACGGTGATTGAGAACCTCCCCATGCCACGCCATGGAAATAGCTGTGTCCCAGTGCAAGTGCACTGCCCGACGCAAGACAGGAGTGACATACACCCACACATCAGCAGAAGTGTGATGCCGATTGCAGAGACTGGTAGCGGGACACTGGAGCCACAGGTCACATGACATTACACTAGTCCAGCCCACACACCTTGCCATGAAGGTGCACATGTCATGACTCACCACACATTCCTTGTGAGTTTGCTGACATGGCCTTGTCACGCTACTCCGTGTCCCATGCATACATGTGCACCTCACATCCGATGACACATGTGGCATGGTGTTGGGAACAGTGTGCAATGACAATCTAAACACAGCCACATGTTGGTTGCTGCAACGGCTGCAGCTTTTGAGGGTGCTACAACATCAACCTGATGTAAATCCCGGACACATATATGACATAGTCACATTGTGCACTGTGGGTAGTGACAAGTCATGTGTCATGACCCCTGTACCGGGCATCATGGGACACTTCCGTGTGTTGGTGTCCGTGCCATGCCAGTGACGCTCACCCCAAGTGCGCAGTCCCACATGCACACATGTCAAAGGAGTCAAGGGCATGCCTGGCACACATTGCACCCTCACACAGTACACATGTACACATCTCATCATACATCTGTTGCCTTCTCCACTCAGGAGGCATGTTCCACATCACAGCCTGTGACACCTGTGCCCCACACATGTAGTAATGCACAGACGATGCCTTGATGTCCATTCCTGGACAAGTATGTCCATCCATGGACAAGTATGTCCGCCCTATTCCTACATGTGTGTCGCCTATCACCACAGTGATGTGTAAAAACCGCCGTACTGCTGCTGAGAGGGCCTGTGCATGTTCCCAAATCACTGTGGGAGTGCTGCCGTATGTGTACCCATCGTGATGGTGAGCGTACAGGCATTTGTACGGTCCGTAGCACTACGGGTACGCATACGCGTGCAGACCCATAGTGATAGTGAGCGTAGATGCGTGTGTACGGCCCTATCACTATGGGTCTGCACGCATATGCGTACCCGTAGTGCTACGGACCGTACACTCGCATCTACGCTCACTATCACTATGGGTCTGCACGCGTATGCGTACCCGTAGTGGTACGGACCGTACACTCGCATCTACGCTCACTATCACTATGGGTCTGCACGCGTATGCGTACCCGTAGTGTTACGGACCGTACACACGCATGTACGCTCACTATCACTATGGGTCTGCACGCGTATGCGTACCCGTAGTGGTACGGACCGTACACTCGCATCTACGCTCACTATCACTATGGGTCTGCACGCGTATGCGTACCCGTAGTGTTACGGACCGTACACACGCATGTACGCTCACTATCACTATGGGTCTGCACGCGTATGCGTACCCGTAGTGGTACGGACCGTACACTCGCATCTACGCTCACTATCACTATGGGTCTGCACGCGTATGCGTACCCGTAGTGTTACGGACCGTACACACGCATGTACGCTCACTATCACTATGGGTCTGCACGCGTATGCGTACCCGTAGTGGTACGGACCGTACACTCGCATCTACGCTCACTATCACTATGGGTCTGCACGCGTATGCGTACCCGTAGTGTTACGGACCGTACACACGCATGTACGCTCACTATCACTATGGGTCTGCACGCGTATGCGTACCCGTAGTGGTACGGACCGTACACTCGCATGTACGCTCACTATCACTAGGAGTACGCATACGCGTGCAGACCCATAGTGATATAGAGCATACATGCGTGTGTACGGTCCGCAACACTACGGGTACGCATACGCGTGCAGACCCATAGTGATAGAGAGCGTACATGCGTGTGTACGGTCCGTAACACTACGGGTACGCATACGCGTGCAGACCCATAGTGATGGAGAGCGTAGGCATGCATGTACGGGCCGTTGCCATGCATTTGGGGTGTCCTAGGGCCCCGAAACGCACCGTACCTGTGTGTGATGCTCCAAATTACATAGGGGACAAGTATTAAGGCCTACATGCATGCTGGTTGTCATGGAGACCAAGTTCAAAATTCGAAATTGTTCTGGAAGGTGCACAGCAGAAGTCAGTTGGAATTCTTCTACTTTGTTGCAATGTGTTTGTGGGGCTGACATCATGCAGGAGAATGAAACCGATAGAGAACCCACAGACTGCTAGGTTTGAAGGGATTGGTGGAAACATAGGATGCAAATGTGAGTGACCAATCACTCTGTACTCCTGTGCATGAGACTGGGCAGAAGGGCACATATAAGGCAGCCAGGTCCCATGAGGGAGCACTTGCCTGCACATCTTTGCATTCGTCGACCCAGCTGCTGCTACTGATTCCCTGGAACCATGTCAAGGGCTGTGGAGAGGACACAGCCATTCACCCTGGAGGAGAACATGGCTCTGCTGGATGTGATCCTCCCACAGTACTCCATGCTGTATGGGCGACCAGGGTATCAGGTGAGTGCATAGGCCACTGCCACAGACTGTCCCTATGTTGTGACTGTGACTTCTGCCATTGCGTCCAGGTGTAACACACATGCCATGTACTGTCGGGGGGGTCCCAGGGGGGGGGTGCCTGATGTCTCCCAGCAGTGCCCTGAGACAGGAGGGGTGGGGGCCTATCACTCACAGCAGTGCCCTGAGACAGGAGGGGTGGGGGCCTATCACTCACAGCAGTGCCCTGAGACAGGAGGGGTGGGGGCCTATCACTCACAGCAGTGCCCTGAGACAGGAGGGGTGGGGGCCATATCACTCACAGCAGTGCCCTGAGACAGGAGGGGTGGGTGTGATGCACAGTGTGAGCCTTGATCATTGATTGTGACATTGCCATCATTCCACCTGTGTACCCACTGTGGCACGTACTGCTTTTGCCCTCACCAGGGGATGATGTCCCTATGACAAAGGTGCAATGCGTTGGCTGCATGACATGCCTTGTTGTAACCAGCTAATTTGTACCCATATGTCCCTCTGTGACATGTGGCTGGTGTATTGATGTGGTGTCACTTGTTCCTCCTCACAGGTAGGCGCCACTGCCAAGGAGCAGATCTGGCTGACCGCCGTCAGTGCCGTGAGGGGTGTGGATGGTCGGAGGCGGAGCCTGCCCCAGGTGAGGAAACGCTGGCAGGATATCCGGTGCTGGACGCGGAGGATTGCACGGCTCCTGCTGGGGGACTCACCTGAGAGCCACAAGAACCGCGGCCGCCGCCGTCTGAGCCACCTCCACAGGTGTGTGCTGCCGGTGGTCTTTCCAGACCTGGAGAGGCGCTTACAGGCGATGCAGCAGCCGGAAGGGGGTAGGTACATGTGTGTTTGTTGTGTGTCACCGGCATTTGTAAGGGCACAGTAGCATGAATTCACTGGCAGGGTTTAAAGGTGCTGTGCAGATCCTGTTTGCCCCAGTATAGCGCTGTGCCCCTGCCACCCTTCCCCTCCTTGCAATGTGTTCCCTGGTCTGTGTGTAGTCACTCCTTCACAAGGTAATGTAGGCTGGCGCTTTGTCCACGAGAACAATGACTGTAGCATCATGTGTGGGGGTGGTGTGTAACAGGTTGTGGGACCTTGCCTGTGCACTGTCAAGTTCACTGCATGTGGGTTCCATGTCAGTTGGCACTGATGCTGACTCCAGACATGGGAGTTGGTCTCTCATGTGTCATGCCTTACAGCGCGCATGTCCTATGTAGTGGCCTGTGACATGATGTGCATGAGTGTGCGATACACATAGTGCAGGGATGGTGACGTGTGTTGCAGTCATTACCATTCAGTAGCATGTAGTTGCGTGCCCACTACTGTCCCCTGGGGCACCTTTTCCTCAGTGGTGTATGTGTCATCATAAACGTGGCCAATCTCAGTGTCCACAGCGTAGGTTGTGCTCTGTGCCATTGTCCCCTGTCACCATGTATATAGACGTGCTATTTTGTACAGGTGTCCACTGTGCAGCCTGACCTGATTGTCCTTCTTCATACTCACAGTTGCCAGTGCCTGTGTGTCTTTTTATACTCATCTGAGGATGGGCACTGGTACCTCATTATTTGTACAGGCGCACCTTGGCTGTTTGGCGTCCAATCTTGCTTTTTGCCTGCCCCTGTGTATATCACCCAGACTATGAGATGTTGGTGCCACCTGTGTCACAACAATTTGCCTCGTGTAGGGTCTTGTTGGGGCGGGCAATGCCTATGTGTTAACTCCTGATTTCCACTTGCTGGGTCTGGGCAGTGTGTGATGTGTCTGGACACACACGCAATGTGCAGTGACCGAGTCATGTTGTGCATGTTCTCAGCATTACCTATGCAGCATGTGTCTCAAGTTCATGGATATGCTCCCTGGTCATCGGTATTTTCGCCAACGCTGTGTGGTGCAGATGCAGTGCTGGATTGTCCCCAGGGCCTGGGTGCTATGTCAGACTCCGTTTCCTGTGTTTAACTATTGTCTCATGCTCTCCATGGTATTTCAGTGGCATGGTGGCTCAACCAACTGTGTGTTTCATGCCCTACATCGGTACCCTGTTCAGTAGATGTTAGGGATCTTCCTTTTCAGGCCATGCAGTGTTACCTATGTAGATTGGACTCATGTGACAGATGTGTACAGGTGTCTGATTAATTTCTGTCTCTCCACCCTGCCCACAGCATCGTCGGGGGACACAGAGGGAGACATGGACACAGACCAGGCGGAGGGACCGAGCACCAGTGCCAGCCGTGACATCGGGTCTGGCACATCGAGTGGGACAGAGGCGGAGGAGAGTGTGGCCGAGGACCTGTCGACTGGCACATCAGACTACGAAGCTGACAGGTCCGAGGAGGATGTCTCCGAGTGGGCGGAGGCTGCACCAGCAGCTGACAGCGGAACAACACCTCGCACCGCCCCCTCAGTTTCCACCAGCCGCCTCCCACTTGCTCGTGTCCCTTCCCAGCGTGCCCGGTCACAGCATGTCTCCTTCCTGCCAGGCACCGCACCCCCTGCCCCTGTCTCCACTGCTGCCGCCAATGCAGAGTCTGTGGACATCCAGCGGCAACTGCAGGTTGGTCAGGCTGCGATCCTTAATGTCCTCCATGCCCACGGCAAAACCCTCACCAACATCGAGGCTTTCTTGGAGGGCATTCATTCATCGCAGGCTGACCAACGCAACTTGCTGAGGTCCATAGACTCCACACTGACTGCAGCAGTGGGTCTCCTGCAGCGCGACCTCCCCCCACCTACCCCTGCCCCATCCACACTTCCCACTCCCATGCCTGTCCCACGTACACCCAGACGTCGGCATGCACCCACATCAACGGACACGGGCACCACACCAGCAGGGAAGGTCCACCGCACTCCTCCTGACACGCACACACAGGGTGAGGTAGGCACACCCACTGGGTCGGGGGGCAAACGTGTGACACGCAGCCATAGTGGGAGTCCGCATTCCACCCAGTCCACTCCCTCCAAATCCCCTCCCCTCAGCTCTCCTGGCCACATCTCCCCCAAGGACTCCTTCATGGCCGCTCTGTCCCTGAGCCCCACAGTTACACCACCACGCAAGCGGTCAAGGAGGTCCCCGGTCAGGGTGGTTGAGTCTCCCCCCCTGTCTCCACCCTCCCCCGGTGGCGCTGCGACCCATCCCTCTGACCCCCCCCCCCTCCTTGGGGCCTGAGGTCCCTTCGGGTGCAGGGGACTCCCTGGAGGACCTTGCAAAGGTGTGTAGTGCCATCCTGGCCTCCGCCTTTGGCACTGACCCACCCCCTGTGGTGGAGTCCTCCATCCCTGCACCCACAACGCCGCCCCTTTGCCCTGATGTCCCTGCGGTGCCTGTTGCTTCCCCCCCCCCTGATGCCCTCACCAGTGTGGAAGACGATGCCATTTGACTGTGCAGGCAAGGTAGGGGACACGCATCCCACTGTGTCCCCCATCCAGCTGAGAATCATTGACTGCCCTATGGGCTTTGTGAAGATTGAACTACCTGCGATCCACGGACATTGTGCTCATGCTGAATAAAGCTTAATTTTGTTTTCATTATCACACTACTGCTATGCTGGTGTTGGTGTTGGTGGGGCTGCTACATGGTTTTGGGTGGTGTGTAAGGGTTTGGGTGTGTGGGATATGTAGTAGTGTACTGCTCATTGGTGGGACCCTGTGATCTGTGTGCCATCACAAGGTGTTGGCTAACTTTCTTTGTTCATGTAAGCAGTTACTGCATGGTGCACTTGTCCCAGGGTGTATTCCTTCCTCTGTGTACCCAGCTTTCTTCCCTGCAGGGTGTTCCCAATGTTTAGCGCAGAGCTGTGTCTACATGAGCTGTGTGTGTGACGGAGCCCTTCTACTTTGGCCATGCATGCAGGGCCATGTCTCCACCTGCAACAATCGTGCCATCCTTGGTGATCACTGTACTTGTGTGTGGAGTCTGTTGACATGAGTTCATGGGGACATGTTCCCTTGTAGCCAGTATGCCTGTGGATAATTCTGGCCTCACACACATGTGTTACACCCCTCCTGTCTCAGGGCACTGCTGTTAGTGATAGGCACCCACCCCTCCTGTCTCAGGGCACTGCTGGGAGGACTCTGCACCCACCCCTCCTGTCTCAGGGCACTGCTGGGAGGGCTCTGCACCCACCCCTCCTGTCTCAGGGCACTGCTGGGAGGACTCTGCACCCACCCCTCCTGTCTCAGGGCACTGCTGGGAGGACTCCACACCCACCCCTCCTGTCTCAGGGCACTGCTGGAAGGACTCTGCACACACCACTCCTGTCTCAGGGCAATGCTGGGAGTGATAGGCACCCACCCCTCCTGTCTCAGGGCACTTCTGGGTGGACTCTGCACACACACCTCCGATTTCAGGATATGTACGCTTGGAACATACACGGTGGGGGTACGCTCAATGCATTCGAGGTGAGGGTACGAGTCTACTTACACTGGTGTGGTGGGGGTACGCTCCATGCATACGCGGGTGAGGGTACGGGTCGAACTTACACTGTTGGGCCGGGGGGTACGCTCCATGCATACGCGGGTGGGGGTACGGGCCGTACTTACACTGTTGGGGTGGGGGGTACGCTCCATGCATACGCGGGTGGGGGTACGGGTTGTACTTACACTGTTGGGGTGGGGGGTACGCTCCTTGCATACGCGGGTGAGGGTTCGGGTCGTACTTACACTGTTGGGGTGGGGGGTACGCTCCATGCATACGCGGGTGGGGGTACGGGTCGTACTTACACTGTTGGGCTGGGGGGTACGCTCCTTGCATACGCGGGTGAGGGTTCGAGTCGTACTTACACTGTTGGCATGGGGGGTGCGCTCCATGCATACGCGGGTGGGGGTACGGGTCGTACTTTCACTGTTGGGCCGGGGGGTACGCTCCATGCATACGCGGGTGGGGGTACGGGTCGTACTTACACTGTTGGGGTGGGGGGTACGCTCCATGCATATGCGGGTGGGGGTACGGGTCGTACTTACACTGTTGGCATGGGGGGTACGCTCCATGCATACGCGGGTGGGGGTTCGGGTCGTACTTACACTGTTGGGGTGGGGGGTACGCTCCTTGCATACGCGGGTGAGGGTTCGGGTCGTACTTACACTGTTGGGGTGGGGGGTACGCTCCATGCATACGCGGGTGGGGGTACGGGTCGTACTTACACTGTTGGGCTGGGGGGTACGCTCCTTGCATACGCGGGTGAGGGTTCGAGTCGTACTTACACTGTTGGCATGGGGGGGCGCTCCATGCATACGCGGGTGGGGGTACGGGTCGTACTTTCACTGTTGGGGTGGGGGGTACGCTCCTTGCATACGCGGGTGAGGGTTCGGGTCGTACTTACACTGTTGGGGTGGGGGGTACGCTCCATGCATACGCGGGTGGGGGTACGGGTCGTACTTACACTGTTGGGCTGGGGGGTACGCTCCTTGCATACGCGGGTGAGGGTTCGAGTCGTACTTACACTGTTGGCATGGGGGGTGCGCTCCATGCATACGCGGGTGGGGGTACGGGTCGTACTTTCACTGTTGGGCTGGGGGTTACGCTCCATGCATACGCGGGTGGGGGTTCGGGTCGTACTCACACTGTTGGGGTGGGGGGTACGCTCCTTGCATACGCGGGTGAGGGTTCGAGTCGTACTTACACTGTTGGGGTGGGGGGTGCGCTCCATGCATACGCGGGTGGGGGTAGGGTCCGTACATATCCGTGCCCACGCTATGTGATGCTTGTGCGGCCCGTACCCAGGCCTTTGCCACGTGGGTGCGATCCGTCCCGCCATTGTTGGGGTGACGTGTGTGGGCGTGGTCCGACTCGTACCCACGCTCTTCAGGCGTGGGTACGGGACGTACCTGTCTGGTTGTGTTGCCGGTTCGCGTGGTGACGGACTTCCGTTGTGGCGGTCGCTGGCTTATCAGGACACGCCCCCACCCCCTCGTGGTGACCAGGGCATGGGAGTCAGGTATGTCCAGGCCATGTGTGGTGTGTGACTTATGTGGTTGTTTTGTGGCCTGCCCTGGTCCTGCCACCCCCACCCCACCCCACTTTCCCCCCTCCCTTAGTTATTCTGACCTTCTGCGGCGTCTGCGTCGTAACCTGTAGAGGAGGTGGACTGCTATGAGGGCAGAGATGACTCGTAGGTTCGGGTCCATGTCTGTCCGTCGCGTACTGGTACTCCTTGCTCGCGTCGTCCTGTCGCATACGGGTCCTCCTTGATCGCGTCGTCCTGTCGCGTACGGGTCCTCCTTGGTGGCGTCGTCCTGTGTGTCCGTCACGTACTGGTCCTCCTTGTTCGCGTCGTCGTCTGTCCGTCGCGTACTGGTGGTCCTTGTTCGCGTCGTCCTGATTTCCCGGCAGTTTTTGGCTGCCGCAAAATATTCACCGTGCGGGGTGACGTCGGTGCGAATCGTGATTCCTGGGTCGTGAATGGCTGGCTGCGAGCGTCCCGACGTCAGGTCGGCGCTTTCCCGGATCGCATTGGTTGGTGTTTTTTGGTTCGGTCGGGCTTTTTTACGATTCGTACGGTAATGGTGTACCCGTGCGAATCGTGATTCCTTGTTTGTAAAAATTGACGACCGGGTACGCGTCGGACGGAGATTATGCTCCGTCCGACGGATCGTACCCGGTTTTTACCGGATCGTGATCGGCACCTAAGTCTTCTGAAAGTGGCATTTGGTAATGTTAACTATTAGGAATATCACTAAGAGATGTATTATTTTTTAGGTCTCCGTACTTCAGAGATTTTTGGACAAAGTGATTATTGCTTGGATAAGTTTGGAAACTAATTCCGTTATTAAAGTATGAGAAGGTATGTGTGTGTTACTAGGAGGCTTTGTGTATCCTCGCCACTCTTGCCTCTTGTGCTCCGCAGTGTTTTTACAAGGTGTCTTTATGTAATTTTTTGGATTCTAGGAGACTGTTACAGAAGATTAAGGTACTGATTATATATATATAGAGGCATGAATCCATGGCATGGTTCACTGTTGGGAGAATGGTGCCATCACGAAAGTTCTAAATGTTCACTGTTACAATGGTGGAGGACTATTTGGAGTGGATGTCCAATCAATGGGTTATTAAATTGTTAACAATTTAAGCATATGTAAATATTAGTTGAGAATAGTGTGAAGTCACACAGCATGTTTTTCCTTTGCACATTGAAGTAATGTGGGCTATTGGGTATGAAATAGGATGGTTTCTATACTCCAATGTATATTATTTATTACTTCCAGCCCTGAGGAAGTCGCTTGGGTTAATTCCCTTATCGACGAAACGCGTTGGGAATGGAAGAATGTTTATGAATAAAGAAGTTTGAAGATTCAATTGAAAATAAAGGAAGAAGAGAAGCCCACATTAATGTGTATCTAGTTTTGTTACTGTTACAGGAGACGTTGATTGTTAATTTGCGTGTGCTTCGACAAGAGAAAATTACATAAATAGTGACTACAAACATATCGATAAAAATATCGAGATATTTAATTTATAAAGCAACACAACACAAATATCGATAACACTAATATCGACTTACAAATATAATTAAAACACATATAAAAAATATCGATAATACTATTCAACATTAAAAAAACAATATTTACAATTATTTATTTATTTAACATATTTCATATAATTATAATGAATAATACCATCATATATAAAAATATTAAATAATTTAAACAATTATAAAATAATTCTACTAACCCCAAAAAAATATCAATTCAAGAATTACAATGAATTTACTCACAAACAAAAATAAATTTACATATATATAATATACAACAATTATTAATATCATAAATTAAAAGTATTTACCAAATATATTTAAATAACTACAACAAATAATATATTATAAACATCAAAAATAAACAACACACATATTGACCTAATTAAAAATTAACTGCTAAAAAATTCCAAAAAACGTATCTCAACCAATGAATTTAAACTACAAGAACACGAACCAATAACATTTGTGAACTAATTAACTAAACACTATAAAAACTTAGGGGCCTATTAGGATGGCAGGCGGACTTTCGTCCGCCCGCCACCCTAGCGGTGCTGGGACCGGCCGCCAGTGGTGCGGCGGTCCCGCACCGGCAATTAGAATGCCACTGCCACTGTGGCGGTGGCATCTTCTATTCCCATCATTGTGGCGGGCGGTGCTCACAGCACCGCCCGTCACAATGCTGGGAATGCACGTTGTGCATTGTCATGCACAAGGTGACAGGCACCGCACGGTGCCTGTCACCTTGTCCATGACAATGTAGGGTGTACCATAGGTACCACCCATATGCACCCCCCACCCCCCCAATACCCTGGGGGCCCGCAACGGGCCCCCGAAAGCAAACTCCGCCTGGCTTTCCATGGCGGGGTCTCCGCCATGGAAAGCCCTGCACCGTTGTCCATGCTAATATGGATGGTGGTGTCTAGCAGACACCCCCACCATATGCAGCCCCTTTTCCGCTCGGTCGACTGGTCGACCGGCAGAAAACCGGCGGACAGTCTTCCTGTCCGCCGGGGTTTCCCCGCCATACTAATATGGCAGGGAGGAAATGGGTGGTGGGCGGGGTATGATGTAGGGCGATCCGCCCTATATCATAATAGACCCCTAAGAATTAACTATCACAAATTTACCGTTTATCGGCCAAACACGGAGGAAGAACATTACTTTGCAAGAGGGAATGAAAGAAAATCTACAAAAACTGCTATAACAGATTATACTACAAAACAGGTAAGAAAAATACTTTTTTTTACAAAATATAAATGCCTCTACTTCCTAAACGTAACTACCTAAAATAATAAAACATTCTCCTCTTTTTAAATCAAAACTAAACTTGAAAAAAACTACACCAAGAAAAAGAAAATCCAAATGTGATTAAGTACCTTATTTAATTCTACATGATAAAAACATGAACTATTAAAAATGCAACTTTACCTGTAAAGAAAGTAAAATAGTCTGATTTTGTTACACGTTTAAAATGAGAAAACAAAACGAATAAATACATTTTTCTTCACAGCTTTAACAAACTGCATTTACAAAAAACATCCACCAAATTAAATTCATCTACTACAAAAAGCAAGTATAGTTTCAGTGCAAAAAATGAATAATACAAAGAAATGGGGGTGCCCAGGAGTGGACACCTCACATGGAAAGCCAGGAAGGGTTCCTTCAGCGGTATGACTACAGCGCTGAGATACCCGTAGTGGTGATCGGCGCTATATAAATACCTATACATTTACATTTACAAATGAAAACATATCTCTGATTAACATAAACATTTTTCTTCCCCATCTACAGAAAATAGAACTTTGAAAATACAACAAGCAGCAAATAAACCCATCAAAAAACACAAAGGGGGATATTCACAAGGACTCATCTCCGATTTATCCCCCCCTTAACACATCAAAAGTGGAGATCGATGTAACACCCCATTCACAAGCCGGTGCAAACTGCAGACATCGCTAGTATTCCCGCGATAACTGCCCCAAAATTTACCTCCACGGCGGACACCACCAACTAACCCTAATGAGATGCAGAGTAGGCATTCCCGTGCCAAAACACACGAAAAAACCACAACACCACTTTCACAACGAACTGCCAGATCCGCGATGCGTGTCAAAAACAGGCGAGGTAGCCACGGTAGCAGCAGGGAATTAATACCTGCCTTCAGCTGGTGTTAAGCAGGACAACTGCCTGCAGGATAAAAGGGAGCCTAGCCAAGAGCCAGACCGGAAGACCCACATATGCCATGGAGACAATGATCATGCAACGCGGATACCCATGAGGGCCACAACACCCACAGCAACCACCCCCAGCCATCCCCCGGACATACACATACCGTGCACGACACAAGAGCCACAAAAAGCTCATGATGATGCACATTGCCCATTAAATATACACATGTGTGCCCAGAAGAGCGAGAAACAGTCACACAGCACTGAAGTAACAACCAAAAACTTTATTGAAATACAACACAAAACACCAATGCGGAAGACTCCTGTCGGGTCCGTCAGGGACAATATCGACGTCACAGCCTGGAAAATAAAGCACAAAATCAGGACTTGGGTCATGCGCACATCAAAGGAGCGAGACACAGAGAAACAGAGAAGGAAAGAAAGCCAGAGAGAGAAAGAGTGGGAAGGAAAGGGAGAGAGAGGGAAGGGAGAGAGAGAGAGAGAGACACTGCCGCCCCCTGCGCACCCAGGCCCCACTGCTCACCTGCTGCCACCGGTGTTTCCACCAGTGGGCACACCACGTGCCTGTGCAAGCTCCAGGCCCCAGTCCCACCACCATGGCATGGTCCCCATCATGCGGACCGGTCCAGCGGCCCAGCATGTCCCACATATGACGCTGAGTCCTGAGTCATCAATGGCGGGGACCACATCAGTGCACACGTCATCATCGCAGGCCGCACACCCGCTCAGCTATTTCGGTGCCACTAACCCTGTGCAACCCCAGTCAGCGCCACGTGGTGGTAGGCCTGTGATGGCCGCAAGGCTTCAAGTGCCACTAACCCTGTGCAACCCCAGTCAGCGCCACGTGGTGGTAGGCCCGTGACAGCCGCAAGGCTTCGGGTGCCACTAACCCTGTGCAACCTCAGTCAGCACCACGTGGTGGTAGGCCCATGACGGCCGCAAAGCTTCGGGTGCCACTAACCCTGTACAACCCCAGTCAGCGCCACGTGGTGGTAGGCCCGTGACAGCCGCAAGGCTTCGGGTGCCACTAACCCTGTGCAACCCCAGTCAGCGCCACGTTGCGGTAGGCCTGTGACGGCCGTAAGGCTTGGGGTGCCACTAACCCTGTGCAACCCCAGTCAGCGCCACGTGGTGGTAGGCCCGTGGCGGCTGCAAGGCCTTGGTTGCCACTAACCCTGTGCGCAACAACTCATGGGCCCTTTATGATTGAGAGCCGTGGAGCGTCCGTCATCCAGTCACCAGCGGCAGAGGGGAATGTGACGTTGTCGGCCCCTTATATTTGCGGGGTCACATGGCCTGTGATGCCTGTGCCAGATGGGTGTGGTGTGTGTGCAAACCTGCCCTCAGGGAGTGGCCATGACATGCTGACAACTAGACCAGTGACCTGCACACTACCAACGAGTACGCCTGCGACAGGTAGCTATGTGGGCCCCCCCTTGGAGTGTAAGCGCAGTGGTCTGGCCTGGCCTACGCCGGACCAGCGCAGGGCTTGCAAAAATGACTCGGGGGCTCTGGGCGTGGTTCAGTCCTTGTCCGGACAAGGAAGTGACTAATGTGTGTGTTGTAGTGTCCACGGCACCCGGAACACAATAGGCAATGTAGCACCTTCTGACTGGCATCCCACAGGATGAGCATCATTGACGTAAGGGGAATCACTGTCCCTACATCCATCCACGCATTCATACATGAATGATGAAAGACATGACACAGCAGTGTGTTACTGGATGTTTATTGCACATCCAGTGGAGTTTTGCAGCTGGAGCAGTACAGGGCCATGCCAAGCACACCACACAATATGGGCCCGTGGAGGGCCAGCCAGAGTCCATCGGGGGATGACAAGTACTGCGGAAGAGGTAGGGTACAGTCTGCAGTCTGGTAGCTGTGTCACTGGTCATCAAACAGGATATGGCAGTCCATGTCGCTGTCCAAGGTGAGTGCATTGGAGTGTATCGGGGGTCAGTGGAAGGTCATGGGGCCATATGCGACACCAAGCAGAAACAGGCCAGGTGGCGGAAATGAATGCTAGTGCCTCCTTCTGAACTCAAACCCATCCATGTCCTCGGATGTGTGCTCTCCCCCACCTGTGGCTGTTGCAGTACCGGCTGTGGCACTGTGTGCCACTGATACATCAGGGGCCGGAGGAGGATTATCGGCCACACTGTGTGGCAGTGACACATCAGTTGCCAGAGTGGATACACCTGCTGCACTGTGAGGCACTGACACACCAGGGGGCGGAGATGTGGATGGTGTGGGGGCAGCAGCATTCATCAGTACCACGCCTTGTGGCAGCAATGCCATGATGAGGATCTGCAGGGCATGGTAGATCCCAGCTACATTTCGCTGATGTGCAGCGGTGGCTGCCATCCTTTCCACTTCCATCCGCACCATGTCCTCCATGAGCCTCTGCATGTGTGCCAGCTCACAGCTGGCATCGCTGGAGCCTCTCTGAGCAGACAGGTTTTCTTCTCTCCGTGTCATGACTCCAGTGATGTCAGTCAGGGCTCATTGGAGACCATGGAGCAGGTCTATACACCCATGGATGGCTTCCAGTTTGGTAGCCATGATGCCGAACCACACCCGCACCTGCTCAGCTGTCTCCCTCTGGCCCTCCAGCACACGGCGTTGGAAGGCCATGTGTTGTTTCTGGGGGTCTTTGGAGACCGGGGCTGTGGGTGCCTCCTGCTGGGTGGTTTGGGTAGTGGGTGGGGTCTCCTCGATGCAGCTGGGCTGCCCTGATCCTGGAGGTGAGTTGCGGATAATGTCAATGATGTCTTGGAGGGCTTGGGTGTCGATGCTGGGGGTGTCCTCCTCATCATCAGTGAAGAGTGCCTGGGACTGCTGTCCAGGAGGTGTTGACAGTGCCCCTGCAATGTGAAGGGGAGATGGTGTATTACAATGTGTCCACATGTATGTAGCCGCATGGCACATGTTGACATTCAGACAGCATGGCATTGTACATTGTGACAGTCTGTGGATCAGGGCCATGGCCCAAAGTCATTGTGGGTGTGCACTGTGCTCTGCTTGATTGTGCATGTGTGCCATTGTGGCCATCTTCACCCGTCCATCCAGTACCTGGTGGTCACTCACCCTGTTGCGGTTGTGTTGTGTCCTATCAAGCAGTGTCCGGTTCCCTGACTCCGGCCACAGACTCAACACTGATGACTGATCCATGTCATCCAGCACCAGCTGTGGCGCTGGGCTCCCACCTCCAGTCTGCATTGCTGCCTTCTTGTTGGCTACGAGTTTCTCCTTGGTCTTCCACTTGATTTCAATCCATCGCCTCTTGGCCTCGTCCATTGACCTCTTGTGTTCTCCGACGTAATTCACCTTGTCCACGATGTTCCGCCATATTCCATTTTTGGTGCCCAATGACACGTTGGAGGTGACAAACAGTTGTTAATGGTGTTCCATCACCTCCGTGACTAGGATCCTGTTTTCCTGCGGACTGAACTTCGTCTTCCTCTTCTTCTTGTCCTTGCCCTTCCCTGTCCCCGAGGTCCCAGGCTGGTCATCCGGGGTGCTTGTGGGTTTGTGCTCGTCCTCTGCGCTTGCTCCAGCTGCTTGCATGGTGCTTGGGTGTTGTTCAGTTTGTGTTTGAGTGTTTTTTTACTTTTATAGTGATTTTTCCCGCCTGCCATGTATGTATTGCAGGCCTGGCACTGCTTATTGCTGATTTCCTCTTCACGCTTTGGCCCATCGCATGTTTTCTCGCGTTGGTGTTTGTGTTTTTATTGCCGTCGAGGTGCTTGAATCGCGGACATTGTCCGTGTTTTGGGTGGACTATCGCATGGTACCGCCGTGTTGTGAATTCCACGTTGACATGGGGTTATTTTCCCGTGATAGGCTGCAATGTGTAAAGTTGCGTTAACATTTTTTGGTGATGTTTAGCATGGGCTCTTGTGAATATACCCCAAAAAACACTAATGTAAGTATTTTTTATAAATTGTTAATAAAACTAGCATGTTTATAATTCATAAAAGCATATTTACTAAACACACATGTATATATCTTTTCAGATATACCCTAGAAATGGCAGAAGGAGCAACTTTATAACATCGCAAAAGGGAAAACTAATGCTTTGGTACATGGGTTACACTTCAACCCAAGAAAAAGTGATAGAAAACTAAATGCATTGGAAATGTAGCAAATATTATGTCACTGCTTGTAATGGTCGAGCTACAACAATAGATAGCAATGCTGTGAATGTTAGAGAGCAGAATCACCCACCCAATGTGACTGAATTGGGAGTAAGGGAAGCCTTAGAAACAATAAGAGAAGCTAGCACGGGCTCCCAAGAGACAAGCACTAAAATCCTGAAAAACGTTTTAGCAAAAGTACCTGAACATGTCGCAGGACAATTACCTTCCATCCCCAACCTAAAAAGATTAATTGCTTAAACTAAAAGAGCTTCAGATCCAACGCCACCTACCCCCCAAACTTCTGAAGAAATGAAAAAACTCCCAGAATATATCATCACCCACAAGGAAGACACATTTTTACTGTATGACAACAAAAGTAAAGATAAAAGAATTATTATTTTTGCAATTAATAAAAACTGTGAAACATGGATGATGGACGGAACTTTTAAAGTTTGTCCAAAAGAAAACCCTTTTACCAACTTTATGCCATTCACGGTGAATTTGAGGAAACAAATATTCCATCCACTTGTGCTTTGCTGCCCAACAAAAACAGCACCACCCACACAGACTTAGCAACAACAATAAAAGAATTAACTGAAAATTATTATCACCAAAGGATAATAATCGATGTGGAACATGCTATGATTCAAGCTATACTTAAACTTTACCCACATACTGCAATTCAAGGGTGCTACTACCATTTTAATCAAAGTATACGGAGACACCTACAAAAATCTACTTTAAGTATAGACTACTCAACTAATAGCAACTTTGGGTATCAAATAAAAAAGTAGTTCATTATTATAGCTTGCTAATAGACAGTCCTTTCTACCATACAAATGAAACAAAATTAAGTCCCTTGCTGAACTACTTTGAGGACACCTGGGTGGGGAGATTACACCGTTCAGGTCATCATAGACAACCCAAATTTCAAATTCCCTGGTGGAATGTCTACACCAGTACTATTGCTCAAAAATCCAAAACAAATAACGCAGTAGAAGGATGGCATAATGCCTTCCAGGCCACAATAGGTAGAGGGCAACCCACATTCTATAAGCTTATACAAGCTATTAAAAAGGAACAAAGTTACCAAGAACTAAGAGTAGAACAATCTCTAAGCAAAATAGGACCTAAACTTAACAAACAATCCAGAAGTCTGTATGAATACCTCCAACAAAAAACTAGAATGTATCCAAATATCCAAGGCCTAGAATACTTAGACATGATAGCAAAATCAATTCTTTAAAGTAAAGCAATGCCAAACTGTAGGAACTGGGGTCACCAGTCGCCCTGGGGGTAGCTTGGCGCGAGCAGGTAGGCACCCAAAGGCTCAAGTGTAAAGTGACCATACAGCACACACATCCGCTGAGACAGGAAACACACGCAATGACTGACACCACACCAGTGAGGTTGAGTAAAAATCAAATAGCTTTTATCTGGATCAGAATCAGGTATTCATCAAAACATTTCATTATACCGTTTCATTAGAGATAAACCTGGCATTCCATTAAAGCATTTCACGAAAGCGCTAAACATAGCATTGACTCAAAGCGCTAAACATGGCATTGGCATTAGAGCGTTAAACATAGCATTGACTCAAAGCGCTAAACATGGCATTGGCATTAGAGCGCTAAACATAGCATTGACTCAAAGCACTAAACATGGCATTGGCATTAGAGCGCTAAACATAGCATTCAATTAGAGCATTAAGCAGAGCATTTCATTGGGCATTAAACATGGCATTTCATTGGGCATTAAACATGGCCTTTGAAGCAGCTATTCAACAGTCAAGCCGGTATACAACCTTCTGTCAGGTAGGCGTAAAGTAGCTTTGGCGATATCCTGTGCTCCAAAATATCCTGCTCGTTAGGCCATCACTAAGCCCTTCAGAGGGCGAGATTTAATAAGGCCATCGGCCGGTTTAGTCCCCGTTCCTGGGCAGAGGGGGGCCAACCGGGCTCAACGATAGACTTCCCCGGGGGGAGGGGCGAGCTCCGGGCCTCTCTCTGGCCTCCCACCCTCCTCCCCGGGGGTTTCCTGTATCATCGGCATCCAGAGGGCCCTTGCGGTGACTGGCAGGCCGGGAGGGGGCTCGCTCTCCTCTGAGCCCCTGCCTCCAGTGTCCGTGTGCACTTCCCGGCGCTGTCCGGGCGAAGAGGGGGCGTCGTGGGAGCGAAGTGTTGTGGGGCCTCCGGCGGGTCTCTGGGCCTGCCGGTGAGCCCCGCGCTGATTGGAGGCCGGTCCCGGGCCCTCTGAGGGCTCCTGGGACCCGGGGACCGGCGGTGATGGTTGTGGTGGAGGCGCGCCCGCAGCCGCCAACAGCAACGCAGCCTGCGGGTGCGCGGCCTCGCACACCACTCTGCCGACGGCGGGGGCGGCATTCCGCAGTCCGCCCCCGTCACGTGACCTGAGGCGACGGCCTCCAGGCCCAGCGAGACCTACTCGGAATTCCGGCAGCCCTCTCCTTGCGGAGGGCCGTCGCGGGGGGCAGACAGGCTCTGGGCCCACACCGGGGGGCACCCCGGTCACTACGACGATGGCGGAGCCCCGCACCACCCCCGGGGGCCCTGAAGATGACGGCGGTGCCGGGCTGCGGTGGTGAGTGGAGCTACAGCGCCTCAGGGGGAGCAGGGCAGGCCACACACGACAGTGGCAGTTCCACTACAGGCAGGTCAGTTCACCGACGCTGGGGCAGGGCAGTTCAGGGGTCCCAGGTGGAGACAGGGAGCGCAAGGATGACACAGCGCTGGTACCTGGTTGATCCCCCAGCAGTCCTGAGCTAATTTTTTGGGGGGTCTTCTTCGGCGCTTGCTGGTTCCTGCGCCCTTAGGAGTTAGTGTCTTGGGGGGGGGGGGTAGTTTGAGTTGGTGGCTGTAGATAGGTTAGTCAGTCTCTGCAGGTCGTCCCTGGGTTCCCCTCACGCCGGGCCAGATCAGTGGGCTAGTTCAGTGTTTCTTACGCAGCTTAGAAGGCAGCACCTAAGCCCTGTCACTCCCAGTGGTATAGGTCCCTGACTAGGCCCTACCGCCTAAGTCTCCTGCATGGGTTCCCCCAGGTCAACGTCACCCCAACTGACTAAAAAGTTTCCCTCCTTTCCTTAAGTATGCCCAGGTCAGGTGACCACTCTCTAAGGCGGCAAAAGCAGACCCCGTCCTTATTCTAGAAGGTTCCAGGAGCTTCCCTAGTCTAGCTATGGGGGAAAAAGGCGGGCTGGTGTGGCAACAATGTACGAATCGTAAAACTGAAGTCCGAGCGCGCAAGTACTATCCGTACCGCCCGTCCAAAAACACAAGCGCATGGAAAGTGCGGACATACGCGGGTGGGGGGTACGCGCCGTACTTTCGTGGGGTGGGGGGTACGCGCCATACATACGGGGGTGGGGGGTACGCACCGTACATACGGGGGTGTGGGTACGTGCCGTACATACGGGGGGTTGGGGGTACGGGCCGTACATATGCCATGTTGGGGTACGCACCATACATGATGACACGTACGATGTGGATGATGGCGTGTACGTCGCGTAGCGGGCCCCCTTTTCATCGTGCATCACAGCGTACTTAGCTTTTCCGGCACTTTTTGGCTCCCGTAAAAATATAGCCGTGCGGAGTGCTGTAGGTACGAATCGTACTTGCTGGTCCGTAAAACGCTGCCTGTCCAGGATCGGAATTGTATGTATTTTTTAGCCGTACGGTGTTTTTTACGATTCGTACGGAAATGGTATTTCTGTACGAACCGTACTTGCTGGTTTGTACGGTAGAATTCCCGGGTACGAGTCGTACGGAGAAAATGCTCCGTACGACCATTTGTACCCGGGTTTTACAGGATCGGAATCGGCACCAAAATAATAAAATGTACAATGTATCTATATTCAAACTCCTGAACCTGTTGTAAATAATAATATGAAAATGTAAACAAAATTGACTACAAATATTTTTCTGTTTCAGGTAAAAAGTAATAAACAATACAAATGATACTGTATATTAATTAAAAAATTGTACTGTTTTACTTTACCATTACATAAGCATACTAAAAAAATGTACAATTGTTAAAAACTGTAAAAATATATATACATCTATGTAATAAAGGATGATTTGTTGAACATATCTAAATAAATATTACAATGTTCAAATAAAATTGGAAAAACATAACAATATTTATTTGTTTTTGCAATGTATTAATACATTTTTAAACCAAATAAAATGTTAAAAATATATTTATAACAAGTATAAAAATATCTTTCCATCAAAAAATTATTAATAAAAAAAACTAACAAACATACTGGATATTAAACCATAAAAATGTACTATTCTAACTCAAAATCCAACTAAAGTCAGGGAAAGTGCTGAATAGTAAACCGTAATAATGTACTATTCTAACTCCAAATCCAAATAAACTCAGGGAAAGTGCCGGATGGTAAACCATAATAATTTACTATTCTAACTCCAAATCCAAATAAACTCAGGGAAAGTGCTGGATGGTAAACCATAATAATTTACTATTCTAACTCCAAATACAACTAAAGTCAGGGAAAGGGCTGGATGGTACACCATAATAATTTACTATTCTAACTCCAAATCCAAATAAACTCACGGAAAGTGCTAGATGGTACACCATAATAATTTACGATTCTAACTCCAAATCCAAATAAACTCAGGGAAAGTGCTGGATGGTAAACCATAATAATTTACTATTCTCACTCCAAATAAACTCAAGGAAAGTGCTGGATAGTAAACCATAATAATTTACTATTCTAACTCCAAATCCAAATAAACTCAGAGAAAGTGCTGGATAGTAAACCATAATAATTTACTATTCTAACTGCGAATCAATATAAACTCAAAACAATAAGGGGTCTATTATAATGGTGGGCGGATCGCCACCGCCCGTATGGCGGTGGTGATCCGCCCAGCATTATTTTCCACCAGCGTGCAATTTACCCCCCACCTGATTATGTTGGCGGGGGTACCGCGGCGGACGGTCGTCCCTTTTTTTTTACGCCTGGTCGATGAGTCGACCGGGCGGAAAAGGTTTGAATATGGTGGCGGTGTTTGTTAGGCACCGCCATCCATATTACAATGCATGCGGGGAAAAGCCTTTCCGTGGCGGTGTTGCCATCACGGAAAGGCATGCGGATTTTGCAAATGGGGGCCCATTGCGGGCCCCCAGGATGTGGGGGGTTTGGGGGGGCAAATGGTGGGTACCTATGGTACCCCCTGCATTGGCACGGACAAAGTGGCAGGCGCCGCGCGGTGCCTGTCACCTTGTGCATGCCAATGCACGACGTGCATTCCAAGCATTGTGGTGGGGGGTGCTGTGACCACAATGCTGGGAATAGAGGATGCCACCGCCACGGTGGCATCTAATTGCCGGTGCAGGACTGCCGCACCACTGGCGGTCGGTCGTCCGCCCGCCATCCTAATAGGCCCCTAAATATTTAATACCCCCCCTTTCAATTTTACTATTAACAAATATATATCCTTAAAAAAAATATCATGAATTAATATAAATTTTCTTTCTAAATGTTGAAAATAATTATTTACATTATAACCTAATTTCTATTTATTCCTTATTCTTAATACTTAAACAAATTTCAAATATTAATTAAGATTTTTTTTAATTATTAAACAATTGCATAATTAATTAGAGAATAAATTAAAAAATCTGATAATTGTAAAACTTTTCAATCATTTTATAATTATCATAAATATTTATTATTTTTCTACATTTACATTAATATTTTCATGAAATAGTCTTGAAAATTTTAGTTAGATTTTTAAACTTGTAACAAATATATAATTTTAATATATTTTATTATCCTCAATTTTAAATTTCAAATCTATAATTTATACATTTCTATATTATTCTATATTCTTTAGAATATGTTTTATATTGATAAATATTTACATTTATTAAACAACATTTATAGATGGTATTAATAATGTAAAATTAAATA
This sequence comes from Triturus cristatus, assembly GCF_964204655.1. Classification (NCBI taxonomy): domain Eukaryota; kingdom Metazoa; phylum Chordata; class Amphibia; order Caudata; family Salamandridae; genus Triturus; species Triturus cristatus. The sequence goes on from NC_140594.1 coordinate 1,153,983,686, forward strand.
ATTATATTTGAATACATAATTGTGCATCAATTCTATTTTCTAATTTTTACTAAATTTATAGTTTGTGTAAAAATATAAATTTCTAATTTCTAATTGTTTTACATTTTAAAATATTACTATTTAAAATGTAATACAACATTTTTAAATTACTACCCACCCTTATCCCCTATAAACCCAACATCCCGCTCCTAAAATATATATATATAAATTTGAACAAATTGTTTAAAATTTAAACAACATTTTTAAATTACTACCCATCCTTATTCCCTATAGAAACCAACATCCTGCTCCTAAAATTATTATGAAAATAAAAGTAAAACAAATTATTTCAAATGTATTTTTTCATAATGACATAAGAAATTGAAAAACATTACATAAAATAACAATTAAAACACTAAAAAAATAACATCATAACCATAACATCGATATTAATTACATCGATATTAAAATGTCGATATTACTACACAACAATAAAATCGATTTTTTTTACATCGATATTACTAACATTGATATTTAAAACCAACAATATTCTTCCCTCGATATTTATGTATGTCGATATTTTCGCTTCGATATTCTAGCTCTGCACCGACGCGCACACATCCACTCACAGACTCATACAGACACTCACACACCCATTCACAGAAGGGACAATACTAGGCAGCACACATGGAAAAAGCAAAAATGAGGAGAAATAAAGCATTTCCTCATTTCGCCAAGTTAAGGCCAGGTCATAATTTTGGCGCTGCCTCCTATTTACACCACCCTTGTAAATAGGGGGCATTGTCAAAATCAATGGGTGTTTCATGGAACGCCCACCGCAACACCCACTACCCACCCCTTTCATGCTAAGCATAGCATGAACGGGGGCCTTATTTACAAGGCAGCGTTAAGGCATATTAAGTGGCTTAACGCTGCCTTGTAAATAAGGCGAAGCCCCCATCGCCGATGGAATGTCGGAAAAAGTGATGTTCCCGTGGCGATAGCGGCTTGTACATATGCCCCTGGGTGTCTTAGTGCCGGGATGGATTTTGTGAATGAGTATGTGAGTGTCTTAGTGGATGTGTGAGTGGGTGTGTGAGTGTGTGAGTGGGTGTGTGAGTATGTCTGTGGGTGTGTGAGTGCCTGTGTGGGAGTGTAAGTGGGTGTGTGAGCACCTGTTTGGGTCTGTGAGTGGGTCTTTAAGTGTCTGTGTTGGTCTGTGAGTACCTGTGTGAGTGCCTGTGCGTGCCTGTGAGTGGGTCTGTGAGTGCCTGTGTGTGTCTGTGAGTGGGTGTGTGAGTGGTGCTCTGGATTTTGGGCATTTGCATACTTACGGTATCTAAAAGAGAGAACCATGTACTCTGCTCTCACCAGGAGAAGACAAGAAAGAAACCACTGATCACAGTCACTACAGATCAAATTGCGCTCCAATTGCTCAATGATGCATTCACCGCCATTAAGGATTTCATATTGTTTTTCAAGGAAGGAATACGAGAGGAAACACATTTGCTTTGCCTTTGGGAAGCTCAAGAATTTAGGATAATTTGTGCTTTACAGAAGTGGAGCTTCAGAGGGGCTCCTGCTTTGTTTATATTGGTAAGTGCTTCCATTTGAGGGTTATTTTCGTTGAAATGAGCATCAGGGCCATAATGGAACCTCATGTTTCCCAAGAAGAGTTCATAGTTTTGCCAAAAATGTCTACACAACTGGAGTAGTTTCTACTGGTTAATTAGTAAGTGCCACCTCGTTGGCTAAATGTCTAGTGTATATTCAACACTAACAATGTGTTTTTAGCCACAAAGTAATGTCTCCAGTGACCTTGTGTGCATGTAATTTCGGGAATGTGATTGCTCCTGCGGTGTCTTCATCCACAAATCTGCGATAACATGAATCTTAATCAAGAGAAGACAACAAGACTACAAAGGGGTGAATCTCCACCAAACAAGAATACTTCTTCCTAACTATATGTAGTAGGTGCTTGTTTGTTTTCTGGAGATGGCCTTGTATTCCTCTGCATCAAGAACGCTTCACCAAAATTGGCGGGAAAAACACTTGGGGTCCTTTTGGTAAACTGTCTATCAACGTGGGAAAACTGACACTGCGCCGCTTTTAGATGGTGCACTCTCTGAGCACCTCCTGAGGGCTTATTTGCTTCTGCGCCTGTGTCTGTAATATGGAGCGGGTACAGAGGCAAAGGGAAGCCCTCATTTGTATGGGGCATGATGCACGCTTCATGTGCGCCAGCCCAATTGGTATTACAAAAGGGGCTCCACAAGCACCTACGGCCCTTTCTGTAAAACCAAAGTGCCCCGGGATTGCGCAAAGTGGGCGCACACACCTGTTGTGCCCCCGGGGCACTTTATGTAATACGGCCCCAGTTGTTTTAATGATTCATTACTGTATTGCCACAATGCGCAAGAGCCTGCTTTTTGACAACTGCTGTCCACGAGCATCTAAACACCAAAATCTGTATCCATCTTATTTTGGGGCCGATTCCGATCCGGGTCGGAAGGGCACCGAACGCGATCCGGCCGGAAAAACTACGAGCTGTACGCGTGTTTTCCACCCGACTTGTACAGCTGAACGAGCGAGCAAGTACGATGCGAGCTACGTGAAATTCACCGACCAAGGTGCCGATCACGATCCGGTAAAAACCGGGTACGAACCGTCGGACGGAGCATATTCACCGTCCGACGCGTACCCGGTCGTCAAAATTTACAAACAAGGAATTACGATTCGCACGGAACACCATTTCCGTACGATTCGTAAAAAAGGCCGACCGAACAAAATAATCCTACCAATGCGATCCGGGAAAGGGCCGACCTGACGTTGGGACGCGCGCAGCCTGCCATTCACGAACCAGGAATCACGATTCGCACCGACGTCATCCCGCACGGTGAATATTTTCCGGCTGCCAAAAACTGCCGGGAAATCAGGACGACGCGAACAAGGACCACCAGTACGCGACGGACACACAGGACGACGCGAACAAGGAGGACCCGTACGCGACGGACAGACATGGACCTGAACCTACGGGTCATCCCGGCCCTCATAGCAGTCCACCTCCTCTACAGGTTACGACGCAGACGCCGCAGAAGGTCAGAACAACTAAGGGAGGGGGGAAAGGGGGGGGGTGGGGGTGGCAGGACCAGGGCAGGCCACAAAACCCCCACCAAAGTCACACACCACACATGCCCAGGACATACCTGACACCCATGCCCTGGTCACTACGAGGGGGTGGGGGCGTGTCCAGCTAAGCCAGCGACCGCCACAACGGAAGTCCGTCACCACGCGAACCGGCAACACAACCAGACCGGTACGTCCCGTACCCACGCCTCAAGAGCGTGGGTACGAGACGTACCACGCCCACACCCACGTCACCCCAACAATGGCGGGACGGATCGTACCCACGTGGCAAAGGCCTGGGTACGGCCCGCACAAGCATCACATAGCGTGGGGATAGAGATGTACGGACCCTACCCCCACCCCCCCTATGCATGGAACGTACCCCCACCCCAACAGTGTAAGTACGACCCGAACCCTCACCCACGTATGCATGGAGCGTACCCCTACCCCAACCGCGTATGTACGTACCGTACCCCCACCCCAACAGTGTAAGTACGACCCGTACCCTCACCCGCGTATGCATGGAGCGGACCCCCACCCCAACAGTGTAAGTACGACCCGTACCCTCACCCGCGTATGCATGGAGCGTACCCCCACCCCAACCGCGTATGTACGTACCGTACCCCCACCCCAACAGTGTAAGTACGACCCGTACCCTCACCCGCGTATGCATGGAGCGTACCCCCACCCCAACAGTGTAAGTACGACCCGTACCCTCACCCGCGTATGCATGGAGCGTACCCCTACCCCAACCGCGTATGTACGTACCGTACCCCCACCCCAACAGTGTAAGTACGACCCGTACCCTCACCCGTGTATGCATGGAGCGTACCCCCACCCCAACCGCGTATGTACGTACCGTACCCCCACCCCAACAGTGTAAGTACGACCCGTACCCTCACCCGCGTATGCATGGAGCGTACCCCCACCCCAACCGCGTATGTACGTACCGTACCCCCACCCCAACAGTGTAAGTACGACCCGTACCCTCACCCGCGTATGCATGGAGCGTACCCCCCACCCCAACAGTGTAAGTACGACCCGTACCCTCACCCTCGTATGCATGGAGCGTACCCCCACCCCAACAGTGTAAGTACGACCCGTACCCTCACCCGCGTATGCATGGAGCGTACCCCCAACCGCGTATGTACGTACCGTACCCCCACCCCAACAGTGTAAGTACGACCCATGCCCTCACCCGCGTATGCATGGAGCGTACCCCCAACCGCGTATGTACGTACCGTACACCCACCCCAACAGTGTAAGTACGACCCGTACCATCACCCTCGTATGCATGGAGCGTACCCCCACCGTGTATGTTCCAAGCGTACATATCCAGAAATAGGAGGTGTGTGTGCAGAGTCCTCCCAGCAGTGCCCTGAGACAGGAGGGGTGGGTGCCTAACACTCCCAGCAGTGCCCAGACACAGGAGGGGTGGGTGCAGAGTCCTCCCAGCAGTGCCCAGACACAGGAGGGGTGGGTGCAGAGTCCTCCCAGCAGTGCCCTGAGACAGGAGGGGTGGGTGCCTAACACTCCCAGCAGTGCCCAGACACAGGAGGGGTGGGTGCAGAGTCCTCCCAGCAGTGCCCTGAGACAGGAGGGGTGGGGGCCTATCACTCCCAGCAGTGCCCAGAGACAGGAGGGGTGTGTGCAGAGTCCTCCCAGCAGTGCCCTGAGACAGGAGGGGTGGGTGCAGAGTCCTCCCAGCAGTGCCCAGACACAGGAGGGGTGGGTGCCTATCACTCCCAGCAGTGTCCAGAGACAGGAGGGGTGGGTGTGGAGTCCTCACAGCAGTGCCCTGAGACAGGAGGGGTGTGTGCCTATCACTACCAGCAGTGCCCTGAGACAGGAGGGGTGTGTGCCTATCACTACCAGCAGTGCCCTGAGACAGGAGGGGTGGGTGCAGAGTCCTCCCAGCAGTGCCCTGAGACAGGAGGGGTGGGTGTGGAGTCCTCCCAGCAGTGCCCTGAGACAGGAGGGGTGGGAGCAGAGTCCTCACAGCAGTGCCCTGAGACAGGAGGGGTGGGTGCAGAGTCCTCCCAGCAGTGCCCTGAGACAGGAGGGGTGGGTGCAGAGTCCTCCCAGCAGTGTCCAGAGACAGGAGGGGTGGGTGCAGAGTCCTCCCAGCAGTGCCCAGACACAGGAAGGGTGGGTGCCTATCACTCCCAGCAGTGTCCAGAGACAGGAGGGGTGGGTGTGGAGTCCTCACAGCAGTGCCCTGAGACAGGAGGGGTGTGTGCCTATCACTACCAGCAGTGCCCTGAGACAGGAGGGGTGTGTGCCTATCACTACCAGCAGTGCCCTGAGACAGGAGGGGTGGGTGCAGAGTCCTCACAGCAGTGCCCTGAGACAGGAGGGGTGTGTGCAGAGTCCTCCCAGCAGTGCCCTGAGACAGGAGGGGTGGGTGCAGAGTCCTCCCAGCAGTGCCCAGACACAGGAGGGGTGGGTGCCTATCACTCCCAGCAGTGTCCAGAGACAGGAGGGGTGGGTGTGGAGTCCTCACAGCAGTGCCCTGAGACAGGAGGGGTGGGTGCAGAGTCCTCACAGCAGTGCCCTGAGACAGGAGGGGTGGGTGCAGAGTCCTCACAGCAGTGCCCTGAGACAGGAGGGGTGGGTGCAGAGTCCTCCCAGCAGTGCCCTGAGACAGGAGGGGTGGGTGTGGAGTCCTCCCAGCAGTGCCCTGAGACAGGAGGGGTGGGTGCAGAGTCCTCCTAGCAGTGCCCTGAGACAGGAGGGGTGGGTGCGGAGTCCTCCCAGCAGTGCCCTGAGACAGGAGGGGTGGGTGCAGAGTCCTCCCAGCAGTGCCCTGAGACAGGAGGGGTGGGTGCAGAGTCCTCCCAGCAGTGCCCTGAGACAGGAGGGGTGGGTGCAGAGTCCTCCCAGCAGTGTCCAGAGACAGGAGGGGTGGGTGCAGAGTCCTCCCAGCAGTGCCCAGACACAGGAGGGGTGGGTGCCTATCACTCCCAGCAGTGTCCATAGACAGGAGGGGTGGGTGTGGAGTCCTCACAGCAGTGCCCTGAGACAGGAGGGGTGTGTGCCTATCACTACCAGCAGTGCCCTGAGACAGAAGGGGTGTGTGCCTATCACTACCAGCAGTGCCCTGAGACAGGAGGGGTGGGTGCAGAGTCCTCACAGCAGTGCCCTGAGACAGGAGGGGTGTGTGCAGAGTCCTCCCAGCAGTGCCCTGAGACAGGAGGGGTGGGTGCAGAGTCCTCCCAGCAGTGCCCAGACACAGGAGGGGTGGGTGCCTATCACTCCCAGCAGTGTCCAGAGACAGGAGGGGTGGGTGTGGAGTCCTCCCAACAGTGCCCTGAGACAGGAGGGGTGGGTGCAGAGTCCTCACAGCAGTGCCCTGAGACAGGAGGGGTGTAACACATGTGTGTGAGGCTGGAAGTACACACATGCATACTGCCTACAAGGGAACATGTCCCCATGAACTCATGTCAACAGACTCCATACACAAGTACAGTGATCACCAAGGATGCCACGAATGTTGCAGGTGGAGACATGGCCCTGCATGCATGGCCAAAGTAGAAGGGCTCCGTCACACACACAGCTCATGTAGACACAGCTCTGCGCTAAATATTGGGAACACCCTGCAGGGAAGATATCAGGGTACACAGAGGAAGGAATACACCCTGGGACAATTGCACCATGCAGTAACTGCTTACATGAACAGTGAGCCAACACCTTGTGATGGCACACAGATCCCCGGGTCCCCCCAATGAGCAGCACACTACTACATTTCCCACACACCCAACACATAAACACCACCCAAAACCATGTAGCAGCCCCACCAACACCAATACCAGCATAGCAGTAGTGTTATAATGAAAAAAAAATGAAGCTTTATTCAGCATGAGCACAATGTCCGTGGATCGCAGGCAGTTCAATAGTCACAAAGCCCATAGGGCAGTCAATGAGTCTCAGCTGGATGGGGGACACAGTGCGATGCGTGTCCCCTACCTTGCCTGCACAGTTACATGCCTTCGTCTTCCACAGGGGTGAGGGCATCATGGGGGGGGAAGCACCAGGCACCGCAGGGACATCAGGGCAAAGGGGAGGCGTTGTGGGTGCAGGGATGGAGGACTCCACCACAGGGGGTGGGGCAGGGCCAAAGGCGGAGGCCAGGAGGGCACTACACACCTTTGCAAGGTCCTCCAGGGAGTCCCCTGCACCCGAAGGATCCACAGGCCCCAAGGAGGGGGGGGGGGGTCAGAGGGATGGGTCGCAGCGCCACCGGGGGAGGGTGGAGACGGGGGGGAGAATCAACCACCCTGACCGAGGACTTCCTTGACCGCTTGCGTGGTGGTGTCACTGTGGGGCTCAGGGACAGAGCGGCCATAAAGGAGTCCTTGGGGGAGATGTGGCCAGGAGAGCTGAGGGGAGGGGATTTGGAGGGAGTGGACTGGGTGGAATGCGGACTCCCACTATGGCTGCGTGTCACACGTTTGCCCCCCGACCCAGTGGGTGTGCCTACCTCACCCTGTGTGTGCGTGTCAGGAGGAGTGCGGTGGACCTTCCCTGCTGGTGTGGTGCCTGTGTCTGTTGATGTGGGTGCATGCCGACGTCTGGGTGTATGTGGGACAGGCATGGGAGTGGGAAGTGTGGATGGGGCAGGGGTAGGTGGGGGGAGGTCGCGCTGCAGGAGACCCACTGCTGCAGTCAGTGTGGAGTCTATGGACCTCAGCAAGTTGCGTTGGTCAGCCTGCGATGAATGAATGCCCTCCAAGTATGCCTCGATGTTGGTGAGGGTTTGCCCGTGGGCATGGAGGACATTAAGGATCGCAGCCTGACCAACCTGCAGCTGCCGCTGGATGTCCACAGACTCAGCATTGGCGGCAGCAGTGGAGACAGGGGCAGGGGGTGCGGTGCCTGGCATGAAGGAGACATGCGGTGACCGGGCACGCTGGGAAGGGACACGAGCAAGTGGGAGGCGGCTGATGGGAACTGAGGGGGCGGTGCGAGGTGTTGTTCCGCTGACAGCTGCTGGTGCAGCCACCGCCCACTCGGAGACATCCTCCTCGGACCTGTCAGCTTCGTATTCTGATGTGCCAGTCGACAGGTCCTCGGCCACACTCTCCTCCGCCTCAGTACCACTCGATGTGCCAGCCCCGATGTCACGGCTGGCACTGGTGCTCGGTCCCTCCGCCTGGTCTGTGTCCATGTCTCCCTCTGTGTCCCCCGACGAAGCTGTGGGCAGGGTGGAGAGACAGAAATTAATCAGACACCTGTACACATCTGTCACATGAGTCCAATCTACATAGGTAACACTGCATAGCCTGAAAAGGAAGATCCCTAACATCTACTGAACAGGGTACCGATGTAGGGCATGAAACACACAGTTGGTTGAGCCACCATGCCACTGAAATACCATGGAGAGCATGAGACAATAGCTAAAGACAGGAAACAGAGTCTGACATAGCACCCAGGCCCTGGGGACAATCCAGCACTGCATCTGCACCACACAGCGTTGGCGAAAATACCGATGACCAGGGACCATATCCATGAACTTGAGACACATGCTGCATAGCTAATGCAGAAAACATGCACAACATGACTCGGTCACTGCACCTTGCGTGTGTGTCCAGACAAACATCACACACTGCCCAGACCCAGCAAGTAGAAATCTGGATTTGACATATAGGCTTTGCCCGCCCCAACCACCCCCTACACGAGGCAAATAGTTGAGACACAGGTGGCACCAACATCTCATAGTCTGGGTGATAAACACAGGGGCAGGCAAAATGCAAGATTGGACGCCAAACAGCGAAGGTGCGCCTGTACAAATAATGAGGCACCAGTGCCCATCCTCAGATGAGTATAACAAGACACACAGGCACTAGCAACTGTGAGTATGAAGAAGGACATTCAGGTCAGGCTGCACAGTGGACACCTGTACAATATAGCACGTCTATATACATGGTGCCAGGGGACAATGGCACAGAGCACAACCTACGCTGTAGACACTGAGAGTGTCCACGTTTATGATGACACATACAACACCGATGAAAAGGTGCCCCAGGGGACAGTAGTGGCAGTATGCGTATCGCACACTCATGCACATCATGTCACAGGCCACTACATAGGACATGCGCACTGTAAGGCATGACACATGAGAGACCAACTCCCATGTCTGGAGTCAGCATCAGTGCCAACTGACATTGAAGCCACATGCAGTGAACTTGACAGGGCACAGCCAAGGTCCCAAAACCTGTTACCCACCACCCCCACACATGATGCTACAGGCATAGTTCTCGTGGACAAAGCGCCAGCCTACATTACCTTGTGAAGGAGTGGCTACACACAGACCAGGGAACACATTGCAAGGAGGGGAAGGGTGGCAGGGGCGCAGCGCTATACTGGGGCAAAATGGATCTGCACAGCACCTTTAAACCCTGGCAGTGAATTCATGCTACTGTGCCCTTACAAATGCCGGTGACACACAACACACACATGTACCTACCCCCTTCCGGCTGCTGCTTCGCCTGTAAGCGCCGATCCAAGTCTGGAAAGACCACCGGCAGCACACGCCTGTGGAGGTGGCTCAGACGGCGGCGCCCGCGGTTCTTGTGGCTCTCAGGTGAGTCCTCCAGCAGGACCCGTACAATCCTCCGCGTCCAGCACCGGATATCCTGCCAGCGTTTCCTCACCTGGGACAGGCTCCGCCTCCGACCATCCACACCCCTCACGGCACTGACGGCGGTCAGCCAGATCTGCTCCTTGGCAGTGGCGCCTACCTGTGAGGAAGAACAAGTGACACCACATCAATACACCAGCCACATGTCACAGAGAGACATTTGATAACAAATTAGCTGGTAACAACAATGCATGTCATGCAGCCAACGCATTGCACCTTTGTCATAGGGACATGATCCTCTGGTGAGGGAAAAAGCAGTACGTGCCATAGTGGGTACACAGGTGGAATGATGGCAATGTCACAATCAATGATCAAGGCTCACACTGTGCATCACACCCACCCCTCCTGTCTCAGGGCACTGCTGTTAGTGAAAGGCACACACCCCTCCTGTCTCAGGGCACTGCTGTTAGTGATAGGCACACACCCCTCCTGTCTCAGGGCACTGCTGGGAGACATCAGGCATCCCCCCCCCTGGGACCCCCCCAACAGTACATGGCATGTGTGTCACACCAGGACACAATGGCAGAAGTCACAGTCACAACATAGGGACAGTCTGTGCCAGTGGCCTATGCACTCACCTGATACCCTGGTCGCCCATACAGCATGGGGTACTGTGGGAGTATCACATCCAGCAATGCCATGTTCTCCTCCAGGGTGAATGGCTGTGACCTCTCCACAGCCCTTGACATGGTTCCAGGGAATCAGTAGCAGCAGCTGGGTCGACGAATTCAAAGATGTGCAGGCAAGTACTCCCTCATGGGACCTAGCTGCCTTATATGTGCCTTTCTGCCCTGTCTCACGCACAGGAGTACAGAGTGATTGGTCACTCACATTTGCATCCTATGTTTCCACCAATCCCTTCAAACCTAGCAGTCTGTGTGTACTCTATCGGTTTCATTCTCCTGCATGATGTCAGCTCCACAAACACATTGCAACAAAGTATTTTAATTCCAACTGACTTCTGCTGTTCACCTTCCAGAAGAAATTCGAATTTTGAACTTGGTATCCATGACAACCAACATGCATGTAGGCCTTAATACTTGTCCCTCATGTGTCCCCTATGTGATTCTGAGCTCCACACACAGGTACGGTGCGTTCCGGGGCCCTAGGGCACCCCAAATGCATTGCAACGGCCCGTACACGCGTGACTACGTTCACTATCAGTATGTGTGGCCTCACGTATGCGTACTCGTAGTGGTACGGGCCATACACACGCCTGTACGCTCCCTATCAGTATGGGTGGCCTCGCGTATGCGTACTCGTAGTGATAGGGAGCGTACATGCGTGTGTACGGCCCGTACCACTACGAGTACGCATACGCGAACCACACATACTGATAGGGAGTGTACACACGCCTGTACGCTCCCTATCAGTATGTGTGGCCTCGCGTATGCGTACTCGTAGTGGTACGGGCCGTACACACGCCTGTACGCTCCCTATCAGTATGGGTGGCCTCGCGTATGCGTACTCGTAGTGATAGGGAGCGTACATGCGTGTGTACGGCCCGTACCACTACGAGTATGCATACGCGAACCACACATACTGATAGGGTGCGTACACACGCCTGTACGCTCCCTATCAGTATGTGTGGCCTCGCGTATGCGTACTCGTAGTGGTACGGGCCGTACACACGCCTGTACGCTCCCTATCAGTATGGGTGGCCTCGCGTATGCGTACTCGTAGTGATAGGGAGCGTACATGCGTGTGTACGGCCCGTACCACTACGAGTACGCATACGCGAACCACACATACTCTCCTATCAGTATGTGTGGTTCGCGTATGCGTACTCGTAGTGGTACGGGCCATACACACGCCTGTACGCTCCCTATCAGTATGGGTGGCCTCGCGTATGCGTACTCGTAGTGATAGGGAGCGTACATGCGTGTGTACGGCCCGTACCACTACGAGTACGCATACGCGAACCACACATACTGATAGGGAGTGTACACACGCCTGTACGCTCCCTATCAGTATGTGTGGCCTCGCGTATGCGTACTCGTAGTGGTACGGGCCGTACACACGCCTGTACGCTCCCTATCAGTATGGGTGGCCTCGCGTATGCGTACTCGTAGTGATAGGGAGCGTACATGCGTGTGTACGGCCCGTACCACTACGAGTATGCATACGCGAACCACACATACTGATAGGGTGCGTACACACGCCTGTACGCTCCCTATCAGTATGTGTGGCCTCGCGTATGCGTACTCGTAGTGGTACGGGCCGTACACACGCCTGTACGCTCCCTATCAGTATGGGTGGCCTCGCGTATGCGTACTCGTAGTGATAGGGAGCGTACATGCGTGTGTACGGCCCGTACCACTACGAGTACGCATACGCGAACCACACATACTCTCCTATCAGTATGTGTGGTTCGCGTATGCGTACTCGTAGTGGTACGGGCCGTACACACGCATGTACGCTCCCTATCACTACGAGTACGCATACGCGAGGCCACCCATACTGATAGGGAGCGTACAGGCGTGTGTACGGCCCGTACCACTACGAGTACGCATACGCGAGGCCACACATACTGATAGGGAGCGTACAGGCGTGTGTACGCTCCCTATCAGTATGTGTGGCCTTGCGTATGCGTACTCGTAGTGGTACGGGCCGTACACATGCCTGTACGCTCGCCATCACGATGGGTACACATACGGCTGCACTCCCATAGTGATATGGGAACGTACACAGGCCCTCTTTGCAGCAGTACAGCGGGATTCACACATCACAGTGGTGACAGGCGGCACACAGGTAGGGATAGGGCGGACATACTTGTCCATGGATGGACATACTTGTCCATTAATTGACATTGAGGCATCGTCTGTGCATCACTACATGTGTGGGGGACAGGTGTGAAAGGCCTGTGATGTGGAACATTACTCCTGAGTCGAGAAGGCACCAGATGTATGATGAGATGTGTACAGATGTACTGTGTGATGGTGCGATGTGTGCCAGGCATGCCCTTGACTCCTTTGACATGTGTGCATGTCGTACTGCGCACTTGGGGTGAGCGTCACTGGCATGGCACGGACACCAACACACGGAAGTGTCCCCTGATGCCCGGTACAGGGGTTATGACACCTGACTTGTCACTACCCACGGTGCACAATGTGACTATGTCATGTATGTGTGGGGGCTTCACATCAGGTTGATGTTGGAGCACCCTCAAAAGCTGCAGCCGTTGCAGCAACCAACATGTGTCTGTGTGTAGATTGTCATTGCACACTGTTCCGCACACCATGCCACATGTGGTATCGGATGTGAGGTGCACATGTATGCATGGGACACGGAGTAGCGTGACAAGGACATGTCAGCATCCTCACAAGGTATGTGTGGTGAGTCATGACATGTGCACCTTCATGGCAAGGTGTGTGGGCTGGCCTAGTGTAATGTCATGTGACCTGTGGCTCCAGTGTTCCGCTACCAATCTCTGCAATCGGCATCCGACTGCTGCTGATGTGTGGGCGTATGTCACTCCTGTGTTGCGTCTGGCTGTTCACTTGCACTGGGACACAGCTATTCCCATGGCGTGGCATGGGGAGGTTCGCAATCTCCGTGTGTAGCTGGGTCTTTGAAGGAGTGTCACCTTGCATCCATACGTGTCCTGGCCATGTAGCACATACCTGACTCCCTATGTAGCATGTGTGTATTGCAAGATTAACATGTGCTCAGTACACATGAGTTGTTGTCGTAGTGCACTCACTCTTCCTTGTCACTTCAAAATTACTGCAGAGTGCCGCCTCTTGCCCGAAGAATTCCAGACTTGGCTGCCATGCAGGATAATGACAGCATCCGGCTCTACCGCTTCACCCAACCGTTGATTCTGGAGTTGACGGCGAGACTGGCACCACACCTGCAACCGCAGCACAGGTATCCCACGGCACTGACACCCCAACTGAAGGTAATGGCTGCCCTACATTTTCTTGCCACGGGTACCTTTCAAAATATCATAGCTCATGTTGGTGGCATGTCCCAGAGCACGTTCAGTGGTGTGCTGCATGATTTCTTAGAGGCCATGTTGATTCACCTGGATGACTTCATCAAGTTCCCAACCCCTGAACAGATGACTGAGGTCAAGCGTGGATTCTATGCCCTGGGAGGGATGCCCCATGTCATTGGGTCCATAGATGGGACACATGTAGCTTTGGTACCACCACATGCACGGGAGGTGGCGTACCGCAATCGGAAGCACTACCACTCCATCAATGCCCTTGTGGTGTGTCTGTCCAACATGGTGATTTCACATGTCTGTGCTCGTTTTCCAGGATCAGCACACGATGCCTACATCATGAGGCGTAGCGGGATGCCTGACATGATGATGCAGCTGCGCAACGAACGGGCATGTGTTGTTGGTGGGTACAGTCTGTCTGTCCTGTATTCAGTATAGCCTACCAGCACGACCGCTTCACCACTTCTAACGATGACCATGTGCTTTCCATGTAGGGGACGCTGGCTATCCCAACATGCCTTGGCTGCTCACACCTCTCCGCAACCCCATCACGCCGGCCCAGGTCCGATACAACACCGCCCATGGCCGGACAAGGCGAGTGATAGAGAGGACGTTTGGCATGCTGAAGAGCCGATTCAGGTGCCTCCACAAGACCGGCGGCGCACTCCCATATGCCCCGGCGAAGGTCTGCAAGATCTTCATGGTCTGCTGCATGCTGCACAACATGGCAGTTGAAAGAGCAGTGCCACTCATCCTGAATCAACATGACGAGGACCATCCACCCGTGGAGGACGAAGGGCTTGGCAATGGGGCTAGTGATGTGGAGGATGTGGAGCCGCAAGAGGACATCCGGACTCGGCTCATACGCGACTTCTTTGCATAGTGGTGAGTACCAGTGTCTGAGTGTGCACGCATTGGTCCCCGTGTGGCATGCGTTGTGATGTGTGTCTCCACCTGCATGTATGGCACGTGAGTCAGAGGTGTGTGTGGGTGTGTCACTGGAGTGATGGTGCCAGTGATGGTTGTACTTCCGCAGTCATAATTGTGACCTAGCATGTTGTCATCCATACATGTGTCGAGTAAATGCACATGCAAGTGGCTGTGCTTTTTGTGGCTGACTTCTTGTGTGTCTCTCTTCCCCAGGTACCTGCGCATGCCGTCTGCTGGTTGCATTGTTGTGGCACTGCTATTCCTCATGGACATGACATCGTGGGCTGACTCAGCGTTACAGGCACGGACACGTTTGGAAGTCTCCATGGGGTAAGGGATGCATCTGGGGTGTATTGGGTGTGGCAGTTGTTCACGATGTGTGCACACTGCCCTGTCGGTGTTTGGTTCCTCTGCAGCCATGTCGCATCCCCATGGGACACGACATGCAGCTGTGTACACCTGAATAGATGGTCTGCCTGGTTGACAGTCATCAGTGATGGGATAGGGGATTGTGATGATGGCATCAATGTGTGTGACACTGCCCTCGGACACATTCGGTTAGCATTGGCTTGACATGGTGTGGGACTTCGACATCCGCGGATCTATGGTGTATGGCAGGCTCTCCGTGTGCAGCTGTGGGTATTTAGCTGTTAGCCGACGCTTGTGTGCCAGTTCCATGGCGAGCACGCATGTGTGCTGCTGAAGGGGCGTGCCAGTGTTGGACCCACATGTTACTCCACATGATGTGTTCATGTGTACTTCGAGTTGCCTCTGCAATCCCGAAAACATGACTAATAAAGGTGTCCCTATGCCTCCAAGGTGCCTCTTCTCAGTCAATGCTGGTGTGTTGCCACGGTGCATCCTGCTTGTCTGGCATTGTATTCCCTGATTGTGGCTATGTGTCAATGTGTCGAGTGGCAAGATGCAAGCTGTGTGTGTGGGCTGAGACTGTGTGTTGGGCATGATGTCCATGACTGTGTGGGATGCATCCAACGTTGGCCAGGCCCCCATTCTCTGCATCCACCGGACTCAAGCTTGCAGGACATGTTTCTGCCACCTGTCTACACATACCTGGGTGCCCCCCAGGACACTGGACTGGATCCCTGACCTCTGCGCATGACTGTTGCTGTACTCAATGTGTCTGTCAGCACGGTTGTTCGGTAACCCCCTCAGCTGGTTGGGCCCATCACGGGTGTGTATGGTGCTCCATGTCTGTCTTGCCTAATACACTGTGACCCATGTGTCCTGTGCCAGACTCAGGCCCCAGGGTGTGGGTGGTTGAAGACAAAAGATGACTCAGGCATGTTTTGACTTTACAAGACACATGTTAGGTAATAATGCTACCAGCAGGCATCTACTCTTCATAGTGTGATTTATTATTGGGGGGGGGGGGGGGGGAACAAAGTGAGTGTCTTTCCGGGAAGTTTGAATCCAAAGTCCAGTAGGGGAGTTGGTGTCCTTGCCATTGGATGTCCTCAGAGTCCATGCCACAGTCTTTGTCAACATTGGTAAGCCAGTGACCAGCAGGGCCATGTGGCAGAGAATGTCTCTTGATGCTGTGATGCTGTTGCTCCAGTGGGCCAGGTGCCAGGCCAGGTGTCCTGGGAGATGGTGATGTAGCGCCGACCCTCACGGTCCTTTCCGTGGACGACACGGCCTCCTGCGGGGAACCTCACCAGCAGGCCGTGACGACATCTGGGATGCTCCGTCGGATGTTTCCTCCTCCTCCTCCTGATCCCTCCCTGTGGGTGGTGATGTTCTCCGCCTTCTGGCACAGGGAGGGTCGGCCATGTTGTCGGCCATCCGACGGAGTGTAGCGTGAATCCCCTGGAATGCCGTCACTTGCTCAGCCTGTCTGTCCTCCATCCTCCGTTGGTGTACCAGTAGACAGGCATGTAGCTCCGCATGTTGCTGGGCCTGCTGGGCCTTGATCCCCTCGAGGACGGACACAACCTGGGCCATGCCCGTGGTGTCCTGCCGGTATGAGTCCAGGATGTTACGGACATGGGAAAATACCGGATCCCCAGCCAACTGGTCAGGCTCGTGCCTCCGCCGTCCTCCACTCCCACCACCCCTGCCCACTTGCGCCTGGCCTGCCCTTGCGGGCACATCGGGTCTCCGGGACCCCTGAGGGGTGGCATTGGCGTTGTCGCCTGCCTCCTCCTGGGTGCCCTGGACATCGTGTCCCTCCTGGCCAGCCTGGCTGCATTGTGGTATTGGGGCAGGGATCCTGGGTGTCTCCTGATATGTGGCAGGAGTGGGGGTGGTGGTTGGCACAGTTGTACCTGACGCAGGTGCTGCAGGCGGTTGGACACCAGAGGGGCCAGGTCGGTCGGGGTCGTCCACAGAGTGGTGAGAGTGGTCGCTGCCGGTGGGATCGGGCTCCTGCAGATCCGGGTCCTGTGAGTGTTCCCCCCCAGTGTTGGGGGGTGCACCACGACGTTGACCTGTGTGTGAGAGAGACAATGTTAATTTTGGTCCATGCAACATCCATGTTTCATCATTTCATAAGTTGGCACATTTCCTCTTGGAATTAGGATCTGTCTTGCATTCCACTCACAGTGCACTTGTGCATGGGTGTGTCCCTTGGGCACCACTTTGGCACCTTTAACTATGTGTGGCACAGTCTTACTTGCTGCGTCAAGTGTGACTGCAGTCAGCAGTGGAGTGGTCCGGTGTTGCGAGCCATGCATTGGCGCCTTCCGTGTAGCACTGTACATGTGCACATGGAGTTGTTCCACACCCTTATGTGATGCAGGTAGCTGTCATTGTGCTCGTGCACAGGTTTTGACATGGCCCTGTGTTTTGCCATGGTGAAGAGGGGGGGTTCTGGCACGGGCCACCCTTGGCTACATGCACGCAGTCTACCTGCTGACAAGCAGACATTCCCACACACCACACGGCTGATTTGCTCTCCCTGTGTCTCCCTCCCTCTCTGTCCCCCTCTCCCTCCCTCTCTGTCCCCCTCTCCCTCCCTCTCTGTCACCCTCTCCCTCCCTCTGTGTGTCAGCCTCCTCCCTCTGTCCGTCTCCCTGTGTCTCCCTCCCTCTCTGTCCCCCTCTCCCTCCCTCTCTGTCCCCCTCTCCCTCCCTCTCTGTCCCCCTCTCCCTCCCTCTGTGTGTCACCCTCTGTCACCTCAGCCCAGCTTCCTGGGCACACACTGTTAGCAGATCTTTGAGTGGCCCTTGGCTTGTTGATGTGAGTTTGTTTCTGATCTCCAGGCACCCATTGGGTGTGATGTGTGTCTGTGCGCTGCTGCTGTGGTGGTGTGTGCTGCCACTCTTTCACAATGTTGGCTGTTCATTAGCTGCTGTCATGTGCAAAACAGTGCCTTCACCCCCATGTGTTGATGCAAGGCGTCCGCCATTTGCTGGCAAGTCATTCCTGTGTTGGGACACACTGTTTGTCTGGCTGTGACCTAGGCCATATGGGCAGAGTGCATTGTTGTCTGCTTCGGAGTCGCACTATGTGATTTTTGGGGCCCAGCCTCCCGCCATCCGGGTTACCGTGTCATGTGTTGTTGTCTTCTGTGACTTGCCATTGTCCAGCTGGGTGCATGGGGCATGGTGGCAGCAGTGGCATGTGCGTGCTCATGGAGTGTGGTTGAGTAATGCGATGGCTTGTGGTGGTTGCGTGCCTGTTAGTGATTTTGGTTGTGGATGCCGTTCCCCCCATGTGATGTGCGTTGTTTGTGTACTCACCCGGGTCTCGGAGTCCTTCTAATCCTTCGACTGCCTCCACCGGCAGTATGGCCATCACCCTCTCCTCCCAGGGATGGTACTGTACGGGTCTGCGGGAGGGCCCTCCTCCGGTGGCGTTGGCCTGGTCGTGTTCCTCCTGCCTCTTGGCTCTGACCCTCCTCCGCAGATCGTACCACCTGTTCTGGCATTCCTGCCTGGTCCTCCTGGTGTCCGCAACAGCATTCACAGCATCGACGATGGTCTGCCACATGGCTGTTTTTGCTGCCAGGCTGGTATTTCTGACCAATGTTCCAAAGATCTGTGGCTCGACTCTGAGGATTTGATCAACAAGGACCTCCAACTCTCGGTTACTGAACTTTGGATTCTTGGTAGTGGGCATGGTGAGGGGTGTGGGTGGGGATGGTGGGGGGGGTGTGGATGTTGGGGGGGGGTGTGGATGGTTGTGTGTGTGTGTGTGTGTGAATGTGATGAGGGGGTGTTTGTGAGGGTGGTTGTGTGAAGGTGTGCAAGTGTAAGGTGTGGTGTAGCTTGTTGTATGGTTCTGTGGTGTCTGGCAGCAGTGAGTCTGTTGCAAAGGCTCATGGTTTGTGTGTGTGGGCCCTTTTTATTGGTCCATGGGTGGGTGTGGCAGTGTTTGAATTTTGGCTGGGTGTGTTATAAGTAGTGGTGGTGTTTTGGCCCTCTGTTTGTCTTTGGCAGTTGCAGGTCAGTGAAGGTGTATTTGTAGTGTTTGTTGGCCATGTTTAGTGGCTTTGTGCCATTCGAATAGTGTCTTCTTGTGTTGTTTTGTTTTGTCCTGGTTGTGTACGTGCGTTTTGAGCGTGTGTACGGTGTTTAGATGGGCCATTTGGTTGTACGGTGCTGTCCTTGTGTGTGGGTTGGTACGACTCGTACATGCGGATGTGATGTTGGGGCCTGGGGTGCGCACCGTACTTAGGAGGTTGTGTTGGGGGTACGACTGGAACGTACTGGGGTGTAGGTACACGGGGGTACGACACGTACTGGGGTGGGGGTGGGGCTCGAACGTACTGGGGTGTACATAGAGGGTGGTACGACACGTACTGGGGTGGGGGTACGACTGGAACGTACTGGGATGTAGGTACACGGGGGGTATGACACGTACTGGGGTGGGGGTGGGGCTCGAACGTACTGGGGTGTACATGGAGGGTGGTACGACACGTACTGGGGTGGGGGTACGACTGGAACGTACTGGGATGTGGGTACACGGGGGGTATGACACGTACTGGGGTGGGGGTGGGGCTCGAACGTACTGGGGTGTACATAGACGGTGGTACGACACGTACTGGGGTGGGGGTACGACTGGAACGTACTGGGGTGTAGGTACACGGGGGGTTTGACACGTACTGGGGTGGGGGTGGGGCTCGAACGTACTGGGGTGTACATAGAGGGTGGTACGACACGTACTGGGGTGGGGGTACGACTGGAACGTACTGGGATGTAGGTACACGGGGGGGTATGACACGTACTGGGGTGGGGCTCGAACGTACTGGGGTGTACATAGACGGTGGTACGACACGTACTGGGGTGGGGGTACGACTGGAACGTACTGGGGTGTAGGTACACGGGGGGTATGACACGTACTGGGGTGGGGGTGGGGCTCGAACGTACTGGGGTGTACATAGAGGGTGGTACGACACGTACTGGGGTGGGGGTACGACTGGAACGTACTGGGATGTAGGTACACGGGGGGTATGACACGTACTGGGGTGGGGGTGGGGCTCGAACGTACTGGGGTGTAGGTACACGGTGGTACGACACGTACTGGGGTGGGGGCACGACTGGAACGTACTGGGGTGTAGGTACACGGGGGGTTTGAGACGTACTAGGGTGGGGGTGGGGCTCGAACGTACTGGGGTGTACATAGAGGGTGGTACGACACGTACTGGGGTGGGGGTACGACTGGAACGTACTGGGGTGTAGGTACACGGGGGGTTTGACAAGTACTAGGGTGGGGGTGGGGCTCGAACGTACTGGGGTGTACATAGAGGGTGGTACGACACGTACTGGGGTGGGGGTACGACTGGAACGTACTGGGATGTAGGTACACGGGGGGTATGACACGTACTGGGGTGGGGGTGGGGCTCGAACGTACTGGGGTGTACATAGAGGGTGGTACGACACTTACTGGGGTGGGGGTATGACTGGAACGTACTGGGGTGTAGGTACACGGGGGGTATGACACGTACTGGGGTGGGGGTGGGGCTCGAACGTACTGGGGTGTAGGTACACGGTGGTACGACACGTACTGGGGTGGGGGTGCGACTGGAACGTACTGGGGTGTAGGTACACGGGGGTATGACACGTACTGGGGTGGGGGTGGGGCTCGAACATACTGGGGTGTAGGTACACGGTGGTACGACACGTACTGGGGTGGGGGTACGACTGGAACGTACTGGGGTGTAGGTACACGGGGGGTTTGAGACGTACTGGGGTGGGGGTGGGGCTCGAACGTACTGGGGTGTACATAGAGGGTGGTACGACACGTACTGGGGTGGGGGTACGACTGGAACGTACTGGGATGTAGGTACACGGGGGGTATGACACGTACTGGGGTGGGGGTGGGGCTCGAATGTACTGGGGTGTAGGTACACGGTGGTACGACACGTACTGGGGTGGGGGTACGACTGGAACGTACTGGGGTGTAGGTACACGGGGGGTTTGACACGTACTGGGGTGGGGGTACGACTGGAACGTACTGGGGTGTACATAGACGGTGGTACGACACGTACTGGGGTGGGGGTACGACTTGAACGTACTGGGGTGTACCTAGACGGGTGGGGGTATACATACACGGGGGGTACGTGTCGGACGTACGGGGGCTGGGGGGAGTGTTGGGCGCGTATGCGGGCACATGTCTCCATGGTTGCTATAGGAGTTCGGTGCGGACGGTGTTTTTTCCATACGGTTGTACGCTCGGACGCACGGGATGGATCGTGATTCCTCGGTCGGACTTGGCTTTTCACGTTTGTAAGGTAAATCGTCCGAGGACGTGTCGGACACATTTTCCGACCCGAGGACGTGTGGGGAATGATTCCCAGTGCGGTTCGTATGGACTTTTTACCATGCGAATCGTGATTGCCAGTTCGTACGGCACTTGTACGATTCGTACGGTAAAAAGACCCGATACGAGTCGTACGGGGACATTTTTTACCGGATCGTGATCGGCACCCAAGTCGTTACAAGGTCCGAATCGCTCCGTACGTCTCGGCCGTAAGCTAACCGTGGCGTGCAATGGATGCGATTTATGACCGAGCCAGTACGAAGCATGCGTCGGACAGCCGGTGCGAGCCGGACACTCCGGCTCGCAAAACGTCTGGGAAGTTGCCTTTGGGGGTCCACGTCGGACCCCCTGACACCTGCAGCCCTAAGACTCGGACACAGGGGGAGACCCAAGGGTCCCCCCAACACAGGCATGTACGGTGCGGATGGCACAGACGCGTACCCACTGTAGGGGGCGCCCTTGTGCGAGACGTACCCATTCAGTCAATGGAAGCCCATGTACACGTTGTACGACCGGCTCCCATTGACTTCTATGGGAGGCCGACCGAACCGAGTCCGGCAGCATACGGCCGCATCGTACTTGCTCGGTCGGACTGCAGGACTCCGGCTCGGTCAGAAACACTCCGGATCCAGCTCTGTCGGAGAGCTTTCCGACCTGGATCGGAATAGGCCCCTTAGGGTTAAACAGTTTTGGAGAGGACAGAATACAAAGCTTCTTGTGTTGAATCTGCTAAGAAGTGGCGCTATCCTGCTCTCTCCTTAGCGCTGGCGCTCATTACAGCTGCCTTGCGCCACTCACACACCTTTGCATCATAGCGCAAGGCTGTCTGCACGAGTCCAGCAAAGGTTTTGTACTGGAAGGGTGCCTTTCCAGTACAAAATACTATGTTTAGACTAACTTTAAAACCTTTCATACTTTTGATGTGTGGTGTACAGTGGAGCATGTCGGCAAAGTCAGAGACGTTTGGGCAAATAAAAGTATTTCTTCAAGTTAACACTAACCTCAAAAAGGCATTATTTTTGGGTGCAAAACCCTGGCCCTTCTAAAGTGGTGGCTGTACTTTAAATAAGATGCTGCTCTCGGCAGAGTTTGCATCACCAACCCAAACTCCAGGCTCACTTGGGTCTGACTCGTTGATGGGGTTAGAGGCAGTTACTTCCTTAGCTCCTTGAAATGAAACAGCACCGGTGATAAATGGAGGGTGCAGAGGGAGTACAGGAAGCACACATCAGCCCCAGGGATTGTTCCAAGGAATGACTCTCCCATGCTAGGGGGTGCAGAGCAACTCCAGGAAGCACACACCAGCTCCAGGGAATGTTCCAAGGAATGACTCTCCCATGCTGGGGGGTGCAGAGCGACTCCAGGAAGCACACACCAGCTCCAGGGAATGTTCCAAGGAATGACTCTCCCATGCTGGGGGTGTGCAGAGCGACTCCAGGAAGCACACACCAGCTTCAGGGATTGTTCCAAGGAATGACTCTCTGTAGGAAAGTGGGTTTCTGTTGCAGTGACCCCCCCCCTTTTTTTGCCTAATAGCTGATGCACTTTTCCTTGTTGTGCCCTGGGTTCCTGCCAATCAGGTGCCCAGGGCCTGTGTTCCTTCCCTAAAAACTGCCTAACAGACAAAACCCAAATTGGCAAACCCTGGCCACATGTCAGCCCCTGGTAAATGGTACCCTAGGTACCCAGGGCCTTGTGACCAGGGAAGGCCTCTAAGGGCTGCAGCACTTATTGTGCCACCCTTACAGGCCCTGTACCCTAACACACACACACTGCTCTTGCAGGCTGAGTGTCTGGGTAGAAGACAAAACAGAGAGTCGACATGGCACACATCCCTGTGTGCCATGCCCACACCTACACTGCCATGGCATACATCAGCCACCCCTCTAGATGGGTGCCCTATGCCAATGGTGTGAGCACAGGAGCAGGAGCCCTGTGCCCCTACAGTACCCAGGTCCATTCCTGGGCTCTGTAAGTGCAGTGCTGCCCTTTAAGAGTACATGGTGCTGGGAGCTCGTCAAACACGAACTCCACAGCACCATAAAGGCAGCACTGAAGACTGAGGAGTTTGGTATCAAACTTCACAGCACATTAAACCCACACTGATGCCAGTGTGGGATTTAATGTGCCAAGCACCCCAGAGGGCATCTTAGAGATGCCCTCTAAAACCTAACCTACAATCCACGTCTGTGCTGAGGCTGCCTAGGCTGCCACACACCCGACATGTTGCTGGACCCCTGGGTAGGAGAGCCCCTGCTCTCCTGGGCCTGCAACAATGCACATCCTGGGCGAGGTGCTAAATCTCCTCCCCCAGGATGGGCAGGGGGAAGCTTCAAAGGCATGCCGCCTCTGTGAGTTTCCACAGGCCACTGCAACCCCCCACTCTGGCGGGAAGCTTGGCCGGAAACCCCAAATAAGGACAAGGAATGTGCCAGCCTGCCAACCCCACCCCTCAGGTGGGGGAGGCGAGGTGAAGCACATCCCCGGGCTCTCGCCATCTTGAAGATGGGAAGCCCTACCCAATCAGGATTAGGCTACTGCCCCCCTCCCACAGGAAAGAGGCAGGATAGGGGGTGTACCCACCCCAGGACAGGGACCCATTGGTCTCTGCCCTTCACCTACCTGTAACGCCCCTACAAAAACCTTTCTTGTGCCGCAGTCTATTGATAGACGCTTACGTTGTCAGAGGCTCCTCTGGGCCCCATGATTTAGCTCAGATATCTCAAAATAATTTTAAAAGTGAACTGCATATCTTAATATTGAACTGTTTATTTTAAAACTGAACTGCATACTCTGTGATTATAATTGTACTCTGCTTGCTAACCCCCCTTTTTGTTGTGCAGGTTTACCGTTTGCACTTACCTTGCCCTCATTTCTGTATTCACCCTGATCTGTCCCCTGGCTGGCGATTGTAGCGCCGCCCGGGACCCGATTTTGGCCGCCATCTTGGGTGAGGAGCTTGGAGCGGAGACGAGGCGAGCGGACTAGCGCTCGGCCCCTCCCGCCCTCAACCCTACAAAATGGCCTCCCCTCCCCGGAAGCGCAGCGGCCGAGCGCAGCGGGCGCGTCGTAGGCGCGCCGGAGTCTCGCCTGAGTTAAGCCCGTCTGCGCCCGTCCACGGCCTTCCGGGCCCAGGGCCCTGGAACGCTGCTCCTGCCCTCACTTATTCCGCTGCTACACTCAGAGCACTACAGCATTGTCCCTGTGCTCTCCCTTCTGCTGCTTGGGATCGCCTAGTGTCTCTTGGCATCTCGGCTGACACACTTTCACTCCCACTCACATATCAGGCTCTGTCTGCCCCGACCCAGCCTGAGTCTCGGATTCGTATACTCTATCTCAACACACGTTCCCTCCCTCAACACCATTCTGACATATTTCTTCTCCTGACAGTCGAGAACCCTGATGTCCTGCTGCTCACCGAGACTTGGCTATCTGACCTCTCCCTTCCCGATATTCTGGCTGCTCTGCCACCTAGCTATTATATTCTGAATGCCAACCGGCCTCCAGCTCGTCGCGGTGGAGGCGTGGCAGCAATCATACGCAAAGATCTTAAATTCATTGCGTCCTCTTCGCTCTGCCTTCCAGAGGTTGAGAATCTTGTCATCAGCCTAGCCTCCGAGGCTGGAGCCCTGACTCTCATTGTTCTATACCGTCCTCCTACCCCTATGCCTTTGTTCTCTGCTGCTCTCAGCGAACAGCTTGCCGCCCTGATGACTGCCTCTGCTCGTATCGCCATGTTTGGCGACTTTAATTACTGGTATAATCAGGCTGATGCCGGCCCTCATGCTACCGAACTGTTTGAGGCACTCCTTAGCTTGAATTTGACCCAGCATGTCACTACTCCCACTCACATCGGGGGCCACATCCTGGATCACATCTGGTCGATGGGGGTATCGCTCTCTTGCCCGATCATCTCTCCATGCATCTGGTCAGACCACTCGCTGATCGAGACCTCTATCTCGGTGAATGGCCCGGTCAGACTTCCGCCTTTGGAGGGTGGGGTCGCTAGGAAATGGAATGCCCTTGATCTTCCTGCCTTCCTCTCTTTCCTTGCATAAACCTTACCCCCTCCCAGTAACAGCTCAGGCGTCAATGCCTTGGACGCTGATATCATCCATTGGCTTACGGCAGCCAGCGACCAATTCGCCCCCACCTCTCGGTTCCCTCGCTCCCGACACAGCAAGTCCCACAAATGGTTCAACTCAGCTTTGAAATCTCAACATCTTGAGCTACGCCAAGTGGAGCGTAGGTGGAGGCGTAATTACCTCAGCACCGACAGGGAGGCGTACGTGCTTGCACGTAAGGAATATAAAAAAGCCATCATCACCACTAAGGCTGCCTTCGTCTCCAAGAGAATACTAACTGCCCCTAACAAATCCAAGGAGATATTCAAGGTTCTTGCTGAATTAACATCAGACGCCAGGACACTCCCCAATCAGGCGCCTTCCGCTGAGTCTTGTGATGCTCTGAACTCCTTCTTTATTGATAAGATCTTGATAATCAAAAATTCTATTCCTCACTCTCCCTCTCTGGCAACTGTCGTAGCCCCCTCCATTAATGCTTCTACTCTGACTTGTTTCCCCTTCCTCGACCCCGAATCCCTAGCAAAACTGGCCACACGTGTGAAATCTGGCTCCCCCAAAGACTGCTGCCCTCCTTCAGTGCTTCGCCAGATCTGCCACACTTTTCCACACAGTGTTCTACCCCTACTCAATGCCTCTCTCAGCTCTGGAACAGTACCCAGGTCGTTCAAGGAGGCCATCCTGGTTCCTCTGTTGAAAAAGCCTGGTGCGGACCCATCGATCCTCGCAAATTATCGGCCCATCTCCCTCCTGCCCTATTTGTCTAAAATCCTAGAGGCACATGTCACTGCCTGCCTCTCGCAATTCATTGAGGAATCCAACTTTTTAGAATTAAATCAAGCCGGCTTTAGACCAGCCCACTCCACCGAGGCTGTTATTCTCGCCGTGCTGGATAACCTCAGAATTAACGCCGACAGAGGTCTTTCCCAGGCCCTGGTCCTATTGGACTTGTCGGCTGCATTCGACACGGTGGACCATGCCATCTTACTCCACCGTGTCGAGTCAGCAGGAATCCATGGGCTCGCTCTGACCTGGGTCAGGTCTTTCCTTGAGGGAAGATCTCAAGCTGTCAAACTGGGCCCTTTTACAGCTTCCAGCACCCCGTTGCTCTGTGGCGTCCCCCAAGGATCATCTCTGCCCCCCCTCCTTTTTAATTTGTACCTTCAACCCCTTATTCACTCCCTGGGTAGGTGGGACGTCACTGTGTTCAATTATGCGGATGACCTACAAATTATCTTCCCACTCACCTCCCCTGACGCCATCATTAATTTCCAAATGGTCATGCTACACATCCAGCACTGGATGAATCAAAACCAACTGAAGCTCAATCCAGGAAAAACTGAGCTCCTCCTCCCCGGGAGGAGCGTCGCCCACTGGGGCCCTCAGTTCTGGCCCCCTGAGCTCAGCCCTCCGCCTTCACCAGCTGACTGTGTCAAGAGTCTCGGGGTCATCATCGACTCTCAGCTCACACTCAAGGCCCAGGTGAGCGCTGTAACTTCCGCCTGTATGTTCCAGCTTTACCGGATACGGAAAGTCTCCTACCTTTTGACCCCGGAAGCCTTGCTACAGGTGATAATAGCTCTGGTGATGTCCCGTCTGGACTTCTCCAACTCCCTGTACCTCGGCCTCCCAAAATCCTTGCTATCCAGGCTTCAGCTCATTCAAAACCAGGCCGCAAGACTCGCCTTTAGAATCCCTAGATGGCAGTCGGCTAGACCCTTGCTCCATCAACTACACTGGCTGCCTATCAGCGAAAGAATAGCCTTTAAGGTCTGTTGCCTGGCTTTTAAAGCTCGGTCAGGCCTCTGTCCAGCTTTCCTGAAATCTCTGGTCACCCCTTATTGTCCCTCCCGCACTCTGAGGTCCATCAATCTCCAGCTCCTGGTCATCCCTTGTTTCAAACTTTCTAGATTAGGCGGCCGCAGCTTTACTCACTTGGCTCCCAAGCTGTGGAACTCTCTCCCACCCCTCCTCAAGGCTGAGCCCTCTCTCCTGTCTTTTAGGAAATCATTGAAAACTCTGTTCTTTTCACACTCCCGTTAAGCCTCTCTGCACATCCCCGTGGTCTATCAGCGCCAGGAAACTTATGGTGACAGTGCGCTTAATAAATCCCCCTTAACATTAACATTAACATTAAATCTAGTATTTAGGGGTACCCTGAACCTTCCTTCCCCAGATCCCAGATTCGAAACTACAAGAAGAGCAAGAAGAACAAAGACCTGCCCTGCAGCTGCTAAAAAGAGGAAGACACCAACTGCTTTGGCCCCAGCACTACCGGCCTGTCTGCCCTCGAACCTGCTCCTGCTCCAGCGCGGCATCTCTTGTGGCCAGCAACCTCAGAAACCCCGGAGGACCTGGCTACCTTTGAACTCTGATCCCCTGGGACTCCCATGAGTAGAGGCTCTATTCAGAACCTACCTTTCACCCCTGGCAGCAGCCCGGAACCACGATCCCAGCCCACTCTGCACCCGCCAAGCCTGGCCGGTGCCGGAGTGAACTAAACCCACGAGGACGACCCCACGGCGACTGTGACCCCGAGTCCGGCACCCAAGGACCCCCCTCGACTATCCTGAAGAAGCTTGCAGCCTCAGAACAGAGTGCCACCCCAACCGCGATCAACAAGAGGGTAAGATTTCCAACATCAAAAGGCACCCCTGCACCCGGCGCCCCACGGCCCTCTGTGCCCAATCCCGGGGTACCTACCTATCCTCCAACTACCCAACTTACCCCTCGAAGTGGTGGTGGCACCTGAAGAGTGCTCGTCCCCGAGCCTGCAGTCTTTTTCCAAACCGGAGATTTCCCGTAGAAATCAATTGAGCGCCCGACGGCTCAAAAGCACCCTGCACCCAGCCGCCCGAGTGGCCCTGGCAGTGAAAACTCTACTCTAACCTACTTCCCCACTTGCCCTGAGTAAGTGACCAGGAGCCCAGCTCCCACAGCCGCGTGGCTTGCCCGACAGCAGCCACCAACCCAGGCCCCCCTATCCCTCATAGGATAACATTGGGCCTAACTCTCTCTGCACCCGGCCGTCCTGAAACCGCTGAGGGTGAACTGACTGTACCTACCTGACACTGGGGGACCCCTGGGTCTATGCCCAGAATTTCAACTCTGCCAGTCGAGTACTTACCCTTAAACCGCTAACTTCATTTTCCTCATAGGGTAACATTGACTGGCTTTTTCCTGAAATTTCTTCTAAGTGTGGACTTTTCAAATCTTCAAATATTCACCAAAAATCAGCCAAGTGACAAAAACGAATTTACTCACCTGTTCCTAGGTGAACTCCCAGTGCTGGATCTTGGTGCCCAGCACTGACTCTGAAAAGTACCCACAACTATACTTACCTTTAACTCATTTTTCTTCCGTAGGAAACCATTGACTGTTTTTCTGTGAAATTTCTTCTAAGTGTTGATTTCTGCAATTTCTAAATATTCATCAAAAATCGTATAACATCTGAAAACGTAATTACTTACCTGTTTTGGATAAAGGTCCCAGTACTGAGTCTAGACACCCAGTACTGGATTACAAAAGTAACGATAACCTACTGTACCTGTAACCTACATTTCCTTCCATAGGGAATCATTGATTGTTTGCTCTGAAATATTTTCTAAGTGCTAACTTTTGAAATAGCTAAATATTAGTTAAAAATCATTACAGTACCAAAGTCGACTTTCAACAGCTGATTCGGAGAACTGACCCAGGACTGGATCTAGGATCCAAGCCTGGAATTACAAAAGTAATCTAAAAAGTAATCTGTTGCATATAATTTGAATTTATCATTGAGCTCAATGTATTGTGTTTAGAAATAGAGTTGCCTACTGCAACTACTTGTAACTGTTTACTAAAAAGTCTATTGCATACACAAAAGTATTTTTATGAAACATCTCCTGTCGAGAAAGTATATTTTAATTCCAAGTGTTGGTTCTAAAATAAAACAAGCATATATTTTTTATATACAAACCATTGCCCTAGAGTTCAGTTATTGAGTGTGTGGAACTATTTGCTGACTGAGTGTGTACAACAAATGCTTTACACTGTCCTCTGTTACTGCCTTACTGCTCGACCAGGCTACCACTTTGGAGAGTAAGGTTATATCTAACTTTAACCTCTGTTAAACCCTTGGGGTCTGTGGACTCTGTACACACTGTACCTATTAAGGAACAGTATATACAGAGCCACTTTCTCACACTCTCCCATACTGGGGGGTGCAGAGGGAGTCCAGGAAGCACACACCAGCTCCAGGGATTGTTCCAAGGAATGACTCTCCCATGCTGAGGGGTGCAGAGCGACTCCAGGAAGCACACACCAGCTTCAGGTATTGTTCCAAGGAATGACTCTCCCATACTGGGGGGTGCAGAGGGAGGCCAGGAAGCACACACCAGCTCCAGGGAATGTTCCAAGGAATGACTCTCCCATGTTGGGAGTGCAGAGGAAGTCCAGGAAGCACACACCAGCTCCAGGGATTGTTCCAAGGAATTACTCTCCCATGCTGGCGGTTGCAGAGCGACTCCAGGAAGCACACACCTGCTCCAGGGATTGTTCCAAGGAATGACTCTCCCATGCTGGGGGGTGCAGAGGGAGTCCAGGAAGCACACACCAGCTGCAGGGAATGTTCCAAGGAATGACTCTCCCATGCTGGGGGGTGCAAAGCGACTCCAGGAAGCACACACCAGCTCCAGGGATTGTTCCAAGGAATGACTCTCACATGCTGGGGGGTGCAGAGGGAGTCCAGGAAGCACACACCAGCTGCAGGGAATGTTCCAAGGAATGACTCTCCCATGCTGGGGGGTGCAAAGCGACTCCAGGAAGCACACACCAGCTCCAGGGATTGTTCCAAGGAATTACTCTCCCATGCTGGGGGTTGCAGAGCGACCCCAGGAAGCACACACCTGCTCCAGGGATTGTTCCAAGGAATGACTCTCCCATGCTGGGGGGTGCAGAGCGACTCCAGGAAACACACACCAGCTCCAGGGATTTTTCCTAGGAATGACTCTCCCATGCTGGGGGGTGCAGAGGGAGTCCAGAAAGCACCCATGCTGGGGGGTGCAGAGCGACTCCAGGAAGCACACACCAGCTCCAGGGAATGTTCCAAGGAATGACTCTCCCATGCTGGGAGTGCAGAGGGAGTCCAGGAAGCAAACACCAGCTCCAGGGAGTGTTCCAAGGAATTAATCTCCCATTCTGGGGGGTGCAGAGCGACTCCAGGAAGCACACACCTGCTACAGGGATTGTTCCAAGGAATGACTCTCCCATGCTGGGGGGTGCAGAGCGACTCCAGGAAACACACACCAGCTCCAGGGATTTTTCCTAGGAATGACTCTCCCATGCTGGGGGGTGCAGAGGGAGTCCAGAAAGCACCCATGCTGGGGGGTGCAGAGCGACTCCAGGAAGCACACACCAGCTCCAGGGATTGTTCCAAGGAATGACTCTCCCAATCTGGGGGTGTAAAGCGACTCCAGGAAACACACATCAGCCCCTGGGAATGTTCCAAGGAATGACTCTCCCATGCTGGGTGGGGGGTGCAGAGCGACTCCAGGAAGCACACACCAGCTCCAGGGATTGTTCCAAGGAATGACTCTCCCATGCTGGGGGTGCAGAGCGACTCCAGGAAGCACACACCAGCTCCAGGGATTGTTCCAAGGAATGACTCTCCCATGCTGGGGGGTGCAGAGCGACTCCAGGAAGCACACACCAGCTCCAGGGAATGTTCCAAGGAATGAATCACCCATGCTGAGGGGTGCAGAGCGACTCCAGGAAGCACACACCAGCTCCAGGGATTGTTCCAAGGAAGGACTCTCCCATGCTGGGGGTGCAGAGGGAGTCCAGGAAGCATACACCAGCTCCAGGGATTTGTCCAAGGAAGGACTCTCCCATGCTGAGGGTGCAGAGGGAGTCCAGGAAGCATACACCTGCTCCTGGGATTGTTCCAAGGAATGACTCTCCCATGCTGGGGGTGTAGAGGGAGTCCAGGAAGCACCCATGCTGGGGGGTGCACAGCGACTCCAGGAAACACACACCAGCTCCAGGGATTGTTCCAAGGAATGACTCTCCCATGCTGGGGGTGCAGAGGGAGTCCAGGAAGCACACACCAGCTCCAGGGAATGTTCCAAGGAATGACTCTCCCATGCTGGGGGTGCAGAGCGACTCCAGGAAGCACACACCAACTCCAGGGAATGTTCCAAGGAATGGCTCTCCCATGCTGGGAGTGCAGAGGGGGTCCAGGAAGCACACACCAGCTCCAGGGATTGTTCCAAGGAATGACTCTCCCGTGCTGGGGGGTGCAGAGCGACTCCAGGAAGCACACACCAGCTCCAGGGATTGTTCCAAGGAATGACTCTCCCATGCTGGGGGGTGTAGAGCGACTCCAGGAAACACACACCATCTCCAGGGATTGTTCCAAGGAATGACTCTCCCATGCTGGGGGGTGCAGAGGGAGTCCAGGAAGCACCCATGTTGGGGGGTGCAGAGCGACTCCAGGAAGCACACACCAGCTCTAGGGAATGTTCCAAGGAATGACTCTCCCATGTTGGGGGGTGCAGAGCGACTCCAGGAAGCACACACCAGCTCTAGGGAATGTTCCAAGGAATGACTCTCCCATGCTGGGGGGTGCAGAGCGACCCTAGGAAGCACACACCAGCTCCAGAGATTGTTCCAAGGAATGACTCTCCCATGCTGGGGGTGTAGAGCGACTCCAGGAAACACACATCAGTCCCTGGGAATGTTCCAAGGAATGACTCTCCAATGCTGGGTGGGGGGTGCAGAGCGACTCCAGGAAGCACACACCAGCTCCAGGGATTGTTCCAAGGAATGACTCTCCCATGCTGGGGGGTGCAGAGGGAGTCCAGGAAGCACACACCAGCTCCAGGGAATGTTCCAAGGAATGACTCTCCCATGCTGGGGGGGTGCAGAGCGACTCCAGGAAGCACACACCAGCTCCAGGGAATGTTCCAAGGAATGACTCTCCCATGGTGGGGGGTGCAGAGTGACTCCAGGAAACACACACCATCTCCAGGGATTGTTCCAAGGAATGACTCTCCCATACTGGGGGGTGCAGAGGGAGTCCAGGAAGCACCCATGTTGGGGGGTGCAGAGCGACTCCAGGAAGCACACACCAGCTCTAGGGAATGCTCCAAAGAATGACTCTCCCATGTTGGGGGGTGCAGAGCGACTCCAGGAAGCACACACCAGCTCCAGGGATTGTTCCAAGGAATGACTCTCCCATGCTGGGGATGCAGAGGGAGTCCAGGAAGCACACACCAGCTCTAGGGAATGTTCCAAGGAATGACTCTTCCATGCTGGGGGGTGCAGAGCGACCCTAGGAAGCACACACCAGCTCCAGAGATTGTTCCAAGGAATGACTCTCCCATGCTGGGGGTGTAGAGCGACTCCAGGAAACACACATCAGTCCCTGGGAATGTTCCAAGGAATGACTCTCCAATGCTGGGTGGGGGGTGCAGAGCGACTCCAGGAAGCACACACCAGCTCCAGGGAATGTTCCAAGGAATGACTCTCCCATGCTGAGGGGTGCAGAGCGACTCTAGGAAGCACACACCAGCTCCAGGGAATGTTCCAAGGAATGACTCTGCCATGCTGGGGGTGCAGAGCGACTCCAGGAAGCACACACCAGCTCCAGGGAATGTTCCAAGGAATGACTCTCCCATGCTGGGGGGTGCAGGAAACACACCCTTGTCAGTGAGTACATGGAAGAAGCGCAGTGATGCCCGGAGCGAAGGCTGCAAAATACACACAAACCCACCTTGTGCCAGTGGACCCGGGGAGCATTTGCCCTCCTAGGGACGGTGGAGAAGGCACAAACCGAGAGCGTTACTCGAATTCACCCCCCAAAAACGATTGCTAAAGTGTAGGGCAGTAGTGCGGTGTGTCCCAGGCTTTCAAAGTGATATAGCTAGCGCTTAGAAACAACAGAAGTATGGTATGAACCGCTATATAGGAAAGAAGTGATATACACGCCTTTACTGATTTTAGAATTGGACGGAAGGGTGATATGGAATTACGATTTTAAAGTCTTCTGCAGACTGCACGTCGCTCTTAAACTGTAAGACAATGTGCATCTTCTCCAAAATAAGTGCATTAGTATAAGGATCCGAGAGGGAGCCGTGACCATAAACTACATAAACTACAGCTTCAGTTACATCCAGAATCCTTGGACCACGAGTCGCCTCCTGTAAACGGTGGTAACCTTGTGGTGGGGTGTGTCAGGATCGGGTGGTGGGGGGCAGGTGAAGCAGGAGGCTTCGAGCCTGGTTTACGTGGGGGTGACCTTAGTCAGGGGATGTCAGGCATGTGAGGCAGGTGAGGGAGGGGGCTCCGAGGCCTAGTATGGATGTGATAACCCTAGGATGGGGTATCAGGCAAGGGATGGGGCTCCGAGCCGGTGTGAATTGGGGTAACCTTGGGCAAGGGGTGTCAGGAATGGAAGGGCTGGTGAGAGTGGGTGTTCCGAGGTCTGCTGTAAATCGGGGTAAGCTTATGGTGGGGTGTGGGAGGCACGGGAGGGCAGGTGCCTCCGAGGTCAGGGGGGATGAAGGGAACCGTAGGGCTCTCGGGCATGTGAGGGCTGGTGATGGAGGGGCTTTGAGGCCTGCTGCGAATGGGGGTAACCATAGTCGGGGGGGGCAGGCATGTGAGGGCCGGTGATGAGGGGCTCCGAGGCCTGCTGTGAATGGGGGTAACCATAGTCGGGGGGGGGGGCAGGCATGTGAGGGCCGGTGATGAGGGGCTCCGAGGCCTGTTGTGAATGGGGGTAACCTTAGTGGGGTGTCAGGCATGTGAGGGATGGTAAGGGAGGAGGCTCTCAGGCCTGCTGTGAATGGGGGTGACCTTAGTGGGGGGGGCAGGCATGTGAGGGCAGATGCGGGAGGAGGCTCGGAGGACTGGTGTGAATCTGGGTGACCATAGTCAGGGGGGGGAAGGCATGTGAGGGTGGATGAAGGTAGGGCCGTGGGGGCTCTGAGGCCTGGTGTGAATAGGGGCAACCTTAGTTAGGGGGTGTCAGGCATGTGAGGGCTGGTGAGGGAGGGGGTACCGAGGCCTGGTGTGAATAGAGGTAACCTTAGTCAGGGGGTGTCAGGTATGTGGGGGGCGGAGGCTCTCAGGGGTAACCTTACCTGCTCGCAGTGCACGGGGGTGTTCAGGCAGGTGATGAGAGAGGCACGGGCTGACATGGGGGGGCACATCCCGCCGGCGGCGGCTCATTACTCGGATTAGTTCCTACTAACCCGGGTGTTAACAGATAACCAGGGCTCGTGGAGACCTCCTGCCCCGGGGCTGGTGCTGTCTGACGGGGCGGAGCGGGGGCAGGGGGTCAGCCCAGTGCCAGGTGAGCACGTGCGGCCCTCGGGCCTCAGGCTCAGAAAGATGAGATGTCACATACTTGAGAAATCCTCTCAGAGCTTCCCGGAGATGCCTGTCCATCACTTCCACGCGGACGGAGGCTGTAAACACCGACAGCTGCTCGGGGTGCAGGCTTCCCCCCCCCCCCCCTTCACTTCTCTCCTCTCCCTCTCCTCCCTCTGGGGCATATTTACAAGCAGGTGATAAAAAATTATCCACGCGGTGATAATTTTATCGCCTAATTAGCAGGGCCATGCTAACGCGTGAAACCTTGCTTTTGTGTGGGGATTCCTAACGCTCAGCTTTGCATCTCTAATGAGATGCAAAGTGGGCGTTCCTGACCTGACATGACTGGAGAAATGTCGCTAAGCGACATTTCTCCTATCATCAAGCCCCACGCTATGAAGCATAGCGTCAGGAAAAGTAGCGATAACCCCTGTTATTGCTACTTTCCTTACGCCTGCTTCAGGACTGACTTAGCCATGATATTCTATGGGAGGAGGATATCATGGCTAAGTTTGCCTGTCCCTATCAACAAGCTAACGTGAGATTATCGCTGGGTTTCCAGCAATAATCTCACGTTAGGCAGTTAGCGTGAGGATTTTTATCGCTTTTGAGATAAGCGTTGCTAATAGCACGCTATCTCAGCGATAAAAATCCACGCTAGCCGGCAATAATTATCCTAGCGCTAAGTGCGTTTAGCGATAATTATCGCCGGTTGCTGTTGATATGCCCCTCTCTTCTCTCGTCCTATCTCTCTCCCTTTCCCTCTCTCTCACACTCTCTTTCGTTATCTCTCTCTCTCTTTCTCTCTCTCTCTTCCTTTCTCTCTCTCCACCGCACTCTGTTCCTCTCTCTCCCTCATCCCTCTTTCTCTCTCTCTCTCTTTATCTTTCTCTCTCTCTCTCTCCCCCTCTCTCGCCTCTCTCTCCATCTCTTTTTCTCTCGTACTCTCTCTCTCTTGTTTTCTCTCTCTTCATCTCTCCCTTCCTCTCGATCATCCTCTCTCTCTACCCCCTCGCTCTCTCTCTCACACACACACACCACTTCCACCATCACCACCCTCCCCTAGGGCCGGCTCTAGGGCGGTGCGAGCGGTGTCACCGCACCGGGCGCTGACTTGGGGTGGGGGCGTCATTTTTACAAGTAATAATATAATTTTAAAAGCACCAAACAGCTGGCGCGTTCCTGGCCTCCAGCAAGTTTTGTAGGCATCAATTAAAACGTCAAGAAAACTCTCGTGATTTATCGTCTCCCTGGAAAGAGACCTGGGGGCATATTAACAACAGATTGCGATTATTATCGCAATGCACGCTTAGCGCATTTTCTCTTATCGCCGTCTATCGTGGTGTACATCGCCGTGTTGGCGGCGTATTAGCAACGCTTTGCTGACAGGCGATGCCTAAACTAGCGATAGACGGCGATAAGCTGCATTAACGTTGGAATTCCAGCGATAATCATGCGGCGATAATGAACAGCTTGATGAGAGTCATGTGTGGACTTAACCGTCCAATCCACCTCCCAGTCACAGGAGGGTTGAGTCAGGTTTGAAATAGGTGTTAGATTCCAGCGATAACCGCGCCTAGCGTGGCTTTTTTGATCGCTTCGCGGTTCCGGGGCCTTGTTGCTAATACGGTAAAGTTGTGATAGCGACTTTCTGAATGCAGTTCATGTAGGGAACGCCTACTATGCATATAATTAGCGATATTTAACGCTGCGTTTCAAGAGAGGCTGCTATCGCAGGTTAACATGCGCTAATGCATGTTAGCCTGGCCTTGTTGATAGTCCATTAAAAAATGTGCCGCTTTAGTGCCAGAAAGGGATGCTAAAGTCGCAATAACATGCTTGATAATATGCCCCCAGAGGTTTGTCTATTGGAAGTTTTGACTCATCCAAAGATAGTGCAGAGGGTTAAAATGCCTGCTGCTAAGAATTTGTACCATGCCGATAACAAAGCGCATGTAATGTAAATAGGTCTGTGGGTTACTGCGTCTGTAAGAGAGCTCCTTTTGTTACTTGTCGTTTGTAAGTCAAATCCTAATATAGAACATTGAGTTATGAACTGTCCTCAAAGAGCTGTGTGTAAACTGTAAGGTATATGTTAGAGCTATATGTTTTTTTGCCCAGTCTTTCATTATCCTAATCTTGACAAAAGGGTTAATTTGTGTGGAAAACAATTCTTGTTATTAAAGAGAACCCTTAACAATGGTGTTACATTTTAAATTCTGAATTTGTGCTTTTCCAGAATAAAGTCTCTTAAACTATATTACCTACCAGTGTCAATGACATGTTACTCCTACACTACACCTTGTAGTCCTGTCTCATGTAACATTCCCTATATACTGATTTACACACCTATGATTGTCTCTGTGCAATGTGTGGCTGTGATGCAAAGTGCTCTGACACCTTACACTGGTATGCGTGGTGCTATAAAACTAAATGAATCCGAGAGACAGTGGATCTGGAGACTTGAGGGGCGCTGTTAAAGGGCGTGGTGAAGGAATCCATGGCAGAGGTGGCCATTGGGGGTGGGAGGCCGCCAACAGACATTGCCGCACAGGGCGCCACCAGCGCTAAAGCCGGCCCTGCTCCCAACAGGGCAATCCAACCTTCACACACACTTCACCACCAGTCGCAGTATGGCAATCTACCTTCACATAAAAAACAAGCATTGGCATAGCCAATAGGTCTCGCCTTTGGGGCCTTATAAGTGTTTAGCCATGCAACAGTTGCATAACTAAATACTTATAAGGTCCCAAAAGCGAGACCTATTGGCTATGCAAAGCGGCCGCGAAAGTGAAAGTAATCGCGGTAAAGCGCGGCGCGCGCGCCCGCGCACATGCACTGTAGCTCTAGGCTGGCCTGGTAGCACTTTTTGGAGCCCTCTCAATAAGTCTCGCCAGACCAGCGTATGCGCTGGGTCAGGCGAGACCTATAAATGGTTCACTAGTGCAGCAGCAGTGCAAGCTTCCTTAACACATCACCAACAGTCGCAGCCGGGCAATGTACTTTCACGCAGAGAGAAGAGGCACAATACAGCAACAACAGTGCGAGCTTCACACCCACACCACACCACACAGCTGCAGTGTGCATGTAGGAGAGAAAAGATAGAAGGATCTATTTATAGACCAGGCCCTAGGGCCAAACACCAACGGACAGGCCATGCACAGCTGGACTGGCTGACCATGGAGGGTGGACTGTAGAGCTCGACTGAAGTTTGCCAGGTATAGTTCAGTAAACAAACTACAACATGCCCCCATCATGCACTACTTGTCACCTTACATATTACATCACTCACGACATTTTAAATGACATCATTAATGACATCACCAATGGCATCTCAAATCTTCCTCTGGTGCAAAACCATTGGTCCAGAGAACCCTTTAATGCTAAACCAGCACCATACGGCAGAACTCAAAACAGAGCTGACACTCGCCAAGATCCTGGCATTGTGGGTGTCAAGCGACACAAGACTCAGCAGCCTCCCAGTGACTTCTGGTCCATGTGGTCAATCCTGGCAACGTCGCATTTCTTTCAGTGAAGCAAAGCCGGATAACGATTCATTTCTTCCAATTCTTCGTTTTCTTAGCCACAGATATGAGTTTTATTCTTCATGAACTCTTCGGTGGAGCGCAGCAGGTGCTGAGTGTGGAACTTGCGCGCACCGTAACATTTAAAGACCTGTGCCTTCTTAGCTGCTCATCAAACAGCAGGTTAGTGCAAGGGCCATCTCCCTCTGGTGCAGAGCAATTCGGTCCAGGAACCATTTTATGCAAATTAAACTCCATGTGGCCAGAACAGGACTGACCATCACCAATTGCCTTCAGTTGTGATTTCAAGTGAAACGCGACTCAGTAGCCATCCAAGTGCATTCTGGTCAATGTGGTCCATCTTTTTTATATATTTATTTTATGAAGTCCAAGCAATTGCACCAGTCCATATATTCGGCAAAAAAAGAATTCCTTCCAAAATCCAATAGTATTAATTAAAACCTCCCAAATTCATTAATTCAATGGAGATATTCCAACCGGTGGTGGCCAGCACGGATCTGGGGTGGCGGGTGGGAGGAGGGGGGTGAGGGGGAAGGGAGAGTCAAAAAAGAAAAATACACTTACCTCCTCACCGCTCTCTCCCACGTCATCTCTCCTCCATTGTGCGAACAGGAAGCAGCCAGGCTCCCCTGAGCAATCACAGCGTTGCAATGCAGCGTTGTGCGTTGCTGCATTGTGATTGGTCTGAACGCCGTAATATGGCACTCAGACGGGGACTGGGATACTGGGCATGTTCTCCACCCAGTCTGTAATGTGGCTTGAGTGGAGAACATGCTAAGTGTGCATGACTGTCTGGCTGGCCCAAGACGGCCGGCCAAAGCGCCATGCGCACTTCAGTGTGCCCGCCACTCCTCCCCTCCCCTGCTCTGTGGGCAGAGCAGCCCCGCCTCCATGCTGCTGCAGCAGGATGACATAAAATGACAATAACATCAAGTTATTATCATTTTATTCTTCCTTTCCTTCAGTGCTGGCTGCAACGCGGGGGGGCGACGCTCCTCCGCCTTAGCGGACGAGCCGCCACTGATTCCAACCATCCACTTCAGTCTCAAAGGGAATTTTCCACATGAAAAGGAAGACGGCAACTCTGCTCCGGCCTAAATCACATCCAATCAATGTGATCTTTTACCACCCGTATCGATTTCAGGGAAGCTTTATTTTTAAATCCAGAAAATGTTTATTCTAGAGGTTTTAGTAAGTTATAGGTTGTACTGGTTCAAAGGTCCAAGGCAAACAATTCAAGCACCACACTGCTTTGGTTCAGGGGTCGTAAACCCTGGCCATATTTTATTACATAAAATAAACAAACATTAAAATGTTGTTATTATTTACATTATGCACACAATATGCAGAAAGTCCAATACATTGATAGGTACAACCTTTCAATCGGCTAACCTTAACATGTTTCTAATACATATCGGTTCCTATCATAAGCTACGCAATGAAGATATTCTCTTTCTGCGTATCCCTGTTAGAGCCTACGGCACGTTCAATGACTGGCTTCCCTAGGTCAAGGTCAAGATCAAACTAGGTCCCAACCTCCAACTGGAGTGACCTTGCGCAGGGGGTCCAGCTCACTGGATGGATACCTCCACTGGGCCCCCCTACGCCCTTAAAGATTCAACTCCATGAAAGGGAGCCGCTGCAGTTACGCGTCCTTGCGCCCTTGAGCGCCTGCGCGTGCGCGGATTGGCCAACCAGGCTAATGGAAGCATGTCCTCCCTACCCCCCACACCCTTCCAGCCGACCGGCTGTAACTGCCCCTGGAGTTTCCATGAGAGACGCTTTGTCTCCCCCTCGGGCGTCCCCATTTTGACCATGGTTATGCCCGCTAAGGACCGAAAACTATGCTCACCAATCATGACCTTACCGCCTGACCAAGGGAACACATACAAAATACGACAAAATATAAAACCTGACATTTGAAAAGAGAGTAGATAAGCAAACAACACTTTCATTTTTGATACTACGACCATTCTTTTGAATAGACAGTACTCCTAAAATTGACAAAGATTAATTAAGAAAACACTTTATTTCGACAGTAGGACACTTCTGTCAAATAGAATGTACTCCTCCTGAAATGGAAAAAACATACAAATCCCCCAAAATGTCTGCCTTAGGGAATGGTGGGTGGGCAAAAAGTATAGTTAAGGGCCCCCGCCAGAGGCCCGGACCCATCTAGCGCGGTTCCCAGGCTGGGTAGCGGCGAAAAGGAGAGGCCGTCCTCTCCGCTCCCCAGCCCTCTTATACCCTTACTGTTAGTGGGAGGCAAACCGGTCATGACTGGCTTGCCCGAGCGCGCTGACCGGAAACACTAATAAGTGCCTCCGGTACACGCGGGCCACCAGCCAATCAAAAGGGGGAGGCCGGGGTCGCCGCGTCACTACTGTGCGCGGTGCCCCCTGCCTCCCACCGATGCGGGGGACCGGCGCGTCCGCCATAATGGCAATGTGCCCGAGTCCGTTCCCTGCCTTGCAATCTGCCTAGCACCTACGCAGGCGCCCTTGACCATAGTGCAAGGGTGCCTGCGTGGAGGGGAATGATTATTTATGTCAAGGATGGTATTGCTTCCTGCACATAAACAATCTGAAGTGGCGATTTAAAGATTATGTGTGCTGCATAATGCAGCACACATAGCAGTTGCAAAACGTCATTTTTAAAATAATTGTTTATGTGCAGGAAGGAACACTTCAACGGCATTTTGCTGTGTCCATGTGTGCTTCACAACGCAGCACACATGCACACAGCAATAACGGGAAGAAATTCAACATTTCTCCTTGTTGCGCCTGTTTAAGACCAGGTTTTCACTGGTCTTAATTTTGGCGTTGCCCCATATTTACGCACGCTTGTAAATATGGGGCAGCGTCAAAATCAATGGGTGATTGTGATGGACGCCCACAGCAGCACCCATTGCCCTCCCCAGTCATGGTAATTAGCGTAGGGTACCTTATTTACAAGGCGGCGTTAAGCCGCGTCAAGTGGCTTAACATTGCCTTGTAAATAAGGCGAAGCTCCTGATGCCCACACAACGTCGTGAAAAGTGACATTGTGGTGGCTATAAGGGCTTGTGAATATATGCCCCAAGGTTTGGTGTGAATCTGATATTATACCTGTCTGGAAACCGAAGCCCAAGCTTTCCTTGGACAGAATACAGGGGGTCCCGAGTGACACAGAACTGTCTAGAGAGCACAGGTTCTGCAAGGGCAGCACCCTGACACCCCTCCTCTCATGAGCACAATCTGCAGCCGAGGGCAAGATTTCCTCACGGATGTATGACGTTACAACGCACACTTTTACAACGCATGCACTTACAACGCATTTTTTACAACGCATAATCCATTACAACGCATGACATTACAACGCAGGACACTACAACGCATTTTTAAAAAATACCTTTACAACGCATTACCATTACAACGCATACTACCTTTACAACGCATACCATTACAACGCATAATATTAAATTACATTTAAGGTAAGTATTAGATAGTATAGGGGTAAAATTTACTATTCTAACTCCAGGGGGTGCAACAGTAGGGTAAGTGTTGGATAGTGTAGGGGTAAAAATTACTATTCTAACTCCAGGGGGTGCAACAGTAGGGTAAGTGTTGGATAGTGTAGGGGTAAAAATTACTATTCTAACTCCAGGGGGTGCATCAGTAGAGTAAGTGTTGGATAGTATAGGGGTAAAAATTACTATTCTAAC
This sequence comes from Triturus cristatus, assembly GCF_964204655.1. Taxonomy (NCBI): domain Eukaryota; kingdom Metazoa; phylum Chordata; class Amphibia; order Caudata; family Salamandridae; genus Triturus; species Triturus cristatus. The sequence continues at coordinate 1,154,025,720 of NC_140594.1, forward strand.
TCCAGGGGGTGCAACAGTAGGGTAAGTGTTGGATAGTGTAGGGGTAAAAATTACTATTCTAACTCCAGGGGGTGCAACAGTAGGGTAAGTGTTGGATAGTGTAGGGGTAAAAATTACTATTCTAACTCCAGGGGGTGCATCAGTAGAGTAAGTGTTGGATAGTATAGGGGTAAAAATTACTATTCTAACTCCAGGGGGTGCAACAGTAGGGTAAGTGTTGGATAGTGTAGGGGTAAAAATTACTATTCTAACTCCAGGGGGTGCAACAGTAGGGTAAGTGTTGGATAGTGTAGGGGTAAAAATTACTATTCTAACTCCAGGGGGTGCAACAGTAGGGTAAGTGTTGGATAGTGTAGGGGTAAAAATTACTATTCTAACTCCAGGGGGTGCAACAGTAGGGTAAGTGTTGGATAGTGTAGGGGTAAAAATTACTATTCTAACTCCAGGGGGTGCAACAGTAGGGTAAGTGTTGGATAGTGTAGGGGTAAAAATTACTATTCTAACTCCAGGGGGTGCATCAGTAGGGTAAGTGTTGGATAGTGTAGGGGTAAAAATTACTATTCTAACTCCAGGGGGTGCAACAGTAGGGTAAGTGTTGGATAGTGTAGGGGTAAAAATTACTATTCTAACTCCAGGGGGTGCAACAGTAGGGTAAGTGTTGGATAGTGTAGGGGTAAAAATTACTATTCTAACTCCAGGGGGTGCATCAGTAGGGTAAGTGTTGGATAGTATAGTGTAATATTATGCGTTGTAATGGTATGCGTTGTAATGGTAGTATGCGTTGTAATGGAATGCGTTGTAAAGGTAGTTTTTAAAAATGCGTTGTAGTGTCATGCGTTGTAATGGATTATGCGTTGTAAAAAATGCGTTGTAATGGTAGTGCGTTGTAAAAGTTGCGTTGTAAAGGTTGTTCCCCTTTCCTCACCCTCAACACAGGTTCTGTGTCAGCAGCACACCAGCAGCTCCTGTACCAGAGTGCCTTTGTCAGAATATTGTCTTACAATAGTATTGTATCCTCAAGATTGTCTACAAAAATATCACCCCATTTGTGTTCATAATTGAAAATCTATACCCAATGGGCTGATACATTTGTGACCAATATTTAGGACACAGTATTTTTGTCAGAAGATAATTCTGTATATGGTATGTGCTTACCCCTGGCACCGGTTCTGTATCATCAGCTCCAGAGCAGACCCCCCCCCACTCAGACACAAGATGCAAAATATGGCAAACAGAAGTGCAAGATTCCTGCAAAGACTGGACAGGTTCTGCCTCAGCAGCCTTTTCTCTAACACATACATGTGCAGAATGGGTAGTATCTGGGCAGATCTCCCACATATTAGGGCAGCAGGGAAATGTTCACACGAAGCACTGGTGCTGAATCAGCAGCACCAGTGCTTGCCTTCCTTCCACACTCACATTTAAACCATGAGCTGAGGCGGTGCAAGCTTCTCTCACACACAGTGCAGGTGACGCATCGGCAGCACACAGTCAGGCCTTCATTCCACACTCACATTTCAAGCATGAGCTGCAGCAGTGCAAGCTTCTCTCACACACAGTGCAGGTTGTGCATCGGCAGCACACAGTCAGGCGTTCCTTCCACACTCACATTTAAACCATGAGCTGCGGCGGTGCAAGCTTCTCTCACACACAGTGTAGGTTGTGCATTGGCAGCATACAGTCAGGCCTTCCTTCCACACTCACTTTTAAACCATGAGCTGCAGCGGTGCAAGCTTCTCTCACACACAGTGTAAGTTGTGCATCGGCAGCACACAGTCAAATCCTTTCTTCCACACTCACATTTAAGCCAAGAGCTGCGGCAGTGCAAGCTTCTCTCACACACAGTGCAGGTGGCACATCGGCTGCACGCAGTCAGGCTTTTCTCTTGCACACAAAGCATGAACAGCACCAGGACTGGCCTCTCTCTTGAAAATATAACCTGTATAGGAAGGCAAGCGCTACTCAGGCAAAACACATAATCTGCACCAGCAGCACCAGGGTAGGCCTTCATTCCGCAAGTACAGGATGTAAAGGATAAGCAGCAGCCGGGCATCCTTTCATCACACACCTCACAGGTTCTAGATCAGCAGCAGCCAGTCAAGCCATCCTCTTGCATGCTCATATTTAAAACAACAGCCACTGCAGTGCAAGCTTCCATCACACACACACTGCAGGTTCTGGATGAGCAGCAGCCAGTCGGGTCATCCTCTTGCACACTCAGATTTGGAACAATAGCTGCTGCAGTGCAAGCTTTCATCACACACGGTGCAGGTTCTGGATCAAAAGAAGCCAGTCAGGCCATCCTCCTGCACACTCAGATTTGGAACAATAGCCGCTGCAGTGCAAGCTTCCATCACACAGTATAGTTTCTGCCTCAGTAGCAGGACGCAAGCTTCCTTCTCTCAGACACAGAGGTGTAAGGGGCGGGATCTGAGGGGCAAAACATGCCCATACTTTATTAATTTGACGAAAGCAGTTTCCCTACTTTATGTGCAAAGGCGGCCATCTTGGATAATTCTGACATTTGAGAGGCCTCCGCTGAAGTGGAAGAGGAGAAGGTTTCCTGTGCTATGAAGCCGAGGGAGAGGCAGGCATCTGAGCAAGAAACAGGCCCTTTTGGGATGTCTCCTGCCAGAAAAAGATGTCAATGTGCACATTTGGTTAATCCACAAATTTAAAGACTGCTTAGGAACTGGTATTGGCTTAAATTGATGAAGTCAGTTGAACAGTATTCTTTTTGAGAGGTATTAAGTGACCTGAAGAGCTGTGAGTGCTTTTAATGGACAGTTACAAAAAATGTTTGCACGGGTTACAGTCTGTATATCACTCAGATCTATAATTTGGAAGCACTTTTTTTTATCTTAAACCTAAAAGTTTTTGTGCACTTCGCTAAAGCCTATCTTATGCAGTGTGGAGGAGGAAGGCGGGGCCGGCATCGGCCCCGCCGCCATTATGGTGGTCGGCCGTGCCCCCGTATCTTTCCCGTTCCGTTGGCCCCCCGCATTGGCTGGGGGCCGTGCCCCGGAAGCGATCGGATCGCTTCCGGGTCATGGATGACTCCGCCGCGCCCCGGAGGTGATCCGATCACTTCCGGGGCGCGGGTGATCTCCTTCACCAGGAACCAGTTTCAACTGGTGGAGGTGCGGTATTATAAAGCCGGGGGGAGCGCGAAGGGCAGTCTCTTTGCTCTCCGCTCCCCTCGGCAGCACACCCGTCGCGTTTGCCTCCTCCCTCGGGAGGACCTTTAACCTTTTTCTTCTTCGTCCTCTACAGGTTGTTTGCCATCAGCGGGGCTCGGGAAATCGACGAGCAAGGGGAAGCGGAGGCTTGCTGTAATGGACGACTGAGACCCCGGCGCTTCATACGCGGAGGTCGCGTTGGGCGCTTCCTCCCTCGGGAGGTTTTTGATCCTTTTCCTTTTGTTTCGCATTAGATCTCCGGAACATCGGTGAGCGGAGCGGAGCGGCAGCGTGTGTCCCTGCCATCGGGCGTCTTCCTGCGTTTCAGGGACCAGCGGTTCAGAGCGCCTTCGTGGATCTCATTGGATTTCCTTTGTTTGACGAAGTTTGGTATCGTAGGTGGGCGGTGCCGGTTTTGAAGGTAAAAGTGGGTCTGGTGGCTCCGGTGCAGATGCTTCTATACCAAGAATCTTGTGGTTACAGGTTCGAGTGTGGGCAGGTGAATGCTGCCTTTTAAAAAATGCTCAGCGCGCTGGCGCGGTTAAGAGTGGGTGCTTGCAGGCGTGTAGGGCTTCCGCCGAGCGCGATGGGGTAAGTCTGCGGGGGCAGTTGTTTGTATTTAATGCTCGCTTAGAGAGCTCTACATAGTGAGCAGCCTAGCCAGAGGGGCAATGGAGTACTGTGCGTGTTAACTGCAAGAGAGTTTAATGGAAGTAGGGCCAGTGTGTCAGCAGTAGTTGTGTGTAGGGCGCCCCCTTTCTGGTCATCTACTGCAGCGACTGGACACTCGTAAGTGTCGCTTGCCAAACCTTCTTTCATTCGTTTTGAAAGTGATGAGTCGTTTTGTAGTGCATATTGAGAGGGTTTCAGTGGACATGTATACGGAGCACAGTATTGTGGATATTAGGGTAAAAAATAACGTCATAGTCCAGAACTGTTTACTGTACATGGAGCACAGTTGAAGGTCAGTTGTCTCTTGGTATGTGTTTGTCGCTAGCTCACTAGTCTGTCTTTGCCGGGGAGTGGTTCTGCTTATCTGGTTGAGGATCCCGTGTCTTTGGATGGGCGTCCCTTAAGGAGGCATGAACCAGGTGGCCTATTGTCTTTAGTATGATACAGAGTAGGTTACCTTGAGCTTATTGACGTAACATTGCGGTGATGGCTAGAACATGCCCATATTTGTTGTGCACAGTTACTGTGCAGCTTTAAGAAGACATTAGAAGTGTGCTTAGGTCACACTTGAGTGTATTTGACATGGTACTTTGGAAAGTACAAGAAAGGTTTTGAGAAGAAAGGTGTTCTTAGATTACTATTTTAGGTGATACATTGTGTACCGGGAGTGGCAGCAAGAGAATTTGGTTGAGCCAGCTAGCAGAGTGTTTAGTAAAGACAAGGGTGTTACTGTGTTTTGCACAATGTTGAGAAGGCACACCTGGTGCGTTTAACGTAACGTGCAACACGAGGCGTTGTTGCTGCTGTCCCAGTAATGCTGACGACACCCCGAACGTCATCATTAGGTGCAGACTCTTTTAAGTTCGCACCGTATTTTGTAAGTCCACGTGCATGTACTTGGACCAGAAGAGATGGAATTGGAAGGGTTTGAGCATCTGCTTTCCTCCACCTCGTTCTTTAAAGAACAAGACCAGGTAATGTGCATTTAGGGTCTTCTCGTGCCTAGCCGCAGAGGCCCGCTGGGTCTGTACACCAACAGGGGAAGGAGGCCCCCTCTGGGTCTGGTGGCGGCACGACGGGCTGCCAGCAGCTCGTGGGCCCCATAGTCCCTACCACGGCTTGCACGCGCCGTTCGTGGGTGGATGTAAAAACATGCACGATAAAGGATTGAGTTGCGGTCAGTGCAACACGAGAGGCCTTTGGCGGCGGTCACCATGAAAACTGACGCCGCGACTTGAGTTATTCTACATTCTGAATGTAGCCCGTCTTTGGCCTGTTTTAGCCGCGGGCACAGCACAGCGAAACATTGGTGCCAGGGCTCTGCCGCGTGACCCGAATGGAGCACGAGTGGGGAGGTACACCCAAAGCAAATTCCAGAACCTTTCGTAATGTGCAGTGTTCCGTACATAACATAATTAAATGCTTTAGATTTCACAGGAGTGTCTCCATCAGCCGGCCAATTAATCAATGTACTGATACACTACTCCTTCCCAGTGGCGATTGATGCAAAGGGGAAGCGTGCCTGGGATTTATTGAGGCTTAACAGCAGGACAAGGTATAATTCGGAACAACCGTCTAGGGGCAGCGGGGAGTCTGCAAGCACATGCTTCGGAATAGGAGCATAATACCTACACCTACTTCCTACATGAGTAAACTGTCTTTTGAATACGGTTATTGCACCTACGTATTCGCATGCATCATATAGTGGAAAGAAGGTTCTCACCTGGTTTGCCACGAGTGTTTTCTCTAGGGTCCATCGTTCCTCATTTAATTGAACTGGCTCTATGCTAAGTGCTCCCACCTTAAATAGCAATTACATTTGGTGCAGCGTGTACCACAATGGGTGCCATAAGTGTTCTAAATTGCGGAGTGGGGCCAGGTGGTTTAGGGGACCACAGGGGCCTGTGTTTGACCTCAGGGCCACAGTTTCAGATCCCTAGGGGTCCATCTAGCCTTGTCTCATTCAGAAGATGGATAAAATGAGTACCATTGAGTGGGGTAGCAATAACCGTCTCTTATTCAGCAACAAGAGATCTTGGACCTTTTCAAATACATGTTAGCTTACGTAACATTGTGCGCCAGAGTGCCAGCCAGTGGCATACGTACACATGTTTCTACGCATGAATTACTTAGATGCTCGCCATGAGGCAATTTAATGGTAATACTGTGCGTGCAAGCTACATATTACATAGGCAACAATTGTATATGGTTGATCAAGTGAGGCAGCCACGACAAAATCTCACGCCGCCTGGTGCTAGAAGCCCACGTTTCAGCCAGCGATCACACTTCCTACCTCTGAGAAACTCTCCGGTCTGTGACTTAGCTGTATCCCATGGGATTGCAAACACAGTGATAGGATTAGATCCATCACTTTATCATGTCACTGTTATGTATCATAGAGAATGCGTTTTGACGCAAATACTGGAATTAGTTTTCCTGGATGGTTCTAATTATTTAGCAGCACTATGCTCAGATTCTGGCATTCCAGGAGCTGTAGTCATACAAGGAATTTTAATTAAGCATGTCCTTTAATACAACTGGGGCTACGCTAAGCACTCTCAGCGGACAGTGTAAGGGTAATGCACTTGGGGCTCTGGTAGGCCTCATTGGAAAAGTTGAATTTCAAGGTACTGCACAGTACGTTATTTTCTGAATAGAAAGCTAGGAGCAAAAGGTTGGCGCTCCCATGATGGCTTTTGACATCATGCATGAAAAAGTGTGCTTTGGCCACGTCACATGGAATGCAAGTAGGGATTGGACATGTGTAGGTTACAATTGAGTTTGGCCCGCTTTACAAAAATGCGAGTGCGAGATGCCGCCACATAATATGTAATATCAGTACGTCCCATGCCTTGCTGTCACGCAGTATTGAGTACTTAGGCACGCGTGTGCGGTTACACATACAAGTAGGGGACGGCCGTAAAGCTCCCAGACACCCGTTGCAACGACACCTATAATTTGGAAACCCGTTAGGTCACAAGGAGGGTGCAGCAATATCTGCTGGTGGTTGTCACATGGGACTGGTCTACCTGTGGGTAGGTATACTGCTAGGTTATGGTGTCATGCAATAGCTCTGCACCCGGGTGCCAGCACACTGTTTCATGGGGTATCGGTGTTGGGCCACTCGCTACCGGTCCGCCCTATATGCCTGATCACGCATTAGAGGCCGATGGTTTGTCATGCGGTATCTCTGCACTCGGTTCTGCGATACACTGTACCTACCGCTCACGGCTGGTGCATTTTTAGTGTGTGGGATGCCTATGATATCTCGCATTCATTTGGTGTCACGCATTGTATTACACTGTATCTTTTACGAAAACACTAATCATCTGTTAATTTTCTTTTATGTTTGGATGGATCCATGACGGTTACATGGGAGGCGCTCCACACCACAATGGCTGCGAGATGTGGGCAGGTGGGTGGACCGAAAGATCCACGACTGGAAGAGAGACAGCGACACCTCATCAAGAGAAAGACACAACCACGACGAAGGTCGAGTCTCTGGTCGCCAAGTGGGAACGTCAGGCGCGTGTTTTCGGCCGTTCGTATGTCTCCCGTCTAAGTGACCTTTTATTGCAGGAAATGGGACAGCCCGCGCAAAGCGCTTAGGTTTCAGGGGCTCCTTTTTTGGGAACGGGGGCTGCGTTTCGACAGGTTCAGGGAGCGGATAGGTCACATGCTTGCTTCCATTGGCACTCCCCCCGACTCTATCAGTTTACATTTGGGTGGTAAAATCCTGATTGCAACGGTACTGTCAGAGTCAGCATGGCTGGCCAGGCGCTGCCCAGGTGCGGTTATTGTGTGGTCACACGGGATAAGGATCCTGATTGAAACGGTACTGTCGGAGTCAGCATGGCTGGCCAGGCGCTGCCCAGGTGCAGTTATTGTGTGGTCACACGGAATACCAAGGTTTCAGTGGCGGGGAGGGGCTCTCAATCACTTGGTTCAGAGGATCAATAATAAATAGATAAGCTGTTTAGGGCACCGAGATTACAAGTGATTGCTCAGTGGTGCATAAAAGGGGACATCTGCTATTGGCGAGATGGGGTTCACCTCTATAGATTGGGGAACGAGAAATTCCTGGGCAACAGTTTAGCTTGGCTGGACCAATTTCAATGGTGAGTATGACCTTGGGTTTGGGGGGGGGCCTGATAGTCGGTCAACTATGCAGGCCTGTGCGGTAAGGTCATCGGTTGGACAGACTAAATTGACTAATCTTTTGGGGCGCCTTATTAAGTGGGGCACCCAGAGGGGAGGGACATGTGGCTCTCACCAGACTCCAGGGGCAGTTACAACCAGTTGGTTGCAACGGTGCGGGGACAAACGGGGGTTATGCTTTCCATTGGCTGGTTGGCCACCCCGCATGCAGGCGTAAGTAAGCTGCGCTGTCTGCATGGCCCCTTTATGGAGTAAGTCTTGAACGTATGGGGGTTGCCTGGAAGGAACTACTTCCGGGTCAGCTGGGCCCCCTGCGCATGCGCACCCTGGTTGGGGGGCTTGGGACAAATATGGAGTAAGTCTTGAACGTATGGGGGTTGCCTGGAAGGAAGTTCTTCCGGGTCAGCTGGGCCTCCTGCGCATGCGCACTCTGGTTAGGGTGCGCGGGACAATTTGGATTAAAGGGGGAGGGGCCAGCATGTTAACCTTGCCGTAGGCCCAAAAGGAATACGCAGAAATGTGATCAGCAATATGTTTAGACTAGGATAGCAACATTATGTATTAGAGCTTGGTTAAAGCTAGGAATTAATCAAATGTACCGAATCCTGTCTTGTCATGTCATTTCTGCGTAATTATATATTTGTGTGCAAATATGTGTGTTTGTTAATAAATACGATCGGGAGTCGACGACCCCCTATTCCAAACAAAAATGATTGTATTGGTTTCTGTCACAATAGAAGGGAGGAGGGGGCGGTAGGCCGTACCGGACCATATGTGTGCAATGCTGTGCATGTTCATAGTGCTTTCTGTCACAGGTTACAACCTCGTAACACTAAAAACGGTAAACATCATTTACACCACATGCAACACAACACATGCCATTACAACGAGGTCATTACAACGACTGTGTTGTAACAACACATGCCATTACAACGCAAGTCGGAACAACGACTTGCTCTAGGGGTCAGAAGGTGTTGGATTTAAAATCCATCACCTTCCCTACTGTTCCACAGACTGGAGTTGGAATAGTTAATTATACTATTCCAACATCCAGTGCCCCCCCCTCCCCGAGCAAGTCGTTGTTCCGCCTTGTGTTGTAATGGGATGCCTTTGTTACAATGCAGTTGTTGTAATGACCGCATTGTAATGGCATGTGTTAAAAAAGCATGTGATGTAACGTGACATATTCACTAAAAACTCACATGTCACTATTCCCTACTGTACCAACCAGAAATCAATTCTGTGGTTCTCCGGTTACATGCACAGATAAATCGACAATGATCACATTAACCAATAGAGGTTTCACAACATAAACAAGCATTGAAAATGCAATAGGTTTCGCCTTTGATTAAGTTAAAGCCATTTGCTTTGCGAAAGCAATTAATGGTATTATATAGCAAAGTAAATGGCTTTAACTTAATCAAAGGCGAGATCTATTGCATTTTTTATGATTGTTTCACTTTACTATAGAGTACTGATATTGGCATATTTATTCCCTATATAGCCTTTGCTTTTTTGCATAGTAGTTCTAGAGTCTGCATAAGACCCCGCTGGATCGCTATAAAAATAGGGGGGTCTTCGTCTTTTGTCCCCGGGTTTTGTTTGTTGTGCGTAGTTATGGTTGCTCTCACCCTATCACTTGGTTAGAAAGCTTTCAAGACAGGCGGGCAACTAGAGCTACATTTCGGGGGGGGGGGCTGAAAAAGAGTCTGAGAGACTGGGAAAAAAATAGTGCAATATGCAATGGAGAGAAAAAAAGAGGGAAGTGGGTGGAGAGGAAAAATGACAAAGATAGTGTCATAGAAGTGTGTGGCATAGAGGGTGAAAAGGACACCCAAAAGAAAAAGGAGAGACTGACAGAAGGAGTCAGAAAGAAGAGGACTAGCGAGAATGACTAGAACACGTGAGAAGAGAGAAAGAGTTGAGGCGGAGAGTGGAGGGAGACAACATGATGGGGTAGGGAAAGAAAGAGGTGAGAGTAACAGAAAGAGGAGAAGTGGAGAGGGACAGAAAGTGAGAGGAACGGAGAGAGAAAAGGAGACCGATAGCATGCAATGAAAGTAACAGAGAGAGAAAGAATAGGAGACAGGGAGGGGGTTAAAGTGCGCAGACACCTCTCCTGACCCACGCAGGGCAGGCAGCTTCTGGGCGCCTTGTTAAGAGTCTGCGCTCCCGGCTGTGAAGGCAGGCGAGAGGTGGGGGGGACGGGTCATATTTGAGCGGGGGAAGGGAGGTGCACAGTTAGCAGGGGGATTGTGAAAGCTGTTTGTGATCACATTCCTGAGCAGTGCAGTCTGTACACAAAAACACAAGTAGAAACATACTAGGGCACATTTCACACTACAAACATGCTCAGAACACGTCACACGTCATCACTGCTCCTGCACACACAGGCTGGAGGACACTGAACTCTACCAACATGTACGACAGCAGAGATTTGTTTAAATGTGAGTTTTTAAAATATAGTATAACGTTGTTGCCATATTTTGATAAAATGCAGGCCATCTCGTCTAAGCCAGTCTTCGCAGTTTGCCCAATGTTTCAGAACCGAATCAAAATTTTATATTGACAATGCACAGTCCTGCTGCAGTTCCCTTTGTACTGACAAATGAGCCGAGATAGTTAGAAAGCTCATTGTTGAAAGGCATCTCCCAATCTCAACTGCTGTCGGATCGCACTTTGTTTCTCTGTAAAGCTGAGTCCTTGATTTTGAGCACGGCGCACTTAAGAGGTCCCGACAGCATCCCAGTTCACACTTTCATTTTACACAGGTACTGTGACTATGGGAGGCAAACTAATGTGTTGCCGTACCTCTTTACACGCACCTGCAAGACGACGCCTCAAACATCTGGTGAAACAGCCACAGGAAGCAGTTTCCTGGTTCTGTTTTTGAAATGCGCTTACAAGTCTAATTATTTGCATCGATGTCGGGGCTCTCTCCTGTCCTGCGGAGGGCGGTACGAGAGAGGAGGTGACAGCTCCCGTGCACCTGCTACAGTGCTGCAAGTGGCAAACACCAAGTTTACTTCCTGTTGGTCACAACCAATGGAGTGACTCTGAGTTGTCATGGCTATAGGGACATTGCGCACGAGGGGTTCTCAGCCTAGAGTAGAACTGAGTTAATGCAAGAGTAAAACTTGAGCGCAGGTATTTGTACGTGTCTGTAATTAACAAGCGCGGCCAGTCATGGGAGGGACAGAAGATGTGCACGAGGGGACTGCCTTTACTGGCGGCGGAAAAAAAAGTCCCCAGTGTATCACGCCACCAGTAAAGCATCCAATCCCCGCGTGCACATCTTTTGTCTCGTTTGTCTCCCCGCGTGCACGCTGGAATCGTATCGATTCCAAAAGGCCTCTGCATGGCAGAGCAGCGCATGCGCTGCTTTCGCCAGGCCAAGACCTAAAAAGTGCATCTCTCATTGATTGGTTTAGCTGGCATTTCTTTTTTCATTTAAGGTATATTTTATTTTATATGCAGTTCCTTGAAGGTGAAAGACCAACAAAATAGATACAGAATATTTTGTTCTTTTTAGCCACACCATTGATCCCACCCCTGCGTTCACTGACCCCACCCCCATTGGACCCAGATCACAGATCCTGTGCTTTGTTTAATGCACTTGACAGCTGCTCATGCACCACATTCACCACAAGCAAGCTTCCCTCACACAATCAGCACAGCACATGCAATATCGCAACAGGTCTCTCTTTCTCTCTCGTTCTGTCCTATCTCTCTCTCTCTCTCTCTCGCACACACACACACACACACACACACACACGCACACACACGCACACACACACACACACACACACACACACACACACACACACTCTCTCTCTCTTTCTCTCCTGTGTACATGTAAGTTAACAACTTGGCCATTTTTATGACATTTGAGTGCCCTGGATTCTATTGAGTTACGGGAGTTTAGTTTTACAATCACCTTAAGAGGAAACTTTTAATTAATGTTGGAAAAATTGTTCTTGTTGCTTCAAGATGGGTCATTGAGAAATGTCCCTTTTGGTATTGCCTCTTTAAGGGTGTGTGAATCACGTGACCATTTGAAGGTTTGTTATCAGGAGATTGCGTTTAACTTTCTATTTAGTGATTGTGTATTTCATCCATGAAAAACCGCAGAGAGCAATGAATGCTTCCTCGACAAGTCACATTATATTCATAATAACTGTACTAAAGGGAAAACCTGAAAAAGAAGGGCCCGTCTTCCAAGAAAATCAGCAAGGGAGACCTCATCGCTGCCATCAGCAGAACCAAAGCATCTTCCACCAGTGGGACCCGTTCCCTCGTCTTTAGTAAAGAGACCCAAGGAGCGGCTCCAGTCTGGATGAAGGCCACCAACTCCTCTCCAACTCAAAGACCTCGCCTGGACCCACTGAACACGGGCCACGTCTCGATATTAATAAATAAAACAAGGAGCGGCTCCAGTCTGGATGAAGGCCACCAACTCCTTTCCAACTCAAGGACCTGGCCTCGACCCACTGAACGCCGGCCACGTCTTGATATTATTAAATAAAATAGAGAGCAGCCCTAATGACTTAAACCATTTCTGGCCTGTAACAAACCTCCCTTTTTTGACAAAAGTAGCAGAATGTGTTGAAGCACAACTCAGGCACTTCTAAAAAGACAACAAACTTCTTACCAATCTGCAATCAGGATGTCAGCTAGGCACAGCAGAGAAGCAGCCACAGTGACGATTACTGATGCTGCCCACCACACCCAGACGATGGAGGGTCCCACCTTCTACTGCTCCTTGAAATCGCGTCTGCCTTCGATACAGATAAACACAACTCCTTCTAATCAGTCTCAAAGACAGGATGGGCTTCAGCGGGACGGTACTCAACTGTTTCTCAACTTTCCTTGACAACGGGTACAACTAAGATCAACAACCTCCCCTCGAACAAGTCCTTGTTGAAACAAGGTGTTCCCCATGGGTCCGTACTATCGCCGATGCTCTTTAACATTTACCTCGAACCACTGGCCCATAATCTCCAACATCAGCTATCACTTCTTCTCACACGATGTACAACTCCACATAAAAATGTCACACGCTGAGGACGCGAGAACTCTTTCAAATACCCAGTACATGGTCCACTCACAGCTCCCGTAAAGATGATTTTCTCCTCCTCTCGGCCCCTAATGGCTCTCCACCAATAAAGTTATGGCCCAAAGCTGTAACTCCCCTAAACACAACTCACAACACTGTGGCTTCAGCGAAGGCTTCGGCATTCTACAGTAACAAGAATCATAACCTAAACTAACACATCAGCTACACTACCAAGTGTGCGCAGCTCCGACTCAAACTACTAAGAGGAATCCAATGGAACCTACCAGAACAGGACTTACAAAAAAGTAACACAGGCCATTTTCCTCTCAGAGGTAGACTGACGCAACTGTATCCTTGTAGGACTCATGTTATGTTATTTGGATTTGTAGAGCGCAACTTATCACCTGGTGGGTATCCAGGCGCTGGAGCAGGTGTCTAGCTTGTCTGCGGGGGGGGGGGGGGGGGGGGTTCGTTGACGAGCCAGGTCTTCAGTCTGTTGCAGAATTCAAGAATTGATGAAGAGGCCTTGATGGGTGGAGGTAGGCCGGTCCATGTTTTGGGTCCATGTAGGGGAAGTCTAGGCCACCCGTCCTGCTTTTGCAGATATGGGGTGTGTGCGAGGGAGAGTGAGACTGAGTGTAGGAGCCTTGTGGGTCGGTGGAAGTGGAGGCAGAGTTGAGGTATGTTGGTCCTGTGTTGGGCAGTGCCTTGTATGCATGCTTGAGGAGTTGAATTGACAGCGTTTATGTATTAACAACCAGTGGAGTTCTCTGAGGCGTGGCGTGACGTTTGTGTATCATGGAAGGTCCCTAAAAAGTAGTGCCTAATGCTCATCTGTCGCCAGTCTAAGTAACCCTACGTGCACTCGCCAGAATAATCTCTGGCACCAGAGTCCTATCACATCTCCTCCGTCCTAGTGAGTGTAGCCTGGTCTCCATCTGAGGCGAGACCCGAGTTCAAATGAACCGGTGTGACCACAGCCATGGCCACGAAGGCCTCCCAGCATCAAAGTAAGAGAACTCTGCACCGCCCAATGTCAGCGGAACTCAGGGAGCAGAGACCACCTCCTGTATAACATTCCTAGGATGAGAAAATCCACACACGGAGCAACCCTTCTGAGGCCGTGCTCCTGGGCTATGTAGTCCACTCATAAACAAGCTGACCCTTAGGGTCCTATTAGGATGGCGGGTGGACTGTCGCCCGCCCGCCACCCTAGCGGTGCTGGGACCAGCCGCCAGTGGTGCGGCGGCCCCGCACCGGCAATTAGGATGCCACCGCCACAGTAGCATCCTCGATTCCCAGCATTGTGGCGGGCCGTGCTCACAGCACCGCCCGCCATAATGCTGGGAATGCACGTCATGCATTGGCATGCACAAGGTGACAGGCACCGCGCGGTGCCGGACACTTTGTCCGTGCCAATGCAAGGGGGTACCATAGGTATCCCCCATGTGCCCCACACCCCCCAACATCCTGGGGGCCCACAATGGGCCCCCAACTGCGAAATCCGCATGCCTTTCTTGCCGCCACGGAAAGGCTGGTTCCTGCTCCCATTGTGATATGGATGGCGGTGTCTAGCAGACACCGCCACCACATTCAACCCTTTTACGCCCGGTCGACTCGTCGACCGGGAGGAAAAGCAGTGGATGGTCTTCCCGTCCGCCGCGGTACCCCCCGACATCATAATATGGCGGGGGGGAATGGGAGGCGAGCGGGGGATGATGTCGGGCGGTCCGCCTGACATCATAATAGACCCCTTAATGTCAGTCACCTCCTGTCTGTTGGGAAACTCTTGACCCCCTTCAGAAGCCGAGGCTGACAGCTGGCTATTTACAAACGTAGATACTCCTTCTATAAACATTCAGATTTGTTATGACTCAGTTACATTATATTTTATAATCAGTTTCATTGGTATGCCTGGCTTCATATGTAAAGCGCGCTGAATACCAGATTCTTGTTCGCGCTATATAAAAGGAAATACAATTACATAAAAAATATATCTCTTGTAGCTTTTGTAAAATCCTGTTTCGGCTCCTGCCCTCCTGGACAGACACTGGACACCCCCAGGCGCTGCAGGGGGCCTATCTTATGACGTTTGTCAATGTGCTGAGGCCCCCACCTCCTTCCCCACTGGCCAGCTCCGGCTCTTCTCTGAGCCAAGACAATGGGCGAATTTCATTTATGAAACAGCTCTCCCCCGCCCTCGCCCCCACTCTACCAGAGCTGCCCCAGGGCCCGCTTGTGCTTGTCGGGGTGGAAACCCATTTGCTACAAGGCGGAGATACCTGTTATCAGTTGTTGGAAACTAATTGTGTGGGACTTGAGCCTGTCACCAGTACTGCCGGGGGGCGGGGGGATGTCACCACCTCCTGCCACCAGTACTGCCGGGGGGCGGGGGGATGTCACCACTTCCTGTCACCAGTGCTGGGGGGCTGCCACCACTTCCTGTCACCAGTGCTATGAGGGGGCTGTCACCAGCCCAGTCAATATCCCCCTGCTGTGTTTGGGAGGGGGGGCGGTGTAGGGGAGGGGCTGACGAGGCCCTTGTTTCGGCTGTCATCACAGCTGAGGAGCCTCCACCGCACCAGTGTTTGGTGTGTTGTTTGAGGGGGAGGCGGGAGGGAGGGGCTCTGGGTCCCACAGGTGAGGTGCCGTCACCGCAGCAATGTTGTGTGTGTCTGAGAGGCGGGGAGGAAGGAGTTGGGGGGCTCTGGACTCCACGTTGAGGTGCGCGCACTGCAGCCATGTTGTGTGTCTGCTGTGGAAATGTGCGGTTTTATGTTTCACAGGTGATGTGCCTTCACTGCAGCTCTGTTGTGTGCGTCTGTGGTGGAGGGGTGCGGTTTTGAGTCTCAAGAGCGAGAGGCCCTCATTGCAGCTGTGCTGTGTGTCTTCGTTGGCGGATGGGGGTCCTCTCACAGGTGAGGCGCCCTCATTGCAGCTGTGCTGTGTGTCTTCGTTGCGGGGCCTCTCACAGGTGAGGTGCCCTCATTGCAGCTGTGCTGTGTGTCTTCGTTGGGGGGGGGGGGGTGGGGTCCTCTCACAGGTGAGGCGCCCTCATTGCAGCTGTGCTGTGTGTCTTCGTTGGGGGTGGGGGTCCTCTCACAGGTGAGGTTCCTTCCCTGCAGCTGTGCTGTGTGTGTCTGTGCTGCAGAGGTGCGGTTTTGAGTCTCACAGGTGAGGTACCTTCACTGCAGCAGTGCTGTGTGTGTGTCGGTGCTGGAGTGGTGCCATTTTGAGTCTCAAGGGTGAGAGGCCCTCATTGCAGCTGTGCTGTGTGTCTTCGTTGGGGGGTGGGGGTTCTCTCACAGGTGAGGTGCCCTCATTGCAGCTGTGCTGTGTGTCTGTGGTGCAGTGGTGCGGTGGGAGTCTCACAGACACGTCCTTCACCACAGCAAAGCCCCCTTTGTGCCCCGAGTATGACACGCGGCGGAAGCCCTCACAGCGCTCAATTCTAGACAACTTTCATGCTTTGGGACCCGCGGGGCCTCTTCGAGAAAACTTCCCTTTAATTGTTGAGAATTCAAGAACTCGAGCCAACGACTTTCAACTCAATAACAGTAGAGATATGGGGACCCCCTGGCAACGAGCCCCTGCTGTGGGGAGTGCGTTGTAGTGAGCTGAGGCTTCAGTGCGGCGCTCACTGCACAGCTCCGCGCTGTAAGAGGGGTGCCCGTGACGTCAGCAGCATCGGACCTCATACCTAGGGGGGTGGTGGGCTGTGCTGAGTCCTTCAGCCCCTCCTCTTTACCATCAGCGCACAGTGGGGGGCCTGCGCCATTCTGGTGGCATCACCATGCCCTAGTGCATGAGATCACACTGGCACACACACTTGCATAGTGTGCAATCTTAAACCTTTACAGTCACCTTGAGCACACTCTGGCACGAGACAGAAAAGAAAGGGGTGGCTCATGAGCATAAGGACGGGAGCGCCCCACTGTGTGGTCAGCTGTAGGGTGCAGAAAGAATGGGGTGGCTCATGAGCATAAGGATGGGAGCGCCCCGCTTTGTGGTCAGCTGTAGGGTACAGAAAGAATGGGGTGGCGCATGTGCATAAGGACGGGAGCGCCCCACTGTGTGGTCAGCTGTAGGGTGCAGAAAGAATGGGGTGGCTCATGTGCATAAGGACAGGAGAGCCCCACTGTGTGGTCAGCTGTAGGGTGCAGAAAGAATGGGGTGGCTCATGTGCATAAGGACGGGAGCGCCCACTGTGTGGTCAGCTGTAGGGTGCAGAAAGAATGGGGTGGCTCATGTGCATAAGGACGGGAGCGCCCCGCTGTGTGGTCAGCTGTAGGGTGCAGAAAGAATGGAGTGGCTCATGTGCATAAGGACGGGAGCACCCCGCTGTGTGGTCTGCTGTAGGGTGCAGAAAGAATGGGGTGGCTCATGAGCATAAGGACGGGAGCGCCCACTGTGTGGTCAGCTGTAGGGTGCAGAAAGAATGGGGTGGCTCATGTGCATAAGGACGGGAGCGCCCCACTATGTGGTCAGCTGTAGGGTGCAGAAAGAATGGGGTGGCTCATGAGCATAAGGACGGGAGCACCCCACTGTGTGGTCAGCTGTAGGGTGCAGAAAGAATGGGGTGGCTCATGTGCATAAGGACGGGAGCGCCCCACTGTGTGGTCAGCTGTAGGGTGCAGAAAGAATGTGGTGGCTCATGTGCATAAGGACTGGAGCGCCCCACTGTGTGGTCAGCTGTAGGGTGCAGAAAGAATGGGGTGGCTCATGTGCATAAGGACGGGAGCGGCCACTGTGTGGTCAGCTGCAGGGTGCATAAAGAATTGGGTGGCTCATGAGCATAAGGACGGGAGCGCCCACTGTGTGTTCAGCAAGAATGGGGTGGCTCATGAGCATAAGGACGGGAGCGCCCCGCTTTGTGGTCAGCTGTAGGGTGCAGAAAGAATGGGGTGGCGCATGTGCATAAGGACGGGAGCGCCCCACTGTGTGGTCAGCTGTAGGGTGCAGAAAGAATGGGGTGGCTCATGAGCATAAGGACGGGAGCGCCCCGCTTTGTGGTCAGCTGTAGGGTGCAGAAAGAATGGGGTGGCGCATGTGCATAAGGACGGGAGCGCCCCACTGTGTGGTCAGCTGTAGGGTGCAGAAAGAATGGGGTGGCTCATGTGCATAAGGACAGGAGAGCCCCACTGTGTGGTCAGCTGTAGGGTGCAGAAAGAATGGGGTGGCTCATGTGCATAAGGACGGGAGCGCCCCACTGTGTGGTCAGCTGTAGGGTGCAGAAAGAATGTGGTGGCTCATGTGCATAAGGACTGGAGCGCCCCACTGTGTGGTCAGCTGTAGGGTGCAGAAAGAATGGGGTGGCTCATGTGCATAAGGACGGGAGCGGCCACTGTGTGGTCAGCTGTAGGGTGCAGAAAGAATGGGGTGGCTCATGTGCATAAGGACGGGAGCGCCCGCTGTGTGGTCAGCTGTAGGGTGCATAAAGAATTGGGTGGCTCATGAGCATAAGGATGGGAGCGCCCACTGTGTGTTCAGCTGTAGGGTGCAGAAAGAATGGGGTGGCTCATGTGCATAAGGACGGGAGCGCCCCACTGTGTGGTCAGCTGTAGGGTGCAGAAAGAATGGGGTGGCTCATGTGCATAAGGACGGGAGCGCCCCACTGTGTGGTCAGCTGTAGGGTGCAGAAAGAATGGGGTGGCTCATGAGCATAAGGATGAGAGCGCCCCACTGTGTGGTCAGTTGTAGGGTGCAGAAAGAATTGGGTGGCTCATGTGCATAAGGACGGGAGCGCCCCACTGTGTGGTCAGCTGTAGGGTGCAGAAAGAATGGGGTGGCTCATGTGCATAAGGACGGGAGCGCCCCACTGTGTGGTCAGCTGTAGGGTGCAGAAAGAATGTGGTGGCTCATGTGCATAAGGACTGGAGCGCCCCACTGTGTGGTCAGCTGTAGGGTGCAGAAAGAATGGGGTGGCTCATGTGCATAAGGACGGGAGCGGCCACTGTGTGGTCAGCTGTAGGGTGCAGAAAGAATGGGGTGGCTCATGTGCATAAGGACGGGAGCGCCCGCTGTGTGGTCAGCTGTAGGGTGCATAAAGAATTGGGTGGCTCATGAGCATAAGGACGGGAGCGCCCACTGTGTGTTCAGCTGTAGGGTGCAGAAAGAATGGGGTGGCTCATGTGCATAAGGACGGGAGCGCCCCACTGTGTGGTCAGCTGTAGGGTGCAGAAAGAATGGGGTGGCTCATGTGCATAAGGACGGGAGCGCCCCACTGTGTGGTCAGCTGTAGGGTGCAGAAAGAATGGGGTGGCTCATGAGCATAAGGATGAGAGCGCCCCACTGTGTGGTCAGTTGTAGGGTGCAGAAAGAATTGGGTGGCTCATGTGCATAAGGACTGGAGCGCCCCACTGTGTGGTCAGCTGTAGGGTGCAGAAAGAATGGGGTGGCTCATGTGCATAAGGACGGGAGCGGCCACTGTGTGGTCAGCTGTAGGGTTCAGAAAGAATGGGGTGGCTCATGTGCATAAGGACGGGAGCGCCCCGCTGTGTGGTCAGCTGTAGGGTGCAGAAAGAATGGGGTGGCTCATGTGCATAAGGATGGGAGCGCCCACTGTGTGGTCAGCTGTAGGGTGCAGCGCATTTTTGTATTTCTGCTTCTTATGTCTGTGTGTTTCCCAAGTGGTCACGCGTCTGAAGTGTATCGGCTACAGTGGGGATTGCATTTTTGTTCCTCAATAGTCAGCCCTAGAGTCTGCCGAATGAGGGTGAGACACATGGGCCCAGATAGTAGGGTTGGATTGGGATAAAAAATCAGCCCGGGCTCAGCAAAAACAAGCATTGGCATAGCCAACAGGTCTTGCCTTTGGGGCCTTATAAGTATTTAGTTATGCAGCGCAATATCCTTGGTGCAACAACATCAACTGTTGCATGGCTAAACACTGATGTTGTTGCACCAAGGATATTGTACTGGATGTTAGAAGGCGACCTCAGAGGGGCCCGGAAGGGGCCCTGACTGCCCTGAGACCCACCCTCGAGGTATCGTAGCCGGGCACTGGCGGGAGACTCCTCAGGGGAGGAACCTCGTATCTAGGATCGTACACTTGGCACCACACGACAGAGAGACACTACATGAGGAGTTCTTAAGAGCAAATCTTTATCAGATCGGAGTGGTAGGATCTTTATGATCAGCAAGGCAAAATATATACAAGTAGAGCGTGGGCTCACAAAGTCTTGGAGGGGGGTTAGGAGGTAGCGGGACAGTCTTTGGGGATAGGAATCAAATGCAGGAGCGTACCCGGCACACAGCTCACAATCCTCGAGCTGGGGGATACGCTTGTCGTCGTGGGGTCCGGCGGGACCAAGAGAGTCTGTGGGAGCTGCGAGTCACTCAGCAGGCTCGAGTATAAGTTCGGAGGTCTTACGATCTTCGGGGAGCCGCAAGTCACTCAGCAGGGCTCAAGCACAAGTTCGGAGGTCTTACGATCTTCAAGGAGCCGCGAGTCACTCGGCAGGGCTCAAGCACAAGTTCGGAGGTCTTACGATCTTCAGGGAGCCGCGAGTCACTCAGCAGGGCTCAAGCACAAAGTCGGAGGTCTTACGATCTTCGGGGAGCCGCGAGTCACTCAGCAGGGTTCAGGTGTTCCAAGGCGAATCTGCCGGACAGTCCCAGAGCACCCCTTGTTATAGGGCGACTCCTCTTTGATGTCCGGAGTCTGTGCAGGCAGGGGTCTTGTCACCTGGGGGTCGCTTGTTGGGGGTTTCCTGCCATTGTCCTTTGATCCTTTCAGGGCCGGGTCGGGAGGAGCCCCAGACACCCAGCAGGCGTGGAGCCAGCCCTCGGGGAGGCCGGCGGGTCGATCGAAACCCACCTTCCCAGGGAAGCGCGGAGGTGTGATGGAAACTGCTCCTCCCTTTCTCATCCCAAGGGGAGCGCGATGTCCTCCAGCCGGAGTGGCGCCTCTAGGCGGCCATCTTGGTGCATGAAGTGGGCACGCGGGCCCGGGGTGGCCGAAGGAGGAAGGCCACGGACGGGGGAAGTCCGGGTCGGGTGTGTGTGTTCGGGTGGGAAGGATCGGCTAGGCCGTGGGCTCGAGCTGGTGTGAGGTGCAGGGGTCAGGTCTGACTATGTTACGAGGGCCGAGTCTAACACGCGTCCCCCCCAGCTGAAAGCCGGAGAGAACTACCCATCTTCTTGGGGGTTCTCTTCGCTGAGGCGGAAGAACCGGGAGAGGCCATCGGCGTTGGCGTGGTCTGTACCAGGGCAATGTTCCACGGTGAAATCCATCCCCTGGAGGGAGATTGACCACCGCAGAAGCTTGGGGTTTTCTCCTCGCATCTGCATGAGCCATCGCAAGGGGCGATGGTCGGTTTGGACCCTGAAATGGGTGCCGAACAGGTAAGGGCGTAGTTTCTTGAGGGCCCAGACTACGGCGAACGCCTCGCGCTCGATGGTACTCCATCTCTGTTACCGGGGCAACAGCCTTCGGCTGAGGAAGGCCACGGGCTGATCTAGACCCTGGTCATTTACCTGGGAGAGGACTGCCCCGATCCCATGCTCGGAGGCATCAGTTTGTACCACAAACTCTTTGGAGTAGTCGGGGGCCTGGAGGACGGGGGCCGTACACATGGCCGTTTTCAGGGCATTGAACGCCTCTTGGCAGGCAGGGGACCACTGCACCTTCTTGGGCTGTTTCTTGGGACGTGAGTCCCGTGAGGGGACCGACCAGGCTGCCGTAATTCCGGATGAATCTCCGGTAGTAGCCCGTGAGGCCCAGAAAGGCTCGGACCTCTGTTTGGGTAGTGGGGGGTTCCCAGGCTAGGATGGCGTCGATTTTGGGCTGTAGAGGGGCGACCTGCCTGCTTCCGACCTGGTGCCCCAGGTAGGTTACCGAACCTTGCCCAATCTGGCATTTGCTGGCTTTCACGGTGAGGCCCGCCTGGCGTAGGGCGGTTAGCACCCTCCGGAGGTGCTGGAGGTGCTCACTCCATTCGGAACTAAAAACTGCAATATCGTCGAGATATGCAGCGCTGAATTTTTCCAGCCCGGCCAGGACTCTATTTACCAGTCGCTGGAAGGTGGCCGGGGCATTTTTCATCCCGAAGGGCATCACGCGAAAGCGATAGTGCCCATCCGGGGTGGAGAAGGCGGACCGCTCCTTGGCTCTCTCTGTGAGCGCAATTTGCCAGTAGCCGCAGGTGAAGTCGAAGGTGCTGAGGAACCGAGCAGCCCCGAGCCGGTCAATGAGCTCGTCGGCTCGGGGAATGGGGTGGGCATCGGCTCGGGTGACTTCATTGAGTCCCCGGTAGTCCACGCAGAAGCGGAGTTCCGGGGCGACCCCGGGGGCAGCTGCTTTTGGGACCAGGACCACGGGGCTGGCCCAGGGGCTGTCTGAGGGTTCGATCACGCCTAGGGTCAACATTTTCGAGACTTCGGCTTGGATACAGGACCGGACCCAATCAGGGACTCGGTAGACTCGGTGCCTCACTGGCGGGCTGTCCCCGGTATCCACATCATGGACACACCAGTCGGTGACCTTGGGGACTAGGGAGAAAAGGTCCGGAAACTGCCCTAGGAGCTGGCGGCAATCCTCACGTTGCTGGGGAGTGAGAGACGCGGAGAGGTTCACTCCCTCTACGGAGCCGTCTTTCTCCTTGGTGCGCAGAAGATCAGGGAGAGGATCTGACTCTTCTTCGGACCCGTCATCAGTGGCCAGTAGGAGGCTCAGCTCCGTCCGCACAAAGTGGGGCTTGAGGCGGTTCACATGGAGGACCCGGAGGGGGTCCCGGGGTGACTGGACGTCTACCAAGTACGTGACCGGGCTCTTCCGCTCAACTACTTTGAAGGGCCCGGTCCATTTATCCTGGAGAGCGCAGGGTTTCACGGGGGCCATGACCCACACCAGCTGGCCCGGCTGAAACTCGACTAGCGCGGCGTTCTGGTCGTACCAGCGCTTCATCTCCTCCTGACTCGCCTCCAGGTTGGCCTCTGCCATCTCCCGGAACCTCCTAGTCTGATTTCGGAGGGTCAGGACGTAACGGAACACATCTCGGGGGGGGTCTCGGGGCGCCGCCTCCCACTCTTCCTTGACCAGGCTGAGGGGCCCCCTGACGGGGTGCCCGTAGAGTAGCTCAAAGGGGCTGAAACCCAAGGATTTCTGGGGAACTTCTCGGTATGCGAATAGGAGGCAGGGGAGCAGGAGGTCCCACTTACGCCGGAGGGGCTCTTCCAGGCCTGCGATCATCCCCTTCAGAGTCCGGTTAAACCGCTCTACCAGGCCGTTTCCTTGGGGGTGGTACGGGGTGGTGAATTTATAGGACACCCCGCACTGTTGCCATAAGGACCTCATGTATCGGGAGATAAAGTTGGTACCGCGATCGCTCACGACCTCGCGGGGAAAACCCATGTGGGAGAAGATCCCCATCAACGCCCTGCCCACCACGGGGGCCGTGACGGTGCGCAGGGGGATGGCCTCAGGGTAACGGGTGGCATGGTCCACCAGGACGAGGATGAACCGGTGCCCCTGGGAAGTTGGGGGGTCCAGAGGTCCTACAATGTCGATCCCGACCCGCTCAAAAGGGGTACTGACGACAGGGAAGGGTTGGAGGGGAGCCTTGCGCTTCCCTCCACTCTTTCCACTGGCCTGGCACGTGGGACAGGACTTGCAGTGGGCTTCCACATCCGCTTTCATTCTGGGCCAGTAGAAGTGAGTCACGAGGCGACTGTATGTTTTGTCCTGACCCAAGTGGCCTGCGAGGGGAACGTCGTGGGCCAAGCCCAGGAGGACAGGAGGAGGTTTCGGAAGCGTAGGGGTACCACCAGCACCCGGCCGGACCCTAGCTCCACCGACTTCTGTTCGCTGTACAAAAGGTCATTCTCCCAATACACCCGGTGCGTCCCCGTCTGGTCGCCCGCGGCCTGGGCCTCTGCCTGTTGCCGGGGCCCGACCAGGGAGGGACAGATAGCCTGCTCTCGGCAGAACTCCTCTCGGGAGGGGCCCCCCTCGTGGCGCCACTGGGCTAATTCGGGTAGATCACCTAACTCGGTGTCTGGGGTGGAGTCGGAAGGCTGGGGTTCGTCACTGGCGATCGACTCTTCTGGTGGGGGGATGTGGGGACCCTCGGCCGGGACCATCCCATCTTCAGGGATCGGGGCGTCGTCGACTTCCCTCAGGGGGGTCAGTCGAGCCGCCATGGATCGAGTGGTGGCGCACACCCACTCAGGGAGGCCCATCATCCCTAGGTGGGTCTTGCGCTCAACTTGTCCCCAGGGGGAACTTTCCAGGTCGTTCCCCAGGAGACAGTCGACGGGCTGGGAGGTTCTCACTGCGACCTTCAGTTTACGGACCACCCCTCCCCACTCAAAGGGCACCAGGGCTACCTTACATAGGCTTTCCGTGTTGTCGGCTGAAATGACAGGGCAAAATACGTTGGGGAGGACCTGGTCTTCGTGGACTAAATGGCTAAGGACACCGGTGATGCTGGCCCCGGTGTCACGGAGGGCTTCTACTTGGTGGCCATTGATCGTTACGAGCTGCCCATATTTCTTTGTGTTAGAGGGCAGGAGGCTCCCAGGGACCATCTCTCTATCTCCTAAGGATACTAGGGCCATAGCGGCGGGTTCCCACTCCTCGGCCTCCTCAACCTCCTCCCCCAGGGCTACATTGGCTATCTGTCTAACGGGGGGTGCTGCCTGGGTGGTGCGTGGGGCCATGGGGCATTCAGGGTCGTTGGCGTAATGCCCGGGCTTCTGGCAACGGAAATAAGTGATGGTTACCCGGTACCCCCGTCTCAGGGGGGGGCCGGATACAGTTGGTGGGGGTGCCGGGAAAGGTGGAGGTTGGGACTTCGGGGGACTGGCCTGGGACTCTCTCTGCCCTCCCTGGTTTCCCCCCCCTCTCTGGCAGGGTGGTCCCTGACTGGCTCGGGGGTACTCTCCTACAGGGCCCCGGGAGACCCGGGTGTTGGTCCAGCGATCCGCCTCGACAGCCAGCTTTCTTGGGTCCGTGAGCTTGCTGTCGAGCAGATGCTGGCGTAGTTCCACAAAGCAGTTGGCAGCCAGGTGTTCCCACAACATAAGGTCGGTTAGTTCTTCCAGGGTGGTTACCTTGCTGCCCTTGATCCACCCATCGAAGGCGCGGCTGAAGAAATTCACATATTCCACCCAGGTGGTACCCGGGATCTTCCTGCAGTCCCGGAACCGCTGGCGGTACATCTCCGGGGTGAGGCCGTATCTTGTGAGGAGGGCCGCTTTCATGTGTTCATAGGAGGTCTGCATGGAGGTGGGTAGGTCGAGCAGGGTGTCTCTCCCTTCGCTCAGGAATCGTCCCCATAACCCAACCCCCAATCCTTCTGCGGGACCCGATGGGAGGTCATGGCGACCTCGTAGGCCCGGAACCACTGCTGAATGTCATCATTTTTGTAATATTCTTTGACCACATCCTTGGGGATGTGGACCTTCTGTTCCGTCGGGGCGGCCGCCTCCCGGTTCCCCGGGGGCCGCGCTTCTTCGCTTCTTGCTTTCAGTTCTATTTCCTTCAAGCTGCGTTCATGTTCCAGTTGAAGTCTCCTTCCCTCGTGTTCTCGTTGGAGTTTCTTCTCTTCTAGTTCTCCTTGTACTCGCAACTGTTCTACTGCTAGCTTTTTTTCGGCCAATTTCAACTCGCCCTCAATTTTGAGGTTGGCTAATTCGAGCTCGTGATGGCGACTTTTTTCTCTGTCTGCGAGTTCCTCCGGGGATAGGTCCCCGTCTGGTACGAAGCCCCGCACCTGGTTGCTGCTGCGTTCTCCTTGGGAGGGTCCAGCTTCGTCGTGGGGCTCCCCCGCACCTTCTGGGTGGGAGGCTCCAGAATCCACCCAAGCTTTCAGTGCCTTTTGCATATCTTCTTTGGTGTTGAGACCAGTGGTAGCGATTTTGAGTTCCTTACAGAATTGCTTTAGTTCTTTGTGAGTGTACTCTTCCAGCTGTTCCACCTGGAACACGGTACTGGCGTCGTCTTCTATGAGAACCACGGCGTTTCCTTCTGCCATCTTTGTCGGTAGTGCGTCAGCCGTTCACGGTACGATCTCTAGATTATGGGCCCGAATCCCGTCGCTTGCCACCAATGTTAGAAGGCGACCTCAGAGGGGCCCGGAAGGGGCCCTGACTGCCCTGAGACCCACCCTCGAGGTATCGTAGCCGGGCACTGGCGGGAGACTCCTCAGGGGAGGAACCTCGTATCTAGGATCGTACACTTGGCACCACACGACAGAGAGACACTACACGAGGAGTTCTTAAGAGCAAATCTTTATCAGATCGGAGTGGTAGGATCTTTATGATCAGCAAGGCAAAATATATACAAGTAGAGCGCTGGCTCACAAAGTCTTGGAGGGGGGTTAGGAGGTAGCGGGACAGTCTTTGGGGATAGGAATCAAATGCAGGAGCGTACCCGGCGCACAGCTCACAATCCTCGAGCTGGGGGATACGCTTGTCGTCGTGGGGTCCGGCGGGACCAAGAGAGTCTGTGGGAGCTGCGAGTCACTCAGCAGGCTCGAGTATAAGTTCGGAGGTCTTACGATCTTCGGGGAGCCGCGAGTCACTCAGCAGGGCTCAAGCACAAGTTCGGAGGTCTTACGATCTTCAAGGAGCCGCGAGTCACTCAGCAGGGCTCAAGCACAAGTTCGGAGGTCTTACGATCTTCAGGGAGCCGCGAGTCACTCAGCAGGGCTCAAGCACAAAGTCGGAGGTCTTACGATCTTCGGGGAGCCGCGAGTCACTCAGCAGGGCTCAGGTGTTCCAAGGCGAATCTGCCGGACAGTCCCAGAGCACCCCTTGTTATAGGGCGACTCCTCTTTGATGTCCGGAGTCTGTGCAGGCAGGGGTCTTGTCACCTGGGGGTCGCTTGTTGGGGGTTTCCTGCCATTGTCCTTTGATCCTTTCAGGGCCGGGTCGGGAGGAGCCCCAGACACCCAGCAGGCGTGGAGCCAGCCCTCGGGGAGGCCGGCGGGTCGATCGAAACCCACCTTCCCAGGGAAGCGCGGAGGTGTGATGGAAACTGCTCCTCCCTTTCTCATCCCAAGGGGAGCGCGATGTCCTCCAGCCGGAGTGGCGCCTCTAGGCTAGGGTCGCGCTGGGGCCGACGGCCATTTTGGTGCATGAAGTGGGCACGCGGGCCCGGGGTGGCCGAAGGAGGAAGGCCACGGACGGGGGAAGTCCGGGTCGGGTGTGTGTGTTCGGGTGGGAAGGATCGGCTAGGCCGTGGGCTCGGGGCTGGTGTGAGGTGCAGGGGTCAGGTCTGACTATGTTACGAGGGCCGGGTCTAACACTGGATAACTAAACACTTATAAGGTCCCAAAGGGGAGACCTATTTTCTATGCCTATGCTTGTTTTTTTTAAAAGGACAAGCAGTGCTATCAGGCTCCAGCTGCCACTTAGTCCACCGCATCCCACGTAGACGCTGCAGCCATGTTTGAATGGTTTTAAAACCAATTCATAAGCTGTAGCCAGTGTTTGTGAATCCCTATCTCAACTGTGAGACTGTTCTCCTGCTTCCCAATTCTATTAAATACAAATTATGTAAAAAGAACATCCCTTTCTGAGCTGCACGGCTCATCCTACCCACGTTTCATGCGCAGATTTGAAATACTGATGGTTTGGGCTTCCCGGAATTCAACTGGTTGAGAGGTAGAGAGGTGTAGAGAGGTAGAGAGAGGTGGAGAGAGAGAGATAGAGAGAGGTAGAGAAGTAGAGAGAGGTAGAGAGAGGTAGAGAGAGAGGTAGAGAGAGGTAGAGAGTTAGAGAGATAGAGAGGTAGAGAGAGGTGTAGAGAGGTGTCGAGAGGTAGAGAGGTGTAGAGAGGTGTAGATAGGTGTAGAGAGGTAGAGAGGTAGAGAGAGGTAGAGGTAGAGTGAGAGGGGTAGAGAGGTAGCGAGAGAGCAAGGTAGAGAGAGAGAGAGGTAGAGAGAGAGGTAGAGAGATAGAGAGAGAGGTAGAGAGAGAGGTAGAGAGAGAGAGAGAGTGATAGAGGGAGAGGTAGAGAGGTGTAGAGAGGTAGAGAGGTAGAGAGAGGTAGAGAGGTAGAGGTAGAGAGGGAGGTAGAGAGGTAGAGAGAGAGGTAGAGAGAGAGAGAGAGTGATAGAGGGAGAGGTAGAGGAAGAGGTAGAGAGGTAGAGAGAGGTAGAGCGGTAGAGAGAGAGAGGTAACAAACTGTGCAATTGACCAAATCACAGAGTTTGCAAACAGTACAAGTCTCCAGCGTAAAGCCATCAAGTGTTCAGAAAAACAACAAATGAGCTACATGTGGACAGACACACCTTTGCAGGAAGCAGTGACGGCAGGTCTAGTTACAAAGAATGCGTGTGCATACAGTGCTCTGCCAAATGTGATTCAAGCCATACGATGCAGGAAAAAATGCACTCTACTACCACACTGCGTCTCCTCCCATATCTGAGCTGCGCACCTTTACACACACACACCTCATTTTAGATGATCCCTAGCTCAGCAAGACAAAGAGCTTTGTGCGACACCAGCCGAAACAGCTTCCCACCCCCAGTTTCGGCTCTGGGATTGATGTGGGGTGATGTATCATGGCCACACAGTAAGAGATGGACGCACCCGGCGCGGTGTCAGGGAACTGTTAACCTCGCTCCTGGTCCCTAGCACAGCAAGACAAAGGCGTCCGCTGCCACAGAGCTGCAATCTGCACCAGGGACGGCATGGTCCAAAAGAATCGATGTGCCGCTGCTTGAAGTACACAACAATATTCTGGCAGTGCCCAAGTCAAGAGTGACGTCATCTCCCGACCACCACCCAGATCTCACAAGGAGTTGGGACCCTATGGACAGAGAATTCACTACACGGCCGCCGTGGCAGAAGAAAACTTGCGTGATGCTAGTAGAGAGCACACGCGTCATCTGTGCACATGACATGCTAGAGAGAATACAAATAAAACCCTGCACATCATCTGTTGTTACAGCGCAGTGCACCCATCTCCGGTGCAAGTCCGCGCTGACGGAGATCATAGGTCTCCGATACACTGTCTGCGATGTAAGCGGCGTCCAATGGCAAGCGCGAAATATAATGAAGCGCGCACTTAGGACTCGGCCCCCCGGGCGCCCGGGCATGCCCTCCTTGGTGGTCCTCATCGAAGAAGTAAACGGGACGGCAGCATCAACTACTTCCGGGTCAGCGTCGTGAAGTCACTTCCGGCCGGAGCCGGCACCCCGAGGGGAGGGGGGAGTGGGCGAAGGCCTATTTAGGGCAACTGGCCCTTGTCCTCGCCCTCTCTTTCTTTCTGCGCCGGCCTCGGAATGCAGGGGGCTCTGTTAATCAGGCAGGTCGTTGAGTTACGCGTCGTTAGAGGATCGGCGCTCGTGGATGTTAGAGGATCGGCGCGTGTGGAATTTGATGGACGAGTGGAGGGGAGGCAGTTCGGCAGGTTAAGAAAGTGGAGAGCAGCGGAGTTCCCTGTAAGAGCCGGAAGTGCGGCGCTGCTTAGGAAGAGGTGATTTAGCCATGGTGTACTGGGGGTGCACGGAGGTAAACGGGACGGGGTTTTTTCGGATGTGTTGCAGGGCAGTCGCGGGGGAAGCCTTAGATTGTTTTGTAGTAGAAAGGGAAGAGGCGATTAGATCAGGTGTCTCTTCACGCCGATGGTCCCAGCTGCTGCCCAGCGCGCGATGGATTTAGAAAACGCGCGGGAAAGGAGTGTCCGCTTTGGTCACCTTTCACCCCTGGTTCGTTTATACTGTGTATACTGTGTTTGGTGCGTGCAGCGCCGGCCCTGGCTTAGCGTTGTGGCTGCTAAACATTGGGTGATTCAAGACAGGAATGTTCCCTTGTGGGGAGGGAGCGCAGGAGTGCGCCGGCTAGAGTGCGGATTTATCCAGGGGGGGGGGGGGGCGTGCAGCTGCAGAGAGTTGTGTGGAGGGAAGCGGTCGTGGTCCTCCGATTTAGCGTGGTGGTTGAGGTGGAGCCTCAAACTCGCTCTGTGTGGTCAAGTGGGGCAGTTCACTGTTTATGAGAGTTCGAGTCGCTTGAACTCTGTCTGTTTCTGTGGTGTGTTGGTGTGACGTTTGCTTTGCGGCCCTCGGTTTCCCTTCATCCCAGGAAACTCTGGCGCTGTGGATTGGGAGGGAAGGCGCGGTTTTTGGTGGGTCTCCGTTGCGGACCTGCGTTGCTGAGGGGGATACTAGATTGGGGTCATGGATGATGCCGTGTGCGTCTCTGTAGAGCAGAGTGTCGGTGTTGGCCGATAGGTGCCCCCCCCTTTCTTCTTTGTGGAGGTGCAGGCAGGGCAAGAGGTTTGAAGGGCCCTTTGCATCCCTGTCCTAGCGCTGATGTAACTGTGTGGCACTGTGTTCATGGCACGTCGGGTTGGGGAGTGCGAGCGCACACCTGTCTGATCACTTCTCTCGCGGGCGGTTGGTTCGTACTGCTCGTGAATGCATTTAATTTCGTTTTGCCACGACGGATGACGGTTTTTCCCCTCTCATAGCTGGTGTTTACAGAGGTCCTAGGGGCGTGTTTATAGTTCAGGATGGGGGCCTGGTTGATCCGCCGTCTAACGAGGGAGGGTGCGAGTGCCGGGGCGGTGTGGTGTCCTGGGCCTATTTCTCAAATTGATTGAGCAGTATCATTGGCTCTATGTGTAATGGTGGGGGGGGGGTTGTGCTATCGGTACGGCCGTGGGAGCTCGGCGTGGCAGGCACATGGGCGCTCGTTTCTGCTTGGAAGATGGCTAAGGTCTGTGGTACACCATTCCCGCTGATGTCACTTTGCTTTTCAGCCCGAAAAATGGAAGCTGGCAATTGTGTCTGCATTTAGGAGGGAAGAAGGTTGGGCACTGATGATGCACTGAGAGGCACACACAGGGCAAAAAAACGGGGCGAACAGCTGCGTGTTTTGAGTGGGAAATTGTATTTTGGGTGGACAAGGCTGTAGTTGACAGGTTGTATAAAGAAACTGGGGACAGTTCCATTGGCAATTTGCAGCCGGTTGCTTCGGGGTTCCAGGCGGGGACGAGACAGCTGGGTCGCTTAGTGATGAATTAGGGGAGAATTGATCTGTTCTTTCTGACGCACATCAGAAGTTATTATTGATTGGGGGTTGGTTTACTCGAGCGAGGGCGGTCGGTTTACAGATTTTGGATGTGAGGTGGTGCCTAAGAGGATGGGTAGTACCGACTAAAACCCCACCACATTTATTGTACTAATTGAATCTACTATTGGAGAAATCCGAAGTAGTAACGGGATAACCCACCTCTGAAAACTATAAAAATAGATTACATAGACTTCCTTCGAAAGCCACTGAGTCTTCAGCGGGGAGGTTTGCTTTGGGAGATTCTGGGGCCTACAAACGTCTTCGTTATTACCGATGGGTATTTATCACTCACAGGCAGTGTTAGAAAAACACTCCCACACCGGAAGGGTGGTGGTGTTCTCCCAGACATACACTGTGGTAGCTTGGCTCGAGTGGTCAGGGGTCAGGCACCGTGCTAAGCATACGTCATACCCACACAATAACCATGCGTGCATCCGTTCCAAAAACGACACTACACCTTAAAAATTATACTGAAAATATATCTCTTTATCTTCTTTTCTCTTAGTTGCTGATTAAATAAATAATAATACAATCACAGTACACAAGGCTTTTCCTGTGGAAGGGTAAATCAAATCAATAATACTTCAACGATTCAATAAATAAGGTAGATCATAAATAATCAAGGCATAAATATAAGTGCATTACATAAAAGGCAATTAAATATTATGAGGCAATAAATACTGCGAGACAATAAATACTGTGCGACAATAAATACTGTGAAACAATAAATACTGTGAGGCAATAAATACTGTGAGGCAATAAATAGGATGAATACAATAAATACAGTGCTCTCAATAAATAATAAAAGCCAACAGTGACACTTGAAAATCAGTTCACATTCCTGAGGTACTATGGGATGATTTGGCCCAATCCCAGCTTGTAGAGTTTTGGATGACCTGCGGGGTGTACTACCTGGCTTGGACAAGGCTGAGGCCTAAACTGAGGTAGATCAAGGGGGAATCTAGAGATCTGGCTCTCCCACACTACACAACCCCTCTGTATTAGTCTCAGCTCACCCCTGGCACTATCAAGCTGGTTCCAGCACCTCTCTAGCCTCTAGGATGGTCTCTTAGGGCTTCACAGGGCCTTAGGCGCCCTCTATTCCACTTACTGCCCTTTTTATGAAGTTCCGACGCCGCCGGAGTCGTGTCGACGCCGTGAGGCGGTTCCGGTTCGATGTCGGCGGCCTCGGCTCAATGACAGTTCTTGTCGACGCCGGGAGGCGGTTCCGGTTCGATGTCGGCGGCCTCGGTTCGATGACGTCGGGCGGTCTTGGCTCGATGTCGACTTCGGGCGGCTCCGGTTCGAGGACGTCGGGCGGCCTTGGCTCGATGTCGACTTCCGGCGGCTCCGGAGTGCGATCTCCACTCCCGACCTCCGGTGCTCCTTTCCTCAGGTTCCGGCGACTCCGGAGTGCGACCTCCACTCCCGACCTCCGGCACGATTCTCTTCAGGTTCCGGCGACTTCGGAGTGCGATCTCCACTCCCGACCTCCGGCACGCTTCACCTCGGTCTCCGGCGACTCCGGAGGGCGGACTTCACTCCCCCGTCGACGCCGCACACTCGACCTCAGGTGACTTCCTCCTCGACCTCTGGTGTCCCCACGACCTCCGTCGTGCCCTCTCTCGACCTCTGGCGGCTCCGGGTACGACGTCTGCTTTCCAGTCAGCGCCGCTTCTCCACCTCGGGCTCCAGGTCTCCAGGCTTCTCGACGTCGGACTTCAGGAAGTTACCAGTAACCAGGTCAGGAACTTGCTGTTCTTTACTTTTAATGCAAAAATAACAATTGATGGACAGAATGCAGAACAATGTCATACATTCACCCCAGTACAGAGATCTGGGCCTAAATCCATCGTTTTTTTGCTCACCATGCCATTCCAGTTTGAACCCAGCCATATGCAAATCAGTCTTGACTCTGTGCCCCATGGGAACAGTCCAGCCCGAACTGCCAAGCCAGGTCCTCCCTGGACTGGAAACAAGCATCCTAGGACCGGTTTCGGGCTTTGGGAGAATGTCTGCATTGTCAGCATTCCGTCCATCATTTGTTTGTTGTAACGCTTTTCGCCCCAAGTGGGATGGGTATTCCCAGACGTGGGACCCGTGCTCACTACGCCACTGGAGTCAAGCTATCCTGGCTGATGACGGCTGATAGCCAGAAACCGGTCCTAGGATGCTTGATTCCAGTCCAGGGAAGACATGGCTTGGCAGTTCGGGCTGGACTGTTCCCATGAGGCACAGGGTCAAGACTGATTTGCATATGGCCATGTCTGAACTGGGGTGGCGTAGTGGGCAAAAGAACGATGGATTTAACCCAGATCTCTTGACTGGGGGAGAATGTCTGCATTGTCAGCATTCCGTCCATCATTTGTTTGTTGTAACGCTTTTCGCCCTAAGTGGGATGGGTATTGCCAGACGTGGGACCCGTGCTCACTACGCCACTGGAGTCAAGCTATCCTGGCTGATGACGGCTGATAGCCAGAAACCGGTCCTAGGATGCTTGATTCCAGTCCAGGGAAGACATGGCTTGGCAGTTCGGGCTGGACTGTTCCCATGAGGCACAGGGTCAAGACTGATTTGCATATGGCCATGTCTGAACTGGGGTGGCGTAGTGGGCAAAAGAACGATGGATTTAACCCAGATCTCTTGACTGGGGGAGAATGTCTGCATTGTCAGCATTCCGTCCATCATTTGTTTGTTGTAACGCTTTTCGCCCTAAGTGGGATGGGTATTCCCAGACGTGGGACCCGTGCTCACTACGCCACTGGAGTCAAGCTATCCTGGCTGATGACGGCTGATAGCCAGAAACCGGTCCTAGGATGCTTGATTCCAGTCCAGGGAAGACATGGCTTGGCAGTTCGGGCTGGACTGTTCCCTTGAGGCACAGGGTCAAGACTGATTTGCATATGGCCATGTCTGAACTGGGGTGGCGTAGTGGGCAAAAAAACGATGGATTTAACCCAGATCTCTTGACTGGGGGAGAATGTCTGCATTGTCAGCATTCCGTCCATCATTTGTTTGTTGTAACGCTTTTCGCCCTAAGTGGGATGGGTATTCCCAGACGTGGGACCCGTGCTCACTACGCCACTGGAGTCAAGCTATCCTGGCTGATGACGGCTGATAGCCAGAAACCGGTCCTAGGATGCTTGATTCCAGTCCAGGGAAGACATGGCTTGGCAGTTCGGGCTGGACTGTTCCCATGAGGCACAGGGTCAAGACTGATTTGCATATGGCCATGTCTGAACTGGGGTGGCGTAGTGGGCAAAAAAACGATGGATTTAACCCAGATCTCTTGACTGGGGGAGAATGTCTGCATTGTCAGCATTCCGTCCATCATTTGTTTGTTGTAACGTTCTTTACTTTTAAGGCCTGTTCCGGCTGTCCAGGTCCTTAAGATGGTTTTTCTTGCTTTCTCCCACACAGGGCTCCAGGCTGGGCTCAGTCAGCAGGGACTAGTATCAAGGGTGGGTTTCTGGACCCCACTCCAGGCACAAGTTTCCACCCCTGCTGCCTCACTCCTTCCTCCTTCAGTTCTGTGCTCCTCTCTCTTCACCAGTCAGGTGCCAACTGCCAACTCCAACTGCCAACCTGGAGATGCCTTCCCAACATTCTAAACCTGCCTCACACTGTCACAGGGTTCTGGAATGTTCTGGAAGGTGCTGGTAGGTTCCAGTGATGTCACAGGTGACAATGGGTGGCCACCATTTTGTGTTTCAGGCCCTCAGACAGAAGTTCCAGGGGTAGATAAAATGGCTCCCTGAATCTGCATCAATACTAAAAAGTCTGGTGGTTCCCAAAAATGAAAAATACTAACAGGGTTTGAGGCAAAAGTGGGACAAAATAAATAATGATGAGGAGGGACCACCCAAAGGGCTGACAGGTCTAACAGGCAGGCCTTGTCCTCAATACAGGTAGACCAAAGTTTAGAGGGGTTCTACCATTTTAAAAACAGAGATACACAAAACAGAATACACGGTGCCATGGCGCACCCGGGCCTCTTTGTCAGTAATCTCCGGTTGCACTTTGTCCTTTGGTCGACACTTGGTTGCTTTGCTATTTGACATGCGTACGGTGTGTTTTTTGGAAACTACTCACGAGTCTGGAAAATATGCATCGAAGCCCAAGCCCGTTTGCTATAATGCAGCATTTGCACTGATCAGCGTTTAGGGGCGCTACAGTACCGGGTTTCCCAGGTGGCTGTGCGGTGGCATTAGATATAAACGAAAGACAAACACGAAGCTCACCTGCTCTCTGGCTTGTCACACAAGTGCGAGGCGTGTGGGCCCCGGGCTCTGTCAATGTTTAGGGTGTGGGAGGAGGGGCCTGGAAGCGACTAGCGTGATCTCAGCTTGCCCCTCCCCTGATATAACAACACAAATATGACAGGCTGGCGTTTCATAATTGCGGCAGCAGTGGGTTTGTTATCATTGTTGGGAATCAGAACATCTGAGTGTGGGGTATGGTGCTATCCAGCGTCCTTATGGAAACCGCACCCTGACATATAGGAATGTGTGGACGCACACATGGTTTCACACACGTGTGGGCTGCCATTTATTAAATTATAGGTTGGCCCCGCCCTGGGGGGGGGCCATGGTGAATGCAAATAAAAAAGTAAAAGTGCGTACTAATTTACAGTACTTGTTGGCTCCTTCGCTTGGTCCCATCCCCCGTGGCTGCATGGCTCCCGTCAGGGGAGAATGTTCATGTGCGAGGGGTGGGTTTGTGTGTACCTTACGCAGGTAAGGTCGTAGGTCGGGAGGGAGCGGTCCTGTATTACGTCTTGGGTCGGTTCACCTTGGCACTGGGCCCACCATGTGTCCCATTGGAGGCAGGGTACAGCCGGGACCTGGCTGGCAAATATTAGTGCTACTAGGTGGCTTGGTCAGGTACAGGGTTCACCTAAGAGCACCTTTGAAATACGGGTAGGTCACGTACCTCTACAGGATATGCAGGGGCGAGGGGTTCCGCATCACCGCCCAGGTAGGCAGCATGTATCTGGTTTGAAGATTAGTCGCACCTCGTCAGGGGCTGGTAGTTGGGGCGCATTATTCAGCTGACTTCAGGCAAGAATCCTTCCCTTTAGGGTAACACCGCGCTAGATAGACTTTCAGGTGGCACGTTCGTTATACGGTTTTGAGTCTCTAGGGCTACCAATAAGGCAGAGGGGCAGATGCTGTGTGGCTAGCGTACTACCGGTAGAGGCCTGTTAGGAATTTTTTACACAAGGAAGCTTCCCTGTGCCAGGCAACATTCATTCCTGTTTAAATGATCGATTTTCATTATTAAAGTGATGAAAAACGGCACAAGGGGTGGTAAACCTGCCCCTTAATGTAAACCAGGCATAGCACATTGATGGTGTTCACCTATAACACAGCTAGGGCTCAGGTGCAGCGCGCATATCCCTTGGGCTCGAGATTGCGCTGTACAAGACTTGGAAAAGACGTTTGGAAAAGAAGGGCCTTCAGCACACCTGCAATTAGAGGGCATCCCTATTTCGCTGTGTCGCTCAGGTTGCCAGGTGACCCATCGGGGATGAGAATGAAGCCTGCCTAGATAGTTAGGTCAGAGGTAGTTGGCATTGATGGAGTTCACAAAGTGAGCCTGTATCTGGGGCGTGGACGCAACGGGTGGTGGTCAGTTTCATGGCAAAACTTGGGGTACTTCCTTCCTGAGGATAAGGTGTTAGCAAATGGCGGGTAAGGGGTTCCCTACTTCAAGAGCAGTCATCTGACATCCTTACCTGATTTCTCGCAACACGGGCAGGGGGGTAAGGCGCCGGTGGGGGCTCCCCCAGAGGGAGCTGACTGGTACTGGCATCATGGCTCAGGGCGGTGGGAGGCCGGTGATGCCCGGACACTGGGTTAGCCAGGGTAGGCAGGCCCCCTCCCGACAGAAGTCTATAACCTGAGCAAGTTAAGATCGGTTCTGTAGCGGCGGGTGGACGTGCAAAGGGGTATACATGGCCGTTGGGTATCACGACAAACTCGGGCAGAGTTGGTACATATCGCTTACGGGGTTATTTCCCGTAGTGGACGAATCACGGTAGTGGGCCACAAGAGTCAGACTTGGACCCGCGACATGCACAGCAGGATAGATAATTCACTGGCCAGGGCGTAGGTAGGGTGGTTGAAGAGAGTAACTGTGGCCTAATGGTTAAGGTCTGAGATGCTTACTCTCAAGGTTACAGATTCAATTCCCATTGATTCTGTTCAGACAGATATTTTTTTGACAGGGGTGATCCTCAGAGCCCACACAGTGGCAGCGGGCGCAAGACGTCGTGTGGGTCTCCTGGCCCCTGAGTGGGTTATCTTGCATTGCAGAGGTAACCAGATGAATCCGGCCATTTGAATCAGACATGCTCTTGGCCTGAGGTTGATGGGAACTTAGGGGTCGGATGTTGCTGTGGGGTGGGGAGGGCGAAGGGCGGTCTGCCCTGGCCCCCCTTGTGGCGGTAAAGAGGCCACATAAATTGCCTTTACATTGTTAAGGGGAGTCCTCCTGCATACTCCTTAGGCCAGCACTGAGGCGGAGAGACGGTAAGACCACCCCAGAGAGAAAGGGACACCGGCTGGGGGCAAGGGCACCAGTTTAAAAATAGGGCATGGGGCATCCGCCCCTGGTTATTCCCTACGAGCCCCGATGAGCAGCTTGGTGGTGGAGGGGTGGGCCCCTCAGGTGGCGGACCTAGACCAGATGACATAAGGCTCACCCCTCAAGGACGCAGGTGGGTTGTGCCTTGCGTGGTTCTCAGTTGGTTGGGGGGACGCAAGCCAGAAGGCCCCTTAGTGCTGGAGCAATAGACAATGTTCTTCGTGTAAGTAAATTGAGTTCTGCCCGACTTGTGGATGGAGCATGGAGCTAGGGGCAACTTAAATAAAAATGGTGATTAACGTTTGAATTTGATAAATACATATTGTATCAAATTGTATGAATTATATATTGTCATGTTTGTGTGATGATTTGTAATAAACATGGCCTTTTTAACCCACAGCTGGTCGTTAAGCATTGTTTCGTGGGTTTGGAGGGGGGCATGGTAAATATTTCATTACCTGTACTATTTTTTATGCGGTAAAGTCTAGTAAGAATAACTCAGTAAAAATAAGAGGCAGAATCCGTGGTATTAGAGGTTCTGAAAGGCTTTATTGCTTACAAGGAATTATGGTTCGAACCATAGGCATCAAATTCCATCACCACGAGGGTTCAGGAAGGGAAGGCAATACATTATTGACAAGTAAGGATATGTATATGAAAAGCATTACATTAAGACAGATGCAGGAGGCGTAACAGCTGAAAATATAGATAATAATACACATACGTAATGTAAAAAGGCGTAAACATAGGCGTAAACTAGAAACGTCATTAAACATGATGTCACAGGTGGGTGGATCCATAAGAGAATCCTGCAATGTCAGCAGAAATATTTGGCAGAGATGCGTGCGCAGCCGCATGACGTGTGATTGACGTGCAACTAGAGGGTGAAGGGGACTTGACATTTAGCTCTACATGTGGAGACAGAAGTCTGGGGGGTCATGTCAACCTAATCCCAAATCATATCTAATATCTTATGTTTAAAGAACTGTATTATCCAGAAAGAAAGGTCTCTCGGACGGAATCTATTCTATACTGACTGTTAGTGCGTGTACAAGCGTCTAAGTGTCTACATGAGATGCGAGGGGGCAGGAATCTTCCATAGTAACAGGGGCTATGAATTACTTGCGTGAGGACAGTGAGGCCTGGCCCTTTGCTCGGTAGCTGGAAGAATGTTTACCTAAACTACTAGACAGGAATGCATCGGATGAGGAGCGGAGCAGATAATCTTGAAGGTGAAATACAGTTTTTGGCAGGCAACAGGCCGGATCAGGCACCGTTAGCCGCGCAGGGAGTAGGACAAAGTTCATGGATACAGATGCGGGCTCGGACTGGAGCTTTCAGAGGCAGAAGGCAGGAAAAGGCTTGATGGCAGAATTCAGGGCCTACTCGCCTGAACTGTAAAACATGGAAAGTGAACCACATAAAGTCGGTGGCCTTTCATATTTAGGAACGGAATATCCGACTCATTCATGGCGGATCTGAAAGAGGACATGTTGACGGTGGACGCACATGTATTTGCGTCTTCATAACTGGAACTGGAGGGAACATACATGTACGTGTAGCATATACATGGAGCCGTTGGGGTCTAAGATAGGGGACACAATTGACCATAAAATTCATATTTCCTCATTCCCTCCTTGTCCCCTACGGACCCTCAGGCGATATCGATCTTCATCAATCCATCAATCTGTTCATATAGCATCATTTGTTCTTCTTTCTTCTTCCGGGACCTCGAATGAAAACTTGGATGCGGAATACACGATGTGGCACACAAACCACAAATCGCTGGCCCACATTGTAGACATAAGCAGCAACTGAATAATATGAGAAAGCCAATACCCAGGAAGGATAGAATCCTCCATCCCCAGGCTGACAACACGCTCCAGAACCAACCGGACCAAGTCCAGGTGCCTGGACTCTGGTGTATCTGGCTTATAATCTTATGGAGGCGAGTTATGGCTTTATATACTGACGGCGAGTTTTCTGGTATGAAAACACAGCAACTTGATCCGATGACCCTACAAGCTCCGCCCCTATCGGCCAGGATGACGTCGAGGACAAGACGATTTTGAAGCACAACAATCCGCATCGCAGACTGCTCCTCTGTTAAGTTGCCTAGGGCGGAAGTAGTCTCATTCACTACTGTTTCAAGGGTTCTAGTTAATCTACGTATCAGTTTACTATTAGTGACTGTACCTATATAGGGAAAGAAACCTTTGTTGAAATCTGTGTATTGCTCCCATGCCGTTTCAGTGTAATCGACAATCGGGAGATCTCTCTGCTGTCTATTGTGTACTAAATGGGTATTTCTGTGATAGTCAGGAGGGGCTAGGAAAACAGGTGGCAGAAGGAATGCTATGTAACAGGTACCATCCCAATCTAGGGGTAAACATATATATGCAGTCTGGCCACATATGAAGTAGGAATGACGAGAAGCTCTGAATGTAGACTTGCCTTGATCACTGAATTTTATCACAGTGGTGCATTTACTATGGCCCATGTGTATGGAACCATTCTTTCTTACACATAATTCACCTTTAACCGGAAATACTGACATAGCGGGCAAGATTGGTGTAGCTTCGGATTCAACATTCAGAATCATGAGGTTAAGTGTAAAGTTACCTAATCCATATACTTCATTTTCTAGATCAGTTCCTGTTCTTTTGGGAAGTCCCTCCTTGTTAGGGTAGCAGACTTTAAGTAAAACTAGGTTCAGGTTTCCCCATACCCAGTTGTCTTGATAAACTACGGAATTTGAATCTAGGGAATTAATCAAACTAAACCATGCTCCACAGGAGCCATTGTGTGTGAATGGATACGGAAAGAGAGGCAAAACTCCCTTATAGTTCTGATAGGGAGGGAGTCGGCCACATATCCAACAATTGGTAGCATTGTTGGTCTGATGGGAATGATGTAACATACTAATAAAAGTGTTGTTGCGCAGCGCAAATCTATAAGACAACTCATGCGGAGGTAATTCGCTAAAAGAATGTTCAGCAGTCGCATTGTAAACACGCTTAGAAACAGGGTAATACATATGTAGTAATACACTAGAAATGATGATCAGAAGACTTAGAAAGAACATAATTAATAATGTCACTATGCAGTGACTACGAAGTGTTTTACAGTACGCATGTTTTTTAAGCTGTATCTGTCTATTTCTCTCTCTATTTCGGTCTAGAGGATACATGTCAGAGACAAATTCAACCGATTCACCTTGGAGAGGACTTAAACAATCAAATTGTCTGACTTGCTAGACCTTAGTTTCAGTTTATAGTTTTCACTCTTGGTTTGTTCAACCAGGGGTAGTTTTGAATCAGTCTGTGAGGGAATGCAGGGCTGAGTGTTCACATCGGACGGTAGTCCATAAAATTTCTTGATATGGCTCGAGTGCAACCACCCTTTACGTCCCTCAATCTTCACGGCTGTCCTTGTAGTCAGCAGGACGAGCTTGGGCGACTGCCACCTAGGCTCCAGCTGGGTCTTCCGGTCAAAATTCCTCACAAGAACCAGGTCACCTGGAACCACGTCATGGGGCTTCACCTCAGTGTTATCGGGAAAAGCTGCAGCTACCTGTGAACGACAAGATTGTAGTGCAGACATCAAGGAAGCCAGGTAATCTGTCAGCATATTACAGTCAACATCAGTGATTTTACGAGGTATAGGCGTCCCCCACATATTTGGTGGGCTACCGAAGATCACCTCATACGGGGATAGCCCTGTTCGAGAATGTGCTACCATTCTCATGTAAAAGAGCGCGACTGGTAAGGCTACTATCCAATCGACACCTTTTTCTCTACATACTTTGGACAATCTAATTTTCAGAGTTTGATTATGACGTTCCACGAGACCTGCTGCCTCGGGATGTCGGACACAGTGGAATTTCCATTGATAACCTAACAGAAGTGAAACGTGTTTCATTAGTTCGGATGAGAATGGCTGGCCGTTATCTGAGTATACAACACGTGGTAAACCGTATCGTGGGAAGAATTCTCGAACTAACTGTTTGGCAGTAGTCGGGGCAGTGTAATCTGAGACGGGATACGCCTCTGTCCACCGGGAAAGAGCGCATACAACTACGAGGACATATTTGAATCCTCGACATCGTTCCATCTGGATATAATCCATCTGGAGGACTTCAAAAGGGTGATCAGGAGGTTGAAATCCACCCTGCTCTACGGGAATGCTTTTACCTGGATTAAACTGACAACATATCATACAAGTACGTACTTTCTGTTTGGCTGCTGCTCGCAAGTGTTTGTTGAACCAAATGTGTTGAATGCTGTCTAGCATAGCTTTTTCCCCTAGGTGCGCTGGACTATGTATTGTGTTAATGATGACTTGAACCATGGAGTCGGGAAGAAACCATATAGATTTTCCCTTCGTCATCCATCCTTGATCCGTTTGGATCCCTCCTAATTCAGTCCATCTCTTTATTTCTTCTGGTGTAGCATGTGTCTGTATGTCAATTACATCAAGGGCGGGATCCTTAACTGTCATGCAGTGTGTTGGTGTCGGAACTATTGTCTTTGTCGTGTCAATTGGACGAGTCTGATTCTGAGCAGTCTGTTTGGCTGTTCTGTCAGCTAGGTCATTACCCTGAGAAATAATGTCAGTTACTTTTGTATGGGCTTTACACTTCATGATAGATATTGAAGTAGGCAGATGTATTGCATCTAACAGAGCTTGAATAAGGGGACCGTGCTGGATGTGGGCACCGTGAGAAGTTAAATAACCTCTCTCTCGCCACAGTACGCCGAAGTCATGGACGACTCCGAATGCATAACGTGAATCTGTGTATATGTTGACTTTTTTATTTTTGGCTTGAATACAGGCTTGTGTCAGAGCGATGAGTTCTGCTGCTTGAGCTGACAGAGTGTTAATACAATTGGTTTCAATGACTTCAGTGTCTGTTGTGACTGCGTAAGTGGCCACTAACTCTCCTGTACTTGTTCTCATACATGAACCATCTACATATAATGTTAGGTCCGGATCTGATAAAGGGATATCTGTCAAATCTTGTCTGGGTTTCGTCGTGATAGTAATGACTTCAATACAATCATGTGCCAATGGATCTGTTCCGTTTACTGGCAAAAGTGTGGCAGGGTTTAATGTATTACAACGTCTGATTTCTATGTGTGGCTGAAACAATGTTAATTCATAACCGGTGAGTCTTGCTATAGTCAAGTGTTGTGTTTGTGTGCGGTTCAAGAGAACCTCTACTGCGTGTGGTACTTGTACTGTCAATTGATGTCCTAATACTATGGCATCGCTTTGTCTGATTGCCAAAGCTGTTGCTGCCACTGATTTCAGGCACGCAGGAAGAGCCTGAGCTACGGGATCCAATGTACTAGAAAAATAAGCACATGGTTTGTGTGATCCTGCTTGTTCCTGAGTGAGTACTGACAAGGCAGTACCTTTGCGTTCTGTAACAAAGAGTGTAAAAGGCTTACTGTAACATGGTGTTGCTAAAACAGGTGCTTGGCATAAAGCTTTCTTTAAGCTTTCAAAGGCATGTGTATGTTCTTGAGTCCAAGGGAGGACAGTCGATGTGGCTGCCTCCTGTGTTGTCAACTGAATGAGTGGTTTTGCTAGAAATGCATATTGAGGGATCCACTGCCTACAGTATGAAGTGAGGCCTATAAAAGCCCGCACCTCTTTTTGTGTCTTGGGTGGTGGCATGTTAGCAATTAACTGGATGCGATCGGGTGTAAGCTGTCTCCCCCATTTGGACAGCAAGTGCCCAAGGTAAACAACTTGCTGGACACAGAATTGCAGCTTAGAAGGGGACACTTTGTGGCCCTTGTCGGCTAAGAAATGTAAAACCGTCAGTGATGCTTTTTCACATTCAGGTTCGCTTCGTGCGGTGATCAGCAGATCATCGACATATTGAAGCAGGGCAGTGTTAGCTGGCATGTGAATACTGTCAAGTTCTCGTTTCAGTGCTTGGCTATAGATGCTGGGGCTTTCTGTGAATCCTTGAGGTGCGCGTGTGAATTTAAAACTTCGTCCCTTTAAACTGAA
Source organism: Triturus cristatus (assembly GCF_964204655.1). Taxonomy (NCBI): domain Eukaryota; kingdom Metazoa; phylum Chordata; class Amphibia; order Caudata; family Salamandridae; genus Triturus; species Triturus cristatus. The sequence continues at coordinate 1,154,069,424 of NC_140594.1, forward strand.
TCCGAACAAATATTGACTTTCCGGATCTATTGGGACGCTAAAGAAAGCATTCTTGAGATCAATTACAGTAAAGAACGTTGCTTCTGAATCAATAGCTGTCAATAATGAAGAGATATCTGGGACCACAGGGTATTGTGGTACAATGCATTTATTTAATTCTCGCAGATCAATAACTAATCGATATACTGGTGGTGCTTTTGGATCGGTTCGTTTAAGAATCGGAATTATCGGGGAATTACATATATTGGAGTCGGTTTCTACAACCACTCCTTGTGCGATGAGCTCGTCAATGATTTGCAGCAAAGCCACAACAGCATCTGGTGGTAACTTGTATTGTCGCATTCGTGGTAGTACCACTCCTGCTTTTAGTGTGACTCGATATGGTGTTATGTTCATGCAACCTACATCAGTGGGGCCTTGTGCCCATAAATGTGCAGGTAGATTCTGCAACCGGTGATCCATGTCTCTAGACACGTAGTGACCCTTAAAGTCACGCAAAAAGAGTCGCACTCCTTCCGGAGAACAACATATTACAGCTCCTAGAGCCTTCAATGTTTTTATACCTAACAAGTTTTCTGGACATGATTTAGTAAGCAATAAATCTGTAGTTCGTGTCAATGGACCAACCGTAAGTGGAAGGGGTTGCGATACTTCATTAATGATAGGCTTTCCTGAGAATCCAAGGGAAATATTCTGTGAGCCTGAGAGGGGTGCCCCTGGAACTTCACTGCGTCGTATAGTTGTTCTGCTTGCCCCTGTATCAAGTAAAAACTTTCTGTCTTCCCCTAATAGTTCACTATGTACATAAGGTCCCTCTTGATCTACAGGAACCTCGATAAGGGGTAAGCCAACTTCCCTCTCTAGGCTGTTTCATGTGTATCGCTGATAATCGGGATAGTCAGTTTGTGCGTACTGGTACATCTGTTGTGTCGTTGCTTGTGTGGCAGCAATAGGCTGCGCTTGTGGTGTTGCTACGGTCTGTTGTGGAGCTGGCCTCGATTGTGTATGCTGAGGGATTTGTTGTTGGTTCTGATCTTGTCTAGGTGGACGTGGTCTTTCCTGGGTTTTACCCGTGGCGATATTATGTTTCAGAACTGCGCAATCGTGTATATAATGACCTGGCTGTTTACAATAGTTGCATGTCCCTCTAACAGGACCTACTGTATCATTGGACTGTGTCGTACCCTTTCTATGACTGTCAGCTGGAACTGACTGGGCAACAAGCATTTTCATTTTTGTGTCTTTCATACGTCTTTGTTCATGTTCTTGTTCTTCTCTAATTCTATTGTGGTGATATTGTAACATCTGTAACGGGGTATTACCTTGCCAGGTACTCTCGAATTTCAATACTCTATTCTTAACTTGCGGTAGGGAATTTTCAACTAATTTTGTCACAAACAGATGTGGATACGATTCACTACTTGCTTTTATGCCACTATTAATACCAAAACATTTTTCAAATCAGGAATAGAAATCACTAGTGTCTTCATCTTGCTTTTGTTTACAGGCTGAGATTGCACCCCAGTCTTCCTTTTTCGTAGTTAATAAACGTGGTAGTACCTGCACTAATAAACCTGGTAATGCTGTAGTCCTTTCCCCAAGCCCTGAACCTGCAGCTCGGGCCTTTTCTTCGTTTTCTAATACTGTCCAATCTATCTTTTGGTCTCCCACCTCCCATTCCTTCTCTTTGAGTTTCTCGTAAATACCGGCAGGTAATAGGACTTTTAATATTTTCATAATGTCCGGGTAAGTATACTCTCCCATGAGTAACATGTCTTTTATCTCACGGTGGAAACCTGCTGGGTCTTTATCATGGCTAGGTACTACTTTCTTCATTTCTAATACTTCAATTTTAGTTATGGGCGCGTACACTAACACGCGTTTAAAGGTATTATCTTCACCTCTGATTGGGTGTACTTCTCGTAAGGGATTCTGTCTTTCTATGTGATAAATTTTTCTTCCCATAGTGGGAACTGGAACATGTTCTGGGCATACGAAAACTATATACTGGTTTCGAAATTCTAGAATTTCTTTAATTAAATCAGTACCTGAACCTCTCCATTTATTCGTGAGTAATTCTGTCAATACGTCAGGTAGGGGTCCAGGATCGGAGTGTTGGTTTTTATATAATATAAGGAGGTGTTGAATCATGTATATACCAGCTAAACGCTGTTCGTATGGGGTAAGGTTCAGAAACGTGTGTGCTAGTGCATCATCACTGTATTTGCCGGGACTGTCAGCCCATTGTACTGCTGACCTGGCTAATTCTTGTTCATCCATGGAATCGAGCATATGGTACCCCCTTCGGTCTCGGAGTAATTTATCAGTAGCTTGGAAGAGGTGTTCAGGAGACCTTATATTTAACATAGGGGCTTGAAAATTTCTGTTATATTCTGGACGTATCGGACGTATTGGATCATTAAAGCATCTGGTATTATTAAAAGATCTTCCTTTACCTACATAAGCCATCGTTTCTAATTGTCCTGTAGGCATTTCGGATTCTTCCTCCTCCTCTCCTTCTGATTCAGTTTCGTCTGCCTCTAATCTTTCTTTATGTATTCGTTCTATTTCTTTGCGAATCTTTCGGCACATAACTACTATACATGTCTGTTTATCATGTTTCCCTTCTGATATATTCTGACCCCATCTGGTAAGTACTTGTATTTCCTTCTGCTCTACCTCGGGCCTGTCTTGGTTTCTGATCACACAGTTTATGAAGAAGCGTAACAGTTGTCTCTGTACATCCACTTTCTGGTATTCCATGGCTTCATCAATACTTTCAGGGCCTCGCCCTGATTGGACAAAGTGATATATATTGTCTAAATGTGCCACCATTCCTGGTAGCGTCGCTAAATACCTTGAAGCTCGTCGTATACGTAGTGATGACAGCAGCATACCGTCCCGTCTACCGGGCACAGGATCATATCTACAATCCACTAGATGCTCTTTAAACATGTCGGAAGTTGCTAGTTGGGGTGTACGTTCGTATGCTAAATCTCTAAGGGATAATTTATTTCCTCGGGGTGGCGTGGCAAAAATTTCTGTCGTTCCTCCTGTCGCACCGTCTGAGGTGCTAGGCACGAAAGGATTTGTTGGATGTAAGATGGAAACTGTAGATGTGGGAAAAGCGGTAGAAACAGATGGACCTGTGGGAATGTGCGTAGGAGCTTGTTGTTGCGGGGATACAGACGGATGATCTTGGCGTTGAGCACCATCGGTAGGCGGTGTGCGTGGCGGAACATTAGCATATTCAGGAGCTACATCATCTAAATAGGAAGAAAGGAAAACATCTTTTGCTGTTTTGGGATGTGCTTTTATCGGGAGTAAGGGAGGTGTCAAGTCTTTCGGTATTTCCGGGGTGGCCTGGGGTAACCCTTCGGCCAGAAGAGGATACATACCATTCATAAGGGTGTTTCTTTGTCTGTCTACTTGTTCTGCTTTTACTCGGGTACCTTCCTCAATTAATATATTTTCTCGGGCTTTATTCGAATTCTCCCTACTTTTCTCTTCCTGTCTGAGCGCCTTTTCTGTACGTCTATGTGATTCTTTACGCCATAATTCAATGGCATCTTTCTGTGACTGTCTGACTTTCTTTTTCCATAATTCTTCTTCTACTCTTATGATGCAATCTGCATCCCAGGTCCCAGCTGCGGGCCACCTCTGACTTTCTGGTAAATCTTTGGTGTAGTCCACCCATAAATCAAGAAATAATACGGCATCTAGGCCATGCTTATGATACATAAAGTACCCTGGAGTGTCCCTAGGTGGAATGGGAACAGCTTCTTCGAGTACCCCTTTTCTGGTTTTGATCTGTCTTAATTTTGAAAAGAGCGGCATTTTTAGACCTTATTACTTATTCTTGAACACACTTAATACAATAAACACAATAATGAACAATCATTCACACCACAATATGTAGAACGTATTAAAACATTTAACATTTAACAGTTAACGAACAATGATAACTAATAGAAAACTAGTTACTGACATAATACTAACACTAGATAATACTGAATTATATGCAAGACATACTAGATATACTGCTAAACAGTACATATACACTGCTGAAACAGTGCAGACCGGATTTGTGTACCCAAACCCGTCAGGACCGGCACAAATTAATGTGCACGTCTAAATGCCTCCCCGGCAACGGTACTCACCGGGTAGCACGGAACGGAAGGCCTCGGAACTGAACTGAACTGGACCGGACTGCATTCGACTGGACTCGGAACTTCGGAACCTGGTGGGCCTCTGTATACCTCGGATCTTGCTCTCTCAGCTAGGCTCTGGTCGGGATACTTCGCACTTCTCACCGCCTCGTCTGGGTGTTGATCGCAGCCTCAGTCGCTCCCGTTTGGCCGGAGGGAGATACAGGAAATCCTGCGGGTACGCGTTGTTGTCCGTCCGGCTGTGGCAGGAGACCGGGCCTGCAACGCACCTCCGGCGCGTGAGATGAGAAAGTGTCCCTGTTCGGGCGCCAATTTATGTGGTAAATATTTCATTACCTGTACTATTTTTTATGCGGTAAAGTCTAGTAAGAATAACTCAGTAAAAATAAGAGGCAGAATCCGTGGTATTAGAGGTTCTGAAAGGCTTTATTCCTTACAAGGAATTATGGTTCGAACCATAGGCATCAAATTCCATCACCACGAGGGTTCAGGAAGGGAAGGCAATACATTACTGACAAGTAAGGATATTTATATGAAAAGCATTACATTAAGACAGATGCAGGAGGCGTAACAGCTGAAAATATAGATAATAATACACATACGTAATGTAAAAAGGCGTAAACATAGGCGTAAACTAGAAACGTCATTAAACATGATGTCACAGGTGGGTGGATCCATAAGAGAATCCTGCAATGTCAGCAGAAATATTTGGCAGAGATGCGTGCGCAGCCGCATGACGTGTGATTGACGTGCAACTAGAGGGTGAAGGGGACTTGACATTTAGCTCTACATGTGGAGACAGAAGTCTGGGGGGTCATGTCAACCTAATCCCAAATCATATCTAATATCTTATGTTTAAAGAACTGTATTATCCAGAAAGAAAGGTCTCTCGGACGGAATCTATTCTATACTGACTGTTAGTGCGTGTACAAGCGTCTAAGTGTCTACATGAGATGCGAGGGGGCAGGAATCTTCCATAGTAACAGGGGCTATGAATTACTTGCGTGAGGACAGTGAGGCCTGGCCCTTTGCTCGGTAGCTGGAAGAATGTTTACCTAAACTACTAGACAGGAATGCATCGGATGAGGAGCGGAGCAGATAATCTTGAAGGTGAAATACAGTTTTTGGCAGGCAACAGGCCGGATCAGGCACCGTTAGCCGCGCAGGGAGTAGGACAAAGTTCATGGATACAGATGCGGGCTCGGACTGGAGCTTTCAGAGGCAGAAGGCAGGAAAAGGCTTGATGGCAGAATTCAGGGCCTACTCGCCTGAACTGTAAAACATGGAAAGTGAACCACATAAAGTCGGTGGCATTTCATATTTATCCGACTCATTCATGGCGGATCTGAAAGAGGACATGTTGACGGTGGACGCACATGTATTTGCGTCTTCATAACTGGAACTGGAGGGAACATACATGTACGTGTAGCATATACATGGAGCCGTTGGGGTCTAAGATAGGGGACACAATTGACCATAAAATTCATATTTCCTCACATCCTGGGGGGTATGAGTCCTATGACAAGCGCAAAATATAATGAAGCGCGCACTTAGGACTCGGCCCCCGGGCGCCCGGGCACGCCCTCCTTGGTGGTCCTCTTCGAAGAAGTAAACGGGACGGCAGCATCAACTACTTCCGGGTCAGCGTCGTGACGTCACTTCCGGCCGGAGCCGGCACCCCGAAGGGAGGGGGGAGTGGGCGAAGGCCTATTTAGGGCAACTGGCCCTTGTCCTCGCCCTCTCTTTCTTTCTGCGCCGGCCTCGGAATGCAGGGGGCTCCGTTCGCACACATCCATGATCACGCTGCCAGAAATAACACATTTCTATACTACCCACCCTCAGGCGGCTGAGGAAAATACACATCTCCAAGGCACAGCAATGCAGGCAGGTGGGACACGCATTGACAATGCAGAGCCCACGACGTCCCACATAATGTGCATCACTGACGCGCACAGCGAGGAGCCATAAAGGACAAACATTACTGATGCACAAACAACCCATGCTACTAGAAAGAACATGCAGCCCCTTGCAGTCACTGTCAGAAAATGTGCACACATCAGAAGGCTACAAAAACAACACGGTCACAAAACGCAGGTCAGCATTCGGAGCCTACATCCAAATGTATGTGCATGATAGAAGTCAGTGCAAACAGTCTACGATAATGTATATCAGAAGCGCACGCCGCTATGCTGTCAGAGAGATTACATCACAGCTGATGCACTCCTCGTGCTGCCAGAAGAAACATCCACCCTCACTGCTTTGCACGTGCTGCTAGGGAGAGCGTACGTCATTGGCGTACACAACATGCTGCCAGTAGTCTGATCGAACATAAGTAAACACATGCTGCCCAAGAGAGGCAATGAAAAAATTAGAAAAAATTTGAAAAAATGAAAGACAAGTGGTCTTCAAAAAGTAGACGGAGAGGGCGGAGCGAGTGGGAGAGGAGAGAGAGGAGATGAGGTAGGGAGCAGGAGGTGAGCCCGCGAGTGCACGAGCGAATAACTAAGGCTGATATTTGAGATGTCATCAGTGATGTCACTGACCATGTCATGAATGATGTAATATGTGACATCATCAGCAGTGGATTGCGGGCGCGCGAGATGTAGTTAGTACAACTAACTATATCAGAGGAATTTCAATGGTTTTGTTCGAGTGAAATGTCCAGCTAGCTATAACACCCCTAAAATCTATTGTTTTTTCAGTGAATTTCTAAGGTTTTGTAAATGCTAATTCCTAACTATATCAGGCCTGAAACCTATGTTTTTTTCAGTGAATTTCAAAGGTTTTTTAAATGGTAATTCCTAACTATATCAGGCCTGAAACCTATGTTTTTTTCAGTAAATTTCAAAGGTTTTGTAAATGACAATTTTTAATGTATTATTTGTTATACTGATTATTTTGATACTGATTTACTACATTTTGTAAACTGTTTATTTTTAGATATTTTCTTTTTTTAATTACATTACAATACAAAATATAGTTTCTCAGAATGAATTACTTTAGTTTAAATACTTTGCAAATAGGCAATAGACTTTTAAGTACAGTAGTTACAGTTGTTGCAATGGGCAACACAATTTCAAACACAATGCAACATTGAGCTCAATGTGAATTTCTAGTCAAATTCAATTATTTAATTTATGGATTACTTTTCTGACCAGAGGACTGGATCCTAGATTCAGTAATTGGACATCTCCTGTAAACAGTTGAGTAAAAGCCTTTTGGTTACAGTAGTGATTTTTAAGGAACATTATTCTATTTTAAAAGTTGACACTTAGAACATTTTTCACATAGAATCACCAATGTTATCCTATGGCAGAAAATTCACTTAGCAGGTAAGTAGTTTTATCGTTACTTTTTCTTACTCAGCGGTGGATCCTGGATCCAGCACTGGCCAATCTCCTGTAAACAGTTGAAAGCATGTGTTTAAGTCATACAGACGATTTTTTAGGAATATTTTTAGTTTGTGAAAATAGACACTTAGAAACTTTTCTGGTGAAAACCACCAATGGATTCCTATGGAGTTACTGGTAAGTACGCTTAGAATTAATTTTCAGGATCAGTGCTGGGCTAAAAGATGCAGCACTGGGTTCTCTCCTGATAACAGGTGAGTAAATCGGAATTCGTAGTTCGGCTGATTTTAGAGGAATAGTTGTACAATGGTGAAGGAAGGGGGCGGGGCCTGAGGTGACGTGTGCAAACACGCCCTGTGGCGCGTTTTAAGTTGGGGAATTAATTCCTCTTCAATCCAGAGGTCCCCTGGGGGCCCACTAGCCCACCAGGTACCTCCAGTATGCGCCAGGGAGCTGCGTTGCAGAGAGGTGTTCAGAGGCCACGCCCTTTTTACAACACTCTGCAATGCAGCTCCGTGGCGCTTACTGGAGGTACCTGGTGGGCTAGTTGGCCCCTAAGGGACCTCTGGATTGATTAGGAATTAATTCCCCAACTTAAAACGCGCCACAGGGCGTGTTTGCACACATATAACCTCAGGCCCCGCCCCCTACCTTCACCACTGTGCAAACGCGCCCCGTGGCTTGTTTTAAGTTGGGGGATTAAGACCCCTTGAATCCTGAGGTCCCCTGGTGGCCAACTAGCCCACCAGGTACCTCCAGTATGCGCCAGTGAGCTGCATTGCAGAGAGGTGTTCAGAGGCCACGCCCCTTTTTACAACACTACAAAGCAGCTCCGTGGCGCTTACTGGAGGTACCTGGTGGGCTAGTTGGCCCCTAGCGGACCTCTGGATTGAAGAGGGATGAATTCCCCAACTTAAAACGCGCCACAGGGCGTGTTTGCACAGTATCATCTCAGGCCCCGACCCCTACCTTCACCACTGTGCAAACGCGCCCCGTGGCGCATTTTAAGTTGGGGGATTAAGTCCCCTTGAATCCTGAGGTCCCCTGGCGGCCAACTAGGCCACCAGGTACCTCCAGTAAGCGCCACGGAGCTGAGTTGCAGAGAGGTGTAAAAAGGGGCGTGACCTCATTACACCTCTCTGCAACGCAGCCCCCTGGCGCATACTGGAGGTTCCTGGTGGGCTAGTTGGCCCCCAGGGACCCCCAGTATTCAAGGGGAATTAGTTGCCCCTCTGCAAACGCGCCAGGGGGCGCGTTTGCAGAGTGGTGATAGGAGGGGGCTTGGCCTCCGGCCCGATCCCGATCTTCTCCCCCCCCCCCTTCTTTTTCCATTTTTTTGGCCCTGGGGACCTCATCCCCCAGGGCCTACCCCCAATTTTTTTTTATAAAAAAAATCGGGAAGGTGGCCGCGTGGCCCCCCTCCCGAGGCCATAATTTGCCCCGGGGACCCCATCCCCTGGGACATGGCCCTTTTAAAAAAAAAAAAATTTTATGGAGGGGGGCTGCGTAGTCCCCTCATCTGGCCACTTTAAGGCCCCGGGGACCCTATCCCCCGGGGCCGGCCATTGTTTTTTTATTTTTGTATTTTTTAATCTGGGAGGAGGGCCATGTGGCCCCCCTCCTAGGCCACTTATGGCCCCGAGGACCCCATCTCCCAGGGCCTGGCCTCTGTTGGGGGCGGTGGGGGGTCCCCAATCCCCCCACGGTCCCAGCCGGCTCCCCGCGTCCTGCGGGAGCCAGCATTGCTTTTCCACATGGGGAGCAGCTAACATCCTGCTCCCCATGTGGAAAAGCAATCAGCTTCAATGAAGCAAAAGCAGTTTGCAATGACAGGGCGGGAGCCGCGAGGCTCCTGCCCTGTCATTGCAAACTACAGTGTCCTGGGGGTGGGCACCCCGGGACACTGCAGGAGCCGGCCCTGGGCGGTGGCGGTCCCCAGGGCTTATTCAAGGATCCAGGAGGGGGGGGGGCGCGTGGCCCCCCTCCCACATTGACAAGTTGCCCCGGGGGGTGGCGGTCCCCGGGGCAGGGGGGCCTGAGAGCCCCCCATCCCAAATTACTTCAAGCCCCGGGGGGGTGGCGGTCCCCGGGGCTGGGGGGGCTGCGAGCCCCCTGACCGATTTTCAAGAAGCCCCGGTGGGTGGCGGTCCCCGGGGCTGCGGGGGGGCCATGAGCCCCCCGCATATACTATCTTTGAGCCCCGGGGGGTGGCGGTCCCCGGGGCAGTGTGGGGGGGATTGGGAACCCACCACACTTTTTTTAATTCTGCCCCCGGGATTTGGTCCCCCCGGGGGCCAATTACCAAAGGAGCGCGGGTACCCCGCGCTTCTTTTTTTTTTATTTTCGACCGAAATTTGTGCTTGGTGCGCGAATCTCGCAGATTTTCTTTTTAAATAAATGCTTTTTTTGGACCTGGGGGTCCTTGTGGGACCCCCTGAGCAGGCCTAGGGGTCAGGGTGTTTCTACCCTGCCCCCTTTTTGTGTTTTTTGTGTTTGTTTTATAGGTTTCTTGTGCCTCGGTTCTACCGAGGCACAAGATGGCTGCCAACACTTCCTGATCTGGAGTGTTGACAGCCAATTAGAATACAGCTCGTGCACGGCAGGGTGCGCACTGGGTGCGGGGAGGGTGCGCGGATCCTCCGAGGCCATAGATATATCTCTGATTTTACTTTTCTCAGCAACTACTGAACGGATTTACACCAAAAGGCACGAGTCTGAACTGAGGACTACATCTTTGCCAAATTTGGTGTAATTCCGTTTAGCTGTTCGGGCTGTAGCTGCGTCAAAAGGTCCTATGGGAAAATGCATAGGGAAAACGCGTTTTGGGAACCCTCTTTTTTCTCGGCACCCGCTTTACGAATCACCGTGAAATTTTCAGGATAGGAGCGGACCGGAGCTCGCCAAAAGTTTGGAAAATTTCGCGAAGATTCGTCAATCGGTGCCAACGTTATTCCAAATGTTGCAGATTTCCTATGGAAAATATGTCCTAACTATATCTACCTACTGGCGACCGCCAGTAGGTAATATGCAGATTATATATATATCTATATATGTGTGTATATATATATATATTCACTGAAAAAACCATAGGTTTCAGGGGCGTTATAGTTAGCTGGACTTTTCACTCGTACAAAACCATTGAAATTCCCCCGTTATAGTTAGTTCAGCTAACTATAACTCGCGCGCCCACAATGCACTGCTGATGACGTCACATATTACATCACTCATGACATGGTCAGTGACATCAATGGTTTTGAACGAGTGAAAAGTCCAGCTAACTATAACGCCCCTGAAACCTATGGTTTTTTCAGTGAATTTCTAAGGTTTTTTAAATGCTAATTCCAAACTATAACGTGCCTGAAACCTATGGTTTTTTCAGTGAATTTCAAAGGTTTTTTAAATGCTAATTTCTAACTATGCCTACAGAGATAGGACATGTGAAGAAAGAAGAAAAAACGCACAGAAAGAAAAAAAAGAAATGCAGAAAGAAGCAACAGAAGTCCTCAAAGACGAAGAAAAGTGAAGGAAGAAGGATAACGTGCAGAAAGAACAAACAGAAGAGCAGAAAGAAGCCTTGTTGCAAAATCATCCTGTACCCTCAACTTTTTCAGACGGATACTGGTGGTAACTGAGTCTGACTAACCAGTCCTAGAGCCAGTGCTATGTTAAAAGACACTCAGAATACAGTGAAAACACCTACATACACTAGGGAACACTATGCGTTGGGGTCCCCCTGTGATCAGCATGACCTCCTCTGTAAGCCCCTAGTATATAATAGGGGAGCGGGATTAAAACTACCTCTTAAAACGCGCCACAGGGCGTGTTTGCACACGTCATCTCAGGCCCCATCCCCTCACTTCCCCACTGTGTAAACACGCCCTGTGGTGCATTTCAAGTTGGGGAAATAATTCCCCTTCAATCCTGAGGGACCTTGTGGTCCAACTAGACCACTAGGTACCTCCAGTAAGTGCCACAGAGCTGCGTTGCAGAGAGATGTAAAAAGGGGCACGGCCTAGACCACCTCTCTGCAACGCAGCGCAGTGGCACTTACTGGAAGCACCTGGTGGGCTAGTTGGCCCCCAAGGTCCCTCAGGATTGAAGGGGAATTATTTCCCCAACTTGAAACGCACCACAGGGCTTGTTTGCACACGTTAACTCAGGCCCCGTCCCCGCCCTTCACCACTGTGTAAACACGCCCTGTGGCCATTTTTTGTTGGGAGATTAAGTTCATTTGAATCCTGAGGGTCCCTAGGGTCCAACTAGCCCACTAGGTACCTCCAGTAAGCGCCACAGAGCTGCGTTGCAGAGAGGTGTAAAAGTGGCACGGCCTGGACCACCTCTCTGCAACGCAGCTCAGTGGCGCTTACTGGAAGCACCTGGTGGGCTAGTTAGCCCCCAGAGGCCCTCAGGATTGAAGGGGAATTATTTCCCCAACTTAAAACGCGCCATAGGGGGGGTTTGCACACCTCACCTCAGGCCCCGTCCCCTCCCTTCCCCACTGTGTAAACACACCCTGTGGCCGTTTTTTAAGTTGGGAGATTAAGTCCCCTTGAATCCTGAGGATCCCTAGGGGCAAAATAGCCCACTAGGTACGTCCAGTAAGCGCCATTGCAGAGAGGTGTAAAAAAGGGCACAGCCTGCACCACCTCTCTGCAACGCAGAGCAGTGGCGCTTACTGGAAGCACCTGGTGGGCTAGTTGGCCCCCAGGGTCCCTCAGGATTGAAAGGGAATTATTTCCCCAACTTAAAATGCACCACAGGGCGTGTTTGCACACGTCACCTCAGGCCCCGTCCCCTCCCTTCACCACTGTGTAAACGCGCCCTGTGGCCGTTCTAAGTTGAAAGATTAAGTCCCCTTGAATCCTAAGGGTCCCTAGGGTCAAACTAGCCCACTAGGTACCTCCAGTAAGCGCCACAGAGCTGCGTTGCATAGTGGTGAAAAAAGGGGCGTGGCCTCAGAACACCTGTCTGCAACGCAGCTCCCTGGCGCATACTGGAGATACCTGTTGGGCTAGTTGGCCCTCAGGGACCCTCAGTATTGAAGGGGAATTAATTCCCCAACTTACAACTGGCCAGGGGGTGCGTTTGCAGAGTGCTGCAAGGAGGGGGCGTGGCCTCCGGCGCGATGCCGGTCTTTTATTTATTTTATTTTTTTAAGAAGGAGGGCTGTGTGGCCCCCCTTCTTTTTCTAATTTACTGGCCCTGGAGACCCCATCCCCCAGGGCCTGCACCCTAACTTTTTTTGTTGAAAAAAATAAATATGGCCCTCCCAAGTCCTTAATCGGCCCCGGGGACCCCAACCCCCGGGTCATGGCCTTTTTTTTTCTTTATTCTTTAGGAGGGGGCTGCGTTGCCCCCCTCCTCAGGCTACTTATGGCCCCGGGGACCCCATCCCCACGGGCCGGCCTTTGTTTTTTATTATTTTTAAAAAATATATATTTATAGAAACACCTAGGACATGCTGGACAAACCGTATGTACCTATCACCATGACGATTTGCGTGATATTCATTAAAAGGCGACTATGCATAGAATGAATCCACATGGAATGTATTTACACCGCTAGTGAAGCTCTGACGTGTCTGACGCCCTACCGTGCCTGATCCCGGTGCCCCCGCCGGTGGGTACTCTCCAAGTAGACACCCTTGGCGTTTATTTATACAAACATGGGTAGCTATTGACGAGCACATTTAATATACACGCACACCAAGCCATTCAAAGGGGATTCGACAAAAATTCGACCAAACTATGCAAGAAACCCCCCTCACGGTTAATAAAACACACATCCACCGCCGGATGTGTAATACTTTTTATTTTACTCTCTGGAAAGGAGACGAACCTCACTTGAGAGTCACAGCGTGCTCCTGGCTGAGCCCAATGCTGTGTTACACCCACCAGTGCCCGCCGAGTGCCTCACACCTCTGTCTTGTATTTCACCAGCTAGTGCGTATGCTATGACACTCTCTAGCCCATGTGCACTGTAACACCACCCCGTGAATATGTCATGCCACACTTGCCTTCACACGGGTTATATTGCCCCATCTAACGTGCCTTCCTCGATGCCTATGTTATAACGCACAGTGCTATGCCATACATATTACAATCTGGGATCCATATCTTTGTCACAGTGCATATGCAACGTTACACTCCCCAGCACATATTTTATATTACAACTTTAGAGACTAGTTAGGTTACACAACACTGCCCTGTGCATATTACACTCCAAGGTGCATATCGCATAGCACACGCTAGTGCCTGTGCTATCTCGCGCTCTCCAATGAATCTGTCATTGCGCACAATGTATTGCATATTATATTTCACGCCCCGGTTCATCTTATATCACACTTTTTGGTGCATAGTTTATACCATATACTATATCTAGTTTTCATTTTCAATCGTGCTCTCAGGACTATGTTCTATATAACACTGTGTTCACCTACCCTTTTCACGGGCATTACATTTTGCGATGAGGGTGGAGGGTCAGTGGGTGTTTCTGCCAAGTGAGCCCGGAGTCACAGTCACAAACGTCCTCTTCTTCCTGAATAAAAGTGAGATTATGCTGCATACTTGTTCATATTTTAAGTAGTTCGCACAGACACACATTTTAAAAACAATAAAGTTCCTAATACCCGCCTTCTCTGAACAGTTAGCTTGCTGTCCCATCCACCTCCTCCATATCCTCTGTTGTCTGAATCCATGGACTAGCCTCCTCCCTCCTGCCATGAATGGTCTTATGTTCTGCCACTGCCCTCCATTTAGCATGATGTACCAGTCCACTCCTCCTGCCCTCCATTGCCCAATTCTATGGCCCATCATTGACCTCCTGCTTAGCCTCTGTGCTTAGCTTGCTGCCCCTATTCTCCTCCCCCCTGCCCTCTTTGTGCATGCCCCTGCTCCATCCTTTTTGCCCACCATGTTCCATGGACCTGCCACTCCTATCTACTCTGAGTGTTCTGTTGAGCTGCACTCCCCTGCCACCTGCCTAGCATTGTCAGATGACTGTAACCTGTCCCTGCCACCTCCACCCTGCCTGTCCACATGCCATGCCCCTATCCCCTTCCTCCTGTCCTCCATGGTTCATTTTACTGCCACACCCTTCTGCCCTCCCTGGTCTGTTGTGCTGCAACTGCTCCTCCTGCCTGCCCCATGTGGTCTGTTGTGAGGCCCCTTCCCCTGAACTCTCTTGTCTGTGCCCAGGTCCTGACCCTCCCTTCTATCCTCCATGGCCCTTTATGCATGCCCCTGCACCCTCCTTCTTGCCCTCATAGCCATTGTGCTGCCACTAACCCTCCCGCTTGCCATGCATGGTCTTCTGTGCTGCCATGGCCACTCCCACCTTCCCTGTGTGGTCAGCTAGCTGTCCCTGACCCCTCCCACCTTCCCTCTATGGTCTGTGTGTATGCCATCATAGTCTCATTGTTGCTCTCCATGGTGTGTCTTGTTTCGAGTGCCCAACCTGCCTGACGTCCATGGTCATCTTGCTGCTCCTGCCCTGCCCCCTTGCCCCCAGCCCTCTGTTTCCATGTGCAGACCCCTATTCCCTCCCTCCTGGCTTGTCTGTTCCATTGTAATGCCCCTGATCCGTCCCTCCTGCCCTTTATGGTCTGTTATGCTGCAGCTTTCTCTCCTGTCTGTCCATTATGGTCAGCTAGCTACCATTGCCTCTTTCCCCTCTGTTCTCTGTTGTCCATGTGCATGGTCCTGTCCCCTCCCTATTGCTTTCTATGGATTGTTGTGCTGCACTCCCGTCCCGCATGCGCTGTGTGGTGTATTGTGCTGCTGCAAACCCTGATGCCTGCCCTGTAGGGTCAGTTTGGTGCACCTCTCCATGTCCCTCCTGTCCTCTGTTATCCGAGTCCATGTCCCTATCCCAATTCCTCCTGCCTACCATGATCCAATGTACCATACTTGCGAACATTTTGAACTTGGTAAGAGGGAGATTTTGAAAAAAAAACTGGGGTATTGATTTTCCCCTTTGAGTTACATTGAAAAAGAGGAGATTGTAGACAGGCGACAGATCAAATAAATACCATTTGTGCTTAAATACATTGGACGTTTCCTGGCTGAAACGGGTCTGTTGGCATGTATGGTTGTACTACCACTGCCTCTTCCTTCTGCCCACAATGGTCTATTATATTGCCACAGCCTCTCTTGCCAGTCCTGTATTGTTGGTTTGTTGCCCCTGCCCCCCTTTCCACTGCCCTCCATAGTCTGTTGTGCTGCCACTGCCCTTCCTGCCTGCCCAGTGTGGTCAAATTGTTGCATCTGCACTCTCCTACCTGCCTTCAATTTTCAGAGTCCGTGCCCCTGGTCTCTGCCTCTCAACAGTATCCCAATGAACAACTAGATTGCTAACATTCTATATTTATTACAAAAGTGTGGAACGCCTGACGTCGTCTTGATGTAATCAAAACTGTAATACCTAGAGTATTTCCTCTAGAAATTACAGATATGAGAGGGTCTTATTGGCATCAAAATTATGGTTAGTGCTCTAAAAAACTAAAATGAGGACATATTTTCTGAGTTTTCAAATAGCGACAAAGAACTTTTAAATTATTTGTAATCTTTATGTTTTTTTATCCAGTTGACCACTTGATTAAATGTTGCACCTAGGGGAGAGGATGTGGTGTTACTTCCAGAGCTGCAGACTTTGCAACTGGGGAACCAGGTTGGAGTTTCTGCTTCAGCTCAACATTCTGTGATTCTGGTCAAATCATTTAATCTCCCCATGTCTACAACCAAAATGAATTTTATCTTGTGTGATGTAACCAATGCTCATGTAAAGCACTCCAATACCTGACAAGTCTGCACTATATAAATCTGCAAATACACAAAAAATAAGGGGCAGATTTATGAGGCCCTTGCGCCTCATATACGCCGCCGTTGCGTCACAGCCGTGACGCAGCCGTGGCGCAAATCCTGCGCCATGCTGCGGGGTATTTACAACGTGACGCATCTGGGAGATGCGTCACGTTGTAAAGCCCTGCGCCAGCAGTAGGCGTACCTGTGCAGAGGGGGGCGTTCCGTCGCAGGAACGCCTCCTAAAAGTGGCTGAGTGAAATCCACAAGATTTCACTCAGTCACTTTTGAGCCCATGCTGCGTCAAAACCCTGCGCCTGCTTGAAGCAGGCGTAAGGATTGACGCAGCATTGTGAAGATAGGTCCCCCCAAAGCATTGCTGGAGCTGCGTCGCGCTTGCGACGCAACTCCAGCAATGCGCCACTTTTACGGCACGCATATGTGCCGTTTTTGCCCCATGGTGCGCCGCATTGTAAATGCGGCGCATCCATGGTGGCGGAGCTGTGGCGCACAATAACTGGCGCATCCCTGCTGATATGCAGGGATGCGCCAGTTATTATAAATCTGCCCCTAAGTGTTTTGCACACTTCTGTCATTGGGCTACATGTGGGCTACATCTGGGTGATATTTGTGCTGCATTTGGGCTCTTTTGTCTCTGGTGGCCATCTTGGGAGATTTATTTGTTATGAAGTTTCCTAATTTCCTCATTTACTGCAGTCTCTTCAGTAGGAAATGCTTTCAGTTTTTTACTTTGATTCCATCAAGAAGGTATTCAGATATGTCACACATTTGCCATAAATTCGGAATGTTAGCACTCTAGTTGCTCATTAGATCACTGTAGTAAAGCTACTGCTCACCAGGGAAGTCTGCTGCTGGTATTCAAAGTGCATGTTTCAGTCTGCATGTCAGAATTCCTTTATGAAATAGAAGAGGGTTTGAGAAGTCAAAATGTGCCCTAAGTTTTCTTTCTGCAGCACCAATCATAATTTCTATGGCAAAATGAAGCCCCTCATTTTGTTCCTTTGTAAATTAAATGTTTTAAGTGTTACCACTTTATTCCAATCAAGATGGCTTCAGGTGTGCCATACTTTTGTCATAAGTAAGACTGTTAGCGCTCTAGTTGTTCATTAGAACACTCTGGGACATTCTGTCATTGGGCTATACTTGGGCTACATCTGGGTGATATTTGGGCTACATTTGGGTTCTTTTGTCTCTGGTGGCCATTTTGGGAGACTTATTTGTTATGATGTTTCCTAATTTCCTCATTTACTACAGTCTCCTCAGTAGGAAATACTTTCAGTTTTTTACTTTGATTCCATCAAGAAGGCATTCAGATGTGTCACACATTTGCCATAAATTCAGAATGTTAGCACTCTAGTTGCTTATTAGATCAATGTAGTAAAGCTACTGCTCACCAGGGAAGTCTGCTGCTGGTATTGAAAGTGCATGTTTCAGTCTGCATGTCAGAATTTTTTAATGAAATAGAAGAGGATTTGAGAAGTCACTCAAAATGTGTCAGAATTTTTCTTTCTGCAGCACTAATCATACTTTCTATGGCAAAATGAACCCCCTCATTTTGTTCCTTTTTAAATTAAATGTTTTAAGAGTTACCACTTTATTCCAACCAAGATGGCTTCAGGTGTGCCATACGTTTGTCATAAGTAGGACTGTTAGCGCTCTAGTTGTTCTTTAGAACACTCTGGGAAGCTGCAGTAGAACACAAAGGAATCAACTGACAGTCTCTGCCCTTGTTGGATGTACATGTTTTACTGAGAATGTAAGACTTCATTCTCACATGATTGAGAAAGATAATGTGAATTTACAGAAAATATGCTCTCAGTTTAGCTTATAGATCACCTTCCAAACCTCTGTGGGAAAAGCATGAGAAAATAGTTTTCTCTCAAACATGATTCATGATATCCCAGCAGAAGGCTTTTTCACATGGTAAAATCACCATAGAACACACCACAATTCCTAAAATGAGTATGGTACCATCAACAAATTATTTATAATGGAACTGAAGTCTTAAAACCTTCTATTAACTGCAATGCTTTTTAATGAGGTGCTATCATGTATATTGGTCCCAAGATGGCTGCCAACACTTCTTGGATGAAGTGCTGACAGCCAATCAGATCTCACGGTGAGATGTGTGGTTAGGCTCCGCCCAGATATATATGTGATTTTACTTTTGATTTTCTCAGGAACTACTGAACAGTTTGACACCATATATGCAAAAGGCACATGCCTGACCTGAGGACTACCTCTTTGCCAAATTTCAAGTAATTCTGTTCAGCCGTTCGGGCTGTACCTTCGACTAAAGGTCCTATGGGAAAATGCATGGGGAAAACGCGTTTTGGGACCCCCCTTTCTTCTCAGCCCCCGCTTGACTAATCACCCCGAGACTTTCAGGGTAGGAGCTGAGCGGAGCACCCCATTAGTTTTGAAAATTTCACGAAGATAAGTCAACCGGCGCCAAAGTTATTCAAAATAGAATTTTTAGATTTCCTATGGGAACTCGGTCCTAACTATAACTATCTACTGGCGACCGCCAGTAGATAATATATATATATATATATATATTCACTGAAAAAACCATAGGTTTCAGGGGGGTTATAGTTAGCTGGACTTTTCACTTGTACAAAACGATTGAAATTCCCCCGTTATAGTTAGTTCAGCTAACTATAACTCGCGCGCCCGCAATGCACTACTGATGACGTCACATATTACATCACTCATGACATGGTCAGTGACATCACTCATGACATCACTGATGACATCTCAAATGACATCACTGATGACATCACTGATGACATCATCCAGTGAATGTGTGTTTTTCTGAAAATTAAATATGTTTTATATATGTATATCTCAAGGTCGATGGAAGAATAAATGGGTATATAAGTATCTAAATGGATGATTTGTTTTTGAAAAATTGATTGTGTAACTGACTGATTAAGTGTATCATAGTGAATACATGGCCTAGTGAGTAATGTTTAAATATGTAAATATCTGTATCAGTCTCTCACTTTGTGTATAAGTGGCTGCATGGGTTGGTGAGTAGCTACATGGGTGTCTATATAGGTTATTAGTTGGTTTTTTGAGTATCAGTCTGAGTGTCTGCATGGTTCGGTAGGGGGTATTACGTAGTGCATAGTTGCATGAATGAGTGACTCACTGTTTGTATGTGTTGAAGACAGCATGTGTGCAGGACTGTATGGGAGGATGAGTGTGTGTATGGGTGTGTTAGTGAGTGAATGACTGTCTCAATAGTGTCTTTATGAGTAACTACATATGTTTTAAACTAGTATATGTGACTATTGGTGTATATAAGTGAGTATATGTGAGAGTGAGAGATTGAAAGAGTTCCTGTATGAATAAGTATGTGTTTCTATAAGTGATTGTTTAAAAGACTAAGTATGTGTAAGTTTCCGTAGAATTAAGTGTGGTGGTGTGTGTATAACTGTATATGCAAGTAAATGTATGTTTGATTCTTTATTAGCATGAGTGTCTATGTGTGTGAGTAACTCTATGGATGAGTGGCATTGTGTAACAGGATGTATAGGTGTATGAGCACATATGATGAGTGAGTACATGTATGAGTGACTGTATAGGACTGTTGGTGAATGAGTGGATGTGTATGTGGATCTTAGAATTACTGAAGAGGTTGTTGTAACTGGTATTGGTATGTCCATTGTTTTGAAAATTGTAGTCTCTATTTTTGAATGTGTGTATCAAAGGTTATATTAGGGTGAGAGGAGGTCTGCTACTCTATCACAAGGATGATGTGATCAGTGATGTCATCAGTGATGTCATTTGAGATGTCATCAGTGATGTCATCAGTGATGTCACTGACCATGTCATGAGTGATGTAATAAGTGACGTCATCAGCAGTGCATTGCGGGCGCGCGGGTTATAGTTAGCTGAACTAACCATAACGGGGGAATTTCAATCGTTTTGTACAAGTGAAAAGTCCAGCTAACTATAACCCCCCTGAAACCTATGGTTTTTTCAGTGAATTTCTGAGGTTTTTTAAATGCTAATTCCTAACTATAACGTGCCTGAAACCTATGGTTTTTTCTGTGAATTTCAAAGGTTTTTTAAATGCTAATTTCTAACTATGCCTACAGAGATAGGACATGTGAAGAAAGAAGAAAAAATGCACAGAAAGAAAAAAAAGAAGTGCAGAAAGAAGCAACAGAAGTTCTCAAAGACGAAGAAAAGTGCAGGAAGAAGGATAACGTGCAGAAAGAACAAAAAGAAGAGCAGAAAGAAGCCTTGTTGCAAAATCATCCTGTACCCTCAACTTTTTCAGACGGATACTGGTGGTAACTGAGTCTGACTAACCAGTCCTAGAGCCAGTGCTATGTTAAAAGACACTTAGGATACAGTGAAAACACCTACATACACTAGGGAACATTATGCGTTGGGGTCCCCCTGTGATTAGCATGACCTCCTCTGTAAGCCCCTAGTATATAATAGGGCAGGGGGATTAAAACTACCTCTTAAAACAGGCCACAGGGCGTTTTTGCACACGTTAACTCAGGCCCCGTCCCCTCGCTTCACCACTGTGTAAACACGCCCTGTGTCCGTTTTTAGTTGGGAGATTAAGTTCATTTGAATCCTGAGGGTCCCTAGGGTCCAACTAGCCCACTAGGTACCTCCAGTAAGTGCCACAGAGCTGCGTTGCAGAGAGGTGTAAAAAGTGGCCCGGCCTGGACCACCTCTCTGCAATGCAGCTCAGTGGCGCTTACTGGAAGCACTTGGTGGGCTAGTTAGCCCCCAGGGGCCCTCAGTATTGAAGGGAAATTATATCCCCAATTTAAAACGTGCCATAGTGCGTGTTTGCACACGTCACCTCAGGCCCCGTCCCCTCCCTTCACCACTGTGTAAATGCGCCCTGTGGCTGTTCTAAGTTGAGAGATTAAGTCCCCTTGAATCCTAAGGGTCCCTAGGGTCATACTAGACCACTAGGTACCTCCAGTAAGCGCCACAGAGCTGCGTTGCAGAGAGGTGTAAAAAGGGGCTTGGCCTCAGAACACCTGTCTGCAGCGCAGCTCCCTGGCGCATACTGGAGATGTCTGTTGGGCTTGTTGGCCCTCAGGGACCCTCAGTATTGAAGAGGAATTAATTCCCCAACTTACAACTCGCCAGGGGGCGCGTTTGCAGAGTGCTGCAAGGAGGGGGCGTCACCTCCGGCACGATGCCAGTCTTTTATTTATTTTAATTTAATCCCCAGGGCCGGCCACTGTTTTTTATTATTTTAAAAAAAAATATATTTATAGACACACCTAGGACATGCTGGACAAACCGTACGTACCTATCACCATGACGATTTGCGTGATATTCATTAAAAGGCGACTATGCATACAATGAATCCACGTGGAATGTATTTACACCACTAGTGAAGCTCTGCCATGTCTGATGCCCTACCGTGCCTAATCGCGGTAGACACCCTTGTTGTTTATTTATATAAACATGGGTAGCTATTGACGGGCACATTTAATACACATGCACACCAAGCCATTCAAAGGGGATTCGACAAAAATTCGACCAAAACTATGCAAGAAACCCCCCTCACGATTAATAAAACACACATCCACTGCCGGATGTGTAATACTTTTTATTTTACTCTCTGGAAAGGGGACGAACATCACTTGAGAGTCACAGCGCGCTCCTGGCAGAGCCCAATGCTGTGTTACACCCACCATTGCCTGCTGAGTGCCACACACCTCTGTGTTGTATTCCACTAGCTAGTGCATATGCTATGACACTCTCTAGCCCATGTGCACTGTAACACCACCCCGTGAATATGTCATGCCACACTTGTCTTCGCACGGGTTATATTGCCCCATCTAACGTGCCTTCCTCGATGCCTATGTTATAACACACAGCGCTATGCCATACATATTACAATCTGGGATCCATATCTTTGTCACAGTGCATATGCAACGTTACACTCCCCAGCACATATTTTATATTACAACTTTAGAGACTAGTTAGGTTACACAACACTGCCCTGTGCATATTACACTCCAAGGCGCATATCGCATAGCACGCGCTAGTGCCTGTGCTATCTCGCGCTCTCCAATGAATCTGTCATTGCGCACAATGTATTGCATATTATATTTCATGCCCGGTTCATCTTATATCACACTTTTTGGTGCATAGTTTATACCATACACTATATCTAGTTTTCATTTTCAATCATGCTCTCAGGACTATGTTCTATATAAAACTGTGTTCACCTACCCTTTTCACGGGCATTACATTTTGCGATAGGGGGTGGAGGGTCAGGGGGTGTTTCTGCCAAGTGAGCCCGGAGTCACAGTCACAAACGTCCTCTTCTTCCTGAATAAAAGTGAGATTATGCTGCATACTTGTTCATATTTTAAGTAGTTCGCACAGACACACATTTTAAAAACAATAAAGTTCCTAATACCCGCCTTCTCTGAACAGTTAGCTTGCTGCCCCATCCCCCTCCTCCCTATCCTCTGTTGTGTGAATCCATGGACTAGCCTCCTCCCTCCTGCCATGCATGGTCTGATGTGCTGCCACTGCCCTCAATTTAGTATGATGTACCAGTCCACTCCTCCTGCCCTCCATTGCCCAATTCTATGTCCCATCATTGACCTCCTGCTTAAACTCTGTGCTTAGCTTGCTGCCCCTATTCTCCTTCCCCCTGCCCTACGATGTCTTTGTGCATGCCCCTGCTCCATCCTTTTTGCCCACCATGTTCCATGGACCTGCCACTCCTATCTACTCTGAGTGTTCTGTTGAGCTGCCACTCCCCTCCCACCTGCCTAGCATTGTCAGATGACTGTAACCTGTCCCTGCCACCTCCACTCTACCTGTCCACATGCCATGCCCCTATCCTCTTCCTCCTGTCAACATGGTCCATTGTACTGCCACACCCTTCTGCTCTCCCTGGTCTGTTGTGCTGCAACTGCTCCTCCTGCCTGCCCCGTGCGGTCTGTTGTGAGGCCCCTTCCCCTGAACTTTCTTGTCTGTGCACAGGTCCTGACCCTCCCTTCTATCCTCCATCGTCCTTTGTGCATGCCCCTGCACCCTCCTTCTTGCCCATCATAGCCATTGTGCTACCACTAACCCTCCCACTTGCCATGCATGGTCTTCTGTGCTGCCATGGCCCCTCCCACCTTCCCTGTGTGGTCAGTTAGCTGCCCCTGACCCCCTCCCACCTTCCCTCCATGGTCTGTGTGTATGCCATCACAGTCTCACTGTTGCTCTTCATGGTGTGTCTTGCTTCTAGTGCCCATCCTGCCTGACCTCCATGGCTATCTTTCTGCTCCTGCCCTGCTCCCTTGCCCCCAGCCCTCTGTTTACATGTGCAGACCCCTACTCCCTCCCTCCTGGCTTGTCTGTTCCATTGTAATGCCCATGATCCGTCCCTCCTGCCCTTTATGGTCTGTTATGCTGCAGCTTTCTCTCCTGTCTGTCCATTATGGTCAGCTAGCTACCATTGCCTCTTGCCCCTCCGATCTCTGTTGTCCATGTGCATGGTCCTGTCCCCTCCCTCTTGCTTTCTATGGATTGTTGTGCTGCACTCCCGTCCCGCATGCTCTGTGTGGTGTATTGTGCTGCTGCAAACCCTGATGCCTGCCCTGCAGTGTCAGTTTGGTGCACCTCTCCATGTCCCTCCTGTCCTCTGTTATCCAAGTCCATGTCCCTACCCCATTTCCTTCCATGATCCAATGTACCATACTTGCGAACATGTTGAACTTGGTAAGAGGGAGATTTTGAAAAAAAACTGGGGTATTGATTTTCCCCTTTGAGTTACATTGAAAAAGAGGAGATTGTAGACAGGAGACAGATCAAATAAAGCCCATTTGAGCTTAAAAACATTGGACGTTTGTTTCCTGGCTGAATCGGGTCTGTTGCCATGTATGGTTGTACTACCATTGCCTCTTCCTTCTGCCCACAATGGTGTATTACATTGCCACAGCCTCTCTTGCAAGTCCTGTATTGTTGGTTTGTTGCCCCTGCCCCCCTTTCCACTGCCCTCCATAGTCTGTTGTGCTGCCACGGCCCTTCCTGCCTGCTCAGTGTGGTTAAATTGTTGCCTTTGCACCCTCCTACCTGCCTTCAATTTTCAGAGTCCGTGGCCCTGGCCTCTGCCTCTCAACAGTATCCTAATGAACAACTAGATTTCTAACATTCTATATTTATTACAAAAGTGTGGAACGCCTGACGTCATCTTGATGTAATCAAAACTGTAATACCTAGAGCATTTCCTTTAGAAATTACATATATGAGAGGGTCTTATTGGCATCAAAATTATGGTTAGTGCTCTAAAAGACTAAAATAAGGACATATTTTCTGAGTTTTCAAATAGCGACAAAGCACTTTTAAATTACTTGTTATCTTTATGTTTTTTTATCCAGTTGACCACTTGATTAAATGTTGCACTTAGGGGAGAGGATGTGGTGTTACTTCCAGAACTGCAGACTTTGCAACTGGGGACCAGGTTGGAGTTTCTTCTTCAGCTCGACATTCTGTGATTCTGGTCAAATCACTTAGTCTCCGCATGTCTACAACCAAAATGAATTTAAGTTCAGGGGAAGGGGCCTCACAACAGACCGCACGGGGCAGGCAGGAGGAGCAGTTGCAGCACAACAGACCAGGGAGAGCAGAAGGGTGTGGCAGTACAATGGACCATGTTGACAGGAGGAAGAGGATAGGGGCATGGCATGTGTACTCTCTACTACTCACTCTACTACTCATTCTCTACTACTCATTCTCTACTACTCTCTCTCTGCTACTCAGTCTCCACTACTCACTCTCTACTACTCTCTACTACTCACTCTCTAATACTCACTCTCTACTACTCCCTCTACTACTCGCTCTCTACTACTCTCTACTACTCCCTCTACTACTCCCTCTCTACTACTCTCTACTTCTCACTCACTACTACTCTCTACTACTCACTCTCTACTACTCACTCTCTACTACTCACTACTACTCTCTCATACTCACTCTCTGCTACTCTCTCTACTACTCTCTACTACTCTCTCTACTACTCTCTCTCTACTCTCTTACTCTCTATAACTCATCCTCTACTCTCTACCTCTCTACCTTTCTCTACCTCTCTCTCTACTACTCACTCTACTACTCACTCTACTACTCACTCTACTACTCACTCTACTACTCACTCTACTACTCTCTACTACTCTCTACTACTCTTTCTGCTACTCACTTTCTACTACTCTCTACTACTCACTCTCTACTACTCACTCTCTACTACTCTACTACTCTCTACTACTCTCTCTACTACTCACTCTCTACTACTCACCCTCTACTACTCTCTCTCTACTATACACTCTCTACTACTTGCTCTCTACTACTCACTCTACTACTCACTCTACTACTCACTCTCTACTACTCCCTACTACTCACTCTACTACTCACTCTCTACTACTCACTCTCTACTTCTCCACTACTCTCTACTAATCACTCTCTACCACTCACTCTGTACTACTCTCTACTACTCTCTCTACTACTCTCTACTACTCACTCTCTCTACTACTCACTCTCTACTACTCACTCTCTACTACTCACTCTCTACTACTCTCTCTCTACTACTCTCTCTCTACTACTCTCTACTACTCACTCTCTACTACTCTCTACTACCCACTCTCTACTACTCTCTACTACTCACTCTCTACTACTCTCTACTACTCACTCTACTACTCATTCTCTACTACTCATTCTCTACTACTCTCTCTCTGCTACTCAGTCTCCACTACTCACTCTCTACTACTCTCTACTACTCACTCTCTAATACTCACTCTCTACTACTCCCTCTACTACTCACTCTCTACTACTCTCTACTACTCCCTCTACTACTCCCTCTCTACTACTCTCTACTTCTCACTCACTACTACTCTCTACTACTCACTCTCTACTACTCACTCTCTACTACTCACTACTACTCTCTCATACTCACTCTCTGCTACTCTCTCTACTACTCTCTACTACTCTCTCTACTACTCTCTCTCTACTCTCTACTCTCTATTACTCATCCTCTACTCTCTACATCTCTACCTTTCTCTACCTCTCTCTCTGCTACTCTCTACCTCTCTACCTCTACCTCTCTACCTCTACCTCTCTACCTCTACCTCTCTACCTCTACGTCTCTACCTCTACATCTCTACCTCTCTCTACCTCTCTCTACACGCACACATATGCACATATATGCATTTATATATATGTATGTGTATATATATGTATATACATACATATATAAACATATATATAATCTGCATATTTATATAAATACAAATATAAATGCATATCCAGATATGCATGTTATTTACATGAAATTTTGAAAAACACTAATAAAAGCAAAGCTAAAAAACCACCTAATTACAAACAGAATTGCTTTAACTTAAACGAGGGCGAGACCTGTTGCATTTTCAATGCTTGTTTACTTTGGTTCCATCAAGAAGGCATTCAGATGTGACACATTTGCCATAAATTCTGAATGGTAGCACTCTAGTTCCTCATTAGATCACTGTAGTAAAGCTACTGCTCACCAGGGAAGTCTGCTGCTGGTATTCAAAGTGCATGTTTCAGTCTGCATGTCAGAACTTTTTAATGAAATAGAAGAGGATTTGAGAAGTCAAAATGTGCCCTAAGTTTTCTTTCTGCCGCACTAGTCATAATTTCTATGGCAAAATGAACCCCCTCATTTTGTTCCTTTGCAAATTAAATGTTTTAAATGTTACCACTTTATTCCAATCAAGATGGCTGCAGGTGTGCCATACCTTTGTCATAAGTAAGACTGTTAGCGCTCTAGTTGTTCTTTAAAACACTCTGGGATTTCTGTCATTGGGCTATACTTGGGCTACATCTCGGTGATATTTGTGCTACATTTGGGCTCTTTTGTCTCTGGTGGCCATCTTGGGAGACTTGTTATGAAGTTTCCTAATTTCCTCATTTACTGCAGTCTCCTCAGTAGGCATACTGTCAGTTTTTTACTTTGATTCAATGAAGAAGGCATTCAGATGTGTCACACATTTGCCATAAATTCAGAATGTTAGCACTCTAGTTGCTCATTAGATCACTGTAGTAAAGCTACTGCTCACCAGGGAAGTCTGCTGCTGGTATTGAAAGTGCATGTTTCAGTCTGCATGTCAGAATTCTTTAATGAAATAGAAGAGGATTTGAGAAGTCACTCAAAATGTGCCCTAATTTTTCTTTCTGCAGCACTAATTATACATTCTATGGCAAAATGAACCCTCTCATTTTGTTCCTTTTTAAATTAAATGTTTTAAATGTTACCACTTTATTCCTCTCAAGATGGCTTCAGGTGTGTGCCATACCTTTGTCATAAGTAAGACTGTTAGCGCTCTAGTTGTTCTTTTGAACACTCTGGGAAGCTGCAGTAGAACACAAAGGAATCAACTGACAGTCTCTGCCCTTGTTGGATGTACATGTTTTACTGAGAATGTCAGACTTCATTCTCACATGACTGAGAAAGATAATGTGAATTTACAGAAAATATGCTCTCAGTTTAGCTTATAGATCACCTTCCAAACCTCTGTGGGAAAAGCATGTGAAAATAGTTTTCTCTCAAACATGATTCATGATATCCCAGCAGAAGGCTTTTTCACATGGTAAAATCACCTTAGAACATACTACAATTCCTAAAATGAGTATGGTACCATCAACAAATGATTTATAATGTAACTAAAGTCTTAAAACCTTCTATTAACTGCAATGCTTTTTAATGAGGTGCTATCATGTATATTGGTCCCAAGATGGCTGCCAACACTTCTTGGATGAAGTGCTGACAGCCAATCAGATCTCACAATGAGATGTGTGGTTAGGCTCCGCCCAGATATGTATATGATTTTACTTTTGATTTTCTCAGGAACTACTGAACGGATTTACACCATATATGCAAAAGGCTCATGCCTGACCTGAGGACTACCTCTTTGCCAAATTTCAAGTAATTCTGTTCCGCCGTTCTGGCTGTAGCTGTGTCTAAAGGTCCTATGGAAAAATGCATGGGGAAAACGTGTTTTGGGACCCCCCTTTTTTCTCGGCCCCTGCTTGACGAATCACCCTGAGACTTTCAGGGTAGGAGCTGAACGGAGCGCCCCATTAGTTTTGAAAATGTCGCGAGGATTCGTCAACCGGCGCCAAAGTTATTCAAAATAGAATTTTGAGATTTCCTATGGAAACTAGGTTGTAACTATAACTATCTACTGGCGACCACCAGTAGATAATTACCTACTGGCGGTCGCCAGTAGGTAGTTATAGTTAGGACCCTGTTTCCATAGGAAATCCGCAACATTCTATTTTGAATAACTTTGGCGCCGGTCGACGAATCCTCGCGAATTTTTCAAAATAGGTGGGGCGCTACGCTCCGCTCCTACCCTGAAAGTCTCGGGGGGATTCGTCAAGTGGGGGCTGAGAAAAAAGGGGGGTCCCAAAACGCGTTTTCCCCATGCATTTTTCCATAGGACCTTTAGACAGGGCTACAGCCCGAACGGCTGAACAGAATTACTAGAAATTTGGCAGAGAGGTAGTCCCCAGGTCAAGGAAGTGCCTTTTGTAGGTTTGGTGTAAATCTGTTCAGTAGATTATGAGAAAATAGCCTTTAAATCAATATATATATATCTAAGCGCGCTCCGTGCGCGCTGGGTGCGCGCACCTCGTCGTGCGCGAGCGCAATTCTGATTGGTTGTTAGATCTTAGTAAACATTCGAATCGGTGGAAATCAGGAAGCGGCGGCCGCCATTTTGTCTATCGCATAAAGAGGGGGTGATAAACAAAGGGGGAGAACTTGAAAAGGGGGCAGAGTGGGTAGAAATAGACCCAGTAGGCATTGTAAGGGGGTCAAAGTAGGACTTTGTAGGGCAAAAAAAAAGATTAATATTTTGTTAAAAAATATCGCCGAGTGCGCGCACCCAGCGCGCACCCGAAAAAAAACTTAATAAAACAAATTTAAAAAAAATCGCATTTAAGTGTTTAGATATAAGGTGGCTCTAAAAAGAGCCCTTGTGTTTATTGTTTGTTTTTTGGTACCTACAAGTAAGTACCGATGCAGAGTCTGAGGTTCAAGAGGAAGACTCTGTTCCCTTCATCATTGAAGTGCACACCATCTCCTCTATAAATGTCTTGCATGTCGTAACGCAAGTTGTTGTGGTAAATGGAACCCATACCATAGTCTCTGAGGAAAGCAGAAATAGATTTGTTGACGTGCTTCCTTGCTTTGTCAATCTGCGGACAAAATTGTTTGGACCAGTTCCACTTTTGCCTTTGGCATATGTTAGAATATACAAAGGCAGTTTGTGGAAAAAGCGACATCAATTGCACAAAGGTGTCCTTAATAAGCATTTCCAGACCTACCCCAGTTAAAGTGCCTAGATCATTACCACCACAGTGCACAATAATAAGGTTAGGCTGTGGGAGATGTTGAAAGGTTTTCACCAAAGGCATTAATTGGTGCCACTTTAACCCTCTCTGACCAATCCATTTGATGTCTACATTTGGCAAAGCAAGGTCTCTCACCATACCTCTTTTCTCTGCAAATTTTTCACTCCAGAAGACATAGCTGTGTCCTACAATCCACACTGTGAACATCTTCAAAGGAGATCTGGATGCACTCAGGAGGTGTCTTTCAATAGAAAGGCAAAAAGAAATGAAAGACAGTTGAAAAATGGGGGCACACATACTTTTTTTATAAAAAGAACTCATTGGCTGTTTCAAACCATTCTACACTAAAAACTAGGCTGTATGTTTAAATTTTAAAAAGCATGTATTGCATTGGTTCAGAAAAAAGTGTGAAAAAAGAACATTAGTTTGGATTTGCTGTTAGGTTTGAAAAGTCAAGCACTCTTGCTCTTTGGAAATGAAACATTGTGTGGCGAACTTCTGACCTAACTCCACACAGCAGTGTTCCATGAGCTGTTGCTATGGTAGCAGGCAGAAGTCAAGTTGGGGGAAGGGTACTAGGCAGAAGTCAAGTAGGGGGAAGGGTACTTTTGGAAAAGGGTTGGTTTTCAACCAATAGAAATGTGTGATTACATTTGAAAAAAAGGGGGAAGCACTGAGATTTGAAATTAACATGTATATGTGTGGAAAAAGAGAGGGAAAGTTTGCCATTATCTGGTTCTGCTGAGAGGAGAGAGGTGTAGAGAACAGAGGTCCTGGCTCTGATAATCTGCTGTTTGAGTGCCACATTTCTATCACAACTAAGTAATTTTAAAGGTGAGGTTAGAGTTTGAGAGGAGATGTATATGGTAAATTAAGAAATGAATAATAGAAATGTATTTCTTTTTGTTGAAGTTGTGTTTATTATTTTCTGTTTTGGGAGAAATTTAAATGTGAGGAACATGTAAAATAATATGGACTATGTTTTCACGATAAATTAAGGAGTATTGGTCTGGACATGGGCTTTTTAAAAAATCTGAAAAGTGGATTCATAATGTGTCAGTCTGTAAAAGTGAATATTACTTGTCAAAAAAAAAGAGCAGTAAGTGTGCTTTCAAATTGGCAAAGAAATTTCGTTTAGTGACTAATGTGAAAACATGACTCTGTGTGCAAAGAGGAATTACAGGCAGAGATTTATTACGTTTTGCTCTGGTGATTTCACAGTTGCATTAGTAGGAAAAAGGGGGAAAAATTTTTTGGTGCAGAAGCAGACTCTTAGCACACACCCAGCTCCTTTCCATGTATAATCATGCACAGTATTCACAAGCGAGTGGGGTTTGAGGTTTCAGTCTGTAATGCAAATACATTCAGCATCACTAAGGCTGGTTGCCCTTGCTGGAGTGTAGGCAGTCACCCAGCATACACATGGTGGTGGTCTGAAAAAGCAGTCTGGACATGGGCTTTTTAAAAAATCTGAAAAGTGGATTCATAATGTGTCAGTCTGTAAAAGTGAATATTACTTGTCAAAAAAAAGAGCAGTAAGTGTGCTTTCAAATTGGCAAAGAAATTTCGTTTTGTGACTAATGTGAAAACATGACTCTGTGTGCAAAGAGGAATTACAGGCAGAGATTTATTGCGTTTTGCTCTGGTGATTTCACAGGTGCATTAGTAGGAAAAAGGGGGAACCATTTTTTGGTGCAGAAGCAGACTCTTAGCACACACCCAGCTCCTTTCCATGTATAATCATGCACAATATTCACAAGCGAGTGGGGTTTGAGGTTTCAGTCTGTAATGCAAATACATTCAGCATCACTAAGGCTGGTTGCCCTTGCTGGAGTGTAGGCAGTCACCCAGCATACATATGGTGGTGGTCTGAAAAAGCAGTCTGGACATGGGCTTTTTAAAAAATCTGAAAAGTGGATTCATAATGTGTCAGTGTGTAAAAGTGATTATTACTTGTCAAAAAAAAAGAGCAGTAAGTGTGCTTTCAAATTGGCAAAGAAATTTCGTTTTGTGACTAATGTGAAAACATGACTCTGTGTGCAAATAGGAATTACAGGCAGAGATTTATTGCGTTTTGCTCTGGTGATTTCACAGTTGCATTAGTAGGAAAAAGGGGGAGCGATTTTTTGGTGCAGAAGCAGACTCTTAGCACACACCCAGCTCCTTTCCATGTATAATCATGCACAGTATTCACAAGCGAGTGGGGTTTGAGGTTTCAGTCTGTAATGCAAATACATTCAGCATCACTAAGGCTGGTTGCCCTTGCTGGAGTGTAGGCAGTCACCCAGCATACACATGGTGGTGGTCTGAAAAAGCAGTCTGGACATGGGCTTTTTAAAAAATCTGAAAAGTGGATTCATAATGTGTCAGTCTGTAAAAGTGATTATTACTGGTCAAAAAAAAAGAGCAGTAAGTGTGCTTTCAAATTGGCAAAGACATTTCGTTTTGTGACTAATGTGAAAACATGACTCTGTGTGCAAATAGGAATTACAGGCAGAGATTTATTGCGTTTTGTTCTGGTGATTTCACAGTTGCATTAGTAGGAAAAAGGGGGAGCGTTTTTTTGGTGCAGAAGCAGACTCTTAGCACACACCCAGCTCCTTTCCATGTATAATCATGCACAGTATTCACAAGCGAGTGGGGTTTGAGGTTTCAGTCTGTAATGCAAATACATTCAGCATCACTAAGGCTGGTTGCCCTTGCTGGAGTGTAGGCAGTCACCCAGCATACACATGGTGGTGGTCTGAAAAAGCAGTCTGGACATGGGCTTTTTAAAAAATCTGAAAAGTGGATTCATAATGTGTCAGTCTGTAAAAGTGATTATTACTTGTCAAAAAAAAAGAGCAGTAAGTGTGCTTTGAAATTGGCAAAGAAATTTCGTTTTGTGACTAATGTGAAAACATGACTCTGTGTGCAAAGAGGAATTACAGGCAGAGATTTATTGCGTTTTGCTCTGGTGATTTCACAGTTGCATTAGTAGGAAAAAGGGGGAACCATTTTTTGGTGCAGAAGCAGACTCTTAGCACACACCCAGCTCCTTTCCATGTATAATCATGCACAGTATTCACAAGCGAGAGGGGTTTGAGGTTTCAGTCTGTAATGCAAATACATTCAGCATCACTAAGGCTGGTTGCCCAAGCTGGAGTGTAGGCAGTCACCCAGCATACACATGGTGGTGGTCTGAAAAAGCAGTCTGGACATGGGCTTTTTAAAAAATCTGAAAAGTGGATTCATAATGTGTCAGTCTGTAAAAGTGATTAATACTTGTCAACAAAAAAGAGCAGTAAGTGTGCTTTGAAATTGGCAAAGAAATTTCGTTTTGTGACTAATGTGAAAACATGACTCTGTGTGCAAATAGGAATTACAGGCAGAGATTTATTGCGTTTTGCTCTGGTGATTTCACAGTTGCATTAGTAGGAAAAAGGGGGAGCGTTTTTTTGGTGCAGAAGCAGACTCTTAGCACACACCCAGCTCCTTTCCATGTATAATCATGCACAGTATTCACAAGCGAGTGGGGTTTGAGGTTTCAGTCTGTAATGCAAATACATTCAGCATCACTAAGGCTGGTTGCCCTTGCTGGAGTGTAGGCAGTCACCCAGCATACATATGGTGGTGGTCTGAAAAAGCAGTCTGGACATGGGCTTTTTAAAAAATCTGAAAAGTGGATTCATAATGTGTCAGTCTGTAAAAGTGATTATTACTTGTCAAAAAAAAAGAGCAGTAAGTGAGCTTTTAAATTGGCAAAGAAATTTCGTTGTGTGACTAATGTGAAAAGAAATGTAGTAATATATTTAAATAAAATAAAGGATTTTTTTTTTAGTTTTTTTCAGGTATTGCTGAAGAGCAGTGAACAAAATTTAAGATGCCTACAAAATCCAGAGTTAAAAAACCCCAGAAAAAAAACGTATATTTGAAGACAACTGGAGGACCAAAGTTAGTAGAAGATGCTCATGTTGGGAAAAAGAAAAAATCTTCTGGTAAGCAGAAAAAACAATTTCTTAAAAATATATTCAAAAGAAGGAAAAATGAACAAAATGTCTGTACTGGAAAGAATGTTATGAAACGAAAAGGACAGGAAAAAATTGAGAATTTAGTTAATGCAAATATACCTTCTGCAACTGAAAAGATTTACATAAACAGAAAAACAGCGTTTAAAGAGATACGTAGAAAAATGTTTCAGAGAAGAGTTTTGTCCAATTTGATAAAGGATGTGAAGAAATATAAGCAAAAGAGTAAGTTTTATAAAAGAAAAAAAGAAATTGAAGTCATTGCAGCAAAGGCATTAGAATTAAAAAGGAAACTATTCATTTTAATTTTGAATAGGATGCGTACATTAGACAAAATGGTTAATGTACTGAAATCACATAGCAAAAGGAAAAGAGTAGTGAACAGAACAAACTTTTGTAAAGTGTTTTTAGGAAAGTGGATGCATAGTTCAAGTAGTGAACCTTTTTTTAATGAAGAGAGCTATTTTCAAAGTAATAGTTTGCTGCATGCAGTTGACACCAGAGGTCGTGGTTACGAAGTGACAAATGGTTGCATAATGGAGAAGGAGATAATGGTTCCAAGAGATGAGGTACAAGTGATGGCGGATGAGGCTATGGGGAGACGTCCTAAAGCCCCAGTGTACACTTGGAATTGTAGTAGTATTTGCACTGTGCGTCAGGAATCTATTGACAAATTTCGTGAGTTTCTTAGAGAATATAGTAAAAAAAGTATAAAACAGAAGATTAAGGTGCTTCAAAGTCTGGATCCATGCAGAGTGAGAGAGAATACTGGTTTGCAGGGTCATTCTCTGGCTTGTCTATCTAGAAAAGTGTGTAATAGTGTTTTCCATCATTTTAGGATGCTGGCTGTTCATCATACTGAAATGAGAAAGTTTGTGAGACGGTTGTATTTTGCAAAAAGTCCAGCAATAAAGTTAAATGAATTGAATAGGGCTCTGTTCCGAGGAACGGTATCAGATGTAGAGAAGGTTGTTGATGAAATTCAGTTTTGTTACTTTGGTCCTGAACAAAACAGTGCAGAGAAGGACACAGTAAATGAGGAAGAAGTGGAAGAGAATGTAGAACCCTCTGTAAGTAACACATTTAATGATCACATAACAAAATTTGCAATAATCTCTAATGAAAGACCAAATTTTACTTGTATTTGTTTCCGCAGAACTCATTATAGAAAACAAACTAGGAATGTTGATCTCTACAGAAAGAGTGAAAATGAAGATAATTATAAGTGGAAGGATTTTGCCACATATATATTTCTTGAAAATTGTTTTGATTTGGGTGAAGATCAGCGTATTTGTAAATACTGTTACAACAAGTTAGAGGAAAATAGAATGCCGACCAGAGCTGTACATAATAATTTAGAATTGGATGCTATTCCTGCTGAACTTTCTGAATTAAATACATATGAGTCTATACTCATTCAATGTGTTCATCCGTTCCAGACCATAGTACGTATGGAGCCCAAAACTGGTAAATTACCTCCTTCAGATTTACTGAGAGGTTTAAAAGGAAGAGTGGTGTATTTGCCATTGGATTTGAAAAAAAATATGGAAACTATTGATGCGGATACTTTGGAAACTGAACCATTAATTATTCTGGTTAATGGTGTACCTACAAAGAATAAGAAGTTTTGGCAGGAGCTGGTAGATGTGCGGAAAGTACAAAGAGCAAATTTGTATTTGAAAAGGAATAACAAATGGTATGAATCAATTTATATAGAAGAAGAAGAAGATTTACAAGAAGACACAGAAACACCAACTGGACAAATTGAAAAAGTGGACAAGTCAAAGGAAGAAGAAATATATGAACATTTTAGCATACATCCTCTCCATTCAAAAGAAGTTATGGGAGACAATATTGATCTGTTTCAGATGAAGAAAGCAAAAGGAACTCCCGTGAGTGTATGGGAGGAGAGCTTGGAAGCTCGATGTTTTCCCCAGCTGTTTCCTAAAGGAAAAGGAGGACGATACGATGAACGTCCGGAACAGATTCCAGCTTCTGAGTATCGGACTACAAGACTATATGCTGAAGATCCCAGATTTCGACAAAGTATTCCTTATTTGTTCCATCTTTTATTTGAAAGCGACTTGTCTGCACTGTCTTATGCAGTAAATCACATTTTAAAAAGTGGAGTACATTTACAAAATGTGTCTGCTAAGGATTTTATGGAGAAAGTGCAGCACCGAGATGATCATTTGGAAACACAACTGATCAATCTGATGGCTTGTCAGCGTGGGACAAATGAATATTGGTACCGACGCCATGGTGAATTAAAATGCATGTTACGGAATTTAGGAACACCAACATGGTTCCTTACCCTAAGCTGTGCCGAGTACGCTTGGGATGATTTACTGGATTTTCTACGAGAGGCAAATTCAAACATTAAAAACATCGAATACAAGACAGCAGGAGAACTGTGCTCATTGGATCCGGTTAATGTTTGCAGATATTTCAATCATAGATTTGAGGCTATGATGTCCTTCATCTGCAATAAAAAAAATCCACCTCTTGGAGAAGTTGTAGATTTCTTTTGGAGAAAAGAGTACCAGGCAAGAGGTGCTCCTCATATTCATATGCTGTTGTGGATCAAGGATGCCCCAAAGTTTGGAACAGATGCTGATGAAGCAGTGTTATCTTACATTGAAGAATATGCAACATGTGCTATACCAAAAAGCACAGAAGAGAAAAAGTTAAAGGAGCAAGTTTTACGTTTCCAAAGTCATCGGTGTGGAAAGTACTGTCGACGGAAATACAAGAGCAAAGAAAAATACTACACTAAATGCCGATTTGGATTTCCTAGACCTGTTCTTTCAAATGGAAGAGTAAACAGTTTTATGTCAGCTGTGAGACATACTATCACATGAAAATCACCTAAGAATACCTACAACCTAAAAAGAAAAGAAGAATCAAAAAATATAAATGACTACAACCCAGTCATTTTATCCATGTGGAACGCTAACATGGATATACAGTATGTAGCTGACAATTCCATTGCTGTTGCTCGATATGTAACGTCTTACATTACGAAATCAGAAAAAACAGAATTGAAGGAAATGTGGGAAGAGATTTCTCACGAGAAGACTGTCAGTAAGAAGCTGTACAGTTTCAGTTTGAAGATGTTATCGCATCGAGAAATTGGATCCTACGAATGTTCAGATAGGTTATCTTCTGCAAGTCTCTACTCGAAATCAAGAAGAATAATTTGGGCAAGTTTAGGCCTTGCAGCAATGAGAAATCGGGTACTGAAATCTGTTGGAGAAATTGAATATTTGGCCGAGAATGACCCACAAAGTACAGATATTTTGAAATCAAACATGTTGGACACATATTATCCAAAAAGAAGTCAACATCTGGAGAACATGTGTCTCTATGAAGTGCTGCAGAACTACATTTATTCACGGAAAGCCGCAGAAGACATCAACAATGGAAAATATAAAGTGATTGGTGAGGAAGGATGTTTGGTGAAGCAAACAAAAGGAAGTTTGATAAATCACAGGAAGCTGAGTTGCGACACTACTGACAAAAAGGAATTTTACTACTTGGCTCTTTTACAGCTGTTTAAACCATGGCGTTCAGAGGACGAACTACTGGGAGAATTTCAAAGCTATGAAGATTCTTTTAATGCTTGCAAAGACAGCATACAATGCAGTACATTCACAACTTATCTGCAAATGTTAAATGAAGAAATTGAACAGGAAACTACAATTGCTGCAGAAGTAGCTAGAGACAGTTCTCAAGACAGCCAAAGTTCAGGAACACTCAGTCAAGATCCTCTAGGACAACCAATCGTTGAAAATGAAGCATCAATAGCCATGAATGAAGTGGAAACGGCTATGAATCAAGCTCAAGAAGAATTTATAGACTTACAAAATTTGGAAAGACAACTGAATGAAGAGCAGCAACAAATTTATGAAGAGATCAGAAGCAAAATTGATCACGGATTTCAACATGAAAAAAAAGAGTGCTCATGCACATCATTTCATCCAATCAGGATGTATGTAAGCGGACAAGCTGGAACTGGGAAAAGTTTCCTTATAAAAGTCATCAGAAGCTACCTACAGCAAAAAACGGATTCTACTTTGTCTTGTGTGGTTACTGCTCCAACTGGGTTAGCAGCATATAACATAAAAGGAATCACTTTACATCGTTTGCTAATGTTACCAGTGGAGCATGAGAACAAAATACAATACAACAAGCTAACTGGAGAAGCATCCTTGGAAGTTTCAAGAGTATTGAAGAAGATGAAAGTTCTCATTATTGATGAGGTGAGCATGGTATCAAACTTAATGCTTGCCTTTGTGCATTTAAGAATGCAGCAAATTTTGAAGACAGACTATGACATGTTATTTGGTGGAAAACACGTCATAGTTTTTGGAGATCTTTTGCAACTTACTCCAGTTAAAGGACAACCAGTGTGTAATACTGTCACACATGAAGACACGAAGAAGTCATTGGGAAGCATCGGTAATACAAATATTTGGTCCTTCTTTGAGTACAAGGAACTTACTACTAATATGAGGCAAGCAAACGATGAAGAATTTGGAAGTATTCTGAAAGATATCAGAATTGGACTACTCACTGAAGCTGGCACAAAAGCATTACAGAGTCGGCTGCTACATAATTTATTTCCAAAGGAAGAAATAGTTGCAGAGAAGATATACAAGAACATTGCAGAAAACAAAAGTGTCATCTGCTTAATGCCAACTCTCCGTGAATGCTCAATATTCAATGAGGAGCTTTTGAAATTGGAAAAGGAGGAGATCAGGAAATTGGAAGCAGTTGACAAAATTGAGGATGGAAGAATTACTGTCACAGTAACAGGCACACTGAAAAATAAATTGAATTCACTAGAGAAGAACATTTCCAAAACAGCTGCATTAGAAAAAAATCTATATGTTTGCATGAACTGTAGAGTATTTTTAAGGAGAAATTTGGATGTTGAAAAAGGTTTAGTTAATGGAGCTATGGGAAGAGTTGTGGGTTTTATTAATTATCAGAAAAAAGATGGAATTGAATGTTTTAAAATAAAATTTGATCAGATAGAAGAAGTTAAAGATATTTGTCGTTGTTCAGTTCGTTTCATGCTTGTGAAAGACTTATATGTACGTAGGAAGCAGTTTCCATTTTCTCTAGCATATGCTGTAACTATTCACAAGTCTCAAGGATTGACTGTAGATTGTGCATTTGTGAACATTGGTTCAACTGTGTTCAAAGAAGGTATGGCTTATGTAGCTTTGTCACGAGTGAAAACATTATCTGGTTTATTCATGATAGACTTTGATGACTCAAAAGTTAGTGCTGATGCAAATTGTGTAAAGGAGTATAATAGATTAAGAAGAACCTATGCTCCTCATTTAGGTCAGTATCCTGTGTTGGAGAAACATGTAGTTTCTCGTAAAAGGAGAAATGAGAATATCTGTAATGAAGATGTAGAGAGGAGGAAAAAAAAGAGGAGTGATGTAATTGCAAGCAAAAAGAAAAAGGAAAATGAAGAACAGGTTGTAGGATGTCATTTTGAAAATAGCTCTGGTGTCAACTGCTACGCTAATGTAGTGCTGAATGTTGCATTTTATCTTGAAAGTTTGCAAGAGCAGATAATAGTAAATCAGGGAAAAAGATTCTGTTCTGAGCTGAGTCTCCTTTTTCATAAGCTGAGTAATGATAAAAGTCAAATAGAAAGTGCTACTGAAATTAGAAAACTTTTAGATGTATGTTGAGGACGAACACAGTTTTCTCAAAATGAACAGCAAGATGCACATGGATTTTTGATGTATTTTCTTCAAGTACTGGAAGAAGAAGAAGTTGCAATTGATATTTTATTTGGTCTCTCTTATAAATGGGAACATACTTGTGAAAACTGTTATAATATATGTGGCTCTAATGTTGATAATGAAAGGTTTATTTATTTGACATTACCAGAGAGTAAAACAGTCACTTTTGCTAAATTAGTTAAAGATGCTAATCATAGCATGCAATGCGGTGAGTGTCAATCTGACATGTTTTCAACATTAATTTTAAAGGAATACGGACAGTATGTAATTTTAATGATGCAACGATGTAGAGCTGATGGTTCAAAATTGGATACTTTAATAAAGAAGTTTACAGGACAGCAATTATCAATTTCAGGAAAAACTTTTGTAACTGTTGCAATAATTTTCCATGAAGGACCTACTGTTACTTCTGGACATTACACAGTTTATCTTAAATGTGAGAAAGGCTGGACACTGTGTAATGATTCCCAATTGG
Organism: Triturus cristatus; assembly: GCF_964204655.1. NCBI lineage: Eukaryota > Metazoa > Chordata > Amphibia > Caudata > Salamandridae > Triturus > Triturus cristatus. Next base: position 1,154,109,392 of record NC_140594.1, read on the forward strand.
TTTTTAAGCAACGTTTGCCTTTTGATTTAGCAAATTCCTATCTAATCTTCCTGAAACCTAAATTTTAGAGAGACTTGGCAAAATCTGGACAAAACAATTTTACCATTTTATTGGATTACCATTGGAATTTTCAAAAAAAAGATTTTTTTAATTATCATTTGGCCTAATGGAAAGATAACCAATTGTAATGTGGACTTTTATAATTTTTTATGAAACTTTCAAAAACCAAAAATTTAGATAAAATTGGTAACATCTGCACAATTCAAATTTTGGAATGTTATTGGAGTGCCATTTGAAATTTTTTCAAAAAAGAATTTTAAAATTACTATTTGGCCATGTGTAAAAGTAACCAATTCTATTGTGGACCTATTAAATTATTAATAAATCTTTCGGGAACCAAAATGTTACAGAGAATCGGTGAGATCTGTACAAATTTAACTTTAGAATTTTATTGGATTACCATTGGGAATTTAATCAAAAAAGAATTTTAAAATTACTATTTGGCCTAAAGGAAATGGAATCAGATGTATTGTGGAGTTATTTGAGATATAATATTGTGATTATACTTCTGAAACAAAAATATCAGACGGTATTTTAAATAAATAAGTATTGTTTTTAGATGATATTTTTTTAGAATATTATGCATTTCTATAATGTTAAGTTTAAGTGAGAAGAGATTCTGGGCTTTTTTAATACAATCTTTGAGATTGTTATTTTTTTTTTGCCCGCTGTTAAATGATGAATGCAATTGCTTTCACAATTTATAGTGAAATGCAATATATTCTGAAAACAGCAAAAATAAGGCAAAAATATTTTTTGATAAATATGTAAATATGTGTACTGTATTATAAAATGTTTTAAAAAATATTAATACTTTTTTCTTTTTTTTCAGATTGATATAGAAAATTTTCAAAAACTAGAACCATTTTTAAAGCAATTTTTTAGAAAAATAAATGAAAAAATATTTTTTTGAGTGGGTATGGTAAGTCACCAATATCATGGTTCCTTTTTTTCTACTTCTCTACAATCACATTTTCAATTTTTAATTGTAGTCTCTCAAAAAAAAAAAAAAAAAAAAAAACCTTGGGTGCGCGCAGGGTGCGCGCACCTCAAAAAAATTTCAAAAAAAATTTCTACAAAAAAAATTTGTTTGGTTAAGTTTATAAGTGGCTCTTAAAAGAGCCCTTGAGTTAATGGAGGGAAACAGGAAGAGAAAAACGCAAAAAAAGAAAAAACATCTATGGCCTAGTGCACGGATGCGCATCAAATTTTCTCTGAAGGAGATCAAGACTGGTCTCCCCCACAGAAATAAGAGAACCGCAATCAGTGCACCGTGTAGACAACCTCGCCAAACAAGGTGGACCAACAAGAGGTATAGAAACAGGTGAAGGCACCATCGCAGCTGAAGTGCTCCCCTGAGCTGCCGAAGATGTGCTCGGCTGAGCTGCTGCTGATGTCGTCGGCTGAGCAGGTGGAGGGTTTTCTCCAGAAGCTCGACGATAAGTTACTGGATGCATTTTGTAAACATGTCTCAACATAGTGTGAATGCTAAAAGAATATTTCTTGTTAGGATTCCCACGAGATAAGACTTTTTTACAAAGTAAACATGTAACTTTCGGTGCATTTACCTTTTTCTCACCATCTGGAAAAGAGAAAAACTGCCATATAAAGCTGTCTTTCTGCTTCCTGTTCCTCTGCCTCTCAAGAGTGTCCTGGTCACTGTCTGAAGTAGGTTGCTGTTCAGCCATTGTCTCTCAACAACAGAATAGCTCCTTCTCCAAAGGAATCAGAACTAATAATGAGGGGAGTAGGTGTGGTTTGGGAAGAATCTGGAACAGAAAGTACTTAAAACCAATCAAAAGTGATGATTCTTGATCACATGACTTGCCATGAGGGGATTGGGTGTGGTATTGAAACAATTAGAAACTGAAAGTAATGATAACCAATAAGAAATATTGTTTTATTATGTATAAACCCGAGGTGCGCGCACTGCGCAAGCTCCGAGCGCGCACCCCGTGATGACGTATGCACGAACGCGTAAACGCGCAGGTGCATACGTCATATGCGCGTACCTAGCGCGCATACGTTGAACACGCGTATACGCGACCGTTATTGCGCGTAATTTTAGCGTATGCGGAAGTAAACCGCGTCGAGCGCGTAGGACGCACGCACGCATACGTACTGGGTGCGCGCTCCCAGCGCGCACTATAACGTATATTTGCGTACGTAAATAACGTACGCCGGAATTCATAAAAAACTTACGAAATAGTACTAGGAGCGCGCTCAGAGCGCGCACCCCAAGAATTTATATAAAAAAAAAAAAAGTGGACATAAAATAATTAAAAAAATAATAAAAAAAAAAAAATATCCTAATTGAATTTAAAAAAAAAATAATTTATAAAAAAATACAGATAATAAATAAATGAATATATAGTAATTTTATTTTAATAAAAAAAAATATCTTTAATTAAAAATACATAACTTAGCATATAAAAAACCATACAAATTCACTGAAAAAACCCAAAGGTTTCAAAAACGTTATAGTTAGGGATTAGCATTTAAAAAACCTTGCAAATTCACTGAAAAAACCATAGGTTTCACACACGTTATAGTTAGGAATTAGCATTTAAAAAACCTTGCAAATTCAATGAAAAAACCAAAGGTTTCACACATGTTATAGTTAGCTGGACATTTCACTCGTAAAAAACCAATGAAATTCCCCCGTCATAGTTAGTTCAGCTAACTATAACTCGCGCGCCCGCAATGCACTGCTGATGACGTCACATATTACATCACTCATGACATGGTCAGTGACATCACTCATGACATCACTGATGACATCTCAAATGACATCACTGATGACATCACTGATAACATCATCCTTGTGTAAGAGTGACAGACCACCTCTTCCCCTAATATAACCTTTGATACAAACACTTAAAAAAAGAGAAATTTTAATTTTAAAAACAATGGACATACCAATACCGGTTACAACAACCTATACAGTAATTCTAAGATCCACATACACATCCACTCATTCACCAACAGCCCTATACAGTCACTCATACATGTACTCACTCATCATATGTACTCATACACCAATACACCCTGTTACACAATGCCACTCATCCATAGAGTTACTCACACACATAGTCACTCATGCTAATAAAGAATCAAACATCCATTTACTTGCATATACAGTTATACACACACCACCACACTTACTTCTACGGAAACTTACACATACTTAGTCTTTTAAACAATCACTTAACGAAACACATACTTATTCATACAGGAACTCTTTCAATCTCTCACTCTCACATATACTCGCTTATATACACCAATAGTCACATATACTAGTTTAAAACATATGTAGTTACTCATAGAGACACTATTGAGACAGTCATTCACTCACTAACACACCCATGCACACACTCATGCACCCATAGAGTCCTGCACACATGCTGTCTTCAACACATACAAAGACTGAGTCATTCATTTATGCACCTATGCACTACGTAATACCCCCCACCAAACCATACAGACATCAGACACTGATACTCAAAAAACCAACAAATAACCTATATAGACACCCATGTAGCTACTCACCAACCCATGCAGCCACTTATACACAAAGAGAGAGACTGATACAGATATTTAAATATTTAAACATTACTCACTAAGCCATGTATTCACTATGATACACTTAATCAGTCAGTTACACAATCAATTTTTCAAAGAAAAATCATCCATTTAGACACTTATATACCCATTTATTCTTCCATCGACCTTGAGATATACATATATAAAACATATTTAATTTTCAGAAAAACACACATTCACTGGATGATGTCATCAGTGATGTCATCAGTGATGTCATTTGAGATGTCATCAGTGATGTCATGAGTGATGTCACTGACCATGTCATGAGTGATGTAATATGTGACGTCATCAGCAGTGCATTGCGGGCGCGCGAGTTATAGTTAGCTGAACTAACTATAACGGGGGAATTTCATTGGTTTTTTACGAGTGAAATGTCCAGCTAACTATAACATGTGTGAAACCTTTGGTTTTTTCATTGAATATATATATATATATATATATATAAAATTCACTTAAAAAACCATAGGTTTCACACATGTTATAGTTAGGTGGATATTTCACTCGTAAAAAAACAATGAAATTCCCCCGTTATAGTTATTTCAGATAACTATAACTCGCGCGCCCGCAATGCACTGCTGATGACGTCACATATTACATCACTCATGACATGGTCAGTGACATCACTCATGACATCACTGATGACATCATCCTTGTGATAGAGTGGCGGTCGTGCGAGTTATAGTTATCTGGACTAACTATAACAGGGGAATTTCATTGTTTTTTTACGAGTGAAATATCCACCTAACTATAACATGTGTGAAACCTATGGTTTTTTAAATGAATATATATATATACATACACATACATATATATAAATGCATATGCATATATATGCATATATATGTGCATATGTGTGCGTGTATAGAGAGGTAGCGAGAGGTAGAGAAGTAGAGGTGTAGAGGTAGAGAGGTAGAGGTAGAGAAGTAGAGGTAGAGAGGTAGAGAGGTAGAGAGTAGTAGAGAGAGAGGTAGAGAGAGGTAGAGAATAGAGAGTGAGTAATAGAGAGTAGAGAGTGAGTAGTAGAGAGTAGTAGAGTATAATAGCGAGAGTAGCAGAGAGTGAGTAGTAGAGAGTAGTAGAGAGTGAGTAGTAGAGAGTGAGTAGTAGAGAGAGTAGTAGAGAGTAGTAGAGAGTAGTAGAGAGTGAGTAGTAGAGAGCAGTAGAGAGTGAGTAGTAGAGAGTGAGTAGCAGAGAGAGAGTAGTAGAGAGTGAGTAGTAGAGTGAGTTGTAGAGAGTAGTAGAGAGAGAGTAGTAGAGAGTGAGTAGTAAAGAGTAGTAGAGAGTGAGTAGTAGAGAGTGAGTAGTAGCGTGAGTAGTAGAGTGAGTAGAAGAGAGTGATGAGTAGAGAGTAGTATAGAGAGACTAGTAGAGAGTGCGTAGTAGAGAGTAGTAGAGTGAGTAGTAGAGAGTAGTAGAGAGTGAGTAGGAGAGAGTAGTAAAGAGAGAGTAGTAGAGAGTAGTAGAGTAGTATAGAGTGAATAGTAGAGAGTAGTGGAGTAGTAGAGAGTGAGTAGTAGAGAGTAGTAGAGAGTGAGTAGTAGAGTGAGAAGTAGAGAGCAGTAGAGAGTGAGTAGTAGAGTGAGTAGTAGAGAGTAGTAGAGAGCAAGTAGTAGAGAGCAAGTAGTAGAGAGTGTGTAGTAGAGAGTGAGTAGTAGAGAGTAGTAGAGAGAGAGAGTAGTAGAGAGTGAGAAGTAGAGAGAGTAGTAGAGAGTGAGTAGTAGAGTGAGTAGTAGAGAGTAGTTGAGAGCGAGTAGTAGAGCGTGAGTAGTGGAGAGTGAGCAGTAGAGAGTAGTAGAGAGTGAGTAGTAGAGAGTGAGTAGTAGAGAGAGTAGGAGAGAGTAGTAGAGTAGTAGAGAGTGAGTAGTAGAGAGTAGTAGAGAGAGTAGTGGAGAGTGAGTAGTAGAGAGTGAGTAGTGGAGAGTGAGTAGTAGAGAGTGAGTAGTAGAGAGAGAGTAGTAGAGAGTGAGTAGTAGAGAGTAGTAGAGTGAGTAGTAGAGAGAGAGAGTAGTAGAGAGTAGTAGAGAGTGAGTAGTAGAGTAGTAGAGAGTGAGTGGTAGAGAGTAGGAGAGTAGTAGAGTGAGTAGTAGAGTGAGTAGTAGAGAGTAGTAGAGAGTGAGTAGTAGAGAGTAGTAGAGAGAAGTAGAGAGTTATGTTATGTTATGTTATTTTTAATTTATTGAGCGCACAGCTACTCGGAAGTGTCCCGGCGCTAACAACAAACAAGGCGGCCAAGCAGCAGATGTCCATTAAAATAGCAATGTCTTCAGGGATTTTCGAAACAGGTACGGATCACAGATAGCCCTCAAAGCCAAGGGAAGAGAGTTCCACGCAAGGCAGGCTCTGCGGGCAAACGAATTGCCCCCCATACGTACAAGCTTAAATTTGGCGGTCTCCATAAGCAGTAAAGCAGATGACCTCAACTTTCTCCTAGGAATGTAGAAGGAGAATCTGTCCTGCAGATACTTAGGGCCCAAACCATAAAGGGCCTGTTGAACAATGGAGAGCATTTTGAATTTAAGACGAGATTCCACGGGGAGCCAGAGAGTGAGTAGTAGAGAGTAGCAGCGAGTGAGTAGTAGAGAGTAGTAGCGAGTGAGTAGTAGAGAGTAGTAGAGAGTGGGTAGTAGAGAGTGAATAGTAGAGAGTAGTAGAGAGAGAGTAGTAGAGAGAGAGTAGTAGAGAGTAGTAGAGAGTGAGTAGTAGAGAGTAGTAGAGAGTGAGTAGTAGAGAGTGAGTAGAAGAGAGTAGTAGAGTAGTAGCGAGTGAGTAGTAGAGAGTGAGTAGTAGAGAAAGAGTAGTAGAGAGTGGTAGAGAGTGAGTAGTAGAGTAGTAGAGAGTAGTCAGTCAGTGTCAGTCAGTGTCAGTCAGTCAGTGTCAGTCTGTCAGTGTCAGTCAGTCAGTGTCAGTCAATGTCAGTCAATCAGTGTCAGTCAATCAGTGTCAGTCAGCGTTAGTCAGTCAGTCAGTGTCAGTCAGTCAGTGTCAGTCAATCAGTGTCTGTGTCAGTGTCAGTCAATCAGTGTCAGTCAGTGTCAATCAGTCAGTCAGTGTCAGCTAGAGCAGCTCTGCTGACCTGGTTCTCTGGCTCTAAAGCAGCTCTGCTGACCTGGTTCTCTCCCTCTAGCAGCTCTGCTGACCTGGTTTCTCTGGCTCTACAGCAGCTCTGCTGACCTGGTTCTCTGGCTCTAGAGCAGCACTGCTGACCTAGTTCTTAGGCTACAAAGCAGCTCTGCTGATCTGGTTCTCTGGCTCTACAACAGCTCTGCTGACCTGGTTCTCTGGCTCTAAAGCAGCTCTGCTGACCCGGTTCTATGGCTCTAAAGCAGTTCTGCTGACATGGTTCTCTGGCTCTAGAGCAACTCTGCTGACCTGATTCTCTCCCTCTAAAGCAGCTCTGCTGACCTGGGTCTCTGGCTCTAGAGCCGCTTTGCTGTCCTGCTTCTTAGGCTCTACAGCAGCTCTGCTGACCTGGTTCTCTGGCTCTAGAGCAGCTCTGCTGACCTGGTTCTCTGGCTCTAAAGCAGCTCTACTGCCCTGGTTCTATGGCTCTAAAGCAGCTCTGCTGACTGGGTTCTCTGGCTCTAGAGCAGCTCTGCTGACCTGGTTCTCTAGCTTTAAAGCAGCTCTGCTGACCTGGTTCTCTGGCTCTAAAGCAGCTCTGCTGGCCTGGTTCTCTGGCTCTAAAGCAGCTCTGCTGACCTGGTTCTCTCCCTCTAAAGCAGCTCTGCTGACCTGGTTTCTCTGGCTCTACGGCAGCTCTGCTGACCTGGTTCTCTGGCTCATGAGCAGCTCTGCTGACCTAGTTCTTAGGCTCTAGAGCAGCTCTGCTGACCTGGTTCTCTGGCTCTACAACAGCTCTGCTGACCTGGTTCTCTGGCTCTAAAGCAGTTCTGCTGACCTGGTTCTCTGGCTCTAGAGCAGCTCTGCTGACCTGGTCCCTTGGCTCTAAAGCAGCTCAGCTGACCTGGTTCTCTCCCTCTAAAGCAGCTCTGCTGACCTGGTTCTCTCCCTCTAAAGCAGCTCTAATGACCTGGTTTCTCTGGCTCTACAGCAGCTCTGCTGACCTGGTTTTATGGCTCTAAAGCAGCTTTACTGGCCTGGTTCTCTGGCTCTAGAGCAGCTCTGCTGGCCTGGTTCTCTGGCTCTAAAACAGCTCTGCTGACCTGGTTCTCTCCCTCTAAATCAGCTCTGCTGACCTGGTTCTCTCCCTCTACATCAGCTCTGCTGACCTGGTCCCTTGGTTCTAAAGCAGCTCGGCTGACCTGGTTCTCTCCCTCTAAATCAGCTCTGCTGACCTGGTTCTCTTTCTCTAGAGCAGCTCTGCTGGTCTGGTTCTATGGCTATAAAGCAGCTCTGCTGACCTGGTTCTCTGGCTCTAAAGCAGCTCTGCTGACCTGGTTCTCTCCCTCTAAAGCAGCTCTGCTGACCTGGTTCTCTCCCTCTAAAGCAGCTCTGCTGACCTGGTTCTCTGGCTCTAAAGCAGTTCTGCTGACCTGGTTCTCTGGTTCTAGAGCAGCTCTGCTGACCTGGTCCCTTGGCTCTAAAGCAGCTCTGCTGACCTGGTTCTCTCCCTCTAAAGCAGCTCTGCTGACCTGGTTCTCTCCCTCTAAAGCAGCTATGCTGACCTGGTTCTCTGGCTCTAAAGCAGCTCTAATGACCTGGTTTCTCTGGCTCTACAGCAGCTCTGCTGACCTGGTTCTCTGGCTCTAGAGCAGCTCTGCTGACCTGGTTCTTAGGCTCTAGAGCAGCTCTGCTGACCTGGTTCTCTGGCTCTAAAGCATCTCTGCTGACCTGGTTTTATGGCTCTAAAGCAGCTCTACTGACCTGGTTCTCTGGCTCTAGAGCAGCTCTGCTGACCTGGTTCTCTGGCTCTAAAACAGCTCTGCTGACCTGGTTCTCTCCCTCTAAATCAGCTCTGCTGACCTGGTTCTCTGGCTCTAGAGCAGCTCTGTTGACCTGGTCCCTTGGCTCTAAAGCAGCTCTGCTGACCTGGTTCTCTCCCTCTAAATCAGCTCTGCTGACCTGGTTCTCTCTCTCTAGAGCAGCTCTGCTGGTCTGGTTCTATGGCTCTAAAGCAGCTCTGCTGACCTGGTTCTCTTGCTCTAAAGCAGCTCTGCTGACCTGGTTCTCTCCCCCTAAAGCAGCTCTGCTGACCTGCTTCTCTGGCTCAAGAGCAGCTCTGCTGACCTAGTTCTTAGGCTCTAGAGCAGCTCTGCTGACCTGGTTCTCTGGCTCTACAACAGCTCTGCTGACCTGGTTCTCTGGCTCTAAAGCAGTTCTGCTGACCTGGTTCTCTGGCTCTAGAGCAGCTCCGCTGACCTGGTCCCTTGGCTCTAAAGCAGCTCTGCTGACATGGTTCTCTCCCTCTAAAGCAGCTATGCTGACCAGGTTCTTTCGCTCTAAAGCAGCTCTAATGACTTGGTTTCTCTGGCTCTACAACAGCTCTGCTGACTTGGTTCTCTGGCTCTAGAGCAGCTCTGCTGACCTGGTTCTTGGGCTCTAGAGCAGCTCTGCTGACCTGGTTCTCTGGCTCTAGAGCAGCTCTACTGACCTGGTTCTCTGGCTCTAAAGCAGCTCTGCTGACCTGGTTCTCTCCCTCTAACAGCTCTGCTGACCTTGTTCTCTAGCTCTAAAGCAGCACTGCTGACCTGGTTCTCTGGCTCTAGAGCAGCTCTGCTGACCTGGTTCTCTGGCTCTAAAGCAGCTCTGCTGACCTGGTTCTCTCCCTCTAAAGAGCTCTGCTGACCTGGTTCTCTGGCTCTAAAGCAGTTCTGCTGACCTGGTTCTCTGCCTCTAGAGCAGCTCTGCTGACCTGGTTCTCTGGCTCTAGAGCAGCTCTGCTGACCTGGTTCTCTGGCTCTAAAGCAGTTCTGCTGACCTGGTTCTCTGCCTCTAGAGCAGCTCTGCTGACCTGGTTCTCTGGCTCTAGAGCAGCTCTGCTGACCTGGTTCTCTGGCTCTAAAGCAGTTCTGCTGACCTGGTTCTCTCCCTCTAAAGCAGCTCTGCTGACCTGGTTTCTCCGGCTCTGCAGCAGCTCTGCTGACCTGGTTCTTGGCCTCTAGAGCAGCTCTGCTGACCTGGGTCTCTGGCTCTAGAGCAGCTCTGCTGACCTGGGTCTCTGGCTCTAGAGCAGCTCTGCTGACCTGCTTCTTAGGCTCTAGAGCAGCTCTGCTGACCTGGTTCTCTGCACTCACAATGCATGCACCCGACTTCGCGAACATATATTAAAAAATAATATGTTTATTATGAGAACAAATATATTATTTTTATGAATATCTTCGATAATCTGTTGCCCTATTATGTATATTAAAGACACATACATATAATTTTGGAACAGACATTTTTTTTGCGGGAGTCGCGCACCCAGCGCACCCCAGCACGTATATGACATCACGCAGGACCCGCCACCGCGCAAGTCATCAATAATGTCATCATCATTGATGACATCACTTTGTCATCAGTGATTTCATGAATGATGCAATATGTGACATCATCAGCAGTGCATTGCGGGCGCGCGAGTTAGCAGAACTAACTATAACGGAGGAATTTCTATGGTTTTTTATGAGTGAAATGGCCAGCTAACTATAACACCCCTGAAACCTATGTTTGTTTGTGTGAATTTCTAAGGTGTTTAAATGCTAATTTCTAACTATAACGTCTCTGAAACCTATGGTTTTTTCAGTGAATAGATATATAAGTATATATTATTATACAAAATGTATATCATGAAATACACATATTTAGATACATACATACATATAATAAAATGTGATGTTTATACACACAGGGATATGCTGTACATTTGTGTTTGAGTATGGTGGTTATGTAGGAATGAGCCAACTCTTGAGTAGTTTTCTGAAGATAAGAATTATCTGTGGATCCTATGTTTGGGGGTAATGAATTCCATAGTATTGCTGCTTGAACAGAGAAAAATGTGCTACGTATAGATTTTTTCTTGTCTAGTGGGTGATAAGGATGCCAAAGAAGCGATGCTCCAGAGAAGGGACAAACACAACAAGGGAAAGGAAAGTCACTGAATAAGAAGCAAACAAATGAGAGCGACAGGAAAGCCAACCAGTGGCAAGCGGTGGGCGGCACAAAGCCCGCTGTACTGTTGTACCGACTCAAGTCTATTCTAGTGTTTAGTCTTTTTAAAACCATTACACTAAAGAAACAATCATAAAAACCTTTTGTGCACTTCTTTTACAAAATTTTAAAAATAAATAGGAAAAAATTCATAATATCATCTCGTTAAAATATATAGTATACTTCACACATCTCTCATGCGAAAGAACGTTAGCAAGAGATGTTTCTTTACAATCCGAGCCATTTATAAAACGACTTCTGTTTTCTTTTAAAATTTGTGTATAATATGGGATTAATTTGTTCTGTCAAGATCGTTGTTCGTTACCAATTCTAGTATTGTCCTTGAACCCAATATTTCTTCTCAATACGGTGCAGTCATCAGTCATTTAGTTTGGGTTTGCTAAACTCTTGGTTGATTTGTAATGCAACTGATCTTTACATATGTGCTTTTTGTGTTATTAGTCCTTTATTTGATCTATTTCTTTCAGTTTTTGTTTTTAAAATGTTACCCCTCTGCAGACAAGTGAGAGTGAGGTACCACCAAACCGAGTTGTTACCACTTGCCTGCAGGTACGGATTTTCAATATTGTAACATTTGTTTTCAATAGTTTTTTTCTTTCTGATCCAAACTTTGGGCACAGACAGAGAAAATGTGTAAAAGATTATTTTTTGTATTTACACAACCGACATTCTGGATTTTGAAACTGATAATTCCAATTGGGAGCAAGAACTTTAGTTTCCCACGCGCCGAAACGTGATTGGATGAACTGTTCTTTGATGTTCAGTGAGAAATGAGCTGAGAGGTGTGCCTGAGGCTGCCTCTTTTTGTATGAATTGATCACTGGCCAGGCGTGGTGTCTTAGTGTGAGGATGTTCTTGTCAGTTGTATGGGACAGATTTTCGAGTGTAGATTTAGGCCCACTGTAAATTTTTGGTATGATCCATCTGAGGTCTTTTAACAGCAGCAAGCTAAAATCTGTCAGTGGCGAGGCCTACAAAGAGGCAGATGAGGCCCCCACTGCACTTGCTTAAAGGGCTTAAGCAACTGCAGTGGGGCCTCATCCGCCAGCCCCTGCAACCAATAAGTAACTTTTATTGTTGGCTGCTAAATTGTTTTAGTGCACTGAGCCTTTGTTCAATGACGGGTTCTCCCACACCACATTGCCCACTCTTCCCTGTTTGAAGGATTGGCAGCGCTCACAATTCCTCTCTTTCATTGATAATCTTGCCACCATCAATCGAAAAGCCCATGTGCCTATTTTTGTAACCTATGTCCAGGATTTCTGGTTAAGATGCGTGCTAGAGAAATAAATAAAAAGGATTTGTACTTTACATTATTTTATGAACTGTGGCAAATGAGGCAACATATAAGTGTTTGCCTAAAATGAAATACTGCCAAAGATGCTAGGCTACTCAGAACATCTGAACCCAAATCCAAATGACCAACTAGTGGTGGAAATATCACCTTAGAAGTCTGGTACATAAAGCACCTTACAGAAGTAAACAATATTGCCCACAAGCAAAATCCATTATGCCAAGTTGCTGCTGAAAGTACACCACTGCTGATGGTAAGTGTATCGCTTTCGGAAATCCCCATTGTAGGCAGGGCCACTGGAATTATGCAGTAGGGGAGGTTCACATTTTGCAGCAGGGTTGAGTAAATTATGTGGCAAGAAAATGCAAATTTTGTGTCATTTTGCGGCACAATTTGAGATAGTATTACTTCATTATTTTGACATTTTTACACTTGTTAACACTGTCTGGGCATTGGTTGCACCTCATTAGCACCAGTTTAACACATAAATATAGCAATAAGCTTAAGGAAGATGATCAGTCAACCTTTGTAAAGGACCCTCCAGTACGCAGCAACACGTGCTAGTGAGTTTTTACTAACTTTTGAACCGTTTGAGCAAGAAACAACATTTTTGTATGCTAAAATCTGCCGATTATGCGGCAGGATGGGTTATATGGAAAATGTGGCAAATCTACAATTATGCAAAAATCGCCACACAATCTCATAACCCCAGTGGTCCTGATTATAGGATAAAACAAAATCAACCAAAACCGACGGTATGTAATCAGTGCTTGAAATGGAAAAATAGAAGTGCAGGTACTCTGTAGCAGAGTATCTGCTTGTTTCTGAGAAGTGCCAGTACTCTCCAATGAAAAGTATAGCATTTCTCTTGAGAAGTGCTGGTACTCTCCCTCTCAAAATAAAAAAGTGCCGGTACTCCGTACCGGACAGTACCGGCCCATTTAAAGCACTGTATGTAATGGCCAAAATATAATCAGGTCTTAAAGGCACTGAAAACAGTCATGTTATAATCAACCTCTGCAACAGGATGTGTTGTTTATAGGTTGTTAGCTAAACACACGTATTGATGAGTGCTTAACTGTAACATATCCAGGATTCCTTGATGCCAGGGCAGTCATTTTTACTGAATCAAGGCCAGACCAGGAACCGGTTCTAGCAAAACGTGCTTCTTCCTGTAAACAGATCTGAGCACCAGGCCAGGAAGCATCAAGAGCCTGACTCGAAGAGATGTGGCTGTGCCTTAGTCTTGCACCATCTCTGAATTCTCAAGTAATCTAAAAATGCGACGTTGCACTACTGAATGTCAAGACCAAGAATATCGACATTCAAGAATATTGTGGACAGAATATCCAGGGGCAAATTATCGAAAGGTAAGCGCATATTCACAGTTCCCAGCTCCAGATCCTCAAACCATGAAGATACAGTCCACCAAGGCACATATTTGTAGAGTTAGGTATAGAAAATCTATACAACCCTTCCTACACTTTGGATTCAATATTTTGTACTTGATATTTGCATGCCTCGACATTTGGGACTCCATTCTCAGGATGCACAGCAGACAGCGCTACAAGAGTAAGTCACACTTACTCAGAGTAAAATCTTTTTTTTAAAAATGTTTTTAATTTCAAAGACCTTTATTGCAACAATACACAATATTGCAGCTCGACGCCTACAACCTCACGGGCCGGCTACAGTGAAGAAATCATCTCTGTTCCACTCACAAATAAACACAGCCAATAGGCCGACATCCCGGAGGTCTGGCAGCGACTTTCTGCGACCCAACCCGCATACCATACATGCTGGTTACCCTGAGCACCAAGGTCCATGAAATTATTTAAGTGTCCCTCTGTAACTCCCACCCTCTAGAACAACAGTGAAATGGAACCCGGGGTAAGGGTGTCGAAAATCCCAATCCGAAATAGATAGTCATAATTGCCATAGTCCTGCAGGGCATACATCTGTAGTTACTCCCTGTACCGGCCCCGAAACCGTATAAGCCCCTCACACCTGAATAACTCCCGACACTGACTTCCTGAGAATAAGCAGCAATAAGAGCCAACATACCTTGGAGCCAGTCAACAGTACCTGCAACGCATAATACTCCTCCCGCCCTGTGGGTTTATCTGCTATAACAAATAAGAGGATATTTATACTAGGTCCTCAGCCCCCCACATCCCCCGTGTCAAGCTCCGTGCCTTGCAAACAGTCCACCCACCACCCTCTCATCCCCGGCATCACCAACTCCATAGTGCCGCATGTAGATAGAAGAGCACAACACTGTACCACCTGCACAACCAGCCTGACGCAGCAACACAGTAACTCCATAAGAAGCCGCGTCTAAATTTCTGGTGTCTCTGCCGGAGCCTCAACCACTGCCTCTTGGTGTACATCACTAGCCACATTGGCATTAACTGCCAAGGTCTCTCTGAACGGATCCCATATGTCCCCGGCCCTACTGTTCAGTGGTTGTGTATCGGCGTATATCATGTTCTGGTCTTGACAATACAGTAAATCGTCTATCCACTCTTTAAATTTCGGAGCTCGGCCCCTCCCACACCTACATGCAACCCTTCGTTTAGCGAGCAAAAGAGCAATACCTCCAAATTTCCGATGCGCCTTGGGTATCTGCATAGTATATCCCAGCAGCATCATGAGCGGGTCATGCTCAATCATTTCGCCCAACATGGCGGTCAGTGCTGTATGCACCTGTAGCCAATAATCAGACACTCTCGGACACGTCCAGGCCAAATGGAAAAAACCGGCCCCCTCCGAGTGGCAACGTTCACATCTGTCATTGTCCGACAGCTGGAACCTCAGTTTACTAACGGGTGTGCAGTACAGTCTCTGCAAAAATTTGTAATGAATAATCCGCAGCCTGCAGCTGGCCGATATCTGCGACGTGAGCTCACAGCAATACGCCCATTGCGCCTCCGTAATATCTCTGCCTACATCCACACACCATTGCTTGAGCGCTCTACATTCCCCACTCCCACTGTGCTTTCGGATACTACGGTATAGGTGGGAAACTAAGTGTCTGCCATCCCCAGACGTCAATAGAACCTGCAGAGGCAGCACTGTTTCAGGTTCCTCCGGAAACTGCTGTATGATAGCCCGTAATCCCTGCCGCAGCCGGATATAGTAAAAAATGTCTAATGGTGTAGGCCGATACCCCTGAAACAAATGTTCTTTCGTTTTGAACTGACCATTCAAAAATAGATCGCCCCAGGCACGGATGTTCAGCTTAGCACACATCCCCTGAAACCCCCCTTCCTGCAACAAGGATAAACCTGGATGGTAAACTAACGGCAACTTCTGTGCATACAAAATCGGAAGGGCAACCCTGCGCAGAATACGCTGCCACGCGTCGATCGTGCACGTCACCGTGGTAGCTGGCGTATCAATCACACCCATTGGACCATGAATAATGCCCCTCAATGGCAGAGGTCGAACTATCCAATCCTCCACAGCCAGCTGCGACATGAACGGCGTAGGCGAAAACCAATGGTATGCGAAATGGGCTTGAGCACTCATGTAGTAAGCCAAAAAATCTGGGACATCAAATCCCCCGTCAGAGTATGGCCGGGTAATAATTGACCACGCCAATCTGGGTTGCTTACCAGCCCAGAACAATCTTAACAGTTCAGAACGTAGTGTGCGAAAGAAAAACGCACCCGGGTAGTACGGGATATTCTGGAACAAGTACAAAAAGCGCGGTAAAACCACCATTTTAATTAGCGAAGCCCTACCAGCCATGGTAAAAGGTAAAGAGACCCACCGAGTCACATCTTCTGCTAGGTTAGTGACGGCTGTACCGTAATTCAATCGTAGTGTCTCTTCCCTCAGCTTCGATACCTGTATCCCTAAATAACGAAGGTCTGAATCACACCATTCAAGCGGATAGTCCAATGAGAATCGGGCCACCGCAGGAGTCAGGGGAAAAAACTGTGATTTTTTCCAATTTATCTGTATACCCGACAATCTACCGAACACCAAAAATTCTCTGAGCAGCGGGTTGAGGTTAGTTTGCGACTCCACAACATACAGCGTTAAGTCATCCGCATAGAGGGACACATCTATCTGTCGTTGGAAACACTTAAAAGCACTTTGCTTGTGCAATTGCCGTATCCGACATGCCAAAGGTTCAACTGCTATTGCGAACAATAATGGGGACAATGGGCACCCCTGTCTGGTACCCCTGGTTAGTGAAATCGGAGCTAACATCTCCCCATTAATTAGCACTCTCGCCGACGGGTCAGTGTACAGCAATTTTATCCATGCCACAAATATTTTTGGAAACCCCATCCTGTACAAAATAGCAAATAGGTAGTTCCACTCAACCGAGTCGAATGCTTTGGTAGCATCAAGGAATACGGCCGCTACAGGTAGCTCCGGCGCCACTGTGTGAAGCAGAGAGAACAGAGTTTGCAAATTACTGGCCGTAGATCTCCCAGGGATAAACCCAGCCTGATCCGGAAGGGCTATCCTAGTCATTAGTAAAGAGAGCCTAGTGGCAAGCACTTTCGCTAATATCTTCGCATCACAATTTATCAAAGAGAGAGGCCTATACGCATCGCAGTCAGTAGGGTCTTTACCTGGCTTTAGCAACGATGTAATCACCACCTCCCTCATTGAACCTGGCAATATGCCCACCTCAAGAGACTCCTCGTAGACCTCCTTGAGCACCGGGGCCATTATATCAATGTAACATTTATAAAATTCCACCGGCAGCCCATCGGAGCCCGTCGCTTTACCATTGTTAAGAGACAGAATAGCCTCTCGAATTTCATCAAGTTCAAACGGGGCGCCAAGGAACTGCCTATGATCATCACTCAACCAGCATAAAGCCACATCATCCAGGAAATCACCCAATATGACCTCCCCAGCAGACTGTGCAGCATATAACTCCCCATAATGTGAAGTGAAGAGGCCTAAGATACCCTTCGTATCCTGAAGCACAACACCTGTCGGCGTACGTACCTCCAACACGTGTGTATTGCAATGCGGATGTCGAGCAATCTCCGCTAGAATTCGACCAGGTCTCTCCCCTTCGCAATACCTCCGAGCCTGCCAATGCTTACCTCTGAATCTGGCCTCTCTATCGGCTTCCTTTTCGTACTGCGTGAGCCGCTCTCTAAATTCCTTATGAATGGGGCCCATCGGTTCACGTGCCATCCTAAATTCCAATTCCTTAAGTTCCGTCTCTAGTTTCATAAGTGTACCTCGTATGTCCCTCAGGACCCCAAAGCTCTTTGACATGTAGTATACTCGGACCGTCACCTTAAACGCCTCCCAGATGTTTTCCACACTATCTACCGATCCTTTATTGTGAGGGAAAAACTCTGCAATCTCCTCTCCCAACTCTGTTTTAAACAGTGGGTCCAAAAAAGCTGTGGGTTGCATACGCCACAGTGGCGCAGCCCTGCCACAACCTGGAACCGCCAATTGAACTAGGACCGGACAATGATCAGAGTAGGAACGCGGCAAATGCGTAACTCTACCTAAGTCAGCCACCAACCCACGAGACAGAAAACAATAATAAAGTCTGGCCCATGTGTTAGCGTATGCAGTAAAGTGTGTTCCCTCACGCAGCCCAGCATGCACGAACCTCCAACTATCTATCAGTCCCCCTTCCTCCAGTATACCCACCAGAGCATCCCTAGCACATTTGTGGTATGTATGGCTGCCATCAGACCTGTCTAATCCTGGGACCATCGCAACATTAAAATCTCCTCCCCAGATAATATGCATTGATCCCGTGCTCAGTATCTTTCCCCACAGCTGTGTGAAAAAAAACGGTGAATCTACGTTAGGACCATAACAGTTTACTATTGTGACTGTGTCAGTGCCAAGCCTACCCCACAACAAGCAAAATCTACCCTCTGCATCCGTATGCTCACCCAGTCGCACAAACGGCACCTTTTTCTTAATTAAAATTGCCGTTCCCCTGGCATACCCAGAATATGAAGAGAAACTACGCACCGCCGCCCATTTGCTAGCCAAGGTATAAGAAGCATGGGGACTAAGATGCGTTTCCTGCAATAAGGCGACTTGAACCTGATGCTGCTCTAAATAGGCCACTACCCTCCTGCACTTCCTCGCATCATTTCAGCCTCGCACATTCCATGATAAAACTGTGATGTTCGCAATCCTCGCAACATCAGCCATCATGCATCCACGTCACATAATCCGAATTGCCACATGTCATAGAGGACTGTCCCCCATCCCATCTCAAGAGTAACAACATCAACCACAGCAGTAGAGTTTCATGACCCAGCAAAGCAACGTTACAATCTACTGCTCCCAGCACCCATCTCTGTAGGCAAAAACCCCCACAGTCGTCCCGAGTCACCCTCTCCAGTACTTGAACTCCAAACACCCGAACCCAACTCGAACCCCATAGACCCTCCCCACTCCCACTGAAGCAAACCCCAACCTGCCAGTCTTGTCCCCTCCCCATCCCTCCCACAATTGCCCCAACAACCAGGGCGAAGAACTCCCCACACAACAAAATTACTCTAGGGTATTTCCCTTTGGGGATCATATCTAGGTGGCACCACTAAGTCCCCTCAGTATCACCAAACTCACAATGTGACTCGGAGTCTGGCATGATGACCCAGGGGGGTGTCCGGCGCTATAACCATAGGCAACCGTGGTACCTCAGCAGCATACAATTCTATCAGCTGACAATAAAGAATGAACAACCCACAGTTCAATCATAGAATCAACCCCCCCCCTCCCCCCCCACCACTCACAACAGTTTAAGGATCGCCCTGAATGCTAAGTCCAGTATAATGTCTTCCTCAGCCGAAATCCCCATGCATATCTCTCGAACCCCATGTTCAGATAATCTATAGACACAGTATGCGAGCAAGGCGCACCCCACTCACTGTTCAACATCCGCCATCTCCTCGTGCGCTAGTTCCGACTCTTCCTCCTCTCCATCAGCAGGTCGGGGCGTATGCCTGTAATGTTTGAGAAAATCCTCCACTTGCTGAGGATTCGTGAAAAACTTCTGCCTCCCCTGATACGTGACTCTCAACCGAGCCGGGTAGAGCAACGCATAATCCATTTGCAGATTTCGCAGTTTAGCTTTTACAGCCAGAAATTTCCTACGCTCCTCTTGGACCATCGGAGTGAAGTCAGGGTACAAAGTAAATGAATTACCCTCATATGACAGTGAGCGCGCGCCGCCCGCAGCGCCGCATCCCGGTCCCGATAATTCAGCAGCCGGGCAATGATCGGTCTAGGGGCCGTACCTGGGTTTGGCCTGGGGCCCAGGGCCCGATGCACCCTTTCGACTATAAATTGAGGAGAGAAAACTTCAGACCCAATCGCCGCCAGGAACATCTTCTCCACATACTCCTCATGTTTGCCCATATTGGTCGTCTCCGGAATGCCCACTATGCGGACATTATTACGTCTACTTCTCGCCTCCAAATCCTCGTTCTTAGCTGCAATAACACGCAGTACGTTGTCCATCCTGGAGAGCTGCGAGGTGTGGTGGGTCAGCGTATCTTTCGAGTCCGATATCCGCTGTTCCGCTCCTTTCATACGCTCCTCGTGCGCATCCAGTTTATGCACCACTGCATCCATGCGCGATGACATCCTGTCGACTTTGTCCGCAATTGTAGCAAACTCTTGGCGCATCTCACGCACAACTTCCTGTAAGCTAGTCGCCGCGTCTGGTGCCTCCCCCGTCGCCCCACTCGGCCCAGCCGGGGACTGAAGAACCTCTCCTGGTCTAGATGTCTTCTTGTTCGAGTCGAACGTGAGCTTGGGTTGTTTCGCGTCCGTCCGTACCATCCTGACCGTCAACCCGCTCAATATATCACTCCTGGAGGCTGATCCCACCTCAGGGCCCCAGCTCGCCGGCCCAATATGCTACAAGCAGGAGGATATAGCAGGGGATGGCGGGGACACTCCAACAACCAAGTGTGTACAGCGGTCAGTGCGGTCCCCAATCTCAGGTCGCAGGCCTTCAGGTCAAACTATAAGCCCTTTCCCAGCATGATCAGCAGCGGCGACCCAGCAGAAAGGGCATGTGTTCAACACAGACCGCGGGCCCAAGGGGATGTATCCACCTCCCGAACAAAACTGGCGCCGAACCGTTCACGCAGCCTCTCAGACTTGCCATCTGAGTCCAGATAGTTAATGCAAGTGGGCAACCGCGATGGATCCCCGTCCTGCTCTCACAGCACCTCAGGCACTGCTAAAGAGTCCTTTCACAAATGGCTGCTCCGCAGCAGTAATCCCATCTGACTCTTTCGGGGGCCGAGTCCACGTGCACCTTCACTGATGCTGACCCGCACACAACTCCCACTTTCCCGATGGCACCAGCACTGGCCCCAGCCTCCGCTCCAAATGGAGTTCAGCGATCCAGAGTTACTCTGCGGCTGAAGCCCACCATCCCTGGCTCCACATCACCAGCACACCAGCGCTGCTCCTGCGCACAGGCCCTCCTTAGCGCTCACCACTGCACTTCTCCCGTTCAGCAGACCATCGCAGCGCACAAGCGCCCCCGGCAAGGGAGGGGGATATCTCAGCTTCACTGCCCCAATCCGTTCGGCCGGAAATGTGCTCTCCAGAGCAAGTACGCCTCCACCAGTTAAGAGTAAGGGCCTCGCAGATTCCCCCGGGCAGCCTCGTCTCTATACACAGCAGCCCAATGCACAACGGTCATAGCCAGCACTCCAGAAGAGAGGGGGGAGGGGGGAAGCCTCATCACCACCACTCTGAATACCGCTGCTCCCAGCGCTCCAAAGCTCCGTACCACCAACCGGCGGGGCACCGCAGGACGCAGCTCTCTCCTCCCGCGATCCGGAGGCCCTCGGCCCCGATTACCGCCGCGGCCTCGCCTGGAATCAACAGCCGATCACCCCGCTTCGCGTCTTCCAGCACATCAGTCCGTCAAATCTTCCGGAGCTCCTCGGTTCTGCCTCAGCTCACCTCCGTCCCTCAAACTTGGCCAGCCGATGTCGGGACCCACCTTGAGTCCACCAGTGCAGTTACAGCACCAATAGTTGCCATATAAGGATGATTAGCCGGATATTCGTTGCCGGACTGCGGGAGCCCTACACAAGGGCTGCCATTCGCTAGTGCGCCACCTAGCGTCCCCTACTCAGTAAAATCTTTGCATTCCGGTGCAAACAGTGAAATTGTGTAGAGAAGTTGATTCTGACAGGTCTGAATTCAGATATGAGCCTCAATCAAAACATAATTCTGCATGCACCAATGCTTCTGTAATTTATCCACTATAATAAAAGACGTGTCTATGTCCTCTGTTTTTTTTTTTTTTGCAAACTGTGCCTCTCCGTGTGAATACATGAATTGGCAGGTGTTTGCTTAAGAGATAATTTACCAGGAGATAATGTTTTGATTCTGTGCGAAGAGATCGAATCACCTGCTTTCATAATGCAAGAGTAAAATGTGTATGAAAACAGAAGGTTTAAATCATCCAATCAATTGCTGTTGGACCCGGCCTCGTGGCATGGTCCTTACCCCCGTAGATTGTGGCCGTTCCCCGCCCCGGCCTTTACGGGCCACCCTTCTGAACTGCACCGAGGCCCTTCATCCTGGGCTGCACGAGGTCGCATACCCCTCGTGGCTCCGCCATCTTGTTGGCACCCACGTGACTCCGTGCACCAGTCAGCGCGACCCCGCTCAACCCGGCCTCGACCCCAGCGAAGCCCCGACATCGAGGCACCACAAACTGGCCAGGGGGTGCCGCAGGAACCATTCATCGCCCCCGGCGGAGGACAGTATCGATGGGACCCCCAACTGTCCTCCCCTCTCGAGGTGTGATCGCCCTGCAACTCCCTTGGGCCTGGCGCCTCTCCTGCTGGGCGTCTGGCCACCTCCACCCGGCCTCTCCGCCCCCACCGGGCGCCTGGGTCCGGACATCAAAGGGCTCCAGACCTATATCTGGGGCGACCCCGCCACAGATCGGCAGTTGTATCCCAGAGTCGAGAGCCCTGCTGATTGAATCGCGGCTGACCCTACGGAGAAGAACTCTTGTCGGAACCATCACGAGCCCTGCTGACTGCGTCGCGGCCCCTTCTTGTGAACACTTTGAAGCCACCTGGAACATCGGAGCCCTGCTGACGCTGTCGCGGCCCAACCTCGCTGAAACCTCCCTCGGAGCCCTGCTGACGACGTCGCGGCTCGAGCTAAGCAGAAACCATCTTGAGAGCCCTGCTGATTGGATCGCGGCTCTCCCCGAACTGTACGCCAGAGCCCTGCTGACGCCGTCGTGGCTCGACCCCTCCGAGATCCGGAGGTCCTCCAGCTTGAGGATAAGAACTGGGCCCCAGGTACCCTCATACCGCACTCCTGCCAAAGACTGTCCCGCTACCCCTACCCTTCCAAAGAGACACTGAGACTTTTGGTGGATCCCTCGATCCCTTCGTGTAAATATTGACCTCGTAACCTTTTTATTGCTGATAAAGAATTGCTTGTCTTGAGACAACCTCCTTGAGTCCGGTGTGGTGGTGTTACTGTGCCAGTACGTGATAGGAGAAGGATCTCCCAGGAGACTTCTCGGCAGCGCTCGGCTACTTCGTACAGTGTGAAGGCCCCCCCTTGGTGGTCTCGCCGACTCCTCGGGGTCCGCCTTCCAACATTTGGTGGCAGCGATGGGATCCGAGCCGAACGCAGTACGTACCAGCCAGTACCCACTAGCTTCCCATCCAAACGTACAGTAATCATGAGCAGCCAGGAAAACAACGCGACAATGGAGTTCCAGCCCGAACGGCTGGAAGAATATACGCACAAAGAGTTAAAACAGTTCTGCAGAGACAAAGGCATTGCAACCACCGGCCTAGGTACCAAAGAGCACATGCAGAAAGCTCTGAGGACATGGCTGGAGGCCGGGGCAGGCCCCTCCCAGGAAGAAGGTCCCTTGCCCCTGACTGAGACCCCATCAACCGCACTGACTCCGGCAACCGGAGGAAGAAAGAGCCTAGAAACCGGCCTCTCCGAAGAAGAAATACGAGAGCGGGAGAAGGTCCGGAACCACGAGCTAGAGCTCGCACGACTGCGGCTGGACGGCGAACTCCAGCTGGCGGAAAAGAAACTGGCCCTAGAGCAGCTACGGCTTCAAGAGGAGATAGAGGAGAAGAGGCGACACCGGGAGTTGGAGGAAAAGAAACTGACCCTTGAGCACGAGCGCAGTCTCAAGGAGCTCGAAATCAAGGCCAAGAACGGAGGGACCAACGCCCCCAGTACTAGAGACACTCTACCGCCTGCCGAGACCAAGGTACATATCCCGAAAGAGGTCGTCAAGGAGTACTACAAGAATGACGACATCCAACAATGGTTCAAGGCCTACGAGGTGGCCATGACCTCTCATCGGGTGCCCCGAAAAGACTGGGGCGCGGGCCTGTGGGGGCGGTTCCTGAGTGAGGGTCGAGACACACTGCTCCAGCTGCCGGAGGAGGTGATGACCTCCTACGATCACATGAAGGAGGCTCTGCTCACCCGCTACGGGCTAACCGCAGAAATGTACCGCCAGCGGTTCAGAGACTGCAAGAAAATCCCGGGCACCACCTGGGTGGAATATGTGGACTTTTTCAGTCGGGCCCTAGAAGGGTGGATCAGAGGTAGCAAAGTAACCACCTACGGCCAGCTGGTCGACCTCATCGTGTGGGAACATCTCTCCAACAATTGCTTCGTGGAACTGAGACAGCACCTCCTCGACAGCAAAATGACCGACCCGCGAAAACTCGCCGTCGAGGCCGATCGATGGGTCAACTCCCGGGTCCCCCGGAACTCAATGGGGGAGTACCAGAGGAACCCCACCGGACCCCCCCGCCAACGCGGTGGAGGGGGAGGGCCGAACAGGAACCGAGACCCTCCCGCCGGGGCCCCCAGGAGCCCCCCTCGAGGGCCACCGCAGCAACAACTCTCCCCGAGCCTAGCCCGAAGGGGGGCGCCCCCGGCCAGGCCCGGACCACGACCACCAGTAACGTGCTACGGCTGCCAACAAACCGGACACTATGCCAGCGATCCGGTCTGCCCCCTGAACCGAAGAAATGGGGCCGGCGGGCCCCCGCCCCGACAGCTGGCGGCCGCCGCCCTGGGAGAAGGAGAAGAGGAAGAGGAGACCCTCGACCGAGGGACCACTGAATGGGAGCCGGCAGCCATATCCCTGGTCTGCCTGGGTAGCCGAGAAATGGTACCCTGCACCCCCATCCCAAGCAACACCCAGAAGTACCGGCAGCAGGTCACGGTCAATGGACAACGGGCCGAAGCCCTTCGTGACACCGGCGCCAGTGTCACCGCTGTCCGCTGCCACCTGGTGACCCCCGAACAGATCCTACCGAATGTGCTGTGTCCCGTGCGGACGGCCGACAACAGCGAAAGCCTGCGCCAGATGGCCCTGGTCCCCTTCGAGTGGGGAGGGGTGACGGGCCTGCTGAAGGTGACGGTACGCGACGACGCCCCCGTCGACTGCCTCCTGGGGAACGACTTGGAGAGTTCCCCCTGGGCTCAAGTAGAGCGACGAGAGCACCTCCGAATGCTGGGACTATCTGACTGGGCCTGTGCCATCACCCGGTCCATGACCGCCCGGGCCCCCCGCTCATCCTCGGCCTCTGGGGCCGCCCAGCCCGAGGGGCTCGCACCACCTCCCGCCAGCAGCGAGGGGGAGGCGGACGCCGACCCTGGACCTAGTGAATCCTCCCCCGAAGAGATGGCTTCCCCGTGCGCCCTACCAGAGCTGACACAATGGCGACACGAAGGGGGCCCCACCCGGGAGCAGTTCCAACAAGAGCAGCAGTCCTGCCCCACTCTCGAAGGGGTCCGCCAACAAGCATCCGCCCAAACCAACGGGGACCAGACCGGCACCCACTGGGTCTACTGGGCCGAGGGCCTGCTATACAGTGAGCAGAAAGTGGCAGAACTCGGGGCCAGCCGAGTGTTGGTGGTCCCCCTCCGCTTCCGGGAGTTCCTGCTCAACCTGGCACATGATGTGCCCCTCGCCGGACACTTGGGGCAAGACAAAACGTACAGCCGTCTGGTGACCCACTTCTACTGGCCCCGGATGCGGAGAGACGTGGACAACCACTGCCGGTCCTGCCAGACCTGCCAAGCCAGCGGGAAGACGGGGGGTCGGGTCAAGGCCCCCCTCCAACCCTTTCCAGCCGTCAGCACCCCGTTCGAACGGGTCGGAATCGATATCGTGGGGCCCCTGGACCCCCAGACCGCCCTGGGCCACCGCTTCATCCTGGTCCTCGTGGACCACGCCACCAGGTACCCGGAGGCGGTCCCGCTAAGAACTATAACGGCCCCCGTGGTAGGCCGGGCCTTAATGGGGATCTTCTCCCGAGTGGGATTTCCCCGCGAAGTGGTGAGCGACAGAGGCACGAACTTTATTTCCAGATACATGCGGTCCCTGTGGCAGCAGTGCGGGGTCACATACAAGTTCACGACCCCCTATCACCCTCAGGGGAACGGACTGGTTGAGCGGTTCAACAGAACATTAAAGGGAATGATCCAGGGCCTAGAAGAGCCCCTCAGGCGGAGATGGGATGTCCTGCTGCCGTGCCTCCTGTTTGCCTATCGGGAGGTCCCGCAGAAGTCCCTGGGGTTCAGCCCGTTTGAACTATTGTACGGACACCCGGTCCGCGGACCGCTCAGCCTGGTCAAAGAGAGCTGGGAGACGAAGCCCCAAGGCGCCCCTCCTGACGTCTACCGATACCTCCTGACCCTCCGAAACCAGACCCGCAAGTTCCGAGCCATGGCCGAAGCCAACCTCGAGGCCAGCCAGGAGGACATGAAGCGGTGGTACGATCGGAACTCCTCCACCATAGAATTCGAGCCAGGTCAGAAGGTATGGGTCATGGCCCCGGTTGAACCCGGCGCCCTCCAGGACAAATGGACCGGGCCCTTCAAGGTAGTGGAGAAGAAAAGTCCCGTCACCTACCTGGTCGACCTGGAGTCCCCCCGGAACCCCCTCCGGGTCCTACATGCTAACAGGCTAAAACCCCACTTTGCCCGGACCGAACTGAGCCTGCTACTGGCGACCGACGAGGGGGGCGAGGACGACTCCGAGCCCCTGCCCGACCTCTTGCAGTCCAACGTCCATGATGGAACAATCGAGGGTGTCCAACTCGCCTCTTCCCTGACTCCGGAACAGCGCAACGACTGCCAGCAACTGCTGCAGGACTACGCAGCCCTCTTCTCCCTCACCCCGGGGGTGACCCACTGGTGCGTCCACGACGTCGACACCGGGGAGAGCCCCCCCGTGCGACACAGAGCCTACCGGGTACCCGACCGAGTGCGGGCATGCATCCAGGCCGAAGTAACGAAGATGCTGGCCCTGGGGGTCATCGAACCCTCCGACAGCCCGTGGGCCAGTCCTGTCGTCCTGGTGCCAAAGGCCGCAGCTCCCGGCCGCCCCCCGGAGTTGCAATTCTGCGTGGACTACCGAGCCCTGAATGCAGTGACCAAGACGGACGCCCACCCTATACCCAGGGCCGAAGGAACTCATCGACCGCTTAGGGGCCGCTCGCTACTTGAGCACGCTGGACCTCACCGCCGGGTACTGGCAGATCCAGCTCACCCCCGGCGCCCAAGAAAGATCCACCTTTTCAACCCCGGATGGGCATTACCACTTTCGGGTGATGCCCTTCGGAATGAAGAACGCCCCGGCCACTTTTCAAAGACTGGTAAACAAGGTTTTGGCCGGGCTTGAGGCCTTCAGCGCGGCCTACCTAGATGACATTGCTGTGTACAGCAACCACTGGGCAGAGCACCTCCTTCACATTAAAGCCGTCCTGGCCGCCCTCCAGCGGGCCGGGCTCACAATTAAGGCCAGCAAATGCCAGATCGGCCACGGATCCGTGACCTACCTGGGCCATCAAGTGGGGAGCTGGCAGGTGGCCCCTCTCCAACCGAAAATAGATGCCATCCAGGCCTGGGAACCCCCCACTACCCAGACCGCTGTCCGGGCCTTCCTGGGTCTCACCGGATACTACCGGCGGTTTATCCGGGACTATGGAAGCATTGTTGGCCCCCTCACAGAGCTAACGTCCAAAAAGCAGCCCAAAAAGGTGCACTGGACACCCCGCTGCCAAGCAGCCTTCGACACCCTAAAGACCGCAATGTGTACTGCCCCGGTGCTACAGGCCCCTGACTACAATAAGGAGTTCGTGGTGCAGACGGATGCCTCCGAGTATGGGATCGGGGCCGTCCTGTCCCAGGCCGATGAAAAGGGGCTCGACCGACCAGTGGCCTTCATCAGCCGACGGCTACTGCCCCGGGAGCAACGATGGAGCACCATCGAGCGTGAGGCCTTCGCTGTGGTGTGGGACCTCAAGAAACTCCGGCCCTACCTCTTCGGTACTCACTTCCGGGTCCAGACCGACCACCGGCCCCTGCGGTGGTTAATGCAAATGCGGGGCGAGAACCCCAAGCTGCTGCGGTGGTCCATCTCGCTACAAGGGATGGACTTTGACGTTGAACACCGGCCCGGCAATGACCATGCCAACGCCGACGGCCTGTCCCGCTTCTTCCGCCTTGACGAGGAGAATCCCCAAGGAGATGGGTGACTCTCCATGCCTTCGGCTGGGGGGGACGCCTGTTGGACCCGGCCTCGTGGCATGGTCCTTACCCCCGTGGATTTAGGCCGTTCCCCGCCCCGGCCTTCACGGGCCACCCTTCTGAACTGCACCGAGGCCCTTCATCCTGGGCTGCACGAGGTCGCATACCCCTCGTGGCTCCGCCATCTTGTTGGCACCCACGTGACTCCGTGCACCAGTCAGCGCGACCCCGCTCAACCCGGCCTCGACCCCAGCGAAGCCCCGACATCGAGGCACCACAAACTGGCCAGGGGGTGCCGCAGGAACCATTCATCGCCCCCGGCGGAGGACAGTATCGATGGGACCCCCAACTGTCCTCCCCTCTCGAGGTGTGATCGCCCTGCAACTCCCTTGGGCCTGGCGCCTCTCCTGCTGGGCGTCTGGCCACCTCCACCCGGCCTCTCCGCCCCCACCGGGCGCCTGGGTCCGGACATCAAAGGGCTCCAGACCTATATCTGGGGCCACCCCGCCACAGATCGGCAGTTGTATCCCGGAGTCGAGAGCCCTGCTTATTGAATCGCGGCTGACCCTACGGAGAAGAACTCTTGTCGGAACCATCACGAGCCCTGCTGACTGCGTCGCGGCCCCTTCTTGTGAACACTTTGAAGCCACCTGGAACATCGGAGCCCTGCTGACGCTGTCGCGGCCCAACCTCGCTGAAACCTCCCTCGGAGCCCTGCTGACGACGTCACGGCTCGAGCTAAGCAGAAACCATCTTGAGAGCCCTGCTGATTGGATCGCGGCTCTCCCCGAACTGTACGCCAGAGCCCTGCTGACGCCGTCGCGGCTCGACCCCTCCGAGATCCGGAGGTCCTCCAGCTTGAGGATAAGAACTGGGCCCCAGGTACCCTCGTACCGCACTCCTGCCAAAGACTGTCCCGCTACCCCTACCCTTCCAAAGAGACACTGAGACTTTTGGTGGATCCCTCGATCCCTTCGTGTAAATATTGACCTCGTAACCTTTTTATTGCTGATAAAGAATTGCTTGTCTTGAGACAACCTCCTTGAGTCCGGTGTGGTGGTGTTACTGTGCCAGTACGTGATAGGAGAAGGATCTCCCAGGAGACTTCTCGGCAGCGCTCGGCTACTTCGTACAGTGTGAGGGCCCCCCCTTGGTGGTCTCGCCGACTCCTCGGGGTCCGCCTTCCAACAATTGCAAATTGTGCAAATAACAATAAGGTGAACCTGTACCAGTGGCACTGAATGCTGTCGTCTTTCTGTTGAGGTCTAACTAAAGAGAAGCAAACAAAGCTCAATGGGGCAGATTTACAAGCCCCTTGCGCCTCATTTACGCCGCCGTTGCGTCACTTTTGTGACGCAGCGGCGGTGCAAATCCTGCGCCATGGTGCTGGGAACTTACAACGTGACGCATCTGGGAGATGCGTCACTTTGTAAAGCCCTGCGCCACATGTCGGCGTTCCTGCGCAGGTGGGGGCGTTCCGGCACGGGAACGCCTCCTAAAAGTGGCTGAGTGAAATCTACAAGATTTCACTCAGTCACTTTTAGGCCCATGCTGCGTCAAAACCCTGCGCCTGCCTGAAGCAGGCGTAAGGATTGACGCAGCATTAACAAGATAGGGCCCCCCAGAGCATTGCTGGAGCTGCGTGGCGCTTGCGACGCAACTCCAGCAATGCGCCACTTTTACAGCACAGATGCATCACGCATCTGTGCTGTTTTTGTCCCATGGTGCGCCGCATCCATGGTGGCGGAGCTGTGGCGCACAATAACTGGCGCATTCCTGCTGATATGCAGGGATGCGCCAGGTATTGTAAATATGTCCCAAAATTTTCATCTTCGTTGTCATCATCATTATTATCATAGTCTTCAACGCTACAATCTCAGTGCGGACATTTAAGAGATGATATCTTCAGCTGTCCCATAACATTTTTTGGGGCAGATTTATGTTCCCTGGCACATCCCTGCAAATCAGCATGGATGCGCCAGGAATGATGCGTCACAAAAGTTTACCCTTCCGCCACAATAGATGCGCTGCATCGTGTCGCAAGGATAAACAGATGCGTGACGCATCTGATGGCGGAAGGTTGGCGCATTGCTGGAGTTGTGTCGCAAGCGCGACGCAGCTCCAGCAAGGCTCGGGGTGCCCTATCGTTACAATGCTGCGTCAATCCTTACGCCTGCTTCAAGCAGGCGCAGGGTTTTTACGCAGCATGGCCGGAAAAGTGACTGAGTGAAATCTTGTAGATTTTCGGAGGCGTTCCTGCGCCAGAACGCCCCCCCCGTGCAGGTACGCCCACATGTGGCGCAAGCTTTACAATGTGACGCATCTCCCTAGATGCGTCACGTTGTAAATGGGGCACAACATGGCGCAGGGTTTACGCCGCCGCTGCGTCACAAAAGTGATGCAACGGCGGCGTAAAAGTGGCGCAAGTCCGTTATAAATCTGCCCCTTTGTATTTTAAGCCTTTTAAAAAGAAGCAGCATCTTTTAAATCTATAGGGGCAGATTTATGTTCCCTGGCGTATCCCTGCAAATCAGCATGGATGCAAATCAGCATGGAACGCAAGTTTGCCCTTGCGCCACCGCAGATGCGCCGCATTTACAATGCGGCGCATCGTGGCGCAAGGACAAGCAGATACGTGGCGCATCTGCCAGCGTAAGGTTGGCGCAGTGCTGAAGTTGCGTCGCAAAGCGACGCAACTCCAGCACTGTTCCAACCTACCCTATCCCTAACACGGTGCGTCAAGCCTTACGCCTGCTTCAAGCAGGCGCAGGGTTTTGACGCATCAGCGTTGGGAAAAGTGACTCAGTGAAATCTTATAGATTTCACTGAGTCACTTTTCAGGGGCATTCCTGCGACGGAACGCCCCCCCTGAGTAGAAACGCCCACATGAAACCTGACGCAGGTTTCATGTGGCGCAGGGCTTTACACCGTGACGCATCTCCATAGATGCGTCACGATGTAAATGGGGCACAACATGGCGCAGGGTTTACGCCGCCGCTGCGTCACAAAAGTGACGCAACGGCGGCGTAAAAGGGGCGCAAGTCCCTCATTAATCTGCCCCTAAATGTTTAGGAAATGTATTATTATTATTTTAGCGCATAGTCCCCAAATGGCATCTTGGCGCTAGGAGGCACATAAACAACAGTAAAACAAGACGGGAAGCGAGCGCTAAGAGAAATGGGGTGTTTTTTGGAATGTAGCGTTCCATAAAGCACCTGCTAGGGAAGAAAAAAATGGAGCCTTGCAAAGCACTACAATGGAGCTGGGAGATTTTGTTTTAGCAGCCTGTGACATGCATGTTGGCTGTGCTGCAGTGAAGAGCGAATGTCCTGAAAGGGTTATCCTAACTTTAGGACTCCTAAATGCTTTCTGTGAATACCGAAAGTCCTAAAGTTAAGATTTTTCTCAGTTTAGGAGTAGTCAAGTTAGGACTCCTAACTTTAGGACTCCTAAATGCCTTCTGTGAATACAGAAAGTCTTAAAGTTAGGATTTTTCTCAGTTTAGGAGTAGTAAAGTTAGGACTCCTCTTTGTTGAAAAACCCTAGGCAACCATCATTGAAAGAGGCAGCGTATACCAGGTCTCTGGTTTTGTTACGTAGGCCACTTATGTCGCAGAGTCTCGTGCAGCCTGAGGGTTCAGCATAGTTGGTGGATCACTGGGTAGGATGTCAGGGCTTCCTGGGGATGTGAAGTGCGGCTACGATCCAGGTCAGGACTGACTTCGTAGATTTAAGCGAGTCATTTGTTGAACTTTGATGCTGTTTACGGTATTCCAGTTCCTCATTTGTGCTGCCTATGGAGTGTCTGAGAACTGAGTACACCTGCTTGATTGTTTTTTCCCGGATCACCTCTTTAAGCTCTGTTGGTTCGAGCGACGTGTGGGATAGGCAGCCGGCACATAAGACAGCGATTCCCTACGCTGCAAATTATTCTTTCTCCTGTAAGATTAGTCTAGTAGTAGAGCTGGAAGCCCAAGTTACTATCTAGTGTTTCCCTCGCATTCCGCCCTATGGGGATTAGAAATTCAAAAGTTTCAATGTCAGACACAGCAGTGATTAAAGGCACATGATAAAAAGATAACAGGCACAATGAAGCAGAACAGCTCACAGAAATGGAGTAATCATTAAAAAAAGAATTAGCAAAGGCAATAGGTCTCACATGCGTGACGTATTGACATTATTAATGTTTTTTTAGCCATGCAGCATGGCTAAAAGTTTTTTTTAAAGTGCTATAATACTGCAAGTGCCGGCTGTGTCATAGTGCTTTTTAGGTCTCGCCTGTCGTAGGCTGCGCGCATGCGCAGTCTCGCTGGCGAGATTTAATGAGATGTGGTATTTTCTGTAAGGGGCATTAAGCCCCGCCCCTCTTTTCCATTGGCTGGAGTCACCGTTTATGCTAAACGGTGGCCAGCCATTGGAAAAGAGGTATCCATGACGTATTTGCTTGGCTTTCCGAGCTGTCCCATTTGGACGGACTCGCTTGCTTTGCGTTGGTCGCACAAGGTTTCTTATCTTTATGGGGCCAAACACATGGCCCCATAAAGACAAGAAACTTTTTGGCAGAAGCCGAGCAAATACGTCATGGCGAGCGCTTGTGCGATGTGAGCATGCGCAGAGCCTTTCGGTCCAAACGTCGCCTCTTGTTATTTGAATGTACGTGCCGTAGCCCGAAGATACCAATGCTGAGCGGAGGGGGCAGGCCACTGTGCTGGGTATGCTCCGGGGACAAGCTGTAGTTTGGAGCAGACATTGGGTGCCCGTTGCTAATTATACATCCTGTGCTTAATTACACAGTAACGGGCTCTAAATATTATCCAGATTCTGGTCTGCGGAAGAAGAGTAAACTTTCAGTCAATGGCCTTTTCCTTACTGATGAAAGCACCCACTTTTCCAAGTTGTTCCTACGTTATAAACAGGTCTCCCCAACAGCACAGGTATGCGCCTCTCTGCACCCCAAGGGCTTAGATCATTCAGCACCACAACGAGAGGACAGGGGACTCTGCTTCCCAGTGCCAAGTGCAGAGGGTCACACAGGCCCAGGGTGCCGTCCACATGGACTGTGTAACCTGGGCGTGGGTCTCACAAGAAACAACGACGGGCATCGAAAGAAAGTGTTGGCGGGCAGACAATTGGGTACAAGGGCCCGCGAGGCACAATGCTGAGAAGGGCACAACAGTTCCCTTTATAGGGGGTGCACTGGCTCTTAGATTCATTGTATCCGAAGCAGACTCGTACTGATATTGGAAAGCGGTGATGTTTCTGGTTTTAGTTCTTTGCAAACTTGAATGACTGACTGACTGCCCAGCCTCTTCCATCTTGACTGAAATGGGTAATGCTCGTTTCACTTCCTCTGATTGTTCCAAACTCGGAATTCTTTAAAAGTATCAGCATCCCTCACAGCATCCGGAGCCCAGAGCAGGGATTGCAGGGAGAGGGGTGTGTGTAGCGCGCAGTTACAAGAACATGTGCTGCAGGGGATAGTGTGCCTGACAGGGAGGGCCGAGAGCAATCGCTGCAGGACGCATTGGAGACAGGAAGGATTAGGAAGTGGGCCGGGCAGAGCTACAAGCGAGTTTTTGGCCGTTTTTTTTGTCTGGGGGAGGTGCGCGAGGGATGTTTCTTGTGGCTCAAAGCATGCAGCGGGGGGGTCAACGGCCAGATTGCGGTGACCTGGTAGAGGCCCAGACGCGGCTCTAACTGCTGGAGTTGCAGCGTTGTGTTGGTGAGGAATGAGGTGCATTGGAAGAGCCCTGTTCGGACTCCAGTGCTGGAACAGCAGTGTGTGGCAGACCAGGACTGATGTGGTTTGGCAGAGCTGCGCGTGGGTCCCTTGCGGAAGAACAGTAGATTTGCAGATGATTTTATTTTTGAAAGTTTTATATAAAGGTGAACGAGGGTGTGCAAGAGATATTTTTCCTTGCAGTTTAGTCGCCTGCTCCTCTCTACACACTGCCAGCCCCTGATGTGATGGCGCTTCGGTGACCTCGAGAACGTCACCCTGCAGGTTGTGCGTATACTCTGCCCTGCATGCTTTCCATCTGGGCATATTGAGCCCATATGCCGTGCCAGGCTTATACTTGTGCCCAGTGTTGCACATAAATAATGTGCTACTTTCTGCTTACTGCCCTGCGTATACTGTGGGTTAGGTAACAATTTGGTGCGAACCCTGAACTCGGAGATGGGCAGGCGGCCTACACTAGGTCTCCACTTTGTGCCATGGATGCACACGGTTGCCCAGCTCTGTACTCACCAAGGAGAAGATATATTCAGAGATGCACATGCACTCAGCGCTGCCCTACATTTAAGTGCTGCTTCCGTTCTAGTTCCCTTTTCAATCTTCTCTCATACTTCCCCCCACCTTCAGAGTTTTGCTCTGACTTCCACCACGCATTCTCTCACCCTCATCTCTCTGGTTCTCCACCTGCCCCACTGATTCTTCCACCCACTCCAGCTTCACCAGTTCACTTTCTCACCACTAACTTTACCCCTCTCTTCCTTACCACACTGCCCCCTATCGTTCCTTCTCATGCACATTCCTCAGTGACTTACTCCACGCACAGACAACAGGGACAACAAATCGTCCATAAAAAAATATAAACAGTTAACCTCCACTGCTCGCTCTCACTTTCACTTTGGCCATTGCCCCTATTTCCCAGTTTCCCTCTGCTCCACTTTTATTCCTTGGTTCTCTCCCACCTCCACTCTTCTTCCGTCGCCTGCATATTTTCCACGTTCCCTCATTCTCGCACCTGGGTCTCTGCCTTCTACTTCTACATATTTCTTAACTGTTTCTCTGTCTCCCAGGTCCAGTGTCGTCTCTTCCTCCTCGTCCTTCTTTGGTCACCCTCCCATGTCCACGTCCTACAGGGTCTCCCCATCATCTCCCACCTTTCTCTTACCTTCGCCTCCCCCACTCCCTCCCCCTCTAGCTCCACCAGTCTCCTTACAGATTCCACCTTTGCTCTATTTTTTTGCCCCCACCTTCTGCAATCGGCATCATTTCTATTTCTCACCGCTCCACCATCACCCTTCCCTTTTCCCTTTCATCTCTAGCGCTTATTCCCTCACCACTAGGTGCTCCATCCCCCTTCTCTTTCCTATACAATCATCATAATTTCTCTCAAATCTACACACACCCACACCACACAATTCAACTCTTCACATTTCCATTCCACACCACATACAGCAAACCACATCGTTCAACTCAACAACACAATTACACAACACACCACATACATTCAATCCATACCACAGAATTCCACATCATGCCACAAAAAACAACATCACACCACATAATTAAACTCCTCTACACACCACTCCCGAACACAAAATACCATTCCAAATAATTACACTCCATAATGCACAATGCCACTCCACATAATTCCAGTGCACTCATTACCACATCTTTACTATCCACAAAAAAACACTGCAAACCATACTACATAGTTCCACTACACTAATCCGCTCCACACCACACAATTCTACCTCATAGAATTCCACAACTAACAATACCAATTCAACCCACACAATTCCACTCCACACCACCTACATCCACTACACTCCAAACCAAAGCACATGGGTAAAAAATATTATCATTTACAATGCAAATAGCTCTAACTCTCACAAATGCGAGACCTATTGCATTGCAAATGCTTGTTGGAATTTATTTATGGAGGTAGAGCGGGGAGTGTAGCAACACAGAGGGATTGGTGAAGGCAAAACGGAAGGTGAGTGTAGGGAAAAAGTGCTAAGGCTTGGTCAGCGGTATTCGGACAACAGAACGAGAGAGGGGGAGTGGAGACAAAGGAACACAAACACAGAGCGGGAAGTACACGAGAGAGGCAACTGAAAGAGATGCACTCTGTTAGGATGCTTAAAGAAATAGAAAAAAGCAGTGCCTAAAAAAATGACTAACGCAAGGACACAAATAATGCATCCATGCTCCACGGAAAGGAAAAACACAGGAAGAGGAAGGAAGCTTACAGGAACCGACCAATAAGAAGCAACCAATTTGAGTGACAAAGAAGCCAACCAACAGAAAGCAGTAGGCAGTGTCTAAGCCCACCTATAGAAAACAAAAGGTCTTACACAGGCAGCACATGCGGTTTCTAGATGAGACCTAAAAACAGGCAGTGATAAAACGAGGCAGACGGCCAGGTGCTCTCTTACACTACATGAATACCTTACTCTTTGAGGGACTGGATTGAGTTTAATGTGTGTGATGGGGTCAGGGGCCCCTTAGTTAGCAACTAACCCAGGTCTGGTGGTAACCTAAGTTTTACCTTGTCGGCCATCAGAGCTCATGGTGGCTTCTTGGCAGACGAGGATGAGAAAGACAGAAAAAATGTCTGCAAGGGGTACAGATTGTCTCACAGTGAATGAAAGAGGCATGAGGTGGATGCAAGAGAAGGTAGCCTTTGTATTAGCCACAACAACATTAAACAGCCGCGGCCACCGGCTTCTTAACAGAGTTGTGAGCACCAGCACTCTGTGTTTTACAAATTAAGCACTGGTATTGTTAAATAAATCATTGAACCAGTCGTGTATCTGTGAGGAGGACGACGACGCAGCCAGGCGGAAGGTGGGCGAAACAGACTACGACGACCCGGAAGTGCCGGAAACAGCTCGCGGTCTAGTTGCGCTCGGAACGCGCATCGTCAGCACACTGCAGCCAATAGAATATAAGGAGGGCGGTACCCGAAGGCGTTGTTCCAGGACAGCGCGGAGGAAGAGCGGAACCAGGGAGAGAGAACAACGGAGCCACGGACGACCAGCGGAGACGTCAGCGACGGCACTCGGAGAAGAGCGGGACCCGTGACGACCAGTGAAGCAGACGGGGAAACCTCGGAAGCCGTACCCTCAAGGGAGGAAGCGTACACTGCGCACAAGCCCGGCGGCCCGAGAGAGGGAAAGGACGCCCCGGGTCCAGCTGCCACGGCCCGGTACCCGGGTCGTGGCCACAGGCAAGTGCCCCTTAAAGGGTCTTTTTGGTGGGGTACCTGGGGTGCTTGTACATAGAAAAAGCAACACAGTCACAGTCGGAGGAGAATCGGAATCCCTCACCCCTCTCACATTACCGTTCCTTCCTGACCCCTACTTTTTTCCTTTTCCCCTCTCACGACGTTTGGTGGAGGTGGCACAGGCAAATAGGAGAAGTGAGGAGAACCTAACCAGAGCGTTTCTTTCTTTTCCCTTGGGGCTGCCCGGGTTTTGGAGGTTCCCCTACGAAGAGGGTGAGAAGAACCAGAGAAGGGGGCAAGAAGGTCACTGCAACCATCGGAGGAGAGAAGGAGCGATAGCAGAAATACGCTGGCTCAGCCCTGAACCTGTGGTGCTAACTTGTGGATGCCCCTGTTTGGTCGTTCAGTTCATTTGTAGTTAAAAGAAAGGAGGAAATCCTGTACCCTGTGGCTTGTTCCTATTAAATAAGGATTACAATACCTCATATGCTGCCTGGTCTCCATACATACCTTGTGTCAGGCTATCGGCATTCCTACAAAGTGGTGTCAGAAGTGGGATATCTGAGTCCCAGTGTGTCGAACCATGACACAGCCTGTGCCTCTGGAGGATATGCTCACCCAATTGGCCGAAGGACAAAGACACTTGCAGCTGGTGTTCGAGCAACAGCTACAGGCAGCCAGATTAGAGAGGGAAGCCTTACAGGGAGCCCTTCAGGACCAGGCAACAGTAGTCACCACGAATCAACAAGTACAGGATACTGCCATACTGCGGCTTACGGATGCTATTGTACATACCCGAGTCCACCCCACTGTTCCAGGAACGGTCCTGCAGAAATATAAGGAAGGGGAAGACCCTGATTATTTCTTCTTGAACTTTGAGCGAGTAGCGTCTACAGCGGCCTGGCCACAAGAAAGGTGGGGCCAGTACATTGCACCACTCCTCTCAGGAGAGTTACAAGCGGCATACCAAGCAGCTAACCCTGATGGGACGACTGCCTATGCGGAAGTAAAGAAAGCAATCCTAGAAAGACTGGGGTTCGATCAAGAACATTACCGCACTAAGTTTAGAAAAGAAAAGTGGACTACTGGGGATAACCCTAGGGCTTTGTATTATAGAATAAGGGATTTAGGTACCAGATGGCTAACACCCCACGTATCTACAATGGAGGAGGTTGTTGAAAAAATCTTCCTAGAGCAATATCTAGACGCCCTACCACCCACCACAAAGTCATGGGTGAAACAACACCCCCATCTCACCACCGCCTCCGCGGTTGAAATGGCATGCGCCTTCCACAGGGCCCCCGACTTTAGAGGAGGCACTGTGAGACCCCAACATCAGGTTCCACTCGCACGACCACAGCTGCAGTCCTCCATTAGACCTCCCCTAAAACCCGAAGCAAGGCCCTTTCCACCCCTCCGGTCTCTTCCAAAACCAACTCCTGTTCCCGCAGGCCCTAGTGGACAAGGTCCTCAATGTTTCAGCTGCGCCGAATGGGGCCATATAGCTAGAGAGTGTCCTCACCGAGCGCCGTCCGCTGAACCTATGGAGGTGGGATATACTCGGGGCAGGGTCCTGTTAACTCGGGAGGGTTCCCAACGCTACAAAACAGAGGTGTACTTAAACGGAAAGAAGCGACAGGCACTGTTAGACACCGGGTGTCACGTCACAGTGGTTGACGGATCCCTGGTTGGAAACCACCTGTTGCACCCTTCAGAGCAAGTGAAGGTGACCTGCGTCCATGGGGATACAAAAACATATCCTACAGCAGAAGTCATATTAGACGTGGATAACGACCCCCACCTCAAAAAAGTGGGGGTGATTCCCTGTTTGCCCGAATCCGTGATTATAGGAACTGATCACCCCAAATTCGAAATGTATATAGAGGGAACAAAAAGGAGCAACCCCTCTTGGCTGGACGAAGCCCCGTTTCACACGACTGAGATAGAAACACAAGAAGGGCGAGAGAGAATAAGTAGACGCGAAAGGAGGAAAGAGAAAAAAGATTTTTGTTCACTACTATCACGAACTGCCTTTCCCCTTTCCCTTGCAGATACCGACGGAACAGTACCCTATAGTTTCCGGACAGCCCAACGGGATGACAAAACGCTCATACACGCCTGGGAACAGGTCCAGAACGAGCCGCCAGACCAGGTAGGACCCTACTTTGTAGTAAACAGGGGATTGTTGTATAGAGCCGAAAAGAAAGACTCTGTAGTAAGAACCCAACTGCTTGTTCCCCAATTCTTCCGGGATCATGTACTCCAGCTGGCCCATAACAAAATGGGGGGGGGCCACTAGGTACCCTAAAGTACCTATTGGAGAAATTCTATTGGCCGGGTGTCTATAGAGACGTGGCAAAACACTGCGCGGCCTGCACGCGTTGTCAATACACGAATCCAGGGACCATCACCAAAGCTCCCCTACAGCCGCTACCCATTATCGACATCCCATTTAAACGAGTCGGTATGGACTTAGTTGGGCCCCTGACTCCGTCATCCCAGGGACACCGTTACATACTCGTCATAGTCGACTATGCTAGTCGATACCCGGAGGCTTTCCCGTTGTCACGCATGACCACCCCAGCCGTCGCTCAAGCGATGATAACATTGTTTTCACGGGTCGGTTTTCCCTCCGAGATCCTGACCGACCAGGGTACACCATTCGTATCACGAATGATGGGCCAGATATGTACCCTACTCGGGATAAAAAGGATAAGAACGTCAGTCTATCACCCCCAGACAGACGGCCTTGTGGAGCGATATAACAAAACCATAAAAAACTTACTCCGCAAGGTCGTCTCTGATACAGGGAGGGATTGGGATCGGAAACTTCCACTAGTGCTCTTTGCAATTCGGACACACGAACAAAAGTACACTGGGTATTCCCCGTTTGAGTTGCTGTTTGGGAGAAAGCCCAGGACATTATTGGAGATGGCTAGCGAACAGTGGGAAGGGGAAGACGAGGAAGGAAAAACTCTACTACAGTATGTTGCCGATCTGAAATCTTCCCTAACACACCTATGGGGACTAGTGCAGGAAAACATGCAGGAAGCGCAGGACACACAGAAAAGGTATTACGATCGCAACAGTCGCCTTAGGACGTTTTGGCCCGGGGACAAGGTGCTCCTACTACTCCCTTCCACGGAAGACAAGCTACTAATGAAGTGGCAAGGGCCGTATGAGGTAGAAAAACAAATCACGCCTGTAACCTACAGCATCCTACTGCCCCACATAGTCGGAGGTAAACAAATATATCACGTAAACCTCCTAAAGAAATGGGAGGAGTCCCCGTCCACTTTAGGACATAGCCCTGCTTTACTGACCTGTAGCTCACCACGGTTAGACATACCACTCCTGTCAGTCCACAACGCCGCGGACCATCCCGTTCCCATAGGGAACATGTTAACTACTGAACAAAAACTGCAGCTTGGTACTGTACTAACCACTTTTCCCCACCTTTTTTCCCCAAGCCCTGGGTTGACAACTCTGGTCCAGCACAGAATAGTAACTTTACACCCGAAAATAGTACAACAAAAACCCTATCGCATCCCAGAAGCCCGTAGGGAGGCCGTAGAGAAGGAAGTGGTAGACATGCTCCATGCAGGAATAATAGAACCATCCCAGAGCAACTGGTGCTCTCCAATCGTCATCGTGCCAAAGCCAGACGGCAGTCTGCGCTTTTGCATTGATTTCCGACAGGTGAACGCCATCACAAAGTTTGACACCTATCCCATGCCTCGGATTGATGAGATGGTGGAGAGGCTGGGACACGCTAGATACATGTCCACCCTAGATCTAACGAAGGGATATTGGCAAATCCCGTTAGACCCCACATCCAAAGAAAAAACTGCGTTCTCCACTCCCTCAGGGCTATACCACTTTAAGGTCCTCCCATTCGGGTTACATGGGGCCCCAGCCACATTTCAGAGGCTCATGGACCACGTACTGAAGCCGCACCAGAAGTACGCTGCAGCTTATCTAGACGACATCGTGGTTTTTAGCCACACATGGGAAGACCACCTGTCACATCTCACTTCTATATTCCGAGCATTACAGGACGCAGGCCTAACCATCAACCCAAAGAAATCACTCCTGGGAACCAATACGATACAATATTTGGGGTATACTATACAGGAAGGACACATCAGGCCCCAGGTAGATAAGATCGAAGCCATCCGCACCATTTCCAGGCCACGAACCAAGAAGGAAGTCCTGTCCTTCTTAGGATTCATAGGATATTACAGGCGGTTTATACCCCATTTCTCCTCCCTAGCCAGCCCGCTCAATGAGCTTTTGTCTAAAACACACCCAACACACATACAGTCATGGACTAGTGCCCAAGAAACCAGCTTTGAAGCCCTAAAACGTGCCATTTGTACAGCCCCAGTGCTACGATGCCCCGACTTTGCTCGCACATTTGTTCTACAGACTGACGCCTCTGGTTACGGGCTGGGGGCTGTCTTATACCAACCAGACTCTCATGACGAACTGAGACCCCTGTTGTACATCAGCAGAAAACTATTCCCCAGAGAAACTAACTATTCCACGATAGAGAAGGAGTGTTTAGCCATTAAATGGGCTATAGAGTCATTGCAGTATTATCTCTTGGGCAGACCCTTTCTTGTGCTTACTGATCACGCTCCCCTGACCTGGCTCGCACAAAACAAAGACACCAATGCCCGCATTCTCCCTTGGTTTCTCGCCTTACAACCTTTTTCGTTTCAGACACTTCACATGCCGGGGAGGAAGCAACTGAGTGCGGATTATTTGTCCCGGCATCCTTGCTGTGAATGGCCCCATCGTCCATTCCTAAGGGGGGGCGAATGTGAGGAGGACGACGACGCAGCCAGGCGGAAGGTGGGCGAAACGGACTACGACGACCAGGAAGTGCCGGAAACAGCTCGCGGTCTAGTTGCGCTCGGAACGCGCATCGTCAGCACACTGCAGCCAATAGAATATAAGGAGGGCGGTACCCGGAAGGCGTTGTTCCAGGACAGCGCGGAGGAAGAGCGGAACCAGGGAGAGAGAACAACGGAGCCACGGACGACCAGCGGAGACGTCAGCGACGGCACTCGGAGAAGAGCGGGACCCGTGACGACCAGTGAAGCAGACAGGGAAACCTCAGAAGCCGTACCCTCAAGGGAGGAAGCGTACACTGCGCACAAGCCCGTCGGCCCGAGAGAGGGAAAGGACGCCCCGGGTCCAGCTGCCACGGCCCGGTACCCGGGTCGTGGCCACAGGCAAGTGCCCCTTAAAGGGTCTTTTTGGTGGGGTACCTGGGGTGCTTGTACATAGAAAAAGCAACACAGTCACAGTCGGAGGAGAATCGGAATCCCTCACCCCTCTCACATTACCGTTCCTTCCTGACCTCTACTTTTTTCCTTTTCCCCTCTCACGACGTTTGGTGGAGGTGGCACAGGCAAATAGGAGAAGTGAGGAGAACCTAACCAGAGCGTTTCTTTCTTTTCCCTTGGGGCTGCCCGGGTTTTGGAGGTTCCCCTACGAAGAGGGTGAGAAGAACCAGAGAAGGGGGCAAGAAGGTCACTGCAACCATCGGAGGAGAGAAGGAGCGATAGCAGAAATACGCTGGCTCAGCCCTGAACCTGTGGTGCTAACTTGTGGATGCCCCCGTTTGGTCATTCAGTTCATTTGTAGTTAAAAGAAAGGAGGAAATCCTGTACCCTGTGGCTTGTTCCTATTAAATAAGGATTACAATACCTCATATGCTGCCTGGTCTCCATACATACCTCGTGTCAGGCTATCGGCATTCCTACAGTATCCTAATCATTACTATTAATTAATATTGTTAGCCAGTCTATTTACTCAACCGCATTTTTCTTTGATGTCAGTCATACTCAGTGGAACAATAGTCTATATTTGTTCTCTTTCAATCTCCTTTACAATGTCAATGCGTTTCAGGGAAATCCAGTCCGCTTTCTCAGGAGTATGAACAATGTAATCCTCAAGTTGCACATCAAAGGAAAACAATACCAGAACAATTCATACCATATCAAATCTTTATGTTCTTTATAAGGAAACCCTCAATTTAATTCTGTTTGTATTTGCTATGGCCATCTAACATTATGGTATTTTTTGTTTCAAGTTCTGACTGAACAGCAGTCCTTTTGTGAGTGTCCCCGCCCTTTCCTCTGACAGCTGTGTTTTCAAATAGTATTACTAGTGTAACTTTATTAGCTTTTGAAGTCCTATTTAAACTTGTATACCCAAATAGCTACGTATCTATGCTTCCCTCTCCTCTTAAGACCCATTAAAAGAATTTGAGCACTTACATAATATGATAAATAGTCAATATCAAAATAAGCTCATGTGATGTTATAGCTAAAAATGTGTTCTTCGTTCATTCCTCAGGGCCATAGTGCATCTAGTGTCTCTATCCAATATGCTTTCCTTTGGAGCGGTTTCTGCTCCTTATCAAGTCTTGCTAGCAGTTGCACCAAAAAACTGAAGCTACTTTTTATTGGTTTAATGTTTTACTGTCATTAAATGTCTTTCTATAGATGAATGTTGTTTCCTATTCTTATGACATTCATGAATTTCTAGTTTTGTTTTCTTTCCCTTGTATTCCTGCATGGGCAGTTGACACTATCGATGGAGTACTTTGGTTCATATATTAATTGTTTTTGTCGTAGTGTCTTATTTATTTATTTAGATGTTTAATGAAGCTCTTATTGTCTTCATATTATAACTTTGGAGCATTTTCAAATACATAAAATGAGAGAATTAGACACTATAATAAGATTAGTAATCATACCATTAGAGTCGAGGTGGGTGGAATGGTTCTCAAACTCTTATCGTCTTCAATCTTGGCACCGACAGGAGGTTAGTAAATAATGGGGGACCTCCTTTATGAAAAGTGTTGCATCGCTGCATGGAAACAGTGATGCAACACTTTTCATAAAGCCATCCTTGTGACACTATGAATGCGCCTTATTTACTGTACGAAGCTCCATGTCGCAAGGATTTACAGATACGTCAGTAATCCTGACGTATCTGTAGGTGCAAAAATGGTGCATTGCTGGAGTGTGTCTGAAAACAGAAGGAACTCTAGCATTGTGCCCTTTCACATTGGGCAAGTCCCATGTGAAAAGCCCTGCGTCACCCCTTACGCCTGCTTCATGCAGGCGTAAGGATTTGACACACTGGCACCGTGGAAATGTTGCAGTGAAATCTCATAGATTTCACTGCATCACTTCTACCTGTTGCATGTATAATGTAGTGCAGAGGTTTACAAAGTGGCACATCTGACTACTGCCGCTCATAAATAAGCCCTGGATTCCTTGATATTTTCGTTGCAGTTGTGAGTTCTATGGGCTTTTTTTTTAGGCCCTTACGCTGCCGTTGCATCACTTTTTGTGTCGCTGCAGCGGCATAAAGAATTTGCCACGCTGCGCCATATTTGCAAAGTGATGCATCTAGTCAGATGCATCACTTTGTAAACCCCTGCGCCACATTATACCTGCAACAGGTATAATGTATGCAGGGTGGGCGTTCCGACGCAGGAAAGCCACGTAGAAGTGATGCAGGGAAATCTATGAGATTTCACTGTGATATTTCTACGGCGACATTGTGTCAAATCCTTACGCCAGCTTGAAGGGGTGACGCAAGCCTTTTCACATGGGGCTTGCCCTATGTGAAAACACCCATTGCTGGAGTTGTGTCTGTTTTCAGACACACTCCAACAATGCGCTATTTTTGCGCCTACAGATATGTCGGGATTACTGACGATCTGTAAATCCTTGTGATACGGTGCACCGTACAGTAAATATGGCGATACCATGGTGTGCAAAGATGGCGTTATGAAAAATGTTGCATCGCTGTTTTCCCGCAGCAATGAGGCTTTTTATTGTTAGCATCTCTTACAGAGCGCATCTCTACAGATATGGTTTCTTGCAGTAGATAGATAGATAGATAGATAGATAGATAGATAGATAGATAGATAGATAGATAGATAGATAGATAGATAGATAGATAGATAGATAGATAGATAGATAGATAGATAGATAGATAGATAGATAGATAGAAGCTTTATTTGACAGAAAGGTCATAAAAGCTATGGTTAAAATACATTCTTTTCCTTTAAAAGAGGATACATACATACAACATTTCCAATTTACATACACATTTGATACAGCTTGACATAGCAGCGGAGATTTGACAAATAAATTGCTTGTGCAAAATAGTACAAATAGTTTTGATGTTAAATCATGAATTTGTCACTGTCCTAGTTTCGATTAAAATTATACTGGTCTCATAA
This sequence comes from Triturus cristatus, assembly GCF_964204655.1. Lineage (NCBI taxonomy): Eukaryota > Metazoa > Chordata > Amphibia > Caudata > Salamandridae > Triturus > Triturus cristatus. The sequence goes on from NC_140594.1 coordinate 1,154,154,231, forward strand.
GAACTTTCCACCTTATAAGCCATTTTTGTCTCAAGAACTTTGCTAAACAGCATGCAAAGAACAACCTTGGATCAGACCTGAGGATGCGTAGTGCTGTGTGATGGTCCCATGTGCCCAATTGCTGACAAAGCGGTTTCAACCATTTGGTCCATGGAGTTTTATATGCCGGGCAGGCAAACATTAAATGGGCAATGCTTTCTGTAAGGGCCATGCAGCATGGACAGTTTTTCCATTGTTAGTGGCCCACTTTGCTGTCACCTCACAAACGAGAAGAGTTCCAAACCTAACGTGTATGTACAGCATTCTATCTCTTGTAAATTGTATCAAGGAAGGGTTCAAGATGTCTGTTTGTTTGTGGGAAATAAATTCTGTTGTTAATTTGCCCACATTAGGTTTGGAATTCTCCCGTTGGTCAACCCAATCCAATATAGGCGTTGAGTTCTTCTCTCCTTGGGGGTTCCTGGCTGACCCAACAGGTTCGAAGACCTATGGCTGTCGTGGTTTTTTTAATGCCAGCAATCCAGCCTATTTTACAGCCGGTATCTAGGTGGATGATCTCGGTAAGGGCATCGGCATAGGAAAGAAGCTCAGGAGTCCGCCTAATGCGGGCCCAGAAAAGTACAGGATGTAACCTAGCTACCTAGCTATCTAGGTGCCATAACCAGATCTCTTAAGAATTTATGTTCCGATCTGCGAAGCTCTTCAAGTTTGTCAAAGCCCCAGACCTCTGCTCCGTAAAGGGCTGAGCTAACTGCTTTAGGGGCAGATGTAGGAAAAAAGATATTTGCGAGTTATTATTAGTGATTTTTACTGAATCGCTAATAAGAATTCGCAAAACGTGATGTAGATAAAAAATCGCTAAAGGTTTGCGATTCTTAAAACTCGCAAACCCCCATAACAAATCGGTATTACCGATTCGGAATCTGCGAAATCGCAATTTAAAAAACTCTGGGTGCACCCTGATGACATCACTTACAGGAAGTGGCCACGCCCATGCTGTTTCTCAGTGCCTGAGGCTGTGGGAGAGGCAGAGAGCAGGAGCAAACACCCAGGAGCTTCACAGGAGAGTTCAGGCAGACACCAAATTACAGGATGGACACTGAGGAGAAGGGAAGGAGCCTGCTGAAAGGAAAAGGAAGCAGAAGTTTAGCGAGAAGGAGTTGGAGGTCCTAATTGAAGAGGTGGTGAAGACACATGACCAGTTATTTGGAAAGAAATCCCTGCATGTCCCTGAATCCCAGAAGAGAAAGATGCGGCTGGAAATACAGGGCAAGATCACTGCCATTGATGTCACCCAGCGCTCCATCGACGACCTGAAGAAGCCCTGGTATGACTTGCGCTCCAGGGCGAAGGAGAGAGTAGCAGACAGGCTGAAACAAAGAAGACAGGCGGCGGACCATCCACAGCGCCTGCAACCACACCCCTGGATGATTTGGTGGAGTCCACCCTCCAGCCTGAGACCATCAGTGGCATAGGAGACGTGGACAGCTCAGCCCGAGACAACACCAGACAAGGTAAGATGCATGCACAGCATGGCCTGAACCCCCAATCCCCAAACCCCAATCCTCCATGAGCAAGTCAGAATTTCACTTCAGTCCATATTTTGCAAACAACCAGCAATGCATCATGGGAGATGTAGTCCCAAAACCCATATAGCATATCAGTGAGAATTGTGAACACAATTGCAGGGTCCCCACATCAGTCAATTACCAAGCGGAGGACTGTTAGTGTGAATAGCAACTCATGTAATTTAATGTAACACAAATGCTGTGAGGCAAGTCAGTAAATGGACATTCTGCATCCACAGGTGAACCTGCGCCACAGACAGACGAGAGGGAGACACATGAGGCACCTGGGCAACACCATATTTAGGAGGAAGAGTCCCAGACACCCACAGATGTCACACCACCACCCAGACCTAGGAGGTACACAGTGGGAAGCCTACAGGAGATGGAGGGGGCAGAGGAGGAGAGCACAGGAGCTCCACAGACAATGCCCGAAGAACCAGCACAGTTTCCTGAAACACAGTCACCCATGCAGCGTAGCCACACCAGTGATCTCCGACGCAGACCAAGGGCACACAGTCCGTCTGAGCAGGGTGGTGAATCCAGTGTCTTCGCAGGTCTTGAGGGCACCATGGTGAAGGTGCAGCAGCTGCAAGGGAAGACAATGCGATTAATGCAACGGCAGCTGGTGTCCATGAACAAGAACATGAGGGACATCAAGGAGGGCATCAACGGACTGAACACCACTGTTGCTGAGGGCATGCGGGACATGACTGAGACAGTAAAGCAGTTGTGCAGCAAATTGGACAGTGAACGTGGCACTAGGCGCAGGGAAAAACAGCGCATGGAGGGATACACAAAGGCGGTCAACCGCCTATGCCATGCCGCATCTGTCCTGAGCAGACGCACAGTGGCCATGCAGTTGGAAATGGTCCACTGAAGCCAGGATGTAGCTAGGGAGTTGGTGCAGGTCACCACTGTGGTTGAACTGCTCCAGACAGCCAACATAGCTGCCACAGGATCTGGGGATGGTGGAGACATTGAGGAGGTCACCAGCAGCATAACTCCACCCATTGCTGAGCCCAGACGGCGTAGTGCAAGGAAAGGGCCAGCAGCAGAAGAGTCCTCAAGGGTGCACACTGAGCGAAGCACTGCTGTGCGTGGCCGCAGGAAATGAGTCCAAACTGCTGCTGACAGTCGCTGATGGGTGAGGTAACCCATGTGACCCAGTGAGAGTGGATGACAGTGTGCATGCAGTGTGGTAATGCCACGCTGGGCTACTCAAGGCACACAGAGTCCAATATTGTGAGGCGATGTGCATTCATATTGCCTGATGTAAGGACAATACAACACTGTTAATCCCTTCAGTGCCCGCCCCTTTCCCCGCCCTGTGCCGGCCGTTTCATTAGCGGGCGGGGTTTATGACGAGCTGGTCTCGTCATGGGCACAGCGCAACCACGGCCCATGACGAGACCAGCTCGTCACGGGCATTGAAGAGGTTAAACAATTGTCATTAACCACTTTGTGTCATTACTTATTTAGAAATAGTTGCGTGTGATCTCAGCACGTCTGTGTCTCCCATCTGCTGCTCCTGCAACACCTGCTGCGCTGTGTAGTGGCCGTGCCATTCCTCCTCCTCTGAGTCTGAATCTGTGATGTCCCCTGGGGTTCCCTTCTTAGTGGCCAGGTTGTGTCACATGGCACAGGTAACAATGATTTTGCAGCATATCTCGGGGCGGTACTGCCGTGCACCTCCACTTTTGTGGATGCAGCGGAACCTGCTCTTCAGGAGCCCAAAGGTCCGCTCCACCACATTCCGCGTAGACTTATGAGCAGCATTGTATCTCCTCTCACTTGGGGTAGATGGGTGGAGGAATGAGGTGAGTATGAATGCACGCACCGCATATGCGCTGTCACCTAAGTGGGAAAGGATGAAACATCAATCACAGGCAACAACAGATACAACCAAGGTATACTTCAGGGTGTGTCACATGCATTTATCTAGCAGGTATCCTTCTCCAAATTCACCCCCAGCCAGATGTGTATAGATTCCACTGAAGATGTAGGAGTCATGAGTGCTCCCTGGGAATTTGGCTACTATATCAGTTATGATGTGAGACGCATCACAAATGACCTGAACGTTGATTAAATGATATGATTTCATGTTCTGATATATGTACTCAGTATCAGAGGGGGGGCAGATTGCAATATGTGTCCTATCGATTCACCCTATGACTTATGGGAACTGGGCCATCTGATAGAAATCCATCTTGGTCTAATGCAGTTCAATTTGCGTTGTGGGAAACCGGATATAATGGTGCATTCTCTGAAGCATGGCACTCAGGAAGGTGTTGAAGAAGTGTGACACGCAACTGTGTGAGACACCTCCAGCCACAGCTATCACCCCCTGGTAACTACCTGATGCAAGTAAGTGCAGGGAGCAAAGGACCTGCACATGTGGTGGAATTGCATGCGCCCTGCGTGTCTGCTGCTCCAGCATTGGGTGCAGGTCACGTATCAGGTCTAAGATGGTAGTGGGGTGAAGCCTGTACCTCTCATGTATTTCTTCTTCTGTGAGTTGGAAAAGGGTGATGCGCGCTCTGTATATGCGTTCCTGTCGCCTCTTCATCTGCTGTGCTGCTGCTTGCATCTGCATCCGCCTTGCAATGACATAGAGGGCCACCATTGTGTTGAAACTGATGCATTCTAGGGCTGTTTATATGCAGTGCACCTGGTTCCCACATGCTTTGAGTTGGTGGTAGTTTGTGACTCGCAAATAGCGATTTCGCGCAAAATCGCTATTTGCGGTTTTTCATACATTCGTTTGCAATTTTATTTTTGCGATTTCGCAAATTGCGAGGCACTATTTTGGAGTCAGTGGGTCAAATTCGCAAGATAAGGAATCGCTAACTGACTTCTCTTTTTTTTAGTGATTCCTTATTTTGCGCTTGGAATTTCTGCGTTTGCGATCAGTATTTTGCTTCCTACATCTGGACCTTAGTGTCGTATACTTGGAAGGGGGAGCTACATGCCTAGTGTGTGAAAGGCGTTGTTCTTTCCCTATTACTCCAACTACGCGCTTATGTGCCATCAGCATCTTTGCTAAGTGGGGACATTTTGTCAGTAAGTCTTACACCAAGGTAATCGAAGGTGTCCACCTTTTCAAGGGGTACTCCTCCCAGCAAAGGGCCGTTCCTATATGACCTGTGGCAGTTAAAGGCCATGAATTTAGTTTTCGAACTGTTTATTACCAATCCCCGGTTATTGCAGAAGGTTTGAAATCTATCGATAACGTGTTATAGTCCAACTGGAGTCTTTGATATCAACAGGGTGTCGTCTGCAAACAGCAGGGTTGGTGTCTTATTGCCCCCCAGAGTGGACGAGTCTGCAGCTTCCTTTAAGAGGAAGTCAACTACCCCATTCACATAAAGGGAGAACAGAGTTGGGGCCAGGACACAGCCCTGTCGGACTCCTCTGTTGGCAGGGATGCCCTCTGTTAGTTGTCCCCGCTCCCCCCACCTAACCTGGGCAAAAGTCCCCTCATGGAGCCGAATCAGGACTTTTGGGATGAAAAGGGGGATACCCATTTCACCGAGCGTCATCCACAGCCTAGATCTAGGAACCAGGTCAAAGGCAGTCTTCAAATCGATAAAAGCACGATAGAGACTGCCCTTTCCCAGCATCACTACCTTCCAATAAATAAGGAGGAGTCTGAACACTTGATCCATTGTCCCAGTCTTTGGTCTGAATCCGGCCTGATACTGGGAAAGGATAGCATCATCCACAGACCATGACAGTATCCTATGCAGAAGCACCCGACCAAAGACCTTCTGCATAGCGCCAATCAGACTAATTGGTCTGTAGTTGGAAGGATCGCCTCTGTCTCCCTTCTTGTAGATGGAGACAACTTCGGCCGCCTTCCATGATGCTGGGACTGGTGTTCCGTTGGCTATTTAATTTGCTTAATTTGCTAATAGTGAAATGTAGGGGGCCCAGTGGTGGGGGTCGGCCAAGAATAGGTCCCCAGGCAAGCCATCGGGACCCGCTGCTTTGGATGGGACAATTTTATTTATTGCAGCTTCTGCCTCCTGTAAGGTAAATCACTCCTTTTCTGCCCTGGGCCCAATTGGTCCATCTAACTCCCCTTCTTTACTAGCCTCTGCTGTTGAGTAAAGCCCTTTAAAGTGGTCATAGCAGATCTGCCTAGTGATATAATTTTGGGGTGAGCGTGCACCTGCCTTGCGTCCCCAAGTAACCAAATTCCAAAACAAGCTGGTGTCTTTGGAAGAGCATGCACCCTTGAGCTGTTCTCAGCTTAGTTCATCCCATTTTTTTTTGCCTTCCGCTGAGCTGTTTTGTACGAGTTTCTGGCCGATTTTATGAGGGTCGGATTTTTGGCTTTGATGGCTTTGGCCAGGCGCAATCTTTTTTCCCTACAATCTTTAATATACCATGAATATGGATCCTTGGTTTTGTGCCTGAGTTTTTTATTCTGGTTTGGGACTTGAAAATATGTGTTGATTTGGGTGACAGTGTACGTATGGGCCTTGAACACGTCCGCTGGTCTTGTTGCGCTTAGGACCGCGGCTTGCAGTTTGGCCGTACCTGTGTTTAGCTCGTGTTGCTGCAATCTTTGCGTCACTCAAGGCTACCCTTCTTCCATTTCAGAAACCTTTTACAGTTAGATGGAACTATATCCCTAGTAGCTATCAGGAGTTGGTTTTTCGACTGGTAATAAGGTGCCTCCTACAAAGGCTTCAAGGTTAAGCAAAAGGGATTATGGTCGCTCTCTGTAGTCAAGCCCACTGTCATATCGATCATACTCCCCCATAATTGTACGTCAAGGATGATGTAGTCGATCCGGGATGAGCAGCTGGCTCTATTGTAGGTGTTAGCGTCTTGCTTGCCAGATAATGACCTGCCATTGACTGCCCTTAGCCCATACTCCATAGTGATGGCATTAAGTTGGAGTACCTGTTGTGTCCATCTTTTGACTAGAGGAAGGTCAAGTTGGGGGATTGCCCATCTGCTGTTTTGATCTTCTAATCCCGGTCGGTCTTCCAGAACCAGGGGTTTGAAGATACAATTAAAGTCCCCTGCAACTATCACTCTTGCAACCATTAGCTTTCTCTAGAGATTGCCGCTAATTAGGAGTGTGTGAAAGTCAAATAATTTGCTGAAGCACAATTGTGCGAAATTACTACACAATTACCCAAAATTACATGCAATTACACAAAATGCATCTTGAACTCAAAAATTACCCAAATGGTTCATTCAGGTAAACTTTCAACTCGAAAATGTAATTTTTACTTCATTTCCGGATGCTCGCATTTAAAACATTGCCGCTCACGGCGGATTTGTAGATTTGCATTCCAAAATTGCCCAAAATGGTCTGCTAAGGTAAAAAATCTACCTGAAATACTGCTTGTGTTAAAAAACTTACCCAAATGGTACTCTCTTGGTAAAACGTCTCCCCAAAATTAAACAATGTAGTGTAATGGCACAATCTTTGTAATTTTGTGTACATTTATTTATGCAAAATAAACAAAATCACAGTAATTATGCCAGCGCAACTAAAATTTCTTGCAGGCCTACTAATAATTACTATATGGTTTCCCACTAAATACTGGCAATGTGTAAATGCCGATTTGTTGTGAATTTACGTTAATCCAGTTACTAGACATTTACCTCTGCCCTGGGTTTTAAATCCGGTCCCTGGATTCTGAGGAAGACCTGGGTTAATAATGCGACGAAACGTTGATGGAGTCGCTGATATCAATAATCCCCAAGAGAAGCACACACATGGACTATAGAGCCTGTGGGAAGCGGCCTCCTGGTGTCTACTGGCCATTTCACAAAGGATGCAAGGGCCCCGTTTCTCACAGGCACCTGGACTGCTAATCTGTTGAAACGTCTGTGCAGCAAGGAGCAGTGGCTTGTAAGTAGTATGTCTGCGTGGCAGGGAAGGGTGGCTTACCAGCAGTATGTCTGTGTGGCATGGAGTGTGGCTTACCCGTGGTAAATCTGTGTGGCATGGAAGGGTGGCTTGCCGGCAGTATGTCTGTGTGGCATGAAAGGGTGGCTCACCGGTTGTATGTATGTGTGCAATTGAAGGATGGCTTGCCGCTGGTATATCTATGTGCCATGGAAGGGTGGCTTACCGGTGGCATGTCTGTGTGGCATGGAAGGGTGGCTCGCCAGAGGTATGTTTCTGTGGCATGGAAGGGTGGCTTTCCGGTGGTATGTCTGTGTGGCATGGAAGGGTATCTTGCCAGTGGTATGTCTGTGTGGCATGGAATGGTGGCTTGCCAGTGGTATGTCTGTGTGGCATGAAATGGTGGCTTGCCGGCAGTATGTTTGTGTGGCATGGAAGGGTGGCTTGCCGGTGGTATGTCTGTGTGGCATGGAAGGGTGGGTTACTGGTGGGATGTCTGTGTGGCATGGAAGGGTGGCCCACCGGCAGTATGTTTGTGTGGCATGGATGAGTGGCTTACCAGTGGTATGTCAGTGCAGCAATGAAGGGTGGATTACCGGTGGCATGTCTGTGTGGCATGGAAGGGTGACTTACCGGCGGGATGTCTGTGTGGCATGAAAGAGTGGCTTACTGGTGGTATGTCTGTGTGGGAAGGAAGGATGGTTCACCGGTGGTATATCTGTGTGGGAAGGAAGGGTGGCTTACCGGTGGCATGTCTGTGTGGCAGGGAAGGGTGGCTTACTGGTGGTATGTCTGTGTGGCATGAAAGGGTTGCTTACCAGCAGTATGTCTGTGTGGCAAGGAAGGGTGGCTTACCAGTGGTATGTCTATGTGGCACGAAAGGGTGGCTTACTGTCAATATGTCTGTGTGGCATGAAAGGGTGGTTTACCAGCAGTATGTCAGTGTGGCAATGAAGGGTGACTTACCGGTGGTATGTCTTGTCTGTGTGGCAGGAAGGGTTGCTTACTGGCGGTAGGGCAGAGTGGCAATGAAGGGGGGCTTACTATTGGTATGTCTTGTCTGTGGGGCAGGAAGGGTTGCTTACCCATTGTATGTCAGTGTGGCAATGAAGGATAACTTACCTGTGGTATGTCTGTGTGGCATGGAAGGGTGGCTTACCAGCAGTATGTCTTTGTGGCAGGGAAGGGTGGGTTGCCGGTGGTATGTCTGTGTGGAATGGAAGGATGGCTTGCTGGTGGTATGTCTGTGTGGCATGGAAGGGTGGTTTACCCGTGGTATGTCTGTGTGACATGGAAGCGGAGCTTACTGGTGGTTTGTCTGTGTGGCAAGGAAGGATGGCTTACCAGTGGTATGTCTGCGTAGCATGGAAGGGTGGCTTACCCATGGTATGTCTGTTTGGCATGGAAGGGTGGCTTTCTGGTGGTATGCCTGTGTGGCAAGGAAGGGTGGCTTACTGGCAGTATGTCTGTGTGGCATTAAGGTGTGGCTTACCAGCAGTATGTCAGTGTGGCAATGAAGGGTGGCTTGCCGGTGGTATGTCTTGTCTGTGTGGCAGGAAGGGTTGCTTCCAGCTGTATGTCTGTGTGGTAAGAAGGGGTGGATTACAGGTGGTATGTCTGTGTGGCAAGGAACGGTGGCTCACCGGTGTATGTCTGTGTGGCAGGGAAGGGTGGCTTACCGGTGGTAAGTCTGTGTGGCATGGAAGGGTGGCGAACCGGTGGTATGTTTGTGTGGCATGGAAGGGTGGCTTGCCGGTGGTATGTCTGTGTGGCATGGAAGGCTGACTTGCCGGTGGTATGTCTGTGTGGTATGGAAGGGTGGCTTTTCTGTGGTATATCTATGTGGCATGGAAGGGTGGCTTACCGGTGGTATGTTTGTGTGACATGGAAGGGTGGTTTGCCGGTGGTATGTCTGTGTGGCATGGAATGCTTGCACTCTGATATCCGTCGGGATCATGTTTGCGCTATATAAAACTTTATAAATAAATAAATAAATGTTGGCTTGCCGGCGATATGTCTGTGTGGCATGGAAGTGTGGCTTGCCGATGGTATGTCTGTGTGGCATGAAAGGGTGGCTTACCAGTGGGATGTCTGTAGCATGAAAGGTGGCCCACCGACAGTATGTCTGTGTGGCATGGATGAGTGGTTTACTGGTGGTATATCAGTGTGACAATGAAGGGTGGCTTACCTGTGGCATGTCTGTGTGGCATGGAAGGGTGGCTTACCGGTGGTATGTCTGTGTGGCATGAGAGGTGCGCTTACCGGCGGTATGTCTGTGTGGCAAGGAAGGATGGCTTACCGGAGTATGTCTGTGTGGCAGGTAAGGGTGGCTTACTGTCAGTATGTCTGTGTGACATGAAAGGGTGGTTTACCAGCAGTATGTCAGTGTGGCAGTGAAGTGTGATTTACCAGTGGTATGTCTTGTCTGTGTGGCAGGAAGGGTTGCATACTGGCGGTATGTCAGTGTGGCACTGAAGGATAGCTTACCAGTGGTATGTCTGTGTGGCATGGAAGGGTGGCTTACCAGCAGTATGTCTTTGTGGCAGGGAAGGGTGGGTTGCCGGTGGTATGTCTGTGTGGCATGTAAGGGTGGCTTGCCAGTGGTATGTCTGTGTGGCATGGAAGGGTGGTTCACCCATGGTATGTCTGTGTGACATGAAAGCGGAGCTTACCGGTGGTTTGCCTGTGTGGTATGGAAGGGTGGCTTACCGGTGGTATGTCTGTGTGGCAAGGAAGGCTGGCTTACTGGTGGTATGTCTGTGTGGCATGGAAGGGTGGCTTACCGGTGATATGTCTGTGTGGCATGGAAGGGTGGCTTACTGGTGGAATGTCTGTGTGGCAAGGAAGGATGGCTTGCCGGTGGTATGTCTGTATGGCATGGAAGGGTGGCTTACCGGTGGTATGTATGTGTGGCATGGAAGGGTGGCTTACCTGTGGTATGTCTGTGTGGCAATGAATGGTGGCTTGCCGGTTGGTATGTCTGGTCTGTGTGTCAAGAAAGGGTTGCTTACTCGTGGTATGTCAGTGTGGCAATGATGGATAACTTGCCGGTGGTATGTCTGTGTGGCACAGAAGGGTGGCTTACTGGCAGTATGTCTGTGTGGCATGAAAGGGTGGTTTACCTGTGGTATGTCTGTGTGGCATGGAAGGTTGGCTTGACAGTGGCCTAGTAGAGCTCATAGCAGTCTCACATGGACACCAGTGAGATGGAACTGGGTCTGATGACTTGATGTCCAAGCTGCCATCGCAAGAATAATCTTCCTGAAGCACACGTGGGCCGTGTGCACATAAGAACACCCTGTGCATCCATGACTGACAGCGGGGACATCTTGACCCCGCGCCTCCCACGGACTCCACTCCAAGTGACAGGGTGTCCTACTCAGCTGCTGCTCTGAGCAGAGATCCCTGGAATGCCCCCTCCTGTTTCCACCATCTCACTTACTCCCACCTGTGAACTGTAGCCATTTCCAAGAAAAGGGAGGTGCGGAGGAAGCACGCTCCACGTGGCAACAGCACTGCGGATGGTATCCAGTTCCATCTGCGGGGGGAGGACAGCCCTGTGGGTGGTGTCCAGTTCCATCTGAAGGGCTGCCAGGGTGGACAGGCAGCACGCACTATGCCAGCACTGATCAGGCACAGTGGTGAATGATGTTCTCACAAGCCTCTTGGTGTCAGGCAGTGCAGATACATGTGTCCTGGCACTGGACGTGTGTCCAGCTCAGAGTAACGAATAACTTACATGTCGAGGAGACACATGCAGTGTAATACAGTCTTCACGTCAGGCGTGCAAGGTTCCTGCCTCAGACTTGGCTGAACTCAGGAGCAAAGAGGCATAATGTTTGGACTTAACAGTGGTTGAGGAAAACTTCCAGGAACAAAACCAACTTAGGAGCGAAGCCGCCTTACAGGAGCGAAGCCGCCTTACAGGACCATGGGAGTGTGTGTTTGTGTAGCACGCTTTCTCCCTTAGTGTCAGACCTCCTCACAGGACCTTGAGAGTGTGTGTTTGTGTAGGACACCTCCTCCTCCTGTATTAGAGCCCCTCAGGGGTCCTGGGGGGGGGGGGGTGTTTGTGTAGGACACCTCCTCCTCCTGTATTAGAGCTCCTCAGGGGGCCTTGGGGGGGGGTGTTAGTGTAGGGCACCTCGTCCTCCTGTATTAGAGCCCCTCAGGGGGGCCTTGGGGGTGTGTGTTTGTGTAGCACACCTCCCCCTCCAGTGTCAGAGCTCCACTGACACTCCACTCCCCTTGGGGGGGGGGGGGTTGTGTAGGACACCTTCTCCCCCAGCGTCAGACCTATGGGTTAACAGCTGAACACCGGCTGCTCTTTGAGCAGCACATCCTCGGCGGAAACCCAGGAGGAGCCGACAAGCCCCCGGATCACTCTCACATACTGTCAGGATCAGACTCCTGGCTGCAGCCCAGGGCGCCCCAAGTGCTGCTGAAAGATGGTTGCAAGTTCAATGCAGAGGTCTTCTACCCCATTTCATGCGACTCTAATGAGGTGGCTGCTGTCACCTGAGCATCCACCAATCACAGTGTCCTCGCCGCCATGACTGATTTACAAGATTAAAGTGGCGGTCTGGGTTGACTACCGAGCCTAGGGGTGGTCAGTTGATGTGGCCCGTTCCGTCTCTCCAGTGACCACCAAATCGCGGCCGGTATGAGTCTTGGATTGGGGGGCGTGGGTCACACGGGGAGGGAGTCACACAGGGGGGTTTAATTTTGAATACATTTTTAAAATGTAACTTACCTTCTCGGCCCGATCCGGTCCTGCGTCGTCTCGCGTCCTCTCCTTCACACAGGAAACAGGCATCCTCCCTCCCTTCTTCTAAGTCAATGGCAGCGTTGTGGTTGGCTGGGACGCCGACCACACAGGTGTCTATGGGGAGGCCATTTTCTCCATGTAGGCCCCAACCAAACCCTTCTGCTTTCTCGCAGTGCGAGAAACACTGCGAGAAAGCAGTGGGGCAACGCACCTCTGTCCACTTGGAGGAGCCGCCCCTGACTGAGATCCGACTCTTCGCTCTCAAACCGCTGCTGCTCTCATCCGCTCATGCCGCAGACCTTACAAACGCATCCCTCTGTACTTAAAGGCAGGTTTGGATTGGCCCACATTTGCGGATTGCCTTTCCTCAAAACACTGATTCAGAGAAGTTTTATGAAAAGAAGAGGGGGGGAGGTCTCTGACAGAGGCATATTTTGATAAATTCACTTAGATAAAAAAAGATAAGGCAGGGATTAGTTCACACCGGTGAACAACACCTGAATACAAGTGAGGCTGCTTCTGTTCAGGCCCCCTGCCCCCCCTCAATCTGCGTACGCTAATGGGCCGGCCCAGCGAGAGTAAGGGAGTGACACCTCTGCCCTGTGGATAAAAGGAAGGTAAGTAGCACAAAATCTTCTAGGGGGAATTTACTTTCCAGCGCAAAACTTATTTTGTGCTGAAAAGTACCCTAAAAGTTAGCGCAAAGCAGAGCAAAGCTTTGCGTTACTCAGCGCCAAGGGGGTGTTACATGGGTGGTACATGGGCATTCCCATGCAACCACCCATGCCTTTTGATGCAAAACACTATTCACAAACAATTGTAAACAGAGATTAGCGCCAAAAGTTAACACCACTTCAAAGGAGACGCTAACAGGAAAAATGTTTTTATTGCTCCTTTCTTTTCTGACTTTGCACGCGTGCTGCACTGTGCAGCACATAAACAAAGTGGGAAAAGCTTTAAAACTTGTCTAGGCGTGGTCCTACACAAACCTTTTGCTAGACTCACACACACACACACCCTAGTACTATGGCGCTGAGGTGTGTGTGTGGCCGGTGCTTGGGAAAGGGGAGGAGAGAGCCATATCTCTGAAGATGTGGTGCTCTCCTGCTCCCTTCCTGTCACGCAACGCAGCGCAGTGCAGCCTCTTTGGGTGGTGCGCTGCATTGGGTGTATTTTTTTTAAATCTTCCCCGTAGTCTGCCTTCTAGCCAGTCATGCACCTGTCTCTCCCACACAACCGGCCAGTGCTTAATGTGTAAAAAAACATACGTGCCGGGGCTCTTCTCGAGAGGCCACTGCAGCCTGCACCACCCATTGCCCCTACAAGCATTGCCAATGACAGTGCCAAGATGACTACTTACAATCAAGCTGCTACAAGACGATTCACACTATTCCAGGCCCCTGAAGCTCTAAGAATGGTGTGAGTGGCAGGTATTATTCATTGAAATGTATATTATTAAAGACTGCAGTTGTGTTCATCTCAAAATTTGACAGACAGCGCCACCATGTGGCGCTCTCTATCTGAAACCGGTGCTGATAATTAAGTGCCGGTGCTGAGCACTGGAAACCAACGGTACAAATTAAGCACTGCAGCCAGCCCCATGGCATCAGCAGACCACCGGCCCCGGGTAGTCCAGCTGTTTCTCCGAAGCCATGACCCACAGACAAGATCTGGACATGCAAATCTTGCAGAGTAAGGATCTTGTTGAGGCATCCCCTGGGGATCCTTTCACTATCCCTTCTTGACTCATACCAACCTCTGAGTACAGATTGCACAGTGATGGAGACAGAATGGACCACTGAGGAACCCAGAGACCGGCGGACTTTGCTTGAAAATTTACACATTTTAACCACTTGGAAACGGTTTGACCCATAGCAGATGAATCAGTTTAGAACCACTCTGCCAATGGCCATTTCCTTTTTCAGAATATTGAGAGAGAGAGATGGTTTACTGCGCTGGAGGCCGCTGAGAGGTGTAGAAGCACATGCAGACGAGGCCTACAAGAGTCAAGGGCAGAGGTGGCCGTCACGGCTCGCGGTTGGCGGGTGGCCCACGCGGGTTGCTTCACAGTGCTCCAATGGAGCGTTGTGATTGGTCTGAGCGTTGTAACATGGCGCTCAGCCTTGGGCTGTAGGGGAGGGTGGCTTGCATGGAGAACAGGGGAAGTGCTCATGACTGGTTGGGGCGTCCCGAGAGGGCCTACCAAACAGTCATTGAACACAGATTACCACTCCTCCCTTGCAGCTCCGCCCCACCCCTCACGCACTGCCGCAGCAGGAGAAAAAAATAAAATGATACTAACATTCTGTTATTATCTCTGTTTTCCTTTCTTTGATGCTCCTGGCAGTGGGGAGATGCTCCTCCGCCTTAGCAGAGGAGCCGCCACTGGTCAAGGGAATGGAGGGTGTCATCAACTTGGAGAAGAGCTCTCTCTGTGTTACTGCCTTGTTCAAACCCAGATCGAAAGCTGTGAGGTTCACTGTTTTACTCAATATGAAGGCAGAGTTGGGAAGCAACACAACTTCCCCTGGCCTTCTCTACGGAGGGTAGACCTGAAACAGGGTGGAAGTGGTTAAGGTCAATGGCACCAGTGGAGTGTTTCTTCAAAAGGGGTCAAACTCGCCAGCTTTACGACACCCTGAGAACATACATTGCACCAGTGAAGAGTTTGCTAAAGCAGTCCAGTTGGGTCCAGTGGGGTCCAGTAGGGGGGAGATGCTTGTCCAGTTCCTTACAAAGGTTTCCAGACACTGTGTCAGTGAAGAGTTGAGGTTTATATCCGATCATCGTTTCCAATAACAGTAGCTCCGACATTTCGTTAAAGTCAGACCAAGTCATCTGAGTTTTAAGGCTTAACATGCAGACAACTGGAATCCAGTAGCGGCCGGCATGGCTGAGGGGTTGGGTGGCGGGCACGGGGGGGTTACATGGGGGTCGCGCAGAGAGGCGGGGTTGCTTGGGTAGGTGGGATAACATTTTTTTTTTAAATAACTAAAACATATCTGTTGGACGGCGGACCCCGAGGAGTCGGTGAGACCACCAAAGGGGGGCCCTCTCACTGCACGAAGTAGCCGAGCACTGCCGAGAAGTCTCCTGAGAGATCCTTCTCCTATCACGTACTAGCACAGTAACACCACCACACAGGACTCAAGGAGGTTGTCTCAAGACAAGCAATTCTTTATCATCAATAAAAGGTTACGAGTTCAATATTTACACGAAGGGATCGAGGGATCCACCAAAAGTCTCAATGTCTCTTTGGAAGGGTAGGGGTAGCGGGACAGTCTTTGGCAGGAGTGCGGTACGAGGGTACCTGGGGCCCAGTTCTTATCCTCAAGCTGGAGGACCTCCGATCTCGGAGGGGTCGAGCCGCGACGGCGTCAGCGGGGCTCTGGCGTACAGTTCGTGGAGAGCCGCGATTCAATCAGCAGGGCTCTCAAGATGGTTTCTGCTCAGCTCGAGCCGCGACGTCGTCAGCAGGGCTCCGAGGAAGGGTTCAGCGAGGTTGGGCCGCGACAGCGTCAGCAGGGCTCCGATGTTCCAGGTGGCTTTAAAGGGTTCACAAGAAGGAGCCGCGACGCAGTCCGCAGGGCTCGTGATGGTTCCGACAAGAGTTCTTCTCCGTAGGGTCAGCCGCGATTCAATCAGCAGGGCTCTCGACTCCGGGATAAAACTGCCGAGCTGTGGTGGGGTCGCCCCAGATATAGGTCTGGAGCCCTTTGATGTCCGGACCTATGCGCCCGAGGGGGCGGAGTGGCCGGGTGGAGGTGGCCAGACGCCCAGCAGGAGAGGCGCCAGGCCCAAGGGAGTTGCAGGGCGATCACACCTCGAGAGGGGAGGACAGTTGGGGGTCCCATCGATACTGTCCTCCGCCGGGGCGATGAATGGATCCTGCGGCGCCCCCTGGCTAGTTCGTGGTGCCTCGATGTCGGGGCTTCGCTGGGGTCGAGGCCGGGTTGAGCGGGGTCGCGCCGGCTGGTGCACGGTGTGACGTGGAGGCCAACAAGATGGCGGAGCCATGAGGAGTATGCGGCCACGTGCAGCTCCGGGTGAAGGGCCTTGGTGCAGTTCAGACGGGTGGCCCGTGAAGGCCGGGGCGGGGAACGGCCACAATCCAGGGGGGTTAAGGACCACGCCACGAGGCCGGGTCCAACAGGCGTCCCCCCCAGCCGAAGGCATGGAGAGTCACCCATCTCCTTGGGGATTCTCCTCGTCAAGGCGGAAGAAGCGGGACAGGCCGTCGGCGTTGGCGTGGTCATTGCCGGGCCGGTGTTCGACGTCAAAGTCCATCCCTTGTAGCGAGATGGACCATCGCAGCAGCTTGGGGTTCTCGCCCCGCATTCGCATTAACCATTGCAAGGGCCGGTGGTCGGTCTGGACCCGGAAGTGGGCGCCAAAGAGGTAGGGCCGGAGCTTCTTGAGGGCCCACACCACAGCGAAGGCCTCGCGCTCAATAGTGCTCCAGCGTTGCTCTCGGGGCAGTAGTCGTCGGCTGATGAAGGCCACTGGTCGGTCGAGCCCCTTTTCGTCGGCTTGGGATAGGACGGCCCCGATCCCATACTCGGAGGCGTCCGTCTGTACCACGAACTCCTTCTGGTAGTCCGGGGCCTGCAGCACCGGAGCAGTACACATGGCTGTTTTTAGGGTGTCGAAGGCGGTTTGGCAGCGGGGTGTCCAGTGTACCTTCTTGGGCTGCTTTTTGGACGTTAACTCCGTGAGGGGGCCAACAATGCTCCCATAGTCCCGGATAAACCGCCGGTAGTATCCGGTGAGGCCCAGGAAGGCCCGGACAGCGGTCTGGGTAGTGGGGGGTTCCCAGGTCTTGATGGCCTCTATCTTCGCTTGGAGGGGGGCCACCTGCCCGCTCCCCACTTGATGGCCCAGGTAGGTCACGGATCCGTGGCCGATTTGACATTTGCTGGCCTTGATTGTGAGCCCGGCCTGCTGGAGGGCGGCCAGGACGGCCTTCAGGTGACGGAGGTGCTCGGCCCAGTGGTTGCTGTACATGGCAATGTCATCTAAGTAGGCCGCGCTGAAGGCCTCAAGCCCGGCCAAGACCTTGTTCACCAGTCTCTGGAAGGTGGCCGGGGCGTTCTTCATTCCGAAGGGCATCACCCGAAAGTGGTAATGCCCATCCGGGGTCGAAAAGGCGGATCTTTCTTGTGCGCCGGGGGTGAGCTGGATTTGCCAGTACCCGGCGGTGAGGTCCAGCGTGCTCAAGTAGCGAGCGGCCCCTAGGCGGTCGATGAGCTCGTCGGCCCGGGGTATCGGGTGTGCGTCTGTCTTGGTTACTGCATTCAGGGCTCGGTAGTCCACGCAGAATCGCAACTCCGGGGGGTGCCCGGGAGCTGCGGCCTTGGGCACCAGGACGACAGGGCTGGCCCACGGGCTGTCGGAAGGCTCGATGACCCCCAGGGCCAGCATCTTCGCTACTTCGGCCTGGATGCAGGCCCGCACTCGGTCAGGCACCCGGTAGGCTCTGTGTCGTATGGGGGGGCTCTCCCCGGTGTCGACATCGTGGACGCACCAGTGGGTCACCCCCGGGGTGAGAGAGAAGAGGGCTGAGTAGTCCCGCAGTAATTGCTGGCAGTCGTTGCGCTGTTCCGGGGTCAGGGACGAGGCGAGTTGGACCCCTTCGATCGATCCATCGTGAATGTCGGATTGCAAGAGGTCGGGCAAGGGCTCGGAGTCGTCCTCGCCCCCCTCGTCGGTCGCCAGCAGCAGGCTCAGTTCGGTCCGGGCGAAGTGGGGTTTCAGCCTGTTAGCATGTAGGACCCGGAGGGGGTTCCGGGGGGACTCCAGATCGACCAGATAGGTGACGGGACTTTTCTTCTCCACCACCTTGAAGGGCCCGGTCCACTTGTCCTGGAGAGCGCCGGGTTCGACCGGGGCCATGACCCATACTTTCTGACCTGGCTCGAATTCTACAGTAGAGGTGTTGCGATCGTACCACCGCTTCATGTCCTCCTGGCTGGCCTCGAGGTTGGCTTCGGCCATGGCTCGGAACTTGCGGGTCTGGTTTCGGAGGGTCAGGAGGTATCGGTAGACGTCAGGAGGGGCGCCTCGGGGTTCCATCTCCCAGCCCTCCTTGACCAGGCTGAGCGGTCCGCGGACCGGGTGTCCATACAATAGTTCAAACGGGCTGAACCCCAAGGACTTCTGCGGGACCTCCCGATAGGCAAACAGGAGGCAGGGCAGCAGGACATCCCATTTCCGCCTGAGGGGTTCTTCCAGGCCCTGGATCATCCCTTTTAATGTTCGGTTGAACCGCTCAACCAGTCCGTTCCCCTGAGGGTGATAGGGGGTCGTGAATTTGTAGGTGACCCCGCACTGTTGCCACAGGGACCGCATGTACCTGGAGATAAAGTTCGTGCCGCGGTCGCTCACCACTTCGCTGGGGAATCCCACTCGGGAGAAGATCCCCATCAAGGCCCGGCCTACCACAGGGGCCGTTATAGTTCTCAGCGGGACCGCCTCCGGGTACCTGGTGGCGTGGTCCACGAGGACCAGGATGAAGCGGTGGCCCAGGGCGGTTGGGGGGTCCAGGGGTCCCACAATATCGATTCCGACCCGTTCGAACGGGGTGCTGATGGCGGGAAAGGGCTGGAGGGGGGCCTTGACCCGACCCCCCGTCTTTCCGCTGGCTTGGCAGGTCTGGCAGGACCGGCAGTGGTGGTCCACATCTCTCCGCATCCGGGGCCAGTAGAAGTGGGTCACCAGACGACTGTACGTTTTGTCTTGCCCCAAGTGTCCGGCGAGGGGCACATCATGGGCCAGGTTGAGAAGGAACTCCCGGAAGCGGAGGGGGACCACCAACACGCGGCTGGCCCCGAGTTCTGCTACTTTCTGTTCACTGTACAACAGGCCCTCGGCCCAGTAGATCCAGTGGGTGCCGGTCTGGTCACCGTTGGCTTGCGCGGTCGCCTGTTGTCGGACCCCTTCGAGAGAGGGACAGGACTGTTGCTCTTGCTGGAACTGCTCTCGGGTGGGGCCCCCTTCGTGTTGCCATTGCGTCAGCTCTGGTAGGACGCTCGGAGAAGCCATCTCTTCGGGGGAGGATTCGCTGGGCCCAGGGTCGGTGTCCGCCTCCTCCTCGCTGCTGGCGGGAGGGGGTGTGAGCCCCTCGGGTTGGGTGGTCCCGGAGGTCGAGGATGAGCGGGGGGCCTGGGCGGTCATGGACCGGGTGATGGCGCAGGCCCAATCAGCCAGTCCCAACATTCGGAGGTGCTCTCGTCGCTCTACTTGAGCCCAGGGGGAACTTTCCAAGTCGTTCCCCAGGAGACAGTCGACCGGGGCGTCGTCGCGCACCGTCACCTTCAGCAGGCCCGTCACCCCTCCCCACTCGAAGGGGACCAGGGCCATCTGGCATAGGCTTTCACTGTTGTCGGCCGTCCGTACGGGGCACAGCACATTCGGTAGAATCTGTTCAGGGGTCACCAGGTGGCAGCGGACAGCGGTGATACTGGCGCCCGTGTCGCGAAGGGCTTCGGCCCGTTGTCCGTTGACCGTGACCTGCTGCCGGTACTTCTGGGTGTTGGTTGGAATGGGGGCGCAGGGTACCATCTCTCGGCTACCCAGGCAGACCAGGGACATGGCCGCCGGCTCCCACTCAGTGTTCTCTCGGTCGAGGGCCTCCTCTTCCTCTTCTCCTCCCCCCAAGGCGGCGGCTGTCAGCTGCCGGGGCGGGGGCCCGCCGGCCCCGTTTCTTCGGTTCAGAGGGCAGGCCGGATCGCTGGCAAAGTGTCCGGTTTGTTGGCAGCCATAGCAGGTCACTGGTGGTCGTGGTCCGGGTCGGGCCGGGCCCACCCTTCGGGCTAGGCTCGGGGAGAGATGTGGCTGCGGTGGCCCTCGAGGGGGGCTCCTGGGGGCCCCGGCGGGAGGGTCTCGGTTCCTGTTCGGCCCTCCCCCCCCACCGCGCTGGCGTGGGGGTCCGTTGGGGTTCCTCTGGTACTCCCCCATTGAGCTCCAGGGGACCCGGGAGTTGACCCATCGATCGGCCTCGACAGCAAGTTTTCTCGGGTCGGTCATTTTGCTGTCGAGGAGGTGTTGTCTCAGTTCCACGAAGCAATTGTTGGAAAGATGTTCCCACACGATGAGGTCGACCAGCTGCCCGTAGGTGGTTACTTTGCTTCCTTTGATCCACCCTTCTAGGGCCCGACTGAAAAAGTCCACATATTCCACCCATGTGGTACCCGGGATTTTCTTGCAGTCTCTGAACCGGTGGCGGTACATTTCCGCTGTTAGCCCGTAGCGGGTGAGCAGGGCCTCCTTCATGTGATCGTAGGAGGTCATCACCTCCTCCGGTAGCTGGAGCAGCGTGTCCCGTCCTTCACTCAGGAATCGCACCCACAGGCCTGCGCCCCAGTCTTTTCGGGGCACCCGATGGGAGGTCATGGCCACCTCGTAGGCCTTAAACCATTGTTGGATGTCGTCATTCTTGTAATACTCCTTGACGACCTCTTTCGGGATATGCACCTTGGCCTCGGAAGGCGGTAGAGTGTCTCTAGTACTGGGGGTGTCGGTCCCTCCGTTCTTGGCCTTGATCTCGAGTTCCCTGAGACTGCGCTCGTGCTCAAGAGTTATTTTCTTTTCCTCCAACTCCCGGTGTCGTCTCTTCTCTTCTATCTCTTCTTGAAGGCGTAGCTGCTCGAGGGCCAGTTTCTTTTCTGCCAGCTGGAGTTCGCCGTCCAGCCGCAGTCGGGCGAGCTCTAGCTCGTGGCTCCGGACCTTTTCCCGCTCTCGTATTTCTTCTTCGGAGAGGCCGGTTTCTAGGCTCTTTCTTCCTCCGGTTGCCGGAGTCAGTGCGGTTGCTGCGGTCTCCGTCAGGGGCAAGGGCCCTTCTTCCTGGGAGGGGCCTGCCCCGGCCTCCAACCATGCCCTCAGAGCTTTCTGCATCTCTTCTTTGGTACCTAGGCTGGTGGTTGCAATGCCTTTGTCTTTGCAGAACTGTTTTAACTCTTTGTGCGTATATTCTTCCAGCCGTTCGGGCTGGAACTCCATTGTCGCGTTGTTTTCCTGGCTGCTCATGATGCTATTCGTTTGGATGGGTAGCTAGTGGGTACTGGCTGGTACGTACTGCGTTCGGCTCGGATCCCGTCGCTGGCCACCAAATGTTGGAAGGCGGACCCCGAGGAGTCGGTGAGACCACCAAGGGGGGGCCCTCTCACTGCACGAAGTAGCCGAGCACTGCCGAGAAGTCTCCTGAGAGATCCTTCTCCTATCACGTACTAGCACAGTAACACCACCACACAGGACTCAAGGAGGTTGTCTCAAGACAAGCAATTCTTTATCATCAATAAAAGGTTACGAGTTCAATATTTACATGAAGGGATCGAGGGATCCACCAAAAGTCTCAATGTCTCTTTGGAAGGGTAGGGGTAGCGGGACAGTCTTTGGCAGGAATGCGGTACGAGGGTACCTGGGGCCCAGTTCTTATCCTCAAGCTGGAGGACCTCCGATCTCGGAGGGGTCGAGCCGCGACGGCGTCAGCGGGGCTCTGGCGTACAGTTCGTGGAGAGCCGCGATTCAATCAGCAGGGCTCTCAAGATGGTTTCTGCTCAGCTCGAGCCGCGACGTCGTCAGCAGGGCTCCGAGGAAGGGTTCAGCGAGGTTGGGCCGCGACAGCGTCAGCAGGGCTCCGATGTTCCAGGTGGCTTTAAAGGGTTCACAAGAAGGAGCCGCGACGCAGTCCGCAGGGCTCGTGATGGTTCCGACAAGAGTTCTTCTCCGTAGGGTCAGCCGCGATTCAATCAGCAGGGCTCTCGACTCCGGGATACAACTGCCGAGCTGTGGTGGGGTCGCCCCAGATATAGGTCTGGAGCCCTTTGATGTCCGGACCTATGCGCCCGAGGGGGCGGAGTGGCCGGGTGGAGGTGGCCAGACGCCCAGCAGGAGAGGCGCCAGGCCCAAGGGAGTTGCAGGGCGATCACACCTCGAGAGGGGAGGACAGTTGGGGGTCCCATCGATACTGTCCTCCGCCGGGGCGATGAATGGTTCCTGCGGCGCCCCCTGGCTAGTTCGTGGTGCCTCGATGTCGGGGCTTCGCTGGGGTCGAGGCCGGGTTGAGCGGGGTCGCGCCGGCTGGTGCACGGTGTGACGTGGAGGCCAACAAGATGGCGGAGCCACGAGGAGTATGCGGCCACGTGCAGCTCCGGGTGAAGGGCCTTGGTGCAGTTCAGACGGGTGGCCCGTGAAGGCCGGGGCGGGGAACGGCCACAATCCAGGGGGGTTAAGGACCACGCCACGAGGCCGGGTCCAACAATATCTTTCCGCCAGGTCCCGCGTCTTCCCTGCTCCTGCTCTCCTGCTTTCCTGCCTCCGACAGGAACAGGAAGCAGGCAGCCAGGCTCCCTCCCCTAAGCCAATCACAACTCTGCAAGCAGCGTTGTGATTGGTCGGGGCGGCGCCCAGCCAGAGGCTAATGGGGTGGGCATGTTCTCCATGCCATGGAGAAGGTCAGACTGTGCCTGCCTGGTTTGGGTGGCCCGAGAGGGCCGACCAAACAGTCTTTCTGCACTCAGAAGTGGGCAAACCACTCCCACCCTGCCCTGCTCAAAGAGCAGCGCAGCCCCGCCCACCCGCCCGCCTGCAATGCAAAGCAAACATAAAATGGTAATAACTCCACGTTATTACCCTTCTAAGCTTTGGCTTTCTCGCACTGCGAGAACGCAGTGGGGCGACGCTCCTCCGCCCTCGTGGAGGAGCCGCCTGTGTTGTGATCTCAGACGTTGGGGAAGTGAAATATCAATGGCCCTTGGTTTTTCAGCAAAGAAGTTTCCAAAGACTTTGCATTTGATATGTAAAGCCTCCCTGTCATGCCTGCCATCACAGACAATTCTTGAATAATTTGGTCAGCTCTGAAAGTTGACATTCTTGTACCAATATGAAGATTAAATGTACAGTATCCCACTATTTTAATTTCTGCTCCTGTCTGGTCTTTTGTTTCGGTTTTGTCACATAATCTCTATTGAAACGCTACTTATGAAAACATAGGGCCCGATTCACAGAACTAATTTAAGACAAAATCCTAAACTTACTTCCATTTTCGTATTCACAGAAGGCACTTACTCATTTTGGTATTCACAGAAGTTAGTAGTCCTAACTTTAGGACTCCTAACTTCTGTGAATACCGAAATGAGTAAGTGCCTTCTGTGAATACCAAAATGGTAGTAAGTTTAGGATTTTGTCTTAAGTTAGTTCTGTGAATCGGGCCCATATACATTTGTGTTCGGTACCTGTATGCTATAGATTTTATGCTCACGGGGTACATGGGGAATCCCATTGTCACCTCACTCTCTCTGATACATAGCTAATTTTCTTTTGTTAATAAAGATTTTTTAGATTCCAAGTTGCTGTGAGTGCAGATGTCTTTCACAGAAGTGAGATGACTCTGATCGACTTGGATCGGCAAATAAAAAGAAAAGAATGTGCGAAAACGTTTTTTAAATGCGAGTGGGGGAGCTGTGAGTGGGAGTGGGGAGGAGAAGCGATGGAGACAGAGAAGGAGAGTGCAGGTGAGTGGAAGCAAGAACAGATGCCACAGCAACGTGGGGCAGTCAGGGGGAAGCACACAGGAGAGAAAACATTGGACGGCGAGGATATGAGAGTGAGCGCAACATGGAGAGGGTGCAGAGCACCACACAGGAGAAAAAACAATGGACGGGGAAGATATGAGAGTGAGTTCAACATGGAGAGGGTGGGGAGCACCATACAGGAGAAAAAACAATGGACGGGGAGGATATGAGAGTGAGCGCAACATGGAGAGGGCAGGGAGAAGCACACAGGAGAGAAAACATTGGGTGGGAGGACATGAGAGTGAGCGCAACATGGAGAGGGTGGAGAACACCACACGGTGGAGAGCACCACACAGGAGAAAAAACAATGGACGGGGAAGATATGAGAGTGAGTTCAACATGGAGAGGGTGGGGAGCACCACACAGGAGAAAAAACAATGGACGGGGACGATATGAGAGTGAGCGCAACATGGAGAGGGCAGGGAGAAGCACACAGGAGAGAAAACATTGGGTGGGAGGACATGAGAGTGAGCGCAACATGGAGAGGGTGGAGAACACCACACGGTGGAGAGCACCACACAGGAGAAAAAACAATGGACGGGGAAGATATGAGAGTGAGTTCAACATGGAGAGGGTGGGGAGCACCACACAGGAGAAAAAACAATGGACGGGGAGGATATGAGAGTGAGTTCAACATGAAAAGGGTGTTGAACACTACACAGGAAGAAAAACAATGGACGGGGAGGATATGAGAGTGAGTTCAACATGAAAAGGGTGTTGAGCACCACACAGGAGAAAAAACTATCGAAGGGGAGGACATGAGAGTGAGAGCAACATGGAGAGGGTGGGGAGCACCACACAGGAGAAAAAACAATGGACAGGGACGATATGAGAGTGAGCGCAACATGGAGAGGGCAGGGAGAAGCACACAGGAGAGAAAACATTGGGTGGGAGGACATGAGAGTGAGCGCAACATGGAGAGGGTGGAGAACACCACACGGTGGAGAGCACCACACAGGAGAAAAAACAATGGATGGGGAAGATATGAGAGTGAGTTCAACATGGAGAGGGTGGGGAGCACCACACAGGAGAAAAAACAATGGACGGGACGATATGAGAGTGAGCGCAACATGGAGAGGGCAGGGAGAAGCACACAGGAGAGAAAACATTGGGTGGGAGGACATGAGAGTGAGCGCAACATGGAGAGGGTGGAGAACACCACACGGTGGAGAGCACCACACAGGAGAAAAAACAATGGACGGGGAAGATATGAGAGTGAGTTCAACATGGAGAGGGTGGGGAGCACCACACAGGAGAAAAAACAATGGACGGGGAGGATATGAGAGTGAGTTCAACATGAAAAGGGTGTTGAACACTACACAGGAAGAAAAACAATGGACGGGGAGGATATGAGAGTGAGTTCAACATGAAAAGGGTGTTGAGCACTACACAGGAGGAAAAACAATGGACGGGGAGGACATGAGAGTGAGAGCAACATGGAGAGGGTGGGGAGCACCACACATGAGAAAATAAAATGGACGGGGAGGACATGAGAGTGAGCACAACATGGAGAGGGTGGGGAGCACCACACAGGAGAAAAAACAATGGACGGGGAGGAGATGAGAGTGAGTGCAACATGAAAAGGGCGTTGAGCACCACACAGGAGAAAAAACTATCGAAGGGGAGGACATGAGAGTGAGCGCAACATGGAGAGGGCAGTGAGAAGCACACAGCCAATAGTAACAGAGAGTGCAGCGGAAGAGAAGTAAAAGAGGGAGACAGATGGAAACACATGTACGCTCGTGGAGTGCTTAACCCAAGAGCATACATAGCACTTGAAAGGCAAGCGGTGGAAGCATCGATGGCAGCCAGTCCAAAGTGGTGGTAAAGAGGCTATCCTCCATGGGAGGGTCAAACACAAGACTGACAAGCTGGGACATGAATAACAGGCAGGAAAACAAGAGTGACAGGGAAGCCCACCAATGGTTGGCGATCGGTGGCTCCGAGTCCGGCAGGTTCTTGGTGAACCCACAATATGCTTTTTACACCCAGCCGGCGGGGCTGTCTGGGACGACAGACCTAAAAATGGAGCCATGTGTTGCTCGGTAATCAGGATCTATGCGAGTGTATGCTTATGTAGTAAAAGTTAGAACAGGGCCTAGATTAATGCCATTTTTGCGACGCAGCTGTAGCTGCGCCTGTAGGCATGTTGAATGGGCCATGATGAGAAGAAGCCGGGGTCTCAGCCACCCCCAGTGATGGTGTCAGGCTCCAGCCGCCGATAGATCAACTACTACCGTCCAATGATCTGTGCTGTGGAGTTTATCATTCTCAAAATAAATTCTTCCTATTCTGGTGTTTTCTTTGATTTATTTCTTGGACGTTCATTGAGACATTCAAGCGACTATAATAACAGCTTATAACACTCAGACCCCTGTAATAGCCATCAACTAATCAAACAGAAAAATACTCAGTCGAATGATTAAAATCTTATTGTTAAAGGAAACATCGCCCCCCCCCCCCCCCCCCAGGGAGAGGTTGGTGCTTTTATAACTCAAAGCACACAGCAGGGGGAGGAGCAAGGGGGTGGAAATGTAAACAGAACTGGAGAAAGAGAAGAGGGAAGAAAAAATACCCTCCCCCGACCCGTCCTTCCTGCAAGGGCAGGACCGGCGCGTGGCCGGCGGCCGCGAGATTCCGGCTCCTTCACACATGGGAGGAGTGAGGCCCCGGGACAGATGGCGAGGCCGCCGGGGGACCAGGGAAGGAAGTCAGGAAGGAATGTCTTAAGGGAAAGGTCAGGCAGCAAGTGGGCAGAATCCGAGAGCTGACACCCGGCAGCTTTAAAATACATCTATTCCCTCTCAGGGGGGAGGGGGGGGGGGAGTCCTGGCGTGTGAGGGAAGCTGGCACGGGGAAGTGTGATCCGACAGCTAGTAAGGAGCCTAAATGGACCTGAGGGGTGGTGGGGACAAGGGGGGTACTCAGGGGCAACTGGCAGGTTACTCTGACTGCACCCAGAATAATGGGTTCAATTACCTGCAAATCTTGGTGCCTTTATAGCGAGCCAGACTTTATACAGAACTGTGAAGAAAAGGCACACAATTGATGCTTGGAATGCAGAACAAATCAAAACATTCACCCCCATCAAGAGATCTGGGTTAAATCCATCATTCTTTTGCTCACCATGCCACCCCAGTTTAGTCCTGGCCATATGCAAATCTGTCTTGACCCTGTGCCTCATGGGAACAGTCCAGCCCGAACTGCCAAGCGAGGTCCTCCCTGGACCGGAAACAAGCATCCTAGGACCGGTTTCGGGGTTTCACCCCTCATCAGCCAGGATAGCTTACACCAGTGGCATGGAGATCACGGGACCCACGCCTGGGCATACCCAGCGCACTCAGGGTGACAAATGCAAAACAAGCATTTGCAATGCAATAGGTCTCGCATTTACATTATTTTGAGCTATTGACATTGTAAATGCCAATTTTTTTTTAAAATAAATAAAAGGAATTGTCATTTACAATGCCAATAGCTTAAACTCTTGTTAGACCTATTGGCATTGTATTAGTTCAGTAAGTATAACATTAAAACAAATGGCATCCATATCAAACATGGCAAAACAGTGAAAATTATGTGGCATCACTCTTGCAAGACATTATCAATGAAAGGAGTTAAAAAGGTATTCTTCTCCAAGGGAGTGTTCTCGCTGGCGCTGCTGGCAGGCCCGGTGTTTTGTGCCTGGCTGGGTGTGTTGTTATGTGCCCGGTCAGTCATTGTAGTTAACTCGCAAGGATCTATTACAGCACAGTAACAGCAAAGGCCTCATTGGAAATGCAAAGCCCTGTTTGGGGGCGGGTGGGGGGACCAAAAGTGTAAACAAAATGTGTACCAATACCCGTAATCTGAGCATTCCCCAAGTGTTGTTGCCCCTCCCCCACCCAGCATCATGCAACTACTCATGTCTTCTGCTCCGACCCGACCCAGCCCTTCCCTCCCATTCCGAGCCCCCTCCATCCCTGACCTGCCCACGCTCCTCTGCTGTCCCGTCCCGATCGCCTGCTAAAGAAATAAAATAAAGGCGCGGCTCACCAAACTCTTTTTTTCAATATTTTATACTTTTAGTAAGCTGGTAGCATGTTGCCTGTGCCGCACTGCTTATTAAAATAATAAAATATTGAAAAAGTAGAGTTTGGTCGAGCCGCGCCTTTGTTTGGAGTGGGGTGAGGCAGGGTTTGCAGAGAGCCCAAAATGAGTTTGGTGAGCAGCGCTGTGTAAAAGAAAGGCGCGGTTTGTTAAATTTTATTTTTTCAATAGTTTATGATTTTAGTAAGCAGCGCAGCATGGTGTATGTGCCGCGTTGCTTATTAAAAACATAAAATATAATGGTACTCCAATACTTGAAAAATGAAACAGAATTTTCAAACTCCAAGAGTCGGAAGGCCGACACAGCACAGTGGAGATGAGGCATGCAGGCAGGCAGACAGGCAGCACTTACCGCTGGCGGGCGCACTAGGCTCTCCGGAGCAGCCTCGGGGCACGAATGGTTCGGGGCATACTCGCACACAAAACGTGCAGAACAAAAGTAAAGGCGGGCTAGCGAGTGATAAAACTCGGGGACGTGTTTATTCATGCTAGAGAATGGGGGTGTTGCAGGTTTCAATTCTGGCAAAGCCAACTTAGAGTTTTAGTCTCCTGGGGCAACTGTAACTGGCACCACGGAAGGGCACATATTTAACAGTTTTTACTCACAGCGCCACACAATGATACTTATACAAAATGGTGTCCCCGAAGGACACGTACAACACTGTGGGAGAGTAAGTGTCTAGTTACATGCCCCTGTAAGGAACAAAAGGCTGGGTCAGCTGGATTAAACGTTTAAACTTATGGGGACGGACAAATGCATACACACACACACCACTATAACCGGAGCGCAACCGACTGAGCTGCAAACAACTCAATACATTTGTCACACCCCCAGGAGTGCACACTGGCACCCCCCAGCAGAGCGTAGGCATGCATGCAGGCCCCAGCAGAGCAGAGGCATGCATGCAGGCTCCACACACCCCCAGAAGTGCACACTGCCCCCCCCAGCAGAGCGGCGACAAGGCAGGCATGCAGGCTCACACCCCAGCAGTGCACAGAGGTACATCACGCACTTCCCCCTCCCCCAGCAGTGTAGAGACCAGGCAGGCAGCACTCACTGCCGGCGGGCGCACTGGGCTCTCCAAAGCAGCCTCAGGGCACAAATGGTTCGGGGCACACTCGCACACAAACCGTGCAGAACAAAAGGAAAGGCGCAGCCCGCCATATGCAAAGCTACTGCTC
Source organism: Triturus cristatus (assembly GCF_964204655.1). NCBI lineage: Eukaryota > Metazoa > Chordata > Amphibia > Caudata > Salamandridae > Triturus > Triturus cristatus. Next base: position 1,154,183,277 of record NC_140594.1, read on the forward strand.
GGCATGCTGTGCTCCCTCAAGTTGCCATTGTGCAAATCAAAGAAAAACCAGCACAGAATCTTGCCAAATTGCATAACGGGAGCTTGTTAAAGTGCGGCCGCGAAAGTGAAAGTGATCAAACATCAAAGCGGCCGAGTGGCCGCGAAAGTGAAAGACAACGAGTGCTTTCAGGCTGCCAAATGGTGCGCGCGCCCGGAGCACATGCACTGTAGTTGGCGGCCTGAAAGCACTCGTTTGCACTTCCAAAAGTGCTTACTATAAGTCTCGCCAGAGCAGCGCTAAAGCGCTGTCTCAGGCGAGACCTAAAGAACAATTGCTCTGCCCATTCCCGTCCGTGTCCAGCACGCACAGCAGCGCACGTTCGCCTCGCTGCCGCTGCCGCGCTCCCTCGCTCTCTCGCCCCCGCTCCTCTGTGGTGCGCGAGCACCACTAGTTACGATTCCCGGCCCTGCTCCTCTGTGGTGCGCACGCACCACTGGTTTGTTTTACTTGGTTTAATCTCAGCTTCCGCAGTCGACCAAAACTGCTTTCATGTGAAAAAAGCAAACTTTCTCACTGAACCAAATTTTCTAAATCCGTCAAAATTAGGATAAGCAAACCACGACCGCAGAGTTGTGTTGAAGATAACAATTATTCAAACCATCCCGGTTGGACTGGTAGCGCCTAGAAGCGCTTCAGCTAGCTGTTGTGCCATATGGGAGTCCCCACACTCACTGAACACGCTTTCTGCTTAGCCTTGTAAACAAGAGAATCGTATTGTTCACGAAGTGCTTTGAAGTGAAGAGAGTTCGCATGTAAAACGTACATTCATCAATGCCAATGTGTACAGGCGCAGCTGGTCTGCCACCGTCTGCAGCCACCAAGCTGGCAGTGCTACCCTGAGGCAATATCCACCTCTCCACCCGGACAAGAGCCGGTGCGCACCAGGGTGCAGGGCACCTCACAGCCTCCAGCCCCACTCTTCACACATCCTTGCACAGACCTGCTCCGTGGGTCCGCCGCGGCTCTCTCTCTCTCACGCCAGCCTCCTTCTCGGCCTCGCCCGCCTCCCTCACAGGCTCCTGCGGTGAAGGAAGTTGTTTTGAAGTGTGGCCGTGCGGCGGTGGTGATGTTATGTTTCTGTGCCAGGCGCAGGTGTGCAGACAAGTGTGTCTCTCCCTCGGCCGCACCGCCTGCAAACTTTCATCCAATGTGCACGAGGTGCAATTGACACCTCGCCCGACTGGCGGGCGGGCAGCAAACCCTGGCCTGGATCCCTCGGTCCGCGGTGCTTCCACTTAAATTTCCAGCTCCCGGCCTGCAGGGCCGGTTGGGCAGCTTGTTTCTTTTGCATTCTGGTACTCATAGTGCAATGTATACAATTCAGGATTACGAACACCAGAATACAAAGAACACATCTTCACGGAATATGTGACTGTTTAATGGGTTCTGAAAACTTCCGAGCTCTGGACTGCACATTTCTTGATTAGGGCTGGCATGGCGTGCAACTTCTTTTTGTCTGATTTCTGAGCAGAGCAGGTTTGAGTGTTGGTTTGGGTTGGAGGGAAGCAGCAGGCTAAGAAAGATCTAATCGTGGCACATGTGGGCTCCTCACAACAGATAGAGTGTGCTTCTGTAGGGGGCATTGGCAGGAGCATGGACAGTGCCTGTCAGAGAGGGTGACAAGTGGTGGAATGTCACAGCACATTGAAGCCCTCAAGGGAGGCCGGTAGGCTACAGCAGCAGGACACAGGCAGCACGCACGGATGAGTCGGACCACTCCCAGTCACCTGAATCCTGCCAAGTGAAAGCATGGGCAGCACATAAGCAGACACTTGATGCCACCGTCAGTGCCCGCCCATGCACCAGTCCATGCCCCACATCTAAACCTACAAAATTATGCCCTCCTTTTTGAATGTGCTGAGGGGCCCCATATCTCACAAATATTCATTGGCCATGGTCGATTGGAGCACACTGATTGGTTAGGGGCCACCCTGCACCACAGGGGTTGCAGAGGCTTGTGTTATACCTGTGATAGAGGCTCGTATGTGGCTTTAGGGCAGGCTCAAGATACGAGGTGACAATTGCTTGACAGAGGTTATAAATAATTTCCGTGCTTTCTTGTCTACAAGCAGCAGATTCCTTAAAATCGGATTTCTGAAATCATGAATCGGGAGACAGGAGACTAGGTCTCAAATTGGGAGTCTACCGCTTGAATCAGGAGGGTTGGCATGTATGCCAAGATAATGCCAGTGCACTGAACAGTAGTTCCTCCTTAGGCTCCAGTCTGTTCCAGGACCCTATGAGGCAGGATCAGCCTTTTCTTCCTAAAAAGCAGGGCTGGTTAGAGAAGCATCCACGTTTACAGGGTCAACAGCAGAGAGGTAGGTAGAGTCTTTAAGACATCCTCTAGATAAACTTCCACCCAATATGTCTGCTTTTTTATGTGCATTTATTTATATATATTATTTTATATATAACGCAGACTCCACCCAATTAGACTTCAGAGCACAGCAAAGCCAGACAGTGAAAGCAAGGCAGGAAAAACAAGCATTTGCAATGCAATAGGTCTCACATTTGCGAGAGTTTGAGCTATTGGCATTGTAAATGACAATACCTTTTATTTATGTGTTTTGAAAACCTGAAAGCGATGTGTAAATAAGCACTTTGGGCCTCATTTATGAGGTTTTGCCGTAGCGATGCGTAAAGTATATCATATTTTGTCTGATATCTCCTCGTGCACTGCTGATTTCACCTCTCACACACCTATCAAAGTAGCCTTGGCCGCAAGATCTGGTGTATTCTGATTCCCGTTACCTCCCATGCAGCAGACACTGAGGTTGTAGTAGCCTCAGCATCTGTTGTACACAGCTGGCTGTAGCCTCAGCATCTTGTGTACTATGTCTGACGTCACCTTGTACACAGCTGGCTGCAGCATCAGCATGTTGTGTATTGTGTCTGACATGCCCTTGTACAAGCTGGCTACAGCATCAGCATCTGTTGTATAGTGTCTGATGTCACCATGTACACATCTGGCTGTAGCCTCAGCATCTTGTGTATTGTGTCTGATGTCACCTTGTACACATCTGGTGGTAGCCTCACCATCTTGTGTATTGTGTCTGACGTCACCTTGTACACAGCTGACTGTAGCCTCAACATCTTGTGTATTGTGTCTGACGTCACCTTGTACACAGCTGGATGTAGCCTCAGCATCTTGTGTCTTGTGTCTGATGTCACCTTGTACACAGCTGGTTGCAGCCTCAGCATCTGTGGTATAGTGTCTGACGTCACCTTGTACACAGCTGGCTGAAGCCTCAGCATCTTGTTTCTTCTGTCTGCTGTCACCTTGTACACGCTGGCTACAGCCTCAGCATCTTGTGTATTGTGTCTGACGTCACCTTGTACACAGCTGACTTTAGCCTCAGCATCTTGTGTTTTGTGTTTGACGTCACCTTGTACACAGCTGGCTGCAGCCTCAGCATCTTGTGTATTGTGTCTGACGTCACCTTGTGCACAGCTGGTTGCAGCCTCAGTATCTTGTGTCTTGAGTCTGATATCACATTGAACACAGCTGGCTGTAGACTCAGCATCTTGTCTATTGTGTCTGACGCCACCTTGTACACAGCTGGCTTTAGCCTAAGCATCTTGTGTCTTGAGTCTGACGTCACCTTGTACACAGCTGGCTGTAGCCTCAGCATCTTGTGTATTGTGTCTGACGTCACCTTGTGCACAGCTGGTTGCAGCCTCAGTATCTTGTGTCTTGAGTCTGATATCACATTGGACACAGCTGGCTGTAGACTCAGCATCTTGTCTATTGTGTCTGACGCCACCTTGTACACAGCTGGCTTTAGCCTAAGCATCTTGTGTCTTGAGTCTGACGTCACCTTGTACACAGCTGGCTGTAGCCTCAGCATCTTGTGTCTTGAGTCTGACGTCACCTTGTACACAGCTGGCTGTAGCCTCAGCATCTTGTGTCTTGTGTCTGACGCCACCTTGTACACAGCTGGTTGAAGCCGCAGCATCTGTTGTATAGTGTCTTACGTCACCTTGAACACAGCTGGCTGTAGCTTCGGCATCTTGTGTATTGTGTCTGACATCACCTTGTACACAGCTGGTTGCAGCCTCAGCATCTGTGGTATAGTGTCTGACGTCACCTTGTACACAGCTGGCTGTAGCCTCAGCATCTTGTTTCTTGTGTCTGACGTCACCTTGTACACAGCTGGCTGTAGCCTCAGCATCTTGTGTATTGTGTCTGATGTCACCTTGTGCACAGCTGGTTGCAGCCTCAGTATCTTGTGTCTTGTGTCTGACGCCACCTTGTGCACAGCTGGCTGTAGCCTCAGCATCTTGTTTCTGACATCACCTTGTACACAGCTGGCTGTAGCCTCATCATCTTGTGTCTTGTGTCTGATGTCACCTTGTACACAGTTGGCTGCAGCCTCAGCATCTATGGTATAGTGCCTGACATCACCTTGTACACAGCTGGCTGTAGCCTCAGCATCTTGTGTCTTGTGTCTGACATCAGTTTGTACACAGCTGGCTGTAGCCTCAGCATCTTGTGTCTTGAGTCTGATGTTACATTGGACACAGCTGGCTGCAGCCTCAGCATCTTGTGTATTGTGTCTGATGTCACCTTGTACACAGCTGGCTGTAGCCTCAGCATCTTGTGTATTGTGTCTGACGTCACCTTGTACACAGTTGGCTGTAGCCTCAGCATCTTGTGTCTTGTGTCTGATGTCACCTTGTACACAGCTGGCTGTAGCCTCAGCATCTTGTGTCTTGTGTCTGATGTTACATTGGACACAGCTGGCTGCAGCCTCAGCATCTTGTGTATTGTGTCTGATGTCACCTTGTACACAGCTGGCTGTAGCCGCAGCATCTGTTGTATAGTGTCTGAAGTCACCTTGTACACAGCTCGATAGTTTAACAGATTGCTATTTAGAAGGGACACCCTAAATATGCCCCTTCCAATAACTGATTAATATGGGTTTCTTAACCCATTTAACAATTCAATAACTTGTTACAGAATTGCAAATTGGTTTAGTACATAAAAGAAAGCATTTGGCAGTCACAAAGGCCTTGATTTTTTAAGTTACAGGCTTTGCAACCACAAAACGGCTTTGTACATCAGGCCCCTGATTCCTAAGGCAGCATCTTTGATTAGATATAAGAGAGTATGAGCCTCATTTCGGAAGTAATACCACTATTGTTTAGTTTCCACTTGATATTGGTGCTCTGCATCATTGCCTGTAGTATGACCCTCATGATGGTGGTTCATACCAATTGCGGTAATTACCACCAGGTTTAAAAATGTTTTTCAGCAGGTAAAACAGCAGGATTTTTAGGCAACATTGGTACATTTTTACTTTACCAACATAAGATTTCACCTGGAAGAAATAAAAGTTTATATTGCATGGGATTTGCAGCCCCCCCCCCCCCCCCCACTGAAAACTTTCCCCTGTCCAGTATGTGGTGAGGGGTGTGTGGCACTTCAGGTAATGGGAACTGGTCCTGGGTTACACAGAAATGTAAGATCATGTTAAACAGGATTTTAATTTTGATGGTAAATATTTTGAGTTTTATGCACGCTTATTTCTTGCAGTGATAATCTGTATTTATGTATTCACTACAGGTGGTAATTTCACGTTCTGGAATATGCGGTCTTTGTCCTCTGGGGGTGGTTCACAACATGTCACTCTTTCTAGATGGAGGCTCTGCATTGAAACTCCTGTCCATACACTAAAACCTCCCTATATTCATAAGAACAATCTCTGAACAGCTCTTCAGTTCAAGTATAAAATCCCTTAGAGGGTTTGAAAACTTTGTATAGGGGTCCAGGCAGATTTATAGTGAGTCAAGATTGCAGCTGTCGTATTCAGCAACTGCACCAAATACTCACTCAGGGCCTTATTACGAGTTTAGCGGTCCCATGGACCGCTGTACCGGTGGTGGCAGTCTGAGCGTTGAGAGCTTGGCAGTCCGACCACCGTATTATGAGTTTGGCGGTTGGCCTTTGCGAGGACCGCAGTTGAACCGCCGAGACCGCCAGCAGACCGCCAACTGCGGGGTTCATAGTTGGGATAGGCAGCCACCATAGGGTGGTACACTGGAGCAGCACTGCTGTGCGTATTACGAGTTGCCTTTTCCATGACCTGACCGCGTCGGTTCAACCGCCTGCTTCAAGGTGGCAGTGACTAAGGATTTGAGGTGCATACTCACACCATTCTTGTTCCAACATGGATTCCTTTCTTCAGGTCCGCTCTACACAGCAGGATCTTCACCCGAGGAATACTACACTATTTGCTATGATCTACAGGTGAGTCTTTTTTGTACCATATACCCATTGCCAGGGCTGCCCACATGTGGGCCGAAACCCATGGTATTTTTCCACATGTATCATGCATATATGTGCATCTGCCACACATGCAGTCAAAATGCACACGCAGGCATCTATGTATTTGGAAAAAGTACTCACCACCACCGCAAGATCTCCACAGCCACAGCACCGTGGTCAACTGGTAATGCGGCGGTCTTTGGACCACCAGCACCGTGGGCTACTGGCAGGGGTGGAAGCAGTTCTCCGAAGGGTTGGACTGCAGAACTCGTAATGAGGCTCTTAGTCTTCCTCAATTAATCATTTCACTCGTTCATCCACTCTCTCAATCATTCACTAACTCAGTCAGAGTTACTGTGTCACTGGCTCATTCATTTGGCAGTCCAATCACAACTTCTCTGTTGTGACAGAGTATACGTACCACCAGGATACTAATTAGCCCTTAATCACATGGTCAATCACTGGCCAACTCATTCTCTCACTCAAACTCAATCACTTGAGCACTCATTCACACTCATTCACTCACTAACTCACTCACACTTAATTGTTCAATCATACTTGCTCAGTCATACACTCACTCAGTCATTTTATGTCTGACAGTCATTGTATTACTCAGCTTACTCAGTGGCCCGCTTACTCACTTGTTCACTCACAGTTGTTTATTCACTTGCTATCACTTAGTCCCTCACTCACTTGCCTGCTAATTCTTTCCCAGTAACTTAATCATTCACTCACTCAGACTTACTTGATTACTCACTCAACCACTTACACTCAAGGACTTGCTCACCCACTCTCTCATTCGTTCACTGATGCTCACTCAATTATTAATGCCATAGTGCTTTTCATCTAGCACATAGAGGGGTATATTCTCAAGAACGTGTGATAACTACAGCAAGAGTAGCTTAACGCAACTCTCAACATCGCAGCCTATCGCGGGTAAATTACTCTGTGTTAACTAAGTATTCACAACACGGTGGTACCATGCGATAGTCACCAGACAATGCGTCAAATGGCCACGATAAAATCAACGCCACGCCGCAAAAATGTGAAACACAAACACAAAAAAAGTGCGATGATGACAATTGCGATACAAAAAGCTGTGAAAACCAGCGTCAGGCCAGCAAATCCCACACGTCTGGCAGGAAAATGCACTATAAAAGCTACAAAAACAACACACCAGAAACAATCCAAACTGCGTAGCAACATGGATGCACCCTGACTGAGCACAGAGGCCAACACGAACCCCACAAGCCCCACAGACCACCAGCAAGGAACAACGGGTTCGGGGAAGGCCAAGGAGAAGAGGGAGTGACAGAACACAACCATCAACTGACCCCCAATTAGACCACCTGGAATGCAGTTAGAGTGTCGAGGAGGCCAATGGAGGAGGCCAAGAGGCACTGGCATGATATGAAAATCTAAACCAGGCACAAAGCCGCTTCCAACAGGAAGGCAGCAACGGCGACAGAAGGTGGGAGTCCTGCGCCACAGGAGGAGCTGGAGGAAACGGAAGCCACAGTCAACAGTTTGGAGACGGTGCAAGGAGTAGGGAGTGCGGACACAGCTTGGGAGGTCCTGACACAGCATCAACAGGGTCAGTAGAGACCAGGAACTGGGGAGACGGGGGGAGTTGGGCACAGTGGCACACATGCATTACTATGTGTAGCACACTGCACACCTACAATGACCCTAGATCATGTCCCTCATCCCCGTGGCACAGTGCAGCACACACACATAGCAATAACAGCACATCCACATTGACGAAAATGTGGTACAATGTGCAACCCCGACACTGCAGAACAGAGGACACAACTGGCTCCGCACATGCGCAGAAACAGGCCTACTACATCTGACAGAGCTGGAAACTGTCAAAAGGAAATGTACGCCTAAAACCTCACATCTGTCATGTAGTCCAAATGTACACTGTCCCACATCTAAATCCTGCACCTCCAAAACTGTCACGATGTATATTGTCATACAGTCTGCATGTAAACAAGAACAATGCGCCAACACACGTCAACACAATGTCAACATGCATCTCCCCTCCACATTGCAGAGGGATACAGAGCACCTCCAGCAGAGCACAGAAGACCACACCTCAGTGATGCCGGAGAGGACCACCACACCTTCGACACTGAAGCCCTACAACAGCCCATGGACATCCCACGCAACCCACCACCAGGACCAGGACAGCCAAGCTACTTAGAGGAGAACCCAGCCCCTGCAACAGACCACACAGCATGAAGCACCCGCAAGCACGGCAGGCTCACAACACTTCACCGACCCTCACATGGCCCCCCAATGCCAGGTGTCAGAACGCCAAAATGAGGTGGCCGAACAGGTGTGGGTGTGGTCCGAATCCATGGATGGTGAACTAGATCACATACGTGGGTGTCTATTACCCTTCAGGGACCACCTACACCCCACAAAGGAGACCCACACTGCCACAGACACATGCAGATGACCATTCCCAGTACAGAACCACGCCCAGGGGCACGCACATATCAGTCACACACCCACGTTGGCTCTGCGTACGACAGTCCTGTCCGCTGCCCTTACAAATTGAGTGGGTGAGGACAAAGCTACATGCCCAAGCTCTAATCCGCTGCCTGCGATGACATGTCTGCGTCCGCTGTACACAGCACAATGTAATGTCCTAGGGCCCAGGGCCCTAGGACATTACAAAAAGACCACAGGGACACATGCAGATATCATGTTGAACTGGCTACGGGCATGTGCCCCCGGCCCCTTTATTGGCAGGGCCTCATGTACAGTGACGCCTGTGCTGGTTGTGTGGGGTGAGTATAATAATAATAATAAATAATAATAAAGGCATTGGTAGAGCGCGCAGCTACCCCAAATGGGGTGTCCCGCCGCTATTACAGACAGTAGGCAGGGTGGAGGGCCGCGCAGAACTAGTCATTCAGACTAAAGAGCCAGGTTTTCAGAGACTTTCTGAATTCCTGTTTGGACTGTATCATGCCTAGATGGGGGGGGGGGGGTGGTTGTTCCAGCATTTGGTGGTCCCCACCTCGAATGTTCTGCCTCCCATTCTAGCTTTCGCAAAATGGGGTATGGAGAGAAAGCGTTTGTTGTTAGACCTTAAGGATCTGGCTTGTTGATAGGGTCGGAGTCTCCTCCTCAGATAAATCGGCCCTCTTCCTTTGACAGCACGAAAGGCAGTATAAGCCAGCCCACACGGAGTGCTTGGTGCTGGCAACAACTTCAACAGTGGACACCAGTGCAATGGAAACAGAAAACACCTGCATAACAGAGTCAACTGCTGAGCAACATGGAGGGAGCCGGAGCAAGTACAGACCAACATACAAACAGACCAACATACAAACAGCCCAACATACAAACAGAAGTGTCCGTGAGTTGCAGTGCGCTCAGGTTGGGGCCCCAGAGCTGAGCGCGCTCATGTGAAGAAAATATCTAGGCTTGTGTCCCTTCTGGACATTCCTGATGCAGCCGCAGTGGGGGAGGGGGGGGTCTCACACCTGCATCATCTTCCTCATCGTCGTCCCAGGTCTCCCACACTGCCTGACGTGACATTGCTGCGTGAGCTCTCCACAGTACATAACCACAACAGTGATGGACGATGATTCGTGGTGCACTGAGTTAGTGGGACCTGGAGTGCCGAGAAGGGTATCAGGCAGATGATGGCATCCACGACAGGTGCGAGCCACTCCGTCAGTCTGCCAGTACGACAGTTTCCATGAGGATGCTGATATTCATAATATCCGTCCCGGGATGCTGACGCCATGTAAGGATGATGATGATCATTGTGAATCAACTTCATTCAAGACTTCACCACGTTTAATTGTAAAATCTTCATTTAATTGTTCGTTTGTATGAATTATGAAACCAGTGATTTCCAATATTCAAATGCATGTATTATGCTCAATCGCCTTTGATACAGCCTGTTAAAATCCCAGTGTCTTGTGAAAAATGCAAAATATATAACCCAATGCATTTTGGGCAACTGCTGCCCTTCGTCACGGGTTCATCTCTGTGAAGTTAAAAATCAAAAAAATGCTGTTACAATAATGCATGAGTTTTAACGCAACTAACATTAATCACCTATGTATTCATGTAGGTACCCAATGTTAATGCTCCCAAGTATAACGCTTTCCCTCTAAAAAAAGTATTCAAAACGTTATCAGAATTTGCCCCCTAATGGACTGGTATGTCACATCACCCCGAAGGGATTACCAACCATTTGAAACCCAAACATTAATCTTGCGTGTTTGATGCTGCCTTTTGCCTTTAACTAATGCAGAAACACTAACGTACCTCTGATCTTCCTTAATCAAATGCGAACGCCGCACCTTCCGCCTGTTTCGTAAAGATGACATTCCTTTCACCCTTCCACGTGATACGATCGTTTTATAACCCTTGTCATGACCACACCCTCCTAAGTGGCTATTGGACTCAACTCGTCAATGTTACCTTCCCAAACATACAACTCCCATAATTCACTTTTTACTGCTTGTTTGTGAATGTGCTTGTAGGAGAGTAGGATCTGCTTCACATGGGTACCCCAACGTTTTGCTGATGTTTCACTGTTTTTCGACCTTAGTCTGACTGTGGCCCTGCTAATCAGGACCACAGCCTAGCTGCTTCCTCTCTAAAATGGTTTCCATGTACATTAGGTACACATCTAATTGGATTCTGGAGTGCCTTATAAGCCCCTAGTATATGGTATACTATATACCTAGGGCATAGGTATCTCAGAGGCCTACCAGGAGCTGCAGCATATATTATGCCACCCCTGGGAAGCACTCCAAAATGACACCACAGGTCTGCAACTGCAGCCTGGGTAAGGGTGTGCTTGCACCCCTTACTGTGGTATAGGCTACCTATATCACTACCCTATACAGACAAATATAAACCTATAAGCCACTCCTATGGCAGGCCTTGACAATCCTGAAGGCAGAGTGCTTGGTTTTATGTGAGAGGGTGCCCAAGCATGAGCCGAGCCCCTCTGCAGCTTTTGGAAATACTTCCTTATGGCTGTTCTGTGATACAGCCATACCATATACTCTTAAGTGCATTATAACCTTGCGGTAAATGCTAACTTTGGAATGGCTGCAAAAAAACATGACGTGTTTGGTGTCAAACGCTTTGGAATACTACCCCCCTCCTGCCAATTCTGGCGGCGGGGGTAGCATTCCACCCTTCTAGAGGGAGAGACATGTTCACACTGGCTAAACCCGGTAGGACTTTCCTGAGCCCTGGCATCACAAAATGGATGCCTCTGCCACATACACGGGTCTGGCCTCCTGCTTCTGACCGAAACTCTGGCAGGGGAGGCCTGGACAATAGGTTTCCTGTCGAAGGGAGGTGTGACCACCTCCCCAGACAGGCAGATGTGTAATGGGGCTGGGCGGGATTACTCTCTGGTGCTTTGAAGTCCTGCACTGGGGGCACTGTTGCTGTCCTTGTGCATAGCCCAGTTCAACCCGGTTGCAGGGGCTACCCGCCCCTGCTCTGGTGCGAAACTGGACAAAGGAAATGGGTGTAACCACCCCTCTTTCCAAGCCCACCCATAGGTGGGGCCTTAGAGTTAGTCCATCCCCTAAACTTACTACAAGTATAGGAATCCAGTCCCTAGGACTTTAGATTACCCTGGATGAAACTCTGCAACATATATCCTGGACCTTCGAATTTCTATCACGACTAGAAGACGGAAGAAATCTCCCTTGGGGTCAAGGAGTGACTCCCCTGCTTGGCAGGCACCAAAGAAGCAACTGACTGGTTTGCATCGCTGAAGCTCCTGCCGGACGCTGAAGTCTTTGCATCACCAGAGGTGGATTTCCAGACTTTGCCGAGGCTACCCTGAGTCCACAGCAAAGCTGAGGCCCGTGGCTATCGTGGGTAATGTGGAACCGTGACCCCAGGACACCGTGAACTTTTGCAGCAACACTATCTTCCTGGTCCTCTTTGAAGTTGTGCTTTGGGCTCCGAGTAGCTCCAGCCTTGAGCACCTTATGCACTGAAGATTGTTGGCCTCCATTCCACGAGTGACCCGTGGGCCAACTTCAAGTGCGACCGCTTGAGGCTCCTTCACGATCACTAGCCCATTGGCTAGCAGGTCCCCATGAAGGTAACTCCTTTTCTGCTTGGGCTTTTCTGGTTGCTCCAGACGTGTCCTGACTTACTGTTGCTGGGTGAGTCCCTCAGACCTTGCTGGTCTGAACCGCAGTCCTTTCTCTAAATTCCAGTGACTTGGCGTTGCCAAGGCTTGTTGGGTCCATTCTGGTCTGCGACACAGCAGCACTCAACAGACTTTGTGGGACAGCTCAAATCCAGCTCATGGACTTCATCAACACCTCCTGGATCTCGTGGCTGAAGAGTCAAGACACCCATCAACTCACCTGAAGCACCCGACATCTGTGGGCATGGGTCCATCCTGCCCTCGGTCACTGGCTAGTGACCCAGACTCTGTCCCCTCTGCTTTCAGGTTCCTTCCATCCTAGATCCGGCCTTGGATCTCTGCGGACACTTCTCTTCACGGCAGCAGCAGTTCTTTTCAGGCTCCCATTGAAATCGACGACGCGACCCAACACCAAACGACACCTATGCACCCGGCTTCCCTGGGTGAGGTAACTCGAGTACTCCGGTGCTCTCGTGGGTGCTAGCCCTAGAACTTCCTAAGTCCAAAAGGGTTTGGTCCTGACTCGATTAGAAGTGTCCTAATCTTTAAATTTCCAACCGTGACATTGCCCATAGAAGATAACGGGAACCCGCGGTTGTGTTTTCACACTGCATACAGTCCCCGTGGGTCCCCTGTGTCACTACCTTGGGTGGTTCCTTGGGGTCCCAGTGATTCTACAGGCTATAGGCCTGGTGTCTATCCCAGTCATGGTTCTTATACCACTTTTTTGGTATATGGTTTGGTACGCCCCTAGGGCCCAATTGTGTATTTGTACTATTACTGATAATTGCTGACTTGTAAACTAAGTACTTCGAACTCCAGTCTCATAAAGAGACTAGAGGGGTGTGTTTTATACTAAATACATATATTTTAAATATATACCTGGTGTGGTTGTCTTTTCATTTGATCATTCAAGAGATTATAGACTGGTAAAACAAGCTGCTTTACATTCCTACAAGACTTAGCCTGAAGGCTGCTCTCCATAGCTACCACTAGGATAGCTTTCAATAAAGGTTTTCTTTAACCTATCACCATAAGGGGTTGTTTGGACTGATACAAGGTGCCCACTAGAACCAGTGGACAGCATATATCAGGCCACCTTCTCACAGTGCTCACGTGCTTGCTGTTCACTAGCCCACATCGGTAACCATAAATTTAAATACACAGCACAATGTAATGTCCTAGGGCCCAGGGCCCTAATGCATACAACAAGATCACAGAGACACATGCAGATATGATGTTGAACTGGCTATGCGCACGTGCGCCCGGCCCCTTTATTGGCTGCGCCACATGTACAGTGACGCCTGTGCTGGATGCGTGGTGGGTGAGTATAAGCCAGCCCGCACGGAGTGCTTGGTGCTGGCAACAACTTGAACAGTGGACACCAGTGCAATGGAAACAGAAAACACCTGCATAACAGAGTCAACTGCTGATCAACATGGAGGGAGCCGGAGCTAGTACAGAGGTCACCCAACATGCAAACTGAAGTGTCCGTGAGTTTCAGTGTGCTGAGGTTGGGGGCCTCAGAGCTGAGCGCAATCACATGAAGAAAATATCTAGAATTGTGTCCCTTCTGGACAATCTTGATGCAGCAGCAGTGGGGGGTTGTCACACCTACATCATCTTCCTTATTGTCGTCCCAGGTCTTCCCCACTGCCTGAGGTGACATTGCTGCGTGAGCTCTCCACAGCACAAAACCAAAACAGTAATGGACGATGATTCGTGGTGCACTGAGTTAGTGGCACCTGGAGTGCTGAGCAGGGGATCAGGCAGAAGATGGCATCCACAACAGGTGTGAGCAACTCCATCAGTCTGCCAGTATAACCGTTTCGACACTGGCAGTTGGCGGTTGGAGTTGGTCCTGGCAGTGGTGGCTTGTGCCTCCTGCAGTGATGCCACGTCCGGGCCGGTCTTGGAACTCTAACACACGACGTTGACATGACATTTGGGGGTGACTTGTGGTTGACGGAGGCAAAAGCACCAGAGCCGAGTGGGTGTTAAGTCAGCGACGATGACATGTCCTGCCTGGTACGAACTGGATTGGATTGGCGTGAGGTCTCCTGGACAGCAGTGTAGGCCGATGGCATAGTCATCAAGGGCCCACAGACACTTGTGGTTTGGATGCCGGGCACATACTTGGTGTCACCACATCGAAGGGAGTACAGTGATGTAAACTCTGCACTAATGTGCGTACTCGGACAATGTATGATCAAGACTCAGTCCCAAATCTGTGACCTACTCGCCCGCAGTGCAGGCCAGAGGCAGCGGTCAGCAAGGGCCCACATCCATGTGTCGTTGTCTTGCGATGCACAGAGTTAGTGACACCAGGGCAGTTGTCGGTAGTGTTCGATCACCTCCGCAACGATGATCCTTTTACCCTCCGGACTGAAACGCGTCATCCTCTTACACCTCTCCTTTCGTGCAATGATATGTACTCTGCCATCACAAATCAAGACTCAGTCCCACATATGCGAACAACTCGAATTCCGCATGGCCCGAGGGCAGTAGTCAGCATGGGACCACGGACACCTGTGGATGGACTGCTATGCAGACTTGGTGGCACCACATCGATGGGAGCATAGTGAGATAAAATCAGCCATAATTGATGTTATCTGCCATAGTGTTATCAAGACTCAGTTCCAAATGTGTGACCTACTTTTCCGCTGTGCATGCAGGTGGAGTACATCAACGAGAAGGGAGTGCAGCGGGCCGGTGTCGCAGAGGCCGTGATGGTCTGAGGAGGCTGCCAGGTTCGCAGCACTCGGGCTTGGAGCTTGCACGTGGTGGGCCCTCATCGACACACGCCGGTGTTGGCAGGTGTGCATTGAGGCCTGGGTGCGCCAGGCCTGGCAGGACTGGTACGGGGCCCTGCTGCCCGGTATGCAGCAGGTGCGCAGGAACGCAGGCAACACCGCTCACGGCGTCGGCCTCATTGCGGGGTGAGGGGCGCCGCCCTGTCAGAGTCGTTGGGAATTCCAGAAGAGGACCACGCCCAGAGCTATGTGCTTTTTATTCACACCCCTACGCGTGCCCAGTGTACGCCGGGCCAGCCCACTCTGCTCACGTTTACAGGGGGTGACGCAACTAGCTACATTTCCGGGATCTTCCCCACTGGCTGGGCTGATATGGTTGCGTCCACTGTTCACTGCACTCCATACACCAGCGGTGTATGTCGACGTGGATATGTGTGTGGTCTGCATACTGCAGTCTGGCCATCGCTTTGACGCCACACTTGTCATTGTGTACATTTTCATTCATCGGTCACTTGCCTCCTTCACACATGCCTGGTCCCCACCTCTTCCCACAATCTACTATCGTGTGGCTGATGTGCCATGCAGTTGATGGCTTATGTGCATGACTGGTCCAGGTTGCCAGAGTGAGTTGTGCTTTCGTGTCTGGTGGGTGGGCATGTTGTTTGGCATGTTGTATGTGAGTTTGTGACGTGTGCATTCCCAGTGTTGTGAGTTGCATGGTTGTGAAGTTGAGGTGTGTGGTGTGTTCATTTGGTATTTGCCAATGAGCAGCGCATTTCCGTAGGTGCCAGCCAGGAAGCGCCGGGTGATGATGTTCTGTCGGAAGATGTAGGACTCATGCACTCGGAATGGGTGGTTGACGTCGAGGTTGGTGGAGCTTCCCAGGTGGTCCACTATTGCCTGCACAGTGATGGTATGCATGTGCTTTCAGTAGCGGATATTGTGTGCAATGTTGCCAGGGTGCACAAGTAGGACATGTGTGAATTTAATTGCCCCCTGACACGTGAGGGAAGCCAGCTATGGCTTTGATGCCTTGCTTGGTCTCCAGCTGTTCCTGCGCAGTGTGGGGGAAGGATAGGTAGTGTGGTACCAAGCTAATGATGGCATCCAAGACAGTTGGGGGGGGCTTGGATGTGGCTGGCTGTGAGACTCCTCTGACTCTGGTGGTTGTTGGTTGGCAGGTCCCAGAGGCCAACAGGTGCAGCACAGGCAGCAGCTTTGTCTGCGGAGGGATGTTGGTTGTCTGCTGTGTTGGTATCATCGGCCTGTGGGCAATGGTGGTCAGGATGCGTAGGATGGTTGTCCTTTTGAGCCTGTGGTGTGCAATGACGTTCCCTGGTGTTGGGTCTGTGAGGTTGGTGCATTTTCAGCAGGTCGCTGTCTTTGTCTGCGCTGCCTCAGTGTTGGTCCAGGCAGGGGGTGGGGGGTGCGAGGGTGTCCCGGGGGTGGTGGCGGTGGGTGTTGTTGCCCTATTGGGGTTCCGGGCTGCATGTTCAGTTGCCCGGGTGCATCTGTTGTTCTTCATGTTTGGCTCTGGGCTGTGCTCCCTTGTCTGTTGCCGGTTGTTGTCCGACTTTGCACCAGGTCAGAGCAGGTGTTAATTTCCTGCTGCTAATATGCCTTATTGCATGTTTTGTGATCTTATCGCTGATCTGGCTGGTCGTTGAGAATGTTGCGGAGTGGTGTTGTGGCGGCTTTTTGCATGGGAACGCCTACTCTGCATCTCATTAGCGATAGTTGCCGGGGTCATCTGTGGCGATGTTTTTTGCGGCTGCTATAGCGGGTAAACTGGTGTTATGCGCTGTGGGCACCAGCTTGTGAATGGGGCATTACGTTTATCGCAACTTTGGCTGCGATGAAGAGCCGTTAACTCTGCGATAGCTCCATGAGAATATGCCCCAGAGAGTACTGTGGCCTTTCTGCATGGACCAGCAGATGCTGCAATGGAATTGTGGTCTGGATGCTCTGGAGATATTAGCAACCCTGGCAACGACCACTCACTTCAAACCAACTGCAAGGAACTGCCTCCTCATATTTGACAGCTTTCATCCCAGACAACTCGAAGAGAACCTCCCATTTGGACAGTTCCTACGACTCAGAAGGAATTGCATTGAGAAGGATGACTACAAAACTCAAGCAAAAGATTTGTCAGAAAAATTGATAGCAAGACAATATCCTAAGCATCTAGTATCGAAAGCTAGGAAAAGAGCTTCTAACAACCACAGAGAAGCATTCCTAGAACCACAACAAAAAGAAGTGACCGCACAAGACAAAAGACCAATCTGTATTACCACATTTAATATCACATCAGACAGGGTTTCACAGATAGTTAAAAAACATTGGCGGACCTTGAACAGTGGTAACCTGGACATACCTATTCCCATGTTCAGCCACAGGAAAGGCAAAAACCTGAGAAACTATCTAGTACACACACGCCATAAAAACACAGCAGAGACAGATGGGCCACAACGAACATTACACACACTACCAGGGGGCCACTACCCGTGCAGTAATTGTAGCATATGTCACCTCACTTCAGCTACTAAAAGGGTGGTGTTTAACAACAAAATGACCTGGGAACTACGCAATTTTACCAATTGCAACACTGCAGGTCTGATTACCTGCATCTGCAACCTCCACTACGTAGGGATGACTACTAGGAAAGTCAGCACAAGAATAGTGGAACACCGAAGTAACTTTAGGTGCAAGCGAGCCACCACTAAAATGACATCGCACTTCATTGAGAAACAACAGACCCCCAAAGACCTTAGGTGGGTGGTCCTGGAACACATTAAGAACCATGACAATCTGGAACAAAGACTCCTCGAGAAAGAACAACGTTGGGTCTTCAAGTTACGCTCTGACTGTCAGGGCCTAAATGATAACATCCCTTGGGGCCAATTTACTAAATAAACATTGGGAAGCAGCATTTGTCAAACAGGAAACTGAATAAGTATGCAGTGTCTGCGTAAATAACTGAGCTAATGAATATTTAGAACTGAATGGCGCCTGCATAGCACACTTGACATCCGTTTCATCAGTTTCATCTATTGATACCGACCAGGGTATTCAACAAACATCTGGGCATTTATACCTGACTCCTACAGTTGGATGCCAACCTTATGTAAACAGGTGTTTAAAAACAACCATGTTAGTTTAGGCGCCTCCACCATATCCACTGGGATTATGAAACTGTCCCCTCATTTATTTATGAATTTCAAGCACCCACATAAAAACGATGAAAACAGTTGATCGCACATAACATTAGGTCCCCACAACCATGCTGACCAAAAACGTGCTGCAATGTTTTCCTTATCTGTTAAGGGGATCCTGAATGAAAATAATGAACAAAATCTTAAATAAAATGCCACCTGTGGCTGGTTCTTCCTGTTTTGTTTAAATATAATTAGCCAAAATTTGTCATTCTAGACGCACATCATAATCACAAGAGGGCGGACGCTTTTGCCGATTGGCGGTGGCCATTTTGGAAGGGTTCCCGCTCCAGTCTTCCAGGCAATGACCAGGCGGAAACACTAGCTTTAAAACCGGCACCCGATGTGAGATGCGCTAATATGTGGTCACGAGGGGGACGAATAGATAGTGTGCCGTCGAGGAGCGCTCATATCAAGTAAGTCCTTTCCTTTGCAGGGGATGAAGAAAACCGGGCAACTGCGGAATCCACCACGGCCGTCCCCGCGTTTTTTCACAGCGTTTTCTAGAGAGTGAGGACATTAATTATGCTTTGTCCTTCCTTACAGAGTTCGAAAATGAGCCCCCTTATCCCCTCAAGATCATGGGGCACAATTTAGCCTATTAATGAGTATGTGATTAAGTGTTTTTGTGCATACTTGACGTCTGTGTGTCATGTTTTAAAGTCACGTGGTTTATGTTTTAATAATACCACTCACTATCGCCACTCGAGCAAGCAGCAATGTGTTTTTTCCTCCTACCTAGCACGACGAAACACGAGATTACTGCTAGATTCACACACCATAGAGGAGCATTACATGTGAGAAACCGATGTTCATATTGAATATACTTACCAACCTCCACTGGGGGGGCTGCTGTTTTCATAACAATGTTCTTCTTTTTATCCTACAGATACTAGGTGACCAATGGTTTATCGTATGTATAAATTAACGCATGCATATTTTTTGCAGTGTTTTCTTTCTTTCATTATCATTTTCACTATTTACCTTCATTTTAGGTCACCTTTTTTTTTTTACAGAGTTTTATATAGCGCAAACTTGACCCGAATCCAGTCAGGTATCAGAGCGCTTTACATAGCACTAGTTATGTTACATGAGGACACACATTCATTTTTTGTTAGGCACGGGGATATTAAGTGATTTGCCCAGAATCGCAGGATGTTCAGCATCATTACCGAGACTCGAACCCTGTTCCCCAGGTCCGAGGTCGAGCGCCCTAGCCGTTAGGCCAACTCCTCTCCCCGAGTGGTACACACATGGTGGGACCCTGTGTAGTCCTGAAGAAGAGCTCTGGGGAGGCTCGAAACATGTTGACATATACTAGGGACCCCTAACCCATTACAGCTAGGTTTCTCCCAGTCTCTCACCCCGTTTTTAGACATACCGATTAGGAGCTAGAATAAAGTTATTGCGCCCACTAGTTAGGTATTTTTAACTCACCTCTCCCACTCCACAACACCCTACACTACACATAGTTTTCACAAAAGTGCTCCTACGTAACTTCGCAAGTCGTAGAACACCTCAATCCGCAGAGGATTGAGATGGCCCCTATGATGAAGCATGTCACCAAGGGGAAACCCTGATGAGTGAGGGGACTCAAGAAAGAAATGTTTCTTTCCTGTCTGCTGAATTTCCGACTCAGATTGAGCGAAAATCATATCCCTTTTTGCTCGGTTTTTTATCCGACATCTCGGATTTTGTAGGTCTACTATTGTATTAGGAGGGTGGACCTAGCATGTACCTCTACCTCCCCCTGTTTTCTGATCTTGATGTTAGCAGCCACATCATAATCCCTCAAAGTAGGCCTCATGGCCTGGGATGCATCGTTTAGCTCTGGAGAAAATAAATCTGATATTTGAGTGATACATTTTATGGATGTTTTAGACCTAGGGTACTTGATTTGTGTAACTAGTCTGCTGTCTGAGCCCATGACGTCTCTGTAACTTGAGGTACAGTAGTACTGTATGAGCCTTCCAAATCAGTCACACTCGCCTGTTTATGGCCTGAAATTGTGAGATTTCTGTTTTTGGCTCTTGGCTAAGACAGCGCAGGTGCTATCTATTGCGATACATTTTGTTAGATGACGGGGGTTTTGAGTCCGCCCATTGCTTACTATTGGTGTGTCTCATTGTCACTTTCATTTGTGTCCTTAGTATTTGGTATGCTGTGTGGGCTTTGCATCGCTGTTGTGAGTTTGTTCTGCTCCTGGAGCACGGCTTGTTTTTTGGCACTGCTTTTTTCTTTTTAGGTCGAGCCTAGAGCAGTGCATGCGCTGCTTGCTCGAATTTTAGTAAGGGGGTTTTCTAAGTGCTACCAGAGGCTTTTGCTGGCCTCAAGCTTGCGTGCATGTGCGTGTGAACGCGCGCAGCCGCCATCAGTCTTTTCTCTGTCACGGGTAATTAAGAGCATCGCGATCACTTTAACTTTCGGCGCCTGTGCGGCCAATGCTTTTCGCGCGCGCTTGTTTTACTACAGAGGGGTGGCCAGCAAATGACATGCTGCTGGGACGCTTTTTAAAAAACGCATTAAAAGTATTTTTTTTTTTGTTTCGGCTCCTATCATTAATTGGAAGATAAAATAACGTTGAGGAACGTCCATTAAAACATTGATGATGTTCCTATGGTTTTCAGCATGAAGCGCATTATAAAACAAAACATTCCAACAGGCAGTGTGCATTGCCCTGATGGCGCTCTATGCTTTAAAACCTCATTGCTGCACGTGAAGTTGTATTGAAAATGCATTAGAGAACCCTCGTGAAGTGAGGCTCGAGCTCTCATGATGGTATTGATCATCGGTTGCTGTCTTTTAGAAACAAAACCGCCAGGTTATAAAACCAACCTTCCAAGCACATTCTTGGCTCGAGCTGGTTTCGTGTTACGTGAACAACAGCGCCCCCTGCTTTTGGACTTCGAGCGACACAAAGAGCAGCACCGTGTGAAACGGAGAAAGATGTTTTTAGTTCCCGTTTTTTCCATTTATTAGTGTGTTTTTGAAGGTTTTGGTATTGCTCAGTTGCAAAAAACAATCTTAGATAAAATACGACTTAGAAAATGGATGAAAGTGTGTGCACAGGTCTAACTGTGTATGACAGTGTGGCACCAAGGTGCCAAAAGTACTCTCTTACTCTGCGCTTGGTTAATGTGGCACCAAGGTGCCCCTCATGTGCTTTGGTGAGAAGAGTGGGTCTGATGTCCACCGGTGGAACAAGTTTCTCTAACCTGAAAACCAGACCATCCTCAATTGAAAGTTCATCACACACCTTGACATAGGGTTGTAACATGACATCTACATTCCTTTCCCTGGGCCACCCTTGGGAAATATATTTCATCAGGTTTTTAGTGACTTCATCTCCAGCCACCGCCTCCCTCCATTTTTGCTGATCAATAGTACAAACATTACTAAGTTCAACACTGGCTATAATATAATCCTCCTTTTCATCAAAACAGCATTCATCTATGCCTTGTATGTCCTGACTCGTATTAGCAGGCAAACGTGACAGTGCATCCGCTCTTACATTTTTTCCCCCAGCAATATGTACAATCTCAAAGTTGTATTGTAAGAGTTTGGAGGCTAGGCGTGCGATGCGGGGAGTGGCCCCCCGGCTGTTGGTGCACCCTAAAATCGCTACTAATGGTTTGTGGTCCGTTTGAAGAATGAATTTTTGTCCCCACAAATAATTTTTAAATTTTTCAATGCCCCACCAACATGCTAGAAGCTCCTTCTCAATGACCGAATAGTGAGTTTCAGCTTCTCTTAGTACTCTGGATGCAAACCCTACAGTGTGTTCCTTTTTGTCAACCATCTGTGTCAACACAGCGCCCAGTCCGTAACTGCTAGCATCAACAGTCAGCGTACACTGGACCCCTTGTACGAACGGCTTCAAGGCCTTGTTCGTGCTGAGTTGTTCCTTGATCCAGTCAAAGGCAGCCTTGCATTTATCATCCCACACAAATTCACTTCTGTCTTGGAGCAGCTTGGAAATGGGACGAATCTTTGTAGCATAGTCTTGAATAAAGCGGGCATAAAATTCTGTAAGACCTAACAGAGACTTGACACCAGCTTTGTCTTTGGGAGCGGAAGCATCAACAATGGCTTGAACCAAACTCGGTTTGGGCGTGACTCCTTCACTCGATATAGTGTGACCCAGATAATCCATCTTGTCTTTAGAGAATTCACACTTGTCCCTTTTTAGGACCACCCCATGTTCCTGGAATATGGACAGGATCTTGTTCAGTGCAATGTCGTGTTCTTGTTGGTCTTTTGCGAACAGCAGAATGTCATCCTGGAATATGGCCACGTTCTTTATTCCCTTCAGTAAATTGACCATAACCCTCTGAAATACAGAGGCTGCTGAGGCCAAACCGAAAGGCATACGACAAAATTGGAACAAACCTGCAGGGGAGTTGAACGCTGTGAAATGGCGTGAATCCTTGTCCAGTTCAATTTGGTGATACGCCGAGGCCAGGTCGAGTTTGGTGAAGACCTTGGCACCTTCGACTACACCCAGCATTTCCGATATGTTCGGTAGAGGATGCGAGTCCACCCAGATGACCTTGTTTAGATTGCGCAAGTCAATGCAGATTCTGAGATCATTATTTTTCTTCCTTGCCACGACCAATGCTGAGGACCAATCAGACGACTCTATGGGTTCAATAACCCCTCTTTTTTGCATGGACAAAAGTTCTTTCTCCAGGTCTTCTCTGATGCTGAAAGGGATACTCCTTATTTTGTGTTTTACAGGTACCACATCACTCTTTATCTTGATCTTGTGTTTGAATCCTTTGATTTTCCCCAATTCACCTGAAAACACTCTGGGATATTTATTGAGTAGTTCCTCGACCTGTGTTTGGTCCCGAACCACTAGAATCTGTTCCTTGGCTCCAGGGCACAGCATCATACTGAACAAACCTTGGTGGAACCATCCTAATATGTCTAGTCCATTGACAGCGACATATACTTTTCCGTAAATGTGTCTGTTCTTGAAAATCAGGATGTCCTCAAAGTACCCCATCAGTTCTATACTTCTCCCTTCATAGGATACAGGCTCACGGTCAGGCGGTTGCAGAGGTCTGTTACCCCATTTTCTCCTGAACAAAGATTCACTGATCATTGTGATCCTAGCACCAGAATCTACAAGCAGCCTCACACTCTCTTCCCCTACACCGATGATGGCATAGGGATCTACACAGTCATCAGGGTTACCACTTTTTATGTTCCCTTCCCTAACAACCACTACCATGTCCTTAAGTTCGCAAAGGGTGTCGTCACTGTCACTCCCACTTGCATCCATGGCACATGCTACCTGTTCTTTCTTATATTTTTGGCTTTGACATACTTTGTCAAAATGTCCCAATTTCCCACATTTGCGACAGGTTGCATTTCTCGCAGGACACGGTCTACCACTTTTCACATGGGAGGGATATCCACATCTGTAACATATATCAGTCCTTTTGAAGAAATTATTTGGCTGATAATCTTTTTTCCTCTCATGCTTTTTAAAGCGGACAGGGGTAACGACTTCAATACTTTTACTTTCCAGTTCCTTTATGGAAGATTGTGACGTTTCAATACTTTTCGCTATGCGAATAGATTCATCCAGGGAGGGATTTTCCAAAGATAAAAGTTTTTGTCTTATAGTCTTGTCCAGACACTTCCCTATAAACTGATCACGAATCAACTGTTCACTGAAATTTTCAAACTCACATTCTGCCACCAACTTCCTCAAAGCAGTAATGTATGTGTCTACATCTTCTTCATTTTTCTGCATTCTTTTAAAAAATTTGTGTCTAGACACCACCACACTGGGTTGCTTATCAAATCTGGCTTTTAATTTTTTCACTGTGTCTTTGTATTCATCAGTTTCTTCGTCTTCTTCCACAACTACATCCGGTAAATGTTTAAGGGTTTCTCTCCCTTCATACCCCAGGGAATGGAGTAGTAAAAACTTTTTCCTTTCTGCCCTGAACCTATGTGCTCCTATAGCACCCAGGTAATTTTCAAACGCGTCGAACCATTTCCTCCAAGGCACAGGAGGTTCGCCCGGTGTGTCTAGGAAAGGAGATGGTGGAAGAATGGACTGCATCATGTGAAATTTCCTTCGAAAATGCAAATAAGGAAATATATATTTCTTGTTACTACAATTAAGTATTAAATGGTGGCAATCAGAGCGGTCAAAATAGCCTATAAGCCAATGTTCTAAATAAGCCACAACTTATGAAACAGCCTCTGTGACCCCCACACGGGAGATGGAGAGAGAATTTATGTTTATATCCTTGTACATCTTAAAGTCGTGCCCTCGTCATGTCGTTTTTTGTAAAATGTAGATCTTAAGGTCGTGCCCTCATCATGTCGTTTTTTGTCAAATGTAGATGACCCTTTTATTTTGCTCCAAAGCGTATGCTCTTCCCACTTGTTAATGCTGCCCAGGGTATTACAGTCCAAGATGACTTTACAATGCTTATCTAAACCAAGCGCGGCAATGAAATTGACCCAAGTGAGGCTGTCGCTTTAAGAGCTGGGCGGGGTTACAGCAACAGCAGAGACGCGCGAAACGCCTCTCGTAACACGTTCCCTCACCTCAGGCTGTTCCGAACAATATCCGGAGACGTCAGGAGACAGGCGGTCACAGCTCCGTGAAAGGCTGAGGCAGTGGACCTTCACCGATCGTTTCGTGAGGAGTGCGCAGGGCGTCCAACTCTTCAGGTACCTGAACCGGATTCTCCTGTGGGTTCTGTGGGAGTCGTACTCGTCGCCAGTTAGCCTTGTAGTAATCAGACGAAGTAGAAGGTAGAAAACAGCAAGTCTTTATTTTACGTACTCCCACGGGCACGCCGCTTGCCTGTGGCTTCACAGTAATAATAAACCAACTGTCATAACTGTCAGAAACACCGCGTCATCGCGGACAGCGCGAGACACTGAATGTACGCCTCGCGCTCTAGCAGCGCGAGGCAGAGCAGGCCACTACAGACAGTCTAAGTAATCGTGCATGCACAAACATAAGCGCACAGATGCTATATATTACACACAGGTAGTTGTGGGTGGGATCATAAACGAATGATAAAGAACGCTTTTCTCCATGTACAGACTCGTTTTCATACATTTGCCAGATATAAACTTTATATTAATGACTTACATTTGGCCCACTGCAAAGAAAAGCATTTAGTCATTACCCAACCCACTGTTCTCTTTGTATTCAGCTTAGAAGTATGAACAGGTGAACCGGGCCTGGCAGGATTCGAGCTTGTGGCTTTCAGTTGACAGATATGCAGCATGTTATTTTATGTTATGGTATTTACTGTTTTGTTATGTTGTGCTATTTTAATTTGTGGTATGTTATGACGTTTTATGTTATGCTGCGTTATGATATGTTAAGTCATGTCATGCTATGTGCATTTGAATTACATACACCTGCCCTTAATATGAAATGTTAGCACTGTGAGCTAGATGAAGTCAGCAACAAGGACTTAACTCACAAGCGGCCTGACTGCATAGATGGATGGATAGAGGGACTTAAAGACATGTTTGTATAAAATATAACCTCATGATGTGAAGCAGTGTCCCCGATTCGGCCACATTAGCTGCATCCGTGAAAACGGAGACATCTTCTGTAACGAGAAATTGCTGACGACTTTATCACCACTATCACCAACACCGCATTGTACCTCCCTTGGGGCCTCATGTAGGTAGCGAAATACCGGTCGGTAACGGCCGATTTTCGGTAAATATGCCGTTACCGACCGGTATTCAGACAAGTGAGATGTAGGAGTCCAAAAACCACTTTTCGGTAAATATGAGGCGGTAAATACCGATTCATAGTTACCGAATGCTAAAATACCGATTCATATTTACCGAATACATAATTAACGATTCGGTAAATATGAAGTGGTAAATATGAAGCGGTAAAAAGTTAAAATGACATGTAGGAGCACTCGGTAATTAAGAAATCCAAGAAAATCGGTAAATAAGAGTCGGTAATTAACACGGATTGAAAGCAGGTGGTAACCAACAACAGTGCAGCTAAGCAATCCCAAAATGCAACAGCGTGGACACCCTGGCAGCTATGTACGTCATTGCAATGCGCCTACGTCTACAGGCAGCAGGACTGAGGGTTTGGCGACGGAAGGAACGCATCCACAGACAGCGCATCACACTATTCCAGCTGACTGATGCAGAGATACATGAGAGGTACAGGCTACACCCCGAAACCATCATGGACTCAATCAGGGACCCGCACCCACTCCTGGACCAGCCAATAAGAAGGGCGCACGCCATACCCCCACATGTGCAGGTTCTCTGCAGCCCACATCTGCTGGCATCCGGCATTTCTCAGGTGGTGACAGCTGCGGTGGGTGGTGTATCCCAGAGTTGCCTGTCCCGTTCCTTCAGGAATTTCTTCCCCCATTATATTGGCTGCATTGATGGGACACACATCCCACTCTGTCCACCAGCTGACACAGAGCACATCTACAGGATCAGGAAGTCCACCCACTCCATCAATGTGCATACCGAATGGAATGATATTGTGAATGGTCCCGTGGGTGGCAGAACCAAAAGGTGCGCGTATGCTATTTACAACGAGGTCTGCAAGTTGTCGCACAGTGAGGCGGCTTCCAGACTGAGAGCTATTGACCAAGCAAACATGGAGAAGGCCTAAGCCGTTATAGATATTAGCTCTAGCACTCTCACTTCTAGGATTCATACATGAGACAATAGGCACATGCAAGTACACGGCGCATGCAATGTACAAGCCCCGATTTTGGCGTGCGTCCTACGAGGTATCCCAGTGCCTGTGATTACACCTTCTTTCACTGTGCTTGCAAACGGTATTCATTTAATAATGATTAATGAAGTTTGCTGCGGGATGTGAGTGGTAATCCCGTACATAACTGTCTCGCATGAAGTTGTCTGCTGCAATACTGTTCTTTTTCCACCCCCGCATGGGCGGCGGGATGTTTCCATCTGGCCTTCGATTCCAACCTTGAAAGCAGAGTCCAACAAGTTGAGCAGAATAGAGCGCCATTGTCCCACAAAGAGGTGCCTTTGACTTCCTCTCGTGAAATATTTGTCCTTCACGTTGCTACTACGCGCACTGAGGAACAGGCGCCTCTGAATACTGACCTCCCCCTGCATTTCGGCTCTTTGATCCAAAGTATTATCAATGCCTCGTCCACGACCGGCCTGGCTCAATTTTTTCTAACATGTGGGTCTCGGGTCTCGTGACCTCTTTCCAAACAATTTCTGGTGTAATTCCGGCAATTGTTCATTCACTGTTCTCGAGCATCTTTGGAGGTGTTCCGCTGCTTCTGGCGCTGGTGGCAGGTGTGCTGCTTTTACTTTTCATACTACGGAATGGCTGCTCCTTCTGTGCCACACGAGCACCTGTCCCGTCTGCATCTTCTTCGTGATAGGATGCTTGACTTCTATGGTACTTTGCCATTGGCGACTTTGAGCCTGGCTTATGGATTATCCTTCAGGTATTCCTACTTCACCTGCGTACAACCTGTATTACACTGCCTGGATTGTCCCTTTGAATGGCCTCTGGATTTGTGCTTGACCAACATGGTGTCTCCGGTGCCGGATTTCGATCGACTGATGCGGCCCTTAGTGTCTCACGAGTTGTCCTGTTCTGGTGTCCGGATCATGGCGTGTGGAGCGGCGCATGGTATCCTGGGTAATTGGGACATCTCAGCGGCAGCCTACGACTTCTTGTCCATGAGCTATTTGGAGGAACATTCCGGGTGCCCTCTGATTGTGCTAGAGGCTCCGTTGGTTGGAGAACACGTATGTTCCTTTTCTTTACTCAATTGGATGGCTGAGACTTTTAGTGGCCCTGAAAACGATTGCTTGTTGGAAGCCGTGGCCACATATGCTGCCTATACATTCATGGATTAACTGGATTGTCGTCCATTGCGCCTGTGCTACTGGACAGCACCCTGGCGCAACATTTATTTCTTTTAATTCTCGTTTTTCTCTTCCTGATGGTCTGCTTGAGTGTTTTTACTATACTTGCATTGTGTTTTTTGGAATTGTATGCTGCAATTGATTGGACTGTAGGACTTTGGCGCTGCATTGGTTACGCCCTGTTCTGCTCTGACGAAACTGAACTCTGCGTTCTCTCTTTTCTTGCCTATTACATATTGCTTCGCTCAAGGGGGCGTGTAGTGAGTTCTCCCTGAATACGTACATGCATTGTTCAGTTGGCATTACCACGTTGAATGTTATGTAGCCATATTTGTGTCTTTGCACACGACACTGCGTTTCCATGTTCTTTCTTGAATAAACTGCTGACTCGAGACTTCCTTCAGACGAGTGCATTCTGTTGTTCCCATCCCAAGCTCTGCGCAGCGACCTTGGTCTGTACATGCTGTGACACACAGTCTGGAATTTTACACAATGCATGTTTTCCACTCTAGGTTGTTCGACCCACGATTTAGCCATGGCACACGCGCAGCTGCACATACCTGACAGTTGGTGCTTTTCATATCTCAGACGTCATGTTTATTATTCAGACCGAAGACGAGCCTTCCTGCGAGGAGACTCCTGATGCTCCTGTGATGTGATTTCACTAAGCTGATCTTTGAGGTATGGGGTCCCCTATTCAAGCCTGAGAGACCTTCTATAATGACATGATTATGATATTGGCTACTTAGTTAAGGGAAGGTGGTAGTGTCCTAGGTATTTTCCGATTCGCTAAATACCACCTCGGTATTTACCGATTCGGTGGATACCACCTCGGTATTTACCGATTCGGTGGATACCACCTCGGTATTTACCGATTCGGTGAATTCCGATTCGTATTTACCGAATGTTACCGAATCGGTAACTGTTACCGAATTTTTACCTACATATAACTTACCGGTTCTAATTTACCGATTCGGTACGGCTCGGTATTTATGAACCGGTAAAATTTATTTACCTACATGAGGCCCTAGGTGTTATCTTTGTTATTACAATACTGTGCTTAGCTGTGTCAGAGAAGCACTCTATGCATCCATGTGTATATTCAAGCACAACAGTAACTATAGAATTACACAACCATCTTTTTTATGCTTGGTTTGCTTCTGAAACCTCAGTGCCCTCAAGCACCAACCATAGCTGTCTATTTCTATGATGCGGGGTGGGAAAGACTTCAATTAGAAGACCAGTTTTATACAGTGATACTGCTATTATAGAAAACAAGCTGCCCACGCCCATACCTGCATCACCCGCCCCCGCTCCTCTCTCGCACCATCCTTCTTACCCAATCCTCCCTTCACATGCCACATGCTTGCCTATCCGTCCCCATAACTCCTCTCACCTCCAACCTAATGTAATTATTACTGTCCGTACTAAACAAGCATTGGCATAGCCAATAGGTCTTGCCTTTGGGACCTTATAAGTGTTTAGCCATGCAACAGTTTATGTTGTTGCACCAAGGATATTGTGCTGCATAACTAAATACTTATAAGGTCCCAAAAGCAAGACCTATTGGCTATGACAATGCTTGTTTTATTTAAGCCTACTGTGAGAGTATGTGTGTTTCTCAGCTGTCTCCCTCGTGCTTTTCTGTCACCCCGTCTCCGTGTTGCTTAGTCTCGCCTTATGCTTCTCTGACTCTCATCACCGGTCTCCATATTTCTCTGTCTCAATGTGTGCTTCTGTGCTTTACTGTCGGGTCTCTGTGTTGTTCGGCCTCACTGTGTACTTCTCTGTCCCACCTGTATTGTTTCCATCCCTATGTTGCTTCTCCCGCCTCTATGTTGCTCTGTCTCACCGTGTGCTTCTGCGGTCTGCTCTCTGTGCTGTATGCTTCTGTGCCCCCCTCCAAGTTTCTTTGTCTCACGGTGTGCATCTCTGCCCCTCCAGTGTTGTTTCCGTCCCCCTTGTTTCTTCCCCACCCATTCTTTTACCCCGTTTTGCTTTTGCGTCACTTCCTGCCATTCTTTATTTTTCATTTTTTAGTTAACAATCCAACTAAAAATGATAACTAACATTTTTTTTAAAGTGCTGGTGTCATTTTGTCGGCTTGTACTTGCATGGTGAGCGCACTTAGAAAATTATGTGGCCTTCCGAGTTGAAAGGTTTTTTTTAATTCTTACCCATACTGTACAGCATCAGGCATGCTGAGTGGCATGACTGAACTCATTGCAAAGACAACAGGTCCTAAAGATAAGATGTATTAGCTTTTCCAATGCTTGTTTTATTTAAGTTTTCCTCTCTTCTTTATCCAAGGAGTTTCTCAGTCATTCAATATGACTGAGAATCTAGTTGGAATGAAGAAAGGTGGTCTGAAAGCAAAGGTTACATCCAACAACAAGAATAATCACTGAAAATAAGACTTTAACCAAATCTTGCTAATTTGACAAGACCTGCGCTACCTTTCTATTCCAGCAAGATTAGCACTGACATTTTGTTATCTAACATTTAAAGCTGTATATCTAGATGACAAGGTCATTCTCCAACTCCAGCAAACAGAGAGATGTAAGAAGCCGAAAGCTCATTACAGTTGGAAGATCTATGCTCAAAACCGCTGATGAGCAGTGATGCTACTTCTTGCTTGAATTCTCTACTCATTGATGTTCGAACTAAGCGCGCTCCTTCCACATTCAACAGATATCTAAAAACTCACCTCTTCTACTTCTACCTGAACTAAAAACATACTCTTCCTTTGCTTATTTTCTGCTACTGTTTGTCTGCTTCCTGTAACATCCTTGGATCAGGAGATGGGGTGTCCACTTGTTTGGATGGTTTGCTTCAGGAGACCTGTTTCCAGAGTTAGGCAGTTTGAAGGGGGAGGGATTAAGCTGCATATTGACCACTCATTACAGCCTCACTCTCCAAGGCACCCATAGGCGGCCTTCCATCTGTAGCTCGAAGTGGAAGCTGAGATGAAGAAGCTGAAGGTGGTCGAAATCGCTGAGAAAATGGACAGACCCACTCTACGGGTGTCTCCCGTTGTCATAACTTGCAAGTAAAAACAGCCAGGAGAGGTGCATGTGTGTGTGGACATGCGCCTCCCTAACCATACAATCAAGCATCCGGCAAGAGCGGCGGCTCATCCCTATGGTCGACAATATAGTTAATAGGATAAGTGGAGACGGCTGATTCTCTAAGATGATTCTCCAATTTGGGCACCATCAAATCCTGTTAGATACAGAGTTGTGATATTTAACATTCCTCTCGCATACAGGCCTACACTGTTACTAACGTCTACATTTTGGAATTTCAAGTGTGGCAGAGGTATTTCAAAATATAATACAAGACGTATTATCAGCACTGTCTGGGGTCACCAACATGAGTGATGACATTCTAGTGTACGCGTCCTCACTGTAAGAGTGCCATGTAAGCTCCAGAAAGTATTGTAAATTCTTTGTGAGTGCGGTCTTACATTACACCAGGAGAAATGTGAGACTACAGTCTTGCAATAGTTTCTTTGGGTCTTGTCGAAAGCTCAATGGTTGACAATATCCCTAGAGAAGATGCTGAAAGATGCCACAGAGGACAATTCACTGCAAACAGCATTGACAGCTCAGAAACCGGGCGCTGGTAAGCTCTGAAATCGAATTTGTATTGATGGACTCCTGACGCTCAGTAAATATTGGACTCTCTGCATAATGTCTGCCATGCACTGGTGGTCGCTAATGAAGGCTGTATCATCAGGGGACATAGCCTGGTCAGGTCAAGAAGTCTGGCTGCACTGGTAATACAGTTGGCACATACAGAGCATCAAGAGATGGTAAAAACTAAAAAATGCATTAGGAGCAATGTGAGGTTCCCACAATTGGACGAACGGCTGAAAATGATGGTGAAAACGAGTCATATGTGCTAATCTGGTAAGAACTCTGATTCCCCGGCTCCCAATTGTTAATTCGTAGAGAGTAGGTACCGGGCCCAAAGCTTTACTCAGAAGCACTGGGACTTCACTATTGAATGTCAGTTGTGCCAAATACCAAGGCTGCATTGTCTTCATTCCACCTCATGCCTCTTTCATCCCCCGCTGAACACTCCCTGCCTATTTATCTCAGTCTTGCAGGTTCCCTCTGTCTTTCTCTTTCTCATTGTCTCCCCCTGCTTGTTGTAACATTTCTTGCACTGGGTCAAAGTCTGATGAGGAAAAATATGGGCTGGCCCCCAAAAATGAGTTACGCTGGGCCCCACCTGCAACCACTGCCTCAAATTGAGTATCATAACTGAGAATGGCCCAAAAGGTCCCTGGGTCAGCACCAGTGCTGATTTTGGAAGTCTTCTTGATAGGAGACACACACTGATGCTAGTGTGTGACTACTCGAAATATCCAGAAGTAGAAGTACCTACTACATCAGCTGGTGAGGTCATCCCAAAGATGGAGAAAGTCATGGCCACACACGGTCTGGTACAGGATTTTGAACTCATAAAAGACCTCGGTTTCGAGAACAGAAGATGGAGGAATATTTGAAGTCATGGAACATTACACCTCGAAAGGTAATTCGGAGGTTGTCACTCGGAATGTTAAATTTTTCAAAAGATTCCGGACTCCATTGCCTAAAGAATAGAGTTGAATATGGAGGCCGGTGAGAGGCATCTTCTAACGGAGGAGGTTTTGTGGTCCCAAGAGATCTCCAGCTGATTCCAAACATGGACAAAGGAAGTGAGCAGCAAAGTGGTCCTGATGGCCAGCTCTCGGCCAAATAACCACCTCGTGAGGCAATCACGCTCGATTCAGTCCTGCCAGTCATCACCGGGGCTTTGAGATGTGAGAATGGGTTTTAGAGACTGGCCAAACCTGGTTGGCTAGTTTGTGAATTGTGTGGTTTATTTAACTTTTTGATATTGTGGGAAGAATGTAATGTTCCTGTGTCTATCAGAAGATTCGCCCATCATGAGAGGGTGCCCGTTTGTTTTCCCCTAGGAAAGTGGTGCATAATAGGTAGGTCCACGCAATGGGGTATGGTGAAGTAAATAAAAGGCGGGACCTCTGGCGTGTGTGGTCTGCACATGAAACCCAAATACTGGGAATGTGTGTTGTTTTTTACAGTTACTTAGGCCCGCCCGCTTGAACACAACAGGCTCAATGTCATTCCTGTCTACTGTGATGCAATTCAAACATGTATGCGAAACACTTCACTGCTCCCTGGTGCGCAGATGCAAAATATAAAACTGATAAGAATAAACTAAAAGAAAGTAATCCGTTATGTGTTATTGCATTTTTTTGAACTTCCTTATAACCTATCCCTTTTCAGACATTTCATAAGAACCATTATTGAAAAAGGCACCATTTTCACACCATTTTTTGCACTGATTTCTTGGAGCCAGGGATCCCTCAGCACTCCTGGGGAGGGTCAGACTTACTTGGCTCACCTTGAAATTATTTCAAATGCTGCTTAGGTTCAGTGGGTCCGATTCACAAAGGTAAGCTTCGACTTCAGTTCTAAGTTTAAATTTGGTAATTAGGCTCTTAGACTTCAGATCTAAACTTGGACTTCAGGTCTAACTTAGACTTCAGGTCTAAACAAAGGATTCAGATCTAAACATAGACTTCAGGTCTAAACAAAGACATCAGATCTAAACATAGACTTCAGGTCTAAACATAGACTTCAGGTCTAAACGAAGACTTCAGGTCTAAATATAGACTTCAGGTCTAAACTTGGACTTCAGGTCTAAACTTAGACTTCAGATCTAAACTTGGACTTCAGGTCTAAACTTAGACTTCAGATCTAAACATAGACTTCAGATCTAACTTAGACTTCAGGTCTAAACTTAGACTTCAGATCTAACTTAGACTTCAGATCTAAATTAGACTTCAGGTCTAAACTTAGACTTCAGATCTAACTTAGACTTCAGATCTAAACATAGACTTCAGATCTAACTTAGACTTCAGGTCTAAACTTAGACTTCAGATCTAAATTAGACTTCAGGTCTAAACATAGACTTAAGATCTAACTTAGACTTCAGGTCTAAACATAGACTTCGGATCTAAACATAGATTTCAGTTCTAACTTAGACTTCAGGTCTAAACTTAGACTTCAGGTCTAAACTTAGACTTCAGATCTAACTTAGACTTCAGGTCTAAACATAGACTTCAGATCTAACTTAGACTTCAGATCTAAACATAGACTTCGGATCTAAACATAGACTTCAGATCTAACTTAGACTTCACTTCTAAACTTAGACTTCAGATCTAAACATAGACATCAGGTCTAACTTAGACTTCAGATCTAAACATAGACTTCAGATCTAACTTAGCCTTCAGATCTAAACATAGACTTCAGGTCTAACTTAGACTTCAGATCTAAACATAGACTTCAGATCTAACTTAGACTTCAGATCTAAACATAGACTTCAGATCTAACTTAGACTTCAGGTCTAAACTTAGACTTCAGATCTAAACATAGACTTCAGATCTAACTTAGACTTCAGATCTAAACATAGACTTCAGATCTAAACATAGACTTCAGATCTAACTTAGACTTCAGGTCTAAACGAAGGATTCAAATCTAAACATAGACTTCAGATCTAACTTAGACTTCAGATCTAAACATAGACTTCAGGTCTAAACGAAGACTTCAGGTCTAAACAAAGGCTTCAGATCTAAACATAGACTTCAGGTCTAAACGAAGACATCAGATCTAAACATAGACTTCAGGTCTAAACATAGACTTCATCTCTAAACGAAGACATCAGGTCTAAACATAGACTCCAGGTCTAAACTTGGACTTCAGGTCTAAACTTAGACTTCAGATCTAAACTTGGACTTCAGGTCTAAACTTAGACTTCAGATCTAAACATAGACTTCAGATCTAACTTAGACTTCAGGTCTAAACTTAGACTTCAGATCTAACTTAGACTTCAGATCTAAACATAGACTTCGGATCTAAACATAGATTTCAGTTCTAACTTAGACTTCAGGTCTAAACTTAGACTTCAGGTCTAAACTTAGACTTCAGATCTAACTTAGACTTCAGGTCTAAACATAGACTTCAGATCTAACTTAGACTTCAGATCTAAACATAGACTTCGGATCTAAACATGGACTTCAGATCTAACTTAGACTTCAGGTCTAAACTTAGACTTCAGGTCTAAACTTAGACTTCAGATCTAACTTAGACTTCAGGTCTAAACATAGACTTCAGATCTAACTTAGACTTCAGATCTAAACATAGACTTCGGATCTAAACATAGACTTCAGATCTAACTTAGACTTCAGGTCTAAACTTAGACTTCAGATCTAAACATAGAGATCAGGTCTAACTTAGACTTCAGGTCTAAACTTAGACTTCAGATCTAAACATAGAGATCAGGTCTAACTTAGACTTCAGATCTAAACATAGACTTCAGATCTAACTTAGTCTTCAGATCTAAACATAGACTTCAGGTCTAACTTAGACTTCAGATATAAACATAGACTTCAGATCTAACTTAGACTTCAGATCTAAACATAGACTTCAGATCTAACTTAGACTTCAGGTCTAAACTTAGACTTCAGATCTAAACATAGAGATCAGGTCTAACTTAGACTTCAGATCTAAACATAGACTTCAGATCTAACTTAGTCTTCAGATCTAAACATAGACTTCAGGTCTAACTTAGACTTCAGATCTAAACATAGACTTCAAATCTAACTTAGACTTCAGGTCTAAACGAAGGATTCAAATCCAAACATAGACTTCAGATCTAACTTAGACTTCAGATCTAAACATAGACTTCAGGTCTAAACGAAGACTTCAGGTCTAAACATAGACTTCGGATCTAAACATAGACTTCAGATCTAACTTAGACTTCAGGTCTAAATTTAGACTTCAGATCTAAACATTGACATCAGGTCTAACTTAGACTTCAGATCTAAACATAGACATCAGGTCTAACTTAGCCTTCAGATCTAAACATAGACTTCAGGTCTAACTTAGACTTCAGATCTAAACATGGACTTCAGATCTAACTTAGACTTCAGATCTAACTTAGACTTCAGATCTAACTTAGACTTCAGGTCTAAACTTAGACTTCAGATCTAAACATAGACTTCAGGTCTAACTTAGACTTCAGATCTAAACATAGACTTCAGATCTAACTTAGACTTCAGATCTAACTTAGACTTCAGGTCTAAACTTAGACTTCAGATCTAAACATAGACTTCAGGTCTAACTTAGACTTCAGATCTAAACATAGACTTCAGATCTAACTTAGACTTCAGATCTAACTTAGACTTCAGGTCTAAACTTAGACTTCAGATCTAAACATAGACTTCAGGTCTAACTTAGACTTCAGATCTAAACATAGACTTCAGATCTAACTTAGACTTCAGGTCTAAACTTAGACTCCAGATCTAAACATAGACTTCAGATCTAACTTAGACTTCAGATCTAAACATAGACTTCAGATCTAACTTAGACTTCAGATCTAAACGTAGACTTCAGATCTAACTTAGACTTCAGATCTAAACATAGACTTCAGATCTAAACAGAGACTTCAGATCTAAACAGAGACTTCAGATCTAACTTAGACTTCAGATCTAAGCATAGAATTCAGATCTAACTTAGAATTCAGATCTAAACAAAGGCTTCAGGTCTAACTTAGACTTCAGATCTAACTTAGACCAGGTCTAAACAAAGGCTTCAGGTCTAACTTAGACTTCAGGTCTAAACAAAGGCTTCAGGTCTTAACTTAGACTTCAGGTCTAAACTAACGGCCTGATTTAAGAGTTGCTGGCACACCACCAGCTTGCTGCAGCAGCGGTCAGGAAAACTCCAACAAGCAGGTGGCAAACCGACTGCTGGATTCTGATTTCACATGTCGAGGCTGGCAGTGTGTCTGCGGCATTGCCCTCTGGCTCTGTAGACGAACCGTAGCATGCCGCCGCACTTCAGCACCTCCACTGTTGTGGGCTCACTGTTGCGATGCACCATGTCATGCATGATGCACAGTGTGTGCATGACAGTGGAAGCATAGGGGGGAGAACATGTGCTCCCAGCCACTATACCCACTGGGGGGAATTGCCTGGGGACCCTGTTTGGGGGCCCATACCTTCCTTCCCACCGACCTTTTCATGGTGGGACCCCCGCCTTGAAAAGGTCAACGAGAAGAAAGATCGTAATCCCCATGGCGGTGCTGATGCGGGCACCACCTTCATACACCGCCGCTTTGCCACCGCTACTGCTGTGGGACCCGAAATCCTGGCGGTGGCGGCGATCTTGAGGTTGTGTTATGTGTTAAGTGACGAGCTCTTGAAATTGACGATCGGATGAGTCTCACGCATCATGAGTAGGGTTTGCAGCAATACGGGTGAGAGGGGGTGTGTGTTTTCAGCAGCACTGGTGCAGCAAACGGGCTGATATTGCCTTCATTTTGCTTGTGAGAGGGGGTGTGTTTTTCTGCAGCACTGGTGCTGCCATTGGGCTGATATTGCCTCCATTCTGTTGGGTTTCAGTGATTATTGCTTTGCCAGAGTGCGGCCATTAGCGCTGCGTGTTAGGGAGAGAGATCCTTGCAGAGTTCATCTTCAAGTTGCGGCGGCAAATTAATTTTTCACCTTTTGTTTTAGCATTACTGAAGTGCCTACGGATCTGAGTGTCGGCGGAGACCAGGGGCGTTGCACAAGGATGTGGGAGTTTGCGCAGAGGGTGCCTGAGTACAAGGACAAGGGTCTGCATCCCGGCGCTGCTGGGAGCCAAGCAGGTTGGAGCCTATTGCCCACCTGCCTTGCTGGGCTAGCCAGTAGTGAGGCTCCGGTAGCGGGGGTGAAGTGGCCGGTCGTGTTTCCTCCATCAAAACAACGGTAACATTTTGGTACAGGTAGCAGGGTAGTCATGCCCCCTAAGGCTAAGCGTGGCGAGCGGCGCCCGGATATAGCAACTGTTTTCGACGCACTCATGAGAAAGATTGGGGAAATGGATAGTACCATGGTGCAGCTGGCAGAGAGGCTGGATGCGCAGGAAGGGCCATCGGGGAGGTCACGCAGGGACGCTTTACCCCCAAGAGAGGCTTTTTCCCCCTTGCCGAGGAAGAGTAGGGCAAAGAAAGGCCCGCAGGTTGTCCCGGGGAATGGTGGGGCCCCAATTTTGCCTGTACTTCCCGCATTCCCTAATGCACCGGGCAGCGAGCCTTCTCCTGTCAACCCAGTGGGGGGGTCTGTTCCTTTGCTCCCCGCGACGCCCGTTATCCCGCCACCAGCGCCTGCACACCCTATCCCTATCCCCACGCCAGCGGTGCCAGTACCAGCGGTTCCAGTGCCAGCTGTGCCTGATCTTTCTTTACCTGTTCCCCCCGCACCTGCAAATCCTACCCCCACACCAGCAGTGCCAGTGACAGTGCCAGCGGTGCCTGCACTTTCGGTACCTCTTCCCCCCGCACCCGGGGGGGTGCCAACACTTCCTCCCGATTTTGTTTCCAGTTTAGCAGCCGTGCTTCCCTGGCTGGGGGGCATGGGTTTGAACGTGAGTGCGGCGGGTGTTGTCGGGGCGGACGCATTGGAAAGGGCGAAGCAGCTTATCGATCTAGCCAAGCCTAAGGACGTGCCGGCGGTCGGGGCCCCCATGGAAACCCCGGGACCTTCGCATGGTAAGCCACAGACGTTGCCATTGTTGGGCATGGGTGAGGCACGCACGTCCTACGAATCTCTCTCACGCCACCTGTCGCAGGAGGTTAAGGAGAGAATTTGGAAAGGGACATATATTGACATTTTTTCACTCTTGATAGATGAGGTTGAGAGGGAAGAAATGAAGAGGAAGAAAGATTATATGCCCGCGCGTGAGTGGGCGAACGAAATGTTAAAATACAGGGTTGAGGAGAACATCAGGCATTGGATGCTGGCCTACAACATTTACATGGCGGTGGTGACGGAGCGTTTCCCTGAAGAGGCACCTGCGATGGCTTGCTATATGTCTAGGATCAGCACGGCGCAGGTGACAAAAGGGGGCTCGGGGTGGTTAGAGTATGACAAAAAGTTTAGGCGCATCAGGGCATCTGATCCTACGTTAAAGTGGAATCAGGTGGAGAGAATATCCTGGTTGGATCATGTGGGCGGCCTTTCACCTGAGGCTGCCAGTGACCCGCCTAAACCTCAGCCCTTTCGGGCGATTCCCCCAGCTGCACAAGGCGGGGGGGGCGGAAAGAAGGGATGCTGCTGGGATTACAACAGGCGCTCCTGCGTTAGGGCACCAGGGACATGCAGATTTAGACACGCGTGCAGTTTCTGTGGCAACTCAGGGCATGGCGAGGCAAAGTGCCTTAAAAAACAGAAGGATAGGGGGGGGAAGAAACCAGACGGTAGGGGTTTCCACCAGAGCTAGGTCACCCATCCTCCTCCACGCCATGATGCCCTGGTTAAACAGATATAAGTGCGCGACCTCAGCAAAAACCTTAATTGGGGGTTTCAGAGACGGTTTTAGAATTCCCGTGGCGAATTTTGTGGGTCCCTCGTTCTGCAGGAATCAGGTATCGGTAACCCAGAATGCTGGGGTGGCAGCAGCCAAGATTGGAAAAGAATGTAGGTTGGGTAGAGTGGCGGGGCCCTTTGACAAAACACCTGTGCATAACTTTGTTTGTTCCCCCCTGGGGGTAGACCCAAAAAAGGAACCAGGAGAGTTTAGGCTGATTCACAATTTATCGGCACCAAGGGGGCAGTCTGTGAATGACTCCATTGATGATGATTGCTGCTCTCTGTGTTATGCATCTATTGATCAGGCTATTGAAATGTTGAGGGGTCTGGGGCCGGGGGCAATGATGGCAAAATCAGACATAGAGTCTGCCTTCAGGCTCCTACCCGTCCACCCGAGCGATTTTCACCTCCTGGGATTCCAATTTGAGGGCAAGTTTTTCAGGGACATGTGCATGCCAATGGGGTGTTCGGTGTCGTGCGCCTACTTTGAAATGTTTAGTACGTTTTTGGAGTGGGCTTTAAGACAAATGACAGGGCATAGGCATGTGCTGCACTACCTAGATGACTTTCTCTTCTTGGGGCCACAGGGGGCGCGGGGTGTGGGCAGGCGCTGGAACGGTTCTGTGCATTGATGGAGAGCTTTGGGGTACCACTAGCGCAGGGAAAGACCGTGGGCCCTTCCCCGGTTATAGAGTTCTTAGGGATCGAACTGGACTCAGTCGCGGGGTGCTCACGGCTTCCTGCCGACAAGGTGACTAAGTTTGGGGAGACGCTGAGGCAATGTCTGGAAGCTAAAAGGGTGACGTTGCATCAGCTACAACAGCTGCTGGGGCAGTTAAATTTTGCATTACGCATTGTACCAATGGCACGCCCCTTTTCAAGGTCCATTGCACAGGCAATGTCAGCCCTCAAACAGAAACACCACCACACCAGATTGAGCAGCGAGGTCAAGCAGGACATGCGGATTTGGTTAGCATTCCTGCGGGACTTCAATGGCTCGGTCCTGTGGCCCGGCCCGGTCACTTCTTGCGCAGAGTTGGGTTTAATGACAGACTCCGCGGGCAGTGAGGGGTTTGGCGCCATTCTGGGCATTCAGTGGGTGGCACAGCGTTGGCCAGCATGGTGGGTGGACAATGGACTCACCGCTAACATTGGTTTTTTGGAACTATTCCCCATTTGGGTGGCATTGTGGGTCTGGCCGGAGCAGCTACGCGACAAAGCAGTGGTGTTCTGGTCTGATAACATGGCAGTGGTGGAGTGCATAAACAACCAGTCAGCAAAATGTAAAATGATCTTGCGTTTGATTAAGGAGATAGTATTGAGATGCCTCCAGTTGAATCTTCAGTTTAGGGCGAAACATGTCCCGGGGGTGTTGAACCATGCTGCTCACGCTCTATCTCGTTTCAAGATGCAGGTTTTCAGAGCTCATCTCCCGGGAGCAGCGCCATGCCCAACGCCTTTTCCCGAACAGCTCTGGCAGATTGGTGCCCACACTTACCAGACTTGGTGGCAGCGAGCCTAGCGCCAGGAACAAGAAAGGCATACGAAGGGGCGTTTGGGGCATATTGTAATTACTTAACAGATCAGGGTGGGACACATTGGGCTGATTCGGCCGGGGTGTGCGGTTACTTGCAAGCCCTGCGGGACGAGGGGAAGTCGGTAGGGGTGGCTAGGAGACACATAGCAGCCATTTCATTTTTTGCACAGATGGGCGGCAGGCGGGACCCTACACAGTCATTCATGGTGCGCAAGGCATTGAAGGGTTGGCAGCGGTTACAGGGGTCTGCGCCGGATACTAGACGCCCGATAGGTTTGACTACCTTGACATCAGTCATGGCAGCGTTAGATCAGACTTGCGACAATGTCTCGGAATGCTTGTTATTCAGGGCAGCCTTTACTTTGGCTTTCTATGGGGCCTTTCGAATAGGGGAATTGGTGGCTAAGAACAAAAGGGACCTGGGGGGTGGCTTACAGCTGGGTGACATTCACTTCCATAACGGGGCATTGCAGGTTACAATCCGGCGTTCGAAGACAGATCAGCAGGGAAAAGGCCAGGTAGTGTTTCTCAGACGGGCACCGGGCAATCCCTGCTGCCCGGTTTTTCATGTGGAGTCTTTCCTGCCATACAGACCGAGTGGTAGGGGGCGATATTACTAATGCACACGGGGGGATCCACTGACAAAGTTCCAATTTAAACAGGTTTTAGATAAGGCAATAGGCAGGGCGGGTCTGGACCCCGGTAGTTTTGGGACACATTCCTTCAGGATTGGTGCCGCCACCGAGGTGGTTGCGCAGGGTCTTGGGGAGGAGGCTGTGCGTAGGATTGGGCGGCGGGCCTCCAATTGTTTTAGGCGTTATTTGCGTGTTGATATGTTGTGACTCCATATGTTAACGGTACTGATGGCACTCTTTTCTTGTTCTACTACCAGTTCCCTCGGCCTGCCACGCAGGTAGAGTGAAGGCGACGTCCCACCAAGAGCGTGGCACAGTCAAGTCGACGAGGATTTCCCCGAAGGCACAGCGGGAACGTCATGCATGTGTTTTTGGTCATTCTTATGTGTCCCGGTTGGGCAGTTTTTTCAGGGCAGGCGATGGGGCAGCGCGCGCAAAGCGGTTAGGTGTCAGGGTTTCCTTTTTCGGCCATGGGGGCCTGCGTTTTGACAGGTTCAGAGAACGGGTAGGTCACATGCTCACCTCTTTGGATACCCCTCCCGACGCTATAATTCTGCATCTGGGGGGCAACGACTTGGTACATCTCAATCGGAGGGTCCTGCTAGAAACGGTGCTGTCAGAGTCGGCATGGCTGGCCAAGCACTGCCCTGAGACGGTTATCGTGTGGTCACACATGATGCCAAGACTTCAGGGGCGTGGGGGGGTATCAGTGAAGGCTCTCAATCACTCTGCCCAGAGGATCAATAACAAAATAGACAAACTGTTTAGGACCCCCAGATTGCAAGTTATTGCTCATGGGTGCATTAGGGGG
Organism: Triturus cristatus; assembly: GCF_964204655.1. NCBI lineage: Eukaryota > Metazoa > Chordata > Amphibia > Caudata > Salamandridae > Triturus > Triturus cristatus. Next base: position 1,154,226,023 of record NC_140594.1, read on the forward strand.
GACATGTGCTATGTGCAAGACGGGGTGCACCTGTCACGCTTGGGTAATGAGTTATTCCTGGGCAACATTTTAGCTTGGCTGGAGGGTTTTCATTGGTAAGTATGATCTTGTGTTTGGGGGGGGGCCTGATAGTCGGTCTACTATGCAGGCCTGTGCGGTAAGGTCATAGGTTGGACAGACTAAATTGACTCATCTTTTGGGGCGTCTTATTACGTGGGCCGCCCAGAGGGGAGGGACATTTGGCTCTCACCAGACTCCAGGGGCAGTTACAACCGGTTGGTTGGAACTGTGCGGGGACAAAGGGGGGGGTTACGCTTTCCATTGGCTGGTTGGCCACCCCGCACGCGGGCGTAAGTAAGCTGCGCTGTCTGCATGGCCCCTTTATGGAGTAAGTCCTGAACGTTTGGGGGTTGCCTGGGGGTAAGTACTTCCGGGTCAGCTGGGCCTCATGCGCATCCCGGTTGGGGTGCGCGGGACAATTCGGTGTAAAAGGGGAGGGGCCAGCGTTTTGACCTTGCCGTAGGCCCAGAGGAATACGCAGAAATGTGATCAGCAATGTTTTAGACTAGGATAGGAACATTTATGTATTAGAGTTTTTGTTAAAGCTAGGATTGAAGCAAATGTACCGAATCCTGTCTTGTCATTTCTGCGTTATTGTATTTATGAATATAACTTGTTTTGTTTGTTAATAAATACGATCGGGGGTCAACGACCCCCTATTCCAAACAAGAAGGTTATCTTGGTTTTGTCACAGTCAGGGGAGGAGGGGGGCGATAGGCCGTACCAGACCATAGAGGAAGGCGGGGCCAGCATCGGCCCCGCCGCCATTATGGTGGTCGGCCGTGCCCCCCGGAATCGTGCCCCAATCATTGTCCCCGCCTGCGCTAGGGGACATGCCCCGGAAGTGATTGATTCACTTCCGGGTCATGGGCGGCTCCCCCGCGCCCCGGAAGTGATCTGATCCCTTCCGGGGGCGTGGGCGACCCTCAGGGACCCTTAAAGCCGGGGGGAGCACAAGAGACGATCTCTTTCTCCCCTCGGCAGCACATCCGTTGCATGTGCCACCCCCTCCCTCGGGAGGATCTTTAATCGTTTTTTCCCCACCCACCATCCCTGAAATAAGAATTTGTTGAAGAATGTATGTTTTCTGTATTTTTTCCACAGGATGCCAATTGTAGATATGTTGTTTACGCCTTTTTTGTCATGTTTTTAGGCGATATTCCATGTGCGGGCGGTAAGGTCATAGGTTGGACAGACTAAATTGACTCATCTTTTGGGGCGTCTTATTATGTGGGCCGCCCAGAGGGGAGGGACATTTGGCTCTCACCAGACTCCAGGGGCAGTTACAAACGGTTGGTTGGAACGGTGCGGGGACAAAGGGGGGGTTACGCTTTCCATTGGCAGGTTGGCCACCCCGCACGCGGGCGTAAGTAAGCTGCGCTGTCTGCATGGCCCCTTTATGGAGTAAGCCCTGAACGTTTGGGGGTTGCCTGGGGGTAAGTACTTCCGGGTCAGCTGGGCCTCCTGCGCATGACCTTACCGCCCGCACATGGAATATCGCCTAAAAACACGACAAAAGAGGCGTAAACAACATATCTACAATTGGCATCCTGTGGAAAAAATACAGAAAGCATACATTCTTCAACAAATTCTTACTTCAGGGATGGTGGGTGGGGAAAAAACGATTAAAGATCCTCCCGAGGGAGGGGGTGGCACATGCAACGGATGTGCTGCCGAGGGGAGGAAGAGATCGTCTCTTGCGCTCCCCCCGGCTTTAAGGGTCCCCGAGGGTCGCCCACGCCCCCGGAAGTGATCAGATCACTCCCGGGGCGCGGGGGAGCCGCCCATGACCCGGAAGTGATTCAATCACTTCCGGGGCATGTCCCCTAGCGCAGGCGGGGACAATGATTGGGGCACGATTCCGGGGGGCACGGCCGACCACCATAATGGCGGCGGGCCGATGCTGGCCCCGCCTTCCTCATCTTGAGGTTGTGCTATGGTGGTCTCACCGCCCGCATTCTAATTCGACGGTCGGACCGCCAGATATGAGCTCCGTTGGACTGCCAAAAAACAATGGTGGTCCCTGGACCGCCAACTCCTAAATCAGTGCCTGAGACTTCAGGTCTAAATTTAGACTTCAGGTCTTAGTTTGCCTTTGTGAATTGGGGCCTCTGATTTTTTTTGCAAATGTGTGAGATAATTGTGCAGTAAAGTTCGCTGATTTCATTTTTTTTAGAAGATGGTAAGTTAGCCCTTCACAGGTGAAATCCCCCTGCATCTGTGCTCTAATCACATTCTTGTACCACTGCCCACTGATGCTCACGTGTAGTTGGTTGCAAATATCACAACAGCACCACTGCCCGGCACGTCACTCGCCATCATGCCAGTCACTTCACACGTCCTCGCACGTCTGTGCCCTTAGGCAAGAGAAGGTTGCCCCAAGGACGGCATTGCCAGCCCAGGAGCTGTCAGAGAGCAGTGATTAATGGCCGATAATCCAATCTCAGACACCTGACCCCATATTCTGGAGATGTGAGGGCAGAACAAACACAATTAGGGGGCTCTGCCCACTTGCAAGGTGCGGGCTGCACCGAGGGCCTCCTCCATCCTGAAGGGTGTGAAAGGCTGACGTCTGCACAAAGGAAGGGGCGCTCGGCCTAGAAGTGGGGGGCCCATGAATAAACATGGCGCTGCCGTGTTGGTATTTGGCTCCGTGAGGCCCGGGCGCTGGTGTCTCGGCGCTTAGTTCTGCGGCCGCCGCATTGTGCCGGGGGAGGGGCCCCATTGGGGCTGTAAGGTGAGAACATGTCGGGGGCAGAGGCAACCTGCCCACCCCGTCACAGGCCCTTTCTGCCCGGTATGGTAATGGCTGGGAACGCGTCCTCGGGACTTCGGATGGTTTTGTAAAGAGGCCGGACAGTTCTGCCCCATTGTCCGGTCCGGGCTATTAAACACGCCCACTGGACCATTAACAGCGCCCCCTCCCTCCCCGTGATTCAGAAGTTAGACCCGGACAAAGGGCGCAGAGAAAACACCCGAGAACGCTTTGTCTCGGGCGCCTTTGAGCGCCCAGAAGGCCTCCTCGAGGGGCTGGCCGCCCTTCTTTGTACACCACTAATCCCATTCATGGGCGCTTCGGAAACACTGAAATGTGAACTTAATGAACTGTTCTGGGCAAAGTTTGTAAATCACCCCGTGTCCCGTGACAGCCTTCGAAGGAGCTGCGTTTGATGTTCAAAATACACATTTTTGTGGCAAATGCAGGGAAAGTGGGAAACTGACCCTGAACTGCGCAGTTTGAATCCCTTGCTTCTGTATGGACGTGCATGGGTGAGCTGCGGGGTGCTGCGGGGTGCTGCGGGGCGGTGCGGGGCCCTGCGGACTCAGGGAGCTGCTGGAAACAGAACTTGCTTCTGCTATGGCCCAGTCCAAGGCTCGAAACTCGGGGTGCACGGCACGGCCTGAGTTGCTTCACTAGTATCTCATATCTTTAGGGCACACTCTACATTTCATCTCAATTTCCACTTCAGACCACAGCCTACATACAGTTCATGTTTTATGTCACTTTAGATCACAGTTTGCATTTTCTTCACTTGTATCACTGTAGGGTGCACTCCTGACTTCCTCTCTTGTATCACTTTAGGCCACACTCTGCATTTCATCTCAATTATCACTTTAGGGCACACTCAGCATTTTATCTGAAGTGCCACTATAGGGAACACTGGGCATTTCATCGCTTGTATCTCTTTAGGGCACTCTGCATTTCATCTCTTGTATCTCTTTAGGGCACACTCTGCATTTCATCGCTTGTATCTCTTTAGGGCACACTCTGCATTTCATCGCTTGTATCTCTTTAGGGCACACTCTGCATTTCATCTCTTGTATCTCTTTAGGGCACACTCTGCATTTCATCTCTTGTATCTCTTTAGGGCACCCTCTGCATTTCATCGCTTGTATCTCTTTAGGGCACACTCTGCATTTCATCTCTTGTATCTCTTTAGGGCCCACTCTACATTTCATCTCAATTTCCACTTCAGACCACAGCCTACATACAGTTCATGTTTTATGTCACTTTAGATCACAGTTTGCATTTTCTTCACTTGTATCACTGTAGGGTGCACTCCTGACTTCCTCTCTTGTATCACGTTAGGGCCCACTCTACATTTCATCGCTTGTATCTCTTCAGTGCACACTCTGCATTTCATCTCTTGTAGCTCTTTAGGGCACACTCTGCATTTCATCGCTTGTATCTCTTTAGGGCACACTCTACATTTCATCGCTTGTATGTCTTTAGGGCACACTCTGCATTGCATCTCTTGTAGCTCTTTAGGGCACACTCCGCATTTCATCTCTTGTATCTCTTTAGGGCACTCTGCATTTCATCTCTTGTATTTCTTTAGGGCACACTCTGCATTTCATCTCTTGTTTCTCTTTAGGGCACACTCTGTATGTCATCTCTTGTTTCTCTTTAGGGCACACTGCATTTCATCGCTTGTATCTCTTTAGTGCACACTGCATTTCATCGCTTGTATCTCTTTAGGGCACACTCTACATTTCATCGCTTGAATGTCTTTAGGGCACACTCTGCATTTCATCTCTTGTATCTCTTTAGGGCACACTCTACATTTTCATTGCTTGTATCTCTTTAGGTCACACTCTACATTTCATCGCTTGTATCTCTTTAGGGCACTCTGCATTTCATCGCTTGTATCTCTTTAGGGCACACTGCATTTCATCGCTTGTATCTCTTTAGGGCACACTGCATTTCATCGCTTGTATCTCTTTAGGGCACACTCTGCATTTCATCGCTTATTTCTCTTTAGGGCACACTCTGCATTTCATCGCTTGTATCTCTTTAGGGCACACTCTGCATTTCATCTCTTGTATCTCTTTAGGGCACACTCTGCATTTCATCGCTTGTATCTCTTTAGGGCACACTCTGCATTTCATCGCTTGTATCTCTTTAGGGCACACTCTGCATTTCATCGCTTGTATCTCTTTAGGGCACACTCTGCATTTCATCTCTTGTATCTCTTTAGGGCACACTCTGCATTTCATCGCTTGTATCTCTTTAGGGCACACTCTGCATTTCATCGCTTGTATCTCTTTAGGGCACACTCTGCATTTCATCGCTTGTATCTCTTTAGGGCACACTCTGCATTTCATCGCTTGTATCTCTTCAGGGCACACTCTGCATTTCATCGCTTGTATCTCTTTAGGGCACACTCTGCATTTCATCTCTTGTATCTCTTTAGGGCACCCTCTGCATTTCATCGCTTGTATCTCTTTAGGGCACACTCTGCATTTCATCTCTTGTATCTCTTTAGGGCCCACTCTACATTTCATCTCAATTTCCACTTCAGACCACAGCCTACATACAGTTCATGTTTTATGTCACTTTAGATCACAGTTTGCATTTTCTTCACTTGTATCACTGTAGGGTACACTCCTCACTTCCTCTCTTGTATCACTTTAGGTAGCACTCTGCATTTTATCTGAAGTGCCACTATAGGGAACACTCAGCATTTCATCACGTGTATATCTTTAGGCCACACTCTGCATTTCATCGCTTGTATCTCTTTAGGGCACACTCTGCATTTCATCGCTTGTATCTCTTTAGGGCACACTCTGCATTTCTTCGCTTGTATCTCTTTAGGTCACACTCTGCATTTCATCGCTTGTATCTCTTTAGGGCACACTCTGCATTTCATCTCTTGTTTCTCTTTAGGGCACACTCTGCATTTCATCGCTTGTATCTCTTTAGGGCACACTCTACATTTCATCGCTTGAAAGTCTTTAGGGCACACTCTACATTTCATCGCTTGTATCTCTTTAGGGCACACTCTGCATTTCATCACTTGTATCTCTTCAGAACACACTGCATTTCATCGCTTGTCTCTCTTTAGTGCACACTCTGCATTTCATCGCTTGTATCTCTTTAGGGCACTCTGCATTTCATCGCTTGTATCTCTTTAGGTCACACTCTGCATTGCATCTCTTGTATATCTTTAGGTCACACTCTGCATTTCATCTCTTGTATCTCTTTAGGGCACACTCTGCATTTCATCTCTTGTATCTCTTTAGGGCACACTGCATTTCATCTCTTGTATCTCTTTAGGGCACACTGCATTTCATCTCTTGTATCTCTTTAGGGCACACTGCATTTCATCTCTTGTTTCTCTTTAGGGCACACTCTGCATTTCATCTCTTGTATCTCTTTAGGGCACACTGCATTTCATCTCTTGTTTCTCTTTAGGGCACACTCTGCATTTCATCGCTTGTATCTCTTTAGGGCACACTGCATTTCATCGCTTGTTTTTCTTTAGGGCACACTCTGTATGTCATCTCTTGTTTCTCTTTAGGGCACACTGCATTTCATCGCTTGTAGCTCTTTAGGGTACACTCTACATTTCATCGCTTGTATCTCTTTAGGGTACACTCTGCATTTCATCACTTGTATCTCTTCAGAACACACTGCATTTCACCGCTTGTATCTCTTTAGGGCACACTCTGCATTTCATCGCTTGTTTCTCTTTAGGGCAAACTCTACATTTCATCGCTTGTATCTCTTTAGTGCACACTCTGCATTTCATCGTTTGAATCTCTTTAGAGCACACTCTACATTTCATCGCTTGTATCTCTTTAGATCACACTCTGCATTTCCTCGCTTGTATCTCTTTAGGGCACACTCTGCATTTCATAGCTTGTATCTCTTTAGGGCACACTCTGCATTTCATCGCTTGTATGTCTTTAGGGAACACTGCATTTCATCGCTTGTATCTCTTTAGGGCACACTCTGCATTTCATCTCTTGTATCTCTTTAGGTCACACTCTGCATTTCATCGCTTGTATCTCTTCAGTGCACACTCTGCATTTCATCTCTTGTAGCTCTTTAGGGCACACTCTGCATTTCATCGCTTGTATCTCTTTAGGGCACACTCTACATTTCATCGCTTGTATGTCTTTAGGGCACACTCTGCATTGCATCTCTTGTAGCTCTTTAGGGCACACTCCGCATTTCATCTCTTGTATCTCTTTAGGGCACTCTGCATTTCATCTCTTGTATTTCTTTAGGGCACACTCTGCATTTCATCTCTTGTTTCTCTTTAGGGCACACTCTGCATTTCATCTCTTGTATCTCTTTAGGGCACACTCTGCATTTCATCGCTTGTATCTCTTTAGGGCACACTCTGCATTTCATCGCTTGTATCTCTTTAGGGCACACTCTGCATTTCATCGCTTGTATCTCTTTAGGGCACACTCTGCATTTCATCGCTTGTATCTCTTTAGGGCACACTCTGCATTCCATCGCTGCACATCCGGAACTCTTGCATTTCGAGGTGTTCTCTTAAGTGAAGAGAGGAAGCCAGGATTGATCGCAGGTTCTCTGGTTCCACATTATGGAGATCAGCCTCTAAACTGGTATCTCTGTCTCTCACCCATTTTACAACAAAGGTCACTCCCTGCCTTGTGCTTCCTTCTTGATGCATGAGGTTACAGCGTGGTGGCGAGCTGAAGGCACACAAATCGGCTCATGTTGGACTAGAGTATCAAAGACAACCACGAGCTGAGCATTTGGTTCAAGCCTGGCTCGAGCTCTCAGTGGCTGGTCTGGCTCGAGTTCTGCAGGATCACAGCCAGGGCCAATTCTGCATGCTCCTGAAGGCATGGACTGCAGGGAGATGGACAGCGCCACTTCTGCATGCTCCTGAGTGCGTGGACTGCAGGGAGATGGAGTGGGCCACTTCTGCACGCTCCTAAGTGCATGGACTGCAGTAAATGGACAGCGCCGCTTCTGCATGCTTTTGAGTGCGTGGACTGCAGAAAAATAGAGTGAGCCACTTTTGCATTCTCCTAAGTGCGTAGACTGCAGAGAGAGGGAGTGCGCCACTTCTGCATGCTCCTGAGTGCGTGGACTGCAGAGGGATGGACAGCGCCACTTCTGCATGCTCCTGAGTGTGTCGACTGCAGTGAGATGGACAGCGCCACTTCTGCATGCTCCTGAGTGCGTGGACTGCAGGGAGATGGACAGCGCCACTTCTGCATGCTCCTGAGTGCGTGGACTGTAAAGAGATTTAGTGTGTCACTTCTGCATGCTCCTGAGTGTGTGGACTGCAGGGAGATGGAGTGGGTCACGTCTGCATGCTCATGAGGGCGTGGACTGCAGGGAGATGGAGTGGGCCACTTCTGCATGCTCCTGAATGTGTGGACTGCAGAGGGATGGACAGCGCCACTTCTGCATGCTCCTGAATGTGTGGACTGCAGAGGGATGGACAGCGCCACTTCTGCATGCTCCTGAATGTGTGGACTGCAGGGAGATGAACAGCGCCACTTTTGCATGCTCCTGAGTGCGTGGACTGCAGGGAGATGGACAGCGCCACTTCTGCATGCTCCTGAGTGCGTGGACTGTAAAGAGATTTAGTGTGCCACTTCTGCATGCTCCTGAGTGCGTGGTGGACTGCAGAGGGATGGACAGGAACACTTCTGCATGCTCCTGAGTGCGTGGACTGCAGTAGATGGACAGCGCCACTTCTGCATGCTCCTGAGTGCGTGGTGGACTGCAGAGGGATGGACAGGAACACTTCTGCATGCTCCTGAGCGCGTGGACTGCAGGGAGATGGAGTGGGACACTCCTGCATGCTCCTGAGTGTGTGGACTGCAGGGAGATGGATAGCGCCACTTCTGCATGCTCCTGAATGTGTGGACTGCAGAGGGATGGACAGCGCCACTTCTGCATGCTCCTGAATGTGTGGACTGCAGGGAGATGAACAGCATCACTTCTGCATGCTCCTGAGTGCTTCGACTGCAGGGAGATGGATAGCGCCACTTCTGCATGCTCCTGAGTGCGTGGACTGTAAAGAGATTTAGTGTGCCACTTCTGCATGCTCCTGAGTGCGTGGACTGCAGTAGATGGACAGCGCCACTTCTGCATGCTCCTGAGTGCGTGGACTGCAGTAGATGGACAGCGCCACTTCTGAATGCTCCTGAATGCGTGGTGGACTGCAGAGGGATGGACAGGAACACTTCTGCATGCTCCTGAGTGTGTGGACTGCAGGGAGATGGAGTGGGTCACGTCTGCATGCTCCTGAGTGCGTGGACTGCAGGGAGATGGACAGCACCACTTCTGCATGCTCCCGAGTGCATGGACTGCAGGGAGATGCACAGCACCACTTCTACATACTCTTGAGTGCATGGACTGCAGGAAAAGGACAGCGCCACTTCTGCATGCTCCTGAGTGTGTAGACTGCAGAGAGATGGAATGCGCCACTTCTGCATGCTCCTGAGTGCATGGAATGCAGGGAGATCGAGTGGGCCACTTCTGCACGCTCCTGAGTGCATGGACTGCAGTAAATGGACAGCGCCGCTTCTGCATGCTTTTGAGTGCGTGGACTGCAGAAAAATAGAGTGAGCCACTTTTGCATTCTCCTAATTGCGTAGACTGCAGAGAGATGGAGTGCGCCACTTCTGCATGCTCCTGAGTGTGTCGACTGCAGTGAGATGGACAGTGCCACTTCTGCATGCTCCTGAGTGCATGGACTGCAGGGAGATGGATAGCGCCACTTCTGCATGCTCCTGAGTGCGTGGACTGTAAAGAGATTTAGTGTGCCACTTCTGCATGCTCCTGAGTGCGTGGACGGCAGGGAGATGGACAGCGCCACTTCTGCATGCTCCTGAGTGCGTGGACTGCAGGGAGATGGAGTGGGCCACTTCTGCACGCTCCTAAGTGCATGGACTGCAGTAAATGGACAGCGCCGCTTCTGCATTCTTTTGAGTGCGTGGACTGCAGAAAAATAGAGTGAGCCACTTTTGCATTCTCCTAAGTGCGTAGACTGCAGAGAGATGGAGTGCGCCACTTCTGCATGCTCCTGAGTGTGTCGACTGCAGTGAGATGGACAGCGCCACTTCTGCATGCTCCTGAGTGCATGGACTGCAGGGAGATGGATAGCGCCACTTCTGCATGCTCCTGAGTGCGTGGACTGTAAAGAGATTTAGTGTGCCACTTCTGCATGCTCCTGAGTGCGTGGACTCCAGGGAGATGGACAGCGCCACTTCTGAATGCTCCTGAGTGCATGGACTGCAGGAGATGGAGTGGGCTACTTCTGCATGCTCCTTAGTGCGTGGACTGCAGGAGATGGAGTGGGCCATTTCTGCATGCTCCTGATTGCGTGGACTAAGGAGAGATGGACAAGACCCCTTCTGCATGCTCCTGAGTGCTTGGACCACAGGGAGATGGACAGCACCACTTCTGCATGCTCCTGAGCGCATGGACTGCAGGGAGATGGACAGCACCACTTCTGCATGCTCCTGAGTGCGTAATCTGCAGAGAGATGAACAGCGCCACTTCCGCATGCTCCTGGGCGCATGGACTGCAGGGAGATGGAGTGGGCCCTTCTGCATGCTCCTGAGTGCGTGAACTGCAGGGTGATGGACAGTGCCACTTCTGCATACTCCTGAGATTGTGGACTGCAGAGAAAGGGACAGCACCACTTCTGCATGCTCCTGAGTGTGTGGACTGCAGAGAGATAGAGTGGGCCACTTCCGCATGCTCCTGAGTGCGTGGACTGCAGGGAGATGGACAGCGCCAATTTTGCATGCTCCTGGGTGCGTGGACTGCAGGGAGATGGATAGCGCCACTTCTGCATGCTCCTGCGTGCATGGACTGCAGGGAGATGGACAGTGCCACTTTTGCATGCTCCTGAGTGCGTGGACTGCAGGAAGATGGACAGCACCACTTCTGCATGCTCCTGAGTGCGTGGACTGCAGGGAGATGGAATGGGCCACTTCTGCATGCTCCTGAGTGTGTGGACTGCAGGGAGATGGACAGCGCCACTTTTGCATGCTGCTGAGTGTGTGGACTGCAGGGAGATGGACAGCGCCACTTCTGCATGCTCCTGAGTGCGTGGACTGCAGGGAGATGGAATGGGCCACTTCTGCATGCTCCTGAGTGCGTGAACTGCAGGGAGATGGACAGCGCCACTTTTGCATGCTCCTGAGTGCGTGGACTGCAGGGAGATGGACAGCGCCACTTCTGCATGTTCCTGAGTGCGTGGACTGCAGGGAGATGGAATGGGCCACTTCTGCATGCTCCTGAGTGCGTGGACTGCAGAGAGATGAACAGCACCACTTCTGCATGCTCTTTAGTGCGTGGACTGCAGGGAGATGGACAGGACCACTTCTGCATGCTCCTGAGATTGGGGAGTGCAGAGAGAGTATAGGAGAGCAGGATCTGCTTGACATGGGTACCCCCACTTTTTGCTGGTGTTTCCCTGTTTTTTGACCTTAGTCCATGTACATTAGGTACATTTCTAATTGGATTCTGGAGTGCCTTATAAGCCCCTAGTATATGGTATACTATGTACCTAGGGCATAGGTACCTCAGAGTCCTACCAGGGGCTGAAGCATGTATTTTTCCGCCCCTGGGAGCACTCCAAAATGACACCACAGGTCTGCTACTGCAGCCTGGGTAAGGTGGTGCCTGCACCCCTTGCTGTGGTATAGGCTACCTATATCGCTACCATTGCACACACATATAAACCTATAAGTCACTCCTATGGCAGGCCTTAACAATCCGGAAGGCAGAGTGCTTGGTTGTTATGTGAGAGGGTGCCCCTGCATGAGCAGAGCCCCTCTGCAGCGTTCGGAGTACCTCCTCTGATGCTGTTTGTGGTGCAGCCTGAACATATACTCTTAAGTGCATTATAACCTTGTAGTAAATGCTAACTTTGGACTGGTACGGAAACATGTTGTGTTTGGTGTCAAACGCTTTGAAATACTACCCCCCCCGCCAGTTCTGGCGGCGGGCGTAGCATTCCACCCTTCTAGAGGGAGAGACATGTTCACACTGGTCTAACCCGGTAAAGACTTTCTAGAGCCCTGGCATCACAAAATGGATGCCTCTGCCACAGACACCGGTCTGGCCTCCTGATGCTGACTGAAACTTCGGCAGGGGAGGGCAGGACAATAGGTTTCCTGTTCCAGGGAGGTGTAACCACCTCCCCAGACAGGCAGATGTGTATTGGGGCTGGGCGGGAGCACTCTCTGGTGCTTTGAAGTCCTGCACTGGGGGCACCCTTGGTGTCCCTGTGCATAGTCCAGTTAAAACCAGTTGTAGGGGCTACCTGCCCCTGCTCTGGCACAAAATTGGACAAAGGAAATGGGTGTAACCACCCCCCTTTCCAAAACCTCCCATAGGTGGGTTCCTAGAGTATGTCCAACCCCCAAACTTTGTATAAGTATGGGAACACAGTCCTTGCGACTTTAGATTACCCTAGACGAAACTCTGCAACATATATCCTGGACCTTCGATGTTCTACTTTAACTAGAAGACTGAAGGAACGTCCCTTGGGTTCAAGGAGGGACTCCCCTGCTTGGCAGGCACCAAAGAAGCAACTTACCGGTCTGCATCGCTGAAGCTCCTGCCGGACGCCAAAGTCTTTGCATGACCAGAGGTGGATTTCCAGACTTCTCCGAGGCTACCCTGAGTCTACAGCAAAGCTGAGGCCAGTGGCTATCGTGGGTGATGTGGAACCGTGACCCCTGGACACCATGAACTTTTGCAGCTCCATCATCTTCCTGGTCCTCCTCGAAGTTGTGCTTTGGGCTCCGAGTAGCCCCAACTTTGAGCATCTCCTGCACTGAAGATTTCTGGCCTCCACTCCATGAGTGACCCGTGGGCCAGTTTCCAGTGTGACCGCTTGAGGCTCCTTCACGATCACTAGCCCATTGGCTAGTGGGTCCCCACGAAGGCAACTCCTCTTCTGATTAGGCTTTCCTGGTTGCTCCAGATGTGCCCCGACTTACCCTTGCTGGGTGAGTCCCCCAGACCTTGCTGGTCTGCAACGCCATCCTTTCTCTGATTCCAAGTGACTTGCCGTTGCCAAGGCTTGTTGGGTCCAATCTGGTCGCCGATACTGCAGCACTCGACAGACTTTGTGGGACAGCTCAAATCAAGCTCCTGGTCATCATCAGCTCCTCCTGGACCTCGTGGCTGAAGAGTCAAGTCTCCCATCAACTCACCTGAAGAACCCGAAATCTGTGGGCATTGGTCTATCGTGCCCTTCGTCACTGGTAAGTGACCCAGACTCTGTCCCCTCTGCTTTCAGGTTCCTTCCATCCTAGATCCAGGATTGGATCGCTTCAGACACTTCTCCTCTTCACGGCATAAGCACTTCTTCACCAGCTCCCATTGAAATCGACGACGCGACCCCACACCAAAAGACACGAGTACTCCGGTGCTCCCGTGGGTGCTAACCCTAGAACTTCCTAAGTCCTAAAGAGTTTGGTCCTGACTCACTTCTAAGTGTCCCTAATCTTTAAATTTCCAACCGCGACATTGCCCATAGAAGCTAACGGAAACCTGCGGCTTTATTTACACACTTCACACGGCCCCCGTGGGTCCCCTGTGTCACTACCTTGTGTGGTTCCTTGGGGTCCCAGCGATTCTACAGGCTCTAGACCTTGTGTCTAGTTCAGTCGTGGTTCTTATACCACTTTTTTGGTATGTGGTTTGGTACGCCCCTAGAGCCCAAACGTGTATTTGTGCTATTACTGTTGAATACTGACTTGTAAATTAAGTACTTCGAACTCCAGTCTCATAAAGAGACTAGAGGGGTGTGTTTTATCTTAAATACATATATTTTAAATATATACCTGGTGTGGTTGTCCTTTCATTTGATCATTCAAGAGATTATAGACTGGTAAAACAAGCTGCTTTACATTCCTTCAATACTTAACCTGAAGGCTGCTCTCCATAGCTACCACTAGGATAGCTTTCAATAAAGGTTGTCTTTAACCAATCACCATAAGGGGTTGTTTGGACTGATACAAGGTGCCCACTATAAGTATTGGACAGCATATATCAGGCCAACTTCTCACATCCAATCTATTGAACTGATACATATTACTTGTGTTCTCTAGTCTGTTGAATAATGCTACATATTACCTGGGATCCCCCAGTCTATTGAGTACTGTTACATATTACCTGGGTACTTCAGTCTATTGACTACTGTTGCATAATGCCTGGGTACTCTAGTCTATTGAATACTGCTACATATTACCTGGGTACTCCAGCCTATTTAATACAGCTACAAATTACTTGGGTACTCTAGTCTGTTGATCACTGCTACTTATTACCTGGATACTCAAGTATATTGAATACTGCTACTTATTACTTGGGTTCTCCAGTCTATTGAATACTGCTACATATTACCTGGGTTCTCCAGTCTATTGCATACTGCTACATATTACCTGGGTTCTCCAGTCTATTGAATACAACTACATATTACATGGGATTCCCCAATCTATTGAATACTGGAACATGTTCCCTGTGTACTCCAGTCTATCGAATACTGTTACATATTATGTGAGTACTCAATTCTATTGAATACTGCTACATATTACAGGTGATCCGCCAGTCAATTGAATACTGCTACATATTACCTGAGTTCTTCAGTCTTTTGAATACTGCTACATATTACCAGGGATCCCCCATTATATTGAATACTGCTACATGTTACCAGGGATCCCCCATTATATTGAATACTGCTACATATTACCTGGGTGCTCCAGTCTATTCAATACTGATACATATTACTCAGATACTCTAGTCTATTGAATAATGATACATATTACATGGAATCCACCAGTCTATTGAATACTGGTGCCTATTAGCACGTTAGTCTAGTCTATTGATTACTGTTACATATTACCTGCGTACACTCGTCTATTGAATACTGCTACATATTGACTGAGCACTCCTAGGCCCTGACTGTATCTGCATCTTAACTGAGTGCTCTAGGGTAACAGATGCTGCTGCATACTGACTCTGTAGTGTAAGGTATGGATGCTAGTAGGTGTTGACGTGTTGTCTTAGGTGTAGAATACCTATTGACTGTATATGCTGCGGTATTCAATGCTACTATGTATATATTCAATGAGCGATGTATGATATTAAATCATTTTACATATTAACTGAATATTCTGTGATATTAAATCCTTCTGTATATTAACTGAGTATTCTGTGATATTGAATCCTTCTGTATATTAACTGAGTATTCTGAGGCACTGGGGGGCAGATTTACAAGCCCCTTGCGCTGCCAGCACGTCTTTTTTTGTGACGCACTTGCAGTGCATTTCTCTGCCCCATATTTACAAGGACAGGAAAAGCCACCCTGTGTGGCTTTTCCTGTCCTTGTAAATATGGCCCCTTTACACGCAGCACTGTGCGTGGAAGGGGCGTTCCATGGGTGTTGCTGTGGGCGTTCCCACGCAACACTCATGGAACTAGACACATTTCTAGATTTATGGGAAATCGTAAATCTGGAAATGCGCCAGTTTGCTACGCCACCTTAAAGGTGGCCTAGCCAGGCGCAACGAGGAGAAATGTTTTCATTTCTCCTCATTTTATCCTCTTTCAATGCGTGCTGCATTCTACAGCACGCATTGAAAGAGAAAAATGCCTGTAGTGATTGTTTTTGTGCAGGAAGGTGCCCCTTCCTGCACAAAATAAATCTCCCCATGGCGCATGCATCCTTGCACCATGGTGCAAGGGTGCCTGCGCCAGCGCAGGGCAGCTGTTTGTGTGCCAACGTAGGGGAGAGCACAGGAATGCGACATATCTTTGCAGATATGTTGCATTCCTCTGCTCTGAAAGTGCCGCAGCGTGGCGCAGCCTAAGGGCTTGCGGTGCCGCGCTGCGGCACTTTCTTGTAGATCTGTCCCTGAGTACTGATGCATTTTGACTGAGTGGTCAAGGGTCTCTTGTTCAGATAAAGTCCCCTTTTAAAAGTTTTCACAAGTATGTTTAATATGTTGTATATTCCTGTTCCCCCTTTGTTTAAATACAAAGTCCCTCTAATGGTTTAGTCTATATTTTTGCCCTGGCTGTCATTCTCTAAACCTTTATTTTTCGTGGCTTGTGGGATTTATTTCTTGTTGCCATTGGCCACCAATTTATCTCATGTTTTTAGGTCTGGCATGCAGCAGTGTATGCATTGTATACACTCTTGCTTGTGAGAGATATTGTACACAAGGGGCTTGAAACCCGCCCATTGTGTAACATTTGTTGGCTTCATTGTCAGTCTTATTTACTGCCTTCTAGTTAGTCAGCACGTGCGGGCTTCACTTCCTCTTCTTTCGACTGGAGCATGGACCAAGTACTGATTGCTTCAGTTTCATTGCTGTCCTTCCACTGATTGAGCTATGATAGAGGTACTACTTTTATTTTTTCATTGTCGTCCTTGTTGAATCTCTTGCTATTTGTAGTTAAGTCTTACTAGGCCACGCACACTTCAAGAAAGCACATTTCTTCCTTGAAATGGATGTGTATTGCGACAACAGATGTCATCGGATTTTATTAGGATGTGGCAACAGATGTTATCTGCTTCAAATTTTATTTTCACTAAGATATGGGTGGAATTGCTTTCTTTCTGTGATTGGATTTTTTTTTACCAATTGGCATATTATTTTGTTTTTCATGCATTGGGAGATAAACTGATGTACTCAGACTCACAGGGGTGTTGTGCGGAGACCTAACAAGCAATGGCAAAATCAATAGGTCTCTCCGTTAAGAATATTTGGTCTGCCATTGCCTTTTGTTCATGCCGTACAGCATGGACATTGCTCGCTTTCGCAATGATTTGTAGCCATGTTGTACAGCAACATGGCTGCAGTGCAGCTGAAGGAAGTGACCCGATTAGGGCCACCCGGGTCACTTGCGACCACCTCTCAGCCTTCCACACAAATGAGGAGTCGGTCAGACAGTAGAGAATACAAACCAAGTATATTTCATTCAGGTGCACTCAAGCGGAGTCCAGTCTGACCCACCTCCTAGGATTGCTGCAGAGGGATTGACCTCAGCAAACATAGAGATACATTTTGTACGTTTCTAAACCAAGAATGTCCCGCCCCTAATGGAAATCTAGTAGCAAGTGCAGCTAAAACAAAGAAGTACAGTAAGACGAGTCTCAACCCTGAGACCGGGCACACATTATCTTTATACCAAGGTCGTTCTGCTCGTGTCTATCGCTAGACTAGTGGGAGAAAGCCTCTATCTATGGGAAAGGAATGCGTTAATAAGAACAATGTATTCATTAGCAGAGCAAGGCATACCCTTGGAGAAATGAACATTTCCACAGCCTGCTTCTCGAGTCAGAGAATACGTAGCTGACGACATGATTCAAAATGGCGGCCGAACATAAAATGGTGCCTCGAATACTAACTTAACACAAGAACAAAGTACAAACAAAATGGCAAAACATTTTCTTTTCATCACAGCATAGATCAAAATAATCATAATAACAAAAAAGTACTACAATGCATCCATCGCTAATGCTCTGAAAAAAAAACCAAAGTGACCAAGACCTAAATTAGTTATAGGTGCACTGCAATGCATTCATGCTGCTGTACAACATGGCTACAAGCCATTGTCAAAGCGAAAAGCTCAAAACAAATAGTTATGCAGTTCCTAAGGGGGGAGAGAAAGGTAACAAGGCGAGATCCTAAGCAGGAAAAGAACAGGTATCTAACGAAAGGAGGGAAGGGAAATCCTTCCTTTCGGAATGAGGGCCCTCACACACTCAGCCCGTTGGGTGTTATGCTTCGTTATCGGGCATGCTCCTCGTCGGGTCGGCACTGCAATACCCGACGGGCACCCTATGCAGGGGCTCTTTCATAGAGATCTTTTATTCCTTGCCGTTTGGTGCAGTGGGTGTAAGGGGCCTAGGGAGTGTTGAAGTGCAGATGTGTAAGTCAAGTAGAACTTGTGAGTTAAAACAGGAAAGTGGAAGAGTCAGGCAAAACAATTGTAATGATCCTGCCTTCCACCCTGATTA
Organism: Triturus cristatus; assembly: GCF_964204655.1. NCBI lineage: Eukaryota > Metazoa > Chordata > Amphibia > Caudata > Salamandridae > Triturus > Triturus cristatus. The sequence continues at coordinate 1,154,243,854 of NC_140594.1, forward strand.
AAAGAGTGGAGTGGCGACTCTCTGCAGTGATGCTGCAGTGCGTTGCGCTCAAGCTCATGCGGTCGACATGTTTCTGCCTGTTAGTCAGGTGGATCTAGCGGCAATTCCTCAGGACCTAGTGAAAATGTGATATGTCTACACTAAAAACAGTGGTAATGTGGTGTATTACCCTAATTTTACCATACGTTGCACCAAAAGGTGTGGTACCTGTCGATGCAACGGCCAATCTATAAAGACAAATGAGAAAATCATTTCCTTCAAGATAACATCATTGCTTAACCGGTTGAGTGCTCATGACGAGCTCAGCTCGTCATGAGTCACAGTGGAGCTGTGCTCATGACGAGCTGAGCTCGTCATAACGGCCGCGGCCCGCCCACGCTCGATTAATTTCCCGCCTGTGCGGGAGAATTAATGAGTGGGTGGGGTCATGATGAGCTCAGCTCATCATGAGCACAGCTCCACTGTGAGTCATGACGAACTGAGCTCGTCACGAGTACAGCAGCGGCGTGGCCCCCCCCGCACTGCGGGGGAATTACCCCCGCAGGGAAGGGGTTAATGGATCGCGCCATCATACTTCCCTATAATACACCGCTATGTGTACACACGTAACATAGGTGAGCCTCACATTGTGAAGGTGGCTGAGACCTAGCCTAAATCAGCCATGCTTGCACCACATTGGTCTAACACAATTAGTGTAGCTGTAGTGCCAAGTGGAATAGGTAATATGTGGTTAAAAAGTAGTAGTAGAGTGGTGAGATCAAACAACTCACCTATAAACTAATCGTGACTGGCCCCTTCAAATCACGGCATGTAATGGACACATTAAGGTAACGAGTGTCCTCGGAAGGGGGACAAAAGATGTGGACAGTTAATAAAAAATTAGGTGGAGGCAGGGGTCCCTACTCCGAGTACAGAATAAAAGTCACAGCGTCTGATGCGGCAAGGGTAGTAACTGAGGTGGCTTGTAGTCAGGGCCCCACATTGGGGTCCGTCAATCACGGTCTGGGTGGCACTATGCACACAGGCACCCACAAACCAAACGCGTAGCGGCCCCAAGGTGCTGGCCACACAGTACGGGCCGCCAGGCAACGAGCCGGCAAAGCGCCATCATAAGCAAAGACGCGTGACGATCATGCCCCAGGTTGATGGTGTACTTCTGATATCGGTGAACGATATCATAGCCTAGGACCTCAAAGGCTCACCTTGAACAGACAAAGCACTGTGGGACATCCGGAGGGCAGAGAAGGCATAGGTACTCACGTTAGTGTTGCGCCCAGGTGGCGGAAGACCTACCCCGCAATGCTGGATCCGGGAGGTAAATGCACACCTGATTGTGGCAGCTAAATAGTCACGGAAGTGGCGCACATTGTGGTTCGTCTCCATAGGTGGCTGGACACTAGAAAGTAACCCGCCTCAAAGAGAGACAAGTAGCGGCGGCCATATTGAAAGTACATGTGTAGTGAGAACCGCTATGGGCGCCATCTTGTAAGGTGCAAGTAGGCGTGAAAGGTCAGTCAAGTACTTGGTCAAATCCGCAAGAGAACCCAATTAGGACAAGAATACAAATTACAGAGAGATACAGCCTTGAATGTGGTGTCATGTTAAGGCAGGTTAGCGCACCATAGGACGCAAGTGCGGTTGGGCGAAAACTAGCCGAATAGTCTATATTAAGCCCGGAGACTAAATTAAAGGGGTTAAGGTAGTAGGCCAATGGGATTGGGGTTCAAATCCCAAGGCAACGTGTCGGCAGGGGCCAAACCTCGGTACCAAGACTGGATGCGGCCGTAAAGATAAGAACCAAAACAAACCCTGTGTGGTGAAATGCCCTGAACTAGGTAGTACGTGTGCTGCAGTTGGGATCTGTTCAGGTTACTCCAGGGAATGTCTTCGTCAAGGCCATGCTTATTTGTGGCCAAACGATGAACCCATCTTTGTTCAATCTTGAACAGTGCCCCTGGGGTAATCGATGAATGTGCTGCCAATATCACCCATCTCAGGGTGTCACAGGCATGTTTAGATGTCTTAAAATGTGTGTACAGTCTTGTGGTTACTCTGTGGCATCTAATGTTACTTTTGTGTTCGGTGATGCGTGTCTTGACTGTTCTGGTGGTCATGCCTACGTAGTAGAGGTTGCAGGGGCAGGAGATCAGGTAAATGCTTTTGGGTGTATTACAATTGGTATGTTTGGTCAGTTTCCAAAAGCTCTCATAGGCGAGACCTATTGGCTTTGTCAATGCTTGTTTTCACAGTCTTGGTTACTGCTGCTGCTCCAGCCCTGCTGGTGGCCTCATCTCTCTGACAGAAGCATCTCCTCCATGTGGCATTTGTTGGGCCTAGTCCTTATTTCTGAGGTTCATTTTATCATATTGTGGTTTACCGCTTCAGAACCTGGCACTTTGAGCGTGGAGGAAAATGTCATCCATGCGGGGTGGAGCCTGGTTAGTAGGAGAGGGCGGAGCCTGGTCAGTAGGAGAGGGCGGAGCCTGGTCAGTAAGAGTGGGGAGGAACCTGGTCAGTAAGAGTGAGTGGGGCAGAGCCTGGTCAGTAAGAGATGGCAGAGCCTGGTCAGTAAGAGGGGGGGCCAGAGCCTGGTCAGTAAGAGTGGGGCGGAGCCTGGTCAGTAAGAGGGGGGGCCAGAGCCTGGTCAGTAAGAGTGGGGCAGAGCCCGGTCAGTAAGAGTAGACAGAGCCTGGTCAGTAAGAGGGGCGAAGCCTGGTCAGTAAGAGTGGGGAGGAACCTGGTCAGTAAGAGTGAGTGGGGCAGAGCCTGGTCAGTAAGAGTGGGGCAGAGCCTGGTCAGTAAGATGGGGGCCGGAGTCTGGTCAGTAACAGTGGGGCGGAGCCTGGTCAGTAAGAGGGGGTCATAATCAAGTGGAGGGAAAAAGAAGCTTTGGTCCATCCGGCTTCCAATGGTTAATTATAAATCAAGGACAATGGACCACTTGTCCTGTGTTACCAAGGTCTTGTCGGTTGTATCTGTCATAAAAAGACCCTCATACATCTACACAGGTCGAAGGCGGTATATTTTCATTCTCCGCCATTTGTGTACTGTTTCAGCATCATCATTGGGTCATTTTTTTGTAAAATGCTGACCTCCGCCTGGAGGAAGACCTTCTGGTGACTGACAGTAGTGGTCAGAAATAGATGTGAATATGTGCTCGTGATAAGGTGAAAAAATTAGGTTAAAATCCCTATGTCACTTGTAACCTCAATGATTTATTGGGAGGCAGTGAATGGGAAATTAAAAGAAAGGTGTCATGCGTTTAGAATGAGTTACTTATCATACGCACTTCTTTTTGGTCAACATGTTTCAGCCCTCTGTGCATTCTCGGGGCTTTCGTCAGGACCAAACTTGAGTATCTAGAGCCTATTTGGTTCTACATGGAATGGTATACTCACCACTCAAAATTTAATTGGTCAGATCAGTTGTATCTGTACCTGAAAGAAAAAAGGAAGGTTGGGGGGTGCAGTAATACATGAAAACTTAAACATTCCAAAGTTTCAAAAAGAGGACTGCTGGAACAGTGTTTCTCGAACATCCACAGTGGGAGTGAGTGTAGCGCAACATTGTGCATTAGGTATGGGTTAATCATCAAATGCTATGTAGGCATGGCGATTAGGTATAAAAACACAGAAGTAAGCATAAGGCTATGTCAAAATATACAATGTATATTGTGATGGTCTAGTATCAATGCCGCTTGTGGGCGGTTATATTTCCCTGATGTGCGCATATATCCCAATTAAACAAAGTCAATCATTAGTCATCAAATCGTCTGCACTTAAAAATGGAGAGACCGATAATTGAAGTAGGCGCGCTTCTAAGTTGATGAATCATGTCTAATGTAGGTGGTTACGCTGTCTAAATTAAGCACATATATCTTAGTGCAAAGTATCTCTGATAATCGGCATTTAGTAACCACTTATAATAGCGAGTGAACACAAAAGTAGGTGAATATCTTTTGTTCGTGCGCTTTTTGGTTGTGAAACCAGTCGTAAAAAAACACACAGAACTTATTTAGTTGGAACAAACAACTCTTAAACAAACCATCAATATCAATGAAGAGCATTAATGCCTGTAGATATTGGCGAGTTAGCACATTCTATGTCGAACAAGCAGATAATTCGAGTAAGATTGAGTGTTTTTAACGACATAGAACCTACACGGACAAGGATGTTTTCAGCAAACAGTCATACGGGTTGACAGTAGTATTTACCTTGTGAGCGCTTAATTGTCACGCTTCATGGAGTCACCAGCGGGCCTTTGAATGTTGATTCTGGGAAGGAAAATAAGCGTTACAGTGTCTTACTTGGGACTTGAAACGTGGCATAGGAGACCCAAGCCGCAGCTCTAGAACATAAACTAGAACTCAGGAATTACCCCACGAAGACCATCAAAAAATGCCAGAAGAGAGCAAGGAACCAGCCCAGAGAACGTTTACTTGAATCGATCCAACGAGAAGAACCAGCAGACCTGCTGACATGTGTTACCACTTACTGCACATCTACAAATACTATCAAGAAAATAATTAATAAAAATTGGAGAATTCTAATGTACAACAATCTGCATTGGCCAAAACCACGCTTTGCCAATAGACGAACACAGAACATTAAGGACATCCTTGTACACACAAGACCTACAGCTACCACAAATGATGGAACCTTAACAACCCTCTGGAACCTCAACCCTGTAGTAGGACACTATCCGCGTGGCTCGTGCTCAGTTTGCAAACTCACAAAGACGACGAAAACACTGCAACTCTTACCTAATCTCACCTGGACGCTACGTCACCATACGAACTGTAACACTACACATGTGAATTACATGATTGTATGTCCCTGTGGACTCAAATACATAGGGATGACGTGCCGTAAAGTGAAGATTCGAATCTGCGAACACAGGAGCAATGTAACCTGTAAACCAATTACAACTAAGATGAGTAAACACTACATTGAACAAAACCATGATCCTGACGACCTCAGATGGGTAGTTCTTGAGACCCTACAAACAAAATCGTACAATGCAGAGAAGATTCTTTTTGAGAAAGAGCAACGTTGGATTTATCACCTCCACACAGACACAGGAGGGATGAACGATAATATTCCGTGGCATACCCTTTCATGAAAATATTGAATCCTGAATCCTGGAACAGAATACCCTTAACCATAGAATAGCTGCCTCAGCTAATTAGTCAAGCATCACACTTGACCAAGGGATCTAGATTGACCAAGTTGGATTATCATAAAGGTTGGCAATACAGCAGGATAGACTACTACTTACACTGAGAATCCGCTGTTTCTCCAAATCCCTCTGGCCGACAATTTTCATCTATATTAGCCAGGCCTATAACAAACTAAATTTAGCCATAATTTAAAAATACAAGTTACGAGGAACTTCATTAGTCGACCATTCCCCCGCAATAATAACATTTAATCTTAGCGCCATGATTACGTACAATCTCTTATCAGGATGACACTTTAAACCACCAGCTCAATAATATGGTTCACCAAATTTCTCATTTAACAGTGACCAAGGGACCTAGCTTATCCACATCTAGCCACAACAATATATGTCTGAAGTCATGGTTTCCTTAACAATAGATTATACAAATATCTTACTGACATACTCTATCTATTTTATAGTTTAACCACAATTGACTTCTTTTCATTTAGATTAACCTCTCAATATTAACGCTATAGTCTAAAGTCTGTTTTCTAACAACAAATATGCCAACCCTTTATGCCAACCAGCTACACCATAGTCCCTTTTCCCTTTTGACCGTGACCGGGAATACAAACGAACCGGGACCAGCCCCCGCGTCATTCGGAGCACCATAGCGAGAGGCAGCACAAGTGAATCACGGTGAAACAACTGGTGAGAACTACGAGCAAACAGACTCCTATGCCGCGTTTCAAGTCCCAAGTAAGACACTGTAACGCTTATTTTCCTTCCCAGAATCAACATTCAAAGGCCCGCTGGTGACTCCATGAAGCGTGACAATTAAGCGCTCACAAGGTAAATACTACTGTCAACCCGTATGACTGTTTGCTGAAAACATCCTTGTCCGTGTAGGTTCTATGTCGTTAAAAACACTCAATCTTACTCGAATTATCTGCTCGTTCGACATAGAATGTGCTAACTCGCCAATATCTACAGGCATTAATGCTCTTCATTGATATTGATGGTTTGTTTAAGAGTTGTTTGTTCCAACTAAATAAGTTCTGTGTGTTTTTTTACGACTGGTTTCACAACCAAAAAGCGCGCGAACAAAAGATATTCACCTACTTTTGTGTTCACTCGCTATTATAAGTGGTTACTAAATGCCGATTATCAGAGATACTTTGCACTAAGATATATTAATTTAGACAGCGTAACCACCTACATTAGACATGATTCATCAACCTAGAAGCGCGCCTACTTCAATTATCGGTCTCTCCATTTTTAAGTGCAGACGATTCGATGACTAATGATTGACTTTGTTTAATTGGGATATATGCGCACATCAGGGAAATATAACCGCCCACAAGCGGCATTGATACTAGACCATCACAATATACATTGTATATTTTGACATAGCCTTATGCTTACTTCTGTGTTTTTATACCTAATCGCCATGCCTACATAGCATTTGATGATTAACCCATACCTAATGCACAATGTTGCGCTACACTCACTCCCACTGTGGATGTTCGAGAAACACTGTTCCAGCAGTCCTCTTTTTGAAACTTTGGAATGTTTAAGTTTTCATGTATTACTGCACCCCCCAACCTTCCTTTTTTCTTTCAGGTACAGATACAACTGATCTGACCAATTAAATTTTGAGTGGTGAGTATACCATTCCATGTAGAACCAAATAGGCTCTAGATACTCAAGTTTGGTCCTGACGAAAGCCCCGAGAATGCACAGAGGGCTGAAACATGTTGACCAAAAAGAAGTGCGTATGATAAGTAACTCATTCTAAACGCACGACACCTTTCTTTTAATTTCCCATTCACTGCCTCCCAATAAATCATTGAGGTTACAAGTGACATAGGGATTTTAACCTAATTTTTTCACCTTATCACGAGCACATATTCCCATCTTTTTCTGACCACTACTGTCAATCACCAGAAGGTCTTCCTCCAGGCGGAGGTCAGCATTTTACAAAAAAATGACCCAATGATGATGCTGAAACAGTACACAAATGGCGGAGAATGAAAATATACCGCCTTTGACCTGTGTAGATGTATGAGGGTCTTTTTATGACAGATACAACCGACAAGACCTTGGTAACACAGGACAAGTGGTCCATTCTCCTTGATTTATTATCAGTAAGAGGGGGGGCCAGAGCCTGGTCAGTAAGAGGGGCGGAGCCTGGTCAGTAAGAGTGGGGAGGAACCTGGTCAGTAAGAGTGAGTGGGGCAGAGCCTGGTCAGTAAGAGTGGGGCGGAGCCTGGTCAGTAAGATGGGGGCCGGAGTCTGGTCAGTAAGAGTGGGGCGGAGCCTGGTCAGTAAGATGGGGGCCGGAGTCTGGTCAGTAAGAGTGGGGCGGAGCCAGGTCAGTAAGAGGGGGGGCCAGAGCCTGGTCAGTAGGAGTGGGGCAGACCCGGTCAGTAAGAGTAGGCAGAGCCTGGTCAGTAAGAGTGAGTGGGGCAGAGCCTGATCAGTAAGAGTGGGGCGGAGCCTGGGCAGTATTAGGGGGGGGGGGTGTCAGAGCCTGGTCAGCAGGAGTGGGGCAGACCCGGTCAGTAAGAGTAGGCAGACTCTGGTCAGTAAGAGTGGGGTGGAGCCTGGTCTGTAAGAGGGGGTCCAGAGCCTGGTCAGTAGGAGTGGGGGAGCTGGTCAGTAAGAGTGGGGCGGAGCCTGGTCAGTAAGAGGGGTGCCGGAACCTGGTCAGCTAGAGTGGGGGGAAGGAACCTGGTCAGTAAGAGTGGGGGGGGTTCCCTTAAGATTTTCCCAACAATCATGCTGGCATATAATGTTATAATACATTATAGGACAAGAAGGTTGCGACAGAGGGGCATAAGGGGCAGCGGAAAGGGAGAGAAATGCGGATAGGCAGGGGCAGTATTTGAGAGAAAACACATTATTTTGTGAAATGACCAACATATTTTGAGTCTTTCCAAACAGAGAGATAGAGCGTGTGTGCGTTTTTGTATGTGTGTCTGTAGAAAAAATTTCCTGGTGAATGACACCTCACCATACTTGACTGAATTGACTTATTGTATATGTAATGTAAATGTATGTGCTTTTATGGACTTTGTATTTAAGCTCCGAATAAAGCGTTATGATATGATATATGACTGAATGCACCTGCGCCAACTATTTATAACAAAATACATTTATTGGGGATGTAACATCCCAAACACGCCCACCTGAATCCACGCCCCTATATCTGTGCTCTACATTTACAACATTTTTGCGCCCACACTGCTACTTAAGGTTTACAACCTACCACGTACCAACGATTTCACATTGTGTCCCGTCATTTAGAGCTAAAAACCTCATTTTCCAAAATGGTCCCAGAATAACTATATTTCGTCGAACGTAAGAACTTTCGAGGAGGCCCACCCCTGAACCTCACCAAATTTCACATGTTTGCCAAAGCTTTTGTACAACTGAATGTAATTAATGTGCAGTGTTGTGGAACTGTCGCATTTCACTGCTGAGAGCTCTGCTGTGAACACGCCAGAGTCCTGACATCTCCAGTGTATATATTGCCGTTTTTTGCAGCCCCAAATGAACGTGTTTATTTCTTATTTCTTATTTTAATCAAATGCCAGAAGTACCGATCCTCGCTCCCTCTGTAGAGACGTAAATCAGGGCCCAGTGTTATTCCCTCCATGGCACCGCGGATTCCATGCAGCGAGACACGAGGGCCTGACGTACACTAACGAGACATGCTATTTGTATGATTCCAGGGGGCTCATACATTAACAGACATGATTTGTCGACTCCCGGGGAGAGGTTAAGGGCTGGAGCAGGGCCCGCTGAGCTGGGGCGGCCGCCACCTCATCTGTCGCTGCTCTAATCCAGTTATCACCCCCATCACAGGCCCGGTCACTCCTCTCAAAGAGTCAACATGGCAGACAAATTCTATCAGCAGGAGCGGGGTGCCCTGGGGGGCGGCTGAAAGGTACCTGTACGTCTGCGCGCCCCCCGGCCCATGCTGGGGGTCCACCGGGGCCAGCGCCATGCTGCTTCCCTCATTCGATTAGGCCTCAGTGGGGCTCTGTGTGTCGGGGGCTCATTCAGGACACTGACGCCTCCCCGCCAAGTGGAAAACATTATAGCAAAGGCCACGGGGCCCTTTGTGTTGGAGCCTGTGGAAGGCGCTGCGCGGAGCGCCTTGGGAACCAGAGAGGCCAGCACTTCCAGACACCCCCTGAAGCACGGAACGCCTCTGCCGAGGGTCCTCAAACATGTTCATATTAAAATAAGATGTTCAGTCCTGTTTCTGCTCCCCCTCCCCAGACCCACCATAGGGAGGCAGCCTCTGCCCTGCTCTCTCAGCCTCTGCCCTGCTTTCTCAGCCTCTGCCCTGCTCTCTCAGCCTCTGCCCTGCTCTCTCAGCCTCTGCCCTGCTCTCTCAGCCTCACGCCCTGCTCTCTCAGCCTCTGCCTTGCTCTCTCAGCCTCTGCCCTGCTTTCTCAGCCTCTGCCCTGCTCTCTCAGCCCCACCCCTGCTCTCTCAGCCTCTGCCTTGCTCTCTCAGCCTCTGCCTTGCTCCCTGACCTCCTCTCCTGCTCTCTCGGCCTCTGCCCTGCCCTCCCAGCCTCACCCCCTGCTCTCTCAGCTTCCTCCCCTGCTTTCTAGCCTCTGCTCTCTCAGCCTCCTCCTCTGCTCTCTCAGCCTCTGCCCTGCTCTCTCAGCCTCTGCCCTGTTCTCTCAGCCTCTGCCCTGCTCTCTCAGCCTCCTCCACTGCTCTCTCAGCCTCTGCCCTGCTCTCTCAGCCTCCTTCCCTGCTCTCTCAGCCTCCTGCCATGCTCTCTCAGTCTCTGCCCTGCTCTCTCATCCTCTGCCCTGCTCTCTCAGCCTCTGTCCTGCTCTCTCAGCCTCTGCCCTGTTCTCTCAGCCTCTGCCCTGCTCTCTCAGCCTCCTCCACTGCTCTCTCAGCCTCTGCCCTGCTCTCTCAGCCTCCTGCCCTGCTCTCTCAGACTCTGCCCTGCTCTCTCAGCCTCTTCCCTGTTCTCTCAGCCTCTGCCACTGTTTTCTCAGCCTCTGTCCTGCTCTCTCAGCCTCCTTCCCTGCTCTCTCAGCCTCCTGCCATGCTCTCTCAGCCTCTGCCCTGCTCTCTCATCCTCTGCCCTGCTCTCTCAGCCTCTGTCCTGTTCTCTGTCTCCTGCCCTGCTCTCTCAGCCTCCTGCCCTGCTCTCTCAGCCTCCTCCCCTGCTCTCTCAGCCTCTGCAGTGCTCTCTCAGCCTCTGCCCTGCTCTCTCAGCCTCCCCCCCTGCTCTCTCAGCCTCTGTCCTGCTCTCTCAGCCTCCCCCCTGCTCTCTCAGCCTCTGCCCTGCTCTCTCAGCCTCCTCTGCTTCTCTCTCAGCCTCTGCCCCTGTTCTCTCAGCCTCTGCCCTGTTCTATCAGCCTCTGCCCTGCTCTCTCAGCCTCCTCCACTGCTCTCTCAGCCTCTGCCCTGCTCTCTCAGCCTCCTGCCCTGTTCTATCAGCCTCTGCCCTGCTCTCTCAGCCTCCTCCTCTGCTCTCTCAGCCTCTGCCCTGCTCTCTCACTCTCTGCCCTGCTCTCTCACTCTCTGCCCTGCTCTCTCAGCCTCCTCCACTGCTCTCTCAGCCTCTGCCCTGCTCTCTCAGCCTCCTCTTCTGCTCTCTCAGCCTCTACCCTGCTCTCTCACTCTCTGCCCTGCTCTCTCACTCTCTGCCCTGCTCTCTCAGCCTCCTCCACTGCTCTCTCAGCCTCTGCCCTGCTCTCTCACTCTCTGCCCTGCTCTCTCACTCTCTGCCCTGCTCTCTCAGCCTCCTCCACTGCTCTCTCAGCCTCTGCCCTGCTCTCTCAGCCTCCTCCACTGCTCTCTCAGCCTCTGCCCTGCTCTCTCAGCCTCCTCCACTGCTCTCTCAGCCTCTGCCCTGCTCTCTCAGCCTCCTCTTCTGCTCTCTCAGCCTCTACCCTGCTCTCTCACTCTCTGCCCTGCTCTCTCACTCTCTGCCCTGCTCTCTCAGCCTCTGCCCTGTTCTATCAGCCTCTGCCCTGCTTTCTCAGCCTCCTCCACTGCTCTCTCAGCCTCTGCCCTGCTCTCTCATCCTCCTCCACTGCTCTCTCAGCCTCTGCCCTGCTCTCTCAGCCTCCTCTTCTGCTCTCTCAGCCTCTACCCTGCTCTCTCAGCCTCTGCCCTGTTCTCTCAGCCTCTGCTCTGTTCTCTCAGGCTCTGCCCTGCTCTCTCAGCCTCCTGCCCTGCTCTCTCAGCCTCTGTCCTGTTCTCTCAGCCTCCTCATGTACACAGGGTGATTTTATTTCAGAGCTAGTGCTGGAGGTGAGGAGAGAGGCTAAGGATTAGTTTTCACACATGCTTGTGTTGATTTTAGCAGGGTGAGAGGTGGGCACAGTGCCGGCTTCAGGTGGGGTTTTGTGCTATTATTAGGGGCGATAGTGGTTTACACATTGTTTGCACCCTGCCACTCAATATCACTTCTTGTTCTTGGATTCTGTTGGCCAGCGGCCTTGTCCAACGATCCAAATCAATGTTAGCCAATACGGGCAGATCAACATCTTCCCAACTCAGCGTTGGCCAACGCTCACCCTTCAACATCTTCTCAACTCAATGTTGGCCAACGCTCGTCCATCAACGTCTTCTCAACGTTGGCCAATGCTCACCCATCACCATCTTCTCAACTCAACTTTGGCCAATGCTCGCCCATCAACGTCTTCTGAACCCCCGGTTGGCCAGCGCGTGCCCATCACTATCTTCTCAACTCAACTTTGGCCAACGCTCGCCCATCAACGTCTTCTGAACCCCCGGTTGGCCAGCGCGTGCCCATCACTATCTTCTCAACTCAGCGTTGGTCAACGCTCGCCCATCAACGTCTTCTCAACGTTGGCCAATGCTCACCCATCAGCGTCTTCTTAACTCAACGTTGGTCAACGCTCGCCCATCAACGTCTTCTCAAGGTTGACCAGCACGTGCCCTTCACTATCTTCTCAACTCAGCGTTGGTCAATGCTCGCCCATCAACGTCTTCTCAACGTTTGCCAATGCTCACCCATCAGCGTCTTCTGAACTCAACGTTGGTCAACGCTCGCCCATCAACGTCTACTCAAGGTTGACCAGCACGTGCCCTTCACTATCTTCTCAACTCAACGTTGGCCAATGCTCGCCCATCAACGTCTTCCACACCCAACCAGGCACCTTCGATAGCATTAGGTGACTTATCGACTACTTCCCAAACTATTGTCTGGGGCACTTCTTGCCTCTTGCAAAGCGCCGCTCGCGAGCATTCACAACTGAAAACGCTGCGCTCCTCCTGCAACCGCGGAGTCAGGTTTACGCCTCACATTGCTTCGTCGCTGGTGAGCCTCCTTTCAGCGTCTGGCGCAGGCAAGAATCAGTTGGAGAGGGTCTGGCAGAAGTTTGTGCTGGTCATGGGGGAACCAACTTCCTTTCTCTTCTTGGGGTTTCCCCAGAGCAGCACCCCATTTCCTGACACAAAACCGTTAATATTTATTTTCTCAGCAGTAAGAGAGTCCCGGTGCTGCTTGTTTGCCCCAAACACTAAAGGCAGTCCGAAGAAAGACTGGGGGGGGGGGGGCAGGAGGGGGGCCCTGCTATTCTGTTTACATCGCACATAAAGAATGGGGGGGCCCCATTCACACCGCTGACATGTGTTTTCATATCCAAGGCTCTCATTTGAGGCTGATAAATAGACCCTCGAGTCAAAGGGGCCCCTTTCTTCTCCCGAGAGAAGCTCCCCCCGCACATATTGTCTGCAGGAATTTTAACTGTTAACGATCGGTGGCCGAGGAGCTCAAGCTGTAATTGAGAAATAAATTTGATTTTGTGGGCTCTTTGGAACTAACCAACAAAGGCCCAGGTATGGGGGCTCTCTGGGGGGGTGACCTTTCACATCTGCGCTTCAGTGGAGGCTGGGGGAGCGACACAAAGGGTCTGGGAGCTGGTCTGAGCAGTGACCCAGCCGGCCATGGCTACCTGCTGCTAGCCACAATGGCCCACGTCGCGGCCAGCCTTCCCACGTGACGGCAAGCACCACAATGAGGAAGGCTGGCTGCGGCCCGAAGCCCGGTGGTGGCCACTTTATCTGCCTGAATGAGACACAGACCCTCAGAGCCCTTTATTCCCTCCACAAGGGCTGAGGGCTCTTGACGGATGCGCTTGGCCCGGATTCCAGAGGCGCTCTGCTATGGTCTCCGCCATGGCAAACCGATTAGCGCCTCTTTGTGGGGTGCGCCGCGCCCTCACTCACTGCGACTGTCATCAGCTCTTCCTAAGCGTCCGCATCACATCTGCGCGCCAAAATGCAACGTTTGCGCCAAACCCATGATTCACCTTATCAGAACTACCACATATTTACTCCATCCTTTAAGTACCAGCGGGTGAAGAGCTGACGTCACCCAGCAGATCTGCAGAAGTGTTTGCCAGCGACCCCCTCAGTAGACTTGGCTGCTGTTCATACTCAGGGAGAGCACAGAGTTGACAACCTTCCTGGCATATGGTCAGGTACTGCCGAGCCCCCCACCTCCCTTAAACCCTCCATGGGGTGGGGCCCCTTACCCCAAGCTGGTCGCCTTCCCTCTTCCCCCAAGGCACACAACTTCATCAATACCAGTTTTTGGGTCGTGAACCCCGGCCGTATTTATTACAGAACAATAATCAAAACATTAATATATTTACAGTATGTACATAATACGCAAAAAGTCCAGTCCATTACATTGATAGGTACAGTACGTCATTTGGATAACCTTAGCATGTTTATAATACATAGCCATTCCGATCTTAAACTAATCATTCAACAACATCACATTCTCTTTCTGTGTATCCCTGTTAGAGCCTACGGCAAAGTCAATGACTCGCCCCATCTCTCGATCAAGCTAGGTCCCAAACTCCTACCGGAGTGACCTTGCGCAGTGGGCCCCGTTCACCGGAAGGATACCTCACACCCCGGGCACCCCCTACGCCCACCCCCTACGCCCTCCACGCTATCTCCATAAGGGGCCCGTGCAGTTATGCGCAGCTTACTTGCTCACCAATCATGACCTTACCGCTGACCAAGGAATAGCAACTCTAAATACGACAAATTTATCCCCTACAAAGGAAAAACGTTAATAGTGAACATTTATTTTACAGAACGAAAAGGGCACATAACCTTACAATCCTTACTTAACCAACGGGAAAACACATTACATTACAATTCTTATTAAACAGAAGGAAAAAACACATAACAGAGCATTCCTCAACAACTTGTGCCTTAGGGGATGGTGGGTGGGTGAAATAGTTGGGACCTCTGATTGAGGTCCTGGCGTGTGGGCAGTCAGCTGTTGGAGCGGCGAGGAAAGAGATCCCTCCAGCCGCTCCATAGCCTGTTATAGCCAATTGCACCCGGCAGCCGGTTCTAACCGGCTTTGCCGGCGTAACAGCCACGTATGACCCGGAACTTGCGGCGTGTCCGAGTTCGTCCCCACCTGCAGAAGGGGCACTTAACTCCAATATTCAGTTCCAAGCTAAGGGCTTCATTTATGAGGAATTGGCGAAGGGAAGCACCGCAAGTCTTTTTGCTGCGCTGCCCTACGACAATGTGGAAGGGCAAGAATGCACCGTAGTTATGAAATGTGGTGTATTCCTGCACCAGCCCTGTCGCACTATTTGCTGCCTCGAGCCAACGTATGCGACGGCGCATCCCTTGCAGCCAGGATTGTCTTAGTGCAGGAAGGGGCACCTTCCAGCACACGAACAACCCCAAAAGGTGTTTTGCTCTTTCCATGTGAGCTGCAGAATGTAGCGCACATGGAAAGAAGAAAGAATCGCCTGCTCTGGGGAGGCGTAAGATTTTGGCCCTGCCCCAGGTTTACGTGATTAAGTAAATCTGGGGAGCGTCAAAACCCACGGGTGCTGCGTGGGAAAGCCCACTGCGATGGCTGTGGAGCGCCTCCTTGACACAGAATAAAGCAGGGCAGCGACTGGTGATGCTTTCTCTCACTCCATATCTATGAGGCCATGAATAGACACGCAGTGTCTTTGCGTCACGTCGTAGATTTGATTGAGACGCCTGCCCCGTCGGAGCATCATATAAAGGGACGCTCCGGCGGTGCAAGCCTCTCATAAATATGCCCCTAAAGATGGAAGAGCTTAAGGCGCAGAAAACAAGTCTTCGAAAGGCTTATTCCAAACCCTCTCCGGCGAAGGAGCCGGGAGTGGGGTGACACACCCTCACCGGCGGAAGAGCCGGGAGTGGGGTGACAGCCTCACCGGCGGAGGAGCCGGGAATGGGTGACACACCCTCACCGGTGGAGGAGCCGGGAGTGGGTGACACACCCTCACCGGCGGAGGAGCCGGGAGTGGGTGACATACCCTCACCGGTGGAGGAGCCGGGAGTGGGTGACACACCCTCACCGGCGGAAGAGCCGGGAGTGGGGTGACACCCTCACCGACGGAAGAGCCGGGAGTGGGGTGACAGCCTCACCGGCGGAGGAGCCGGGAATGGGTGACACACCCTCACCGGTGGAGGAGCCGGGAGTGGGTGACACACCCTCACCGGCGGAGGAGCCGGGAGTGGGTGACATACCCTCACCGGTGGAGGAGCCGGGAGTGGGTGACACACCCTCACCGGCGGAGGAGCCGGGAGTGGGTGACACATAGGAATGGGATGTTGTGGAGTCGCAGTTGCCACTCTTTGTTCTAAGGAGGGGTTTATTTATACCCGAGTAGGAGGTCTCCATTTCACACGACAAACATTTTGACTCGATTGATTCAGTACCTTTTAATAAGATATAGAGATCAGATTTCGTTGCCGTCTACAGGAAGATTTCAAGTAAACTGAAAATTCATGAAGTGTACGATTTACTTAACCTTGCAGCTTCTGGGTGAAAATTTGGGCTTTTGCAAGAATTTTGTTGGCATATATTTTGTTAAATGTCCACAAATTATTACTGAACGAGATGTGTTTCACAGTACACGGGCACCACATGCCCGGGTTGACCAGTTTTTCAAGCAGCACAGAACAAATCCAAATGTGCTGCACTGTGCTGTACAAGGATGAAACAGCACAGAGCCCGCAGCTGCCGCCACCTCGTGGAGCGTCGCTCTGCCAACGCTTCCTTGTGTGGCAAACAGCCTCGCACCAGGGTGCACAGGTGAGCGTGCGCTGTCTTGCACAGAATTGGCACTGGAAGCATCCCTGCCAGTACAGTCTCATTCCCAGACAGATCCAGAAGGACTGCATGCCTTACTTAAGTGCTGTGCCCTGCAGCACACATTCAACATTTGTTTAACACTTGCCGATGCGGCGAGCACAATGTAAGTGTTTTTCTTTTTTTTTTTAAATAAAATTGTATCTATCCCGTCATCTGTCACCTCCCTCCCACCCAACCCGCCTCACCGCTCTTACCTGTGCCAGTCGCGCCTGAGTACTTCGCCTTCTGATAAAAAACCTAATTTGTTTTATTCCTTATTGCAAAGATCCCCATCATTGTCAATGCCATTTATATGTAGTGTTGATACTGCTAGCGAGTTCCTAAGCAGTGTTAGACTGCCCTTGAAGGCTTGTGAGCTCGTGAGGGGGCGCTGCTTGTAGAAATACTTCATGGGGTTTAAAAGCACCTGCTTCAGAGTTCCTTGGCTGGCCACAATTTTCAGGCAACTATGCAAATGTCATGATAACTAAAGTGGTTAATGTTCCTGCTGGAGAGAGATCTAAGTTTTTCCAATGGCACTTTTGACTCCTCATAAAGTAGTGCAGTGGGATAATGTACCTACTTCGAAGTGTAGCATGCAGATGACGGAACTGTATTTTATGTGGATAGCTCAGTGGGTTACTGCTTTTGTTACAGAGATCTTTTTGTTACTTACAGTTCATAAGTAACAGTCCTGATATAGCACAGTGAGCTATGAACTGCCATCAAAGCCCGCATGGCATAAGTTAGACAGCCCTGTTTCTCCCCAGTCTTTCGTTATCCTAATGTTGGTAAATACAGTTAATTTGGGTAGAAATACATTCTTATGATGTGAGAGGGGGTACGGAAAGATGAGGGAAACTGCTGGAGGGTGGTAGTGAGGGAACCTGTGGAGAAGGAAGCAATGGGTTACGCTAAAAATGCGGGCCCTGCCTGTGCATGAGAGGAGCTATAGGGGTCCCTGAAGACTTATAGGTGCAGGCCTGTGTATGAGAGGAGTGGTGTGTGCTCCTGAAGGATGGTAGGTGAGTGCCTTGCATGACGAGAGTAGTGTGTGCCCCTGTAGGATTGTAGTTGCATGTTTGCAGATCAGAAGAGTAGCGCGTGCCCCTGAAGGATTGTAGTTCCTTGTATGAGAAGAGTAGTGTGTGCCCATGAATGGTTTGTAGGTGCATGCCTGTGCATGGGAAGAGTAGTGTGTTCCCCTGAACGTTTGTAGGTGTGTGCCTTGTATGAGAAGAACCGTGTGTGTCCCGAAGCTTTGTAGGTGTGTGCCTGTGTATGGGAAGAGTAGTGTGTGCACCTGTAAGGTTGTAGGTGCCTGCCTGTGTATGGGAAGAGTAGTGTGTGCCCCAGTAGGATTGTAGGTGTTTGTCTGTGTTTGGGAAGAGTAGTGTGTGCTCCTAAAGGTTTGTAGGTGCATGCATTGCTTGAGAAGAGTAGTGTGCGCCCTTGAAAGCTTGTAGAGCGTGCCTTGTATGAGAAGGGTAGTGCGTGCCCTTTAGGAGAAGAGTAGCATGTGCCACTGAACGATTGTAGGTGCATGCCTGCATATGAGAAGAGTAGTGTGTGCCACTGAAGGATTGTAGGTGCGTGCCTGTATATGAGAAGAGTAGTGTGTGCCACTGAAGGATTGTAGGTGCGTGCCTGCATATGAGAAGAGTAGTGTGTGCCCATGAAGGATTGTAGCTGCGTGCCTGTGTATGGGAAGAGTAGTGTGTGCCCATGAAGGATTGTAGGTGCGTGCCTGTGTATGGGAAGAGTAGTGTGTGCCACTGAAGGATTGTAGGTGCGTGCCTGCATATGAGAAGAGTAGTGTGTGCCACTGAAGGATTGTAGGTGCGTGCCTGCATATGAGAAGAGTAGTGTGTGCCACTGAAGGATTGTAGGTGCGTGCCTGCATATGAGAAGAGTAGTGTGTGCCACTGAAGGATTGTAGGTGCGTGCCTGCATATGAGAAGAGTAGTGTGTGCCACTGAAGGATTGTAGGTGCGTGCCTGCATATGGGAAGAGTAGTGTGTGCCACTGAAGGATTATAGGTGCATGTCTGTGTATGAGAAGAGTAGTGTGTGCCCATGAAGGATTGTAGGTGCGTGCCTGCATATGAGAAGAGTAGTGTGTGCCACTGAAGGATTGTAGGTGTGTGCCTGCATATGAGAAGAGTAGTGTGTGCCCATGAAGGATTGTAGGTGCGTGCCTGTGTATGGGAAGAGTAGTGTGTGTCCATGAAGGATTATAGGTGCATGTCTGTGTATGGGTAGAGTAGCGTGTGCCCCTGTACGATTGTAGGTGCAGGCCTGTGTATAAAAAAGTATCGGTGGATGTTGAAGGGTTGTAGGTGTGTGCCTTGTATGGGAAGAGTAGAGGGTGCCCATGAAGGATTGTAGGTGCATGCCTGTGTACAGTGCTTAATTTGTAAAATAATAAGTACCGGGGCTCTGATCAGGAGGCCATTGCAGCTTGCGCCACCCATCGCCCTTGCCATCGCTGTCAAAACAACTACTACCCATCTCTCTCGCCTACAAGTGCAACAGTTAAGATTATTCCAGGTCCCCAAAGCTAAAGGAATGGCTGGGGAGGCAGGGATTAGTACTTTCAATGTATATTGTATTCATAAACAACCGTTGTTCTGCTCATCTCTAAATTAGATGAGCAGCGCCACCATGTGGCAGATTGTCTTAAGTGCAGTGTTGCCAATTAAGTGCCGGTGCCGAGCACTGGAAACCAATTAGGTTCTGATACTGGGCACCTTAAACCATCGGCTCAAGTTAAGCACTGCCTATGTATGAGAAGAGTAGTGTGAGCCCCTGAAGGATTGTAGGTGTGTGTCTGTGTATGAGGAGAGTAGTGTGCACACCTGTAGGAGTGTAGATGTGTGGTTTGTATGAGAGGAGTAGTGTGTGCCCCTGACGGCTGTAGGTTCGTGCCTTGTATGAGAAGAGTAGTGTGTGCCCCTTATGGAATATAGGTGCAGGCCTGTGTATGAGAAGAGTAGTGTGTGCCCTTGAAGGATTGTAGGTGTGTACCTGTGTATGAGGAGAGTAGTGTGTACCCCTGTGGATTGTAGGTGTGTGCCTTCTATGAGTAAAGTAGTGTGTGCCCCTGAAGGATTGTAGGAAAAGGCCTGTGTATGAGAAGAATAGTGTGTACCCCTCAAGGATTGTAAGTGCGTGGCTGTGTATGAGTAGAGCAGTGTGTGCCCCTGAAGGATTGTAGGTGAGTGCCTTATTTGAGAAGAGTATTGGGGGCCCCTGAAGGCTTGGAGGTGCACAACCCTTATAACACTGTGCAACACGTGATGCACTATCCTCTTAACTCTCTGCCACTTGCACTGAACTACCCTCATAACCCAGTGCCACCTGCACTGCAATGCCCTCAATCCTGTGCCACCTGCACTACCCTCATAGCCCTGCATCACCTCCACTGCACTACCCTCATAACACTGTGCCATCTGCACTACACTACCATCAACACATTGTGCTGCCTGCAAATCTATCAATCAATCAATCAATCAATCAATCATTTGTAAAGCGCACTACATACCCACGAGGGTCTCAAGGCGCTGGGAGGTGGGGGCAGGGGGCCGCTACTGGTCAAACAGCCAGGTCTTGAGTATCTTCCTGAAGGTCAGCAGGTCTTGGGTCTGTCATAGGCTCAGTGGGAGGGTGTTCCAGGTCTTGGCGGCGAGGTGGGAGAAGGATCTTCCGTCGGTGGTTGTTCTCCAGATGCGAGGGACGGTGGCGAGTGCGAGGTCAGTGGACCTGGCGGTTGGGGATGTAGAAGGAAAGTTGCCTGTTGAGGTAGGCTGGGCTGGTCTTGTGGAGTGCCTTGTGTGCGTGGATGAGGAGCTTGAAGGATATCCTCTTGTTGACAGGGAGCCAGTGCAGGTTTCTCAGGTGGGGAGTGATGTAGCTGTGGCGTGGTACATCGAGGATCAGTCGTGCAGAGGCGTTTTGGATGCGTTGCAGACGTTTGATGAGCTTGGTCGGGGCTCCCGCGTAGAGGGCGTTTCCGTAGTCGAGTCTGCTGCTGACGAGAGCCTGGGTGACTGTTCTTCTTGTGTCTGTCGGAATCCACCTGTAGATCTTGTGGAGCATGCGGAGGGTGTTGAAGCAGGAGGAGGAGACGGCGTTGATTTCCTTGGTCATGGAGAGCGTTGAGTCGAGGATGATTCCCAGGTTGCGTGCGTGGTCGGTGGGTGTCGGGGCTGTGCCCAGTGCCGTCGGCCACCAGGAGTCATCCCAGGCTGAAGGGTTGGAGCCGAGGATGAGGACCTCCGTCTTGTCCGTGTTCAGCTTCAGTCGGCTGATCTTCATCCAGTCGGCGACGGCCTTCATTCCTTCATGAAGGTTGGATTTGGCGGTGATGGGTTCCTTGGTGAGGGAGAGGATCAGTTGGACGTCGTCGGCGTAGGAGATTATGTTGAGGTCATGCTGTCGGGCGACATGTGCAAGAGGGGCCATGTAGATGTTGAACAGTGTCGGGCTGAGGGAAGAGCCCTGGGGTACGCCGCAGATGATCTCGGAGGCTTCAGGTCGGAAAGAGGGGAGGCGGACGCTCTGGGTTCTGCCGGAGAGGAAGGAGGTGGTCCATTCCAGAGCCTTGTCTCTGATCCCTATGGTGTGGAGGCGTGTGCGTAGTGTGCGGTGGCAGACAGTGTTGAAGGTGGTAGAGAGGTCCAGGAGGATGAGGGCCACGGTCTCACCGTTGTCCAGCAGGATCCTGATGTCGTCGGTGGCGGCGATGAGGGCAGTCTCAGTGCTGTGGTTACTGCGGAACCCTGACTGGGAAGGGTCCAGGATTCTGTTTTCTTCAGGGTATCGGGTTAGCTGTCTGTTGACAATCTTCTCGATGACCTTGGCTGGGAACGGAAGCAGGGAGATGGGCCGGAAGTTCTTGAGGTCTCTTGGGTCCGCCTTGGGTTCTTTGAGTAGGGCGTTGATCTCGGCATGTTTCCAGCTCTCTGGGAAGGTCGCGGTCTCGAGGGAGAGATTGATGACGTTGCGCAGATGGGGTGCGATGAAGCTGCTGGCTTTGTTGAATATGTGGTGTGGGAAAGGGTCTGACGGGGAACCGGAGTGGATTGTGCTCATGGTCTTGATGGTGCTCACTTTGGCCCAGGCTAGAAGGAGGTCGTGGTCGATGGTGTGCGGAGAGTCTGTTGTGTTGATATCTGTTGGGGCTGTCTGGGTGTTGAAGCTGTCGTGGATGTCTGCTATCTTGCGGTGGAAAAATGCGGCGAGGGAGTCGCACAGGGCTTGCGACGGCAGGATGTCATTGGTGTTGGAGCTGGGGTTTGAAAGTTCCTTCACGATGTTGAAGAGCTCCTTGTTATTTTGTGCGTTGTTGTCTAGGCGGTCTTTGAAGGGGGTCCTCTTGGCAGTCCTGATGAGGTGATGGTGGTTGCGGGTGGCATCCTTGTGGGCTGCGTGGCTGCCCGGAGTCTGCTTACTGTGCCATTTCTTCTTTAGTTTCCGGCAGGCTCGCTTGGAGGTTAGGTGAACCAGCTGGCCCTCTTGCTGGTGTCTCTGTAGGAGGGTTTCTTCAGTGGGGCGAGGGTGTTGGCGCAGTCGTCGATCCAGCGTCTGAGGTTGTGGGCAGCGTTGTTGGTGTTGTAGAGTTCGATGGGTGGACTGAGAGCGAGGTTTGCGTGTAGTTGGTCTTCGGTGATTTTGCTCCAGCAGCGGCGGGGGATCTGTTGGGTGTGGTGGTGTGTGGTGGGTTTCTCGAAGGTGAAGTCGATGCAGAGGTGGTCGGTCCAGGGGAGTTCAGGGGTTTGGCTGAAGGAGACGTGGGAGCTTGAGGAGAAGACAGGGTCGAGCGCGTGGCCAGCGGAGTGGGTAGGCGTTGTGGCGAGTTGCTTCAGTCCGAAGTTGGTGAGGTTATCGATCAGGGTGGTGGAGTTGCTGTCGTTGTTGTTCTCAAGGTAAAAGTTCAGGTCTCCGAGGAGGATGTAGTCGGTGGAGGTCAGGGCGTGCGTTCTGATGAAGTCAGCGATGGAGTCGCTGAACTGGAGTCGGGGTCCGGGGGGTCTAGTAGACAAGGGTGCCTCTGAGGGTGGAGTTGGGGTCTGTGTGGATCTGGAAATGCATGTGTTCGGCGGTGCTGAGAGTGTCGTTGGTGCTGGTCGAGACCCTGATGCTGTTCTTGTGGACGATGGCTACCTCACTACCCTCATAACACTGTGCCACCTGCATTACACTACACTCGCCGAACTGTGCCACCTGCACAGCACTACCCTCATAACACCATGCCACCAGCACTTCACAACTCTCATAACACTGTGCCACCTGAACTGGACTACCCTCATAACCCTGTGCCACCTGCACTACACTATCCTCATAATACTGTGCCACCTACAATACACTTTCCTCATAACACTGTGCTGCCTGCAATGCACAATCCTCGATCCCCCTGTGCCACCTGCAATGCATTGCCATCATAACACTGTACCACCTGCACTACCCTCATAACACAGTGCCACCTGCAATGCACTACCATCATAACAATGTGCCACCTGCAATGCACTGTCCTCAAACACCCTATGCCACCTGCAAAGCACTACCCTCATAACCCTAGGCCACCTGTACTGCACTGCCCTCAAAACACTGTGCCACCTGCAATGCACTATCCTCATAACACTGTGCTGCCTGCAACTCACTACCCTCATAACACTGTGCCACCTGCACTGCAATACCCTCATAACACAGTATCATCTGCAATGCACTATCCTCATAACACTGTGCTGCCTGCAACTCACTACCCTCATAACACTGCACCACCTGCACTGCACTACCCTCATAACCCTATGCCACCTGCAATGCAATATACTCAATCCCCTTGCCACCTGCAATGCACTACTCTCATGCCACTATGCCATCTGCACTGCACTACCCTCATAACACTGTGCAAGCCTGCCCTCATATCATTGTGCTACCTGCAATGCACCACCCTCCTAACCCTGAAACACCTGCACTGCAGTACCCTCATAACCTTGCACCACCTCCAACATAACACTGTGCCACCTGCATTGGACTACCCTCATAACACTGTGCCATTTGCACTACACTACCATCAACACACTGTGCTGCCTGCAATGCACTACCCTCATAACACTGTGCCACCTGAACTGGACTACCCTCAGAACCCCATGCCACCTGCACTACACTACCCTCATAATACTGTGCCACCTACAATACACTATCCTCATAACACTGTGCCACCTGCAATGCACAGTCCTCAATCCCCCTGTGCCACCTGCAATCCACTACCATCAACACACTGTGCTGCCTGCAATGCACTACCCTCATAACACTGTGCCACCTAAACTGGACTACCCTCAGAACCCCATGCCACCTGCACTACACTACCCTCATAATACTGTGCCACCTACAATACCATATCCTCATAACCCTGTGCCACCTGCAATGCACTACCATCATAACACTGTGCCACCTTCAATGCACAGTGCTCAATACCCCTGTGCCACCTGTAATGCATTATGCTCATAACACTGTGCCACCTGCACTGCACTACCCTCATAACACAGTGCCACCTTCAATGCACTACCATCATAACAATGTTGCATCTGCAATGCACTGTCCTCAACCCCCCCCCTTTACCGCCTGCAATGCACTACCCTCATAACCCTAGGCCACCTGTACTGCACTGCCCTTATAACACTGTGCCACCTGCAATGCACTATCCTCATAACACTTTGCCACCTGCAACTTACTATCCTCATAACACTGTGCCACCTGCACTGCACTACACTCATAACCCTATGCCACCTGCAATGCAATATACTCAATCCCCCATGCCACCTGCAATGCACTACTCTCATACCACTGTGCCATCTGCACTGCACTACCCTCATAACACTGTGCAATCCTGCCCTCATATCACTGTCCCATCTGCAATGCACCACCCCTAACCCTGCACCACCTGCACCGCAGTACTCTCATAACCCTGCAGCACCTCCAACATAACACTGTGCCACCTGCACTGGACTACCCTCATAACATTGTGCCATGTGTACTACACTGCCATCAACGCACTGTGATGCCTACAATGCACTACCCTCATAACCCTGTGCCACCTGCACTACACTACTCTTGCAGCACTGTGCCACCGGCACTACACTACCCTCAAAACACTATGCCACCCGCACTTTACACCCCTCATAACACTGTGCCACCTGCACTGGACTACCCTTATACGCCTGTGCCACCTGCACTACACTACCCTCATGATACTGTGCCAACTACAATGCACTATCCTCATAACTCGGTGCCACCTGCAATGCATTGCCCTCATAACACTGTGCCACCTGCACTGCACTACCCTCTTAAAACAGTGCCACCTGCAATGCACAACCATCATAACACTGTGCCATCTGCAATGCACTATCCTCAATCCCCTTTGCCACCTGCACTGCACTACCCTCATAACACTGTGCCATCTGCACTGCACTACTCTCATAGCCCTAGGCCACCTGTACTGCACTTCCCTCATAACACTGTGCCACCTGTAATGCACTATCCTCATAGCACTGTGCCTTCTGCAACTCACCACCCTCATAACACTGTGCCACCTGCACAGCAATACCCTCATAACACTGTGCCACCTGCACTGCACTACCCTCATAACACTGTGCCACCTGCAATGCACTATCCTTAATCCCCCATGCCACCTGCAATGCACTACCCTCATAACACTGTGCTGCCTGCAATGCACTATCCTCATAACACTGTGACCCTGCAATGCACTTTCCTTAATCCCCCATACCACCTGCAATGCGCTGCCCTCATAACTCTGTGCCACCTGTACTGCACTACCCTCATAGCCCTGAACCACCCACATTGCATTACTCTCAAAACACATTGCCACCTGCACTGCACTACCATCATAACCCTATGCCACCTGCATTGCACTAGCCTCAATCCCCCATGCCACCTGCAATGCACTACCCTCATAACACTGTGCTATCTGCTCTGCACTACCCTCATAACACAATGCCACCTGCAATACACTACCCTCATAACACTGTGCTATCTGCTCTGCAATAACCTCATAACACAATGCCACCTGCAATGCACTACCCTCATAACTCAATGCCACCTCAAATGCACTACCCTCATAACACTGTGACCCTGCAATGCACTATCCTCATAACACTGTGACCCTGCAATGCACTATCCTCAATCCTTGTGCCACCTGCAATGCAGTATCCTCATAAACCTATACCACCTGTAAAGCACTATCCTCAACCCCCATGCCACCTGCAATGCACTACCCTCATAACACTGTGTCATCTGCACTGCTCTACCCTCATAACACAGTGCAACCTGCAATGCACTACCCTCATAACACTGTGATACCTGCACTGCACTACCCTCATAACACAGTGACCCTGCAATGCGACTATCCTCAATCCCCGGTGCTGCATGCAATGCACTACCCTCATAACCCCTGTGCCACCTGCACTGCACTGCCCTCATAACCCTGTGCCACCCACACTGCATTACTCTCATAACGCAGTGCCACCTACAGTGCACTACCCTCATAACCCTATGCCACCTGCAATGCAGTATCCACAATCCCATGTGCCACCTGCAATGCACTACTCTCATAACACTGTGCTATCTGCTCTGCACTACCCTCATAACACAATGCCACCTGCAATGCACTACCCTCATAAAACAAAGCCACCTCAAATGCACTACCCTCATAACACTGTGACCCTGCAATGCACTATCCTCATAACACTGTGACCCTGCAATGCACTACCCTCAATCCTTGTGCCACCTGCAATGCAGTATCCTCATAAACCTATACCACCTGTAAAGCACTATCCTCAACCCCCATGCCACCTGCAATGCACTACCCTCATAACACTGTGTCATCTGCAGTGCCTTACCCTCATAACACAGTGCAACATGCAATGCACTACCCTCATAACACTGTGATACCTGCACTGCACTACCCTCATAACACAGTGACCCTGCAATGCATTATCCTCAATCCCCCATGCTGCATGCAATGCACTACCCTCATAACCCCTGTGCCACCTGCACTGCACTACGCTCATAACCCTGTGCCACCCACACTGCATTACTCTCATAACGCAGTGCCACCTACAGTGCACTAACCTCATAACCCTATGCCACCTGCAATGCACTATGCACAATCCCATGTGCCACCTGCAATGCACTACCCTCATAACACTGTGCTATCTGCTCTGCACTACCCTCATAACACAATGCCACCTGCAATGCACCACCCTCATAACCCTGTACCACCTGCACTGCAGGAACCTCATAACCCTGTGCCACCTGCACTGCATTACCCTCATAACACTGTGCCACCTGCACTGCACTATCCTCAATCCACTGTGCCACCTGCAATGCACTGCCCTCATAACACTGTATGATCTGCACCGCACTACCCTCATAACACTGTGTCATTTGCACTGCACTACCCTCATAACACTGTGCCACCTACAGTGCACTACTCTCATAACCCTGTGCCACCTGCAATACACTACCCACATATCACTGTGCCACCTGCAATGCACTACCCTCATAACCCTGCACCACCTGCACTGCAGTACCCTCATAACCCTGTGCCACCTGCAATGCACTATCCTCAATCTCCTGTGCCACCTGCAATGCACTAACTTCATAACACTGTGCCACCTGCAATGCACTATCCTCATAAGCCTATACCACCTGCAATGCACTATCTTCAACCCCTGTGCCACCTGCAATGCCCTACCCTCATAACACTGTGCCATCTGCACTGCACTACCCTCATAACACAGTGCAGCCTGCAATGCAGTATTATCATAATACTGTGACGCCTTCAATACATTACCCTCATAACACTGTGCCACCTGCAATGCACTGTCCTCATGACACTGTGCCATGTGCAATGCACTATGATCAAAACACTGTGCCACCTGCACTGCACTATCCTCAATCCCCTGTGCCACCTGCAATGCTCTACCCTCATAGCACTGTGCCAGCTGCACTGCACTACCCTTATAAAACTATGCCACCTGCAATGCACTCCCATCATAACCCTGTGCCACCTGCCCTGCACTACCCTCATAGCCCTGCACCACCTCCACTGCACTACCCTCATAACACTGTGCCATCTGCACTACACTATCATCAAGGCACTGTGCCACCTGCAATGCACTGTCTTCATAACACTATGCCACCAGCACATCACAACCCTCATAACACTGTGCCACCTGCACTGCACTGCCCTCGCAGCACTGTGCCACCTGCACTGCACTACCCTCATAACACGATGCCACCTGCACTTCACAACCCTCATAACACTGTGCCACCTGCACTGGACTACCCTCATAACCCTGTGCCACCTGCACTACACTACCCTCGTGATGCTGTGCCACCTACAATGCACTCTCCTAAATCCCCCATGCCACCTGCAATGCAGTCCTCTGAATGACACTGCAACCACACACATGACTGCCTCACAGTGTTGCTCCAGCACACAGCACTACTTCCCACAAAGCACTGTTCCACTGGCACTATACACCTGCTTGTGCTCTATACCAGCTGCACTGCACCTCGTAGACAGCACTGCTTCCCACTCAAAGAAGTGCTTCTTACTAGAGGCGGGAGAAATATGCTGCCGGGTGCCATGGACACACCTTTGCACCATAGTGCAAGGGTGTCTCCATGAGGCTACCCTAGGTTTTGTACTGGAAGGGAAACCTTTCAGTAGAAAATACCGTGCCTAGACTAACTTGAAACCTTTTCCCTCCTTGCATGTCTGCTGTACAGTGCAGCGTCAGAAAAGAAAGGAGAAATGAAAGCATTCCACCATCATAGCGCCTATCTGAAATGAGCGCTATTTCTCACGCTAAAACCTGTCTACTTTTTTAAGTAAATAGGCTTGGCATCAGGAAATATTGGGTGGTTGCATGGGAACGCCCACGCACCACCCATGGTACGACCCCTTGGCACTAAGTAATGCAAAGTGGCGCTATAGTCTGCTATGCGCTACTTTTGACTGTTTTACAGCACTAAACAAGTTTAGCGCTGGAAAGTAAATCAGTAAAAAATGTTGTGCATCCTTTTGCATCACTTTTTGTGTTAAACTTAGTAAATAGACCCTTTCCGGCTCAAAGTCGGCTCAATGTCCTTTTAGACTAGACAAATCACTTACTTTCCCAGTTCCTATGAAAATGACCTTGTGTAAAGTAACTGGTGCTCGCTTAAAGCACTCTAATCCCTTTGGGTCCAGTTGGCGCTACATAAAACTGCACAAAGAGTTAAAAACAAAGGGGCATATCTACAAGGCGGCGATATAAAATTATCGCTGCTTTTGTGGCCGTGTTCGGCCAAAAAGTGGCGATAATTTTATCGCTTTATTAGCAAGGTCACGCTGTCGCATGAAACCTTTCCTTAGCGCCTGAATTCCTAACGCCCATCTTTGCATCTCTAATGAGATGCAAAGTGGGCGTTCCTGCCCAGGATAACGGGAGAAATGTCGCTTAGTGACATTTCTCCTATTGTCAAGCCTCACGCAAAGCAGCATAGCGACAAGAAAAGTAGCGATAACCTCTGTTATCGCTACTTTCCTTACGCCTGCTTTGAAACTGACTTAGCCATGATATCCTATGTAAGGTGGATATCATGGCTAAGTATGGGGCATATCAACAAGGACTTTATCTCTGCTTTTTTGGCTTTAAAAGCCAAAAAAGCAGAGATAAAACTAGCACCCTATCAACAACAGGGTGCTAACACGCAAATTTGCATGTTAGCACCCTTTTACTCTACGCTTCCCCTTGCATCTCTAATGAGATGCAAAGGGGGCGTTCCAGAGTAAAATAATAGGAGAAATGTCGCTAAGCGACATTTCTCCTATTATCAAGAATGACGCTAACCCTGTTAGAGACAAAAAAAGCAGCGCTAACCGCGGTTAACGCTGCTTTTTTACGTCTGCTAATTTTCAGACTTAGCCATGATATCCTATGGAAGGAGGATATCATGGCTAAGTTTGCCTGTCCCTATCAACAAGGTAACGTGAGATTATCGCTGGGTTTCCAGCGATAATCTCACGTTAGCCTGTTAGCGTGTAGATTTTTATCGCTATTGAGATAAGCGTTGCTAATAGCACGCTATCTCAGCGATAAAAATTCACGCTAGCCGGCGATAATTATCCTCACGCTAAGAGCGCTGAGCGATAATTATCGCCGGTTGTTGTTGATATGCCCCAGAGTGAGGCCCTATCAGCAAGCTATCGCCAAACTTCGTGGGATTATCGCTGGGTTTCCAGCGATAATCTCACGTTTGGCAGTTAGCGCTAGGATTTTTATCGCTTTTGAGATAAGCGTTGCTAATAGCACGCTATCTCAGCGATAAAAATCCACGCTAGCCGGCGATAATTATCCTAACGCTAAGTGCGCTTAGCGATAATTATCGCCGGTTGTTGCTGATATGCCCAAAAGTGATAAGATTAACAAAAGGAAACACAAATCGTTGACACACATATGCAGGCATGGACTGGCCTGCAAAGAAACGTGTCCGTGGCTCTGAAAGGCTAATCCACTGAGGCGAAGCCTGTCGAATGCCAGGGGGCAATTAAAAGATGCGCCCCCTTTATTCAACAAAACCCAATGAGGCCTTGAAGTCAGGCTTGCTGTCCCGGTCTAATATCAGAATAGAGTCCAGTAGAGGACAAACATTCACCTACTGCTGAGGAACGGGTGAGGTATGACCCGCTCAGGCTGCGACTAGGACACCCTGCTGAGATGGTGCATGTGGGAGTGTTTAGAGGTACAATGACTCGGACTGCTGTGAGTGGAGCGCAGGAATGACTCCACGGGTCGCATTAAATTATCGAGTGGATAAGTGAGATAACAGGCAGTTTGTCACTAATCTTCGCACTTGTAGTGGCTGATTTGTATAAAATAAAACCAGAAAAACTGGATCCATTGCAGCTCCCCCGCTTAAATTGTGGGATCTTGAGCAAATATTTTACTTCGTAGCACTTACTGAACACACGGCACTAACCGGCACAGACCCCCCTGCTTGTGAGGACCCCCCCCCACACACACACACAGAGCCCCGCCTCTCGGTGCTCACCAGCAATGCCCTCCCTGCCCCACCCAGATCTGCCCTCGCGCGCCTTCTCCCGCTTCACCAACGAGAAATAACAAATCAACCAGCAGGGGTGGGGGCTCGGGGGCCTCGCCCCACCCCACAACACAGAGATGGGAGATAAGGTGAACCCCGCCCCCCCCCTCTAAACAGACACCCCACCTGATGGAGTGGCGGGAAGGTACCCGCCACCCAGAGACCCTTCTACAACTGCCCCCACACACCCTCCCCCACCCCCTGTCGGCATCCCACGCACAGGACAAGGTACTTCCTGGCTCCTTCTCCAAGGGGGTCTCCCTTCAGTCAGTTAGACTTGCCCAGCCCCCCACCTTGGGTGCCCCCTCCTGTTTAATGCGTTCTGGAGCTGAGGCGCTTTGAGGCCCATTAAAGCGCTGCTGGTGGCTTTGTACCTCAGGCCTCTGTGCACGTGTGAATCTAATATATTTATTTATTTAAGGACTTTTATAAAGCGGGCACGTCTCCAACAAGCATTTGCAATGCAATAGGTCTCGCATTTACGCGGGTATAAGCTATTGGCATTGTAAATGACAATGTCTTTTATTTATGTTTTAAAAAAGGCATTGTTATTTGCAATGTCAATAGCTCAAACTCGCGTAAATGCGAGACCTATTGCATTGCAAATGCTTGTTTTTTTAGCAACCTTACACTAACTATTAGGAGTCTAACTTATATGAATTGCAAGTAACAAAACAGCTGCTATAAAAAAGCAGTAACCCACTGAGCTACCTGCCTTAAATACAACTCTGTGATCTGCATGATACAAGGTGTGCTTTGCATGGGGCACATTAACCCTCTATACCTCATTAGGAGGAGCCAAAACTGCCACTAAACACAACTCAGATCTCTCCAGCAGGTACATTCATCACCCACATTAACTTGACATTTTTATTATCGGCTGGGAACACAAGGAATTCTGAAACCTCAATGGGGTAAAGGCACCCGGGGCTGTTTCCTAGAGTCAGCCATGACTGTCAGGCTCAAAGCCAAATCATTTAGGCATTACTCCCTAACCCTAACACGACGCGCACAAGCACACTTGGGTCTGGAGAGGCGCGGCGCTGGTGTGTCACAGCATGCGAGAGCAGCTTTCACTTTATTCCTGTATTATAATATGAGACGTGAGAAGCAAACATCGGCCGTGGTTATTAGTTACTCTTTTTCTCTCTCCAAAGACCTGCATCTCCCGCCATCCACCGAGCATTTGTCACCCTTTGATGGCTCTATCCCTGGAGGGAGCGCTAGAAGAAATGTGAAATGATACTGAAGGTGCAGAGAGGGGCTGTATTGAGGACACAAGTTCACGAGCTGAATAATAAAGGGGCAGCAGACCTAACACGCTTTACATTCCCTCTGATATATAATAAAGCGTTATTTTCTCCGTGGTGTGCACGTGTTTGCCCCACCTCTCTGTGCCGAGTCAGGGCTAGTCACAGTGAGCCATGCATGGCGGCCAAATCCAGGGAAACATCAGTCTGTATGCTAATGTGAAGCTCTTTGGGTGACGTCTCGTGCGATAGCGGGCTCACCAGTATCGAAAAAGGAACATGTTACCGGTTTTCACGTTAAGCGCTCCAGTACCTATGGGTGGAGCTTGAGCTGTACAAAACTGCAGAAAATAAATCAAAGAAAATATGGATATTCAAGTGAGAGAGGGAATAAAGTGACAAATGGAAAAAGACAGTGGGATAGTTAGAACGAGTGGTGCGTGCGCGCGTGCCACAGTGAGACATGTGGTTTCAATTATCGTGCCCGTATCTGGGCACAATAATTGAAACCAGATGGCGGCCGTGCGGGTAACTGCCACCAATAGGCCATGGGCGGAACAATGCGCCTGCCTTTGGCCAATTGCGTGCTGTCTTTGTTAAAAAGACACACGCAAAGGCCAATAGCGTAGGACAAAAGAAAAAGCACACACACGAGCTTGTGCGAGTGTGAGGGCAGATTTCAAAAGCCCCTACATAAAGTCTTCACCAGAACAGCGCATGCGCGCTGTTACAGGCTCAACCTAAAAAGCCACTTCAAAGCACTATGAGACAACCAGGTCAGTTGACTTCAGTGGCTCAGCAAGGGTTCCATGGGCCCTAATGCAAGCAAGAAAAAACAAGCATTTGCAAAGCCAATAGGTCTCGACTTTGTACCTGTTGACTTTGACAGAGCTGTTTGGTGTGTGGGTGTGGGGGAGAAAGCAGCAGAGAGCACAGGGGAGTGGTAGTTTCCAGGGAGAACCACACGAGGAAGAGAGCAGCACAGAGTACAGGGGAGGGGAACGTATGCAGAGAGAACCACACGAGGGAGAGAGTAGCAAAGAGTACATGGGAGTGGTAGTTGGCAGGGAGATCCACACAAAGGAGAGAGCAGCACAGAGCAGAGGGGAGTGGTAGTTTGCAGGGAGAACCACACGAGGGAGAGAGCAGCACCAAACACTGGGAGGAGATCATTTGCAGAGAGAACCAAACGAGGGAGAGAGCAGCACTGAGTATAGGGGAGTGGTACTTTGCAGGGAGAACCACACATGGAAGAGAGAAGCATAGAGTACAGGGGAGAGGTAGTTTGCAGGGAGAACCACACGAGGAAGAGAGCAGCACAGAGCACGGGGGTGGTAGTTTGCAGGGAAAACCGCACGAGGGAGAGAGCAGCATAGAGCATGGGGAGTGGTAGTTTGCAGGGAGAACCACACAAGGGAGAGAGCAGCATAGAGCAGAGGGGAGTGGTTGCTTTCAGGGAGAACCACACGAGGGAGAGAGCAGCACCGAGCATGGGGGAGGGGATCATTGGCAGGGAGAACCACTTGAGGGAGAGAGCAGCACAGCGTACAGGGGAGTGGTAGTTTGCAGGGAGAACCACATGAGGAAGAGAGCAGCTCAGAGCACAGGGTGGTAGTTTTCAGGGAAAACCACACGAGAGAGAGAGCAGCACAGAGCAGAGGGGAGTGGTAGTTTGGAGGGAGAACCACACGAGTGAGAGAGTAGCACTGAGCACGGGGTATGGGATCCGGAGAGGGAAACGGAACCGCTTATCAAGGTGGCACGTTTATATTTCGTTTCTTCAATGAGGAGCAACGATCAAGCATAAAGCCACTCCGTCAAGATTTGCATGTGTAACACAGCCGATTTTAATTATAAATAAATTTGATGCTCGAATTTACAAAAGGCATTTCGTCATCTATGAAACAATGGTTTTTATATTTAAATAACCATTGACCTACATTTAAAGTTAAGTTGAATCCTTTATACATCTGGTATGAGAAGATATGCATCCCTCACTCTTGAATCACCAATTGAAATTTTGAACTTGGCTTGCTATCAATTCAAGCTCTGAAGAAGTTCAGTTAAATTTTCTATACAGGAACGAAACGCGTTGGCTGTTAGTTTTTTCGATATCACGGGGTAGGGGATCATTTGCAGAGAGAACCTCACAATGGAGAGAGCAGCACAGAGCACGGGGAGTGGTAGTTTGAAGGGAGAACCACACGAGAAAGAGAGAGCAGCACAGAGTTCAGGGGAGTGGTAGTTTGCAGCGAGAACCACACAAGGGAGAGAGCAGCTCTTCAGCTGGTCAAATTCCTCTGCAACTGCCTATGATTCATTCCTACGCCTGGGTTTTTAAGGTGTAGGAATTTTAATGCATCTCAAGCACAGCGGCCCACTTCCTGATGATGAGTGACTTTTTTTAACAAGTCATAAATACCGCTGCAACAGTTTTATGGAGGATTTTAGAAAGGAACACCTACCTTGCATATAGTAATTCTAATGTGATGCAGTCGATTCCGACGAAGAAAAAAACACAATGCATTCCAACAAGAAGTGACGAATTTGCAGTGAAGAAAGCGTCGCCACTGCATCAAAAAAATGATGCAGCAGTGGTGCAAGCTCCTTGTAAATATGCCCCTGTGTGTGCTGTGATGGTTGCTGAGCGGTCCTTACAGCTTGTCTGTCACTCAATCAATCAATCAATCAAGTAGTACTTGTGTAGCGCGGGTGAGAAGTGCAGAGTGGAGATTCCTGGTAGGCTCAGTGGAAATGCAGGCGGTGGTTCATGTAGGTGGGTCCTTGGTCGTGGAGGGCCTTGTAGGCGTGAGTCAGAGTCTTGAATTGGCATCTTTTCTGGACTGGGAGCCAGAGTAGGTCCTTCAGGTGCTGGGTGATGTGTGCCCTCCGGTGCAGTTTGAGGATCGATATGGCAGCTGCGTTCTGGATCGTCTGGAGTCTTTGCACGAGTTTGGTGTTGGTGCTTTTATAGAGTGCATTGCTGTAGTCCAGTCGGCAGGGGATGAGGGCCTGCGTCACTGTTTTCTTGGTGCTGATGCGGAGCCACCTGAAACCTCTGCTGAGCATGCAGAGCTTGTAGAAGCAGACTGAGTTAATGCCGTTGACCTGATGTTTCATGGAGAGTTTGTTGTCCAGGTTGATGCCGAGGTTGCGGGCGTGGTCTTTTGGCATCGGGGTGGGTCCGAGCTCAGCAGGCCACCAGGAGTCGTTCCATGGAGCGGTGTGCCTTCCGAAGATCAGGACTTCAGTTTTGTCCGTATTGAGCTTCAGGTAGTGGCCTTTTATCCAGGCCAAGAAGTTCTTCATACGGTTGTGGAAGTTGGTCTTTGTCGTGGTGGGGTCCACTGAGAACAACAGGACGAGTTGGGTATCGTCTGCATCGGAGATGATGTTGATGTCATGCGATCTGACGATGTCTGTGAATGATGTCATGTAGATGTTGACGAGGGTTGGACTCAGGGATGATTCTTGGGGTATGCTGCAGATGGTGTGCTCGGGTTGCAGGGTGAAGGGAGGGAGGTGGACTTCCTGGTGCGTCCTGTGAGAAAGGATGCCATCCATCTGAGCACATCGACTGTGATTCCAATCTGGTGTAGACGATTGATGAGTGTGTTGTGGGAGACAGTGTTGAAAGCTGAGGAGAGGTCCTGGAGGATCAGGGCTGCTGATTCTCTTCTGTGGAGTAGGGTGCAGATGTTGGCTGTTGCACCAATCACAGCTGTCTTGGTGCTTTGGTCTGTGCTAGTACTAATGCAGTTGTGTACTAGCACAGAGTGCTCCACACCGGCGGCCTGTCCTGATCTTATTCTGTGAATGCTCATGTTCTTTCATCCATCAACAGCGACCGCAACACTCTTCGAAGATTCTTTTACGGACTTTACTGCGAAAGCTCCAATAGAGTGAAGCCTACAGTTATCACATGACTACAGGTCCACCTTCCCATTACCATCTTGGATTGAGAAAGCCCAAGGAAATTGATACATAAGGGCGAAACACGTGCTGGCTGTAGCTGTTAGTTGCTGAATGGAACTAAATCATACCTGATGACGTAACATCCGGTTTTTGAAGAATGTGCAATAAACCGACTACCATAGGTGTCCAGTTGTTGCTAGATATCAAAATGAATCCAAAGAATTGATTGCCGCTGTATGATTTTGCAGTGTTTGCATGCTGTGTTCATTTACACACATATCTATGGGAGGGGATTCCTACCTATGGTCTTTGGAATGCATACAGACACCAACCATATATACTTCCAACTTATCCAGCATTATAGTTGGGAAGGTTTGGGCCCCACATCCTGTACTCGAGAAAACAAGGGACTTAGGGGCATATCATCAAGGCCAGGCGATAATTATCGCTCAGCGCTCTTAGCGCAAGGATAATTATCGCCGGCCAATGCTGAATTTTATCGCGGAGATAGCGTGCTATCAGCAACGCTTATCTCTAAAGCGATAAAATGCAACGCGCAAGCTGCCAACTGTGAGATTATCGCTGGAAATCCAGCGATAATCGCACAACGTTTGGCGAAAGCTTGCTGATAGGGCAAGGCAGACTTAGCCATGATATCCACCTTCCATAGGATATCATGGCTAAGTCAGTTGAAAAGCAGGCGTAAGGAAAGTAGCGATAACCGAGGTTACCGCTACTTTTCTTGTCGCTCTGCAGGTTGGCGTGTGGCTAGATAATAGGAGAAATGCCGCTTAGCGACATTTACATTTCTCCCGTTATCTTGGGGTGGAACGCCCACTTTGCATCTCATTAGAGATGCGAAGATGGCCGTTGGGGGAAAGGGCGATAAGGCAAGGATTCACGCAATAGCGTGACCTTCCTGATAAGGCGATAAAATTATCGCCACTTTTTGTCCAAAAACAGATGCTAAAGCAGCGATAATTTTATCATCTGGCCTTGATGATATGCCCCTTAGAGTTTGGTGCAGAGGGCACTTAATGGCAACAGTGACGGAGTACCCTCTGTGCCAAACTCACGATCTGTCTAACCTATTTAGAGGTGGGGAGACCAGAAGTATGTCAACAATGGAGCCTACTCTGGCTCCGCCGTCAACATACTCCTCAATTTTATATTTGCTACTGCATTCAATCCAGTTTTGTCTTAGCGTGAGGTAACGACGGACAGAGCGGGGCCTCATTGACTGGAGCTGGTGCCCGGTGAGGTGAGGTCTAATCCCTGTATTATACGGATGTCCTATATATCATGTTGATACAGAGGATCAGTTTATGACATCAGGAGTTATATCAAATTCTCCCTGTATGTATATAATCATTTTGGGATCTATTTTGGATTGAATGCAGTAGCAAATATAAAATTGTTGAAGAGAGGTCCTGAAGAAAGCCGAGGACAGTTTGTCCTGCCGGCTGAAACATGTCGACCACTTAGTAGCAGCAGCTTTCTCACACTGCTACATCATTGCTATTGTTCTTAATGAGGATTGCATGTGATATTCTACATTTGATGGAATCTGCATCTCCCTTGCGAATCCTCTTTTAAATCACACATTTTATTATTATTTTTTGCACTGCACTTTTTCACAAATACTTTGTGATTCCACAATAGAGCAGATAAGTCTCATACTTCTTTTTTCTTTTTTCTGCTCTCTCTCTGAATGATCCAGAAGAGGTCACAATCCACCCAGTACCCCTCTATGATCAAGAGGGCTACGGGAGGGTGGTTGGAAAACCCAGATGATGATAATGATCACATTGGCGAATGATGGGTATCCAATGACAATGAAGGATCATTCTTTCTGTTAATCCTTCATTTTCTCTTAGCACTTTTCAGTTGACACCTTTATTGAGACATCTTTTTGCTTACTTGAGGCACACTTAGGGGCATATTATCAAGGACGGCGTTAACATTATCGCCGGTTTAGCGGCAGAAAACTGCCGCTAAACCGGCGATAATGGGCTTGATAATATGGCGCAGAGAATTCCCATAGAAGCCCATGTTCACACCAGAACATGGGCTGCTATGGGAATTCCATAGAGCATATTATCAAGCCCATTATCGCCGGATTAGCAGCAGTTTTCTGCCGCTAAAGCGGCGATAATTTTTAACGCCGTCCTTGATAATATGCCCCTCTGTTATCACAATAGACCCCGGATTATATGTGGTTTTTGCAATATGATTAGTTGTCCATTGGGTGGCGGACAGCTCTAGATTTGGCGGGCAGAGGTCCCTCTTGATGAAAAGGGCAATGTCCTCCACCCAACATCCGCCAAAGAAACATCCTCCCTTTAATGGGGCCACTTACAGAGGTGAAAGAAATTTTTCCTTGACACAGCAGAGTTAAATTTGTATAAAAATTAAAAAACATAAGAACAGAGCCCAAAAGATTTCTTAGGAGCCTGCGGCCCGCACTGGTGATCGCCAGGGTTGATGAGAGCCACGGCCGCCTCCTTCTGACTCCAAGTCATGCCTCTTTCTTTCACCACCGAGGCTTCGTGTCTCTTTATCTCACTCTCGCAGCTTCCTTTTCACCCCTGCGGTCACTCACCCTCAGCGACTGTCCCATCCTTCTCTTCCTCCGCGTCTCCCCTTCTGGCTTCCACACTCTTGGTCTGCTTCAAAGTGCTATAATGAGAAATAAGTCCGAGTCACCAACATCAGAAACCAATCACTGGTGTGCAAGGAAGTGCAATCATCAAACTAAAACGACCTTTACTAACATAGAACAAGCATTGGCAAAGTGAAAAGGTCTGCTTTTGGCGTTGCTGTTCTTTGTTTACTTAGAATGGTTTGTAGTAAAGTATAACAGAAAGATGGCCGTGGTGCACGTGACAGCGCAGGGGGCCATCTTGGAATGGTGTTTAGGACAGTGGAGCAGAATTCATTGTAAAACGGATGCGAGTGTGCCCTGTCCAGGCCCACCCACGGGCTGCCATCATTGAAAGGTTTTTGTTACTCTTTACTATAAACAGACCGAGACAGCCCCTCGTGTGGGAGTAAAGAGGCCCCAATTCAGAGATGCAGAGTACTGGGGCGGATTTACTGCACAGTCAGTCTGCAGGTGACTTTACCATTACTGTGTGGTAAATCCGCTCAGTACTGTGTGCCATGGAATGGGGAATTACATTATGGGGACAAGTCGTCCAGTTGTAACACCACACCCATGCTTATTCCATGAGCAGCAGGTACACGTGTGCTGGACCGGTGCATGGGGTCTAGTGTAGGGGAGAGGGGAAGTAGGGAAGGGAGGTGGGTGTTTTTCCTAGCAGAGGGAGGCATTGTATGATTTGTAACAGGGACATTAAAGGTTGCAATCATTGAATGTTTTTAGTAAGGTAAAAGAAAATCTATGCATATGTGGCTACCCATGCACGTTCACATGCTGCTGACCCGCCTGAAAAGGATTTAACTCCACTACGGATCTCTGAAAAAAGTAGTGCTTGAAAGACAACAGTCGGAGCTCAAATGTCAGCCAACCAAAAGAGGTGGTAGGGTGAATGCTCCTTCGAAAGGACAGACTCAAAACCGACAGCTAGGACATGAATAAGAAGCAGGCAAATAAGAGTGACGGGACAGCCCACCAATGGCAAGGAATGGGCGGGCTCTTTAGCCCAGAGTATATCTCGCAACAGACAGTGCACATGCAGTCTAGCAGGTGAGACCTAAAAATGTTTGATTCAACTGGAGCAGGGTGTGCCCTCTGGCTGCTCACAAGCAATGCATACAATCCTTTCTTCTCGTGACAAATGATGCTATGTTAGGCGCTTTTTACGCGACACATGCCCCCTGTTGCTGCTTCGGAGTTGGGTGTTACATGTTCCTCCACAGGACAGCTGTTACCTTTATATTTATTTTATTTTTTGTAGTGAGTTTAAACAACCAGAGCACTTATGGGAGAAGGAGACAGTGTAACGTAGGACTTTGTAAACGTTTCCATTTACCCTGGACCCAGCCCCGCTCTGACAGCTCACCGGCGCCTTTGAATAGATCCGTGTTCAGTTTTCACTCACGATGCTCCAAAGGGGATTTTGTGTAATTTATGCATACGTTTCCTGACATTTTGTGTTATTCTGGGAAAAAAGATATGTGATTTAGCACATCATCGTGTAATGCATGCGGAAGAGGCAACAGAACATTGCAGCTGAGCCTGGTCCATCAGCTGGCGACAGAGATGCCCATGTGGACTTCTCGGTAGCGTGATCTCCAGGGAGTGATGGAGCGGACCAGAGAGTGGAGCTTTGGGGATGCCAAGACCTTGAATCTCCTGTATCTAGAAGGGTCCAGTGAAAGCCCTCCTGGGAAGCTGACCTTAGACTTCTGGCCACGTGGTACAGGACCCCCAGCTTACTTAGGAGGGCTGGCGCAGTACCACGCAGGGCCACGTTGGCAAAGAAGAGGTTTTTTAAGTGCACTCTGTGCTCGACCAGATGCCACCAGAGCTGGTAAATGATCGTTGGCTTTGCAAAGTGTTTCTACAGTTTGAAGCTTGATAAACGTTTGGTAGGAAGTTCTGCCCTAACACCATCGTAACATCAAGGGGAGACGAGGTCGCGGCAGGCCCGAGAGGGATTGTTTGCCTGCAGGAGCTGAAGAATGCCTTGGATGTAACAAAGGTGCTGTGAGTTGACTTTGGTTTTGTAACTTGTTTGTAGAATGATGTACGAGCAGAGTTAGATCTCTTGGTGAGGGCTTCTTGTGTGAAATATACTTTGATCTAAAGTGGTTCTTGATTGAAAACTAATCAAGATGAAGCTGCGGAACCCTTCAAATCCCAAACACAAGTTAGAGTACCTTTACTTGGATCAGAACAAGCGTAACATTGAATCTAGTAATGCTCATGTCTGAGTAACAGCGAATCTAGCGACGGTCAAGTCTGAATAACATTGAGTCTAGCGACGGTCAAGTCTGAGTAACATTTTATCTAGTAATGCTCATGTCTGAGTAACAGTGAATCTAGCGATGGTCAAGTCTGAGTAACATTGAGTCTAGCAATGGTCCAGTCTGAGTAACATTTTATCTAGTAATGCTCATGTCTGAGTGACAGTGAATCTAGCGATGGTCCAGTCTGAGTAACATTGAATCTAGTAATGCTCATGTCTGAGTAACAGTGAATCTAGCGACGGTCAAGTCTGAATAACATTGAGTCTAGCAATGGTCCAGTCTGAGTAACATTGCATCTAGCGATGGTCCAGTCTGAGTAACATTGAGTCTAGCAATGGTCCAGTCTGAGTAACATTTTATCTAGTAATGCTCATGTCTGAGTGACAGTGAATCTAGCGATGGTCCAGTCTGAGTAACATTGAATCTAGCGATGGTCCAGTCTGAGTAACATTTTATCTAGTAATGCTCATGTCTGAGTAACAGTGAATCTAGCGATGGTCCAGTCTGAGTAACATTTTATCTAGTAATGCTCATGTCTGAGTAACAGTGAATCTAGCGATGGTCCAGTCTGAGTAACATTTTATCTAGTAATGCTCATGTCTGAGTGACAGTGAATCTAGCGATGGTCCAGTCTGAGTAACATTGAATCTAGTAATGCTCTTCTCTGAGTAACAGTGAATCTAACAATGGTCCAGTCTGAGTAACATTGAATATAGCAATGGTCCAGTCTGAGTAACATTGAATCTAGCAATGGTCCAGTCTGAGTAACATTTTATCTAGTAATGCTCATGTCTGAGTGACAGTGAATCTAGCGATGGTCCAGTCTGAGTAACATTGAATCTAGTAATGCTCTTGTCTGAGTAACAGTGAATCTAACAATGGTCCAGTCTGAGTAACATTGAATATAGCAATGGTCCAGTCTGAGTAACATTTAATCTAGTAATGCTCATGTCTGAGTAACAGTGAATCTAGCGATGGTCCAGTCTGAGTAACATTGAATCTAGTAATGCTCTTGTCTGAGTAACAGTGAATCTAACAATGGTCCAGTCTGAGTAACATTGAATGTAGCAATGGTCCAGTCTGAGTAACATTGAATATAGCAATGGGCATGTCTGAGTAACAGTGAATCTAACAATGGTCCAGTCTGAGTAACATTGAATCTAGCAATGGGCATGTCTGGGTAACAGTGAATCTAACAATGGTCCAGTCTGAGTAACATTGAATGTAGCAATGGTCCAGTCTGAGTAACATTGAATCTAGTGGTGGTCCAGTCTGAGTAACATTGAATCTAGTAATGCTCATGTCTGAGTAACAGTGAATCTTGCAATGGTCCAGTCTGAGTAACATTGAATCTAGTAATGCTCATGTCTGAGTAACATTGAATCAAGCGATGGTCCAGTCTGAGTAACATTGAATCTAGTAATGCTCATGTCTGAGTAACAGTGAATCTAGCGATGGTCCAGTCTGAGTAACATTGAATCTTGCAATGGTCCAGTCTAAGTAACAGTGAATCTAACAAAGGTCCAGTCTGAGTAGCAATGGGTATGCCTCAGTATCAGTGAATCTAATAATGGCCAAGTCTGAGTAACAGTGAATCTTGTAATTGTCAAGTCTCACTAACGGTGCATCTAGTAATTGTCGGTCAGATCTGAGTAACATTAAATCTAGTAATTGCCATGTTTAAGTATCAATGAATCTAGTGATGCTTGGGTCTGAGTAACAGCGAAACTAGCAAATGTCAATCAGATCAGAGTAACGGTAATTTTAGAAATGGTCACGTGTGAGTAACAGTGGACCTAGTGGTTGTTGGTCAGATCTGAGTAGCAGTTAATATAGTAATGGTCGGGTCTGAACAACAGTGAAACTAGTGTTTGTCGGTCACATTTGAATAATAGTGAATCTAGAGATGTTTCAAATCTGAATAACAGTGAATGTAGTATTGGTCATGTCTGAGTAACAGTAGTAATGTTCAGGTCAAAATAAGGGTGAGTCAGGTCATGTTCAACTCATAGTAAAGGTCAGTTTGGTAATGGCCAGGTCAGAGTCATAGTGAGTACGCTAAAGTTCAGTTTGGGGAAACAGTGAATCTGGTGATGCTCTGGTCACAATAACAGTGAGTCTGGTGATGCTCTGGTCAGTAATGCTCTGGTCACAGTAACAGTGAGTTCGGTAATGCTCTGGTCACAGTAACAGTGAGTCTGGTAATGCTCTGGTCACAGTAACAGTGAGTCTGGTAATGCTCTGGTCACAATAACAGTGAGTCTGGTAATGCTCTGGTCAGTAATGCTCTGGTCACAGTAACAGTGAGTCTGGTAATGCTCTGGTCACAATAACAGTGAGTCTGGTAATGCTCTGGTCAGTAATGCTCTGGTCAGTAATGCTCTGGTCACAGTAACAGTGAGTCCGGTAATGCTCTGGTCACAGTAACAGTGAGTCCGGTAATG
The DNA here is from genome assembly GCF_964204655.1 of Triturus cristatus. Taxonomy (NCBI): domain Eukaryota; kingdom Metazoa; phylum Chordata; class Amphibia; order Caudata; family Salamandridae; genus Triturus; species Triturus cristatus. The sequence continues at coordinate 1,154,286,899 of NC_140594.1, forward strand.
CTCTGGTCACAGTAACAGTGAGTCTGGTGATGCTCTGGTCAGTAATGCTCTGGTCACAGTAACAGTGAGTCTGGTAATGCTCTGGTCACAATAACAGTGAGTCTGGTAATGCTCTGGTCAGTAATGCTCTGGTCAGTAATGCTCTGGTCACAGTAACAGTGAGTCCGGTAATGCTCTGGTCACAGTAACAGTGAGTCTGGTGATGCTCTGGTCAGTAATGCTCTGGTCACAGTAACAGTGAGTCCGGTAATGCTCTGGTCACAGTAACAGTGAGTCCGGTAATGCTCTGGTCACAGTAACAGTGAGTCTGGTGATGCTCTGGTCAGTAATGCTCTGGTCACAGTAACAGTGAGTCCGGTAATGCTCTGGTCACAGTAACAGTGAGTCTGGTAATGCTCTGGTCAGTAATGCTCTGGTCAGTAATGCTCTGGTCACAGTAACAGTGAGTCCGGTAATGCTCTGGTCACAGTAACAGTGAGTCTGGTGATGCTCTGGTCAGTAATGCTCTGGTCACAGTAACAGTGAGTCCGGTAATGCTCTGGTCACAGTAACAGTGAGTCCGGTAATGCTCTGGTCACAGTAACAGTGAGTCTGGTGATGCTCTGGTCAGTAATGCTCTGGTCACAGTAACAGTGAGTCCGGTAATGCTCTGGTCACAGTAACAGTGAGTCTGGTAATGCTCTGGTCACAGTAACAGTGAGTCTGGTGATGCTCTGGTCACAGTAACAGTGAGTCTGGTAATGCTCTGGTCACAATAACAGTGAGTCTGGTAATGCTCTGGTAATGCTCTGGTCACAATAACAGTGAGTCTGGTAATGCTCTGGTCAGTAATGCTCTGGTCACAGTAACAGTGAGTCTGGTAATGCTCTGGTCACAATAACAGTGAGTCTGGTAATGCTCTGGTCAGTAATGCTCTGGTCACAGTAACAGTGAGTCTGGTAATGCTCTGGTCACAATAACAGTGAGTCCGGTAATGCTCTGGTCAGTAATGCTCTGGTCACAGTAACAGTGAGTCTGGTAATGCTCTGGTCACAATAACAGTGAGTCTGGTAATGCTCTGGTCAGTAATGCTCTGGTCACAGTAACAGTGAGTCTGGTAATGCTCTGGTCACAATAACAGTGAGTCCGGTAATGCTCTGGTCAGTAATGCTTTGGTCACAGTAACAGTGAGTCTGGTAATGCTCTGGTCAGTAATGCTCTGGTCACAGTAACAGTGAGTCTGGTAATGCTCTGGTCACAATAACAGTGAGTCCGGTAATGCTCTGGTCAGTAATGCTTTGGTCACAGTAACAGTGAGTCTGGTAATGCTCTGGTCAGTAATGCTCTGGTCACAGTAACAGTGAGTCTGGTAATGCTCTGGTCAGTAATGCTCTGGTCACAGTAACAGTGAGTCCGGTAATGCTCTGGTCAGTAATGCTCTGGTCACAGTAACAGTGAGTCCGGTAATGCTCTGGTCACAGTAACAGTGAGTCCGGTAATGCTCTGGTCACAGTAACAGTGAGTCCGGTAATGCTTTGGTCACAGTAACACTGAGTCTGGTGTGTCTGGTAACAGTCATATTGGCATAACGGTGAGTGTGGTAGTGGTGAAGTCAGTGTAGCGGTGAGAATGGTAATGAACTGGTTGAAGTAACAGTGAGACTGGTAATGATCAGGTTAAAGTACCAGTGAGACTAGTAATGATCAGGTTGGAGTAACCGTGAGTCTGGTAATGGTCAGGCTGGAGTGACACCAGTGGCGGCCGGCATGGATTGTGAGTGGCGAGCCGGGGAGGAGTTAAGGGGGTGTTAAAAAACAAAAACACTTACCTTATCACCACATCTCTACTCTGTGTCGGACTAGGGCCAGGAGTAGGAAGCACTCAGGCTCCCCTAAGCCAATCACCATGCTGCAATGCAGCGTCGTGATTGGTCTGAGTGCCAGGGTTCGGCGCTCAGATGGGAAATGGGAACCTGGGCATGTTCTCCACACTGGCTGTAATGCAGCCTGGGTGGCGAACATGCAAAGTGCGCATGACTGTTTGGCCAGCCCGAGATGGCCAGCCAAACAGTCATGTGCACTTAGTGTGCCCACCACTCCGCCTCCCCCTGCTCTGTGAGCAGAACAGCCCCGCCCGCAAAGCTGACGCAGCAGGAGTAAATAAAAAGGTAATAACATCAAGTTTTTATCATTTTATTTTTCCTTTATTTGACTGGTGCAAAGCAGTGAGTGGGACGACGCGCCTCCGCCTTAGCAAAGGAGCCGCCACTGAGTAACACTGAGTGTGGTAATGATCAGAGTGGAGCAACAGTGAGTGTGGTCATCGTCAGGTTGGAGCAACAGTGAGTGTGGTCATCGTCAGGTTGGAGCAACAGTGAGTGTGGTCATCGTCAGGTTGGAGTAACTGGGAGTGTGGTAATGATCAGGCTGAAGTACCCGTGAGTCTTGGAGTAGCATTGAGACTGGTAATGGTCAGGTTGGAGTAACGCTGAGGGGCAGATTTACAAGAAACTGACGCATCTGTAGAGATGCGTCAGTTTCCCTGCGCCTGCGATACCCTTGCGCCACCATGGATACGCCGTATTTACAATATGGCGCACCATGGCACTAGGGTTGACAGATGTGTCAGACATTCTGATGCACCTGTTGGCCCAAAAGTCACGCATTGCTGGAGTCGTGTCGCAAGCACGACGCAACTCCAGCAATGCATGTTGAGGCCTATACTTAATGTACTGCATCACTCCTTACGCCTGCTTCAAGCAGGCGTATGGTTTTGATGCAGTGGGGTCCTACAAGTGGCACAGTGAAATCTTGTAGATTTCACTGCGTCACTTCTACGAAGCTTTCCTGCCTGGGAACGCCCACCCTGCATACATTATACCTGACGCAGGTATAATGTGACGCAGGGCTTTACAACGTGACACATCTCCCTAGATGCGTCACATTATAAATTTGCTGCATTGTTTATGCCACTGCTGCATCACAAAAGTGACGCAACAGAGGCGCAAAAGTGTCTCAAGGGGCTTGTAAATCTACCCCTGAGGGTTGTAATGATCAGATTGAAGTAACAGTGAGGGTGATCATCATCGGGTTGGAGTAACAGGGAGTTTGGTAATGGTCACGGTGGAGTAACGGTGAGTGTGGTAACGGTGAAGTCAGTCTAGCGGTGAGAATGGTAATTATCAGGTTGAAGTAACACTGAGGGCCATATTCTCAAGGATCTTTTGCCGAGTTAACGGCACATTATCGCAGCCAAAGTTGCGATAAATCCATCGCACGATTCACAAGCAGGTGCAAACAGCCGATAGCACCAGTTTTTCCATGATAGCATCCTCCAAAAACATCGCCACGGATGCCCGGCAACTATCGCTAATGAGATGAAGAGTGGGCGTTCCCGAGCAAAAAGTCGCGACAATACCACTCAACAACATTTTCAACGACATGCCTGATCTGTGATAAGAACACAAACCATGCGATAAGGTGCGTTAGCAGCAGGAAATTAACACCTGCTCTGACCTGGTGCAAAGTCGGACGACAACAAGCTGCAGCCAAGGGAGCACAGCCCGTAGCCAAGTATGAGGAACAACAGATGCCCCCCAGCAACTGAACATGCAGCCTGGAGCACCAAGAGGGCAACAACACATACCCCCAACCCCACCCCGGATCCCCCCTCCCTCCTGACAAGGAGAATGCACATCAACCCCACGTAACCATGACCCCAACAAATCGCCTGTAGTCGCACAACCACAACACCTAACAGACAGGTGTGGCCACAAAAATTGAAACACACATCCACATCATATAACCAAAACAAAACCTTTATGACAGATGAAACAAATAAAAACAATCATGAAGAGGCACTGTGTGTCTTCTACAGGCATTCCGTAAGTCACAGCCTGCAAGACAGAAAGACAGATAAGACGGTGTGAGAGCGACAGAGAGAGGGAGAGAGGAAAGAAAGGGAGAGAGGGAGGGAGAGGGAGAGAGGGAGAGAGGGAAAGAGAGGGAGAGAGAAAGAGAGAGTGCCAACACTGCAGACCCAGGCCCCACTGCTCACCTGCAGCCACCGGTGTGTCTCCAACCACGTGCTGGCACACACTGCAGTCCCCCAAGTCACACATCTGAAACAGTTGCCAGAGACATGAATGGCAGAGTCCATACAGTAGCACGAGCCAACACCGCTTGCCCGCCCCTGCGCACACAGGCTACTGCACCCCAGCCCCTCCCACTGCCCAGTGGAGACTGCCATCCCCTGCACAGCCAGGCCTCATTGCTCACCTTCCGCCACCAGCGTGTCTCCAAGAGGGCACACCACGTGCCTGTGGGATCTCCAAGCCCGTGGCCTGCGACCATGGCACCCTCCACATTATGCAGCCACACACCGCGGGCCACCAGGTCACACACATGATTCTGGGTCTTGATTTTGCTATGGCAGAGAACACATCAGTGCACACGGGCTCATCGCAGGCTGCACATCAGCTCAGCCCAATAGGTGCCACTAACTCTGTGTACTGTGAGGCGACGCCACGTGGCGGGAGGCACGCACTGCCCGCTGGTTCAGGCCTACACTGCGGTGCAGCAGGGCTCACACCAAGGCCACCATTCTGGAATGCCTGGACAGCGCATCATTGCAGGCTGCATATCCCGCTCAGCACTGAAGGTGCCCCTATCTCAGTGCACCGAAAGACACCGTCCCGTGGCGGTGTGCCTGTGCCTGCCGCAGTGCATCCGGTGCCACCAAGTGTGTGCACCGCTAGCCATGGACCCTTTATGACCGAGTCCCATGGTGCGGACACCATAAGTTCACCACCGGCACTGGGCAATGTGACGTGGCAGGGCCCTAGGCCCTCATACATAAAGGATACCTACACGGAGACACCCATTTGAGAGTGGAAATGGCGTCCAGCACGTGCACCAGGCCCTTTTTATTGGCACGATCACATGTCCTGTGACGCCGGTGCCGAATGGGTGTGTTGTGGGTGTGAACCAGCTGTGAGGGAGTGGCTGTGGCATGCTGACAACTAGACCTGTTAGCAGCAGATCCCTACAGGGAAGACCTGGGACATGTAGCGTTGTCGTCCCCCCCGTGAGCGTGAGCAGAGCGGAGTGGACTGGCCTGGCGTATGCCAGTCCAGTGTAGGTGAGTGAATGGAAGCACGCTGTGTGCGTGCTTCCATTTTGGCATGGACAAGGAAGTAACGAATGCATGTTTCCCCGTTCTAGTGTCGGCACCACCCGACACGCAATCAGCAATGTATCACCCTGTGACCCAAGTCCCACAACATAAGCAACATGGACATAAGGTGCAATCAATGACCCTACATGTATTCATGCCTCCACACTTGCAAGATCATATACATGACACATCGTCGTGAAAATGAATGTTAAATGCACATTCAATGGAGTGTTGTATGCGGAGCAGTACAGGGCCATGCAAAGCCCACCTTGCAGCGTCGGCCCGTGGAGGCCCATCCAGAGTCCTTCTGTGAATGAGATGTTCCTCAGTAGTGGAGGAGTTCAGCCCGCAGTCTGATATCTATCTGTGTCATGGGTGACCAGACAGAATATGGCAGTCCATGTCGAGGTCCAAGGTGAGTGTCGCAGAATGCATCGGGGGACCCTGGAAGGGGATGATGCAGAGGGCAGGACCAAGCAGAAACAGGCCATATGGCGGACATGGATGCTTCCGCTTCCTTATGACCATGAGGCCAGATTCATCCGCATCTTCGTCCACTGCTGTGCCAGGTGCCTCACATGTGGGTGGTGGTGTTCTGTCTCCAGCACTGTGTGGCACTGACACCGCAGGGGCTGGAGATGTGGATGGAGTGGTAGCAGTAGCATGCATCGGCGCCAGGCCTTGTGGCAGCAATGTCATGAGGATGGTCTTGATGGCATTGAGGGACCCAGTCAACTCTCGCTGGTGTGCAGCCGTGTCAGCCGCTGTTTCCACACGAGGACGCCCCCTGTCCTCCATGAGCCTCTGCATAAATCCCAACTCCCGGGCGAGCTCGCTGGAGCCACTATGACTGGCCAGTCATTCTTGCCTCTGAGTTAGGACCCAGGCAATGTCAGCCATGGTTCGTTGGAGAGCATGGAGTGGACTCTCGGTGTCCATTAAGGACTGTGAGTGGTCCCTGATGGCACTTAGACACCCACGTATGAAGTCTAGTTTGTCTGCCATGCGTTCGAACCCCACCTGCACATGTTCGGCCAGCTTCTCCTGGCATCCCAACACACAAAGTTGGAAGGCCATGTGTTGGTTGTGGGGGTCCTGGAAGTCAGCCGTGGTGGTGGGTGCTGCCTGCTGTGTGTACTGTGCAGGTGGTGGGTTCTCCTCGTAGTAGCTGGGCTGCCCTGCTCCTGGAAGTGGGCTGCAGAGGCTCTCAACGAGGTGTTGAAGGGCGTCGGAGTTGAAGGTGTGGTGGTCCTCTTCATCATCAGAGAAGAGAGGTTGGGACTGCTCTGCAGGAGGTGTTGAATTTCCCTCTGCAATGTGAAGGGGAGATGCAGTTTAACATTGTGTTCACATGTATGTTGACGCATTGGACATGTTTACATGCAGACTGAATGCCAGTGTACATTGTGACTGTTTGTGGGGAGCTGCCTATATGGTGCGGGACAGTGGACATTTCGACCACTTCACGGATGTGTGTTTGTACTTGTACATTGTCAACTCACATTTCCCTGCGATGCCATATGTGATTGGCCAGTTACTGCACACAAGCGGGACCAGTTGTGTCCTCTGTTCTGTTGTGGATGTGTTGCGGATTGTGCCACGTCGTTGTCAATGTTGTTGTGCTCTGCATGTGATGTGTGTGCCACATTTTGGGGGAGTTGACCCTGCAGCTATGAGTTGGCTGCCCCTGATCCCTTACATGTGGTGTGCCTCTGCCTTCTGTGCTTATAGAGTGCTGGTATTTGGCATTCGTTGGTGCATTGGTGTATTGGTGGGAGTTGGGGGTCTGGGGCATGGTTTGTCTGATGATGTGCTGTGCTTACTTGTGCATGTGTGCCATTGTGCCCATCTCCCCCGTCCCCCCAGTCCCTGGTCGTAACTTACCCTGTTGCTGTTGTGTTTGGTCCTGTTGAGCAGTGTCTGGGCCACCAACTCCTGCCACTGTCTCCCCACTGATGACTGTGGACACCATTTCCTCCATCTCGTCCATCTCGTCCATCTCCTCCTGTGGCGCAGGACTGCCACCTCCAGTCTGCATTGCTGTTTCCGGTTGTTTGCGAGCTTCTGCTTGGTTTTGCGCTTGACATCATTCCAGCGTCTCTTGACCTCGTCCATTGTCCTCTTCAGCACTTCGACTGCATTCACCTTGTCCACGATGGTCTGCCATATTCCATTTTTAGTTTCCAGTGACACAGTGGAGGTGATGAACAGTACTTGATGGTGTTCTATCACCTCCGTTATCAGGATCCTGTCTTCATGCAGACTGAACCTTTTCTTCCTACTCTTCTTCTTCTTGGCTTTCACTGACCCCGAAGTCCCAGGCTGGTTCTCCAGGGGGCTTGTGGGGTTCTGGTTGTCCTCTGCACTTGCTCCGGCTGCCTCCATTGTGCTTTGCTGTTGTTTGGCTTTTGTAGGAGTTTTTTTTCACCTTTTGTAGTGCATTTTCCCGCATGTTGCGTGGGGATTGCAGGCCTGTGGCTGGTTTTCGCTGTTTTTTGTTTCGCGATTGGCGTCATCACGGCTTTTTGGCATTGGTGTTTCACATTTTTGCGGTGTCGCGTGGGTGTTAACACGTTGGTTTGACGCGCTGTCGTGGGACTATCGCATGTTGCCGCCGGCTTGGGAATACCACGTTGACACTGAGTTATTTTCCCGCGATGAACTGCGATGTGGTGAGTTGCGATAAGCTACTCGTGCGGTAGTTATCACACGTTCTTGAGAATATACTCCTGAGTGTGGTAATGATCAGATTGCAGTAACAGTGAGAGTTATCATCGTCAGTTTGGAGTAGCAGGGAGTTAGGTAATGGACAGGCTGGAGAAGCTGTGAGTGTGGTAATGATCAGGTTGAAGTAACCATGAGTATTGGAGTAGCAGTGAGGCTAGTAATGGTCAGGTTGGAGTGACACTGATTGTTGTAATGATCAGATTGAAGTAACAGTGAGGGTGATTATCGTTGGAGTAACAGGGAGTTTGTTAATGGTCAGGTTGGATTAGCGGTGAGTGTGGTAATGATCAGATTGAAGAAACAGTGAGTGTGATCATCAGGTTAGAGTAACACTGAGTGTGGTAATGATCAGATTGAAGTAACAGTGAGTGTTATCATCGTCAGGCCGGAGTAACATGGGCCTAGCGATGGTCAGTTCTGAATAATTTTTCCTTGTTGAGAAAATGCCAGTTTTTAAGGCAATGGAGAGGTCGTGGATGAAGATGTTGTGATCCAGTGTTGAAGGCAGTTGAGAGGTCGTGGATGAAGATGTTGTGATCCAGTGTTCATGGCAGTGGAGAGGTCGTGGATGAAGATGTTGTGATCCAGTGTTGAAGGCAGTGGAGAGGTCCCGGATGAAGATATTGTGATCCAGTGTTGAAGGCAGTGGAGAGGTCCCGGATGAAGATATTGTGATCCAGTTTTGAAGGCAGTGGAAAGATCGTAGATGAAGATGTTGTGATCCAGTGTTGAGCTGTAGGCAGTGGAAAGGTTGTGGATGAAGATGTTGTGATCCAGTAGTAAAGGAAGGGGAGAGGTCATGAATGAAGATGTTGTGATACAATTGTGAAGGCAGTGGATAGGTCATGGATGAAGATGTTGTGATCCAGTGTTTGAAGGCAATGGAGAGGTCGTGAATGAAGATGTTGTGTTCCAGTGGTGAAGGCAGTGGAGAGGTCGTGGAAGAAGATGTTGTGATCCAGCGGTGAGGGCAGTGAATAGGTCGTGGATGAAGATGTTCTGATCCAGTGTTGAAGGCAATGGATAGGTCGAGAATGAAGATGTTGTGATTCAGCAGTGAAGGCAGAGGAGAGGTCGTAGATGAAGATGTTGTGATCCAGTGTTGAAGGCAGTTGAGAGGTCGTGGATGAAGATGTTGTGATCCAGTGTTCATGGCAGTGGAGAGGTCGTGGATGAAGATGTTGTGATCCAGTGTTGAAGGCAGTGGAGAGGTCCCGGATGAAGATATTGTGATCCAGTTTTGAAGGCAGTGGAAAGATCGTAGATGAAGATGTTGTGATCCAGTGTTGAGCTGTAGGCAGTGGAAAGGTTGTGGATGAAGATGTTGTGATCCAGTAGTAAAGGAAGGGGAGAGGTCATGAATGAAGATGTTGTGATACAATTGTGAAGGCAGTGGATAGGTCATGGATGAAGATGTTGTGATCCAGTGTTTGAAGGCAATGGAGAGGTCGTGAATGAAGATGTTGTGTTCCAGTGGTGAAGGCAGTGGAGAGGTCGTGGAAGAAGATGTTGTGATCCAGCGGTGAGGGCAGTGAATAGGTCGTGGATGAAGATGTTCTGATCCAGTGTTGAAGGCAATGGATAGGTCGAGAATGAAGATGTTGTGATTCAGCAGTGAAGGCAGAGGAGAGGTCGTAGATGAAGATGTTGTGATCCAGCGGTGAAGGCAGTGGAGAGATCGTGGATGAAGATGTTGTGATCCAGTGGTGAAGGCAGTGGAGAGGTCGTGGATGAAGATGTGACCCAGTGTTGAGGGCAATGGATAGGTCGAGGATGAAGATGTTGTGATCCATTGGTGAAGGCAGTGGATAGGTCATGGATGAAGATGTTGTGATCCAGTGTTGAAGGCAGTGGAGAGATCGTGGATGAAGATGTTGTGATCCAGTGTTGAAGGCAATGGATAGGTCGAGGATGAAGATGTTGTGGTCCAGCGGTGAAGGCAGTGGATAGGTTGTGGATGAAGATGTTGTGATCCAGTGTTGAAGGCAGTGGAGAGGTCGCAGATGAAGATGTGATCCAGTGGTGAAGGCAGTGGAGAGGTCGTGGTTGAAGATGTTGTAGTCCAGCGGTGAGGGCAGTGGAGAGGTCGTGGTTGAAGATGTTGTGTTGCAATGCCAAAGGCTTTGGATGTGCTGGGACATAACGAAGCCCTATTCCAGTGGTGAAGGCAGTGGATAGATCGTGGAGGAAGATGTTGTAATCCAGTGTTGAAGGCAGTGGAGAGGTCGTGGATGAAGATGTTGTGATCCAGTGTTGAAGGCAATGGATATGTCATGGATGAAGATGTTGTGATCCAGCGGTGAAGGCAGTGGATAGGTCGTGGATGAAGATGTTGTGATCCAGTGTTGAAGGCAGTGGATAAGTCGTAGATGAAGATGTGATCCAGTGGTGAAGGCAGTGGAGAGGTCGTGGTTGAAGATGTTGTGGTCCAGCGGTGAGGGCAGTGGAGAGGTTGTGGTTGAAGATGTTGTGTTGCAATGCCAAAGGCTTTGGATGTGCTGGGACATAAGGACGCCCTATTCCAGTGGTGAAGGCTGTGGATAGGTCAGTGGAGCAAGATGCTGTGACCAAATGTGAAAGGCTTCAGATAGGTCAGGACTATCCACTGTCAAAGGCTGTGGATAGGTAGGGAGGGGTCAATGCTATGGCCCAGTGCTAAAGGCTTTGGGTATGTCACTAGATATGGATGCCCTGATACAGCGTCGAAGGTTGTGGTTAGCTCAGGAGGTGACGACGCAGTGACCCAGTGCCGAAGGCTTTGGAGGTGATGGGAGATAAGGATGTCCTGATCCAGGGTCGATAACTGCAGGTGTATCGAGAGGTAAGGAGGCTGTGACACAGTGCTGAAGGCTTTGGATGCGTGCTGGGAGATGAGGATGTCCTGAGCCAGTGTCGAAGGCTGGTGATAGGTCCGGAGGGTATGATGCTGTGAACCAGCGCTAAAGGCTCTAGATAGGTTGTGAGGTAAAGATGCTGTGACCCAGTGCCGAAGGCTTTGAACATATGGCGGTGGGCCAAGGTGCTGCCTTGGTCTTGGAATCTGCTGCGCAACAACTCTTCCCTGAGGTCCATTAAGGTGGTTTTGATTCCCCTTCGTGATCTGAAGCTGAAAGTTATTGAGAAGACACTTATTTCAAAGTGTTGCAGAGTTGGCAATGATTTAGGAATATTTTCAAGAAGTGGTAGGACACAGATAGAGCTCTCGCTAGGCAGTATGTGTTTGTCAACAAGTGACGTTTTGACACTGAGATTGTAAAAGCTTGATTTACTGCTTGCTGAACCATGCCTGAAGCTAAAGAAGCATTGATGAATCCGGAACATATCAGGATGGTGTCGCATGCGCAGTTCAGTGGCTTTTGCTTTACAAGGATCCCAAGTCGAGACAGCGAGCCTTGGGAAATTGATTAGTTTTGTGATGTATCTTCTGAGACTGGAGCAAACATATTCACTTTGTGTCAAACGGTCTGTGAGTCTTGGACCCATAAGGCAATGAGGTGGGCTTGGAGGGTGTAAGAAGGTGGAATCTGACTGCATGGTTGCCCCGCTTTTTTCCTGGTGTTTTGCTGGTTTTCGACTTAGTCTGGCTGGGATCCTGCTATTCAGGACCCCAGCCTATCTGCTTTCCCCTTTAAATTGATTGCAAGTACTTTAGGTACACTCCAGATTGGATTCTGGGGTACCCTTATAAGTCCCTAGTATATGGTATACTATGTACCCAGGGCATAGGTACCCCAGAGGCCTACCAAGGGCTGCAGCATGTATTATGCCACCCCTGGGAAGCCTTCCAAAATGACACAACAGGTCTGCTCCATCAGCCTGCGTAAGGTGGTGCATGCACCCCTTACTGTGGTATAGGTTCACTATACCTCTCCATATCACTGCACATATAAACCTATCAGTCACCCCTATGGCAGGGCTTACCAATCCTGAAGGCAGGGTGCTGGGTTGTATGTGAGAGGGTGCCCATGCATGTGCAGAGCCCCTTTGCAGCCTTCGGAACCTTTATTCCGGGGTTGTTTGTGATGCAGCCAAGCCATATACTCTTAAGTGCATTATAACCAAACGGTAAATGCTAACTTTGGAATGGCTGCATGGAAACATATCGTGTTTGGTGTCAAACACCTTGGAATCATACCCCCACACCAGTAACTGGTGTGGAAGTATGATCCCACCCTTCTAGAGGGAGAACCATGACAGCACCGGTACACCCGGTACCAGCTAACAGAGCCCTGGTATCAGAAAATGGATGCTGCCAGCCACAGACACAAGTCTGCCCTCCTGCTGCTGAACGAAACTCCAGCAGGGGAGGCCTGGACAATAGGTTTTCTGTCACAGGGAGGTGTGACCATTTCCCTGACAGGCTTTAGTGTATTGGGGCTGGGTGGGTGCACTCCAAGAGGGATTTGAAGTCTACACTGGGGGCACATTTGGTGCCCCTGGGCATAGTACAACTCAAACCAGATGCAGGGGCTACCAGCCCCTGCTCTGGCACGAAACTGAACAAAGGAAATGGGTGTAGCCACCCCTCTTTCCTGACCCTCCCATAGGTGGGTTCCTAGAGTTTGTCCCACCCCTTCCTTGGGTATAAGATAGGAACGCTTGGCTACAGACTTTAGATTTACCTGGACGAAACTCTGATACATAATCCTGGAACTTCGACTTTCTACAAGGCGCTAGATGACTGAAGAATCTCCCTTGGAGTAAAGGAGTTACTCCCCTGCTTGGCAGGCACCAAAGACACATCTGCCCAGTTTGCATCTCCGAAGCTCCCGTCGGACTCCGAAGAATTTGCAACACAGGAGGTGGGTTCCCAGACTTCCCAGAGGCCGACCCGAGCTCCCAGCAAAGCTGAGACCCGTAGCACTTGTGGGGACCATGGAACCGGAACCCCTGGACACCGTGCACATTTGCAAGTGCATATGCTTCTCGTCGATCCTTGAGGCTGTGCTTTGGGCTGCTTATAGTCCATAGCCCGAGCAGTGTCTCCACCGAAGATTACTGGCCTACACTCATCGAGTGTCCTGTGGGCTGGTATTGTGTGATTCCTCTTGAGGTCCCTTCGCGATCTCTGGTCTGTCGACTGGTGGGTCCCTGTGAAGGCAACTCTAATTCTGATGGGGCTTACCTGGTTGCTCAAGACGTGCTCTGACTCTCCATTGCTTGGGGATTCCCCAGGACCTTGCTGGTCCTCACCGAAGCATCTTTTCTCTTCCTGCGTGGCTTGCTGTTGCCAAGGCCTGTTGGGTTCAATCCGAGCACCGACACCGCAGCACTCAACATCCTTTATGGGACAACTCAAATCCAGCTCCTTGTCATCGTCGACGCCTCCTGGTCCTCGGGTGTGAAGCTTCACCTCTTCACACCCGAAACACCCGACATCGGTGGGCATTCATCTATCATGCCCCCTGGTCACTGGCAAGTGACCCAGACAATGTCCCCTCTGCTTTCAAGTTCTTCTGATCTTCGATCCAGGCTTGGATCACACCGGACACTCTTCTCCTTCCCGGCAGCAGCACTTTGCAGCAGGTCGCCGTTGAAATCAACGACGATCCCCGACACCATTTGACACCTATGCACCCGGCTTCCCTGGGTGAGGTAACTCGAGTACTCCCGTGCTCCCGTGGGTGTTGGCCCTAGAACCCCCTAAGTCTAAAGGGGTTGGCTCAAAGTGTTCTCCTATGTGTCCTAAACCTTTAAAATTCCAACCGCGACTTTCCCATAGAATAGTACGGGGCTCGCGGCTGTGTTCTCACACTGCACACGTCCCCTGTGGGTCTCCTGTGTCACTACCTTGGGTGGTTCCTTGGGGTCCCAGCGATTCTACAGGCTCTAGGCACTGTGTCTAGTCAAGTCGTGGTTCTTATACCACTTTCTTAATAGATGGTTTGGTCCGCCCCGGGGCCCATTGTATATTGTGCTATTTACTGTCGTTTTAGAACTGTATTATTATGTATCTTGGACTCTAATCACATAAAGAGATTAGTAGTGAGTGTTTAGAAACAAATACATATATTTTATATATACCTTGTGTGGATCTCCTTTCATTTAGTGATGCAAGAGGTTATAATTTGGTAAACGAAGCTGCTTTACATTCCTTCAAGACTTAGCCTGAAGGCTGCTCTCCATAGCTACAACTAGGATAGCTTTCATTAAAGGTTGTCTTTAACCTAATCATCAATAAGGGTTGTTTGGACTGGTGCAAGGTGCCCACTATAACTAGTGGACAGCATATGCCAGGCCAACTTCTCACAGAGGAAACTTTTCCTATCTGCAGGCTCACAGGTACGGAAGGCAACAGGGCTGTCACCTGCTAGCAGCAGGCGCTGGGGTCTGAGAACCCTGCCTGCTAGCAGCAGGTTCTCGTGCTTGAGAATCCTGCCTGCTAGCTGTAGGCTCTGGGGCCAGAGAATCCTGCCTGCTAGCTGCAGGCTCTGGGTCCTGAGCACTCTGCTTGCTAGCTGCAGGCTCTCAGCCCAGAGAACCCTGCCTGCTAGCTGCAGGCTCTGTGGCCTGAGCACTCTGCTTGCTAGCTGCAGGCTTTCAGCCCAGAGAACCCTGCCTGCTAGCAGCAGGCTCTGACGCTAGAGTACAATGCCTGCTAGTTGTAGGCTCTGGAGCCAGAGAATCGTACCTGCTATTTGCAGGTTCTCGCACCACAGAACCCTGCCTGCTAGCTGCAGGCTCTCGGGCCAGAGACCCCACCTGCTGCTGGGTGGGCTCTAGAGCCAAGGGAGCCTCCAGGCTCCCAACTGCTGACTGGAGAGCTTCTAGAGTCAAAGGACCCTCCTGGTTCCCACCTGCTGCCGGGTGGGCTCTGGAGCTAAGGGAGCCTTCTAGCTCCCACCTGCTGCCACGGGGGGGAAGGCTCTAGAGCTAAGGGAGTCTCCGGGTTCCCACCTGCTGTCAGGTGGGCTCTAGCTCTGAGGAAGCCTCCTGGCTCCCACCTGCTGCCTAGAGGACTCTAGAGTCGAGGGAGCCTCCTGGCTTCCTCCTGCTGCCTAGAGGACTCTAGAGTCGAGGGAGCCTCCTGGCTCCCACCTGCTGCCGGGTGGGCTCTATAGCCGAGGGAACCTCCTGACTCCCTCCTGCTGCCGGGTGGGCTCTAGAGCCGAGGGAGCCTCCTGGCTCCCACCTGCTGCCGGGTGGGCTCTAGAGCCGAAGGAACCTCCTAGCTCCCACCTGCTGCCGGGTGGGCTCTGGAGCCAAGGGAGTCTCCTGGCTCCCACCTGCTGCCGGGTGGGCTCTATAGCCGAGGGAACCTCCTGGCTCCCTCCTGCTGCCGGGTGGGCTCTGGAGCCAAGGGAGTCTCCTGGCTCCCACCTGCTGACTGGTGGACTTCGAAGGAAGCGATCCCAGCTGCAGGCTTAAGGGTCAAACATGTGGAAGTATTTCAATTTAATACATCATATAACTGCATTGATTGGCATTTATTAGAAGTGATAGTTTTCAACATGAACTTTCAAGCATTTATGTCACCCCCTCACCCTGACGATTAAATGTGGCCTAGATTCTTATAATACACAATGCAACAATATAGGGGCATATCAACAAGGGCTTTATCTCTGCTTTTTTGGCTTTAAAAGCCAAAAAAGGAGAGATGAAACTAGCGCCCTATCAACAACAGGGTGCTAACATGCAAATTTGCATGTTAGCACCCTTTTACTCTACGCTTCCCCTTGCATCTCTAATGAGATGCAAAGGAGGCGTTCCAGAGTAAAATAATAGGAGAAATGTCGCTAAGTGACATTTCTCCTATTATCAAGAATATCGCTAACCCTGTTAGAGACAAAAAAAGCAGCGCTAACCGCGGTTAACGCTGCTTTTTTACGTCTGGTATTTTTCTGACTTAGCCATGATATCCTATGGAAGGAGGATATCATGGCTAAGTTTGCCTGTCCCTATCAACAAGGTAACGTGAGATTATCGCTGGCTTTCCAGCGATAATCTCACGTTAGCCTGTTAGCGTGAGGATTTTTATCGCTAATGAGATAAGCGTTGCTAATAGCACGCTATCTCAGCGATAAAAATTCACGCTAGCCGGCGATAATTATCCTAGCGCTAAGTGCACTTAGAGATAATTATCGCCGGTTGTTGTTGATATGCCCCATAGTCTGTTAAATTAAACCCATGAGATCTTTGTACACCTATTTCAAGGTGCTTTAAAGTCAGAAAAAGTAGGCACTGTGAAATAAAATACTTGCCTAAAATCACACAATTTAGTCGTGTAGGAAAGCTGGGTTTCTGGCCTCACATTCAGCCACTAGATGTCTATCTCTTTCTCGCTCCTGGTTTACATCAAAGGTTAATGCTTTGGGGCAGATTTACAAAATATGGCGCATCCCTGCATATCAGCAGGGATGCGCCAGTTATTTTGCATCACGACAGACACCTCTTGCGCCACCATGGAAGCACAGCATTTACAATGCGGCGCACCATGGGGCAAGAATAGACAGATGCGTGACACATCTGCTGCCGTAAAGGTGACGCATTGCTGGAGTCGCGTTGCAAGCGCGACGCAGCTCCAGCAAAGCTCGGGGTGCCCCTATGCCTAACATGCTGCGTCAATCCTTATGCCTGCTTCAAGCAGGCGCAGGGTTTTGACGCAGCATGGCCGTAAAAGTGACTGAGTGAAATCTTGTAGATTTCACTTTTAGGAGGTGTTCCTGCGCCGGAACGCTCCCCCCCTGCACCGGAACGCCCACATGTGATGCAGGGCTTTACAATGTGACGCATCTCCCTAGATGCGTCATGTTGTAAATATCATGCAGAATGGCGCTGGCTTTGCGCCGCTGCTGCATCACAAAAGTGACGCAACGGCGGCGCAAATGTGGCGTACGGGGCTTGTAAATCTTCCCCTTTGTCTTTAATTCTTGACGCAGGTTGGGGAGCGGGTGGAAGGCAGAAGCCACATGAAAAGCTCTGCTCAATTTTTGTATTCGAGGACTCACGGGGACCTTAAGTTGAGCCAGAGCCAGGCATCTGGCTTGAGCCTTCAGTGGCTTTCCCACCTTTACCTAAGTGCTGGTTCTATGACCAGGAGAGGCCACAGGGCTTGCACCTCCCGCCTGGTGGGCTCAGAGGGAAGGGACCCCAGCTGCAGGTGCAGGCCAGGCCGCTTGGCTCTGTCCTGCTGCTGGTGGGCTCTGGAACCAGGCCGTCCTGCTTGGCTCCGCCCTGCTGGCTGTGATTGGTGGTCCTCAGGACCTCTATAAAGATGGCGGCGGAGAAGCGAGCAGTTGATTGGTTCACAGACCCGCTGTTATTGAGCCCCCTGTGACCGCATGCGAGCCGAGGGTTTTGTAAACACAATACAAATTTAGGGGCATATCTACAAGGCGGCGATAGAACATTATCGACGCTTTTGCGGCCGTTTTCGGCTGAAAAGCAGCGATAATTTTATCGCCTAATCAGCAAGGTCATGCTATCGCGTGAAACCTTGCATTAGCGCACAAATTCTTAACGCCCAGCTTTGCATCTCTAATGAGATGCACAGTGGGCGTTCCTGACCTGACATGGCAGGAGAAATGTCGCTAAGCAACATTTCTCCTATCATCAAGCCCCACGCTATGAAGCATAGCGGCAGGTAAAGTAGCGATAACCCATGTTATCGCTACTTTCCTTACACCTGCTTCAGGACTGACTTAGCCATGATATCCTATGGAAGGTGGATATCATGGCTAAGTATGTGAGGCCCTATCAGCAAGCTAACGCCACATTGCGTGAGATTAATGCTGGGTTTCCAGCGATAATCTCATGTTTGGCAGTTAGTGCTAGGATTTTTATCGCTTTTGAGATAAGCGTTGCTAATAGCACGCTATCTCAGCGATAAAAATCCACGCTAGCCGGCGATAATTATCCTAGCGCTAAGTGCGCTGAGCGATGATTATCGCCGGTTGTTGCTGATATGCCCCCTGGTGAAGATGTGGTGGAGAACTCTGAAAGCGCCTCAGTAGTCCCACTCGAGACGGTGTGGTAGTCAGGTGACTATGTCCTGATGAGACCCTAATAATCATAAGAGGTCGAAACGTCGACAAACTCTCCCTTCGGGTTGGCTCGAGCTGCAGACGCCAAGGGATATCGGGGACTAATCAACATTATCTTTGTAGCAAATGTTTTGGAAATGATGATTCAAACGTAGGGAACTGTAGGGTGTCTTGTGTTATTTGTGTTGTAAATATGTTCTCGATTTGAGCGCTGCGCCCTCTGTACTATGATCACTCTTGTAATAATCACATCTTGCTTTGTATGAATTTGATTAACAAACCTTTGAAAGAAACAAAGTTTGTCCAGTGCTTATTTCCTTTGTTAGTCCCATGGAAAACGGAGATTGACGCACTATTAGTGTTTAGGACACCTCAAGGGCATGCACCAGGTTTCCGTTTTTAAATGAGTCCACAGGGCAATTGTCCCCCCCTGGTGGGCTCAGGGGAGGTGATCCCAGCTGCGGCTCCAGGGCCAGGCCAGACCGCCTGCTCCCCACCTGCTGCTGTGACTGCTGGTTCTTTGACCAGGTTCCTACCTGCAGCAGGGCAGGTTCTCTGGGAAGGAAACGCCACCTGGCTCCCACCTCCCGCCTGGTGGAGGAAAGTTCTCCCACCTCAGGCTCCAGGGCTAGGTCAGGCTGCCTGGCTCCCGCCTGCTGCCTGGTGGGCTCTAGGGCCAGGCTTTGCCACCTGGCTCCCACCTGCTGCCTGTGACTGGTGGTTCTCTGACCAGGAGAGGCTGCCTGACTCTCACCTGTAGCCTGTGTGTGTGTGTTTGTGAGGGGGTTCTTGGACCAGGGGAGGCCGCCTGGTGGTGGAAGTGATTCAGCTGCAGGCTTCAGGGCCAGCCCAGGCCGCCTGGCCCTCGCCTGCATGGTGGGCTCTCGAGCCGCCTGGCTCCCACCTGTAGCCTGTGTAAGTGGCAGGGGGGTTCTCTGCCCAGGAGAGGCAGCATGTTCCCCATCTGTAGTCTGAAGGGAGGGGGGTTCTTACCAGAGACCCCACAGCACAAATTGTTAAACAAATACTCAAAATAACAAACAAGGCACTGAAAAATGGAGACATATGTATTAAGGAATGGACATTCCTTAATAAAGAAAAACCTAAAATGGCCAGCATCTACGGCATACCAAAAGTGCATAAGAACGCCAGTGATCCGCCGCTGAGACCGATAGTTACCACTATTGGATCAGCGACTGAGCCATTGGCTAAATACGTAGATGCACTACTATGCAAACATATACCTAAAACCCCAGCTTTTGTAAAGGACACTAGACACATCATTAACCTTGTGGAGAATACACCTTTCCGCCCAGATAATCAATATATGGTCACTATGGACATAGAGGCCTTATATAGCAATATTCCAATTGGAGGAGCCATTGCGGCCGTGCATTGGTTCATAAAGGCATATAACATCGATTGTCCTTCTATCTTTGTGTTGGAATGTCTTAAAATTGTATTAGAGGATAATGTGTTCGAGTTCAATCAACAACTTTACAGACAGAATCAAGGCGTCAGTATGGGGGCGTCTTGTGCCCCAACGGTCGCCAATATCTACATGACCCTTTTTGAAAAAAACTACATCTATAATGAAATAGCACCTTTTTACGAATCAGTGACCAAATGGTCGCGATTTATTGATGATGTTTTTTTTATTTGGTCAGACACATATGAAAAGTTACTTGAATTCATTGAGTGGATCAATCTATGCGATGAGAATATCAGCTTTACTAACAAGATTAGCTCAGAACAAGTAGAATATCTAGATATCCTCATCAAACATCAACAAGGAATATTAACGGTCGTGCTATACACTAAGACAACAGCAAGGAATACACTATTGCATTACGATAGTTATCACCCCAAGAGTCAAAAGGACAATATCCCGTTCGGAGAGTTTTTACGCCTTAGGCGAAACTGTACGAACATCAGTGACTTTGACGAGAAATCAGAAGTCATGAAGAAAAAATTCCACGCTAGAGGATATCCGAACAAAATTGTACGGGAGGCCTACAAACGGGCACGTTACTATGATAGGCAACACCTACTTACAAATATCAAAACTACATCTAATCCACCTCTGGTTTTTGCCACACGCCATTCCATGTTGAACTCCAGAATTCGACAAGCGATATGCTCTAGTTGGCATATACTAAATGTGGAGAAACCCAGGAGAGAGGAAATAATACCTAAACCGCTATTTGCATATAAGCGTAACAAAAGCTTGAGAGACCACATAGTACATTCAAGAATGAAAAATGAGACAAACTTCTACCAAATTGATTTGGAAGGCTCGAAGAAAGTGGTGGGGAATTTCAAATGCACTATGTGCAAATCTTGCTCTATGGCCATCGAAGCAGAGACATTTACGTTCAATGGTGTCAATATTTCACCCAAAACATTAAACAACTGTAAATCAACAAATGTCATTTATTTGATCATTTGTCCATGCCACAAGGGATATGTGGGAGAAACAGGGAGAGCGTTTAATGTCAGACTTACCGAGCACAAATCAGCAATTAGAACTCAGAAAACATCGGCACCCATGGTGCAACACTTCTTAGATCTGGGACATACACCAGAAGACATCAAGTGGTATATACTGGAAAAGATTTGGCCCCGCGTAGGAGAACAGATGGATAAGATCAGAAAAATGAGAGAGGTTTATTGGATGTTCATCCTTAATACAGCTACATCAGGTTTGAACCAAGAAATACCTTGGGATCAAGCAATTAAAAATAATGGATAATTCATATTCATGATGACAGTCAAGTCAGTCAAACTTATACCTATCTTTAAGTCAGGGTTAAGAAACTGAAAAGAACAAGCAATAAAATTGGCCATACTGATCTAATACGTAGTGGTTCACAAGCAGAAAAAAGAGATCAGTGTACACAGGATTGAAGTTGAGAAATGAGTAATCACTTTAACTCATGAGATCCTGTCATTATTATCTCTCTGTCATGGAAAGAATGGTCTCTTTTTTCAACGCCGTAGGTCTCAATGAAAAGATAGACTTTAGCACTGTTTATAACATATATCCCCTATATCAAAAGGCATATATAAAATATAACCCCATTCATAACTTTTTAAAACAAATTAATAATTGTGGTATTTTTTGTAATCAATTAAACTGCATAGACTAGAGTGATAGTGAGATTTCTATCAATAAATAAGACAGGAATAATAAAGTTATAAAAGAACCATTCAAACATGGCACTGGTCGGGCCATTTCGACCGAACCACCAGTCCGATCTCTATACGCATGACCGAGGACGTCCGAGTAACGCACGTAAATCCGGCGTATGTAAATAGACCCAACATGGCGGCTAACTTGAACACTGACGAACCAGAAGAGGACGCGGAGCCAAACAGAGAGGAGATATCGACCCATTTGAGTCCCGACCGGGTAAGGAAAAATAATACTGAGTGCTATTAGTTGATTCAGAGTTAAGACTTAAACCAACAGGCATGCGGTTTTTTCACTCGCTGATACGAATTCTGCTGATCGTATCATAATAGTAGTGCTAAACATAAAGACACATGCTCGCCGGTAGTCGAATATCTATCACAGACAGGGAAGTTAATCAGTATTAGTTGAAGATTCTTAAACTAATGGAGAGTTTTTCCTAAGAGAGTTCTTACTTGCAGTGGTTGAATTTCTTTAAATTTGATAGACAATCACTTATGCTATCCAACAGGACGATTAAATAGAGCGCGAAACGAAGGGGGAACAACAGACGTAACCAAGACAGACGACAACGTCAGAGAGAACAGACTACAAAAATAAAGGTATGTGTATTAAATACACATGAATGAATTTTTATGACATCAGCGTAGTTGTCGGGCTAATTAGACAAATAACAAATTGGTAAACTACAGATCTTATCAAAAGTATCATGAACCAGTTTTAGTACCAGAGCCCTTCTGTTCATATAATAAAAAGTAGATGCAAGTGAGCATCAATTGCATACTCGCTTTTATATTCACATCTTTAGGTCTGCGCTTATCTGCGAAGACAGGAAAATAAAGGTGCACACCCTTGACATCCATTTTCCGTGGGAGATCAGATGTTTAATTGGTGCAACATTTTTCGAGCAAGTAAGTACTCCAATTAAGCGCACCATAGACTACACCCACATATCGCAATAAATAGAGTATAAGCAGCCATGTACCATCCCTTAGTCTAAGTGACATACCTCTATCTTTCCTTAGAACTTCCGTATACCATTCGTCCCCCCAAATAAGGACATAATCTGGGTTCAACCGATTATTTTGAGCTACACACGAAAATAGTCCATTGGAACAACAAGGGTTAGTATGGTTTTTTCATCTTTTATCATTATATAAAAGCAAGATTAAAGACTCAGGATTCATAACTTCAATTTAACTAACATATACCTAGAAATATCTCCAAACAACTTCCCATGTAAGAGTAGAGAAACTCGTCCTGTGTAATATAAGAGCGCACCTGTCAATACCCAATTCCAGCACATCCCAGGTATCTATCAGATTGGTCATTGCTAGTATAGCCTAAGCAATATTTTACTGTTTCTCCCCATTTTTGTAAGAGTAGAGAAACACGTCCTGTGCAACAAGAAATAGCACTTGTTAGTACCCTATTCCAGCACATCCCAGGTTGGTCATTGCTAGCATAGCTAAAGCAATATGGTATTGTTTCTCCCCATTGTTGTAACACTAAGGACCTGGGGAATCAAATTTCTTTATCACGAGTGTTGGGGTCAGTGCAGAGCTGAGAGACATTGGAGTGGATCTTACAGTTCAAATGAATTAGTTCATAATTGTTCATGTGAATGAATTATCATTGCTACGTTGACTCCCTTAAACAATTCATAAAATGGGTTTTAATTGATACATGTGTGTTGGACAGGCCACACAGAGGGCTTGCTCCCTCCCCGCACGACAGGGCCCGAGCTCCGGCCCACCAGGCATACCCCCGTGACAAGCCCCTGTACTCCGTCTCCCGACGGACCCTCTGCCCTCGGACCCCTACTCATCACGGGGTCCAGCCCCACCGGCTTCCCCGGCCGAGTCAAGCCGCCATCTTGGGCCCTGCACCACGCGGCCGCGTGGCCTCACCTCGACCCTAACCCCGGGCCTGGCCGGCCCCGACATCCCGGCACCACCATCCACCCAGGAGGTGAGCGGACCACTTGGCAGGTCAATGGGAGAACGAAGCGTCAAGAGCTCTTCCCCCGCCAGGTGCCGATCGCCTCCAGCTCCCCCAGGCGCTGGCTCCAC
Source organism: Triturus cristatus (assembly GCF_964204655.1). Lineage (NCBI taxonomy): Eukaryota > Metazoa > Chordata > Amphibia > Caudata > Salamandridae > Triturus > Triturus cristatus. The sequence goes on from NC_140594.1 coordinate 1,154,310,028, forward strand.
CCCCTGCTGGGTGTCTGGACACCTTCATCCCGGACCCTCCGACCTCCAAGTGCGAGGGTCCGGACATCAAAGGGCACCAGCCCTATAACTGAGACAGCTCCGGAGCAGGAAGGCAGTTGTATCCTGGAGTCGAGAGACACCGAGTGAACTCAACCCTGACGGTCTACTGGCGCTGCCGTAGCCCGCTCTTGCGAACCATCGTCCTGCCTGCTGGCGCTGCCGCGGCCTTCTGCAACCTTCATCGTCCTGGGACCTGCTGGCGCTGCCGCGGCCCGTTGTAACGACCATCCTCACCGGGACCTGCTGGCGCTGCCGCGGACCGTCATCTTCCTGGGACCTGCTGGCGCTGCCGCGGCCCGTTGTAACGACCATCCTCACCGGGACCTGCTGGCGCTGCCGCGGACCGTACATCTTCCGGGGACCTGCTGGCGCTGCCGCGGCCCGTTGTATCAACCATCCTTACCGGGACCTGCTGGCGCTGCCGCGGACCGTACCACCTAACCACCAAGCTCGAGGATTGTGAGCTCATCATCATCTCATCCGAACTACCTGATTGGTAAATAGACTGACCCGCTACCCCCTTCCCTACCTTACGAGACTCTAATCGAGGGGACCCCTGCGTCCAGACCTCCTTGTACCATTCTACCGTATCGTAACTAAGTACCTATAAAGAACACTGAACCTTATCCGTGTGTGATATCTGTCTGTGGGGGGGAAGTTACTTGTCTGTACGATCGCTGGAGACGGCTCTCCCCGGAGACCTCTCCCCCTGACCCCGGCCGGCCCTCCCGGTCCGTCTACCTTTTCTAACATTGGTGGCCAGCGGCGCGATCCGAATCAACGCGTAATCGTACAGAGAGTAGCTCACCCCACAACAACAACACGATGTCGACCAAAGATAGCAGCTCCACCGAGAAATTCCAAATGGAGAAATTAGAAGAATACAACCACCGCGAACTGAGACAATTTTGCATAGAACTTGGCATTGCTACCACCGGCCTGAGTACCAAGGATGACCTAAAGCGCGCTCTGGAGTCATGGACAGAAACGGGGGTCACAGGCCCCTCCGACCAAAGCAGCGTCACACCAGACCAAACCAGCATCACACCAGAGGGGAACGCCACGGCTCCCGAGGAGCGGGGAACGGGCCTCCCGGAAGAGGAGATCCGAGAAAGAGACAGAGTCAGATTACACGAGTTGGAGATGGCACGACTCAAGATGGATGGGGAACTCAAGTTAGCTGAACAGAAACTCAACCTCGAGCATATGCGGCTTCGAGAGGAACGAGAAGAAAAGCAGAGACAGAGAGAGCTGGAAGAGAAAAAAATAACGCTCGAGCACGAGCGCCGACTAGCGGAAATAGAACTGCGCAAACAGAATAAGGAACTGGGGGTGCCGGAGCGACCACACACCCCGGGGCCAAGTGAGAAAAAAGTTCACATCCCCAAGGATGTTGTCCGCGAATATGTCCGAGAAGACGACATACAACAGTGGTTTAAAGCCTATGAGATCGCAATGACCTCCCACCGAATCGACCGGAGTGATTGGGGAGCCGGACTTTGGGGGAGATTTATCAACGAGGGTCGCGATGCCCTGCTGCAGCTCCCCGATCACCAAATGTCGTCCTACGACCACATGAAGGCTGCCCTCCTCACCCGCTACGGCCTCACGCCCGAGATGTACCGCCAGAGGTTCAGAGATTGCACCAGGATCCCAGGTACAACTTGGGTAGAATACGTGAACTATTTCAGCCGGGCATTCGAAGGTTGGATCAAGGGAAGTCAGGTCACCACTTACGAACAACTCTTCAACCTTATGGTATGGGAGCACCTGTCAAACAACTGTTTCGTCGAGCTCAGGCAGCACCTACTCGACAGTAAGCTGACCGACCCCCGGCAGCTCGCCGCCGAAGCTGACCGGTGGGAAAGCACCCGAGTGGGCCGGAGAGGGCCCCACGACCAGAACAGAGGCAACCAAGGCCAGCACCGTCCTCGGGGAGGAGGAGGGGGCCAGGGGCGAGGGAGAGACGCCTTACCAGCAACACCCGTGGCCAGCACCCCGCCTCCGGCCGGCCGGGGCAACCCCCCGTTGCGGCCTGGGTACCGAGCCAACATCACGTGCCACCGGTGCCAGCGACTAGGCCACTACGCCAATGACCCGAACTGCCCGCTAAATCAAACACCCAAGCCCCGCCAGGTATCGGCCGCTGCCCTAGGGGAAGAGCAATCATCGGAGGGACCCGAAGAGTACGAGCCGGCCCAGCAAGGGTGGGAACCGGCCGCCATGGTCCTGGCATGCCTAGGGGGAAGAGACATGGTTCCGCGGGCTCCCCTACCCGCCAACACCAGAAAATACGGTCAGTGGGTGACCATTAATGGACAGAGAGCCGAGGCCTTGCGTGACACCGGCGCCAGCGTGACGGCCGTCCGCTGTCATCTGGTGAAGCCCGAGCAGATCCTGCCGAACATTCTCTGCCCCGTCCGCTCGGCAGATAACTCTGAGAGTATGTGTAAGATGGCCTGCGTCCCGTTTGAATGGGGAGGGGTCTCCGGCCTACTGAAGGTGACGGTCCGGGACGATGCCCCCGTGGACTGCCTCCTGGGGAATGACCTCGAGAGTTCCCCGTGGGCCACCGTCGAGAAAAGAGAGCACCTGGGGATGCTGGGCCTCCCGGACTGGGCCTGCATAACCACCCGATCCATGGCCGCCCGTGCCACCCCCCGATCAGAAGAAACCGAATGGCCAGCACCTCCGCCCCCGGTTGCCCCCGTCGAGGACAACGGCGAGTCCGACCTCCCGGACCCGACTAGCGAAGCAGACGCGCAACACCAGGACCTTCCGGATCTGGCTCAGTGGCGTCAAGAGGGGGGGCCCACCCAAGAACAGTTCCGCCAGGAACAAAAGACCTGTCCCTCCCTCGAGGGACTCCGCCAACAAGCCGATACCCAAAACGCAGGGGACACCACCGGAACCCACTGGGTCTACTGGGACAACGACCTGCTCTACAGCGAGCAAAGGATCGCCGAGCTGGGGGCCGGTCGAGTTCTGGTGGTACCGCTCCGCTTCCGAGACTTTCTGCTCAACCTGGCCCACGATGTCCCCCTGGCTGGACACCTGGGCCAGGACAAAACATACAGTCGCCTGGTGACCCACTTTTTCTGGCCAAAAATGAGGAATGACGTCCTGAACCACTGCCGATCTTGCCCCCCGTGCCAAGCCAGCGGGAAGAGTGGTCGGAAGCTGAAGGCCCCTCTGCAACCCTTCCCTGTGGTCACCACCCCGTTCGAGAGGGTGGGGATAGACATTGTGGGGCCTCTGGACCCCCGCACGGCACAAGGACACAGGTTCATCTTGGTACTAGTGGACCATGCCACCCGCTACCCCGAGGCGGTGCCCCTACGGACAGTGACAGCTCCGGTGGTTGGCCGGGCCCTGATGGGGATCTTCTCCAGGGTAGGCTTCCCCCGAGAAGTCGTCAGCGACCGAGGTACGAATTTCATATCTAAATACATGAAGTCCCTCTGGCAACAATGCGGGGTCACCTACAGATTCACGACCCCCTATCACCCCCAAGGGAACGGACTAGTGGAGCGTTTTAACCGCACTCTCAAGGGGATGATTGGGGGATTGGAAGAGCCTCTCCGTCGCCAGTGGGATGTGCTGCTCCCGTGCCTCCTCTTCGCCTACCGAGAAGTCCCCCAGAAGTCCCTCGGCTTTAGCCCTTTCGAACTCTTGTACGGGCACCCTGTGCGAGGGCCCCTCAGCCTAGTCAAGGAAGGTTGGGAGATGGCCCCCTTAACGACCCCTCCCGACGTCTTCAAATACATCCTGGCCCTACGAAACCAGACCCGGCGCTTCAGGGAGATGGCCAAGGCGAACCTCGAGGCCAGTCAGGAGGACATGAAGAGGTGGTATGACCACAATGCCTCCTCCGTTGAATTCGAGCCTGGGCAGCAAGTATGGGTGATGTCCCCCACCGAGCCATGTGCCCTGCAGGACAAGTGGACGGGGCCCTTCAAAGTGGTCGAGCGTAAAAGCCCCGTCACTTACCTCGTCGACATGGGGTCCACCCGGAACCCCCTGCGGGTCCTCCACACCAACCGGCTCAAACCACACTTTGTGCGCTCCGAACTAAGCCTCCTGATGGCGACAGACAGTGGTACAGAAGAAGACTCCGAGCCCCTCCCGGATCTCTTAAAGACTCAGGAGAAGGACGGCTCCGTGGATGGGGTCCGGCTCTCTGACGCCCTCACTGCGGAGCAACGCCAGGACTGCCGGGACCTCCTGCTGCAGTTCGCTGCCCTGTTCTCCCTCACCCCCGGGGTCACCCCTTGGTGTTTGCACGACGTAGACACCGGGGACAGTCCCCCTGTCCGGCACCGGGCCTACCGCGTACCAGATCGGGTACGGGCCTGCATACAGGAGGAAGTGGCCAAGATGCTCACGATCGGGGTCATCGAGCCCTCGGATAGTCCCTGGGCCAGTCCGGTTGTATTGGTTCCCAAGGCCGCTGCCCCCGGCACCGCCCCTGAACTGAGATTCTGCGTCGACTACCGGGGCTTGAACGCTGTCACCCGGACCGACGCTCATCCCATCCCCCGAGCAGACGAGCTGATCGACCGGCTGGGGGCCGCCCGCTACCTTAGTATCTTCGACCTAACGGCGGGCTACTGGCAGATCGGCCTCACACCCAGGGCTCAGGAACGGTCAGCCTTCTCCACCCCCGACGGCCACTATCAATTTAAGGTCATGCCCTTTGGCATGAAGAATGCCCCCGCCACATTCCAACGTCTTGTGAACCAGGTCTTGGTAGGGCTCGAAGAATTCAGCGCTGCCTACCTGGACGATATCGCTGTATACAGCCGCCACTGGTCCGACCACCTCCGTCACCTCCAAGAGGTCCTCCAAGCCCTCCAGCGGGCCGGCCTCACCATTAAGGCCGGCAAGTGCCAAATTGGCCAAGGGTCTGTGACCTACCTTGGGCACCAAGTGGGAAGCGGGCTGGTGGCCCCACTACAACTTAAGATTGCTGCCATCCAGTCCTGGCAGCCCCCCGTCACCCAGACCGAGGTCCGAGCCTTCTTGGGGCTCACCGGCTACTACCGGCGGTTCGTGAAGGACTACGGCAGCATCGTGGGGCCCCTCACGGGACTCACATCCAAGAATCAACCGAAGCGGGTCCACTGGACTCCTGATTGTCAAGCGGCCTTCGAGGAGCTGAAGGCCGCCCTGTGCACCGCCCCGGTGCTCCAGGCCCCCGATTACAGTCGGGAATTTGTGGTGCAGACCGACGCCTCCGACCATGGCATCGGGGCCGTCCTCTCTCAGCTGAACCCCGAAGGTCATGATCAGCCGGTGGCCTTCATCAGTCGACGTCTCCTGGCCCGAGAACAGCGTTGGAGCACAATCGAGAGGGAGGCATTTGCAGTAGTGTGGGCCCTCAAAAAGCTCCGACCCTATCTCTTCGGTACCCACTTCCGGGTACAAACCGACCATCGACCCCTGCAATGGCTGATGCAGATGCGGGGGGAGAACCCAAAACTCTTGCGCTGGTCCATTTCCCTGCAGGGAATGGACTTCACTGTGGAGCACCGGCCAGGCCAAGACCACGCCAACGCGGATGGCCTGTCCCGCTTTTTCCGCCTCGACGAAGAGAGTCCCCAAGGAGATGGGTGACTCTCCCCGCCTTCAGCTGGGGGGGACGCATGTTGGACAGGCCACACAGAGGGCTTGCTCCCTCCCCGCACGACAGGGCCCGAGCTCCGGCCCACCAGGCATACCCCCGTGACAAGCCCCTGTACTCCGTCTCCCGACGGACCCTCTGCCCTCGGACCCCTACTCATCACGGGGTCCAGCCCCACCGGCTTCCCCGGCCGAGTCAAGCCGCCATCTTGGGCCCTGCACCACGCGGCCGCGTGGCCTCACCTCGACCCTAACCCCGGGCCTGGCCAGCCCCGACATCCCGGCACCACCATCCACCCAGGAGGTGAGCGGACCACTTGGCAGGTCAATGGGAGAACGAAGCGTCAAGAGCTCTTCCCCCGCCAGGTGCCGATCGCCTCCAGCTCCCCCAGGCGCTGGCTCCACCCCCTGCTGGGTGTCTGGACACCTTCATCCCGGACCCTCCGACCTCCAAGTGCGAGGGTCCGGACATCAAAGGGCACCAGCCCTATAACTGAGACAGCTCCGGAGCAGGAAGGCAGTTGTATCCTGGAGTCGAGAGACACCGAGTGAACTCAACCCTGACGGTCTACTGGCGCTGCCGTAGCCCGCTCTTGCGAACCATCGTCCTGCCTGCTGGCGCTGCCGCGGCCTTCTGCAACCTTCATCGTCCTGGGACCTGCTGGCGCTGCCGCGGCCCGTTGTAACGACCATCCTCACCGGGACCTGCTGGCGCTGCCGCGGACCGTCATCTTCCTGGGACCTGCTGGCGCTGCCGCGGCCCGTTGTAACGACCATCCTCACCGGGACCTGCTGGCGCTGCCGCGGACCGTACATCTTCCGGGGACCTGCTGGCGCTGCCGCGGCCCGTTGTATCAACCATCCTTACCGGGACCTGCTGGCGCTGCCGCGGACCGTACCACCTAACCACCAAGCTCGAGGATTGTGAGCTCATCATCATCTCATCCGAACTACCTGATTGGTAAATAGACTGACCCGCTACCCCCTTCCCTACCTTACGAGACTCTAATCGAGGGGACCCCTGCGTCCAGACCTCCTTGTACCATTCTACCGTATCGTAACTAAGTACCTATAAAGAACACTGAACCTTATCCGTGTGTGATATCTGTCTGTGGGGGGGAAGTTACTTGTCTGTACGATCGCTGGAGACGGCTCTCCCCGGAGACCTCTCCCCCTGACCCCGGCCGGCCCTCCCGGTCCGTCTACCTTTTCTAACAATGTGTTTCTTTTTGTTGTTATTATTTTTTACATATAGTGTTATACTCAGAGCGGATTCCTGACGAAGGCCTAGCCGAAACGCGTTGTGTCAATCGACCGCCTATGTGCTCATTGTTCAACAATTGAGTATAAAGCTGAGATAAACAAAAAAAGTTTTTCACTGATCCTTTTGATTTTAGTTTTTGTATATAGTGTGTGTGAGGAAAAATAATCATAGCAGAATTAATGAATTATCAACATGATTAACACTAGCAGGCTAAGGACACCTCTTATGATCAATCAGTTATGAATCTATCATAGTCTATATTGTGTATATAGGAATCAATTTGTATAGATGATGATTTTCAGATATATTGTTGTCCATATGTATTGTTGAAGAAAAGAATCTATTGTGAAAAAAAGAAATTGAAAAACAAAAAAACGAAAAAAATAGATATTTATATTTTGTAACAATAAAAGAGATATATCACATATTCATTAGCCTGTATGCCTATCTATTTCAAAATTTGCATTTGCTAGACATTATTTGATGGTTGTTAATAGAATGAGAGATATGCATGTTTATTGGGAGTCAATTTGCAAGTAGTATTTATCCGACACTGTGCCCGGTGTCAACCCCTTTCCCATACGGGTTCTTGAACCAGGACAGGCCGCCTGGCTCCCTCCTGTAGCCTGGGGAGGGGGTTCTCCCACCTCAGGCTCCAGGGCCAGGTCAGGCTGCCTGCCTCCCGCCTGCTGCCTGGTGGGCCCTAGGGCCAGGCTTTTCCCACCTGCTGACTGTGACTGGCGGTTCTCTGACCAGGAGATGCAGCATGCTCCCAACCTGTAGCCTGGAGGGAGGGAGGTTCTTAGACCAGGGGAGGCCGCCTGGCTCCCACCCTCAGCGCGCGTGTGTTTGTTTCATGGACCAGGGGAGGCCGACTGGCTCTCACCTGCAGCCTATGTGTGCGTGTGTGAGTGTGGGGGTTATTGGACCAGGAGAGGCTGCATGCTCCCTTCCTGTAGCCATATAGGGAGGGGGTTCTTAGACCAGGTGAGGCCCCTGGTTCCCTCCTGTAGCCTGAAGGGTGAGGGGTTCTTGGACCAGTGGAGGCCGCCTGGCTCTCACCTCCCACCTGGTGGTGGAAGTGATCCCAGGTGCAGACTCCAGGGCCAGTCCAGGCTATCTGACCCTCGCCTGCATGGTGGGCCCTAGAGTCATGGGTTGCCGCCTGTGTGTGTGGGGGATGAGGGGGGTTCTCTGGCCAGGATAGACAGCATGCTCCCCACCTGTAGCCTGGCGGGAGGGGGGGTTTGATCAGGGGAGACCGCCTGGCTCCCTTCTGTAGCCGAGGGAGGGGGGTTCTTGAACCAGGACAGGCCGCTTGGCTCCCTCCTGTAGCATGGGGGAGGGGGGTTCTTGAATCAGGGCAGGCTGCCTGGCTCTCACCTGTAGCCTGTGTGTGTGTGTGTGAGGGGGTTCTTGGACCAGGGGAGGCCGCCTGGTGGTGGAAGTGATTCAGCTGCAGGCTTCAGGGCCAGCCCAGGCCCCCTGGCCCTCGCCTGCATGGTGGGCTCTAGAGCCACGGGTTGCCGCCTGGCTACCACCTGTAGCATGTGTGTGTGTGTGGGGGGGTTCTCTGACAGGAGAGCCAACATGCTCGTCACCTGTAGCCTGGAGAGAGGGGGTTCTTGAACCACGACAGGCCGCCTGGCTCTCACCTCCAGCCTGGTGGTGGAAGTGATCCCAGCTCCAGGGCCAGTCCAGGCCTTCTGGCTCTTGCCTGCATGGTGGGCTCTAGATCCATGGATCGCCGACTGCCTCCCACCTGTAGCCTGTGTGTGGGGGGTCCTCTGACCAAGAGAGGCAGTGGGCTCCCCACCTGTAGCCTGGATGGAGGGGGGTTCTTCAACCAGGACAGACAGACTGACTCCCAGCTGTAGCCTGGAGGGAGGGGAGTTCTTGCAGCAGGGGAGGCCGCCTGGCTCCCACCTGTAGCCTGTGTGTGGGGGGTCCTCTGACCAAGAGAGGCAGTGTGCTCCCCACCTGTAGCATGGATGGAGGGGGTTTCTTGGACCAGGGAGGCCACCTGTAGCCTGGGTAGGGGTGTTCTAGGACCAGGGGAGGCCACATGGCTCCCACCTGTAGCCTGGGAGAGGGGTTTTGGACCAAGGGAGGCCACCTAACCCCAACCTATAGCCTAGGTGTTCTTGCAGCAGGGGAGACCGCCTGGCTCCCTCCTGTAGCCTGGGAGAGGGGTTTTGGACCAAGGGAGGCCACCTGTAGCCTGGGTAGGGGTGTTCTTGGACCGGGGGAGGCCGAGTCCGCCTGGCTCCCACCTCCAGCCTGGAGGGAGAGGGGTTCTAAGACCTGGGGAGGCCGCCTGGCTCCCTCCTGTAGCCTGGGTGTTCTAGGACCAGGGGAGGCCGCCTGGTTCCCACCTGTAGCCTGACTCCCACCTGTAGCCTGGGTAGGGGTGTTCTTGGACCGGGGGAGGACGAGGCCGCATGGCTCCCACCTCCAGCCTGGTGCTGTAAGTGATTCCAGCTGCAGCTCCAGGGCCAGCCCAGGCCGCCTGCTCCCTCCCGCCTGCTGCCGGCGGTGCCTGTGAGTCAGACACACGCTCTCCCACACTCCCTGGCCTGGCAGTGCGCCCAGTGCCCCGTTCTCACGACCTCCTGAGCTCCTCCGGGGCCGCTCATTTCCTGCCAGCAGCAGCCGGGCCTGGCAGCCAGGACCCACCCAGGGCCTGGCCGTGCTCCGAGCGGCAGGCCCCGCTGTCTGCCGCGGCCGCAGCCTCCCTCAGCGCCGTGTGGGAGCACTTAGGGCGGAAGCGGGAAGCGTGCGTGTGTGGGGGGGGGGGGGGGGGGTTGGGAACGGGGAGCAGACACCAGATACTGCATCTTACGGCTGGGAAGCCGCACGTGCATGCGTGTGTTGGTGTGGGAACGGGGAGCAGACACCAGATACAGCATCTCCCGGCTGGGAGGCCGCACGTGCGTGCGTGTGGGGGTGTGGGGACGGGGAGCAGACATCAGATACTGCATCTCCCAGCTGGGAGGCAGCACGTGCGTGTGCGTGCATGCACGTAAGTAAGTGTGCGGGGGCGGGGGGGACGGGCAGAAGACGCCAGATACAGCATATTCCGGCTGGGAGGCCGCACATGCACGTGCGGTGGGGTTTGGAAACTGGTAGCAGACACCAGATACTGACTGCAACTCCCGGCTGGGAGGCCGCACGTGCGTGGGTGCGTGCTTGAGTGCACGTGCACGTGCGTGTGGAAAGGGAACAGACTGACTGCATTTATAACGCGTACACCACCCAGCCAGCATCCATCCCTTGGCTCTGAGGCCGCACGTGCGTGTGTTCGTGCGTGCACGTGTGTGTGGAAAGGGAGCAGTCCTTATAACGCGCACACCACCTAGCAGTGTCTCTTGGCTCTGAGGCTGCACGTGCATGTACGTGCGTGTTGAAAAGGAGCACACTGACAGCATTTATAACGCACACACCACCTAGCAGTATCTCTTGGATCTGTGCACGTGTGTGCGTGCACGTGCGCATGGAAAGGGAGCAATCTTTTTAACGCGCAAACCACCAAGCAGTATCCCTTGGCTCTGAAGCCGCACGTGCGTGTGTTCGTGCGTGCACATGCGTGTGTAAAGGGAGCAGTCCTTATAACGCGCACACCACCTAGCAGCCTCCATCCGTTGGCTCTGAGGCCGCTGGTGCGTGCGTGCACGTGCGTGTGTAAAGGGAGCAGTCCTTATAACGCGCATACCACCTAGCAGTTTCTTTGGCTCTGATGCAGCGAGTGCGTGTGTGCGTGCGTGCACGTGCATGTGGAAAGGGAGCAGCTGACTGCATTTGTAACCCGCACACCACTTTATGTCTCGGGCCTTCTAACAGCAGCAGCAGCAGGATGGGCTGGATAGAGGCGAGAGTCCGCAGTAGCGGCCGGGGCAGGTAAGCCCGGTGAGCCGGCGAGGGGGGGGGGGCGACAGACGTCAGAATAGGGAAAATTAAATAAATAAATAAATCCGTTTCCGTCGTCTGACATCCCCCCACCCCTGCCCTTCTCACCTGCACCAGTCACTGCTGGGAGAGAGTAGGGGGTGTGCGCATGTGTTCATAATGTGTGTGTGTATGTGTGCATGTGTTTTTGTGTGTTTGTGTGTGTTTTGCAAATCTGTGTTTGGACTTGAACATCCTGATCTTCACATTTTCTCTTTTTGGAGACTTGAACATTGTCCTTACACACCATGGGCCTCAGTTATCATTTTTGTCGTCGGGCAGCGCAGCAGGCCTTCCTGCAGCGCTGCCCTATGTCAAAAGAAAAGTGCAGGAATGCACAGAATCTATAAGATACAGCGCATTCCTGTCCTTTCTCACTGTGCTGGCGATCAAAGGGCTGCCGTGCGCCAACGCAGACACCCTTGCACGCGATCAAAGGGCTGCCATGCGCCAACGCAGACACCCTTGCGCGTGATCAAAGGGCTGCCATGCGCCAACGCAGGCCCCCTTGCGCCAGATCACTGACAGAATATCGACAGTCAGAATATCGAGGTACAAAAATATCGACACAAAATATCGATGTCCAGAATATTGACGTCCTATCTGCATAATGGTAAGTACAAAAAAATCGAGAGAAAAAACATCGTTGCTAAAAATATTGTTTTTTTTTAATGTTTAAAAAATAATGTAAAATAAAGAAAATAATACATATAATTAAAAGAAACATAGTTAAAATTATTTGAAAATGTTTAAAATTATAACTAATACATATAATGTACAAATAAATTAAATATATATGTATAAAATATAATATATATACTTACTTAATAATATTTCCAAATAATTATTTAAATAGCTTATAAATTAGTAAAAAACATATTAATTATAAATACATATATTTACACATACACCAATAATATAAATAAAAATATAAAAAATATTTATAACAAATTACAAAATTAGAATATTTTTAATCTTTTTCAAATACATTACACACTACAATAACTAAAACAGTAGAGAAAATATTGGATAGCGGAGGGGATAAAATTACTACTCCTACTCCAGAGAGTGCAACAGTAGGGAAAGCGTTGGATAGCGTAGGGGTAAAAATTACTATGCCCACTCCAGTGAGTGCAACAGTAGGGAAAGCATTGGATAGCAGAGGGTTACAATTAACATACTTATCAATTAAATATTTTTTTAATTAAATAACCAATTAATAAATAATTAATAATCATTGTTCATAAATAACAACAAATAAAAATTAATAATTACTTCATTATAATTAAATTACTTCCCACTCTATTCCCCTATAAATCCACAACCCACTCCTAAAAAAAACGCAATTAATATAATTATCAATTAATCAATTAATGAAAAGTAATTACCAATTCATAATTAATTAACAATAAATTAATTATCAATACGACAAATAAAAATGTCTAATTACTTTATTGAAATTAAATTACTTCCCACCCTATTCCCTTATAAACCCACAACCCACTCCTAAAACAAATAACACAATTAATATAATTGTCAATTAATACAAATTAATCACCAATTAATAATTAATTACAATAAATGAATTACCATTACCAATAAATAAAAAAATATAATTAATTTATTATAATTGAATTACTTCCAACCCTATTCCCCTATAAACCCACAACCCACTACGGAATAAATACACAAAATTTAATTAAAAATAATTAATAATTTTTAAAAATTGTTATTACATTCACTATAATTAAATTACTACCCACCCTATTCCCCTATAAACCCACAACCCACTACAGAGATAAAAGGCAAAATTTACTCCCCCAAAAAATTAATAACTTCGAAAAATGTAATACATATATTTTTTTTAAAATACAATACTTAACAAAAAATATAGAATACATACATTTAAAATACATAACACTAATATAAACATCGATATTATTAACAACGATATTTTTACAAACAATATTTCTGACTTCGATATTAACAAAAACAATATTTCTTACCTTCATGTCGCTATTCTGGTCGCTGATATTCTTGATGTCGATATTCAGTCCCTTCGATATTTCCAACTCAATATTTTTGTGCTTCGAAAATAAAAACTCAATATTATGTCTGTGCACCGCGTTGATTAACATCATGCCAGTAGAAAAAAAAAGTTTAACAGCCTCTCTCCTGTGCCACACCTTACCCTGTCAAACATGAAGGTATACACGTGGGCAGCTTCTAAACCGATGCAGAGTCAAGGGTCATTTGCAGCAACCAAGCAACATGAAATGACATCAGTGCAAGTGTCAATTCATGTCCTTCAGGGGACTCCATCTAGTGCACGCCTGCTTAGCATCGCCACTGCTGCTGACATGGGGCTGATATCTCTCAGCTACAACATCCATGCTCAGTCTGCAACTGTGAGTGAGTCCCGTGGAAGTTTCATGGCCTAGGATGACTCAAGAAAAGTAAAGTGCAGCTTCATATTAATGAGGACGTTTACCCTGCTGCCCAGCGGCAGCGCAGAGTCACTGTTCACCTGCAAGAAACAGCTGAGAAAGAACCAGAAACACTGTGGAAGCATGACATAATCGAACACTCTACCGGCCCTACGACCTGGGTGCTGCCCATAGTTGTGGTGCCAAAAATGGACAGTGGAGGTGCAGTGGGCATCTGTGCAGATATGCACCAGGCTAACAAAGCAAGTGAGAGAGAAAGAGATCCCGGTCCCCACATAGCAGACATGATCCTGCAGCTGAATGCAGCCAGAGTCTTCTGACGGAGCTGGAGGCCAGAGACTCCAGTGAGTGCAGGGACGGAGACTGTATCACTTGGACAGCTTGCAGCGTCTGGTGCCACTTCAAGGATACCTTCTGTGGGTACAACCCCCACCATTCCTACCCCGCCCACCCAGTCCATCCTTTGATTTCCCCAAGACTGAGCCCAGCGGCTTCTCTTGGGAGAGACATGTTCTCTGCACCCTTTAAAAAAAGGGGAAGTATCCTGGCGCCAATTTTCTGGGTCCACGGTAGCACCTAGAAGCAACTTTCGCTGCTGCTGAGTCTGGTATCCTGGGTCGAGCCCCGTGCCCAGGCTCAGGTGAAAGTAAACAGAGTTCAACTAGGTTTAAAACAAAGGCTGCCATGTCCAGTGCGAGCAACTGTGTCCTCGTGACCTGGCGCTCTGGACTACAGTGCTTCAAAGCCTTAGCAGTCCTAGCACTGAGAATCATAGTATAAACACCGTCAGATGTATAGACTGAAAGACAGAGTGCCTTTATTTATCTCGTTGGAACAGAATATACCAAAATCTGGGAAATTTTGCATGTGTCAGGAGAGGGCGTAGTTGTCTAGAAGTTCGTTTATGTTTATGTAAATGCCGTTTTCTAAAGCACTAATTCGACATAAGTGGACTTTGAAGCGCTGTATAGGAGAATGTCTACAAAAACAAAAAAGGAACCAAAAAGCACAAATATGAAATACAATATATGAAGGCAAAGTCAGATGTAAGAATTAAAAATGTGGATACAACTAACCACGTACTGTATAGTTTTAGTAGAAATGTGGAATGAGTATAAAATGGCAGGGATTGGAAACAGGAAACAGGAAAGGGGGAAACAGTGACATTCCCTGCCTCCTGGGCTCTAAGAGACCTACCTTAGGGGTCACTTACATATAGTCAGGCAGTGCGGGGACTCTGTCAGATATGGTGTGTGCGGAGTCGTACTCGAGCAGAGCTGCATGTAAATGTAAATGTAAATGTAAATGTGCAGATATTTATATAGCGCAAATCACCAACCGGTCTCTAAGCGCTTGCTTAGGGAACCCGTCCTGGTATTCCCCTGTGAGATAACCCAGCAGGGCATCCACAAGGTGAAAGCCAGGCATCCCGCCGCGAGGGGCCATTGTGCAAGCGGCGGTAGCAGGCCTGCAGACTTTACTTTTAATCAGGTCACTCAGGGTGGCACAAATAGTGCTGCAGCCCTGGTGACCCCTTTCACTCCCCTGCCCTGGGTACCTCTGGTACAATTTACTAGGGACTTATAAAGGTGGTTAAAGTATCTTGCCAGTTGGGTGTACCAATTCACATTACCTTTTGAGGGAAAGAGCACGGGCACTGGGGCCTGGTTAGCAGTTCCCAGTGCACTTCAACTTCTAAAACCACACGACCAGAACACAAAGTGGGGGAGTGACCATCGGAAAAGGGCACTTACCTAGAAAAAGACTATGCGGAAAGCACAGTTGGTAATTTTCTGCATGTGCAGCTCGCATCTACACCTTCTTCATGACTTCTGGTCGGGACTCCTGGCCCCCATCTTCCCTCCGGCACGTTGGGTTCTACCAGCACTATTCTGTTTCAGCTCGTCTACACTTAAAATAACTCAGACTTCCCTATACTAATTCACCGCTAATCCTTTTTGGGATCTAGCTTGGCGTACTACTCGCCGAAAAGCGCTTTGACGCCTCGTCTGGGGTAGTACGTGCTATATAAATACAATTGCAATTACAATATTTGGATACAAAGCACATGGTTGTGGGGGGTTCCTGGATGGGATTACGATGGCACGAGGCCTGGCTCTAATCACGGCTTCAATACTTCAGGAAAAACCTGTGTGATTATAGTCTCAGTCTCAAAGTTAAAAACAGTGAGATTTGCACCGCCTTTGTTTGCGTAAACTAAATGAAATGCAGACCTTCTGCTGCACAATTTAAATGTAAAAGAAATCGAATAATGCGGAATTGTTTTCTTTTTCTATAATATTGTTTAAGCGACTCAGATTTTTTTGAAGGAAACACTTTCTGGCAGGCGCGGAATAGGGACACCTCGGATATTTGCACTGTCGTGGCGGTGAGAAGCCTCGTTCCTCCCTCTGTCCACCAGGTGGCGGCCGAGAGCTGTGCCAGGAGCAGCTGCCTGGGAGAGTCGGGCAGGGAGGGACAGTGGTGGTAATGGGGTGGGATGGGGTGAGGAGAGTTGCGGGGGGGAGGGGGGGGGCTGCATCCGAGAGTCTTCCCTTGTTAACACCGCCCCGGGCACCCTTCACACGTCTGCTTCTCTTCTTTTATTCTCCCAGTTTTTATAGCGCGAAATTGGCCCAAGGGCTTCAGAGCGCTTTACACAGGATCCAGTTACATGACACAAGGTCAGATTCATTTTTATAGGCGCTTGAACTGTAAGTGATTTGCCCAGAATCACAGGGCGCTGAGAAGAGGCCAGAACTCGGACCCGACAGCGCTGGCCCTTTGACCAGATATCTGTCCCCTACTCTAGGGTACTTTAAAGCTCCTTTTAACCATCTGCACAAATGTTTAGAAAGGCTTTGGTTAATGTTTGAACAGTTATCGATGTTAAAAATCATTTTCCACATATGAAAAAGAACAAAAGCAAAAAACTGCCCAATAGTTGTGTGAGAGGAGCTGAGACTCAAAGCAGGGAGGAGGAGAAAGAGAGGGGTGAGGGGAAGAGAGGGGTGAGGGAAAGAGAGAGGAGGGAGGAATAGAAAGAGAGGGGTGAGGGAAAGAGAGAAGAGGGAGGAATAGAAAGAGAGGGGTGAGGGAAAGTGAGAAGAGGGAGGAATAGAAAGAGAGGGGTGAGGGAAAGAGAGGGTGAGGGAAAGAGAGAGGAGGGAGGAATAGAAAAAGAGGGGTGAGGGAAAGAGAGGGGTGAGGGAAAGAGAGAGGAGGGAGGAATAGAAAGAGAGGGGTGAGGGGAAGAGAGAGGCAGAGGAGGGAGGAATAGAAAGAGAGGGGTGAGAGAAGAGGGAGGAATAGAAAGAGAGGGGTGAGGGAAAGAGAGGGTGAGGGAAAGAGAGAGGAGGGAGGAATAGAAAGAGAGGGGTGAGGGGGGAAGAGAGGGGCAGAGGAGGGAGGAATAGAATGAAGGGGTGAGGGAAAAAGAGAGGAGGGAGGAATAGAAAGAGAGGGGCGAGGGAAAGAGAGAGGAGGGAGGAATAGAATGAGAGGGGTGAGGGAAAGAGAGAGGAGGGAGGAATAGAATGAGAGGGGTGAGGGAAAGAGAGAAGAGGGAGGAATAGAATGAGAGGGTCAAAGAGAGAGACTGAAGAGGGAGGAATAGAAAGAGGGGTGAGGGGAAGAGAGAGACAGAGGAGGGAGAAATAGAAAGAGAGGGGTGAGAAAAGGGGAGAAACAGAGCAGAGAGGAGGGAGGATATCGAAGAGACCCCACCAGTGCTTAATTTGTCAAATATTAAGTGCCAGGACCCTGACCAGGAGGCCACTGTAGCTTGCACCACCCATCGCCCCCGTCATCGCTGCCAAAACAACTACTAACCCTCTCTCGCGCATGTAAGTGCGACAGTTCAGATTATTCCAGGTCCCAAAGCTAAAGGAGTGGCCGGGAGGCAGGGATTAGCAATTTTAAATGTATATTGTATTCATAAACAACAGTTGTTCTGAACATCTGTAAATTAGATGAGCAGAGCAACCATGTGGCAGACTGTCCTAAGTGCAGTGTTTACAATTAAGTGCCAGTGCTGAGCACCGGAAACCACTGGCTCAAATTGAATCCTGGATCCCACGCATGTTCAGGATTATGGCAAATGTTCCTCTGTATGTCCTTCTCTTTGGGGTGTGAAGGGCACTCACCAGAACTGCCCTGCCCCAGTCTGCGTGCCCCAGAGTAAGCTTTTTTCGCACAGACAAGGCGATTGACACAGATCTTGAACGATTGGACACAGCCCTGGCTGCCTAACATGGTCCAGGGTACCTGACACAGCCCCACCTGCCTGACACGGTCAGGGTACATATATCACACAGCAAACACAAGGTGATAATGGACGGAGAGGTGAAACTTTTCAGACACTCACCTCCAGTCACATATTTGGGTTGAATCCATCATCGTTCTTTAGCTCACTTCGCCACCCCAGTTCAGACTCAGAAACTGGTCCCAGGATGATTGTTTCCGGTCCAGGAAAGACCTGGCTTGGAGGTTCGCGCTGGACTGTTCCCATGAGGCACAGAGTCCAGATTGATTTGCATATAGCTGGGTCTGAACTGGGGTGGCGAAGTGAGCTAAAGAATGATTATGGATTCAACTCAGATCTGTGACTGGGGGAGAGTGCCTGAAAAGTTTCAGCGCTCCGTCCATCATCTCCTTGTGTTTCATATATCACACAACAGATATGGAAGGAATTTTCTCCCTTTATGTGATCAGCGATAAATTGACACTTCTATGCTACAGGATATTTACCACAACAAGGCATTAAGATATTGGTGGAAAGGTCTCACCCACTCTTTTGTAGCATACTTCATCATCGGACAGTAGGAGTCATCATGTTAAGATGATACTCACACAGGGGTCTCAACCTCATTAGGGAGGGAGATCAGATTATCACTGTTCTGGTCCTCAGTGGGGTCCAGTTAATCCTAAAACAACTTAGGTATTAAACCCAAAGATTTCCTTTATTGTAGGGTACACTTGTTTGGATTAAAATGTGAGGATCCTACTAAGATACTAAGAGGTTATGCCTCGAGCATCACATCAAAGTGTAATTGCCAACATGTTTCGGTCTCATTTGGATCCCTCATAGGAGGATCTCGGGCCTTCGTCAGGGCAGTCAAGGTATCCCTAAACTCGGTCACTCATGCACCTCTCAAGTGCATGCTAAGAGTAGATCTTACCTGTCAGTCTACTGTCTTCACCTGGGGATAAAAACAATATGAAAAACATGGTATGCAGTTGATACACTGCGTTTTTTCAATGTAATTAATTACAGAGCAGTATCCATTCTATAAACATGCTCTATTGTCCCCCACCTTCCCCACCCGCCTGAGACTGTTCAGGGTACATGACACAGCCCCACCTTCCTGACACAGTCCAGGGTACATGACACAGCCCCACCTGTCTGACACGGTCCAAGATACATGACACAGCCCTGCTGCCTGACAAGGGCAAGTGTATATGACACAGCCCCAGTTGCCTGACACGGTCACTGGTACATGACACAGACCCAGCTGCATGACACGGTCCAGGGTGCATGACACAGACCCAGCTGCATGACACGGACCAGGGTACATGACAGCCCCAGCTGCCTGACATGGTCATGATACATGCACAGTACCACCTGCCTGCCACGGTCCAAGGTACATGACACAGCCCCGGCTGCCTGACATGGTCATGGTACATGCACAGTACCACCTGCCTGGCACGGTCCAGGGTACATGACACAGTCCCGGCTGCCTGGCATAGTCCAGGGTGCATGGATATTAGGTGGAAAGGGTATTTTTAGGGTTTGGGGGTGGGTAAGGGTATTGAGTTGTAAGGGTGTTTTTAAGGTTTCGGGGTGGGTAAGGCTATATGGTGATAAAGGTATTTTAGGGTTTAGTGGTAAGTAGGGGCATAGGGACCCAGGATATTCATTATGGTTTGTTAGGAGTATTGGCTGGTAAGGACGTTTTCGAGTTCTTGGGATGGGTAGAGGTATAGCATTGTAAGGGTATTTTAGGGAATTTTGGGTGGGTACAGTAATAGGGTGATAAGGGTTATTAATAAAGGGGTGTTTGTGGACGGTTCCACCTAATACAAATAAAAATAATTTATTTAAATAAAATGGGAGGTCTCCCCCAAAAAATGATTACGTTTGTTTCAAAAACCTCTATGAAGAGCTGTAATGGGAGCAGACACGTGTCAGGGGTTGCTTCGATTCATTTCAGGTGGGCTTGGATGGTATTTTACCAGTTCAAAGCTGTGATACGGTGCCTGGGTGCCTGGAGTGGTAAAAGGCTTTCTTCGTTTTACAGCTCGGCGTGGATGGCACTGTGCTAATCCTATTCCTAAAGACTGATAGAAAAGCAGACATTTGAGGTGAGCAGATTCAGAGCGACGCTGGTGTTGAGGGTGCTCTATAAAGGAGCTGCTCTCCACCTAAACTTGGAAACTACCCAGAGTTTTCTGCTTCGTCTTTGTTTTTTCTGCTTGCATCACTACTGTATCAGTAAGTCTCTCATTCACTGTATGAGTATTTCAGTGGATCTGTTAGATGGCGCATTAGTCCATCAATGGTTCTGCAACAAACTGTGTGACTGTCTCAGTGCATTTTTTACTGGCTGCATCAGTGTCTCAATGGATCTGTGATTGGTTGCATGAGTCTCTCAGTCGAACTGTGAGTAGGTGCATTCGAAACTACGTATACGGCTGTCTGACTGGATCTGTGAGTTGATACATGAGTGTCTAAGTGGGTGTCTGAGAGGATGAGTGAATGGGTGCATGGCTGAGTGGGTCTGTGAGTAAGTTCATGAGTCTCAGTTGGTTAATGACTGGGAGCGTGTGTGTCTGAGTGGTACTGTGAGTAGGTGCATCAGTCTCTGAGTTTATCAGTGACCGGGTGCATAAGTCTCTGAGTGGGACTGTGAGTGGGTGTGTGAGTGACTGTATGGGGGGTGTGCGTATGTGAGTGGGTGTAGGAGTATCTGAGTGGATCTGTGAGTGGGTGTATTAGTGTCTCGCTGAGTCAGTGAGTGGCAGCATTAGTGAGTGAATGGGTGCATGCATGAGTGTCTGAGTGGGTCTGTGACTGAGAATGTGAGTGTCTGGGTGGGTGGATGAGTGAGTCTTTGAGTGGGTGCATATATATCTGAGTGAGATTGTTGGTGAGTGTGCGAGTCTGAGTGTATGAGTGATCGACTGAGTGCACAAGTCTGTGACTCAGTGTGTGAGTGACTGTATAGGTGTGTGAGTGGGTGTATAAGTGCCTGAGTGGATCTATGAGTGGGTGTATGAGTGTCTCAGTGGGTCTGTCAGTGGGAGTGTCTCTGTGGGTCTGTGAGTACATACGTGAGTGGGTCTGTAAGTAGAAGCTTAAGAGTGAGTGGTTCTGTGAATGGGTGCATGGGTCTCTGAGTGGGACTGTAAGTGGGTGCACCAGTCTCTGAGTGTATCAGTGACTGGGTGCATAAGTCTCTGAATGGGTGTGTGAGTGACTGTATGAGTATCTGAGTGGGTCTCTAAGTGGGTGCATAAGTCTCTGAGTGTATCAGTGACTGGGTGCATAAGCCTCTGAATGGGTGTGTGAGTGACTGTATGAGTATCTGAGTGGGTCTCTAGGTGGGTGCATAAGTCTCTGAGTGGGTCTGTACATGGGTGCATGACTCTGTGAGTAAGTCTGTAAGTGGGTGCATGAGTGTCTGAATGGGTCTGTGAGTGGGTGCATGAGTGCCCATGTGGGTCGGTGAGTGGGTGTAAGACTGTAAGTGGGTATAAGATTGTGCACATAAGTCTATGAGTGGGTCTCTATGTAGGTGCATGAGTCTCGCTGTGGGTTTGTACATGGGTGCATCACTCTCCAAGTGAGTCTGTAAGTGGGTGCATGAGTACCTGAATGGGTATGTGACTGGATGTATAAGTTTGTGAGTGGGTATGTGAATGTGTGTATAACTGTCTGCGTTTGTGAGTGCGTACATGAGTGTGACTGTGACCAGCGAGGGTGTGTATATAGATATAGGTACTTTTTCTTTTATATTTCCAATATTCGCGATGGCCCGCGATAGTCGCAATGTCCCTGCAACAGGACACAGGGCCGCGCCGGCAATCATGGGGTCACCGTGAATATTGCAAGTGATCAAAAAAATCTATTTTGGACACATAAGTAGTGTCACTAACACCCCCATTTCTCAAACAAGGGGTCAGAGTACCTCCACCCTGACCCCTTATGTTAGCTTTCGCAGAACTTTTCACCACCGGGAACCGTTCCCAATGATTAAATGGCGGTATCCTCCGGGGCCTGGCTGGTTAAGTAATGGGGTGGGGGCCAAGCACCCCCCCCCTCCCCAGGCCCGTTTCGGCCCCAGGGACCCCATCCCACAGGGGCCATGCCGCAATTGGAAAAGGGAGGGGGGGCGCAGGACCTGGGGACCCCCCCGCTGGCTCTAGCTATGTTCCCGGGTGCCGCCTGTTGCTGTTATTATTGATAAAGCTGTTGTTTAAGAATGTTGCCAGACAGTATATTTTTTTTATCAGAATTAACTTATGCTGCAGTGTCAAATGTATTTGTTTGTTGATACTAGTTTTATAATTTAGAGAATGTTTTATTCATAATCAAACATGCAGTAATTTGAAACGTTTTATGTTTCACCTTTTCCTCTACCTACCCCACCCCCTCAAGTCACCATCACCTCTTTACCTCTACCCACCCCTGAACCCTCAAGCCACCCTTGCCTCCCTATAGCTCTACACAACCTGAGCCCTCAAGTCACCCACACCTCTTTACCACTAACCACCCTGAGCCCTCAAGTCACCCTCACCTCCCTTTAGCTCTACCCACCCTGAGCCACCCTGAGCCCTCAAGTCACCCACACCTTTTTACCTCTACCCACCCCGAGCCCTCAAGCCACCCTCACCTCTCTTTACCTCTACCCACCCCTGAACCCTCAAGCCACCCTTGCCTCCCTTTAGCTCTACACAACCTGAGCCCTCAAGTCACCCGCACCTCCCTTTAGCTCTACCCACCCCTGAGCCCTCAAGTCACTCACCTCTCTTTACCTCTACCCACCCTGAGCCCTCAAGTCACCCTCACCTCCCTTTAGCTCTACCCACCCTGAGCCCTCAAGTCACCCGCACCTCCCTTTAGCTCTACCCACCCCGAGCCCTCAAGCCACCCTCACCTCTCTTTACCTGTACCCACCCCTGAGCCCTCAAGCCACCCTCACCTCTCTTTACCTCTACCCACCCCTGAGCCCTCAAGTCACTCACCTCCCTTTAGCTCTACCCACCCCTGGGCCCTCAGGTCACCCTCACCTCCCTTTAGCTCTACCCACCCTGAGCCCTCAAGTCACCCGCACCTTTTTACCTCTACCCACCCCGAGCCCTCAAGCCACCCTCACCTCTCTTTACCTGTACCCACCCCTGAGCCCTCAAGCCACCCTCACCTCTCTTTACCTGTACCCACCCCTGAGCCCTCAAGTCACTCACCTCTCTTTACCTCTACCCACCCCTGAGCCCTCAAGCCACCCTCACCTCTCTTTACCTCTACCCACCCCTGAGCCCTCAAGTCACTCACCTCTCTTTACCTCTACCCACCCCTGGGCCCTCAGGTCACCCTCACCTCCCTTTAGCTCTACCCACCCTGAGCCCTCAAGTCACCCGCACCTTTTTACCTCTACCCACCCCGAGCCCTCAAGCCACCCTCACCTCTCTTTACCTGTACCCACCCCTGAGCCCTCAAGTCACTCACCTCTCTTTACCTCTACCCACCCCTGAGCCCTCAAGCCACCCTCACCTCTCTTTACCTCTACCCACCCCTGAGCCCTCAAGTCACTCACCTCTCTTTACCTCTACCCACCCCTGGGCCCTCAGGTCACCCTCACCTCCCTTTAGCTCTACCCACCCTGAGCGGCTGTTCTTGGGGAAGGGGGGGGGGGAGTGACCTGGTGGCGCGTGTTCTCAGGGTCCTGATGAAATTGTGAATCTCCATATTTCTTATGGTTCACTATGTGTCCCTGGTGCAGTAGTGACACGGACGGTCTCTCCTGCACAGAGACGTCACTCTTCGCACACAGGCCGCCCTCCAATCAGTGCTCTTCCAACCACGCACTCCCCGGCAGGTTGTGGTCTACCCTTCCGCGGGGCGCTTCGCGCAGGGGTCTGACGCGCTATATAAGCGCTACAATACAAGAGCGGTGCCCCAGATCCTTTTATCCATCCATTTCTGACGCACCCAAGTGTACTTGGCGCCACCCTCCCTACTTGTGTTATCCTGGGATGTTCGACCACAACCCCCTTTAGAGCCCCTCCCCCCAAACACTCGACCGGAGGGGGGAGGGGGGAGGGCAGGGCTCGGTGAGGACTTATCCGAGATTGCACTGGTGTGTGGAGGTGTGGAGTGTGCAGGCGGGGAGGGGAAGGAGGGGGATTTTTAATTGCAGGATCCACTGAGAGGGTCAACGGCTGGTGCCCAGGGTCACACTGAGAGCACACTTCAGGAGAGTCTCAAGTGAACTCTGAGTAATGATAGAGTGGGGGCGGGGCACCTCGTGCCCCCTGGATGTCTTGGGAGGGAGGGGGCGCTTTCCTCCCACAATCTCTAGTCCGATAACCTCTCTGAGCGCCTATTCGGGAGAGGGGGTGTGGGGGGGGGGTGTCTTTCAGCCTTTGCTTGTTCAGGAAGTGACTATCTCTGCAGCTAAGGTTCTAAAGACACCCCTCCTCCCCAAATAATCATTTGAAGCGAACCCCTTCAAACTCAGCCTATGGAGTGGGACGGGGGGGGGCGGGGTGGGGGGCGGGGGGGGGGGGGGGGGGAGTCCACATCTATGCCCCAGGAGCCGAGACTTCTCGGAGAGGAGCCCTCCGGGGAGAAGCTCAAGGCGTGGCTGTTCCCACTGTAACCCCCAACTGTCCACCTTCTCTTCCAGCACTCTCATCCAGCGCTAGGAAGCCCCTGGGCAGCTAAGCGCTTTACAAAACCATAAACAAACATACGGGTAAGACACCGGCGGGAAACTGGATCCGGTCCTCTTGCCCGAGGGGTGCGGGACCTCACTTTGGACATATATATATATATACACCCCGCGGAGGAGGGGGGGGGGGGGGGTCTACGAGCAGCAACCGTCTCCTATCACACAATTGTTCGTTTGCAATCCCCCATGTGGAGTATTTTAGATTCATTTGCTCTTCTTCTCTAAGACGGCTGCCCTGGCAAGTGAAGGCAGACTTCACACAGTCTTTGTTTACAATAGTCATCTTTAATATGTGCAGTTGTGGTGATTGGGGTGTGTGGCTTTTGTAACCTGGTCACAGAAAGGAAGGGTTCCCTAACCATCACTTGTACACGTTGAGTCCACTCCCGTCCTGTATAGGGGGGGGGGGCTCTCTTCCCGTCTTTGGGGGCGATGTCCTTCCTGTATATTGAAGGGGGGGGGAGGGGGGTTGCCTTGAATTCTTAGGACTTAAATGATATATCAAATGGAATGTGATGTGTGTCCCCCCCCCCCCCCCCCCGCACCGCAGGGGCCATACTTCCGGGGCACGTGCAATCTTGAGTGGTCTACACAGAGTTTCTGCCACCCTGGGTTATGGGGGGATTTGGGCACTGCGTTTCCCCCAATAGCCAGGGGATGAGGACTTTTGAGGGGGAGAGGTCCTGACCCTCGAAAGAAGGTTCGGGCAATAGAGCGGTAATGTCCCCTTTCCCTTGGCACTCTGGCGTCAGAGCGTGTCTGCAGAAATAGCTTCAGGAACACTAAACTGATGGGAGGCGGAGGCCGGGACGAGGGGGGTCCGAGGGTCCCAGGGCTGCGGTAAGACCCCGACAGGGGCCCGTGGCTGTCTGACGCCATCACAGGACCAGTTTAAAACTCCAACCCAGCCAAGGGCCCTCCAGGGACCCGCCGGGGGAACCATGAGCTCAGGGGGGCGAGGCCGGGCACGGACAGGAACATTTATTACTGGATATGAAGCGCTAATGAGAGCCGCGCCGTCTCAGCTCCGGGGTCTGTAATGTGGATTTTAAGACATTTACATTTGCTCTTGAAGTAGAAAATAATTGTAGCGTCGTAGGAGTGCAGTAGCAAGAATTTGATCCAAAAGAAAAGCAAATAAATTGACGAAAAGTACAAAACCCGTAACTTTATTAAACAAATAACCCTTCTCAGAAGGAAGATTTCTTGATAAGAGCGTCAGTGTCTTTGGCGTCACATAGAAAACATAAAACTCTGGTTTATAAAAACATTTCATAAAACTGAATGTTCTCAGTATAAAAAGCACAGTCCGGAAGAACATCTTCAAAAACAAGCAGCGCTTTGGGGGCCACTGTGCCGTCTCTACAGAAGCCCCCGGGACTCACCTGGATCCCAGGCATACAGAGACCCAGGGTGCCCTCACCAGGGCCTCCGTAGTTCCTTACAGTGTACCCTCCCCAAGGCCCACAGCGTGCCCTCACCAGGGCATCCATACAGTGCCTTACAGTGCACCCTCCATGGCCCACATGTGCCCTCACCAGGGCCTTTGTATAATGCCTTTAGTCACAGGGGATGCTCAGACACCCCCCAGGCCCTCCTGTTTACAGTTCCACGATGGCCTTCCATAAGTTCAGCCTAGCTGCTCCATCCATCAGCCTGGACAGTGGGCGGTGGGTGCCTTCACCGAGGTCTCCAGATAGAGACCCCTGCCAAGGCGCTTGTGCCATCCTTGGACTCACCATGGACTAGGCGCGCCCTCGGCGCTCCGTCCTCACTAGAGCCCTCCATGGACCCAGCTGGTATCACATCAGCGCCCCTCCCCTTACCATGGCCTCCACACAGAGTCAGTGGCCAGAGTGGGGGCCCCAGGAGACACTGAGGCGGGCACCCCTGCGCCAGGGTACACGGGCACCGCGTGGCCACTGTGCGCAAATGCTGAGCTGGGGATGAGGAAGGCGAACTGTCCGTCCGAGGCTGGCACGATCTGGAAGCCCCCGTACACCTTGGCAGAGTCCACGGCCTGTGTGCCCAGCTTGCAGGGCGCGGCCGCCCCCAGGGTGCCCGCAGGAGGGGCCCCCGGCAGCTGGAGCATGGCCTGTCCGAAGGGGCCCTGGGGGCCACCGGCTGGGCCCTGGGGCTGGGCCTGGAAGTTCATGGCGTTGATCTGGGTCATGCAGCCGGCCAGGTGGCCCAGGAGCCGGGTGCGCACGTCGGTGGTCACCCCCTCGCAGGTGGACAGGAAGCGGGTCACCTCGTTCGTGCACTCGCTGAAGCCAGCCCGGTACTTGCCGAGGACGGAGGGGTCCGCGTTCAGGGCAGCTGCAGGGAGAAAAGGATCAAGGGTTAATTAACATAGCGCTTCGAAATATTGAACCCACCCGGCCCGGGAGCGCGCATGTCAGTACTCAGAACCCCGTGGTAAGCATGGGAGACAGTGCTCTATGTGCGCGCGGAGTAAAAGGGCGGGGGTGGCGCCAGAACCAGAGAAAGGCCCCTACAAGTGCTAGACGCGAGAGGCACTACATGAAAATACATCATTAGATGGAGGGCAGAGAAGGTGGGGCACGGCCGACGTGAAGTGGGCAGGGGCTTTAGTCCGGGAGCCAAACAAGCCAACCAAGAAAACGGGAGGAAAATACACGACTATCTGAAAACAAAAACACTGAAAAACCTGCCACCACTCATGTAAGATAGGGCCCAGGCCAGCGCGTGGAGGCGGTTTAGCGCCGCGAGGTATTGGTTTCCGCCCGATGCCGCTGGCCCGGATCCGAGACTTCCAGATAAGGCCCGTGAGTCACCCCACCCGCCCTCCCTCCCCCCGGAGCAGGAGGGCTCCAGGCCTGGCTATAATTACTCCCAGACCGTGGGAACGGAGCGCAGCCAAGGCAGTAAAATGTGGCCAAGCCTGGAAGGAATCAAGCGCCTCACCCGTCATCTGCGCCCTCTGCAGCCCCCGGAGGTGCTTCACCGTCATCTCCAGGATGTCGGCCTTCTCCAGCTTGGAGTGCCGGGAGCTCTGGGGGGAGGAAGAGGAGGAGGGGGTTAGACACGTGTGCGAGGGCAGGATCCCAGCAACAAGCAAGCAGCGCTGACAGCCGCCGAAACACAACCACACACCACACCAACAAACACCACCAACACCACCAGCAAACACCACCACACCAGCAAACTCAACCAGACACCACAAACACAAGCAAGCACCACAACACCAGCAAACTCAACCAGACACCACAAACACCAGCAAACACAACACCAGCAAACACAACCAGACACCACAAACACCAGCAAACACAACCAGACACCACAGCAAGCACCACAACACCAGCAAACTCAACCAAACACCAGCAAACTCAACCAGACACCACAAACACCAGCAAGCACCACAAACACCAGCAAACTCAACCAGACACCACAAACACCCAGCAGACGACCCCTCTCCCCCACACAAGCCTCCAGCAGACAGACCGCCCCCAGCAGACAGACACCATGCCCCCACACGAGCCCCCAGCAGACAGGCCCCCTCCCTCGACACCCTGCCCACACGAGCCCCAGAATGCAGACACCCCCGCAGTCCCACCCGAAGGAGCGACACTTACATCCTTCTTGAGGGCGTCGAGGATGAGCGTCTTCAGCTGCGCCAGGCTCTCGTTGATGCGGGCCCGCCGGCGCTTCTCCATGATGGGCTTGGAAGACTGAAAGAAGGAGCGCCGTGAGCACAGGAGGGGTCCAGGGTAACCCCACCTCAAACCGGACCCTGGGTACCCCCACCGACCAGACCCCGGGGAACCCCAGACCAGACCCCGGGGAACCACCCCCCGCCCTCAGACCAGACCCCGGGTAACCCTCTCACCTCAAACCAGACCCCGGACAACCCCCACCTCCGACCAGACCCCGGGAGCCCCCACAACAACTCCAACCAGACCCTGGGTACCCCCACCGACCAGACCCCGGGGAACCATTCCCGCCCCCGACCAGACCCCGGATAACCCCCCCCCCCCACCTCAAACCAGACCCCGGGTAACCCCCACCTCTGACCAGACCCCGGGTAACCCCCACCCCCGACCAGACCCCGGGTGACCCCCACCCCCGACCAGACCCTGGGTAACCCCCACCTCTGACCAGACCTCGGGTAATCCCCATGTTCGGCCACATTAACAAAGTTGGGCCTGAATCGTTAATAATTTCTGCGAGGAGCCCCCTCAGATGGTGCAAGAGAATTCTGGAGAGCCCCCGACCAGGTGAGATCCCCCAGGGTGACCCCGGTGAGGGCCGACACGGTGACCTCGAGAGGATCCCCGGAAGAACCCCATGAGACCCCGTGAGGGAGATCCCCACAGTGATCCAGGAGAGAACCCCCACAGTGACCCCCCGCCCCCCTAGAGAACCCCCACAGGGTGGCCCTCCAAAGTGACCCTGGGGAGGACCCACGCAGGGACCCCCTGAGGGTGATCGCCACAGTGACCCCGGGGTGGACCCCAGTGACCCCCGGAGGTAGATCCCCACAGTGTCTCCGGGGAGGACCGACACAGTGACCTCGGGGTGGACCCCAGTAACCCCGGGCGGCACTCACCTTGCGGTGCTCGGAGGTCTTGGGCTTGTCCGGGCTGCAGTGCCCCGTGGCCGGGGTGGCAGCCACCGGGCAGGAGCCGCTCTTCTCCATCAGATCCGCGGGCATCCTTGGGGTCCGGGGGTGGGGGTCCCGCAGGGGTCCTTCAGATGCCCCCAAAGGAGGAGAGTCGGTGGAGACGTATCCGAGGGGTGCCAGTCCTGGCTGAGGTGCCCGGGGGTGCAGGGCCGTGTCAGCCCCCTTGGCAGGCAGAAGGTCCGCGGAGCAGTCAGTGTTGGCAAGGGGTGAGTCGTGTGGGGGCAGCGGCCAGTGCCCAGTGCGGGCCGCAGGTGCCCGTGAGGTCAGTGCACACTGGTGCCCTGTGCAGTGAGTGTCCAGTGCACAGAGTGCGTGCAACAGGTGCCCAGTGAGGTCAGTACACACTGACGTCCCGTGCAGAGAGTGTCCAGACCTCAATCCACACAGTGCAGGTGCCCAGTGCAGTCAGTTCACACTGGTGCCCCGTGCAGTGACTATCCAGTGCACAGATTGAGTGCAGCAAGCGCTCTGTGCATCCAGCTGGTGCCCTGCTGCTCTGTGCACTCGCAGTCCGTGCACCCAGCGCCCTGTGCAGTGTCGGCTCCTGCACACTGTGTCCCGTCGGCAGAAACACTAGCACCGGGAGCCTCGGCCACTGTCAGCGGTCTGTCCCCTCAGCCCTCCGTGGGCTTCTTATATAGCCGCCCTCCAGGCCCCACGCGCCTCTGGCCCCGCCCCCAGACCCTGGCCCCGCCCCCGGCCCTGCGGCCCCTCCGCCCCCCGCACGCGCGCGGCTCGTGTGAACCTCGCCCGCGTTTCTTTCCCACACTCACCTGAAGCCAATGGGCGCCCGGGGCGGGGCACGCGCCCGCCCGTCTGCAGCTCGCGTGCGGCCGCCTTCCATTGGCCGCCGGGCGCGAGGGCAGCCTGCGGCCAGGACCGCGCGCCGGGGCTCGGAGCGCGCGCGCATCAGGCTGTCAGTCACAGGCGCTCGGCCGGGAGCCGCTCAGTCACTGTGCGCACTGTACCTGCTGGCTTCCACCTTTCACTCTACACCATACACTGCATAACCACCAGCATGCACATACCAGCACTCACTGCACCCTTTACACTCTGCACTGCACCTACCAGCACCCACTGCACCCTTTACACTCTGCATCTACCAGCACTCACTGCACCCTTTACACTCTGCACTGCATCTACCAGCATTCACTGCACGCTTTACACTCTGCACCTACCAGCATTCACTGCACCCTTTATTTACACTTTGTACTGCACCCTTTACACTCTCCACTGCACCTACTGCATGCACTACACCTCCAGCATTCACTGCATCCCTTATGCACTGCGCGGTATCTAAAGCATCCACTGCTCCCCTTACACTCTGTACTGCACTTACAGCATCCACTGCACCCCCAGCATTCACCGCACCCTTTACACTGCACTACACCTCCAGCATTCACTGCATCCCTTACACTCTGCACAGCATCTACAGCATCCACTGCACTGCACCTCCAGAATTCACTTCATCCCTTATGCTCTGTACTGTACCTACAGCACTGCACCCACAGTACCCTTTGCACTCTGCACTGCATCTACAGCGTCCACAGCTCCCATTACACTCTTCTGCACCCACAACCCTTACACCAGTACTGCACCTATTCACCTATTGCACCCCTTACACTCTGCACTGCACCACCAGCATCCTCTGCACATCCAGCATTCACTGCACCCCTTACACTCTGAACTGCACCGCCAGCATTCACTGCATCCTTTATGGTCTGCACTGTACCTAGAGCACCCACCACTTTACACTCTGTACTGCATCTACAGCATCCGCAGCTCCCCTTACACTGTCCTGCACCCCTTAAACTCTTTACTGCACATACTGCACCCCTTACACTCTGCACTGCACCTACAGCATCCACTGCGCTACACCTACAGCATTCACGGCATCCCTTATGCTCTGCACTGTACCTACAGCACCAAACCACTTTATACTCTGCAGTGCATCTGCTGCTCCCCCTGCAC
The DNA here is from genome assembly GCF_964204655.1 of Triturus cristatus. Classification (NCBI taxonomy): domain Eukaryota; kingdom Metazoa; phylum Chordata; class Amphibia; order Caudata; family Salamandridae; genus Triturus; species Triturus cristatus. The sequence goes on from NC_140594.1 coordinate 1,154,340,934, forward strand.
TCTTTACTACACCTGTACCCCTTACACTCTGTTCCTCACCTACTTCACCCACCGTACGTACCCCTTTACAGTCTGCACGGCATCTACAGCATCCACTGCTCCCCTTACACTCTTTACTGCACTGTGTAACCATCAATATGCACCTACCACCAGCGCCCACTGCACCCCTTACACTCTGCACAGCATCTACAGCATCCACTGCACTGCGCCTCCAGCATTCACTGCATCCCTTATGCTCTGCGCTGTACCTAGGCTACAGCACTGCACACACCGTACCCCTTTACACGTTGCACTGCATCTACATCATCCACAGCTTCCCTTACACTCTGCACTGCACCTTCAGCATTCACTGCATCCTTTATGCTCTGCTCTGTACCTACAGCACTGCACCCACCGTACCCCTTTACACTCTGCACTTCAACTACTGCTCCCCTCCATTCCGTACTACATCTGCACCTACAGCACCCATCACACACTGTACTGCACCTACAGTATCCACTGCACTGCCGGCATTCACTGCATCCTTTACGCTCTGCACTGCACCTACAGCACCCACCGTACCCCTTTACACTCTGCACTGCACAGCATCTACAGCATCCACTGTGCGACGTGCGCTGCAGCCTAAACTACACTCTGTGCACCGCGCGCTGCAGCCTACACTGCACTCTAAACCTAATACTAGTCTCCACCACACTTTGTGCACCGCACGCTGTAGCCTACACTGCACTCTGTGCACCGTGCGCTGCATCCTAAACTACACTCTGTGTACCGCGCGCTGCAGCCTACACTGCACTCTGTGCACCGTGCGCTGCATCCTAAACTACACTCTGTGTACCGCGCGCTGCAGCCTACACTGCACTCTGTGCACCTCCCGCTGCAGCCTACACTGCATTCTGTGCACCGCGCGCTGCAGCCTACACCGCACTCTGTGCACCTCGCGTTGCAGCCTACACTGCACTCTACACCTAATACTAGTCTCCACCGCACTTTGTGCACCTCGCGCTGCAGCCTACACCTAGTACTACAGTCTCCACCGCACTTTGTGCACAGCACGCTGCAGTTTACACTGCACTCTGTGCACCTCGCGCTTCAGCATACACTGCACTCTGTGCACCTCGCGCTGCAGCCTACACCGCACTCTACACCTAGTACTACAGTCTCCACCGCACTTTGTGCACCGCACGCTGCAGTTTACACTGCACTCTGTGCCCCTCGCGCTGCAGCATACACTGCACTCTGTGCTACTCGCGCTGCCGCCTACACTGCACTCTGTGCACCATCTCTTGAGTTCACTCAATCTTTCATGGTATTTCTACGTCTTGTCTCTGGAGCTCATTCATCAGTTCAGATACATGTCTCACGAGCCCTGAGAACGAGTTATCGTCTCTGGCACTCACTCGTGCTTTGCTCTCTCCATGGCACTCACTCGTGCTTCGTGTCTCTTCATGGCACTCAGTCTCCGAGTGTGAAGTCTCCGGAGCTCTCTGTCTCTTGCAGAAGGTTTGATATCCCCGGAGGTCCCTTTTGAGTCTTGCTGCTCGCGGTCTCCTCTCCGGAGCTCGCGCCGTGTGTTTCTATCGTGTGTTCACAGTGTGAGGACCTCAGTCTTTCGTCTTGTCGTTGAGGCGAACGTGTCCTGAACTCGCTCCTCGCTCCGCCCGCTTTGATGCCGACTCTTTGATGTTTCGCGCAGGACTGTGAGTTTCGAGCGGTTAGGAGTGCAGTCGGACTGACTGAGTGCAGTCACGGTAGACACCCTGCGGACTCTCACACACCAGCCCCGCAGGTCTCTCTGACTGTCTCTCATCTTGAGCCCTCTCTGTAGGGCGCGCTTCATCTCTTTTCACTTTTACAGCCAAGGCTCGCATCAGGCGCAGGTACAGAGTCTCCTCATCCATACTTGTCTCACTTGTATTTACCTTCGCATTGGTATCATATGGTCTGGAAGTCGGATCCACATGTTTTGTTTACAGCGCCTAAAATGCCCCGGGGGAGTGGGGTGCTATACAGGACAAGTCGCACAATAACTATACACACCCGGGCCTTTATTTTAGGCCTTCTAGTCTATAACCTCTTCTGTCTAGAGTTATGTGTCTGAGCTCACAGTACATACCTCCCCCCCCCTCCCCCCCCACACGCACGCACACAGGAGCACGTGCCGCCACAGAGGAGCGAGATATGGTTCATATCACATCACAGATAAGCGGCAGCTGCTGGGTTTAGGGTCTGGAAAAACCCCGCCCATCGCTTGAGGGGTGTCGGGGCTGCCAGGCCTGGCCAGAGGGGGCGCCCGAGAGCTGCAGGCGCACTCACCCTGCGGGCTGCAGACGGGCTCTGCATTCAGCGTCAGAGACCCCTGTTTGGGATCGGTGCTTGGAGAGAGATTTCATGTACAGCCACTCCCAGGCACGGGCTTCTCCGTGTGGCACTTCTCCTCTCATGTGCGGCACTTCTCTTCTCATGTGTAGCACTTCTATCTCTTGTGTAGCACTTCTATCTCTAGTGAGGCACTTCTATCTCTTGTGTAACACTTCTATCTCTTCTGTGGCACTTCTATCTCTTGTGTTACACTTCTGTCTCTTGTGTATCACTTCTATCTCTTGTGTGCCACTTCTATCTCTTGTGTGACACTTCTATCTCTTGTGTGGCACTTCTATCTCTTGTGTGTGGCACTTCTCTTGTGTGACACTTCTATCTCTTGTGTGGCACTTCTATCTCTTGTGTGTGGCACTTCTCTTGTGTGACACTTCTGTCTCTTGTGTAGCACGTCTATCTCTTGTGTTGCACTTCTTTCTATTGTGTGGCACTTCTCATCTGTTGTGTGACACATCTATCTCGTGTGTGACACTTCTATCTCTTGTGTAGCACTTCTAGCTCTTGTGTATGGCACTTCTCTTCTCCTGTGTGACACTTCTATCTCTTGTGTGGCACTTCTATCTCTTGTGTGTGGCACTTCTCTTGTGTGACACTTCTATCTCTTGTGTGGCACTTCTATCTCTTGTGTGTGGCACTTCTCTTGTGTGGCACTTCTATCTCTTGTGTAGCACGTCTATCTCTTGTGTTGCACTTCTTTCTATTGTGTGGCACTTCTCATCTGTTGTGTGGCACTTTTCATCTCTTGTATGACACTTCTATCTCTTGTTTCCACTTTTCATCTCATGTGTGACACTTCTATCTCTTGTGTAGCACTTCTATCTCTTGTGAGGCACTTCTATCTCTTGTGTAACACTTCTATCTCTTCTGTGGCACTTCTATCTCTTGTGTTACACTTCTGTCTCTTGTGTATCACTTCTATCTCTTGTGTGCCACTTCTATCTCTTGTGTGCCACTTTTCATCTCTGGTGTGACAGTTATATCTCTTGTGTAGCACTTCTATCTCATGTGTAGCACTTTTCATCTCTGGTGTGACACTTCTATCTCTTGTGTGACACCACTATCTCTTGTGTGTGGCACTTCTCCTCTCACGTGTGGCACTTCTCTTCTCATGTGTAGCACTCCTATCTCTTGTGTGTCACGTCTATCTCATGTGTGGCACTTCTATCTCTTGTGTGGCACATCTATCTTTTGTGTTGCACTTCTATCTCTTGTGTGGCACTTCTCATCTGTTGTGTGACACATCTATCTCGTGTGTGACACTTCTATCTCTTGTGTAGCACTTCTAGCTCTTGTGTATGGCACTTCTCTTCTCCTGTGTGACACTTCTATCTCTTGTGTGGCACTTCTATCTCTTGTGTGTGGCACTTCTCTTGTGTGACACTTCTATCTCTTGTGTGGCACTTCTATCTCTTGTGTGTGGCACTTCTCTTGTGTGGCACTTCTATCTCTTGTGTAGCACGTCTATCTCTTGTGTTGCACTTCTTTCTATTGTGTGGCACTTCTCATCTGTTGTGTGGCACTTCTATCTCTTGTGTGACACTTCTATCTCTTGTGTAGCACTTCTATCTCCTGTGTGTGGCACTTCTCTTCTCTTGTGTGACACTTCTATCTCTTGTGTGGCACTTCTATCTCTTGTGTGTGGCACTTCTCTTGTGTGCCACTTCTATCTCCTGTGTGTGGCACTTCTCTTCTCTTGTGTGACACTTCTATCTCTTGTGTGGCACTTCTATCTCTTGTGTGTGGCACTTCTCTTGTGTGACACTTCTATCTCTTGTGTAGCATGTCTATCTCGTGTGTTGCACTTCTATCTCTTGTTTGGCACTTCTCATCTGTTGTGTGGCACTTCTATCTCTTGTGTGACACTTCTATCTCTTGTGTGGCACTTCTATCTCTTGGGTGTGGCACTTCTCTTGTGTAGCACTTCTCTTTTCGTGTGTGGCACTTCGATCGATTGTGTGGCACTTCTGTCTCTTGTGTGACACTTCTATCTCTTGTGTGGCACTTCTATCTCTTGTGTGTGGCACTTCTCTTGTGTGGCACTTCTGTCTCTTGTGTAGCACTTCTCTTCTCGTGTGTGGCACTTCTATCTATTGTGTGGCACTTCTCTTCTCGTGTGTTGCACTTCTATCTCTTGTGTGGCACTTCTCATCTGTTGTGTGGCACTTTTCATCTCATGTGTGGCGCTTTTCATCTCTCGTGTGACACTTCTATATCTTGTGTGGCACTTCAATCTCTCGTGTTACACTTCTATCTCTTGTGTATCCCTTCTATCTCTTGTGTAGCAATTTTCATCTCTTGTGTGACACTTCTCATCTCATGTGTGGCACTCCTCATCTCTTGTGTGGCAATTCTCATCGCTTGTGTGGCACTTTTTATCTCTTGTGTGGCACTTCTCATCTCATGGGTGGCACTCCTCATCTCTTCTGTGGCAATTCTCATCTCTTGTATGGCACTTTTCATCACATGTGTGGCACTTCTATCTCTTCTGTGGCACTTCTCATCTCTTGTGTTGCACTTCTCATCTCTTGTGTGGCACTTCTATCTCTGTGTGGCACTTATATCTCTGTGTGGCACTTATCTCTTATGTGACACTTCTCTCTCTTGTGTGGCACTTCTATCTTGTGTGGCACATGTGTGGCACTTCTATCTCTTGTGTGGGATTTTTCATCTATTGTGTGGCACTTCTCATCTCATGTGTGACACTTCTATCTCTTGTGTGGCACTTCTATATTGTGTGGCACTTGTGTGACACTTCTATCTTGTGTGTCACTTTTCATATCTTGTGTGGCACTTACCTCGTGTTTGTCACTTCTATCTCTTGTGTGGCATTTCTATCCAGTGTGTGGCAATTCTCGTCTCTCGTGTGGCACTTTTCATTTTGTATGTGACACTTCTATCTTTTGTGTGAAACTTCAGTCTTGTGTGGCACTTGTGTGGCACTTCTATCTCTTGTGTGGCACTTTTAATCTCTTGTATGACACTTCTATCTCTTGTGTGGCACTTCTCATCTGTTGTGTGGCACTTTTCATCTCTTGTATGACACTTCTATCTCTTGTGTGGCACTTTTCATCTATTGTGTGGCACTTCTATCTCTTGTGGGACACTTTTCAGCTCTTGTGTGACCCTTCTGCCTCTTGTGTGACACTCCTATCTCTTGTGTGGCACTTCTATCTTTTATGTGGCACTTCTATATCTTGTGTGGCACTTTTCATCTCTTCTTTGGCACTTTTCGTCTCTCACATAACTGCAAAAAAACAAAGCACTGAAGCCGTAGGTGTACCCAAGCGAGGGTGATGGACCCGTGGTCAGCCCACGGTTCGCCTGCTGGTGGGGGAGTGGCTGAGGGACACGGACGGGTGTAGCGGTGGGGGGGGGGGGGGGGGGCAGGAGGTGGGGAAGCGCAGGATTGTCGAGGCGGGAAAACTGCTGGAAAGGCGGCTTATGTGGCGGGCTTTGGGGGCGAGACGCCCCAGCTCGAGGCAGTCACCCCAGCCTAAAATCGCATTCCCATGGCCTCTTCTCACAGGCCCCCTCTGCACCCCGACGGGACAGCTCAGCAGGCTCTGGCGCCTCGCCTCCCTCGCCCCGGCGTACCAACTGTGCCGTGGGCCCCAATGCAAACAAGGACCCCCGCACTCCATCTCCTGTTTGGTATAAAACCACATCCTGGGGCCCCGATGCCACTGCACCTGCTGCACAATTGATAGCCTCGTACCCCTGGCAGTGCGGACCACCCGAGGGTGTCCTGGCCCTCCACGGCATCTCAGAGATGCCCTTGGGCAGCCCTCACTCTAGGCTGGGATATGGAATACCCCCTAAAGCTCTCCCCCTATAGCGCCTAAAGCTGCGCTCCAGTAAGTCTGGACGCAAAGGGGCATATTAACAAGCCAGGCGATAAAATTATCGCCACTTTAGCGGCAGAAAACTGCCGCTAAAACGGCGATAATGGGCTTGATAATATGCTCTATGGAATTCCAATTGAAGCACAGGTTAGACGTCCTTCACATCTAACATGGGTTTCAATTGGAATTCCATAGAGCATATTATCAAGCCCATTATCGCCGTTTTAGCGGCAGGTTTCTGCCGCTAAAGCGGCGATAATTTTATCGCCTGGCTTGTTAATATGCCCCTAAGTTCTTGCACCTCTTGGAGCTGGACTTTCACAGCACTTAGAGCTGGTCTCCTTGGCTCCTTTAATCTGGGTTCTTGTAACACTCAAATCTGGGCCCTTGCAGCTCTAAAAGCTGGGGGGTTACAGCACTTAGAGGCGGTCTCCATCGCGCCTTGAAGCTGTCCATACAGATGCTGCTTCTAGCTGCCACAGACCGCCTCCTGCTACACACCGCTCCTGTCTGTCACAGACCTCTCCTCCCCGTACATATACTGCTTCTACTTGTCATGGGCCACGTACTACTCCCTGCTGATACGAGCCGTTTTGGAAAGCGCGGTACTAAAGGAGCCCGCCATCAGGGCCCGGCACCCTGGGGTCCAGGCCCCGCCTACCTTAGTAAGCCGGGGTAGCCCGATTGGTGACCGGCAGGAGCAATCTCTTCCGGGGTACCAGGTTGACGCACTTCCGGCCGGGGAAGGCTGTTGGAGGGGGGGAGGTGAGGGGACCTATTTAGGGCTTGAAGCCCAGGCCCTCGACCTCTCTTCTTCTGGCGCTGGCCCCAGGAGCAGCACTGAGGGGGAGAGACAGTAAGCTTACCGCAGAGAGAATGGAGACACCGGCTGGGGGCAGGTTACGAGCTGGGGCATGGGGCAGCGTCCCCTGGTTATACCCTACGAGTCCCCTTGGTCAGCCTGGTGGTGGAGGGGTGGGCCTAAGGAAGCAGACAAGGGCCAGAGGGCTGGGGCTCACCTCTCAAGAACGCAGGTGCGTTGCGCCTTGCGTGGTTCTCAGTTGGGGGACCCGAGCCAGAGTGCCCCTTGGTGCTGGAGCAATAGAATATGTCTTGTATATAAGTAAATCAGTCATTTACGCTGATTGTTAGGATGCATATATAAAATGTAATTATGGATTAAAATGGATTACTGAGCAATTTATTAGGTCTGCATCCTAAAGAATGTAAAAGAATAACATTTAATTTGTCATGTTTATGTGTGATGGTTTGAATTAAACATGGTCGTTTTAAGCACAGGACTGGTATCAAGTATTGATTTGTGGGTTTGCGGGAGGCGGGCAGGGAGCGACTTGGGGGGTCTGGGCTCTATTGACCCCCTCCTATCCATGCAGTTTCTCCATCTCACATGCCATTTCTGCCCCACAGTGCCTCTCCTGTCTTAGATCCGCTCCTGCCCCATCCTGCCTCTCCTGTCTTAGCCCCTCTCCTGCCCCACACTGCCTCTTCCTGTCATCTATCCCCTCCTGCCCCACACTGCCTCTTCCTGTCATCTATCCCCTCCTGCCCCACACTGCCTCTTCCTGTCATCTATCCCCTCCTGCCCCACACTGCCTCTTCCTGTCATACATCCCCTCCTGCCCCACACTGCCTCTTCCTGTCATGCACCCCCTCCTGCCCCACACTGCCTCTTCCTGTCATACATCCCCTCCTGCCCCACACTGCCTCTTCCTGTCATGTACCCCCTCCTGCCCCACACTGCCTCTTCCTGTCATACATCCCCTCCTGCCCCACACTGCCTCTTCCTGTCATACATCCCCATCTGCCCCACACTGCCTCTTCCTGTCATCTATCCCCTCCTGCCCCACACTGCCTCTTCCTGTCATGTACCCCCTCCTGCCCCACACTGCCTCTTCCTGTCATGTATCCTCTCCTGCTCCACAATGCCTCTTCCTGTCATATGCCCCCTCCTGCCCCACACTGCCTCTTCCTGTCATACATCCCCTCCTGCCCCACACTGCCTCTTCCTGTCATATACCCCCTCCTGCCCCACACTGCCTCTTCCTGTCATCTATCCCCTCCTGCTCCACACTGCCTCTTCCTGTCATCTATCCCCTCCTGCCCCACACTGCCTCTTCCTGTCATCTATCCCCTCCTGCCCCACACTGCCTCTTCCTGTCATCTATCCCCTCCTGCCTCACCCTGCCTCTTCCTGTCATACATTCCCTCCTGCCCACACTGCCTCTTCCTGTCATCTATCCCCTCCTGCCCCACACTGCCTCTTCCTGTCATACATCCCCTCCTGCCCCACACTGCCTCTTCCTGTTATCTATCCCCTCCTGCCCCACACTGCCTCTTCCTGTTATCTATCCCCTCCTGCCTCACCCTGCCTCTTCCTGTCATACATTCCCTCCTGCCCACACTGCCTCTTCCTGTCATACATCTCCTCCTGCCCCACACTGCCTCTTCCTGTCATACATCCCCTCCTGCCCCACACTGCCTCTTCCTGTCATGTACCCCTCCTGCCCCACACTGCCTCTTCCTGTCATACATCCCCTCCTGCCCCACACTGCCTCTTCCTGTCATACATCCCCATCTGCCCCACACTGCCTCTTCCTGTCATCTATCCCCTCCCCACACTGCCTCTTCCTGTCATATGCCCCCTCCTGCCCCACACTGCCTCTTCCTGTCATCTATCCCCTCCTGCCCCACACTGCCTCTTCCTGTCATATACCACCTCCTGCCCCACACTGCCTCTTCCTGTCATCTATCCCCTCCTGCCGTACACTGCCTCTTCCTGTCATCTATCCCCTCCTGCCCCACACTGCCTCTCCTGTCTTAGCCCCTCTCCTGCCCCACACTGCCTCTTCCTGTCATCTATCCCCTCCTGCCCCACACTGCCTCTTCCTGTCATCTATCCCCTTCTGCCCCACACTGCCTCTTCCTGTCATCTATCCCCTCCTGCCCCACACTGCCTCTTCCTGTCTTCTATCCCCTCCTGCCCCACACTGCCTCTTCCTGTCATACATCCCCTCCTGCCCCACACTGCCTCTTCCTGTTATCTATCCCCTCCTGCCCCACACTGCCTCTTCCTGTCATCTATCCCCTCCTGCCTCACCCTGCCTCTTCCTGTCATACATTCCCTCCTGCCCACACTGCCTCTTCCTGTCATACATCTCCTCCTGCCCCACACTGCCTCTTCCTGTCATACATCCCCTCCTGCCCCACACTGCCTCTTCCTGTCATGTACCCCCTCCTGCCCCACACTGCCTCTTCCTGTCATGTACCCCCTCCTGCCCCACACTGCCTCTTCCTGTCATACATCCCCTCCTGCCCCACACTGCCTCTTCCTGTCATACATCCCCATCTGCCCCACACTGCCTCTTCCTGTCATCTATCCCCTCCCCACACTGCCTCTTCCTGTCATCTATCCCCTCCCCACACTGCCTCTTCCTGTCATGTACCCCCTCCTGCCCCACACTGCCTCTTCCTGTCATCTATCCCCTCCTGCCTCACACTGGCTCTTCCTGTCATATACCCCCTCCTGCCCCACACTGCCTCTTCGTGTCATCTATCCCCTCCTGCCCCACACTGCCTCTTCGTGTCATCTATCCCCTCCTGCCGTACACTGCCCCCCCTTGACGGAGGAGGGCTCCTCGCTGGAGGTGCAGGCAGGTGCATTACCCCCTGGGCACCCCGAGGTGACATCACCTCTTCACAGGCCGGTATCTTTATTGAAGGGTGTGAAGGCTTTATCAGCACAGGGCAATAAGGCAATCACACACCAATTGTAGTGGCAAGGTACGTGGGAACGGTGCAGATAGCGGGTCTCAAACAACCACCGTCTGCACTCGCGGCTGGCTAATCAGTTGGATTGAAAGTCGTCATCAAAGACATCATAAACCAGTCCCTGTGAGTCGTTTGTGTGTGTGTCAACATGTTTGTGTCTGTGGGTCAGAGTGTCCTGCTGTCCTATTCTCCTCTGTGGAGCACGAGCGCCCTGAGGGGTCCTTGTAGTGTAATGTAATGTGTTGGTAGAGCGCTGCGTGTCCCCCTGCGGGTATCCAGGCGCTGAGCTGAAAGCAGAATATTTTGTTAGGTTAGTGTGTGTGTGTGTAATATGTGGGTTCAGGTGTGTGTGCGGGCCTCTCTATGTATGTGTGTCGGGTGCTGTATGTTTGCAGGTGCCTATATGTATGTATGTATCTATGCATGTATGTATGTGGTATTTCTATAGCACAAACCTAGCCAAGAGGCACCAGTGGGCTGTATAAGGACAAGGACCTGTGTGTGCCCGTATGTGTGTGGCTGTGTGTATGAGTCTGTCTGCATATATGTGGATTCGTATTTATGTCGCTATGTGTGCAGGCGTCAGAATGTGCTACTATTTATGTGGGCTTTTATGTGTGTCGGTATGTACCTGGGCTCCTATGTATCGGTATGGGTGCGGGTACCAGTGTGTGTCCGTATGTGTGCGGGTGCCAGTATGTGCCAGTATTTATGTGGATTTTTATGTGTGTTGGTCTGTGCGAGGGTACCTGTGTGTGTTTGTATCCGGGTGGCTGCCTTTTTGTGTGTCTATGTGTACTGGTTGGTATATGTGTAGGTATGTTTGTGGGTGCCATTGTGTGTCACTATATGTGTGTGTGTGTGGATACCTGTGTGAGCCTGTATGCGTGTGGTGGTCTTTTTGTATCTGTATGTATCCAGGTTCCTGTATATGTCAGTATGTTTGCAGGTTGTATTATGTGTAGGTCTGTGTGTGTGGGTGCCTGTGTGTGTCTGTATGTGTGTGGCTGTCTTTTTGTGTCTCTGTGTGCTGGTTGTTATTGAATTTATTGGTGTATATGTGGGCTCCTATGTGTCAGTATGGGTGCGGGTACCGGTGTGTATCGGTATGTATGTGTCTGTGTGTGTCTGCAGCATGTGGTTGTTTTTTTGTGTCTGTCTGTATGTAACCAGTTTCCTACATGTCCGGAATGTTTGCAGTTCCATTGTATATGGGCATGTGTGTTTGTGTGCCTGACTGTGTGTCTCTATTCGTGTGGCTGTCTTTTTGTATCCGTATGTATGCAGGTTCCTATATGTATCGGAATGTTTGCAGGTGCCATTATATGTCGCTATGTTTGTGGGTGCCTGTGTGTGTCTGTATGTGTGTGGCTGTCTTTTTGTATCTCTATGTGTACTGGTTGGTATATGTGTAGGTATGTTTGTGGGTGCCATTGTGTGTCACTATATGTGTGCGTGTGTGGATGCCTGTGTGAGCCTGTATGCGTGTGGTGGTCTTTTTGTATCGGTTTGTATGCAGGTTCCTGTATGTGTCAGTATGTTTGCGGGTTGTATTATGTGTAGGTCTGTACGTGGGTGCCTGTGTGTGTCTGTATGAGTGTGGGTGTCTTTTTGTGTCTCTATGTGTGCTTGTTGTTATTGAGTTTATTGGTGTGTATGTGGGCTCCTATGTGTCAGTATGGGTGAGGGTACCGGTGTGTATTGGTGTTGGACCTGTAAGCCTTAGGGTGTTCTCCTCCTACATTTTTGCCATTGTGCCTCCCATTCTACCGTACCATTTTGTTGGACTTAGGCCTCTGGGCGCCTCACCACTGCTAAACCGTGCTGAGGTGCAGGTGCTCTCCCTTAAAACATTGTGACTCTGGCATATCTGCCACAAGCCCCTGATACTGCAGCGAGTCTTAACCCTCCATAGGCTAACATTGGGAACCCCCCTTCTGGGATAATTTCTGACTGGGACCTAATAAGTCTGTCATATTTGGTCTCATTAGAATCGGGACGGGGAACCCTTTCCAATGATATATGGGGTTTGGGCACTACTACCCTAGAATTCTCCCTTTTAGAAAGTAGATACTTCTCTGCCTAAACTTAGTCTGGGTGCTGCAGACTCCCCCCTCCCATCTGCATACTGATAGCCTGCCTGGGCTGTGAGGTGGGAGTGGTGATTCACACCTTCTCCCCTTAAATGGGCTGTGACTGGCTGGCCACTGTAGCCTTATTGGCCCTGCCTTTTGTCACTATGACAGCCAGGTCAGGGAAGGCAGGGAACATCCCAGAACTCCCTGTACTCTTCCAGAAACCCCTGCCCCCTAGACCCTTCCAGAGACTTCTGACCCCTTCTAGTAACAAAATGCGAAGTGGGTCGCACACCGCTCGTCATACTAGCAAATAGCCCCATAGGATTCTGGAGGATGTAGTGACAGCGGCGGGTACACCTATGCCACGAGTAAAAAGTTTAAAATGCCATCCCTGGACACGTGTTTCGAGGTAATTGCCTCACGTCAGCAGGGAGCAGGTATGTATGCGGGGTGCTGTAGACTGCCAAAAATTATCAGGTATAGTACCTCTCACGGCGCGCGGGTGCGGGATCCGGGCTCGTCAACCCATAGCTCAGGGAGCTTTAAATACAAAATGCGAAGTGGGTCGCACACCGCTCGTCATACTAGCAAATAGCCCCATAGGATTCTGGAGGATGTAGTGACAGTGGCGGGTACACCTATGCCACGAGTAAAACGTTTAAAATGCCATCCCTGGACACGTGTTTCGAGGTAATTGCCTCTCGTCAGCAGGGAGCAGGTATGTATGCGGGGTGATGTAGACTGCCAAAAATTATCAGGTATAGTACCTCTCACGGCGCGCGGGTGCGGGATCCGGGCTCGTCAACCCATAGCTCAGGGAGCTTTAAATACAAAATGCGAAGTGGGTCGCACACCGCTCGTCATACTAGCAAATAGCCCCATAGGATTCTGGAGGATGTAGTGACAACGGCGGGTACACCTATGCCACGAGTAAAAAGTTTAAAATGCCATCCCTGGACACGTGTTTCGAGGTAATTGCCTCTCGTCAGCAGGGAGCAGGTATGTATGCGGGGTGCTGTAGACTGCCAAAAATTATCAGGTATAGTACCTCTCACGGCGCGCGGGATCCGGGCTCGTCAACCCATAGCTCAGGGAGCTTTAAATACAAAATGCGAAGTGGGTCGCACACCGCTCGTCATACTAGCAAATAGCCCCATAGGATTCTGGAGGATGTAGTGACAGCGGCGGGTACACCTATGCCACGAGTAAAAAGTTTAAAATGCCATCCCTGGACACGTGTTTCGAGGTAATTGCCTCTCGTCAGCAGGGAGCAGGTATGTATGCGGGGTGCTGTAGACTGCCAAAAATTATCAGGTATAGTACCTCTCACGGCGCGCGGGTGCGGGATCCGGGCTCGTCAACCCATAGCTCAGGGAGCTTTAAATACAAAATGCGAAGTGGGTCGCACACCGCTCGTCATACTAGCAAATAGCCCCATAGGATTCTGGAGGATGTAGTGACAGCGGCGGGTACACCTATGCCAAGAGTAAAAAGTTTAAAATGCCATCCCTGGACACGTGTTTCGAGGTAATTGCCTCTCGTCAGCAGGGAGCAGGTATGTATGCGGGGTGCTGTAGACTGCCAAAAATTATCAGGTATAGTACCTCTCACGGCGCGCGGGTGCGGGATCCGGGCTCGTCAACCCATAGCTCAGGGAGCTTTAAATACAAAATGCGAAGTGGGTCGCACACCGCTCGTCATACTAGCAAATAGCCCCATAGGATTCTGGAGGATGTAGTGACAGCGGCGGGTACACCTATGCCACGAGTAAAAAGTTTAAAATGCCATCCCTGGACACGTGTTTCGAGGTAATTGCCTCTCGTCAGCAGGGAGCAGGTATGTATGCGGGGTGCTGTAGACTGCCAAAAATTATCAGGTATAGTACCTCTCACGGCGCGCGGGTGCGGGATCCGGGGCTCGTCAACCCATAGCTCAGGGAGCTCTAAATACAAAATGCGAAGTGGGTCGCACACCGCTCGTCATACTAGCAAATAGCCCCATAGGATTCTGGAGGATGTAGTGACAGCGGCGGGTACACCTATGCCACGAGTAAAAAGTTTAAAATGCCATCCCTGGACACGTGTTTCGAGGTAATTGCCTCTCGTCAGCAGGGAGCAGGTATGTATGCGGGGTGCTGTAGACTGCCAAAAATTATCAGGTATAGTACCTCTCACGGCGCGCGGGTGCGGGATCCGGGCTCGTCAACCCATAGCTCAGGGAGCTTTAAATACAAAATGCGAAGTGGGTCGCACACCGCTCGTCATACTAGCAAATAGCCGCATAGGATTCTGGAGGATGTAGTGACAGCGGCGGGTCCACCTATGCCACGAGTAAAAAGTTTAAAATGCCATCCCTGGACACGTGTTTCGAGGTAATTGCCTCTCGTCAGCAGGGAGCAGGTATGTATGCGGGGTGCTGTAGACTGCCAAAAATTATCAGGTATAGTACCTCTCACGGCGCGCGGGTGCGGGATCCAGGCTCGTCAACCCATAGCTCAGGGAGCTTTAAATACAAAATGCGAAGTGGGTCGCACACCGCTCGTCATACTAGCAAATAGCCCCATAGGATTCTGGAGGATGTAGTGACAGCGGCGGGTACACCTATGCCACGAGTAAAAAGTTTAAAATGCCATCCCTGGACACGTGTTTCGAGGTAATTGCCTCTCGTCAGCAGGGAGCAGGTATGTATGCGGGGTGCTGTAGACTGCCAAAAATTATCAGGTATAGTACCTCTCACGGCGCGCGGGTGCGGGATCCGGGCTCGTCAACCCATAGCTCAGGGAGCTTTAAATACAAAATGCGAAGTGGGTCGCACACCGCTCGTCATACTAGCAAATAGCCCCATAGGATTCTGGAGGATGTAGTGACAGCGGCGGGTACACCTATGCCACGAGTAAAAAGTTTAAAATGCCATCCCTGGACACGTGTTTCGAGGTAATTGCCTCTCGTCAGCAGGGAGCAGGTATGTATGCGGGGTGCTGTAGACTGCCAAAAATTATCAGGTATAGTACCTCTCACGGCGCGCGGGTGCGGGATCCGGGCTCGTCAACCCATAGCTCAGGGAGCTTTAAATACAAAATGCGAAGTGGGTCGCACACCGCTCGTCATACTAGCAAATAGCCCCATAGGATTCTGGAGGATGTAGTGACAGCGGCGGGTACACCTATGCCACGAGTAAAAAGTTTAAAATGCCATCCCTGGACACGTGTTTCGAGGTAATTGCCTCTCGTCAGCAGGGAGCAGGTATGTATGCGGGGTGCTGTAGACTGCCAAAAATGATCAGGTATAGTACCTCTCACGGCGCGCGGGTGCGGGATCCGGGCTCGTCAACCCATAGCTCAGGGAGCTTTAAATACAAAATGATTTTATTTTTTGGCAGTCTACTTGGCACCCCGCATACGGTCCTGCTCCCTGCTGACGAGAGGCAATTACCTCGAAACACGTGTCCAGGGATGGCATTTTAAACTTTAAACTCGTGGCATAGGTGTACCCGCCGCTGTCACTACATTCTCCAGAATCCTATGGGGCTATTTGCTAGTATGACGAGCGGTGTGCGACCCACTTCGCATTTTGTATTTAAAGCTCCCTGAGCTATTGGGTTGACGAGCCCGGATCCCGCACCCGCGCGCCTTGCGAGGTACTATACCTGATTTTATTTTTTGGCAGTCTACTTGGCACCCCGCATACGGTCCTGCTCCCTGCTGACGAGAGGCAATTACCTCGAAACACGTGTCCAGGGATGGCATTTTAAACTTTACACTCGTGGCATAGGTGTACCCGCCGCTGTCACTACATTCTCCAGAATCCTATGGGGCTATTTGCTAGTATGACGAGCGGTGTGCGACCCACTTCGCATTTTGTATTTAAAGCTCCCTGAGCTATTGGGTTGACGAGCCCGGATCCCGCACCCGCGCGCCTTGAGAGGTACTATACCTGATTTTATTTTTTGGCAGTCTACTTGGCACCCCGCATACGGTCCTGCTCCCTGCTGACGAGAGGCAATTACCTCGAAACACGTGTCCAGGGATGGCATTTTAAACTTTACACTCGTGGCATAGGTGTACCCGCCGCTGTCACTATATTCTCCAGAATCCTATGGGGCTATTTGCTAGTATGACGAGCGGTGTGCGACCCACTTCGCATTTTGTATTTAAAGCTCCCTGAGCTATTGGGTTGACGAGCCCGGATCCCGCACCCACGCGCCTTGAGAGGTACTATACCTGATTTTATTTTTTGGCAGTCTACTTGGCACCCCGCATACGGTCCTGCTCCCTGCTGACGAGAGGCAATTACCTCGAAACACGTGTCCAGGGATGGCATTTTAAACTTTACACTCGTGGCATAGGTGTACCCGCCGCTGTCACTACATTCTCCAGAATCCTATGGGGCTATTTGCTAGTATGACGAGCGGTGTGCGACCCACTTCGCATTTTGTATTTAAAGCTCCCTGAGCTATTGGGTTGACGAGCCCGGATCCCGCACCCGCGCGCCTTGAGAGGTACTATACCTGATTTTATTTTATGGCAGTCTACTTGGCACCCCGCATATGTTCCTGCTCCGTGCTGACGAGAGGCAATTACCTCGAAACACGTGTCCAGGGATGGCATTTTAAACTTTACACTCGTGGCATAGGTGTACCCGCCGCTGTCACTACATTCTCCAGAATCCTATGGGGCTATTTGCTAGTATGACGAGCGGTGTGCGACCCACTTCGCATTTTGTATTTAAAGCTCCCTGAGCTATTGGGTTGACGAGCCCGGATCCCGCACCCGCGCGCCTTGAGAGGTACTATACCTGATTTTATTTTTTGGCAGTCTACTTGGCACCCCGCATACGGTCCTGCTCCCTGCTGACGAGAGGCAATTACCTCGAAACACGTGTCCAGGGATGGCATTTTAAACTTTACACTCGTGGCATAGGTGTACCCGCCGCTGTCACTACATTCTCCAGAATCCTATGGGGCTATTTGCTAGTATGACGAGCGGTGTGCGACCCACTTCGCATTTTGTATTTAAAGCTCCCTGAGCTATTGGGTTGACGAGCCCGGATCCCGCACCCGCGCGCCTTGAGAGGTACTATACCTGATTTTATTTTTTGGCAGTCTACTTGGCACCCCGCATACGGTCCTGCTCCCTGCTGACAAGAGGCAATTACCTCGAAACACGTGTCCAGGGATGGCATTTTAAACTTTACACTCGTGGCATAGGTGTACCCGCCGCTGTCACTACATTCTCCAGAATCCTATGGGGCTATTTGCTAGTATGACGAGCGGTGTGCGACCCACTTTGCATTTTGTATTTAAAGCTCCCTGAGCTATTGGGTTGACGAGCCCGGATCCCGCACCCGCGCGCCTTGAGAGGTACTATACCTGATTTTATTTTTTGGCAGTCTACTTGGCACCCCGCATACGGTCCTGCTCCCTGCTGACGAGAGGCAATTACCTCGAAACACGTGTCCAGGGATGGCATTTTAAACTTTACACTCGTGGCATAGGTGTACCCGCCGCTGTCACTACATTCTCCAGAATCCTATGGGGCTATTTGCTAGTATGACGAGCGGTGTGCGACCCACTTCGCATTTCGCCCCTTCTAGTAACTAGACTGTAGGGTATAAAAGGGAGGGTCCTGGCCTTACACCTTTGTTACACTGCTGGACCAGGAAGAATCTCTTCTGGAGTGAAGACTGCTGCGCCAGGAGGAATGCCACACTGCTGAGGCTGACTGCTCCTAGAAACTGCTGCCCCAACTTGCTGAGCTGCCCTTCTGCCTGCTGATGTTGCCCTACCAGGGAGACTGAAGAAATTCCTCCAGAGTGTCTCCATAATCTGCTACTGACTGTCCCCCTGCCTGGTGGGGGATTCCTAAGGACAACGTTTTACTAACTGCCTCTTGGAACCACGACGCTCCCAGGATTTGCCCGGTAGCACTACATCTGCACTCTGCATCGCAGGCACAGTGATTTTCAGGACTGCTTGTTTTGGAGGGACTCTTTGGGGCCCACTCGTTCACCACGTGGCGTGCCTGGGGCTGCACTCAACGTGGGACTCCCACTGTGACCAAAACTGCCCCTGGATCACCGCTGCTGCCCGGGACCTGACTTTACTGCATAGCGCTGTGGAGGAGCGAAAGCGCTGTGGGCCCCAGAATCTTCATGCCACCACCTGCTCTGGTGCAAGCCTTTCTTTTCTGTTGAACTGCCCCCGAGATCACCGCCGCTGGCCCGGGCACTTAACCTGCTTTGGGTCTATTGCGCGCTGCCGAAGGACATGCTGTTTTGCCCCCCGTGATCACCGCCGCTGGCCGCGAGTCTGCAGCAGGACTGATTTGGGAATCCCAGGCATGTCATCGGGAGAGCGGCACTGGGATTGGTGCTGGCGTCGGGGGTTGCCCCGCAGCGAGGGAGCGTCCTAGCGGGAGCCGCGTCGGGATTGGTGCGATGGGGAACGTCATCGGGGAAACCGCCCGGAGACTGAGGAGGCATACGGAAGGCAGGGGGATGCCCATCGAGACCCCACTTCACTCCAGGAAGGAAGGGGGCGTTCGAGGCCGAGAGAGACCCTGGGTCCCCCCCGTGAAGCACCGGAGACCGGCGGGACCTCACAACAACACCACCGCACCTCCCCAGGTAACGCTAAGCAACATACGCTCCACCGCTGCGGGTGGTGCTGCCTTGGGTGGGGGGGGGGTACGGGCTGCGGGTCACTGGGGCTAAAAACCCGGACAGCGGGATCTTCCGCCTCCGTCTCGGGACGATCCCAAACCACACGTGCCACACTAGGACCTTGCGTTGTGCACGGGAGAACCCAACGAGCGCCTCAACAGCCCTCCTTGTGCGCGGGGGACCTCACCTGGATAAACGCTTGCCTGGACATATCCACATTACGGGGGCCCCGCTGGCGACGGGGTCAGCGTTTTCCCTGTGGAAACAACCAGAGACCCCCCCACAGGACAATTTAGTCTTAACACTCAGCATAGGAAGTTCAGTGCACCGAAGACAGCCCCTGCACACGTTTCTTTCATGCTCTGCCTGCCTGAGACTGAACTAATGCCCATAAAGTGGGCCTAAAAGACTGAACTGGTGACTTTACTGAATATTACCCCACAAGACTCCCCGAGCCTGAATGGCTATCCCAGGGTTATCTTGCACGAGGAATACCCTTGGTATATGTGAATGTTTTATTGCCTCTTGTTCAGAACACTACTAACAGACTCATTGCCCTGCCAGATTGCCCCCCAAAGACTCTGCCAGCAAAATAGTGCAGGTTCAGAGCTCATGATTCCTGTGGACTGTTTTTATTCTTAATCTTTCCTGAAATATAGATAACGATTTTTATATTTATATAAACGCTGGTGAAGTGTCCTTTGGTGAGTGTTGTTACTGTGTCGCTGTTGGGGGGGGGGTGTGTTGCACAAATACTCTACACATTGCCTCTTAAGTTACGCCTTCCCGCTCTGCGCCAGCTACCCTGTCGGAAGCGGTGGTCCCTATTTGGACTAGGGTGCATACCCCTGCCAACTAGAGGCCCCGGTTCTAACAATCGGTATGTGTGTATCTGTGTGTGTCTGCAGAATGTGGTTGTTTTTTTGTGTCTGTCTGTATGTGTCCAGGTTCCTATATGTCCGGAATGTTTGCAGGTCCATTGTATGTCGGTATGTGTGTTTGTGTGCCTGACTGTGTGTCTGCATTCGTGTGTCTGTCTTTTTGTATCTGTATGTATGCAGGTTCCTATATGTATCAGAATGTTTGCAGGTGCCATTATGTGTCGCTATGTGTGTGGGTGCCTGTGTGTGTCTGTATGTGTGTGGCTGTCTTTTTGTGTCTGTGAGGTTGGAGATATGTTCTAAACATGATACCGCAGTATTGCTGCACTTAAAAGCATGACGTTTGTGGAAAGTATAAGAATAGATGCCTTTCTGCAATGGATATTTACAATTCTAGAGTAGTCCATGTCATAATGTGGAAGCCATCAAGGAGTTCACACGTAGGGTACTATGTGAGTCAACCAAGGACAGCAGAGGGCAAATCCTTGGGAGATGTTATGTCATCAGGAACAAATGTAAGGGGGGACTGGGGATGACCAAAGCCTCAGCCATGGAGATACTGTTGTTGACAAGCCTAGTAATGCAGTATGAGGCTCACCCAGGACTTACAGGAGCTCAAGAGCTTGAAGCATGGATAAGGACTTAGAGAATGCAACCTGGAGTCGGCGCAGGAGCAAAGAATCCAACCACTGAAGGCTCAGTTCATCGACAGCGAAGAGTACATGGAGTCCACCTAGAGTAAGAGAAGCCAAAGTGCGTACGCACAAGCTTAACAACCAGAAATGCAATGTGGTGTCCACCCAGGAGTGAAAGACGTCCAACTCCCGGAGGTGTGGTGAACCCACCAATGAATAGACTATGGAGTCCATCACAGGAGTGAACGAAGTCCAACTCCTGAAGGCGAGGTGAAGACACCAATGAACAGACTACGGAGTCCATCGCAGGAGTGAACGAAGTCCAACTCCTGGAGGCGAGGTGAAGACACCAATGAACAGACTATCGAGTCCATCACAGGAGTGAGCGAAGTCCAACTCTTGGAGGTGCGGGCAAGACACCAATGAACAGACTATGGAGTCCACCCAGGAGTGAACGAAGTCCAACGCCTGGAAGCGCGGGGAAGACACCAATGAACAGACAATGGAGTCTACCCAGCAGTGAACGAAGTCCAACGCCTGGAAGCGCGGGGAAGACACCAATAAACAGACTATGGAGTCCACCCAGCAGTGTCCACTGAGGAGTGAACGAAGTCCAACTCCTGGAATCGCAGGTAAGACACCAATGAACAGACTATGGAGTCCATCCAGGAGTGAACGAAGTACAACTCCTGGAGGCGTGTTGAAGCCACAAATGAATAGACTATGGAATTCACCCGGGAGTGAAAGAAGTCCAACTCTTGGAGGCGTGGTGGAGACACCAATGAATAGACTATGAAGTCCATCATAGGAGTGGATGAAGTCCAACTCCTGGAAGCACGGTGAAGACACCAATGAATAGACGATGGAGTCCACCCAGGAGTGAACAAAGTCCAACTCCTGGAGGCACGGTGAAGCCATCAATGAATAGACTTTGAAGTCCATCCTAGGAGTCAACGAAGTACAACTCCTGGAGGCGTGGTGAAGCCACCAATGAACAGACTATGGAGTCCACCCAGGAGTGAACAAAGTCCAACTCCTGGAGGCGCGGTGGACACACCAGTGAACCGACTATGGAGTCTCTCACAGGAGGGAGCGAAGTCAAACTCCTGGAGGTGCGGTGAAGCCACGAATGAATAGACTATGGAGTCCATCACAGGAGTGAAAGAAGTCCAACTCCTGGAGGCGCGGTGGAGACACCAATGAACAGAATATGGAATCCACCCAGGAATGAACGAATTCCAACTCCTGGAGGCGCAGTGGAGACACCAAGGAACAGAAGATGGAGTCCACCCAGGAGTGAACAAAGTCCAACTCCTGGAAGCGCGGTGAAGACACCAATTAATAGACTATGGAGTCCATCACAGCAATGAACAAAGTCCAACTCCTGGAGGCACGGTGAAGACACCAATGAACAGACTAGGGAGTCCATTCTAGGAGTGAACGAAGTCCAACTCCTCGAGGTGCGGGGAAGGCACTAATAAACAGACTATGGAGTCCATCACAGGAGTGTACGAAGTCCAACTCCAGGGGGGTCGGTGAAGACACCAATGAATAGACAATGGAGTCCACCCAGGAGTGAACGAAGTCCAATTCCTGGAGGCGCAGTGAAGGCACCAATGAACCGACTATGGAGTCCATCACAGGAGTGAACGAAGTCCAACTCCTGGAGGTGCGGTGAAGCCACCAATGAATAGACTATGGAGTCCATCACAGGAGTGAAAGAAGCCCAACTCCTGGAGGCGCGGTGAAGCCACCAATGAATAGACTATGGAGTCCACCCAGGAGTGAAGGAAGTCCAACTCCTGGAGGCACAGTGGAGACACCAATAAATAGACTAGGGAGTCCACCCAGGAGTGAACGAAGTCCAACTCCTGGAAGCGCGAGGAAGACACCAATGAACAGACAATGGAGTCTACCCAGCAGTGATCGATGTCCAACTCCTAGAGGCACGGTGAAGACACCAATGAACAGACTATGGAGTCCACCCAGCAGTGAACGATGTCCAACTCCAAGAGGCGCGGTGAAGACACCAATGAATAGACTATGGAGTTCACCCGGGAGTGAACGAATTCCAACTCCTGGAAGCGCAGGGAAGACACCAATGAACAGACTATGGAGTCCACCCAGCAGTGAACGATGTCCAACTCCTAGAGGCACGGTGACGACACCAATGAATAGACTATGGAGTCCATCATAGGAGTGAACGAAGTCCAACTCCTGGAGCCACAGTGAAGACACCAATGAACAGACTATGGAGTCCACCCACGAGTGAACGAAGTCCAACTTCTCAAGGCGCGGGGAAGACTCCAATGAACAGACTATGGAGTCCACTGAGGAGTGAACGAAGTCCAACTCCTGGAATCACGGGTAAGACTCCAATGAACAGACTATGGAGTCCATCCAGGAGTGAACGAAGTACAACTCCTGGAGGCGTGTTGAAGCCACCAATGAATAGACTATGGAGTTCACCCGGGAATGAACGAAGTCCAACTCTTGGAGGCGTGGTGGAGACACCAATGAATAGACTATGAAGTCCATCATAGGAGTGGACGAAGTCCAACTCCTGGAAGCACGGTGAAGACACCAATGAATAGACTATGGAGCTCACCCGGGAGTGAACGAAGTCCAACTCTTGGAGGCGTGGTGGAGACACCAATGAATAGACTATGAAGTCCATCCTAGGAGTCAACGAAGTCCAGCTCCTGGAGGTGCAGTGGAGACACCAATGAACAGACGATGGAGTCCACCCAGGAGTGAACGAAGTACAACTCCTGGAGGCGTGGTGAAGCCACCAATGAACAGACTATGGAGTCCACCCAGGAGTGAACAAAGTCGAACTCCTGGAAGCGCGGTGGAGACACCAATGAACAGACTATGGAGTCCATCATAGAAGTGAACGAAGTCCAACTCCTGGACGCGAGGTGAAGATACCAATGGATAGACTATGGAGTCCACCCAGGATTGAACGAAGTCCATCTCCTGGAGGCGCGGTGGAGACACCAATGAACAGACTATGGAGTCCACCCAGGAGTGAACGAAGTCCAACTCCTGGAGCCACAGTGAAGACACCAATGAACAGACTATGGAGTCCACCCACGAGTGAACGAAGTCCAACTTCTCAAGGCGCGGGGAAGACTCCAATGAACAGACTATGGAGTCCACTGAGGAGTGAACGAAGTCCAACTCCTGGAATCGCGGGTAAGACTCCAATGAACAGACTATGGAGTCCATCCAGGAGTGAACGAAGTACAACTCCTGGAGGCGTGTTGAAGCCACCAATGAATAGACTATGGAGTTCACCCGGGAATGAACGAAGTCCAACTCTTGGAGGCGTGGTGGAGACACCAATGAATAGACTATGAAGTCCATCATAGGAGTGGACGAAGTCCAACTCCTGGAAGCACGGTGAAGACACCAATGAATAGACTATGGAGCTCACCCGGGAGTGAACGAAGTCCAACTCTTGGAGGCGTGGTGGAGACACCAATGAATAGACTATGAAGTCCATCCTAGGAGTCAACGAAGTCCAGCTCCTGGAGGTGCAGTGGAGACACCAATGAACAGACGATGGAGTCCACCCAGGAGTGAACGAAGTACAACTCCTGGAGGCGTGGTGAAGCCACCAATGAACAGACTATGGAGTCCACCCAGGAGTGAACAAAGTCGAACTCCTGGAAGCGCGGTGGAGACACCAATGAACAGACTATGGAGTCCATCATAGAAGTGAACGAAGTCCAACTCCTGGAGGCGAGGTGAAGATACCAATGGATAGACTATGGAGTCCACCCAGGATTGAACGAAGTCCATCTCCTGGAGGCGCGGTGAAGACACCAATGAACAGACTATGGAGTCCACCCAGGAGTGAACGAAGTCCAACTCCTGGAGGCGCAGTGGAGACACCAAGGAACAGAAGATGGAGTCCACCCAGGAGTGAACAAAGTCCAACTCCTGGAAGCGTGGTGAAGACACCAATTAATAGACAATGGAGTCCATCACAGCAATGAACAAAGTCCAACTCCTGGAGGCGCGGTAAAGACACCAATCAACAGACTAGGGAGTCCATTCTAGGAGTGAACGAAGTCCAACTCCTCGAGGTGCGGGGAAGGCACTAATGAACAGACTATGGAGTCCATCACAGGAGTGAACAAAGTCCAACTCCAGGGGGGTCGGTGAAGACACCAATGAATAGACAATGGAGTCCACCCAGGAGTGAACGAAGTCCAATTCCTGGAGGCTCAGTGAAGGCACCAATGAACCGACTATGGAGTCCATCACAGGAGTGAACGAAGTCCAACTCCTGGAGGTGCGGTAAAGCCACCAATGAATAGACTATGGAGTCCATCACAGGAGTGAAAGAAGCCCAACTCCTAGAGGCGCGGTGAAGCCACCAATGAATAGACTATGGAGTCCACCCAGGAGTGAACGAAGTCCAACTCCTATAAGCGCGGGGAAGACACCAATGAACAGTCAATGGTGTCTACCCAGCAGTGAACGATGTCCAACTCCTAGAGGCACGGTGAAGACACCAATGAACAGACTATGGAGTCCACCCAGCAGTGAACGATGTCCCGCTCCAAGAGGCGCGGTGATGACACCAATGAATAGACTATGGAGTTCACCCGGGAGTGAACGAATTCCAACTCCTGGAAGCGCGGCGAAGACACCAATGAACAGACTATGGAGTCCACCCAGCAGTGAACGATGTCCAACTCCTAGAGGCACGGTGATGACACCAATGAATAGACTATGGAGTCCATCATAGGAGTGAACGAAGTCCAACTCCTGGAGGCACAGTGAAGACACCAATGAACAGACTATGGAGTCCACCCACGAGTGAACGAAGTCCCACTCCTCAAGGCGCGGGGAAGACTCCAATGAACAGACTATTGAGTCCACTGAGGAGTGAATGAAGTCCAACTCCTGGAATCGCGGGTAAGACACCAATGAACAGACTATGGAGTCCATCCAGGAGTGAACGAAGTACAACTCCTGGAGGCGCGTTGAAGCCACCAATGAATAGACTATGGAGTTCACCCGGGAGTGAACGAAGTCCAACTCTTGGAGGCGTGGTGGAGACACCAATGAATAGATTATGAAGTCCATCATAGGAGTGGACGAAGTCCAACTCCTGAAAGCACGGTGAAGACACCAATGAATAGACGATGGAGTCCACCCAGGAGTGAACAAAGACCAACTCCTGGAGGCACGGTGAAGCCATCAATGAATAGACTTTGAAGTCCATCCTAGGAGTCAACAAAGTCCAACTCCTGGAGGTGCAGTGGAGACACCAATGAACAGACGATGGAGTCCACCCAGGAGTGAACGAAGTACAACTCCTGGAGGCGTGGTGAAGCCACCAATGAACAGACTATGGAGTCCACCCAGGAGTGAACAAAGTCCAACTCCTGGAAGCGCGGTGGAGACACCAATGAACAGACCATGGAGTCCATCATAGAAGTGAACGAAGTCCAACTCCTGGAGGCGAGGTGAAGACACCAATGGATAGACTATGGAGTCCACCCAGGAGTGAACGAAGTCCAATTCCTGGAGGCGTGGTGGACACACCAGTGAACCGACTATGGAGTCTCTCACAGGAGGGAACGAAGTCAAATTCCTGGAGGTGCAGTGAAGCCATCAATGAATAGACTATGGAGTCCATCACAGGAGTGAAAGAAGTCCAACTCCTGGAGGCACGGTGAAGCCACCAATGAATAGACTATGAAGTCCACCCAGGATTGAACGAAGTCCATCTCCTGGAGGCGTGATGGGGACACCAATGAACAGACTATGGAGTCCACCCAGGAGTGAACGAAGTCCAACTCCTGGAGGCGCAGTGGAGACACCAAGGA
The DNA here is from genome assembly GCF_964204655.1 of Triturus cristatus. Taxonomy (NCBI): domain Eukaryota; kingdom Metazoa; phylum Chordata; class Amphibia; order Caudata; family Salamandridae; genus Triturus; species Triturus cristatus. The sequence continues at coordinate 1,154,367,043 of NC_140594.1, forward strand.
ACAGACTATGGAGTCCACCCAGGAGTGAACAAAGTCCAACTCCTGGAAGCGCGGTGGAGACACCAATGAACAGACCATGGAGTCCATCATAGAAGTGAACGAAGTCCAACTCCTGGAGGCGAGGTGAAGACACCAATGGATAGACTATGGAGTCCACCCAGGAGTGAACGAAGTCCAATTCCTGGAGGCGTGGTGGACACACCAGTGAACCGACTATGGAGTCTCTCACAGGAGGGAACGAAGTCAAATTCCTGGAGGTGCAGTGAAGCCATCAATGAATAGACTATGGAGTCCATCACAGGAGTGAAAGAAGTCCAACTCCTGGAGGCACGGTGAAGCCACCAATGAATAGACTATGAAGTCCACCCAGGATTGAACGAAGTCCATCTCCTGGAGGCGTGATGGGGACACCAATGAACAGACTATGGAGTCCACCCAGGAGTGAACGAAGTCCAACTCCTGGAGGCGCAGTGGAGACACCAAGGAACAGAAGATGGAGTCCACCCAGGAGTGAACAAAGTCCAACTCCTGGAAGCGCGGTGAAGACACCAATTAATAGACTATGGATTCCATCACAGCAATGAACAAAGTCCAACACCTGGAGGCGCAGCGAAGACACCAATGAACAGACTAGCGAGTCCATTCTAGGAGTGAACGAAGTCCAACTCCTCGAGGTGCGGGGAAGGCACTAATGAACAGACTATAGAGTCCATCACAGGAGCGAACGAAGTCCAACTCCTGGAGGTGCGGTGAAGCCACCAATGAATAGACTATGGAGTCCATCAGAGGAGTGAAAGAAGCCGAACTCCTGGAGGCGCGGTGAAGCCACCAATGAATAGACTATGGAGTCCACCCAGGAGTGAACGAAGTCCATCTCCTGGAGGCGCAGTGGAGACACCAATGAATAGACTAGGGAGTCCACCCAGGTGTGAACGAAGTCCAACCACTGGAGGCGCGGTGAAGACACCAATGAACAGACTACGGAGTCCATCACAGGAGTGAACGAAGTCCAACTCCTGGAGGCACGGTGAAGACACCAATGAACAGACTATGGAGTCCATCATAGGAGAGAACGAAGTCCAACTCCTGGAGGCACAGTGAAGACACCAATAAACAGACTATGGAGTCCACCCACGAGTGAACGAAGTCCAACTCCTCAAGGCGCGGGGAAGACTCCAATGAACAGACTATCGAGTCCACTGAGGAGTGAACGAAGTCCAAATCCTGGAATCGTGGGTAAGATACCAATGAACAGACTATGGAGTCCACCCAGGAGTGAACGAAGTACAACTCCTGGAGGCGTGTTGAAGCCACCAATGAATAGACTATGGAGTTGACCCGGGAGTGAACGAAGTCCAACTCTTGGAGGCGTGGTGGAGACACCAATGAATAGATTATGAAGTCCATCATAGGAGTGGACGAAGTCCAACTCCTGGAAGCACGGTGAAGACACCAATGAATAGACGATGGAGTCCAACCAGGAGTGAACAAAGACCAACTCCTGGAGGCACGGTGAAGCCATCAATGAATAGACTTTGAAGTCCATCCTAGGAGTCAACGAAGTCCAACTCCTGGAGGTGCAGTGGAGACACCAATGAACAGACGATGGAGTACACCCAGGAGTATACAAAGTCCAACTCCTGGAAGCGCGGTGGAGAAACCAATGAACAGACTATGGAGTCCATCATAGAAGTGAACGAAGTCCAACTCCTGGAGGCGAGGTGAAGACACCAATGGATAGACTATGGAGTCCACCCAGGAGTGAACGAAGTCCAATTCCTGGAGGCGTGGTGGTCACACCAGTGAACCGACTATGGAGTCTCTCACAGGAGGGAACGAAGTCAAATTCCTGGAGGTGCAGTGAAGCCACCAATGAATAGACTATGGAGTCCATCACAGGAGTGAAAGAAGTCCAACTCCTGGAGGCACGGTGAAGCCACCAATGAATAGACTATGGAGTCCACCCAGGATTGAACGAAGTCCATCTCCTGGAGGCGTGATGGGGACACCAATGAACAGACTATGGAGTCCACCCAGGAGTGAACTAAGTCCAACTCCTGGAGGCGCAGTGGAGACACCAAGGAACAGAAGATGGAGTCCACCCAGGAGTGAACAAAGTCCAACTCCTGGAAGCGCGGTGAAGACACCAATTAATAGACTATGGATTCCATCACAACAATGAACAAAGTCCAACTCCTGGAGGCGCGGTGAAGACACCAATGAACAGACTAGCGAGTCCATTCTAGGAGTGAACGAAGTCCAACTCCTCGAGGTGCGGGGAAGGCACTAATGAACAGACTATAGAGTCCATCACAGGAGCGAACGAAGTCCAACTCCTGGAGGTGCGGTGAAGCCACCAATGAATAGACTATGGAGTCCATCAGAGGAGTGAAAGAAGCCGAACTCCTGGAGGCGCGGTGAAGCCACCAATGAATAGACTATGGAGTCCACCCAGGAGTGAACAAAGTCCATCTCCTGGAGGCGCAGTGGAGACACCAATGAATAGACTAGGGAGTCCACCCAGTTGTGAACGAAGTCCAACCACTGGAGGCGCGGTGAAGACTCCAATGAACAGACTATGGAGTCCATCCAGGAGTGAACGAAGTACAACTCCTGGAGGCGCGTTGAACCCACCAATGAATAGACTAAGGAGTTCACCCGGGAGTGAACGAAGTCCAACTCTTGGAGGCGTGGTGGAGACACCAATGAATAGATTATGAAGTCCATCATAGGAGTGGACGAAGTCCAACTCCTGGAAGCACAGTGAAGACACCAATGAATAGACGATGGAGTCCAACCAGGAGTGAACAAAGACCAACTCCTGGAGGCACGGTGAAGCCATCAATGAATAGACTTTGAAGTCCATCCTAGGAGTCAACGAAGTCCAACTCCTGGAGGTGCAGTGGAGACACCAATGAACAGACGATGGAGTCCACCCAGGAGTGACCGAAGTACAACTCCTGGAGGCGTGGTGAAGCCACCAATGAACAGACTATGGAGTCCACCCAGGAGTATACAAAGTCCAACTCCTGGAAGCGCGGTGGAGAAACCAATGAACAGACTATGGAGTCCATCATAGAAGTGAACGAAGTCCAACTCCTGGAGGCGAGGTGAAGACACCAATGGATAGACTATGGAGTCCACCCAGGAGTGAACGAAGTCCAATTCCTGGAGGCGTGGTGGACACACCAGTGAACCGACTATGGAGTCTCTCACAGGAGGGAACGAAGTCAAATTCCTGGAGGTGCAGTGAAGCCACCAATGAATAGACTATGGAGTCCATCACAGGAGTGAAAGAAGTCCAACTCCTGGAGGCACGGTGAAGCCACCAATGAATAGACTATGGAGTCCACCCAGGATTGAACGAAGTCCATCTCCTGGAGGCGTGATGGGGACACCAATGAACAGACTATGGAGTCCACCCAGGAGTGAACGAAGTACAACTCCTGGAGGCGTGGTGAAGCCACCAATGAACAGACTATGGAGTCCACCCAGGAGTATACAAAGTCCAACTCCTGGAAGCGCAGTGGAGAAACCAATGAACAGACTATGGAGTCCATCATAGAAGTGAACGAAGTCCAACTCCTGGAGGCGAGGTGAAGACACCAATGGATAGACTATGGAGTCCACCCAGGAGTGAACGAAGTCCAATTCCTGGAGGCGTGGTGGACACACCAGTGAACCGACTATGGAGTCTCTCACAGGAGGGAACGAAGTCAAATTTTGGAGGTGCAGTGAAGCCACCAATGAATAGACTATGGAGTCCATCACAGGAGTGAAAGAAGTCCAACTCCTGGAGGCGCAGTGGAGACACCAAGGAACAGAAGATGTAGTCCACCCAGGAGTGAACAAAGTCCAACTCCTGGAAGCGCGGTGAAGACACCAATTAATAGACTATGGATTCCATCACAGCAATGAACAAAGTCCAACTCCTGGAGGCGCGGTGAAGACACCAATGAACAGACTAGCGAGTCCATTCTAGGAGTGAACGAAGTGCAACTCCTCGAGGTGCGGGGAAGGCACTAATGAACAGACTATAGAGTCCATCACAGGAGCGAACGAAGTCCAACTCCTGGAGGTGCGGTGAAGCCACCAATGAATAGACTATGGAGTCCATCAGAGGAGTGAAAGAAGCCGAACTCCTGGAGGCGCGGTGAAGCCACCAATGAATAGACTATGGAGTCCACCCAGGAGTGAACAAAGTCCATCTCCTGGAGGCGCAGTGGAGACACCAATGAATAGACTAGGGAGTCCACCCAGGTGTGAACGAAGTCCAACCACTGGAGGCGCGGTGAAGACACCAATGAACAGACTACGGAGTCCATCACAGGAGTGAACGAAGTCCAACTCCTGGAGGTGCGGTGAAGACACCAATGACTAGACTATGGAGTCCATCACAGGAGTGGACGAAGTCCAACTCCTGGAGGGGCGGTGAAGATACCAATGAATAGACTATGGAGTCCATCATAGGAGTGAACGAAGTCCAACTCCTGGAGGTGCGGTGAAGACACCAATGACTAGACTATGGAGTCCATCACAGGAGTAGACGAAGTCCAACTCCTGGAGGGGCGGTGAAGATACCAATGAATAGACTATGGAGTCCATCACAGGAGTGAAAGAAACCCAACTTCTGGAGGCGCAGTGAAGCCACCAATGAATAGACCATGTAGTCCAACCAGGAGTGAACGAAGTCTATCTCCTGGAGGCGCGGTGAAGACACCAATGAATAGACTATTGAGTCCATCACAGGAGTAAACAAAATCCAACTCCTGGAGGCGCAATGAAGACACCAATGAACAAACTATGGAGACCATCACAGGAGTGAACGGAGTCCAACTTCTGGAGGCGGGGGAAGACACCAATGAACAGACTAGGGAGTCTATTCTTGTAGTGAATGAGGTCCAACTCCCGGAGGTGCGGTGAAGACACCAATGAATAGACTATGGAGTCCATCACAGGAGTGAACGAAGTCCAACTCCTGGAGGCGCGGTGAAGACACCAATGAACAGACTACGGAGACCATCACAGGAGTGAACGAAGTCCAACTCCTGGAGACGCGTTGAAGACAGCAATGAATAGACTATGGAGTCCACCCAGGAGTGAACGAAGTCCAACTCCTGGAGGCGCGGTGAAGACACCAATAAATAGACTAGGTAGTCCAACCAGGAGTGAACGAAGTCTATCTCCTGGAGGCGCGGTGAAGACACCAATGAATAGACTATGGAGTCCATCACAGGAGTGAACAAAATCCAACTCCTGGAGGCGCAATGAAGACACCAATGAACAAACTATGGAGACCATCACAGGAGTGAACGGAGTCCAACTTCTGGAGGCGCGGTGAAGCCACCAATGAATAGACTATGTAGTCCAACCAGGAGTGAACAAAGTCTATCTCCTGGAGGCGCGGTGAAGACACCAATGAATAGACTATGGAGTCCATCACAGGAGTGAACAAAATCCAACTTCTGGAGGCGCAATGAAGACACCAATGAACAAACTATGGAGACCATCACAGGAGTGAACGGAGTCCAACTTCTGGAGGCGGGGGAAGACACCAATGGATAGACTATGTAGTCCACCCAGGAGTGAACGAAGTCCAATTCCTGGAGGCGTGGTGGACACACCAGTGAACCGACTATGGATTCTCTCACAGGAGGGAACGAAGTCAAATTCCTGGAGGTGCAGTGAAGCCACCAATGAATAGACTATGGAGTCCACCCAGGATTGAACGAAGTCCATCTCCTGGAGGCGTGATGGGGACACCAATGAACAGACTATGGAGTCCACCCAGGAGTGAACGAAGTCCAACTCCTGGAGGCGCAGTGGAGACACCAAGGAACAGAAGATGGAGTCCACCCAGGAGTGAACAAAGTCCAACTCCTGGAAGCGCGGTGAAGACACCAATTAATAGACTATGGATTCCATCACAGCAATGAACAAAGTCCAACTCCTGGAGGCGCGGTGAAGACACCAATGAACAGACTAGCGAGTCCATTCTAGGAGTGAACGAAGTCCAACTCCTCGAGGTGCGGGGAAGGCACTAATGAACAGACTATAGAGTCCATCACAGGAGCGAACGAAGTCCAACTCCTGGAGGTGCGGTGAAGCCACCAATGAATAGACTGTGGAGTCCATCAGAGGAGTGAAAGAAGCCGAACTCCTGGAGGAGCGTTAAAGCCACCAATGAATAGACTATGGAGTCCACCCAGGAGTGAACGAAGTCCATCTCCTGGAGGCGCAGTGGAGACACCAATGAATAGACTAGGGAGGCCACCCAGGTGTGAACGAAGTCCAATCACTGGAGGTGCGGTGAAGACACCAATGAACAGACTACGGAGTCTATCACAGGAGTGAACGAAGTCCAACTCCTGGAGGCACGGTGAAGACACCAATGAACAGACTATGGAGCCCATCATAGAAGTGAACGAAGTCCAACTCCTGGAGGTGCGGTGAAGACATGAATGACTAGACTATGGAGTCCATCACAGGAGTGGACGAAGTCCAACTCCTGGAGGGGCGGTGAAGATACCAATGAATAGACTATGGAGTCCATCACAGGAGTGAAAGAAGTCCAACTTCTGGAGGCGCGGTGAAGCCACCAATGAATAGACTATGTTGTCCAACCAGGAGTGAACAAAATCCAACTCCTGGAGGCGCAATGAAGACACCAATGAACAAACTATGGAGACCATCACAGGAGTGAAGGGAGTCCAACTTCTGGAGGCGGGGGAAGACACCAATGAACAGACTAGGGAGTCTATTCTTGTAGTGAATGAGGTCCAACTCCCGGAGGTGCGGTGAAGACACCAATGAATAGACTATGGAGTCCATCACAGGAGTGAACGAAGTCTAACTCCTGGAGGCGTGGTGAAGACACCAATGAACAGACTACGGACACCATCACAGGAGAGAACGAAGTCCAATTCCTGGAGACGCGTTGAAGACAGCAATGAATAGACTATGGAGTCCACCCAGGAGTGAACGAAGTCCAACTCCTGGAGGCGCGGTGAAGACACCAATAAATAGACTATGGAGTCCACCACAGGAGTGAAAGAAGTGAAACTCCTGGAGGCGCGGTGGAGACACCAATGAACAGACTAGGGAGTCCATCACATGAGGGAACGAAGTTCAACTCCTGGAGGCGAGGTGAAGACACCAATGGATAGACTATGGAGTCCACCCAGGAGTGAACGAAGTCCAATTCCTGGAGGCGCAGTGGACACACCAGTGAACCGACTATGGAGTCTCTCACAGGAGGGAACGAAGTCAAACTCCTGGAGATGCAGTGAAGCCACCAATGAATAGACTATGGAGTCCATCACAGGAGTGAAAGAAGTCCAACTCCTGGAGGCACGGTGAAGCCACCAATGAATAGACTATGGAGTCCACTCAGGATTGAATGAAGTCCATCTCCTGGAGGCACGGTGGGGATACCAATGAACAGACTATGGAGTCCACCCAGGATTGAACGAAGTCCATCTCCTGGAGGCGCGGTGGGGACACGATTGAACAGACTATGGAGCCCACCCAGGAGTGAACAAAGTCCAACTGCTGGAAGCACGGTGAAGACACCCATAATAGACTATGGAGTCCATCACAGCAATGAACAAAGTCCAACTCCTGGAGGCGCGGTGAAGACACCAATGAACAGACTAGGGAGTCCATCACCGGAGTGAACGAAGTCCAACTCCAGGGCGGACGGTGAAGACACAAATAAATAGACAATGGAGTCCACCCAGGAGTGAACGAAGTCCAATTCCTGTAGGCGCAGTAAAGGCACCAATGAACCGAATATAGAGTCCATCACAGGAGCGAATGAAGTCCAACTCCTGGAGGTGCGGTGAAGCCACCAATGAATAGATTATGGAGTCCATCACAGGAGTGAAAGAAGCCCAACTCCTGGAGGCGCGGTGAAGCCACCATTGAATAGACTATGGAGTCCACCCAGGAGTGAACGAAGTCCATATCCTGGAGGTGCAGTGGAGACACCAATTAATAGACTAGGGAGTCCACCCAGGAGGGAACGAAGTCCAACCACTGGAGGCACGGTGAAGACACCAATGAACAGACTACGGAGTCCATCACAGTAGTGAACGAAGTCCAACTCCTGGAGGCACGGTGAAGACACCAATGAACAGACTATGGAGTCCATCATAGGAGTGAACGAAGTCCAACTCGTGGAGGTGCGGTGAAGACACCAATGAATAGACTATGGAGTCCATCACAGGAGTGGACGAAGTCCAACTCCTGGAGGGGCGGGGAAGACACCAATGAACAGACTATGGAGTCCATCACAGGAGTGAACGAAGTCCAACTCCTGGAGGCGCTGTGAAGACACCAATTATTAGACAATGGAGTCCACCCAGGAGTGAACGAAGTCCAACTCCTGGAGGCGCGGTAAATCCATCAATGAATAGACTATGGAGTCCACCCAGGAGTGAACAGAGTCCAACTCCTGGAGGCGCGGTGAAGATACCAATTAATAGACTATGGAGTCCATCACAGGAGTGAAAGAAGTCCAGCTTCTGGAGCTGCGGTGAAGCCACCTATGAATAGACTATGTAGTCCAACCAGGAGTGAACGAAGTCCATCTCCTGGAGGTGTGGTGAAGACACCAATGAATAGACTATGGAGTCCATCACAGGAGTGAACAAAATCCAACTCCTGGAGGTGCGATGAAGACACCAATGAACAAACTATGGAGACCATCACAGGAGTGAATGGAGTCCAACTTCTGGAGGCGGGGGAAGACACCAATGAACAGACTAGGGAGTCTATTCTTGTAGTGAATGAAGTCCAACTCCCGGAGGTGTGGTGAAGACACCAATGAATAGACTATGGAGTCCATCACAGGAGTGAACGAAGTCCAACTCCTGGAGGCGCGGTGAAGACACCAATGAACAGACTACGGAGACCATCACAGGAGTAAACGAAGTCCAACTCCTGAAGACGCGTTGAAGACAGCAATGAATAGACTATGGAGTCCACCCAGGAGTGAACGAAGTCCAACTCCTGGAGGCGCGGTGAAGACACTAATAAATAGACTATCGAGTCCACCACAGGAGTGAAAGAAGTGCAACTCCTGGAGGCGCAGTGGAGACACCAATGAACAGACTAGGGAGTCCATCACATGAGGCAACGAAGTTCAACTCCTGGAGGCACAATGAAGCCACCATTAAATATACTATCGAGTCCATTAAAGAGTGAACGAAGTCCAACTCCTGGAGGCGGGGTGAAGACACCATTGAATAGACTATGGAGTCCATTACAGGAGTGAATGAACTCCAACTCGTGGAGGCGTGTTGAAGCCACCAATGAATAGACTATGGAGTTCACCCGGGAATGAACGAAGTCCAACTCTTGGAGGCGTGGTGGAGACACCAATGAATAGACTATGAAGTCCATCATAGGAGTGGACGAAGTCCAACTCCTGGAAGCACGGTGAAGACACCAATGAATAGACTATGGAGCTCACCCGGGAGTGAACGAAGTCCAACTCTTGGAGGCGTGGTGGAGACACCAATGAATAGACTATGAAGTCCATCCTAGGAGTCAACGAAGTCCAGCTCCTGGAGGTGCAGTGGAGACACCAATGAACAGACGATGGAGTCCACCCAGGAGTGAACGAAGTACAACTCCTGGAGGCGTGGTGAAGCCACCAATGAACAGACTATGGAGTCCACCCAGGAGTGAACAAAGTCGAACTCCTGGAAGCGCGGTGGAGACACCAATGAACAGACTATGGAGTCCATCATAGAAGTGAACGAAGTCCAACTCCTGGAGGCGAGGTGAAGATACCAATGGATAGACTATGGAGTCCACCCAGGATTGAACGAAGTCCATCTCCTGGAGGCGCGGTGGAGACACCAATGAACAGACTATGGAGTCCACCCAGGAGTGAACGAAGTCCAACTCCTGGAGGCGCAGTGGAGACACCAAGGAACAGAAGATGGAGTCCACCCAGGAGTGAACAAAGTCCAACTCCTGGAAGCGTGGTGAAGACACCAATTAATAGACAATGGAGTCCATCACAGCAATGAACAAAGTCCAACTCCTGGAGGTGCGGTAAAGACACCAATCAACAGACTAGGGAGTCCATTCTAGGAGTGAACGAAGTCCAACTCCTCGAGGTGCGGGGAAGGCACTAATGAACAGACTATGGAGTCCATCACAGGAGTGAACAAAGTCCAACTCCAGGGGGGTCGGTGAAGACACCAATGAATAGACAATGGAGTCCACCCAGGAGTGAACGAAGTCCAATTCCTGGAGGCTCAGTGAAGGCACCAATGAACCGACTATGGAGTCCATCACAGGAGTGAACGAAGTGCAACTCCTGGAGGTGCGGTGAAGCCACCAATGAATAGACTATGGAGTCCATCACAGGAGTGAAAGAAGCCCAACTCCTAGAGGCGCGGTGAAGCCACCAATGAATAGACTATGGAGTCCACCCAGGAGTGAACGAAGTCCAACTCCTATAAGCGCGGGGAAGACACCAATGAACAGTCAATGGTGTCTACCCAGCAGTGAACGATGTCCAACTCCTAGAGGCACGGTGAAGACACCAATGAACAGACTATGGAGTCCACCCAGCAGTGAACGATGTCCCGCTCCAAGAGGCGCGGTGAAGACACCAATGAATAGACTATGGAGTTCACCCGGGAGTGAACGAATTCCAACTCCTGGAAGCGCGGCGAAGACACCAATGAACAGACTATGGAGTCCACCCAGCAGTGAACGATGTCCAACTCCTAGAGGCACGGTGACGACACCAATGAATAGACTATGGAGTCCATCATAGGAGTGAACGAAGTCCAACTCCTGGAGGCACAGTGAAGACACCAATGAACAGACTATGGAGTCCACCCACGAGTGAACGAAGTCCCACTCCTCAAGGCGCGGGGAAGACTCCAATGAACAGACTATTGAGTCCACTGAGGAGTGAACGAAGTCCAACTCCTGGAATCGCGGGTAAGACACCAATGAACAGACTATGGAGTCCATCCAGGAGTGAACGAAGTACAACTCCTGGAGGCGCGTTGAAGCCACCAATGAATAGACTATGGAGTTCACCCGGGAGTGAACGAAGTCCAACTCTTGGAGGCGTGGTGGAGACACCAATGAATAGATTATGAAGTCCATCATAGGAGTGGACGAAGTCCAACTCCTGAAAGCACGGTGAAGACACCAATGAATAGACGATGGAGTCCACCCAGGAGTGAACAAAGACCAACTCCTGGAGGCACGGTGAAGCCATCAATGAATAGACTTTGAAGTCCATCCTAGGAGTAAACGAAGTCCAACTCCTGGAGGTGCAGTGGAGACACCAATGAACAGACGATGGAGTCCACCCAGGAGTGAACGAAGTACAACTCCTGGAGGCATGGTGAAGCCACCTATGAACAGACTATGGAGTCCACCCAGGAGTGAACAAAGTCCAACTCCTGGAAGCGCGGTGGAGACACCAATGAACAGACCATGGAGTCCATCATAGAAGTGAACGAAGTCCAACTCCTGGAGGCGAGGTGAAGACACCAATGGATAGACTATGGAGTCCACCCAGGAGTGAACGAAGTCCAATTCCTGGAGGCGTGGTGGACACACCAGTGAACCGACTATGGAGTCTCTCACAGGAGGGAATGAAGTCAAATTCCTGGAGGTGCAGTGAAGCCATCAATGAATATACTATGGAGTCCATCACAGGAGTGAAAGAAGTCCAACTCCTGGAGGCACGGTGAAGCCACCAATGAATAGACTATGAAGTCCACCCAGGATTGAACGAAGTCCATCTCCTGGAGGCGTGATGGGGACACCAATGAACAGACTTTGGAGTCCACCCAGGAGTGAAAGAAGTCCAACTCCTGGAGGCGCAGTGGAGACACCAAGGAACAGAAGATGGAGTCCACCCAGGAGTGAACAAAGTCCAACTCCTGGAAGCGCGGTGAAGACACCAATTAATAGACTATGGATTCCATCACAGCAATGAACAAAGTCCAACACCTGGAGGCGCAGCGAAGACACCAATGAACAGACTAGCGAGTCCATTCTAGGAGTGAACGAAGTCCAACTCCTCGAGGTGCGAGGAAGGCACTAATGAACAGACTATAGAGTCCATCACAGGAGCGAACGAAGTCCAACTCCTGGAGGTGCGGTGAAGCCACCAATGAATAGACTATGGAGTCCATCAGAGGAGTGAAAGAAGCCGAACTCCTGGAGGCGCGGTGAAGCCACCAATGAATAGACTATGGAGTCCACCCAGGAGTGAACGAAGTCCATCTCCTGGAGGCGCAGTGGAGACACCAATGAATAGACTAGGGAGTCCACCCAGGTGTGAACGAAGTCCAACCACTGGAGGCGCGGTGAAGACACCAATGAACAGACTACGGAGTCCATCACAGGAGTGAACGAAGTCCAACTCCTGGAGGCACGGTGAAGACACCAATGAACAGACTATGGAGTCCATCATAGGAGTGAACGAAGTCCAACTCCTGGAGGCACAGTGAAGACACCAATGAACAGACTATGGAGTCCACCCACGAGTGAACGAAGTCCAACTCCTCAAGGCGCGGGGAAGACTCCAATGAACAGACTATCGAGTCCACTGAGGAGTGAACGAAGTCCAAATCCTGGAATCGCGGGTAAGACACCAATGAACAGACTATGGAGTCCACCCAGGAGTGAACGAAGTACAACTCCTGGAGGCGTGTTGAAGCCACCAATGAATAGACTATGGAGTTGACCCGGGAGTGAACGAAGTCCAACTCTTGGAGGCGTGGTGGAGACACCAATGAATAGATTATGAAGTCCATCATAGGAGTGGACGAAGTCCAACTCCTGGAAGCACGGTGAAGACACCAATGAATAGACGATGGAGTCCAACCAGGAGTGAACAAAGACCAACTCCTGGAGGCACGGTGAAGCCATCAATGAATAGACTTTGAAGTCCATCCTAGGAGTCAACGAAGTCCAACTCCTGGAGGTGCAGTGGAGACACCAATGAACAGACGATGGAGTACACCCAGGAGTATACAAAGTCCAACTCCTGGAAGCGCGGTGGAGAAACCAATGAACAGACTATGGAGTCCATCATAGAAGTGAACGAAGTCCAACTCCTGGAGGCGAGGTGAAGACACCAATGGATAGACTATGGAGTCCACCCAGGAGTGAACGAAGTCCAATTCCTGGAGGCGTGGTGGACACACCAGTGAACCGACTATGGAGTCTCTCACAGGAGGGAACGAAGTCAAATTCCTGGAGGTGCAGTGAAGCCACCAATGAATAGACTATGGAGTCCATCACAGGAGTGAAAGAAGTCCAACTCCTGGAGGCACGGTGAAGCCACCAATGAATAGACTATGGAGTCCACCCAGGATTGAACAAAGTCCATCTCCTGGAGGCGTGATGGGGACACCAATGAACAGACTATGGAGTCCACCCAGGAGTGAACTAAGTCCAACTCCTGGAGGCGCAGTGGAGACACCAAGGAACAGAAGATGGAGTCCACCCAGGAGTGAACAAAGTCCAACTCCTGGAAGCGCGGTGAAGACACCAATTAATAGACTATGGATTCCATCACAACAATGAACAAAGTCCAACTCCTGGAGGCGCGGTGAAGACACCAATGAACAGACTAGCGAGTCCATTCTAGGAGTGAACGAAGTCCAACTCCTCGAGGTGCGGGGAAGGCACTAATGAACAGACTATAGAGTCCATCACAGGAGCGAACGAAGTCCAACTCCTGGAGGTGCGGTGAAGCCACCAATGAATAGACTATGGAGTCCATCAGAGGAGTGAAAGAAGCCGAACTCCTGGAGGCGCGGTGAAGCCACCAATGAATAGACTATGGAGTCCACCCAGGAGTGAACAAAGTCCATCTCCTGGAGGCGCAGTGGAGACACCAATGAATAGACTAGGGAGTCCACCCAGTTGTGAACGAAGTCCAACCACTGGAGGCGCGGTGAAGACACCAATGAACAGACTATGGAGTCCATCCAGGAGTGAACGAAGTACAACTCCTGGAGGCGCGTTGAAGCCACCAATGAATAGACTAAGGAGTTCACCCGGGAGTGAACGAAGTCCAACTCTTGGAGGCGTGGTGGAGACACCAATGAATAGATTATGAAGTCCATCATAGGAGTGGACGAAGTCCAACTCCTGGAAGCACAGTGAAGACACCAATGAATAGACGATGGAGTCCAACCAGGAGTGAACAAAGACCAACTCCTGGAGGCACGGTGAAGCCATCAATGAATAGACTTTGAAGTCCATCCTAGGAGTCAACGAAGTCCAACTCCTGGAGGTGCAGTGGAGACACCAATGAACAGACGATGGAGTACACCCAGGAGTGACCGAAGTACAACTCCTGGAGGCGTGGTGAAGCCACCAATGAACAGACTATGGAGTCCACCCAGGAGTATACAAAGTCCAACTCCTGGAAGCGCGGTGGAGAAACCAATGAACAGACTATGGAGTCCATCATAGAAGTGAACGAAATCCAACTCCTGGAGGCGAGGTGAAGACACCAATGGATAGACTATGGAGTCCACCCAGGAGTGAACGAAGTCCAATTCCTGGAGGCGTGGTGGACACACCAGTGAACCGACTATGGAGTCTCTCACAGGAGGGAACGAAGTCAAATTCCTGGAGGTGCAGTGAAGCCACCAATGAATAGACTATGGAGTCCATCACAGGAGTGAAAGAAGTCCAACTCCTGGAGGCGCAGTGGAGACACCAAGGAACAGAAGATGGAGTCCACCCAGGAGTGAACAAAGTCCAACTCCTGGAAGCGCGGTGAAGACACCAATTAATAGACTATGGATTCCATCACAGCAATGAACAAAGTCCAACTCCTGGAGGCGCGGTGAAGACACCAATGAACAGACTAGCGAGTCCATTCAAGGAGTGAACGAAGTGCAACTCCTCGAGGTGCGGGGAAGGCACTAATGAACAGACTATAGAGTCCATCACAGGAGCGAACGAAGTCCAACTCCTGGAGGTGTGGTGAAGCCACCAATGAATAGACTATGGAGTCCATCAGAGGAGTGAAAGAAGCCGAACTCCTGGAGGCGCGGTGAAGCCACCAATGAATAGACTATGGAGTCCACCCAGGAGTGAACAAAGTCCATCTCCTGGAGGCGCAGTGGAGACACCAATGAATAGACTAGGGAGTCCACCCAGGTGTGAACGAAGTCCAACCACTGGAGGCGCGGTGAAGACACCAATGAACAGACTACGGAGTCCATCACAGGAGTGAACGAAGTCCAACTCCTGGAGGTGCGGTGAAGACACCAATGACTAGACTATGGAGTCCATCACAGGAGTGGACGAAGTCCAACTCCTGGAGGGGCGGTGAAGATACCAATGAATAGACTATGGAGTCCATCATAGGAGTGAACGAAGTCCAACTCCTGGAGGTGCGGTGAAGACACCAATGACTAGACTATGGAGTCCATCACAGGAGTAGACGAAGTCCAACTCCTGGAGGGGCGGTGAAGATACCAATGAATAGACTATGGAGTCCATCACAGGAGTGAAAGAAACCCAACTTCTGGAGACGCAGTGAAGCCACCAATGAATAGACCATGTAGTCCAACCAGGAGTGAACGAAGTCTATCTCCTGGAGGCGCGGTGAAGACACCAATGAATAGACTATTGAGTCCATCACAGGAGTAAACAAAATCCAACTCCTGTAGGCGCAATGAAGACACCAATGAACAAACTATGGAGACCATCACAGGAGTGAACGGAGTCCAACTTCTGGAGGCGGGGGAAGACACCAATGAACAGACTAGGGAGTCTATTCTTGTAGTGAATGAGGTCCAACTCCCGGAGGTGCGGTGAAGACACCAAAGAATAGACTATGGAGTCCACCCAAGATTGAACGAAGTCCATCTCCTGGAGGCGTGATGGGGACACCAATGAACAGACTATGGAGTCCACCCAGGAGTGAACTAAGTCCAACTCCTGGAGGCGTGGTGGAGACACCAATGAATAGACTATGAAGTCCATCATAGGAGTGGACGAAGTCCAACTCCTGGAAGCACGGTGAAGACACCAATGAATAGACTATGGAGCTCACCCGGGAGTGAACGAAGTCCAACTCTTGGAGGCGTGGTGGAGACACCAATGAATAGACTATGAAGTCCATCCTAGGAGTCAACGAAGTCCAGCTCCTGGAGGTGCAGTGGAGACACCAATGAACAGACGATGGAGTCCACCCAGGAGTGAACGAAGTACAACTCCTGGAGGCGTGGTGAAGCCACCAATGAACAGACTATGGAGTCCACCCAGGAGTGAACAAAGTCGAACTCCTGGAAGCGCGGTGGAGACACCAATGAACAGACTATGGAGTCCATCATAGAAGTGAACGAAGTCCAACTCCTGGAGGCGAGGTGAAGATACCAATGGATAGACTATGGAGTCCACCCAGGATTGAACGAAGTCCATCTCCTGGAGGCGCGGTGGAGACACCAATGAACAGACTATGGAGTCCACCCAGGAGTGAACGAAGTCCAACTCCTGGAGGCGCAGTGGAGACACCAAGGAACAGAAGATGGAGTCCACCCAGGAGTGAACAAAGTCCAACTCCTGGAAGCGTGGTGAAGACACCAATTAATAGACAATGGAGTCCATCACAGCAATGAACAAAGTCCAACTCCTGGAGGCGCGGTAAAGACACCAATCAACAGACTAGGGAGTCCATTCTAGGAGTGAACGAAGTCCAACTCCTCGAGGTGCGGGGAAGGCACTAATGAACAGACTATGGAGTCCATCACAGGAGTGAACAAAGTCCAACTCCAGGGGGGTCGGTGAAGACACCAATGAATAGACAATGGAGTCCACCCAGGAGTGAACGAAGTCCAATTCCTGGAGGCTCAGTGAAGGCACCAATGAACCGACTATGGAGTCCATCACAGGAGTGAACGAAGTCCAACTCCTGGAGGTGCGGTGAAGCCACCAATGAATAGACTATGGAGTCCATCACAGGAGTGAAAGAAGCCCAACTCCTAGAGGCGCGGTGAAGCCACCAATGAATAGACTATGGAGTCCACCCAGGAGTGAACGAAGTCCAACTCCTATAAGCGCGGGGAAGACACCAATGAACAGTCAATGGTGTCTACCCAGCAGTGAACCATGTCCAACTCCTAGAGGCACGGTGAAGACACCAATGAACAGACTATGGAGTCCACCCAGCAGTGAACGATGTCCCGCTCCAAGAGGCGCGGTGATGACACCAATGAATAGACTATGGAGTTCACCCGGGAGTGAACGAATTCTAACTCCTGGAAGCGCGGCGAAGACACCAATGAACAGACTATGGAGTCCACCCAGCAGTGAACGATGTCCAACTCCTAGAGGCACGGTGACGACACCAATGAATAGACTATGGAGTCCATCATAGGAGTGAACGAAGTCCAACTCCTGGAGGCACAGTGAAGACACCAATGAACAGACTATGGAGTCCACCCACGAGTGAACGAAGTCCCACTCCTCCAGGCGCGGGGAAGACTCCAATGAACAGACTATTGAATCCACTGAGGAGTGAATGAAGTCCAACTCCTGGAATCGCGGGTAAGACACCAATGAACAGACTATGGAGTCCATCCAGGAGTGAACGAAGTACAACTCCTGGAGGCGCGTTGAAGCCACCAATGAATAGACTATGGAGTTCACCCGGGAGTGAACGAAGTCCAACTCTTGGAGGCGTGGTGGAGACACCAATGAATAGATTATGAAGTCCATCATAGGAGTGGACGAAGTCCAACTCCTGAAAGCACGGTGAAGACACCAATGAATAGACGATGGAGTCCACCCAGGAGTGAACAAAGACCAACTCCTGGAGGCACGGTGAAGCCATCAATGAATAGACTTTGAAGTCCATCCTAGGAGTCAACGAAGTCCAACTCCTGGAGGTGCAGTGGAGACACCAATGAACAGACGATGGAGTCCACCCAGGAGTGAACGAAGTACAACTCCTGGAGGCGTGGTGAAGCCACCAATGAACAGACTATGGAGTCCACCCAGGAGTGAACAAAGTCCAACTCCTGGAAGCGCGGTGGAGACACCAATGAACAGACCATGGAGTCCATCATAGAAGTGAACGAAGTCCAACTCCTGGAGGCGAGGTGAAGACACCAATGGATAGACTATGGAGTCCACCCAGGAGTGAACGAAGTCCAATTCCTGGAGGCGTGGTGGACACACCAGTGAACCGACTATGGAGTCTCTCACAGGAGGGAACGAAGTCAAATTCCTGGAGGTGCAGTGAAGCCATCAATGAATAGACTATGGAGTCCATCACAGGAGTGAAAGAAGTCCAACTCCTGGAGGCACGGTGAAGCCACCAATGAATAGACTATGAAGTCCACCCAGGATTGAACGAAGTCCATCTCCTGGAGGCGTGATGGGGACACCAATGAACAGACTATGGAGTCCACCCAGGAGTGAACGAAGTCCAACTCCTGGAGGCGCAGTGGAGACACCAAGGAACAGAAGATGGAGTCCACCCAGGAGTGAACAAAGTCCAACTCCTGGAAGCGCGGTGAAGACACCAATTAATAGACTATGGATTCCATCACAGCAATGAACAAAGTCCAACACCTGGAGGCGCAGCGAAGACACCAATGAACAGACTAGCGAGTCCATTCTAGGAGTGAACGAAGTCCAACTCCTCGAGGTGCGGGGAAGGCACTAATGAACAGACTATAGAGTCCATCACAGGAGCGAACGAAGTCCAACTCCTGGAGGTGCGGTGAAGCCACCAATGAATAGACTATGGAGTCCATCAGAGGAGTGAAAGAAGCCGAACTCCTGGAGGCGCGGTGAAGCCACCAATGAATAGACTATGGAGTCCACCCAGGAGTGAACGAAGTCCATCTCCTGGAGGCGCAGTGGAGACACCAATGAATAGACTAGGGAGTCCACCCAGGTGTGAACGAAGTCCAACCACTGGAGGCGCGGTGAAGACACCAATGAACAGACTACGGAGTCCATCACAGGAGTGAACGAAGTCCAACTCCTGGAGGCACGGTGAAGACACCAATGAACAGACTATGGAGTCCATCATAGGAGTGAACGAAGTCCAACTCCTGGAGGCACAGTGAAGACACCAATGAACAGACTATGGAGTCCACCCACGAGTGAACGAAGTCCAACTCCTCAAGGCGCGGGGAAGACTCCAATGAACAGACTATCGAGTCCACTGAGGAGTGAACGAAGTCCAAATCCTGGAATCGTGGGTAAGATACCAATGAACAGACTATGGAGTCCACCCAGGAGTGAACGAAGTACAACTCTTGGATGCGTATCGAAGCCACCAATGAATAGATTATGGAGTTGACCCGGGAGTGAACGAAGTCCAACTCTTGGACGCGTGGTGGAGACACCAATGAATAGATTATGAAGTCCATCATAGGAGTGGACGAAGTCCAACTCCTGGAAGCACGGTGAAGACACCAATGAATAGACGATGGAGTCCAACCAGGAGTGAACAAAGACCAACTCCTGGAGGCACGGTGAAGCCATCAATGAATAGACTTTGAAGTCCATCCTAGGAGTCAACGAAGTCCAACTCCTGGAGGTGCAGTGGAGACACCAATGAACAGACGATGGAGTACACCCAGGAGTATACAAAGTCCAACTCCTGGAAGCGCGGTGGAGAAACCAATGAACAGACTATGGAGTCCATCATAGAAGTGAACGAAGTCCAACTCCTGGAGGCGAGGTGAAGACACCAATGGATAGACTATGGAGTCCACCCAGGAGTGAACGAAGTCCAATTCCTGGAGGCGTGGTGGACACACCAGTGAACCGACTATGGAGTCTCTCACAGGAGGGAACGAAGTCAAATTCCTGGAGGTGCAGTGAAGCCACCAATGAATAAACTATGGAGTCCATCACAGGAGTGAAAGAAGTCCAACTCCTGGAGGCACGGTGAAGCCACCAATGAATAGACTATGGAGTCCACCCAGGATTGAACGAAGTCCATCTCCTGGAGGCGTGATGGGGACACCAATGAACAGACTATGGAGTCCACCCAGGAGTGAACTAAGTCCAACTCCTGGAGGCGCAGTGGAGACACCAAGGAACAGAAGATGGAGTCCACCCAGGAGTGAACAAAGTCCAACTCCTGGAAGCGCGGTGAAGACACCAATTAATAGACTATGGATTCCATCACAACAATGAACAAAGTCCAACTCCTGGAGGCGCGGTGAAGACACCAATGAACAGACTAGCGAGTCCATTCTAGGAGTGAACGAAGTCCAACTCCTCGAGGTGCGGGGAAGGCACTAATGAACAGACTATAGAGTCCATCACAGGAGCGAACGAAGTCCAACTCCTGGAGGTGCGGTGAAGCCACCAATGAATAGACTATGGAGTCCATCAGAGGAGTGAAAGAAGCCGAACTCCTGGAGGCGCGGTGAAGCCACCAATGAACAGACTATGGAGTCCACCCAGGAGTGAACAAAGTCCATCTCCTGGAGGCGCAGTGGAGACACCAATGAATAGACTAGGGAGTCCACCCAGTTGTGAACGAAGTCCAACCACTGGAGGCGCGGTGAAGACACCAATGAACAGACTATGGAGTCCATCCAGGAGTGAACGAAGTACAACTTCTGGAGGCGCGTTGAAGCCACCAATGAATAGACTAAGGAGTTTACCCGGGAGTGAACGAAGTCCAACTCTTGGAGGCGTGGTGGAGACACCAATGAATAGATTATGAAGTCCATCATAGGAGTGGACGAAGTCCAACTCCTGGAAGCACAGTGAAGACACCAATGAATAGACGATGGAGTCCAACCAGGAGTGAACAAAGACCAACTCCTGGAGGCACGGTGAAGCCATCAATGAATAGACTTTGAAGTCCATCCTAGGAGTCAACGAAGTCCAACTCCTGGAGGTGCAGTGGAGACACCAATGAACAGACGATGGAGTACACCCAGGAGTGACCGAAGTACAACTCCTGGAGGCGTGGTGAAGCCACCAATGAACAGACTATGGAGTCCACCCAGGAGTATACAAAGTCCAACTCCTGGAAGCGCGGTGGAGAAACCAATGAACAGACTATGGAGTCCATCATAGAAGTGAACGAAGTCCAACTCCTGGAGGCGAGGTGAAGACACCAATGGATAGACTATGGAGTCCACCCACGAGTGAACGAAGTCCAATTCCTGGAGGCGTGGTGGACACACCAGTGAACCGACTATGGAGTCTCTCACAGGAGGGAACGAAGTCAAATTCCTGGAGGTGCAGTGAAGCCACCAATGAATAGACTATGGAGTCCATCACAGGAGTGAAAGAAGTCCAACTCCTGGAGGCACGGTGAAGCCACCAATGAATAGACTATGGAGTCCACCCAGGATTGAACGAAGTCCATCTCCTGGAGGCCTGATGGGGACACCAATGAACAGACTATGGAGTCCACCCAGGAGTGAACGAAGTACAACTCCTGGAGGCGTGGTGAAGCCACCAATGAACAGACTATGGAGTCCACCCAGGAGTATACAAAGTCCAACTCCTGGAAGCGCAGTGGAGAAACCAATGAACAGACTATGGAGTCCATCATAGAAGTGAACGAAGTCCAACTCCTGGAGGCGAGGTGAAGACACCAATGGATAGACTATGGAGTCCACCCAGGAGTGAACGAAGTCCAATTCCTGGAGGCGTGGTGGACACACCAGTGAACCGACTATGGAGTCTCTCACAGGAGGGAACGAAGTCAAATTCCTGGAGGTGCAGTGAAGCCACCAATGAATAGACTATGGAGTCCATCACAGGAGTGAAAGAAGTCCAACTCCTGGAGGCGCAGTGGAGACACCAAGGAACAGAAGATGGAGTCCACCCAGGAGTGAACAAAGTCCAACTCCTGGAAGCGCGGTGAAGACACCAATTAATAGACTATGGATTCCATCACAGCAATGAACAAAGTCCAACTCCTGGAGGCGCGGTGAAGACACCAATGAACAGACTAGCGAGTCCATTCTAGGAGTGAACGAAGTGCAACTCCTCGAGGTGCGGGGAAGGCACTAATGAACAGACTATAGAGTCCATCACAGGAGCGAACGAAGTCCAACTCCTGGAGGTGCGGTGAAGCCACCAATGAATAGACTATGGAGTCCATCAGAGGAGTGAAAGAAGCCGAACTCCTGGAGGCGCGGTGAAGCCACCAATGAATAGACTATGGAGTCCACCCAGGAGTGAACAAAGTCCATCTCCTGGAGGCGCAGTGGAGACACCAATGAATAGACTAGGGAGTCCACCCAGGTGTGAACGAAGTCCAACCACTGGAGGCGCGGTGAAGACACCAATGAACAGACTACGGAGTCCATCACAGGAGTGAACGAAGTCCAACTCCTGGAGGTGCGGTGAAGACACCAATGACTAGACTATGGAGTCCATCACAGGAGTGGACGAAGTCCAACTCCTGGAGGGGCGGTGAAGATACCAATGAATAGACTATGGAGTCCATCATAGGAGTGAACGAAGTCCAACTCCTGGAGGTGCGGTGAAGACACCAATGACTAGACTATGGAGTCCATCACAGGAGTAGACGAAGTCCAACTCCTGGAGGGGCGGTGAAGATACCAATGAATAGACTATGGAGTCCATCACAGGAGTGAAAGAAACCCAACTTCTGGAGGCGCAGTGAAGCCACCAATGAATAGACCATGTAGTCCAACCAGGAGTGAACGAAGTCTATCTCCTGGAGGCGCGGTGAAGACACCAATGAATAGACTATTGAGTCCATCACAGGAGTAAACAAAATCCAACTCCTGGAGGCGCAATGAAGACACCAATGAACAAACTATGGAGACCATCACAGGAGTGAATGGAGTCCAACTTCTGGAGGCGGGGGAAGACACCAATGAACAGACTAGGGAGTCTATTCTTGTAGTGAATGAGGTCCAACTCCCGGAGGTGCGGTGAAGACACCAATGAATAGACTATGGAGTCCATCACAGGAGTGAACGAAGTCCAACTCCTGGAGGCGCGGTGAAGACACCAATGAACAGACTACGGAGACCATCACAGGAGTGAACGAAGTCCAACTCCTGGAGACGCGTTGAAGACAGCAATGAATAGACTATGGAGTCCACCCAGGAGTGAACGAAGTCCAACTCCTGGAGGCGCGGTGAAGACACCAATAAATAGACTAGGTAGTCCAACCAGGAGTGAACGAAGTCTATCTCCTGGAGGCGCGGTGAAGACACCAATGAATAGACTATGGAGTCCATCACAGGAGTGAACAAAATCCAACTCCTGGAGGCGCAATGAAGACACCAATGAACAAACTATGGAGACCATCACAGGAGTGAACGGAGTCCAACTTCTGGAGGCGCGGTGAAGCCACCAATGAATAGACTATGTAGTCCAACCAGGAGTGAACAAAGTCTATCTCCTGGAGGCGCGGTGAAGACACCAATGAATAGACTATGGAGTCCATCACAGGAGTGAACAAAATCCAACTCCTGGAGGCGCAATGAAGACACCAATGAACAAACTATGGAGACCATCACAGGAGTGAACGGAGTCCAACTTCTGGAGGCGGGGGAAGACACCAATGGATAGACTATGTAGTCCACCCAGGAGTGAACGAAGTCCAATTCCTGGAGGCGTGGTGGACACACCAGTGAACCGACTATGGATTCTCTCACAGGAGGGAACGAAGTCAAATTCCTGGAGGTGCAGTGAAGCCACCAATGAATAGACTATGGAGTCCACCCAGGATTGAACGAAGTCCATCTCCTGGAGGCGTGATGGGGACACCAATGAACAGACTATGGAGTCCACCCAGGAGTGAACGAAGTCCAACTCCTGGAGGCGCAGTGGAGACACCAAGGAACAGAAGATGGAGTCCACCCAGGAGTGAACAAAGTCCAACTCCTGGAAGCGCGGTGAAGACACCAATTAATAGACTATGGATTCCATCACAGCAATGAACAAAGTCCAACTCCTGGAGGCGCGGTGAAGACACCAATGAACAGACTAGCGAGTCCATTCTAGGAGTGAACGAAGTCCAACTCCTCGAGGTGCGGGGAAGGCACTAATGAACAGACTATATATAGAGTCCATCACAGGAGCGAACGAAGTCCAACTCCTGGAGGTGCGGTGAAGCCACCAATGAATAGACTGTGGAGTCCATCAGAGGAGTGAAAGAAGCCGAACTCCTGGAGGAGCGGTGAAGCCACCAATGAATAGACTATGGAGTCCACCCAGGAGTGAACGAAGTCCATCTCCTGGAGGCGCAGTGGAGACACCAATGAATAGACTAGGGAGGCCACCCAGGTGTGAACGAAGTCCAATCACTGGAGGTGCGGTGAAGACACCAATGAACAGACTACGGAGTCTATCACAGGAGTGAACGAAGTCCAACTCCTGGAGGCACGGTGAAGACACCAATGAACAGACTATGGAGTCCATCATAGAAGTGAACGAAGTCCAACTCCTGGAGGTGCGGTGAAGACATGAATGACTAGACTATGGAGTCCATCACAGGAGTGGACGAAGTCCAACTCCTGGAGGGGCGGTGAAGATACCAATGAATAGACTATGGAGTCCATCACAGGAGTGAAAGAAGTCCAACTTCTGGAGGCGCGGTGAAGCCACCAATGAATAGACTATGTTGTCCAACCAGGAGTGAACGAAGTCTATCTCCTGGAGGCGCGGTGAAGACACCAATGAATAGACTATGTAGTCCATCACAGGAGTGAACAAAATCCAACTCCTGGAGGCGCAATGAAGACACCAATGAACAAACTATGGAGACCATCACAGGAGTGAAGGGAGTCCAACTTCTGGAGGCGGGGGAAGACACCAATGAACAGACTAGGGAGTCTATTCTTGTAGTGAATGAGGTCCAACTCCCGGAGGTGCGGTGAAGACACCAATGAATAGACTATGGAGTCCATCACAGGAGTGAACGAAGTCTAACTCCTGGAGGTGTGGTGAAGACACCAATGAACAGACTACGGACACCATCACAGGAGAGAACGAAGTCCAATTCCTGGAGACGCGTTGAAGACAGCAATGAATAGACTATGGAGTCCACCCAGGAGTGAACGAAGTCCAACTCCTGGAGGCGCGGTGAAGACACCAATAAATAGACTATGGAGTCCACCACAGGAGTGAAAGAAGTGCAACTCCTGGAGGCGCGGTGGAGACACCAATGAACAGACTAGGGAGTCCATCACATGAGGGAACGAAGTTCAACTCCTGGAGGCGAGGTGAAGACACCAATGGATAGACTATGGAGTCCACCCAGGAGTGAAAGAAGTCCAACTCCTGGAGGCACGGTGAAGCCACCAATGAATAGACTATGGAGTCCACCCAGGATTGAACGAAGTCCATCTCCTGGAGGCGTGATGGGGACACCAATGAACAGACTATGGAGTCCACCCAGGAGTGAACGAAGTACAACTCCTGGAGGCGTGGTGAAGCCACCAATGAACAGACTATGGAGTCCACCCAGGAGTATACAAAGTCCAACTCCTGGAAGCGCAGTGGAGAAACCAATGAACAGACTATGGAGTCCATCATAGAAGTGAACGAAGTCCAACTCCTGGAGGCGAGGTGAAGACACCAATGGATAGACTATGGAGTCCACCCAGGAGTGAACGAAGTCCAATTCCTGGAGGCGTGGTGGACACACCAGTGAACCGACTATGGAGTCTCTCACAGGAGGGAACGAAGTCAAATTCCTGGAGGTGCAGTGAAGCCACCAATGAATAGACTATGGAGTCCATCACAGGAGTGAAAGAAGTCCAACTCCTGGAGGCGCAGTGGAGACACCAAGGAACAGAAGATGGAGTCCACCCAGGAGTGAACAAAGTCCAACTCCTGGAAGCGCGGTGAAGACACCAATTAATAGACTATGGATTCCATCACAGCAATGAACAAAGTCCAACTCCTGGAGGCGCGGTGAAGACACCAATGAACAGACTAGCGAGTCCATTCTAGGAGTGAACGAAGTGCAACTCCTCGAGGTGCGGGGAAGGCACTAATGAACAGACTATAGAGTCCATCACAGGAGCGAACGAAGTCCAACTCCTGGAGGTGCGGTGAAGCCACCAATGAATAGACTATGGAGTCCATCAGAGGAGTGAAAGAAGCCGAACTCCTGGAGGCGCGGTGAAGCCACCAATGAATAGACTATGGAGTCCACCCAGGAGTGAACAAAGTCCATCTCCTGGAGGCGCAGTGGAGACACCAATGAATAGACTAGGGAGTCCACCCAGGTGTGAACGAAGTCCAACCACTGGAGGCGCGGTGAAGACACCAATGAACAGACTACGGAGTCCATCACAGGAGTGAACGAAGTCCAACTCCTGGAGGTGCGGTGAAGACACCAATGACTAGACTATGGAGTCCATCACAGGAGTGGACGAAGTCCAACTCCTGGAGGGGCGGTGAAGATACCAATGAATAGACTATGGAGTCCATCATAGGAGTGAACGAAGTCCAACTCCTGGAGGTGCGGTGAAGACACCAATGACTAGACTATGGAGTCCATCACAGGAGTAGACGAAGTCCAACTCCTGGAGGGGCGGTGAAGATACCAATGAATAGACTATGGAGTCCATCACAGGAGTGAAAGAAACCCAACTTCTGGAGGCGCAGTGAAGCCACCAATGAATAGACCATGTAGTCCAACCAGGAGTGAACGAAGTCTATCTCCTGGAGGCGCGGTGAAGACACCAATGAATAGACTATTGAGTCCATCACAGGAGTAAACAAAATCCAACTCCTGGAGGCGCAATGAAGACACCAATGAACAAACTATGGAGACCATCACAGGAGTGAATGGAGTCCAACTTCTGGAGGCGGGGGAAGACACCAATGAACAGACTAGGGAGTCTATTCTTGTAGTGAATGAGGTCCAACTCCCGGAGGTGCGGTGAAGACACCAATGAATAGACTATGGAGTCCATCACAGGAGTGAACGAAGTCCAACTCCTGGAGGCGCGGTGAAGACACCAATGAACAGACTACGGAGACCATCACAGGAGTGAACGAAGTCCAACTCCTGGAGACGCGTTGAAGACAGCAATGAATAGACTATGGAGTCCACCCAGGAGTGAACGAAGTCCAACTCCTGGAGGCGCGGTGAAGACACCAATAAATAGACTAGGTAGTCCAACCAGGAGTGAACGAAGTCTATCTCCTGGAGGCGCGGTGAAGACACCAATGAATAGACTATGGAGTCCATCACAGGAGTGAACAAAATCCAACTCCTGGAGGCGCAATGAAGACACCAATGAACAAACTATGGAGACCATCACAGGAGTGAACGGAGTCCAACTTCTGGAGGCGCGGTGAAGCCACCAATGAATAGACTATGTAGTCCAACCAGGAGTGAACAAAGTCTATCTCCTGGAGGCGCGGTGAAGACACCAATGAATAGACTATGGAGTCCATCACAGGAGTGAACAAAATCCAACTCCTGGAGGCGCAATGAAGACACCAATGAACAAACTATGGAGACCATCACAGGAGTGAACGGAGTCCAACTTCTGGAGGCGGGGGAAGACACCAATGGATAGACTATGTAGTCCACCCAGGAGTGAACGAAGTCCAATTCCTGGAGGCGTGGTGGACACACCAGTGAACCGACTATGGATTCTCTCACAGGAGGGAACGAAGTCAAATTCCTGGAGGTGCAGTGAAGCCACCAATGAATAGACTATGGAGTCCACCCAGGATTGAACGAAGTCCATCTCCTGGAGGCGTGATGGGGACACCAATGAACAGACTATGGAGTCCACCCAGGAGTGAACGAAGTCCAACTCCTGGAGGCGCAGTGGAGACACCAAGGAACAGAAGATGGAGTCCACCCAGGAGTGAACAAAGTCCAACTCCTGGAAGCGCGGTGAAGACACCAATTAATAGACTATGGATTCCATCACAGCAATGAACAAAGTCCAACTCCTGGAGGCGCGGTGAAGACACCAATGAACAGACTAGCGAGTCCATTCTAGGAGTGAACGAAGTCCAACTCCTCGAGGTGCGGGGAAGGCACTAATGAACAGACTATATATAGAGTCCATCACAGGAGCGAACGAAGTCCAACTCCTGGAGGTGCGGTGAAGCCACCAATGAATAGACTGTGGAGTCCATCAGAGGAGTGAAAGAAGCCGAACTCCTGGAGGAGCGGTGAAGCCACCAATGAATAGACTATGGAGTCCACCCAGGAGTGAACGAAGTCCATCTCCTGGAGGCGCAGTGGAGACACCAATGAATAGACTAGGGAGGCCACCCAGGTGTGAACGAAGTCCAATCACTGGAGGTGCGGTGAAGACACCAATGAACAGACTACGGAGTCTATCACAGGAGTGAACGAAGTCCAACTCCTGGAGGCACGGTGAAGACACCAATGAACAGACTATGGAGTCCATCATAGAAGTGAACGAAGTCCAACTCCTGGAGGTGCGGTGAAGACATGAATGACTAGACTATGGAGTCCATCACAGGAGTGGACGAAGTCCAACTCCTGGAGGGGCGGTGAAGATACCAATGAATAGACTATGGAGTCCATCACAGGAGTGAAAGAAGTCCAACTTCTGGAGGCGCGGTGAAGCCACCAATGAATAGACTATGTTGTCCAACCAGGAGTGAACGAAGTCTATCTCCTGGAGGCGCGGTGAAGACACCAATGAATAGACTATGTAGTCCATCACAGGAGTGAACAAAATCCAACTCCTGGAGGCGCAATGAAGACACCAATGAACAAACTATGGAGACCATCACAGGAGTGAAGGGAGTCCAACTTCTGGAGGCGGGGGAAGACACCAATGAACAGACTAGGGAGTCTATTCTTGTAGTGAATGAGGTCCAACTCCCGGAGGTGCGGTGAAGACACCAATGAATAGACTATGGAGTCCATCACAGGAGTGAACGAAGTCTAACTCCTGGAGGTGTGGTGAAGACACCAATGAACAGACTACGGACACCATCACAGGAGAGAACGAAGTCCAATTCCTGGAGACGCGTTGAAGACAGCAATGAATAGACTATGGAGTCCACCCAGGAGTGAACGAAGTCCAACTCCTGGAGGCGCGGTGAAGACACCAATAAATAGACTATGGAGTCCACCACAGGAGTGAAAGAAGTGCAACTCCTGGAGGCGCGGTGGAGACACCAATGAACAGACTAGGGAGTCCATCACATGAGGGAACAAAGTTCAACTCCTGGAGGCGAGGTGAAGACACCAATGGATAGACTATGGAGTCCACCCAGGAGTGAAAGAAGTCCAACTCCTGGAGGCACGGTGAAGCCACCAATGAATAGACTATGGAGTCCACCCAGGATTGAACGAAGTCCATCTCCTGGAGGGGTGATGGGGACACCAATGAACAGACTATGGAGTCCACCCAGGAGTGAACGAAGTACAACTCCTGGAGGCGTGGTGAAGCCACCAATGAACAGACTATGGAGTCCACCCAGGAGTATACAAAGTCCAACTCCTGGAAGCGCAGTGGAGAAACCAATGAACAGACTATGGAGTCCATCATAGAAGTGAACGAAGTCCAACTCCTGGAGGCGAGGTGAAGACACCAATGGATAGACTATGGAGTCCACCCAGGAGTGAACGAAGTCCAATTCCTGGAGGCGTGGTGGACACACCAGTGAACCGACTATGGAGTCTCTCACAGGAGGGAACGAAGTCAAATTCCTGGAGGTGCAGTGAAGCCACCAATGAATAGACTATGGAGTCCATCACAGGAGTGAAAGAAGTCCAACTCCTGGAGGCGCAGTGGAGACACCAAGGAACAGAAGATGGAGTCCACCCAGGAGTGAACAAAGTCCAACTCCTGGAAGCGCGGTGAAGACACCAATTAATAGACTATGGATTCCATCACAGCAATGAACAAAGTCCAACTCCTGGAGGCGCGGTGAAGACACCAATGAACAGACTAGCGAGTCCATTCTAGGAGTGAACGAAGTGCAACTCCTCGAGGTGCGGGGAAGGCACTAATGAACAGACTATAGAGTCCATCACAGGAGCGAACGAAGTCCAACTCCTGGAGGTGCGGTGAAGCCACCAATGAATAGACTATGGAGTCCATCAGAGGAGTGAAAGAAGCCGAACTCCTGGAGGCGCGGTGAAGCCACCAATGAATAGACTATGGAGTCCACCCAGGAGTGAACAAAGTCCATCTCCTGGAGGCGCAGTGGAGACACCAATGAATAGACTAGGGAGTCCACCCAGGTGTGAACGAAGTCCAACCACTGGAGGCGCGGTGAAGACACCAATGAACAGACTACGGAGTCCATCACAGGAGTGAACGAAGTCCAACTCCTGGAGGTGCGGTGAAGACACCAATGACTAGACTATGGAGTCCATCACAGGAGTGGACGAAGTCCAACTCCTGGAGGGGCGGTGAAGATACCACTGAATAGACTATGGAGTCCATCATAGGAGTGAACGAAGTCCAACTCCTGGAGGTGCGGTGAAGACACCAATGACTAGACTATGGAGTCCATCACAGGAGTAGACGAAGTCCAACTCCTGGAGGGGCGGTGAAGATACCAATGAATAGACTATGGAGTCCATCACAGGAGTGAAAGAAACCCAACTTCTGGAGGCGCAGTGAAGCCACCAATGAATAGACCATGTAGTCCAACCAGGAGTGAACGAAGTCTATCTCCTGGAGGCGCGGTGAAGACACCAATGAATAGACTATTGAGTCCATCACAGGAGTAAACAAAATCCAACTCCTGGAGGCGCAATGAAGACACCAATGAACAAACTATGGAGACCATCACAGGAGTGAATGGAGTCCAACTTCTGGAGGCGGGGGAAGACACCAATGAACAGACTAGGGAGTCTATTCTTGTAGTGAATGAGGTCCAACTCCCGGAGGTGCGGTGAAGACACCAATGAATAGACTATGGAGTCCATCACAGGAGTGAACGAAGTCCAACTCCTGGAGGCGCGGTGAAGACACCAATGAACAGACTACGGAGACCATCACAGGAGTGAACGAAGTCCAACTCCTGGAGACGCGTTGAAGACAGCAATGAATAGACTATGGAGTCCACCCAGGAGTGAACGAAGTCCAACTCCTGGAGGCGCGGTGAAGACACCAATAAATAGACTAGGTAGTCCAACCAGGAGTGAACGAAGTCTATCTCCTGGAGGCGCGGTGAAGACACCAATGAATAGACTATGGAGTCCATCACAGGAGTGAACAAAATCCAACTCCTGGAGGCGCAATGAAGACACCAATGAACAAACTATGGAGACCATCACAGGAGTGAACGGAGTCCAACTTCTGGAGGCGCGGTGAAGCCACCAATGAATAGACTATGTAGTCCAACCAGGAGTGAACAAAGTCTATCTCCTGGAGGCGCGGTGAAGACACCAATGAATAGACTATGGAGTCCATCACAGGAGTGAACAAAATCCAACTCCTGGAGGCGCAATGAAGACACCAATGAACAAACTATGGAGACCATCACAGGAGTGAACGGAGTCCAACTTCTGGAGGCGGGGGAAGACACCAATGGATAGACTATGTAGTCCACCCAGGAGTGAACGAAGTCCAATTCCTGGAGGCGTGGTGGACACACCAGTGAACCGACTATGGATTCTCTCACAGGAGGGAACGAAGTCAAATTCCTGGAGTTGCAGTGAAGCCACCAATGAATAGACTATGGAGTCCACCCAGGATTGAACGAAGTCCATCTCCTGGAGGCGTGATGGGGACACCAATGAACAGACTATGGAGTCCACCCAGGAGTGAACGAAGTCCAACTCCTGGAGGCGCAGTGGAGACACCAAGGAACAGAAGATGGAGTCCACCCAGGAGTGAACAAAGTCCAACTCCTGGAAGCGCGGTGAAGACACCAATTAATAGACTATGGATTCCATCACAGCAATGAACAAAGTCCAACTCCTGGAGGCGCGGTGAAGACACCAATGAACAGACTAGCGAGTCCATTCTAGGAGTGAACGAAGTCCAACTCCTCGAGGTGCGGGGAAGGCACTAATGAACAGACTATATATAGAGTCCATCACAGGAGCGAACGAAGTCCAACTCCTGGAGGTGCGGTGAAGCCACCAATGAATAGACTGTGGAGTCCATCAGAGGAGTGAAAGAAGCCGAACTCCTGGAGGAGCGGTGAAGCCACCAATGAATAGACTATGGAGTCCACCCAGGAGTGAACGAAGTCCATCTCCTGGAGGCGCAGTGGAGACACCAATGAATAGACTAGGGAGGCCACCCAGGTGTGAACGAAGTCCAATCACTGGAGGTGCGGTGAAGACACCAATGAACAGACTACGGAGTCTATCACAGGAGTGAACGAAGTCCAACTCCTGGAGGCACGGTGAAGACACCAATGAACAGACTATGGAGTCCATCATAGAAGTGAACGAAGTCCAACTCCTGGAGGTGCGGTGAAGACATGAATGACTAGACTATGGAGTCCATCACAGGAGTGGACGAAGTCCAACTCCTGGAGGGGCGGTGAAGATACCAATGAATAGACTATGGAGTCCATCACAGGAGTGAAAGAAGTCCAACTTCTGGAGGCGCGGTGAAGCCACCAATGAATAGACTATGTTGTCCAACCAGGAGTGAACGAAGTCTATCTCCTGGAGGCGCGGTGAAGACACCAATGAATAGACTATGTAGTCCATCACAGGAGTGAACAAAATCCAACTCCTGGAGGCGCAATGAAGACACCAATGAACAAACTATGGAGACCATCACAGGAGTGAAGGGAGTCCAACTTCTGGAGGCGGGGGAAGACACCAATGAACAGACTAGGGAGTCTATTCTTGTAGTGAATGAGGTCCAACTCCCGGAGGTGCGGTGAAGACACCAATGAATAGACTATGGAGTCCATCACAGGAGTGAACGAAGTCTAACTCCTGGAGGCGTGGTGAAGACACCAATGAACAGACTACGGACACCATCACAGGAGAGAACGAAGTCCAATTCCTGGAGACGCGTTGAAGACAGCAATGAATAGACTATGGAGTCCACCCAGGAGTGAACGAAGTCCAACTCCTGGAGGCGCGGTGAAGACACCAATAAATAGACTATGGAGTCCACCACAGGAGTGAAAGAAGTGCAACTCCTGGAGGCACGGTGGAGACACCAATGAACAGACTAGGGAGTCCATCACATGAGGGAACGAAGTTCAACTCCTGGAGGCGAGGTGAAGACACCAATGGATAGACTATGGAGTCCACCCAGGAGTGAAAGAAGTCCAACTCCTGGAGGCACGGTGAAGCCACCAATGAATAGACTATGGAGTCCACCCAGGATTGAACGAAGTCCATCTCCTGGAGGCGTGATGGGGACACCAATGAACAGACTATGGAGTCCACCCAGGAGTGAACGAAGTACAACTCCTGGAGGCGTGGTGAAGCCACCAATGAACAGACTATGGAGTCCACCCAGGAGTATACAAAGTCCAACTCCTGGAAGCGCAGTGGAGAAACCAATGAACAGACTATGGAGTCCATCATAGAAGTGAACGAAGTCCAACTCCTGGAGGCGAGGTGAAGACACCAATGGATAGACTATGGAGTCCACCCAGGAGTGAACGAAGTCCAATTCCTGGAGGCGTGGTGGACACACCAGTGAACCGACTATGGAGTCTCTCACAGGAGGGAACGAAGTCAAATTCCTGGAGGTGCAGCGAAGCCACCAATGAATAGACTATGGAGTCCATCACAGGAGTGAAAGAAGTCCAACTCCTGGAGGCGCAGTGGAGACACCAAGGAACAGAAGATGGAGTCCACCCAGGAGTGAACAAAGTCCAACTCCTGGAAGCGCGGTGAAGACACCAATTAATAGACTATGGATTCCATCACAGCAATGAACAAAGTCCAACTCCTGGAGGCGCGGTGAAGACACCAATGAACAGACTAGCGAGTCCATTCTAGGAGTGAACGAAGTGCAACTCCTCGAGGTGCGGGGAAGGCACTAATGAACAGACTATAGAGTCCATCACAGGAGCGAACGAAGTCCAACTCCTGGAGGTGCGGTGAAGCCACCAATGAATAGACTATGGAGTCCATCAGAGGAGTGAAAGAAGCCGAACTCCTGGAGGCGCGGTGAAGCCACCAATGAATAGACTATGGAGTCCACCCAGGAGTGAACAAAGTCCATCTCCTGGAGGCGCAGTGGAGACACCAATGAATAGACTAGGGAGTCCACCCAGGTGTGAACGAAGTCCAACCACTGGAGGCGCGGTGAAGACACCAATGAACAGACTACGGAGTCCATCACAGGAGTGAACGAAGTCCAACTCCTGGAGGTGCGGTGAAGACACCAATGACTAGACTATGGAGTCCATCACAGGAGTGGACGAAGTCCAACTCCTGGAGGGGCGGTGAAGATACCACTGAATAGACTATGGAGTCCATCATAGGAGTGAACGAAGTCCAACTCCTGGAGGTGCGGTGAAGACACCAATGACTAGACTATGGAGTCCATCACAGGAGTAGACGAAGTCCAACTCCTGGAGGGGCGGTGAAGATACCAATGAATAGACTATGGAGTCCATCACAGGAGTGAAAGAAACCCAACTTCTGGAGGCGCAGTGAAGCCACCAATGAATAGACCATGTAGTCCAACCAGGAGTGAACGAAGTCTATCTCCTGGAGGCGCGGTGAAGACACCAATGAATAGACTATTGAGTCCATCACAGGAGTAAACAAAATCCAACTCCTGGAGGCGCAATGAAGACACCAATGAACAAACTATGGAGACCATCACAGGAGTGAATGGAGTCCAACTTCTGGAGGCGGGGGAAGACACCAATGAACAGACTAGGGAGTCTATTCTTGTAGTGAATGAGGTCCAACTCCCGGAGGTGCGGTGAAGACACCAATGAATAGACTATGGAGTCCATCACAGGAGTGAACGAAGTCCAACTCCTGGAGGCGCGGTGAAGACACCAATGAACAGACTACGGAGACCATCACAGGAGTGAACGAAGTCCAACTCCTGGAGACGCGTTGAAGACAGCAATGAATAGACTATGGAGTCCACCCAGGAGTGAACGAAGTCCAACTCCTGGAGGCGCGGTGAAGACACCAATAAATAGACTAGGTAGTCCAACCAGGAGTGAACGAAGTCTATCTCCTGGAGGCGCGGTGAAGACACCAATGAATAGACTATGGAGTCCATCACAGGAGTGAACAAAATCCAACTCCTGGAGGCGCAATGAAGACACCAATGAACAAACTATGGAGACCATCACAGGAGTGAACGGAGTCCAACTTCTGGAGGCGCGGTGAAGCCACCAATGAATAGACTATGTAGTCCAACCAGGAGTGAACAAAGTCTATCTCCTGGAGGCGCGGTGAAGACACCAATGAATAGACTATGGAGTCCATCACAGGAGTGAACAAAATCCAACTCCTGGAGGCGCAATGAAGACACCAATGAACAAACTATGGAGACCATCACAGGAGTGAACGGAGTCCAACTTCTGGAGGCGGGGGAAGACACCAATGGATAGACTATGTAGTCCACCCAGGAGTGAACGAAGTCCAATTCCTGGAGGCGTGGTGGACACACCAGTGAACCGACTATGGATTCTCTCACAGGAGGGAACGAAGTCAAATTCCTGGAGTTGCAGTGAAGCCACCAATGAATAGACTATGGAGTCCACCCAGGATTGAACGAAGTCCATCTCCTGGAGGCGTGATGGGGACACCAATGAACAGACTATGGAGTCCACCCAGGAGTGAACGAAGTCCAACTCCTGGAGGCGCAGTGGAGACACCAAGGAACAGAAGATGGAGTCCACCCAGGAGTGAACAAAGTCCAACTCCTGGAAGCGCGGTGAAGACACCAATTAATAGACTATGGATTCCATCACAGCAATGAACAAAGTCCAACTCCTGGAGGCGCGGTGAAGACACCAATGAACAGACTAGCGAGTCCATTCTAGGAGTGAACGAAGTCCAACTCCTCGAGGTGCGGGGAAGGCACTAATGAACAGACTATATATAGAGTCCATCACAGGAGCGAACGAAGTCCAACTCCTGGAGGTGCGGTGAAGCCACCAATGAATAGACTGTGGAGTCCATCAGAGGAGTGAAAGAAGCCGAACTCCTGGAGGAGCGGTGAAGCCACCAATGAATAGACTATGGAGTCCACCCAGGAGTGAACGAAGTCCATCTCCTGGAGGCGCAGTGGAGACACCAATGAATAGACTAGGGAGGCCACCCAGGTGTGAACGAAGTCCAATCACTGGAGGTGCGGTGAAGACACCAATGAACAGACTACGGAGTCTATCACAGGAGTGAACGAAGTCCAACTCCTGGAGGCACGGTGAAGACACCAATGAACAGACTATGGAGTCCATCATAGAAGTGAACGAAGTCCAACTCCTGGAGGTGCGGTGAAGACATGAATGACTAGACTATGGAGTCCATCACAGGAGTGGACGAAGTCCAACTCCTGGAGGGGCGGTGAAGATACCAATGAATAGACTATGGAGTCCATCACAGGAGTGAAAGAAGTCCAACTTCTGGAGGCGCGGTGAAGCCACCAATGAATAGACTATGTTGTCCAACCAGGAGTGAACGAAGTCTATCTCCTGGAGGCGCGGTGAAGACACCAATGAATAGACTATGTAGTCCATCACAGGAGTGAACAAAATCCAACTCCTGGAGGCGCAATGAAGACACCAATGAACAAACTATGGAGACCATCACAGGAGTGAAGGGAGTCCAACTTCTGGAGGCGGGGGAAGACACCAATGAACAGACTAGGGAGTCTATTCTTGTAGTGAATGAGGTCCAACTCCCGGAGGTGCGGTGAAGACACCAATGAATAGACTATGGAGTCCATCACAGGAGTGAACGAAGTCTAACTCCTGGAGGCGTGGTGAAGACACCAATGAACAGACTACGGACACCATCACAGGAGAGAACGAAGTCCAATTCCTGGAGACGCGTTGAAGACAGCAATGAATAGACTATGGAGTCCACCCAGGAGTGAACGAAGTCCAACTCCTGGAGGCGC
Organism: Triturus cristatus; assembly: GCF_964204655.1. NCBI lineage: Eukaryota > Metazoa > Chordata > Amphibia > Caudata > Salamandridae > Triturus > Triturus cristatus. The sequence goes on from NC_140594.1 coordinate 1,154,404,035, forward strand.
GGTGAAGACACCAATAAATAGACTATGGAGTCCACCACAGGAGTGAAAGAAGTGCAACTCCTGGAGGCGCGGTGGAGACACCAATGAACAGACTAGGGAGTCCATCACATGAGGGAACGAAGTTCAACTCCTGGAGGCGAGGTGAAGACACCAATGGATAGACTATGGAGTCCACCCAGGAGTGAACGAAGTCCAATTCCTGGAGGCGCAGTGGACACACCAGTGAACCGACTATGGAGTCTCTCACAGGAGGGAACGAAGTCAAACTCCTGGAGATGCAGTGAAGCCACCAATGAATAGACTATGGAGTCCATCACAGGAGTGAAAGAAGTCCAACTCCTGGAGGCACGGTGAAGCCACCAATGAATAGACTATGGAGTCCACTCAGGATTGAATGAAGTCCATCTCCTGGAGGCACGGTGGGGATACCAATGAACAGACTATGGAGTCCACCCAGGATTGAACGAAGTCCATCTCCTGGAGGCGCGGTGGGGACACGAATGAACAGACTATGGAGCCCACCCAGGAGTGAACAAAGTCCAACTGCTGGAAGCGCGGTGAAGACACCCATAATAGACTATGGAGTCCATCACAGCAATGAACAAAGTCCAACTCCTGGAGGCGCGGTGAAGACACCAATGAACAGACTAGGGAGTCCATCACCGGAGTGAACGAAGTCCAACTCCAGGGTGGACGGTGAAGACACCAATAAATAGACAATGGAGTCCACCCAGGAGTGAACGAAGTCCAATTCCTGTAGGCGCAGTAAAGGCACCAATGAACCGAATATAGAGTCCATCACAGGAGCGAATGAAGTCCAACTCCTGGAGGTGCGGTGAAGCCACCAATGAATAGATTATGGAGTCCATCACAGGAGTGAAAGAAGCCCAACTCCTGGAGGCGCGGTGAAGCCACCATTGAATAGACTATGGAGTCCACCCAGGAGTGAACGAAGTCCATATCCTGGAGGTGCAGTGGAGACACCAATTAATAGACTAGGGAGTCCACCCAGGAGGGAACGAAGTCCAACCACTGGAGGCATGGTGAAGACACCAATGAACAGACTACGGAGTCCATCACAGTAGTGAACGAAGTCCAACTCCTGGAGGCACGGTGAAGACACCAATGAACAGACTATGGAGTCCATCATAGGAGTGAACGAAGTCCAACTCGTGGAGGTGCGGTGAAGACACCAATGAATAGACTATGGAGTCCATCACAGGAGTGGACGAAGTCCAACTCCTGGAGGGGCGGGGAAGACACCAATGAACAGACTATGGAGTCCATCACAGGAGTGAACGAAGTCCAACTCCTGGAGGCGCTGTGAAGACACCAATTATTAGACAATGGAGTCCACCCAGGAGTGAACGAAGTCCAACTCCTGGAGGCGCGGTAAATCCATCAATGAATAGACTATGGAGTCCACCCAGGAGTGAACAGAGTCCAACTCCTGGAGGCGCGGTGAAGATACCAATTAATAGACTATGGAGTCCATCACAGGAGTGAAAGAAGTCCAGCTTCTGGAGCTGCGGTGAAGCCACCTATGAATAGACTATGTAGTCCAACCAGGAGTGAACGAAGTCCATCTCCTGGAGGTGTGGTGAAGACACCAATGAATAGACTATGGAGTCCATCACAGGAGTGAACAAAATCCAACTCCTGGAGGTGCGATGAAGACACCAATGAACAAACTATGGAGACCATCACAGGAGTGAATGGAGTCCAACTTCTGGAGGCGGGGGAAGACACCAATGAACAGACTAGGGAGTCTATTCTTGTAGTGAATGAAGTCCAACTCCCGGAGGTGTGGTGAAGACACCAATGAATAGACTATGGAGTCCATCACAGGAGTGAACGAAGTCCAACTCCTGGAGGCGCGGTGAAGACACCAATGAACAGACTACGGAGACCATCACAGGAGTAAACGAAGTCCAACTCCTGAAGACGCGTTGAAGACAGCAATGAATAGACTATGGAGTCCACCCAGGAGTGAACGAGGTCCAACTCCTGGAGGTGCGGTGAAGACACCAATAAATAGAGAATCGAGTCCACCACAGGAGTGAAAGAAGTGCAACTCCTGGAGGCGCAGTGGAGACACCAATGAACAGACTAGGGAGTCCATCACATGAGGCAACGAAGTTCAACTCCTGGAGGCACAATGAAGCCACCATTAAATATACTATCGAGTCCATTAAAGAGTGAACGAAGTCCAACTCCTGGAGGCGCGGTGAAGCCACCAATGAATAGACTATGTTGTCCAACCAGGAGTGAACGAAGTCTATCTCCTGGAGGCGCGGTGAAGACACCAATGAATAGACTATGTAGTCCATCACAGGAGTGAACAAAATCCAACTCCTGGAGGCGCAATGAAGACACCAATGAACAAACTATGGAGACCATCACAGGAGTGAAGGGAGTCCAACTTCTGGAGGCGGGGGAAGACACCAATGAACAGACTAGGGAGTCTATTCTTGTAGTGAATGAGGTCCAACTCCCGGAGGTGCGGTGAAGACACCAATGAATAGACTATGGAGTCCATCACAGGAGTGAACGAAGTCTAACTCCTGGAGGCGTGGTGAAGACACCAATGAACAGACTACGGACACCATCACAGGAGAGAACGAAGTCCAATTCCTGGAGACGCGTTGAAGACAGCAATGAATAGACTATGGAGTCCACCCAGGAGTGAACGAAGTCCAACTCCTGGAGGCGCGGTGAAGACACCAATAAATAGACTATGGAGTCCACCACAGGAGTGAAAGAAGTGCAACTCCTGGAGGCGCGGTGGAGACACCAATGAACAGACTAGGGAGTCCATCACATGAGGGAACGAAGTTCAACTCCTGGAGGCGAGGTGAAGACACCAATGGATAGACTATGGAGTCCACCCAGGAGTGAACGAAGTCCAATTCCTGGAGGCGCAGTGGACACACCAGTGAACCGACTATGGAGTCTCTCACAGGAGGGAACGAAGTCAAACTCCTGGAGATGCAGTGAAGCCACCAATGAATAGACTATGGAGTCCATCACAGGAGTGAAAGAAGTCCAACTCCTGGAGGCACGGTGAAGCCACCAATGAATAGACTATGGAGTCCACTCAGGATTGAATGAAGTCCATCTCCTGGAGGCACGGTGGGGATACCAATGAACAGACTATGGAGTCCACCCAGGATTGAACGAAGTCCATCTCCTGGAGGCGCGGTGGGGACACGAATGAACAGACTATGGAGCCCACCCAGGAGTGAACAAAGTCCAACTGCTGGAAGCGCGGTGAAGACACCCATAATAGACTATGGAGTCCATCACAGCAATGAACAAAGTCCAACTCCTGGAGGCGCGGTGAAGACACCAATGAACAGACTAGGGAGTCCATCACCGGAGTGAACGAAGTCCAACTCCAGGGTGGACGGTGAAGACACCAATAAATAGACAATGGAGTCCACCCAGGAGTGAACGAAGTCCAATTCCTGTAGGCGCAGTAAAGGCACCAATGAACCGAATATAGAGTCCATCACAGGAGCGAATGAAGTCCAACTCCTGGAGGTGCGGTGAAGCCACCAATGAATAGATTATGGAGTCCATCACAGGAGTGAAAGAAGCCCAACTCCTGGAGGCGCGGTGAAGCCACCATTGAATAGACTATGGAGTCCACCCAGGAGTGAACGAAGTCCATATCCTGGAGGTGCAGTGGAGACACCAATTAATAGACTAGGGAGTCCACCCAGGAGGGAACGAAGTCCAACCACTGGAGGCATGGTGAAGACACCAATGAACAGACTACGGAGTCCATCACAGTAGTGAACGAAGTCCAACTCCTGGAGGCACGGTGAAGACACCAATGAACAGACTATGGAGTCCATCATAGGAGTGAACGAAGTCCAACTCGTGGAGGTGCGGTGAAGACACCAATGAATAGACTATGGAGTCCATCACAGGAGTGGACGAAGTCCAACTCCTGGAGGGGCGGGGAAGACACCAATGAACAGACTATGGAGTCCATCACAGGAGTGAACGAAGTCCAACTCCTGGAGGCGCTGTGAAGACACCAATTATTAGACAATGGAGTCCACCCAGGAGTGAACGAAGTCCAACTCCTGGAGGCGCGGTAAATCCATCAATGAATAGACTATGGAGTCCACCCAGGAGTGAACAGAGTCCAACTCCTGGAGGCGCGGTGAAGATACCAATTAATAGACTATGGAGTCCATCACAGGAGTGAAAGAAGTCCAGCTTCTGGAGCTGCGGTGAAGCCACCTATGAATAGACTATGTAGTCCAACCAGGAGTGAACGAAGTCCATCTCCTGGAGGTGTGGTGAAGACACCAATGAATAGACTATGGAGTCCATCACAGGAGTGAACAAAATCCAACTCCTGGAGGTGCGATGAAGACACCAATGAACAAACTATGGAGACCATCACAGGAGTGAATGGAGTCCAACTTCTGGAGGCGGGGGAAGACACCAATGAACAGACTAGGGAGTCTATTCTTGTAGTGAATGAAGTCCAACTCCCGGAGGTGTGGTGAAGACACCAATGAATAGACTATGGAGTCCATCACAGGAGTGAACGAAGTCCAACTCCTGGAGGCGCGGTGAAGACACCAATGAACAGACTACGGAGACCATCACAGGAGTAAACGAAGTCCAACTCCTGAAGACGCGTTGAAGACAGCAATGAATAGACTATGGAGTCCACCCAGGAGTGAACGAGGTCCAACTCCTGGAGGTGCGGTGAAGACACCAATAAATAGAGAATCGAGTCCACCACAGGAGTGAAAGAAGTGCAACTCCTGGAGGCGCAGTGGAGACACCAATGAACAGACTAGGGAGTCCATCACATGAGGCAACGAAGTTCAACTCCTGGAGGCACAATGAAGCCACCATTAAATATACTATCGAGTCCATTAAAGAGTGAACGAAGTCCAACTCCTGGAGGCGGGGTGAAGACACCATTGAATAGACTATGGAGTCCATTACAGGAGTGAATGAACTCCAACTCGTGGAGGCGTGTTGAAGCCACCAATGAATAGACTATGGAGTTCACCCGGGAATGAACAAAGTCCAACTCTTGGAGGCGTGGTGGAGACACCAATGAATAGACTATGAAGTCCATCATAGGAGTGGACGAAGTCCAACTCCTGGAAGCACGGTGAAGACACCAATGAATAGACTATGGAGCTCACCCGGGAGTGAACGAAGTCCAACTCTTGGAGGCGTGGTGGAGACACCAATGAATAGACTATGAAGTCCATCCTAGGAGTCAACGAAGTCCAGCTCCTGGAGGTGCAGTGGAGACACCAATGAACAGACGATGGAGTCCACCCAGGAGTGAACGAAGTACAACTCCTGGAGGCGTGGTGAAGCCACCAATGAACAGACTATGGAGTCCACCCAGGAGTGAACAAAGTCGAACTCCTGGAAGCGCGGTGGAGACACCAATGAACAGACTATGGAGTCCATCATAGAAGTGAACGAAGTCCAACTCCTGGAGGCGAGGTGAAGATACCAATGGATAGACTATGGAGTCCACCCAGGATTGAACGAAGTCCATCTCCTGGAGGCGCGGTGGAGACACCAATGAACAGACTATGGAGTCCACCCAGGAGTGAACGAAGTCCAACTCCTGGAGGCGCAGTGGAGACACCAAGGAACAGAAGATGGAGTCCACCCAGGAGTGAACAAAGTCCAACTCCTGGAAGCGTGGTGAAGACACCAATTAATAGACAATGGAGTCCATCACAGCAATGAACAAAGTCCAACTCCTGGAGGCGCGGTAAAGACACCAATCAACAGACTAGGGAGTCCATTCTAGGAGTGAACGAAGTCCAACTCCTCGAGGTGCGGGGAAGGCACTAATGAACAGACTATGGAGTCCATCACAGGAGTGAACAAAGTCCAACTCCAGGGGGGTCGGTGAAGACACCAATGAATAGACAATGGAGTCCACCCAGGAGTGAACGAAGTCCAATTCCTGGAGGCTCAGTGAAGGCACCAATGAACTGACTATGGAGTCCATCACAGGAGTGAACGAAGTCCAACTCCTGGAGGTGCGGTGAAGCCACCAATGAATAGACTATGGAGTCAATCACAGGAGTGAAAGAAGCCCAACTCCTAGAGGCGCGGTGAAGCCACCAATGAATAGACTATGGAGTCCACCCAGGAGTGAACGAAGTCCAACTCCTATAAGCGCGGGGAAGACACCAATGAACAGTCAATGGTGTCTACCCAGCAGTGAACGATGTCCAACTCCTAGAGGCACGGTGAAGACACCAATGAACAGACTATGGAGTCCACCCAGCAGTGAACGATGTCCCGCTCCAAGAGGTGCGGTGAAGACACCAATGAATAGACTATGGAGTTCACCCGGGAGTGAACGAATTCCAACTCCTGGAAGCGCGGCGAAGACACCAATGAACAGACTATGGAGTCCACCCAGCAGTGAACGATGTCCAACTCCTAGAGGCACGGTGACGACACCAATGAATAGACTATGGAGTCCATCATAGGAGTGAACGAAGTCCAACTCCTGGAGGCACAGTGAAGACACCAATGAACAGACTATGGAGTCCACCCACGAGTGAACGAAGTCCCACTCCTCAAGGCGCGGGGAAGACTCCAATGAGCAGACTATTGAGTCCACTGAGGAGTGAACGAAGTCCAACTCCTGGAATCGCGGGTAAGACACCAATGAACAGACTATGGAGTCCATCCAGGAGTGAACGAAGTACAACTCCTGGAGGCGCGTTGAAGCCACCAATGAATAGACTATGGAGTTCACCCGGGAGTGAACGAAGTCCAACTCTTGGAGGCGTGGTGGAGACACCAATGAATAGATTATGAAGTCCATCATAGGAGTGGACGAAGTCCAACTCCTGAAAGCACGGTGAAGACACCAATGAATAGACGAAGGAGTCCACCCAGGAGTGAACAAAGACCAACTCCTGGAGGCACGGTGAAGCCATCAATGAATAGACTTTGAAGTCCATCCTAGGAGTAAACAAAGTCCAACTCCTGGAGGTGCAGTGGAGACACCAATGAACAGACGATGGAGTCCACCCAGGAGTGAACGAAGTACAACTTCTGGAGGCATGGTGAAGCCACCAATGAACAGACTATGGAGTCCACCCAGGAGTGAACAAAGTCCAACTCCTGGAAGCGCGGTGGAGACACCAATGAACAGACCATGGAGTCCATCATAGAAGTGAACGAAGTCCAACTCCTGGAGGCGAGGTGAAGACACCAATGGATAGACTATGGAGTCCACCCAGGAGTGAACGAAGTCCAATTCCTGGAGGCGTGGTGGACACACCAGTGAACCGACTATGGAGTCTCTCACAGGAGGGAACGAAGTCAAATTCCTGGAGGTGCAGTGAAGCCATCAATGAATAGACTATGGAGTCCATCACAGGAGTGAAAGAAGTCCAACTCCTGGAGGCACGGTGAAGCCACCAATGAATAGACTATGAAGTCCACCCAGGATTGAACGAAGTCCATCTCCTGGAGGCGTGATGGGGACACCAATGAACAGACTATGGAGTCCACCCAGGAGTGAACGAAGTCCAACTCCTGGAGGCGCAGTGGAGACACCAAGGAACAGAAGATGGAGTCCACCCAGGAGTGAACAAAGTCCAACTCCTGGAAGCGCGGTGAAGACACCAATTAATAGACTATGGATTCCATCACAGCAATGAACAAAGTCCAACACCTGGAGGCGCAGCGAAGACACCAATGAACAGACTAGCGAGTCCATTCTAGGAGTGAACGAAGTCCAACTCCTCGAGGTGCGGGGAAGGCACTAATGAACAGACTATAGAGTCCATCACAGGAGCGAACGAAGTCCAACTCCTGGAGGTGCGGTGAAGCCACCAATGAATAGACTATGGAGTCCATCAGAGGAGTGAAAGAAGCCGAACTCCTGGAGGCGCGGTGAAGCCACCAATGAATAGACTATGGAGTCCACCCAGGAGTGAACGAAGTCCATCTCCTGGAGGCACAGTGGAGACACCAATGAATAGACTAGGGAGTCCACCCAGGTGTGAACGAAGTCCAACCACTGGAGGCGCGGTGAAGACACCAATGAACAGACTACGGAGTCCATCACAGGAGTGAACGAAGTCCAACTCCTGGAGGCACGGTGAAGACACCAATGAACAGACTATGGAGTCCATCATAGGAGTGAACGAAGTCCAACTCCTGGAGGCACAGTGAAGACACCAATGAACAGACTATAGAGTCCACCCACGAGTGAACGAAGTCCAACTCCTCAAGGCGCGGGGAAGACTCCAATGAACAGACTATCGAGTCCACTGAGGAGTGAACGAAGTCCAAATCCTGGAATCGCGGGTAAGACACCAATGAACAGACTATGGAGTCCACCCAGGAGTGAACGAAGTACAACTCCTGGAGGCGTGTTGAAGCCACCAATGAATAGACTATGGAGTTGACCCGGGAGTGAACGAAGTCCAGTTCTTGGAGGCGTGGTGGAGACACCAATGAATAGATTATGAAGTCCATCATAGGAGTGGACGAAGTCCAACTCCTGGAAGCACGGTGAAGACACCAATGAATAGACGATGGAGTCCAACCAGGAGTGAACAAAGACCAACTCCTGGAGGCACGGTGAAGCCATCAATGAATAGACTTTGAAGTCCATCCTAGGAGTCAACGAAGTCCAACTCCTGGAGGTGCAGTGGAGACACCAATGAACAGACGATGGAGTACACCCAGGAGTATACAAAGTCCAACTCCTGGAAGCGCGGTGGAGAAACCAATGAACAGACTATGGAGTCCATCATAGAAGTGAACGAAGTCCAACTCCTGGAGGCGAGGTGAAGACACCAATGGATAGACTATGGAGTCCACCCAGGAGTGAACGAAGTCCAATTCCTGGAGGCGTGGTGGACACACCAGTGAACCGACTATGGAGTCTCTCACAGGAGGGAACGAAGTCAAATTCCTGGAGGTGCAGTGAAGCCACCAATGAATAGACTATGGAGTCCATCACAGGAGTGAAAGAAGTCCAACTCCTGGAGGCACGGTGAAGCCACCAATGAATAGACTATGGAGTCCACCCAGGATTGAACGAAGTCCATCTCCTGGAGGCGTGATGGGGACACCAATGAACAGACTATGGAGTCCACCCAGGAGTGAACTAAGTCCAACTCCTGGAGGCGCAGTGGAGACACCAAGGAACAGAAGATGGAGTCCACCCAGGAGTGAACAAAGTCCAACTCCTGGAAGCGCGGTGAAGACACCAATTAATAGACTATGGATTCCATCACAACAATGAACAAAGTCCAACTCCTGGAGGCGCGGTGAAGACACCAATGAACAGACTAGCGAGTCCATTCTAGGAGTGAACGAAGTCCAACTCCTCGAGGTGCGGGGAAGGCACTAATGAACAGACTATAGAGTCCATCACAGGAGCGAACGAAGTCCAACTCCTGGAGGTGCGGTGAAGCCACCAATGAATAGACTATGGAGTCCATCAGAGGAGTGAAAGAAGCCGAACTCCTGGAGGCGCGGTGAAGCCACCAATGAATAGACTATGGAGTCCACCCAGGAGTGAACAAAGTCCATCTCCTGGAGGCGCAGTGGAGACACCAATGAATAGACTAGGGAGTCCACCCAGTTGTGAACGAAGTCCAACCACTGGAGGCGCGGTGAAGACACCAATGAACAGACTATGGAGTCCATCCAGGAGTGAACGAAGTACAACTCCTGGAGGCGCGTTGAAGCCACCAATGAATAGACTAAGGAGTTCACCCGGGAGTGAACGAAGTCCAACTCTTGGAGGCGTGGTGGAGACACCAATGAATAGATTATGAAGTCCATCATAGGAGTGGACGAAGTCCAACTCCTGGAAGTACAGTGAAGACACCAATGAATAGACGATGGAGTCCAACCAGGAGTGAACAAAGACCAACTCCTGGAGGCACGGTGAAGCCATCAATGAATAGACTTTGAAGTCCATCCTAGGAGTCAACGAAGTCCAACTCCTGGAGGTGCAGTGGAGACACCAATGAACAGACGATGGAGTACACCCAGGAGTGACCGAAGTACAACTCCTGGAGGCGTGGTGAAGCCACCAATGAACAGACTATGGAGTCTACCCAGGAGTATACAAAGTCCAACTCCTGGAAGCGCGGTGGAGAAACCAATGAACAGACTATGGAGTCCATCATAGAAGTGAACGAAGTCCAACTCCTGGAGGCGAGGTGAAGACACCAATGGATAGACTATGGAGTCCACCCAGGAGTGAACGAAGTCCAATTCCTGGAGGCGTGGTGGACACACCAGTGAACCGACTATGGAGTCTCTCACAGGAGGGAACGAAGTCAAATTCCTGGAGGTGCAGTGAAGCCACCAATGAATAGACTATGGAGTCCATCACAGGAGTGAAAGAAGTCCAACTCCTGGAGGCACGGTGAAGCCACCAATGAATAGACTATGGAGTCCACCCAGGATTGAACGAAGTCCATCTCCTGGAGGCGTGATGGGGACACCAATGAACAGACTATGGAGTCCACCCAGGAGTGAACGAAGTACAACTCCTGGAGGCGTGGTGAAGCCACCAATGAACAGACTATGGAGTCCACCCAGGAGTATACAAAGTCCAACTCCTGGAAGCGCGGTGGAGAAACCAATGAACAGACTATGGAGTCCATCATAGAAGTGAACGAAGTCCAACTCCTGGAGGCGAGGTGAAGACACCAATGGATAGACTATGGAGTCCACCCAGGAGTGAACGAAGTCCAATTCCTGGAGGCGTGGTGGACACACCAGTGAACCGACTATGGAGTCTCTCACAGGAGGGAACGAAGTCAAATTCCTGGAGGTGCAGTGAAGCCACCAATGAATAGACTATGGAGTCCATCACAGGAGTGAAAGAAGTCCAACTCCTGGAGGCGCAGTGGAGACACCAAGGAACAGAAGATGGAGTCCACCCAGGAGTGAACAAAGTCCAACTCCTGGAAGCGTGGTGAAGACACCAATTAATAGACTATGGATTCCATCACAGCAATGAACAAAGTCCAACTCCTGGAGGCGCGGTGAAGACACCAATGAACAGACTAGCGAGTCCATTCTAGGAGTGAACGAAGTGCAACACCTCGAGGTGCGGGGAAGGCACTAATGAACAGACTATAGAGTCCATCACAGGAGCGAACGAAGTCCAACTCCTGGAGGTGCGGTGAAGCCACCAATGAATAGACTATGGAGTCCATCAGAGGAGTGAAAGAAGCCGAACTCCTGGAGGCGCGGTGAAGCCACCAATGAATAGACTATGGAGTCCACCCAGGAGTGAACAAAGTCCATCTCCTGGAGGCGCAGTGGAGACACCAATGAATAGACTAGGGAGTCCACCCAGGTGTGAACGAAGTCCAACCACTGGAGGCGCGGTGAAGACACCAATGAACAGACTACGGAGTCCATCACAGGAGTGAACGAAGTCCAACTCCTGGAGGTGCGGTGAAGACACCAATGACTAGACTATGGAGTCCATCACAGGAGTGGACGAAGTCCAACTCCTGGAGGGGCGGTGAAGATACCAATGAATAGACTATGGAGTCCATCATAGGAGTGAACGAAGTCCAACTCCTGGAGGTGCGGTGAAGACACCAATGACTAGACTATGGAGTCCATCACAGGAGTAGACGAAGTCCAACTCCTGGAGGGGCGGTGAAGATACCAATGAATAGACTATGGAGTCCATCACAGGAGTGAAAGAAACCCAACTTCTGGAGGCGCAGTGAAGCCACCAATGAATAGACCATGTAGTCCAACCAGGAGTGAACGAAGTCTATCTCCTGGAGGCGCGGTGAAGACACCAATGAATAGACTATTGAGTCCATCACAGGAGTAAACAAAATCCAACTCCTGTAGGCGCAATGAAGACACCAATGAACAAACTATGGAGACCATCACAGGAGTGAACGGAGTCCAACTTCTGGAGGCGGGGGAAGACACCAATGAACAGACTAGGGAGTCTATTCTTGTAGTGAATGAGGTCCAACTCCCGGAGGTGCGGTGAAGACACCAATGAATAAACTATGGAGTCCATCACAGGAGTGAACGAAGTCCAACTCCTGGAGGCGCGGTGAAGACACCAATGAACAGACTACGGAGACCATCACAGGAGTGAACGAAGTCCAACTCCTGGAGACGCGTTGAAGACAGCAATGAATAGACTATGGAGTCCACCCAGGAGTGAACGAAGTCCAACTCCTGGAGGCGCGGTGAAGACACCAATAAATAGACTAGGTAGTCCAACCAGGAGTGAACGAAGTCTATCTCCTGGAGGCGCGGTGAAGACACCAATGAATAGACTATGGAGTCCATCACAGGAGTGAACAAAATCCAACTCCTGGAGGCGCAATGAAGACACCAATGAACAAACTATGGAGAACATCACAGGAGTGAACGGAGTCCAACTTCTGGAGGCGCGGTGAAGCCACCAATGAATAGACTATGTAGTCCAACCAGGAGTGAACAAAGTCTATCTCCTGGAGGCGCGGTGAAGACACCAATGAATAGACTATGGAGTCCATCACAGGAGTGAACAAAATCCAACTCCTGGAGGCGCAATGAAGACACCAATGAACAAACTATGGAGACCATCACAGGAGTGAACGGAGTCCAACTTCTGGAGGCGGGGGAAGACACCAATGGATAGACTATGTAGTCCACCCAGGAGTGAACGAAGTCCAATTCCTGGAGGCGTGGTGGACACACCAGTGAACCGACTATGGATTCTCTCACAGGAGGGAACGAAGTCAAATTCCTGGAGGTGCAGTGAAGCCACCAATGAATAGACTATGGAGTCCACCCAGGATTGAACGAAGTCCATCTCCTGGAGGCGTGATGGGGACACCAATGAACAGACTATGGAGTCCACCCAGGAGTGAACGAAGTCCAACTCCTGGAGGCGCAGTGGAGACACCAAGGAACAGAAGATGGAGTCCACCCAGGAGTGAACAAAGTCCAACTCCTGGAAGCGCGGTGAAGACACCAATTAATAGACTATGGATTCCATCACAGCAATGAACAAAGTCCAACTCCTGGAGGCGCGGTGAAGACACCAATGAACAGACTAGCGAGTCCATTCTAGGAGTGAACGAAGTCCAACTCCTCGAGGTGCGGGGAAGGCACTAATGAACAGACTATAGAGTCCATCACAGGAGCGAACGAAGTCCAACTCCTGGAGGTGCGGTGAAGCCACCAATGAATAGACTGTGGAGTCCATCAGAGGAGTGAAAGAAGCCGAACTCCTGGAGGAGCGGTGAAGCCACCAATGAATAGACTATGGAGTCCACCCAGGAGTGAACGAAGTCCATCTCCTGGAGGCGCAGTGGAGACACCAATGAATAGACTAGGGAGGCCACCCAGGTGTGAACGAAGTCCAATCACTGGAGGTGCGGTGAAGACACCAATGAACAGACTACGGAGTCTATCACAGGAGTGAACGAAGTCCAACTCCTGGAGGCACGGTGAAGACACCAATGAACAGACTATGGAGTCCATCATAGAAGTGAACGAAGTCCAACTCCTGGAGGTGCGGTGAAGACATGAATGACTAGACTATGGAGTCCATCACAGGAGTGGACGAAGTCCAACTCCTGGAGGGGCGGTGAAGATACCAATGAATAGACTATGGAGTCCATCACAGGAGTGAAAGAAGTCCAACTTCTGGAGGCGCGGTGAAGCCACCAATGAATAGACTATGTTGTCCAACCAGGAGTGAACGAAGTCTATCTCCTGGAGGCGCGGTGAAGACACCAATGAATAGACTATGTAGTCCATCACAGGAGTGAACAAAATCCAACTCCTGGAGGCGCAATGAAGACACCAATGAACAAACTATGGAGACCATCACAGGAGTGAAGGGAGTCCAACTTCTGGAGGCGGGGGAAGACACCAATGAACAGACTAGGGAGTCTATTCTTGTAGTGAATGAGGTCCAACTCCCGGAGGTGCGGTGAAGACACCAATGAATAGACTATGGAGTCCATCACAGGAGTGAACGAAGTCTAACTCCTGGAGGCGTGGTGAAGACACCAATGAACAGACTACGGACACCATCACAGGAGAGAACGAAGTCCAATTCCTGGAGACGCGTTGAAGACAGCAATGAATTTACTATGGAGTCCACCCAGGAGTGAACGAAGTCCAACTCCTGGAGGCGCGGTGAAGACACCAATAAATAGACTATGGAGTCCACCACAGGAGTGAAAGAAGTGCAACTCCTGGAGGCGCGGTGGAGACACCAATGAACAGACTAGGGAGTCCATCACATGAGGGAACGAAGTTCAACTCCTGGAGGCGAGGTGAAGACACCAATGGATAGACTATGGAGTCCACCCAGGAGTGAACGAAGTCCAATTCCTGGAGGCGCAGGAGACACACCAGTGAACCGACTATGGAGTCTCTCACAGGAGGGAACGAAGTCAAACTCCTGGAGATGCAGTGAAGCCACCAATGAATAGACTATGGAGTCCATCACAGGAGTGAAAGAAGTCCAACTCCTGGAGGCACGGTGAAGCCACCAATGAATAGACTATGGAGTCCACTCAGGATTGAATGAAGTCCATCTCCTGGAGGCACGGTGGGGATACCAATGAACAGACTATGGAGTCCACCCAGGATTGAACGAAGTCCATCTCCTGGAGGCGCGGTGGGGACACGAATGAACAGACTATGGAGCCCACCCAGGAGTGAACAAAGTCCAACTGCTGGAAGCGCGGTGAAGACACCCATAATACACTATGGAGTCCATCACAGCAATGAACAAAGTCCAACTCCTGGAGGCGCGGTGAAGACACCAATGAACAGACTAGGGAGTCCATCACCGGAGTGAACGAAGTCCAACTCCAGGGCGGACGGTGAAGACACCAATAAATAGACAATGGAGTCCACCCAGGAGTGAACGAAGTCCAATTCCTGTAGGCGCAGTAAAGGCACCAATGAACCGAATATAGAGTCCATCACAGGAGCGAATGAAGTCCAACTCCTGGAGGTGCGGTGAAGCCACCAATGAATAGATTATGGAGTCCATCACAGGAGTGAAAGAAGCCCAACTCCTGGAGGCGCGGTGAAGCCACCATTGAATAGACTATGGAGTCCACCCAGGAGTGAACGAAGTCCATATCCTGGAGGTGCAGTGGAGACAACAATTAATAGACTAGGGAGTCCACCCAGGAGGGAACGAAGTCCAACCACTGGAGGCACGGTGAAGACACCAATGAACAGACTACGGAGTCCATCATAGTAGTGAACGAAGTCCAACTCCTGGAGGCACGGTGAAGACACCAATGAAAAGACTATGGAGTCCATCATAGGAGTGAACGAAGTCCAACTCGTGGAGGTGCGGTGAAGACACCAATGAATAGACTATGGAGTCCATCACAGGAGTGGACGAAGTCCAACTCCTGGAGGGGCGGGGAAGACACCAATGAACAGACTATGGAGTCCATCACAGGAGTGAACGAAGTCCAACTCCTGGAGGCGCTGTGAAGACACCAATTATTAGACAATGGAGTCCACCCAGGAGTGAACGAAGTCCAACTCCTGGAGGCGCGGTAAATCCATCAATGAATAGACTATGGAGTCCACCCAGGAGTGAACAGAGTCCAACTCCTAGAGGCACGTTGAAGATACCAATTAATAGACTATGGAGTCCATCACAGGAGTGAAAGAAGTCCAGCTTCTGGAGCTGCGGTGAAGCCACCTATGAATAGACTATGTAGTCCAACCAGGAGTGAACGAAGTCCATCTCCTGGAGGTGTGGTGAAGACACCAATGAATAGACTATGGAGTCCATCACAGGAGTGAACAAAATCCAACTCCTGGAGGTGCGATGAAGACACCAATGAACAAACTATGGAGACCATCACAGGAGTGAATGGAGTCCAACTTCTGGAGGCGGGGGAAGACACCAATGAACAGACTAGGGAGTCTATTCTTGTAGTGAATGAAGTCCAACTCCCGGAGGTGTGGTGAAGACACCAATGAATAGACTATGGAGTCCATCACAGGAGTGAACGAAGTCCAACTCCTGGAGGCGCGGTGAAGACACCAATGAACAGACTACGGAGACCATCACAGGAGTAAACGAAGTCCAACTCCTGAAGACGCGTTGAAGACAGCAATGAATAGACTATGGAGTCCACCCAGGAGTGAACGAAGTCCAACTCCTGGAGGCGCGGTGAAGACACCAATAAATAGACTATCGAGTCCACCACAGGAGTGAAAGAAGTGCAACTCCTGGAGGCGCAGTGGAGACACCAATGAACAGACTAGGGAGTCCATCACATGAGGCAACGAAGTTCAACTCCTGGAGGCACAATGAAGCCACCATTAAATATACTATCGAGTCCATTAAAGAGTGAACGAAGTCCAACTCCTGGAGGCGGGGTGAAGACACCATTGAATAGACTATGGAGTCCATTACAGGAGTGAATGAACTCCAACTCGTGGAGGCGCGGTGAAGACACCAATGAATAGACTATGGAGTCAATCCTAGGAGTCAACGAAGTCCAACTCCTGGAGGCGCGGTGAAGACACCAATGAACAGACTATGGAGTCCACCCAGGAGTGAATGAAGTCCATCTCCTGGAGGCGCGGTGGAGACACCAATGAACAGACTATGGAGTCTATCATAGGAGTGAACGAAGTCCAACTCCTGGAGGAGCGGTGAAGACACGAATGAATAGACTATGAAACCATCGCAGGAGTGAACGGAGTCCAACTTCTGGAGGCGGGGGAAGACACCAATGAACAGACTAGAGAGTCTATTCTTGTAGTGAATGAAGTCCAACTCCCGGAGGCGCGGTGAAGACACCAATGAATAGACTATGGAGTCCATCACAGGAGTGAACGAAGTCCAACTCCTGGAGGCGCGGTGAAGACACCAATGAACAGACTACGGAGACCATCACAGGAGTGAACGAAGTCCAACTCCTGAAGACGCGTTGAAGACAGCAATGAATAGACTATGGAGTCCACCCAGGAGTGAACGAAGTTCAACTCCTGGAGGCGCGGTGAAGACACCAATAAATAGACTATGGAGTCCACCACAGGAGTGAAAGAAGTGCAACTCCTGGAGGCGCGGTGGAGACACCAATGAACAGACTAGGGAGTCCATCACATGAAGGAACGAAGTTCAACTCCTGGAGGCACAATGAAGCCACCAATGAATAGACTATGGAGTCCACCCAGGAGTGAACGTAGTCTAACTCCTGGAGGTGCAGAGAAGACACCAACCAATACACTATAGAGTCCACCCAGGAGTGAAAGAAGTCCAACTCCTGGAGGCGTGGGGAAGACACCATTGAATAGACTATAGAGTCCATTACAGGAGTGAACGAAGTCCAACTCCTGGAGGCGCGGTGAAGACACCATTAAATATACTATCGAGTCCATAAAAGAGTGAACGAAGTCCAACTCCTGGAGGCGGGGTGAAGACACCATTGAATAGACTATGGAGTCCATTACAGGAGTGAATGAAGTCCAACTCCTGGAGGCGCGGTGAAGACACCAATGAATAAACTATGGAGTCAATCCTAGGAGTCAACGAAGTCCAACTCCTGGAGGCGCGGTGAAGACACCAATGAACAGACTATGGAGTCCACCCAGGAGTGAATGAAGTCCATCTCCTGGAGGCGCGGTGGAGACACCAATGAACAGACTATGGAGTCTATCATAGGAGTGAACGAAGTCCAACTCCTGGAGGAGCGGTGAAGACACCAATGAATAGACTATGGAGACCATCGCAGGAATGAACGGAGTCCAACTTCTGGAGGCGGGGGAAGACACCAATGAACAGACTAGGGAGTCTATTCTTGTAGTGAATGAAGTCCAACTCCCGGAGGCGCGGAGAAGACACCAATGAATAGACTATGGAGTCCATCACAGGAGTGAACAAAGTCCAACTCCTGGAGGCGCGGTGAAGACACCAATGAACAGACTATGGAGACCATCACAGAAGTGAACGGAGACCAACTCCTGGAGGCGCGGTAAAGCCATCGATAAATAGACTGTGGAGTCCATCCAGGAGTGAACGAAGTCCAACTGCTGGAGGTGCATTGAAGACACCAATGAAGAGACTATGGAGTCCCTCGCAGGAGTGAAGGAAGTCCAACTCCTCGAGGGGCGGGCAAGACACCAATGAACAGACTATGGAGTCTATCACAGGAGTGAACGAAGTCCAACTCCTGGAGGCGCGGGGAAGGCACCAATGAACAGACTATGGAGTCCATCACAGAAGTGAACGAAGTCCAACTCCTGGAGGGTCGGTGAAGAAACCAATGAATAGACAATGGAGTCCACCCAGGAGTGAACGAAGTCGAACTCCCGGAGGCGCGGTGAAGGCACCAATGAACAGACTACGGAGACCATCACAGGAGTGAACGAAGTCCAACTCCTGGAGACGCGTTGAAGAAACCAATGCATAGACTATGGAGTCCCTCAGGAGTGAACGAAGTCCAACTCCTGGAGGCGCGGTGAAGACACCAATAAATAGACTATGGAGTCCACCACAGGAGTGAAAGAAGTGCAACTCCTGGAGGCGCGGTGGAGACACCAATGAACAGACTAGGGAGTCCATCACAGGAGTGAACGAATTCCAACTCCTGGAGGCCTAATGAAGCCACCAATGAATAGACTATGGAGTCCACCCAGGAGTGAATGAAGGCCAACTCCTGGAGGCGCAGTGAAGAAACCAATGAATAGACTATGGAGTCCATCACAGGAGTGAACAAAGTCCAACTCCTGGAGGCGTGATGAAGACACCAATGAATAGACTATGGAGACCATCACAGGAGTGAACGGAGTCCAACTTCTGGAGGCGGGGGAAGACACCAATGAACAGACTAGGGAGTCTATTCTAGTAGTGAATGAAGTCCAACTCCCGGAGGCGCGATGAAGACACCAATGAATAGACTATGGAGTCCATCACAGGAGTGAACGAAGTCCAACTCCTGGAGGCACGGTGAAGACACCAATGAACAGACTACGGAGTCCATCGCAGGAGTGAAGGAAGTCCAACTCCTCGAGGCGAGGGGAAGACACCAATGAACAGACTATGGAGTCCATCACAGGAGTGAACGAAATCCAACTCCTCGAGGGGCGGGGAAGACTCCAATTAACAGACTATGGAGTCCATCACAGGAGTGAACGAAGTCCAACTCCTGGATGCGCAGTGAAGACACCAATCGATACACTATAGAGTCCACCCAGGAGTGAAAGAAGTCTAACTCCTGTAGGCGCAGTGAAGACACCAATGAATAGACTATGAAGTCTATCATAGGAGTGAACGAAGTCCAACTCCTGGAGGAGCGGTGAAGACACCAATGAATAGACTATGAAACCATCGCAGGAGTGAACGGAGTCCAACTTCTGGAGGTGGGGGAAGACACCAATGAACAGACTAGGGAGTCTATTCTTGTAGTGAATGAAGTCCAACTCCCGGAGGTGCGGTGAAGACACCAATGAATAGACTATGGAGTCCATCACAGGAGTGAACGAAGTCCAACTCCTGGAGGCGCGGTGAAGACACCAATGAACAGACTACGGAGACCATCACAGGAGTGAACGAAGTCCAACTCCTGAAGACGCGTTGAAGACAGCAATGAATAGACTATGGAGTCCACCCAGGAGTGAACGAAGTTCAACTCCTGGAGGCGCGGTGAAGACACCAATAAATAGACTATGGAGTCCACCACAGGAGTGAAAGAAGTGCAACTCCTGGAGGCGCGGTGGAGACACCAATGAACAGACTAGGGAGTCCATCACATGAAGGAACGAAGTTCAACTCCTGGAGGCACAATGAAGCCACCAATGAATAGACTATGGAGTCCACCCAGGAATGAACGTAGTCTAACTCCTGGAGGTGCAGTGAAGACACCAACCAATACACCATAGAGTCCACCCAGGAGTGAAAGAAGTCCAACTCCTGGAGGCGTGGGGAAGACACCATTGAATAGACTATAGAGTCCATTACAGGAGTGAACGAAGTCCAACTCCTGGAGGCGCGGTGAAGACACCATTAAATATACTATCGAGTCCATTAAAGAGTGAACGAAGTCCAACTCCTGGAGGCAGGGTGAAGACACCATTGAATAGACTATGGAGTCCATTACAGGAGTGAATGAAGTCCAACTCCTGGAGGCGCGGTGAAGACACCAATGAATAAACTATGGAGTCAATCCTAGGAGTCAACGAAGTCCAACTCCTGGAGGCGCGGTGAAGACACCAATGAACAGACTATGGAGTCCACCCAGGAGTGAATGAAGTCCATCTCCTGGAGGCGCGGTGGAGACACCAATGAACAGACTATGGAGTCTATCATAGGAGTGAACAAAGTCCAACTCCTGGAGGAGCGGTGAAGACACCAATGAATAGACTATGGAGACCATCGCAGGAGTGAACGGAGTCCAACTTCTGGAGGCGGGGGAAGACACCAATGAACAGACTAGGGAGTCTATTCTTGTAGTGAATGAAGTCCAACTCCCGGAGGCGCGGTGAAGACACAAATGAATAGACTATGGAGTCCATCACAGGAGTGAACGAAGTCCAACTCCTGGAGGCGCGGTGAAGACACCAATGAACAGACTATGGAGACCATCACAGAAGTGAAAGGAGACCAACTCCTGGAGGCGCGGTAAAGCCATCGATAAATAGACTGTGGAGTCCATCCAGGAGTGAACGAAGTCCAACTGCTGGAGGTGCATTGAAGACACCAATGAAGAGACTATGGAGTCCCTCGCAGGAGTGAAGGAAGTCCAACTCCTCGAGGCGCGGGCAAGACACCAATGAACAGACTATGGAGTCTATCACAGGAGTGAACGAAGTCCAACTCCTGGAGGCGCGGGGAAGGCACCAATGAACAGACTATGGAGTCCATCACAGAAGTGAACGAAGTCCAACTCCTGGAGGGTCGGTGAAGACACCAATGAATAGACAATGGAGTCCACCCAGGAGTGAACGAAGTCGAACTCCCGGAGGCGCTGTGAAGGCACCAATGAACAGACTACGGAGACCATCACAGGAGTGAACGAAGTCTAACTCCTGGAGACGCGTTGAAGAAACCAATGAATAGACTATGGAGTCCCTCAGGAGTGAACGAAGTCCAACTCCTTGAGGCGCGGTGAAGACACCAATAAATAGACTATGGAGTCCACCACAGGAGTGAAAGAAGTGCAACTCCTGGAGGCGCAGTGGAGACACCAATGAACAGACTAGGGAGTCCATCACAGGAGTGAACGAAGTCCAACTCCTGGAGGCCTAATGAAGCCACCAATGAATAGACTATGGAGTCCACCCAGGAGTGAATGAAGTCCAACTCCTGGAGGCGCAGTGAAGACACCAATGAATAGACTATGGAGTCCATCACAGGAATGAACAAAGTCGAACTCCTGGAGGCGCGATGAAGACACCAATGAATAGACTATGGAGACCATCACAGGAGTGAACGGAGTCCAACTTCTGGAGGCGGGGGAAGACACCAATGAACAGACTAGGGAGTCTATTCTAGTAGTGAATGAAGTCCAACTCCCGGAGGCGCGGTGAAGACACCAATGAATAGACTACGGAGTCCATCGCAGGAGTGAAGGAAGTCCAACTCCTCGAGGCGAGGGGAAGACACCAATGAACAGACTATGGAGTCCATCACAGGAGTGAACGAAATCCAACTCCTCGAGGGGCGGGGAAGACTCCAATTAACAGACTATGGAGTCCATCACAGGAGTGAACGAAGTCCAACTCCTGGATGCGCAGTGAAGACACCAATCGATACACTATAGAGTCCACCCAGGAGTGAAAGAAGTCTAACTCCTGTAGGCTTGGTGAAGACACCATTGAATAGACTATGGAGTCGATTACAGGAGTGAACGAAGTCCAACTCCTGGAGGCACGGTGAAGACACCATTAAATATACTATTGAGTCCATTAAAGAGTGAACGAAGTCCAACTCCTGGAGGCGGGGTGAAAACACCATTGAATAGACTATGGAGTCCATTACAGGAGTGAATGAAGTCCAACTCCTGGAGGCACGGTGAAGACACCAATGAATAGACTATGGAGTCCATCCTAGGAGTGAATGAAGTCCAACTCCTGGAGGCGCGGTGAAGACACCAATGAACAGACTATGGAGTCCACCCAGGAGTGAATGAAGTCCATCTCCTGGAGGCGCGGTGGAGACACCAATGAACAGACTATGGAGTCTAAAATAGGAGTGAACGAAGTCCAACTCCTGGAGGAGCGGTGAAGACACCAATGAATAGACTATGGAGTCCACCCAGGAGTGAACGAAGTCCAACTCCTGGAGGTGCGGTGGACACACTAAGGAACAGAAGATGGAGTCCATCCAGGAGTTAATGAAGTCCAACTCCTGGAGGCGTAGTGAAGACACCAATGAATAGACTATGGAGTCCATCACAGGAGTGAACAAAGTCCAACTCCTGGAGGCACGATGAAGACACCAATGAACAGACTATGGAGACCATCACAGGAGTGAACGGAGTCCAGCTTCTGGAGGCGGGGTAAGAAAGAAATGAACAGACTAGGGAGTCTATTCTAGTAGTGAATGAAGTCCAACACCCGGAGGAGCCGCGAAGACAGCAATGAATAGACTATGAAGTCCATCACAGGAGTGAACGATGTTCAACTCCTGGAGGTGCGGTGAAGACACCAATGAACAGACTACGGAGTCTTTCGCAGGAGTGAAGGAAGTCCAACTCTTCGAGGCGCGGGGAAGACACCAATGAACAGACTATGGAGTCCATCACAGGTGTAAACGAAATCCAACTCCTCGAGGGGGGGGGGGGAGACACCAATGAACAGACTATGGAGTCCATCACAAGAGTGAAGGAAGTCCAACTCCTGGAGGCACGGTGAAGACACCAATGAATAGACAATGGAGTCCACCCAGGAGTGAACGGAGTCCAACTCCTGGAGGCACAGTGAAGGCACCAATTAACAGACTATGGAGTCCACCCAGGAGTGAATGAAGTCCATTTCCTGGAGGCGCGGTGGAGACACCAATGAACAGACTATGGAGTCTATCATAGGAGTGAACGAAGTCCAACTCCTGGAGGCGCGATGAAGACACCAATGAATAGACTATGGAGTCCACCCAGGAGTGAACGAAGTCTGTCTCCTGGAGGTGCATTGGAGACACTAAGGAACAGAAGATGGAGTCCACCCAGGAGTGAATGAAGTCCAACTCCTGGAGGTGCAGTGAAGACACCAATGAATAGACTATGGAGTCCATCACAGGAGTGAACAAAGTCCAACTCCTGGAGGCGCGATGAAGACACCAATGAATAGACTATGGAGACCATCACAGGAGTGAACGGAGTCCAACTTCTGGAGGCGGGGGAAGATACCAATGAACAGACTACGGAGTCCATCGCAGGAGTGAAGGAAGTCCAACTCCTCGAGGCGAGGGGAAGACACCAATGAACAGACTATGGAGTCCATCACAGGAGTGAACGAAATCCAACTCCTCGAGGGGCGGGGAAGACTCCAATTAACAGAGTATGGAGTCCATCACAGGAGTGAACGAAGTCCAACTCCTGGAGGCGCGGTGAAGACACCAATGAATAGACTATGGAGTCCACCCAGGAGTGAACGAAGTCCGTCTCCTGGAGGTGCATTGGAGACACTAAGGAACAGAAGATGGAGTCCACCCAGGAGTGAATGAAGTCCAACTCCTGGAGGTGCAGTGAAGACACCAATGAATAGACTATGGAGTCCATCACAGGAGTGAACAAAGTCCAACTCCTGGAGGCGCGATGAAGACACCAATGAATAGACTATGGAGACCATCACAGGAGTGAACGGAGTCCAACTCCTGGAGGCGCGGTGAAGACACCAATGAATAGACAATGGAGTCCATTCAGGAGTGAACGGAGTCCAACTCCTGGAGGCACAGTGAAGACACCAATGAACAGACAACGGAGTCTATCACAGGAGTGAACGAAGTCCAACTCCCGGAGACGTGGTGAAAACACCAATGAATAGACTATGGAGTCCATCACAGGAGTGAACGAAATCCAACTTCTCGATGGGCGGGGAAGACACCAATGAACAGACTATGGAGAACATCACAGGAGTGAAAGAAGTCCAACTACGGGAGGCGCGGTGAAGGCACCAATGAACAGACTACGGAGTCCATCACAGGAGTGAACGAAGTCCAACTCCCCGTGACGCGGTGAAGATGCCAATGAATAGACTATGGAGTCCACCCAGGAGTGAACGAAGTCCAACTCCTGGAAGCGCCGTGAAGACACCAATAAATAGACTATGGAGTCCATCACAGGAGTGAAAGAAGTCCAACTCCTGGAGGCGCGGTGAAGGCACCAATGAACAGACTACGGAGTCCATCACAGGAGTGAACGAAGTCCAACTCCCCGTGATGCAGTGAAGATGCCAATGAATAGACTATGGAGTCCATCACAGGAGTTGACGAAGTCCAACTCCTGGAGGCGCGGTGGAGACACCAATGAACAGACTACGGAGTCCATCCTGGAGCTGCAGCACAACTGCCAATATATAACCGGCCATTCTATCACCCAAGAAAGACCATTCAGTTGCACAAGGAAGAAACTTAACGGAATAGGTGTTATAACTTCAGCCGTGTGATACAGGGGGCTAGAGCTTCCATGAGGGAGGTTAGGAGAAAGCAGAAGAGAGGGTCCATTAAGGGAGTAGCAAGGTTTGCATTTTGGTTCGGAAGAAGGGGGGAGAGTTGGCTATGGTTTAAGGAAGGATGTAAGAGCAGTGAATGCCTACAGGGGTTCTGGCGTTGCCTCGTCCTCTATCCAGCCCTAACAGGCCCACCAAAAGTGCATGCCATAGAAACACACCGTTTTCCACTCCAACCTTCATCTGATTAGCTGGCTTGGACACTTGAAGGACACATTAACAAGTATAAAGAATGCCAACTTAGGTAAGTAATTAGAAGTAGTGAGCCCAATCATATGAGTCAGGAGATTGGAAGAGCCTGGTTGTGTGGGGAAAGGAGCCAAAGGGCTGGAGGTAGAACCAAGAACCATATACACAAGTCAAGGAATGTTGGCCATGGGTAGGGATACATGAATTATGGGATTCTGCTGCTGTGGAGTTCTCCACATAATTATGGATTTGTGAGTTTTGCCACATAATTCATCATCTGCTGCATAGTTTGCAGATTTAACAAAAGGACGTTTCTTACTCAAACAGATCAACAGTACTTAAATGGAGACATCTGCTGCCATGCAGTGAGATGTCCCTCACAAAGGCTGACTTGTCACCTTTCCGCTACTTATTGTTGTATTTGGGGGTTAAACCGGCACTAATGAAGTGAAGCTTTACCCAGACAGCATTAACGTGTCAAAATAAAAGGAAATTTGATATATTGGTACTGACTGTGTGTGTGGATGATTCTCTCACCAGTTCTGCCACCTAATAGGCAAATTTCATTTTGTGTATGATGTCATCAGTGATTTCACCACTTGTGAGCAGGAATCCCTCATGATGTCAAGAAGATGCAGGTGATGCCACAAGTGCAACCAATGACAACACTGATGAAATCAATCACGTCGTTTCTGGAGTTTCTGAAATATAAATTGTGAGGGTGTTAGGGGGAATTGAGGATAAGCGGGGTCCTTAATTTGATCACTTTCAGATTTTTGAAGTATTTCTTTGTGGGTAGATGCTAAAAAGTGACATTTGTGGTGCTTTTGTTTCAAGAACCGTTGCTGTTTCTCGGTGGAAAGCACAGTCCTTCTTCAAAAGCATACTTCAGACCACAGGACGATCCTGATAATGATGACAATGTTCAAAATGGAGACCATCAAGAGTAAGACAAAAGGAAAGATATATGTGGAGAAACAGTTTACTAGATAAAAGCTGAAGAATATTTAAAGTCTATGAGAATTTAACATTGATATTTGGGAGCCTGATGAAGATTGCAATACGGTCATCTATTGCAATTTGATTTTATTCACTCCCAGGGTAAAAAGTGAAAAAATAATACATCAGAAATAAAGAAAATCGAGAAGGAACTTCAGCTGGCACAGCCAAAACCCATCAGAATAAAGTGATATATGAACTATTAAAGAGAGAGAATACATTTTTTTTAAAGAAGTTAAACAATGGGGCAAAGGCAAAATAAATCAGATAGGAATCAGAATGTTATCAACATGTTTGAAGACAAACAAGAACAAGAAAACAAAGAAGCTTCCAAAGTCATATCTATACTCAAAAGATTGTTTCAAAAGTAACAGAACAATACGTTTGAAAAAACCCATAAAATAATTAAAAACATTGAAATACTATTGAAATGAGGTTTTTAAATCATTAACAAAATGCATGAATGCAAAAAGAAAGAGGGAAGGAGGGGCATCGCAAAGCAGTGAGTGACTTGCGCCTGCACCAGAGCGGCTGATATTAGAGACCTTCAAAAATATTCAACATTAGTCATTTCCCATTTGCTGACTGAACTCAGGTGTCCATTCCACAAGGGGCAGGACTTAGATTTGGGGTGTCAAACCTTAATCAGTATAATATTGAAGTCAAGTGCACCACCGGCGTGCTGCAGAACACGCCACCCCATTCGGTGTATTTAACTCTTGGGGTCAACTTTCGGATTTAACACATGAATTAGTTGGAGCGATAGAAATTAAAACTTCATGAACACTGACTGGGTTTCTCTTTTCAGTGGGTGCATGAAATGTTTCTGATGGAGTTACTTTGGAGCTTCTATGCAGAGCATGACAGAAAACCCTCAGCACTAAATTCAATAACATACCGAAGAGACTCTACTAGCAATCCATGTTTAATGCTATTTCAATACTGTATCCAGTGACGTTCAAGTAACAAGGGGGACGCAGGGGGGATAACCCTCAACACCTCAGAGTACCCGGACACCTCAACTGGGAGGGATCGCAGTAGAAGCGGCTTTCTGTGCTGAGAGCGCAGCAGCCGCAGCACCATGGACAGGCCAAGCCAGGCAGGAGCGGCGCGCCAACTAGAACACCACAGACAAATACAGGGGTGGAAAAACCTTCTACCAAATATGGAGACAAAGACTAACGATGAGGGAAATTATAAATGTCACCGCTGAAGTTGGGCATTGTTGGCAAGCTTGGCACTTTGATTGGGATATGTAGCTTGCCAGGTTTCGAAGATTCATCAAACCCCATTAACGGAAGAAGTTTCCCCAAAAAATGTATCTTTATTAGAGAATTTTCTTGCCAAAAGTCTTGTTAAAAGTGCTTTTTCTGTTGGGTTTCTCCTGCAATCCTACTTTTATGACTGGTTTCTCTTATTATATGTTTTTTATTAATCAAGCTTTGTGTAGGTCATGGACACTGCTATTTTTCTAATAAAGTTCACAAAGTTGTGGAAAAAATACCATTGCAATGTTGCACATCTCTAAATAAAAAGGGGAAATTGGAATTCAGCTACACTAATTGCTAGAAATGTGGACACGGTCATTAAGGTAAATGAGGGAAAAGTATTGAAAACAATTAAAGTAAGAATGAAAAACAATGAAAGTCCCCACGTTCGTTATATGG
This sequence comes from Triturus cristatus, assembly GCF_964204655.1. Lineage (NCBI taxonomy): Eukaryota > Metazoa > Chordata > Amphibia > Caudata > Salamandridae > Triturus > Triturus cristatus. Next base: position 1,154,431,592 of record NC_140594.1, read on the forward strand.
CAAAACAAACAAAGTGAACAGATATTTTACTGAACCTTTTATTTCTATCTGACTGCATTCTTTTACAGGGCCCAATAGTTTTCTTTTAAAACATGTCCGACTTTAATTACTACATTTGTATGATTTTCCAATCAATGTAGGCAGAGTTGAAAGGAACCAGTGAGATCTGAGAAGAACCAAGGGGCATATTATCAAGAAACGGCGTTAAAATTATCGGCGCTTTAGCAGCAGAAAACTGCCGCTAAAGCGGCGATAATGGTCTTGATAATATGCCCGTGAGAATTCCCATAGAAGCCCAGGTTCTGATGTCAACATGGGCTTCAATTGGAATTCCATAGATCATATTATCAAGCCCATTATCGCCGCTTTAGCGGCAGTTTTCTGCCGCTAAAGCGGCGATAATTTTAACGCCTGGCTTGATAATATGTCCCCAAGTGTTGTGTCCATAGGGACCAGGACTTTTTTTTATTGAAAAGTTAGTTACAACTTGTTAGAAAAAGTCAGAGAGGTGCAGCTTGATGAGTAGGAAAGTGTAGGCTCGGGTCCCTTGCATTCATCTTTTGAAGCTCATCATCGGCACACTTTCCAAAAATGTGGAACTGAAAGTGGTTTTAGCACAACAAACATGACATCTAATGATCACTCAATCCCCTTTATTCATGAAGGAAACCTATGGACCAATCCTGAGTTGCTAGAATTACTCCATAATAAACTGTCTTAACCTTTAAGGAAAAGGTGTTCACTCCATGGGTTACCTGCTAGTGTGACATGAGTGAAGAAGCTTTGACGCATTGCAAATGTGGGTGAAAACAAAAGGAACTCAGTAAATTATACAAGCCTGAAATTATTCTAAAGAAACGAAGCAACAACAAACTTTCAAAGTTTAAGCACTAATGTGTTAAAGATCTATTCCAGCAGTATAAAAGAAACATTAAATATATCCTTGAGCCTTTACCGAACTTTGCATAAAAAATCAATCAAGAAATAAAGGGGCATATCAGCAACAACCGGCGATAATTATCGCTAAGCGCACTTAGCGCTAGGATCATTATCACCGGGTAACGTGGAATTTTATCGCTGAGATAGCGTGCTATTACCAACGCTTATCTCAAAAGCGATAAAAATCCTAGCGCTAACAGGCTAATGTGAGGTTATCGCTGGAAACCCAGCGATAATCTCATGAAGTGTGATGTTAGCTTGTTGATAGGGCCTCACATACTTAGCCATGATATCCACCTTCCATAGGATATCATGGCTAAGTCAGTTTCAAAGCAGGCGTAAGGAAAGTAGCGATAACAGAGGTTATCGCTACTTTTCTTGTCGCTATGCTGCTTTGCGTGAGGCTTGATAATAGGACATTTCTCCCGTTATCCTGGGGAGGAACGCCCACTTTGCATCTCATTAGAGATGCAAAGATGGACGTTAGGAATTCAGGCACTAAGGCAAGGTTTCACGCGATAGCGTGACCTTGCTAATATAGCGATAAAATTATTGCCGCTTTTCGGCCGAATACGGCTGCAAAAGCAGCGATAATTGTATACCGCCGCCTTGTAGATGTGCGCCAAAGTCTTTATTCGGCCTAATTTGACCATAAAAGCACATAAAGCAATAAAACATCCACAAATCATCCCGTACCTTAATTAAACTCGCGGATACATCTAAATTAAAATACAACACATTTTTAAGGTGCAACCTCTGAATAGATAAAAATGCATTGCTAAAAATACATACATACAGCAAAAAAAAATCTTTAAAACCTAACAAACAAAAACCTCCATGTAAGGGTCCGCTATGTAAGGCGGGAATAACAGGAGCCATCTTAAACCTATTAATCGAATCAAATTTTAACCAATTTACACAAACAATACATTTATAAAATAGCTCACTGTCGCGGTTAATTTCTCAAGTTAGCAAAATACACCCCAGCCAAAAACCGGGAGGAAAAGCAACACGTTTTTGACGAATCTAGAAGTTGCAAGTAAAGTAAGGCGGGTCTCGCTTGATAAAAATCCAGATGAGCAAAAAGGGGGCCAATGCACTTTCGCCTTAAGGCTGACCAGTGAGGGCAAATAAAAACAACGTGCGAAGTGTCTAGTGAAGAAGTCATGTCACTTGTGCAAAAAGGACAGTCTAATGTCTTATGCCACCCCATCAGCAGCTGTGGAAACAGGTTTAAACGGAAGCAAGTTATCAGTCTTCCATGATGGGAAGTCATGCCCAAAGTTGAATACATTTCCATTTTATTCATGGGTTTCGCCATCATAAAGTTTATCTAAAAGCCTCTTTCGCCCAACCTATGTCCGATTTACTAACCAGCTCTGGGGTAGTAAACAACTGAAAAAGTAACTTTTAAAAATATTCTAAACCTTGTTTCAACAATTAAAATGTTCCAGTTAGCACATTTCAGAAAATCCTAACCATCTTTCAATTGAGTCTTATTTTTCTACATACCAATGGAAAAACAATGATACATTTGTATCTGACAATTACATTAAAAAAAATTATATTTAAAATATTTTTCATATTTAAAAATATAATTAAACTGCAATTTGTACAAGGCTTTGTATTACTACCATATGACCTCTAGTGTACTACAAAAAGCTTGTAACTAACCGATACCAGGGCACCTCTTCTATTTTTTTCTGTGCATAGATCTCCTTTCCGACTGCCAATAGGAACTAATTTCAAATTAAATAAAATTAACTTATTTTAACTTTGAAAACAATTGAATTTAATTTATTTAATCTTAAAAAATCATGGCTAAATACAAAATAAATATTGATTTATTAGAAAATATGACAGCCCTTCTTCAAAGTTAAAAATGAATGTAACCTATTTTTTTATTAATTCTGTACATGGCTTTTAATTTTTGCTACAAAATAATAAATATAAATGCCATGCTTTATGTACATTTCAAGAAAATAATTTGAATTTAATTTAATATATTCAAAATTATTACATATTTAATTCAAAATGAAGTTAATCTTACTGTAGCTATTTTGTATATAAAAAACAGAGCAGTCTGATTGTCCGAGGGGTCTCTTTTATTCCCATCGGCCATCTCGGTCCTGTCAGACCGGTCCTGATAACCTGAAACATCGCCCCTCGTGCTTACCAGCGGGAATACACCCAGAGTACCGAAGGACTGAAAAACATTTTTTTTAGAACAACGCCCTGCGCCCAATTCCGGGCCAATCACTGCTGTGAGTGACGGGGTTGGGAGTCCACTGGGGGTTGGTCATTCCAAGCACTGCCACCAACCGCACGTGGCATACAGTCAAAGGCCACATACCGCAGAGAGTCGGTGCAGGGCCTGGCCAAGGGCCAGGGGTAGAGGCCAATCCCCCGCCATGCACGGTCAATGTGCGTGTGCGGCGGGGTTGGCCACCTGCAGGGGTTTGGATGTTGGACAGGGCTGGGATATTTAGGAATGGTAATATGATCTGATTCTACATTAAAAGAAAACAGAAATTCACTGACAAAAAAACAAAAGTTACAGTGACTCTATAGTTTGGCACTGTAGTGATATCTAACTTACTATTACAAAAAGCCCTAGTAATTTATTGAAAAAACCAGAGGCTAAAGTGGCGTTATAGTTAAGCCTTGAAATGATATCAAAAGTATTGCTTTAAAACAAAAAAACGCTGAAATTCTCCAGCTAAAAGTTTACTGAGATAACTATAACTTTGCGTTCCCGCCAAGCACTGCCTATGACCTCACCAACCTTTCATCTAGGAATGTGTCAGAATCCATGGGTGCTGTGTAGGAAAACCCAAGGCGGACCCCAAGGACCCCAAGAACTTCTGGCCCATCTCCCAGCTCCCGTTCCTGGCGAAGGTCATCGAGAAGACCGTCAACAAACAACTGACCCGCTACCTCGAGGAGAGCAGCATCCTGGACCCGTCCCAGTCCGGGTTCCGCAGCAACCATAGCACCGAAACCGACCTCATTGCCGCCACCGATGACATCAGGACCCTGCTAGACAACGCAGAAACAACGGCCCTCATCCTCCTGGACCTGTCAGCCACCTTCGACACGGTCTGCCACCGCACACTACGAACACGCCTACACGACGCCGGGCTCCAAGAGAAGGCCTTGACTGGACCACATCCCTCCTCTCCGGCAGAACACAGATCGTCCGCCTCACCCCCTTCTGCTCCAATGCCACCGAGATCATCTGTGGCGTACCCCAGGGCTCATCCCTCAGCCCAACGCTGTTCAACATCTACATGGCACCTCACGCCCACGTCGCCCGACAGCATGACCTCAATATCATCTCCTACGCCGATGAAACCCAGCTGATCCTATCCCTCATCAAACACCCTCACACCGCCAAAACCAACCTCCATGAAGGAATGAAGGCCGTCACCGAATGGAAGAGGATCAGCCGACTGAAGCTGAACTCGGACAAGACGGAGGTCCTCATCCTCGGTTCCACCCCTTCGGCCTGGGACGAGTCCTGGTGGCCGACTACACTGGGAACAGCTCCAACACCCACTGACCACGCACGCAACCTAGGGGTCATCCTCGACTCCACCCTCTCCATGACTAAGCAGGTCAACGCCGTCTCCTCTTCCTGATTCAACACCCTCTGCATGCTCCGCAGGATCTACAAGTGGATCCCCACCGAAACGAGAAGAACGGTCACCCAGGCCCTCGTCAGCAGCAGGTTGGACTACGGAAACGCCCTGTATGCAGGAACCTCGGCCAAACTCCTGAGACGGCTGCAACGCATCCAGAATGCCTCTGCATGTCTGATCCTCGACATCCCCCGCCGCAGCCATATCACACCCCACCTGAGAGACCTGCAGTGGCTCCCCGTCAACAAGAGGATAACCTTCAAGCTCCTCACCCACGCACACAAGGCACTCCACAACACCGGACGAGCATACCTCAACAGACGACTCAGCTTCTACACCCCCACCCTCCAGCTCCGCTCCACCGACCTCGCCCTCGCCGCAGTCCCCTGCATCAAAAGAACGACTGCCGGCGGCAGATCTTTCTCCCACCTTGCCGCCAAGACCTGGAACACCCTCCCCACCCACCTACGGCAGACCCAAGACCTACTGACCTTCAGAAGATTCCTCAAGACCTGGCTCTTCCAGCAGTAGCAGCACCACCACCCCCCCCCCCCTCCCCAGAGCCTTGAGACCCTCACAGGTAAGAAGTGCGCTTTACAAGTGATATGATTGATTGATTGATTGATTGATTGAATGTCCCTTTCACGCAGAGTGATGAGTGAAAGGGGGCTATATTTTCAAGGCCATGAAAAGCCGCGCAGGGTGACTTTACACAGCCTTGTAAATATGGACAGGCACACCGCGTCGCCGGGGCGTCAAAAAAAGTGACGCACCTGCGGCGCAATAGATTTGCAAATAAGCCCCGCATTACCCTCCATGGATGGGGCGTCCCACGGGTGTTGCTGTGGCGGTTCCCACACAACATACAAGGAACCTGACACATTACCATATTTTGGTTTTGTAAACCTGGGAATGCGTCAGATTCCTACGCGTAAAGGGGGGCAACGAGGAGAAATACCTTTTTTTTTAGTATTATATAACCTGAGAAATCGGGTATCAGAGCGCGTCACCTGAGCAGCAGATGCGTTAGAGATGGACACATTCATTCTTGATAGGCACGGGGAGATTAAGTGATTTGCCCGGAATCACAGGATGTTGAGCTTCGTTGCTGAGACTCGTTGCGAGACTCGAACCCGGTTCCCCAGCTTCGATGGAGGTCGACCACTCTCGCCGTAAGGCTACATCCATTCCCCACCTTTATTTTTTCCTCATTGTTCCTCTTCCTCTGTGTGCGTAGAAAACACCTGTTGTGGTTGTTTTTGCGCAGGAAGGTCTCCCTTCCGGCACACAAACATTCACCCCCTACAGCGTAGACACCCTTGCCCCGTGGCGCAAGGGGGCCTGCGTTGGCGCAAGGTTGCCTATTGTGCACCAGCGCAGGGGGAAGGACCGGAATGCATCGTATCCACAAGATTCCGGCCCTTTTCTTTTGACACAGGGCAGCTCAGCAGGTGTGTGCCAATATTGTACATGAGGCCCTCGGTGCGTCAGCCTGTCCTGCCCACGCCCCCACTGAGACAGGGCAAGACTTGCGGTTCCACCCAGAAGGCCCCGACGGGCATGAGCCCCCAGCTTCCAGGACACTCCTATGAGTGATGGGAGTCCCATGGGCCCCTCACCACAGTCTGGGCGGGGAGGGGGAGGGGGGCGGCACCAACAGTGTACATTACAACTATCGCCTCCCCAAAGCCTGGACGCTGGCAGCACCCCTCACCCTGAACGGTTCTACCCAGTTAACTAATGCCAACATTGCGTTATCTGAAAGCAGCCATCACCAGCAGCCGAGGCCACGGAAGGAATGGGCACCAGAGGGTGGTACCCGATGAAGGCGGGAGCAGACAGGTCCTGGTGGGCCTGGGCCAGACCTGTCAGTGATTGTCTGAGGAGCCCCTCGCCAGCCGCCTGGCCTCCTGACAGCCAACACCTGAGCTCGGCGTCTCTCCCACCTTTCCCGTGGGAACCGGAGGCCACGCGGATCCCCCCGGCCCGAGCTGGGCCGCTGCCAGCGCCTTAAAGCCTTAGCCCCTCTGATTACAGTGTCAGGATGTCGTCTCATTGAGGTCCGATTAGAGCCTTTCTGTGGGGTTGGAAGATTTAAAAACCATGCTTCACGCCACCCTTTGTGGGTCCCTGCGCTCCGAGGCCCCGGAGCTGCCAGCTCTCGTTTAGGCCTCTCTTTCATCACGCCAAGGGCTTAAATTAAGAAGCTGAGAAAATATTGTGCCTCTAATAAGGGCGGCTGGCTGTCAGCAGAAGAGGGGGCTCTCTCTGACTTCGACGTTTCACAAAGTTATCAAATGTTCGAACCAGGGTTATGTGAAAAGATCCTGCCTCGAAGGGCTGCTGGCTGTCAGGAGGGAGGGGGCTCCCTCTGACTTCGAAGTTTCACAAAGTTATACACTCTTTCAATCAGGGACTGGATATATGAAAAGATCCTGCCTCGAAGGGCTGCTGGCTGTCTGCTGAAGAGGGGGTGAGGAGGGGAGGGGTGGGGGCGGGGGGGGGGGGGGTGCACTCCCTCTGACTTCGAAGTTCACAAAGTTATATACTCTTTAGGGATATATGAAAAGATCCTGCCTCTAAGGGCTGCTGGCTGTCAGCAGAAGAGGGGTGGGGGGAGGGGGGGGGGGTCTCCCTCTGACTTCAAAGTGTCACAAAGTTAGACACTGTTTCAACCAGCGATATGTCGCGATACCTGGCCCTGTTTTGAAGATCCTTTTTGCTAACATCAGCCAGTCCCACTGCCATGGGCTTATTTAAATTCGGACATATGAAGTTGGCAGTGGCCTTATACCCAGAGTGGTGAACAAGAAGCGAGCTTGTGTTTCGGCGTTGGCGTCGAGGTGTGAAGGGAGGACAGGCCAGGGCTAGGCAGGCAAGGGGCAACGATTTGCAGGCAGGTGAGGGGAGAGAGGCTGAGATGCCTCACAGCACAGATATTCAAGTTGCCTTTAGTTGCTGATATGGAAGGAAGGTGCTGATAGGGAGGGACGATAGGTCTAAGGTGAGCTTGTGTCCGCTTATGAAAACAGGAGGAAGGGGCAGGTAGGGAAGATAGGTCACGGAGGGTGGGTGAAACACTTTACAGGAAGTGAGCTTCTTTCTGCTTGTGAATGTGGGCACTAAGGGTTTGTCAGTGTTGGACTTGGCCATTTTTGCAGGGTTATCCTCAAACCTTTTCCTGACCTGTTGTTGTTGGCTTTAGGACTCTGTGCACTTTACCACTGCTAATCAGTGCCAAAGTGCATATGCTCTCTGTGTAAATTGTGAACAGGATTGGTTATGCATGATTGGCACATTCGATTTACTAGTAAGTCCCCAGTAATGTGCACTGAGAGTGCCAGGGTCTGTAAATCAAATGCTACTAGTGGGCCGGCAGCACTGATTTTGCCACCCACATGAGTAGCTCTGAAATGGTAACTAAGGCCTGCCACTGCAGAGGCTGTGGGCAGTCTGGCACTGCCATGTCGACTTGGCAAGTGCACCCACCTGCCAGGCCCTAACCTTCCTTTTTAGGTCGAGCCTAGCGCAGTGCCTCTTGGCATCACTCCAGACTTTCAGAAAACTTGTGCGTGTGGCTTTAGATTTTCCACACATTGTATTAGCCTTTGCGTGTGGCTTTCAAAAATGAAAGCACGCAATTGGCCAAAGGCGGGTGCATGCCCCACCTTTTTCAGTAAATGTTTAATCCCACGGCCTCCAGCTTGCGGGAGCGAGCAGCAGCGTGCAGGGTGCCATCTGTTGTGGATCAGGTTTCCTATTAGCGCGGTCGCTTTCACTTTCGCGGGCAGCGGTGGGCACGATGGCAGCTGCATTCCTTACATTCCTTGCAGCATACCTGCGCACCACTCACGGGCTTGTTTGTCCGTGTCTTTCAACGTTTCTGCTTGTGCTTGCTCGTTCATATATACGGACACTTACGGCGTCCTAGATTTGCCTGATCATGGTGCACTTATTAAGGTATACCCCACCCTGACAGTACATCATAAAAAGACTGGAAATACAAAAACGAGTTTACAAAAGCATCGGGGAGGATTTGTCAGTGTTCCATGAAAACAGCCCTTGCTATTGCACAGGACACTATTGAAATGAAAAGGCTATCCTCCTGGTAGAAATGACCGGCGGGGGCAGCACTGCGAGGAGCTTTATTGTGCAGTTCCACTGTGTGCTGTGAACTCCTCCTGACATCCTGCTGGTGCAGTGCTAGCTCTGACGAGGCTGGCGCTACTGATTTGTGTACAGTGGAGTGTCGTCCTCAGCCCCCTCCTCCCCGCCATCTTGCTTCAGACGTCACAGAGCCGCTTCCCTGCCAGTTCCCTGCTTCTCCAGTATCCCGGCAGCCCAGCGCCGGACTGTCAGCGGCGCAGGACAAAGAGCTCGTGCCCAGCATCAGTCGCAGCACCCACAGCGGCCAGGAGTCACGGCCGTCGCGAGCAGCTTCGTTGTGCCCCCTCCTTCCACTGTGCGCCAACTGTTTTGTTTGCTTTGTTATTGTGTGCCTACGGAAGCCTCTACGCCTTTACACTAAATTCAAACGTTGTTCCTTACGCTCCACTCAGACTCCCTTGACCCTCACTGCTCTGGTAACTCTGCCATTCTAATTAGTACCGCCCTGGTCACCTGAGTCCCCGCTGACCACTTCCGTGCAACCAAGGTCATCACTCTCTCTTCCTTATGCTCAGCAAACCCATGGTCACTCTGTTCCTTCTATACACTCCAGGCCACTGCGCCCCTTGTAGGGCACAGCCTTTGTCACTTAACCCCTTGCTGTATAGAAAAGTCGCTGGCCATTCTTGCACAACACACATCTGGTCACTTGCGCTGGTGTCTTGCAGCACACCCCTCGATACATCCCTCCTGTAAGGTACACCCACGGCCAATGTCCTTCTGTACAGAACCGCACTGGACGCCTCACCCTTTCAGCAGCACTGCCGTGATCACTATTCCCCCTGTAGTACAGCACAGCCATGGCCACTCACTTAACACCACAACCAGAGTCGGATCTTCTATTCTCGCATGCCGCAGACATGGTCATTGTGCCTCTCCTTTATAGCACTGCTTAGATCTCTCTGCCTCATGCACAGCCCTGCTCACTGTGTCCCCTTCTCTATAAATAGAGCCCTCAACCATCAGCCCCTTTTACAGGGCACTGGACAATCTTCCTTCTTGTATCGAGCAGGCCAGTCCCCCGTACAGCACGTTTGTTCTCTTTGCCCCCCCTAACTATACAGCACAACTCTAGTCACAATGTCCCTTCTCCCAGGCTTTTGCAATGGCCAAAACACTTTAGTGACCATTCTGTCCATCTTCTGTACCCCACAAGCAGCCCTGGTCAGCGTGACCCAGAGACAAGACCTATTGGCTATGCCAATGCTTGTTCTTACATGTTAGTCACCCCTAAGGTAGGCCCAAGGTGCCCCTGCAGTGTCTGTGAAAGGTAGGACATGCCCTGGTGTGGGTGGCATGCCCTGATAATGAAATACTGCTAATTTCGTTTTATACTATTGCAAGGCTACCTGTTCCCATAGGATATAATTGGGAGTCTGCTTATAACATCTTATAAACATAACTACCCCTGGGCACAAGGTAGGAAAATAAAGTTTAGTATGCCGGAACTCAGAATGTTAAAATGCATCTTTTAGTGAGGGTGATTTTTACATTCTGTGTTTGAAAATACAACTTTTATAAAGTAGGTATTTTCTTGCTGAGCCATCCAGTGTGCCTCTGCTAGGATGTGTATTGACTCTCTGGCTTTGGAGTGACAGGGGCTGGGGAGGAGCAGTGGCTCCAGAAAGTCTGGATGAGTCAGGGCTGGGCTGAATAGACATGGGTTGTATTTAGAGTAGGGGGAGAAGATTTCCTTTCACCTAAATGGGCCTGGTCTGCCTTTCACAAGGCTGTCTCCACCTCCTGTCAGGAAGCTGCACCAGAGAGGACATAACTGGGTTTGACTGAGCACAGGGATTCTCTGCCACCAGAGAACAAAGGATTTTGCTGTATAAATATTAGGTCCCAGTCCCCAGAACTTTAAATCATTCCTGGAATTAAAGCGGAACCTTTGCCAAGGAGAAGAGCTGGAGAGACTGAGGAGAAGTATTGCCCCTTAGCTGTGTGCTGTGTGGGATTGGCCTGCAGTTGCTGTTTCTGCTCGGGAAAGGAGAAGGACTTTGCTGTGTGCTGTGTCCCCTGCTTAAAGGAGATCTACAAGGGCCTGTGTGTGGTGGCCTCCTGTTCTGAAGTCTCATTGACAGATAGACTTCACCCCCAGCTCCCCTGAACTCTGCTGCTGTGAGTTCTGACCTGCCAGGAGGTGCCTGTGCCAGTTTTGGGCCTCTGGAGGTTGTTGTTGCTGTTTAGGAGCTGGAAAAAAAAAGAACTGCAGAAACCGATGCATCGCTTTTCTTGCGGCTGTTTTTCCGACTCATCTCCACGGCGCTAGAAGAATTTCCACGCATCGCTGTGCCACTGCGAAACCCAACACAGCACCTGTCGCTGCTGCAAGAGTCGAATCATCGAGGGATCACGGCTGAAGAAAACCGACGCAGCGCCGCTCCAAGACGCCTCATCGACCGCCGACGCATCCCGGATTTCCACGCATAGTACCTGTGAGACAAGTCTTCTTGACGCATCATCTACGGACCAGAATCGTCACTGCCCCCTACAGACTAGATTCGACACATCACTTCTCCTGCGTGCAAAGAATTGTTGCATCGCCTCCCCAAGGTCTCAGGAACTGACGCATTGCTTTGTGTTTCCGACGCTTCCCAACTCTGTAGCTGTTTGGCCTTGTGAATTTTGACGCAACTACAGGTACTTTGTGTAAAAGTCACGCATCCATAGTTTTCTATGGTACAAGTTCTTGAAACCGTTTGAAAGTCACATTTTTAACTGTGTATGTTGGCTTTTTAGTGTTTTGGTTTTGTTTAGGTTAGATAAAGATATTTTATTTTTTAAACTGGCGTGGTGTCCTTTTGTGGTGTTTTCACAGTGTTACTGTGTGTGTTGGTACAAATACTTCACACATTGCCTTTGGGATAAGCCTGTCTGCTCGTGCCAAGCTACCAAGGGGGTCAGCAGGGGTTATCTAAAGTGTGTATCCCCCTTACCCTGACTAGAAGCAAGGGTCCCTATTTGGACAAAGACCTACCTCTGCCAACTAGAGACCCCCATTTCTAACAGTCAGGATAGGATGGGGGAGGGTGGGTGAAACAATTTAACAGGAAGTGCATTTGATTCTGACTGGGCCTATAGGAGGAAGAGGCTGGGAGGGTGGAATGGCTGCGGGAGCATTCGAAGCATGTTAAACTTAAAGTTGTTAGTGTTTTAAGTAAGGAATCCTAGATATTATATGGATATCTTAAGATTCCTAAATACCATGCATATGGGCCACTGTGACATAACTCAAATCTGCCAAGAACCTTGCAGGAACATAAGTCTTAACCATGGGTAATATCTAATTTATGTATCAGTTAGGTATAAAAAAAAAAACACTAAAATCATTCTGGAACAAACCACATTTTTAGGTGTATGCAGACCTGCAAAACTCTCAGTTCTTTTAATATGGGTCTGACTCCCGAGCATCTGATTAAAATATGCTCTTTATTACTCAAGAATTACTACTACCGAACAGCCATTTACTATCAAGCCTTTCTAGCCGTGGCAGAAGACCAAGCTTCAAAGTAGGCTGCGGACTGGTCTGCTTCCGTCGGAGGACATTAGCCAAGAAACAGTTAATCATTAGCCCTGGGATATCAGAAACAATTAAAGACAATCTAAGGTGTCAACATCACAGCTACGATCGCAGTATGGTCATAAGATTTAAGGCCAGGTTGCCCTGGATGTGTTCATCAGGAGGCCGCGCGGGTCCATAAGTTTGCCATTGGCTCGCTGATGACACCCTTATGGATGACGTCTCTTCCACAATAACCTTCGGGATCGGCGCTCCCAAGAGATCGGACACCACGCTGATGGCCATGGGCACCAACATGGATATTCAAGCAGACTTTGGGTTTGTAGCAATCCTGCTGGGACATCTACATTCGGCTCAGCATTGGAAAGAACCCTTCACCCCAAAACATCAGGGCCGTTGAGACAGTAATGAATGGATTAAAGAAATTCTCCACCCCCAAAACCTTGAAGGACATATAAATGCCTTCAAAAGGATACAAATATAGGAACGAGTTTGGGGACATTTTAATGTGATGCGGTTTATGAAAGCAAGAGGAGGATAGGTGTGTTTTTTCAGGATATTTTCAAAGGTGGGTAACAAACCAAGGCACATACTCTGTTTTGGAGACCTTGCTCTGAATGCGTGGTGTGTTGAGGTGTATGTTACAACAAGCTTGACTATCTACTGCGTAATACAAACAACTCACACTTGTTTTAATTCTATGCCTCACCCTGATTCCCAGCCTAGCCATACGCCCTACCCTAAAGCTTAGTCTTAAACCTAGCCCTCGAACTATCCCTAAATCGTAACCTTGTCCTAACCCAGCACTGATCCATACATCTTCCCCTCACCCAAAACCTAACCCTAAGCCTAACCGTTCACCTTACCCTTCGTCTAACTTCAATATTATCTCATTCCTAGTCATAGCCCTAACCCTCAGCCCAACCCTTCACCTTACCCTAACTCTAAGTGCAATATTAACATTACCCTGTTTCAACCCCAGCCCTAGACCAAACCCTACGCCTACACTACACCATATGCTAATTCAAAATCTAACCTCAATATTACCCCATTCCAAACCCCAGCCCTAGACTTCAACCGAATACTAAGCATAACCCTACACCTTACCCTGAGTACGACTTAAATGTTACCCCATTCCAAACCCCGGCCCTAGACCTTAACCTACCACTAAGTCTAAGCCTACACCTTACAAAATTCTAAATCTTCCCTTAACGTTATCCTGTTCAGCACCCTAGCTCTATACCTAGAGCCCAACTCTACATCCTACCCTGAGTCTAACTTCACAATTACCCCGTTCCTAATACTAACCCTAAACCTAACTCGAAGCCTAACCCTAAATCTTACCCTAATTTAAATCTTATCTTAAAAATATTCCGAACACTAGCCCTGGACTTAAATCTAACCCTATAACCTCACTCTAACTCTAAGCCCAATTTTAAAATTACCCAGTTCAGAACCCCAGGCCTAAACCTAACCCTAAGCTTAACCCTGCATATTATCCTAATTCTAAATCTAACCTTAACATTAAGTATTACGAACCTTAGACCTAGCCCTAACCCTATGCTGAACCCTACACCTTACCCTAACTCTAAGTCCAACCTTAACATTACCCAATTCTGAACCCTAGCCCCAGGCCTCACCCTAGCACTAAGTCTAACCCTTACCCTAACCCTACATCTAACTCCAAGTCTAACCTTACCATGACCCTATTTCTATTCCTATTCATGAACATAACACTCAGGACCTGATTATGAGTACAGTGGTCCTGAGACCACCGTACCATCGGTGGCGGTCCGACCACCACCTCCTTGGCAGTCAGACCGCACTATTATGAGGAGGGTGGTCAGACTGCCAGGATCTTGGATCCTGCAGAAGCAGCAGCGGGGAAAGCGCCCCTCCGTGGTGGCGGTGCCAATGCCGGCACCGCTGTGCTGATCGCGACCTGCCTTTCTGCCGACCTTTTCATGGTGAGGACCCCGCCAGAAAAAGGTCAGCAAACAGGCAGGCAAAGGGGCCCCAAACAGGACCCCAGGGACATTTTGCCCATTGGTGACTGTGCATGGGGGCACATGGTGTGCCCCCCCTCTGTTTGCACTGTCGTGCTTGCACTGTGTGCCATGCATGACATGGTGCATGGCACAGAGTGCACCTGATGTACATGTGGTGCTGCACTGCGTTGGCATCTGATTCAGGTTCTTTCTATGAGCCGAAGCATGCCGCCGCCTTGGCACCACTGACGCAACACCCCTAGCCTGGTGGTAAAGTAGTAATGCGGCAGTTGGGATGCTGCCAACTTAGCAGCATTCTCCTGACCGCCGGAACGTTGGTCCGGTGGTTGGACTGCCAAACTCATAATCAGAGCCTAAGCCTAAGAGCCTTATTACAAGTCTGACGGTCCACGCACTGCCAGACTCGCAGGGGTGGGACAGTGGCATTCATCTCACTGCTATATTATGACCAGGGCGTGCAGGCTATCCTGGGACCACCAGAACCGCCAAGGATCAGAGATCCCTGGTGGTGGCGCGGCGGTCTCGAGGCCGCAATATGCTTGGTGAGGCCTCTGCAGCCCCGCAAAGGATATTACGAGTTTCCTCACCGCCACACTTTTCATGGTGGTGTGACCTCAATGAAAAGTGTGGCGGTGAGGAAACAAATGGTGTCCTACTGGGACCCCTTGTGTCTCTGCACCATTGGGTGCATGCAGGGGGCACATATTGTGCGCCCCTGTGTGCATGCCCCCAGTACCTGCACGGCATGGACTGCAGCAGTCCATACCGTGCAGGTGCTGATTTTGACGTTCCCATTGCGGTGTCCATAAGCACCGCCGTGAGAACGCCAAAGAACAGCATGCCGGACAGGAGAAAACCCTAACCTAGCGGGTGGTTCAAACATGGGTTTGACGTTGCGGGAGCGGGCGGTCCTGCTCCCGCACCGCCAAACTCATAATAAGGCCATAACATAAATCTAGGTCCATCCCTTATACACACACTAAGCGTAGCCCTGGAATGAGCCCTGACCCTAAAGCCAGCTGTGGACCCCAATCCTAATGTGAAGCTCATTAGTGGGGATCTAGTGCTGAAAACGCAGTGAAATGTAGATGTAGTGGCGGCCTACGTAGTGGTGTGACTCACTGCAAATTGCTGCTAGAGGAACCTGCAGTGCCGCAGTGAACTCCGTGCAGCCCGTCTGCGCGGCTTGACCTACATCGGCACCAGCAATGGCTGCCACCTCGGAGTCTCCCGCTCGTCTGCTCCAGGTAATCCCAGCTGATTTAGACCGAGCCACATTGACGCCACTGTCGAATGATCATCACTGGGGCTTCTCAATCCCCAGATTTATGTATGGTACTCATTTCACCTCCACTGCCAGCTGATAGGCGGGACCATGATGAACCAATGAAATGGCAGCTTTGGAACCTGTCCTGGCTTCCAACCTCAAAGACTGGGGACTGGGGACAGGCGGTGGCAGTGACAGGCGGTGGCAGTGACTGTACTCTTATTTGTAGACTGCCACAAGTCTTGGAGCATGTGACAATGTGATGTCTGGAACAGGATGAATGATGCAATTAGGAATAAATAAATAAATAATAAATAAAGAACGGTGATGGATCAAACCCAGATCTGTTGACTGGGTGCGAGTGTTTGATTGGTTCTGATGCTCCGTCCATCACCACCCCCTTTTGTACTGCTTTGTTCGCCATAAGTTGGCAGGGTATGCTCAGACGTGAGTCCCTTGCTCACTTTGCCACTGGATTCAAGCAAGCCTGGCTGAAGATGGCTGAAATGCCAGAAACCGGTCCTAGGAAGCTTGTTTCCGGTCCAGGGAAGACATGGCTTGGCAGTTCGGGCTGGACTGTTCCCATGAGGCACAGGGTCAGACTGATTTGCATATGGCCATGTCTGAACTGGGGTGGCAGAGTGGGCTAAAGAACGGTAATGGATTAAACCCAGATCAGTTGACTGGGGGTGAGTGCTTGCAATGTTCAACACTCCGTCCATCATTTCCTTTGGTTTTTGCTTTGTTCGCCATAAGTTGGCAGGGTATGCTCAGACGTGAGTCCCTTGCTCACTTTGCCACTGGATTCAAGCAAGCCTGGCTGAAGAAGGCTGAAATGCCAGAAACCGGTCCTAGGAATCTTGTTTCCGGTCCAGGGAAGGCATGGCTTGGCAGTTCGGGCTGGACTGTTCTCACGAGGCACAGGGTCAGACTGATTTGCATATGGCCATGTCTGAACTGGGGTGGCAGAGTGGGCTAAAGAACGGTGATGGATTAAACCCAGATCAGTTGACTGGGGGTGAGTGCTTGCAATGTTCAACACTCCGTCCATCATTTCCTTTGGTTTTTGCTTTGTTCACCATAAGTTGGCAGGGTATGCTCAGACGTGAGTCCCTTGCTCACTTTGCCACTGGATTCAAGCAAGCCTGGCTGAAGACGGCTGAAATGCCAGAAACCGGTCCCAGGAAGCTTGTTTCCGGTCCAGGGAAGGCATGGCTTGGCAGTTCGGGCTGGACTGTGCCCATGAGGCACAGGGTCAGACTGATTTGCATATGGCCATGTCTGAACTGGGGTGGCAGAGTGGGCTAAAGAAAGGTGATGGAGTATAATTTTTTTTTAAAAACACCACGTACCTTGCCTTCTGTTTGCCCTGCTCCTCGCCGCGGTGTCGCCCTTCTTCCCGCGTCCTCCTCCTCGCGTCCCTGTAGGTATTACGTCTTCTGTGAACTGCGTGAACTGCCGACACCCAGGGTTAGTCAGAAGCCTCTCCTCACCTTGCAGCTCGCTTCTTAATTATTCCTTTTATTCCCAACAGAGGAAACTCGGGCCGCCAATATAAACATTTAAAGCAGCAGGTCACTTTTTTCCAGGACCTGAGTGACCTTAATACTTGCTGGGCGGATAAAGCACCAGCTATCAGCCAGTCAGTCAGTCAGTCAGTCAATTAACTTTATTTTTGCAGACTTTACACTGTTGCACAACATGAAGGTAAACTGGTTCCAAGAGCCATTGAAGTCTTTACCTCACTCATAATAATTGAAATCTCATGAAATGTTTATTAGAAGGAAACTCAGAATAATGGATACTAAGACAAGCAGAGCCAGACAGCAGGGGGGCGCAGTATGTAGTCTGGCAATGGACCCTTGACCCTACCAGGTAGGTCGCTCCCCCTCCGCACAGCACCGCCTGTGAGTCCCTGCCCCAGCTGCCGCTGCTGAGGAAGTTCGAGGCCCTCCTCCACCCGCAGGCTACCACCTGCACCTCATCCCTGGTGGCCAGTGGTAGGCCGTAGATTTGTTCATCTTCCGCTATTTATTGTATTCACTGTATTGCTTGTATTACCTTTATTGTCATCGTTGTGTCTGTGACTGCTGTTTTCTGTCCTCCCCCGCTGCGTGTACTTGGTCTGTGCCTGTTTTTTCCCCTCTGTTCCGCTCGCTGTCCCCGTGTCTCTTTGCCCGGTTTTTCCTTCTGTCACCCTTGCTGTCCCCGTGTATCTCTGCCCGTTTTTGGCTTTTGTTCCTTAAGCTGCCCCTGTAACCCTGTGCTCGTTTTTGCTTCTGTTCCCTTGTTGCCCCAGTATTTCTGTGCCCTTTTGCCTTCTGTTCCCTTCTTCGTCCCACACCGCTCCCGCCGCTGCGTCCCCTGCGGCCCGCCCTCCTGACTGCCCATTCACTTCCCCCACCGCCAAGCTGCTCCTCCCTCCCACCTCCCCATATATGCCGGCCGCTGCGCGGCCGCGCATAGCGGGCGCACCTAAGGCAAGCGCAGCTGCGCCTGTCCGTGCTGGACCGCGCCCAGCGCCGGAACCCCTGGTCCCCGCACCCGCCACGAGGAACGCCGCCACTACGATGCCAGCACTCTGCACGCTCTCAACTCCGGACGGACCCACACCTGCTTCAAGGCCGTCCGAAACGCACACACGGTCCCTTCACCTGCCGGAACTGCAGCTACACCAGCCTCAGAGCCGACGAACCACCAGCCAAGAAAGACCTCAACCACCTCCGATGCATACTACTGAACACCCGCTCCGCACGCAAACACTCCGTCGAGCTCTGGGACCTGCTCGACACAACATCTCCAGATGTTGCCTTCCTGACAGAGACGTGGATGAACGAATCCTCCGCACCCGACATCGCCATAGCCATCCCAGACGGCTACAAGATCACCCGCAGAGACCGCCCCAACGGAGTTAGAGGAGGAATCCCCATCGTCCACAAGAACAGCATCAGGGTCTCGACTAGCACTGACGACACTCTCAGCACCACTGAACACAAGCATTTACAGATCCACACAGACCCCAGCTCCACCCTCAGAGGCACCCTCGTCTACCGCTCCCCCAGACCCTGCCCCCAGTTCAGCGATTCCATCACCGACTTCATCAGCACGCACGCCCTGACCTCCACCGACTACATCCTCCTCAGAGACCTGAACTTTCACCTTGAGAACAACAACAACAGCAACTCCACAACCCTGATCGATAACCTCACCAACCTCGGACTGAGGCAACTCGTCACAACGGCCACCCACTCCGTCGGCCACAGGCTCGACCCTGTCTTCTCCTCAAGCCGCACGTCTCCTTCAACCACAACACTGAACTCCCCTGGACCGACCACCGCTGCATCCACTTCACCTTCCAGAAACCCACCACACACCACCGTGCCCAACTGATCCCCCGCCGCTGCTGGAGCAAAATCACCGAAGACCAACTACATGCAAACCTCGTTCTCAGCCCACCCACCGCACCCTCCAACATCCAAACTAGAGAAGAAATGGCACAGTGAACAGACTCCGGACAGCCACGCAGCACACAAGGACGCTATCTGCAACCACCACCACCTCATCAGGGCTACCAAAAGGACCTCCTTCAAAGACTGCCTCGACAACAACGCACACGATAGCAAGGAGCTCTTCAACATCGTGAAGTAACTCTCCAACCCCAGCTCCAACACCAACGACATCCCGCTGTCGCAAGCCCTATGCGACTCCCTCGCCACTTTCTTCCACCGCAAGATAGCAGACATCCACGACAGCTTCAACACCCAGACAGCCCCAACAGACAGCAACACAACAGACTCCCCGCACATCATCGACCACGACCCCCTGCTAGCCTGGGCCAGCGTGAGCATCGAATACACCATCAAGACCATGAGCACAATCCACTCCGGCTCTCCGTCAGACCCATTCCCGCACCACGTCTTCAACAAAGCAAGCAGCTCCATCGCACCCCACCTACGCAATGTCATCAATCTCTCCCTCGAGACCGCGACCTTCTGTCAGGGCCATCAAACCACGAGTACTTAGGAAATCATCATTCAGGGTTAGGATATTACGAAATAATGTCCTAAAGAAGCGCAGTCCTCTCAGTTCACACAGAGTTCAAATGATTCCCAAGATGGCTGCCGAGATTGGATCGCTGGAACAGCAGGTTAGCGCTCTAGCAGCGCTTGACAATCACGATGTTACAGGTGCGCGGCCGTTACAACGGCGCACTTCACCAAGTTACTGAGGAGATTAGGTCGTGCTTCAGAGACGCGTCGCGAAGTTTAGTCAGGGAATAAATTCGTCGCGTTCTACGCACTAGCAAAAGTCGAAGCTGAATCCTGAGAGAAGAAGTTATCGATTAATAGAAGTTTCCAAGTAAGACTGTCCCAGTATTAGCATAATAATTGCTGTTGAAGAAAAGATGTACTTTAGTTTTTGGTTCCAGTTTTTCATCTCGTGCCACAGAATATAAAGCTTGACATCCTAGAGAAACTCAGCTCCAGCCCAGGAAAATATAGCGTTAGAATACAAGACTGAAGAAGCATATTAGGGCAGAGAGTTCAGAGTAGACAAGGAGTTTTCCCGGTAGAAGGAGAGTATAAAGATACATTGTTCGATAGACACACTCAGCAACAACTTCCTTACCAAAATAGAATCCAGTAGAAGATTGCAACTAGGGTCAAGAGGGTAAGGAACCCACCTCCCCTAGAAGAAGATAATAAGAGCTTAGAAAAGAAGTGGGAGGAGTTGGAATTGCAGTAACATTGTTCCCTATTTAGTTGCAGCAACAACTAGAGATTACAAGATAGAAAACAAAAGAAAGAAGAGGAGCATTGGTCACAAAAGGATAGGGTAGGTACTCTGAGGGAGAATACATAGTACACACACACAAGACATCAGAGAAAAGAGGCACCAAGAGTATAACTATCCTTTTCTTTTTTAGAGAAGATAACACCTATCCTGTCCACCAGAAAATAGATGGGCGATCAACCGAAGAACCGAGAAGGTTGAAAAGTGGCTGTCTCTTCTCTGTCCAATTCCCCTTTCCCCCTCCAAAGTTCCTCAGTGTCACCGCATACTAAGGGCGTTGAGCACTGGGAAGGCTGGGAGTGGCATTGGGAACTTTCAACATTCTGCTCCCGAGCGTGAAGAACTTGGCACCCTGACAGAGTGAAGTGCCCACGTAATTGTTCGCACCCGAGCAGAATGGCGGAAGGATTAGACCTAAAAAAGTTAGGAGATATCCTGGAAGGTATTCAGAGGGAGTTGGGTTTAGTGAGAGAAGAGAATAGGGAGTTGAAGAAAGAAACTACCGACTTAACATTTAAGATGAATAGTATAGCGTCTGGTCCTAGATTTTCCGCATTTTCAGAAGAGAGTTCCAGAGATGCACCAGACTCCCAACCAAAGGTCACCACACAAGTCATTCACTCCCTGTCCCCTGTAATACCTCTGGCGTCGCCAGAGCGTTTCAGTGGAGACCCCCAAAAGGCGCAGGTGTTTTTGACACAATGTACGTTACATTTTATGTGTCGTCCAGCACTTTTCCCCGATGCGCAGTCTCGTGTGGCCTTTATCCTGTCTTATTTAAGTGGAGACGCCGCGTCATGGTCTATGCCCTTGGTGACCAGCAATGCTCCGATCTTGTATGACATAGATGAATTTATAAAAGAATTCCTCCGAATTTTCGACAGAAGAAGAGTCTCCCAGGCAACAGATAACGAATTATTGGAAATAAAACAAGGCAATCGAGATTTGGTGGCATATTTAGCTCAGTTCAACAAATTGGTGGTGGAGACAGATTGGCCGGAGAACAAGAGAGCAGCAGTGTTCTACCGTGGGTTGAGAGACGAATTAAAGGATGCCTTAGCACAAGTACCAAACAGGCCTGCAGAGATTTCAGCATTAATAGACCTAGTTTTAGAAATCGATTTTCGCCAGAGTGAGAGGAGAGGAGAGAGAAGACGAGATTATCGCCCCAGTGTGGCCAGATTCGATCGTGTGAGAACTGAAGGCAGTAAAGATAATGATTCAACTCGTGGGAGTGAACCAATGCAAATAGGAACCATCCGAGGTCCGCTCTCTAAAGAGGAGAAGGAAAGACGGAGGGCAAACAAGCAGTGTCTGTATTGCGGCGCTTCTGGACATTTTGTCCGGGATTGTCTTAAGAGGCCAAAACTGAAGACGTCGGAAAACGCCTTGCACCACCAGTAAGTGGAGTTGGACTGGTGGTTGCTAATTCAGAAACAGCTCCAACCAAACACACCTTGGCAAACACCTTACAGTCGGCTGCCCCACATATGGTAATTGTTGGACTTGGCCCTTCTGGCAGGTTCACCCCCGAGACTTTTTGCTTAATATTGTGACTTGGTGTAATGGATTTTGGTTTCTGCGCACTTTACCGCTGTGTCTCAGGGTAAAGTGCGTGCGTGTTGTGAGGTTGGCCTGCCCTCCCATAGGAATGCATGGGGGAATGTATGTGTCCCGGTAGTTCCTGATGCGTGGGGTGTGCAGGCCCGTGTTTGGTATGTGCGGACTCGTGGGAGTGAATGCTGCGCGTTGATGTGTGCGGCGTGCATGTACCTGGTGTGGAAGTGCCACTTCTAGAAGTGGGCACTTCAGTGTGCAGTCTGAAATGTGTGGCTTGTCTGGCGATTGGCTGGTGAGGTCAGGTGACGGACTAGGGAATTCCCCAGAGTCAGGAGGAGTCACCCAGTGGTGAATGGGGAGTTAGCATGTTGATGGCTGGGGAGGAGTGTACCTGGGTCCTGAATAGGACAGGGATTCCCCCACACAATGCTGGCGCCGGCCCCTGTGGTGCGTCTAATGACCCTAGCCCTGCCAGTGAATAGGGAGAGGTCCTGAGCAAAACAAAGTGCTCAGGAACCTGTTGGAACTGGTTCGCCCCTTCCCTGCACCTTAGACAAAGGATTTGACTGTATAAAAATGGGGCTGTGTCCCCACAGAAGTTGTTCTCTTGCAGGATCCACTTGAGGGGGGGGCCTGCTGCTGCTGGGCGCCAGGAGAGACCGCCACTGGGGACTGCCTCCCTGCTGGAGGGCCCTGTGAGCTGGCTCTGGGCCCAGCCTTTGCCCCCTGCTCTCTGGAGGACCTTTTTGTTGCTGAACATTGCTTGTAGCGCCTGGGAGCGCTTTCTGGACTTCCTAGCGCTGGGCGCGCTGTTTTCCTGGACTGGCTGTCTCTCAGAGCCTGAGGATCCTTTGTAGCGCTACGAGCGCTGGCTCCCCTTGTAGCGCTGTGAAGCGCTTTGATTCGGCTTGCGGGTGCCCACCCCGCTTATTTGCGTATCGCTGCGGCGGGTGCCTACCCCGCCGAGGATTGCATTTACGGAGGGAGCCCACCCCTCTAATCACCGAGATCACCGCTGCAGCCCGGTTCGTGACCGGAAGTCAGGCAAGCCTGGGGGCGGGCCGCCGGGACAACCGGAACTGAGAAGAGGAGGGCGGGAGCCTACCCCGCCTCCTACCGAAGCGTCGCGGCTGCTGAACCCCCGGAGCAGGCAGGAGCCTACCCTGCGCCCCGGGGTACTTAGGAAAGTGACGAGGACGGCCGGAGCTGGAGCGGAGGAGGGCGCGAGGCACATTGTCGGTGCCTGCCCCCCTCCGTGTCGAGAAGCAGCCCCGGAGTCCGCCGGAGCAGAGAGAGAAAGCAGCCAACGCGGGAGTCCCCTGCGGACAGCCTGGTGAGTGATTGCGAGGGCTGGGGGACTCCGCACACTTGCTGGGGAGGGCGGAGGCAGTGCTCACGAGCCCAGTGAGGCTCCAACGGGTGGCAGTGCTCACGAGCCCAGTGAGGCTCCAACCCGGGGAGACAGTATTTCCCGAGCCTGTGAGGCTCTCAAAGGCAGTCGGTGCGGTAGCTACGAGCCCCGTGAGGCTCCACCGGAGGGGCAGAGCATCGCTTCTCGAGCCCAGTGAGGCTCCAACGTTGTGCTGAGCCACGAGGGCTCTAGAGGGCATTTTTAATGGTCAGAGCCCAGAGAGGGCTCCAGAGGCACGCAGAGTGCCTAAAGTTCGTTTTCCAGCTGCCCAGCACTTAGTGGGCAGCTGCCACGTTTAGGTGGGGGACCATTCTTGTTCTAGTCTGCGCAGCTGGCGCAGCCTGACTTTGCTGAACGCAGGGCGTCCTAGCCCCTTCCAGGCCAGTTGGTCCAGGGACTGCCACAGGTGGTGGCATAGGAGTTTTGCGCAATTGTGTTCCTACCTGCACCTCTGAATGTGTGTTGATGCATCATGTGCCATTGCTTTTACACCTCTGAATGTTTTATGCATCATGTGTGTTCCTTCCTTGCACCTCTGAATGTGTTTTGATGCGTCATGTGCCATTGCTTTTACACCTCTGAATGTTTTATGCATCATGTGTGTTCCTTCCTTGCACCTCTGAATGTGTTTTGATGCGTCATGTGCCATTGCTTTTACACCTCTGAATGTTTTTAGGCATCATGTGTTTTTCCTTCCATACACCTCTGAATGTGATGCATCATGTGTAACGATCTATTACCCCTACAGGTATTGTGATACGTAGGTGGTTGTTGCTTTCTCCTAGTACAGGTGGTGCTAGTGAGGTTCTAGTTCCCTGCGTGACAGTCTCCTAAAGTAGTTAGGGTTACGCAGGTGGTACTTCCCCGATACCAGTAAGTACTGGTTGTGTGATATACAGATTATTTTAGTGCTACAGTGATTTTATATATTTATGTGCTAAATATCTAAAAAGTGCTAATTCCTGACAGTGGTCCAGGTGGCCCTGTCTTGTACATAATCCCTTGTAAATTCTGCCCGTGCCTGTTGGCACATTGTAAAGTGTGTGTTTTTATCTAATGTGTTTTATTATAATACAAAGGTTATTTTTATAGAATACCTTGTGTGGAGTTTCCTTTGTGGTGGGCCTTGGGTGTTGTTGCTGGGTGCGCGCGCAAACGCTTTACACATCGCCTCAGAGATAAGCCTGACTGCTCGTGCCAAGCTACCAAGGGGGTGAGCAGGGGTTATCTTTGGCGTGTAACTTCCTTGCCCTGACTAGACTGGTGGTTTCTGCCTGACTTTGGCGCAAGCTTTAGCCAACCGGAAATCGCCAGGTCTAACAGTAATGATGATGACGTTAAGGTTTCGAGGAAGAACTTTAAAGCAAGTGACGGTCATGATGGATTCGGGGGCGACAGGCAACTTCTGTGATTTACAATTTGCTGAGAAGATTGGATTAAAAGCAATCATGAAGGAAAAAAGCGAGGCAGTCAGAGCGGTCGATGGAACTAATCTTTCATCAGGGCCCATAGTGAGTCATACGGAACCAGTGGAATTGGAATCTGAGGAAGGTCATCGAGAAAGTTTACAATTTAATTTAATTGATGCTCCACAATTCCAATTGATTCTGGGGCTACCATGGCTCACTGAACACAACCCTACCATCGATTGGGCTGCGCGTACAGTAACTCTAAACTCTAAATACTGTCAAGAAAACTGTTATCACGACCCTCAACCTTATCAAGTAAAGACGCCGGCTTTTCATTTGAGTGAAAAAGAATCCGCACTCTGTGTGATAAACACCATTGAACTGCCAGAGGAATACATTGAATACGAGAAGGTTTTCAGTGAAGCAGAGGCTGAGAAGCTACCCCCACATAGGGGCTACGATTGTAAAATTGAACTAGAGCCAGGAAGCAATCTCCCTTGCAGCAGAATTTATGCTTTGACTGAGCGGGAAGATGAACACTTGAAGAAATATTTACAGAAGTATTTAGAAAATGGATTTGTCAGACCATCACAATCTCCAGTCTCTTCTCCACTTTTTTTTATCCCGAAGAAGAATGGAGAATTGAGAACGTGTATAGACTACAGGGCAATAAATCGGATAACTGTTAAGAATCGTTATCCATTGCCATTAATCTCTGTGCTGTTGGACCAGGTAAAGGAAGCTAAGATCTACACCAAACTAGACTTACGAGGGGCGTATCATTTGGTCCGAATACGTGAAGGAGATGAATGGAAAACAGCATTCAGAACCAAGCACGGGCTTTTTGAATATCAAGTAATGCCCTATGGTTTGTGTAACGCCCCAGCTGCCTTCCAGCATTTCATTAATGATGTATTAAAAGAATTCATTGATCGAAACGCCATCGTGTACATTGATGACATTCTCATCTACTCGAACACAGTAGAAGAACACACAGAGCATGTGAAGAAGATCTTGCAGAAACTACAGGAAAACAGTTTGTTTGTCAAATTGGAGAAATGCGCCTTCAGTGTTTTCTCGGTGGAGTTTTTGGGGTTTGTGCTGGCACCTAGCGGAGTGACCATGGATGAGAACAAGATTAAGGCAGTGTTGGAATGGGAGTCTCCTAAAAATGTAAAGGATGTTCAGAGCTTCATTGGATTTGCGAATTTTTATAGGAGATTCATTCCAAACTTTTCTCAGAAATTGGTTCCAATGACTAGATTACTCAAGAAGGGAGTAGATTTTGAATGGTCCTCGGAAGCAGACGAAGCATTTAATCAGCTAAAAGAAGACTTCACCACAGCACCAATATTACTACATCCAGATCCATCAGAGCCATTTTTTGTGGAAACTGATGCCTCCAATTGGGCATTGGGAGGTGTGTTGTCGCAAAGACACAAAAGCACAGGACAACTGCATCCAGTAGCCTATCGTTCCAGGAAATTAACAGCAGCGGAAGCCAACTACACCATTACCGAGAAAGAGCTGTTAGCTATTAAGGATGCGTTCAAGGAATGGAGGCATTACCTGATGGGGGCAAGGCATGTTGTGACCGTATATACCGACCATCGAAACCTAAAGTTTCTGAAGTCAGCCAGAACTTTAACCCCCAGACAATTACGCTGGTCCTTATACTTTGCGGATTATGATTTTGTCATTACCTATCGTCCTGGTTCACAAAATGGTAAGGCCGATGCCTTGTCCCGAAGAGGAACAGGAGAGTTTTCAGAAGAAGTCAAGGTACAGACCATCTTACCAGCAGAAAAGATAATTGGGGCTGTTTTGAGTGAGTCGCCAGAAGAACAAGATCCGGTATCAATGACTATGGTAGAAATGGAGAGTTGGGTCGCAGAAGATCCAGAGCGGGAGATACGAGGAGGTTTACCATATCATCAAGGAGCACTTTACCTGCCAACCCGTGAAATGCAGCAGAAAGCTCTGAAAGAAAGTCATGATGACATATTGGCTGGGCATAAGGGCATTGCAAAGACTGAAGACTTGGTGAGACGGCGTTTCTGGTGGCCCAGCATCGCCAAAGATGTGAGACAGTATGTAACCACTTGTGAGACTTGCGCTAGGGGAAAGTCGGAGCGGCTTGCGCCTAAGGGGTTACTTCACCCATTGCCAACCCCCCCTCACCCGTGGCACACAATAACTTTGGATCTCATAGTTGAGTTACCATCTAGTAAGGGGTATGACACAATTTTGGTGTGTGTAGACGCATTTACTAAGATGGCTCACTTCATACCTCTAAAAGGGGTTCCCACATCAGCAACCTTGGCACAGGCTTTTAGTCAGAACATAGTTCGGGCCCATGGTATCCCTAAGGTTTTGATATCAGACAGAGGTTCCCAATTTTTATACCACTTCTGGAGAGCCTTTACACAAAAGTTGGGTATTGATACTAGGTATACCACCAGCTACCACCCAGAAACCGATGGCCAAACCGAGCGAACCAATCAGGAACTTGAGCAGTACCTAAGGTTGTGTTTGTTAGACCAAGAAGGTGATTGGCCGGATTACTTGTGGGCAGCAGAGTTTGCTCATAACAATGCAAAAAATATGTCCACCGGTTACTCTCCTTTCTATCTGAACACAGGCAGGCATCCCCATCAATCTTTAAGCTTTCAAGATGTAGACGTTCCCGCGGTAACTGATTTGGTAGAACATCTAACACGAGTACATAAATCAGCCACAGACAATTTAACCAAAGCAAAGGCCAGTTATAAATTCTATGCAGATAGGAGAAGACGAAAGGAACCAGATTTACAGGCAGGGGATAAGGTTTGGTTAAACACGAAGAACCTTAGACTCAAGGGAGTGAGGAAATTTCAGCCTAGATTTGTAGGCCCTTATTTGATTGAGAAGAAGCTAAGTTCGGTTAATTATCAGCTTCAATTGCCTAAAGGCTTACGGGTTCACCCCGTATTTCATGTCTCACTATTAAAAAAGGTTTCAGATGCATTAAGAGTAAAAAGACCCCCGAAACCCATCCAAACCGAGCAGGGAGAAGAATTTGAGGTACATCAGGTATTAGATGCTAAGGTACGAAAGGGTCAATTGTATTATTTGTTGGATTGGAAGAACTATGGGCCTGAGGAAAGATCCTGGGAGCCATCCTCTAATGTTCATGCACCTCATTTGATTAAGGAGTTTCATAGAAGATTTCCAAATAAACCCAAGCTGGGAGGAAGCTCTTTGAGAGGGGGTACTGTCAGGGCCATCAAACCACGAGTACTTAGGAAATCATCATTCAGGGTTAGGATATTACGAAATAATGTCCTAAAGAAGCGCAGTCCTCTCAGTTCACACAGAGTTCAAATGATTCCCAAGATGGCTGCCGAGATTGGATCGCTGGAACAGCAGGTTAGCGCTCTAGCAGCGCTTGACAATCACGATGTTACAGGTGCGCGGCCGTTACAACGGCGCACTTCACCAAGTTACTGAGGAGATTAGGTCGTGCTTCAGAGACGCGTCGCGAAGTTTAGTCAGGGAATAAATTCGTCGCGTTCTACGCACTAGCAAAAGTCGAAGCTGAATCCTGAGAGAAGAAGTTATCGATTAATAGAAGTTTCCAAGTAAGACTGTCCCAGTATTAGCATAATAATTGCTGTTGAAGAAAAGATGTACTTTAGTTTTTGGTTCCAGTTTTTCATCTCGTGCCACAGAATATAAAGCTTGACATCCTAGAGAAACTCAGCTCCAGCCCAGGAAAATATAGCGTTAGAATACAAGACTGAAGAAGCATATTAGGGCAGAGAGTTCAGAGTAGACAAGGAGTTTTCCCGGTAGAAGGAGAGTATATAGATACATTGTTCGATAGACACACTCAGCAACAACTTCCTTACCAAAATAGAATCCAGTAGAAGATTGCAACTAGGGTCAAGAGGGTAAGGAACCCACCTCCCCTAGAAGAAGATAATAAGAGCTTAGAAAAGAAGTGGGAGGAGTTGGAATTGCAGTAACATTGTTCCCTATTTAGTTGCAGCAACAACTAGAGATTACAAGATAGAAAACAAAAGAAAGAAGAGGAGCATTGGTCACAAAAGGATAGGGTAGGTACTCTGAGGGAGAATACATAGTACACACACACAAGACATCAGAGAAAAGAGGCACCAAGAGTATAACTATCCTTTTCTTTATTAGAGAAGATAACACCTATCCTGTCCACCAGAAAATAGATGGGCGATCAACCGAAGAACCGAGAAGGTTGAAAAGTGGCTGTCTCTTCTCTGTCCAATTCCCCTTTCCCCCTCCAGAGTTCCTCAGTGTCACCGCATACTAAGGGCGTTGAGCACTGGGAAGGCTGGGAGTGGCATTGGGAACTTTCAACATTCTGCTCCCGAGCGTGAAGAACTTGGCACCCTGACACCTTCCCAGAGAGCTGGAAACACGCTGAGATCAACGCCCTACTCAAAAACCCAAGGCAGACCCAGGAGACCTCAAGAAGTACCGGCTCATCTCTCTGCTCCCGTTCCCGGCCAAGGTCATCGAGAAGATCGTCAACAGACAGCTAACCCGATACCTCGAAGAAAACAGAATCCTGGACCCTTCCCAGTCAGGGTTCCGCAGCAACCACAGCACCGAGACCGCCCTCATCGCCGCCACCGACGACGTCAGGACCCTGCTGGACAATGGTGAGACCACAGCACTCATCCTCCTAGACCTCTACGCCGCCTTTGACACCGTCTGCCACCACACACTACGTGCACGCCTCCACGCTGCAGGGATCTGAGACAAGGCTCTGGAATGGACCACCTCCTTCCTCCTGGCAGAACCCAGAGCGTCCGCCTCCCCCCATTCTGATCCGAAGCCTCCAAGATCATCTGCGTTGTACCCCAGGGATCCTCCCTCAGCCCGACACTGTTCAACATTTACATGGCCCCGCTCGCACACGTCGCCCGACAGCACGACCTCAACATAATCTCCTACGCCGACGACACTCAACTGATCCTCTCCTTCACCAAGGACCCCATCACCGCCAAAGCCAACGTCCACGAAGGATTGAAGGCCGACTGGATGAAGATCAGCCGCCTGAAGCTGAACTCGGACAAGATGGAGGTCCTCATACTCGGCTCCAACCCTTCAGCCTAGGACGACTCCTGGTGGCCGACAGCACTGGGGGAAGCCCCGACACCCACCGACCACGCACGCAACCTGGGAATCATCCTCGACTCAACGTTCTCAATGACCAAGCAAGTCAACGCCGTCTCCTCCTCCTGCTTCAACACCCTCCGCATGCTCCGCAGGATCTACAAATGGATCCCGACAGATGCAAGAAAGACAGTCACCCAGGCCCTCGTCAGCAGCAGACTCGACTACGGAAATGCCCTCTACGCGGGAGCCCCGACCAAGCTCATCAAACGACTACAACGCATCCAAAATGCGTCGGCACGACTGATCCTCAATGTACCATGCCACGACCTCATCACCCCCCACCTGAGAAACCTACACTGGCTCCCCGTCAACAAGAAGATATCCTTCAAGCTCCTCATCCACGCACACAAGGCACTCCACAAGACCGGCCCAGCCTACCTCAACAGACGACTCTCCTTCTACATCCCCAACCACCAGCTACGCTCCGCCGACCTCTCACTCGCCACCATCCCACGCATCCGAAGAACAACCACCGGCGGGAGATCCTTCTCCCACCTCGCCGCCAAGACATGGAACACCCTCCCGCTGAGCCTACGACAGACCCAAGACCTGCTAACCTTCAGGAGGACACTCAAGACCTGGCTGCTCGACCAGTAGCGCCCCCCTCCCAGCGCCTTGAGACCCTCGCGGGTATGTAGTGCGCTTAACAAATGACTGATTGATTGATTGATTGATTGAATACACTTCCAAAAGCTGAATATATGGTTTTTGAGTGCCGTGTGACAGGAGGACACTCAGGTTACGTAATGTGAAATTTGGATTGAATGAACATGGGACAAACTACAACACAAAGAAGCCACATAAAATACTAGGTATATAGACCAGACGAGCTGGGATTACCATCGCAGCGCCAAAACTATAGCAAATATTTAGCAATAATAAACAATAATAATTTAGCAATAATCATAGAGATGTTTTGGGACTTTTTGCACCTACCGTCTCACGAGATGCAGGGCAGGGACGGCCTCTGGAGCATTTCCCCACTGCCGTAGTTGGTGCTGGCGGCCTCTCCCAGGTACACACAGCTGGACCTCCTGTGGGGCCATATCACTGCTGGGCACCTTCTCTTCAGCCGCCCTTCCTTGGATGGCCTCCCAGAGATTACCAAAGTGATCCGGGCTGAGGGACAGAAGAGAGCTTACCAGCCTGGCCAGAAAAGCGTAGACGGGGTGAGCAGCAGGAGACAGGGAGCCCAGATTGGTGATGGACTGCAGACTGGCCAAGATGGTGAAGAGCAACAGCCGCACCACGGGTTGGTCCTCAGCGGGCTGATGAAATGAAACTCAGCCATTCCACATGCCCTCAGTGGGGCAAGCATCGTCAGTGTTCCTCATCTCACTCTCAGAGCTACTCACAGCCTGGCCGCCCTGCTCATTGCTTTTCCTGCTGCCGCCCTCAGCAGTAGCAATACTTGCGGCAGGCAGGGAGGGGAATGCAGCCAGGGCGTGCACGCAGTTAAAGGACACCACAGGAACAGCTGTCCTACCCTCCCCATTGAAACTGCGCTCTGATGCGCACACGTGCCAGCCTTCCAAAGGTGGCTGTTGTTGATTTGAAGCAGCAGCGGCAATAGCGCTCACGCCAGGCAGCCCCAGCCCACCTGCCGCCCTTGCTCTGATTGGCTGATTGGTGTCAATGGTGAGTGCTGCAACTGTGGGAGTTGACGTCTGCCAGGGCCAAGAGCAGCAATATATGTAAACATGTGTACTGTATAGGGTGTGTGTGTTGGTAAACTCCACTATGTGGCGCTTGTCGGAGTTTTTGTCAAACTCCACACTCAGATCGGAGCGCGGAGTAACAAAAAATCTGTGAACTTTGCCGGCTGAGCGGGGTGACCACCCACCCCTACATACCATAATGCAGCAAACCACAACACATACAATACCAACCCTGAAGTGCACCATACCATTTAGTACCAAACCACAACACATACTATACTATACCTGAAGTGTACCATACCATATTGTAGCAAACCACGACACATACCGTGCCACACCTGAAGTGTACCATACCATAGCATACCACACCACAAATGTACTATACCATACCTGAAGTGTATCACATCATATCGCACCCTACCACAACACATATTGTACCATACCTGACCAAACTGTGCACCATACTCTAATGTGCTATATCCTCCCATTACCACGACACATACTATACCATACTTGACTAGCGTGTACACCTTACTATCAAACCACAATGCTTCTATGACATATCAAGTTTAAAAATACTGCGATACATAAACACTGCAGGAAAAATGTTAAGGACAAAAATATTCTCTTCACATACTTCTTATGTAAAGTACAATAATATTTACTACAAGAATGTCACCAAAAATACAATTTGAAACACTTGGGGCCTTATTACAATGGCGGTGAGACCGCCACTGGCAGGCTGTCTCTATCCCCACTATCGTAACCAAGTTTACCACCTGCCGTATTACAGTGTTGGGCGGATGTGTGGTGGTCGGAATGACTGACCGCCACGGGTCCAACAGTCGGAATGATTCCGATTGCCTGGCAGACCGTTCTTCATCCCCAGAATGGCGGCGTTGCCTGTCAGGCACCGCCGTGGGAATTACAACCTCCCTTTCCACCGGTCGTTCTGCGGCATTCAACCTGGCGTGAAACGGCTGGCGGAAACAGATTTGGGGGCCTGTAGGGAGCCTCCCTTACCCCACGGGCTGGTACATGGGCATTGGGGGGCACCTATGGTGCCCCCCTACATATCCTTGCACCTCATATGTCAGGTGTCCCTATTTTGCATTGTGGTGGGAGCTGCAGCCAGCAGCACCCACCGCAATGCAAAACATAGGCATTGCGACCGCCGTGATGATGGTCGCATTGTAGTGCCTCTTACGGGACCGACGACAGCATGTCGGGCAGTCCCATTTTTGTTCCAGTTGTGGGCAGATGTAAGTCTGCCTGTCATTGTAATCAACCCCATTGATAGGAATATATATTTAAAAATATTTAACATTAAAATAGCTTTAAAAATAAATTAACTTTAACCAAAGTTACATTAAAAATATAACAGAAAAAACTGAAATGTAATAGCCTATAAAAAAGAAAAGAAATATATGACTTCGAAAGAGTGAACAAAGAAAATCGATTCTAAAATACATTGGTGAATTATTTAAATAAATAGAAATGTAGTAAAAGTAACATTTCTCTAAAAATAAGAAAAACATAAAAAACAGCAAATATAAGTAGACAATTAAAATAATTAGAATCTTTAAAGTTATAAAACAAAAATATATACAAAATACTAAAAACAAATGCAATTTTCTAAACATTCAGATAAAAATACGTTAAAATAATTACTGATATTTATGTAAATAAAATCCTAAAAGCATAAATACAAATGTATACAAATTAAAAACAAAGAAACAAAATACATTATTAGTACATAACATTTCTCGACAAAAAAATAAGGAGGAGGTAAAATAAAAATATAAAAAAGAAAATAATTAAGCACATTGAAATTAAATCACATAAACACATCAAAGATTACTAAAACAAATACAAGTTTTTAAGCATGCAAATAAAAATATACTTTGAAAAACATGCAAATACTAATGTAAAGATATCCTTAATTATTAATTCAAATACATAAAAATTAAGAACAAAAAAATAAATCTCTAACTAAATATAAAAAATTATGTTTTTAAAAAATGTCAATAATACGAGAGAGCATAAAATATGTATAAGTAAAAATGTAATGTGCTTAAAATGTGTATGTATGTAAAATTGTAAATTAAAATGTAAAGTAATATAAACAAAAATGTATAACATTAATATACATTATTTAGACACCTAATTAACATAATTATAAAAAAATATGAACGCTTCATAAAATGTATATAAAATATAAATATTTATTTAACACTCCCCTTACTGCCACACAAACCAAACAGCCCACTGAAAATAAAAAATAAAATATTTATTTATAATTTGTGAAGCACAATAATACAAACAAAATGGAGAAAAATAATAAATAGCAAAAATATTGAATAATATTTGAAAACATTTACAAAACAACCAAATGTGCCTATTTTTTCAAAAATATATTTCAATTAATTTGCATAGTAAGTAAAAAAAATTAACAAATTGAACAATAATAAATTCATGGAATACAAGAAAAAATAAATTATATATATATATATATATATATATTCACTGAAAAAACCATGGGTTTCACACACGTTATAGTTAGGAATTAGCATTTAAAAAACCTTAGAAATTCACTGAAAAAACCATAGGTTTCACACATGTTATAGTTAGCTGGACATTTTACTCGTAAAAAACCATTGAAATTGCCCCGTTATAGTTAGTTCAGCTAACTATAACTCGCGCGCCCGCAATGCACTGCTGATGACGTCACATATTACATCACTCATGACATGGTCAGTGACATCACTCATGACATCACTGATGACATCTCAAATGACATCACTGATGACCTCACTGATGACATCATCCTTGTGATAGAGTGGCAGACCTCCTCTCACCCTAATATAACCTTTGATACACACATACAAAAATAGAGACTAAAATTTACAAACGAATTGACATACCAATACCAGTAACAACAACCTCTTCAGTAATTCTAAGATCCACATACACATCCATTCATTCACCAACTGTTCAATACAGTCACTCATACATGTACTCACTCATCATATGTACTCATACACCTATACATCCTGTCACACAATGCCACTCATCCATAGAGTTACTTACACACATAGTCACTCATGCTAATAAAGAATCAAACATCCATTTACTTGCATATACAGTTATACACACACCACCACACTTACTTCTACAGAAACTTACACATACTTAGTCTTTTAAACAATCACTTATAGAAACACATACTTATTCATACAGGAACTCTTTCAATCTCTCACTCTCACATATACTCACTTATATACACAATAGTCACATATACTAGTTTAAAACATATGTAGTTACTCATAAAGACACTATTGAGACAGTCATTCACTCACTAACACACCCATACACACACTCATCCACCCATACAGTCCTGCACACATGCTGTGTTCAACACATACAAACAGTGAGTCACTCATTCATGCACCTATGCACTACGTAATACCCTCCACCAAACCATGCAGACACTCATACTGATACTCAAAAAACCAACTAATATCCTATATAGACACCCATGTAGCTATTCACCAACCCATGCAGCCACTTATACACAAAGTGAGAGACTGATACAGATATTTACATATTTAAACATTACTCACTAAGCCATGTATTCACTATGATACACTTAATCAGTCAGTTACACAATCAATTTTTCAAAAAGAAATCATCCATTTAGACAGTAATATACCCATTTATTGTTCCATCGACCTTGAGATATACATATATAAAACATATTTAATTTTCAGAAAAACACACATTCACTGGATGATGTCATCAGTGAGGTCATCAGTGATGTCATTTGAGATGTCATCAGTGATGTCATGAGTGATGTCACTGACCATGTCATGAGTGATGTAATATGTGACGTCATCAGCAGTGCATTGCGGGCGCGCGAGTTATAGTTAGCTGAACTAACTATAACGGGGCAATTTCAATGGTTTTTTACGAGTAAAATGTCCAGCTAACTATAACATGTGTGAAACCTATGGTTTTTTCAGTGAATTTCTAAGGTTTTTTAAATGCTAATTCCTAACTATAACGTGTGTGAAACCCATGGTTTTTTCAGTGAATTTGCAAGGTTTTTTAAATGCTAATTCCTAACTATAACGTGTGTGAAACCCATGGTTTTTTCAGTGAATTTGCAAGGTTTTTTAAATGCTAATTTTTTTTTTTTCTTCTATTTTTTCTAACATATTTTTATTTTAATTTTCTTACCTTTTATAAAGACTATGATTAAATTTATAAAATTCTTTAATATGTTTTTTTTAATATATTTTTTAAAATAAACATGTAAAATTTATTTGCAGTACTTTTTTTCTATTTTTTTTTATTTTTTTAGTACGCGTACCGCAAGCTGCTTGCGTATAGTTACGCAATTTGCGTAGCCGCGCGTACTCCGCGTGGGACGCGTACGCGTGTACGCTACACGCGCACGTTACGCGGAAGTGCCGGGGAGTGACTGTTATGCGCATGCGCGCAAGCGCGTGTCTTTTTTACGCGCATGCGCACTTTTGCCGTAAGCGTACCGTAAGCGTACCGTAAGCGTACGGTAGGTCATGTGATCACATGTGATCATGAAACACAACTTTTGATTGGTTGAAACTACTTTCAGTTCTAGAACTCTCCTACACCACACCCATTCCCCTCATTTCTGCTTGTGATCCCTTGGGAGAAGGAGCTGGTTTGTCTTTGGGATACGATGGCAGAACAGCAGAGCTCTTCTGAGAGTGAGGCTAGCACTAGCAGCACTGTCTTGAGGCAGAGATCGAGGAAACAAAAGCCCTCTTATGTATGGGATTATTTTACTTTTCCTGAAGGCCAGCAAAAGGTGAATGCACCCTTAGTAACTTGCAGGCTGTGTCAGCGTGTACTTTCTAGAGGTAATCCTGACAGGAAGTATTCCTTTGGGAATCACACCATGAAGAGACACCTCAAGGATGTACACAGAAGGACACATGGTCATCTTTTTGGAGGTAACTCTTCAGAAAGACAAGCCAGTACATCCACAGCAGCTCAGCCTGGACCATCATCTGCAGGGCTGACTCCTTCTTCTGCAGGTCAGGTGAGCCCTTCATCTGTGGGGGGAGAATCTCCTTTTGCTGGCCCACTGGAAATGAACCCTCGATTTCGGAAGGTTGATATTCGATGCACATTTTGTCAAGATCTAATTTGCCATAGGGAGACCAGTGTTTCCCTAGTGAACAACAAAATAGATCAGCACATTTGTTGCTTTGAATAATTTTCCCATGCTTCCTTTCCTCTGTCCCTGCATGAACACAACGGTTCTTTTAAGAGCCAACCTTATCTTGCATCTTTTTTTTACATATGTTTTTAAAAACTTTTTTTTATTTTTTTTTACCGTACGCATACGGTGCGCGTACTTTTTTTTTATTTTTAAAAAAAAACACTAAAAATCATTTATCACATTACAAGGTCCTTGAGAGACTACTATTATTATTATTGACTTACCATACTCACTCAAAAAAATATTTATTCATTTGTTTTTTAAAAAAATACTTTTAAAAATGGTTCTAGTTTTCGAAACTTTTCTATATCTATCTGGAAAAAAAGAAAAAAGTATTAATATTTTTAAAACAATTTATAATATAGTACACATATTTACATTTTTTTCAAAAAAATATTTTTGCCTTATTTTTGCTGTTTTCAGAATATATTGCATTTCACTATAAATTGTGAAAGCAATTGCATTCATCATTTTACAGCGGGCAAAAAAAAATAACAATCACAAAGATTGTATTAAAAAAGCCCTGATTCTCTTTTTACTTAAACTTAACATTATAGAAATGCATAATATTCTAAAAAAATATCATCTAATACCAATACTTATTTCTTTAAAATACCGTCTGATATGTTTGTTTCAGAAGTATAATCACAATATTATATCTCAAATAACTCCAAAATACATCTAATTCCATTTCCTTTAGACCAAATAGTAATTTAAAAATTTTTTTTGGAATAAATTTCCAACGGTAATCCAATAAAATTCTAAAGTTTAATTTGTCCAGATCTCACCGATTCTCTGTAACATTTTGGTTCACGAAAATTTTTTGAATAATTTATTAAGTCCACAATAGAATTGGTTACTTTTCCGCATGGCCAAATAGTAATTTTTTAAATCATTTTTGAAAAAATTTCCAATGGCAGTCCAATAACATTCCAAAATTTAAATTGTGCAGATGTTACCGATAATCTCTAAATTATTGGTTTTTCAAAGTTTCATTAAAAATTAAAAAAGTCCACATTACAATTGGTTATCTTTCCATTAGGCCAAATGATAATTTAAAAAATCTTTTTTCTACAAAATTGCAATTATTTTGTCGAGATCTTGCCAAATCTGTCTAAAATTTAGGTTTCAGGAAGATTAGATAGGAATTTGCTAAATCAAAAGGCAAACGTTGTTTGAAAATCAATTGGGAATCATTACACAGTGTCCAGCCTTTTTCACATTTAAGATAAACTGTGTAATGTCCAGAAGTAACAGTAGGTCCATCATGGAAAATTATTGCAACAGTTACAAAAGTTTTTCCTGAAATTGATAATTGCTGTCCTGTAAACTTCTTTATTAAAGTATCCAATTTTGAACCATCAGCTCTACATCGTTGCATCATTAAAATTACATACTGTCCGTATTCCTTTAAAATTAATGTTGAAAACATGTCAGAATTACACTCACCACATTTCATGCTATGATTAGCATCTTTAACTAATTTTGCAAAAGTGACTGTTTTACTCTCTGGCAATGTCAAATAAATAAATCTTTAATTATCAACAATAGAGCCACATATATTATAACAATTATCACAACTATGTTCCCATTTATAAGAGAGACCAAAAAAAATGTCAATGGGAACTCCTTCTTCTTCCACTACCTGAAGAAAATACATCATAAATTCATGTGCATCTTGCTGTTCATTTTGAGAAAACTGTGTTCGTCCTGAACATACATCTAAAAGTTTTCTAATTTCAGTAGCACTTTCTATTTGAGTTTTATCTTTACTCAGCTTTTGAAAAAGGAGACTCAGCTCTGAACAGAATCTTTTTCCCTGATTTACTATTATCTGCTCTTGCAAACTTTCCAGATAAAATGCAACATTCAGCACTACATTTGCGTAGCAGTTGACACCAGAGCTATTTTCAAAATGACATCCTACAACCTGTTCTTCATTTTCCTTTTTCTTTTTGCTTGCAATTACATCACTCCTCTTTTTTTTCCTCTTCTCTACATCTTCATTACAGATATTCTCATTTTTTCTTTTACGAGAAACTACACGTTTCTCCAACACAGGATACTGACCTAAATGAGGAGCATAGCTTCTTCTTAATCTATTATACTCCTTTACACAGTTTGTATCAGCACTAACTTTTGAGTCATCAAAGTCTATCATGAATAAACCTGATAATGTTTTCACTCGTGACAAAGCTACATAAGCCATACCCTCTTTGAACACAGTTGAACCAATGTTCACAAATGCACAATCTACAGTCAATCCTTGAGACTTGTGAATAGTTACAGCATATGCTAGAGAAAACGGAAACTGCTTCCTACGTACATATAAGTCTTTCACAAGCATAAAACGTACTGTACAACGACAAATATCTTTAACTTCTTCTATCTGATCAAATTTTATTTTTAAACATTCAACTCCTTCTTTTTTCTGATAATTAATAAAACCCACAACTCTTCCCATCGCTCCATTAACTAAACCTTTTTCAACATCCAAATTTCTCCTTAAAAATACTCTACAGTTCATGCAAACATATAGATTTTTTTCTAATCCAGCTGTTTTGGAGATGTTCTTCTCTAGTGAGTCCAATTTATTTTTCATTTTGCCTGTTACTGTGACAGTAATTCTTCCATCCTCAATTTTGTCCACTGCTTCCAATTTCCTGATCTCTTCCTTTTCCAATTTCAAAAGCTCCTCATTGAATATTGAGCATTCACGTAGAGTTGGCATTAAGCAGATGACACTTTTGTTTTCTGCAATGTTCTTGTATATCTTCTCTGCAACTATTTCTTCCTTTGGAAATAAATTATGTAGCAGCCGACTCTGTAATGTTTTTTTGCCAACTTCTGTGAGTAGTCCAATCCTGATATCTTTCAGAATACTTCCATATTCTTCATCGTTTGCTTGCCTCATATTAGTAGTAAGTTCCTTGTACTCAAAGAAGGACCAAATATTTGTATTTCCGATGCTTCCCAATGACTTCTTCGTGTCTTCATGTGTGACAGTATTAAACACTGGTTGTCCTTTAACTGGAGTAAGTTGCAAAAGATCTCCAAAAACTATGACGTGTTTTCCACCAAATAACATGTCATAGTCTGTCTTCAAAATTTGCTGCATTCTTAAATGCACAAAGGCAAGCATTAAGTTTGATACCATGCTCACCTCATCAATAATGAGAACTTGCATCTTCTTCAATACTCTTGAAACTTCCAAGGATGCTTCTCCAGTTAGCTTGTTGAATTGTATTTTGTTCTCATGCTCCACTGGTAACATTAGCAAACGATGTAAAGTGATTCCTTTTATGTTATATGCTGCTAACCCAGTTGGAGCAGTAACCACACAAGACAAAGTAGAATCCTTTTTTTGCTTTAGGTAGCTTCTGATGACTTTTATTAGGAAACTTTTTCCAGTTCCAGCTTGTCCGCTTACATACATCCTGATTGGATGAAATGATGTGCATGAGCACTCTTTTTTTTCATGTAGAAATCCGTGATCAATTTTGTTTTTGATCTCTTCATAAATTTGTTGCTGCTCTTGATTCAGTTGTCTTTCCAAATTTTCTACGTCTATAAATTCTTCTTGAGCTTGATTCATAGCCGTTTCCACTTCATTCATGGCTATTGATGCTTCATTTTCAACGATTGGTTGTCCTAGGGGATCTTGACTGAGTGTTCCTGAACTTTGGCTGTCCTGAGAACTATCTCTAGCTATTTCTGCTGCAATTGTAGTTTCCTGTTCAATTTCTTCATTTAACATTTGCAGATAAGTTGAGAATGTACTGCATTGTATGCTGTCTTTGCAAGCATTAAAAGAATCTTCATAGCTCTGGAATTCTCCCAGTAGTTCATCCTCTGTACGCCATGGTTTAAACAACTGTAAAAGAGCCAAGTAGTAAAATTCCTTCTTGTCAGTAGTGTCGCAACTCAGCTTCCGGTGATTTATCAAACTTCCTTTTGTTTGCTTCACCAAACATCCTTCTTCACCAGCGACTTTATATTTTCCATTGTTGATGTCTTCTGCGGCTTTCCGTGAATAAATGTAGTTCTGCAGCACTTCATAGAGACACATGTTCTCCAGATGATGACTTCTCTTGGGATAATATGTGTCCAACATGTTTGTTTTCAAAATATCTGTACTTTCTGGGTCATTCTCGGCCAAATATTCAATTTCTCCTACAGATTTCAGTACCCGATTTCTCATTGCTGCAAGGCCTAAACTTGCCCAAATTATTCTTCTTGACTTCGAGTAGAGACTTGCAGAAGATAACCTATCTGAACATTCGTAGGATCCAATTTCTCGATGCGATAACATCTTTAAACTGAAACTGTACAGCTTCTTACTGACAGTCTTCTCGTGAGAAATCTCTTCCCACATTTCCTTCAATTCAGTTTTTTCTGATTTCGTAATGTAAGACGTTACATATCGAGCAACAGCAATGGAATTGTCAGCTACATACTGTATATCCATGTTAGCGTTCCACATGGATAAAATGACTGGGTTGTAGTCATTTATATTTTTTGATTCTTCTTTTCTTTTTAGGTTGTAGGTATTCTTAGGTGATTTTCTTGTGATAGTATGTCTCACAGCTGACATAAAACTGTTGACTCTTCCATTTGAAAGAACAGGTCTAGGAAATCCAAATCGACATTTAGTGTAGTATTTTTCTTTGCTCTTGTATTTCCGTCGACAGTATTTTCCACACCGATGACTTTGGAAACGTAAAACTTGCTCCTTTAACTTGTTCTCTTCTGTGCTTTTTGGTATAGCACATGTTGCATATTCTTCAATGTAAGATAACACTGCTTCATCAGCATCTGTTCCAAACTTTGGGGCATCCTTGATCCACAACAGCATATGAATATGAGGAGCACCTCTTGCCTGGTACTCTTTTCTCCAAAAGAAATCCACTACTTCTCCAAGGGGTGGATTTTTTTTATTGCAGATGAAGGACATCATAGCCTCAAATCTATGATTGAAATATCTGCAAACATTAACCGGATCCAATGAGCACAGTTCTCCTGCTGTCTTGTATTCGATGTTTTTAATGTTTGAATTGGCCTCTCGTAGAAAATCCAGTAAATCATCCCAAGCGTACTCGGCACAGCTTAGGGTAAGGAACCATGTTGGTGTTCCTAAATTCCGTAACATGCATTTTAGTTCACCATGGCGTCGGTACCAATATTCATTTGTCCCAC
This sequence comes from Triturus cristatus, assembly GCF_964204655.1. Taxonomy (NCBI): domain Eukaryota; kingdom Metazoa; phylum Chordata; class Amphibia; order Caudata; family Salamandridae; genus Triturus; species Triturus cristatus. The sequence continues at coordinate 1,154,473,634 of NC_140594.1, forward strand.
GCTGACAAGCCATCAGATTGATCAGTTGTGTTTCCAAATGATCATCTCGGTGCTGCACTTTCTCCATAAAATCCTTAGCAGACACATTTTCTAAATGTACTCCACTTTTTAAAATGTGATTTACTGCATAAGACAGTGCAGACAAGTCGCTTTCAAATAAAAGATGGAACAAATAAGGAATACTTTGTCGAAATCTGGGATCTTCAGCATATAGTCTTGTAGTCCGATACTCAGAAGCTGGAATCTGTTCTGGACGTTCATCGTATCGTCCTCCTTTTCCTTTAGGAAACAGCTGGGGAAAACATCGAGCTTCCAAGCTCTCCTCCCATACACTCACGGGAGTTCCTTTTGCTTTCTTCATCTGAAAGAGATCAATATTGTCTCCCATAACTTCTTTCGAATGAAGAGGATGTATGCTAAAATGTTCATAAATTTCTTCTTCCTTTGACTTGTCCACTTTTTCAATTTGTCCAGTTGGTGTTTCTGTGTCTTCTTGTAAATCTTCTTCTTCTTCTTCTTCTATATAAATTGATTCATACCATTTGTTATTTTTTTTCAAATACAAATTTGCTCTTTGTACTTTCCGCACATCTACCAGCTCCTGCCAAATCTTCTTATTCTTTGTAGGTACACCATTAACCAGAATAATTAATGGTTCAGTTTCCAAAGTATCCGCATCAATAGTTTCCATATTTTTTTTCAAATCCAAGGGCAAATACACCACTCTACCTTTTAAACCTCTCAGTAAATCTGAAGGAGGTAATTTACCAGTTTTGGGCTCCATACGTACTATGGTCTGGAACGGATGAACACATTGAATGAGTATAGACTCATATGTATTTAATTCAGAAAGTTCAGCAGGAATAGCATCCAATTCTAAATTATTATGTACAGCTCTGGTCGGCATTCTATTTTCCTCTAACTTGTTGTAACAGTATTCACAAATACGCTGATCTTCACCCAATTCAAAACAATTTTCTAGAAATATATATGTGGCAAAATCCTTCCACTTATAATTATCTTCATTTTCACTCTTTCTGTAGAGATCAACATTCCTAGTTTGTTTTCTATAATGAGTTCTGCGGCAACAAATACAAGTAAAATTTGGTCTTTCATTAGAGACTATTGCAAATTTTGTTATGTGATCATTAAATGTGTTACTTACAGAGGGTTCTACATTCTCTTCCACTTCTTCCTCATTTACTGTGTCCTTCTCTGCACTGTTTTGTTCAGGACCAAAGTAACAAAACTGAATTTCATCAACAACCTTCTCTACATCTGATACCGTTCCTCGGAACAGAGCCCTATTCAATTCATTTAACTTTATTGCTGGACTTTTGGCAAAATACAACCGTCTCACAAACTTTCTCATTTCAGTATGATGAACAGCCAGCATCCTAAAATGATGGAAAACACTATTGCACACTTTTCTAGATAGACAAGCCAGAGAATGACCCTGCAAACCAGTATTCTCTCTCACTCTGCATGGATCCAGACTTTGAAGCACCTTAATCTTCTGTTTTACACTTTTTTTACTATATTCTCTTAGAAACTCTCGAAATTTGTCAATAGATTCCTGACGCACAGTGCAAATACTACTACAATTCCAAGTGTACACTGGGGCTTTAGGACGTCTCCCCATTGCCTCATCTGCCATCACTTGTACCTCATCTCTTGGAACCATTATCTCCTTCTCCATTATGCGACCATTTGTTACTTCGTATGAACGACCTCTGGTGTCAACTGCATGCAGCAAACTATTACTTTGAAAATAGCTCTCTTCATTAAAAAAAGGTTCACTACTTGAACTATGCATCCACTTTCCTAAAAACACTTTACAAAAGTTTGTTCTGTTTACTACTCTTTTCCTTTTGCTATGTGATTTCAGTACATTAACCATTTTGTCTAATGTACGCATCCTATTCAAAATTAATATGAATAGTTTCCTTTTTAATTCTAATGCCTTTGCTGCAATGGCTTCAATTTCATTTTTTCTCTTATAAAACTTTGTTTTTTTCTTATATTTCTTCACATCCTTTATCAAATTGGACATAACTCTTCTCTGAAACATTTTTCTACGTATCTCTTTAAACGCTGTTTTTCGGTTTATGTAAATCTTTTCAGTTGCAGAAGGTATATTTCCATTAACTAAATTCTCAATTTTTTCCTGTTCTGTTCGTTTCGTAACATTCTTTCCAGTACAGACATTTTGTACATTTTTCCTTGTTTTGAATATATTTTTAAGAAATTGTTTTTTCTGCTTACCAGAAGATTTTTTCTTTTTCCCAACATGAGCATCTTCTACTAACTTTGGTCCTCCAGTTGTCTTCAAATATAGTTTTTTTTTAGCATTTTTTGAACTCTGGATTTTGTAGGCATCTTAAATTTTGTTCACTGCTCTTCAGCAATACCTGAAAAAAACTAAAAAAAAATTCCTTTATTTTATTTAAATATATTACTACATTTCTTTTCACAATAGTCACAAAACGAAATTTCTTTGCCAATTTGAATGCACACTAACTGCTCTTTTTTTAGGGCAAGTGAAAATCACTTTTACAAACTGTCACATTATGAAACCACTTTTCAGATTTTTTAAAAAGCCCATGTCCAGACTGCTACACTACAGCAAGGGCAACCAGCCTTAGTGATGCTGAATGTATTTGCATTACAGACTGAAACCTGAAAACCCCACTCGCTTGTAAATACTGTGCATGATTATACATGGCAAGCACATGGGTGTGTGCTAAGAGTCTGCTTCTTCCCCCAAAAATTCGCTCCCCCTTTCCATCTAATGCAACTGTGAAATCACCAGAGCAATACGCAATAAATCTCTGCCTATAATTCCTCTCTGCACACAGAGTCATGTTTTCACATTAGTCCCAAAACGAAATTTCTTTGCCAATTTGAAAGCACACTTGCTGCTCTTTTTTTTTCGGGGCAAGTGAAAATCACTTTTACAGACTGACACATTATGAAACCACTTTTTTTGATTTTCTTAAATGCACATGTCCAAACTTCTTTTTCAGACCACCTCCATGTGTAACCTGGGTGGCTGCCTACACTCCAGCAAGGGCAACCAGCCTTAGTGATGCTGAATGTATTTGCATTACAGACTGAAACCTGAAAACCCCACCCGCTTTTAAATACTGTGCATGATTATACATGGCAAGCACATGGGTGTGTGCTAAGAGTCTGCTTCTTCCCCCAAAAATTCGCTCCCCCTTTCCATCTAATGCAACTGTGAAATCACCAGAGCAATACGCAATAAATCTCTGCCTATAATTCCTCTCTGCACACAGAGTCATGTTTTCACATTAGTCCCAAAACGAAATTTCTTTGCCAATTTGAAAGCACACTTGCTGCTCTTTTTTTTTCGGGGCAAGTGAAAATCACTTTTACAGACTGACACATTATGAAACCACTTTTTTTGATTTTCTTAAATGCACATGTCCAAACTTCTTTTTCAGACCACCTCCATGTGTAACCTGGGTGGCTGCCTACACTCCAGCAAGGGCAACCAGCCTTAGTGATGCTGAATGTATTTGCATTACAGACTGAAACCTGAAAACCCCACCCGCTTTTAAATACTGTGCATGATTATACATGGCAAGCACATGGGTGTGTGCTAAGAGTCTGCTTCTTCCCCCAAAAATTCGCTCCCCCTTTCCATCTAATGCAACTGTGAAATCACCAGAGCAATACGCAATAAATCTCTGCCTATAATTCCTCTCTGCACACAGAGTCATGTTTTCACATTAGTCCCAAAACGAAATTTCTTTGCCAATTTGAAAGCACACTTACTGCTCTTTTTTTTTCGGGGCAAGTGAAAATCACTTTTACAGACTGACACATTATGAAACCACTTTTTTTGATTTTCTTAAATGCACATGTCCAAACTTCTTTTTCAGACCACCTCCATGTGTAACCTGGGTGGCTGCCTACACTCCAGCAAGGGCAACCAGCCTTAGTGATGCTGAATGTATTTGCATTACTGAGTCCAACCTCAAACCCTTAAACTATTCTTTTTTTTTCCAGTACACCTTAATTTATTGTGAAAACATACTCCATATTATTTTACATGTTCCTCACATTTAAATTTCTCCCAAAACAGAAAATGATAAACGCAACTACAACAAAAACAATTTCCATTTCTATTATTCATTTCTTAAGTTACCACATACATCCCCTCTCAAACTCTAAACTCACCTTTAAAATTAGTTAGTTGTGAAAGAAATGTGACACTCAAACAGCAGATTATCAGAGCCAGGATCTCTGTTGTGTTCACCTCTCTCCTCTCAGCAGAACCAGATAATGGCAAACTTTCCCTCTATTTTTCCACACATATACATGTAAGTTTCAAATCTCAGTGCTTCCCCCTTTTTTTCAAATGTAATCACACATTTCTATTGGTTGAAAACCAACCCTTTTCCAAAAGTACCCTTCCCCCAACTTGACTTCTGCCTAGTACCCTTCCCCCAACTTGACTTCTGCCTGCTACCATAGCAACAGCTCATGGAACACTGCTGTGTTGAGTTAGGTCAGAAGTTCGCCAAACAATGTTTCAATTCCAGAGAGCAAGAGTGCTTGACTTTTCAAACCTAACAGCAAATCCATAGTACTGTTCTTTGGTTACACATTTTTTTGTACCAATACAAAACATGCTTCTATTAATTTACACATACAGCCTAGTTTTTATTCTAGAATGGTATGAAACAGCCAATCAGTTCTTTTTGTTTTGAAAAAAATATGTATGCCTCCATTTCCAAACTGTCTTTCTTTTCATATTGCCATTCTACTGAAAGACACCTCCTGAGTGCATCCAGTTCTCCTTTGAAGATGTTCACAGTGTGGATTGTAGGGCACAGCTATGTCTTCTGGAGTGAAAAGTTTGCAGAGAAAACAGATATGGTGAGAGACCTTGCTTTGCCAAATGTAGACATTAAATGGATTGGTCAGAGAGGGTTAAAGTGGCACCAATTGATGCCATTGGTGAAATCCTTCATGCAAATCCAACACCCTGACCTCATAATAGTGCACTGTGGTGGCAATGACCTAGGCACTTTGACTGGGGTAGGTCTGGAAATGCTTATGAAGGACACCTTTGCACAACTGTTTTCACTTTTCCCTAAAACTGCCTTTGTGTTTTCCAACATATGCCAAAGGCAAAAATGGAACTGGTCCAATCATTTCTGTCCACAGATTGACAAAGCAAGAAAGCAAGTCAACAAATCTGTTTCTGCTTTCCTCCGTGACTATGGTATGGGTGCCATTTACCACAACAACTTGCGTTATGACATGCAAGACATTTATAGAGGAGATGGTGTGCACTTCAATGATGAAGGGAACAGAGTCTTCCTTTTGAACCTTAGACTCTGCATCGTTACTTACTTGTAGGTACCACTAAAAAAATGACTTCATAAACACAACAGCTCTTTTTAGAGCTCCCTAATATCTTAACTCTTAATTCTTCATTTCATTTATTCATTTTTATTTTTTCTTCCGTACGCTTACCGTAAGCTTACCGTACGCGTACCCCGTGATTTTTTTAAAAATCAATAAATGTTTTTTTTGTACTTTTCTGTCCTTCTTTGACCCCCTTACAAATGTTAGGGGGGCTGTAACTCTCCTCATTGCCCCCTTTTCTTGTTTTCACTCTTTTTTTTCAGAGTGAAATACACAAAATGGCGGCCGCCGCTTCCTGGTTTCGGCCGATTCGAATGTTTACTAAGATCTAAGAGCCAATCAGAATCGCGCTCGCGCACGCCACCGTACGCTTACGGTAAGCGTACGGTAAGCGTACCGTAAGCGGGCTCAGATATATATTGATTTAAAGGCTATTTTCTCAGAATCTACTGAACAGATTTACACCAAACCTACAAAAGGCACTTCCTTGACCTAGGGACTACCTCTCTGCCAAATTTCGAGTAATTCTGTTCAGCCGTTCGGGCTGTAGCTCGTTCTAAAGGTCCTATGGAAAAATGCATGGGAAAAACGTGTTTTGGGACCCCCCTTTTATCTCAGCCCCCGCTTGACGGATCCCCCCGAGACTTTCAGGGTAGGAGCGGAGCGTAGTGCCCCACCTATTTTGAGAAATTCGCGAGGATTCATCGACCGGCGCCAAAGTTATTCAAAATAGAATGTTGCGGATTTCCTATGGAAAAGGGGTCCTAACTATAACTACCTACTGGCGACCGCCAGTAGGTAATATATATATATATATATATATATATATATATATATATATATATATATATATACATGTCCCAAAATATCCAATTTCAATGCGCTCTCAGTCACCAAGAAAAAGCCAAGTCCAGAGAGGTGCCAATAGGGGTGTTTATTACTCACAACGCGTTTCAACTCGTTGCAGAGTCGTGATCATGACTCTGCAACGAGTTGAAACGCGTTGTGAGTAATAAACACCCCCATTGGCACCTCTCTGGACTTGGCTTTTTCTTGGTGACTGAGAGCGCATTGAAATTGGATATTTTGGGACATTAACGAGCCGGCGTGCTCCGCCGGCATTTGCGCCACCTCTCTCAGGTCCAGCTGTCCAGAAGGAGCAACTACTTGGTATATATATATATATATATATATATATATATATAAATAAATATATATATTTAAAATATTTCCCATTCTCCACCCATAAAAATCCATCAATAAATTCAAAATGACATTCAAAAAATCCACAAATTTATGTCATTTCCACAGAAAACATGAAACCAAAATAATAATTGATAAAATAATAGAATACATGAAAAATACGTATTTACGTATACGAATGAGTTAAGTAAAATCAATAATAGTCCAATTTATCTGTTATACTTTATTAAATTAACAATGTATGGATTATCATAAAGTACATATATTTTAAAACACTTTCCACTCTACTCTCCTTCAAACCCAACAACTTGTGAATAAATAAAAAAATTAAAAATATTATTCTTTAAATAAATTACCAAGCCCAAAAAATAACTTAGAACACTAAAACTAATAAAACATTACAATAAAATCGAAAACTGATATGTATAATGATAATAGAGGAAACAATATTAAATACTTCAATATTTTAAACAAAGTAAAAAAACAAACGATATGGTTACATCCAATCTCATGTCCCATGATGAGATTGTCATCTCAAAATATTTTACCGATTTTAGTGCACCACGCTATTTTAACAACAATATTAATTTCGGAGTGCACTCTGAAATATACTATACAATACATTTTACTGTATCATTTTATGTCCTAGCGTACCATGACACATACTCTACCATTGCTAGCCAGCTTGTACATCATGCTATACAATAACATATCCCATCTTACCTTGACACATACTATACCATACTGGACCAGCCTGTGCACTATACCATACCATGCCAAACCATACATACTATACCATATAGTACCATTCCATGACTAGCAATATACAATACTTTACCATATCATATCCTACCATACCACAGCACATACTGTACCATACATAACCAAACTATAAACTATACTGTAATGTGTTATATCATACAATGACACATTCTATACCATACCTGACCAGCTTGTACACATTACTATACCATACTATGTACTTACATACCACAACACATACTATACCATACCTGATGAGTCTGTACACATTAATGTACCATTTCATATTCCACCATACCATGACACATACTATACCATACCTGCCCAGCCTGTACATCATACCATACCATACCATATTATACCATTCCATGACATGCACTATATCATACCTACCATACCACGATGCACACTATACCATACCTGGCCAGCCTGTACACCATGCCATACCTACCATACCATAACATTTTATACAATTCCATGAAACGCACTATATCATCCCTACCATACCACATCACATACTGTACCATACCAAACTATATACCATACTGTAATGTGCTATAACCTTCCATACCAAACTTGACCAACGTATACACCATACTGTACCATACCATATTGTACAATGCCTCTACACATACTATACTGTACTTGACCAGTTAATACACAATCTTGTGTGAAATTATATTGTACCATATCATGACATATACAACACCATACCTCACCAGCGAGTACACATTACTGTTCCATAGTCTCTTCTACCAGGGTTCAAGTCCCTGTCCGGGCACCAACTGGAGGAAGTGACCTGTTTCGGGTCACTCGAGTCACTCGCAACCACCTCTCAGCCTTCCATAATAATTGAAGAGTCGATCAGACAGTAGAGAATACAAACCAAGTATATATTTTTTCAGTACACTATAGTGGAGTCCCGTTTGCCCAGTCGCTTGGAGTGCTGCAGAGGGAACGGACGTCCGAATCATGGTATTACATTATGTAGGGTTCAGAATCAGTAAAACAAGCCCGAACTGGAAATTTCCAGTTGGGACCAGCTACACAATGAAGGTACAGTAGAAGAGATTTTGATCCTGAGACTGGACACGCACTATCTGTGCGCCAAGGTCACTCTGCCTGCGCCCACAGCCTAACTGGTGGGAGCGGGCTTCTATCTTGTGAGCAAGGTATGCGCTAACAATAACAATATATTCATTACTACAGCGAGGCCTCAACCTTGAGACAGAAGAAGAACATATCACGGCTGCTTCTAGCAGAGTCAAATAGAGAATACATTTCGATCATGACATAACATGGCGGCTAAGCGTAAAACTGTGCAGGGAATGCTAACTTAAGAAGAACAACACATAGCAATACAGCGAAGTCATTTTGTTATATTCCAACAATAACACAACCCATCCTGTTCAATACATATTGAAACTGTACACCATAGTGTAATATGAAGCATCCTACCACACCAAAACACATACAAAGTCAGCGCTCACGTAACCCTCCGTCACTGACCTCACAACCTCTCCGATGCCTTTCACCACTTCCTTAAGCTTCCACCTGCATAAAAATTGGAACTTAACTCTGCATCACGTTTAACTCTATGCACTGTACCCTACCCCTACACCACAAACAGCACTACCCAAACTGCACTAAAGCAATACACATAGCGTTAAACCACTCTCTTTGCTTCAAATTCGCATCAGGGTATGAAGAGGAACAAAAATGCAACCGTAATTCAATACACTGTACCACTGCACAGTAAACCCCACTACATCACAATCTACCACAAAACGAAGCAATAACACTAGACCCTCTTCATGATGGCCCATATGTATGGACTAATTTTGCATTTCTTAATGGTCTGAATTGCTATTTCAGGCTGTTAAGAAATGCAAAACTTCCTTTTGTCATGTACAAAGGCATATGCCGCGTTATAAAATGTGATTTCTACCCAGTAGAAATTGCATTTTGAGATTCACGAAATAGGAAATCGCAAACAGGGATTTCCTATTTGTGAATCAGTAACACATGTACATAACATTTCCTAATTGTGGCTAGTCGCAAAATGGGCATTAAGGAAATGCAATTACCACTGAATCGGTCAGGTGGTAAACAGGTGCAAACTATAAAAGGCACCTAAAATGCAACAGGCTGTTTCAGAATGGCAGCCCTGTATGTCTTTGTGAGGAGAAGGAGGATTTTGGTAATGAGACAAGGAGGAGGAGACAGGAGAGGATATTTAGAGTGAGGCTCACCCTGTTTAAACAGACAGAGGAGGAGATTATTGAGAGGTACAGATTGAGATGCCAGGGTATACTTATTGCCGATTTACGACCTCAGTTACAGGTTCCAACACTCAGATGCAACGCAATACTGTCACATGGTCAGGTAAGGTGTTGCCTACACCTCTTAGCATCGGGCAGTTACCAGGGGGTCATAGCAGTGGCAGGGGGTGGGGGTGGTGTCACAGGGCAACTTTTCCAGGATCGTTCACTGGTTCCTTGACATCATGGTGCGCAAGGTCAACCAATATATCTCGTTAATGCCTCAATACCCCCAATCAGCAAACCAAAGTCATGTTCTACAGGGTAGCACAGTTCCCCAATGCCATTGGCTGCGTAGATGGCACACATGTTGCCATATGCCCCGCCTCAGCAACTGAATACATATACAGGAACAGGGAAAGCTCGTAGTCACTCAATGTGCAGGTAGTGTGTGACGCCTCCTGTATCATACCTGACCTTGTGGGCAGATTCCCAGGCAGCACCCGCGACTCATTCATGTCCCACCACAGTGTTCCAGGGTGATTTTGGCTATGGTTTCCTACTTGGTAAGAGAATCGCAGACTCAATGAATACAGTGGCAATACAACCGGGCACACAGGACAATGTGGTCCGTCATTGAGTGGACGTTTGGGATCCTGAAGTCCCACTTTTGCTGCCTCCACAAGAACCGGCCGGGGCACTACTAAACAGACTGGATACATACTGCAAGATCATCGCCACTTGTGCCACACGCACAACATTGCAACCAGGAAGATCCTGCACGACATCCCCATATCGCCAGATTCCGACCCTGAGGATAGGTTACCAGCACTGCAGGTGCAGCAGGAGGGCACACATGCAGCAGAGAGTATGCTGCACAGAGATCACCAACAACTATTTCTGAGTTTAGACCAAATAGATGATCTAAGAATGGGCAATCAAACATGATGCTAATGCTTGGTGATAACTGAGACACCACCTTTTATTCAGGTAGCAACAACATTGTAACATGCAAGGATTAAGTGTATCCTGTGAACGTAATATTAACAACAAAAGTAACTAATGCCAAACAAAACAAAGGAGACTCATCCCTCTGGGTGTACAGTGCTTCATTTCTTTCAGCCTCTGGGGTTGGGTGCTTTGGTTGCAACATTGGGCTGTGGGACTGGTGACATGTCATTCCAGAAGTGTGTCTGCATGAACGCCTGGTACTGCATGCCTTCTAAACAGATGTGGTACTGAGGCTAGAGCCCTCTTCACTCTCAGGTGGGGGCAGGACGTTGGGGATACAGAGGTTGTGGGTCTGGATGTTCTCTAGGGCTGTGGTCACTTGCACGAGCCCACGTGAAACGTCCTGACAGCAGAGCCCCATTTTAGTCCACCTTGCTAGTGTTGTTGTGGCTACTGCCAAGCAGTTGATTACCCGGGTGAAGGAATCAAACTTTGCCATGTACTGCCTGTGCCTCTGTTTCTGTACATTGTGCACCCTCTTCATTGCCACTAGCCACTGGTCCTGCCTTTTTCTCCCAAGTTCTGCAGCCACTTAGACATAGGTTGCAGCTGCCTCCTCACTGTCTGAATCTGTTTTGTCTGCAGGCGCTGTATAGAGATGATGGACCTCTCCAAACCATGATACACACGAGCGATACCCAACGTGTCACTTGACACGTTCTCAGTACGGACTGCTGATCTATGCCCTTTGCGCTGTCCTTGTTGCCTGACCTCCGATCTTGTGGGGTTCCTGCTCTGTGACTGACCTTCATCACTGTCCACAAACTCTGGCAGGGGTGAGATGGTTACTCTCCGCCCCTTGGAGTTGGGTGAAGGGTGGAGGGGTTGGCGGTGCTGTGTCTTGAATGACCACATCAGTGTCAGTAGCATCTTCTGCTGCAATGAGTCCCTGCACGTCCGGCCTGTGATCTGTGTAAATGCATGTAAATAGTTAGCGTAAATAAATTGTTCAAATTTGGCCAAAATATTGTTGTAAATCTGCTTCAAGTGTTCGTGACATGTTAATGTTATAGAGATGTTTTGAGGAGTCATTAGCACCCAGTTCAGCAAGCAGACGATGTGTACTATAACTCCCATGATGCATTGCCAGGGTGGGGCAAAAATCTCAATGGAGTTAATTATGCTGTGATGTATGACATATGGATTTCCTAACATTCTGTTTTGCTAGGTAAGTAAAGGAAAGATGGCTTACCATGGATGTGCCTGCTGGATTGGAGGTGTCGATGTCACCTATTTCCACCACACTCTCTGGCTCCAGTGTCCCCTCTATGAGTGTCTCTGTGGGAGTCGGAGGGGGGTGCTTTAAGTGTCCTCCACTGGGTCCGCGTCCCTCTGCTGGCCTTCTCCTTCGTATAAGACCTCAGGTCAAACCCCCTTATGCAGATCTCAGGAATGATCCTCTGGTGACTCCTAGGGAGTTCACCTTCTCCAGGATGCAGGTATTTTGGCTGTCTGGCACAGAGAAGGAGGCCCTTCCACACAGGTGCTCCACACGGGCCTCACATTCTTCTGCTCCTTTTCAGTGAACTTAACTTTGCACTTTCTGGACCCTGAGTCCTTGCTCCTGTCTTCTGTGGCCACGGTCTTCTCCTGGGATGGTGTTCTTCAGTGGCAGTGGTAACGCCGGAGCACTCCTTACTTCCAGCAGAGGCCTCTGGGTTATGGACACACCCACTATTTATCAACGTCCTGCTGCAACATCATCATTCAGCACCAGGAAGCACAGTTTCCTATTTTGCAATTTCCTACTTTACAAATAGCGAATGCAAAACCGTAGGAACTGATTTTAGGAAACAGCAGGTTACATACATACCGTTTTGCGATTCTCAAATAGCTATTTCTATGGATTCGCTATTTTGGAATCTCAAAATCTGAATTTTGTACATATGGGCCGATAATGCTAAACTAGATCACAACAAAAATCTGGACAATTACACCAAGCTATACTACACTGCACTATAAAACAACAACATACAACACCTTAACTTGACTCTACACTGCATCATAAAATGACACTGCACTATGACAATGCACTACACCATAATACTACAGTGCACTGCAAAAATACTCTGTGTTATGCCACACCTTCATCTGATGCCACATCGCATTGTCAATTTACACCACACCGTGATAACACACTACACTATAATACTACACTGCAGTAAAGCAATACACTGTGCTACACCACACCTTACACTGACGCTACACCACATCACAATATTTCAACGCACTATGGCAATACACTACATCATAATACCACAGTGCAGTGCAATATACTGTGCTACAACACAATTTAGCCTGAGGCTATACCACATCATACTATTACATTACCCTGTGACAATGCACTACACCATAATACTACACTGCGCTACAGCAAAATACTGTGCTACACCACTCCTTAACCTGACTCTACACTACTTCATACAATTACACTGCACTATGGAAATACACTACATCATAATACTACACTGCAGTATAATATACTGTGCTACAACACACCTTAACACTGCACCGTATCATGCAGTTGTATTGTATTGTATAAAGATTTATATAGCGCGGAGAAACTGTAACCCTACGGGTATCCAGGCGCTCTGACCAGATAAGATGTTTTATCGCGCGAGAAAAGAAGATCAGGGACTTCAAGCTACTGGGAAAAGGCAGGTCTTAAGGCCCCTTCTGAAATCTGTCAATGACTGCGTCTGCCTAAGAGCGGGTGGGAGTGCATTCCAGCTTTGAGCTCTGACCACCCTAAAAGCCCTCCCTCCTAGTCTAGCCCGTTTAAAGCTGGGCTGTACCAGCAGGTTGGCCCTGGATGACCGCAGCTGCCTTATGGGGGAGTACCGGGCAAATCTTTCCTGTAGTGGGATCGGGCCTGTTCCGTGAATTGCCTTATGCACCAAGCACAGAGATTTGAAAAGGACCCTCTCTCTAACAGGTAACCAATGTAGTTCCCTTAGTGCCTGGGTGGAGGATGAGTCGAAATTGCGACCGAGTGCCAGCTTGGCAGCAGCTGACTGCACTCTCTGTAGCCCCTGCAGAATGTGATGGGGGGCTCCGAGGTACAGAGAGTTACAGTAATCCAGTCTGCTGAGGATAACGCTTCTAACAACCATGTTGCGAGAGTCTATAGGCAACAATGGGAGAACACGGCGTAGGAGTCGTAGCAGGCCGAAGCAGGTGCTGGAGGTTTTCCTAGCCTGTGAGACCAACTGGAGGTTATTATCAAATAAAACCCCCAGGTTCCGTACAGTACTAGCTGGGGTCAGTGGAGCTGAGTCTGGTGTAAGCCTAAGTTCCACAGGAAGATTTTGGATCCGTTTCGATGGTGCATAGAGCAGCAATTCAGTTTTGTCTCCGTTAAACTGTAAACAGTTTTTCCGTAGCCAATCCATGGTCTGCCTCATGCAGCTTTGGAACTGCTCCAGAGGAACTGCCTGTTTGCCTTCCAGGGAGAAGGCCAGTTGGGTGTCGTCCGCATAGTTTATCAGCTCCACCCCGAACGCTTTAATGATGGAAAATAGCGGTTGTAGATAGATATTAAACAGGATGGGGCTGATACTAGATCCCTGTGGGACCCCAAATTCCACGGGTGTATTCTCTGAGACAAAAGGTCCCATAGTCACCATTTGGTGCCTTCCTGTTAAGTAGGAGTGAAGCCATTGTAATGCCTGGCCCTCCACCCCAACCTCCGCCAACCGTCCCAGCAGCATTTCATGATTCACGGTATCGAATGCGGCTGACAGATCTAGGAGCACCAGCACGGCGGTGCTCCCTGTGTCAGCCCGCATCCGCAGCGAGTCCATCATGGTGACTAGTGCAGACTCGGTTCCGTGACAAGGGCGGAAGCCGAACTGGTCCTTGTCCAGCAGACGATTTGTCTCGAGATAACTCGAGAGGGATCTGCTCACCGCCTTCTCCAAGATTTTAATTGGGAACGGGAGGAGAGAGATAGGCCGGAAGCTGGCGGGAACCGCTGGGTCCAATGTTGGTTTTTTAATGAGGGGGGAGACCGTGGCCTGTTTCCATCTGTCCGGGACCGTACCCTCTGCCAGCGACTGATTGCAAATCTGGCACAGCCAGGGGAAGGTCGGGTGGCCAAATAGCTTCCAAGCCTTCTGAGGCAGAGGGTCAAGGGGGGAGCCCGATGAAATGCTATGTGCAGTTTTAAGAAACGACTCGTCCGAAAAAGGTGGAAAGTTAGTTAGAGAGCAATCCCTGCCTGACTTCTCACGGGTCGTTCCTTTCCCTGAACCGTCGGCCATTCTATCTGTGGCCCTAAAGAGATCCGTTATCTTCGTCACCTTACCCTTGAAATAGGTGGCGATCTCATCACATAACCTCTTGGAGGGTATAACTTTATTTTCAAGGCAGCTTGGGGCCGATAGGGATTTCACTATTCTAAAAAGTTCCCTCGCCCCATTTGGGGCAAGCGCTATGGATTCAGCGTAGAAGCTTGCTTTACGGTCCAGGATAAGTTGCTTATATCTACTCTGTGCAGATTTCAGCGCTATTTTATCCCTGGCAAGTAGTCCCTTCCTCCATTTCCTTTCGACCCGCCTACACAGCTGTTTTAGCTGTCGCAGATCGTCATCATACCAGGGCGCTGATGGCCTGCTCCTAACTCTTATCATTTTTTTCGGGATTAGCAGGTCCAGCTCATTGGTTATGAACTTATGGTAGGCATTATAGTTTGCCTCCACCGATCTGGAGGCTGAGAAAAGGCTAACTGTGGGAGGGGTCAGCACTATGGCAATGCACTACACCATAACACTACACTGTGTTACAGCAATACAGTATGTTACACCCCACATTAACCTGACCCTACAGCGCTTCCTAAAATTACACCTCACTGTGACAATGCCCTACACCATAACACTACACAGTAGTCCAACAATTCACTGTGCTACACCACACTTTAATCTGATGCTACACTGCATTATAAAATTACACTGCACTGTGACAATAGACTGCACCGTAACTCTACACTGTAGTACAACAATTCACTGTGCTACACCACACTTTAACCTGACGGTTAAAATCGCACCGCACTGTGACAATGAACTACACCCTAACACTACACTGTGCTGCATCACACCTTAACGCCACATCTCAGCACTGTATTAAAGCATAAGGCAACACTACCCTAGAACACCACACTCCTCTGCACCACACCTGGACGTAGCGCCACAACGTAGGAGCCGCCCCTGACCGCAGGGGCTGTTGTCACTGCTTTAAATGGGCCGGTACTGCCCGTAACGGAGTACCCGTAACGGAGCACCAGCACATTTTAATTTTGAGAGGGAGAGTACCTGCACTTCTCAAGAGAGACTTAGGGGCATATCATCAAGGCGCCACAATAAAATTATCGCCGCTTTAGCGTCTGTTTTCGGGCGAAAAGCGGTGATAATTTTATCGCTTTATCAGCAAGGTGACGCTATCGCGTATATCCTTGCCTTAGCGCCCTTTCCCTCAACGCCCAACTTTGCATCTCTAATGAGATGCAAAGTGGGCGTTCCGCACAAAAATAACGTGAGAAAGGTCGCTAACCGAGATTTCTCCTATCAACAAACCTCCCGCTAACTTGCATGGCGATCAGAAAAGTAGCGCTAACCGGGCTTATCGCTACTTTTCTTACGTCTGCTTTCAGTCTGACTTAGCCATTATATCCAATGGAAGGTGGATATAATGGCGAAGTCTGCCCTGCCCTATCAACAACGTATCGCCAATCGTTCTGTGATTATCGCTGATTTCCAGCGATAATCGCACATTTGGCAGCTAACTCTGAAATTTTTATCGCTTTGGAGATAAGCGTGGCTGATATCGCGCTATCTCCGCGATAAAATCCAGCGATAGCCGGCAATAATTTTCCTAGCGCTAAGCGCTTAGCGATAATTATCGCCTGTTGTTGCTGATATGCCCCTTAATACTTTAAATTGGAGAGTACCGGCACTTCTCAGAAACAAGAGGTGCTCTGGTACAGATGTCTGCCCTTCTATTTTAACACTTTAAGCACTGGCTGCTGTTAACGCCAGTGAGTGAGGCGCTCCCGTCCAGCAGCAGGCCTGCTGATAAATGTTGTTTTCGTCATATTTTAAGCTAGAAGCAGGTATCTCCCTTCCCTCGCCCTGGCTACAGTCGTTCGTTCGACAAGTCCCGTTGTTTCCGCTCGAGCCTCGTAGGCCCCTGGAGTTAAGAGCATTTATTTGAATTTGAAACCTCAGTCACTCCCGGAAGGTTTTCCCTAAATCGGACTTAACTGTGATTTGTGCGTGAAAGAATGCGTGGAGCGGTGGGGGTGTGCGGTTGGGAGGGGTCAGGGAGTGGGGGGCCGCGCCTCCCCCAGCGGAAGCCAATGAGGGGCACACGCCGCCGCTCAGCAGCAGGAAGGTGAGCTCACCCTTCACACATTCCCAGGGTGTCTCCTTACAGCGCCTGTCAGCGGGCCTTTCATCACAGAGGCGCTTGGCCAGCACACCTCACACACATCACTGCAGCAGTCTGAGCGGTCACAGTTCTCTCACTGCCCTCCCTGCTGTCTGCTACTGGCCCACCGTGCTTGTGGGGAGGAGGAATCTTTAATAGAGGTCCTTACCACATGCCCCTC
This sequence comes from Triturus cristatus, assembly GCF_964204655.1. Lineage (NCBI taxonomy): Eukaryota > Metazoa > Chordata > Amphibia > Caudata > Salamandridae > Triturus > Triturus cristatus. The sequence continues at coordinate 1,154,490,878 of NC_140594.1, forward strand.
AAAACTCTCAGCCTGCTTCTAGTCACTGTAAGGCCTCAGACTGGGTCAGAAACAGGCCCGGGCACCGCAATAAAAGTGGCCCACAGCAGCGAATCAGGAATCTTTCGAACCTGCAAAGACAAGTTCTACAAGTGTTTTGGCAGGTGTGGGGGACTGCATGCACGTGTGCTTGCGACAGGCAATGTTTGTGGTAACATCAGAGAAATAAACAGTAAATAAATGCCCCACAAGACCATAAAAGAGGCCCACACACTGCCCAAAAGCGACCCACACTCTAACCTATCAGAGCAGCCCTTCTGGCACATCCAAACTGTCTATCGGCCAATCCGAGCCTGCCTCTCACTGACCATCCCGCGCTCAGTCAATGCCCCAGAGCTCCCGCCAAAGACAGCAGCAAGTGCACCCCCCCCCCCAGCTTTCTATACCAGGAGGGGCGGGGATGGGACAGGAAAGTACCAGTGTTTTATTTACTACAGAGAAGGCTGGGGTGGGGTGCTTGGCAGCCCCTCCCTCACCTGGTGCAGTCCTCCTGTCTGGCACCCACACGCTTTCTGTTTCTTGGTGCTATGTTTACTAAAACCCGTGCAATTGCAAAACTTCAGTTCCTTATTGGATTTTTGTCCTTTTGATCTCAAATTGTTTATTAAATGTTTCTCTATGTTTCTAAATTGGTATGAGGGATAGCACAGGTTAGTTTAGTGACTTTTGCGGTTCACCTTGACAAGGATTGTGGTTGTTGTTTGAGAACTGTCTTCAACCCCTCAACCAAAAACTCAGGGCTCGATTCACAAAAGTAAACATAGAAGTTTTGCCTAAACTTAGACCAAACATCAAAGTTTGACTTTGGGACTTTACAAAGGGCATTTACAAGTACAATCTTTACATCCGCACTCGGGGTGGGGATCCGGCCTGTAAAGGCACGACTCATGACTGCCCTCTGTGAATTCCCAAAGTCATAAACTCAGACGTTTGCTCTAAGTTTAGACGAAATGTCTACGTTTACCTTTGTGAGTCACACCCTCAGGTTCAAACATCACTGATGACATCACTGTGCAAGCCATTGTCACGAGTTATAGTTACTTGAAATAACTGTTACTGGTGAATTTCAGTGTTTTGTTTTTAGTTTAAAATCCTACGTTTAAACTGACATTTTCAGTTAATAATACCGTCACTTTAACCCATGGTTTTGTAATTTTTTTCAGTGAATTTCTGAGTTTATTTAAAGTTCAAAGTAAAATATTATTGCCATACCTAATTTTAACATCACTTTAACCCTTGCTTAATTCAAGTGAACTATATATATGTATGTGATCAAGACCGCGGTTAGCGGTCGAAACGCGTAATGCTGGGCACTTGCCACATCATATTTTACAGATGCCAGAAATTTGAATAAACGCACTAGAAAGAATTGCACGCTGTGGTCCGTACCTGATTGCTGCAGCCGAGGAGTTGGTTTGATCAGGATTTGGTTTCCCTATACATATGTATTTATTATCTACTGGCGGTCGCCAGTAGATAGTTATAGTTAGGACCGTGTTTCCATAGGAAACCTCAAAATTCTATTTTGAATAACTTTGGCGCCGGTTGATAAATCCTCGCGAAATTTTCAAAACTAATGGGGCGCTCCGCTCAGCTCCTACCCTGAAAGTCTCGGGGTGATTCGTCAAGCGGGGGCCGAGAAAAAAGGGGGAATTTCAATGGTTTTGTACGAGTGAAAAGTCCAGCTAACTATAACGCCCCTGAAACCTATAGTTTTTTCAGTGAATTTCTAAGGTTTTTTAAATGTAAATTCCTAACTATAACGTGCCTGAAACCTATGGTTTTTTCAGTGAATATATATATATATATATATATATATATATATATATATATATATATATATATATATATATATATATGATGCTCAAAGTGTTCCCACAAGTTTAGCATGCACTCCAACAGCAGGAAATCCACGCAGGTCCTTCAAGTCACAGGCTGAAAAAACCATAGGTTTCAGGAGCGTTATAGTTAGCTGGACTTTTCACTCGTACAAAACCATTGAAATTCCCCCGTTATAGTTAGTTCAGCTAACTATAACTCGCGCGCCCGCAATGCACTGCTGATGACGTCACATATTACATCACTCATGACATGGTCAGGGACATCACTGATGACATCTCAAATGACATCACTGATGACATCATCCAGTGAATGTGTGTTTTTCTGAAAATTACATATGTTTTATATATGTATATCTCAAGGTCGATGGAAGAATAAATGGGTATATAAGTGTCTAAATGGATGATTTGTTTTTGAAAAATTGATTGTATAACTGACTGATTAAGTGTATCTTAGTGAATACATGACTTAGTGAGTAATGTTTAAATGTGTAAATATCTGTATCAATCTCTCACTTTGTGTATAAGTGGCTGCATGGGTTGGTGAGTAGCTACATGAGTGTCTCTATAGGTTATTAGTTGTTTTTTTGAGTATCAGTATGAGTGTTTGAGTGTCTGTGTGGTTCGGTGGGGGGTATTACGTAGTGCATAGGTGCATGAATGAGTGACTCACTGTTTGTATGTGTTGAAGACAGCATGTGTACAGAACTGTATGGGTGGATGAGTGTGTGCATGGGTGTGTTAGTGAGTGATAGACTGTCTCAATAGTGTCTTTATGAGTAACTACATATGTTTTAAACTAGTATATGTGGCTATTGGTGTATATAAGTGAGTATATGTGAGAGTGAGAGATTGAAAGAGTTCCTGTATGAATAAGTATGTGTTTCTATAAGTGATTGATTAAAAGACTAAGTATGTGTAAGTTTCTGTAGAAGTAAGTGTGGTGGTGTGTGTATAACTGTATATGCAAGTAAATGGATGTTTGATTCTTTATTAGCATGAGTGACTATGTGTGTGAGTAACTCTATGGATGAGTGGTGTTGTGTAACAGGATGTATAGGTGTGTGAGTACATATGATGAGTGAGTACATGTATGAGTGACTGTATAGGACTGTTGGTGAATGAGTGGATGTGTATGTGGATCTTAGAATTACTGAATAGATTGTTGTAACTGGTATTGGAATGTCCATTGTTTTGAACATTGTATTTTCTATTTTTGAATGTGTGTATCAAAGGTTATATTAGGGGAAGAGGAGGTCTGTCACTCTATCACAAGGATGATGTAATCAGTGATGTCATTAGTGATGTCATTTGAGATGTCATCAGTGATGTCATGAGTGATGTCACTGACCATGTCATGAGTGATGTAATATGTGACGTCATCAGCAGTGCATTGCGGGCACGCGAGTTATAGTTAGCTGAACTAACTATAACGGGGGAATTTTAATGGTTTTGTACGAGTGAAAAGTCCAGCTAACTATAACTCCCCTGAAACCTATGGTTTTTTCAGTTAATTTCTAAGGTTTTTTAAATGCTAATTCCTAACTATAACGTGCCTGAAACCTATGGTTTTTTCAGTGAATTTCAAAGGTGTTTTAAATGCTAATTTCTAACTATGCCTACAGAGATAGGACATGTGAAGAAAGAAGAAAAAACGCACAGAAAGAAAAAAAAGAAATGTAGAAAGAAGCAACAGAAGTTCTCAAAGACGAAGAAAAGTGCAGGAAGAAGGATAACGTGCAGAAAGAACAAACAGAAGAGCAGAAAGAAGCCTTGTTGCAAAATCATCCTGTACCCTCAACTTTTGCAGACGGATACTGGTGGTAACTGTCTGACTAACCAGTCCTAGAGCCAGTGCTATGGTAAAAGACACTCAGAATACAGTGAAAACACCTACATACACAAGGGAACACTATGCATTGGGGTCCCCCTGTGATCAGCATGACCTCCTCTGTAAGCCCCTAGTATATAATAGGGCAGGGGATTAAAACTACCTCTTAAAACGCGCCACAGGGCGTGTTTGCACACGTCACCTCAGGCCCCGTCCCCTCACTTCCCCACTGTGTAAACACACCCTGTGGCCGTTTTAAGTTGGTAGATTAAGTCCCCTTGAATCCTGAGGGTCCCTAGGGTCCAACTAGACCACTAGGTACCTCCAGTAAGCGCCACAGAGCTGCGTTGCAGAGAGATGTAAAAAGGGGCACGGCCTAGACCACCTCTCTGCAACGCAGCGGAGTGGTGCTTACTGGATGCACCTGGTGGGCTAGTTGGCCCCCAGGGTCCCTCAGGATTGAAGGGGAATTATTTCCCCAACTTAAAACGCGCCACAGGGCTTGTTTGCACACATTAACTCAGACCCCGTCCCCTCCCTTCACCACTGTGTAAACACGCCCTGTGGCCGTTTTTAGTTGGGAGATTAAGTTCATTTGAATCCTGAGGGTCCCTAGGGTCCAACTAGCCCACTAGGTACCTCCAGTATGCGCCACAGAGCTGCGTTGCAGAGAGGTGTAAAAAGTGGCACGGCCTGGACCACCTCTCTGCAACGTAGCTCAGTGGCGCTTACTGGAAGCACCTGGTGGGCTAGTTAGCCTCCAGGGGCCCTCAGGATTGAAGGGGAATTATGTCCCCAACTTAAAACGCGCCACAGGGCGTGTTTGCACACGTCACCTCAGGCCCCGTCCCCTTCCTTCCCCACTGTGTAAACATGCCCTGTGGACGTTTTTTAAGTTGGGAGATTAAGTCCCCTTGAATCCTGAGGATCCCTAGGGGCAAAATAGCCCACTAGGTACGTCCAGTAAGCGCCATTGCAGAGAGGTGTAAAAAGGGTCACGGCCTGCACCACCTCTCTGCAACGCAGAGCAGTGGCACTTACTGGAAGCACCTGGTGGGCTAGTTGGCCCCCAGGGTCCCTCAGGATTGAAAGGGAATTATCTCCCCAACTTAAAACGCACCACAGGGCGTGTTTGCACACGTCACCTCAGGCCCCGTCCCCTCCCTTCACCACTGTGTAAACGCGCCCTGTGGCCGTTCTAAGTTGAGAGATTAAGTCCCCTTGAATCCTAAGGGTCCCTAGGGTCAAACTAGCCCACTAGGTACCTCCAGTAAGCGCCACAGAGTTGCGTTGCATAGAGGTGTAAAAAGGGGCGTGGCCTCAGAACACCTGTCTGCAACGCAGCTCCCTGGCGCACACTGGAGATACCTGTTGGGTAGTTGGCCCTCAGGGACCCTCAGTATTGAAGGGGAATTAATTCCTCAACTTAAACCTGGCCAGGGGGCGCGTTTGCAGAGTGCTGCAAGGAGGGGGCGTGGCCTCCAGCGCGATGCCGGTCTTTTATTTATTTTATTTTTTTAAGAAGGAGGGCTGTGTGGCCCCCCTTCTTTTTCTAATTTACTGGCCCTGGGGACCCCATCCCCCAGGGCCTGCACCCTGATTTTTTTTGTTGAAAAAAAAAAATTTGGCCCTCCCAAGGCCTTAATCGGCCCCGGGTACCCCAACCCCCGGGTCATGGCCTTTTTTTAATTTAAATTCTTTAGGAGGGGGCTGCGTTGCCCCCCTCCTCAGGCCACTTAGGCTCCGGGGACCCCATACCCCGGGGCCGGCCTTTGTTTTTTATTATTTAAAAATATATATATTTATAGAAACACCTAGGACATGCTGGACAAACCGTATGTACCTATCACCATGACGATTTGCGTGATATTCATTAAAAGGCGACTATGCATAGAATGAATCCACATGGAATGTATTTACACCACTAGTGAAGCTCTGACGTGTCTGACGCCCTACCGTGCCTAATCCCGGCGCCCCCGCCGGTGGGTACTCTCCAAGTAGACACCCTTGTTGTTTATTTATACAAACATGGGTAGCTATTGACGGGCACATTTAATATACACGCACACCAAGCCATTCAAAGGGGATTCGACACAAATTCGACCAAACTATGCAAGAAATCCCCCTCATGGTTATTAAAACACCCATCACCGGCGGATGTGTAATACTTTTTATTTTACTCTCTGGAAAGGAGACACACCTCACTTGAGAGTCACAGAGTGCTCCTGGCTGAGCCCAATGCTGTGTTACACCCACCAGTGCCCGCCGATTGCCTCACACCTCTGTGTTGTATTCCACCAGCTAGTGCGTATGCTATGACACTCTCTAGCCCATGTACACTGTAACACCACCCCGTGAATATGTCATGCCACACTTGCCTTCGCACGGGTTATATTGCCCCATCTAACGTGCCTTCCTCGATGTGTATGTTATAACGCACAGCGCTATACATATTACAATCTGGGATCCATATCTTTGTCACAGTGCATATGCAACGTTACACTCCCCAGCACATATTTTATATTACAACTTTAGAGACTAGTTATGTTACAAACACTGCCCTGTGCATATTACACTCCAAGGCGCATATCGCATAGCACGCGCTAGTGCCTGTGCTATCTCGCGCTCTCCAAAGAATCTGTCATTGCGCACAATGTATTGCATATTATATTTCACGCCCCCGTTCATCTTATATCACACTTTTTGGTGCATAGTTTATACCATATACTACATCTAGTTTTCATTTTCAATCGTGCTCTCAGGACTATGTTCTATATAACACTGCGTCCACCTACCCTTTTCACGGGCATTACATTTTGCGATGGGGGTGGAGGGTCAGGGGGTGTTTCTGCCAAGTGAGCCCGGAGTCACAGTCACAAACGTCCTCTTCTTCCTGAAAAAAAGTGAGATTATGCTGCATACTTGTTCATATTTTAAGTAGTTCGCACAGACACACATTTTAAAAACAATAAAGTTCCTAATACCCACCTTCTCTGAACAGTTAGCTTGCTGCCCCATCCCCCTCCTCCCTATCCTCTGTTGTCTGAATCCATGGACTAGCCTCCTCCCTCCTGCCATGCATGGTCTGATGTGCTGCCACTGCCCTCCATTTAGCATGATGTACCAGTCCACTCCTACTGCCCTCCATTGCCCAATTCTATGGCCCATCATTGACCTCCTGCTTAGCCTCTGTGCTTAGCTTGCTGCCCCTATTCTCCTTCCCCCTGCCCTCCGATGTCTTTGTGCATGCCCCTGCTCCATCCTTTTTACCCACTATGTTCCATGGACCTGCCACTCCTATCTACTCTGAGTGTTCTGTTGAGCTGCCACTCCCCTCCCACCTGCCTAGCATTGTCAGATGACTGTAACCTGTTCCTGCCACCTCCACCCTGCCTGTCCTCATGCCATGCCCCTATCCCCTTCCTCCTGTCCTCCATGGTCCATATTACTGCCACACCCTTCTGCCCTCCATGATCTGTTGTGCTGCAACTGCTCCTCCTGCCTGCCCCGCGCGGTCTGTTGTGCAGCCCCTTCCCCTGAACTCTCTTGTCTGTGCCCAGGTCCTGACCTTCCCTTCTATCCTCCATGGTCCTCTGTGCATGCCCCTGCACCGTCCTTCTTGCCCATCATAGCCATTGTGCTGCCACTAACCCTCCCGCTTGCCATGCATGGTCTTCTTTGCTGCCATGGACCCTCCCACCTTCCCTGTGTGTTCAGCTAGCTGCCCCTGACCCCCTCCCACCTTCGCTCCATGGTCTGTGTGTATGCCACCATAGTCTCATTGTTGCTCTCCATGGTGTGTCTTGTTTCTAGTGCCCATCCTGCCTGACGTCCATGGTCATCTTGCTGCTCCTGCCCTGCCACCTTGCCCCCAGCACGCTGTTTCCATGTGCAGACCCCCTATTCCCTCCCTCCTGGCTTGTCCGTTCCAATGTAATGCCCCTGATCCGTCCCTCCTGCCCTTTATGTTCTGTTATGCTGCAGATTTCTCTCCTGTCTGTCCATTATGGTCAGCTAGCTACCATTGCCTCTTGCCCCTCTGTTCTCTGTTGTCCATGTGCATGGTCCTGTCCCCTCCCTATTGCTTTCTATGGATTGTTGTGCTGCACTCCCGTCCCGCATGCCCTGTCTGGTGTATTGTGCTGCTGCAAACCCTGATGCCTGCCCTGTAGGGTCAGTTTGGTGCACCTCTCCTTGTCCCTCCTGTCCTCTGTTATCCGAGTCCATGTCCCTACCCCAATTCCTCCTGCCTACCATGATTCAATGTACCATGCTTGCGAACATTTTGAACTTGGTAAGAGGGAGATTTTGAAAAAAAAACTGGGGTATTGATTTTCCCCTTTGAGTTACATTGAAAAAGAGGAGATTGTAGACAGGAGACAGATCAAATAAAGCCCATTTGAGCTTAAAAACATTGGACGTTTCCTGGCTGAAACGAGTCTGTTGGCATGTATGGTTGTACTACCACTGCCTCTTCCTTCTGCCCACAATGGTCTATTATATTGCCACAGCCTCTCTTGCAAGTCCTGTATTGTTGGTTTGTTGCCCCTGCCCCCCTTCCCACTGCCCTCCATAGTCTGTTGTGCTGCCACTGCCCTTCCTGCCTGCCCAGTGTGGTCAAATTGTTGCCTCTGCACTCTCCTACCTGCCTTCAATTTTCAGAGTCCGTGCCCCTGGCCTCTGCCTCTCAACAGTATCCCAATGAACAACTAGATTGCTAACATTCTATATTTATTACAAAAGTGTGGAACGCCTGACGTCATCTTGATGTAATCAAAACTGTAATACCTAGAGTATTTCCTTTAGAAATTACATATATGAGAGGGTCTTATCTGCATCAAAATTATGGTTAGTGCTCTAAAAACTAAAATGAGGACATGTTTTCTGAGTTTTCAAATAGCGACAAAGAACTTTTAAATTATTTGCAATCTTTATGTTTTTTTATCCAGTTGACCACTTGATTAAATGTTGCAGCTTGGCGAGAGGATGTGGTGTTACTTCCAGAGCTGCAGACTTTGCAACTGGGGAACCAGGTTGGAGTTTCTGCTTCAGCTGAACATTCTGTGATTGTGGTCAAATCACTTAATCTCCCCATGTCTACAACCAAAATGAATTTGATCTTGTGTGATGTAACCAATGCTCATGTAAAGCATTCCAATACCTGACAAGTCTGCACTATATAAAACTGCAAATACACAAAAAATAAGTGTTTTGCACACTTCTGTCATTGGGCTACACGTGGGCTACATCTTGGTGACATTTTTGCTGCATTTGGGCTCTTTTGTGTCTGGTGGCCCTCTTGGGAGATTTATTTGTTATGAAGTTTCCTAATTTCCTCATTTACTGCAGTCTCCTCAGTAGGAAATGGTTTCAGTTTTTTACTTTGGTTCCATCAAGAAGGTATTCAGATATGTCACGCATTTGCCATAAATTCTGAATGTTAGCACTCTAGTTGCTCATTAGATCACTGTAGTAAAGCTACTGCTCACCACGGAAGTTGGCTGCTGGTATTAAAAGTGCATGTTTCAGTCTGCAGATCAGAATTTTTTAATGAAATAGAAGAGGATTTGAGAAGTCACTCAAAATGTGCCCTAATTATTCTTTCTTCAGCACTAATCATAATTTCTATGGCAAAATGAACCCCCTCATTGTGTTCCTTTTTAAATTAAATGTTTTAAGTGTTACCAGTTTATTCCCATCAAGATGGCTTCAGGTGTGCCATACTTTTGTCATAAGTAAGACAGTAAGCGCTCTAGTTGTTCTTAAGGACACTCTGGGACATTCTGTCATTAGGCTATACTTGGGCTACATCTGGGTGATATTTGGGCTACATTTGGGCTCTTTTGTCTCTGGTGGCCATCTTGGGAGATTTATTTGTTATGAAGTTTCCTAATTTCCTCATTTACTGCAGTCTCCTCAGTGGGAATACTTTCAGTTTTTTATTTTGGTTCCATCAAGAAGGCATTCAGATGTGTCACACATTTGTCATGAATTCTGAATGTTAGCACTCTAGTTGCTCATTAGATCACTGTAGTAAAACTACTGCTCACCAGGGAAGTCTTCTGCTGGTATTCAAAGTGCATGTTTCAGTCTGCATGTCAGAATGTGTTTATGAAATAGAAGAGGATTTGAGAAGTCAAAATGTGCCCTAATTTTTCTTTCTGCAGAACTAATCATTATTTCTATGGCAAAATGAACCCCATCATTTTGTTCCTTTGTAAATTAAATGTTTTTAGTGTTACCACTTTATTCCAATCAAGATGGCTTCAGCTATGCCATACTTTTGTCATAAGTAAGACTGTTAGCGCTCTAGTTGTTCGTTAGAACACTCTGGGACATTCTGTCATTGGGCTATACTTGGGCTACATCTGGGTGATATTTGGGCTACATTTGGGCTCTTTTGTCTCTGGTGGCCATCTTGGGAGATTTATTTGTTCTGATGTTTCCTAATTTCCTCATTTACTACAGTCTCCTCAGTAGGAAATACTTTCAGTTTTTTACTTTGATTCCATCAAGAAGGCATTCAGATGTGTCACATAAATTCAGAATGTTAGCACTCTAGTTGCTTATTAGATCACTGTAGTAAAGCTACTGCTCACCAGGGAAGTCTGCTGCTAGTATTGAAAGTGCATGTTTCAGTCTGCATGTCAGAATTTTTTAATGAAATAGAAGAGGATTTGACAAGTCACTCAAAATGTGCCCTAATGTTTCTTTCTGCAGCACTAATCATACTTTCTATGGCAAAATGAACCCCCTCATTTTGTTCCTTTTTAAATTAAATGTTTTAAGAATTACCACTTTATTTCAACCAAGATGGCTTCAGGTGTGCCATACGTTTGTCATAAGTAGGACTGTTAGCGCTCTAGTTGTTCTTTAGAACACTCTGGGAAGCTGCAGTAGAACACAAAGGAATCAACTGACAGTCTCTGCCCTTGGTGGATGTACATGTTTTACTGAGAATGTCAGACTTCATTCTCACATGACTGAGAAAGATAATGTGAAGTTACAAAAAATATGCTCTCAGTTAGCTTATAGATCACCTTCCAAACCTCTGTGGGAAAAGCATGAGAAAATAGTTTTCTCTCAAACATGATTCATGATATAACAGCAGAAGGCTTTTTCACATGGTAAAATCACCTTAGAACACACCACAATTCCTAAAATGAGTATGGTACCATCAACAAATGATTTATAATGTAACTAAAGTCTTAAAACTTTCTATTAACTGCAATGCTTTTTAATGAGGTGCTATCATGTATATTGGTCCCAAGATGGCTGCCAACACGTCTTGGATGAAGTACTGACAGCCAATCAGATCTCAGGATTAGATGTGTGGTTAGGCTCCGCCCAGATATATCTATCTTTTTAACTCTAATTTTCTCAGGAACTATTGAATGGATTTACACCATTTAAGCAAAAGGCATGAGTCTGAACTGAGGACTACCTCTTTGCCAAATTTGGTGCATGGGGAAAATGCGTTTTGGGACCCCCCTTTTTTCTCGGCCCCCGCTTGACGAATCACCGTGAAATTTTCAGGATAGGAGCGGACCGGAGCTGGCCAAAAGTTTGGAAAATTTCGCGAAGATTCGTCAATCCGTGCCAACGTTATTCCAAATAGAATGTTGCGGATTTCCTATGGAAAATAGGTCATAACTATAACTACCTACTGGCAGTCGGCAGTATATATATATATATATATATATATATATATATATATATATTCACTGAAAAAACCATGGGTTTCACACACGTTATAGTTAGGAATTAGCATTTAAAAAACCTTGCAAATTCACTGAAAAAACCATGGGTTTCACACACGTTATAGTTAGGAATTAGCATTTAAAAAACCTTAGAAATTCACTGAAAAAACCATAGGTTTCACACACGTTATAGTTAGGAATTAGCATTTAAAAAACCTTAGAAATTCAGTGAAAAAACCATAGGTTTCACACATGTTATAGTTAGCTGGACATTTTACTCGTAAAAAACCAATGAAATTGCCCCGTTATAGTTAGTTCAGCTAACTATAACTCGCGCGCCCGCAATGCACTGCTGATGACGTCACATATTACATCACTCATGACATGGTCAGTGACATCACTCATGACATCACTGATGACATCTCAAATGACATCACTGATGACATCACTGATGACATCATCCTTGTGATAGAGTGGCAGACCTCCTCTCACCTTAATATAAGCTTTGATACACACATTCAAAAATAGAGACTAAAAATTTCAAAACAATGGACATACCAATACCAGTTACAACAACCTCTTCAGTAATTCTAAGATCCACATACACATCCACTCATTCACCAACAGTCCTATACAGTCACTCATACATGTACTCACTCATCATATGTTCTCATACACCTATACATCCTGTTACACAACGCCACTCATCCATAGAGTTACTCACACACATAGTCACTCATGCTAATAAAGAATCAAACATACATTTACTTGCATATACAGTTATACACACACCATCACACTTACTTCTACAGAAACTTACACATACTTAGTCTTTTAAACAATCACTTATAGAAACACATACTTATTCATACAGGAACTCTTCCAATCTCTCACTCTCACATATACACACTTATATACACCAATAGTCACATATACTAGTTTAAAACATATGTAGTTACTCATAAAGACAATATTGAGACAGTCATTCACTCACTAACACACCCATGCACACACTCATCCACCCATACAGTCCTGCACACATGCTGTCTTTAACACATACAAACAGTGAGTCACTCATTCATGCACCTATGCACTACGTAATACTCCCCACCGAACCATACAGACACTCAGACACTCATACTGATATTCAAAAAAACAACTAATAACCTATATAGACACTAAGGTAGCTACTCACCAACCTATGCAGCCACTTATACACAAAGAGAGAGACTGATACAGATATTTACATATTTAAACATTACTCACTAAGCCATGTATTCACTAAGATACAGTTAATCAGTCAGTTATACAATCAATTTTTCAAAAACAAATCATCCATTAAGACACTTATATACCCATTTATTCTTCCATCGACCTTGAGATATACATATATAAAACATATCTAATTTTCAGAAAAACACACATTCACTGGATGATGTCATCAGTGATGTCATTTGAGATGTCATCAGTGATGTCACTGACCATGTCATGAGTGATGTAATATGTGACATCATCAGCAGTGCATTGCGGGCGCGCGAGTTATAGTTAGCTGAACTAACTATAACGGGGGAATTTTAATGGTTTTGTACGAGTGAAAAGTCCAGCTAACTATAACGCCACTGAATCCTATGGTTTCTTCAGTGAATTTCTAAGGTTTTTTAAATGCTAATTCCTAACTATAACGTGCATGAAACCTATGGTTTTTTCAGTGAATATATATATATATCCATGAATTTCCGTTTGCCTCTCTGGATTGTCCAAAAAAGGGAGACAGACCACAGCGTAAGTGCTTATTCTTTGATTGTGTGCAAAATCGGCATGACGCGTTTCAGCTCACATGGGAGCCTCGATCACATGACAAAGTCCTGCGTTACACTCAATCTTTTTCAAGTGCCCTGTGCAAATACAAGTGAAATCACCTGTGTATTCTTACGCCATATACATAGAGAAGTTACATTGGTAGTCTTCCTGTGTTTATACAAATATAGTTTCCTTTTTTATGCAACATTTATACGAAGATTTTACATTTTGTGGTTGATTAAATAAATAAATAAATAAATCAGTTCAAAACAAATAAAATTGGAGATAAAACCAATTTTCTAAAATAGATATCAATTTACTCTATTTTCAACCAAACCCCTTATTTTTCATGACTCATGATTTTGCTGTATAAATCCCTAATGCCAGGCATATGAGGATGTGTGTTAATGATGTGCAAAAAGTGCTAATAAATTAAATCATCAATGCAATAAGTTTCCTAAAAATTGATTTCCAATGAGTGTGCAAAATACTATAAAATAACTATCTACATTGTAGCATCATCAACCTACAGAATCAAGATAAGATCCTATTTACAACCTTAAAAGTAGACTGACATATTCTCGATAAGAGTATCAAATTAAAAAAAATATAAATATTTGTAACAAAATTTAAAAACTTCCCTGTTGAAAGAACCAGTTTATTGGATGTTTAGAATTCAATTCTAAGATAGATCTGGTTTCAAGCTGACGTAAGCGCTGTTCCCTATTGCCCCCTCGTCTACTCAGTGGGACTGAGTCAATCACAAAATATTTTAGATCTTGGCTTCTGGAGTTATGTTTGCTTTTAAAATAGCGTGCCACGGGGTAGGTATTGTCCTGATTGCTGATAGCCCTTAGGTGCTGCAAAATTCTTTTGTGCACCGGTAGTTTAGTGCTCCCTACATAATGTAGGTTGCAAGGGCAAATTAAAATATAAACCGCATATTCCGTTTTGCACGTCATAAGTTTAGATATTTTAATACTTGTCGTGCTGAATGGTGTCACATATGTTGTGCGATTCTTCCCTTTTTGGCATGCCTTACAGGTTTTGCACCTGAAGAAACCCCTGTGTGTCTGTAGCCAGTTCGTGCTGTCAATGACCTCTGGGCTGGTTTTTACTATCTCGTCTCTCATAGATAGACCTCTACTATATGTGATGGAAGGTCGTGTTGGTAAAGCCTTTCCTATAATAGGGTCACTTAGCACCATGGGCCAGTTTTGTGAAATGATCGATTTTAGTTGCTTATGTTGCTGGCTGAATTGCAGAATTATTCTAAACTCCTCATTGTTTTTGTTTGTATGTGCTGACGGTTGTATCATAGGGCCTAACTCGCTGGGAGTGGTTTTCAAGAGTAAATCATACCTAGCCTTAGAAATAGCATTGTCAATCACTCTTCTAGGGTATCCCCTCTCTAAAAACCTTATCCTACTTGAAGTCTGAGCTTCCTTCAGATCATCATCATTACTATGAATTCTCCTCAAGTGAAGCATCTCCCCATATGAGATGCTGTTAATCAGATGTTTAGCATGGGAGCTACTCGCACGTAGCGTGGAGTTCCCCGCTGTTTCCTTGCGGAACGATTTAGACTCCATTTTGTCACCATGTACATAGATTTTTGTATCAAGGAAGCTTACTTCTGTGTCACTAATGGTAGCTGTAAATTGTAAGTTCAAATCATTAATGTTCAGTGCTTTCATAAATTCATTAGCATCTTCAGTGCTCCCCTCCCAAACCACAAATAAGTTGTCTATAAAACATAGCCATATCTTTATGTTGTTGTTCATCACATGTTGATGTTGGGTTTTGAGTACCAGCTCCTCCCACCAGCCAATATGCAAACATGCATAGCCGGGGGAGAAGCTGGCACCCATGGCTACTCCTCTGACCTGTCTGTACATTAGGTTGTTAAACATGAACATTGTCAGGGCCTTGAATCCTCGGAGACGTTCGATGCTCAATAGGTTCCACCCCTTGATAGCCCCAAGGTCTGAGTGAACTAACAGACTCGTTGGAGTGATCAAGTGAGGTAAGGAAAGGATGGGGACAGCAGGGAGGGAGACCTGTAACAAGAGTAAAAGCACTATGAATATACACAACTCAATCAATAACACAGGGAAACTACAATATATCCATATGTAAGTGGAGAAATGTATGCTACGCCTTGCGCTATACCTGTAAAGGAAAAGAACAGTGCGGATATCCGTGAACCGGAATACAAGAGTGGAGTGCAGCAACTAACAACCTATAAAGGAACATGTACATTAGTGACCAGTATGCAACATCTCCCTCTGCTAGTTCTGTAGCGTAACCATAGATCTCACATACCTATATGCTCATAGGTGGCGTTAAAAAGGGGAGGAGGAGCGGAGCAACCAACCGGACCAGCTACGCTTTTCCCCTGATGTGAATACAAAAGAAAACAAGCCACCGCAATGACACTTCACTTCATGCAGAACATGAACCCTTTTACATGCTCTAGCTGAGTTACGGTTTACCAACAATGGCCTGGACCTTACATAGGTACTTTGTCACATGAAAACGTTTCGTACACACAACGGAAAGGACACTACTAGCACTCTTGACTTCACAACAATGAACAAAGTAAAGCTTCACACAGAGAAGGTGAGAAGTTCTCCACCCCAATGAGGCCGATGTATCCCCTCGGCCAACACAATGTCGAGCAAAAGGCAAGGAGTTCTGACCAGGGTTTTTCCCAGCAGCCGCTGGGTATTATAGCGCCCGGGGCTTGGGTGTGGAGTTATCGCAGCCGGTGGATACCGCTATGATATGGCAGTTATTAGGAATGAGCACAGTCCCAAACGTCACTTTGAACGCCCCGCAAGAGCCATCATCGGCTCGTCCAACGGGCGTAGTTTGTGACTACGAACAATATACTCGAACCAAAATGCAAAGGTGATACAAGAATTCAGGAGGTTTGTAAGAAGGATTGGTGCTCCAGGCACCCCTACCAGCCCTCCTGGCGCTCGTCTGGATCGGGTATTCACAGGAATCAACGGCATCGTCCGGTGCCCTGGAAGCCCTCATATCGGCTTCCGGTGGCGTGATGACGTCATGCGCGTCTTCGCCCGGTGCCTCATGGGGAGTGTGGTCCTTCCCAGCGGCGATTTCTATGGCAACGCCGATGGGTTTCACAGTGTTCCTCAGCGGTCGACGCGATGTGCCGTGACAAACATATTATTCATTAGACTGAAGTCTACCATTGTGGTGAGCATTGTTTTTTGTGCTTCCGCCATTTCTACCAGCTTATCCAAACAAAATCTCAATGCCCGCAGTCCGTCCTGATGTTGAATGCTAGTATACAGTGTGCATACATCTAGGGCTATAAACAAATATCCAGATTTCCATTTGAAGTCTTTAAGCTTGCTAAGAAAATCCCCAATATCACGTACATATGATTGTAAAGATTTTACCAAATCCTGGAGAAAAAAGTCTACATATTTGGAGGTATGTTCGAGTAGGCTGTTTCTCGCTGATATAATCGGCCTACCCGGTGGTCTGAGAGGATCCTTGTGGATCTTAGGAATTAAATAAATAGTGGGTACAACCGGATGTTCATTCTTAAGATATTTGTGTTCCTGGGTTGTTATTATTCTGTCATTTTTCCATGCTGTTAAATGGGCATAATACTTTGTGTTTGTTGATTTGATTTCCGCAATGGAACTCTTGGCATAACATAAATTGTCATGTAGTTGACTATAAGCTTTGTTAGTATAATCACTTTTGGACATCAAGACAATATTCTCACCCTTGTCAGAGTTCCGAATGATTATGTTGTTGTTTTCCTTTAATTTTTTCATAAGGAGATTATATTCATGATTTCGCTTGATAAATTTCCATTTGGTGTTTCGAGTTGTTATATTGAGTTGTTTTAGTTCCTCTACCAAAGCCTCGTGGAATATATCAATTGAATCCCGTGTCATAATCGGGTTGAAGGTGGATTTTGCCTTGAAGTGTGTGGTTATTGGCTTCTGTGGTCTCATGCTGACATTTGGTGGACTAGATTGAGTTGTTCTTGTTGCACTGGTGATGACATCACATATTACATCATATGTCAGTGACATATCTGATGACATCACTGATGACATCTCAAATGACATCACTGATGACATCACTGATGACATCATTCAGTGAATGTGTGTTTCTATAAAGTTTAAATATTTTCCATATATATCTATGCCAAGGTGTATTGAAGAAAGAGTGAATTTAAAAGTCCCTGAATGGATTATTTAGTAAGTGCGTGCCTGACTGTATAACTGAGTTATTGAACATGTGTTACTGAATGTATGGGTTTGTGACTAAACTGTGTGAAAGTCTGTATTAGGGTCTCAGTTGGTGTATAAGCGGCTGCATGGGTTGGTGAGTAGCTACATGAGTGTCTATGGGTTATTGATTTGTTGTCTGAGTATCTGTATGAGTGCCTGAGTGTCTGTGTGGGTGGGTGGGGGCTGTGTGACTCTGTGCATATATGTCTGAGTGGGTGATTCACTGGTTGTATGGATTCAAAAGTACCTCTGGGAAGGGCTGTATGGGTGAGTTAGTGTGTGTATGGGTGTGTTGGTGAATGAATGAATGTCTCACTGGTATATGTGCGAGTAACGACATATGTTCTAAGGCAATATATGTGAGTGTTGGAGTATATAAATGACTATACGTGAGAGTAAGTTATTTGGAGGAGTGGGTGTATAAAAGTGTCTGCTTGTATCAGTGATTGACAGTAACTATGTGTTAGTATCTGCATAAATAAGTGATGTGGTGTGTGTATAAATAACGCAGTTGGTGTGTATAACTGTATACATGAGTAAATGGGTATGTGATTGATTCTTTGCATGACTGACTAGGTGTGTGAGTAACTCTATGGATGAGTGGCGGACTGTGACTGTATTTATAGGTGTATGAGTGCATATTATAGTACTGTATTGATGAGTAACTGCATGTATAAGTGAGTGGATGTGAGTGTAGACCTAGGAAATAGTGGATGGTATGTAGTATCTGGCATTGTTGTGTGTATGGTTTCAAAAATAGTAGTTTGTATTTTAGAGTGCGTGTATCAAAGTTTATATTAGGCCATCAGTATGTGCATCAGATTGTCAGGTGGATGATGTCATCAGTGATGTCATCAGTGATGTCATTTGAGATGTCATCAGTGATGTCATCAGTGATGTCACTGACCATGTCATGAGTGATGTACTATGTGACGTCATCACCAGTGCATTGCGGGCATGCGAGTTATGGTCAGCTTAACTAACTGGTTTTATATGAGTCAAATGTCCCACTAACTATAACGTCCCGGAAACCTATGGTTTTTTCAGTGAATTTCTAAGGTTTTTTAACTGCTAATTCCTAACTATAACGTCTGTAAAACCTATGTTTTTTTCAGTGAATTTCTAAGGTTTTTTAAATGCAAATTCCTAACTATAACGTCTGTAAAATCTATGGTTTTTTCAGTGAATTTCAAAGGTTTTTTAAATGTTAATTTCACATTTTAATATTTATAAAACCTAAATTTTTTCTATTTTTTTGGGTAATATTTTGGAACTCTAATATCCTTTTATTTTGAGAAAACTGAAGTCCTGTACCAGTAGTGTACCAAGCTCTATCAGCACGCAAATCCTACCAGTCATATTGCTAAACTCGTAAAGGATGCGCATTTTGTATCCAACGGGTTTGTGGCACTGTGTCCCGCGTAACATCATATATGTATGTGGTCGCGCCAGCTGGTACTTTGGTATGCGACGGGTACGCACTACCAAGCCACGCCTTACGTCATGTACGTATGGGGTCACGCCCGCTGCGCGTTGCGTATGCGACGAGTGCACTCTGCCAGGCCCTGTGTTACATAATAAACGTATGGTGTCGCGCCGGGAACGCAATTCCCTCATTTCTTTTTTCGTCTCAAAACTATATCTAAATAAGCTTAAAGTGTATATGAGAACAAGCGATAATCTAAAATATTTGAAACATTTATATATTTCTAACTGTAATAAACTTAAATTATGGTAATATTTTCTCAAAATCGCGTCGGGTGCGGCCTCCTTGCGCGCTCGCCGCGCAATTGCCAAGTGACCTTAAAGAAAAGCATTTGATTGGTTCATAACATTTCCCATTGTAACAGTTGGAGGACCCCACCCATTTTCGCCATTCTGTCTACAGCGTTTGATGAGAGACTCCTGTTCTACTTACAGAGCTTTTTTGAAAACTTTTTGCTATGTACACATATCTGACACTACACACAACATGCAACCATCATCTTCATCAATATTCATGCTCTGTAAAGCAGCCTTCTACCTGTGATAGCTATGCATCTAAAAGCTACATAACAGAACTTTTCCCCACTGCCAGAGGTAACATGGTTGCATACGCTGTCCACAGCACAATGCAATGTGGTATGGCCCAGGGGCAGTATCATGCATACATAATGAACACACGGACACAGATAGATAGTTGAAGTGGGTACAGGCACGTGCGCTCGACTCCTTTTTATTACCAGGGTCACATATCCAGTGATGTCTGTGCTGGATGCGTGTGGGGTGAGGGTAAACCAGCCCTCAGGGAATAGGTGCTGCTAGCATCAACTACAACAGTAATCATTGGATCATACACAGAGATTCAATAATAAAAGGGTCAATAGTTTGTGCTGCAGTAAGGTAGGGACACTAGATGTGAAATAATACAGAAAAGATTCTATCGTAAAACAACGATAACTTGTGGTATACTAAGATACAGGCA
Organism: Triturus cristatus; assembly: GCF_964204655.1. Taxonomy (NCBI): domain Eukaryota; kingdom Metazoa; phylum Chordata; class Amphibia; order Caudata; family Salamandridae; genus Triturus; species Triturus cristatus. The sequence goes on from NC_140594.1 coordinate 1,154,510,833, forward strand.
GTAGATCTGAAATAATACACAAAAAGATTGTATCATAAAGGGTCCATCAGGTCTAGTGCACTTAGATAGCCAAATCAAAAGCATTCAGCATGTGCACAGCCAGCGATGATGCGTGCTGCGGGCGGGCTGTACTAGGAGCAATGTCTGTTGCCTACAACTGTACATCATCTGCAATAGCGACTCAATCTGAATTGTAAACACTGCTGTCTGCAGTGTAGGCCAGAGAGCGGTCAGCAAGGGCCCACAGCCACGTGGCGTTGACTTGAGCTGTCCTGTTTGCCATACGCGAAGCAACAAAAACCGTGTGCGGCACCTGTGAATATGCGTATGCGTGGTGCGGACAGAGCGCACTGGAGCAATGTCTTTTGCCTACAGGACTGCGTCATCTACAATAGCGACTCGATCTGAATTGTAAACACTGCTGCTCTACATACTCAAGTCTGTCTGGCACATCCCCTCAACACTTTCCATTGTTTACTTTCATAATCGAGAATCACTTGCCACCTTCGCACATACTTTGCTCCCATCCCTCCCCGCATTCTGCATTGTGTGGCAGAGGTGCCATGCCATGTTTGGTTTGTGTACATGGCTAGCCACGGTTCCCAGAGTACGTAGTGTTGTTGTGTCTGCTAGGTGTACATGTTGTTTGTCATGTTGTATGTGATTATATAAGGTAGAGCATTTATTCACGAACAGTGGTTTCTCCCATTTACATATCGCTGTCTTAAAGAGGATACCAAAGTTTTTCTCACACGTGAAAAGTGGGACCACAATGGCAATCATTCATTACTATGCAAGAATGTCCAACTGCACAAGTTTACAGCCCCCAATCGTGCGTGCTTTCTTAAAAGCACGCCAACTTCCACAATCAGACCGACATTCACACAGCTTTCTAATGGCAGTTATCTGCTTCTTAATAACATGGACTGCTACGCAATGTGAGCAGGCATACCATATGTCCTTACTGTTTCAAACCGGATAACTTCCTCTGGCAGTCTCTATTCCCACCCACACAAAGTAACTCCCAAAGTTAAACTTGGCCTTCAATACCTAATTTGAAAACAGATTTTATTAAACGGAGCAAACTGAAAGCGCTTTTGTTTCAAACAGAAGTGTCCCTCACTTCTCCAAAAGTAATTTATCTACTGCAGATAGCACGAACCTCATGTAAAATACACTCCCTTTTAAATACGAACCTCCCATTACACTTTGTGAATTGTTACACAATTTTCAACACATCTGACATTTAAGATCTGGCATACTTTTTTAACATTGTCTCCTCTGGCCTTCTCACAGGCTTTCAATCTGTTTTTAGTCTAATACCAGACTTCATTAATTCGATCATCTCTGGAATAACAGCAACAGTGCCCATAATTATCGCTCTGTTTGCGGCCATCCTACTACTATTTTAGCTTGTTAAAAATGTCTACGCTCCCTGTGGTAACAAGCATGTCCGACAGAATACGCCTCTACGCGAAGCTACATCAATACCGTGAAAAAATGGAACAACTTTTCGGCTGCCTGCCTCTATCTATTATCGGAGCCAGCTACAACATGACTTTATTTACACATATACAATCTGCGTGCAACCATCTTTTTATTGCAAAACTTGCCCAATCGACTGGCGAATAGATTTATGCCTTGCCAACATCCCACCAAACGCTCCTGATATCCAGCAGGTAATGGAGTATCTTGAAAACCATGAACTTGATTGTTCGGGCAGTGGAGCAATGGCGGATGCAACGCAAAACGGTATCCTGGCGGAATGGGATTTCTGCGCAGCCGCGAAAGATCTCCTGCAATGTGCGATCTTTGACAACATTGCAGATTGCCTGCCAATTCAAATTGCCGCTCCAACATTCGAGGGACATTACTGTCCCTTCGAGGATATGAATTGGATCGCTTCGCTTTTCTTACACAATGGCAACAATCGCCTCTTGGAACATTAGGCATCTCAAGCCGCTGAAGAACTTCCGGACTGCAATCTCCAAGACTTGTAAGAAATTCACTTTATTCTTAGATTGATTTTTTCCAACTTTTTTGACTTTTTCCAATTAAATTTTTTAATACACTTCAATTGAACTATTTTCATATAATAACTTTCTAAGTATGCCTAGCCAATTGAGCTCTGTTTTCATTATTGGCGATTACCTCTCCACACTAACCAGGGATGCATGATGTATGGCCTATGCAAATACATTATTTACTTGCTAAATTAGCCTAAACCTGACATCCATTTTGAAACCATATCTATTCTTTGTTCACACGTCTCTCTGCCTGCCTCTTATCCACGAAGCCCTTTCACACAAATTAGCTCATCCTCAGCCTCTGCTCACGAACTGGCGATCAAGATAAAAAAACACGGCATTGTTTAGGAACTGGTTGGCACAGTGTGGTAATCGTATCCTATCTTTATTTTCATTCTACAATTTACAGCCATTCATGTCTAATAGGCATTGTTTATGTCACATGTAACTGTAACATGTAATGTGGAATTGACTGATGCAGAAGCTAAGCTTTGAATACAGCAGAAGCGGTTGGAGTTTGCCTCAGCTGGATGCCTTAGCTCTTGCACCAGTGGTTCCATTTATGGCACTTACATAAAGACACTTTTTATATAACTTGCAGACTCCATCGCTTTATCCCACACGGCCAGTTTCTTAAACACACCTGATTTCACTATTTGTCTTCTGTGGCATTGCAACATTCTGCATTATATTCTTCATGATTATTTCTTTATTCCTGCTTGCTAAAACACTCCAGTTGAGTCTTCAGACCTGACGGGGTGAGTAGTTTGCTTCCCACTCCCGCTATAGTCTAAACCCATACTAACACCACTTGCACAGCTATGCTACAGCGGCCAGTATTCTACAGCTCCAGGAGCACATCAGTTTACAGCAATCAGCTCACGGTTTCATCCCCGAGTGTACTGGCACCTCACCTCAGCACCATCTCACTCTGGTGAAAACAGCACTTTCACACCGTTAGGGGTAAATACTTAGCTTCACACTCCCTGTATAGCACACCCTCACCACCCCACAGAGCTCACACCGCTATACCCTAAACCCATACTAACACCACTTGCACAGCTATGCTACAGCAGCCAGTATCCTACAGCGCCCAGAGCACATCAGTTTACAGCAATTAGCTCACGGTTTCATCCCCAAATATACCAGCACTTCACCTCAGCACATCTCACTCTGGGAAAAACAGCACTTTCACACTGGTAGGGGTGAATACATCGCTTCACACTCCCTGTGTAGCACACCCTAACCACCCCACAGACCTCACAGCGCTCCTACCCTCCTCTTTCCTACTCTTTTTGCCCTTTTTTCCCCTTACTAACTTCGACGGAATCACAAAATGACGGCCAACACTTCCTAGTTGCAACCGCTCACAGTGCTCTCAACCAATAAGCAGCAAGCTCGTGCTTGTAACGCCTCAGCCAATCAGATGGCAGAATTCCCAAATATCGATATCTGTAAATTTCGATATTTCTCAAAAACTACTGAACAGATTTACACCAAATAAACAAAAGTGTGGTTTCTAGACCAAGACCTTTCTCCCTGCCACATTTGGGGTAATTCCGTTCACCCGTTCGACCTGTAGCCTTGTCAAAAGTTTCCTATGGAAATTAACATGGAGAAAACACGTTTTGAGACCCAACTTTTTTCTCGGCCCCCCTTGATGAATCACCCCCAAACTTCCCACATAGGAGCTGATATGAACAAAGAATTTGTTTGGAAACTTTCATGAAGATTCATCAAACGACGCCAAAGTTATAAGCAAAACAAAAAATGCTCTTCCTATGGAAACTTGGTCCTAACTATAACTACCTACTGGCGACCGCCAGTAGGTAATATATATATATATTGTCGTTGGGCTCCTTCTTAGCAGGCATGATGTTGGTGGATATAAATGCGGCTTGCCTGAGCCGCGGAGAGAGCCCCAAGGCTGTTTCAGCCTTCCTGCGGCAACGTCAAGCTACGCCGCTGCTATAGGGACAGGAGCCTGTTAGGAGTGATATTCCCAGTGGGGACCCGAGTCCTGCAGCACAAGCCACATGGTTTTACTTTTTGTAGGGAGGTTTGAGCATGACACCTCACTGTAGGGGAATTGGGACTACAAGATCCATGAAGCCACGGGAGTGGTAACGCCCACTGGGGCGGGGTTTTGACATTAAATGCTGTGCTAATGCCTCACAATGCCGGCATCTCTGAAGAAATGCCTTCGGCATGAAACGCGTCAGGTTGGACTTCACTTCTGTGTTGGAGCGCCTCCTCCTCGCTGTGTGTTCCTCCTTTAAAGAATGCTGGTAATGGACACACCTGTCGTTGGGCTCCTTCTTAGCAGGCATCATGTTGGTGGATATATATATATATTATCTACTGGCGGTCGCCAGTAGATAGTTACAGTTAGGACCGAGTTCCCATAGGAAATCTGAAAATTCGATTTTGAATAACTTTGGCGCCGGTTGACGAATCCTCACAAAATTTTCAAAACTAATGGGGCGCTCCGCTCAGCTCCTACCCTGAAAGTCTTGGGGTAATTCATAAAGCGGGGGCTGAGAAAAGAGGGGGGTCCCAAAACACGTTTTCCCCATGCATTTTCCCATAGGACCTTTAGTCGAAGGTACAGCTCGAACGGCTGAACAGAATTACTTGAAATTTGGCAAAGAGGTAGTCCTCAGGTCAGGCATGTGCCTTTTGCATATATGGTGTCAATCTGTTCAGTAGTTCCTGAGAAAATTGCAGTTAAAGGTACATAAATATCTATAAGCGCGCACCGTGCGCACCGTGCGCGCACCATAACGTGCGCGAGCGTAATTCTGATTGGTGGTTACATGTCAGTCAACATTCGAATCGGTCGAAATCAGGAAGTGTCGGCCGCCATTTTGTGTGTGACAGTGAAAAAGAAAGGTGGAGAACGTGAAAAGGGGGCAGGGTAGAGAGTTCCTGACCCCCTAGCCTTTGTCAGGGGGTCCCTGAAGGACCCCGAAGAGTGAAAAAAACATTTTATTTTTTTTTTTCAAAAAATCGCGAGGTGCGCGCACCGTGCGCGCACGGTAAAAAACACTTAAAAAAAAAAAAACATTTTAAATGAGCCATTCCATATTACAGGATACAGTCAATCTATAACTATATACATAGGTAGTTTATTGTAAAATAAATATATAAAAAAAATAATAATACATACATAAATTAGCATTTAAAAAACCTTACTAATTCACTTAAAAACTATAGGTTTCACACACGTTATAGTTAGGAATTAGCATTTAAAAAACCTTGCAAATTCACTTAAAAAACCATAGGTTTCACACATGTTATAGTTAGCTGAACATTTCACTCGTAAAAAACCATTGAAATTCCCCCGTTATAGTTAGTTCAGATAACTATAACTCGCGCGACCGCCACTCTATCACAAGGATGATGTCATGAGTGATGTCATGAGTGATGTCACTGACCATGTCATGAGTGATGTAATATGTAACGTCATCAGCAGTGGATTGCGGTCGCGCGAGTTATAGTTATCTGAACTAACTATAACGGGGGAATTTCAATGGTTTTTTACGAGTGAAATGTCCAGCTAACTATAACATGTGTGAAACCTATGGTTTTTTAAGTGAATATATATATATATATATATATATATTCACTGAAAAAACCATGGGTTTCACACACGTTATAGTTAGGAATTAGCATTTAAAAAACCTTAGAAATTCAATGAAAAAACCAAAGGTTTCACACATGTTATAGTTAGCTGGACATTTCACTCGTAAAAAACCAATGAAATTTCCCCGTTATAGTTAGTTCAGCTAACTATAACTCGCGCGCCCGCAATGCACTGCTGATGACGTCACATATTACATCACTCATGACATGGTCACTGACATCACTCATGACATCACTGATGACATCTCAAATGACATCACTGATGACATCACTGATGCCATCATCCTTGTGATAGAGTGGCAGACCTCCTCTCACCCTAATATAACCTTTGATACACACATACAAAAATAGAAACTAAAATTTTCAAAAAAATGGACATACCAATATCAGTTACAACAACCTATTCAGTAATTCTTAGAACCACATACACATCCACTCATTCACCAACAGTCCTATACAGTCATTCATACATGCACTCACTCTTCATATGTACTCATACACCTATACATCCTGTGACACAATGCCACTCATCCATAGAGTTACTCACACATAGTCACTCATGCTAATAAAGAAACAAACATACATTTATTAGCTTATACAGTTATACACACACCACCACACTTACTTCTACGGAAACTTACACATAGTTAGTCTAAAAAACAAACACTTATAGAAACACATACTTATTCATACAGGAACTCTTTCAATCTCTCACTGTCACATATACTCACTTATATACACCAATATTCACATATACTACTTTAATAGATATGTAGTTACTCATAAAGACACTATTGACACAGTCATTCACTCACTAACACACCCATACACACACTCATCCACCCATACAGTCCTGCACACATGTTGTCTTCAACACATACAAAGAGTGAATCACTCATTCATGCACCAATGCACTACATAATACCCCCCACCGAACCATACAGACACTCAGACTGATACTTAAAATAAGAACTATTTACCTATATAGATACCCATGAAGCTACTCACCAACCCATGCAGCCACTTATACACAAAGTGAGAGACTGATACAGATATTTTCATATTTAAACATTACTCAGTAAGTCATGTATTCACTATAATACCCTTAATCAGTCAGTTACACAATTTTTTTTTCAAAAAAGCATCCATTTAAACAATTATATACCCATTTATTCTTCCATTAACCTTGAGATATACATAAATATAAAACATATTTAATTTTCAGAAAAACACACATTCACTGGATGATGGCATCAGTGATGTCATCAGTGATGTCATTTGAGATGTCATCAGTGATGTCATGAGTGATGTCAGTGACTATGTCATGAGTGATGTAATATGTGACGTCATCAGCAGTGCATTGCGGGCGCGCGAGTTATAGTTAGCTGAACTAACTATAACGGGGAAATTTCATTGGTTTTTTACGAGTGAAATGTCCAGCTAACTATAACATGTGTGAAACCTTTGGTTTTTTCATTGAATTTCTAAGGTTTTTTAAATGCTAATTCCTAACCATAACGTGTGTGAAACCCATGGTTTTTTCAGTGAATTTGCAAGGTTTTTTAAATGCTAATTCTTATATTTACCATTTTTTTTTTTTTTCCAATTTTTTTTACATATTTTTATTTTAATTTTCTATCCTTTTTTAAAGACTATGGTTAAATTTTAAAAATTCTACAATATATTTTTTATTTTTTCCATTTTTTTAAACTAAACAGGTAAGATTTATTAGTATAACATGGTGGGTTTTTTTTCCCCTTTTTTTTTTTTTTATTATTTTTTTAACGTGCGCGTACGGTAAGCGCACGTCTTGCTTTCATAACGTTAGATTTCTACGCTGTTTGCGTTCATTTACGCAATTTGCGTAGACGTACGTCACGCGCGTGCAGCGCGTAACGCGTACGCTGCACGCGCATGTTACGCGGAAGTGAAGGGGCATGCCTGTTTTGCGGATGCGCGCGTGCGCGTGTCTTTTTTACGCGCATGCGTACTTTTGCCGTAAGCGCTCCGTAAGCGCACCGTAAGCGTAACGTACGCGCACGTTGGGTCATGTGATCAAGAAACAAGACTTTTGATTGGTTTTTACTACTTTCAGTTCTAGAACTCTCCTACACCACACCCATTCCCCTCATTTCTGCTTGTGATCCCTTAGGAGAAGGAGCTGGGTTGTCTTTGTGATACGATGGCAGAACAGCAGAGCTCTTCTGAGAGTAAGGCTAGCAGCACTACCTTGAGGCAGAGAAGGAGGAAACAAAAGAGCTCTTTCATATGGGAGTATTTTTCTTTTCCAGAGGACAAGAAAAAGGTAAATGCACCCTTAGTGACTTGTAAGCTTTGTGGCCGTGTACTTTCAAGAGGGAATCCCAACAAGAAGTATTCCTTCGGGAATCACACCATGTTGAGACACCTTCAAGATGTACACTGTAGGACATTTGCTCGACATACTGAAGGTAACCCTTCAGTAAGTCAAGCAAGCACATCCACAGCAGCTCAGCCTGGTCCATCATCTGCAGTGCCGAGTCCATCTTCGGCAGGTCAGCTGAGCCCTTCATCTGTGGGGGGAGCATCTCCTTTTTCTCGTCCTCTGGAAATCAACCATCGGTTTTCGAGGGTTTTAGTTTGTTGCGCCACTTGTCATGATCTAATTGCTCATAGGGAGACCAGTGTTGCCCTAGTGAACAATTTAATAGATCAGCACATTTGTCGTAGAGACTAATATTCCCACTCTTTCTTTCCTCTGTCCCTGCATGAACACAACGGCTCTTTTAAGAGCCAACCTTATCTTTTAACTTTTTTTTATTTATTTTTTAAAACTTTTTTTTATTTTTTTTTACCGTACGCGTAATTTTTTTTTTTTTTAAAAAACACTAAAAATCAATTATCACATTACAAGGTCCTTGAGAGACTACAATGATAAACTGAAAATGTGATTGTGGAGAAATGGAAAAAAGGGAACATGAAATTGTTGACTTACCATACCCACTCAAAAAATTATTTATTAATTAAAATTTATTTTTTATTGCTTTAAAAATGGTTCAAGTTTTTGAAAATTTTCTATCTCAATCTGAAAAAAAAGAAAAAAGTATTAATATTTAATAAAACATGTTATAATACAGTACACATATTTACATATTTTCCCCAAAAATATTTTTGCCTTTTTTTTGCTGTTTTCAGAATATATTGCATTTCACTATAAATTGTGAAAGCAATTGCATTCATCATTTAACTGCGGGCAAAAAAAAAATAACAATCTCAAAGATTGTTTAAAAAAAGCCCAGAATCTCTTTTAACTTAAACATAACATTATATAAATGCATAATATTCTTAAAAAATATCATCTAATATCAATACTTATTTCTTTAAAATACCGTCTGACATTTTTGTTTCAGAAGTATAATCCCAAAAATATTATATCTCAAATAACTCCACAATACATCTGGTTCCATTTCCTTTAGGCCAAATAGTAATTTTAAAATTCTTTTTTGATTAAATTTCCAATGGTAATCCAATAAAATTCTAAAGTTTAAATTGTACAGATCTCACCGATTCTCTGTAACATTTTGGTTTCCGAAAGATTAAATAATAATTAAATAAGTCCACAATACAATTGTTTACTTTTCCTCATGGCCAAATAGTAATTTTAAAAATCTTTTTTGAATAAATTTCCAATGGCAATCCAATAACATTCCAAAATTTAAATTTTGCAGATGTTACCGATTTTGTCTAAATTTTTGGTTTTCCAATGTTTCATTAAAAATTTAAAAAGTCCACATTACAATTGGTTACCTTTCCATTAGGCCAAATGATAATTTGAAAAATCATTTTTTTTGAAAATTCCAATGGTAATCCAATAAAATGGTAAAATTGTTTTGTACACATCTTGCCAAGTCTCTCTAAAATTTAGGTTTCAGGAAGATTAGATAGGAATTTGCTAAATCAAAAGGCAAACGTTGCTTGAAAATCAATTGGGAATCATTACACAGTGTCCAGCCTTTTTCACATTTAAGATAAACTGTGTAATGTCCAGAAGTAACAGTAGGTCCTTCATGGAAAATTATTGCAACTGTTACAAAAGTTTTTCCTGAAATTGATAATTGCTGTCCTGTAAACTTCTTTATTAAAGTATCTAATTTTGAACCATCAGCTTTACATCGTTGCATCATTAAAATTACATATTGTCCGTATTCCTTTAAAATTAACGTTTAAAACATTTCAGATTTACACTCACTGCATTCCATGCTATGATTAGCATCTTTAACTAATTTAGCAAAAGTGACTGTTTTACTGTCTGGCAATGTTAAATAAATAAACCTTTCAGAATCAACATTAGAGCCACATATATTGTAACAGTTTTCACAACTATGTTCCCATTTATAAGAGAGACCAAACAAATTATCAATGGGAACCCTTTCTTCTTCCAGTACCTGAAGAAAAAACATCAAGAATTCCTGTGCGTCTTGCTGTACATTTTGAGAAAACTGTGTTCGTCCTGAACATACATCTAAAAGTTTTCTAATTTCAGTAGCACTTTCTATTTGAGTTTTATCATTACTCAGCTTTTGAAAAAGGAGACTCAACTCAGAACAGAATCTTTTTCCCTGATTTACTATTATCTGCTCTTGCACACTTTCCAGATAAAAAGCAACATTCAGCACTACATTAGCGTAGCAGTTGACACCAGAGCTATTTTCAAAATGACATCCTACAACCTGTTCTTCATTTTCCTTTTTCTTTTTGCTTGCAATTACATCACTCCTCTTTTTTTTCCTCCTCTCTACATCTTCATTACAGATATTCTCATTTCTACTTTTACGAGAAACTACACGTTTCTCCAACACAGGATACTGACCTAAATGAGGAGCATAGCTTCTTCTTAATCTATTATACTCCTTTACACAATTTGTATCAGCACTAACTTTTGAGTCATCAAAGTCTATCATGAATAAACCAGATAATGTTTTCACTCGTGACAAAGCTACATAAGCCATACCTTCTTTGAACACAGTTGAACCAATGTTCACAAAAGCACAATCTACAGTCAATCCTTGAGACTTGTGAATAGTTACAGCATATGCTAGAGAAAACGGAAACTGCTTCCTACGTACATATAAGTCTTTCACAAGCATGAAACGAACTGAACAACGACAAATATCTTTAACTTCTTCTATCTGATCAAATTTTATTTTTAAACATTCAATTCCATCTTTTTTCTGATAATTAATAAAACCCACAACTCTTCCCATAGCTCCATTAACTAAACCCTTTTCAACATCCAAATTTCTCCTTAAAAATACTCTACAGTTCATGCAAACATATAGATTTTTTTCTAATCCAGCTGTTTTGGAAATGTTCTTCTCTAGTGAATCCAATTTATTTTTCAGTGTGCCTGTTAATGTGATAGTAATTCTTCCATCTTCAATTTTGTCCACTGCTTCCAATTTCCTGATATCTTCCTTTTCCAATTTTAAAAGCTCCTCATTGAATATTGAGCATTCACGTAGAGTTGGCATTAAGCAGATGACACTTTTCTTTTCTGCAATGTTCTTGTATATCTTCTCTGCAACTATTTCTTCTTTTGGAAATAAATTATGTAGCAGCCGACTCTGTAATGCTTTTTTGCCAACTTCTGTGAGTAGTCCAATCCTGATATCTTTCAGAATACTTCCATATTCTTCATCGTTTGCTTGCCTCATATTAGTAGTAAGTTCCTTGTACTCAAAGAAGGACCAAATATTTGCATTACCAATGCTTCCCAATGACTTCTTTGTGTCTCCATGTGTCACAGTATTAAACACTGGTTGTCCTTTAACTGGAGTAAGCTGTAGAAGATCCCCAAATACAATGACATGTTTTCCACCAAATAACACGTCATAGTCTGTCCTTAGAATTTGCTGCATTCTTAAATGCACAAAGGCAAGCATTAAGTTTGATACCATGCTCACCTCATCAATAATGAGAACTTGCATCTTCTTCAATACTCTTGAAACTTCCAAGCATGCTTCTCCAGTTAGCTTGTTGTATTGTATTTTGTTCTCATGCTCCACTGGTAACATTAGCAAACGATGTAAGGTGATTCCTTTTATGTTATATGCTGCTAACCCAGTTGGAGCAGTAACCACACAAGACAAAGTAGAATCCGTTTTTTGCTGTAGGTAGCTTCTGATGACTTTTATTAGGAAACTTTTTCCAGTTCCAGCTTGTCCGCTTACATACATCCTGATTGGATGAAATGATGTGCATGAGCACTCTTTTTTTTCATGTAGAAATCTGTGATCAATTTTGTTTCTGATCTCTTCATAAATTTGTTGCTGCTCTTCGTTCAGTTGTCTTTCCAAATTTTGTAAGTCTATAAATTCTTCTTGAGCTTGATTCATAGCCGTTTCCACTTCATTCATGGCTATTGATGCTTCATTTTCAATGATTGGTTGTCCTAGGGGATCTTGACTGAGTGTTCCTGAACTTTGGCTGTCCTGAGAACTGTCTCTAGCTACTTCTGCTGTAATTGTAGTTTCCTGTTCAATTTCTTCATTTAACATTTGCAGATAAGTTGTGAATGTATTGCATTGTATGCTGTCTTTGCAAGCATTAAATGAATCTTCATAGCTTTGAAATTCTCCCAGTAGTTCATCCTCTGTACGCCATGGTTTAAACAGCTGTAAAAGAGCCAAGTAGTAAAATTCCTTTTTGTCAGTAGTATCGCAACTCAGCTTCCGGTGATTTATCAAACTTCCTTTTGTTTGCTTCACCAAACATCCTTCCTCACCAATGACTTTATATTTTCCATTTTTGATGTCTTCTGCGGCTTTCCGTGAATAAATGTAGTTCTGCAGCACTTCATAGAGACACATGTTCTCCAGATGTTGACTTCTCTTGGGATAATATGTGTCCAACATGTTTGATTTCAAAATATCTGTACTTTCTGGGTCATTCTCGGCCAAATATTCAATTTCTCCAACAGATTTCAGTACCCGATTTCTCATTGCTGCAAGGCCTAAACTTGCCCAAATTATTCTTCTTGATTTCGAGTAGAGACTTGCAGAAGATAACCTATCTGAACATTCGTAGGATCCAATTTCTCGATGCGATAACATCTTTAAACTGAAACTGTACAGCTTCTTACTGACAGTCTTCTCGTGAGAAATCTCTTCCCACATTTCCTTCAATTCCGTTTTCTCAGATTTAGTAATGTAAGACGTTACATATCGAGCAACAGCAATGGAATTGTCAGCTACATACTGTATATCCATGTTAGCATTCCACATGGATAAAATGACTGGGTTGTAGTCATTTATATTTTTTGATTCTTCTTTTCTTTTTAGGTTGTAGGTATTCTTAGGTGATTTTCTTGTAATAGTATGTCTCACAGATGACATAAAACTGTTTACTCTTCCATTTGAAAGAACAGGTCTAGGAAATCCAAATCGACATTTAGTGTAGTATTTTTCTTTGCTCTTGTATTTCCGTCGACAGTATTTTCCACACCGATGACTTTGGAAACGTAAAACTTGCTCCTTTAACTTTTTCTCTTCTGTGCTTTTTGTTATAGCACATGTTGCATATTCTTCAATGTAAGATAACACTGCTTCATCAGTATCTGTTCCAAACTTTGGGGCATCCTTGATCCACAACAGCATATGAATATGAGGAGCACCTCTTGCCTGGTACTCTTTTCTCCAAAAGAAATCCACTACTTCTCCAAGAGGTGGATTTTTTTTATTGCAGATGAAGGACATCATAGCCTCAAATCTATGATTGAAATATCTGCAAACATTAACCGGATCCAATGAGCACAGTTCTCCTGCTGTCTTGTATTCAATGTTTTTAATGTTTGAATTTGCCTCTCGTAGAAAATCCAGTAAATCATCCCAAGCGTACTCAGCACAGCTTAGGGTAAGGAACCATGTTGGTGTTCCTAAATTCCGTAACATGCATTTTAATTCACCATGGCGTTGGTACCAATATTCATTTGTCCCACGCTGACAAGCCATCAGATTGATCAGTTGTGTTTCCAAATGATCATCTCGCTGCTGCACTTTCTCCATAAAATCCTTAGCAGACACATTTTGTAAATGTACTCCACTTTTTCAAATGTGATTTACTGCATATGATAATGCAGACAAGTCGCTTTCAAATAAAAGATGGAACAAATAAGGAATACTTTGTCGAAATCTGGGATCTTCTGCATATAGTCTTGTAGTCCGATACTCAGAAGCTGGAATCTGTTCTGGACGTTCATCGTATCGTCCTCCTTTTCCTTTAGGAAACAGCTGGGGAAAACATCGAGCTTCCAAGCTCTCCTCCCATACACTCACGGGAGTTCCTTTTGCTTTCTTCATCTGAAACAGATCAATATTGTCTCCCATAGCTTCTTTTGAATGTAGAGGATGTATGCTAAAATGTTCATAAATTTCTTCTTCCTTTGACTTGTCCACTTTTTCAATTTGTCCAGTTGGTGTTTCTGTGTCTTCTTGTAAATCTTCTTCTTCTTCTTCTATATAAATTGATTCATACCATTTGTTATTCCTTTTCAAATACAAATTTGCTCTTTGTACTTTCCGTACATCTACCAGCTCCTGCCAAATCTTCTTATTCTTTGTAGGTACACCATTAACCAGAATAACTAATGGTTCAGTTTCCAAAGTATCTGCATCAATAGTTTCCATATTTTTTTTCAAATCCAAGGGCAAATACACCACTCTACCTTTTAAACCTCTCAGTAAATCTGAAGGAGGTAATTTACCAGTTTTGGGCTCCATACGTACTATGGTCTGGAACGGATGAACACATTGAATAAGTATAGACTCATATGTATTTAATTCAGAAAGTTCGGCAGGAATAACATCCAATTCTAAATTATTATGTACAGCTCTGGTCGGCATTCTATTTTCCTCTAACTTGTTGTAACAGTATTTACAAATACGCTGATCTTCACCCAATTCAAAACAATTTTCTAGAAATATATATGTGACAAAATCTTTCCACTTATAATTATCTTCATTTTCACTCTTTCTGTAGAGATCAACATTCCTAGTTTGTTTTCTATAATGAGTTCTGCGGCAACAAATACAAGTAATATTTGGCCTTTCATTAGAGATTTTTTCAAATTTTGTTATGTGATCATTAAATGTCTTACTTACAGAGGGTTCTACATTCTCTTCCACTTCTTCCTCATTTACTGTGTCCTTTTCTGCACTGTTTTGTTCAGGACCAAAGTAACAAAACTGAATTTCATCAACAACCTTCTCTACATCTGATACCGATCCACGGAACAGAGCCCTATTCAATTCATCTAACTTTATTGCTGGACTTTTTGCAAAATACAACCGTCTCACAAACTTTTTCATTTCAGTATGATGAACAGCCAGCATCCTAAAATGATGGAAAACACTATTACACACTTTTCTAGATAGACAAGCCAGAGAATGACCCTGCAAACCAGTATTCTCTCTCACTCTGCATGGATCTAGACTTTGAAGCACCTTAATCTTCTGTTTTACACTTTTTTTACTATATTCTCTTAGAAACTCACGAAATTTATCAATAGATTCCTGACGCACAGTGCAAATACTACTACAATTCCAAGTGTACACTGGGGCTTTAGGACGTCTCCCCATAGCCTCATCCGCCATCACTTGTACCTCATCTCTTGGAACCATTATCTCCTTCTCCATTATGCAACCATTTTTCACTTCATAAGCACGACCTCTGGTGTCAACTGCATGCAGCAAACTATTACTTTGAAAATAACTCTCTTCATTAAAAAAAGGTTCACTACTTGAACTATGCATCCATTTTCCTAAAAACACTTTACAAAAGTTTGTTCTGTTCACTACTCTTTTCCTTTTGCTTTGTGATTTCAGTACATTAACCATTTTATCTAATGTACGCATCCTATTCAAAATTAAAATGAATAGTTTCCTTTTTAATTCTAATGCCTTTGCTGCAATGGCTTCAATTTCTTTTTTTCTCTTGTAATATTTTGCCTTTTGCTTATATTTCTTCACATCCTTTATCAAATTGGACATAACTCTTCTCTGAAACATTTTTCTACGTATCTCTTTAAACGCGGTTTTTCTGTTTAAGTTAATCTTTGTTGTTGCAGAAGGTATATTTGCATTAACTAAATTCTCAATTTTTTCCTGTTTTTTTCTATTGAAAACATTCTTTCCAGTACAGACATTTTGTACATTTTTCCTTTTTTTGAAGATGTTCTTTAAAAAATCTTTTTTCTGCTTACCAGAAGACTTGTTCTTTTTCCCAACATGAGCATCTCCAACTAACTTAGGTCCTCCAGTTGTCTTCAAATATAGGTTTTTTTTGTGGTCTTTCTTTAGTCTGGATTTTGTAGGCATCTTAAATTTTGTTCACTGCTCTTCAGCAATACCTGAATAAAACTAAAAAAAAATTCCTTTATTATATTTAAATATATTACTACATTTTTTATGATCTTTTCAAATCTTAAAATACTATGTACCCCTTTCCTACAAGTGAAAATCACAATAACACCATCACAAATTAAATACCTAAAAACAATTCCTGTGTGCACACAGAGTCATGGTTTGAAATTAGGCAGAAAACGAAATTTCTTTGCCAATTGCAAAGCATACTTTCTACTACTTTTTTGGCAAGTGATAAGTACTTTTACAGTCTGACACATTTTAAATCCACTTTTCAGATTCTTAAAACATCACATGTCCAAACTGCTTTTTCAGACCAGCACCATGTGTAACCTGGGTGACTGACTACACTCCAGCAAGGGCAACCAGCCTTAGTGTTGCTTAATGTATTTGCATTACTGACTGAAACCTCAAACCCCACTCGGTTGTGAATACTGTGCATGATTCCACAGGATAAGCAGCTGGGTGTGTGCTAAGAGTCTGCTTCTGCATACAAAAAAATGGATCTCCCTTTCCATCTAATGCAAATGTAAAAACACCAGAGCAATACGCAATAAATCTCTGCCTGTAATTCCTATTTGCACACAGAGTCATGTTTTCACATTAGTCACAAAACAAAATTTCTTTGCCAATTTGAAAGCACACTTACTACTCTTTTTTTGGCTAGTGATAAACACTTTTACAGACTGACACATTATGAATCCACTTTTCAGATTCTGATAAAAGCACATGTCCAAACTGCTTTTTTCAGACCAGCACCATTTGTAACCTGGGTGACTGACTACACTCCAGCAAGGGCAACCAGCCTTAGTGTTGCTGAATGTATTTGCATTACTGACTGAAACCTCAAACCCCACTCGGTTGTGAATACTGTGCATGATTCCACAGGATAAGCAGCTGGGTGTGTGCTAAGAGTCTGCTTCTGCATACAAAAAAATGGCTCCCCCTTTCCATCTAATGCAAATGTAAAATCACCAGAGCAATACGCAATAAATCTCTGCCTGTAATTCCTATTTGCACACAGAGTCATGTTTTCACATTAGTCACAAAACGAAATTTCTTTGCCAATTTGAAAGCACACTTACTACTCTTTTTTTTGGCAAGTGATAAACACTTTTACAGACTGACACATTATGAATCCACTTTTCAGATTCTGATAAAAGCACATGTCCAAACTGCTTTTTCAGACCAGCACCATGTGTAACCTGGGTGACTGACTACACTCCAGCAAGGGCAACCAGCCTTAGTGATGCTGATTGTATTTGCATTACTGACTGAAACCTCAAACCCCACTCGGTTGTGAATACTGTGCATGATTCCACAGGCAGGATAAGCAGCTGGCTGTGTGCTAAGAGTCTGCTTCTGCATACAAAAAAATGGCTCCCCCTTTCCGTCTAATGCAAATGTAAAAACACCAGAGCAATACGCAATAAATCTCTGCCTGTAATTCCTATTTGCACACAGAGTCATGTTTTCACATTAGTCACAAAACGAAATTTCTTTGCCAATTTGAAAGCACACTTACTACTCTTTTTTTTGGCAAGTGATAAACACTTTTACAGACTGACACATTATGAATCCACTTTTCAGATTCTGATAAAAGCACATGTCCAAACTGCTTTTTTCAGACCAGCACCATGTGTAACCTGGGTGACTGACTACACTCCAGCAAGGGCAACCAGCCTTAGTGTTGCTGAATGTATTTGCATTACTGACTGAAACCTCAAACCCCACTCGGTTGTGAATACTGTGCATGATTCCACAGGATAAGCAGCTGGGTGTGTGCTAAGAGTCTGCTTCTGCATACAAAAAAATGGCTCCCCCTTTCCATCTAATGCAAATGTAAAATCACCAGAGCAATACGCAATAAATCTCTGCCTGTAATTCCTATTTGCACACAGAGTCATGTTTTCACATTAGTCACAAAACGAAATTTCTTTGCCAATTTGAAAGCACACTTACTACTCTTTTTTTTGGCAAGTGATAAACACTTTTACAGACTGACACATTATGAATCCACTTTTCAGATTCTGATAAAAGCACATGTCCAAACTGCTTTTTTCAGACCAGCACCATGTGTAACCTGGGTGACTGACTACACTCCAGCAAGGGCAACCAGCCTTAGTGATACAGAATGTATTTGCATTACTGACTGAAACCTCAAACCCCACTCGGTTGTAAATACTATGCATGATTCCACAGGATAAGCAGCTGGCTGTGTGCTAAGAGTCTGCTTCTGCATACAAAAAAATGGCTCCCCCTTTCCATCTAATGCAAATGTAAAATCACCAGAGCAATACGCAATAAATCTCTGCCTGTAATTCCTATTTGCACACAGAGTCATTTTTTCACATTAGTCACAAAACGAAATTTCTTTGCCAATTTGAAAGCACACTTACTACTCTTTTTTTTGGCAAGTGATAAACACTTTTACAGACTGACACATTATGAATCCACTTTTCAGATTCTGATAAAAGCACATGTCCAAACTGCTTTTTTCAGACCAGCACCATGTATAACCTGGGTGACTGACTACACTCCAGCAAGGGCAACCAGCCTTAGTGATGCTGAATGTATTTGCATTACTGACTGAAACCTCAAACCCCACTCGGTTGTGAATACTGTGCATGATTCCACAGGATAAGCAGCTGGCTGTGTGCTAAGAGTCTGCTTCTGCATACAAAAAAATGGCTCCCCCTTTCCATCTAATGCAAATGTAAAATCACCAGAGCAATACGCAATAAATCTCTGCCTGTAATTCCTATTTGCACACAGAGTCATGTTTTCACATTAGTCACAAAACGAAATTTCTTTGCCGATTTGAAAGCACACTTACTACTCTTTTTTTTGGCAAGTGATAAACACTTTTACAGACTGACACATTATGAATCCACTTTTCAGATTCTGATAAAAGCACATGTCCAAACTGCTTTTTTCAGACCAGCACCATGTGTAACCTCACATTTAAATTTCTCCCAAAAGAGAAAATAATAAACACAACTTCAACAAAAGGAATTCCAATTCTATTATTCATTTCTTAATTTACCATATACATCCCCTCTCAAACTCTAAACTCACCTTTAAAACTAGTTAGTTGTGAAAGAAATGTGGCACTCAAACAGCAGATTATCAGAGCCAGGATCTCTCTTCTGTACACCTCTCTCCTCTAAGCAGAACCAGATAATGGCAAACTTTCCCTCTCTTTTTCCACACATATACATGTTAATTTCAAATCTCAGTGCTTCCCCCTTTTTTTCAAATGTAATCACACATTTCTATTGGTTGAAAACCAACCCTTTTCCAAAAGTACCCTTCCCCCAACTTGACTTCTGCCTAGTACCCTTCCCCCAACTTGACTTCTGCCTGCTACCATAGCAACAGCTCTTGAAACACTGCTGTGCAGAGTTAGGTCAGAAGTTCACCAAACAATGTTTCAATTCCAAAGAGCAGGAGTGCTTGACTTTTCAAACCTAACAGCAAATCCATAGTACTGTTCTTTAGTAACACATTTTTCTGTACCAATACAAAACATACTTCTATAAATTTACACACACAGCCTAGTTTTTATTCTAGAATGGTATGAAACAGCCAATCAGTTCTTTTTTTTTATAAAAAAAAAATATGTATGCCTCCATTTCCAAACTGTCTTTCATTTCTTTTTACCATTCTACTGAATTACACCTCCTGAGTGCATCCAGTTCTCCTTTGAAGATGTTCACAGTGTGGATTGTAGGGCACAGCTATGTCTTCTGGAGTGAAAAGTATGCAGAGAAAACAGATATGGTGAGAGACCTTGCTTTGCCAAATGTAGACATTAAATGGATTGGTCAGAGAGGGTTAAAGTGGCACCAATTGATGCCATTGGTGAAATCCTTCATGCAAATCCAACACCCTGACCTCATAATAGTGCACTGTGGTGGCAATGACCTAGGCACTTTGACTGGGGTAGGTCTGGAAATGCTTATGAAGGACACCTTTGCACAACTGTTTTCACTTTTCCCTAAAACTGCCTTTGTGTTTTCTAACATATGCCAAAGGCAAAAATGGAACTGGTCCAATCATTTTTGTCCGCAGATTGACAAAGCAAGAAAGCACGTCAACAAATCTGTTTCTGCTTTCCTCCGTCACTATGGTATGGGTTCCATTTACCACAACAACTTGCGTTACGACATGCAAGACATTTATAGAGGAGATGGTGTACACTTCACTGATGAAGGGAACAGAGTCTTCCTCTTGAACCTTAGACTCTGCATCGGTACTTACTTGTAGGTACCAATAAAAAATCACTTCATAAACACAACGGCTCTTTTTAGAGCCCCCTAATATCTAAACACTTAAATCTGCATTTCATTTCTTTTTTTTAATTTTTTTTTACCGTACGCGTACGGTGAGCTTACCGTACGCGTACCCCGCGATTTTTTTTAAAATCAATAAATGTTTTCTTTGTACTTTTCTGTCCTTCTTTGATCCCCTTACAAATATTAGGGGGTCTGTAACTCTCTTCCTTGCCCCCTTTTCAAGATATCACCCTTTTTTACCGGAGTGAAATACACAAAATGGCGTCCGCCGCTTCCTGGTTTCGACCGATTCGAATGTTTACTAAGATCTAAGAGCCAATCAGAATCGCGCTCGCGCACGTCACCGTACGCGTACGGTAAGCGCACCGTAAGCGCACCGTAAGCTGGCTCAGATATATATATTGATTTAAAGGCTATTTTCTCAGAATCTACTGAACAGATTTACACCTAACCTACAAAAGGCACTTCCTTCACCTGAGGACTACCTCTCTGCCAAATTTCATTAAATTCTGTTCAGCCGTTCGGGCTGTAGCTGTGTCTAAAGGTCCTATGGAAAAATGCATGGGAAAAACGCGTTTTGGGACCCCCTTTTATCTCAGCCCCCGCTTGACGAATCCCCCCGAGACTTTCAGGGTAGGAGCGGAGCGTAGCGCCCCACCTATTTTGAAAAATTCGCGAGGATTCGTCGACCGGCGCCAAAGTTATTCAAAATAGAATGTTGCGGATTTCCTATGGAGACGTGGTCCTAAATATAACTACCTACTGGTAATATATATATATATATATTCACTGAAAAAACCATGGGTTTCACACACGTTATAGTTAGGAATTAGCATTTAAAAAACCTTAGAAATTCAGTGAAAAAACCAAAGGTTTCACACACGTTATAGTTAGGAATTAGCATTTAAAAAACCTTAGAAATTCAGTGAAAAAACCATAGGTTTCACACATGTTATAGTTAGCTGGACATTTTACTCGTAAAAAACCAATGAAATTCCCCCGTTATAGTTAGTTCAGCTAACTATAACTCGCGCGCCCGCAATGAACTGCTGATGACGTCACATATTACATCACTCATGACATGGTCAGTGACATCACTCATGACATCACTGATGACATCTCAAATGACATCACTGATGACCTCACTGATGACATCATCCAGTGAATGTGTGTTTTTCTGAAAATTAAATATGTTTTATATATGTATATCTCAAGGTTGATGGAAGAATAAATGGGTATATTACTGTCTAAATGGATGATTTCTTTTTGAAAAATTGATTATGTAACTGACTGATTAAGTGTATCATAGTGAATACATGGCTTAGTGAGTAATGTTTAAATATATAAATATCTGTATCATTTTTTCACTTTGTGTATAAGTGGCTGCATGGGTTGGTGAGTAGCTACATGGGTGTCTATATAGGTTATTAGTTGGTTTTTTGAGTATCAGTCTGAGTGTCTGCATGGTTCGGTGGGGGGTATGACGTAGTGCATAGGTGCATGAATGAGTGACTCACTGTTTGTATGTGTTGAACAGAGCATGTGTGCAGGACTGCATGGGTGGATGAGTGTGTGTATGGGTGTGTTAGTGAGTGAATGACTGTCTCAATAGTGTCTTTATGAGTAACTACATATGTTTAAAACTAGTATATGTGACTATTGGTTTATATATGTGAGTATATGTGAGAGTGAGAGATTGAAAGAGTTCCTGTATGAATAAGTATGTATTTCCATAAGTGATTGTTTAAAAGACTAAGTATGTGTAAGTTTCCGTAGAAGTAAGTGTGGTGGTGTGTGTATAACTGTATATGCAAGTAAATGTATGTTTGATTCTTTATTAGCATGAGTGACTATGTGTGTGAGTAGCTCTATGGATGAGTGGCATTGTGTTACAGGATGTATAGGTGTATGAGTACATATGATAAGTGAGTACATGTATGAGTGACTGTATTGGACTGTTGGTGAATGAGTGGATGTGTATGTGGATCTTAGAATTACTGAAGAGGTTGTTGTAACTGTTATTGGTATGTCCATTGTTTTGTAAATTTTAGTCTCTATTTTTGAATGTGTGTATCAAAGGTTTTATTAGGGGAAGAGGAGGTCTGCCACTCTATCACAAGGATGATGTCATCAGTGAGGTCATCAGTGATGTCATTTGAGATGTCATCAGTGATGTCATGAGTGATGTCACTGACCATGTCATGAGTGATGTAATATGTGACGTCATCAGCAGTTCATTGCGGGCGCGCGAGTTATAGTTAGCTGAACTAACTATAACGGGGGAATTTCATTGGTTTTTTACGAGTAAAATGTCCAGCTAACTATAACATGTGTGAAACCTATGGTTTTTTCACTGAATTTCTAAGGTTTTTTAAATGCTAATTCCTAACTATAACGTGTGTGAAACCTTTGGTTTTTTCACTGAATTTCTAAGGTTTTTTAAATGCTAATTCCTAACTATAACGTGTGTGAAACCCATGGTTTTTTCAGTGAATTTGCAAGGTTTTTTAAATGCTAATTCCTAACTATAACGTGTGTGAAACCCATGGTTTTTTCAGTGAATTTGCAAGGTTTTTTAAATGCTATTTTTTTTTTTCTTCTATTTTTTCTAACATATTTTTATTTTAATTTTCTTACCTTTTATAAAGACTATGATTAAATTTTTAAAATTCTTAAATATGTTTTTTTAATATATTTTTTAAAATAAACATGTAAAATTTCTATTTTTTTTTTTATTTTTTTAGTACGCGTACCGTAAGCTCACGGTAAGCGTACGGTTTACGCAACGTCCGTAATTTTCCTACGCTGCTTGCGTATAGTTACGCAATTTGCGTAGCCGCGCGTACTCCGCGTGGGACGCGTACGCGTGTACGCTACACGCGCACGTTACGCGGAAGTGCCGGGAGTGACTGTTATGCGCATGCGCACTTTTGCCGTAAGCGTACCGTAAGCGTACCGTAAGCGTACGGTAGGTCATGTGATCATGAAACACAACTTTTGATTGGTTGAAACTACTTTCAGTTCTAGAACTCTCCTACACCACACCCATTCCCCTCATTTCTGCTTGTGATCCCTTGGGAGAAGGAGCTGGTTTGTCTTTGGGATACGATGGCAGAACAGCAGAGCTCTTCTGAGAGTGAGGCTAACACTAGCAGCACTGTCTTGAGGCAGAGATCGAGGAAACAAAAGCCCTCTTATGTATGGGATTATTTTACTTTTCCTGAAGGCCAGCAAAAGGTAAATGCACCCTTAGTGACTTGTAAGCTGTGTAAGCGTGTACTTTCTAGAGGTAATCCTAACAGGAAGTATTCCTTTGGGAATCACACCATGAAGAGACACCTCCAGGATGTACACAGAAGGACACATGGTCATCTTTTTGGAGGTAACTCTTCAGAAAGACAAGCCAGTACATCCACAGCAGCTCATCCTGAACCATCATCTGCAGGGCTGACTCCTTCTTCTGCAGGTCAGGTGAGCCCTTCATCTGTGGGGGGAGAATCTCCTTTTGCTGGCCCTCTGGAAATCAACCCTCGATTTCGGAAGGTTGATATTCGATGCACATTTTGTCAAGATCTAATTTGCTATAGGGAGACCAGTGTTTCCCTAGTGAACAACAAAATAGATCAACACATTTGTCGCTTTGAATAATTTTCCCATGCTTCCTTTCCTCTGTCCCTGCATGAACACAACGGTTCTTTTAAGAGCCAACCTTATCTTTCATCTTTTTTTTACATATGTTTTTAAAAACTTTTTTTTATTTTTTTTTACCGTACGCGTACGGTGCGCGTACTTTTTTTTTTTTTTTTAAAAAAAACACTAAAAATCAATAAACACATTACAAGGTCCTTGAGAGACTACAATTATTATTATTGACTTACCATACTCACTGAAAAAATATTTATTCATTTGTTTTTTTTAAAAATAGTTTTAAAAATGTTTGTAGTTTTCGAAAATTTTCTATATCTATCTGGAAAAAAAGAAAAAAGTATTAATATTTTTAAAACATTTTATAATACAGTACACATATTTACATTTTTTTCCATAAAATATTTTTGCCTTATTTTTGCTGTTTTCAGAATATATTGCATTTCACTATAAATTGTGAAAGCAATTGCATTCATCATTTTACAGCGGGCAAAAAAAAATAACAATCACAAAGATTGTATTAAAAAAGCCCTGATTCTTTTTTTACTTAAACTTAACATTATAGAAATGCATAATATTCTAAAAAAATATCATCTAATACCAATACTTATTTCTTTAAAATACCGTCTGATATGTTTGTTTCAGAAGTATAATCACAATATTATATCTCAAATAACTCCAAAATACATCTGATTTCATTTCCTTTAGACCAAATAGTAATTTTAAAATTCTTTTTTGATTAAATTTCCAATGGTAATCCAATAAAATTCTAAAGTTTTATTTGTACAGATCTCACCGATTCTCTGTAACAATTCCTTTATTGTATTTAAATATATTACTACATTTCTTTTCACAATAGTCACAAAACGAAATTTCTATGCCAATTTGAATGCACACTAACTGCTCTTTTTTTTGGGCAAGTGAAAATCACTTTTACAAACTGTCACATTATGAAACCACTTTTCAGATTTTTTAAAAAGCCCATGTCCAGACTGCTACACTACAGCAAGGGCAACCAGCCTTAGTGATGCTGAATGTATTTGCATTACAGACTGAAACCTGAAAACCCCACTCGCTTGTAAATACTGTGCATGACTATACATGGCAAGCACATGGGTGTGTGCTAAGACTCTGCTTCTTCCCCCAAAAATTCGCTCCCCCTTTCCATCTAATGCAACTGTGAAATCACCAGAGCAAGATGCAATAAATCTCTGCCTATAATTCCTCTCTGCACACAGAGTCATGTTTTCACATTAGTCCCAAAACGAAATTTCTTTGCCAATTTGAAAGCACACTTACTGCTCTTTTTTTTTTCGGGGCAAGTGAAAATCACTTTTACAGACTGACACATTATGAAACCACCATGTGTAACTACAACAAAAACAATTTCCATTTCTATTATTCATTTCTTAAGTTACCACATACATCCCCTCTCAAACTGTAAACTCACCTTTAAAATTAGTTAGTTGTGAAAGAAATGTGACACTCAAACAGCAGATTATCAGAGCCAGGATCTCTGTTGTGTTCACCTCTCTCCTCTCAGCAGAACCAGATAATGGCAAACTTTCCCTCTATTTTTCCACACATATACTTGTAAGTTTCAAATCTCAGTGCTTCCCCCTTTTTTTCAAATGTAATCACACATTTCTATTGGTTGAAAACCAACCCTTTTCCAAAAGTACCCTTCCCCCAACTTGACTTCTGCCTAGTACCCTTCCCCCAACTTGACTTCTGCCTGCTACCATAGCAACAGCTCATGGAACACTGCTGTGTTGAGTTAGGTCAGAAGTTCGCCAAACAATGTTTCAATTCCACAGAGCAAGAGTGCTTGACTTTTCAAACCTAACAGCAAATCCATAGTACTGTTCTTTGGTTACACATTTTTTTTTACCAATATAAAACATGCTTCTATTAATTTACACATACAGCCTAGTTTTTATTCTAGAATGGTATGAAACAGCCAATCAGTTCTTTTTGTTTTGAAAAAAATATGTATGCCTCCATTTCCAAACTGTCTTTCTTTTCATATTGCCATTCTACTGAAAGACACCTCCTGAGTGCATCCAGTTCTCCTTTGAAGATGTTCACAGTGTGGATTGTAGGGCACAGCTATGTCTTCTGGAGTGAAAAGTTTGCAGAGAAAACAGGTATGGTGAGAGACCTTGCTTTGCCAAATGTAGACATTAAATGGATTGGTCAGAGAGGGTTAAAGTGGCACCAATTGATGCCATTGGTGAAATCCTTCATTCAAATCCAACACCCTGACCTCATAATAGTGCACTGTGGTGGCAATGACCTAGGCACTTTGACTGGGGTAGGTCTGGAAATGCTTATGAAGGACACCTTTGCACAACTGTTTACACTTTTCCCTAAAACTGCCTTTGTGTTTTCCAACATATGCCAAAGGCAAAAATGGAACTGGTCCAATCATTTCTGTCCACAGATTGACAAAGCAAGAAAGCACGTCAACAAATCTGTTTCTGCTTTCCTCCGTGACTATGGTATGGGTGCCATTTACCACAACAACTTGCGTTATGACATGCAAGACATTTATAGAGGAGATGGTGTGCACTTCAATGATGAAGGGAACAGAGTCTTCCTCTTGAACCTTAGACTCTGCATCGGTACTTACTTGTAGGTACCACTAAAAAAATGACTTCATAAACACAACAGCTCTTTTTAGAGCTCCCTAATTTCTAAACTCTTAAATCTGCTTTTCATTTATTTATTTTTATTTTTTTACCGTACGCTTACCGTAAGCTTACCGTACGCGTACCCCGTGATTTTTTTTAAAATCAATAAATGTTTTTTTTGTACTTTTCTGTCCTTCTTTGACCCCCTTACAAATGTTAGGGGGTCTGTAACTCTCCTCATTGCCCCCTTTCCTTGTATTCACTCTTTTTTTTCAGAGTGAAATACACAAAATGGCGGCCGCCGCTTCCTGGTTTCGACCGATTCGAATGTTTACTAAGATCTAAGAGCCAATCAGAATCGCGCTCGCGCACGCCACCGTACGCTTACCGTAAGCGTACGGTAAGCGTACCGTAAGCGGGCTCAGA
The DNA here is from genome assembly GCF_964204655.1 of Triturus cristatus. Classification (NCBI taxonomy): domain Eukaryota; kingdom Metazoa; phylum Chordata; class Amphibia; order Caudata; family Salamandridae; genus Triturus; species Triturus cristatus. The sequence continues at coordinate 1,154,537,904 of NC_140594.1, forward strand.
TATATATATTGATTTAAAGGCTATTTTCTCAGAATCTACTGAACAGATTTACACCAAACCTACAAAAGGCACTTCCTTGACCTAGGGACTACCTCTCTGCCAAATTTTGAGTAATTCTGTTCAGCCGTTCGGGCTGTAGCTCGTTCTAAAGGTCCTATGGAAAAATGCATGGGAAAAACGCGTTTTGGGACCCCCCTTTTATCTCAGCCCCCGCTTGACGGATCCCCCCGAGACTTTCAGGGTAGGAGCGGAGCGTAGCGCCCCACCTATTTTGAGAAATTCGCGAGGATTCGTCGACCGGCGCCAAAGTTATTCAAAATAGAATGTTGAGGTTTTCCTATGGAAACGTGGTCCTAACTACAACTACCTACTGGCGACCGCCAGTAGGTAATATATATATATATATCGCGCTCCGGTTTCCGTCCCTCCCCCTTCACTTGCGGTCGGGTGCTCTGTAACACGGTGATGGACACCGCGTGTGAATATAAGGCTCATGGTAAATTAATAATACCAGCACTCTCAGGAACAGTTGTATCCCCAATTTTTATTGGGACAAAGCAAAACACGACAAAACGCATTATGGCTATCGCCTTTCTCAATTGTGGCCGGCGCCGACATGAGGCAAACACAAATAATGTTAAATCAACATCAACAAAGGACTTGCTTCAGTCCCACAGTGTCGGCCATTTCTAAACATGCATTTTCATTGTTTAGCCAAGCATAATTACTAACATTCCATTGTCGCCCTGAATGGGCATCCTTGAAGTTATATTAACATTGTACATTGTTTGTGCAATTAACTATCCTCACGCCCTGAATGGGCCGCTATCTCACAAAATGACTAATTCCACCCTGGATGGGTTTTTGCTCCCCAATCTCTGAGCTTCAAAACAGCCAGCATGTCTAGCTCGTTTGATGTTGTATCATTGAAATTCCAGATTCCTTAAACACATTCCTTATTCTCTCTAATCACTTTATGAATCTACAAGTGAACAGCCATCTCTTCCCCACTGTTCAAACCTTGTGGCATCTTCGTTTGATTATCAATAATGTGTCTCAACTCCAATCTGCGGAGTTGCAACTGTCTATCCCCACCTCTCACGCTCGGAGGTACATGGTCCGTACAGAAGAATCTCAGCAGATCCCTGTTGCTCTGATGGAATGCCTCAAAGTGCCGTGCCACCGGATAAGTTGCATCTCTGTTATTGATGGCTCTAAGGTGTTCTAAGATACACACTTTGGTGGGGTGTATAGTGCTTCCTATGTAGCGTAAACCACCGGGCACACCAAGCAGTACACCATGTATCTTGTGTTACAGTTCATCAGTTTCTTGATTTTTCTTGGTTCGTCCGGACCGGGCACAGTATAGTTTAGAACTTTCTTACTGTTTTTACATGCCCTACATTTCAAAAGAAAGAAACCAGCTACTCTACCAAAAGCCGATGGTCTGCTTTCGTGAATACAGTGGCTCTGGACTAAGCTATTGCGCAGTGTTCTCGCTCTTCTGAAGGTCATTAAAGGTGCTTTAGGTAAATCTTTCCCTATTATGGGGTCAGATTTAAAAATGTGCCAATTCTTCCTAAATGCCTTTCTGATGTCCGGAGCATCACTAGAATACTCCGTGATCATCCTAAAGTTGTTCACAATTTCATTTTACTTTTTTGCATTAGGAGCGTTGTCACTGACCAGTTCAAGTCTGGATTTCCTGTCTACTTTGACCTTTGCTTCCTCTAAAGTTTCTTTACGATAACCTCTGATCTCAAACCTCATTATACTCTCTTTCGCTGCAGCCTGATAATCACAATCGCGTGTACAATTCCTTTTTATTCTAAGCAGCGCGCCTTACGGAATACTCGTTATGGTTTTCACTGGAACAATATATATGTATGTGATCAAGACCGCGGTCACGGTTAGCGGTCAAAACGCGTAATGCTGGGCACTTGCCACATCATATTTTACTGATGCCAGAAATTTGAATAAACGCACTTGAAAGAATTGCACGCTGTGGTCCGTACCTGCTTGCTGCCGCCGAGGAGTTGGTTTGGTCAGGATTTGGTTTCCATATATATATATATATATATATTATCTACTGGCGGTCGCCAGTAGATAGTTATAGTTAGGACCGTGTTTCCATAGGAAATCCGCAACATTCTATTTGGAATAACTTTGGCGCCGGTTGACGAATCCTCGCAAAATTTTCAAAATAGGTGGGGCGCTCCGCTCCGCTCCTACCCTGAAAGTCTCGGGGTGATTCGTGAAGCGGGGGCCGAGAAAAAAGGGGGGTCCCAAAATGCGTTTTCCCCATGCATTTTTCCATAGGACCTTTAGTCGAAGGTACAGCCTGAACGGCTGAACAGAATTACTTGAAATTTGGCAGAGAGGTAGTCCTCAGGTCAGGGAAGTGCCTTTTGCAGGTCTGGTGTCAATCTGTTCAGTAGTTCCTGAGAAAATCAAAAGTAAAATCATATATATATGTGGGCGGAGCCTAACCACACATCTCATCCTGAGATCTGATTGGCTGTCAGCACTTCATCCAAGAAGTGTTGGCAGCCATCTTGGGACCAATATACATGATAGCACCTCAATAAAAAGCATTGCAGTTAATAGAAGGTTTTAAGACTTTAGTTACATTATAAATCATTTGTTGATGGTACCATACTCATTTTAGGAATTGTGGTATGTTCTAAGGTGATTTCACCATGAGAAAAAGCCTTCTGCTGGGATATCATGATTGAGAGAAAAATATTTTCTCATGCTTTTCCCACAGAGGTTTGGAAGGTGATCTATAAGCTAAACTGAGAGCTTATTTTCTGTAAATTCACATTATCTTTCTCAGTCATGTGAGAATGAAGTCTGGCATTCTCAGTAAAACATGTACATCCAACAAGGGCAGAGACTGTCAGTTGATTCCTTTGTGTTCTACTGCAGCTTCCCAGAGTGTTCCAAAGAACAACTAGAGCGCTAACAGTCCTACTTATGATAAATGTATGGCACACCTGAAGCCATCTTACTTGGATTAAAGTGGTAACTCTTAAAACATTTAATTTAAAAAGGAACAAAATGAGGGGGTTCATTTTTCCATGAAAAGTATGATTAGTGCTGCAGAAAGAAAAATTAGGGCACATTTTGAGTGACTTCTCAAATCCTCTTCTATTTCATTAAAAAATTCTGACATGCAGACTGAAACATTCACTTTCAATACCAGCAGCAGTTTTCCCTGGTGAGCAGTAGCTTTACTACAGTGATCTAATGAGCAAAAAGAGTGCTAACATTCTGAATTTATGGCAAATGTGTGACATATCTGAATGCCTTCTTGATGGAATCAAAGTAAAAAACTGAAAGCATTTCCTACTGAGGAGACTGCAGTACATGAGGAAATTAGGAAACTTCATAACAAATAAATCTCCCAAGATGGCCACCGGAGACAAAAGAGCCCAAATGTAGCCCAAAATCACCCAGATGTAGCCCAAATATAGCCCAATGACAGAAGTGTGCAAAACACTTAATATTTTGTGTTTTTGCAGTGTTATATAGTGCAGACTTGTCAGGTATTGGAGTGCTTTACATGAGCATTGGTTACATCACACAAGAACAAATTCATTTTGGTTGTAGACATGGGGAGACTAAGTGATTTGACCAGAATCACAGAATGTCGAGCTGAAGCAGAAACTCCAACCTGGTTCCCCAGTTGCAAAGTCTGCAGTTCTGTAAGTAACACCACATCCTCTCCCCTAAGTGCAACATTTAATCAAGTGGTCAACTGGATAAAAAAACATAAAGATAACAAATAAATTAAAAGTGCTTTGTCGCTATTTGAAAACTCAGAAAATATGTCCTTATTTTAGTCTTTTAGAGCACTAACCATAATTTTGATGCCAATAAGACCCTCTCATATATGTAATTTCTAAAGGAAATGCTCTAGGTATTACAGTTTTGATTACATCAAGATGACGTCAGGTGTTCCACACTTTTGTAATAAATATAGAATGTTAGCAATCTAGTTGTTCATTAGGATACTGTTGAGAGGCAGAGGCCAGGGGCACGGACTCTGAAAATTGAAGGCAGGTAGGAGGGTGCAAAGGCAACAATTTAACCACACTGAGCAGGCAGGAAGGGCCGTGGCAGCACAACAGACTATGGAGGGCAGTGGAAAGGGGGGCAGGGGCAACAAACCAACAATACAGGACTTGCAAGAGAGGCTGTGGCAATGTAATAGAACATTGTGGGCAGAAGGAAGAGGCAATGGTAGTACAACCATACATGCCAACAGACCCGATTCAGCCAGGAAACGTCCAATGTTTTTAAGCTCAAATGGGCTTTATTTGATCTGTCTCCTGTCTACAATCTCCTCTTTTTCAATGTAACTCAAAGGGGAAAATCAATACCCCAGTTTTTTTTCAAAATCTCCCTCTTACCAAGTTCAAAATGTTCGCAAGTATGGTACATTGGATCATGGAAGGAAATGGGGTAGGGACATGGACTTGGATAACAGAGGACAGGAGGGACATGGAGAGGTGCACCAAACTGACCCTGCATGGCAGGCATCAGGGTTTGCAGCAGGACAATACACCACACAGGGCATGCGGGACGAGAGTGCAGCACAACAATCCATAGAAAGCAAGAGGGAGGGGACAGGACCATGCACATGGACAACAGAGAACAGAGGGGCAAGAGGCAATGGTAGCTAGCTGACCATAATGGACAGACAGGAGAGAAAGCTGCAGCATAACAGACCATAAAGGGCAGGAGGGACGGATCAGGGGCATTACAATGGAACAGACAAGCCAGGAGGGAGGGAGTAGGGGTCTGCACATGTAAACAGAGGGCTGGGGGCAAGGGGGCAGGGCAGGAGCAGCAAGATAGCCATGGAGGTCAGGTAGGATGGGCACTAGAAGCAAGACACACCATGAAGAGCAACAGTGAGACTGTGATGGCATACACACAGACCATGGAGGGAAGGTGGGAGGGGGTCAGGGGCAGCTAACTGACCACACATGGAAGGTGGGAGGGGCCATGGCAGCACAGAAGACCATGCATGGCAAGTGGGAGGGTTAGTGGCAGCACAATGGCTATGATGGGCAAGAAGGAGGGTGCAGGGGCATGCACAAAGGACGATGGAGGATAGAAGGGAGGGTCAGGACCTGTGCACAGACAAGAAAGTTCAGGGGAAGGGGCCTCACAACAGACCGCACGGGGCAGGCAGGAGGAGCAGTTGCAGCACAACAGACCAGGGAGGGCAAAAGGGTGTTGCAGTACAATGGACCATGTAGGCAGGGTGGAGGTGGCAGGGACAGGTTACAGTCATCTGACAATGCTAGGCAGGTGGGAGGGGAGTGGCAGCTCAACAGAACACTCAGAGTAGATAGGAGTGGCAGGTCCATGGAACATGGTGGGCAAAAAGGATGGAGCAGGGGCATGCACAAAAACATCGGAGGGCAGGGGGAAGGAGAATAGGGGCAGCAAGCTAAGCACAGAGTTTAAGCAGGAGGTCAATGATGGGGCATAGAATTGGGCAATGGAGGGCAGGAGGAGTGGACTGGTACATCATACTAAATTGAGGGCAGTGGCATCACATCAGACCATGCATGGCAGGAGGGAGGAGGCTAGTCCATGGATTCACACAACAGAGGATAGGGAGGAGGGGGATGGGGCAGCAAGCTAACTGTTCAGAGAAGGCGGGTATTAGGAACTTTATTGTTTTCAAAACGTGTGTCTGTGCGAACTACTTAAAATATGAACAAGTATGCAGCATAATCTCACTTTTATTCAGGAAGAAGAGGACGTTTGTGACTGTGACTCCGGGCTCACTTGGCAGAAACACCCCCTGACCCTCCACCCCCTATCGCAAATTGTAATGCCCGTGAAAAGGGTAGGTGAACACAGTGTTATATAGAACATAGTCCTGAGAGCACGATTGAAAATGAAAACTAGATATAGTGTATGGTATAAACTATGCACCAAAAAGTGTGATATAAGATGAACCGGGCGTGAAATATAATATGCAATACATTGTGCGCAATGACAGATTCATTGGAGAGCGCGAGATAGCACAGGCACTAGTGCGTGCTATGCGATATGCGCCTTGGAGTGTAATATGCACAGGGCAGTGTTGTGTAACCTAACTAGTCTCTAAAGTTGTAATATAAAATATGTGCTGGGGAGTGTAACGTTGCATATGCACTGTGACAAAGATATGGATCTCAGAGTGTAATATGTATGGCATAGCACTGTGCGTTATAACACAGGCATCGAGGAAGGCACGTTAGATGGGGCAATATAACCCGTGCGAAGACAAGTGTGGCATGACATATTCACGGGGTGGTGTTACAGTGCACATGGGCTAGAGAGTGTCATAGCATATGCACTAGCTAGTGGAATACAACACAGAGGTGTGTGGCACTCAGCAGGCAATGGTGGGTGTAACACAGCATTGGGCTCTGCCAGGAGCGCGCTGTGACTCTCAAGTGATGTTCGTCCCGTTTCCAGAGAGTAAAATAAAAAGTATTACACATCCGGCAGTGGATGTGTGTTTTCTTAACCGTGAGGGGGGTTTCTTGCATAGTTTTGGTCAAATTTTTGTCGAATCCCCTTTGAATGGCTTGGTGTGCATGTGTATTAAATGTGCCCGTCAATAGCTACCCATGTTTGTATAAATAAACGACAAGGGTGTCTACCGGGATTAGGCACGGTAGGGCATCAGACATGTCAGAGCTTCACTAGTGGTGTAAATACATTCCACGTGGATTCATTGTATGCATAGTCGCCTTTTAATGAATATCACGCAAATCGTAATGGTGATAGGTATGTATGGTTTGTCCAGCATGTCCTAGGTGTGTCTATAAATATATATTTTTTTAAAATAATAAAAAACAGTGGCCGGCCCTGGGGATTGGGGTAAAAAAAATATAATAAGGAGACAGGCCCTGGGGGATGGGGTCATCAGGACCAATAAATTAGAATAAGAAGGGGAACCACACAGCCCCCCTTCTTAAAAAATTTGAATAAATAAAAGACTGGCATCGTGCCGGAGGCCAGGCCCCTCCTTGCAGCACTCTGCAAACGCGCCCCCTGGCGAGTTGTAAGTTGGGGAATTAATTCCTCTTCAATACTGAGGGTCCCTGAGGGCCAACTAGCCCAACAGGCATCTCCAGTATGCGCCAGGGAGCTGCGCTGCAGACAGGTGTTCTGAGGCCAAGCCCCTTTTTACACCTCTCTGCAACGCAGCTCTGTGGCGCTTACTGGAGGTACCTAGTGGTCTAGTTTGACCCTAGGGACCCTTAGGATTCAATGGGACTTAATCTCTCAACTTAGAACAGCCACAGGGCGCGTTTACACAGTGGTCAAGGGAGGGGACGGGGCCTGAGGTGACGTGTGCAAACACGCACTATGGCACGTTTTAAATTGGGGATATAGTTTCCCTTCAATACTGAGGGCCCCTGGGGGCTAACTAGCCCACCAAGTGCTTCCAGTAAGCGCCACTGAGCTGCATTGCAGAGAGGTGGTCCAGGCAGTGCCACTTTTTACACCTCTCTGCAACGCAGCTCTGTGGCACTTACTGGAGGTACCTAGTGGGCTAGTTGGACCCTAGGGACCCTCAGGATTCAAATGAACTTAATCTCCCAACTAAAAACGGACACAGGGCGTGTTTACACAGTGGTGAAGGGAGGGGACGGGGCCTGAGTTAACGTGTGCAAAAACGCCCTGTGGCCTGTTTTAAGAGGTAGTTTTAATCCCCCTGCCCTATTATATACTAGGGGCTTACAGAGGAGGTCATGCTAATCACAGGGGGACCCCAACGCATAATGTTCCCTAGTGTATGTAGGTGTTTTCACTGTATTCTAAGTGTCTTTTAACATAGCACTGGCTCTAGGACTGGTTAGTCAGACTCAGTTACCACCAGTATCAGTCTGAAAAAGTTGAGGGTACAGGATGATTTTGCAACAAGGCTTCTTTCTGCTCTTCTTTTTGTTCTTTCTGCACGCTATCCTTCTTCCTGCACTTTTCTTCGTCTTTGAGGACTTCTGTTGCTTCTTTCTGCACTTTTTTTTTTTCTTTCTGTGCATTTTTTCTTCTTTCTTCACATGTCCTATCTCTGTAGGCATAGTTAGAAATTAGCATTTAAAAAACCTTTGAAATTCACAGAAAAACCATAGGTTTCGGGCACGTTATAGTTAGGAATTAGCATTTAAAAAACCTCAGAAATTCACTGAAAAAAACATAGGTTTCAGGGGTGTTATAGTTAGCTGGACTTTTCACTTGTACAAAACCATTGAAATTCCCCCGTTATAGTTAGTTCAGCTAACTATAACTCGCGCGCCCGCAATGCACTGCTGATGATGTCACATATTACATCACTCATGACATGGTCAGTGACATCACTCATGACATCACTGATGACATCTCAAATGACATGACTGATGACATCACTGATGACATCATCCTTGTGATAGAGTGGCAGACCTCCTCTCACCCTAATATAACCTTTGATACACACATTCAAAAATAGAGACTAAAATTTTCAAAACAATGGACATACCAATACCAGTTACAACAACCTCTTCAGTAATTCTAAGATCCACATACACATCCACTCATTCACCAACAGTCCTATACAGTCACTCATACATGTACTCACTCATCATATGTACTCATACACCTATACATCCTGTTACACAATGCCACTCATCCATAGAGTTACTCACACACATAGTCACTCATGCTAATAAAGAATCAAACATACATTTACTTGCATATACAGTTATACACACACCACCACACTTACTTCTACGGAAACTTACACATAGTTAGTCTTTTAAACAATCACTTATAGAAACACATACTTATTCATACAGGAACTCTTTCAATCTCTCACTCTCACATATACTCACTTATATACACCAATAGTCACATATACTAGTTTAAAACATATGTAGTTACTCATAAAGACACTATTGAGACAGCCATTCACTCACTAACACACCCATACACACACTCATCCACCCATACAGTCCTGCACACATGCTGTCTTCAACACATACAAACAGTGAGTCACTCATTCATGCACCTATGCACTACGTAATACCCCCCACCGAACCATGCAGACACTCAGACTGATACTCAAAAAACCAACTAATAACCTATATAGACACCCATGTAGCTACTCACCAACCCATGCAGCCACTTATACACAAAGTGAGAGACTGATACAGATATTTACATATTTAAACATTACTCACTAAGCCATGTATTCACTATGATACACTTAATCAGTCAGTTATACAATCAATTTTTCAAAAACAAATCATCCCTTTAGACACTTATATACCCATTTATTCTTCCATCGACCTTGAGATATACATATATAAAACATATTTAATTTTCAGAAAAACACACATTCACTGGATGATGTCATCAGTGATGTCATCAGTGATGTCATTTTAGATGTCATCAGTGATGTCATGAGTGATGTCACTGACCATGTCATGAGTGATGTAATATGTGACGTCATCAGCAGTGCATTGCGGGCGCGCGAGTTATAGTTAGCTGAACTAACTATAACGGGGGAATTTCAATGGTTTTTTACGAGTGAAAAGTCCAGCTAACTATAACACCCCTGAAACCTATGGTTTTTTCAGTGAATATATATATATATAACAAACAGCAAACCGCCGACCCCAGTTTCAAAGTCGGCATGTGTTTATTCCTCGATACACTTGGCTGCACGCTCAATATCTTGTTGTCCTTAACGCGTTTCGGCTTCTTTGTAAGCCTTGTTCACAGGTGAAGAGCAGTTTCCAAACAAAGTGACTGTGTGCTTTTTAAACCTGATGCTGTCACGTGAGTCAAGATACCAATGTCCTACCCATCCAAGAATACACTTCTTTGATGTTATTGAAAGTCATTTAAGTATGCAGTGCACATTTCGATACAGCCTAATTGCGTTCACATTGCTGCACTTAATTCGAAATATCCACAATACCGTGCGTTCACAAGTAGTGTCTTCAGTACGAAGTGCAACAGCAGCCTGAAATGTCTCTTTTTAACCGTGTTTGCCAACTTGAATCCATATGCTGTGCTGACATGATGAACGCTGTCTTTGTATCGCGGGTTGTCCAAACAAGTCGCGAGTGGAATCCTCTCATGTCCCTTTCTCACCTTCACACAGAGACATCTCGGGATAATTCTCTTACTGACAGAAAGGTGAGCGGGTCATGCTCCCCAATTCAAATCCACACAACATCCTCCATGGACGGGAGCCACCAACCCTGCAAGGCGGCACTGGCATAAAACGGTACGGAGCAGCCCATACTTTCAATAGAACAAACAGCAGATCGCCGAGCCTAGCTTCAAGGACAGCCACCGTTTATAGGTGGAAAGTAATATGGGAGCCTCTCGGCTCTGTCTTAACTGTAAAGCAAACTAGCACACTCATTGGATGATGTCATCAATGATGTCCTTTGAGATGTCATAAATGATGTCATTGAACATGTAATGAGTGATGTCTTATAGAGGTTAGAAGCAGTGCATGGTGGGGGTGCAAGTTACAGTTAGTGCTGCTCAATATAACTGCTGAATTTCTGTGTTTTTTAATTTAAAATGTTAATGTTGTCATTGACAACTAACTGCAACATTATTTTAACCTTTTGTTTTTTCAGTTATATATATATCGTTATTGAAATCAAAAGCCTGGCTTATGACGGACCTAAAAGTGGCCTTTTCTGCTGCCGTCTCCTGCGATGGGGCACCAGCAAGTTGTCTAGTGTGGGAGAATGCGCACGATGTCTAGCATAGGATTTGCTCTTGAATACCCTTCCAGCACAAAGTCCCACACCTATAAAAAGCCTTAACCCTTCCACACACTGAATGTGTGCTGTGCGGTACAGAACACATGCAATGTGCCATCTGTATAGAGTTTGGAAGGATTGAAGCACTTCTCCAAGTTTGCGCCGTTTTCAAGCAGGGGAAATTTTTCAATAAAAGCCCGGTGTGATGATCTTAGTGGGTTGGGATTTGCATCAAAAACAATGGGGCAGATTTACGTTGCCTGGCGCATCCCTGCAAATCAGCAGGAATACGCCAGGAAAGATCCGTGACGCAAGGTTACCCTTGCGCCACCACAGATGCTCTGCATTTACAATGGGGCACATCATGGCACAAGGATAAACAGATGCGTGTCGCATCTGCCGGCGTAAGGTTGGCGCAGTGCTGGAGGTGTGTCGCGGGCGCGACGCAACTCCAGCACTGTGCCATCCCGGCCTATCTTCCACATGGTGCGTAACACCTTACGCTTGCTTCAAGCAGGCGCAAGATATTGACACAGCGGGGTGGGAAAAGTGACTGAGTAAAATCTTGTAGATTTCACTCAGGCACTTTTCCGAGGCGTTCCTGCGCCAGAACGTCCACCCTGTGCTGGAACGCCCACATGAAACCTGGCGCAGGTTTCATGTGGAGCGGGGCTTTACAACGTGACGCATCTCCCTAGATGCGTCATGATGTAAATCCCCCGCAGCATGGCGCTAGCTTTACGCTGCGTCACAGAAGTAACGCAACGGCGGTGCAAAAGTGGTTCACGGGGCTTGTAAATCTGCCCCAATGAGGAGCAGATTTACAAGAAAGTGACGCATCTGTACAGATGCGTCACTTTCCCTGCGCCACCCTTAGAAACCCTTGCGCCACCATAGATGTGCCGTATTTACAATACGGTGCACTATGGCGCAAGGATTGACAGATGCGTCAGAAATTCTGACGCATCTGTTGGCGGAAAAGTCACGCATTGCTGGAGTCGTGTTGCTAGCACGACGCAACTCCAGCAATGCGTGTTGAGGCCTACCCCCACTACACTGCGTCACTACTTACGCCTGCTTGAAGCAGGCCTAAGGTTTTGACGCAGTGGCGTCCTAAAAGTGGCGCAGTGAAATCTTGTAGATTTCACTGAGTCACTTTTACGAGGCCTTCCTGCGTGGGAACGCCCACCCTGCATACATTATACCTGACGCAGGTATAATGTGACGCAGGCCTTTACAACGTGACGCATCTCCCTAGATGCGTCACGTTGTAAATAGGCCGCATTGTTTGCGCCGCTGTTGAGTGAAAAAAGTGACGCAACTGCAGCGCAAAAGTCCCGCAAGGGGCTTGTAAATCTGCCCCTTAGTGTTTGCAGTGATCCAACCATTTCATACATAGCTTATGTCAGCTTAATGCAAAGGTGCCCGAAGCGCTGCTTCTGAAGAGAAAAGGCCACCTTTCCAGCACAAAACACCTTTTGCGCTGGGAAATAACTACCCCTCCAAGACTTTGCGTTGCTTTGTGTGAATTTGTGCCAGCACAAAGTCTTTGTGCTCTGCCTCTCTGTGCCTCACGGAGCCCCGTGGAGACATGCGGCACATTCTACAGATATTCAACAAAACGTATGCAGCCTTTGAGTTCCTGTCTGAGCGTGGCTTAGCCACAGATGCCGACGTCCCCTCTACATATATGTTCGTTCTTCTACAGTCGGGGCCCAGGGAATTTTGCAATTGTGTAGCTGATGCGCTTTTACATTTATTCATTTGCCACATTTGCCACATAATCCGTCATCTACTGCATAATCGGCTGATTTTAACAAAAATATGTTTATAGCTAAAACAGTTCGATAGTTACTAAAAACGCAGCGGCCAGAGTTGCCGCGCAGTGCAGGACTGACTGGTCACCTATCTGCTGCCTGTTGGTATAGTTGGGTGTGACGCTGGTAGCAATGGCGTGCAACCAACACCAAGACAGTGTTGAGAAGTGTGCAAATGACAAAATAATGAAGTATTACTAGCATAAATTGTGCAACATTAGGGCATAATTTGCCTTTTGTTGCCGAATAATTTACTCAGCCCTGCCACATAACTTGTATCTTCCCTGCCGCATAATTCCAGCGGCCCTACCTATAGGCTGAGACACTTTCACAAGGATGTGATGCCTCTTAAATTGCTGTCACTCCAGCTCAAGCCAGGATACCAAATTGTGAACAGTGCACCCCTGCCGTTAGAAGGCCTCTTTGCACAGAAGCGTCACTTCCTCCCAAAGGCGGCGACGCACGTGCTCCGAGGCTGCACGTCTTGGAAACTCGAGCCCTTGAAGCGCGTGCTTGGGAATCTTGGAGGGCCTTCAAGACACGAGGCGTCGCCCAAGGCGTCTCGAATGGCAGGGGGCGGCGGGGGCGCCATGCCCGGTCCACTCCTGGCACAGGGGCGAACTGCCGCCGGACAGCTGAGGGGAGTCACCGGAGGCGCTGCCCTAGAGCCGAGACATTTCTGAGCACTTATTTTTAACCCAGGAAACTTCATCTCGGAGAGTTGATGAGTCTGCTGAAGTTTTACAAGAAGTTGCTGACGGCCTCCAGCCCCCCTAGGGGCAGGTGTAGAGAAGGGGTCGGTGGCCTGGGGCTCTGGTTTCACACAGCCTGACCTGGGAGTCACGGACTCTGCCTGGAGATAGCTGGATGCCAGGCCTGGACACTGCAGGACTCACAGGGGGTCATGCCTCCAGAGGATCACCACCCGAGGTGGAAGAGGGCTGAGCTCGACTCTAAGCCAGTGTCACCCCCTCAGGGTCAGAATGAGAGGACCTCTGGTTTCACACAGTCTAACCTGTCACTTATGAACACTGCCTGGCGAGAACTGGGTGCCAGCCCGGGACACTGCAGGACTCAGCCGAGGTCATGCCTTCAGAGGACCACCGACTGAGGTGGAAGAGGGCTAGCTTGGCCCTAAATTGGAGTCGCGCCCTCAGGGTCAGAATGAGAGGACCTCTGGTTTCACACAGCCTGACCGGTGAGTCACGGACACTACATGGCAATAGCAGGATGTCAGCCCGAGACACTGCAGGACTCACAGGGGGTCATGCCTTCAAAGGATCACCGCCTGAGGCGGAAGAGGGCTGAGCTCGACTCTAAGCCACTCACCCCCTCAGGGTCAGAATGAGAGGACCTCTGGTTCACCCAGTCTAACCTGTGAGTCACGGACTCTGCCTGGCGATAACTGGGTGCCAGCCCGGGCCACTGCAGGACTCAGCCGAGGTCATGCCTTCAGAGGACCACCGACTGAGGTGGAAGAGGGCTAGCTTGGCCCTAAATTGGAGTCGCGCCCTCAGGGTCAGAATGAGAGGACCTCTGGTTCACCCAGTCTAACCTGTGAGTCACGGACTCTGCCTAGCGATAACTGGGTGCCAGCCCGGGACACTGCAGGACTCAGCCGAGGTCATGCCTTCTGAGGACCCCAATCTATTCCACACTCAGCGGACAGGTGCATACCATCAACCTCTTCTTCTGTGAACAAATACAAAAGATGCAACTGCACATTGGCAAAGCCAAGCCTTCTTCTCTTCTGCACCCACCCCTTCGTCTCTGCAATGGTCCCCCATTAAAGCCCCCTCTCTCACAGATCTCGCTGACAAACTCCCCTCCCTCAAAGCCACTTCCAGTGAAGACGATGTCTCACCCTTGTCCTTAAAGATCTCTGGCAAAGCTCTCTCACCTCTGAACACCATTGTCAATGCCTTCATGACGCAAGGCACCTTGCCCCCCGCATCTAGATCCTGTCGCCCTCCCCAACTACTGGCCCATCACTCACCTACCCTTCATCAGTGATGTCATCAAAAACATTCTACAGTCACCTAGTAGATCACATCATTGGCAAGTGTCTTCTGCACATCTGCCAATCGGGCTACAGATCACACTGCGGCATGGAGGCTGCTACCTTACACGTCGTAGACGATACCCCCCGACCACAGACGAAGGTGACCCCTGCATCTCGATACTGCTGGAGCTCTCAGCTGCCTTTGACACCCTCATACGCAGCCTGGAATCTTGAATGGGATTCACTGGCAATGTCCTTCCCTAGTTCCCCCACCATCATGACCGGCACCCCAGCTTGTCTTGCTGAAGGGCTCACCGTCTTTGTTGGTTCTCAGCACCCCAGCAACTAGGACACCATCAGACTGCAGAAAAAGAAGTGTAAAAGGAAATATCAAGGCAGAAGGCCTTTTCCATCCATGCGCTCAAGATCTGGAACAACATCCCCGTCTCCATCAGGACCCCCCCAACGCTGCTCCAATTTAGGAAAGAGTTGAAGACTTACCTCTTTAGAACACTGCAGCACAGGGCATTAATAGTCCACAAACCAGCCACTATATGACTGTATTCTTGTCTGTACCCTGGTCAGCATTTTGAGGTGCTTTTATTGAGGTTTGATGCCACATTCCTGCACACATATGGATCATCGAGGGTCTGCTGCAGATCGGAGACAGATTCCATTGGCAGCACCGACGATGATCCGATGTCGTAAAAACATTTGCACTGCCCAACAAAAGCATGAGAAGGCATTTATGCCAATCGGGCGGCGAATTGGGCACCAGTAGGTCCTGCATGAGATATGGCAATTTTGATGAAAGTGTGACTATCGGACAGGCCCCTCCCTCCTACCCCCACTGAACGCTCAAACCTGGAACTCAAGACAACTAGTCTTCGGACCAGGGCGAGCAGCCCCTCATCTTGGATGTTTTACGGGTTACATATTGTTGAACGTCTTGACTGAGATGGTTATGAGGACAGAGTGCTCTTGAAATCTAGATTCCCGAGCAACAAAGCCTGGGACCCTTTAGACTTGTGCAAAAGAGCTGGAACATATTGACGATACAGAGGGCGTAGGGTTATAATCGTCCAATACCAACACAAACATAATTTTTTAACCATGGCAGGAACAGCCACTGATTAGAGGGGTACCTGGCGCTGGGAGCCTTCTTTATCCCCTAGAAGTCCTCGGCGGGATATTATCCAAAGTGCTCCCTGGAATATGGTTGAACCCATCTTGTATTTTAGGGAACAGTATGAGACCTGGTGATGAAACGTGGCCCTAACAGAGTGCCTGGGGGTCTAACAACAATAAATGAGAGGTTTCCGTTGGGTCAAGCATTCCTTTTTCGTGATCAGACTGGATTGCCGGATACCCTTTGTGGTGACGTATATATGCTTATCGACCAGTGCAATATCAGCATGTGCACCTACCAAGCAGCGCAAAAAGATTTGCAGCCACAGACAAATGAAAACAACAAACATTTGCGCTGAATGACAGGTGCAAAAACCACAGGGCTTATTTATGAGAGACTTGCGCTGCCAGAGCGCCACTTATTTGGATGCTTCGGCAGCGCAAACCTCTCCGTCATATCCATGGCCGATGCAAAGCCACTCTGGGGGGCTTTTCATGACCTTGTAGATATGGAGTCGCACAAAGCATCGCAAGTCACTCCCTTACCTTAATGCGTCAAGGAGGCGTTCCATGGGCGTTGCAGTGGGCTTTCCCACGCGGCACCCCTGGATTTTGACGCTGCCCCAGATTTACTTAATCACGTAAACCTGGGGCAGGGCCAAACCTTACGCCTCCCAGAGCAGGCGTAATGAGGAGAAATATTTGTATTTCTCCTAGTTTTTTCCTCTTACCATGTGTGCTGCGCACATAGAATGAGGAAAACCTATCTCAGAAATGTTTTTGTGCAGGAAGGTGCCCTATTTCTGCACAAAAACAATCCCGCCTTCAACGGAGGCACCTGTGCACCATGGTGCTAGGGTGCCTCCATTGGCACTAGGCCGTAAATTGTGCCCTAGCGCTAGGGGAAATGGCAGGAATGCATCGCATTTCATAAGTACAGAGCATTCCTGAACTTTCACAGTGACGTAGGGCAGCGCAGCAAGAAGACTTGTGGCGCTGCCCATCGCCAACTCCTCATACATGAGGCCCAACATTTACAAGGAATGTATAAGTCAAAAAATGGCAAGACTGGATCATTATTGAACTTGGAGCAAAGTGCACCAATGCATGCCACGCAATGCAAACACCAGTACTATGAATATTTGCAGCATGATCTGATGTTCGGTTTCATACATTGCCCAGGGGTTTACTATTGTATTAACATTTGAACAAATTCACAAAACAACACTTACACTAGGTGGCCGGTGCAAAAACTGCATCTGCTCTAAGGCTCAGCTTCACTAAGCCCTGTGCTGCTATTGCGCTAAGCAAGGGAATGCAAGACAACACAAGGACTTAAGTGTTATTTACTAAGCCACGCAAAGCCACCTTGCAGGGCTCTGCTTAGTACGCCCAGAGAAAATGAAGGCAGAGCAAATCTCTGCCTGGCGTTATTCTGCATTGGGAAGGTGTTCCTTGGGTGGAGTGTGGCCATTTCATGGGTGGAGTGTAGGCGTTCCATGGGTGGAGCGTGGGCAGAGGCGCTGGACATAGGGGCGCTGAGGGTGCTGCAGTACAGAAGGTGAATGAGAAATAAAGAGGCCTCTGCATGTTGTGTTTCTCTTGTCAGATTTGCTGTGGGTTACAAAGACAAAGTTCAAATGTCAGGCTAGACACATTGCTGCTTAGTTGGAAACTGGAGTGAACTTTTATTTCTCTGACTGCAAAGTGAGAGGAATGTGTCAAAGGGATCCTGGTGACAACCCTGCTGAGGTAAAGGAATGGAAATTAAAAGCTCTAGGATGTCAGTTGTTTTCTAACAGACAACATTTAAATATGAGTAAATTAACTATAAACATATTTCAAATTATATCAGCCGTTAAGAAAGCACAAATGAAGAACTCTTGTAATTCAGAAGTGGGATGCAAGCAAAGATTTTAGTAGGATCATGACACTCTACTTGGTGATGCCCAAATGCTAAAATTCTCTGATACCTGATTTCTGCACATTATTATTTTTGCACTATATAGTTTTACATATGCAAATTTAGTAGCCATTTCAACAGAAAATGTACTGTCTGTAAATGACAGTGCGTTACCTCACCCGTGCTCCAAAATGCACCAGTAGATACATACCACACCCATACCTCTCTCCTGTTGAATGGGCGTGGCATATTTTCCACTCTGGGGGCATATTTATCAAGGGGTTGCTCGGCTTTTGCGCCACGCAATAGGGTGCAAAAGCGACAGAACCCTTAAGATGCAATTCATCAAGCCATGCATGACCCACTTGCTGGCTCTCAGTGGCTTGGTAAATCTGTAGTTACGCAACGCAGCACAAAGCGCTGTGTTGCATTACTCTGTCCCAGGGAGGCGTTCCATGGGTGATGAGGGAAGGAAGGATTTCCACAGAACACCTATGGATTTTGGCACATTCCCAGATTCACCATAAGTGGTAGACCTGGGAATGCGTCAAAATTCTACACCTACCCAGGTGAGGCGTAACGAGGAGAAATATCTTTATTTTTCCTTGTTTTTCCTCTTTCTATGTGTGCTGCACAGATAAAGAATCAGGGGATTGCTTTTGTGCAGGAAGGTGCCTCTTCCTGCAAATCCTGCTTACAATGCAGTCAACTTTGCACCATGTTGCAAGAGTGCCTACGTTGGCATTAGGCTGCACCGTGTGCGCTAGCGCTGAGAACAAGCAGGAATGCACCATATAATGTTAAATATATCGCAGTCCTGCCTGTTCCCTGTCCCGCGGTGCAGTACGGAGACATTGCAACCGCCCAGTGTTGGGAGTGTGGCTCAGATCCCGTACAGCCCCCGGCACAAGTGGTCGGCCAGCAGCTGCAGGGGTTCACCGGTGCACTCCGTTCCCACAGTCTGAGCAGTGACACTTGCTCCACACTGCTGGCTGCACACTGGGGCAGTCTTGGCCAGGAGTCAAGTGCTCCAGGAGCTGCTGATTAGCAGGTCCGGGCCTGGCAGGGGGCCAGGCATCCTGGGTGCTGCTCCGGGGAAACGTTAACTCCTTAGTGGCTGCCTTGAATCCGGAGTGTCCTCGCCCTCTCAAGCAATTATTACTCATAAATGTAACAAATAACATAGGATGGCTCAGTGAGTTGAACGCTTGCAGCTGACAAATGTGGTGATCTGAAGGTCATTAATGAGAAGCAGAGCATGGCAAACTCCACACCTGGTAAAGTGAGTACCATAATTGGGTAAAAGTAACACGTGTTTTTACAGTGCCTAGAATTCTGAGATGGTATGAAGCGCTACATAAAAACATATAAATATGAACGTGTTTTAATCAGACAAGTATCACAGACTATCACGAGGCACCCCTCCCCCTGGGTGAATGTTTGCCAAACAAAAAGCAAAGAAACACATGGTTACTTCTATAAGATTTGAGTCACAAGCTGCCAATCAAAGGGCTGTAATAACACACACCTGTCCTTGTAGTAGCGTGAGTGTGTGTGAGAGAAGCGCTGTGTGGTGTCATAAAGTTATAAACTTTACAGAGGTCCTTGTAAAGTTTCAACGCATTCTTCAGAGCCCTTTATAGTTGGATCAAGGTTTGGGCTGAGGCCGATGTGCAGCAAGAGTCGGTGTCGGAAGTGGCCACAGCTGTGCTGAGGGAACTTTGGGCTTGGACTTGCACTAGTCACAGGTTTCCAGGTACACGCACAGATGGCGACTCTGACTGCCGGACTCACCTGAGTGGAGAAGGAGCTGCATCGTCAAAGGTGGTTTGCAAGTTTCTGATAGACCTGCCGGGGTTAGGCCGAGCCAAGGGTTGGAAGTCAGCAGAGCTTAAAGTGGGCCGGGTCCCTCTGGGTCTTAGACCCGGTAGTAATTAAAAATGGACATTGAAAGGGGTCTCTATCAGGCCCTACATTCATGTATGGGCAGAACACTGATCGATTTCTGAACAATGAATGTAAAAAACATGAAGCTAATCTACGTCAGGTGAAGTTCCTGATTATATTTCACATGTTTTACACTCTCAGCGAATCAGTGGTGACCGCTATTAACAAATGGTGGTTCGTGGAGGAGGGGAGCGTGCGGGGGCACAGTGGAGGCATGTTAATAATAATACATTTTAAAACTTACCTGACGCCGCCTGCCACCTCCTGCGTCTCGCCTCTCCTGCTGGCCTCTTCCTGGGTCCCAGCAGCCCCGGAGACAGACTTCTAGGCAATCCCTGTGCTGCAGGTTGGCCTGAGTGGGCAGGAAAGACGCCAAGCTCAGGTCATGGGAGTCTGTGGGGGTTTCTCCAGCCCGGCTGCTGAATGCAGCCGGACTGGAGAAACCTAAGTGCGCATGTGTTTTTTGGTTGACCCGAGACCACCGGCCAAATACACATAAGCACTTAGGGAGTGCTCCGACACTCCTCCTCCACCTGCCCATGCCCCACCCTGCACAAAATGGCTCTGCGCCAGGCAGTGGGGTGATGCTTTCCCGCCATTGCGGAGAAGCTGCCACTGCAGGAAATGCAAGATTGAGTACGTTATTTGCAGGATGTTGGGTTTCTGTATTTTTTGTGAGTAACATATTACTGTGGTACAGTGCAAACTCTGAACTGAGTCGCTTTGAGGTGATTATAATGGGCCTCGATTGAGTGCTCTGGACCGGAGGCGGAAGGCATTAGAATTTGGGGAACTGTGCACTCCTTAACAAAGTTCCCAACTTCAGGGCAGTAGGTTTCTCTCAGCCTGCTAATAAGGAGGGCGTAGGAAACTGTGAGCAATTGTTGCCATCTTGATTGACATAGAGCTAAGCACCTTTCTCAGTTTGCAAGAAGCAGAAGCAGAGTTGTGGACTAATCTCCCTTTTTAGGGGCTCCACTTTCCTCCAGTGGTCCACATACAACTGCAAAATTATTAACCCACACTTGTGTCATGGTTTATTTGCCCTAGGGTTGTTCTGATTGGTTTCCAATTGCCAATCAAAATTAGCATTTCATGGGGACCTACTCTGATTGGATGAAATAGTGGCAGACCAGATTGCAAACTGAATGGCCATCAGCCAGAAAGAAAATTGTGTATTGGGAGCAATCTGATGTCTCGCTGGCAGCTGGACAGAACAGCTGCTGGTGTTTAACACCTATTTCGACCCGTTGTCTCGTGTAAGAGGCATGAGAAGCCGGGAAACAGGTGCATTTCTGTGTTTGAGGACAAGAAATACACCCCTTTTCAGGTATACCCTAGGCAGCGCATGCATGCTGTCTCTGTGAGATATGCTGTATCTACAATATGGGCTTCAAGCGCCACCCATCTTTTTAATTGGTTCCTTTTACTGTCCATTGTAAATGACTACTTTTGTTTGGTTAATACGCTTATTAGTCCCTCCTTTTCTACTTTTGTAATCTCCGATGTGGCCTGCCCTGTTACATGTGCTCTTACTCTTCATAGTATTTATTACACTCTGTGAGCACTCTCTTTTAGTGGCTTAGTGTTCGAGCCACAACCGCAATGCACTACCCCAGCGCAATATAGTTATCTGTTTTTGTGGCTTATCTTAGTTTTTTTGTGTGCCTTTTAGTTGCTTGCTTTTGTCTTATGACATGGTAGGTTTAGTTTGTTTTTGTGCTATCAGTTTCACTCCTTGGATAAGATTTTTAAATACAAGATGCTTATTTTAGGGCTTTTGTTTTTGGATTACTGTGGAAATTGCAGCCAAGCTCTAGCTGCGGTGCTGCAGGGGCCGTGCATGCGAGGCACCACCCTTCCAAGGGCCGGGCATCAGTGCTGCAGGGACTGTGCATGCGAGGCACCACCCTTCCAAGGGCTGGGCATCAGTGCTGCAGGGGCCGTGCATGCGAGGCACCACCCCTTCCAAGGGCCGGGCATCAGTGCTGCAGGAGCCATGGATGCGAGGCACCACCCTTCCAAGGGCCGGGCATCAGTGCTGCAGGGACCGTGCATGCGAGGCACCACCCTTCCAAGGGCTGGGCATCAGTGCTGCAGGGGCCGTGCATGCGAGACACCACCCTTCCAAGGGCCGGGCATCAGTGCTGCAGGGACCGTGCATGGGAGGCACCACCCTTCCAAGGGCCAGGAATCAGTGCTGCAGGAGCCATGCATACGAGGCACCACCCTTCCAAGGGCCGGGCATCAGAACTGCAGGGGCCGTGCATGCGAGGCACCACCCTTCCATGGGCCGGGCATCAGTGCTGCAGGGGCCGTGCATGCGAGGCACCACCATTCCAAGGGCCGGGCACCAGTGCTGCAGGGACCGTGCATGCGAGGCACCACCCTTCCAAGGGCCGGGCATCAGTGCTGCAGGAGCCATGGATGCGAGGCACCACCCTTCCAAGGGCCGGGCATCAGTGCTGCAGGAGCCATGGATGCGAGGCACCACCCTTCCAAGGGCCGGGCATCAGTGCTGCAGGGGCCGTGCATGTAAGGCACCACCCTTCCAAGGGCCGGGCATCAGTGCTGCAGGGACCGTGCATGCGAGGCACCACCCTTCCAAGGGCCGGGATTCAGTGCTGCAGGGATCGTGCATGCGAGGCACCACCCTTCCAAGGGCCGGGCATCAGTGCTGCAGGGACCGTGCATGCGAGGCACCACCCTTCCAAGGGCCGGGCATCAGTGCTGCAGGGACCGTGCATGCGAGGCACCACCCTTCCAAGGGCCGGGCATCAGTGCTGCAGGGGCCGTGCATGCGAGGCACCACCATTCCAAGGGCCGGGCACCAGTGCTGCAGGGGCCGTGCATGCGAGGCACCACCATTCCAAGGGCCGGGCACCAGTGCTGCAGGGGCCGTGCATGCGAGGCACCACCCTTCCATGGGCCGGGCATCAGTGCTGCAGGGGCCGTGCATGCGAGGCACTACCCTTCCAAGGGCCGGGCATCAGTGCTGCAGGGGCCGTGCATGCGAGGCACCACCCTTCCAAGGGCCGGGCATCAGTGCTGCAGGAGCCATGGATGCGAGGCACCACCCTTCCAAGGGCCGGGCACCAGTGCTGCAGGGGCCGTGCATGCGAGGCACCACCATTCCAAGGGCCGGGCACCAGTGCTGCAGGGGCCGTGCATGCGAGGCACCACCCTTCCATGGGCCGGGCATCAGTGCTGCAGGGGCCGTGCATGCGAGGCACCACCCTTCCAAGGGCCGGGCATCAGTGCTGCAGGGGCCGTGCATGCGAGGCACCACCCTTCAAAGGGCCGGGCACCAGTGCTGCAGGGGCCGTGCATACGAGGCACCACCCTTCCAAGGGCCGGGCATCAGTGCTGCAGGGATCGTGCATGTGAGGCACCACCCTTCCAAGGGCCGGGCATCAGTGCTGCAGGAGCCATGCATGCGAGGCACCACCCTTCCAAGGGCCGGGCATCAGTGCTGCATGGACCGTGCATGCGAGGCACCACCCTTCCAAGGGCCGGGCATCAGTGCTGCAGGAGCCATGCATGCGAGGCACCACCCTTCCAAGGGCCAGTGTTAGACCCGGCCTCGCAGCATGGCTCTTCCTGTCCTCGCACTACCTAACCTGGTACCAGGGACCCCAAGCACACGGCCCAGCCGATCCTTCCCACCAGAACACACACACGCGACCCGGGCCTCCCCGTCCATGGCCTCTCTCCTTTCGGCCACCCCGGGCACACGTGCCCACTTCGTGCACCAAGATGGCCGCCCGGCCCCAGCACAACCCGGGCCTAGAGGCGCCACTCCGGCTGGAGGACATCACGCTTCCAGGGGATGAGAGAGGGAGGAGCAGTTTCTATCGCACCTCTGAACTCCCCTGGGACGATGGGTTTCGATCGGCCCTCCGGCCTCCCTGAGGGCTGGCTCCACGCCTGCTGGGTGTCTGGGACTCCTCCCGACCCGGCCCTGAAAGGATCAAAAGACAATGGCAGGAAACCTCGACAAGCGACCCCCAGGTGACAAGACCCCTGCCTGCACAGACTCTGGACATCAAAGAGGGGTCGACCTATAACAAGGGGTGCTCTGGGACTGTCCGGCAGATTCGCCTTGGAACATCTGAGCCCTGCTGAGTGACTCGCGGCTCCCCGAAGATCGTAAGACCTCCGAACTGGTACCTGAGCCTGCTGAGTGACTCGCGGCTCCCCGAAGAACGTAAGACCTCCGAACTTGTGCTCGAGCCCTGCTGAGTGACTCGCGGCTCCCCGAAGAACGTAAGACCTCCGAACTTGTGCTTGAGCCCTGCTGAGTTACTCGCGGCTCCCTGAAGATCGTAAGACCTCCGAACTTGTGCTTGAGCCCTGCTGAGTGACTCGCGGCTCCCTGAAGATCGTAAGACCTCCGAACTTGTGCTTGAGCCTGCTGAGTGACTCGCGGCTCCCCCAGACTCTCTTTGGTCCCGCCGGACCCCACGACAACAAGCGTATCCCCCAGCTCGAGGATTGTGAGCTGTGCGCCGGGTACGCTCCTGCATTTGATCCATATCCCCCCAAAGACTGTCCCGCTACCTCCTACCCCCGCCAAGACTCTGTGAGCCCACACTCTGCTTGTAAATATCTGCCTTGCTGATCATAAAGATCCTACCACTTCGATTTGATAAAGCTTGAATCCTAAGAACCCTCGGTGTGGTGTCTCTTTGTCGTGTGGTGCCAAGTGTACGATCCTAGGTACGAGATTCCTCCCCTGCGGAATCTCCCGCCAGTGCCCGGCTACGATACTTTGAGGGTGGGTCTCAGGACAGTCAGGGCCCCCTCCGGGCTCCTCTGAGGTCGCCTTCTAACATTGGTGGCAAGCGACGGGATTCGGGCCCATAACCTAGAGATCGTACCGTGAACGACTGACACACTACCGACAAGGATGGCAGAAGGAAGCGCCATGAGCCCCGCAGAAACCAACACCAACAGGGTGTTCCAGGTGGAACAACTAGAAGAATACACGCACAAAGAACTGAAGCAATTCTGCAAAGAACTTAAAATCGCTACCACCGGTCTCAACACCAAAGAAGATTTGCAGAAGGCACTGAAAGCTTGGGTGGATGCCGGGGCCTCCCGCCCAGAAGGCATGGGAGAGCGACACGACGAAGCAGAACCCACCCAAGGCGAAAGCAGCAGCAATCAGGTGCGAGGCTTCGTGCCAGACGGGGGCCTTTCCCCGGAAGATCTCGCAGACAGAGAGAGAAGTCGCAATCACGAACTCGAGTTAGCCAAACTCAAAAAAAGCTAGCAGTAGAACAAATGCGCGTACAAGGCGAATTGGAAGAGAAGAAGCTCCAACGGGAGCACGAAGGAAGGAAGCTCCAACTAGAGCACGAACGCAGCTTGAAGGAGATCGAGCTCAAAGCCAGAAACGAGGAAGGGAGGCCCCCGGGGAACCGAGAGGCGGCCTCCCCGGCGGAACAGAAGGTCCACATCCCCAAGGACGTGGTCAAAGAATATTATAAAAATGATGACATTCAACAATGGTTCAGGGCCTACGAGGTCGCCATGACCTCTCATCGGGTCCCTCAGAAGGACTGGGGGGCAGGGCTGTGGGGACGGTTTCTGAGCGAAGGAAGGGACACCCTGCTCGACCTACCCCTCTCCCTGCAGACCTCCTACAGCCACATGAAAGAGGCTCTCCTCACTAGGTACGGCCTCACCCCAGAGATGTACCATCAGCGATTCCGGGACTGCAGGAAGATCCCGGGCACCACCTGGGTGGAGTATGTAAACTTTTTCAGTTGGGCCTTCGATGGGTGGATCAAGGGCAGCAAGGTCACTACCCTCGAGGAACTCACCGACCTCATGTTGTGGGAACACCTGGCGGCGAACTGCTTTGTGGAACTACGCCAGCATCTGCTCGACAGCAAACTCACCGATCCCCGGAAGCTGGCTGTGGAAGCAGACCGCTGGACCAACACCCGGGTCCCCCGGAGCAGTGTAGGAGAATACCCCTGAGCCAGTCAGGGACCACCCCGCCAGAGAGGGGGAGGGAACCAGGGAGGGCAGAGAGAGTCCCAGTCGAGTCCCCCGAAGGCCCAACCTCCACCTTTCCCGGCGCCCCCCCACCAGTCTCCGGACCCCCCGGGAGACGGGGGCACCGGGTAACCCTCACTTGTTTCCGTTGTCAGAGGCCCGGGCACTACGCCAATGACCCGGAGTGCCCCATGGCCCCCCAGGTCCCCCCTGCTGCAAACCCTGCTAGACAGATAGCCAACGTAGCCCTGGGGGAGGAGGTTGAGGACACCGGGGAGTGGGAACCCGCAGCTATGGCCCTAGTATCCCTGGGAGATAGAGAGATGGTCCCTGGTAGCCTCCTGCCCTCCAACACGAAGAAGTACGGGCAGCTCGTCAAGATCAATGGCCACCAAATAGAAGCCCTGCGAGACACCGGGGCCAGCATCACCGGTGTGCTCAGGCACTTAGTCCCCGAGGAGCAGATCCTACCCAACGTCTTTTGCCCCGTAATTTCCGCAGATAATAGAGAGAGTATGTGTCAGGTAGCCCTGGTGCCGTTTGAGTGGGGAGGGGTGATAGGTAAACTGAGGGTTGCCGTAAGAACCTCCCAGCCGGTCGACTGCCTCTTAGGGAACGACCTGGAGAGTTCTCCCTGGAAGTACGTCGAGCGCAAGGCCCACCTAGGGATGATGGGACTCCCCGAGTGGGTGTGCGCCACCACCCGATCTATGTCCGCCCGACTCACCCCCCTGGGGGAAGTCGAGGACCCCCCGACCGAGGGAGTCAGAGCAGTCCCCGCCGAGGGTCCTCCCGTCCCCCCATCGGGAGGGTCAGTCGCCAGCGACGAACCCTCACCGTCCGACACCACCCCGGTCCCCGAGTTAGGCGATCTGGCCGAATTGGCCCCGTGGCGCCACGAGGGCGGGCGGGCCCACCCGGGAGGAGTTCTGCCGGGAGCAAGCCACCTGTCCTTCCCTGGTCGGACTGCGGCACCAGGCCGAGGGCCAAGCCGCAGGCGACCAAACCGGAACGCACTGAGTTTATTGGGAGAATAACCTCTTGTACAGTGAGCAGAAGTCGGTGGAGCTAGGATCCGGCTGGGTGCTGGTGGTACCCCTACGCTTCCGAGACTTCCTCCTGGGCTTGGCCCACGACGTCCCCCTCGCCGGCCACCTGGGTCAAGACAAAACCTACAGCCGTCTCGTGACTCACTTTTACTGGCCTAGGATGAGAGTAGCTGTAGAAGCCCACTGCAAGTCCTGTCCCACGTGCCAGGCTAGTGGGAAGAGTGGGGGGAAGCGCAAGGCTCCCCTCCAACCCTTCCCGGTCGTCAGTACCCCATTCGAAATAGTCGGAATTGATATCGTGGGGCCCCTGGATCCCCCCACCTCCCAAGGTCACCGGTTCATTCTGGTCCTAGTGGATCACGCCACCCGATACCCTGAGGCGATCCCCCTACGCACCGTCACGGCTCCCGTGGTGGGCCGAGCCCTGATGGGGATCTTTTCCCGGGTGGGTTTTCCCCGCGAGGTCGTGAGCGATCGCGGCACTAATTTTATCTCAAAATACATGACGTCCCTGTGGCAACAATGTGGGGTGTCCTATAAGTTCACCACCCCGTACCATCCCCAAGGGAACGGCCTAGTAGAAAGGTTTAACCGGACTCTGAAAGGGATGATCAACGGCCTAGAAGAACCCCTCCGGCGTAAGTGGGACGTCCTGCTCCCCTGCCTCCTGTTCGCTTACCGGGAAGTCCCACAGAAGTCCTTGGGGTTCAGCCCGTTTGAATTACTATATGGGCACCCCGTCCGAGGTCCCCTCAGTTTGGTTAAGGAAGGGTGGGAGGCAGCACCCCAGACCACCCCACGAGATGTGTTCCAATACGTTCTGGCCCTCCGGAACCAGACCAGGAAGTTCCGAGAGCTGGCCGAGGCCAACCTGGAGGCAACCCAAGAAGAGATGAAGCGCTGGTACGACCAGAATGCCACTCTGGTCAAGTTCCAGCTGGGCCAGCAGGTATGGGTCATGGCCCCCGTGAAGCCTGGCGCCCTCCAGGACAAGTGGACCGGGCCCTTCAAAGTGATTGAGCGGAAGAGTCCAGTCACGTACTTGGTGGACGTCCAGTCGCCCCGGGATCCCCTGCGGGTCCTACACATGAACCGCCTCAAGCCTCACTTCGTACGGACAGAACTGAGCCTCCTGCTGGCCACCGATGACGGGGCCGAAGATGAGTCCGATCCCCTCCCGGACCTCCTGTGTGTCAAGGAGAAGGATGGCTCCGTGGAAGGAGTGAACCTCTCCCCATCCCTCACTGACCAGCAACAAGCGGACTGTCGCCAGCTCCTAGGACAATTCTCCGACCTCTTCTCCCTGATCCCCCGAGTCACCGACTGGTGTGTCCATGACGTGGACACCGGGGACAGCCCGCCAGTAAGACACCGAGCCTACCGAGTCCCTGACCGAGTCCGGTCCTGCATTCAAGCTGAAGTCTCGAAGATGTTGACCCTGGGGGTGATCGAGTAGTTCCTGGGCCAGCCCCGTGGTCCTAGTTCCGAAGGCAGCGGCCCCCGGTGTCGCCCCCGAGCTCCGATTCTGCGTGGACTACCGGGGGCTCAATGACGTCACCCGGGCCGATGCCCACCCCATCCCCCGAGCCGACGAGCTCATTGACCGACTCGGGGCGGCCCGGTTCCTCAGCACATTCGACCTCACCTGCGGATACTGGCAGATTGCGCTCACAGAGGAAGCCAAGGAGCGGTCCGCCTTCTCCACCCCAGATGGGCATTATCGCTTCCGCGTAATGCCCTTCGGAATGAAAAATGCCCCGGCCACCTTCCAGCGACTGGTGAATAGGGTCCTGGCCGGGATGGAACAGTTCAGTGCGGCCTATCTAGACGACATCGCTGTTTTCAGTTCCGGATGGAGTGAGCACCTCCAGCACCTCCGGAGAGTGCTAACCGCTCTGCGCCAGGCAGGCCTCACAGTAAAAGCCAGCAAGTGCCAGATTGGGCAAGGGTCAGTAGTCTACCTGGGGCACCAGGTCGGGAGCGGTCAGGTCGCCCCTCTACAGCCAAAGATCGACGCCATCCTAGCCTGGGAACCACCCACCACCCAAACGGAGGTCCGAGCCTTCCTGGGCCTCACTGGCTACTACCGAAGATTCATCCGGGGTATGGCAGCCTGGTTGGCCCCCTCACCGAACTCACATCAAAAAAACAGCCCAAGAGGGTGCAGTGGACGACTGCCTGCCAGGAAGCGTTCGATGCCCTAAAGAAGGCCATGTGCACGGCCCCCGTCCTCCAGGCTCCCGACTACTCCAAGGAGTTTGTAGTCCAGACCGATGCCTCCGAGCATGGCATTGGAGCCGTCCTGTCCCAGGTGAATGACCAAGGCCTAGACCAGCCCATCGCCTTCCTCAGCCGGCGGCTGTTGCCCAGAGAACAGAGGTGGAGCACCATTGAGCGCGAAGCATTTGCCGTAGTCTGGGCCCTCAAAAAGCTGCGCCCTTACCTGTTTGGCACCCATTTCAAAGTACAAACCGACCATCGGCCCTTGCGATGGCTCATGCAGATGCGAGGAGAAAACCCCAAGCTACTGCGGTGGTCAATCTCCCTCCAGGGGATGGATTTCACCGTAGAACATCGCCCTGGTACGGACCACGCCAACGCTGACGGCCTCTCCCGGTTCTTCCGCCTCAGCGAAGAGAACCCCCCAAGATGATGGGTAGTTCTCTCCGGCTTTCAGCTGGGGGGACGCGTGTTAGACCCGGCCTCGCAGCATGGCTCTTCCTGTCCTCGCACTACCTAACCTGGTACCAGGGACCCCAAGCACACGGCCCAGCCGATCCTTCCCATCAGAACACACACACGCGACCCGGGCCTCCCCGTCCATGGCCTCTCTCCTTTCGGCCACCCCGGGCACGCGTGCCCACTTCGTGCACCAAGATGGCCGCCCGGCCCCAGCACAACCCGGGCCTAGAGGCGCCACTCCGGCTGGAGGACATCACGCTTCCAGGGGATGAGAGAGGGAGGAGCAGTTTCTATCGCACCTCTGAACTCCCCTGGGACGATGGGTTTCGATCGGCCCTCCGGCC
Source organism: Triturus cristatus (assembly GCF_964204655.1). Lineage (NCBI taxonomy): Eukaryota > Metazoa > Chordata > Amphibia > Caudata > Salamandridae > Triturus > Triturus cristatus. Next base: position 1,154,567,566 of record NC_140594.1, read on the forward strand.
TCCCTGAGGGCTGGCTCCACGCCTGCTGGGTGTCTGGGACTCCTCCCGACCCGGCCCTGAAAGGATCAAAAGACAATGTCAGGAAACCTCGACAAGCGACCCCCAGGTGACAAGACCCCTGCCTGCACAGACTCCGGACATCAAAGAGGGGTCGACCTATAACAAGGGGTGCTCTGGGACTGTCCGGCAGATTCGCCTTGGAACATCTGAGCCCTGCTGAGTGACTCGCGGCTCCCCGAAGATCGTAAGACCTCCGAACTGGTACCTGAGCCTGCTGAGTGACTCGCGGCTCCCCGAAGAACGTAAGACCTCCGAACTTGTGCTCGAGCCCTGCTGAGTGACTCGCGGCTCCCCGAAGAACGTAAGACCTCCGAACTTGTGCTTGAGCCCTGCTGAGTGACTCGCGGCTCCCTGAAGATCGTAAGACCTCCGAACTTGTGCTTGAGCCCTGCTGAGTGACTCGCGGCTCCATGAAGATCGTAAGACCTCCGAACTTGTGCTTGAGCCTGCTGAGTGACTCGCGGCTCCCCCAGACTCTCTTTGGTCCCGCCGGACCCCACGACGACAAGCGTATCCCCCAGCTCGAGGATTGTGAGCTGTGCGCCGGGTACGCTCCTGCATTTGATCCATATCCCCCCAAAGACTGTCCCGCTACCTCGTACCCCCGCCAAGACTCTGTGAGCCCACGCTCTGCTTGTAAATATCTGCCTTGCTGATCATAAAGATCCTACCACTTCGATTTGATAAAGCTTGAATCCTAAGAACCCTCGGTGTGGTGTCTCTTTGTCGTGTGGTGCCAAGTGTACGATCCTAGGTACGAGATTCCTCCCCTGCGGAATCTCCCGCCAGTGCCTGGCTACGATACTTTGAGGGTGGGTCTCAGGACAGTCAGGGCCCCCTCCGGGCACCTCTGAGGTCGCCTTCTAACAGCCGGGCATCAGTGCTGCAGGGGCCGTGCATACGAGGCACCACCCTTCCAAGGGCCGGGCATCAGTGCTGCAGGGACCGTGCATGCGAGGCACCACCCTTCCAAGGGCCGGGCATCAGTGCTGCAGGAGCCATGGATGCGAGGCACCACCCTTCCAAGGGCCGGGCATCAGTGCTGCAGGAGCCATGGATGCGAGGCACCACCCTTCCAAGGGCTGGGCATCAGTGCTGCAGGGACCGTGCATGCGAGGCACCACCCTTCCAAGGGCCGGGCATCAGTGCTGCAGGGGCCGTGCATACGAGGCACCACCCTTCCAAGGGCCGGGCATCAGTGCTGCAGGGATCGTGCATGCAAGGCACCACCCTTCCAAGGGCCGAGCATCAGTGCTGCAGGGATCGTGCATGCGAGGCACCACCCTTCCAAGGGCCGGGCATCAGTGCTGCAGGGGCTGTGCATGTGAAGCACCACCCTTCCAAGGGCCGGGCATCAGTGCTGCAGGGGCCGTGCATACGAGGCACCACCATTCCAAGGGCCGGGCATCAGTGCTGCAGGGACCGTGCATGTGAGGCACCACCCTTCCAAGTGAGGAAATATGAATTTTGTGATCAGTTATGTCCCCTATCGTAGACCCCAACGGCTCCATGTGCATGCTATAAGTACATGTATGTTCCTTCCAGTTCCAGTTTTGAAGACGCAAATACATGTGCGTCCACCGTCAACATGTCCTCTTTCAGATCCGCCATGAATGGGTCAGATATTCCATTCCTAAGTATGAAAGGCCACCGACTTTATGTGGTTCACTCTCCACATTTTACAGATTCAGGCGAATAGGCCCTGAATTCTGTCATCAAGCCTTTTCCTGCCTTCTGCCTCTGAAAGCTCCAGTCTGAGCCCACATCTGTATCCATGAACTTTGTCCTACTCCCTGCGCGGCTAACGGTGCCTGATCCAGCCTGTTGCCTGCCAAAAACTGTATTTCACCTTCAAGATTATCTGCTCCGCTCCTCATCCGATACATTCCTGTCTAGTAGTTTAGGTAAACATTCCTCCAGCTACCGTGCAAAGGGCCAGGCCTCGCTGTCCTCATGCAAGTAATTCATAGCCCCCGTTACCATGGAATATTCCTACCCCCTCGCATCTCGTGTAGACACTTAGACGCTTGTACACGCACTAACAGTCAGTATAGAATAGATTCTATCCTAGAAACCTTTCCTTTTGGATAACACAGTTCTTTAAACATAGGATATTAGATATGATTTGGGATTAGGTTGACATGACCCCCCAGACTTCTGTCTCCACATGTAGAGCTAAATGTCAAGTCCCCTTCACCCTCTAGTTACACGTCAATTACACGTCATGCGGCTGCGCGCGCATCTCTGCCAAATATTTCTGCTGACATTGCAGGATTCTCTTATGGATCCACCCACTTGTGACATCATGTATAATGACGTTATCTAAGTTACGCCTATATGTCCGCCTCTATTAGTTACGTATGCACATTTTATCTGTATTATCAGCTGTTACGCCTCCTGCATCTGTTTCACTGTAATGCATTTCCTATAAAACTGATTATCTGTCAATAATGTATGCCCTTCCTTCCTGAACTTTCGTGGTGATGGAATAGAAGCCTGCAATTCGAATTGTATTTCCTTTGTCAAGGAATAAAGCCTTTTAGAACCTCTAATACCACGGATTCTGCCTCTTATATTTACTGAGTTATTCTTACTAGACTTTACCGCATAAAAAATAGTACCGGTAATGAAATATTTACCACATAAATTGGCGCCCGAACAGGGACACTTTCTCATCTCACGCGCCGGAGGTGCGTTGCAGGCCCTGTCTCCTGCCACAGCTGAACGGACAAAAACGCGTACCTGCAGGATTTCCTGTATCTCCCTCCGGCCAAGCGGGGGCGACTGAGGCTGCGATCAACACCCAGACGAGGCGGTGAGAAGTGCGAAGTATCCCGACCAGAGCCTAGCTGAGAGAGCAAGATCCGAGGTATACAGAGGCCCACCAGGTTCCGAAGTTCCGAGTCCAATCAAGTCGAGTCCAGTCCGGTCCAGTTTCAGTTCCGTTCCGAGGCCTTCCGTTCCGAGCTACCCGGTGAGTACCATTACCGGGGAGGCATTTTACGTGCACATAGTCTGTGCCGGTCAAGACGGGTTTGGGTACACAAATCCGGTCTGCACTGTTTCAGCAGTGTATCTGTACTGTTTAGCAGTATATATAGTATGTCTTGCATTTAAATAAGTATTATCTAGTGTCAGTATTATGTCAGTAACTAGTTTTCTATTAGTTATCATCGTTCGTCAAAACTGTTAAATGTTAAATGTTCTAAATATGTTTTATATATTGTAGTGTGAATGATTGTTCCTCATTGTGTTTTACTGTATTACGTGTGTTTAAGGTTAAGTAACCAGATCTAAAAATGCCGCTCTTTTCGAAACTAAGACAGATCAAAACCAGAAAAGGGGTACTCGAAGAAGCTGTTCCCATTCCACCTAGGGACACTCCAGGGTACTTTATGTATCATAAGCATGGCCTAGATGCCGTATTATTTCTTGATTTATGGGTGGACTACACCAAGGATTTGCCAGAAAATCAGAGATGGCCCGCAGCGGGGACCTGGGATGCAGATTGCATCATGAGAGTAGAAGAAGAATTATGGAAAAAGAAAGCCAGACAGTCACAGAAAGATGCCATTGAATTATGGCGTAAAGAATCATATAGACGTACAGAAAAAGCGCTCAGACAGGAAGAGAAAGGTAGAGAGAATTCAAATAAAACCCGAGAAAATCTATTAATTGAGGAAGGTACCCGAGTAAAATCAGAACAAGTAGATAGACAAAGAAACACTCTTATGAATGGTATGTATCCTCTTCTGGCCGAAGGGTTACCTAAGGCTACCCCGGAAATACCAAAAGACTTAACTCCTCCATTGCTCCCGATAAAAGCACATCCCAAAACACATCCCAAAACAGCAAAGGACGTTTTTCTTTCCTCCTATTTAGATGACGTAGCTCCCGAGTATGCTAATACCATACCACACACACCACTTGCCGATGGTGTTCAACACCAAGAGCATCCGTCTGTATCCCCGCAACTACAAACTCCTACGCCCATTCCCACAGGTCCGTCCGTTTCTACTGTTTTTCCCGCATCTACAATCTCTATCCTACGTCCAACGAATCCTTTTTTGCCCAGCACCTCAGATGGTGCTACAGGAGGTACGACAGACATGTTTGCCACCCCGCCGCGAAATAAACAGACCCTTAGAGATTTAGCACTCCAACGTACACCCCAATTAGCGACATCCGACATGTTTAAAGAACAGCTTGTGGATTGTAGATACGATCCAGTGCCAGGTAGACAGGACAAATTGCTCATATCATCACTACGTATACGACGAGCTACATTGTATTTAATGACGATACCAGGAATGGTTGAACACCTAGACGATATATATCGCTTTGTCCAAACAGGGCGAGGTCCAGAAAGTATTAACGAAGCTATGGAATACCAGAAAGTGGATGTACAAAGACAACTACTACGTTTCTTCATAAATTGCGTGATTAGGAACCAAGACAGACCTGGGGCAGATCATGATACCATGCAAAAACTTGCCAAATGGGGTCAGAACATATCAGAAGAGAAACATGATAGACAGGCGTGTATAATCGCCATGTATCGAAAGATCCGCAAGGAAGTAGAACGAATACATAAAGAAAGACGAGAAGCAGACAGAGTAGAATCAGAAGTAGAGGAGGAGCAAGACTCAGAACAAATAGAAACGATAGCTTATGTAGGTAGAGGAAGACCCCATAATAATACTAGAGGCTTTAATGACCCGATACGTCCGATACATCCAGAATATAATAGACATTTTCCAAACCTTATGTTAAATACAAGATCCCATGAACACCTATTCCAAGCCGTTGATAAATTACTCCGAGATCGAAGGGGGTACCACATGCTCGATTCCATGGACGAACAAGAATTAGCCAGGTCAGCAGTACAATGGGCTGATAGTCCCAGCGAATACAATGATGATGCACTAGCACACACGTTTCTGAATCTTGACCCATACGAACAGCGTTTAGCTAGTATATACATGATTCAACACCTCCTTATATTATATAAAAGCCAACACTCCGATCCAGGACCCTTACCTGACATATTGACAGAACTACTCACGAATAAATGGAAAGGGTCAGGTACTGATTTAATTAATGAAATTCTAGAATTCCGAAACCAGTATATAACTTTCGTATGCCCAGAACACGTTCCAATTCCCATTATGGGAAGAAAAATGTATCACATAGATAGACAGAATCCGTTACGCGAAGTACACCCAATCAGAGGTGAAGGTAATAACTTTACACGCGTGTTTGTGTACACGCCTATAACAAAAATCGAATTATTAGAAATGAAGAAAGTAGTACCCAGCCATGACAAGGATCCGGCAGGTTTCCACCGTGAGATAAAAGACATGTTACTCATGGGAGAGTATACCTACCCCGACATTATGAAAATATTAAAAGTCCTATTACCCGCCGGTGTTTACGAGAAACTCAAAGAAAAGGAATGGGAGGTGGGAGACCAAAAGATAGATTGGACAGCATTAGAAAACGAAGAAAGGGCCCGAGCTGCAGGAGCAGGGCTTGGGGAAAAGACTACAGCACTACCAGGATTACCAGTACAGGTACTGCCGCGTTTATTAACTACGAAAAAGGAAGACTGGGGTGCAATCTCAGCCTGTAAACAAAAGCAAGATGAAGACACTAGTGATTTCTATTCCCGATTTGAAAAATGTTTTGGTATAAATAGTGGCATAAAAGCAAGTAGCGAGTCATATCCACATCTGTTTGTGACAAAATTAGTTGAAAATTCCCTACCACAAGTCAAGAATAGAGTATTGAAATTCGAAAGTACCTGGCAAGGTAATACCCCGTCACAGATGTTACAGATGTTACAATATCACCACAATAGAATTAGAGAAGAACAAGAACACGAACAAAGACGTATGAAGGATACAAAAATGAAAATGCTTGTTGCTCAGTCAGTTCCAGCTGATGGTCATCTAAAGGGTGATTCCGCAGGTCCTACGAAAGGGACATGCAACTATTGTAAACAACAAGGTCATTATATACACGATTGTCCAGTCCTGAAACATAATATTGCCACAGGTAGAACCCAGGAGAGACCACGTCCACCTAGACAGGATCAGAATCAACAACAAATCCCTCAGCATGCACAACCTAGGTTAGCTCCGCAACAGCTAGCTCCGCAACAGGCAGCTCCACAACAGACCGTAGCACCACCACAAACGCAGCCTATTGCTGCAACACAAGCAACGACACAACAGATGTATCAGTACGCACAAGCAGATTATCCCGATTATCAGCGATATACATGAAATAGCCTAGAGAGGGAAGTTGGCTTACCCCTTATTGAGGTTCCTGTAGACCAAGAGGGACCTTATGTACATAGTGAACTATTAGGGGAAGACAGAAAGTTTTTACTTGACACAGGGGCAAGCAGAACAACTATAAGACGCAGTGAAGTTCCAGGGGCACCCCTCTCAGGCTCACAGAATATTGCCCTTGGATTCTCAGGAAAACCTATCATTAATGAAGTAACACAACCTCTTCCACTGACGGTTGGTCCATTGACACGTACTACAGATTTATTGCTTACTAAATCATGTCCAGAAAACTTGTTAGGTATAAAAACATTGAAAGCTCTAGGAGCTATAATATGTTGTTCTCCGGAAGGAGTACGATCATTTTTGCGTGACTTTAAAGGTCACTACGTGTCTAGAGACATGGATCACCGGTTACAGAATTTACCTACACATTTATGGGCACAAGGCCCCACTGATGTTGGTTGCATGAACATTACACCATATCGAGTTACACTGAAAACAGGAGTAGTACTACCACGAATGCGACAATACAAGTTACCACCCGATGCTGTTGTGGCTTTGCTACAAATCATTGACGAGCTCATTGCACAAGGAGTGGTTGTCGAAACTGACTCCAATGTATGTAATTCCCCGATAATTCCGATTCTTAAAAGAACGGATCCAAAAGCACCACCAGTATATCGATTAGTTATTGATCTGCGCGAATTAAATAAATGTATTGTACCACAATACCCTGTGGTCCCAGATATCTCTTCATTACTAACAGCTATTGACTCAGAAGCAACGTTCTTCACTGTAATTGATCTCAAGAATGCTTTCTTTAGCGTCCCAATAGATCCGGAAAGTCAATATCTGTTCGGATTCAGTTTAAATGGACGAAGTTTTAAATTCACACGCGCACCTCAAGGATTTACAGAAAGCCCCAGCATCTATAGCCAAGCACTGAAACGAGAACTTGACAGTATCCACATGCCCGTTAACACTGCCTTGCTTCAATATGTCGATGATCTGCTGATCACCGCCCGAAGTGAACATGAATGTGAAAAAGCGTCACTGACGGTTTTAAAATTTCTGGCCGACAAGGGGCACAAGGTGTCCCCTTCTAAGCTGCAATTCTGTGTCCAGCGAGTTGTTTACCTTGGGCACTCGCTGTCCAAGGAGGGAAGGCAGCTTACATCCGACCGCATCCAGTTAATTGCTAACATGTCAGCACCCAAGACACAAAAGGAGGTGCGGGCTTTTATAGGTCTCACTTCATACTGTAGGCAGTGGATCCCTCAATATGCATTTCTAGCAAAGCCACTCATCCAGTTGACAACACAGGAGGCAGCCACATCGACTGTCCTCCCTTGGAACCAAGAACATACACACGCCTTTGAAAGCTTAAAGAAAGCTTTATGCCAAGCACCTGTTTTAGCAACACCATGTTACAGTAAACAGTTTACACTCTTTGTTACAGAACGCGAAGGTACTGCCTTGTCAGTACTCACTCAGGAACAAGCAGGATCACACAAACCATGTGCTTATTTCTCTAGTACATTAGATCCAGTAGCTCAGGCTCTTCCTGCGTGCCTGAAATCGGTGGCAGCAACAGCTTTAGCTATCAGACAAAGCGATGCCATAGTGTTAGGACACCAATTGACAGTACAAGTACCACATGCAGTAGAGGTTCTTTTGAACCGCACACAAACACAACACTTGACTATAGCGAGACTCACTGGTTACGAATTGACATTGTTTCAGCCACACATAGAAATCAGACGTTGTAATACGTTAAATCCTGCCACACTGTTACCAGTGGGCGGAACAGATCCATTGGCACATGATTGTGTCGAAGTCATTACTATCACGACGAAACCCAGACAAGACTTGACAGACATCCCTTTGTCAGATCCAGACTTAACATTGTATGTAGATGGGTCATGTATGAGAACAAGTACAGGAGAGTTAGTGGCCGCTTACGCAGTCACAACCGACACTGAAATCATTGAAACAAATTGTATTAACACTCTGTCAGCTCAAGCAGCAGAGCTCATCGCTCTGACACAAGCCTGTACTCAAGCCAAAAATAAGAAAGTCAACATATACACAGATTCACGTTATGCATTCGGAGTCGTCCATGACTTCGGCGTACTGTGGCGAGAGAGAGGTTATTTAACTTCTCACGGTGCCCACATCCAACACGGACCCCTCATTCAAGCCCTATTAGACGCGATTCATCTACCTACTGCAATATGGATTATGAAATGCAAAGCCCATACAAAAGTTACCGATATCATTTCTCAGGGTAATGACCTAGCTGACAGAACAGCTAAACAGACTGCTCAGAATCAGACTCACACAACTGACATGACAAAGACAATAGTTCCGACACCAACACATTGCATGACAGTTAAGGATCCCGCCCTTGATGTAATTGACATACAGACACATGCTACACCAGAAGAAATAAAGAAATGGACTGAATTAGGAGGGATCCAAACGGATCAAGGATGGATGACGAAGGAAAAATCTATATGGTTTCTTCCCGACTCCATGGTTCAAGTCATCATTAACACAATACATAGTCCAGCGCACCTAGGAGAAAAAGCTATGCTAGACAGCATTCAACACATTTGGTTCAACAAACACTTGCGAGCAGCAGCTAAACAAAAAGTTCGTACCTGTATGATATGTTGTCAGTTTAATCCAGGTAAAAGCATCCCCGTAGAGCAGGGTGGATTTCAACATCCCGATCATGCTTTTGAAGTCCTCCAGATGGATTATATCCAGATGGAACGATGTCGAGGATTCAAATATGTTCTCGTAGTTGTCTGTGCTCTTTCCCGTTGGACAGAAGCCTACCCGGTTTCAGATTACACTGCCCCGACTACTGCCAAACAGTTAGTTCGAGAATTCTTCCCACGGTACGGTTTACCACGTGTTGTCTACTCAGATAACGGCCAGCCATTCTCATCCGAACTAATGAAACACGTTTCCCTTTTGTTAGGCTACCAATGGAAATTTCACTGTGTCCGACATCCCGAGGCAGCAGGTCTCGTGGAACGCCATAATCAAACTCTGAAAATTAGATTGTCCAAAATATGTAGAGAAAAAGGTGTCGATTGGATAGTAGCCTTACCAGTTGCGCTCTTTTACATGAGAATGGTAGCACATTCTCGAACAGGGCTATCCCCGTACGAGGTGATCTTCGGTAGACCACCAAATATGTGGGGGACGCCTATACCTCGCAAAATCACTGATGTTGACTGTAATATGCTGACAGATTACCTGGCTTCCTTGATGTCTGCACTACAATCTTGTCGTTCACAGGTAGCTGCAGCTTTTCCCGATAATACTGAGGTGAAGCCCCATGACGTGGTTCCAGGCGACCTGGTTCTGGTCCGGAATTTCGACCGGAAGACCCAACTGGAGCCTAGGTGGAAATCGCCAAGACTGGTTCTACTAACCACAAGGACAGCCGTGAAGATCGAGGGATGTAAAGGGTGGTTGCACTCGAGTCATATCAAGAAATTTTATGGACTACCATCTAGTGTGGACGCTCAGCCCTGCATTCCCTCACAGACAGACTCAAAACTCCCCTTGGTTGAACCAACAAACACTGAACTTTATAAACTAAAATTAAGGTCTAGCAAGTCAGACAATTTGATTGTTTAAGTCCTCTCCAAGGTGAATCGGTTGAATTTGTCTCTGACATGTATCCTCTAGACCGGAATAGAGAAAGAAATCAACAGATGCAGCTTAAAAAGCATGCGTATTGTAAATCACTTCGTAGTCACTGCACAGTAACATTATTAATTTTGTTTTTTCTAAGTCTTCTGATCATCATTTCCAGCATACTATTACACATGTATTACCCTATTCTTAAGCGTGCTTACAATATAACTGCAGAACATTCTTTTAGCGAATTACCTCCGCATGAGTTGTCCTATAGATTTGCGCTGCGCAACAACACATTCATTAGTATGTTACATCATTCCCATCAAACCAGCAATGCCACAAATTGTTGGATATGTGGCCGACTCCCTCCCTATCAGAATTATAAGGGAGTTTTGCCCCTCTTTCCCTATCCGTTCACACACAATGGCTCCTGTGGAGCATGGTTTAGTTTGATTAATTCCCTAGATTCAAATTCCGCAGTTTATCAAGACAACTGGGTATGGGGAAACCTGAACCTAGTTTTGCTTAAAGTCTGCTACCCTAACAAGGAGGGACTTCCCAAAAGAACAGGAACTGATCTAGAAAATGAAGTATATGGATTAGGTAATTTTACACTTAACCTCATGATCCTGAACGTTGAATCTGAAGCTACACCAATCTTGCCCGCCATGTCAGTATTCCCAGTAAAAGGGGAATTATGTGTAAGAAAGAATGGTTCCATACACATGGGCCATAGTAAATGCACCACTGTAATAAAATTCAGTGATCAAGGCAAGTCTACATTTAGAGCTTCCCGTCATTCCTACTTCATATGTGGCCAGACCGCATATATACGTCTACCTCTAGATTGGGATGGTACCTGTTACATAGCATTCCTTCTGCCACCTGTTTTCTTAGCTCCTCCTGATTATCACAGAAATACCCATTTAGTACACAATAGACAGCAGAGAGATCTCCCAATTGTCGATTACACTGAAACAGCATGGGAGCAATACACAGATTTCAATAAAGGTTTCTTTCCCTATATAGGTACAGTCACTAATAGTAAGCTGATACGTAGATTAACCAGAACCCTTGAAGCAGTAGTGAACGAGACTACTTCTGCCTTAGGCAATTTAACGGAAGAGCAGTCTGCTATGCGGATTGTTGTGCTTCAAAATCGTCTTGTCCTTGACGTCATCCTGGCCGATAGGGGCGGAGCTTGTAGGGTCATCGGATCAAGTTGCTGCGTTTTCATACCAGAAAATTCGCCGTCAGTATATAAAGCCATAACTCGCCTTCATAAGATTATGAGCCAGATACACCAGAGTCCAGGCACCTGGACTTGGTCCGGTTGGTTTTGGAGCGTGTTGTCAGCCTGGGGATGGAGAATCCTATCCTTCCTAGGTATTGGCTTTCTCATACTATTCAGTTGCTGCTTATGTCTACAATGTGGGCCAGCGATTTGTGGTCTGTGTGCCACATCGTGTATCCCACATCCAAGTTTTCGTTCAAGATCCCGGAAGAAGAAAGAAGAACAAATGATGCTATATGAACAGATCGATGGATTGATGAAGATCGATATCTCCTGAGGGTCCGTAGGGGACAAGGAGGGAATGAGGAAATATGAATTTTGTGATCAGTTATGTCCCCTATCGTAGACCCCAACGGCTCCATGTGCATGCTATAAGTACATGTATGTTCCCTCCAGTTCCAGTTTTGAAGACGCAAATACATGTGCGTCCACCGTCAACATGTACTCTTTCAGATCCGCCATGAATGGGTCAGATATTCCATTCCTAAGTATGAAAGGCCACCGACTTTATGTGGTTCACTCTCCACATTTTACAGATTCAGGCGAGTAGGCCCTGAATTCTGTCATCAAGCCTTTTCCTGCCTTCTGCCTCTGAAAGCTCCAGTCTGAGCCCGCATCTGTATCCATGAACTTTGTCCTACTCCCTGCGCGGCTAACGGTGCCTGATCCAGCCTGTTGCCTGCCAAAAACTGTATTTCACCTTCAAGATTATCTGCTCCGCTCCTCATCCGATACATTCCTGTCTAGTAGTTTAGGTAAACATTCCTCCAGCTACCGTGCAAAGGGCCAGGCCTCGCTGTCCTCATGCAAGTAATTCATAGCCCCCGTTACCATGGAATATTCCTACCCCCTCGCATCTCGTGTAGACACTTAGACGCTTGTACACGCACTAACAGTCAGTATAGAATAGATTCTATCCTAGAAACCTTTCCTTTTGGATAACACAGTTCTTTAAACATAGGATATTAGATATGATTTGGGATTAGGTTGACATGACCCCCCAGACTTCTGTCTCCACATGTAGAGCTAAATGTCAAGTCCCCTTCACCCTCTAGTTACACGTCAATTACACGTCATGCGGCTGCGCGCGCATCTCTGCCAAATATTTCTGCTGACATTGCAGGATTCTCTTATGGATCCACCCACTTGTGACATCATGTATAATGACGTTATCTAAGTTACGCCTATATGTCCGCCTCTATTAGTTACGTATGCACATTTTATCTGTATTATCAGCTGTTACGCCTCCTGCATCTGTTTCACTGTAATGCATTTCCTATAAAACTGATTATCTGTCAATAATGTATGCCCTTCCTTCCTGAACTTTCGTGGTGATGGAATAGAAGCCTGCAATTCGAATTGTATTTCCTTTGTCAAGGAATAAAGCCTTTTAGAACCTCTAATACCACGGATTCTGCCTCTTATATTTACTGAGTTATTCTTACTAGACTTTACCGCATAAAAAATAGTACCGGTAATGAAATATTTACCACACAAGGGCCGGGCATTAGTGCTGCAGGGACTGTGCATGCGAGGCACCACCCTTCCAAGGGCCGGGCATCAGTGCTGCAGGGACCGTGCATGCGAGGCACCACCCTTCCAAGGGCTGGGCATCAGTGCTGCAGGGGCCATGCATGCGAGGCACCACCCTTCCAAGGGCCGGGCATCAGTGCTGCAGGAGCCATGGATGCGAGGCACCACCCTTCCATGGGCCGGGCATCAGTGCTGCAGGGGCCGTGCATGTGAGGCACCACCATTCCAAGGGCCGGGCATCAGTGCTGCAGGGACCGTGCATGCGAGGCACCACCCTTCCAAGGGCTGGGCATCAGTGCTGCAGGGGCCGTGCATGCGAGGCACAACCCTTCCAAGGGCCGGGCATCAGTGCTGCAGGGACCGTGCATGCGAGGCACCACCCTTCCAAGGGCTGGGCATCAGTGCTGCAGGGACCGTGCATGTGAGGCACCACCCTTCCAAGGGCCGGGCATCAGTGCTGCAGGAGCCATGGATGCGAGGCACCACCCTTCCAAGGGCCGGGCATCAGTGCTGCAGGGACCGTGCATGTAAGGCACCACCCTTCCAAGGGCCGGGCATCAGTGCTGCAGGAGCCATGGATGCGAGGCACCACCCTTCCAAGGGCCGGGCATCAGTGCTGCAGGGGCCGTGCATGCGAGGCACCACCCTTCCAAGGGCCGGGCATCAGTGCTGCAGGGACCGTGCATGCGAGGCACCACCCTTCCAAGGGCTGGGCATCAGTGCTGCAGGGGCCGTGCATGCGAGGCACCACCCTTCCAAGGGCCGGGCATCAGTGCTGCAGGAGCCATGGATGCGAGGCACCACCCTTCCATGGGCCGGGCATCAGTGCTGCAGGGGCCGTGCATGCGAGGCACCACCATTCCATGGGCCGGGCATCAGTGCTGCAGGGACCGTGCATGCGAGGCACCACCCTTCCAAGGGCTGGGCATCAGTGCTGCAGGGGCCGTGCATGCGAGGTGTAGGAGAGTAGGGTCTGCAATCCTATGATCACCCAGATTTTTTTGCTTTTGCTTCATTGGTTTACGACTTTCCCTGGCTGTGGGCCTGCCAATCAGACCCACAGCCTAGCTGTTCTCTCTCGAAATTAACACACATGTACATTAGGTGCATCCACTAATTGGAACTGGGCCGCCTTGTCAGTCCCTGTCTCAGCATACCACAGGTATCCAGGGCATCGGTGTACCCAGGGCCTACCAGGGGCTGCAGCATGTATTATGCCACCTCTGGATGGCCGCCCAAATTTGACACAACTGGCTGCACGACAGCTGGGGCAAGGTGGTGTAATCACCCGTTGCTGTAGGTGTAGTATTCCTATACCTAACCCTAAACTGGACACATGGATTCCTATCAGTCACTCCTATGGCAGGCCTTATCAATCCTGAAGGCAGAGTGCTGGGGATCATGTGGTACGGTGCTCTGGCGCGAGCTGAGCCCGTCGACGGCTTGCGGAACCAAGTCCTAAATAGCCGTTCCATGGTGACGCGGGCCAACTACCTTAAAATGCATTATAATCCTTGCGGTTATTTGCTAACTTTGGCATCGCATCACCTACACATGTCGAGTAAGGTGTCATACGAATTGGAATACGAACCCCTCGCCAATTCTGGCGACGGGGTTAGCATTCCCCCCTTTTAGAGGGGCACGACATGGAAGTAACCTTGAACCCCGGTTAAAGTTGACTCAAGCCTCAGCATCACAAAATGGATGCTGCCACCAGACACAAGTCTGACCTCCTGCTGCTGGGAGACCTTCCAGCGAAGGGGGCTTGGACAAAGGGTTTCCTGTCGAGGGCGGTGTTAGCACCATCCCAGACAGGGTTTGTGTATCCCAGGTAGGCAGGGCTGAAAGGAAGGTGATTGCAAGTGACACCCCGGTGCTCACTGTGCATAGCCCGGCTCAAACCAGTTTCGGGGGCACACCAGCCCCTGAGCTGGGGCGAAGACGGACAAAGGATAGGGGTGTAACCACCCCCCTCCTGGTCCCACCCATAGGTAGGACCTAGTCACAGGCCAGCCCCTTTTTCCTAGAATAAAGGTGGGAGCGGGTCCCCTTCCCAAATTGGATAATTCTGAATCTTGAACTACTTTCCACGAAAGGAACTCTTGACTTTTCTGAAGACTCTCCCTTGTGGCTAAGGAGTAGCCACCCTGCACCAGCAGGCACCAACTAAGCACTTGTGGTTTGCTGTACGTCTCTCCCACGGATCAAGACTGCCCAGCTCGACGAGACCCGGGTTCCCTGCCATCTCTGACCTCTACCTACATCGTCAGCCCAGCTGAGATTCGTAGGTGTGACGAGACCTGCGGGACCGGCCATCTTCAGAACCTGCACGACGCTTACCTAACACGCCCACCGAGGGACCCTCGAGTGAGTGTACCTAGGGTTTGAGAAGCCCTAACCCTGAGTGGCTCCAGCACCGAAGTCCGCCTCCCCAGCATCCACGAGATCTGCGTGGGGGCCCTTCTGCTCCTTGCTGTTCACCGCGTTGTCCGACCACTCGCCGACCGGCTTGTGGCCCTCTTCACGACGCACAACGATAGTTTGTTTTCTTCACTGGTCTAGTTGCTCCAGACTGGCCCTTGCTCCCCTTCGACAGAGGAGTGCCTTGGACCCTCCTGGTCCACTCCAGACGCCATCTTGACTCCACCGCGTGGGTTGCCACTGCCAAGACCTGCTGCCCCACTCCTGGGCCCAGCATCATCGACAGCAGACACCTTCGTGGGACAGCTCGCCCTCCATCCTGGTCGCCGCCGCGCCTCCTGGTCCGAGGAACAGCCGAGTCCGACGTCATCCACTCACCTGGTCGAGGTGACTTCAGCCGGTACCTTCCTGGTACCCACACGATCGCTGGCTAGCGGTTGAGAACTGAGTCCCCTCTGCTTTCAGGTTTCCTTCAACACCGATCCAGGCTTGGATCTCGCTGAAACATCGACACTGGTCGCCTGCCAGCAACTTCTTCTTTCAGGCTCCTGAGACTACAACGAGGACTCCCGACATCTTGCCGAACCTCACGCAGCCGCAGCCTCTGGGCTAGGTAACTCGAGCATTTCGGTGCTCCATCGCAGGTTCGCTCTACAAGTGTCCAGTTCCTTTTTCGTCTAGTCCCACTGATCGGATCACTCCGGAATCAGTAACTCCAGACTCTAACCATTCGCATTTCACTGTTAGCGTAGATGGTTTCTCGTGCCCTTCGGGCATTTGTGTAAATTGTGCAACTGAAGTATTTTCTAAGAGTTTTGTAGTGTGCTTAGCTCCCTGACTCATAAAGAGCCAGGGTAGTCTTGTTATAAATAAATATCTTTTATTTTCATAACAACTTGTGTGGTGTCCTTTCACTTGACGTTCAAGGGGTATATGTGATGGTAAACAGCTGGCTTAACACGCCCTCTAGAGTTTAGCCTAAAGACTGCTCGTATCCACGCTACTAGGATAGCTGGTCTAAAAGGTTGACTTACAACCAATCATCAATAACGGTCGTTTGGAATGATACACAGTGATCACTAGAATAGTGAGCACTACATATCAGGCCAACTTCTCACACGAGGCACCACCCTTCCAAGGGCCGGGCATCAGTGCTGCAGGGACCGTGCATGCGAGGCACCACCCTTCCAAGGGCTGGGCATCAGTGCTGCAGGGGCCGTGCATGCGAGGCACCACCCTTCCAAGGGCCGGGCATCAGTGCTGCAGGAGCCATGGATGCGAGGCACCACCCTTCCATGGGCCGGGCATCAGTGCTGCAGGGGCCGTTCATGCGAGGCACCACCATTCCAAGGGCCGGGCATCAGTGCTGCAGGGACCGTGCATGCGAGGCACCACCCTTCCAAGGGCTGGGCATCAGTGCTGCAGGGGCCGTGCATGCGAGGCACCACCCCTTCCAAGGGCCGGGCATAGGTGCTGCAGGAGCCATGGATGCGAGGCACCACCCTTCCAAGGGCCGGGCATCAGTGCTGCAGGGACCGTGCATGCGAGGCACCACCCTTCCAAGGGCTGGGCATCAGTGCTGCAGGGGCCGTGCATGCGAGACACGACCCTTCCAAGGGCCGGGCATCAGTGCTGCAGGAGCCATGCATGCGAGGCACCACCCTTCCAAGGGCCGGGCATCAGTGCTGCAGGAGCCATGCATGCGAGGCACCACCCTTCCAAGTGCCGGGCATCAGTGCTGCAGGGGCCGTGCATGCGAGGCACCACCCTTTCATGGGCCGGGCATCAGTGCTGCAGGGGCCGTGCATGCGAGGCACCACTATTCCAAGGGCCGGGCACCAGTGCTGCAGGGACCGTGCATGCGAGGCACCACCCTTCCAAGGGCCGGGCATCAGTGCTGCAGGAGCCATGGATGCGAGGCACCACCCTTCCAAGGGCCGGGCATCAGTGCTGCAGGAGCCATGGATGCGATGCACCACCCTTCCAAGGGCCGGGCATCAGTGCTGCAGGGGCCGTGCATGTAAGGCACCACCCTTCCAAGGGCCGGGCATCAGTGCTGCAGGGACCGTGCATGCGAGGCACATCCCTTCCAAGGGCCGGGCATCAGTGCTGCAGGGATCATGCATGCGAGGCACCACCCTTCCAAGGGCCGGGCATCAGTGCTGCAGGGACCGTGCATGCGAGGCACCACCCTTCCAAGGGCCGGGCATCAGTGCTGCAGGGACCGTACATGCGAGGCACCACCCTTCCAAGGGCCGGGCATCAGTGCTGCAGGGGCCATGCATGCGAGGCACCACCATTCCAAGGGCCGGGCACCAGTGCTGCAGGGGCCGTGCATGCGAGGCACCACCATTCCAAGGGCCGGGCACCAGTGCTGCAGGGGCCGTGCATGCGAGGCACCACCTTTCCATGGGCCGGGCATCAGTGCTGCAGGGGCCGTGCATGCGAGGCACCACCCTTCCAAGGGCCGGGCATCAGTGCTGCAGGGGCCGTGCATGCGAGGCACCACCCTTCCAAGGGCCGGGCATCAGTGCTGCAGGAGCCATGGATGCGAGGCACCATCCTTCCAAGGGCCGGGCATCAGTGCTGCAGGGATCGTGCATGTGAGGCACCACCCTTCCAAGGGCCGGGCATCAGTGCTGCAGGAGCCATGCATGCGAGGCACCACCCTTCCAAGGGCCGGGCATCAGTGCTGCATGGACCGTGCATGCGAGGCACCACCCTTCCAAGGGCCGGGCATCAGTGCTGCAGGAGCCATGCATGCGAGGCACCACCCTTCCAAGGGCCGGGCATCAGTGCTGCAGGGGCCGTGCATACGAGGCACCACCCTTCCAAGGGCCGGGCATCAGTGCTGCAGGGACCGTGCATGCGAGGCACCACCCTTCCAAGGGCCGGGCATCAGTGCTGCAGGAGCCATGGATGCGAGGCACCACCCTTCCAAGGGCCGGGCATCAGTGCTGCAGGAGCCATGGATGCGAGGCACCACCCTTCCAAGGGCTGGGCATCAGTGCTGCAGGGACCGTGCATGCGAGGCACCACCCTTCCAAGGGCCGGGCATCAGTGCTGCAGGGGCCGTGCATACGAGGCACCACCCTTCCAAGGGCCGGGCATCAGTGCTGCAGGGATCGTGCATGCAAGGCACCACCCTTCCAAGGGCCGGGCATCAGTGCTGCAGGGACCGTGCATGCGAGGCACCACCCTTCCAAGGGCCGGGCATCAGTGCTGCAGGGGCCGTGCATGCGAGGCACCACCATTCCAAGGGCCGGGCACCAGTGCTGCAGGGGCCGTGCATGCGAGGCACCACCCTTCCAAGGGCCGGGCATCAGTGCTGCAGGGGCCGTGCATGTGAGGCACCACCCTTCCAAGGGCCGGGCATCAGTGCTGCCGGAGCCATGGATGCGAGGCACCACCCTTCCAAGGGCTGGGCATCAGTGCTGCAGGGACCGTGCATGCGAGGCACCACCCTTCCAAGGGCCGGGCATCAGTGCTGCAGGGGCCGTGCATACGAGGCACCACCCTTCCAAAGGCCGGGCATCAGTGCTGCAGGGATCGTGCATGCAAGGCACCACCCTTCCAAGGGCCGGGCATCAGTGCTGCAGGGACCGTGCATGCGAGGCACCACCCTTCCAAAGGCCGGGCATCAGTGCTGCAGGGGCCGTGCATGCGAGGCACCACCATTCCAAGGGCCGGGCACCAGTGCTGCAGGGGCCGTGCATGCGAGGCACCACCCTTCCAAGGGCCAGGCATCAGTGCTGCAGGGGCCGTGCATGTGAGGCATCACCCTTCCAAGGGCCGGGCATCAGTGCTGCAGGGACTGTGCATTCGAGGCACCACCCTTCCAAGGGCCGGGCATCAGTGCTGCAGGGACTGTGCATTCGAGGCACCACCCTTCCAAGGGCCGGGCATCAGTGCTGCAGGGACTGTGCATGCGAGGCACCGCCCTTCCAAGGGCCGGGCATCAGTGCTGCAGGGACTGTGCATGTGAGGCACCACCCTTCCAAGGGCCGGGCATCAGTGCTGCAGGAGCCATGGATGCGAGGCACCACCCTTCCAAGGGCCGGGCATCAGTGCTGCAGGGACCGTGCATGCAAGGCACCACCCTTCCAAGGGCCGGGCATCAGTGCTGCAGGAGCCATGGATGCGAGGCACCACCCTTCCAAGGGCCGGGCATCAGTGCTGCAGGGACTGTGCATGCGAGGCACCACCCTTCCAAGGGCCGGGCATCAGTGCTGCAGGGACCGTGCATGCGAGGCACCACCCTTCCAAGGGCCGGGCATCAGTGCTGCAGGAGCCATGGATGCGAGGCACCACCCTTCCAAGGGCCGGGCATCAGTGCTGCAGGGGCCGTGCATGCGAGGCACCACCCTTCCAAGGGCCGGGCACCAGTGCTGCAGGGGCCGTGCATGCGAGGCACCACCCTTCCAAGGGCCGGGCATCAGTGCTGCAGGGGCCGTGCATGCGAGGCACTACCCTTCCAAGGGCTGGGCATCAGTGCTGCAGGGGCCGTGCATGCGAGGCACCACCCTTCCAAGGGCCGGGCATCAGTGCTGCAGGGGCCGTGCATGCGAGGCACCACCCTTCCAAGGGCCGGGCATCAGTGCTGCAGGGGCCGTGCATGCGAGGCACCACCCTTCCAAGGGCCGGGCATCAGTGCTGCAGGGACCGTGCATGCGAGGCACCACCCTTCCAAGGGCCGGGCATCAGTGCTGCAGGAGCCATGGATGCGAGGCACCACCCTTCCAAGGGCCGGGCATCAGTGCTGCAGGGGCCGTGCATACGAGGCACCACCCTTCCAAGGGCCGGGCATCAGTGCTGCAGGGGCCGTGCATGTGAGGCACCACCCTTCCAAGGGCCGGGCATCAGTGCTGCAGGGGCCGTGCATGCGAGGCACCACCCTTCCAAGGGACGGGCATCAGTGCTGCAGGGGCCATGGATGCGAGGCACCACCCTTCCAAGGGCCGGGCATCAGTGCTGCAGGGGCCGTGCATACGAGGCACCACCCTTCCAAGGGCCGGGCATCAGTGCTGCAGGGACCGTGCATGCGAGGCACCACCCTTCCAAGGGCCGGGCACCAGTGCTGCAGGGACCGTGCATGCGAGGCACCACCCTTCCAAGGGCCGAGCATCAGTGCTGCAGGGGCCGTGCATACGAGGCACCATCCTTCCAAGGGCTGCAGGGGCCATGTTTGCCGAGGTACTGGGCTTCTTTCTCAAATGTTTAGTTTAAAACATACTAATCGCGTGTATCTGTGGTACGGCAGTGGCTTATCCTTCCTCTCCCTGCATGAATGTCACTTTAACCCGTGCTTAATTAAAATGCACCGCCCTTTCTGCTATTAATCTCCCCTGCTCATTTCCTTTAAATCAGTTAAAGAAGGTTCTCCAGTACAAAAACAGATGTATCCTTGTGTACTTTATCAGAAGCTGTCAGCTGAATCTCTTAACAGGCTACAGTGGTGCTGTCAGTCCAGATAGAGGTGCCGCGCTGTGTGGCAATAGCATCAAGGCGCTGTGTGGGTACGAGTGCTGCCTTTCCCAACCCACCATGCTGTCTGTGCCTATAATTGGTGTGCCTTTATCAGTCTGTGTGGTTCAATAATTAGTCAGCACAAGATGTCATGTGAGAGTCTCCTGTCCAAGCTCGCCAGTTTTTAATCTCATTAGCCCACTGTGCATCATGCCGTTCATAATTCATATCCGAATGCCATAACGCAGCAGCGGAACATCTCCTGAGGGCATGGGGGATATTCTATACTATGTTACATATTGTTTTTGTTTGCACAAAGGCCGCTGCTTCCTCCTTAGCGCTTACAAAGAACGCTGCTGCGACTCATGCCCCTCCACAGATCACCCTCATAGGCAGCGCAATCTAAGGCTTGGTAAATAAGGTAAGGTAAATAATTTTCCTTTACCTGGACGTAATTTGATACAGAAACATAATTAAATAGCTCAGTAAAATGAGAGGCAGAATCCGTGGTATTAGAGGTTCGGAATGGGCTTTATTCCAATGATCGATTATAATCGGTTGCTCCAAGTTCCATCACCACGGAGGTTCAGGAAGTGAAGTACATACTTTATTGACATGAAGTAACCTTTATAGTACATACATTACAATGAAGCGAATGCAATAGGCGTAACAATTGATAAGGAAAATGACGATTTGTCTGCGTAACCAAAAAAATGGGTGTAATAAGGAGTAAAAAGGAACATAATTGGTTATGATGTCACATATAGGTGGATCTATAAGATAATACTTGGCATAGATGCGCGCGCAGCAGTATGACGTGTGATTGACGTGCAACTAGGGGGTGAAGGGGACTTGACATTTAGCTCTACATGTGGAGACAAAAAGTCTGGGGGGTCAAGTCAACCTAATCCCAAATCATATCTAACATCCTATGTTTAAAGAACTATGTTATCCACAAAAGAAGGACTCTCGGACAGAATCTATTCTATACTGACTGTGCGTGCGTGTACAAGCGTCTAAATGTCTACACTGAAAGCGAGGGGGTAGGAATATTCCATGGTAACAGGGCTATGAATTACTTGCATGAGGACAGAGAAGTCGAGCCTTTTGCTCGGTAGCTGGAAGAATGTTTACTTAAACTACTAGACAGGAATGCATCGGCTGAGGGGGAAGCAGATAACTCGAAGGCGAAATACAGTTCTTGGCAGAGAATAGGCTGATGTCAGGCTTCGTGAGCCGCGCAGAGAATGAGACAAAGTTCATGGTCACAGATGCAGGCTCGAACTGGAGTTTTCAGAGGCAGAAAGCAAGAGGAGTTTGATGACAGAATCTGGGCCTACTTGCCTGGACTGTAAAATGGCATAAGTGAACCATATAAAGCCGGTGGCCTTTCATATTTAGGAATGGAATATCCGGCCTATTCATGGCGGATCTGACAGAGGGCATGTTGACGGTGGACGCACATGTATTTGCGTCTTCATAACTGGAACTGGAGGGAACATACATGTACTTGTGACATGCACATAGAACCGTTGGGGTCCAAGATAGGGGACATAACTGATCGGAAAAATCCATATTTCCACATTCCCTCCTTGTCCCCTACTTGCCCGTTAAGAGATATCAATCTTCATCAATCCATTGATCTGTTCATATAACATCATTTGTTCTTCTTTCTTCTTCCGGGACGAACGAAATCTTGGTGGTGGAATACACGATGTGGTACACAGACCACAAATCGCTGGTCCACATTGCAGACATAGACAGCAACTGAATAGTATGAGAAGGCCAATACCTAGGAAGGATAAAACTCTCCATCCCCAGGCTGATATCACACTCCAAAACCAACTGGACCAAGTCCAAGTGCCTGGGTTCTGGTGTATCTGGTTTACAATCTTATGAAGGCGAGTGATGGCTTTATATACAGATGGCGAATTTTCTGGTATGAATACGCAGCAGCTTGATCCGATGACCCTACAAGCTCCGCCCCTATCAGCCAGGATGACGTCAAGAACAAGACGATTTTGAAGCACAACAATCCGCATAGCAGACTGCTCTTCCGTTAAATTGCCTAAGGCGGAAATAGTCTCATTCACTACTGCTTCAAGGGTTCTAGTTAATCTACGTATCAGTTTACTATTAGTAACAGTACCTATAAAAGGAAAGATGCCTTTATTGAAATCTGTGTATTTTTCCCATGCAGTTTCAGTGTAATCGACAATTGGGAGATCTCTCCGCTCTCTGTTGTGTACTAAATGAATATTTCTGTAATAATCAGGAGGAGCTAGGAAAACAGGTGGCAAAAGGAATGCAATGTAGCAGGTACCATCCCAGTCTAGAGGTAGACGCATATATGCAGTCTGACCACATATAAAGTAGGAGTGGCGATAAGCTCTAAATGAAGATTTGCCTCGATCACTGAATTCTACTATAGTAGTGCATTTACTATGGCCCATATGTATGGAACCAACCTTTCTTACACATAATTCACCTTTCGCTGGGAATACTGACATGGTGGGCAAGACTAGTTCAACTTCGGATACGACATTTAGAATCATGAGATTAGGTGTAAAATTACCTAATCCATATACTTCATTTTCTAGATCAGTTCCTGTTCTCTTGGGGCGACCCTCCTTGTCAGGGTAGCAGACCTTGAGTAAAACTAGGTTCAGATTTCCCCATACCCAATGATCTTGGTAAACTGCTGTGTCTGAGTCTATGGAATTGATTAAACTAAACCATGCCCCACAGGATCCATTATGTGTAAACGGATGTGGAAAGAAAGGCAGGACTCCTTCATAATTCTGATAGGGAGGGAGTCGGCCACACACCCAACAATTAGTGGCATTACTAGTCTGATGGGAATGATGTAACATACTAATGAAAGTGTTATTGCGCAGCGCAAGTCTATAAGATAATTCATGCGGAGGTAAGTCACTAAAAGAATGTTCAGCAGTAACATTATAAACATGTCTAGAAATAGGGTAATATATGTGCAACAATATGCTTGCAGTAATTATTAAAAGACTCAAGAAAAACAAGATTATTAATGTCACTATGCAATGGCTACGCAGTGATTTACAATACGCCTGTCGTTTCATCATTTTTCGCGACTGTCCATGATTCAGGTCTAGAGGATACATGTCAGAGACAGATTCAACCGCTTCACCTAGGAGAGGACTTAAACAATCAAATCGTCTGACGTTCTAGGCCTCAATTTAACTTTATAGAGTTCGGTTTCAGTCTTTTCAACCAAAGGAAGTTTTGAATCAGTCTGTGAGGGAGTGCAGGGCACAATGTCTATATCCGAGGATTGTCCATGAAATTTCTTGATATGACTTGAATGAATCCAGCCCTTGCGGCCCTCGATCTTCACGGCTGTTCTTGTGGTCAGCAGAACCAACTTGGGTGTCTTCCACCTGGGCTCCAGCTGAGTCTTTCGGTCGAAATTTTTCACAAACACGAAATCACCCGGAACTACGTCATGGGGTTTCACCTCAGTGTTGTCGGGAAATGCTGCAGCAACCTGTGAACGACAAGATTGTAGTGCAGACATCAAGGAAGCCAAGTAATCTGTCAGCATATTACAGTCAATATCAGTTATTTTGCGTGGTATGGGCGTCCCCCACATATTTGGTGGTCTGCCGAAGATCACCTCATACGGGGATAGCCCTGTTCGAGAATGTGCTACCATTCTCATGTAAAAGAGTGCAACTGGTAATGCTACTATCCAGTCGACACCTTTCTCTCTGCATATTTTGGACAGTCTGATTTTCAGTATCTGATTATGTCTTTCTACGAGACCTGCTGCCTCGGGGTGTCGAACACAGTGGAATTTCCACTGATATCCTAGCAGAAGTGAAACATGTTTCATTAATTCGGATGAGAACGGCTGGCCGTTATCTGAGTAGACAACACGTGGTAAACCGTATCGTGGGAAGAATTCTCGAACCAACTGTTTGGCAGTAGTCGGGGCAGTGTAATCTGAAACCGGGTATGCCTCCGTCCAACGGGACAGAGCGCAGACAACTACGAGAACATATTTGAATCCTCGACATCGTTCCATCTGGATATAATCCATCTGGAGGACTTCAAAAGGGTGGTCAGGAGGATGAAATCCACCCTGTTCTACGGGAACGCTTTTTCCTGGGTTGAACTGGCAACAGATCATACAGGTACGGACCTTTTGTTTGGCTGCTGCTCGTAAATGTTTATTGAACCAGATGTGCTGAATGCTGTCTAGCATAGCTTTTTCTCCTAGATGCGCTGGACTATGTATAGTGTTAATTATAACTTGGACCATTGAATCAGGAAGGAACCATACAGACTTTTCCTTCATCATCCATCCTTGGTCCGTTTGGATCCCTCCTAATTCAGTCCATTTCTTTATTTCGTCTGGTGTAGCATGTGTCTGTATGTCAATTACGTCAAGGGTAGGATCTTTAACTGTCATACAATGTGTCGGTGTCGGGACTATTGTCTTTGTCATGTCGGGGGTTTGAGTTTGAGCAGTCTGTTTAGCTGTTCTGTCGGCTAGCTCATTGCCTTGGGAAATGATATCAGTAACCTTCGTATGAGCCTTACATTTCATAATAGATATTGCAGTGGGTAGATGTATTGCATCTAATAAGGCATGAATGAGGGGTCCGTGCTGAATGTGGGCACCGTGGGAAGTTAAATAACCTCTCTCTCGCCACAGCACGCCGAAGTCATGTACAACTCCGAATGCATAACGTGAATCAGTGTATATGTTGACTTTTTTATTTGTGGCTTGAATACAGGCTTGTGTCAGAGCGGTGAGCTCTGCGGCTTGAGCTGACAAAGTATTTATACGATTAGTTTCAATGACTTCAGTATCTGTGGTGACTGCGTAAGCAGCCACTAACTCTCCTGTACTTGTTCTCATACATGAACCATCTACATACAACGTCAGGTCTGGATCTGACAATGGGACATCTGTCAAGTCTTGTCTGGGTTTTGTCGTTATAGTAATAACTTCAATACAGTCATGAGCTAGTGGGTCTGTTCCGGTTACTGGCAAAAGTGTGGCAGGATTCAATGTGTTACAGCGTCTGATTTCTATATGTGGCTGAAACAATGTAAGTTCATACCCTGTAAGTCGCGCTATAGTCAAGTGTTGTGTTTGCGTTCTATTTACAAGGACCTCTACTGCATGTGGTACTTGAACTGTCAATGGATGTCCTAACACTATGGCATCGCTTTGTCTGATTGCTAAAGCTGTCGCTGCTACTGATTTCAGGCATGCAGGCAAAGCCTGAGCTACTGGATCTAATGTACTAGAAAAATAAGCACATGGTTTGTGTGCTCCTGCTTGTTCCTGTGTGAGTACTGACAAGGCAGTACCTTCGCGTTCTGTAACAAAAAGTGTAAACTGTTTTCTGTAACATGGTGTTGCTAAAACAGGTGCTTGACATAAAGCTTTCTTTAGGCTTTCAAAAGCTTGTGTATGTTCTTGAGTCCAAGGGAGAACAGTCGATGTGGCTGCCTCCTGTGTTGTCAACTGAATGAGTGGTTTTGCTAGAAATGCATACTGAGGGATCCACTGCCTACAATATGAAGTGAGGCCTATGAAAGCCCGTACCTCCTTTTGTGTCTTGGGTATTGGCATGTTAGCTATTAACTGAATGCGGTCGGGTGTAAGCTGCCTTCCCTCCTTGGACAGCGAGTGTCCAAGATAAACAACTCGCTGGACACAGAATTGCAGCTTAGAAGGGGACACCTTGTGCCCCTTTTCGGCTAGAAATTGTAAAACTGTCAGTGATGCTTTTTCACATTCCGGTTCGCTTCTCGCGGTGATCAGCAGATCATCGACATATTGAAGCAGAGCAGTGTTAACTGGCATGTGGATACTATCGAGTTCTCGTTTCAGTGCTTGGCTATAGATGCTGGGGCTTTCTGTAAATCCTTGAGGTGCGCGTGAGAATTTAAAGCTACGTCCATTTAAACTAAATCCGAACAAATATTGGCTTTCCGGATCTATTGGGACGCTGACAAAGGCATTCTTGAGATCGATTACAGTAAAGAATGTTGCTTCGGAATCAATAGCTGTCAGTAATGACGAGATATCTGGGACCACAGGAAATTGTGGCACAATGCATTTGTTTAACTCGCGCAGATCAATAACCAATCGATATACTGGCGGGGCCTTAGGATCTGTTCGTTTAAGAATCGGAATTATCGGTGAATTACATACATTGGAGTCTGTTTCTACAACTACTCCTTGGGCAATAAGCTCGTCAATGATTTGTAGTAAAGCCACTACAGCATCTGGTGGTAACTTGTATTGTCGCATTCGTGGTAGCACCACTCCTGCCTTTAATGTGACTCTATATGGTGTAATATTCATGCAACCAACATCAGTAGGGCCTTGTGCCCATAGACGTGTAGGTAAAGTCTGCAGTCGGGGATCCATGTCTCTAGACACATAGTGACCTTTAAAATCACGTAAAAACAACCTTACTCCTTCCGGAGAACAACATATTATGGCTCCTAGAGCTTTCAATGTTTTTATTCCTAGCAAGTTTTCTGGACATGATTTAGTAAGCAATAAATCTGTAGTTCGGGTCAGAGGTCCTATTGTAAGTGGCAGAGGTTGTGACACTTCATTAACAATAGGTTTTCCTGAAAAACCAAGGGAAATATTCTGTGAGCCTGAGAGGGGTGCCCCTGGAACTTCACTACGTTTTATAGTTGTTCGACTTGCCCCTGTATCGAGTAAAAACTTCCTATCTTGGCCTAATAATTCACTATGTACATAAGGTCCTTCTTGATCTACAGGAATCTCGATAAGGGGTAAATCAACTTCCCTCTCTAGGCTAGTTCATGCGTAACGCTGATACTCAGGATATTCATACTGTGCGGTCTGATACATTTGTCGTGTTGTTGTCTGTGTGGCAGCAACAGGCAACGGTGGTGCAGCTGGCACAAACTGTATTGGCTGTTGTGCGGCTGGCATGGCCTGGGCATGCTGCAGAGCTCCTTGTTCATTCTGCTCTTGTCTAAATGGCCGTGGTCTTTCTTGTGTTTTACCTATGGCGATATTATGTTTTAGAACTGGACAATCGTGTACATAATGACCTGGCTTTTTACAATAATTGCATGTCCCTTTTACAGGTCCTGCTGAATCGGAATGTGTCATACCCTTTTTATGTCCTTCAGCTGGAACTGTCTGGGAAACTAGCATTTTCATTTTCGTGTCTTTCATGCGTCTGTGTTCATGTTCTTGTTCCTCTCTAATTCTATTGTGATGGTACTGTAACATTTGTAACATTTGTGATGGAGTGTTACCTTGCCAGGTACTCTCGAATTTTAATACTCTATTCTTTACTGGTGGCAGGGCATTTTCTACTAATTTTGTTACAAACAGATGTGGGTATGATTCGCTACTTGCTTTTATGCCACTATTTATACCAAAACATTTTTCAAATCGGGCATAGTAATCACTAGTGTCTTCATCTTGCTTCTGTTTACAGGCTGAAATTGTACCCCAATCTTCCTTTTTCGTAGTTAATAAACGTGGCAGTACCTGTACTAATAAACCTGGCAGTGCTTTAGTTTTATCCCCAAGTCCTGCTCCTGCAGTTCGGGCCTTTTCTTCCGCTTCTAACACTGACCATTCTATCTTTTGGTCTCCTACCTCCCACTCTTTTTCCTTGAGTTTCTCATAAATACCAGCAGGCATCAATACCTTTAATATTGTCATAATGTCGGGATAGGTATACTCTCCCATGAGTAACATGTCTTTAATTTCTCGGTGAAAACCCGCTGGATCTTTGTCATGACTGGGTACCACTTTCTTCATTTGTAACAATTCTATTTTCGATATGGGCGTATATACAAATACGCGCTTGAACTCGTTGTCCTCGCCTTTTATTGGGTGCACTTCTCGTAAGGGATTCTGTCTATCCATGTGATACGTGGTTCTTTCCTTGACGGGCAATGAGACATGCTCTGCGCATACAAAAAGAATATACTGCTTTCTTGATTCTAGAATTTCTTTAATTAATTTAGTACCTGCACCTCTCCATTTATTCATAAGCAATTCAGTCAGTATGTCAGGTAAGGGACCAGGGTCCGAATGCTGACTTCGATATAGTATAATGAGTTGTTGAATCATATAAATCCCAGCTAACCTCTGTTCATCTGGGGTAAGATTCAAAAATGTGCGTACTACTGTGTCATCACTATATTTTCCGGGACTGTCCACCCAATGGACAGCTGCCCTGGCTAAATCTTGTTCATCCATAGAATCGAGAAAATGATAACCCCTTCGTTCTCGGAGTAGTTTGTCGGCGGTTTGGAACGAATGCTCGTTAGACCTTATATTAATTATAGGTATTTGGAGATTCCTGTTATTATCTGGACATATCGGACGTATCGAGTCAGTAAGACGTCTATTATTATTACAAGATCTTCCTCTACCTACATAGGCTATGGTGTCTGACTGTCCTGTGGGCAGTCCTGACCCTTCTTCCTCGCTTTGTTCGAACTCGTCTACCTCTAATCTCTCTTCGTGTAGGCGTTCTATTTCTTTACGGATCTTTCGGCACATGGCTATTATACAATTTTGTTTATCATGTCTCCCTTCTGATATATTCTGGCTCCATCTTGTAAGAATTTGCATTGCTTCCGGGTCTACCCCCGGTCGGTCTTGATTTCTGATCACACAGTTTATGAGGAAACGTAACAGTTCCCCCTGTATCTCTACTTTCTGGTATTCCATAGCTCTGTTAATACATTCTGGATCTCGCCCTGTTTGGACAAAATGATATATATTATCTAGATGCGCAGTCATTCCTGGTAACTTTCCTAAATACACTGCGGCTCGTCTGATACGCAATGATGCCAGGGTCATTTCGTCCTCTTTACCGGGCACAGGGTCATATCGGCAATCTATAAGAAGTTCCTTCAGCGTACGGGCACTTATGAGTTTGGGTGTACGTGAATGTGCTGACTCTTGAAAAGTAAGTTTATTTATTCTGGGTGGCGTAGAAAAGATATTGGTAGCACCTCCCGTGGCCCCATCTGGGGTGTCGGGTGTGAAAGGATTCGTCGAACGTGACACAGCAACTACAGGTGTGGACACAGCTATAGAAGTAGCTGTAGGAGCGGATGCAGAAACAGATGTGCTTGCCAGAACTTGTGACTCGATTTGTTGCTGTAGGGATACGGGTGCTGGATCTTGGCGCTGGACCTCCCTGGTATGCGGTCTATGCGGGCGGAATTTGCATATTCGGGAGCTGCGTCATCTAAATATGAGGAAAGAAAAACATCTTCTGCGGTTCTAGGATGCCCCTTAGGATGTACCTTTATTGGGAACAATGGGGGTGGCAAGTCTTTCGGTATTTCTGGAGTAGCCTTAGGTAATCCTTCGGCCAGAAGGGGATACATACCATTCATAAGGGCGTTTCTTTGTCTGTCTACTTGTTCTGATTTCACTCGGATACCTTCCTCAATTAATAGATTTTCTCGAACTTTATTTGAACTTTCTTTATTCTTTTCTTCCTGTCTACGTGCTTTTTCTGTGCGTCTATGAGATTCTTTACGCCATAACTCAACGGCGTCTTTCTGTGACTGTCTGACTTTCCTTTTCCATAACTCTTCCTCGACTTTCATGATGCACTCTGCATCCCAGGTTCCCGCTGCGGGCCACCTCTGACTTTCTGGTAATCCCTTGGTGTAGTCTACCCATAAATCAAGAAATAATATAGCGTCTAAGCCATGTTTGTGATACATGAAGTGCCCTGGAGTGTCCCTAGGAGGAATAGGGACGGCTTCTTCGAGAACCCCTTTTCTAGTAGTGATCTGTCTTAATTTCGAAAAGAGCGGCATATTGACAACTGATCCGATACTTAATCTTGAACACACTTAATACAAAAGCACAATAATGAACAACCATTCATACCACAATATGCAGGACGTTTAACACATTAAACATTAAACATTAAAACATTTTTAACCTTTAAAATAACCAACAATGATGATCGTCTGCATAACTAATCACCAAGCTTAATTCTTGACAATAACTAGATACTTCGGAATACTTGATATACTGCTAAACAGTACAGATACACTGCTAAAACAGTGCAGACCGGATTTGTGTACCCAAACCCGTCTTGACCGGCACAACCTATGTGCACGTCAGAAATGCCTCCCCAGCAATGGTACTCACCGGGTAGCTTCGGAAACGGAAGGCCTCGGTAACTTGAACTTGAACCGGACTGGACTCGACTCGACTCGTCGGACACTGGGCTTGACTTCGAACTGGTGGGTCTCTGTATACCTCGGATCTTGCTCTCTCAGCTAGGCTCTGGTCGGGATACTTCGCACTTCTCACCGCCTCGTCTGGGTGTTGATCGCAGTCTCAGTCGCCCCCGCTTGACCGGAGGGAGATACAGGAAATCCTGCTGGTACGCGTTATTGTCCGTCCAGCTGTGGCAGGAGACCGGGCCTGCAACTCACCGCCGGCGCGTGAGATGAGAAAGTGTCCCTGTTCGGGCGCCATTCATGTGGTAAATAATTTTCCTTTACCTGGACGTAATTTGATACAGAAACATAATTAAATAGCTCAGTAAAATGAGAGGCAGAATCCGTGGTATTAGAGGTTCGGAATGGGCTTTATTCCAATGATCGATTATAATCGGTTGCTCCAAGTTCCATCACCACGGAGGTTCAGGAAGTGAAGTACATACTTTATTGACATGAAGTAACCTTTATAGTACATACATTACAATGAAGCGAATGCAATAGGCGTAACAATTGATAAGGAAAATGACGATTTGTCTGCGTAACCAAAAAAATGGGTGTAATAAGGAGTAAAAAGGAACATAATTGGTTATGATGTCACATATAGGTGGATCTATAAGATAATACTTGGCATAGATGCGCGCGCAGCAGTATGACGTGTGATTGACGTGCAACTAGGGGGTGAAGGGGACTTGACATTTAGCTCTACATGTGGAGACAAAAAGTCTGGGGGGTCAAGTCAACCTAATCCCAAATCATATCTAACATCCTATGTTTAAAGAACTATGTTATCCACAAAAGAAGGACTCTCGGACAGAATCTATTCTATACTGACTGTGCGTGCGTGTACAAGCGTCTAAATGTCTACACTGAAAGCGAGGGGGTAGGAATATTCCATGGTAACAGGGCTATGAATTACTTGCATGAGGACAGAGAAGTCGAGCCTTTTGCTCGGTAGCTGGAAGAATGTTTACTTAAACTACTAGACAGGAATGCATCGGCTGAGGGGGAAGCAGATAACTCGAAGGCGAAATACAGTTCTTGGCAGAGAATAGGCTGATGTCAGGCTTCGTGAGCCGCGCAGAGAATGAGACAAAGTTCATGGTCACAGATGCAGGCTCGAACTGGAGTTTTCAGAGGCAGAAAGCAAGAGGAGTTTGATGACAGAATCTGGGCCTACTTGCCTGGACTGTAAAATGGCATAAGTGAACCATATAAAGCCGGTGGCCTTTCATATTTAGGAATGGAATATCCGGCCTATTCATGGCGGATCTGACAGAGGGCATGTTGACGGTGGACGCACATGTATTTGCGTCTTCATAACTGGAACTGGAGGGAACATACATGTACTTGTGACATGCACATAGAACCGTTGGGGTCCAAGATAGGGGACATAACTGATCGGAAAAATCCATATTTCCACAGGAAGAGTGACAAAATGAATGTGCGCAAGATCACATCAAGTGGCCTTATCTACTACGATGATCTATAACCCATCTTATCAATTCCTCATTTGTGTTCAACATTTGGGCATGAGACCCCGGCCCACCACGAACCTCCCAGGGAGCAGTGACTGTATGATTGAAGACATGAGGGGGCATATTTACAAGCCCCTAATGCCGCCAGAGCATCACGCTCCAGTGGTGTTACACCATTCCCCCTATTTACAAGGTGGAGCTAAGCCACTTAACATGGCTTAGCACCACTGTGTAAATATGGCCCGTTCCGCAGCAGTCCACTGCAAAGGGGTGTGAATCAGGGCTGAACTGGGATAGCAAACCAGCCCTTGCAATTACGTCTGACCAGTCCCGGGCGAGGGGGGGGGGGGGGGGGCTGGCGGGACCCCTGCTGCCGCGCTTTTGTTACCAGGGACTGATTTTCAGCACTGCTGAAAAACCGCCCACCAGTAATGAAACAGCCACCAACGGACAAAAACTATTCCCGCTGACCGGGGAAATGCCCGGTGCCCGCTATGGCCAGTCCGGCCCTGCGTGGAATGGCTTCTGTTGTGGGCGTCCAACCACAACACCCATTGCTTTTGATGCTGCCCCATATTTACAAAGCTGGTGTAGCGCCAAAAACTAAGGCCAGGTAAAATCTGGTCTGAGGATGGCGATACGAGGAGAAATTAATAATTTCTCCTAGTAATATGCTCTTTGTATGTCTGCAGCACACATAGAAACAGCAAATCGCCTTTAAATATTGTTTATGTGCAGGAAGGTGTCCCTTCCTGCACATAAACAATCGCCCCTGCAGCACACGCACCCTTGCAACATGGCGGCAGGGTGCCTGCGCTGGCACTAGGCAGCTTTTCTTAGCACCAGCGCTAGGGGATACACAGAGGTGAGCTGTATTTTTGTAAACACGGCGCATCCCTGCATTTTGAAAATGTTGGAGCGCGGCGTTGCCAAATTTGGCGTTACACCGTGCACCGACATATTCCCCATGGTCTTTCTGACGTAACACGGATGTGCACAAGGAATGAAACAACTTTTTCATGACAAAAAGGAATCATTCTTTCTACATTGTTTGAATTACTTCTTAAAACGTAAAGATGTATTTCATGATGCGGACAAAAGTCCTTCCTACTTTCTCCCTCCGCCGTTCATCATCTGGGGACATTTATACGGTGGAGCGCACGATTTCTCCTCATTAGTTTGACCTCATCTCCTGAAGACGACAATCGACAGCTGACGGGGACCAGTAAACTCTCGGATCGCACCTCTCACTTGTTCTTCTTAGTAACTTTTGATCCACTTTTGCAAGAAACTGTTTTTTCATTGAAAGCTGTAAGTTATTCAGCAGACAGTAGGATTCGAGGCAAGTGGTTTGAATCCACAATTATGTGGAAAACGCTGTGGCTGCATAAACACTGGGGCCTCATTTATGTGGTTTTGCCATAAGGCAGCGCAGCCGGCCTTGCTGCGCTGCCCTACGGCAAAAGGAAAGGGCAGGTACGGTGCATCCTGCCCTTCCCATCGTGCGCCAACGCAGGCACCTTTGCACCGTGGTGCAAGGGTGCCTGCGTTGCGGGGATGATTATTTTTGTACAGGAAGGAAAACCTTTCTGAACAAAAATAATCACAAGAGGCTTTTCCTCTTTCTATGTGTGCTGCGTACACGTACAAAAAGGAAAAACGAGGAGAAATAAAGAAATTTCTGCTCGTTGCGCCTCCCTTAAGTCTCCCCTGGGGAGGCGTAAGTTTTCGGTGCTTCCTCAGATTTACGATTTCTCATAAATCTGGGTCAGTGTCAAAAGGCCATGGATGTTGCTGGGAACACACCCAGCCGCACCCATTGCACGCCCCATTAACGCAGAACACACACGCCCCTTTAACACAGAACACTACGCCCCTTTAACGCAGAACACCACGCCCCTTTAACGCAGAACACCACGCCCCTTTAATGCAGAACACCACGCCCCTTTAACGCAGAACACTGCATCAAAGGGACTGATATTTATCAGGCAGCATTAAGCCAAAAAAAGTGGGTTAGTGCTGCCTGATAGCTATGACGCAGGCTTCTGCGCCACGGAATGCCACAAAAAGTGACGTTCTGGAGGCGGAAGGAGTCTCATAAATGCCATTTGCCCTGAGTGCAGGTGAGGGTTGTCATGCCTAGGACAGACAGCTGAGTGTATGAACTGGCCTGCACACGGCTCTAAGCAGAATCTATACTTATCCTGTAAAAGACATGAAGAAGGGAGTGTTTCTACTCCTGTCCTTCTCTTCCACCGCTGCTCCCACCCACTCCCAAAAACATAGAAAACCTGCCCACCGGGGGGCCATTGTTTCTGTCCCCTCTCTACTTTTAAACCGCAGGTGCTATTCTGGCCTCCCAGGTCTGTGAGCCTTCTCCGACCACTTGATTTAAAAACAAATGAAAACAGCTTCTCTTCCAAAGAAAGAGCTAGAGACGTTCCTTTTTAGATGCGAATGGTTTCTGAACATCCAGTGGTGTCTTCATTTGTGAACATGCCTTCCTTCGTCCTTATTCTGCGTGATACTGTGGGGGAGGGGCGGGTAAATGAAAACTTGAAAGGTTCTAAGTTACACAGGTCAAGCTGCCAGCATTTCTTCTTCTTACATTTTTATATGCTTAATGTAAAATAATCGTGCTTCAAATTTAATAACAACTGAGGCCACATCCATGCAGAACATGGCAAACTGACGCCTTGTGTGATTCGTGGCATTGGCATCAGGGCATGGGGGAGTCTCGAATGTTTCATGTATGAAAAATATTGCTATCAATAAATGTCACAATGCAGTGATGTAATCATCTATACCTAATTGAGACACTCAGAAATATTAAAATTGAAAAAATGCATTTTATTTCATTTTAAAGAGTCGTTATCATGCTTTTTTATGACATTTGTTGCTTGGTTTTCACCCTGGAGGTTTTCATGGCTCGGCTTATCTTATGGCTCTTAGAGCCAAGCCCGCCCCCTGGCAAGGGTCTAGCCCGCCCCCGGCTCGACTTTCATTTTGAATTTCCTGGCTGGAAGCCCTCTACTAACTACAAGATCACAGACATGTGTAAACCAGCAAACTCTTGAATGTGACAGAAAGGACTCATGGATTATGCAACTGCAGCCTCTTCAGAAGGGCTTGAATGGTGACGAAGAGTTCCGCATCTCTCTTCAGCTGAATCACATAGGAAATTCTGTCCCGCCCTCTTATTAATCTCCTAACAGTTACAACTCGTGACCCACTGCTCCTAGCCGCAGTGATTACATCTTTGTGTAGTGATTAAACTGCTATCATTTTATAGACTGAAGCCGACACGTGGATAGGTCTGTGATGGCTTCACGTGCTGCACCTGTTATGCATCTGCCTATAATTGCTTGAAACTTGGTTGAGATATTTCATAATTCCGTAACAAGCGTCGTCTGCTGGGGGGCCGGGGGAGATTAGTGAGGGCTTCATAAAAGGAAGTTCTTTGCTTTCATAGCTCTGCAGTAGTAAATGCCGGCATGTAATGGTCTCATACAGATCTCTGCACTCATTCTCTGTAAGCCCCAGACAACGCGACTCTAATCCCATGGGAATTCATCTCTGCTTGAAGGGTACCTCAGCTCCTGTAAAGACGGCGAGCTGGTGTTCTGAGGCAGTCTGGCGCCTCACTACAGGTATGACATTGGCGGCCGAAGACATGATACGCCATCTACAGAAGCCTGGGAGGGTCCAAACGCCTAATCTCCGCTCAAAGCCATTCTGTCGAACAAAGGAGCCACAGCAAGGACATTGGCGGCCCATGAAGTGACGCGCCATCTACAGAGGCCTGAGCGCGGCAGAGCGCCTGATCCCTGCTAGGACAAAGAGGCGCTATTGTGGAGTGTGACTCCTTCTCCCCTGCCCTGTCCTTCTTACAGGAGATCCTGTTACCAGCTATTCTCTTAGAGATTCCTCACCTGTTTAGTCTCAGGCAGAAAAAATACACTGACGCGTATTGTTCCCACGTTTTCACTGGACTCAAGGTGATTGGCAACTCCCACCCTACTATCGCAATACTGGTCAGGCATTAATCATGAGAATAATAGTAATATTAACAGTATTACTTTATTAAAATAAAACAATAACTATAGAGTTCATTTGTATTGCACGTGTATAAGGTGAATGTGGGTGTTAGCACTTGTCACGTTTGGGGTCCTTGTTCTATTAAAGCCTGTCAGCCTCCCTGTGGTGGTGCTCCCAAATTATTGGGGTCACATCCAGTACATACACCAGGCCCCAAAAGTTCAATACAGCCTTTTTGGAGAAAAGTGGAACAAGCGAGTGCCTCTCACACATCCACACTAAGTAAAACTTGAGTGGAGGAAGTGTTATGAGTCAGACAAACTTGCCATAGAATCTGTCAACAACAACAGATGGTTCATATGCAGCCACGGCTGCACCCCTAAAATCACTATGCAACGACAATATTCAGTAGTTCACTAGATGGTTATTTATTACACATTGTGGGGTATATTTATGAGCCCCTTGCTTCGCCGACGAGTCACCGGTGGAGCAAACCACAAAATCATATTTATGAGGTCACACAAAGCCACTTTGTGCGGCTTTGAAAGGCCTCATAGAAACGGAGTAAGACAAGGCAGAGCAAATCGTTGCGCTGCCTTACTCTGCGCTAGGGAGGCGTTCCATGGGCGTTGCATTGGGTGTCCCCATTTAACCTACATGGAATTTTATGCTTCCCCAGACTTACAAGACCATGCAAACCTGGGGATGCGCCAAAACCTTACGCCTCCCCAGGGAAGGCGCAACGTGGAGAAATAACTTAATTTCTCCTTGTTTTTTCCTCTACATTCTGCAGCACACATAGAAAGAGGAAAATCCCTCCTATGGTTATTTTTGTGCAGGAAGGTGCCCTTTCCTGCACATAAAAAATTCTGTTGACAACAGAGGCACCATGCGTGCCTGCGTTGGCGCTAGATGCTGAAACGGCGCAAGTGCAGGGGAAAAGGACAAGAATGCAGCTTATTAGATAAATACGGTGCATCTCTGCCCTTTCACCTTGATGTGGGCAGTGCAGTAAGGTGACTTGCTGTGCTGCCCTATGCCAAATCCCCATAAATATGTCCCTTTTTGTCTAACAATCATAAGCACTAGTATTATAAAACAGCTCAACAATATTCATGTAATAGAGTGCAAAGGTCAAGTATCCATCACTCATATTTCATTACACATCCATATCTTTCTGGTTTTACCTACGTTGATTGTAAATATCCCCCTAAAGGCATGATTGGGTAGGATTTTAATTACATGTTAATATTCTAATATACCAACATGCCAAGCCTTACAATGCCTCCCCATATACATTATAGTGCCTCCAGGCTGGAATTTGGGCTTCTATGGTTTAGTTCTCTGTCCATATCTATTGACATCAAGATTTAGCTGTAAAAACGGTTGCTTTTCGTGAAGGATTTGCAGCTCTGAGGCTTAGACTCAAAGACTATGGGCAGAAATATGGGGGCATATTATCAAGAACGGCGTTAAAATTATCGCCGCTTTAGCGGCAGGAAACTGCCGCTAAAGCGGCGATAATGGGCTTGATAATATGCCCTTGAGAATTCCCATAGAAGCCCATGTTCTGGTGTGAAGCTGGGCTGGGCTGCGGCATATTATCAAGCCCATTATCGCCGTTTTAGCTGAAGTTTCCTGTCACTAAACCTGCGATAATTTTAACGCAGTTCTTGATAATATGCCCCATGATCTGTTTGATTTTTCTACAATGAGAATTTTGGAAAAAGGGCATCTCTGAGTCCTTCGATTACCCATCTGATCTCATTGTTTCCTTTGATTAGGATCCTCATTTGTCTGTGGATGTTCAGGACAATGTACGGAATAAATGTATTCTCCTGCATTATTATAAATGAACAAGGTGCGCGATCTGATACTCAGGCCATTAAATGTTAAAGGGGTGAAATGGAAGAAAATAAATGAATATTAACTAGTCCTAAATCAGATAAATGCTTACGTCAGGAAACACATATTAATGATAACATATTGGCCTATTTAACTAACATATGGGTTGGAAATTTGGTATTCTCTTTATCTATTGTGAAGAAGAATGGTGTTGCAATCCTTTATTCAAACATTTCAAACGTGTTCAAATAACAAATTTTAAATAAGCATTCTGACTTAAAAGGATACATTTGTTTATGTGAAAATTAAATCTGACGAATTTATGTTACACTTGAATAATAGACGTGGTGCTACTACTGACTACACAATCCTTTGGAGAGACGCTACTTCAGAGACGGTGAGTTTGGGCGATGCTCTCCTTATTGTTGAGGGAGATCCTAACCCTATTTGAGATCCACTACTTAAGACGCCGTCTTCTGCAAGAAGTAAGCCTCGTAGCTAGTTATCTTTTTTAAAGCATTGTTTAGGAATACTGAAAATATTGCTCATTGAAGGCTTCAGTTTCTAACTCATAAAGAATTTGTATTATTTTCCAAATTTCATCACTCACATGCCATAAGATTATCTGTTTTCTTCAAGAAATGTATTTATAATCATTAACTAACACTAAAATTGGGCAGTTTGATGTCCATGACCCGGTTATGGTTTCTTTGCTGGTGAGATGAAATTATTTCTCTGAGTCTTGTTTCAGATGGTAAATCAATTCCCAACTGTTCTTAAAGATGGCAGTAAAGGATACTTTTAAAGAGTTCCTTGGAGGTACAAATAGCTCTTCAATTGTGGATGAAAATAAACAGGTTTATTCTAAAATCTCTTATCTTGAAAAGTAAATTGCTATATTTGATGACTGCTTATATCCTGTGGCGATATTGTTTATTGGTTGAAGTTGCGAAAGCTCAGATGTGACGGCATTGTCTTGTATACAGGCTGCTCTGAAGGTGTCTGATGATAAAACAAAATACTATTTTACTTCAAACAAATCAGGATAATTACTTGCTATTTGTATTGAAATATGGATTCAAATACAGGCAGTTCTGGAGAGAAAGGTGGTAACTTATGGTTTTCTACTAAAGATATTATCGAGGAATCAAAATTCTGTACTCTGACTTATATAACAGACGTGAGGACACTCCAATAAACAAAATAAATTGATTTTTAAAATATTGTTATTTACCAGTATTATCCCATAATGAGAAACAGTTGATTGTATCGCTATAAGAAGAGGGGAAATTACGAATTATATAAAACCGTTTATACTGAATTCATAATACACCTCTTTCATTTAATTATGGAATATAGTCAAATGGGAGTTGTATATGATTCCTTCGAAGGAGCTTTAATGATTGTGTTACTCAAACCAGATGACGATCCTTGTATAATATCTAATTATCTTCCTATGCCTTTGATAAATCAGAAATGAAAACTTTATGTAGGCATTTTAGATATAAGATTGACAACTACATCAAGCGTGACTGACGGGACAACGGAAGCTATGGCAGTGGAGATCCCCGCCTTCACCTAGCCTCAGGTGACTGTTGCTCCTCCCCTCAGTAATGGAGCACGCCGGACATGCTGGCTACTAATGCCGCGATTTTGTATGCCGAGAAGTTCGCTCGTGTGAAAGTGAACGAAAACTAAGTGGCAGGTATGGTGTAATGCTCTTGGCTAGTTATTGAGAACATTCAGCGAGTTTCAGAGGCGCGGTGTAGCCGGGCTTATCCCGCCTGGTTTAAAGCAGAGCGGAGAAGCGAGAGATGGGATCCCGGACGCCGGATGCCGGACGCTGACCTCCAGGTTTTGTACGGAGCAATCCAAGGGAAGCTGCTGCTATCATGACAAGGAGAGGAGGCGAGGAGGCGGCGCGGTAGAAGCTGACTGGGCGAATTAGGTGAGCGGTGACTGGTGGAGTGGAAATGGTGCAACGGTGTAGCGGTGCAACATTGTTACAGGGAAATCAGGAGAGAGGTGGCAAAGGGGCTGGTGGCTGCTGATTGTAGTAAATAATTTTTGAACTGCAGAACGGAGAACGGAACGGAGATGGGGAAGCATTTAAAACTCATGTCATCTGCTGCCAAAATGGACGCCGCCGTTGCGGCGAAGGCTAAAAAACGCCTAGTTCAAGTCAGACTTTATCAAGCATCAACCAAAGCGGGGAATAAAACTATCCGGGTGGAGATGAGCTCTAGTCCGAGAGCTCGGAGGTAGATGTCTCTGAATTACAGCAAGGGGTGGAAGACCCTAAAGAGTCAATTCCAATCGAGGGCTCAGAGATGGAGGAGAAGGACAAGGAGCAGGAAATAATGCCAGGGGTTCTCCCGGGGATGAAAAAACAAGAGTTAAAAAACCTCAGAGACTTTCCACTTTTCGTAAAAAAGAATCTCCTACCTATCACCGCCCAAGTCCTTGCGAAACCAAGTCAAGGTTCGGCAGGGGAGGCAATACTTGAGCCATCAGTAGGTTCAACGCTGATCTTAAAAACACTGTCATCACCACTGTCTCCATTACCGCCACCGCCGCCCTCAAGTGTCTTAGCTCAGGCTTTGGGAGCAGGAGAGACATTGACAGAAGAAGTTTGTTCAGTCAGCACTCAAATAAGTCCATTGACCTTAGCAGCCTTGCTCCCGCACTCATCCACCAGTGAAACTATATTGCAGCATCAAATTGAGGGCTGTTTGCAGACCCAGAAAACTTCACTGGTTTCGATCAAAGACAAGGGTAGCCTAAAGCCACTTGAGCAAAAGGATAAACTTGTGAGTCAATCAAGACTTGAAGAATCTGAGTCTGAAGCTTAAATCGGTGCGGCTAACACGCACCAGATAGATATCAAGACTATGCTGAACTTAATACTAGAGGAGATTCGTGATATGAAGAAATCTGAAGAGATCGAGATAGCGGCATTACACCTCCGATTGAATTGAAGAGGCAGTCGCTAGCTTTCCTATCAGAATCCAAGAAGCCGAATCGAGGATATCTCAATCAGAAGACCAAATGAATGCTATGCTCCAGCAAGTTAATTCGGCGGCACAAGACAAAATAACCCGGGAGAACAAAATTGAAGAGCTAGAAAATCACTCACGTCACTCAAATCTGCGGATTGTGGGGGTCCCGGAGGGGAGTGAGGGGGCCAACACGTTGCAATGGGTGGAGTCATTTATTAAGCAAAAGGTGCTCCCAGAATTCTCTGGAGATTTAACTTTGACCAGGGCACATCGTGTTCCAGCTCATCTTCCACCCAACTTTAAGTTCTCCAGCACAATTTTAATCAACTTTGCGGACTACCGTGTGAAGGAGAACATTTTGACTAAGACAATTCAGCTGAGACAATTCGATATTAATGAGGGGACTAAATGCCGAATCTTTGCAAATATGTCTGTCACGACTGCGTGAAGACGTAAGGAGTTCGTAAAACTTCTGTATCTTTTTAGAGCTCAAGGAGCGCAAGCCTCTATCCCACAGCAATCCAACTTAAAGTCCTAGTGCAGGGTAAATTTCATATGTTTTCAAGAATTGAGGAGGCACAGGAACTACTGAAAGTGATTTCTATTGTAAAGTGAAACAGTAGTCATTTTCTTTTCTTCTTTTTATTGTTTTGTTTATATTCGGGGTTCAGCATTATCTGAGGGGGGACAGGTCACCCATGGAACAGCACCAGGTCACCACATAGTGAAGTTGGGGAGGTGAAATGCAGATAGCGGGGAAGACCACATTTCTATGGGGTGTGGGGTGTCACGGGGTTAGGGATAGGGGGATGGATGAATTAGCCAGAAAAAAGAGCAGTAGCAAACAGGGGAGAAAAGTACAGAATAAAAAATGGAATGTTAAGAAATTCTTTCAATACTGGAAATATGAATACAACTAGCAGATGTCGTATTATATCGTTGAACGTCAATGGCATACTGAATAGACATAAATATGGGGGTTAATAAGATGGCTTGCTACACTAAAACCTCAAATTCTGTTTATCCAAGAAACCCATTTGAAAACTAACTTACCAAAACTTTTTATCTCGGGAATGTTTTCTAGAGCCTTTTTTGCTTCGGCTAGAGCGGCGATGAGAGGGGTGGCAATTTCTTTTTCTAGAGACATGGATTGGGAATGTGTACAAGAAAAGCGTGATCCCCAGGGTAGGTGGATTTGGGTTAAGAGGAAAATTAATGGGAATACTCTGAATTGTATTAATTATCATGGGCCTATTACGGATGATACATCCACATTATCAACAATACATAGGCTTCTTATTGGGATTTCCGGTCAAATTATTTTAGGTGGTGACTTTAATTTTATACAAGATTTGAGAACAGATACCTCAAACAATAATAAGAAACAGTTGAAGCCCAAGACAAAAAAGGTTTCTGCCGCTTTGACCCAGGATCTGCAATTAATTGATGCCTGGCAAGGGTTAATCAGGCTGCTCGGGAATATACTTGCTATTCTCGCCAAGTTCACACCGCCTCACGCATTGATTTTTTATTAACATCACGATCTCTGGTGCTTACTGCGGCACAAATTGAGGCGACTGCTTTTTCGGATCATTCTTATGTTCAAGTGGAATTAGAAATTGGGGATGTGAGGAGGAGGAGGCCCAGGTGGCAGATGGATCGCCTCCTTCTCCAAGATCTTTTGTGGGTTGAGAGATTTAAGGCATGGATACTAGATTTTTTTAATACTAACGAAGGAACAGCTGAAATGTTCTCAGTTTGGGGTGGATTTAAAGTGGTGGCCCGCAGTCAAATGATTACAGCAACTGCAGGAAAGGTGAGAAATCGCCGAGAAAAAATTGCAGAACTCCAGTTATCTCTTGAAAGTGCCTCCAGATTACGCAATTCCCCATCACGGGGTCAGTGGGAAGAAGCACAGAAGACGTTGAGAGATTATTTAATTCTTGAGGAAATTAATTGCTCTCAGACCTATTTACAACGGGTTTATGA
The DNA here is from genome assembly GCF_964204655.1 of Triturus cristatus. Taxonomy (NCBI): domain Eukaryota; kingdom Metazoa; phylum Chordata; class Amphibia; order Caudata; family Salamandridae; genus Triturus; species Triturus cristatus. Next base: position 1,154,610,908 of record NC_140594.1, read on the forward strand.
AGAAAGTCAAATGGTGGGGAAAATGTTAGCTTGGTCTACTAAAATACTACAGGAATCAGCCTGTATCTTGGAGGTGATAGACCCTAAGACTAGTATAGTAGTAACTGATAGAGCAGATATTGCTCAGGTCTTTGTCGAACATTATCAACAACTCTACACCACAAAATATATGGTTAGCCAGGAAGCGATTCATGAATATTTTGCAGAAGTAGAACTTCCTAGGGTGTCCATGAATTCAGTTGTTCAACTACAAAACGAAATAGTATCATCAGAGATTTTGGTAGTCATAAAGTCCATAGCTGGGGCAAAAGCCTGTGGGGAAGAAGGATTACCAATCGAATTTTATAAAATCTTTGCTAAAGAGCTGACAACTTTTCTAAAGAGATTACTCAACCATATAAAAACTGGAGGTGTTGTTCCTTCGGAGTTTAAGAGGGCGATCGTGGTCAGTTTTATGAAAAAGGGTAAAGAACCTAACAATGTGAACTCATACAGACCGATTAGTCTCTTAAACGCTGACTATAAGATCTTGATGAAGGTATGGCCACAGCGTTTTACCTCTTTGGCTCAGGAAGTAATTCATGTCGACCAAATGGGTTTTGTCGCGGGACGGACTATGTCATCTAATACTGGGTATCTGATTCAAGCACTAGATTATTTTAATGTTAATAAGATACCAGCCTGCATCAAGATGGTTGACGCGGAAAAAGCCTTCGATCTAGTCAACTGGGACACTTTATTTTTTGGGCTCGAAAGGTTTGGTGTTCCGGTTCAAGTTATCTCAATGCTACAAAATAATGATTGGGGGGCTCAGGCTCAGCTAGTGATTAATAGTAATCAAATAGGGTCAGTGGATATTAATCGGGGGACCAGGCAAGGCTGTCCCTTATCGCCCTTATTATTTACCTTCTTTATAGAGCCCCTAGCAATTAAACTACGAGCTAATATGAACATTCAAGCCCCAATTCTAGGCATGGCAAAACTAAAGCTTTTGTCGATGACAACATTTTATATCTGAGTCCCGAAAAGCCGAACATAGACCGGACTTTTGCAGAATTTAGACAATCCGAACTAATTGGGGGATACAGAATCAATCCAATCAAAACACAGATTATAATATTGAATATTGGAGCCAAGTTTTTACCAGATAATTTGAAACAGCAGGCTCTTAACGCTGATCCTATATGTTATCTCGGGATTTTTGTCACAGGTCAATATGGCCAGCTAGCCAAGTTGAATTACGAGGCAACTAGTATTAAAATTCAGAAATTACTGGAAAAATGGGTAAGCCTTCTGTTAACCCTGATAGGTCGAGCTGCGCTTATTAAGATATCCATACTACCCCTTTTAATTTTCATGTCTAATATCACTATTAAGATTAATGCTAATTATTTTAAAGTGCTCGATTCTATGATAAGATCATTCATTTGGAATAAGAAGGTCTCTAGAGTTAAACTATCGGTATTACAATTGGAACAAACTCAGGTGGTTTAGCATTACCTCATATGCGAACATATTATGAGCCAGCATTTTTGGATTTGGCAGCTTGTTCATTGTAAATACAGGACGATTAGATCATTTTTTTATTAATAAGATGATCCAAGAAGCGGGAACCCAAATCTCCACATTTCTTAAAAGTTCTAAACTTCACAAAAAAAAACAGGTACAAAACGCTTCTGGATCTGTCAAGTAGACTTCTGTTTTTTTTAAACAAAGTGGGTTTTCTGGGCTTTACACTCTAAAACTAAGTGAGTGTAAAGACCTGGGCCTCCATATCCATTCTACTCATTTTAGAATTTGACAGGATTGTGGTTTGGGGGTTTTCGGGAAAGTGTGGTCACCTGGAAAGAAGTTCAGACCAGGTGTTACGATCGGAATAAACCACTATTTTTTTTAATACTTACAAATTGTCCATTTTTTAAACAAATATAATTTACAACTAAGTCGTGTTACCTTCCAAGACAGCTGCCACCTTATTCTCCGTAAATGTTAGAGGGGTGGGAAATTGGTACCGCCTGCTGCGAGCCCATAACGAATCTCCATTGGGGGAAAAATTTCTGGAGAAAGTTGCTTTAGAAATCCAATGCTCTTTTTCCAGTCAAGAATGGCAAACTATATCTATTACAGAAAATATGGTCCTAAGAGCTGCCAACTATAAAAGAATGGCGTTTCTATCTCATTGGTTGGCTTATTACACTCCAAAGGCCTTAAACAGAATTTATCCTGAGGTGGAAAATAGGTGTTTCCGTTGTCTCACCGCAACTGAAGGGGGATGGAGGCATATATTTTTTACCTGTCCAAAATTGTGATTGTTTTGGGAAAGATTTTTGGGGGATTTTAGTCGGGTAATCCAGAAACTGTACGCTCCAATAGCGGAGGCCGCCCTTTTTGGTATAACGAGTCGGGGGGTTACGTTGTCTAAATCAGAGGGGTATTTTTTAGCTATGTCAATGTTGGTGGCTCCTTCTTTAATTTTACACAATTGTAGATTGTTGGAAACACCTTTGTATGAGAAATGGCTTAATAAGATGAGGCGCACTAAAAACTTTGAAGAAGCTTATGCTAAACGTGTGGGGGCACTTAAAAAAATTTCCGCGACTTGGAAATATTTTGCTGACTGCAAAACTTATGTGTATTAACATGACATAAGAAATATCGATTGGTTAAAGATTAGAACTCTGGCTCAGAAACTTTTGGTATTATGTTAAACAAGCTAAACAATGAGATATATCAAAGGATGCTTTGTTTTAAACCACATTTAAAGAGTTTAATTATCTAATTCTATTTGTAATATGTAACTATGAATTGTCTTCCCTGTAAGCTCTGCTCAATAAAAAATACAACAATATTAAAAAAGATTGACAACTACATTGTCTAAGATTGTTCATAAAAGGCCGTTGGCCAGTATATAATACCAATTTTTTTTTTCACGTTTTAGTGTCTATACCATCCATTGAGTCACCTGCTGGTTCTCTTGCATATGATGCAGAAAAAGCTTTAGATGAAGTTTACTGGCAAATCTAATTTCAGGTTAAGGAATCCTTTCATTTTCTCCCTAACTTTATTAGAATTGTGGCTACCCTTTGCGTTCAACCCTCTGCCGCAATGTTTATAAATGGTATTTTCACTCTGCCTTTTAATTTATTCAGATAAACCAGACAGGGTTGCTAATATCACCCTTCTTTTTTTATTAGCCACTGAACCCTTACTATGTTTACTTCAGAATTCAAGATACAGTTCTCAAAACATTTGCTGATGATACCTCATTATTCTGAAGTATACAAAAAAGTGACGGATAGAATGCTTGAATTAATCTCAGCCACTGGTAATTACTCGGGACTTATGCCAGTCTATCCAAGAAAATGACCCCGAGCAACTGCAAGGCAAGGGTAGGCCCAGATGTGGGTCCCGTGGTCACTGGGCCACTGGATCAAAGTTACACTCAAATGACAAGCCCCAAACAGGATAAAAGCAGTCTTGCATTGTTGGCTTTCCAGTTCAGGGAAGGGCTGCCCTGGTAGATTAGACTGGACTGTTTCTATTGGAGCAGTTTCAAGGCTGATGTGCATATGATTGGTCCAACACTGAGGTTGGCATGGCAGAAAAAAGAAAAACAGTCTGGACTGCTACCACAAGTGATTACCACTGGTTAGACTTATTGCAAGAAATCCTCCCATCAACGTTTGTGTGTTTGATGAACTGCCCAAAGTGCCAAGGGTGTGCCCAGGTGTGGGTCCAGTGCTCACTTTGCCGCTGGAACCACGCTACAACCGACTGACTAGCTCCAGTTTGGGAAATACTGCTCTTGGGTTGCTTGAGTTCATGGAGGGCCTGCCTGGCATTTCTGTCTGGACTGTTCCTATTGGAGCATGGTCAAGACTGATTTCAATATGGCTGGGTTCAAACTGGGAAAGCATGGTGGGCAAACGAACTATGGATTGGAATACTACCCCGAGTGATGGACTTTGGTTAGCCTTTCTGCAAGCGTTCATCCCATCATCCTCTGTGTGTTTGTGATACCTTAATATACATCAGTGACACAGAAATTTCTATTCCAGTTATTTTATGTTTAACTTACAAATACACTAAAATCTCTGGATTTACACTTAACATTAATAAAACATAATTGTTTCCATTAAATGTTCACTTTCAACTGTATATGCTTAATAATTCTACCATCATTATTTTTTCATGACAAAATTTAATATCCTTGAATTGTATTTTAAATTCTACTAGAAAATGTTCACCTCAATTGTGAGCAGATTATTTATTTCTAATCTTATTGATAAAGGGTCATTTTTACATTTAGGCTGGTAGTGAAAATGGTTATTTTTACACAGGATTAAGGTGTAAATATTAGGACTAGAAGAAAATTAAATTACCTCACATAATTTCCGTAATTTCGGAAATTTCACATTATGCTTGTCATGCGAAATTTCCAAAATGTCACCAGTTAGCGTTATAACGAACCATTCGCTGTAAATATTTACTGAATATTGCTGCATTTGCAGTAAAAATGTACTTTTTGCTACAAATGCACAGGAACAACAGAATGTGAATAGATGTTGCTTGCGGCGCTTCGCTAGGTGCAACCTCGCTCTAAAAATCGATGTGACGATGCATGTTTCACTACAATAGAGAGTAAAATAACAGATATTCGCTTAATTACTGGAAATTTCTCACCATTTTGCCAAAACTTCACAAAAGCGAATGAAGCGCATTTTGCACACCCCTTGGGGCAGATTTATGTTCCCCGGCGCATCCCTGCAAATCAGCACGGATGCGCCAGGGAAGATGCGTCACGCAAGTTTGCCCTTGCGCCACCGCAAATGCGCCGCATTTACAATGCGGTGTATCGTGGCGCAAAGACAAGCAGATGCGTGACGCATCTGCCAGCGTAAGGTTGGCGCATTGCTGGAGTTGCGTCGCAACCGCGATGCAGCTCCAGCAAGGCTCGGGGTGCCCCTATCCCTAACATGCTGCGTCAATCCTTACGCCTGCTTCAAGCAGGCGCAGGGATTTGACGCAGCATGGCCGGAAAAGTGACTGAGTGAAATCTTGTAGATTTCACTCAGCCACTTTTCTGAGGCGTTCCTGGGCCGGAACGCCCCCCCCCCTGTGCAGGTACGCCCACATGTGGCGCAAGCTTTACAACGTGACGCATCTCCCTAGATGCGTCACGTTGTAAATCTGCCGCAGCATGGCGCTGGTTTTGCGCCGCCGCTGCATCACAAAAGTGACGCAACAGCGGCGCAAAAGTGACGCCCAGGGCTTATAAATCTGCCCCCTAGTATTTATGTAGCACAAGCCTATCCAGAAGGATAGGGAGTAATGTGCGTTGACCGAGGCACGCATCCAGTCAACGAGTGATGGGAGCGGTCGCTGGGTTGTGGATTGTAAGTACGCTGCGATGTAGCGTTCTTTAAAGTGGTTCCACTTCAGCTCTTTCCTACATCGGAGCAGTCTTGGGGCGGTGCTGATGGATTTGGGGATGATGCTCCAGATCCTGGGTGCGTGGATGGAAAAGTCTTGCTGTGGTTTTTTGTTGCACTTCTTAGTCTCTAATCTGATGGCTGCCTGCCTGAGGCTGTGCGGAGATCCACCAAAGATGGGGAGTTTGTCTGCTAGATAAGCGGAGGTACTGGTCTTATTGGCTTTGCAATGATTCCACTGGTTTTGATGACGGTGCAGACGGGCAATGGGAGCCAGTGGAGTTCCATCAGGATGGGAGTGATGTGATCTTATAATTCTTCAGGCAGGGATGAGAGAGGCCACAGCGTGTAGGATGCCCTTAAGGGATGCAAGTGTGGAGCCTGGTAGGCCATGGAGCAGGGAGGGTCCACCATCCAGATGCAAGACTATGAGAGCTTGAGCAGCAGTTCTGATTTAACTTTCTGGAAGAAACTGTTTAATTTTAGAAAAGAGAGCTGGCACCAGGCTGTCTTTGTTTTTATGGTACTGGATTCTTTGACTGTGAAGTAGGTATCCAGTGTCAATCCAAGCCCTTCTCTGTCGGTGAAAGTTGGAGTTTGAAGCCATCAACATTCGTGTACATGAGTCTGCTGTGGAGTGTTTCTTGCATGTTTTCTTGCAGATAACAAGAATTCGGTCTTGGTTGGGTTGTGCATCAGGTGGGTGCTGGACACCAAGGTCTGGATACGTTGGAGGTAGTGTATGAGGCATTGGGCGTCTGAAGAAGAGGAGATTTTCAAGTAGAGTCGTTTATCATTGGCATATCGGTGAATGTCGATGTTGTCATAAGTCAGCAGAGCCCCAAGGGGCTCGACATAGAGTTTGAAGGTGCGGGGGACAATATGGAACCCGGGGGCACTTTTCAGCCGATAGAGATATTTTGGAAGCTGGAGGTGTCCATGTGCAAAAAAATGGTTTTAGTTATAGAGGTAGGAGGAGAAACAGCAATGGCATCACCAGTGAATCACATTTGAGATTCTAGGGTGTCACGGAGAGTGGAATGGTCAACTGTGTCAAAGGCAGCAATGCCAGGTAGGAGCGGTCATCTTCATCTGTGGTCAGGAGGGCGTTGTCACAACGTGTAAGGGAGGGCTCTCCGTGCTGCAGACTGAGCTGAAGCTAGATTGGTAGTCACACAGGAGATGGTCAGCATGAACGTGACCTTGATGTTGAGCGTAGACTTCTTTTCAATGGTCTTGCCCATGAGTGATAGAGGAGTGATGGACCTGGAGCAGGCAGCGGCATCAGAGTCTAGGGTAGATTTGTTTGGAGTGGGAGGATCTGGTCTGTCTTAAGAGCCTCTAGGAAGATGCCAAATGTGAGGAATGCATTGAACATGGTGAGTCGGGCTGAGAGAGCTTCCCCCCGATGGGAGCTTTGTTGAAGGAAAAGGGTCGGGCATCATCGCCAAAGGAAGTAGCTTTGAGGGAGATGAATACATTGGCCAGATATGAAAGGCAGGGCTTTGAAAGACAACCATAGCAGGATTCTATGGGAAGGGGAGGGTGCTGGTGGTGTTCGGATGGTGTGCACAGGTTGTGGGCACCTAGGAGTGAGTGGAATGGGTGTACAGTGTAGGGGCACATGGTGTGTGGAATGGGTGTACAGGGTAAGGGCACTTAGTGGTATGTGGAATAGGGGACAGGGTGGTGGTACATGGTGGTGTGTGGAATGAGTGAACAGGATGGGGCACATAGTGGTGTGTGGAATGGGTGCACAGGGTGAGGGCACATAGGGTTGTGTGGATGGGATGTACAGGGAGAGGGCACATAGGGGTGTGTGAAATGGGAGTTCAGGATGGGGCACATAGTGCTGTGCAAAAGATGAGGCAAGCTTGGCGTTACTGATGTGCTTTCTGATCTTCGGAGCCTTTTCACTGAAGAAACGTTTGATGGCTCCACACTCTTCTGTGGCATGAGGAATAGGTGAGTTTGGCAGGAGTTGGAAACAGGCTTGATAGTATTTAAAACATTCCAGTTAGGGCGTCATTGATGATGTTGGTATGGTACTTTCATTTAGCTGTTGTGATGAAATGTTTTTATGGTGCACAGAAAGACTTCCGTATCCTAAGCAGGGGAGGACAGAGCTTGCGGAGGTGCACTACGCGGAATTCCGCGGAGTTGTATGACTCTGTGAAATTCCGCACTGCTCCGCCCAAATTATAATTATATTAAGCCCCCAATCTGGGGAGCGCATGAAGTACTGGGGTATGAGGGAGATCGGCTATCACTGCCCGAGGCTGGGGGAAGCTCCGCCTAGGCCTCCTGCGGGGAGTCCCGCCTCCTGCGTGGTAAAGCTAGTGAGCATATATGGAGGCAAAAAACAAAACAACACCACATGCGTCCACCCGGTGCCCATAGTTGAACCAGCAGAAGTCGTCGCGAGGGGCCCCCTGACTCCCCGTCACTCGCCACCTACCTGTCAGGTTCTGAATGAGTCGGGCACTGGAGCGTCTCAGACACCTTCTCCCTGGCTGTAGCAGCAGTTCCTCGAGGGTGACACGCTCCCACTGCCCCCTGCAGCCAGCCTCTGGAATCACGGCCTGCCTGCAGCTCCTGCACCGGAGCGTGCACACCAGTCAAGCGAGAGGCAGTTCACGACAGAGGAAGTGAAACCCGCAGACAGGGTCTGCGACTGCGAGCCCCGCCAGAGCTTTGCGCATGGGCCCTGCCACCGGGTTCCTTTCAATTTCCCATAAAACAACAAGGAACAGAGGAATTCCTAAGGCAGGTGACCGGGTGTGGAGAGCGCCGCAGTGGTGACTGAACACAAAAAGGTAGAAAATGCCATCTTTTCTGGATAATGTTAAAAATAAAACATTACACACTAGTGCTTAAGGCGGTGGGTGGTAAACTTCTCTACGCGGTGGTGGGAGGTTGAAGGGCAGATTTACAAGAAAGTGACGCATCTGTACAGATGCGTCACTTTCCCTGCGCCACCCTTAGAAACCCTTGCGCCACCATAGATGCGCCGTATTTACAATACGGCGCACTATGGCGCAAGGATTGACAGATGCGTCAGAAATTCTGCAACTGCAGCACAAAAGTCACGCAAGGGGCTTGTAAATCTGCCCCTGAGTTTTTTTGCCAAACTCCGGGGCAGATTTATGACGACTGGCGCATCCCTGCATATCAGCAGGGATGCGCCAGTTATTATGCGCCACAGCTGCGCCACCATGGATGCGCCGCATTTATAATGCGGCGCACCATGGGGCAAAAACGGCACAGATGCGTGACGCATCTGTGCCGAAAAGTGGCGCATTGCTGGAGTTGCGTCGCAAGCGCGACGCAGCTCCAGCAATGATCTGGGGGGCCCTATCTGTACAATGCTGCGTCAATCCTTACGCCTGCTTCAAGCAGGCGCAGGGTTTTGACGCAGCATGGGCTCAAAAGTGACTGAGTGAAATCTTGTAGATTTCACTCAGCCACTTTTAGGAGGCGTTCCTGCGCTGGAACGCCCCCACCTGCCCTGGAACGCCTACATGTGGCGCAGGGCTTTACAACGTGACGCATCTGGGAGATGCGTCACGTTTGTAAATACCCCGCACCATGGCGCAGGATTTGCGCCACTGCTGCGTCACAAAAGTGACGCAACAGCGGCGTAAATGAGGCGCAAGTGCAACATAAATCTGCCCCTCCGTGTTTTAAGCAAAATGCGAAGTGGCGAAAATTCCACAAATTTTGCCGGCGGATCGCAGTTTACAGCCCACCCTCAATTGTAAGGTCATCTGAGTTTCGTTTTTCTTCCATTTCCAGTCCTGGTCACAGCTGTTTCTTGTCGGCAGGGTCTTTAGAATACCAGGGTGATTCATTTACACTTTCCAATAGTGTTTTATAAAAAGAAAAGATAAGAACATACCGAAATTTATATGGAACAATAAAACTTCAAGAATTAGCTATGATAGAGTTAAAAAAAATTAACGATAACATTGTTTTCAGATTACCAGGTTACTGCAAATACAATCAGCTTTGATAGTTATGCGCGGCTCCTTGTGGCTCCAGAAATCCCAACGTGAACCCTCTCTTAAACTGATTCAATTCGAGTAGAATACGAGGAATCTCTTTCTACTTCCAACCCTATTAACTATCTGTAATAATAACGCAAGTCTTAAAACCTTCTCATTACTCGGAATACCCTATTTAGCGCCTCATAAATTCTGCTTTTGTTTTAGCTGCTCTGTTTTCTAAAAAGTTCCCTAACTGAATGATCCCTTTGGAAGCACTGGATTAAAGCTGTTTTTTTTTATTTAAATGACATTTGCTAATTTGGTTTGATTTTATCCTTCTCAGAATTGCGACAAAAAAGTCACTTTCAGCCTCCAGAGTATTATAGATGGGAAATGTTATATAATGCAATTCTAAGTAGCTATCTATGACTAACACGTCAGACACTGAGTTGTGCTGAAGTTTCACCGGGGCATGTTCATTCGAAGCTTTCTAAGAAGTTCCACAGCTCACTGACTTCAAATGCGAACTTTGACAGTGGTTTTGGGATACTGCGCTCACTGTATCATTATCTTTAAAGGAACAGCAGCAAATATGGAGGTCTCATATTACAAGAGGGATTCCTGTCCCTTTGCAGCAATCACATGTGTTTGTCTTGTTTAATTACCTTTGACTCCTTGTAAATTATTTCAAACAAAACTTCTAGGTAGTTGACTATGTTGGCATGCAAACTAAGTGATGCTTCCCTGTAACATTGGTTATTCGAATGCCCTGCCACTGCCATGCAAAAGTTTGGTTTGAGGTTTTGGACCCATTACAAAAAGACCTCGTATCCCAGACGCATTGAGACATCCGTTGGTTTTATGTGAATCCTTTGCAGTCTCTTACCGGCTCTCCTCCTCTTCAGAAGCGAGTGCGCTGTCTTTCATCGTCTGCTCTTAGGTCACTCCCATCCCATTCGAAACACGCAGCACCCCTCTCAGGGCTGCCCCTGGGCTCGGAGTATATTTACAAGACAACGCACTGATCTTCCTCTGACTCAAAGGAATCATTCGATGTGATCGCAGTCGTTGCTGTGGGATCCTCGGGGTGTTTATAGCCCGATCTGGGTCTTGGTGGATGGGTTTCTCTGCCACAACGGTGACGGATATCCCGTCCGCCGAATATAAATCCCATGAGACCCATAGATCTAAATCGGACCCTATATTTCTTACTCTGCCTAATGCTGAATTATCTTTATTTCACTGTTTCATTTAAACAGAATAAATATTATGAGTGTGCGTGTATATGATGTATGTTATGGCTCAATTTTACTTTATTTATTTGTATTGTATTCCGCTAGTTAACTAGTCAAGCTTGATTAATTACTGTAGTTTAAATATTTTTAATAATTGATTAGTGCTCTTTCTGTGTTCATTTTGGTTTGACCAATATTAGTCTAAGCTGCAATAAAAATGTGTTGAAAAAGGATATTTACGCTCTTAGAGAGCACATGTTGATGATACACAGTGCAGATGGGGTGCACGTGGTAGCAGCGCACAATGATGTTAATGTTTATAGGGTACACATAGGGCTAGCAGGTGGCTGTGTGTATATGGAGCACAGAGTTGTGTGTGGATGGAGCGCAGAGGATTGTGGCAAATTGTGGTCTTGTGTGGATGGTGCAGACAGGGTGGTGACACATAGGGGTGCGTGGATGCAGTGCACAGTGTGGCAACAATTGGCGGTGTGTGGATGGTGCAGACAGGGTGGTGACACATAGGGGTGCGTGGATGCAGTGCACAGTGTGGCAACAACTCGCGGTGTGTGGATGGTGCAGACAGGGTGTGGGCACATGGTGGTGTGTGGAAAAGATGTACAGGGTTGGGGCACACAGTGGTGTGTGGAGAGGTGCACAAGGTAACAACACATGTTGGTGTGCGGATGGTGTGCACAGGGTGAGGGCACAAAGGGGTGAGTCGAATGGGTGTACAGAGGGGCACATGGTGTGTGGAATGGGTGTACAGGGTGAGAGCACATAGTCCTATGTGGAATGGGGACAGGGTGATCACACATGGTGGTGTGTGGGATGGCGTGTACAGGGTGGGGGCACATAGGGGTGTGTGGATGGCATGTACAGGGTGTGGGCACATAGTGGTGTGTCAATAGAGTGTACAGGGTGTGGGCACATAGTGGTGTGTCGATAGAGTGTACAGGGTGAGGGCACACAGTGGTGTGTCGATAGAGTGTACAGGGTGAGGGCACACAGTGGTATGCGGATAGAGTGTACAGGGTGAGCGCACACAGTGGTGTATGGAATGAGTGTACAAGGTGAGGGCACACAGTGGTGTGTGGAATGGGTGTACAGGGAGAGGGCACACAGTAGTGTGTGGAATGAGTGTACAGGGTGGTGGCACACAGTGGTGTGTCGATAGAGTGTACAGGGTGAGGGCACACAGTGGTATGCGGATAGACTGTACAGGGTGAGCGTACACAGTGATGTGTGGGATGAGTGTACAAGGTGAGGGCACACAGTGGTGTGTGGAATGGGTGTACAGGGTGGTGGCACCTGATGGTGTGTGGAATGGGTGTACAGGGTGGTAGCACCTGATGGTGTGTGGAATGGGTGTACAGGGTGGTGGCACACAGTGATGTGCGGAGAGGTGTACAGGGTGGTGGCACACAGTGGTGTGTGGAATGGGTGTACAGGGTGGTGGCCCCTGATGGTGTGTGGAATGGGTGTACAGGGTGGTGGCACACAGTGGTGTGTGGAATGGGTGTACAGGGTGGTGGCACCTGAGGGTGTGTGGAATGTGTGTACAGGGTGGTGGCACACAGTGATGTGCGGAGAGGTGTACAGGATGGTGGCACACAGCGGTGTCGGGGAGGTGCACACGCCACTTGCACACAGTTGATGGTGCGCAGGGCGCGGCCCGCTACACCCAGACGAGGGTGGACACACTCACTTAAGGTAAGGACGCCCGTTCTCACGGTGCCGTCCTTTGATGAGGACTTCCCAAGTATCAAGAAGCAGAGGGTCCGCCGGGCGTCGCCCCTCCCGCCTCACATGGCACATTCAGGCCGATAATCTGACAGGAGGCGAGGCGCGAACAGGCCCCCATTCATGGCTGCGCCCCGGTCCGTGTCCAGGACAGAGCCGCCGAAGCGGAGGTCTCCGCTTTCATCTTCTCTTCCAGCCCCCCGAACAACCTGCCTTTCTTCCCCGGTTGGTGGAGAGGTCTGGAGGGGGCAGAAGGAGGAGGGGTGTTCTGTGCAGACATGTGTGTGTGCAGGGCCCTGGCAGTGACATGGAACCCCAGCAGCACTTCATTACCTGGGCACCGACAATGTGCTGGGCACTGAGGCATCCAGAGGGCCTGCCCCCGTTCCCACAACTCTCGCATCTCAGGGGTCAGTGGGGGCCCCACGGTCCCTGTCCAACTGTGCGGGTTCTTTCATCTCATCGGCAGAGAGGCCACCTCCACGGTGAAGCCATATCCATGACGTCTGTCAGAGGCAGGCAGTGCCCAGCGCTGGTACCAACACAGACCTGTCCACCCACTGCAAGAGCGTCACTGGCTGCAACTTCACACCTCTCCACCCACTGCAAGAGCGTCACTGCACCTTCAGGCCTCTCCACCAACTGCAAGAGTGTCACTGCACCTTCAGGCCTCTCCACCCACTACAAGAGCATCACTGCACCTTCAGACTTCTCCACCCACTGCAAGAGCGTCACTGCACCTTCAGACCTGTCTACCCACTGCAAGAGCGTCACTGCAACTTCAGACCTCTCCACCCACTGCAAGAGCGTCACTGCACCTTCAGGCCTCTCCACCAACTGCAAGAGTGTCACTGCACCTTCAGGCCTCTCCACCCACTACAAGAGCATCACTGCACCTTCAGACCTCTCCACCCACTGCAAGAGCATCACAGGTTCCAACTTCCGAACTCTCCTCCCACTGCAAGAGCGTCACTGGCTGCAACTTCAGACCTCTCCACCCACTGCAAGAGCGTCACTGCACCTTCAGGCCTCTCCACCCACTGCAAGAGCGTCACTGCACCTTCAGACCTCTCCACACACTGCAAGAGCGTCACAGGTTCCAACTTCCGAACTCTCCTCCCACTGCAAGAGCGTCACTGGCTGCAACTTCAGACCTCTCCACCCACTGCAAGGGCGTCACTGCACCTTCAGGCCTCTCCACCCACTGCAAGAGCGTCACTGCACCTTCAGACCTCTCCACCCACTGCAAGAGCGTCACTGCACCTTCAGACCTCTCCACCCACTGTAAGAGCGTCACTGCACCTTCAGACCTCTCCACCCACTGCAAGAGCATCACTGCACCTTCAGATCTCTCCACACACTGCAAGAGCGTCACAGGTTCCAACTTCCGAACTCTCCTCCCACTGCAAGAGCGTCTCTGGCTGCAACTTCAGACCTGTCCACTCACTGCAAGAGGGTCACTGACTGCAACTTCAGACCTCTCCACCCACTCAAAGAGGGTCATTGCACCTTCAGGCCTCTCCACCCACTACAAGAGCCTCACTGCAACTTCAGACCTCTCCACCCACTGAAAGAGCGTCACTGCACCTTCAGACCTCTCCACCCACTGCAAGAGCGTTACTGCACCTTCAGACCTCTCCACCCACTGCAAGAGTGTCTCAGGCTGCAACTTCAGACACCTCCACCCACTGCAAGAGCGTCACTGCACCTTCAGACCACTCCAACCACTGCAAAAGCGTCACTGCACCTTCAGACCTCTCCACCCACTGCAAGAGTGTCACAGGCTGCAACTTCAGACACCTCCACCGACTGCAAGAGCGTCACTGCACCTTCAGACCTCTCCACCCACTGCAAGAGCGTCACTGCACCTTCAGACCTCTCCACCCACTGCAAGAGCGTCACTGCACCTTCAGGCCTCTCCACCCACTACAAAAGCGTCACTGCACCTTCAGACCTCTCCACCCACTGCAAGAGCATCACTGCACCTTCAGACCTCTCCACCCACTGTAAGAGCGTCACTGCGCCTTCAGACCTCTCCACCCACTGCAAGAGGGTCACTGCACCTTCAGATCTCTCCACACACTGCAAGAGCGTCACTGCACCTTCAGACCTCTCCACACACTGCAAGAGCGTCACAGGTTGCAGCTTCCGAATTCTCCTCCCACTGCAAGAGCGTCACTGGCTGCAACTTCAGACCTGTCCACTCACTGCAAGAGGGTCACTGACTGCAACTTCAGACCTCTCCACCCTCTGCAAGAGGGTCATTGCACCTTCAGGCCTCTCCACCCACTACAAGAGCCTCACTGCAACTTCAGACCTCTCCACCCACTGCAAGAGCGTCACTGCACCTTCAGGCCTCTCCACCCACTACAAGAGCGTCACTGCACCTTCAGACCTCTCCACCCACTGCAAGAGCATCACTGCACCTTCAGACCTCTCCACCCACTGTAAGAGCGTCACTGCGCCTTCAGACCTCTCCACCCACTGCAAGAGCGTCACTGCACCTTCAGATCTCTCCACACACTGCAAGAGCGTCACTGCACCTTCAGACCTCTCCACACACTGCAAGAGCATCACAGGTTGCAGCTTCCGAATTCTCCTCCCACTGCAAGAGCGTCACTGGCTGCAACTTCAGACCTGTCCACTCACTGCAAGAGGGTCACTGACTGCAACTTCAGACCTCTCCACCCTCTGCAAGAGGGTCATTGCACCTTCAGGCCTCTCCACCCACTACAAGAGCCTCACTGCAACTTCAGACCTCTCCACCCACTGCAAGAGCGTCACTGCACCTTCAGACCTCTCCACCCACAGCAAGAGCGTCACTGCACCTTCAGACCTCTCCACCCACTGCAAGAGTGTCACAGGCTGCAACTTCAGACACCTCCACCCACTGCAAGAGCGTCACTGCACCTTCAGACCTCTCCAACCACTGCAAAAGCATCACTGCACCTTCAGACCTCTCCACCCACTGCAAGAGTGTCACAGGCTGCAACTTCAGACACCTCCACCGACTGCAAGAGCGTCACTGCACCTTCAGACCTCTCCACCCACTGCAAGAGCGTCACTGCACCTTCAGACCTCTCCACCCACTGCAAGAGCGTCACTGCACCTTCAGACCTCTCCACCCACTGCAAGAGCATCACAGGCTGCAACTTCAGACACTTCTACCCACTGCAAGAGCGTCACTGGCTGCAACTTCAGACCCCTCCACCCACTGCAAGAGCGTCACTGCACCTTCAGACCTCTCCATCCACTGCAAGGGCATCACAGGCTGCAACTTCAGAACTCTCCACCCACTGCAAGAACGTCACTACACCTTCAGACCTCTCCACCCACTGCAACAGCGTCAGTGGCTTCAGACTTCTCCACCCACTGCAAGAGCGTCAGTGGCTTCAGACTTCTTCACCCACTGCAAGAGCGTCACTGCACCTTCAGGCCTCACCACCCACTACAAGAGCGTCACTGCACCTTCAGACCTGTCCACCCACTGCAAGAGCGTCACTGCACCTTCAGGCCTCTCCACCCACTGCAAGAGCGTCACTGCACCTTCAGGCTTCTCCACCCACTACAAGAGCGTCACTGCACCTTCAGGCCTCTCCACCCACTACAAGAGCGTCACTGCACCTTCAGGCCTCTCCACCCACTGCAAGAGCGTCACTGCACCTTCAGGCCCCTCCACCCACTGCAAGAGTGTCACTGCACCTTCAGGCCTCTCCACCCACTGCAAGAGTGTCACTTCACCTTCAAGCCTCTCCACCCACTGCAAGAGCCTCACTGCACCTTCAGGCCTCTCCACCCACTGCAAGAGCGTCACTGCACCTTCAGACCTGTCCACCCACTGCAAGAGCGTCACTGCACCTTCAGACCTGTCCACCCACTGCAAGAGCGTCACTGCACCTTCAGGCCTCTCCACCCACTGCAAGAGCGTCACTGCACCTTCAGGCCCTTCCACCCACTACAAGAGCGTCACTGAACCTTCAGACCTCTCCACACACTGCAAGTGCGTCACAGGCTGCAACTTCAGACCTCTCCACCCACTGCAAGAGCGTCACAGGCTGCAACTTCAGACCTCTCCACCTACTGCAAGAGCGTCACTGCACCTTCAGACCTCTCCACCCACTGCAAGAGCGTCACTGCACCTTCAGACCTCTCCACCCACTGCAAGAGCGTCACTGCACCTTCAGACCTCTCCACCCACTGCAAGAGCATCACAGGCTGCAACTTCAGACACTTCTACCCACTGCAAGAGCGTCACTGGCTGCAACTTCAGACCCCTCCACCCACTGCAAGAGCGTCACTGCACCTTCAGACCTCTCCATCCACTGCAAGGGCATCACAGGCTGCAACTTCAGAACTCTCCACCCACTGCAAGAACGTCACTACACCTTCAGACCTCTCCACCCACTGCAACAGCGTCAGTGGCTTCAGACTTCTCCACCCACTGCAAGAGCGTCAGTGGCTTCAGACTTCTTCACCCACTGCAAGAGCGTCACTGCACCTTCAGGCCTCACCACCCACTACAAGAGCGTCACTGCACCTTCAGACCTGTCCACCCACTGCAAGAGCGTCACTGCACCTTCAGGCCTCTCCACCCACTGCAAGAGCGTCACTGCACCTTCAGGCTTCTCCACCCACTACAAGAGCGTCACTGCACCTTCAGGCCTCTCCACCCACTACAAGAGCGTCACTGCACCTTCAGGCCTCTCCACCCACTGCAAGAGCGTCACTGCACCTTCAGGCCCCTCCACCCACTGCAAGAGTGTCACTGCACCTTCAGGCCTCTCCACCCACTGCAAGAGTGTCACTTCACCTTCAAGCCTCTCCACCCACTGCAAGAGCCTCACTGCACCTTCAGGCCTCTCCACCCACTGCAAGAGCGTCACTGCACCTTCAGACCTGTCCACCCACTGCAAGAGCGTCACTGCACCTTCAGACCTGTCCACCCACTGCAAGAGCGTCACTGCACCTTCAGGCCTCTCCACCCACTGCAAGAGCGTCACTGCACCTTCAGGCCCTTCCACCCACTACAAGAGCGTCACTGAACCTTCAGACCTCTCCACACACTGCAAGTGCGTCACAGGCTGCAACTTCAGACCTCTCCACCCACTGCAAGAGCGTCACAGGCTGCAACTTCAGACCTCTCCACCTACTGCAAGAGCGTCACTGCACCTTCAGACCTCTCCACCCACTGCAAGAGCGTCACTGCACCTTCAGACCTCTCCACAAACTGCAAGAGCGTCACTGGCTGCAACTTCAAACCCCTCCACCCGCTGCAAGAGCGACACTGGCAGCAACTTAAGACCTCTCCATCCGCTGCAAGAGTGTCACTGGCTGCAACTTCAGACTTCTCCACCCACTGCAAGAGCATCACTGGCTGCAACTTCAAACCCCTCCACCTGCTGCAAGAGCATCACTGGCTGCAACTTCAGACCCCTCCATCCGCTGCAAGAGTGTCACTGGCTGCAACTTCAGACCTCTCCACCCACTGCAAGAGCGTCACTGGCTGCAACCTCAGACCTCTCCACCCACTGCAAGAGTGTCACTGGCTGCAACTTCAGACCACTCCACTCACTGCAAGAGCTTCACTGGCTGCATCTTCAGACCTCTCCACCCACTGGAAGAGCGTCACTGGCTGCAACCTCAGGCCTCTCCACCCATTGCAAGAGCGTCACTGGCTGCAACTTCAGACCTCTCCACCCACACCAAGAGTGTCACTGGCTGCAACTTCAGACCCCTCCACCCACTGCAAGAGACTCACTGGCTGCAACTTCAAACATCTCCACCCACTGCAAGAGACTCACTGGCTGCAACTTCAGACCTGTCCACTCCCTGCAAGAGACACACTGGCTGCACCTTCAGACCTCTCCACCCACTGCAAGAATATCACTGGCTGCAATGTCAGACCTGTCGACCCACTGCAAGAGCGTCACTGGCTGCAACTTCAGACCTGTCCACACACTGCAAGAGTGTCACTGGCTGCAACTTCAGACCTCTCCACCCACTGCAAGAGACTCACTGGCTGCAACTTCAGACCTTTCCACCCACTGCAAGAGCGTCACTGGCTGCAACTTCAGACCTCTCCACCCACTGCAAGAGCATCACTGGCTACAACTTGTTCACCCACAGCAAGAGCATCACTGGCTGCAACTTCAGACCTCTCCACCCACTGCAAGAGCGTCACTGGCTGCAACTTGAACACCCACTGCAAGAGTGCCACTGGCTGCAACTTCAGACCTCTCCACATGCTGCAACAGAGTCACTGGCTGCAACTTCAGACCTCTCCATCCACTCCAAGAGCGTCACTGGCTGCATCTTCAGACCTCTCCACCCACTGCAAGAGCATCACTGGCTGCAACTTCAGTCCTGTCCACCCACTGCAAGAGCGTCACTGGCTGCAACTTCAGACCTCTTCACCCACTGCAAGAGCGTCACTGGCTGCAACTTGTCCACCCACTGCAAGAGCGTCACTGGCTGCAACTTCAGACCTCTCCACCTGCTGCAACAGAGTAATTGGCTGCAGCTTCAGACCTCTCCACCCACTCAAAGAGCGTCACTGGCTGCATCTTCAGACCTCTCCACCCACTGCAAGAGTGTCACTGACTGCAACTTCAGATCTGTCCACCCACAGAAAGAGCGTCACTGGCTGCAACTTGTCCACCCAATGCAAGAGCGTCACTGGCTGCAACTTCAGACCTCTCCACCCACTGCAAGAGACTCACTGGCTGCAACTTTAGAGCAATCCAGCTGCTGCAAGACTGTCCCTGGCTGCAACTTCAGACCTCTCCACCCATTGCAAAAGCATCACTGGCTGCAACTTCAGACCTGTCCATCCACTGCAAGAGCGTCACTGGCTGCAACTTCAGACCTCTTCACCCACTGCAAGAGTGTCACTGGCTGCAACTTCAGACCTCTCCACCCATTGCAAAAGCATCACTGGCTGCAACTTCAGACCTGTCTACCCACTGCAAGAGCGTCACTGCACCTTCAGACCTCTCCACCCACTGCAAGAGTGTCACTGGCTGCAACTTCAGACCTCTCCACCCACTGCAAGAGCATCACTGTCTGCAACTTCAGACCTGTCCACCCACTGCAAGACCATCACTGTCTGCAACTTCAGACCTGTCCACCCACTGCAAGAGAGCCACTGGCTGCAACTTCAGACCTGTCCACCCACTGCAAGAGCATCACTGGCTGCAACTTCAGACCTCTCCACTCACTGCAAGAGTGTCACTGGCTGCAACTTCAGACCTGTCCATCCACTGCAAGAGTGTAACTGCCTGCAACTTCAGACCCCTCCACCCACTATAAGAGCGTCACAGGCTGCAACTTGTCCACCCACTGCAAGAGCATCACTGGCTGCAACTTCAAACCACTCCACCCACTGCAAGAGCATCACTGTCTGCAACTTCAGACCTCTCCACCCACTGCAATAGCGTCACTGGCTGCATCTTCAGACCTCTCCACCCACTGCAAGAGCATCACTGACTGCATCTTCAGACCTGTCCACCCACTGCAAGAGGGTCACTGGCTGCAACTTGACCACCCAATGCAAGAGCGTCACTGGCTGCAACTTCAGACCTCTCCACCCACTGCAAGAGACTCACTGGCTGCAACTTCAGACCTGTCTACCCACTGCAAGAGCATCACTGCACCTTCAGACCTCTCCACCCACTGCAAGAGCGTCACTGGCTGCAACTTCAGACCTCTCCACCCACTGCAAGACCATCACTGTCTGCAACTTCCGACCTGTCCACCCACTGCAAGAGAGTCACTGGCTGCAACTTCAGACCTGTCCATCCACTGCAAGAGCGTGACTGACTGCAACTTCAGACCTCTCCACCCACTATAAGAGCGTCACAGGCTGCAACTTGTCCACCCACTGCAAGAGCATCACTGGCTGCAACTTCAGACCACTCCACCCACTGCAAGAGTATCACTGTCTGCAACTTCAGACCTCTACACCCACTGCAAGAGCATCACTGTCTGCAACTTTAGACATGTTCACCCACTGCAAGAGCGTCACTGGCTGCAACGTCAGACCTCTCCACCCAGTGCAAGAGAGTCACTGGCTGCAACTTCAGACCTCTCCACCCACTGCAAAAGCGTCACTGGCTGCAACTTCAGACCTCTCCACCCACTGCAAGAGCGTCACTGCAACTTCAGACCTCTCCACCCACTGAAAGAGCATCACTACAACTTCGGACCTCTTCACCCACTGCAAGAGCGTCACTGCACCTTCAGGCCTCTCCACCCACTGCAAGAGCGTCACTGCGCCTTCAGGCCTCTCCACCCATTGCAAGAGCATTACTGGCTGCAACTTCAGAACTCTCCACCTATTGCAAGCGCATTACTCCCTCACATGTCCTCCTCGTCCCAGTCCTTACCATGTGAGGCAATCCTGCCTCCCGACAGCCAATAGAAACGCTAGTATTTTTTCAACTTTTATAATATAAGCCCCTCCCACCAACCGCTATGCCTGTTTTTGTTTTGCTGTCCGACACGTCGGTTGGAACTCTGGTATGCTGTGGCCTGTTTCCTGTTTCTGCAACCGTTATCTTGCTCGGGGACTATGGTGACGTGAGTTTTCTTTTATTAATGTTTGTTTATACTTACTTTGGTGATGGATGACCTGCCTTTTCATGATGTCGTCAAGGAAATTCTGACTAAGGAATGGCTTGATGTCGACAAGCAGGGGATTCCTCGCTTTCTGGGGAAGCAGTATCGCCTGGCGGAGTTTGATGCCCCGTTCCTTAAGGTCAATTCTATTTTGTCGTCCATGGCTTCTTCTTCATCTTTGTCTTCAGAGGAGGCTTCCCTTTCAGACCCGGTTGAACGGAAGGTGGAGTCCGCTCTCAAGCGTTCTTATGCTGCTTCTCATTTTGGGGGTCGTGCTAGCATTTACTCGGCCTGTGCCTCGCAGGTTCTTATCAAGGATTTTGAGAATCGCTTCTCGGCCTTTTGGCTGAGATCAAGTGCAGTATCTGTTCTTATCAGTTTAATCAAGGATTTTGCGAAATTGTTTGAATGTCTTCCGGTTCAGGGGGATCCCACTCCTATCTTGGCACAGATGGAGGTCTTGGCTCAGTTTCTGTCTGATGTGACTTTTGATACCCTGTTGGCCTTCTCCTCAGCTGCTGGAGCAGCGGTGGCTGGAAGGAGGTCTCTCTGGACCTAGCCTTGGCGTTTGATGCTGCTCAAAAGGCCTTGGTTCATGAACTGCCTTTTGAGGGGCCCCGGCTTTCTGGGGACAATCTGAACATGATGATGCAGCGGTCTGCGGAGGAGAAGAAATGTTGAACCCTTTTCAGACTGTGCAGGAGAAGAAATCTTTTTTCCATAAGCAAGGGTTTCAAGGTGCTCTGTCTTCTGCTCAGCCTTTTCGTGGTTGGACCCTTGATCGGGGGGGAGGGCTTGGTTCCATTATAAGTACCGGCCTCAGCAGCAGCAACCCTGCGTGCTGGACAAAAATTACTATGCCAAGGTGGGTGCTCGGCTCCATTTGTTCCTGGATCATTGGTCAAGTCTGATTTACGACCAGTGGGTCCTGTCGATCATCGATCTGGATTACCGTATTCCATTCCGGGGCCATCCCCCTTTAGACTGATTTCGGGTTACCCCATTGTCAAGAGATCCAGTGAAATGGTCTGCCATGTTGTCAGGCGTTGACCCGTTGTTGTCAAAGGGGGCTGTTGTTCTTGTTCTGGTGGAGGAGCGGGGCCTGGGGTTCTATTCCACTGTTTCTGGTCCCAAAGCCTGATGGTTCCTTTCACCCGATTCTGAATTTCAGGTCCTTAAACAGGTTGGTGCGGCTGGATCATTTTTGGATGGTCACCCACAGTCCGTCATTCCCCTCATCCAGGAGGGTGATTTTTTGGCTTCTCTGGATTTAGAAGATGCCTATTTTCACATTCCCCTCCATCTGGAAAGTCAGCGGTTCCTGAGGTTTTGCGGTGAACAGGCTCCATTACCAGTTTCGGGTGTTGCCTTTCGGCCTCTCTACTGCTCCCCAGACTTTTACCAAGGTATTGGCTCCTGCTGTCAGTTTTTCTCTGTGTTTCCCTATATTGATGATTGTCGGGTGTCTGCTTCCTCCCTCCCTAATGCTCTTCTGGTGGTGGAAGCAACAATGGCCATGTTCCAGGGTCTGGGGTTCAAGTTGAATCTAGCAAAGTATCATCTGGTTCCCGTTCGGAGACTTCAGTTCAATGAGGGACTTTGCGACACCTTGCAGGGGGCGGTGTTTCTCCCTCCTGCTCAGATCCTTTCCCTGCAGACTCTGCTACGGGACCTGCTGGGTCACTCTTCTGCTCTGGCTCTGGTTTGGATGCGGGTCCAGTGGTTGATGGCTGCCACCACTGCTGTGGTTTCTAGGGTTTGCCTGAACCTCAAGCCCCTGGTGAATCATCTGTTGGCTCAGTGAGACCCCTCCCGTGCAGATTATGAGGCTCTGGTTCCTCTCTCCCCATTCTGGTTCAGGATTTTGACTGGTGGCTGCACTCCCAATGTAGAGAAAGGGGTGCGTTTTCAGCTTCCTCCCCCCCTCTTGTTGACAATGGACACCAGTCTTTGGTGTTGGAAAGCCACGTTGGGGTCCTTGGAGGCCAAGGGTCAGTGGTCTCAGAGGGACAGCGACCATTCCTCGAACTGGCAGGAGTTGGCAGCCATTTGGCAGGTGATACTGTTCTTTCAGGATTCTCACCAAGGGGAAAATCTGTTGGTTCGTACAGACAATCAGGTGGCTCGTTGTTGCTTGAACCCCCAGGAGGGGACCAGGTGCGCAAATCTGAATCTGCTGGCTTCCATGATTTGTGCCTCGGTGGAATCTCACCTGTTGCCTTTGAGGGCTGTTTACATTCAGGAGCACCTGAACTTTCATGCGGATGACTTGAGCCGCAACCTTCCATTCTCTGTTCTATACCATCCGTCTGTTCCTCTGTTCCAAGACCTTTGTCTTTGGTTCGGTACTCCCTGGATCGATCTTTTTGCAGCCCCCACAATGCTCTTCTCCCCCGGTTTTGTTCCGAGGTGGTTTGTCCTCAGGCTTGAGCGGTGGACGCTCTCTCGATTCCTTGGCCTTCGGGCCTTCTGCATGCCATCCCCCCAATTCCCGATGGTGCTGCAGAAGATTCGGGGGGAGAGGTTGTCTGTGCTATTGATTGCTCCTTTTTGGCCTTGCCGCCTTTGGTTCCGCTCCTTGGTTCTGGCTCCACTTCAGAATCCGCTCCTGTCTTTGCCCAGTCTTTATCGCTTGCATCTGACGGCCTAGCTCTTCAGCGGCTGACATTGGAGTCCTTGGGCTGTTCTTCTGTGGTGGCCTGTGGCATTTAACAGTTGCGTCGGCCTTCGATGCTCAAGAGCTATGGTAAGCATTGGGGCTCTTTTGTCTCCTGGTGCTCCTCTCATGGGGTGGATCCTGTGGTTGGGGATACGGCCTCTATTCTTGATTTTCTTTGTGATGGGTTTTTGAAAGACCTTTCCCCTTCTACTTTGTCTCCTCAATGGGCTGCGATTGGGGCATGTAGGTGCCCCGGGGCCTCCTTGGAGGTTGTTGCTCCTTTGGTGAGTGGGCTTATGTGTAATTCTTGGCTTTGTCGCCCGGTCACTCCTGTGATTGTGCCTTCTTGGGATTTGCCGACTGTTTTCAGGGTCTTCAGTTGCCCCCTTTTGAACCTTTGTTGGAAGCAGATTTGTTGTGGTTGTCTGCAAAGGTGGCTTTTCTGTTCGCCATCACCTCCGCTCGGCAGTTGGGTGCTTTGCTTATTGCCTTCCTCTATTTGCAGTTCCTGCAGGATAGGGTTGTTTTGCGGCTTGACCCGGCCTTTCTCCCTAAAATGTCCTCAAAGTTCCATTTGCAGCAGGAGGTGGTCCTTCCTGATTGGCCTGGGAATGGGGATTTGCTTCTTCGTCCTTGGATGTTTGCAGAGCCCTTCGGGTTTAACTCCAACGTACTCTGGGGTTTCGTCTTTCCCCTACCCTGTTTGTCTCCTGTGGGGGTGTGGCTAACGGGAAGAAGGTTTCCACTTCCACCATCAGTCGGTGGGTGCATTTGGTGGTCTGCCAAACCTATAAGTCTGTGGGTCTGCCTCCTTCGTCTCAGGTGCAGGGATGTTCGACACGTTCTGTGTCCGCTCCCTGGGCTGAGGCGGCAGGGGTCCATATCCAGGAGATTTGTAGGATGGCCACTTGGCAGTCCCATCATGCGTTTGTCCGGCATTATCGCATTGATGTTTTGAATGCCCCTGTGGACAATTTTGTTGTTGACATTTTGAACGCTGCTGTACCCTAATCATTTGTTTGATTAAATTCTTGTACTTTTGCATGGATCCCAGTGTCCTGCATTTTTCTTCTTGGTTTTCTGCTTGTGCGTTCCTCACATGGTAAGGACTGGGACGGGGAGGACATATGGTGGGGGGGTAATGTTTTGTTACTTACTGGTAATCTTCATTACCCCGATTAACGTCCTCCTCGTCCCAGTCCTGTTCCCTCCCTCCCGCTGTGTCTGGACTTTGTTGATAACAGGCATAGCGGTGGGTGGGTAGGGCTTATTTTATCAAAATAAAAAAATACTAGCATTTCTATTGGCTGTCGGGAGGCAGGATTGCCTCACATGGTAAGGACTGGGACGAGAAGGACCTTAATCGGGGTAATGAAGATTACCGGTAAGTAACAAAACATCACTGGTTGCAACTTCAAACCTCTGCAGCTGCTGCAACAGCGTCACTGTCTGCAACCTGTTCACCCACATCAAGAGTGTCAGTGGCTGCAACTTCAGACCTCTCCTCCCACTGCAAGAGCGTCACTGCACCTTCACACCTCTCCACCCACTGCAAGAGACTCACTGGCTGCAACTTCAAACCTCTCCACCCACTGCAAGAAATGTCACTGTCTGCAACTTCAGACCTCTGCAGCTGCTGCAAGAGCGTCACTGCACCTTCAGACCTCTCCACCCACTGCAAGAGACTCACTGGCTGCAACTTCAGACCTCTCCATCCACTGCAAGAAATTAACTGTCTGCAACTTCAGACCTCTGCAGCTGCTGCAAGAGCGTCACTGGCTGCAACTTCAGACCTCTGCAGCTGCTGCAAGAGCGTCACTGCACCTTCAGACCTCTCCACCCACTGCAAGAGACTCACTGGCTACAACTTCAAACCTCTCCACCCACTGCAAGAAATGTCACTGTCTGCAACTTCAGACCTCTGCAGCTGCTGCAAGAGCGTCACTGGCTGCAACTTCAGACATCTGCAGCTGCTGCAAGAGTGTCACTGGCTGCAACTTCATACCTGTCCACCCACTGCAAGAGCGTCACTGGCTGCAACTTCAGACCTCTCCACCCACTACAAGAGTGTCACTGTCTGCAACTTCAGACCTCTCCACCCACTACAAGAGCGTCACTGTCTGCAACTTCAGACCTCTGCAGCTGCTGCAAGAGCGTCACTGGCTGCAACTTCAGACCCCTGCAGCTGCTGCAAGAGCGTCACTGGCTGCAACTTCAGCCCTCTGCAGCTGCTGCAAGAGCGTCACTGGCTGCAACTTCAGACCTCTGCAGCTGCTGCAAGAGCGTCACTGGCTGCAACTTCAGCCCTCTCCACCCACTGCAAGAGAATCACTTGTTCCCATACGCAGACCTCCCCATCTTCTACAAACACATCACCTGCTTCCACTTCCAGCCTCCACCACCCTCTGCCTATAGTTCAGGGGTATTTTAATGTCTGCATTTGGCAGTGATCTTTACTCTGCTCCCAGCGTAGCCCCCTGATCATCCTTGTTTCCTCTGCATACAGTGGCTGTTAAGGTTCACTATGGCTGGAAATTCAGCATCAGGGTTGGCTAACACTGGTCTGCGTCACCTGAAGATGTAAACACGGTTCCTTTGCAGCCACATCTGTCAATATGAGGAGTATCAAAAAAAGGGGGGTAGGAGATTCTCTCCTTGAGGTATTGGGTTCCGGTGTTGTGGAGGCATTTGTAGGCATGAGTGAGTATCTTGAAGGTTACCCTCTTCTCGACGGGGAGCCAGTGGAGGTTCTGCAGGTGTTGAGTGATGTGTTCATGTCCAGGGATGCCGAGGACGAGCTGCATAATTCCAGTGGCCCTGTCTATACCACACGCCATCCATCGCACTGTGTCCAACACAGAATAGACACCTACAATCTTCTCCATCACCGTCACCATCACCCTCACCTCACTAACCCAACAGAGAAGAGACCCCTTCATTCTCCTCCTCACCCTCACCACACTAACCCAACAGAGAAGAGACCCCCTTCATTCTCCTCCTCACACTCACCACACTAACCCAACAGAGAAGAGACCCCCTTCATTCTCCTCCTCACACTCACCACACTAACCCAACAGAGAAGAGACCCCCTTCATTCTCCTCCTCACCCTCACCACACTAACCCAACAGAGAAGAGACCCCCTTCATTCTCCTCCTCACCCTCATCACACTAACCCAACAGAGAAGAGACCCCTTCATTCTCCTCCTCACCCTCACCACACTAACCCAACAGAGAAGAGACCCCTTCATTCTCCTCCTCACATGAGCCCGACACAGAGAAGACCCCACATCACTCTCCCGACCTTTGTCTGTCACTGAACAGCTCCTTCCCCGCCATGACCCAGCAGTGGCAAGACCACTCACACTCCCTCTATCACCCTCCCCACCCGAGCTTAATAGAGAAAAGGCCCCTTCATTCTCCTCCTCACCCTCACTACAGTAACCCAACAGAGAAGAGACCCTTCATTCTCCTCCTCACCCTCACCACACTAACCCAACAGAGAAGAGAACCCTTCATTCTCCTCCTCACCCTCATCACACTAACCCAACAGAGAAGAGACCCCTTAATTCTCCTCCTCACCCTCACCACACTAACCCAACAGAGAAGAGAACCCTTCATTCTCCTCCTCACCCTCACCACACTAACCCAACAGAGAAAAGGCCCCTTCATTCTCCTCCTCACCCTCACTACAGTAACCCAACAGAGAAGAGACCCTTCATTCTCCTCCTCACCCTCACCACACTAACCCAACAGAGAAGAGAACCCTTCATTCTCCTCCTCACCCTCATCACACTAACCCAACAGAGAAGAGACCCCTTCATTCTCCTCCTCACCCTCACCACACTAACCCAACAGTGAAGAGAACCCTTCATTCTCCTCCTCACCCTCATCACACTAACCCAACAAGGAAAAGACCCTTTGATTCTCCTCCTCACCCTCACCACACTAGCCCAATAGAAAAGAGACCCCTTCATTCTCCTCCTCACCCTCACCACACTAACCCCACAGAGAAGAGACCCCATTCATTCTCCTCCTCACCCTCACCACACTAACCCAGCAAGGAAGATACCCTTTCATTCTCCTCCTCACCCTCCCCACCCGCCCAACAGAGAAGAGACCACTTTGTTCTCCTCCTCACCCTCACCACACTAACCCAACAGAGAAGAGACCCCTTCATTCTCCTCCTCACCCTCACCACACTAACCCCACAGAGAAGAGACCCCATTCATTCTCCTCCTCACCCTCACCACACTAACCCAGCAAGGAAAAGGCCCCTTCATTCTCCTCCTCACCCTCACTACAGTAACCCAACAGAGAAGAGACCCTTCATTCTCCTCCTCACCCTCACCACACTAACCCAACAGAGAAGAGAACCCTTCATTCTCCTCCTCACCCTCATCACACTAACCCAACAGAGAAGAGACCCCTTCATTCTCCTCCTCACCCTCATCACACTAACCCAACAGAGAAGAGACCCCTTCATTCTCCTCCTCACCCTCACCACACTAACCCAACAGAGAAGAGAACCCTTCATTCTCCTCATCACACTAACCCAACAAGGAAAATACCCTTTGATTCTCCTCCTCACCCTCACCACACTAGCCCAATAGAAAAGAGACCCATTCATTCTCCTCCTCACCCTCACCACACTAACCCAACAGAGAAGAGAACCCTTCATTCTCCTCCTCACCCTCATCACACTAACCCAACAGAGAAGAGACCCCTTCATTCTCCTCCTCACCCTCACCACACTAACCCAACAGAGAAGAGAACCCTTCATTCTCCTCCTCACCCTCACCACACTAACCCAACAGAGAAAAGGCCCCTTCATTCTTCTCCTCACCCTCACTACAGTAACCCAACAGAGAAGAGACCCTTCATTCTCCTCCTCACCCTCACCACACTAACCCAACAGAGAAGAGAACCCTTCATTCTCCTCCTCACCCTCATCACACTAACCCAACAGAGAAGAGACCCCTTCATTCTCCTCCTCACCCTCACCACACTAACCCAACAGAGAAGAGAACCCTTCATTCTCCTCCTCACCCTCATTACACTAACCCAACAAGGAAAAGACCCTTTGATTCTCCTCCTCACCCTCACCACACTAGCCCAATAGAAAAGAGACCCCTTCATTCTCCTCCTCACCCTCACCACACTAACCCCACAGAGAAGAGACCCCATTCATTCTCCTCCTCACCCTCACCACACTAACCCAGCAAGGAAGATACCCTTTCATTCTCCTCCTCACCCTCCCCACCCGCCCAACAGAGAAGAGACCCCTTCATTCTCCTCCTCACCCTCACCACACTAACCCCACAGTGAAGAGACCCCATTCATTCTCCTCCTCACCCTCACCACACTAACCCAGCAAGGAAAAGGCCCCTTCATTCTCCTCCTCACCCTCACTACAGTAACCCAACAGAGAAGAGACCCTTCATTCTCCTCCTCACCCTCACCACACTAACCCAACAGAGAAGAGAACCCTTCATTCTCCTCCTCACCCTCATCACACTAACCCAACAGAGAAGAGACCCCTTCATTCTCCTCCTCACCCTCACCACACTAACCCAACAGAGAAGAGAACCCTTCATTCTCCTCATCACACTAACCCAACAAGGAAAAGACCCTTTGATTCTCCTCCTCACCCTCACCACACTAGCCCAATAGAAAAGAGACCCCTTCATTCTCCTCCTCACCCTCACCACACTAACCCCACAGAGAAGAGACCCCATTCATTCTCCTCCTCACCCTCACCACACTAACCCAGCAAGGAAGATACCCTTTCATTCTCCTCCTCACCCTCCCCACCCGCCCAACAGAGAAGAGACCCCTTTGTTCTCCTCCTCACCCTCACCACACTAGTCCAAAGAGAAGAGACCACTTAATTCTCCTCCTCACCTTCACCACACTAACACAACAGAGAAGAGACCCCTTCATTCTCCTCATCACCCTCATCACACTAACCCAACAGAGAAGAGACCCCTTCATTCTCCTCCTCACCCTCACCACACTAACCCAACAGATAAGAGACCCCTTCATTCTCCTCCTCACGTGAGCCCGACACAGACAAGACCCCACATCACTCTCCTGACCGTTGTCTGTCACAGAACAGCTCCTTCCCTGCCATGACCCAGCAGTGGCAAGACCACTTGCACTCCCTCTATCACCCTCCCCACCCGAGCCCAACAGAGAAGAGACCCCTTCATTCTCCTCCTCACCCTCACCACACTAACCCAACAGAGAAGAGGCCCCTTCATTCTCCTCCTCACCCTCACCCTCACCACACTAACCCAACAGAGAAGAGGCCCCTTTATTCTCCTCCTCACCCTCACCACACTAACCCAACAAGGAAGAGACCCCTTCATTCTCCTCCTCGCCCTCACCACACTAACCCAACAAGGAAGAGACCCTTTCATTCTCCTCCTCACCCTCCCCACCCGAGCCCAACAGAGAGGAGACCCCTTCGTTCTCCTCCTCACCCTCACCACAGTAACCCAACAGAGAAGAGACCCCTTCATTCTCCTCCTTGCCCTCACCACACTAACTCAACAAGGAAGAGACCCCTTCATTGTCCTCCTCAACCTCCCCACCCGAGCCCAACAGAGAAGAGACCCCTTCATTCTCCTCCTCATCCTCCCCACCTGAACCCAAATGAGAAGAGTCCCCTTCATTCTCCTCCTCACCCTCCCCACCCAACCCAAACAGAGAAGAGACCCCTTCATTCTCCTCCTCACCCTCACCACACTAACCCAAAAGAGACCCCTTCATTCTCCTCCTCACCACACTAACCCAACAAGGAAGAGATCCCTTCATTCTCCTCCTCACCTTCCCCACCCAACCCCAACAGAGAAGAGACCCCTTCATTCTCCTCCTCAGCACACTAACCCAACCGAGAAGAGACCCCTTCATTCTCCTCCTCACCCTCACCACAATAACCCAACAGAGAAGAGACCCCTTCATTCTCCTCCTCACCCTCCCTACACGAGCCAAACAGAGAAGAGACCCCTTCATTCTCCTCACCTGAGCCTGACATAGAGAAGACCCCACATCACTCTCCCGACCTTTGTCTGTCACCGAACAGCTCCTTTCCCGCCATGACCCAGCAGTGGCAAGACCACTCGCACTCCCTCTATCACCCTCCCCACCCGAGCCCAACAGAGAAGAAAACCCTTCATTCTCCTCCTCACCCTCACCACACTAACCAGAGAAGAGCCCCCATCCCAATTCCCGCGAAGTCCACCACAAAAGAGGCGCCTCCAAACCTACTGCCTAAAATGAACACAGAAGAGACGCATTCATCTCTTCCCCACACGTACACAACACAGTGCATCCTGCAATACTGCCCCCCAGCCTGACACAGAAAAGACACCTAAATCCCCTCCTCATTCAAACTTAACACATGAGCCCTCTCCACTCACACACACACACACACTCGGACCGACACAGAAGAGACCCCTTCATCAGGCTCCTCACCTTGGCCCAACACAAAAGAGACCCCTTCATCAGGCTCCTCACCTTGGCCTGATACAAAAGAGACCCCTTCATCAGGCTCCTCACCTTGGCCCTACACCAGGAGACCCCTTCATCAGGCTCCTCACCTTGGCCCGACACAGAAGAGACCCCTTCATCAGGCTCCTCACCTTGGCCCGACACAAAAGAGAGCCCTTCATCGGGCTCCTCACCTTGGCCCGACACAGAAGAGACCCCTTCATCAGGCTCCTCACCTTGGCCTGCCACAGAAGAGACCCCTTCATCAGGCTCCTCACCTTGGCCCGACACAGAAGAGACCCCTTCATCAGGCTCCTCTCCTTGGCCCCACACAGAGGAGACCCCTTCATCAGGCTCCTCACCTTGGCCCGACACAAAAGAGACCCCTTCATCAGGCTCCTCACCTTGGACCGACACAGAAGAGTCCCCTTCATCAGGCTCCTCACCTTGGCCCGACACAGAAGAGACCCCTTCATCAGACTCCTCACCTTGGCCCGACACAGAAGAGACCCCTTCATCAGGCTCCTCACCTTGGCCCGACATAGAAGAGACCCCTTCATCAGGCTCCTTACCTTGGCCCGACACAAAAGAGTCCCCTTCATCAGGCTCCTCACCTTGGCCCGACATAGAAGAGACCCCTTCATCAAAGTCCTCACCTTGGCCCGACACAGAAGAGACCTTTTCATCAAGCTCCTCACCTTGGCCCAACACAGAAGAGACCCCTTCATCAGGCTCTTCACCTTGGCCCGACACAAGGAGACCCCTTCATGAGGCTCCTCACCTTGGCCTGCCACAGAAGAGACCCCTTCATCAGGCTCCTCACCTTGGCCCGAAACAAAAGAGACCCGTTCATCAGTCTCCGCACCTTGGCCTGCCACAGAAGAGACCCCTTAATCAGGCTCCTCACCTTGGCCCGACACAGAAGAGACCCCTTCATCAGGCTCCTCATATTGCCCCGACACAGAAGAGACCTCTTCATCAGGTTCCTCATCTTGGCCCAACACAAAAGAGACCCCTTCATCAGGCTCCTCACCTTGGCCTGATACAAAAGAGACCCCTTCATCAGGTTCCTCACCTTGGCCCTACACCAGGAGACCCCTTCATCAGGCTCCTCACCTTGGCCCGACACAGAAGAGACCCCTTCATCAAGCTCCTCACCTTGGCCCGACACAGAAGAGTCCCCTTCATCAGGCTCCTCACCTTGGCCTGACACAGAAGAGACCCCTTCATCAGGCTCCTCACCTTGGCCCGACACAGAAGAGACCCCTTTATCAGGCTCCGCACCTTGGCCTGCCACTGAAGAGACCCCTTAATCAGGCTCCTCACCTTGGCCCGACACAGAAGAGACCTCTTCATCAGGCTCCTCACCTTGGCCCGACACAGAAGAGATCTCTTGATCAGGTTCCTCACCTTGGCCCAACACAGAAGAGACCCCTACATCAGGCTCCTCACCTTGGCCCGACAAAGAAGAGACCCATTCATCAGGCTCCTCACCTTGGTCTGACATAGAAGAGACCCCTTCATCAGGCTTCTTACCTTGGCCAGACACAGAAAAGTCCCCTTCATCAGGCTCCTCATCTTGGCCCGACACAAGGAGACCCCTTCATCAGGTTCCTCACCTTGGCCTACCACAGAAGAGACCCCTTCATCAGGCTCCTCACCTTGGCCTGACACAAAAGAGACCCCTTCATCAGGCTCCTCACTGTGGCCCGACACAGAAGAGACCCCTTCATCAGGCTCCTCACCTTGGCCCTACACAGAAGAGAACCCTTCATCAGGCTCCTCTCCTTGGCCCGACACAGAAGAGACCCCTTCATCAGGCTCCTCACCATGGCCCGACGCAAGGAGACCCCTTCATCAGGCTTCTCACCTTGGCCTGACACAAGGAGACCCCTTCATCAGGCTCCTCACCTTGGCCTGACACAAGGAGACCCATTCATCAGGCTCCTTACTAACCCTGGTCGTAGTACTACGCTACGCTCGCGGAGTTTGGGCTAATACGCAAATTGCACGTAGCACAGTGTAATAATGCGTAGCATAGCGGGCATTTTTGCTTGCTTGAGGTCCTCAACGTCAAGTTGGCGACCGCGAGCGACCAAAATGAACATCCCGGCGAGACTTTTTCCTCGTTCGCGATCAGCAACATGAAGTTGCTGATCTCGAGCGTGGAAAATAAACCTCCCGGTGAGATTCTCAATGCGGGGAGGTCAGGTTTCTCATTGCGAGTGGTCGCGTATGCTCGCGACCACTCGTGATGAGAAACTACCAGTCCACGTTGTGAAAGCTGCAGCTCGAGTACAAATCTACTTGAGTGGCAGAAAATGACTGCTTGCACTGTGCAAGGTGTCGTTTGCAATGATTGCATAGTGCGGATAAGCATCCGGCACTGTGCAATCACTGCGAACAGCATTTCCCCACCGCGCTACGCAATTCGCGTAGCTACGCGTAGCGTGCGTAGTGCGAAGTGCACTTTGCGATGCTACACGTAGCGCTACTACGCAAACGACACTCAGGGTTACTCCTCACCTTGGCCAGACACAGAAGAGACCCCTTCATCAGGCTCCTCAACTTGGCCCGACACAGAAGAGACCCCTTCATCAGGCTCCTCACCTTGGCCCGACACAGAAGAGACCCCTTCATCAGGCTCCTCACCTTGGCCCGACACAGAAGAGACCCCTTCATCAGGCTCCTCACCTTGGCCCGACACAGAAGAGACCCCTTCATCAGGCTCCTCCCTTGGCCCGACACAGAAGAGACCCCTTCATCAGGCTCCTCACCTTGGCCCGACACAGAAGAGACCCCTTCATCAGGCTCCTCACCTTGGCCCGACACAGAAGAGACCCCTTCATCAGGCTCCTCCTTTGGCCCGACACAGAAGAGACCCCTTCATCAGGCTCCTCCCTTGGCCCGACACAGAAGAGACCCCTTCATCAGGCTCCTCCCTTGGCTCGACAGAGAAAAGACCCCTTCATCAGGCTCCTCACCTTGGCCCGACACAAGGAGACCCCTTCTTCAAGCTCCTCACCTTGGCCCGACACAGAAGAGACCCCTTCATCAGGCTCCTCCCTTGGCCCGACAGAGAAGAGACCCCTTCATCAGGCTCCTCACCTTGGCCCGACACACAAGAGACCCCTTCATCAGTCTCCTCACCTTAGCCCGACACAGAAGAGACCCCTTCATCAGGCTCCTCACCTTGGACCGACACAAGGAGACCCCTTCATCAACCTCCTCACCTTGGCCCGACACAGAAGAGACCCCTTCATCAGGCTCCTCCCTTGGCCCGACACAGAAGAGACCCCTTCATCAGGCTCCTCACCGTGGCCCGACACACAAGAGACCCCTTCATCAGTCTCCTCACCTTAGCCCGACACAGAAGAGACCCCTTCATCAGGCTCCTCACCTTGGCCCAACACAGAATAGCCCCCTTCATCAGGAACCTCACCTTGGCCTACCACAGAAGAGACCCCTTCATCAAGCTCCTCCCTTGGCCCAACACAAAAGAGACCCCTTCATCAGGCTCCTCACTGTGGCCCGACACAGAAGAGACCCCTTCATCAGGCTCCTCACCTTGGCCCGACACAGAAGAGAACCCTTCATCAGGCTCCTCTCCTTGGCCCGACACAGAAGAGACCCTTTCATCAGGCTCCTCACCTTGGCCCGAAGCAAGGAGACCCGTTCATCAGGCTCCTCACCTTGGCCCGACGCAGAAGAGACCCATTCATCTGGATCCTCACCTTGGCCCGTCAAAGAAGAGACCCCTTCATCAGGCTCCTCACCTTGGCCTGACACAAGGAGACCCCTTCATCAGGCTCCTCACCTTGGCCTGACACAAGGAGACCCCTTCATCAGGCTCCTTCCTTGGCCCAACACAGAAGAAACCCCTTCATCAGGCTCCTAACCTTGGCCCGACACAGAAGAGACCCCTTCATTAGGCGCCTCACCTTGGTCGACCCAGAAGAGACCCCTTCATCAGGCTCCGCCCTTGGCCCAACACAGAGGAGACCTCTTCATCAGGCTCCTCACCTTGGCCCGACACAGAGGACACCCCTTCAGCAGGCTCCTCACCTTGGCCCGACACAAGGAGGCCCCTTCATCAGGCTCCTCACCTTGGCCCGACACAAGGAGACCCCTTCATCAGGCTCCTCACCTTGGCCTGACACAGAAGTGACCCCTTAATCAGGCTCCTCAACTTGGCCGGACACAGAAGAGACGCCTTCATCAGGCTCCTCCCTTGGCCCGACACAGAAGAGACCCCTTCATCAGTCTCCTCAAGTTGGCCCGACACAGAAGAGACCCCTTCATCAGGCTCCTCACCTTGGCCCGACACAGAAGAGACCTCTTCATCAGGTTCCTCACCTTGGCCCGAGACATAAGAGATCCCTTTATCAGGCTCGTCACCATGGCCCGATACAGAAGAGACCCTTTCATCAGGCTCCTCACCTTGGCTCGACACAGAAGAGACCCCTTCATCAGGCTCCTCCCTTGGCCCCATACAGAAGAGACCCCTTTATCAGTCTCCTCCCTTGGCCCAACACAGAAGAGACCGCTTCATCAGGCTCCTCACCTTGGCCCGACACAGAGGAGAACCCTTCTTCAGGGTCCTCACCTTGGCCCGACATAGAAGAGACCCCTTCATCAGGCTCCTCACCTTGGCCCGACACAGAAGAGACCCCTTCATCAGTCTCCTCACCTTGGCCCGACACAGAAGAGACCCCTTCATCAGGCTCCTCACCATGGCCCGACACAGAAGAGCCCGCTTCATCAGGCTCCTCCCTTGGCCCGACACAGAAGAGACCCCTT
This sequence comes from Triturus cristatus, assembly GCF_964204655.1. Lineage (NCBI taxonomy): Eukaryota > Metazoa > Chordata > Amphibia > Caudata > Salamandridae > Triturus > Triturus cristatus. The sequence continues at coordinate 1,154,646,871 of NC_140594.1, forward strand.
CATCAGGCTCCTCCCTTGGCACGACACAGAAGAGACCCTTTCAATAGGCTCCTCACCTTGGCCCGACACAAGGAGACCCCTTCATCAGGCTCCTCACCTTGGCCCAACACAGAGGAGACCCCTTCATCAGGCTCCTCACCTTGGACCGACACAAGGAGACCCCTTCATCAAGCTCCTCACCTTGGCCCGACACAGAGGAGACCCCTTCATCAGCCTCCTCTCCTTAGCCTGACACAGAAGAGACCCCTTCATCAGGCTCCTCCCTTGGCCCAACACAGAAGAGACCCCTTCATCAGGCTCCTCACCTTGGCCCGACACAGAAGAGATCCCTGCATCAGGCTCCTCTCCTTGGCCCGACACAGAAGAGACCCCTTCATCAGGCTTCTTACCTTGGCACGAAGCAAGGAGACCCGTTCATCAGGCTCCTCACCTTGGCCTGACACAGTAGAGACCCATTCATCTGGATCCTCACCTTGGCCCGTCACAGAAGAGACCCCTTCATGAGGCTCCTCACCTTGGCCTGACACTAGGAGACCCCTTCATCAGGCTCCTCACCTTGGCCTGACACAAGGAGACCCCTTCATCAGGCTCCTTCCTTGGCCCGACACAGAAGAGACCCCTTCATCAGGCTCCTCACCTTGGCCCGACACAGAAGAAACCCCTTCATCAGGCGCCTCACCTTGGTCCGACCCAGAAGAGACCCCTTCAAAAGGCTCTGCCCTTGGCCCAACACAGAGGAGACCTCTTCATCAGGCTCCTCACCTTGGCCCGACACAGAAGAGACCCCTTCAGCAGGCTCCTCACCTTGGCCCGACACAAGTAGACCCCTTCATCAGGATCCTCACCTTGGCCCAACACAGAAGAGACCCCTTCATCAGGCTCCTCACCTTGGCCCGACACAGAAGAGACCCCTTCATCAGGCTCCTCCCCTTGGCCCGACACAGAAGAGACCCCTTCATCAGGCTCCTCAACATGGCCGGACACAGAAGAGACACCTTCATCAGGCTCCTCCCTTGGCCCGACACAGAAGCGACCCCTTCATCAGTCTCCTCAAGTTGGACCGACACAGAAGAGACCCCTTCATCAGGCTCCTCACCTTGGCCCGACACAGAAGAGACCTCTTCATCAGGTTCCTCACCTTGGCCGGACACAGAAAAGATCCCTTTATCAGGCTTGTCACCTTTGCCCGATACAGAAGAGACCCCTTCATCAGGCTCCTCACCTTGGCTCGACACAGAAGAGACCCCTTCATCAGGCTCCTCCCTTGGCCCGATACAGAACAGACCCCTTTATCAGGCTCCTCCCTTGGAATGACACAGAAGAGACCCCTTCATCAGGCTCCTCACCTTGGCCCGACACAGAGGAGAACCCTTCTCCAGGGTCCTCACCTTGGCCCGACACAGAAGAGATCCCTTCATCAGGCTCCTCACCTTGGCCCGACACAGAAGAGACCCCTTCATCAGTCTCCTCACCTTGGCCCGACACAGAAGAGACCCCTTCATCAGGCTCCTCACCTTGGCCCGACACAGAAGAGCCCGCTTGATCAGGATCCTCACCTTGGCCCGACACAGAAGAGACCCCTTCATCAGGCTCCTCCCTTGGCCCGACACAGAAGAGACCCTTTCATCAGGCTCCTCCCTTGGCCCGACACAGAGGAGACCGCCTCATCAGGCTCCTCAACTTGGCCCGACACAGAAAAGACCCTTTCAATAGGCTCCTCACCTTGGCCCGACACAAGGAGACCCCTTCATCAGGCTCCTCACCTTGGCCCAACACAGAGGAGACCCTTTCATCAGGCTCCTCTCCTTGGCCCGACACAGAAGAGACCCCTTCATAAGGCTCCTCACCTTGGCCTGACCCAGAAGAGACCCCTTCATCAGGCTCCTCAACTTGGCCCAACACAGACGAGACCCCTTCATCAGGCTCCTCTCTTGATCCGACACAGAAGAGACCCCTTCATCAATCTTCTCACCTTGGCCCGACATAGAAGAAACCCCTTCATCAGGCTCCTCACCTTGGCCCGACACAGAAGAGTCCCCTTCATCAGGATCCTTACCTTGGCCCGACACAGAAGAGACGCCTTCACCAGGCTCCTCACCTTGGCCTGACACAGAAGAGACCCCTTCATCAGGTTCCTCCCTTGGCCCGACACAGAAGAGCCCCCTACATCAGGATCCTCACCTTGACCCGACACAGAAGAGACCCCTTCATCAGGCTCCTCCATTGGCCCGACACAGAAGAGGCCCCTTCATCAGGCTCCTCCCTTGGCCCTCCCTTGGCCCGACACAGAGGAGACCCCTTTATCAGAATCCTAACCTTGGCCCGACACAGAAGAGTCCCCTTCATCAGGCTCCTCACCTTGGCCCGACACAAGGAGACCCCTTCATCAGGCTCCTTGCCTTGGCCCGACACAAGGAGACCCCTTCATCAGGCACCTTGCCTTGGCCCGACACAGAAGAGATCCCTTCCTCAGGCTCCTCACCTTGGCCTGACACAGAAGAGACCCTTTCATCAGGCTCCTCCCTTGACCCGACACAGAAGAGCCCCCTACATCAGGATCCTCACCTTGACCCGACACAGAAGAGACCCCTCCATCAGGCTCCTCCACTGGCCCGACACAGAAGAGACCCCTTCATCAGGCTCCTCCATTGGCCCGACACAGAAGAGCCCCCTTCATCAGGATCCTCACCTTGGTCCGACACAGAAGAGACCCCTTCATCAGGCTCCACACCTTGGCCCGTCACAGAAGAGAGCCCTTTAACAGGCTCCTCCCTTGGTCCGACTCAGAAGAGACCCCTTCATCAGGCTCCTCACCTTGGCCCAAAACAAGGAGACTCCTTCATCAAGGTCCTCACCTTGGGCTGACACAGAAGAGACCCCTTCATCTGGCTCCTCACCTTGGCCCGACACAGAAGAGACCCCTTCATCAGTCTCCTCACCTTGGCCCTACACAGAAGAGACCCCTTCATCAGGCTCCTCACCTTGGCCCGACACAGAAGAGACCCCTTCATCAGGCTCCTCAACTTGGCCCGACACAGAAGAGACGCTTTCAATAGGCTCCTCACCTTGGCCCGACACAAGGAGACCCCTTCATCAGGCTCCTCACCTTGGCCCAACACAGAGGAGACCCCTTCATCAGGCTCCTCTCCTTGGCCCGACACAAAAGAGACCCCTTCATAAGGCTCCTCACCTTGGCCCGACCCAGAAGAGACCCCTTCATCAGGCTCCTCAACTTGGCCCAACACAGACAAGACCCCTTCATCAGGCTCCTCTCTTGACCCGACACAGAAGAGACCCCTTCATCAATCTCCTCACCTTGGCCCGACATAGAAGAAACCCCTTCATCAGGCTCCTCACCTTGGCCCGACACCGAAGAGCCCCCTTCATCAGGATCCTTACCCTGGCCCGACACAGAAGAGACGCCTTCATCAGGCTCCTCACCTTGGTCTGACACAGAAGAGACCCTTTCATCAGGCTCCTCCCTTGACCCGACACAGAAGAGCCCCCTACATCAGGATCCTCACCTTGACCCGACACAGAAGAGACCCCTTCATCAGGCTCCTCCATTGGCCCGACACAGAAGAGCCCCCTTCATCAGGATCCTCACCTTGGTCCGACACAGAAGAGACCCCTTCATCAGGCTCCACACCTTGGCCCGTCACAGAAGAGAGCCCTTTAACAGGCTCCTCCCTTGGTCCGACTCAGAAGAGACCCCTTCATCAGGCTCCTCACCTAGGCCCAAAACAAGGAGACTCCTTTATCAAGGTCCTCACCTTGGGCTGACACAGAAGAGACCCCTTCATCTGGCTCCTCACCTTGGCCCGACACAGAAGAGACCCCTTCATCAGTCTCCTCACCTTGGCCCTACACAGAAGAGACCCCTTCATCAGGCTCCTCACCTTGGCCCGACACAGAAGAGACCCCTTCATCAGGCTCCTCAACTTGGCCCGACACAGAAGAGACGCTTTCAATAGGCTCCTCACCTTGGCCCGACACAAGGAGACCCCTTCATCAGGCTCCTCACCTTGGCCCAACACAGAGGAGACCCCTTCATCAGGCTCCTCTCCTTGGCCCGACACAAAAGAGACCCCTTCATAAGGCTCCTCACCTTGGCCCGACCCAGAAGAGACCCCTTCATCAGGCTCCTCAACTTGGCCCAACACAGACAAGACCCCTTCATCAGGCTCCTCTCTTGACCCGACACAGAAGAGACCCCTTCATCAATCTCCTCACCTTGGCCCGACATAGAAGAAACCCCTTCATCAGGCTCCTCACCTTGGCCCGACACCGAAGAGCCCCCTTCATCAGGATCCTTACCCTGGCCCGACACAGAAGAGACGCCTTCATCAGGCTCCTCACCTTGGCCTGACACAGAAGAGACCCTTTCATCAGGCTCCTCCCTTGACCCGACACAGAAGAGCCCCCTACATCAGGATCCTCACCTTGACCCGACACAGAAGAGACCCCTTCATCAGGCTCCTCCATTGGCCCGACACAGAAGAGGCCCCTTCATCAGGCTCCTCCCTTTGCCCTCCCTTGGACCGACACAGAAGAGACCCTTTCAATAGGCTCCTCACCTTGGCCCGACACAGGAGACCCTTCATCAGACTCCTCACCTTGGCCCAACACAGAGGAGACCCCTTCATCAGGCTCCTCACATTGGCCCGACACAGAAGAGACCCCTTCATCAGGCTCCTCACCTTGGCCCGACACAGAAGCGACCCCTTTATCAGGCTCCTCAACTTGGCCCAACGCAGAAGAGACCCGTTCATCAGGCCCCTCTCTTGACCCGACACAGAAGAGACCCCTTCATCAATCTCCTCACCTTGGCCCGACATAGAAGAAACCCCTTCATCAGGCTCCTCACCTTGGCCCAACACAGAAGAGCCCCCTTCATCAGGCTCCTCACCTTGGCCCGACACAGAAGAGACGCCTTCATCAGGCTCCTCACCTTGACCCGACAAAGAAGAGACCCCTTCATCAGGCTCCTCCCTTGGCCTGACTCAGAAGAGCCCCCTTCATCAGGCTCCTCCCTAGGCCCTCCCTTGGCCCGACAGAGAGGAGACCCTTTCATCAGGCTCCTCACCTTGGCCTGACACAGAAGAGACCCCTTCATCAGGCTCCTCACCTTGGCCCGACACAAGGAGACCCCTTCAGCAGGCTCCTCACCTTGGCCCGACACAGAAGTGACCCCTTCATCAGGCTCCTTACCTTGGCCCGACACAGCAGAGACCCCTTCATCAGGCTCCTCACATTGGCCTGACACAGAAGAGACCCCTTCATCAGGCTCCTCAACTTGGCCGGACACAGAAGAGACCCCTTCATCAGGCTCCTCACCTTGGCCTGACACAGAAGAGACCCCTTCATCAGGCTCCTCACCTTGGCCCGACACAGAAGAGATCCATTCATCAGGCTCCTAAACTTGGCTCAACACAGAAGAGACCCCTTCATCAGGCTACTTCTTTGGCCCGACACAGAAGAGACCGCTTCATCAGTCTCCTCACCTTGGTCCGACACAGAAGAGACCCCTTCATCACGCTACTCACCTTGGCCCGACACAGAAGAGCCCCCTTCATCAGGATCCTCACCTTGGTCCGACACAGAAGAGACCCCTTCAATAGGCTCCTCACCTTGGCCTGACACAGAAGAGACCCCTTTATCAGGCTCCTCCCTTGGTCCGACTCAGAAGAGACCCCTTCATCAGGCTCCTCACCTTGGCCCAACACAAGGAGACTCCTTCATCAAGCTCCTCACCTTGGCCTGACACGGAAGAGACCCCTTCATCAGGCTCCTCACCTTGGCCCGTCACAAGGAGGCCCCTTCATCAGGCTCCTCACCTTGGCCCAACACAGAGGAGACCCGTTCATCAGGCTCCTCACCTTGGCCCGACACAAGGAGACCCCTTCATCAGGCTCCTCTCCTTGGCCCGACACAGAAGAGACCCCTTCATCAGGCTCCTCACTTTGGCCCGACACAGAAGAGACCCCTTCATCAGGCTCCTCCCTTGGCCCGACACAGAAGAGGCCCCTTCATCAGGCTCCTCACTTGGCCCTCCCTTGGCCCGACACAGAGGAGACCCCTTTATCAGGCTCCTCACCTTGGCCTGACACAGAAGAGACCCCTTCATCAGGCTCCTCACCTTGGCCCGACACAAGGAGACCCCTTCATCAGGCTCCTCACCTTGGCCCGACACAGAAGAGACCCCTTCATCAGGCTCCTCACCTTGGCCCAACAAAGCAGAGACCCCTTCATCAGGCTCCTCACCTTGGCCCGACACAAGGAGACCCCTTCATCAGGCTCATCACCTTGGCCTGACACAGAAGTGACCCCTTAATCAGGCTCCTCAACTTGGCCCAACACAGAAGAGACCCCTTGATCAGGCTCCTCACCTTGGCCTGACACAGAAGAGACCCCTTCATCAGGCTCCTCACCTTGGCCCGACACAGAAGAGACCCCTTCATCAGGCTCCTCACCTTGGCCCGACACAGAAGAGACCCATTCATCAGGCTCCTAAACGTGGCCCAACACAGAAGAGACCCCTTCATCAGGCTCCTTCCTTGGCCCGACACAGAAGAGACCGCTTCATCAGTCTCCTCACCTTGGTCCGACACAGAAGAGACCCCTTCATCACTCTCCTCACCTTGGCCCGACACAGAAGAGCCCCCTTCATCAGGATCCTCACCTTGGTCTGACACAGAAGAGACCCCTTCATCAGGCTCCTCACCTTGGCCCGACACAGAAGAGATCCCTTCATCAGGCTCCTCCCTTGGCCCGACACAGAGGAGACCGCCTCATCAGGCTCCTCAACTTGGCCCGACACAGAAAAGACCCTTTCAATAGGCTCCTCACCTTGGCCCGACACAAGGAGACCCCTTCATCAGGCTCCTCACCTTGGCCCAACACAGAGGAGACCCTTTCATCAGGCTCCTCTCCTTGGCCCGACACAGAAGAGACCCCTTCATAAGGCTCCTCACCTTGGCCCGACCCAGAAGAGACCCCTTCATCAGGCTCCTCAACTTGGCCCAACACAGACGAGACCCCTTCATCAGGCTCCTCTCTTGATCCGACACAGAAGAGACCCCTTCATCAATCTTCTCACCTTGGCCCGACATAGAAGAAACCCCTTCATCAGGCTCCTCACCTTGGCCCGACACAGAAGAGTCCCCTTCATCAGGATCCTTACCTTGGCCCGACACAGAAGAGACGCCTTCACCAGGCTCCTCACCTTGGCCTGACACAGAAGAGACCCCTTCATCAGGTTCCTCCCTTGGCCCGACACAGAAGAGCCCCCTACATCAGGATCCTCACCTTGACCCGACACAGAAGAGACCCCTTCATCAGGCTCCTCCATTGGCCCGACACAGAAGAGGCCCCTTCATCAGGCTCCTCCCTTGGCCCTCCCTTGGCCCGACACAGAGGAGACCCCTTTATCAGAATCCTCACCTTGGCCCGACACAGAAGAGTCCCCTTCATCAGGCTCCTCACCTTGGCCCGACACAAGGAGACCCCTTCATCAGGCTCCTTGCCTTGGCCCGACACAAGGAGACCCCTTCATCAGGCACCTTGCCTTGGCCCGACACAGAAGAGATCCCTTCATCAGGCTCCTCACCTTGGCCTGACACAGAAGAGACCCTTTCATCAGGCTCCTCCCTTGACCCGACACAGAAGAGCCCCCTACATCAGGATCCTCACCTTGACCCGACACAGAAGAGACCCCTCCATCAGGCTCCTCCACTGGCCCGACACAGAAGAGACCCCTTCATCAGGCTCCTCCATTGGCCCGACACAGAAGAGCCCCCTTCATCAGGATCCTCACCTTGGTCCGACACAGAAGAGACCCCTTCATCAGGCTCCACACCTTGGCCCGTCACAGAAGAGACCCCTTCATCACGCTACTCACCTTGGCCCGACACAGAAGAGCCCCCTTCATCAGGATCCTCACCTTGGTCCGACACAGAAGAGACCCCTTCAATAGGCTTCTCACCTTGGCCTGACACAGAAGAGACCCCTTTATCAGGCTCCTCCCTTGGTCCGACTCAGAAGAGACCCCTTCATCAGGCTCCTCACCTTGGCCCAACACAAGGAGACTCCTTCATCAAGCTCCTCACCTTGGCCTGACACGGAAGAGACCCCTTCATCAGGCTCCTCACCTTGGCCCGTCACAAGGAGGCCCCTTCATCAGGCTCCTCACCTTGGCCCAACACAGAGGAGACCCGTTCATCAGGCTCCTCACCTTGGCCCGACACAAGGAGACCCCTTCATCAGGCTCCTCTCCTTGGCCCGACACAGAAGAGACCCCTTCATCAGGCTCCTCACTTTGGCCCGACACAGAAGAGACCCCTTCATCAGGCTCCTCCCTTGGCCCGACACAGAAGAGGCCCCTTCATCAGGCTCCTCACTTGGCCCTCCCTTGGCCCGACACAGAGGAGACCCCTTTATCAGGCTCCTCACCTTGGCCTGACACAGAAGAGACCCCTTCATCAGGCTCCTCACCTTGGCCCGACACAAGGAGACCCCTTCATCAGGCTCCTCACCTTGGCCCGACACAGAAGAGACCCCTTCATCAGGCTCCTCACCTTGGCCCAACAAAGCAGAGACCCCTTCATCAGGCTCCTCACCTTGGCCCGACACAAGGAGACCCCTTCATCAGGCTCATCACCTTGGCCTGACACAGAAGTGACCCCTTAATCAGGCTCCTCAACTTGGCCCAACACAGAAGAGACCCCTTGATCAGGCTCCTCACCTTGGCCTGACACAGAAGAGACCCCTTCATCAGGCTCCTCACCTTGGCCCGACACAGAAGAGACCCCTTCATCAGGCTCCTCACCTTGGCCCGACACAGAAGAGACCCATTCATCAGGCTCCTAAACGTGGCCCAACACAGAAGAGACCCCTTCATCAGGCTCCTTCCTTGGCCCGACACAGAAGAGACCGCTTCATCAGTCTCCTCACCTTGGTCCGACACAGAAGAGACCCCTTCATCACTCTCCTCACCTTGGCCCGACACAGAAGAGCCCCCTTCATCAGGATCCTCACCTTGGTCTGACACAGAAGAGACCCCTTCATCAGGCTCCTCACCTTGGCCCGACACAGAAGAGATCCCTTCATCAGGCTCCTCCCTTGGCCCGACACAGAGGAGACCGCCTCATCAGGCTCCTCAACTTGGCCCGACACAGAAAAGACCCTTTCAATAGGCTCCTCACCTTGGCCCGACACAAGGAGACCCCTTCATCAGGCTCCTCACCTTGGCCCAACACAGAGGAGACCCTTTCATCAGGCTCCTCTCCTTGGCCCGACACAGAAGAGACCCCTTCATAAGGCTCCTCACCTTGGCCCGACCCAGAAGAGACCCCTTCATCAGGCTCCTCAACTTGGCCCAACACAGACGAGACCCCTTCATCAGGCTCCTCTCTTGATCCGACACAGAAGAAACCCCTTCATCAATCTTCTCACCTTGGCCCGACATAGAAGAAACCCCTTCATCAGGCTCCTCACCTTGGCCCGACACAGAAGAGTCCCCTTCATCAGGATCCTTACCTTGGCCCGACACAGAAGAGACGCCTTCACCAGGCTCCTCACCTTGGCCTGACACAGAAGAGACCCCTTCATCAGGTTCCTCCCTTGGCCCGACACAGAAGAGCCCCCTACATCAGGATCCTCACCTTGACCCGACACAGAAGAGACCCCTTCATCAGGCTCCTCCATTGGCCCGACACAGAAGAGGCCCCTTCATCAGGCTCCTCCCTTGGCCCTCCCTTGGCCCGACACAGAGGAGACCCCTTTATCAGAATCCTCACCTTGGCCCGACACAGAAGAGTCCCCTTCATCAGGCTCCTCACCTTGGCCCGACACAAGGAGACCCCTTCATCAGGCTCCTTGCCTTGGCCCGACACAAGGAGACCCCTTCATCAGGCACCTTGCCTTGGCCCGACACAGAAGAGATCCCTTCATCAGGCTCCTCACCTTGGCCTGACACAGAAGAGACCCTTTCATCAGGCTCCTCCCTTGACCCGACACAGAAGAGCCCCCTACATCAGGATCCTCACCTTGACCCGACACAGAAGAGACCCCTCCATCAGGCTCCTCCACTGGCCCGACACAGAAGAGACCCCTTCATCAGGCTCCTCCATTGGCCCGACACAGAAGAGCCCCCTTCATCAGGATCCTCACCTTGGTCCGACACAGAAGAGACCCCTTCATCAGGCTCCACACCTTGGCCCGTCACAGAAGAGAGCCCTTTAACAGGCTCCTCCCTTGGTCCGACTCAGAAGAGACCCCTTCATCAGGCTCCTCACCTTGGCCCAAAACAAGGAGACTCCTTCATCAAGGTCCTCACCTTGGGCTGACACAGAAGAGACCCCTTCATCTGGCTCCTCACCTTGGCCCGACACAGAAGAGACCCCTTCATCAGTCTCCTCACCTTGGCCCTACACAGAAGAGACCCCTTCATCAGGCTCCTCACCTTGGCCCGACACAGAAGAGACCCCTTCATCAGGCTCCTCAACTTGGCCCGACACAGAAGAGACGCTTTCAATAGGCTCCTCACCTTGGCCCGACACAAGGAGACCCCTTCATCAGGCTCCTCACCTTGGCCCAACACAGAGGAGACCCCTTCATCAGGCTCCTCTCCTTGGCCCGACACAAAAGAGACCCCTTCATAAGGCTCCTCACCTTGGCCCGACCCAGAAGAGACCCCTTCATCAGGCTCCTCAACTTGGCCCAACACAGACAAGACCCCTTCATCAGGCTCCTCTCTTGACCCGACACAGAAGAGACCCCTTCATCAATCTCCTCACCTTGGCCCGACATAGAAGAAACCCCTTCATCAGGCTCCTCACCTTGGCCCGACACCGAAGAGCCCCCTTCATCAGGATCCTTACCCTGGCCCGACACAGAAGAGACGCCTTCATCAGGCTCCTCACCTTGGCCTGACACAGAAGAGACCCTTTCATCAGGCTCCTCCCTTGACCCGACACAGAAGAGCCCCCTACATCAGGATCCTCACCTTGACCCGACACAGAAGAGACCCCTTCATCAGGCTCCTCCATTGGCCCGACACAGAAGAGCCCCCTTCATCAGGATCCTCACCTTGGTCCGACACAGAAGAGACCCCTTCATCAGGCTCCACACCTTGGCCCGTCACAGAAGAGAGCCCTTTAACAGGCTCCTCCCTTGGTCCGACTCAGAAGAGACCCCTTCATCAGGCTCCTCACCTTGGCCCAAAACAAGGAGACTCCTTCATCAAGGTCCTCACCTTGGGCTGACACAGAAGAGACCCCTTCATCTGGCTCCTCACCTTGGCCCGACACAGAAGAGACCCCTTCATCAGTCTCCTCACCTTGGCCCTACACAGAAGAGACCCCTTCATCAGGCTCCTCACCTTGGCCCGACACAGAAGAGACCCCTTCATCAGGCTCCTCAACTTGGCCCGACACAGAAGAGACGCTTTCAATAGGCTCCTCACCTTGGCCCGACACAAGGAGACCCCTTCATCAGGCTCCTCACCTTGGCCCAACACAGAGGAGACCCCTTCATCAGGCTCCTCTCCTTGGCCCGACACAAAAGAGACCCCTTCATAAGGCTCCTCACCTTGGCCCGACCCAGAAGAGACCCCTTCATCAGGCTCCTCAACTTGGCCCAACACAGACAAGACCCCTTCATCAGGCTCCTCTCTTGACCCGACACAGAAGAGACCCCTTCATCAATCTCCTCACCTTGGCCCGACATAGAAGAAACCCCTTCATCAGGCTCCTCACCTTGGCCCGACACCGAAGAGCCCCCTTCATCAGGATCCTTACCCTGGCCCGACACAGAAGAGACGCCTTCATCAGGCTCCTCACCTTGGCCTGACACAGAAGAGACCCTTTCATCAGGCTCCTCCCTTGACCCGACACAGAAGAGCCCCCTACATCAGGATCCTCACCTTGACCCGACACAGAAGAGACCCCTTCATCAGGCTCCTCCATTGGCCCGACACAGAAGAGGCCCCTTCATCAGGCTCCTCCCTTTGCCCTCCCTTGGACCGACACAGAAGAGACCCTTTCAATAGGCTCCTCACCTTGGCCCGACACAGGAGACCCTTCATCAGACTCCTCACCTTGGCCCAACACAGAGGAGACCCCTTCATCAGGCTCCTCACATTGGCCCGACACAGAAGAGACCCCTTCATCAGGCTCCTCACCTTGGCCCGACACAGAAGCGACCCCTTTATCAGGCTCCTCAACTTGGCCCAACGCAGAAGAGACCCGTTCATCAGGCCCCTCTCTTGACCCGACACAGAAGAGACCCCTTCATCAATCTCCTCACCTTGGCCCGACATAGAAGAAACCCCTTCATCAGGCTCCTCACCTTGGCCCAACACAGAAGAGCCCCCTTCATCAGGCTCCTCACCTTGGCCCGACACAGAAGAGACGCCTTCATCAGGCTCCTCACCTTGACCCGACAAAGAAGAGACCCCTTCATCAGGCTCCTCCCTTGGCCTGACTCAGAAGAGCCCCCTTCATCAGGCTCCTCCCTAGGCCCTCCCTTGGCCCGACAGAGAGGAGACCCTTTCATCAGGCTCCTCACCTTGGCCTGACACAGAAGAGACCCCTTCATCAGGCTCCTCACCTTGGCCCGACACAAGGAGACCCCTTCAGCAGGCTCCTCACCTTGGCCCGACACAGAAGTGACCCCTTCATCAGGCTCCTTACCTTGGCCCGACACAGCAGAGACCCCTTCATCAGGCTCCTCACATTGGCCTGACACAGAAGAGACCCCTTCATCAGGCTCCTCAACTTGGCCGGACACAGAAGAGACCCCTTCATCAGGCTCCTCACCTTGGCCTGACACAGAAGAGACCCCTTCATCAGGCTCCTCACCTTGGCCCGACACAGAAGAGATCCATTCATCAGGCTCCTAAACTTGGCTCAACACAGAAGAGACCCCTTCATCAGGCTACTTCTTTGGCCCGACACAGAAGAGACCGCTTCATCAGTCTCCTCACCTTGGTCCGACACAGAAGAGACCCCTTCATCACGCTACTCACCTTGGCCCGACACAGAAGAGCCCCCTTCATCAGGATCCTCACCTTGGTCCGACACAGAAGAGACCCCTTCAATAGGCTCCTCACCTTGGCCTGACACAGAAGAGACCCCTTTATCAGGCTCCTCCCTTGGTCCGACTCAGAAGAGACCCCTTCATCAGGCTCCTCACCTTGGCCTGACACGGAAGAGACCCCTTCATCAGGCTCCTCACCTTGGCCCGTCACAAGGAGGCCCCTTCATCAGGCTCCTCACCTTGGCCCAACACAGAGGAGACCCGTTCATCAGGCTCCTCACCTTGGCCCGACACAAGGAGACCCCTTCATCAGGCTCCTCTCCTTGGCCCGACACAGAAGAGACCCCTTCATCAGGCTCCTCACTTTGGCCCGACACAGAAGAGACCCCTTCATCAGGCTCCTCCCTTGGCCCGACACAGAAGAGGCCCCTTCATCAGGCTCCTCACTTGGCCCTCCCTTGGCCCGACACAGAGGAGACCCCTTTATCAGGCTCCTCACCTTGGCCTGACACAGAAGAGACCCCTTCATCAGGCTCCTCACCTTGGCCCGACACAAGGAGACCCCTTCATCAGGCTCCTCACCTTGGCCCGACACAGAAGAGACCCCTTCATCAGGCTCCTCACCTTGGCCCAACAAAGCAGAGACCCCTTCATCAGGCTCCTCACCTTGGCCCGACACAAGGAGACCCCTTCATCAGGCTCATCACCTTGGCCTGACACAGAAGTGACCCCTTAATCAGGCTCCTCAACTTGGCCCAACACAGAAGAGACCCCTTGATCAGGCTCCTCACCTTGGCCTGACACAGAAGAGACCCCTTCATCAGGCTCCTCACCTTGGCCCGACACAGAAGAGACCCCTTCATCAGGCTCCTCACCTTGGCCCGACACAGAAGAGACCCATTCATCAGGCTCCTAAACGTGGCCCAACACAGAAGAGACCCCTTCATCAGGCTCCTTCCTTGGCCCGACACAGAAGAGACCGCTTCATCAGTCTCCTCACCTTGGTCCGACACAGAAGAGACCCCTTCATCACTCTCCTCACCTTGGCCCGACACAGAAGAGCCCCCTTCATCAGGATCCTCACCTTGGTCTGACACAGAAGAGACCCCTTCATCAGGCTCCTCACCTTGGCCCGACACAGAAGAGATCCCTTCATCAGGCTCCTCCTTTGGCCCGACACAGAAGAGACCCCTTTATCAGGCTCCTCCCTTGGCCCGACTCAGAAGAGACCCCTGCATCAGGCTCCTCATCTTGGCTCAACTCAAGGAGACCCCTTCATCAGGCTCCTCACCTTGGCCCAACACAGAGGAGACCCCTTCATCAGACTCCTCACCTTGGCCAGACACAAGGAGACCCCTTCATCAGTCTCCTCACCCTGGCCCAAATAGACCCCTTCATCAGGCTCCTCACCTTGGCCTGACACAGAAGAGACCCCTTCATCACTCTCCTCACCTTGGCCCGACACAGAAGAGCCCCCTTCATCAGGATCCTCACCTTGGTCTGACACAGAAGAGACCCCTTCATCAGGCTCCCCACCTTAGCCCGACACAGAAGAGATCCCTTCATCAGGCTCCTCCTTTGGCCCGACACAGAAGAGACCCCTTTATCAGGCTCCTCCCTTGGCCCGACTCAGAAGAGGCCCCTGCATCAGGCTCCTCATCTTGGCTCAACTCAAGGAGACCCCTTCATCAGGCTCCTCACCTTGGCCCAACACAGAGGAGACCCCTTCATCAGACTCCTCACCTTGGCCAGACACAAGGAGACCCCTTTATCAGTCTCCTCACCCTGGCCCAAAGAGACCCCTTCATCAGGCTCCTCACCTTGGCCTGACACAGAAGAGACCCCTTCATCAGGCTCCTCACCATGGCCCGTCACAGAAGAGATCCCTTCATCAGGCTCCTCACCTTGGCCCGACGAGACCTCTTCATCAGGCTCCTCACCTTGGCCCGACACAGAAGAGACCCCTTCATCAGGCTCCTCACCATGGCCCGACACAGAAGAGATCTCTATGTCCTCTTCCACTCCCTGTCTCACCCGAACCTAACACAAAAGGCTCCACCCTTCCAAGGTTGCTCGAAACAGAAGAGACTCCTAGCCAGTGGTGGCTTCTCCGTTGAGGCGGAAGAGTGTTGCCCAACTGCTCTCTGAGCAGTGCAAAAAGGAATAACAAGCATTTGCAATGCAATAGGTCTCGTATTTACGCGACTTTAAGCTATTGGCTTTGTAAATGACTATGCCTTTTATTTATGTTTTAAAAATGAAAACAAAAATAAAAGGCATTATCATTTGCAATGTCAATAGCTCAAACTTGCGTAAATGCGAGACCTATTGCATTGCAAATGCTTGTTTTAAGAGGCAAGAGAGAAAGGACTGTCCGGGAGCTCAGCCTCTTTGCCTTAAAGCAGTTCAGCATATTGTGTAAGTTTGTCAGTTGGCAGCCTGCTTGCTTCCCATACTTTCGGGTTTAGACGCATGCATTAAACAGTGTTCTCCGAGAGGCGCTTCCCAGCTCCACAGCACTCTTTCCGTTTTTAGGTCTCGCTGAGCCCAGCGCATGCGCTGGCTCGAAGAGACCTTTTGTATGTGGGAATTTCAAAGTGCTGCTGGCTGGCCTAATGCTTGCGTTCACGCGATCGTGCACGCGCGCAGCTGGCAGCCAGCAGCACTTTGAAAACTCGTGCATCATCGCGATCACTTTCGCTTTCAGAGCGATCGCGATCACGATGACGCACGCGCACACGCAACTCCCGCTTCTCCCCCTCCCCCACCACATATTGTGTCTCCAGCCGCTCGCGCGCGGCGAACGCTTGTTTATAACTGTCCCTTAGATGCATGCACTCCACAGACCAGCTGGTCACTTTACAATACCTCCCAAAGAGAATACGGCTTTGTCATCATCATAAAGCTTCAAATTACTCTATCATTAAAGCTTCCAACCAGCCTTTGCATATGCAGGTTAACCAAATGCACACGTTTACATTTCTTTCGGGTAGCAGGCACCCTGGCCCAAAGGTTTGTTTCTTGGTCAGCAGTCTGCGTCTTCCTCAGCTTCACAGCACAGACTACCCCACTTCAAGAGGCATCTCAAATTCAGAATTTATGCCTTTTAACATGAGGTAGTGAAACTGTTTTGCCAACCTAAAGTATGAGCAAGTCGGGCCTCTCAAAACCTGCCCACTTTGACCTTTGGTCTTCATGCACAGCTTGCCTAGGCGCACATAAGTATCCATACAAAGATTTTGCGAAGAAACATGGATATGTTTTGTGTGCATTCTTGTACATCTCTGTGATTGTGTGTTGATATTTATGTACGAATCTGCGCAGGTATGCATGCAAAGTACATTCATAAATGGTTGTGCATAGGTACCGGTGCTGACGGTTTGTATAAATGCATATGGACTTCATGTCCATACTGCAGTTCGAGTTTTGCACAGATCATGCATCACTGATCGGTAGTGCATAGCTTTTCACGCGTAGAATATAATTGTGAGTATCAATGTGTAGTGTGGGGTTTTCAGACATAGATGGGACACAGAAGTATACGCAAAGGATGTCCATGTATAGAGGGCGTATGACACATGCAAATAGTGTAGATGCTTGAGAGTATAGATGTCAGTGTTTAGGTTTGAGTTGGTAATTATGTTTATTCATGTATTGGTGTTATCTGTTAATTTGCTCGGGAATGTGTATTAGTAAAAACACATGAAAAGTTTGTGCATGTCAAAGTTGCGTGACTGTGCATGGAAAGAGGGAGGTGTTGGAAATCATGTACCTAGTGTCCATCCAACGATTGTGTTAACGCATCCATGAAATGATTTATCGAGGGATTGTTGTGGACTAGTCTTTGCAACTCTTCGAACTGAGTAATAGTTGTCCAAGAATGGGATAAATCGCCATGCAATGTTGGGGTAATGTCTTATGTAATGAAAGCTGATCAGCGTATAAATGCTGGCTGACTTTCGGATAGGCCTTAAAAGGCCTTCGCGTTGCTCTTTCTTCTTTGGTGCTTTGAAGTAACATTTGAGTGGTGTAAGTAATCAACATATCCTTCCAGTCTTCCTTTTCCAGCTCTCTGAGGCTTTCTCGTGCTATTGATCCCCACTTCATTTCAGCCACACACCTGCAGGGCCACTGGAATTATATGACTCCGCGGCCTCAGCTTTTTTTCGCAAAATTATGGATTTGTTGAATTTGCGACATAATCCATCCTTCGCTGCATAATCTACAGTTTGTTGTTTCTAGCTCAAACCAATCAAATGTGTTCACGCCAGTGGACTGCCCTTCACAAAGTTTAACTGATTATCTTTTAGTTGCTTATTTCTGTATTTGATTGTGAAACTGGCGCTTGTGAGGTAAAAATGTTGCCCCGGCAGTATTACCATGGGTAAAAATTAAAATAATGAAATAATGCTATCTCAAAATGTGCCGCATTATGTTGCATAGTTTGACTCTTCTTGCTCCATAATTTACTGAACCCTGCCACATAATTTGGTGCTCTCCTGCTGCATAATTCCAGTGGTCCCTGTAACGTGCTATAACATACCTCTGGCATTACACAGGGGATTTGGAAAATCACAATTCTTTAAAGAAGTGTCTAACTCCTGGGTACTCGCAAACATTTTACCGAGGGCCGCAAAGATGCCATCAGCGTGATGATTGGGGGGAGAGGGGAGGTGCAAGATGGCTTTGAAAGTAAAGGTGTGCTTAAAGTTAAGTGGCGCTGGAAAACCTAGACACTTCGGGGCAGATTTATGTTAACTGGCGCATCCCTGCATATCAGCAGGGATGCGGCAATTATTATGCGCCACCATGGATGCGCCGCATTTATAATGCGGCGCACCATGGGGCAAAAACGGCACAGATGCGTGACGCATCTGTGCCGTAAAAGTGGCGCATTGCTGGAGTTGCGTCGCAAGCGCGATGCAGCTCCAGCAGTGCTCTGGGGGGCCCTATCTGTACAATGCTGCGTCAATCCTTACGCCTGCTTCAAGCAGGCGCAGGGATTTGACGCAGCATGGGCCTAAAAGTGACTGAGTGAAATCTTGTAGATTTCACTAAGCCACTTTTAGGAGGCGTTCCTGCGCCGGAACGCCCCCACCTGCCCTGGAACGCCTACATGTGGCGCAGGGCTTTACAACGTGACGCATCTCCCAGATGCGTCACGTTGTAAATACCCCGCACCATGG
Source organism: Triturus cristatus (assembly GCF_964204655.1). Taxonomy (NCBI): domain Eukaryota; kingdom Metazoa; phylum Chordata; class Amphibia; order Caudata; family Salamandridae; genus Triturus; species Triturus cristatus. The sequence goes on from NC_140594.1 coordinate 1,154,665,095, forward strand.
CGCAGGATTTGCGCCGCTGCTGCGTCACAAATGTGACGCAACAGCGGCGCAAAAGTGGCGCAAGTGCAACATAAATCTGCCCCTTCCTTTCTTTAACTACAATTAACTTTTAAATAAAAGCTTGCCTGTATATTTAGCATATTTTTTATGTTAATGCTTTATCGAGTGAACAGCAGCCCTTTGTTGCATTTGATCAGTGGGCCGTATGTAAAGGTCACGAGGAGTGCATGCGGCCCCTACTTTGAGTATCACTGGTCCAACTTAATCGATCTGATCGCGACGTTACATTAAAGTTAATTTTCAATTTGTGAAATATTGACCAATAATTATTTTTGGTTCTTGCAATGAAAGCGTGGCGAAGTAGATTGTAAGTATAATTATTAGTCATATAGTCACAAACATTAGCATGGTTGGAAATAATGGAGACCTTTTCATCTTCATGCTTTGTTTTATTGCACAAGTATATTCATGCATTTTGTGTGGGTGGTGGTTACTCTATGTTGAACGCCTGTAAAAACAAACATTGGCATAGCCAGTAGGTCTCGCATTTGGAACCTTATAAGTTTAGCCATGCATTTTTGACATTGCAAATAACAGTGCCTTTTATTTTTGTTTTTAAAACATAAATAAAAGGCATTGTCATTTGCAATGCCAATAGCATAAACTCGCGTAAATGATAGTCCTATTGCATTGCAAATGCTTGTTATACCTTGGGATGATGAGCCGCTGGGTGAGTCTGCCGCAGCTCTCAGCAGTAGGTGCACTCGCACACCGAGCTTCCTATCCATCTTTCCAGGTTTCACCTCACCTTACTGGCAGTGTACGTGGGAGGCTGAGAAGCACCAAAACATGGTCTGTCATCTGAAACAAACCGAAACAGTGAATTGCGCTTCCGGCTTTGCTTTTCCTGAGCTGCAGCATCACCCCCAGGAAGTCCCCAGGAAGGTGTTGGACATTTATTCCACCTTTCCTTGTGATGCCAGAACGGGCTCCAATAAGCTCCCCCCCCACGAGGAAGTCAGCTGGGGGGAAGAGAAGGAAGGGATCCTGCACCGGCCAGACTATTGGCTAGTTCTATGAGTTTCTTAGCCCCCTATGTTAGACACATACTCTCCCTATCCTTCGACGCAGGCAAGGTTCCGCCTGGGTGGAAACAAGCAGTTGTGCTACCCCTAAAAAAAAAACCTAAAATTAGTGCTATTCAGCTTAACAACCTACGCCCAATCTTGGCTAGAATCATTCCTGACTGACCGCAGTTTCTATGTGGAGCGAGGGGGCAACAGGTCAGATGTCTTTGATCTCAGGCAGGGAGTCCCTCAAGGCTCTAGCCTCAGCCCCACCCTGTTCAACTTATATGTTACACCTGTGGCGCTCATTGCTGAGCGGTATGGGGTTGAGGTAGTAACATATGCCGATGATACTCAGCTGGTTGTTGCTCTGACCCAGCCAGCTGAGCAGGCTGCTAGAAAGTTTACTTCCTGTCTTCAAGACCTTTCAGTTTGGATGGCCAGCAATTGCCTCCGCCTGAACGGTGATAAGACAGAGGTACTTATCGTCGGCAGATCTCCCTCAGTTTGGACCTCGGCCTGGTGGCCGCAGGCCTTGGGACCTCTACCGATCCCAAGGGATCAGGTGAAGAATTTAGGCTTTTGGATTGATTCAAACCTGACTTTTGATTACCACTCCCGGTGTGTCTCTGGCACCTGCTTTGCTATCCTCCGTAAGCTGAGAAAGACGCTCGATTTGCTCCCGGAATCAGCTAGGAAAACCCTGGTACATGCCCTAGTCACCTCCAGGTTGGACTATGGGAACGTACTTTATCTGGGAGCAAATGCAAGCTGCCATCGTAGACTCCAGCCTATCCAAAATGCCGCCGCTCGCTTGGTACTCCGGCTACCAAGAAGAGCTCCTTCGAAAAAAGCCTTGGAGAAATTACACCGGCTTCCTATTAAGGAGCGAGTTGATTTCAAGGCCTTATGCATTGCCCACAGGATAGTTCAGGGGAAATGCCCGGGCTTCTTGCGCAACCTGCACCTTCCTTATATTCCTGCTCGACAGTTGCGCTCCCTTGATGCTGGACTCCTCTCAGTCCCCAGAATAAAGAAGGCTAGGATGGGAGGAAGATCGTTCCGCTCCTTAACTGCCCGTAGATGGAACACCCTCCCCCTCCGACTACGGGCAGAATCATCAGAACTGATTTTTCGGAAGGAGCTGAAGACGTTTCTCTTCCCCAAGGGCTAACTTTCTGCTTTTGGTTTTGTTGGGTGGGTGCTGCTGCAATCCTTGATAGCGCGGGGACACACTGGTAAGTGTAACCAGGCGCTCTACAAATTCAGAAATAAATAAATAAATAAATAAATAAATATCTCCTCTGCCAGTGCTCCCCAGCCCATCAGAGCCTCACCCCCCAGGAGGCACCAGGGGCAGGGCACAGGCCTGCAGCTGTGGACGCCTGCCGTGCACATCTGGATGGATCCCCTGCTGGAGTGGGGCGGGTCTGACAGACTCCACCTCAAGCTCCTGGGCCGGGACAGGAGCAGTGAGGGCCTTGGGGCAGTACTCCTGTCCCGTGCAGGGGGCGATTGGTCACACTCGCGGTAGGGACATCCAGTCTGTTAAGGAAGAATGGGAGGGGTGTTACAGGGCGTGGGACGGGTGGGGAGTCCTCTCGATTTTTTACATCTTAATGCTCGATTGGGACTTCAGCAAAGGTATTAGGACATGCACTTGTGAAGGAGAGACGAGATTGTGGGACGTGGTGCAACTTTTTATGTTCCAAACCAAATGTAGTGCGCTCACAGCTGTGCTTACGTATGGGGGCACAGACAGGACTCTTGGGGAATACTTAAGTGCCATTGAGTGCAAAGGCGAGGGCTCACTTGACTAGAAGTGCAAATAATGGCATACCGCAAAGCATGCTGGGAGACCGGCCTCCGCGCAGTGGCATGCTGCATTTCATTCTCAGTAGTCAGTAGGAGGCTGGTGCGTGGCTCCCACGTCACAGCTCCAGCACTCACAGATCCGTGTTACATAGAATCCTTGGTCCAGCCAACCACTGTACGCACGCGCAGTGCTTTGCAGGGCCTGTATACACCATGTCACCTGTCGCACACAGCAGCTTGTGTCTTTTCTCTCAAGGAGTGATACAGTGTACACTTTTCAGACTGTCAGACAGACACTGCTCATTCACTACTGTGTCAGAACTGTAGGCGCGCTCCTGTAAACACGGCAATTCACACCAGACAAACATGCAGCGCCACCTCCCACTGCAGGGGCAGACAGGTGGGGAGAATGATTGTCTAGCAAATAAACCGGCCTGACTTCACCATGCTTATCAGTGTCGCCTAGCTCCTCGCACATGGGGCTAACCGTCCCCAGCGCCTATCGCTGTCTGGCCCGCCCTCACATAATGTATATTTACCTCCAATCACCTTCCACCTGTATTTGTTTTTACTAGTCCTCCCTTGATTTCCACTCGCAGCCTGGCTGCAGCCCTGGGGAGCTCGCGGGGTCAGGGCAAAGAGACAGGGTCGTGCCCACTGCAAGCCAACTGCGCCATCACCTACCTGAAAACGGTGTTCCTCAGTGCGCCTTCCCGGGCACCTTTGCGGCGCCTAATGGCTTCTATTGATAGCCGTGTTGACTAAACAGTGCCCTCATTACACGTACCCTAAGAGGAAAGCTCATACCCAATTGGCCCTTAATTGTTGCGCCAATGATTCACCCACTCCCAGGCCCTCAATCACTCCCAGGCCCTCCGAGGGGCGGCGGAGGGGGCTCCTGGTGGGCAGCCCTGGGCCTGGCATGCGCATCGTGCGGGGTGCTGATGGGACAATTCACTACAAGAGACCCCGCCCACTCGCCGTGCACCCAGAAAAACGGGGAAAAAAGTCCCTCCGTTCGCCAGGCACAATATCTTTGTATTCTTAATATCGACCATTTATTGAGAATCATTTATGGTGGCAGAAAACCTTTGATATAGAGTGTAGAAGTGAGTTTTTGATCCCACTTATTTTAAAGCGCCAAGACGGCAAATGATGTTTTTGATTACTATAGGAGGATAAGTGCAAAGTCTGCTGAAATGGAATAATGTTTTGATATAGTGCACTGGCCAGAAAAAAAAGTTTGTAGAAAATGGCCAGAAAATGTGGAGTTACGGCCAGAGGTGCTAATTTTAGAAGTGTGGAGATAGGCTTGTTTCTCCGCAGCTTAACATCCTGTGATTCTGGGCAAATCACTTAAACTCCCGATTTGTTTTTTAAAAACACATGAATGTGCTGCTGTGTGATGTAACTGGTGCTCCTGTACACTGCTCCAGTGCATTCGGGTCAAGTTCACGCTATACAAAATGTGTAAAAAATCATAAACACTCTATTGAAAGAGTTAATTTGAAAGCGGGTCTGCATGCAATGCCGTCTGTATGTTTTTGTAATTTCGGTCAAATTCTCTCAACAGATGTGACAATGTGTAAACCAGAAAAAAACATATGCCAATATGTTGGCAGAGTGTGCTGTACAGATTTATCCATTGACTTTTTTCAACATTTCTGTTTCAGCCATTAAACACAAAATAACGAAATCACAATATTGCACCCATTTTAAAGTAGATTCCGAGAAGAAGGCGAGGCGCTACAGTCATCAAACCTCTGCTTCATGTGTGGCAGAACATACGCATGTGCATTTCCATATAGCTCCCGGTTAAGCACAGTGACGTAAGTGGGCAGGTACTGTCCGGTACTCAGTGCCTGTGTCAAGGCTCACGGGAGGTTTCCTCCTCGCAGCTCATTTGTCGCGATCACTTCCACTTCTTTCTCCCAGCAGTCGTGCCCTAAGATTAGTTGTGCCCGGAGTTGGAGAGTGTGCTGGCAACGTTGGACATCTAAGATGGCCGGCAGCACACTCGTTGTTTAGCAGTCTAGTTCTTTCCTTGTGTTTTGAGCAGCTCAGGTGAAGCGCGCGCTAACGTTCTAAGGCGCACTTCACCGAGAGCTTCACCCAAGTGAGACCTACCTCAAGTCGTCGGATAAAAGTTTAGTCAGGGAGCGTACCGGAGGCCGTCGGTCATCCTGCGTCAGTTCCCGTCACTTTGAAAACCTTCAGGTTAGTGTTCGAAGTCCGCGCATTCTCTGAGAATTGAAGTAAGCGTGCGCAGTGTACGAAGAGACGTGACTAGAAAATTCATATCGCGCAGGACCAAAAGAGTAGCGTTCGAGTTAGAAAGGCGACACTACCCTGCGAACAACCAGTACGCTTTTCCTTGTGAAGGCGCAGGGCGAAAAGAGTAGTGTTCCGGTGAAGCCCTGCGCAACCTAAAGAAAAGTAGTGTATAATTTACATTCTTTAAAAATAGTGAACTATTCGCTATTATAACAGTCATTGCAAGAATTTGAGGTAGCGCTTCATAGTTCAGCGCTACTCTAGTCAGGAAACTGCAGATAAACCGGCACAGTAATTAGCCAAAATCAACTAGAAATAATTACGCAAGTCATTTAAATCCACTTCTCTCCGTAAGACTTGATAGCTACAGAAATTCCCGATTAGTTATTATAATCTGAGTATAATGGGGCTCATCCATAGGAGAATAGAGTGAACAGGAATACAGGAAAAGAAATAAAAGAAAACTTTCCATTCATATAAACAGAAGAGATCAATTCGTCTAGTGGTGAATCCAGTCATTAAGAACCAGAGCATCCTAACACGATAATCTATCAACTTACCTTAGTGAAGAAGATTTAGGAGGAAGTCAGAAAGTAACAAGTGAGTTAGACAAAGGAGAACAAATAACTCTAAAATGATTTTGTGCTGAATGTATACTTACCTTGTTCTCTCTCCTGGAGAAATAGAATCAAGATATCCAGTACAACCTGTTAAAACAAAATAGAAACAAAAGCATTCTTTCAATCAACATACATATAGAAGAGAGGCAAGCCCATAGAAGTCATCTGATAAGACAAAAATTCCTTACTAATTTCTTATGCATAAAGACTAGAGAAAATATTAAACACTTTAAGGATGGTAAGCAATTTGTACTTAGTAATGTTTTAACTTGCAGCCTACAAGAAGAAAGAAGATTGAGGAAGAGACAGAGATTTCAAGAAGAAAGCAGAGCAGTCTCTTCTTTATCCAATTCCCCTTTCCCCCCTCAGTACTTACCCGCAAAGGATTGTAGAATAACCTGGCAGAAACGTATTGAGGGGAGCGTTGGGAAAAGGCTTCATTCTGCTCCTGTGTGGTTAATTAGAGAATCGAGTTCTGACAGCCTGCGACTCTAGAACTCGAAAGGGAGAGTACCTCAATTTCTCAGTAGGGGTGTAATAATACTTTGAATGGGAGCGTACCAGCACTTTCAAGAAGCAGACAGGTACTGGGGGGGTGGAGAAAAACCAGCACTTCCCAATGGCAGGCAGGTACTGAGTACATGCCCTTCTTTAATTTGAAAGGGACAGTACCTGTATTCTTCAGCACTGCTGCAATGCATTTAATGGGAAAATACCGTCACTTCCCAGAAGCAAGCAGCACTCTGGAAAATGAGTCCCTGCACTTCTGTATCTCCACGTAAAATACTGCATTGCATGCACTGGTCAGGCAGGAAGGTTTTCGCCTGAGTGATGCTACCCGTTCATGCATGCCATTCTGTGTCTGGTTTTCAGGTGGGAGTGTTCGTCAGGCAGTGAGTGTATTTTTTTTTACTGGTACTTACCTGGCGCGCATGATATTATCGTATTTTAATTGCAATTATATAGCGCTTACTACCTCTGACTAGGCGTCAAAGCGCTTTTCGGCGTGTAGCACGCTACCCCGGAACCCAAAAATGATTACTGAATGGGGATGTTGCTTGAACAGATGCTAATACACGCCCTCGAGAGGTCAGTGCGCCTGTCTTGTCCTGACCACTCTCCTTAACACCAGTGTGTTGCTCCTTAGATTTTCTTTCTAGTTTGTGAAAATGAGTCACCGAGCGCTGCCCTGGGACAGACAGACGCTTCCCTGTTGCTGTTATCCCAGGCTGGACATGCCCGCCACGGCCTGTAATTAGCTCCAGGCATGTGCAAACAGCCCCCCACAACGTGCACACACCATGCTCCCCCAAAGGAGCATTCCGAAATCCAAGCAACCCATTTAACAGCTCACTGAAGCCATATACAACAAGCCCACGAATGGTGCGCGCGAGATGCGTGAGCTGCTGGTGAGCGCGTTAACGAGCAGCAGCATATGTTTCCAATTATCGCGCCCGTGTCTGGGCACGATAATTGGAAACATATGCTGCTGCTGCGCGTAACAGACACCAATAGGCCATGGGCGGAGCAATGTGCCCGCCTTTGGCCAATTGCATGCTGTCTTTGTAAAAAAGACGCACACAAAGACCAATTGCTTGGCCCAAAATGAAAAGCACACGCACGAGCGTGTGCGATTCCTAGGTCAATTTCCAAACACCCTACATGAGGTCTCTCGCTGCGTGAGCAATGCTACACACTGCAACGCTAGGCGCAAGACCTAATAAAATGATAATAACACAATGCTATTCTCATTGTATTTTCCAGTACTGCCCAGTTTACCATTATCAGCATGACAGCCGCGCCGTGATTGGCTAAGGGGAGTCTGGGAGCCGGTGTGGTGCTGGGAGTCAGGAACCGAAGAGGACGGAAGAGGGATGGCAGCCTTCAGGTAAGCGATTTGTTATGTTTCTTCCCCTAAACCCCTCCCGTTTTCACAGCACTTTTTTATTAGCGTCGCCACTGCAGTCCTAGCTGCTTTGAAGTTCACAATCTTGACTCTTCTTTCAGATAAACTGAATGCGCAGTCATGGATGTCAAAACACGAAAATCCCAAAGCATCGGAAGTGACACTGCAGACCAGGTCTGTCTGTAGGGTGTTGAAGAGTGACCTGCAGTACCCGACTGTGGATAGAGGTCTGTCTGTAGGGTGCTGATGTGTGACCCGCAGTACACCACTGCGGATAGAGATCTCTGTCTCTAGGGTATTGAATGGTGACCTGCAGTACACTCCTACGGATGGAGGACTCTGTCTCTAGGGTGTTAATGGGGGACCCGCAGTGCACACCTACGGATGGAGGACTCTGTCTGTAGGGTGTTAATGGGTGACTGGAGGTCTCTGTCTTTGGGTGTTGATGAGTGACCCGCAGTACACCCCTACGGATGGAGGTCTCTCTCTAGTGTGTTAATGGGTGACCCGCATTACACCACTGGGGAGGGAGGTCTCTGTCTCTAGGGTGTTGATGAGTGACCCGCAGTACACCCCTGTGGATGGCGGTCTCTCTAGGGTGTTATTGGGTGACCTGCAGTACACCCCTGCGGGTGGAGGTCGCTCTCTAGGGTGTTGATGGGTGACCCGCAGTACACCCCTGCCGCTGGAGGTCTGTATCTCTAGGGTGTTGAAGGGTGACCCTCAGTACACCCCTGCCGCTGGAGGTCTCTCTCTGTAGGGTGCTGCGGGTGGAGGTCTCTCTGTAGGGTGTTGATTAGTGACCATAAGTACACCCCTACCGATGGAGGACTCTGACTGTTGGGTGTTGATGAGTGACCCGCATTACAACACTGGGGAGGGAGGTATCTCTGTCCTGAGGGTGTTGATGAGTGACCTGCAGTACACCCCTGTGGATGGAGGTCTCTCTCAAGGGTGTTAATGGGTGACCCGCAGTACACCCCTACCGATGGAGGACTCTGTCTGTAGGGTGTTGAAGGGTGACCCTCAGTACACCGCTGCGGATGGAGGTCTCTCTGTGTGTAGGGTGTTGAATGGTGACCCGCAGTACACCTGCGGGTGGAGGTCGCTCTCTAGGGTGTTGATGGGTGACCCGCAGTACACCCCTGCGGGTGGAGGTCTCTCTCTAGGGTGTTGACGGGTGACCCTCAGTACACCCCTAGGGATGGAGGTCTCTCTCTGACTCTGTAGGGTGCTGCGGATGGAGGTCTCTCTCTCTAGGGTGTTGATGTGTGACCCTCAGTACACCCCTGCGGGTGGAGGTCGCTCTCTAGGGTGTTGATGGGTGACCCGCAGTACACCCCTGCCGCTGGAGGTCTCTCTCTGTAGGGTGCTGCGGGTGGAGGTCTCTCTCTAGGGTGTTGACGGGTGACCCTCAGTACACGCCTAGGGATGGAGGTCTCTCTCTGTAGGGTGCTGCGGATGGACGTCTCTCTCTGTAGGGTGTTGATGGGTGACCCGCAGTACACCCCTGCCGCTGGAGGTCTGTCACTGGCTGGAGCAGCCCCGCCCCGTAGATTGACGGATCCTCTGTCCCGAGATGCTATCTGGCGCGTGCCTAGGCCTCGCGCCCTCCACGCTCCGCCGCGTGGCCCCGGGCGCTGGCTGTCAGCGCCCCCCTCTCACCAGCCCTTCCACCTTCCTCTGAACACGGGCGGGTTTCATGGCTCAACAAGCCCAGGATTTGCATGTCTGTCTGCAGCGAGGGAGCTGTCGCGAGGATGGGCCTCTGCGCATCTGACCCAGATATGGAAACATTCCTTGCATGTTTCCCGACCCAGGGCTCCTGCACCGCAAGTTACAATCTGTCGAAAGCAGTCTCAACCCTGTGCTCTGCGGCACATCAGGGGTTGGTGTGGAATAAACTGTTTCCCTGGAAGCTCATAAAGCGCGCCCTTTCTGGGGCCTGGAGGGCGCCCAAATATTATAACAGCTTTTGTGCACGAATTGTATTTTTGTTGTCTTTGTGGCTAGTCCAGCACTTCAGAGCGCTATTGAAAACACCAGCACCAACCCCTGCTCTGGTGTGTGAGGGGGGCCTTTTGATACATGTGACTTTAACCGGTCATTTGTGTAAGAGTCGGGAGTGTGGGGGCCTCCAGGTAGGCTGGTCTAGAGGGCTACCGTACTTTGTTCAGCTGTAGCGCTATGTAGACATTGCTAGGGCCTCTCGGCGCTGTGCACGTCTCCTATGTAGGCCCTTACCTCCGTATTCAGCCAAGTTTCAAGCGGGCCCGAGGTTGAGCACAAGAGATGTCTTCTGAGGTGCTTAGCTACAGGGTCTGCGGGGCAAGGAGCCATCTCTTTACAAGTTAAAACAAGCATTGGTAAGTAACAGGTCTGGCGGCGGCTGCCAGCCTTCTGGCAATTCTGGCTTTGTTTTGTCATGGTTTTTGCTAAACTTTCTTGCTTGAGACTATAACAAAAAAACAAATTGTTACATGCAAAGGTGGAATGAGTGGAAGAAAAACCTTAATGACACCAGCCAGAGACTAACGGGTGAAGTCTGGCTGAAACCTCTCTAAGGGCCTCATGTAGGTAGCCAAATACCGGTCGGTAACGGCCGATTTTCGGTAAATATGCCGTTACCGACCGGTATTCAGACAAGTGAGATGTAGGAGTCCAAAAACCACTTTTCGGTAAATATGAGGCGGTAAATACCGATTCATATTTACCGAATTCCAAAATACCGAATCAGATTTACCGAATACATAATTAACGATTCGGTAAACATGAAGTGGTAAATATGAAGTGGTAAAATTTAAAATGACATGTAGGAGCACTCGGTAATTAAGAAATCCAGGAAAATCGGTAAATAAGAGTCGGTAATTAACACGGATTGAAAGCAGGTGGTAACCATCAACAATGCATATAGGCAAACCCAAAATGCAACAGCGTGGACAACATGGCCGCCATGTACGTCATTGCAAGGCGCCTACGTCTACAGGCAGCAGGACTGAGGGTGTGGCGACGGGAGGAACAAATCTACAGACAGCGCATCACACTATTCCAGCTGACTGATGCAGAGATACATGAGAGGTACAGGCTACACCCCGAAACCATCATGGACTTAATCAGGGACCTTCACCCACTCCTGGACCAGCCAATAAGAAGGGCGCACGCCATACCCCCACATGTGCAGGTGCTCTGCAGCCTACATCTGTTGGCATCCGGCAGTTATCAGGTGGTGATAGCTGCGGTGGGTGGGGTATCCCAGAGTTGCCTGTCACGTTTCTTCAGGAAGTTCCTGGATGCCATGATGCAGAGAATGCACCACTACATAAGCTTCCCAAACACACAGGCTGCACTGCAGAAAACAAAAACAGACTTTTATCACATGGCACAGTTCCCCCATGTCATCGGCTGTATTGATGGTACACACATCCCAATCTGTCCACCAGCTGATACAGAGCACATCTACAGGAACAGGAAGTCCACCCACTCCATCAATGTGCAGGTGATCTGTGATGCAGGGAACATCATCACAGATATTGTTGCAAAGTTTCCTGGGAGCACCCACGACTCTTACATCTTCCAGAATAGTGGGATCTACACACGACTGAGTGCCGGAGAATTCGGAGAGGGATACCTGCTAGGTAAGTAACAGTGACGCCCCTTGAAACCTGCAAATCATAGTGTATAGAGGCATGTTACTGATGGTTCCCTTTTACTCATCCAGGCGACAGTGCATATGCATGCCGGTCATTCATCCTCACTCCCTACCTACACCCAGCAACCCAGAGTGAGAGACGATACAACGTGGCACATAAAACAACACGCAATGTGGTGGAGCGCACGTTTGGACTACTGAAGAGCAGGTTCCGCTGCCTGCACAAGAGCGGAGGCGCACGCCAGTACAAACCCATCACCTGCTGCAAGATTATTGCCACTTGTGCAATGCTGCACAACCTTGCCACGAAAAAAGGTACAGATGTGGAACTAACATATTTTGAGGACAACGAGGATGAGTCAGGCCAGCCAGAGGGCAACGCAGCTAGAGTGCCAACTGCAATCGATGGGAGAGAGAGACGGGCAGAGATCACATGCAACTATTTCTGAGTAAGTGAGGGGACACAGCGAGTTGTGAGAAGTCCTGACGTAGTTTTAATGTGGCACCACGCCATGAACACATGAACAGGCCAATCAGGCAATATACCATCTATACAAGGAGTATGTCCAGGGTTACGTCACCCAATGGGAAGTGGCTTAGCATGGCTACATCAATGTTTGCGCATACGCGCTGCAGTGGTGGATTGCACGGCCTGTGCATCCTCACTAGAGCCAACCCCAAGCCGCCTGCTGCTCCTGCGTGCTTCTGGGACGGGGGGTGTGATGCTGCTGCTGGTGTCGATGCTCTCCGCAGCATCCCCTGCAGCAGTTGTCGACGCCTGACTAGTCAATAGCACCCCTAGTGCACTTGTCACCTGCACCATCCCCCGAGACAGGTCGCTGCAGCACTGTGTTAGGCCCTCCTGCATCGTCACAGAGCGCCGGCACAGTAGAGAAGTCGCAGTTGCCAGACAGTTGAGTGCCCTGCTGGTAGTGTCCCTTCTCTGGCGTTCCCGGCGCCGTGCTTCGATGTCAGCATCTAATTTGCTGCACAACTGCTGGATTGACTGGGACATGTCCCGAATGCCCGCAGCCATGCCGCTAATGTTACTGTCCATGTTGACTAATGTTGTCCTCATCACCCGCATGTGCCTCTGGACTGACATGACTGCCTTTGATTGCAGGCGCTGTTGCTTCAACATTTGGCCCTCGAGACCCAAGAAGACACCATGGCCGTCAGTGGGTGCTGGTGGACTCTGGACACGCGACCTGCGGCGCCCTCTTGCTCCCGTCTGTGCTGCCTGTGAGGTGTGGGGCACAGTGGCATGGCTCCCTTCCTGGGGCCCGGTGCGGTCTTCTGGGCCCATGCTGTCGTCTGACGAGGTGTCTAAGGCTCGTAGCCTGGCTGCTGGACGCCTCCTCATTCTCACACCAGCAAGCGGAGATGTGGCAGGTGATTCGAACATGAGTGGCGATGCTGGCTCTGGTTGTGGTGATGCTGGCTCTGGTTGTGGTGATGCTGGCTCTCGGTGAGGTGATGCTGGCTCTGGGTGCGGCGAGGCTGGCTGTGTTGGTGGTGCGGCTGCCAGTGGGCCTGCTCCCTGGTCTGAACTTGTGCTGGCTAGAGGTGATACTTGTGGCCGGTGTGCCGTCTCTCCTGCAGCATGCCCTGTCCTGCATGATGTCACATCTGTGGACAGAAATACAACATTGGCTCAGTGTCCCCGAAGGGCTGCATTGCAAGCGTCACAATAACACATTTCACATTCCAATATGTCCTCTGTCTCCTTGTGCCTCGAGTGCGTGACATGCCTTGTTGCCCTGTAACATTTACGTCATGGTTAGTGTTGCCCTGACTACATCTCCCGGAATGCATTGCCTGTCTGCACTGACACGTGTGGACTGCAGTGTGATTCTCGTTTCACAATGGGGGATGTGGGATAGGGGTAGGGGGGGCTACATTGCTGTGCTTTCGTCTTACCTTGGTGTGTTGCGGCTCTGGCAGAGCTGTCGGCGTCCCCAAGGCCCACGACGCTCTCCTGCTGGATTGTGGCCGCCACCAGCTCCTCCAGTTCGGTGAGGGCAGGTGCCCTGTTGGTTCCACCTCCGGTCTGGCTGGCCTCCTTCTGGATGTCGCCCATCTTCCTCTTGGTTACAATCCTCAGGTCATACCAGCGCTTTTTGAGGACCTCAATGTCCCTGTGGGTCACTCCCACAGCATTGACCTGCGCCTGGATGGCCAGCCATATGTTGCGCTTTTCGGCCTCAGGCACTTGCAGGGATTGCCTTCCAAACAGCTTCTGGTGCTGCTTCACCACCTCCTCCACCAGCACCTGGAGTTCCTTGGGGCTAAATTTCAGCTTCCTCCTCCTTTCCCCTCCGTCTTTCTGTGTTCTCTGGCTGGACATGCTGTTCGTTTACCCGCTCGCACATGCAACGGCTCCCTGCCTCTCCTCTGCACTCCAAGCCTCTCCAGGGTCGGCTAATTATGTACACCTGCCTGGGTGTGGCCACTTCGGCTAATTATGTACACCTGCCTGGGTGTGGGCACTTCCTGGTTGGGTGGGCTGTCGTTGCACAGGATTAGCTGTTTCGTCAAGTCATGTGATTTTATTTACCGAATCCGTACATACCGATTCGGTATTTTCCGATTCGGTAAATACCACCTCGGTATTTTCCGATTCGGTAAATACCACCTCGGTATTTTCCGATTCGGTGAATTCCGATTCGTGATTACCGAATGTTACCGAATCGGTAACTGTTACCGAATTTTTACCTACATATAACTTACCGATTCTAATTTACCGATTCGGTACGGCTCGGTATTTAAGAACCGGTAAAATTTATTTACCTACATGAGGCCCTAAGGGCCATATGTAGGTAGCCCAATACCGGTCGGTAACGGCCGATTTTCGGTAAATATACCGTTACCGACCGGTATTTAGGCTTTTGCTATGTAGGGGGATCATTTCTGTATTCGGTAATTTACCGAATCGGTAAAATTACCGAATCGGTAATTTGACCGATTCGGTAATTACCGAATACAGAAATGAGATGTAGGGGGAGTGTGTCGTGGGTGTGGGGATTCGTTATTTACCACCAACTAAAAGTTGGTGGTAAATGACGAATAGGTGTGAAAATGCATTTTTGTGCACTGTGAAGTGTGCAATGTGGCAGACATACATGCCCCTAGGGCATGTATGTGTGCCACATGTGCACACATGGACGAATCAGGGGTGCAACAGGGTGTCAATGTGACACCCTGCCACCCATGATGATGCCTCCCCCCATTACCGAATCGGTATTTACCGATTCGGTAATGGTAACTGGCTTCCCATTGATTCCTATGGGCCTCCTGGCCCATAGGAATCAATGGGAAACAAGTTACCATTACCGAATCGGTAAATACAGATTCTAAAATACCGACACTTACCGAATCGGTATTTTTTTACCTACATTACATTTACCGATTCATGAATACCGAATCGGTAAAATTCGGTATTTAAGAATCGGTAAATGTAATTTACCTACATATGGCCCTAAGTAACTATGTTATACACATGACTTTGGTAAAATCAAAAGTTCTTGGCTAATGCAGACCTAAAAGAGTCAATCAGCCTGCCATGGCTTGCAGGTCGAGAGGGAGTGAGAAGGAAGGAAGAGAGAACGATGAGGCGCAGCGCGAGCTGCTGCTCGTGTTGCGTTTGGGTGTTTTTTCTGGCATCTTCATATCCACAGCGAACACGAGGACACCTTTTGCTCTACCTTTTGACATAAGAATGCCTAATGCCAGTCTAGTATTTTGCATTATTACACGTTATTTTGTCACAATCTTTCGGAATTATGCAAAAGCAAATTACACAAATTCTACACACCCCTGTGTGAGGCAATCTTCCCTGGAGTCCAAACTTCACAGGATTTTTCAGGTAAATGGCCTGAGAGAAACTGCCATGACGCGGCTGCGCCCAGCGGAAAGGTTCTGCTCCCGAATCATACAAATGCGGCTTCGGTGTGGCGAGAAGGGCCAGTTTGGAAGACCGTAACGCTCGGCCAGGTGTGAGTAGTGACGTGATGGGTGACCCTCGGTACGCCGCTGTGGATGGAGGTCTCTCTCTGTAGGGTGTTGATGGGTGACCCGCAGTACACCCCTACGGATGGAGGTCTCTGCCTCTAGGGTGTTGATGGGTGACCCGCAGTACGCCACTACTGTTTCAGTTAATGTAGTGTAAAATGTATTTTAAAAAGATAAAAAATATTTTAATAGTTTAATTTATTATATATATATTTTATTTATATTTTCATGTTATTGGTGTATGTGTATATATATATGTATTTATAATTTTGAATATGTTTCTAACAATTTATAATTTATTAAAATAATTATTTATCAATATTATTAAGTAAATATATATATTATATTTTATATATATATATGTATGTGTAATTTATTTTTACATTATATGTATTATTTATAATTTTAAACATTTTCTAATAATTCTAACTATGTTTGTTTTAATTATATGTATTATTTACTTTATTTTCCATTGTTTAATAAACATTAAAAAAACAATATTTTTGACAACGTTATTTTTAACAACGATATCTCGCAGCTCCAGAGGCTCCAGAGTACTGCCTGTGTCTCCCTGCTGCAGAGTCCTTTATGTGTTTCCGTGCTCCAGAGTCCTGCCTGTGTCTCCATGCTCCAGAGTCCTGCCTGTGTCTCCCTGCTCCAGAGTCCTATCTGTGTCTCTCCGCTCCAGAGTCCTGCCTGTGTCTCTCCGCTCCAGAGTCCTGCCTGTGTCTTCCTGCTCCAGAGTCCTGCCTGTGTCTTCCTGCTCCAGAGTCCTGTCTGTGTCTCTCCGCTCCAGAGTCCTGCCTGTGTCTCCCTGCTCCAGAGTCCTATCTGTGTCTCTCCGCTCCAGAGTCCTGCCTGTGTCTCTCCGCTCCAGAGTCCTGCCTGTGTCTCCCTGCTCCAGAGTCCTATCTGTGTCTTCCTGCTGCACAGCCCTGTCTGTGTCTCTGTGCTCCAGAGTCCTGCCTGTGTCTCTCTACTCCAGAGTCCTGTCTGTGTCTCTCTGCTCCAGAGCCCTGCCTGTCTCTCTCTGTTCCAGAGTCCTGTCTGTGTCTCCCTGCTACAGAGTCCTGCCTGTGTCTCTCTGCTCCAGAGCCCTGCCTGTCTCTCTCTGCTCCAGAGTCCTGTCTGTGTCTCTGTGCTCCAGAGTCCTGTCTGTGTCTCTCTGCTCCAGAACCCTGCCTGTCTCTCTCTGCTCCAGAGTCCTGTTTGTGCGCATGTACATGTCTCCCTATCATGTGTGCTTGTCTCCCAGCATGCATGTCTCTCTGTGACAGTGTCTGTGTCTCCCTGTCCCTCTGTGTCTCTCTGCCACTTTGTGTCTCTCTTGCCCCTCTGCGTATCTCTGCCCCTCTGCATTTCTCTGTTCCAGTCCATGTGCCACTCAGACCCCATGTGCATGCCTCCCTATCGTATGCGCCTGTCTGCAGCATGCAAATCTATTTGTGACACTGTCTGTGTCTCTCTGACCCTCTGTGTCTCTTTGATCCTCTGTGTCTCTCTCCTTCGGACCTGTGCCACCCAGACTCTATGCGCATGTTTCTCTATCATGTGTTCACGTCTCCCAGCAAGCATGTGTGTCTGTGACCCTGTCTGTGTCTCCCTATCCCTCTATCTGTGTCTCTCTGCCCCTCTCTATTTTTCTCTGTCCTAGTGTCTGTGCCACCCAGGCCCCGTTCACGTCTCCCTGTCTAATGTGTGTCTCTCAGCATGCATGTCTTTCTATGACAGAGTCTGTGTCTTCCTGTCCATCTGTCTGTGGCTTTCAGCCCCTCTATGTCTCTCTGCCCCTCGTGTCTCTCCTTGAGAGCCAGTGTCTCCCAGACTCCATGCGCATGTCTCCCTATCATCTGTGACTTTCTCACAGCATGCATGTCTCTCTGTGACAGTGTCTGTCTTCTGTCTGTGTCTTTCCACCACTTCTGTGTCTCTCTGCCCCTCTGTGTCTCTCTCCTTGAGAGCCAGTGCCTCCCAGACTCCATGCGCCTGTCTCCCTATCATGTGTGTTTGTCTCCCAGCATGCAAGTCTCTCTGTGACAGTGTCTGTGTCTCTCTGCCCCTCTGTGTCTCTCTCTTTCAGAGCCTGTGCCACTCAGACTCCATGCACATGTCCCCCTATCATATGTGCTTGTCTCCCAGCATGGATGTCTCTCTGTGACAGTGTCTGTGGCTTTCCGCCCCTCTGTGTCTCTCTGCTCCTCTGTGTCTCTCTGTTTCAGAGCCAGTACCACCCAGATCCTGTGTGCATGTCTCCCTATCATCTGTGCTTTTCTCACAGCATGCCTGTCTCTCTGTGACAGTGTATGTGTCTCTCTGTCCCCCTATGTCTCTCTCCTTCAGAGGCAGTGCCTCCCAGGCTCCATGCGCCTGTCTCCCTTTCATTATTATTAAAGTTCTTATATAGCGCCTAGCTACCTATAAGGTATCCCAGCGCTTGAGCACAGGGAACAGTAGACCTAAAATAAGCAAGCTTTGAGCTTTTTACGGAGGGAGGTTAGAGAAGAGCCGCCTCTATCAGGGTCAGGAAGGGTGTTCCACATCTTGGGACCCAGGAAGGAAAAAGAGCGGCCACCCATTCGAGGGCGTCTGACTTTGGGCACTGAGAAGAGGGGCTGGTCGCTGGAGCGCAGTGTGACGGAAGGATGAGAAGGGAAGGCCAGATTTCATTGGGATTGTGGTCCTGGCCGAATATTGATTTTGTACATAAAGCAAAGAGCCTTGAAGCTGATGCGCTGGTCCACGGTGAGCCAGTGGAGATCGCGGAGGAGACCAATCACAGAAGAGTATTTGGGGAGCTGAAATAACAGCCGAGCGGCAGCCTGAAGACGTCTGTTCACTGTCTCGTCAGACTCCAGATATCAGATGTTGCCATAATCCAGCCCGGATAGTATCATGGCTTGGATGACGGTTCTCTGAGCGGAGACGGGAGTATCCATGCGGTCTTTTTGAGCCGTTTCATCACGGCGAAACAGGAGGATGCCACCTCGGCCACGTGTGGCTTCAGGGACAAGTTAGGATCGAACCAGAAGCCCAGACTCTTTACCGCGCTGACCAGTTCGGAGAGTGTGCCCAGAGTGGAAGGCCGGGGCTGGGGCCCCAGAGCTGAGGATTCTTGACTAGTACCAGAACCTCCGTCTTCTCTCCGTTTGATTTTAGGGAACTGGCGGTCATCAAGATGGCGATGTGGCTAAGGAAGGAGTTAAGATCTTCTGGGCTGGCATCTTGTTTTGATGACTGACAGAGAGAAAATAATATGGGTGTCTTCGGCATTTGAAAAAAGGGTCAGACCACAACTTTCCACTAAATCGGCCTGAGGGCGGATATAAATATTGGAAAGCATGAGGGTAAGAGCAGACCCCTGCGGAGCTCCCCTGGTAAGTGAGTGTGAACTTGACACTGTATTGGTGGAGAAGACCGGAAAGGTACGGTCTGTCAAGAAGGATTTTAAGCAGGCAAGCGCCATGTTTGAGGGCCTAGTTGAGGCAGTCTTTCGACAAGAATGTCATGAGACACGGTATCAAAGGCCGCGCGAGACCCTGCCCTAACTCATCAACTTTCTTCATCATTGCTTCCATCAGTCTCTCCATACGAGAACGCTGATCACCCCTCTTTGCTTTCCCGGCCATGACTTTAAACAACTATAGTAGTTACTGGTGAAGTGCTGGCTATTACGCCAAGTACACACAATGCCCTCTGATACTAAGAAAAGGCCACCGTGTAATAGCCTAACTTAAGCACCCCCCGGCCTTTCAATGACCTGGAATGACTGTCCAAGTCCTTACCTTACCACGTTGGAGGTACGGAACCGGCCGTAAGCACCCACGCAACCAGAGCCAGAGCCCACCACAAGCTAATCCAGTGGGTCAGGTGAGTAAACTCGAACCTGTGCGGCTCCCGGAAGCGCTGGAATGCAGGCCTGTCTGTGTCCCCTAAAGACCCTGTGAGCTGCAACCAACTGCCGCTTAAACACCCAGCGAAATCCTTGTGGGCCTCTCTGCAATCGGGTAAGTCTGGAGTCACCTGCTGCTTGTAAACTGAAATCACGTAAGTCTTGAGCCACCTGCTGCTTGTAAACTGAAACAGACCAAAGACAAATCAAGTGAGGCCTCCTATGAGGCTGAGCAGCTCCCTGGCCAGCAAAGTGTAAATTTATCTGGCCCTCGCGCTGCCCCCTATTGTGCCACACACAACCTCACTTGTATTAATTGCTGCCAGAACGCCGACCAATAATTGCTGCCAGAAAGTAACAAATTGCCATTGCTTACACTTTTTTAATGAAAGACACAGATACATTGACACAGCAGGAATTGAACACTTAACCTTTAGAGTAAGAGTCTCACAGTGCCCCTAGCGCGCAGCACGCATTTACACCGAGCATACAGAAAAACCGCTGACTGAGTCAGACCGGGGTCTACGCGTTAACTTTAGCGCGCCTTACCACAACAAACACAGCGCGATATTGATGCAGCGCTACACACGGTGAGAGTGCTCAACTTTTTTCCCGCTGCCGCAACCAACACAGCGCGATATTCGGACAGAGACGCTATTCGCGCCTCCGATTTACCAGGACACACAGCAGATCACTCGCTGAAGCCCGCAGCATGGTGAGCGCTCCCTTATTTAAAGAACAGCTACCCTGGGTACCTTACAGAAGCGCTGCTCACACTTCCGATTACCAGGACAGCTGATCCCACCACGAAGCACGCCGCCTGGACGATCCGCCTGTCGAGCGCTCCCCGGAGCCTCCAATGGTCCACCGCTTGCCTGCCGATCCCTCTCGCTGCGCCAACCCACTTTCTGACCTGGAAAACAAAAGGGGGTAACAAAAACAACCTCGTCTCGAGGCCGTCCCGTCCGACACGATAATCCCGACGTAGTCCGGCGTCACGAGAAGATCTTCCAACAGGCAACGAGGCAGACCTGTAAAAAGAAAAAAGAAAACCAATTACAGCCTCCTAGTGAGGCTGGTGCAGCAGGCTGGGAAGCGAGGAGCAAAGAGACAGACTCCTGCGCTCCCCAGCCTTTTAAACTACTTTAATGCCAGGCCGGTTCTAACCGGCCTGGCGTTAGCCCATCGCGTGACCCGAAGTGATTCCAATCACTTCCGGGTCACGCCCAGGACCCGGGGCCAATTACGATCGAGTCGCGCCTGTCGCGTCACCACCGAGCGCGACAGGCATGCCTCTAATGGTCGTCAGGGGCCGGCACGACCGACATACTTTTGGCGTGGCCGATGCCGGCCCCGCCTTTCTCGTACGGCCTGTCAAGAAGGATTTTAAGCAGGCAAGCGCCATGTTTGAGGACCTAGTTGAGGCAGTCTTTCGATATGAATGTCATGAGACACGGTATCAAAGGCCGCGCTGAGATCTAATTGGATCAGCATGGCCGTGCCACCCCTATCTAGGAGTCGAAGTAGGTGTTTTGTGACTCCTACAAGTGCGGGTTCTTTGCTGTGCTCAGCTCTGAATCCTGCCAGGGAAGGGTGAAGGGCATTCGGGGCTTCTGTAAAGGAGGCTAACTGAATGTTAACAAGTTCTTCCAAAATCTTAGAAAGGATGTTCAGCAAAGAAATGGGTCTAAAGTTGAGCCAATTAGAGGGGTCCGAATGGGTTTTTTTCAACAAGGGAAGCACCGTAGCATGTTTCCAAGCTTTAGGTAGGTGACCGTCACTTAGCGAGGAGTTCAGAAGATTCACTAATAAGGACAGGAGATGTGGGCTCAGAGTCTGGTCTCCTAGCATGCACGTCTCTCTGTGACACTGCCTGTGTCTCCCTACCCTCTGTCTGTGTCCCTCTGCACCTCTGTGCATCTTCACCCCTCTGTGCTTCTCTATCTTTGGGGCAGATTTAAAAGGAGGTGCCGCAGCGCTTTACCGCAGACCCTTTGGTTACGCCACGCTGCAGCACTTTCAGAGTACAGGAATGCGACATATTTACAATGATATGTCACATTCCTGTGCTCTCCCCTACGTTGGCGCACAAACAGCTGCCATGCACCGGCGCAGGCACCCTTGCACCATGGTGCAAGGATGCCTGCGTCATGTGGAGATTGTTTTCGTGCATGAAGGGGACCTTCCTGCACAAAAACAATCACTACAGGCATTTTCCTCTTTTAATACGTGCTGTAGAATGCAGCACGCATTGAAGAGGAAAAACGAGGAGAAATGAAAACATTTATCCTCGTTGCACCTCGCTACGCCACCCCTATAGCATACTGACGCATTTCCAGGTTTGCGAATCCTCGTAAATCTGGAAATGTGTCTGGTTCTATGGGTGTTGCGTGGGAACACCCACCCACAGCAACACCCATGGAACACCCCTTTCACGCAAAGTGCTGCGTGTAAAGGGGCCGTATTTACAAGGACAGGAAAAGTCACGCAGGGCGGCTTTTCCTGTTCTTGTAAATATGGGGCATTGAAATGCGTGGCCAGTGTGTCACAACAAGTGATGTACTGGCAGTGCAAGGGGCTTGTAAATCTGCCCCTAAGTGACTGTGCCACCCAGACCTACACACGTCTCTCTATCATATGTGCTTGTCTCCCAGCATGCATGTCTTTCTGTGACAGTGTCTGTGTCTCCCTGTCCTTCTGTATCTCTCTGCCTTCTGTGTCTCTGTGTCTATCTGCGTCACCCAGACCCCATGCACATGTCTCCCTATCATATGTGCTTGTCTCCCAGCATGCATGTCTCTGGGACAGAGTCTGTCTCTCTGCCCCTCTGTATCTCTCTGTCCCTCTGTGTCTCTCTGTATCTCCCTGTCCCTCCGTGTCTCCCTTTCCCTCTGTGTCTCTCTGTCTGCCTGTGTCACATAGACCCCATGCACATGTATATTGTATGTGCTTGTCTCCCAGCATGCATGTCTCTCTGTGGCAGTGTGTGTGTCTCTGTCCCTCTGTGTCTCCCTGTCCGTCTGTGTCTCTCTGCCCGTCTGTGTCTCTCTGTGTCTCCCTGTCCCTCTGTGTCTCCCTGTCCCTCTGTGTCTCTCTGTCCCTCTGTGTCTGTCTCTCTGTCTGTCTGTTTCATCCAAACCTGTACACGTCTCCCTATCATGTGTGCTTGTCTCCCAGCATGCATCTCTAATTACAGCACATTGCAAAAAGCAGCTTTCTCAGTAAAGTTCTCCTTTCATGCCAAGTTTTGTGTAAATCCGCCCAGTGGTGTTTGCTCTGGCTGCAAGCAGAATTCTTCTGGGAGATAAAATAGGAACCCACCTCTTTAATGAGCCCGGGGTTTACCCAGGCTCTGTATTCCACTGAACCCTCTGGTGACCAGAAACCTCGTCCCGGGCCTGGCTGTGAAGATCAGAGGGGTGCACGCTTTACTACTTCCTCACACTTGCTGTCATTGTCCTCCCAGCCCTTGTAACTTTGGCTCCTCCGCTTCCCAGACGCCACCGGGAAGCCCCCGTGCCACATGTGTCTAGTGTTGTGACTGGGGAGAGGTGGAACGTGTCCAAGTTTCATTCACCACATCTGTAGGACAGGAGCAGTGGAGGGGGGAGTGGAGCCAGGAGGGTTTGCAGGCTTGTGATTTGGTTAAAAGGGTTCATGGGGTCTTGTAAACTCCAAGGGGGGAGGGGCGTTGTTCTCAAGGAGCGGGAAGAGGGGCGTGTGTTTATATGGCCAGGTACCACCTACACCCCCTCCTCCCCACTCAAGGCCCAGAAAGGGACAGGAGATAAGTTTGGATGCGGGGCGTAACACCCCCCGGCCGTATTTATTAAACAAAGATTAATAAACATTTATCAAAATTTACAATATTTACATAATGTAGCAGAAAATATACATTACACTGATTACAATTGATAAGTACAGATGTCAGATGGCTAACCTTAACATAACTCTAATACAAAGGTTTCCTATCCATATCTAACATATCTTTAATAATCATTACATTATTTATTTTCTGCGTACCTAATTGAGCCTACGGCAAGGTCACTAACTGGTGTCAGATCCTTATCAATTTCTAACCACGCCCTCCAGCCGGTGTGCGCATGCACAGAGGGCCCGTTCACCGTGAGGGTACTTCCCCCCTGGTTACCCCCGTATGCTCTGTACCTGATCTCCATAAAGGGGCCCTTGCAGCTGTGTGCCACATACTGGCCCCGTTGTGCACGTACGGGATGGCCAACCAGCCTAGAGAAAGCGTGACTCCCTCCTCCCCCGCACCCAACTGCCCCTGGAGTTCTAGGAGAGACCACCTGTCCCTCCCACTTGAGCGACCCCATTCAAGAATGGCGCCGCCCTCTAAGGACCTTAAATTTACTGCTCACCAATCATGACCTTACCACCACAGGCTAGCATAGTTGACCGACTATCTAGCCCCCCCTGCGCTCACTAGAAGGTCATCCCCTGTGACTAAGGCCACCCAACCACGCCAATATTTTCTTTAGGAACACCTCATTGCCTACTTTGGACAGGTGTACGCCGTCTTTTAGGAAGCACGGTTCACCCCTAATGCACCCATGGGCGATGGTCTGTAAGTGGGGAGCCCTGAAAAGTCTCTCTATTTTATTATTTATTCTCCTCGCGGAGTGATTCAAAGCCTTTACAGAATCCCCTCCCCTCCATTGGAATCGGGGTATCATCTGAGACCACCCGATTGTGCAACACTGGCATGTCTTGGCTAACCAGCCTATTTCTGTGACTATAGTTTCTACCAACCCTCTTCTCCCCAGCTTTGCTAGATCGTTCCCCCCCAAGTGCAGCACGATAATATTGGGAGCAGCCCCTCGCTTCCTTAATAGGTCTAGTATGATACCCCTGAACTGACTGAAGCAGAGGCCCCCTTTCCCATGAAATGTTATTTCAAAATCTGCCTGCCGTGCCCTGTCCCTATAATTTCCTGTAATGAAAGAATTAGACAGACGCCTTACATACGAATGGCCAACAATCCAAACAATCTGTGGTCTTTCCTTTGGTGCTGATGGTCCTTGCCTTGCCCAAAGCTGCTGTTGTGGTGTCCTCAGTTTCCCCCCTGCGTGACAGGTTTGAGAAACTGTAATGAAAGCAGAGAAAGACACATGCATCAGCG
This sequence comes from Triturus cristatus, assembly GCF_964204655.1. Taxonomy (NCBI): domain Eukaryota; kingdom Metazoa; phylum Chordata; class Amphibia; order Caudata; family Salamandridae; genus Triturus; species Triturus cristatus. Next base: position 1,154,689,469 of record NC_140594.1, read on the forward strand.
TTCTGTGAACTATCCCACTCACAGCATATGTAGTCGCACATAGCGTTTATAACAATTGGAGGACCATCCCCCAATCCTTTGTACCTTGCTGTTAGGCAGACCCCTGGCTGTCGCTTCAGTGGCAGCCCCTATCCTAAAAGAGTGGGTTCCAAAACCGCCTGGGTTCAAACCTGCCTTTTGGATTGCCATGTCCAGTACTCTTTTGAATTGAAAACGTGTTAGTGGGACCCCATCCGCATGTATCAGCAAAGGCCCCCCTTTGTCACAGGGTCTAACCTGCAGGTAACTCTCTACATGTGCAAGAGGACAGCATGGGTTACCATGTGCCCGGTGTAGTACAACCCCATCACCTCGGGCCCCCTGATCCGTCTTGGACTTCCTAATTGATATTAGTAATGTGTCACCCTTCACCCTAATGCGGTCAAACTGCAGGCCGCCGTGTACATCAAGTTTGTTTTGGGCCACTAATTCCCCAATCCTGAATGCTCCGTAAAAGGCCAATAAAAATGCTGCAGTGAACAACCGTACATCCCCTGAGGTTTTGCAAATTGCGGGGAGGGTCCCTAGTAATGATGTCAGGAGCTCCACCCCGATTGGCTGCCTTATGTCTGGGGCCGACCCTTGGAGGCGTTGACAACCTTTCAGAGCCTTCCTAACAGTAAAACTGTTAGTGGGATCCCCTTTGTCGCTGATCTGGGCAAAGAAAGAGATCGCCGCCATGTGCCGCTTAGCTGCTGCAGCAGAACGCCCATCGCCTTGTAAAAAACCCAGGTACTGAAGGAGCGCCCCCGTGTCATGCCATCTCTCGGCCCACCCCATTCCCAAGAATGAACAATAGTGCCAGAACGCCCCTTCGTAAGCTTTCCTGGTCCTGGGTGCTAGGCTAGCTGCCACGAGTTCCGGTAGATGGGGGCACCAATCTGCCTGAGTCGTTCTGGGAAGGGGGTGGCGTGGACCGCCACTGCTGGGAGGTGCACCCTGAAGACCTGCATCTTAAAGCGAGAAAGGACACCAGGCACGTGTTTAGCTCTAAATTGTATATTCAGCTTCATGCAACTGAGAACAATCTCCTTCAAAAGGCGGTGAATCATCTTACACCGGGCTGCTTGCTGGTTGATGCATTCAACGACGGTCATGTTGTCTGACCAGAAAACCACTGACTGGTTACGCAGTTGCTCTGGCCATACCGTCAATGCCACCCAGATGGGGAAGAGCTCCAGGAAACCGATGTTACCCGTCAAGCCAATCTCAACCCACCATGCAGGCCACCGTTGTGCCACCCACTCGGTACTGAGTATGGCACCAAATCCCTCACTGCCCGCGGCGTCAGTCATTGAACCCAACTCCGCGGAGGCAGTGGGTGGACCGGGCCACACTACTCTGCCATTGAAGTCCTGCAGGAATGCCTTCCAAATTCGCATGTCCTGCCGAACCTCAGCTGACAGCTTTGTGTGATCGTGCTTCTCCCTGACCCCCGCCATGGCCTGTGAGATGTATCGGGAAAACGGTCTTGCCATCGGAATAACCCTTAAAGCAAAATTTAGTTGCCCCACTGTCTGCTGCTGCTGGTGGAGTGTGACCTTCTCTTTGCTCAAACATAGCTGTAAAGCTGCCCTGAACTTGGTGACTTTGTCCATGGGCAACCTAAAGCACCTCTGAATAGAATCCAACTCGATGCCCAGGAACTCTATCGTTGATGCTGGCCCAACTGTCTTCCCTGGGGCAAAAGGAACCCCAAAAGCCTGCATGAGCACACAAAACTCCTGTAGCGCCCGCCCACACTCCGGGGAGCCCACTGCCCCCAAGATAAGAAAGTCATCTAGGTAATGCATGACCCACTGATGCCCTGTCTTCTGTCTGAACACCCATTCCAAAAATGAACTGAATCTTTCAAAATATGCGTATGACACAGAGCAGCCCATTGGCATACACATATCCATATAAAAACGTCCCTGAATCTTACAACCAAGCAGATTGTAATCGCCCGGATGTACCGGGAGTAACCGAAAAGCAGATTCTATGTCTGATTTCGCCATCAATGCTCCAGGGCCCAAACCCCTGAGCATCTCCACTGCTTGGTCAAAAGAAGCGTATTTTACACTGCAAAACTTATCATCAATTGCATCATTCAGTGAATTTCCCCTGGGGGCTGACAGGTTGTGTATGAGCCTGAATTCTCCCTCCACTTTTTTGGGCACTACCCCCAACAGGGAGCAGACAAGATTCTCAACAGGTACATACCCAAATGGGCCCGCTACTCTACCCAGGCGCAGTTCCTTGGCAATGTTCGTGGAAACTACCCCAGGATTGGCCCGCGCAGAGAGTTGGTTCTTGCACTCTGGTGATCCCACATAACCTAGGGCTGGTATCCTAAAACCGTCCCTGAAGCCCTCCAAAAGAGTTCTTGCAGTAAGATGGCAGGGATACTTGTTGAGCCATGGTGTCAATGCCGTTACATCAAAGGGAGACCGAGCTTTGAGCGGGGTCACCGATTCACTCCTGCTTTTTCTTACCCTTATCTTTTGATTTTTTGAGGCATTTGGATTCGGGGTGAGATGGGTTGGCACAAAAGGAACATGCATGCTTGAACCTGCACATTCCCTGCGGTCTGGTGCAAGTCCGTCTATTAAAATCCCAGCACGTCCCCTTCCTCCCCCCCCCAGTGCCGGTTGAATTATTGGTGTAACTTGTGTTACCCTGTGACCGAAAGGAATGAAAAGGCTGAGAGGACTGAGGGGATTGGGTTACTATGCCCTTCACCCCCAAAAAGATCCAACCATGCTATTGTGTCTATTCGGTCCCATGACAGCGATGGATCGGATGCCTTAGCCACCCTGAAATTCTTATCATATTCCAACACCCCCCCCCTGCGAATCATGGGCCAGAACTATCCTGTTTTGGTAGCAAGCCATCTGCGCCTGCAAATTTGGGAAACGCTCAGCCGTTACTGCCATAAATATGGAAAAGGCTCTGATCCAGTTGAGTAAGTTCGACATCTGACTGGCCCATTCCCTGGGAAGCATATAGTCTTTCTTTTTCCTTGCTTCCTCCCTTTCTCTTTCACAAATCAGCAATGAGAACATATTGAAATATTCGCCAGCCCAAATTCTGTTCTTTAACTCCAGAGAAACATGTCTCCCTAAGAATTCATGCTCAGAGCGGGACTCCCCGACGTCCAACATTGGCAATGTTGGCAGCTTACCTGCTGCAGTTGTCCCAGGTGCCTCTTGCTGTTTCCCTGCTGCCGCACTGGAAACTGACACTCCCTTGTCCTCCAGTGCGCCGGTGCTACCCCCTGTAATGATAGGTAATGGTGCAGCTGGCCCTTCAACAATTTTTTCCCCAGGCCCCACATTAAACTGAGACACAATTCGCTTTGCTTCTGCTAAAGCATCGGTACCCAACTCCGTAGCCCCCACAGTTGGAGCGAGGATGCCTGCCTTCCCCAACCATGGCAAGATTGCCGCCAAATGAAACACTATGTCTTGTGGGACCCCCACCCCCACTGGTGGTGTCTCCCCCGTGGGCGTGGGCTGTGCAACAGGGACCGGGACCCCTGTGCCAGTGGGAGGCACTCCTGTGGGGGGGGGGGGTGGGGCACTGGAGTCACAGGGAGAGCTGGCAGTGGTATTGGGGTGTGCGGCGCCACTGGAGGCGCCAGTATTGGCACTGGAGTCACGGGGGAGCTGGCAGTGGTGCAGGGGTATGCGGCGCCGTTGGAGGTGCAAGTATTGGCACCAGGACGGGAGGTGTAATAGGTGGAGCTGGTCCTTGGACCGGTGTCATCGGAGTCTCCGGTACTGGGACCGGGGTGGGTGCCGGGACATGAGGGACCTCACCCTGAGGCACAAGTGGCACCTGAGGAACCTGTGGGGTGGGCACCGCAGAATTGTCTCCCCTGGGGACCTGGGGGATTGGTGCAGCAGGTTCTTTCCCCACCCGTTTATTTGCTCTAGCCCTTTTTGGGATTGGGGGAAAAACTGCCTTGGGCGGCACATTGGTGCACCTAGCCCTCTCTTTTGGCCCCTCTTGCCCCTCAACTTTCTCCCTCAGGTCAGCAAGGCCATGTCCTAGCTCGTCCACCTTTTTCATCATTTCCTCCATCAGCCTCTCCATACGAGAGCGCTGGTCCCCCCTCTTCGCTTTTCCCGCCATTATACAAACAACACATAAAAAGGTACTCTGAACACAGCAGACAATCCTAAAAGTAAGGGTATCACAGTCTTTTACTGATGTTAACTGATACAGTCTAGAGTAAACACCACATTCAAAGAGGACACCACAGTGAGAGTAAGGGGGCCCAGAGACAGCGCAAACCTGAAAGTAAGGGTCTCACAGCCTTATTCTGCAGTTAACTGATACAGTCTAGAGTAAACACCACATTCAGATTTTGTACACCACAGTGATAATGAGCGGTCCATTGTGTAAACTCACTGTACTAATGCTATTAGATTGCTTGTGAATCAGTTACAAAATTGGGCACATATAGTGCTTGTTCCAGTATTGAGATATACCCTCTCCCAGCATATGCACGATATATCCCAATATTGTTAAACAGTGAAAACAGTGTCTAACGAGAGGATTGAACCAGGGACTTCACTGCAATGACCTCCCGTCTGAGCTATTTCAGTAAAATGCCAAATGCAATTAACGTGCGAAAGAAATAAATGCTCCGTATTGTTAGCGCTCCCCTCGTGGGTGATGGCGCCGACCCGCAAAGCCTAAAATCAGACCTGACTCGATATGCCTGGGAAAAGGCCTGCCGCTATCTTTTCACCACGCGCGCTACTGTGTAACTGCCGACGCGCGGTGAGCAAACGTAATTTTGCTTATAAAATTAAATACGGGACACACGCGCAATCACAATGCGGGCAATGACCTCAGCTGCGGGCCTCAGCCAGCGAAAGACGCGCGGGAATTGCACTTTAATGGGCACTTTAAAAACGGGTTTCCAATGCCGGTGGCAATCACAATGCGGGCAATGCACTCAGCTGCGGGCCTCAACCAGCGAAAGACGCGCGGGAATTGCACTTTAGCGGGCACTTTAAAAACGGGCTTCCAATACCAGTGGGGTGTGCGCTGCTAAACGATACTTGCGCCACCCCCAACCGGGTACCTGCACTCAGCTCACAATCCACCGACTCGCAGGTACACACGCAGAAGCTCCCTCAGGTCCGTCAGCTTTCGCACGACACTTGCTGGGACACGACCCCTCCAGCCAGCGATCTCCCCAGCACGCGACCTCCTGAAACGCCAAGCGACGTCCGACTCGCCGATTCCAGCACGACACCACGGGATCTCTGGAGGCAGCGACAACCTGAAAAGACAAACAAAAACAAAGTTACAGCCTCCTAGCGAGCCTGGGGGCAGGCTGAGGAGCAAGGAGCGAAGAGACCGACTCCTGTGCTCCCCAGCCTTTTATTGCCTCAGGTGGCCAGGCCAGTGCTCACTGGCCTGACGTCGCCCATTCGTGTGACCCGGAAGTGATTCTAATCACTTCCAGGTCACGCCTCCGGGCCGGGACCTATGGGGGAGGAGGCGCGCCTGTCGTGTCACTTACACGCGTGACAGGCCCGCCTTCTGTTCGTTCTGGAGGGAGGGGCCGGCTCGAGCGCCATACCTTTGGCGTGGCCGATGCCGGCCCCGCCGTTCTAGACTTTGACCATCAGTCAATGAAAGTTCAGAAGGAGGAACAGGCCACTGACCTCTGATCTGGACCCGGGGCCGGACTGGCCGTAGCACGCACTGGGCATTTCCCCGATGGGCCTGAGGGGTGGGGGTGTTTTTTGCCTGTGGGGCCAGATTTGTTACAGGGGGGCTGGTTTTGCAGCAGTGCAACAATATCTGCCCCCTGTAACAAAAGCGGGAGCGTTGCGTTTCGCTAGCGCCCCCCCGCTCCCAGGGCCGGTTCGGGCAGCAATCGCCAGGGCTGGTTGCTGTTCCCTATCCAGCCCTGGCCGGACCACCTTGCCAAAGCTCTCAGAGCTACAGGTGCATCATCCTTGTGGCAAGCATCGCTGCTGTCCTTGGAAGCCCTTGAGCAGGAGTCAGTCCAGCTCTCCAGGACTCCAGGGCTCCAGATCTCCAGGGCACCAGCTCTCAAGGGCTCCAGCTCTTCAGGACACCAGGGCTGTAGCTCTCCAGGGCTCCAACTCTCAAGGGCTCCAGCTCTCCAGGGCTCCAACTCTCAAGGGCTCCAGCTCTCCAGGGCTCCAGCTCTCAAGGGCTCCAGCTCTTCAGGAATCCAGGGCTCCAGCTCTCCAGGACTCCAGCTCTCCAGGGCTCCAGCTCTCATGGGCTCCAACTCTCAAGGGCTCCAGCTCTCAAGGGCTCCAGGGCTCCAGAACTCCAGGGCTCCAGCTCTCCAGGGCTCCAGCTCTCAAGGGCTCCAGCTCTCCAGGGCTCCAACCCTCAAGGGCTCCAGCTCTCTAGGGCTCCAGATATCCAGAGCTCCAGCTCTCAAGGGCTTCAGCTCTCAAGGGCTCCAGATCTCCAGGGCTCCAGCTCTCAAGGGCTCCAGCTCTCAAGGGCTCCATGGATCCAGATCTCCAGGGCTCCAGCTCTCCAGGGCTCCAGCTCTCCAGGGCTCCAACTCTCAAGGGCTCCAGCTTTCAAGGGCTCCAGGGCTCCAGACCTCCAGGGCTCCAGGGCTCCAGCTCTCAATGGCTCCAGGGCTCCAGCTCTCCAGGGCTCCAACTCTCAAGGGCTCCAGCTCTCCAGGGCTCCAACTCTCAAGGGCTCCAGCTCTCAAGGGCTCCAGTTCTCAAGGGCTCCAGTTCTCAAGGGCTCCAGTTCTCAAGGGCTCCAGGGCTCCAGATCTCCAGCTCTCCATGGCTGTATGACTCAATGGTCGGTCCATCATCCTTGTGGCAAGCATCGCTGCTGTCCTTGGAAGCCCTTGAGCAAGAGTAAGGCCAGCTCTCCAGGACTCCAGGGCCCTCGATGGCTGTATGACTCCACGGCAGGTACATAGTACTCATGGGAACAAGAAAAAAGAACAGCCAGTGAATTTAAAGCTGCACTGCCTGATATCGTCACCACAGTAAATTTGGAAAGAAATGATGCCCACCCCAATGGTCAGCTGCGCATTGACCATAAATTACATTACAATCATTCAAAAGATTTTTGAGAGGCAACATAGACAGTACGTCCATTAATAACTTTTACACATTAGGTCAATACTCGTGGTTCTTCATAAATCCAATTCAATCTTGAGCTTTATTTTGTACATTCCAAAAGCAGCGCAGCCAACGCGTTTCACCTAACAAGGCTTCATCAGGGCAAAAGAGATATGTTGAATAAGTGCAGTAGGAAGTATGTTTCTTCACGATAAGTAATCGGCAGCGTAGCCATCGATCATCATTATATCCAGTGCATCCAAATGATATCCTCCGTGGGTCCAACAGTATATGTACTTGGTTAATTGTTAGCATATCTAGCGATGTTTCCAATATATAAGATACACCACGCTTCTGTTATATCCAGTAATTCCGGTTACGTCGTCCAAAGCCTCTATAAGTTGTAAGCATCTGTAGTCGTTGGATGCACTGGTTATAATGATTTTTATTTCTCCTCGTTTTTTCCTCTTTCCATGTGTGCTGCTTTCTGCAGCACATATAGAAAGTGGAACACGCCTCTTAGCATTGTTTCTGTGCAGCAACACCCTGGGAATGTCTCCCGAGGGCAGAGTAAGGAAATGCCGCGATTTGCATTGCCTGCCTTATTCCGCTTCTATGAGGCTATTCAAAGCCACTCAAAGTGGCTTTGCCTGACCTCATAGATATGGTTTTATAGTTTTAAAAGGTGGCGCTATGGTGGCGTAAGGGGCTCATAAATATGTCCTACAGTTTTTTGTAAGACTGCCCACACACAGGCGTATTTTCTGATAAGATCCCATTTGCATCAATTTGTTAAAATTACGAATTAGTGACATAGCATAGGCACGGACAGACTTTGCCACATATTGGAATTTCCATACCACATAATTTAGGTAGCTCACCCTGCAGTGCAATTTGATTCTCCATTGCCGTATAATTTCTGTAGCCCGGGTCATACCTCGCCGTCCTGCTGCTCTCCTGAGCACATTATGAATGCACTGAAGAGCGCCTCCTTGTGGACTGTTGTGTGTGCAGGTTTCACTAGTTATTTTTAGAGCTGACTACTTGTAAACCTTTCTACCCTGTGAGAGGAGGGGCGGGGCCTTGGGGACGACAGGCTCTTTGCTGGGCATTTCCACCTGCATTGCTTCCCCAAAAAACTGGAGTAGCTTTATTTTGGGGCAGCCATAAATGTCCTGGGGATCTAAGCTGTACAGAGCTCCAAACACAAGATAGAAACATAGCTCCCCTTGTGATCCACTGTGTGTTACTTCCTTTTCACCGTGGAGGGAGCTGATATCCTGTGACACATAGTGGGACCTTGTGAGTTGGAAAGTCAGACTTTTCCTCAGAATTATCTCTTTTGAACCGTGCTCTCGGTTGCCACCTCCTTTCAGTTACTTCCTGGGGTGACAGACCACCTAAGACCCCATGTTTGTCGAGCCCCTTTAAGAGTCACCACCGTGGAACCTTCTCAAAGGGTTGCTGGTGTCTATTACCAGTGTGTAGAGCCAGAACATTGTTTGATGTCTGGTTCCGACTCCCAGAGACTGCTGAAGTGGTACAAGTGAACTGTCTCCTTAGCTGATAAGCAGACCTGTTCTCCTCTGGCAGGAACTGTGCACTCTCTGTGGTTTATTTATGAAGGTTTTGCGCCAAGCAAGGTGGCGCATGTGTTGGACTAGACAAATACTTCCAGTCGACTCCTCCTATTAGCATTATGCTTAGGTTAGCATTTGCAGCACCATTTTGCATGTAGCCGCCATTTTGTGCGATAATCAAAACTAACTTCTGTCTCATTTTGTCAGCCTCAGCAGAAAGCAGCTTCGATCTTCTTTTTGTATTTCTCCAAAGTTGAGTTTCGTTGTCCCAATGAATACATGAATGTGCCTTTGCATACCCTCCTTGTTGGATAGGCCTGTTCTCATGCTTGCAGTGGCGGGCAGGGGCTCAGTAACCTTGAGGCTGAGATAACATGTACCCGATCCCAGGAGCGTAACTCATCTTCTGTGTCTCCTTTGTTAACCTGCTCCAACTGGAATTTTCCAGTTTTTGGGCGGGTCTTGCTGGGCATTGGAAATGTATAACAACTGATGTAATGTTGGTGAGGGTCAGTCCCCTCAATAGCATCTCAGGAGGCTGGTCAGACTGGACTTCGCTGCAGCGCAATACTAATAAATAACTTGGTTTGTATTCTCTACTATATCAACAAAAAGTCCGCGGGTCTCATGAAACAGAACTGAGAGCTAATAACGACAAGACAACAGATTTGTGAAAAAGAGTCCTCTTACAGAGGACGGAGACCCATCACCCACCAAAGTGGCATGCTTCTTCATTTGGGACCTCCTCTTAACCACACCTGGTGCAGTTAAGGAGCTACAACTCCTTGCTAGTGTCAAAAGGAGGAGCTCACGGATGTTTTAAGTGTGAAAACAGAGGACTAGATCTCCTAAAGATCGATGAAGCTACCTGAAGTGTGGTGACGAGAATGTGATGAACGTGCAGTGTGTATAAACAGTGTGTTAAAATTGACTACCCAAAGAAAAATATGTTTATTCAGTATCTCAGGGTGTCAAGGAATAAAAAGCATGAAAGCGTGTTCTCGGTAAGTATCCGAGCTCGCTAATAACAAATGCGGTCTACATGTTTCAGCCAACTATGATCTGACAATATGATCATGGCTTTCTTCAGGACCATACGATGATACTACTGAAACATAAAATAAGTGAAGTGCAAATTGTCACAAAGCAAAAAGATAGAAAGGAACGATACAACCAACTAGTGTCCCTGCGTATTCAGTAGACGGTACTGCAGGGATACACGATAATCACCAGCAACAAGTCGGTGATAACGCCCTCCACTCCTGGTAACAACTCAGGGCGTGAGGCAACGCTCTGTCCGTCGTTACCCAGGATGTTCCGTTCCCGCGGACTTTTTGTTGATATAGATTTAGTGAATAGGGGATCTGTCCGCGCTGGTCTGTAAATTTCCCTCAGACCCTTTAACCAATCGGTGTTGATGATATTTGTATTCTCTACTGTCTGACCGACTCTTCATTTATATGGAAGGCTGAGAGGGGGTCGCAGGTGACCCGGGTTACCCTAATAGGGTCACTTCCTTCACATGAGTGATGCAAATCCTAAATCGGATTCATAAGGCCATGTAAGACCCCCATGCATGGCTCTGCACTGCTTGAATAATCCAGAGTAACGCAACGCTGCACAATTCACTGCCCTGCATTACTCTGCCCCAGGGAGACGTTCCATGGGTTGAGCGTGGGCGTTCCCACTCATCCACCCATGAATTTTGGTGGATTCCCAGATTTACCATTACTAGTAAACCTGAGAATGCATCAGAATGTGCATTCCTGCACTGGCACACAATGGGCCACCTAGCGCCAACATAATGGTGCACGGGTGTCTGTGTTGTTGGCAGGATTATTTTTGTGCAGGCAAGGGCACGTCCTGCACAAAAACAATCCTAAGAGACATTTTCCTCTTTCTATGTGTGCTACGCAGCACACATAGAAAGAGGAATAAAGAAGGTGAAATAAAGATATTTTTCCTTGTTACGCCTCTCCTGGGCAGGAGTACTTTTTTGGTGCATGCCCAGGTTTGGTGAATCTGGGAATGTGTCAGAAACCATGGCAGTTTTGGTTCCCAGTCTAGCCCTGCTCCACACTGCCCACTTTGTGCTGCCTGCTCCGTGCTGCCTGCACACTGCCTACTCTGAGCTGCCTGCTCCGCGCTGACTACTCCACGTTGCCTGTTCTCTTAGCTATGCGTACCTGCGCCACCTGTGACAACGTGTCTTACAATGATGCTGAGCTCAGACTAAACCAGGGTTTTCCCTTTAATGCTGACCCTTCCTCGCCCCCGAGAGCAGCAGGCTCTCGACTCAGGGGTCCAGAAAAATGTCTGTTGTTGGCAGCCTAAGCAGCCACTCAGTCGGGACACTAGTGGTGGGTCAGTTTTCAGGGGGCATCTCTGAGATGCCCTCTGTGTGCATTTTTCATTAAATCCCACACTGGCATCAGTGTTATGTTATGTTATGTTATGTTAACAATGGTTTGTATAGCGCACTGACACCGCTTGGTTTCCTGGCGCTGTAGAGACAGAGAACAGTCAGAGTTGGAAGCCTACGCAATCAGTAGTATGCTTGTTGGTAAAGCCAGGTCTTTAGGGATTTCCTGAATAATATGAGGTTGGAGCATAACCGGATCTCAAGGGGGAGGGCATTCCATAGACGAGGCGCCAAAGTGCCAAATCTGCAGCCGCCCGAGCGTTTATGTTTAAAGGATGGAGTTTGTAAAAAGCATTGTTGGGCCGAGCGAAGGCTACGGGACGGGGCATACTTTATAATGAGTTTTGTGATGAAGGTAGGGCTTTTGCAGTGGAGCGCTTTAAAGATCATGCACCTGACTTTGAAGGTACAGCGTTGGGCGACCGGGAGCCAGTGAAGTGTTTTCAGAAGGGGGGTGGCAGAATGCCATCTAGGCTGGTTCAAAATCAGTCTTGCTGCCTGATTCTGCACCATCTGAAGTTGTTTCAGAAGAAACTGGGGGAGGCCCAAATATATCGAGTTAGCATAGTCTATGTGAGAGATCACAGTTGCGATCACCACCTGTATCAGGGCTTCGTGGGTCAAAAGGCGGCGAACCTTCCGGATTTTTCTCATTTGAAAGACGCATTTGGAGACCACCTGGCCTACTTGCGTTTTTAGAGAAAGGTCGCTGTTTAGGGTGATGCCAAGCGTCTTTGCCGAAGATGAAGGGATCGGAGCTTGACCCATTTCTGTTGGCCAATAATGTGGGCCTCAGTATTTAGCGCTGTCCCCAGTCAGGACCAGCTCGGTTTTTCCTGGGTTCAATTTCAAATGATTTTGGTTCATCCAAGCTTGGATGAACCTCATTGTTGATTGAAAGAAGGAGATGGGCGTATCTGAGTTGTCAATTGTGAATAGGAGCTGTAGGTCGTCCGCGTAGTTCAGCACCGTTACCTGTTTGTCTCTAAGAGCTTGGATTGAAGGGAAGATATAGAGGTTAAACAGGTGGGGTGACAGGGACGAGCCCTGGGGTACACCACATATGATGGCTTGCTTGGTGCCCGCTAAGTTACCCAGGTGACCTGCCTGGGAACGGTCTGCTAGAAAGGACTTCAGCCAGCCGGCTGCCGTGCCCCGGATGCCAGCCTGAGAGACACGGTCGATCAAGATGGTGTGATCGACCGTGTCAAATGCGGCTGACAAATCCAGGAGCACTAGAGCCTGTGGAATGCGATTGTCTGCGCAGTCCCTAAGGGTGTCCATTACTGCCACTACCACTGCCTCTGTTGAATGGGCTGGACGAAAGCCCGCCTGATGTGGATCAAGGTAGTTTGATGTCTCTATGAAGTTGGACAGGCAGTTGGCGACATGAGCCTCCAACACCTTTGCAAGGAAGGGAAGAAGGGAGATTGGACGATAATTTGCATTGCAAGTCGGGTCTGCACCCGGTTTCTTCAGAAGGGGTATTACGATAGCTTCTTTGAATGCGAGAGGGACTAGTCCAGTGGCCAAAGAGTTGTTTAGAAGGGTACAGGCGGGAGCCGGAATAAATGATAGGCAGTCTTTCAAGATATAAGGAGGACATCTGTCAGATGGGGCGCCAGATTTTACTCTTACCAGTATTTCCTGGAATAATTCTGGGGTGATGGGGGGGAAATTGCTAAGTAAGTCGATAGTGTTGGGGCTTGGAACAGAAAGGAGAGGACTTGAGGTTTGTGGAATACTGGCTTTGATGGCCGTGATTTTCTCTGTAAAAAAAACGTTCAGTGAATTGCAGAGAACCTAGGTCGGAGGCAAACTGGGACGAACATTGTCAAGGTTGGTTAATTCATTAAGAATAGAAAAGATGTCCTTAGATTTATTGGTTGAGTTGGTTATACGGGAGGAAAAGTAAGCAGTTTTAGTAACTAAAATAGATTTCATGTAGTCCTTCCTGGCAGAGATGTATCGAGTTTTAGCGTCAGGGGCATAGTTGCGACGCCAACTTCGCTCAAGTTGTCGAAGGGCCAGTTTTTTTGCTTTTAAGTCAGGAGAGAACCATTTTTGGGCATCGGCACGTCGGGCCAATTTGATCGTCTTGTATGGAGCATGGGCATCGCTGGCTGATTGCAGCCAGTGAGAGAGATTGCTTTCTGCTATATTAATATCAGGGTTGTGGGAGGGAATGGAGGTAGCAAGAGTTTGTAGGAATTCCGGCCTGTCTAGGGAATTCCAGTTCCTAGCTCTTCCACCCATAGCTGTGGCGGTGGACTTTTTAGGGGGATGGATGAGATTAAATTTGATAAGAAGATGATCCGACCATAGACACGGAAAGGTGACCGGGGTCGTAACTAGAAGAGAGTTGGTCCAGACCTGGTCCAGAATGTGGCCTTTACAGTGAGTTGGTGATCGTACATGTTGTTCGAAGTTTAGATTTGTAAGAAGCTCAGTGAGTTCACGCGACTGAGAACCTTCCAGAGGATCGTTGAACCAGTAGTTAAGGTCCTCCACCAGTAGAATCCTGGTATGATCAATGGCTAGGTTGGCAATTTGTTCACTGAGCGCTAAAGGGAAGGACGGCATGTTGTTAGGGGGTCTGTAAAGAAGGACGCATGCCATAGTTTTGTAGGAAGTATCAATTTTTAGAACCAAGTTTTCAGTGTCTGAGAGATTCAGGCAGGTCAAGGCGGTGACGCTCAGGTCGTGGCGGAAGATTGCTGCCACTCCCCCGCCAGGTTTGCCGGATCCACGGTCAGCGTGAATGATACGGTAGTTTGGTGGCAGTGCTGCTATGATATCTGGGGCAGAGTCTTGGGTGAGCCAAGTCTCGGTAAGTAAGAGAATGTCGAGGATATCCTCGCCTAGCAAAAGAAAGAGGTCCAGGTTGTGTTTCACCATGGAGCGGGTGTTTAGATAAATTATAGACATGGAATGGGGACAAGAGTCGGACGCTGTATGAGTAATGGGGCCGACAGAAGTCGAAGTGGCGTTATCAAGAATGGTAGAGCGGTTGACTAGGAGCCCCAGTCTCTGGGCTCGATTGCGTGATGACTCATACAGGTGGCCCTGGCCGTTGTTGGTGGCCAGCAGCTCTTCACGGGAATAGGTGATCCGCCCTGTAGCATGGCGTGCCCTGGGGCCCGTCAGGGCGCGGACGGGCGCAGACGGGCTTGCCTTAGGCGCACCTTCGGCGCGCTGTCGGTGCGCCCGCTGCGCTCGTCCGCTGCGCGTCCGAGATATACACATTCTTATAGGATGCGGAGAAAGGGGCGTGGCCTCACGTCCGTGGGCGTGGCCTGTGGGCTGTTCGAAGAATGGCGGCAATGAGTGAGATCCCAGCCCGCGACAGCGCTTGCATCCGCTGTGCGGGATTAGCCAGATGGGAATTAAAGTGCCCAGAAAGCTACAAGCGTACAGGTAAAAACATAAGATTAAAATTTGCAGTGTTTTAAAATTTGAGTGTCTCTCTCCCGGCTTCCGCCTCAGGAGTGTCGGTAGTCTCAGCCTGAGCTTGTACTCAGCACGGCTTTAAAGGAAAAGGGGCGTGGCTTCACGTCCGTGGGCGTGGCCTGTGGGCTGTTCGAAGAATGGCGGCAATGAGTGATATCCCAGCCCGCGACAGCGCTTGCATCCGCCTCAGGAGTGTCGGTAGTCAGTGTGGGTTTAATGTGCTGAGAAGTTTGATACCAAACTTCCCAGTCTTCATTGTAGCCATTATGGTGCTGTGGAGTTCGTAATGACAAACTCCCAGCACCATATACTCTTAATGGCAGCACTACACTTACAGTGCCCAGGAATGGACTTGGGCACTGTAGGGATCCAGGGCTCGTGCACCTGTACCAACACCACTGGCATAGTGCACCCAGCTGGAGGGGTGGCTGACCTATGCCAGGGCAGTGGTTTGTAGGCATTGCACACAGGGATGTGTGCCATGTCGACTTTTCACTTTGTTCTGCATCAAAACACGCAGCCACAAGGCAGTGTGTGTGTGTCAGGGTACAGGGCCCCTAGGGTGGCACAATAAGTGCTGCAGCCCTTAGGGGCCTTCTCTGGTCACAGTGCCCTGGGTACCTGTAACCCTTTACCAGGGGCTAACCTGTGGCCAGAGATGCCAATTGGGTTAGTTTTGGGGACCTGATTGGCAGGGACCCAGGGCACACCAGGAAAAAGTGCATCAGTAATCCGGCAAAAAGTGAGGGGGTGTTTACTGCAACAGAAACCCACTTTCCTACAGTCCGGTCTACGGGGTCCTCTCTCTGAGCTGCCGCTTGCTCAGGGTCAATTTCAACTGTTTGGTTCTCTCTTAAGGAAACCAAATCCCCCTGGTTTGTCTGGGTAGTTATGTTTGAAATTCTGTCTCTTTCGTCTGCCATCATTGATTCCCTTACGCCCTCTCCTTCTGGCGAATCTCCCTCGCGTGCGAGTGGTTGGCACCTATTTGGGCTGAGTATATGGTTGGCACCTATTTGGGCTGAGCATACCTCCCGGGTATCATGCAACTTCCAGGCGCTGTTGTTCCAAGGAGCGCAGTCTATCGGTTTTAATACTAAAGTGCTGGGTGCAACCTTAAAGTAATGCCTCAATGAGGGGGTGAGTTTAAGATTCTGTTGCTTTTGTGGGGGATTTTTCGTTTTCTTGAATTTCCTATTTTTAGGAGTGGCCCACTCCCCTGTTATGCTTTTACTTTGGGCGTTTACTGTTTTTGTATATTTTTTGCCGGCCTGAACCCCCTGCTTTCGAACACTGTCCCGGATGGCTTGAAAGCCCGCACTAGATGAGTTAAATGGGTTAAATGAGTTAACGCTCGCCCTTCTCAGAGCGTATCTGGTTTGTCCCCCTGTGCCTGTAGCTGAACCCCCACCGCGTGTTTCAGTTTCCGGAGTCCCCTTAAACAAGTGATTCCCCCCGGTGTGTCTACCAGTGTTAGACTCACTTTGCGCTCCGGTCCTGCCCCGGTATGAGCTGCGATCTTCTTTGCCGCCCCCTCCGTCCTGCGGGAGATTCCCCGTGGTTCTTGGGCTTCAAGCACCGCTTGTGCTGCCTCTACCTCCCCCCCCCCCCCCCCCCCCATTAAGCAGAAGCCACGAAAATAATGGGATTGAGCTGCGATCAGATACTCGGTGCAAGGTCCGCGCTCCAGGGACACGGAAACAATTAGAAGTGTGAGGTGATTGGATTACTCTGAGATACCCCCAAACACCCCCGGAGCCCCCAGCCATGCCCAGGCACCCTGACCACACAGAGCCGACACAGGAGGTAAGAGGCCCTGCGCCCCCACTGAGACTGTTGACCCCACACAGGCCCCGGGTGTTATCTCTCCCACTCTCTGCCACACAAGGGACGCGCTGTCTCTCGACAAACACCACAGTGTTTGCCTCGTAATCCCTTTAAAACTGCACCCGGAAGTAATTCAGATGCCTGGAATAGATACCGGAGCTGAGAGGACGTGTGCCGAGTGAGTGTGCGTGACACGCGTGCTAGGCCTCTGCCGACATGGGTGTCGAGTGCGTGACACGCGCCTCAGGCCTCCACTTACAATGGTGTCGAGTGCGTGACACGCGCCTCAGGCCTCCACTTACAATGGTGTCGAGTGCGTGACACGCGCCTCAGGTGTCACCCATGGACTCAGGCGCGCAACACCCATTGGGCTCACCCGGCTTCAGCCCCCCCGTCATGTGTGTCAGCCCGACTGAGACAGCCTCGCGGGCTGGCGTCCGTCTAATTGCAGCCGGACCCGAGTACTTCACAGGTCTTTAAAAGACCATTTACTCGTTAATGAGGCTTTTGTTGTGTTTTCACCCCTTCTTCAAGCAACTCTGCCCATGGCTGGAAGACTTAGGCCCCCCCCCCGAAATCTTTTTCAGCCCCCCCCCCGAAATGTGGTTCTAGTTGCCCGCCTGCATGGACTTGTGCTGAGAGAGCGAGAGTGAAGGAGAGAGACAGACATGGGGACAGAGGCTGAGAGCAAGAAAGAGACCGAGCAGAGACAAAGATGTGGAGGAGGGAATGAGAGAGAGAGGGAGAGAGAGACAGAGAAATTTCAGAGAAATCGAAGGATTTAACATTTAAGCAGATTTTACTTCAGGGTTGAACTTTGACTCGATGGAGCTAATGTGCGTCATCGTTTGTATTTTTAATTTTTAAAGAAGTGCTCAGTCGGTACAGAGCGGAATGACTGATTGAGAAACGCGTCACCCTTGATTGACAAACACACGGAGGTCGTTCTCAAGGGTCAGGTGTCTTCAGGTGAGTGTCATGTCTTGTGCCTGAAGAACAGAGTCTCGGGCCCTGGGCGTTGGGAGTGTGTGAAGGTGAGACCCTGTTTATGGGACTTGCATGTGTGTGAAGCCTTGGGCATGTGCAGCACACAAGTGTGATGCCTTGAGCATGCAGAGTGCATGAGTGTGGTGGCATGAGAGTGTGGAATGCATGTGATGCCTTCAATGTGTGGAGTGTGCGAGTGTAACACTGTGAGTGAGTGGAGTGCGCGTGATGCTCTGGGTGTGCAGAGTACGTGTGGTACCATTGTGAGACCGGCCTCACGGCGTTGCCCTCTTCATCGTCCCGCCAACCTGCAACCACCCTCAAGACACGACATCCCCGACTCCGGCCGCCCCAGCCACCCCCGATACACGGGCCGGCCAGAGACCTGACAGACTCAACACCCTACCACGCATGCCCGACCGAGGGAGCGGGAACCCTCCAGCCAGACCCAGAGGCGCCAGCACAGTCACACCTCGGGTCGCCTTCCCCGGGGGGACTCAATCGGCCACCCGGCCCCTGGGGAGCAGGCGCCTCCCCTACCGAGCGTCTGGGGTCCCTCCCAGACCCACCCGAAAAGACCAAAGAAGTGAGCGGCAGGAAATCCCGCCGAACCCCCTCCGTCACCCCAGTCCCCCCTCTGCGAGCACTCCGGACTTCAAAGGACCAGCGGAGTATAACAAGGGGTGCCGGAGGAACAAGGACAGAGAAGACCTGGAACCATCTGAGCCTGCTGACGCTGTCGCGGCTCCTGAACGCTGAAGTCACCTGGGCCTGCTGAGTGACTCGCGGCCTCTTGCTATTGAACCATCTGAGCCCTGCGGACGAGGTCGCGGCTCCCGAACACTGATCCACCTAGGCCTGCTGAGTGACTCGCGGCCCCCCAGCTATTGAACCATCTGAGCCCTGCGGACGGAATCGCGGCTCCTGAACTCCGACCACCTGTGCCTGCTGAGAGACTCGCGGCGCTCCCCTTGAGAACGACTCGTAAAGAGATCGCCCAGAGACACGACACCCTCCAGCTCGAGGATTGTGAGCTTCCGCAGGGTATTTCGCAGAGACACTATCGTGAAAGACTGTCCCACTACCCCCATTCCCCACGACTGATTTGTGGTACGTTGTGCCACTGCTGTACTATTTGCCTTTGGGTCATAAAGATCCCCTGAAACCATCGATAAAAGAACTTATCGTCCTACAAAGAATACGTGTGGTATCCCTCTGTTCACAGTGCAGATCAGGGTGTGCGCGCCTGGTTCGGCTTACTTGGGAGAGGTGGGTCAAAGGGGTGGGCAAGACGTGTATCGAACCCCCTCCCGGCAGACGCCTTTCCAACATTTGGTGGCAGACGACGGGATCCGAGCCGACACCGAAGGAGAGCGTGCAGTAAACGACTGACGCACTACCAAACAGAAATGGAAGGAGAAACCTCCCTGGGTGCCACAGGTACCGAAATAAGCTCACCTTTCCGAGAAGATCAATTGGACTATTACACGCATAGAGAACTAAAACAGTTTTGCAAAGACCTTGGCATTGCTACCACCGGACTGAGCACAAAGGAAGACTACCAGAAGATACTGAAAGCCTGGGTCGAGACGGGGGCGCCCCCGACCCAAACGGAAAGAGACTCTACCCATGAACAAACAAGCACCCCGGCGAGAAACAACGGGCCAGAGGGGAACCTGTCCTCCGAGGAACTAGCGGACCGAGAGAGAGGCCGCAACCACGAACTGGAACTGGCAAAACTAAAAATCGAGGGAGAGATAAAACTGGCAGAGAAGAAGTTAGCCGTCGAGCAGTTACGGCTACAAGGGGAAGTCGAAGAGAAGAGACTCCAAAGGGAGCACGACGAAAAGAAACTCCAGCTAGAACATGAACGCGGCCTGAAGGAAATTGAGTGGCGGGCTAGACACGAAAAGTCACAGCCGCCCGGGAATCCCCAGCCCGCTCCCGCCGGGGAAACCAAAGTTCACATCCCCAAGGATGTGGTCAAGGAGTATTATAAGAACGATGATATCCAGCAGTGGTTTAAAGCCTACGAAGTCGCCATGACCTCCCACCAAGTCCCGCTGAAGGATTGGGGGGCTGGCCTATGGGGCCGGTTCTTAAGCGAAGGAAGGGACACTCTGCTCGATCTGCCCTCCGCGGTCATGAACTCCTACAGCCACATGAAGGAAGCCCTCGTGGGCCGGTACGGACTCACCCCCGAAATGTACCGACAACGGTTCCGAGATTGCAAAAAGATACTGGGCACCACGTGGGTCGAATACGTGAACTTCTACAGCTGAGCTCTGGACGGTTGGATCAAGGGCAGCAAGGTCTCCACCTTCGAAGAACTGTTCGATCTGATCGCCTGGGAACATTTAGCGGCCAATTGCTTTATAGAACTGCGCCAGCATCTCCTAGACAGTAAACTCACCGACCCTCGGAAGCTGGCTGCTGAGGCTGATCGTTGGGTGAACACCCGGGCCACCCGGGGCCCCGTGGGGGACTACGGCCGCAACAGTCAGGGTCCCCCCCGCCAGAGGGGCGGAGGGAACCACGGCCGACCAAGAGACTTTGCCGGGGGGTCCTCCACCAGCCCCCCCAGCAGCCCACCAGCGGCAGGTTCGGCCCAGTCTCCAGCCAGCACCGGAGCCCCAGGACGGCCAGGTCCACGAGCTAGGATCACCTGCTTCCGCTGCCAGCAGCCCGGACACTACGCCAATGACCCCCAGTGTCCCCAGTACCAGCGAACCGCAACGACCAACCTCACGACCCGGCAGATGGCCTCCGTGGCTCTGGGGGAAGAAATGGAAGACTCCGAGGAATGGGAACCGGAGGCCATGGCCCTGGTCTCCCTTGGGGATCGAGAGATGGTCCCCGGGACACCCTTGCCCGCCAACACAGAGAAATACCGACAGCAGGTGACTATCAACGGCCACCGAGTCGAGGGCCTTCGCGACACCGGGGCGAGTGTCACCGCGGTCCACCGCAGCCTAATTTCCGAAGACCAGATCCTAGCCGGGGCCCTCTGTCCGGTCGTATCCTCCGACAATTCTGAGAGCCTCTGCCAGATGGCCCTGGTGCCCTTCGAGTGGGGAGGGGTCTCCGGAGAACTGAAGGTAGCGGTCCGGAACTCGCAGCCCATAGACTGCCTCCTGGGCAACGACCTGGAAAATTCCCCGTGGGGGCAGGTAGAACGAAGGGCCCACCTAGAGATGATGGGCCTACCGGAATGGGTCTGCGCCACCACGCGCTCCATGACCGCACGAGTGGCCCCCTCCAAGGGCGGTGAAGCCCTCTTACCGAACACTTTCCCCGAGAACAGGGACCCCCTACCAGAAGCAGACAACCCTCCTTCCGAGGAAGAAGGAGACACTAACCGAGGGGAAGGACCGGAACCTTCCTCCCCAGAGGCCCCGATGGAACCCGAAGAACTGCCCGAGTTGGCCCAGTGGCACTGCGAAGGGGGGCCCTCCCGCGAAGAGTTCTGCCAGGAACAGACCACGTGCCCCTCCCTCGAGGGACTTAGACAACAAGCCGAAGCCCAGGTCGCCGGTGATCAGACCGGAACCCATTGGGTTTATTGGGACAATGGCCTCCTCTACAGCGAGCAAAAGTCAGCCGAGCTGGGCGCAGCACGAGTACTGGTGGTACCCCTGCGGTTCCGGAGCCTCCTCCTGGGCCTGGCCCACGATGTACCCTTGGCAGGACACTTAGGCCAAGACAAGACATACCAGCGATTGGTGACCCACTTCTATTGGCCCAAGATGCGAGCGAATGTAGAAACACACTGCAAGTCCTGCCTCACGTGCCAGGGCAGTGGGAAGAGTGGCGGAAAACGCAAAGCTCCCTTACAACCGTTCCCCGTTGTGAGTACCCCGTTCGAGCGGGTCGGCATCGACATCGTGGGACCCCTGGATCCGAAGACCGCCCAGGGCCACAGATTCATCCTCGTCCTGGTGGACCATGCCACCCGCTACCCCGAGGCCATCCCCCTCCGCACCGTGACGGCTCCCGTGGTGGGCCGGGCTCTCATGGGGATCTTCTCCCGGGTCGGATTTCCCCGCGAGGTTGTGAGTGATCGCGGCACGAACTTTATATCCCGCTACATGAAGTCCCTGTGGCAGCAGTGCGGAGTCACGTATAAATTCACGACCCCCTACCACCCCCAGGGCAACGGCCTGGTGGAGCGCTTCAACCGGACTCTGAAGGGAATGATCCTGGGCCTCGAAGAGCCCCTGCGCCGGAAGTGGGACGTCCTCCTCCCTTGCCTCCTGTTCGCGTACCGGGAGGTTCCCCAAAAGTCTCTGGGGTTCAGCCCCTTCGAACTGCTGTACGGACATCCCGTTCGAGGGCCCCTAAGCCTGGTCAAAGAGGGCTGGGAGACAAGCCCCCGGGGGACACCCCCAGATGTGTTCCGCTACATCCTGGCGCTCCGCAACCAGACGAGGAAGTTTAGGGAACTGGCAGAGGCTAACCTCGAGGCCAGCCAAGAAGAAATGAAGCGCTGGTATGACCAGAACGCAACCTTGGTCGAGTTCCAGCCGGGCCAGCAGGTTTGGGTCATGGCTCCGGTGAGACCCTGTGCCCTACAAGACAAATGGACTGGCCCATTCAAGGTGGTCGAACGGAAGAGCCAGGTCACGTATCTGGTCGACGTACAATCCCCACGGAACCCCCTCCGGGTCCTCCACGTAAACCGTCTCAAGCCCCACTTCGTGAGGACAGAACTGAGTTTGCTACTGGCCACCGATGAGGGGGCAGAAGAGGACACTGAACCCCTGCCCGATCTCCTGTGCACAAAAGAACTGGACGGTTCCGTGGAGGGTGTGAAACTGTCGGACACCCTCACTCCCCAGCAGGCCGACGACTGCCGCCAGCTGCTCGGACAATTCGCAGACCTTTTCTCCCTCATTCCAAGGGTGACCGACTGGTGTGTCCACGACGTGGACACCGGCGACTGCCCACCTGTGAGACACCGAGCCTACCGGGTGCCTGACCGGGTCCGCACCTGCATCAAAACCGAGGTACAGAAAATGCTCAACCTAGGGGTCATCGAGCCCTCCGACAGCCCCTGGGCCAGCCCGGTGGTTCTGGTCCCAAAGGCTGCCTCCCCAGGGGTCGCCCCCGAACTAAGATTCTGTGTAGACTATCGGGGGCTCAATGCGGTCACCCGCGCAGACGCTCACCCTATTCCCCGAGCCGACGAGCTCATCGACCGCCTGGGGGCCGCCCAGTTCCTCAGCACTTTCGACCTGACCTGCGGGTACTGGCAGATCGCTCTCACGGAAGGGGCGAAAGAGCGATCTGCCTTCTCCACGCCAGTTGGCCACTACCGCTTCAGGGTCATGCCGTTCGGGATGAGAAACGCCCCAGCCACGTTCCAGCGGTTGGTGAACAAGGTCCTGGCCGGACTCGAGGAGTTCAGCGCAGCGTACCTTGACGACATCGCCGTATTCAGCCCTCAATGGCACGAGCATCTCCAGCACCTCCGACAAGTACTAATGGCCCTGCGCCAAGCGGGCCTGACAGTGAAAGCCAGCAAATGCCAGCTCGGACAAGGCTCCGTGGTCTACCTGGGGCATCAGGTGGGCAGCGGCCAGGTCGCCCCTCTCCAGCCGAAGATCGATGCCATCAAGTCCTCGGAGTCCCCCACCACGCAGACAGTGGTTCGGGCCTTCCTGGGCCTTACGGGGTACTACCGGAGGTTCCTTAAAAATTATGGTAGTATCGCAGGGCCCCTCACAGAGTTGACCTCCAGAAAGCTTCCGCAGAAGGTGCAGTGGACCCCCCAGTGCCAGCAGGCGTTCGACGCCTTGAAAACCGCCATGTGCACCGCTCCCGTACTCAAGGCCCCCGACTACTCCCGAGAAATCGTGGTCCAGACCGACGCATCCGAACATGGCATCGGGGCCGTGCTCTCGCAGTTTGACGACAAGGGCATTGATCAGCCCATAGCCTTCATCAGCCGAAGGCTGCTGCCGAGAGAGCAGCGTTGGAGCACTATAGAGTGAGAGGCCTTTGCCGTAGTCTGGGCCCTCAAGAAACTGCGGCCCTACTTGTTCGGAACCCATTTTCGAGTACAGACGGACCACCGGCCCTTGCAGTGGCTAATGCGGATGAGGGGGGAGAACCCCAAGATACTACGATGGTCCATCTCTCTCCAAGGGATGGATTTCACTGTCGAACATCGCCCCGGGACGGATCATGCCAACGCCGACGGCCTGTCCCGGTTCTTCCGCTTCGGCGAGGAGAACCCCCCAATGGATGGGTAGTTCTCCACGCCTTTCAGCTGGGGGGGACGCGTGTGAGACCGGCCTCACGGCGTTGCCCTCTTCATCGTCCCGCCAACCTGCAACCACCCTCAAGACACGACATCCCCGACTCCGGCCGCCCCAGCCACCCCCGATACACGGGCCGGCCAGAGACCTGACAGACTCAACACCCTACCACGCATGCCCGACCGAGGGAGCGGGAACCCTCCAGCCAGACCCAGAGGCGCCAGCACAGTCACACCTCGGGTCGCCTTCCCCGGGGGGACTCAATCGGCCACCCGGCCCCTGGGGAGCAGGCGCCTCCCCTACCGAGCGTCTGGGGTCCCTCCCAGACCCACCCGAAAAGACCAAAGAAGTGAGCGGCAGGAAATCCCGCCGAACCCCCTCCGTCACCCCAGTCCCCCCTCTGCGAGCACTCCGGACTTCAAAGGACCAGCGGAGTATAACAAGGGGTGCCGGAGGAACAAGGACAGAGAAGACCTGGAACCATCTGAGCCTGCTGACGCTGTCGCGGCTCCTGAACGCTGAAGTCACCTGGGCCTGCTGAGTGACTCGCGGCCTCTTGCTATTGAACCATCTGAGCCCTGCGGACGAGGTCGCGGCTCCCGAACACTGATCCACCTAGGCCTGCTGAGTGACTCGCGGCCCCCCAGCTATTGAACCATCTGAGCCCTGCGGACGGAATCGCGGCTCCTGAACTCCGACCACCTGTGCCTGCTGAGAGACTCGCGGCGCTCCCCTTGAGAACGACTCGTAAAGAGATCGCCCAGAGACACGACACCCTCCAGCTCGAGGATTGTGAGCTTCCGCAGGGTATTTCGCAGAGACACTATCGTGAAAGACTGTCCCGCTACCCCCATTCCCCACGACTGATTTGTGGTACGTTGTGCCACTGCTGTACTATTTGCCTTTGGGTCATAAAGATCCCCTGAAACCATCGATAAAAGAACTTATCGTCCTACAAAGAATACGTGTGGTATCCCTCTGTTCACAGTGCAGATCAGGGTGCGCGCGCCTGGTTCGGCTTACTTGGGAGAGGTGGGTCAAAGGGGTGGGCAAGACGTGTATCGAACCCCCTCCCGGCAGACGCCTTTCCAACAACCATGAACATGCAAAGTGTGTGAATGTGATGCCTTGAACATGCAGAGTGCATGAGTGTGGTGGCATGAGAGTGTGGAATGCATGTGATGCCTTCAGTGTGTGGAGTGTGCGATTGTAAAACTGAGAGTGAGTGGAGTGCGCGTGATGCCCTGGGTGTGAAGAGTACGTGTGGTACCTTGAACATGCAAAGTGAGTGAATGTGATGCCTTGAACATGCAGAGTGCACGTGATGCTCTGAGTGTGCATACTACCTGCAATGCCCAAAGTGAGCAGACTACCTGCAATGCCCTGAGTGCACAGAGAGTGTGGTGCATTGTCCATGTGGAGTGTGTGTGTGATGTCTTGAGCATGCAGAGTGTGCAGTGTGATGCCCTGAGTGTGTGAAGTGCATGTGATGCCCTGAGTATGCAGAGAATGTGTGGTGCATTGACCATGTGGAGCACGACAGTGTGATGCCCTGAGTGTACAGAGTGCCTGCATCTGTTGCCCTGAGGGTGCAGAGTGCATGAGTCTGAGGCCCGTGGGTGCAGAGTGCCTGCGTCTGATGCCCTGAGGGTGCAGAGTGCCTGCATCTGATGCCCTGATGGTGCAGAGTGCCTGAGTCTGATGCCCTGAGGGTGCGGAGTGCATGAGTCTGATGCCCTGAGGGTGCAGAGTGCCTACGTCTGATGCCCTGAGGATGCAGAGTGCATGAGTCTGATGCCCTGAGGGTGCAGAGTACATGAGTCTGATGCCCTAAGGGTGAAGGGTGCATGAGTCTGATGCCCTGAGGGTGCAGAGTGCCTGCGTCTGATGCCCTGAGGGTGCAGAGTGCACGAGTGTGATGCCCTGAGGGTGCAGAGTGCATGAGTCTGATGTCCTGATGGTGCAGAGTGCCTGAGTCTGATACCCTGAGGGTGTAGCATGCATGAGTCTGATGCCCTGAGGGTGAAGAGTGCATGAGTCTGATACCCTGAGGGTGCAGAGTGCCTGTGTCTGATGCCCTGAGGGTGCAGAGTGCCTGCGCCTGATGCCCTGAGGGTGCAGAGTGCATGAGTCTGAGGCCCGAGCATGTAGAGTGCATGAGTCTGATGCCCTGAGGGTGCAGAGTGCATGAGTCTGATGCCCTGAGGGTGAAGAGTGCATGAGTCTGATGCCCTTGGGGTGCAGAGTGCATGAGTCTGATACCCTGAGGGTGCAGAGTGCCTGTGTCTGATGCCCTGAGGGTGCAGAGTGCCTGCGCCTGATGCCCTGAGGGTGCAGAGTGCATGAGTCTGAGGCCCGAGCATGTAGAGTGCATGAGTCTGATGCCCTGAGGGTGCAGAGTGCATGTGTCTGATGCCTTGAGGGTGAAGAGTGCATGAGTCTGATACCCTGACGGTGCAGAGTGCCTGCGTCTGATGGCCTGAGGTTGCGGAGTGCATGAGTCTGATGCCCTGAGGGTGCAGAGTGCCTGCGTCTGATGCCCTGAGGGTGCAGAGTGCATGAGTCTGAGGCCCGAGGGTGTAGAGTGCATGAGTCTGATGCCCTGAGGGTGCAGAGTGCATGAGTCTGATGCCCTGAGGGTGAAGAGTGCATGAGTCTGATACCCTGAGGGTGCAGAGTGCCTGTGTCTGATGCCCTGAGGGTGCAGAGGGCCTGAGTCTGATGCCCTTGGGGTGCAGAGTGCATGAGCCTGATACCCTGAGGGTGCAGAGTGCATGAGTCTGAGGCCCGAGGGTGTAGAGTGCATGAGTCTGATGCCCTGAGGGTGCAGAGTGCATGAGTCTGATGCCCTGAGGGTGAAGAGTGCATGAGTCTGATACCCTGAGGGTGCAGAGTGCCTGTGTCTGATGCCCTGAGGGTGCAGAGGGCCTGAGTCTGATGCCCTTGGGGTGCAGAGTGCATGAGTCTGATGCCCTGAGGGTGCAAAGTGCTTGTGATGCTTTGCACATGGGGAGTGTCTGAGTGTGATGCCTTAAGCATATGGAGTGTGTGTGATATCACCAATCAATCAGGGATTTATGGAGCGCACTACTCACCCGTGAGGGTATCAAGGCGCTGGGGAGGGGGGATTCGGGCAACTCTGGTATTCGAAAAGCCAGGTCTTGAGGCTCTTCTTGAATGCTTGCAGAGAGGGGGTTCATCTGATGCTGAGGGGGAGTTCGTTCCAGGTCTTGGTCGCGATATAGGAGAAGGATCTGACTCCAGTTCTGGCTCTGCGGATGCGGGGGACTTCAGCAAGGGCTAGATCGGCGGAGCGGTAGATTCTATTGTGGGCGTGGAAGGATATTTTCGTTGAAGAATTGGGATCCGTTGTTGTGGAGGGCTTTGTAGGTGTGTGTGAGTAGCTTGAAGGTCACTCCTTTTTCGACAGGGAGCCAGTGGAGGTCTTGTAAGTGCTGGGGGATGTGGTCTTGTCGGGGGATGCTGAGGACGAGTCTGGCTGCCGGGTTCTGGACGGTCTGGAGTTTGTGGAGAAGAGATTTGTTGATTTCAGCGTAGAGGGCGTTCCCGTAGTCCAGCCTGATGGTGATGAGTACTTGGGTGACGGTCTTCCTGGATTCGGGGGGATACTTTTGAAGGTCTTGCTGAGTATGTGGAGGGTGTTGAAGCATGTGGAGGCTTCGGCGTTGATCTTTCAGTTCATGGTGAGGGAGGAGTCTGGTATGATGCTGAGGTTGCGTGCATGGACCATGGGGCTCAGGGGTGCCAAGGGTGGGGGGCCACCAGGTGCTATCCCACATGGAGGGGGTTGATAGGACGATGAGGACTTCCGTTTTTTCTGCTTCAGGCAGCTGCTGCTCATCCAGGTTGTGACGTCCTTCATTCCTTCCCGGAAGTTGCACCTGGTGATGTTGGGTTCCTTGGTGAGAGAGAGGATGAGCTGGGTTTATGTGCAGAAATGGCACCTTTCTGCGCATAGACAAACTCTCCCCCAATGCAGACACCCCTTCACAATGGTGCTAGGTTGCCTGCGTTGGCGCTAGGCAGCTAATTGTAGCGCCAGCACAGGGGGAAACGCAGGGCTGCAACATATTCTTGTAAATATGGTGCAGCCCTGCGTTTCTTAAAGTGATGGGGCATGTCGTTAGCCTTCTTGACTTAATGACACGCTTCACCACTTTACCGTAAATATGCCCCACAGTGTGGCAAAGATGGTTGTATGGCTCATTCCAACGCAGCGGAAAACGGTGTTTACCTCAGCTAAAATAATTAATAAATAAACCAATACTTCTAATGGAATGTTCAACTCCAATAAACACCTGCAGTCTGTGGCTGCAAAGCTGGAATTTTACTCAAGCGCCGGGTGACCACGAGGTCAGTCACAGGTGAGAAAGCGCTTTCTTGCGCATGAACTGAGGGCATTCCCCTCAAGGCCAATATTGGTTCTTAAATATTAGTTCTTCAATCAATCAGGCTCCCTTCGAGGTGCGAAGGTTAATGGAGCTCAGGGTGGCAAACCCTTGAGGTCTGAGAGGTGATTTATTCATTTATATGGATTCTTTCGTTGGAGTTGGTCTTTCACCATTGATAAGAGGCGGGAAGCCGAGTAACACAATAGTGCTCATTTATTTACACCAAGACAGCTTGGGGTCAGCTCTCTTTACTGAAGAAAGTGAAATCATTCCTCTCAGAAAGCGGCTTCAGATCTGCGTTTCAAGCCTCATAGAGCCCGGACCCCCTAGGATGTTCCCCGCCCCACCCTCATGAGATCCCACAATCAATACTTGATACTTTAAGAGTGTGGGCATAAACGGGCATGATTAATTACAATCAACACACATAAACATGACAAAATCCAATTATATATTTTACATTTACAAATTCAAAATGTACACTTTTAATATGGACAATCCTAATAAAATATCATAACCACTGGTTATGCGATGTCAACTTGCTCCAGCACCAAGGGGCCCTCTGGCTCGCATCTCCTAATCTGAGAACAACGCAAGGCGCAACCCACCTGCATCCTTGAGCAGTGAGCCCCAGCCCTCTGGTCCTTTTATGCCATTTATGGGGCTCACCCTTCTACCACCAGGCTGCAAGGAGACTCGTAGGGAATAACCAGGGGCCGCTGCCCCATGCCCTAGTTCGTGACCTGGCGTCCTTGCCTCCCCAGCCGGTGTCCCCATTCTCCCTGCGGAGAGCTTACTGTCTCTCCCCTCAGTGCTGGCCTAGGGAGTATGTAAGGAGGACTCCCGTTAACCCTGCGAGTCAATGTTCTGTGGCCTCTTTTCCGCCACTAGGGTGACCAGGGCCCACAGGTCCTTCACCCTCCCCACCACTGAACAAGTTCTGCACAAATTACCAGATTCCTTTGATCCATACGTCCGTTCCAATGTCAGACAAATGTACGCCGTCATGGTGAAACATCAGATCCCCTGTGACGAGTCTGTGTGGTATATGGCACAAGCGGCCCTGTCCAGAGCACAGCTTGGCCAATTCCCCATTGAGACGCCTCACTGACACATTCAAAGCTCGAGATCGTACTCCAGCGTCCCATGTCTGGCGTGGTAGCATACAAGACCAGGCTATCCGTGCCCGAGGGAACGCCCGTCCCAGCCAGGCGAACTCAGTCAATAACGCTTCTCTGACCGCCTGAAGCCCTAGATCCACCATGTCATTGTCGCCTAAATCCGGGGACTGCTGTCCCTCGTGTGCTCTTGTCTCCTCTACTAGCCGCCGCAGCTGCCGGATTCGCAGGCCCCTAATGCCTCGCCATAGGAACGACATCGCCTTCAAACTCGGCGGCTTTGACACTCGCTATTGCTGCAACCGGAGCGTGGCGCGCCGTACGAACGAGTGTCCTAACACCCATACCACTTTTGAGGGCATACTAATGACGGGAAGAGAAATTGAAAAGTCAGAATGATCATGCCAACATATCTGTTCGTCATCCTACAGTAATTTGGGCCGCACGTAGCGTTTGAAACAAGCTGACGACCAACGCCAAACCCATTTCACTGCCTCTGCCGGTAGGTAAGCGACTCGCTGCCCCGATTCTGAATGAGTGCGAAGAACAACCCATTGGATCCCACCCCAGACTCGCCAATGCCCGCCCAAACACGGCCCTGAATTGATATTGTGACAGGCATTCTCCCTGCTCATGTATGAACAGGGCCTGCCCACTCCCTAATGGACGGATCGCCAAGTATGCCTCCTTCCTGGCTACTGGGCATATTGTTGCCCCAGGTGCCGGGCTCAGCCGAATCGTGGTCCCCTTCCCCAATGGATCGGTCTTAGATTTCCTTAAGGCCACCACCAGCCCACCCTGGACTATTTTGGTGTCACGCAACTGAAGCCCTCCTGAATGGTCAGACTTGGAGGCCCCCACTAACTCCTCTAATCGCAAAGCCCCATAAAGGTTAGGGAAAAGGCAGCCCCAAATAAGATGCTCTCATAAAATGAGCAGCATACCGCCCGCAAGGACCCAATAATGTCCCTCAGTGTCTTCACATCCAGCAGCCTTCTGCTATCCTTCCTGACCCCTTCCAACCTGGCCCATCCTGACAGCGCCTTCCTGACTATGAACGCAGCGCCTGGGTCCCTCTCGCCTGCTAATTTAGCAAAGAATCCTACCGCCGTCATGTGCGCCCTAGAATAAGAAGCTGGCCTGCCCTGATCTTTTAAAGCTTGCAGGAAACCGCATATAGCCCCTGTAGAGAAGAGGCCCACCCGCCCGCGTGCTTAGCAAACATCCTGTATGACTTGAAATGTTGCTGCTAAGTTCTTCTGGTGTGTTCGCTCAATGAAGCGCCCAACAGCCCCGCTAAAGCGGGGCTCCAATCCTCCACAGAGATGTCGGGGACACTGTCATCTGATCCTCTGCCTGTGGGTGATACCTCCGGAAATCCTGCAACTTGGAGCGAGACAAAGCGTCAGCAGCCTGATTCTCTACACCTGGAATATGTGCCGCTTTGAACAGCAGATTCAGCCTCAAGCAGGCCAGAACTAAATGTTTTAACAGCCTCAAAACATGTTTACATGTAGCCCCTTGCCTATTGATAGCCTCCACCACTGCCATGTTGTCTGACCAGAAAATCACGGTTTTGTTCTCAAAGAATACAGCCCAAATTGTTACTGCTACCACAATTGGAAACAATTCCAAAAAGACTATGTTCCTGGTCAACCCGTTCTCGTGCCACGCTGTCGGCCAATCTCCCCTGCACCAGCGTGTCCCCAACACTGCTCTAAAACCTACGCTACCAGCTGAGTCTGTGAAAAGCCCAAGTCCGTGCTGGATATTGTCTGTGCGGGCCATACCACCTTACTATTGAAATCGCTCAAGAAACTGTGCCCCGATGCAGAGGGGCCCATGACCATAAAATCATCCAAGTAATGTACAATGTCTTTGTGCCCTGTTCTGAAGGTAAACAGCCACTGAAGCATAGAACTAAACATCTCGAAGTACTTGCATGACACCGCACAACCCATTGGCATACATCTGTCATAGTAAAACTGGTGATTCAGCTGGAAACCTAGCAAGTGATAATCGTCGGGGGGCA
The DNA here is from genome assembly GCF_964204655.1 of Triturus cristatus. Lineage (NCBI taxonomy): Eukaryota > Metazoa > Chordata > Amphibia > Caudata > Salamandridae > Triturus > Triturus cristatus. Next base: position 1,154,720,675 of record NC_140594.1, read on the forward strand.
CAGGCATGAGCCGGAAAGCTGACTCAATGTCTGTTTTTGCCATGAAGGGGTTGGGTCCTAAATCGCGCAGCTTCTGTAGTGCCATATCAAAGGAAGAATATGTCACAGAGCAGAAGGACGGGTCTATGGCATCATTCACCGAGGCTCCCCTTGGTGCAGATAAGTTATGTATCATCCTGTCAATAGATTATTGCAATGCTCAACAGGAGGCACCCCTTGTGCTGGAATGCGGAAGCCTGTGGAAAACCCCTGATACAATGTCCTGGCTGCCGACCTGTCAGGGTACTGATTCAGCCAAAAAATCAGCCTCCCTATCTCAACTGGTGTGGGTAAATTACTGCTGGGATGGCTTGGACTCCCTCCCTCTCTCTTTTGATTTTTTAATACACTTAAACTCGGGGTGGGAAGGGTGACCGTAGAGCGCACATGCGTGTTTAAACTTACATGCCCGGTCGGGCAAGTACAGGTCTTTCGGTTAAAAGCCCAGCACGCCCCTTTTTTCTTGCCCGCTCCCCCCTGTGAGGTTCAACAGGGCTGTTTCAAGGGTACTTTATTATTGACACTTTCTAACCATACATTCACCTCTGTTTGGTCCCATCCCATGTCAGGGTCTTCAACTTTGGCCCATCTGAAGTCCCTATCATGATCAAGCCAGGCTATACCCCCGTGCGTTGACTGGGCCTTCAGGATCGTATTCGCATATCAAAGGTATCGCCAGTTCGGGCTTCTTCTCTAACACTACTGTTGCAAAAACGTTGAAACCAAACATCCAATTAGTGATAGATTCTTCCACTCTTGATTTCCTATCTTTAAAAGAATCTTCTTTCCCGTCTTTCTCTTTAGACTCCACTTCCCTCCTCTTTGGCCTGATTAAGGAGAATATATCTATGAATTCCCCCTTCCAAATCTTTTCCTTTGTGTCAAGAGGAACATGTGCTGCCAATTTACCACGCTTAGATAACACAGTATTGTGGCCCCCAATTGCCATAGACACGCTGTCTGTGCCTTTGCTTGAGCTCTCAACCGCCTTACCTGTCACGGTCCCTGGTGTCTCTGGTTGGGCGGGGGCCACTTGACCCACCGCCTGAAGGGCCGTGTTCATACCTTTGTCCTGAGCTTTGCCCAAGAGAGCCACCTGCTTACTAATCTCGCTGAGCGCACTCCCCGTGTCCGACGGTGGTCCGACGGTGGTGACCATGGCACCAATGTTGCCCCACCGGTCTGATTCCCTACCGCCGGCGCGGCCAACTGCGCTAAAAGGGTTGCTACTGAAGCCAATATACTAGCTGTGGGCACCTGACCCCCCTCTCCCCCCGCTGCTACCTCCGGTCGAACTGGGGTGGGGGGACTACCCCACCTAGTGCCCCCGCCTGTGTTGGTAAACCTCCCCTTGCCCGTTCTGTAGGGCTGACGCTATGACTGACGTCTCCTTTGGCACTATAGGATTCAGGGGATTGGGCGCGGGCGTCAAGGCCTTTAAATCTCCCCTAATTTTGGCCAATATTATCCCCACATCATCCCATCCCCCAACAGTTACTGGTTGAACTGGTTCTGGCTGTGGCAGTACATTAGGTACTGGTTGTGAAGGTACATTAGGTACTGGCTGTGGGGTACACTTGGTACTGGGTGCACTGGTTCTGGCTGTGGGGGTATAATGGGGACAGCTGGCGCAGAAGGCTGCACCTCCGGTTCCCTACTCCCTTGGCCCTTCTTATTCCCCCTGGCACCCTTTCCGCTCCCCCCCCTTTCCCTGCTCGGCTGCCCCTGGGCCTCTTCACCGGGGGGGGGGGGGGGGGGAGGAGTGCTGATTTGGGAGGGACAATGGTTCTGCGAGGGCTGACCCCTTCCACCGGCTCTGGGATCTGATCCCTGTCTGGCACTGGCGCCTTACCCCTTTGTTCCTCCTCGCTCTCTTCGTCTCTGCTCAGTTTAGCCAACACTAGCTTTAATAACTGCGCTAGGTCAGGGTCGCCAATTTTCCTCTTTTGGTTTTGCCCCATTGCTGGCATTCTGCGACCCCAATTAACCGAACCCTGAAACTTGAATTGAGATATCCCGACTTTTGCCACCCAACAGCAAGCTGAAAAGTGCTCAGACTACTGTGTGCTGACTCAATAAGCCTTTCGCATGTGGCCTGCACTCCCCCTGCTCGCGTTGCCGTATGCCAAATACTATTTGCGCATTTGCAACACGTGCCGACTCACACCCCTTTGCACGTGGCCTACACTGCGAATAGCTCGCGTCGCCGTATTCTTATCAAACGCTAAGATCGCACCTTTGTTCAACAGCGCGTGCAGTCGATAATCCTACTAAAAGGCAAACCCCCGCTCGACTCCCAGGATCCCCGGAGGAAGGTGCCGCCTGCCGCGAGCGCTCAATCGAAGCGCACTTTCTACTAAAAGGCAAACCCCCGCTCGCCACCCAGGATCCCTGGACGAAGGTGCCGCCTGCCGCGAGTGCTCAATCAAAGCACGCCGAAATGCTGGGGGAACTCCGGACAGCCGCGGATGGACAATGGCGCCAAAACCCCCAATTATAAGAGCAATCGCCCTGAATACTGCACACCGCCCACCCACGGCTGCCCAAAGCCCCCACAACACCCCGGCACCTTACCTCCGTATCCGCGAACACCCACCCGATACCACGCTAACCTCGAGATTCTGCTGCCCAGTCTCCAAAGTGAAAAAATCGCTCGTTGATCCCGGCTCAATCTCCTGCTTCCTATTCACTGAGGCCCCACAGCGAACAGCAGGTCCTCGACGCTGGAGATAGTTTAATCCACAAGATAGTTAATCCACGATCCGTCCTGGGGCAGGCGTGGGAAAAATAGAACGTTCATGGTGGCCCTCAGGCCTAAATAGCCCACTGGCTCTACATCTCCCCGCGCCGTTCCCTGCCAGAAACACGTCATGTGTGATCCGGAAGTAATCTGTAGGGCCGGTAGCCAATCGGGCTAACCCGGCCAGACTATGGGGGCGTGGCGTGGGTCCAGGAGGCCAGGCCCTAATGGCGCACTCTCTAAATCTCGTGCTTTTCCAGACTCGTGCATCTGCATGGAAGCGACAGTATGTGGGAGACTCTAGACTCGACCCCCTAAGGATGTCTCACAGCAGCAGTGAGTCTCATTCAGGTACATCAGCTACCCTGGTGAAACTCCACTGCCCCCCCTCCTATGGACTTCTCACAGCAGCAGCGCGTCTCATCCACACCCATCACCCAACCCTGATGGAACTCCACCGGCCCCCCTAAGGAGGTCTTACAGCAGCAGCACATCTCATTCAAGGCCATCACCACCATGAGGGAACTCCACTGGGGCCCACCCCCCAAGGGTGTCTTACAGAAGCAGCGCATCTCATCCACAGACATCACCCCCCCGATGGAACTCAACCGGCCCCCCCTAAGGACCTCTCACAGCAGGAGGGCGTGTCATCCACAGCCATCACCCCACCCTGATGGAACTCCACTGGCCCCCCTAAGGTCGTCCTATAGCAGCCCCGCTTCTCATCAACGGCCATCACCCAACCCCCCAAATCCAACCTGCGCTCTTCTGATAAAGGGATTGCCGATCACCCACCGGCGCCTGGAGCCTTGCACCCTAAGGCAAACAACTGAGGAGGGAAAGCAAAGGAATGAGCCTCCGAACACTATCAAAGCTTTCCCTGCCAGTCACCTCACTCACTACGGGGGTTCAAGAGTAGACGGCATTGATAGCAATCAGAGTTCCACCTCCCGATCCTTGTTACCACTCACCTGTCCAGAGGAGGCCCCCCCACAGAAGATGTGGCTGCCACAGTCCTGAAGGAGCGAGAGGTGAAGTTCATGTCCCCCGTTCCCGCTGCTCACAGGGCCAAGGCAAGGCCTCAGTCACCTGGAGTCTGGCCAGAGGGCCCCCACCAGCACTGACCAGCACGAAGGATGCCCGACATGTGGGACACGACTTCATGAAACCTCGTTGGGCCATTAATGGGCATTCCCAAAGACCCGTTGCGTGTCCCAAGATGCCCTGGTCCTCTCTTCCCACCTTGTATGCCTTGTAGAATTGGTGGGAGACAGATGTTCCTCCCCATGCCAAGGGAGGTCACCATAATCACCCCCCACTGAGGTCCTTTCTTGAGCACCGCCAACTCTGAGGCTCTAAATACCCCACAGAAAGTCAACGTGAAGCGGTCTCAAATCAAGGAGCCTCATAGTCTGAGGTATAGACCTGCGGGGTGAATGCTTGTCAGTGTCTTGGGCTCCCCCTTATAGCAGCCATGATCACCTTCCAGTGTTTCCCAACTGGTAAGGCTTTAGAGTGTCGAAGGAATTGGGGTCACCACCTCCCTTTCCTTTGGAAAAAAAAAGCCAGCGCAGTGACGTGTCTCCTGCCAAAGGCTGCAGAACTCCCCAAAGCCTCAGGTGTTTCAGAATACCCAGCCAGGCTTCTAGAGACCCCCTCCCAGTTGTGAACCCCCCAGATGTGATGGCTGGAGCTGAAAGGACCCTCGTGGGTCTTTGTCTTAGATGCTGGGCTGGCAGGGACAAGGTCTGAGAGTAGCGAGCACCAACATCCCAGCGTTCACCTGGAAAGGGATGGCTTCTTCTGGTGCCTGTTGGAGGGAGGACCACCGGGGAGTCGGGGAGACTATTCCGGGGCACCTTCCTACCGCAAAGTTATAGCCGAGCGCCGCTGAGAAGCCCCCTCGGGGAGGTCTTTCTCCTATGATCGTACTAGGCCCAGTAATACCACCACACAGGACTCGGTATCAGTTGCTTGACTTGGTTCTTTATCAACAGTAGTACGTTCAATATTTACAGTGGGATCGAGGGATCCAGTAAGAGTCTCAATGTCCTTTAGAGGGATAGGGTAGCGGGACAGTCTTGGTACCAACCAGGTACGGGAGGGCTCTGCGCCAGACCTTGAGTGCTGGTCTCAGAGCGGCTCGGACGTGGGGAGCCGCGACGGCGTCTGCAGGGCTCGGGTGGTAGTTCCGCTTGGGTCGAGCCGCGACACAGTCAGCAGGGCTCCGGTGGTAGGTCCGCTTCGGTCGAGCCGCGACGAGGTCAGCTGGGCTCTGATGGTAAGGTTCAACAAGGTCGGGCAGCGACAGCGTCAGCAGGGCCCAAAAGGTTCGTGAAGGTCTTTAAGCACGGTGGAGCCGCGACGTCGTCAGCAGGACTCAGAGTGTGGGTTCCGGATGAGTCTTCTTCCGTAGGGTCAGCCGCGATCCGATCAGCAGGGCTCTTGACTCCAGGATACAACTGTTGTCCTGTTGTCGGGTCGCCCCAGATATAGGACTGGAGCCCTTTGATGTCCGGACCCTTGCGCCCGGAGGGGGCGGAGCGGCCGGGTAGGGAGCGGCCAGACGCCCAGCAGGAGAGGCGCCAGGCCCCAGAGAGCTGTGGGGCGATCGCACCTAGGTGTGGAAGGACGGTTGGGGGTCTCATCGATACTGCCCTCCGCCGGGAGTGGGAAGGGTTCACGTGGTATCCCCCGGGCCAGGGGTTGGTGCCTCGATGTCGGGCCTCGCTGGGACAGAGGCCGGGTGGAGCGGGGTCACGTAGGTGGTCACGTGGCGTGACGTATATTCCAAAATGGAGGAGCCCCGAGGTGCATGGGACCTCGTGCGGCTTAGCGAGGGGGAACAGGACCACGCCACGAGGCCGGCTCCAACACGCGTCCCCCCCAGCTGAAGGCAGGGAGAGTCACCCATCTCCTTGGGGGTTCTCCTCGCCGAGGCGGAAGAATCTGGACAGGCCATCAGCATTGGCGTGGTCGTTGCCGGGCCGGTATTCCACGGTGAAGTCCATCCCTTGCAGCGAGATGGACCATCGCAACAACTTGGGGTTCTCGCCCCGCATTTGCATGAGCCACCGCAAGGGCCGGTGGTCAGTTTGGACCCTGAAGTGGGTGCCGAAAAGGTAGGGCCGGAGCTTCTTGAGAGCCCATACCACGGCGAAGGCCTCCCGCTCGATGGTGCTCCACCTCTGTTCTCGTGGCAGCAGTCGGCGGCTGATAAAGGCCACAGGTCGGTCGAGGCCCTCGGCGTCCATCTGGGAGAGGACCGCCCCGACCCCGTTCTCCGAGGCATCGGTCTGGACTACAAATTCCTTGCTGTAGTCAGGGGCCTGTAGCACAGGGGCAGCGCACATGGCCGCCTTGAGGGCCTCAAAAGCGGCCTGACAGCGGGGCGTCCAGTGCACCACCTTGGGCTGTTTCTTGGAAGTGAGCTCCGTAAGGGGGCCCACAATGCTGCCATAATCCTTAATGAATCGTCGGTAGTAGCCTGTGAGGCCTAAGAAGGCCCGGACAGCGGTTTGGGTTGCGGGGGGCTCCCACGCCTGGATGGCGTCGACCTTTAACTGGAGGGGCGCCACCTGGCCACTCCCCACCTGGTGGCCCAGATAGGTCACAGATCCTTGACCGATCTGGCATTTACTGGCCTTAATTGTGAGCCCGGCTCTTTGGAGAGCGGCCAGGACTTCCCCCAGGTGTCCTAGGTGCGCGGCCCAGTGGTCGCTGAAGACTGCAATGTCGTCGAGGTAGGCCGCGCTGAAGGCTTCTAGTCCGGCCAGGACCTTGTTCACTAGCCTCTGAAAGGTCGCTGGGGCGTTCTTCATACCGAAGGGCATTACCCGAAAGTGGTAGTGCCCATCGGGGGTGGAAAAGGCGGATCATTCCTGGGTGCCGGGAGTGAGCTTGATCTGCCAGTACCCAGCGGTGAGATCAAAGGTGCTTAGGTAGCGGGCGGCCCCTAAGCGATCGATCAGCTCGTCTGCTCGTGGCAAGGGGTGGGCATCGGTCTTGGTGACGGCGTTCAGGCCCCGGTAATCGACACAAAATCTGAGTTCTGGGGCAGTGCCGGGGGCGGCGGCCTTCGGCACCAAGACTACCGGGCTGGCCCACGGGCTGTCTGATGGCTCGATGACTCCGAGGGCGAGCATCTTGGAGACCTCGGTCTGTATGCAGGCTCGGACTCGGTCAGGTACTCTGTAAGCGCGGTGTTGCACAGGGGGGCTGTCCCCAGTATCCACGTCGTGGACGCACCAGGGGGTCACCCCGGGCGTGAGAGAGAAGAGGGCGGCCAAGGGGGGCAGCAGCTTCTGGCAGTCATGGCGCTGTTCTGGTGTCAGGGTGGCGGAGAGGCGGACGCCCTCCAAGGAGCCGTCTTGGCCCGAGGACCCCAGGAGGTCTGGTAGGGGCTCGGAGTCACTTTCGCCCCCATCGTCGGTAGCCAGCAGCAGGCTTAGTTCAGTTCGGGCAAAGTGGGCCTTGAGCCGGTTGGCGTGCAGGACCCGGAGGGGGTTCCTCGGGGACTCCATGTCGACCAGGTACGTGACGGGGCTCTTCCTCTCAACTACCTTGAAGGGCCCGGTCCACTTGTCCTGCAGGGCGCAGGTGTCCACGGGTGACATGACCCAGACTTGCTGGCCCGGCTCGAACTCGATGGTTGAGGCATTTTCGTCATACCAGCGTTTCATGTCTTCTTGGCTGGCTTCGAGGTTGGCTTCGGCCAGGGCCCGGAACTTCCGAGTCTGGTTCCGCAGGGTCAGGAGGTACCGGTAGATGTCGGGAGGGGCATCTTGGACTTGCGCCTCCCAGCCCTCCTTGACCAGGCTGAGGGGCCCTCGGACGGGGTGCCCATACAATAGTTCGAAGGGGCTGAAGCCCAGGGATTTCTGTGGTACCTCCCGATAGGCGAACAGGAGGCAGGGCAGCAGGACATCCCATCTCCTCCTCAGGGGCTCTTCCAGGCCCTTGATCATCTCCTTCAGGGTTCTGTTGAACCGCTCGACCAGCCCGTTCCCCTGGGGGTGGTAAGGGGTTGTGAATCTATAGGTGACCCCACATTGTTGCCAGAGGGATCTCATGTACTTTGAAATAAAGTTCGTACCCCTGTCGCTCACCACTTCTCGGGGGAACCCCACCCTGGAGAAGATGCCCATCAGGGCCCGGCCCACCACTGGAGCTGTCACGGTGCGGAGTGGGATGGCCTCGGGGTATCGGGTGGCGTGGTCGACCAGTACCAGGATGAAGCGGTGTCCCAGGGCGGTTCGGGGGTCGAGGGGCCCCACGATGTCAATCCCCACTCGTTCGAACGGGGTGTGGACGGCTGGAAATGGTTGGAGGGGGGCTTTCACTCAACCCCCAGTCTTCCCGCTAGCCTGGCAGGTCGGGCAGGACCGGCAGTGATGGTCCACGTCTCTTCTCATTCGGGGCCAATAGAAATGGGTCACTAGGCGGCTGTAAGTTTTGTCCCGCCCGAGGTGTCCGGCGAGGGGCACGTCATGCGCCAGGTTCAGGTGGAACTCTCGAAATCGGAGGGGGACCACCAACACCCGGCCGGCCCCTAGTTCGGCGACTTTCTGCTCACTATACAATTAGTCATTCTCCCAATAGACCCAGTGGGTTCCCGTGGGGTCCCCCGCGGCCTGGGCGGCCGCTTGCTGTCGGGCCCCCTCGAGGGACGGGCAGGCCTTCTGCTCTTGCTGGAATTGTTCGCGGGTGGGGCCCCTGTCGTGGCGCCACTGGGCCAGCTCGGGGATCTCGCCGAGGGAGGCGGCCTCGTCGGGAGAAAGTTCGGATGGCCCAGCCTCCTCGTCAGGTTCCTCTGTGCCGGAGGAGGGTGGTAGTTCGGGGCCCATCGGCTTGTCGGGGGCCGCGGCAGCGGCTGGTTGGGCGGTCATGGACCGGGTGGTGGCGCAGGCCCACTCGGGCAGCCCTAGCATCCCCAGATGCTCTTGGCGTTCCACCTGGGCCCAGGGGGAGCTCTCGAGGTCATTCCTCAGGAGGCAGTCCACTGGGGCGTCGTCGCGGACAGTTACTTTTAGGGTGCCGGACACTCCTCCCCACTCGAAGGGGATCCTGGCCATCCGGCACATGCTCTCGGTGTTTTCCGCGGTCCGGACAGGGCATAGGACATGTGGCAGGATTTGTTCAGGGGTCACCAGGTGGCATCGGACAGCGGTCACACTGGCCCCAGTGTCCCGGAGGGCTTCGGCCCGTCGTCCATTGATGGTGACCCACTGCTGGTACTTCTGGGTGTTGCTTGGGATGGCAGCTCAGGGCACCATTTCTCGGGAGCCCAGGCATACAAGTGACATGGCAGCTGGTTCCCACTCAGGGGACCCGCCGTCGTGGTTTTCCTCCTCGTCTTCTCCCTCCCCCAGGGCTGCGGCGGCTATTTGCCGGGGAGGGGGCCCAGCGGTCCCGTTCCGTCGGTTCACGGGGCAGGCCGAGTCGCTCGCATAGTGGCCGGTCTGCTGGCAGCCGAAGCAGGTCACTGTCGGTCATGGTGCAGGCCGTGCAATAGGGGTCCCCCTTCGGCCCAGGGTCGGGGACGTGTGGTTGGTGGCTTGGCCTCGTGGCGGGCTTCTGGGCGCCCGGCCGGGAATTCTCGACTGTGGTGGGACCCCCCTCCTCCGCCTCGCTGGCGGGGAGGTCCCGTGGTACTCCGTTGGTAGTCCCCCACGGGGTTCCGGGGGACCCGGGTGTTGACCCATCGGTCGGCTTCGGCGGCGAGCTTCCGGGGCTCGGTCAGTTTACTGTCCAGGAGGTGTTGCCTTAGTTCAACAAAGCAGTTGTTGGCGAGGTGCTCCCAGACAATGAGGTCGAACAGTTCATTGTATGAGGTGACCTTGATCCCTTTTATCCATCCTTCAAAGGCTCGGCTGAAGAAGTCCACGTATTCGACCCACGTGGTACCGGGGAGCTTCTTGCAGTCCCGGAAGCGCTGCCGGTACATCTCGGCTGATAGTCCGTAGCGTGTGAGTAGGGCTTCTTTCATGTGGTCGTATGATGTCATCACCGCGTTGGGGAGTTGCAGCAGGGTATCCCGGCCCTCGCTGAGGAACCTCCCCCATAGGCCGGCACCCCAATCCTTCCGGGGTACCCGATGGGAGGTCATGGCTACTTCGTATGCTCGGAACCATTGCTGGATGTCGTCATTTTTATAGTACTCCTTGACGACATCCTTGGGGACATGAACCTTTGGCTCGGTCAGTGGCAGAGCGTCCCGGGCTCCGGGGGTGCTGGTCTCCCCCGTTTTAGATTTTAGTTCAAGTTCCTTGAGGCTCCTCTCGTGCTCGAGGGTTAGCCGTCTCTCCTCTAGTTCCCGATGCCGTTTCTTTTCCTCGATTTCCTCTTGCAGCCGTAGTTGCTCCAAGGCTATTTTCTTCTCCGCCAGTAGGAGCTCACCGTCCAGCCGGAGTCGGGCGAGGTCCATTTCGTGTGTCCGGACCCTCTCCCGTTCTCGCATTTCTTCGTGGGAAAGGCTGGTTTCTGGGACGTTTCGCCCCCCATCTGTCGGGGTTGGGGTCGGCAGGTTTCCGTCCCGGGCCGAGGTACCTTCGGCTCAGGGTGGAGTGGTCTCGGGTTCTGCCCAGGCTTTCAGGGCTTTCTGCATTTCTTCCTTGGTGCCCAATCCTGTGGTAGGGATCCCTTTGTCCTTGCAGAATTGTTTCAGTTCTTTGTGGGTGTATTCTTCCAACCTTTCCGGCTGGAAGGCTGCGGCCACGGTTGCCTCTTGGCCGTCCATGGTTCCCTTTTCTTTTCCGTCTGGTTAGGTAGTGGGTGCGTTACTTGCCTGTACGATTGTGTCTGGCTCGGATCCCGTCGCTGGCCACCAAATGTTGGAGGGAGGACCACCGGGGAGTCGGGGAGACTATTCCGGGGCACCTTCCTACAGCAAAGTTATAGCCGAGCGCCGCTGAGAAGCCCCCTCGGGGAGGTCTTTCTCCTATGATCGTACTAGGCCCAGTAATACCACCACACAGGACTCGGTATCAGTTGCTTGACTTGGTTCTTTATCAACAGTAGTACGTTCAATATTTACAGTGGGATCGAGGGATCCAGTAAGAGTCTCAATGTCCTTTAGAGGGATAGGGTAGCGGGACAGTCTTGGTACCAACCAGGTACGAGAGGGCTCTGCGCCAGACCTTGAGTGCTGGTCTCAGAGCGGCTCGGACGTGGGGAGCCGCGACGGCGTCTGCAGGGCTCGGGTGGTAGTTCCGCTTGGGTCGAGCCGCGACACAGTCAGCAGGGCTCCGGTGGTAGGTCCGCTTCGGTCGAGCCGCGACGAGGTCAGCTGGGCTCTGATGGTAAGGTTCAACAAGGTCGGGCCGCGACAGCGTCAGCAGGGCCCCAAAGGTTCGTGAAGGTCTTTAAGCACGGTGGAGCCGCGACGTCGTCAGCAGGGCTCAGAGTGTGGGTTCAGGATGAGTCTTCTTCCGTAGGGTCATCCGCGATCCGATCAGCAGGGCTCTTGACTCCAGGATACAACTGTTGTCCTGTTGTCGGGTCGCCCCAGATATAGGACTGGAGCCCTTTGATGTCCGGACCCTTGCGCCCGGAGGGGGCGGAGAGGCCGGGTAGGGAGCGGCCAGACGCCCAGCAGGAGAGGCGCCAGGACCCAGAGAGCTGTGGGGCGATCGCACCTAGGTGTGGAAGGACGGTTGGGAGTCCCATCGATACTGCCCTCCGCCGGGAGTGGGAAGGGTTCACGTGGTATCCCCCGGGCCAGGGGTTGGCGCCTCGATGTCGGGCCTCGCTGGGACAGAGGCCGGGTGGAGCGGGGTCACGTAGGTGGTCACGTGGCGTGACGTATAATCCAAAATGGAGGAGCCCCGAGGTGCATGGGACCTCGTGCGGCTTAGCGAGGGGGAACAGGACCACGCCACGAGGCCGGCTCCAACAGTGCCCCAGGGTGGAAACACCGGAACTGACGCATCTTAAAAGGAGCTCAGACATCAGCAGCATCACCTAAGATACGAGGCCCGTGATTGGCTCTAAAGAGAAGGCTCCTCTGGAAACAAATGATGGCAGTCTCTTTTAGCCATCCAACACTTGACATGTGGAAAGTTAATAGATCGCGCCAGTGATCTGCTCTCTAACCAAAATACGACTGACTGGTTACGGAAATGACCGGTCCAGACATGAGGAGCTACCAGTATGGGAAAAGTACCAAAAAGTTCACATTTCTAACCACTCCTGGCTCAAACCAGTCTTGTGACTACTCCCGAGCAGACCAGCCATTCCCTAAAATGGCTCCAAACCTCACTCTGCTGCCGCACCAGTAAATAGCCCAACTCACAACTTGACAAAGCGGTGTCCAGCCGGACACTGACCCTTGAATCCCTGCACACGAGGCCCGGATTAGGAGCCCCTGATTTACCTCAGCAGAGAGACAAACCCTGCAATGTTTCTCCCTCCGACTGGACAGCCGGAGCGGTGGACGGTGAAAAGGGGCCTCCGTTAGAATGATCAAACGTGTAAAGTTAACTTGCCAGCCAAGGCTTGGGTGTGATGCTGTGTGACCTTGGGCATCCAAGGCTGCTCCTATAGGCTCTTTAAATGCCTCGGCCTTTTTCCAGGGCGAGCCGGCACAGCCACGTCACACGAGATAAGTAGAAGGACCTGGGGGCATATTAACAAGCCAGGCGATAAAATTATCGCCGCTTTAGCGGCAGAAAACTGCCGCTAAAACGGCGATAATGGGCTTGATAATATGCTCTATGGAATTCCAATTGAAGCCCATGTTAGATGTCCTTCACCTCTAACCTGGGCTTCAATTGGAATGCCATAGAGCATATTATCAAGCCCATTATCGCCGTTTTAGCGGCAGTTTTCTGCCGCTAAAGCGGCGATAATTTTATCGCCTGGCTTGTTAATATGCCCCCAGGTGTCTCCACACTGGCCGAAGGTGCCTCAACCCTTGCCATGAGGTGAGTCAAGCGTAAGAATGAATCTACAGGCCTCTGGCCAAGGGAGCCGCTGTGCAGTGGAGGAACATACCACCCCTGGCTGCCTCTTTGAAAACTCACTTCAAAGAGGAGCTAACTGCTCAAAATAAGAGGGGGGGGGAGCTCTCGTCCATTGATATGCCCCAGCAGTGAGATCAAGACCCTCAGAATTATGTGACAGAGAACGTGCGACAGTGACAGTGAGGTAGAGACCCTCAGACAGACACACTGAGTCAGATACCCTCAGATAGAGAGCCTGGGACACGGACGCTCTGAGAGAGACCCTCAGACAGAGACGCTGGGACAGAGGACTGAGACCGAGAGCCTGGAACAGAGATATTGGCACAGAGACCCTTGGGTAGAGACCGACCCAGAGTCTGTGTCAGGGACTCTGTGTCAGAGACCCAGGGGCAGAGAGGCTGGGTCAGAGACCCTGGGACAAAGAGGCTGGGGCCGGGACCCTCGGACAGAGAGGCTGGGGCAGAGAGCGTGGGGCAGAGTCCCCAGGGCAGCGACCCAAGGGGAGAGACCCTAGGACAGAGGATTGGGGACACAGGCAGTGAAACAGAGAACCTGACACAATGACACTCAGAGAGCTGCGACCCTCAGACAGCGATCAGTGAATAGAGACCGACACAGAGTCTGTGTCAGAGACCTGGGGTAGACACCTTGGGGCAAAGAAGAGGGACAGACACCCCGAGACAGAGACCTAGGGACAGAGAACATGGACAGAGCGCCTGGGTCAGGGGCCCTGGAAGAAAGAACTGGGACCGAGACCCTGGGACAGAGGACTGGGACAGAAACCCTGGGATAGCGAGCCTGGGACAGAGACCCGGGGACAGAGACCCTGGGACAGAGAGCCTAGGACAGATGACTGAGACCGAGACCCTGAGACAGAGGACTGGGACAGAAGCCCTGGGATAGCGAGCCTGGGACAGAGACCCTGGGACAGAGACCCTGGGACAGAGACCCTGGGACAGAGAGCCTAGGACAGAGGACTGAGACCGAGACCCTGAGACAGACGACTGGGACAGAAGCCCTGGGATAGCGAGCCTGGGACAGAGACCCTGGGACAGAGACCCTGGGACAGAGAGCCTAGGACAGAGACCCTGGACAGAGACCCGGCGACAAAGACCATGGGTCAGAGAGTGGTTCTGAGCGGCTTTGAACGAGCTGACCTCACACCTCAGCTGCCCTCATACTTCACATTTCCCTGAGTGCAAGGACCCTTCCTTTTTGGAGGCCGACATTCCTTGTATTCTGCCTCTGGAATGTTCCACGGCATTGGGGGATGTGTGTGTGTGTGTGGGGGGGGGGGTCCTTGCCTCCATCACCTGACTGACCCCCTCACAAGTGGCGAAAGCCCCCTCCCCGGAATAGGGTGGTCTGCGGTGGTATCATGGCCTGCGACACACCACCAAGCGACAGCCTTGAACTTTGACCCCAGGTAGCAGCTGGCGTGGCAGTGGGATGGCAGTGATGGATAGCCAGGGGGGCTCAGAGTGTTCCAGATTTCCCCTCTGCCCCTCACTCACTCACCGCACATACCGCAGCATCACTCGTATCCACACAACAGGTACAATTGAAGGGGGAGCTAAAAAAGTAACAGTAAAGAGAAAAGTGCAGACACATACCTGCTCGGAAACTGTAGTGTGTGCCCCTGTGGTCTCCGTCATGTCTCCAATGCCATCGAAACTAAAGAGGGGCATAAAGCGCCTAGAGTTCACGCATTGAGGACTGTGAGGTGCTGATCGCGCGCCCACCCTCCACCTCCTGGAGGCAGCCCCCTCAGGCTTCTATTGCCAGGGAGGGGCTGTGGTCCCTGAGCTCTCACCATTACCTAACCCCCCCCCCCCTGACACCACCATGCAATGAGCCCATGTCTTATTTATTTGGGATGGGGGTCGTAAGACCCCTGCCATATTTATTATCATTTCACGCGATGAAAAACATTTGATAACAGTTTTACACAGTGACCGCATTCTTCACATTTGTTGTTTACAAGTGACACCCCCCCTTGGCAGACACGGGAACCCCCCAACCATAACTAGTCTGTTCCTGTGCAACCAACAAATATATTCACAACCGTTCCGAGCGAGATCAAGACTGGCTCCGCCGCCTCTTTTCCCCCTCCTCCATCCCAAAAGACGGGCCCTCCTTATGGGATGAGCCCACCTTCCCTCTCCCCTCTCCCCTCCCTACTGGGAGGTCTCCAACCTCTGAATCTTGTGCAGGGGGCCTGGCTGCCGTTATGGCCAGGTACGGCCTAGAGCCCCTCTTCCTATGTACACAATCCTTACCGAATGGCCCCTTTCCCCGGTGCCAGGTTACCGCCTCCCATTCACCCCTAAGACGGCAAAACATTTATCACAAGGAATTTTAATTTTTGGATTAGGGGGTCGTTAAGCCCCCCGGCCGTATTTATTAAAAATTGAAACTAAAACAATTTTATATACAATATTTACACAATATGCAGAAAACCATGGTACTACATTGATTACATTGATAGGTACATATGTCATGTTTTCTAACCTTCACATATCTCTAATACAAAGACATTCCTATCCGAATCTAAACATACCATAATCAAATAACGTTTAATTTTTCTGCGTATCCCTATTGGAGCTTCCCGCAAGGCCAGTGACTGGCGTCAGATCCTGATCAAACTATCCCCGCCCTCCAATCGGAGTGCGCATGCACAGGGGGCCCGTTCACCGGGAGGGTACTCCCCCCCCCCCCCCGAGCACCCTCTACGCCTTGCAGATTATCTCCATAAGGGACCCGTGCAGTTATGCACCGTTTACTTGCGCCCTTGTGTGCATGTGGGGAGGCCAACCAGCCTACTGGAAAGCGTAACTCCCACTCCCCCGCACCCATCCAGCCAACCGGCTGTAACTGCCCCTGGAGTTCCATGAGAAACCCCTTGTCCCTCCCACTTGGGCGACCCCATTCAAGAATGGCGCCGCCCTCTAAGGACCTTAAATTTACTGCTCACCAATCATGACCTTACCGCCACAGGCCTGCATAGTTGACTTTCAGGCCCCCCCCCCATCACTCATCGAAAGGCCCTGTCTCCAGACCCAACTAACCACGCCAGAAGGAATCCATGAGGATTTCATTACCCAATTTGGACAGCTGGACGCCGTCTTTTAAGAAGCACGGCTCCCCCCTGATGCACCCATGGGTGATCGTCTGTAAATGTGGAGCCCTGAATAACCTCTCCATTTTGTTATTAATTCTTCTTACAGAATGGTTCAATGCCCTCACAGACTGTTTCCCCTGCCATTAAATCTCGGCACCATCTGTGACCAAACCAGAAAGCACCCCGGACATAACCGTGCTAACCAACCCACTTCAGTGATTAGGGTTTCCACCAGCCCCCTTCTGCCCAGATGTACCAGATCATTCCCTCCCAGGTGCAGGATAATAATGCTGGGGCGAGCCCGTTCCCTGTCCAGCATATCTAACACCAGGCCCCTGAATTGACTAAAGCGCAGCCCCCCGTCCATGAAATGATATCCTAAACCCAGCCTGTCTTGCCCTGGTCTCATAGTTTCCTGAAAGAAAAAAGTAACTTAAACGTCTCACATAAGAATGACCAATGACCCACACTACGTGACCCTGGTCCCGGACGTGCACCCGGTCTTGTGCCGACCCATGTTGCTGTTGTGCTGTCGCCAGTTTCCCCCCTGCGTGACAGGCTTGAGAAACCGTAAAATGAGCAGAAAGGAAAACCAAGCATCAGAAAAAACGACCTGTATCTTTCTCATAACGTATGCAGCCGCACATAGCACTTACAGCAATTGGAGGACCACCTGCCAATCTTCTGCACCTCGCTCTTGGGAAAACCCCATGCAGCCGCTTCGGTGGCAGCCCCTATCCTGAATGAATGTGTTCCGAAGCTGCTGGGGTCTAAACCTGCCTTTTGTGCTGCCATGTCCATGACTCTTTTAAATGTAAACTTCGTGAGTGGGGTACCATCAGCATTAATTAGCAATGGCCCCCCTGTCCTTCTGGGCCTTTCCCTCAGAAAGGCCTCCAGGTTGGTGATAGGACAGCAAAGGTTCCCCTGTGCCCGATACAGCACCATCCCCTCCCCGCGGGCCTTCTGGTCAGTTCTGGATCTCTGAATAGATATAAACAAAGAGTTACTTGGTATCCTAACATGGCTAAACTGCAGACCACCCTGCTCATCTTGCTTATTTTTGGACACCAGCTCTCCAATTCTAAATGCGCCATAAAATGCCAGTGAAAACGCAGCACGGAACAAAAGGGCTTCTGCCTCGGTGTTGCAAATTTGGCTAAGAGTCCCAAGTATCGCTGCCAAGGTATCAACCCCAATAGGCCGCCTTGTGTCCGGTTGTGACCCCTGGAGGTGCTGCCATCCCTTCAGAGCTTTCCTGACTGTGAATATATTCATGGGGTCCCCCCTACCCTTTGCTTGCGCGAAGAAAGAGATTGATTGCTACATGCCGCCGAGCTGCTGCCACTGAGCTCCCTTCAACCTTCAATGTCCCCAGGTAAGAGAGAACAGCCCCGAGTCATGCCACCTCTCCCCCCACTCCTTCCCCAAAAAGGTACAGTATGCCCAAAATGCCCATTCGTAAGCCCGCCAGGTCCTGGGTGCTAGGCTAGCTGCCACGAGGTCCGGTAGTTGGGGGCACCAATCTGCCAAAGTTGTTCTGGGAAGGCTGTCGGGTTCTCTGCCGCAGCCGGAAGAGGTGCTCTGAATACCTGCATCTTGAAGCGATAGTGCATCAGCAGCATGATGCAACACTCCTGGGACATGCTTAGCCCTAAATTGCATACTTAATTTCAGGCATAATAACATTGTCTCTTTCAACAGACGGAGGATCATTTTACACCGTGCTGCCTGCTGGTTGATGCATTCCACTACTGTCATGTTATCTGACCAGAAAATCACTGCCTGATTCCGTAATTGCTCTGGCCAAACTGTCAATGCCACAAAGATAGGGAACAGTTCCAAAAACCCAATGTTGTCTGTCAAACTGTTGTCTCCCCACCATGCCGGCCACCGCTGTGCCACCCACTCGTTGCCCAGAATAGCGCCAAATCCTTCACTACCAGCCGAATCAGTCATTAAACCCAACTCAGCGGAAGAAGTCACTGGACCGGGCCATATTACCGCGCCGTTGAAGTCAAGCGGGAAATACCATCCAAATCCGCATATCCTGCTTAACCTCCGCAGACAGCCTGGTGGTGTTTCTCTTTGAGACCTGACATGGCTTGTGAGATGGATCGAGAGAATGGCCGTGCCATAGGGATGACCCGCAAAGCAAAGTTCAACTGACCCACTGTCTGCTGCAGCTAATGCAGGGTAACCTTCTCTTTAGCTAAGCACTGCTGTGAGGCTGACCTGAACTTAATGACCTTTTCAGTGGGCAGCTGGAAACAGCCCTGAGCGGAGTCTAACTCTATTCCCAAGAATTCAATCGTTGTGGATGGCCCGACTGTCTTCCCTGGTGCTAGAGGGACCCCAAAACTCTGCATGAGCGTGCAAAACTCCTGCAGTGCTCTCCCACACTCCTGGGAACCTGATGACCCCAGGAAGAGGAAAGCATCAAGGTAGTGCAAGACATACTGGTGCCCGTCACCTGTCTAAAAACCCACTCCAAAAATGAACGGAACTTTGCAAAGTAGGCGCAGGAAACCGAGCGACCCATAGGCATGCACATATCCATAGAGAACGTCCTCTGGAACTGGAAGCCCAGGAGATGAAAGTCTGAAGGATGCACTGGTAACAGGTGAAAAGCTGACTCGATGTCTCACTTCGCCAGCAGCGCACCAGGGGTCAAACCCAAGAGCATCTCAGCAGCCTGATCAAAGGATGAGTACCTGACGGTGCACAGCTCGTCATCAATAGCATCACTCAAGGATTTCCCCTGGGCGCAGACAGGTTATGAATCAACCTAAACTCCCCTGCTTCCTTCTTATGGACCACCCCCAGGGGGGAACAGACACAATTCTGAACTGAGATGGTATCAAATGGCCCCGATACCCTGCCCAGACGCAGCTCTTTCTCTATCTTTGTTGCAACCACCCTTGGGTTGGCCCTTACCGATAGCTGGTTCTTGCACTCGGGTATCCCTACATAATCTGGGGCAGGGATCCTAAAGCCAGACCTGAAACCGTCTAGCAACAACCTGGCAGATGAAGGACAAGTGCTTCTGTTTAATCATGGGACCAATGCAGTTGTTCTAATGGGAGACTGTGTTTTATTCAGAGCAATATCATCAATCCTGTTTCTTTCTCCCTTTCTCCTTTGTTTTTCTAAAACACTTGGATTCGGGATGTGATGTATTGGCGCAGAAAGAGCATGCGGGCTTGAACTTACACATGCCTGGAGCCCTAGTGCATGTGCGCCTGTTGAAATCCCAACACGCCCCTTTTTTTCCTTCCCCACTACTGGAGCTAGCGGGGAAATGACCGAAAGGGCTGAGAGGACTGGCACTTGGCACTGTCTTGTGGCACACAACCAAATTGGTCTAACCATGAAATCCTATCAGTTTGGTCCCACGTGAGGGCAGGATCTGAAGCCTTAGCTCTTCTGAAGTTTTTATTGTATTCTTTCCATCCTATCCCACCGTATTTGTCGTGTGCCCCAGTGATCCTGCTCTGGTAGCATGCCATTTCAACCGCCAAATTTGGGAACCGCTCTGCCATGACAGCCATGTAAATTGAGAAGCCCCTCACCCAGTTAATCAAATTTTCCTTGATTCTATATTTTTGCAGTTCACTTGCCCGTTCCCTCGGGAGCATCCAGTCCTTCTTTTTCTTGGCCTCCTCCCTTTCAGTTTCATCAGGCAGCAAAGAGAACATACTGATATAGCTCTCCTTCCAAATCTTCTCTTTCACTTTATCTGTGAGATGTCTTGACAGATGTTCCCTAGGGGTGTGCACCTCCCCCACACCTAACACTGGCAAAGTCTGCCGCTTACCTGCTGCGGCTGCCCCTGCTGGTTCTGCTGGCTTCTCCTTTGCAGAGTCCGCGCCTGTGCTGCTTGCTGGCAATTCTTTGCTGGCTCCACTAGGGGTTGCATCCCTCACTGGAGTGGCAGGGGTTGGAGCACCCAGCCTTTCCCCTGGTGTACCCCCCGATGCCCGATCCAACTGAGCCACTAGTTGCCTAGCTTTATCCAGAAAGTCCTCCCCGCTGCCAGACATCCCCGCTGCCGCAGACCAGTTTCCAACCTTACCCACCAAGGAAGAACCGCCACTAAACTGGATACCAAATCCTTAGTAACTGGGGAAACCCCCGCAGGGCGCCCACCATAGGGGCAACTGGGACCCGCGGGCTACTGTCCGCCGCTCCCGGCTGCCCTCCTGTATCTTCTGGAGGGACACCCCCACCATTGCCCGGTGGATCACTACCCCCTTATGGCCCTAGGTCCCCCCCCATCCCTGCTTGTCTGGGGAACCGGCAGAGGGGCCACTGGTTCAATGGGGCCATTTGCTCCTTCACCCCTCAGTGCCCCCCTTTCTTAGTTCTTCTCTTTATAGGAAGAGGAGGGACTGCTGCTTTGGGCGCCACAATGGACCGTCTAGGCCTATCCTCAACCTCTTCGTGCCCATCTTCCTTCTCTCTAGGGTCCCCAATGGTCTGTCCCATCTCATAAACCTTCTTCAATCTATCCTCCATATCAACCATTTTACGCATCATGGCCTCCATCAAATTCTCCATGTGAGAGCGCTGCTCGCCCCATTTTGCCTTACTGGCCATAGTGCCTTAAACAAACAGCAGAAAATGTGTGACCAACCACCCCAAACCAATAGTGCCCCCACCAGCTAGAAGGCACCCTTGAAGCAGCCTACACTACCACACCCAACAGCACACCACGACCTGAGACACTGCCCAGACCCTTACCTTGCGAATCGTAGGAGGTACACAACCGGCCACAAGCACCCACGCAACCAGAGCTACTCCCACCAGCTAGTCCAGTGGGTCAGGTGAGTACTCAAATCCGCGTGGCTCCCAGAAACGCTGGAATTCAGGCCTGTCCGTGTCCCCTTAAGGTCCCCACGTGCTAATGATCCCAGAAGGAGCCGACAAATGAATCATGTCGTAGATCAGCTGTTGAACGACCCAACCACAGTACTCGAGCTGCTCCTGTCCACTGCCAGCACGCACTCCGCGCCGTCCAGTTCGCTGACTGTTTGCCTTTAATACACAATAGCAGATCAAGTGGAGCCTCCAAGCGAGGCTAAGGAGCTGCTGCGCCTGTCCACTCCCCGCCAGCTACCCTTATTGATTTAAAAATATCCCAGGCCCTACCTAGGATCCCAATCTGAAACAATACTGCAGATATATAGTACAGCCTCACACCGAGGCAGAGGAGGTTGCAGTAGCCTTATGTACTGCTGCCCCTGCTGGCCCCACCTAGTACCCCAATCCAAATCAACTTATAAAGACAGGAGAATTCTCCCGCTGAGGCTGAGGCGGTACCCTTTATGAGACGCTGCCACCGTTGGTCCCAGCCCAACTTAAATTGATGCCCAAATCTGGCCCTGATCGCGCTTCTAAAGCGATGTTCTTGCCGACACTGTTAATAAAGCTTGGCCCCAAACGCGCTGCACAAACGTGCTATACACTCGCTAGCTTCGCAACCTGCACGCAGTTACCCTCAGCTCCACCGCCGTTCCAATCAGCTGTTCTTTGACTCCCAGAGCGAGGGGGGTGCTAACGCGGCACTGCAGCAAACGGATGGTTTCTCCCATCACGAGCTCCGACACTGCCCCGCTTCCCCGCGCAGTCGGATGCTGCAGAAGCACCGTCAACAGCTGAATATCCGCTTTGATCGCCGCTCTGACACCGCCCTGAAAAAGAAAAAAAAAACTCTGTTAAGCCTCCCAGCGAGGCTGCGGATTTCCCGAACAGCAGATCCAAACTTGAGGAACCGACGACCTGAAAACGACCTGAAAGAACAAAAGAGACTATTAGATACAGCCTCCTAGTGAGGCTGGGTGGGCCCTGCTGTGGGAGCGGCGAGCAGAGAGGCAGACTCTTCCGCTCCCCAGCCTATTATTAGCCCCCGAGAAACCCAGGCCATGCCGGTTCTAACTGGTCCCTGGCGTTTTGGGCGATGCGCGCCCCGGAAGTGATTACAATCACCACCGGGGCGCGAACCGGACCAACCAATCACTAGTGAGGTGCGCCACTATTGCGCGCGACGGGCCCTCCTCTGTATGGTCATCGGGGGCCGCCACGACCGCCATACATGGGGCGTGTCTGATGCCGGCCCCGCCTTTCTATAGGATACCTACCACGGGCACCCCTACACCCAGCTTTATCACCCCCAAAGGCCAGAGCTCGGTTGTGCCCGAATGCAGCTGCGCAGGGGTTTGATAAGTAAGGATCGCGTGTCAGTGACCACTCAGAACCCCCCGCACCACTGCCACATCCTTTCAACCTGGTGGCAGCACACCTGGGAGGGTCCAGGGATGCAGATGCTAAATTTGGTATAAGAGGATGCAATAAAGGGCCCGAAGTGTCCCCCCAATCTTGACCTCACCCGCAAAACTTAAATATGACAATTTAAGAGAAGCAAATACAGAGGCGGGTGGCCTCCGTCCTCGCTTGCGCCTGATTGGACATTCAGGCTTTTGACCCGGAAGCGCAAGAAGTGCTTCCAGGTCATACATGGGGCGTACAGCCGGAAAGCCGGTTTCAACCGGCTCTCCGGCCGGATTGGGAATGAAAGGCTGTGGAGCGGCAGATCGGTCTCTTTCTTCACCGCTCCACAACCTGAACCTCGAGCTGAGGCCTTAACTGGAAGCTTAAAAGGTGGCTTTTTTGAGTAAGAGAGGGGGACTCGGCAGTACCTGACCATATACTGTGATCGCTAAACCAAACCAAGAGAACAAAACAACATGCTTACATACTGAACCTATGTCATGTTAAATCACTAGCCCAATGCTTACAATGTTATAATTAAAACACTGAAGAAAGTGACCCGATTAGGGCCACCCAGGCCACTCTTGACCTCCTCTAGCCTTTCTCTAATGAAGAGTCGATGACGCAGTGGAGAATACAAACAAACTAGTTTATTCACAAACTACACTGCAGTGGAGTTCAATCTGACCAGCCTCCTATGATGGCTGATGAGGGACTGACTGAAACAAGCACAAAGTTACATTATGTATGTTGCCGAGCCCACAAAGATCCGCCTACTATGGAAAAACACTGGTAGCTCTCGTAATACCATGGGGGTACAGAACAGAGGTTTCAATTCTGCAGCCTGGTACAAGTTATCTACTACTCAAGGTCGTCTGGCCTATCCTCCCCTCTAGACAGAGGGAGAAAGCCTCCATGTAACAGAAAAGGCATGCGTTAATGAGCAAGATTCAACACTGGAGAAACTAAACTTACCGTGGGTCATTCCTCGTAAATGAGCAAGTAACAGTTTCGATTATAATACAAAATGGTGTCTTCGAGAACTAAAATGGTGGCACAGTTGTCAACCTAATAAACGTAACAGCTGCATGTATTAATCGCGTATACATACAGTATGCATATATAATGATTTTGACCAGCGCGAGCCTCGGTGAGCGCTCCCTTAGGGCCCGGCCCCACTGGCCTCCAGCCACACCCCCAAAGTCCGGTCCAGTAGCCCGAGGGGCTACTGGCCGGAGGAAGTACTTCCGGGTCGGCCATGACGTATGTCCGGCGGGAGCCTGGACCGGAAAGGGTGGAGCCAGGGAGGGGCTATTTAGGCCCTGGGCCCACGTTAGAGCTTTCTCTTTTGCTACCTGGACCTTGGATTACGGACTTCGTCAATCTCCTACCCCCCCGCCCCGAAGATTAGTGGTTTGGGTTAGGATAGGGGGGGCTTGGCGGAAAAGAGACCACACAACATTATTAACGGGAGGCCTGCTTACATACTCCCGAGGCCAGCACTGAGGGGAGAGACGGTAAGCTCTCCACAGAGAGAATGGGGAAACCGGCTGGGGAGGCAAGGGCGCAAGGTCACACGCGTGGTAGAGGGGTGGGCCCCTGAAAGGACAGACAAGGACCGAGGGCTGGGGGCTTACTGCTCAAGGACGCAGGTGGGTTGCGCCTTGCGTGGTTCTCAGATAGGAGAGGCGAGTCAGAGGGCCCCTTGGTGCTGGAGTAAGTGGATAGTTCATAACCGGTGGTTATGATCAACGATAATAATTGTAAATATTAAAAGTGTAAATATTGAATTTATAAATGTGAATTTGAAAAAGTTTTTGTCATGTTTATGAATATTTGATGGTTATTAAAAATGGCCTTTTTACCCACACTCTTGGACTGGCAAATTGTGACTGTGGGAGTGCAGGGGGTTGGGGCGGGGACTTCTTGGGGGGTCCGGGCTCTAAGCTACATAATGCTAACATAAGAACTGGGTAGAATAGGAATAATATGGCAACTTTACGTTTCGATTCTAACAACCCGTCATCACCCTGACCCCTGTCAGCACCCCTTGTGAGCCCCTTGCTCGTGGGATGGTGGGTGGGAAAAAGTTGAGGCCCCGCGGCTCCCGGTAGGGCAATGTAGAGTGGAGGGGGCCCACAAACGCCAGGCAGCAGGTGGTCCTCCAAACGGCGACCACGTCTTCTCAGTGCGCAAGCAGGAAACAAGAGACCTGCTTGAGGCCACGCAGCCACTTAAATACGGACACGATCAACATACACACTTCTGGGGCAGCACCCACCAGTAGCCAATTACTGAACCCCTCCCCGGCAGAACACTTTTTCAGCCAAGACGATTGTGTGGAGACGGGTGCGTTTATTTACCAACATATGGTTATTGCTGAAAACCTCTGAGGGGACACAACTTTACTGCCCAGGTAAATGTTCTTTTAACCCTGAAAAATTCCGATTGTGGACGAAACGTGTTGGCGGTTGCAAAAAAACGCTTTTAAAAAAATTGAGAATAATGAATAAAGGATGAAATCAAAAAGCACAAGATGACATCGATTTTTCTTTGGGAAAACAGCTTTGTCAAAAATTACTTTCTGTGCATTATACATGCTTGATATTTATAAGTGTGCAGGGCTATCTGTTTGCTGTATGGTATTGGGGAGAACAAGTGGGTTGTCTTTGTTCTCTCCATATTGGGACCTAGGGGATTGTGTCTCAAGCCCTTTTTGGACCTTTTTTTTGTCTATAAAAATAGGGACGTCAAGACTGGTGCGGGTATCTATGCTTTGATCCCCAACCTTGTATGATATATTGGTCTCACTGATTGTTCACTACCAACTGCATGCAACCACCGACTGTACACATCGACTGTCCCCTACTGACTGTATGCAACCACTAATTGCACACACCGACTGTCTCCTACTTATTGTACGCAACCACCCACTGTACACACCGGATGTCTCCTACCCACTGCTCGCACGCACCGATTGTACACACCGACTGTCCCCTACCAACTGTATGCAACCACTGACTGTACACATCGACTGTACCCTACTGACTGCACGCAACCACTGGCTGTACACACTGACTGTACTATGCTGACTGCACGCACCCACTGACTATACACACCGACTGTATCCTACTGACTCCCAACCAATAACTGTACACACCGACTGTACCCCACTGACAGCACGCAACCACTGACTGCACATCGACTGTACCCTACTGACTGCACGCAACCACTGCCTGTACACACTAGCTGTCCCCTACTGACTGCACGTAACACTGCCTGTACACAGACTGTACCCTACTGACTGCACACAACCATTGACTGTACACACCGACTGTGCCCTACTGACTGCCGTAAACACTGACTGTACACACTGACTGTACCCTACTGACTTCACATAACCACTGACTGTACACACCGACTGTGCCCTACTGACTATATGCAACCACTGACTGTACACACCGATGGTACCCTAGTGACTGCAAGCAACCACTGACTGTACACATTGACTGTCCCCTACCAACTGCACGCAACCACTGACTGTACACACCGACTGTACCCTACCAACTGAACACAACAATTGACTATACACACTGACTGTCGCCTTCCAACTGCACTCAACCACTGACTGTACACACCGACTGTATCCTACCGACTGCACATATCCACTGACTGTACACACCGACGGTACCCTACCAACTGATCGCAACCATTGACTATACACAACGACTGAACCCTACCCACTGCTCGCAAGCGCCGATTGTACGCACCGACTGTCCCCTACCAAGTGTACGCAACCACCGACTGCACACACTGACTGTACCCTACTGACTGCACGCAATCACTGACTGTACACATCGGCTGTCCCCTACGACTGCACAAACCACTGCCTGTACACACCGACTGTACCCTACTGACTGAACACAATCACTGACTGTACACACCGACTGTCCCCTACCAACTGCACAAATCACTGACTGTACACACTGACTGTATCCTACTGACTGCACGCAACCACTGACTGCACACACTGACTGTCCCCTACCAACTGGTGCAACCACTGACTGCACACACTGACTATACCCTACAGACTGCATGCAACCACTGCCAGTACAAATTGACGATCCACTACTGAGCGCGACAACCACCAGGTTCATACACTAACTGCACACTATTGATGGTGCATACCAACTGTTAGACCCGGCTTCCTGGGCACCAGGGCACTGAGAGGTCACTGCGCTCCAATCACATCAACAGGAGTGTTCCCCACTGGTGTCCCGGGGCCTCAGTACTAGTGGACCCAAAACTGGATAACAAGTCCTCCTCTCCAGCACTTGACTCTCTCAGGGTAGCGAGAGAGAGCAGTCAAAGGCTCACTGAAGGAGGTGGGGTGGGGTTAGACATTCAGAATACAGTGCACACCGTACCACCAGCTGATAAACTCAATGTCCAGTCAGTGCTTTACTTTTTATAAAAGAAAAGTAATTTAATACCCGCAAGAGATTTCTACTACGCATAAAACTAGGATATGGGATGAAAACCAGATGCCTCTACAACCCTCTGGGCCAGAGTAAAATAATAGTTTTCATTATAAGTTCAGTTATTTACAATTTGAAAAACCTCCAAGTGTCTGTGGATTTGTAAACCTTCCTGGACCACTCAGATACTTTTGCGGGGTCCTGGGGGCCAGAGGTACAGAGGACGCTCTGGGCGCAGAGAGCCTCACAACAAAGGAAGGTGGGGGGTGCATGAGTAGAGGGGGCGGTGGAAAGCCTCACAACAAAGGAAGGAGTGGGGGTCGCTGAGTCGGAGGCCGGGCAGAGGGGGTGTAAAGCCTCACACACAAGGGTGCTGATGAGAGTGTAAGAATGGACACAGCTGTGATGTACACAACTCCCCAGTGACTTGTGTCTGCCCCTGCCAGGGCCCGGCGTCACACGTGCCTAAATCACACATTGTCACAAAGGCTTATCAGGGGACGGCAGGCGCTGTGATTTCTCGATATCTGCAGCGGGTCGTAAATCACTGCCCACTCCCACTTAGCTGCCCCCCCCTTATACCCACATCCAGTAACATCTACAAGCGCCCCCTCCTCAAAGCAAAGCAGCAGACGTCACCCCACCGCAGGGGTCGCAGAGAAAACAAACGTCTTCGGACGGGCTGCTTCCTGTCCCGGCTTGTTTAGGGGCCTCTGTCATCGGGCGCCTACTGCGGGAAGGGGGGGGGGGGGAGAGAGGACAGGGGGGACGGGGGAGACTGGGAGATATTTCCAGGAGCTGCCAAGATTATGGGGTGAACGCTGACAGCATGTGAGGGCCCTGGGGTTAGGAGCGCCTTTCTGCTAGGTCAAATCAGGGACGTAACACAGGCCCCTGAGGGGCCTGGGGTGCAGGGCCCCAACACTTCAGGTGGCCTCAGCCCTTCTGAGGGGCCCCATTCATAGCCCATGGACATCTGTAAGATGTGGGAGGTTGGGGTCTCCCCATACATCCTGGGGGGGGGGGGATTTATTATTTTGCATTACTCCACTGTGCCCAGTGACTCCTTACCACTCAGGCACAAAGGTCCGTCCCAGGCCCAGCTTTCCATTTAACACTTCAGTGCATTCTGGGACGTGTAGTCTTCGGTCGGTCCAATGGCGTACGGTATCGGGGTCCTGGCGTGTTCCCTCCGGGCCCCGCCTCATCCTGGTGCTCTAGAAAGCATCAAGATGGCATGTGTCTGGGGTCTGAGGCCTGCTCCTTGATGGCTGTCGACTGGTGGAGGGCAAAGGGGGGTGCGGAGGTGACGAGGCAGCAATGGGAGATGTCAGCCACTGAAGGAACCTGTGTGCTGAAGACTCCGGGCCTCATTTATGGCATTTTTATATTTCTGACCTAGTGTAGCAGCCAGGCACCCTGCTGTGCTGCCCTACACCAAGGTGAAAGGGCAGAAATGCACGGGGTCTGATTTACAAGCGCCCGAGTCACTTTTGCACCACGTGAAGTGCTACATGCGTGACACAGGGCTCTCATGAAGCTATATGAAGCCTCGCAAAACCACCCTGCCTGGCTTCATAATTCACAAGTAAGGAGATTGGTGGCGGCTCGCATAGGGCCTGCTGCGGGGCGGTGAGGCGGGCAGGGCGGTAGAACGTCAGGGTGGGGGGTAGTAAACTCGGACATACGACGGAACGGAGGAAAGTAATTATTACTTTCCTCCGTTCCGTCGCCCTATGCGAGCCGCCACGGCAGGCGATGCAGCGCAAATCGCTGCGTTGTGTTACTGTGCGCCAGGGAGGGTTTCCATGGGCATTGCGGTGGGTTTTCCCAGAGCAGTTGGCCTAAGGGCTAGGGCGCTGAACCTAGAATCTGTGGAACCTGCTTCGACTCTCGGCAATGATGGTGATGAACAACCTGTGATTCTGGGAAAATCATTTAATCTACCCGTGCCTAACAAAAAAACAAGCATTGGCATAGCCAATAGGTCTCGCCTTTGGGACCTTATAAGTATTAAGTTATGCAGCACAATATCCTTGGTGTAACAACATCAACTGTTGCATGGGTAAACACTTATAAAGTCCCAAAGGAGAGACCTATTGGCTATGCCACTGCTTGTTTGTTGTTCTTTTTATTACTGATCCGAGTTGGATCAGCAAGTTAAAAGAAGAAAACGCATGGAAGTGGTCTTTTTTAAGGTGCAGGTGGCAGGAGTTGGTGTGGAAACACAGAGTGCAGGTGGGGGAAGCAATGGGGGGTGGACATGAGAAGCAACAAGTGACA
The DNA here is from genome assembly GCF_964204655.1 of Triturus cristatus. Taxonomy (NCBI): domain Eukaryota; kingdom Metazoa; phylum Chordata; class Amphibia; order Caudata; family Salamandridae; genus Triturus; species Triturus cristatus. The sequence continues at coordinate 1,154,749,568 of NC_140594.1, forward strand.
ACAAAGGAGGGCAAGGGTGGGGGGAATCAACATGAAGGGCTGGGTGACAAACAGAGAGCGGTGGAGGGAAAGAGACGCAGGGGGCGAGTGAGCAATGTGGAGTAGGTGGGGGAGAAGCACACGGGCAAAAGCTCAACAGGAGAGGGCACAAGAGTGAGTGCAACAACATGGAGGCGGGGCAGGGAGAAGCACACATGTAACAGATAACTACACAGACTGCAGCGGGATAGAGGAACATGACACTCATGGAGTGCTTAACCAAAAAGAAAAAAGTGGTGCTTGAAAAGCAGATGGGATGGGGGCAGGAAATCCAGTCAAAAGAGATGGTAAAGAGACTAGGCTTCATGGGAGGGACAAAGACAAAGTTCACAAACTGAGACACAAGTAAGCTTAAAAATGAGAGTGACAGGAGTGCCAGCAAATGGTAAGCAATAGGCAGGCTTCCAGCCCCTGTCTGTTCATAGCAAACCAACAATAAGGCTTTCGCAATCAGACAGCTATGATGTCTGGTAGGCTCGACCTAAAACCGGAGTATCATTTGAAAAAAAGAAATTAAATAAGTATGTAACAAATGCAATACCGGCTTCTCCTTTGCAACGGGCCATGGGGAAACTGATCGGGTTTCGACATTCCAGGTGCTTAGGAAAATAATAGCCAGGGAATATAGAGCCATTTCAATTCTCACGCACTCACAAACAGGCAGAGAAACACACACAGAAACTGAGCTTTGCCTGTCTCAGCATGTATCACACAACTGCAGTTAACTGTATCAATTCCTTGTCATAGACGGAATAACATAGAGAGTTACCAGATGCCAGAAGGTACGCATGATTGGTGGAAATGTTGGAGCGTGTCTCGGCCGCCGTCCTCTGATGGAGTACCGAGAGCTAGTGGAATCTCCGTCTGTCCTACTCCAAATAGACACGGAAGCGGAGAAGGACAGAGAGAGAAGGCAGGTGGTGACGGAGGAGAGAGCCAGGGCAGACAAGAGGAATGGAAAGAGATGGGGCACACGGAAGAGGCGAGGCAGAGGATTAGCGGGAAAAATAAAGGGGCAGATTATTAGACCGTGAAAGTAGCAAGATAAGAGGTAGGAAGTGCAAGCATTGGCCGCGCGGCCGTGAAAGTAACGCGGCCGAAAAAGTGACTGTGATTGCAGGGACGCGCTCTGTGGTGGGGGAGGGGCAGAGCGAGGCGCTTGGGAGAACGCTGTAAGGCTTTATAAGCCATGACAGAGGAAAGACAGATGGCGGCTGCGCGCATGCACGTGCGCGTAACCGCAAGCTTGAGGCCAGCAAAAGCCTCTGGTAGCACTTTGAAAACCCACTAACTAAATGTCTCGCAGTGCAGCGCATGCGCTGCCTCAGGCGAGACCTAAAAATGAATGTGTTCTCATGTAACGCTACTGGTGCTATGTAAAACCCTCTGATACCTGATACCTTCGGGTCAAGTTAACACTATATAAAACTCCGTAAAAAAAAACCACCCATCTTATTTATCGCTGCCCCAGATTTGCAAAGTGATGTAAACCTGGTAAAGCATCAAATTCATAAGCCTACCGAGGTGAGACGTAATGAGGAGAAATATGTTTATTTCTCTTAATTTATTTTCTTCTTTCCATGTTTGTTGTTGTTGTTTGTAGATTTATATTGCGCAGTTTATCGCCTGTGAGGGTATCCAGGCGCTGTCCACGGGTACGGGGAGATTAAGTGATTTGCCCAGAATCACAAGATGTTGTGCCTACGTCGAGACTCAAGCCTGGATCCCCAGCTCCCGTGTCCTCAGCACGGCCGCTGCGCCACATCCTCTCCCTATTCTGCATTCTACAGCACATATAGAAAGAGGAAAATGCTCGTAGGATTGTTTTTGTGCAGGAAGGTGTCCCTTTACAAAAACAATCCTGCCTGCAATGGCGGCACACTTGCACTATGGTGCAAGGGTGCCTAGCAGGTGCCTACATAGGCGCTAGGCTGCTGAAACGGCAATAAGTGAAGGTATAAAGGATAGGAATGCACTGTATTGCTTAAATCTGGTGCATTCCTGCCCTTTCACTTTGGCGTATGGCAGCGCAGCAAGGTGAGATGAGACCCACGGTATTTAAGCAATACAGCGCATTCCTGTCCTTTCTGCCTGCGCTGGTGCTGTTTCGGCATCCTAGCGCTACTGTAGGCACCACAAGGGGGCCTCCATTGAAGGCAGGATTGTTTTTGTTTAGGGGCACAGTTCTGCACTAAAGAACATCCTACAATGCGGTTTCCTCTTAATATTAATTAATTTATTTTTATTTATTTTATGCGTTTTTATATAGCGCAGACTTTACCCGAAGGTGTCAGAGCGCTTCACAATAGGAACAGTAATGATACATGAGGAGAAAAATTACAAGTGAGCATGTTACAAAAGCAAACGTTACGTTACATGAGGCAATAGTGACAACTGTGCATGTATCAAGAGCAAACAAAATACAAGAGGTAGCAAATGATACGTTACAAGAGGAAAAAGTGACATGTGTGCATGTTACAAAAGCGTACAAAGTACAAGTAGAGGTATAATACTGCAATAAATGGCAGACACTCAAAACACAAGAACAAATGTAATGTTACATGAGGCAATGGTGGCAATTGTGCATGTATGAAAAGAAAACAAAATACAAGAGGTAGCAAACGATACGTTACAAGAGAAAAAGTGACGTGTGCATGTTACAAAAGAGTGCAAAATACAAGTAGAAGTATAATACTGCAATAAATGGCAGACACTCAAACCACAAGAACACACTGGGAAGGCACTTCTATAGTCATGGAGAACAGAATTTCCTATACTGGAAGGACTTCCTTCAGATAATAGAGAGGGCGTGAATTAAATTTGGAAGTGTCTTTGAAGGAGGAGAGCTTTGAGGTCAGTTTTGAAGGCCTGGGAAGAGGTGGTGGTCCGGAGCTGAGGCGGAAGTGAGTTCCAGATTCTCACCGCGTTGCCTGAAAAGGATTGGGCCATCGATCTTTCCTTCTTGAAAGTGGGAGATTCAAGCAACAAACTTTCCACATTACGTGATGGTCTGGAGCCTCCAGAGAGTTTCAGTTTATTCACCAGGTAGCGAGGAGAACAGGGGTGCAAGGCTTTGTGGGTGATACAGGCAGTCTTGTAGATAGAGCTTGCCTCGATGGGAAGCCAACGGAGGGTGGATAAAATGGGTGTGATGTGGTCGCTTCTTTTGGCCCCATATATGAAACGAGCTGCTGAATGGAGAACAGATTTAAGGCGGGACAGGTGGGATTTGTGGAGGCCAGTAAGAAGAGAATTGCAGTAGTCCAGTCTGGAGAGAACCAGCGAGTGGACCAGGGTTTTAAGGTCTTGCTCCGGGAAGAAGCGACGAATCCCGTAAAGAAGGCGCAGTTGGTATCGAGCAGACTTTGCAATGGAATTGATGTGGGAGAGTAGATTGAGTTTTTTGCAGAGTATGACACCAAGGGATTTTGCGCTGTCGACAATGATGGGTTTATTGTTAAGTAGATTCATCTGATCCATCCATGATTGAACCGGGGGAGGAGAAAGTGAGGAGGAGGAATTCAGTTTTGGAGGGATTCAGAATCAGTTGATGAGTTAACATCCAGTTTTGAATGGAGTCTAGAGTAGAGCTTAGGATGGAAAGATCGTGAGTGGAGGCCACCTTAAGGTAGATTTGGGTGTCGTCCGCATAGAGATGATATTGGATCCCGGATTTACTTAGGAGATTTCCCAATGGTTCTAAATAGAGATTGAACAATGTGGGTGCAAGTATAGAGCCTTGAGGAACACCTTGACCGACCGCCAAAGGAGATGAAAGACTGTTCGCTATTTTGATCATTTGGGATCTATCAGAGAGGAAGGAGGAAAACCATTTAAGCACAGAGCCCTCCATGCCCATTCTCTGTTGAAGAGTGTTAAGGAGGGTGTTGTGATTGACAGTGTCAAAGGCTGCAGAAAGGTCAAGGAGAATTAGAAGACAAGACTCCCCCGAATCCAGTATCCCCAGCGCGTCATCAATCACTTGCTGCAGGGCTGTTTCAGTGCTGCAGTTTTGAATGAAGCCGGACTGGAAATTGTCAAGAAGATCATTGTCCTTGATATGACGAGAGAGTTGTTTCGCTACACATCTTTCTGTGATTTTCGCAAGAACAGGTAGGTTAGTGATGGGGCGGAAGTTGTTGAGGTCGTTCGCATCAGCGGGGGTTTTTTAAGCAGGGGGTGACCTGCCCAGTTTTGAAGGAAACAGGAAGGGAGACTTGACAGAGGGAGAAGTTAACCAGAGTGGTCCAATAGGAAAGAGAATGGGTATAGAAGTCAATGGCAATGGCACTAGGGATGGGGTCAAGAGAATGGTTGGAGGGCTTTGTTTCGAGGATGCATTTGAGGAGGGCATCTGCAGAGATGGGATCAAAGTTCTGCCAAATGGCTAAGGATTTGCACTCCTCTGGAGGGGTAGGTTGAATGACCAAAGATATGGAAAAGGGACCTCAGACTAGTAAACCCTGTTGAGCTAGCCGCCCTCTGTACATAGACCCTCTCCTCTCAAGCGGACCTGACGGATGTGCAGTTACTCACTGACTCCTACAATGTGACCATCTCCAACATCATGAATGACATTGCTCCACTCAAACATAAAAATGCCTCAACTAAAATTTCCAAACCGTGGTATAATGAAAACCTAAACACGGAACGTCGCAACCTTAGGGCAGTTGAACGCTCCTGGAGATCGAATCCCTCCTTGCACCAACTCAAACTCCTAAGAGACGCCAGGAGCCTTTACTAAAAACAAATCAGGAACGCCAAGTCTAACTATTTCAGAAACCAATTAGATCAAGCGGCAAACCGCCCCAAGAAACTTTTCGAATTGGTCAAACAGCAATCAATTGTAGGTCCAAACCTATCGGAACCTGGAAGCAGCCCACCCTCATGTGACGACCCTGCTTCTTTCTTCATTGAGAAATCTAAACTCATATCATCTGAGCTAGCTGCTAAGAATGCTGGACTCCTCTCCTCCAGTGCAGCCTCTCCACCTGTCCTCCTTGAAAAGCTCAACTCTACCCCCTGATCCCTAAGAACAATTCGGCCTGGGACACCTTTAACCCGCTCAGTGAACAAGACATCAAAAAGACTCACCTGAATATCAACCCTTCGAACCACTTCAGTGACCCGTTACCCCCATCAATTTTCAAGGAAATCATAAATGCACTCATCCCTACCTGGACAAGGATTGTAAATGCGTCTCTGTCACAAGGCACAATCCCTGATTGCTTAAAAGCAGCCCAAGTATCCCCTATACTAAAAAACCTAACGCAGATAGGTGAGACCTCAATAATTTCCGACCTATCTCCAACATACCCACCCTTGCGAAACTCCTTGAAAAATGCGTTCAATCCCAACTCTGTGCTCACATTGAGAACTACCAGCTCTTGGACCAACATCAATCCGGCTTTCGGACGGGACATAGCACTGAATCGGCCCTCATTTATGTTATGGATGACATTCTAAAGATTCTCGATCAAAACGAATCCTGCCTCCTGATCCTCCTTGACCTTTCCTCTGCTTTTGACACGGTCAATCATGACAACCTCTTAGCCATCCTGCAAAACAGGATGGGTTTTGGTGATCAGGTGCTACAGTGGTTCTCGTCCTTCCTCCATTACAGATCGCAAAGAGTCAAGGCAAATCACTCTCTCTCCAAGCCTTCGCCTGTTCTCATGGGGGTCCCCCAAGGATCTGCGTTATCTCCTATCCTCTTCAACCTTTTCTTGGAACCATTAGCTAACGCACTTAACTCCATGGATATTCATTTCCACATGTATGCCGACGACACGCAACTCCCCCGGAAAACCTCATATCACTCAACACCATCCTAACGTATACTCAAAACTGGTTAACTGAGAACCATCTCCTGCTCAACACCTCAAAAACAGAATTCTTGCTCGTCTTCCCTCAGAATCACACCCCCAATCTTGACCTCTGGCTGAGCCACCTCACTGCTTTCAACTGCACTCCGCTCATCGTAAACTCAGCCAAATCTCTAGGAGTCACCATGGACAAGAACCTGAATATGAAAAATCATATCAACAACACATGTAAAGGAGCAAACCACTTGATAAGGACACTCAGAAACATCAAACCTTTCCTTCCACTTAAGGATTTCAAGCAGGTGGTTCAAGTGCTTGTTCTACCGAGGCTAGATTACGGCAGTGCAACCCTCTGTGGCCTGCCCAAATACACCCTGGCTCCGCTAAGGGCCTCATTGAACGCTGCTGCTAGACTGGTTACAGGCACCAAATGCAATGAGCGCATATCTCCAGTCCTAAAAACTCTAAATTGGCTCCCCTATGAAGCACGAATCCAGCTAAAAATTGCCACGTTGACGCACAAAGCTATCCACTTCAAGACGCCCAGGTACCTGGCACAAAAACTTGAACTATCTTGTGCCTCTAAAAGCGCTACTACCTTTCTCTTGAAACCACCTACCCTTAACAAAAAGAGAACCTCTAACAGAGCCTTCTCCGGCGCGGCTCCAAAGATATGGAACTCTCTTCCTCCAGAAATACGCAGAATCACCAGAACAACGGTGTTCAAACTGGAAGTCAAAAGATTCCTGATGAATATACTCCTTCAGTAATTGGGCTAACCCTGTGGCCCGTTGACATTGTTCTTACTTCCATTGTTTCAACATTTACTACTATACTTTTTTTTTTGACATACTGTGTACACTGTACTCTGTTTAACATAACCTATATGTGAATTTTTATGCACTTTACGATTCATTTGTGTTTTCATCTTGTGGTTGTTACATTATTAGCCTTCCAGGTCTAGTTTGATTGTAAAGCGCTCTGATATCCCTTGGGATCTTGTTCGCGCTATATAAAACTTTATAAATAAACAAATGATTTCACTTTTTCGTCAAAGAAAATAGCGAATTCCGCTGCTTTCTTTGTAGAATCCTCCAACTTGGAGGTTGGGGGAGGGCAGTTTGGGTTCTTGATGAGATCGAATAGTTTTTTGGGTCTGTTTTTGGCTGAGTTGAGGAGGGATTTGAAGTGCGACGCTTTTCCAAGGAAGATGTGCTTGTGGTACTTGGATCTTGCTGAACGAAGCGTGGCCAAATTATCGGTGGAGGGCGCATTGTTTCTCCAGGAATCTTAGGTACTTCCTTTCTTCATAGAGGGATTTGTTGAACCAGGGATCTGAGGGAGTGGGCCTTTTCTTTTTGCTTTGGAGAGGCGCGACATTGTTGATTTCGACTGCAAGGACTGTAAGGCATTGGGAGGTGAGTTTGTTGACATCTAGGTCCGGGTCTAGCCTTGGAAGTGATAGCAAAGCTGATTCACAGAGGGTACCGGGGTCAAAAATGTTAGTGTAACGGAACAAGGAGGTAGCCCTCTTAGGTTGGCCGAGAGTTATAGAGTGTGATAGGTGAAGAGAGAATGGGATGAGGAGGTGGTCAGACCAGTCTACATGAATAGGGGTAGCGATGGTCAGCAAGCCTGCTTTAGAAATAACAAGGTCCAGGGATGAGCCCTTAGAGTGTGTTGTTTCAGTGCAGTGTTGGATAAGATCGTTTGCAGAGAGGAAGGTGGCCAGCAAATTCGCAGAAGAGTCTTGAGGCGAGCCCCAGTGGAGATTGAAGTCACCCACGAAGATCTGATTGTCACTTTGGGAGTATTGATCTCTGATGAAGTCAGTGAGTTCCTCCATAAACGAAGGACCGCTACCAGGCGGGCGGTAAATGGCATGGATTCTGAGGGGTGAGCGGTGGTGCAATTGAAGCTCAAGAGATAGGCATTCAAAAGTGCGGCAGGAGCTGTTAGGAGAAGCCTTAAGTTGAAGTGATGAGTTTCTAAAGATAACTGCAACACCTCCCCCAACTTTGTCAATTCTGTCATTTCTAAATATAGAATAGCCTGTGGGTAATAGGAGATCAAACATAGAGTGAGAGGTATCGTTGAACCAGGTCTCTGTGAGGAAGAGCATGTCAATATTGTGAAGGATGATGGTATCGGAGATTTCAAGTTTGTGTTTATTGCAGATCTGCAGTTGTGTAGCAGACAGCGCAGCTCTGTCGAGACTGTTTTGGTGACAGGGGCACTTGGGCTATGAGGGGTGATAGGGATATTGTACGTATACGAGGGTGCTCGGGAGGGTTTAGGTGGATGAGTGGTTCTGACAGAGGAGATGGTCGGAATAGTGTAGATAGTAGGGTTACTTGGAGATGAAAGTGGAAGAAGGGTGGCGTTCGAGGGCTTGTGTGAGTTTGCGATGTTTGCAGACGACAGGTTATGCTTGGCTATTATGGGGTGTGGGGGCGAGGTGCATCTCATGGGAAGGTGAGTTATTTCCAAAGGAATTGAGGTGTATGGAAAAGTGGAAATCTTGGAGCTTAAAAGTGAAATGGTAGCTTCAAGTTGGGAGATGGAGGTGATTAGAGAGCCCAGCTTATTTTCCAGAGAGAGAAGGGCAGAGCACGGCATGGTGGGTGGCTCGATGGAAACAGGAGGGGGTGCAATTGGCGGTGGAAGGCAGGGAGAGGTGGGGGAATGGGAGGGGAGTTGGGGTACAGGGTTCAGAGGTGGGGAAAGGTGGTGGTTGAGAGCAGGCGTTGGTGCATCAAAGGTGAAAGGAGTTGTCTTTGTTGGCGTTGCAAGAAGGTTAGGAATGAAGGACATAGTTAGGGGGAGATAGGTGGGGAGCGAGGCGGCGGGGCGGATGGAGAGGGGAGGAATGTGGGGAGTCATAGGAATGAAGGAGGTTTGGGAGGAAAAGAGGGGAGGGGGTTGGAGAGGCCCAGTCAGCAGTGTATGCAGCACAAATGAAAAGAGGAATAAACGAGGAGAAATAAACATATTTCTCCTCGTTACACCTCACCTCGGGAGACGTACAGATTGAATGCTTCCCCAGGTTTACATCGCCTTACAAATCTGGGCAGGGTCAAACTCCATGGGTGCGGCACAGGAAAATCCACTGCAACGCCCATGGAACGCCGCCCGTGTGCAGAGTACGGCGACGCAGTGATTTGCCCTGTGTCGCCTTACTCATGATTTATGAGGACACTCAAAGCCATGCAGGGTGGCTTTGCGTGGCTTCATATATCTTTGTAAGAGCCCTGCGTCATGCATGTATCTCTTTATGTCGGGCTATGTTTTCATACTGTACCAGGAGATATAAGAAGCGTGTGACACTGGACACGCCCACCCCTGACAACATCCGTCCTGTCATGTTCTTGGTCCGTATCTCTGGCAACCTTGTTACTCACATCACATGTGATCCCCACAAACACATGGATGTTTACTCTGGGGCGGGCTGTGTGCTTCTTGCGTCGAATGCTACCTGGGGCGATGGCTGGCAAATTCTTGTCTTTGCCGCTGAGGGTCTTCTCCAGGGTGTTACTACAGGGGCCTGGGTTCTTGTTCTTCCCCTACCACCCTTTCTACCCTTTCCTCTGGCTTTTCCTCCCCCAATCTTCCCCAGCTCATCACCCTCCACCTCCTCTTCTTCTCCCTTCACATACCCTTCCTCCCTCCTCCTTCCACACTCCTCCCCCACCGCCCCGTCCACTTACCTATTTTGTTTGCACCCTCCCTTTATTCGCTTATGAAATGCAGTTTTGTGGAAGTCTTTGTGTCACAATATTGTTTACATGTGACGCGCATCTATCCCTTAGGTGACTATGTGCAATATAAATCTGCAAAATAAAATAATAAAATAATGTAAGAAACCTAAATAGATTGCGCAGGGCAGGAAATAGAATTGTACGGCCGGAGTTCGAGTCCCTAATAACGCTTCCCATATTCTCTGGTGAAATAAATGAAAGGCGAGTTCTACAGATAGTAACTCTGGTAGTAGGTGTTGTGTAGCCTGATTTCTATATAAAATAATCGGATTATATCACGTGAGAAAACTTTTTCAGAGTCCAAATGGATGGGACTATGAGGCGCTCTGCAGCAGCCCGGCTTGGCTTACTTTACAGAAATTCCATGGAACGCAGTCCTTTCTTTGTGGAGAAGCAATCATAGGGCACAATCCTGTCCTGCGTCACAGTTTCAATCTTAAAACAGGTTAGTCTGACCGCTGTGATTGGGCAGACACATTTCCTCCTTATAGGGGTTCTTACTGCCAGGGAGTCTGAATTATGTGCGTGAAAGAATGTGGCACAAACATTTGTAACTACTACTAAAACTCTGATACTTAATTGCAATGTGTCTTTGTAGTGCCTAAGGGCCATTCTGACTCCATGAGGTGCACAAAGCGCTGTGACTTGTTCCAAAGTTGTCGTATTAAAGCTGGAGACGCAGAACTAGACCCTTCCATCCGCTCTAGCAGATTCATTCTCTCTACAGCCTCTGCCTTGGAGGTTTCCCTGATAGACTCTTTGGTTAACGTCAAACATGGAATCACTGGAGAAGCAGCAATCACCTGGCGCGGCGCGCCCTCAATCCCCCTAGTCTGTAGGGGGGTAAGACTTTTAAATCTGTATTTAAAGGAAATTGGTCGAAATTCTGTGGAGACCCAAACAGATTCTTAGAATTACTGGAATATTACAAAAAACTTTTAAAGAAATGAGCTGTTTTGCACATGTGTTTTTTTACTATGATACAGTTTTTCCAGTTTTAACAGAATTTTTATTAATTGTCCTATAGATGTAGAACTAGGACTAACTGTTTTAAAATTCTATTAATGATTTTTTAAAATGTTTATTAGGATGTTGATGTGCTGCTAAAAATGTGGCTCGGTTTAATGGTTTTTTTCAAAGACCGAACACTTAATTAAATAAACTTGAGTAAAACATGAAATCAGGGACACATATGGCCAGGGAGTCGCCGATCCCCCGTGAGTACTTACCATTACCACCTGAATGTCAAAACAATGTCATGAGGCCATTTCTTATCTGTTTGGGTTAGGGGTCATTAGACCTCTGGCCGGATTTATAATTTTTCATAGAACAAAACATTTTCATCATAACATTTTGCACAGTAACCACATTATTGACATCTTGTTTACAGGTGAGACCTAGCCTTAACAGAGACTCTAGTACATAGGAATAATCTAACCATAACTAGTCTGTTCCTGTGAAACCAACAAAAGACTCCATAACTGTTCAGAGTGAGGTCAAGACTGGCTCTGTGGCCCTTCTTTTTACCCCTCCTCCGTCCCAAAGGATGGGGTCCCTCCTTATGGGATGGCCCCACCTTCCCTCTCCCATTCATACTGGGAGGTCTCCCGCCTCGGACGTTCTTGTGCAGGGGGCCCGGCTGCCCTTAGGATATGTACCGCTGGTACCCCCTACACCTCAGTTGTTGTCCCCCAAAGGGCTAGTGATATGTTGTGTCCAAATGCACCTGCGTGGGTGGTTGATAGGTAAAGGCCACGTGTTAGCAACTGCCTAGAAAGCCCCCGGGCCGCTGCCATTTCCTTTCGACTTGTTAGCAGCATCCTTTGGAGGGTCCAAGGAAACAGATGTTACATTTGATTACAAAAAGGATGCCATGAAGGGACCTGAAGTGTCCCCATAATTTTGACTTCCCCCGCCACAGGCCAGCATAGTTTACTGACTATCTGTCCCCCCCAACACACATTGCACGCTGGACTAGGCAGGCCAGCAAATTTTTCATAAACATTGCATTACCTTCTTTAGACAGGTGCACTCCATCCTGTAATAGAAACCGTTCCCCTTGATGCACCCAGGAGGTATGGCTTACAAATGGGCTGTCCTGAACAGTTTACCCACCTACCAGTTCAACTGTTTCTCTTTCACTGACTCATTAATAGCTCTGACCAACTTACCACCTCTCCAACTCAGCCTCGGGACAACATTGGATCACATAATTATGGCCTCTGGAAGCACATTGCTTGTGATGTGTAGTCACCTGCAGAATAAAAACTCTTTGCACGCCTCACTTAGGAGTGGTCCAAAACCATCACGTCTGTAACGCCTCTTGCTCCAGTGTAGACCGGAGGCAATGAGCTATCCAGCGGCTCTATACCTTTAACATCTCCTCCACCTGTGTTGACAGGAGAATATGGTAAAGAATGGAAAAATTACACAAGAAAAGACAGGGGATATTTACAACATGCTCAATGTCACATCCGTCTGCCTATCGTTTGCGCCGCCTGTCCCGCCAACCTCACACTTGCCACAGCAGTCGCTGCGCCAATCCGAAATGAATGGGAACTATAGTCTGCTGAATCCAAGCCTGCTGATACCAGAGCCCTGCTGAGCACCCTGGTGAATTGGAACCTTGTGAGTGGTGTCCCACCCTCATGTACCAAAAGGGGCCCTACCGTCCCTTGCACCTGGTGGGCCATAAAAGCTTCTAGATTGCCCAGCGGTCAACAGTCAGTCCCTGGCGCTCGATGCAGCAGTATGTGACCCCCCTACCCATTTGGTCAGTATTAGAATGGGTAAGAACAATCCTGTGCACACATATAGTTAATCAAATCAAAGTTGACTTGAGTAAGTACAAAATTGACAAAAGAAGCATCCGCATATGGACTAGTGATTCTGTTTAATGGGCGTAACCAGCCGACACGTGTTTCGTCATGGGAAGAGTAGATCACGACTCTTCAGGGCTGGAAAGGATACAAAAACATTACATACTAAGACATATGCCACAAAAGCAATAGTTGCAAAATTGTGACATAGACCAAATCGTAAATGTCACGCCTATATGGGGCCAAAAGGAAAAGAGAACACCACTAATTCAAGAGGGTGCTGACGTACTGTTGAAAGCAAAAGTATAGAGTAAACCTGCACCACCAATCGGTGAAAAGACACGAAGAAAGGGAAGAAAGGAAGAAAAGAACAAAGTTAATGCCAATGCACAGCCGAAATGCACCAGAGCACGAGGTCACAGAAAAAAATCTAGTAAAAGTGCAAAGACGAGAATCACTGTGAGTGCGGAGCCAAAAATTACATCCATACCTGTAGCTATAGCCAAAAGGACAGTGGATGCTGAAAAAAGAAAAAATATATAGCGAAAAATAATTAAAAGGCTGCGTGTATAAAAAAGCGAAAACAGTAATCCCAACCTGTCGTCATTGAACAAGGTGTACAAGAAAAACTTACCCCTCAACCGGTGATAATTCCAACCCGGCTGGGTAGCGCGCTAGGTGTGAACGGTAGGTCAGTCAAGTTGGGCAAATCGGTTAAATCTCTGTAGAGATGGAAATAATATCACCAAATGTGAGCGGCCAAAAAATCCATGTGTAATGCGTAGGCAAAACCTATAGTGCATGAAAAGCTCATACCTCCAAAATTCAGCCAAAGTAGTCCTCAAGATGCCATCCGCCAGTAACGTGCAAACCAGTAAAAAAGCAACGTATTCTTTAAATCTTGGCTCCAGCCCGTGAGTGTCGGGCAAAAGTTTCAACACGACCAACATATCTGTAATAAAACAAGCACCGGAGCCCAAGTCAGGCAACGATAATGTATCCCACAATGCTCGTATTTAAAAAGACAAAGATACCGTGTCAGTATCAGTATCGGTACCGGAGAGACAATAAATTACGGTACTTACATGTTGAGAAGTGTATCAAGACGTCCTGGCGGCATCCATTCGGTGTGCGAGTGAATCCGAGACCAGTAACCCGGAAGTGCTTAAATGTCGGGAAAATGCCCAAACACTAGAACGTTACTATACGTATACTAAGTAGAACCGGAAGAAAACAGACCGAAACATACTAGAACTGATCGTAACCGAAGTGCCAGAGAAAGTGAATATCATGTCTACTCTTAATTGTACGTGCATTTAAGTGAGTCCCACAAAAGCTACAAATCAAAAGCACCACGCAAGTTGTGTAGCCTGCTGCCGTTTGACCGTCGTATGTCATATAATGAAAAGAGGATACTCACTACAGAGAGCAGCCGCAAACACAAGTGATACACTTCTCAACATGTAAGTCCTGTAATTTATTGTCTCTCCGGTACCGATACTGATACTCACACGGTATCTTTGTCTTTTTAAATACGAGCATTGTGGGATACATTATCGTTGCCTGACTTGGGCTCCGGTGCTTGTTTTATTACAGATATGTTGGTCGCATAGACTTTCTCGTGTTGAAACTTTTGCCCGACACTCACGGGCTGGAGCCAAGATTTAAAGAATACGTTGCTTTTTTACTGGTTTGCACGTTACTGGCGGATGGCATCTTGAGGACTACTTTGGCTGAATTTTGGAGGTATGAGCTTTTCATGCACTATAGGTTTTGCCTACGCATTACACATGGATTTTTTGGCCACTCACATTTGGTGATATTATTTCCATCTCTACAGAGATTTAACCGATTTGCCCAACTTGACTGACCTACCGTTCACACCTAGCGCGCTACCCAGCCGGGTTGGAATTATCACCGGTTGAGGGGTAAGTTTTTCTTGTACACCTTGTTCAATGACGACAGGTTGGGATTACTGTTTTCGCTTTTTTATACACGCAGCCTTTTAATTATTTTTCGCTATATATTTTTTCTTTTTTCAGCATCCACTGTCCTTTTGGCTATAGCTACAGGTATGGATGTAATTTTTGGCTCCGCACTCACCGTGATTCTCGTCTTTGCACTTTTACTAGATTTTTTTCAGTGACCTCGTGCTCTGGTGCATTTCGGCTGTGCATTGGCATTAACTTTGTTCTTTTCTTCCTTTCTTCCCTTTCTTCGTGTCTTTTCACCGATTGGTGGTGCAGGTTTACTCTATACTTTTGCTTTCAACAGTACGTCAGCACCCTCTTGAAATAGTGGTGTTCTCTTTTCCTTTTGGCCCCATATAGGCGTGACATTTACGATTTGGTCTATGTCACAATTTTGCAACTATTGCTTTTGTGGCATATGTCTTAGTATGTAATGTTTTTGTATCCTTTCCAGCCCTGAAGAGTCGTGGTCTACTCTTCCCATGACGAAACACGTGTCGGCTGGTTACGCCCATTAAACAGAATCACTAGTCCATATGCGGATGCTTCTTTTGTCAATTTTGTACTTACTCATGTCAACTTTGATTTGATTAACTATATGTGTGCACAGGATTGTTCTCATTGTTTGGTTGTAGGTTTTTCCTATACGATTTGGTGGGTTTCTGGGGTCTCCCCTCCCTGTTTGCACCATAACAGACATCTGAGCTCTTATTACCCACGTCTACCTGCAGAGCGCCATTTCTTCCTAACTATTGAATACCCCTTTCTAAATTTTTTACAGTATTGGAATGGGTAATGGGTAATAGTGACCTGCAGGGAGCCGATTGGCCATCGAACGTCTGTTCATTGTAGCCCACCCTTCATATCTGTTCTGTTCAGTTTTGTTTTTTGCTTTGCTACTAGCTCCCTTAACCTCAATGCCCCTTAAAATGCAAGGGAGAACGCTGCCCTAAAAAGCTGAACTTCATCGGATGGTCTACATACCCTGTCAAGGCAGTTCTCTGTGTCTATGGGGTGCCTGGAGTCTAGTCTAGATACACCCCTCTAAGCTCTGCCAGCCCTTCAGTGCCCTTTCCACCAGGAATGCGTTGGTCCCATCCGTGCAACCAAGCATCTTTGCAAAAAATGAAATTGCCACAATATGTCACTTGCCATAGGACACAGGTCTCCCTTCCCCTCTCAGGTACCCTAGGAATGAGATTACTGGCTCAGGTGAAAACCATCCGCCCACCCTTGTACTTCCTGGAACCTGTGATATGCGCAATATGCCCCCTCGTGGGCACGCCTTGTGCTAGGTGCTAAACTGGCCGCCACGAGGCCTGGTGGACTGGGGCACCAAGCTGCCATTGGTGCTCCAGTAATTCTATCCCCAGGAATTCCATTGTGGTTGCCGGTCCACAGGTCCTGGCTTGCGCAAGTGGTACCCCGAATACACCCATCAATTCCTGGAAGCACTGCAAAGCCCTCCCACGTTCCTCTGTTTCAGGCGCACCCAAGAACAGGAAGTCATCCAAATAATGAAGTGCCCAGTGGTGTCCTGATCTCCTTCTAAATACCCATTCCAAGAAGGCACTAAACCTCTCAAAGTAGGCACAGGAGACTGAGCAGCCCATGGGGATACACTAGCCAAAGTAGAACGCACCCTCAAATTGGAAGCTCAATAAATGAAAATCCTCAGGGTGAACCAGAAGCAGCCGAAAGGCAGATTCTATATCTGCTTTTGCTAGCAAGGTCCCGGGTCCCAGCTAGCGGTGGGTAGTGAGCTCCGCTCCGCCAGCAGAGTTTGCAGAGTTTTTGCCAACTCCGCGCTCTGCTGGAAGCTTAGAGTTCATCAAAAACTCTGATTCCGCCACATGGCCGAGTTTGCCCCTGCCGCCCACCACTACCCCTGAGGCCATATTCTCAATGAGCTATCACCGAGTTAACGGCACTTTAGTGCAGCCAAAGTCGAAATAAATTCATCACCATATTCACAAGCTGGTGCTAACAGCCCGTAGCACCAGTTTTCCGACGATAGCATCCGCAAAAAACATCGCCACAGATCACCCCGACAACTATCGCTAATGAGATGCAGAGTAGGCGTTCCCGAGCAAAACGCCACGACAACACCACCCCACAACATTCACAACGATCAGCCGGGGAACAACCTTTACAACGCAACTTTTACAAAGCACTACCTTTACAACGCATTTTTTACAACGCATAATCCATTACAACGCATGACATTACAACGCATGACACTACAACGCATTTTTAAAAACTACCTTTACAACGCATTCCATTACAACGCATACTACCATTACAACGCATACCATTACAACGCATAATATTACACTACACTATCCAACACTTACCCTACTGTTGCACCCCCTGGAGTTAGAATAGTAATTTTTACCCCTATACTATCCAACACTTACCCTACTGATGCACCCCCTGGAGTTAGAATAGTAATTTTTACCCCTATACTATCCAACACTTACCCTACTGATGCACCCCCTGGAGTTAGAATAGTAATTTTTACCCCTATACTATCCAACACTTACCCTACTGATGCACCCCCTGGAGTTAGAATAGTAATTTTTACCCCTATACTATCCAACACTTACCCTACTGATGCACCCCCTGGAGTTAGAATAGTAATTTTTACCCCTATACTATCCAACACTTACCCTACTGATGCACCCCCTGGAGTTAGAATAGTAATTTTTACCCCTATACTATCCAACACTTACCCTACTGTTGCACCCCCTGGAGTTAGAATAGTAATTTTTACCCCTATACTATCCAACACTTACCCTACTGATGCACCCCCTGGAGTTAGAATAGTAATTTTTACCCCTATACTATCCAACACTTACCCTACTGATGCACCCCCTGGAGTTAGAATAGTAATTTTTACCCCTATACTATCCAACACTTACCCTACTGATGCACCCCCTGGAGTTAGAATAGTAATTTTTACCCCTATACTATCCAACACTTACCCTACTGATGCACCCCCTGGAGCTAGAATAGTAATTTTTACCCCTATACTATCCAACACTTACCCTACTGATGCACACCCTGGAGTTAGAATAGTAATTTTTACCCCTATACTATCCAACACTTACCCTACTGATGCACCCCCTGGAGTTAGAATAGTAATTTTTACCCCTATACTATCCAACACTTACCCTACTGATGCACCCCCTGGAGTTAGAATAGTAATTTTTACCCCTATACTATCCAACACTTACCCTACTGATGCACCCCCTGGAGTTAGAATAGTAATTTTTACCCCTATACTATCCAACACTTACCCTACTGATGCACCCCCTGGAGTTAGAATAGTAATTTTTACCCCTATACTATCCAACACTTACCCTACTGTTGCACCCCCTGGAGTTAGAATATTAATTTTTACCCCTATACTATCCAACACTTACCCTACTGTTGCACCCCCTGGAGTTAGAATAGTAATTTTTACCCCTATACTATCTAATACTTACCTTAAATGTAATTTAATATAATGCGTTGTAATGGTATGCGTTGTAAAGGTAGTATGCGTTGTAATGGCAATGCGTTGTAAAGGTATTTTTTAAAAATGCGTTGTAGTGTCATGCGTTGTAATGTCATGCGTTGTAATGGATTATGCGTTGTAAAAAATGCGTTGTAAGTGCATGCGTTGTAAAAGTGTGCGTTGTAACGTCATACATCCCGATCAGCCAGATCGGCGATAAGATAACAAAACATGCGATAACGCACGTTAGCAGTAGGAAACTAACACCTGCTCTGACCTGGTGTAAAGTCGGACGACAACCTGCAGCAGTCACGGGAGCACAGCCCACACCCAAACATGAAGAACAACAGATGCCCCCGAGCCACTGAACATGCAGCTCGGAGCCCCAATAGGGCGACAATATACACCGCCACCACACCCAGGACCTCAATCCCCACCCAGAACATCCCCCCCGGACCACCACAGAGGCAGCGTAGACAAAGGCAGCGGACCCCCAGGAAACGCACCAGCTGCACAGACCCAACATCTGACAATGTCACCGTCCACCACAGGCTCAAAAGGACAACCTTCCTACACATCCTGACCATCATCACCCAACATGCCGACGGCACCAACACAGCAAACAACCAACATCCTACCCCACACCAAGCTGCTGGCTGTGCTGCACCTGTTGGCCTCTGGTACCCCCCCAACCAACACCCGCCAGAGTCGGAGGAGTCTCACAGCCAACCGCATCAAAGTCCCTCACACCTGTCCTGGATACCATCATCGGCCTGATACCCTGCTCAGCACTCCAGGGGCCACTAACTCAGTGCACCGCAAGCCATTGTCTGTTACTGATTGAGTTTTGTGCTGTGGAGAGATTGCACAGCTATGTCACCTCAAACTGTGTGGGGGCCCTGAGACATTGATGAGGAAGATGATGCAGGTCTAACACACCCCACTGCATCTGCATCTGCATCTGCATCTGCATCAGGAATATCTCGAAGAGACACAATCCAAGACGTTTCCTTCACATGAGCGCGCTCATCTCTAATGCCCCAACTCCAGTGCACTGCAACTCACAGACACTTCTGTTTGTATGTTGGGTGACCTCTGTCCTTGCTCCGGCTCCATGTTGCTCAGCAGTTGACTCTGTTATGCAGGTGTTTTCTGTTTTCATTGCACTGGTGTCCACTGTTCAAGTTGTTGCCAGCACCAAGCACTCCGTGCGGGCTGGCTTACACTCACCCCCAGACACATCCAGCACAGGCATCACGGTACATGTGGCCATGCCAATAAAGGGGCCGGGTGCACGTGCCCGTAGCCAGTTCATCATGATATCTGTGTGTATCCCTGTGGTCTTCTTGTATGCAGGAGGGCCCTGGGCCCTACGACATTGCATTGTGCTGTGTACAGCAGACAGCCAGAGGGTTAGAGCTTTGACATGTAGCTTTGTCGACACCCACTCAGTTTGTAAGGGGAGTAGCCTGAGACGTCGTACGCAGAGCCAACGTGGGTGTGTGACTGCTATTTGCGTGCCCCTGGACGAGGTTCTGTACTGGGAATGTGCATCTGCATGTGTCTATGGCAGTGTGGGTCTCCTTTGTGGGGTGTAGGTGGTCCCTGAAGGGTAATAGACAACAACGTATGTGATGTAGTTCGCCTTCCATGGGTTCGGAGCCCACCCACACCTGTTCGGCAACCTCCTTTTGGCGTGCTGACACATGGCATTGGGGTGCCATGTGTGGGTGGGTGAAGTGTTGTGAGCCAGCTGTGCTTGCGGGTGCTTCCTGCTGTGTGGTCTGTTGCAGGGGCTGGGTTCTCCTCTGAGTAGCTTGCCTACCCTGGTCCTGGTGGTGGGTTGCGTGGGATGTCCATGGGCTGTTGTACGGCGTCGGTGTCGAAGGTGTGGTGGTCCTCTCCGGCATCACAGATGTGTTGTCTTCTGTGCTCTGCTGGAGGAGTTGTGTGCCCCTCTGCAATGTGAAGGGGAGATGCATGTTGACATTGTGTTGACATGTTTGTTGCTGCATTGTTCTGGTTTACCTGCAGACTGTTCGACAATGTACATTGTGACTGTTTGGGAGGTGCTGAGTACTGCTGCGGGACAGTGTACATTTGAACTACATGATGGATGTGAGGTCGTACGCTTATTTTTCCATTTCACAGTTTCCTGCTCTGTCAGATGTAGTAGGCATGTTTCTGTGCGTGTGCGGAGCCAGTTGTGTCCTCTGTTCTGCAGTGTCGGCTTTGCGCATTGTACCACGTTGCCGTCAATGTGGGTGTGCTGTTCTTGCTATGTGGGTGTGCTGCAGTGTGCCAAGGGGATCAGGGACATGATCCAGGGTAATTGTGGGTGTGCAGGGTGCTACACCTCATTGTGCATGTGTGCCATTGTGCCCATCTCTCCCTGTCCCCCCAGTCCCTGGTCGTTACTCACACTGTTGATGTTGTGTCCGGTCCTCTTTCCTGTGTCCGTACTCCCTACTCCTTGCACCGTCTCCACACTGATGACTGTGGCCTAGGTTTCCTCCAGCTCCTCCTGTGGCGTAGGACTGCCACCTCCTGTCGCCGTTGCTGCCTTCCTGTTTGCTGCGAGTTTGTGCCTGATTTAGGTGTAACAACATGCCACCGCCTCTTGGTCTCCTTGATTGGCCTCCTTGGCACTCCGACTTCATTCCAGGTGGTCTACTTGTGGGTCAGTTGATGGTAGTGTTCTGTCACCTCCGTGATGCTGATCTAGTTTTGCTGCGGACTGCACATAGTCTTCCTCTCCCTCTTCTCCTCGGCCGTCCCCGTTGTTCCTTGCTGGTGGTCTGTGGTGGTTGTGGGGTTCACGTTGGCCTCTGCGCTGGGTCAGGGTGCACCCTTGTTTCTGGTGTGTTTTTCTTGCTCTGCTTTTATCGTGCATTTTCCCGCCAGATGTGTTGGATTTGCTGGCCTGTGGCTGGTTTTGGCAGTTTTTTCACAGCGTTCATGTTTCGCATTTTTGCGGCATGGCGTTGATCTCAATGCGGCCATTTGGCACGTTATCACACGTTCTTGAGAATATGCCCCCTGATGTTTTGTTCTATCACATCTTTAAAAAAAAAAAACATGAACATGGGGCACGCCCCATACTCTACTGCCTGTTCTTGTATAGGGACCTGCACCCGTTTTCTTATTAGATGACTGCTGTAAAGTGTGCATCTTTTCCACATTTGGACTGTGAAAGCCGAAGAGCATTTAGTCTTGCTTTGGAATTCGATGCTTGTGGTTACGTACGGGTGAGTAAGTCTGTTGCAGAAAAGCAGAGCAGCTTTTGGTGCCTTGTTAGACGCAGGGTTCACACTGCACCAGCCTCACACGAGCCTTCTTTACTTTGTGCGTAGCAGCCGCACATCAGACTTCTTTCAGACGTACAGGCATCCTCGAATGGGCCTTTCTGGACAGGCACTGTTCTATCCGAGGCTGTTTGTGTTAGCCACCGGGCTCGAGCTTGTACCCCCTTTGTGGCAGTGCCCTGGTCATTCATCGCAATGGCCTATGACAGTGCAAGGGTATATGAACCACACTTTCCCCTGCAGTAAAAATATTGATCCCAAGTAAGGGAGACAACAGATCCCATGCAGGATCAGGAAATGCATCACCTGATATTTTCATTAGGGAAGGGAGGTTGCCGCACTCTGGACATTACTTATGCTGATACATTACACTGTGTTGTTACTTAGCAGATTTTATCTCTGGATTGCCAGTTACTCCACCCCATGCAATGTCCCAATTAGCGGAGGTGTGGCTTGGTTGATATGATGGGGGGTGGCATGGGGAGCGGGAAGGTGTGGAGCTTTATATTTTCCAAAAATTGCGCTGGCATATCATCAGTATCAAACATGAATTGAGGATTAATATGCACTTGACCTTATAAACGGAACAAAAAAAGGTATTAAGGGCCAGATGTACGATGCGTGTTTGGACGGGAAGTCTCCTGCGTGTCTCTGGAGTGCGTGCTTCCCCTGCCTTATGCTGATCTCCAGGCAAGGCACTCAAAAGCTACTGTGTGGTTTCTAGATCCCACCTCAGTGAACATGACAATCATACCTCAGTGCGCATGACAATCATACCTCAGTGCGCATGACAATCATACCTCAGTGCGCATGACAATCATACCTCAGTGCGCATGACAATCATACCTCAGTGCGCATGACAATCATACCTCAGTGCGCATGACAATCATACCTCAGTGCACATGACAATCATACCTCAGTGATCATGACAACCATACCTCAGTGCGCATGACAATCATACCTCAGTGATCATGACAACCATACCTCAGTGCGCATGACAATCATACCTCAGTCACATGACAATCATACCTCAGTGCGCATGACAATCATACCTCAGTGCACATGACAATCATACCTCAGTGCGCATGACAATCATACCTCAGTGCACATGACAATCATACCTCAGTGCACATGACAATCATACCTCAGTGCGCATGACAATCATACCTCAGTGCGCATGACAATCATACCTCAGTGCGCATGACAATCATACCTCAGTGCGCATGACAACCATACCTCAGTCACATGACAATCATACCTCAGTGCACATGACAACCATACCTCAGTGCGCATGACAATCATACCTCAGTGTGCATGACAATCATACCTCAGTGCGCATGACAATCATACCTCAGTCACATGACAATCATACCTCAGTGCGCATGACAATCATACCTCAGTGCACATGACAATCATACCTCAGTGCGCATGACAATCATACCTCAGTGCACATGACAATCATACCTCAGTGCACATGACAATCATACCTCAGTGCGCATGACAATCATACCTCAGTGCGCATGACAATCATACCTCAGTGCGCATGACAATCATACCTCAGTGCGCATGACAACCATACCTCAGTCACATGACAATCATACCTCAGTGCACATGACAACCATACCTCAGTGCGCATGACAATCATACCTCAGTGTGCATGACAATCATACCTCAGTGCACATGACAATCATACCTCAGTGCGCATGACAACCATACATGTCCACTGAGGGTCTCCCGGTTTACATGGATTGAGACCCTAGAGCTTGGCTCTGAGGTCGAGGGGGCATGCCTAGTGCACCCCTATTTTTCAGAGAGTAGCTACTGCCCTCTCTATTAAGGCTGTGGTAGACTGACAGTGGTGGCAGCAATACATCTATAGTCAGGGGGGTGAGTCCCTAGGCACCCTCCTGACCAAGTCTGTGCAGTCTGCCATGCCTGTGGTCCTGTTGCCTTTGTCTACCTGACGTGTGTGAGAGCCCGTGGGTGAACTGGGGAAGAATGGTGAGCTGAGCCAGTGTGAGGAATGCGAGCTGTTCTGCTAGACATCCCAGCTCCCCCGTGCACCTCCCCATTTCCTTGGAAAGGCCTGGTGGGCTGGGGTAGACACTCAGCTCTTATCTGGGTTTAGCTGCACTAACTCTGCTAAAGGGACCCTCCCCCATTGGTCAGTGCCTCCTGGGCTGGAGTTAATTAAAATTCCTCTTTAGGGATGCACAGGCTGGTACCAGAAAAATATGGAGGGAAATTGTGCATGCTTTAGCTATGCATTGAACATGCCATGAAGGGTTTGTGATTGGAGGTGTATTCAGGATGCAAAACTAGCAGACCCTCTGATTGGATGAGCTTATCAATCAGAGGTGATAAAAGTCTGGCCTGAGTGGTCAGCTGTTGTTCAAGACTGGTCTATGACTGAAGAGGCGGCCACACCAGGTCCGTCTGAAGATAGCCAGGCGCAACCCGCAGTGTGAAGGCAAGAGATAAGACACTGTTCACTGTGTCTGGAACTAAGGCAGAAAGGAGTCTGCTGCGAAGAGTTCAATGAGAATCCGGGGCATCAGCAACATTGGAGACCAGCTGTTTCTGTGAGACTTGTGGAGCGTGCGCTTTTGAACAAGAAAAGTACAGACAGCTGCCCAAGGTGTGGAAAGGAAGCTTACAGCACATCACAGGATTTGGTGTGGAAAGGAAGCTTGCGGCACATCAAGGAAGCTGGTGTGGAAGGAAGCTTGTAGCACATCAAGGGAGCCAGAGAGGGGGAAGCTTGATTCTAGTCCTTGAGGGTGAGATCAAATCCCCTCTAACCTCCTCCCCTGCACTGTGGGAGCCTGTACAATCAGTAGCTGGGAATAGAGGCCAGTGAAAGAGGCCCCCACCTTTCTTTTTGTGATCTCTGGGGGTATCAGGGTGAACTGGCACTCTGTCCAGCCACTAACCTCCTACAGCTAAGCCAGTGGCTACTGGACTAGTTGGACTCCAGTAAACTGTGCCAAGACATCAGGCACCTGTGGTAAGATCCCTGACACCACTAGAGCGGTGTCCTCACTCACGACGGGAGGGCACTTCTGTTGCTTTGGGTGGGAGTTATGGGGCTGATCACGAACATTTGACGTCACATCATATGCTGAAACTATATCCTTTCAATCCAAAGATTGGTATTAAGGCTCTAGTGAATGAGAGCAGCCCTGTGTAACATGGTCTGTAATATGCTATGCTTATTGTGTTTTCATGTTAAATATGCTATGCTTATTGTGTTTTCATGTTAACTGTGTTTTTATAGTGCTTTGCGTCTAGGCGCTATAATACTGTTTGGGGTTAGAACTCTGTCCCAGAGGGTTGTAGAGACATCTGGTTTAAACTGTTTATCCTAGTTTAATGTGTAGCATAATTATCTTGTGTGTATTAAAGTACTTTTCTTTTATAAAAAGTAAAGCACTGACTGGACATTGAGTTTATCAGCTGGTGGTACGGTGTGCACTGTATTCTGAATGTCTAACCCCACCTCACCTCCTTGAGTAAGCCTTGGACTGCTCTGTCTCGCTACCCTGAGAGAGTCAAGTGCTGGAGAGGAGTACTTGGTTGTCCAGTTTTGGGTCCACCAGTACTGAGGCCCCGGGACACCAGTGGGGAACCCTCCAGTTGATGTCATTGGAGCGCAGTGACCCCTGAGTGCCCTGGTGCCCAGGAAGCCGGTCTAACAACGAGCAAAATAGCGCCTCGCAAATTGCGAGTCTTTTGCGACTCGCAATTTGCGAGGCACTATTATGTCTGTACAACAGTGTTATTACACTGTTTTGCGGTTCCCAATGGGGTCGCAAATAGAGAGGCTCATGAATATTGATGATCCTCTCGCTATTTGCGACCCCATTGGGAATGGCTGGCCCTCCCAGGGATGGTGGCCTGCAGGGCTCAGCAGACCGCCATGTCTGGGACTGCTTTTAAATAAAGCAGATTTTTTTTTCTATGCAGCCCGTTTTCCTTAAAGGCAGGAGAGGTCCCTGGGATCACTGCCTGCCCTTAAAAAATATTTTCCCCTGCTTTTGCAAAGGGCTTCCCTTTTGCGACCCCATTACCACCCTCTTGATAAAGATGGTTTGAACCAGGATGATACCATCAAAACGTGTTAATGCCTTCGAGTCCTAATCTGTGATGCTGGCTGTCACAACAGATGAAATATTTTCCACATATCTAGTTCCAGCCTTAACTTTACCTCGTCATGGATAGGTTTTATTGATGACAAAGTGTATTGTCTTGTTGACACTCTCTCTTTTTTCTATGTTCTCCTTCTTATTATGTTTTGTTTTCTGTATATGTAGTACCTGCAGGACAATACCCTGTATCTGTAGGCAGCATATGGGATCGGATTCCCTTTCATATTGATTTTTATTGTAATGAATTGACAAAAAGTTTTTATTGTTTTTAATAAACCTATTTGTATAATGCTATCAGTGCCTCTGCGTAGCGGCAAAATATATTAGCAAAGTCAAATGTTTCCTTTGTGCTTCTTTGTGTGAAGTGACGTACGTGGTTTGGATGAATGTGGAGAATAGTGTGTGATACATGGTCCACCAAAGGATACAGAGACGTTTATTGAGCCTTAAACAGAGCCCTCTTCCTTTGGGGTAAAAGGGGTCCCTCTCACTTGTCTTTTGAGTACTGAAGAATGCAGCCGATGCTTTCTCTCGTTTCAAGATGTAGGTTTTTAGGTATCACCGCCCAAAGCAGCCGAGTTCCCATCACCGTTCCCGGAGCAACTGTGGCGGCTTGGAGCCCCAGTCTACCAGACCTCGTGGCGGCCAGTGTAGCATCCAGGACGAGGCGTGCCCACGAGGGGGCATATTGCACATATCTCACGGTTCAGGAAGTAAAAGGGGTGGGGGGTGGTTTTTACCTGGGTCAGTAATCTCATTCCTAGGGTACCTGAGAGGGGAGGGGCGACCCGCATCCTATGCCAAGCGACATATTGAGGCAAATTTTTTTTTGCAAAGATGCTCAGCTACATGGATGGAACAAAAGCATTCCTGGTGCAAAGTGCACCGAGGGGATGACAGTGCCTGGAAGTGTGTAGGCAAAACTCCAGACGCACCATAGACACATTGAAACTGGCAACTATCATGGCCAGTCTTGACAGGGTGTGCAGATCACCAGATGAGGGTCGCCTTTTTAGGGCAGCCTTCTCCCTGGCATATTAGAGGGCATTGAGGGTGGGTGAGCTGGTAGCAAAGAACAACAAGCATTTGCAATGCAATAGGTCTCGCATTTACGCGAGTTTAATCTATTGGCATAGTAAATGACAGTGCCTTGTATTAACGTTTTTAAAACCAATGCATAAATAAAAATCATTGTCATTACAATGCCAAGAGCTCAAAATCGCTTAAATGCGAGACCTATTGCAAGTGCTGTGAACGGAGGGGCAAGATCAAGGGCTTGCCTGTGCCTGTCCAGAGAGACCGCAGCCTGCTCCCACCCGACTGCTTCGGGCAGCGGCCATGACTATGCATTGCTGCCTGTCACAGCACCAGCCGCTGCAGGTTCTCAAAAAGGCCCGGAAAAATGAGTTCAGAGCTTTTGGATCTGATAATTCCAGCCAAAAAACACTTATAATTGCGAATTGCATTATTTCTTCTGGCAAAAACGCTCTGGTGAAATAATACAACTTGTAATGAGCGCAAAAGGGCTTTTGCCATAACGCCAGTGCCCCGCGAGATGTGCCTGTGAAGAGTGGGTAAGCGTTCAGAGTTTTGTTTCTAGCTGCGTTGACACTGTCACATGGAAACCGTGCACAGCTTGCTTTGTGAGTCTCTGAAAATAAGTATGCTAAATGCAACTGTATGGGAAATGCATAGAGCAAAATCAGTTCCAGGGAGTATTTTTCACGCAATGTTGATATAGTTCCATTTTAATGTAAGACAAAATACACTTTATTGAGGGGTGAAACTGTCATTAGATCTCTAAGGTTCATTGCAGACCATTGCCAATAATTATAAAGCCAAACTGTGGCTGGCTTAAGCTTGACAGAGAACCTAGGGGCATATCAGCAACGAGGCGATAGAAAATTATCGCCGCTTTTGCGGCCGTTTTTGGCCGAAGAGCGGCGATAATTTTATCGCCTAATTAGCAAGGTCACGCCAACGCGCAAAACCTTGCTTTAGCGCACAAAATCTTAACGCCCAGCTTTGCATCTCTAATGAGATGCAAAGTGGGCGTTCCTGACCTGACATGACAGGAGAAATGTCGCTAAGCGACATTTCTCCTATCATCAAGCCCCACGCTATGAAGCATAGCGGCAAGAAAAGTAGCGATAACCCCTGTTATCGCTACTTTCCTTACGCCTGCTTCAGGACTGACTTAGTCATGATATCCTATGGAAGGTGGATATCATGGCTAAGTTTGTGAGTCCCTATCAACAAGCTAACGCCACATTTCGTGAGATTATCGCTGGGTTTCCAGCGATAATCTCACGTTAGGCAGTTTGCGCTAGGATTTTTATCGCTTTTGAGATAAGCGTTGCTAATAGCACGCTATCTCAGCGATAAAAATCCACGCTAGCCGGCGATAATTATCCTAGCGCTAAGTGTGCTTAGCGATAATTATCGCCGGTTGTTGTTGATATGCACCCAAGAGCTCTCAAAGCCCCCGGGAGGTCGTTAAAGCACCATTAGTACAGTGGCCACTAGCGAACTTGAAGAGAGGAAAGAAAACGTGAACGCACATAAAACAATCAGCTGCTGGAGACAAATGGCCCGATGGGTCTCAAGAAGCAAATGTGTTCTCTTCTCATCTGAAACCGGAGAAATGCACGTCATACAATGCTGGACTTGTAAACGTGTGGGGTGCAAGAAAGGACATGCTGAAATTAAGAGTCAAGTCAGAGATGTGTGCTCTCATCAGGACATATTTTAGTTTTCATTATTTATTGAACAAGCTCTAGAATTAATTAATGAGATAATTCGTGCATGCACTCCTTGAAAGTTGAGTGCATAGAGTGCATACTATTTCCGATTCTGTTCGTTCACCACTGAGGAGGCACATGAAAGAACAGCAACAGCTCAAAAGTGCATTTTAAGCATTGCAGGAAGCGCACATGGATTTGAAATTCCCACTCCCTCAACATGGTGTACGGCGACTGGGGTTTCGGCTCGGCTGGGATCCGGTTGCTCCACTTTGCAGACAATAATAACAAAGTGATGGAGAGGGGGGTCGCACAGATGTGCGCTGAAGCTGAACGGGTACGGACAAAAGCATAGTCTTGACAACAGTTTTTAATAACATTTTTTTTAAAACACTCACTGAAAGTCTGTGCTTTCGATTACAAAACAAGCAGAAGGGGTGTAAGATCAAATCAGGCGCCGTGCAGAAAGAAACACAAAGCACGGCGCCCCATGCCTATAGCTGTGTGTTCCTAAGCGTTAATCGGAAATGAGCCATGACGATCAGATGGCGGCTGTGAGCGAGCGTGAGTGGTGCATGCGCAGCAGCGGCAAAAGTGAAAGCGATGGTGCTCCAGATGGTGCCTCGGGTGCTGAAAGCTGGCGGCTGCGCACGGACACGCACGCTGGAGGCCAGCAAAAGCCTCTGGTAGCACTTTTAAAGCCCCACTTACAAAATGTCTCACATTGCATGCGCTGGTTTAGGCGAGACCTAAAAAAGACATGAGGGGTGGTCTGCAGCGAACAGATATTCAATGGCTGAATATCTCCCCATTACCCGTTCTAAGACCGACCAAATGGGTAGGAGGATCACATACTGCTTCACTGGGCCCCAGGGAATGAGATCTGTACATTAGGAATCTGGAAACCATTATTTCCCACCGGGTACAAGGGACGGTAGGGCCCCTTTTGGCACATGAGGCTGGGACGCCACTCACAAGGTTTCAATTTTCCAAGGTGGTCAGCAGGGCTCTGGTGTCCGCAGGTTTGGATACGGCAGACTATAGTGCCAATTCATTTCGGACCAGCGCAGCAAGCACTGCGGTAAGCATGGGACTGGCGGGACAGGCGGTACAAAGGATAGGCAGGTGGAAGTCTTATTGCTACAAGCGCTACATGAGATTGAACATGTTGTGAATGTCACAATTTTCTTTCATGAATTTCTCATTCTTTACCATATTCTCCTGTCAACACAAGTGAAGGAGATGTTAAAGGGATGCAGCTGCTGGATACTTCATTGCCTCCGGTCTACGGTGGAGCAAGAGTCATTACGGATGTGCTGGTGTTGGGCCACTCCTAGGTGAGGCAATCACATGTCTTCTATTCTGCAGGTGACTACGCATCGAGAGCAAAGAACGATGGATATCAGCTGACTTTCCTCGTACAAGGGGGTGCTACGCTTGACCCACTGGAGAACTGCATTGGATAAAATGTTTCCCCCGAGGCTCACGCTTCCAGGGGTGATAAATGTGCATCTGGGAGGCAATGATTTGACGGAGCTATGTTGGAGAGACTTATTTGAGCTGATTGTCTCCGAAATGTGTTGGATGTCAAAGAAGTTCGCGAAGGCCATAATAGCGTGGTCCAACATAGTCCGAGGTTGAGTTGGAGAGGTGGTAAATCGGTCAGGCCACTCAATGAGTGAGTGAAACGGTTGAACCGGTAGGTGGGCAAGTTGTTTAGAACAGCTCGTTTGTCAACCATATCTCATGGGTGCATCAAGGGTGAGTGTTTCTTAATACAGGATGGAGTGCACCTGTCAAAAGAGGGTAACACAATGTTTCTGAAATATTTGTTGGCCTGGCTATGCCAACGTGCACTGTGTGAGAGTGGGCTTGATAGTAGGTGAACAATGCTGGCCTGTTGTGAGGGACTTCAAGATTGGGGGGACAGTTCGGGTCCCTTTACGGCATCCTTTGTATATCAAATTAACATCAGCATCACTGGACCCTCCAAGGGGGGCTTGTACCAAGTCAAAAGGAGGTTGCAGGGGTGTGGGGGGTTCGGGGTGGTCGCTGACACGCGGTCCTTTACCTATCAACCACCCACGCAGGCGCAATTAGGCACAAGCTAGCGCCTGCCCTAGGGGGGCTAGGAACCGAAGTGTAGGTGGTGCCCGTGTAGTGTATTTTAAGGGCAGCCCGGACCCCTGTCCAAGAACTTCTGAGGCAGGAGAGATCCCATTATGGGAGAGGGAAGGTGGGGCCTTCCCGTAAGGATGGCCCCCATCCTTTGTGACGGAGCAGGTGTAAGTCGAAGGGGCACAGAGCCAGTCTTGATCTCACTCGGAATGGTTATGGAGTTTTTTCGTTTGTTGCACAGGAGCAGACTAGTTATGGTTAGGTGATTCCCATGTACTTGAGTCTGTTAAGGCTAGGTCTCACTTGTAAACAAGATGTAAACAATGTGGTTACTGTGCAAAATGTTATGATGAAAATGTTTTTTGTGCATGTAAATAATAAATACAGCCAGGGGTCTTACAACCTTTAACCCAAAGAAATAAGAAGTGGTCTATGACATTGCTTTTGACATTGATGTTTGTAGGTAATGGTAAGTGTGAGATGTTGGCCTGGCATATGCCATACCAGCCCAAACAACCCTTATTGATGATTAGGTTAACCCCTTGCATGCCCTTGACGGAACCACTCCGTCATGAGCCACGGGCGCCGTGTGCTCATGACGGAGTGGTTACGACATGCTGCGGCCGTTGGCGGCCGCTCCGCCCACGCGGCGCTAATTCCCCGCATGTGCGGGCGATTAGCGCAAGTGGGTGGAGTCATGACAGAACCACGCCGTCATGAGCACAGCTCGCCCGTGACTCATGACGGCGTGGTTCCGTCATGAGCATAGCGGCGCCGCAAACCCCCCCAAACCCCCCCAGCGCTGCGGCGGAATTCGCGCCGCAGCGAAGGGGTTAAAGACAACCTTTATTGACAGCTATCTTAGTGGTAGCTATGGAGAGCAGCCTTCATGCTAAGTCTTGAAGGAATGTCAAGCAGCTTGTTTTACCAGATTATAACCTCTTGAATTACTAAATGAAAGGAGAACCACACAAGGTATATATAAAAAATATATGTATTTATTACTAAACACTCCCTACCAATCTCTTTAGGAGAGTAGAGAACAAGATACACAATATTAAAGCACTAGAACGACAGTAAATAGCAAAGGGAAAGTCGCGGTTGGAATTTTAAAGATTAAGGACACTTCGGAGAGGACTTCAAGCAAACCCTGTGGAACATAGAAGGCTCTAAGGCCAGCACCCTTGAGAGTACTGAGGTACCTGTGTTACCTATCCCAGGAGAGCCGGGTGCATAGGGGTCAATTGGTGTCAGAAACGCTCGTTGATTTCAGTGACGTGATGCTGCAAAGTGCTGCTACCGGGAAGATGAAAAGTGTCCAGTGTGATCCAAGCCTGGATCGGAGCTGAGAAGAACCTGAAAGTAGAGGGGACAGAGTCTGGGTCACTTCACAATGACCAGGAGGACGATCGACGAATGCCCACCAATGTCGGGAGTTTCAGGTGAGTTGAGATGAAGCTTGACTCTGCAGCCACGGGGACCAGGAGACGTAGACGATGACCAAAGTCCACAGGCAAGCTGTTCCACAAAGGGTGTCGAGTGCTGGGGGGGTCAGTGTCCGGATTGAACACCAACAAGCCTTGGCAACTGCAACCCATGCGAACAGAGAAAAGATGCTTCGGTGGGGACCGACAAGGTCCTCGGGACTCCCCAAGCAATGGCGAGTCAGGGCACATCTAGGGCAACCAGGAAAGCCCACTTAAAGTCAAAGTTCCCTTCTCAGGGACCCATAGGTCAACGGACCAGGGATCGCAAAGGGACCTCGAGCTGAATCACAAAATACCAGCCCACAGAACACTTGTGGAGTGTAGGCCGAAAATCTTCAGTGGAAATACTGCTCGGGGTCTGGACTACAAGTAGCTCAAAGCACAGCCTCAGGGGTCACCAAAAAGCATATGCTGCTGCAAATGTACAAGGTGCCCAGGGGTTTGGGTTGCATGGTCCCCACAAGGGATGCATATCTCAGAATTTCTGAGAGCACGGATCAATCTCAGAGACCACGGGAACCCACCTCCTGTGTTTCAAAAATCTTCAGAGTCCTTCTGGAGCTGCATAGATTCAAACCGGTCAGATGTGTTTCAGGTGCCTGCCTTGCAGGGGAGTAACTCCTTTACTCCAAGGGAGATTCTTCAGTCATCCAATGTAGTGTAGATAGTTGAAGTACTTGGTTTCTGTAGCAGAGTTTCGTCCAGGTAAATCTAAAATCCTGTAGCCAGGGGTTCCTACTTTATACCCAAGGAAGGGGTGGGACAAACTCTGGGGACCCACCTACGGGAGGGTCAGGACAGAGGGGTGGCTACACCCATTACCGTGTTCAGTTTTGCACCAGAGCAGGGGCCTATAGCCCCTGCCACCGGTTTGAGCTGGACTATGAACAGGGATACCAAATGTGCCCCCAGTGCAGACATCAAACCACTCTCAGAGTGCACCCACCCAGCCCCAATACACTAAAGCCTGTCTGGGAGGTGGTTTCACCTCCCTGTGACAGGAAACCTATTGTCCAGGCCTCCCCTGCTGGAGTTTCATCCAGAAGCAGGAGGGCAGACTCGTGTCTGTGGCTGGCAGCATCCATTTTGTGATGCCAGGGTCTGTGAAGCTGGTATCGGGTGTACCGGTGCTGTCATATTTCTTCCTCTAGTAGGGTGGAATCATACCTCCCACACCAGTTACTGGTGTGGCGGTATGATTCCAAGTTATTTGACACCAAACACAACATGTTACCATGCAGCGGTTTTAAAGTTAGCATTTACAGCGAGGTTATAATGCACTTATGTATATATGGTTTGCTGCATCACAAACCACCCCGGAATATAGGTTCTGAAAGCTGCAGAGGGGCTCTACTCATGCATGGGCCCCCTCTCACATAAAACCCAGCACCCTGCCTCAGGATTGATAAGGCCTGCCATAGGGGTGACTGATAGGTTTATATGTGCAGTGATAAGGATAGATAAAGAGAACCTATATCTAAGTAAGAGGTGCAAGCACCACCTTACACAGGCTACAGTAGCAGACCTGTGGTGTCAGTTTGGGTTGTCTCTCAGGGGTGGCATAATACATGCTGCAGCCCCTGGGAGGCCTCTGAGGTACCTATGCCCTGGGTACATGATGTACCATATACTAGGGACTGATATCCAATCTGGAGTGTACCTAAAGTACATGCAATCAATTTACAGGAGAAAGCAGATAGGCTGGGGTCCTGAATGGCAGGATCCCAGCCAGTCTAAGTCGAAAACAGTGAAACATCAGCAAAAAGTGGGGGTAACCATAAGAAGCAGATCCTATTCTCCTACAGTAAGTACCCATGGGACATCTGCTACCTCTGAGAATCCTTGCCGGTCTAATTTTATTACTGGCAGCTCAGGATATGGTTAAAACTTTATACGTGGCACTACTCACTTTGCCACTCACCACTTTCACTGGTCCTGAAGAAAGCCCCACATAGATTTCCTTGCGGGCTAAAACATGTAGACCCACCACACATACAACTATAAGATAATTATTTCTTTCTTAGTTGCATCACGTATATCCTGAGCCGCCAGTAATAAAATTAGAACGGCAAGGATTCTCAGAGGTATTTTTAATTCACACCACATCACACCTTTGCACCACACCAGCTCCGCTGTAATCAGGCGTCGTAGCACAACCGGGGGGCATTCGGCCACCCGGTTGGGACCCCAATGATGAAGCATGACACCAACCAGGTTGGTGTGTGAGGGGTCTTTTAACCAACCCAGTGGGTTCCCAAACACTGCACAGCAGTGATCGTACCACACATACTTGGGTTCGTCCACCATTGATTAAACATACATTATAACAGGGGATACAGACGCACCCTCTTCCTTTCCCTAGCTCTCTCATTGTTTTTTGAAATACATTCGTTGCCAGACCTAAAACTTCCTTTTTATTACATATTTCACTCCAAATGCAGGCCAAAAACAGTATACTTAAAAGGTATTTAAAAAGTGGGACATGTACTTTTAAGTTTACATGCCCTGGTAGTAAAAAACTCACACATTTGTTTTTCACTACTGAGAGGCCTGCCTCTCCCATAGGATAACATTGGGTTATCTTATTAAATTTAATAGTGATATTTTTTGTTTGGGAGCAGGTGGAAATATAATGTTTGTTGTTTAAGGAATTGTAGTCTAAAATCCTCT
The DNA here is from genome assembly GCF_964204655.1 of Triturus cristatus. Taxonomy (NCBI): domain Eukaryota; kingdom Metazoa; phylum Chordata; class Amphibia; order Caudata; family Salamandridae; genus Triturus; species Triturus cristatus. The sequence goes on from NC_140594.1 coordinate 1,154,783,947, forward strand.
TTGCTGCTAACGTTGGAGTTTAAGTCACAATTCTGAAAATTACTCTTTTAGAAAGTTGTCATTTTTTGTCCTAGCCATTTGAGGCTTACAGTTTTTTCATGGGTCACATTACTAGGTGTAGTTGGCAGCTGGCCTTTGTGTATTCCTTGCAGAAAGCCACACAATAGGAAGACTTAATGTTGGCAAAATGGGCCATCCTGGCAGGATGTAGGGCAGAGCTGTGCAGAGCCCCACTTGCACACTGCCTCACACTTCACACTACGTTTTTGTGACACCAGGCATCCTGGGACCAGGGCAGGGAGGCAGGAAGTTCCAGACACTTCTGTGGGGGGAACCTCCAGAAGATTCTTCCACTTCAAAGCGGGCACCAGGTCTAAAGATAGGACCCTCAGACACACTCTTCAACTCAGTTCCCAACCTGTGGAGGACCCACAGAGGACTGCCCTGCTGCCTGTGGTCTGCTGTGTACTTCAGAGGACGGTCCTGCTGCACCCAGAGGTCTGCCCTGCATCTTAAAGCCTGCCCTGTGCCCTTAGAGGTCTGCCCTGCTGCTTGAAGACTGCCCTCTGCCCTCAGAGGACTGCCCTGCTGCTTGAAACCTGCCCTCTGACCTCAGAGGTCTGCCCTGCTGCTTGAAGCCTGCCCTGTGCCCTCAGAGGTCTGCCATGTCACTTGAATCCCGCCCTCTGCCCTCAGAGGTCTGCCCCGCTGTTTGAAGACTGCCGTCTGCCCTGCTGCTCGAAGCCTATCCTCTGCCCTGCTGCTTGAAGCCTGCTCTGTGCTCTCTGCCTGCAGAGGTCTGCCCTGCTGCTTGAAGCCTGCTCTGTGCCCTCAGGGGACACCTCTGCTGCTTGAAGCCTGCCCTGTGCCCTCAGAGGACTCCTGTGCCTGCTTGCGTTCTGCTTCTCTGCTTGAACCCAAGACTTCCAGAGTGACTCCATAGGCTTGTTGGCTGGCCTCCCGATCAGAACCTCATGGGCAGAACAGGCTGAAACCCTCTTGAATCTGCACCTGGGCCCAGCCTGAGTGAGTCCTAACCCTTAAAGTGGGGCCCCTCAGCTCCTGGACCCTTGGAAGTGGTGCTAAAGGTGTCCCGATGGCCTACATACAAAACTTGGGACTTTAAAAAATGTCAACCAAAAAGTGCCCTGAGAACCGAGAGGAGACCAGGGCCTACCTGCTTCCGATGCACTAAAGGTGCATCACTGTCAGCCTGACTTTGCTGTAACTCCTGATATGTTCTTCTGTGCATCATCGGCTCCTCGCAGGAGGGGTACCCGGCCTCGTGGAGCCCTCATCGGCTACAGCCTGCAGCAGCGGGGTACCCAGCCACGTGGAGCCCTCATCGGCTACAGCATGCAGCAGCGGGGTACCCGGCCTCGTGGAGCCCTCATCGGCTACAGCCTGCAGCAGCGGGGCACCCGGCCACGTGGAGCCCTCATCGGCTACAGCCTGCAGCAGCGGGGTACCCGGCCTCGTGGAGCCCTCATCGGCTACAGCCTGCAGCAGCGGGGCACCCGGCCACGTGGAGCCCTCATCGGCTACAGCCTGCAGCAGCGGGGTACCCGGCCTCGTGGAGCCCTCATCGGCTACAGCCTGCAGCAGCGGGGCACCCGGCCACGTGGAGCCCTCATCGGCTACAGCCTGCAGCAGCGGGGCACCCGGCCTTGTGGAGCCCTCATCGGCTACAGCCTGCAGCAGCGGGGTACCCGGCCTCGTGGAGCCCTCATCGGCTACAGCCTGCAGCAGCGGGGTACCCGGCCTCGTGGAGCCCTCATCGGCTACAGCCTGCAGCAGCGGGGTACCCGGCCACGTGAAGCCCTCATCGGCTACAGCCTGCAGCAGCGGGGCACCCGGCCACGTGGAGCCCTCATCGGCTACAGCCTGCAGCTTCGTCCTGCTGGAGATTTTTGACTTCCATAAAAGAGACTAAGTCCGAACATGGAAATCGTCACTGTGACTTCGTCCAGCGGCCCCCCAACAATGACACATCCTCCTCGGACACCGCCACGTGCCTTGCCCCGTTGAACTTTACCTTTTCAGACATTTTTTACAAAATGTCTTCTAAGTCCGAAGGTAAGGAGAGACCGGGCCCGATCCACTTTGGCTATCAAACAGCGCTCAATCACAGTCAGTCATAACTTTCGATTTTGCCCTGGTCTTGCGCAACTAGATGTCCGCGGTTGGCACTTTGATCTTTTAGATGCTAATTATCACTTTAAACTTTAGATTTTGATAACTCTATTTCTACTGATTGGATTTTTGTTGTTTTGGTGTCAAATAATTTACTAAAACGTACCCAATTTTTATAAATTGGTGTGGGATTTTTCTTGTGTTGTGTTTTCGCTTTATTACTTTTACACGTTGCTTCTAAGTTAAGCCTGACTGCTTCTGTACCAGGCTGCCAGAGGGTTAAGCACAGGTTAATTTAGTGACTTTTGTGGTTCACCCAGACAGGGATTGTGGTTGTGGCTTGAGAAGGGCTCACACCCCCTCAACCAAAGGCCCAATTTCTGAGAACCGGATTTCCTGTAAATACCTTTGGTTCCCAGAGCCTTTGTTGCTAGAGCTGCTCTATACTCTGGCCACAGCTGTAAGGAGACCTGAGGGGCGAAGGGTCCCTCCTGGGGCTGACAGCAAAGACCCAACGCAGCGCCCCGAGCGCAGTGGAAGCCCTGGGTCAGGCGCATGCCAAGCTCCTGGTCCACATGCCACTGGTGAGTGGGAGAACTCCAGTTCCTGTGGCCCCATGAGACCTTCCCCTGCTGCACAGATGGGAGGGGGTCTTCGCCCCCACTTTACTGGTTACTTGTTTGTATTCTGTGGGTTTGTTCTTTCCACGTTTGAAACTAAACACCAGGGCACAAAGTTCAGCCTCTGGAAGGAACCCTCGGAGGGCTTGGGATGTGAGAAGCGAGTCATGAACTGGGAAGTTCACAGAGTAAATGAAGAACTGAAGCCCCTTTCTTCGAACACTAATGGCAGCTCAGGGAGGCCTGTAAAGAACCTGTAAATGTCCACAGACACCGACCTCCCCACCCCCTCTGTTGGCCTCGAGTGACACCACGGCCATGTGTGCGCTATAAAAGGACAGAGCTCGAGGCAAGCGAGGTCCCCTTTATACTCAGGGGCAGTGAGGGAGTCTGGGGCAGTGAGGGAGTCAGAGGAGCAGTGAGGGAGTCTGGGGCAGTGAGGGAGTCAGAGGAGAAGTGGGTGAGTCAGGGGGCAGTGAGGGAGTCGGGGGAGGAGGCAGTGAGGGAGTCAGGGGGGCAGTAAGGGAGTCAGGGGCAGTGAGGGAGTCGGGGGAGGAGGCAGTGAGGGAGTCATGGGGCAGTAAGGGAGTCATGGGGCAGTGAGGGAGTTGGGGAGGGGGCAGTGAGGGAGTCAGGGGGCAGCGAGTAAGTCGGGGGCAGTGAGGGAGTCAGAGGGGCAGTGAGGGAGTCTGGGGCAGTGAGGGAGTCAGAGGAGAAGTGAGGGAGTCAGGGGGCATTGAGGGAGTCTGGGGAGGAGGCAGTGAGGGAGTCGGGACAGTAAGGGAGTCATGGGGCAGTGAGGGAGTTGAGGAGGGGGCAGTGAGGGAGTCAGGGGGCAGCGAGGCGGTCAGAGGAGCAGTGAGGGAGTCTGGGGCAGTGAGGGAGTCAGAGGAGAAGTGAGGGAGTCAGGGGGCAGTGAGGGAGTTGGGGGAGGAGGCAGTGAGGGAGTCAGGGGGCAGTAAGGGAGTCATGGGGCAGTGAGGGAGTTGGGGAGGGGGCAGTGAGGAAGTCAGGGGGCAGCGAGTGAGTCGGGGGCAGTGAGGGACTCAGAGGGGCAGTGAGGGAGTCTGGGGCAGTGAGGGAGTCAGAGGAGAATTGAGGGAGTCGGGGCAGTGAGGGAGTCGGGGAGGAGGCAGTGAGGGAGTCAGGGGGGCAGTAAGGGAGTCATTGGGCAGTGAGGGAGTCGGGGGTGAAGGCAGTGAGGGAGTCAGGGGGGCAGTAAGGGAGTCATGGGGCATTGAGGGAGTTGGGGAGGGGGCAGTGAGGGAGTCAGGGGGCAGCGAGTGAGTCGGGGGCAGTGAGGGAGTCAGAGGGGCAGTGAGGGAGTCTGGGGCAGTGAGGGAGTCAGAGGAGAAGTGAGGGAGTCAGGGGGCATTGAGGGAGTCGGGGGAGGAGGCAGTGAGGGAGTCGGGCAGTAAGGGAGTCATGGGGCAGTGAGGGAGTTGGGGAGGGGGCCGTGAGGGAGTCAGGGACAGCGAGGCGGTCAGAGGAGCAGTGAGGGAGTCTGGGGCAGTGAGGGAGTCAGAGGAGAAGTCAGGGAGTCAGGGGGCAGTGAGGGAGTCGGGGGAGGAGGCAGTGAGGGAGTCAGGGGGGCAGTAAGGGAGTCATGGGGCAGTGAGGGAGTTGGGGAGGGGGCAGTGAGGGAGTCAGGGAGTCAGGGGCCAGCGAGTGAGTCGGGGCCAGTGAGGGAGTCAGAGGGGCCTTGAGGGAGTCTGGGGCAGTGAGGGAGTCAGAGGAGAAGTGAGGGAGTCAGGGGGCAGTGAGGGAGTCGGGGAGGAGGCAGCGAGGGAGTCAGGGGGGCAGTAAGGGAGTCATGGGGCAGTGAGGGAGTTGGGGAAGGGGCAGTGAGGGAGTCAGGGGACAGCGAGTGAGTCGGGGGCAGTTAAGGGGCAGTGTGGGAGTGTAGGGGGGCAGTGAGGGAGTCAGGGGCAGTGAGGCGGTCACAGGGGCAGTGAGGGAGTCGGGGCCCAGGGCCGATAATTGCTTTGGTGTAGATTAATTTGAGACTAGCTGCTTTCAGACAGGATGTGATTGATGCCCTGTGGCAGGCTGCAGCGCATGCTGTGGGGGGCGGGGTCACGGGGTGGGCGGTGTGTGAAGCACGCACAGGGCGGGCCTGGGTTGGAGCAGGGTCAGTGTGGGCTGCGCTGCTGTGTCCCTGCTGGTTGGAGTAGTTACAGCGCCGGCTCCTGGGTTGTTTCCAGTTCCCGGGGAGTGCTGTGGTCCCGGGGCTCCTTACCCTGCCGGCTACCCCTGGTGGGTTGCCGGCTCCTGGGGTGTGCAGCAGGGCCGGATTGTCCATAGTGGGTGCCAGTGGGCTGGAAGGGTGGGGGGCAGTTTTGGACTGGTGGGGCCATTTTTGTTACCGGGGGCCGGTTTTGCTGCAGCTCTGCAAAATCGACCTCCTGTAACAAAAGCGCAGCAGCAGTGCTCCCGCCAGCACACACCCACCCCCATGGTTTGCGTTCCCAGTCCGGGCCTGGTGCGCAGCACTCACATGCCCCCCCCCACCCCGGTGGTCTCTGGCTCCCTGGGTTTGGAGCACTCACAAGGCTCCTTGCCCTGCCGGCTCCCTCTGGTGGGTTGCTGGCTCCCGGGGGTGTGAGCACTAAAGCAATCAATCAAGTGTCTTGTAAAGTGCGACTACTCACCCGTAAGGGTCTCAAGGCCCTGAGTTGGGGGAGGGACTGCTGAGCCATCAAAGGGCGCTGTGGTTCAGTCGAAGAGCCGGGTCTTGAGTTCCTTCCTGGATTGAGGCAGTGAAGGTGATTGCCTGAGGTGGAGAGGCAGGGAGTTCCAGGTCTGTGCTGTGAGGTAGGAGAAGGATCTACCGTGGTCTTGCGGATCCGTGGGTCGGTGGCCAGGGCCAGTTGGGTGGAGCGGAGGTCTCTGGTGTGTGTGTGGAATGCGAGGCGGTGCTTGAGGTACGCAGGTCCCCCGTTGTGTAGGGTTTTGAGCGCGTGTGTGAGGTGATTCTTTTGTGAACTGGGAGCCAGTGCAGGTCTCTTAGGGGCTGGTGATGTGGCTCTGGCGGGGGATGTTGAAGATGAGTCTGGCGGAGGTGTTCTGAATGTTCTGCAGTTTCTTGAGGAGTTTCTGGGGGAGGCCGGTATAGAGTGCGTTGCCGTATTTGATTCTGCTGCTGATGAGTGCGCGGTGACCCTCTTTCTGGACTCGGTGGGGATCCACTTGAAGATTTTTCGGAGTAGGTGTAGCGTGTGGAAGCAGGCTGATGAGAAGGTGTAGATCTGGTGAGCGAGGAGGCCTGGATGATGCTGAGGTTTCCTGCCTAGTATGTGGGTGTGTGTGGGGGGATTCCAAGTGCTGAGAGACACCAAGTGGCCTCCCAGGCAGAGTGGGTGGAGCCCAGGATGAGGATTTCGGTCTTCTCTAAGGTCAGCTTGAGGCAGCTGTTCCTCATCCAGGTAGCGACTGACTTCGTACCATCGTGGAAGTTGTTCTTAGCCACTTTGGGGGTTGGTGAGGGAGAGAATCAGCTGGGTGTCGTTGGCGTAGGAGACGATGTTGAGTCCGTGGTTCCTGACGATGGCTGCGAGCGGACCATGTTGATGTTGAAGAGTGGGGCTCAGGGAGGAGCCCTGGGGCACTCCACCGCTAATCTCTGTGGGTTCAGAGTGGAAGGGTGGTAGTCTGTCTCTCTGTGTTCAGCCGGTGAGGAAGGAGCGGATCCATGCCAAGGCTTTGTCGTGGATGCCAGCGTCAAGGAGTCTTGTGCACAGGATGCTGTGGGAGACGGTACCGAAGGCGGGCGAGAGGTCCAGGAGGATGGGGGCTGCAGTTTCGCCTCGGTCAAGGACGGTGCAGCTGTCGTTTGTGGTAGTGAGGAGGGCGGTCTCGGTGCTGTGGTTGCTTGTTGTGGACAGTGGCGGCTGGCATCTATAAGGAGAGGGGGTGGGCGGGCGCGTGCATACATTTGAATAAAAACGTATCTTAACAGACTTCCTTCGACTTATTCAGCTGCGGACCTCATCTAAACTGGATGCTGCAGTGCGGGCACCAACCCTGGCGCTGATCGCTCGCTGTGAGAGCAGCGCCCTGATTGGAGAGAGTGGCCTCACCCACCGCTCCCAAGGACACTGGAGCCCTGCACTTACTCTGACCCAGCTGTCTTAAAGACAGCTAGGTTAGAGGTTTCAAAGTGCTCATGCGTGGCTGGCTGTCGCAAGATGGCAGGCCAAAGAGACGTGCACTTTGAAAAGTGCAGAAACGGTCCACCCTCCTCCCTGCTGCCGTCGTTCAGCAACGACCACGACCCCGGCCTGACGCGACCGACGCGACCGTCAGGACGGGGGGATGACAAACTGACTGAAAAAGTATTACCATTTTATTTTTCATGCTTTGGGGGGTAACTTAAGTGGGGTCATGTTCCTCCACTCCAACGGAGGAGCCGCCCTTGGTGTGGAACACTCACTTGGCTCCCCTGGTGGGTTGCTGGCTCCCGGGGTGGGGAGCCCTGGTGGGTTGCTGGCTCCCGGGGTGGGGAGCCCTGGCTCACCCTGGTGGGTTGCTGGCTCCCGGGGTGGGGAGCCCTGGTGGGTTGCTGGCTCCCAGGGTGGGGAGTCCTGGCTCACCCTGGTGGGTTGCTGGCTCCGGGGTGGGGAGTCCTGGCTCACGCTGGTGGTTTGCTGGCTCCAGGGTGGGGAGCCCTGGCTCACCCTGGTGGGTTGCTGGCTCCCGGGGTGGGGAGTCCTAGCTCACCCTGGTGGGTTGCTGGCTCCGGGGTGGGGAGCCCTGGCTCACCCTGGTGAGTTGCTGGCTCTTGGGTGTGCACCATTCACAGGGCCCCTCGTGGGTTGCTGGCTCCCGGGTGGGGAGCCCTGGCTCACCCTTGTGGGTTGCTGGCTCTCGGGGTGTGCACCATTCACAGGGCCCCTGGTGGGTTGCTGGCTCCCGGGTGGGGAGCCCTGGCTCACCCTGGTGGGTTGCTGGCTCTCGGGGTGTGCACCATTCACAGGGCCCCTGGTGGGTTGCTGGCTCCGGGGCATGGAACACACACTTCCCCCCACCCCCCACCTCCCTGGTGGGTTGCTGGCTCCGGGGTGGGGAGCCCTGGCTCACCCTGGTGGGTTGCTGGCTCCCGGGGTGTGAAGCACTCACAGGGCCCCTGGTGGGTTGCTGTCTCCAGGGCATGGAGCACACAATTCCCCCAACCCCCCTGTGAGTTGCTGGCTCCTATGGTGTGGCGCACTCACATGGCCTCAAGGAGGGTTGCTGGCTTCCGGGGTGGGGAGCACTCACAGGCCGCCTTGCCCTGCCGGCTCCCCCTGGCGGAGCTCTCACTGGGCTCCCCGTGGGCCGCTGGCTCCCGGGGTGTGCAGGACTCCGAGGCCGCCCTGCCCTGCCGGCTCCTGGCATGCTGCCACGGCACAGCTCGCCTTCATTATGAGGTTTATCAGCAGCAACAGCAGCCGTCGATAAACTCCCCAAGCGCCGGGGCTCGGCGGCAGCAGGCCCCGCTGACATCTTCCCACGCTGATTAGGATCTGAGAGGCCCATAAACGGCAGGGGCAGGCGGGAGCGGAGCGGCGCGTGCACCGCCCACCGTGGAGCGGGGCCAAGCCCTGTGCTTGGGATGGACCCGAGGGACCGGCGGCTCGAGGGGTGATTTGTGGGGGTGAGGGGGCACACGAGGGGCCACCTTCAGCGACCCAGCACGAAGATAGTGCGCATGCGTGTTATTTACATCCACACAAGGAAATGGTAACAGGCTGTGAGTTATATTTTACGATGGTCTGTGAAAGGGTCAAAGTTCATGGAGTGTCTGAGTCCAGCTCTTCCCTTCCTAACCCTCATTCTTCAGTCGCATTAATAGACTTATCCCCTCACATCTTTCTGAAATACTCTGTGTATCTCACACCTCTTTCCCCTTGAGCCCCCTCTTTTCACTTTCCCCTGCGCACCTTCCTTGCCTCTCCTTCACTTCGACTACCCTCCACACACGCTCACAACGCACCCACATACATGTATTAGGGTGACCAGATCTTGAGAACCACAAACCGGGACATTTTCCAAAAATAGAAGAAGGACTACAATTTTACGTCAACGGAGCGGGGCAGAATGACAGCTCTCAACCTCTCATCAACACAGGAACACAGAATAGGCGCTAAGAAAATAAATACAATGGGGCAGATCTATATCGGAGATGCACCACTTTTACGCCGCCGTTGCGTCACTTTTGTGACGCAGCGGCGGTGTAAGCCCTGCGCCACGTTGCGCCATATTTACATCGTGACGCATCTATGGAGATGCGTCACGATGTAAAGCCCTGCGCCACGTAAAACCTGTGTCAGGTTTCACGTGGGCGTGTCGACAGAGGGGGGGAGCGTTCCGTCGCAGGAACGCCCCTGAAAAGTGACTCAGTCAAATCTATAAGATTTGACTGAGTCACTTTCCAATCAATCAATCAATCAATCAAAGCCATTTATAAAGCGCACTACTCACCCGGAGGGTCTCAAGGCGCTTGGGGGGGGGGGGGGGGGCGCTACTGCTCGAACAGCCAGGTCTTGAGCTTCTTCCTGAAGGGGAGGTGGTCTTGGGTCAGGCGCAGGTCGGTCGGGAGGGAGTTCCAGGTCTTGGCGGCCAGGTAGGAGAAGGACCTTCCTCCTGTTGTCGCTCTTCGGATGCGGGGGACGGCGGCGAGGGCGTGGCTGGTTGATCGGAGATGGCGTTTGGGAGCGTAGAAGTTGAGGCGAACTTTCCCAACGCTGATGCGCCAAAACCCTGCGCCTGCTTGAAGCAGGCGTAAGACTTGACGCACATTGTTAGGGATAGGGTAGGTTGGAACAGTGCTGGAGTGCGTCGCGCGACGCAACTGAAGCACTGCGCCAACCTTACGCCATCGGATGTGTCACGCATCTGTTTATTCCTGCGCCATGATGCGCCGCATTGTAAATGCGGCGCATCATGTGTGGCGCAAGGGTAAACTTGCGTGACGCATCATTCCTGGCGGATCCTTGCTGATTTGCAGGGATGCGCCAGGAAACATAAATTTGGGGCAGATCTATATCGGAGTTGCGCCACTTTTACGCCGCCGTTGCGTCACTTTTGTGACGCAGCGGCGGTGTAAACCCTGCGCCACGTTGCGCCATATTTACATGGAGATGCGTCACGATGTAAAGCCCTGCGCCACGTAAAACCTGCGTCAGGTTTCACGTGGGCGTGTCGACAGAGGGGGGGAGCGTTCCGTCGCAGGAACGCCCCTGAAAAGTGACTCAGTCAAATCTATAAGATTTGACTGAGTCACTTTCCCAATGCTGATGCGGCAAAACCCTGCGCCTGCTTGAAGCAGGCGTAAGGCTTGACGCACCATGTTAGGGATAGGGTAGGTTGGAACAGTGCTGGAGTGCGACGCAACTGAAGTACTGCGCCAACCTTACGCCATCGGATGCGTCACGCATCTGTTTATTCCTGCGCCGCATTGTAAATGCGGCGCATCATGTGTGGCGCAAGGGTAAACTTGCGTGACGCATCATTCCTGGCGCATCCTTGCTGATTTGCAGGGATGCGCCAGGAAACATAAATCTGCCCCAATGTAATTTCTAAAACCAGCATCACGCCTGTTGATTAAACTGCTTACTTGCAACATTTGCTAACAAGCACAGCTTTAAAACACCTAAAAGGTGCATCTCACTGTTTTCACTTGACACCCTCGAAAAACCGGGACATGAGTCGAAATTACCGAAATCTGCCAGGACAGCGGGTGCAGATCGGGGACTGTCCCAGCAAATCCGGGACGTGTGGTCACCCTAACATGTATGCATGTTCTCTTTTCACAGCTGCGTACCGCATTCGCACACTTTTACATATCATCACACTCTGCAGAGAGGCCAAGGACTGGATGAGCTTGTATTCCAATCCCTATTATGACCCACAGTCAAACAGTAACAGAAACTCGCACATCATTCAGCCTGAACCCACCTCTCTCCATCGTGGCCCACCCACGGCCTGAGCTCACACTGCTACACAGGCACCAATCACTTCACGCTACACATTATACACGAGTAGTGTGCTGCATAAAACAACTACAGAAACACACCACGTGGAATAAAACCAAATAGTCGTAGGGAATGCAAGAAGAGCGTAACGTGAAATGTAAACCGGAAAAAGATCGCTGTGCTCTCAGTGAGTGGCCAATGCTTGTTTGCGCTGGCTGTGCCTGTCGCTGGTAGTGGGGCACAAGGTGGGGCGGGACATTTACAGATGGGGCAGTGGCGTCACCGCTGCTCCACCCCGAGGGACGATGACAGTGGTTCGTTGAGGCCAAGAGGTCTCCGGGATGTTTTTAAGAAAGAAACACCAGAGGGTCCGATATATTTTATTATTTTTTTCTTTTCTTAAACATGTTCCTGAGACCTTTAGTGCACAATGAGCCACTGTTTTTGCAACATTATCTCCTCCCCCAAGTTCTTGTAAATTGTGGAGTTCCCTTATTTCTGAAAATCCCCCCGAGTGACACCACTACCGCAGTGTGCCGTGTGCTCATGTGTCCAGTGACTGCACACATCTCCGGTGTGTTGTGGGAACTCAAAGTTGCTCCTATGCAGCCGTGTTCATAGAAAAAGAGGGCAGCCAACTACACAACCACACAACCAAAGAACTGCACACCCACAGAACTCACAATCATAGCCTTGCACATCCACAATACCACAAGGTCACGACATGGCACTCAAAAATAGTGTCATAACACCACCCAGCACAACATCACAAACACACACACTCCACACCTCTACTACTACACACAATCAATGCTACACAACCACCAGTCATAACACCACCCAGCACAACATCCATCACTCTCTCTCACACACACACACACACACACACCCACACACACACACACACACACACACACACAAACACACCTCTAATACTACACACAATCAATGCTACACAAGCACAATACAGTCATAACACCACCCAGCACATCTCTTTCTCTTTCTCTCTCACACAAACACACACACTCCACACCTCAACCACTACACACAATCAATGCTACACAAACACCAGTCATAACACCACCCAGCACAACATCTGTCTCTCTCTCTCTCACACACACACACACACACACAAACACACCTCTAATACTACAGACAATCAATACTGCACAACCACCACAGAGTCATAACACCGCCCAGCACAACATCACAAACACACACAATACACACCTCTAGTACTACACACAATGAATGCTACACAAACACCAGTCATAACACCACCCAGCACAACATCTATCTCTCTCTCTCTCACACAAACACACCTCTAATACTACACACAATCAATGCTACACAAACACCAGTCATAACACCACCCAGCACAACATCTCTCTCTCACACACACACACACACACACACAAACACATCTCTAATACTACACACAATCAATGCTACACAAGCACAATACAGTCATGACACCACCCAGCACAACTCTTTCTCTTTCTCTCTCACACAAACACACACACTCCACACCTCTACTACTACACACAATCAATGCTATACAACCACCAGTCATAACACCACCCAGCACAACATCTATCTCTCTCTCTCACACACACGCACACACAACACATCTCTAATACTACACACAATCAACGCTACACAAGCACAATACAGTCATAACACCACCCAGTACAACATCTCTCTCTCTCTCTCTCTCTCACACACACACACACACACACACACACACACACACACACACACACACACACACACACACACACACACACTATAATTGTGCCCCCACCGCGTTTTGGACGGATTATTTCACCTTCTGGTTGCCTGCTTGTGGCGCCGGTCGCCATCTTGGGGGGGGACTTCTGAATCACGCGCCACTTGCCTGAGCGTTCTAGCGCTTTGCAGGAGTTCAGGTGAGCTCTTATTTAAGGCGAGCATTTCCGCTGCTCTGCCTTTGGTAAGGTGCCTTTGGGTGCATTGTGGCTGCTGGTATTACAGCGCGCTGCGCTAGCATTATTTTAAATAATATCCCGTTTTTGTATTTTGGTTCTAATTATTTTGTATTGCCTTGCTTTTAACCTCCATCGTGTTCTGGCCCTATACTTGCACTATAATTGTGCCCCCACCGCGTTTTGGACGGATTATTTCACCTTCTGGTTGCCTGCTTGTGGCGCCGGTCGCCATCTTGGGGGGGGACTTCTGAATCACGCGCCACTTGCCTGAGCGTTCTAGCGCTTTGCAGGAGTTCAGGTGAGCTCCTATTTAAAGCTCACCTAGCTCGCGCAGCGGTGACGCGCAGCGGTAGCGCCTGACTCGCGCCGGAGTCAAGCCAGAGTCCTGCCCGTCTGCGCCCGTCCGCGTCCCGGAGGCGTTTTGGCGGCGGGTGGGGCCCTGGTCACCGAGACTGAGCTCTCTGGGCGCCCTGTCGATACGGTACTCCTCTATGGAGCTGCGCTCCTTGCATGTCAGGGAGAGCTGCTGCCGCACTGTTTTTCCGGCCCGCCATAGGGGCAAGCTGCGATGTCCGGGTTGTGGCTGGCATCCTACCCGGGTTCTGTCATCTATCCCGCCTATTGACATCGCTGGCGCTGAGTATGCCTGCATGCTGTTAAACACCAGGTCGGCTAGCTGCCATGCGCAACACATCTTTGAGCTCCTCGAGAGTGAGAGGCCACTCTGTCTTATGTTGACGGAGACTTGGTGGGGTGAAGCGTCTAATCCCGATGTGGCCATGGCCATTCCGCCTGATTTTGATATCTTCAGGAAGGACAGAGCAAAGGGCAGGGGTGGCGGGGTCGCATTGGTGGTAAAGAAGGGCACACTTTGTACCATCTTGCCTACTGAGGACATCCGCGGCTCAGAATCGCTGGCTTTTTCTATCGCGCTAGCGCCGCACCAATCAGTGAAGGGACTGCTAGTTTACCGCCCCCCCCGGTCCGCTTGGGACGTTCTTTGCTGACCTCGATCTGGTGGTGGCGGGTCTAGCCCTGAGAGCAGAACCCTGCTTAGTGGCTGGGGACTTTAACATCCGGATGGATGATCCATCGGACCCCGCCGCTATTAAGCTCTTGGAGGCTATGACGCCGCTGGGCCTGACCCCACATCTACAGGGTCCGACCCACGAGAAGGGGCATACCCTAGACCAGGTTTTCTCGACGTCCCCGCTGGTAGTGAAAGAGATTCTCCCGGTCCTGTGGTCGGATCATTGGCTTGCCAAATTTGTAATCAGTGGCAAGCTTAGGGCGTCGAACCTTGTCTCACAGCAGAGGGGACGAGCCTGTAGAGCATTTAGCAGGGTGACCCCTGAGATGCTGGCCCAGGCTGCTGCGACTCACCCTTGCCCTCTGTCTGGCGAGTTAGAAAGCGACTTGGAGGCCCTGCAAAAGTGGCTGACGGAGAGGCTGAATGACCTGGCCCCTGTTCTGCCCCCCCGCTCGACATCTAAGCGGGTCTCGGCCCCTTGGTTTACCACGGCTCTGTGGGCTACGCGGCAGCAGTGCAAGGTAGCCGAAAGGGCCTGGCGGGCACATTATGACAGCAAGGACAGGTCTGCCTACAAGGCTGTGGTTAAAGCTTACCACCGCGATATCCGCCTCGAAAAGAAAGCCTATTTCGCGGGGAGAATCGAAGCAGCTTCGAACTCCAGTAAGGAGATTTTCACTATCGTTCGAGAATTCATCTCACCTCGGACCATCGCCTCGGAAGAGGGCCCTGTAGAATCCTGGGCAGCAGATCTGGCGTGCTTTTTTACAGGCAAGATCAAACTCATCCAGGACTCCTTTCCTTCGAGTGGACCGGTCACGTTGCCGGTGCCAGAGGCGGGTATGCCCCCCCCCAGTCATGCAGGGCGCCATATTGGCTGAGTTTCCATCTCTGCCAGCCTCCGCCTCCCTTGCGCTCATGGGCAATTTAAAATCTGGGTCTCCGTTTGACCCCTGCCCAGTTAAGCTTCTGGGTAAATTGGCGGAGGTGGTTAATCCGCTGGCTCACCCTCTTCTCAACCTTTCGTTGAGTTCGGGAGAGGTGCCGCCATCATGGAAGCAGGCAATGGTCATCCCGTTGCTTAAAAAGCCGGGACTTGACCCGAAAGCCCCAGCCAATTACAGGCCTATCTCGCTGCTGCCGGCTTTTGTAAAAATCTTGGAAAAGCACGTTCAGTCGGTGCTCTCCAATTTTTTGGAGTCTCATGAGATCTTGCACGACTCCCAGTCAGGCTTCCGCTCAAACCGCAGCACCGAGACCGCGCTCCTTGAGGTTTCGGAAACCATCAAAGGGGTGCTGGATTCCGGGGGCAAAGTCATGCTGGTGTTGTTGGACCTGTCGGCGGCCTTTGACACCGTCCCCCATGAGGGCCTGCTCGCAAGACTCTTTGAGATTGGCCTGCGGGGGACGGTGCTCAAATGGTTTTCTTCCTTCTTGGCCGGCCGCCGGCAAACGATCTGGACATCATCTGACACCGCTGTAATGCCGCCTTTGGGAGTCGGGGTCCCTCAGGGGTCTATATTGAGCCCGACCCTCTTTAATATCTATATGACCCCTTTGGCGGCGGTGGCGGAGTCTTTTGGTGCCCGGATCGTGTCGTATACCGACGACACTCAGCTCCTCTTCTCATGTGAGAGGGGTGCTGACTTTGACGGGGAGAGTATCCAGAATTGCCTTGGGGCTGTGTTCGCATGGTTCCAACTGCACAGCCTCAAGTGCAATTCCGATAAATCGGAGGTACTCTTCTTCGGGTGCGATTCGGAGCCCAGCTGGCAGGCCTGGTGGCCCATCGACATGTTCCCTCCGTCCGGCTCTTCTCCCATGGCTAAAAACCTGGGGGTTAAGATGGACAAGGGGCTGACGATGAAAGCCCAGATTCTGGGGGTAACCGGCACCTGTTTCGGCCTGCTAAAAATGTTGCGGAAGTTTCTGCCTCTCTTGCCCGAGGAGCACAGGAGGTTGACGGTGCAGGCCCTGATAGGCTCCAGGTTGGATTATGCCAACAGCCTGTACCTGGGCCTGCCAGAGTATTTGCTGCAGAGGCTTCAAGTGGCACAGAACGCGGCGGCCAGGGCCATCTTTGGCCTAAGTAGAGGCTTCAGCGCCTCTGGATTGTTGGTGACGCTACACTGGCTACCCATCCGCAAACGGATTGCTTTTAAGGCTCTGACCTTGGCCTATAAAGCTCTCCATGCGGTGGGAGCTAAACATCTTCAAAAGAGACTCACTTTTTACCATCCCACTCGCGCGTTGAGGTCGGAATCTTTACTTCTTGCGGCTCTTCCACGTGTGAAGAGGGCTCGCCTCGGGGGCCGCTCCTTCAGTCTGCTGGCCCCACAGATGTGGAATTCCTTACCGCTCCCTTTGCGGGGGGCGACTACTCTTTTTGATTTTAGGAAAGGCCTCAAAACCTGGCTGTTCTCTCAATAGGTTTGCTTGTAGCCCCGGTTCTTTTGTGGACTTTTGAACTGTTTTCTCTGTGTTGTGTTATTTTGTAACCTGTTCACCTTACCTAAAGCGCCGGGATTCTCTTTTTGAGTAACCGTTGCGCTATACAAAAAAATAAATAACATAACATAACATAACATAACATAACATCTCTAATACTACACACAATCAATGCTACACAAGCACAATACAGTCATGACACAACCCAGCACATCTTTCTCTTTTTCTTTCTCTTTCTCTCTCACACAAACACACACACTCCACACCTCTACTACTACACACAATCAATGCTACACAACCACCAGTCATAACACCACCCAGCACATCTATCTCTCTCTCTCTCTCTCTCACACACACACACACACACACAAACACACCTCTAATACTGCAGACAATCAATACTGCACAACCACCACAGAGTCATAACACCACCCAGCACAACATCACTCTCTCTCTCTCTCTCTCTCTCTCTCTCTCTCTCTCTCTCTCTCTCTCACACACACACACACACATACACACACACACACAAACACACCTCTAATACTGCAGACAATCAATACTACACAACCACCACAGAGTCATAACACCGCCCAGCACAACATCACTCTCTCTCTCTCTCTCTCTCTCTCTCTCTCTCTCTCTCTCTCTCTCTCTGTCTCTCTCTCTCTCTCTCACTCTCTCTCATACACACACACACACAAACACACCTCTAATACTGTAGACAATCAATACTGCACGGCCACCACAGAGTCATAACACCGCCCAGCACAACATCACTCTCTCTCTCTCTCACACACACACACACACATACACACACACACACAAACACACCTCTAATACTGTAGACAATCAATACTGCACGGCCACCACAGAGTCATAACACCGCCCAGCACAACATCACTCTCTCTCTCTCACACACACACACATACACATACACACACAAACACACCTCTAATACTGCAGACAAACTCCGCCATGCCCACTCAAACGACGAGCTAAATTTCTTCCACGAATATATAATAGACAATATAACTTGCAAAATTTTCAAACTGCCTGAAGAAGTAGAAAGAAGAACCTCCTGCTTAATCTCTTAAAATGATCATTTACACCCAAAAAAAAAATCGAAATTGATAAAGCACACCGTGTCCCATGTCATCGTTAACCCCACCAAACCGTGACAAGTTATTTTCAAAGTTCGTCATCATCATCAACTTGTTATGATACACAAAGCAGCACGAGAAATTCTTTCCCTACGGTGAATGGCAATAAAATCTTTATTCATCAGAACTTTGCTAAGGAAAGAGTTGCCATCCCTAAAGACTTTACGGCTATGCAAAAAAGACCTAGAAACGCTGAATTTAAATATGAGCTTTTAGATCCTTCTCCCATGGCATTTAGAAAGATGACATCTCTGAAACTTTTCACCGCCCGGAAGATCTTCGAGGATTCCTGAATACTTATTTCCCACTTTCAATGGATTCACAGGACCCAAACTAACACCACTTGACCTTGTAGGGGTCTGTGATTATGACTCAATGATTGACCCTATTCATCCGATATTATGAATATGACAGGCGTTATCACCTGCCTTGTCTTCTCACTGCAGGTGTGTCTTGTCCCTAATATATATGTCCTGTGCTCTTTGTTTAGATAGACTTATATATGTGTTTTCTTTTCTTTTGTGTCTACAAGTTTTCGAGCTACTTCATTGGTTTCAATCACTCCTTTTTTGGTCTCGCTGAGCCAGCGCATGCACTGCTCTGCGAGAAATTTAGTGTATGGGTTTTCTAAGTGCTGCCACAGGTTTTTGGTGGCCTAGCACTTGCGTTCACGCGAGCGTGCACACGCGCAGCCGCCATCTGCCTCCCTTCCAGCGCGATCACTCGCACTGGAATCACAAGATCGCGATCACTTTCGCTTTGATCGCGATCACTTTCACGGCCGCGCGGCCGTTACTTTTACGCCCGCGCAGCCAATGCTTGTTTTATAAGCCATCTTGGAACAAGTCAATTAAAAAACTAAATGGTCACCGCAACCACACACATGCTAGGTGACTCTAGGGCCGCTGTGGAATCATGAGGTGTATGTGTGCAATTGTAAAGACACATGAAGGCATATGCTTCATCATGCCTTTTTTAACTTTTTTTGCTGGTGCTGTCTATGATCAGCAACAACCTTTTATTTTTGTTTTTGCAGATGAATAGCATCTCCAAAATGCACTGACAAAACAAATAGGGCTAAAAGGCAAGAAGCGTTAGCTTGGCCAATGCTCGTTCATGAGTGTATTTGCCTGAGTAAGACAGTACACCCTTTGGCAGAGGGTGCAGTTACCATGGCTTTAGTAATGCTTCTCCCAGGCTGCTTTCCAACCTATTTGTGTGGAAATTGCTATTACCACATTATCGTTTGCGTCGGTTTTCTCAATAGTTGCATGTTTAATGCTAGTCCGTTCGGTCTGTGGTTACCGCTGGTGTATGTGTTTGTTCGGCGACAATGCATGTTGCTAAGTATTGCAGAGCTTCACCTTTTACCCCATCCTCATGCCTCTCTTCATTTTCTCTCTTTTATGAGGAGCGAGTGTTCTCTGTCACAGGATTCACGTTGATATCCATTAAAAGCTGAATCCGTGTGCACTAGCACAAGTTCTAGATAAATTATGCGTTATTATCCACAGGGGTTCCGTTACACTCTACACGGTCGTCCTGATTTTTGTTCTGGGGAAGCACTTGCGATAAACTTTTAGTTAACATCTTTACTCCACTGACGCTCTTTTAACAGCTTTTGGGCAGTGTACTGCACTGTATATTTTCATTACTCAACATGGGACTCTAGTCGTTTGCCACGTTTCACGTCGGTCACACGTAATCAACGCTACTTATAACCACGAGTTGGAGTGCTTTCTCCTACACCGGGTTCTTTTCACTCAAAATGTTTCCTGTAGGAATTATTCACTTTAATACTCGGCACAACTCTTGATATTCACATCCTCAGTTGTACACTTTTCAGACACATGTTAATGACTGTAACAGTTAATTAATTTTTTACAATACGCATTCAGCTCTGGGTTTTTAAGAGCATTCATTCTTATTTATAGGGAGAACCCCCTGAGCAAGGGCCAGTCCCGAAATGCATCGAGATTGACATTCCTGTGATTGCGTAACAGCTCGCACAATGGATTGTTTGAAACACAAGTGTGGATAGATACAGACATCGTCTTATCGAATGAAAATTCTGCACTTTTGAATTAAGATTGGAATAAATTACAGTTACATTCAATGACTGGATTATTGACTGTTTGAAAAGCAAATTTAGTTCGCAGCGGAGTGCTTATACGGGTGACCCTTCCAGTAGTGAAGGGTTTTGGTCTTGCAGCATTGCCAGACTGAACATAAAAAGCAGCTCTAGCTAAAATGTTCAAGCCAACTCGCTTACTCTACTCTACTCTCATCTCTCTTCTCTTTTCTTCTCTCTCTCCTCACTCTGTTTTCTCTCGTGCCTGCTGTAATTACCTTGGGGAGCTCGGGAAAGTGGCAGAGGCACCAGCAGGACCATTTGCCTTAAAACAAAGGTCTCCGGTTCCCCCGTCCACTGGGGAGATGCCAGTTAGAGTAAACAGGCATTCCAACCTCAGACGTTATATCCTTTCACTGCTTTTATCTTCAAAATAAACTTTCTTAAAAACACATGCAGCTGATGTGGAAAAGCTGCAGCTTCACAAATTATTAAACAATCATTGTTTTCTGTTTATAACCTTAACAGAGGCTATATTTTGACTTTATTTTTAGTTCTGGAAATGAGTGTTTCAGTCAAATGCACTTTATCACTTATTTCTATAATTGGCTTTGTCCCCCCTCCCCCACTAAAAAAAGATGGAAATTGTTTCCTCCTATAGGCCTTTTTTATTTATTCTTAATACATTTTAAATGAAAATCTATAATACAAAAATGTTGCAGGTCTTCCATGGGTGTTTAGATATTCTACTGTTTATGGATTCGGAGAGAACACCCAGGATGGAGAACTAGTATTACTAACGTCTATTTACTGCGAGGCTCATATTGGATTGAGAATCGCCTTGTGTCTTCCTCTTCTCCTAATGATTCCCTTGTTATTAAATCTGTGGGGGGCGTGGCTTGGGCGGCAATGGGTGCAGGCGCCTGAATCCAGCGCTCCGCTGAACCTGGGAGCGAGCAACATAAAAGAACTTACATGTGCGGATAAATAAAAAAAAAGGAATATACCATAGGACGTCGGAACGATCAGGGGAGAAGCTGATCCGCTTATAAGAACCAGTCCGCCAACAAGGAGAAGAAAATCAGGGAAGAAAGAAACTCCCAGTACGAAGGAGAAAGAAGATCCAAGATGGTGCCTGCCAGCTGAAACCCCCCGTAGCCGATACCTGAAGTTTAACCACACTCGCAGAGAGTCCAGCAGCTAACTCACCTAAGGTTAGTGCTGGGGGGCCTCCTGTATAGTATCACGGAGATGACGGTACTCACTGTATGTCAGGAGCACCAAACTAACTACAGTTACTGCACGGGAGCAGAAGGCGATAGGTCCCAATGCCCTTCTCAGAACTCCACCTGCTAGGTTCCTAAGTCCATCGCAGGTAAGTTCCAAGGGGGGAAAGGGGATGGGACAGAGAAGAGACTGCTCCAAGAGCTGCCTGTCACTTCGTTACTTCTTCTTCTTCTTTTTCTTCTTACAGGTCTATCAATTAGTTACATTTCAGTTAGGACTTACTTTAAGCAGGCAACAGATCTTGTCTACATTTTACTTTAATTTCTTATCTTACCAGAGTGTCTTGGGAGCTCGCTACTCTTCTACTTCTCTTATTCTATTTAACCTGAATGAGAAGTCTTCAATCTATGCTCTTTCCTTCGTTTCTGGGTGATACTGCTCTGGACCGTTCTTACCCCTTAATATGAGAAAGAGAATACAATAAACATTGCATATCAGAGGTTATTCTACATACATAAACGTGAGTGCGTGTGGTCCCTTAATTCCTGTTACGTACTGGAAAGAAACGTGAGTGAGGAATTAACTGGGGTTCTGGATGTGCAAATGTGATCTGGAAATCTTCTTCTGTGGTGATGAGGTGACGGATCTTTTCTTAGGCACCGCTGTCGACTGTCATGGAAATCATCCGTCTTTCTAGCACTCTGGAACAATTACTGATATAGAGGTGCTAGAATAATCTATGTATTTCTTTTTCTATATTGGGAACTGTTTATGATTAGTAGTGCCCCGATACTGAAGGAGATCAGTAATCTATACTTCTCAAACTAACCTTCGTCGCCTTTTAGAGGAATACACTTTTCCTGAAATTACATGAAGGGAATTACTGTGCGTTAACTTGCTCCGGCCTTTTCCCTAACAAGCTCTAAAGACCATTGCAAGTACGGGGGAGTAAGAGTTATTTCTGTTCTCTCCTACCATTGCTTGAGAACAAACTGTTTTAGCTTCAGAGGGGTGACACGGCGCTTGAGCTAGTGCGCCCGCATCAGCCCTTGCTCTGGAATTTACGAGGTTCCGATGAATGCCTCAAGATATTTACTTTTACAACGCGGCGCTTGAAATGATGCGCCCGCGTTGAAGGACGTTTCCTGAATAAACTTTGTCTGGCGAAATGTGCAACTTGAATTTTACTGACGCGGCGCTTGAGTGAATGCGCCCGCGTCGGTAACACCGCAAGTCTCAATGGTTTAAATGCTCGCTTCCTTCTTTTCTTTTAGAATTTATTTATAATTCCTGTCATAAGTTATTCCTATTAGTTTTTATTTGGAAGAGGAAGGATTAACATATAAACCCTGACTGAACTTTTCACCTTCAATGAATTTTTATACTTTAAGTCTTTTATTTCACCAACCTGAAACTGCAGGGTAACTGTGAGGGTACCGACGAAACTAACCCCGCAATTTCCACAAGCTACCCTAACTCTCTCACACGACGCAGGAAATTCCGATGCTCTTCTCTCAGTTCAGTCGGTGAAGTGCACAGTAGAATGTTGGTGAACTCTTCAACAGGTGTCAGAAGCCTGAAAGACTAGACTGCTGACCTCCGAGTGCTGCAGCAGCATGGGCATGTTGGCAGCCATCTTGGAGTTCCATCTACGCCAACAACCACTCCAGCTTAGAGGATAAAAAGGCTTTTGATCATCTAGTGAAGGAGAGATAGATGCCAGAGATGCGTTAACGGGAGGAAACCTCGTGTGGGTCCTGACAGTACCCCCTCCCAACGGGGTTTCCTCCAGACGCGGTTTAGTAGGAAATTTTGCATGAAAAGCTTTGATTAAACGAGGGGCATGGACATCAGTACTCTTTTCCCAAGAACGTTCATCTGGGCCATAACCCTGCCAGTCAATGAGATAGAACAATTCATTACGTATGAGTTTAGAATCTAAAGTTCGTTTAGCTACATACTCTGCCTCACCATTAACAATCAGAGGATCAGGAGGGGAGGTTCTGCGCAACCCTGGATGAATTGGTTTGAGGAGAGAAACATGAAAGACTGGATGAATCTTTGTAGTGTTAGAAAGAGATAGTTGGTAAGTGACTGGATTTATGATTTTCGCGATTGGATAAGGACCCATAAATCGAGGCTGAAATTTACGGGATCCTTTAAGTCGAAGATTTCTAGTACTCAACCAAACTAAGTCTCCTACAAGAAGCTCAGGTTCTTTTTTGCGTTTTCGGTCAGCAAAGTGTTTGTAACGATCTTTTGCGATCGACAAATTCTGGGTTACAGAGTGATGGATCTTAGTTAATTGACGTGCGATATCTTGGGCAGCAGGGATATTGACCTCCTCAAAATTAGCATGCGAATTAGGATGCCTACCCGAGTTTATAAAGAAGGGAGAGTGACCGGTGGATACACTTATGGCATTGTTGTGAGCATACTCAGCAGTCCACAAATGGTCAGGCCAGTCACCTTCCTCGTCTAACAAATAAAGTCTGAGATGTTGTTCTAAGTCTTGGTTAATGCGTTCAGTTTGGCCATCGGTTTGTGGATGGAAACTGGTAGAAAACCGATGGTCAATATTAAGACCCTTGATGTAAGCCTGCCAGAATCGAGCTAGAAACTGGGAACCCCTGTCTGAAATAAGGATCTTAGGAATGCCATGAAGGCGGATAACATGTTGGTTGAAAAGTTGAGACAATTGTTTAGCATTGGGAGTGCCTTTGGAGGGTATGTAGTGGGCCATTTTACTGAAGGTGTCAACCACTACAAGAATGGTATCGTACCCATGGGAAGAAGGTAGGTCAACAATTAAGTCTAAAGAGTCCGTGTGCCAGGGATATGGAGGAGTCGGCAGAGGCTGCAAAAGACCTTTCGGTGCCTGCCTGTCAGATTTTCCCCGAGCACAATTGTCACAAGTCAGCACATATTGGCGAATATCACGACTCATATGAGGCCACCAGAAACGTCGTTTGAGTAATTCTTCCGTTTTGAGGATACCCTTGTGTCCAGCCAACGGGTTATCGTGACATTCCTGCATAGCCTTAACTTGAAGCTCTTTGGAGGGTAAGTACAAGGTGGTGCCAACGTAAGGAAGGCCATTGCGGATGAGGCGTTGTGGATCTTCTGCAGCCCAGGTTTCCAATTCAAAGTCAGTGAAAGATTGTCGAACATGTTGTTCAAAGGGTGCTAAGGAAATGGTGCCAATGAATTTTCCATCCGGAATAATTTGACGGTTTTCCACCACCACAGTTTGATTGTCTGTGTCAAGACGAGAATGGGCGTCGGCCTTTCCATTCTTAGTTCCAGGGCGAAAGGTGATGACAAAATCAAAATCCGCAAAGTAAACGGACCAGCGGAGTTGACGTGGTGTGAGTGTTTGAGCAGACCTAAGGAATTTTAAGTTGCGATGGTCCGTAAACACTGTCACAGTGTGTTTTGCCCCCATCAAGTAATGCCTCCAGTCCTTGAACGCATCTTTGATTGCAAGGAGTTCCTTCTCCGTAATGGTATAGTTACATTCGGCAGGATTAAGTTTACGGGACCGATAAACCACCGGATGTAGTTGTCCTGTGTCCTTGTGGCGTTGAGAAAGTATTCCTCCAATGGCCAGGTCAGAGGCATCCGTTTCAAGATAGAAAGGTTCAGAGGGATCAGCATGGAGCAACATAGGTGCTGTGGTAAAAGTAGTCTTCAATAACTGAAAAGCCGTTTCTGCTTCTGTGGACCAGTGGAACGGGACTCCTTTCTTGAGAAGACGCATCAAAGGAAGAATCTTATGAGAAAATCCATTAATGAAGTGTCTGTAAAAATTAGAGAAGCCAATAAAACTTTGGACGTCCTTAATACAAGTAGGGGATTTCCAAGCCTTTATTGCCTCCACCTTACGCTCATCCATCCGAACTCCCTCCGGTGATAATACGAAGCCCAGAAATTCCACTGTATCTGTGTTGAAAAGACATTTTTCCAGCTTGACATATAAGGAATTCTCTCTTAATCGCTGTAAAACCACCCTGACCTGGTGTTGATGTTCTGCAACCGTGTTGGAATAGATTAAGATGTCATCTATATAGACTATAACGCAGCAGTCGATAAAGTCGCTTGAGACATCGTTGATGAAATACTGGAAGGCCGCCGGCGCATTGCAGAGACCATACGGCATCACCAGGTACTCATAAAGGCCAAATTTTGTCCTGAACGCGGTCTTCCACTCGTCACCTTCCTGTAGTCGAATCAGATGATATGCTCCTCGTAGGTCAAGACGAGTGTAGATCTTGGCTTCCTTCACTTGATCAATTAATACCGAAATAAGAGGCAATGGATAACGATTTTTGACCGTTATCTTATTAATTGCTCTAAAGTCAATATAAGTTCTAAGATCACCATCTTTCTTCGACACGAAAAAAAGTGGGGAAGAGACGGGGGACTGTGGCGGTCTGATGAAACCATTTTCCAAGTTTTTTGCTAGATATTCCTTCAAATGGACATTCTCCTTCTCGGTTAAGGCATAAATTCTGCTGGCCTTGACTTCATCAAAAACATCCGCGAAATCCTGATATGCTTCCGGTATCACTGTAGTTTGAATCACACTAACTGAAGCTCTGCCATCACACAGTTGAGCGGCTGCACAGGGTATGGAAGAATGCGTGAAACCAACGAAGCAATGGTTTGTGCAATAGTCTGAATTTAGTTGAATTGTTCGGGCTCCCCAATCAATTAGAGGATTATGTTCCGTGAGCCATGGAAGCCCTAAAATTAATTGGAATTGAGGAGCATCAATTAAGTTAAAATGCAAGGTCTCTTGATGTCCTTCAACCGTGGTCATGTGTACTAGTTCGGTATGGCTGGTTATAGGCCCAGAAGTTAGATCTGTCCCGTCCACTGCTCTGACTCTCTCACTTTTCACCTTCTTGATGGCTTGTAGACCAATCAGGTTAGCAAACTTGAGGTCACAGAAATGACCAGTTGCCCCCGAATCCACCATCACAGTTATGCCTGACAAAATGTTACTTCTAAACTTGAGAGTCACGGACATAACTAAATGGGGGGAAGAAACTTGTAGCGTATTTGCCAACTGATGATTTATTGGAGTCTTTTTCTCATTCGCATCCACAGGTCCAACTCCACTAACCTGTGGTGCCTCTAGTTTCCCTTCTCTTTAGCTGGTAACTTAGGTCTCTTTAAACAGTTTTTAACAAAATGCCCACTTCCTCCACAATAGAGACACAATTTGTTCAGCCTTCTCTTCTCTTTTTCCTCTTTGGAAAGTGGACCTCTAACCACTCCAATCTGCATAGGCTCGATTCCAGAAGAATTTTCAACTGCTCGGGTGGATTCAGTCTTGACGCGATCAAAGCGAGGAACACTAGGTCGAAACTCTCTCTTCCATTCTCCTTTTCGTTCACTCTGCCGGTAATCAATCTCTAAGGTTAAATCCACTAAGGACGAGATGTCAGAGGGACGATTTGGAATCTGAGAAAGTGCGTCCTTTAAGTCCTCTCGCAAGCCTCTGTAGAACACCGCTGCTCGTTATCTTCTGGCCAATTCGTCTCAACCACCAGTTTATTAAATTGGGCTAGATATGCCACAAGTTCTCTGTTTCCTTGTTTTAATTCCAACAATTCGTTATCGGAAGCCTGAGACGCCGTTCTCCTGTCAAAAATTCGGAGAAACTCCTTCTTGAAGTCATCGAGGCTATATAAGATTGGATCATCCTTGGTTACCAATGGCATGGACCAGGAGGCAGCATCTCCACTAAGATAAGACAGGATGAATGCCACCCGAGATTGTGCATCAGGGAAAATCGTTGGGCGGCACATAAAATGTAAAGAGCATTGTGTTAAAAAAAATTGTGCTTTTTGTGGGTCTCCATTAAATCGCTCAGGAGGGGCTAAGGGAATTACAGGGGAAAGTGAATGAATTACTTGTGTGGGGGAGAAAGGTGAAGAACTAGAGGGTTGGCTCTGAGTCCCAAAAGACTGAGTTGGTAGGTTGGACCCAGTTTTAAAGGTAATTAAATCTTGTCTCAGAATTTTATTTTCCTCCCTGACAGCCTCCAAATCTCTCTGTATACTACTCAGTACCTCGCTTAAATTTTTTAAATCGAAAACTTCAGCCATTCTGCTCAGGTGCTTGTACCAACGTGGGCACTTCACTCTGTCAGGAGCACCAAACTAACTACAGTTACTGCACGGGAGCAGAAGGCGATAGGTCCCAATGCCCTTCTCAGAACTCCACCTGCTAGGTTCCTAAGTCCGTCGCAGGTAAGTTCCAAGGGGGGAAAGGGGATGGGACAGAGAAGAGACTGCTCCAAGATCTGCCTGTCACTTTGTTACTTCTTCTTCTTCTTTTTCTTCTTACAGGTCTATCAATTAGTTACATTTCAGTTAGGACTTACTTTAAGCAGGCAACAGATCTTGTCTACATTTTACTTTAATTTCTTATCTTGCCAGAGTGTCTTGGGAGCTCGCTACTCTTCTACTTCTCTTATTCTATTTAACCTGAATGAGAAATCTTCAATCTATGCTCTTTCCTTTGTTTCTGGGTGATACTGCTCTGGACCGTTCTTACCCCTTAATATGAGAAAGAGAATACAATAAACATTGCATATCAGAGGTTATTCTACATACATAAACGTGAGTGCGTGTGGTCCCTTAATTCCTGTTACGTACTGGAAAGAAACGTGAGTGAGGAATTAACTGGGGTTCTGGATGTGCAAATGTGATCTGGAAATCTTCTTCTGTGGTGATGAGGTGACGGATCTTTTCTTAGGCACCGCTGTCGACTGTCATGGAAATCATCCGTCTTTCTAGCACTCTGGAACAATTACTGATATAGAGGTGCTAGAATAATCTATGTATTTCTTTTTCTATATTGGGAACTGTTTATGATTAGTAGTGCCCCGATACTGAAGGAGATCAGTAATCTATACTTCTCAAACTAACCTTCATCGCCTTTTAGAGGAATACACTTTTCCTGAAATCACACGAAGGGAATTACTGTGCGTTAACTTGCTCTGGCCTTTTCCCTAACAAGCTCTAAAGACCATTGCAAGTACTGGGTAGTAAGAGTTATTTCTGTTCTCTCCTACCATTGCTTGAGAACGAACTGTTTTAGCTTCAGAGGGGTGACACGGCGCTTGAGCTAGTGCGCCCGCATCAGCCCTTGCTCTGGAATTTACGAGGTTCCGATGAATGCCTCAAGTTATTTACCTTTACAACGCGGCGCTTGAAATGATGCGCCCGCGTTGAAGGACGTTTCCTGAATAAACTTTGTCTGGCGAAATGTGCAACTTGAATTTTACTGACGCGGCGCTTGAGTGAATGCGCCCGCGTCGGTAACACCGCAAGTCTCAATGGTTTAAATGCTCGCTTCCTTCTTTTCTTTTAGAATTTATTTATAATTCCTGTCACAAGTTATTCCCATTAGTTTTTATTTGGAAGAGGAAGGATTAACATATAAACCCTGACTGAACTTTTCACCTTCAATGAATTTTTATACTTTAAGTCTTTTATTTCACCAACCTGAAACTGCAGGGTAACTGTGAGGGTACCGACGAAACTAACCCCGCAATTTCCGCAAGCTACCCTAACTCTCTCACACGACGCAGGAAATTCCGATGCTCTTCTCTCAGTTCAGTCGGTGAAGTGCACAGTAGAATGTTGGTGAACTCTTCAACAGGTATCAGAAGCCTGAAAGACTAGACTGCTGACCTCCGAGTGCTGCAGCAGCATGGGCATGTTGGCAGCCATCTTGGAGTTCCATCTACGCCAACAACCACTCCAGCTTAGAGGATAAAAAGGCTTTTGATCATCTCGTGAAGGAGAGATAGATGCCAGAGATGCGTTAACGGGAGGAAACCTCTTGTGGGTCCTGACACTGTAAGAGGCCGGGGGGAGTAGAAGATCGATAATCTGCCCAGAGCGAAACTGAAACTGATACTGGTGGATGGGGGCCGCCATCTTGAGAGAGCCGACCAGCAACCCTGCATATATCGGGAGTGCAGCTGTGGTGCGACGGGAGTAACAGGTACGCGATCAAGGATCTGCAAAAAAGCGAATGGGGCAACTTAGGGTAAAACGCAAGCACGGTTGCCCAATGTGTACCTCCATGCACGAGATCTAATGAGTTTCGTGCGTGTGCAAAAAAAGAAAAAAAAGAAACGAAATCGAAAGTGCACCCTATAGCCACCGCCTCAAATTGTTTGTGCCGCCATCTTAGGTTACGCCAGACAAGCAAATTGAACTGTACAAGCTCCTGGCCAGCGCACGCTCAGCATAGCGGGAGGGATTGCGGGATCTTACATCTTGTAGAAACATACAGCGGAGGGCCAACACAACCTAGCCCAAAGAGACCAAAGTGTCTGAGGAGCCTCGGGCAAGGGGGTGATCAGAAAATAACGTAACAACCGGAGTGAAAATGAAAAGAAAGTCAGCACTCACTCGGACTGAAAATAATAATAACAAAACCGCCGCATGCTGAATACTGGGAAACGAGCAAGCTAAAGACAAACCCCCATAGCGCCCCATACAAAACCTCATAAAAAGCTCACAGAGTCTGATAGACTCCAACTATTCCATCACGGACGAGATAATACCATACTAGCGTGTGCCTAGGTAAAGCGCAACGGCGTTTTATCTCTAAGTAAAGGGCTAAATAAGATATGTCATGGTGAGCATGAGGTGAACGTTACAAACTCAGGGGGTTACATAACGTGGAGGAACTAGTTCCATCCAAGCCTCAATAATACAATATATAGATCAAGGTGGTCTAAAGAATAACAACAACCAGCTCACTTGCGTAGGCCAGCCGGCCCGAACCCATCATACAGTGTACAGAGCGGTCCAGAGTTCTTTTGGTAGAAGCGCAGACGGCAAGAACGCCAAGCCCAACATCAGCCCTGCGGCTTAAAAAACTGTGCCGACAACCGAGGAAAGTCAAAAGCGATATTTTAGTGCCAACAAAGGAGGACCACAAGAGAACCAACCATAGAGCGAAGGTCAGTGGAAGGCTCAGCCTACAGCAGGAGAAGAGAGGGCTGGCAGCTATGGCTGGTAATGACGGGAAACTTACGCAGCAGCCCAAAAAGAACAAGAGTGACACTCTGGAATCCCCTATCAAACAAAGACCAGACATCAATAGCACGCTGGACATGATTTTAAAAAAACTGGCGGAAGTACATGACCTAGCTAAATCGACCAAGCAAACCACGGATACTATCCAGCTGGAAATGGCTGCAGTCAGAGCGGGCCTACATGCAGCGAACAATAGACTAAGAGAAGTAGAACAGAGGGTGAGTGATGTGGAGGATAGCGAACAAAAGGCAAACAAGGCCTTGCTAGAACTTTCCAAAACTACAGCAAGGCTCCGAAGACAAACAGCAGAGTTAAATGACCGCAACAGGAGGGGGAACATCAGAATACTAGGGTTCGCCGAGGGGGAAGAGGAGAAAAGTGGGTCATGCATTGCTTTCCGACAGGACATGATCCCTAAACTTACTAACGTAAAGCTTGACCTGCCGTTGGAGCTAGACAAGGCTTACAGAGCTCCAGCCTACAGATCATCAAATATGGCTACACCGCGCCCCATAATATGCAAGCCTCTGAGATTACAGCATACCGAAGCCATCTTCGCAGTGGCCAGGAAAAAACAGAATCTGCCATGGAACAGACAAAAAATCAATCTCACCCAGGACTACTCCAAACACAGTGTGGACATAAGGAAACGTTTTCTGGCCCAAAGAGACAGGCTAAGGAAGGAAAACATCCTCTTCTCATTCATAGGCCCTACGAAATTCAGAATCACAGACAACGGCAGAACGCACGTCTTCGAAGACCCCAGTGACCTGTCCAGCGATCTACAAGGTCCGACTCCGCAAGAAATGGATTTCTCCCAAGCAAGCGGGAACAAGAGGAGAGCCTCGCCAGAGCTGGGGGGGAATGTGTAAAGATATATCATCTCATAACTTCTGGCATTGTAGTCTTCCTCCACTACTATGCAAACATCCATCTACCTCACCTCACCATCTACCTCAGACAGGTCGCTACTTCCGTACACTTATCTACCTCAAGGGCCGGACGGCCGAAACTAACTCAGGGAAGGACCTGAACTTGGATCATAAAACGGACACACCGCTATTGGAGCACTGACAGAACACATCCTTGAACAAAACTTTGCAGAGACAAATCATGCTGATAAGTTATAAGAGAACAACATAATCACTAATATCCTTTCTAAGATCATTGACGGTGAATAGAGCAGCATGCTCAATAAGTTGCAAGTAGCTTTTGACGCTAGGGCAGTTAATGCCACAGATGCATGTGTACACGGTTCCATATTTCATCCCAGGGGAAACGGAGCTGGATCTTTGCTGTCGCAGGTCCAGAATTCTAGGGGTAGGATGCTGGGGGGTTTTTTTTTGGTGGGGGTTTAGTCTTTTTCACGTCATGTTAGTATTGTTTGTCAGGCGCTCATGCTTAGTTTCTACCCTCTGTACCCTTTTCTCTTTTAGACTTTCCACCTACACTTCTGCACGCATTGTGGAGATTGAAACCAGGTCACGGGAGGGAGCGGGGACGTGGGCACGAAGAAGTTTGAGACAGAAAACACATTCACAAAGTCCCAGAAAGAGCAGGAGCATTACCATACGGAGAGTGAACATGGCCCTGACTAACCAACCGTTTCCTAGCTTCGTAAAATGACATCTAACCCTGAGAATTCATTAACGTCCAACTTAAAGACAGTCTCCCTAAATGTTAAAGGCCTCAATCACCCAGTTAAAAGGAAAACAATACTTGACTACTTAGCTAAAACTAAAGCGGACATCTTTCTCCTACAGGAGACTAGGCTATCCCTGGACGATGCAGAACGGATTAGGGCGAGATGGGTTGGCCAGATGGCTTGCTGCCCGGCAGTAGGTAAGAAACGCGGAGTGATCACCTTGATAAATAGGAACTCCAGGATAAGTATAGAAGATCATCAATGCGATTTAGAAGGGAGAATCCTATTAACACCGCTGAAAAGGGGGGATGAAGACATTCATGTACTCAACATATACGGACCAAACACAGATGACTCCGCCTTCTGGGACAGCATCTCGGGTAGGTTGGAGACACTCCCACAAAATGACCTAACAGTGATGGAAGGTGACTTCAACATGGCGTTATGAAACACTACAGACAGACAATCACAGTGCCATACACTACCCCCGGGGAGGCACAATGTACTCAAAAATGTATGTACCATATTCAATCTGAAAGACACCTGGCGACTCCAGCACCCGGACACGAGAGATTACACTTTTTACTCAAACCCACACAACTCATACAGCAGAATTGACTACATACTGATCACAGCCACACACACACACCTAATAGAGCATACGGACATAGCCACGAGAACTATCTCAGACCATTCCTGTATCAGCCTTTTACTAAGTGGACGCCACAACGAGGATCATCCTCGCAAATGAAAATTCAACAGTGATGTGGTGACAGAACAAAGCAACAGAACTAAAATAGAGATGGCCATGAAACAATACATTAACTTTAATGACACTACAGACACGGACCCAAAAGCCATGTGGGACGCTTTGAAAGCCACAGTTAGGGGAACAATTATGGACATTAAAGGCAAAATGAACAAGAATGCTAAGGCCCAGTTGGACCAACTAGAATCAGACATCAAAAGACTAAAGACATCACATATCTCAGACTGAAAGAACGTAGGGGTCCTTACAGAACTCACAAAGAAGAAATACGAATTCAACAGAATTCTGAGTGAGAGAGTGGGTCTGTGGATAAACAAATTTAAAGCAATAAACCTATGCGAGGCCAACAAAGCTGGGAAGATCCTGGCATCCTACCTAGAACACAAACAACGACAGCATACCATCTCTGCAATCACAGACTCACATAACATCACACACACACAACATAAAGAAATTCTACGCACATTTAGTGTATTCTACCAGGAGCTCTACAATAAAGACCAAACGCTAGACGAAAAGGGCTGCACCGATTACCTTAACAGATTAAACCTCCCAAAAATAACGCCAGAAGACGCTCTCATTTTAGGGAAAGAGATTAGTGCAGCCGAAATTGAGATGGCAGTTAAGTCTCTCAAAGCTAATAAGGCACCCGGGCCGGATGGATACACAGCCACCTTCTATAAAACTTTCATAACCCTGCTTCAGCCCACTATAAAAAAAAAGTTTTTAACCATTGCGAGGGGACAGGGATGGTCTCACGTACCATGTCCAAAGAGAATATTATAGTTATCCCCAAAGAGAGCAAAAATACCCAGTTCCCCCAAAACCACAGGCCTATCTCCCTAATTAACGTTGATTGCAAGATATATGCAAAAATCCTGGCAGCAAGGCTTAGTAAGGTACTTCCACATCTTATAAGCAACACTCAAGTTGGCTTCCTCAGGACTCGCATGTCGCACGACAACACCAGACTTTTATGCCACATTATAGACAGAGCGGCCAAGTTGAACAAGCCTGCAGTGGCGATCGCACTTGACGCAGAGAAGGCTTTTGATAGGGTATTGTGGCATTTCCTAGAACAGTGCATGCAGGCTTTCAACCTGGGTAGCGCCTTCACAAGGAAAGTTATGGCACTATACGATAATCTTACAGCTCGCATAGTGGTCAACGGGGCTGTCTCTGAGCCCTTCAGGCTCCAGAGAGGGACAAGACAAGGTTGCCCCCTGTCTCCCTCACTATTCTTACTAGCACTAGAGCCGCTGATTAAAGACATCGAGACCAATGAAGAGATGAAAGGGTTCGTCATCAATGAGGTCACAATCAAACTAGCAGCATATGCGGATGACATTCTCGTTGTCACGGAAAGCCCTAAAGCCTCCATCATGGCCCTCATGGATTCCATAAACAAATATTCTGAAACATTCCGGCTATAAACTTAACAAAGATAAGTCGGAATGCAAACCTCTCAATTTACACACCACTAGAGACCTATTGGGAGATACGGGTCTCGCTTGGCAAACTAGTTAAATTAAATACCTGGGCATCTACTTTGGCAACGATCTTAAAAACACACTGGAATACAATGAAAAAATGCTGTTGGACAACATAAAGAAGCTGCTTGAGGGTTGGTCGCCGAAATGTATTACGTTGCGGGGGAGGATTAAATAATCAAAATTATGGTAACCCCAATGATCAACTACCTGACTAATATGCTCCCTCTAACCCTCTCTGACGGCTTCCATCGCAAAATAGATAAGATGTTAAATAACTTCATCTGGCGAGACAAAAAAGCAAGGATTAGCCTTAAAAAACTAAGACTGGTGAAAATTCTGGGCGGATTAAACCTGGCAGATTTTAAGACCTTCCAAACGGCCTTTTTGGCAAAACAAGGTAGCTACTGGATTCTACCAGACCAGGAGTACACACCTGCTTGGCTGAAAGTAGAAAGAGCTATACTAAACAACCTCGAACCATTAGCACTTCTAACAGCCAGTAAACATAAAACGTTAGTAAACCCTATACTCACAAACACCAGAAACGCCCTACTGAAGGTAGACCAGAAGTTGGAACATAGAATAATAAATTTGAGATGGGAATCCTTATGGGCAAACAATAAGATAAAATACAAAGGCAAACCGCTCTCTATGAATACGTGGATGAAAACAGGGATTCCCCTTCCCATTCAGCTCGAAGAGGGAGGGAGTCCTACCACTTTCAGCTCGCTCAAAACCAAACACAACATGCCAGATATTGAGCTTTATAATTTCCTAAAAATCAAAACTGCACTGTCCAAAGCGAGACTGTCTAATACCAAGCCTTCAATCATCCAGTATATGTCCAACCTCAATAAAATAGGTCACCAGGTGTCACACATTTATAGACTTCTACGACCGAACACATCGAAACTTAACGAGAAGACACGTAATTACTGGGAATCGCAGCTCGGAGATACACTAAGCGAGAAAGAAACCCAATTACTATGGTCCTCCCCCACACAAAGTAAGATAACCCCGGTACTAGCTCAGACAAAATTCTGGACACTACACAAACTACACTGGACCCCAGCGCGCCTGGCGAACCTAGGATTGAATACAAATGACCAATGCTGGAATTGTAATAGCGGAAGTGGGGATCTGGCTCGCCTCATATATCACTGTCCTAAAGTCAAAGCTTACTGGGAGAAGATGTTTGCCTTTCTAAAAGACATGTTAGGGTGTTCCCTTAAAACTGAGTTTGCCACCCTGGTAACAGCCCCTATTAGGACAGAACCAATCACACAACGGGATAGCGACTTACTCGATCTCCTACTAACAGCAGGTGTAAAAATGGTTCTAAATAAGTGGAAAGACACATCCAAGGCATTGTATAAGGGTTGGCTCAACTGGGTGACGTACCTTAGAGGTGCAGACGCGATGGCCCTACGAGACTCACCGTGGAGACAGCCCGACAGGGGAATGTGGGCATCCCTGGACAAGTATTTAGACCCCTATGAACCTCCATGAAGAAGTCTAGTATAGCGACTTGACTCCAACCTCTCTAGACAATCGCGAGCAAGATTTTCTCTTCTCTCTCTGCTCTGGTCCCTTCTCTCTGCTCTAGTCCCTTCTTCCCTGTTCCTACCTGTGACCCTTTACTAGACTAGAGGGTGAAGGGCAGTCTATAAGGAAACAGAAATAAACAAACTGTACCTCAAACGATACAACCAACAGGCGCTGCCCTGTAACATCACGCGAGACAAGGTGCATGTTATATGTTTTATGTCTTTAGTTTTTTGATTTTTTGTTTTTTGTATATGACAAAATCTCAATAAAATCTTATTGAAATAAAAAAAAGGGAAAAAAAAAGAAATCTGTGTTGAATTTGAGAGGACGGGTCCTGCTGTTTCACTGTAACCAGCTCCCGCTTGTATTGCTCTTGGGCAGTTTGCCAGTTCCCCACACGTATATAGTCTATGGGCAACTTCTGTCCATTGGTGTAACCCTTATCTGTTCAAGGGCTGCACAAGGCTCTCAAAGGTACGAGAGGATTTCTAGGCTTTACATCGAGGGCTGTTCAGTTAACAGGGAGTCGTTCTCAAGGTCATCCCTGACAGATTTGACAGGGTGATTTGCAGCCATGGCATCCTGCTGCAGGAGAACTGTGATAATTGGCTCGACAATATCCCTTTCATTACTCTGCTGCCATTCAGTGCACAGGCAGATGGAGATCTCTATCTATGGTGGCCCCCAAACCCCAAATGAGGCCCAAAATCCTGGTCCTAAGCCCCAGCCCATTGAGGATGAGTCTTCTCATCCTATACCATCAAAGAAACCAGAAGTGTAGACTGTCCTAATTCAAACAAGCACATTCGTGTGGTATTGTCAAAGAATATGGAGTTGTTGAATCATCGGCTGGTTTTAAGGTCAGTTACATGTTGGTGAGATCAGTGGGGATCCTGCCAAGAAGCTGTCAGTTCACCTACACATTCTATATGTATCTGCTCCTCTTACAAGGATCCCTGCTGGATTCCCATACAGGGATCTTCTGTGCGTGTGTGTGATTGTTGCTCCTCATGGCTTTCGGTGCACAGAATGCAGAAAGGTAGGTAACAATAGTGCACTCGCCCAGCATGCTCGCCTTGTGCTGGGCTCATCGTTTTCTTGGTTGAGCATGTTCACAGGACCAGCTTTTGAGCTCCGAAGGGCCCTAGGTGCGCAAGTAGACACCGTAATGGGCTCCAACTCTTGAAAGTCTCTTGAAGTTCCTAGTTGTTCTCCAAGGATGTTTGAGAATTCTGAAACAGAGTCTTAATATTGAAGACTTCTAGGAGCTGCGCTGTGGGTAAAAAGAGTACCCATGGTCTTATACTTTGCAGTTTAAAATTTCTTGACCACTTTCGGCCAAGTGTATCCCATTCAAACAGGTTTGTATACTGTTTTTATTGCTGGTAAATTCTAGTTTCTTTAATCTTTACCTGGCCATGGGCGCTGAAGGAGAAAATACTCACTTTTATAGTCAGGCCATGCTCGCTCTTTCTTTCTAGCATTCATGCAGTCGCTCTTTCTTCTACGTGTTGCCAGCTGGTCTTGCTACTGTGGATAGTCCTGGATTTTCGTGGGGTGGCTTGAAAGCATCACTCTTAAGGGACAGTATCTAATAAAGTACTCCAAAACGTAAAATAGAGCTGCCGCCAAACAGGTAGTATGCACGCAGCAAGCAGGGCAACATTACACACACCAGAAAGAGAGTACTATGTATACCCATGGCCGTAATACCTAGGGCACACATCTACAACTGCAACACAGGTCTTTGTAAATAAGGGTGAGTTTGAAAAAATAGGTGACTCAATTAAGGCAAAAACCCCCAAAAAGACAAGGACGATGCAAGGTAGTCTTGGAGGCGTGCAACCCTCCTACCCAAGCCACTAAACTCGAAGCAATACTGTATTGTTAACCTTAACGAGGAAAAAATATAATTATTAGTATTTTTAGGTCTCGCCTGACCCAGCGCATGCGCTGGTCTGGCGAGACTTTTAGTAAGGGCTTCAGAAAATGCTACCATGGC
Organism: Triturus cristatus; assembly: GCF_964204655.1. Classification (NCBI taxonomy): domain Eukaryota; kingdom Metazoa; phylum Chordata; class Amphibia; order Caudata; family Salamandridae; genus Triturus; species Triturus cristatus. Next base: position 1,154,821,086 of record NC_140594.1, read on the forward strand.
CGGCCTAGAGCTACAGTGCATGTGCGCTGGCGCCCGCTTACGAGGGGAGGTGCCATATGGCTTTCCTCCTCATGCTCATTAAGCACATCGCTCGCCGCGCTTGATCGCGATCGCGATCACTTTCACTTTTGTGGTCGCGCGGCAGTACAACAGTGTAACAGTATAGTATGTGGTAAATTTCCCTCAACTAAGCTTCTTGGTGCTATACGTTTTCTGCGTTAGCTCTAATAATGTGACGTCACCGCATACAGAACTCGGACGCATTCCAGAGTGCATAACTGTGCCTCTTGGGGGGCTGGTACTGAGAAAAGGGCTCATGAAAACCTTTGTCCTGCATCAGTCGTTAAGTATAAAATGAAACGAAAGCCAGAGTATTTATGCCTAGGAAATGGTTCAGAGATCATATCCATGTGGTGTGGAACCATTATGCTGCATGGAGCATCAAACTCGAAACCAAAGGGCCACATTCCTGTAAGCAGTTACATTTGGGACTATTTAAAGCTTCTTTGCCATACCATCAGCATGTCACTGTCAACTCAGTTCCATGTCGAATGTTTTTGCTGGTTTCAGCTTCTTCAGTAAGGAATGGGTGTTGGCCATTGGAGCAAGTGTCAGGCAAGGAAAGTGGATGGACTGCTGTAGAAATGGTTTATGCTACACTTGCTGGTTTACTGTAGGTAAAAAATGTAATTAACATTCTGACCACGGAAACTGCCTTTACAGTTCCGAAAATGCATGCACTCTACATGAATGACTTTGAGCTACTGGCTATATGCCTCCTAACCAGAGCTAAGGCTATACTCTCAGAATAGAAAATGCTAGACTTTTAGTAAGGGCTTAAAAAAATGCTACCATGGCCGGCCTACAGCTTGCGTGCATGTGCGTGGGCGCGCGCTTTCGAGAAGAGGCGCCATATGGCTTTCCTCGTCATGCTCATTAAGCGCATCGCCCGCCGTGCTTGATCGCGATCACTTTCACTTTCGCGGCCGCACGGCCACTTTGCTGTTCTCAGTGAGCCAGTATTTTCACAGCCGCGTGGCCGCGTTACTTTTACGGCCATGCGCCTTCTCCTCGTGTTATCTGTGCCTCTCCTCCTGTTATCCCTGGCACGAGCGGCACCCCGTTTCTTCTTGTCTTTCTATTCTCCGTCCTTTTTGGTTCTCTGTATCTCTCCTAACCTGCGATCTTCCCTCTCTCTCACCTTTATCCCACCCCCTGAACTTTCTTCCTGCACACCGTCATTCATAACATTTTAGTGTCTCTTCGCTGCTTTGTGAACCTTCCCCTCTTCACAACGCCCCTCCCCTTTACCTCCTTTTTGCTCTTCTTATCTCACTTTTCTTTCATGGCTCCGTTGTGATCCCTTCTTCCTCCCTCATTTTCGTCCACCTCTCCTCCCCTTCCTCTTGCACACACCTATTTCCTATTGATCCCTGTCTTCCCTTCAACCCCGTCTCACCCCGCGCTTCTCCACATCTGTCGTTCTTTCCCCTCCAGCATCAGATTTCCTTGAGCTCCTTTTTTTTCCACCTGTTCTCCTTTTCGCCTCTTCCCCTTCCACTCTCTCCCCATTTCACCCACTCACTTAGCCCCCCTCTCTTTCGCCTCCTCGCCCCTCTGAGCTCCCCTTCTCTCCTGCTTGTCGGCCTCCCCTTGTCCGCCTCTTTATATTCCTTTTCCCCTTTGCCCCCACCTGTTTTCCCGCTGCTGACCCTGCACCCCCTTCTCGCGGCCTCTCTGCACACCCGGCCTCTTCCTTCCAGTCACATATGCTCCCTCTGGCCTCTCTTTTTCCTCGTTCCTCGATATCTCTCCAAGGCCTTTCTCTCACCCACTTTCTTCTTCCCCCATGCCTCATTTACCCACCTGCTCACTGTCTCACTCCCTGACTGCATCGGTTTCATCCTCAGTCACTTTCTCTCACGTCTCCCCTTTTCACAAGCCCCATCCCTGTCTCTCTCTCTCGCTCCCTAATGCCGTCTTTTTCCAACATATTTACATCTCTCTTACCCCTCCCCGCCTTGAAACCCTCCTGCTCGCCCCTTTTCACCAGAGCCCCCTTTTGAATCTCTCTGCAGGTTATGCCACAGATGATGGATTAGATAGCAAATGGACAAATTATGTGGAAAACGCCAAAGACGCAGAGTACCATAATATTAGTGGCCCTGTCTACAAAATTGCTGTGGCATCTGTTTGACTTAAAGGCCAAGCTGCAAAACAATATCTCTGCCAGCTTGATAGATTATACTCTTGGAGAGCAAGCACTTTTCTGCGCGATCAAAACATGCATTACTGCCCACCAAAATGTGTGCAGAGATGTATGCAGTACTCCCGAAAGCTCTTTCTGCGGTTAATTACATTGTGATGACACCTGCACTGTCAAGCGAGACCTAAAAAGGCAACCGGGTTAATGCAAGTGTTTAACACCTTTCTATGGAACTTAGTACTGTACACTCATCCCAACAGGTATAGCCATTCCTCCTGTGTAAAAGCAACGCAATCGTACATAAAGTCTTTATCCAGATTAATTTCAGAAAATCAAAAGCTCACTGGCAGAGGATCACAACTGATACATTACAAGGAAGAGACCCCAATTTCAGATTAAAGGCACAGAAATGAGGAATACCACTAATTATCAAAACATCAACCAACTGCTAAAGGTTTTATGAGACCTTAAGCGTAAGTCCTGCAGGGACAGCAGTCTAATGAAGAGCCTGCTCAGTGACAAAACAACTATTACTGCGCTAGCACCAGTGCCGTTTGCTCGGCATCCATTTTGAGGGAGGGGCGCAGTGTCTTACTACAAACTGCATCAAAACGAATCAAGAGCGGTAGACAAGGCGTGGGGGTTGGAAAGGGCGGTTGGAACCGGCGGCAGAGGAATACGCAGGGGGGATTCTGTGTCAGTGTTTCTTCAGCAGCAGCACAAAGAATCTGTGTTATAAGGCGCCATTATCAATAACAGGCGGTACCACCAGCCCTGGCTGCGCTCCATGACAGCGAGCACACTGTCAGGACTGCGTAATCCAGTCCGCGAAATACGCAAACTCAGTCCCCAGTTGGTGAAATATTCCTGAGAGTACTCCAATTTAGATCAGGAAAGGACTTATTCATGAAGGATCTTCTTATTTCCTAGATTAGTCTAGGTTATTATCTCGCGGTATTCCAAGATGGCCGCCGATGATGTCATGATGCCATTCGAGGTTAGCAGTCTAGTGGTTGATCTTTTCTTCTCACGCAGCTGTGCTCGCAATTGCCCGCGCGGCAAACTGCGCACTTCAACTGTTTACCTGAGGAGTTCGGTCGCAGTTCCTTTGGCGGCGAATCACCAGGGTTTACAGGGTCCGGTTTCGTGAGTAAGAGTATATTAATCCTGAAACTTCGGCTTCCGCTGCAGCGGAAGGTAAGACTGTCATATCTTACTAATTTTAGAAACTCGTGAAATTCTAGTTGAAGGCTCAGACTCGGCCTTGAATTGTGAACATTACTGGAGTAGTCTCATGAAGGGAAGCGCAAGGTTCATGTCCAGTCAGTCATCACTTAGCGCTACAGTCAACTTGAAGTAAGGAAGTATTTCCTTTTCCAGAGTAGTCCATTTTCGATATTGGAAAAGAAAGGCATTCATTAGAGACTGTGAGAGAATAAGATTGAAGTCAAGACCAATGAACATTTGAATGTATGTGTTCTTATATATATATATAAAAGTACTTACCAACTAACGAAGACCTCCTCATCTGCTGGAATTCATCTGAAGACAGGACAGTACAGGAACTTCTTCTGTAAATAGAAAGAGAGACCAAATATATACAAAGTATTCATTTAAGGTTGCAAGGTAAACACATCGCAAGGCCAGAGAATTGAATGGGATTTAGAAATTAATAGAGTATAGAATAATTAGTGTTTTACCTCAACAGAGTCCTTTAACATCTGAGATAGAAGAGAGGCAACCAAACAAGAGAAGAGATAGCCACTTAGTTGAGACAGGTAAATACAGTGGTTTTAGTTGATAAGAATTTAGATAAGTTTGTATGAGAATTACATGTAGATTTGTTCTGCAGGAAGGAGTCTACTTAGAAGAAGCAATCCTGTCAGCAGAGCGAGAAGCATCCAGCTAGTAGAAGCAATCCTGTCTAAAGAAGCAAGACGTGGCGTTTTTCTCTTTTCTTCCAATTCCCCTTTCCCCCCCTTGGGTTGCCTAGGTTCGCATATATTAATATATTGTGTGCTGAGCCTGGGCAACTGGGTAGGGAAATTGTGGAACAGTCATCGGCTCCTGCGGAAGTCTAGCCTTTTTGGGACAGGTACTTGACAGATTGAAGTGCCCGCTCAAAATACTTCCGCCTGGGCAGGATGGCAGAGGGATTCGATGTCAAGGCCCTAGCTACAGTGTTAGAGAGTATTCAAGTACAACTAGGTGAGGCAATGTTGGAGAACAAGTCCTTGCGTGAGGAGGTTAGGAAGTCCAGTCAGGAAACTCTATTTTTACGTCAAAGGGTGGAAGAATTGTCAATAGTGCAGTCTCTGGATCAAAGGAAACTAAATCTCAGTCTTTTGATCCTGCTCCCTCAGCCGCAGAACTCACCACTCAGGTTATTCATGCCATATCACCCACTATTTCCCTAGCTGCTCCAGAAAGATTTAGTGGGGATCCCCATAAGGCGCAAATATTCCTTACACAGTGCTCCTTACATTACCTCTGTAGACCCATCATTTTTAAGGAGGATCAGTCTAAGGTGGCGTTCATGTTGTCCTACCTGAGTGGAGACGCAGCAGCTTGGTCGATGCCATTGGTTAACAACAATGACCCAATTCTGTATAATTTTGATGAGTTTAAACAAGAATTTTTGCGGATATTTGATAGAAGAGCTGTTTCACAAACTACAGACAATGAACTCTTGGATTTGAAACAAGGGAACAGAGAGTTGGTGGCGTATTTAGCGCAATTTAATAAGTTAATAGTTGAGACTAACTGGCCAGAATCCAAGAGAGCTTCAATTTTTTATCGGGGCCTCAAGGATGAGATAAAGATTGGTCTGGCGCAAATCCCTAAACGACCCACCGATGTTTCTGAACTAATTGATTTGGTATTACAAATTGACCAACGACAAAGTGAAAGAAAGAGTGAGCGGAGAAAAGATGTCAAGTATTTCCCTCCTCGATTTGACCGAGTCAAATTTGAAGGCATAAAGAGCAAGGAAGTTTCAGTCGATGAAGAACCCATGCAAATCAGCTCCGTGCGAGGGCCCTCTCCTCGGAATGTGAAACAAGTGCAAAGCTTCATTGGTTTCGCCAATTTTTACCGGCGCTTTATTGAAAAATTTTCTGAGAAGGTTTCTCCGCTAACCCGGCTGCTCAGGAAAGGAGTGAGTTTTGATTGGACCAATGAAACTGAGGAAGCCGTCAGTAGACTAAAGAGAATTTTAACCACAGCGCCGGTGCTTCGGCATCCCAATCCTGAAGAGCCGTTCTTTGTTGAGGCTGATGCTTCCAATTTGGCGGTGGGCAGAATTTTATCTCAGAGGGACAAGTCCACCGGTCAGCTTCATCCTGTAGCTTACCGGTCTAGAAAGTTAACCCCTGCTGAGTTAAATTACTCTATTGCCGATAAGGAGTTGTTGGCAGTCAAGGACGCTTTTCAAGAATGGAGGCACTACTTGTTTGGCACTCGACATGAGGTTACAGTGTTCACAGATCACCGAAATCTTCAGTTTTTAAAGTCCGCTCGAACCTTAACTCCCAGACAGTTGCGTTGGTCTTTGTTTTTTGCGGACTATAATTTTGTTTTAACTTACAAACCTGGATCAGCAAATGGAAAGGCAGATGCTCTATCACGTCTAGATGTAGGAGAAGATACTCCGATTCTGGAAAAAGAGTTGATAATTCCACCGGAGAAAATTATTGGGGTGATTTTGTTTCCAGAGTTTGAAGAACAACTAAATCAAGTTTTTGCAATTTTAAATCTTGCAGATTGGGTCAAGGAGGATGGAGATCGAGAGATCCGAAATGGTAGACCCTATTTCAAAGGAAGACTTTATGTTCCCAATGAAGAATTACAAAATAAGATCATCCAACATTTTCATGATGATATGTTAGCTGGACACAAAGGAGTGAAGAAGACTTTGGAACTGGTTCAGCGAGAGTTCTGGTGGCCGTCCATGGAAACTCAGGTGGGACAACATGTTGCCTCTTGTGAGCAGTGTTTGAAGGGGAAGTCAGTTCGAATGGCTCCACAAGGTTTACCACTACCAGTTCCCCCAGCTCCTTATCCTTGGCACACTGTTTCCATGGATTTCATCGTAGAACTACCTTCTAGCCAGGGCCTTCTCAGTCATTTGGGTAGTGGTAGATCATTTCACTAAAATGAGTCATTTCATTCCGCTTAAGCAAATTCCTAATGCTTCTCAGTTAGCCACTTTGTTCACCCAACATGTAGTTAAGACTCATGGTATTCCTAGGGTGGTAATTTCTGACCGGGGTCCTCAATTTATCTCTCATTTTTGGAGGTCATTTTTGAAGAGATTAAATATTGACTCTCGTTTGTCTTCCAGTTTCCATCTTGAGACTGACGGTCAAACGGAAAGGGTAAATCAGGAGTTGAAGCAATATTTGCGTCTATTCCTGATGGATCATGAGGGGGAATGGCCAGATATAATTTGGGCAGCTGAGTTTGCTTATAATAATGCTGAACATTCCTCTACTGGTTACTCCCCTTTCTATTTAAACTCTGGCAGACATCCAAACACTTTTGTAGGCCGACAGGAGAGTGAGGTCCCTGCAGTGGAGGAAGTAATTCAGAATCTCCGTAAAGCTTATCAACAAGCTACTGAAAATGTAATCAAGGCTAAAGCCTCTTACAAGAGACATGCAGATAAGAAGAGGCGCCCCAGTCCAATATTTGAGTCAGGGGAGGAGGTTTGGGTTTCTACACAGAATCTACGATTAAAGGGGAACCGAAAGTTTCAACCCAGGTACATTGGTCCCTTTCAAGTAGAAAAGATGCTGAATCCAGTTAGTGTTAAGGTGCGGATCCCTCTGAGACTCAAGATTCATTCAGTTTTTCATGTCTCCCTACTAAGAAAGAGCCCGCTGAATTTGAGGAAGAAAGGTCCCTCCAAGCCTCTCCAAGTCCAGTCTGGGGAGGAGTTTGAAGTCAAGCGAATTCTGGACTCTAGAGTCAGGCGAGGAAAATTGTTCTATCTGGTGGACTGGAAGGGTTTCGGTCCTGAAGAGAGAAGTTGGGAACCATAGGACAATTTGCATGCTCAACGATTGATCTGAGAATTTCATTGTAGATACCCTAAGAAGCCCAAGGGTGATGAAGGAGGGGTTTTGGTGAGGGGTACTGTCAGGACTGCGTAATCCAGTCCGCGAAATACGCAAACTCAGTCCCCAGTTGGTGAAATATTCCTGAGAGTACTCCAATTTAGATCAGGAAAGGACTTATTCATGAAGGATCTTCTTATTTCCTAGATTAGTCTAGGTTATTATCTCGCGGTATTCCAAGATGGCCGCCGATGATGTCATGATGCCATTCGAGGTTAGCAGTCTAGTGGTTGATCTTTTCTTCTCACGCAGCTGTGCTCGCAATTGCCCGCGCGGCAAACTGCGCACTTCAACTGTTTACCTGAGGAGTTCGGTCGCAGTTCCTTTGGCGGCGAATCACCAGGGTTTACAGGGTCCGGTTTCGTGAGTAAGAGTATATATTAATCCTGAAACTTCGGCTTCCGCTGCAGCGGAAGGTAAGACTGTCATATCTTACTAATTTTGGAAACTCGTGAAATTCTAGTTGAAGGCTCAGACTCGGCCTTGAATTGTGAACATTACTGGAGTAGTCTCATGAAGGGAAGCGCAAGGTTCATGTCCAGTCAGTCATCACTTAGCGCTACAGTCAACTTGAAGTAAGGAAGTATTTCCTTTTCCAGAGTAGTCCATTTTCGATATTGGAAAAGAAAGGCATTCATTAGAGACTGTGAGAGAATAAGTCAAGACCAATGAACATTTGAATGTATGTGTTCTTATATATATATATAAAAGTACTTACCAACTAACGAAGACCTCCTCATCTGCTGGAATTCATCTGAAGACAGGACAGTACAGGAACTTCTTCTGTAAATAGAAAGAGAGACCAAATATATACAAAGTATTCATTTAAGGTTGCAAGGTAAACACATCGCAAGGCCAGAGAATTGAATGGGATTTAGAAATTAATAGAGTATAGAATAATTAGTGTTTTACCTCAACAGAGTCCTTTAACATCTGAGATAGAAGAGAGGCAACCAAACAAGAGAAGAGATAGCCACTTAGTTGAGACAGGTAAATACAGTGGTTTTAGTTGATAAGAATTTAGATAAGTTTGTATGAGAATTACATGTAGATTTGTTCTGCAGGAAGGAGTCTACTTAGAAGAAGCAATCCTGTCAGCAGAGCGAGAAGCATCCAGCTAGTAGAAGCAATCCTGTCTAAAGAAGCAAGACGTGGCGTTTTTCTCTTTTCTTCCAATTCCCCTTTCCCCCCCTTGGGTTGCCTAGGTTCGCATATATTAATATATTGTGTGCTGAGCCTGGGCAACTGGGTAGGGGAATTGTGGAACAGTCATCGGCTCCTGCGGAAGTCTAGCCTTTTTGGGACAGGTACTTGACACACGCGAGCGGAAGGGCAGAGTGGCAATTGTGTAACGTAGCCGGTGCTCATGTAAAGCGCTCCAATACCTTCGGGTCCAGTTCACGCTATATAAATCTGCAAAAATAAAAAACGTTACACAAAAGTGGCACCTACGTGGCATAGTCACACACACGTGCGATGACATACATTGGATAATTAAAGTCCTCGCTATTACCTGAGATCTACGTTCTGAAAGTGGTTTTGCAAACAGGAGCTTTCGGTTAAGGTTTAGGAATTTTTGCCGATGGCTCTTTCAGTTTTCACAAAATTGTTGTTGGGTAGCACTATCGAGAGTAAAATTATCGTTTGGTTTTACGAGGTCAAAGGATACTAAAACTCAAATTATTCCCATTGCGATTTCGAAGATATGTTTCTTTGAATTTTTAACTTTTAAATGTGAACTTCTAGTCTTCGTTTGGACAAAGTGAAGTTAACTCGTTATGCCGCTCTGTTGTCTACATCCGCGGTCTACTTGTTTGCTTGAGCAGTCAGCTAATCAGAGCTAGGCAGCAGTAATCGCGTACTGAGTGCTGGCATGCTGTATTTGGCGTGGGATGGCAGAGGTGGAATCTGTGCGGTGGTGTCTGAGGGACTTCTCTCTCGATGCTCGGGGTGAGGCCACATTGATTGTCAGTCAGCTGTGGGTCAGGGAAGAGTCCTTCCCCGACCCCGCAAGAGATACGAATAAACACAAGAACGTCCCTGTAAAAAAAAAAAAAAAACATGCCCACCAGTGTAAAAGGGACGGGGCTTAAAAAAGAGAAAGAAGCGAAAAAACACATCCCCGAATCCAAATAAGACGGGGCTTGAATTGACAGACAAAGCTCTTCTCCAATGGCTGACCAGCATTTAAAAGGCCAGAAAATGGAGAAGAGGGGCGGGTTCAAGCCCCACCACTGGAAAACATAAAATCTCGATAGCGAGACTGCGCAAGCGCAGCCTTCGCTAGCAGAGACCTAAAAAGGAGTGTTTTTAGTTTCCTCCTGAATGGGACGATGACAGGTTCTTTACTAAGGCTAGCGGGTAGCTTGTTCCAGAGTTGGGGGATCATTGTGGAACAAGCTCTGCCCCCTTTAGAAGAGAATTTTAAAACGGGGGCAAGCCAGCAGGCCAGCATCTGAGGAGTGGAGGGACCGTCCTGGTACATAGCTTACCAGACGGTCCCTGATCTAAGCTGGGGCCTGGCCGTGGATAGCTTTATGGGCTATGCATAGCCCTTTGAACATGGTTCTTTGCCTAACCAGGAGCCAGTGCAACTGCTGCAGTAGGGGGCTGGCGTGCGCCCGCCTTGGGAGTCTGAAAATCAATCTGGCAGCATCATTCATGACTACCTGAAGTTTCGTTAGCAGCTTCTCCGAGAGGCCCATGTTCAGGGAATTACCATAGTCTAGACGTGACACGATCATTGCTGACACTACCATCTGGAGGGCCGTAAATGAAAGGAGGGGGGCGAGTCGTTGTAGCTGTCTTAACATGCCCACATATGTTCCTAGCACGGAAGATACCTGGTGAGCTATGGAGAACGTGGCATCGAATTTTATGCCAAGGACCTTTACCACTTGGGCTGGTTTGGGGCTAGTGCCAAGCTCTTGTGGCCAAAAGAGGTCGCACCAAGGATTATTGTCCGTGGTGACTGCCAGGACCTCAGTTTTATCCGGGTTAATTTTAAGGGAAATGGCAGTCATCCAGTTGACCGTGTACTTTAGGATATTCTGCACCCACCCGTGGGCCGTGGGGGAGTTGTCAATCTGGATGATAATTTGGGTGTCATCTGCGTAATTAAAAACTTGGCACTCCATGCGGCTCAGTGCAGCCACCAGAAGCTGAAGATAGGCATTGAAGAAGAGGGGGGACAATGCCGAACCCCGGGGGACCCCGCACGAGAGTTGGCCGGTGTTGGACATCTGATCAGCTAGTTGGACCCATTCGGATCGGTCTGACAAGAAGGACCAAAGCCACTGGAAAGCCATCCCCTGGATGCCCAACTCCGAAATTCGTGACCAGAACTGGCTATGATTGACCGTGTCGAATGCCGCGGACAGGTCCAATAGGACCAGGGCGCAATGCTTCCTGTTGTCGGCCATGGTCCTAAGTTCATCTGTCACTGCCAGCATTACCAGTTCTGTACTGTGATGGGCCCTAAACCCTGCCTGTTTTATTTGGAGTAGCTGATTTACCTCTATGTGGAGTGATAGGGTTTCCAGCACATGCTGTTCCAGCTCCTTTGCCAGAAAAGGGAGCTGGGAGATGGCCCTAAAGTGCTTACGGTTCTTTGAATCAGCCCCAGCTTTTTTCAGCAGGGGAATGACTCTCGCCTCCTTAAAGTTGGTGGGGACCTGGCCAGTTTCAAGTGAACAATCTAGCAAGCTAAGAGCCTCGCTCTCTACCACGGGAGTGCCATTCGAAACACCTTGGGGGGACAGGGATCCGCTGGTGACCCTGATTTGACTCGGCCCATTAAGTGATTCAGAGAATCGTGATTTAGCTTTGGGAGGACGGTGAGGGGTCTGTCATATGCAAATGGTTTGAGGTCCACCGACGGGGGGCAGTGTACGACGGGGGTGCGGTAGCTGTCCGTCAGGAGGTCATTTACTTTAATGAGGAAGTAGGGCTGGAACTTATTGCAGTCTTCAAGACAGACAGGGGGTCCAGTTCTGCCGACTGCCTCAAGTCCTTTAAAATCCGAAAAGTTTCTTGTGTTTGTTGTCGGCAGCCAGAATTCTAGACTCATAGTATTCAGCTATCCTGGCTATAATTGCATTTTTATAGGCTGTCAGCACAGTTTTGTATTTGGACAGAGCCTCTGGGTCATATGCTTTACGCCAGGCTCTCTCGTACCAACCTGACATATGATCGCATAGAGACAAACAAAGAACTAACCTGACATATGATCGCATAGAGACAAACAAAGGACTAACCTGACATGATTGCATCGAGACAAACAAAGGACTAACCTGACACACGATCGCATAGAGACAAACAAAGGACCAACCTGACATATGAACGCATAGACACAAACAAAGAACTAACCTGACATATGATCGCATAGACACAAACAAAGGACTAACCTGACATTTGAACGCATGGACACAAACAAAGGACTAACCTGACATATGATTGCATAGAGACAAACAAAGGACTAACCTGACATATGATCGCATAGAGACAAACAAAGTTAAATCATCATTCCGGATGTATCGGAGTCTTCCTACTTCATCAGAGAGTGATTATCACTCTCTAGGGTGAATCCCGAACCCACGGCTTAGATCTATCCTTTAAGATTCCGCATGGATTTGTTTCCTTTCCAGTGGGGAAACGCAAGCTCCGCGGCCTGACTGTCCATGTGACGGGACCTCTGAGCAGTCAGGTCTCCACATTATCATATTCTGTGGATTATATAAACAGGAAAGAGCGAGGTGCATATGACCGGTTTTGAGACAGTGTAACTTCAGACAATGCAGGGCGGCCTCAGATTTCTTAAACTCCTCAATCCCGTCATCAGTGATGCTGAAGCTAACTTTCCCTGGGCCTGTACCAAGAAGAGGAAGCGTTTTAATTGTTTGTAGAATACTGAGATGTGCTTGGAATTGTATGATATTTAAACTGTAATATTTGATGAATCTTATGTTTTATCGCTGCTTTGTGCTTTTATGATCTTTCGTTTTTATTCAAGAGCGAATGAAGCTTTATGACCTGAACCTGGGCGCGTGCCCACCGACCTCCTAGCTTCCTGTGCCTCTCAGACCAGCTCGTGCCCTGTACACTCTCCCTTGTTTTATCGCCCAGGAGAGCCCACCCTTTCTCCATTACTGCTTTTACACCAATGCCTTTCCCACTCCTTAGAGTCTTGTCTTCGAATTCTCCTTGACCTTTCTGCAGCCTTTGACACTGTCAATCACAACACTCTCCTTAACACTCTTCAACAGAGAATGGGCATGGAGGGCACTGTGCTTAAATGGTTTGCCTCCTTCCTCGCTGATAGATCCCAAATGATTAAAATAGCGAACAGTCTTTCTTCTCCTTTGGCGGTCGGTCAAGGTGTTCCTCAAGGCGCAGCCAATGTAAGTCCCGCAAACAGGGAGTGATAGAAGATCTCTTCGGGACCTTGCAAAGGAGCCGAGCGGCAGAATTCTGCACCAGCTGGAGCTTCTTGCGTACCTCTTGTGTGCAACCCAGATATAGAACATTGCCATAATCAAGGCGAGAGGTTACAAGAGCCTGAACCACGGTGCGTCTTGTTGGAACAGGAAGAAGCCAAAGAATTTTTCGAAGCCACCTTAAGATTGTAAAACAGGTGGCTGAAATGCTAACAGCCTGTTGGCGCATTGACATAGAATCATCCAGCAAGAAGCCCAGGTTGCGTACCTGCGTAACCGGTTGAGGTATCGGACCCATTGCCAGGGGCCAGTGCTTCGGGCCCCAAAGATGTTTATCTTTGCCCAGTTTAACTAACTCAGTTTTATCACCATTGAGTTTTAACAGGTTAGCCTGCATCCACCCAGCCACACGGCCAAGTGCCTTCTGGAGTATAGATGAGGAACATTCCTTGTTAGAGGAGAGAGAAAAGATAATCTGCGTGTCATCAGCATAAGAATAAAGAAATAATCCTGCCTTCTCCACTATGGAGGCCAGGGGTCTTACATAGATGTTAAAAAGCATAGGACTTAGTGTAGACCCCTGAGGAACCCCATAAGCAGTTGTACGAATGGAGGAGGAGCAGCTTGATGAACAAACCTGAAATGAGCGCTGGTGCAGGAACGAGGCTAGCCAGGCCAAAGCAGGCCCAACCACCCCAGCCTTATTTAATGCGGTGATGAGAATAGAATGTGACACCGTGTCAAAGGCGGCGCTCAAGTCAAGTAGTATCAGCGCCATGGTTTCGCCTTGATCCAGATGACTACGCAGCGTCTCAGTAACCCCCAGTAAGGCAGTTTCCGTGGAAAAATTCGCCCGGAAGCCTGACTGAGAGGAACGCAGATAACCTGTTGCCTCTATGTGTGCCGTTAAATGAGTATTAACATGCTTCTCCAAAATTTTTGAGAACATGGGTAAAAGGGAGATAGGCCGAAAGTTGGCAAAAATTTTGGGGTCCGCCCCAGGTTTTTTCAAAAGGGGAATCACCATGGCCCTCTTCCAGTCAGTGGGAACAGTAGACTCCCGAAGAGAGGCATTAAGCAGTTCTTGAATCACCAAAAGGGGGGCTGGTGCAAGCTGTCCCAGAATAGTAGGAGGCATGGGATCTAAAGGGGAGCCAGATTTCACCTTAGAAAGACACCGACGAAGGGACTCTTGGTCTAGTAATGGCCATTCAGAGATCACTTCCTTGGGAGAAGGGCTCTCCCCATATGTAATGGGAGAAGGCTCATTTCCAGATAGTGGTGTATTAACTGCCAAGGAATTATGGATGGTTTCGACTTTAGTAATAAAGAAGTCAGCGATCTCATTACATTGAGATTCATCCAGTATTGGGGGGGCTGGAGAAGTATCTGCCCCTGCCAACTTTTTTATCATAGAAAAAAGAGCTTTAGGGCGATTGGTGGCCTTAGAGATGGATTCAGCGATAAAAGTCCCTTTCGTCTTCCTACAGGCTGAATGATAATTTTTTAAAGCTGCCCTGTAAATTAATTTACTCTCTACTGAGTAGGTTTTCCTCCAACACCTTTCCAGGTGTTTGCACTTAACCTTCATTATTTTGAGATCCTGCATAAACCATGGAGCAGGGGGCAAATGTACATGGGGACGGTTGGTGCACAGAGGAAGATGGCCATCAGTTGTAGAAGATAGCCAGTGTGACACCTCTAGGTTCAAAGAGGATAAAGGGCCAAATGTATCTGGGCATAAAGATGTTAGATCAGCGTTGAATTTTTCCAAGTTCAGTTTCGACCAAGCTCTAAATTTAGTAGCATTGGGAGGAGGGGCCGGAGGAACGCCACTAACTGATGTAAACCTAAATTGAACGGCAAAATGATCAGACCAGATAAGGGGGAGGGGTGAAGTACTACAATCCAGCGAGATATTAGATAAAACTGGATCAAGTAGATGTCCTGCCTGGTGGGTAGGTCCCTGATTGCATAATACTAGATTAATTGCCGCACAGTCGGCAAGGAACGTTTTACTCAATTTGTCATTGGTGTCTTCTAAATGAAGATTAAAATCACCCAAAATAACAAAGTTAGCCGCCTTCAGAACATAAGGAGCAATCAGCTCTGAAAAAGAGGAAAGCCACTGAGTGGGTTTATCTGGGGGACGATAAAGGAGAATCCCTGACAAGGTAATATGGGGTGAAAGTGCAAGTTTAAACAGCCCCGCTTCACAATCTGGAAAAGGCAAGGCTTCTATCCGGCATGTGTAGGTGTCTTTAAATACAATTGCAATCCCGCCACCTCTCCCCGAACTGCCATCTATTCTCAATATAACATAGCCCGGCGGGAGAGCACTGGCCACATCTGCGCAGGAACTGGCATGAAGCCAAGTTTCTGTGAGAAACAAAGCGTCCGGGAGAGCGGTGCTTAGGAGATCGAATATATGTTCCTTGTGTTTTGAGAGAGACCTACAGTTGATGCTCCAGAAATTAAAAGTGGTGCTTATTGACCCCCGTGAATCTTTTGCTATAGAGGGTACAACTTGTGTTATGTCTCTCTTACAGTTAAATGAGAAATCACAACCTGAGCAGCTGGTCAGAGGTCCGACTGACAAGTCACACGGCATGCCAATGCATTCCTTACCCCGTAAGTTGTACAATTCCTCAGCAGAGTATGTGAGGCGTACCCTGCCATCCCCCTTATCAGAGACATAGGGGCAGATCTATGTCGGAGATGCGCCACTTTTACGCCGCCGTTGCGTCACTTTTGTGACGCAGCGGCGGTGTAAACCCTGCGCCACGTTGCGCCATATTTACATCGTGACGCATCTATGGAGATGCGTCACGATGTAAAGCCCTGCGCCACGTAAAACCTGCGTCAGGTTTCACGTGGGCGTGTCGACATAGGGGGGGGCGTTCCGTCGCAGGAACGCCCCTGAAAAGTGACTCAGTCAAATCTATAAGATTTGACTGAGTCACTTTCCCAACGCTGATGCGCCAAAACCCTGCGCCTGCTTGAAACAGGCGTAAGGCTTGACGCACCATGTTAGGGATAGGGTTGGTTGGAACAGTGCTGGAGTTGCGTCGCGCTTGCGACGCAACTGAAGCACTGCGCCAACCTTACGCCATTGGATGCGTCACGCATCTGTTTATTCCTGCGCCATGATGCGCCGCATTATAAATGCGGCGCATCATGTGTGGCGCAAGGGTAAACTTGCGTGACGCATCATTCCTGGCGCATCCTTGCTGATTTGCAGGGATGCGCCAGGCAACATAAATCTGCCCCATAGTTTCCGGCCGCTGGGCGCTCAAGGGCGCGGACGGGCGCAGACGGGCGCAGACGGGCTTGCCTCTGGCGCGCCATCGGCGCGCCCGCTGCGCGCTAGCATCAGGTGAAATTAATAGCAGCCGGTGGAGCAGGGGGCGTGGCCTAGTGTGGAAGCAACCCACCAACCACCTTCGCGAATTAGGAGCGAGTGATTGTGGGCGTCTTCCCAACACGGCACCGGTAACAACAAATGTTTCCCACCTATTCCCCCTACAGCCTCACACAACAAGCGTTTCTAGAAGCCAGTTAAAAGGAAATGAGGAGCAAAGTTCTTCTTGTGGAAGCTCTCCTCCTGCCCTCCCCGTTCGTGCACCTGTGCCCACTCCCCTCATACCACTCAGTGCCCTGTAGACTGTCCTTGGGTGTACTGCCCAAGAAAACAACCCCTCCTGCACCACCCGCCCCCCTTTTGCACCAATGCCCCTCCGCTCCTTACCCCGCCCCGCGTCCCTCATTCCAGCCAGTGCCCCCGGATCACGGTCGCGCTGCCCAGGAGCACACCTCTTCCGTGCTCCGTGGGGCATAGCCGGGAGTTGGCTCCATCCCTCACGTCGCATTCCTCCAGGGGAGGCCGCCGCTTTCTCATTAGACAAACAAAGCACCTTTATTGTCCCCCCAGAGCCGGACTCCAGACGCCCCTCCTGTTTATAAGGACTAAGGTGGGGGGGGGGGGGGGGGGGGGGGGTGGACACAATCTAGGCTTCTTGCTAATGAAAGCAAACAGCTGTGGATAGCAGGATGGAGGGACTGAAATACTAATAAATGCCTCCGCGAGGGGCTCCGTGGGGCCCTGGCATCAGGGCAGCTTCACCCCCTCGGGCACCTTGTAAAGAGGCATTCCGAGACAGTCAGTCATGAGGGAGCGCTGAGGCCGGGGGACGCGAGGTCCCCAGCCCCCTGCCATGGTAACAGGCTGCAGCTGGCCCTGGAGGGGCCTTGTGGTGGAACAGACCTCAAATGTACTGAATTTTTTTATTTAGCCGTATTTATAAAGCGCGAACAGTCATCCTGGGGGATATCACGGCGCTACAGATGCCACATATTGTATTACTATTTAAGGGGAAGAACCAAAGGGGACAGCAGATCAATCAGGAAAAAGACAAGTTTTAAGGGGCATATCAACAACGAGGCGATATAAAATTATTGCGACTTTTGCGTCCGTTTTCAGGCGAAAAGTGGCGATAATTTTATCGCCTAATTAGCAAGGCCACGCTATCGCGTGAAACCTTGCATTAGCGCCCGGATTCTTAACGCCCAGCTTTGCATCTCTAATGAGATGGAAAGTGGGCGTTCCTGACCTGACATGACTGGAGAAATGTCGCTAAGCGACATTTCTCCTATTATCAACCCTCACGCAAAGCAGCATAGAGACAAGAAAAGTAGCGATAACCTCTGTTATCGCTACTTTCCTTACGCCTGCTTCAGGACTGACTTAGCCATGATATCCTATGGAAGGTGGATATCATGGCTAAGTATGTGAGGCCCTATCAGCAAGCTATCGCCAAACTTTGTGAGATTATCGCTGGGTTTCCAGCGATAATCTCACGTTTGTCAGTTAGCGCTAGGATTTTTATCGCTTTTGAGATAAGCGTTGCTAATATCACGCTATCTCAGCGATAAAAATCCACGTTAGCTGGCGATAACTATCCTAGCGCTAAGTGCGCTTAGCGATAATTATCGCCGGTTGTTGCTGATATGCCCCTAAGTTTCTTTCTGGGGTTGAGATGGTCGACAGTACAGCGCACATCCTGCGTACAACCAGGACCATGAAAGGGGCACCTTTCTGCACAAAAACAATCCTCTGAGGCAGTTGCCTCTTTCTGTGTGCTGCAGGAAGAGAAAGTAACAAGGAGAAATTAAGATATTTCTCCTTTGTCGCATTCCCAGGTCTACCACTAATGGTACGTCCACGCTCCATCCTTGGAACGCCTCCCTGGGGCAGAGTATGCACCGGCAACCACCGGCTCAAATTAAGCACTGCAGTTTTTGCCAGACTCAATGTCAAGTGTACAAATCTGAAAGCCATTTTACACTGCGTGGGCCTCGGCAGCAGACCAAGCAGGGCTGGCTTAGGCCCCGTTCCAGTTTGTACGGCCGCTGTTTGTCTGGTGGGCTCCAGCTCCCACACAATAGGACAACCATGAGTGGCAGAGCAGCCCACTCAGACCGACAACGGGAGCCTCTGTCTGATGATGCTGGGAATGTTCTATGGAGCCTGTAGGATGTCAAATAAATGTGATATAATGTTATATTGCAGAAGTTTAAATCTTGCTTTTCTAGACACTGCTTTTGCACAACTTAACACCCTGCCCGCTCCCCATTCGTCAGTTCTTCATCTAAACCCACTGACCAGACACACTTGACTCAACTTCACTTTTGTATTATCAATTAGAGCCTCGTTTATCTGAGTTCCCGCCCATTACAAAATCACAGACTCATGGCTTGATTCACAAAGAGCCTCCACACTCGTGGTGGAGGCTGTGAGAAGTTGGCCTGATATGTAGTGCTCACTATTCTAGTGATCACTGTGTATCATTCCAAACGACCCTTATTGATGATTGGTTGTAAGTCAACCTTATAGACCAGCTATCCTAGTAGCGTGGATACGAGCAGTCTTAGGCTAAACTCTAGAGGGCGTGTTAAGCCAGCTGTTTACCATCACATATACCCCTTGAACACCAAGTGAAAGGACACCACACAAGTTGTTATGAAAATAAAGGATATTTATTTATAACAAGACTACCCTTTATGAGTCAGGGAGCTAAGCACAATACAAAACTCTTAGGAAAATACTTCTGGTTGCACAATTTACACAAATGCCCGAGGGCACGAAACCATTACACTGCAAGTGGAAGGGGAGAAGTTAGAAAGTCTAAAGTGACTGATTCCGGAGTGATCCGATCAGTGGGACTAAACGTAAAAGGAACTGGACACTTGTAAAGCGAACCTGCGATGGAGCACCGAAATGCTCGAGTTACCTAGCCCAGGGGCTGCGGCTGTGGAAGGTTCGGCAAGATGTCGGAAGTCCTCGTTGTAGTCTCAGGAGCCTGAAAGAAGAGTTGCTGGCAGGCGACCAGTGTCGATGTTCAGCGAGATCCAAACCTGGATCGGTGATGAAGGAAACCTGAAAGCAGAGGGGACTCAGTTCTCAACCGCTAGCCAGCGATCGTGTGGGCACCAGGAGGGTACCGGCTGAAGTCACCTCGACCAGGTGAGTGGATGACGTCGGACTCGGCCGTTCCTCGGACCAGGAGGCGCGGCGGCGACCAGGATGGAGGGCGAGCTGTCCCACGCAGGTGTCTGCTGTCGATGATGCTGGGCCAAGGAATGGGGCAGCGGATCTTGGCAGTGGCAAGCCCACGCGGTGGAGTCAAGATGGCGTCTGGAGTGGACCAGGAGGGCCCGTGGTACTCCTCTGTTGAAGGGGAGCAAGAGCCAGTCTGGAGCAACCAGACTAGTGATGAAACAAACGTGGTGCGTCGTGAAGAGGGCCACAAGCCGGTCGGCAAGTGGTCGAACAACGCGGTGAACAGCAAGGAGCGGAAGGGCCCCCACGCAGATCTCGGGGATGCTGGGGAGGCAGACTTCGGTGCTGGAGCTGCTCAGGGTTAGGGCTTCTCAAACCCTAGGTGCACTCACTCGAGGGTCCCTCGGTGGGCGTGCTAGATAAGCGTCGTGCAGGTTCTGAAGATGGCCGGTCCCGCAGGTCTCGTCACACCTACGACTCTCAGCTGGGCTGATGAGGTAGGTAAAAGGTCAGAGATGGCAGGAACTCGGGCTTCGTCGAGCTGGGCAGTCTTGATCCGTAGGAGAGACTTACAGCAAACCGCAAGCGCTTAGGTGGTGCCTGCTGGTGCAGGGTGGCTACTCCTTAGCCACAAGGGAGAGTCTTCAGAAATAGTCAAGAGTTCCTTTCGTGGAAAGTAGTTCAAGATTCAGAATTATCCAATTTGGGAAGGGGACTCGCTCCTACCTTTATTCTAAGAAAAAGGGGCTGGCCCGTGACTAGGTTCTACCTATGGGTGGAGCCAGGAGGGGGGTGGTTACACCCCTTTCCTTTGTCCGGCTTCGCCCCAGCTCAGGGGCTGGTGTGCCCCCGAAACTGGTTTGAGCCGGGCTATGCACAGTGAGCACCGGGGTGCCACTTGCAATCACCTTCCTTTCAGCCCTGCCTACCTGGGATACACAAACCCTGTCTGGGATGGTGCTAACACCGCCCTCGACAAGAAACCCTTTGTCCAAGCCCCCCTTGCTGGAAGGTCCCCCAGCAGCAGGAGGTCAGACTTGTGTCTGGTGGCAGCATCCATTTTGTGATGCTGAGGCTTGAGTCAACTTTAACCGGGGTTCAAGGTTACTTCCATGTCGTGCCCCTCTAAAAGGGGGGAATGCTAACCCCGTCGCCAGAACTGGCGAGGGGTTCGTATTCCAATTCGTATGACACCTTACTCGACATGTGTAGGTGATGCGATGCCAAAGTTAGCAAATAACCGCGAGGATTATAATGCATTTAAAAGTAGTTGGCCCGCGTCACCATGGAACGGCTAATAGGACTTGGTTCCGCAAGCCGTCGACGGGCTCAGTTCGCGCCAGAGCACCGTCCCACATGATTCCCTGCACTCTGCCTTCAGGATTGATAAGGCCTGCCATTGGAGTGACTGATAGGAATCCATGTGTCCATTTTAGGGTTAGGTGTAGGAAGACTACACCTACAGCAACGGGTGATTACACCACGTTGCCCCAGCTGTCGTGCAGCCAGTTGTGTCAGATTTGGGCGGCCATTCCAGGGGTGGCATAATACATGCTGCAGCCCCTGGTAGGCCCTGGGTACACCGATGCCCTGGATACCTGTGGTATGCTGAGACAGGGACTGACAAGGCGGCCCAGTTCCAATTGGTGGATGCACCTAATGTACATGTGTTTAATTTCGAGAGAGAACAGCTAGGCTGTGGGTCTGATTGGCAGGCCCACAGCCGGGAAAAGTCATAAACCAATGAAGCAAAAGCAAAAAATCTGGGTGATCATAGGATTGCAGACCCTACTCTCCTACAGAGGCCACGCAGCCATGTGTGAGTCTCCGTTCTCATGGTGGAGGCCCCGCAGTCAAGGGGGAGTCTCCGCACTCATGGTGGAGCCCCGCAGTCATGGGGGAGTCTCCGCACTCGTGGTGGAGGCCCCGCAGTCATGGGGGAGTCTCCGTACTCATGGTGGAGGCCCCGCAGTCATGTGGGAGTCTCCGTACTCATGGTGGAGGCCCCGCAGTCAAGGGGGAGTCTCCGCACTCATGGTGGAGCCCCGCAGTCATGGGGGAGTCTCCGCACTCATGGTGGAGGCCCCGCAGTCATGGGGGAGTCTCCGCACTCATGGTGGAGCCCCGCAGTCATGGGGGAGTCTCCGCACTCATGGTGGAGGCCCCGCAGTCATGGGAGAGTCTCCGTACTCATGGTGGAGGCCCCGCAGTCATGGGGGAGTCTCTGCCCTCTTGGCGGAGGCCCCGCAGTCATGGGAGAGTCTCCTTACTCGTGGTGGAGGCCCCGCAGTCGTGGGGGAGTCTCCGCACTCGTGGTGGAGGCCCCGCAGTTATGTGGGAGTCTCCGTACTCGTGGTGGAGGCCCCGCAGTCAAGGGGGAGTCTCCGCACTCATGGTGGAGGCCCCGCAGTCATGGGGGAGTCTCCGTACTCATGGTGGAGGCCCGCAGTCATGGGGGAGTCTCCGCACTCGTGGTGGAGGCCCCGCAGTCGTGGGGGAGTCTCCGCACTTGTGGTGGAGGCCCCGCAGTCATGGGGGAGTCTCCGTACTCATGGTGGAGGCCCCACAGTCATGGGGGAGTCTCCATACTCATGGTGGAGGCCCCGCAGTCATGGGGGATCCTCGAACTCATGGTGGAGGCCCCGTAGTCATGGGGAAGTCTCCGTATTAATGGTGGAGGCCCCGCAGATGTGGGGGAGTCTCCGCACTCGTGGTGGAGGCCCCGCAGTCGTGGGGGAGTCTCCGCACTCGTGGTGGAGGCCCCACAGTAATGGGGGAGTCTCCGCACTCGTGGTTGAGGCCCCGCAGTCATGGGGGAGTCTCCGTACTCATGGTGGAGGCCCCACGGTCATGGGGGAGTCTCCGTACTCATGGTGGAGGCCCCGCAGTCATGGGGGAGTCTCTGCCCTCTTGGCTGAGGCCCTGCAGTCATGGGGGAGTCTCCGTACTCATGGTGGAGGCCCCGCAGTCATGGGGGAGCCTCCGCACTCGTGGGGGAGGCCCCGCAGTCATAAGAGAGTTTCCGCACACTGGCAGAATCGTCACAATGAGAAATCTCATTGTGGAGATTCCGTTCTGAGTGAGGAGACTCCCCTACAACAGCGTGGCCTCCGCCATCAGCACAGAGACCCGTTGTGAATCAGGCCTTGAGTGTTTAGTCCTCATTCAACAAACTCATGTATATACTTGTGCCCATGTTACTACCCCAGTGAATGGCCCTTCGCCTAAACATTGTTGCGAATGGCAGCATAACCAGGGCAAATACGAGCGGTCGGAGCGGATATCCCTGCCTCGTGCCCCACTCTATGCTCCGTGCTCCTGAGGGGATCCCACCAGTTTTTAGGTCTCGCCTGGCTATCGCGCAAGCGATCGCACAGCGAGACTTATGTAGGGGCTTCAGAAAATACTCCCAAAGGCTTCCCCGGCGGATCGGGTGGCGGTTACGCGCACAACCACGCGCATTCCATTTGCCACCAGCTACTTCCTGCGCGTGCGCCGCCTCATGCATTCAGAGAGATTTATTAAGGGGCACAAGACCTTAGGAATGCGGTTTCTGGCCAGTGCATGTGAGGCATTCAAGCGCGAAGCTGGCATCTGGCATCGGACTTGAAAGCAGCAGACTGCTTTCGCAAGCGCGCTCGGCCTCACTTCCTGCATCCCCACTTACAACAATTAACTTTCGTTATAACTCACACCCCATATGCTCGTTCCCTCCCACCCTTCCTTTGATGTCCGCTTTTCTTGTTGTTTACAAACCACGCCACACACTGCTGCACGCCACACACTGCTGCACGCCGCACACTGCTGCACGCCACACACTACCGCACGCCACACACTGCTGCGCACACTGCTGCATTACACACTGCTGCATTACACACTGCTGCACGCCGCACACTGCTGCACGCCGCACACTGCTGCACGCCTCACACTGCTACACGAAACACTGCTGCACGCCTCACACTGCTGCACGCCACACACTGCTGCACGCCTCACAATGCTACACGAAACACTGCTGCACGCCACACACTGCTGCACACTGCTGCATTACTCACTGCTGCATGCTGCACGACACTGCTGCACGCAGCACACTGCTGCACGCTGCACACTGCTGCATGCCGCTGCACGCCACACAGTGCTGCATGCCTCACACTGCTACACGAAACACTGCTGCACGCCACACACTGCTGCACGCCGCACACTGCTGCATGCCACACACTGCTGCACGCCACACACTGCTGCACGCCGCACACTGCTGCACGCCGCACACTGCTGCACTCCGCACACTGCTGCACTCCGCACACTGCTGCACGCCGCACACTGCTGCACGCCTCACACTGCTACACGAAACACTGCTGCACGCCTCACACTGCTTCATGCCACACACTGCTGCACACCTCACACTGCTGCACGCCTCACACTGCTGCATGCCTCACACTGCTGCACGCCGCACACTGCTACACGCCACACACTGCTGCACGCCACACACTGCTGCATGCCGCTGCACGCCACACACTGCTGCACGCCACACACTGCTGCACGCCACACACTACTGCATGCCACACACTGCTGCACGCCGCACAATGCTACACGAAACACTGCTGCACGCCACACACTGCTGCACACTGCTGCATTACTCACTGCTGCATGCTGCACGACACTGCTGCACGCAACACACTGCTGCATGCCGCACACTGCTGCACGCCGCTGCACGCCACACAGTGCTGCATGCCTCACACTGCTACACGAAACACTGCTGCACGCCACACACTGCTGCACGCCGCACACTGCTGCATGCCACACACTGCTGCACGCCACACACTGCTGCACGCCGCACACTGCTGCACGCCGCACACTGCTGCACTTCGCACACTGCTGCACTCTGCACACTGCTGCACGCCGCACACTGCTGCACTCCACACACTGCTTTTATGCGAGTTTATGCTACTGACATTGTAAATGACAATGCCTTTTTTTTGTTTTAAAACCAAAACATAAATAAAAGGCATTGTAATTTTACAATGCCAATAGCTCAAACTCTTATAAATGCGAGACCTATTGCATTGCAAATGCTTGTTACTCTGGCCATCAGGTGGGGATATTGCTGTCTGTTCCATTTTAGGACCCCTACGACAGACCCCATGGTATCCAATACTGTGAGACCGGCCTCACGGCGTTGCCCTCTCCATCATCCAGCCAACCTGCAACCACCCTCAAGACACGACATCTCCGACTCCAGCCGCCCCAGCCACCCCCGATCCACGGGCCGGCCAGAGGCCTGACAGACTCAACACCCTACCACGCATGCCCAACCGAGGGAGCGGAAACCCTCGAGCCAGACCCAGAGGCGCCAGCCCAGTCACACCTCGGGTCGCCTCCCCCGGGAGGACTCAATCGGCCACCAGGCCCCTGGGGAGCAGGCGCCTCCCCTACCGAGCGTCTGGGGTCCCTCCCAGACCCACTTGAAAAGACCAAAGAAGTGAGCGACAGGAAATCCCGCCGAACCCCCTCCGTCACCCCAGTCCCCCCTCTGCGAGCACTCCGGACTTCAAAGAACCAGCGGAGTATAACAAGGGGTGCCGGAGAAACAAGGACAGAGAAGACCTGGAACCATCTGAGCCTGCTGACGCTGTCGCGGCTCCTGAACGCTGAAGTCACCTGGGCCTGCTGAGTGACTCGCGGCCTCTTGCTATTGAACCATCTGAGCCCTGCTGACGAGGTCGCGGCTCCCGAACACTGAACCACCTAGGCCTGCTGAGTGTCTCGCGGCCCCCAGCTATTGAACCATCTGAGCCCTGCTGACGGAATCGCGGCTCCCGAACTCCGACCACCTGTGCCTGCTGAGAGACTCGCGGCGCTCCCCTTGAGTACGACTCGGTAAGAGATCGCCCAGAGATACGACACCCTCCAGCTCGAGGATTGTGAGCTTCCGCAGGGTATTTCGCAGAGACACTATCTTGAAAGACTGTCCCGCTACCCCCATTCCCCACGACTGATTTATGGTACGTTGTGCCACTGCTGTACTACTTGCCTTTTGGATCATAAAGATCCCTTGAAATCATCGATAAAAGAACCTATCGTCCTACAAAGAATACGTGTGGTGTCACTCTGTTCGTAGTGCATCTCAGGGTGTGCGCGCCTGGTTCGGCTTACTTGGGAGAGGTGGGTCAAAGGGGTGGGCAAGACGTGTATCGAACCCCCCTCCGGCGAACGCCTTTCCAACATTTGGTGGCAGACGACGGGATCCGAGCCGACACCGAAAGAGAGCGTGCAGTGAACGACTGACGCACTACCAAACAGAGATGGAAGGAGAAACCTCCCTGGGTGCCGCAGGTACCGAAGTAAGCTCACCGTTCCGAGAGGATCAATTGGACTATTACACGCATAGAGAATTAAAACAGTTTTGCAAAGACCTTGGCATCACTACCACCGGACTAAGCACAAAGGAAGACTTCCAGAAAGTACTGAAAGCCTGGGTCGAGACGGGAGCGCCCCCGACCCAAACGGAAGGGGATTCTACCCATGAACCACCAAGCATCCCGGCAAGAAACAACGGGCCAGAGGGGAACCTGTCCCCCGAGGAACTAGCGGACCGAGAGAGAAGCCGAAACCACGAACTTGAACTGGCAAAACTAAAAATCGAGGGAGAGATAAAACTGGCAGAGAAGAAGTTAGCCGTCGAGCAGTTACGGCTACAAGGGGAACTCGAAGAGAAGAGACTCCAAAGGGAGCACGACGAAAAGAAACTCCAGCTAGAACATGAACGCGGCCTGAAGGAGATTGAGTGGCGGGCTAGAAACGAAAAGTCACAGCCACCCGGGAATCCACCGTCCGCTCCCACCGGGGAAACCAAAGTTCACATCCCCAAGGATGTGGTAAAGGAGTATTATAAGAACGATAATATCCAGCAGTGGTTTAAGGCCTACGAAGTCGCCATGACCTCTCACCGAGTCCCGCAAAAGGATTGGGGGGCTGGCCTATGGGGCCGGTTCTTAAGCGAAGGAAGAGACACTCTGCTAGATCTGCCCTCCATGGTCATGAACTCCTACAGCCACATGAAGGAAGCCCTCGTGGGCCGGTACGGACTCACCCCCGAAATGTACCGACAACGGTTCCGAGATTGCAAGAAGATACCGGGCACCACGTGGGTAGAATACGTGAACTTTTACAGCCGAGCCTTGGACGGGTGGATCAAGGGCAGCAAGGTCTCCACCTTCGAAGAACTGTTCGATCTGATTGCCTGGGAACATTTAGCGGCCAATTGCTTTATAGAACTGCGCCAGCATCTCCTGGACAGTAAACTCACCGACCCTCGGAAGCTGGCCGCTGAGGCTGATCGTTGGGTGAACACCCGGGCCACCCGGGGCCCCGTGGGGGACTACGGCCGCCACAGTCAGGGTCCCCCCCGCCAGAGGGGCGGAGGGAACCACGGCCGACCCAGAGACTTCCCCGGGGGGTCCTCAACCAGCCCCCCCAGCAGCCCACCAGCGGCGGGTTTGGCACAGTCCCCAGCAAGCACCGGAGCCCCAGGACGACCAGGTCCACGAGCTAGGATCACCTGCTTCCGCTGCCAGCAGCCCGGACACTACGCCAATGACCCACAGTGTCCCCAGTATCAGCGAACCACAACGACCAACCCCACGGCCCGGCAGATGGCCTCCATGGCTCTGGGGGAAGAGATGGAAGACTCCGAGGAAGGGGAACCGGCGGCCATGGCCCTGGTCTCCCTTGGTGATCGAGAAATGGTCCCCGGGACACCCTTGCCCGCCAACACAGAAAAATACCGACAGCGGGTGACCATCAACGGCCACCGAGTCGAGGGCCTTCGCGACACCGGGGCGAGTGTCACCGCGGTCCACCGCAGCCTAATTTCAGAAGACCAGATCCTAACCGGGGCCCTCTGTCCGGTCGTATCCTCCGACAATTCTGAGAGCCTCTGCCAGATGGCGCTGGTGCCCTTCGAGTGGGGAGGGGTCTCCGGAGAACTGAAGGTAGTGGTCCGGACATCGCAGCCCGTAGACTGCCTCCTGGGCAACGACCTGGAGAGTTCCCCGTGGGGGCAAGTAGAACGAAGAGCCCACCTGGAGATGATGGGCCTACCAGAATGGGTCTGCGCCACCACGCGCTCCATGACCGCCCGAGTGCCTCCCTCCAAGGGCGGTGAAGCCCTCTTACCGAACACTATCCCCGAGAGCCGGGACCCCCTCCCAGAAGCAGACAACCCTCCTTCCGAGGGAGAAGGAGACACTAACCCAGGGGAAGGATCGGAACCTTCCGCCCCAGAGGCCCCGACGGAACTCGAAGAACTGCCCGAGTTGGCCCAGTGGCGCTGCGAAGGGGGGCCCTCCCGCGAAGAGTTCTGCCAGGAACAGACCACCTGCCCCTCCCTTGAGGGACTTAGACAACAAGCCGAAGCCCAGGCTGCCGGTGACCGAACCGGAACCCATTGGGTCTATTGGGACAATGGCCTCCTATACAGCGAGCAAAAGTCCGCCGAGCTAGGCGCAGCACGAGTACTGGTGGTACCCCTGCGGTTCCGGAGCCTCCTCCTGGGCCTGGCCCACGATGTACCCTTGGCAGGACACTTAGGCCAAGACAAGACATACCAGCGATTGGTGACCCACTTCTATTGGCCCAAGATGCGAGCGAATGTAGAAGCACACTGCAAGTCCTGCCTCACGTGCCAGGGCAGTGGGAAGAGTGGCGGAAAACGCAAAGCTCCCTTACAACCGTTCCCCGTTGTGAGTACCCCATTCGAGCGGGTCGGCATCGATATCGTGGGACCCCTGGATCCGAAGACCGCCCAGGGCCACAGATTCATCCTTGTCCTGGTGGACCATGCCACCCGCTACCCCAAGGCCATCCCCCTCCGCACCGTGACGGCTCCCGTGGTGGGCCGGGCTCTCATGGGGATCTTCTCCCGTGTCGGATTTCCCCGCGAGGTTGTGAGTGATCGCGGCACTAACTTTATATCCCGCTACATGAAGTCCCTGTGGCAGCAGTGCGGAGTCACGTATAAGTTCACGACCCCCTACCACCCCCAGGGCAACGGCCTAGTGGAACGCTTCAACCGAACCCTGAAGGGAATGATCCTGGGCCTCGAAGAGCCCCTGCGCCGGAAATGGGACGTCCTCCTCCCTTGCCTCCTGTTCGCATACCGAGAAGTCCCCCAAAAGTCTCTGGGGTTCAGCCCCTTCGAACTGCTGTACGGACATCCCGTCCGAGGGCCCCTGAGCCTGGTCAAAGAGGGCTGGGAGACGAGCCCCCGGGGGACACCCCCTGATGTGTTCCGCTACATCCTGGTGCTCCGCAACCAGACGAGGAAGTTTAGAGAACTTGCAGAGGCTAACCTCGAGGCCAGCCAAGAAGAAATGAAGCGCTGGTATGACCAGAACGCAACCCTGGTCGAGTTCCAGCCGGGCCAGCAGGTTTGGGTCATGGCTCCGGTGAAACCCTGCGCCCTACAAGACAAATGGACTGGTCCCTTCAAGGTGGTCGAGCGGAAGAGCCAGGTCACATATCTGGTCGACGTGCAGTCCCCACGGAACCCCCTCCGGGTCCTCCACGTGAACCGTCTCAAGCCCCACTTTGTAAGGACGGAATTAAGTTTGCTACTGGCCACTGATGATGGGGCGGAAGAAGACACCGAACCCCTGCCCGATCTCCTGTGCACGAAAGACCTGGACGGTTCCGTGGAGGGAGTGAAACTGTCGACCACCCTCACTCCCCAGCAGGCCAACGACTGCCGCCAGCTGCTCAGACAATTCGCAGACCTCTTCTCTCTCATTCCAAGGGTTACCGACTGGTGTGTCCACGACGTGGACACCGGCGACAGCCCGCCTGTGAGACACCGAGCCTACCGGGTGCCTGACCGGGTCCGCACCTGCATCAAGACCGAGGTACAGAAGATGCTCACCCTGGGAGTAATCGAACCCTCCGACAGCCCCTGGGCCAGCCCGGTGGTTCTGGTCCCGAAGGCGGCTTCCCCGGGGGTCGCCCCCGAACTAAGATTCTGTGTGGACTATCGGGGGCTCAATGCGGTCACCCGCGCAGACGCTCACCCTATTCCCCGAGCCGACGAGCTCATCGACCGCCTTGGGGCCGCCCGGTTCCTCAGCACTTTCGACCTGACCTGCGGATACTGGCAGATTGCTCTCACGGAAGGAGCGAAAGAGCGCTCTGCCTTGTCTACGCCAGATGGCCACTACCGCTTCAGGGTCATGCCGTTCGGGATGAGAAACGCCCCAGCCACGTTCCAGCGGTTGGTGAACAAGGTCCTGGCCGGACTCGAGGAGTTCAGCGCAGCGTACCTTGACGACATCGCTGTATTCAGCTCTCAATGGCACGAGCATCTCCAGCACCTCCGACAAGTACTAATGGCCCTGCGCCAAGCCGGACTAACCGTGAAGGCCAGCAAATGCCAGCTCGGGCAAGGCTCCGTGGTCTACCTGGGGCATCAGGTGGGCAGCGGCCAGGTCGCCCCTCTCCAGCCGAAGATCGACGCCATCAAGTCCTGGGAGCCCCCCACCACGCAGACAGAGGTTCGGGCCTTCCTGCAGTGGACCCCCCCGTGCCAGCAGGCGTTCGACGCCTTGAAAACCGCCATGTGCACCGCTCCCGTACTCAAGGCCCCCGACTACTCCCAAGAGTTTGTGGTCCAGACCGACGCATCCGAACACGGCATCGGGGCCGTGCTCTCGCAGTTCGACGACAAGGGCATTGATCAGCCCATAGCCTTCATCAGCCGAAGGCTACTGCCGAGAGAGCAGCGTTGGAGTACTATAGAGCGAGAGACCTTTGCCGTAGTCTGGGCCCTCAAGAAACTGCGGCCCTACTTGTTCGGAACCCATTTTCGAGTACAGACGGACCACCGGCCCTTGCAGTGGCTAATGCGGATGAGGGGGGAGAACCCCAAGCTACTACGATGGTCCATCTCTCTCCAAGGGATGGATTTCACTGTCGAACATCGCCCCGGGACGGATCATGCCAACGCCGACGGCCTGTCCCGGTTCTTCCGCTTCAGCGAGGAGAACCCCCCAGTGGATGGGTAGTTCTCCACGCCTTTCAGCTGGGGGGGACGCGTGTGAGACCGGCCTCACGGCGTTGCCCTCTCCATCATCCAGCCAACCTGCAACCACCCTCAAGACACGACATCCCCGACTCCGGCCGCCCCAGCCACCCCCGATCCACGGGCCGGCCAGAGGCCTGACAGACTCAACACCCTACCACGCATGCCCAACCGAGGGAGCGGAAACCCTCGAGCCAGACCCAGAGGCGCCAGCCCAGTCACACCTCGGGTCGCCTCCCCCGGGAGGACTCAATCGGCCACCAGGCACCTGGGGAGCAGGCGCCTCCCCTACCGAGCGTCTGGGGTCCCTCCCAGACCCACCTGAAAAGACCAAAGAAGTGAGCGGCAGGAAATCCCGCCGAACCCCCTCCGTCACCCCAGTCCCCCCTCTGCGAGCACTCCGGACTTCAAAGAACCAGCGGAGTATAACAAGGGGTGCCGGAGAAACAAGGACAGAGAAGTCCTGGAACCATCTGAGCCTGCTGACGCTGTCGCGGCTCCTGAACGCTGAAGTCACCTGGGCCTGCTGAGTGACTCGCGGCCTCTTGCTATTGAACCATCTGAGCCCTGCGGACGAGTTCGCGGCTCCCGAACACTGAACCACCTAGGCCTGCTGAGTCACTCGCGGCCCCCAGCTATTGAACCATCTGAGCCCTGCTGACGAGGTCGCGGCTCCCGAACACTGAACCACCTAGGCCTGCTGAGTGTCTCGCGGCCCCCAGCTATTGAACCATCTGAGCCCTGCTGACGGAATCGCGGCTCCCGAACTCCGACCACCTGTGCCTGCTGAGAGACTCGCGGCGCTCCCCTTGAGTACGACTCGGTAAGAGATCGCCCAGAGATACGACACCCTCCAGCTCGAGGATTGTGAGCTTCCGCAGGGTATTTCGCAGAGACACTATCTTGAAAGACTGTCCCGCTACCCCCATTCCCCACGACTGATTTATGGTACGTTGTGCCACTGCTGTACTACTTGCCTTTTGGATCATAAAGATCCCTTGAAATCATCGATAAAAGAACCTATCGTCCTACAAAGAATACGTGTGGTGTCACTCTGTTCGTAGTGCATCTCAGGGTGTGCGCGCCTGGTTCGGCTTACTTGGGAGAGGTGGGTCAAAGGGGTGGGCAAGACGTGTATCGAACCCCCCTCCGGCGAACGCCTTTCCAACAAATACCATACATAGATCATCCATGTGCAGGGTGTCGAAGGCCTTCTCTACATCCCTCGGCATCGCTGCAGGCTGGCGTACATTCACTCACGACAAGGAAAGGACGCCTAATGCTCAGGGCCTTCTTTCTGTCTGGGATGAATCCCGACTGGTCCGGGTGTTTGTCCACAGATGATACTGAGGGTTCATAATCATTAAAGAGTTGCACCGCCCTAGTGCCATGTAATAGGGCCCGAGAGCGACGCAACCTTTAAGTAAGATTTATCAAGCCCGGTCAGGCCACCTTGAGCGGCCCTGCGTGGCTTGATAGATCCAGAGTAACTCAGCGCAGAGGATATCGCCCAGGACGCGAGGGGGCCTGCATTGGAGCTGGCAGCACATTGTGCGCCAGCGCATGGAAAGGACAAGCATGCACATTTTCTATTAAATACAGCGCATTCCTGCCCTCTTCCCATCATGCAGAGCAGTGCAGTAAGGTGACTTGCTGCGCTGCGTGATTTTTACTTAAATATGCTGCTATATTTGCGGGTACTTTCACCAGCACCTTGTTATCCATGTTAAGCGTGGATAAAGCAAGGGATTATGTACGTTTAAGGGGGTTCTAACATGATTTAGGTAGTGTTACAATAATTTTCTTAGTAGCTTGTGGGATACCCCACGCTCAACTGTCACAATGTATAAAGTTGTTAATCTGGGCACCAACATCGCGCCATACACTTTATAGAACTCTGCTGGAAGCCCGCCACGTGCTACTTCTCTTACGGCACCCCAGACCCCTCCATCTTTCAAGGGGGGCAGCCTATTGTTTGATTGGTGTCTGGGTTGGTTTCTTCACCTCAGCCATCTGGATACATCAAACTGGTGTGCTATGTGCACGTATGTTCTATTTCTTGTGAAATGCTTTCTAGTATTCCGACACGGTATAATTGATTTGGTCATGGAGGGTGTTTACTATCTGTCTGTCGTTCTCAGTTCTGTCGCTAGTCTGTGGTCTTCTTTGTTTCCAATAATCCAGACACCACCGCAAGACCACAGCACATCCACTGCAAACCACTGCACCATCGGTTGCAAAAAGTACAAATTTATTTGTTTGTCTGTAAAAACACGGAGTGGTACACGCAAGGCTGGTCCTTGTGTGGTCCTGATGAAGTGGTTGGGGTAACCACGAAACATGTCGACCAAGTAACTAGGGACAGCTTCACATAATGGTTACTGTTCTCTACTACTAGCCCCATTTTAATGTACATTTACCGGATAGGAGCAGAATAAAAATTAGGGCTCACTATCCAGGTAATTCTTATTGATTTATTTCACTTTTCACTCCACACAGCACATCACTACACATAGTTTAAAATAAAAAAGTGCTCCTGCGTATTCCGCCAAGTCGTAGCACGCCCCAGACAGTAGATGCCTGGGAGGACCCCTATGATGAAGCATGTCACCCTGGGGTAACCCTAGGTGAGTGAGGGGACTCTAGAAAAACAAGTGTTTTTTCTAGTATAGGACTCTACTAATTATAGAGCACCTATTTTTTAGGTAGGCTTTATCAGGATCCTTTTGGATCCCTTTTGATAGATATATTGTAACAGGAGGCAAAAACCTACCTTCCTATCCTCCAACTCCCTTTTCTTTATTACGGTTAGCGTACAGACAGGGGTGGTAATGGGACAGACAGGTGTTTTTAGGTTACAGACAGGTGTAGTTAGGGTACAGACAGATGTGGGTAGGGTAAAGACAAGTGTGGTTAGGGTACAGACAGATGTGGTCAGGGTAAGGACAAGTGCGGTTAGGGTACAGACAGGTGAAGTGGTTAAGGTAGAGACACATTATACGTTTAAGTTACACACAGGCTATGTGGCTAGGGTACAGACAAGTGTGGTTAGGGTACAGACAGACGAGGTTAGGGTACAGACAGATGTGGGTAGGGTACAGACGAGTGTGGCTAGGGTACAGACAGATGTGGTTAGGGTAAAGACAAGTGTGGTTAGGGTACAGACAGGCGAAGTGGTTAAGGTAGAGACACATTATACGTTTAAGTTACACACAGGCTATGTGGCTAGGGTACAGACAAGAGTGGTTAGGGTACAGACAGACGTGGTTATGGTACAGACAGGTGCGGTTAGGGTTCAGACAGATGCGGTTAGGGTACAGACAGGTGTGGTTAGGGTGCAGACAGACGTGGTTATGGTACAGAAAGGTGCAGTTAGAGTACAGACAGGTGCGGTTAGCGTACAGACAGGGGTGGTAATGGGACAGACAGGTGATTTTAGGTTACAGACAGGTGTAGTTAGGGTACAGACAGATGTGGCTGTGGTAGAGACAAGTGTGGTTAGGGTACATACAGAAGTGGTTAGGGTATGGACAGATGTGGTTAGTTCAGACAGATGGGGTTAGGGTACAGACGAATGTGGTTAAGGTACAGACAGGAGTGGTTATAGTACAGGCTGGTGTAGTTAGGGTACAGACAGATGTGGTTAGGGTTCAGACAGATGTGGTTAGGGTACAGACAGGTGTGGTTAGGATACAGATAGATGTGGTTATGGTACAGACAGGTGTGGTTAGGGTACAGACAGACGTGGTTATGGTACAGACAGGTGTGATTAGGGTACAGACAGGTGTGGTTAGGATACAGACTGACATGGTTATGGTACAGACAGGTGTGGTTAGGGTACAGACAGGTGTGGTTAGGGTACAGACAGACAGACGTGGTTATGGTGCAGACAGGTGTTGTTAGGGTACAGGCAGGTGAAGGGGTTATAGTAGATACGTCTTATTCGTTGAAGTTTTACACAAGGTACGTGGTTAGGGTACAGACAGACGTAGTTACGGTACAGACAGATGTGGTTAGGGTACAGACAGACGTGATTACGGTACAGACCGATGTGGTTAGGCTACAGATATATATGGTTAGGATTCAGACAGATGTGGTTAGGGTTCAGACAGATGTGGTTAGTGCAGACAGGTGTGGTTAGGCTACAGACATATGTGGTTGGGGTTCAGACAGATGTGGTTAGGGTTCAGACAGATGTGGTTATTGCATAGGGAGGTCATGAGGTTATGATAAAGATAGGGCATACGGTTAAGTTACACACTGGCTATGTGGCTAGGTTACAGACAGATGTGGTAGGGGTACAGATAGACATGTTTAGGATTCAGACAGATTTTCTTTCTTTCTTTCTTTATTTATTTATAAACGTTTTATATAGCGCAAACTAGATCCCGAAGGATATCAGAGCGCTTTACAAGAGAGGCCAAGAGAGTACTGACAACAACAAATTAGAAAAAGACGGGGATCATACAGTAAACAGAAGTAAGCGGGCCATGAGGGGGGGCAAAAATAAGCATAGTAAAAAAACAGGGATCATGTAATAAACAGAAGTAAGCGGGCCATGGGGGGCAGTAATTTGCATAGTAGAAGATCCGTATCAAATGAAGGTTCCATGGTAATAAGAAAATAGAGTACCTGATCCCATGAACCTAACCCACTAGGGTGAGAATTTGCTCATTAGGAATCTTTTGGTTTCCAGTTTGAACGCCATCGTCGAGGTGAGTTTGCGTACTTCCGGTGGTAGAGAGTTCCAAATCTTTGGGGCAGCGCCGGAGAAAGCTCGGAGACAAGTTCTCTTTTTGCTAAGGATGCAAGGTGGTTTCAAGAGGAAATGTAAATGTAAATGTCAAGGTACTTATAGAGCGCACTGTCACCAGACGACCACCTTGCGGTGTCGCCTATGCGGTTTCCTGGCACTGATACTCATACCGCTGTGGAACCCCTCCTGGCTTTCCCTGTGAAGTGTCCACTCCTGGGCACCCCCATGGTGAAGCCAGGCATCCTTAGCGCTGTTGGGGCCGGTGTGGAGGCTAAGCAAGCTATTGCCTAGAGTTGCAGCGTGGGGCCCGTGATCAGAATAGGCACCGAGGCGAGAATAGACAGGTCCGAGGAAATTGAGCCCGTGCCCCGCCGAGGCGGGAATCGAACCCTGGTCCCTGGCCAGAACTCTGCCTCAGGGTCAGCCGCTCTAACCATTGAGCCACACTCCTCCACAGGAAAGTAGAGGCGCTTCTTGATGCTCTCGCCCCACAGGATAGTTCAAGTTTTTGTGCCGGGTACCTGGGAGTATTGAAGTGAAGGGCTTTGTGTGCTACAACTGCAATCTTCAGCTGAATTCGTGCTTCATAGGGTAGCCAGTTGAGAGATTTAAGGACTGGTGAAATGTGTTCATTTCGTTTGGCGCCAGTAACTAGTCTTGCCGTGGAGTTCAGTGAGGCCCTTAGTGGCGTCAAGGCGTATTTGGGAAGGCCACAGAGAGTAGCACTGCCGTAGTCTAGCCTCGGCAGGACAAGCACTTGTACCACATGCTTGAAATAATTTTGTGACAGGAAAGGTTTGATATTTCTAAGAGTCCTTATCAAGTGGTTT
Source organism: Triturus cristatus (assembly GCF_964204655.1). Classification (NCBI taxonomy): domain Eukaryota; kingdom Metazoa; phylum Chordata; class Amphibia; order Caudata; family Salamandridae; genus Triturus; species Triturus cristatus. The sequence goes on from NC_140594.1 coordinate 1,154,857,054, forward strand.
GTCCCTTTACAAACATTGCTGAAGTGATTGTTCATATTCAGGTGCTTGTCCATGGTGATTCCGAGCGATTTGGCTGAGTCTATGATAATCGGAGTGCAGTTGAAAGCAGTGAAGTGAGTTAGCCGGAGATCTAGCTTGGGGATGTGTTTCTGAGGGCAGATGAGCAGGAACTCCATTTTGGCGCTGTTAAGCAGAAGTTGGTTCTTGGTTAACCAATTTTGAGTAGACGTTATGAAAGTATTGAGTGAGATGATATTTTCCGGGGATGCAATTTTCAGGTAGAGTTGTGTGTCGTCAGCATACATGTGGAAGAACATTTCCGTTGAGTTTAGTGCGTGAGCTAGAGGTTCCAAGAAGAGGTTGAAGAGGATAGGAGAAAGGGCGGACCCTTCGGGACCCCCATGATTACTGGAGAAGATTGGGAGACGGAGTGCTTTGCCTTGAATCTTTGTGATCTGTGCTGGAGGAAGGCTGAGAACCATTGAAGCACCAAATCCAAGAAACCCATTCTATATTGCAAGCTGGATAGGAGGTTGTCATGATTAACTGTGTCGAAAGCTGAGGAAAGGTCCAGGAGTATCAGTAGGCAAGATTCATTATGATCAAGCATTTTCATAATGTCATCCATAACGTGTGTGAGGGCCGATTCGGTGCTGTGCCCCCTCCGAAAACCGGATTGATGCTGGTCTAATAGTTGATACTTATCTATGTGTGCACAAAGTTGGGATTGAACACATTTTTCCAGGAGTTTCGCTAGAGTAGGGATGTTGGAGATGGGACGGAAGTTATTGAGATCAGATTTGTCAGCGTTGTTTTTTTAGAATAGGTGAGACCTGAGCTGCTTTTAAGCAGTCAGGGACCATGCCTTGCGCTAAGGAAGCATTTACAATCTTCGTCCAGGTAGGGATAAGAACGAACTTGATCTCTTTGAATATGGTCTTGGGCAACGGGTCACCGAAGTGGTTGGACGGGTTGATAGTCTGAAGAATTTTGTCGATACCTTTTTCAGTAAATGGGGAAAAGGTGCCCCATGACGCATTGTACCATGACGCATTGTTCTTAGCGATCAGGAGGGGCGAGTTATATTTTTCAAAGAGATCAGGGGGTGAGGCGGCAATAGAGCAGGGTAATAGGGCCTTCTTAGAGGCGAGGTCAATAGAAATGAGCCGTGATTTCTCCATGAAGAAGGCATCAATATCTTCACAGGAGGGAAGGTTGCCAACTGGATCAGAGAGGATTGGAGTAGAAAACGATTGCTGTTTGACCAGTTCGAAACGTTTCTTGGGGCGGTTTGCCGCTTGGTCTAATTGTCGTCTGAAATAGTCAGCCTTAGCTCTCTTGATCCATTTGTTGTAGAGGTTCCTGACCTCTCTCAGAAGTTTTAGTTGGTCCGAGGAGGGATTGGATCGCCAAGAGTGTTCAGCTGCTCTAAGGTTGCGACGTTCTGTGTTTAAGTTGTCGTTATACCATGGTTTGGATATTTTAGATGAGGCATTTTTAAGCTGGAGTGGTGCAATGTCATCCATGATGTTGGCAATGGTCGAATTGTAGGCGTCAGTGAGTGTTTGAACCTCGTCCAGGTTGGCTTGAGAGGAGAGGACAGATTTACAGTGGTCAGCGAGATTCCTGGGGTTTACTGATCTGAGGTCCCTTTTCCATACCTTTGATTTCAGAGATTGAGCCTTCTTCATCACTATCTCCCTGTTAATGAAGAAAAGGATGCTGTGGTGGTCAGACCAGTCCCATGGGGTTATGAAGTCTAAGGTGATAGTCTGTCCCTTGGGGATGATGAGGTCAAGAGTTTCTCCTTTAGTATGGGTTGGTTTGTCACAGTGCTGAGTCAATTCATGAGCATTTAGAAATGATTTAAGGCATGCTACCGCCGGATCATTAGGGTTAGACCAATGCAGGTTGAAATCACCCAGGAAGATTTGTGTCACAGCAGAGTCGATATTGCTAGAGATGATTTCCAATAATTGTCCATTGAAAGGGAGGTTGTCCCCAGGGGGGTGGTAGAAGGTGTGTAGTTTGCAGATCGGTAGGTTCATACTTGAGATGCTTAGACCTAGGTATTCACAAGAGGAAGGGGAAGAGGACTCCACGTGAGAGATTGAGAGAGTCTTCCTGTGGATACAGGCTATCCCCCCACCCGTCTTTAGTGCTCTGTCAAGCCTGATAATATCATGAGTGGGAGGAACTATGAGGTCTAAGATAGGAGTGGAGGCGGGATTTAACCAAGTTTCAGTAAGTAAGATAATATCGAAGTCATTGTGTTGGATGAGGTCAAAGATGTCTGATGCGTGTTTCTTGGCTGATCTGCAGTTTAGTAATACACATTTGAGACGTAGTGGATTAAGGGGGGCGAGAGTCTGGGAGATGTTCACCCTGGTGAGGTTGTCAGAGTTGCTGCATCTCAGATTGCGAGAAGGTTCTCTGTCCAAGTTGGAAAGAATGGGGTGAATTTGCCTCGGCGGGGTCATGTTAGAATTGGCAGTGGACGCAGGGTGGTACTCACTTTTCATTGGGCAGGGTCGGGAGTATGGAGAGGGAATAGGGTTTGTTATGGAGGGGGCTAACAGCTGACCTATGTGCTCACTATCCATAGTGGAGGCTCTGGGCCGGTTTCTAAAGCTGAAAAGAGAGCTGATCGTGGGGAAAAGATCTTTTGATAGTACTTTCAAGTCGTGTAACTCCGTCGTGAGAAGGAGCAATTGTCGAGAAATGTCCTCTAAGCGCGTTATCAAATCTGAGTAGTGGGCGGGGGGGTGTAGAGTGTGAAGGAGAGTCTAGCGGTGTCGGGGGGACTCGGTGAGAGCCTGTGAGGTTCGTGGTGGTGATGTATAATTCCTGAGTAGGGAGCTGATCAGTAGGTACAAGAGGACCATTTGACGTTGAGGTTGTAGTCTTCTCGAGATGGGGGAGGTCATTGAGCTGAGGTTTGAGTAGAACAGGCGTCGAGGGGGATGTTGCCCAGATTATAACCTAACTGGGGACAAGGTTAAAGGGATGGGTGATGGGGCATCATCATATAGTGTACGAGACTGAGGTGCTTGAGGATTCCACCCAGCCTGAGAGTCATCCTGTATCGGACGGATAGTCGGTGAGGAGATTGCGTCTGGATTAATGTCAGGTGGCTGAGAGGGAGCACTAGAGGATAGGCATAGTCCTACCCTGGGCGTTGCGGTACTGGGGTCACCAGACGGTGAGGAGTTTAGGGAGAGTGGAGAACGCACAACTATTAGAGATGGAGTACTAGATAAACTCATGGAGGAGGTAGTGCTTGGGTAGGAGCCAAGTGTAGCCAGATGTAGTTAGGGTTCAGATAAATGTGGTTACTGCGGATAGACGTGGCTGTGGTACAGACATGAGTGATTAGGGCATAGACAGGTGTGGTAAGGGCACAGACAGGCGTGGTTAGGGCACAGACAGGCATGGCTAGGGCACAGACAGGCGTGAATAGGCTATAGACAGATGTGGTTAGTGCGGACAGATGTGGTTAGGGTTCAGACAGATGTGGTTAATGCGGACAGATGTGGTTAGGGTACAGACCGATGTGGTTATGGTACAGACAGGTGTGGTTACGGTGCAGACAGATGTGGTTAGTGCAGACAGATGTGGTTAGGGTCAGATCAGTGTGGTTAGGTTACAGACAGATGTGGTAATAGTACAGACAGGTGATTTGGCTATGGTACAGATTAGTGTTGCGGTCGGAGTACCCCTAAGGGTACCCCTAAGGGTTATATGGTGTAGTACAGCCAGGTGAAGTGGTCAGACCAGAGGCATGTCTATGGAAGAGCATGCTATAGATAACAAGATTGGGGAGTGTAGAGGTGACACCCCACAGGGGCATCGGAGGTGGATATGTCCTCCACATAGAATTAGTTACAAAACAAAGGAATCCACCTCTGGGGGAGGGGGGGAGAGAAAAGGCTGGGGTCAGATAGTATGGATAGTGGGAGGTGTGTGTCCTGCGATGGTTGGACGCACACTGTGTTTGTTTAAATACCCCTCACACACCAAAATGGCCCTTGGTGTCATGCTTCATCATAGGGGTCTTCCCGCCCCGCAGCGGGACGGGGCGTGCTACGACCTGCGACTACGCGGGAGCACTAATTCTGTAGTGCTATGTGTAATGCAAGGGGGAGGGTCTGGAGTTTAAATAGGTGGGTGAATTAAAAAGACATGGCCTCGTTGGACATAGAAGTTTTAATAAGTCACGAGAGGCTGGTGCTATTAAAAGTGTGGTGCGGAGATGTCCTGCGTAATGTGCGGATCTCCTAGTGAGTCAACATGTTTCGATGCTGCAAGGCATCTTCGTCAGGACAAGAAAAAGATCCCTCCTGTATTAACAATGTTAGCTCTAATTTAGAGATTGTTAATGTATGTGTAAATGCAGACAATAAAGCATTTATATACAATACCTAGTGGTATGCCTTAATCAGTGTCTGAAAGAGAGAAAAAAGGAAAAATGATAACTGAGTGTCCCAGGCAGCTTAAATCGAGGTACCTGCAAAAGTAAACAGTTCACCACATGGTGACATTTAGTGTCGTTTAGCCATTAGCCTTTAGCGTAAAAGAGGTGCAGTGACCTGTTAGGGAAAAAAGGAGACAAAACAAGACGTACACACAAAAAACGGAAAACACACACTCTATCGTGATACTCTCAATTGGTGAGCAGATCTCTGAAAAATGTAGAATTAGCGTAAGTTTGATACATACTTATATATATGGGAAAGCAATGCCTCATGAACCTCAAGAACGGGTGGATAGGGCGAGGATACTTGATACTAACGGGAGACAAGAAAAAGAGTCCTTTACCTTACGGTAATGCTGGGAGCATAAGAACCGTCTGGTCCCTGAGATGGCTATGCCGTACTTCCGTGCCCTTAGAAAGTCCCTGGCTCAATGTGAGTCCATCCCGCGGTTCCGCTGTACTGCGGGTGAATGCTGAAGGGACTCTATTTATGCGGGCAGTAATTGGTGAGAGCCGGGAAGTGGTTTCACCCGAAGCGTGTTAGTCTACCGGGGTAGTGACGTAGTGGTACTTCCGGTAGTGGGCAAATACGAAGACTAGAGCGCTAACCTCTGGGGTAAGCGGTAAACAGAAGAGAGTCTTTCGAAAGAGCGTATGTATCACAAAACTTTACGCTGCAAAAAATGAGTGGTGGCCAAAGTGCGCGATCCAAAAATCAGGCGCTAACAATAAAATTCTCTTCAAATTTAATGGAAGTTGCTGGTGAGCCGGAGTGAACAAAGGGAAAAGAAGGGCACCGTGCATTATGCTATTCCTCAAGAGAGTGGTCAATGTATGTGATTTAAAGATTGTAAGAAATTTATTATATAAAGAATTGCTGTCCCCAGTGATAAGCGTCACGGTTTGCGCTGCTTGAGGTAGTGATCAGCTTTAGTAGGAGCGGGAGCAACATAACAACACATAAATGCGATGCCCAATGTCTGGAGTATATGGGTCATAAGGTTCATAGGACCCCGAAATTTATTATAAAATATTTGAAAAATAAAGTTTGGGATATCTCATCATAATCAGAGTTGGACCAGGTTAAGACACGTATCGGCGAACATAGGAGCAATGTACGCTGTAAAAAGAGCACAACTAAGATGGCCAACTATTTCCTGACTACGAATCACAATGTTGATGACCTAAAATGGACAGTTATAGAATAACTAAACTCCGAGAATGGAGCAACGATGGGTGTTCCGTCTAGGTACCCATATAACAGGCCTCAACGATGATATACCCTGGTCACAACTCACATAATACCATTATTACTCACCAATGAGGGCATCTGATCTGGTCTTTTCTGTTTTTGACCATTCCAATATCCACATGTTTTTCCCATTTTTTCCAATAAAGTTTTTTCCACAATGAACTCTGATCTCCAGATACCAGGGAACATTGGTCCAACTCTGATTATGATGAAATATCCCAAACTTTATTTTTCAAATATTTTATTATACATTTCGGGGTCGTATGAACCTTATGACCCATATACTCCAGACATTGGGCATCGCATTTATGAGTTGTTATGTTGCTCCCGCTCCTACTAAAGCTGATCACTACCTCAAGCAGCGCAAACCGTGACGCTTATCACTGGGGACAGCAATTCTTTATATAATACATTTTTTACAATCTTTAAATCACATACATTGACCACTCTCTTGAGGAATAGCATAATGCACGGTGCCCTTCATTTCCCTTTGTTCACTCCGGCTCACCAGCAACTTCCATTAAATTTGAAGAGAACTTTATTGTTAGCGCCTGATTTTTGGATCGCGCACTTTGGCCACGGCTCATTTTTTGCAGCGTAAAGTTTTGTGATACATATGCTCTTTCGAAAGACTCTCTTCGTTTACCGCTTACCCCAGAGGTTAGCGCTCTAGTCTTCGTATTTGCCCACTACCGGAAGTACCACTACGTCACTACCCCGGTAGACTAACACGCTTCAGGTGAAACCGCTTCCCGGCTCTCACCAATTACTGCCCGCATAAATAGAGTCCCTTCAGCATTCACCCGCAGTACAGCGGAACCGCGGGATGGACTCACATTGAGCCAGGGACTTTCTAAGGGCACGGAAGTACGGCATAGCCGTCTCAGGGACCAGACGCTTCTTATGCTCCCAGCATTACCGTAAGGTAAAGGACTCCTTTTCTTCTCTCCCGTTAGTATCAAGTATCCTCGCCCTATCCACCCGTTCTTGAGGTTCATGAGGCATTGCTTTCCCATATATATAAGTATGTATCAAACTTACGCTAAATGTCACCATGTGGCGAACTGATTACTTTTGCAGGTACCTCGATTTAAGCTGCCTGGGACACTCAGTTATCATTTTTCCTTTTTTCTCTCTTTCAGACACTGATTAAGGCATACCACTAGGTATTGTATATAAATGCTTTATTGTCTGCATTTTCACATACATTAACAGTCTCTATATTAGAGCTAACATAGTTAATACAGGCAGGATCTTTTTCTTGTCCTGACAAAGATGCCTTGCAGCATCGAAACATGTTGACTTACTAGGAATATCCGCACATTACGCAGGACATCTCCGCACCACACTTTTAATAGCACCAGCCTCTCGTGACTTATTAAAATTTCTATGTCCAACGAGGCCATGTCTTTTTAATTTACCCACCTATTTAAACTCCAGACCCTCCCCCTTGCATTACACATAGCACTACAGAATTAGTGCTCCCGCGTAGTCGCAGGTCGTAGCACGCCCCGTCCCGCTGCGGGGCGGGAAGACCCCTATGATGAAGCATGACACCAAGGGCCATTTTGGTGTGTGAGGGGTATTTAAACAAACACAGTGTGCGTCCAACCATCGTAGGACACACACCTCCCACTATCCATACTATCTGACCCCAGCCTTTTCTCTCTCCCCCCCTCCCCCAGAGGTGGATTCCTTTGTTTTGTAACTATGGAAGAGCTTGACCTGTGTCATGGATGTAACATGACCATGGATGGTGCCGAAGTGTGCCTGGTTATAGGGGGGACAGTCCCGGGGCTTCTGGCCGCCGCGTCCTTCGTCTTCCAGGGCATAGAAGAGCGCCTTCTGTCCCAAGCGGGCTGGATTTATAGTGCTTCGAAGGGCTCCGGGTGGGGGGGGGGGCGCCTCTTTAAGTGCAGCCCGTGCCCCTCCCTGATCAGCTGAGAAGGGCTCCAGCGACCGTTAAACGGGGGCCACTGAGCTGACTTCGAGATGATGTCACCGCCCCCCCCCCCCCCGTGGGTTCAGAGCCCGCTGTGGCTCGGGAAGGGGGGCTCCAATGAGTTATAAAGCGACAGCGAGCTGCCTCGCTCCCCCCCCCCCCCCTTAAGAGAGGACTGAGTGAGTCATCCAGACTGGGGTCACGGTCTCCCTAAATAAACCCCTAAATCAGGCGCTGCCGCTTAATGGACCCCGAAAGGCGCCTCTCGGGGGACTCGTGGCACAAATTAATTCATTATTAGAGGAGCGAAGGCGTCATCGGGTCACACAGCAGAGAAGCATTAACTACTGAGGGCCCCGCTCACACACGCGGCGTCTGAGGGGGTGGAGCCTGGGGGGAGGGGGCTTCCAATCTGACGTCACCAGGAGGGGCCCGACAAGAGGGGCCAGGCACGGACCGCAGGCATTCTCCAATCAATGACATGAGACATCACCAGGACTGACCCCTGCAGGAGAGGGCTCAGGGCCAGGCACTGACTGCAGGTCTCAATACCACGTCACACCACCAGGACTGACCCCCACAGGAGGGGGCTCTGGGCCAGGCACTGACTGCAAGTCTCAATACCACCCCACTCCACCAGGACTGACCCCTACAGGAGAGGGCTCAGGGCCAGGCACTGACTACAGGTCTCGATACCACGTCACTCCACCAGGAGTGACCCCCACAGGGGAGGGCTCAGGGCCAGGCACTGACTGCAAGTCTCAATACCACGTCACTCCACCAGGACTGACCCCCACAGGAGGGGGCTCTGGGCCAGGCACTGACTGCAAGTCTCAATACCACCCCACTCCACCAGGACTGACCCCTACAGGAGAGGGCTCAGGGCCAGGCACTGACTACAGGTCTCGATACCACGTCACTCCACCAGGAGTGACCCCCACAGGGGAGGGCTCAGGGCCAGGCACTGACTGCAAGTCTCAATACCACCCCACTCCACCAGGACTGACCCCCACAGGAGGGGGCTCTGGGCTCAACACTGGCCGCACGTCTCCTCCAATCATAGAGGACCCGCCCCTCCCAACCCAAACGAAACACTGACAGACCATGCCGTATTTCGTGGGGAAGGTCTTATTTATGACAGGTAAGTGAAACACAAAAAGTAGCTTAACATGGCAAAGAGTCAAAAGACTCGTAAGATAACATGACTCAGCAACCAAAGAAGTACATTTGTCAATAAAGTGATAAACGTGACAGAATCTTAACTGGCCTATGATCTAAGGGCAAGCATGCAGCATACATCTAAGAGGCCTCCCCCATGAACGGTCTAACTCCTTGTACCTCTGGAGCACACAGGTGGAACCGCCTGCATCCATGAGGGGTGGTCCTGCCTCACTGCCCCCGTGCCTGCATCCCAGGTTGCCGCCCCTCCAACACCAGGCTGCCTGAGCAGATGCAACTAGTGTGACCAGGAGATACAGCCCCAAGCCCAGCGCAGGCAGACGTGGACCCTAGCCCCTACGCCGGTGTGTACAAGCACAGGCAGACGGTGGACCCTAGCCCATACGCCGGTGTGTACAAGCGCAGGCAGACGGTGGACCCTAGCCCCTACACCGGTGTGTACAAGCGCAGGCAGACGGGGACCCTAGCCCCTACACCGGTGTGTACAAGCGCAGGCAGACGGGGACCCTAGCTCCTACGCCGGTGTGTACAAACACAGGCAGACGGTGGACCCCAGCCCCTACGCCGGTGTGTACAAGCGCAGGCAGACGGTGGACCCCAGCCCCTACACCGGTGTGTACAAACACAGGCAGACGGTGGACCCTAGCCCCTACGCCGCTGTGTACAAGCGCAGGCAGACGGTGGACCCTAGCCCCTACGCCTGTGTGTACAAACACAGGCAGACGGTGGACCCTAGCCCCTACGCCACTGTGTACAAGCGCAGGCAGACGGTGGACCCCAGCCCCTACACAGGTGTGTACAAGCGCAGGCAGACGGTGGACCCTAGCCCGTACGCCGGTGTGTACAAGCGCAGGCAGATGGTGGACCCCAGCCCCTACACTGGTGTGTACAAGCGCAGGCAGACGTGGACCCTAGCCCCTACGCCGGTGTGTACAAGCGCAGGCAGACGGTGGACCCTAGCCCGTACGCCGGTGTGTACAAACACAGGCAGACGGTGGACCCCAGCCCCTACGCCGGTGTGTACAAGCGCAGGCAGACGGTGGAGCCTAGCTCCTACGCCGGTGTGTACAAGCGCAGGGAGATGGTGGACCCCAGCCCCTACACTGGTGTGTACAAGCGCAGGCAGACGTGGACCCTAGCCCCTACGCCAGTGTGTACAAACGCAGGCAGACGGTGGACCCTAGCCCCTACACCGGTGTGTACAAGCACAGGCAGACGTGGACCCTAGCCCCTACGCCAGTGTGTACAAGCGCAGGCAGACGGTGGACCCTAGCCCCTACACCGGTGTGTACAAGCGCAGGGAGACGGTGGACCCTAGCCCCTACACCGTTGTGTACAAGCGCAGGCAGACGGTGGACCCTAGCCCCTACGCCGGTGTGTACAAACACAGGCAGACAGTGGACCCCAGCCCCTACACAGGTGTGTACAAGCGCAGGCAGACGGTGGACTCTAGCCACTACGCCGGTGTGTACAAGCGCAGGCAGACGGTGGACCCTAGCCCCTACACCGTTGTGTAGAAGCGCAGGCAGAAGGTGGATCCTAGCCCCTACGCTGGTGTGTACAAACACAGGCAGACGGTGGACCCCAGCCCCTACACCGGTGTGTACAAGCGCAGGCAGACGGTGGACCCTAGCCCCTACGCCGGTGTGTACAAACACAGGCAGACGGTGGACCCCAGCCCCTACACCGGTGTGTACAAGCGCAGGCAGACTGGGGACCCTAGCCCCTACGCCGGTGTGTACAAGCGCAGGCAGACGGTGGACCCTAGCCCGTACGCCGGTGTGTACAAGCGCAGGCAGACGGTGGACCCTAGGTTGCCGCCCCTCCAACACCAGGCTGCCTGAGGAGATGCAACTAGTGTGACCAGGAGATACAGCCCCAAGCCCAGCGCAGGCAGATGTGGACCCTAGCCCCTACGCCGGTGTGTACAAGCACAGGCAGACGGTGGACCCTAGCCCGTACGCCGGTGTGTACAAGCGCAGGCAGACGTGGACCCTAGCCCCTACGCCAGTGTGTACAAGCGCAGGCAGACGGTGGACCCTAGCCCCTACACCGGTGTGTACAAGCGCAGGCAGACGGTGGAGCCTAGCTCCTACGCCGGTGTGTACAAACACAGGCAGACAGTGGACCCCAGCCCCTACACCGGTGTGTACAAGCGCAGGCAGACGGTGGACTCTAGCCACTACGCCGGTGTGTACAAGCGCAGGCAGACGGTGGACCCTAGCCCCTACACCGTTGTGTAGAAGCGCAGGCAGACGGTGGACCCTAGCCCCTACGCCGGTGTGTACAAACACAGGCAGACGGTGGACCCCAGCCCCTACACCGGTGTGTACAAGCGCAGGCAGACGGTGGACCCTAGCCCCTACGCCGGTGTGTACAAACACAGGCAGACGGTGGACCCCAGCCCCTACACCGGTGTGTACAAGCGCAGGCAGACTGGGGACCCTAGCCCCTACGCCGGTGTGTACAAGCGCAGGCAGACGGTGGACCCTAGCCCCTACACCGGTGTGTACAAGCGCAGGCAGACGGTGGACCCTAGCCCCTACGACGGTGTGTACAAGCGCAGGCAGACGGTGGACCCTAGCCCCTACGACGGTGTGTACAAGCGCAGGTAGACGGTGGACCCTAGCCCCTACACCGGTGTTTACAAGCACAGGCAGACGGTGGACCCTAGCCCCTACGCCAGTGTGTACAGTCCACCCTAGCCCCTACGCCAGTGTGTACAAGCACTGGCAGACGGTGGACCCCAGCCCTTACACCGGTGTCTACAAGCGCAGGCAGACGGTGGACCCTAGCCCCTACGCCGGTTTGTACACGCGCAGGCAGACAGTCGACCCTTGCTCCTACGCCAGTGTGTACAAGCACAGGCAGACGGTGGATCCTAGCCCCCACGCTGGTGTGCACAGGCAGATGGTGGACCCTAGCCCCTACACCAGTGTGTACAAGCACAGGCAGACGGTGGACCCTAGCCCCTACGCCGGTTTATACAAGCGCAGGCAGATGGTGGACCCTAGCCCCTACGCCGGTGTGTACAGTCCACCCTGGCCCCTACAACGCTGTGTACAAGCGCAGGCAGACGGTGGACCGTAGCCCCTATGCCAGTGTGTACAAGCACAGGCAGACAGTGGACACTAGTCCCTACGCTGGTGTGTACAAGCAAAGGCAGACAGTGAACCCTAGCCCCTATGCCGGTTTGTACAAGCACCGGCAGACGGTGGACCCTAGCCCCTACGCCGGTGTGTACAAGCACAGGCAGACAGTGGACACTAGCCCCTACGCCAGTGTGTACAAGCACAGGCAGACAGGGGACCCTACCCCCCTACGCTGGTGTGTACAGGCACAGGCAGACAGTGAAACCTAGCCCCTACGCCGAAGTGTACAAGCACAGGCACGCAGTGGGCCCTAGCCCCTATGCCGGTGTGTACAAGCACAGGCAGACGGTGGACCCTAGCCCCTACACCGATGTGTGCAAGCACAGGCAGACAGTGGACCCTAGCCCCTACGCCGGTGTGTAAAATCACATGCAGACGGTGGACTCTAGTCCCTACGCCGGTGTGCACAGTCCACCCTGGCCCCTACTCCGGTGTGTACAAGCACAGGCAGACGGTGGACCCTAGCCCCTACGCCGGTGTGTAGAAGCACAGGCAGACGTTCGACCCTAGCCCCTACGCCGGTGTGTACAAGCACAGGCAGACGGTGGACCCTAGCCCCTATGCCGCTGTGTACAAGCACAGGCAGACGGTGGACCCTAGCCCCTACGCCGGTGTGTACAGTCCACCCTGGCCCCTACGCCGCTGTGTACAAGCACAGGCAGGTGGTTGGCCCTAGCCCCTATCCTGGTGTGTGAAAGCACAGGCAGACGGTAGACCCTAGCCCCTATCCTGGTGTGTGAAAGCACAGGCAGACGGTGGACCCTAGCCCCTAAACCGGTGTGTAGAAGAACAGGCAGATGGTGGACCCTAGCCCCTACGCTGGTGTGTACAAGCACAGGCAGACGGTGGACCCTAGCCCCTACGCCGGTGTGTACAGTCCACCCCGGCCCCTACACCAGTGTGTAAAAGCACATGCAGACAGTGGACCCTAGCCCCTACGCCGGTGTGTACAGTCCACCCTGGCCCCTACGCTGGTGTGTAAAAGCACATGCAGACGGTGGACCCTAGCTCCTCCGCCGGTGTGTACAGTCCACCCTGGCCCCTACGCCGGTGTGTAAAAGCACAGGCAGACGGTGGACCCTAGCCCCTACGCCGGTGTATACAGTCCACCCTGACCCCTACGCCAGTGTGTACAAGCACAGGCAGACAGTGGACCCTATCCCCTATGCCGGTGTGTAAAAGCACAGGCAGACGGTGGAACCTAGCCCCTTGCCGGTGTGTACAAGCACAGGCAGGCGGTGGACCCTAGCCCCTACGCCGGTGTGTACAGTCCACCCTGGCCCCTACGCCGGTGTGTACAAGCACTGGCAGACGGTGGACCCTAGCCCCTATGCCGGTGTTTAGAAGCACAGGCAGACGATGGACCCTAGCCCATACGGCGGTGTGTACAAGCATAGGCAGATGGTGGACCCCAGCCCCTATGCCGGTGTTTACAAGCATAGGCAGACGGTGGACCCTAGCCCCTACGCCGGTGTGTAAAAGCACAGGCAGACGGTGGACTCTAGCCCCCATGCCAGTGTGTACAAGCACAGGCATTCGGTGGACCCTAGCCCCTACGCCGGTGTGTACAGTCCACCCTGGCCCCTACACTGGTGTGTACTAGCACAGGCAGACAGTGGACCCTAGCCCCTATGCTGGTGTGTATAAGCACAGTCAGACGGTGGACCCCAGCCCCTATGACGGTGTGTACAACCACAGGTAGGCAGTGGACCCTAGCCCCTACGCCGGTGTGTAAAAGCACAGGCAGACAGTGGACACCAGCCCCTATGCCAGTGTGTACAACTACAGGCACACAGTGGACTCTAGCCCCTACGCCGGTGTGTAAAAGCACAGGCAGACAGTGGACACCAGCCCCTATGCCAGTGTGTACAAGTACAGGCACACAGTGGACTCTAGCCCCTACGCCGGTGTGTACAAGCACAGGCAGGTGGTGGACCCTAGCCCCTACACCGGTGTGTACAGTCCACCCTGGCCCCTACGCCGTTGTGTACAAGCACAGGCAGATGGTGGACCCTAGCCCCTAAGTCGGAGTGTACATCCTCTGGTCACATCAGCATTGCTGCACCCTAACCTCAGTGCTGTTCTGGGAAGTATGAACTGGAGGACCGCTCTGCTGACTAGACGTGAACTTCGGAGTAGGGCTCCTACCGAGTAGGGTTCCAGAAGTTGGCTCCATAGACCTAAACAACAGTGGGCTGGTTGCATAGGGAAAAGCTGTTCTGCACGTCTCCCGTACCTCCACCGCCATTATGCTTCGCTGAAGAGGGGAGGCCAGGGGTAGTTAGACCTATATACCCCTGGCCATAATGGCGGTAGTGAGAGGAAGTGATGCGCAATAAGCACGACCTATCACTTCCTGTCGCCCCCAGCTGCATCTCGCGATGGGGACAGAGAGTACCTGGCGCAAAAGGGGAGGTGTCTTAAAATTTCATTGGCTGGTGTGCAAAGTGAGCAGGAGAGGACCCAGCCCACGTTGGTTCCAGGTCCTAACCCTGCGCCATGCTCTGATAAATGTCACATCACACTGATAGGAGTTGTTTTATATCAGACATATGTTAAACAGTGTGTGTAGGAAATTCACTGAAAAAACCACAGGTTTGAGGGACGTTATAGTTAGTTGGACATTTCACTCGCACACAACCAGAGAAATTTGGCCGTTATAGTTAGTTCAGCTAACTATAACTCGCGCCCCCGCAACTGAGGGGCCCTTGGGTCCAACTAGCCCACCAGATATCTCCAGTAAGCGCCACAGAGCTGCGTTGCAGAGAGATGTAAAAAGGGGCGTGGCCTCAGACCACCTCTCTGCAACACAGCCCTGTAGCACTTACTGGAGGTACCTGGTGGGCTAGTTGGCCCCCAGAGACCCTCAGGATTGAAGGGGAATTAATTCCTCAACTTACAACGCGCCAGGGGGCGCGTTTGCACAGTGCTGCATGGAGGGGGCGGGCCTCCGGTGACTTGCCGGTTCCTATTTTTCTTAATTAATTCACTGTTATGGGAGGGGTGCTGCATGTTCCCCCTTCCATGGCCCACTTATGGCCCCGGGGACCCCATCCCCCGGGGCCTGGCAGCCTTTTTATTTTTTTTATTTTTTTCAGGAGGGGAGCCGCGTGGCCCCCGTCCTCAGACCATCTTTG
The DNA here is from genome assembly GCF_964204655.1 of Triturus cristatus. Classification (NCBI taxonomy): domain Eukaryota; kingdom Metazoa; phylum Chordata; class Amphibia; order Caudata; family Salamandridae; genus Triturus; species Triturus cristatus. Next base: position 1,154,872,190 of record NC_140594.1, read on the forward strand.
GCATCAGAGACCCCATCCCCCGGGGACAGCCTTTTTGTATTATTATTTCATTAACGGGGCAGGGGGCCCCATAGCCCCCCTCCCAGGCAACTTCTGAGCCCGGGACCCCATCCCCCAGGGCCAGGCCACTCCGTTGTGGACCGTGGGGGGAGCCCCAATGCCCCCACGGTCCCACCGGCTCCCCACCTCCAGCGGGAGCTGGCATTGCTTTTCCACACGGGGAGCTGCTAACATGCAGCTCCCCGTGTGGAAAAGCAATCTGCTTTGGATTTTGGAAGCGAGAGCAGGAAACCTGCTCTCGCTTCCAAAATCCAAACCAGAGTTTGCTATGACAGGGCGGGAGCTGTAGGTCTCCCGCCCTTCCATAGCAAACACTAGTGTCCCGGGGGTGGGCACCCCGGGACACTGCAGGAGCCGTCCCTCGGGGGTGGCGGTCCCCAGGGCCATGGAGGGCTCCAGAAGGGGGGTGCACGGCCCCCCTCCCAACATTTAAAGCTCCAGGAGGTGGTGGTCCCCGGGACCCGGGAGTCCATAACAGACCCTCGCATTTGAAATCAGAGTGCCCCGAAGAGGTGGTGGTCCCCGAGGCAGTGTGGAGAGGCTTGAGCCCCCCACACTTATTGCTAATTACAAGGGGAGGTGGCGGTCCCCAGGGCATGGGGGGCCCGCGAGGCCCCCCGCCCTTAATTTTTGAGGCCCCGGGGAGGTGGCGGTCCCTGGGGCTGTGGGGGGGCTGTGTGCCCCCACATTAGATTAAATAAGCCCCGGTGAGGTGGCGGTCCCGGGGCTGTGGGGGCCCCCATTATTACTTTTACGCATGGCCCTGGGACCTGGCCCACCAGGGGGCTCAATAATAACGAAGCACGAAGACCGCTTTTTAAAAAAAAAATTATTTTATCGGCAGGATTCGCGCACCCAGCACGAATTCTGCCGTTTAAAAAAAAATCTTTTTTGGGTCCTGGGGGTCCTTGTGGGACCCCCTAAGCAGGTCTAGGGGGTCAGGGTGTTTCTACCCTGCCCCCATTTCTTGTTTTTTAACCTTTTTTTATGTTTTCTGGTGATTTGGTTCTACATAGTCACAAAATGGCTGCCAACACTTCCTGGATTGGAGTATTGGCAGCCAATTAGAATGAAGCTCGTGGTCGGGAGGGTTTGCGAACCCACCATGCCCAGAGATATCAAAACTTTTTCTTTTTCTAATTTCTCAGGAACTACTTAACAGATTTACACCATTTAACAAAAAGGACTCTTTCTGAACCGAGGGCTACCCTTTTGCCAAATTTAGTGTAATTCCGTTCAGCAGTTCGGGCTGTGGCTTTGTCTAAAGTTTCCTATGGAAAATAAAATGGGGAAAACGCGTTTTGGGATCCCCTTTTTTCTCGCCCCTGCTTGACGAATCACCCCAAAACTTTCAAGACAGGAGCTGACCAGAGCGTCCCACTAGTTTTGAAAATTTCGCAAAGATTCGTCAACCGGCACCAAAGTTATTGGGAAAAGTAGAAAAAAAGGAAATGGAAAGGAGGAAAAAATATCTGTATCTACTTAATCATAGGGAACTTCATATTACCCCATTAACAGTATAGTCCTGTCATTAATTCACATACCTTATCCAAAACAACACATCACATGCCACAGAAACATTTTTGGGAAAATAGTCATCATTATTTTTGTTTCGCTTTTAAAACATACAAACATATATACAAACAACATATATATACATCACAAATCAACAACAAACAACAAAATTCATAAGTTCCTTCAACCCACTCAATAGAAGATTAATCAGTGTTTGCAGACTGAATAAAGGCAATACACTGTGAGGTCGTCTTGTATACACACGAGGTTACCACCCCTCTAAAGACCTTAGTTCAAATGTGCTTTCAATCAAAGAAAATTTTTGTTAATTTCAGTTGGACTCCTCTTGTCAAAAACTGTCTTTAGACAGAGGAGTGGTCCGAACGACCAAGTACGATGCGAAGATTGCCTAAGCGCCGACCGAATCGTTTCCGGACCCGAACCGCTCCGTACGACTTGTTTGTAGCCGCATCGTGCCGCGCAATGGAGCGAAATTCTGGCCGAGCAATTATGACGCACGATTCAGACAGCCACTTCGCCTCGGTCTCAGCGAGACGAAACGGCTGTCGGAAACCGACTTCGGAGGCCCGTAGCAGGGTGTACGTTTTTCCACACCCACCTCTTTTCTGCTATGTGAGACTGTGTACGCGCCTGCACACGGGCTACCATAGAGTTCAATGGGAGTCCGGGTGAACCGAGTCCGTAAGCATGCGGCGGCATTGTATTCGCTCATTCGGAATCCCCCAGCATGTCTCGCTCTGAAAGCTTTCCGGATTCGAGTCGTACAGAGAGCTTTCCTAGTGAGATCGTAATCGGGCCCTAAGGGTGTATATTGTAAATGCTGTACCTACTTGTGAGGATAGATGGCAGTATATGAAGAGTAATGTCTCTTTGTTCTCCTCCTCTCTGTGATGCGTGTGGTCAAGATTAAAGTCAGTTTGCCACTGAGCACAAAATGATGGAAGGCTGAATTGCTATACTTTTTGGTGGTAATCAATAATTCAAAATAAAATATGTACTGGAATGTATTTTTTAACATGGATTATAATATGACTGAATGTATATTTATTTTGTTTGCTGAATAAAATGTTTATTTGATCTTCCGCACATATAACGACAGCCATGTTGGTAGGGTTTAAGCTATACAGATAGGATTAAAATAAAGGAAGGACTGTTGAGGAAACAAAAACTGTAAAAGTGCTTAATTAGGTGTTAGTTGTAATGCAACATGATTTTTACAATTATTTTAAAATGTAAAATATGTGCTGAAAACGTTACAGTGCTACCTTATTTAACATGAAATGTTAAATTCTGAAATGTAATAGATATTTCTTTAATGTAAAAGTATACATTTTCATACATTTTAATAATGAGTTTTAAAGGTATGTGTGGTATTGGTAAGCGTAGCAATGGTACGCATGGTAAAGGTACGTATAATGTACCCCTATGCATGTTCGTGGTAGTGACATGCGTGGTAAAGACGTGTGTTGTACATGTATGCTTGTTGTAGAAGCCATGTTGTATAGTCATGTGTGGAAAAGGTATGCTTTCTTCCATCATACAAACCTTCAGTGCTGTCCGAGAAGGTTATTTGGTGTTGAGAACATTCTATCCCTGTGAGGACTCAGCGTTGCATGCTGCTAGCCTGCAACAAGGGTGACCTGGGCAAAAGGGTCCGTCGCCCTCCCCACCAACAAGCAGAAACTGATGAATGCCCAAATGTCCTCGACGAAGAGGTCTGTTCCCGACTCAGAAAGATGCACCCAATGCCAAAGGAATATCTGCTCACCATGAGGAATTTATGAGGAATATTCCTCAGGTGACCAGGTCTCGGACTTAGTTTGGCCATTTCTGCATTCAGCCCCCGCACAGACACATTGATGGTCCCTGGAGAGGACACTCACGTCACTTATGATGAGGAATCATACCAAGCAGACTCCTTCTGAATGGATTCCCTCACTTACTTCTGACTGACCTTCATAAGGTCATTACCATAAAAATGCACGTCAATTAGGTCAGAGAACTGCAGACCCTTCGACCGATTGTGTCCTCCACCATATTCTGCAACTGAGGAATCCAGAGTCATCCTATTCTGCACTATCTGAAGAAGCCATTCCGCAAAGATGGCGGCTTAGGCCTACGGAGCTACTGCAACTGGTTAGCTGTGTGCGGCATGAAGGAGTGACCGAGGACCCATAAGATTTTGGAAGGTATAACTACTAAAATAAGTGGAGAATGAGGTATGGTCAAATTTTTTTTTACATTAGATTTGAGAAGATGTAGCATTTAAAACATGCAGCGGATCGTCGCCTAATTCGCTTCATGGCCTGATGGAAAAAACCCACCACAGTCACGAGGGTTACCGTTCAAATCTGGAATGAGTGGGAAGAGTATCCGGACTGATCGGCTCCGGTCACCGTGTGGGCAGAAGCAAGAACTGCTGAGAACTTATTGCGTGACAGGCAGTCAATAAAAAAAATAATAATAAAGCTGGACTCCCGGCTCTGGGCGTAAAGCTAGGCAAGGCTTCATATGGGTGACTGGGCAGATGGAGGAACTATGAGTTGCCTGGAGTTCACTGCGAGAAGTTGGCCTGGTATATGCTGTCCACTAGTTCTAGTGGGCACCCTGTATCAGTCCAAACAACCCCTTATGGTGAATATGTTAAAGACAACCTTTATTGAAAGCTATCCTAGTGGTAGCTATGGAGAGCAGCCTTCAGGCTAAGTCTTGAAGGAATGTAAAGCAGCTTGTTTTACCAGTCTATAATCTCTTGAATGAGCAAATGAAAGGACAACCACACCAGGTATATATTTTAAATATATGTATTTCAGATTAAACACACCCCTCTAGTCTCTTTATGAGACTGGAGTTCGAAGTACTTAATTTACAAGTTAGTAATCAACAGTAATAGCACAAATACACGTTTGGGCCCTAGGGGCGTACCAAACTATATACCAATAAAGTGGTATAAGAACCACGACTGAACTAGACACAAGGCCTAGAACCTGTAGAATCGCTGGGACCCCAAGGAACCACCCAAGGTAGTGACACAGGGGACCCAGGGGGGCCGTGTGCAGTGTGTAAACACAACCACGGGTTCCCGTTAGCTTCTATGGGCAATGTTGCGGTTGGAAATTTAAAGTTTAGGGACACTTAGAATCGAGTCAGGACCAAACCCTTTTGGACTTAAGAAGTTTTAGGGCTAGCACCCACGAGAGCACCCGAGTTCTCGATTTACCTCACCCAGGGAAGCCGGGTGCATAGGTGTCTTTTGGTGTCGGGTCGCGTCGTCGATTACAATGGAAGCTGGCGAAGAACTGCTGCTGCCATGAAGAGGAGAAGTGTCCGAAGAGATCCAAGCCTGGATCTAGGATGGAAGGAACCTGAAAGCAGAGGGGACAGAGTCTGGGTCACTTGCCAGTGACCAAGGGCAGGATGGACCAATGCCCACAGATGTTGGGTGCTTCAGGTGAGTTGATGGGTGTCTTGACTCTTCAGCCACGAGGTCCAGGAGGCGTCGACAAGGTCCACGAGCCGGATTTGAGCTGCTCCACGAAGTCTGTTGAGTGCTGTGGTATCGGCGACCAGATTGGACCCAACAAGTCTTGGCAACGGCAAGTCTTGTGGAAAAAGAAGAATGACGTCGGTGCAGACCAGCAAGGTCTGAGGGACTCACCCAGTGAGGGTAAATTGGGGCACGTCTTGAGCACCCAGGGAAGCCCAAGCAGAAGAGGAGTTGCCTTTGTGGGGACCCACTAGCCAACGGGCTAGCGATCTCAAAGGAGCCTCAAGCCGTCGCAATGGAACCCGGCCCACAGGTCATTCATGGAGTGGAGGCTAGAGATCTTCGGTGCAGTCAGTGCTCAAGGCTAGGGCTACTCGGAGCCCAAAGCAGAACTTCAAGGTTAAACAGGAAGTTGATGTACCAGCAATAGTACGCGGTGCACAGGGGACATGGTTCCTCGTCACCCACGATAGCCACGGGCCTCAGCTTTGCTGTGGACTCAGGGTAGCCTCGGTGAAGTCATGAAATCCACCGCTGGTGGTGCAGAGACTTCAGCGTCCATGGGAGCTTTGGAATTGCAGACCGGACAATTGCTTCTTTGGTGCCTGCCAAGCAGGGGAGTCACTCCTTGACTCCAAGGGAGATTTCTTCAGTCTTCTAGTCAGGATAGAACGTCGAAGGTCCAGGATATATATTGCAGAGTTTCATCCAGGGTAATGTAAAGTCGCAAGGACTGGTTTCCTATACTTATACTAAGTTTGGGGGTTGGACATACTCTAGGGACTCACCTATGGGAGGGTTTGGAAAGAGGGGTGGTTACACCCATTTCCTTTGCCCAGTTTCGCACCAGAGCAGGGGCAGGTAGCCCCTGCAACCGGTTTGAACTGGACTATGCACAGGGACACCAAGTGTGCCCCCAGTGCAGGACTTCAAAGCACCAGAGATTGCTCCCGTCCAGCCCCAATACACATCTGCCTGTCTGGAGAGGTGGTTACATCTCCCTGGGACAGGAAACCTATTGTCCAGGCCTCCCCTGCCGGAGCTTCAGTCAGCATCAGGAGGCCAAACCCGTGTCTGTGGCAGAGGCATCCATTTTGTGATGCCAGGGCTCTAGAAAGTCCTACCCAGTTAGACCAGTGTGAACATGTCTCTCCCTCTAGAAGGGTGGAATGCTACCCCCATCGCCAGAACTGGTGGGGGGGCAGTATTCCAAAGCGTTTGACACCAAACACGACATGTTTCCGTGCAGCCATCCCAAAGTTAGCATTTACTGCAAGGTTATAATGCACCTAAGAGTATATGGTCGGGCTGCACCACAAACAGCATCAGAGGAGGTGCTCCGAACGCTGCAGAGGAGCTCTGCTCATGCAGGGGCACCCTCTCACATAAAAACCAAGCACTCTGCCTTCAAGATTGTTAAGGCCTGCCATAGGAGTGACTTATAGGTTTTATATGTGTGTGCAATGGTAGTGATATAGGTAGCCTATACCACTGTAAGGGGTGCAAGCACACCCTTACCCAGGCTGCAGTAGCAGACCTGTGGTGCCATCTTGGAGTGCTTACCAGGGGTGGCACAATACATGCTTTAGCCCCTGGTAGGCCTCTGAGGTACCTATGCCCTAGGTACATAGTATACCATATACTGGGGCATATAAGGCACTCCAGAATCCAATTAGATATGTACCTAATGTACATGGAAACCATTTTAGAGAGGAAGCAGCTAGGCTGTGGTCCTGATTAGCAGGGCAACAGCCAGACTAAGGTCGAAAAACAGTGAAACACCAGCAAAAAGTGGGGGTACCCATGTGAAGCAGATCCTACTCTCCTACATTCACCTTTAGCGACCAGGTCGGTTTTGGACCTCCTACGCCTGATGAACAGCTTGTCCTGAGAGATGCAGGCATCCACCCATTGAAGGCCATTGCCTTGATCCTGCTTGGAGCTGCCTGCTTGCTAGCTGGCCCTGAAGTCTCTAAAAGGCTACAACAGAAGTAGCAGAAAACAGTGAGACCTCATAAAACGAGCTTCATCCTTTCACCAGGGTGTCTGTGAGGGCTGTGAGTCTGTGAACCTAGAGTGGTGTCTTCCTGTCCCTGGGTGCTGCACTCAGCCTCACCAAAGACCTAGGAAACTTTGCCAGATTTTTAATCTTTCCTAACCTCAGCAGAAAGCCATGAGTGATGGTGTTTTCAAAACAAGCTGCCATTGGTCGAGCGAGGGATCTAGAGAAGTGGCACGCCATGGAATCATCCTGAGGGCGAAATAGCGCTGGCCCACCCGGACCGTTGATGCAAGGCTGCACACAGAGCGGCCGCGCAAGGAGGGACCTCAAATGCTCCCCATCTTTGTAAATATGGAGCACTTTTGCTCTCTCCCTTTCACGCAAGGCAGCACAGCAACTTTGCTTGCTGCCCTGCATTGCGTGAAAGATTTGTAAATTTTCTCTGAAGCATTCGCCATGTTCAAAGTTAATTCAGTGTCTTTTGATGGTCAACTCTAGACAAGTCAATCTGGCTCTGAAAATATTGTACCAAAGCCAAATCAAGAAACTAGAGTTTCCTTCCAAGGAAAGTAATATTACCCCCCGAATAGCTCTACATCGTTTTGCACCAAAAGTCATCGCAGGAGTTTTCTAGTAGGGTTAAGAATCAGTTAAGGACAGCAGTTTCGTCAGCTTATTCTCGAGACTGCTCCAAGGTATTCCAAGTTCCATCAAGGTGTAAAGTCGTGGCCCCAGATTTACAAAGATTTTGTGTCAAGTTTGCATTACTTTTTTAATGCAAAGCCAATGAAAGAAATCCTATTTGTGATTTACAAACCAATGCAAATGACAAGTTGCATTGGTTGTAACAAAAAGTAATGCAACGCTGGCAGTGCCCGTATGGTGTTACTTTGCCTCAGGTGGGCTTTGCATGGGTCGTGCCCGGGCGTTACCGTGCCTCCACACATGGATTGTGATGCAAAGCCATATCTACAAAGATGCATTGACATGAATTTATGCCAAATTACCGTTCCTACCTGAGGCAGATGTAACCGGAGAAATATCTTTATTTCTCCTTGTTTTTTCATCTTGGATTCTGCAGCTCACATACAAAGAGGAAATCACATTAAAGCATAGCTTGGGTGCAGCAAGGAAGCCCTTCATGCACAAACACTATGCAGATCACAGCACAGGCACCCTTGCACTTCGGCACAAGGGGTCTGCGTCGCGCACAGTGGCACAATGTGCGCCGGCACATGGCGGGAGCAGAACGTCTTTGTAGATGTGGGGCTGTACTGCTCTCTCCCTTTCACACAACACAGCACAGAAAGTTTACTTGCTGTCTTAGGTGAATATTTATTATAGGGTTGTGTCGCTTTTGTGCCATGCCACGGGATGCAAAAGCGACGCAACCCCTAAGTATGATTTATCAAGTCACGCAAGGCCCCCTTGCCTGGCCTGCATGGGCTGATAAATCCAGAGTTATGTAACGCAGCGAAGATGGCTGCGTTGTGCTCCTCTGCCCCAGGGAGTGGTTCCATCGGTGGTGCCTGGGTGTTCCCAAGCAATAACCAAGTATTTTAGCACATTCCCAGATTTACCTTTACTGGTCGACCTGGGAACTTGTCAAAATGCTACCCCTCCCCAGGGGAGGCGTAACAAGGCGAAATATTTTTATTTCTCCGCGTTTGTTCCTCTTTCTATGTGTGCTGCAACCTGCAAAACACATAGGGGCGGATTCACAAGCCCCTTGCGTCACTTTCGCCTCATTTTTAACATGGGAAAAATTACGCAAAGGTGGCGCAAGGGGCTTGTAAATCTGCTCCATAGAAAGAGGGAAATACCTCTGAGGATTGTTACTGTACAGAAAGGTGGCCATTCCTGCACAAAAATAAACATGCATGCAGCGTAGACACCCAGGTACCATGGCGCAAAGGTGCCTGCGTTGACGCTAGGCAGCACATTGTGCGCCAGCGCTGGGAAAAAACAGCAATATGCCGTTTGTGTTAAACACGGTGCATCCCTGCCCTTTCTCTGTTAAGCAGCGATGTGCAGGAAGGTGGCTGACTGCTCTGCGTGACTTAAAAATAGATATGCCCCTTAGTAAATCTCTGCCACAATATATTGCAGTTGTAATATGAGGAAGTCAGATTTAACTTTTTTTTTATTTATGTATTTTAGCAGAGTTCTTATAGGGAAAACTTGACCCGAATCGGGTATCAGAGCACTTCACATAGCCCCAGTTGTGTTACATCAGGACACATTCATTTTTTATTTAGGTGCGGGGAGATTAAGTGATTTTCCCAGAATCACAGGATGTTCAGCGTCATTGCCGAGACTCGAATCCAGTTCCCCAGATTCAAGCATAACCGCCCTAGCCGTTAGGCCAATTCCTCTCCCCTTTCAGCTCCAGATAACATTCAGGATATTGTTGTATCTAATTCAGTGCTTAATTTGTGCCGGTGGTTTCCGACATTTAGGGCCATATGCATTGTTAGACCTGGCTTTTTCAGCAGGTTTAGCCCTAGACTCTTTGCTTTTTAGCCTCCTGTTTCTGACCTGTTTTTTTGGTTTTATGACTCTGGGCACTTTACCACAGCTAATCAGTGCTAAAGTGCATATGCTCCCTGTGTAAATTGTGCTATGGATTGGTGTTTCCATGATTGGATATTTGATTTACTTGTTAGTCCCTAGTAAAGGGCACTGTGTGTGCCAGGGCCGGTGAATCAAATGCTACTAGCGGGCCTGCAGCACTGATTGTGCCACCCCCGTGAGTAGCCTCAAAAAGGTAACTCAGACCTGCCATTGCAGAGTCTGCGCACAGTTTGTAACTGCCATGTCGACTTGGCCATTGCACACACTGGCCAGTCCCTAACCTTCCCTTTTTTTACATGTCAGGCACCCCTAAGGAAGGCCCAAGGTACCCCTGTGGGCAGGGTGCAGTGTATGTGAAAGGTAGGACATGCCCTGGTGTGTGGGACATGTCCTCGTAGTGAATTACAGCCCATTTCATTTTTCACTATTGCAAGGCTACCTGTTCCCCATAGGACAGAATTGGAAGTTTGTTTATAACATCTTATAAACATAACTGGCCCTGGGAACTCGGTAGGAAAATAAAGTTTAGTATGCCTGAACTCAGAATCTAAAGATGCATCTTTTAGTTAAGGTGATTTTTACATTCTGTGTTTGAAAATACCACTTTTAGAAAGTAGGTATTTTCTTGCTCAGTCATCCCGTGTGCCTCTACTGGAATGTGGATTGCCTGTCTGGGTTTTGGATGACAGAAGGCTGGGGAGCAGGAGTGGATCCAGATAGTCTAGTTAGGGTCAGGAAAGGGCTGAACAGACCTGGGCGGCAATGGGGGAAGGGGGAGGAGATTTCCTTGCACCTCAAAGGGCCTGGTCTGCCTCTGACAATGCCGTCTCCACCTCCTGCCAGGAAATCACACCAGAGAAGGCAGTACTGGTTCTGGCTGGGCACAGACACTCTCTGAATAAGAGATCAAAGGATTTTGGGATATAAATATTGGGGCCCAAACCCCTGAACTTTAGAACTCTTGTGGATCAAGAAGACGGCTAAGAAGAAGAGCTGGAGAAGCTGTGAGGAGGAACTACCACTTTGCAGTGTGCTTTGCTGTGTTGACCTGCAGTGGCTGCTTCTGTCTTGGGCAGTGAAAGGACTGGATGGAACTTTCTGCAATCCGCTTTTGAGGGTTTCTCCAAGGGCTTGAGGTAGAGCTTGCCCCCTGTTCACGAAGTCTCAGGAACAACAAAGACTTCAAGCTCTTCTGCCCGCAGCACTGGGGGCTGTGCGTTTTGTGCTGCAAGAGAGAAAAAGCAACTTGACGACTTCTACGACGCCACTGCCGACTCCGTGTCCTGAAGGCACCACAGAGGGCACCGTCGCAACTCCACACTGCAACCTTGGTCTCACCGACGACGACGGCCAACCGATGCCGCCACCGAGCCGTTGCTCGCACCGTGACCTGTGGGCACCGCACTCCGCACCGCCTCGCCACAAAGAGAGTAATTCCACATCGCTTCGCTTCACAATGATGCCTTGCTATCCCCGACGATGATGCTCCACCCTGAAATTGACGCCGCTGCTAGCACCGTGGTTCGAGGGCACCGCTCGTAAAGTTACACGACACATTGCCCTCATCCCGCAACGCAGCCTTGGTCTACCGACCCCGGTGCCATCGACTCCAGTTTGTCAGCCGACGACAGCGCTTCAACAACAACGAGGCCGCTGCTTGCACCGTGACCTGCTAGCATCGTGGCGAGCACCGCCTTCATCTCGCACCATGACCCTGGTCTCACCGACTACGCCATCTGACGCCGCCACAAGCCGCTGCTCGCACTGCGACCTGAGGGCACCGCACGCCGCACCGCTGCACTTTGCACCACAGCACCCGACGCCTGCTGACGTATGTGCTCCTGACTCCAACAGAGAGGAGATCGACCTGCCATGTGTGTGACATCAAGGGCCCCGACGACTCCTACACCGACCTCCGGAACCGACACCTGCAGACGCCGTGTTTTCGGAAACTCAACAAGAGGTCGCCGGTGCCCTGCATTTCTAAAAGGTACTGTTTGCGGGTCTTCCCGACACCGTAGCAGGCCTGCGACGCTGCGGTCAGCTAGAACTGTTTAGATTTAGTTGCTCACGACGCCGTGATAGCCCTGGACGGAGCTATCGCCATCAAGGAACTGTTTTTAACGCGTATTTTGATAACTAGATTTTTAAGTACTGTATTGTGGATTTTTATCGTTTTTGGTCGTGTATATAAAAATATTGGATATTTTTCTAAACTGGTGTGGTGTCCTTCTGTAGTGTTTTCACTGTATTACTGTGTGTTATGTGCAAATGCTTTACAGTGTGTAAAGCATTTGCACATAACACACAGTAATACTCTAAGATAAGCCTGTCCGCCTGGGACAAGCTACCAAGGGCGTGAGCAGGGGTTATTTTAGGAGTGTAACTTCCTTATCCTGACTAGAATGGTAGTTTCTGCCTGACTGTGCGACATGCCCTAGCCGACATGCCCTAGCCGACCAAAAATCCCATTTCTAATATGCATGAACACATTTTCCCATAGACACAGAATGGGCAAAACCCTTTGATTCACCTGGCCCTTAATCACCAACACTAATGCCTTTCATGAGCACCAGTTAAGGGCGCATTTATATAGGGGGAGATTAAGGGGCAGATTTATGTTAGACTTGCGCCTCATTTACGCCGCCGTTGCGTCACTTTTGTGACGCAGCAGCGGCGCAAATCCTGCGCCATGGTGCGGGGTATTTACAACGTGACGCATCTGGGAGATGCGTCACGTTGTAAAGCCCTGCGCCACATGTAGGCGTTCCAGGGCAGGTGGGGGCGTTCCGGCGCAGGAACGCCTCCTAAAAGTGGCTGAGTGAAATCTACAAGATTTCACTCAGTCACTTTTGAGCCCATGCTGCGTCAAAACCCTGCGCCTGCTTGAAGCAGGCGTAAGGATTGACGCAGCATTGTTCAGATAGGGCACCCCAGAGCCTTGCTGGAGCTGCGTCGCACTTGCGACGCAACTCCAGCAGTGCGCCACTTTTACGGCACAGATGCGTGACGCATCTGTGCCGTTTTTGCCCCATGGTGCGCCGCATTATAAATGCGGCGCATCCATGATGGCGGAGCTGGGGCGCATAAGAACTGGCGCATCCCTGCTGATATGCAGGGATGCGTCAGTTATCATAAATCTGCCCCCCAGTGATTTGCCCAGAATCACAGGATGTTGAATGGACGCCGAGACTGAAACCTGGTTCCCTGCTTCAAAGCCGGCAGCTCTCGCCGTTAGGCCACATTCTCTCCCAGCTGTAAGGTTCAGTAGTTGGATCTGTTTTAGGCGGCGCTAACAGAAAAAAGATTGGGCCGGTGCAATCTGCCTCCTGACCAGAGCCCCAGCACTTATTTATTTAACAAATTAACCCCTGATCTCGTTGGCATAGTGCTGTACAGAGGTGGAGTTTTTGTAACCAGGTGATAGCGCTATGTTAGCGGCATAAAAAGCTTAGATTATATTTTTTAATGGCTGTGTACGTCGAACAGTGTTCAAGTTAACGAGATGATGAACTCGAGAAAGATGGTATTTTGCCACATATGCCCGGGTATCGTTAGAGAAGTTTAATGGTTCATTCACTGGACGTATGTGGCTCTCAGGCAGTGCCCTGGGAGGAAGAGGACGCAAGTTTCCCCCTTCCAGCGAAACATTTCTCTTTTGTGCTGCACTGTCCTTGCCTCGCCACATAATAATATAACGAGGCCTCCTTTGCCACATAACCAGTTCCATAATCTGAGATTGTAACACAAGAATATTCCCGATCATCATGTGCCACGTAATAATGTAGCTAGATCTTCCTGCCGTTCAGTATTGCATCACGCTCTCCCTTGCCGCATAATAATTTTGATAGACCGCCCTTTACATTCACTATTACTCCACGCCCTTCCTTGGCACATAATAATTGCGCTAGCCCTCCCTTGCCATACACTATTCAACCGCTCTCCCGTGCCACATATACTAATGACATTCGTCCTCCCTTGCCACATAATATTGTTTTTTGGCTTCTCTTTCCATAGAGTAGACCTCACTGGGGTCCTTCTTTCGCGCCCATGGCCGGAGGCTGGGTCTGAAGTCCGCCCCCACCCTCCTCTCGGACCCCTGCCCTCTGCAGGGCAGTAATTAGCTGCGCCTGGAGTCCCCGGATTACTCTGGACAACACGGATTTCGTTCCCAGCTAAGAATGCGGGCATGTCAGGATGTGAAATCCCGCCATTTTACAAGTCCCGCCACAAAGAGGGTAAATCATCCATCACCCGGTGTCACATCCGCCCGGAGGGAGGTAGAGCTAATCCCTCTCAGAATGTGAGGTAGGGGCCGGGGCCTGGCAGGGCCCCTCCCCGGGATGTGGGGGGCTTCATCTTCAAAACAGGACCTGAAAGAACCAGGAGCCGAAAGGCCCCTGTAAACCGGGCCATCTGGAGCGCCGAGGGTACCTGCTGAGGGCTGCCAGGCGCTAGCAGCAGCAGGGAGCGATGCGCAGACGCCCACAGCCCTCCCACACAAACACGAAACACCCCAGGAAGCACTGACAGCAGACCCGAGGAGGCCTGTCAGGGACTGAGGGGTGCCTCGCTTTAATGAGAAGTCATCGAGGGGGGGGGGGGGGGGCTACAGGAATGAATCAAGCACTGACACTCTGCGCTGACACAGGTAGACAACATGGGTCTGTACTGAGCTCTTCACAGGATGAAGGACAGGCACCCTCCTCTGATACAGGCAAACAAGTACTGTACCGAGACCCTCACAGGCTGAAGCACAGACACGCTCCCATGCTACAGGTAGACAGGAGTCTGTACTGAGACCCTCACAGGCTGAAGCACAGACACCCTCCCATGATACAGGCAAACAAGTACTGTACCGAGACCCTCACAGGCTGAAGCACAGACACGCTCCCATGCTACAGGTAGACAGGAGTCTGTACTGAGACCCTCACAGGCTGAAGCACAGACACGCTCCCATGCTACAGGTAGACAGGAGTCTGTACTGAGACCCTCACAGGCTGAAGCACAGACACGCTCCCATGATACAGGCAGACAGGAGTCTGTACTGAGACCCTCACAGGCTGAAGCACAGACACGCTCCCATGCTACAGGCAGACAGGAATCTGTACTGAGACCCTCACAGGCTGAAGCACAGACACGCTCCCATGCTACAGGCAGACAGGAATCTGTACTGAGACCCTCACAGGCTGAAGCACAGACACGCTCCCATGCTACAGGCAGACAGGAGTCTGTACTGAGACCCTCACAGGCTGAAGCACAGACACGCTCCCATGATACAGGCAGACAGGAGTCTGTACTGAGACCCTCACAGGCTGAAGCACAGATGCGCTCCCATGATACAGGCAGACAGGAGTCTGTACTGAGCCCTGCACAGGATCCTTCTCCTGTTTCAAAAGGGACCTGAAAATCCATCTCCTTAACAAATACTTTCCTGACCAACATCAACTAACCTAGACTTCAAAATCCGAGTTTACTCCTCTCGCTTGACATCCAAGGATAGTTGGCGCCCGGACTGTGTTATCCACCTTATCTTCCATGCTGTATTTTTTTTATCCCTGGTTTGCTTCCTTACTGCCTGCCTACTTTGTAATGCAATCTCCGTTCTGTTTTTCTTTACAGTATGTATGTAAAGCGCTCTGATACCTATGTGTCAAGCTAGCGCTATATAAAACTTTTAAAATAAATAAATCAATTAAATGAAGTAGGGACACCCTCCCATGATACCACAACGTAGAACCACCTCATTCTGCAGCATCCCAGGGCCCGAGGCATCCTGAAGGGCCCCAGGCCCCACCATGGAGGGTAACACACGGGCCAGAAGAGGAGCTGTCTGGCTGACTGCACCCCCACACCTGCAGGAATTCATATTTCAGGACAGAAGTGGCCATGTGCGGCTCACTCCACCCTCGTCGCCGCAGGACGCTAGTTTTCAGGCTTCGCCCTGACCCCCCTCCCGCCCCCCAACACTTGCCACCCTCTCGCATTTGTTTGCAGGGAGCCACGCGTGTCCTTTGCTGGCAGCCACGTGCCAGTGCTCCAGACTGGCACGTTTCTCGCTCTGAATCTTCTCATTCGCGGATGGTACTCCTTTCATCGACTTGAGGTGAGATGGCCTTAGCTAACGAAGAACCTATGAGGTACAGGATACTCACACATTTCAACATACAACTTTGACCTTTCGTGTCAGGTTATAGTCTTAATGATCTTAATATGGAGTTAAGTGGGGGGGGGGGGGGGAGGGGGCTGCGGCTCACAGACCCCTCACAGAGGACAGCTCTCCCCTCTCAGGCCTAGATTATAATACCCACTTTTCCCGCCACGGATTCTATTTCTCGTGTAATTTGTCTAATCTTTTGCAGTTTACACCTTGAAGTCGACTTCAAAGCGCCTTTGAAAGTGAAGCCGAACAATGAGTCAGCCCTGACCCCTTCCGAGCAGCCCCCCCCCACCCTCCCCCGTGAGTGACAGAAGCCCCCCAGCACCGACCTGCCCCTCATCTGCATTGTAACAATATCCCTAATGGGCCCCCAGCTCAGCGCCCTCGGAGGGGCGGGGCCGCCCCCACCCCCACATTTCCACCTCCAAGCCGCCGCTCATTAGTTAAGTGGAATAAATTCCTTTTCTGTTTGCGCCGCTTCACGTATAATGCCGTCTTTTTGTCCCGTGATTCTACCTCACACTGGGCCTTAATAGCTTCTGTTTTTGGAGTTAATACATGTTTACTGCCGTGTAGGGCCACAGACCGGCTCCTGTCGCTTTATGCGGCCATTCCCCTGAAGGAGGTATAAATTCATTCACAAGGCGCTCGGCCCCCGCCCCCCTCGTCCGGGCTCCTAGAATGGGGGAGCAGATGGCCGCGGGGCAGCTGTACCCGTATTCTCACCCCAGGGGAAGGGGCATGTCTGGGCAGCAGCCCCCAATGCCAGAACAACATGGGGAGTGAGTGAGAGCCCTCAGCCAGACTCCACTCCATGCATAAAAAAATAGAGATTTGATGACTGACCTCAAGAAATAATTTGGGGCATATTATCAAGCCAGGCGATAAAATTATCGCCGCTTTAGCGGCAGAAAACTGCCGCTAAAACGGCGATAATGGGCTTGATAATATGCTCTATGGAATTCCAATTGAAGCCCATGTTAAATGTGAAGGACATCTAACGTGGGCTTAAATTGGAATTCCCTACGGCATATTATCAAGCCCATTATCGCCGTTTTAGCGGCAGTATTCTGCCGCTAAAGCGGCGATAATTTTATCGCCTGGCTTATTAATATGCCCCTCCATGCGACACAATTCCCTCTATGCCCTGCTATCAGCATTCGCCGTCTGCTGGTCCTAAACTTTACACTCTCGTTGCGAACATTTTGTGCCAGGTCAGCTAATTTTTGAAGTCATTTCATCTTAAATATTGTTCCTGGAAAACTGATGGCTTTCAATGGTAGAGTCTTAATGTAAACAAAATCTATGTCTGGAGGCCCACTGTGCTGAAAATACTCCCTTTAGAAGAACTTTTTTGGGGCATCTCAACAACAACCAGCGATAATTATCTCTAAGCGCACTTAGCGCTAGGATAATTATCGCCGGCTAGCGTGAATTTTTATCGCTGAGATAGCGTGCTATTAGCAACGCTTATCTCAATAGCGATAAAAATCCTCAACCTAACAGGCTAACGTGAGATTATCGCTGGAAACCCAGCGATAATCACACGTTACCTTGTTGATAGGGACAGGCAAACTTAGCCATGATATCCTCCTTCCATAGGATATCATGGCTAAGTCAGAAAAATACCAGACGTAAAAAAGCAGCGTTAACCGCGGTTAGCGCTGCTTTTTTTGTCTCTAACAGGGTTAGCGACATTCTTGATAATAGGAGAAACGTCGCTTAGCGACATTTCTCCTAATATTTTACTCTGGAACGCCTCCTTTGCATCTCATTAGAGATGCAAGGGGAAGCGTAGAGTAAAAGGGTGCTAACATGTACATTTGCATGTTAGCACCCTGTTGCTGATAGGACGCTAGTTTTATCTCTGCTTTTTTGGCTTTTAAAGCCAAAAAAGCAGATATTAAGCCCTTGTTGAAATGCCCCTTTGTGCCCACCCTAGGGCAGCAGTGAAATATGGCGATACCAAAGTAAAATATCCCAATACTTTTGCTGTGCACGAGGCAAGCCTTATCCTCCCAGAGAATGTGGGGTTTACACTTCATAGGAAATCTTGGAGAAGAATTGAGGGAAAGAGTGGATTTTTGGCAAAATGCCCATATCCATTATTAAAAAGCCAAAGGCATTATGGGCAATCCAGAATATCTCTTAATGCAAAATCCTTGTGACCATCACTTTTCAAAATGTCTATTTCAATTTTCTTTTTTCCATCCTGTTCCTTCCAGGCGCGGTCACACTCATATCTTATGACACAAATAGCTTATAAGGCCCCTGGTGGAAAGTCATAATTATAAGCGATCAGCCACAGAACGAGAAAAATCCCGCAGGCTGATGCTAACACGCTAGAATCTTTTTATGTGCGTTGCAGAATGCAGCGCACATAGAAAGAGCAAAAACGATAGAAATACAAGTTTTTCTCCTGGTTACGCCATTCTAACGCCTGCTATTCAGCGCCGTTACTTCTTTGAGCTGCCTCATATTTACGGATCCTTGTAAATCTGGGGCAGTGTCAAAAAGCCATGGGTGTTGCGGTGGAACGCCCACAGCAACACGCATTGCACGCCGCTTTCACGCAGATTCCTGCGTAAAGAGGCCCTATTTAGAAAGCGGCATTAAGCCACGCAAAGTGGCTTAACGCCGCGGTGTAAATATGGAGCAGGGCATTGCGCCACTGGAACATCGGAAAAAGTGACGCTCCGGTGGAGCAATCCCCTCGTAAATATGCCCCAATATTGCTTCTTCTGATGGCAATTCTTGGGCTCGATGGCGGCTGGTGCCGAACATTTGAACCAGAAGCCATGATTCCCAAGGAGTCTCCAGGCCGAGCAGCAGGCCAGGTTTGAAAAGGGGAACCCCCCCCCCCCCCCTCTCCCAGCTTCTTGATAGGACTGGAAATGCAGCCCTATAGGATGCTGGGACAGTACTGGGGATCAGTGGCGTATAGAAACTAGAGCCCCCCCTGCAAAGGACAGGGCGCCCCCCCCTCCCCTCCGGACTCACTCAGGCGCTCTCAGGCCATGGTACTGTGCTGAGGGGGGCACTGGACCTCGGGGGCCCCCCGCACTGTGGAGGTTGCAGGGGCCTTTGATACGCCTATCTCTGCTCCTCTGTATGGGCCCTCACTGTCCTCAGGGATGCACTGATGTGCACCGGCCCCTCACATATATATTTTAGCAGATATACTTTGCTGCCTGAGGCATATGCAGTATGTTTGCTAAATAAAATGGATTGTGCCAGTGTGATGGGATTGTAGGATTGTGCCAGTGTGAGGGGATTGTAGGATAGAGCCAGGGTGAGGGGATTGTAGAATTGTGCCAGTGTGAGGGGATTGTAGGATACAGCCAGGGTGAGGGGATTCTAGGATTGTGCCAGTGTGAGGGGATTGTAGGATTGTGCCAGTGTGAGGGGATTGTAGGATTGTGCCAGTGTGAGGGGATTGTAGGATAAAGCCAGGGTGAGGGGATTCTAGGATTCTGCCAGTGTGAGGGGATTGTAGAATTGTGCCAGTGTGAGGGGATTGTAGGATAGAGCCAGGGTGAGGGGATTCTAGGATTGTGCCAGTGTGAGGGGATTCTAGGATTGTGCCAGTGTGAGGGGATTGTAGGATTGTGCCAGTGTGAGGGGATTGTAAAATTGAGCCAGGGTGAGGGGATTCTAGGATTGTGCCAGTGTGAGGGGATTGTAGGATTGTGCCAGTGTGAGGGGATTGTAGGATTGTGCCAGTGTGAGGGGATTGTAAAATTGAGCCAGGGTGAGGGGATTCTAGGATTGTGCCAGTGTGAGGGGATTGTAGGATTGTGCCAGTGTGAGGGGATTGTAGGATTGTGCCAGTGTGAGGGGATTGTAGAATTGAGCCAGGGTGAGGGGATTCTAGGATTGTGCCAGTGTGAGGGGATTGTAGGATTGTGCCAGTGTGAGGGGATTGTAGGATTGAGCCAGTGTGAGGGGATTGTAGGATAGAGCCAGGGTGAGGGGATTCTAGGATTGTGCCAGTGTGAGGGGATTGTAGAATTGTGCCAGTGTGAGGGGATTGTAGGATAGAGCCAGGGTGAGGGGATTCTAGGATTGTGCCAGTGTGAGGGGATTGTAGGATTGTGCCAGTGTGAGGGGATTGTAGGATAGAGCCAGGGTGAGGGGATTCTAGGATTCTGCCAGTGTGAGGGGATTGTAGGATTGCACCAGTGTGAGGGGATTGTAGCATTGTGCCAGTGTGAGGGGATTGTAGAATTGAGCCAGTGTGAGGGGATTGTAGGATTGTGCCAGTGGGAGGGGATTGTAGGATAGAGCCAGGGTGAGGGGATTCTAGGATTGTGCCAGTGTGAGGGGATTGTAGGATTGTGCCAGTGTGAGGGGATTGTAGAATTGAGCCAGGGTGAGGGGATTCTAGGATTGTGCCAGTGTGAGGGGATTGTAGAATTGTGCCAGTGTGAGGGGATTGTAGAATTGTGCCAGTGTGAGGGAATTGTAGAATTGTGCCTGTTGGACTTGGACCTTTTTCCCCTGAATTTTTTCGTTTTTTAATGCATGTTAGATCAAATAACCAGTGTGTAGGTGCAGGTGTTCCCCCCCCCCCAAGATGGCTGCCACAGGCCCCGGTCCTAGGATGCTTGATTCCGGTCCAGGGAAGACATGGCTTGGCAGTTCGGGCTGGACTGTTCCCATGAGGCACAGGGTCAAGACTGATTTGCATATGGCCATGTCTGAACTGGGGTGGTGTAGTGGGCAAAAGAACGATGGATTTAACCCAGATCTCTTGACTGGGGGAGAATGTATGCATTGTCAGCATTCCGTCCATCATTTGTTTGTTGTAACGCTTTTCGCCCTAAGTGGGATGGGTATTCCCAGACGTGGGACCCGTGCTCACTACGCCACTTGAGTCAAGCTATCCTGGCTGATGACAGCTGATAGCCAGAAACCGGTCCTAGGATGCTTGATTCCGGTCCAGGGAAGACATGGCTTGGCAGTTCGGGCTGGACTGTTCCCATGAGGCAGAGGGTCAAGACTGATTTGCATATGGCCATTTCTGAACTGGGGTGGTGTAGTGGGCAACAGAACGATGGATTTAACCCAGATCTCTTGACTGGGGGAGAATGTATGCATTGTCAGCATTCCGTCCATAATTTGTTTGTTGTAATGCTTTTCGCCCTAAGTGGGATGGGTATTCCCAGACGTGGGACCCGTGCTCACTACGCCACTTGAGTCAAGCTATCCTGGCTGATGACGGCTGATAGCCAGAAACCGGTCCTAGGATGCTTGATTCCGGTCCAGGGAAGACATGGCTTGGCAGTTCGGGCTGGACTGTTCCCATGAGGCACAGGGTCAAGACTGATTTGCATATGGCCATGTCTGAACTGGGGTGGTGTAGTGGGCAAAAGAACGATGGATTTAACCCAGATCTCTTGACTGGGGGAGAATGTATGCATTGTCAGCATTCCGTCCATCATTTGTTTGTTGTAACGCTTTTCGCCCTCAGTGGGATGGGTATTCCCAGACGTGGGACCCGTGCTCACTACGCCACTTGAGTCAAGCTATCCTGGCTGATGACGGCTGATAGCCAGAAACCGGTCCTAGGATGCTTGATTCCGGTCCAGGGAACACATGGCTTGGCAGTTCGGGCTGGACTGTTCCCGTGAGGCACAGGGTCAAGACTAATTTGCATATGGCCATGTCTGAACTGGGGTGGTGTAGTGGGCAAAAGAACGATGGATTTAACCCAGATCTCTTGACTGGGGGAGAATGTATGAATTGTCAGCATTCCGTCCATCATTTGTTTGTTGTAACATATGCCTGTGCTACTGCAGAGTGGCCTTTCTAGTAGCACCCTAGCTGCCAGGAGCTGGCTGGAACCCCACAACAATGTTGCGACACCAGCCCGCCTTTTTTGCCCCATAGGTAGAATGGGGAAGCTCCTGGAATGTGCTGGAACCTTCTAGAAGGGAGGGGTGGTTTTTACTTTTGCCGCCTTGAATAGAGGTCACCTGACCTAGGGATACATAAGTGAGGGAGCGAACTTTTTCTAGTTAGTTGGCCAGTGGGGTAGAGCAGAGCTGGCGAATCCACGCAGGAGTTTTAGGCGGTAGGGTCTAGCCAGGGACTTATGCCTCTGAGAGTGACAGGATTTAGGTGCTGCCTCTTAAGTGAGTGAGGGATCCTGTAAAGCCCACTGATCTTGCCCAGCAGTAGGAGGACCCAGGGACCCTCTGCCTGCCTGACTAGGAAGGACCTAGTCGCCAACTCAATCCCTACTCCCCAGGAACAGAACCCCCCAAGGGCGCCGGAAATATCTGCGCCATCAGGACTTCAGGTCACCACTGAATGCTGAAACTGAACGCTGAAACTGAATGCTGAGACCTCGTGTCACGACTGCATGCTGAACCTGAATGCTGACACTGAATGCTGAGACCCCGTGTCACAACTGCATGCTGAACCTGAATTCTGAGACTTCATGTCCAACCTGAACACTGAAACTTTACGCTGAAGCTGAATGCGGAACGGCTGGGGATCAACCAGGTACTGGCGCTGAGACCCCTGCGCTCCCTGACCTGGCCTGGGATCCCCGGCATCCATCCCCGTTGAGCGCGGAGCTCTCCCGCCTAATTTGACCCCCCCTGTGTGTGCGGGGACCAGAGCGCGCTCACCGCTGAGGCCCGGAAGCCTGAAGTGTGCATCATCACCCCAGCGTGGCCCGCGGAGAAGCCCGGGGCCCTGTCGCTGCTGTGGCAGTTGCATGCAGAGGTGTGTAAGGCCGTGGCCTGCCCCGTCGCGGAAGGAGCTACTGCGGAGTCCGGAGCTGGGTCGGACGCCTCCAGACATCGAGATCAAGGTAAGCCGGGAGGCTTGGGCCAGACCCGGTGCGCCCCCTACAGACCGGGAGCGGCACCGCACCCTGACACCCGGATTCCCCCTCCGAGGGAGTTCCCCCCGTCCACTCAAGACTTTGACACCCCGCCGAGGGATTGTCCCTCGCCTCCGAGACTGTCGAGCAGCGTTGTGCCCCACAAACTGCACAGAAGCACTTGAAGCGTGATTAGTACGAGTAGCGCTATGTTCGCAGGCTTGGCTCTGAAGCGTTCAATGCTTAATTATTACGAGTAAACGCTATGTTCGCAGGCTTGGCTCTGAAGCGTTCCATGCTTAATTATTACGAGTAACACTGTGTTGGTAGGCTTTGCTCGGAAGTGTTCGATGCTTAATTATTACGAGTAACGCTATGTTCACAGGCTTTGCTCTGAAGTGTTCAATGCTCAATTATTACGAGTAACGCTGTGTTGGTAGGCTTTGCTCTGAAGTGTTCAATGCTCAATTATTACGAGTAACACTGTGTTGGTAGGCTTTGCTCTGAAGTGTTCAATGCCCAATTATTACGAGAAACGCTTCGTTCGCAGGCTCTGCTCACGAGAATTCACGGTGCAGTTATTGCGAGTAGCGCGGTAACCGCCCACTGAGGCGCTAAGGGTACCAGAGGGGCGGGAAGCCCGCGAACTCGGCCCTGAGCCCCCCACTAGACCCCAGGTGTGGCGCTACGATTCCCAGTCCGTTCAACGGATGTTAAGCTATACGAGTGTGGCCTAGGGCCTCAGAGGGAATTGCTGGTGAATTTAGTGCAACAGATGCTAACCGATGTAGTGAACTGCATTTACCTCTAGTGAATTGCATTTACATATAATGAACTGCATTTACATCTAATGAACTGCATTTACGTATAATGAACTGTCTTTATGCCTATCTGCTTAGATAAACTTGAGTTGTTGCATAAACCCTACGGTGTGGCGTCTCTTATTGTGTGCGTTCCCTGCTTCAGAGGCTGTGTGTGGTGTATGGTCGCTTTACACAAAAGCCTTTGGGTGCCCAGCCGCTCGAGTCACGTTACCCCCTTAGGGCTTGGTGACCCCAGGTCTTACAGTGCCAGTGTGAGGGGATTGTAGGATTGAGCCAGGGTGAGGGTATTGTGTAATTGAGCCAGGGTGAGGGGATTCTAGGATTGTGCCAGTGTGAGGGGATTTTAGGATTGTGCCAGTGTGAGGGGATTGTAGAATTGTGCCAGTGTGAGGGGATTGTAGAATTGTGCCAGTGTGAGGGAATTGTAGGATTGTGCCAGTGTGAGGGGATTGTAGGATTGAGCCAGTGTGAGGGGATTGTAGGATAGAGCCAGGGTGAGGGGATTCTAGAGTGTGAGCGGATTGTAGAATTGTGCCAGTGTGATGGGATTGTAGGATAGAGCCAGGGTGAGGGGATTCTAGGATTGTGCCAGTTAGAGGGGATTGTAGGATTGTGCCAGTGTGATGGGATTGTAGGATAGAGACAGGGTGAGGGGGTTCTAGGATTCTGCCAGTGTGAGGGGATTGTAGGATTGTACCAGTGTGAGGGGATTGTAGGATTGTGCCAGTGTGAGGGGATTGTAGGATTGTGCCAGGGTGAGGGGATTGTAGAATTGAGCCAGGGTGAGGGGATTCTAGGATTGTGCCAGTGTGAGGGGACTGTAGAATTGTGCCAGTGTGAGGGGATTGTAGAATTGTACCAGGGTGAGGGGATTCTAGGATTGTGCCAGTGTGAGTGGATTGTAGAATTGTGCCAGTGTGAGGGGATTGTAGGATAGAGCCAGGGTGAGGGGATTCTAGGATTGTGCCAGTGTGAGGGGATTGTAGGATTGTGCCAGTGTGAGGGGATTGTAGGATAGAGCCAGGGTGAGGGGATTCTAGGATTCTGCCAGTGTGAGGGGATTGTAGGATTGCACCAGTGTGAGGGGATTGTAGAATTGAGCCAGTGTGAGGGGATTGTAGGATTGTGCCAGTGGGAGGGGATTGTAGGATAGAGCCAGGGTGAGGGGATTCTAGGATTGTGCCAGTGTGAGGGGATTGTAGGATTGTGCCAGTGTGAGGGGATTGTAGAATTGAGCCAGGGTGAGGGGATTCTAGGATTGTGCCAGTGTGAGGGGATTGTACAATTGTGCCAGTGTGAGGGGATTGTAGAATTGTGCCAGTGTGAGGGAATTGTAGAATTGTGCCTGTTGGACTTGGACCTTTTTCCCCTGAATTTTTTCGTTTTTTAATGCATGTTAGATCAAATAACCAGTGTGTAGGTGCAGGTGTTCCCCCCCCCCCCCCAAGATGGCTGCCACAGGCCCCGGTCCTAGGATGCTTGATTCCGGTCCAGGGAAGACATGGCTTGGCAGTTCGGGCTGGACTGTTCCCATGAGGCAGAGGGTCAAGACTGATTTGCATATGGCCATTTCTGAACTGGGGTGGTGTAGTGGGCAACAGAACGATGGATTTAACGCAGATCTCTTGACTGGGGGAGAATGTATGCATTGTCAGCATTCCGTCCATAATTTGTTTGTTGTAACGCTTTTCGCCCTAAGTGGGATGGGTATTCCCAGACGTGGGACCCGTGCTCACTACGCCACTTGAGTCAAGCTATCCTGGCTGATGACGGCTGATAGCCAGAAACCGGTCCTAGGATGCTTGATTCCGGTCCAGGGAAGACATGGCTTGGCAGTTCGGGCTGGACTGTTCCCATGAGGCACAGGGTCAAGACTGATTTGCATATGGCCATGTCTGAACTGGGGTGGTGTAGTGGGCAAAAGAACAATGGATTTAACCCAGATCTCTTGACCGGGGGAGAATGTATGCATTGTCAGCATTCCGTCCATCATTTGTTTGTTGTAACGCTTTTCGCTCTAAGTGGGATGGGTATTCCCAGACGTGGGACCCGTGCTCACTACGCCACTTGAGTCAAGCTATCCTGGCTGATGACGGCTGATAGCCAGAAACCAGTCCTAGGATGCTTGATTCCGGTCCAGGGAAGACATGGCTTGGCAGTTCGGGCTGGACTGTTCCCATGAGGCACAGGGTCAAGACTGATTTGCATATGGCCATGTCTGAACTGGGGTGGTGTAGTGGGCAAAAGAACGATGGATTTAACCCAGATCTCTTGACTGGGGGAGAATGTATGCATTGACAGCATTCCGTCCATCATTTGTTTGTTGTAACGCTTTTCGCCCTCAGTGGGATGGGTATTCCCAGACGTGGGACCCGTGCTCACTACGCCACTTGAGTCAAGCTATCCTGGCTGATGACGGCTGATAGCCAGAAACCGGTCCTAGGATGCTTGATTCCGGTCCAGGGAAGGCATGGCTTGGCAGTTCGGGCTGGACTGTTCCCGTGAGGCACAGGGTCAAGACTAATTTGCATATGGCCATGTCTGAACTGGGGTGGTGTAGTGGGCAAAAGAACGATGGATTTAACCCAGATCTCTTGACTGGGGGAGAATGTATGAATTGTCAGCATTCCGTCCATCATTTGTTTGTTGTAACATATGCCTGTGCTACTGCAGAGTGGCCTTTCTAGTAGCACCCTAGCTGCCAGGAGCTGGCTGGAACCCCACAACAATGTTGCGACACCAGCCCGCCTTTTTTGCCCCATAGGTAGAATGGGGAAGCTCCTGGAATGTGCTGGAACCTTCTAGAAGGGAGGGGTGGTTTTTACTTTTGCCGCCTTGGATAGAGGTCACCTGACCTAGGGATACATAAGTGAGGGAGGGAACTTTTTCTAGTTAGTTGGCCAGTGGGGTAGAGCAGAGCTGGCGAATCCACGCAGGAGTTTTAGGCGGTAGGGTCTAGCCAGGGACTTATGCCTCTGAGAGTGACAGGATTTAGGTGCTGCCTCTTAAGTGAGTGAGGGATCCTGTAAAGCCCACTGATCTTGCCCAGCAGTAGGAGGACCCAGGGACCCTCTGCCTGCCTGACTAGGAAGGACCTAGTCGCCAACTCAATCCCTACTCCCCAGGAACAGAACCCCCCAAGGGCGCCGGAAATATCTGCGCCATCAGGACTTCAGGTCACCACTGAATGCTGAAACTGAACGCTGAAACTGAATGCTGAGACCTCGTGTCACGACTGCATGCTGAACCTGAATGCTGACACTGAATGCTGAGACCCCGTGTCACAACTGCATGCTGAACCTGAATTCTGAGACTTCATGTCCAACCTGAACACTGAAACTTTACGCTGAAGCTGAATGCGGAACGGCTGGGGATCAACCAGGTACTGGCGCTGAGACCCCTGCGCTCCCTGACCTGGCCTGGGATC
Organism: Triturus cristatus; assembly: GCF_964204655.1. Taxonomy (NCBI): domain Eukaryota; kingdom Metazoa; phylum Chordata; class Amphibia; order Caudata; family Salamandridae; genus Triturus; species Triturus cristatus. The sequence continues at coordinate 1,154,899,095 of NC_140594.1, forward strand.
CCCGGCATCCATCCCCGTTGAGCGCGGAGCTCTCCCGCCTAATTTGACCCCCCCTGTGTGTGCGGGGACCAGAGCGCGCTCACCGCTGAGGCCCGGAAGCCTGAAGTGTGCATCATCACCCCAGCGTGGCCCGCGGAGAAGCCCGGGGCCCTGTCGCTGCTGTGGCAGTTGCATGCAGAGGTGTGTAAGGCCGTGGCCTGCCCCGTCGCGGAAGGAGCTACTGCGGAGTCCGGAGCTGGGTCGGACGCCTCCAGACATCGAGATCAAGGTAAGCCGGGAGGCTTGGGCCAGACCCGGTGCGCCCCCTACAGACCGGGAGCGGCACCGCACCCTGACACCCGGATTCCCCCTCCGAGGGAGTTCCCCCCGTCCACTCAAGACTTTGACACCCCGCCGAGGGATTGTCCCTCGCCTCCGAGACTGTCGAGCAGCGTTGTGCCCCACAAACTGCACAGAAGCACTTGAAGCGTGATTAGTACGAGTAGCGCTATGTTCGCAGGCTTGGCTCTGAAGCGTTCAATGCTTAATTATTACGAGTAAACGCTATGTTCGCAGGCTTGGCTCTGAAGCGTTCCATGCTTAATTATTACGAGTAACACTGTGTTGGTAGGCTTTGCTCGGAAGTGTTCGATGCTTAATTATTACGAGTAACGCTATGTTCACAGGCTTTGCTCTGAAGTGTTCAATGCTCAATTATTACGAGTAACGCTGTGTTGGTAGGCTTTGCTCTGAAGTGTTCAATGCTCAATTATTACGAGTAACACTGTGTTGGTAGGCTTTGCTCTGAAGTGTTCAATGCCCAATTATTACGAGAAACGCTTCGTTCGCAGGCTCTGCTCACGAGAATTCACGGTGCAGTTATTGCGAGTAGCGCGGTAACCGCCCACTGAGGCGCTAAGGGTACCAGAGGGGCGGGAAGCCCGCGAACTCAGCCCTGAGCCCCCCACTAGACCCCAGGTGTGGCGCTACGATTCCCAGTCCGTTCAACGGATGTTAAGCTATACGAGTGTGGCCTAGGGCCTCAGAGGGAATTGCTGGTGAATTTAGTGCAACAGATGCTAACCGATGTAGTGAACTGCATTTACCTCTAGTGAATTGCATTTACATATAATGAACTGCATTTACATCTAATGAACTGCATTTACGTATAATGAACTGTCTTTATGCCTATCTGCTTAGATAAACTTGAGTTGTTGCATAAACCCTACGGTGTGGCGTCTCTTATTGTGTGCGTTCCCTGCTTCAGAGGCTGTGTGTGGTGTATGGTCGCTTTACACAAAAGCCTTTGGGTGCCCAGCCGCTCGAGTCACGTTACCCCCTTAGGGCTTGGTGACCCCAGGTCTTACAGTGCCAGTGTGAGGGGATTGTAGGATTGAGCCAGGGTGAGGGTATTGTGTAATTGAGCCAGGGTGAGGGGATTCTAGGATTGTGCCAGTGTGAGGGGATTTTAGGATTGTGCCAGTGTGAGGGGATTGTAGAATTGTGCCAGTGTGAGGGGATTGTAGAATTGTGCCAGTGTGAGGGAATTGTAGGATTGTGCCAGTGTGAGGGGATTGTAGGATTGAGCCAGTGTGAGGGGATTGTAGGATAGAGCCAGGGTGAGGGGATTCTAGAGTGTGAGCGGATTGTAGAATTGTGCCAGTGTGATGGGATTGTAGGATAGAGCCAGGGTGAGGGGATTCTAGGATTGTGCCAGTTAGAGGGGATTGTAGGATTGTGCCAGTGTGATGGGATTGTAGGATAGAGACAGGGTGAGGGGGTTCTAGGATTCTGCCAGTGTGAGGGGATTGTAGGATTGTACCAGTGTGAGGGGATTGTAGGATTGTGCCAGTGTGAGGGGATTGTAGGATTGTGCCAGGGTGAGGGGATTGTAGAATTGAGCCAGGGTGAGGGGATTCTAGGATTGTGCCAGTGTGAGGGGACTGTAGAATTGTGCCAGTGTGAGGGGATTGTAGAATTGTACCAGGGTGAGGGGATTCTAGGATTGTGCCAGTGTGAGTGGATTGTAGAATTGTGCCAGTGTGAGGGGATTGTAGGATAGAGCCAGGGTGAGGGGATTCTAGGATTGTGCCAGTGTGAGGGGATTGTAGGATTGTGCCAGTGTGAGGGGATTGTAGGATAGAGCCAGGGTGAGGGGATTCTAGTATTCTGCCAGTGTGAGGGGATTGTAGGATTGCACCAGTGTGAGGGGATTGTAGAATTGAGCCAGTGTGAGGGGATTGTAGGATTGTGCCAGTGGGAGGGGATTGTAGGATAGAGCCAGGGTGAGGGGATTCTAGGATTGTGCCAGTGTGAGGGGATTGTAGGATTGTGCCAGTGTGAGGGGATTGTAGAATTGAGCCAGGGTGAGGGGATTCTAGGATTGTGCCAGTGTGAGGGGATTGTACAATTGTGCCAGTGTGAGGGGATTGTAGAATTGTGCCAGTGTGAGGGAATTGTAGAATTGTGCCTGTTGGACTTGGACCTTTTTCCCCTGAATTTTTTCGTTTTTTAATGCATGTTAGATCAAATAACCAGTGTGTAGGTGCAGGTGTTCCCCCCCCCCCCCAAGATGGCTGCCACAGGCCCCGGTCCTAGGATGCTTGATTCCGGTCCAGGGAAGACATGGCTTGGCAGTTCGGGCTGGACTGTTCCCATGAGGCACAGGGTCAAGACTGATTTGCATATGGCCATGTCTGAACTGGGGTGGTGTAGTGGGCAAAAGAACGATGGATTTAACCCAGATCTCTTGACTGGGGGAGAATGTATGCATTGTCAGCATTCCGTCCATCATTTGTTTGTTGTAACGCTTTTCGCCCTAAGTGGGATGGGTATTCCCAGACGTGGGACCCGTGCTCACTACGCCACTTGAGTCAAGCTATCCTGGCTGATGACGGCTGATAGCCAGAAACCGGTCCTAGGATGCTTGATTCCGGTCCAGGGAAGACATGGCTTGGCAGTTCGGGCTGGACTGTTCCCATGAGGCAGAGGGTCAAGACTGATTTGCATATGGCCATTTCTGAACTGGGGTGGTGTAGTGGGCAACAGAACGATGGATTTAACCCAGATCTCTTGACTGGGGGAGAATGTATGCATTGTCAGCATTCCGTCCATAATTTGTTTGTTGTAACGCTTTTCGCCCTAAGTGGGATGGGTATTCCCAGACGTGGGACCCGTGCTCACTACGCCACTTGAGTCAAGCTATCCTGGCTGATGACGGCTGATAGCCAGAAACCGGTCCTAGGATGCTTGATTCCGGTCCAGGGAAGACATGGCTTGGCAGTTCGGGCTGGACTGTTCCCATGAGGCACAGGGTCAAGACTGATTTGCATATGGCCATGTCTGAACTGGGGTGGTGTAGTGGGCAAAAGAACAATGGATTTAACCCAGATCTCTTGACCGGGGGAGAATGTATGCATTGTCAGCATTCCGTCCATCATTTGTTTGTTGTAACGCTTTTCGCTCTAAGTGGGATGGGTATTCCCAGACGTGGGACCCGTGCTCACTACGCCACTTGAGTCAAGCTATCCTGGCTGATGACGGCTGATAGCCAGAAACCAGTCCTAGGATGCTTGATTCCGGTCCAGGGAAGACATGGCTTGGCAGTTCGGGCTGGACTGTTCCCATGAGGCACAGGGTCAAGACTGATTTGCATATGGCCATGTCTGAACTGGGGTGGTGTAGTGGGCAAAAGAACGATGGATTTAACCCAGATCTCTTGACTGGGGGAGAATGTATGCATTGACAGCATTCCGTCCATCATTTGTTTGTTGTAACGCTTTTCGCCCTCAGTGGGATGGGTATTCCCAGACGTGGGACCCGTGCTCACTACGCCACTTGAGTCAAGCTATCCTGGCTGATGACGGCTGATAGCCAGAAACCGGTCCTAGGATGCTTGATTCCGGTCCAGGGAAGACATGGCTTGGCAGTTCGGGCTGGACTGTTCCCGTGAGGCACAGGGTCAAGACTAATTTGCATATGGCCATGTCTGAACTGGGGTGGTGTAGTGGGCAAAAGAACGATGGATTTAACCCAGATCTCTTGACTGGGGGAGAATGTATGAATTGTCAGCATTCCGTCCATCATTTGTTTGTTGTAACATATGCCTGTGCTACTGCAGAGTGGCCTTTCTAGTAGCACCCTAGCTGCCAGGAGCTGGCTGGAACCCCACAACAATGTTGCGACACCAGCCCGCCTTTTTTGCCCCATAGGTAGAATGGGGAAGCTCCTGGAATGTGCTGGAACCTTCTAGAAGGGAGGGGTGGTTTTTACTTTTGCCGCCTTGGATAGAGGTCACCTGACCTAGGGATACATAAGTGAGGGAGGGAACTTTTTCTAGTTAGTTGGCCAGTGGGGTAGAGCAGAGCTGGCGAATCCACGCAGGAGTTTTAGGCGGTAGGGTCTAGCCAGGGACTTATGCCTCTGAGAGTGACAGGATTTAGGTGCTGCCTCTTAAGTGAGTGAGGGATCCTGTAAAGCCCACTGATCTTGCCCAGCAGTAGGAGGACCCAGGGACCCTCTGCCTGCCTGACTAGGAAGGACCTAGTCGCCAACTCAATCCCTACTCCCCAGGAACAGAACCCCCCAAGGGCGCCGGAAATATCTGCGCCATCAGGACTTCAGGTCACCACTGAATGCTGAAACTGAACGCTGAAACTGAATGCTGAGACCTCGTGTCACGACTGCATGCTGAACCTGAATGCTGACACTGAATGCTGAGACCCCGTGTCACAACTGCATGCTGAACCTGAATTCTGAGACTTCATGTCCAACCTGAACACTGAAACTTTACGCTGAAGCTGAATGCGGAACGGCTGGGGATCAACCAGGTACTGGCGCTGAGACCCCTGCGCTCCCTGACCTGGCCTGGGATCCCCGGCATCCATCCCCGTTGAGCGCGGAGCTCTCCCGCCTAATTTGACCCCCCCTGTGTGTGCGGGGACCAGAGCGCGCTCACCGCTGAGGCCCGGAAGCCTGAAGTGTGCATCATCACCCCAGCGTGGCCCGCGGAGAAGCCCGGGGCCCTGTCGCTGCTGTGGCAGTTGCATGCAGAGGTGTGTAAGGCCGTGGCCTGCCCCGTCGCGGAAGGAGCTACTGCGGAGTCCGGAGCTGGGTCGGACGCCTCCAGACATCGAGATCAAGGTAAGCCGGGAGGCTTGGGCCAGACCCGGTGCGCCCCCTACAGACCGGGAGCGGCACCGCACCCTGACACCCGGATTCCCCCTCCGAGGGAGTTCCCCCCGTCCACTCAAGACTTTGACACCCCGCCGAGGGATTGTCCCTCGCCTCCGAGACTGTCGAGCAGCGTTGTGCCCCACAAACTGCACAGAAGCACTTGAAGCGTGATTAGTACGAGTAGCGCTATGTTCGCAGGCTTGGCTCTGAAGCGTTCAATGCTTAATTATTACGAGTAAACGCTATGTTCGCAGGCTTGGCTCTGAAGCGTTCCATGCTTAATTATTACGAGTAACACTGTGTTGGTAGGCTTTGCTCGGAAGTGTTCGATGCTTAATTATTACGAGTAACGCTATGTTCACAGGCTTTGCTCTGAAGTGTTCAATGCTCAATTATTACGAGTAACGCTGTGTTGGTAGGCTTTGCTCTGAAGTGTTCAATGCTCAATTATTACGAGTAACACTGTGTTGGTAGGCTTTGCTCTGAAGTGTTCAATGCCCAATTATTACGAGAAACGCTTCGTTCGCAGGCTCTGCTCACGAGAATTCACGGTGCAGTTATTGCGAGTAGCGCGGTAACCGCCCACTGAGGCGCTAAGGGTACCAGAGGGGCGGGAAGCCCGTGAAGTCGGCCCTGAGCCCCCCACTAGACCCCAGGTGTGGCGCTACGATTCCCAGTCCGTTCAACGGATGTTAAGCTATACGAGTGTGGCCTAGGGCCTCAGAGGGAATTGCTGGTGAATTTAGTGCAACAGATGCTAACCGATGTAGTGAACTGCATTTACCTCTAGTGAATTGCATTTACATATAATGAACTGCATTTACATCTAATGAACTGCATTTACGTATAATGAACTGTCTTTATGCCTATCTGCTTAGATAAACTTGAGTTGTTGCATAAACCCTACGGTGTGGCGTCTCTTATTGTGTGCGTTCCCTGCTTCAGAGGCTGTGTGTGGTGTATGGTCGCTTTACACAAAAGCCTTTGGGTGCCCAGCCGCTCGAGTCACGTTACCCCCTTAGGGCTTGGTGACCCCAGGTCTTACAGTGCCAGTGTGAAGGGATTGTAGGATTGAGCCAGGGTGAGGGTATTGTGGAATTGAGCCAGGGTGAGGGGATTCTAGGATTGTGCCAGTGTGAGGGGATTTTAGGATTGTGCCAGTGTGAGGGGATTGTAGAATTGTGCCAGTGTGAGGGGATTGTAGAATTGTGCCAGTGTGAGGGAATTGTAGGATTGTGCCAGTGTGAGGGGATTGTAGGATTGAGCCAGTGTGAGGGGATTGTAGGATAGAGCCAGGGTGAGGGGATTCTAGAGTGTGAGCGGATTGTAGAATTGTGCCAGTGTGATGGGATTGTAGGATAGAGCCAGGGTGAGGGGATTCTAGGATTGTGCCAGTTAGAGGGGATTGTAGGATTGTGCCAGTGTGATGGGATTGTAGGATAGAGACAGGGTGAGGGGGTTCTAGGATTCTGCCAGTGTGAGGGGATTGTAGGATTGTACCAGTGTGAGGGGATTGTAGGATTGTGCCAGTGTGAGGGGATTGTAGGATTGTGCCAGGGTGAGGGGATTGTAGAATTGAGCCAGGGTGAGGGGATTCTAGGATTGTGCCAGTGTGAGGGGACTGTAGAATTGTGCCAGTGTGAGGGGATTGTAGAATTGTACCAGGGTGAGGGGATTCTAGGATTGTGCCAGTGTGAGTGGATTGTAGAATTGTGCCAGTGTGAGGGGATTGTAGGATAGAGCCAGGGTGAGGGGATTCTAGGATTGTGCCAGTGTGAGGGGATTGTAGGATTGTGCCAGTGTGAGGGGATTGTAGGATAGAGCCAGGGTGAGGGGATTCTAGGATTCTGCCAGTGTGAGGGGATTGTAGGATTGCACCAGTGTGAGGGGATTGTAGCATTGTGCCAGTGTGAGGGGATTGTAGAATTGAGCCAGTGTGAGGGGATTGTAGGATTGTGCCAGTGGGAGGGGATTGTAGGATTGTGCCAGTGTGAGGGGATTGTAGAATTGAGCCAGGGTGAGGGGATTCTAGGATTGTGCCAGTGTGAGGGGATTGTACAATTGTGCCAGTGTGAGGGGATTGTAGAATTGTGCCAGTGTGAGGGAATTGTAGAATTGTGCCTGTTGGACTTGGACCTTTTTCCCCTGAATTTTTTCGTTTTTTAATGCATGTTAGATCAAATAACCAGTGTGTAGGTGCAGGTGTTCCCCCCCCCCCCCCCAAGATGGCTGCCACAGGCCCCGGTCCTAGGATGCTTGATTCCGGTCCAGGGAAGACATGGCTTGGCAGTTCGGGCTGGACTGTTCCCATGAGGCACAGGGTCAAGACTGATTTGCATATGGCCATGTCTGAACTGGGGTGGTGTAGTGGGCAAAAGAACGATGGATTTAACCCAGATCTCTTGACTGGGGGAGAATGTATGCATTGTCAGCATTCCGTCCATCATTTGTTTGTTGTAACGCTTTTCACCCTAAGTGGGATGGGTATTCCCAGACGTGGGACCCGTGCTCACTACGCCACTTGAGTCAAGCTATCCTGGCTGATGACGGCTGATAGCCAGAAACCAGTCCTAGGATGCTTGATTCCGGTCCAGGGAAGACATGGCTTGGCAGTTCGGGCTGGACTGTTCCCATGAGGCACAGGGTCAAGACTGATTTGCATATGGCCATGTCTGAACTGGGGTGGTGTAGTGGGCAAAAGAACGATGGATTTAACCCAGATCTCTTGACTGGGGGAGAATGTATGCATTGTCAGCATTCCGTCCATCATTTGTTTGTTGTAACGCTTTTCGCCCTCAGTGGGATGGGTATTCCCAGACGTGGGACCCGTGCTCACTACGCCACTTGAGTCAAGCTATCCTGGCTGATGACGGCTGATAGCCAGAAACCGGTCCTAGGATGCTTGATTCCGGTCCAGGGAAGACATGGCTTGGCAGTTCGGGCTGGACTGTTCCCGTGAGGCACAGGGTCAAGACTAATTTGCATATGGCCATGTCTGAACTGGGGTGGTGTAGTGGGCAAAAGAACGATGGATTTAACCCAGATCTCTTGACTGGGGGAGAATGTATGAATTGTCAGCATTCCGTCCATCATTTGTTTGTTGTAACATATGCCTGTGCTACTGCAGAGTGGCCTTTCTAGTAGCACCCTAGCTGCCAGGAGCTGGCTGGAACCCCACAACAATGTTGCGACACCAGCCCGCCTTTTTTGCCCCATAGGTAGAATGGGGAAGCTCCTGGAATGTGCTGGAACCTTCTAGAAGGGAGGGGTGGTTTTTACTTTTGCCGCCTTGGATAGAGGTCACCTGACCTAGGGATACATAAGTGAGGGAGGGAACTTTTTCCAGTCAGTTGGCCAGTGGGGTAAAGCAGAGCTGGCGAATCCACGCAGGAGTTTTAGGCGGTAGGGTCTAGCCAGGGACTTATGCCTCTGAGAGTGACAGGATTTAGGTGCTGCCTCTTAAGTGAGTGAGGGATCCTGTAAAGCCCACTGATCTTGCCCAGCAGTAGGAGGACCCAGGGACCCTCTGCCTGCCTGACTAGGAAGGACCTAGTCGCCAACTCAATCCCTACTCCCCAGGAACAGAACCCCCCAAGGGCGCCGGAAATATCTGCGCCATCAGGACTTCAGGTCACCACTGAATGCTGAAACTGAACGCTGAAACTGAATGCTGAGACCTCGTGTCACGACTGCATGCTGAACCTGAATGCTGACACTGAATGCTGAGACCCCGTGTCACAACTGCATGCTGAACCTGAATTCTGAGACTTCATGTCCAACCTGAACACTGAAACTTTACGCTGAAGCTGAATGCGGAACGGCTGGGGATCAACCAGGTACTGGCGCTGAGACCCCTGCGCTCCCTGACCTGGCCTGGGATCCCCGGCATCCATCCCCGTTGAGCGCGGAGCTCTCCCGCCTAATTTGACCCCCCCTGTGTGTGCGGGGACCAGAGCGCGCTCACCGCTGAGGCCCGGAAGCCTGAAGTGTGCATCATCACCCCAGCGTGGCCCGCGGAGAAGCCCGGGGCCCTGTCGCTGCTGTGGCAGTTGCATGCAGAGGTGTGTAAGGCCGTGGCCTGCCCCGTCGCGGAAGGAGCTACTGCGGAGTCCGGAGCTGGGTCGGACGCCTCCAGACATCGAGATCAAGGTAAGCCGGGAGGCTTGGGCCAGACCCGGTGCGCCCCCTACAGACCGGGAGCGGCACCGCACCCTGACACCCGGATTCCCCCTCCGAGGGAGTTCCCCCCGTCCACTCAAGACTTTGACACCCCGCCGAGGGATTGTCCCTCGCCTCCGAGACTGTCGAGCAGCGTTGTGCCCCACAAACTGCACAGAAGCACTTGAAGCGTGATTAGTACGAGTAGCGCTATGTTCGCAGGCTTGGCTCTGAAGCGTTCAATGCTTAATTATTACGAGTAAACGCTATGTTCGCAGGCTTGGCTCTGAAGCGTTCCATGCTTAATTATTACGAGTAACACTGTGTTGGTAGGCTTTGCTCGGAAGTGTTCGATGCTTAATTATTACGAGTAACGCTATGTTCACAGGCTTTGCTCTGAAGTGTTCAATGCTCAATTATTACGAGTAACGCTGTGTTGGTAGGCTTTGCTCTGAAGTGTTCAATGCTCAATTATTACGAGTAACACTGTGTTGGTAGGCTTTGCTCTGAAGTGTTCAATGCCCAATTATTACGAGAAACGCTTCGTTCGCAGGCTCTGCTCACGAGAATTCACGGTGCAGTTATTGCGAGTAGCGCGGTAACCGCCCACTGAGGCGCTAAGGGTACCAGAGGGGCGGGAAGCCCGCGAAGTCGGCCCTGAGCCCCCCACTAGACCCCAGGTGTGGCGCTACGATTCCCAGTCCGTTCAACGGATGTTAAGCTATACGAGTGTGGCCTAGGGCCTCAGAGGGAATTGCTGGTGAATTTAGTGCAACAGATGCTAACCGATGTAGTGAACTGCATTTACCTCTAGTGAATTGCATTTACATATAATGAACTGCATTTACATCTAATGAACTGCATTTACGTATAATGAACTGTCTTTATGCCTATCTGCTTAGATAAACTTGAGTTGTTGCATAAACCCTACGGTGTGGCGTCTCTTATTGTGTGCGTTCCCTGCTTCAGAGGCTGTGTGTGGTGTATGGTCGCTTTACACAAAAGCCTTTGGGTACCCAGCCGCTCGAGTCACGTTACCCCCTTAGGGCTTGGTGACCCCAGGTCTTACAGTGCCAGTGTGAGGGGATTGTAGGATTGAGCCAGGGTGAGGGTATTGTGGAATTGAGCCAGGGTGAGGGGATTCTAGGATTGTGCCAGTGTGAGGGGATTTTAGGATTGTGCCAGTGTGAGGGGATTGTAGAATTGTGCCAGTGTGAGGGGATTGTAGAATTGTGCCAGTGTGAGGGAATTGTAGGATTGTGCCAGTGTGAGGGGACTGTAGAATTGTGCCAGTGTGAGGGGATTGTAGAATTGTACCAGTGTGAGGGGATTGTAGAATTGTGCCAGTGTGAGGGGATTGTAGAATTGAGCCAGGGTAAGGGGATTCTAGGATTGTGTCAGTGTAAGGGGATTCTAGGATTGTGTCAGTGTGAGGGGATTATAGGATTGTGTCAGTGTGAGGGGATTGTAGAATTGTGCCAGTGTGAGGGGATTGTAGAATTGTGCCAGTGTGAGGGGATTGTAGGATAGAGCCAGGGTGAGGGGATTCTAGGATAGAGCCAGGTTGAGGGGATTGTAGGATTGCACCAGTGTGAGGGGACTGTAGGATTGCACCAGTGTGAGGGGATTGTAGAATTGAGCCAGTGTGAGGGGATTGTAGAATTGAGCCAGTCTGAGGGGATTGTAGAATTGAGCCAGTGTGAGGGGATTGTAGAATTGAGCCAGGGTGAGGGGATTCTAGGATTGTGCCAGTGTGAGGGGATTGTAGGATTGTGCCAGTGTGAGGGGATTGTAGAATTGTGCCAGTGTGAGGGAATTGTAGAATTGTGGCAGTGTGAGGGGATTGCAGGATTGTGCCAGTGTGAGGGGATTGTAAAATTGAGCCAGGGTGAGGGGATTCTAGGATTGTGCCAGTGTGAGGGGATTGTAGGATTTTGCCAGTGTGAGGGGATTGTAGAATTGTGCCTGTTTGAGGGGATTGTATGATTGTGCCAGTGTGAGGGGATTGTAGGATTGTGCCAGTGTGAGGGGATTGTAGGATTGAGCCAGTGTGATGGGATTGTAGGATTGAGCCAGGGTGAGGGGATTCTAGGATTGTGCCAGTGTGAGGGGATTGTAGGATTGTGCCAGTGTGAGGGGATTGTAGGATTGTGCCAGTGTGAGGGGATTGTAGGATTGAGCCAGCGTGATGGGATTGTAGGATAGAGACAGGGTGAGGGGATTCTAGGATTGTGCCAGTGTGAGGGGATTGTGGAATTGTGCCAGTGTGAGGGGATTGTAGAATTGAGCCAGTGTGAGGGGATTGTAGGATTGTGCCAGTGTGAGGGGATTATAGAAATGAGCCAGGGTGAGGGGATTCTAGGATTGTGCCAGTGTGAGGGGATTGTAGGATTGTGCCAGTGTGAGGGGATTGTAGAATTGTGCCAGTGTGAGGGGATTGTAGAATTGTGCCAGTGTGAGGGGATTGTAGGATTGAGCCAGGGTGAGGGGATTCTAGGATTGTGCCAGTGTGAGGGGATTGTAGGATTGTGCCAGTGTGAGGGGATTGTAGAATTGTGCCAGTGTGAGGGGATTGTAGGATAGAGCCAGGGTGAGGGGATTCTAGGATACTGCCAGTGTGAGGGGATTGTAGGATTGCACCAGTGCAAGGGGACTGTAGGATTGTGTCAGTGTGAGGGGATTGTAGAATTGAGCCAGTGTGAGGGTATTGTAGGATTGTGCCAGTGTGAGGGGATTGTAGAATTGAGCCAGGGTGAGGGGATTCTAGGATTGTGCCAGTGTGAGGGGATTGTAGAATTGTGCCAGTGTGAGGGAATTGTAGAATTGTGCCAGTGTGAGGGGATTGTAGGATTGTGCCAGTGTGAGGGGATAGTAAAATTGAGCCAGGGTGAGGGGATTCTAGGATTGTGCCAGTGTGAGGGGATTGTAGGATTGTGCCAGTGTGAGGGGATTGTAGGATTGAGCCAGGGTGAGGGGATTGTAGGATTGAGCCAGGGTGAGGGGATTCTAGGATTGTGCCAGTGTGAGGGGATTGTAGGATTGTGCCAGTGTGAGGGGGTTGTAGGATTGTGCCAGTGTGAGGGGATTGTAGGATTGAGCCAGTGTGAGGGGATTGTAGGATACAGACAGGGTGAGGGGATTCTAGGATTGTGCCAGTGTGAGGGGATTGTAGAATTGTGCCGGTGTGAGGGGATTGTAGAATTGTGCCAGTGTGAGGGGATTGTAGGTGCCAGTGTGAGGATATTGTAGGATTGTACCAGTGTGAGGGGATTGTAGGATTGCGCCAGTGTGAGGGGGGATTGTAGGTGCCAGTGTGAGGATATTGTAGGATTGTACCAGTGTGAGGGGATTGTAGGATTGTACCAGTGTGAGGGGATTGTAGGATTGCACCAGTGTGAGGGGGTATTGTAGGTGCCAGTGTGAGGATATTGTAGGATTGTGCCAGTGTGAGGGGATTGTAGGATTGCACCAGTGTGAGGGGATTGTAGGATTGCACCAGGGTGAGTGGATTGTAGGATTGCGCCAGGGTGAGGGGATTGTAGGATTATGCCAGTGTGAGGGGATTGTATTATTGCGCCAGTGTGAGGGGATTGTAGGTGCCAGTGTGAGAATATTGTAGGATTGTGCCAGGGTGAGGGGATTGTAGGATTGCGCCAGTGTGAGGGGATTGTAGGTGCCAGTGTGACGGGATTGTAGGATTGCGCCAGTGTGACGGGATTGTAGAATTGTGCCAGTGTGAGGGGATTGTAGGATTGCGCCAGTGTGACGGGATTGTAGGATTGTGCCTGTGTGAGGGAATTGTAGGATTGTAGTTAAACTGTGCCTCCAACATGCACAATCCACACACGCACCTACACAGTGATGTGTTTTTGAACAATACTCTGTAGCTGGATGGTGCTCAGTGCCCTAAGCCCCCCTCCTTCTCCAGTCATCAGTCACCTGGACAGGAGGCCGAGGGGGCTGACCTAGGCGCTATCGGTGTTTCATGATCACTGCTCGGTTGAAACATTAGCAGCGGTGGCTCCTCACAGGAGGTGGGGCTGTGCCCTGATGCTCCAGATGAGGAGCCGCCACTGGCGGCTGCTTTGCCTCCACCGTCCCTGAGAGCGGCCAGTGGGGGGCAGTGTCACTCCTCAGGACCCGGGACCACGGTCTTCAGCTCAGAGTCATGCCTCGGGTCGCACTGCACCCGCCCCTGCAGCAAGCCTTGAGATCCCGAGATCATGCCCCATCTTTGTGCAGTATTCAGGTGTGTGTAAAATAAAGGAGTTCTCATACTGAAAACATGAATCCCTCTCACTGGCAGCGCACCCTTCTGGGTTCAGGGCCCTACTATAGTATTCACTGTTGGTAACAGAAGCCACTGGCACTGTCTAATGTTTGGGGCAGGCCACATGAGACATCTCCATCAGCCTTTAGAGACATTGTCCTCCTGGGCTGCGAAGGCCTGTAGTGGCCCAGGATAGACACCAACCAGACTGCGCATGCTCGTTGTTTCAGTCTCATGCTCCAGTGCTGGGTGAAGCAGGAACGGCCTTGAATGTATGACATTGTTCTGCATTCTGTCCATCAATTGTTCTTTTTGCATTTGTCACCCCGAGTGGGACGGGTATGCCCAGACGTGGGTCCCGTGCTTTCCATGCCGCTGGAATCAAGCTATCCTGGCTGAAGAGAGGTGAAACCCCGAAACCGGTCCTAGGATGCTTGTTTCCAGTCCAGGGAGGACTTGGCTTGGCAGTTCGGGCTGGTCTGTTCCCATTGGGTGCAGGGTCAAGACTGATTTGCATATGGCTGGGTCCAAACTGGAATGGCATAGTGAGCAAAAAAACAATGGATTTAGGCCCAGAGCTCTGTACTGGGGTGAATGTATGACATTGTTCTGCATTCTGTTCATCAATTGTTCTTTTTGCCAGTAATGGGTGAAGCAGGAAGGACCTTATGAAGCCCCAATAAAATGCTTTTAAATGCTGTGTGAGTGCGCATGTGTGTTAGGGACTGTGTATGTGGCAGAGTATGGGTATGTGTATGTGTGAGTGAAAGTGTTAGTGATGGAGTGAATGAGTGAGTGACAGTGAACATGAGTGAGTGAGAACAAGTGAATGGTGGTAAAATTTAGTGCAAGTGAAAATGAATAAGTGAGAGACTACGAATGAATGCAAGTGAGTGAGAATGAGTCAAAACAAGTGCAAATGCCTGGGAGTGAAAATGAATGAAAATGAGTAAGTGTGAGTGCAAGTCAAAGAGAATGAGTGATTGAGACTAAGAGGGTGTGCAATGAATGAGAGTGAGGGAGAATGAATGAGAGAATGAGAGTTAGAGTGAGTGCACATGAGAGTGAGTTAGAATGCGTAAGAGTGATTAAAAATGAGTGAGATTAGTGTGCACAAGAGTGAGTAAGAATGAATGAGAGAGAGAATGGATGTGAGGGAGTGTAAGTGAGAATTAATGAGAGTGAATGATTGAGTGAATGAGAGTGAGACAGACAATTAGTTATTGAGACTGAGAGAGAATAAGTGAGACTAAGTGAGCAAGGGTGAGTGAAAATAGGTGAGGATTCGTGAGAATCAGTGAGTAAGTCAGTTCAAGTGAGTGCAAGTTTGAGCTAGAGTAAAAGTGTGTCCAATTGTGAATGAGGATAAGTGAATGTGAATGAATGAATAGGAGTATGTGAGAGCAAGATGACAGTACAAGTGTGAATGTGTGTGCATTAGAGTGGGTGAAAATGAGGGTGTATGAGTGAAAGAAGAGTAAGAGTGAGTGAGAATGAGTGCACGTGAAACAGGTGTGAGTGAGGGAATGTAAGTGAGCATCAGTGAGTGAATGTAAGTAAAGGAGGCCAGTAGGATCCATTTTGGATACCCCCCTTGCACGACATGGAGGGTGAAGATTGTGCTTCCAGACACTGAAAGTCATTGCTTGCATCTCTGTGGCTGGAGGAGAGGAGACTCGTAGTGAGGGGTGGAAAAGGTCTGCTTTTAGAAATTCTGAGAGCCTCTTTATTAGCAAGGAGCTGCTGATTAGTCGCCCTGTTCGCTGCCATTTGGTGCACGGCAGGGATGAAGGGTGGGACTGCAAGTCTGGTTGTGCAGATGAACCCAG
Organism: Triturus cristatus; assembly: GCF_964204655.1. NCBI lineage: Eukaryota > Metazoa > Chordata > Amphibia > Caudata > Salamandridae > Triturus > Triturus cristatus. The sequence continues at coordinate 1,154,914,506 of NC_140594.1, forward strand.
CCCTTTTGTCTCTCCATGATTACTTCTACAACTGAGCAGATGACAGCAGGTGCAGAATTCTCACACCTCTTTTGTGTCTCTGTTGTGTGTGTCAAGGGTGGATACTGCCCAGTGTTCCCTGCAACTCACTCTACACAAATGCTGTGTCTTGAGAACAGGCTGGAAAGGACACTTGAAAGAAGAACCACCCCAAACTGCTCCTACAGTTTGAGGCAGAGGATTCACATCCCATGACTAGAAGTTGTGTATCAAAGTGCAAAACCACTAAATTATCTTCTAGTTCCAAGTGTTTTATGGCCAATGAAGGAAGTTCTCCACAGAGTACTCAAAGGTCTGTGTCATAGTCCAGGCCCCCAGAGGTGAAGGGGACATCACCTGAAGTTTGCATTTATTGTTAGAGGAGATGTGTACCTGCCCTGATGTGCTTCAACGCCTGTGTGCTCCCCAGAAAGACAAGGAGTACAACACAAAAGGAAAAAGCAACAAAGGCACTGCAAACACTATTTCTTAGTCTTGTTCACAGAGCCCAAAAGTTCAAAGAAAACTCTGGATCCTTGAGTCCATGTAGAGAGATTATTTAATTTTAAACCCTAACCGTAAAGCCAGACAACAGCCAGCATGTTTCGCTCTCACGACACAGAGCTTCTTCAGGGAAACTGTTAGTGAATTGTAGTGATATGGTGAGCACATGATCCTGCAAGGTAAGACTCCAAAGTAAAATGGTGAAACACGTCGTCTTCATCTAGTTTTATGATCAAAGGATGTAAATAAACAAAGAATCTCTCTACATTGGAGATTTCATCTAACTTTTGGGCTCTATCACAATGCACTTCATGGTTTCATCTCTACACCACAAATGTAAACAGATACTTTGGGAGCTATTTAGAAAGGTAACTTACACGTATGTACAATTTGCATGTGTAAGTTTAATATTGCACTTTGTAGTAACTTTACTATTTTGGGCTATTCCTCAAAATCCGATTCAAAGGTTACTACAAAGGTAGAATTATACTTCCCCACCACTTGAAAAAGGGGAGGAGACAAATTTACAAGTGTAAAGTTACTGCTGTCAAAACGGAGCAATAGAAAGTCATGAAGCACATTTGGTCAACCACTGATACTGCAACACCCTCCCATAGAAAATAATGAAGGTAGGGACTTAAATTAAAACCCCATTGGAAATGTCTATTAAATTAAATAAGTCAAAGTAGTTAACAATATAAATAAATATAATTCAATGCCACAAAAATTATCTAAAAATTAAACATATTTTTATTTTATTTTAACATATTTTAATAATCTTTAATGAATTTAAGAATTGAAGTACATTTTTTTAAATAAAATATTAATTTATTTCTAATTGATTCTATACATCACTTTTCAATATATCATATTTTTTTTAACTTTGGGGGATTTTTTATAATTTAAACTTAAAAAAAAATATCTTTCATTTAATATAATGTATTTATGGGTATCCAGGTGTGGGAGCCTTCAGAAGTCGAGTAGGTGTCCATCTGTGATGAGCCGCTTGTATACTGCAGATGTGTACCAGATATTCAGCTGCAGAGAGCCTCTGGTGCAGTACAGATGTGTGGTGGGGGTAGTCATTGGTACTTTCATGTTGTGTCTATGTACGGAGCGTTCCCCACACCCCCGTATGTACGGTACGGACCCCCACCCGTGTATGTACGGTGCAGACCCCCACCCATGTATGTACGGAGCGTACCCCCACCCCCGTATGTACGGTGCAGACCCCCACCCGTGTATGTACGGAGCGTACCCCCACCCCCATATGTACGGTGCGGACCCCCACCCGTGTATGTACGGAGCATACCCCCACCCTCGTATGTACGGTGCGGACCCCCAGCGCGTACATACGGGGGTGGGGGTACGCTCCGTACATACACGGGTGGGGGTCTGCACCATACATACACGGGTGGGGGTCCGCACCGTACATACGGGGGTGTGGGGAACGCTCTGTACATACACGGGTGGGGGTCCACACCGTACATACGGGGGTGGGGGTATGCTCCGTACATACACGGGTGGGTGTCCGCACCGTACATACGGGGGTGGGGGTACGCTCCGTACATACACGGGTGGGGGTCCGCACCGTACATGCACGGGTGGGGGTCCGCACCGTACATACACAGGTGGGGGTCCGCACCGAACATACGGGGGTGGGGGTACGCTCCGTACATACACGGGTGGGGGTCCGCACAGTAAATACACGGGTGGGGGTCCGCACTGTACATACAGGGTAGGGGTACGCTTCGTACATACACGGGTGGGGGACCGCACCGTACATACGGGGGTGGGGGTACGCTCCGTACATACACGGGTGGGGGTACGCTCTGTACATACACGGGTGGGGTGGGGGTCCGGCGCGTCCATCCGCGGGGGGGCTGGGGGTCCGGCGCGTCCATCCGTGGGGGGGGGCTGGGGGGGTGTTCGGCACGTATGCGGGCACATGTTTGGACGTCTCCATGGTTGCTATAGAGGTTCGCTCCATACGGAGTTTTTACCATACGGTTGTGCATTCGGACGGACGGGACTGATCGTACTTGCGCGTTCGGACTTCGGTTTCCCGATCCGTACGTAAAATTGTCCGGGGACGTGTCGGACACTTTTTCCGACCCGAGGACGTGTGGGGGAATTTTCCCAATGCGATTCGTATGGAGTTTTTACATACGAATCGTACTTGCCAGTTTGTACGGGACTTGTACGATTCGTACGTAAAAAAATCCGGATACGATTCGTACGAGGAATATTTTAAACGGATTGGAATCGGCACCTTAATACATATATTTAAAAATAATAAAAATACTTTGCAAAAAATGTTAAATATACATATAAAATACATACTAAAATACATAACACTAATATAAATATCGATAGAATTAAAGATATTTTTGCTAACGATATTACTTACTTCGATATTACTTACTTCAATATGAAAAAAAATATATTACTTACCTTAAGGTCGATATTCTGGTCACCGATATTCTTGACATCGATATTCTGTCCCTACGATATTAAAAAATCGATATTAGTGTAGGTTGATATTAAAAAGTTGATATTTTGACTGCTCACCCTACATATCTTGTAACTAACCACAATAAAACATCTTGAAGTACATCTACCTGCTTAGAACTCCTTACTACAGTATCAAACTGTGGGGATCCTGTAATACGGTACAGATGTGGGATGGGTATCCAGCTGTGGGAAGTCTGTGGTACAGTACAGATGTGGGATGGGTATCCAGCCATTAGGAGCCTTGGGTGCAGTACAGGTGTGGGACAAGTATCCAGCTGTGGGGAGTGTCTGGTACAGTACAAAGTGAAGTGGTAATCCAGCTGTGGGGAGCCTTAGGTACAGTACAGATGTGGGACAAGTATCCAGCCGTGGAAAGCAGGGCCAGACTGGCCGTAGCGGGCACGGGCGTTTCTCCCGTGGGCTGCCAGGGTGGGGCTGGTTTTGGGCCCCCGGGGGCCATTTTTGTTACCGAGGGTCAGCAATATCGGCCCCCTGTAACAAAATCGTCCGAAACTGGCCCTAGCAAACAGCTCGGCTGCACCCCCCTTTCCCCTCAGAGGTGCCTGGCTGAGCAGTTTGTCAGGGCCGGTTACAGTTCCCAGTCCGGCCCTGGTGGAGAGCCTCTGTTACATTACAGATGTGGATTGGGAATCCAGATTTGTGAGCCTCTGGTACAGTACAAAGTGAAGTATTTATCCAGCTGTGGTAACCCTTATGTACAGCACAGATGTGGGATGGGTATCCAGCTGTGTGGAGCCTTAGGCACAGTACATATGTGGATTGGTTAGCAAGCTGTAGGAGCTTCTGGTACAGTACAAAGTGAAGTGGTTATCCAGCTGTGGGAAGCCTTATGTACAGTACAGATGTGGGATGGGAATACAGCTGTGGGAGTCTTTAGTAGAGCACAGATGTGGTGCAGGTATCCAGCTGTGGGGAGCCTCTGTTGAAGTACAGATGTGGATTAAGTATCTAGCTTTGGGAGACTCTGGTAAAGAATAGATATGGGTCAGGTATCCATCTGTAGGAACCTCTGTTACAGTACAAAGTGAAGTGGCTATCCCTCTGTGTGGAGCATTTGGTACAGTACAGAATAAAACATCTTGAAGTACATCTAGCTGCTTGGAACTCCTTACTACAGTATCCAACTGTGGGGAGCCTGTAATACGGTACAGATGTGGGACAGGTCCCCTGCTGTGTGGAGCCTCTAGTACAGTACAGTTGTGGATTGGTTAGTGTTATATCCTGCTAATGGTAATGTGATGATGCTGTCAGAATGTTGGGGATCTGTCAGAGAAGGTACAGTTGACTGGGCTGAGCTGCCTGCTGGCTGCTCCTGGTGGGGTCTCCCTCTGGACCTGAACTGATCTTGATCTGGTCCTGTTCTAATCCTCCTGTGATCTTGTACCATCTTCTAATAAACCTCCTTAAATCATCTCAACTGAGTGGACCTGATCACTACAGATAGCAAGCTGTAGGAGCTTCTGGTACAGTACATTAGTGGGATAGGTAGCTGTTGTGGGATTCTTTGGTAGAGTACAGATGTGGGGCAGGTATCCAGCTGTGGGGAGAGTCTGGTAAAGTACAAAGTGAAGTGGTTATCCAGCTGTGGGAGTCTTTAGTAGACTACAGATGTGGGGTGGGTATCCAGCTGTGGGGAGCCTTCGGTACAGAACAGATGTGGGGCAGGTATCCAGCTGTGGGGAGCCTCTGTTGAAGTACAGATGTGGATTGGGTATCTAGCTTTGGGAGCCTCTGGTGCAGAACAGATATGGGTCAGGTATCCAGCTGTAGGGATATCAGGTATAGTACAGTAATGGGGTAGGTATCGGCTGTGGAGCCTTTTTTACAGTACAGATGTGGTGGACGTATCCTGCTGTTAGGAGCCTCTGGTACAGAACAGATGTGGGATGAGTAACCAGCTGTATGAGACTCTGGTACAGTACTGTAGTGGGATAGGTATAGGCTGTGGGAGTCTTTAGTAGAGTACAGATGTGGGGCAGGTATCCAGCAGTGGGGAGCGTCTGGTACAGTACAAAGTGAAGTGGTTATCCAGTTGTTGTAAGCCTTGGGTACAGTACAGATGTGGGATGGGTATCCAGCTGTGGGTGCCTTTCGTACAGTACAGATGTGGCACAGGTATCCAGCTGTGGGGAGCCTGTGGTACTGTACAGATGTGGAGAGGGTATCCATCTTGAGCAGCCTCTGGTATAGTACACATGTAGGGCAGGAATCCAGCTGTGGAAAGCCTGTGGTACTGTATAGATTAAGCAAAAGTTGGTCGCACACTGCTCGTCACACCAGCAAGTTGCCCCAAAGGACTGTGGTAGATGTAGTGGCGACGGCGGGTACGCCTATGCCACGATGTATAAAGAACAGTATGTGTTGCGTTAGCCATCCCTGGACACGTGTTTCGAGGTAGTTGCCTCTCGTCAGCAGGGAGCAGGTCAGTGTAAAGGGGTGCCGCGTGGACTGCCAAAATGTAATTAAAACAGGTCAAGTACCTCTCATGGCGCGCAGGTGCAGATCCAAGGCTCGTCAGCCCGTTGGCTCAAGGGAGCTGTAATAAATTAAGCAAAGGTTGGTCGCACACTGCTCGTCACACCAGCAAGTTGCCCCAAAGGACTGTGGTAGATGTAGTGGCGACGGCGGGTACGCCTATGCCACGATGTATAAAGAACAGTATGTGTTGCGTTAGCCATCCCTGGACACGTGTTTCGAGGTAGTTGCCTCTCGTCAGCAGGGAGCAGGTCAGTGTAAAGGGGTGCCCCGTGGACTGCCAAAATGTAATTAAAACAGGTCAAGTACCTCTCATGGCGCGCAGGTGCAGATCCAAGGCTCGTCAGCCCGTTGGCTCAAGGGAGCTGTAATAAATTAAGCAAAGGTTGGTCGCACACTGCTCGTCACACCAGCAAGTTGCCCCAAAGGACTGTGGTAGATGTAGTGGCGACGGCGGGTACGCCTATGCCACGATGTATAAAGAACAGTATGAGTTGCGTTAGCCATCCCTGGACACGTGTTTCGAGGTAGTTGCCTCTCGTCAGCAGGGAGCAGGTCAGTGTAAAGGGGTGCCGCGTGGACTGCCAAAATGTAATTAAAACAGGTCAAGTACCTCTCATGGCGCGCAGGTGCAGATCCAAGGCTCGTCAGCCCGTTGGCTCAAGGGAGCTGTAATAAATTAAGCAAAGGTTGGTCGCACACTGCTCGTCACACCAGCAAGTTGCCCAAAAGGACTGTGGTAGATGTAGTGGCGACGGCGGGTACGCCTATGCCACGATGTATAAAGAACAGTATGTGTTGCGTTAGCCATCCCTGGACACGTGTTTCGAGGTAGTTGCCTCTCGTCAGCAGGGAGCAGGTCAGTGTAAAGGGGTGCCGCGTGGACTGCCAAAATGTAATTAAAACAGGTCAAGTACCTCTCATGGCGCGCAGGTGCAGATCCAAGGCTCGTCAGCCCGTTGGCTCAAGGGAGCTGTAATAAATTAAGCAAAGGTTGGTCGCACACTGCTCGTCACACCAGCAAGTTGCCCCAAAGGACTGTGGTAGATGTAGTGGCGACGGCGGGTACGAGACTCTGGTACAGTACTGTAGTGGGATAGGTATAGGCTGTGGGAGTCTTTAGTAGAGTACAGATGTGGGGCAGGTATCCAGCAGTGGGGAGCGTCTGGTACAGTACAAAGTGAAGTGGTTATCCAGTTGTTGTAAGCCTTGGGTACAGTACAGATGTGGGATGGGTATCCAGCTGTGGGTGCCTTTCGTACAGTACAGATGTGGCACAGGTATCCAGCTGTGGGGAGCCTGTGGTACTGTACAGATGTGGAGAGGGTATCCATCTTGAGCAGCCTCTGGTATAGTACACATGTAGGGCAGGAATCCAGCTGTGGAAAGCCTGTGGTACTGTATAGATGTGGGGATGGTATCCAGCTGTGGGGAGCCTCTGGTATAGTACACATGTAGGGCAGGAATCCAGCTGTGGGAGCCTGTACTACAGTACACAGTACACGTGGGGTGTGTATACAGCTTTGGGAGCATCTGGTACAGGACAGGTGTGGGTTGTGCATCCAATCAGTGGGATTCTTTGGTACTGTACAGATGTGGGGCTGGTATTCATCTGTAGGAGTCTTGTACAGTACAGATGTGAGCTGCTGGTATGCCACAAGCATGATCCGTGTCTGTAGGACTCAAAGTGCCAAATTCACAAAGGTAAACGAGACGAAAGTCTAACTTTACGACTTTCGGTATTCACAAAGGGCATTTATGAGTAGTAAAGTTGGACTTTCGTCTAAGTTCAATTTAAGTTTTGGTTTGAAGTTTAAATGAGTCAGAAGTCTATCTTTACGACTCGTAAATGCCCTTGGTGAATGCCGAAAGTCGTAAAGTTAGACTTTTGTCTCAGTTTACCTTTGTGAATCGTCCCTTCAGCTGTTAGGAGCAGAACACCCATCAGCCCCACTTCGACCCCCCCCTCCTACTCCCTCTCCGTGCAGGCGTGAGCACCACGCGAGCCGTCGTCTGTTGACAGAGCTCATGTTCCTACCAAAAAGTAAAGTGATGAGGACGCGCATTTGGGGCCAGATTTAGCAATGTTTCATGCAACGCAGACAGACAGCCTGGGGCCGGATATATCACTCTTTCACGCAACGCAGACAGACAGCCTGGGGCCGGATATATCACTCTTTCACGCAACGCAGACAGACAGCCTGGGGCCGGATATATCACTCTTTCACGCAACGCAGACAGACAGCCTGGGGCTGGATATATCACTCTTTCACGCAACGCAGACAGACAGCCTGGGGCCGGATATATCACTCTTTCACGCAACGCAGACAGACAGCCTGGGGCTGGATATATCACTCTTTCACGCAACGCAGACAGACAGCCTGGGGCCGGATATATCACTCTTTCACGCAACGCAGACAGACAGCCTGGGGCTGGATATATCACTCTTTCACGCAACGCAGACAGACAGCCTGGGGCCGGATATATCACTCTTTCACGCAACGCAGACAGACAGCCTGGGGCTGGATATATCACTCTTTCACGCAACGCAGACAGACAGCCTGGGGACGGATATATCACTCTTTCACGCAACGCAGACAGACAGCCTGGGGCCGGATATATCACTCTTTCACGCAACGCAGACAGACAGCCTGGGGCCGGATATATCACTCTTTCAGGCAACGCAGACAGACAGCCTGGGGCTGGATATATCACTCTTTCAGGCAACGCAGTCACCGTGCTTGCGCTGTGCTGCATGAAGGGGATTGGGCAGGGATGTACAATATTTACCAATGTATAGCGCATTCCTACGCTCTGGCTGCACTGGCGCACAATCTGCTGCCTAGAGCCAGCACAGGCACCCGTGCTCCATGGGGTAGGGGTGCCTGCGTTGCAGGCAGGATTGTTTCTGTATAGGAAGGGGCACCTGCCTGCCAAAAAAAAATCCTTTTTAGGCTTTTTCCTCTTTCTATGTGTGCTGCTGATTGCAGCACAAGCAGAAAGAGGAAAATACGAGTAGAAATAAAGATATTTCTCCTCATTGCGCCACCTCTGGGAAGGGGTAGCATTTTGGTGCATTCCCAGTTTAACCAGTCTTGGCAAAACTGGGAATGCGCCAAAATCCATGGGTGGATGCGTGGTAACACCCACACTCCACCCTTAGAACTCCTTCCCAGGGCAGAGTAACGCAGGGCAGCCACTTGCGCTGCCTTGAATTACTCCAGATTTACTAAGCAATGCAGGACCACGCAAGGTAGAACTGTGTGACTTGGTAAATCAGATATAAGGATTGCATTGCCTTACGGCACCCTACAAGGCCAACGCAATACTATGATAAATCCGGCCCTTGGAGACTGTGTGCTGCTCTGTGCATCACACCGAAGGGGAAGTGAGTGAAAGGGCAGACTTACTGTATTTTACCTTCTCACCTGTTCTCTCTCCCTCACCCCAGCTCTGCCACACTCTCATTTAGCAGATGACAGCAAGTTTAAGGTGATCTCTGTGGCATCCTGGCTCACTTCCCAAGGAGTGACCATGTGCTGCTCAAAGGCCACAGTCATGCCATTCTGTGGTGGGCACTGGAGGAAGCAGTAATCATGCGTGCATCCTCACTTAAAGTCGACCCTTGAACAAAACTCAGTGAAACGCCCTATAAAAACATGGATTTCAGAGTTCGCTACTGCACCCACGACCCTTTGATATAACAACTTTACCTTTACATGCTGAACAGCATATAACCAATTCACAAAACTGATCTTTGAAAAAGATCAAGCAATGAGAGAGGTGATGATTTTGGGGTCCCCCCTAACCGAGGGGGAGGACCAAGCAGATGCCTTGAACACAAAGAGCATATCATGCTGGTGAACGATTCAGTGGTGGTCCCATCCTCCTAGGACCACCCCAAGCAAAGTTATGGGCAAAAATAAAATGCCAACCAAAGGCCCAGCAAAGCATTATGGCGCGAGATTCGAGAGTGCAGTGAATATTATAGGATCAGCTCTCAGCTGAGCCCAGAGACTGCCCCTTGAGGAGTGTTTTGATATTGGAGACTAATATTCATTGCACTCCAGAATCTCGCCCCATAATACCTTTGCTGGGCCTTTGGTTGGCAGCCGGGTCTGGTGGCTCAGTGGGCTAATGTATCCATTGCAGTGACCTGTGTTCAACCTCATGGTCACAGGTTCAAATACTGGTGGGCCACTCAGCCTTTCATCCATCTGAGGTCAATAAAATGAGTACCATTTAGTTGGGTAACAATGAACATCTGTTATTAAGCGCCAAGAGACCTCTGGGTGAACGTGCGCTTTACATATGTTGTGTTATTGTATTTTTGCCCATAACTTTGCTTGGGGTGGTCCTAGGAGGATGAGACAACCATCAAATCATTCAGCAAGATATGCGCTTAGTGTTCAAGGCATCTTCTTGGTCCTCCCCCTACTTTAGCGGGGACCCCAAAATCATCACCTCTCTAATTGCCTGATATTTTTCACAGTTCATTTTTGTGAGTTGCTTATATGCTGTTTAGCATGTAAAGGTAAAATTGTTATATCAAATAGTTGCGGGTGCAGTAGCTAACTCCATTACATGGCGGAGTCTGAGTTTTTTGAATGCGTAGTTAACAAATCTCAATTCATTGTCCACAGTTATTACCAAGCTTGTGCTTCTGGGCTGCAGAAATGGAGTCCAGACATAAACTCCTTAGTTCTGTTTAATGTAATTTGTTAAACTGTGCTATACCCCCAGGGTCTCCTGGCGTCACCAGGCTGTGACTTGGGCATCAAAGGTCTCCTGGCTTCACCAGGCTGTGACTTGGGCATCAAAGGTCTCCTGGCGTCACCAGGCTGTGACTTGGGCATCAAAGGTCTCCTGGCTTCACCAGGCTGTGACTTGGGCATCAAAGGTCTCCTGGCTTTACCAGGCTGCGGCTTGGGCATCGAAGGTCTCCTGGCTTCACCAGGCTGAGGCTTGGGCACCAACAGTCTCCTGTCTTCACCAGGCTGAGGCTTGGGAATCAAAGGTCTCCTGGCTTCACCCCGCTGTGGCTTGGGCATTGAAAGTTTCCTGGCTTCACCAGGGTGCGGCTTGGGCATCAAAGGTCTCCTGGCTTCACCAGGGTGAGGCTTGGGCATCAAAGGTCTCCTGGCTTCACCAAGCTGAGGCTTGGGCATCAAAGGTCTCCTGGCGTCACCAGGCTGTGACTTGGGCATCAAAGGTCTCCTGGCTTCACCAGGCTGTGACTTGGGCATCAAAGGTCTCCTGGCTTCACCAGGCTGTGACTTGGGCATCAAAGGTCTCCTGGCTTCACCAGGCTGTGGCTTGGGCATCAAAGGTCTCCTGGCTTCACCAAGCTGAGGCTTGGGCATCAAAGGTCTCCTGGCGTCACCAGGCTGTGACTTGGGCATCAAAGGTCTCCTGGCTTCACCAGGCTGTGACTTGGGCATCAAAGGTCTCCTGGCTTCACCAGGCTGAGGCTTGGGCACCAACAGTCTCCTGTGTTCACCAGGCTGAAGCTTGGGCACCAACAGTCTCCTGTCTTCAACAGGCTGAGGCTTGGGCACCAACAGTCTCCTGTCTTCACCAGGTTGAGGCTTGGGCACCAACAGTCTCATGTCTTCACCAGGCTGAGGCTTGGGCACCAACAGTCTCATGACTTCACCAGGCTGAGGCTTGGACACCAACAGTCTCATGTCTTCACCAGGCTGAGGCTTGGGCACCAACAGTCTCCTGTCTTCACCAGGGTGCGGCTTGGGCATCGAAAGTTTCCTGGCTTCACCAGGGTGCGGCTTGGGCATCCGTGACTTGACACTGGATACATCCTCACTTTCATGTCCTTCTGTTATAATCTCCAACTTCCAGCCCCTCAATCACTGATTTCTTGCTGGTTAATGAATTTATGGTTCCTTGTAATAGCTGAACTTTGCAGCCTTGAGCTCCCCAATAACCGTTGTAAAGGGGTTAGGTAGCCCTGATTACAAATGACGACTGGAAGAGAGAGACCAACACTGGAGTCAGGACTGTCTCCCCATTCTTTTTAAACACGTGGGTTTTCTCTTCCCTTTTCCTAACATCTCTTGTTGGTTTGTTCTAAACTTTTCAGGGGTAACCACAAAAGGTACCTGCAGATGGGTGTGAAGTTCACAGCAGCTCTCAAACATCCATTCAACTTATGACAGCTTGCCGGGCTTTAAATCGCTGTGTGGAGGAAAGACAGGTTATCAATAGTCATGTCTGTTCAACAGCAAATATTTCTAACAGTAAATGAAGAGAAAATTCCTACATTAACTTATGACATCAAAATTATGTGCAATATTGGAAATGGACTTCACTGGGCAGGGACCAGGCAATTAGTTTCAAAAGACTCATATGAGGGCACATTATGGCATGGCCGAAACCCCTGACAGCACAAAGAATGAAAAAAGGTGTTCACAGAGTAAATTGCCCCAATATATGGTCTATGGGATTTTACTCACCGAATCTCGGAGCTCCTGATCAAAGTCTAGACGCATCACACAAGAAATCAGTTGTCAGATGTCATAAGGTTACCATCCACAGACATATGGGCAGGTTGAATGTGCTAATAGATAGCAAGCACAACAAGATGATGGCTGGAGGGCTGAACCTTTTCAACTACTCACTCACAGTCAAGAGATCTGATCTAAATCTATCACTTTTTTGCTCACTATATGACCCCCAGGTTGGACCCAGCCATATGCAAATCAGTCTTGACCCTACTCCTCAATGGAACAGGCCAGTCTGAACTTCCAGGCTAGGTCCTCCCTAGACCGGAAACAAGGTTTCCGGTCTGGTTCCAGGATATCACCCCTCATTAGCCAAGCTAGCTTGAATCCAGTGGCACAGTGAGCCCGGGACCCACGTCGGGGCATACCCTGCCAATTTAGGGTCAACATAACAAACACAATAAGATGATGGACGGAGCGCTGAAACTTCTCAACCACTCATCCCCAGTCACAGATCTGGGTTAAATTCATCATTCTTATGCTCACCATGCCCCCCCCCAACAATTTTGGCTCATTCCCATGTGTACGAGTAATGGTAAATCTCGGAATGCATCAAAATCCATGGGAGTTACGTGGTAACACCCGCGCCACGCTTATGGAACGCCTCCCTGGGGCAGAGTAATGCAACACAGCGATTTGCACTGCGTTACGTTACTCCTCATTTATCAAGTCACTCAGGGCCAAGCAAAGTTCTCGGCATCTCTTGATGAATCGCATTTTGGGGTTGCGGCGCGCATGAATCATGTTGCGTGGTGCAAAAGCTATGCAACTCCTTGATAAATAGGGCCCTCACATTTCATTAATCTCTGCTCATGCCCTATGAATCAATAAGTGTTTGTGAAGCGCTGCTGCTTCAACAAGGAGGGTCTCGAGGCGCTATAGGGTCATGCTGCCGGACGCTGATACCTGGTTTCACTCCTAACATCACCTGTTAAATGCAGTGGTATTTTTATTTAAAGTGGATTCGCTTCATCCTTTCTCCCGGGGGAGGGGGGGGGTGGGGGGGGCGTCAGGCGCTTTGGTCTAAACCTGAAACCACCTGCAGGTGAAATACATCTGTTTTTCAACGACCAAAAATGAAACTGAATCCGTTTTCCCGTCAGTCTGGGATTGCGCCTGCGGTTGTGTAAATCAGAGGAAACCCGAGAAAGTCCTTTCTTTTGTTTCATGGCCTCGTCTCCCCGGTCAGGGGGGGTCGCGGCACCTGAGTGGGCGCCTCTGGCCACCGCACACGGGGGTCTGTGATCCGTCCGAGGCACGGCACTTTCCTTCCCATTTCTTTGATCCTGAGAGATTCAGGTGAAGGATGCGTGTGGACGAGACATGTGACCCTCTGCACCTGCGGTGAGAAACTCCGAGCCACAAAGGCCCGTATTGACTCAACAGAGGGAGCCCAGCCGGGGCTCGCGGCTACAAAACATACACCCTACATACCTGTGGCGAAGAACGGCCCAGCCATGCTACCGGTGGCCAGCGGGGAAAGTAGGCTGTCACTAGACCAAGCGTGAGCAGGTGCAGGCTGTCACTACACCACACGAGTGAGTAAGTGCATGCTGTCACTACACCACACGTGAGCAGGTTCAGGCTGTCACTACACCACACTTGAGCAGGTGCAGGCTGTCACGATACCACACGTGAGCAGGTGCAGGCTGTCACTACACCACACGATGCAGGCTGTCACTGCACAACACGTGAGCAGGTGCAGGCTGTCACTATACTAGAGCAGGTGCAGGCTGTCACAACATCACACGTGCGCAGGTGCAGGCTGTCTCTACACTATGCGTGAGCATGGGCAGGCTGTCACTATGCCACACATGAGCAGGTGCAGGCTGTCACGACATGACACGTGCGCAGGTGCAGGCTGTCACTACACCACATGATGCAGGAAGTCACTGCACCACACGTGAGCAGGTGCAGGCTGTCACTACACCACGCGTGAGCAGGTGCAGGCTGTCACGACACCTCGCGTGAGTAAATGCAGGCTGTCTCTACACCACACATGAGCAGGTACAGGCTGTCACTGCTCCACGCGTGAGTAGGTACAGGCTGTCACTGCTCCACGCGTGAGTAGGTACAGGCTGTCACTGCTCCACGCGTGAGCAGGTGCAGGCTGTCACTACACCATGCGTGAGCAGGTGCAGGCTGTCACGACACCTCGCGTGAGCAAATGCAGGCTGTCTTTACACCACACATGAGCAGGTACAGGCTGTCACTGCTCCACGCGTGAGCAGGTGCAGGCTGTCACTAGACCAAGCGTGAGCAGGTGCAGGCTGTCACTACACCACACGTGAGCAGGTGCAGGCTGTCACTACACCACACGTGAGCAAGTGCATGCTGTCACTACACCACACGTGAGCAAGTGCAGGCTGTCACTACACCACACGTGAGCAGGTGTAGGCTGTCACTAGACCAAGCGTGAGCAGGTGTAGGCTGTCACTAGCCCAAGCGTGAGCAGGTGCAGGCTGTCACTACACCACACGTGAGCAGGTGCAGGCTGTCACTACACCACACGTGAGCAGGGGCTGGCTTTCACTACACCACACGTGAGCAGGTGCAGGCTGTCACTAGACCAAGCATGAGCAAGTGCAGGCTGTCACTAGACCAAGCGTGAACAGGTGCAGGCTGTCACTACACCACATGTGAGCAGGTGCATGCTGTCACTACACCACACGGGAGCAGGTGCAGGCTGTCACTACACCATATGTAAGCAGGAGCAGGCTGTCACTAGACCAAGCATGAGCAGGTGCATGCTGTCACTAGACCAAGCGTGAACAGGTGCAGGCTGTCACTACACCACACGTGAGCAGGTGCATGCTGTCACTACACCACACGTGAGCAGGTGCAGGCTGTCACTGCACCACATATGAGCAGGTGCAGGCTGTCACTACACTAGCGCAGGTGCAGGCTGTCACTACACCACACGTGAGCAGGTGCAGGCTGTCACTACACCACGCCTGAGCAGGTGCAGGCTGTCACTACACCACATGTGAGCAAGTGCAGGCTGTCATTAGACCAAGCGTGAGCAGGTGCAGGCTGTCACGACACCTCGCGTGAGCAGGTGCAGGCTGTCACTACACTAGCGCAGGTGCAGGCTGTCACTACACCACACGTGAGCAGGTGCAGGCTGTCACTACACCACACGTGAGCAGGTGCAGGCTGTCACAACAACACCCGTGAGCAGGTGCAGGCTGTCACGACAACACCCGTGAGCAGGTGCAGGCTGTCACTACATCACGCGTGAGCAGGTGCAGACTGTTACGACAACACCCGTGAGCAGGTGCAGGCTGTCACGACACCACGCGTGAGCAGGTGCAGGCTGTCACTACACTAGAGCAGGTGCAGGCTGTCAGTATACCACAAGAGAGCACGTTCAGGCTGTCACTACACAACACGTGAGCAGGTGTAGGCTGTCACTACAGTACACGTGAGCATGGGCAGGCTGTCACTACAGTACACGTGAGCAGGTGCAGGCTGTCACTACACCACACGTGAGCAGGTGCAGGCTGTCACGACACCACACGTGAGCAGGTGCAGGCTGTCACTACACCACACGATGCAGGCTGTCACTGCACCACACGTGAGCAGGTGCAGGCTGTCACTACACTAGAGCAGGTGCAGGCTGTCACAACATCACACGTGCGCAGGTGCAGGCTGTCTCTACACTATGCATGAGCATGGGCAGGCTGTCACTATGCCACACATGAGCAGGTCCATTCTGTCACGACATCACACGTGTGCAGGTGCAGGCTGTCACTACACCACATGATGCAGGAAGTCACTGCACCACACGTGAGCAGGTGCAGGCTGTCACTACACCACGCGTGAGCAGGTGCAGGCTGTCACGACACCTCGCGTGAGCAAATGCAGGCTGTCTCTACACCACACATGAGCAGGTACAGGCTGTCACTGCTCCACGCGTGAGTAGGTACAGGCTGTCACTGCTCCATGAGTGAGCACATGCAAGTTGTCACTACACTAGCGCAGGTGTAGGCTTGACTCCACATGTCAGGACTGCGAGGAGGAGGATGGAGGTGAGGGGTTAACGGCGTCTTCACAATGGTCATTTTACAAATGAGGAAATCTACATGTATAAATGTACTTAACAATTTGGCTGTTCAACATTGGTTCTTTTTTTGGGGGGGGGAGATTTAGAGCGCGAACTGGACCTGAGACATCGAGTATCAGAGCGCTTTACATGAGCACCAGTTTCGTTACAGAAGGACACATTCATTTTGGTTAAGCACAGGGAGATTAAGTGATTTGCCCAGAATCACAGGATGTTGAGCATCATTGCCGAGACTCGAACCCGGTTTCCTAGCTCCGAGGTCGACCGCTCTAGCCTCAAGGCTACATCCTCTCCATTTCAAGTGTAAAGTGACTACAAAGGGCTTTGCGACCGACATCTAAGGTTTACAGTCCGACCGCCTTATTACAATGAAGGCGGTCGGAGTTTAAACTGGCCGGTCTGACGGACTGGCTTCCGACGTTCTCAAGGAGCCCGTCGGCCAGTCGGAACCGCAACGTAATCCCTTGAGGATGACGTTTCAGACGTCGGGATTATGATGTTGGTGTCAGGCAGCCTTTCCATGATGGCCTTTCTGACATGGAAAGGCTGTCGAAAGCGACTTTGGGATCCTATACAGGTCCCCTTGTCTCCGCGGCCTACAGTTGTGGGCCTGGAGGGCACCAGGTGCCCCCCTGTAAATCCCGGTGCCTGCCACAGGGTGCAGGGATTAACACAAACTTCTATTTCTCTGTGAGAGCTTGTGCTGCGGTTGGTTTCCGACCTCCGCACAAGCTCCCATAGAGAAATGGGAGTCTGCAACCGCACCCTGTGCGCTCGCATCGTAATAATGTGGTCGGGACCTCTGATCGAAGATTGGTTGGTTCCGATTCCGTGGTGATGTCGGTCAGAGGCAACTCCAACCGACATCGTAATGAAGCCTAAAGTGTAGACTTACATGTCTCTATCCACTCAAGGGGTAGAGTTTTCAGAAATGTCATTTATGACTGCAAGGTTACTACTAGCAACTTTACAATCATATTTCACACTCTGCATACTTGGCGGAGATCTTGCCATGTGGGAGGAGGATCTCTGCATGCAAGAGTGAGACCTCTGCATGCAGGAGAGAGACCTGTGCATGCGGGTGGGTAACCCCTGCATGTATGGGCTGGCATCTACATGCCAGAGGGAGACCTTTGCATTCAGGAGGGAGACCTCTGTATACAAAAGGGAGAAATATGCCTGCAGGAGAGAGAGCTCTTCATGCAGAAGGGAAACCTCAGCATACGGGCTGGTGACCTCGGCATGCGGGTGGAAGACCTTTGCATGCGGGAGGGAGACTTCTGCATGTGGGAGGGTGACCTCTGCATGCAAGAGGGAGACCTCTGCATGTAGGAGGGATACGTCTGCATGTGAGAGGGAGACCCCTGCATGTGGGATGGTGACCTCTGCATGTGAGAGGGAGACCTCTGCATGCAGGACGGAGACCTCTGCATGTGCGTGGGAGACCTGTGCATTCAGGCAGGTGTCCTCTGCATGCGTGAGGAAGACCTCCCCATGAGGGAGGGAGACCTCTACATGCAGGCGGGTGACCTCAGCACGTGGGAGGGAGACCTCTGCATGTGAGAGGGAGAAATATGCATGCAGGAGAGAGACCTCTGCATGCAGGAGGGAAACCTCAGCATACAGGCAGGTTGACCTCGGCATGCGGGAGAGAGACCTCTGCATTCAGGATGGTGACCTCTGCATGCAGGAAGGAGACCTCTGCATGCGGGTGGGTGACTTCTACATGCTGGAGGGAGACCTTTGCATGCTGGAGGAGGACCTCTGTATGCAAAAGGGAGACCTCTGTATGTTAGAAGGAGACCTCTGCATGAAGGAGAGAGACCTTTGCATGCAGGAGGGAAACCCCTGCATACGGGCGGGTGACCTCAGCATGCGGGAGGGAAACTTTTGCACGAAGGAGGGAGACATCTGCATTCAGGATGGTGACCTCTGCATGCAGGAAGGAAACCCCTGCATACGGTTGGGAGACCTCTGCATGCAGGAGAGAGACCTCTGCATGCAGGAGAGAGACCTTTGCATGAAGGAGGGGGACCTCTGTATGCGAAAGGGAGACCTCTGCATGCAGGAGAGAGACCACTGCATGCAGAAGGGAAACCTTTGCATGAAGGAGAGAGACCTCTGTATGCAGGAAGGAAACCCCTGCATACGGGTGGGTGACCTCGGCATGCAGGAGAGAGACCCCTATATGCGAGAGGGTGACCTCTACATGAGGGAGGGAGACCTCTGCATGCAGGCAGTTGACATCTGCATGCAGGAGGGAGACCTTTGCATGAAGAAGGGGGACCTCTGTATGCGAAAGGGATACCTCTGCATGCAGGAGAGAGACCTCTGCATGCAGGAGAGAGACCTCTGCATGCAGGAGGGAAACCTCTGCATGTGGGTGGGGGTCCGCTGCGTGTGGAAGGGTGAACTCTACACGAAGGGAATAGGAGAATGATATATACCTGAACCAAATCAAATATACGTGACACTTACTCCCTTCCTATAATGTAAATACTGCCCACATCATAATCTCTCCTTTTTGGTATCACCTGTTGGTGGCAAGACATATTGTGGGCGTCCCAAGAACATGGAGGGGCTTGGAGCCCAGACACTGCTTACCATCGCTTAGCTTTCCTGTAACTCTCATAGATGCTTCTTGTTGTGTCCCAACTTGTTAATCTTGTGTTTGTCCTTTCCATGGAGCATTGGCTTTTTACCATCTGTTTTGACTGGCGGCTTCTATGTTTCCACTGCTTGCTTTTCAAGCACTACTTTTATCTCTTCAGTTCAGCACTCTGTGAAAGTGACATTTTCCAGCTCTGCTCCTTGTGTGCTTCTCTCCCCTGCTGTCCCTGCTGCTCTCTGTGCTTCTCCCCCCTGCTCCCTGTTGCTCTCTGTGCTTCTCTCCCCTTGTTGCTCTCTGTTCTTCTCTCCCCTGCTCTCCCTGTTGCTCACTGTGCTTCTCTCCCCTTGTTGCTCTCTGTTCTTCTCTCCCCTGCTCTCCTTGTTGCTCTCTGTGCTTTTCCCCCCTGCTCTCCGTGTTGCTCTCTGCGCATCTCTTCCCTGCTCTCCCTGTTGCTCTCTGTCCTTCTCTCCCCTGCTCTCCTTGTTGCGCTCTGTGATTTCTCCCCTACTCTCCTTGTTGCTCTCTGTACTTCTCTGCCCTTGTTGCTCTCTGCGCATCTCTTCCCTGCTCTCCCTGTTGCTCTCTGTCCTTCTCTCCCCTGCTCTCCTTGTTGCGCTCTGTGATTTCTCCCCTACTCTCCTTGTTGCTCTCTGTACTTCTCTGCCCTTGTTGCTCTCTGTACTTCTCTCCCCTGCTCTCCTTGTTGCTCTCTGTGTTCTCTCCCCTGCTCTCTTTGTTGCTCTCTGTGCTTCTCTCCACCCCCTCCATGCTGTGCTCGCTTTGTGAACTACCCCCCGTTGCTTCCTCACCAGGGCTTCTCTCCCACCTGCTCCATGTTGCTCTCTCACCTGTTGCTTTGCCTCCCCACCCTCTGTGTTGATTCCCCTACCCATGCTGTCCTCTCTTGCCCATTGCTTCTCCTCTATACCCACATAGACCCCATTGCCTGCTCACCTGTGTGCTTCTCCCCACATGTCCTCGTTGCTCTCCCTCCTGCGGCTCCTCCTCCCCCTGCTGCTCCCTCCATCTTGCTTCCACATTGCCACTGCTCTTCACCCACCCACTTAGAAAATGCATACTTTTCTTTTCAGTTTCTTATCCAACTTGGATTGTAGCTAAACATTAAGAAGACGCCTGTGTCATTTTGTTGGCGCGCCTGCTTGAGGAGCACACCCTCAAAATGATGTGGACAGCTGTGCCAAAAATGTACAGCTTCGGGGATGCCACGCATCATGGCAAAGACATTGGCAAAGGGAATAGGACCTGAAGGCAAGGGCTGTTGGCTTTGCCAATGCTTATTTCACTTCGTCTTTCAGATCCTCCAGCTCCCACATTCTGCCTGAAGGATGCAGACACCACTTCTGAAGAGGAATCACATATGGTCTGGTACGGCCTACCGCCCCCTCCTCCCCTGATTGTGACAAAAACCAATATAACCTTCTTGTTTGGAATAGGGGGTCGTTGACCCCCGATCGTATTTATTAACAAACAAAACAAGCTATATTCATTAATACAATAACGCAGAAATGACAAGACAGGATTCGGTACATTTGCTTCAATCCTAGCTTTAACAAAGACTCTAATACATAAATGTTCCTATCCTAGTCTAAAACATTGCTGATCAAATTTCTGCGTATTCCTCTGGGCCTACGGCAAGGTCAAAACGCTGGCCCCTCCCCCTTTACACCGAATTGTCCCGCGCACCCCAACGGGATGCGCATGCGCAGGAGGTCCAGCTGACCCGGAAGTACTTACCCCCAGGCAACCCCCAAACGTTCAGGACTTACTCCATAAAGGGGCCATGCAGACACCGCAGCTTACTTCGCCCGCGTGCGGGGTGGCCAACCAGCCAATGGAAAGCGTAACCCCCCCTTTGTCCCCGCACCGTTCCAACCAACCGGTTGTAACTGCCCCTGGAGTCTGGTGAGAGCCAAATGTCCCTCCCCTCTGGGCGCCCCACGTAATAAGACGCCCCAAAAGATGAGTCAATTTAGTCTGTCCAACCTATGACCTTACCGCCTGCACATGGAATATCGCCTAAAAACACGACAAAAAAGGCGTAAACAACATATCTACAATTGGCATCCTGTGGAAAAAATACAGAAAACATACATTCTTCAACAAACTCTTATTTCAGGGATGGTGGGTGGGGAAAAAACGATTAAAGGTCCTCCCGAGGGAGGGGGTGGCACATGCAACGGATGTGCTGCCGAGGGGAGGAAGAGATCGTCTCTTGCGCTCCCCCCGGCTTTAAGGGTCCCCGAGGGTCGCCCACGCCCCCGGAAGTGATCAGATCACTTCCGGGGCGCGGGGGAACCTCCCATGTCCGGGAAGTGATTCAATCACTTCCGGGGCATGTCCCCTAGCGCAGGCGGGGACAACGATTGGGGCACGATTCTGGGGGGCACGGCCGACCACCATAATGGCGGCGGGGCCGATGCTGGCCCTGCCTTCCTCTATGGTCTGGTACGGCCTACCGCCCCCTCCTCCCCTGACTGTGACAAAAACCAATATAACCTTCTTGTTTGGAATAGGGGGTCGTTGACCCCCGATCGTATTTATTAACAAACAAAACAAGCTATATTCATAAATACAATAACGCAGAAATGACAAGACAGGATTCGGTACATTTGCTTCAATCCTAGCTTTAACAAAAACTCTAATACATAAATGTTCCTATCCTAGTCTAAAACATTGCTGATCACATTTCTGCGTATTCCTCTGGGCCTACGGCAAGGTCAAAACACTGGCCCCTCCCCCTTTACACCGAATTGTCCCGCGCACCCCAACCGGGATGCGCATGCGCAGGAGGCCCAGCTGACCCAGAAGTACTTACCCCCAGGCAACCCCCAAACGTTCAGGACTTACTCCATAAAGGGGCCATGCAGACAGCGCAGCTTACTTACGCCCGCGTGCGGGGTGGCCAACCAGCCAATGGAAAGCGTCACCCCCCCTTTGTCCCCGCACCGTTCCAACCAACCGGTTGTAACTGCCCCTGGAGTCTGGTGAGAGCCAAATGTCCCTCCCCTCTGGGCGCCCCACGTAATAAGACGCCCCAAAAGATGAGTCAATTTAGTCTGTCCAACCTATGACCTTACCGCACAGGCCTGCATAGTAGACCGACTATCAGGCCCCCCCCAAACCCAAGGTCATACTTACCAGTGAAAACCCTCTAGCCAAGCTAAAATGTTGCCCAGGAATAACTCATTACCCAAGCGTGACAGGTGCACCCCGTCTTGCACATAGCACATGTCCCCCCTAATGCATCCATGAGCAATTACTTGCAATCTGGGGGTCCTAAACAGTTTGTCTATTTTGTTATTGATCCTCTGGGCAGAGTGATTGAGAGCCTTCACTGATACCCCCCACGCCACTGAAGTCTTGGTATCATGTGTGACCACACGATAACCGTCTCAGGGCAGTGCTTGGCCAGCCATGCCGACTCTGACAGCACCGTTTCTAGCAGGACCCTCCGATTGAAATGTACCAAGTCGTTGCCCCCCAGATGCAAAATTATAGCGTCGGGAGGGGTATCCAAAGAAGTGAGCATGTGACCTACCCGTTCTCTGAACCTGTCAAAACGCAGGCCCCCATGGCCGAAAAAGGAAACCCTGACACCTAACCGCTTTGCGCGCGCTGCCCCATCGCCTGCCCTGAAAAAACTGCCCAACCGGGACACATAAGAATGACCAAAAACACATGCATGACGTTCCCGCTGTGCCTTCGGGGAAATCCTCGTTGTCTTGACTGTGCCACGCGCTTGGTGGGGTGTCGCCGTCTCTCTTCCTGCGTGGCAGGCCGAGGGAACTGGTAGTAGAACAAGAAAAGAGTGCCGTCAGTACCGTTAACATATGGAGTCACAACATATCCACACGCACATAACGCCTGAAGCAATTGGAAGCCCACCGCCCAATCCTACGCACAGCCTCCTCCCCAAGACCCTGCGCAACCGCCTCGGTGGCGGCACCAATCCTGAAGGAATGTGTCCCGAAACTACTGGGGTCCAGACCCGCCCTGCCTATTGCTTTGTCTAAAACCCGTCTAAATTGGAACTTTGTCAGTGGATCCCCCCCATGTGCATTAGTAATATCGCCCCCTACCACTCGGTCTGTATGGCAGGAAAGCCTCCACATGAAAAACCGGGCAGCAGGGATTGCCCGGTGCCCGTCTGAGAAACACTACCTGGCCTTTTCCCTGCTGATCTGTCTTCGAACGCCGGATTGTAACCTGCAATGCCCCGTTATGGAAGTGAATGTCACCCAGCTGTAAGCCACCCCCCAGGTCCCTTTTGTTCTTAGCCACCAATTCCCCTATTCGAAAGGCCCCATAGAAAGCCAAAGTAAAGGCTGCCCTGAATAACAAGCATTCCGAGACATTGTCGCAAGTCTGATCTAACGCTGCCATGACTGATGTCAAGGTAGTCAAACCTATTGGGCGTCTAGTATCCGGCGCAGACCCCTGTAACCGCTGCCAACCCTTCAATGCCTTGCGCACCATGAATGACTGTGTAGGGTCCCGCCTGCCGCCCATCTGTGCAAAAAATGAAATGGCTGCTATGTGTCTCCTAGCCACCCCTAACGACTTCCCCTCGTCCCGCAGGGCTTGCAAGTAACCGCACACCCCGGCCGAATCAGCCCAATGTGTCCCACCCTGATCTGTTAAGTAATTACAATATGCCCCAAACGCCCCTTCGTATGCATTTCTTGTTCCTGGCGCTAGGCTCGCTGCCACCAAGTCTGGTAAGTGTGGGCACCAATCTGCCAGAGCTGTTCGGGAAAAGGCGTTGGGGATGGCGCTGCTCCCGGGAGATGAGCTCTGAAAACCTGCATCTTGAAACGAGATAGAGCGTGAGCAGCATGGTTCAACACCCCCGGGACATGTTTCGCCCTAAACTGAAGATTCAACTGGAGGCATCTCAATACTATCTCCTTAATCAAACGCAAGATCATTTTACATTTTGCTGACTGGTTGTTTATGCACTCCACCACTGCCATGTTATCAGACCAGAACACCACTGCTTTGTCGCGTAGCTGCTCCGGCCAGACCCACAATGCCACCCAAATGGGGAATAGTTCCAAAAAACCAATGTTAGCGGTGAGTCCATTGTCCACCCACCATGCTGGCCAACGCTGTGCCACCCACTGAATGCCCAGAATGGCGCCAAACCCCTCACTGCCCGCGGAGTCTGTCATTAAACCCAACTCCGCGCAAGAAGTGACCGGGCCGGGCCACAGGACCGAGCCATTGAAGTCCCGCAGGAATGCTAACCAAATCCGCATGTCCTGCTTGACCTCGCTGCTCAATCTGGTGTGGTGGTGTTTCTGTTTGAGGGCTGACATTGCCTGTGCAATGGACCTTGAAAAGGGGCGTGCCATAGGTACAATGCGTAATGCAAAATTTAACTGCCCCAGCAGCTGTTGTAGCTGATGCAACGTCACCCTTTTAGCTTCCAGACATTGCCTCAGCGTCTCCCCAAACTTAGTCACCTTGGCAGCGGGAAGCCGTGAGCACCCCGCGACTGAGTCCAGTTCGATCCCTAAGAACTCTATAACCGGGGAAGGGCCCACGGTCTTTCCCTGCGCTAGGGGTACCCCAAAGCTCTCCATCAATGCACAGAACCGTTCCAGCGCCTGCCCACACCCCGCGCCCCCCGGTGGCCACAAGAAGAGAAAGTCATCTAGGTAGTGCAGCAGATGGCTATGCCCTGTCACTTGTCTGAAAACCCACTCCAAAAACGTACTAAACATTTCAAAGTAGGCGCACGACACCGAACACCCCATTGGCATGCACATGTCCATGAAAAACTTGCCCTCAAATTGGAATCCCAGGAGGTGAAAATCGCTCGGGTGTACGGGCAGGAGCCTGAAGGCAGACTCTATGTCTGATTTTGCCATCATTGCCCCCGGCCCCAAACCCCTCAACATTTCAATAGCCTGATCAATAGATGCATAACACACAGAGCAGCAATCATCATCAATGGAGTCATTCACAGACTGCCCCCTTGGTGCCGATAAATTGTGAATCAGCCTAAACTCTCCTGGTTCCTTTTTTGGGTCTACCCCCAGGGGGGAACAAACAAAGTTATGCACAGGTGTTTTGTCAAAGGGCCCCGCCACTCTACCCAACCTACATTCTTTTCCAATCTTGGCTGCTGCCACCACAGCATTCTGGGTGACCGATACCTGATTCCTGCAGAACGAGGGACCCACAAAATTCGCCACGGGAATTCTAAAACCGTCTCTGAAACCCCCAATTAAGGTTTTTGCTGAGGTCGCGCACTTATATCTGTTTAACCAGGACATCATGGCGTGGAGGAGGATGGGTGACCTAGCTCTGGTGGAAACCCCTTCCTTCTGGTTTCTTCCCCCCCATCCTTCTGTTTTTTAAGGCACTTTGCCTCGCCGTGCCCTGAGTTGCCACAGAAACTGCACGCGTGTCTAAATCTGCATGTCCCTGGTGCCCTAACGCAGGAGCGCCTGTTGTAATCCCAGCAGCATGCCTTCTTTCCGCCCCCCCCCGCCTTGTGCAGCTGGGGGAAACGCCCGAAAGGGCTGAGGTTTAGGCGGGTCACTGGCAGCCTCAGCTGAAAGGCCGCCCACATGATCCAACCAGGATATTCCCTCCACCTGATTCCACTTTAACGTAGGATCAGATGCCCTGATGTGCCTGAACTTCTTGTCATACTCCAACCACCCCGAGCCCCCTTTCGTCACCTGCGCCGTGCTGATCCTAGACATATAACAAGCCATCGCAGGTGCCTCCTCAGGGAAACGCTCCGTCATCACAGCCATGTAAATATTGTACGCCAGCATCCAATGCCTGATGTTCTCCTCAACCCTGTATTTTAACATTTCATTCGGCCATTCGCGCGCGGGCATATAATCTTTCTTCCTCCTCATTTCTTCCCTCTCAACCTCATCTATCAAAAGTGATAAAATGTCAATATATGTCCCTTGCCAAATCCTCTCCTTAACCTCCTGCGACAGGTGGCGTGAGAGAGATTCGTAGGACGTGCGTGCCTCACCCATGCCCAACAATGGCAACGTCTAAGGCTTACCATGCGAAGGTCCCGGGGTGTCCTTGGGGGCCCCGACCGCCGGCACGTCCTTAGGCTTGGCTAGATCGATAAGCTGCTTCGCCCTTTCCAATGCGTCCGCCCCGACAACACCCGCCGCACTCACGTTCAAACCCATGCCCCCCAGCCAGGGAAGCACAGCTGCTAAACTGGAAACAAAATCGGGAGGAAGTGTTGGCACCCCCCCGGGTGCGGGGGGAAGAGGTACCGAAAGTGCAGGCACCGCTGGCACTGGCAGTGCTGGTGCGGGGGTAGGATTTGCAGGTGCGGGGGGAACAGGTAAAGAAAGATCAGGCACTGCTGGCACTGGCACCGCTGGTGCGGGGATAGGGATAGGATGCGCTGGTGCTGGTGGCGGGATAACGGGCGTCGCGGGGAGCAAAGGAACAGACCCTCCCACTGGGTTGACAGGAGAAGGCTCGCCCCCCGGTGCATTAGGGGATGCGGGAAGGACAGGCAAAATTGGGGCCCCACCATTCCCAGGGGCAACCTGCGGGCCTTTCTGTGCCCTACTCTTCTTCGGCAAGGGGGGAAAAGCCTCTCTTGGGGGTAAAGCGTCCCTGCGTGACCTCTCAGATGGCCCTTCCTGCGCATCCAGCCTCTCTGCCAGCTGCGCCATGGTACTATCCATTTCCCCAATCTTGCTCATGAGCGCATCCAAAACAGTTGCTATACCCGGGCACCGCTCGCCACGCTTAGCCTTAGGGGGCATGACTACCCTGCTACCTGTACCAAACTTTTACCGTTGTTTTGATGGAGGAAACACGACCGTGAAGGACTGGGTTATTCTAAGACCCAGCGGTGCCAGGGGACAACACCTGAAACCTTCGTGGGTTACCTGTTCTGGCGTACAAAACACAGAGACACGGGACACTTCCAGCGACGTCAGAGATCAGCGTTTATTTACTGCAGGGATACAGAGATCACAAGAAGTACACAACGTGTAGGTTCTCGGAGACTGCTTCAAATTGCAAAAGTGGATCGCTCCTTTTATACACGTTTTTGCCATTCCACAGTATGGCGAACAAAAGTTACAACTCAGTTCCCACAATAAACTTCAAAAGAGTCGTGTTCATGTTTCAGGAGGCCGGAACATAATTACAGCAGCATTGCCGGTTCCCAACTGTAAAAACATATCTACCCCGCAATAAAACACATTCCATTCTGACCGTAAACACATTAGGAGAGAGGACAAGAACAGATGCAAAGAAAGGACAAGGATGCACAACAGGTTAAAGAAGAGTGTCGGGAGTAATAAAGGAATCTTGATGACAGGATCAAAGACCTCGTGTCCAATGCATGCATGACTGAAACAATAGGCTAGCACGGCAAGATGAGTCCCGAGCAGGGCCATCTGCCTTCGCCGTGTCATTTCCCTTATCGTAAAAGTCACCCTCAAAGAAACACGTGTCCCTCATGTAAGCTTGGGAGTCCCAGGGTCACGAAGCGGGCAACGTCCGTTCGCTGGCTACTTGAGGGCAAGAAACAAAATGGATGTCGTATCTAAAATGGAACCCGAGGGTTCGGATGAACAAACCCAAAAATGAGACGAACCATACGTGGTTGCGTAGCGAAACTCCGTACACCCACTATACTCGTCATTTGCGGTTCGTAGACACCAAACTCATCCATATTTGTCACCACTCAAAAAGTGTCGTTCCGTCTCACACGGAACCTCAGACGCTCCTTTTGCCCTCAGGTAGGCAAGCACTAGTCAAGATCGGAATCGATTTCAATATTCATCAGATCGTTCACCTGCTGCTGAAACATCATTCTACTCATCAATGTCTCCTTGGTAACAGATGGCCGTCTTATACACGTTGTAGCACAAAAGCCACATAAGACAGGACCACACTGTACACAAAGACAACACGTGAATAGAAACGTTACAACAACCCCTACGATCATCAGAATTTTCCAACCCCAAGTGGATATCAAACCCCAAAACCATCCTAGAAGTGTCCAATTACCTTCGTCCACGTGTATGGACTCGGAAATCTTGTGCAACTTTGAGATGGCTTGGTAGACAGTTGGAGCATTGTCAGGAATGAAAATGCAACAGCTCGAATGGATAACTTTACACACACCACCTCTATCTGCGAGAACGACGTCTAGAACCATCCGGTTCTGCAACGTCATGAGTCTATCCGCCTGAAGTTCAGCTGTTAAGTTACCAAGGGCACTCGCGGTAATATTAGCAGTCGACTCGACTACACGGGTCAACTGTCTTAGGTTCCTACTATTAACCATAGGTCCCCAAAACGGCAGGAAACCCTTAAAGAAATCTCCTGCTTCTTGACCGGCAGTATCCTCTTTGCTAATAACGCCTCTCACAACTCTAGTCTTGTGATAGTCTGAGGCAACTGTAAAAGTCGGTGGTAAAAGATTCGCAATATAACAGGTACCCGAAAAATCACGGGGTAGCCATGTATATGCACGTTCATAACATATGAAATAAGTGCCCTTAGCAGTCAGGAAAACAGGGGAAGAGAGCATCGGCAGGACATACGTGTCAGCACAAGCACTGTTCCCAAGTTGTGCTCTCGGATTTCGACCCAAACCTTTCAAGCAGAAATTACCGAGGTGTGGTACAATCCATATTGGGGACGAGCTCTTAAGCTGTCTTTCACCCACTGAAACACTATACTCAGCCTCACTCAGATCCTTATAGGCTTGCACCTCTTCATCTGGGATAAGCGATGCATCAAAAACATCTCTATCTAAATCCGCTATCGCTATCGCCAAAGGCTTGTGGTACGGACCAGGACCAAAATTAACAGAGCGTGGCTATCGACTGGGGTAGGAATCTAGTGCGCTACGAAACATAGTTTGGAATGCTCGAGCGGAACCCTGAGAGCTGTAAGGAAGGACCAAATACGGAATACCCCTATCCATGGTATGTGGCATTAACCCACACACCCAACAGTTGGTAGTATTCATCACCAACTGATGCTGATGTAGGAGTTGAACGAAGGAGTTATTCATAAATTCCGCACGTCTAACCTGTTCGTGTTGAGGCAAAGGATGAAAAGAATGTGGGGAAACAGTGGTGATGGAGCTTAGGTTAGGAGAAAAGCTAGGTGAAACAGAAGGCAATAACAACTGTATTCCAAAATACACTCCGCCCACCAATAGCATAGATACAGTCAGAAACAGTAGGAATACCTGAAACCGAAAACATTTTGTTCGTACAACCCTATATAACTCTGATCTCTGCGCCGACATCCTTTCTACTCCCAACAGCTTAGAGAATGCCATCCTCTACAAACCGTCCGTGACGTACTTGACGCACTTCGTTCTGAGTAGCGATTATCAATCCCCAGGAGTTCCCAGGAATCGACAAAAGTAACCGACCTAGCGTCAGAAACCTGCTAAACAGAAAGGAGTACCCGCACGGCCCTACGGTAACCCGGATGGTAGGTTTTCCTCAAAACGTTCAGTTTTAATACAAATCTCTTTAGCAGTGAAAAACACATTAAAAAACTCAAAAAGAAAGGATGTAATTGTCCATAATGCTCATAGCACCGAAAAAAGGAGGGAAAAAGAACAAATATACGACTTAATTTTTATTAGTCCTTGAACGAAGAAAATATCGACTTCTTCCAGGTCGAGTTTGCTCTGTAAACAATTGTTCAGCTGGCGCAACAGTGTTCGATAAAGTGAACAACGAGTCGGACCTTGGGTTCTCTGCTACTGATGACTCCACATGTGGGTTTGGCAGTGACAAATCATCTCCTACAGGTTGAGCGTCACTAAACGGCACAAAGTTTAAAGGAGTCTCAGTTTCCGTGGCCGCAATCCCAGTTCTCACCCAACCGTCTGTTGGTGAGGGGATCGGTACCTTTTTCGTGTGGCCGGCGTGGACCCAGTTCTTCCGGCCCTCCAATCGAACCGCAGTCCTCGTTGTCAACAAGACTTGAAAAGGTCCTACGAATCTTGGCTCCAAGTTACGTTTCCGACCAAAATTTCGGGTAACGACCCAATCGCCTGGCCGGAGCTGATGTCCAGGACCCTCTGTCTGCGCCGGTAGAGCTTCAAAGACCTGTTGATGAATCAACCGTAGTTTAGTGGTCAAATCATGAAGGTAATCAATTAGCATTGGATACTCAAGACTATCAAAGGCCTTAGGTCTCGGGACTCCCCAAATGTTCGCAGGGCGGCCGAACACAATCTCATATGGGCTAAGCCCTACTCGAGAGTGTACAGTCGCCCTGGTTGATAAGAGAGCCAGAGGCAAGGCATCAGGCCATGATAGACCAGTGGAAGCTTGTATTTTTGCAAGTTTCAGTTTCAGGGTACCATTGTACCCTTCAACCAAACCCGCTGCCTGAGGATGATTAGCGCTATGGAATTTTTGGCGGATTCCAAGGCCCTTACACACACTCTGCATCACACTTCCTACAAACTCACTTCCATTATCCGACCACACGATCCGTGGCATTCCATACCTAGGAAAGTATTCCTTCAACAGGATTTTCGCTGTGGACAGGGCAGTATTATCCTTAAGAGGATAGGCCTCAATCCATCTAGAGAACGCGCAAACCACAACCAAAATATACTTCAGGTTATTGCATCTCTCCATATGGATAAAGTCCAGTTGGATCACCTCAAAGGGACAAACAGGGGGAGCAAAATGACCAGGTGGAGTGGGGGTGCCCTTGCCAGGATTGTGCATCAAACACACCATGCAATTCTTAACCACTATCTCAGCACACTTAGTAATACCCTCATTCTTCCATACAGGGGACAAGAACTTACATATCCCTTTTGCACTAATATGTGACAACCCATGAGCCATCGTCACGACAGCTAATACGTACGCATCTGGTAACATCCACCTTTGACGTTCCGTCAAGTCAACCCAACATCCATGCATATCCAACCTTCCCATACTTTCTTTCCACTTGATCTTTTCAGCTTCAGTTGCCTCGTTCTGAATTGCTTTCACACTCTCAACAGTGTCTTCACACATACCAGTTTCCGTCAGCCATCTCACTGAACTTGTCACGTACATTCGAGTTGTAAGATTCTTAGCCGTTTCCTTAGCAATCTCATCCGCAAATGCATTACCACGACCAACATCATCCGTCACTTTCCGATGTGCACTACATTTAACAGTCGCCACTTGTTTAGGCAAGGTAAGTGCATCCAAAAGATCATTCACGAGCTGCCCGTGTTGGATCTTCGTCCCATGCGATGTCATAAATCCTCTTTCTCTCCAAAGTCTTCCAAAACTGTGCGCAACACCGAATGCGTACTGACTGTCGGTAAACACATTCACTCGCTTTCCCTTAGACAAGACACATGCCCTTGTCAATGCAATCAACTCTGCCGCTTGTGCTGAATTCTGATTCAATCTCGCACTTTCCACAACCGTGCTCAACGTCACTACAGCATACGCAGTCGTCACATCGCCATTCGGCAATTTAAAGCAAGAACCATCAACATACAAAGTACCATCAGGATCTGCCAAAGGAGTGTTTTTCAGGTCCACACGACCCTTTGTTTCTTCCTCAGTTCGTAAATAACAATCATGTGGTGGTACATCATCTGATTCCGTATTACTCGGCAATAATGTCGCCGGATTCAGTACATTACAACGCTTGATCTGTATATGACTTGCCAAAAGGGTCAGCTCGTACCCAGACAACCTTGGACTCGTCAGATGTTGAGTTTTTGTACGATTCAGAAGAGTATCAACTGCATGCGGAACCATCACTATGAGCATATTATCCATGACAAGGCCTGCGGATTGTCGAATAGACGCCGCAGCTGCCGCCGTCGCCCTCAAGCAACTCGGCAACGCTCTAGCTACCGGGTCTAAAGTCGAGGAAAAATATGCACATGGGCGCTGCTTGTCACCAAATTGTTGCGTTAAAACACTCAACGCACAACCTTCCCTCTCGTGGACGTATAATGTAAATGGCTTGCTGTAATCAGGAGTACCTAACACAGGAGCCGAACACAACGCATCACGAAGTTCAGAAAAACGTTTCTGACATTCCTCCGTCCATGGCAAAGGAGTCGAAACATCCTTGCACGTAAGAGCTATCAATGGCTTCGCTAACAGTGAAAAATTTGGAATCCACTGTCTACAGTATGACGTGATACCTAAAAAGGCACGCACGTCTCTCTGAGTCGTCAGCACAGTCATTCGGGCAATTGCTGCGATTCTTTCAGGGGTCAACTTCCTTCCCGCCTTTGACAATAAGTGACCTAGATAGGTAACTTCTTGACAACAATATTGCAATTTAGAAGGTGACACCTTGTGGTGTAAGTCGCATAGATGCTGCAACAGTGCCACAGTAGCAGTCTTGCAAATTTGTTCAGTGTCTGCAGCTACCAACAGATCGTCAACGTACTGAATCAAGGCCGCACCAGCTGGCAGCACGAATGCATCAAGTTGGCTCTTGAGAGCTTGACTGTAGATCGATGGGCTCTCACAGTAGCCTTGAGGTGCGCGTTTGAACCAGAAGCTACGACCACCTATTGAAAAACCAAACAAATCTCGACTTTCCTCAGCAATTGGAATGCTAAAGAACGCATTCTTCAGATCAATTACCGAGAACCATGATGCAGAGGCTGGAATCAGAGTCAGTAAAGCTGTAATGTCGGGCACCACAGGGAACTGCGGGACAACAATTTTATTTACCTCCCGTAAGTCAATAACTAGACGGTACACAGGGGGCTTGGAGGGATCAGTTCGCTTCAGAATAGGCAACACAGGACTATTACACACGTTACCTCGTGTCTCCTCAATAACATCTTTATCGATCAAATCATAGATGAAAGCTAATAGTGCCCGTTCACCATCAAGGGAGATACGATACTGGGGTATGCGCGGTAATCGCGCATCAACTTTCAATTGAACAACATAAGGTGGTATTTCCAGCAGGCCCACATCATTGGGACCTGTTGCCCACAAAGAAGCCGGAAGAGAACTCAATTCCGGTGGGAGCTTGTCGATCGATAGATACATAGGGGAAATCACTCTCTGACCCAATGTAAGCTCTACTCCCGTAGGAGAGCAGTACAAAGTCGCATGTAATCTTTTCAACAAATCCAAGCCCAAAAGATTCTCACCACAACCAGTAGTCAAAATCAAAGGAGCTTCTAACTCATGAGAACCAATCGTAAGGGGCAAGGGTCTAGAAACCGGATTGCTAACGGGGGCGCCAGAGAATCCAACGGAAACATTCGTTAAGCCAGACAAAGGCGCGCCAGGGAGTTTCAAATGCATGATGGAACTTTTTGCTGCACCTGTGTCCAACAGAAAAGGCTCAACGACGCCCAATGTGGCAACTGCGACATAAGGCCCTCTCTGATCCACCGGAACTGACACTTCTCCCTTCCTTTGTCTATGGCCGTCCTAGTAGATACCGTCCGTATCAACATCACGCTCGACATAATAGTCGTCCACATGATACTGTGCAGATCTACCAGACGAGAGATCGCGTCGATCGAAACAATTCTGCGAGTCTGACGAAGTCGCAAGACGCTCAGCCTGAGTCTGAGTAACACCGCGACCTCTACCACGTGAAGCTTGTTGAGGACCACTACGACCTCCTCGAGCCGACACACCATTGTTCCTATCACGTAGAACTGGGCACTTAAACTTCAAATGGCCCTCCCCTCGACAATATGCACATTGATTATACCCCAACACAAAGCGAGGTGCGGGAGAGTCATTGCGCACCTGTGATCTGGGAAACTGCGATTGTGAGCGATTTGGCTGTGGCGGGTCATTAAAATTTGAGCGCGGAGGATACGCTTGCTGCAATAAGACCTTAGTTTTAAGATCCTTCGTTTTCTTATCTGCATGTTCACTTTCTTCCTTTTCTCTGTTTTATAATATTGGGCCGTAGCCAATATTTGAGCAGTGGTAGAAACAGCCGACGAACTCTCAGAATTCTTCAGCTTGTTGCTGAGTTCGGGCAACAAGTTCGATACAAATTTATCAACAAACAACCGCTGACCACCCTCCGAACTCATGTCCTGACCACTATGATCAACAAATGCTTCCTCAAATCTCGTAAAGAAATCGGAGACACTCTCATCCCTCTTTTGCTTACACGCGGACAATTTGTCCCAATTGACGCGCATCGCTGGCATAAGCGTTTTCATAAGAGTAATTATCCTCTGGGGCAAATCCACAATAAGCTGTTCAGGTTTAGCCCCACCAACTTGCTGGGCGTCTGCCGCCGTAAGGGCAACCCAGTCACCGCCTAACTCAGCCGCGTGATTCTCGTGACGAATTTTCGCCCAAATCGGCTGAGGCACTACATTGCCAAACAACATGTCGATATCAGCAAGATTCATAACAGTAGCATCCACTAGTTGGGACAAATCCTTATAATAACCTGCAGGATTTTTACGAGGATCGGGCAAAGTTTGCTTCACCTGCAAAACTCCGATCGCTTCCAAGGGAGGTGTATCCACACTCTCTGAAACCGTCCTGGGACAGCAGGATTAGCATTAGGATCACCTGGCATCCACACTGGGGGAACTTCTCGCATAGGATATTGACCAGGTTTTGCCATCCACTCTTCGGTCTCGTCTTTGAACAACGCTCTAGGTTGCACTGTACATCGAAAGGATAACAGACGTTCTAGAGCAGCTCGAACCTTATCACCTACAATCACACCAGTTGTAAGTTGATGCTGAAGCTCAGAAACCTCAGACGGTACATTGTCAACCACATCGTCAACCACATCATGATCCCATTCTTCCCTCAACGATTTACACATTTCCTCAAACACGAATCGTTGCGTGGGCGCATTAAACTGGGAAAATGTTTCAAACACTATACGCGAAGTGTACTTAACAGGATTACGAATCCATTTACGTGCCATTTTTACCAAGGATTCACGTTCCCTACCATCAGGAAGCTGGCTACGCCTCTGAGCAACATCAGAAAGAGTCGATCCAAGTATTGGCCCAAAAAGTGGAGAATAAAGAGTAGCAACAGCATTCAGGAGACGGCTACGAACAGAAGGAGAAGAAGAAGAAGGCACAGGAGCAACAACAGTAGGAGTGGGAACAGTAGAGGTGGATGCGGCACCAGGAGTAGCGGGAACGACAGGCTGAGGAGGGGCTGGGAAAAACGCTGTAGGAAGAGAAGCCGGTAAAGGAGGATGGACAATTTGCGGCACAAGAGGATTCGGGGGAGCGGGAGGAACGACGGGCTGACCAGCAGCCGCCAAAACAGCAGGTTGAGGAATAGGAAGAATCATAGGACCCACAGTATCTGGAGCATAGGGGGGTGGTGATTTCAACAAATAAGATAGGAGCGAATCTTCTATCACTTCTTCTCCCGTCTTATCGGCAGTAGACGGTAACACCGGGTAACACTTATCCACCGCCATATGATGAAGTCGAGCACTAACTTCCTGCTCTTTCTCATCTTTGTCTCGCTGATACTGTTCAGCATTTCGCATCACCGTAATGACACCTTCTCTCTTATTTTTCTTACTCTGTTTGATTTCTTTCTGCTTGGCCTCTTTACGCCATAACCGGAAGGAATCAAACATGGCTGGCCTAGCCTTCTTTTTAAACAGTTTAGCTTCCAAATTATCTAAAACGGCAGTTTCGAAACTACCATGTGATGGCCAACTAAGAACACCATCATTTTTAGTGTAACGGACCCAATATTCGTTATATACGATAGGACCCACACCATGGCGACTATAGAGCTCATAAATTGGAGTTCCAACCGGAGGTATCGGACATGAATCCTCCAGCCGGGAATCCATTCTGCAACATTTAAGAAACCCAAACAAAGTACTACGGCCAGGCATCGTGCACACTAACCGAGTTTACAAACTTCAAGGGCTATCGAATTATGATGTCCTCGCACAAAAATGCGAGACCCTCGGTTTTGGCAATTGCAATCGTCAAATAAAACCCAACAACTAAGAACCACAAATGCTATGGAACCATGCAAACAACAAAGGAACACTGGGAGCGACCCACAAATACTTAACTGAAAGAGCAATGGCGTCACCAGGAAGGCCCGTCTATCGTCTCGCCGTACAAAGGACTACGCAAGGCGCCAAAACAGGTCGACAGGCAGGGCATCAGTCCGTCGCAGCTGTCAGGAGGCGGGGATCTTCGCGGGAAAAGACGTCGGGCCACTTATTTCGACAACTGGATCGATGAAGCGGGGTGCACCTTCCCTCGGAGATTTCACACGAAGTTCCTCACGATCGTCGGGCTTTGGACCGGTACCGCTGATGTCGCCCAACGTTGGGCGCCAACTGAAGGACTGGGTTATTCTAAGACCCAGCGGTGCCAGGGGACAACACCTGAAACCTTCGTGGGTTACCTGTTCTGGCGTACAAAACACAGAGACACGGGACACTTCCAGCGACGTCAGAGATCAGCGTTTATTTACTGCAGGGATACAGAGATCACAAGAAGTACACAACGTGTAGGTTCTCGGAGACTGCTTCAAATTGCAAAAGTGGATCGCTCCTTTTATACACGTTTTTGCCATTCCACAGTATGGCGAACAAAAGTTACAACTCAGTTCCCACAATAAACTTCAAAAGAGTCGTGTTCATGTTTCAGGAGGCCGGAACATAATTACAGCAGCATTGACGGTTCCCAACTGTAAAAACATATCTACCCCGCAATAAAACACATTCCATTCTGACTGTAAACACATTAGGAGAGAGGACAAGAACAGATGCAAAGAAAAGACAAGGATGCACAACAGGTTAAAGAAGAGTGTCGGGAGTAATAAAGGAAACTTGATGACAGGATCAAAGACCTCGTGTCCAATGCATGCATGACTGAAACAATAGGCTAGCACTGCAAGATGAGTCCCGAGCGGGGCCATCTGCCTTCGCCGTGTCATTTCCCTTATCGTAAAAGTCACCCTCAAAGAAACACGTGTCCCTCATGTAAGCTTGGGAGTCCCAGGGTCACGAAGCGGGCAACGTCCGTTCGCTGGCTACTTGAGGGCAAGAAACAAAATGGATGTCGTATCTAAAACGGAACCCGAGGGTTCGGATGAACAAACCCAAAAATGAGACGAACCATACGTGGTTGCGTAGCGAAACTGCGTACACCCACTATACTCGTCATTTGCGGTTCGTAGACACCAAACTCATCCATATTCGTCACCACTCAAAAAGTGTCGTTCCGTCTCACACGGAACCTCAACCGGCCACTTCACCCCCGCTACCGGAGCCTCACTACTGGCTAGCCCAGCAAGGCAGGTGAGCAATAGGCTCCAACCTGCTTGGCTACCAGCAGCGCCGGGATGCAGACCCTTGTCCGTGTCCTCAGGCACCCTCTGCGCAAACTCCCACGTCCTTGTGCAACGCCCCTGGTCTCAGCCGACACTCAAGATCCGTAGGCACTTTAGCAATGCTAAAACAAAAGGTGAAAAAATTAATGTTCCGCCGCAACTTGAAGATGAACTCTGCAAGGATCTCTCTCCCTAACACGCAGCGCTAATGGCCGCACTCTGGCAAAGCAATAATCACTGAAACCCAACAGAATGGAGGCAATATCAGCCCAATGGCAGCACCAGTGCTGCAGAAAAACACACCCCCTCTCAAAAGCAAAATGAAGGCAATATCACCCGTTTGCTGCACCAGTGCTGTTGAAAAAGACACACCCCCTCTCACCAGCGTTGCTGCAAAACCTTACTCGTGATGCGTGAGACGAATCCGATCGTCAATTTCCAGTGCTCGTCAATTGTACCTCCGGCTCCCTCCGCGATGCGTGTGCCGAGAAGGATTTGAACCAGCGACCCAAGCCGATGCTGTATCCGCTCTGGGCTCCCCTCGCGATGCCCCCCACGTAGCGATCGAAACAAGGCAAAAAGGTTAACCTCCCGATGGAGGGTGCTTCCGTCGTTGCTACGATCTCTGCCCTGTGATGCGTGCGCTCTGTGTGCCTGCCTGCCGCCTTGATTCCGGTGCCCACTGCAGAACAAAAGAAGAAGGTTACGCAAACCTCCCGATGGAGGGTGAACACGCCGGCGAAACCTTTGTGCTCTCTCCGCACCGACGATCCAATAATTCAGGAGGAGCGACGCTGTAATAAAAAAGAAAAAACGATTAAAGGTCCTCCCGAGGGAGGGGGTGGCACATGCAACGGATGTGCTGCCGAGGGGAGGAAGAGATCGTCTCTTGCGCTCCCCCTGGCTTTAAGGGTCCCCGAGTGTCGCCCACGTCCCCGGAAGTGATCAGATCACTTCTGGGGCGCGGGGGGAGCCTCCCATGTCCTGGAAGTGATTCAATCACTTCCGGGGCATGTCCCCTAGCGCAGGCGGGGACAACGATTGGGTCACGATTCCGGGGTGCACGGCCGACCACCATAATGGCGGCGGGCCGATTCTGGCCCCGCCTTCCTCCTTCACTGAGGAGGAGAGAGGCCTCGTAGTTACATTTGTGGTGGGAAAAAAAACTACAAACAACTACATAGACTGCCTTCTTTCACTGTCAGTGGACACAGAACAGAGCGTCATGGAAAGAAGTTAAAGAAACTATGAGTATAAGGGTGGAGGAGACGGCACTGGGGGGATATTAAAAAATGGCAGGATGAGAGGAGGTGGTGAAGCAGCTCTCCATGATTCCACTGAAAGAAGCTCTCCCTGGAGGGCCACTGGCATCCCTGCTCTACCCCCTCGAAGAGGGGTCCTCTCGGCTGTGCACCCCCACAAGTTAAAGGGGCTACTTCTCTGAGACATTAATATGGTATCAAGACAGATTCTAAACCCCCTTTTCTCTCTCACTAAAAGCAAACCTACAGGCACCCACCCATGCCTGTCCTCCACCCACACGTACATTATTAGGCACACGTGACATACATGCTCCTATAAAATATCCCGTCACATACCCTATCAATACCTAGTTGTTTTTATTATTGTATTGCAATTGCATTTACAATAGCGCTTACTACCCCTGACGAGGCGTCGTAGCGCTTTTTCGGCGAGTAGCACGCTACTCCGGAACCCATAAAGGATTAGTGGTGAATTAGTAAAGTGAAATATGAAAGTAATTTGAGTGGTGGAAATTGGTCAGTTATTTAGATTGAGAAGGGTAGCGGAGGGAAAGAAGGGGGAGAAAGGTTTGCATATATTATGACTATTTTATTCCTTCTCTTGTACCCTACAGTCCCTCTTTCAAATAGGTTTATTGCTTCAACTCGGGCAGAAGTTATTGCGCGTGCAGCAGGGCAACACGCGGGGCAGGTCTCGCAACACAAACACATGCACACAAAGGTACGTCCTAATGCCAACAATGTCACTGACACACTGAAGGAGGTTTCTATGGCTTGGTTTGTTAAACCCTAACACTAGTTTGTACAACGTGTTTTGTAATGACATCATTTTAGCCAGATTTGTTTTTTACATTGTCTCTTTACTCAAACACCTTTTTCCCCTTTAAGGCCCTGTGTTGTCCCATCCATCACCCACCACAACATCCACTTCCGCTCCCAGCACTGCACCGGCTGTCGGACTGGCACCACACGGACAGAGGGACAGGCGGGTAGAGAAAAGGCTTTTTATGGCTTTAGGTTCACACCTCTATTGATTACTCACAGGATAGCGGTTGTATCTTGTCAAACAACACTATTTAAACCCTGGTCTATATTAGGCCTGGGCGGTAAATTCCGTTCCGTTCGCGGAATTTGCGGAATTTGGGTAATTTCGCGTTCCGCGGAGAACGCGAAATTGCCCAAAAATCTGCGTTCCGCGACTTCGCGAAATTTTTTGCTTGTTCGCGTTCTCAACATGCGTGTTCGTGAGATATTTCACCCCGAGCACGCAAACAGCGATCTCGAACAGGCAAAAAGTATCGCGAACAAGCAATTCCGCGTGTTCGCGGAATTTCTGCGTGTTCGCGGAGATTTTTTACCGTTTCGCGGAGATTTGCGTAACGCGATTACGCAAATTCCGCCCACCCCTAGTCTATATGAGATGCAATTGATGACAAACATGTCTATAAGACGAGTGCAGAGGAATCTTCGAGGGTTTCAAAGTATGTATTGAAACCATCAAAGTATCATCTTCGTGTACGAGTTAGGAGAGGCCCCCCCCCGCGTCTCTCACTTTCCCCTCAAGTTTTGATGGTGCCGCCGCCTCTGGTGACCGCCCTGCGATCGTCGCCAGTGTTGAGATCAGGGCTCACCCTGGCAGCCGCTGTCCGGCCCTCACCATCCCTCGGTCGGTAAATCTGGGAACCTCTGATCCTACCTTCTACACCTCATCCTTAGTCCTAGCAATAACGTATTTATTACAATTGTTTTCATACATAAAAAGTTTATTATATGTGTTGATTGTTTTCCTTTCCCACATGTATTGTTGTCAAATACCTCTTATAGATTGACCATATACCTGAACTTTATTCTCTCTATAGTTGCTGGATCAGGAGATACATTGGGGACCCCAAACCCAAGGGCGGAGGTTCAGCAGCTGGCCTCGTCCAGCGTATCCAAAAGTCAAAAATCGGTCTCGAGTTGGTGAGTTGACATTGCCGAAGTTTAATAATCCCATGCATGGATCACCCATTCATTGTACGTTTCTTTGTGTTCACATGTGCTCCCTTTCATATTCTTTTCACAGAACAATGCCAATGAAAGTGCTGTGTTGAACTTTACACACAAAGTTGTATTTGGTGCACTTCAAAGGTTTACATCTTCCTCTTGCAGTCACTGGAACATTCCGCTGGACAATGATGCGGAGCCCTCTGCCAGCAAGGGATGGTGGGCAGTCCAAGGAGAGAGTCCAGTCCTGCTCCAAGCGACTATATCAGGGGCGAAAGCCGCCCTGGAAGAGGAGGACGAAGACCTGGGCAAAGAAAAAGACATAGTTGGTCCACATCGAATATTTCGAAAAAGGCTTCATCACAGGCGGGCAGGAGACTTCCTCTAAGACCAGTTGTGTATATAACTGCCCCAGTCATGAGCTATGAAGCCATGGATACTTGCTCTGCCTGCGCTGGACTCATGTTCACCCGGCCGCCGTGGATGCTTGTTCAGCCTGCGCTGGACTCATGTTCACCCGGCCGCCGTGGATGCTTGTTCAGCCTGCGCTAGACTCATGTTCACCCGGCCGCCGTGGATACTTGTTCCGCCTGCGCTGGACTCATGTTCACCCAGCCGCCGTGGATACTTGTTCTGCCTGCGCTGGACTCATGTTCACCCAGCCGCCGTGGATACTTGTTCTGCCTGCGCTGGACTCATGTTCACCCGGCCGCCGTGGATACTTGTTCTGCCTGCGCTGGACTCATGTTCACCCGGCCGCCGTGGATACTTGTTCCGCCTGCGCTGGACTCATGTTCACCCGGCCGCCGTGGATACTTGTTCTGCCTGCGCTGGACTCATGTTCACCCGGCCGCCGTGGATACTTGTTCTGCCTGCGCTGGACTCATGTTCACCCGGCCGCCGTGGATACTTGTTCCGCCTGCGCTGGACTCATGTTTACCCGGCCGCCGTGGATACTTGTTCTGCCTGCGCTGGACTCATGTTCACCCGGCTGTTGTAAATTGAAACAACGATGTGATTAAGCATTTACTAAAGACATTAATTCCCCTCTTATAGATCAGTTTTCTCCGTTATGTTGACCGAAGTTTGGACTCCATTTTGTATTGTCATGCTCCCACGTGTTCCCCACGAGAAGAGTCCAACCTCTGTGTTAGTTGCTCTTGTAATCTGCCTAGTAACAGTCTATAAATAGCTCCTTTGTCCATCTGGCACATGCCCAGACTTGACCACATCTGTTATCAGTTAGCCTTGCTTGACCATGTTTTCGCGGGCTCAAGGAGTGTGTTAGCTCCGCCCACATATTGATTCAGTATCGAAAATGACCATAAATGGTAATGTTCTTCGGCTTCATGTTGTATCCACCCACTTATGAGCCCCTCTATTCTGTATAAAAGGGGACCATGTACGTAAGTTCTTTGTGCTACTCTATGCAATACTGAAGAGTGTTGTGTGGATTGTAGGACCACCCTTAAGGGTTAATAAATGCTGTCTTTGTACTTTGCAGTTTCCGTGCCAACTTCCTTGTAGATTCCATTACAGGAGAGCGAACCCTTGTGTCCTGCGGGCCTAGCTGGGGCCTGTATTCATCAATTGGCGCCCGTCACGTGGGGCTCATCGGCGACTCGGATGCTCAAAGGACTGGTCGCGACGAAGGTGAGGAATTTGGCCGGGGACGTGATCACTGCCAGCGGCGTCTTAGCTCTGGCATCCCGAGGTTTTTCTTCCTTCCCTTCCGAGCTGACCGTCTGGGTGGCGCCGGTCCCCGACTGAGACCTCTTCTGTCGGTCTTGCCGTGAAAGCCGTTTGGGCGATTGTGGAGCTTGGCAGTTGGAATCTGGACTCTTGATAGGTAAGAACCGGTGTACGGTACTTGCTCCGAGTTTTTGAAGCCTGATCTGGCTATTTGAGTTTGATTTGTGATGACTAGTCATATTTTGTATTTGTCTTTGTGAAAATATATGCGTTGCAACACATATAGGCAGGTAATGTGGAGAGATTTCTCCGGAGCTGTGTAGCTTTGAACGGCGCAACGATTAAGTGCCATTTTTCTATAATATTGCATATTTTGCATTATTTCTGAGCATGCCTGCTTTCAGCGCACTCCGTAAGTGGTGTTGCTGTTTTGGAAACCGGTTGAACCTCGAGGAATCTGCTCCAGCTCCCCCAGAGGGGACTCCTAATAGGGATATGTATGTGAAGCATGGTCTTTCTTCCATAATGTACAGCACAGTATGGAGGAAATATACTAAGAAAGATCCTGAGTTACGATGGCCTTTGTATGGATCGTTTGATATACGTAAGATTGAGTATGTGGAACAGTGTATGTGTAAGCGGCGTGCTCGTCAGGATATGTTTGAGTGTGTGCGGTTGTGGGTGAAGGAGGTGCGTGAGCGAGAGAAGCGTGAGAAAGCGCTGTTTGATAAAGAACAACGGAAGAATGATCATGTGCGAGCCCAGGAAGCGAAGCGTCGGGAAGACAGAGAACAGACAGAGAGACAAGAGAAAGAGCGTAGGCTGCAAGTTTCGGGTCAATATGCTGTTCGGCAGCCACTTTATCCTGTCCTTAATAATCTTGATGATGATTTTTATTTACTAGATCGCTCTCCGCCCCCTTATGTCGGCGCATCTGCTCCGAGGCCGCAAGATTCTGTCCCGGGTCCGGGTAAGGTAGATACGCGGTCCATGTTATCGGCTGAGCATATGGCTGAGCTTCGACAAATTTCCGTCCGTGCACTTAAGGGTAAGGTGTCCGTGGATGAATTGTTCCATACGTGGGGGTCGTGGCAGGATAGAGAGAGATTGTATTTCTTGAGCCATTTCGCTGAGGAAGTGATTGCTGCTTTTCGGAAATATTCTAGTGTCTTTGAGCCTGAAGAAGTGACATCGGATGCTAAAGCATTGCATGATGGTGTTTTTTCTCCCTCTAAGGCTCCTGATACGGCTCGGCGGCTATTCGCCTTGCGGGACGCGGTGCTGGCCCATAAAGAAAAAGCGCGCCAACGAGCAGGGGAGGAGACGCAGTCGGATTCGTGTACCGCAGGAGGCCACTCATCCACCTCTCAATCAGATAAGAGCGATCTAGTGCATGCTAAGCCAATGCGCGAGGCGGCGCCTTTGTATGTTCCTCCTAAAGGAGCGGGGACTAGCTCGGACATTACCTCCGCCGATGCTAAGGGATATTTTGTGTATAATTGGGTTTACACTCCGTGG
Organism: Triturus cristatus; assembly: GCF_964204655.1. Lineage (NCBI taxonomy): Eukaryota > Metazoa > Chordata > Amphibia > Caudata > Salamandridae > Triturus > Triturus cristatus. Next base: position 1,154,958,020 of record NC_140594.1, read on the forward strand.
CATAGGGCTGATGTTATGGCATTAAAGAATGCGCTGCCTGACCCCCGCAAGAATCCAGCGGCCTTCTACGAAGAAGTTGAGGGGGCCTTGAATTCTTGCGTTATGACTTTAGCAGATATAGATTTGTTCTTTGGGCTTATTCTACCACCGGATATGTGGCGATCTGTCCGAAAGGTAGATGATATAGTTGCCTTTAAGGCCCGGTGGTCTGACCTTGAGGACGAGGATAGGGAGCGGAAGCCTGCGCAGAAACCGCCCCAGAATATTTTAGATCTCCCTGTTGCTATTGTGGCTAAGTTGAAGACAATTATTCCCCCTAAAAAGATTGACTGGAATATGTTAGCTGCATGTAAACAGAAAGTTGACGAGTCAGTTGCGGACTTCTTTACGCGCTTTGAGGAGACGTTTCATGATTTTAGTGGCCAGTCGCTTACTGACGATACGGGCCGCCACCTTTTTGCGGATAAATATGTGGCTAATCTGCTGCCGGCAGTTGCGGCCCGTCTAAAAGCGAGTGAAAGTTCTTGGTCTTCCGCTACACCGACGGCCCTCCTGACTATCGCCCAGTATTATGAGCGTCAGGAGCAAGAAGCAAAGGGCCAGGAAGAAAAGAAATCGAAAGATTTAAAAACAAAGGTGATGTTGGCACAAGTATATGGCCCGCCTCGACGGGGTAGTAATAGAGGCAGGGGAGGATCTTATGGTCCTCCCTCGGGCCGATCTGATTTGAATAGGAACCAATGTGCGTATTGTAAGCAATCGGGTCATTGGGCTAGGGACTGCCCGGTGTTGCATGCATCGCGTCAGGGGCATACCCACGGTGGCCCGCGAGGGAGAGGGGGTTTCTCGAACTTTCGAGGGAATTCTAACAAACAGGCTCGTTTTGACTCTGCTGGGCAGCACCGCGATAGATCAAACGTTTTTGATCGCCAGCATCAGTACCAAGCGTCGGGGATTGACCGGTCGGGGTACCATGACTCTCAGCATGCATAGGAATGCGTTGGATGGGGGTTAGAATCAGTTGAGGTGCCGGTTGATCAGAAGGGTCCTTATGTATCGGCTGAGGTTTTGGGCTCTACTGATCAGTTCCTAGTGGATACAGGAGCGACACGTAGTGCGCTGTCTAAGCAATTGGTTCCGGGGGCTCCCCCATCCGGCTTAATGGTCACATCGGTAGGGTTTGACGGTACACTCTCCCGAAGCCCTCTTTCACAGCCCCTCATGTTTAAGGTTGATTCTTTTTCTGCACCCTGTCCGTTTCTGCTTGCCCCGTACACACCGGACAACATTATGGGCCTTGATATGTTAAAACATTTTGGGCTACGATCCGCTGCTCCCCTGCTGGTGTACGGGTAATATTGAATGACAATTACCCCCGATCAGAACGAATGTGTACGATGTCAGAGGATGCGCTGTTAGCTACCCTCCCTCGTGCTTTGTGGGCAACTTCGGATACTGATGTGGGACGAATGGTGATTCCACCGGTCCACATTAGCGTCCAGGAGGGGGCGGTGTTACCATGCCTCCCACAGTACCGTATTTCCCAGGAGGGGGAGGAGGCTCTCATACGGATAGTGCAGGATTTGATGGCGGTAGGAGTAGTGGAGGAAGTCCCCTACAACATTTGTAACAGTCCGATTCTTCCCATACTGAAAAAGGATACGGATGCCAGAGTTTATCGGTTTATAATTGATTTGAGAGAAGTGAACAAGATCGTGATACCTCAGTACCCAGTGGTTTCCGATATCACAACGTTGCTTACTTTGGTACCACCTACGGCGACTATGTTCTCTGTGATCGATTTGAAGAATGCTTTCTTTTCCATTCCCATTCACCCTGATAGCCGATATCTTTTTGGGTTTACATTAAATAATAGATCTTATCGTTTTTGTAGGATTCCCCAGGGCTACACAGAAAGCCCTAGCATTTACAGTCAGGCTTTGAAAAGACAATTGGATTCTTTTGTTCTGCTCGAGGGGGTCGCCCTCATTCAATATGTCGAGGACATCTTGCTGGCGGCTGACACCCTGGAGTTGTGTGAGAAGAGTACGTTATCCTTACTTTCCTTTTTAGCATCCCACAATCATAAGGTATCTAGGAAGAAATTGCAATTCTGTAGACCAAAGGTGACTTATTTGGGTCACCTTTTGTCTAAGGAGGGGCGTGCACTCACACCGGATCGTATCCAAGTAATTTTGGATACACCGAGACCGTCCACACAGAAGGATGTGCGTGCATTTTTGGGCCTCGTTTCTTTTTGTAGACAGTGGATATTGGGGTTTTCGCACATAGCTAAGCCATTGTTAGCCCTCTTGACAAAGGACACGCCTATCCCAATCCCTTGGTCAGATGAGTGTGATACTGCTTTTCAGCAACTCCGGCAGGCCCTTTGTTCAGCACCAGTGTTAGGGACCCCTGATTATGCAAAACCCTTTTCGTTGTATGTGCATGAGAAAGATGGATGTGCATTGTCAGTTTTAGTGCAGATGCACGGCGATAAGCAGCGCCCTTGTGCATATTTTTCGGCTGTACTTGATCCTGTCGCACGAGCATTACCAGGGTGTTTTCGCTCGGTTGCGGCGACAGCTGTGTCAATACGGCAAAGTGAGGGAATTGTGTTATCTCATAAGCTGTTGGTATTAGTCCCCCATGCTGTTGATGCCCTGCTCAATCAAACGAAGACGCAGCATTTGACCAGCGCCCGTTTAACGGGATATGAGTTGACGCTTTTGGCTCCTCATATTACGTTAAAAAGGTGCGTAACGTTAAACCCGGCAACATTGTTGCCATACCCCGAAACCCAGCCTGAGGCGCGGAAAGCGCATGATTGTATTCTCGTGACTGAGGAACAAACAAAGGGTCGTATTGATCTCCAGGATACGCCCTTTCCAGATGTAGATGGAGAACTGTGGGTGGACGGATCATGCCTGAAGCTACCAGATGGTACGACTTCAGCAGCGTATGCAATTACCACATTACAAACGATAGTGGAGACAGCACGCATACCACAGAAATCAGCCCAAGCAGCGGAACTGATAGCACTAACACGAGCATGTGAGCTCAGTACAGGACTATGTGTGAATGTTTATACAGATAGCCGCTATGCCTTCGGAGTAGCGCATGACTTCGGCCTACTCTGGAAGGAGAGAGGGTTTTTAACGTCACATGGAGTTCAGATAATGCATGGAGAGTTAGTTCACAATCTTTTAACTGCACTGACGTACCCAAAGAAAATTGCCATCGTTAAGTGTAGCGCCCATAGGAAAGTGGTTGATAAAGTTGGAGAAGGGAATGCGTTAGCAGATCGAGTAGCACGGGAGACTGCGATGCAGCCCGGAACTACTGCCATGTATGTAGTAAAGTCACAGGTGGAAAGATGGCATGATGCGAAGGAGGAAGTGCGAGAAATGCAAAGGACCGCTTCTGACAAAGAGCGGGAACAATGGGCTAGTGAGGGAGAATTGGATGATGAGGGTTGCTGGAGAAATAAGCAGATGGATAGATGGAAATTACCCACGGCTTTTGTACAACCTATGGTTCAGATGGCACATGGGCTAGCACATGTTGGAGCTTCCGCAATTGTGAAATTGCTTACCCAAGTCTGGGAGCATCCAGAGATTGCTAGCACAGCGAAGAGGGTGGTGCAGACTTGTATGGTCTGCCTGAGGTACAACCCAGGAAAGGGTACTCGAACTCCAGCAGGAGGGTTTGTGACACCTACTGCGCCCTTCGAGGTTTTGCAGATGGATTACATCCAGCTTGAGCGCTGTAACAACCTGAAGTATGTTCTAGTAGTGGTCTGCGCTTTCAGCAAATGGGTTGAAGCGTACCCTACGAAAGACAATACTGCAATGACTACTGCGAAGTTGCTGCTGAAAGAGTTCTTCCCTCGATATGGCGTCTGTAGACTTCTGTGGAGTGATAATGGGCCTCACTTTGTAGCGGATGTTATAAAGTACGTCTTGAAGGGCCTGGGCATCACCCAGAAGTTTCACGCGGTATTCCACCCCCAGTCTGCAGGACTAGTCGAGAAGTATAATGGTACACTGAAGCTCAAGATCGCTAAAATTCAAGCTTCGACGTCTTTGACTTGGCCAGATGCTCTGCCACTGGCGTTATTGTCAATTAGATCGGTACCGCACTCTCGAACTGGCCTTACACCGTATGAAATTGTTTTCGGACGCCCAATGAATATTTGGGGTCCACCAAGACCTAAGGCTGTGTATGATGTACCTTGTGTAATGATGAACGATTATCTGGCACAGTTAACGGATAACTTGGTTTCTATCCATCAACAGGTCCGAGAGGCGCTCCCTGATCGGTCTACCGGTGAAGGACATGGTCTCCAGCCTGGGGACCACGTGATGGTGAAAATATTTGACAGAACAAACAGCTTGGAACCGAGATGGGTGGGTCCTGAGCAGGTCCTCCTCGCAACGAGGACGGCTGTACGAGTCTCCAACAGAAAGAATTGGATCCATTCCCTGCACTGTAGGAAGGTGCCGCCCGGATTGGTGGAACCTGCCGTGCTGACCGATCAACGAGAAATCTTGGCTGCAGAGACAGGCCGTGCTGCGGAGCCAAACGCCACTGAGGAGCTCTTTCCGGACCACGCGACTCCTGGAGGAAGGCGATATCATCTTCGGCCAAGGAAGTGAGTTTTCCAGTACCGGGACATACTGTCAGAACGGCCCTTGGGTTAGTGAAACGGAGAGCCGATGAGGCAAGGGGGGGGGATCAGCCCTGCATTAGTGTAGCGACACCCGTCTTGGCCCGCTGGTGAAGAAATCAACCGCTGCCCAAGGGGAAGAGTTCTGACAGACTTTTAGTTTCAGGAAGATATTGGTTTTATTCTTTTTTTTTACTTTGACATGGAGAAAAAGAAAATCCTTTGTGCATTAGGGTTCATGTTGACAGTAGCCATTGTTGGGATAACAACATGGTTCGTGGAGGATGTAACTCCTGCTCGGAAGATTCTTGTGTTGACAACTCCGGTGCCTGAGGAGCACTACTTTTATACATTACCGTATCAAGAGTTGAAGCATCGACAGTCTTACTTGAATAACACTTTCATCCAGATGCTGCATCATACCCACGTTGCTACGAATGCTACGAACTGTTGGATATGTGGGATGATGCCAGCTCATCAGAAGAAAGGAGGAACGCCATTTATACCACTTCCTTTCTCTCATAATGGCTCTTGTAGAGCATGGTATACTTTGCTTTTTGCCACTCGGAAACCGACAGTGGGACGATTGCTCTTCAGACTCAATAAAGAATGCCATCAAGACAAAAATGGGTATCCACAAGCGAATGGGACAATTTGGGAGTGGGAAGAGTACCGACCGGACAATGAATCCATTCCCTACATCTTCACGAACACAAGAGACACTGTGGGAAAGGACAAATTTGTGATCCAAGTAGCACAAGCTCAAGCGGATCTGTGTGTCCAGAGTGTGGGTTTTATCCCTCTTGGTGTTAGTGATTGTATTACTGTTCTGAATATTGATGGGTTGAACAATAGTACCTTCTTAGCCTCCCATAATACGTACTTTGTGTGTGGAAATAAAGGTTATTACCGTCTGCCGGCTGGGTGGTCTGGGGTATGCTATGTATCATTTCTATTACCTCCTGTATTCCTAGCACCCACATCCTATCATAAGGATCTGAAATTATTGAATAATGTGACTGTAAATAGGTATAAACGTACTTTATCAATTGACGATGTAGATCAGACTGACACCAGTCTGCAGCAGTATATTGATTTTAACTTAGGACTGTTTTTCTTTGTTGGAGCTGCCCTGAACAGTAGGAAGATCCGAAGATTAACAAGAGTGGTAGAAGCTGTGACAAATCAGACTGCTGCTGCTCTTGGGAATCTTACGGAGGAATTGCAAATTACTAGAATTGTTGCATTACAGAATCGTATGGTATTAGACGTTATGCTAGCTGACAGAGGAGGAGCATGTAAAATTATTGGAAGTAGCTGTTGTGTGTTTATCCCTGATCATACGCCATCAGTTTATAATGCCATCAATAAACTGCATAAAATTGCAGCTGAGATCCATACAGAAAACGGCACTTGGTCCTTTTCTGGATGGTTTTGGGCGTTAATTACTGCCTGGGGATGGAAGGTTCTAACTGGTCTCTGCATTATTGTAGTAGTTCTGTTTTCGTGCTGTATCTGTATTCAATGTGGTCCCTTGCTCTGCTCATTATGTGTATCATTCTGTATCCCTGATAAGAAAGCTATTGCCGATGTTGCTCACCAAAAACGTTTAGCTAAAGAAGTTGAAGAAATGATGACAATTGACATACATGATGATTATCCTAACAAACCGGATGTCTTCAGTAAATGCTGAAAGGGTCGTCTGTTGTAAATTGAAACAACGATGTGATTAAGCATTTACTAAAGACATTAATTCCCCTCTTATAGATCAGTTTTCTCCGTTATGTTGACCGAAGTTTGGACTCCATTTTGTATTGTCATGCTCCCACGTGTTCCCCACGAGAAGAGTCCAACCTCTGTGTTAGTTGCTCTTGTAATCTGCCTAGTAACAGTCTATAAATAGCTCCTTTGTCCATCTGGCACATGCCCAGACTTGACCACATCTGTTATCAGTTAGCCTTGCTTGACCATGTTTTCGCGGGCTCAAGGAGTGTGTTAGCTCCGCCCACATATTGATTCAGTATCGAAAATGACCATAAATGGTAATGTTCTTCGGCTTCATGTTGTATCCACCCACTTATGAGCCCCTCTATTCTGTATAAAAGGGGACCATGTACGTAAGTTCTTTGTGCTACTCTATGCAATACTGAAGAGTGTTGTGTGGATTGTAGGACCACCCTTAAGGGTTAATAAATGCTGTCTTTGTACTTTGCAGTTTCCGTGCCAACTTCCTTGTAGATTCCATTACAGGAGAGCGAACCCTTGTGTCCTGCGGGCCTAGCTGGGGCCTGTATTCATCACGGCCGCCGTGGATACTTGTTCCGCCTGCGCTGGACTCATGTTCACCCGGCCGCCGTGGATACTTGTTCTGCCTGCGCTGGACTCATGTTCACCCGGCCGCCGTGGATACTTGTTCTGCCTGCGCTGGACTCATGTTCACCCGGCCGCCGTGGATACTTGTTCTGCCTGCGCTGGACTCATGTTCACCCAGCTGCCGTGAATACTTGTTCTGCCTGCGCTAGACTCATGTTCACCCAGCTGCCGTGAATACTTGTTCTGCCTGCGCTGGACTCATGTTCACCCAGCGGCCGTGGATACTTGTTCCGCCTGCGCTGGACTCATGTTCACCCAGCCGCCATGGATACTTGTTCCGCCTGCGCTGGACTCATGTTCACCTGGCCGCCGTGTATACTTGTTCCGCCTGCGCTGAACTCATGCTCACCCGGCCGCCGTGGATACTTGTTCTGCCTGCGCTGGACTCATGTTCACCCGGCCGCCGTGGATACTTGTTCTGCCTGCGCTGGACTCATGTTCACCCGGCCGCCGTGGATACTTGTTCTGCCTGCGCTGGATTCATGTTCACCCGGCCGCCGTGGATACTTGTTCTGCCTGCGCTGGACTCATGTTCACCCGGCCGCCGTGGATACTTGTTCTGCCTGCGCTAAACTCATGTTCACCCGGCCGCCGTGGATACTTGTTCTGCCTGCGCTGGACTCATGTTCACCCGGCCGCCGTGGATACTTGTTCTGCCTGCGCTGGACTCATGTTCACCCGGCCGCCGTAGATACTTGTTCTGCCTGCGCTGGACTCATGTTCACCCGGCCGCCGTAGATACTTGTTCTGCCTGCGCTGGACTCATGTTCGCCCGGCCGCCGTGTATACTTGTTCTGCCTGCGCTGGACTCATGTTCACCCGGCTGCTGTGGATACTTGTTCTGCCTGCGCTGGACTCATGTTCACCCAGCCGCCGTGGATACTTGTTCCGCCTGCGCTGGACTCATGTTCACCCATCCGCCGTGGATACTTGTTCTGCCTACGCTGGACTCATGTTCACCCATCCGCCGTGGATACTTTCTCTGCCTGCGCTGGACTCATGTTCACCCAGCCGCCGTGGATACTTGTTCTGACTGCGCTGGACTCATGTTCACCCGGTCGCCGTGGATATTTGTTCTGCCTGCGCTGGACTCATGTTCACCCGGCCGCCGTGGATACTTGTTCTGCCTGCGCTGGACTCATGTTCACCCGGCCGCCGTGGATACTTGTTCTGCCTGCGCTGGACTCATGTTCACCCGGCCACCGTGGATACTTGTTCTGCCTGCGCTGGACTCATGTTCACCCGGCCGCCGTGGATACTTGTTCCGCCTGCGCTGGACTCATGTTCACCCGGCCGCCGTGGATACTTGATCCGCCTGCGCTGGACTCATGTTCACCCGGCCGCCGTGGATGCTTGTTCCGCCTGCGCTGGACTCATGTTCACCCGGTCGCCGTGGATACTTGCTCTGCCTGCACTGGACTCATGTTCACACGGCCGCCGTGGATACTTGCTCTGCCTGCGCTGGACTCATGTTCACCCGGCCGCCGATGGCCATACATGGTCTAATGCTGATTTCTGGGACGACAGTATTTTCCATTGGCACCCCTTCTCGCACCGCTGGTAGGCGACTGTTCGCTTACAGACCAAACTGTCCAAAACATTACCGACAGTGGCTGTAGTAACACAAACTTGATGTCCATGAAGGTAGAAGTGATTCCTCAGTGACACCTTGTGCAAAACTAGTAGCATGGCCAGGTGCCAGCTATGTACAACACGTCATGACTAAGTGTCTGCTACGTGCAGTGCTGAGAGATGCATCCGGCACACATGACCCAGCACCCACCCGGGCTGGACAGGTCCTTCTGCCACTCTGGTGTACGGTGGTACATGACGTGGCCTCCAGGATAGGGCTGGACAGGCCATTCTGCCACTGTGGCATACGCTGGTACATGGCGCACCCTTCACCAGGGCTGGACAGGCCGTTCTGCCACTGTGGAAAGGTAAAGGATGCCGACAAGGGGTTTTGTTTGAGACAAACTATTTCCATATGTTTCTCAAAAACTTAATTGGTAGGTGTATGTGAGTAAATTAACACCAAAAATGAAATCAATCAATTGATCTAATCATCAGATATGAACAACAAACACGGGAATTCTGTTTTGTGAATTAAACACAAGTCTTTTATGTATATTAATCAAAAATAGAAAGGAGTACAAATACAATAATAATTTGAGCAATATTTCATGAGCAAGAGGGTTCAATCATATCCACATATCTTCATAAAACATCTATTCCATCATGATAAGGACAGAGACCAATCTCGTTATTGAGAGCATAATCAGCTGTACATAATGAATAATCTGAGAAATAGATGATATAGTCGACGTTTCGGTCTTGGGTGGTGTCAATCCGTCAGACCATCTTCAGGACAATTATTGCATAACAAAAGACTCTTTCTGAATCTTTTAGCAGTATCACGATGTTTGTTTAAAATCGTGATCTGGATGTTTTACGTTAGTGCGGATAGTCTTCAAAATATCTGTCCGCCAGATTGTTTAAGTGCGAGGAAGATTTTTTTCGTGTGATTTCACAGTATATCTTTTCCGTGTCAATCAGAAATGGGTGGGAGTCCGTCCAAATCCGGAGCGCCTGACTGTGGCATACGCTGGTACATGGCGCACCCTTCACCAGGGCTGGAAAGGCCGTTCTGCCACTGTGGCATACGCTGGTACATGGCGCACCCGTCACCAGGGCTGGACAGGCCATTCTGCCACTGTGGCATACGCTGGTACATGGCGCACCCTTCACCAGGGCTGGAGAGGCCCTTCTGCCACTCAGAGGACTCTAGGGTTCACTCTAGGCCAGGGATCTCCAACCTTTTATGTAACGAGAGCTACTTATTTTCAAAGAAATTCTCAGAGAGCCACTAGTATTATCAGTGTTGTGATACTGGCCACACCAGACAAGTTTACATTAGTGGTCACCAGAAGCAGGATTACTACCAATGATCCCTCGGTGCATCAGGCTGCCTGCAGTAATGTAAAAAGGCTTTGTCGATTTGTAATGCCTCTGCTTGGGTGATACATACCAGTCGGAGCTGCACTGCCTCTGGCACCAAGGTAGTAACATATGTAAAATGTCTCTCAGGGCTACACGGCGAATCACTCAAATATCAGCGTTAAATATCATTTAGGAGTCAGACATTTTTCTCCCAATAACAGCTTATGGGTTCTGGAAAAAAACATTTTTGGCATAAATATACACTCTCACCTTTGGTCTAGCTATATTCAACGAATCAAAAGCTTTCAATTTAGAAGGCTGCACACTGGAGTGCTACCGATAGGGAGCTGGAGAGCTACCAGACGCTCAATAGCTGCTCCTTGGAGAAGCCTGCTCTAGGCACTCTCGGCAGGACACAGCGCCTTGGTAGGACACTTGGGTTCACTCTCGGCAGGACACAGCGCCATCATAGAACTCTTGGGTTCACTCTAGGCAGGACATTGCGCCACCATGGATCTGTGGGTTCACTCTAGGCATGACACAGCACCATCCTAGAGGGTCGGAGGGTATCCACTTGAATGTGTTCATAGTTTGCAGAGGGTGTTGAAGCATGTGGAGGAGATGGTGTTGATCTGGCGATTCATAGTGAGCGATGAGTCCAGTATGATGCTGAGTTTACGTGCATGGTCTGTCAGAGTGGGTGGGCGTTCTGAGGGCGGGCGGTGTCTTCCCATGTGCAGAGGGTGGAGTCAAGGATGAGGACTTCAGTTGAGTATCAGTCAGCTGTTCTTCATCCAGGTTGTGACGGCTTCCATCCCCTCTTAGAAGTTGTGCCTACTGATGACGGGTTCCTTGGTGAGGGAGAGGATGAGTTGGGTGTCATCAGCGTAGGAGACGATGTTGAGCCCATGGTTTCTGACAGTGGTTGCGGGGGGCCATGTAGACGTTGAAGAGGGTGGGGCTGAGCGATGGTCCTTGGGGTACTCCGCATCTGATCTCTGTGGGATCGGAGAGGAAGGGCGGGAGTCTTATTCTGTGTGTTCCGCCCATGAGGAAGGAGTGTATCCAGTCAGGGGCCTTTTCTTGGATGCCGGTGGCATGGAGTCTGGTGGCTAGTGTGCGGTGGAAGACGGTGTTGAAGGCTGCTGATGGGTCTAGGAAGATGAGAGCTGCCTTTCAACCGTGGTTGAGGAGAGCGCGGATGTCACCTGTGGCGGCGAGGAGGGAAGTCTCGATGCTCTGGTTGCTGCGGAATCCAGATTGGGAGGTGTCTAGGATGTTGTTGGCTTCGATAAAGTGAACTAGCTGTGTGTTGATGGCCTTTTTGATGACCTTGGCTGCGAAAGGAAGCAGTGAGATGGGCATGAAGTTCTTGAGGTCTTTCGGGTCTGTAGAGTGTTTCTTTAGGAGGAGGTTGACTTCGGCGCGCTTCCAGTTGTCGGGGAATGTGGCGGTCTCGGGGGAGCAGTTGATGGTTTGGTGTAGCTCAGGTGCGATGGCGGTAGCGGCCTTATGGAAGATGCGTTGCGGGCAGGGGTCTGAGGGTGCTCCGGAGTGGATGCTCTGCATGGTCTTTAGGGTGGGGTCCAAGTAAGAAGGGTCTGTTAGGCGGCGTCACTGGGGGTGGGGGTTGAGACGGTGCAGAGGTCTTGGTCATCGTAGGACTCGTACCCCCCAGGATGGCTCCCAGCCCTGCCCCCCTCCAAACCCACAATCAATGCTTGACGACCAGAGCTGTGGGTTAAAAAAGGCCATGTTTATTACAAATCATCACACAAACATGACAATATATAAATCATACAATTTGATACGATATGGATTTATCAAATTCAATCGTTAAACAATATTTATATTCAAGTTGCCCCTAGCTTCGTGCTCCATCCGCCAGTCGGGCAGAACTCAATTTATTCACCAGAAAACGTTGTCTATTGCTCCAGCACTAAGGGGCCTTCTGGCTCGCTTCGCCCAACCAACTGAGAACCACGCAAGGCGCAACCCACTTGCATCCTTGAGGGGTGAGCCCCTGTCATCTGGTCTAGGTCCGCCACCTGAGGGGCCCACCCCTCCACCACCAGGCTGCTCATCGGGGCTCGTAGGCAATACCCAGGGGCGGATGCCCCATGCCCTATTTTTAAACTGGCGCCCTTGCCCCCAGCCGGTGTCCCATTCTCTCTGGGGTGAGCTTACCGTCTCTCCACCTCAGTGCTGGCCTACGGAGTATGCCGGAGGACTCCCCTTATCAATGTAAAGGCAACTTATGTGGCCTCTTTACCGCGACAAGGGGGACCAGGGCAGACCGCCCTTCACCCTCCCCACCCCAAGCGACCTGTGAACCCCTAGGTTCTCAACAATCTTCAGGCTTGGAGCATGTCTGATTCAAATGGCCTGATTCGTCGGTCTTGTTACCTCTGCAATGCAAGATAACCCACACAGGGGACGGGAGTCCCACACGACGTCTTGCGCCCGCTGCCACTGTGTGTGCAGAACGTGCCCTACCGGCCCTGCTCACAGGCAGGCCACCCAGGGTCTACACCGCTAATACCACCCTACCTAACTCTTGTCCCGAGCCATATCTATCCTGCTGCGCATGTCCCGGCTCTACTTCTGAATCTTGTGACCAACTAACGTCCACTGTCAGCTGCGGGAAATAGCCCTGCAAGCGAAATGTCCTAACTAAGCGTGAGTCTGTCATGATACTCGATGAGCATGCATACTCCTGTGAACAACCACCCGCCGCTACATGCTCCTGCTATAAAATTCAGTCGGGAGAGGGCCTGTCTACCCTAGATAACCCAGTGTCCGGGCACTCCCGCGCTCCCACCACCCTGAGTCGCGATGCCCGCACAACTCTGTTCCCCCTGGAGGAGCCCTCGCAAGCGCCCCACCACCCTGCCTCTGATGCGGGAAATCGGGTAAATCGGTCGGATGACTGCTGTTGCAGTGAGGGATACGTCACCAGACACATACTAATATTTTATTCCTCAGGAAAGGAATTACCCCAAATGTAGCCATGACAGTAACCACCATCTGTTGCGTCCTCGCGCCAGATACGGGCCCACTTTATGCCCTCCGTCCCTGCCAGCTGCCTCCACTGGGCATCACTACCCAAGTCCTGCAAGGCCTAAACAATCTCAGGAGTGACTGAGCCTGACAAATGACTGGTGCATAGACGAAGTGTGTTGTACGACCCCCCCGGAGTGTACCACTAGGCCCTACCGCCCCATTCACCACTCCCCGAGCTGTGTCCCTCGTCCCCTTAGGGAAGCTCAGCGAAAAGGCCACACTCACTAAGCATCCTCCTTTCCTGCTACATGCTAATGAACCCGCCTCTACGTCCCCAGATACACATTGTCATACGCTGCGTGCGTAAGCAGGGGCAGGTCCGGGCCCAGGGTCCCACACGTAAAAGAAAAAGGTGAGTGCCAGCTCCAGCCCACCCCCGGACCGAATGGAGAAGGAAGTCGTGACCCAAGGACACAAATGTACAGGAACGGGAGGCGCCAAACCACACGCCGCCTGCCCAGGGGAAAAAAGGGGGGAGGGCCTTGTGGAAACGCAGGATCCCCCCTAAAATTGCACAGAGGGAACCGCGAGCCCACGTCAATCGGGCGAATACGCCCCTCTGGGCCCCATTGCGGCGATGTCATACACATCCTGCGCGTATACCCTCCCCAAAGCAGACAGACGTATATGTCACAGGCGATGAGGAAGGGGCAGCTCCAATGTTGTGGCATAGCCAAGGCACAGACCGGCCCTAAGAGGACACCCATTGTTACGCAAAGGCCAATTTAACATGAACACCGCAAGCGCATGATGCGAGAAAGTCACCATGGATCAATAGATTGTTTCCATCAACAGCAGCGGCAAGAAAAAGACCCTCCCCGAATACAACTGTCTCCAACTTTGCTCGAGTAAAACCAAGCTCGCAACCCCTGCACATTTCTGCCAGCACCGAAAATCAACGATAACTTCCGTACTGCCGCCAGCCACCTTTGGTGCCAAACAGAATTTATTTTAAATTACCTTAGGGACCAAGGCGACTGCTGCGGTTAATTAGCTGTGTCCGCCCATTCTAGGGCTAATAACTGACCTGCTGGCACAGGGAGGAATGCTCATACTGACAATCTGGGTGGGTAATCTCTTGTTACAGACTCCAAATACCAGAAATTATTAACGTGCCTGCTGCAGTTTTCCGAATGAAAATGCCAGATCAGACGTCTACTCTATGTAACCCCGCTTATCTGGGTAATAAGTAACTAGTGCACTGCGGATTACTTTGCTCTGTCCTGCCACACGCCCACATGATAGAATATTTTGTAATATTTATCTTTCTGCAGATTTAGATGGTGCTGCACGACCATATGTTATTGGGTTTTTGAGCACTTTACATGCGCACCAGTTACGTTTACACAAGGCCACACTCATTTCTTTTTAGGCACGGGGAGATTAAGTGCGTTGCCCAGAATCCCTGCCCTTTGTGAAGGCGCTGAGACTCGAACCTGGTTCTCCAGACTAGTTTAATGGGCTATGCACTAGCTCGTTGTGCATGAAAGCATAAGTTTCAGTCTACGTATCTTTCATATATACAAAGCTTGCGAAAGTAAAAATCCATGAAGCCAGGTATTTACAGATGAAGAGAAGGAGTCTACTAGGCTCGTGCCCTGCATGTGTGCCAATCCTACTCATTACCCCAGAGAAGGGACAAAGCGCCGTGAAGCCGCTGGGTGGATCGCAAGGCACTGGCTCAGAACCCACTTTTTTTTGTTTTTTTTTTGGCCCCCAACTAGTCAGAATGTGCTCATGTCCCAATACTGAACCCTTGCTCCCACTCCATGACTATCAGTGTAACTCGAAACCGAATCGTATGGACTTCAATCGGAAGCCCGGAAAAACCAGAATCTTGCGCACACCACGCAGGCTCACCACGTTCCCGCGGAAAAAACACCCCCACTAACTCAACCACGTCGATGGCATCTTCTGCAATGTGCTCATTAAGCGTTGGACGGGGAAATATTCTGATGACACCACAACGTTCCACTTCCCAGTTATTGTTCCCACGTAACGTGCCCCGCCATCCTTCCCCCGACCGCCCATACAACCATGGTGTTCCTTCCAATTTAAGAATAGATGTTAAAGTTGTTTGGTAACCATGTTCAAAGTACTTAATTCGCTTTCAACCACCGACTGAACACAGCATTCCATAAACTAGAGGTTCGGATCAGGTAGCCAGAATACGCTTTCAGCCACCGACTGAACACAGCATACCTTAAACTAAAGGTTCGGATCAGGTAGCCTGAGTGCACGAATGAGGTTCTGACACTCTTTTGCACGACCTGGTTAAAACAAACGACAAAACACGCTACCAAAGTCGGGAGCTCTATCATCGAGTATGGTTGAATTACGTTCTTTTTGTGCCCCCGGTGTTCTACTCGGTGCAAAGTGCAGCTGCTCTCACTTCTCTTCGGAAAGACAACTCATAGAAGTGCTGTTTGCCCATATGCATTGCACCACTCGGTCCCCACTGTTTCTTTTACCGAGTTGCTCTAATTTCTGTGTCACTGCACAGTAAATCTGGGAGCCCCCCAACCAGTGACTGCCTGCCTGCGTGCTGTTATCCCCTCAGCCTGTCATAACCCTCAGCCCCGCCGAGGCCCGAACCCGGGCCCCTCAACGTCGAACAACCGGGCTGGCCCACCCAATCATAACAGAAAAAAGGGAATATCGAACCGGACAAATGAAAGGGAATTAAACATTTCACCCTGAGAGACAGCGTCTCAAACCTTAACCATTATGCCACATTAGCTCCGGATCCCGGTGCCCCTCAGCCCCGCCGAGGCCCAACCCTGGGTCACATTGGCATCGGACACTTGGGCTGACCCTCCCAATCCTAACGGAAAAGGATATCGAAACGGACAATATCAAGGGAATTAAACATGTCACTTTGAGAGACAGCGTGTCAAACCTTAACCATTAGGCTACAGTCGCAACGGATCCCGATGCCCCTCAACCCGCCGAAGCCCCACAGCATCGGACAACTGGGCTGACCCTCACCCCTGCCGGGGCCCGAACCTGGGCCCCTCGGCATCGAACAACTGGGCTAGCCCTCTCAATCTTAACGGAAAAGGATATCGAAACGGACAAAATCAAAGGGAAATAAACATGTCACTTTGCGAGACAACGTCTCATACCTTACCCCCTAGGCTACAGTAGCAACGGATCCTGGTGCCTCTCAGCCCGCCGAGGCCCGAACCTGGGCCCCTCACCATCAGACAACTGGGCTGCCCCTCGCAATCGCAACGAACACGGATATCGAACCGGACATAGTCAATGGGACTTCAACATGTCACCTTGAGAGTCAGCGACTCATACTTTAACCATTAGGCCACAGTAGCAACGGATCCCGGTGCTCTCTATCCCGTGAGTCAACCGTGCTCCCTCAAAACCGCCACGACGTGCTGCACTCAACCCAACACCCATGTTTTTGACTATTCCCTTATGCTCCGAGCTCAGTACACACCGCTTTATTACCTTACGTGGACTGCAGCTCCGATAATTACACGTTTAACAATGTAGCAGACCCGTGTACCCGCCACTACTTTACTACGCTCTCAGAGCTCCCGCGCCCCTACAAGTGTAGATATCTGCGTGCCCATAAAGATGCTGATGCCCAATCCCTTCCACCTCTGGATTATCGTAATTAGACACAGACCGCCGGTGACCGGCGACCAAATCCAACGCTCCATTCCCGCGCGTTTTTTAAAATTACCGCACACTTCTAACGCAAAACAATCAAAGGCTCCCTTCCCTTTACCTCATTGCTCCACCAAACACACTATGGCTCAATCCCCTCTTCCTAGGCCGCGCCGCACTTCAGGCCATACGGGCCCTCCACTGTTCTCCAGCGTCCGGACCTGCAGCCATGCTCTCCCACAGCTGCTGTCCATTAAACTCCACCAGCGCCGGTCCTCTAACGACGCATAATTCGACGACCTGCACAAATGAGATCAAAAGGAGACCCCTGCATACCGGGGCCGGCGCAGTAAGAAAAGAGAGGGCGAGGACACGGGCAAGTTGCCCTAAATAGGCCCCCGCCCTCTCCCCCCCCTCGGGGTGCCGGCTCCGGCCAGAAATGACATCACGACGTTGACCCAGAAGTTATTTGTGTTGCCGTCCTGTTAGTGCACCTATGAAGATCACCAAAGGGGGGGGGGGGCATGCCCGGGTGCCCGGGGGGCCGAGTCCTAAGTGCGCGCTTCATTACATTTCGCGCTTGTCAAAGTTGTCATAGAGTGTCTTGATCTTGCGGTGAAAGAAGGAGCTGAGTCTGTTGCAGAGATCTTGAGGAAGGACGTCTGTTGTTTCGCAGTTAGGTTTGACAAATTCCTGGAGGAGGGAGAAGAGTTCCTTGGAGTTATGGGCATTGGAGAGGATTTTGTCTTGGGGGAAGTTCTTCTTTGTGGATTTGATGAGTTGGTGGTGTGCTGTGGTGGCTGTTTTGTAGGCGATGCGTGTTTCCGGGGTTTTGCTGTTCCTCCACATATTTTTCAGTCATCGGCAGGAGTGCTTGGATTCTTGGAGTGCTGTGGTAAACCAGTTTGCTTTCTTGTTGTGTCGTTGTGTAGTCTTCTGGAGGGGGGCAAGTGTGTTGGCACAGTTGTCGATCCATTGGTGGAGGTTGATGTGTTTTTCAGAGACTTTGTTCCAGATTCGGCATGGGAGATGGCACGCGTGCTTGTGAGCAGTGGGTTTTCTAAAAGAGAAGTAGATACAGTGGTGGTCGGTCCAGAGCAGTTCCGTGGTGTGGCTGAGGAAGATGCTGCTTCCTCCTGTGAAGACGGGGTTGAGTGTGTGTCCTGCTGTGCGAGTGGGGGTGGAGACGAGTTGCTTCAGTCTTATGTTGGTGAAGTTCTCTAAGAGGGCGGTGGTGTTGGGGTCATCATAGTTTTCCAGGTGAAAGTTTAGGTCTCCGAGTAGTATGCAGTCTGTGGAGGCGAGGGCGTGGGGGGCGATGAGGTTGGCAATGACGTTGTTGAACTGGGCGCGGGGCCAGGCGGTCTGTAGACAAGGGTCTGTGGAGCGTCATTCTGGGGTTGGTCTGGATCTGGCAGTGGATGTGTTCCATGGGGGGTGAGGTGTTGCTGAGTCTGTGGTTGTCGTGCGGATGGAGATTTTGTGGATGATGTCAAAGTCTTTTCCTGGGTGGGTGGGGCAGTCTTTTCTCAAGACCTTGTATTCGTCGGGGATGGGGGTTGCGATGTCGGGGGTCGGAGCTGGCTCTTGTCCAGGTCTCTGTGAGGAAGGCGACGGCTGGCTTGTGAGTGTTGAGGAGGTCCCAAATTTCTATGGCGTATCTGTGCAGGGAGCGTACGTTAAGGAGGATGCAGGTCAGTGGTTTGTGTGCACTGACGTCCGGTGGGCTGGGGGCAACTGCTGGGTCTGGAAGTGGGTGAAGGTGTGGCGGCAGGAGATTAGGCCTTGGGTGTTGCTTGGCATCGAGAGCTGGCATTTGTTGTTGCATCCGGGGTTGGGAGCGTGGCACCTCTCACCCCACTGAGGACGCCTCGCGCCCCACTGCATGCCATACTGTCACCTCTCGCCCCACTGAAGACCATTTTGCAACCTCTTGCTCCACTAAAGGCCATACTAGCACCTCTCTCCCACTGACAGCACC
Source organism: Triturus cristatus (assembly GCF_964204655.1). Taxonomy (NCBI): domain Eukaryota; kingdom Metazoa; phylum Chordata; class Amphibia; order Caudata; family Salamandridae; genus Triturus; species Triturus cristatus. The sequence goes on from NC_140594.1 coordinate 1,154,976,673, forward strand.
TCTCGCCCCACTGAAGGCCATACGAGCACCTCTCCCCCACAGACAGCACCTCTCACCCCACTGAAGGCCATACGAGCACCTCTGCCCCACTGAAGGCCATACTGTCACCTCTGCCCCACTGAATGCCATACTAGCACCTCTCCCCCACTGACAGCCCCTCTCACCCCACTGACAGCACCTCTAGCCCCACTGAAGGCCATACTGTCACCTCTAGCCCCACTGAAGGCCATACTGTCACCTCTCGCCCCACTGAAGGCCATACGAGCACCTCTGCCCCACTGCAGGCCATACTGTCACCTCTCCCCCACTGACAGCACCTCTCGCCCCACTGAATGCCATACTAGCACCTCTCCCCCACTGACAGCACCTCTCACCCCACTGACAGCACCTCTCGCCCCACTGAAGGCCATACTGTCACCTCTAGCCCCACTGAAGGCCATACTGTCACCTCTCGCCCCACTGAAGGCCATACGAGCACCTCTGCCCCACTGAAGGCCATACTGTCACCTCTCCCCCACTGACAGCACCTCTCGCCCCACTGAAGGCCACACGAGCACCTCTCCCCCACTGACAGCACCTCTCGCCCCACTGAAGGCCATACTGTCACCTCTAGCCCCACTGAAGGCCATACTGTCACCTCTAGCCCCACTGAAGGCCATACTGTCACCTCTCGCCCCACTGAAGGCCATACGAGCACCTCTGCCCCACTGAAGGCCATACTGTCACCTCTCCTCCACTGACAGCACCTCTCGCCCCACTGAAGGCCACACGAGCACCTCTGCCCCACTGAAGGCCATACTGTCACCTCTCCCCCACTGACAGCACCTCTCGCCCCACTGAAGGCCACACGAGCACCTCTCCCCCACTGACAGCACCTCTCGCCCCACTGAAGGCCATAGTCCACTGATCACATGGTGATGGGAGCCTAGAAATGCAACCAGTTCCAACCAGTTCTGGTTGGCCAACACTGGCACTCGATCGTGACACTATTCCTACCCTGGTGCATGTATCCAAGACAGAGCAGCCTATCGGAGCCTTCCTCTCAACAGAACAATCTGCCTTTAGATGCAACTCACGCCACAGGCAGCGAAGCCTTCCTCTGAGGAGCAGTCTGCGAACGGAAAGGCTAATTTACAAGCCCATTCTGCAGCGCACACAGAAGGAAGAAAACACCTCTCTTGATTGATTTTATGCAGGAAGGTGTCCCTGGCTGCACAGAAACAGTCACCCCTGCAACGCAGACACCCTGGCACCGCGGCACAAGGTGCCTGTGTGGCACACGGCGGTCCCTTGTGTGTCAGCGCGGGGGAAAAGAAGAGGAACGCACCGTGCGCAGCAAGATTCCTTGCGGTGCTGCCCTGCCCCAAAACCTCTTACACAAAAGCAATCACTAGATGCGTTTTCCTCCTTCTGTGGGGCTTCTTTACAAGCCCCTTGCGCCGCCGGCGGGTCACTCTTCTTGACGCACCGGCGGCACCATGCTCCTGCTCATATTAACAATGCTACGGAAAGTCGCCCTGCGTGACTTTTCATGGCCTTGTAAATAGGGGCCCCTTTTACTCATTACTCTGCGTGAAAAGGGCATTCCATGGGCGCAGCTTTGAGTGTACCCACGCAACCTCCATGGAACTTGACGCGTTCCCAGGTTTGCAACATTTTCTAAAACTGGGAATGCGTCAGAGAAATACTTTAATTTCTCCATGTTTTTTTCTACTTTCTTTGCGTGCTGCATTCGGCAGCGCGCGTAGAAAGAGGAAAAAGCCATTAATGATTGTTTTTCTGCAGAAAGGTGCCCCTTCCTGCACAAAACAATCATCCCGCAGCGCGGCACCCTTGCATATTGGCGCAAGGCTGCCTGCGCTGGCACACGGCAGCCAATGGTGCGCCAGCACCGGGGAAAGCACAAGGATGCGTCGTATTGTTGTTAATACGATGCATTCCTGTGCTTTGAAAATGACGCTATACGGCGCTGCTAAATGGCTTGCAGCGCTGCGACATTTTCCTGTAGATGAGGCCCTGTGTGTGTGGCAGAATGCAGCACACGTGGAAAGAGGAAAAACAAGGAGAAATGTAAACATTTCTGCTTTTTACGCCTGCTCTGGGGAGGTGTATGTTTTTGGTGCTTCCCCAGATTTACGCTATGTTGTAAATCTGGGGCAGTGTTAAAATCCACAGCAACACCCAAGGCACACCTCCCTGCCGCAATGTAAGGCAACAGAGAGACTTGTTCTGCGTGGCCTCACACGCTATCTACAAGCCCATGAAAAGCCATGTGGCGTGGCATTGCGTGGCCTTGTAGATACGTGCCTGCACTGTGCGCCACTGCAGCGTCAAGAAAAGTGATGCTTCGGTAGCGCGAGTGGCTTGTAAATATGCCCCCAAGAATCCTGAACCTTCTCAGTCCATCCTTCTGACTCTGTCCCCACCCTGCTGTCCCCCGACAGGGACCGATCATCTACCTGTCCAAGGGCCCTCTCCTTACATGAGGTTCCCTCCAACTGACTCTGCCCCCACTCTTCTGTCCTCCAACAGGACCCGTTGCTCTTCCTGTCCAAGAGCCCTCTCTTCATATCACATGGCGCGCCCTCCAGCCCCTCCTCCCGTGGTCCCCGAGGCCTCTTCCTGCAGGGGCCCTTCTCTGCTGGTGCCAGGGGCCCTTCTCTGTCGGTGCCAGGGGCCCTTCTCTGTTGGTGCCAGGGGCCCTTCTCTGCTGGTGCCAGGGGCCCTTCTCTGTTGGTGCCAGGGGCCTTCTCTGTTGGTGCCAGGGGCCTTCTCTGTTGGTGCCAGGGTCCCTTCTCTGTTGGTGCCAGGGGCCCTTCTCTGCTGGTGCCAGGGGCCCTTCTCTGCTGGTGCCAGGTGCCCTTCTCTGTTGGTGCCAGGGGCCCTTCTCTGCTGGTGCCTGGGGCCTTCTCTGTTGGTGCCAGGGGCCCTTCTCTGTCGGTGCCAGGGGCCCTTCTTTGTTGGTGCCAGTGGCGCTTCTCTGTCGGTGCCAAGGGCCCTTCTCTGTTGGTGCCAAGGGCCCTTCTGTATTGGTGCCAGGGGCCTTCTGTGTTGGTGCCAGGGCCCCTTCTCTGCTGGTGCCAGGGGCCTTCTCTGTTGGTGCAAGGGGCCCTTCTCTGTTGGTGCCAGGGTCCCTTCTCTACTGGTGCCAGGGGCTTTCTCTGCTGGTGCCAGGGGCCCTTCTCTGCTGGTGCCAGGGTCCCTTCCCTGTTGGTGCCAGGGTCCCTTCTCTGCTGGTGCCAGGGGAATTCTCTGTTGGTGCCAGGGGCCCTTCTCTGCTGGTGCCAGGGGCCCTTCTCTGTCGGTGCCAGGGGACCTTCTCTGTTGGTGCCAGGGGCCCTTCTCTGCTGGTGCCAGGGGCCCTTCTCTGTCGGTGCCAGGGGCCCTTCTCTGTTGGTGCCAGGGGCCCTTCTCTGCTGGTGCCAGGGGCCCTTCTCTGCTGGTGCCAGGGGCCTTCTCTGTTGGTGCCAGGGGCACTTCTTTGCTGGTGCCAGGGTCCCTTCTCTGTTGGTGCCAGGGGCCCTTCTCTGTTGGTGCCAGGGGCCCTTCTCTGTTGGTGCCAGGGGCCCTTCTCTGTTGGTGCTTGTCCTCCTGTAAAGGGCTCCACCGCCTCCTCGCCGGGTGGGTCTTTAAATTCACACATATTCAGATAAATATATTAGATGCCTCATGGACGCCCTCCCCCCCCCCCCCCCCTTCAAGGACAGTATTTGAAAATGATCACCTTGCATTTTCCACTGAAACTGTAACATCTTTACTTCCTAAATAAGCGCTGGCAGCACATCCTTTGCTAAACACATACTTTGAAATGGGCGTCCCAGCAGCGCCCCGGACTCCAGTGTTACCCTGTGTCCCAACCCACAGCGTCCTAAGCTCCCTGCACCAGGCAGGTCAGAAGGACACACGCCTCATCCCAGCAGCGCCCCGGACTCCAGTGTTACCCTGTGTCCCAACCCACAGCGTCCTAAGCTCCCGGCAGGTCAGGACACACGCCTCATCCCAGCAGCGCCCCGGACTCCAGTGTTACCCTGTGTCCCAACCCACAGCGTCCTAAGCTCCCTGCACCAGGCAGGTCAGAAGGACACACGCCTCATCCCAGCAGCGCCCCTGACTCCGGTGTTACCCTGTGTCCCAACCCACAGCGTCCTAAGCTCCCTGCACCAGGCAGGTCAGAAGGACACACGCCTCATCCCAGCAGCGCCCCGGACTCCAGTGTTACCCTGTGTCCCAACCCACAGCGTCCTAAGCTCCCGGCAGGTCAGGACACACGCCTCATCCCAGCAGCGCCCCGGACTCCAGTGTTACCCTGTGTCCCAACCCACAGCGTCCTAAACCCCCTGCACCAGGCAGGTCAGAAGGACACACGCCTCATCCCCGCAGCGCCCCTGACTCCAGTGTTACCCTGTGTCCCACGCACAGTGTCCTAAACTCCCTGCACCGGGCAGGTCAGAAGGACACACGCCTCATCCCAGCAGCGCCCCGGACTCCAGTGTTACCCTGTGTCCCAACCCACAGCTTCCTAAGCTCCCGGCAGGTCAGGACACACGCCTCATCCCAGCAGCGCCCCTGACTCCAGTGTTACCCTGTGTCCCAACCCACAGCGTCCTAAGCTCCCGGCAGGTCAGGACACACGCCTCATCCCAGCAGCGCCCCTGACTCCAGTGTTACCCTGTGTCCCAACCCACAGCGTCCTAAGCTCCCGGCAGGTCAGGACACACGCCTCATCCCAGCAGCGCCCCGGACTCCAGTGTTACCCTGTGTCCCAACCCACAGCGTCCTAAACCCCCTGCACCAGGCAGGTCAGAAGGACACACGCCTCATCCCCGCAGCGCCCCTGACTCCAGTGTTACCCTGTGTCCCACGCACAGTGTCCTAAACTCCCTGCACCGGGCAGGTCAGGACACACGCTGCATCCCAGCAGCGCCCCTGACTCCAGTGTTACCCTGTGTCCCAACCCACAGCTTCCTAAGCTCCCGGCAGGTCAGGACACACGCCTCATCCCAGCAGCGCCCCTGACTCCAGTGTTACCTTGTGTCCCAACCCACAGCGTCCTAAGCTCCCTGCACCAGGCAGGTCAGAAGGACACACGCATTCAATTAACCTCTTCATTTCCAAACTTCGTATTTTAGGTCTGTGGGTGGGAGGGGGGGGGGGGGGTGTAAGCATAAAAGCAAATATCCGAGTAATAGCCATTAGCATGTCAATGGCGGCCCTCACAGGTGCCCTGTGCAAGCAGCTGCCTGCGCCCTGAGAACATTAGCACACTCACAAGGCGCTGTTTACTGAGGGGATTCTGAGTGAGCAAAGAGTGATTACACACTCACAAGGCGCTGTTTGCTGAGGGGATTCTGTCATCAGCATAGAATGAAACCCCCTTTTGTAAATCCTGCCGGCTGACCCTAAACCCTGCGCCCTCCTCTCACGACAGCGTCACGTGGACATCACAAGCAGCGAAGACAGTGCGTGGCTCTGATCAAGTGATATATGAGCCGTGCACTTTGTGGCACCTGCAGCAACAACTAGTTTTCCTAGAATTACGTTGCAAAAGGACTTCAACGGACCGAAATGTTGGAAATTCGTGTCTTTGCCCCCCGAAGTACGCATGCATGCCTGATGCACGTGAGCCTGATGCATGTCTGATGCACTTGCACCTGATGCACGTGAGCCTGATGCATGCCTGATACATGTGTGGCTTAGGCATGCCTGATGCACACGTGTCCTATGCATGCCTGATGCACGTGTGCCTGATGCATGCCTGATGCATGTGAGCCTGATGCATGCCTGATACATGTGTGGCTTATGCATGCCTGATGCACACGTGTCCTATGCATGCCTGATGCACGTGTGCCTGATGCATGCCTGATGCACGTGTGCCTGATGAATACCTGATGCACTTGCGCCTGATGCATGCCTGATACATGTGCGGCTTATGCATGCCTGATGCATGTGTGTCCTATGCATGCCTGATGCATGTGTGCCTGAAGAATGCCTGATGCATGCCTGATACATGTGCAGCTTATGCATGCCTAATGCACGTGTGCCTGATGCATGTCTGATGCACGTGTGCCTGATGCATGTGTGCCTCATGCATGCCTGATGCACGTGTGCTTGATGCATGCCTGATACATGTGTGTCCTATGCATGCCTGATGCACATGTGCTGATGCATGCCTGGTGCACGTGAGCCTGATGCATGCCTGATGCACTTGCACCTGATGCACGTGAGCCTGATGCATGCCTGATACATGTGCGGCTTATACATGCCTGATGCACACTTGTCCTATGCATGCCTGATGCACGTGTGCCTGATGCATGCCTGATGCACTTGTGCCTGATGCATGCCTGATACATGTGCGGCTTATGCATGCCTGATGCACGTGGGTCCTATGCATGCCTGATGCATGTGTGCCTGAAGAATGCCTGATGCATGTGAGCCTGATGCATGCCTGATACATGTGCAGCTTATGCATGCCTGATGCACACGTGTCCTATGCATGCCTGATGCACGTGTGCCTGATGCATGCCTGATGCACGTATGCCTGATGCATGCCTGATGCACGTGTGCTTGATGCATGCCTGATACATGTGTGTCCTATGCATGCCTGATGCATGTGTGCCTGAAGAATGCCTGATGCATGTGAGCCTGATGCATGCCTGATACATGTGCAGCTGATGCATGCCTGATGCACATGTGTCCTATGCATGCCTGATGCACGTGTGCCTGATGCATGCCTGATGCACGTATGCCTGATGCATGCCTGATGCATGTGAGCCTGATGCATGCCTGATACATGTGCAGCTTATGCATGCCTGATGCACATGTGCCTGATGCATGCCTGGTGCACGTGTGCCTGATGCATGCCTGATACATGTGTGTCCTATGCATGCCTGATGCAAGTGTGCCTGATGCATGCCTGATGCACGTCTGCCTGAAGCATGCTTGCCTGATGCGTCTGTGCCTAAAGCATGCAAATAAGATGCATATGTTTCTGGGGCACACATTTCTGAGGCATGTACCTCAAGCATGTAAGTCAGATGTGCCTGAAGTACACATGCCTAATACACATGTGCATGTATACATGATGCATGTGTGCCTGAAGCACACATTCCTGATGCACGTGCTCCTGATACATGCTTGCACGCATGCCTGATGCATGTTTCTGGAGTGATCATGCCTGATATGTGTGTGCCTGAAGCATGTATGCTAGATGTGCCTGTACCAGAAGAACACATGCGTGAGGCAAGTGTGACTGACGCATGCATGCTGTATGTGTCTGTGCCCCAAGCACACATGCCTGATGTGTGTGTCTGGAGTGATCATACCTGATGTCTGTGTGCCTGAAGCATGAATGCCAGATGCACCTGTGCCTGAAGCACACATGCCTGATGCACGTGTCTGGAGTGATCATGCCCGATGTGTGTGTGCTGGAAGCATGAATGCCAGATGCACCCATGTCTGAAGCATGCATGCCGTATGCGCCTGTGCCTGAAGCACTCATGCCTGAGGTACATGGGCCTGAAGCATGTATGCAAGATGTGCCCATGCCTAAAGCACACATACCTGATGTGTGTCTGGAGTGTGCGTGTCATATGCACCTGTGCCTGAATCACGTGCTCCTAATGCATGTGTGCTTGAAGCATGATTGCTAGATGTGCCTTTATCTGTGGCATGTATGCCTGAGTGCCTGAAGCATGCTTGGCAGATGTGGCTGTGCCCAAAGCACTCATGCCTGATGAATGTGTCTGGAATGATCATCCCTGATGTGTGTGTGCCAGAAGCATGGATGGCACATGCATCCGTGTCTGACTCACACATGCCTGATGCATGTGTCCAGAGTAATCATACATGATGTGTGTGTACCTGAAGCACGGATACCTGATGCGTGTGTCAGGAGTGATCATGTGCGATGTGTGTATGCCTGAAGTATTGGTGCCAGATGAGCCCGTGTCTGAAGAATGCATGCCATGTGTATCTGTGCCCGAAGTGCTCATGTCTGAGGCATATGGGCCTGAAGCATGAAAGCCAGATGCACCTGTGCCTGAAGCACACATACCTGATGTGTGTCTGGAGTGTGCTTGTCAGATGTGCCAGTGCCTGAAGCACGCGCTTCTAATGCATTTGTGCCTGAAGCATGCTTGCTAGATGTGCCTCTGCATTTAGCGTGCATGCCTGATGCATGCTTGTCAGATGCACCTGTGCCTGAAGCACATATGCCTGATGTGTGTCTGGAGTGTGAAAATGAATTGAATGAGAGGCAATATAATAGCACAGATAAGTCAGTTACAACACAGAACAGATCACATAGAGATGTTTTATATCTTCCGTCTTTTATTGTTCTTGTTGTACTTCGTAAAAAACAGCCAGCCAACGCGTTTCGCCCAAACATGGGCTTCTTCAGGGCTGAAATGGCATATAATACAAAACCGTTCTTTAAAAGCAAACAAAGTAAACAAAACAGACAAACATTCTAAAATACCAAATGTGCATGAATGATGAACTGAGAGGAAGAAGTGAAAAAACCAACCATCTTGACCATGTGGTTGTAGAAGTAAACCACTTTTCAGGAATATGTGTGTTGTCAGAAAAAGACCCTTATACAAAAGTATCACACCTGTGTGAAAGAAAAATACTTGAGAAATAGGTGACCCCAGATCAACGTAATTCAAGAAATGACGTGAATACACCAAGATAAAATAGAAAGAAAAATAAATGCCTGTAGCCTGAAGTAAACATGGCTACAGCACAAAGACGATAGTTACTATAGCTTACCAAAATTATTATGAGTGTAGGATATTTCTTTTGATGAGATAATCAGCAAGCAAAAGAACATCAGATCTGTTAAGCTGTATTGGACAGAAAAGCATTTCCTTAATGGGTAACCAGAACTAAAATTCCAAGAAAGGCACGGATTGTGAAGCCAATATAAGCAAAATGAACATACCTAACGTGTAACGACAATAAGACTCAAAGACCCAAGAGTAAACGATCTCTGTCTGTACGAGGTCTGATCTGTAAGAAAAACAGTCTCAGATCAATGGTCGTTCTCTCACAAATCATGAAACATTAAGCAGCTACAAATTGTGCATTCCGCCCTTCATGTTATCCAATAAAATGTCCTAAGGTGTACCAATCACTCTGGTCGAATATCCTAAACCCAAACTTTCGCAGAAAAATCATTTAAAAACAGAAAAAAACAAAGCAAAAGAAAAGAGAACAACGAAAAGCTGCCCGCCACTGAGGTCGGGTTTCACAACAAACAACGCTAATCAGAAACAACTTCTAATATGTTAAAACTTAACGAAGACAACACATTCACATCCAAAAAGAACACTGTCGTGTTGAGGTTACTGAATCACCCAAGAACGAACACTGAATGGAACAATCACCAAAATGAGAAGAGCATCCAGCAATAACCAACAAATGTCCCCCGTCTAATGTGTTGGCTTCCATACCACACAAAACGGGGAATACGTGAAATACAATCACTGAGAAGGAAAGCCACATTAATGTAGAATCGACCAGTCAAGGCCACATAGTATTCACAACTCGGCAACCCATTCGAAGTAAAACAAAGGGTTGTCCGAACCAAAATTCAATACGCACAACTTGCATAATAACTCACTGAATGGTGGTATTAGCCACATCCCAGGTAGAGTGTCCGGAGCCGTCCCCGTACGCCGCGTCCCGTACCAAAACTGGTAAGTAGTAAAGGGAGTACTTTGCCGCAGAGGGGCTTTTTAAAGCATCGACCGTCACTAGACCGTCCACCAGGAAGTAATTATGACAAAGCACTTCCGGGATCAAATGGCGTAAAAAAGAAAAGAACTAGAGCGAGAAACAAAGTCGCTAGCAAAACTATGCTTCCGGTTCCATGCCCGTACTGAAAATTAATCACCAAGTATTAGTTCTACACTAGTTTAAGTACGCCAAAGTTGCAAAGCAAACCATGCTGCCGGTTAAATGCTCGTAATACAAATATTGACCACCATCTGTAAATCAACGTCAGAGTAGCAAGCGCCAAATAGAGGGTACAAACTATTAAATACCCAAAACTTTATTGACACAAAACAACACAATTACGAGCCCACATTAAAGATTGTTACAACAAACAAATGATGGACGGAATGCTGACAATGCATACATTCTCCCCCAGTCAAGAGATCTGGGTTAAATCCATCGTTCTTTTGCCCACTACACCACCCCAGTTTAGACATGGCCATATGCAAATCAGTCTTGACCCTGTGCCTCATGGGAACAGTCCAGCCCGAACTGCCAAGCCATGTCTTCCCTGGACCGGACTCAAGCATCCTAGGACCGGTTTCTGGCTATCAGCCGTCATCAGCCAGGATAGCTTGACTCCAGTGGCGTAGTGAGCACGGGTCCCACGTCTGGGAATACCCATCCCACTTAGGGCGAAAAGCGTTACAACAAACAAATGATGGACGGAATGCTGACAATGCATACATTCTCCCCCAGTCAAGAGATCTGGGTTAAATCCATCATTCTTTTGCCCACTACACCACCCCAGTTTAGACATGGCCATATGCAAATCAGTCTTGACCCTGTGCCTCATGGGAACAGTCCAGCCCGAACTGCCAAGCCATGTCTTCCCTGGACCGGAATCAAGCATCCTAGGACCGGTTTCTGGCTATCAGCCGTCATCAGCCAGGATAGCTTGACTCCAGTGGCGTAGTGAGCACGGGTCCCACGTCTGGGAATACCCATCCCACTTAGGGCGAAAAGCGTTACAACAAACAAATGATGGACGGAATGCTGACAATGCATACATTCTCCCCCAGTCAAGAGATCTGGGTTAAATCCATCGTTCTTTTGCCCACTACACCACCCCAGTTTAGACATGGCCATATGCAAATCAGTCTTGACCCTGTGCCTCATGGGAACAGTCCAGCCCGAACTGCCAAGCCATGTCTTCCCTGGACCGGAATCAAGCATCCTAGGACCGGTTTCTGGCTATCAGCCGTCATCAGCCAGGATAGCTTGACTCCAGTGGCGTAGTGAGCACGGGTCCCACGTCTGGGAATACCCATCCCACTTAGGGCGAAAAGCGTTACAACAAACAATTGATGGACGGAATGCTGACAATGCATACATTCTCCCCCAGTCAAGAGATCTGGGTTAAATCCATTGTTCTTTTGCCCACTACACCACCCCAGTTTAGACATGGCCATATGCAAATCAGTCTTGACCCTGTGCCTCATGGGAACAGTCCAGCCCGAACTGCCAAGCCATGTCTTCCCTGGACCGGAATCAAGCATCCTAGGACCGGTTTCTGGCTATCAGCCGTCATCAGCCAGGATAGCTTGACTCCAGTGGCGTAGTGAGCACGGGTCCCACGTCTGGGAATACCCATCCCACTTAGGGCGAAAAGCGTTACAACAAACAAATGATGGACGGAATGCTGACAATGCATACATTCTCCCCCAGTCAAGAGATCTGGGTTAAATCCATCGTTCTTTTGCCCACTACACCACCCCAGTTTAGACATGGCCATATGCAAATCAGTCTTGACCCTGTGCCTCATGGGAACAGTCCATTAAAGATTGGGCGCCATATATCAGTCACCAGTAGATTCCGGAATGCCAAGTGAAAGATGCGAGGTGTTGAATACATATAGCTTTATTAAAGCGACACACAAATGTCATCTAACGTACAGATGACATGAGATTTTTTTTTTAAAACAATTAAGTTAGTGATACTAAGCGCATGAAGACGGTAAGATACCACATAGTCACACATCCCTCAATCCTTAATAGGTGTGAGTAGCAAAGTGAGCAACTTACTATAAATAGTACAATGTATTGAAATGCATGTAACTTTAATAAAAACGACACAAGAGTGTCAACTGAAACCCAATGACAAGGGATTTTTTTAAAAGCGTGTCTGGAGTGTGCTTGTCAGATGTGCCAGTGCCTGAAGCTCGCGCTTCTAATGCATTTGTGCCTGAAGCATGCTTGCTAGATGCGCCTCTGCATGTAGCGTGCATGCCTTATGCATGCTTGTCAGATGCACCTGTGCCGGAAGCACATATGCCTGATGCATGTGTCTGGAGTGATCATGCCCGATGCATGTGTCTGGAGTGATCATGCCTGATGCATGTGTCTGGAGTGATCATGCCTGATGTGTGTGCCTGAAGCATGAATGCCAGATGCAAGTTGCCAGAAGCACACATGCCTGATACGTGTTTTCCCAAAGCATGCATACTTGCTGTGAGTGTCTGTAGTATGCATGCCTTATGCATGTGTCTAGAGTGTGCATGCCTGATTCACATGAGACTGATGTGCACAAGCTCTGCTATCCACAATGTATGACTTTTTCACTGGATGCGCACAGCACACCAGGAGAGCACTGTATCTCCTGACGCACCGCAAAGTACATAACCCATATCATGGGCTTAGGTTCAGAAAAGCCGCCACAGCATGACAAGCTTTCACAAGCACTCTAGAGCAGGCTTGGGTGTTAGGGATACTGCCTTCTCAAGTGGGTTCAAGCCAGGCCGTGACCATCTACAGCATCTACAGTGTTCTGGGATTTTGAGCAGGTTACATTCAGCAGATCATAGATTCGCACCTGTGATCAGATTCACTCCCATTAACCCTACGGCTGCACCAAGAGACATAGTTAACCATAGCAACATGGCAGGAATAGCCAGACATGCGCATCAGGGACTTGTCCACGTAGATTCCCAATTGTGATCAGGAAATTATAAATTCCCAGTTGTGATAAGCAGATTCTAGATTCACACTCATTAACCAGATAGCAACATGGCAGGAATGGCCAGACATGTGCAGCAGGCACCAGCCCATGTAGATTCACAGTTGTGATCAACAGATTGGAGATTCCCAGTTTTCATTAGCGGAGTGTAGATTCACATTCATTAACCCGATAGCTGAACGAAGAGTGGTGGTTAACCTTAGCAACATGGCATGAATTGCCAGACATGAGCAGCAGAGACCAGCCCATGTAGATTCACAGTTGTGATCTGCAGCTCGTAGATTCATGCTCATTAACACGATAGCTGGACCAAGAGTGGTGGTTAACCATAGCAACTGGCAGAAATGGCCAGACATGTGCAGCAGGGACCAGCCCATGTAGATTCCTAGTTGTGATCAGCAGATCATAGATTCCCAGTTGTCATTAGCAGATCGTAGATTCACACTCATTAACCAGAAAGGTGGACCAAGAGTGGTGGTTAACCATAGCAAGTGGCAGGAATGGCCAGACATGTGCAGCAGAGACCTGCCCATGTAGATTCACAGTTGTGATCAGCAGATCATAGATTCCCAGTTGTCATTAGAAGATTGTAGATTCACACTCATTAACCAGATAGCCAGACCAAGAGTTGTGGTTAACAACAGCAACTGGCAGGAATGGCCAGAAATGTGCAGCAGGTACCAGTCCATGTAGATTCCCAGTTGTTATCAGGCGATCATAGATTTACAGCTGTGATTAGCAGATCAAAGATTCCCAGTTGTGATTAGCAGATTGTAGATTCACAAACATTAAACCTGATAGCTTGTCTTTATTAGTCTTAGCAGCATGACAGGCATGACTGAACGTGATCAGTAGAGGCTAGCCTGCATAGATTCACAGTTCTAATTAGAAGATTGTAGATTCACACCTATTACCCCAATATATTGTCTTTTTTTACCCATTGCAACACAACAAGCAAGGCTGCACATGAGCAGTAGAGACCAGTCTACATGTATTCCCAGTTGTGATCGGCAGATTAGATATATATACCCCGTTGCAATCAGCAGATAAAAGATTCACACTTATTAAACACATAGGTTGTCTTGGTTAACCAAAGCAGAATGGCAGCCGTGGGATGACTTGCACAGCAGCGTCCATGCATGAAGTTATAAATGGTTCAAGCGGACTGAGTGGCAGCCTATGGGCTGTTGGGCATTGCCCTAAATAGGAACACCCTCAGCTAAAAATGGAGTTCTGCCAAGCCCATGGCCTCGACTAGCGGGCGTCCCTCTATCTACACTGGATCCTTGTATTCAAAATCCTGAACCGCCCCCTAGTTCCTGTACAGCGGTCTGTGGCATCCCAGCTTGGATCACGTTAACCAAGTACCAATGCGTACATACATGGAAACAAACACACATGAGTACAGCATCGAGAAAACAAGCGCAGCAACGTTTACTAAAAATACCACTCAAACCAGTTGACCCATCACACACAATCAGCTCTGAGATACAAGGGGCAATAACTACTGTTCTCTATGTCCGTGAGAAGCTCTGCGCTCAGATAGAGTTCCTTTCAGCAGACCACCGATGGGGAATCTGTATCTATGAACACAGAAGATTCTCCACAAAAGAGAATCTCTGGATTGTTAGAATAGATCCGTGAATGCTTACGCAGTGCCCTATATAAGTTAGCATTTGGGGCACCATTTTCTATGCAGACGCCATTTTGAATGATGATTTAACCTAATCCTTTACTGTTTCTGAGAAAAGCTTCTATTCAGTTTTGTTTCTGCAGTAATGAACTGTTAGTGCCAGTGCATAGCTTTCCCACTGGATAGAGGCCCTCTTCCACAGTCTGGTGGCGGGCACAGGGTGAAACGACCTTGGATTGTGCTAGGTTCTGTACGATATGAGAGCCGAAACCTTTTTTTTTGTATTTCACTGTTCAGCTGCATCTGCCTGAAACATTCCCCTGCGGGCGTGCCTTCGCCCGGGTACGACATGTGCATAATGTATTGTTTTGGTAGCTATTCTTTAGTTCCCTCTGTACCACTCTTCGAGACTGTGCAGACGGGGCTCCACTCTGAGTGCATCTGAATAAAACAATTATTGGTCTATTCTCCACTGTTCCTTCGACTCTTCATTTGGTGTGGAAGGCTGAGAGGTGATCCGAGGTGACCCGGGTGGCCCCAAGCGGGTCACTTCCTTCAGGGTCAGACGGACTCTTCTTCAGGATGTTCCAGATGAGAATCTGTGAGGTCAGATGGAGTTTTCTCCAGATTGTCCCAGATGGGAGTCTCTGAGCTCAGACGGACTCTTGCTAGGGGGACACAGATGAGAATTTTGCATCTCCAATTGAGTCTAATTCAGCAGGTCACTGATGGGAATCTCTGTGTTCTGATGGAGTCTTCTTCAGGATGTCACTGATGTGAATCTCTGAGTTAAGATGGAGTCTTCTTCAGGATGTCACTGATGTGAATCTCTGAGTTCAGATGGAGTCTTCTTCAGGATGTCACTGATGTGAATGTCTGAGTTCAGATGGAGTCTTCTTCAGGATGTCACTGACGTGAATCTATGTGCTCAGGAGAAGTTTACTCCAGATTGTCCCAGATGGGAGTCTCTGAGCTCAGACGGACTCTTGCTAGGAGGACACAGATGAGAAATATGCATCTCCAATTGAGTCTAATTCAGGATGTCACTGATGTGAATCTCTGAGTTAAGATGGAGTCTTCTTCAGGATGTCACTGATGTGAATCTCTGAGTTAAGATGGAGTCTTCTTCAGGATGTCACTGATGGGAATCTCTGAGTTCAGATGGAGTCTTCTTCAGGATGTCACTGATGTGAATCTCTGAGTTAAGATGGAGTCTTAACGCAGTGCCCTATATAAGTTAGCATTTGGGGCACCATTTTCTATGCAGACGCCATTTTGAATGATGATTTAACCTAATCCTTTACTGTTTCTGAGAAAAGCTTCTATTCAGTTTTGTTTCTGCAGTAATGAACTGTTAGTGCCAGTGCATAGCTTTCCCACTGGATAGAGGCCCTCTTCCACAGTCTGGTGGCGGGCACAGGGTGAAACGACCTTGGATTGTGCTAGGTTCTGTACGATATGAGAGCCGAAACCTTTTTTTTTGTATTTCACTGTTCAGCTGCATCTGCCTGAAACATTCCCCTGCGGGCGTGCCTTCGCCCGGGTACGACATGTGCATAATGTATTGTTTTGGTAGCTATTCTTTAGTTCCCTCTGTACCACTCTTCGAGACTGTGCAGACGGGGCTCCACTCTGAGTGCATCTGAATAAAACAATTATTGGTCTATTCTCCACTGTTCCTTCGACTCTTCATTTGGTGTGGAAGGCTGAGAGGTGATCCGAGGTGACCCGGGTGGCCCCAAGCGGGTCACTTCCTTCAGGGTCAGACGGACTCTTCTTCAGGATGTTCCAGATGAGAATCTGTGAGGTCAGATGGAGTTTTCTCCAGATTGTCCCAGATGGGAGTCTCTGAGCTCAGACGGACTCTTGCTAGGGGGACACAGATGAGAATTTTGCATCTCCAATTGAGTCTAATTCAGCAGGTCACTGATGGGAATCTCTGTGTTCTGATGGAGTCTTCTTCAGGATGTCACTGATGTGAATCTCTGAGTTAAGATGGAGTCTTCTTCAGGATGTCACTGATGTGAATCTCTGAGTTCAGATGGAGTCTTCTTCAGGATGTCACTGATGTGAATGTCTGAGTTCAGATGGAGTCTTCTTCAGGATGTCACTGACGTGAATCTATGTGCTCAGGAGAAGTTTACTCCAGATTGTCCCAGATGGGAGTCTCTGAGCTCAGACGGACTCTTGCTAGGAGGACACAGATGAGAAATATGCATCTCCAATTGAGTCTAATTCAGGATGTCACTGATGTGAATCTCTGAGTTAAGATGGAGTCTTCTTCAGGATGTCACTGATGTGAATCTCTGAGTTAAGATGGAGTCTTCTTCAGGATGTCACTGATGGGAATCTCTGAGTTCAGATGGAGTCTTCTTCAGGATGTCACTGATGTGAATCTCTGAGTTAAGATGGAGTCTTCTTCAGGATGTCACTGATGTGAATCTCTGAGTTAAGATGGAGTCTTCTTCAGGATGTCACTGATGTGAATCTCTGAGTTCAGATGGAGTCTTCTTCAGGCTGTCACTGATGTGAATCTCTGAGTGCAGATGGAGTCTTCTTCAGGATGTCACTGATGTGAATCTCTGAGTGCAGATGGAGTCTTCTTCAGGATGTCACTGATGTGAATCTCTGAGTTAAGATGGAGTCTTCTTCAGGCTATCACTGATGTGAATCTCTGAGTTAATATGGAGTCTTCTTCAGGATGTCACTGATGTCAATCTCTGAGTTCAGATGGAGTCTTCTTCAGGATGTCACTGATGTGAATCTCTGAGTTAAGATGGAGTCTTCTTCAGGCTGTCACTGATGTGAATCTCTGAGTCTACATGAAGTCTCCTTCAGGAGGTCACTGTTAGAATATCTCAGCTCAAGCGGACCCTCCACCTCGAGGTCAAAGATGAGAATTTATCAGCTCAGATAGGTTTTCCTTCAGAGTTATATATGCATCGTTGAGCCCAGAGGAATGTCTCTTAGTAAGCCAAAAAGGGAATCTCTGAGCTCAAATAGACATTTCTCCACAAGGTCAAAAGAGGAGACACTCTGAGCTCATATGGAGTCTCTTTCAGCATGCCGCAGCCGGGAATCCTTGAACATAGACAGCTCTTTTTCAGGAGTTAATTAATGGGAATTTCTGAGCACAATTCCACTCCCCTTCAGGTCACAGATGGGATTCTCTTATCTCCGATGGACTCTCTCCCTGGAGGTCACAGATCGGAATCTGTGAACTCAGAAGGACTCTCTCCGGACTCCAAAGTCATGAATGGGAACCTCTAAGGGGCATATCAGCAAGGGCCTGAGATAATTATCGCTCAGCGCTCTTAGCGGAGATAGCGTGCTATCAGCAACGCTTATCTCCCAAGCAATAGGAATCCATGCGTTAGCTGGAAAACAGTGTGATTATCGCTGGAAATCCATCGATAATCGCACTGCTACCAGTGATACCTTGCTGATAGGGCAGGGTGGTCTTAGCCATGTAGTCTACGTCCCATTGGATTACATGGCTAAATCAGATTACAAGCAGGCGTAAGGAAAGTAGCGATAACTGTGGTTAGCGCTACTTTTCGTATCGCTCTGCTTGTTTGCGTGCAGCTTCGTAATTGGAGAAATGTCGGTTAGCGACATTTCTCCAGTTATTTTGGCATGGAACGCCCACTTTGCATCTCATTAGAGATGCAAAGCTGGGCGTTGTTGTAAGGGGCGCTAAATCAGCAAAACACCCGCGTGTCATTGCTGATAAGGCGATTAAATTATCGCTGCTTTTCGCCTGAAAACGGATGCATAAGCGGCGATACTTTCATAGCGCCGCCTCGCTGATATGCCCCTAAGCTCAGATGGACTGTCCCCCTGGGTCCACGGATGGGAATCTATAACTCAGAAGGACTCTCTCCGGAAGTCATAGATGGGAATCTCTTATCTCCGATGGACTCTCCCCCTGGAGGTCATGTATGGAAATCTGTGAACTCAGGACGCTCTCCCGAAGTCACGGATGGGGATCTCTACGGTCAGGTACACTCTCTATCGAGAGGTCACAAGCATGGATCTGTAGTCTCAGAAAGACTGTCCCACTTGCGGTCACAGGAGGGAACCTCTAAGGTTAGATGGGGTCTTCCGCTAGGGGCCACAGATGTCATTCTCTGAGCTCACCCTGGCTGGAGGTGGCAGAGTGACATCTCCGAACTCATACTGACGCTCTGGAGGTCACCGATGGGAATCTCCTAGTTCAGATGGACGTCCCTCTGGAGGTCACCGATGGGAATCTCCTAGTTCAGATGGACGTCCCTCTGGGGGTCACCGATGGGAATCTCCTAGTTCAGATGGACGTCCCTCTGGAGGTCACCGATGGGAATCTCTGAGCTCAGATACACTCTTCTGGGGTAGGTTACAGACATGATCCTCTAAACAAAGTTTTACTTTCTGCATAAATATGAAAAACCTGAGAAAGAGAGGTATTGGTGAATAAGCTTCCCAGCTTTGTAATGGGGGCTGCTGGGGAACCGAGCCACAAAAGAAAGAAGCCGATAACAGCAACGGTGGAATCCCGGATCAATAGCAAACGTGGAATTCAGGGAGCAAGAGGGGGCACAAACACAGCAACCCATACCAATATGTGATCCAGAGGCAAGATGAGTTCAGGCCACATTTCCGCAAGTAAAGCTACATTCTAAAGGTCAGGCTTTATTTATTTATTTATTTATTTAACTTATACGGCGCAACAGCTACCCAACAAGGGTTTCCCGGCTTCAGATAACCAGTCACCAAACAGTACCAATTCGTAATCCAGAGAGCAGGTCAGAACTCAAGCTAGAAGTTCAGAGAGCCAAGAGAACCGAGAAGGAAACACAACAACAAAGATGAGGGCTTCAACGCGCCAACGCAGCACAGACAGGTTTCCAGGCACCTTCGTAAGGGGAATGGATTGGTTATGCCTACTGTCGCTCATAACCTGGAAGTCGCTCCCCTTGACCCCCTCCAGTGATGACCCGGAGGCCCCAGCTGCCATCCGCCGGTCAGCCTCAACCTCCCTGGCTCTCTCAACCACATTCTATGGCATAGAGTCGCCGAAGCGAACCCCTGA
The DNA here is from genome assembly GCF_964204655.1 of Triturus cristatus. Taxonomy (NCBI): domain Eukaryota; kingdom Metazoa; phylum Chordata; class Amphibia; order Caudata; family Salamandridae; genus Triturus; species Triturus cristatus. Next base: position 1,154,996,109 of record NC_140594.1, read on the forward strand.
ATCTGCATTACCCCCCCCCCCCCCCCTCCTTGACAGAAGGGCTCTCCCTCCGGCTGGGATCGATGAGGGCCAATGCAGCGAACAGAGGAGGTGTTTCCAGCCGCCTCCCCAGCCAGAGGTGCATGCCTTCACATTAGTGACATCACATGTCAACAGATGGGGAGAGGCTGTTTCAATTGTTAGACCAAGTCCAGCCGCTTCAGAGTGATTCTGCTTCTGGTGCGTTTCTTTCCTGCTTTATGGAAACAGGTTAACACGTAGAGGTAAAGCCAATAGCTCTGCCTCTAACATGGACACGCATGCGAGCACAGGCGCGCACTGGAGAGAGAGGTGGTGGGAATAATGTGGTTGGAAGTGGTGGTGACAATGACAGTGGTAGTGATGGTGTTGTGATAATTGTTGTGGTAGAAGGGGTAGTGGTAGTAGTGGCAATGGTGGCGATAATGGTGTTGGCAGTGGTAATAGTGGTAGTAACAGTGAATGTGCTGGTAATGGTGGTATTTTCATGAGGGTGTTGTAGGTGGTTGTGATGACAGTAAAGGTGTGGTGCTCCTTGGACTGGGGGTGTGGTGATGCTAGGAAAGGTGTGATTGTAGTTGTCCGGGGTGTGTGTGATTGTAGTTGTCCTGGGTGTGTTGGGGCGGTTGTGATAAAGACACTAAAGGTGTGGCGTTCATTGGACTGGGGGTGTTGTGATGCTAGAAGAGGTGTGGTTGTAGTTGTCCGGGGTGTGTGTGATTGTAGTTGTCCTGGGTGTGTTGGGGTGATTGTGATGACAGTAAAGGTGTGGTGGTCCTTGGACTGGGGGTGTGGTGATGACAGTAAAGGTGTGATTGTAGTTGTCCTGGGTGTGTTGGGGCGGTTGTGATAAAGACAGTAAAGGTGTGGTGCTCCTTGGAATGGGGGTGTGGTGATGACAGTAAAGGTGTGATTGTAGTTGTCCTGGGTGTGTTGGGGCGGTTGTGATAAAGACAGTAAAGGTGTGATTGTAGTTGTCCTGGGTGTGTTGGGGCGGTTGTGATAAAGACAGTAATGGTGTAGGGGTAGTTGTAATGGAGATGATGAGGTGGGTGCACTCAAGACCCAACAAATATTTTTTTAAAGCCTAAAACACTACAAAAAAGATGACTTCCCTGTACAATGCATGAGCGATATAAAGAATCGAATGTTTTATGCTTGAGCGCATTTATCAGCTATAAAATAGTCCCTCGTGCATTGCAATTTCAACAATCCAAAAGAGGTGGAATGATACACCAAGCAGCCAACAGCATGAGGTGAGAGGAACACTCCTCTGGGTGGAACCACGGAGCACCCTGGGCAGTGTAAAGCGATGGTAACAGTATGTCACGCATGCAGCTCTACGGATGAGCCAGACCTAGAAATGACACGTTTGGAGCAGTGGCATGAACCCTTCCATACAGGCCACCTCCTCAGCGCTCGTGGGCGGAGCCAGAGGCGTGTTCAGTGATATTACCCAGAATCCTAACATAAATATACAGGCTCACAGAGGGACAATCCTGGAGCTATTAACACTCGTATTTTCCTATTAATTTGAACAATCTCCTCAGGGGGTTCAACACATATGACAGTCCTGTGATGAAAGCCTGCTCCGGATTACAACAGTACACATTCCACACAATTTCTCTGTTGATGTACGTGGTGTATATACATGTTCTTGCCCTGAGCCATAAATCACATGCATGAACCAGTGACAGCCCATGGGAGGCCTGTTCCCACCCAAACACCTTCCTCAAGCCGTGACCTCATGTCTGCAGGTTCTTGTTACAGGCTGAGCCTCAGCAGCCCCGGTCCCTACGACAGACACATTGTGGTGCTATACCAACACCTGTAACACAACACAACACAACACAAGGACAGACCAGAGGGGCTTCTCCCCATGTCCACATTCCATTGTGGGGGGCGGGGCGGGGTACACAGTTGAGACTCACCAAGAGTTTAGAAAGCAAGGGCCCCCTCCTCAGCACGGCACCATCTCTTCAGCTTTTTTCAAACCATACAGCCAGAGGGGCACCACATTCAATATGTATTCAATGATTATAAGAATTTTTCTTCTCTAAAGACAATTATGCAACCAAAGTTTTATAAATCCATATGTGATCTTCATTTATTGATGCTTCTTTAATATACTTTAAAAGCCAACTAACACGTTTTGTCCAACAACAGTGGACTTCTTCAGGGCATTAATATGGTAAAAGTGATGTATATTATTCGATCAAATTGCATATAATGCATCTGAATCTGCCTGATATTGTAAGTGGAAAAGTGCCCACAGTAGAAAGTCTGATAATAAAGAACAGGAAGTCATGAGTTAGATGACATTCCGCCCCAGTAATGATGGTGTGTGTATGGATCCCGTGTTCCAAGTGTGCATTAGACGGTAAACCTACATGTCAGGTCTCTGCATCTCTCATACATCTCTCCCCATCCATCTCTCACTTGCCTGTGTGTCCTGATTTCTCGATATGTGAACTGTACGTGTCAGATCTCTGCATCTCTCACACATCTCTCCCCATCCATCTCTCACCTGCCTGTGTGTCCTAATTTCTCTATATGTGAACTGTACGTGTCAGGTCTCTGCATCTCTCACACATCTCTCTGCAGCCTGTATGTCCTGATTCCAGCCAATACAAACCCTATGTGTCAGGTGTCTGTATATCTCACACATCTCCACCGTACATGTCTCATCAGCCTTGTGTTGTGATGTCAGTGTATCTGCACCCTCACATACCTTGTCTCTGTAATTCTCACACATCTCCCTCGTACATGTTTCAGCAGCCTTTGTGCCCTGATGCTAGGTATCTGACTGTGTCAGGTCTGCGTATGCCTCAGACATGCCCCGTTCACCTCTCAGCAGCCTCTGTGTCCTGGTGCCAGGTATCTGTACCCTCACATATCAGGCCTCTATATCCCTCACACATCCCGCCGTCCACCTCTCGGAAGCCTCTGTGTCCTGATGTCAGGTATCTGCACCCTCACATATCAGGCCTCTATATCCCTCACACATCCCGCAGTCCACCTCTCGGCAGCCTCTGTGTCCTGATGTCAGGTATCTGCACTCTCACATATCAGGCCTCTATATCCCTCACACATCCCGCCGTCCACCTCTCGGCAGCTTCTGTGTCCTCATGCCAGGTATCTGCACCCTCACATATCAGGCCTCTATATCCCTCACACATCCCGCCGTCCACCTCTCGGCAGCCTCTGTGTCCTGATGTCAGGTATCTCCACTCTCACATATCAGGCCTCTATATCCCTCACACATCCCGCCGTCCACCTCTCGGCAGCCTCTGTGTCCTGATGCCAGGTATCTGCACCCTCACATATCAGGCCTCTATATCCCTCACACATCCCGCCGTCCACCTCTCTGCAGCCTCTGTGTCCTGATGTCAGGTATCTGCACCCTCACATATCAGGCCTCTATATCCCTCACACATCCCACCGTCCACCTCTCGGCAGCCTCTGTGTCCTGATGTCAGGTATCTGCACCCTCACATATAAGGCCTCTATATCCCTCACACATCCCGCCGTCCACCTCTCGGCAGCCTCTGTGTCCTGATGTCAGGTATCTGCACCCTCACATATCAGGCCTCTATATCCCTCACACATCCCGCAGTCCACCTCTCGGCAGCCTCTGTGTCCTGATGCCAGGTATCTGTACCCTCACATATCAGGCCTCTATATCCCTCACACATCCCGCCGTCCACCTCTCGGCACCCTCTTGTCCTGATGTCAGGTATCTGCACCCTCACATATCAGGCCTCTATATCCCTCACACATCCCGCAGTCCACCTCTCGGCAGCCTCTGTGTCCTGATGCCCATGAGCATTGGTATACAGTGGGTTGGTGAAATAAACCACAATCAATAAACTGGAAACAATGTCCTATCACAAACAAAGAAGAGAGACTATGCATCAGAGGGATGGAAGAAGTACTTCAGGAGCTTCTGGACTGTGTTGGATTGTGATTGGTTGACTGTTGTTTCACTTTTCCCTGAGATTCATGGGAAATGTCGTGTTTTAGTTGTTACTTTTTTCTTTTACAAGGGAACAGAGCCTATTAAGAAGGAAAGCTATGCTATGCAGAATCCTCACCTACCTGACTTTATCAGTCTGAAAGTTTCCGCCCGAGTATCTTGGAAATGTTAGATTTTAGTGGGTTACCTTACGTTTTTCCACGTCTTCAATCAATCAATCAATGAAAGTATTACTTGTATAGCGCGGCTCATCACCCTAGATAGTATCCAGGCACTGTACTGCAGGTATCAGTCAAAGAGCCAGGTCTTAAGTCCCTTCCTGTAAAGGGTCAGTAAGGGCGAGGTGCGGAGGTGAGGGGAGAGAGAGTTCCGGGCTTTGGCGTCGAGGTGGGAGAAGGAGACTCCCCCGGAGTGGCGGATACGTGGTATCTGTGCGAGGGTGAGGTGTGCGGAGCGGAGATTCCTTGTCAGTCGGTGGAAGTGCAGGCGGCGGTTCATGTAGGCGGTCCTTCATGGTGGAGGGGCTTGTAGGCGTGGGCCAGAAGCTTGAACTGGCTTCTCTTCTGGATGGGGAGCCAGCAGAGGCCCTTCAGTTGCTGGTTGATGTGTGTCCTCTTGGGCAGGTTGAGGATCAGTCTGGCAACTGCGTTCTGGACCGTCTGGAGTCCTTGCATGAGTTACGCTGTGGTGCCTGCACAGAGAGTATTGTCGTAGTCTAGTCGGCTGGTGACGAGGGCCTGTGTCACTGTTTCCTGGTGCTGATGGGGAGTCATCTGAAGACTTTGCAGAGCATGCGGAGAGTGTGGAAGCAGACTGAGGAACCAGAGTTGGCCTGACGTTTCATGGAGTTTGCTGTCCAGGATGATGCCGAGGTTGCGGGCATGGTCTGTCGGCATGGGAGGGTCCACGCTATGCTGGACAGCAGGAGTCATTCCAGAGGGCGGTGTGTCTGCCGAAGATAAGAACGTCAGCTTTGTCCGTGTTGAGCTCCAAGCAGTTGTCCTTCATCCAGGTGGCGAAATTCTTCATACAGTTGTGTAAGTCGATCTTCGTCAAGGTGGGGTCCACTGAGAGCGAGAGGACGCGCTGGGTATCGTTGGCGTGGGAAATAAGGTCGATGTTGTGTGATCTGGCGATGTCTGCGAGTGGTGTCATGTAGATATGGAAGAGGGTTGAACTGAGGGATGACCATTGGGGTACACAACAGATGGTATGCGTGGGTTACGATGTGAAGGGGGGAGGCGGACTTTCTGGGTGTATCCTATAGGAAAGGATGCCATCCATCTGAGCGCATCATCTGTGAATCCTATCTGGCGTAGATGATCGATGAGTGTGGGGTGGGAGACGGTGTTGAAGGCTGCGGAGAGGGCCAGGAGGATGAGGGTGGCTGATTCTCCTTTGTTGAGAAAGGTGCGGATGTCGTCTGTTGCGGCGATCAGGCCTGTCTCAGTGCTGTGGTTGGTTATGAAGCCTGATTGGGAAGGGTCCAGTCGGTTGTTTCTCTCCTGGTGTTTGGTGAGCTGAAGGTTGATGGCCTTCTCCAGGACTTTGGTGAGAAAGTGAGCAGGGAGATGGGACGGTAGCTCTGGAGCTCGCTGGGGTCTGCCAAAGGTTTCTTGAGGAGGGGTCTGATCTCCACGTGTTTCCATGCCGTGGGAAAGGTGGCTGAGGATATGGAGGCACTGAGGATGGTGATGAGCTGGTGGCTGATCTCGTCTCTTCCCATGTTGATGAGTTGGTGGGGGCATGAGTCAGTGGGTGGTTGGATTCCATAAGGGTGGTTGTGTTTGGTGTGCTGAGTTGTTCCCAAGCGGTGAGCGGGTGGTCTGCGGTGGTGGTTGATGGGTTGCTGAACAGGTCGGAGGTTTGGGACTCGAAGTTTATGTCGATGGTTGCTATCTTGTTGTGGAAGTGATCGGCCAGGGCGTCACAGAGTCCTTGTGAGGAGGGGATCGGGTTTTCATTAGTTGACGGGCAGGCAAACTCTCTGACGATGATGAAGAGTTCCTTGGTTTGGCCGGCATTGGTTTCTATCCGGTCGGTCAGGGCCTCCTTTTTCTGCTGCTTTGAGCTGGTGGTGGTAGTTGTCGAGGGCTGATTTGTAGGTGCCTCGGTCAATGTGGTTCCTGCTGGTGTGCCATCTTCTTTCCAGTTGTTTGCACCTGCGCTGCAATATGCTGAGTTCTGGGTTGTACCAGCTGGCTTGTTTGGTGGGTGTTTGCATTTTGGCTGGTTTGGTGGGAGTGACTTGGTTGGCAGCGCTGGTGATTAAGACATTGAAGTTCTCTACAGTCTGGTCCAGGTTGGTGGTGATGCTGGGCTGTGTGGTGCTGAGGTTTTTGGCCCATTGATGCTGAGTGACTTTGGTCCAGCAGTGGTGGGGTGCGCTGTGGCGGTTGGGGGCAGTTTGGAAAGGTCTGGCAAGGGTGAAGTGTACGATGGAGTGGTCCTACCAGGTAAGTTCGGAGGTGTGGCAGTATTTGATTCTGTTGCTGGACACGAAGATGGAGTCAGCATGTGTCCTGCTTTGTGCATGGGGTGAGTGATCACCTCCTTGAGGCCGATGTTGTCCAATCTTTCTACGAGGTCGGTGGAGTTGGTGTTAGTTGAGTCGTCCAGGTGGAAGTTGAGGTCTCCCAGGAAGACGTAGTGTTCGGATTTGACAGTGAGCGGAGTGATGAACTCGGCGATGGATTCACTGCGGCTGGTTCATGGTCCTGGCGGTCTGTATGTGAGGGTGCCTTTGATGGTGAGTGTGGAGCTGGAAGTTCACGTGTTCCATGATCAGCACGGCCTCGTCATCCGTAATGGTGCAGGTGACTGATTCCTTGTATACGATGGCGATGCCACCTCTGTGTCTGTTGGTGCGGTCGTGGTGTTTCATCTTGTTGCCACTGGGTGTTGCCGTGGTGATATCTGGGGCCAATGTGGGGTGATCCAGGTCTCCATGATGAAGGTCACGTTGGGGGCGAAGGTGAATATGGTGTCCCAGACTTCGGTGGCGAGTTTGCGGAGCGATCTAACGTTGATCAGGAGGCAGGTAAGTTGTCCCAGAGTGTCAGTGTCTGGGGCTGGTTTGGAACTGGTAGCTGTGGTGTTGGTTGGAGCTGGGGTGGCGGTGAACCGGCAGCGGATGCAGGTGAAAGGAGCCACTGTGGAGCGCGGTGATGCGAGGCAGCAGTTGTTATTGTATCCGCGGTGGAGTATCTGTGGAAGAGCGAAGGGTCTTCAAAGACTTGTCTTAGTATATCCTGGAACAGTCTTCAGTTTTAACTGACATGATCAGGTTTACATAAATCGATCTGTGCCTGCTGAATCGAAAACCAACAAATCTGAACAATGATAATTATTGTTCGCCAGTTCCAGTATTTGTGGCCTGTCTGGAGGTGCAGAAAATGTTGATTGATTCCTTATCGCCTTGTGCTCGGACGTAGGGTTCCAGCTTTGAAAACGACCCCATAGTTCTGGGAGTTTTCCTTGTTTCACTTTCTTTGGCTTCTTGTAAGAGAGGCTGCCCCCCCCCCCTCCCCCGCCCACAGTAAATCTGTGTGATTGGACCAGCAGACAGAGGTGGCCCAATGTGTCCATGTGACTCCCATCAGAGGCGCCTGCCTAGTCCCATGATGCAAGCATCTCGCTGATGCCCGGATTAGACCCTACAGGCGGCCATGGCGGCCTCACGCGCTTCTTGTAATGATGGGATCACTCCTTCCCAGCAGGCCCCGCCCCCGGGGTATTGAGACCTCGTGTTTGGCGGCAGGCCCCGCCCCCGGGGTATTTAAACCTCATGTTTGGCGGCAGGCCCCGCCCCCGGGGTATTGAGACCTCCTGTTTGGCGGCAGGCCCCGCCCCCGGGGTATTTAAACCTCATGTTTGGCGGCAGGCCCCGCCCCCGGGGTATTGAGACCTCCTGTTTGGCGGCAGGCCCCGCCCCCGGGGTATTGAGACCTCGTGTTTGGCGGCAGGGGGAGGGGGACCCACCTGGATGGCCCTTCTCCTGGTCTCCTGCTGGTGCTGCTGTACTTAAGCTGCCTCCCCGAAGAGTACACAGAAGGGACAGGCACTTACAGTAAGCGTGTGTGCGGAAGAGAAGGGACGCACACTAAGCACTGGCTGCAAACAGAGGATTAACGTTTTCAAACTGATGCCGCGGCTGAAGTAAACACCCTCTGTCTGCTGCGCCCGGGGCAGAGCTGGGAGCGGGCCAGGCGCACTCGGGGAAGGAAGGGAGTGCGTGATCTTGGTTACAATCAGATATGTTTCTGTCTGAAAAATCTCAGGCCCATATCGACTGCCCGAAAAGGGACATCCGCGGATCCGAAAGATGACCGTGAAAATTACTTGTCATCCCAAAAAGGCGCAATTCGGTGCCAGAGTGGTGTTGTTTTGGGTTCATTTTAAAAAGTGTGTTGTCTGGGAGCTCACTTTAGAAAGGAGGGTGCAGGGACAGGAGGGGCCCCCACAGGACATTTTATGACCAAAGTCACTTTGTAAGATTCGTGCACTCACCGCAGAGCTCGGACCACGCTTTGTATGTGTGCTCGTGGGCACTTTAATTAATGCCCCTTCGATATTTATGGCCAAACCAGCCGCTCCGTAGGAGGTCGGAGTGCGGCGCAATATTAGGAAAAGTACAGCACAGATTAAGACAAAAGTGAATATAAAAATGCTAAACGTGCCCTCTCGGCCTCCTCTTTTACATCATGTACCAGATAATTGTGTTCTACTGTCCTGGGGAAAGCTGCAAAATGTGGCTGAACAAGTCAGGCTTTGAGCACCAACCTCGGCTGCCCAGTTGACCCCAGGCGCTAGAGGCTGGGGTGCCCCAGAGTGTGGGGTGTGCGCCGAGAAGGCCCACCAGGCGCTAGAGGCTGGGGTGCCCCAGAGTGTGGGGTGTGCGCCGAGAAGGCCCACCAGGCGCGAGAGGCTGGGGAGCCCCAGAGTGTGGGGTGTGCGCCGAGAAGGCCCACCAGGCGCTAGAGGCTGGGGAGCCCCAGAGTGTGGGGTGTGCGCCGAGAAGGCCCACCAGGCGCTAGAGGCTGGGGAGCCCCAGAGTGTGGGGCGTGCGCCGAGAAGGCCCACCAGGCGCTAGAGGCTGGGGAGCCCCAGAGTGTGGGGTACGCCGAGAAGGCCCAGCTTAAGGTGTCTTTCTTTTGACTCCACAATGACGTCCACCTGGCCCTTTAAATACCAGGCATCTAACGCCCAATAACTATCAGCAGGTTTGAGCAGACCATGCGGCCTGGAGGCTGGTGTCAGGAGGGAAATTAGGCTGGGAGCCTGGTGTCAGGAGGTGAGGCTGGGAGCCTGGTGTTAGGAGGTGAGGCTGGGAGCCTGGTGTCAGGAGCTGGTGAGTCTGGCAGCCTGGAGTCAGGAGGTGGAGGAGTCTGGGAGCCTGGTGTCAGGAAGTGGGTGAGGCTAGGAGCCTGATGTCAGGAGGTAAGGCTGGGAGCCTGGTGTCAGGAGGTGGGTGAGGCTTGGAGCCTTGTGTCAGGAGATGGGAACCTGGTGTCAGGTGGTACGAGAGTCTGGGAGCATGGTGTCAGGAGGTGGGAGCCTGGTGTCAGGAGGTAGATGAGGCTTGGAGCCTGGTATCAGGAGGTAAGTGAGGCTGGGAGCCTGGTATCAGGAGGTAGGTGAGGTTGGGTGCTGGTGTCAGGAGGTGGGTGAGGCTAGGAGGCTGGTGTCAGGACGTGAGAGCCTGGTGTCAGGAGGTAGGTGAGGCTAGGAGCCTGGTGTGAGGAGGTGAGGCTGGGAGCCTGGTGTCAGGAGGTAGGTGAAGCTTGGAGCCTTGTGTCAGGAGGTAGGTGAGTCTGGGAGTCAGGAGGTGGGTGAGTCTGGGAACCTGGTGTCAGGAGGTGGGTAAGGCTAGGAGCCTTGTATCAGGAGTTGGGTGAGGCTGGGAGCCTGGTGTCAGGCGGTAGGTGAGGTTTGGAGCCTTGTGTCAGGAGATGGAAGCCTGGTGTCAGGTGGTACGAGAGTCTGGGAGCCTGGTGTCAGGAGGTGGGAGCCTGGTATCAGGAGGTTGGTGAGGCTGGGAGCTGGTGTCAGGAGGTGGGTTAGGCTAGGAGGCTGGTGTCAGGAGGTGGGAGCCTGGTATCAGGAGGTAGGTGAGGCTGGGAGCTGGTGTCAGGAGGTGGGTGAGGCTAGGAGGCTGGTGTCAGGAGGTGGGAGCCTGGTGTCAGGAGGTGGGTGAGGCTAGGAGGCTGGTGTCAGGAGGTAGGTGAGGCTTGGAGCCTTGTGTCAGGAGGTAGGTGAGTCTGGGAGCCTGGAGTCAGGAGGTAGGTGAGGCTGGGAGCTGGTGTCAGGAGGTGGGTGAGGATAGGAGCCTGGTATCAGGAGTTGGGTGAGGCTGGGAGCCTGATGTCAGGAGGTAAGGCTGGGAGCCTGGTGTCAGGAGGTGGGTGAGGCTAGGAGGCTGGTGTCAGGAGGTGGGAGCCTGGTGTCAGGAGATAGATGAGGCTTGGAGCCTGGTATCAGGAGGTGGGTGAGGCTAGGGGCCTGGTGTCAGGAGGTAGGTGAGGCTGGTTTCAGGAGGTGGGCGAGGCTGGGAGCCTGGTATCAGGAGGTAAGGCTGGGAGCCTTGAGTCAGGAGATGGAAGCCTGGTGTCAGGAGGTAGATGAGGCTTGGAGCCTGGTATCAGGAGGTGGGTGAGGTTGGAGCCTGGTGTCAGGAGGTGGGTGAGTCTGGGAGCCTGGTATCAGGATCCCAGTGAGGCTGGGAGCCTGGTATCAGGAGGTAGGTGAGGCTTGGAGGCTTGAGTCAGGAGATGGAAGCCTGGTGTCAGGAGGTAGGTGAGGCTGGGAGCCTGGTGTCAGGAGGTGGGTGAGGCTGGGAGCCTGGTATCAGAAGGTGGGTGAGGTTAGGGGCCTGGTGTCAGGAGGTAGGTGAGGCTGGTTTCAGGAGGTGGGTGAGGCTGGGAGCCTGGTATCAGGAGGTAGGTGAGGCTGGTTTCAGGAGGTGGGCGAGGCTGGGAGCCTGGTATCAGGAGGTAAGGCTGGGAGCCTTGAGTCAGGAGATGGAAGCCTGGTGTCAGGAGGTAGATGAGGCTTGGAGCCTGGTATCAGGAGGTAGGTGAGTCTGGGAGTCAGGAGGTAGGTGAGTCTGGGAGCCTGGTGTCAGGAGGTAGGTGAGGCTGGGAGCCTGGTGTCGGGAGGTGGGTGAGTCTGGGAGCCTGGTGTCAGGAGATGGGTGAGGCTAGGAGCCTGGTATCAGGAGGTGGGTGAGGTTGGAGCCTGGTGTCAGGAGGTGGGTGAGTCTGGGAGCCTGGTATCAGGAGGTTGGTGAGTCTGGGATACTGGTATCAGGAGGTAGATGAGGCTTGGAGCCTGGTATCAGGAGGTAGGTGAGTCTGGGAGTCAGGAGGTGGGTGAGTCTGGGAGCCTGGTGTCAGGAGGTAGGTGAGGCTGGGAGCCTGGTGTCGGGAGGTGGGTGAGTCTGGGAGCCTGGTGTCAGGAGATGGGTGAGGCTAGGAGCCTGGTATCAGGAGGTGGGTGAGGTTGGAGCCTGGTGTCAGGAGGTGGGTGAGTCTGGGAGCCTGGTATCAGGAGGTTGGTGAGTCTGGGATACTGGTATCAGGAGGTAGGTGAGGCTTGGAGGCTTGAGTCAGGAGATGGAAGCCTGGTGTCAGGAGGTAGGTGAGGCTGGGAGCCTGGTGTCTGGAGGTGGGTGAGGCTGGGAGCCTGGTATCAGAAGGTGGGTGAGGTTGGGAGCCTGGTGTCAGGAGGTGGGTGAGGCTGGGAGCCTGGTATCAGAAGGTGTGTAAGGTTGGAAGCCTGGTGTCAGGAGGTGGGTGAGTCTGTGAGCACATCATCTGCCCCGGAAGCAAACCCTTCCAGTGCAATGTCCTGTGTCTATAGACAATCATAGAGGGCACACGAGGAGTTCACTTCAACACTTCTCAGAGCTCCTGAAATGAAAACGTACCACTTGTTAACCCTTGCTTCAAAGAGGGGTTTGTTTTTGACCCCCAGCCTGTCTGTGCCAGTAGGTCAGGTCTGCACCAAAAACTGTGCTTGTTTGAGCTGATGCGCCCAAGTAATGCCCTAATAATGCCACATTGGCCCAAAGTGACACAAAGAAGCGCACAGCGCTTATGGGGGCATATTTTCAAGCCAGGCGATAAAATTATCGCCGCTTTAGCGGCAGAAAACTGCCGCTAAAACGGCGATAATGGGCTTGATAATATGCTCTGTGGAATTCCAATTGAAGCCCATGTTAGAGGTGAAGGACAGCTAACCTGAGCTTCAATTGGAATTCCATAGATCATATTATCAAGCCCATTATCGCCGTTTTAGCGGCAGTTTTCTGCCGCTAAAGCGGCGATAATGTTATCGCCTGGCTTGAAAATATGTCCCTTTGTGCTGAGAAAATGGAACATTTCCAGTGCAATGCCTTTTGCGCCGCACAGTAAATACCAATATATGGCTTTGAATGTTTTTATCCTTTTCATTCACTTTGCATCACTGTAGAAGGCACAAACTTTGGTAACCGCGGGCCCTGCCCTCTTCGCTCTGCCCAGGCGATGCCCAGAGAGCTGCAGTCTGCACCCCCTGGAGCCAGCCTCAGAGGGCCGTAAAATGTGCAGAGGGTCACAAGAGTCCATTACTGCAGCTGTCACCACTGACGCCCTTGTGTTCGACCAGAGGGAATATTGGTGAAACCTGGGAGCACCTTTTCACGGCCAGTAAACTCCCGTGCGCGCGGCCTCACACACACATGCGTGGACCACCCCCTCCCTTTCTGTTCCTAAACCGAGGCTGCGTCTTGGGGTTAATATGTGTTTTGGGGGCGCAGTGTTTGTTGTTAGCTCTGTTGTGGGTGGCTGTGTTTCTTGCACCCCAGGCCCTTCCTGGTGCAGCTGTGGAAACAAAGAGTTAATGCCGGCTTCTCTGATTGGCTGTTAAGCTTCCATGCGCCCTACGTGTCGGAGCGTTAAATCGGTCATTAGTGTTCACTTACAGTAGTTATTGGCATCCGGTGGGGAAGGTGAGAGCCGCAGGGCCACCCCAGGCCAGCACCGAGCCCCGAGTCGGCCTCGAGTCGGACTCTATGAACCCGGAGTCAGCCTCAATGAACCCAGAGTCAGCCTCACTGAACCCCGACCCAGCGTCCATCAACCAAGAGCCAGCTTCACTGAACCAAGAGCCAGCCTTAATGAACCCCACACCAGACTCACTGAACCCCAAGCCAGCCTCACTGAACCAAGCGCCACCCTCAATGAACCCTGAGACAGCCTCAATGAACCCCGCGCCAGCCTCACTGAACCAAGAGCCAGCCTCAATGAACCCCGACCCAGCCTCACTGAACCCCGTGCCAGCCTCAATGAACCCCGCGCCAGCCTCAATGAACCCGGAGTCAGCCTCAATGAACCCCGACCCAGACCCACTAAACCCCGAGCCAGTCTCACTGAACCCCAACCCAGCCTCACTGAACCAAGAGGCAGCCTCAATGAACCCCGAGCCAGCCTCACTGAACCCCGAGCCAGCCTCACTGAACCCCACACCAGCCTTACTGAACCCTGACCCAGCCTCAATGAACCAAGAGCCAGCCTCAATGAACCCCGAGTCGGCCTCACTGAACCCCGAGTCAGCCTCACTGAACCCCGCGCCAGCCTCAATGAACCCCGACCCAGCCTCACTGAACCCCACGCCAGCCTCAATGAACCCCACGCCAGCCTCACTGAACCCCGACCCAGCCTCAATGAACCCCACGCCAGCCTCACTGAACCCCGAGTCACCCTCAATGAACCCCGAGCCAGCCTCAATGAACCCAGAGTCGCTATAAATGAACCCCGAGCCAGCCTCAATGAACCCCACACCAGCCTCACTGAACCCAAAGCCAGCCTCACTGAACCAAGAGCCAGCCTCAATGAACCCTGAGCCAGCCTCAATGAACCCTGAGCCGGCATAAATGAACCCCGCACCAGCCTCACTGAACCAAGACCCAGCCTCAATGAACCCTGAGTCAGCCTCAATGAACCCTGAGTCAGCCTCAATAAACCAAGAGCCAGCCTCAATGAACCCCACACGCCTCACTGAACCCCAACCGAGCCTCACTGAACCCTGCGCCAGCGTCAATGAACCCCAGGCCAGCCTCATTTAACCCCACGCCACCCTCACGGAACCCCCGGGCTGAGCCAGCCTCAATGAACTCAATGCAAGCCTCAATGAACCCCAGGCAATCCTACCTGAACTCCGAGCCAGCCTCAAAGCACCCCACACCAGCCTCACTGAACCCCGAGCCAGCATCACTGAACCCCACACCAGCCTCACTGAAGCCCGAGCCAGCATCACTGAACCCCACACCAGCCTCACTAAACCCCGAGCCAGTATCACTGAACCCCGAACCAACTTCACTGAACCCCGAGCCAACTTCACTGAACCCCGAGCCAGCCTCAATAAACCCCACGCCAGCCTCACTGAACCCCGACCAGCCTCAATTAACCCTACGCCACCCTCACTGAACCCCCGGGCAGAGCCAGCTTCACTGAAACCAGAGCAAGCCTCAATGAACCCCACGCCAGCCTCAGTGAACCCCTCGCCAGCCTCAATGAACTCCACGCCAGCCTCACAGAACCCCAAGCCAGCATCACTGAACCCCCGGGCCGAGCCAGCCTCAATGAACCCAATGCAAGCCTCAATGAACCCCACGCAATCCTCCCTGAACCCCGAGCCAGCCTCAAAGAACCCCAGGCCAGTCTCACTGAACCCCGAGCCAGCATCACTGAACCTCGAGGCAGCCGCAATGAACCACACACCAGCATCACTGAACCTCAAGCCAGCATCACTGAACCCCGAGCCAGCCTCACTGAATCCCGAGCCGGCCTCACTTAACCCCACGCCAGCCTCAATGAACCCCACACCAGCCTCACTGAATCCCGAGCCAGCCTCACTGAACCAAGAGCCAGCCTCAATGAACCCAACGCAAGCCTCAATGAACCCCACACCAGCCTCACTGAACCAAGAGCCAGCCTCAATGAACCCCGAACCAGCCGCTGCCTCACTGAACCCCGAGCCAGCCTCACTGAACCCCGAGCCAGCCTCACTGAACCCAGAGTCAGCCTCAATGAACCCCGAGCCAGCCTCAATGAACCCCACACCAGCATCACTGAACCCCAAGCCAGCCTCACTATGCCAAGAGGCAGCTTCACTGAACCCCAGGCCAGCCTCAATGAACCCCACACCAACCTCAATTAACCCCACGCCACCCTCACTGAACCAAGACCCAGCCTCAATGAATCCCACACCAGCCTTACTGAACCCCGAGCCAGTCTCACTGAACCAGGAGCCAGCCTCACTGAACCCTGAATTAGCCTCAATGAACCCAGAGTCAGCCTCAATAAACCAAGAGCCAGCCTCAATGAACCCTGAGACAGCCTCACTGAACCCCAGGCCAGCCTCAATGAACCCCACGCCAGCCTCAATGAACCCCACGCCACCCTCACTGAACCCCCTGGGCCGAGCCAGCCTCAATGAACTCAATGCAAGCCTCAATGAACCCCACGCAATCCTCCCTGAACCCCGAGACAGCCTCAAAGAACCCCACACCAGCCTCACTGAACCCCGAGCCAGCCTTATTGAACCCCAGGCCAGCCTCACTGAACCCCGAGCCAGCATCACTGAACCCCGAGCCAACTTCACTGAACCCCGAGCCAGCCTCAATAAACCCCACGCCAGCCTCAGTGAACCCCTCGCCAGCCTCACTGAACCCCACGCCAGCCTCACTGAACCCCGAACCAGGCTCAATTAACCCCACGCCACCCTCACTGAACCCCCGGGCCGAGCCAGCTAAACTGAACCCTGAGCCAGCCTCAATGAACCCCAAGCCAGCCTCAGTGAACCCCTCGCCAGCCTCAATGAACTCCACGCCAGCCTCACTAAACCCAAAGCCAGTCTAAATTAACCCCCATGCCACCCTCACTGAACCCCCGGGCCGAGCCAGCCTCAATGAACTCAATGCAAGCCTCAATGAACCCCACGCAATCCTCCCTGAACCCCGAGAGAGCCTCAAAGATCCCCACACCAGCCTCACTGAACCCCGAGCCAGCCTCCCTGAACCCCAGGCCAGCCTCACTGAACCCCGAGCCAGCATCACTGAACCTCAAGGCAGCTGCAATGAACCACACACCAGCATCACTGAACCTCGAGCCAGCATCACTGAACCCCGAGCCAGCCTCACTGAATCCCAAGCCGGCCTCACTGAACCCCGAGGCAGCCTCACTGGACCCCAAGCCAGCCTCAATGAACCCAACGCAAGCCTCAATGCACCCCGAGCCAGCCTCATTTAACCCCACGCCAGCCTCAATGAACCCCACACCAGCCTCACTGAATCCCGAGCCAGCCTCACTGAACCAAGAGCCAGCCTCAATGAACCCCGAACCAGCCGCTGCCTCACTGAACCTCGAGCCAGTCTCACTGAACCCCGGGCCCCCCTCACTGAACGCCGAGCCAGCCTCACTGAACCCCGGGCCCCCCTCACTGAACCCCGAGCCAGCCTCACTGAACCCTGAGCCAGCCTCACTGAACCAAGAGCCAGCCTCAATGAACCCCAAGCCTCCCTCACTTACCCCGAGTCAGCTCACTGAACCCCACGCCAGCCGCAATGAACCAAGACCCAGCCTCAATGAATCCCACACCAGCCTTACTGAACCCCGAGCCAGTCTCACTGAACCAGGAGCCAGCCTCACTGAACCCTGAATTAGCCTCAATGAACCCAGAGTCAGCCTCAATAAACCAAGAGCCAGCCTCAATGAACCCTGAGACAGCCTCACTGAACCCCAGGCCAGCCTCAATGAACCCCACGCCAGCCTCAATGAACCCCACGCCACCCTCACTGAACCCCCTGGGCCGAGCCAGCCTCAATGAACTCAATGCAAGCCTCAATGAACCCCACGCAATCCTCCCTGAACCCCGAGACAGCCTCAAAGAACCCCACACCAGCCTCACTGAACCCCGAGCCAGCCTCATTGAACCCCAGGCCAGCCTCACTGAACCCCGAGCCAGCATCACTGAACCCCGAGCCAACTTCACTGAACCCCGAGCCAGCCTCAATAAACCCCACGCCAGCCTCAGTGAACCCCTCGCCAGCCTCACTGAACCCCACGCCAGCCTCACTGAACCCCGAACCAGGCTCAATTAACCCCACGCCACCCTCACTGAACCCCCGGGCCGAGCCAGCTAAACTGAACCCTGAGCCAGCCTCAATGAACCCCAAGCCAGCCTCAGTGAACCCCTCGCCAGCCTCAATGAACTCCACGCCAGCCTCACTAAACCCAAAGCCAGTCTAAATTAACCCCCATGCCACCCTCACTGAACCCCCGGGCCGAGCCAGCCTCAATGAACTCAATGCAAGCCTCAATGAACCCCACGCAATCCTCCCTGAACCCCGAGAGAGCCTCAAAGATCCCCACACCAGCCTCACTGAACCCCGAGCCAGCCTCCCTGAACCCCAGGCCAGCCTCACTGAACCCCGAGCCAGCATCACTGACCCTCAAGGCAGCTGCAATGAACCACACACCAGCATCACTGAACCTCGAGCCAGCATCACTGAACCCCGAGCCAGCCTCACTGAATCCCAAGCCGGCCTCACTGAACCCCGAGGCAGCCTCACTGGACCCCAAGCCAGCCTCAATGAACCCAACGCAAGCCTCAATGAACCCCGAGCCAGCCTCATTTAACCCCACGCCAGCCTCAATGAACCCCACACCAGCCTCACTGAATCCCGAGCCAGCCTCACTGAATCAAGAGCCAGCCTCAATGAACCCCGAACCAGCCGCTGCCTCACTGAACCTCGAGCCAGTCTCACTGAACCCCGGGCCCCCCTCACTGAACGCCGAGCCAGCCTCACTGAACCCCGGGCCCCCCTCACTGAACCCCGAGCCAGCCTCACTGAACGCTGAGCCAGCCTCACTGAACCAAGAGCCAGCCTCAATGAACCCCAAGCCTCCCTCACTTACCCCGAGTCAGCTCACTGAACCCCACGCCAGCCGCAATGAACCACACACCAGCATCACTGAACCTCGAGCCAGCATCACTGAACTCTGAGCCAGCCTCAATGAACCCCACGCCACCCTCACTGAACCCCCGGGCTGAGCCAGCCTCAATGAACCCAAAGCGAGCCTCACTGAACCCCGAGCCAGCCTCAATGAACCCCACACCAGCCTCACTGAACCCCAAGCCTGCCTCACTGAATCAAGAGCCAGCCTCAATGAACCCCAAGCCAGCCGCTGCCTCACTGAACCCTGAGCCAGCCTCACTGAACCCCGAGCCCCCCTTACTGAACCCTGAGCCAGCCTCACTGAACTCTAATCCAGCCTCCCTGAACCAAGAGCCAGTCTCAATGAACCCAGAGCCAGCCCCTGCCTCACTGAAACCCGAGCCAGCCTCACTGAACCCCGAACCCCCCTCACTGAACCCTGAGTCAGCCTCGCTGAACCCCGAGCCAGCCTCACTGAACCAAGAGCCAGCCTCAATGAACCCCGAGCCAGCCGCTGCCTCACTGAACTCCGAACCAGCCTCACTGAACCCCGAGCCACCCTCACTGAACCCCGAGCCAGCCTCACTGAACCCCAAAACCAGCCTCAATGAACCAAGAGCCAGCCTCAATTAACCCCACACCAGCCTTACTGAACCCCGAGCCTATCTCACTGAACCCTGAGCCAACCTCAATGAACCCAACATGAGCCTCAATGTACCCCAGCCCAGGACTGAACCCCGAGCTAGCCTCAATGAACCCAACGCCAGCCTCAAACGACCACGAGACAGCCTCAATGAACCCCAAGTCAGCCTCACCGAACCCCAAGTCAGCCTCACTGAACCCTGAACCAGCCTCAATTAACCCCAAGCCAGCCTCAAAGGACCCCGAGCCAGCATCAATGGACCCCGTGCCAGCCTCAAAGAACCCCACACCAGCCTCACAGAACCCCAAGCCAGTTGCACTGAACCCCGAGCCAGCCTCAATTAACCCAACATGAGCCTCAATATACCCCCTTCCAGCACTGAACACCGAGCTAGCCTCAATAAACCCCACGCCACCCTCAAAGGACAACGAGCCAGCCTCCCTGAACCCTGAGCCAGCCTCTCTGAACCCCAATTAAGGCTCAATGAGCCCTGAGCCAGCCTCAATGAACCCCAATGCCAGCCTCAAGGGACCCAGAGCCAGCCTCAATGAACCCCATGCCAGCCTCAATGAACCCAAAGTCAGTCTCAATGGCCCATGAGCCAGCCTTAATGAACCCCAGGCCAGCACCGAACCCCGAGCCAGCCTCACTGAACCCAACGCGAGCCTCAATGAACGCAGGTCCAGCACTGAACCCTGAGTCAGTCTCAATGAACCCAGAGTCAGCCTCAATGAACCCCACTCCAGCCTCACTAAATCCCGAGCCAGCCTCAATTAACCCAGAGCCCGCCTCACAGGACCCAGAGCCCGCCTCAATAGACATGACTCCAGCCTCACTGAACCCTGAGCCAACCTCAACGAACCTGCAGCAACCTCAATAGACCATGAGTGAGCCTCAATGAATCCAGTCATCCTCAACTCCTCTTGGCTCCTGTGTTCTTCCCCCTCACCTCCTGAGTCCTCTGTTCTTCCCCACTCCTCTGTTGTTCCCCTGCTCGTCTTGACTCCTCTTTTCATCCCCCACTCCTCCTGGCTCCTCTGTTCTCCCCAGCTCCTCCTCGCCCCACTCCTCCTGGCTCCTCTGTTTTCCCCGCTCCTTCTGGCTCCTCTGTTCTTCCCCCGCTCCTCCTGCCTCCTCTGTTCTTCCCCTGCTCCTCCTAGCTCCTCTGTTCCTCCCCCACTCCTCCTGGCTCCTCTGTTCTTCCCCTGCTCCTCCTGGCTCCTCTGTTCTTCCCCTGCTCCTCCTGGCTCCTCTGTTCTTCCCCTGCTCCTCCTAGCTCCTCTGTTCCTCCCCCACTCCTCCTGGCTCCTCTATTCTTCCTCCGCTCCTCCTGGCTCCTCTGTTCTTCCCCCGCTCCTCCTGGCTCCTCTGTTCTTCCCTCGCTCCTCCTGGCTCCTCTGTTCTTCCCCCGCTCCTCCTGCCTCCTCTGTTCTTCCCCTGCTCCTCCTAGCTCCTCTGTTCCTCCCCCACTCCTCCTGGCTCCTCTGTTCTTCCCCTGCTCCTCCTGGCTCCTCTGTTCCTCCCCCGCTCCTCCTGGCTCCTCTGTTCTTCCTACTGAGTGGCCTGGACCCTGATAGGTGACTAGGACTGCAACCTGCACTACAGAGAGAAGTGTTTTGGA
The DNA here is from genome assembly GCF_964204655.1 of Triturus cristatus. Lineage (NCBI taxonomy): Eukaryota > Metazoa > Chordata > Amphibia > Caudata > Salamandridae > Triturus > Triturus cristatus. The sequence goes on from NC_140594.1 coordinate 1,155,016,345, forward strand.
TCAAGAAATTACAGACCATGATGCCACATGGTCTCAATGACAAATTGGAGATGGCCTATTTTCTTTAGAAATACGTATTAATGATCTGAAGTATCACTAAGGGATCCACATGTGGTACCACACCACATTACTGCCGTTCTCATGAGGAGACTCACTGAGATTTACACTAACACCTAGTAATTTACATCAGAACCACACATTTCCATTAGACCCACAATAGTATAATACACAATAAGAGGAGTTTTCATATGAATGGTTATTCCACTGTTTATATTTGTATTTCATATAATTTTTTAAGAATACAATTGTAGTTACCAAGGTTATTTTCACCATGCATTCATTTTAAATGTGATTATGTCTATGTAAGACCTGGGGTCACCAAGCCCTAAGGGGGTAACGTAACTCGAGCGGCTGGGCACCCAAAGGCTTATATGTAAAGCGACCATACAACACACACATCCTCTGAAGCAGGAAACGCACACAATAAGGGACGCCACACTGTAGGGTTTATGCAAACAACTCAAGTTTATCTAAGCAGTTAGACGTAAATGCAGTTCATTAGATGTAAATGCAGTTCATTAGATGTAAATGCAGTTCATTAGATGTAAATGGCCTTCTCCACATAGGTTAGCATCTGTTTCACCAATATTACATAACGGTGTTGTAGGCAGTACCTGGTGACCTCAGCGCTATATTCACCAGCAATTCCCCCTGAGGCCCTAGGCCACCCTCGTATACCTTAACATCCGTTGTACGGACTGGGAATCGTAGCGCCACACCTGGGGACTAGTAGGGGCTCAGTTCCGACTTTGCGGGCTTACCGCCCCCCTGGTACCCTTAGCGCCTCAGTGGGCGGTTACTACTCGCACCAGTTAGGCCTTGTACACTTTTGAACAGCGCTCAAGAACCCAGCGCTACTCGTGATAATTGCGCATTGAATCCTTGTGAGCAGAGCCTATAAACCTAGCGCTACTCGTAATAACTAAGCATTGAACACTTCGGAGCAGAGCCTGCGAACATAGCGCTACTCGTAATAATTGAGCATTGAACACTTCGGAGCAGAGCCTACCAACATAGCGTTACTCGTAATAATTGAGCATTGAACACTTCAGAGCAGAGCCTACCAATATAGCGTTACTCGTAATAATTGAGCATTGAACACTTCGGAGCAAAGCCTACCAACACAGCGTTACTCGTAATAATTGAGCATTGAACACTTCGGGGCAAAGCCTACCAACACAGCGTTACTCGTAATAATTGAGCATTAAACACTTCGGAGCAGTGCCTACCAACATAGCGTTACTCGTAATAGGCAAGCATCCGGCCCTTCTGTGCGGTTTGTGGGGCACGGCACTACTCGTACTAAGCAAGCCTCCAGTACTTCTGTGCAGTTCGTAGGGCACAACGCTACTTGACAGTCTTGGAGGAGAGGGGCAATCCCTCGGAGGGGTGTCAAAGTCTTTGGTGAACGGGGGGGAACTCCCACGGAGGGGGAATCCGGGTGTCGGGGTGCGGTGCCGCTCCCGGTCTGTAGGGGGCGCACCGGGTCCGTCCCAAGCCTCCCGGCTTACCTTGATCTCGAAGTCTGGAGGCGGCCAACCCAGCTCCGGACTCCGCAGTAGATCCTTCCGCGACGGGGGCAGGCCACGGCCTCACACACCTCCGCATGCAGCTGCAATGGCAGCGACGGGGCCCCGGGCTTCTCCGCGGGCCACGCTGTGGTGATGGTGCACACTTCAGGCTTCCGGGCCGCGGCGGTGAGCGCGCTCTGGTCCCCGCACACAAAGGGGGGGGTGGGGTCAAATTAAGCGGGAGAGCTCCGCGCTCAACGGGGATTGATGCAGGGGATCCCAGGCCAGGTCAGGGAGCGCAGGGGTCTCAGCGCTAGTACCTGGGTGATCCCCAGCCGTTCCGCAATCAGCTTTAGCATAAAGTTCCAGTGTTCAGGTTCGACATGAAGTCTCAGCATTCAGGTTCAGCATGCCGTCATGACAGGAGGTTTCAGCATTCCGTTTCTGCATTCAGGGGTGACCTGAAGTCCTGATGGCGCAGATGTTTCCGGCGCCCATGGGGGGTTCTGTTCCTGGGGGGTAGGGATTGAGTTGGCAACTAGGTCCTTCCTAGTCAGGCTGGGCAGAGGGTCCCTGGGTCCTCCTACTGCTGGGCAAGATCAGTGGGCTTTACAGGATCCCTCACTCACTTAAGAGGCAGCACCTAAATCCTGTCACTCTCAGAGGCATAAGTCCCTGGCTAGGCCCTACCGCCTAAAACTCCTGCGTGGATTTTCCAGCTCTGCTCTACCCCAATGGCCAACTGACTAGAAAAAGTTCCCTCCCTCACTTAAGTAGCCCCAGGTCAGGTGACCTCTATCCAAGGCGGCAAAAGTAAAAACCACACCTCCCTTCTAGAAGGTTCCAGCACATTCCAGGAGCTTCCCCATTCTACCTATGGGACAAAAAGGCGGGCTGGTGTCGCAACATTGTTGTGGGGTTCCAGCCAGCTCCTGGCAGCTAGGGTGCTACTAATGAAGACCACTCTGCAGTAGCAGGGGCCTGTGGCAGTCATCTTGGGAGAAGGGAGCACCTACACCTTAACACTGGTTGGCAATGAAAAGGCACCCGGAGACCTAAGTCCAACATAAAAATGAGGGTGGAAAAAATGAGGCACGATCCAAAATAGAGGGGGAGACCACCCTAGGGCTGACAGGTCTAACAGTCTAATTTTGAATTACAATGATTTCTTTTGTAATCAATATAAACAGTGACTGTTTAACACACTCGCTACAAATTGCATGATGGGCATTCACACACAATAAGCACTCTGTTGCTTGGTTTTTTCATGGGGATTTAATTTAATTTTCAATATTTAATTTGATTATATCCGCGTTCGTTGTTATCTTTACGCGTAACTAGGACGATTCAGCATACAGCGTTCTAGATTGTCGAACTACGTCACCGCGTTTATGTTTTCACTAGCGAGTTCAGTTGAGTCCGTCTTTAGTGTTTAATATTTTTAGAATACGTCATCGCGCCTACGTTGATATCAGGAAGTTTAATCTCAGTTCAGACCTACGAACGCTACACGCTAACTTCACACAGCCTACCGCGGGACTTGCTGCTTGAACACCGTGGTAAGCAGCATTTACGCTTCGTTCTTTTCGGCGGAATAATTTAGTTCACATTGTGATCCCATGTCCAGTGGTCATATTTTTTAACCAAGCGCTTACGTTTGGCAGGTGATACGGAGCATCTTCATTCCTTGAAGGGGCCCTTAGGCAGTCCTGAAACGTTCCACTCAGACGGTCGTATTCACACACATTGGGGGCAGATTTATCACGCCCTGCGCCTCATTTACGCCGCCGTTGCGTCACTTTTGTGACGCAGCGGCGGCGCAAATCCTGCGCCATGCTGCGGGGTAGTTACATCGTGACGCATCTGGGAGATACGTCACGTTGTAAAGCCCTGTGCCAGCAGTAGGCGTACCTGTGCAGGGGGGGGGCGTTCCGTCGCAGGAACACCTCCTAAAAGTGGCTGAGTGAAATCTACAAGATTTCACTCAGTCACTTTTGAGCCCATGCTGCGTCAAAACCCTGCGCCTGCTTGAAGCAGGCGTAAGGATTGACGCAGCATTGTGAAGATAGGTCCCCCCAAAGCATTGCTGGAGCTGCAACGCGCTTGCGACGCAACTCCAGCAATGCGCCACTTTTACGGCACAGATGCGTCACGCATCTGTGCCGTTTTTGCCCCATGGTGCGCCGCATTGTAAATGCGGCGCATCCATGGTGGCGGAGCCGTGGCGCACAATAAATGGCGCATCCCTGCTGATATGCAGGGATGCGCCAGTTATTATAATTCTGCCCCATTGTGTCTAATTCCAAGGTGAGCCTCGTTTAAATGTATTGGTTAGTTTTGAGTATTCCAGTTATCAGAAACAGTTTACAAATCAGATATTTTTGAATCTTCAGGTGCCCTACATTGCTGGGTACGAGATTGAATTGTGATTACTACTACACGCACAGTTGGCAGGTATGTGCTAGTTAACCCTAATATATTATTGTGAGACTCCTTGTGATCACTCTGTGGTTCTGGGGTGCTATAGCTTTTTTCCATAGCGTTGGGTCTTTTTCCATAGTGCTTGGAACTTGTGGAATCTAGATCGCAAGCGTCGTGAAAGTCAGGTATTATTATCAATTTTATTTAGTTTAACCACCGTGGTGAGGGGAGCACGATGTATTCACATACCATACTAGTGTTCAACACCATATCTGATCCCAGGTGTGCATCCTTTGAAATTGGTCCCTTTTTCTTCTTACAGAATACCCCTGACGAAGGGACCCAGCATCCCGAAATGCATCGGGTGTCGCAATAATCTCGTTTTGTACAGAGAATATGTAATTTTGATAATCTTGGCTTGTTAATGGAAATAATTGAAAAGCATGAAATTGCATGAATATTGAAATGTATATTTTGTTTATATTTCATCGGAAATTGTTTTGATTAAAAACTGAATTGAATGTAAGAACGTTTATTTGCTGTGCAGGTTCAGTCCTAGTCACTTCTCAGGGTCTAGGCCCCTCAGAAGCTTCTACATATATGCTCCGCAGGCACATTTGCAACACGGCACGCGTAACGCAACACACTGATTTAGGTTTCATAAAAAAGTGTGCGCTCATCACCCACATTTATATTTGATTCCTCTGTTCTTCCTACACACCTCCTGGCTCCTCCATTCTTCCCCGACTCCTCCTGGCTTCTCTGTTCTTCCCCCGCTCCTCTGTTCTTCCCCTGCTCGTCCTGACTCCTCTTTTCATCCCCCACTCCTCCTGGCTCCTCTGTCCTTCCCCCGTCCCTCCTGGATCCTCTGTTCTTCCCCCACTCCTCCTGTCTCCTCTGTTCTTCCTCCACTCCTCCTGGCTCCTCTGTTCTCCCCCCACTTCTCCTGGCTCCTCTGTTCTTCCCCCGCTCCTCCTACCTCCTCTGTTCTTCCTCCGCTCCTCCTGGCTCCTCTGTTCTTCCCTCGCTCCTCCTAGCTCCTCTGTTCTTCCCCCGCTCCTCCTGGCTCCTCTGTTCTTCCTCTGCTCCTCCTGGCTCCTCTGTTCTTCCCCCGCTCCTCCTGGCTCCTCTGTTCTTCCCTCGCTCCTCCTAGCTCCTCTGTTCTTCCCCCGCTCCTCCTGGCTCCTCTGTTCTTCCTCCGCTCCTCCTGGCTCCTCTGTTCTTCCCTCGCTCCTCCTAGCTCCTCTGTTCTTCCCCCACTCCTCCTGGATCCTCTGTTCTTCCCTCGCTCCTCCTAGCTCCTCTGTTCTTCCCCCGCTCGTCCTGACTCATCTGTTCTTCCCTCGCTCCTCCTACCTCCTCTGTTCTTCCCCCACTCCTCCTGGCTCCTCTGTTCTTCCTCTGCTCCTCCTGGCTCCTCTGTTCTTCCCTCGCTCCTCCTAGCTCCTCTGTTCTTCCCCCGCTCCTCCTACCTCCTCTGTTCTTCCCCCACTCCTCCTGGATCCTCTGTTTTTCCCCCGCTCCTCCTGACTCATCTGTTCTTCCCCCGCTCCTCCTAGCTCCTCTGTTCTTCCCCCGCTCCTCCTGACTCATCTGTTCTTCCCCCGCTCCTCCTACCTCCTCTGTTCTTCCCCCACTCCTCCTGGCTCCTCTGTTCTTCCCCCGCTCCTCCTACCTCCTCTGTTCTTCCCCCACTCCTCCTGGCTCCTCTGTTCTTCCTCCGCTCCTCCTGTCTCCTCTGTTCTTCCCTCGCTCCTCCTAGCTCCTCTGTTCTTCCCCCACTCCTCCTGGCTCCTCTGTTCTTCCTCCGCTCCTCCTGGCTCCTCTGTTCTTCCTCCACTCCTCCTGGCTCCTCTGTTCTTCCCTCGCTCCTCCTGGCTCCTCTGTTCTTCCCCCGCTCCTCCTGGCTCCTCTGTTCTTCCCCCGCTCCTCCTGACTCATCTGTTCTTCCTCTGCTCCTCCTGGCTCCTCTGTTCTTCCCTCCCTCCTCCTAGCTCCTCTGTTCTTCCCCCGCTCCTCCTACCTCCTCTGTTCTTACCCCCACTCCTCCTGGATCCTCTGTTTTTCCCCCGCTCCTCCTGACTCATCTGTTCTTCCCCCGCTTCTCCTAGCTCCTCTGTTCTTCCCCCGCTCCTCCTGACTCATCTGTTCTTCCCCCGCTCCTCCTACCTCCTCTGTTCTTCCCCCACTCCTCCTGGCTCCTCTGTTCTTCCCCCGCTCCTCCTGGCTCATCTGTTCTTCCCCCGCTCCTCCTGACTCCTATGTTCTTCCCCCGCTCCTCCTGGCTCCTCTGTTCTTCCCCCGCTCCTCCTGGCTCATCTGTTCTTCCCCCGCTCCTCCTGGCTCCTCTGTTCTTCCCACGCTCCTCCTAGCTCCTCTGTTCCTCCCCCACTCCTCCTACCTCCTCTGTTCTTCCCCCACTCCTCCTGGCTCCTCTGTTCTTCCTCCGCTCCTCCTGGCTCCTCTGTTCCTCCCCCGCTCCTCCTGGCTCCCCTGTTCTTCCCCTGCTCCTCCTACCTCCTCTGTTCTTCCCCCACTCCTCCTGGCTCCTCTGTTCTTCCCTCGCTCCTCCTACCTCCTCTGTTCTTCCCCCGCTCCTCCTGACTCATCTGTTCTTTCCCCGCTCCTCCTGGCTCCTCTGTTCTTCCTCCGCACCTCCTGGCTCCTCTGTTCTTCCCTCGCTCCTCCTAGCTCCTCTGTTCTTCCCCAGCTCCTCCTGGCTCCTCTGTTCCTCCCCCACTCCTCCTGGCTCCCCTGTTATTCCCCTGCTCCTCCTGGCTCCGCTGTTCTTCCTCCGCTCCTCCTGGCTCCTCTGTTCTTCCCTCGCTCCTCCTAGCTCCTCTGTTCTTCCCCCGCTCCTCCTGGCTCCTCTGTTCCTCCCCCGCTCCTCCTGGCTCCTCTGTTCTTCCCCCGCTCCTCCTGGCTCCTCTGTTCTTCCTCCGCTCCTCCTAGCTCCTCTGTTGTTCCCCCGCTCCTCCTGACTCATCTGTTCTTCCCCCGCTCCTCCTGACTCCTCTGTTCTTCCCCCACTCCTCCTGGCTCCTCTGTTCTTCCTCTGCTCCTCCTGGCTCCTCTGTTCTTCCCTCGCTCCTCCTAGCTCCTCTGTTCTTCCCCCGCTCCTCCTACCTCCTCTGTTCTTCCCCCACTCCTCCTGGATCCTCTGTTTTTCCCCCGCTCCTCCTGACTCATCTGTTCTTCCCCCGCTCCTCCTAGCTCCTCTGTTCTTCCCCCACTCCTCCTGACTCATCTGTTCTTCCCCCGCTCCTCCTACCTCCTCTGTTCTTCCCCCACTCCTCCTGGCTCCTCTGTTCTTCCCCCGCTCCTCCTACCTCCTCTGTTCTTCCCCCACTCCTCCTGGCTCCTCTGTTCTTCCTCCGCTCCTCCTGTCTCCTCTGTTCTTCCCTCGCTCCTCCTAGCTCCTCTGTTCTTCCCCCACTCCTCCTGGCTCCTCTGTTCTTCCTCCGCTCCTCCTGGCTCCTCTGTTCTTCCTCCACTCCTCCTGGCTCCTCTGTTCTTCCCTCGCTCCTCCTGGCTCCTCTGTTTTTTCCCCGCTCCTCCTGGCTCCTCTGTTCTTCCCCCGCTCCTCCTGACTCATCTGTTCTTCCTCTGCTCCTCCTGGCTCCTCTGTTCTTCCCTCGCTCCTCCTAGCTCCTCTGTTCTTCCCCCGCTCCTCCTACCTCCTCTGTTCTTCCCCCACTCCTCCTGGATCCTCTGTTTTTCCCCCGCTCCTCCTGACTCATCTGTTCTTCCCCCGCTCCTCCTAGCTCCTCTGTTCTTCCCCCGCTCCTCCTGACTCATCGGTTCTTCCCCCGCTCCTCCTACCTCCTCTGTTCTTCCCCCACTCCTCCTGGCTCCTCTGTTCTTCCTCCGCTCCTCCTACCTCCTCTGTTCTTCCCCCACTCCTCCTGGCTCCTCTGTTCTTCCTCCGCTCCTCCTGTCTCCTCTGTTCTTCCCTCGCTCCTCCTAGCTCCTCTGTTCTTCCCCCACTCCTCCTGGCTCCTCTGTTCTTCCTCCGCTCCTCCTGGCTCCTCTGTTCTTCCCTCGCTCCTCCTGGCTCCTCTGTTCTTCCCCCGCTCCTCCTGGCTCCTCTGTTCTTCCCCCACTCCTCCTGACTCATCTGTTCTTCCCCCGCTCCTCCTACCTCCTCTGTTCTTCCCCCACTCCTCCTGACTCATCTGTTCTTCCCCCGCTCCTCCTACCTCCTCTGTTCTTCCCCCACTCCTCCTGGCTCCTCTGGTCTTCCCTCGCTCCTCCTGGATCCTCTGTTTTTCCCCTGCTCCTCCTGACTCATCTGTTCTTCCCCCGCTCCTCCTACCTCCTCTGTTCTTCCCCCACTCCTCCTGGCTCCTCTGTTCTTCCCCCGCTCCTCCTACCTCCTCTTTTCTTCCCCCGCTCCTCCTGACTCATCTGTTCTTCCCCCTCTCCTCCTACCTCCTCTGTTCTTCCCCCACTCCTCCTGGCTCCTCTGTTCTTCCTCCGCTCCTCCTGGCTCCTCTGTTCTTCCCCCGCTCCTCCTGACTTATCTGTTCTTCCCCCGCTCCTCCTACCTCCTCTGTTCTTCCCCACTCCTCCTACCTCCTCTGTTCTTCCCCCGCTCCTCCTACCTCCTCTGTTCTTCCCCCACTCCTCCTACCTCCTCTGTTCTTCCCCCGCTCCTCCTGACTCATCTGTTCTTCCCCCGCTCCTCCTACCTCCTCTGTTCTTCCCCCACTCCTCCTGGCTCCTCTGTTCTTCCCCCGCTCCTCCTGGCTCATCTGTTCTTCCCCCGCTCCTCCTGACTCCTCTGTTCTTCCCCCGCTCCTCCTGGCTCCTCTGTTCTTCCTCCGCTCCTCCTGGCTCCTCTGTTCTTCCCCCGCTCCTCCTGACTTATCTGTTCTTCCCCCGCTCCTCCTACCTCCTCTGTTCTTGCCCACTCCTCCTACCTCCTCTGTTCTTCCCCCGCTCCTCCTACCTCCTCTGTTCTTCCCCCACTCCTCCTACCTCCTCTGTTCTTCCCCCGCTCCTCCTGACTCATCTGTTCTTCCCCCGCTCCTCCTACCTCCTCTGTTCTTCCCCCACTCCTCCTGGCTCCTCTGTTCTTCCCCCGCTCCTCCTGGCTCATCTGTTCTTCCCCCGCTCCTCCTGACTCCTCTGTTCTTCCCCCGCTCCTCCTGGCTCCTCTGTTCTTCCCCCGTTCCTCCTGGCTCATCTGTTCTTCCCCCGCTCCTCCTGACTCCTCTGTTCTTCCCACGCTCCTCCTAGCTCCTCTGTTCCTCCCCCACTCCTCCTACCTCCTCTGTTCTTCCCCCACTCCTCCTGGCTCCTCTGTTCTTCCCCCACTCCTCCTGGCTCCTCTGTTCTTCCTCCGCTCCTCCTGGCTCCTCTGTTCCTCCCCCGCTCCTCCTGGCTCCCCTGTTCTTCCCCTGCTCCTCCTACCTCCTCTGTTCTTCCCCCACTCCTCCTGGCTCCTCTGTTCTTCCCTCGCTCCTCCTACCTCCTCTGTTCTTCCCCCGCTCCTCCTGACTCATCTGTTCTTCCCCCGCTCCTCCTGGCTCCTCTGTTCTTCCTCCGCACCTCCTGGCTCCTCTGTTCTTCCCTCGCTCCTCCTAGCTCCTCTGTTCTTCCCCCGCTCCTCCTGGCTCCTCTGTTCCTCCCCCACTCCTCCTGGCTCCCCTGTTATTCCCCTGCTCCTCCTGGCTCCGCTGTTCTTCCTCCGCTCCTCCTGGCTCCTCTGTTCTTCCCTCGCTCCTCCTAGCTCCTCTGTTCTTCCCCCGCTCCTCCTGGCTCCTCTGTTCCTCCCCCGCTCCTCCTGGCTCCTCTGTTCTTCCCCCGCTCCTCCTGGCTCCTCTGTTCTTCCTCCGCTCCTCCTAGCTCCTCTGTTGTTCCCCCGCTCCTCCTGACTCATCTGTTCTTCCCCCGCTCCTCCTGACTCCTCTGTTCTTCCCCCACTCCTCCTGGCTCCTCTGTTCTTCCTCTGCTCCTCCTGGCTCCTCTGTTCTTCCCTCGCTCCTCCTAGCTCCTCTGTTCTTCCCCCGCTCCTCCTACCTCCTCTGTTCTTCCCCCACTCCTCCTGGATCCTCTGTTTTTCCCCCGCTCCTCCTGACTCATCTGTTCTTCCCCCGCTACTCCTAGCTCCTCTGTTCTTCCCCCACTCCTCCTGACTCATCTGTTCTTCCCCCGCTCCTCCTACCTCCTCTGTTCTTCCCCCACTCCTCCTGGCTCCTCTGTTCTTCCCCCGCTCCTCCTACCTCCTCTGTTCTTCCCCCACTCCTCCTGGCTCCTCTGTTCTTCCTCCGCTCCTCCTGTCTCCTCTGTTCTTCCCTCGCTCCTCCTAGCTCCTCTGTTCTTCCCCCACTCCTCCTGGCTCCTCTGTTCTTCCTCCGCTCCTCCTGGCTCCTCTGTTCTTCCTCCACTCCTCCTGGCTCCTCTGTTCTTCCCTCGCTCCTCCTGGCTCCTCTGTTCTTTCCCCGCTCCTCCTGGCTCCTCTGTTCTTCCCCCGCTCCTCCTGACTCATCTGTTCTTCCTCTGCTCCTCCTGGCTCCTCTGTTCTTCCCTCGCTCCTCCTAGCTCCTCTGTTCTTCCCCCGCTCCTCCTACCTCCTCTGTTCTTCCCCCACTCCTCCTGGATCTTCTGTTTTTCCCCCGCTCCTCCTGACTCATCTGTTCTTCCCCCGCTCCTCCTAGCTCCTCTGTTCTTCCCCCGCTCCTCCTGACTCATCTGTTCTTCCCCCGCTCCTCCTACCTCCTCTGTTCTTCCCCCACTCCTCCTGGCTCCTCTGTTCTTCCTCCGCTCCTCCTTCCTCCTCTGTTCTTCCCCCACTCCTCCTGGCTCCTCTGTTCTTCCTCCGCTCCTCCTGTCTCCTCTGTTCTTCCCTCGCTCCTCCTAGCTCCTCTGTTCTTCCCCCACTCCTCCTGGCTCCTCTGTTCTTCCTCCGCTCCTCCTGGCTCCTCTGTTCTTCCCTCGCTCCTCCTGGCTCCTCTGTTCTTCCCCCGCTCCTCCTGGCTCCTCTGTTCTTCCCCCACTCCTCCTGACTCATCTGTTCTTCCCCCGCTCCTCCTACCTCCTCTGTTCTTCCCCCACTCCTCCTGACTCATCTGTTCTTCCCCCGCTCCTCCTACCTCCTCTGTTCTTCCCCCACTCCTCCTGGCTCCTCTGGTCTTCCCTCGCTCCTCCTGGATCCTCTGTTTTTCCCCTGCTCCTCCTGACTCATCTGTTCTTCCCCCGCTCCTCCTACCTCCTCTGTTCTTCCCCCACTCCTCCTGGCTCCTCTGTTCTTCCCCCGCTCCTCCTACCTCCTCTGTTCTTCCCCCGCTCCTCCTGACTCATCTGTTCTTCCCCCTCTCCTCCTACCTCCTCTTTTCTTCCCCCACTCCTCCTGGCTCCTCTGTTCTTCCTCCGCTCCTCCTGGCTCCTCTGTTCTTCCCCCGCTCCTCCTGACTTATCTGTTCTTCCCCCGCTCCTCCTACCTCCTCTGTTCTTCCCCACTCCTCCTACCTCCTCTGTTCTTCCCCCGCTCCTCCTACCTCCTCTGTTCTTCCCCCACTCCTCCTACCTCCTCTGTTCTTCCCTCGCTCCTCCTAGCTCCTCTGTTCTTCCCCCACTCCTCCTGGCTCCTCTGTTCTTCCTCCGCTCCTCCTGGCTCCTCTGTTCTTCCCCCGCTCCTCCTGGCTCCTCTGTTCTTCCCCCACTCCTCCTGACTCATCTGTTCTTCCCCCGCTCCTCCTACCTCCTCTGTTCTTCCCCCACTCCTCCTGACTCATCTGTTCTTCCCCCGCTCCTCCTACCTCCTCTGTTCTTCCCCCACTCCTCCTGGCTCCTCTGGTCTTCCCTCGCTCCTCCTGGATCCTCTGTTTTTCCCCTGCTCCTCCTGACTCATCTGTTCTTCCCCCGCTCCTCCTACCTCCTCTGTTCTTCCCCCACTCCTCCTGGCTCCTCTGTTCTTCCCCCGCTCCTCCTACCTCCTCTGTTCTTCCCCCGCTCCTCCTGACTCATCTGTTCTTCCCCCTCTCCTCCTACCTCCTCTGTTCTTCCCCCACTCCTCCTGGCTCCTCTGTTCTTCCTCCGCTCCTCCTGGCTCCTCTGTTCTTCCCCCGCTCCTCCTGACTTATCTGTTCTTCCCCCGCTCCTCCTACCTCCTCTGTTCTTCCCCACTCCTCCTACCTCCTCTGTTCTTCCCCCGCTCCTCCTACCTCCTCTGTTCTTCCCCCACTCCTCCTACCTCCTCTGTTCTTCCCCCGCTCCTCCTGACTCCTCTGTTCTTCCCCCGCTCCTCCTACCTCCTCTGTTCTTCCCCCACTCCTCCTGGCTCCTCTGTTCTTCCCCCGCTCCTCCTGGCTCATCTGTTCTTCCCCCGCTCCTCCTGACTCCTCTGTTCTTCCCCCGCTCCTCCTGGCTCCTCTGTTCTTCCCCCGCTCCTCCTGGCTCATCTGTTCTTCCCCCGCTCCTCCTGACTCCTCTGTTCTTCCCACGCTCCTCCTAGCTCCTCTGTTCCTCCCCCACTCCTCCTACCTCCTCTGTTCTTCCCCCACTCCTCCTGGCTCCTCTGTTCTTCCCCCACTCCTCCTGGCTCCTCTGTTCTTCCTCCGCTCCTCCTGGCTCCTCTGTTCCTCCCCCGCTCCTCCTGGCTCCCCTGTTCTTCCCCTGCTCCTCCTACCTCCTCTGTTCTTCCCCCACTCCTCCTGGCTCCTCTGTTCTTCCCTCGCTCCTCCTACCTCCTCTGTTCTTCCCCCGCTCCTCCTGACTCATCTGTTCTTCCCCCGCTCCTCCTGGCTCCTCTGTTCTTCCTCCACTCCTCCTGGCTCCTCTGTTCTTCCTCCGCTCCTCCTGGATCCTCTGTTCCTCCCCCGCTCCTCCTGGCTCCCCTGTTCTTCCCCTGCTCCTCCTACCTCCTCTGTTCTTCCCCCACTCCTCCTGGCTCCTCTGTTCTTCCCTCGCTCCTCCTACCTCCTCTGTTCTTCCCCCGCTCCTCCTGACTCATCTGTTCTTCCCCCGCTCCTCCTGGCTCCTCTGTTCGTCCTCCGCACCTCCTGGCTCCTCTGTTCTTCCCTCGCTCCTCCTAGCTCCTCTGTTCTTCCCCCGCTCCTCCTGGCTCCTCTGTTCCTCCCCCGCTCCTCCTGGCTCCCCTGTTATTCCCCTGCTCCTCCTGGCTCCGCTGTTCTTCCTCCGCTCCTCCTGGCTCCTCTGTTCTTCCCTCGCTCCTCCTAGCTCCTCTGTTCTTCCCCCGCTCCTCCTGGCTCCTCTGTTCCTCCCCCGCTCCTCCTGGCTCCTCTGTTCTTCCCCCGCTCCTCCTGGCTCCTCTGTTCTTCGTCCGCTCCTCCTAGCTCCTCTGTTGTTCCCCCGCTCCTCCTGACTCATCTGTTCTTCCCCCGCTCCTCCTGACTCCTCTGTTCTTCCCCCACTCCTCCTGGCTCCTCTGTTCTTCCTCTGCTCCTCCTGGCTCCTCTGTTCTTCCCTCGCTCCTCCTAGCTCCTCTGTTCTTCCCCCGCTCCTCCTACCTCCTCTGTTCTTCCCCCACTCCTCCTGGATCCTCTGTTTTTCCCCCGCTCCTCCTGACTCATCTGTTCTTCCCCCGCTCCTCCTAGCTCCTCTGTTCTTCCCCCGCTCCTCCTGACTCATCTGTTCTTCCCCCGCTCCTCCTACCTCCTCTGTTCTTCCCCCACTCCTCCTGGCTCCTCTGTTCTTCCCCCGCTCCTCCTACCTCCTCTGTTCTTCCCCCACTCCTCCTGGCTCCTCTGTTCTTCCTCCGCTCCTCCTGTCTCCTCTGTTCTTCCCTCGCTCCTCCTAGCTCCTCTGTTCTTCCCCCACTCCTCCTGGCTCCTCTGTTCTTCCTCCGCTCCTCCTGGCTCCTCTGTTCTTCCTCCACTCCTCCTGGCTCCTCTGTTCTTCCCTCGCTCCTCCTGGCTCCTCTGTTCTTCCCCCGCTCCTCCTGGCTCCTCTGTTCTTCCCCCGCTCCTCCTGACTCATCTGTTCTTCCTCTGCTCCTCCTGGCTCCTCTGTTCTTCCCTCGCTCCTCCTAGCTCCTCTGTTCTTCCCCCGCTCCTCCTACCTCCTCTGTTCTTCCCCCACTCCTCCTGGATCCTCTGTTTTTCCCCCACTCCTCCTGACTCATCTGTTCTTCCCCCGCTCCTCCTAGCTCCTCTGTTCTTCCCCCGCTCCTCCTGACTCATCTGTTCTTCCCCCGCTCCTCCTACCTCCTCTGTTCTTCCCCCACTCCTCCTGACTCCTCTGTTCTTCCTCCGCTCCTCCTACCTCCTCTGTTCTTCCCCCACTCCTCCTGGCTCCTCTGTTCTTCCTCCGCTCCTCCTGTCTCCTCTGTTCTTCCCTCGCTCCTCCTAGCTCCTCTGTTCTTCCCCCACTCCTCCTGGCTCCTCTGTTCTTCCTCCGCTCCTCCTGGCTCCTCTGTTCTTCCCTCGCTCCTCCTGGCTCCTCTGTTCTTCCCCCGCTCCTCCTGGCTCCTCTGTTCTTCCCCCGCTCCTCCTGACTCATCTGTTCTTCCCCCGCTCCTCCTACCTCCTCTGTTCTTCCCCCACTCCTCCTGACTCATCTGTTCTTCCCCCGCTCCTCCTACCTCCTCTGTTCTTCCCCCACTCCTCCTGGCTCCTCTGGTCTTCCCTCGCTCCTCCTGGATCCTCTGTTTTCCCCCGCTCCTCCTGACTCATCTGTTCTTCCCCCGCTCCTCCTACCTCCTCTGTTCTTCCCCCACTCCTCCTGGCTCCTCTGTTCTTCCCCCGCTCCTCCTACCTCCTCTGTTCTTCCCCCGCTCCTCCTGACTCATCTGTTCTTCCCCCTCTCCTCCTACCTCCTCTGTTCTTCCCCCACTCCTCCTGGCTCCTCTGTTCTTCCTCCGCTCCTCCTGGCTCCTCTGTTCTTCCCCCGCTCCTCCTGACTTATCTGTTCTTCCCCCGCTCCTCCTACCTCCTCTGTTCTTCCCCACTCCTCCTACCTCCTCTGTTCTTCCCCCGCTCCTCCTACCTCCTCTGTTCTTCCCCCACTCCTCCTACCTCCTCTGTTCTTCCCCCGCTCCTCCTGACTCATCTGTTCTTCCCCCGCTCCTCCTACCTCCTCTGTTCTTCCCCCACTCCTCCTGGCTCCTCTGTTCTTCCCCCGCTCCTCCTGGCTCATCTGTTCTTCCCCCGCTCCTCCTGACTCCTCTGTTCTTCCCACGCTCCTCCTAGCTCCTCTGTTCCTCCCCCACTCCTCCTACCTCCTCTGTTCTTCCCCCACTCCTCCTGGCTCCTCTGTTCTTCCCCCACTCCTCCTGGCTCCTCTGTTCTTCCTCCGCTCCTCCTGGCTCCTCTGTTCCTCCCCCGCTCCTCCTGGCTCCCCTGTTCTTCCCCTGCTCCTCCTACCTCCTCTGTTCTTCCTCCACTCCTCCTGGCTCCTCTGTTCTTCCCTCGCTCCTCCTACCTCCTCTGTTCTTCCCCCGCTCCTCCTGACTCATCTGTTCTTCCCCCACTCCTCCTGGCTCCTCTGTTCTTCCTCCGCTCCTCCTGGCTCCTCTGTTCTTCCCTCGCTCCTCCTAGCTCCTCTGTTCTTCCCCCGCTCCTCCTGGCTCCTCTGTTCCTCCCCCGCTCCTCCTGGCTCCCCTGTTCTTCCCCTGCTCCTCCTGGCTCCGCTGTTCTTCCTCCGCTCCTCCTGGCTCCTCTGTTCTTCCCTCGCTCCTCCTAGCTCCTCTGTTCTTCCCCCGCTCCTCCTGGCTCCTCTGTTCCTCCCCCGCTCCTCCTGGCTCCTCTGTTCTTCCCCCGCTCCTCCTGGCTCCTCTGTTCTTCCTCCGCTCCTCCTAGCTCCTCTGTTGCTCCCCCGCTCCTCCTGACTAATCTGTTTTTCCCCGCTCCTCCTGACTCATCTGTTCTTCCCCCGCTCCTCCTGGCTCCTCTGTTCTTCCCCGCTCCTCCTGGCTCCTCTGTTCTTCCCCCGCTCCTCCTGGATCCTCTGTTCTTCCCCCGCTCCTCCTGGCTCCTCTGTTCTTCCTCCGCTCCTCCTACCTCCTCTGTTCTTCCCTCGCTCCTCCTGGCTCTCCTGTTCTTTCCTCTGTTCTTCCCTCGCTCCTCCTGGCTCCTCTGTTCTTTCCTATGTTCTTCCCCCACTCCACCCGGCTCCTCTGTTCTACCCGCGTTCCTCCCGGCTCCTCTGTTCTACCCCCGTTCCTCCTGGCTCCTCTGTTCTTCCCTCGCTCCTTCTACCTCCTCTGTTCTTCCCCCACTCCTCCTGGCTCCTCTGTTCTTCCCCCGTTCCTCCTGCGTCTTCTGCTCTTTCCCCGCTCCTCCCGGCTCCTCTGTCCTTCCCCCGCTCCTACCTCCTCTGTTCTTTCCTCCACTCCTCCCGGCTCCTCTGTCCTTCCCCCACGGCTCCTGACCCTTGTTGATGTATGCTTCCCTCCTGCATCCCAGATCTTCGGATCTGCGGTACTAAAGTGACAGATGGGAGACAAGCTTCCTTGGCCAATAGGATTTGAGTATTATTTGAATTGCTGTATGAAGGGCGTCCGTGGACCCTTATTGTCCAGATAGACAGAGGACTCGGGGACCTCCAGTCTGGCCCAAACCCCCAACCACCCAAAGGAGGTACCAACAAATCTACAGAGAAGATTTGTTGTTGTGGATCAGTTTATTCAAAATTGGTGCATCACACTTGTGAAAGTGAGAAAGTCTTAAAAAAATTTCAACGTGTAAATACACTTGGAACACGAAAGAGTCACCAAACCGAGAAGAAAGTGTCAATGGAATATGTGCAAAACACAACTGGGGAGGGGGACATGCACCAACATCCTGAAGTCAACCCCGCACCAGGGGCCACCTCGCAATGCTGAGCGCCATTGGAGCAACCACCTGCATCCGTGAGGGGGGGTCCCGCACCACTGTACCCTGCCCTCACTATAGGCACTGCCCCCACAAACACCAAGCTCCCCACGCGCTGCGACGAGGTGGGCAGGTGCGCACCCCGTGCCCATCCCCAATGATCTATCAGGGTGCCCTAGCCCACGAGCTGGTGTACATCCTGTGGTTGGCTCCGACTGCAGAACCTTACCCCTTAGTTCTGTGGGGGGGGGGGGGGGACTGCTTCTGGAGGACCCCCGCCCTGCTAACTAGGGGTGGCTCTAGGATTCTAGACCCCGCCACTCTAGACCCCATGTCTAAAGATAGGTTTGGGTGGGAGCAGAGGTGCAACTAGAGACACATTTTAGGGGGGGGCTAAGAAAAAATTCCAGGAGGGGGCTAATTCTTCAAGCAATAGACAGAGTCGAGACGCAGGGGCTCCAAGAAAGGGTGAAAAAACAACAAAGCCTCATTAACAAGCAAATAGTATTTGAAAGACCTGTGAAGTACTCAGTGGAGTTGTGTGTGTGCCCGGGAAGCTGTCTCAACCCGGGCTGCGCAAAACCAAAGGGGATGATGGATGGAGTGTTGAACATTGCAAGCACTCACCCCCAGTCAACTGATCTGGGTTTAATCCATCACCGTTCTTTAGCCCACTCTGCCACCCCAGTTCAGACATGGCCATATGCAAATCAGTCTGACCCTGTGCCTCATGGGAACAGTCTAGCCCGAACTGCCAAGCCATGCCTTCCCTGGACCGGAAACAAGCTTCCTAGGACCGGTTTCTGGCATTTCAGCCGTCTTCAGCCAGGCTTGCTTGAATCCAGTGGCAAAGTGAGCAAGGGACTCACGTCTGAGCATACTCTGCCAACTTATGGCGAACAAAGCAAAAACCAAAGGAAATGATGGACGGAGTGTTGAACATTGCAAGCACTCACCCCCAGTCAACTGATCTGGGTTTAATCCATCACCGTTCTTTAGCCCACTCCGCCACCCCAATTCAGACATGGCCATATGCAAATCAGTCTGACCCTGTGCCTCATGGGAACACTCACTATAGGCACCGTCCCCCAAATACCAAGCTCCCCAGGGGCTGCGACAAGGTGGGTAGGAGCAGCGCACCCCGTGCCAACCACCAATAATCTATCTGTGTGTCCTAGCCCACAAGCTGGTGTACATCCTGTGGTTGGCTCAGGACTGCAGAACCTTACCCCTTAGTGCTGTCCTGCGGGGTGGGACTGCTTCTGAAGCGCCTCCCCCTGCTAACTAGGGGTGACTCTAGGATTCTAAACCCCCCCACTCTAGACCTCAGGCCTAATGAAAGGGTCAGTGGGAGGGTAAATTATCGCCGATCCGCATGCTGCCGTCGCGATGATCAGGTCAGGAGAGAGGCCAAGGCCAAAGGGCAAGGGGTCTTTATACCCCCTTACCACCTCGGTGACGACGCAAGGAATTGACAAGCACTGACGCGCTTCCGGCTGCCCGAACCCCTTATTGCGGTACGCTGCGACCGGAAGCCACAGAACTGG
Source organism: Triturus cristatus (assembly GCF_964204655.1). Taxonomy (NCBI): domain Eukaryota; kingdom Metazoa; phylum Chordata; class Amphibia; order Caudata; family Salamandridae; genus Triturus; species Triturus cristatus. Next base: position 1,155,034,660 of record NC_140594.1, read on the forward strand.
CCAGAGCATCCCTTAGCCAGCACATTGCCGGATCGCAAGGGGCCCGGGCCACGGAGGCCCCGTGACCTAAGCACAGCACCACCCCCCATGCGGGTGGATGGCGGCGCCCTGTCCATTGCACTTCCTAAGATTTCACCACTTCATGTCCGAGCACCTTTTCAAACGATGAATGTTCCAAAACTACTGAACGGATTTACACCAATCCAAGCCAAAGCACTTCCTCGAATAAAGTTTTGCCCCCGTCACAGCCACATCTCCGGCCACCTGAGAGACCTGCACTGGCTCCCTGTCAGCAAGAGGATCACGTTCAGACTCCTCACCCACGCACACGAGGCCCTCCACGACCTGGGCCCCAAGTACCTCAACAACTGCCTGAACTTCTACACTCCCGCCCGCCAGCTACGATCAACCAGCCTCGCCCTCGCCGACGTTCCACGTATCCGCAGAGCCACCACCGGAGGAAGATCCTTCTCCTACCTGGCAGCCAAGACATGGAACTCCCTCCCCATCCACCTCCGGCTAACCCAGGACCATCTCTCCTTCAGGAAGCAACTCAAGACCTGGCTTTTCGAGCAGTAACGTTCCCCTCTCCCCCAGCGCCTTGAGACCCCTCCGGGTGAGTAGCGCGCTATACAAACGTTATGATTGATTGATTGATTGATTCACGCCAAATTCCATTCGGTAGTGTGTTTTCTGTATCAAAGAGAAAGGAATCCTATTGCAATTAAAATGGGAAAAGGCACTTTTGGGGTCTCCTTTTTCTTGGCCCCCCCTTAACAGATTGGCAAAAATAGTTTATGGAAAAGTCTGTGCAGATTCGTCTAACAGAGTTATTAAGAGAACAAAAATACCTTTCCTGTGGAAACTCTGACCTAATCATAACGACACTACCCAAATGTATATATTCACCGAAAAAACAAGAGCTAGTGTGATGCTATAGTTAGGTGAAAATTTCAGTTAAAACATAACATTTAAAAGTACAAAAAACCACTGAAATTCACGAGTTATAGTTCACTGATGAAACGATAAGTGGCGCCCCCGCCATGGACAGTGACGCCATCAATGATATAGTGCTAGATCTCATCATTGATGTTGTCAATGATGTCACGGAACATTTTCTAAACGGCGATGTCATAGGTGAGGTAATAAGCAGTGCATGCGGGGGCGCCAGTTATAGACTCCGCAGTTAAGTATAACTGGTGAATTTCAGTTTAAGATATTTGTTGTTTTCAGTAAAAAAATATATATATATTTACTTTAAAAAAAATACAAAGTTTAAGGTGATGTCATTGTTAGGCAGTGTAGCAATATAAAAACTAACATTTAAAAGCAAAAAACTCTCTTTCCACCTGGTTCCTCTGTAACACTGCTGATCACTCCTCATGGATGGCAAATGAACTAAGCACCTTACTTAGAGTCCTGTCTGAGGGAATACTCCGTCAAGACGTGGTGGAAACACCAACGCAGCCTTTCCACAGTTCTGAAATGGAAGAGAAATCCTGAATTGGACTCTGTGAGGGACCCATTCCAAGAGTGGGTTCATCTCTGCAGCTCCTGGGCGCAGACCTGTCCTAGTCACACTGGGAGCGTCTCAGGAGAAGGGACAGTGGAAGGGCCCTGGCTGAAGAGGCAGTCGCTTGCTCCATGGACATCGCGTCTCGGTAGAAGGGGACCGTGGAAGGGCCCTGGCTGAAGAGGCAGTCGCTCGCTTCATGGGCATCGCGTCTCAGGAAAAGGGGACCGTTGAAGGGCCCTGGCTGAAGAGGCAGTCGCTCGCTTCACGGATATCTTGTCTCAGGAGAAGGGGACCGTGGTAGGGCCCTGGCTGAAGAGGCAGTCACTCGCTTCACTGACATCACGTCTCAGGAGAAGGGGACCGTGGAAGGGCCCTGTCTGAAGAGGCAGTCGTTCGCTTCATGGACATGGCGTCTCAGGAGAAGGGAACGTGAAAGGGCCCTGGCTGAAGAGGCAGTCGCTCGCTTCACGGATATCTTGTCTCAGGAGAAGGGGACCGTGGTAGGGCCCTGGCTGAAGAGGCAGTCACTCGCTTCACTGACATCACGTCTCAGGAGAAGGGGACCGTGGAAGGGCCCTGTCTGAAGAGGCAGTCGTTCGCTTCATGGACATGGCGTCTCAGGAGAAGGGAACGTGAAAGGGCCCTGGCTGAAGAGGCGGTCCCTCGCTTCATGGACATGGCGTCTCAGTAGAAGGAACCGTGGAAGGGCCCTGGCAGAAGAGGTAGTTGCTCGCTTCATGGACCTCGCATCTCAGTAGAAGGGGACCGTGGAAGGGCCCTGGCTGAAGAGGCAGTCGCTCGCTTCATCGACCTCACGTCTCAGGAGAAGGGGACCGTGGAAGGGCCCTGGCTGAAGAGGCAGTCGCACGCTTCATGGACATCGCGTCTCAGGAGAAGGGGACCGTGGAAGCGCCCTGACTGAAGAGGCAGTCGCTCGCTTCATGGACATCGCGTCTCAGGAGAAGGGGACTGTGGAAGGGCCCTGGCTAAAGAGGCAGTCGCTCGCTTAATGGATATCGCGTCTCAGGAGAAGGGGACCATGGAAGCGCCCTGGCTGAAGAGGCAGTCGCTCGCTTCATGTAAATCACGTCTCAAGAGAAGGGGACCGTGGAAAAGAAATGGCTGAAGAGAAGGTCGCTTGCTTCATGGACATGGCGTCTCAGGAGAAGGGACCATGGAAGGGCCCTGGCTGAAGAGAGCGGCCTCTCAGGAGAAGGGACCGTAGAAGGGCCCTGGCTGAAGAGGCGGTCGCTCACTTCATGGACATGGCGTCTCAGGAGAAGGGACCGTGGAAGGGCCCTTGCTGAAGAGGCGGTCACATGCTTCATGGACATGGTGTCTCAGGAGAAGGGACCGTGGAAGGGTCCTTGCTGAAGAGGCGGTCGCTCGCTTCATGGACATGGCGTCTCAGGGTACGGGAACGTAAAAGGGCCCTGGCTGAAGATGCGGTCCCTCGCTTCATGGACATGGCGTCTCAGGAGAAGGGACAGTGGAAGGGCCCTGGCTGAAGAGGCAGTCGCTCGCTTCATGGACATCACGTCTCGGGAGAAGAGGATCGTGGAAAGGCCCTGGCTGAAGAGGCAGTAGCTTGCTTCATGGACGTCTCGTCTCAGGAGAAGGGGACCGTGAAAGGGCCCTGGCTGAAGAGGCAGTCGCTCACTTCATGGGCATCGCGTCTCAGGAGAAGGAGACCGTGGAAGGGCCCTGGCTGAAGAGGCAGTCGCTCGCTTCACGGATATCTTGTCTCAGGAGAAGGGGACCGTGGTAGGGCCCTGGCTGAAGAGGCAGTCACTCGCTTCACTGACATCACGTCTCAGGAGAAGGGGACCGTGGAAGGGCCCTGTCTGAAGAGGCAGTCGTTCGCTTCATGGACATGGCGTCTCAGGAGAAGGGGACTGTGGAAGCGCCCTGGCTGAAGAGGCAGTCGCTCGCTTCATGGACATGGCGTCTCAGGAGAAGGAAACGTGAAAGGGTCCTGGCTGAAGAGGCGGTCCCTCGCTTCATGGACATGGCGTCTCAGGAGAAGGAACCGTGGAAGGGCCCTGGCAGAAGAGGTAGTTGCTCGCTTCATGGACCTCGCATCTCAATAGAAGGGGACCGTGGAAGGGCCCTGGCTGAAGAGGCAGTCGCTCGCTTCATCGACCTCGCGTCTCAGGAGAAGGGGACCGTGGAAGGGCCCTGGCTGAAGAGGCAGTCGCTCGCTTCATGGACATCGCGTCTCAGGAGAAGGGGACCGTGGAAGCGCCCTGACTGAAGAGGCAGTCGCTCGCTTCATGGACATCGCGTCTCAGGAGAAGGGGACTGTGGAAGGGCCCTGGCTAAAGAGGCAGTCGCTCGCTTAATGGACATCGCGTCTCAGGAGAAGGGGACCATGGAAGCGCCCTGGCTGAAGAGGCAGTCGCTCGCTTCATGTAAATCGCGTCACAAGAGAAGGGGACCGTGGAAAAGAAATGGCTGAAGAGAAGGTCGCTTGCTTCATGGACATGGCGTCTCAGGAGAAGGGACCATGGAAGGGCCCTGGCTGAAGAGAGCGGCCTCTCAGGAGAAAGGACCGTAGAAGGGCCCTGGCTGAAGAGGCGGTCGCTCACTTCATGGACATGGCGTCTCAGGAGAAGGGACCGTGGAAGGGCCCTTGCTGAAGAGGCGGTCACATGCTTCATGGACATGGTGTCTCAGGAGAAGGGACCGTGGAAGGGTCCTTGCTGAAGAGGCGGTCGCTCGCTTCATGGACATGACGTCTCAGGGTACGGGAACGTAAAAGGGCCCTGGCTGAAGATGCGGTCCCTCGCTTCATGGACATGGCGTCTCAGGAGAAGGGACAGTGGAAGGGCCCTGGCTGAAGAGGCAGTCGCTCGCTTCATGGACATCACGTCTCGGGAGAAGAGGATCGTGGAAAGGCCCTGGCTGAAGAGGCAGTAGCTTGCTTCATGGACGTCTCGTCTCAGGAGAAGGGGACCGTGAAAGGGCCCTGGCTGAAGAGGCAGTCGCTCACTTCATGGGCATCGCGTCTCAGGAGAAGGAGACCGTGGAAGGGCCCTGGCTGAAGAGGCAGTCGCTCGCTTCACGGATATCTTGTCTCAGGAGAAGGGGACCGTGGTAGGGCCCTGGCTGAAGAGGCAGTCACTCGCTTCACTGACATCACGTCTCAGGAGAAGGGGACCGTGGAAGGGCCCTGTCTGAAGAGGCAGTCGTTCGCTTCATGGACATGGCGTCTCAGGAGAAGGGGACTGTGGAAGCGCCCTGGCTGAAGAGGCAGTCGCTCGCTTCATGGACATGGCGTCTCAGGAGAAGGAAACGTGAAAGGGTCCTGGCTGAAGAGGCGGTCCCTCGCTTCATGGACATGGCGTCTCAGGAGAAGGAACCGTGGAAGGGCCCTGGCAGAAGAGGTAGTTGCTCGCTTCATGGACCTCGCATCTCAATAGAAGGGGACCGTGGAAGGGCCCTGGCTGAAGAGGCAGTCGCTCGCTTCATCGACCTCGCGTCTCAGGAGAAGGGGACCGTGGAAGGGCCCTGGCTGAAGAGGCAGTCGCTCGCTTCATGGACATCGCGTCTCAGGAGAAGGGGACCGTGGAAGCGCCCTGACTGAAGAGGCAGTCGCTCGCTTCATGGACATCGCGTCTCAGGAGAAGGGGACTGTGGAAGGGCCCTGGCTAAAGAGGCAGTCGCTCGCTTAATGGACATCGCGTCTCAGGAGAAGGGGACCATGGAAGCGCCCTGGCTGAAGAGGCAGTCGCTCGCTTCATGTAAATCGCGTCACAAGAGAAGGGGACCGTGGAAAAGAAATGGCTGAAGAGAAGGTCGCTTGCTTCATGGACATGGCGTCTCAGGAGAAGGGACCATGGAAGGGCCCTGGCTGAAAAGAGCGGCCTCTCAGGAGAAGGGACCGTAGAAGGGCCCTGGCTGAAGAGGCGGTCGCTCACTTCATGGACATGGCGTCTCAGGAGAAGGGACCGTGGAAGGGCCCTTGCTGAAGAGGCGGTCACATGCTTCATGGACATGGTGTCTCAGGAGAAGGGACCGTGGAAGGGTCCTTGCTGAAGAGGCGGCCGCTCGCTTCATGGACATGGCGTCTCAGGGTACGGGAACGTAAAAGGGCCCTGGCTGAAGATGCGGTCTCTCGCTTCATGGACATGGCGTCTCAGGAGAAGGAACCGTGGAAGGGCCCTGGCAGAAGAGGTAGTTGCTCGCTTCATGGACCTCGCATCTCAGTAGAAGGGGACCGTGGAAGGGCCCTGGCTGAAGAGGCAGTCGCTCGCTTCATCGACCTCGCGTCTCAGGAGAAGGGGACCGTGGAAGTGCCCTGGCTGAAGAGGCATTCGCTCGCTTCATGGACATTGCGTCTCAGGAGAAGGGGACCGTGGAAGCGCCCTGACTGAAGAGGCAGTCGCTCGCTTCATGGACATCGCATCTCAGGAGAAGGGGACTGTGGAAGAGCCCTGGCTGAAGAGGCAGTCGCTCGCTTAATGGACATCGCGTCTCAGGAGAAGGGGACCATGGAAGCGCCCTGGCTGAAGAGGCAGTCGCTCGCTTCATGTAAATCGCGTCTCAAGAGAAGGGGACCGTGGAAAAGAAATGGCTGAAGAGAAGGCCGCTTGCTTCATGGACATGGCGTCTCAGGAGAAGGGACCATGGAAGGGCCCTGGCTGAAGAGAGCGGCCTCTCAGGAGAAGGGACCGTAGAAGGGCCCTGGCTGAAGAGGTGGTCGCTCACTTCATGGACATGGCGTCTCAGGAGAAGGGACCGTGGAAGGGCCCTTGCTGAAGAGGCGGTCACATGCTTCATGGACATGGTGTCTCAGGAGAAGGGACCGTGGAAGGGTCCTTGCTGAAGAGGCGGTCGCTCGCTTCATGGACATGGCGTCTCAGGTTTTGGGAACGTAAAAGGGCCCTGGCTGAAGATGCGGTCCCTCGCTTCATGGACATGGTGTCTCAGGAGAAGGGACCGTGGGAGGCCCCTGGCTGAAGAGGCGGTCCCTCGCTTCATGGACATGGCGTCTCAGGAGAAGAAACCGTGGAAGGGCCCTGGCTGAAGAGGCAGTTGCTCGCTGTAGGAGAGTAGGATCTGCTTCACATGGGTACCCCCACTTTTTGCTGGTGTTTCACTGTTTTTCGACCTTAGTCTGGCTGTGGCCCTGCTAATCAGGACCCCAGCCTAGCTGCTTCCTCTCTAAAATTGTTTCCATGTACATTAGGTACATATTTAATTGTATTCTGGAGTGCCTTATAAGCCCCTAGTATATGGTATACTATGTACCTAGGGCATAGGTACCTTAGAGGCCTATCAGGGGCTTAAGCATGTAGTATGCCACCCTTGGGAAGCACTCCAAAATGGCACCACAGGTCTGCTACTGCAGCCTGGTTAAGGGTGTGCTTGCACCCCTAACAGTGGTATAGGCTACCTATATCACTACCATTGCACACACATATAAAACCTATAAGTCACTCCTATGGCAGGCCTTAACAATCCTGAAGGCAGAGTGCTTGGCTTTTATGTGAGAGGGTGCCCCTGCATGAGCAGATCCCTCTGCAGCGTTCGGAGTACCTCCTCTGATGCTGTTTGTGGTGCAGCCTGACCATATACTCTTAAGTGCATTATAACCTCGCGGTAAATGTTAACTTTGTGATGGTTGCACGGAAACATGTTGTGTTTGGTGTCAAACGTTTTGGAATACTACCCCCTCACCAGTTCTGCTGACGGGGGTAGCATTCCACCCTTCTAGAGGGAGAGACATGTTCACACTGGTCTAACCCGGTAGAACTTTCTACAGCCCTGGCATGGGTGCCTCTGCCACAGAAATGGGTCTGGCCTCCTGCTGCTGACCGAAACTCTGGCAGGGGAAGCCTGGACAATAGGTTTCCTGTCCCAGGGAGGTGTAACCACCTCCCCAGACAGGCAGATGTATATTGGGGCTGGGCGGGAGCACTCTCTGGTGCTTTGAAGTCCTGCACTGGTGTCCCTGTGCATAGTCCAGTTCAAACCGGTTGCAGGGGCTACCTGCCCCTGCTCTGGTGCGAAACTGGACAAAGGAAATGGGTGTAACCACCCCTCTTTCCAAACCCTCCCATAGGTGGGTCCCTAGAGTATGTCCACCACCCAAACTTAGTGTAAGTATGGGAACCCAGTCCTTGCGACTTTAGATTACCCTGGACGAAACTCTGCAATATATATCCTGGGCCTTCGATGTTCTACTTTGCTTAGAAGACTGAAGAAATCTCCCTTGGGGTCAAGGAGTGACTGCCCTGCTTGGCAGGCACCAAAGAAGCAACTGACCAGTCTGCATCGCTGAAGCTCCCGCCAGACGCCAAAGCCTTTGCATCACCAGAGGTAGAGTTCCAGACTTCCCCAAGGCTACCCTGAGTCCACAGCAAAGCTGAGGCCCGTCGCTATTGTGGGTGATGTGGAACCGTGACCCCTGGACACCGTGAACTTTTGCAGCAACAGCATCTTCCAGGTCTTCCTCAAAATTGTGCTTTGGGCTCTGAGTAGCCCCAGCCTTGAGCACCTACTGCACCAAAGATTGCTGGCCTCCACTCCACGAGTGAACCGTGGGCCAGTTACAAGTGCGACCGCTTGAGGCTCCTTCGCGATCGCTAGCCCATTGGCTAGTAGGTCCCCATGAAGGCAACTCCTCTTCTGATTGGGCTTTCTTGGGTGCTCCAGATGTACCCCGACTTATCTTTGCTGGGTGAGTCCGCCAGACCTTGCTGGTCTGCACGGCAGTCCTTTCTCTGATTTCTAGTAACTTGCCGTTGCCAAGTCTTGTTGGGTCCAATCTGGTCGGCAATACCGCAGTACTCGACAGACTTTGTGGGACAGCCAGAATCCAGCTCCTGGTAATCATCGGCACCTCCTGGACCTCATGGCAAAAGAGTCAAGACACCCACCAACTCACCTGAAGCACTCGACATCTGTGGGCATTGGTCCATCCTGCCCTTGGTCACTGGTAAGTGACCCAGACTCTGTCCCCTCTCCTTTCAGGTTCCTTCCATCCTAGATCCAGACTTGGATCGCTTCGGACACTTCTCCTCAGCAGCAGCACTTCTTCGCCAGCTCCCATTGAAATCGACGAAGCGACCCGACACCTATGCACCCGGCTTCCCTGGGTGAGGTAACACGAGTACTCCGGTGCTCCCGTGGTTGCTAGCCCTAGAACTTCCTAAGTCCAAAAGGGTTTGGTCCTGTCTCGATTCTAAGTGTCCCTAATCTTTAAATTTCCAACCGCGACATTGCCCATAGAAGCTAACGGGAACCCGCGGCTGTGTTCACACACTGCACGCGGCCCCCGTGGGTCCCCTGTGTCACTACCTTGGATGGTTCCTTGAGTTCCCAGCGATTCTACAGGCTCTAGGCCTTGTGTATAGTTCAGCCGTGGTTCTTATACCACTTTATTGGTATATGGTTTGGTACGACCCTAGGGCCCAAACGTGTATTTGTGCTATTACTGTTGCTTGCTAACTTGTAAATTAAGTACTTCAAACTCCAGTCTCATAAAGAGACTAGAGGGGTGTGTTTTATCTTACATACATATATTTTAACTATATACCTGGTGTGGTTCTCCTTTCATTTGGTCATTCAAGAGATTATAGACTGGTAAAAAAAGCTGCTTTACATTCCTTCAAGACTTAGCCTGAAGGCTGCTCTCCATAGCTATCACTAGGATAGCTTTCAGTAAAGGTTGTCTTTAACCTATTCCCCATAAGGGATTGTTTGGACTGATACAAGGTGCCCACTATAACTAGTGGACAGCATATATCAGGCCAACTTCTCACAGTGGTGTGCAGCGTGTGGGATTCCAGCTTGCTATTGTTTTACCAGATAATCTCAATTGAATTGATCAACTGAAAACCACTAAAGGTACCTTAGGTACATACAATATCAAGTTTACTATACAGTAAGTTCTACTGAACTTAGAGTTGTGTGTTAAGGGATAGCACACCCTTTCTGCAACTCAAGACAATTTAGTAGGCCACACTAGTGTAGGTAGTGCAATACACCACACCACATTAGTAATGTCTAATCAGCCAGGAACCAGTGGGTCCCTGCCAGAAGCCAGCGAGCTTCTCCCCTATAGATATGAGGATCTCTCCTTTGCACAGCTTAGGGCCTTATATTCCATTAGGAAGCTGAAGACAGGCAAACACCCAACCACCCAGCATCTCATAATGTCAAAGCTCACCTTCAGCTTCTCGCTGGTTACCGTTGTCTTGCACAGGAACAGAAGTCGCTAGCTTCCCGCCTCCCACTACTAATCACTCAGCCCCAAGAAATGTCTTTGGCTCTAACTGATCCGCAAGGGGGAAGGGGGAAATTGAATAAAATAATAAACGATAGAAGAGACTGGTTCTGGACCTTCTGGTTTTTCCTATCTGGAATTCTTCTTCAGCTATCACTCTGCCTTCTGAAGACTCCTAAGGGTAAGTAAGCACACAACAAATAATTATTCCATCTCTACTCTGTTCTGTCTCTTTTCTTCTCTTCTCTTATGATTTTTCTACCTACCCAGAATCCTGAACTCTGTGCCTCTCTTCCTGTTCAACTCTGCCTTTTCTTCTTTCTTGTTATTGATATCACTAATTATCTGTAAAACATATATCTTTTTATTATACCTATTTATTCTTTGTTTTTAAACATCTTCTAACTCTTTCTCTTTTAAACCTACCATTAATGTTTCTGTGTGTGGCCTTCTCTTTCTTCTCGTGATTTCTCTTCTTTCTTTTCTTGCCTCTTGCTATTCTAAAAACTGTAGTCTTCTAAATTAAGCCTTTTGTGCTTTTAACTTTTCCTGTTTGCTTCCTCTCCTTAGGTTACTGCGGAGCTGCTATAACTCTGGTAAGTCTTTCTCCTTACTTTCCTAGTTAACTGTTGGTATTGTCTATAAATTTTTCCTTAGGAACCGTTTCTCAGTAAATCCTATAATGTTCTTCATTTTCTGTTACAGGACTCTGTATGCTGATCTCTGCTGACCTTGGTAAGTGTTATACTTATTGCGTCACCAAACACTGCTTACATTTTAATGTGAACGAATAATCTATCAGTAATTCACTTAGCCTTCTTCGGTTTTCTTTTCAGGTGCGGCTGAAGTCTTCACTCGTTTTTTCCCTGTAGAGACGAGGTGACTCTGTACTCGACTCCCGGTAAATAGCCCACTACGGCTCTAGCGGCTTTTCTGACCTCTTCGGTAAGTATCGGTTTCTTGACTCGGAACTACTCTCAAGCGTTACTCTGGAAAGCTTCTTACTCAAAAAATTCACTTCAGAACTGGGAACACACTCGAACACGTCTTCTCTGAGGAAATGTCTTGGTGAAGTGCGCATTACTTCAGGCGTGCGCGCGTCACATCGTCTCTCTGGATTTGTAAACAACTAGACCGCAGACCCCAGCGCCTGAGCGGCCATCTTGGAATTGCGGGCATGCCACAAACTCGACCATTGAAGCCCATTCGAAAACGAAACGCCTATTGAACTAAGTTCCTTGCGCTTCGCTTTGGGACTCACATTAGGGATCCTGACAGTACCCCCCACCAAGGGTAGTCCTTCCACTCTGGGCTTGGTTGGATTGCGCTGATAAAAAAGTTTTATTAGCCTAGGAGGATGAACATCTGAATCTAATTTCCAAGACCGCTCCTCAGGACCGTAGCCTTTCCAATCTACCAAATAATACAGTTTACCTCTGACTAATTTTGAGTCCAGAATTTCTTTCACCTCAAACTCCACTCCTGTATCTAGCTGAATTGGGTTTGGAATCGATTCTTTTATCATATTAGGAACTGCCTTCTTCAAAAGGGAAACATGAAACACTGGGTGAATTTTGAATTGGGAGGGTAAAGTCAATTTATAGGTCACTGGACCGATCTGCTCTGCAATTGGGTAAGGGCCGATAAATCGTGGCTGAAATATTCGGTTCCCTTTTAGCCTTAAATTTTTTGTTTTCAACCAGACTTTATCTCCTATTCCTAGTGGAGGAGGTTTCTTTCTTTTCTTATCTGCGTACTTCTTATACTTTTCCTTAGCCTGTACTAGATTCTTTGATGCTATTTCATGTACTGAATTTAAATGAGCTACCAAATCCTTGACTGCTGGGACTGTGAGCTCTACATCTTGTACTGCTGAATTTGGATGTCTACCATAGTTTAAGTAGAACGGGGAATATCCAGTGGACACATTCTTCACGTTATTATGAGCGAATTCTGCTGTCCACAAGAAGTCCGGCCATTCTCCCTCCTGTTTCAACAAGAACAACGTAAATATTGCTCCAATTCCTGGTTCACCCTTTCCGTTTGTCCATCCGTCTCCGGATGGAAACTGGTGGAAAAACGAGTTTCTACTCCTAACCCTTTCATAAAAGCCTTCCAGAAATGCGAAACAAATTGGGTTACCCGGTCTGATATTACGATCTTGGGTATTCCATGTAATCTGACAATCTGGGTACTAAAGTGCCTTGCTAACTGTTTTGCTGTAGGGATTCCCTTTAAGGCCAAGAAGTGTGTCATTTTCGTGTATGCATCTACTATTACTAGTATTGTATTTGTCCCTTGACAGGATGGTAAGTCTGTAATTAAGTCTAGGGTGATTGTATGCCAAGGATGAGGAGGAATGGGCAGGGGTTGCAACAGCCCTTGAGGAGCGTGCCGTTCTGATTTTCCCTGAGCGCATATCTCACAAGTCTTTACATATTGTTATATGTCTTTACTCATCCGTGGCCACCAATATTTTCTTTTAATTAGATCTGCTGTCTTGAACTCTCCCTTGTGGCCAGCCAACAGGTGATCATGGCATTCCTGCAAGACTTGCTTCTGCAATGCTGTAGTCGGCAGATACAATGCACCTTCTTTAAATGGTAATTCATCACGAATTTCTCTTCCAGGTTCTAGTTGCGCCCATTTCTGCATTTCTTCTGGGGTTAGAGCTTGGATTACTTTTTCCTTAAAGTTCAATATATCTGTGGCGCCTATATTCTTGGTATCCGGTATGATCACTTGAGCGCTTAGTGGACTTCGTTCTTCTCCGGTTCCCAACCTAGACAAAGCATCCGCCTTTCCATTCTGTGCACCCGGCCGATAAGTTATCACGAAATCGTAATCGGCAAAGTACAGTGACCAACGGAGTTGGCGAGGTGTCAAGGTTCTGGCTGACTTCAGGAATTTTAAGTTTCGATGGTCCGTGTAGACTGTTACCACGTGGTGGGCCCCCATTAGATAATGTCTCCACTCCTTGAAGGCGTCTTTTATTGCCAGCAACTCTTTTTCCGTAATCGTATAATTGGTTTCCGCTGGTGTCAATTTCCTGGATCGATAAGCCACCGGGTGTAACTGGCCCGTTACCTTATTCCTTTGAGGAAGAACTCCACCAATCGCAAGGTCCGAGGCATCTGTCTCGACATAAAAGGGCTCCATCGGATCGGCATGAAGGAGGATAGGCGCAGTGGTGAACTCTATCTTCAAATCTCTAAAGGCTTGTTCTGCTTCCTCCGACCATTCGAATCGTGTCCCTTTCTTCAGTAGTCGTGTCAAGGGTAGTATTCGTCAGGAAAATTCTCCAATAAATCTCCGATAGAAATTTGCGAACCCAATATACGCTTGGACTTCTTTCACACAAGTGGGCGACTTCCATTCTTGTACGGCTTGAATCTTCCGTTTGTCCATATGAATTCCTGCTGGTGAGATTACAAAGCCCAAGAACTCTACCTGTGAAACTCCAAAAGCACATTTCTCCAACTTGACAAATAGTTTGTTCTCTCGCAGTTTTTGTAAAACTCCTCGAACCTGTGTTTGATGCTCCTGCGTATCCTTTGAGTAGATTAGTATATCATCAATATACACAATTGCACATTGATCAATGAATTCACTGAGCACATCATTTATGAAGTGCTGAAACGCTGCAGGCGCATTACACAACCCATAGGGCATCACCTGGTATTCAAATAGGCCCAAGCGTGTCCTGAAGGCCGTCTTCCACTCGTCTCCCTCTCTCACTCGAATAAGGTGATAAGCTCCCCTTAAATCCAACTTCGTGAACATCTGTGCTCCTTTGATCTGGTCCAACAAGACGGAGATAAGGGGAAGAGGATACCTGTTCTTCTTTGTTATTCGATTTATGGCTCTATAATCAATGCACATTCTCAACTCGCCCTGCTCCTTCTTAGGCACAAAAAATAGTGGCAAGGACACTGGCGATTGGGAAGGACATATACATCCATTGGCCAGGTACTTGTCAATATACTCCCTCAGGTGATGATTCTCTTGTTCCGTCAAGGCGTACACTCGACTGCAAGGCAAATTCGCCCCTGGCTCCAAGTCTATTTTGCAATCGTAAACTCGATGAGGCGGCAGTTGCTCAGCTTCCTGTTCGTTGAAAACGTCCTCAAAATCTTGATATTCTTGTGGAATTGTTTGCGTATTTATTACGCACACGGAGACTCCAGCTGAACATAAGGCGTGAGCCGGGTTCTGTTTACTCATTGCCTCGTAAGCCCCAAAACAGTTCTCTCTACAATATGCTGAGTTCATTTCAATTGTTCTGTTGTTCCAATTGATTGAAGGATTGTGCTCTGTGAGCCAAGGAAGTCCCAATATGAGTTGAAATTGGGGGGCATCAATTAAATTAAAGTGTATAGCTTCTCTATACCCATCTTCTCGAATCAGCTCTACTAACTCTGTGTGACTCGTGATTGGCCCTGAGGATAGATTGGTACCATCGATTGCTCGAACTGGTTCACTTCTAGCCTTGGCAATTGCTTGCAGCCCAATCTTAGCCGCGAATTTCAGATCGCAGAAATTACCTGTGGCTCCTGAGTCTACCATCACAGTCACTCCTTTCATTATTTTTTCACGAAATCGGATTGTCAAAGATAAAATCAAATGGGGAGAAGACGACTGTAATGTATTCGCCAGCCGATGTTCCTGAGGAGTTGATTTCTGATTCGCATCCACCTGCACAACTCCTTCTACAGGTGGTGCTGCGAGTTTTCCTTCGGCTTAAATGGACCCTTTGGCTTTCTTGGACAATTTCGCACAAAATGTCCATTAGATCCACAATACATACATAAGTTGTTGGCTCGTCTTTTTTCCTTCTCCTCCTTTGTGAGCGGTCCCCGAATCGTTCCTATTTGCATAGGTTCAGATCCTGTGGTTCCTTCTGTACTCCTTCCTGTTTCAGCCTTAGATCGGTCGAATCGCGGAACCGTACTTCTGTACTCTCGTCCTCTCTCTCCCCTTCTCTCTCCCTGCCGGAAATCCAGTTCTAGCACTAGGTCTATCAGGGCGGAAATTTCAGTTGGACGATTCGGTATTTGAGCCAAACCATCGTTTAGTTCATCACGCAGGCCTCGATAAAATATTGCTGTCCTCTTGTTCTCTGGCCAATCAGTCTCCGTTACAAATTTGTTGAATTGAGCTAGATAAGCCACTAAGTCTCTATTTCCCTGCTTCAATTCCAAGAGTTCGTTATCTATTGCTTGAGAGATCCGTCTTCGGACAAAGATTCTCAGAAATTCTTTCTTGAACTCATCAAAATTCTGCAATAATGGATCATCTCGTGAGACTATCGGCATCGACCATGCCGCTGCATCTCCACTTAAATATGACAAAATGAAGGCTACCTTAGACTGCGCATCAGGAAAGATAGAAGGGCGACACAAGAAATGAAGTGAACATTGTGTAATAAACACCTGAGCCTTTTGTGGGTCCCCACTAAATCTCTCTGGCGCTGCCAACGGTATCACTGGCGATAAGGAATGGATTACTTGTGTTGTTAGGTTATTTGCGTCTCCCATTGATGTGGTGGGACCCTCCCTTCCAGTTGAATATGGTTGTCTTATCCTCTGTGCTAATTCTGCCGTCTCTTTCCTAGAATTCATGACCTCCTGCCTTAGACTTTGATTCTCTTCCTTAACTCCTACCAATTCCTTTTGTATCGCCTCTAGGACTGACCCTAAGGTCTGTAAATTTATTCCCTCAACCATTTCTTTTCTGTTCAGGTGCAAGATTAATATGTGGGCACTTCCCTCTGTCAAAGCTCACCTTCAGCTTCTCGCTGGTTACCGTTGTCTTGCACCGGAACAGAAGTCGCTAGCTTCCTGACTCCCACTACTAATCACTCAGCCCCAAGAAATGTCTTTGGCTCTAACTGATCAGCAAGGGGGAAGAGGGAAATTGGATAAAATAATAAACGATAGAAGAGACTGGTTCTGGACCTTCTGGTTTTTCATATCTGGAATTCTTCTTCAGGTATCACTCTGCCTTCTGAAGACTCCTAAGGGTAACTAAACACACAACAAATTATTATTCCTTCTCTACTCTGTTCTGTCTCTTTTCTTCTCTTCTCTTATGATTTTTCTACCTACCCAGAATCCTGATCTCTGTGCCTCTCTTCCTGTTCAACTCTGCCTTTTCTTCTTTCTTGTTATTGATGTCACTAATTATCTGTAAAACATATATCTTTTTATTATACCTATTTATTCTTTGTTTTTAAACATCTTCTAACTCTTTCTCTTTTAAACCTACCATTAATGTTTCTGTGTGTGGCCTTCTCTTTCTTCTTGTGATTTCTCTTCTTTCTTTTCTTGCCTCTTGCTATTCTAAAAACTGTCGTCTTTTAAATTGAGCCTTTTGTGCTTTTAACTTTTCCTGTTTGCTTCCTCTCCTTAGGTTACTGCGGAGCTGCTATAACTCTGGTAAGTCTTTCTCCTTACTTTCCTAGTTAACTGTTGGTATTGTCTATTAATTTTTCATTAGGAACCGTTTCTCAGTAAATCCTATAATGTTCTTCATTTTCTGTTACAGGACTCTGTATGCTGATCTCTGTTGACCTTGGTAAGTGTTATACTTATTGCGTCACCAAACACTGCTTACATTTTAATGTGAACAAATAATCTATCAGTAATTCACTTAGCTTTCTTCGGTTTTCTTTTCAGGTGCGGCTGAAGTCTTCACTCGTTTTTTCCCTGTAGAGACGAGGTGACTCCGTACTCGACTCCCGGTAAATAGCCCACTACGGATTCTAGCGGCTTTTCTGACCTCTTCGGTAAGTATCGGTTTCTTGACTCGGAACTACTCTCAAGCGTTATTCTGGAAAGCTTCTTACTCAAAAAATTCACTTCAGAACTGGGAACACACTCAAACACGTCTTCTCTGAGGAAATGTCTTGGTGAAGTGCGCATTACTTCAGGCGTGCGCGCGTCACATCGTCTCTCTGGATTTGTAAACAACTAGACCGCAGACCCCAGCGCCTGAGCGGCCATCTTTTAATTGCGGGCATGCCACAAACTCGACCATTGAAGCCCATTCGAAAACGAAACGCCTATTGAACTAAGTTCCTTGCGCTTCGCTTTGGGACTCACATTAGGGATCCTGACAGTACCCCCCTCCAAGGGTAGTCCTTCCACTCTGGGCTTGGTTGGATTGCGCTGATAAAAATGTTTTATTAGCCTAGGAGCATGAACATCTGAATCTAATTTCCAAGACCGCTCCTCAGGACCGTAGCCTTTCCAATCTACCAAATAATACAGTTTACCTCTGACTAATTTTGAGTCCAGAATTTCTTTCACCTCAAACTCCACTCCTGTATCTAGCTGAATTGGGTTTGGAATCGATTCTTTTCTCAAATTAGGAACTGCCTTCTTCAAAAGGGAAACATGAAACACTGGGTGAATTTTGAATTGAGAGGGTAAAGTCAATTTATAGGTCACTGGACCAATCTGCTCTGCAATTGGGTAAGGGCCGATAAATCGTGGCTGAAATTTTCGGTTCCCTTTTAGCCTTAAATTTTTTGTATTCAACCAGACTTTATCTCCTATTCCTAGTGGAGGAGGTTTCTTTCTTTTCTTATCTGCGTACTTCTTATACTTTTCCTAAGCCTGTACTAGATTCTTTGATGCTATTTCATGTACTGAATTTAAATGAGCTACCAAATCCTTGACTGCTGGGACTGTGAGCTCTACATCTTGTACTGCTGAATTTGGATGTCTACCATAGTTTAAGTAGAACGGGGAATATCCAGTGGACACATTCTTCGCGTTATTATGAGCGAATTCTGCTGTCCACAAGTAGTCCGGCCATTCTCCCTCCTGTTTCAACAAGAACAACCGTAAATATTGCTCCAATTCCTGGTTCACCCTTTCCGTTTGTCCATCCGTCTCCGGATGGAAACTGGTGGAAAAACGAGTTTCTACTCCTAACCCTTTCATAAAAGCCTTCCAGAAATGCGAAACAAATTGGGTTCCCCGGTCTGATATTACGATCTTGGGTATTCCATGTAATCTGACAATCTGGGTACTAAAGTGCCTTGCTAACTGTTTTGCTGTAGGGATTCCCTTTAAGGCCAAGAAGTGTGTCATTTTCGTGTATGCATCTACTATTACTAGTATTGTATTTGTCCCTTGACAGGATGGTAAGTCTGTAATTAAGTCTAGGGTGTTTGTATGCCAAGGATGAGGAGGAATGGGCAGGGGTTGCAACAGCCCTTGAGGAGCGTGCCGTTCTGATTTTCCCTGAGCGCATATCTCACAAGTCTTTACATATTGTTCTATGTCTTTACTCATCTGTGGCCACCAATATTTTCTTTTAATTAGATCTGCTGTCTTGAACTCTCCCTTGTGGCCAGCCAACAGGTGATCATGGCATTCCTGCAAGGCTTGCTTCTGCAATGCTGTAGTCGGCAGATACAATGCACCTTTTTTAAATGGTAATTCATCACGAATTTCTCTTCCAGGTTCTAGTTGCGCCCATTTCTGCATTTCTTCTGGGGTTAGAGCTTGGATTACTTTTTCCTTAAAGTTCAATATATCTGTGGCGCCTATAATCTTGGTATCCGGTATGATCACTTGAGCGCTTAGTGGACATCTTTCTTCTCCGGTTCCCAACCTAGACAAAGCATCCGCCTTTCCATTCTGTGCACCCGGCCGATAAGTTTTCACGAAATCGTAATCGGCAAAGTACAGTGACCAACGGAGTTGGCGAGGTGTCAAGGTTCTGGCTGACTTCAGGAATTTTAATTTTCGATGGTCCGTGTAGACTGTTACCACGTGGTGGGCCCCCATTAGATAATGTCTCCACTCCTTGAAGGCGTCTTTTATTGCCAGCAACTCTTTTTCCATAATCGTATGATTGATTTCCGCTGGTGTCAATTTCCTGGATCGATAAGCCACCGGGTGTAACTGGCCCGTTACCTTATTCCTTTGAGGAAGAACTCCACCAATCGCAAGGTCCGAGGCATCTGTCTCGACATAAAAGGGCTCCATCGGATCGGCATGAAGGAGGATAGGCGCAGTGGTGAACTCTATCTTCAAATCTCTAAAGGCTTGTTCTGCTTCCTCCGACCATTCGAATCGTGTCCCTTTCTTCAGTAGTCGTGTCAAGGGTAGTATTCGTCAGGAAAATTCTCCAATAAATCTCCGATAGAAATTTGCGAACCCAATAAACGCTTGGACTTCTTTCACACAAGTGGGCGACTTCCATTCTTGTACGGCTTGAATCTTCCGTTTGTCCATATGAATTCCTGCTGGTGAGATTACAAAGCCCAAGAACTCTACCTGTGAAACTCCAAAAGCACATTTCTCCAACTTGACAAATAGTTTGTTCTCTCGCAGTTTTTGTAAAACTCCTCGAACCTGTGTTTGATGCTCCTGCGTATCCTTTGAGTAGATTAGTATATCATCAATATACACAATTGCACATTGATCAATGAATTCACTGAGCACATCATTTATGAAGTGTTGAAACGCTGCAGGCGCATTACACAACCCATAGGGCATCACCTGGTATTCAAATAGGCCCAAGCGTGTCCTGAAGGCCGTCTTCCACTCGTCTCCCTCTCTCACTCGAATAAGGTGATAAGCTCCCCTTAAATCCAACTTCGTGAACATCTGTGCTCCTTTGATCTGGTCCAACAAGACGGAGATAAGGGGAAGAGGATACCTGTTCTTCTTTGTTATTCGATTTATGGCTCTATAATCAATGCACATTCTCAACTCGCCCTGCTCCTTCTTAGGCACAAAAAATAGTGGCGAGGACACTGGCGATTGGGAAGGACATATACATCCATTGGCCAGGTACTTGTCAATATACTCCCTCAGGTGATGATTCTCTTGTTCCGTCAAGGCGTACACTCGACTGCAAGGCAAATTCGCCCCTGGCTCCAAGTCTATTTTGCAATCGTAAACTCGATGAGGCGGCAGTTGCTCAGCTTCCTGTTCGTTGAAAACGTCCTCAAAATCTTGATATTCTTGTGGAATTGTTTGCGTATTTATTACGCAAACGGAGACTCCAGATGAACATAAGTCGTGAGCCGGGTTCTGTTTACTCATTGCCTCGTAAGCCCCAAAACAGTTCTCTCTACAATATGCTGAGTTCATTTCAATTGTTCTGTTGTTCCAATTGATTGAAGGATTGTGCTCTGTGAGCCAAGGAAGTCCCAATATGAGTTGAAATTGGGGGGCATCAATTAAATTAAAGTGTATAGCTTCTCTATACCCATCTTCTCGAATCAGCTCTACTAACTCTGTGTGACTCGTGATTGGCCCTGAGGATAGATTGGTACCATTGATTGCTCGAACTGGTTCACTTCTAGCCTTGGCAATTGCTTGCAGCCCAATCTTAGCCGCGAATTTCAGATCGCAGAAATTACCTGTGGCTCCTGAGTCCACCATCACAGTCACTCCTTTCATTATTTTTTCACGAAATCGGATTGTCAAAGATAAAATCAAATGGGGAGAAGACGACTGTAATGTATTCGCCAGCCGATGTTCCTGAGGAGTTGATTTCTGATTCGCATCCACCTGCACAACTCCTTCTACAGGTGGTGCTGCGAGTTTTCCTTCGGCTTAAATGGACCCTTTGGCTTTCTTGGACAATTTCGCACAAAATGTCCATTAGATCCACAATACATACATAAGTTGTTGGCTCGTCTTTTTTCCTTCTCCTCCTTTGTGAGCGGTCCCCGAATCGTTCCTATTTGCATAGGTTCAGATCCTGTGGTTCCTTCTGTACTCCTTCCTGTTTCAGCCTTAGATCGGTCGAATCGCGGAACCGTACTTCTGTACTCTCGTCTTCTCTCTCCCCTTCGCTCTCCCTGCCGGAAATCCAGTTCTAGCACTAGGTCTATCAGGGCGGAAATTTCAGTTGGACGATTCGGTATTTGAGCCAAACCATCGTTTAGTTCATCACGCAGGCCTCGATAAAATATTGCTGTCCTCTTGTTCTCTGGCCAATCAGTCTCCGTTACAAATTTGTTGAATTGAGCTAGATAAGCCACTAAGTCTCTATTTCCCTGCTTCAATTCCAAGAGTTCGTTATCTACTGCTTGAGAGATCCGTCTTCGGTCAAAGATTCTCAGAAATTCTTTCTTGAACTCATCAAAATTCTGCAATAATTGATCATCTCGTGAGACTATCGGCATCGACCATGCCGCTGCATCTCCACTTAAATATGACAAAATGAAGGCTACCTTAGACTGCGCATCAGGAAAGATAGAAGGGCGACACAAGAAATGAAGTGAACATTGTGTAATAAACACCTGAGCCTTTTGTGGGTCCCCACTAAATCTCTCTGGCGCTGCCAACGGTATCACTGGCGATAAGGAATGGATTACTTGTGTTGTTAGGTTATTTGCGTCTCCCATTGATGTGGTGGGACCCTCCCTTCCAGTTGAATATGGTTGTCTTATCCTCTGTGCTAATTCTGCCGTCTCTTTCCTAGAATTCATGACCTCCTGCCTTAGACTTTGATTCTCTTCCTTAACTCCTACCAATTCCTTTTGTATCGCCTCTAGGACTGACCCTAAGGTCTGTAAATTTATTCCCTCAACCATTTCTTTTCTGTTCAGGTGCAAGATTAATATGTGGGCACTTCCCTCTGTCAAAGCTCACCTTCAGCTTCTCGCTGGTTACCGTTGTCTTGCACCGGAACAGAAGTCGCTATCTTCCTGACTCCCACTACTAATCACTCAGCCCCAAGAAATGTCTTTGGCTCTAACTGATCAGCAAGGGGGAAGAGGGAAATTGGATAAAATAATAAACGATAGAAGAGACTGGTTCTGGACCTTCTGGTTTTTCATATCTGGAATTCTTCTTCAGGTATCACTCTGCCTTCTGAAGACTCCTAAGGGTAACTAAACACACAACAAATTATTATTCCTTCTCTACTCTGTTCTGTCTCTTTTCTTCTCTTCTCTTATGATTTTTCTACCTACCCAGAATCCTGATCTCTGTGCCTCTCTTCCTGTTCAACTCTGCCTTTTCTTCTTTCTTGTTATTGATGTCACTAATTATCTGTAAAACATATATCTTTTTATTATACCTATTTATTCTTTGTTTTTAAACATCTTCTAACTCTTTCTCTTTTAAACCTACCATTAATGTTTCTGTGTGTGGCCTTCTCTTTCTTCTCGTGATTTCTCTTCTTTCTTTTCTTGCCTCTTGCTATTCTTAAAACTGTTGTCTTCTAAATTGAGCCTTTTGTGCTTTTAACTTTTCCTGTTTGCTTCCTCTCCTTAGGTTACTGCGGAGCTGCTATAACTCTGGTAAGTCTTTCTCCTTACTTTCCTAGTTAACTGTTGGTATTGTCTATTAATTTTTCATTAGGAACCGTTTCTCAGTAAATCCTATAATGTTCTTCATTTTCTGTTACAGGACTCTGTATGCTGATCTCTGTTGACCTTGGTAAGTGTTATACTTATTGCGTCACCAAACACTGCTTACATTTTAATGTGAACAAATAATCTATCAGTAATTCACTTAGCTTTCTTCGGTTTTCTTTTCAGGTGCGGCTGAAGTCTTCACTCGTTTTTTCCCTGTAGAGACGAGGTGACTCCGTACTCGACTCCCGGTAAATAGCCCACTACGGATTCTAGCGGCTTTTCTGACCTCTTCGGTAAGTATCGGTTTCTTGACTCGGAACTACTCTCAAGCGTTACTCTGGATAGCTTCTTACTCAAAAAATTCACTTCAGAACTGGGAACACACTCAAACACGTCTTCTCTGAGGAAATGTCTTGGTGAAGTGCGCATTACTTCAGGCGTGCGCGCGTCACATCGTCTCTCTGGATTTGTAAACAACTAGACCGCAGACCCCAGCGCCTGAGCGGCCATCTTTTAATTGCGGGCATGCCACAAACTCGACCATTGAAGCCCATTCGAAAACGAAACGCCTATTGAACTAAGTTCCTTGCGCTTCGCTTTGGGACTCACATTAGGGATCCTGACAGTACCCCCCTCCAAGGGTAGTCCTTCCACTCTGGGCTTGGTTGGATTGCGCTGATAAAAATGTTTTATTAGCCTAGGAGCATGAACATCTGAATCTAATTTCCAAGACCGCTCCTCAGGACCGTAGCCTTTCCAATCTACCAAATAATACAGTTTACCTCTGACTAATTTTGAGTCCAGAATTTCTTTCACCTCAAACTCCACTCCTGTATCTAGCTGAATTGGGTTTGGAATCGATTCTTTTCTCAAATTAGGAACTGCCTTCTTCAAAAGGGAAACATGAAACACTGGGTGAATTTTGAATTGAGAGGGTAAAGTCAATTTATAGGTCACTGGACCGATCTGCTCTGCAATTGGGTAAGGGCCGATAAATCGTGGCTGAAATTTTCGGTTCCCTTTTAGCCTTAAATTTTTTGTATTCAACCAGACTTTATCTCCTATTCCTAGTGGAGGAGGTTTCTTTCTTTTCTTATCTGCGTACTTCTTATACTTTTCCTTAGCCTGTACTAGATTCTTTGATGCTATTTCATGTACTGAATTTAAATGAGCTACCAAATCCTTGACTGCTCGGACTGTGAGCTCTACATCTTGTACTGCTGAATTTGGATGTCTACCATAGTTTAAGTAGAACGGGGAATATCCAGTGGACACATTCTTCGCGTTATTATGAGCGAATTCTGCTGTCCACAAGTAGTCCGGCCATTCTCCCTCCTGTTTCAACAAGAACAACCGTAAATATTGCTCCAATTCCTGGTTCACCCTTTCCGTTTGTCCATCCGTCTCCGGATGGAAACTGGTGGAAAAACGAGTTTCTACTCCTAACCCTTTCATAAAAGCCTTCCAGAAATGCGAAACAAATTGGGTTCCCCGGTCTGATATTACGATCTTGGGTATTCCATGTAATCTGACAATCTGGGTACTAAAGTGCCTTGCTAACTGTTTTGCTGTAGGGATTCCCTTTAAGGCCAAGAAGTGTGTCATTTTCGTGTATGCATCTACTATTACTAGTATTGTATTTGTCCCTTGACAGGATGGTAAGTCTGTAATTAAGTCTAGGGTGTTTGTATGCCAAGGATGAGGAGGAATGGGCAGGGGTTGCAACAGCCCTTGAGGAGCGTGCCGTTCTGATTTTTCCTGAGCGCATATCTCACAAGTCTTTACATATTGTTCTATGTCTTTACTCATCTGTGGCCACCAATATTTTCTTTTAATTAGATCTGCTGTCTTGAACTCTCCCTTGTGGCCAGCCAACAGGTGATCATGGCATTCCCGCAAGGCTTGCTTCTGCAATGCTGTAGTCGGCAGATACAATGCACCTTTTTTAAATGGTAATTCATCACGAATTTCTCTTCCAGGTTCTAGTTGCGCCCATTTCTGCATTTCTTCTGGGGTTAGAGCTTGGATTACTTTTTCCTTAAAGTTCAATATATCTGTGGCGCCTATAATCTTGGTATCCGGTATGATCACTTGAGCGCTTAGTGGACATCTTTCTTCTCCGGTTCCCAACCTAGACAAAGCATCCGCCTTTACATTCTGTGCACCCGGCCGATAAGTTTTCACGAAATCGTAATCGGCAAAGTACAGTGACCAACGGAGTTGGCGAGGTGTCAAGGTTCTGGCTGACTTCAGGAATTTTAATTTTCGATGGTCCGTGTAGACTGTTACCACGTGGTGGGCCCCCATTAGATAATGTCTCCACTCCTTGAAGGCGTCTTTTATTGCCAGCAACTCTTTTTCCGTAATCGTATGATTGATTTCCGCTGGTGTCAATTTCCTGGATCGATAAGCCACCGGGTGTAACTGGCCCGTTACCTTATTCCTTTGAGGAAGAACTCCACCAATCGCAAGGTCCGAGGCATCTGTCTCGACATAAAAGGGCTCCATCGGATCGGCATGAAGGAGGATAGGCGCAGTGGTGAACTCTATCTTCAAATCTCTAAAGGCTTGTTCTGCTTCCTCCGACCATTCGAATCGTGTCCCTTTCTTCAGTAGTCGTGTCAAGGGTAGTATTCGTCAGGAAAATTCTCCAATAAATCTCCGATAGAAATTTGCGAACCCAATAAACGCTTGGACTTCTTTCACACAAGTGGGCGACTTCCATTCTTGTACGGCTTGAATCTTCCGTTTGTCCATATGAATTCCTGCTGGTGAGATTACAAAGCCCAAGAACTCTACCTGTGAAACTCCAAAAGCACATTTCTCCAACTTGACAAATAGTTTGTTCTCTCGCAGTTTTTGTAAAACTCCTCGAACCTGTGTTTGATGCTCCTGCGTATCCTTTGAGTAGATTAGTATATCATCAATATACACAATTGCACATTGATCAATGAATTCACTGAGCACATCATTTATGAAGTGTTGAAACGCTGCAGGCGCATTACACAACCCATAGGGCATCACCTGGTATTCAAATAGGCCCAAGCGTGTCCTGAAGGCCGTCTTCCACTCGTCTCCCTCTCTCACTCGAATAAGGTGATAAGCTCCCCTTAAATCCAACTTCGTGAACATCTGTGCTCCTTTGATCTGGTCCAACAAGACGGAGATAAGGGGAAGAGGATACCTGTTCTTCTTTGTTATTCGATTTATGGCTCTATAATCAATGCACATTCTCAACTCGCCCTGCTCCTTCTTAGGCACAAAAAATAGTGGCGAGGACACTGGCGATTGGGAAGGACATATACATCCATTGGCCAGGTACTTGTCAATATACTCCCTCAGGTGATGATTCTCTTGTTCCGTCAAGGCGTACACTCGACTGCAAGGCAAATTCGCCCCTGGCTCCAAGTCTATTTTGCAATCGTAAACTCGATGAGGCGGCAGTTGCTCAGCTTCCTGTTCGTTGAAAACGTCCTCAAAATCTTGATATTCTTGTGGAATTGTTTGCGTATTTATTACGCACACGGAGACTCCAGCTGAACATAAGGCGTGAGCCGGGTTCTGTTTACTCATTGCCTCGTAAGCCCCAAAACAGTTCTCTCTACAATATGCTGAGTTCATTTCAATTGTTCTGTTGTTCCAATTGATTGAAGGATTGTGCTCTGTGAGCCAAGGAAGTCCCAATATGAGTTGAAATTGGGGGGCATCAATTAAATTAAAGTGTATAGCTTCTCTATACCCATCTTCTCGAATCAGCTCTACTAACTCTGTGTGACTCGTGATTGGCCCTGAGGATAGATTGGTACCATCGATTACTCGAACTGGTTCACTTCTAGCCTTGGCAATTGCTTGCAGCCCAATCTTAGCCGCGAATTTCAGATCGCAGAAATTACCTGTGGCTCCTGAGTCCACCATCACAGTCACTCCTTTCATTATTTTTTCACGAAATCGGATTGTCAAAGATAAAATCAAATGGGGAGAAGACGACTGTAATGTATTCGCCAGCCGATGTTCCTGAGGAGTTGATTTCTGATTCGCATCCACCTGCACAACTCCTTCTACAGGTGGTGCTGCGAGTTTTCCTTCGGCTTAAATGGACCCTTTGGCTTTCTTGGACAATTTCGCACAAAATGTCCATTAGATCCACAATACATGCATAAGTTGTTGGCTCGTCTTTTTTCCTTCTCCTCCTTTGTGAGCGGTCCCCGAATCGTTCCTATTTGCATAGGTTCAGATCCTGTGGTTCCTTCTGTACTCCTTCCTGTTTCAGCCTTAGATCGGTCGAATCGCGGAACCGTACTTCTGTACTCTCGTCCTCTCTCTCCCCTTCTCTCTCCCTGCCGGAAATCCAGTTCTAGCACTAGGTCTATCAGGGCGGAAATTTCAGTTGGACGATTCGGTATTTGAGCCAAACCATCGTTTAGTTCATCACGCAGGCCTCGATAAAATATTGCTGTCCTCTTGTTCTCTGGCCAATCAGTCTCCGTTACAAATTTGTTGAATTGAGCTAGATAAGCCACTAAGTCTCTATTTCCCTGCTTCAATTCCAAGAGTTCGTTATCTATTGCTTGAGAGATCCGTCTTCGGACAAAGATTCTCAGAAATTCTTTCTTGAACTCATCAAAATTCTGCAATAATGGATCATCTCGTGAGACTATCGGCATCGACCATGCCGCTGCATCTCCACTTAAATATGACAAAATGAAGGCTACCTTAGACTGCGCATCAGGAAAGATAGAAGGGCGACACAAGAAATGAAGTGAACATTGTGTAATAAACACCTGAGCCTTTTGTGGGTCCCCACTAAATCTCTCTGGCGCTGCCAACGGTATCACTGGCGATAAGGAATGGATTACTTGTGTTGTTAGGTTATTTGCGTCTCCCATTGATGTGGTGGGACCCTCCCTTCCAGTTGAATATGGTTGTCTTATCCTCTGTGCTAATTCTGCCGTCTCTTTCCTAGAATTCATGACCTCCTGCCTTAGACTTTGATTCTCTTCCTTAACTCCTACCAATTCCTTTTGTATCGCCTCTAGGACTGACCCTAAGGTCTGTAAATTTATTCCCTCAACCATTTCTTTTCTGTTCAGGTGCAAGATTATTATGTGGGCATTTCCCTCTGTCAAAGCTCACCTTCAGCTTCTCGCTGGTTACCGTTGTCTTGCACCGGAACAGAAGTCGCTAGCTTCCTGACTCCCACTACTAATCACTCAGCCCCAAGAAATGTCTTTGGCTCTAACTGATCAGCAAGGGGGAAGAGGGAAATTGGATAAAATAATAAACGATAGAAGAGACTGGTTCTGGACCTTCTGGTTTTTCATATCTGGAATTCTTCTTCAGGTATCACTCTGCCTTCTGAAGACTCCTAAGGGTAACTAAACACACAACAAATTATTATTCCTTCTCTACTCTGTTCTGTCTCTTTTCTTCTCTTCTCTTATGATTTTTCTACCTACCCAGAATCCTGATCTCTGTGCCTCTCTTCCTGTTCAACTCTGCCTTTTCTTCTTTCTTGTTATTGATGTCACTAATTATCTGTAAAACATATATCTTTTTATTATACCTATTTATTCTTTGTTTTTAAACATCTTCTAACTCTTTCTCTTTTAAACCTACCATTAATGTTTCTGTGTGTGGCCTTCTCTTTCTTCTTGTGATTTCTCTTCTTTCTTTTCTTGCCTCTTGCTATTCTAAAAACTGTCGTCTTCTAAATTGAGCCTTTTGTGCTTTTAACTTTTCCTGTTTGCTTCCTCTCCTTAGGTTACTGCGGAGCTGCTATAACTCTGGTAAGTCTTTCTCCTTACTTTCCTAGTTAACTGTTGGTATTGTCTATTAATTTTTCATTAGGAACCGTTTCTCAGTAAATCCTATAATGTTCTTCATTTTCTGTTACAGGACTCTGTATGCTGATCTCTGTTGACCTTGGTAAGTGTTATACTTATTGCGTCACCAAACACTGCTTACATTTTAATGTGAACAAATAATCTATCAGTAATTCACTTAGCTTTCTTCGGTTTTCTTTTCAGGTGCGGCTGAAGTCTTCACTCGTTTTTTCCCTGTAGAGACGAGGTGACTCCGTACTCGACTCCCGGTAAATAGCCCACTACGGATTCTAGCGGCTATTCTGACCTCTTCGGTAAGTATCGGTTTCTTGACTCGGAACTACTCTCAAGCGTTACTCTGGAAAGCTTCTTACTCAAAAAATTCACTTCAGAACTGGGAACACACTCAAACACGTCTTCTCTGAGGAAATGTCTTGGTGAAGTGCGCATTACTTTAGGCGTGCGCACGTCACATCGTCTCTCTGGATTTGTAAACAACTAGACCGCAGACCCCAGCGCCTGAGCGGCCATCTTTTAATTGCGGGCATGCAACAAACTCGACCATTGAAGCCCATTCGAAAACAAAACGCCTATTGAACTAAGTTCCTTGCGCTTCGCTTTGGGACTCACATTAGGGATCCTGACAGTACCCCCCTCCAAGGGTAGTCCTTCCACTCTGGGCTTGGTTGGATTGCGCTGATAATAATGTTTTATTAGCCTAGGAGCATGAACATCTGAATCTAATTTCCAAGACCGCTCCTCAGGACCGTAGCCTTTCCAATCTACCAAATAATACAGTTTACCTCTGACTAATTTTGAGTCCAGAATTTCTTTCACCTCAAACTCCACTCCTGTATCTAGCTGAATTGGGTTTGGAATCGATTCTTTTCTCAAATTAGGAACTGCCTTCTTCAAAAGGGAAACATGAAACACTGGGTGAATTTTGAATTGAGAGGGTAAAGTCAATTTATAGGTCACTGGACCGATCTGCTCTGCAATTGGGTAAGGGCCGATAAATCGTGGCTGAAATTTTCGGTTCCCTTTTAGCCTTAAATTTTTTGTATTCAACCAGACTTTATCTCCTATTCCTAGTGGAGGAGGTTTCTTTCTTTTCTTATCTGCGTACTTCTTATACTTTTCCTTAGCCTGTACTAGATTCTTTGATGCTATTTCATGTACTGAATTTAAATGAGCTACCAAATCCTTGACTGCTGGGACTGTGAGCTCTACATCTTGTACTGCTGAATTTGGATGTCTACCATAGTTTAAGTAGAACGGGGAATATCCAGTGGACACATTCTTCGCGTTATTATGAGCGAATTCTGCTGTCCACAAGTAGTCCGGCCATTCTCCCTCCTGTTTCAACAAGAACAACCGTAAATATTGCTCCAATTCCTGGTTCACCCTTTCCGTTTGTCCATCCGTCTCCGGATGGAAACTGGTGGAAAAACGAGTTTCTACTCCTAACCCTTTCATAAAAGCCTTCCAGAAATGCGAAACAAATTGGGTTCCCCGGTCTGATATTACGATCTTGGGTATTCCATGTAATCTGACAATCTGGGTACTAAAGTGCCTTGCTAACTGTTTTGCTGTAGGGATTCCCTTTAAGGCTAAGAAGTGTGTCATTTTCGTGTATGCATCTACTATTACTAGTATTGTATTTGTCCCTTGACAGGATGGTAAGTCTGTAATTAAGTCTAGGGTGTTTGTATGCCAAGGATGAGGAGGAATGGGCAGGGGTTGCAACAGCCCTTGAGGAGCGTGCCGTTCTGATTTTCCCTGAGCGCATATCTCACAAGTCTTTACATATTGTTCTATGTCTTTACTCATCTGTGGCCACCAATATTTTCTTTTAATTAGATCTGCTGTCTTGAACTCTCCCTTGTGGCCAGCCAACAGGTGATCATGGCATTCCTGCAAGGCTTGCTTCTGCAATGCTGTAGTCGGCAGATACAATGCACCTTTTTTAAATGGTAATTCATCACGAATTTCTCTTCCAGGTTCTAGTTGCGCCCATTTCTGCATTTCTTCTGGGGTTAGAGCTTGGATTACTTTTTCCTTAAAGTTCAATATATCTGTGGCGCCTATAATCTTGGTATCCGGTATGATCACTTGAGCGCTTAGTGGACTTCTTTCTTCTCCGGTTCCCAACCTAGACAAAGCATCCGCCTTTCCATTCTGTGCACCCGGCCGATAAGTTATCACGAAATCGTAATCGGCAAAGTACAGTGACCAACGGAGTTGGCGAGGTGTCAAGGTTCTGGCTTACTTCAGGAATTTTAAGTTTCGATGGTCCGTGTAGACTGTTACCACGTGGTGGGCCCCCATTAGATAATGTCTCCACTCCTTGAAGGCGTCTTTTATTGCCAGCAACTCTTTTTCCGTAATCGTATGATTGATTTCCGCTGGTGTCAATTTCCTGGATTGATAAGCCACCGGGTGTAACTGGCCCGTTACCTTATTCCTTTGAGGAAGAACTCCACCAATCGCAAGGTCCGAGGCATCTGTCTCGACATAAAAGGGCTCCATCGGATCGGCATGAAGGAGGATAGGCGCAGTGGTGAACTCTATCTTCAAATCTTTAAAGGCTTGCTCTGCTTCCTCCGACCATTCGAATCGTGTCCCTTTCTTCAGTAGTCGTGTCAAGGGTAGTATTCGTCGGGAAAATTCTCCAATAAATCTCCGATAGAAATTTGCGAACCCAATAAACGCTTGGACTTCTTTCACACAAGTGGGTGACTTCCATTCTTGTACGGCTTGAATCTTCCGTTTGTCCATATGAATTCCTGCTGGCGAGATTACAAAGCCCAAGAACTCTACCTGTGAAACTCCAAAAGCACATTTCTCCATCTTGACAAATAGTTTGTTCTCTTGCAGTTTTTGTAAAACTCCTCGAACCTGTGTTTGATGCTCCTGTGTATCCTTTGAGTAGATTAGTATATCATCAATATACACAATTGCACATTGATCAATGAATTCACTGAGCACATAATTTATGAAGTGTTGAAACGCTGCAGGTGCATTACACAACCCATAGGGCATCACCTGGTATTCAAATAGGCCCAAGCGTGTCCTGAAGGCCGTCTTCCACTCGTCTCCCTCTCTCACTCGAATAAGGTGATAAGCTCCCCTTAAATCCAACTTCGTGAACATCTGTGCTCCTTTGATCTGGTCCAACAAGACGGAGATAAGGGGATGAGGATACCTGTTCTTCTTTGTTATTCGATTTATGGCTCTATAATCAATGCACATTCTCAACTCGCCCTGCTCCTTCTTAGGCACAAAAAATAGTGGCGAGGACACTGGCGATTGGGAAGGACATATAAATCCATTGGCCAGGTACTTGTCAATATACTCCCTCAGGTGATGATTCTCTTGTTCCGTCAAGGCGTACACTCGACTGCAAGGCAAATTCGCCCCTGGCTCCAAGTCTATTTTGCAATCGTAAACTCGATGAGGCGGCAGTTGCTCAGCTTCCTGTTCGTTGAAAACGTCCTCAAAATCTTGATATTCTTGTGGAATTGTTTGCGTATTTATTACGCACACGGAGACTCCAGCTGAACATAAGGCGTGAGCCAGGTTCTGTTTACTCATTGCCTCGTAAGCCCCAAAACAGTTCTCTCTACAATATGCTGAGTTCATTTCAATTGTTCTGTTGTTCCAATTGATTGAAGGATTGTGCTCTGTGAGCCAAGGAAGTCCCAATATGAGTTGAAATTGGGGGGCATCAATTAAATTAAAGTGTATAGCTTCTCTATACCCATCTTCTCGAATCAGCTCTACTAACTCTGTGTGACTCGTGATTGGCCCTGAGGATAGATTGGTACCATCGATTGCTCGAACTGGTTCACTTCTAGCCTTGGCAATTGCTTGCAGCCCAATCTTAGCCGCGAATTTCAGATCGCAGAAATTACCTGTGGTTCCTGAGTCCACCATCACAGTCACTCCTTTCATTATTTTTTCACGAAATCGGATTGTCAAAGATAAAATCAAATGGGGAGCAGACGACTGTAATGTATTCGCCAGCCGATGTTCCTGAGGAGTTGATTTCTGATTCGCATCCACCTGCACAACTCCTTCTACAGGTGGTGCTGCGAGTTTTCCTTCGGCTTAAATGGACCCTTTGGCTTTCTTGGACAATTTCGCACAAAATGTCCATTAGATCCACAATACATACATAAGTTGTTGGCTCGTCTTTTTTCCTTCTCCTCCTTTGTGAGCGGTCCCCGAATCGTTCCTATTTGCATAGGTTCAGATCCTGTGGTTCCTTCTGTACTCCTTCCTGTTTCAGCCTTAGATCGGTCGAATCGCGGAACCGTACTTCTGTACTCTCGTCTTCTCTCTCCCCTTCGCTCTCCCTGCCGGAAATCCAGTTCTAGCACTAGGTCTATCAGGGCGGAAATTTCAGTTGGACGATTCGGTATTTGAGCCAAACCATCGTTTAGTTCATCACGCAGGCCTCGATAAAATATTGCTGTCCTCTTGTTCTCTGGCCAATCAGTCTCCGTTACAAATTTGTTGAATTGAGCTAGATAAGCCACTAAGTCTCTATTTCCCTTCTTCAATTCCAAGAGTTCGTTATCTACTGCTTGAGAGATCCGTCTTCGGTCAAAGATTCTCAGAAATTCTTTCTTGAACTCATCAAAATTCTGCAATAATTGATCATCTCGTGAGACTATCGGCATCGACCATGCCGCTGCATCTCCACTTAAATATGACAAAATGAAGGCTACCTTAGACTGCGCATCAGGAAAGATAGAAGGGCGACACAAGAAATGAAGTGAACATTGTGTAATAAACACCTGGGCCTTTTGTGGGTCCCCACTAAATCTCTCTGGCGCTGCCAACGGTATCACTGGCGATAAGGAATGGATTACTTGTGTTGTTAGGTTATTTGCGTCTCCCATTGATGTGGTGGGACCCTCGCTTCCAGTTGAATATGGTTGTCTTATCCTCTGTGCTAATTCTGCCGTCTCTTTCCTAGAATTCATGACCTCCTGCCTTAGACTTTGATTCTCTTCCTTAACTCCTACCAATTCCTTTTGTATCGCCTCTAGGACTGACCCTAAGGTCTGTAAATTTATTCCCTCAACCATTTCTTTTCTGTTCAGGTGCAAGATTAATATGTGGGCACTTCCCTCTGTCAAAGCTCACCTTCAGCTTCTCGCTGGTTACCGTTGTCTTGCACCGGAACAGAAGTCGCTAGCTTCCTGACTCCCACTACTAATCACTCAGCCCCAAGAAATGTCTTTGGCTCTAACTGATCAGCAAGGGGGAAGAGGGAAATTGGATAAAATAATAAACGATAGAAGAGACTGGTTCTGGACCTTCTGGTTTTTCATATCTGGAATTCTTCTTCAGGTATCACTCTGCCTTCTGAAGACTCCTAAGGGTAACTAAACACACAACAAATTATTATTCCTTCTCTACTCTGTTCTGTCTCTTTTCTTCTCTTCTCTTATGATTTTTCTACCTACCCAGAATCCTGATCTCTGTGCCTCTCTTCCTGTTCAACTCTGCCTTTTCTTCTTTCTTGTTATTGATGTCACTAATTATCTGTAAAACATATATCTTTTTATTATACCTATTTATTCTTTGTTTTTAAACATCTTCTAACTCTTTCTCTTTTAAACCTACCATTAATGTTTCTGTGTGTGGCCTTCTCTTTCTTCTCGTGATTTCTCTTCTTTCTTTTCTTGCCTCTTGCTATTCTTAAAACTGTCGTCTTCTAAATTGAGCCTTTTGTGCTTTTAACTTTTCCTGTTTGCTTCCTCTCCTTAGGTTACTGCGGAGCTGCTATAACTCTGGTAAGTCTTTCTCCTTACTTTCCTAGTTAACTGTTGGTATTGTCTATTAATTTTTCATTAGGAACCGTTTCTCAGTAAATCCTATAATGTTCTTCATTTTCTGTTACAGGACTCTGTATGCTGATCTCTGTTGACCTTGGTAAGTGTTATACTTATTGCGTCACCAAACACTGCTTACATTTTAATGTGAACAAATAATCTATCAGTAATTCACTTAGCTTTCTTCGGTTTTCTTTTCAGGTGCGGCTGAAGTCTTCACTCGTTTTTTCCCTGTAGAGACGAGGTGACTCCGTACTCGACTCCCGGTAAATAGCCCACTACGGATTCTAGCGGCTTTTCTGACCTCTTCGGTAAGTATCGGTTTCTTGACTCGGAACTACTCTCAAGCGTTACTCTGGAAAGCTTCTTACTCAAAAAATTCACTTCAGAACTGGGAACACACTCAAACACGTCTTCTCTGAGGAAATGTCTTGGTGAAGTGCGCATTACTTCAGGCGTGCGCGCGTCACATCGTCTCTCTGGATTTGTAAACAACTAGACCGCAGACCCCAGCGCCTGAGCGGCCATCTTTTAATTCCGGGCATGCCACAAACTCGACCATTGAAGCCCATTCGAAAACGAAACGCCTATTGAACTAAGTTCCTTGCGCTTCGCTTTGGGACTCACATTAGGGATCCTGACAGTACCCCCCTCCAAGGGTAGTCCTTCCACTCTGGGCTTGGTTGGATTGCGCTGATAAAAATGTTTTATTAGCCTAGGAGCATGAACATCTGAATCTAATTTCCAAGACCGCTCCT
Organism: Triturus cristatus; assembly: GCF_964204655.1. Lineage (NCBI taxonomy): Eukaryota > Metazoa > Chordata > Amphibia > Caudata > Salamandridae > Triturus > Triturus cristatus. The sequence continues at coordinate 1,155,069,172 of NC_140594.1, forward strand.
CAGGACCGTAGCCTTTCCAATCTACCAAATAATACAGTTTACCTCTGACTAATTTTGAGTCCAGAATTTCTTTCACCTCAAACTCCACTCCTGTATCTAGCTGAATTGGGTTTGGAATCGATTCTTTTCTCAAATTAGGAACTGCCTTCTTCAAAAGGGAAACATGAAACACTGGGTGAATTTTGAATTGAGAGGGTAAAGTCAATTTATAGGTCACTGGACCGATCTGCTCTGCAATTGGGTAAGGGCCGATAAATCGTGGCTGAAATTTTCGGTTCCCTTTTAGCCTTAAATTTTTTGTATTCAACCAGACTTTATCTCCTATTCCTAGTGGAGGAGGTTTCTTTCTTTTCTTATCTGCGTACTTCTTATACTTTTCCTTAGCTTGTACTAGATTCTTTGATGCTATTTCATGTACTGAATTTAAATGAGCTACCAAATCCTTGACTGCTGGGACTGTGAGCTCTACATCTTGTACTGCTGAATTTGGATGTCTACCATAGTTTAAGTAGAACGGGGAATATCCAGTGGACACATTCTTCGCGTTATTATGAGCGAATTCTGCTGTCCACAAGTAGTCCGGCCATTCTCCCTCCTGTTTCAACAAGAACAACCGTAAATATTGCTCCAATTCCTGGTTCACCCTTTCCGTTTGTCCATCCGTCTCCGGATGGAAACTGGTGGAAAAACGAGTTTCTACTCCTAACCCTTTCATAAAAGCCTTCCAGAAATGCGAAACAAATTGGGTTCCCCGGTCTGATATTACGATCTTGGGTATTCCATGTAATCTGACAATCTGGGTACTAAAGTGCCTTGCTAACTGTTTTGCTGTAGGGATTCCCTTTAAGGCCAAGAAGTGTGTCATTTTTGTGTATGCATCTACTATTACTAGTATTGTATTTGTCCCTTGACAGGATGGTAAGTCTGTAATTAAGTCTAGGGTGTTTGTATGCCAAGGATGAGGAGGAATGGGCAGGGGTTGCAACAGCCCTTGAGGAGCGTGCCGTTCTGATTTTCCCTGAGCGCATATCTCACAAGTCTTTACATATTGTTCTATGTCTTTACTCATCTGTGGCCACCAATATTTTCTTTTAATTAGATCTGCTGTCTTGAACTCTCCCTTGTGGCCAGCCAACAGGTGATCATGGCATTCCTGCAAGGCTTGCTTCTGCAATGCTGTAGTCGGCAGATACAATGCACCTTTTTTAAATGGTAATTCATCACGAATTTCTCTTCCAGGTTCTAGTTGCGCCCATTTCTGCATTTCTTCTGGGGTTAGAGCTTGGATTACTTTTTCCTTAAAGTTCAATATATCTGTGGCGCCTATAATCTTGGTATCCGGTATGATCACTTGAGCGCTTAGTGGACTTCTTTCTTCTCCGGTTCCCAACCTAGACAAAGCATCCGCCTTTCCATTCTGTGCACCCGGCCGATAAGTTATCACGAAATCGTAATCGGCAAAGTACAGTGACCAACGGAGTTGGCGAGGTGTCAAGGTTCTGGCTTACTTCAGGAATTTTAAGTTTCGATGGTCCGTGTAGACTGTTACCACATGGTGGGCCCCCATTAGATAATGTCTCCACTCCTTGAAGGCGTCTTTTATTGCCAGCAACTCTTTTTCCGTAATCGTATGATTGATTTCCGCTGGTGTCAATTTCCTGGATTGATAAGCCACCGGGTGTAACTGGCCCGTTACCTTATTCCTTTGAGGAAGAACTCCACCAATCGCAAGGTCCGAGGCATCTGTCTCGACATAAAAGGGCTCCATCGGATCGGCATGAAGGAGGATAGGCGCAGTGGTGAACTCTATCTTCAAATCTTTAAAGGCTTGCTCTGCTTCCTCCGACCATTCGAATCGTGTCCCTTTCTTCAGTAGTCGTGTCAAGGGTAGTATTCGTCGGGAAAATTCTCCAATAAATCTCCGATAGAAATTTGCGAACCCAATAAACGCTTGGACTTCTTTCACACAAGTGGGTGACTTCCATTCTTGTACAGCTTGAATCTTCCGTTTGTCCATATGAATTCCTGCTGGCGAGATTACAAAGCCCAAGAACTCTACCTGTGAAACTCCAAAAGCACATTTCTCCATCTTGACAAATAGTTTGTTCTCTTGCAGTTTTTGTAAAACTCCTCGAACCTGTGTTTGATGCTCCTGTGTATCCTTTGAGTAGATTAGTATATCATCAATATACACAATTGCACATTGATCAATGAATTCACTGAGCACATAATTTATGAAGTGTTGAAACGCTGCAGGTGCATTACACAACCCATAGGGCATCACCTGGTATTCAAATAGGCCCAAGCGTGTCCTGAAGGCCGTCTTCCACTCGTCTCCCTCTCTCACTCGAATAAGGTGATAAGCTCCCCTTAAATCCAACTTCGTGAACATCTGTGCTCCTTTGATCTGGTCCAACAAGACGGAGATAAGGGGATGAGGATACCTGTTCTTCTTTGTTATTCGATTTATGGCTCTATAATCAATGCACATTCTCAACTCGCCCTGCTCCTTCTTAGGCACAAAAAATAGTGGCGAGGACACTGGTGATTGGGAAGGACATATAAATCCATTGGCCAGGTACTTGTCAATATACTCCCTCAGGTGATGATTCTCTTGTTCCGTCAAGGCGTACACTCGACTGCAAGGCAAATTCGCCCCTGGCTCCAAGTCTATTTTGCAATCGTAAACTCGATGAGGCGGCAGTTGCTCAGCTTCCTGTTCGTTGAAAACGTCCTCAAAATCTTGATATTCTTGTGGAATTGTTTGCGTATTTATTACGCACACGGAGACTCCAGCTGAACATAAGGCGTGAGCCGGGTTCTGTTTACTCATTGCCTCGTAAGCCCCAAAACAGTTCTCTCTACAATATGCTGAGTTCATTTCAATTGTTCTGTTGTTCCAATTGATTGAAGGATTGTGCTCTGTGAGCCAAGGAAGTCCCAATATGAGTTGAAATTGGGGGGCATCAATTAAATTAAAGTGTATAGCTTCTCTATACCCATCTTCTCGAATCAGCTCTACTAACTCTGTGTGACTCGTGATTGGCCCTGAGGATAGATTGGTACCATCGATTGCTCGAACTGGTTCACTTCTAGCCTTGGCAATTGCTTGCAGCCCAATCTTAGCCGCGAATTTCAGATCGCAGAAATTACCTGTGGTTCCTGAGTCCACCATCACAGTCACTCTTTTCATTATTTTTTCACGAAATCGGATTGTCAAAGATAAAATCAAATGGGGAGAAGACGACTGTAATGTATTCGCCAGCCGATGTTCCTGAGGAGTTGATTTCTGATTCGCATCCACCTGCACAACTCCTTCTACAGGTGGTGCTGCGAGTTTTCCTTCGGCTTAAATGGACCCTTTGGCTTTCTTGGACAATTTCGCACAAAATGTCCATTAGATCCACAATACATACATAAGTTGTTGGCTCGTCTTTTTTCCTTCTCCTCCTTTGTGAGCGGTCCCCGAATCGTTCCTATTTGCATAGGTTCAGATCCTGTGGTTCCTTCTGTACTCCTTCCTGTTTCAGTCTTAGATCGGTCGAATCGCGGAACCGTACTTCTGTACTCTCGTCTTCTCTCTCCCCTTCGCTCTCCCTGCCGGAAATCCAGTTCTAGCACTAGGTCTATCAGGGCGGAAATTTCAGTTGGACGATTCGGTATTTGAGCCAAACCATCGTTTAGTTCATCACGCAGGCCTCGATAAAATATTGCTGTCCTCTTGTTCTCTGGCCAATCAGTCTCCGTTACAAATGTGTTGAATTGAGCTAGATAAGCCACTAAGTCTCTATTTCCCTGCTTCAATTCCAAGAGTTCGTTATCTACTGCTTGAGAGATCCGTCTTCGGTCAAAGATTCTCAGAAATTCTTTCTTGAACTCATCAAAATTCTGCAATAATTGATCATCTCGTGAGACTATCGGCATCGACCATGCCGCTGCATCTCCACTTAAATATGACAAAATGAAGGCTACCTTAGACTGCGCATCAGGAAAGATAGAAGGGCGACACAAGAAATGAAGTGAACATTGTGTAATAAACACCTGAGCCTTTTGTGGGTCCCCACTAAATCTCTCTGGCGCTGCCAACGGTATCACTGGCGATAAGGAATGGATTACTTGTGTTGTTAGGTTATTTGCGTCTCCCATTGATGTGGTGGGACCCTCCCTTCCAGTTGAATATGGTTGTCTTATCCTCTGTGCTAATTCTGCCGTCTCTTTCCTAGAATTCATGACCTCCTGCCTTAGACTTTGATTCTCTTCCTTAACTCCTACCAATTCCTTTTGTATCGCCTCTAGGACTGACCCTAAGGTCTGTAAATTTATTCCCTCAACCATTTCTTTTCTGTTCAGGTGCAAGATTAATATGTGGGCACTTCCCTCTGTCAAAGCTCACCTTCAGCTTCTCGCTGGTTACCGTTGTCTTGCACCGGAACAGAAGTCGCTAGCTTCCTGACTCCCACTACTAATCACTCAGCCCCAAGAAATGTATTTGGCTCTAACTGATCAGCAAGGGGGAAGAGGGAAATTGGATAAAATAATAAACGATAGAAGAGACTGGTTCTGGACCTTCTGGTTTTTCATATCTGGAATTCTTCTTCAGGTATCACTCTGCCTTCTGAAGACTCCTAAGGGTAACTAAACACACAACAAATTATTATTCCTTCTCTACTCTGTTCTGTCTCTTTTCTTCTCTTCTCTTATGATTTTTCTACCTACCCAGAATCCTGATCTCTGTGCCTCTCTTCCTGTTCAACTCTGCCTTTTCTTCTTTCTTGTTATTGATGTCACTAATTATCTGTAAAACATATATCTTTTTATTATACCTATTTATTCTTTGTTTTTAAACATCTTCTAACTCTTTCTCTTTTAATCCTACCATTAATGTTTCTGTGTGTGGCCTTCTCTTTCTTCTCGTGATTTCTCTTCTTTCTTTTCTTGCCTCTTGCTATTCTTAAAACTGTCGTCTTCTAAATTGAGCCTTTTGTGCTTTTAACTTTTCCTGTTTGCTTCCTCTCCTTAGGTTACTGCGGAGCTGCTATAACTCTGGTAAGTCTTTCTCCTTACTTTCCTAGTTAACTGTTGGTATTGTCTATTAATTTTTCATTAGGAACCGTTTCTCAGTAAATCCTATAATGTTCTTCATTTTCTGTTACAGGACTCTGTATGCTGATCTCTGTTGACCTTGGTAAGTGTTATACTTATTGCGTCACCAAACACTGCTTACATTTTAATGTGAACAAATAATCTATCAGTAATTCACTTAGCTTTCTTCGGTTTTCTTTTCAGGTGCGGCTGAAGTCTTCACTCGTTTTTTCCCTGTAGAGACGAGGTGACTCCGTACTCGACTCCCGGTAAATAGCCCACTACGGATTCTAGCGGCTTTTCTGACCTCTTCGGTAAGTATCGGTTTCTTGACTCGGAACTACTCTCAAGCGTTACTCTGGAAAGCTTCTTACTCAAAAAATTCACTTCAGAACTGGGAACACACTCAAACACGTCTTCTCTGAGGAAATGTCTTGGTGAAGTGCGCATTACTTCAGGCGTGCGCGCGTCACATCGTCTCTCTGGATTTGTAAACAACTAGACCGCAGACCCCAGCGCCTGAGCGGCCATCTTTTAATTCCGGGCATGCCACAAACTCGACCATTGAAGCCCATTCGAAAACGAAACGCCTATTGAACTAAGTTCCTTGCGCTTCGCTTTGGGACTCACATTAGGGATCCTGACAGTACCCCCCTCCAAGGGTAGTCCTTCCACTCTGGGCTTGGTTGGATTGCGCTGATAAAAATGTTTTATTAGCCTAGGAGCATGAACATCTGAATCTAATTTCCAAGACCGCTCCTCAGGACCGTAGCCTTTCCAATCTACCAAATAATACAGTTTACCTCTGACTAATTTTGAGTCCAGAATTTCTTTCACCTCAAACTCCACTCCTGTATCTAGCTGAATTGGGTTTGGAATCGATTCTTTTCTCAAATTAGGAACTGCCTTCTTCAAAAGGGAAACATGAAACACTGGGTGAATTTTGAATTGAGAGGGTAAAGTCAATTTATAGGTCACTGGACCGATCTGCTCTGCAATTGGGTAAGGGCCGATAAATCGTGGCTGAAATTTTCGGTTCCCTTTTAGCCTTAAATTTTTTGTATTCAACCAGACTTTATCTCCTATTCCTAGTGGAGGAGGTTTCTTTCTTTTCTTATCTGCGTACTTCTTATACTTTTCCTTAGCCTGTACTAGATTCTTTGATGCTATTTCATGTACTGAATTTAAATGAGCTACCAAATCCTTGACTGCTGGGACTGTGAGCTCTACATCTTGTACTGCTGAATTTGGATGTCTACCATAGTTTAAGTAGAACGTGGAATATCCAGTGGACACATTCTTCGCGTTATTATGAGCGAATTCTGCTGTCCACAAGTAGTCCGGCCATTCTCCCTCCTGTTTCAACAAGAACAACCGTAAATATTGCTCCAATTCCTGGTTCACCCTTTCCGTTTGTCCATCCGTCTCCGGATGGAAACTGGTGGAAAAACGAGTTTCTACTCCTAACCCTTTCATAAAAGCCTTCCAGAAATGCGAAACAAATTGGGTACCCCGGTCTGATATTACGATCTTGGGTATTCCATGTAATCTGACAATCTGGGTACTAAAGTGCCTTGCTAACTGTTTTGCTGTAGGGATTCCCTTTAAGGCCAAGAAGTGTGTCATTTTCGTGTATGCATCTACTATTACTAGTATTGTATTTGTCCCTTGACAGGATGGTAAGTCTGTAATTAAGTCTAGGGTGTTTGTATGCCAAGGATGAGGAGGAATGGGCAGGGGTTGCAACAGCCCTTGAGGAGCGTGCCGTTCTGATTTTCCCTGAGCGCATATCTCACAAGTCTTTACATATTGTTCTATGTCTTTACTCATCTGTGGCCACCAATATTTTCTTTTAATTAGATCTGCTGTCTTGAACTCTCCCTTGTGGCCAGCCAACAGGTGATCATGGCATTCCTGCAAGGCTTGCTTCTGCAATGCTGTAGTCGGCAGATACAATGCACCTTTTTTAAATGGTAATTCATCACGAATTTCTCTTCCAGGTTCTAGTTGCGCCCATTTCTGCATTTCTTCTGGGGTTAGAGCTTGGATTACTTTTTCCTTAAAGTTCAATATATCTGTGGCGCCTATAATCTTGGTATCCGGTATGATCACTTGAGCGCTTAGTGGACTTCTTTCTTCTCCGGTTCCCAACCTAGACAAAGCATCCGCCTTTCCATTCTGTGCACCCGGCCGATAAGTTTTCACGAAATCGTAATCGGCAAAGTACAGTGACCAACGGAGTTGGCGAGGTGTCAAGGTTCTGGCTGACTTCAGGAATTTTAATTTTCGATGGTCCGTGTAGACTGTTACCACGTGGTGGGCCCCCATTAGATAATGTCTCCACTCCTTGAAGGCGTCTTTTATTGCCAGCAACTCTTTTTCCGTAATCGTATGATTGATTTCCGCTGGTGTCAATTTCCTGGATCGATAAGCCACCGGGTGTAACTAGCCCGTTACCTTATTCCTTTGAGGAAGAACTCCACCAATCGCAAGGTCCGAGGCATCTGTCTCGACATAAAAGGGCTCCATCGGATCGGCATGAAGGAGGATAGGCGCAGTGGTGAACTCTATCTTCAAATCTTTAAAGGCTTGCTCTGCTTCCTCCGACCATTCGAATCGTGTCCCTTTCTTCAGTAGTCGTGTCAAGGGTAGTATTCGTCGGGAAAATTCTCCAATAAATCTCCGATAGAAATTTGCGAACCCAATAAACGCTTGGACTTCATTCACACAAGTGGGTGACTTCCATTCTTGTACGGCTTGAATCTTCCGTTTGTCCATATGAATTCCTGCTGGCGAGATTACAAAGCCCAAGAACTCTACCTGTGAAACTCCAAAAGCACATTTCTCCATCTTGACAAATAGTTTGTTCTCTTGCAGTTTTTGTAAAACTCCTCGAACCTGTGTTTGATGCTCCTGTGTATCCTTTGAGTAGATTAGTATATCATCAATATACACAATTGCACATTGATCAATGAATTCACTGAGCATATAATTTATGAAGTGTTGAAACGCTGCAGGTGCATTACACAACCCATAGGGCATCACCTGGTATTCAAATAGGCCCAAGCGTGTCCTGAAGGCCGTCTTCCACTCGTCTCCCTCTCTCACTCGAATAAGGTGATAAGCTCCCCTTAAATCCAACTTCGTGAACATCTGTGCTCCTTTGATCTGGTCCAACAAGACGGAGATAAGGGGATGAGGATACCTGTTCTTCTTTGTTATTCGATTTATGGCTCTATAATCAATGCACGTTCTCAACTCGCCCTGCTCCTTCTTAGGCACAAAAAATAGTGGCGAGGACACTGGCGATTGGGAAGGACATATAAATCCATTGGCCAGGTACTTGTCAATATACTCCCTCAGGTGATGATTCTCTTGTTCCGTCAAGGCGTACACTCGACTGCAAGGCAAATTTGCCCCTGGCTCCAAGTCTATTTTGCAACCGTAAACTCGATGAGGCGGCAGTTGCTCAGCTTCCTGTTCGTTGAAAATGTCCTCAAAATCTTGATATTCTTGTGGAATTGTTTGCGTATTTATTACGCACACGGAGACTCCAGCTGAACATAAGGCGTGAGCCGGGTTCTGTTTACTCATTGCCTCGTAAGCCCCAAAACAGTTCTCTATACAATATGCTGAGTTCATTTCAATTGTTCTGTTGTTCCAATTGATTGAAGGATTGTGCTCTGTGAGCCAAGTAAGTCCCAATATGAGTTGAAATTGGGGGGCATCAATTAAATTAAAGTGTATAGCTTCTCTATGCCCATCTTCTCGAATCAGCTCTACTAACTCTGTGTGACTCGTGATTGGCCCTGAGGATAGATTGGTACCATCGATTGCTCGAACTGGTTCACTTCTAGCCTTGACAATTGCTTGCTGCCCAATCTTAGCCGCGAATTTCAGATCGCAGAAATTACCTGTGGCTCCTGAGTGCACCATAACAGTCACTCCTTTCATTATTTTTTCACGAAATCCGATTGTCAAAGATAAAATCAAATGGGGCGAAGACGACTGTAATGTATTCGCCAGCCGATGTTCCTGAGGAGTTGATTTCTGATTCGCATCCACCTGCACAACTCCTTCTACAGGTGGTGCTGCGAGTTTTCCTTTGGCTTAAATGGACCCTTTGGCTTTCTTGGACAATTTCGCACAAAATGTCCATTAGATCCACAATACATACATAAGTTGTTGGCTCGTCTTTTTTCCTTCTCCTCCTTTGTGAGCGGTCCCCGAATTGTTCCTATTTGCATAGGTTCAGATCCTGTGGTTCCTTCTGTACTCCTTCCTGTTTCAGCCTTAGCTCGGTCGAATCGTGAAACCGTACTTCTGTACTCTCGTCTTCTCTCTCCCCTTCACTCTCCCTGCCGGAAATCCAGTTCTAGCACTAGGTCTATCAGGGCGGAAATTTCAGTTGGACGATTCTGTATTTGAGCCAAACCATCTTTTAGTTCATCTCGCAGGCCTCGATAAAATATTGCTGTCCTCTTGTTCTCTGGCCAATCAGTCTCCATTACAAGTTTGTTGAATTGAGCTAGATAAGCCACTAAGTCTCTATTTCCCTGCTTCAATTCCAAGAGTTCATTATCTACTGCTTGAGAGATCCGTCTTCGGTCAAAGATTCTCAGAAATTCTTTCTTGAACACATCAAAATTCTGCAATAATGGATCATCTCATGAGACTATCGGCATCGACCATGCCGCTGCATCTCCACTTAAATATGACAAAATGAAGGCTACCTTAGACTGCGCATCAGGAAAGATAGAAGGGCGACCCAAGAAATGAAGTGAACATTGTGTAATAAACACCTGCGCCTTTTGTGGGTCCCCACTAAATCTCTCTGGCGTTGCCAACGGTATCACTGGTGATAAGGAATGGCTTACTTGTGTTGTTAGCTTATTTGCGTCTCCCATTGATGTGGTTGGACCCTCCCTTCCAGTTGAATACGATTGTCTTATCCTCTGTGCTAATTCTGCCGTCTCTTTCCTAGAATTCATGACCTCCTGCCTTAGACTTTGATTCTCTTCCTTAACTCCTACCAATTCCTTTTGTATCGCCTCGAGGACTGACCCTAAGGTCTGTAAATTTATTCCCTCAACCATTTCTTTTCTGTTCGGGTGCAAGATTAATACGTGGGCACTTCACTCTGTCAGAGCTCACCTTCAGCTTCTCGCTGGTTACCGTTGTCTTGCACAGGAACAGAAGTCGCTAGCTTCCCGACTCCCACTACTAATCACTCAGCCCCAAGAAATGTCTTTGGCTCTAACTGATCAGCAAGGGGGAACGGGGAAATTGGATAAAATAATAAACGATAGAAGAGACTGGTTCTGGACCTTCTGGTTTTTCCTATCTGGAATTCTTCTTCAGCTATCACTCTGCCTTCTGAAGACTCCTAAGGGTAACTAAGCACACAACAAATTATTATTCCTTCTCTACTCTGTTCTGTCTCTTTTCTTCTCTTCTCTTATGATTTTTCTACCTACCCAGAATCCTGAACTCTGTGCCTCTCTTCCTGTTCAACTCTGCCTTTTCTTCTTTCTTGTTATTGATGTCACTAATTATCTGTAAAACATATATCTTTTTATTATACCTATTTATTCTTTGTTTTTAAACATCTTCTAACTCTTTCTCTTTTAAACCTACCATTAATGTTTCTGTGTGTGGCCTTCTCTTTCTTCTCGTGATTTCTCTTCTTTCTTTTCTTGCCTCTTGCTATTCTAAAAACTGTCGTCTTCTAAATTAAGCCTTTTGTGCTTTTAACTTTTCCTGTTTGCTTCCTCTCCTTAGGTTACTGCGGAGCTGCTATATCTCTGGTAAGTCTTTCTCTTACTTTCCTAGTTAACTGTTGGTATTGTCTATTAATTTTTCCTTAGGAACCGTTTCTCAGTAAATCCTATAATGTTCTTCATTTTCTGTTACAGGACTCTGTATGCTGATCTCTGCTGACCTTGGTAAGTGTTATACTTATTGCGTCACCAAACACTGCTTACATTTTAATGTGAACAAATAATCTATCAGTAATTCACTTAGCTTTCTTCGGTTTTCTTTTCAGGTGCGGCTGAAGTCTTCACTCGTTTTCCCTGTAGAGACGAGGTGACTCCGTACTCGACTCCCGGTAAATAGCCCACTATGGACTCTAGCGGCTTTTCTGACCTCTTCGGTAAGTATCGGTTTCTTGACTCGGAACTACTCTCAAGCGTTACTCTGGAAAGCTTCTTACTCAAAAAATTAACTTCAGAACTGGGAACACACTCGAACACGTCTTCTCTGAGGAAATGTCTTGGTGAAGTGCGCATTACTTCAGGCGTGCGCGCGTCACATCGTCTCTCTGGATTTGTAAACAACTAGACCGCAGACCCCAGCGCCTGAGCGGCCATCTTGGAATTGCGGGCATGCCACAAACTCGACCATTGAAGCCCATTCGAAAACGAAACGCCTATTGAACTAAGTTCCTTGCGCTTCGCTTTGGGACTCACATTAGGGATCCTGACACATAAAGATACTCAAGCTGGATAATCTCCCAGGACCTAGTGGTTCTGGTGGGGTAGGCAGAGTGGGTGGGGCAGCAGCTGAGGGTGTGCCTAGGGGTGGAAACTCCCCTGATCCCACCTCTAAGGCTGACCAGACTGATGACAATGATCAGGCTCTGATGAACCCAGCTCCCCTGGATGAGGATGAGGAAGATGACAACAATGCTCCCCTCTTTACTCCTCCAGGGAGAGTTGAAAGTAGGACTAGAAGGGATAGATCTCTCTCAAGGGGATCTGTCCAGTCTAACTCATCTGTAGGGACCTCTGTTTCTTCTCACAGAGGGAGGGAAACCTCCCAGGAGAGCAGAGAGAGACTGCTGAAGTATGAGCAAGAAAGGTTCAACCTCAGAAAGCAGCAGATGGCCCTAGATAGGGAAGCCCTGGAGCTCTACAGAGCTAGTAAAAAGGAGGGACTAGAGTCCCTTGGTGGCAGCAATTTCCCTAGAGATAGGGAGAGGTCTTATGACCATAGAAACCTAAGTAAGATTGTCCCTCCCTACCAGAGTGGGGATGACATCCACAAATGGATAACTGCCTTGGAGAGGGTCTGTAATGTACAGAAGGTCCCTCAAGGTCAGTGGGCAGCAATCTTATGACTCTCCTTTGCAGACAAAGGTAGAGATAAGCTCCTCACTGTAAGAGAAGAGGATGCTGATGATTACCAGGTCTTGAAAAGTGCACTGATAGATAGGTTTGGCCTAACCACTGAACAATACAGGTTAAAGTTCAGAGATACCCAAAAAGCACAAAACCAAGACTGGGTCGACTTTGTTGACTGTGCTGCTAAGGCTCTGGAAGGTTGGTTATTGGGCAGTAAAGAGTGTGACTTCATAGGATTGTACAATCTGATAATGAGGGAGCAGATTCTTAATAACTGTCAAAATCATCTGTTGCACCAGTACCTGGTAGACTCTGATCTGACCTCTCCCCAAGAATTGGGAAAGAAGGCAAACAAATGGGTCAGAACCAGGGTGAGGCAGAAGGTACAGAACCAAGGTGGTGACCCAAAGAAGCAAGATTCCAAAAACTCTGACAAGGGTGGGTACAAGGGTAAAGACTAGAAGTCTTCTCAAGGGCCCCCCAAAAATCTTCTTCTAATAGGGAGTCACAGTCTAACAAGGGAAAAGGCCAAAAGAAACCTTGGTGCAAAATCAGTAAACAGAAAACTCACTGGACCAGTGACTGCACCAAGTCCAAAGAATCTACTCCAGCCACCATTGCCCCTAAGGCAACTGTTCCCCCTAGTACAGCTACAATAGGTGGTGGCAATGTTCAGAATAAGGGTGTAGTAGGGTTGACCTTGGGTTCTGAGATGGACTCTGGCCTAGTCAGAGTTCCAACTCAGGCTGTGCTTGTCTGTGATGGGGGCATGGACATATCCCCCTTTGTGAGTCCCAGTAACCTGGGCAAATACAGACAACACCCTTTGATAAATGGAGTAGAGGCCTGGGCATTCAGGGACACAGGAGCAAGTGTCACAATGGTGACAAAAGATCTTGTGGATCCTGGGCAGATTATACTTGGTGAAATGTACCAAGTGACCAATGTCAGCAATGTCAGAACAGACCATTCTCTGGCAGTTGTTAACTTCTCCTGGGGAGGGGTAAATGGCCTTAAGAAGGTTGTGGTAAGTGCAGACCTACCAGTACAGTGCTTGCTTGGCAATGATAGCTTGGGCTGAAGTGGAGCTCAGGACACATGCAGAAATCTTAGGGATCCTTGCTCATGTCTTTGCTGTGACTAGGTCACAGGCCAAAATGTCTAAAGCTGGACAGGCCCTGGATTCTGGAAAGATGGACCAGGTGCCTCATAAAAGGAGCAGCAGTAGGGTTAAGGCAGAGCCTTCCCACCTGACTCAGAATGCTGATCAGTCTCCTCAGGGAGATGATCTTGAGCCTGAAGAAGGAACTGTCCCAGAGGAGCTTGAACCTGACCAGGTTGAGTTCTGGGGGACAGGGGGCCCTTCCAGGTCTGATCTGAGCCAGGAGCAGAAAACCTGCCCCTCTCTTGAACCCCTCAGAAAGTAAGCTGTTGATGAGGCTGCTGGGGATGCTAGTGGCACCCATAACGTTTATTGGGATGATGGACTCTTTTACTCAGAGAGTAGAGACCCCAAGCCTGGTGCATCCAGGAGGTTGGTTATACCTCTGAAGTTTAGGGGCTTCCTGTTGACATAAGCCCGTGATATTCCTCTAGCAGGACAACTGGGCCAGAACAAGACTTGGGACAGAATTGTCCCTCACTTTCACTGGCCCCACATGTCTGAAGACACTAAGGAGTTTTGTCGCTCCTGTGTAACCTGCCAAGCCAGTGGCAAAGCAGGTGGCACTACAAAGGCCCCCCTGATACCACTTCCTGTGGTTGGGGTGCCCTTTGAGAGGGTTGGTATTGACAGTGTTGGTCCCATGTATCCTCAAACAGCATCTGGTCACATAATTATACTGGTGGTGGTGGATCATGCCACCAGGTACCCAGAGGCAATTCCCCTAAGGACCACTACAGCACCTGTGGTGGCAACAGCTTTCTTGAGTGTGTTCTCAAGAGTAGGCTTTCCTAAGGAGGTAATATCTGACAGGGGTGCAAACTACATGTCTAGTTACTTGACTGCTATGTGGAAGGAGTGTGGAGTGAACTATAAGTTCACCACACCCTATCACACACAATGCAATGGTTTAGTTGAAAGGTTCAACAAAACCTTAAAGGGCATGATTAAAGGACTCCCAGAAAAGCTTAGGCGAAGATGGGACATACTCTTGCCCTGCCTTTTATTTGCATACAGGGAGGTGCCTCAAAAGGGGGTTGGCTACAGCCCTTTTGAACTTTTGTTTGGTCACCCTGTCAGGGGTCCATTGTGTTTGGTGAAGGAAGGATGGGAGTTACCTCTCAAGCCCCCAAAGCAAGACATATTGGACTATGTACTTGGTCTCCACTCTAGGATGGCTGAGTACATGGACTATGTACTTGGTCTCCGCTCCAGGATGGCTGAGTACATGAAAAAGGCAACCAAAAACCTTGAGGCTAGCCAGGAACTGCAAAAAGCCTGGCATGACCAAAAGGCTGTATTGACTGTTTACCAGATAGGACAGAAAGTGTGGGTGTTGGAGCCTGTGGCCCCAGCAGCCCTCCAGGACAAATGGAGTGGCCCCCATACAATTGTTGAGCAGAAGGGGGAGGTTACCTACTTGGTAGACCTTTGAACCCCTAGGAGTCCCATAGGGTACTTCATGTCAACAGACTTAAACAATATGTTGACAAGGCAGACATGGGCTTGCTCATGGCTACTGAGGAAGGACAGGAGGAAGAGAGTGACCCACTCCCTGACCTGCTTTCTCAGAACCCTGATGATGGGTCTGTTGAAGGTGCAGCCTTGGCAGGCAGCCTCACTGCCCAGCAGCAAACAGACTGCAGAAACCTTCTCAGCCAGTTTAGACATATGTTTTCTCTGACTCCAAGTCAGACCACCTGGTGCACTCATGAAGTGGACACTGGGGACAGTCTACCTGTGAATAATAAGATCTACAGGCAACCTGACCATGTCAGGGACTGTATAAGGACAGAAGTCCAACAGATGTTGGATTTGGGTGTGATTGAACCCTCAGTTAGCCCTTGGGCTAGTCCACTAGTCCTGGTACCAAAACCTCACACCAGTGGTGGAAAAAGAGAGATGAGGTTTTGTGTAGACTACAGGGGTCTCAATGCAGTCACTAGGACTGATGCCCATCCCATCCCCAGGACAGATGAGCTAATAGATACTTTGGCCTCATCCAAGTTTCTAAGCACATTTGACCTGACAGCTGGCTACTGGCAGATCAGACTAGCTGATCATGCAAAGCCAAAGACAGCATTTTCTAAACCCTAGTGGGCACTATCAATTTGTGGTGATGCCCTTTGGTTTGAAGAATGCACATGCCACTTTTCAAAGGTTGGTGAATCAAGTCCTTACAGGCCTGGAAGACTTTAGTGCAGCATATCTAGATGATATTGCTGTCTTTAGCTCCACCTGGGAGGATCACCTGGTCCACCTGAGGAATGTTTTGGAGGCCCTGCAAAAAGCAGGCCTAACTATCAAGGCTACTAAGTGCCAGATAGGGCAGAGTCAGGTTGGGCACCTGGGCCACCTTGTAGGTGGAGGCCAAGTTCAACCATTGCAGAGCAAAATCCAGACCATAATGGACAGGAATGCTCCAACTACCCAGACTGGGTACTATAGGAGATTTGTCAAGGGGCATGGATCAATAGTGACACCCCTGAATGACTTAACTTCTAAAAAGATGCCCAAAACGGTTCTGCGGACAGCTAGCTGTCAAAAGGCATTTGATGACCTGAAGCAGGCCAACTTCTCACACTCGCTTCATGGACCTCGCGTCTCAGGAGAAGGGGACCGTGGAAAAGCCGTGGCTGAAGAGACGGTCGCTTGCTTCATGGACATGGCGTCTCAGGAGAAGGGACTGTGGAAGGGCCCTTGCTGAAGAGGCGGTCCCTCGCTTCATGGACATGGCGTCTCAGGAGAAGGAACCGTGGAAGGGCCCTGGCTGAAGAGGCGGTACCTCGCTTCATGGACTTGGCGTTTCAGGAGAAGGAACTGTGGAAGGGCCCTGGCTGAAGAGGCGGTCGCTTGCTTCATGGACATGGCGTCTCAGGAGAAGGAACCGTGGAAAGGCCCTGGCTGAAGATTCGGTCACTTGCTTCATGTACATGGCGTCTCAGGAGAAGGGACCGTGGAAGGGCCCTGGCTGAAGATGCGGTCCCTCGCTTCATGGACTTGGCATCTCAGGAGAAGGGACCGTGGAAGGCCCCTGGCTGAAGAGGCAGTCCCTCGCTTCATGGACATGGCGTCTCAGGAGAAGGAACCGTGGAAGGCCCCTGGCTGAAGAGGCAGTTCCTCGCTTCATGGACATGGCGTCTCAGGAGAAGGAACCGTGGAAGGGCCCTGGCTGAAGAGGCGGTACCTCGCTTCATGGACTTGGCGTTTCAGGAGAAGGAACTGTGGAAGGGCCCTGGCTGAAGAGGCGGTCGCTCGCTTCATGGACATGGCGTCTCAGGAGAAGGAACCGTGGAAAGGCCCTGGCTGAAGATTCGGTCACTTGCTTCATGTACATGGCGTCTCAGGAGAAGGGACCGTGGAAGGGCCCTGGCTGAAGATGCGGTCCCTCGCTTCATGGACTTGGCATCTCAGGAGAAGGGACCGTGGAAGGCCCCTGGCTGAAGAGGCAGTCCCTCGCTTCATGGACATGGCGTCTCAGGAGAAGGGACCGTGGAAGGGCCCTGGCTGAAGATGCGGTCCCTCGCTTCATGGACTTGGCATCTCAGGAGAAGGGACCGTGGAAGGCCCCTGGCTGAAGAGGCAGTCCCTCGCTTCATGGACATGGCGTCTCAGGAGAAGGAACCGTGGAAGGGCCCTGGCTGAAGAGGCGGTCCCTCGCTTCATGGACATGGTGTCGCGGGAGAAGGGACAGTGGAAGGGCCCTGGCGGAAGAGGCGGTCACTCGCTTCATGGAGATGGCGTCTCAGGAGAAGGGACCGTGGAAGGGCCCTGGCTGAAGATACGGTCCCTCGCTCCATGGACATTGCGTCTCAGGAGAAGGGACCGTGGAAGGGCCCTGGCTGAAGAGGCGGTCCCTCGCTTCATGGACATTGCGTCTCAGGAGAAGGGACCATGGAAGGGCCCTGGCTGAAGAGAGCAGCCTCTCAGGAGAAGGAACCGTGGAAGGGCCCCGCCTGAAGAGGCAGTCACTAGGTTCATGTACATGCTAGGAGACTGAACAGTGGCTTTCAGTCTTTCAAACTCAGATATTATGTCTAAAATCCGGAAATGATTAAGTCAAACTTTTTACAATGGATGTTCAGTGACATTAGACCTGTCTGCACCTTTATAATGAACTTGAAAGCAGGTTCATTTCTCCTCGAGCTCTGGGTCCGGGCCCAGGCCGCCCTTTGAAGCTTTCTACCTCCTCGAAGCCTCCATGTCAGGAAGCGGGAGCTCTACCCTCACAGACCCCTCAAGTTGGGGACAAAGACCTCTGGAAGCCCCAGTAATCCCCAGACCTGGCCTGTTTGCCATCCTTTGTGCCCAGGAATGTCCGCCTGCTCTGCGCCAGGTCAAGTCCCCGCCTGACCATTGTGCCATGGACGAGGGCCCTCCCCGGCCTGACTTCTGACTTTGTTCTGTAAGCAACAAAGTGACTGAAACATCTCCTTGGAATCCGCCCTAATCTCTGACGAGTGTTCTCGAAGCAGCGAAATAATCTGCTTTTCCTCCTGTGCCTGGGTTGAAAGGCGAGTTGCCTCAGAGCTCGGGAGAGGAAGTGGATTGTGGCTGAAAGAGCCAATTAATGAGGCTGGAGCTGCTAAGGCCGTTCCCCATCCCTGGAGGACAGACTTTGAAGATTGTACTCGCTGCCTCTTCATCCTCCAGCCCAAGAAAGCCTGGAGGTATGAGTGAGTGCCCTGCCTCTGACAGCACCGGAGAGTCCCACCTGGAGCAGCACACCTGGCCTCCTGGAAGAAGAGCTCAAGACCTGGGGGCATCAGAGGCCATACCTTCCCCTAGGACCACCCTCGAGACACCCTCTGACCACCCCTGGAACACCCTCACTGCACTCCGGAGCACCCCGGGAGCCGTCAAGGCATCCTCAGAGTGTCCTCAGAGTACACTGAGCGCAGACTGCTGCTCACCTGACCTCCTGCACGAAGAGCTCAAGACCTGGGGGCATCAGGAGGAAACCCTTCACATAGGAGCCCCCTCGAGACACCCTCTGACCACCCCTGGAACACCCCCACTGCACTCCGGAGCACCCCGGGAGCCCTCAAGGCATCCTCAGAGTGTCCTCAGAGTACACTGAGCGCAGACTGCTGCTCACCTGACCTCCTGCACGAAGAGCTCAAGACCTGGGGGCATCAGGAGGAAACCCTTCCCATAGGAGCCCCCTCGAGACACCCTCTGACCACCCCTGGAACACCCCACTGCACTCCGGGGCACCCCGAGAGCCCTCAAGGCGTCCTCAGAGCAGACGCTGCTGCTCACCTGACCTCCTGCACGAAGAGCTCAAGACCTGGGGGCATCAGGAGGAAACCCTTCCCATAGGAGCCCCCTCGAGACACCCTCTGACCACCCCTCGGACACCCTCTCCGCACTCCGGAGCACCCCGGGAGCCATCAAGGCATCCTCAGAGTGCCCCTAGAGTACACTCAGCGCAGACTGCTGCTCACCTGGCCTCCTGGAGAAGAGGTCAAGACCTGAGGGCACCAGGAGAAAACCATTCCCATAGGAGCCCCCTTAGGACACCCTCTAACCACCCCTGGAACACCCTCACTGCACTCTGGAACACCCCAGAGCCCCTCAAGGCATGCTCAGAGTGCCCCTAGAGTACACTCAGGCTGCACACTGCTGCTCACCTGGCCTCCTGGAAGAAGATCTCAAGACCTGAGGGCACCTGAGGCCTTACCTTCCCCTAGGAGCACCCTCGGGACACCCTCTGACCACCCCTGGAACACCCTCACTGCACTCTGGAGCACGCCAGGGCCCCCCAAGGCGTCCTCAGAGTGTCCTCAGAGTACACTCAGCTCACGCTGCAGCACACCTGGCTTTCTGCATGATGAGTTCCAAGGCTGAGCTCATTAGACAGGACGCCAGCCCATCAGAGCACCCCCAGTTGAAGTGCTGCAGACTCAAAGCTCTCTCAGAGGACCCCTGACCACCCTCAGTGCACCCCGCTGCTCCACTCCTGGCTCCTGCATGAAGAGTTCAAGGTTCACGTCCTTGGAAGGGGCATCAAGTCACCAGAGAAGGCCATTTCCGTTTAGCACAACAACAAAAAACAATGACCATCAATCACCATAAGAGGGAGAGGGCAGGAAAACACATGCCCTCCCACGGAGAGGTGGGAGCAAATGAAAAAGGTGCGTCCCGAAGGTGGAGCCGTGGAAAGCTGCAAGTGATGACTCAAAAGGATGGTAAAGAGGCACAAGTGACAAACACACCAAGTGGAAGGGACGACACCGAGGAAGCTGCAAGCAAATGAGATTGAGAAGAATCCCATCCAAGAGTGAGCAAGCCAAGCATTGGCAAAGCAAATGGGTCTTTCCTATGAAAGATCTATTGACAATATCAATGTTTTTTGCCATGTTGTACAGCAGGGCGGCTGCTGTGCACCACGGCTAAAAGTAAATAAAATATTTAAATAACACTATGACGTGGTCAACGCTGGCCGAGTGAGCGTCATGACACAAGGGTGCCTGCGTCGGCATTAGGCAGCATGTGTGCACCAGCAGAAGAAGAGAGCAGAACTGTGCCATATCTTTGCAAATGTGGCGCACTTCTGCCCTCTCCTTTCATGCAACGCAGCGCGGCAGCTTCCCTTGCTGCGCTGTATTGCATGAAATCTTATAAACCCGCGTCCAGATTTACTAAAACTTGAGGCAACGAAACACAGCAAGGGAAGCTGCTGCGCTGCGCTGCGCTGCGTTGCTTCTAAGAGAGCAGAAATGCACCATATCTTAAAAAATATTGAACAGTTCTGCTCTCTCTCTTTCACGCAACACAGCAAAGCAACTTAACTTACTGCACTAGGCTGTGTGAAAAGTTACTAAATATGGTCCTTGGGCACTTATCCCAGCATCTAAATTTGACTTACTCTTGTGTGATTGTGGGCAAAGCCCTTACTCTGAACAGACCACTCTTTAGAGCACTACAACGCATCTGCCCTAGCATACCGCTTGATTTTCCTTGGATCACTTTTCCCGGAACTAGCAAGAGTCTCCCAAAGCGCCTCACTGACTTTTAATGGTTAAGTTGCTCCTCAGTGCACTAGAAAGCATCTCCCCAAAGGCGTCTTCATAACACTGACGGGTGTATTTACGAAAAAGTCACAAAGTGCAGCACCAACAGTACTGCGCTGCGTTGTGTGAGGGGAAGAAAGCAGGTCAGCGCCACATCCACATGGGAATGGCACTATCCTGCTCTCTACCTAGCACTGGCGCACAATCGGGCTACAATGCGCCATGCATGCACCTATCTTTGCACCACAGTGCAGAGGACAAAATACTGTGCTTGTACTAACTTTCAAAATGTTCCTACTTTGTATGTGTGCTGTATAGTGGAGAGTCTGGCAGGAAAAGCAAAATAAAGGCATTTCTCCTCAATAGCAACTTATCAAAAGTGTCTTATTCCTGTTTTGGTGCAAAACCTTGTCTACTTCTTTTAGTAAAGAGAGGGGCATATTCTCAAGGAGCTATCGCCAAGTTAACGGCACTTTATCGCAGCCATAGTTGCAATAAATTTATCGCCCCATTCACAAGCTGGTGTTAACAGCCCATAACACCAGTTTACCTGCGACAGCAGCCGCAAAAAACATCGCCACAGATGACCCCGGCAACTATCACTAATGAGATGCAGAGTAGGTGTTCCCATGCCAAAAGCCACTCCGCAACATTCTCAACAACCAGCCATATTGGCGAAAAGACCACAAAACATGCGATAAGGCGCGTTAGCAGCAGGAAATAAACACCTGCTCTAACCTGGTGTAAAGTCGGATGGCAGCCTGCACCACAAAAGGTAGCCCAGCCCAGACCCACACCTGAAGAACAACAGATGCCATGGAGCCACAGAACATGCGGGCCGGACACCCAAGAGGGCCACAACACCCACCACCCCCAGGGCCACCCCCACCCCCGGACACCCTCCGCCCCCCCCCCCCAGACCAACACTGAGTCAGCGCAGACAAAGACAGCGACCATCCGAAAATGCACCAACCTCACAGACCCAACACCAGAAAATGTCATTGCCCACTACATGCTCAGAGGGACAACCCTCCTCCGCATCCTGACCACCATTTCCCACAGGCTGACGGTACCAACACAACGGACAACCAACATCCCACCTCAGACAAAGCTGCTGGCCGTGCTGCACGTGTTGGCCTCTGGAACCCTCCAACCAGCATCCGCCTGAGACGGAGGAGTCACACAGCCAGGCCAATCCAAGTCCCTCACAACGGTCATGGATGACACCATCAGCTTGGTACCCCACTATCTATGCTTGCCACACACTGCGCAGGAACAGCCGGAGACCAAGCAAGGCGTGTACGCTGCAGCTGGCTTCCCGCACGTGTCAGGGGGCAATTGACTGCACACATGTCCTACTAGTGGCCCCTGGCACTACTGCACACAATAAGCGCGGCAGAAAGCGCAAGTATCCCACCAATGCCCAGGCAATAGTGGACCACCTGGTAATCTCCGCCAACGCCGCCGCAAACCACCCAAGCAGTGTGCATGATTCCTACACCTTCCGACAGTCCATCATCAACCTGCGCCACCAGGATGGCACCCACGGAAATGCACTGCACGTTGGCCAATACCAAATGCACACACCACACACCTCAACTCCACAATCATGCAAAACACAACACAGGAAATGCACACTTCACAAGCTCACATACAACATGTACACCCACCAGACACGACAGCACAACTCACTGTGGGAACCTGGCCCAGCCATGAACATTAGCCATCAACGGCATGGCACCTCGGCCACACAATAGCAGAATGTCGGAAGAGGTGGGGACCAGGCATGTGCGAAGGAGGCAAGTGACCGATGAATGAGAATGCACACAATACCAAGTGTGGCGTGGATGTGCTGGCCAGACTGCAGTATGCAGACCACACACATATCCAAGTTGACACACACCGCTGGTGTTTGGAGGCTAGTGGACAGTGGACGCAACCATGTCACCCCAGCCAGTGGGGAAGATCGCAGAAATGTAGCTTGTTACATCCCCCAGTAAGTGTGAGCGGAGTGGCCTGGCCCGGCATACGCCAGGCCAGCGTAGGGGGTGTGAATAAAAGGCACGTAACTCTGGGTGTGGTCCTCTTCTGGAATGCCCAACGTCTCTGCCAGGGCGGCGCCTCTCACCCCGCCACGAGGCCGACGCCGCGAGTGGTGTTGCCAGGCGCATCCCGGTACGATGGTCCCCGAACCAGTCCAGCCCGCCCCTGCGCACCCAGGCCTCAATGCCTACCTGCCAACACCAGCGTGTGTCGAAGAGGGACCACCATGTGCCGGTGCACTCTCCAAGCCAGAGGCCTGTGACCTTGGCAGCCTCCTCAGACCATCACGGCTTCCGCAACACAGGCCCGCAATACTCCTTTCTCGTTGACTTACTCCCCCGGCATGCACAATCGACAAGTAGGTAACACATTTGGAACTGAGTCTTGATTGCACCATGGCACAGCACATTAATTATGGCTGAGTGTATGTCACTATATACCCTTCGATGTGGTGCCACCAGGTCTTAGTAGTGCATCACAACCGCAAGATTCTGTGGGCCCAACCACAATCCTGCTCTCGGCCTACGCTGCGCTTGAGTAGGTCACAGTATATGGAACTGAACATCAATAATTCAAAAGCTGAGTACATATCATTGCACGCAAGGAGAGACGTAAGAGGATGACGCGTTGCATTTGGGAGGAAAAAAGGATCATCGTTACGGAGGTGATCGAACACTACCGACAACTGCCCTGGTGTCACTAACTCTGTGCATCGCTAGCCTATGACACATGGCTGTGCCCCACTGCTGACCGCTGCCTCCGGCCTACACTGAGGTCCAGTAGGTCACAGAGACTTGATTTGGCAATGCTGGAGTTCATATCAGTGTACCGGCATCATCGCAGACTGCATCCCCTCTCAGCCCCGGTGCCACTAAGTCTGTTCCCCGACATTCATGGACACTCTCTGGTCGTACATTGGTGGTGTCTGAGTCTATGGACTGGTGGGTAGTTTTCATCCTCTTGCAGCTGATACCGAATTGGTGGTGGCAACGAGGCTGTTGCTTTCCACTCCTCCATTTGCTGCTTCCGGATAGCTTCTGCCCTCTGCATCATGCCCTGGAGGACACATTCCACTGTCCCTCGCAACCCTCCGCCACATTCACCTTCGACATCAACGAAGACCCGCGCAGTCTGCGTGGCCCTACCTCAGTGGACCGCAAGGCACCGTCCCGTGGCGGTGTGCCTGTGCCAGCCGCTGTGCATCCGGAGCCACTAACTCTCTGCAGCTCAAATCAGGGACCCCATCTGAATGAATATTTGATGACCTCTGTGACGGTGGTCTTGGGGTCATCGATGCCATGTGCATGTGGCCCTGCCCTGTCCGCTGCCTCCCGCCTCAACTGCGGACCACCAGGGCTCACACATCAAATCAAGTCGTGACCGGCCCGGACGTCGCATCACCACAGGAGGCACACGCCACCATCGCCAGGGCCAACTCCAACCACCATCTGCCAGAGTCAAAACAGTGGTACTGGCAGGCTAACGGAGTTGCTCAGACCTGTCGTGGATGCCATCATCTGCCTGATCCCCTGCTCAGCACTCCAGGTGCCACTGACACAGTGCACCGCAACTCATGGACCATTACTGATGGAGTTTTGTGCTGTGGAGAGGTTGCGCAGCAATGTCACCTCAGGCAGTGTGGGAGACCTGGGACGTTGATGAGGAAGTTGATGCAGGTGTAACACACCCCACTGCATCTGCATCAGGAATATCCCGAATGGACACAATCCTAGTCATTTTCACATGAGCGCGCTCAGCTCTAGTGCCCCAACCTCAGTGCACTGAAACTCACAGACACTTCTGTTTGTATGTTGGGTGACCGCTGTCCTTGCTCCGGCTCCATCCATGTTGCTCATCAGTTGACTCTTATGCAGGTGTTTTCTGTTTCCATTGCACTGGTGTCCACTCTTCACACTGTCCGTGCGGGCTGGCTTACACTCACCCCACACACATCCAGCACAGGCGTCACTGTACATGTGGCCCTGCCAATAAAGGGGCCGGGCGCACATGCCCGTAGCCAGTTCCAACATGATATCTGCATGTGTCCCTGTGGTCTGGTTGTATGCATGAGGGCCCTGGGCCCTAGGACATTACATTGTGCTGTGTACAGCGGACGCAGACATGTCACCGCAGGCAGCGGATTAGAGCTTGGACATGTAGCTTTGTCGTCACCCACTCAATTCGGAAGGGCAGTGGACTGGGCCATCGTACGCAGAGCCAACGTGGGTGTGTGACTGATATGTGCGTGCCCCTGGGTGTGGTTCTGTACTGGGAATGTGCATCTGCATGTGTCTCTATGGCAGTGTGGGTCTCCTTTGTGGGGTCTAGGCGGTCCCTGAAGGGTAATAGACACCCACGTATGTGATCTAGTTCGCCTTCCATGGGTTCGGACCACACCTGCACCTGTTCTGCCACCTCCTTTTGGCGTGCTGACACATGGCATTGGGGTGCCATGGGTGGGTGGGTGAAGTGTTGTGAGCCTGCCGTGCTTGCGGGTGATTCCTGCTGTGTGGTCTGTTGCAGGGGCTGGGTTCTCCTCTAAGTAGCTTGGCTGCCCTGGTCCTGGTGGTGGGTTGCGTGGGATGTCCATGGGCCGTTGTAGGGCTTCGGTGTCGAAGGTGTGGTGGTCCTCTCCGGCATCCCTGATGTGTGGTCTTCTGTGCTTTGCTGGAGGTGCTCTGTATCCCTCTGCAATGTGGAGGGTAGATGCACGTTTGAGCATACCCGTCCCACTCGGGGTGACAAATCTAAAAAGAACAGTTGATGGACAGAATGCAGAACAATGTCATACATTCACCCCAGTACAGAGATCTGGGCCTAAATCCATCGTTTTTTTGCTCACCATGCCATTCCAGTTTGAACCCAGCCATATGCAAATCAGTCTTGACCCTGTGCCTCATGGGAACAGTCCAGCCCGAACTGCCAAGCCAGGCCCTCCCTGGACTAGAAACAAGCATCCTAGGACCGGTTTCGGGGTTTCACCCCTCTTCAGTCAGGATAGCTTGACTCCAGTGGCATGGAGAGCACGGGACCCACGTCTGGGCATACCCGTCCCACTTGGGGTGACAAATGCAAAAACAACAGTTGATGGACAGAATGCAGAACAATGCCATACATTCACCCCAGTACATAGATCTGGGCCTAAATCCATCTTTTTTCTGCTCACCATGACATTCCAGTTTGGACCCAGCCATATGCAAATCAGTCTTGACCCTGCGCCCAATGGTAACAGTCCAGCCCGAACTGCCAAGCCAGGTCCTCCCTGGACTGGAAACAAGCCTCCTAGGACCAGTTTCGAGGTGTCACCCCTCTTACAGGACCCACGTCTGGGCATACCCGTCCCACTCGGGGTGACAAATGCAAAAACAGCAGTTGATGGACAGAATGCAGATCAATGTCATACATTCACCCCAGTACAGAGATCTGGACTTTAATCCATCGTTTTTTTGCTCACCATGCCCTTCCAGTTTGAGCTCAGCCGTATGCAAATCAGTCTTGACCCTGTGCCTCATGGGAACAGTCCAGACCAAACTGTCAGGCCAGGTCCTCCCTGGACCGGAAACAAGCATCCTAGGACCGGTTTCTCTTGACTGGGGGCAGGCGCGCAACACCCATTGGACTCACAGGGCTTCAGCCCCCCCCCCCCGTCGTGTGTGGCAGCCCGGGATGAGACACCTTCCCGGGCAAAAAAGCAGCCGCACCCGAGCACTTCACAGGTCTTTAAAAGACCATTTGCATGTTAATGAGGCCTCTCTGTTGTTTCACTCCTTCTAAGAGCCCCTGCAGCCCCACTCTGCCTATTGCTCACCCCTTCTAAGAGCCCCTGCAGCTCCACTCTGCCTATTGCTTAAAGTTCAGCCCCCCCCGAAAGTTTTGCTCAGCCCCCCCCGAAATTTGGCTCTAGTTGCGCCTCTGACTGGGGGTGAATGTTTTGATTTGTTCTGCATTCCGTCCATCCATTGTGTGTCTTTTGCATTGCTTTCAGGCAACATTCCAGAAGAAAAAATAATTTTGAGCCGATTTGCGTCACAGAATCTTAGTAAATAGACTCCTGGGTGATCAGCTGGTTGCTGCCCTCGGAAGGCACCCCTTCCTTTTCAGACCTCAGATCGATTGATCCTTCATTCCGTTAGGATCCACTCTCCTGCCTTTGGACAGCTCGGTGTTCGCCATACCAGATAGCATCTCCCGTAGCGCCTTGCTGAGTTAAGATGGATGGATTGCTCTTTGTAGCACTAGTAACCACCGCCCCCCAAAGTGCCTCCTGACTATGGACGGATCAGTCTTGGAAGCACTCGAAAAACACCTGTTCATAGCGCCTCCCTGACTCTGGATGGTTAGGTCTTCACTGCGCTAGGAAGCGTTGACGTGGATACACCAGTCTTTGTAGCGCTATATCTCATCTACTTAAGAAGGCCTTTAGAGGGCACAACGATCTTCACAACCCTGTGAAGCGCCTCCTAGCACTCATGCTGTTCTAGCGTCGGAGCCACCCCCCCTCCCCCCCCCCCCCCCCCCGGCCTTGAATGAACGGATTGGCTCTGCAGCGCCTTCTGACATTGGATAGATCGCTCTCCCTAACTCCACAAAGCGCCTCTCCTCGAGCACCCCTAACCCTGGATAGCTAGGTCTTCGAAGCGCTAGGCAGCACTTCCTCTCGCGCTCCTCCTGATTCTAAATCGAATGATTCTTCTTAGAAGTGCTAAGAAGCACCGCCCCTCGCTCTTCGCAGCGCTAGGCACCCGTTCTCTTCGTGTCCCCTCCCCGGACGCAGAGGGGGATCGGGGCTGCGGTTTGCCCCCTTCAGCGGCAGAATGTCCAATCACACCCCTCATTGCCTCGGCAGCCGCGCGCGGGGTGTAATGGGCCACAGATAATCGATTGGACACTGCGTTTTACAGATAAGATTTGGGGGTCAGTTCTTGGTAACCTGTTGACCCCAATCAATCTCTGTCCCGCAGGCCCTCTTAAAATCTGACCCCCTCAGCCCCCCAATTAAAAGAGAGGTCCCAAGAAACCCACAGCTGTCCCGGGAGGGCCCTTCGCGCTGCACCGGGCCCCCGGCCTATGACATGAGCACCTTGTACAGCCCCCTCCCCCTCCACCCCCCGCGCGGCCCCCACCCACGGATCTTAACGCTGTCCTGCACTTAAAATACCCGACCCCCAGAACTTTAGTCCACCGGTATCCCGGTGAACTTCCACCCTGACCCATTCTGTTAGCACACTGTGGCCCCTGGGGAATCACTCCCATCCGGCGGAGCAAGGGGGTGCAGGGGCTGTGACGGAGGCCCACTCATATATTTACCGGCAGACCAGGGCCCTGTGGGGCCCCATGCGCAGCTGTGCGCTCTCTCCGCCTCTAACTCATTCTGGTAACACACTGTGCCCCCTGGGCAGTCACTCCCACCCCGCGGAGCAAGGCTGGTGCAGGGGCTGTGAGGGTATGTATGTATGTATGGATACTTGTATAGCGCACGACTACCCGGAGGTCTCTCGGCGCTTGTACGAATACCGCTGTGGAACCCATCCTGGCTTTTCCCTGTGAGGCGTCCACTCCTGGGCACCCCCAAGGTGAAGGCCAGGCATCCTTAGCGTTGTGGGGGCCGTTGTGGAGATTAAGCAAGCTATTGCCCAGAGTTGCAGAGTGGGACTCCATGATTAGAATGGCGCCGAGGCGAGAATTATCAGGTCCGTGGAATTATTGAGCCCAAGACCCGCCGAGGCGGGGAATTGAACCCTGGTCCCGGGCTAGACCTCTGCATCAGGGTCTGCCGCTCTAATCATTGAGCCACACTTCTCCACCCCTGAGGGTGCCCCACTCATATATTCACCGGCAGACCAGGGCCCTGTGGGGCCCCATGCGCAGCTGTGCGCTCTCTCCACCTCTGACCCCCTTCTCTCCATTCCTGCCCCCGTCTGGAGGGTCCGAGGAGCGGCGCCCCACCTGTCTTACGAGGGCGGCATAGGGTGCAGGGCCTGGCTAGGGGCGCCCTTGGCCAGCATTGAAGGGGTCACTGGGGAATTTCACAGGAACACTGAGCACCCAGAACTGACCTGACCTGGGCACGTGACAAAGGTCTCGAATAGAGAGAACGAGAGGGAGAAGCAGACGGAGAGGGGGAGAGAGAGAGACAGAGAAAGAGAGGGAGAGACGTAGAGAGAAACAACGAGACGGAGAGGGCGAGAGAAATAGAAAGAAAGAGAGAGAAGCAGAGAGGGCGAGAGAAACAGAGAGACGGAGCAGGAGAGCGAGAGAGAGAGAAAGAGAAGAAAGAGTTAGAGAGAGAAACAGAGAGAGAAACTGGTAGAGCGACTTGTAAAGAGAGAGAATTAGAGACAAACAGAGAGGGGGAGAGAGAGCGAGACAGAGAAAGAGAGAGAGTTAGAGACCAGGTTCGAGTCTGGCGGGAGACTCAGCATCCTGTGATTCTGGGCAAATCAATTAATCTCCCCGTGCCTAAAAAAATGAATGTGTCCCTCTGTAATGCAACTGGTGCTTGGGTCGAGTTCCAGCTAAATAAAACTGAAGAAAAAAAGAAACAGAGAGACGGAGATAGAGAGGGCGAGAGAGAGAGAGCAAGAAAGCGAGAAAAAGGAGAGAGAGGCAGATGAAGAGAGGGAGAGAGAGAAAGGGGGAAGAGTGAAATAGATGCATAAGAGAGAGGGGGAGAAAGAAAGAGACATGGAGAAGAAAGAGAGACAGAAAGACAAAAAGGGAGAGAGACTGAGAGAGAGACTTATATAGAGAGTGAGAGAGAGAGATAGTGAAAGAGAAAGTGTGTGTGAGAGACAAAGACAGAGAAAGTTAGAGAGACAGAGAGGGGGAGAGAGAAACACGGCGGCGATAATTTCATCGCCTTATCAGCAAAGACACGCAATCGCGTGTTTTGCTGATTTAGCGCCCCTTACAACAACGCCCAGCTTTGCATATCTAAGGAGATGCAAAGTGGGCGTTCCGTGCCAAAATAACTGGAGAAATGTCGCTAAGCGACATTTCTCCAATTATCAAGCTGCACGCAAACAAGCAGAGCGATACGAAAAGTAGCGCTAACCGCGGTTATCGCTACTTTCCTTACGCCTGCTTTTATTCTGTTTTAGCCATGTAATCCAATGGGAGGTAGATTACATGGCTAAGACCACCCTGCCCTATCAGCAAGGTATCACTGGTCGCACTGCGATTATCGCTGCATTTCCAGCGATAATCACACTGTTTTCCAGCTAACGCATGGATTCCTATCGCTTGGGAGATAAGCGTTGCTGATAGCACGCTATCTCCGCGATAGAATCCAGCTTTAGCCAGCGCTAATTATCCTCGCGCTAAAAGCGCTGAGCGATAATTATCGCAGGCCTTTGCTGATATGCCCCTTGGAAAGAAAGAGCGAGAGAGAGAATACGAGTCAAAGTCCACCACCTACCGTTACACCCTCCCCTCACAACACTCAGGGCTCCAAACCACGACCACCACTCGCCATACTGCTGGCGCACCACCCCGCACACCACCAAAGGGACATTCTCCTGCTCCATCTGTAAGTTCACTTGTTCCCTACAACACCCACTGCCAATCACACTCACACGGAGAGCAGCAGACCCCAGCCTCTCGTAGACCCACACTCACCACCCACCGACCACACAACATTCTACACCCTCATGCATGCCCTGCAACACTCTCTCTCACCAAGCAATCCACAGAGATCTGGCACCTGCTGCACGACAAAGTGAAAGAACCCACACACTCTGCCAGACACCCCTGAATCCTATCTTCACCACCCTTCAGTTCAGTCGACAAGCCCACACCAGTCACCTGGAGAGACCACCTCCTTGCCAAGTTCAGCTTCCTGTCTCATGCCAACACATACCATCCTGCTGAAACTGGAACAACATCACAGAGGAAGACTGGACTTCCACACTCTCGACACACCAGCAACACGGCAGCAATATACTTGAACCTATCAATAACTTCAACATCTGGATCATCACCTGCACAGACACCCTGGTGCCCCAAAGGCAGTACATGGAGGAACTCAGGATGACAAAAGGCCCCTGTAAACAGCTGAAGCACAAATGGAAAATGAGCCATGACAATGCAGACAAGGACACCTTTAAATTGGCCTTGAGACGCTGCCACCAACAAATCCGGGCCACCAAGCACGCCATGCTGGCACACTGTATTGACGCCAGCAAAAAACAGCAGCAAAGAGACATTCCCCACTCCAAAGATTTGGAACTCTCTTCCTCCAGAAATACGCAGAATCTCCAGTTCAACGGTGTTCAAACTGGAAGTCAAAAGATTCCTGATGAATACATTCCTTCAGTAATTGGGCCCGGCTCTCTGGCCCGTTGACATTGTTCTTACTTCCATTGTTTCAACATTTTCTACTACACCTTTTTTTTTTTTTTTTTGACATACTGTGTCCCTCTTTCGTTTACCCTGTACTTCTGTTTATCTTAACTTCGTGTACCTTATGATCATTTGTGTTTTTAATTTGTTGTTGTTTACATTATTATCCTTCTAGTTCGACTGTAAAGCGCTCTGATATCCCTTGGGATCTTGTTCGCGCTGTATAAAACTTTATAAATAAATTGTGAATGATTTCACCTCTCCAGCGGCCACCTCAACAGCATCACACAAGACCTTTGCAACAAGCGCTCTCAACCGTTAAGCAACAAGACAACCTCCATAAACAGCAGCTTCAACCTACAACCGAACCCGATAGATCTCACTAACATCCTCTCCGTCTTGGCCAAAGAAATGACCATATAGGCCACCATCACAATGGCTGAACCCACCGCCACCATGGAGTCCATTCACTCAGGAGCCCCATCGCACCCTTGCCCCTCCATGCCTTCACCAGAGGACTTAATCTCAGATCACTGACAGAATATCAGAAACAAAAATATTGCGTGAAAGGAATATCGTGTTGAAAATATCAAGGACCAAAATATCGAGGAGATATGTGCAAATAGGTACATATAGATTTGCTATTCATAACTCCACATCTGCGTACCTTGAAGAGATACATATCAACAAGGCATATATTCGGGAGTTATATATAGCAAAGCCTTGCTTACGTATAGAAACTTACCTTCACAATATTTTTGTCCTTGATACTCTTGACACAATACTTTGTCCCAAGATATTTTTATTTCCGATGTTCTCTATAAATTCCCTTCATCCTATCACCGCAGCACTCACCCCCATCTTGAACATCTTCATCTCGCCAACCACCTTGCTGACCACAACAAAATGTACCACAGTCCTCCCCCTGCTCAAGAACCCCCCATGGACCCATCAATGCAGGGCAACTGCAGTCCGATCTCTCTACTATTGTACTCGGTGCCCAAAGAAACTCATCAGTAGAAACCTCACCAATCATCTCAGTGACCACCAACTCCTCAGTGACATTCAGTCTCGCTTCAGACCTAACCACCGCACAGAAACAGCTCTCATTGCCTCCACAGACTACATGTATGATCCTGGACAGAGGAGACACGGCCTCCGCCATCCTCTAGGACCTTTCAACAGCATTCGACACAGCATCCCAACGCCCTCTGCTGGACCCGCTCCTTGCTGAGTGGGAAGACACTCAGTCAGCCCTGCCCCTTCTACTGGACACATGCAACCTCAGCTGAGGAGTTCCACAAGAATCCTGTCTTCTCCCGACCCTCTTCAACACATATATGATCCTACTGGCCAGCAATATCCGCTTGGCATCCTCTCCTACGCCGACAGCACTCAGCGCATACTCTCCCTCTCAGACAAGACATCCAACCCAGAGCAAGTTCACAGCCTTTGTGACCAAAGTCTCTGTCGGGATGAAAACCATTTGTCCCAAACTGAACATCATCAAGACAGAAGTTGGGTTCTTCGGCAATAGCAGCTCACAGTGGGACTCCATCTGGTGGCTGGCAGAACTAGGACAACCCCCCCACCACCCACACCAGAACCTTGATATCATCGCCAATGGCAGACTCGACATGACATCAAAGTCAATGCTGTGACAGCCCTCTGCTTCCACATCCTGAAGATGCTGAGGAAAATCTTCAAATGGCTTCCAAGCAACATCTGTAAAACTGTCACTCACACCCTCGTCACAAGCAAGCTGGACTATGGGAACAGCCTATATGCTAGAATTAGCAAACAACTCATCAGGAAACTGAAAACCATTCAGAAGTCGGCTGCCAGAATCGATCCCAACCTCCCCACCACACATACATCACATCACACCTCAAGGTACTCCACTGGCTTCCGATACACAAACAAGTAAAGTTTAAACTTCTTACGTACACTTACAAAGGTCTACAAAACACTGACTCTTGGTTGCCTCGATAGCAGCATCTGTATTTACAGACCCTCCAGACACCTAAAATCTGGCGAATTCTTACCAGAACACATCCAACGCATACACAGAACCAGAGCCGAGGGAACGCCGCCTTCTGCATTTCTTCTAAAGCAAGGAAGGACCTGCCATTTACACTTCAGAGCTTCCTCCTCAATTTATGAGCTCCGCAAGAAGTTTAAGACCTGGATCCAAATGAATCCCACCAGCTGCATGAGGCGAGGCTACACACACCTGCTTAGTGCCGGGATACCTCCAGGGTAACAGCACGCTATAGAAATCCTCATAACATAACACAAAATAGCAGATAGGGAAAGGGAGAGAACAAAATAGCAAAAGAGAGTGAGTGAAAGAGAGAACAACTGAGAAAGAGATACATCAAGAAATAGACAGAGTGAGCGAAAGAGAAACACAGTAAAAGACAGGATAAGACAGAGAGAGACAAAGAAACAGAGAGACATAGAGAGTGAAAGACACATGGAGAGAAAGACACGGGGACCACAGGGAGATGCAGCCACAGTGTGAGGATTGTGGTGTATTTTATGGTGTGTTTGTGAGACCTCCCTGCGCAATACACTCACTAAACCGTCTCGGGTCCTGTCCGGCTCGTTTGTAAAACCTCTGACTCAACCCCGGGTACCTGTGGTTTCGAGCAGCAATGTTTAAACAAAGGAACTAGTGTGACGCTTTTAGATGCACCAAAGAACGAAATAAAGAAATAACAGACGACAGAAATCCAACACTAGCTTATAAAGAGAACATATTTTAATGAATTTTTAGACACCTAAATGAACACAATCCTCAGGGGAGCTTTGGAGGTATATATTTTTAAGTAAAACGTAAATCCCCGCTTTTTACTGCAAAGTGCAAACAAGCATTGCTAACTGTAAAGTTTGGAAACTTTCTAAAATGTTCATGAGCTGTGTCTGACTACTCGGGCCCGGACTGGGTGACCAATTCTGACAGGGAGATGGTCATGGGGGTCAAAAGGGAATACTGGGATGGTTACCGGGTCACAAAAGCAGTCTCAAGTCCAGTTCCACACTTTATGCACATGGGGCTAGTGTCTATTTTGAGTGTCCAATCTGCACTTTGATGACTCTCCTGAGAAAGGCAGACTCAAGTGCAAGTTTTGAGTGTTGAGGAGTGGTCTCCTTGGCAGCAAGTCGGCACTCAGCAGTGATTTGAAGAATGTGGCCACTGACTGGCCAGGACAGGCTACTTCAGCTTTTAATGCCCTGCTGCAGGAACAGGGATTCAGTCTACTGACTTTTGGAGTTCACCTTTCGGGTCAGGGGATTTGGAATGGTTTTTCCATTAGCCAGGCACCAACGGACCTGTCCTTTCTTTGCTAGCCCAAGGAGAAGCAGGTGCAATCCAGGGGTTGGCACAGCTTCTCTTGCAAGGTCCAGGGGTCAGCAGGACAGTCCTTCTTTGGTCCTCTCCCCAGTCTGGATGTGATCTAAGAAAGTTCCTTCAGGAGATGTAGTGGTCACTAGCCAATGGGCTACTAAGTTCCCTCTCGCCTTATGATTACTTCCAGCTATGTGTGGCATCTAGCTATCCCAGAGTGCGCTTTTCTTCCCACTCGCAAGATGTCTGAAACCCTCTCTTGGGGTGTGGATCTTGGTCGGCCACCCTAGAGATGTGGCTACCTGAGGGGGACTCTTCCAAGCATAAAATTGTTTGGGCACTGGTCTCCCCTCTCGTTTCCCGCCACCAGCCCATCTACCTGAACAAAGGGGCAGCTCTACATGAGTGTGGATGCCATTTGGCCATTAATGGCAGCTTTGAAGCTCACCTTTTGGGCTCACACCTTGTGTGGCTTCCTACATGCGGGAGATTACACGTCTCTCATCAGCAGGACTTTATTGTTCCTGTGCTGGGGAGTCATCTGTACATCTTCCCCGGAAGGCAGAAAGCTGTGTGGGGGCCAGCATCTGAATGACCACCGGAGAAACTGGGCAATAGAGAGGCAACCATCTAAGAGTTGCTTTTACTTAACACTAACATTAAATGTGACTTGGGCATTAGGGTGGGTTTAATGCCATGATTAATTTGATACCTTGAAGTACCCATTTTGATGGTTAGTCGGAGCCCTTCAGCCCGCATCGGAACCTGCAGTTCGGATTCCTTTCCTACCGAGCCATTCCAATGGGCTTGGTCGGAAAGGAATCCGACTCGGATTTCCGAATGACTTACGATGGGCTTGGAGAGCCTGTTCGCTATCCAGAAACCGTTCAGTACTCCCCCGGACGCCTCTTTCCGACCGAGGGAGTCCAATGGCAGTTTCCCACTGCCTTTTCGTGCCGATCTTTCCAGCATGAAAAGGCAGTCGGAAACTGTCTTTGGGGGCCCCCAGTAGGGCCCCTATGGGTGCGAGGCTGCCAAATCAACAGTGGGGGCACTGTTGATCCCTGCACCGGGTGACAGGCACCTTGGGGTTCCTGCCAAAGGGTGCAGGGATGAACTGCACCCCTGCATTTCACAATGCATATATTCATAAACATATATATAAACATATTCATAAACATATATTGTGAAGTATATGAGTGTGACCGAACAGTGTTCGGTCGCATCGTACTTGCAGGTCTGTAACCGACGACAGAAGGTCGGTCGGTTACAGATCCTGACCGATGTTGACATCGGAATCGGACCCTTAGTGTGCAACTCTGTATTTGATAATAGGGTGAGGGTCTCTCCAAAATAACGTTAAGACAGATGAAAGTACATGTCCTGCTTAATATATCACGCCCCCTCTATATATTATTAAGGGAAGTGGGGGCTTTGCGGTCAAACTAGCAGTTGAAAACTGCTCTTTCAGGCTGCAATGGCAGGCAGGGAGACACTTTGTACTTTGTCACACACAAGGTGGCACAACCAGTGCTGCAGCCCGAGGTGGACACTTTATTTATTAATTAAGTTATTTGAGAGTTTTATATAACACTGGTTAACTTACAGTCCCTATGTACCCTTGGTACCATATAAAAGGGACTTAATAAGTTAACTTATGCCAATTGGGGGTTGTCAATTTAACATACAAGGTTGTAAGGGGGTAGTGCACTGGTGCTGAGGTCTGGGTCGCAGGCGTCAGTGCACTCTCAGAGTCAAAAAAACTGCAGCATCAGTGGGAGGTATCATGCAAAAAGAGGCAGAGAAGAAGAGAGTGAAAGACAGAGGGACACAAAGAAAAAGAGACAGAGATAAAGCAACAGAAGGAGGGGACCACAGAGAGGGTGAGAAACAGAGAGAGGTGTGGGGCATGCCCTAGGCATGTCGCCGGCAATCTCGCTCTGTGCAACAAGACCTTCATAACACAGAAGTTGAGCCGATTGGAAGCAAGCAAAGGAGGCTGTGCATAGGAGTGGTTAACTACTGCAAAAACATCACAAAATCAGGACATTGTGGACATTAAATTATGGAACTTTTTGAGGGTCAAAATGAGGGACATTGTGTGCTGCCAAAATGGAGAAACTATATGGCTTAAAATTAGCAATGCTCGCTCGAAATGTCTGTGAGGGTCATGTGAGAGCTATTTTGTGAGTATAAACTGCTCCTCATCTCAAATGAAAATAAGTAGGGATGGTGTGACTGTAGGGTAACCAGGGGCGGCTCCTCCACGAGGGCGGAGGAGTGTCGCCCCACTGCTTTCTCGCAGTGCGAGAAGCAGAAACATAAAATGGTATTTTAAATACCGTTTTATGTTTCAGCTTCTC
This sequence comes from Triturus cristatus, assembly GCF_964204655.1. Classification (NCBI taxonomy): domain Eukaryota; kingdom Metazoa; phylum Chordata; class Amphibia; order Caudata; family Salamandridae; genus Triturus; species Triturus cristatus. Next base: position 1,155,105,654 of record NC_140594.1, read on the forward strand.
GCACTGCGTGAAAGCATAAGGGTATGCCCGGTTGGGCGGGTCGGGGAGGAGTGGCTTGCCCAATGCTGTGGGCCCTGACTGTTTAGTCTGCCACCGACATGAAAGTGAGAGCATGGCACGGGCGCTTTTACCCAAAAAAATCTGTTTGTCAACTTGACCAAACAGATGCTATTTTATGGTCAAAGCCCCCATGCCACGGTTTCACTTTAATGTTTGACATGCCCCTTTCTTTAGATGCGGCTTATCTAAAGGAAGAGGCGCGGCCTCCATCAATGTGAAAGCGCCGAATGGGCGCTAGTAAAACAAATTTTTGCAATGCAATAGGTCTCACATTTGCAAGAGTTTAAGGTATTGCATTGCCAATAGCTTAAACTCTTGTTAATGCGAGACCTATTGCATTGCAAATGCGTGTTCCTGTTCTGCATTGAAGCAACAGACATGCTTAAAAAGAGACATGCACAGCATGATTGGGCAGCAAGGATGTGAGGGGGAAGTCACACTGCAGAAAGCAGGAAACATATGCAGGGCTTGGAACAAAAGAATAGAGGTACACAAAAAGGAGAGAGCAAGAAAACACATGCACTCCCAAGAAAAAAGCACTTATCTGATGTATTGCCATGGAAGGATATAGGTCAACCAGCAAAAAGCATGGTATAGAAGCTCTGCTCCAAGGGCGGGACTAACACAAGAAGAAGAAAGCCATCCACAATAAGATGTGAGCAAATGAGGTTGACAAGAAACCAATGGTAAGGAATGGGCTGACTTGAACCCCACTGTAATTATTTGCATTGTCCACAATAGCTTGTTCAATGGACAACCAGAAGCTGTCTGTAGGCAAGGCCTAAAAAGACATGTGACAGAGCGGGATCATGCTCACCAGAGTGCGTTGGCATTTATTCTGTCTTGGAAGGCCATTTTCTTTGTGGTTCTGAGGAGGAGGTGCTGTGCATTGACATGACACTGCCGAATCTGTGAACTCAACTCCAGATGGAGACCCAACACAAACGCTGAAAGAACTCCCAAGGCGTCTACCTTTGAATGATCTTCCATTCCACTGTTTTGCCTGTAAATCTGCATAAATCTCTCACAACAGCATGAACCGGCACATCGGCATTTTGTGTCAACCCCATAACTGTTGAACAATTAACCTGTTTTGCTGGACATTTCCTTTCAAAAGCTCAACTACTTGAGTATCAACTTTGCATGCAAGTTGGCGAGGGCTGGTAACTAAGGCCCTCTCTACGAGGCTCTTCCTCCAGCTACTTTACCACATGTTTACATTAGTTCCACAAATCCTTGGTCACTATCATTAAAAATAATTCATCCAAATCTTCCAACAGCACTTTTGAAACAATCACAGTCCTGTCCACTTCAATGCGCCATTTTTGAAGTTTCTTTCTAAGTTTTGGAAAACCCTTTGTAAAAGTCCAAATATCCTGTCTGCTCCAAGGGACGCTCACATCAGCTCCTCCAGGCATTTATCTTGCTAGGAACCCTCTTTCAAAAACCTCCCATTCAGAACCACTCAAGGCTTTCTTCATTTTGTTTTTCTGGGTGTTTCAGTCCAGTCACCTTTGTGTGTTTTCACCTTCTCGCATTCTCTAATTAAATCTATAAGTTCGCTGGAATTTGCTTTTAATTGTGCAATACTTTCTTTTGTAATTCTGATTCTGTCATTCTCGTTTTATACGATTCACAAATTCTCTTTTTAGCCAGACGCAGAACCATTTTTCAACCATTCTTTCAAGTCTTTCATATGCTCGACAATCTTGCTTTCCTGCTTCCAAATTCAAAAACACCCATTCATCAAAAGCCAATTTGTAGAAGTTTACAATGATGAATGTCTGAACTGACACCTTCTTCCGAATCTACTCTCTTTTGAAGCATTATTTTTTGCAGCCGTTGTCTGACTTTGGAGATTCACCAGCTCCTGAATCTTTTCTGTCGCTTGACTCACTTAACTCAGGTTATTGCATCTGTACGTGAACCTCGTTAGAAAGAGGTGGAGTTATCACAATCAATAAACCATCCATAAATTCATCTTCTTCCTCAAACTCACTCTTTCTCTCATCTTTATTTTTATTCAGGTTTTTTTTTTTGCTTTATTTTAAATTGGGTCAGTAGCTATTACGGGAAATGCCCCCACATCTTCTAAACATGCCTCATCCCATTGAGTTTTCTGCAAAGGCAGTCTTGCATTCATCCAGTTATGGACATCCTTACTGTGAGAAGCTGGCCTGGTATTTGATGTCCACTAATGTAAGTGGGCACCTTGGACCCATTGAGACAACCCTTATGGTGATTTAGGAGGTCTCAGGCAACCTTAGAAAGCTCTCCAAGTGGTAGCTGCAGAGAGCAGCCTTCAGGCTGAGGCTTGAAGGAGTGTAACGCAGCTTGTTTTACCAGAATACAATCTTATAGTATTGATTAAATGAAAAGAGAACCACACAGTAGTTATAAAAAATATGTATTTATTATATCACACTATCTAGTACGTTACAGTATCTCTCACACAGAGATAGACACAAAGCACACTATACTTCAGCAAAGAAATGACAGTAAATAGAAAAATACACAATGGGCCCCGGGGGAGGGGGGACCAAACCATATACTAAGTAAGTGGTATAAGAACCATGACTCGAGTCAGGACAATGTCGAGAGGATGTAGAATTGCTGTGACCCCAAGGAACCACCCAAGGTGAGTAGACAAGGACTCCACGGAGATCATGTGCAGTGTGGGAACACGACCGCGTGCTCCGTACAAGTCTATGGTTAAGTCACGGTTGGAGTTTTAGAGATTAAGGACCCTTCCCAGTGGACTTCGAAGAAATCTTGTGGAAGACAGAAGGTTGGAGAGCCACCCCACCCGTGACTACCAAAGTACCAAAGTTACCTATCCCAGGAGAGCCAAGTGCATGGGTGTGAAGTGGCATCGGAAACCGCTGTCTAACCCAATGGAGGACTTCAGGAAAGTGCTGCTGCTGGAAGAGGAGAAAGTGTCCGTTGGAATCCAAACGTGGATTTTTGTTGAAGGGTACCTGAAAGCCGATGAGACAGAGTCTGGGTCACATGAGAGTGACCAGGGGCTCGGTAGACGAATGCCCACCGATGTTGGGTGCTTCAGGATAGTTGACGGTGATCTTGACTCTGCAGCTGCGGGGACCAGGCAATGCTGAGGACAACCAAGAACAGGATACGAGCTGTCCCATGAAGGATATCGAGTGCTGAGGGGTCAGTGTCCAGCGGAAGCACCAACAAGTCTTGGCAAAAGCAACACATGCAGGAAGTCAAGGAAGTGTGCGGTTTGGACCAGCAAGGTCCTGGAGACTCACCACAACCAGGGGAGTCAAGGCAAACCCAGAGCAATCAGGGGAGCTTAAGGAAAACAGAGATGACCCTCAATTGGACCCACAGGCCAGAGGCACAGGAGTTGAAGGTGGACCTCAAGCAGCTTCACAAAACAACAGGTCACGGAGCACATGGTGCTAGTTGGGTGAAGATCTTTGTGGAAAAAGTTGCCAGAGATTGGGGTTACTGGGAGCCCAATGCATTTGTCATAGAACTGCTGACAAGCACATGTACTTGCAAAAGTACAAGATGCACAGGGGTTTGGGTAAAACAGCCCCCACAAGGGATACTGGCCTCAAACTCAGTGAAAGGGCAGCTCGGGCCTCGAAGGATGTAGGAACCCACCGCCTGTGTTGTTGAACCCTTCAGACTCCATATGAGCTCAGGATCAACAGTCAGGTCAGCAGGTCAGCAGTGTTGCTGTGCCTGCGAATGCAGGGGAGTGACTCCTTCACTCCAAGGGAGATTATCTTCAGGTGTCTTGGATGCTCCACAGGTCCTGCACGGATCCTGTATAGTGCACAGGCACAGATGATACAGCCGACTGAGAGGGAGACGAAGCCAGACCCAAACGAATTCCGGATGTCCAGAGTGCCCAGCCGGTCGAAATGCAGGGGTTTCAGTTCTGAATCTTGTCCACGACGAATCTAAAGTCCTACAGCCAGGTAAGCCCTTAAGTACCCTAAGGAAAGGGTTGGGAAGATTCAGGTGACCCTCCCAGGGGAGGGTCTGGACAGGTGGGAGGTTACTCCGTGTCCTCTGTCCAGTTTCGTGCCAGAGCAGGAGCCAACAGCTCCCAGGACTGGTTTGAACTGGACTAAGGACAGGGACACTAAATGTGCCCCTCATGCAAACTTCCAGTCACTTGCAATCGCATCAACTCAGCCCTAATACACTAAATCCTGCCTGGGAGGTGGTCACACCTTCCTGTGACAGGATGCCTATTATCCTACCCTCCCCTGCTCGAGCTTGGCTCAGCAGCAGGAGGGCAGAAATGTGACTCTGGTTGGCAGCAACCCTTTTGTGCTGTCCGGGACTGGAAGGCTGGTACCGGGAACACCAGGAGCCCCACGAAGGGCGCTTCTGATGGGTGGAATCATACCTCCCACACCGGTTACCGGTTACCGGTTACCGGTTACCGGTGTGGGGGTATGATTCCCAACATGTTTGACATCAACGACAATAGGGCTTGTTGCAGCCGTTTTTTAAATGGTCATCACACGGTTGAATAATGCCCCTCTATATTAGTATATGGCTGCTTCACTGACAACCCGGAAGAATGGATTCCATAGGCTGCAGGGGTGTCCTGCTCATGCAGGGGCACCCTCTCACTTAGAACCAAGCACCCTGCCCTCAGGATTGTAAAGGCCTGCTAGAGGGGTGACTTATAGGTTTTAAGTGCAGTGACCCTTAGATGTAATAAACCTATATCTTAAGTAAGTGGTGCATGCACCAACTTACACAGGCTGGAATGGCAGGCCTGTAGTTCCACTTTGTATGGCTTTTCATGGGTGGAATAATACATGCTGCAGCCCATGGGAGACCTCTGGGGTACCTATACCCTGGGTACAAGGGTACTATATACTAGGGACTGATAAGGGTACCCCAGTATCCAATCTGGGATTGTACCTAGGTACTCACATAACAGTTTAGGGAAAAAGCAGGATCCCAGTCAGACTAGTAAAAAACTGTCTTAGAACCAAAGTGGGGGTACACATGCAGAAGGATCCTACCTTCCGACACTTAAAATATGTCCTTTCAACATTTTCTTTTTTTTTTTATAAATCTTTTTTATTATCAAACAACAACGACAGCTTCACAAATTCACATCGTATTTGGGAGCCAATCATATACAAAGCAAAGAGTTATACATGATCACAAAGGTTGAATACACAGTGACAAATGCACAATGTTTTAAGGGGGCGTGAATTGGTCGTCCTCGTTTAATGGCGCCGGCGGGGCGCAAATGTCTCCCCAGTATGTATACCAAGGACCCCAGACCCTACTCCACTTCCTGGGACAACCTCTGGCAATGTAAACTGATTTTCTCTCTGAACATACACCAATCAAGATCTTCCCTCCATTTCCCAATCCGAGGCGGCTGCTGTGCACCCCAGTTCTGCACGATATTTCTCTTAGCGATCATGACTGGCAACGTAGTCAACTGCTTGGTGTATGAAGTGAGGTCTGTTGGTTCCCATATATTTAATAAACATCTCCGTGCCTCAGGCCGCAATTCAATCGCGAGGACTTCACTCAGCTCACGGTGTATGGCGGTCCAGTAGACCTGTACGAAGTCGCATTCCCATAGAATGCGGATGAAGGTTCCTTCCCTCCCGCACTGGCGTCTACAGTCTCTGGTTACAGCTCTACCCATATGTACCAATCTGGGACCTGTTACGTAGGTCCTATGTAGAATTTTAAGTTGCGCCAATCGCAGTCGCGCCTGGATCGCCACCACCCTCGGAGAGGAAATCGCTTCTTGCCAGTCCTCCTCATCCAATTCAAGGCCATCCCTCTCCCATTTGGTTTTAAGAGCTCGGAGCGGGTCTGCCATGTTATTGATTAACTTTTTATATATCATGGAAACAGCATTTTCGGGTAAGTGACCGTCAAGAATTCTATCATCTAGCGGAGAGGAAGGTGGCGGGGCGGAGCCCGAGGTAAGGTGAGCCCGAAGAGCATGCCCAACTTGGAGATATCTAAAATATTCCGAGTCCACAAGACTATATTCTTTCTGAAGAGAAGCGAATGGAATGACCGCCCCCCCCCCCAATCCCAAAGGTCTTTAATTCGTGAAAGGCCGATTAGATCCCATTTATCAAATCCTTTAGTTTGCCACAAGTTCCCGAGTTTGGGGGAATTCCACAAGGGGGTTGCTAATGTAAGTCTATCGTTCCACCCCAAATACTAATGTACTGTGTGCCAAATACGAGTTGAGTGAGAGGTTGGACCAGTCAAGTAGTATCTACTAGGTTTGGAATATAACGCCCTCCCATAGTCCCCCCCCGGGAGGAGTCATCGGTCCATGGCGTATCCAGGATCGCCAAGGCCTCCATACGTTCCATACAGTTCAGAGTTAGTTTAGCTAGTGCAATCCGGGGGTAACCTCCCCACAGAAGGTCCCTCTGGGGGCTCTCTATTTCCCCAAAGTATGAGGCGGGGACTGGCTCCATCGAATTTTGGAGGGCATAAAGGAAGCGGGGCAGGGACATCATTTTAAACAGAGTTGCTCTGCCCAACAGTGAGAGTGGTAAGGCCTTCCAGGCCACTATATCATTTTAGGTCTCGCCTGACCCAGCGCATGCGCTGGTCTGGCGAGACTTATTGAGAGGGCTCCAAAAAGTGCTACCAGGCCAGCCTAGAGCTACAGTGCATGTGCGCGGGCGCGCGCGCCGTACTTTACCGCGATTACTTTCACTTTCGCTGCCTCACGGCCGCTTTGATGTTTGATTGCGATCGCGATCACTTTCACTTTCACTTTCGCGGCCGCTTGGCATAGCCAATAGGTCTTGCTTTTGGGACCTTAGAAGTATTTAGTTATGCAAATGTTGCATGGCTAAACACTTATAAGGTCCCAAAGGTGAGACCTATTGGCTATGCCAATGCTTGTTTCAGTCTTTGTATAGGAGGCAGAGGATTACGGGTGAAACGGGTCACAGGGCTTTCAACATTTTCTCGTGTGCTTTCTCGTTAGGTACAGAATCCCGTTCATTCGATGCTTCATACTGGGCTGGCCTTGCTGTGGTTTCATCTGAAAAAACACACACCTAAATGATCAAGCTTCTTTACTTCACATGCACTCTTTTCTAGATATTGGAGCTTTTTATCAATTCCAATAGCTTTGTGCCATTCTTCAAACCAAAGACAAGTGTTAATTTAAAGTACCAGTTGTACGTTCCATGATTCCCAATATAACACACACGATTAATCACTATTACATGTGCAGCATTTCCAACTGGAAGCACTTCCTCCTGAAAGACTCAAACACTTGATAACACACACAAAAGGAATCGCTAAACAATCTCATAACTCCCACTTATTTTTTAAATGGTTAATGTCAAGACAAATAAATCATACATTTTTAACAATGTACTATTACCAAAAAAACAAAATCTACCACATACTGCCCATGACACAATACCAACAGATAATACGGACACAATCACCAAAACATAACACCTGTTACAAACCACTCTGCGAATGACCGTATTAATACTCACCAAATAAAATGTTCTGCCATCTACAGATACTCTGGCAGTACCCCAAAAATCTCCTGGATGCTCCAACTCCCCGGGAACCAACATTTGTCACTAATTAGGTCAATTAGTGTCAATGTGTCTAATTAGGCTATTCCCTCAACAGGCCACCAAAAATTGTTGATCCACTAACTAGAAAATTAAGAGGGTCGTTTGGCTGGAATCGGACTATCTGAGTCGCTCACAGTGGCGGCTGCTCCATTAGGGCGGAGGAGCGTTGCCTCACTGCTTCTCGCAGTGTGAGAAGCAGAAACAGAAAATGGTAATAACTTTCCGTTATTACCAATTTCTGTTTGATTGCGGGCGGGTGGGTGGGGCTGCTCTCTATGCAGGGCAGGGGAGGAGTGGTGGGCCCTCTCCCGAGTGCATAAAGAATGTTTAGCCGCCCCTCTGGCGCCAGTCAAAGTAGTCATACGCACTCTGCCTCTTCTCCATGTTGGCTGTATGCAGCCTGCATGGAGAAATTGACCTCCCCATTAGCCCCTGGCTGGTCATCGTCCCGACCAATCACAACGCTGCTTGAGCAGCATTGTGATTGGCTTAGGGAAGGGAGAGAGCCTGGCTGCCTGCTTCTGCTTCCTGTTCCTGGAGAGCAGAGAAGACGGGGAACTCGGGACCCGACCGGGGGAAAGGTAAGTTTAATTTCTATATATATATATATTTTTTATTATATTAACCCCCCCACCCCGCGCGACTTCCTCCCCCCCCCCCCCCCCCCCCCACGGAGTCGTGCCGGCCGCGACTGGTCTCTCACAGACAAAGTCCAAGGCTATTAATATAACCTGAACATGACAAGATTTGAAAGTTATCAACCTGTGGGTTTATTAAAAGATATTTTCATTACAGAAAGCAAAAAGCAGTTAGTTAATTATTCTAAAGAATTCGCATTATGATAAATATCAAAACAGACTGACAGAGTCAATCTCCAAAGCAAAGGTCAATAGGTCACCGTCTCCTCCAAAATAACGCAACGTTTCTAATATTGTAGGAACAGAAGGGACATTTATTTTCAAAGCCTGACATTACATGGAAGGATTGGATTGAAAATGTTTCATTCATCACAACAAATTAAATTATTAGTTGGTACAACCCCCCTTGTAACTCCGACTTCCAAATACATCTTACTGTCTAACGCTCACATGTTAAATGAGGGAGATGAAAACATACATTGTGAAACAAAGAATATCAGATGTGATCCATTTGTGTTAGGATAGACCATGGCCGAGGCTGCCTCTTATAGAGTTTCTGAAATAGTGAAAGGCACATGCACGTGCAACGCTCGCACACCTAAAATAAACGTCCACAGGCACATGCACATGTACCGCTCGCACACCTAAAATAAACATGCACAGGCACATGCACATGTACCGCTCGCACACCTAAAATAAACGTGCACAGGCACATGCACATGTACCGCTCACACACCTAAAATAAACGTGCACAGGCACATGCAACGCTCGCACACCTAAAATAAACGCCCACAGGCACATGCACATGCAACATGCATATGCACACACCTAAAATAAACGTGCACAGGCACATGCACATGTACCGCTCACACACCTAAAATAAACGCGCACGGGCACATGCAACGCTCGCACACCTAAAATAAACGTGCACATGCAACGCTCGCACACCTAAAATAAACGTGCACAGGCACATTCACATGCAATGCTTGCACACCTAAAATAAAAGTGCACAGGCACATGCACATGCAACGCTCGCACACCTAAAATAAACGTGCACATGCAACGCTCGCACACCTAAAATAAATGTGCACAGGCACATGCACATGCAACGCTCGCACACCTAAAATAAACATGCACAGGCACATGTACCGCTCGCACACCTAAAATAAACGTGCACAGGCACATGCACATGTACCGCTCGCACACCTAAAATAAACATGCACATGCAATGCTCACACACCTAAAATAAACGTGCACAGGCACATGCACATGCAACGCTCGCACACCTAAAATAAACATGCACAGGCACATGTACCGCTCGCACACCTAAAATAAACGTGCACAGGCACATGCACATTGTTGGACAGGCCACACGAAGGGCTTGCTCCCTCCCCGCACGACAGGGTCCAAGCTCCGGCCCGCCAGGCGTGACCCACGAAAAGCACCTGCACCCCGTCTCCCGACGGAACTTCTGCCCCCGGACCTCCATGCATCACGGGCCCCAGCCCCACCGCCTTCCCCGGCCGGGTCAAGCCGCCATCTTGGGCCCTGCACCACGAGGCCGCGTGGCCTCCCCCCGACCATAACCCTGGGCCTGGCCGGCCCCGACATCCCGGCACCACCATCCACCCAGGAGGTGAGCGGACCACTTGGCAGGTCGATGGGAGAACGAAGCGTCAAGAGCTCTTCCCCCGCCAGGTGCCGATCGCCTCCAGCTCCCCCAGGCGCTGGCTCCAGCCCCTGCTGGGTGTCTGGACACCTTCATCCCGGACCCTCCGACCTCCAAGTGCGAGGGCCCGGACATCAAAGGGCGCCTGCCCTATAACTGGAGCAGCTCCGGAGCAGGATGGCAGTTGTATCCTGGAGTCGAGAGACACCGAGAGAACTCAGCCTTGACGGACTACTGGCGCTGCCGTAGCCCTATCTTGCGAACTATCGTCCTGCCTGCTGGCGCTGCCGCGGCCTTCTGCAACATCCATCCTCGTCGGGACCTGCTGGCGCTGCCGCGGCCCGTTGTAACGACCATCCTCACCGGGACCTGCTGGCGCTGCCGCGGACCGTACATCGACCATCTTCACTGGGACCTGCTGGCGCTGCCGCGGACCGTGTATCGACCATCTCTACCGGGACCTGCTGGCGCTGCCGCGGCCCGTACCAGCTACACCACCAAGCTCGAGGATTGTGAGCTAACCATCATCTCATCCGAACTACCTGACTGGTAAACAGACTGTCCCGCTACCCCTTCCCTATCCTAAGAGACCTAAATCGAGGGGACCCCTGAGTCCAGACCTCCTTGTACTATTTCATCGTACCTTAAGAAGTGCATATAAAGAACGCTAAATCTTATCCTTGTGTGGCGTCTGTCTGTGGGGGGGAAGTTACTTGTCTGCACGATCGCTGGAGACGGCTCTCCCCGGAGACCTCTCCCCCTGACCTCGGCCGACCCTCCCGGTCCGTCTAACATTGGTGGCCAGCGGCGCGATCCGAATCAACGCGTAATCGTACAGAGAGTAGCTCACCCCACGACAAAACCACGATGTCAGCCAAAGATAGCGGTTCCACTGAAAAATTCCAAATGGATAAGTTAGAAGAATACAGCCACCGCGAACTGAAACAATTCTGCATGGAACTAGGCATTGCTACCACCGGCCTGAGTACCAAAGATGATTTGAAGCACGCCCTTGAGTCGTGGACAGAAACTGGGATCGCCGGGCCCTCCGACCGAAACAGTGTCGCACCAGAGGGGAACGCCACGGCTCCCGAGGAGCGGGGAACGGGCCTCTCGCAGGAGGAGATCCAGGAAAGAGAAAGAACCAGATTACACGAGTTGGAAATGGCACGGCTCAAGATGGACGGTGAACTCAAGTTAGCCGAGCAGAAACTAAATCTAGAGCATCTGCGGCTCCGAGAAGAACGAGAAGAAAAGCAGAGACAGAGAGAGCTTGAGGAAAAACGAATAACACTCGAACACGAGCGCAAACTGGCGGAAATAGAACTTCGGAAACAGAATAAAGAACCGGGGGTGCCTGAGCGACCACACACCCCGGGGCCAACCGAGAAAAAAGTACACATCCCCAAGGATGTTGTCCGCGAGTATGTCCGAGAAGACGACATACAACAGTGGTTCAAAGCCTACGAGATCGCCATGACCTCCCACCGGATCGACCGGAGTGATTGGGGAGCCGGACTATGGGGGAGGTTCGTCAACGAAGGTCGCGATGCCCTGCTACAGCTCCCAGATCACCAAATATCGTCCTACGACCACATGAAGGCTGCCCTCCTCACCCGCTACGGCCTCACACCCGAGATATACCGCCAGAGGTTCAGAGATTGCACCCGGATCCCGGGCACAACTTGGGTGGAGTACGTTAACTATTTCAGCCGTGCCTTCGAGGGTTGGATCAAGGGGAGCCATGTCACGACCTACGAGCAACTCTTTAACCTTATGGTATGGGAGCACCTGTCGAACAACTGTTTCGTCGAGCTCAGGCAGCACCTCCTCGACAGCAAGCTGACTGACCCCCGGCAGCTCGCCGCCGAAGCTGACCGATGGGAAAGCACCCGAGTGGGCCGGAGAGGGCCACACGAGCAGAACCGAAGCAACCAAGGCCAGCACCGTCCTCGGGGAGGAGGAGGAGGCCAGGGGCGAGGGAGAGACGCCTTGCCGGCAACACCCGTGGCCAGCACCCCGCCTCCGGCCGGCCGGGGCAACCCCCCGATGCGTCCTGGGTTCCGAGCCAACGTCACGTGCCACCGATGCCAGCGAGTCGGCCACTACGCCAATGACCCGAGCTGCCCGCAGAACCAAACACCCAAGCCCCGCCAGGTAGCTGCCGCCGCCCTGGGGGAAGAGCGATTATCGGAGGAACAGGAAGAGTATGAGCCGGCCCAGCAAGAGTGGGAACCGGCCGCCATGGTCCTGGCGTGCCTAGGGGGAAGAGACATGGTCCCGCGGGCTCCCCTACCCGCTAACACCAGGAAATACGGTCATTGGGTGACCATTAACGGACATCGGGCCGAGGCCTTGCGAGACACAGGCGCCAGTGTGACGGCCGTCCGCTGTCACCTGGTGAAGCCCGAGCAGATCCTGCCGAACATTCTCTGCCCCGTCCGCTCAGCCGACAATTCTGAAAGTATGTGTCAAATGGCCTGCGTCCCATTCGAATGGGGAGGGGTCTCCGGCCTGTTGAAGGTGACGGTCCGGGACGATGCCCCCGTGGACTGCCTCCTGGGGAATGACCTTGAAAGTTCCCCGTGGGCCACCGTCGAGAGAAGAGAGCACCTGGGGATGCTGGGCCTCCCGGACTGGGCCTGCATAACCACCCGGTCCATGGCCGCCCATGCCGTCCCCCAATCAGAAGAACCGGAATGGCCAGCACCTCCGCCCCCGGTCGCCCCAGTAGAAGACAACGACGAGGCCAGCCCCCCAGAACCAACGACCGAAGGGGACGCGCAACCCCAGGACTTTCCCGGCCTGGCTCAGTGGCGTCAAGAAGGGGGGCCCACCCAAGAACAGTTCCGCCAGGAACAAAAGACCTGCCCCTCCCTCGAGGGACTCCGCCAACAAGCCAGCGCCCAGAACGCAGGGGACTCCACCGGATCTCACTGGGTCTACTGGGATAACGACCTGCTATACAGCGAACAAAGAATCGCAGAGCTAGGGGCCGGTCGAGTGCTGGTGGTACCTCTCCGCTTCAGAGACTTCCTACTCAACCTGGCCCACGATGTCCCCCTGGCTGGACACCTGGGCCAGGACAAAACTTACAGTCGCCTAGTGACCCACTTTTTCTGGCCGAAAATGAGGAGCGACGTCCTGAACCACTGCCGGTCCTGCCCCACATGCCAAGCCAGCGGGAAGAGTGGTCGGAAGCTGAAAGCCCCTCTGCAACCCTTCCCTGTGGTCACCACCCCGTTCGAAAGGGTAGGAATAGACATTGTGGGGCCTCTGGACCCCCGCACGGCACAAGGACACCGGTTCATCCTGGTACTGGTGGACCATGCCACCCGCTACCCCGAGGCGGTGCCCCTACGGACCGTGACAGCTCCGGTGGTTGGCCGGGCCCTAATGGGGATCTTCTCCCGGGTGGGCTTCCCCCGAGAAGTCGTCAGCGACCGAGGCACGAACTTTATCTCCAAATACATGAAGTCCCTCTGGCAACAATGCGGGGTCACCTACAGATTCACGACCCCCTATCACCCCCAAGGGAACGGACTAGTGGAGCGTTTTAACCGCACTCTCAAGGGGATGATTGGGGGATTGGAAGAGCCCCTCCGTCGCCAGTGGGATGTACTACTCCCGTGCCTCCTCTTCGCCTACCGAGAAGTCCCCCAGAAGTCCCTCGGCTTTAGCCCTTTCGAACTCCTGTACGGGCACCCTGTGCGAGGGCCCCTCAGCCTAGTCAAGGAAGGTTGGGAGATGGCCCCCCTAAAGACCCCTCCAGACGTCTTCAAATACCTCCTGGCCCTACGCAATCAGACCCGGCGCTTCAGAGAGATGGCCAAGGCGAACCTCGAGGCCAGCCAGGAGGACATGAAGAGATGGTATGATCTCAATGCCTCCTCCGTTGAGTTCGAGCCTGGTCAACAAGTGTGGGTGATGTCCCCCACCGAACCATGTGCCTTGCAAGATAAGTGGACGGGGCCCTTCAAAGTGGTCGAGCGCAAAAGCTCCGTCACTTACCTCATCGACATGGGGACCTCCCGAAACCCCCTTCGGGTCCTCCACACCAACCGACTCAAACCACACTTTGTGCGCTCAGAACTCAGCCTCCTGATGGCTACGGACAGTGGGGCAGAGGAAGACTCCGAACCCCTCCCGGATCTCCTGAAGACTCAGGAGAATGACGGCTCCGTGGACGGGGTCCGGCTCTCTGACGCCCTCACCTCGGAGCAACGCCAGGGCTGCCGAAACCTCCTGCTGCGGTTCGCTACACTGTTCTCCCTCACCCCCGGGGTCACCCCTTGGTGTTTGCACGACGTGGACACCGGGGACAGTCCCCCTATTCGACACCGGGCCTACCGCGTACCAGATCGGGTACGGGCCTGCATACAGGAGGAAGTGGCCAAAATGCTCACGATCGGGGTCATCGAGCCCTCGGACAGTCCCTGGGCCAGCCCGGTTGTATTGGTTCCCAAAGCCGCTGCCCCCGGCACCACACCTGAACTGAGATTCTGCGTCGACTACCGGGGCTTGAACGCTGTCACCCGGACCGACGCTCATCCGATCCCCCGAGCGGACGAACTGATCGACCGGCTGGGGGCCGCCCGCTACCTCAGTATCTTCGACCTAACAGCGGGCTACTGGCAGATCGGTCTCACACCCCGGGCTCAGGAACGGTCAGCCTTCTCTACCCCCGATGGCCACTACCAATTCAAGGTCATGCCCTTCGGCATGAAGAATGCCCCCGCCACGTTTCAACGCCTTGTGAACCAGGTCTTGGCGGGGCTCGAAGAGTTCAGCGCTGCCTACCTGGACGATATCGCTGTATACAGCCGCCACTGGTCCGACCACCTCCTCCACCTCCAAGAGGTCCTACAGGCCCTCCAGCGGGCCGGCCTCACAATTAAGGCCGGCAAATGCCAAATTGGCCAAGGGTCCGTGACCTACCTTGGGCACCAAGTGGGAAGCGGGCTGGTGGCCCCGCTGCAACTTAAGATTGCTGCCATCCAGTCCTGGCAGCCCCCCGTCACCCAGACCGAGGTCCGAGCCTTCTTGGGGCTCACCGGCTACTACCGGCGGTTCGTGAAGGACTACGGCAGCATCGTGGGGCCCCTCACGGGTCTCACGTCCAAGAACCAACCAAAGCGGATTAACTGGACCCCTGATTGTCAAGCGGCCTTCGAGAAGCTGAAGGCCGCCCTGTGCACCGTCCCTGTGCTCCAGGCCCCCGATTACAGTCGGGAATTCGTGGTACAGACAGACGCCTCCGACCACGGCATCGGGGCCGTTCTTTCTCAATTAAACCCCGAGGGTCATGACCAGCCGGTGGCCTTCATCAGTCGACGTCTCCTGGCCCGAGAACAGCGCTGGAGCACCATCGAGAGGGAGGCCTTCGCAGTGGTGTGGGCCCTCAAAAAGCTCCGGCCCTATCTCTTCGGTACCCACTTCCGGGTACAAACCGACCATCGACCCCTGCAGTGGCTGATGCAGATGCGGGGGGAGAACCCAAAACTATTGCGCTGGTCCATTTCCTTGCAGGGAATGGACTTCACCGTGGAGCACCGACCGGGCCAAGACCACGCCAACGCGGATGGCCTGTCACGATTTTTCCGCCTCGACGAGGAGAGTCCCCAAGAAGATGGGTGACTCTCCCCGCCTTCAGCTGGGGGAGACGCATGTTGGACAGGCCACACGAAGGGCTTGCTCCCTCCCCGCACGACAGGGCCCAAGCTCCGGCCCGCCAGGCGTGACCCACGAAAAGCACCTGCACCCCGTCTCCCGACGGAACTTCTGCCCCCGGACCTCCATGCATCACGGGCCCCAGCCCCACCGGCTTCCCCGGCCGGGTCAAGCCGCCATCTTGGGCCCTGCACCACGAGGCCGCGTGGCCTCCCCCCGACCCTAACCCTGGGCCTGGCCGGCCCCGACATCCCGGCACCACCATCCACCCAGGAGGTGAGCGGACCACTTGGCAGGTCGATGGGAGAACGAAGCGTCAAGAGCTCTTCCCCCGCCAGGTGCCGATCGCCTCCAGCTCCCCCAGGCGCTGGCTCCACCCCCTGCTGGGTGTCTGGACACCTTCATCCCGGACCCTCCGACCTCCAAGTGCGAGGGCCCGGACATCAAAGGGCGCCTGCCCTATAACTGGAGCAGCTCCGGAGCAGGATGGCAGTTGTATCCTGGAGTCGAGAGACACCGAGAGAACTCAGCCTTGACGGACTACTGGCGCTGCCGTAGCCCTATCTTGCGAACTATCGTCCTGCCTGCTGGCGCTGCCGCGGCCTTCTGCAACATCCATCCTCGTCGGGACCTGCTGGCGCTGCCGCGGCCCGTTGTAACGACCATCCTCACCGGGACCTGCTGGCGCTGCCGCGGACCGTACATCGACCATCTTCACTGGGACCTGCTGGCGCTGCCGCGGACCGTGTATCGACCATCTCTACCGGGACCTGCTGGCGCTGCCGCGGCCCGTACCAGCTACACCACCAAGCTCGAGGATTGTGAGCTAACCATCATCTCATCCGAACTACCTGACTGGTAAACAGACTGTCCCGCTACCCCTTCCCTATCCTAAGAGACCTAAATCGAGGGGACCCCTGAGTCCAGACCTCCTTGTACTATTTCATCGTACCTTAAGAAGTGCATATAAAGAACGCTAAATCTTATCCTTGTGTGGCGTCTGTCTGTGGGGGGGAAGTTACTTGTCTGTACGATCGCTGGAGACGGCTCTCCCCGGAGACCTCTCCCCCTGACCTCGGCCGACCCTCCCGGTCCGTCTAACACACATGTCCCGCTCGCACACCTAAAATAAACATGCACATGCACATGTACCGCTCGCACACCTAAAATAAACGTGCACAGGCACATGTACCGCTCGAAAACACCTAAAATAAATGTGCACATGCAACGCTCGCACACCTAAAATAAACGTGCACATGCAACGCTCGCACACCTAAAATAAATGTGCACAGGCACATGCACATGCAATACTCACACACCTAAAATGAACGTGCACAGGCACATGCACAGGCAACGCTCGCACACCTAAAATAAACATGCACAGGCACATGTACCGCTCGCACACCTAAAATAAACGTGCACAGGCACATGCACATGTACCGCTCGCACACCTAAAATAAACATGCACAGGCACATGCACATGTACCGCTCGCACACCTAAAATAAACGTGCACAGGCACATGCACATGTACCGCTTGCACACCTAAAATAAACGTGTACATGCACATGCAACGCTCGCACACCTAAAATAAACGCCCACAGGCACATGCAACATGCATATGCGCATGCAACGCTCGCACACCTAAAATGAATGTGCACAGGCACATGCACATGCAACGCTCGCACACCTAAAATAAACGTGCACATGCACATGTACCGCTCGCACACCTAAAATAAACATGCACAGGCACATGCACATGTACCGCTCGCACACCTAAAATAAATGTGCACAGGCACATGCACATGCAACGCTCGCACACCTAAAATAATCGCCCACAGGCACATGCACATGCAACATGCATATGCACATGTACCGCTCACACACCTAAAATAAACGCGCACGAGCACATGCACATGCAACGCTCGCACACCTAAAATAAACGTGCACATGCAACGCTCGCACACCTAAAACAAACGTGCATAGGCACATGCACATGCAACGCTCGCACACCTAAAATAAACGTGCACAGACACATGCACATGCAATGCTCGCACACCTAAAATAAACATGCACAGGCACATGCACATCTACCGCTCGCACACCTAAAATAAACGCACACAGGCACTTGCACATGCAATGCTCGCACACCTAAAATAAACGTGCACAGGCACATGCACATGTACCGCTCGCACACCTAAAATAAACGTGCACAGGCACATGCAATGCTCACACACGTAAAATAAACGCGCACAGCCACATGCACATGTACCGCTCACACACCTAAAATGAATGGGCACAGGCACATGCACATGTACCACTCAAACACCTAAAATAAACGCACATAGGCACATGCACATGCAATGCTCGCACACCTAAAATAAACGTGCACAGGCACATGCACATGTACCGCTCGCACACCTAAAATAAACGCACATAGGCACATGCACATGCAATGCTCGCACACCTAAAATAAACGTGCACAGGCACATGCACATGTACCGCTCGCACACCTAAAACAAACGTGCACAGGCACATGCAATGCTCACACACCTAAAATAAACGTGCACAGCCACATGCACATGTACCGCTCGCACACCTAAAATGAATGGGCACAGGCACATGCACATGTACCGCTCGAACACCTAAAATAAACGTGCACATGTACCGCTCGCACACCTAAAATAAACGGGCACAGGCACATGTACCGCTCGCACACCTAAAATAAACGTGCACATGCAACGCTCGCACACCTAAAATAGACGTGCAAAGGCACATGCACATGCAACGCTCGCACACCTAAAATAAACGTACACAGGCACATGCACATGTACTGCTCGCACACCTAAAATAAACGTGCACATGCACATGCACCGCTCGCACACCTAAAATAAACGTGCACATGCAACGCTCGCACACCTAAAATAAATGTGCACATGCACGGCTCCCACACCTAAACTAAACGTGCACATGCACATGTACCACTCGCACACCTAAAATAAACGTGCACATGCACATGTACCGCTCGCACACCTAAAATAAACGTGCACAGGCACATGCACATGTACCGCTCGCACACCTAAAATAAACGTGCACAGGCACATGCAACACTCGCACACCTAAAATAAACGCCCACAGGCACATGCACATGCAACATGCATATGCACATGCAACGCTCACACACCTAAAATAAACGTGCACAGGCACATGCACATGCAATGCTTGCACACCTAAAATAAACGTGCACAGGCACATGCACATGTACCGCTCGCACACCTAAAATAAACATGCACATGCACATGCAACGCTCGCACACCTAAAATAAACGTGCACAGGCACATGCACATGCAATGCTCGCACACCTAAAATAGACCTGCACAGGCACATGCACATGCAACGCTCGCACACCAAAAAAAAAACGTGCACAGACACATGCAATGCTCGCACACCTAAAATAAACATGCACAGGCACATGCACATGTACCGCTCGCACACCTAAAATAAACGCACACAGGCACATGCACATGCAATGCTCGCACACCTAAAATAAACATGCACATGCAACGCTCGCACACCTAAAATAAACGTGCACAGGCACATGCACATGTACGGCTCGCACACCTAAAATAAACGTGCACAGGCACATGTAACGCTCACACATCTAAAATAAACTTGCACAGCCACATGCACATGTACCGCTCACACACCTAAAATGAATGGGCACAGGCACATGTACCGCTCGCACACCTAAAATAAATGTGCACAGGCACATGCACATGCAACGCTCACACACCTAAAATAAACGTGCACAGGCACATGCACATGTACCGCTCGCACACCTAAAATAAACGGGCACAGGCACATGCACATGTACCACTCGCAAACCTAAAATAAACGTGAACATGCACATGCAACGCTCGCACACCTTAAATAAACGTGCACAGGCACATGCACATGCAACGCCCACACACCTAAAATAAGCGTGCACAGGCACATGCACATGTACCGCTCGCACACCTAAAATAAACGTGCACATGCACCGCTCGCACACCTAAAATAAACGTGCACATGCAACGCTCGCACACCTAAAATGAATGTGCACATGCACCACTCGCACACCTAAGATAAAGGTGCCCGTGCACATGTACCGCTCGCACACCTAAAATAAACGTGCACATGCACCCTAAAATAAACGTGCACATGTACCGCTCACACACCTAAAATAAACGTGCACTTTTCGGCACCATGTTACCAAAGGTTGTGCATGCGGCCTGGTGCTGCCTAGCGATGCTAACTGAAGCATGCCTGAATGAATCATTATTTTCTTGCAAATTAAAACTCGTGCACACTTTCAGCACCAGCAGTAGTCTGTCAGTTAACTTCCCAGTGTTCTACTGCAGCTTCCGACACTGTCCTAATGAACAACAGAGCATGCTGTATCGACAGAAGTGTGGCACTGTCCTAATGAACAGGAAAACAGAAGTGTGGCACTGTCCTAATGAACAGCTAGAGCATCCTGTATCGTCAGAAGTGTGTCACTGTCCTAATGAACAGCAGAGCATGCTGTATCGACAGAAGTGTGGCACTGTCCTAATGAACAGCAGAGCATCCCGTATCGACAGAAGTGTGGCACTGTCCTAATGAACAGCAGACCATCCCGTATCGACAGAAGTGTGGCACTGTCCTAATGAACAGCAGAGCATGCTGTATCCACAGAAGTGTGGCACTGTCCTAATGAACAGCAGAGCATGCTGTATCCACAGAAGTGTGGCACTGTCCTAATGAACAGCAGAGCATGCTGTATCCACAGAAGTGTGGCACTGTCCTAATGAACAGCAGAGCATTCTGTATGGACAGAAGTGTGGCACTGTCCTAATGAACAGCAGAGCATGCTGTATCGACAGAGGTGTTGCACTGTCCTAATGAACAGCAGAGCATGCTGTATGGACAGAAGTGTGGCACTGTCCTAATGAACAGCAGAGCATGCTGTATGGACAGAAGTGTGGCACTGTCCTAATGAACAGCAGAGCATGCTGTATCGACAGAAGTGTGGCACTGTCCTAATGAACAGCAGAGCATGCCGTATGGACAGAAGTGGGGCACTGTCCTAATGAACAGCAGAGCATGCCGTATGGACAGAAGTGTGGCACTGTCCTAATGAACAGCAGAGCATGCCGTATGGACAGAAGTGTGGCACTGTCCTAATGAACAGCAGAGCATGCCGTATCGACAGAGGTGTGGCACTGTCCTAATGAACAGCAGAGCATGCCGTATCGACAGAAGTGTGGCACTGTCCTAATGAACAGCAGAGCATGCCGTATCGACAGAGGTGTGGCACTGTCCTAATGAACAGCAGAGCATGCCGTATCGACAGAAGTGTGGCACTGTCCTAATGAACAGCAGAGCATGCTGTATCGACAGAAGTGTGGCACTGTCCTAATGAACAGCAGAGCTTGCTGTATCGACAGAAGTGTGGCACTGTCCTAATGAACAGCAGAGCATGTTGTATGGACAGAGGTGTGGCACTGTCCTAATGAACAGCAGAGCATGCTGTATGGACAGAGGTGTGGCACTGTCCTAATGAACAGCAGAGCATGCTGTATCGACAGAAGTGTGGCACTGTCCTAATGAACAGCAGAGCATGCTGTATCGACAGAAGTGTGGCACTGTCCTAATGAACAGCAGAGCATGCTGTATGGACAGAAGTGTGGCACTGTCCTAATGAACAGCAGAGCATGCTGTATGGACAAAAGTGTGGCACTGTCCTAATGAACAGCAGAGCATGCTGTGTCGACAGAGGTGTGGCACTGTCCTAATGAACAGCAGAGCATGCTGTATCGACAGAAGTGTGGCACTGTCCTAAAGAACAGCAGAGCATGCTGTATGGACAGAGGTGTGGCACTGTCCTAATGAACAGCAGAGCATGCTGTATCGACAGAAGTGTGGCACTGTCCTAATGAACAGCAGAGCATGCTGTATGGACAGAAGTGTGGCACTGTCCTAATGAACCGCAGAGCATACTGTATGGACAGAAGTGTGGTACTGTCCTAATGAACAGCATAGCATGCTGTATCGACAGAACTGTGGCACTGTCCTAATGAACAGCAGAGCATGCTGTATCGACAGAGGTGTGGCACTGTCCTAATGAACAGCAGAGCATGCTGTATCGACAGAAGTGTGGCACTGTCCTAATGAACAGCAGAGCATGCTGTATCGACAGAAGTGTGGCACTGTCCTAATGAACAGCAGAGCATGCTGTATGGACAGAAGTGTGGCACTGTCCTAATGAACAGCAGAGCATGCTGTATGGACAGAAGTGTGGCACTGTCCTAATGAACAGCAGAGCATGCTGTATCGACAGAAGTGTGACACTGTCCTAATGAACAGCAGAGCATGCTGTATGGACAGAAGTGTGGCACTGTCCTAATGAACAGCAGAGCATGCTGTATGAACAGAAGTGTGGCACTGTCCTAATGAACAGCAGAGCATGTTGTATCGACAGAAGGGTGGCACTGTCCTAATGAACAGCAGAGCATGCTGTATCGACAGAGGTGTGGCACTGTCCTAATGAACAGCAGAGCATGCTGTATCGACAGAGGTGTGGCACTGTCCTAATGAACAGCAGAGCATGCTTTATCGACAGAGGTGTGGCACTGTCCTAATGAACAGCAGAGCATGCTGTATCGACAGAAGTGTGGCACTGTCCTAATGAACAGCAGAGCATGCTGTATTGACAGAAGTGTGGCACTGTCCTAATGAACAGCAGAGCATGCTGTATGGACAGAAGTGTGGCACTGTCCTAATGAACAGCAGAGCATGCTGTATGGACAGAAGTGTGGCACTGTCCTAATGAACAGCAGAGCATGCTGTATCGACAGAGGTGTGGCACTGTCCTAATGAACAGCAGAGCATGTTGTATGGACAGAGGTGTGGCACTGTCCTAATGAACAGCGGAGCATGCTGTATCGACAGAAGTGTGGCACTGTCCTAATGAACAGCAGAGCATGCTGTATGGACAGAAGTGTGGCACTGTCCTAATGAACAGCAGAGCATGCTGTATCGACAGAAGTGTGGCACTGTCCTAATGAACAGCAGAGCATGCTGTATCGACAGAGGTGTGGCACTGTCCTAATGAACAGCGGAGCATGCTGTATCGACAGAAGTGTGGCACTGTCCTAATGAACAGCAGAGCATGCTGTATGGACAGAAGTGTGGCACTGTCCTAATGAACAGCAGAGCATGCTGTATCGACAGAAGTGTGGCACTGTCCTAATGAACAGCAGAGCATGCTGTATGGACAGAAGTGTGGCACTGTCCTAATGAACAGCAGAGCATGCTGTATGGACAGAGGTGTGGCACTGTCCTAATGAACAGCAGAGCATGCTGTATGGACAGAGGTGTGGCACTGTCCTAATGACCAGCAGAGCATGCTGTATCGACAGAAGTGTGGCACTGTCCTAATGAACAGCAGAGCATGCTGTATGGACAGAAGTGTGGCACTGTCCTAATGAACCGCAGAGCATGCTGTATCGACAGAACTGTGGCACTGTCCTAATGAACAGCAGAGCATGCTGTATGGACAGAGGTGTGGCACTGTCCTAATGAACCGCAGAGCATGCTGTATCGACAGAACTGTGGCACTGTCCTAATGAACAGCAGAGCATGCTGTATGGACAGAGGTGTGGCACTGTCCTAATGAACCGCAGAGCATGCTGTATCGACAGAACTGTGGCACTGTCCTAATGAACAGCAGAGCATGCTGTATGGACAGAGGTGTGGCACACCTGGAGCCATCTTGACTGATTCAAAGCTGTAAAACTTAAAGCATTTTCTTTCAGCAGACCACAGAGGGCAGAAGGGAGCGCGCAGGGGGGCACACACGGAGAATGGAGGGCAGATGTGTGTGTGGCAGGGTCCGGAAGCTGGCAAGGAGAGCAGGCGGGAAGAGGCAGCAAGCTGGCACAGAGAGCAGGCGGGAAGAGACAGCAAGCTGGCACAAAGAGCAGGATGGAAGAGGCAGCAAGCTGGCAAGGAGAGCAGGCGGGAAGAGGCAGCAAGCTGCCACAGAGAGCAGGCTGTAAGAGGCAGCAAGCTGGCACAGAGAGCAGGTCAGAAGAGGCGACAAGCCGCCACAGAGAGCAGGCTGTAAGAGGCAGCAAGCTGCCATGGAGAGCAGGATGGAAGAGGCAGCAAGCTGGCACAGAGAGCTGGTTGGGAGAGGCATGAAGCTGCTACAGAGAGCAGGCGGGAAGAGACAGCAAGCTGCCACAGAGAGCAGGCGGGAAGAGGCAGCAAGCTGGCAAGGAGAGCAGGCGGGAAGAGGCAGCAAGCTGCCACAGAGAGCAGGCCGGAAGAGGCAGCAAGCTGGCAAGGAGAGCAGGCTGTATGAGACAGCAAGCTGGCAAGGAGAGCAGGCGGGAAGAGGCAGCAAGCTGGCACAAAGAGCAGGCCGGAAGAGGCAGCAAGCTGGCAAGGAGAGCAGGCTGTATGAGACAGCAAGCTGGCAAGGAGAGCAGGCCGGAAGAGACAGCAAGCTGGCAAGGAGAGCAGGGCGGAAGAGACAGCAAGCTGGCAAGGAGAGCAGGCCGGAAGAGACAGCAAGCTGGCAAGGAGAGCAGGCCGGAAGAGACAGCAAGCTGCCTGTGAAGGTTAGGTGGGAGGGGGCAGGGGCACGGAGATGGCGAAACGAGGGCAGGTGAGAGGAGAGGCAGGGGCAGTACGCTGATCACGTAGGGGAGGCTGGCATGGGCAGGGCACAAAGCTGATCATGCGGGCAGACCAGCATGAGTTGGGGCAGGACGACGGCCAGCGGAGGGAGAACGAAGGGCTGGGGGGGGGGGGCTGCATGCTAACCACGGAGAGCAGGCGGGAGGGTCATGCAGATGGAGAATGGGGGGCTGGGAGGATGAGGGGCTGGGAGGATGAGGCAGTGGCAGCAAGCTGAACATGGAGGGCAGGCTGGCATAGTCAGGGGATGCGCGCAGGACCACGGAGGGCAGGGGTGAGGAGAAAGGGGGCATACACATGAAGAATGGAGGCTGGACGGAGGGTGCAAGGGAGAGGGGCTGGGGCAGCAAGCTGGCCACAGAGGGCAGGAGGGCAGGGGCAGGCACATATAGCATGTAGGGCAGGCAGGAGGGGGATTGGGCAACACGCTCAGCAAAGAAGGCCGGCTGGCAGGTGCAGCGAGCTGACCATGAAGAGCAGGCCGGACGGGGCAGGCAGGGGCGGCTCACCGAGGGAGTGCTGCGGGGCGGTGAGATGGGCGGGCTGGGGAGGGGCAGGGCACACAGATGGCGCGCGCCAGCTAGGATTCGGCATTCCAAGTCTGGTGAAGATCTGTCCATTGAAAGAGTTCATGGGGTTGAAACGCGCATCATTTCCTATTGTAGCCGCCACATGAAATGTGCTGAGGCAGAGAAAAAACCTGGGCGGTTTACTCCAAACTGGGCATGAGCCCAGAACTTCACTCACAAGGCGCGCGTTTGTTAAGGAGTAAATCCATTCAGAAGTTTTTGAGAAATGTTTGTTAAGAAAGGAAAGTGACATAAATTAAAGAGTTAACACTTTTGCATCTATTCGTTAACGGAGCAGTCAGTCCTGCCAGGCATACCTCCAGGAATGAACCCTGCCATCCCCTGGACTGAGGGGGACAATCATTTTGGGCATCATTTTGAAACACAGAAGCTGACGGACAACTTGCGAGTTTCAAACTAACAAAATAAATAGATGTAAATCCTTCCAAGAGTTCTTAGGGTCCCAGGGGGCCCCAATTACTGGGGGATTAAAGAAGATGGCAGAATGAGCGCCTCTGCGGTCTTAAAAAGTCCCCCCGGGACAGCCACCAGGCCCAGCGCTGGGCAAAACGTACATAAGAACCGCTGCACTTACGGTGTCGCCAGGGACCCCCGCCAACCTGGGGACCCCAACACACCTGGGACAAAGACATGTTCAGCTCTGCCAGTCTCAACAAAGACCCCCCAGGAGGGCCTGAGCCCAAGGAGCACCCCCCCCCCCCCCGCGCCCCCCCCCCTCCCCCTCCCCCGTCCCTAGGGGGAGCCAGGGACCCAGCCTGCAGTGAACACCGGTAGTAATTAAGCTAGCTACTGGCTCTCGCGCTGGCCAATCAAGGCAGGGCAGAGCAGGAAGGAGCCATCTGGACAGTGGGGCTGGGATGTGGGGCCGTGAATTCAGGTGCCGTGTGCGGCCAAAACCCGTTGTTTGAAAAAAACACTTTATAGAAATAAAAAACATAAGCTGCCCGTCCGCATCACATGCTGTGCCACCGGCCGGATCAGGCGAGGAGAGGCCCAGGTGTGGGCCTGAAAGAACTGCCCATCCTGTTCGTGGTGCTGCAGCGAGGGCTTGGACATCACCAAAGTGCCAGCACCTGTCTTGTGGGCGGCCACAAGTCCAGCACCTCCCAGTCCCACAGAAGCCGTGTTCACACATTGGTGGGCAGCCTCGGTCTCCCAGCTCATGCCAGGCGTTCTCTCGCGTTACGCGTGAGTGCCATGAGTTTTTGAAGTTATTGCTCTGGGGGTGTCTCATTGAGTTCTAAGGTTGTTTTGCACAAGTCTAAAGACTCCTATACACAGCGTATTCACTATTCAAACCTTTGCTGACGACGCTAAAATGAACAGGGACCCACTGCATGCATGAATGAATGAATGTCATAGTCAGATGGGACCATCCTGAGGTCTTTTAATGAAATGGCAATTAATTTATCATGACACATTTATGCTTTTATTGTAGAGCCAGCTGACAAAGCCACCAGGTCTCACTTTTAATGACTACATCCCATGATCGCGTGTACAGCCGTGGCACCGTAGCAGCTGTTGTGGTTTTAGGGTTCAAGAGGTGTTCATAGGACAGGCCCTGTGCCACCGCGATGCTCTGCCCCTCCAGTGTCAGGCACAAGATGTGCCCACGGTCCGGCCTTGTGCTCAAACCCCGCTGTGCATGGCCTAAAGCAATGCACAGCGGGCAGTGGGTGCCCATGGCATACTGGGAACACCACCCAGCGGCAGGATCGGCCCTGCGCCCCGGCTGCACGCGGACGAAGCCCCTTGCTTAGGCCGTCAAGGCGAGTCAGGCTGGTTTGACGCACGGCCTGGCTGGCCACGCTCAGTGGTCAACCTCTGCTGTGGCCTTGTGCCTTGGAAGAAGGGTGGCCAGGGCAGGGTTGGGGGCAGTCCTTGCCACCTGTGGCAAACTCCTACCACACAGTCGTAGCCTCTGCACAGCGGGGGTTGGGCAGCCACAGAGGGCGAGCGGGCACTCCCGGCTGCCTGCAGTGAAGGCCCGGCGCTGCCTCGCTCGGCTGGCGCAGGCTCCGTCGCTATGAATCACGGGAACAAACATTCACTGATAAAAGCCGCAGCTTTAAGCCGAGGTATGATCCTGGCTCATACGCGTCACGCCACTCACATCCGACAGGTATGGGCAGCGATTAATACAACCAATGCCCAAACTCGCACCTCCCGCCACATTTAATGCTGGGGGGGGGGGGGCATGTGGGGGGTTGCTGCAGGCTCTGCGGCTAACACCCCGACGCTCACGGCCAAAGGGCAAGTGCGGCGGTAGGTTGGATTTAAATATCATATATAAATATTAGTTTACGTTAAGAAAATCCTTACGGTTAAAGTAACGTTGTACTTATGGGTGATAAATAGATCTTTTTTATTTTAACCATAAACATCTACTGAAAAAAACAAAGGTTAAAATAACATAATAATTGATGTCATTTGTGATGTCATCAGTGATGTCACAAATTATATCATAGAACATGGCATGAGTGATGTAATATGTGAGGGCATACGCAATGCATGGGGGCGCAGGTTATAGTCAGTTCTGCTAACTATCACTAGTGATTTTCTGTGGCGTTTTATTTTGGATCAAAGTTTCAATGTTGTCACTAATAAATTCACCTAACCATCACATCCCCTTAACCTTTGGTGTTTCAGTAAAAGAAAAAAAAAATAATAAATATATATATACATCCATACATACGTGCACACATACATACATGCACACACATACATGCTTCGCTGTGTAGTCGCTGTGTCATGATGTGTGCTGTAGTTGACAGCTCTTCTTTTATTCTGTGACGTTGAATGATACTCACGAGCGATGACACGTGTTTTGCTTTTGTGGGTGCTTGTTGTGTGTTGTTAATTTGTTCTTGTGTGCTCTTATGTGTCGTTGCTGTGAGCTCTAGTGTGCTGCTGAGCGCTGTCCTTGTCTGTCCCCGTATGTTATTGTCGTTTTTTGAGGGTTGTTTATACGTTTCCTTGGGGTTCAGACGGTGTTCTAGTGTTAACGCCATTCTTCTAGAACTTTCTGAGCCCCGATTCTACCTTACACCCTGAGCCAGTGTCCTTAAGGGAGCACAGGGCAGAACTCTTCTTACACACCCGTGTGCGCGTGCAGGGAACCCATGAACCCCCGCACCCTGCCATGGGCGCCCCCATGTACCCGCTGCAGGGGCGCCTCAAAGAGTGACCCCCCCCCCCTGCCATGGGCGCCCCCATTCACCCGCTGCAGGGGCGCCTCAAAGGGTGACCCTCCCTGCCATGGGCGCCCCCTCACCGGCTGTAGGGGCGCCTCAAAGGAGCGTATGCCAGGCAGGCCCAGGGCTGGTGCTACAGATGGGAAACCCCGCACCCTGCCATGGGCGCCACCTCACCCCTGCAGGGGCGCCCCACAGGATGAATCCCCCGCACCCTGCCATGGGCGCCCCCTCACCCGCTGCAGGGACGCCTCAAAGGAGGGATGCCAGGCGGGCCCAGGGCTGGTGCCACAGATGGCAACCCCCTGTTCATCAAAGCCCACATCCACTCGCATCAAAGGCGGCGGATACAATCTTGGGGTTGTGTGCGGCTACACACATGACTTGTGTGGCGCTGAAAAGGCCTGTCTTGGTGCTGGGCGCGGCCTCCGCCCGCCCCTCTGAAGGTGCCCTCCATCATGTTGAAAGGTGTGTCCAATCTTTTTGTGGGGAGCAGCAGGTAGCGGTGAAAGGCTGGGCCGTCCCGCTGACCAGCTCAAGACCCCTTTGTGGCCAGTGGGGCGCAGGTGAAAGGTCAGCGTCCAGCCAGGGCTCGCACCCTCCACGTTTTGTTGAGAGTGTCACAAGGTAAATTAATCACATTTATGGCACTTTGCCTCCTCTCTCAGGGTCCTTTCAGCTCTCGGTCCTGTCCCCGCTTTCTTCCTGTGAAGGGGTCTTTGTTCCTCCCACGTTCACCTCTCACTTCAGCACCAAAGGACCCTCTCGGGGCCACAAACGTGTAAATCTGAGGGGACTGGACTGCGCCTCGGTCACAAAAGCGCTTTAAATAGAGGAATCATTCAAGGCAGAGCGAGCGGCAAGGGCAGTCTAATTGGTTTTCAATGAATCGTGAATGTGTGTGTGTATATCTATATATGTGTGTGTGTGCATATAGATGTGTGTGAATATACATGTGTGTGTGTGTGCATATATATGTATGTGTGTGCATATAGATGTGTGTGAATATAGATGTGTGTGTGTGTGCATATATATGTATGTGTGTGCATATATATGTGTGTGTATATAGGTGTGTGTGTATATAATGTATGTGTATATATATGTATATGTGTGTGTGTGTGTGCATATATATATATGTGTGTGTGTATATATGTGTGTGTGTGTGCATATATGTGTGTGTATATAATGTGTGTGTGTATATATATATATATATATATATATATGTGTGTGTGTGTGCATATATATGTGTGTGCATATATGTGTGTGTATATATGTGTGTGTGTATATAAATATATGTGTGTGTATATGTGTGTGCATATGTGTGTGTGTATATATATATATGTGTGTGTGTGTGTATATGTGTGTGTACATGTGTGTGCATATGTGTGTGTGTATATATGTGTGTGCGTGTATGTATGTATATATATGTGTGTGTGCGCATATATATGTGTGTGTGTGTGTATGTATATATATATATATATATATATGTGTGTGTATGTATATATGTGTGTGTGTGCACTCGCTCTGCCTTGGAGGGTGATATATAGATATCTATACAGTCCTGATCCAGCTACGTTCGCACAACAGCCTGACGTCACAACCAGGGGTGCAACTCTGAGTCGATGTTTTGTGAAGCTCCAAAGAGGGGGTGAGGTCCCCCCTCGTCCACGGTACCTGTGGGGGTCCCCTCCTGGCTGATGATTGGCTGAGTTGTCCGGAAGGCTTCAGTGACCCCCAGAGGTCACCTCACATGGCGTTGGCCCCGGTGGACCCCCAGCATGGGCCGCAGAGGTTACAGGTACCTTTCAGCCGCCCCCCAGGGCACCCCCGCTCCTGCTGATAGAATTTGTCTGGCATGTTGTCTCTTTGAGAGGAGTGACCGGGCCTGTGATGGGGGGGGGAGGGGGTGATAACTGGACTAGAGCAGCGGCAGCTCTAAGGGAGCCCTGCCCTCGGCCATTAACCTCTCCTCGGGGAGCAGCGAGCCCCCCAACATGGAGCATCGTCTGAGCTCTTCTAAAGCAAGGGCCACAGGGCAACCAGCCAATCCCACGGCTTGGGGCCCCCGCGTTTAATGTGCTGACGTGTTCACATAAAAACATGTTCTTGCTCATGGTCCTAAACATATTTATAAACCGCTTAAAATATTAGCAAATCAAGGCAGCCGTGTACATGACGACATAAACCAGTCTGCCCCCCCCCCCCGCCGATTTCGTATGAGTTTCCCAACATAGTGGCTGCAGCATCACCCCGCGCCCGACCCCTACTGCATGCGGCTGCAGCACCACCCCCGGCCCCTACTGCGTGTGTCTGCAGCACCACCCAGCACCACCCAGCACCACGGCCCCTACTGTGTGCGGCTGCAGCATCGCCCCGGCCCCTACTGCATGCGGCTGCAGCATCACCCTGTGCCCGGCCCCTACTGCAGCAACTGCAGCATCACCCCGCGTCCCATCCCCTACTGCGTGCGGCTGCAGCATCACCCTGCGCCCGACCCCTACTGGGTGCGTCTGCAGCACCACCCAGCGCCCCGGCCCCTACTGCGTGCGGCAGCAGCATCGCCCCGGCCCCTACTGCATGCGGCTGCAGCATCACCCTGTGCCCGGCCCCTACTGCAGCAACTGCAGCATCACCCCGCGTCCCATCCCCTACTGCGTGCGGCTGCAGCACCACCCAGTGCCCCGGCCCCTACTGCGTGCGGCTGCAGCACCACCCAGTGCCCCGGCCCCTACTGCATGCGCCTGCAGCACCACCCCGTGCCCCGGTCCCTACTGCGTGAGGCTGCAGCAACACCCCGCGCCCCGGCCCCTACTGCGTGCGGCTGCAGTATCACCCCGCGCCCCGGCCCCTACTGCGTGCGGCTGCAGCATCACCCCGCGCCCCGGCCCCTACTGCATGCGGCTGCAGAATCACCCTGTGCCCGGCCCCTACTACAGCAACTGCAGCATCACCCCGCGTCCCATCCCCTACTGCGTGTGGCTGCAGCATCACCCCGCGCCCCGGCCCCTACTGCATGCGGCTGCAGCACCACCCAGCGCCCCGGCCCCTACTGCGTGCGGCAGCAGCATCACCCAGCGCCCCGGCCCCTACTGCGTGCGGCTGCAGCATCATCCAGCGCCCCGCCCCCTACTGCATACGCCTGCAGCACCACCCAGCGCCCCGGCCCCTACTGCGTGCGGCTGCAGCATCACCCCGCAACCCAGCCCCTACTGCGTGCGGCTGCAGCACCACCCAGTGCCCCGGCCCCTACTGCGTGCGGCTGCAGCATCACCCCGGCCCCTACTGCGTGCGGCTGAAGCATCACCCCGCGCCCCGGACCCTACTGCGTGCGGCTGCAGCACCACCCAGTGCCCCGGCCTCTACTGCGTGAGGCTGCAGCATCACCCCACGTCCCGGCGCCTACTGCGTGCGGCTGCAGCATCACCCTGTGCCCGGCCCCTACTGCAGCAACTGCAACATCACCCCGCGTCCCATCCCCTACTGCGTGTGGCTTCAGCATCACCCCGCGCCCTGTCTCCTACTACAGCGACTGCAGCATCACCCCGCGCCCCAACCCCTACTTCGAGCGGCTGCAGCATCACCATGCGCCCTGTCCCCTTCTTCATACTACTGCAGTATCACCCCACGCCCCAGCCCCTACTGCATGCGGCTGCAGCATCACCCCGTGCCCCAGCCCCTACTGCATGCGGCTGCAGCATCACCCCGCGCCCCGGCCCCTTCTTCATACTACTACAGTATTGTGAGAAAGTGGCTCTGTATATACTGTTCCCAAATAGGTACAGTGTGCACAGAGTCCACAGTCCCCAGAGGTTTGGCAGAGGCTAAAGTTAGATTTAACCTGACTCTCTAAATTGGTAGCTTGGTCGAGCAGTAAGGCTGTATCAGAGGACAGTGTAAAGCATTTGTTGTACACACTCAGTCAGCAAATGGTCTCACACACTGAAGAACTGAACTCTAGGCCAATGGTTTGTATATAAAAATATATGGTTGTTTTATTTTAGAACCAACAATAGGTATCAAAATATACTTTCTCAGAATGAGATGCTTTAGTTAAATGCTTTTGCAATATGCAATTGACTTTTGTAGGTAATAGTTACAGTTTGTTGCTATAGGCAACACAATTTCAAACACAATAATACATTGAGCTCAATGGAAACTTTAAGTTATATGCAATTGATTACTTTCAGGATTACTTTTCTAACTCCAGGACTGGATCCTAGATTCAGTCCTGGGACAGTTCTTGGAAACAAGTGAGTAAATTCGGTTAAGTTACTGTTGTGATTTTTAAACAATATTTTGCTATTTTAAAAGTTGACAGAAACTTTTCCTAATTAAATCACCAATGTTATCCTATGGGAGGAAATTCACTTAGCAGGTAAGTGGGGTAATGGTTACTTTTTCTAGGTCAGTGTTGGATCCTGGATCCAGCACTAGTGTACCACCTGTAAGCGGTTGAGAAACTGCGTTTAAGTTATACAGGCGATTTTTAAGGAATATTTATAGGTTTGCAAAATCGACAAGAAATTTCATAGAAAAACAGTCAATGGTTTCCTATGGAAGAAAATTCAAGTTACGGGTAAAGTATGTTCTCGTTACTTTTGTAATCCAGTGCTGGGCTCCTAGGCTCAGTACTGGGACCTCTGTCTAAAACAGGTGAGTAATTACGTTTTCACAGTTGGTACAATTTTTAAGGAAAATTTGTAGTTTTCAAAAATCGACACTTAACCCCTTGTGCGCTCATGACGGAACCACGCCGTCATGAGCCAC
This sequence comes from Triturus cristatus, assembly GCF_964204655.1. Taxonomy (NCBI): domain Eukaryota; kingdom Metazoa; phylum Chordata; class Amphibia; order Caudata; family Salamandridae; genus Triturus; species Triturus cristatus. The sequence goes on from NC_140594.1 coordinate 1,155,138,565, forward strand.
GGGCAGCGTGTGCTCATGATGGCATGGTTCCGTCATGCTGCGGCCGTTGGCGGCCGCTCCTCCCACGCGGCTCTAATTCCCCGCCTGTGCGGGCGAATTAGAGAGTGGGCGGAGTCGTGACGGAACCACGCCGTCATGAGCACAGCTCGCTCGTGACTCATGACGGCGTGGTTCCGTCATGAGCATGGCGGCGCCGCGCTCACCCCTCACCTCCCCAGCGCTGCGGCGGAATTTGCGCCGCAGCGAAGGGGTTAAAAGAAATTTCACAGAAAAACAGTCAATGATTTCCTATGGAAGAAAATTGGGTTAATGGTAAGTACAGTTGTGAGTACTTTTCATTGTCAGTGCTGGGCACCAAGATCCAGCACTGGGATCTCTCCTAATAGCAGGTGAGTATTTCCATTTTCGTTACTCGTTTGATTTTAGGTGAATATTTTAAGTTTTAGAAACTCCACACTTCGAAGAAATTTCAGCAGAAACCAGTCAATGTTACCCTAAGGAAGAAAAGTGAGTTATCGGCTTTTGAGCAAGTACTCGACTGGCAGAGTTAAGGTTCTGGGAACAGACTCAGGGGTGTCCCAGGGTCAGGTTGGTACAGTTGTTACACCCTCAGCGGCCCTGGGGCGGCCGGGTGCAGAGTGAGTTAGGCCCAATGTTATCCTATGGGAGGTAGGGGGCCCTTGGTTGGTGGCTGCTGATTAGCAGGCCACGCGGCTGTGGGAGCTGGGCTCCTGGTCACTTGCTCAGGGCAAACGGAGAAGTAGGTAGTAGTAGAAGTTGCACTGCCAGGGCCACTCGGGCGGCTGGGTGCAGGGTGCTTTTGAGCCTTCGGGCGCTCAATGGATTTCAATAGGAAAGCTCAAGGACGAACAAAGGCTGCAAGCTTGGGGACGAAGATTTTTCGGGTGCCACCACCACTTCGAGAGGCAAGTTGGGTAGTTGAAGATAGGTAGGTACCCAGGAGTCGGGTACAGGGGGCCGCAATGCGCCTTGTGCAGGGGTGCCTTTTGATGTCGGGAAATCTTACCCTCTGTTGATCGCGGTTGGGGGGGGTCCCTGGTTCTGAGGCTGCAGGCGTCATCAGGAGCGTCGAGGTGGGTCCTTGGGTGCCATATTCGGGGTCACAGTCGCCGGGGGGACGTCCTCAGGGTCTTTGTCCACTCCGGCACAGGCCAGGCTTGGCGGGTGCAGAGTGTGCAGAGTTCGCAGTTCCGGGCGGATGCCAGGGGTTAGAAACTTGCTTTGAGCAGAGCCACTGCTCATGGGAGTCCCATATACACAGAGTCACAAGGTAGCCAGGTCCTCCGGGGTTTGTGAGGTTGCTGGCCACAGGAGGTGCCGGGATTTAGCAGGAGCTGGTTCGAGGGTCGACAGGCCAGTAGGGCTGGGGCCAAAGCAGTTGGTGTCTTCCTCTTCTTGGCAGCTGCACGGCAGGTCTTCCTTCTTCTTGTTCTTCTTTGCTTTTTCGGAATCTGGAATCTAAGGAAGGAAGGTTCAGGGTGCCCCTAAATACTAGATTTAGGGGCGTTACAGGTAAGTAAAGGGTAGGGACCACTGGGTCCCTGACCTGGGGTGGGTACACCCCCTATCCTGCCAATCTCCTGTGGGAGGGGGGCAGTAGCCTAGTCCTGATTGGGCAGGGCTTCCCATCGTCAAGATGGCACGGGCCCGGAGATGTGCTTCACCTCGCCTCCCCCACCTGAGGGGTGGGGTTGGCAGAGGCTGGCACATCCCCTGTCCTTACTTGGGGTTTCCGGACAGTCTTCCCGCCAGAGTGGGGGTCAGAACCAGTGGGGGACAGTTGCTGGGTACAACAAGTGGCCTGGAGAAGCTCACACAGGCGGCATGCCTTTGAAGCTTCCCCCTGCCCATCCTGGGGGAGGAGACCTAGCACCTCGCCCAGGATGTGCATTGTTGCAGGCCCAGGCGAGCGGGGACCCTCCACTCAGGGGTCCAGCAACATGTCTGCTGTGTGGCAGCCTAGGCAGCCTCTCAGACAAGACGTGGATTGTAGGTTAGGTTTCAAGGGGCATCTCTAAGATGCCCTCTGTAGTGCTTTGTACATTAAATCCCACATTGGCATCAGTGCAGGTTTAATGTGCTGAGAAGTTTGATACCAAACTTCTAAGTCTTCAGTGTTGCCATTATAGTGCTGTGGAGTTCGTGTTTGACAAGCTCTCAGCACCATGTACTCTTAAATGGCAGCACTGCACTTACAGTGCCCAGGAATGGACCTGGGTACTGTAGGGACACAGGGCTCATGCTCCTGTGCCCACACCACTGGCATAGGGCACCCAGCTAGAGGGGTGGCTGATGTATGCCATGGCAGTGTAGGTTGTGTGCCATGTCGACTCTTTGCTTTGTCTTGTACCCAGACACTCAGCCTGCAAGGGCAGTGTGTGTGTGTCAGGGTACAGGGCCTCTAAGGGTGGCACAATACGTGTTGCAGCCCTTAGAGGCCTTCCCTGGTCACAAGGCCCTGGGTACCTAGGGTACCATTTACCAGGGGCTGACATGTGGCCAGGGCTTGCCAATTTGTGTTTTGTGTTTTAGGGAAGGAACATAGGCCCAGGGCACCTGATTGGCAGGAGTCCAGGGCACACTCAGTCAAAGCACATTCAGCAATTCAGCAAAAAGTGGGGGCATACCATGCAAGAAAGATGGCACTTTCTCACAGTGGGTCTTTAAATTCACACATATTCAGATAAATATATTATATGCCTCATGGACGCCCACCCCCGCCCCTCAAAGACAGTATTTGAAAATGATCGCCTTGCATTTTCCACTGAAACTGTAACATCTTTACTTCCTAAATGAGCGCTCGGCAGCACATCCTTTGCTCAACACATAATTTGAAATGGGTGTCCCAGCGGCGCCCCTGACTCCAGTGTTACCCTGTGTCCCACTCACAGTGTCCTAAACTCCCTGCACCAGGCACTTTCTCACAAGTATCACCCCACGCCCGGCAACTACTGTGTGCGGCTGCAGCATCACCTCATGCCCCGTCCCCTACTGCATACAGCTGCAGCATCACCTCATGCCCCGTCCCCTACTGCATACAGCTGCAGCATCACCCCGCGCCCGACCCCTACTGCGTAAAGCCGCTGCATCACCCTGCGCCCGCCCCCTTCTTCATACTACTGCAGGATCACCAGGTGCCTGGCCCCTACTGCGTGCGGCAGCAGCATCATCCCGTGTCCCGTTCCCTACTGCGTACAGCTGCAGCATCACCCCGTGCCCGTCCCCTACTGCGTATAGCTGCAGCATCACCCCACGCCCCAGCCCCTACTGCGTGTTACTGCAGCATCACCCCGCGCCCTGTCTCCTTCTTCATACTACTGCAGGATCACCCCGTGCCACAGCCCCTACTGCATACAGCTGCAGCATCACCCACACCCTGACCCCTACTGCGTACAGCTGCAGCATCACCCCGCGCCCGACCCCTACTGTGTACAGCTGCAGCATCACCCGCGCCCGACCCCTACTGAATACAGCTGCAGCATCACCCCGCGCCCCGTCCCCTACTGCGTACAGCTGCATCTTCACCCCGCACCCGACCCCTACTGCGTGCTGTTGCAGCATCACCCTGCGCCACGTCCCCTTTTTCATACTACTGCAGTATCACCCCGCGCCCCATTCCCTACTGCGTGCGGCTGCAGCATCACCCCGTTTCCCACCCCCTACTGCATGCAGCTCCCACATCACCCCGTGCCCCATCCCCTACTGTGTGCGGCTGCAGCATCACCCAGTGCCCCATCCCCTTCTTCATACTACAGCAGTATCACCCCGTCCCCTACTGCATGCGGCTGCAGCATCACCCCATGCCCCGGCCCCTACTGCATGAGGCTGCAGCATCACCCTGCACCCTGTCCCCTACTGCAGCAACTGCAGCATCACCCTACACCACTTCCACTACTGTGTGTGGCTGCAGTATCACCCCATGCCCGTCCACAAATGCGTGCGGCTGCAGCATCACCCTGCGCCACGGTCCCTAATGCGTGCAGCTACAGCGTCAACCCAGTGCCCCGGCCCCTATTGTGTGCGGCTGCAGCATCACCCCGCATCCCATCCCCTACTGCATGAGGCTGCAGCATCACCCGCGCCCGTCCACTACTGCATGCGGCTGCAGCACCACCCTGCGCCCCGTCCCCTACTGCATGAGGCTGCATCATCACACCGCACCCTGTCCCCTACTGCAGCGACTGCAGCATCACCCTACACCGCGTCCACTACTGTGTGCGGCTGCAGCATCACCCCAAGCCCGTCCACTAATGCGTGCAGCTGCAGCATCACCCCGCGCCCCGGCCCCTACTGCATGCGGCTGCAGCATCACCCCGCGCCCCGGCCCCTATTGCGTGCGGCTGCAGCATCACCACGTGTCTCATCCCCTACTGCGTGAGGCTGCAGCATCACCCCTCACCCCGTCCACTACTGCAGCAACACCCCACGCCCCAGCCCCTACTGCATGCGGCATCACCTAGCGTCCCGGCCCCTACTGCATACGGCATCACCCCGCGCCCCTGCCCCTACTGCGCGTGACTGCAGCATCACCCCGTGCCCCAGCCCCTACTGCGTGTGGCTGCAGCATCACCCCGCACCCCGTTCACTACTGCGTGCAGCTGGAGCACCACTCCGCGCCCCAGCCCTTACTGCATATGGCAGCAGCTTCACCCCATGCCACATCCCCTACTGCGTGCGGCTGCAGCATCACCCTGCGCCCCGGCCCCTGTTGCGTGCAGCTAAAGCATCAACCTACACCGCGTCCACTATTGCGTGAGGCTGAAGCATCAACCTACACCACATCCCCTACTGCGTGTGGCTGCAGCATCAATCTACATTTGTCCACTACTACATGCGGTTACAGCATCATCCTGCACCCCGGCGCTGTTGGACAGGCCACACAGAGGGCTTGCTCCCTCCCCGCACGACAGGGCCCGAGCTCCGGCCCACCAGGCATACCCCCGCGACAAGCACCGGTAACCCGTCTCCCGACGGATCTTCTGCCCTCGGACCACTACTCATCACGGGGTCTAGCCCCACCGGCTTCCCCGGCCGGGTCAAGCCTCCATCTTGGGCCCTGCACCACGCGGCCGCGTGGCCTCACCCCGACCCCAACCCCGGGCCTGGCCGGCCCCGACATCCCGGCACCACCATCCACCCAGGAGGTGAGCGGATCACTTGGCAGGTCAATGGGAGAACGAGGTGTCAAAGGCTCTCCCTCGCCAGGTGCCGATCGCCCCCCGCTCCCCCAGGCACTGGCTCCACCCCCTGCTGGGTGTCTGGACACCTTCAACCCGGACCCCCCGACCTCCAAGTGCGAGGGTCCGGACATCAAAGGGCACCAGCCCTATAACTGGGGCAGCTCCGGAGCAGGAAGGCAGTTGTATCCTGGAGTCGAGAGACACCGAGTGAACTCAGCCTTGACGGCCTACTGGCGCTGCCGTAGCCCGCTCTTGTGACCCATCGTTCTGCCTGCTGGCGCTGCCGCGGCCTTCTGCAACCTCCATCTTCACCGGGACCTGCTGGCGCTGCCGCGGACCGTACCTCAACCATCTTCCTGGGACCTGCTGGCGCTGCCGCGGCCCGTTGTAACAACCACCTTCACCGGGACCTGCTGGCGCTGCCGCGGACCGTACATCGACCATCTTCCTGGGACCTGCTGGCGCTGCCGCGGCCCGTTGTAACGACCATCATCACCGGGGCCTGCTGGCGCTGCCGCGGCCCGTACCACCTAACCACCAAGCTCGAGGATTGTGAGCTCATCATCGCATCCGAACTACCTGACTGGTAAACAGACTGTCCCGCTACCCCCTTTCCTACCTTGCGAGACTCGAATCGAGGGGACCCCTGAGTCCAGACCTCCTTGTACCATTCAACCGTACCTTTAAGAAGTGCTTATAAAGAACACTGAACCTTATCCGTGTGTGGTATCTGTCTGTGGGGGGGAAGTTACTTGTCTGTACGATCGCTGGAGACGGTTCTCCCCGGAGACCTCTCCTCCTGACCCCGGCCGACCCTCCCGGTCCGTCTACCTTTTCTAACATTGGTGGCCAGCGGCGCGATCCAAATCAACGCGTAATCGTACAGAGAGTAGCTCACCCCACGACAGAAACACGATGTCGACCAAAGATAGCAGCCCCACCGAGAAATTCCAAATGGAGAAATTAGAGGAATACAACCACCGCGAACTGAGACAATTTTGCATAGAACTTGGCATTGCTACCACCGGCCTAAGTACCAAGGATGATCTAAAGCGCGCCCTTGAGTCATGGACAGAAACTGGGGTCGCAGGACCCTCCGACCAAAGCAGCGTCGCACCAGACCAAAACAGCATCACACCAGAGGGGAACGCCACGGCTCCCGAGGAGCGGGGAACGGGCCTCTCACAGGAGGAGATCCGAGAAAGAGACAGAATCAGATTACACGAGTTGGAGATGGCACGACTCAAGATGGATGGGGAACTCAAGTTAGCTGAACAGAAACTCAACCTCGAGCACATGCGGCTCCGAGATGAACGAGAAGAGAAGCAGAGACAGAGAGAGCTGGAGGAGAAAAAAATAACGCTCGAGCACGAGCGCCGACTAGCGGAGATAGAACTGCGAAAACAGAATAAGGAACTGGGGGTGCCTGAGCGACCACACACCCCGGGGCCAATTGAGAAAAAAGTCCATATCCCCAAGGATGTTGTCCGCGAATATGTCCGAGAAGACGACATACAGCAATGGTTTAAAGCCTATGAGATCGCCATGACCTCCCACCGGATCGACCGGAGTGATTGGGGAGCCGGACTTTGGGGGAGGTTTATCAACGAGGGTCGCGATGCCCTACTGCAGCTCCCAGATCACCAAATGTCGTCCTACGACCACATGAAGGCTGCCCTCCTCACCCGCTACGGCCTCACACCCGAGATGTACCGCCAGAGGTTCAGAGATTGCACCCGGATCCCAGGTACAACTTGGGTAGAATATGTGAACTATTTCAGCCGTGCCTTCGAGGGTTGGATCAAGGGGAGTCAGGTCACCACCTACGACCAACTCTTCAACCTTATGGTATGGGAGCACCTGTCAAACAACTGTTTCGTCGAGCTCAGGCAGCACCTCCTCGACAGTAAGCTGACTGACCCCCGGCAGCTCGCCGCCGAAGCTGACTGATGGGAAAGCACCCGAGTGAACCGGAAAGGGCCACACGACCAGAACAGAAGCAGCCAAGGCCAGCACCGTCCTCGGGGAGGAGGAGGGGGCCAGGGTCGAGGGAGAGACGCCTTGCCAGCAACACCCGTGGCCAGCACCCCGCCCCCGGCCGGCCGGGGCAACCCCCCGTTGCGGCCCGGGTTCCGAGCCAACGTCACGTGCCACCGGTGCCAGCGACTAGGCCACTACGCCAATGACCCGAGCTGCCCGCTAAACCAAACACCCAAGCCCCGCCAGGTAGCGGCCGCCGCCCTGGGGGAAGAGCGATTATCGGAGGAACCCGAAGAGTATGAGCCGGCCCAGCAAGGGTGGGAACCGGCCGCCATGGTCCTGGCGTGCTTAGGGGGAAGAGACATGGTCCCGCGGGCTCCCCTACCCGCCAACACCAGGAAATACGGTCAGTGGGTGACCATTAATGGACAGAGGGCCGAGGCCCTGCGTGACACCGGCGCCAGTGTGACGGCCGTCCGCTGTCACCTGGTGAAGCCCGAGCAGATCCTGCCGAACATTCTCTGCCCCGTCCGCTCGGCAGATAACTCTGAGAGTATGTGTAAAATGGCCTGCGTCCCATTCGAATGGGGAGGGGTCTCCGGCCTGCTGAAAGTGACGGTCCGGGACGATGCCCCCGTGGACTGCCTCCTGGGGAATGATCTCGAGAGTTCCCCGTGGGCCACCGTCGAGAGAAGAGAGCACCTGGGGATGCTGGGCCTCCCAGACTGGGCCTGCATAACCACCCGGTCCATGGCCGCCCGTGCCGCCCCCCGATCAGAAGAACCCGAATGGCCAGCACCGCCGCCCCCGGTCGCCCCAGTAGAGGGCAACGGCGAGGCCGGCCTCCCGGACCCGACGACCGAAGAGGACGCGCAACCCCAGGACCTTCCGGATCTGGCTCAGTGGCGTCAGGAAGGGGGGCCCACCCAAGAACAGTTCCGCCAGGAACAAAAGACCTGTCCCTCCCTCGAGGGACTCCGCCAACAAGCCAGCACCCAAAACGCAGGGGACGCCACCGGAACTCACTGGGTCTACTGGGATAACGACCTGCTCTACAGCGAGCAACGAATCGCCGAGCTGGGGGCCGGTCGGGTTCTGGTGGTACCTCTCCGCTTCAGAGACTTTCTACTCAACTTAGCCCACGATGTCCCCCTGGCTGGACACCTGGGCCAGGACAAAACGTACAGTCGCCTAGTGACTCACTTTTTTTGGCCAAAAATGAGGAATGACGTCCTGACCCACTGCCGATCTTGCCCCACATGCCAAGCCAGCGGGAAGAGTGGTCGGAAGCTGAAAGCCCCTCTGCAACCCTTCCCTGTGGTCACCACCCCGTTCGAGAGGGTGGGGATAGACATTGTGGGGCCTCTGGACCCCCGCACGGCACAAGGACACAGGTTCATCTTAGTGCTAGTGGACCATGCCACCCGCTACCCCGAGGCGGTGCCCCTACGGACCGTGACAGCTCCGGTGGTTGGCCGGGCCCTCATGGGGATCTTCTCCCGGGTAGGCTTCCCCAGAGAAGTCGTCAGCGACCGAGGCACAAATTTCATATCCAAATACATGAAGTCCCTCTGGCAACAATGCGGGGTCACCTACAGATTCACGACCCCCTATCACCCCCAATGGAACGGACTAGTGGAGCGTTTCAACCGCACTCTCAAGGGGATGATTGGGGGATTGGAAGAGCCCCTCCGTCGCCAGTGGGATGTACTACTCCCGTGCCTCCTCTTCGCCTACCGGGAAGTTCCCCAGAAGTCCCTCGGTTTTAGCCCTTTCGAACTCCTGTACGGGCACCCTGTGCGAGGGCCCCTCAGCCTAGTCAAGGAAGGTTGGGAGATGGCCCCCCTAACAACCCCTCCAGACGTCTTCAAATACATCCTGGCCCTACGAAACCAGACCCGGCGCTTCAGGGAGATGGCCAAGGCGAACCTCGAGGCCAGCCAGGAGGACATGAAGAGGTGGTATGATCACAACGCCTCCTCCGTTGAATTCGAGCCTGGTCAGCAGGTATGGGTGATGTCCCCCACCGAACCATGTGCCTTGCAAGATAAGTGGACGGGGCCCTTCAAAGTGGTCGAGCGCAAAAGCCCCGTCACTTACCTCATCGACCTGGGGACCTCCCGGAACCCCCTTCGGGTCCTCCACACCAACCGGCTCAAACCACACTTTGTGCGCTCAGAACTCAGCCTCCTGATGGCTACGGACAGCGGGGCAGAGGAAGACTCCGAACCCCTCCCGGATCTTCTGAAGGCTCAGGAGAACGACGGCTCCGTGGACGGGGTCCGGCTCTCTGACGCCCTCACTTCGGAGCAACGCCAGGACTGCCGGAACCTCCTGCTGCAATTCGCTGCCCTGTTCTCCCTCACCCCCGGGGTCACCCCTTGGTGTTTGCACGACGTAGACACCGGGGACAGTCCCCCTGTCCGACACCGGGCCTACCGCGTACCAGATCGGGTACGGGCCTGCATACAAGAGGAAGTGGCCAAGATGCTCACGATCGGGGTCATCGAGCCCTCGGACAGTCCCTGGGCCAGTCCGGTTGTATTGGTTCCCAAAGCCGCTGCCCCCGGCACCGCACCTGAACTGAGATTCTGCGTCGACTACCGGGGCTTGAACGCCGTCACCCAGACCGACGCTCATCCCATCCCCCGAGCAGACGAGCTGATCGACCGGCTGGGGGCCGCCCGCTACCTTAGTATCTTCGACCTAACAGCCGGCTACTGGCAGATCGGCCTCACACCCAGGGCTCAGGAGCGGTCAGCCTTCTCTACCCCCGATGGCCACTATCAATTCAAGGTCATGCCCTTTGGCATGAAGAATGCCCCCGCCACGTTTCAACGCCTTGTGAACCAGGTCTTGGCGGGGCTCGAAGAGTTCAGTGCTGCCTACCTGGACGATATCGCTGTATACAGCCGCCACTGGTCCGACCACCTCCGTCACCTCCAAGAGGTCTTACAAGCCCTCCAGCGGGCCGGCCTCACCATTAAGGCCGGCAAGTGCCAGATTGGCCAAGGGTCTGTGACCTACCTTGGGCACCAAGTGGGGAGCGGGCTGGTGGCCCCCCTACAACTTAAGATTGCGGCCATCCAGTCCTGGCAGCCCCCCGCCACCCAGACCGAGGTCCGAGCCTTCTTGGGGCTCACCGGCTACTACAGGCGGTTCGTGAAGAACTACGGCAGCATCGTGGGGCCCCTCACGGGTCTCACGTCCAAGAACCACCCGAAGCGGATTGAATGGACTCCTGATTGTCAAGCGGCCTTCGAGAAGCTGAAGGCCGCCCTGTGCACCGCCCCTGTGCTCCAGGCCCCCGATTACAGTCGGGAATTTGTGGTGCAGACCGACGCCTCCGACCACGGCATCGGGGCCGTCCTCTCTCAGTTGAACCCCGAAGGTCATGACCAGCCGGTGGCCTTCATCAGTCGGCGCCTCCTGGCTCGAGAACAGCGCTGGAGCACCATCGAGAGGGAGGCCTTTGCAGTAGTGTGGGCCCTCAAAAAGCTCCGACCCTATCTCTTCGGTACCCACTTCCGGGTACAAACCGACCATCGACCCCTGCAATGGCTGATGCAGATGCGGGGGGAGAACCCAAAACTCTTGCGCTGGTCCATTTCCCTGCAGGGAATGGACTTCACCGTGGAGCACCGACCAGGCCAAGACCACGCCAACGCGGATGGCCTGTCCCGCTTTTTCCGCCTCGACGGAGAGAGTCCCCAAGAAGATGGGTGACTCTCCCCGCCTTCAGCTGGGGGGGACGCATGTTGGACAGGCCACACAGAGGGCTTGCTCCCTCCCCGCACGACAGGGCCCGAGCTCCGGCCCACCAGGCATACCCCCGCGACAAGCACCGGTAACCCGTCTCCCGACGGATCTTCTGCCCTCGGACCACTACTCATCACGGGGTCTAGCCCCACCGGCTTCCCCGGCCGGGTCAAGCCTCCATCTTGGGCCCTGCACCACGTGGCCGCGTGGCCTCACCCCGACCCCAACCCCGGGCCTGGCCGGCCCCGACATCCCGGCACCACCATCCACCCAGGAGGTGAGCGGATCACTTGGCAGGTCAATGGGAGAATGAGGTGTCAAAGGCTCTCCCTCGCCAGGTGCCGATCGCCCCCCGCTCCCCCAGGCACTGGCTCCACCCCCTGCTGGGTGTCTGGACACCTTCATCCCGGACCCCCCGACCTCCAAGTGCGAGGGTCCGGACATCAAAGGGCACCAGCCCTATAACTGGGGCAGCTCCGGAGCAGGAAGGCAGTTGTATCCTGGAGTCGAGAGACACCGAGTGAACTCAGCCTTGACGGCCTACTGGCGCTGCCGTAGCCCGCTCTTGTGACCCATCGTTCTGCCTGCTGGCGCTGCCGCGGCCTTCTGCAACCTCCATCTTCACCGGGACCTGCTGGCGCTGCCGCGGACCGTACCTCAACCATCTTCCTGGGACCTGCTGGCGCTGGCGCGGCCCGTTGTAACAACCACCTTCACCGGGACCTGCTGGCGCTGCCGCGGACCGTACATCGACCATCTTCCTGGGACCTGCTGGCGCTGCCGCGGCCCGTTGTAACGACCATCATCACCGGGGCCTGCTGGCGCTGCCGCGGCCCGTACCACCTAACCACCAAGCTCGAGGATTGTGAGCTCATCATCGCATCCGAACTACCTGACTGGTAAACAGACTGTCCCGCTACCCCCTTTCCTACCTTGCGAGACTCGAATCGAGGGGACCCCTGAGTCCAGACCTCCTTGTACCATTCAACCGTACCTTTAAGAAGTGCTTATAAAGAACACTGAACCTTATCCGTGTGTGGTATCTGTCTGTGGGGGGGAAGTTACTTGTCTGTACGATCGCTGGAGACGGTTCTCCCCGGAGACCTCTCCTCCTGACCCCGGCCGACCCTCCCGGTCCGTCTACCTTTTCTAACAGCCTACTGCGTGCGGCTGCAGCATCACTCCGCGCACCTACTGAGTGCGGCTGCAGCATCACGCTGCGCCACTCCCCTACTGCATGAGGCTGCAGCATCACTCCGCACCCTGCCCCCTACTGCAGCGACTGCAGCATCACCCTACACCGCGTCCACTTCTGTGTGCGGCTGCAGCATCACCCCTTGCCCGTCCACTACGGCGTGAGGCTGCAGCATCACCCGCACCCATCCACTACTGCGTGCGGCTGCAGCATCACCCTGCACCTGGGCCCCTACAGCATGCGGCATCACCTAGCGCCCGGGCCCCTACTGCATGCAGCATCACCCTGCGCCCCAGCCTCTACTGCGTGTTGCTGCAGCATCGCCCTGTCCCCTTCTTCATACTACTGCAGGATCACTCCACGCTCGGCCCCTACTGCGTGCGGCAGCAGCATCATCCCGCGCCCCGTCCCCTACTGCATACAGCTGCAGCATCACCCCACAACCCGACCCCTACTGCGTGCTGCTGCAGCATCCCGCTGTGCCCCGTCCCCTTCTTCATACTACTGCAGGATCATCCCGCGCCCCAGCCCCTACTGCGTACAGCTGCAGCATCACCTTGCGCCCTGACCCCTACTGCGTAGAACTGAAGATTCACTCCGTGCCCCGACCCCTACTGTGTACAGCTGCAGCATCACCTGCGCCCAACGCCTACTCCGTACAGCTGCAGCATCACCCCACGCCCCGTCCCCTACTGCGCACAGCTGCAGCTTTACCCCGCACCCCGACCCCTACTGAGTGCTGTTGCAGCATCACCCCGCGCCCCGTCCCCTTTTTCATACTACTGCAGTATCACTCCGCGCCCCATTCCCTACTGCGTGCGGCTGCAGCATCACCCCTTTTCCCACTCCTACTGCATGCAGCTGCAGCATCACCCCATGCCCCATCCCGTACTGCGTGCGGCTGCAGCATCACCCAGTGCCCCGTCCCCTTCTTCATACAACAGCAATATCACCCCGTCCCCTATTGCATGCGGCTGCAGCATCACCCCACGCCCCGGCCCCTACTGCGTGTGGCTGCAGCATCACCCCGCACCCTGTCCCCATCTGCAGCGACTGCAGCATCACCCTACACTGCATCCACTACTGTGTGCGGCTGCAGCATCACCCCATGCCCATCCACTAATGTGTGCAGCTGCAGCATCACCCCGCGCCCTGGACCCTACTGCATGCGACTGCAGCATCACCCCACGCCCCGGCCCTTATTGTGTGCGGCTGCAGCATCACCCCGTGTCCCATCCCCTACTGCATGAGGCTGCAGCATCACCCCGCACCCCGTCCACTACTGCGCGTGGCTGCAGCATCACCCCGCGCCCCGGCCGCTAGTGCATGCGGCATCACCTAGTGTCCCGGCCCCTACTGCATGCGGCATCACCCAGTGCCCCGGTCCCTACTGCGTGTGACTTCAGCATCACCCCACGCCTTGTACCCTACTGCATGTGGCTGCAGCATCACCCCACGTCCCATCCCCTACTGCGTGAGGCTGCAGCATCACCCCGCGCCCCAGCCCCTACTGCGTGTGGGTGCAGCATCACCCCACACCCCATCCCCTACTGCGTGCGGCTGCAGCATCACCCCACGCCCCGGCCCCTGCTGCGTGCGGCTACAGCATCAACCTACACCACGTCCACTACTGCGTGAGGCTGCAGCATCAACCTACACCACATCTAGTACTGCATGCGGCTGCAGCATCAACCTACACCGCGTCCACTACTGCATGCAGTTGTAGCATCATCCTGCGCCCCGGCCCCTACTGCGTGTGGCTGCAGCATCACTCTGCACCCCTACAGCCTGCGGCTGCAGCATCACCCTGCGCCCTGGCCCCTACTGCGTGCGGCTGCAGCATCACCCTGCGCCACACCCCTACTGCATGAGGCTGCAGCATCACCCTACACCGCGTCCACTTCTGTGTGCGGCTGCAGCATCACTCCATGCCCGTCCACTACGGCGTGCAGCTGCAGCATCACCCCGCACCCTGGCCCCTACTGCGTACAGCTGCAGCATCACCTCGCGCCCTGACCCCTACTGCGTAGAACTGAAGATTCACTCCGTGCCCCGACCCCTACTGTGTACAGATGCAGCATCACCCCACGCCCCGTCCCCTACTGCGCACAGCTGCAGCTTTACCCAGCACCCCTACCCCTACTGAGTGCTGTTGCAGCATCACCCCGCGCCCCGTCCCCTTTTTCATACTACTGCAGTATCACTCCGCGCCCCTTCCCCTACTGCGTTCGGCTGCAGCATCACCCAGTGCCCCGTCCCCTTCTTCATACAACAGCAATATCACCCCGTCCCCTACTGCATGCGGCTGCAGCATCACCCCACGCCCTGGCCCCTACTGCGTGCGGCTGCAGCATCACCCCACGCCCCGTCCCCTACTGCATGAGGCTGCAGCATCACCCCGCGCCCCGTCCACTACTGCCTGCAGCTGCAGCACCACTTCGCGCCTGGCCCCTTCTGCATGCGGCTGCAGCATCACCCCATTCCCCATCCCCTACTGTGTGCGGCTGCAGCATCACCCCACGCCCGGCCCCTGCTGTGTGCGGCTACAGCATCAACCTACACAGCGTCCACTACTGCATGAGGCTGCAGCATCAACCTACACCGCATCCACTACTGCGTGCGGCTGCAACATCAACCTACACCGCGACCACTACTGCATGTGGCTGCAGCATCATCCTGCGCCCAGGCCCCTACTGTGTGCGACTGCAGCATCACTCCGTGCCCCTACTATCTGCGGCTGCAGCATCACCCTGCGCCCCCGCCCCTACTGCGTGCGGCTGCAGCATCACCCTGACCCACTCTCCTACTGCATGAGGTTGCTGCATCACCCCGCACCCTGTCCCCTATTGCAGCGACTGCAGCATCACCCTACACCACGTCCACTACTGTGTGCGGCTTCAGCATCACCCCATGCCTGTCCACTACGGCGTGTGGCTGCAGCATCACCCCGCGCCCCGTCCCCTACTGCGTGCGGCTGCAGCATCACCCTGCACCCTGTCCCCTACTGCAGCGACTGCAGCATCACCCTACACCGCGCCCACTACTGTGTGCGGCTGCAGCATCACCCCATGCCCGTCCACTATGGTGTGTGGCTGCAGCATCACCCCGCGCCCCGGCCCCTACTGTGTGCGGCTGCAGCATCACCCTGCACCCTGTCCCCTACTGCAGAGACTGCAGCATCACCCTACACCGCGCCCACTACTGTGTGCATCACCCCATGCCCGTCCACTATGGCATGCGGCTGCAGCATCACCCCGTGCCCCGGCCCTTACTGCATGTGACTGCAGCATCACCCCGCGCCCCGGCCCCTATTGTGTGCGGCTGCAGCATCGACCCTCGTACCATCCCCTAGTGCGTGAGGCTGCAGCATCACCCGGCACCCCGTCCACTATTGCGTGTGGCTGCAGCATCATCCCGCGCCCGGGCTCCTACTGCATGCAGCATCACCTAGCGCCCCGGCCCCTACTGCATGTAGCATCACCCCGCGCCCCAGCCTGTACTGTGTGTTGCTGCAGCATCACCCCGCACCCTCTCCCCTTCTTCATACTACTGCAGGATCACCCCGCCCCCCTGCCCCTACAGTGTGCGGCAGCAGCATCATCCCGCGCCCCGTCCCCTACTGCATACAGCTGCAGCATTACCCCACGCCCAACCCCTACTGTGTGCTGCTGTAGCATCACGCTGCGCCCGTCCCCTTCTTCATACTACTGCAGGATCACCCCGCGTCCTAGCCCCTACTGCATACAGCTGCAGCCTCATCCCACGCCCTGACCCCTACTGCGTACAGCTGCAGCATCACCCCGTGCCATGGCCCCTACTGTGTACAGCTGCAGCATCACCCACGCCCAACCCCTACTGCGTACAGTTGCAGCATCACCCCGCGCCCCGTCCCCTACTGCATACAGCTGCAGCTTCACCCTGCACCCTGACCCCTACTGCGTGCAGCTGCAGCACCACCCCGTGCCCCATCCCCTACTGCATGCGGATGCAGCATTACCCCACACCCCGGCCCCTACTGCGTGCGGCTGCAGCATCACCCTGCGCCCCGGCCCCTAGTGCATGAGGCTGCAGCATCACCACACACCCTGTCCCCTACTGCAGCGACTGCAGCATCACCCTACACCGCATCCACTACTGTGTGCGGCTGCAGCATCACCCCATGCCCGTCCACTACTTCATGCGGCTGCAGCATCACCCCACACCCCAGCCCCTACTGCGTGCGGCTGCAGCATTACCCCACGCCCCGGCCCCTATTGCGTGCGGCTGCAGCATCACCCCGCGTCTCATCCCCTACTGCGTGAAGCTGCAGCATCACCCTGTGCCCTGTCCACTACTGCTTGCGGCTGCAGCATCACCCCGTGCCCCGGCCCCTACTGCATGTGGCTTCACCTAGCGTCCCGGCCCCCACTGCATGCGGCATCACCCCGCGCCCCGGCCCCGAATGCGTGCGGCTGCAGCATCACCCCGCGTCCCATCCCCTATTGCATGAGGCTGCAGCATCACCCCGCGTCCCGTCCCCTTCTTCATACTACAGCAGTATCACCCCGTCCCCTACTGCATACGGCTGCAGCATTACCCCGCACCCCAGCCACTACTGCGTGCGGCTGCAGCATCACCCTGTACCCTGTTCCCTACTGCATGAGGCTGCAGCTTCACCCTGCACCGCGACCCCTACTGCGTGCTGTTGCAGCATCACCCCGCGCCCCGTCCCCTTTTTCATACTACTGCAGTATCTCTCCACGCCCCATTCCCTACTGCGTGTGGCTGCAGCATCACCCCATTTCCCACCCCCTACTGCGTGCAGCTGCAGCATCACCCCGAGCCCCATCCCCTACTGCGTGCAGCTGCTGCATTACCCAGTGCCCGTCCCCTTCTTCATACTACAGCAGTATCACCCCGTCCCCTACAGCATGCGGCTGCAGCATTACCCCGCGCCCTGGCCCCGGCCCTTACTGCGTGCGGCTGCAGAATCACCACACGCCCCGGCCCCTACTGCGTGTGGCTGCAGCATCACCCCGTGCCCCGACCCCTACTCTGTGCGGCTGCAGCATCACCCCGCACCCCGGCCCCTACTGCATGCGGCTACAGCATAACCCCACACCCCGGCCCCTACTGCGTGCGGCTGCAGCATCACCCCACATCCCATCCCCTACTGCGTGTGGCTGCAGGATCACCTCGCGCCCCGACCCCTACTGCGTGCGACTGCAGCATCACCCCGTGTCCCATCCCCTATTGCATGCGGCTGCAGAATAACCCCGCGCCCTGGCCCCTACTGCATGTGGCTGCAGCATCACCCTGTGGCCCATCCCCCACTGCATGCAGCTACAGCATCACCCCATCCCCTACTGCGTGCGGCTGCAGCATCACCCTATGGCCCATCCCCCACTGCATGCAGCTACAGCATCACCCCATCCCCTACTGCGTGCGGCTGCAGCATCACCCCGCGCACCGGCCCTTCTTCATACTACTGCAGCATCACCCCGCGCCCCGGCCCCTACTGTGTGCAGCTGCAGCATCACCCCGTGCCCCGGCCCCAACTGTGTGCGGCTGCAGCATCACCCCGTGCCCTGGCCCCTACTGCATGCGTCCGCGGCATCACCTAGTGCCCCGTCCCCTACTGCATGAGGCGGCAGCATCACCCCGGCCCCAACTGTGTGCGGCTGCAGCATCACCCCGCGCCCTGGCCCCTACTGCATGCGGTCACAGCATCACCTAGCGCCCTGTCCCCTACTGCATGAGGTTGCAGCATCATCCCGCGCCCCGGCCCCTACTGCATGTGGCTGCAGAATCACCCCACGCCCTGTCCCCTTCTTCATACTACTGCAGTATCACCCCGTGCCCCGGCCCCTACTATGTGCAGCTGCAGCATCACCCCGTGCCCCGGCCCCAACTGTGTGCAGCTGCAGCATCACCCCGCGCCCTGGCCCCTACTGCATGCGTCCGCGGCATCACCTAGTGCCCCGGCCCCTACTGCGTGCAGCTGCAGCATATCCCCATGCCCTGTCCTCTTCTTCATACTACTGCAGTATAACCCCACGACACGGCCCCTACTGCCTGTGGCTGCAGAATCACCCCGCGCCCCGGCCCCTACTGTGTGCGGCTGCAACTTCACCCCGCACCCAACCCCTACTGCGTACAACTGCAGCATCACCCCGCGTCCCATCTCCTACTGCGTGCGGCTACAGCATCACCCCGTGCCCCGGCCCCTACTACATGCGACTGCAGCATCAGCCCACATTCCATTCCCTACTGCGTGTGTCTGCAGGATCACCCCACGCCCGACCCCTACTGCGTGTGACTGCAGCATCACCCTGCGTCCCATTCCCTAGTGTGTGTGGCTGCAGCATCACCCCGCGCCCCGGCCCCTACCGCTTGCGACTGCAGCATCACCCCGCGCCCCAACCCCTACTGCGTGTGTGTTAGAAAAGGTAGACGGACCGGGAGGGCCGGCCGGGGTCAGGGGGAGAGGTCTCCGGGGAGAGCCGTCTCCAGCGATCGTACAGACAAGTATCTTCCCCCCCACAGACAGATATCACACACGGATAAGGTTCAGTGTTCTTTATAAGCACTTATGTAAGATACGGTGGAATGGTACAAGGAGGTCTGGACTCAGGGGTCCCCTCGATTAGAGTCTCGCAAGGTAGGGAAGGGGGTAGTGGGACAGTCTATTTACCAATCAGGTAGTTCGGATGAGATGATGATGAGCTCACAATCCTCGAGCTTGGTGGTTAGGTGGTACGGACCGCGGCAGCGCCAGCAGGTCCCGGTGCGGGTGGTCGATACAACGGGCCGCGGCAGCGCCAGCAGGTCCCCGGAAGATGTACGGTCCGCGGCAGCGCCAGCAGGTCCCGGTGCGGATGGTCGTTACAACGGGCCGCGGCAGCGCCAGCAGGTCCCAGGAAGATGAAGGTTGCAGAAGGCCGCGGCAGCGCCAGCAGGTCCCGGTGAGGATGGTCGTTACAACGGGCCGCGGCAGCGCCAGCAGGTCCCAGGAAGATGAATGTTGCAGAAGGCCGCGGCAGCGCCAGCAGGCAGGACGATGGTTCACAAGAGCGGCTACGGCAGCGCCAGTAGACCGTCAAGGTTGAGTTCACTCGGTGTCTCTCGACTCCAGGATACAACTGCCTTCCTGCTCCGGAGCTGCCTCAGTTATAGGGCTGGTGCCCTTTGATGTCCGGACCCTCGCACTTGGAGGTCGGAGGGTCCGGGATGAAGGTGTCCAGACACCCAGCAGGGGGTGGAGCCAGTGCCTGGGGGAGCTGGGGGCGATCGGCACCTGGCGGGGGAGAGCCCTTGACACTTCGTTCTCCCATTGACCTGCCAAGTGGTCCGCTCACCTCCTGGGTGGATGGTGGTGCCGGGATGTCGGGGCCGGCCAGGCCCGGGGTTAGGGTCGAGGTGAGGCCATGCGGCCGCGTGGTGCAGGGCCCAAGAGGGCGGCTTGACCCGGCCGGGGAAGCCGGTGGGGCTGGACCCCGTGATGAGTAGGGGTCCGAGGGCAGAGGGTCCGTCGGGAGACGGAGTACGGGTGCTTGTCGCGGGGATATGCCAGGTGGGCCGGAGTTCGGGCCCTGTCGTGCGGGGAGGGAGCAAGCCGTCTGTGAGGCCTGTCCAACATGCGTCCCCCCCAGCTGAAGGCGGGGAGAGTCACCCATCTCCTTGGGGACTCTCTTCGTCGAGGCGGAAAAAGCGGGACAGGCCATCCGCGTTGGCGTGGTCTTGGCCTGGTCGGTGCTCCACGGTGAAGTCCATTCCCTGCAGGGAAATGGACCAGCGCAAGAGTTTTGGGTTCTCCCCCCGCATCTGCATCAGCCATTGCAGGGGTCGATGGTCGGTTTGTACCCGGAAGTGGGTACCGAAGAGGTAGGGTCGGAGCTTTTTGAGGGCCCACACTACTGCAAATGCCTCCCTCTCGATGGTGCTCCAACGCTGTTCTCGGGCCAGGAGACGTCGACTGATGAAGGCCACCGGCTGGTCATGACCTTCGGGGTTCAACTGAGAGAGGACGGCTCCGATGCCGTGGTCGGAGGCGTCGGTCTGCACCACAAATTCCCGACTGTAATCGGGGGCCTGGAGCACAGGGGCGGTGCACAGGGCGGCCTTCAGCTCCTCGAAGGCCGCTTGACAATCAGGAGTCCAGTTGACCCGCTTCGGTTGGTTCTTGGATGTGAGACCCGTGAGGGGCCCCACAATGCTGCCGTAGTCCTTCACGAACCGCCGGTAGTAGCCGGTGAGCCCCAAGAAGGCTCGGACCTCGGTCTGGGTGACGGGGGGCTGCCAGGACTGGATGGCCGCAATCTTAAGTTGTAGTGGGGCCACCAGCCCGCTTCCCACTTGGTGCCCAAGGTAGGTCACAGACCCTTGGCCAATTTGGCACTTGCCGGCCTTAATGGTGAGGCCGGCCCGCTGGAGGGCTTGTAGGACCTCTTGGAGGTGACGGAGGTGGTCGGACCAGTGGCGGCTGTATACAGCGATATCGTCCAGGTAGGCAGCGCTGAATTCTTCGAGCCCCGCCAAGACCTGGTTCACAAGGCGTTGGAACGTGGCGGGGGCATTCTTCATGCCAAAGGGCATGACCTTAAATTGATAGTGGCCATCGGGGGTGGAGAAGGCTGACCGTTCCTGAGCCCTGGGTGTGAGGCCGATCTGCCAGTAGCCCGCCGTTAGGTCGAAGATACTAAGGTAGCGGGCGGCCCCCAGCCGGTCGATCAGCTCGTCTGCTCGGGGGATGGGATGAGCGTCGGTCCGGGTGACAGCGTTCAAGCCCCGGTAGTCGACGCAGAATCTTAGTTCAGGTGCGGTGCCGGGGGTAGCGGCCTTGGGAACTAATACAACCGGACTGGCCCAGGGACTGTCCGAGGGCTCGATGACCCCGATCGTGAGCATCTTGGCCACTTCCTCCTGTATGCAGGCCCGTACCCGATCTGGTACGCGGTAGGCCCGGTGCCGGACAGGGGGACTGTCCCCGGTGTCTACGTCGTGCAAACACCAAGGGGTGACCCCGGGGGTGAGGGAGAACAGGGCAGCGAACTGCAGCAGGAGGTCCCGGCAGTCCTGGCGTTGCTCCGAAGTGAGGGCGTCAGAGAGCCGGACCCCGTCCACGGAGCCGTCCTTCTCCTGAGTCTTCAGGAGATCCGGGAGGGGCTCGGAGTCTTCTTCTGTACCACTGTCTGTAGCCATCAAGAGGCTTAGTTCGGAGCGCACAAAGTGTGGTTTGAGCCGGTTGGTGTGGAGGACCCGAAGGGGGTTCCGGGAGGACCCCATGTCGATGAGGTAAGTGACGGGGCTTTTACGCTCGACCACTTTGAAGGGCCCCGTCCACTTATCTTGCAGGGCACATGGTTCGGTGGGGGACATCACCCATACTTGCTGCCCAGGCTCGAATTCAACGGAGGAGGCATTGTGATCATACCACCTCTTCATGTCCTCCTGGCTGGCCTCGAGGTTCGCCTTGGCCATCTCCCTGAAGCGCCGGGTCTGGTTTCGTAAGGCCAGGATGTATTTGAAGACGTCTGGAGGGGTCGTTAAGGGGGCCATCTCCCAACCTTCCTTGACTAGGCTGAGGGGCCCTCGCACAGGGTGCCCGTACAGGAGTTCGAAGGGGCTAAAACCGAGGGACTTTTGGGGAACTTCCCGGTAGGCGAAGAGGAGGCACGGGAGCAGTACATCCCACTGGCGACGGAGAGGCTCTTCCAATCCCCCAATCATCCCCTTGAGAGTGCGGTTAAAATGCTCCACTAGTCCGTTCCCTTGGGGGTGATAGGGGGTCGTGAATCTGTAGGTGACCCCGCATTGTTGCCAGAGGGACTTCATGTATTTAGATATGAAATTCGTACCTCGGTCGCTGACGACTTCTCGGGGGAAGCCTACCCGGGAGAAGATCCCCATCAGGGCCCGGCCAACCACCGGAGCTGTCACTGTCCGTAGGGGCACCGCCTCGGGGTAGCGGGTGGCATGGTCCACTAGTACCAAGATGAACCTGTGTCCTTGTGCCGTGCGGGGGTCCAGAGGCCCCACAATGTCTATCCCCACCCTCGCGAACGGGGTGGTGACCACAGGGAAGGGTTGCAGAGGGGCCTTCAGCTTCCGACCACTCTTCCCGCTGGCTTGGCATGTGGGGCAAGATCGGCAGTGGTTCAGGACGTCATTCCTCATTTTCGGCCAGAAAAAGTGGGTCACCAGGCGACTGTACGTTTTGTCCTGGCCCAGGTGTCCAGCCAGGGGGACATCGTGGGCCAGGTTGAGCAGAAAGTCTCGGAAGCGGAGCGGTACCACCAGAACTCGACCGGCCCCCAGCTCGGCGATTCTTTGCTCGCTGTAGAGCAGGTCGTTATCCCAGTAGACCCAGTGGGTTCCGGTGGTGTCCCCGGCGTTTTGGGTACTGGCTTGTTGGCGGAGTCCCTCGAGGGAGGGACAGGTCTTTTGTTCCTGGCGGAACTGTTCTTGGGTGGGCCCCCCTTCTTGACGCCACTGAGCCAGATCCGGAAGGTCCTGGTGTTGCGCGTCTTCTTCGGTAGTCGGGTCCGGGAGGTCGGACTCGCCGTTGTCCTCTACGGGGGCAACCGGGGGCGGAGGTGCTGGCCATTCGGTTTCTTCTGATCGGGGGGCGGCACGGGCGGCCATGGATCGGGTGGTTATGCAGGCCCAGTCCGGGAGGCCCAGCATCCCCAGGTGCTCTCTTTTCTCGACGGTGGCCCACGGGGAACTCTCGAGGTCATTCCCCAGGAGGCAGTCCACGGGGGCATCGTCCCGGACCGTCACCTTCAGTAGGCCGGAGACCCCTCCCCATTCAAACGGGACGCAGGCCATCTTACACATACTCTCAGAGTTATCTGCCGAGCGGACGGGGCAGAGAATGTTCGGCAGGATCTGCTCGGGCTTCACCAGATGACAGCGGACGGCCGTCACGCTGGCGCCGGTGTCACGCAAGGCCTCGGCTCTCTGTCCATTAATGGTCACCCACTGACCGTATTTTCTGGTGTTGGCGGGTAGGGGAGCCCGCGGAACCATGTCTCTTCCCCCTAAGCACGCCAGGACCATGGCGGCCGGCTCCCACTCTTGCTGGGCCGGCTCGTACTCTTCGGGTCCCTCCGATGATTGCTCTTCCCCTAGGGCAGCGGCAGCTACCTGGCGGGGCTTGGGTGTTTGGTTTAGCGGGCAGTTCGGGTCATTGGCGTAGTGGCCTAGTCGCTGGCACCGGTGGCACGTGACGTTGGCTCGGTACCCAGGCCGCAACGGGGGGTTGCCCCGGCCGGCCGGAGGCGGGGTGCTGGCCACGGGTGTTGCTGGTAAGGCGTCTCTCCCTCGCCCCTGGCCCCCTCCTCCTCCCCGAGGACGGTGCTGGCCTTGGTTGCTTCTGTTCTGGTCGTGTGGCCCTCTCCGGCCCACTCGGGTGCTTTCCCACCGGTCAGCTTCGGCGGCGAGCTGCCGGGGGTCAGTCAGCTTACTGTCGAGTAGGTGCTGCCTGAGCTCGACGAAACAGTTGTTTGACAGGTGCTCCCATACCATAAGGTTGAAGAGTTGTTCGTAGGTGGTGACCTGACTTCCCTTGATCCAACCCTCGAAGGCCCGGCTGAAATAGTTCACGTATTCTACCCAAGTTGTACCTGGGATCCGGGTGCAATCTCTGAACCTCTGGCGGTACATCTCGGGCGTGAGGCCGTAGCGGGTGAGGAGGGCAGCCTTCATGTGGTCGTAGGACGACATTTGGTGATCGGGGAGCTGCAGCAGGGCATCGCGACCCTCGTTGATAAATCTCCCCCAAAGTCCGGCTCCCCAATCACTCCGGTCGATCCGGTGGGAGGTCATTGCGATCTCATAGGCTTTAAACCACTGTTGTATGTCGTCTTCTCGGACATATTCGCGGACAACATCCTTGGGGATGTGAACTTTTTTCTCACTTGGCCCCGGGGTGTGTGGTCGCTCAGGCACCCCCAGTTCCTTATTCTGTTTGCGCAGTTCTATTTCCGCTAGTCGGCGCTCGTGCTCGAGCGTTATTTTTTTCTCTTCCAGCTCTCTCTGTCTCTGCTTTTCTTCTCGTTCCTCTCGAAGCCGCATATGCTCGAGGTTGAGTTTCTGTTCAGCTAACTTGAGTTCCCCATCCATCTTGAGTCGTGCCATCTCCAACTCGTGTAATCTGACTCTGTCTCTTTCTCGGATCTCCTCTTGCGAGAGGCCCGTTCCCCGCTCCTCGGGAGCCGTGGTGTTCCCCTCTGGTGTGATGCTGTTTTGGTCTGGTGTGACGCTGCTTTGGTCGGAGGGTCCTGTGACCCCAGTTTCTGTCCATGACTCAAGAGCGCGCTTTAGATCATCCTTGGTACTCAGGCCGGTGGTAGCAATGCCAAGTTCTATGCAAAATTGTCTCAGTTCGCGGTGGTTGTATTCTTCTAATTTCTCCATTTGGAATTTCTCGGTGGAGCTGCTATCTTTGGTCGACATCGTGCTTATGTCGCGGGGTGAGCTACTCTCTGTACGATTACGCGTTGATTCGGATCGCGCCGCTGGCCACCAATGTTAGAAAAGGTAGACGGACCGGGAGGGCCGGCCGGGGTCAGGGGGAGAGGTCTCCGGGGAGAGCCGTCTCCAGCGATCGTACAGACAAGTATCTTCCCCCCCACAGACAGATATCACACACGGATAAGGTTCAGTGTTCTTTATAAGCACTTATGTAAGATACGGTGGAATGGTACAAGGAGGTCTGGACTCAGGGGTCCCCTCGATTAGAGTCTCGCAAGGTAGGGAAGGGGGTAGCGGGACAGTCTATTTACCAATCAGGTAGTTCGGATGAGATGATGATGAGCTCACAATCCTCGAGCTTGGTGGTTAGGTGGTACGGACCGCGGCAGCGCCAGCAGGTCCCGGTGCGGGTGGTCGATACAACGGGCCGCGGCAGCGCCAGCAGGTCCCCGGAAGATGTACGGTCCGCGGCAGCGCCAGCAGGTCCCGGTGCGGATGGTCGTTACAACGGGCCGCGGCAGCGCCAGCAGGTCCCAGGAAGATGAAGGTTGCAGAAGGCCGCGGCAGCGCCAGCAGGTCCCGGTGAGGATGGTCGTTACAACGGGCCGCGGCAGCGCCAGCAGGTCCCAGGAAGATGAATGTTGCAGAAGGCCGCGGCAGCGCCAGCAGGCAGGACGATGGTTCACAAGAGCGGCTACGGCAGCGCCAGTAGACCGTCAAGGTTGAGTTCACTCGGTGTCTCTCGACTCCAGGATACAACTGCCTTCCTGCTCCGGAGCTGCCTCAGTTATAGGGCTGGTGCCCTTTGATGTCCGGACCCTCGCACTTGGAGGTCGGAGGGTCCGGGATGAAGGTGTCCAGACACCCAGCAGGGGGTGGAGCCAGTGCCTGGGGGAGCTGGGGGCGATCGGCACCTGGCGGGGGAGAGCCCTTGACACTTCGTTCTCCCATTGACCTGCCAAGTGGTCCGCTCACCTCCTGGGTGGATGGTGGTGCCGGGATGTCGGGGCCGGCCAGGCCCGGGGTTAGGGTCGAGGTGAGGCCATGCGGCCGCGTGGTGCAGGGCCCAAGAGGGCGGCTTGACCCGGCCGGGGAAGCCGGTGGGGCTGGACCCCGTGATGAGTAGGGGTCCGAGGGCAGAGGGTCCGTCGGGAGACGGAGTACGGGTGCTTGTCGCGGGGATATGCCAGGTGGGCCGGAGTTCGGGCCCTGTCGTGCGGGGAGGGAGCAAGCCGTCTGTGAGGCCTGTCCAACAGTGTGGCTGCAGCATAACCCCATGCCCCATCCCCTACTGCGTGCAGCTGTAACATCACCCCATGCCCCATCCCCTACTGCGTGCGGCTGCAGCATCACCCCACACCCCGGCCCCTTCTTCGTACTACTGCAGCATCAACCCGCGCCCCGGGCCCTACTGCAAGTGGCCGCGGCATCACCTAGCTCCCCGTCCCCTACTGCATGAGGCTGCAGCCTCACCCTGCGTCCCAGCCCCTACTGCGTGCGGCTGTAGCATCACCCCACGCCCTGTCCCCGTCTTCATACTACTGCAGTATCACCCCGCGCCCCGGCCCCTACTGCGTGTGGCTGCAGCATCACCCCATGCACCGGCCCCTACTGCCTGTGGCTGAAGCATCCTCCCACACACCGGCCCCTACTGCGGGCGGCTGCAGCATCACCCCACATCCTAGCCCCTACTGCATGCGGCCACGGCATCACCTAGCACCCCGTCCCCTGCTGCATGAGGCTGCAGCATCACCCCATGCCTCAGCCCCTACTGCATGCAGCTGCAGCATCACCCCGCACCCTGTCCCCTTCTTCATACAACTGCAGTATCACCCCGTGCCCCGGCCCCTACTGTGTGCGGTTGCAGCCTCACCCTGCGCCCCGGCCCCTACTGCATGCGGCTGCAGCATCACCCCGCGCCCCAGCCCCTACTGCATGCGGCCCCAGCATCACCTGGCGCCCCATCCCCTACTGTGTGCGACTGCAGCATCACCCCATGCCCGTCCCCTTCTTCATACTACTGCAGGATCACCCAGCACCCCGACCCCTACTGCGTGCGACTGCAGCATCACCCTGAGTCCCATCTCCTACTGCGTGCGGCTGCAGCATCATCCCACGCTCGGCCCCTACTGCGTGCGGCTGCAGGATCACCCCATGCCCCATTCTGTACTGCGTGCGGCTGCAGTATCACCCCGTGCCTCATTCCCTACTGCATGCGGCTGCAGCATCACCCCACGCCCCAGCCCCTTCTTCATACTACTGCAGCATCACCCCCAGCCCCGGCCCCTACTGCATGCGGCCCCGGCATCACCTAGTGCCCCGTCCCCTACTGCATGAGGCTGCAGTATCAGCCCGTGCCCCGGCCCCTACTGCATGCAGCTGCAGCATCACCCCATGCCCTGTCCCCTTCTTCATACTACTGCAGTTTTACCCCGCACCCCGGCCCCTACTGCATGCGGCTGCAGCATAACCCCACACCCCGGCCCCTACTGCGTGCGGCTGCAGCATCACCCCACATCCCATCCCCTACTGCGTGTGGCTGCAGGATCACCTTGCGCCCCGACCCCTACTGCGTGCGACTGCAGCATCACCCCGCGCCCTGGCCCCTACTGCATGTGGCTGCAGCATCACCCGTGCCCGACCCCTACTGCGTGCGGCTGCACCATCACCCTGAGGCCCATCCCCCACTGCATGCAGCTACAGCATCACCCCATCCCCTACTGCGTGCGGCTGCAGCATCACCCCGCGCACCGGCCCCTTCTTCATACTACTGCAGCAACACCCCGCACCCCGGTGTTAAATGGTAGCGGCAGTTTCAGTCGATAATCTTTCAAGTATTTGCCCGGCGGTAATCGCCTCTCATACCACTCGATAATTTACCAATAAAAGAGGCAGGCGCCGGAGACTGGAAGGCAGGAAACAAAGTTTTATTCCGTCGGAGCAGAACACATCAGATCAGACAGCAAGGTATCGTCACGAGGTGCTCTAACTGCATCTCTGAGACCTGGTCTCTTATACACTGGTTTATTGCTTTATTACACATAGTATATTCTTGAGACTCCCTTGATGCCTGAAAGAACATCCCCTGAAGCCCCGGCTCAGATCCGATCCCACACATAGATACAGTAGAAGTTCCCACCCTACCCGCAGTGGGAGATGGCTATCGCGCAGCAGGGAATTCCGCTAATTCCCGGGGGTGTGTGCAACCGGCCGGGTCTCAGAGGGTAGGGGCTTTGATCTACTGTAATCCCTTTGATGTGGGGTGTTTCCCTTACAGTAGGGGCAATAAACTGCATCCGCAGGGCTAGGTGATGGCCTGGGACTAGTTCAGACAATGGGGTGCAGAGGAAGGGGGTTATCAAAGGAGAGGCATGACCATGTATGGGTTGTCGGTCGGAAGTGGTTCCGTAGCAGGGTCGCGCAGGAGGAGAGGGTTTATGGCCTGTATGAGAGAGCGGGGGTGGCCAGCGCGCGGGGGATGCTTGCAGCGCCAGGGGAAAGCGCTGGCGGTCGAGAGTGAGCGGGGAGAGAGTGGGGTGCCTAAAATGGCGGCCGTGCATTCGCTGTGCGTGGCGCTGGGGAGAGGCAAGATGGCGCAGATAATGTTCAGTTTGCACGCTAAATTTCCACAGTCCTCCCTTTTAACATGTCTCGCCAGCTTGCCTAGTTTGGATCTATCCCCATAATACCCCGTACCTCCACCTCATTCAGAGCTTTCATCCGCTCAGTTTCAAAGTCCAAAGTCTTAGGGCAGATGCAGTTCATAAAAAGCGAACATAAAGGTGGCAGACACTGAATCCCCAAGCAACATCCACATAGTATCATGATTGGTATGAGGATGAATGAAAACAGCCTCCATCCCCAACCTTTAATAGCGTCCCAAAACCAACTCCCCAGTGACCATTCCTCTTGTTCTTGATGGACCTCTGTGGACAGTCTGTGGAGGTGTTCAATTGCTTTGTAGACTGAGGGTGAGTTATCCGGTACGTAGGTACAACAGCTGGACCCAATGATGCGGCATGCTCCTCCGCGGTCAGCCAGAACCACATCTAGAACAAGGCGGTTCTGGAGAGCCACCAGGCGGACGGCCTGAAGCTCAGCGGTGTTGTTGGCGAGGGCGCCAGCTGTAATGTTCATTGCTGTTTCGACTGCCTGGGTTAAGTGGCGGATGGCACGGCTGTTTGCCATCGGACCCCAGAGCGGAACAAGACCCTTTACTGCGTCCATGAACTGTGCTCTGGTGGAGTCGGTTTGTACAATGTCTTTGGCACGTTTCTGTCGGTGATGGTTTGCTGGAGCCACATACGTCGGAGGAAGGACAAAGGCGATGTAGCAGGTGCCTCCCCAACCTTTCGGGAGCCAGGTGTAGGCCTTAGTACCACACACGAAGTACATATTCGGGGAGGCAACAAAGGAAGGTGGGTCAACTGAGTCCAATGTTCGGGTGATGAGGCAGGAGCTGTGGCCCACCAGCTGTGCCCCCAGGCCTTCGAGGCATACAGATCCAGTGATGTTGATGACGGACAGGGCCACTGTTAGGGTGGCGGCCGTCCGCTTTCGGAGGTAAGAGAAGGTGGGTCTGGCTGGATTGTTGAACACTTGCATTTCAACTCGTTCTTTGGCAGGGATGTCCATGTGAAAGGAAGTGTTCGATCTCAGAGGGCAGAAGAGGGCGGAAGTTCTACCAGTTTTGTTCAGCCAGAACCCATGGTAGAAGTGTGACATGGTTCTGCCGGAAGTGGCATTGTCCTTGTAGCTCTCCTGCAGGAGGATCAGCCAGGCGAGGCAGGAACCATGGACAGAAAAAGGTGAAGGGATGAAAGGGATTGAGTGCCCAGTGGCATGTGGTAGCAATCCACAGATCCAGCAGTTAGTGGCGTTGGTGGCAAGATTGTGTTGGTGGAGTAACTGCACAAAAGAGTTATTCCAGAACTCCTTACGCCTTTCTCGGAGTTGGGGTGAAAGTGAGATCAGATGGTGTTCTTTCGTGGTGGTAGGTTGAACGGTAGTCAGCAATGTCTTATGAGCGGGTGTGCTCTCCTCCATGATCCAGAAGGTAACCACGAGGAGAAGGCAAAAGAGAAGGGAAATGAAAAGTGCTATTGTCTTAAAGCTGTGCATTCGGTCAGTCTTTGGGTTTTTGAAGTGGATCTTCGGACGTCCGGTTGCTTCCATCATCTTCATGTCGGGCGCTTCCATCACCTTCAAGAGACTCGGTAGCGGGCAGAACCACAGACTTTGTTTTAGTTTTCTCTCCTGGTGGCCTTTGGGGTGACTAGGCTACCGTTCTGAGATTTCCACTTAGCCTGTGGTCTGCTTAGCCGAAGTTCTCTCCTTTCGTCGCAAGTTATACCCTTCTTTGGATGGCACAGTGGGATCGGGATATTCAATCAACTCAAGTGTCTCTGTATCCGGGCAGCGGCTCAGGGATGGTCGGTCTTTGTCCAGTAGTTCCTCTTGGGCGGTGATGTTGTCCGTGGTTGTCAGGGTCGGTGATACCTTCTTGCAGTGGTGTGCATGCAGCCAATTGCGTTTCCCCTCCACTCGAAGAGCTGTTCGGGTGGTGATCAGGACTTGCAGGGGGCCCGTCCACCGGGGCTCCAGACTCTTGGTGCGCTGGAAGTTACGCACTAAGACGAAGTCACCGGGTTGGATGTCGTGTCCCGGGCCCCTGGAAACATCGGGAATGGCGTGCAGCACCTGCTGATGGATAACAGACAACGTCTTAGTTAGGTTATACAAATAGTCAGACATGAGGACGTCCGGGACGTCGTGGATGGATGATGGTTTTGGTGCAGTCCAAAGGTTCATGGGCCGCCCAAAGACGACCTCGTAGGGGGTTAAGTGGTGTTTGGTGGGGGTGGAACGCATTGATAGCAATGCTAGTGGGAGAGCGTCTGGCCATCTTAGCCCTGTGGTGGCGACTATTTTTGCTATCTTAAGCTTCAATGTGGCATTGTGTCGCTCAACCAGGCCTGCAGATTGGGGATGGAAGACCGCATGGAACTTCTGTTTTACACCCAACCCTTTTAAGATGAGTTGGATAACTTCGGCTACGAAGTGGGGGCCATTGTCGCTCCACAAAATTCGACAAAGGCCGTATCGGGGGAAGAACTCATTCAGTAGTGCTTTTGCGGTAGTCATAGCGGTGTTATCATGGGTCGGGTAGGCTTCCACCCACTTGCTGAAGGCACACACAACGACAAGCACATACTTTAAACCTTGGCACCTTTCTAGCTGGACGTAGTCCATTTGTAGGACTTCAAAGGGGTGATTGGGGACCCCAAACCCTCCCCGGGGTACAGCAGTTCCTTTCCCAGGGTTGTGTTGGAGGCATACTAGGCAATGTTGGACCAGACGTTTGGCTGAGTCTGGTATTCTGTCGTTGTGCCAGACTTTGGAGATGAGTTCGATCATGGGGGCAGACCCTATGTGTGCGGGGGAGTGTGCCATGGTCAGCATGGGGATCAAGTATGAGTCGGGTAGCAACCATTTGTTCGAGTCTTTAGTTCGCCAACAACCGTCATCGTCCTTCAATCCTACCCGGGCCCATTCAGTTAATTCGTGTGGTGTGCTGGCTAGTTGGATATCCCTAATCGTTTCCCTAGCATCCTTCCATTTCTCAGTTTGTGACCTGGTCACGTACATGCGGGTCGTGGACCTATTCTCGGCTGTGGTTCGGGCAGTAATGTCAGCTAGTGCATTTCCCTGACCTATAATGTCTGTCACCTTCTTGTGTGCCTGGCATTTGATCACAGCTATCCGTGTGGGGAGGAGGACTGCTTCGGTCAGGGCAGAGACTAGATCTCCATGCAGGATGGGTGTGCCATGAGAAGTCAAGAATCCCCTCTCTTTCCATAAGAGCCCGAAGTGGTGAACTACCCCAAAGGCATACTGACTGTCTGTGTAAATGTTTGCGGTTGTCCCTGCTGCCAGGATGCAGGCTCGTGTGAGGGCAATTAGTTCAGCCGCCTGTGCGGATCGCTGTGTGATGCGGGCTGTCTCAACAACTGTTCGAGCTGTGGTGACTGCATAGGCAGCTGAGGTGGTGCCATCAGGGAGCTTGATGCATGAGCCATCCACCCACAGTTCTCCGTCAGGGTCCGGGAAGGCAGTATCCCGGAGGTCAACCCTACTCTTGGTTTGTTCGTCGGTGAGGGTCACGCAGTCATGTATAGGGGATGCATTGGGGTCAGCGTCAGGGAGAGGTAGTAGAGTAGCTGGATTCAGAGTGGTGCATCGTTTCAATGTGATATGGGGAGCAAGCAGAGTCAGTTCATACCCAGTCAGTCGTGCGCTAGTCAGGTGTTGAGTCTTGGTTTGGTTCAGGAGGGTATCAACAGCATGGGGTACCAATACTGTGAGGGGGTTCGAGAGCACGATCCCCTCACTTTGTCGGATAGAGACAGCAGCGGCGGCTACTGCTCGAAGGCAGGCGGGCAAGGCTCTGGCTACGGGGTCGAGAGTGGCAGAGAAGTAGGCACAAGGGCGTTGCTTAGGGCCTATGGACTGGGTTAGGACAGACAACGCACATCCCTCCCTTTCGTGGGTGTAGAGGGAGAAAGGTTTAGTGTAGTCTGGGGTTCCTAGGACTGGGGCCGAGCAGAGGGCGTCTCGTAATTCTTTGAAGGAGGATTGGCATTCGGGTGTCCAGGGGAGGGGGAAGGGGACATCCTTAGCCAGCAGGGAAAGCAGAGGCTTTATGGTGAGACTGAAGTTTGGCAACCACTGTCGACAAAAGGAGGTGAGGCCCACTAGGGATCGTACTTGCTTCTGAGTTTTGGGAACAGGGGTTTCTAGGATGGTTTGAATTCGGTCAGGGGTGAGTTTCCTCCCGTCTTTGGATAGTAGGTGGCCTAGATAAGTTACCTGGGGCTGGCAGAATTGCAATTTCTTTCTGGAGACCTTGTGACCGTTCTCCGCAAGGAAGCGGAGGAGGTGAATGGTGGCTGTGACGGCAAGAGGAGTGGTGTCGGCCGCCAAAAGAATGTCATCGACGTACTGTATCAATACCACTCCATCGGGTAGTTGGACTGCATCCAGTTGCCTCTTGAGGGCTTGGCTGTAAATACTGGGACTCTCAGTGTAGCCTTGGGGTGCCCTGCAGAATCTGTACGAACGGGCTTTTAAAGTGAAGCCGAACAGGTAGCGGCTGTCTGGGTGGATGGGGATGGAAAAGAATGCGTTCTTGAGGTCAATAACAGTAAAGATGGTGGCAGTGGATGGAATCAGGGTGAGGATGGTGGTGATGTCTGAGACTACGGGGTACTGGGGTATGACTACTTTGTTAACCTCTCGCAAGTCAACAATGAAACGGTAGGCTTTCTCATCCCCCTCGCCTTGCTTCTTTACAATGGGTAGGATAGGGCTGTTGCAAACATTACTCACTACTTCTTCTACCACTCCTGCCTCGACCAGGGACTCGATGATTTCCACCAATGCCTTCTCGCCTTCGGGTGATATCCGATACTGTGGAAGCTTTGGGAGCACTGCGTCCGGTCGGACGGTTATGTGTACCGGGTCGATCACCATGCGCCCTACATCTGAGTCGGTTTTAGCCCATAGATGTGAAGGTAATGTGTCGAGTAGGGACATATCAGCATCGGTTATAGAGAGCATACGCCGTGTGTGACAGGGTCTGGACAGATCTGGGTTATCGTGTAGGATGACTCGAACTCCGTCTGGGGAGCATCTGATAGTGGCTCGAAAATGTTTTAGCAAATCAAGTCCCATAATAGCATCGGGGGTGTTGGAGGAGAGCAGAAAGGTCGTGTCAGTGGTGTTATCTTCTAAGTCAAAGGAGATTGGTGCTGATAAGGGGTTAGTGGAGGGCGTTCCGTCAAAGCCTATTGAGGTTACGTGTGAGCCAGACAAGGGTGCCCTAGGAATCAGTCGTTTAGATAACGCACTACGTGTCGCCCCAGTATCTACCAGGAATGGAGATTTTGTGCCCAAGACCTTAGCGGTGACGTAAGGACCTTGCTGGTCAACACGGAGTTCGACTGGATCCCTCCCTTGCCCCTGGCGGTCCTATGCGAAGTCATGAGTGCTCTCATAGTCGGACTGCTGACACTGGTTTTGGCGGGGGCGATCAAAGGTGTTTGGTCTGCCTGGCCTGTCGTTGATGGTGTTGTTCGTGTGCCCTCGTCCCTGTCCTCTATTTCTGGGGTCATATGCTGTGTCTCTGGGGTCCCTATTCTTGTTTATTTCCAGAAGGACCGGGCACTGGGATTTCCAGTGTCCGAACCCTCTACAGAACGCACATTGATTTCCATCTAAGTCTCTCCGTCCGTTGTAGGGTGTAGGTGTATGGTCTCTAGGGGGTAGCTTTCTAGGGGCGGTTGGTTGGTAATTCTCTTTTGGGGGTTCCCTTCCTATGGTCACCCCTTGCAACTGTGCTATCATCACCCTCTCCTTTAATTCCTTTTTCTTCTTCTCTGACGCCCTATTGTTCTCGTTCTTCTGGTTTTCGTAGTATTGGGCCATCTGGAGAATTGCTGCGGGTTTGGAGGCTGCCCAACTGCTCTCGCTGGTCTGTAGCTTCTGGGAAACTTCTTGAGACAGACCCTTTACATAATTCTGGACAAAGAGGTGGTGTCCGGTTGCGGTGGTCATGTCTTGGCCACTGTAATCGGAAAACACAGTCTCGAATCGGGAGAAGTATTCAGACACATCCTCCTGGGGTTTCTGGCGGCAAGCCGTCACTATCGACCAGTCTACCTTTCTTTCTGGGATTAGAGTCTTCAGCTTTTGTACAATCTTGTCTGGGAGCTCTAAGATGGCTTTCGGGGGTTTCTGTCCAGGTTCTCGCTGCTTGTCTATGGTATCGAGTTGTATCCAGGTATATCCGAACGGCTCAGCGTGGTCAACTTTCCGGATTTGTTTCCACACATCAGCCGGCAGGCATAGCCCAAAGAACAAGTCGATATCTGCCAACGTCATTATCGTTGAGCCTAAGGCTGTACCCAATTCAGTGTAGAAGGCAGTCGGGTTCTTTCTCAAGTCGGGTAGAGTCTTTCTAAAGGTCAAAATATCTTGCCGGTCCCACGGCTGGTAGACCCAGTTATATACAACCCTTCCCTTCGCATCTTGGTGGTTGATGTCGTCGTGTGTTCCCTGACCCCGTGGGGGGACCCAGTAGGGGGCAGCTTCTTTAATGGGCATCATGGCATCGGCCCTTCCTCCCTGGGGCTTAGTTGCTATCGGGGTTTCTGTTTTGGTGGTCTGTCCATGTTCTTTAAGGTGTCGGTAGACCTCGAGTGTACGAGTGAAGAGGTTCGTTACATCGCCCTCTCCTTCTTCCCCAATGTCTACCTTCCTATATAGGGCCGCTAAGCCTTCGGGACCTTTATCGTGGTATCTGTCCTCATATGCATTCAGGGCGTGATAACAGAGCCGTACGACGAAGTGTCGTCTGCGGCTGTCGGCATACGAGCTATACACGTCTGTTATGTACTCCTCACTTTCTTTTCGCTCCACCAGCGTCCCTACTATCCTATCGATTCCTGATCTTTCATCCTTAGTTAATCGATTCATTCTGGTGGACTCTTTCTTTCCCATCTCATGGTCATCTAGCGTTGTAGTCGACATCGGGTTCAGTACAAGAGGCTCAGCCGGCGCGGAGGCCGTGAGGGCCGAGGCCCCTGTACTGCTTTCGCTCGTGTTCGGGGGTTGTGGGTGTTGCACTACTGATTGGGAGGGTGCATACGGAGGGGGCATGTAAATGATCGGGGGACCTAACAGTAATTCGTCATTCGTTCGCTGCTTGGAGGACAACTCAGGGTAGAGCAAAGAAGGGGTCCTAACAGCGTACTGGCCTGAGGTTTCGGGCTCCTGTCTTAGTTTAGTTTCCCTTCTCTCCTTTATGTCTTCTTCTAACTTTTTAGCGGCAAGGTGAGCTGCCTTTCGTAATTCCTTTTCTGCTTTTACTTCTTCCCTCTTTTTCCGTTGTGTCGCTTCTTTGCGCCACATGCCAATACTGTCAAGCATAGTAGGCGTCGTCTTATTGTTACGCAGAGCTACTTCTAGCGCTTCTATCTTGCGGTCGTCGAAGGATCCCATCAGTGGCCACTGACTTTCGGGGTCCTTCTTGGTATATTTATGCCACAGCTTGCTATAAGCTACGGCGACTAGTCCATATTTAGTGAACATGTCCTTATTAGGGGTGCCTTCCAGTGGAGCCGGGTGGTTCACCTCTAATAAGCGGTCCGGGCAGAACCAACTACCAATCAGTGGGGAGAAGATAGGCATGACGGGTTTCAACGGGGACAAAAGTCAGCACTACCTATCTTTTCACTGCTTGCAAAGACTAGACAGAATATCTCTATTCCTCGTTATTTGTAAGCAGAGAATACCTCCAAAGAACCAATATCGAACAACTAGTGTTCGGACAATCAATCAATCAATCAATGGGGAGATAAAGATAGGCACGACGGGTTTCAACGGGGACAAAAGTCTGCGTTACCTACCCTTCACTATTTGCAAAGACTAGACAGAATATTCCTATTCTACGTTATTTGCAAACAGAGAATATCTCAAAAAGCACTATTCTTCAAAACAATCAATGTTCGGACAATCAATCAATGGGGAGATAAAGATAGGCACGACGGGTTTCAACGGGGACAAAAGTCTGCGTTACCTACCCTTCACTATCTGCAAAGGGAGAGAGAGAGAGAGTATTTCTACTCCTCCCCGTTTGTAGACAGCGAATATCTCAAAGAGAACAATCAATGAGCAATACTAGTATTCAAACAATCAATCAATTATTTCGCACTTTTGTCGTATTTCACGACCTTACCCGGACCGCATGGACAGTTTCTCGTCTTCCGCCTCCAGCGCCCGATCGTCCTCTATTCTCCGTATTTGCCGCGGCACTCCTGATGGTTCCCAGTCAGGACCGTAGATCACTCGAGAGAGGTCTGCTCGGAACCAGTGAAGTTCGGATGATCGGCTGCCAGACGAGGGTCTATTGGGCAGGAGCTCTCCCGATCGTTGCAGTCGTTCACTCTGTCGTCGGGACCTCTCCCACTGGATCCACGTGTCGCTGATGGGCCCCACGTTTGGGACGCCAATTGTTAAATGGTAGCGGCAGTTTCAGTCGATAATCTTTCAAGTATTTGCCCGGCGGTAATCGCCTCTCATACCACTCGATAATTTACCAATAAAAGAGGCAGGCGCCGGAGACTGGAAGGCAGGAAACAAAGTTTTATTCCGTCGGAGCAGAACACATCAGATCAGACAGCAAGGTATCGTCACGAGGTGCTCTAACTGCATCTCTGAGACCTGGTCTC
The DNA here is from genome assembly GCF_964204655.1 of Triturus cristatus. NCBI lineage: Eukaryota > Metazoa > Chordata > Amphibia > Caudata > Salamandridae > Triturus > Triturus cristatus. The sequence continues at coordinate 1,155,175,446 of NC_140594.1, forward strand.
TTATACACTGGTTTATTGCTTTATTACACATAGTATATTCTTGAGACTCCCTTGATGCCTGAAAGAACATCCCCTGAAGCCCCGGCTCAGATCCGATCCCACACATAGATACAGTAGAAGTTCCCACCCTACCCGCAGTGGGAGATGGCTATCGCGCAGCAGGGAATTCCGCTAATTCCCGGGGGTGTGTGCAACCGGCCGGGTCTCAGAGGGTAGGGGCTTTGATCTACTGTAATCCCTTTGATGTGGGGTGTTTCCCTTACAGTAGGGGCAATAAACTGCATCCGCAGGGCTAGGTGATGGCCTGGGACTAGTTCAGACAATGGGGTGCAGAGGAAGGGGGTTATCAAAGGAGAGGCATGACCATGTATGGGTTGTCGGTCGGAAGTGGTTCCGTAGCAGGGTCGCGCAGGAGGAGAGGGTTTATGGCCTGTATGAGAAAGCGGGGGTGGCCAGCGCGCGGGGGATGCTTGCAGCGCCAGGGGAAAGCGCTGGCGGTCGAGAGTGAGCGGGGAGAGAGTGGGGTGCCTAAAATGGCGGCCGTGCATTCGCTGTGCGTGGCGCTGGGGAGAGGCAAGATGGCGCAGATAATGTTCAGTTTGCACGCTAAATTTCCACACCGGCCCCTACTGCATGCGGTCACAGCATCACCTAGCGCCCTGTCCCCTACTGCAGGAGGCTGCAGCATCACCCCGCGCCCCAGCCCCTACTGCGTGTGGCTGCAGAATCATCCCACGCCCTGTCCCCTTCTTCATACTACTGCAGTATCACCCCGTGCCCCGGCCCCTACTGCGTGCAGCTGCAGCATCACCCCGCGCCCCGGCCCCAACTGCGTGCGGCTGCGGCATCACCCCGCGCCCTGGCCCCTACTGCATGCGTCCGCGGCATCACCTAGTGCCCCGTCCCCTACTGCATGAGGCGGCAGCATCACCCCGCGCCCCGGCCCCTACTGCGTGCAGCTGCAGCATATCCCCACGCCCTGTCCTCTTCTTCATACTACTGCAGTATAACCCCACAACACGGCCCCTACTGCCTGTGGTTGCAGAATCACCCCGCGCTCCGGCCCCTACTGTGTGCGGCTGCAACTTCATCCCGCACCCAACCCCTACTGCGTACAACTGCAGCATCACCCCGTGTCCCATCTCCTACTGCGTGTGGCTGCAGCATCACCCCGTGCCCCGACCCCTACTGCATGCAACTGCAGCATCAGCCCACATTCCATTCCCTACTGCGTGTGTCTGCAGGATCACCCCACGCCCGACCACTACTGCGTGTGACTGCAGCATCACCCTGCGTCACATTCCCTAGTGTGTGTGGCTGCAGCATCACCCCGCGCCCCGGCCCCTACTGCGTGTGGCTGCAGCATAACCCCATGCCCCATCCCCTACTGCGTGCAGCTGTAACATCACCCCATGCCCCATCCCTTACTGCATGCGGCTGCAGCATCACCCCATGCCCCGGCCCCTTCTTCGTACTACTGCAGCATCAACCCGCGCCCCGGCCCCTACTGCATGCGGCCGCGGCATCACCTAGCTCCCCGTCCCCTACTGCATGAGGCTGCAGCCTCACCCTGCGTCCCGGCCCTTACTGCGTGCGGCTGTAGCATCACCCCACGCCCTGTCCCCGTCTTCATACTACTGCAGTATCACCCCGCGCCCCGGCCCCTACTGCGTGTGGCTGCAGCATCACACCACGCCCCAGCCCCTACTGCCTGTGGCTGAAGCATCATCCCACGCACCGGCCCCTACTGCGTGCGGCTGCAGCATCACCCCACATCCTAGCCCCTACTGCATGCGGCCACGGCATCACCTAGCACCCCGTCCCCTGCTGCACGAGGCTGCAGCATCACCCCATGCCTCAGCCCCTACTGCATGCAGCTGCAGCATCACCCAGCACCCTGTCCCCTTCTTCATACAACTGCAGTATCACCCCGTGCCCCGGCCCCTACTGTGTGCAGTTGCAGCCTCACCCTGGGCCTGGGCCCTACTGCATGCGGCTACAGCATCACCCCGCGCCCCAGCCCCTACTGCATGCGGCCGCAGCATCACCTAGTGCCCCGTCCCCTACTGTGTGCGACTGCAGCATCACCCCATGCCCATCCCCTTCTTCATACTACTGCAGGATCACCCAGCACCCCGACCCCTACTGCGTGCGACTGCAGCATCACCCCGAGTCCCATCTCCTACTGCGTGCGGCTGCAGCATCACCCCGTGCTCTGCCCCTACTGCGTGCGGCTGCAGGATCACCCCATGCCCCATTCTGTACTGGGTGCGGCTGCAGCATCACCCCGTGCCTCATTCCCTACTGCATGCGGCTGCAGCATCACCCCACGCCCCAGCCCCTTCTTCATACTACTGCAGCATCACCCCCAGCCCCGGCCCCTACTGCATGCGGCCCCGGCATCACCTAGTGCCCCATCCCCTACTGCATGAGGCTGCAGTATCAGCCCGTTCCCCGGCCCCTACTGCATGCAGCTGTAGCATCACCCCACGCCCTGTCCCCTTCTTTATACTACTGCAGTTTTACCCCGCACCCCGGCCCCTACTGCACGCGGCTGCAGCATAACCCCACACCCCGGCCCCTACTGCATGCGGCTGCAGCATCGCCCCGGCCCCTACTCCGTGCGGCTGCAGCATCACCCCGCGCCCTGTCCCTTACTGCATGAGGCGGCAGCATCACCCCACACCCCGGCCCCTACTGCGTGCGGCTGCAGCATAACCCCACACCCTGTCCCCTTCTTCATACTACTACAGTATCACCACACGCCCTGGCCCCTTCTGCGTGCGGCTGCAGCATCACCCCACGCCCCGGCCCCTACTGCATGCGACTGCAGCATACCCCGTGCCCCGTCCCCTACTTCATAAGGCTGCAGCATCACCCCGCACCATCCCCTACTGCGTGCGACTGCAGCATCACCCTACATCGCTTCCACTACTGCATGCGGCTGCAGCATCACCCCATGGCCGTCCACTACGACGTGCGGCTGCAGCATCACCCCGCGCCCCTGCCCCTACTGCGTGCGGCTGCAGCAACACCCCGTGCCCCAGCCCCTTGTTCTTACTACTGCAGCATCACCCCTCGCCCCGGCCCCTACTGCATGCAGCCGCGGTATCACCTAGAGCCCCATCCCCTACTGCATGAGGCTGCAGCATCATATCACGCCCCGTCCCCTACTGCGTACTGCTGCAGCATCACTCCGTGCCCGTCCCCTACTGCGTACATCTGCAGCATCACACCGCGCCCCGACCCCTACTGCGTGCTGTTGCAGCATCACCCTGCGCCCCGTCCCCTTCTTCATACTACTGCAGTATCACCCCGCGCCCCAGCCCCTACTGCATACAGCTGCAGCATCACCCCACACCCCGACCCCTACTATGTACAGCTGCAGCATCACCCGCGTCCAACGCCTACTGCGTACAGCAACAGCATCACCCCGTTTCCCATGCCCTACTGCATGCGGCTGCAGCATCACCCTGTTTCCCATCCCCTACTGCATGCAGCATCACCCCGTGCCCCGACCCCTACTGCATGCAGCTGCAGCATCACCCTGTGCCCCATCCCCTACTGCATGCAGCTGCAGTATCACCCCATGCCCCATCCCCTCCTGCATGCGGCTGCAGCATCACCCCATGCCCCATCCCCTCCTGCATGCGGCTGCAGCATCACCCCATGCCCCATCCCCTCCTGCATGCGGCTGCAGCATCACCCAGTGCCCCACCCCCTTCTTCATACTACAGCAGTATCACCCTGTCCCCTACTGCGAGCGGCTGCAGCATCACCCTACGCCCTGTGCCCTACTGCATGAGGCTGCAGCATCACCCCGCACCCTGTCCCCTACTGCGAGCGGCTGCAGCATCACCCTATGCCCTGTGCCCTACTGCGTGCGACTGCAGCATCACCCTACACCGCGTCCACTACTGCGTGCGGCTGCAGCATCACCCCATGCCCGTCCACTACTGCGTGCGGCTGCAGCATCATCCTGCGCCCCGGCCCCCACTGCGTGCCGCTGCAGTATCACCCGCACCCGACCCCTACTGCGTACAGCTGCAGCATCACCCCACACCCCGTCCCCTACTGCATACAGCTGCACCATCACCCCGCGCCCCAACCCCTACTGCGTGCTGTTGCAGCATCACCCCGCGTCCAGGCCTCTTCTTCATACTACTGCGTGCGGCTGCAGTATCACCCGCACCCGACCCCTACTGCGTACAGCTGCATCATCACCCCGCGTCCCATCCCCTACTGCGTGCGGCTGCAGCATCACCCCATGCCCCGACCCCTACTGCACACGGCTGCAGCATCACCGGTGCCCCATCCCCTACTGCGTGCGGCTGCAGCATCACCCCGTGCCCCGTCCCCTTCTTCATACTACTGCAGGATCACCCCGCACCCTGTCCCCTACTGCGTGAGGCTGCAGAATCACCCGTGCCCCAAAATAGACTCAGATCTGAACGCCCCAAGCCGATAATGGCCAGTAATATTCTTTCTAGCACAGTTATAGACCCAAAGTTATTAACTTACTTTATTAAAGAAGGAAATGACCCTAAGAAGAGCTTTGAGTGGGTCTCAATCTCACCGTTCTCTCAGGATAAGATAATAATGTTATGAGCCTCAGTACTAATTGGCTTATGTACAAGGAGTTAACGCTGCCTTAGCGGCACTTTTCCAACGGTTTTGAGGTGAGATTCTTATCGCCGTATGTACAAGCAGTCGCTAACCTCTGTTAGTGGCAGTTTTACTGCGAAAATGTCCATTCTCAAGATCGCCACTTTTGTTAGTGATAATGGCATGCAAGGGAGGGGTTCCCGTGCAAAAGCGGCTGGTAACCCCACTTCGCAATATTTACAAGGGGATTCCTGAAGTTTGGCGCACTGAAAAAACTGCCACGAACTGCAATTAGAGGCAGTTTTTTAAGACCAGAAAATAGCTGGTCTTGAAAATGGAGATAACACGTGGGGCCTCATTTCAGCAGGTTTTGGTGCTGGACAGCGCTGCAAGAAATGTTGCTGCACTGCCCTGCGACAAAACTACAGGGCAGGAATGCGCACCATCAATAAGATAGTGCGTATTCCTGGGCCTCAGTCATGAAAAGCGTTGCAGTGCTGTGACAAGACAGCGTTGCAACACTATTCACTACGCCCTTCTTGCGACACCATGGATGCGCTGTATTCACTGCACAGTGCTCCATGACACAAGTAATGACAGATACGTCTGGAATCCTGACATATCTGTCTGAGCCAAAGTCACGCATTGCTGCAGTCGTGTCACAAGCATGACGCAACTCCAGCAATGCATGGGGCCAGCCTATCCCTTTGGCACTGCGTCACCCTTACGCCTGCCATCAGATTTTCCCTCTTCATGCACTGCTTGAAAACAGTGGGGCGATGCTCTTCCGCCATAGCAGATGAGCCGCCACTGGGGGTGCGTCATCTACAGGTGCCAGGCCTGGGTGACTTGACCCCCGGGCCTCCTCTGCTACGCGTTCCACCTTTTCCTTACCTGAACATTGACACAGTGGCGCAATATGATGCACTCTCTCCAAATCTGTGACTCAGCCAGCAGGAGCCTCAGCCAGGGGGGATTTCACAAGCCTGGGTACAGCAGTCGCCACCAAGTCCGCTGGTGAATCTCCCAATGCAGTTGATGCAGTAGGGCCCCCTTAGGCGTGAAGTTGCAGCGCTCTGGCCACACAAGTTTGGCACAGCTCAGGAGCCTCACCCTCCACAGAGTCTGGCCACCGCAACATCATCCGGCCCGTGATGCCGAGAAGCGCCGCCCGCTGTTGGTAATCCCCTCTGTGCACCCCGGTGTAGTGGTGGATCGTAGTATGCGATGCAAACCTCCCTACGTTGGTGCACAGGAGCGCCTCTACCATACAATGATCCAAGGGGCTCAAGGCGGTCTTCACACACAGGTCAGCAATGTGTCTCCATGCAACGTGCCGGACTTCACCACCAGGTAAGGGCGATCGCCATGCCTCAATGTCTACCGCCACAGCTCATCAACTCCACAGCACCTCCGCATCCCACTTCAGGCTCCAGACGCAGGTCCAGCAAGTCATCCAGGCTCCAGATGCAGGTCCAGCTATGCATACAGGACCCAGGCGCAGGTTCAGCGAGGCATCCAGGCTCCAGACGCAGGTCCAGCGAGGCATTCAGGCTCCAGACGCAGGTCCAGTGGGGTATCCAGGCTCCAGATGCGGACCCAGCGAGGCATCCAGCCTCCAGACGCAGGCCCAGCGAGGCATCCAGGCTCCAGGCGCAGGTCCAGCGAGGCATCCAGGCTCCAGACGCAGGTCCAGTGAGGCATCCAGGCTCCAGACCCAGGTCCAGCGAGGCATCCAGGCTCCAGACGCAGGTCCAGCGAGGCATCCAGGCTGCAGACGCAGGTCCAGCGAGGCATCCAGGCTCCAGACGCAGGTCCAGGGAGGCATCCATGCTCTAATCCTGATCATCCTGGATGTTGGGTGGCTTGAGGGGGTTGTTGATCTGTGCTGCACTTGGCCCTGGCTGCTTCATTCTGCATTCCATTGTTTTTTTTGCCTATTTTCCTATTGGATGTCGACTGATAGGCTATTTTGTCCAATAGAGGCAAAAAAAACTCACGTTGGGCTGACTAACATGTTTTTTTGCCGCTAATGGGGCTTTTGTTTATTTTCGCCTGCTAAAGCAGGAATTCCTATCGCCATCACGCTAATGTAAGCGGCTGTTTTCGCCGCCGATCCCTGAAGCTATCGCCATGTAGCGATGTCTTGTAAATACGTCGCTAACATGGCGATAGTTTTCTGCGGTACATGGCGGTAAGAGAACTGCCGCTAACTAGGGCTTGCGGTAGTTATTGCCAGTCCTTTTACATATGGCCCTAAATTCTTTGAGTTGGCAAAAGGGTAAAGGAAGGTTCTATTACTTTACACCCCTCAGAACTTTCTAATTTGATTTGATTTGATTTATAATTTTATATAGCGCTGAATCACCCCGAGGGGTATCTCTGCGCTAGCATCAGCGAGCTGTCTTGAACTAGAAAAGATATGTCTTCATAAGCTTTCTGAAACGGAAAAGGGGCATTTCCATGCGGAGGTAGAGGGGAAGACTGTTCCAAAACATAGGAGCCAAGTACGAAAAGACCTTACCACCAGAACGGGCTTTCTTTATTCTAGGAACAGAGAGAAGTTTTTTAGATCCTGATCTGAGAGAGGATATAGGATGATACATTCCCAGTTTCCTAGTAAGATAGCGAGGACTAAGTTCGTTTAGAGCCTTAAAAATCATGCAGCCTGTTTTAATTTGCACTCTTTTCCTGACTGGCAGCCAATGTAGTTCATGCAATAAAGGCAGCGAGGGGGTCCCAGCGGGAGAATCGGTTACCAGACGAGCAGCCGTATTTTGAATAACCTGCAATTTGTCCAGTGAGGTGGCATGAGCAGAATGAAGAAGAGCATTGCAATAATCAATCTTGCTCATGAGCAGAGCTTGAATTAGAGTCTTCCTGGTGGAGAGTGGAAGCAGTGGAAAGACTCTTCTGAGTAGACCCAGGATGTGATAGCAAGACCCAATAGTGATATTAACATGGGTTTGCATCGTAAGTTTCTTATCAAGCTTAATGCCTAGATTTTTAGCTACCTCTTTCGGAGCAGGGGCTTTACCCAGCTCCTCAGGCCACCATCTAGGTGACCAACAGATGTCAGCACCTCCGAACAACAGGATCTCAGATTTCTCAGAGTTTAACTGGAGATAGTTAGTTTTCATCCAGGAGGCAATAGCCATCATACCCTGAGAAAAGATGATTTGTATATCGGATCTCGTTTTATCGAAGGTGAGGAGGAGCTGGGTATCGTCTGCGTAGGAAATGGGGTTAAACCCCAGATCCCTCATCAGTTTAGCCAGAGGCGTCACATAGATGTTAAAAAGAGTAGGGCTCAGACATGAGCCCTGCGGGACGCCTCTGGTAACCTGTGTGGGGGCCGATGAAAAAGGACCCATGCCTGAGTACGGTTAGACAAGAAGTTTGACAACCAGCTCAATGCAGATCCGTCAATGCCAAGCTCCAAAAGTCTATGTAGGAGGACTTGATGGGAGATGGTATCAAATGCTGCTGATAGGTCAAGCAGCACCAGGAGTGCCGCTTGACCTTGATCCAGAGCCATTCTGATATTGTCCACTACCTCCACCAATGCAGTTTCAGTGCTATGTTTAGCACGAAAGCCTGACTGAGAGACATCCAGAGCCCTAGAAGACTCGAGAAAAGCAGATAAATGCTTATTGATACATTTTCCTGTGATCTTGCTCTGTAGCGGGAGCAATGAAATTGGGCGATAGTTTGACAATTCCTCAGGGGAGATGTTAGAATTTTTACGGATGGGGATAATTTGGGCGTGTTTCCATCTTTGGGGGAGAGTAGCAGATTGTAAAGAGGCATTGATTATAGAGCAAACTGGGGAGGCCAGCTGGGCCGCAAATCTAGAAGAGATTTTAGCAGGGATAGTATCCAGGGGGGATCCAGATCTGGTACATTCCAAAAGTGATTGCACTTCAGTGGTGGTAAGAGCAGGGAATGTAGTCAGGCGAGGTCCTTTAATAGTGGGGTGTAACACGACCTCTACAGGAATCGGAGCAAAGGTCTTAGAGAGGGTGATGTTTTGATAAATCTTCTCAATTTTTTGTACAAAAAAGGAGGAGATACTATCACATAATGACTGAGAAAACTATCCCTAGTCTGGCAAGATTTAGGGTTCGTAAAATCGTGTACAATTTGAAAAAGCAATCTGGCATTGTTACCTGCCTGCTCCAAAATCTCTGCAATGTGGGATTTACGGGCCACTTTGACATTTTTATGATAGATTACCATAGCTGCTTTGTACATAGTTTTAGCCTGCTCATCATGTGAGCGACGCCAAATCCGCTCCAATTTTTTACAAGCGCTTTTCTCAGCACGTAGGCCAGACGTATACCAGCCAGTAGCAGAGCTTTTGGGTGAGTATCTAAGAGGTTTAAGAGGAATTACTTTATCCAGTAGATTACTAATTCTCAAATCAAAAAGATCGAGCTGTTGATCTACATCCCCTTGCATACTGTTCCAATCCCACTCAGCGAACAGTAGGGACAGATGATTGGCAGTTAATTTATGCCAAGGTCTGTACTGGCGAGTGACACACACAACATGCTAGTTGTCTCCAAGTAAATGTGAATGCTTTCACTTCTAGTGAGAGATGGAAGGGTTTACTGTTCAAGGATGGCCCCCACCTCTCAGAACGGTCCTCCTTCAGAGGCAAAAGGCCTGTTATTTGGTGATAACTTCCTAAGGGGAATTTCTGAGAATCTAAATATATTGAGCTCCATTGACAACGTACAAAAAACAGGTCTTTGGCCAACATGTTTTTACAAGGGCGGCATAACAGGGGATGTTGGACCGTTCCTGGACAATTCGACTTGTGGTCACTCTTCTATCACAGCAGAGGCCAATACTGGTACCGGTACGGCAGTCCTACCTTCTACCCCCATTGAAAGGGTGGTAGATACCAACCGAGAGGATACCCCAGAACTTACATGACCCAACGGTAAGCAAAAACCTTCCCTTCTAATATTGGGGATCAAATCACATAGTTCAACCAATCCTGACTTTGACTATCAACAGATTCTGCAAACAGTCCTTGGTCACTAAACCGAGTTTTACGACTAACCAGTAGAAGTCTTGCTTCCCCAATACATTCATTTTTCTTACAAATACACTGTGCTAGTTGCTCAGGTAATAAAAGATTTTCTGTCAAAAAGTGCCATAGAACTCACCACTTACAATCTGCTGGACTCTTAAGCAATCTTTTTCTAGTAAAAAACATAAATGTAGACCTGTAATCAATCTTGATAATACAATCACTTTGTAATTTATAGACATTTCAAAATGGAGAGATTTCCCCTCCTCAAAGATTGCCGACCCCCTGCTGCCTAGATGTTACACCTAGATTTGAAAGACGAGTATCTTTAAGTGCCTAAATTTCCTCCTCATCGCTAATTCCTACAGTTCAAACGGAAAGAGAACTACCTCCAATATACATCCCTTTGTTTGGGTTATCGTCGGCCAAAGATGTTTAACCAAATTTTGAATCCAGTTGTCACTCACTAACAGTCTTAGGGATTTCTTCTTATTATCTCTCTAGACGATATTCTTATTCTGTCGAAAAACATATATACTTTTACCTTAGGTACAAATTACAATTTAATTCCTGGAACATTTGTGATTTTTTATAAACCAGCCCCATCCTTTCTCGCTCCAGTTCAATCAGCAGAGTTTTGGGGGATCTCAGTTTATTCTCAGTCTTGCATCCTGCAGCTTCCAACTTCAAACCTGCTCTCCATCAAGAGGGAGCTTTCACTCTCCACCCCTGATATCTGTCCATCATCTAGCGCGCAGCGTGGGTCTTCTAAACCCAAGCTTGATTCCCAGGCCGCTTCATCACTGTGCTCTTCAGAGACTAAAAATGTGAAATTCAAGAACAGGTTTAAATTATTCAGATCTAATTTCTTCTAGATTAAGTGCCAAAAGACGAAGCACGTTGGCGTAGAAGACCTGCAAGCATTGAATGGAAGATCAATTTTCAATTCTATCCCAGATCTTCGATTAGATTCCGATGCAAGTTTGTCCGGGTGGGGAGCTCGTTGCTGCCAGTTCCTGACGGATGTATGACGTTACAACGCACACTTTTACAACGCATGCACTTACAACGCATTTTTTACAACGCATAATCCTTTACAACGCATGACATTACAACGCATGACACTACAACGCATTTTTAAAAAATACCTTTACAACGCATTTCCATTACAACGCATACTACCTTTACAACGCATACCATTACAACGCATAATATTAAATTACATTTAAGGTAAGTATTAGATAGTATAGGGGTAAAAATTACTATTCTAACTCCAGGGGGTGCAACAGTAGGGTAAGTGTTGGATAGTATAGGGGTAAAAATTACTATTCTAACTCCAGGGGGTGCATCAGTAGGGTAAGTGTTGGATAGTATAGGGGTAAAAATTACTATTCTAACTCCAGGGGGTGCAACAGTAGGGTAAGTGTTGGATAGTATAGGGGTAAAAATTACTATTCTAACTCCAGGGGGTGCAACAGTAGGGTAAGTGTTGGATAGTATAGGGGTAAAAATTACTATTCTAACTCCAGGGGGTGCATCAGTAGGGTAAGTGTTGGATAGTATAGGGGGAAAAATTACTATTCTAACTCCAGGGGGTGCATCAGTAGGGTAAGTGTTGGATAGTATAGGGGTAAAAAGTACTATTCTAACTCCAGGGGGTGCATCAGTAGGGTAAGTGTTGGATAGTATAGGGGTAAAAATTACTATTCTAACTCCAGGGGGTGCATCAGTAGGGTAAGTGTTGGATAGTATAGGGGTAAAAATTACTATTCTAACTCCAGGGGGTGCATCAGTAGGGTAAGTGTTGGATAGTATAGGGGTAAAAATTACTATTCTAACTCCAGGGGGTGCATCAGTAGGGTAAGTGTTGGATAGTATAGGGGTAAAAATTACTATTCTAACTCCAGGGGGTGCATCAGTAGGGTAAGTGTTGGATAGTATAGGGGTAAAAATTACTATTCTAACTCCAGGGGGTGCATCAGTAGGGTAAGTGTTGGATAGTATAGGGGTAAAAATTACTATTCTAACTCCAGGGGGTGCAACAGTAGGGTAAGTGTTGGATAGTGTAGTGTAATATTATGCGTTGTAATGGTATGCGTTGTAATGGTAGTATGCGTTGTAATGGAATGCGTTGTAAAGGTAGTTTTTAAAAATGCGTTGTAGTTTCATGCGTTGTAATGTCATGCGTTGTAATGGATTATGCGTTGTAAAAAATGCGTTGTAAAGGTAGTGCGTTGTAAAAGTTGCGTTGTAAAGGTTGTTCCCCATTCCTGACTGGCGGCATAAGGTCACAGAAGGAGTTCTTTATGCACATAAATCATTCAGAACTGCTTTCAGGCTCCTCGGCGTTTCAGACCTTAGCAGAGAATCACGTCCAAAGTTCAGTCCTTCTCAGAATGACCAGTCTCACTGCAGAGAGATACATCAGTCGCCCTGAAGGCATGCGGACCACATTCAGAGCCAATCTAACAAAACTGTTTTGAGAATTTTGCCTCCAACACCACATCTCGTGACAGTAGAATACACTTCCGGTTAACTGAACACGGTGGCAGATTGGTGTCTGGACAAAAGAAACAGTTTGGTAATCTTGCGTTTCATCCTCATGCAAGGCGGAACATCGACATTTACGAAGCATGTTTATTTTTGGTTGTCAGTAGAATAGGAAATTTTTTCCAACATAACCTTGATTTTTGACACATGATGTACACGATTGGCAATGATTTTAAAATGATTAAAGTTGCTTAGAAATGTTTTAAAATTGCCACATGTATTTAGTATCCGATACTTTCTCCAAGTTACTGCATAACGGGAGCAGTAGTTTTTGAGGAGGCTCGGGAGTTTAGAAAGTGGCGCAGGTGATAATCATGTGGAGATTAGGTGGCAGGAGTGAAAAAGGTTTAAAAACAGGCGGGCGCAAAAGAAAATGGAGAATATTTCGGGATGGTGAACAAAGGAAGTTCGTTTGTTAGCAGGTACTTACATAGCCTGCACTGGCTCCCCATTAAAGAGCGAGTGGAATTTAAGAGCCTATGCACGGCTCATAAGGCAATTTACGGCCAGGCTCCAGCCTACATTGCAGATCGTTTGGTTGTGTACAGTCCAGTGAGAACACTCAGATCTTCAGATTCTCAGCTACTGGTCTGCCCCCGCTACAAATTAGTAACTAAGGGAGGCAGAGCCTTCTCTGTGTTAGTCCCTCAGCTATGGAACACGCTGCCTGAGATGCTGCGCCGGGAAGGGAACCTCCTGCGGTTTAGGAAGATGCTAAAAACACTGTTGTTTAGAAGGACTCTGAGTGTTAGTTAGACCTGGGAGCGTCTTTCTTGCAATGTCTGCCAAGCTTATTGTTGTGACTAGAGATTTCGAGCGCCTAGAGACCTGCAGGTGATTGGGCGCGATATAAATCCAAAATAACAATAACAATAACAATACGTGAGGAAAGCATGTAAGGAAGTGGGGAGGAGTGAATAAAGGGAAGTGTGAAGAGGGACGTGTTGATGGGAGGAGGTGAAAGGGAAAGTTTTTGTTGGTAGAAAGCTGATGGAGAAGGATGTGATGTGAGTAGTTAAAAGTGTTTAATAACAGGCGGGAGCAAAAGAAAAAATGAGGGGAACTTTCTGAGATGGTTAGCGGAGATTAGATGGGAGGAGTGAAAAGTGCTCAAACCAGGAGGCTGACATCACCAAGACAAGTAAGGAAACGGAGTGTAGTGGGCAAAGGGAAGTTTGAAGAGGAACGTCCTGATGGGTGGAGAGGAAAAGGAAGGTTTTGTTGGGTGAAAGCTGAAGGGAAGGACGGGATTGGAAGTACAAGTAGGGGGAAATATAGTATTGTATCACTGTGCGATATTCATTTTTTATAATGCTAATGGTCAAGTAAAGAGACCGAGCCGAGGACCCAGGCACTGAAGGGAGGATAGTATTGAGTAACGTTTATAATACATTTAAAAGGTTATGAACAGTTGAGTTTGTGACATGAAGAAAAACCTGTAAAAATTAGATGTATGTGTACACATTGGTGGTATGGAATTTTAATTATTGAACAATTGTTATGTACAGTTTCCCCTGACGAAGGACCCCTTAAGGCCCGAAAAGCATTGGGTTTGAATAAACTGCTATCAATGAATTTGGCTTATGTCGTGTTCTTGATGAGAGGTACGGATGGCCCAACAGGAGCATTCGAAATCTGGAAAAATGCCACAATACCGTGCATGCGGATCGAAAAGTTCATGAATATAAGAGCGGTGAAAAAAATGGAATAAAGAAACGATGGAAAAGAAACTGATCTAGTAGTGAAGATAATATGAAAATGTACTGCAAATGCAATTGGCTGTGCCAGCTGTCAGGGGCAGAAAAAGTCCCAAGTGCTGCAGATTGGTGTCTCCGACATCTCAACCAGCGAGAAGTCAACGTTCCAGTCTTCCCAAAAATTCAAGCAATCCGGGGTCCGTTCAGAGTGGCCTCTCGGCGTCCAGACTCAAATTCCATCTTCCTCAGTTTTACAGCTAAGGCCAGATCCGCTGGTGTCGGCCTCGGATGAATTTCTCCAACCGTGGAAACAGCACCAGCTTCACACATTTCATTGATTCCTAATGATGTTCCAGTGTCCCTCCGAAATCAGATGAAAACTATCTACAGGGATCATAGTTACTCCTTTTTGGCAGTCTCAAATTTGATGTATCAGTCCAACATATTACAAATGTCCCCAGACTCCCATTCTCCTATTCAGTCTTCAACATCTATAGACCCATGCAGGTCAATACCACAGTCTCATTCTTTCTGGTGATCTCCGACTCATTGCTCAGAAAGTCTCATTAGTCACTGGTCGGTCTCTGGACTTACGTCAGAAATTATCAATTTCATTGGCAAAGACTGGGCCTCGCGAACTTTCAAGGTTTACAGAACAGCCTGGGCTCAACGGGCTCGAAGGCCTAAATGATCTCAATGGTCGCTATGATCTCAGTGTCCTCAATGGTTTCAATGGTCTCAATAGTCTCAGTGGTCTCAATTATCTCAATGGTGTCAACGGTATCAATGGTCTTAATGGTCGCCATGGTTTCAATGGTCGCAATGACCTCAATGGTCTCAATGGTTGCAATGGTCTCAATGGTCATAATGGTCTCAATGGTTGTAATGGTCACATTGGACTCAATGGTCTCAATGCCAGTCTCAATGGTTAAAATAGTTTCAACGGTCTCAATGGTCCCAATTATCTCAATGGTGTCAATGGTATCAATGGTCGCCATGGTTTCAATGGTCGCAATGACCTCAATGGTCTCAATGGTTGCAATGGTCTCAATGTTCATAGTGGTCTCAATGGTTGCAATGGTTGCATTGGACTCAATGGTCTCAATGCCAGTCTCAATGGTTAAAATAGTTTCGATGGTCTCAATGGTTGTAATGGTATCAATGGTCTCAATGGTCTTAATGGTCTCAGTGGTCTCAATGATCGCAATGGCCTCAATGGTCTCAATGGTTAGTATTGTCTCAATGGTCTCAGTGGTCTCAGTGGTCTCAATGATCTCAATAGTCTGGAAGGTCTCAGTGGTCTCAATGGTCTCAATAGTTGCAATGGTTACAATGGTCTCATTGGTCTCAGTAGTGTCTGTGGTCTCAATTGTTGGAATTGTCTCAATGGTCTCAATGATCTTTATGGTATCAATGGTCTCAATGGTCTCAGTAGTCTCAGTGGTCTCAATTATCTCAATGGTCTCAATGGTCTTAAGGGTCACCATGGTTTCAATGGTCACAGTGACCTCAATGGTCTGAATGGTTGCAATGGTCTCAATGGTCGTAATGGTCTCAATGGTTGCAATGGTCTCAATGGTCTCAATGGTTTCAATGGTCTCAAAGGTTGCAATGACCACAATGGTCTCAATGGTCTCAATGCCGGTCTCAATAGATAAAATAGTTTCAACGGTCTCAATGGTTGCAATGGTCTCAATGGTCTCAATGGTCTTAATGGTCTCAGTGGTCTCAATGGTCTCAATAGTCTCAGTGGTCTCAATGGTATCAATGGTCTCAATGGTCTTAATGGTAGCCATGGTTTCAATGGTCGCAATGACCTCAATGTTCTCAATGGTTGCAATGGTCTCAATGGTCGTAATGGTCTCAATGGTTGCAATGGTCGCATTGGACTCAATGGTCTCAATGCCACTCTCAATGGTTAAAATAGTTTCAACTGTCTCAATGGTTGTAATGGTATCAATGGTCTCAATGGTCTCAATGGTCTCAGTGGTCTCAATGGTCGCAATGGCCTCAATGGTCTCATTGGTCTCAATGATCTCAATGGTATCAATGGTCTCAATAGTCTCAGTGGTCTCAATTATCTGAATGGTGTCAATGGTGTCAATGGTCTCAATGGTCTTAATGGTCGCCATGATCTCAATGGTCTCAATGGCCTCAATGGTCTCAATGGTATCAAAGGTCGCAATGGTCTCAGTGCCGGTCTCAATGGTTAAAATAGTTTGCAATGGTCTCAATGATCTCAATGGTCTCAATAGTCTCAGTGGTCTCAATGATCTCAATGGTCTCAGTCAATGGTCTCAATGGTCTTAATGGTCTCCATGGTCTCAATGGTCTCAATAGTCTCAATGGTCTCAATGAGCTCAATGGTCTCAATGGTCTCAATGCTCGCCATGGTCTCAATGCTCACAAAGGTCTCAATGGTCTCAATGGTCGCAATGGCCTCAATGGCCTCAATGGTTGCAGTGGTCTCAAGGGTCGCAATGGCCTCAATGGTCTCATTGGTCTCAATGATCTCAATGGTATCAATGGTCTCAATGGTCTCAATAGTCTCAGTGGTCCCAATTATCTCAATGGTGTCAATGGTATTAATGGTCGCCATGGTTTCAATGGTCGCAATGACCTCAATGGTCTCAATGGTTGCAATGGTCTCAATGGTCATAGTGGTCTCAATGGTTGCAATGGTTGCATTGGACTCAATGGTCTCAATGCCAGTCTCAATGGTTAAAATAGTTTCAATGGCCTCAATGGTTGTAATGGTATCAATGGTCTCAATGGTATTAATGGTCTCAGTGGTCTCAATGATCGCAATGGCCTCAATGGTCTCAATGGTCTCAATGGTTAGTATTGTCTCAATGGTCTCAGTGGTCTCAGTGGTCTCAAGGATCTCAATAGTCTGGAAGGTCTCAGTGGTCTCAATGGTCTCAATGGTTGCAATGGTTACAATGGTCTCATTGGTCTCAGTAGTGTCTGTGGTCTCAATTGTTGGAATTGTCTCAATGGTCTCAATGATCTCTATGGTATCAATGGTCTCAATGGTCTCAGTAGTCTCAGTGGTCTCCATTATCTCAATGGTCTCAATGGTCTTAATGGTCACCATGGTTTCAATGGTCACAGTGACCTCAATGGTCTGAATGGTTGCAATGGTCTCAATGGTCGTAATGGTCTCAATGGTTGCAATGGTCTCAATGGTCTCAATGGTTTCAATGGTCTCAAAGGTTGCAATGGCCACAATGATCTCAATGGTCTCAATGCCGGTCTCAATGGATAAAATAGTTTCAACGGTCTCAATGGTTGCAATGGTCTCAATGGTCTTAATGGTCTCAGTGGTCTCAATGGTCTCAATAGTCTCAGTGGTCTCAATGGTATCAATGGTCTCAATGGTCTTAATGGTAGCCATGGTTTCAATGGTCGCAATGACCTCAATGTTCTCAATGGTTGCAATGGTCTCAATGGTCGTAATGGTCTCAATGGTTGCAATGGTCGCATTGGACTCAATGGTCTCAATGCCAGTCTCAATGGTTAAAATAGTTTCAACGGTCTCAATGGTTGTAATGGTATCAATGGTCTCAATGGTCTCAGTGGTCTCAATGATCGCAATGGCCTCCATGGTCTCAATGGTCTCAATGGTTAGTATTGGCTCAATGGTCTCAGTGGTCTCAATGATCTCAATAGTCTGAAAGGTCTCAGTGGTCTCAATGGTTTCAATGGTTGCAATGGTTACAATGGTCTCATTGGTCTCAGTAGTCTCCGTGGTCTCAATTGTTGGAATTGTCTCAATGGTCTCAATGGTATCAATGGTATCAATGGTCTCAATGGTCTCAGTGGTCTTAATTATCTCAATGGTCTCAATGGTCTTAATGGTCACCATGGTGTAAGTGGTCACAATGGCCTCAATTGTCTAAATGGTTGCAATGTTCTCAATGGTTGCAATGGTATCAATGGTCTCAATGGTCTTAATGGTCTCAGTGGTCTCAATTATCTCAATGGTCTCAATGGTCTCAATGGTCTTAATGGTCACCATGGTTTCAATGGTCACAATGGCCTCAATGGTCTGAATGGTTGCAATGGTCTCAATGGTCTCAATGGTCTCAATGGTTGCAATGGTCGCAATGGTCTCAATGGTCTCAATGCCGGTCTCAATGGGTAAAATAGTTTCAACTGTCTCAATGGTTGCAATGGTATCAATGGTCTCAATGGTCTTAATGGTCTCAGTGGTCTCAATGGTCGCAATGGCCTCAATGGTCTCAATGCTCTCAATGGTTAGTATTGTCTCAATGGCCTCAATGGTCTCAGTGGCCTCAATGATCTCAATAGTCTCAGTGGTCTCAATGGCCTCAACGGTCGTAATGGTCTCAATAATTAAAATATTCTCAATGGTCTCAATGGCCTCAGTGGTCTCAATGCTCTCAATGGTCTTAATGGTCTTAGTGGTCTCAATGGTTGAAATAATTGACATTGTTATTCGGCGGTCGTATTGTAAACCTAACATGTTGTTCGGTAAGCCTCCGACGAGCGGTCAGAGACTTACCGACCAACATCCAAATTAGGCCCTTTGTATGTGTGCTGCACCTTACAGCATATATACAAAGGGGAAAAGGTTTAACGTTAATCTATGCATAGTATTTTTTATTGGAAGGCTACCCCACCAGTACAAAACCTATGCTAGACTCACGCAGACAGCCTTGTACCATGGCGCAAAGGTGTCTCCATGGCGCACAGCAGTTAATTTCAGCGCTGGCGCTAGGGAAAGGGAGGAGAGAGCCATATCTCTGTAGATATAGCGCTCTCCTCCTCTCTCCGTTTCACACAGCGCAGCATTTGCGGATCCTACACTGTGTTGCGTGAGTGAGTGATATATCTACCCCTGAATGTATAGTGCTTAAACGGTGAGGCGCTATATTGATGTGAACATCCGCTTCTCTGAATAATGTCACCCTCATGAAAGTGAGTGCACAGCTGGGCAGACTGATTTCTCTGCTATTTGTCGTCATCTCAGGACACTCCGGGTCCCAGATCGAGGCAGTGAGGGGTCGATGCCTCACAAAGTGCTACAATACAGCTCCAAGTGCTAGAATCTGTCGGCGCTTTGTTCTAGCTTCCCCATAGCCATGGGTTCAAGGAATGTCTTATTAACGGGTCACCCCCTTTGAGTCTAAAGAACTCAGGGGCATATTAGCAAGGGCAATATCGCCGCTTTGGTGGGACCTTTCACCTGCTAAAGCAGCGATAATTCTATCGCCCTATCAGCAAGCTGTCGCTAACAGCAGTTAGCGACAGCTTTCTGACGAAAGTGACCGGTTTGGGTGCCGCTTTGCATGTCAGCGATATTTATCGCTAATGACATGCAAAGTAGGCGTTCCCGACCAACAGACCTGGTAAACAGCCACTAACAGGCCTATCGCCTATTAGCAAGGAGGCCCTGGCCACGGTTAGCGACGTGAAAAGTCGCGCTAATCGGGGTCATCGACGTTCTTTTAACACCTGCTATTTTCCTGACTTAACCATACCTGACATGGGGGGTGGATTATGCTGATACGACCACAGGGTCGTATCAGCAAGGTTTTCCCCCTTCCCCATGCAACATCGCTGGTTTTGTCGCAATGTTGGCCCTTCCCTTCGCTATCGCTGGAATATTTATCGCCATAGCCCTAATTGTTGCTAATACAGCATTAGCGTGGCGATATATTCCAGCAATAGCAATAGAGATAAAAAAATTTGCGCTGGGCGCGTTCTGCGATATTTATCGCAGTTTGTTGCGAATATGGCCCTCACTCTCCTAGAGCAAACTGAGGGGCATATCATCAAGGGCAATATCGCCGCTTTAGCGGCACTTTTGCCGCTAAAGCGGTGATATTTTTATCGCCATATCAGCAAGCTGTCCCTAACAGCTGTTAGCGACAGTTCACTGGCAATATCGCCCCTTGTCAGCATGCCTCCCATGGCATCGCTAATGAGATGCAAAGGAGGCGTGCCTGACAAGACTCCCTTGGAAAAATATCGCTAACCCAGCTCCGTCATACTGACAAGGAGGGT
Source organism: Triturus cristatus (assembly GCF_964204655.1). Taxonomy (NCBI): domain Eukaryota; kingdom Metazoa; phylum Chordata; class Amphibia; order Caudata; family Salamandridae; genus Triturus; species Triturus cristatus. Next base: position 1,155,195,372 of record NC_140594.1, read on the forward strand.
TAGCGGTATTTAAAATCACGATAAGTATGCCTTAACGCAGGAATTTAACGTCTGTTAAATTCCTGACTAAAGCTTACCTAACATGGGGGTGGATTGCTAATCCATGGTGGATTGTGTGGCTAGAACCACAGGCCCGATCATCTAGGATATCGCCGTTTTCCACCATGGAAAACGGTGATATCCCCACTATCTCTGGAATTTTTATCGCCTTGGCGATGCACGTTGTTGATAACGCGCCAACCGGGCGATAAATTCGAGAGATAGCAGGCGATAAATATGTAAGCACTAAGCGCGCTTTGCGATATTTATCGCCGGTCCTTGATAATATGTCCCCGAGATCCCACCCAAACTGGGAAGGGGGGTTGCTGGCACTGTTTTTCTGTAAAATATAGCTCTTGCATAACTGTTTTTGGAGTTAAACAAGGCTGTATAAGATTTATGGATTGTTCTAAAAGTTATGAGGGCATATCAACAAGGCGGCACTATAAAACTATCGCTGTTTACCAGCCAGGACAGAAGGTGAGGGTGTTGGAACCTGTGGCCACAGCAGCCCTCCAGGACAAATGGAGTGGCCCCCATACAATTGTTGAACAGAAAGGGGAGGTTACCTACTTGATAGACCTTGGAACCCCTAGGGTACTTCATGTCAACAGCCTTAAACCATATGTTGACAGGGCAGACATGGGCTTGCTCATGGCTACTGATGAAGGACAGGAGGAAGAGATTGACCCACTCCCTGACCTGCTTTCTCAGAACCCTGATGATGGGTCAGTTGATGGTGTAGCCTTGGCAGGCAGCCTCACTGCCCAGCAACAAACTGACTGCAGAAACCTTCTCAGCCAGTTTAGACATATGTTTTCTCTGACTCCAAGTCAAACCACCTGGTGCACTCATGAAGTGGACACTGGGGACAGTCTACCTGTGAAAAATAAGATCTACAGGCAACCTGACCATGTCAGGGACTGTATAAGTACAGAAGTCCAAAAGATGTTGGATTTGGGTGTGATTGAACCCTCAGTTAGCCATTGGGATAGTCCAGTAGTCCTGGTACCTAAACCTCACACCAGTGGTGGGAAAAGAGAGATGAGGTTTTGTGTAGACTACAGGGGTCTCAATGCAGTCACTAGGACCGATGCCCATCCCATCCCCAGGGCAGATGAGCTTATAGATACTTTTGCCTCAGCCAAGTTTCTAAGCACATTTGACCTGACAGCTGGCTACTGGCAGATCTGACTAGCTGATGATGCAAAGCCAAAGACAGCATTTTCTACCCCTAGTGGGCACTATCAGTTTGTGGTAATGCCCTTTGGTTTGAAGAATGCACCTGCCACTTTCCAAAGGTTGGTGAATACAGTTCTCACAGGTCTGGAAGCCTTTAGTGCAGCATATCTAGATGATATTGCTGTCTTTAGCTCCACCTGGGAGGATCACCTGGTTCACCTAAGGAATGTGTTGGAGGCCCTGCAAAAACCAGGCCTAAATATCAAGGCTAGTAAGTGCCAGATAGGGCAGAGTCAGGTTGTGTACCTGGGCCACCTTGTAGGTGGAGGCCAGGTTCAACCATTGCAGAGCAAAATCCAGACCATAATGGAAAGGACTGCTCCAACTACCCAGACTCAGGTGAGAGCCTTCTTAGGCCTGACTGGGTACTTTAGGATATTTGTCAAGGAGTATGGATCAATAGTGACACCCCTGAATGACTTAACTTCTAAAAAGATGCCCACAAGGGTTCAGTGGACAGCTAGCTGCGAAAAGGCATTTGATGAACTGAAGCAGGCCATGTGCACTGCTCCCATTCTACAGAGTCCTGACTACTCCAATAAGTTAATTGTCCAAACAGATGCATCTGAATTGGGGGTAGGGGCTGTACTGTCACAATTGAATGATGAAGGTCAGGATCAGCCAGTAGCTTTCATAAGCAGAAGGCTGACCCCTAGAGAGAAACGTTGGTCAGCCATTGAGAGGGAGGCCTTTGCTGTGGTTTGGGCTCTGAAGAAGTTGAAGCCATACTTGTTTTGTACTCACTTCCTTGTTCAGACAGACCATAAGCCCCTCTTATGGCTAAAACAAATGAAGGGTGAAAACCCCAAACTGCTTAGGTGGTCCATTTGCCTACAGGGGATGGACTTTACAGTGGAACATAGACCTGGGAGTAACCATGCCGTTTGGGGGGGGGGGGGGGGGTTGTGTACGAGAGTAGGATCTGCTTCACATGGGTACCCCCACTTTTTTCTGGTGTTCCACTGTTTTTCGACCTTAGTCTGGCTGTGGCCCTGCTAATCAGGACCCCAGTCTAGCTGCTTCCTCTCTAAAATGGTTTGCATGTACATTAGGTACATATCTAATTGGATTCTGGAGTGCCTTATAAGCCCAAAGTATATGGTATACTATGTACCTAGGGCATAGGTACCTCAGAGGCCTACCAGGGGCTGAAGCATGTTTTATGCCACCCCTGGGAAGCACTCCAAAATGGCATCACAGGTCTGCTACTGCAGCCTGGGTAAGGGTGTGCTTGCACTCCTTACAGTGGTATAGGCTACCTATATCACTACCTTTGCACACACATATAAAACCTATAAGTCACTCCTATGGCAGGCCTTAACAATCCTGAAGGCAGAGTGCTTGGTTTTTATGTGAGAGGGTGCCCCTGCATGAGCAGAGCCCCTCTGCAGCGTTCGGAGTACCTCCTCTGAAGCTGTTTGTGGTGCAGCCTGACCATATACTCTTAAGTGCATTATAACCTTGCGGTAAATGCTAACTTTGGGATGGCTGCACGGAAACATGTTGTGTTTGGTGTCAAACGCTTTGGAGTACTACCCCCCTCACCAGTTCTGGTGGCGGGGGTAGCATTCCACCCTTCTAGAGGGAGACACATGTTCACATTGGTCTACCCGGTAGGACTTACTACAGCCCTGGCATCACAAAATGGATGCCTCTGCCACAGACACGGGTCTGGCCTCCTGCTGCTGACCGAAACTCTGGCATGGGAGGCCTGGACAATAGGTTTCCTGTCCCAGGAAAGTGTAACCACCTCCCCAGACAGGCAGATGTGTATTGGGGCTGGGCGGGAGCACTCTCCGGTGCTTTGAAGTCCTGCACTGTGGGCACACTTGGTGCCCCTGTGCATAGCCCAGTTAAAACCGGTTGCGCGAAACTGGACAAAGGAAATGGGTGTAACCACCCCTCTTGTCCAACCCCCAAACTTCGTATAAGTACGGGAACCCAGTCCTTGCGAATTTAGATTACCCTGGACGAAACTCTGCAACATATATCCCGGATCTTCGACTTTCTATTTCAACTAGAAGATGGAAGAAAACTCCCTTGGGGTCAAGGAGTGACTCCCCTGCTTGGCAGGCACCAAAGAAGTAACTGTTTGGTCTGCAATTCCGAAGCTCCCGTTGGACGCCGAAGTCTCTGCATCACCAGAGGTGGCTTTCCTGACTTCCACGAGGCTACCCTGAGTCCACAGTAAAGCTGAGGCCCGTGGCTATCGTGGGTGACGAGGAACCGTGACCCCGGGGCACCGCGTACTATTGCTAGTACATCGACTTCCTGCTTTTCCTTAAAGTTCTGCTTTGGGCTCCGAGTAGCCCCAGCCTTGAGCAAAGACTGCATCGAAGATCTCTGGCCTCCACTCCACGAGTGACCAGTGGGCCAGGTTCCAGTGTGACTGGTCGAGGCTCCTTCGCGATCGCTAGCCTGTTGGCTAGTGGGTCCCCACGAAGGCAGCTCCTCTTCTGCTTGGGCTTTCCTGGTTGCTCGAAACGTTCCCTGACTTACCCTTGCAGAGTGAGTACCTCAGACCTTGCTGGTCTGCACCGACGTCCTTCTTCTCTTTCCACGAGACTTGCCGTTGCCGGTCGCCGACACCGCAGCACTCAACAGACTTTGTGGGACAGCTCGAATCCGTCTCGTGGACTTCATCGACACCTGCTGGACCTTGTGGCTGAAGAGTCAAGACACCCATCAACTCACCTGAAGCACCCAACATCTGTGGGCATTGGTCCATTCTGCCCTAGGTCACTGGCAAGTGACCCAGACTCTGTCCCCTCTGCTTTCAGGTTCCTTCCATCCTCGATCCAGGCTTGGATCTCTTCGGACACTTCTCATCTTCACGACAGCAGCAGTTCTTCGCCAGATTCCATTGTAATCGACGACGCGACCCGACAACAAAAGACACCTATGCACCCGGCTTCCCTGGGTGAGCTAACTCGAGTACTACGGTGCTCTCGTGGGTGCTAGCCCTAGAACTTCTTAAGTCCAAAAGGGTTTGGTCCTGACTCGATTCTAAGTGTCCCTAATCTTTACATTTCCAACCGCGACATTGTCCATAGAAGCTAACGGGAACCCGCATTTGTGTTTACACACTGCACACAGTCCCCGTGGGTCCCCTGTGTCACTACCTTGGGTGGTTCCTTCTGGTCCCAGCGATTCTACAGGCTCCAGACCTTGTGTCTATCCCAGTCGTGGTTCTTATACCACTTTTTGGTATATGGTTTGGTACACCCCAAGGGCCCAAACGTGTATTTGTGCTATTACTGGTGATTGCTATCTTGTAAACTAAGTACTTCGAACTCCAGTCTCATAAAGACTAGAGGGGTGTGTTTCATCTACTGTTGATTGCTAACTTGTACATTACGTACTACGAACTCCAGTCTCATAAAGAGACTAGGGGGTGTGTTCTATCTTAAATACATATATTTTGAATATATACCTGGTGTGGTTGTCCTTTCATTTGATCATTCAAGAGATTATAGACTGGTAAAACAAGCTGCTTTACATTCCTTCAAGACTTAGCCTGAAGGCGGCTCTCCATAGCTACCACTAGGATAGCTTTCAATAAAGGTTGTCTTTAACCAATCACCATAAGGGGTTGTTTGGACTGATAGAAAGTGTCCACTAGAACTAGTGGACAGCATATATCAGGCCAACTTCTCACATGAATCAATGATTTTTGATAGTATGTGTCTATTCCTATCAACTGCTTCATTGTGTTTCTTTATTGTTTTGCGGTACGCTTCGCTTATGTGGGCTTCAATCGGTGTGTCTCCCAACATTCTCAGTCTCGTCAGGTTTTCCATATGTGTTTCCAGCGATAATCTCACGTTAGGCAGTTAGCGTGAGGATTTTTATCGCTTTTGAGATAAGCGTTGCTAATAGCACGCTATCTCAGCGATAAAAATCCACGTTAGCCGGCGATACTTATGCTAGCGCTAAGTGCGCTTAGCGATAATTATCGCCGGTTGTTGCTGATATGCCCCTAAGAGCGCTAACAAATCAGTGAGAGCAAGCAACGTATCAGTAAGAGCACTAACACATCAGTGAGAGAGAGAACACATTACACTGAGAGCGAAAACACATCACAGTGAAAGTCAGAACACATGACTGAGAGAGAGAACCCATCACCCTCAAAGTGAGAACACATGACTGAGAGTGATAACACATCACTGAGAGAGGGAACACATCACTGTGAGAGCGAGAACAATCACTGAGAGAGAGAACACATCACAATGAGAGCGAGAACAATCACTGAGAGAGAGAACACATCACTGTGAGAGAGAACGCATCACACTGAAAGTGAGAACACATGACTGAGAGAACACATCACACTGAAAGTGAGAACACACCACTGAGAGGAACAACACATCACACTGAAAGTGAGAACACACCACTGAGAGAGAGAACACATCATACTGAAAGTGAGACCACATTACTGAGAGAACACATCACACTGAAAGTGAGAACACACCACTGAGAGAGAGAACACATCACACTGAAAGTGAGAACAAACTACTGAGAGAGAGAACACATCACAATGAGAGCGAGAACAATCACTGAGAGAGAGAACACATCACACTGAAAGTGAGAACACACCACTGAGAGCAAAGACACATCACAGTGAAAGTCAGAACACATGACTGAGAGAGAGAACCCATCACCCTCAAAGTGAGAACACATGACTGAGAGAGGGAACACATCACTGTGAGAGAGAACACATCACTGTGAGAGCGAGAACAATCACTGAGAGAGAGAACACATCACACTGAGAGCGAGAACAATCACTGAGAGTGAGAACACATCACTGTGAGAGAGAATGCATCACACTGAAAGTGAGAACACACCACTGAGAGAGAGAACACATCACACTGAAAGTGAGACCACATTACTGAGAGAACACATCACACTGAAAGTGAGAACACATGACAGAGAGAGAGAACCCATCACTGAGAGAGGGAACACATCACTGTGAGAGAGTACGCATCACACTGAAAGTGAGAACACACCACTGAGAGAGAGAACACATCACACTGAAAGTGAGAACACACCACTGAGAGAGAGAACACATCACACTGAAAGTGAGACCACATTACTGAGAGAACACATCACACTGAAAGTGAGAACACATCACTGAGAGAGAGAACACATCACAATGAGAGCGAGAACAATCACTGAGAGAGAGAACGCATCACACTGAAAGTGAGAACACATCACTGAGAGAGAGAACACATCACACTGAAAGTGAGAACACACCACTGAGAGAGAGAACACATCACACTGAAAGTGAGAACACACCACTGAGAGGAACAACACATCACACTGAAAGTGAGAACACACCACTGAGAGAGAGAACACATCATACTGAAAGTGAGACCACATTACTGAGAGAACACATCACACTGAAAGTGAGAACACACCACTGAGAGAGAGAACACATCACACTGAAAGTGAGAACAAACTACTGAGAGAGAGAACACATCACAATGAGAGCGAGAACAATCACTGAGAGAGAGAACACATCACACTGAAAGTGAGAACACACCACTGAGAGCGAAAACACATCACAGTGAAAGTCAGAACACATGACTGAGAGAGAGAACCCATCACCCTCAAAGTGAGAACACATGACTGAGAGAGGGAACACATCACTGTGAGAGAGAACACATCACTGTGAGAGCGAGAACAATCACTGAGAGAGAACATATCACACTGAGAGCGAGAACAATCACTGAGAGTGAGAACACATCACTGTGAGAGAGAATGCATCACACTGAAAGTGAGAACACACCACTGAGAGAGAGAACACATCACACTGAAAGTGAGACCACATGACAGAGAGAGAGAACCCATCACTGAGAGAGGGAACACATCACTGTGAGAGAGAACGCATCACACTGAAAGTGAGAACACACCACTGAGAGAGAGAACACATCACACTGAAAGTGAGAACACACCACTGAGAGAGAGAACACATCACACTGAAAGTGAGACCACATTACTGAGAGAACACATCACACTGAAAGTGAGAACACATCACTGAGAGAGAGAACACATCACAATGAGAGCGAGAACAATCACTGAGAGAGAGAACGCATCACACTGAAAGTGAGAACACACCACTGAGAGAGAGAACGCATCACACTGAAAGTGAGAACACACCACTGAGAGAGAGAACACATCACACTGAAAGTGAGAACACACCACTGAGAGGAACAACACATCACACTGAAAGTGAGAACACACCACTGAGAGAGAGAACACATCACACTGAAAGTGAGAACACACCACTGAGAGAGAGAACACATCACACTGAAAGTGAGAACACACCACTGAGAGGAACAACACATCACACTGAAAGTGAGAACACACCACTGAGAGAGAGAACACATCATACTGAAAGTGAGACCACATTACTGAGAGAACACATCACACTGAAAGTGAGAACACACCACTGAGAGAGAGAACACATCACACTGAAAGTGAGAACAAACTACTGAGAGAGAGAACACATCACAATGAGAGCGAGAACAATCACTGAGAGAGAGAACACATCACACTGAAAGTGAGAACACACCACTGAGAGCGAAAACACATCACAGTGAAAGTCAGAACACATGACTGAGAGAGAGAACCCATCACCCTCAAAGTGAGAACACATGACTGAGAGAGGGAACACATCACTGTGAGAGAGAACACATCACTGTGAGAGTGAGAACAATCACTGAGAGAGAACATATCACACTGAGAGCGAGAACAATCACTGAGAGTGAGAACACATCACTGTGAGAGAGAATGCATCACACTGAAAGTGAGAACACACCACTGAGAGAGAGAACACATCACACTGAAAGTGAGACCACATGACAGAGAGAGAGAACCCATCACTAAGAGAGGGAACACATCACTGTGAGAGAGAACGCATCACACTGAAAGTGAGAACACACCACTGAGAGAGAGAACACATCACACTGAAAGTGAGAACACACCACTGAGAGAGAGAACACATCACACTGAAAGTGAGACCACATTACTGAGAGAACACATCACACTGAAAGTGAGAACACATCACTGAGAGAGAGAACACATCACAATGAGAGCGAGAACAATCACTGAGAGAGAGAACGCATCACACTGAAAGTGAGAACACATCACTGAGAGAGAGAACACATCACACTGAAAGTGAGAACACACCACTGAGAGAGAGAACACATCACACTGAAAGTGAGAACACACCACTGAGAGCGAAAACACATCACAGTGAAAGTCAGAACACATGACTGAGAGAGAGAACCCATCACTGAGAGAGGGAACACATCACTGTGAGAGAGAACGCATCACACTGAAAGTGAGAACACACCACTGAGAGAGAGAACACATCACACTGAAAGTGAGAACACACCACTGAGAGAGAGAACACATCACACTGAAAGTGAGACCACATTACTGAGAGAACACATCACACTGAAAGTGAGAACACATCACTGAGAGAGAGAACACATCACACTGAAAGTGAGAACACACCACTGAGAGGAACAACACATCACACTGAAAGTGAGAACACACCACTGAGAGAGAGAACACATCATACTGAAAGTGAGACCACATTACTGAGAGAACACATCACACTGAAAGTGAGAACACACCACTGAGAGAGAGAACACATCACACTGAAAGTGAGAACAAACTACTGAGAGAGAGAACACATCACAATGAGAGCGAGAACAATCACTGAGAGAGAGAACACATCACACTGAAAGTGAGAACACACCACTGAGAGCGAAAACACATCACAGTGAAAGTCAGAACACATGACTGAGAGAGAGAACCCATCACCCTCAAAGTGAGAACACATGACTGAGAGAGGGAACACATCACTGTGAGAGAGAACACATCACTGTGAGAGCGAGAACAATCACTGAGAGAGAACATATCACACTGAGAGCGAGAACAATCACTGAAAGTGAGAACACACCACTGAGAGAGAGAACACATCACACTGAAAGTGAGACCACATGACAGAGAGAGAGAACCCATCACTGAGAGAGGGAACACATCACTGTGAGAGAGAACGCATCACACTGAAAGTGAGAACACACCACTGAGAGAGAGAACACATCACACTGAAAGTGAGAACACACCACTGAGAGAGAGAACACATCACACTGAAAGTGAGACCACATTACTGAGAGAACACATCACACTGAAAGTGAGAACACATCACTGAGAGAGAGAACACATCACAATGAGAGCGAGAACAATCACTGAGAGAGAGAACGCATCACACTGAAAGTGAGAACACATCACTGAGAGAGAGAACACATCACACTGAAAGTGAGAACACACCACTGAGAGAGAGAACACATCACACTGAAAGTGAGAACACACCACTGAGAGCGAAAACACATCACAGTGAAAGTCAGAACACATGACTGAGAGAGAACACATCACTGTGAGAGCGAGAACAATCACTGTGAGAGAGAACGCATCACACTGAAAGTGAGAACACATCACTGAGAGAGAGAACACATCACACTGAAAGTGAGAACACACCACTGAGAGAGAGAACACATCACACTGAAAGTGAGAACACATCACTGAGAGAGAGAACACTTCACACTGAAAGTCAGAACACACCACTGAGAGCGAGAACCCATCACCCTCAAAGTGAGAACACATGACTGAGAGAGGGAACACATCACTGTGAGAGAGAACACATCACTGTGAGAGCGAGAACAATCACTGAGAGAGAACATATCACACTGAGAGCGAGAACAATCACTGAGAGTGAGAACACATCACTGTGAGAGAGAATGCATCACACTGAAAGTGAGAACACACCACTGAGAGAGAGAACACATCACACTGAAAGTGAGAACACACCACTGAGAGAGAGAACACATCACACTGAAAGTGAGACCACATTACTGAGAGAACACATCACACTGAAAGTGAGAACACATCACTGAGAGAGAGAACACATCACAATGAGAGCGAGAACAATCACTGAGAGAGAGAACGCATCACACTGAAAGTGAGAACACATCACTGAGAGAGAGAACACATCACACTGAAAGTGAGAACACACCACTGAGAGAGAGAACACATCACACTGAAAGTGAGAACACACCACTGAGAGGAACAACACATCACACTGAAAGTGAGAACACACCACTGAGAGAGAGAACACATCATACTGAAAGTGAGACCACATTACTGAGAGAACACATCACACTGAAAGTGAGAACACACCACTGAGAGAGAGAACACATCACACTGAAAGTGAGAACAAACTACTGAGAGAGAGAACACATCACAATGAGAGCGAGAACAATCACTGAGAGAGAGAACACATCACACTGAAAGTGAGAACACACCACTGAGAGCGAAAACACATCACAGTGAAAGTCAGAACACATGACTGAGAGAGAGAACCCATCACCCTCAAAGTGAGAACACATGACTGAGAGAGGGAACACATCACTGTGAGAGAGAACACATCACTGTGAGAGCGAGAACAATCACTGAGAGAGAACATATCACACTGAGAGCGAGAACAATCACTGAGAGTGAGAACACATCACTGTGAGAGAGAATGCATCACACTGAAAGTGAGAACACACCACTGAGAGAGAGAACACATCACACTGAAAGTGAGACCACATGACAGAGAGAGAGAACCCATCACTAAGAGAGGGAACACATCACTGTGAGAGAGAACGCATCACACTGAAAGTGAGAACACACCACTGAGAGAGAGAACACATCACACTGAAAGTGAGAACACACCACTGAGAGAGAGAACACATCACACTGAAAGTGAGACCACATTACTGAGAGAACACATCACACTGAAAGTGAGAACACATCACTGAGAGAGAGAACACATCACAATGAGAGCGAGAACAATCACTGAGAGAGAGAACGCATCACACTGAAAGTGAGAACACATCACTGAGAGAGAGAACACATCACACTGAAAGTGAGAACACACCACTGAGAGAGAGAACACATCACAGTGAAAGTCAGAACACATGACTGAGAGAGAGAACCCATCACTGAGAGAGGGAACACATCACTGTGAGAGAGAACGCATCACACTGAAAGTGAGAACACACCACTGAGAGAGAGAACACATCACACTGAAAGTGAGAACACACCACTGAGAGAGAGAACACATCATACTGAAAGTGAGACCACATTACTGAGAGAACACATCACACTGAAAGTGAGAACACACCACTGAGAGAGAGAACACATCACAATGAAAGTGAGAACACACCACTGAGAGCGAAAACACATCACAGTGAAAGTCAGAACACATGACTGAGAGAGAGAACCCATCACCCTCAAAGTGAGAACACATGACTGAGAGAGGGAACACATCACTGTGAGAGAGAACACATCACTGTGAGAGCGAGAACAATCACTGAGAGAGAACATATCACACTGAGAGCGAGAACAATCACTGAGAGTGAGAACACATCACTGTGAGAGAGAATGCATCACACTGAAAGTGAGAACACACCACTGAGAGAGAGAACACATCACACTGAAAGTGAGAACACACCACTGAGAGAGAGAACACATCACACTGAAAGTGAGAACACACCACTGAGAGAGAGAACACATCACACTGAAAGTGAGACCACATTACTGAGAGAACACATCACACTGAAAGTGAGAACACATCACTGAGAGAGAGAACACATCACAATGAAAGTGAGAACACACCACTGAGAGAGAGAACACATCACACTGAAAGTGAGAACACATCACTGAGAGAGAGAACACATCACACTGAAAGTGAGAACACATCACTGAGAGAGAGAACACATCACACTGAAAGTGAGAACAAACTACTGAGAGAGAGAACGCATCACACTGAAAGTGAGAACAATCACTGAGAGAGAGAACACATCACACTGAAAGTGAGAACAAACTACTGAGAGAGAGAACGCATCACAGTGAAAGTCAGAACACATGACTGAGAGAGAACACATCACTGTGAGAGAGAACACATCACTGTGAGAGCGAGAACAATCACTGAGAGTGAGAACACACCACTGAGAGAGAGAACACATCACACTGAAAGTGAGAACACATGACAGAGAGAGAGAACACATCACACTGAAAGTGAGACCACATTACTGAGAGAACACATCACACTGAAAGTGAGAACACACCACTGAGAGCGAAAACACATCACAGTGAAAGTGAGAACAAACTACTGAGAGAGAGAACACATCACAATGAGAGCGAGAACAATCACTGAGAGAGAGAACACATCACACTGAAAGTGAGAACACACCACTGAGAGCGAAAACACATCACAGTGAAAGTCAGAACACATGACTGAGAGAGAGAACCCATCACCCTCAAAGTGAGAACACATGACTGAGAGAGGGAACACATCACTGTGAGAGAGAACACATCACTGTGAGAGCGAGAACAATCACTGAGAGAGAACATATCACACTGAGAGCGAGAACAATCACTGAGAGAGAACATATCACACTGAGAGCGAGAACAATCACTGAGAGTGAGAACACATCACTGTGAGAGAGAACACATCACACTGAAAGTGAGAACACACCACTGAGAGAGAGAACACATCACACTGAAAGTGAGACCACATGACAGAGAGAGAGAACCCATCACTAAGAGAGGGAACACATCACTGTGAGAGAGAACGCATCACACTGAAAGTGAGAACACACCACTGAGAGAGAGAACACATCACACTGAAAGTGAGAACACACCACTGAGAGAGAGAACACATCACAGTGAAAGTGAGAACACACCACTGAGAGAGAGAACACATCACACTGAAAGTGAGACCACACCACTGAGAGAGAGAACACATCACACTGAAAGTGAGAACAATCACTGAGAGAGAGAACACATCACACTGAAAGTGAGAACAAACTACTGAGAGAGAGAACGCATCACAGTGAAAGTCAGAACACATGACTGAGAGAGAACACATCACTGTGAGAGAGAACACATCACTGTGAGAGCGAGAACAATCACTGAGAGTGAGAACACACCACTGAGAGAGAGAACACATCACAGTGAAAGTGAGAACAAACTACTGAGAGAGAGAACACATCACAATGAGAGCGAGAACAATCACTGAGAGAGAGAACACATCACACTGAAAGTGAGACCACATTACTGAGAGAACACATCACACTGAAAGTGAGAACACATCACTGAGAGAGAGAACACATCACACTGAAAGTGAGAACACATCACTGAGAGCGAAAACACATCACAGTGAAAGTCAGAACACATGACTGAGAGAGGGAACACATCACTGTGAGAGAACATATCACACTGAGAGCGAGAACAATCACTGAGAGAGAACATATCACACTGAGAGCGAGAACAATCACTGAGAGTGAGAACACATCACACTGAAAGTGAGACCACATGACAGAGAGAGAGAACCCATCACTAAGAGAGGGAACACATCACTGTGAGAGAGAACGCATCACACTGAAAGTGAGAACACATCACTGAGAGCGAAAACACATCACAGTGAAAGTGAGAACAAACTACTGAGAGAGAGAACACATCACAATGAGAGCAAGAACAATCACTGAGAGAGAGAACACATCACACTGAAAGTGAGAACACACCACTGAGAGAACACATCACACTGAAAGTGAGAACACATCACTGAGAGAGAGAACACATCACACTGAAAGTGAGAACACACCACTGAGAGAGAGAACACATCACACTGAAAGTGAGAACACATCACTGAGAGAGAGAACACATCACACTGAAAGTGAGAACACATCACTGAGAGCGAAAACACATCACAGTGAAAGTGAGAACAAACTACTGAGAGAGAGAACACATCACAATGAGAGCAAGAACAATCACTGAGAGAGAGAACACATCACACTGAAAGTGAGAACACACCACTGAGAGAACACATCACACTGAAAGTGAGAACACATCACTGAGAGAGAGAACACATCACACTGAAAGTGAGAACACACCACTGAGAGAGAGAACACATCACACTGAAAGTGAGAACACATCACTGAGAGAGAGAACACATCACACTGAAAGTGAGAACACATCACTGAGAGCGAAAACACATCACAGTGAAAGTGAGAACAAACTACTGAGAGAGAGAACACATCACAATGAGAGCGAGAACAATCACTGAGAGAGAGAACACATCACACTGAAAGTGAGAACACACCACTGAGAGAGAGAACACATCACACTGAAAGTGAGAACAAACTACTGAGAGAGAGAACACATCACAATGAGAGCGAGAACAATCACTGAGAGAGAGAACACATCACACTGAAAGTGAGAACACACCACTGAGAGCAAAGACACATCACAGTGAAAGTCAGAACACATGACTGAGAGAGAGAACCCATCACCCTCAAAGTGAGAACACATGACTGAGAGAGGGAACACATCACACTGAAAGTGAGAACACATGACAGAGAGAGAGAACACATCACACTGAAAGTGAGACCACATTACTGAGAGAACACATCACACTGAAAGTGAGAACACATCACTGAGAGAGAGAACACATCACACTGAAAGTGAGAACAAACTACTGAGAGAGAGAACACATCACAATGAGAGCGAGAACAATCACTGAGAGAGAGAACACATCACACTGAAAGTGAGAACACATGACAGAGAGAGAGAACACATCACTAAGAGAGGGAACACATCACTGTGAGAGAGAACGCATCACACTGAAAGTGAGAACACACCACTGAGAGAGAGAACGCATCACACTGAAAGTCAGAACACACCACTGAGAGAGAGAACACATCACAGTGAAAGTCAGAACACATTACTGAGAGAACACATCACACTGAAAGTGAGAACACATCACTGAGAGAGAGAACGCATCACACTGAAAGTGAGAACACACCACTGAGAGAGAGAACGCATCACACTGAAAGTGAGACCACATTACTGAGAGAACACATCACACTGAAAGTGAGAACACACAATCATCAGCAACGTCAACGAAGCCCCAATACCAGGAGGGAATGCCCCCCAGGGTCAGTAAAACAGCTCTCAGGGGCAGACAGCACAATGAGTCAAACACAGGCCCAGGCCGCAGCCACAAGGACACACGTCTCTTCTCCCTCCTGGAGCAGGCATTGTATGAGCAGGTGTGAGCCTCAGCGGTCCCCCAGGCTGGACACACACAGCAGTGTAAACAGGCAGCTCTGGGGCAGGGCTCTCTTCACTGTGCAGCTGCACAGGCCTCCTCCACAGGCCCTGGAAACACGAGGCCTGGCAGCTCGCGGTGTTTTTATTTTCACTGCAGTTATGGACGGACTTCAGACACACGCCTCACACCAGGCATCCAGCGCTTTGATCTCACTTCAGAGCGACGCTTGAAGCACTTCCGGAGCCAGACCCTGGGAAAGTAGCAAGTTATGGCGGGAGGGCGGGGGCTCCCTCTGACCCCACAAGCGTTGCCAGACTTCCAGACTTGTATAAGCTTTATGAAGGCGCGTGCTCCCGGCTGCATTGTACAATATCACACTTGTGCAAGCTCTGTGAAGGTGTGGGCTCCTGTCTACATTGCACAATACATTCTTGTGCAAGCCCTGTGAAGGTGTATGCTCTTGGCTACATTGTACAATTCAGTCTTGTGCAAGCTCTGTGAAGGCGTGTGCTCCCGGCTGCATCGTACAATAGAACACTTGTGCAAGCTCTGTGAAGGTGTGGGCTCCCGGCTGCATCGCACAATAGAACACTTGTGCAAGCTCTGTGAAGGTGTGGGCTCCCGGCTGCATCGCACAATATAACACTTGTGCAAGCTCTGTGAAGGCGTGGGCTCCTGGCTGCATTGTACATTATAACACCTCCCTGCACAAAAACAATCAAAGGAGGCGTTTTCCTTGTTCTATGTGTGCTGCAAAATGCAGCACCGTGGAAAGAGGAAAAAACTAGGAGGAATGTAAACATTTCTCCTCCTTACCCCTGCTTTGGGAAGGCATTAGTTTTGGTGCTGCCCCTGATTTACGCTATGTTGTAGATGTGGTACAGCAAACAAATGATGGACGGAATGCTGACAATGCAAACATTCTCCCCTAGTCGAAAGATCTGGGTTAAATCCATTGTTCTTTTGTCCACTACGCCACCCCAGTTTGGACCCAGCCATATGCAAATCAGTCTTGACCCTGTGCCCCATGGGAACAGTCCAGACCGAACTGCCAGGTCAGGTGCTCCCTGGACGGGAAACAAGCATCCTGGGACCGGTTTCAGGGTATGTCACCCTTCATCAGCCAGGCTAGCTTGAATCCAGTGGCACAGTGAGCAAGGGACCCATGTCTGGGCATACCCATCCCACTTAGGGTGAAAAGTGTTACAGCAAACAAATGACGGACGGAATGCTGACAATGCAGACATTCTCCCCCAGTCAAAAGATCTGGGTTAAATCTATCGTTCTTTTGCCTAGTACGCCACTCCAGTTTGCATTTATCACCCTGAGTGGGACGGGTATGCCCAGACGTGGGTCCCGTGCTCTCCATGCCACTGGAGTCAAGCTGTCCTGGCTGATGAGGGCTGCAAGCCCGAAACCGGTCCTAGGATGCTTGTTTCCAGTCGAGGGAGGACCTGGCTTGGCAGTTCGGGCTGGACTGTTCCCATGAGGCACAGGGTCAAGACTGATTTGCATATGGCTGGGTCCAAACTGGAATGGCATGGTGAGCAAAAAAACGATGGATTTAGGCCCAGATCTCTGTACTGTGGTGAATGTATGACATTGTTCTGCATTCTGTCCATCAAGTGTTCTTTTTGCCTGTTGTAAATGTGGGGCAGTGTCAGAATCCATGGGTATTGTGTGGGAACACCTACAGAAACACCCACGAAGCGCCCCTTCCATGCAGAGTTAGGCAGTGCCTTACTCCATATTTACAAGGGAATAAAAAGCCACGAGAAGGAAGATGGCGTCAGCGTGAGCAGTCGCAGCGGCAGTGTCCTGTGAGCTGAGCTGCTTCTCTAAGAATGCCCCACGATATATGACTGATAAATATGATCGAGTGACCGAGTGATCTAGTTCCGTTTCAGCCTCTGTATCCTCTGCAGCCTCTACATCTGAGGATCTACTACAATTTATACTTGTGCCTTTCTACAATGTTTTGGTGCTCCGGCGCAGTGCTACCTATCGAGAGCGGCATTGGGAAAACTGCAGAACCCGGAGCCCTGGGAGGGCTATGCTGAACTGTGTCGTGTTATGCGGTATTTATGTAGACGTGGGCCGGACAACAGACAACAGACAACAGACAACAGATAACAGACGGCTAAAGAATAGAGCGGCACGGAATCTCGGCGCGACTTGGATTAAGAACCCAGCCGTAAGTTGGAGTTAGAGTCAGAGTGCTCGCTTATATTGCCCGTGCTATTTGATTTGACTTGACTATTTTGACTGTTTGACTGTTTTCTGATTACCTTGCTGTCGTTGCCGCTGCTGTTGCTAGCTGTTGCTAGCTGGATATAATGGCACAGCGACTGTCCATTCTCTACAACTCTGCTTCTCTGCTCTCTGAGCTCTGTTAGCTCTGTTAGAAAAAAATAATAAGGATTGATCGATTACCTGATAACAACTTTCCTGCCGCTAGTGTAAAATCTACACCTTCATTTGGAAAGTAAATGCCAGATTTATCGGCTGCTGTAACGTGCCTGTAACGTGCCTGCCTGTCGTATTCTTACCGTCTCTGCCTCTGCCTCTCTGGTGCCGGCTCGTTCCGGCTCTCTTCCCTGATCTGCCTCCCTCGGCTCTTGGATGTCATCTGCGGACAAGTGAAGACTGTCTTTTCAATCCTCAAACCCTATGCACTGCGCATCAACGCGCCCTACGTGATTTGTTGTCAAGGAGACACTCAGACCTCTAACCTTAAAAAAAAAAAAAATACATATAAAGGGGAAAGCCGAGAGAGTTAACACAGATGCTGCCTGGGAGCAACAACCTCAGACATAGACACAGAACGAAGAGGCTGTGTATTTTTCTTTCTGCAGTTGAGAAGGGAACTGAGAAGGGAACTGATGCTCAAGACTCCCCATCTATTATATATATTACACGTACATCTACCTTACCAGCTTCATTGGCTTTTTTCAAGACTGTGGCAGCGATCAAAACTGTCTCTATACTGGTGTCTCTGTCCGCAATTTTATCTGGAGTCTTGAATAAGAAACAACTACAGGGGCGAGATCGGTGGGGTACACCGATGCTAGGAATCTGCCAGATTTTTCATGAACGGATTCTGACGCCCCCTAACCCCACTAAATCCTATAAAGCCTATAAACCTTCAGATATGGAAAAAAATATGGAAAAAAATATCGGAGAGAGCCGGAACAGAGGTGACAGAGGGCAAGAGCCCACCCTGGAGAAAGAACAAATAAGCCAGAAAGCACATACAGGGGTAGTAAGCAATGTCACCCTTAACAAGGAAGAAGGGGGTGAGGCAGCTGAACTCATACGGGGGGAGACCTCGAATGCGTCTAACCTGGAGAGCGCGGAATTTGAGCGGACACTTGCTCAACATACGACCAGCAGACACAAAGGCCCGGAAACCAGAGGAGTTAAAGCAAAAGAGAAAGAGAAAGAGAAAGAGAAAGACCTGGAAAAAGACTCGGCTAACGACCTGGTTAAAAACGAGGCTCAGGAAAAAAGTAAAATTAAAGATAAAAATATGGAAAGAAAATTGGAGAAAGAAAGAGAAAAGACCAGACGAAAGGAGAGAGAGAAAGAGAAAGAGAAAGAAGTTGGTAACATTAAAGAGAAAGGGCTAACAACAGAGGAAGATATCAAACTGGAACTAATGGCTAAAAAAGCGCAGAGACTACAGACTATAAAAAACTTAAAAGCAGCTGCAAAGAACACCTGCCTAATAGAATCATCACAACCAAGAATCTCTAACATATTTAGCCCTTTGCATAAGGATTGCCAGAGTGTTATAATGTTGAATGCTGACCCCAACATAAACCATGAAAAGACAACGACACCCATAGAGATAGACACAGAAAACCGGAGAGAGGAAATGGAGCAATGGGAACAAAAAAAGCAATTTCTGAACCAGGACAGGAAGGAGTTAATACCCTTTCCCAACTCTCTTAATTTACAAGATCCTCCAGCGGGGGAAAAAGTACATTCTCTCTCGAATGAAGACTCCGACTCAGATTTATACGAAACAGGAATGTCTATCTCTAGTGACTCTAGTCATCTAAGCAAATCACGAGAATCGAGCCCAAGTACACGAAGGGGAGCCGTATCGCTGGAGATCTCTGACCCTAATGATTCAAGAGTGCTTAGCGAAATCAACATAAGGAAAAAAAAAAAGTGGGGGGGGGGGGGGAAAGGCCAAAACACAAAAGAGAACGAGACGTGCTGAACGAGGAAACTACAGATCCTGGGAATAATACGGACTACGCTAATGATAGATCTAATCCTCCTCGAAGAAGTCCAAGGACTAAATTAGCAGAGGAAACACCATGTCAAAACTCAGATATGCAGGAAAATCAAGAAATATATCAAGCTAAAACTCCCGAACCCTCGCTGAGTCAGGTGCTTCGCTCAATAAAAAACTTCCACGAGGATGTAAAAAAAGAGAGTCAAAAGAATCGTATAGCAATTGAAAAACTACAAGGTGCTGTTAAGAAAGTGGGTAGTATTTGCTCTGAGATCTCGGAAAGAATGGTTATGGTAGAAACTCGCACGGAGAATCTTGAAACTGATGCAGCGACGCTTCAAAAAAAGGAAACAGAACAAGACGGAATAATAAGAGATCTCATGGCCAAAGTGGAGGATCATGAAAACAGATCCAGAAGAAACAATTTAAGGTTTCTTGGAATCCCGGAAAATTTTGAAGGAAATGATGCCAGAGCGGCAATGGTTGCCTTACTAAAAACATCATTTCCAGAACTGGATGCCTGGGACATGGAGAGGGAAGTCCAGCGAGCCCATTGCTTCCCCTTAATGCTACCAAGAAACTCTAACAAACAAAATAAATTTCCAAGGGCAATGTTGGTCTACTTTGGGAACTTTCTCCTTCGTGAAAAAATTTACGATCTTGCAAGACCTACTACCCAAAGAGAACTTAAGGGGTTTTATTTTTTTGTTAGGCCAGACTTCGCTCATGCCACTGTGGAGCGAAGGTGGAGAATGCGCCAGCAATTTGAACCATTTGAAAAAGCTGGAGCAAAAATATTCCTTCAAAATCCAGCACGATTGAAAATTATATTTAAAGGTGTTAGAAGAAATTTTAATAGTGAAATACAGGCAGAGAATTATCTTCGGGAAATCTCAGAGACAGCCTCCCGACACTCAGGGAAATAATCTAAATCAAGTATATATCTTGTAGTAAAAAAGAAGATATCTAAGATTAATTAATTATTATAATTCTTATTTTGTAGTAGATACACGTTGGGGAACTTGTGGAATTTAGCTTGATTGGCTCGGGAATCTAAATGTCTTAGGATGTGGATCATCCATAAAAGTAAGCATTTTATTTACCTCAAAATAGCCTAGTTCACAGGGCCTGCTTGCGCAGATGTCACACCCCTGGACCAGACTGGCCCAGGTAACCTTCAAAGGTGGTGGTGGGTGGGGGGAGGGCAAAGGGGAGGGGGGAAATCCGGACAGGTTAGACATAAAGGGTAGTAAATTTATGTTAAAAAGGAATAAGGAAACGGTTTTAGGGATCACAGGAAATCAGAACACATGTGATATAAAATACGGCACTCTTGCTTTATCAGCATGGCTGTGATAAAGGTATTATCTCTGAACATAGGTGGTTTAAACGACTTTAAAAAAAGGCAAATGGTTGCTATCGGGCTACAGAACTGGGGAGCTAATATCGTGTGCATGCAGGAAACGCATATTGAAGGATCCCAGAGACAGTTGTTAAATACACTAGGTTATAAATTGGTGTGCGCTACTTCACAAGGGGTTAAAAATCGTGGTGTGGCTATTCTGGCTAAAGGGAGTGGATTGGTGTTTAATAATTTTAAAACCGATAAGTTTGGCCGTTGGGCTATCACCGATTGCAATCATCAAACAGGGCAAAAAATAACAATTTGTGCTATTTATGGGAGCAATATAGATGACCCCGCGGTCTTTGATGAGGTCTCCAATGAATTAACACACTGGCCTCTTCCGGCCCTGGTATGTGGGGACTTCAATATAAACCTTCCAATTAATTGGTCCTTAAATGATGACTGGGTCTATAAAGGTCAAAAACCCAAAGTATTCCGCTCTCTTAAAGATCTATGTCTTGTACATGGACTTGTGGATAGCTGGCAGACTGCTAATTTTAACACTGGCGACCCTGGATATACCTTTTATTCAAATCCACATCGTACACATTCCAGAATCGACTACATTTTACTCTCAAGCTCATTAATTAGGACCTCCCAAACTGTCAAACTGCCCCGGATATTATCTGACCACAACCCCCTTTTTTGCACATTGACTACTAGCTTAGCTAAATCAGAGCCTAACCTGTGGTCATTTGAAAAAGCATTATTATATGATCCTCAGTATCTTACCCACATGAAAGATTGGATACCAAAATTCCTAACAGAAAATATTAATAGCTCATCAATAGAGGTTGTGTGGAATACGTTGAAAGCAGGGGTACGGGGCGAGACTATGTCATATTCGCTTCGAACAAATAAAAGAGAGAAAGAGGAATTAAGGAGGCTACAGGATGAACTTTTATCAGCAGAAATAGGACTCATTAGTGCTACTAGCAATGTAGATATGACCAGGGATATCTCTAATACCTTAGCCCAAGTAGCAGTTGCCAAGGCAGCTATTACTAATATTTTTACAGATAAAGCAATCCGGAAAGCCACGGCACGAAAAGAACTAGTTTATGAAGTTAACGAGCTAGTGGGACATCAACTGGCAATGCAACTACGACAACAGGCCAATGCTAATTTAATAAGGGAGATTGTAGATCCAGTGGAAGGACTGTTAAAGGACCCAGAGCTGATCAAGCAAGCATTTTGGAGGTTCTATAAAGAATTATACAATGACAGCAGCCATGGAGACACCATAGAAATAGAAAGATACCTAGAGAATTGTGAAACCATAAAACTCGAGGTAAACATGCAGATGGCTCTGGAGAAAACACCAAACATGGAAGAGGTCCTGACAGCTGTTAAGAGCCTCCCTAAAGGAAAGGCAACAGGGCTGGACTGCATCCCATCAGAATTTTATAGTATATTTTTGGACGAAATAAAGCATATATTTAGTGATCTAATTACACATATCTTTTCTGGGGGGGAACCTCCCGGCTCTTGGTCCAAGGCAAGAATTGTTATTTTCGCTAAAAAAGGGAAACCCCCAGAACAATTAGGATCATATCGCCCAATAACCCTTATAAACGCTGACTCTAAAATATACTCTAAAATTCTGGCAAATAGAATTGCGCCTATAATACACAAAGTTATCGTCAAAAGCCAACATGGTTTCGTCCCGGGAAGGTCAACTATAAATCACATTCAGAGGGTTATTACACTTTTCGATGGAACAGAAATTACCGGAGACCCTATGGCCCTGATACTTTTGGATGCAGAGAAGGCTTTTGATAGGGTCTCCTGGCCGTTTCTCTGGAAAGCAATGGCGACGATGGGATTCTGAACCAAGTTTACTCAAGCGATACAAAAAATGTATAATAACCCTAGAGCCGTCGTATCTGTTAATGGAAGTCTAACTAAGGAAATCGTTGTTTCGAGAGGAACTCGCCAGGGATGCCCTTGTTCGCCATTGCTCTTTGCTATATATATAGATTTTTTCATCCGCTACTTAGAGAAAAACAATCATATAATCCCTATTGTATCACAGGGATATGTAACAAAAACACTAGCATATGCGGACGATATTGCTATAGTTACTGCAGACCCTAAGGTAGCAATGCCGGCCATTGAGACCGAGGCAAGGAAATTTGGACTGGTCTCTGGCTATGCGCTAAACCAAGGAAAGACACAAATTGTCTTAAACCAAAAAATTCTGATGGACGATCCTAGGGTCGTGCTGGGAGCGACATACCTGGGGATGACAATCTCTTCAAAACTAGAGGAAGTGGTGGATTTAAATCTGAAGCCACTACTCAACACAATACAAAAAGATTTACGACGAGTAAATAATCTCCACCTTTCCATTATTGGAAGAACTAATGCAATTAAAATGGTGTACTTTCCAAAGATCTTGTATGTATTCAGGGCAATCTGCCTAGAAATTTCAAATCAGTGGTTTAAAGTAATGGAACGTATCTTTTCTAGATTTATATGGTCATACGCACAACCCCGGCGAGCATATAAATTTCTTACTCTTCCTAAGGACAGATGTGGGTTAGCGCTCCCCAATTTACGGAGATATTACTGGTCTTGTGTACTACTATACAGCAAGGAATTATTCCAAGGATGTAATAATACAGAGGAACACACCGCCTCAATCTTTCAGTTATTGGTGGGGGAATCCTGCTATGGCTATTTCTGGATACACACACATGATAGCTACTATAAAAAGGTTAAATTTAAGACTCTCTATAGCTGCTTTAAGGTATGGAAGGCTGTAAAAAAAGTGTTAGGATTAGGACGATTTTCATACTACACCCCAGTATTAAATAACCCAATGCTTCCATCAACTATCTTCAAAGATAACTGTGTTAAAAAAATGGTACAACTTGGGAATTACACAACTAGGGGATTTTTATACTAATCAGGGGATTAAATCTTTTGAAGTCTTGAAAGGAGAATTTGGCCTAGATTGGCGGGATTTTTTTAAATTTCTTCAGATTAGAGCCTTTCTAACTCATAATTTTGGATTAAGAAACATCTGGGAAAAATCTATGATTCTAGAGATAATTATACATTCCAAGAAACAGTCGATTGGTGGAGTGTATGAGTCATTGCTGGATAAACTTCCGGATGATTTAGAGAAAATGGCAATGAATTGGCAAAACAAACTCAGTATTTCTAAAGAAGGATCTCTAGACTCCTATAAATTAGCGCAAACGCTTCTTATCTCCACCAAACTTCAGACACAATTTTATAAAACCTTCTTTTGTCTTTATTATACACCGAACAAGATTGCAAAATGGGGAACTGGCAATGGGACTTGCTGCCCGAGGTGTAATCTATTTAAAGCAGACTCTATCCATATCTTTGCCACCTGCCCAGTGTTAATACCTCTGATACAAAACATAGAGAGGTTTTTAACTTCTGTCCTTCATAGAAAGGTTGTTCTGCCTCCAGAGGCAATGGTACTTGGGGTTGCTGATACAGAAAAACTTGAGGATGGCTATGATCTTGTATTTGTGGCCATGGCCGTCTGGCGGCTATGCCTAGCATCGGCCTGGCTAGACCCGATACCACCCACCTTTCAACAATGGTTAGCTAGGCTCTTAGCGCTGCACAATATCGAGATAGCTATTTATAAGCGAGGCGACGGGAAAGGGGCATGAATAACTGGACTCCTCTTACACTTTGGCGAGATTTAGAAATTTGATTTATTACCAATGTTGTAATATGCTTATTTTATCTCTCCTAGCTGTATTCTCTCCCTTTCTTCCCTTTTTTTATTTATCTATTTATTTATTTATTTATTTAATTATTTTTTTTGTTTATTTTATTTACTTTTGTCTTTGGAACATTTCCTGTAAGATTTCCTATAATAGTTATGTAACTATGATAAACATAAAAATGTATGATGTAAAAGTACAAAATGTCTACCTGTCGGGGGGGGGGGGGGAATAAAAATATGTTAAAACCAATAACAATATTTAAAAAAAAAAAAAGGAATAAAAAGCCACGCAAGGTGGCTTTGTGTCCTTGTAATATGGGCCAGCACATTGCGCCTCCGACCCCAGATCTGTCAACGCGGAGAAAACTGTTTCAATCATAACACGCATTGGCATTGCCAATAGGTCTCGCCTTTTGGCCCTAGTAAGTGTGCTGCTGCACTAATATGTAGGCACTTAAGCAATTGTTGGCAATGCTGCACACTCTGAATGGTTGTAACCTACAATCCACATATTTCAAAATGCAGGGGAGGAAGGAAAAAAAACCGCTGTGTCCTAATAAGCAATGATGCCCCATAGATACACGAGACTGAAAGCACCTTGAGCACCAGTACAAATGACTGCACGTAACCGCATGAATATTTCATCAATACCGTGTCTTAACACCAACGGCTGCAAGAATAGATCAAAGACTAAGGTGCCGATCACGATCCGTTAAAAACCGCGTACGAACCGTCGGTCGGAGCGAATTCCCCGTCCGACTCGTACCCGGTTGTAAAACTTTACAAACATGGAATTACGATTCGCACGGAAACACCATTTCCGTACGAATCGTAAACAACACCGACCGACGAAAATATACATACGAATGTGATCCGGGAATGCTGCGACGTGACGTCGGGACGCTCTCAGGCAGCGTTTCACGAACCAGGAATTACGATTCGAACCGACAGCAGTCCGGACGGCAATATTTTCACGGCACCCAAAAAGTGCCGCAAAAGCGAAGTACGGCGCGAATCGACCAGAGTAGGTGGCCCGGTACGCGCCGACCCCCCCCCCAGCCCCCGTAGGTACGCGCCGACCCCCCCCCAGAACCCGTAGGTACGCGCCGACCCCCCCCCAGCCCCCGTAGGTACGTGCCGACCCCCCCTGTGTGTACACCCGTGTACGGTGCGTACCCCCCGTGTACGCTCGAGTCGAACCCCCCCGTGTACGCTCGAGTCGAACCCCCCGTGTACGCTCGAGTCGGACCCCCCCATGTACGTTCGAGTCGTACCCCCACCCGTGTATGTACGGTGCGTACCCCCAGCGTGTAGCGCTGGGGGTACGCACCGTACATACACGGGTGGGGGTACGACTCGAACGTACACGGGGGGGTCCGACTCGAGCGTACACGGGGGGTTCGACTCGAGCGTACACGGGGGGGTTCGACTCGAGCGTACACGGGGGGGTCCGACTCGAGCGTACACGGGGGGTTCGACTCGAGCGTACACGGGGGGGTCCGACTCGAGCGTACACGGGGGGGTTCGACTCGAGCGTACACGGGGGGTTCGACTCGAGCGTACACGGGGGGTACGCACCGTACATACACGGGTGGGGGTACGACTCGAACGTACACGGGGGGGTACGCACCGTACACGGGTGTACACACAGGGGGGGTCGGCACGTACCTACGGGGGCTGGGGGGGGTCGGCGCGTACCTACGGGGGCTGGGGGGGGGTCGGCGCGTACCTACGGGGGCTGGGGGGGGTCGGCACGTACCTACGGGGGTTGGGGGGGGGGTCGGCGCGTACCTACGGGGGCTGGGGGGGGGGTCGGCGCGTACCTACGGGGGCTGGGGGGGGGGTCGGCGCGTACCTACGGGGGCTGGGGCGGGGGTCGGCGCGTACCTACGGGGTCTGGGGGGGGGGTCGGCGCGTACCTACGGGGGCTGGGGGGTGTACGGCACGTACCGGGCACCTGTTTGGACGTCTCCATGGTTGTTATGGGAGTTCGGTGCGGACGGTCTTTTCACCATACGGTTGTACATTCGGACGCCCGGGATGGATCGTGATTCCCCGGTCGGAGTTCACCTTTCACGTTTGTACGGTGAATCGTCCGAGGACGTGTCGGACACATTTTCCGACCCGAGGACGTGTGGGGAAATATTCCCAGTGCGGTTCGTATGGACTTTTTACCATGCGAATCGTGATTGCCAGTTCGTACGGCATTTGTACGATTCGTACGGTAAAAAGACCCGATACGAGTCGTACGGGGACATTTTTTACCGGATCGTGATCGGCACCTTGGTCAACGCAGTCTGCTCCGATACATTGTGACCAATCTTTGATAGAACAGTAATTCTAGGTGTGCTCCACCCAAACCAAGCGGTCTGTGCAATATCTCGTGTATTAATGCGGACTATAACTAATATTTTAAAAACAGTGAGCAAAATGTGTGATCTAAAGTCGTGTTGTCAATAAGTCACTCACAGACCAGGATTATGCAGAGTATAAGCAACAGTGCAGTGCTAATAGCAATATGACCTGCGCCCATGTGAGATCAATTAATTAACCTTCACTGCGTGGCCGATAGTGTAAACGTGCTCATAATGGCTACAAAAAGTGTTCAATCAGGAAAAGGAGCCAACTGTAAGTAAGTAAGTAACAGACATGACCTACACAAGAGTGGGAGCAAATGTGCGATGCTAATGCAAGCATGAGGACTCCTTTAAAAAGCCTGGGAGTGGTGCGTGCGTGTGCGTGCAGTCTGCGCATTTTCAAGCACTGCACTCGTGCTTGTGGCAGGCCCCTGCTCGCTCCCGCAAGGTGGATGCCGCCACATGCACGAGTGTGTGCTTGAAAATGAGCAGAGCGGCGGCTAAAGGCCCTCCTAAGCAGCACATGCGCGCTGCGTAGGCGAGACCTAAAAAGAAAGGTTATACATTCTGCGTGAAATGACTCGGTAAGGCGGAAGGACAGGTCTCTTATAGGTGCAATTTGTACCAGTATTATTTTATCCAAATGGAGGAAAGGTACGCCTGAAGCCTTCCTTCTCGCACTGTTTGTTGCTAATACTTTTTCATGCTGTGCTCTGATGGCTTCATGTTACTGTTGAGGGCATCGCCCGCTGCGTGCTGTGCTGGGAATGGTGCTGTGCACTTAACATGTGAACAGCAAACAAAAAAAGTGGGAGCTATAAAACCACTTCATTCCAGACGATTTTACTTCTGAATTTTTAAGCATTTTTTGTGGTATGTGTAATTCGGTGTTTTCTTTTTCTTAAGGTTGCCATCGCACTCATCTGTTTGGAGGACATTTCATGAAACTCAACAGTTGAAATACATTTGCTCATCTCATTCCCAGCCTCCCGTCCCCGAGCCGGCTCTTGGACGGTGTGTGATTACTTCCAATTGCCCCATTTTCTTCCTCTAGCCCCATCTTTCTTTGTCTTTTTTCTTTTATTTTTTTCTCTGACGTTTATTTCAGCTGCAGAAATGTTGCTGTGTGTATTAGAATGGCCCTTTTTAAAATAAATAATGTATTGATTTAAAAAAAAACAGAAATAAATCCAGTTCACATGTAAACATGGTAAAAAGACATTTCAAAGCCAATAGCTCCCACATAGGCGAGACCTATTGACTTAGCCAATGCTTGTTAGATTTTAAATGGTAGCAACGACCAGATACGACAACCTTTACAAATGTCTCACTCATCTGAGAGAGGTGTGGGTACCTCGACAGAGGGCGAGCCAGGGAGCCTAGTTGTGGTGGGGGCTCTGTTCTGGTCACTGCGTTAGCCTCTCTCCTGCACCACCCTCACCTCTGGCCACAGCCAAAGCCTCATGATGCTGTTGTGATGTCAGGGGAGCGGGGTTCAGATCACCGTCTATTCTACCACTAGAATCTGCTGTTCACCGGTGACAGTGTGAAGGGAGGAGATATCACGTGACACACGGTGGCACCATGTGGTATTAGCTTCACACCGGTTTGACCATGTAAAAGAAGCAGATAATGTGTGGTGCACAGTGTCACTGTGGGATTGCCTCTTTACCAGTGACAGTGTAAAGGAATGAGGTATCCTGCGGCACACAGTGCTGTTGTGTGGGATCAGTTTTTCACCGGTGACCGTGTGAAGGGAGCAGATATCGTGAGACACGCAGTGAACCCGTCTGGGATTGGCTCTTCACAGGTAACCGTGTTAAGGGAGCAGATATCCTGCGGCACACAGTGTCACAGTGTGGGATCGCTTTTTCACTGGTGGCCGTGTGAATGGAGCAGTTATTGTGTGGGGCACAGTGTCACTGTGGATTGGCTTTTCACCAGTGACAGTGTGAAGGGAGCAGATATCATGTGACACACATTGGCACTGTGTGGAATCATCTTTTCACTAGTGACGTGTGAAGGGAGCAGATATCGTGTGACACACATTGGCACCGTGTGGAATCATCTTTTCACTAGTGACGTGTGAAGGGAGCAGATATCGTGCGACACACATTGGTACCGTGTGGAATCAGCTTTTCACCAGTGACAGTGTGAAGAGAGCAGATATCGTGTGACACACAGTGGACCCGTGTGATTGCCAGGTGTGCACTACGTCCTCTCAAATGACGTTTTTAAAGGAGTTTTATCTTTTTCCTATTTTAAGATTCTCACTGATTTTTTTACAGAAACGAAACATCCGGTAAGTAAAGCCTTCTAAGTGAATATATCGATATATTTCTTCCCACAATGCACTGCTCCCGTGGTGCCACAAGTGCTTCTTTGCTCGTGAGCCGTCAGCGCGCAGGAACGCATCCCCGAGGAGACATGAAACACAAGGCGAGTTCTGGAGAGCGGGAGTAAAGCTGTCTGACCCGCCGGGATTTGTAACTCAGACAGAGACAGTGAGGGACGTGAAATAAAAGCGGGCTGGGAAGCACGATAAAACAACAGGAACTGCAGTCACCAGGGCAGGGGGTGTGTGTCATCATGGCACAACTGTCAGGCGCGTCAGCCCCGTGCCACCCAGGCTGTCGGCCAGGCGGGCTGCTCGTATTTCTGTTTCCAAATTACAATAAAATTAAACTTTCAAAGTTCAGCCGTGAAACCTTACACGTGGATGAAATACGGGCTCTTCTGACAACCTGAGGAACTGTATAACTTTCGAAACAGCAACGAAAACCTCCGTTTCAGGCAGGTTTGGGCACGCGTTGGCCATTTACGGGGTGCCCTGCCTGAACCCCCATATCTACTTATGGCACCCCAACCCTGCTTTGGGGTCAGAGTGCGTCCTTTACACGCACCTGTCTGCAAACACCTTGGGCTTGAACTGGTGTCGTTTCTAAGAAGAGTGACTAGTAATATAGAGACACCTTTGAGAGGCGCCCACGACCCTTGAAGGCGGGGTGGAGGGGGTCAGCGGGGGTCTTCAGACCTGGGCGTGTCTCTGTGATGTCAGGAAAGGTTGGGCAGCCCGGGGTACGCTGAATTAGGATGAATAGGATTAGGTTAGGAAAAAATAAATGACGATAAACCTGGCCAATTTACTTAGGGTAGAATAGATTAGGTAAGGATAGGTAAGGGTAGGTTAGGTTAGGTTAGATACGGACAGGTAAAGTTAGGTAAGGATAGGTAAGGTTAGATAAGGATAGGTTAGGTTAGATACGGACAGGTAAAGTTAGGTAAGGTCAGGTTAGGTTAGATAAGGAAAGATTAGGTTAGGTTAGATACGGACAGGTAAAGCTAGGTAAGGTCAGGTAAGGTTAGATAAGGATAGGTTAGGTTAGATACGGACAGGTAAAGTTAGGTAAGGACAGGGAAGGTTAGCTAAGGACAGGTATGGGTAGGTTAGGTTAGATACGGACAGGTAAAGTTAGGTAAGGTCAGGTAAGGTTAGATAAGGATAGGTTAGGTTAGGTTAGATACGGACAGGTAACATTAGGTAAGGTCAGGGAAGGTTAGCTAAGGATAGGTATTGGTAGGTTAGGTTAGATACGGACAGGTAAAGTTAGGTAAGGTCAGGTAAGGTTAGATAAGGATAGGTTAGGTTAGATACGGACAGGTAAAGTTAGGTAAGGTCAGGTTAGGTTAGATAAGGAAAGATTAGGTTAGGTTAGGTTAGATACGGACAGGTAAAGCTAGGTAAGGTCAGGTAAAGTTAGATAAGGATAGGTTAGGTTAGATACGGACAGGTAAAGTTAGGTAAGGTCAGGTTAGGTTAGATAAGGATAGGTTAGGTTAGATACGGACAGGTAAAGTTAGGTAAGGTCAGGTTAGGTTAGATAAGGATAGGTTAGGTTAGGTTAGATACGGACAGGTAAAGCTAGGTAAGGTCAGGTAAGGTTAGATAAGGATAGGTTAGGTTAGATACGGACAGGTAAAGCTAGGTAAGGTCAGGTAAGGTTAGATAAGGATAGGTTAGGTTAGATACGGACAGGTAAAGTTAGGTAAGGTCAGGTTAGGTTAGATAAGGATAGGTTAGGTTAGGTTAGATACGGACAGGTAAAGCTAGGTAAGGTCAGGTAAGGTTAGATAAGGATAGGTTAGGTTAGGATAGATACGGAGAGGTAACGTTAGGTAAGGTCAGGGAAGGTTAGCTAAGGATAGGTATGGGTAGGTTAGGGTCGGATAGGTTAGATCACGTTAGAGGTTAACATCGGGTAAATTAGGCTGCAAAAGGTTTTTTTAATTGAGGTTAGGATGAGTTAGGTATAACAGGAACACGTTCGAATAAACAGAATAGTGTAGACTTTGCAAGGGTAGGGCAGGCTGGTTTAGATTAGGGTGAAATAGATTAGGTTAGAGTAGGCAACCATAGCAGAGTAGATTTGGTAAGGGTGGATACATTAGGTTAAGGTAAATTAGGAAAGGGTACAATAGGTCAGGTCAGGTCAGGTCAGGTTGGATTAACATAGGTTTAAGTATGGAAAGGTTAGGGTGGGATATGTTATATCAGGGTAGGTTGGTCAGGTGAGTTTAGCCCTGACCGTGTAACGAGGGCCTCGAATGGAAATGGAACATCTCTGTGTTCAAGCACCCCCACTACCCAGGAACACCCCAATCCCAGGCAACTGTCCCTCGATGCCGGACCACTAGTCCCCTTTGAGCCCCTTGGGCCTTCTGGGCAAGGGACACAGGGGTCAGAGGCATGCACCCCTCTTCCTGTATCCTATAAAAATACTGACCCCTCTGTGGCCCCTCCTGGGGGAGTAAAACTGCTCATGCAAGGCCTCAATGTATCAAGCTGCTAGATGTTAAGTTCCCCAATATCGTAACTAATCAGTTGTAGGGATCACTGACATAATATCGACTACCAAAATATAGACCTACCAAAATATCGATGACAAAATATAGAATGCAAAAATATCGAATTCCTATCTACAAACAGGTAAGTACAAAAATATCGAATCAAAAATATCGTTGTAAAAAAATATAGTTAGTCAAAATATCGATTTTTTAAAAATGTCTTAAAAGTAATGTAAAAATAATAAAATATTAAATATAATTAACTAAAACATATTTAAAAATACTTAAATAACCTTAAAAATAATAAATAATTAATGTAAGTTAAAAAACAATAAACTTATATTTTAATTTTTTAATAGATATATATTAACGTAATATTAATAAAAAATAATCAATATTTTTACCGTAGGATAGCGGCAGGGTAAAATGTACCATTACCACTCCAGTGAGTGCAACAGTAGGGAAAGCGTCAGATAGCGTAGGGGTAAAAATTACTATTCCCACTCCAAAGAGTGCAACAGTAGGGAAAGCGTTGGATAGCGTAGGGGTAAAAATTACTATTCCCACTCCAGAGAGTGCAACAGTAGGGAAAGCGTTGGATAGCGGGAGGGTAAAATTTACTATTCCCACTCCAATGAGTGCAACAGTAGGGAAAACGTCAGATAGCGTAGGGGTAAAAATTACTATTCCCACTCCAGTGAGTGCAACAGTAGGGAAAACGTTGGATAGCGTAGGGGTAAAAATTACTATTCCCACTCCAAAGAATGCAACAGTAGGGAAAGCGTTGGATAGCGGGAGGGTAAAATTTACTATTCCCACTCCAGTGAGTGCAACAATAGGGAAAGCGTTGGATAGCGTATGGGTAAAAATTACTATTCCCACTCCAAAGAGTGCAACAGTAGGGAAAGCGTTGGATAGCGGGAGGGTAAAATTGACTATTTCCACTCCAGTGAGTGCAAAAATAGGGAAAGCGTTGGATAGCGTATGGGTAAAAATTACTATTCTCACTCCAAAGAGTGCAACAGTAAGGATAGCGTTGGATAGCGTAGGGGTAAAAATTACTATTCCCACTCCAAAGAGTGCAACAGTAGGGAAAGCGTTGGATAGCGGGAGGGTAAAATGTACTATTCCCACTCCAGTGAGTGCAACAATAGGGAAAACGTTGGATAGCATAGGGGTAAAAATTACTATTCCCACTCCAAAGAGTGCAACAGTAGGGACAGCGTTGGATAGAGTAGGGGTAAAAATTACTATTCACACACCAAAGAGTGCAGTAGTAGGGACAATAATAATCTAATATTTTTTTTAAAATAATTTAATTATTAATACCAATACAAAAATTATTAAAATTAATTACCAATCACAAAATATTTAATAATCAATTAACTATAAATACCAATAAATATAGCTTTTTTAATGAATTACGTATTAATAATTAATTAACAACCAATTAATTTTCAATACCAAAAATGAATAAATACAAATAATACCAATTAATAATTAATTAATAGGAAATTAATTATCAATATACAAAAATCATTTCAATAATGAATTATTTACAATTAAATTACTTCCCACCATATTCCCCTATAAACCCACAACCCACTACAAATAATAAATTGAAACAATTAACATAATTATCAATTAAACAATTAATAAAAATTAATTACCAATTAATACAAATTAATTACCAATTAATAATTAATCAACAACCAATTAATTTTCAATACCAAAAATTGATCAATAATAAAAAATAGCAATTAATAATTAATTAACAGTAAATTAATTATCAATACATAAAAATATTTTCAGTAATTAATTAATTACAATTAAATTACTACCCACCATATTCCCCAATAAACCCACAACCCACTACAAATTATAAATTAATACAATTAGCATGATTATCAATTAAACAATTTATAAAAATTAATTACCAATTAATACAAATTAATTACCAATTAATAATTAATCAACAACCAACTAATTTTCAATACCAAAAATTGATAAATAATAAAATATACCAATTAATAATTAATTAAAAGTAAATTAATTATCAATACACAAAAATATTTTCAATAATTAATTAATTACAAATAAATTACTTCCTACCATATTCCCCAATAAACCTACAACCCACTACAAATTATAAATTAATACAATTAGCATAATTATGAATTAATAATTTAATAAAATTTAATTACCAATTAATAATAATTAATACATTAATTATCAATACCAATAAATAAAAATAAATATTTACTTAATTACTATTAAATTACTTCCCACCCTATTCCCCTATAAACCCACAACCCGCTACGGAATTAAATTACGCAAAAATGTAATAACATAAAATTCATTACTTTAAAAAAAATAAACATACATTACAAAAACTAATATACAGTTTTAACACATATACTGACATGAAAAACACTTTAAAAAAATCGATATTAATAAAAATTCGATATTTTTTAATGCCTATATTATGTACTTTGATATTACTTACCTGCAATTCGATATTTTTAACAACTATATTATGTCCATTCGATATTATGTCCATTCTATATTTTAGACTCGATATTATGTCCATTCGATATTTTTTTTTCGATATTAAGACTGTTCGCCCAGTTGCAGCAATTGTAAGGCGGAATGTTCTAATAGCCTTATAGCCTTCCGCAGCGGGCTGTAAAAGCCATTCAAGGCCTGCTCCCATGTTACATATCGCCATCTTCAGCTTAGGCCCATAACACTGGAGCGTTTTTTAATGACAAGTATAGCCCTCTATGGCGCTCTATGCGTCTATCATCATAGAGCAGAGCGTTCTTTTAGCTTTAAAGGTGCCGATCACGATCCGTTAAAAACCGGGTACGAACCGTCGGACGGAGCATATTCTCCGTCCGACGCGTACCCGGTCGTCAAAATATACAAACATGGAATTACGATTCGCACGGGTACACCATTACCGTACGAATCGTAAAAAAGACCGACCGAACAAAAAACACCTACCAATGCGATCCGGGAAAGCGCCGACCTGACGTCGGGACGCACGCAGCCAGCCATTCACGACCCAGGAATCACGATTCGCACCGACGTCACCCCGCACGGTGAATATTTTGCGGCACCCAAAAACTGCCGGGAAATCAGGACGACGCGAACAAGGACCACCAGTACGCGACGGACAGACGGCGACGCGAACAAGGAGGACCAGTACGTGACGGACACACAGGACGACGCCACCAAGGAGGACCCGTACGCGACAGGACGACGCGATCAAGGAGGACCCGTACGCGACAGGACGACGCGAGCAAGGAGTACCAGTACGCGACGGACAGACATGGACCCGAACCTACGAGTCATCCCTGCCCTCATAGCAGTACACCTCCTCTACAGGTTACGACACAGACGCCGC
The DNA here is from genome assembly GCF_964204655.1 of Triturus cristatus. Taxonomy (NCBI): domain Eukaryota; kingdom Metazoa; phylum Chordata; class Amphibia; order Caudata; family Salamandridae; genus Triturus; species Triturus cristatus. The sequence goes on from NC_140594.1 coordinate 1,155,230,797, forward strand.
AGAAGGTCAGAATAACTAAGGGAGGGGGGAAAGTGGGGTGGGGTGGGGGTGGCACGACCAGGGCAGGCCACAAAACAACCACATGAGTGACACACTACACATGGCCTGGACATACCTGACTCCCATGCCCTGGTCACCACGAGGGGGTGGGGGCGTGTCCTGATAATCCAGCGACCGCCACAACGGAAGTCCGTCACCACGCGAACCGGCAACACAACCAGACAGGTACGTCCCGTACCCACGCCTGAAGAGCGTGGGTACGAGTCGGACCACGCCCACACACGTCACCCCAACAATGGCGGGACGGATCGCACCCACGTGGCAAAGGCCTGGGTACGGGCCGCACAAACATCACATAGCGTGGGGACGGATATGTACGGACCCTACCCCCACCCCGTATGCAAGGAGCGTACCCCCCTGCCCAACAGTGTAAGTACGACCCGTACCCCCACCCGCGTATGCATGGAGCGTACCCCCCATGCCAACAGTGTAAGTACGACTCGAACCCCCACCCACGAATGCAAGGAGCGTACCCCCCTGCCCAACAGTGTAAGTACGACCCGTACCCCCACCCGCGGACGTACGGAGCGTACCCCCAGCCCAACAGTGTAAGTACCACCCGTACCCCCACCCGCGAATGCAAGGAGCGTACCCCCCTGCCCAACAGTGTAAGTACGACCCGTACCCCCACCCGCGTATGCATGGAGCGTACCCCCCATGCCAACAGTGTAAGTACGACTCGAACCCCCACCCACGAATGCAAGGAGCGTACCCCCAGCCCAACAGTGTAAGTACGACCCGTACCCCCACCCGCGGACGTACGGAGCGTACCCCCAGCCCAACAGTGTAAGTACCACCCGTACCCCCACCCGCGAATGCAAGGAGCGTACCCCCCTGCCCAACAGTGTAAGTACGACCCGTACCCCCACCCGCGTATGCATGGAGCGTACCCCCCATGCCAACAGTGTAAGTACGACTCGAACCCCCACCCACGAATGCAAGGAGCGTACCCCCAGCCCAACAGTGTAAGTACGACCCGTACCCCCACCCGCGGACGTACGGAGCGTACCCCCAGCCCAACAGTGTAAGTACGACCCGTACCCCCACCCGCGGACGTACGGAGCGTACCCCCAGCCCAACAGTGTAAGTACGACCCGTACCCCCACCCGCGGACGTACGGAGCGTACCCCCAGCCCAACAGTGTAAGTACGACCCGTACCCCCACCCGCGTATGCATGGAGCGTACCCCCCATGCCAACAGTGTAAGTACGACTCGAACCCCCACCCACGAATGCAAGGAGCGTACCCCCAGCCCAACAGTGTAAGTACGACCCGTACCCCCACCCGCGGACGTACGGAGCGTACCCCCAGCCCAACAGTGTAAGTACGACCCGTACCCCCACCCGCGGACGTACGGAGCGTACCCCCAGCCCAACAGTGTAAGTACGACCCGTACCCCCACCCGCGGACGTACGGAGCGTACCCCCAGCCCAACAGTGTAAGTACGACCCGTACCCCCACCCGCGTATGCATGGAGCGTACCCCCCATGCCAACAGTGTAAGTACGACTCGAACCCCCACCCACGAATGCAAGGAGCGTACCCCCCTGCCCAACAGTGTAAGTACGACCCGTACCCACACCCGCGGACGTACGGAGCGTACCCCCACCACACCAGTGTCAGTAGACACGTACCCTCACCTCTAATGCAGTGTGCGTAACCCCACCGTGTATGTGCCAAGCGCACATATCCAGAAATCGGAGGTGTGTGTGCAGAGTCCACCCAGCAGTGCCCTGAGACAGGAGGGGTGGGTGCAGAGTCCTCCCAGCAGTGTCCAGACCCAGGAGGGGTGGGTGCAGACACCTCCCAGCAGTGCCCAGAGACAGGAGGGGTGTGTGCAGAGTCCTCCCAGCAGTGTCCAGACCCAGGAGGGGTGGGTGGTGAGTCCTCCCAGCAGTGCCCTGAGACAGGAGGGGTGGGTGCAGAGACCTCCCAGCAGTGCCCTGAGACAGGAGGGGTGTGTGCAGAGTCCTCCCAGCAGTGTCCAGACCCAGGAGGGGTGGGTGGTGAGTCCTCCCAGCAGTGCCCAGAGACAGGAGGGGTGGGTGCAGAGTCCTCCCAGCAGTGTCCAGACCCAGGAGGGGTGGGTGGTGAGTCCTCCCAGCAGTGCCCAGAGACAGGAGGGGTGGGTGCAGAGTCCTCCCAGCAGTGTCCAGACCCAGGAGGGGTGGGTGCAGACACCTCCCAGCAGTGCCCAGAGACAGGAGGGGTGGGTGCAGAGTCCTCCCAGCAGTGTCCAGACCCAGGAGGGGTGGGTGCAGACACCTCCCAGCAGTGCCCTGAGACAGGAGGGGTGGGTGCAGAGTCCTCCCAGCAGTGTCCAGACCCAGGAGGGGTGGGTGGTGAGTCCTCCCAGCAGTGCCCAGAGACAGGAGGGGTGGGTGCAGAGTCCTCCCAGCAGTGTCCAGACCCAGGAGGGGTGGGTGCAGACACCTCCCAGCAGTGCCCAGAGACAGGAGGGGTGGGTGCAGAGTCCTCCCAGCAGTGTCCAGACCCAGGAGGGGTGGGTGCAGAGTCCTCCCAGCAGTGTCCAGACCCAGGAGGGGTGGGTGGTGAGTCCTCCCAGCAGTGCCCAGAGACAGGAGGGGTGGGTGCAGAGTCCTCCCAGCAGTGTCCAGACCCAGGAGGGGTGGGTGCAGACACCTCCCAGCAGTGCCCAGAGACAGGAGGGGTGTGTGCAGAGTCCTCCCAGCAGTGTCCAGACCCAGGAGGGGTGGGTGCAGAGTCCTCCCAGCAGTGCCCTGAGACAGGAGGGGTGTGTGCAGAGTCCTCCCAGCAGTGTCCAGACCCAGGAGGGGTGGGTGCAGAGTCCTCCCAGCAGTGTCCACACCCAGGAGGGGTGTAACACATGTGTGTGATGCCACAATTACCCACATCCATACTGCCTACAAGGGAACATGTCCCCATGAACTCATGTCAACTGACTCCACACACAAGTACAGTGATCACCAAGGATGCCACGATTGTTGCAGGTGGAGACATGGCCATGCATGCATGGCCAAAGTAGAAGGGCTCCGTCACACGCACAGCTCATGTAGACACAGCTCTGCGCTAAACATTGGGATCACCCTGCAGGGAAGAAAGCTGGGTACACAGAGGAAGGAATACACCCTGGGACAAGTGCACCATGCAGTAACTGCTTACATGAACAAAGAAAGTTAGCCAACACCTTGTGATGGCACACAGATCCTAGGGTGGCCCCAAAGAGCAGAACACTACTACAAATCCCACACACCCAAAGCCTTAAACACCACCCAAAACAATGTAGCAGCCCCACCAACACCAATACCACCATAGCAGGAGTGTGATAATGAAAAAAAAAATAAGCTTTAATCAGCATGAGCACAATGTCCGTGGATCAACGGCAGTTCAAAGTCAACAAAGGCCATAGGGCAGTCAATTATTCCCAGCTGCATGGGGGACACAGTGGGATGTGTGTCCCCTACCTTGCCTGCACAGTCAAATGCCATCGTCTTCCATACTGGTGAGGGCATCAGGGGGGGGGGAAGCAACAGGCACCGCAGGGACATCAGGGCAAAGGGGCGGCGTTGTGGGTGCAGGGATGGAGGACTCAACCACAGGGGGTGTGTCATGGCCAAAGGCGGAGGCCAGGATGGCACTACACACCTTAGCAAGGTCCTCCAGGGAGTCCCCTGCACCCGAAGTGACCTCAGGCCCCAAGGAGGGGGGGGGTTCAGAGGGATGGGTTGCAGCGCCACCGGGGGAGGGTGGAGACAGGGGGGGAGACTCAACCACCCTGACCGAGGACTTCCTTGACCGCTTGCGTGGTGGCGTCACTGTGGGGCTCAGGGACAGAGCGGCCATGAAGGAGTCCTTGGGGGAGATGTGGCCAGGAGAGCTGAGGGGAGGGGATTTGGAGGGAGTGGATTGTGTGGAATGCGGACTCCCACTCTGGCTGCGTGTCACACGTTTGCCCCCCGACCCAGTGGGTGTGCCTATCTCACCCTGTGTGTGCGTGTCAGGAGGAGTGCGGTGGACCTTCCCTGCTGGTGTGGTGCCTGTGTCTGTTGTGGTGGGTGCATGCCGACGTCTGGGTGTACGTGGGACAGGCATGGAAGTGGGAAGTGTGGATGGGGCAGGGGTAGGTGGGGGGAGGTCGCGCTGCAGGAGACCCACTGCTGCAGTCAGTGTGGAGTCTAGGGACCTCAGCAAGTTGCGTTGGTCAGCCTGCAAAGAATGAATGCCCTCCAAGAATGCCTCGATGTTGCTGAGGGTTTTCCCGTGGGAATGGAGGACATTCAGGATCGCAGCCTGACCAACCTGCATTTGCCGCTGGATGTCCATAGACTCAGCATTGGCGGCAGCAGTGGAGACAGGGGCAGGGGGTGCGGTGCCTGGCAGGAAGGAGACATGCGGTGACCGGGCACGCTGGGAAGGGACACGAGCAAGTGGGAGGCGGTTGGTGGGAACTGAGGGGGCGGTGGCAGGTGTTGTTCCACTGTCAGCTGCTGGTGCAGCCTCCGCCAACCCTGAGACATCCTCCTCGGACCTGTCAGCTTCGTAGTCTGATGTGCCAGTCGACAGGTCCTCGGCCACACTATCCTCCGCCTCTGTCCCACTCGATGTGCCAGCCCCGATGTCACGGCTGCCACTGGTGCTCGGTCCCTCCGCCTGGTCCGTGTCCATGTCTCCCTCTGTGTCCCCCGACGATGCTGTGGGCAGGGTGGAGAGACAGAAATTAATCAGACACCTGTACACATCTGTCACATGAGTCCAATCTACATAGTCAACATTGCATAGCCTGAAGAGGCAGATCCCTAACATCTGCAAAACAAGGTACCGATGTAGGGCATGAAACACAGTTGGTTGAGCCACCATGCCACTGAAATACCATGGAGAGCATGAGACAATAGCTGATGACAGGAAACGGAGTCTGACATAGCACCCAGGCCCTGGGGACAATCCTGCACTGCCTCTGCACCACACAGCGTTTGTGAAAATACCTATGACCAGGGACAATATCCATGAACTTGAGACACATGCTGCATAGGTAATGCTGCAAACATGCCCAACATAACTCGGTCACTGCACCTTGCGTGTGTGTCCAGTAACATCACACACTGTCCAGACCCAGCAATTAGGAATCAGGATTTGACACATAGGCATTGCCCGCCCCAAGCAACCCCCACACGATGCTAATTGCTGAGACACAGGTGGCACCAACATCTCATAGTCTGGGTGATAAACACAGTGGCAGGCAAAAGGCTAGATTGGACGCAAAACAGCAAAGGTGCGCCTGTACAAATAATGAGGTACCAGTGCCCATCCTCAGATGAGTATAACAAGACACACAGGCACTGGCAACTGTGAGTATGAAGAGGGACAATCAGGTCAGGCTGCACAGTGGACACCTGTACATAATAGCACGTCTATATACATGGTGACAGGGGACAATGGCACAGAGCACAACCTACGCTGTAGACAGTGAGAGTGTCCACGTTGATGATGACACAAACAACACTGAGGATGAGGTGCCCCAGGGGACAGTATTGGGCACGCAACTACATGCTACTGAATGGCTGAATGGGAATGACTGCTACACACGTCACCATCCCTGCACTATGCGTAGCGCACACTCATGCACATCATGTCACAGGCCACTACATAGGACATGCGCGCTGTAAGGCATGACACATGAGAGACCAACTCCCATGTCTGGAGCCAGCATCAGTGCCAACTGACATGGAACCCACATGCAGTGAACTTGACAGTTCACAGGCAAGGTCCCACAACCTGTTACCCACCACCACCACCCATGATGCTACAGTCATTGTTCTCGTGGACAAAGCGCCAGCCTACATTACCTTGTGAAGGAGTGACTACACACAGACCAGGGAACACATTGCAAGGAGGGGAAGGGTGGCAGGGGCGCAGCGCTACACTTGGGCAAACTGGATGGGCACAGCACCTTTAAACCCTGCCAGTGAATTAATGCCACTGTGCCCTTACAAATGCAGGTGACACACAACAAACGCACATGTACCTACCCCCTTCCGCCTGCTGCATCGCCTGTAAGCGCCTCTCCAGGTCTGGAAAGACCACCGGCAGCACACGCCTGTGGAGGTGGCTCAGACGGCGGCGGCCGCGGTTCTTGTGGCTCTCAGGTGAGTCCCCCAGCAGGAGCCGTGCAATCCTCCGCGTCCAGCACCGGATATCCTGCCAGCGTTTCCTCACCTGGGACAGGCTCCGCCTCCGACCATCCACACGCCTCACGGCACTGACGGCGGTCAGCCAGATCTGCTCCTTGGCAGAGGCGCCTACCTGTGAGGAAGTACAAGTGACACCACATCAATACACCAGCCACATGTCACAGAGAGACATATGTGAACATAATAGCTGGTTACTACATGGCATGTAATGCAGACAACGCATTGCACCTCTGTCATAGGGACATCATCCTCTGGTGAGGGAAAAGGCAGTACGTGCCATAGTGGGTACTCAGGTGGAATGATGGCAATGTCACAATCAATGATCAAGGCTCACACTGTGCATCACACCCACCCCTCCTGTCTCAGGGCACTGCTGGGAGGACTCCACACCCACCCCTCCTGTCTCAGGGCACTGCTGGGAGGACTCCACACCCACCCCTCCTGTCTCAGGGCACTGCTGTTAGTGATAGGTCCCCACCCCTCCTGTCTCAGGGCACTGCTGGGAGGACTCCACACCCACCCCTCCTGTCTCAGGGCACTGCTGTTAGTGATAGGTCCCCACCCCTCCTGTCTCAGGGCACTGCTGGGAGGACTCCACACCCACCCCTCCTGTCTCAGGGCACTGCTGGGAGGACTCCACACCCACCCCTCCTGTCTCAGGGCACTGCTGTTAGTGATAGGTCCCCACCCCTCCTGTCTCAGGGCACTGCTGGGAGGACTCTGCACACACCCCTCCTGTCTCAGGGCACTGCTGGGAGACATCAGGCACCCCCCCCCTGGTACCCCCCCGACAGTACATGGCATGTGTGTCACACCGGGTCACAATGCCTGAAGACACAGTCACAACATAGGGACAGTCTGTGGCAGTGGCCTATGCACTCACCTGATACCCTGGTCGCCCATACAGCATGGGGTACTGTGGGAGGATCACATCCAGCAGAGCCATGTTCTCCTCCAGGGTGAATGGCTGTGTCCTCTCCACAGCCCTTGACATGGTTCCAGGGAATCAGTAGCAGCAGCTTGGTCGACAAATGCAAAGATGTGCAGGCAAGTAATCCCTCATGGGACCTGGCTGCCTTATATGTGGCCTTCTGCCCAGTCTCATGCACAGGAGTACAGAGTGATTGGTCACTCACATTTGCATCCTATGTTTCCACCAATCCCTTCAAACCTAGCAGTCTGTGGGTTCTCTATCGGTTTCATTCTCCTGCATGATGTCAGCCCCACAAACACATTGCAACAAAGTAGAAGAATTCCAACTGACTTCTGCTGTGCACCTTCCAGAACAAAATCGAAATTTGAACCTGGTCGCCATGACAACCAGCATGCATGTAGGCCTTAATACTTGTCCCCTATGTAATTAGGAGAATCACACACAGGTACGGTGCGCTTCCGGGCCCTAGGGCACCCCAAATGCATGGCAACGGCCCGTACATGCATGCCGACGTTCAAAATCACTATGGGTCTGCACGCGTATGCGTACACGTAGTGGTACGGACCGTACACACGCATGTACGCTCACTATCACTATGGGTCTGCACGCGTATGCGTACACGTAGTGGTACGGACCGTACAAATGCCTGTACGCTCACTATCACTATGGTTCTGCACGCGTATGCGTACTCGTCGTGGTACGGACCGTACAAATGCCTGTACGCTCACTATCACTATGGGTCTGTGTACCCGTAGTGATAGTGAGCGTACATGCGAGTGTACGGTCCGTACCACAACGAGTACGCATACGCGTGCAGACCCATAGTGAGAGGGCCGTACACTCGCATGTACGCTCACTATCACTATGGGTCTGCACGCGTATGCGTACTCGTTGTGGTACGGACCGTACACTCGCATCTACGCTCACTATCACTATGGGTCTGCACGCGTATGCGTACACGTAGTGGTACGGACCGTACAAATGCCTGTACGCTCGCCATCACTATGGGTCTGCACGCGTATGCGTACTCGTTGTGGTACGGACCGTACAAATGCCTGTACGCTCGCCATCACGATGGGTACACATACGGCAGCACTCCCACAGTGATTGGGGAACATACACAGGCCCTCTTAGCAGCAGTACGCCGGTTTGTACACATCACTGTGGTGATAGTCGACACACAGGTAGGAATAGGGCGGACATACTTGTCCATGGATGGACATACTTGTCCAGGAATGGACATCAAGGCATCGTCTGTGCATTACTACATGTGTGGGGCACAGGTGTGACAGGCTGTGATGTGGAACATGCCTCCTGAGTGGAGGAGGCACCAGATGTATGATGAGATGTGTACAGGTGTACTGTGTGAGGGTGCAATGTGTGCCAGGCATGCCCTTGACTCCTTTGACATGTGTGCATGTCGTACTGCGCACTTGGGGTGAGCGTCACTGGCATGGCACGGACACCAACACACGGAAGTGTCCCATGATGCCCGGTACAGGGGTCATGACACCTGACTTGTCACTACCCACAGTGCACAATGTGACTATGTCATTCATGTGTCCGGGATTTACATCAGGTTGATGTTGTAGCACCCTCAAAAGCTGCAGCCGTTGCAGCAACCAACATGTGGCTGTGTGTAGATTGTCATTGCACACTGTTCCGCACACCATGCCACATGTGGTATCTGATGTGAGCTGCACATGTATGCATGGGACACGGAGTAGCGTGACAAGGCCATGTCAGCATCCTCACAAGGAATGTGTGGTGAGTCATGACATGTGCACCTTCATGGCAAGGTGTGTGGGCAGGCCTAGTGTAATGTCATGTGACCTGTGGCTCCGGTGTTCCGCTACCAGTCTCTACAATCGGCATCCTACTTCTGCTGATGTGTGTGTGTATGTCACTCCGCTCTTGCGTCTGGCTGTTCACTTGCACTGGGACACAGCTATTCCCATGGCATGGCATGGGGAGGTTCTCAATCTCCGTGTGTAGCTGGGTCTTGGAAGGAGTGTCACCTTGCATCCATACGTGTCCTGGGCATGTAGCACATGCCTGACTCCCTATGTGGCATGTGTGTATTGCCAGATTTACATGTGCTCAGTAGACATGAGTTGTTCTCGTAGTGCACTCACTCTTCCTTGTCACTTCCAAATTACTGCAGAGCGCCTCCTGTTGCCCGAAGAATTCCAGACTTGGCCACCATGCAGGAGAATGACAGGATCCGGCTCTACCGCTTCACCCAACCGTTGATTCTGGAGCTGACGGCGAGACTGGCACCACACCTGCAACCGCAGCACAGGTATCCTACGGCACTGACACCCCAGCTGAAGGTAATGGCTGCCCTACATTTCCTTGCCACGGGTACCTTCCAATATACCATAGCCCATGTTGGTGGCATGTCCCAGAGCATGTTCAGCGGTGTGCTGCATGATTTCTTGGAGGCCATGTTGATTCACCTGGATGACTTCATCAAGTTCCCAACCCCTGAACAGATGACTGAGGTCAAACGTGGTTTCTATGCCCTGGGAGGGATGCCCCATGTCATTGGGTCCATAGATGGGACACATGTAGGTTTGGTACCACCACACGCACGGGAGGTGGCGTACCGCAATCGGAAGCACTACCACTCCATCAATGCCCTTGTGGTGTGTCTGTCCAACATGGTGATTTCACATGTCTGTGCTCGTTTTCCAGGATCAGCACACGATGCCTACATCATGAGGCGTAGCGGGATGCCTGATATGATGATGCAGCTGCGCAACGAACGTGCATGTGTTGTTGGTGGGTACAGTCTGTCTGTCCTGTATTCTGTTTGGCCGAGCAGCACTACCGCTTCGCCAGTTCTAACGATATCCATGTGCTTTCCATTTAGGGGACGCTGGCTATCCCAACATGCCTTGGCTGCTGACACCTCTCCGCAACCCCATCACGCCGGCCCAGCTCCGCTACAACACCGCCCATGGCCGGACAAGGCGAGTGATAGAGAGGACGTTTGGCATGCTGAAGAGCCGATTCCGGTGCCTCCACAAGACCGGCGGCGCACTCCCATATGCCCCGGCGAAGGTCTGCAAGATCTTCATGGTCTGCTGCATGCTGCACAACATGGCAGTTGAAAGAGCTGTGCCCCTCATCCTGGATCAAGATGACGAGGACCATCCACCCGTGGAGGACGAAGGGCTTGGCAATGGGGCTAGTGATGTGGAGGATGTGGAGCCTCAAGAGGACATCCGGACTCGGCTCATACGCGACTTCTTTGCTTAGTGGTGAGTACCAGGGTCTGAGTGTGCACGCATTGGTCCACGTGTGGCATGCGTTGTGATGTGTGTCTCCACCTGCATGTATGGCACGTGGGTCAGAGGTGTGTGTGGGTGTGTCACTGGAGTGATGGTGGCAGTGATGGTAGTATTTCCCCAGACATAATTGTGACCTAGCATGTTGTCATACATACATGTGTCGAGTACATGCACATGCAAGTGGCTGTGCTTCTTGTGGCTGACTTCTTGTGTGTCTCTCTTCCCCAGGTACCTGCGCATGCCGTTTGCTGGTTGCATTGTTGTGGCACTGCTATTCCTCATGGACATGGCATCGTGGGCTGACTCAGCGTCACAGGCACGGACACGTTTGGAAGTCTCCATGGGGTAAGGGATGCATCTGGGGTGTATTGGGTGTGGCAGTTGTTCACGATGTGTGCACACTGCCCCGGTCGGGGTTTGGGTCCTCTGCAGACATGTGGCATCCCCATGGGACACGACATGCAGCTGGGTACACCTGAATAGATGGGCTGCCTGGTTGTCAGTCATCAGTGATGGGATGGTGGATTGTGATGAAGGCATCAATGTGTGTGACACTGCCCTCGGACACATACGGTTAACATTGTCTTGACTTGGCGTGGGACTTCCACATCAGCGGATGTATGGTGTATGGCAGGCTCTCCGTGAGCAGCTGTGGGTATTTAGCTATTATCCGACACTTGTGTGCCAGTTCCATGGCTATCACGCATTTGTGCTGCAGAGTGGGGTGCCAGTGTTGGAGCCACATGTTACTCCACATGATGTGTTCATGTGTACTTCAAGTTGCCTCTGCAATCCCAAACACATGACTATTAAAGATGTCCCTATGCCTCCAAGGTGCCTCTTCTCAGTCAATGCTGGTGTGTTGGCACGGTGCATCCTGCATGTCTGGCATGGTATTCCCTGATTGTGGCTATGTGTCAATGTGTCGAGTGGCAAGATGCAAGCTGTGTGTGTGTGCTGAGACTGTGTAATGGGCATGATGTCCATGACTGTGTGGGTATTGTGACATGTGCCATCCCCATGCATCCAACGTTGTCCATGACCCCATTCTCTGCATCCACCGGACTCAAGCTTGCAGGACATGGTTCTGCCACCTGTCTACACGTACCTGGGTGCCCCCCAGGACACGGGCCAGGATCCCTGACCTCTGCGCATGACTGTTGCTGTACTCAATGTGTCTGTCAGCACGGTTGTTCGGCCACCCCCTCAGCTGGTTCTGCCCATCACGGGTGTGTATGGTGCTCCATGTCTGTCTTGCCTAGAAAACTGTGACCCATGTGTCCTGTGCCAGACTCAGGCCCCAGGGTGTGGATGGTTGAAGTGAACAGATGACTCAGGCATGTTTAGACTGTACAAGACACATGTTAGGTAATAATGCTACCAGCAGGCATCAACTCATAATAGTGTGATTTATTATTGGGGGGGGGGCCAAGTGAGGGCCTTTCCGGGATTAGGGAATCCAAAGTTCAGTAGGGGAGTTGGTGTCCTTGCCATTGGAAATCCTCAGAGTCCATGCCACAGTCTTTGTCAACATTGGTCAGCCAGTGACCAGCAGGGCCATGTGGCAGAGAATGTCTCTTGATGCTGTGATGCTGTTGCTCCAGTGGGCCAGGTGCCAGGCCAGGTGTCCTGGGAGATGGTGATGTAGCAGCCACCCTCACGGTCCTTTCCGTGGACGACCCGGCTTCCTGCGGGGAACCTCAGCAGCAGGCCGTGACGACGTCTGGGATGCTCCGTCGGATGTTTCCTCCTCCTCCTCATGATCCCTCCCTGTGGGTGGTGATGTTCTCCGCCTTCTGGCACAGGGAGGGTCGGCCATGGTGTCGGCCATCCGACGGAGTTCAGCGTGAATCCCCTGGGACGCCGTCACTTGCTCAGCCTGTCTGTCCTCCATCCTCCGTTGGTGTAGCTGTAGACAGGCTATTAGCTCCGCATGTTGCTGGGCCTGCTGGACCTTGATCCCCTCGAGGACGGACACAACCTGGGCCATGCCCGTGGTGTCCTGCCGGTATGAGTCCAGGATGTTACGGACATGTGAAAATACCGGATCCCCAGCCAACTGGTCAGGCTCGCGCCTCCGCCGCTCTCCACTCCCACCACCCCTGCCCACTTGCGTCTGGCCTGCACTTGTGGGCACATGGGGTCTCCGGGACCCCTGAGGGGTGGCATTGGCATTGTCGCCTGCCTCCTCCTGGGTGCCCGGGACACCGTGTCCCTCCTGGCGAGCCTGGCTGCATTGTGGTGTTGGGGCAGGGATCCTGGGTGTCTCCTGGGATGTGGCAGGAGTGGGGGTGGTGGTTGGCACGGTTGTACCTGACGCAGGTGCTGCAGGTGGTTGGACACCAGAGGGGCCAGGTCGGTCGGGGTCGTCCGCAGAGTGGTGAGAGTGGTCGCTGCCGGTGGGATCGGTCTCCTGCAGATCCGGGTCCTGTGAGTGTTCCCCCCCAGTGTTGGGGGGTGCAGCACGACGTTGACCTGTGTGTGAGAGAGACAATGTTACTTTGGATCCATGCAACATCCATGTTTCATCCGTTACAAAGTTGGCACATTTCCTCTTGGAATTAGGATCTGTCTTGCATTCCACTCACAGTGCACTTGTGCATGTGTGTGTCCCTTGGGCACCAATTTGGCCCCTTTAACTATGTGTGGCACAGTCTTACTTGCTGCGTCAAGTGTGACTGCAGTCAGCAGTGGAGTGTGCATGTGTGCCGAGCTATGCGTTTGCGCCTTCCTTGTAGCACTGTACATGTGCACATGGAGTGGATCCACACACTCATATGATGCAGGTGGCTGTCCTTGTGCTCGTGTACAGGTTGTGACATGGCCCTGCGTTTTGCCATGATGAGGAGGGGGGGTTCTGGCACTGGGCACCCTTGTCTACATGCACGCAGTCCACCTGCTGACGAGCAGACATTCCCACACACCAAAGGACTGATTTGCTCTCCCTGTGTCTCCCTCCTTCTCTGTCCCCCTCTCCCTCCCTCTCTGTCCCCCTCTCCCTCCCTCTGTGTCCCCCTCTCCCTCCCTCTGTGTCCCCCTCTCCCTCCCTCTCTGTCCCCCTCTCCCTCCCTCTGTGTGTCAGCCTCCTCCCTCTGTCCATCTTCCTGTGTCTCCCTCCCTCTCTGTCCCCCTCTCCCTCCCTCTGTGTCCCCCTCTCCCTCCCTCCGTGTGTCACCCTCTGTCACCTTGGCCCAGCTTCCTGGGCACACACTGTTAGCAGATCTTTGAGTGGCCCTTGGCCTGTTGATGTGAGTTTGTTTCTGATCTCCAGGCACCCATTTTGTCTGCTGTGTGTCTGTGCGCTGCTGCTGTGGTGGTGTGTGCTGCCACTCTTTCACACTGTTGGCTGTTCATTAGCTGCTGGCATGTGCAAAACAGTGCCTTCACCCCCATGTGTTGATGCAAGGCATCCGCCATTTGCTGGCAAGTCATTCCTGTGTTGGGACACAGTGTTTGTCTGGCTGTGACCTAGGCCATATGGGCAGAGGGCATTGTTGTCTGCTTTGGAGTCGCACTATGTGATTCTTGGTGCCCGGCCTCCCGCCATCCGGGTTACCGTGTCATGTGTTGTTGTCTTCTGTGGCCTGTGACTTGACATTGTCCAGCTGGGTGCATGGGGCATGGTGGCAGCAGTGGCATGTGCCTGCTCATGGAGTGTGGTTGAGTAATGCGATGGCTTGTGGTGTTTGCGTGCCTGTTATTAATTTTGGTTGTGGTTGCAGTTCCCCCCATGTGAGGTGCGTTGTTTGTGTACTCACCCGGGTCTCGGAGTCCTTCTACTCCTTCAACTGCCTCCACCGGCAGTATGGCCATCACCCTCTCCTCCCAGGGATGGTACTGTACGGGTCTGCGGGAGGGCCCTCCTCCGGTGGCGTTGGCCTGGTCGTGTTCCTCCTGTCTCTTGGCTCTGACCCTCCTCCGCAGATCGTACCACCTGTTCTGGCAATCCTGCTTGGTCCTCCTGGTGTCCGCAACAGCATTCACAGCATCGACGATGGTCTGCCACATGGCTGTTTTGGCTGCCTGGCTGGTGCTTCTGACCAATGTTCCAAAGATCTGTGGCTCGACTCTGAGGATTTGATCAACAAGGACCTCCAACTCTCGGTGACTGAACTTTGGATTCTTGGTAGTGGGCATGGTGAGGGGTGTGGGTGGGGATGGTGTGGGTGTGGGGGGTGTGTGGATGTTGGGGGGGGGGTGTGGATGGTTGTGTGTGTGTGTGAATGTGATGAGAGGGTGTTTGTGAGGGTGGTCGTGTGAAGGTGTGCAAGTGTAAGATGTGGTGTAGCTTGTAGTCTGGTTCTGTGGTGTCTGGCAGCAGTGGGTCTGTTGCAAAGGCTCATGGTTTGTGTGTGTGGGCCCTTTTTATTGGTCCATGGGTGGGTGTGGCAGTGTTTGAATTTTGGGTGGGTGTGTTATAAGGAGTGGTGGTGTATTGGGCCTCTGTTTGTTTTTGACAGTTGCAGGTCAGTGATTGTGTTATTTTAGTGGTTGTTGGCCATGTTTAGTGGCTGTGTGCCTTGCGAATGGTGTATTGTTGAGTTGTTTTGTTTTGTCCTTGTTGTGTACGTGCGTTTTGAGCGTGTGTACGGTGTGTACATGGGCCATTTGGTTGTACGATTTGGTCCTTGTGTGTGGCTTTGTACGACTCGTACATGCGGTTGTGATGTTGGGGCATGGGGTGCGCTCCGTACTTAGAAGGTTGTGTTGGGGGTGCGCCAGGAACGTACTGGGGTGGGGGTACGACTGGAACGTACTGGGGTGTACATGGGCGGTGGTACGACACGTACAGGGGTGGGGGGTGTACATAGACGGTGGTACGACACGTACTGGGGTGGGGGTACGACTGGAACGTACTGGGGTGTACATGGGCGGTGGTTCGACACGTACAGGGGTGGGGGGGTGTACATAGACGGTGGTACGACACGTACAGGGGTGGGGGGTGTACATAGACGGTGGTACGACACGTACTGGGGTGGGGGTACGACTGGAACGTACTGGGGTGTACATGGGCGGTGGTACGACACGTACAGGGGTGGGGGGGTGTACATAGACGGTGGTACGACACGTACAGGGGTGGGTGGTGTACATAGACGGTGGTACGACACGTACTGGGGTGGGGGTACGACTGGAACGTACTGGGGTGTACATGGGCGGTGGTACGACACGTACAGGGGTGGGGGGTGTACATAGACGGTGGTACGACACGTACTGGGGTGGGGGTACGACTGGAACGTACTGGGGTGTACATGGGCGGTGGTTCGACACGTACAGGGGTGGGGGGGTGTACATAGACGGTGGTACGACACGTACTGGGGTGGGGGTACGACTGGAACGTACTGGGGTGTACATGGGCGGTGGTACGACACGTACAGGGGTGGGGGGGTGTACATAGACGGTGGTACGACACGTACAGGGGTGGGGGGTGTACATTGACGGTGGTACGACACGTACTGGGGTGGGGGTACGACTGGAACGTACTGGGGTGTACATGGGCGGTGGTACGACACGTACAGGGGTGGGGGGGTGTACATAGACGGTGGTACGACACGTACAGGGGTGGGGGGGTGTACATAGACGGTGGTACGACACGTACTGGGGTGGGGGTACGACTGGAACGTACTGGGGTGTACATGGGCGGTGGTACGACACGTACAGGGGTGGGGGGGTGTACATAGACGGTGGTACGACACGTACAGGGGTGGGTGGTGTACATAGACGGTGGTACGACACGTACTGGGGTGGGGGTACGACTGGAACGTACTGGGGTGTACATGGGCGGTGGTACGACACGTACAGGGGTGGGGGGTGTACATAGACGGTGGTACGACACGTACAGGGGTGGGGGGTGTACATAGACGGTGGTACGACACGTACTGGGGTGGGGGTACGACTGGAACGTACTGGGGTGTACATGGGCGGTGGTACGACACGTACAGGGGTGGGGGGGTGTACATAGACGGTGGTACGACACGTACAGGGGTGGGTGGTGTACATAGACGGTGGTACGACACGTACTGGGGTGGGGGTACGACTGGAACGTACTGGGGTGTACATGGGCGGTGGTACGACACGTACAGGGGTGGGGGGTGTACATAGACGGTGGTACGACACGTACTGGGGTGGGGGTACGACTGGAACGTACTGGGGTGTACATGGGCGGTGGTTCGACACGTACAGGGGTGGGGGGGTGTACATAGACGGTGGTACGACACGTACTGGGGTGGGGGTACGACTGGAACGTACTGGGGTGTACATGGGCGGTGGTACGACACGTACAGGGGTGGGGGGGTGTACATAGACGGTGGTACGACACGTACAGGGGTGGGGGGTGTACATTGACGGTGGTACGACACGTACTGGGGTGGGGGTACGACTGGAACGTACTGGGGTGTACATGGGCGGTGGTACGACACGTACAGGGGTGGGGGGGTGTACATAGACGGTGGTACGACACGTACAGGGGTGGGGGGGTGTACATAGACGGTGGTACGACACGTACTGGGGTGGGGGTACGACTGGAACGTACTGGGGTGTACATGGGCGGTGGTACGACACGTACAGGGGTGGGGGGGTGTACATAGACGGTGGTACGACACGTACAGGGGTGGGTGGTGTACATAGACGGTGGTACGACACGTACTGGGGTGGGGGTACGACTGGAACGTACTGGGGTGTACATGGGCGGTGGTACGACACGTACAGGGGTGGGGGGTGTACATAGACGGTGGTACGACACGTACAGGGGTGGGGGGTGTACATAGACGGTGGTACGACACGTACTGGGGTGGGGGTACGACTGGAACGTACTGGGGTGTACATGGACGGGTGGGGGTATACATATACGGGGGGTACGTGTCGGACGTACGGGGGCTGGGGGGAGTGTTGGGCGCGTATGCGGGCACATGTCTCCATGGTTGCTATTGGTGTTCGGTGCGGAAGGTGTTTTTTCCATACGGTTGTAGGCTCGGACGCACGGGATGGATCGTGATTCCTCGGTCGGACTTGGATTTTTACGTTTGTAAGGTGAATCGTCCGAGGACGTGTCGGACACATTTTCCGTCCCGAGGACGTGTGGGGATTGATTCCCGGTGCGGGTCGTATGGACTTTTTACCATGCGAATCGTGATTGCCAGTTCGTACGGCACTTGGACGATTCGTACGGTAAAAAGACCCGATACGAGTCGCACGGGGGAATTTTTTACCGGATCGTGATCGGCACCATAGTCCGCTGTAGACGGTTATTGTACCAGTTAGAGTCTCAGTCCCGTGTTATAAGCGTTTGTTTTTAACTTGGACATAGAACACTAGAGCGGGGTGTTAATGCTCAGTATAGCCTGGTGTGGTGGGCTATGAGGATGTATTAACATTAATAGAAAGATATGGCAAAAAGCATAACCTCTTTACAATGTCTTAACAAGGAAAGGTGGTTCTAACAAGAACTATTTTGGAGTGTTTTTAAACAGTTTTTAAAAGTTTTTTGTATTTAAACCTTTTTAGGGGAATGGAACTAAAAGCAAGAATAAAAGAGGACTCAAAACATGGATAAAAAATAAAAAAACATACTTCATGCACACCTTCTTGTGTGAGGTCGAGGCTTGGGCCTTACTTTACCTGTACACGGAGAAATTGGGATAATTTCAGTAATTTTGTTTACGTTTTTAATGTGAAATTGCAGAAAATTACGTGATTATACCCGTTCGCAAATTATGAGTATTTGGCACAAAAATCCTATTATAGGAGCACAGAAACAAGTAACAACGCACCTTTAGCGAGCGCAAGCGGCTGCTCGCGCTGCTGTTCATGTTCTGTTGCATTTAGCTCTCTTTTCTGGGTGCAATATGCCTTCTCTGGGTGCATTCTGCAGTCAGAAAATAGCTCTAAAATCTGGGTTCTGTGTAATTCAGCAAAATCTCATATAATTTTGCTGTAATTTCGTGTAATTACGCTACAGCAAATTAACCGTGTTACGCCGTCCCTTCGTACGGTTAACAGCTTGTCCTTGGCTTGGATACTTTGATCTTTAGCGGACCATGGACCTGCAGTCCATAAGGAACAATGCGATCCAGTTGTCGAGAGGGTTCCGATCGTGAGTCAGGGTGGATGACGCATCGGCATGAGCAGTGTCGCCAGGTTGCACACGGTGCCCTACAGCCCTATATGTTGAGACTCCTCCATCCTCTTGGTACTTTTTCTTCGCAGCATTAAGCTGCTGGGTGTGCCATATCTTGAGATGTTTTAACATCTCAGAGGTACCGCAGGTCACCAGGATGGCAGAGACTTTCGTTTCACCAGGTGGCATTTTCGAAAGGTTCCAGACAATGGACTGAGATGCGGTCCAGGGTCCTCCTGGACTCCTGTACCTCTTTGGACTGGTGTTCTGCATCTTGTCCTCCAGATGCCATTTTTGTTTGAATCCCCCCAAAATTTGCAAAAAAAGCCAGCAGACACTGGCGAGGGTGTGAATAGTGTGGACTCCAAAGTAAGAAGATGGGAATTTTCTGTGAATACATCAATTGCAATCTTTTGATTGCTTAGCTCCCAAAGGATTCCTTTCCTTTCTTGTGTTAGCTCCTTATTGGAGCATGGACCAAGTGCATGTGTTCTTCCTCATCTTTTTGCCATGTACTAGTTTTTTAATATGTTATAAACATTTCAGTATTATTCTTCGACGTGCAATGTGCTTTTTTACATTTAATACAAGCATATGGCTTTTTATTTATGTTGCTTTCACCCAATCTGTCGTCTCTATTGATGCTTTAGTTATTTACTCCTAAAACTGCACTACTCTATGCCACTTTACACTACTCCACTCTGCGCCACTCCACTCAATACCACTCTGCTCTATGCCACTCGACCCCACTCAACTCTACGCCAATCCACCATACACCACGCTATGCCACTCCTCTGTCTTCTATGCCACTGCACTCCTCTCTATGCTACTCCATTCTAAGCCACTCTACTCTACCCTACGCCACTTCACTACACACAATGCCACTCTACTCTACGCCACTCCATTCTATGCCATTCCACTCTGTTCTATGCCACTGCACTCCTCTCTACGCTACTCCGTTCTATGCTACTCTTCTCTACTCTACACCACTTCACTCCACACAATGCCACTCCACTCTACACCACTTCACTCTATGCCACTCCACTCTCTTCTATGCCACTGCACTCCTCTCTATGCTACTCCATTCCACGCCACTCTACCCTACGCCACTTCACTCCACACAATGCCACTCTACTCTACGCCACTCCATTCTATGCCACTCTACTCTACAACACTCTACCTCACTCCATTCTATGCCACTCTACTCTACTCTATGCCACTTCACTCCACACAATGCCACTATATGGCACTCTAAACTGCTCCACTCCATGCCACTCTACTATACACCACTCTATACCACTCCACTCCACTCCACTCTACACTACTCTACTCTATGTGACTCCACTCTACTCTATGACACTCTACTCTATGTCACTCTACACCACTCTACTCTACAACACTCCACTCTGTACCACTCACCCTTATGCCACTTTATGCCACTCCACTCTAATCCAAGCCACTCTACTCCACTCCATTCCACTCTATGTCACTTTACTCTATGTCACTCTACTCGATGTCACTCCACTCTATACTAATCTGCTCTACGCCATTCTATGCCACTCCACTCCACTCCATTCCACTTCATTCCAGTCTTCCTCTAAGCCACTCTACTCTACACCACTCCACGCCACACAATGCCACTCTACTTCACTCTACTTCACTCTGCTATATAGCTACTCTGCTCTATGCCACTCTGCTCTATAAGATTTTACTGTATGCCACTCCACTCTACGTCACTCCATTCCACTCTACATCACTCTACGCTAAGCCACTCTACTCCACACCATTCTACTTTATGCCACTCCACTTTACCGCATTCTACTCCACACCACTCTACTCAATGCCACTCCACTTTACTCGTTGCCACTCCACTGTACATCACTCTATTCCACTATATGTCACTCTACGCCAAGCCACTCTACTCTACAACATTCAACTTTACACCACTTCACTTTATGCAGCTCTACCCCACGCTACTCCACTCCTCTGTCTTCTATGCCACTGCACTCCTCTCTATGCTACTCCATTCTAAGCCACTCTACTCTACCCTACGCCACTTCACTCCACACAATGCCACTCTACTCTACGCCACTCCATTCTATGCCACTCCACTCTGTTCTATTCCACTGCACTCCTCTCTACGCTACTCCGTTCTATGCTACTCTTCTCTACTCTACACCACTTCACTCCACACAATGCCACTCCACTCTACACCACTTCACTCTATGCCACTCCACTCTCTTCTATGCCACTGCACTCCTCTCTATGCTACTCCATTCCACGCCACTCTACCCTACGCCACTTCACTCCACACAATGCCACTCTACGCCACTCCATTCTATGCCACTCTACTCTACAACACTCTACGTCACTCCATTCTATGCCACTCTACTCTACTCTATGCCACTTCACTCCACACAATGCCACTATATGGCACTCTAAACTGCTCCACTTCATGCCACTCTAGTATACACCACTCTATACCAATCCACTCCACTCCACTCTACACTACTCTACTCTATGTGACTCCACTCTACTCTATGACACTCTACTCTATGTCACTCTACACCACTCTACTCTACAACACTCCACTCTGTACCACTCACCCTTATGTCACTTTATGCCACTCCACTCTAATCCAAGCCACTCTACTCCACTCCATTCCACTCTATGTCACTTTACTCTATGTCACTCTACTCTATGTCACTCCACTCTATACTAATCTGCTCTACGCCACTGCTCTACGCCATTCTATGCCACTCCACTCCACTCCATTCCACTTCATTCCAGTCTTCCTCTAAGCCACTCTACTCTACACCACTCCACGCCACACAATGCCACTCTACTTCACTCTATTTATTTATTTATTTTTAGCATTTATTAAGCGCGAACAAATGCCCGCAGGCGTCTCGGCGCTGTACTTAATTACTCTCCTGAATGATCTTATGAGTTATCAGAGGTTAAATAACCATGTCTTCAGTTTCTTCCTAAAGGACATGAGATTTGGGCAGGATCTTATGGTTTGCGGGAGTGTATTCCATAATCTTGGGGCGACCACCAGGAAACGTCTGTCTCCCCAGTTGACCAGCCTAGTCCGTGGCACTACCAGGTCATGTAGTCTTGCTGATCGGAGCGTTCGAGTGGGAATGTATGGAACAAGATGGTCACACAGGAATTGAGGCGCTTGATGGTGTAGTGACTTGTAGACAATGCATAATGTTTTAAATTTAATTCTGTTCCTAACGGGGAGCCAGTGGAGACTCCTTAAAGTTTCAGCTATTGGCTTAAATTTAGGGATGTTAAGGAGAAGTCTGGCTGCTGCATTTTGGATTGTCTGCATTTTCTTAATAATCCTGACTTGCGCATTACCAAACAGGCCATTGCAGTAATCCAATGCTGACAAAACCAGAGCGCTGACCAATGTCTTTCCCACATTTTTTGGAAGAAAAGGAAGGATCTTCCTGACCAGACGCAGCTTGTGGAATGCTGTAGAGGCCGTCTGATTGGCATGAGCCATAAAATTTAGATTGTCATCAAAGATGACTCCCAAATTTCTCACCTTCGTGACCGGTTTGGGTACCGCTCCAAAGGAGGAAGGCCACCACGTTGGGGACCAGCTAGGATTGAGATGGCCAAAAGTGACCACCTCGGTTTTGTCGGAATTTAATTTCAAACAGTTTGCTAACATCCATTTGCCTATGGCCAGCATACCTGTTCTGAAATTTTCCGCCACTGTTTCCCCATCATTTTTGACAGCCAGTATCAGCTGTGTATCATCTGCATATGAGGTAAGGTTCATCCCATGCGCTTTGATGGTTTTTGCGAGGTCCGACACATATATATTAAAGAGTGTCGGACTAAGGGATGAACCTTGTGGTACCCCACATGGCAGTGATAACTCGGTAGATTCGAACTGGCCCAGTATAACTGCCTGGGATCTCTCTGCGAGAAAAGACGCCAATAGATCTTTTGCTAGGCCTTGCACGCCCATCTTTTCGACACGGTTGACTAAGATCTTATGGTCAACCGTGTCGAAAGCAGCCGACAAATCTAGAAGCACCAAAAGTGCTGTGCCACCTTGGTCTCTGATTAATCGGATGTCGTCCGCCGCTTTAATGAGCGCTGTTTCCGTTCCATGAAACTTGCGGAATCCGAATTGTGATTCATCGAGCAGCTGATATTGCTCGATGAATTCCGCAAGTTGGGTGTTCATGGCTTTTTCGACTATCTTAGCAAGAAAAGGTAAGTTCGCAATGGGCCTGTAATTTTTAAGTTCTGCTTTATCTAAGCCGGGTTTTTTCAGGAGGGGTTTGAGTAAAGTCTTTTTTAACTGGGTAGGGAAGATGCCTGTGCGAAACATGACATTGCTTATTTGAGTAATAACTGGAATAACAATGTCCATTAATGAGCGGAGGGTAGTTAGAGGACAGGGATCCAGAGCAGATCCAGATTTAATAGTTTTGATAATATCGTGGATGTGATCTTCAGTGACCTCTACAAAGCAAGAAAAATTATTGCTTGAAGATGGTATATTTGTTTTGTCAGTGCCTTGATTATCACCTAGGTTGAATGCAGAAAATATGTCATTCACCTTGGTGAAGAAAAAGGATGCCAATGAGTCACAGAAATCTTGTGAGCACGGGGGGTTAAGGTCTGGGACACATCCTGCAAGATGTTTGGTTATTTCGAAAAGTTTTTTATTCGAATTTTTAGCGCTTTCAATTTGCTCAGTATAGTACTTCTTTTTTGTTTCTGTGATCAAAAGTTTATATTGAGTTAGCAATTCCTTATACACTTTCCTATTTTCATTATCATACTTTTTCCTCCAATTTCTCTCTTTATTTCTGCATTGCTGTTTCAGTTTCTTGAGCTCCTCAGTGTACCATGGTGCTGTAGGGGAGCTTCTGTTCTTAGACATAATTTTTTCTGGTACCAGTTTATTAGCAGCCTGGCCCACCCATGTGTAATATTGCTCAGTAGCAGTTTCTGGGTCGGTAGCCCATATGGGTGTTGAATTAAGCAACGCCTCCTTAAAACAGGGAATATTGATGTCTTTCCAGACCTTGAACAATTCTCGCTTGGGGAGGATTGTTGTGGCTGTAGATGTTTTATTAATTTGTATTGTAGCCAATACCAGGTGGTGGTCGGACCAGGTCATTGGCAAGACATCGGTTACTAAGATATTTTCCAAGTTAGAAAAAATACCATCTAGGGTATGGCCTGCAACATGAGTAGGTCCTTTCACCAACTGCGATAGACCAAAAACCTCCATTTCAGATTGCAGAGATATAGTGTCCTTGTCTTCACTACAATCCAAATGGAAATTGAAATCACCTAACAGTGTTACAGATTTATCAGTAACTGAGGTTTCTAGAATGGTAAGGATTTCTGTGAGGAATTCTGACCGGGCTTCTGGTCTTCTATATAATAGTACGCCTTTAAAGTTGTATGAGGGGGATAGATAGATATCAAATTGAAGTGCCTCGCATGTCGTAGAAGGGATAGCAGTAGTTCGGATTTTAAAAGAGTCTCGGGCAATTATGGCAATCCCACCGCCTCTTTTACCAGTTCTATCTAGTCTATAGCATTTGAATCCTTGAGGAACAGCTATCACGATCCTCTAAGCCACTCTACTCTACACCACTCCACGCCACACAATGCCACTCTACTTCACTCTACTTCACTCTGATATATAGCTACTCTGCTCTATGCCACTCTTCTCTATAAGATTCTACTGCATGCCACTCCACTCTACGTCACTCCATTCCACTCTACATCACTCTACGCTAAGCCACTCTACTCCACACCATTCTACTTTATGCCACTCCACTTTACCGCATTCTACTCCACACCACTCTACTCAATGCCACTCCACTTTACTCGTTGCCACTCCACTGTACATCACTCTATTCCACTATATGTCACTCTACGCCAAGCCACTCTACTCTACAACATTCAACTTTACACCACTTCACTTTATGCAGCTCTACCCCACGCTACTCCACTCCTCTGTCTTCTATGCCACTGCACTCCTCTCTATGCTACTCCATTCTAAGCCACTCTACTCTACCCTACGCCACTTCACTCCACACAATGCCACTCTACTCTACGCCACTCCATTCTATGCCACTCCACTCTGTTCTATTCCACTGCACTCCTCTCTACGCTACTCCGTTCTATGCTACTCTTCTCTACTCTACACCACTTCACTCCACACAATGCCACTCCACTCTACACCACTTCACTCTATGCCACTCCACTCTCTTCTATGCCACTGCACTCCTCTCTATGCTACTCCATTCCACGCCACTCTACCCTACGCCACTTCACTCCACACAATGCCACTCTACGCCACTCCATTCTATGCCACTCTACTCTACAACACTCTACGTCACTCCATTCTATGCCACTCTACTCTACTCTATGCCACTTCACTCCACACAATGCCACTATATGGCACTCTAAACTGCTCCACTTCATGCCACTCTACTATACACCACTCTATACCAATCCACTCCACTCCACTCTACACTACTCTACTCTATGTGACTCCACTCTACTCTATGACACTCTACTCTATGTCACTCTACACCACTCTACTCTACAACACTCCACTCTGTACCACTCACCCTTATGTCACTTTATGCCACTCCACTCTAATCCAAGCCACTCTACTCCACTCCATTCCACTCTATGTCACTTTACTCTATGTCACTCTACTCTATGTCACTCCACTCTATACTAATCTGCTCTACGCCACTGCTCTACGCCATTCTATGCCACTCCACTCCACTCCATTCCACTTCATTCCAGTCTTCCTCTAAGCCACTCTACTCTACACCACTCCACGCCACACAATGCCACTCTACTTCACTCTACTTCACTCTGATATATAGCTACTCTGCTCTATGCCACTCTTCTCTATAAGATTCTACTGTATGCCACTCCACTCTACGTCACTCCATTCCACTCTACATCACTCTACGCTAAGCCACTCTACTCCACACCATTCTACTTTATGCCACTCCACTTTACCGCATTCTACTCCACACCACTCTACTCAATGCCACTCCACTTTACTCGTTGCCACTCCACTGTACATCACTCTATTCCACTATATGTCACTCTACGCCAAGCCACTCTACTCTACAACATTCTACTTTACACCACTTCACTTTATGCAGCTCTACCCCACGCTACGCCACTCCTCTGTCTTCTATGCCACTGCACTTCTCTCTATTCTACTCCATTCTAAGCCACTCTACTCTACCCTACGCCACTTCACTCCACACAATGCCACTCTACTCTACGCCAGTCCATTCTATGCCACTCCACTCTGTTCTATGCCACTGCACTCCTCTCTACGCTACTCCGTTCTATGCTACTCTTCTCTACTCTACACCACTTCACTCCACACAATGCCACTCCACTCTACACCACTTCACTCTATGCCACTCCACTCTCTTCTATGCCACTGCACTCCTCTCTATGCTACTCCATTCCACACCACTCTACCCTACGCCACTTCACTCCACACAATGCCACTCTACTCTACGCCACTCCATTCTATGCCACTCTACTCTACGTCACTCCATTCTATGCCACTCTACTCTACTCTATGCCACTTCACTCCACACAATGCCACTATATGGCACTCTAAACTGCTCCACTCCATGCCACTCTACTATACACCACTCTATACCACTCCACTCCACTCCACTCTACTCTATGTGACTCCATTCTACTCTACGACACTCTACTCTATGTCACTCTACACCACTCTACTCTACAACACTCCACTCTGTACCACTCACCCTTATGCCACTTTATGCCACTCCACTCTAATCCAAGCCACTCTACTCCACTCCACTCTATGTCACTTTACTCTATGCCACTCTACTCGATGTCACTCCACTCTATACTAATCTGCTCTACGCCACTGCTCTACGCCATTCTATGCCACTCCACTCCACTCCATTCCACTTCATTCCAGTCTTCCTCTAAGCCACTCTACTCTACACCACTCCACACAATGCCACTCTACTTCACTCTACTTCACTCTGCTATATAGCTACTCTGCTCTATGCCACTCTGCTCTATAAGATTCTACTGTATGCCACTCCACTCTACGTCACTCCATTCCACTCTACATCACTCTACGCTAAGCCACTCTACTCCACACCATTCTACTTTATGCCACTCCACTTTACCGCATTCTACTCCACACCACTCTACTCAATGCCACTCCACTTTACTCGTTGCCACTCCACTGTACATCACTCTATTCCACTATATGTCACTCTATGCCAAGTCACTCTACTCTACAACATTCTACTTTACACCACTTCACTTTATGCAGCTCTACCCAACGCCACTCAACTCTACTCTATGCTACTCTACTATATGCCACTCTGATCTTTGCCACTCGACTCTATGCCACTCTACTTTATACTATGCCACTCCAATGTACGTTACTCGATTCTTCTTTACGTTACACTATGCCACGCCGCTCTAATCTACTCTACACCACTCCAGTCCTTCCACTCTACTCTACACCACTCTACTCTACTCTTCGCCACTCTATGCCACTCCACTGTACACCACTTCACTCAATACCAATCTACTCTATGCCACTCTTCTACACTCCAGTCCACGCCACTTCATTCCAGTCTATACTACTCCACTCTATGCAACTCCATGCCACTCCACACCATGCCACTCTGCGGCACTCTACACCACTCAACACCACTCTGTATTGTAGTGCCTATTTCCCTAATAGGATCTGCACATTGGAATATTTTACCCTATAGGTTTGGCATAGGACTGAGGTCAGTATGCCCCTATCGAGTATGTTAAACTTAATTACTTTGTGCCAGCTAACTCAGAGGCCACTAGAAACTCCTTGTAAACAAGAAGGGAGTAGTTTCTGGCAACTGCATAAACATGACGACTTTGTTTCCCTTTAGAATCGGAAAGCTCTCAGAATCGTGGAAACAACAGATAACAGTTTCACTCAGCTAATCGTGCATGCTTAGTTTCTTCAGAGCTACACAGAAAGTATAGACGGGCGTTTCAATAAAAGGATTTATTGAACAGTCTTGTTTCTCGTGTAAAAGATAGGAGCTGTTCCAATCGTAAGACAGTATGCGAGATAGATTATGTACAGCTTAAGCAGTAGAAAGAAATAATACCGCGTTAGCATTATCTTTTAGCTATGAGACATATTCATATACATAAATAACACAAGCTAAAATCGTGAGTACTCATAAGATGCTTCTCTAACTAGTTCTACCCCAGTGTACCTAACCTAAGTGTAGTACAAGGTAAGAAGTAGGTGATGTATGCTATAGTATCGTATGCTGTAGTCTGGTATGCCAAGAGTCCCTCTAGGTTCTAGTCAGCTCCATACCTTGAGAATGAGAGAGGTGGGAATCTCTTTCCGGGTCTCGAACTCTAACACCCCGCGAAGGGAGTCAGAACACTGGAAGCTGAATTCTCTGCGAGCAGGGATGACAGCGTCTCTTGTCAGTGCGTCAGGGTGGGACACGGGCTCCTCTAAAGTCGAGGTCTCCTACTACTTGCTTGGGCAAGGGAAGGTATATTTATACCTGGTAGGTGCCTTGGAATGTTAGCATTGACGTAAAGTCGGCCAGAGGAAGACGTCAGGAATGAACCCTTAAGGAATAACGGTTCATGCATAATAAATGAGTTCTTCGAGAAATCAATAATCCTGGGCTAGGGAAACTCCCAAGAGCTTAGGGGTCTGGTTTCTGAGAACTCGTTGTGACGTTGGGGTGGACGGATGTAGGTGACCATGCCTGTATTTGGATAGCACGGCTAATGCCTAAATAAGGACTGGGATCTTATGCCTATATAAGGGCAATGCGAATTGTACCTCTATAAGGACATGTTTCAGGAAAACCTATATACGGACACCTAAAGCGGAATACAACACCCACTCCACTTTCAAATGAACAATAATACTAAATGCTTAACATTAAATGCTAAACATTACACTGAGTACCACGTGTTGCTAAAAACATTTGTAAAAGCATACTAAAAGGTTTTTTTTTTCAATAAAAAACTTTTGCTAAACATGTAATGCAAATGTACTGTACATTTTTTAAGCAGTTTATCATTCTAAGCATATATTGAAAATAAATGCAATTTGAATGAATAGAAATATATACATATGACAAAATGGTTGACAATTATTCAAAACCAAAGCCATTTCATAACATGGTACTAAATGAAATTGTGGTAAATAAGGTGACAATGTGCCCCTGGAAGTATTCAAAGAAGTCCGTTCTATATGAATAGTTCTACCGTAAGCAGATTGAAGTGCCATGTAAATTCAAATTTTGAAAAAAGTCAATTTTAGGGAGAGTTCCAAGTTTTGTTCTGTTTTGAAAATATGGAGGCCAAATTCATAGCTTTCCCAGTACACTGTGAGCCGAATCAAAGTCAGTGTACGGGTCTGGTGTAAACATGAAATCATCTACTCCTGTAGACAAAAGATCGTCTACCAATGTCAGTGACAGTTGGAATACCTCGTTTAGGGCCTCATGTAGGTAAATAAATTTTACCGTTTCTTAAATACCGAGCCGTACCGAATCGGTAAATTAGAATCGGTAAGTTATATGTAGGTAAAAATTCGGTAACAGTTACCGATTCGGTAACATTCGGTAATCACGAATCGGAAGTCACCGAATCGGTAAATACCGAGGTGGTATTTACCGAATCGGTAAATACCGAGGATACTACCACCTTCCCTTTACTAAGAAGCTAATATTATTATTATGCTAATAGAAGGTCTCTTAGGCTTGAATAGGGGACCCCATACCTCAAAGATCAGCTTAGTGAAATCACATCACAGGAGCATCAGGAGTCTTCTCGCAGGAAGGCTCGTCTTCGGTCTGAATAATAAACATGATGTCTGTGATATTAAAAGCAACAACTTTCAGGTATTTGCAGCTGCGCGTGTGTTATGGCTAAATAGTGGGTCGATCAACCTAGAGTGGAAAACATGCATTGTGTAATATTCCAGACTGTTTGTCACACCATGTACAGACCAAGGTCGCTGCGCAGAGCTTGGGATGGTAACAACAGATTGCTCTCGTGTGAAGCAAGTCTCGAGTCAGCAGTTTATTTAAGAAATAACATGTAAACGCAGTGTCGTGTGCAAAGACAAAAAGATGGCTTTCTAACATTTAACGTGGTTATGCTAACTTAACAATGTATGTACGTATTCAGGGAGAACTCACTACACGCCCCCTTGATCGAAGCACTATTTAATAGGCAAGAAAAGAGAGAACGCAGAGTTCAGTTTCGTCAGAGCAGAACAAGGCGTAACCAATGCTGCGCCAAAGTCCGAAACTACAAAAAATAGCAGCATAGAATTCTAAAAAAAAATGCAAGTATATAAAAAAACTCAAAACGACCATCAGGAAGAGAAAAAAGAGAAATAAAAGAAATAAACGTTGCGCCAGGGTGCTGTCCAGTAGCACAGGCGCAATGGACGACAGTCCAGTTAATCCATGAATGTATAGGCAGCATATGTGGCCACTGCTTCCAACAAAAAATCGTTTGCAGGGCCACTAAAAGTCTCAGCCATCCAATTAAGTAAAGAAAAGGAACATACGTGTTCTCCAACCATCGGAGCCTCTAGCACAATCAGAGGGCACCCGGAATGTTCCTCCAAATAGCTCATAGCCAAGAAGTCGTAGGCGGCCGCAGAGATGTCCCAATTACCCAGGATACCATGCGCCGCACCACAGGCCATAATCCGGACACCAGAACAGGCCAACTCGTGAGACACTAAGGGCCTCATCAGTCGATCGAAATCCGGCACCGGAGACACCATGTTGGTCAAGCACAAATCCAGAGGCCATTCAAAGGGACAATCCAGGCAGTGAAATACAGGTTGTACGCAGGTGAAGTAGGAATACCTGAAGGATAATCCATAAGCCAGGCTCAAAGTCGCCAATGGCAAAGTACCATAAAAGTCAAGCATCCTATCACGAAGAAGATGCAGACGGGACAGGTGCTCGTGTGGCACAGAAGGAGCAGCCATTCCGGAGTATAGAAAGGAAAAGCAGCACACCTGCCACTAGCGCCAGAAGCAGCGGGACACCTCCAAAGATGCTCGAGAAAAGTGAATGGAAAAATGCCGGAATCACACCAAAAATAGTTTGGAAAGAGGTCACGAGACCCGAGCCCACAAGTTTAAAAAAAATGAGCCAGGCCGGTCGTGGACGAGGCATTGCAAATAGTTTGGATCAAAGAGCCGAAATGCAGGGGGAGGTCAGTATTCAGAAGCGCCTGTACCTCAGTGCGCGTATTAGCAACGTGAAGGACAAATGTTTCACGAGAGGAAGTCAAAGGCACCTCTTTTTGGGACAATAGCGCTCTTATTCTGCTCAACTTGTTGAACTCTGCTTTCAAGGCTGGAATCGAAGGCCAGATGGAAACATCCAGCCACCCATGCGGGGGTGGAAAAAGAACATTATTGCAGCAGACAACTTTCTGCGAGACAGTTACTATGTACGGGATTCCCACTAACATCCCGCAGCAAGCTTCATTATTCAAAATTAAATAACTACCGTTTGCAAGCAGCGTGAAAGAAGGTGTAATCACAGGCACTGGGATACCTCGTAGGACGCACGCCAAATTCGGGGCTTGTACATTGCATGCGCCGTGTAATTGAATGTGCCTACATACCAAGGAATGGTCTGGTGTTGTGGTACATTCCTCGCCTTTCAAATAAACCTCTGTTCCGTCCCTAGTACATCTATACGTAAAGGGGAGGGACCAAACCTCATGTATGAAAGCGGTGCCCAGCGGTTCATACCTACCCAAAGCATAATGTTTCATACAAGACGTAAACTTAAAAAGCGCGAAAGGGAGAGTTATCAATCCGTGTACTAACCACGTAGCTGAATTGATCTCCGCTACAGAGAAAGGCAACGGTTCTCACTTTTCAATATGTAACAATGAATATGTAGCATCCTTCATGGACATAAATCGCTGCTTGTCAGTAAGGTTAAACGGAAGGAATAACGATGTAGTGTTCAGATAGTCCCAAGGGACCCTCCCTGCCTTTAACGTCTGCAACGTCCATGCAAACTGCATAACAGAACGCAACTGGTTTTGACCATGATATAACACAGACATATCATCATGCACAATATCAACAACCGAAGAAACAATATTGTCTAATGTATAAATCCTAGAAGAGAGAGTGCTAATGCTATTATCTATAACGGCTAAAACCTTCTCCATGTTTGCTCGGTCAATAGCTCTCAATCTGGAAGCCGCCTCAATCTGCGACAACTTCCAGACTTCGTTGTTAATAGCATACGCCCACCTTTTGGTTCTGCCACCCACAGGACCCTTAACAAAATCATTCAAATCGGTATGCACATTGATGGAGTGGGTGGACTTCCTGTTCCTGTAGATGTGCTCTGTGTCAGCTGGTGGACAGATTGGGATGTGTGTACCATCAATACAGCCGATGACATGGGGGAACTGTGCCATGTGATAAAAGTCTGTTTTTGTTTTCTGCAGTGCAGCCTGTGTGTTGGGGAAGCTGATGTAGTGGTGCATTCTCTGCATCATGGCATCCAGGAACTTCCTGAAGAAACGTGACAGGCAACTCTGGGATACACCACCCACCGCAGCTATCACCACCTGATAACTGCTGGATGCCAGCAGATGTAGGCTGCAGAGCACCTGCACATGTGGGGGTATGGCGTGCGCCCTTCTTATTGGCTGGTCCAGGAGTGGGTGAAGGTCCCTGATTAAGTCCATGATGGTTTCGGGGTGTAGCCTGTACCTCTCATGTATCTCTGCATCAGTCAGCTGGAATAGTGTGATGCGCTGTCTGTAGATGCGTTCCTCCCGTCGCCAAACCCTCAGTCCTGCTGCCTGTAGACGTAGGCGCCTTGCAATGACATACATAGCGGCCATGTTGTCCACGCAGTTGCATTTTGGGATTGCTTATATGCACTGTTGATGGTTACCACCTGCTTTCAATCCGTGTTAATTACCGACTCTTATTTACCGATTTTCTTGGATTTCTTAATTACCGAGTGCTCCTACATGTCATTTTAATTTTTACCACTTCATATTTACCACTTCATATTTACCGATTCGTTAAGTATGTATTCGGTAAATATGATTCGGTATTTTAGAATTCGGTAAATATTTTTCGGTATTTACCGCCTCATATTTACCGAAAAGTCGTTTTTGGACTCCTACATCTCACTTGTCTGAATACCGGTCGGTAACGGCATATTTACCGAAAATCGGCCGTTACCGACCGGTATTTGGCTACCTACATGAGGCCCCTAGAAGGTTAACTGCACAGAGATGTGAAGCATTGCCTTCAGCATTGGATGCCACAGCAATGTTTGCGTCTGTTGTTACCTGTGTGCCTGTTGATCCATCTCGTACCTCAGCAGCAGCAGGAAGCGTCTGTAAGATCTCAACGAATGCCGTCATCAGGATTGGTAGCCTCTGGGGACAACACGGAGCATGGGCCATTATTGGGTCCAGCAGAGTATCGATAGCCGTTGGCACGACTGATGGGAATGTTAGACATATGTCTAGCACGCATTCTTCACCGTAAAGCAGGCAGCGTAGAACAGGTAAGATGCAATCTTGCCAGATTGGTCTAAATGACAGAAACCATGTTGTATTAAGTTCCCGTAGGCGTTCTAGGAGAGCTTTCTCCAAGTTGCTGGGAGAGACGCCGGTGGATAGGCTTGCCATAGTGTAGCAGTAGGAATAAAAACAGGATTCCTGCAAAGAGTGCTAGAACTAATGGCAGACCACCAAACACCGAATGCACGAAGTTTGAAATGATTCCGAGGACTGCCTGAAAAGGTGTTAACAGTCCTGAACATAGGGTCTTAAATACATGTACAACCCCACTCGTATCAGACATGTTTAAGATACGTCCCATCATTTCTACAAAATGTATAGGGCAGTTTGTACGAATTAGAGCCTGTATCTCAGCCAAAGTCCTTGCAATTTGTAGATCATATGTTTCTTTGGCCGAGGTCAAAGGCACGGTCTGTTGCAAAAACATGGCTTTCATTCTGCTTAAAGTATCAAAATGTATAAAACAAACATTCAATGAAGGCCATAGAGGCGACTCCCTGACTGTGTCTATTGGGGGAACAATACTTGCATACAACAAGTAACCCTGGAGCTAACCGTTACCAGATATGGGATTCCTGGCAACATGCCACAGCAACCTTGATCATTCAACATGCGGTAACTCCTGTTAGAAAGTTGGCCAAACGTTGGAATAATAACAGCAGCTGGTGTACCCTGCAGGTGGCAGGACAAGTTTGCCACAGAACCATTACAAGCCCCGTGTAAAGAAATGTCCTGACATATGAGAGATGCGCTCAGTGCATTTTCACAGTGTGTACCTCTTAGAAACACTTCACGATCCCTACTCCAACATCTGTATCCGTAAGGTAAAACTCAGGATGTTTTAATGTATTCTTTACCCAACCTTTCATATTTGCCTGCTTGCATTTGTCTGAGGCAATACTGAAAATGAAAAGTAGTGACAGGCAGAGTTATTTTGCCATGGATAACCATTCTGTAGCTGGTTTTTCTGCTACCGTAAATGGTACTTTTTTCAGTTTTTCAATGCTCAGCACTGTATACTTTGCTCCCGTTTGTGCCAGTTTGATCTGTTTATCTGTGAGATTGTATGCTGAAAACAGACGACGTGTGGATAAAATGCCAAGGCACAGCCTGCACACAAGTTTTGCAGCGTCCAGCTAATAACAGAATAGAACGTAACTGTGATTGGCCCTGTTGTAACATGGCTAAATCTTGTTCCAGTATGTCAATAGCAGAGGATACAATGTTGCCCAGTGAATATATTCTGGATGACAAAGTTGTTAACCCATTGTCGATCACAGCGAGAGATTTCTCTAAGTTAATATGATCAAGTTCACGTATTCTTTCTGCGGCCTCTGCCTGTGAAACCTTCTATATTTCGTTATAAGCAGCATAAATGCCGGCATTTATGAAACGTTTTTGACGCGGTTTTATTGGTCCTAGCAAGAAATCCCTAAGGTTTGCGCCTTCTTTAAGTAAAGATAAGTGTTGTTTCACATCCTCCCGTGTAGATTTTTGTAACCAGTCGAGGCACAATTTTCCTGCACTGTCTGTTGTTACTACCCCGGATGCTTTCGTTGAACGTAACGTGGGTCTGGCCTATAGATAGTAAAGCCCTGTATATTGTTCAGGAATCTTTCTTGACAGATGTTTGTGTTTGTGGGCCAGAGCAACCATTTTTCCCAATCAGG
Source organism: Triturus cristatus (assembly GCF_964204655.1). Taxonomy (NCBI): domain Eukaryota; kingdom Metazoa; phylum Chordata; class Amphibia; order Caudata; family Salamandridae; genus Triturus; species Triturus cristatus. Next base: position 1,155,265,703 of record NC_140594.1, read on the forward strand.
ATCTGATCTGTTGTTTTGTAGCATTGTATCTACTGTGACCGCCCCCTGTATAGTGCTATTACTTGCAGGTGTTGGTACAGAAGGTGTGTTCATGTCTTTGATCTTGTCTAATCCAAGGCAAGACTGTGAGAAGTTGGCCTGGTATATGATGTTCACTAGTTAAAGTGACCACCTTGTACCATGCCAAGCAACCCTTATGGTGTGGTTGTAAGTCAACCTTTTCGGACTAGCTGCCCTAGTGGTAGCGTAGGCTAAGCAGTCTTTGAGGCTAAACTCGTGAAGCGTGTTAAGCCAGCTGTTTTACCAAATGCAACCCCCTTTTATACCAATGAAAGGACACCACACAGATATATATTCAAAATATATATGTATTTACTTCTCAAAGTAACCCCTAGTCTCTTTATGAGCACAGGAGCACAAATCGTCAAACAAGATTACAGTAGAATACACAGAAGTTGCACTTTATATGGATAGGCCCTGGTGGCCGCTCAAACCATATACTAAAATAGTGGTATAAGTACCACGAACAGAAAAGGGAAAAGGCCTAGGGCCTCTAGAATCGCTGGGCCTACAAGGAGCTAACTTCAGTTAGTGACCAGGAGGTCCACGGGTGGCGTGTGCAGAGCAAATAGTCACACGCGTGCTCCCATAGGTTTCAATGGGTGCGTAAAAAGTACAAAGTTACTACAAAAAGGATCTTCCGGATGGACTATGAACTCAAGATTGGAAACACAGACACTAGAGATGATACTCTACACTTGGGCACCGGAGTGCCAGCTTTACCTCACCCACAGGAAGCGGGTGCATAGGCCTCGAAGTGCGTCGGGTTTCTTCTATCTGTTCAGTGGAGCCTGTGGACAAAGATGCTGCAGGCGGTCGGTCCGGAAGAGATGCGGTGGATCCAAGGGTGGATCGGAGTTGTAGAAGACCTGTAAGCAGAGGGGACAGTGTTCACAGTCACTAGCCAGTGACCAGCGTGGCACCAGGTGGGTACCAGGCAATGTCGGGTGCAAACAGGAAGAAAGGTGTAGCTTGTCTCTGCAGCCACGTGGTCCCTGAAGGTCGACGACGTCCAGGAGTTGGTTCACGAGCTGTCCCACGCAGGCTCTCGCTGTCGGCGCTGTCGGTGACTTGATCGAAGCAAACAAGCCTTGGCAAAAGCAATTGTTGTGGAAAACAAAATAAGCTGATGGTTCTGACCAGCAAGGTCAGAGGGACTGCTCCTTTGGAGGAGAGCATGGGCCAGTCTGGAGCAACCAGACCAGCAGTGTATTTCTTGAAGTTCATTGCCAAGATGGCCACTAGCCAGCGGGCCAGCAACCTGTTAGGCGCGTCGAGTGGCAAAATGCAGAAGGGCCCCACGCAGATTGTGGAGATGCTGGAGGGCTCACCTTTGGTGCAGATGCTGCTCGAGGGTTGGGCTTCTCAGATCCCAAAGCACAACTTGGAGGGAGCCTCGGTTGTTGCGCTTGCAGCTTGTCGTGGTCGTTTCAAGATGGCTGGCTCCACATGTCTCGTTGCCTCCACGGGTCTCCTCTTTTCAGGGACTGTGGATCGGGCGGTGAGAGGTCTGGAGGTCCAGGTCTTGTCAGTCTCTGGGCTCGGGCTCCGGTGGGAGGCGGCGGCAAAGCAGACGTTGATTCACTGGATGGTGCTTGCGTTAGCAAGGTGGTCACTCCCTGACCACAGGGGAGATTTCCTTCAGTCTTCTGTGCAGCAGAATGTCGAAGTTCCCGTCTTCTTCTTAGTTTCAAGTTGATTCCAGGATGTCTGAAGTCTTAGGACACAGCTCCTACCTTTAAGCGGATTCTAGGGGCCGGACTACCTGCTAGGTCCCTCCCTAAGGGTGGGACCAGGAAGGGGGGTGGTTACACCCCCAATCCTTTGTCCAGCTCGCCCCAGGCCCGGGACTGGTGTGCCCCAGGACCGGATTGAACTGGCATATGCACCGAGGCTCCTTGTGAGCCTCAGGCATGTCTGGTTTCTTTCAAGCCCTACCTGACCAATACACAAAATCCTGTCTGGGGTGGTGCACGCACCTCCCCTGGCAGGAAACCCTTTGTCCACACCTCCCAAGCTGGAAGGACTCCCAGCAGCAGGAGGGCAGACTTGTGTCTGTGGTGGCAGCGTCCATTTTGTGGAGCTGAGGCTATGTCTGATTTTACCCGGGTTTCAGGTACTGTACATGTCGTGTCCCTCTAGAAGGGTGGAACGCTAACCCCGTCGCCAGAAATGGCGAGGGGTTAGTATTCCAATTCGTATGACCCCTTACTCGACATGTTTTGATAAAGCCAAACCAAAGATAGCATTTAACCGCGAGGTTCATAATGCACTTAAGAGTATATGGTATGACGATATCTGGAAACAGTAGAAGGAAGTTGTTCCGACCACTGCAGACAGGCTCAGCTCATGCCAGAGCACCATCTCACATGGAACCAAGCACTCTGCCTTCAGGATTGTTAAGGCCTGCCATAGGAGTGACTTATAGGTTAACAGGTGTCCCATTTAAGGTTAGGTATAGGTATACTACACCTAAGTAAGAGGTGGTTACACCAACTTACCCCAGCTGAGTGATCAGCCAGTTGTGTCAAATTTGTTAGGCCAAGCCTGGGGTGGCATAATACATGCTTCAGCCCCTGGCAGGCCTTAGATACACCAATGCCCTGGGTACCTAGTGTACACTGGTACAGGGGCTCACAGGGTGATCCACTTCCAATTGGTTATGCACCTAGGGTGCATAGTGTAAATTTAGTAGAGAGAACAGCAGGCTGGGGGTCGGAATAGCAGGCCCACAGCCTCAATATGTCAAAAACCAGTGAAGCAAAAGCAAAAATTTGGGGTGACCATAGGATAGCAGACCCTACTCTCCTACAAAGACGTTTGTTCCACAGTGTCATTCAAAAACATTATTTGCTGTGGGATGATACAGGCTCTAAACAAAGCTTCTATCCCCTGCCCTTGCCAATCCTTAGAACCCCAGACAGATTTTATGTTGATTGTGTCTTTCCAAAAGTCAAACCCTTGTCTAGACAGTTGGGCAATAAAGGCTGCAGAATAAATCTGTTTTGTATTAGTTAAGATATTTTTCTGTCGTTTTGTTTACATTTCAATAGTAAAAGGTTTCTGGATCAGATGTTTTGTATCCTGAAAAATATGGAAACTTATTTGCAAACGTTTTGAACTACCCTTTGGTGCTGTAGAACAATGTTCCCATTTGTTAAACATAAACACATTTCTAGGTGTTGCAGATTTATGCAAGAAATGATTACCATAGTGGTTGTAACAATGAAGCTGTTCGTAGTCTGATGAACTCTCTAAGTTCTCATTGTTAGAGAATGCAGCAGACCTTTCTAGATCAGACATCATGTTATTAATAGTCACAAAGTCACAATCATCAGAATAGGTACTGGAGGTAATAAAGGGCCATATGTATCAATGTTAGGTTTTGCGATTCTCAAATAGCGAATTTCTGGGAATCGCTATTTGAGAATCGCAAAACGCTATGTATGTAGGATTTGCAATACATTTTGTGAATCCTACATATTCCTTAATTGCGAATTTCGGCATTTGCGATCGCAATTTTGCTTGATACATATGGCCCAACGTCACTTCATGACATTTTAAATAAATGTGGAATCTTCAAAAGTTCCGTAGGGCCGAATATGTCGAAATCGGTTTTGTCCCAAACTATACCATCCTGTATAGGAACGGCTGTGATGTTCACTGCTGACAAGTCTCTTGCTTCACAATGGGATGATTTGTGTGGTTTCAAAAGTAAGCCTCTTGGATAGTAGCGAGAGGAGGGCGTCTGCTACTAGCTCGGAGTCCACTAGGCCTACTATTTAGTATTGGCCACATAGTGTGGTTTGATGAGGTCGATTGACACAAATCTTTTCTTCTTTTTTCCAGCAAGGGATGGCAGATGTACTGTTCTTGTTCCATGGACAGGTACTGGTTGTCTGTAAGAAGGTCCAAATTCCTTCTTGTCCGCAATCTTCTCTCTGACTAGATCCCCAACTTTCGGGATCCAGACAGGCCTTGCTGGGACTGCTTGTTTTTCCCCAGTGGTGGTTGGCTTCAGCAACACATTGCTTTGTTTCGATCTTAGTTCATTTAGATCCTGAAAAACAGCCAAACGATCTTTGATACCAAAGGGTTTATTTTCCACCACTGTGCCTTTACATTCGAGATCAGGAACCCACATTCTTGTCCCAAATAGGACCTCATATGGACTGACCCCCTGTACTGCTCGATTTTTCCGGTCTTATTGTGTTGAAGGGTGATTTAGGTGACTTCAGTCTCTTCCCATTCAAGTCTAAGGGTTAGAGTAGTGTATAGAGCCTATTTATTAGGCACTTCGACATGATCCTGTGTTCTTCCCCATAGATCAGGGTTTGCATATACATCCTAGGGGATAGATTCGTTAGCATTAGGGGTAATCTGTTCTGTAGTGAGGGTATTTCATGGAGCCGTGCTGAATTCAGGCCTGGTAGGCCTTAAACGGGAGAGACTCCATCTTTCCTCCTGCTCTGGCAGCTCGGGATGTTTCTAGGTCATAGGCAGTGTTTTAGTTAGGAGGTGTTATTCGCTTGGAGAGAACCGGTTCAGGCCGGCCCTTATCGAAGGATTGTATTTTTCTTCATGCCGAAGACACTACATCAGGCCGGCCGGCTGGGAACGTGTCCTTGGCACGGGGAGGTACAAGAATTTGGTGGGCGGCAGGTTACGGGCTGGAATTTTCCATGAGGAAATGCACGTCTATATTAGTAAAAGTTTGAGGCAGATACTGGCACTTGCTTCTAGTCCATGGGCGGCACCTGGCCGTTAGTAGTAAAGCTGCTACTTATTCCAGGGAAGACAGATGACAAACTTGGAGGTGGAGAAAAACCGAGAAATAGATATTCCAAAGAGAAGAGAGTAGCCGATGAGGAAGAGGTCCCAGTGACTCGGAGAGGGAGACGGGAGTAAACCCGTGATTGCGGAGGTGTGAGTTCCAGGCGAAGCCGAGGCGCAGACGAGAAGGGAACCTAGATGACCATTGAGTGCAGGCTACATACGACCAAGGTGATGTCAACCCCTTACTATTAGAGTGTACAACTCAATCTTTCACTTTTCTTTGCAGGTTATGTGATATGTATTATGTTCCGTGAGTGTGTATGTAATAACTAAATAAAGTAGTAAAGCAATATGTGCTACGTGTTCTTGTGTAAGAGGGTAACCTATTCTTCTAGTCAGCTGTGACTTGACATGGACAGATGTTAATCCTGATCAGGTAGGTGGTAACTGAATAAGGGAGAAAGGAGCCCTTCGAACTGGGGAACAAGTTGTGCTCAACTAGCTGTCTTTGTGTGATCTGATATATAGTAACACTGATTCCCTTGTTGTATGTCGTGGTAATTATAGGATGAACTCGTGTTAAGGCTGCCGTCTGGGCAGGAAGTCCTGGGTCCGTTTGGGACCGCGAGGCTGTGACTGCCGTCTGGGCAGGAAGTCTGTGGCTGCCGTCTGGGCAGGAAGTCCTGGGTCCATTTGGGACCGCGAGTCTGTGGCTGCCGTCTGGGCAGGAAGTCCTGGGTCCATTTGGGACTGCGAGGCTGTGGCTGCCGTCTGGGCAGGAAGTCCTGGGTCCATTTGGGACCGCGAGGCTGTGACTGCCGCCTGGGCAGGAAGTCTGTGGCTGCCGTCTGGGCAGGAAGTCCTGGGTCCGTTTGGGACCGCGAGGCTGTGACTTGTAGGTCTTGGTATATATAGTAGGAATTCCCTGTCCTTAGGTGGTACATATATGTGGTTATTTAGGTGTGAATAGGCCCTAGGGAGGGGGTAACGTTCTGGTTTGGGTTAGAGAGGCTCTGCTGAGCGGGTTCTATCTGATCCGAAAACCCAAGCAGAACATTTGGCGTCACGAACCGTTTACGAAACCTGTGTGCGTTGTGGTTGTCTTGTGTTTGCTTTCGGCGCGTGCGTGGTTTTGTTTGCATTTTATTTTTGTATATTTGTGTGTATAGGTTTTATTTTTCTTCCTTCTTTTCTTTCTCTTCTTTTCTTCTTTTTCCTTTTTCACGATGTTTTCTAGAAGGTCTAAATCTACTTTTAAGTTGCCCGTTGATATTCCCGGATGGGATTCAACGCCTTATGAAGCCTTGGCCCGTGAGTGGGCTGATTCTACTGGTTTGAGTGAGAATCGGAATTCTTCTTTGGAGCTGGCAGAGCCGGCTGATGTGATTGCTTGTTTGCAGAAGGCACCCGTATCGAAGGGTGAGGAGATTCCCATTTTGGGGCGCAGAGGTTGGATTCTTTTGTCTGCATGCAGGATTCTGCATGAGAGACTGTTGAAGCTACAGATATCTCTTAAAGATGTGGAAGCGCACTTTGTTGAGATTCAGAATTCTCATACTTTGTTGCGGTGTCAAAATAAGTTGCTTGCTGATAAACTTGAGACTTACCAAACTATTGCCGAACGGGCGGCTGTGCGAATTGCTCGTTATAAATACAAGAACAGGCGCGGTCGGGTTTCGACGCGAAAGGTGCGTCTGGTCGTGGCGACAGCCGGGCTGGATTGGAATCCTGATGAATGGGATGGTAATATCTGGAACTCGACTGATTCTTGTTCCTCGGGTGAGGAGTCTGCCAAGCGTGAGTCTTCTCGCTCCCGCCATGATTGTAAGTCTGCTTCTCGCACCTTTGACGGTGCACCCCGTGATTACGCTCGTTCTTCGAGTGGGATCAATGCTTCTTACACTGATTGTCCCTCTACGAGTACTGATCGGGCTCCTTGTGATGCTCGTCCCGCGGTTTCTGCGCATCCAGTTTTCCGTCGGAAGTTGCAGCAGTCTCCCAATGCTCCGCAGGGTATTTCTTTGGACTGTTTAGAAGACTTTACTCAGCAGGAAATTAGTGATATTTTGCAGCGATTTCGGCAGCGAGTCACGTGGATGGTGCGCCTTTATGAACTGGGCGCTGCTGGTATTATGTTGGATACTGGCGATTGTTTAAAGTTCTGTTCCTTGAGTTTGGATTCTACTGTGCAGGATCATTTTCGTAACTATAATGGTGTTGGTCAGATTTCTTTACTCCAATTGGCGACTGACGGTTGTAATCTAAAATATCCTACTGAATCTGACTGGCCTGTGAATGACAAGCCGTGGTATACTTTGCGTGATGCTGCTCAACGTCTCAAAGAGGAGGTGATGAAAACGGCAATTTTTCTGGGTACTGCTGACAGGTTGCTTGATGGTTCATTGACATCTTCTGTGCGGAACCGTATCATTCGATCTTCCCCTGTTGCCTATAAGCAGGTCATGATGACTTTATTGATTAATCAGACTGGTAACGTATTATCTACGGTTTTGGAATCGGTGCGCCAACTCGGTGAGTTGGGTGAGTGGTTTAAACCTGAACGTCAGTCCCGGCCTGACACTCGTACTCCTGGCGAAAATAAACTTACTAGACGTGATATTTTTTCTGGTCTTCTGGCTGATGGTGTGCGGAGGGAGGACATTGATGGTGAGACTACCGCTCGTTTGTGGGAGTTGTTTCGCAAACGTGGCTTGGATCGAAAGGAGGGTGCCCGGCGTGTTCGGACCACTGAGTGTGATCGTGGTGGTTCTGACGGTAGCGGTGATGACGACCGCCGTGGGCGCTCTGTTCGTCGTGATGATCGACGTTCTGCACGTGATGTGTCCCCCCGTCGAGAGAGAGACAGGGAGAGAGAGGGGGAAAGAGAAAGGGGGAGAACTGACTATGTTTACAGCAGACGTAGAGATGATAGGGATCAATCCCCTGAGGTGAGGAGGAGAGAGGATCGTCACAGTTTGGTCGATCGTAACCCGCAGTACAATGCAGAAGATACGAATCCGTTCCGTACTGGGAATGGATATGAACAGGAGGTACCGATACCTAAGAAACGTGAGAGTCTTTATCCTGATTTATCCTGGTACACAGAATGCAGTAAGAATGACTAGGAAATAGGTCAAGCTCCGGTACACAGATGGGCTCACAGAGATAATAGACCCTATGTAGATATTGATATTTATTGGAGACATCGTAATATCCAAAGGGCCCGAGCATTGGTAGATACAGGAGCGGAGGCCACTCTTATTCATGGAAAATCAAAGAAGTTTACAGGTCAGCCTTTTACTATTACCGGATTAGGTGGAAAAGAAACCCCTGCAGTTCAAACTTTGCTTGAAATGAGAATAGGTAGAATTCCCAGAAAAGAGTATTCTGTACTAGTAGTGCCACTTCTAGAATTCATAATTGGGATTGATATTTTGAGAGGAATGACTTTGCATCTAGATGACGGATGTTACCAATTTGGAACAACGCATTATATATCGTCCAGACCTATACGGGTTGGTCGTTTAAGAATGCCCCCCATACAAGTTCCCCATGCGACAAAAGTGGTTTGTCAGAAGCAGTATCGTATTCCAGGTGGTCATGAGGAGATTAGTACCACTATTCAGGAGTTAGTGGATGCAGGAGTCATAACCCCAGTTACTTCTGCTTGGAATAATCCTGTTTGGCCGGTGCGTAAGAGTGATAACTCTTGGCGCATGACCGTTGATTATCGAGAATTGAACAAGCACACACCCTCTTTGACTGTTGCAGTACCGGATGTTATTACACTTATTGAGAGAATCCAAAAGCATCCAGGTACATGGTAAGCGTCCATTGATATTGCTAATGCTTTCTTTTCAATTCCGATTGCCCCAGAGTGTCAGGAACAATTCAGTTTTACGTGGAACGGGCGTCAGATGACGTTTAGAAGTCTTCCCCAGGGCTATGTGCATAGTCCTACGATATGTCACCGGCTGGTGGCAGAGCATTTGGCTGAGGTACCGGTTCATCCCCAAATTCAGATATGTCATTATATTGATGATGTTTTGATCCAAGGCGAAACACAAGAGGAAGTTCAGACCCAATTAGACAGAGTCATTGAGTGCCTGCGTGAGAAAGGTTGGGAAATCAATCCAGATAAATTGCAAGGTCCGTCCCAGGCTGTAAAATTTTTGGGTATTAATTGGCATGAAGGGCACCGTGAAGTGATCCCTCAGGTTAAACAGAAGATTCTTGATTTTGCAGTTCCTAGAAATAGGAAAGAAGCCCAGAGCTTCATTGGTCTGTTTGGCTTTTGGCGCCAGCATATTCCTCATTTGAGTCAAATATTGGCCCCCTTGTACCGGGTCACGCGTAAAAAGAATGCATTTGAATGGGATAAACCACAGCAAGATGCGTTTAGTCTGGCAAAAGAGGCAATTCAACATGCTCTGGATTTATGGCCTGTACGTGATGGTGACGTGGATTTGAATGTGTCTGTACAGGGCCTTTATGCAAATTGGAGTTTGTGGCAGAAACAAGGCAGGAGTAAAGTACCGTTAGGTTTTTGGACCAAAAAGTTACCTGATGCTGGTGAACGTTACACACCCTTTGAGAAACAGTTACTTGCTTGTTATTGGGCTCTGGTGGATACCGAGCAATTGACTTTGGAACATGATATAGTTCTGCGTCCGGAAATTCCTATCATGCAGTGGGTTCTGAGTTCGCCGAAAACTCACCGAATTGGACACGCTCAAGAGGCGAGTGTGATTAAATGGAAATGGTACATACAAGACAGGGCACGTGTGGGCCCGAAAGGAGTTGCTTCTTTACATGAGCAGGTGGCGCGAGTGCCATCGACTGAGACTGAGAGTGAATGTTCCGTACCTTTAGCACAGGAGTCTCCTGTCAAGTGGGGTAAGCCTTTTGATGATTTGTCCGCAGCGGAAAGAAACCATGTTTGGTTCACTGATGGTTCAGCGAGGTTTATAGGGATGACACGGCACTGGAAGGCGGTGTCCTATAATCCGATCACACAGAAATTGTTGAGCACAACTGGTGAAGGTAAAAGCAGCCAATTTGCCGAGCTTTACGCTGTTTACCAAGTTTTGAGACAAGAGTTACCTGGTACATGTCATATTTTCACTGATTCTTGGTCTACTGCCAATGGACTGGCTGTTTGGTTGCCAACTTGGCATTCCCATAATTGGAAGTTACATTCCAAAGAATTATGGGGAAAAGAGTTATGGCAAGAAATTTGGGAGATGCTCCCACAGAGTACTGTTACAATCTTCCATGTGGACGCTCACACCCCGATAGATTCTCTTGACAAATTTTTTCATAACATTGCAGATGAGAAGTCTAAAATTGCTGAGGCAGTGGTGGACAGGCAAGATTCTGATATTGCGGGATTGGCGAAATGGGCACACCAGAAGGCAGGACATTTTGGAGAGAAGGCCACTAGCAGGTGGGCTGCTGATCGAGGAATTTATATTCCCTTAGATTTAATCAAAAATGTTATTTTACACTGCCCCGTTTGTCAGCATATCAGACGGCGTAAGGTGCCCCAAATTGTTAAAGGTCATTTACATCGCGGCAAATTGCCCGCTCAAATTTGGCAGATCGATTACATTGGTCCACTTCCCATGAGTAGGAATTGTCAATATGTTTGCACTATTGTTGATACATACAGTGGCCTGCTGGTAGCCCTTCCCTGTAAGCAAGCTACCCAATTGAATACCATTAAAACATTAGAATTAATTATGATGTACTATGGTGTGCCATTCCAAATTCAATCTGATAATGCATCCCATTTTCGTGGAAGATTGGTACAGGAGTTCTGTGTGGAAAACAATATTGAATGGATATTCCATATCCCCTACTACCCACAGGCCTCGGGCCTGGTGGAGAGATTGAATGGCCTGCTAAAGGACCAGCTGCGTAAGTTAACGGATGACAAGTATAAAAATTGGCGAGACTTTTTGCCCCAAGCACTATTGATTTTGAATAATCGTCCTTTTTTAAATGCTGAATCTCCACTCATGCGTTTGTTTCCCCCGAATGCTGAGGCTATGCCTAATGAAATCAGAGAAACTGTGATGTATTGGGAAATTACTCCCGGAGCTTTGGCTCCATGTAGAGCGACCCCAGGGTCGGCAGGTTTAGACTTGCATGCTATGGATGACATTGTTATAAAAAGTAGAGATCGAGTCATCATAGAGACAGGTGTTGGTGTTCAGATACCACCTGGAAATTTCGGATTGATCGCCCCTAGATCGGGGCTGGCTGTAAAAGGCATTCAGGTGCTTGGAGGAATTATCGACAGTGATTATCAGGGAGAGATTAAGGTGCTCCTGCTGAATAGCAGTGAGGTTGACTTACTGATACATCGCACTGACCGAGTGGCTCAATTACTCATAATGCCTGTTTTCAGTGGTGTATTAATGAAAGGCACTGCTCCAACGTTGCTAACTGTACGTGGCCAGAAAGGTTTTGGCTCCACGGATAATCCTGGGGCCAGAGTTTGGGTGCAGTCGCCTAAGAATCCCCCTGAACAAGCAGAGGTCATTGCCACCGGTCAGGATAATACCATTTTGGTTATGAGACCAGGGAAAGATAGCTGGGAAGCGGTCCCGGCTGATAAATGTTATTTACGAGAATGATTAATGCCTGTATTTGGTTCTCTTTCAGATCATTCTTTGGATTGTTGCTGCAGGATGTGTCGGAGCCGGACTGTTTTCGGACTGGTACGACGAGAAAGGAGGGATCCTATCAACCCGGGATGAACTGGGAACCCGAGTGTTGCGTTCCTTCGCCGCATGGGATTCATCATCGAACTTTTGGACAGCACTTGCTAAGAGGGTGACTGACGCCCCTCACTTCTGTTTGACACCGATGAGATCTGTACATGATATTCTGGCGACCTGCCTGGTTGCTGTCCCCGCCTCATTGGAAACTTTAACTCATATTTTTAATGTCTCGAAGGCCCGTCCCAATATTCTCCTGGGTGATTTTGCTACCCATGTATATTGCCCCCTATGTATTGAATTGCCGAACTAGCAACCCCCCATCCAGTCCCAAATACTTACTTATAATATCACACAAGGTGATTTGTGCTTCTTTCTTACGTGTAATCCTAGTGCGATCTCTGAATGTCTGCGCCTAAAACTAAAAGGCGCCACTTCGTTTACAACTCACGAACGGACTTTGTGCTTTCAAAGGACACCGACCACATGTGTTTCAGTTCAGAACAATATGACTTGTAATAGTTTGGTAGTTACCCCCAGTCACTATCGCACGATGTTACTACCTGCCGGATGGCTTTTCTCATGTGGTAATACTTCCTGGCCATTTGTCCCTGCAAACATTTCCGGAGGCCCTTGTGCCATTACGAGACTCAGTTTGTTGATGTTCGCATCGCATCCGAATGCCAACTCTCGTGTGCTTCGAGATACTGTAATGTTACAGGAGGATTGTGACCCATCTTTGCATTTATATTCCAAGTCTGAATACCTTAGCTTAGCTGTTTCAATTATTGGTGTTCCTGCTTTGGTGGTTTATAATGCCAAATCTATTGGGAAAATGGCCTGCTGGATGGTGAAATCTATTAATCATACTTCTACAATTTTGTCTGACATGCTATTAGACGCCCAGGGTGAACGTAGGGCCATTTTGCAAAATAGAGCAGCTATTGATTATCTTTTGCTTAAACATGGACATGATTGCTCGGACTTCGAAGGTCTCTGTTGTTTTAATTTGTCTGACCATACACAATCCATTCGTGCTCACATCGACAAGTTGCGTGACTTAACAGAAGAAGTTAGAAAACACATTGACCAGGGCTGGTTTGACTGGCTCTTTAATTGGTTACCTGATATACACGTGCTACGCCAAATATTAGGTGGTATTTTGATTGCTGTTGTTGTTTTGATTTCTATCTGTTGCTTTATTCAGTGTATTCCTTCATTATTTCAATTCTGCACACTTGGTACTAGACATAGATCAGTTAGCTTTGTTTCATATTATTCTTCCACAGATGTTAGCTCCATTTAATGAATGTATAATAGACTGAAGTCAAGGGTGAAATGTACTGCTCGATTTTTCCGGTCTTATTGTGTTGAAGGGTGATTTAGGTGACTTCAGTCTCTTCCCATTCAAGTCTAAGGGTTAGAGTAGTGTATAGAGCCTATTTATTAGGCACTTCGACATGATCCTGTGTTCTTCCCCATAGATCAGGGTTTGCATATACATCCTAGGGGATAGATTCGTTAGCATTAGGGGTAATCTGTTCTGTAGTGAGGGTATTTCATGGAGCCGTGCTGAATTCAGGCCTGGTAGGCCTTAAACGGGAGAGACTCCATCTTTCCTCCTGCTCTGGCAGCTCGGGATGTTTCTAGGTCATAGGCAGTGTTTTAGTTAGGAGGTGTTATTCGCTTGGAGAGAACCGGTTCAGGCCGGCCCTTATCGAAGGATTGTATTTTTCTTCATGCCGAAGACACTACATCAGGCCGGCCGGCTGGGAACGTGTCCTTGGCACGGGGAGGTACAAGAATTTGGTGGGCGGCAGGTTACGGGCTGGAATTTTCCATGAGGAAATGCACGTCTATATTAGTAAAAGTTTGAGGCAGATACTGGCACTTGCTTCTAGTCCATGGGCGGCACCTGGCCGTTAGTAGTAAAGCTGCTACTTATTCCAGGGAAGACAGATGACAAACTTGGAGGTGGAGAAAAACCGAGAAATAGATATTCCAAAGAGAAGAGAGTAGCCGATGAGGAAGAGGTCCCAGTGACTCGGAGAGGGAGACGGGAGTAAACCCGTGATTGCGGAGGTGTGAGTTCCAGGCGAAGCCGAGGCGCAGACGAGAAGGGAACCTAGATGACCATTGAGTGCAGGCTACATACGACCAAGGTGATGTCAACCCCTTACTATTAGAGTGTACAACTCAATCTTTCACTTTTCTTTGCAGGTTATGTGATATGTATTATGTTCCGTGAGTGTGTATGTAATAACTAAATAAAGTAGTAAAGCAATATGTGCTACGTGTTCTTGTGTAAGAGGGTAACCTATTCTTCTAGTCAGCTGTGACTTGACATGGACAGATGTTAATCCTGATCAGGTAGGTGGTAACTGAATAAGGGAGAAAGGAGCCCTTCGAACTGGGGAACAAGTTGTGCTCAACTAGCTGTCTTTGTGTGATCTGATATATAGTAACACTGATTCCCTTGTTGTATGTCGTGGTAATTATAGGATGAACTCGTGTTAAGGCTGCCGTCTGGGCAGGAAGTCCTGGGTCCGTTTGGGACCGCGAGGCTGTGACTGCCGTCTGGGCAGGAAGTCTGTGGCTGCCGTCTGGGCAGGAAGTCCTGGGTCCGTTTGGGACCGCGAGGCTGTGGCTGCCGTCTGGGCAGGAAGTCCTGGGTCCATTTGGGACCGCGAGGCTGTGGCTGCCGTCTGGGCAGGAAGTCCTGGGTCCATTTGGGACCGCGAGGCTGTGACTGCCGTCTGGGCAGGAAGTCTGTGGCTGCCTTCTGGGCAGGAAGTCCTGGGTCCGTTTGGGACCGCGAGGCTGTGACTTGTAGGTCTTGGTATATATAGTAGGAATTCCCTGTCCTTAGGTGGTACATATATGTGGTTATTTAGGTGTGAATAGGCCCTAGGGAGGGGGTAACGTTCTGGTTTGGGTTAGAGAGGCTCTGCTGAGCGGGTTCTATCTGATCCGAAAACCCAAGCAGAACACCCCCCCAGAGAACTTCTTGGCAAATTATTTAATGAGCGCTGGACCCCATAAAGATGTTTGACTCACCCATCACCCGAACCTAATATTCCAGCTTTTTTAGACTGCTTTATGTCCCGGTTTTTCCGTTCCACAACAGAATTTTCCTCAGGATGAAATGGAGAGGAGTACCGTAATGCTACGCTCAAACTGGCCATGGCTTCTTTGTAAGCCCGAGAGCTAAACGCAGGGCCCTGGTCAGAATGTAGTGTGCCAATTGCATATTTGACAATAAAGACACGCAAATCTTTTATAACAGTTCGAGCGTCAGCCGAGCACTGAGGCCACATCCACAGGAACCTTGACATAGTGTTTGTGGGATTGCATTTGTCCAAAAGGACGCCTGCGCGTAGATAGTCTAATGCCGTCTAGCAATGGTGTCTGTACTGGACAGGCTACTTCGTAGTCTGGTGTCTGGTGGCATTCTGCACTACACTGTCTATTGCAGTCTCTGCAGTCATTGATGAAGATGTGAGTCAGTGTATTCATTCCAGGCCACCACTACATCTCTTTTAATGTTAATATTGTTTTAGAGATTCCCTGATGTGACAAACCCTCCCCCAGATGTGCTTCACAAATCAAAGCTGCTCTACGATCCTTGTTTGGAATTACCCTATCCCCCACTCCAGGGATTCGAGCAAAAGGAACGCTGTTCACATCAATTACATAAGAGTACTTGAGTGGAAATTATCTTTGGTAACGCTGCACACTGCCTTTGATTGAAGCACTGACAGCCAACAAT
This sequence comes from Triturus cristatus, assembly GCF_964204655.1. Lineage (NCBI taxonomy): Eukaryota > Metazoa > Chordata > Amphibia > Caudata > Salamandridae > Triturus > Triturus cristatus. The sequence goes on from NC_140594.1 coordinate 1,155,281,033, forward strand.
ATCTCACTGTCTATTCTCGTTTTTGATTGAGTGATCGCAACTACGGAAGCCGTTTGTACAGCCCCCTTTGCGGCTTCATCAGCCAATTAATTCCCTGCAATGTGAACGCCATCACGTTAATGACTCAGCGTATGTATCACGTGAGCTTATGGTAGTTCGTTTCTCAACTGAACTACTTGTTCCCAAAGCGTGTTATGCTTTATTGTGCCACCTTTTGCATCTTTGAATCCGTTTTGAAGCCAATTCTGTAAATATTAATTATATGACTGAACACAGTAAAAGGAATCGCAGACTATAAGTGTGGGGAATTCGCGATCTGTACTTTCAAGTGCCAGTTTGAATGCTTGTAGTTCAGCTCGCTGAGCTGTACAATCTCCTAGAGATTGAGTTTTAGTGACCATTGATCGGAATTAACCATCGCGCATGCAACCTTCAACGATTGCGCATGCTGCACTGTAAGCTTGCTTACTCCATGTAGCAGGTTGTGCTGATCCATCAGTATAAATTATAAATTCGTACTGATCGAGAGGCAGAATTTCAGTGGACATTCATGTTCATATTGCAGGAACGCTTGTGTTTTTAAATCAGGATCAAAAACATATTCAACATCCGTTGCAGCAAGAGAATTAACCCATTATATCCATCTAGGATGTAAAGCTTTTGCATTTGGGATGCTCGCTTTTGTAACAGCCTCTAAGGGTGGTACTGGAGTTACGACAATAATGTGTTTCCCCAGAGCTAGTGCTCTTTCTTTTGCTACAGCGGTTTGAACTGCTATCAGTATATTTTCTGTTGAAGTGAAGCGCATTTCTGCTGGTGTATACAAATGTGATTTGTATGCTATTGGTACTTTTTCACCTTCATTGAATGTTAAATAGGTGAATCCGTGTTGACCCAAAATTATTCGGATCACTAAATTGCGTGTATGTACGCATTTTTGTAAGTGATTTGTTGCTAACATGTTAGCTTGGAGTGAACGCAGGATGTTTGTGTGTCCAATGTTTTGTTGAAAAATCAGGTTTGATTAATTCGTAGAGAGGTTTAACCATTTCTGCGTAATTTATAATGTAAGTTCTTCCAAAATTTAAGAAACCCAAGATGGACTGTACATTTTTCAGTGTTTTTTGAGGTTGGAGCAGCGCACACTTTTCTAAAAAGTTAGCTGCCAAGCTTTTGCCTTCACTTAAAAGCTTATATCATTGAAAAAGGACATTGAGATGGGCAATTCTGGATTCTTTAAAGTTGAATGTATAGCCCTCAGAGGCGAAGCCCAGTATAATGGTGTTCACCCTGTTCAAGTGCCTATCTAGGTCATCGTCTGTCAGATAGATGTCATCGACATATGACAATGCCTCGTCATCATAAATTTGTAGTAACTCTGTTACCCTTGCTGAGAATAACCCCGGGCTGTTTTTTAACCCTTGTGGGAGTCTACAAAATTGACGCTGGGTCCCCATTATTGAGAAAGCTGTTAAGTACCTACTTCCAGTGCTATGTTTTGACAAAAGAAACCATTTAAAATGTCTAATGTGGTTTTATATTTTTTACGCACAATTTTATTCATTAATGCTGTACTATGTGCATTTTGCACTGCAAATGTTTTAGAACAAGTGCTCAAGTGTCTGTAATCCAAAACTAGACGATATGTCAAGTCTGGTTTGGATACAGGAAACAAAGGATTGTTCATTGAGGAGGTGCACGTTTCAATCACCCCTTGGTATTCAAGTTGATCTAAGATCTCCCTGACCTGTTTTTTAGCTTCTTGCTTTATTGGGTACTGCCTTTGTGCAGTAGGTTGATTTTTTAGTATTTTGTGGTGAGGTGAGTCCTCATCCCATCCTACATGATTTTCGTATAATGCTGGGGCCTGGGCAACTGCCCATTTCCTGGCATAAGTATATTTTAAGTGAATTGGAATATGGTTGGAGAGGCTGGCATAATGATGTCCTCTCCATGTGGGCACTCCCTGACAAATTTTGGTGGCAAGTCCTGTTCTGCTAGAAGTATATCATAACCCCTTGAAAGTTTCTCCCAAAAGAGTGCTTTCACTTTACTTGGTATGTCTCCCTCCATCCGGAGTGTTATTTCAAATAACTTTTCTGGAGTACTAACCCTGGTGTCTACATTCTCTACTGTGAGGTACTCATTCAAGTCCACTATCTCCAGAAGTTCCTTCAGGTTCTGGCGAGCTATTGTTACTTCTGCTGCACTGTCCAGCATTGTCTGAGCCCATTCTCCATTCTTGAGCTGTGTTCTCAGTATTCTCGGCATGTCTGGTCTTCAGACCTGCTACCTTCTTTTTTGAGAATTTAGGTTTTGATGTATTTTTCTGAACGTGTTTTTCGTCTTTGGACTTCACGCGTTCTTCTTTGTGATCTGACCGTCCTCTTCTTTCTGATGTCTGTGACGATATCTGAAAGGTACGAGAGGAAACTGTATCAGTATCCTGATATCTGTCAGGTTTTTTCAAATGATCCCTATTCCTGAGGTTATACCTCCTTTCAGAGTGCTCCTTTTAAAGGAGACCTACCTCGGGATGGAGAACGTTTCTCTTTTGAATTTTGTTTATTTGTTTCCCACTTCTTTTTAGAAGATGTAGGATTTTGTTCAATAGAGTCCTTCTCAGGACCTTCAGACAGTTGAGCTTCAAAGGTTTTCCACCCAAACTGTCTCTGCCTAATTCAGCATAAGATTTTTCTATTATTCTGGGTAGTTCTTGTTGATGTTCTGCTACATCAAATTTCCTTAAGTGTTGGTGGCTCGCCACTGACGCTGCCTCCCCTTTAATATTAGCTAATATTATTGTTGAGACCTGGTCGAAGTTTTTCAGTAATTTCATTCCTAAATTCTGAGCAGGCTCTGACCCGTATTCGTTTTGAATTTGTTTCAGGACATCTGGTATTACTGCAATTGACGGAACACCATGTGTTTTTTTGTATAGATTGCAGCAAAGACTGTGCCCCAAAAGGTGCAGTCTTCCAGTTGTGGTGTGATCCCCATTGGTAAACAGGTTGTTAGGATTCTGTGTTTCTCATAAGGGCTAGTATTTGGAAAAACTGCTTCGATCATTTTATGCTTCTTCTTCGCACTACTTAAAAGCAGTAGGGCGACACTCCTTCGTCATAGCGGAGGAACCGCCGCTGACTCTACACCACTACAATATATACCATTCTAAGCTACTCCACTCTACTCTATGCCACTCCACTTTACGCCACTTCACTCTACTATATGCCATTCTGATTTACGCCTCCCCATTCTACACCACTCTACTCTTTATCACTCCAGTCTACGTTATTCTACGGCACTCCACACCACTCCGTTCTACCCCATTCTCCTATGCATCAGCCAAATCTATGCCACTCTCCTCGATGCTACTGTATTCCACTCCATCTCACCCTATGCCACCCTATTAAACACCACTCTACTCTATGCCACTTCAAACTAAACCAATCTATGCCCCTCCACACAATGCCATTCTATGCCACTCTTTGCCACTCTGTGCTATTCTGCTCTATGCCACTCTACTTTACACCACTCTAATCTATTTCACTCCACTTTACTCTCCACCTCTCCACTGTACGCCACTCCATTTCACTCTACGTCACTCTGTATCATGCCACTGTACCATACCCCACTCTACTTTACGCCACTTCCCTCCACTCTACTTTATGCTAGTGTACTCTACCCTACACCACTTCACTATTTGCCACTCTGCTCTATGCCAATCTGTTCTATGCCACTCTACTCTATTCCATTCTATATCATTCCATTCCATTCTATATCACTCTACGCAATGCCACTGTACCCTACATCACTCCATGTCACTCTACTCTACGCCACTCTACTATATGCCACTCTGCTCTATGCCAATCTGCTCTACGCCACTCTACACCACTCTACTCTACACCATTCTACTCTACAACACTCCACTCTGTACCAATCACCCTTATGCCACTTTATGCCACTTCACTCTAATCCAAGCCACTCTACTCCACTTCATTCCACTCTATGTCACTTTACTCTATGCCACTCTACTCGATGTCACTCCACTCTATACTAATCTGCTCTACGCCACTGCTCTACGCCATTTTATGCCACTTCACTCCACTGCATGCCACAGCATTCCAGTCTTCCTCTAAACCACTCTACTCTACGCCACTCCACGCCACACAATGCCACTCTACTTCACTCTATGCCACTCTGCTCTATAGCTACTCTTCTCTATGCCACTCTGCTCTATAAGTTTCTACTCTATGCCACTCCACTCTATGTCACTCCACTGTATGCCACTCCACTGTATGCCATTCCATTCCACTCTACATCACTCTACGCCAAGGCACTCTACACCATTCTACTCTATGCCACTCCACTTTGCTGCACTATACTCTACACCACTCTACTCAATGCCACTCCACTTTACTTGTTGCCACTCCACTGTACATCACTCTATTCCACTATATGTCACTCTACGCCAAGCCACTCTGTTCAACAACATTCTGCTTTACACCACTTCACTTTATGCAGCTCTACTCCACACCACTCAACTCTACAATATTCTACTCCACTATATGCCACTCTGATCTTTGCCACTCTACTCTATGCCACTCTACTTTATCCTATGCCACTCCACTGTACACCACTTCACTCTATACCAATCACCTCTATGCCACTCTTCTGCACTCCAGTCCACGCCACGTCATTCCAGTCTACGCTACTCCACTCAATGCAACTCTATGCCACTCCACAAAATGCCACTCTGCGGCACTCTACACCACTCCACTCTACTCCACTCAACTTTATACCAATCTACTCTACGCCACTCCATGTCACTACACTCCACTTCATTCCAGCCTCTGCCACTTTAGTCCACTCCACTCTACACCACTCCAAGCCACTCCACAGAATGTCACACTACGCCACTCTATGCCACTCTTCTCTATGCCACTCCACTTTACTCTACACCACTCCAGTCTATGCCACGCCATTGATTCCACTATACATTGCTCTGTACCAGGCCACTGTAATCTACATCACTCTATTCTATGCCCCTTTATGCCACTCTATTCCACGTCAGTCCACTCTACTCTACACCACTAAACTATATGCCACTTTGCTCTATGCAATTCTGCTCAACGCCACTCTACTTCATGCCACAACACTCCATACCACTCCATTCCACTCTACGTCTCACCACTCTACTGTACGTAACTTTATCGCACTTTACTCTACGCCACTCCACTATATGCCACTCCACTCTATGTCTCTCCACTCTACGCCATTCCGTTATACTCGATGCCCCTCTATGCCACACCACTCTACTCCATGCCACTCCAGTCTAAGCCACTGTACGCCACATTACGCCACTCCAGTGTACACCACTCCATTGCACTCTACGTCACTCTACACCATGCCTGTCTACTCTATGCCGCTCCACTCTACGTCACCTCACTCTACACCAACCTACTCTATGCCACTCCACTGTACTCTACGCTACTTCACTACATGCCACTCTGCTCCACGCCACTCCACCGTAGTCTATGCCACTCCACTCTACGCCATTCCACTCTCAACCAGGCCACTCTACGCAGGGCTCGCAGGTGGCAGGGCGGGCGGGTCACAGAGGTCACATTGGGGGGTTGCACGGGGGGTCGCACACATTAAAAAGAAAATATTTTAAAAAATAAACGTACCTTTGCGCTGGGTCCTGCATCTCTGCTCCTGCTCTTCTCCGTCTTAGACAGAAGCACAGCCAGGCCCCACTGACAAATCACAATGCTACAATGCAGCTTTGTGATTGGTAGGCACTCAGGCTTCCCTGACCAATCACAACACTGCAATGCAGTATTGTGTTTGGTTCTGACCGACCTGGTTGGACGCTTAACCTGGGAATTGGGGCATAGGCTAGTTCTCCATGCAGGCTGTAATGCACTGCATGAAGAACGGGGAAAGTGCGCCTGACTGGTTTGGGCGGCCCGAGATGGCCAACCAAATAGTCACTGTTCACTTAGGAGTGGGCAAACCACGCCTCCCCTGCCCTGCTCCGAGAGCAGAGCAGCCCCGCCCACCCGCCCGCCCGCAAAGCAGCAAAGCAGCAAAGCAGCAGGAAGCATAAAATGATAATCATTTAAAGTTATCATTTTATGCTTCTTCTTCGCACTACTTAAAAGCAGTGGGGTGACACTCCTTCGTCATAGCGGAGGAACCGCCGCTGACTCTACACCACTACAATTTATACCATTCTAAGCTACACCACTCTACTCTATGCCACCCCACTTTACGCCACTTCACTCCACTATATGCCAGTCTGCAGTACGCCTCCCCATTTTACACCACTCTACTCCTCACCACTCTACGTTATTCTACGACACTCCACACCACTCCATTCCACCCCATTCTCCTATGCATCAGTCAAATCTATGCCACTCTCCTCGATGCCACTGTATTCCACTCCATCTCACCCTATGCCACCCTACTAAACACCACTCTACTTTATGCCACTCTACTCTATGCCACTTCAATCTACACCAATCAATGCCCCTCCACACAATGCCACTCTATGGCACTCTTTGCTATTCTGCTCTATGCCACTCTACTTTACACCACTCTAATCTATGTCACTCCACTTTACTCTACACCTCTCCACTGTACCCCACTCCATTCCACTCTACGTCACTCTGTGTCATGCCACTGTACTCTACAGCACTGTACTCTACGCCACTTCACTCCACTCTACTTTATGCTAGTGTACTCTACCCTACACCACTTCACTATTTGCCACTCTGCTCTATGCCAATCTGTTCTATGCCACTCTACTCTATTCCATTCTACATCACTCCATTCCATTCTACATCACTCTACGCAATGCCACTGTGCCCTACATCTCTCCATGTCACTCCACTCTACGCCACTCCACTATATGCCACTCTGCTCTATGCCAGTCTGCTCTACGCCACTCTACACCACTCTACTCTACACCACTCCATTCCACTCTATGTCACTCTACATTATCCCACTGTACTCTATGCCCCTCCCGTCTATGCCACTGTACTCTGTGCAACAGTACTTTGCTCTACGTTACCCCCATGTAATGCCACTCCAGTGTACGCCACTCCATTCCACTCTACACCCCTCTACTCTACATAACTTCACTCTACACCACTTTACTCTATGCCACTTCACTCCAAGCAGTTCCACTCAACGCCCCTCCACTCTACCCCACTCCACTCCACTTTCCTCTATGACACTCTACTCTATGCCAATCAGCTCCATACCACTGTACCCCACACTATGCCACCCCACTCTATGCCACTCTACTGTATGCCACTTTAAGCGAATCTACTATATGCCACTCTGCTTTATGCCACGCTACTCCACCCCACTTTATGTCACCCAACTCTATGCAGCTTTACCTTTAGCCACTCTACTCTACCCTTTACAACTCCACTTCACACAATGCAAGTCTGTACCACTTCACTCTACACCACTTTACACTTTGCAACTTTACTGTATGTCACTCCACACTGCGCTACTGTACGCCGACGACTGCACTCCACTCTATGTCTCTCCACTCTACACTCTCTGCCCTCCTCTCCTCTATGCCACTCTACTCTACATGCTATTAACTTTCAGCCATGCTGAACACCAGCCACACTGGTGCACAACACGGATGAAAGACATTGGAAAAGCCATTAGCTCTCACATAGGAGAGACCTATTGGCTTTGCTAATGCTTGTTTTGGTTAAATCAGTCTTAAAAAGGAGTAGTTGCAACTTTGTTTTGTCGACTAGGAAACAAGAGTCGTGCACACATAAATACTGTTAAAATGGCAAAAAGCAGGATGCTATGAAGAGTGACAGGAATGCCAGAGTAATAAGAAGAAAAACACAAGCCGCGCATGCGCGCGCGCTCTGCCTCCAGCACCAAATAAACATCGAAAGCACATGAAGCCCAGAAAGACACAAACCAGAAGCCAGAAACTGCCTTTGAAGCTGGGGCTGGGGCAAGGAGCCACGCGCACATGGGCTGCGCCTCGAAGCCTTCCGTTTACTGTTGGCAGCAGCCGTGCCAGGGGGCAGCCTGGCACTTGAAAGGCACCGACTTCCCGCCTCGTGCCAGACGTGCCATGTGTTGTGGCTTCCGGCAGCTCTTCCGAGACGCAAACACAAGGCGCCTGTCGGGACAGTGAGTCACGGATGGACCCGGTCCAATGAGGCGCGTCTCCGTGCTGGGGGCCTCCGGGCTCCTGTGTACCTCCAGCCTGGCCTCCATTCATCCCTCCTGCCCCGGCCTCCACCCACCTCCTGCACCCACCAGAGCCGCCACCCCACCTCCCGCACCCACCAGCGCCTCCACCTCCTGCACCCACCAAAGCCGCCACCCCACCTCCTGCACCCACCAGAGCCGCCACCCCACCTCCTGCACCCACCAGAGCCGCCACCCCACCTCCTGCAGCCACCAGAGCCGCTACCCCACCTCCTGCACCCACCAGCGCCTCCACCTCACCTCCTGCACCCACTAGAGCCTCCACCTCACCTCCTGCACCCACTAGAGCCGCCACCCCACCTCCGGCACCCACCACCGCTTCCACCCCACCTCCGGCACCCACCAGCACCTCCACCCCCACCTCCTGCACCCACCAACGCCTCTACCCCACTTCCTGCACTCACCAGCGCCTCCACCTCACCTCCTGCACCCACCAGAGCCTCCACCTCTCCTCCTGCACCCACCAGAGCCGCCACCCCACCTCCTGCACCCATCAGCGCCCCAACTCACCTCCTGCACCCCACCAGCGCCTCCACCCCACCTCCTGCACCCACCACCGCTTCCACCCCACCTCCTGCACCCACCAGTGCCTCCACCCCACCTCCTGCACCCACCAGAGCTTCCACCTCTCCTCCTGCACCCACCACCGCTTCCACCCCACCTCCTGCACCAACCAGCGCCTCCACCTCACCTCCTGCACCCACCACCGCTTCCACCCCACCTCCTGCACCCACCAGCGCCTCCACCTCACCTCCTGCACCCACCAGAGCCTCCACCTCACCTCCTGCACCCACCAGAGCTGCCACCCAACCGCCTGCACCCATCAGCGCCTCCACCTCTACTCTTGCACCCACCACCGCTTCCACCCCACCACCTGCACCAACCAGCGCCTCCACCTCATCTCCTGCACCCACCACCGCTTCCACCCCACCTCCTGCACCCACCAGCGCCTCCACCCCACCTCCTGCACCCACCAGCGCCTCCACCCCACCTCCTGCACCCACCAGAGCCTCCACCTCTCCTCCTGCACCCACCACCGCTTCCACCCCACCTCCTGCACCAACCAGCGCCTCCACCTCACCTCCTGCACCCACCACCGCTTCCACCCCACCTCCTGCACCCACCAGCGCCTCCACCCCACCTCCTGCACCCACCAGAGCCTCCACCTCTCCTCCTGCACCCACCACCGCTTCCACCCCACCTCCTGCACCAACCAGCGCCTCCACCTCACCTCCTGCACCCACCACCGCTTCCATCCCACCTCCTGCACCCACCAGCGCCTCAACCTCACCTCCTGCACCCACCAGAGCCTCCACCCCACCTCCTGCACCCACCAGAGCCGCCGCCCCACCTCCGGCACCCACCACCGCTTCCACCCCACCTCCTGCACCGACCAGCGCCTCCACCCCACCGCTGCCTCACTGTAAAGATACTGCCTCACGATAAAGACACGCCGCCTCACGGTAAAGATACTGCCTCACGGTGAATGAAAATGCCTCACGGTGAATGGATCTGCCTTACAGTGAATTAATTTTCCTCACGGTGAAGAGACACTGCCTCACGGTGCAGACACTCTGCCTCACGGTGAATGAATCTGCCTTACAGTGAATGAATCAGCCTCACGGTGAGTGAATCTGCCTCAAGGTAAAGAGACACTACCTCACAGTGAAGACGCTGCCTCATGGTAAATAAATCTGCCTCACGGTGAATGGATCTGCCTTACAGTGAATTCATTTTCCTCATGGTGAAGAGACACTGCCTCACGATGCAGACACTCTGCCTCATAGTGAAGATACTGCCTCATGGTGAATGAATCTGCCTCACAGTGAAGAGACACTGCTCATGGTGAAGACACTGCCTCATATTGAGTCAATCTGCCTCACGATGAAGAGACTGCCCATGCTGAATGAATCTGCCTCACGGTAAAGAGACACTACCTCACGGAGAAGAAACGCTGCCTGATGGTGAAGACATGTTGCCTCACGGTGAAGAGACACTACTTCAGAGTGGCGGCAGTGCCTCATGGTGAAGACACTGCCTCATGGTGACTGAATCTGCCTCACAGTGAAGAGACTCTGCCTCACGATGAAAACACTGCCTCACAGTAAATAAATCTGCCTCACGATGAAAACAATGCCTCATGGTGAATAAATCTGCCTCACGATGAAGAGAATGCTTCATGGCGAAAGAATCTGCCTCACGATGAAGAGACACTGCCTCACAGTGAAGATGCTGCCTCGCGGTGAATGGATTTGCCTCACTGTGAAGAAACACTGCCTCATAGTGAAGACACTGCCTCATGGTGAATGAATCTGCCTCACAGTGAAGAGACATTGTTTCATAGTGAAGACGCTGCCTCACAGTGAAGACACTGCCTCAATGTTGAATCAATCTGCCCCATGATAATGAGACTGCCTCATGGTGAATGATTCTGCCTCACAATGAAGAGACACTGCATCACTGAGAAGACACGTTTTCTCCTGGTGAAGGCATGCTGCCTCATGGTGAAGACATGCTGCATCATAGTGAAGACAGTACCTCACAGTGAAGAGACACTACTTCAGAGTGGCAACATTGCCTCACCGTGAAGACACTGCCTCATGGTGAATGAATCTGCATCACAGTGAAGAGACACTGCCTCATGGTGAATGAATCTGCATCACAGTGAAGAGACACTGCCTCACAGTGAAGACACTGCCTCACGTTGAATCAATCTGCCCCATGATAATGAGACTGCCTCATGGTGAATGAATCTGCCTCACAGTGAAGAGACACTGCCTCATGGTGAAGACATTGCCTTACAGTGAATGAATTTGACTCAAGGTGCAGAGACACTACTTCAAGCTGAGAACAGTGACTACTGGTTAAGACACTGACTCATGGTGAATGAATGTGCCTCACAGTGAAACCCCTTCCACATGTGAAAAAACACTGCCTCACAGTGAAGTGATGCTGCCTCACGGTGAAGTGACATTGCCTTACGATGAAGTGACACTGCCTCATCGTGAAGTCACTGCCACATGGTGAAGAAACACTGCCTCACAATGAACTGACACTGCCTCACGATGAAGTGACAGTGCCTCATGGTGAAGACACTGCCTCACAGTGAAGTGACACTGCCTCACGATGAAGTGACACTGCCTCACGGTGAAGTGACAGTGCCTCATGGTGAAGACACTGCCTCACGGTGAAGTGACACTGCCTCACGATGAAGTGACACTGCCTCACGATGAAATGACTCTGCCTCATCGTGAAGTCACTGTCACATGGTGAAGAAACACTGCCTCACGGTGAAGTGACACTGCCTCACGGTGAAGTGACACTGCCTCATGGTGAAGTGACACTGCCTCACGATGAAGTGACACTGCCTCATGGTGAAGACACTGCCTCACGGTGAAGTGACACTGCCTCACGGTGAAGTGACACTGCCTCATGGTCAAGACGCTGCCTCACGATGAAGTGACACTGCCTCATGGTGAAGACACTGCCTCACAGTGAAGTGACACTGCCTCACGGTGAAGTGACACTGCCTCATGGTCAAGACACTGTCTCACGATGAAGTGACACTGCCTCATGGTGAAGACACTACCTCACGGTGAACTGACACTGCCTCATAGTGAAGACGCTGCCTCATGGTGAAGTGACACTGCCTCATGGTGAAGGCACTGCCTCATGTTGGAAACACTGCCTCACGGTGAAGTGACACTACCTCATGGTGCCAGCATTGTGGGACTCTGGTGCCAGCTTAGGGGGCACTGGTGCCAGCGTTAGGCCAGCAACCAATGTACTTCACTAAGAAGCACCAAACTTTAAAGGGCAGCCATTTTAAAATAGTAAATTGTAGTCCAGGGTTTTAGTAGCCGGGGCACCATGGAATTGGAGACAGCTCCTGACCCACAGGCTTTTGGGTTTAGGACTGGGAAACTGGGAGTTCAGGCCCGGATCCGCCCAAGACTTAAACCGTGTACACTTGTGAACCTTGGTTGCAGCACCAGGTGTCCAGTCTCAGCCAATAGGTACTTCCCTAAGCCCTGGGCCACTCAGGAAACCACAAATAAATACATATGTATGACACGGAATTCAGACATGAATTATGTGAAAGTTTCACTTTCTATTCCACTGTGCCTTGTATTTGAGCGCAGGAACCTCAAGGTTATGTCGACTAAACCATCATATTATGCAGTTATGTAATTATTCAGCTGATGGAGCAGTGGCCCTAAAACAAACATTTAAAACAACCCCCCTGAACCCAGAAGGATTTCACTCCTCTTAAGTTATTGAGGCCTTTTCACAGACTGCATATTGTAGTACATTTAGCAGCAATACAATACTATTCACGTAGTATAGAATACTGCTCACGTACTATATAATACTACTCACGTACTATAGAATACTACGCACGTACTATAGAATACTGCTCACGTACTATAGAATACTGCTCACGTACTATAGAACACTACTCACGTACTATAGAACACTACTCACGTACTATAGAATACTACTCACGTACTATAGAATACTGCTCACGTACTATAGAACACTACGCTCGTAGTATAGAATACTACGCACGTACTATAGAATACTACTCACGTACTATAGAATACTATGCACGTACTATAGAATACTACTCACGTACTATAGAACACTGCTCACGTACTAGGCACGTACTATAGGATACTACTCACGTACTATAGAACACTACTCACATACTATAGAATACTACTCACATACTGTAGAATACTGCTCACGTACTATAGAATACTACTCACATGCTATAGACTACTACTCACGTACTATAGAACACTGCTCACGTACTATAGAACACTACTCACGTACTATAGAATACTGCTCACGTACTATAGAACACTACTCATGTACTATAGAATACTACGCACGTACTATAGAATACTGCTCACGTACTATAGAATACTACTCACGTACTATAGAACACTGCTCACGTACTAGGCACGTACCATAGGATACTACTCACGTACTATAGAACACTACTCACATACTATAGAATAATACTCACATACTATAGAAGTCTACTCACGTACTGTAGAATACTACTCACGTACTATAGAATACTGCTCACGTACTATAGAATACTACTCACGTACTATACAACACTACTCACATACTATAGAATACTGCTCACGTACTATAGAATACTACTCACATACTATAGACTACTACTCACGTACTATAGAATACTGCTCACGTACTATAGAACACTACTCATGTACTATAGAATACTACTCACGTACTATAGAACACTGCTCATGTACTATAGAACACTACTCATGTACTATAGAACACTACTCACGTACTATAGAATACTACGCACGTACTATAGAATACTACTCACGTATTATAGAATACTGCTAACGTAGTATAGAATACTACTCACGTACTATAGAATACTACGCACATACTATAGAATACTACTCATGTACTATAGAATACTGCTCACGTACTATAGAATACTACTCACGTACTATAGAATACTACGCACGTACTATAGAACACTACTCATGTACTATAGAATACTGCTCACGTACTATAGAACACTACTCACGTACTATAGAACACTACTCACGTACTATAGAACACTGCTCACGTACTATAGAATACTGCGCATGTACTATAGAATACTACGCACATACTATAGAATACTACTCACGTACTATAGAATGCTAGGCACGTACTATAGAATACTACTCACGTACTATAGAACACTGCTCACGTACTATAGAATACTACTCACGTACTATAGAATACTAGGCACGTACTATAGAATACTACTCACATACTATAGAATACTACTCACGTACTATAGAATACTGCTCACGTACTATAGAACACTACTCACGTACTATAGAATACTACTCACGTACTATAGAATACTGCTCACGTACTATAGAACACTACTCACGTACTATAGAACACTACTCACGTACTATAGAATACTACACACGTACTATAGAATACTACTCACGTACTATAGAATACTACTCACATACTACTCACGTACTATAGAACACTACTCACGTACTATAGAACACTACTCATGTACTATAGAATACTACGCACGTACTATAGAATACTGCTCACGTACTATAGAATACTACTCACGTACTATAGAACACTGCTCACGTACTAGGCACGTACCATAGGATACTACTCACGTACTATAGAACACTACTCACATACTATAGAATAATACTCACATACTATAGAAGTCTACTCACGTACTGTAGAATACTACTCACGTACTATAGAATACTGCTCACGTACTATAGAATACTACTCACGTACTATACAACACTACTCACATACTATAGAATACTGCTCACGTACTATAGAATACTACTCACATACTATAGACTACTACTCACGTACTATAGAATACTGCTCACGTACTATAGAACACTACTCATGTACTATAGAATACTACTCACGTACTATAGAACACTGCTCATGTACTATAGAACACTACTCATGTACTATAGAACACTACTCACGTACTATAGAATACTACGCACGTACTATAGAATACTACTCACGTATTATAGAATACTGCTAACGTAGTATAGAATACTACTCACGTACTATAGAATACTACGCACATACTATAGAATACTACTCATGTACTATAGAATACTGCTCACGTACTATAGAATACTACTCACGTACTATAGAATACTACGCACGTACTATAGAACACTACTCACGTACTATAGAATACTGCTCACGTACTATAGAACACTACTCACGTACTATAGAACACTACTCACGTACTATAGAACACTGCTCACGTACTATAGAATACTGCGCATGTACTATAGAATACTACGCACATACTATAGAATACTACTCACGTACTATAGAATGCTAGGCACGTACTATAGAATACTACTCACGTACTATAGAACACTGCTCACGTACTATAGAATACTACTCACGTACTATAGAATACTAGGCACGTACTATAGAATACTACTCACATACTATAGAATACTACTCACGTACTATAGAATACTGCTCACGTACTATAGAACACTACTCACGTACTATAGAATACTACTCACGTACTATAGAATACTGCTCACGTACTATAGAACACTACTCACGTACTATAGAACACTACTCACGTACTATAGAATACTACACACGTACTATAGAATACTACTCCCATACTATAGAATACTACTCACATACTACTCACGTACTATAGAACACTACTCACGTACTATAGAACACTACTCACGTACTATAGAATACTACTCACAAATCTACGAGTGTAAGTCTCCACCTCCCCCTCTCCCATCTCTTCTGTGCTGGAATCTACACCCCATCTGAGGAGAGCTCAGCACACGTACGACTATGTTTAGAGTGGATGGAAAGCTGGAGTACTTACTGCCAAACGGGAGGGGATTGGGAAGGAGTAAGATGGGTGAAGGGAGGGTAGGGAAGGGTTAGGGATGGACGACCACCCACCCACCCACAAAAGAGTAAGCTCCTTGAAAATCAACAAACTGCACTTCTGAGGTTACCGCACCCACAAAGGACCCAAGACACAGACCTGGAGTAAGACCAGCACCATGCACGGCCAACCACTGGAAATGCAAAAACCTCCCACAGGAAGTAATGGAAAATAACGAAGGTAGGGGCTTAAAATAATACCCGATAGGAAATAGTATTAAAATAACGGACACATATTGAGACTTAGCTTAGTTGCTGTGCCTGTTGATGCACAGAAGTGACTCCTTCACTTAAAGGGAGATTCCTTCAGGTGTCTTGGATGCCCACAGGCCTTGGAAGGCTCCTGTATGGTGCACAGGCACGGACGTTGCATCAGACGAGCAGGGCAACGAGATCAGGAGCAGCAGGAGTCTTCCTGGTTGCAGCCTTGATGCCAAGAGCGAAGTTCAGCGAAGTCCAGAGTGCCCAGATGGCCGAAGAAGAAGTGGTGTCTGCTCTGAATCTTGTCCCACGATGCATCTAGGGACCCACCCACAGGGACGCCCTTAAGTACCCTAAGGAAAGGATTGGGACAATGCAGGGGAACCTCCCAAAGGTCCGTTGTCCAGGTTTGCACCAGAGCGGGAGCCAACTGCTCCCTGAACTGGTTTGAACTGGACTATGCATGGAGAGCACCACGTGTGCCCTGCACGCAGACTATGTGCCGCTGCCAAGCGCTCCCACCCTGCCCCGATATACTAAACCTTGTCTGGGAGGTGGTCACACCTCCTTGTGACAGGATACCTATTGGTCTGCCTTCCCCTGCTCGAGCTTGGCTCAGTAGCAGGAGGGCAGAAACGTGTCTCTGGCCAGCAGCAGCCCTGGCATGCTGTCCGGGTCTGAAAGACTGGTTCGGGAGCACCGAAGACCTCCCAAAGGAGCTTTACGGTGGGGGTATGAATCCAACATGTTTGATACCAAACATGATAGGATTCGTTGCAGCCAGTTTCGAGAGGGTCACCGTGTAATGATGCGGTGCCCCACTATATGTCACATGGCTGCCTCACAACCAGGGAGAATGGACTCCATGGGCTCTAGGGGTGTCGTGCTCATGCAGTGGCACCCTCTCACTTAGAACCAAGCACCCTACCTTCAGGATTGTAAGGACTGCCATAGGAGTGGCTTATAGTTATTAAGTAGAGTGACCCTAGATATAGGTAAACCTATATCTTTCGTAAAAAGTGCTAGCACCAGCTCACACAGGCTGCAATGGCAGGCCTGTAGTTGCAAATTGGGTGGTCTCCCATGGGCGGCATGACGCATGCTTCAGCCCATTGGGGACCCCTGGTGTACCTATGCCCTGGGCACATTAGTACCATATACTAGGGACTGCTAAGTGTACACCAGTGTCCAATATGTGATGTACCTAAGTTCTTACCAAACCAATTTAGGGGAGAAAGCACAGAGACTGGGATCCTGATTAGCAAGATGCCAGTCAGACTAGTCAGAAACCGTCACAGCACCAGACAAAAAGTGGGGGCAACTATGCAGAAGGATCCTACCTTCCTACAATATATACATATTCACTGAAAAAAACAAAGGTTACAGGGGCGTTATAGTTAAGCTCGGATTTCACTTGTACTAAACCGGAGAAATTCCGCAGTTATAGTTAGCTGAGCTAACTATAGCTCGCGCCCCCGCAATGCACTGATTATGCCTCACATTTTACATCACTCATGACATGGTCGGTACCATCACTGATGACATCACTGATTACATCATCCAGTGAGTGTGGGTGTTTTCTAAGTGTTTCTGAATGTTAAAGATATATACTAAGATACTACAAAAGTTAAATGAGTATAGTTTGTGTACTACTAAAGAGTGATACTATTATGTGAGTGACTGTGTTCATTCGTGTGTGAGTAGGTGTCTAAGTGGTCTATGGGTGTTTGAGTGGTTGTATGGGTGAGTGAGTGGCTGTGTGAATGCCTGTAGGGGTGAGTAAGTGACTGTGTGTGGCTATGTGGGTGAGTATGTGGGTGTGTCTGTGGTGTATGGGTGAGTGAGTGGGTGTGTAAGTGGTGTATGGGTGAGTGTGTGGGTGTGTGAGTGACTGTATGGGTGAGTGAGTATGAATATGAGTTGCTATATGGGTGAGTGTGTATTTGTGTCGGAGACTGGGGGCCCGATTCACAGAACTAACTTAAGACAAAATCCTAAACTTGCTACTTTTGGTATTCACAGAAGTTAGGATTTTGTCTTAAGTTTGTCTTAAGACAAACTTAAGACAGACTTAAGACAGACTTAAGACAGACTTAAGACAAACTTAAGACAGACTTAAGACAGACTTAAGACAAACTTAAGACAAACTTAAGACTGACTTAAGACAAACTTAAGACAAAATCCTAACTTAAGTCTGTCTTAAGTCTGTCTTAAGTCTGTCTTAAGTTTGTCTTAAGTCTGTCTTAAGTCTGTCTTAAGTTTGTCTTAAGTCTGTCTTAAGTCTGTCTTAAGTCTGTCTTAAGTTTGTCTTAAGACAAACTTAAGACAAAATCCTAATTTCTGTGAATACCAAAAGTAGCAAGTTTAGGATTTTGTCTTAAATTAGTTCTGTGAATCGGGCCCTGTGAAGGTGAAAGAATACATGTGTTAGTATCTGTATGAGTGCCAGTATTCTTTCCCTAAAACTATACCACAATTGGCACAACTTCAGTCATCCCTGTAAGTCCCTACCTAGTAAGTGGTGTCCCTCGTACCTAGGTCATGGGTACTGAAGAGGGTCCTCTAAGGCTACAACACCAGTTGCGCCACCCCAGGAACCCCCACCAAGGCATTGCAGGATGCATATTTTGGAGCAAAGAAATCAGAAGAGTCAACATGGCACACAGCCCTGTGCGCCATGCCGCTGTGTAGGAAAGTAGTATCTACTTCTTATGGTTACCCCCACTTTTTTCTAAATGTGATACTGTTTTTGACTAGTCTGACTTGGATCATGCTAATCAGAACACCAGTCTATCTGCTTTCTCCCTAAAAGAACCCCAGTCTATCTGCTTTCTCCCTAAACTGTTATGTTATGTACTTTGGTACACTCCAGATTGTATACTGGGGTACCCTTGTCAGTCCCTAGTATCCCTAGTATATGGTACCCATGTACTCAGGGAATAGGTACCCCAGTGGCCTTCCATGGGCTGAAGCATGTATTATGCCACCCATGAGAGACCATGCAAAATGGAACCTACAGGCCTGCCATTGCAGCCTGTGTAAGTTGATGCATGCACCACTTACTTAAGATATAGGTTTACTATATCTAAGGGTCACTACACTTAAAACCTATAAGTCACCCCTATAGCAGGCTTTAACAATCCTGAAGGCAGGGTGCTTGGTTTTAAGTTAGAGGGTGCCACTGCATGAGCAGAAAACCCCTGCAGCCTACGGAGTCCATTCTCCCAGGTTGTCAGTGTATCAGCCATTTAGGACTTAAAGAGTGGCATTATGCGACCACTTGATGACCAACTCTAAAATGGCTGAAAGTAACCCTATCGTGTTTGGTGTCAAACATTATGGAATCATACCCCCACACCGGTAACCAGTATGGGAAGTATGATTTCACCCCTCAGAAACAAGCTTTGTGAGGTCCCTGGTGTTCCCGGCACCAGCCTACTAGTCCCGGGCAGCACAAAATGGTTGCTGCCGACCAGAGACACATTTTTGCCCTCCTGCTGCTGAGCCAAGCTCGAGCAGGGGAAGACAGAACAATAGGCATCCTGTCACAGGGAGGCGTGACCACCTCCCAGGCAGGATTTAGTGTCTTAGGCCTGGGTGGATGCGCTTGCCATTGACTGAAAGTCTGCACGAGGGGCACATTTGGTATACCTGTGCATAGTCCAGTTCAAACCATTCCTGGGAAACGTTGGCTCCTGCTCTGGTGCGAAACTGGACAAAGGACATGGGAGTAAAATCCCCACTGTCCAGACCCTCCCCTGGGAGCGTCCCCTGAATCTGTCTAACCCTTTCCCATGGGTACAAAAGTTCCTACCTGGCCTAGATTCGACGTGGACAAGATTTTGAACCTTCAACCGTCTGGACACTCTGGACTTCGCAGGACTTTGTTTGGACCCGACTTCATCTCCCTTTCAGTCTGAAGCATCATCTGTGCCCTTGCACCATACAGGCTCTGTGCAGGACCTGTGAAGCATCAAGGCCAACTGAAGATATCTCCCTTGGAGTGAAGGAGTCACTCCCCTGCAACTGCAGGCACGACAACACAGCTGTCCGATCTGCTGACCCTGAGCTCCTATGGACCCTGAAGGCTCAAGCAACACAGGAGGTGAGTTTCTACGTCCCTTGAGGTCTGAGCTGCCCTCCTACCCAGTTTCAGGCCAGAATCCATTGTGGGGGCTGCAATACCTGCACCCCTGTGCACCGCGATCATTTACAAGTGCATAAGCTTGTTGGAGTTTCTAGAGCAAGTGCATTGGGCTCTGAGTAGCCCTAACCTCTGGCACCATTTCCTACAAAGAACTCCGGCCTCCTCGCACCGAGTGCTCCTTTGGGCTGCTGCTCTGTGAAATCGCTTGATGTCCTCTCCTGACTCATGTGCCTCCGGCCTTGACCTTCTGCATGGGTTGCCATTGCCAAGGCTTGTTGGTTCTTTGACCATCTGCATGGGTTGCCGTTGCCAAGATTTGTTGGTTCTCAAGCCAGACATCCTTTGTGGGACAGCTATCCTCGAGCATGAGTATGCCGTAAATGTTTTGATAAAGCAATTTTACGTGCCAAAAAGCATATAACCAATTCACAAAAGTAAACTGTGATTGAAAAATTAGGCAATGAGAGAGGTGATGATTTTGGGGTCCCCCCTAACCTAGGGGGAGGACCAAGATTTTGGGGTCCCCCCTAAACTAGGGGGAGGACCAAGCAGATGCCTTGAACACAAAGAGCATATCATGCTGGTGAATGATTCAGTGGTGGTCCCTTCCTCCTAGGACCACCCCAAGCACAGTTATGGGCAAAAATATAATCCCAACCAAAGGCCCTGCAGAGCATTATGGGACGAGATTAGCAGTGGGCAGTAAATATTATAGTGTCCAATATCAAAATAATTCTACAAAGAGCTGCAGTTCCACTAGTCGTTACTAGATGACCCTCACGAGTCAAATGCAAAAGCATTGAAACCCTTTCATGAAGCTTTGGCATTTGACTCATGAGGGACATCTAATAACGACTAGTTGAACTGCAGCTCTTTGTAGAATTATTTGGATATTGGATACTATGGGGCATATCAGCAACATCCGGTGATAATTATCGCTCAGCGCTCTTAGCGTGAGGATAATTATCGCCAGGTAACGTGGATTTTTATCGCTGAGATACCGTGCTATTAGCAACGCTTATCTCCTCAGCCATAAAAATCCTCACGCTAACTGCCTAACGTGAGATTATCGCTGGAAACCCAGCGATAATCTCACACAATGTGGCGTTAGCTTGTTGATAGGGACTCACAAACTTAGCCATGATATCCACCTTCCATAGGATATCATGGCTAAGTCAGTCCTGAAGCAGGCGTAAGGAAAGTAGCGATAACAGGGGTTATCGCTACTTTTCCTGACGCTATGCTTCATAGCGTGGGGCTTGATGATAGGAGAAATGTCGCTTAGAGACATTTCTCCTGTCATGTTAGGTTGTTTTTGTGCTACAATTGTGTGTGTTTTGTGATTATCTCCGTGTAGAAGATACTTTGTCATACCAGAGAGTGTTATAATAATAAGTACATATTTTTATAACTACTGTGTGGTTCTCCTTTCATTTAACCAATACTATAAGGTTGCATTCTGTTAAAACAGGCTGCTTTACATTTCTTCAAGACTTAGCCTGAAGGCTGCTCTCCATAGCTACCACTTGGATAGCTTTCTAAGGTTATCTTTGACCTCTCAAATCACCATAAGGATTGTTTGGATTGGCACAGGGTGCCCACTTTAATTAGTGGACAGCATATACCAGGCCAACTTCCCACACTCCCATACACTGCATGGGATATAGGCGACTCACTCCTACTGCAGGCCTTTAGCCCTTAGGCAGGGTCTAATATATCCTATGTGTGGGAATATCAGCATGGGCAGATGTGCCTCTACAGTCTCCAGTCCATTCTAGGATATTGTAAGTGAACAGGGAAGCCATAAACAGTACATGGGCTGGATACTTGTCAACACGAGTTTCCGAGCTCCATGATGTCTTCACTAATTTCTAAAGTGTTTGGCACCAAACATCTTGTCTTAACAAGTCCTCACTGATGCCAGTGGTGGATTTATTAATAAATTCAAACAGGATATCCTTTTAGAGGGTCCCATGAAAACCTATAAAGAACTGGTTTGGTTCCTGATGTGTTTTTGCCATCCTGCCACTACCAGACATATTTCTGACCTTCTGGGGTGAGAACCAGCTTTCTCAGAGGACAGAGACAAAATCTGCTCTGGGTGTAGGTACTTCATACCTCCTCCAGGACAGGATGGCATTCCTGCGAGGGAATCAAACCCAGGAACTTCCAGATAGTGGGGGAAGCCAAACCCTCTTTCCTGCTCCACTTTTGGGGAGAGGAAAGGCGAGAACATTAGTTAGATTAGGAGGATGGCCCCCACTTATTCTACACCATCCCTAGGGTGGGGGAGGCGATGTGAACCCCTCTCCTGAAATTCCACCATCTCGCTAGGGCAGTGCCTCTTCCCACAGGGAGTGGTCACTAGAGGGTTTAGACAACCTAAAGATAGGTAGCCCATTGGCTACTACCTGTCTCCCCTTGTAACGCCCCTAAATTCAGTTTTTAGGTGGTACCCCGAGACCTAAACATCAGATTCAACAGAAAAGAGAAAACCAGGACAAAGAAGACCCGCTGCTTGAGAACTGAAGCCCTGCTGCAGAAGAAAAAAGAGCCAACCGCTGCCTGTTGCTCCCAGTACTTGACAATCGCTGCTGCTGTGTTTTCCTGAAACCTGAAAGGACTCCAAAAACCCTGGGGCACCTCTGGACTTCAACAAATTGCAGAGAAGCTCCCTTGGAGTGAAGGTATCACTCCCCTGCACACCGCAAGCACCGACCCCGTGAAGTCAGGCTTGTTGACTTGCTGCTCCCCAATGACCTTGACGCATCACCAAAGGAACAGAAGACACCTCAACTCCAAAGGGTAAGATCTGTCGCCCCACCAAGTTTGGAGACACCAGGACCTACCGTAGCCGCGGTGTACCAACACCCAGGGTACTGTACCCCCAACAACAAACACCAAGAAGTAGTGTCCACTCCGGACTCCCAATGAACCAGAAGCAAGCACCCACTGATGGATGTTGATACACCAAAGACCCACCTCCTGAGTGGCTCTGCTGTACCGAGATCGCCTCTCCAAATTGCCTGCTCCTGACTGCGAGGACCTCAAAACTCACAACACCCAGTTGACCTGTTTGCTCTACACCCGGCCCCACCAGCCCCAGCACTGACCAACCAACCCTGCTCCTGTGATCCCCAGGCCCTGCAAACTTCTCCCTCTAAGGAGACCCACCGGACTAACTCGTAGTCCCCCTGTGCAGTGCATTTTCAAGTGGCCCCCTTCGTCTTTGTGCACTAGCTTCCTGGACCTCAGCACTCTGCTCCTGGCCGATCCAGGACGCTCCCGAACTTCTCATGCTAAAACTTTGGACCTGGTACCAACATCAACCTAAAACTAGTAGGTGAACTTCCTGAAAGCATTGCCTGAATTTTAATGCATTTTTCTACTTTTTCCCATTGTTTCCTATAGCATGCAATTGTGCACAGAAGTGATATATTTATCGAACTTTGCAAAATCGTATCTCTGAAAGTACTTAACTTAGAACTGTGTTCTTGGTCCTAAAAAGTCTATAGAAACCGATATTATTTTTACAAATTGGTCTCTGATTTATTTTTGAGTGTGTCTCATTTATTGCCTCTGTGAGCTTAGCACTACCCCCTGATAAGCCTAACTGCTCGCCCATGCTACCACAAAAAGAGAGTTAGTATTATCTACTAATAACTCTGTATACCCATTGAGGATTCCCCGGACTCTCTACATAATGAGTTTCATTTTAGTATACTGCACAGAGAGCCAGGTTCCTACAATGAGCAAGTGAGTGGATGTGTGAGTAACTGTATGGATGAGTGAATGGCTGCATGTTTGACTGTGAGGATGAGTGAGTAGGTGTGTGAGGAGCTGTATGTCTGACTGACTCAGTGTGTAAGTAGCTGTATGTCTGTTTGAGGGGATGTGTGAGAGGCTGTATTAGTGAGTGAGTGGGTGCATGAGTGGCTGTATGGGTGAGTTTGTGGTTGTGTGAGTGGGTGTATGAGTAACTGGATGTGTGAGTAGCTCTATGAGTCATTGAGTGGGTGGGTGTGTGAGTTCTTGTATGGGTCTGTGAATAGGTTTGTGAGTGGTTGTGTGGGAGTGGGTGTATGTGAGGTTGTATAGAGTTGTGAGTGGTTCAGTGGATGATGTCATCAGTAAGGCTTACAAACCGGACGCCAACTACACTCCCTGACGCACTCGTCTTACAGGTCCTGATTCACTTGGGCTACTCACCCCTGTGTAACTCAACCAACTAGTGACCATTGCATGTTTTTTCCCGCACAGCCGGGACGGAATTATAACCGGCGGAGAGATCCATTTACTGTTCACGTTGCGCCTGATGCCCTGAAGAAGTCGTGGGTCTTACACCCGGACGAAACACGTGTTGGCTGGGCAACGGAATCATATTAAACCAAGAAAAAAGAAACGTGTTGGATTTCTGTAATTTGTGTCTATACTGCTGCTCTTACCATTACTTTCTGTATTGATACAGTACTTACTCGTAACGTGTGCATGGGCATTCTATGTTGTTTCCTATTTTAGACTCCGGTCTACTGGAGGGGTTTAGGGTTTGTTTTCCCCTCGTCCTATTTGCACCGTTTTACTCTTCAGCTCCAAACTTCTACGTATACATTGTGGGCGCCATCGCATACCGTAAAACCTAAAACCCTGCATTAGTATTGATGTCATCAGTAATGTTATTTGAGATATCATCAGTGATGTCATCATTGATATCACTGACCATGTCATGAGTGATGTAATATGTGAGGTCATAAGCAGTACATTGCGGGGACATAAGTTGTACTTAGCTTAGGTAACTTTAACTGGTTTTGTATGAGTGAAATATGGTCCTAACTATAACGTCCCTGTAACCTTTGGGCCTCATTTATGAGGCCCCTTGTGCTGCCATAACATCATTTTTTGTGCCGCAAGAGCCTGCACCATATTTACGAGGCAGCAGTAAACCACTTTTTATGGCCTAATGCTGCCTCATAAGTATTGTCCCATTTAACACAGTTTTCTGTGTTAAAGGGACGTACAATGGGTATGGCTGAGGGCAATATCCATGGTACTGCATTGGCACGCAGCCTCCCATTGTGCGCCGGCACAAGGGAAAAGGACAGGAATGTGCTGTAGCTGATAGATACGGTGCATTCCTGCCTTTTTCTTTTGCCGTAGGGCAGCACAGCAGGAAGCCCTTCCAACCCTGCCCTACCTCAAAACCTAATAAATTAGTCCCTTTGTTTTTTCACTGAACTTCTAAGGTATTTTTAATTATATTTCTTAACTATAATGACCGTGTAACCTATCTTTTTTCAGTGAATTTCTGTGTTTTTTAAAAATTCTACACCCTAACTATAACATCCCTGTAACCTTTGTTATTTTAAGTGAATTTCCAATGTTTTTTAATTTTATTTCCTAAGGATAACATGTAACCTTTGAGAGTGAGTGTGTGAGTGAGTCCATGAGTGTCTCAGTGGGTTTGTGAGTGAGTGTGTCCCCTTGGCTGCTGAGGGCGCTTGGGGGCCAAGAACCCTATTATTTCCACAAGTGAGTCATCCACAGACAAATTTCTCAGACCTTGTCAGAGGTCCCCCCTTTCTCAAACACTCTGCAAGGGGGGCTCCTGGCACACTACTGGTTGGGGGCTAAAGTTCTCATCTGAGGCCCGTCCCCTTTCTCAACCACTCTGCAAAGGTTCTTCTTGGTGCACTACTGTTTGGGGGATTATTTCTAGGAGTGAGTCATACTTTTTAAAATTCCTCATGCCCCCAGGACCTGGTCCACCCAGGGGCTCATTTCAAAACAAGCACAGGAAATCGTGCTTGTTTTTTTCCCAATTTTGCTGTGAATCTGTGGATCCACCCACAAAGTTGCAGCAACATTGGAAAACATGTTTTTAATACCCAGCGAGGTCCCTCTGTGACCCCACCAGCACATCCAGGAGGTCAGAGTATTCCTACACTGCCCCCATTTAAAAAAAAATGTTTTTTGCAGGACTCGGCTCAAGCCGAGTCCCAAGGTGGCTGCCAACACTCCCTGGTTGAAGTGTTGGCAGCCACTCAGATTACAGTACATAAATTGCCGAATCCGCATCCCTATATGTACAAATTTGGATTTTGGTTAATATCTCTAAAACTACTGAATGAATTTACTTCAAATGCCAAAAAGCGTGAGCTGCGGAACAAAATCAACCTTTCTGTCAAATTTAGTGTAATTCTTTCCAGTGGTTTGAGCTGTAGTCATGTTCAAAACTCCTTTGGGAATTAATATGGGAATAACGTGTTTTGGCGCCCCCCCCCCTTTTTCTCGATTTCTGCTTCACAGCCCACCCCGAAACTTTCCGGACACAAATTGAAGTGAGTGTCAAATTTTGGGGGGAAATTTTGTGAAGATTTGTCAATCAGCGCCTAGGATATAAGCACCTGAAACACAGCTTTTTAGGTCTCGCCTACACAGTGCTCATGCGCTGCGAGGAGGACCTTTAGACGTCACGCTGCTCTTTTTGGAAGCGCACACACTCGTGCTTGTGGCGGCACCCACCTTGCGGGAGCGTGCAGGGGTGCGCCACAAGCACAAGTGTGTGCTTCCAAAAAGAACAGACTGCGCGTGCACGCCCGCACCACTCCCAGGCTCACCTCCTGCTCCCCCTCTTTCTCACGCGCGCACCACTCGCGGGCTTGGTATTTTCAGCACATGCTCTCGCGACAAACACCACATGACCGTAGGCGTCACAGTTCAGAGACTTTTCTTAATGTGTGAACACTTAATCTACAGATTTCGACAGAAGAAGCATATCTGTTCAGTTGTCCCTATTTTTATCGATCTCGCAAAACCCATGGATTTTCCTGTGGGGATTTGAACCCTTGACTTTAAGGTTACAGTTAAAGCATCTGTACTAGTGTGCAAACCACTTAGCAATCCGATCCGATCCTACTGATTAAATTCTACCAACCTGGGCAACACTGGGAGCACGCACGCAAAGATAACAATAGGTTGTTAAGTCCAAGCCACCTCCGAAGCTACTTAAGCAATTCGTTTATAACTTTAAAGCCAACACAACACGCCGTTTCTTCGCCGTAAGCTTGTTTTGGAGCACCACAGAGCTGCGTGGCTCTTGAAAGGTTCGTCAAAACACCATGGGATGCATTGGCATATTTAATTGTGATTGGTAAGAACGAATCTTTATTGTTAAAGAAACTTCAAGTTGTGTCGTTGCTATAAAGGCCTCATCTCAAAACGATCTTCTCCAAAATCAAAACAATGTACATTTACATAGATACAAAACAGAGTAGCGATGCACCAGAAATACAGATAAGTATTGTAGGAGGTTTGACTCAACCTCTCTGTGCAACTTCATCTTGTTTTCTTACTTGAGAATGAAGGTCTAATTACGGATGCTGTAATATTGTTGTCTCTTGGATCCATGCAGGCTGTTCTCTGTCCCAATAGCTGCACAAACATGGCGGCAGTTCTCTTTGCTCAATGACGTATTCTTTTGTTTCGCTTCGTAGCTGTTGAAAGTAGTGGGCAGACTCCACTGCTCCCTGCAGTGTACTATATGCCATTTCTATGTTCGCATGCTACGTGAATGCATACTTTTGATATAGTCGTTACTGATTCTCTCCCTTGTTGAGCGCAGCCTCTTTGAATCTTTGCCTAAGATTGGTTTGGGGAAACTGACTTAAGGTTGCTTAATTGTGGCTCGTTCCACAGGGTTTTCTCATCGCTGAGTCAGGCTTGTACTTTTTCCTGTCAGAATTTGGTAATTTATGTAATTGGGATTTTGCTGCATTATGATTTGCCAAATCAGCTGCGGGATTTCTTCTTTTTGAGTAAGCCTATTAATTGGTAGGTAAACTGCTCCGAGTTATTTTTTACTGGAGTTAATTTAGTAATCTTATATTCAGTTAATTAAAACCTTTGCATGATGAGAGAAAATGCAAGTAACTGATATAACAAGCATTGGCATAGCCAATAGGTCTCACCTTTGGGACCTTATAAGTGTTTAGCCATGCAACAGTTAATGTTGTTGCAGTAAGGATATTGTGCTGCATAACTAAATACCTATAAGGTCCCAAAGGTGAGACCTATTGGCTATGCCAATGCTTGTTAATAGAAGTTAGGTCCTAGCAATAACTACCCACGGGCGAACGCCAGTAGGCATACATATATATTCACTGACAAAACCAGAGGTTACAGGGAGGTCATAGTTAGGGTGACGGTTTTACCCACACAAACCATAGCGATCCAGCAGCTGGGGTTATACTTATAGCTGTACTTATGTTAAGAAACTAAAACTCGTGGCGCTAAAAGGGTGCACAGGAAGGGGGACCTTCCTGCACATAAACTATCTCCCCCCATCGCAAACACCCTTGCAGCAGGCAAGGGGGCCTGCGTTGGCGCTAGGCAGCTGAACTCAGCGCCAGCGCTAGGGGAAACGCAGGGGTGCGCCGCAGTCTTGTGAATACAGCAAATCCCTGCATTTTTAGAATGGAGTAGAGTGACTTTAACAATGTTTGCTTAACACCACGCTTCTCCATTCCATTGTAAATATTCCCTAGAGACGTTACAAAACGCCATTGAAAGATAGCTTATGTAGCGGAAGGGGGACTTTCCTGCACATCAACAATCTTCCCGCCAACACAGGCTCCCACAGACACCCTTGCGCTATGATGCAAGGGTGTCTGCGTCGGCGCTAGGCAGCTAAAGTTAGCGCCAGCGCAGGGGAAACGCAGGGCTGCACCGTATTCTAGTAAATATGATGCAGCCCTGCGATTCTAAAGCGAGGAAGCGTGTGGAAGCGCGTTGTTGGCCTCCTTGGTCTAAGGACACGCTTCACCACTTTATTGTGAACTCGCCCCCAAGTTGGGATGAGAAGCACCAGGTGGAATATGGTAAGGTGGCCTTACGGCCTTGTTACGCAGTGCACGCGCACGTGCACTGCTCTACGTGCCACCTGCAGCTCTGGAGGGTAGCGAAACTTTGCCTAAATCTACGAATATAGGTAAATATGTAATTCTTACGACCCCCGCTTATTTCTTTAAGGGGGGGTAGAGGGGGGCACGAGTTTGAGATACACCCCGGCACCCTCGCCTTTGCCTCGCTGCACTGGGGTTGCCACGGGTGAGGCCAGACGCGTCCTCTCCTCCGACCCACTCGCTGACCCCAGAAGGGAGAGTCTCGAGTGACCCGTGGAGGGAGCCCTCCCCCCCCCACCCCACGCCCCCGCAGACCCACACTCGGGGGCCAGGCCGCCCACTCGGCACCTGTTTCAACAAGCCTCCTCCGGACTTCAGTCAGATGTAATGAGCTCCGGGGCTCAGTGCACTGGGGGCTGGGAGAGGAACCCCCGGGGGGGGCTGGGTTCAGGAGCCAGGGGGTATCTGCGGAGGGGGCTTTATGCACTAACCACTGTGCACACAGCGGCAACAAATGACACCCTCAGTGAGTTACACAGGGGGCTGGATCCTCAAAGCCCCCCTTTGTTCTACAGGCCACGCCCCCATTGTACCCCCTCTCTGCTTTCTCAGCACCAGGACACTTTACCAAACTTACTGATTACTAAATGGCAGCACGTGCACAAATCCGGACACTGAAAACAGCCCCTCCCACCCCTGTTCCTCCGATGAAGCCCCCAGCCCCCAAAGCTTAATTTGAGGCGGTGGATGCAGGTGGTGCCCACTGGCTCTCACCAGCGCAAGATAGAGAACAACACACAAGGAGGAAGAGAAAGACGGGAAACGGTGATAAATAAAGACAACAGGGGGAAAAGGAATCAGAAATAATGAGCTAAAGGGGCAGGGGGGAAAGGGGGGCTTGGTGGTGGCAGAAAAGGCAGGAGGCGGAATAAAGACTTCGGCACCACGACCTCAATAGCGCCAGCCATAGGCCCTAGAGGACAACTTTGGGCCCTGGCACTTAATGTATTCCAGTTTAAACACTACTTCCCTGCCAGGGGCGTTTAGTGCTGGCATCCCAGTGACCACTGTTGGCACAGGATACCACCCCCTGGAGCCCATCTCCAGGGCACAGGTGAGTTCTTAGTCCCTCCCACCCCCTGTGCTGAGCTCTGGGCCTTTATGATATTGGGCAGTCCTGCTAGCTGCACTGCAAATAGTATCTCGGTGGCTGCACTGCACATAGTCCGGGTAACTGCACTGCAAATAGTCTCTAGGTGGCTGCACTGCACATAGTTTGGATAGCTGCACTGCATATAGCCTGGGTAGCTGCACTGCACATAGTCTGGGTAGCTGCACTGCGTATGGTCTCAGTAGCTGCACTGCACATAGTCTCTGTAGCTGCACTGCACATAGTCTGGGTAGCTGCACTGCACATAGTCTCTGTAGTTGCACTGCACATAGTCTCTGTAGCTGCACTGCACACAGTCTGGGTAGCAGCAGTGTACATGGTCTGGGTAGCTGCACTGCACATAGTCTTGGTAGCTGCACTGCACATAGTCTCTCGGTAGCTGCACTGCACATAGTCTGGTTAGCTGCACGGCACATAGTCTGGGTAGCTGTGCTGCACATAGTCTCTTGGTAGCTGCACTGCACATAATCTCGGTAGCTGAGCTCTGGGCCTTTATGATATCGGGCTGTCCTGTTAGCTGCACTGCAAGTAGTCTCTCGGTGGCTGCACTGCACATAGTCTCTGTAGCTGCACTGCACATAGTCTGGGTAGCTGCAGTGTCATAGTCTGGGTAGCTGCACTGCACATAGTCTTGGTAGCTGCACTGCACATAGTCTTTTGGTAGCTGCACTGCACATAGTCTGGGTAGCTGCACTGCACATAGTCTGGGTAGTTGTGCTACACATAGTCTCTTGGTAGCTGCACTGCAAATAGTCTCTGTAGCTGCACTGCACATAGTCTCTTTAGCTGCACTGTATATAGTCTTGG
Source organism: Triturus cristatus (assembly GCF_964204655.1). Lineage (NCBI taxonomy): Eukaryota > Metazoa > Chordata > Amphibia > Caudata > Salamandridae > Triturus > Triturus cristatus. The sequence continues at coordinate 1,155,312,003 of NC_140594.1, forward strand.
TAGCTGCACTGCACATAGTCTGGGTAGCTGTACTGCACATAGTCTCTGTAGCTACACTGCATATAGTCTGGGTAGCTGCACTGCAGATAGTCTGGGTAGCTGCATAACATAACATAACATAACATGTGTATTTGTAAAGCGCACATTCACCCGTAGGTATCTTGGCGCTGAATAACAGATGTTTCTTGCTACCCAACTTAATGGTACTCATTTTATCGACCTCAGATGGAAGAAAGGCTGAGTGGACCCGCCGGGATTTGAACCTGTGACCATGAAGTTGAACACAGGCCCCTGCAGTGGATGCATTAGTCCACTGGGCCACCAGACCCGGCACTACACATAGTCTGGGTAGCTGCACTGCACATAGTATAGGTAGCTGCACTGCATATAATCTTGGTAGCTGCACTGCGCATAATCTGGGAAGCTGCACTGCACATAGCCTCTGTAGTTGCACTGCACATAGTCTGGTTAGCTGCACTGCACATAGTATCTGTAGCTGCACTGCATATAGTCTGGGTAGCTACACTGCACATAGTCTGGGTAGCTGCACTACATATAGTCTCAGTAGCTGCACTGCACATAGTCTGGGTAGCTGCACTGCACATAGTCTCTGTAGCTGCACTGCACACAGTCTGGGTAGCTGCACTGCACATAGTCTCTGTAGCTGCACTGCACACAGTCTGGGTAGCTACACTGCCCATAGTCTCTGTAGCTGCACTGCACACAGTCTGGGTAGCAGCAGTGTACATGGTCTGGGTAGCTGCACTGCACATAGTCTTGGTAGCTGCACTGCACATAGTCTGGGTAGCTGCACTGCACATAGTCTGGGTAGCTGCGCTGCACATAGTCTCTTGGTAGCTGCACTGCACATAATCTCGGTAGCTGAGCTCTGGGCCTTTATGATGTAGGGCAGTCCTGCTAGCTGCACTGCAAGTAGTCTCTCGGTGGCTGCACTGCACATAGTCTCTGTAGCTGCACTGCACATAGTCTGGGTAGCTGCAGTGTGCATAGTCTGGGTAGCTGCACTGCACATAGTCTTTTGGTAGCTGCACTGCACATAGTCTGGGTAGCTGCACTGCACATAGTCTGGGTAGTTGTGCTACACATAGTCTCTTGGTAGCTGCACTGCACATAGCCTCTGTAGCTGCACTTCTCATAGTCTCTTGGTAGCTGCACTGCACATAGTTTCTGTAGCTGCACTTCACATAGTCTCTTTAGCTGCACTGTATATAGTCTCGGTAGCTGCACTGCACATATTCTGGGTAGTTGCACTGCACATAGTCTCTGTAGCTACACTGCATATAGTCTGGGTAGCTGCACTGCACATAGTCTGGGTAGCTGCATAACATAACATGTGTATTTGTAAAGCGCACATTCACCCGTAGGTATCTTGGCGCTGGATAACAGATGTTTCTTGTTACCCAACTTAATGGTACTCATTTTATCGACCTCAGATGAATGAAAGGCTGAGTGGATCCGCCGGGATTTGAACCTGTGACCATGAGGTTGAACACAGGCCCCTGCAGTGGATGCATTAGTCCACTGGGCCACCAGACCCGGAACTACACATAGTCTGGGTAGCTGCACTGCACATAGTATAGGTAGCTGCACTGCATATAGTCTTGGTAGCTGCACTGCGCATAGTCTGGGAAGCTGCACTGCACATAGTCTTGGTACCTGCACTGCACATATTCTCTCGGTACCTGCAGTGCACATAGTTTGGGTAGCTCCACTGCACAGAGCCTGGGTAGCTTCACAGCACATAATCTGGGTATCAGCACTGCACATAGTCTCTCAGTAGCTGCACTGCACATACTCTCAGCAGCCACATTGCACATAAGCAGGGTAGCTGCACTGCACATAGTCTGGGTAGCTGCACTGCACATAGTCTCAGCAGGCACACTGCACATAATCAGGGTAGCTGCACTGCACATAGTTTGGGTAGCTGAACTGCACATAGTCTGGTTAGTTCGCTGCACAAAGTCTATTGGTGGCTGCACTGCACATAGTCTGGGTAGCTGCACTGCATATTGTCTTGGTAGCTGCACTGCACATAGTCTGGGAAGCTGCACTGCACATACCCTGGGTAGTTGCACTGCACATAGTCTGGGTAGCTGCACTGCACATAGTCTGGGTAGCAGCACTAGTCATAATAACTCGTTAACTGCACTACACATAGTCTCGGCAGCCGCACTGCTTATAATCAGGGTCGCTGCACTGCACATAGTCTGGGTAGCTGCACTGCACATAGTCTCGGTAGCTGCATTGTATATAGTCTGGTTAGCTGCACTGTACATAGTCTCTTAGTGGCTGCACTGCACATTTTCTGGGGAGTTGCACTGCACATAGTCTCAGTAGCTGCACTGCACGTAGTGTGGGTAGCTGCACTGCACATAGTTTCAGTAGCTGCACTGCACATTGTCTCAGCAGTTGCACTGCACATAGTCTTGGTAGCTGCACTGCACATCTCTCCCCGATCTCTGTCTCTGGTCTCTATCCCTGATCACTGTCCCCAATCTCTCTCCGATCTCTATTTGTGGTCTCTCTCCTGATGACTCCCTGATCCCTGTCTCTGATCTCTCTCCTTGACCTCTCTCTGATAGTAGTTTCTGGCCTCTCTCCCTGATCCCTGTCTCTGATCTCACCTTGGTCTCTGTCTCTAGTGTCTTTCTCTGATCTCTGTCTCTGATCTCTCTCCGATCTCTGTCTCTGGTCTCTCTCCCTGACCTCTCTCTGATAGCAGTTTCTGGCTTCTCTTCCTGATCTCTGTCTCTGGTGTGTCTCTCTCTGATCTCTGTCTTTGATCTCTCTCTGATCTCTGTCTCTGGTCTCTCTCCCTGACCTCTCTCTGATAGCAGTTTCTGGCTTCTCTTCCTGATCTCTGTCTCTGGTGTGTCTCTCTCTGATCTCTGTCTTTGATCTCTCTCTGTCTCTGGTCTCTCTCCTTGATCTCTGACTCTGATATCTCTCTCACCTCTGTCTCTGGCCACTCTCCCTGATCTCTGTCTCTGATCTCTCTCTCACCTGTCTCTTGGCTCTCTCTCTGATCTCGCTCCGTGATACCGGTCTTAGGTCTCTGTAGTAACTGACTCCAGAAGGCAAGATGAGGTTTGATGTAGATTTATTAAGTCCAGAGACATGTAGATAAGTTCCAGTCTAGCAGGTTGATAGGTTCCTGTGTAGCAGCCCCAGCAGGAGCGGCCTGCCTGCTGCTCAGCCCATGGTCCAGCTGTCAGACTCCGCCTCCCAGGCCCCCAACATTCCATTACACACCATCACTCCAACATTCCGTGCAGCACACGGCACATTCACACTGGCTGAGCAGGCGGGATATAATGGCTGGGTATTAACATGAACAGGATACCACAGTCTCTGTCCCTCCTCTCTGTCTCTGGTCTCGCTTGCCTATACCTGTCTGTCTCTGGGATCTGCCCCTGTCCTCTGTCCCTGTCTACTGTACTTGTGCCCTATCTCTTCCCTCTGTCCCTTTTCTCTGCAGCAATCTTCTGTCCCTGCTTTCTGTTCCTGCTCCCTGTCCATTGGGTTTCTCCCTGCTCTCTGTGCCAGGCTTCTGTCCCTGAGGTCTGCCCCTGCCCTCTGTCCCTGGGGCATGTCCCAGCCCTCTGTCCCTTTGGTCTGCCCCTGCCCTCTGTAGCAGGCTTCTGTCCCTGCCGGCTGTCCCTGGGGTCTATCCAAGGGTTCTCTCCCTGCCTTCTGTCCCTGGCCTCTGTCCCAGCCCTCTGTCCCTTTGGTCTGCCCCTGCCCTCTGTAGCAGGCTTCTGTCCCTGCCGGCTGTCCCTGGGGTCTATCCAAGGGTTCTCTCCCTGCCTTCTGTCGCTGGTCTCTGTCCCAGCCCTCTGCTCCTTTCCTTTGGAGCAGGCTTCAGTCCCTGCTCTCTGTCTCTGGAGTCCTTCCCTGACCTCTCTCCCGGGGCCTTTCCCAGCCCTGTGACTGCTCTCTGTAGCAGGCTTCTGTATCTGTTCTCTGTCCCTGGGGGATGTCTCTTCCCTCTGTATCAAACTTCAGTCCCTGAGGCCTGCCTCTGCCTTCTGTCCCTTGGGCCTTCCACTGCCCCATGTAGCATGCTTCTGTCCCTGGCCTCTGTCCCCAGGGCCTATCCTTGTACTCTGTCCATTTGGCCTGTCCCAGCTCTCTGTAGCAGGCTTCTGTACCGGTTCTCTGTCCCTGGGGCCTGTCTCTGCCCTCTGTCCCTGCAGCCTGTCCCTGTCCTCTGTCCCTGGGGTCTGTCCCTGCTCTCTGTATCAGGCTTCTGTCCCTGCTCTCTGTCCCTAGGACCCGTCTCTGCCCTCTGTCCCCGGGGCCTGTCTCTGTCCGTTTGGCCTGTCCCTGCTCTCTATAGCAGGTTTCTATCCCTGCTCTCTGTCTATGGGACCTGTCTCTGCCCTCTGTCCCTTGGGCCTGTCCCATTCGCATGTCTCTGCTCTCTGTATCAGGCTTCTGTACCTGTTCTCTGTCCCTGGGGCATGTCTCTGCCCTCTGTCCCTGGAGCCTGTCCCTCCCATCTGTCCCTGGGGTCTGTCCCTGCTCTCTGTCCCGGGGCCTGTCTCTGCTCTCTGTCCCTGTGATCTGTCTCTACCCTCTGTCCCTGCCCTCTGTCCTTTTGGCCTCTCCCTGCTCCCTGTAGCAGGCTTCTGTTCCTCTTCTCTGTCCCTTCTCTCGTCCCTTCTCTCTGTCCCTGGAGTCTGTGCAGGTTTTCTTTCCTCGGGTTCCCTGTTCCTAGCCACCAGTCCTTGTCTGTAGTCGCTGTCCTCCTGCTCTCTGCCCCTTGTCTCCATCTTCGTGAACTCTATTCCTCTTTTCCGTCCTCGCGGTCTTTGACCTACACCTGATTTTTTTAATTATTATTATTTTTAGTCAACACATTGCAGCGACTATTATTCTCTTCAGGGGCCTGAACCCCGTCAGAGCCCTGCTGCCCGAGCCCTGCTGCCCTGAGGCCCGAACCCCGTCAGAACCCTGCTGCCCGAGCCCTGCTGCCCGAGCCCTGCGACCAGAGCCCTGCTGCCCGAGCCCTGCTGTCCGAGCCATGTGGCCCGAACCCCGTCAGAGCCCTGCTGCCCGAGCCCTGCTGCCCGAGCCCTGCGACCAGAGCCCTGCTGCCCGAGCCCTGCTGTCCGAGCCATGTGGCCCGAACCCCGTCAGAGCCCTGCTGCCCGAGCCCTGCTGTCTGAACCCTGTGGTCAGAGCTCTGCTGTCCGAGGCCCGAACCCCGTCAGAGCCCTGTGGTCAGAGCATTGATATCCGTGGCCTGCTTTCTGACAGAGCCCTGCTGTCCGAGCCATGTGGTCAGAGCCATGTTTTCAGAGCATTGATATCCGAGGCCTGCTTTCCGTCAGAGTCCTGCGGTTCGGGCCGCCCATCAGAGCCCTGCTGTCCGAGGCCTGCTCCCTGTCCAAGGCTGTCTCTTTGGAGAGCTCCACACGTGCAGACCTGTCAGGAGCACAGACGGCGCCCCCCTCCCACCCCCACCCCACCAGCTCTGAATATTCCGCGGCAGCCCCCGCCATTTACATGGGCAGACTGGGCCGCACTGGCTGTCACTGGGTGATGGATGGGGCGGTCGGAGCTCGACCCGTGATTGACAAGTGCCATTGGAAGCCTCCTGGGTCCTGTGGAATGTGTGCTGGGTGTGGCCCCTGCCGAAGGAAGAGGCCACAGGCTGGGTATGTGGGCTCTAGTCTGTACTGATGTGTTGGTATTTGGGCATCCTTACAGATGTGTGGGTATGTGGGCTTCGTACTGATGGTGGGTATGTGGGCATCCGTACTGATGGGTGGATATGGGTGGGTCTGTGGGCATCCGTACTGATGGGTGGGTATGTGTGGATCTGCACTGATGTGTGGGTATGTGGTCATCTTTACTGATGGGTGGGCATGTGGGCATCCATGCTAATGTGTGGGTAAGTGGGCAACCGTACTGATGGGTGGCCATGTGGGCTCTGTACTGATGGGTGGGTATGTGGGCATACGTACTGATGGGTGGGCATGTGGGCTCCGTACTGATGGGTGGGTCTGTGGGCATCTGTACTGATGGATGGGTATGTGGTCATCTGTACTGATGGGTGGGCATGTGGGCATCCATGCTAATGTGTGGGTAAGTGGGCATCCGTACTGATGGGTGGGTATGTGGGCATCCGTACTGATGGGTGGGTATGTGGGCATACGTACTGATGGGTGGGCATGTGGGCTCCGTACTGATGGGTGGGTATGTGGGCATCCGTACTGATGGGTGGGTGGGTGGGCATCCATGCTAATGTGTGGGTATGTGGACATCCGTACTGATAGGTGGGTATGTGGGCTCCGTACTGATAGGTGGATATGTGGGCATCGGTGCTAATGTGGGGGTATGTGGACCTCCATACTGATGGGTGGGTATGTTGGCTCCGTACTGGTGGTTGGGTATGTGGGCTCTGTGCTGATGGGTTGGTAGGTGTCCTGGGTATGGCCCCTGCAAAGGGAAGAGGCGCCCACGCTGGGTATGTGGGCATGCGTACTGATGGGTGGGTAAGTGGGCTCTCTACTGATGGGTGTGTATGTGGGCTCCGTACTGATGGGTGGAGCTCTACAGAAGGCCTGGCACAGGCTGTGAGTGGGTTGGGTGTGGACAGCCTTGCCAGGGTGTGATGTACTTTATGTGGACCGGTTCCCTATGTAGGGTGTGAGTGGTGTGTACTCAGGCATGCCTAGCTGTGGTCTAGGAGCAGCATGTGTGTGGGTAGGCATGTCTAGCTATGGTCTAGGAGCAGGATGTGTGCGGGTAGCTGTGTCTAGCTGTGGTCTAGGAGCAGGAGGATGTGTGTAGGTAGCCATGCCTAGCTGTGGTCTAGGCGGTAGGATGTGTGTGGATAGGCATGCCTGGCTGTGGTCTAGGATTAGGATGTGGGTGGGTAGCCATGCCCATGCCTAGCTGTGGTCTAGGAGCAGGATGTGTGTGGATAGCCATGCCTAGCTGTGATCTAAGCAGCAGGATGTGTGTGGAAAGGCATGCCAGGCTGTGGTCTAGAAGCAGGATGTGTGTAGTTAGCCATGTCTAGCTGCGGTCTAGGAGCAGGATATGTGTGGGCAGCCATGCTTAGTTGTGGTCTAGGAGCAGGATATGTGTGGGTAGCCATGCCTACCCATGGTCTAGGAGCAGGATGTGTGTGGTAGCTATGCCTAGCTGTGGTCTAAGAGCAGGACGTGAGTGGGTAGCCATGTCTAGCTGGTGGTCTAGGAGCAGGACGAATGTGTGTGGACAGGCATGCCTAGCTGTGGTCTTGAAGCAGGATGTATGTGGGTAGCATACCAATCTGTGGTCTAGAAGCAGGATGTGTGTGGATAGTCATGCCAAGCTGTGAAGTACTCTATGTGGACCAGTTACCTAGACTGATTGTGAGTTGTGTGTGGGCAGGCATTCCTAGCTGTGTTCTAGGAGCAGGATGTGTTTGGGTAGCCATGCCTAGCTGTGGTCTAGGAGCAGGATGTATGTGGGTAGCCATGCCTAGCCCGTGGTCTAGGAGCAGGATTTGCGTGGGTAGCCATGTCTAGCTGTGGTCTAGGAGCAGGATGTGTGTGGGTAGCCATGCCTAGCTGTGGTCTAGGAGCGGGATATGTGTGGGCAGCCATGCCTAGCTGTGGTCTAAGAGCAGGATGTGTGTGGGTAGCCATGCCTAGCCATGGTCTAGCAGCAGGATGTGTTTGAGTAGCCATGCCTAGCCAAGGTCTAGGAGCAGGATATGTGTGAGTAGCCATGCCTAGTTGTGGTCTAGGAGCAGGATATGCATGTGAAGCCATGCCTAGCTGTGGTCTAGGAGCAGGATGTGTGTGGGTAGCCATGCCTAGCCATGGTCTAGGAGCAGGATGTGTGTGGGTAGCCATGCCTATCTGTGGCCTAGGAGAAGGATGTGTTTGGGTAGTCGTGGCTAGGTGTGGTCTAGGAGTGGGATGTGTGTGGGTAGCCATGTCTACCTGTGGCCTAGGAGCAGGATGTGTGTGGGTAGCAGTGCCTACCTGTGGCCTTGGAGCAGGATGTGTGTGGGCAGCCATGCCTACATGTGGCCTAGGAGCAGGATGTGTGTGGGTAGCAGTGCCTAGCTGTGAGTTACATGGACTGGGAGCCTTAGTTGGCATATGTGGGCATCCATACTGATCTGAAGAGCTCTACAGGAAGCATAGGCTGTGTGTGGGCATCCTTGTCAATTTGTGAAGTACTACTGGCCATCCTGACCAGCACACTGACTTATCTTGTGGACAAGATTTGGGTGCTGTCCTCACCGCCTCAGCCGAGTCACCGTCAGCCATGAAACAGAAGATTAAGAAGTGTAAAAGGAGAAACACAGTTTTCTATCTATGCACCCAGGATCTGGAACAAAACCCCTGTATCTATCAGGACAATGCTGCTCCCATGCAGGGAAGAGTTGATGAGTCACCTCTGTAAAGGTGGGCGTGCTACTTAAACTGGCTCTGGCTGGTGGCTGAGCGCACACAGTGACGTGGTCTGAGCACTCATGCTGTGCGTGGGTTGGCAGCAGGCAGTCTGGGGCCATGCTGAGCTGATGAGCCCTACAGATGAACTGGGCACCAAGGCTGGATGTAGGTGGTGCACGTGTGCAAACATAATAAGGTGTCCTTGTGTGCCCTACAGATGTACTAGGCACCCAGGCTGGACGTAGGATACACTGGACACCCAGTGTGACGTAGGTGGTGCGCCTGTGCACACATGCTGAGGTGTGCTGATGACCCCTAGAGATGAACGGCCTTCAGGCTGGAAGTATGTTGTAGGTGATGCACTACAGAACTACAGAAGCCCTAGGTACCCGGGGAAAAAAAACTGGGGGTCTCTAAAAGGGTGTGGCCAATGTAATTCAGGGCGTGACTTAAAACACATAAGCTAAAAATCTGTGCCTATCATAGTGTGCTGCACGAATTGTATTTTGCTGTTTCTGTCATTGCATCCAGATATATGATACAACAAGTAACATCATACCCTCACCAAAGTCAGGACTATTGGCTTTGTCAATGGTTGTTAGTTGCATAAGACAAATAAGAAGCAACTATGGCTTGTATATAATATTGAAAAAGCTTCCAGTTAAAGCCCTGGTGACACCATGACAATGTTGCTGCTCCTGAGTTTCAAAAAGAGAAGGGAAATCCAGAGAGAAAATGTCAATGACTCTCTTTAAAGGATTTCCCTTCCCCTACATCCCTCCCCTGGCAGGACGTCAGGCCGTAACTTCTCCACTAGTAAGAAGTGAGCAGTGTGAGCAGCGCACATCGATGTGCCTTCTGTCACTACTGTCTGCCTGTGCCAGGGCACAAAACAGAGCCCAATAGCGACCCGTTTCGAGGCCCCATATAAAACAAGCATTTGCAATGCAATAGGTCTCCCATTCACGCGAGTTTTGAGCTATTGGCATTGTAAATGACAATGTCTTTTATTTATGTTTTGGGTTTTAAAACAAATAAAAGGAATTGTCATTTACAATACTAATAGCTTAAACTCTCGCAAATGCAAGATCTATTGCATTGCAATAAAGGGCCTTCTCGACCGCCTGTTAGATTGTAAATATCAGAGGAAGAGACCGGCCTGCGGCATCTTCAAAGTAGTGATAAATAGTGCCGTGAAGATGTTTAAGTGTTGTAAATTACACAGATACAAAGTGTGAAGTGAGAGTTACATATGATCCGAGCTATAAACATTAACAAAGCGTTCCTACACCTTTTGCTCTGTGATTACACTGTCGCGGCTCAGAAGGAAGAGCGGGAGGGCAGGCTATTTCCTGCCCTCTTCATGATTTGTGTGTGCAGTGTGGCATTGCGTCATGTCATTGCTATCTTTGGCCTAATATAAAACACTCCAGCTGTAGTAGGGCTGTGCTTTATGGCAGGCATGGAGAGAGGGAGGGATGGTCTTGGCTGCAGCTCCAGCCTCGTACAGTGCCCCTGCTATTACTAGTGAGCTAGAGGTGCTGAGGTGGTGGTATTAGTATTGGTGGTGATGGTATTGGTGGTAGTGGTGGTACTGGCGGTGGTGGTATTGCTGGTGGTGGTATTAGTGGTGGTGGTAGTGGTGGTGTAGTGGTGGCATTGATGGTGGTGGTGGTATTGTGGTGGTGCTATTGGTGGTGGTACTGGCGGTGGTGGTATTGGTGGTGGTGGCGGTGGTATTGGTGGTGCTATTGGTGGTGGTGGTATTGGTGGTGGTGGTATTGGGGGTGGTGATATTGGTGGTGGTGGTGCTATTGGTCGTATTGGTGGTGGTATTGGTGGTATTGGTGGTGGCACTGGTGGTGGTGCTATTGGTGATGGTATTGGTGGTGATGGCGGTATTGGTGCTGGTATTGGTGGTGGCGGTGGTGGTGGTATTGGAGGTGGTGGTATTGGTCATCGTGGTATTGGTGGTGGTGGTGGTATTGGTGGTGGTGCTAGTGGTGGTGGTGGTATTGGTGGTGGTGGTGGTGGTATTAGTGGTGGTGGTGGTATTGGCTGTGGTGGTGTTGCTATTGGTGGTGGTGGTATCGGTGGTGGTATTGGGGAGGTATTGGTATTGGTTTGGTGGTGGTATTGGTGGTGGTGGTATTGGATTGATGGTGGTGGTATTGGTGGTATTGATGGTGGTGGTATTGGTGGTGGTGGTATTGGTGGTGGTATTGGCCGTGGTGGTATTGGTGGTGTGGTGGTATTGGTGGTGGCATTGATGGTGGTGGTGCTATTGGTGGTGGTGTTGGTGGTGGTATTGGTGGTGGTGGTATTGGTGGTGGTGGTATTGGTGATGGTCGTATTGGTGGTGGTAGTGGTGGCGGGTGTATTGGTGGTGGTATTGGTGATATTGGTGGTGGTATTGGTGGTGGTGGTATTAGGGGTGGTATTGGTGATGGTGGTATTGGTGGGGGAGTTGGTGGTATTGGTGGTAGTGGTGGTATTGGAGGTTGGTAGTGGTATTGGTGGTGGTGGTATTGGTTGTATTGGTGGTGTTGATGGTGGTGGTGATGTTGGTGGAGGTATTGGTCGTGGTGGTGGTGGTATTGGTCGTGGTATTGGTGATGGTAGTATTGGTGGTGGTGGTATTGGTGGTGGTGTAGTTGTTAATAAAGCAGGCTTTTGAAAACAACCCGTCAGGTGGCTTTAGTACAGATGACATGTAACACAGATGTGCTGTTGTCAGCTTCATCCCATTAGCACATGATTATGCGCTACCAGGAATTCACATGACTTAATTAGCTAATTGTGAGAAGGTGGTCTGATATATGCTGTCCACTAGTTATAGTGGGCACCTTGTATCAGTCCAAACAACCCCTTATGGTGAATAGGTTAAAGACAACCTTTATCGAAAGCTATCCTAGTGGTAGCTATGGAGAGCAGCCTTCAGGCTAAGTCTTGAAGGAATGTAAAGCAGCTTGTTTTACCAGTCTATAATCTCTTGAATGATCAAATGAAAGGACAACCACACCAGGTATATATTCAAAATATATGTATTTAAGATTAAACACACCTCTCTAGTCTCTTTATGATACTGGAGTTCGAAGTACTTAATTTACAAGTTAGCAATCAACAGTAATAGCACAAATACACGTTTGGGCCCTAGGGGCGTGCCAAACCATATACCAATAAAGTGGTATAAGAACCACGACTGAACTAGACACAAGGCCTAGAGCCTGTAGAATCGCTGGGACCCCAAGGAACCACCCAAGGTAGTGACTCAGGGGATCCACGGGGCCGTGTGCAGTGTGTAAACACGACCGCGGTTTCCCGTTAGCTTCTAAGGGCAATGTTGCAGTTAAAAATGTAAAGATTAGGGACACTTAGAATCGAGTCAGGACCAAACCCTTTTGGACTTAAGAAGTTCTAGGACTAGCACCCACAGGAGCACCGGAGTACTCGAGTTACCTCACCCAGGGAAGCCGGGTGCATAGGTGTCTTTTGGTGTCGTGTCGGGTCGAGTCGTCGTTTGCAATGGAAGCTGGCAAAGAACTGCTGCTGCCATGAAGAGGAGAAGTGCCCGAAGAGATCCAAGCCTGGATCTAGGATGGAAGGAACCTGAAAGCAGAGGGGACAGAGTCTGGGTCACTTGCCAGTGACTGAGGGCAGGATGGACTAATGCCCACAGATGTCGGGTGCTTCAGGTGAGTTGGTGGGTGCCTTGACTCTTCAGCCACAAGGTCCAGGAGGAGTTGACGAAGTCTACCAGCCGGATTCGAGCTGTCCCACAAAGTCTGTCGAGTGCTGCGGTGTCGGTGACCAGATTGGGCCCAACAAGCCTTGGCAACGGCAAGTCTCGTGGAAAGAGAAGAAGAACGTTGGTGCAGACCAGCAAGGTCTGAGGGACTCACCCAGCGAGGTTAAGTCAGGGCACGTCTGGAGCAACCAGAAAAGCCCAAGCAGAAGAGGAGTTGCCTTCGTGGGGAACCACTGGCCAACGGGCTAGCGATCGCGAAGGAGCCTCGAGCAGTCGCACTGGAACCTGGCCCACGGGTCACTCGTGGAGTGGAGGCCAGAGATCTTCAGTGCAGTAAGTCGAAGGTCCAGGATATATATTGCAGAGTTTCATACAGGGTAATTTAAAGTCACAAGGACTGGGTTCCTATAGTTATACTAAGTTTGGGGGTTGGACATACTCTAGGGACCCACCTATGGCATGGTTTGGAAAGAGGGGTGGTTACACCCATTTCCTTTGTCCAGTTTTGTGCCAGAGCAGGGGCAGGTAGCTCCTGCAACCGGTTTGAACTGGACTATGCACAGGGACACAAAGTGTGCCCCCAGTGCAGGACTTCAAAGCACCAGAGAGTGCTCCCGCCCAGCCCCAATACACATCTGCCTGTCTGGGAAGGTGGTTACACCTCCCTGGGACAGGAAACCTATTGTCCAGGCCTCCCCTGCCGGAGTTTCGGTTAGCAGCAGGAGGCCACACCCGTGTCTGTGGCAGAGGCATCCATTTTGTGATGCCAGGGCTCAAGAAAGTCCTACTGGGTTAGACCAGTGTGAACATGTCTCTCCCTCTAGAAGGGTGGAATGCTACCCCCCCCACCAGAACTGGCGGGGGGGGTAGTATTCCAAAGATTTTGACACCAAACACAACATGTTTCCGTGCAGCCATCCCAAAGTTAGCATTTACCGCGAGGTTATAATGCACTTAAGAGTATATGGTCAGGCTGCACCACAAACAGCATCAGAGGAGGTACTCCGAATGCTGCAGAGGGGCTCTGCTCATGCAGGGGCACCCTCTCACATAAAAACCAAGCACTCTGCCTTCAGGATTGCTAAGGCCTGCCATAGGAGTGACTTATAGGTTTTATATGTGTGTGCAATGGTAGTGATATAGGTAGCCTATACCACTGTAAGGGGTGCAAGCAAACCCTTACCCAGGCTGCAGTAGCAGACCTGTGGTGCCATTTTGGAGTGCTTCCCAGGGGTGGCATAGTACATGCTTCAGCCCCTGGTAGGCATCTGAGGTACCTATGCCCTAGGTACATAGTATACCATATACTAGGGGCTTATAAGGCACTCCAGAATCCAATTAGATATGTACCTAATGTACATGGAAACCATTTTAGAGGGGAGGCAGCTAGGCTGGGGTCCTGATTAGCAGGGCCACAGCCAGACTAAGGTCGAAAAACAGTGAAACACCAGCAAAAAGTGGGGGTACCCATGTGAAGCAGATCCTACTCTCCTACTCTACTCATTTCTAAATCCAGTTTAATTGGGAGGTTGAAACAGACATGAGATTATGCCGGGTCAAGCGGTTTCAGCTGAAGCAGCGCATGTCCGGCCTGCAGTAAGAGAAACTCAATAAAGTAAATAGTGCTTAAAGACTAAATAACAGGTCCCGTGTAACAACTGAAGTAAAGGGGCCAGTCGCTATGGGGGGGGTACAAATGAAGACAAGGCTGTACTAAGGAGGGACTAACAAGCCTATAAACGAATCCAAAGGCAGCATTTATGAAAGACAATGACACAAGCCAATGAAAAATATGGGAGGAGAGTGGGTGTGGCTTCTGTCCCATACTCTACTATAGCAGTCTCGCAGAGCGAGCAGCACCTGCGCGCTGCCAATAACCTCGACCTAAAAACTGCCAGTGCTCATCACCTGTGAGGCCCAGCCCACCTAAAGCCATGCCAGGATGTTTGTGGCCGCTTTGGAGCTCCTGTGATGAGATGTGGAGCACCACAGGCGGACTGGGCACGCAGGTGGTCGGTGGGTATGATGCCACCACAGGTAGCCTTTGCACCAAAGCTGAGGAATGCAAGGCGTGTGGGCATTCATGCTGATATGTGGCACACTGCAGGTGAGCTGAGCGTCCAGCTAGGGTATGGACGGTACCTAGGCATCTGTGCTGAAATGTGGAGTATTGCAAATTGGCTGGCCACCAAAACTTGGGGTGTGGGAGAACTCCCCGCTCCCATATTCATATGTGGTGCACTGCAGCCAAACGAGGCCCCAGGGGTGACATGTCTATGCAACCATGACAATGACAGGTAACGCACGACAGATGAGCGGAGTGTCTGTGCTCACCAGAAGAGGGCAGCAGGGTGTGTGTCTGTGCTCACCAGAAGAGGGCAGCAGGGTATGTGTCTGTGCTCACCAGAGGAGGACAGCAGGGTATGTGTCCGTGCTCACCAGAGGAGGGCAGCAGGGTGTGTGTCTGTGCTCACCAGAGGAGGGCAGCAGGGTGTGTGTCTGTGCTCACCAGAGGAGGACAGCAGGGTATGTGTCCGTGCTCACCTGAGGAGGGCAGCAGGGTGTGTGTCTGTGCTCACCAGAGGGGGACAGCAGGGTATGTGTCCGTGCTCACCAGAGGAGGGCAGCAGGGTGTGTGTCTGTGCTCACCAGAAGAGGGCAGCAGGGTATGTGTCTGTGCTCACCAGAGGAGGACAGCAGGGTATGTGTCTGTGCTCACCGGAGGACAGCAGGAAGGTATGTGTCTGTGCTCAACAAAGGAGGGCAGCAGGGTATGTGTCTGTGCTCTCCAGAGGAGGGCAGCAGGGTATGTGTCTGTGCTCACCAGAAGAGGGCAGCAGGGTTTGTGTCTGTGCTCACCAGAAGAGGGCAGCAGGTTGTGTGTCTATACCCACCAGAGGAGGGAAGAAGGGTATGTGTCTGACCTCACCAGAGGAGGGCAGCAGGGTGTGTGTCTGTGCTCACCAGAGGAGGGCAGCAGGGTATGTGTCCGTGCTCACCAGAGGACGGCAGCAGGGTGTGTGTCTGTGCTTATCAGAGGAGGGCAGCAGGGTATGTGTCTGAGCTCTCCAAAGGACGGCAGCAGGGTGTGTGTCTGTGCTCACCGGAGGACAGCAGGAAGGTATGTGTCTGTGCTCACCAAAGGAGGGCAGCAGGGTATGTGTCTGTGCTCTCCAGAGGAGGGCAGCAGGGTATGTGTCTGTGCTCACCAGAAGAGGGCAGCAGGGTTTGTGTCTGTGCTCACCAGAAGAGGGCAGCAGGTTGTGTGTCTATACTCACCAGAGGAGGGAAGCAGGGTATGTGTCTGACCTCACCAGAGGAGGGCAGCAGGGTGTGTGTCTGTGCTCACCAGAGGAGGGCAGCACGGTGTGTGTCTGTGCTCAACAGAAGAGGGCAGCAGGGTATGTGTCTGTGCTCACCAGAGGAGGGAAGCAGGGTATGTGTCTGACCTCACCAGAGGAGGGCAGCAGGGTGTGTGTCTGTGCTCACCAGAGGAGGGCAGCACGGTGTGTGTCTGTGCTCACCAGAAGAGGGCAGCAGGGTATGTGTCTATGCTCACCAGAGGAGGGCAGCAGGGTATGTGTCTGACCTCACCAGAGGACGGCAGCAGGGTGTGTGTCTGTGCTCACCAGAGGACAGCAGCAAGGTATGTGTCTGTGCTCACCAGAGGACGGCAGCAGGGTGTGTGTCTGTGCTCACCAGAGGAGGGCAGCAGGATGTGTGTCTGTGCTTTCCAGAGGAGGGAAGCAGGGTATGTGTCTGTGCTCACCAGAGGAGGGCAGCAAGGTATGTGTCTGTGCTCACCAGAGGAGGGCAGCAGGGTATGTGTCTGTGCTCACCAGAGGAGGGCAGCAAGGTATGTGTCTGTGCTCACCAGAGGACGGCAGCAGGGTGTGTGTCTGTGCTCACCAGAGGAGGGCAGCAGGGTATGTGTCTGACCTCACCAGAAGAGGGAAACAGGGTATGTGTCTGTGCTCACCAGAGGAGGGCAGCAGGGTATGTGTCTGTGCTCACCAGAGGAGGGCAGCAGGGTATGTGTCTGTGCTCACCATAGGAGGGCAGCAGGGCGTGCCTAGCATCACATGAAGACACGTGACACACGTGTTAAAGGCAGTAGTTCGCTGGAAGCAGTCGGACAGGCAATGCGCAGTTCTGTTGTGTGTATTTCCACACAGGTTGTGTCACTTGTTACGCCAGTACAATATTTGTACTCCGTCGTAGGCTGTGTACAGACACACGCTGGGGAGTGGGCATTGTACAGACACACACGCTCGGGGTGGGGAGGGAGGGGGGGGCAAGCTGGGGAGGGGGCAGTGTGCAGACACACGCTGGGCTGTGGGCGGTGTACAGACACACACGCTGCGAAGGGGGCAGTGTGCAGACACACGCTGGGGAGGGTGAGGGTCAGACACACACGCTGGCCCTGGGGTGGGGACAGTCCCGGCTCCGGGCTGCGGGCGGTGTGCAGGTGGGGAGCGTGGGACGAGCTGATTGAAAAGTTTCCGAGAGACAGTGAGTGACAGCCCCAGAGACCCCCCACCCTCCAGAGTGTGCAGAGAGGCGGCTGCCGTCTCTCTGGTGCAGATGGCAGTGTGTGCAGGGAATGCAGCCACATACCTCCACCTACACGCGCATAGCATGCCTTCGTAGGAGGAACTAATCCCATTAAAGGGGGGGGGACTCTGCAGCCCCCCCTGGGGTATCCAAGGCTGCAGGCAGTCATGCCCCGACCCTGGGAGCAGGTGCACTCTGGGAGTGACTGATGG
The DNA here is from genome assembly GCF_964204655.1 of Triturus cristatus. Lineage (NCBI taxonomy): Eukaryota > Metazoa > Chordata > Amphibia > Caudata > Salamandridae > Triturus > Triturus cristatus. Next base: position 1,155,328,943 of record NC_140594.1, read on the forward strand.
GCAGGTCTGTGCTGACCAAACAAGCAGATGCAAACACTCATGGGGAGGCCAACTATATAAGATGACGCAAAGAGTAGAGAAGTCAGAGACAACACACATGTACCATGAGGAGTCAGAGGCAGTCAGAGGAAACACACATGTACCTTGAGGAGTCAGACGCAGTCAGAGGAAACACACATGTACCTTGTTAGACAAGAGCAATCAGACACAAACTCAGAGGAAACACACATGTACCTTGTTAGACAAGAGAAATCAGACGCAAAGTCAGAGGAAACACACTTGTACCTTGTTAGACAAGAGCAATCAGACGCAAAGTCAGAGGAAACACACATGTACCTTGTTAGACAAGAGCAATCAGACACAAACTCAGAGGAAACACATATGTACCTTGTTAGACAAGAGAAATCAGACGCAAAGTCAGAGGAAACACACTTGTACCTTGTTAGACAAGAGCAATCAGACGCAAAGTCGGAGGGAACACAGATGTACCACGTCAGACAAGAGGAACCAGTTGCAAAGTCGGAGGGAACACACATGTGCCATGAGGAGTCAGACGCAGTCAGAGGAAACACACTTGTACCTTGTCAGACAAGAGTATTCAATTCAATAAAAGCTTTATTCGGAAGCACGGCACATCCATAAAAGCAAAATACAAATGCAACAAAAGCAACGAATTTAACAGAGCATGTCAGATATAGAAAAATCTTGATTATGAACAAAGTTTATGTACAGAGTTGTTTAAAAATATGGTTTATAAGACACAATTTTGTTGGAATTATTTGAAAGACAAAAAGGATCTAAGACAGGTACAATTACAATATAAAACTCTTATCCTGAGATCTAAGGCAGATTTCTATGCCAATTCCATCACACAGGCGTCTAATGGGTCTAAAGCTCTCTTTAAGATCGTCCGAGACCTCACTAACCCAGACTGTACGAGCAATAGAGTCGCCCCCTCGCAAACTCTATGCAATGAAATCGCCTCTTTTTTCCAGGAGAAGATCCTTAATATTGTAAATAATTTACAGGTTCACATCCAACAGCATGGCTCTGAGGAAGCAACCAGCCTGAATAACGGAGATCCTAAAACGACCGCCTTCTTAGACAGCTTCCAACCTTTCTCTCAGGAAACTTTTGATAACCTGACAGAAAGCGTGTCGTCGGGCTCACCTCTAGATCCTATACCCCACAAGAACTGGAAGCTGTACGGACATCATACCTTCCCTTGGCTAAGGATGATCTGTAATCAATCTTTAACAGATGGATCCGTTCCAGACTGCTGGAAACTAGCAGTGGTAACTCCACTGATAAAGAAGCCGAATCTGGACCCTTTGGTGCCAGCCAATTTCAGGCCTATTTCTCTTCTACCTTATCCGGTGAAATTATTGGAGAAATCCGTAAGCAAGATCTTATCTCAGTTTCTGGAAGAGAACCTACTGTTGGATAGGGACCAATTCGGTTTCCGTCCCGACCACGGAACCGAAACAGCTTTAACCACCATGCTGGATCACCTTCGAATGCAGGCGGACAAAGGGAATGCCATGATTTTGGTGCTCCTTGATATGTCAGCAGCTTTTGACACGGTTAGCCACCCTGTCCTGCTGGAGAGGCTGAGGCAGATAGGTGTAAAGGGTAGAGCGCTGCAATGGCTTCAATCCTATCTAGAAGACAGGCAGCAGGCAGTTACCTTGGCACCGTTCTCTTCTAGCAGGTCTCCAGTTGCGTATGGGGTGCCGCAGGGATCCGAAATTAGTCCCATCCTCTTTAATATTTACCTGCGGCCCTTATTCCCGTTAATAAAATCTTTCGGAGTCAGCTTGGTGAACTATGCTGACGATACGCAGCTGGCCTTCTCTCTTGAGGGGGAAGACGCTCTGTCTATGGATCATTTCCATCAATGCATGAACCAGACTAAGGACTGGCTGAGAAAGAACTCGATCCAATTTAACAGCGGCAAAACAGAGGTGGTCTTCTGTTCACCATTTAGGATCCCTAAACATCTCCCCTCCAAATTCTGTCTTACACCGGAGGAAGGACCCCTCACACCAGTTAGGAAGGTCCGTAATCTTGGGGTGATCATTGACGACGACCTTCAGATGGTATCCCAGGCAAGCAAGAGTGCTAATGTCTGCTTTGCCTTGCTGCGGCTGCTTCGTAGTATTCTACCTCTGCTCCCTAGGGAGTCGCAAGCCACAGTGGTGCGCAGCACGGTATTAAGCAGACTCGATTACTGCAACTCCCTTTACTTGGGGGCTCCGCAGTACATTCTCCAAGGATTGCAGAGGATACAGTCTGCCGCAGCTAAATTGGTACTTGAGAGGCGACGCTGTGCCTCGTCCACCAGAGCACTAAAGGATCTACACTGGCTTCCTGTAAGGGAAAGGGTCCTTTTTAAGTCCATGTGCATCTCCTTTCGAGCAGTGCATGGACTGGGCCCAGCCCCCCTACAGGATAAGTTCGCCCACTACCTACCAAGTAGGCAATTGCGCTCCTCTACTGCTGGCCTATTGGTGGTTCCGAGGTATAAGCGTGTTAGGGTGGGTGGAAGAGCCTTCAGCACAGTAGCCTCCGGCATGTGGAACAAGCTTCCGGTGAACTTGCGGCAGTGCAATTCCCTTCTTGAATTCCGTAAGGGACTCAAGACCTGGTTATATCCCAAAGCTTAAACCAGGCTAGCGGTCATGACTCCTTTCTGTTATCTCTGTTGTCGTTCCTCAGTCTAAGCGCCAGGATGCCCGTAGGGCGATAGTTGCGCTATATAAGTTCCCCATCAATCAATCAATCAAATGCAGCTAACAATCAAGACGTCAAATTTTTAAAATTTAAAGATTTGTTCTGTGCCTTATACAAAATTTTAAGAACATAGCAATATTAAAACATGTTGCCGGAGAATCCAGCATTTGTAGTGCCAGCAAAGCTGGACGACATTCACGTATTGACATTTGTTGCAGAACAGGTTTCAGCCGCCGCTTTCTAGGTTCGGAAAAATATTTACAAAAGAAAGTGACATGTAGAAGGGACTGTAAAGAAATATCGTCACAGGGACAGGTGGAAAGATCCCTTGACCAGTCATTTATTTTGGGAAAGGTGATTAATCGATGGAAGTTGTTAAATCTGAATCGGGTGAGTAAAAAAACATCGTGAATTGGAAAGTTTGAGGACAGGTAGGGCTCAATTTTAAAATAAGTTTGGATTAGTAGAGAATGCTGAACAGAAGGTTTATTGACTTCAGTTGCTAACCAGAGATCGTCAAGGTGTTTTAGACATTCCGCCTTGAGTGATTTACGAGAAATCCTTAGCATATCATGTGGAGCAGAATAGAAGTTGGGGTGACCCAAGTCGTTAAGAAATTTGTGGACATAGTGCAACCATGGAATTTTTTGGGAATAGTCCAGTTTTTGACAGTCGGTGATAATTTCTTTGGTTAGAGACGTCTTTTCTGAAGTCCAAATGCGGTGCCACAACAGGATCGGTTGCAGTCGTATAAGATCGGTAATACATGGCAAACCGAGTTCTTGGTGGCAGGAGTAGGTGGGTGAGGATTGGGGGACCGATAGTAAATATCTCAAAAAGGTATTTTCTACTTTTTGGATGGAATCTACTCGGGCATGTCCCCATATGCCCGCGCCGTATGTGGCGGCGGTGATACATTTTGGGTGGTAGATTTCCAAGATTTCCTTTGGGGATCTCTTTCCGAGTCTCTTGGTAAAGGACACTAGAGCCATTGTGGCCTTTAAAAACTGATGGTTTCTAGACTCTATTGCCCTTTTCAAGGTCTCCCTATCATCTATCACCACTCCTAAATAGGGATAGGTTGTTGTGTGTTCAATCTTGGTGGTGGTAATAAAGATACCTAATCCCTTTGGTGATGTTTTGCCGGACGACATAATGAATGTTTTATGTGGATTGATTTTGAGGTCTACGTTGGACATGAAGTTGTAATAACGAGTCAGGGAGCGTTGGAGTTCTAGTGGGGTACGAGCGAGGATTACCGCGTCGTCAGCATATAATAACGCTGGTATTGGACGGTTATTGATCAGAGGTAGGTCCTGGCTCCCTTCCAGCATGGCTGCCTCCAGGCCATTAGTATAGATGGTAAAAAGGAAAGGAGCCAGGACATAGCCCTGTCTTACTCCCCGCTCTACCTTAAAAGATTGTCAGACAAGAGAAATCAGACACAAACTCAGAGGAAACACACATGTACCTTGTTAGACAAGGGGAATCAGATGCAAAGTCAGAGGAAACACACTTGTACCTTATTAGACAAGAGCAATCAGACGCAAAATCCGAGGAAACACACTTGTACCTTGTTTGACAAGAAAAATCAGACACAAAGTCAGAGGAAACACACATGTACCTTGTTAGACAAGAGGAATCAGACATAAAGTCAGAGGAAACACACATGTACCTTGAAAGACAAGAGGAATCAGACGTAAAGTCAGAGTAAACACACATGTACCTTGAAAGACAAGAGGAATCAGACGTAAAGTCAGAGGAAACACACATGTACCTTGTTAGACAAGAGCAATCAGACGCAAAGGCAGAGGAAACACACTTGTACCTTGTTAGACAAGAGAAATCAGACGCAAAGTCAGGGGAAACACACATGTGCATTGTTAGACAAGAGCAATCAGACGCAAAGTCAGAGGAAACACACATGTGCATTGTTAGACAAGAGCAATCAGACGCAAAGTCAGAGGAAACACACTTGGACCTTGTTAGACAAGAGCAATCAGACGCAAACTCAGAGGAAACACACTTGTACCTTGTTAGACAAGAGCAATCAGACGCAAACTCAGAGGAAACACACTTGTACCTTGTTAGACAAGAGCAATCAGACGCAAAGTCAGAGGAAACACACTTGTACCTTGTTAGACAAGAGAAATCAGACGCAAAGTCAAAGGAAACACACTTGCACCCTGTTAGATAAGAGGAATAAGACCTAAAGTCAGAGGAAACACACTTGCAACTTGTTAGACAACAGGAATCAGATGCAAAGAGCATAGGAAACACACATGTACCTTGTTAGACAAGAGCAATCAGACGCAAAGTCAGAGGAAACACACTTGTACCTTGTTAGACAAGAGCAATCAGACGCAAAGTCAGAGGAAGCACACTTTTACGTTGTTAGACAAGAGCAATCAGACGCAAAGTCAGAGGAAACACTCATGTACCTTGTTAGACAAGAGAAATCAGACGCAAAGTCAGAGGAAACACACTTGTACCTTGTTAGACAAGAGAAATCAGACACAAACTCAGAGGAAACACACTTGTACCTTGTTAGATGAGAGAAATCATAATCTAAGGCAACAAGGGGACCAAAGTAAAGTCAGCCAGGGACCTTGGTAATCAATGATTTTAAGCAACAGTGCTCCCTAGAAAAATTAGGAATAGGAAACCAATAAATGAATATAGACTCGGTCAGTGATATATTAAATGGACATGTCCAGCCGGACAGAGGTCTAATATTTACTCATAAGCAGTTTCAAACAATGGTTACACAACAATGCATAAAGTGGGACACAAGCCTGTGTCCTACTAAACCAATAGAATACAAGACAAAACCAAACAACAGGGGGCTCAGGCAAAGCTCAGGGTTTGTTACAAAAAGACTTTTCACAGTGTCAAAGAACAAATCGCTAGGAACACCTTTGCAATTTTCAAATGAAGATTTTTTAACGTATAAGGTGTTTTTATAGTGTCGACGGCGTTTCGATCCTTCGGGGTAATGCATGGATCATCATCAGGACATTCATTATTCATTATTAGTGACATAATAATGAAGAAAGCGGCGCATGATGGAACTTTGGAATTTACACTGAATCACTAGTGCACTTTCACCTTTCTAATATGGCCCCCACATTCCACATTGTAATGTCACTGTTATTCCGATCTGTTTGTCATCACAAAATGTCACTGTTACCTTGCAACATCTAAATTTGTATAATCCTATACCGACCGCAGTGTTACTGCACTGTTAATATTGAAATTCCAAAGTTCCATCATGCGCCGCTTTCTTCATTAGTATGTCACTGCTACCTTCTATACTCACACGTTGCTATATCATTTGCCATAAGAGCACGGTACGTTGTAATTACCTCAGATCGATTTAAATGTTCTTCATTCTCCCGATTTAGAAGTCACACGTGCATGGTGCGTCGACACTCTTTTCTCATCAGTGTTAATGCGTGCAAATGTAATCTTGAAGACTCTTCCTAATTCTTCATTTATGTATTTTCCTTCCCTTCACGCTTTTACCCCCAATATAAATGTTCTCCCAGGTATAATAAGGCTCTACTCTACAGGCATATAATGAATGTCCTGATGATGATCCACGCATTACCCCAATGGATCGAAACGCCGTCGACACTATAAAAACACCTTATAGGTTAAAAATTCTTCATTTGAAAATTGTTAAGGTGTTCCTAGCGATATGTTCTTTGACACTGTGAAAAGTCTTTTTGTAACAAACCATGAGCTTTGCCTGAGCCCCCTGTTGTTTTGTTTTGTCTTGTATTCTATTGGTTTAGTAGGACACAGGCTTGTGTCCCACTTTATGCATTGTTGTGTAACCATTGTTTGAAACTGCTTATGAGTAAATATTAGACCTCTGTCCGGCTGGACATGTCCATTTAATATAGCACTGACCGAGTCTATATTCATTTATTGGTTTCCTATTCCTAATTTTTCTGGGGACCACTGTTACTTAAAAAAATAGACGAGAGAAATCAGACACAAACTCAGGGAAAACACATGTGTACCTTGTTAGACAAGAGGAACAAAGTCAGAGGAAACACACTTGTACCTTGTTAGACAAGAGAAATCAGACACAAACTCAGAGGAAACACACATGTACCACGTTAGGCAAGAGGAGCCCGACGCAAAGTCGGAGGGAAAACACATGTACCTTGTTAGACAAGAGCAATCAGACGCAAAGGCAGAGAAAACACACTTGTACCTTGTTAGACAAGAGCAATCATACGTAAAGTCAGAGAAAACACACATGTACCTTGTTAGACAAGAGCAATCAGACGCAAAGTCAGAAAAAACACACATGTTGTACCTTGTTAGACAAGAGCAATCAGACGTAAAGTCAGAGGAAACACACTTGTACCTTGTTAGACAAGAGAAATCAGACACAAACTTAGAGGAAACACACTTGTACCTTGTTAGACAACAGGAATCAGACGCAAAGTCAGAGGAAACACACATGTACCTTGTTAGACAAGAGCAATCAGACACAAATTCAGAGGAAACACAATTGTACCTTGTTTGACAAGAGGCATCAGACGCAAAGTCAGAGGAAACACACATGTACCTTGTTAGACAAGAGCAATCAGATGCAAAGTCAGAGGAAACACACTTGTACCTTGTTAGACAAGATAAATCAGACAAAAACTCAGAGGAAACACAAGTGTACCTTGTTAGACGAGAGAAATCAGACAAAAACTCAGAGAAAACACACATGTACCTTGTTAGACAAGAGGAACAAAGTCAGAGGAAACACACGTGTATCTTGTTAGATAAGAGCAATCTGACGCAAAGTCAGAGTAAACACACTTGTACCTTGTTAGGCAAGAGAAATCAGACACAAACTCAGAGGAAACACATATGTACAATGCTAGACAAGAGGAGCCAGATGCAAAGTCGGAGGGAACACACATGTACTTTGTTAGACAAGAGCAATCAGACGCAAAGTCAGAGAAAACACACTTGTACCTTGTTAGACAAGAGCAATCAAACGCAAAGTCAGAGAAAACACACATGTACCTTGTTAGACAAGAGCAATCAGATGTAAAGTCAGAGGAAACACACTTGTACCTTGTTAGACAAGAGTAATCAGACGCAAAGTCAGAGAAAACACACATGTACCTTGTTATACAAGAGCAATCAGAGGCGAAGTCAGAGAAAACACACATGTACCTTGTTAGACAAGAGAAATCAGACGCAAAGTCAGAGGAAACACACTTGTACCTTGTTACACAAGAGAAATCAGACACAAACTCAGAGGAAACACACTTGTATCTTGTTAGACAAGAGGAACAAAGTCAGAGAAAACACACATGTACCTTGTTAGACAAGAGAAATCAGACACAAACTCTGAGGAAACACACTTGTACCTTGTTAGACAAGAGCAATCAGATGCAAAGTCAGAGAAAACACACATGTACCTTGTTAGACAAGAGGAATGAGATGCAAAGTCAGAGGAAACACACTTGTACCTTGTTAGACAAGAGGAATCAGGCGCAAATTCTGAGGAAACACACTTGTACCTTGTTAGACAAGAGCAATCAGATGCAAAGTCAGAGAAAACACACATGTACCTTGTTAGACAAGAGGAATCAGACGTAAAGTCAGAGGAAACACACTTGTACCTTGTTAGACAAGAGGGACAAAGTCAGAGGAAACACACTTGTACCTTGTTAGACAAGAGAAATCAGACACAAACTCAGAGGAAACACACTTGTACCTTGTTAGACAAGAGGAACAAAGTCAGAGGAAACACACATGTACCATGTTAGACAACAAATGATCAATTTGTCCTTAGAGAATGGATTGATTCCTGGTCAGACCAAAGGTGGAGATATAAAACATGGATTAAAAAGCCCGACATCTGACCCAAACTATCCTGAATATTTGGATCCCATCACAGAACTCCCATCTCTAATGAAAAGGAAGGAAACTCATTCACCTCAGTGCCTAAGGGCTGCCTGGAAGGAAACAACTTCATATGTAACTTTCACCGCGAGTTCGTCCTGGGACACATCCTCAAAGCTGCGAAGACGAATGCGGTTGATGGCACCTGAAGATCTGAGATGATGACGGCTGATGCTAAGCCTTGTACAGCTCTATTCTCCGGCCTTTGTAAAGTAGACCATTGCACCCTCCTTTGGACCCTTGAAGAGAGTCCCAGGGACAGTGACTCTATAGTAAAATGGCCTGGTTTCTAGCTGGACAACAGGTACCGATGTCCCAACACTGGAGTAGATCTCTCCAATCCGGTGGCCATTGCCTGCCTGGTACCTCAGGGGACTTTATTGTCAGTCTTTATCTTCCACGTTTATCTTACGCCCCGCGGGTCGCTTAATAATAGTGATTTCTAAAGTGCCTGGTTACACCATACGCTGTGCCCCCACTTCTAACCAGATTAGGAATTTGGTATCATCTCTACCGAGATGATAACCAGCTTCACCCTTAGCGAGTCTTCAAATTCCAATCACACAATCCTATCCAAGTGTCTAAGGCGTTAACACCTAAAACGAAATGAGCTAAAAACAGAACTTCTCCTCCTCTCAGCGGGACATAACTCATCCAAAGGAACACTGGATCAATTGAGTTCAGTCTGTGGGGCAGCGGCGTCACTAGGTTTGGTGTCACCCAGTGCGGTAACTCATGGTGTCACCCGTGCGGTCCGCACCCCTCCGCACCCCCCTAGTGACGCCACTGCTGTGGGGTTGCAAGTCAAATTGTTGATCCTGTAAAATCCTTGGAGTCACACCTGAGAAGACGCTTGAGGTTGAAACTCATATCAATAATTTAGCCAAATTAACAGTTTTCCAGCTCAAACTCTTCAGAAACTGCAGTTCATTCCTAGCGCCAAATGACCAGAAAAATGCAAAGCGGATCCGCGAACTCGCTCACCTTGACTACAGGAATACGCTTCTCAATGAGTTGCTAATACGACTCCTGCTCCATTGAAAACTGCGCCGCTTGCTGCTGCCAGACACGTCTTCCACCAAAATATTGCATTTCCCCCTGCGGTGGCACTAACGTTGACAACTTAGGGGCAGATTTACAAGCCCCTTGCGCCACTTTTGCGTCACTTTTCCCATGTTCAAAAGTGAAGTAAAAGTGGCGCAAGGGGCTTGTAAATCTGCCCCTTAGCTTCAACGCAGGCACCATTGCACCAGAGTGCAAGAGTGTCTGTGTGCATGGGAGGATGGTTTATGGGTAGGACGGTGTCCTTTCCTGCACACAAACAATCCTAAGATGCCATTCTGTCACTGTCATGTGTGCTGCTTCACGCATCACACATGAAAGTGACAGAATTGCATTTTTTTAAAGGTTTGTTTATGTACAGGAAGGTTCAGCTTCCTACACATAAACTAACTATGGCATTCTGCTTTTTCCATGTGTGCTGCACAAGGCAGCAGACATGGAAAAAGCAAAAACGAGGAGAAATAAAGCATTTCTCCTCGTTTCGCCAACTTAAGACCAGGGTTTTCCTGGTCTTAATTTTGGCGCTGCCTCCTAAGTACGCCACCCTTCTACATAGGGGGCAGCGTCAAATACAATGGGTGTTGCGGTGGAACGCCCACCACAACACCCACTGCACGCCCCCTTTCACGCTAACCATAGCTGCAATATAGGCCCCTGTAACAAATCGGCCGGAACCGGCCCTAGCAAACAGCTCGGCCGCATCACCAATCCCCCGGAGGGTGGGCGAGCACTTTGCCAGGGTTGGTTTTGGCTCCCAGTCCGGCTGGATTCTAAATCACTGCCTGGCTCATGCTCTCTAGGGCGGGAATGAATCCAAGCTTCCGGTTGCTGCTGGACAGAGACATAGATGGGAGGTAAGGACAAGGGTTCCTTGTGAGTTTCTTCTCAGGTCACCCATAAGTGGCACAAACGTTCCGCCAGGATCCCTGAAGACAAGTGAGACTTTCTTGTAACAGATTATAATAAAAGTGGGTTACATAATTTGACTTTGATTGTTTAAGTATCTATAAAAAGTGAAAATGTTGTTCAGTATGGTTTGTGTCGATTTGCAGACATAATGACACGTGAAACGTTTACCTTTTTTTCCAAGATACGTTTTTGTTTTACAAGTGGAAAAATAAGTTGTGAATGTGGAACACCAAAAATAAATGCCACTGGAACCAGGGGTGCAGCATTGATGTTGTGGGCACCGGTGCCACTGCACCTGCTGCACCAATGGTGGCCACGCCTTTGGCTGGATCACTGGAGGCAGGTCCTGGGTTGTTGGGCGTCTTTGTTGCTTGAAAGAGGGAGACGTCGAGTGTTGTAGGATTACAGGGGCTCTTAGACTTAACCTCGATGACGTTAAACCTAATTACACATAAAACACAACAAACCGGAGGCCAAGGAGCGTTTAATGCAGACCAGGGCGACAACAAGTGTCATTTCAGCTGACCAGGGAATCCCGCTAGAAAGTGGTCACCTGGAACCAGAAGCTAGACTGGTCATGAAATCCACCGAGAGTACCTGCAGCGTCTCACTGGACTGGCCAGCGCAGGAGATCACACGACACAAACGAGTCACTCCAAGCGAAACCTATCTAATGTGCAGGGGAGAGTTTGCAACGTGTTCAATGTCACAGGAAGCTTCAAGCTAGTATAAAACGACAGACGTATTTGATTACATGTTTGATACATTCAGGATTACATGTGTGGTTGCAAAAATATGATAAAACCAACACATTTTAAGCTTGTTTCCACAACCTCTTTGGTTGTTGTAAGTTGTGCTGTTGAGATGCTTCTATAGACCCGACACAGGAAGAGGGCCACAGAAGCCATGTCCACCCAGGGCCCCGTGCCACAGAAGCCATGTCCACCCAGCGCCACAGAAGCCATGTCCACCCAGGGCCCAGTGCCACAGAAGTCATGTCCACCCAGGGCCACAGAAGCCATGTCTACCCGCGCACAGTGCCACAGAAGCCATGTCCACCCCGGGCCCAGTGCCACAGAAGCCATGTCCACCCAGGGCCCAGGGCTCAGTGCCACAGAAGCCATGTCCACCCAGGGCCCAGTGCCACAGAAGCCATTTCCACCCAGTGCCCAGTGCCACAGAAGCCATGTCCACCCAGGACCCAGTGCCACAGAAGCCATGTCCACCCAGGGCCCAGTGCCACAGAAGCATGTCCACCCAGGACCCAGTGCCACAGAAGCCATATTCACCCAGGGCCCCGTGGCACAGGAGACACGCCCACCCAGTGCCCAGTGCCACAGAAGCCATGGCCACCCAGGACCCAGTGCCACAGAAGCCATATTCACCCAGGGCCCCGTGGCACAGGAGACACGCCCACCCAGGGCCGAGTGCCACATAAGCCATGTCCACCCAGGACTCAGTGCCACAGAAGCCATATTCACCCAGGGCCCCGTGGCACAGGAGACACGCCCACCCAGGGTCCAGTGCCACAGAAGACATGTCCACCCAGGGCCCAGGGCCCAGTGCCACTCAAGCCAGTTCCACTCAGGGCCCAGTGCCACAAAAGCCATGTCCACCCAGGGCCCAGTGCCACAGTAGCCATGTCCACTCAGGGCCCAGTGCCACAAAAGCCATGTCCACCCAGGGCCCAGTGCCACCGAAGACATGTCAACCCAGGGCCCAGTGCTACCGAAGACATGTCCACCCAGGGCCCAGTACCACAGAAGCCATGTCCACTCAGGGCCCAGTGCAACAGAAGCCATGTCCACTCAGGGCCCAGTGCCACAGAAGCCATGTCCACCCAGGGCCCAGTGCCACAGCAGCCATGTCCACCCAGGGCCCCGTGCCACAGAAGCCATGTCCAAACAGGACCCCGTGCCACAGAAGCCATGTCCACCCAGGGCCCAGGGCCACAGAAGCCATGTCTACCCAGGCACAGTGCCACAGAAGCCATACCCACCCAGGGCCCAGTGCCACAGAAGCCATGTCCACCCAGGGCCCAGTGCCACAGAAGACATGTCCACCCTGGGTCTAGTGCCACAGAAGCCATGTCCACCCAGGGCCCAGTGCCACAGAAGCCATTTCCACATAGGACCCAGTGCCACAGAAGACATGTCCGCCCAGTGTCACAGAAGCCATGTCTACCCAGGACCCAGTGCCACAGAATCCATGTCCACCCAGGGCCCAGTGCCACAGAAGCCATGTCTACCCAGGCACAGTGCCACAGAAGCCATGTCCACCCCGGGCCCAGTGCCACAGAAGCCAGGTCCACCCAGGGCCCAGTGCCACAGAAGCCATTTCCACCCAGGGCCCAGTGCCAAAGAAGCCATGTCCACCGAGGACCCAGTGCCACAGAAGCCATTTCCACCCAGTGCCCAGTGCTACAGAAGCCATGTCCACCAAGGGCCCAGTGCCACAAAAGCCATCTCCACCCAGGGCCCAGTGGTACAGAAGCCATGTCCACCCAAGGCCCAGTGCCACAGAAGCCATACCCACCCAGGGCCCAGTGCCACAGAAGCCATGTCCACCCAGGGCCCAGTGCCACAGAAGACATGTCCACCCTGGGTCTAGTGCCACAGAAGCCATGTCCACCCAGGGCCCAGTGCCACAGAAGCCATTTCCACACAGGGCCCAGTGCCACAGAAGACATGTCCGCCCAGTGCCACAGAAGCCATGTCCACCCGGCGCCCAGTGCCACAAAAGCCATGTCCACCCAGGGCCCAGTGCCACAGAAGCCATGTCCACCCAGGGCCCAGTGCCACAAAAGCCATGTCCACCCAGGGCCCCGTGCCACAGAAGGAGTAGCGGCTTCTGGATCGAGTGCTGCGGGCCGGTGTGGTGTGGCGGGGGAGGGGCAGGTTGGGGGGTAGTAAACTCCGGCATACAGCTGAACCGAGGTTAGTACATTAATAAATAAATAAAACAAATTACATTGCGCACGCTGCATCGCCATTTGGTGTTGCAGCGTGCGCAATGTAATTAGTTTTATTTATTTATTTATTTATGTACTTACCTCTGTTCGGCTGTATGTCGGAGTTTACTACCCCCCACCCTACCCCTCCCCCGCCCCGCCCCGCCCCACCGCCCGCAGCACTCCCTCCGGGAGCCACTACTGCACAGAAGCCATGTCCACCGAGGGCCCAGGGCCACAGAAGCCATGTCTACCCGGGCACAGTGCCACAGAAGCCATGTCCACGCAGGGCCCAGGGCTCCGTGCCACAGAAGCCATGTCCACCCAGGGCCCAGTGCCACAGAAGCCATTTCCACCCAGGACCTAGTGCCACAAAAGCCATGTCCACCCAGGGCCCAGTGCCACAGAAACCATGACCACCCAAGGCCCTGTGCCACAGAAACCATGTCCACACAGGGCCCCGTGCCACAGAAGCCATGTCCACCCAGGGCCCAGTGCCACAAAAGCCATGTCCACCCAGGGCCCAGTGACACAGAATCCATGTCCACCCAGGGCCCAGTGCCACAGAAGCCATGTCCACCCTGGGCCCAGTGCCACAGAAGCCACGTCTACCCAGGGCCTCGTGCCACAGAAACCATGACCACCCAGGGCCCGGTGCCACAGAAACCATGTCCACCCAGGGCCCCGTGCCACAGAAGCCATGTCGACCCAGGGCCACAGAAGCCATGTCTACCTGCGCACAGTGCCGCAGAAGCCATGTCCACCCTGGGCCCAGTGCCACAGAAGCCACGTCCACCCAGGGCCCCGTGCCACAGAAACCATGTCCACCCAGGGCCCTGTGCCACAGAAACCATGTCCACCCAGGGCCACAGAAGCCATGTCCACCCACGCACAGTGCCACAGAAGCCATGCCCACCCCGGGCCCAGTGCCACCGAAGAAATGTCCACCCAGGGCCCCGTGCCACAGAGAACACCTCGACTTCCCTTACTGAGTGTACCCCCCGCCCCCCCTTGGCAGAGCCCCTCTAGGTTGTAGCTGGATTTGCACCATGTAAACCGACGGGGGTAAAACAGTCACTCACAGATCTTACTGAATGTTATTCCCCGCCTGCTCCTGCCCCAGGGCAGCTTCATGTTCACCAAGATGGGATGTTTCAGAAGTTTGGAAAAGCGAATCCCTGGCTGAGTGAACTCGGAGGCAGCCTTTCACCTCCGACCTCCATGCAGATCACCTTTGTGGGGGGGGGGGGGGGCGGAGGGTGTTGCTGACTCAAGGCCATTACAGCGCCTCGGCTGTCTCTTTTCATAACTCGTGCTCGGCGCAGACGAGCTGGAAACCTTCCTTGATGCTAACAGGGCCCTGTGAGTCCAACCTATAGGACGGTGTCTTCCGCCAGAAGCAGGTGCTGCTACTGCCCCCTGCCGGCCCTAGGAGCGCAGGTCACTTCTCTCGACCAACACCAGGTGTCAGGAACACAGAGGACAGTGTCACAACACGACACACACCAGCCGTCAGCAAAGCAAACCCATCCCAGACAACTGAGCAGAGCTGGTATGTTCACATGTAACCTACTACAGGTCAATGCGATGAGGTCACGTGACAACAATCCATTACTCATCAGAAACGTACTTAACATGCAGGTGTCTGGGAGAGGAGGGCTTGAAGGAAGGTATTCACATTTATACCCACAAACACTGCCTGGGCCTCATTTAGGAGATGTGTCGCATCGCTGCGGTAAAACAGCGATGCAGCACTTTTCACTGCGCCATCCTTGCGACACCATGGATGCACCGTATTTACTATATGGTGCTCCATGTAGCAAGGATTTACAGATACGTCAGTATTCCTGCAGTATCTGTAGGCGCAAAATTGGCGCATGGCTGAAGTGTGTCTGACAACAGACTCAACTCCAGCAATGTGTCCTTTCACATGGGGCAGGCACATGTGAAAGGGCCTGCGTCAGTCTTACGCCTGCTGTGGATTATGGGGTTCAGGGCCCATCAGGGGTGAAATGTGATAAACGGGTGTCACCAAATGTAGGGGCATGTTTACTAAGAAGTGAGGGAGCCCGGCGTTAGCCTTCTTCGCTTAACGCCGCGCTACCCACTTCTGAAACGCAGGGCTGCGCCGTATTTACAACAATAGGGTGTAGTCCTGCGTTTCCCCCTGCACTGGCGCTAATTACAGCTGCCTAGTGCCAACGCAAGCGCCCTTGGTGCAAGGGTGCCTGCGGTGTGAGGAATGCTTGTTTATGTGTCGGAAGGTGCCCCTTCCTGCACATAAACAAGCTTAAATGGCGATTTGTAACTTCTATGTGCACTGCTTTGTGCAGCTCACATAGACGTTGCAACTCATCATTTTTTAAATGATTGTTTATGTGCAGGAAGGGACACCTTCCTGTACATACACAATCAATGGCGTTTTGCTGTTTCTATAAGTGCTGCACAATTCAGCACACATAAAAACAGCAAAAACTAGGAGAAATAATGCATTTCTACTCGCTGCGCCCTGTGAAGACCTGGTTTTCCCTGGTCTTTATTTTGGCACTGCCACATATTTATGCCACTCTTGTAAATATGGGGCAGCGTCAAAATCAATGGGTGTTGGGGTGGAACGTCCACTGCAACACCCATTGCCCACTGTTTTCACGCTAAGTATAGGGTGAAAGGGGGCCTTATTTACAAGGCAGCGTTAAGCCAAAAGGCAAAGCCCCTATCGCCACCTCAACGTCCAAAAAAGTGACGTTATGTTGGCGATAATGGCTTGTAAATATACCCGGTATTTCCATCCACCGGATGTATATATTTGTGATGATGTGAAGTATTTAGTAGTGTGTGTAGTAGGACTGCTTTTCCTTTTATAGAGATTAAACACTGACTGTACAATAGTTTATTGCGTGTTGCTGCATACCAGCGAGCTGGGGCTACTGGCCCACACCGCCTTCCTCGAGTGGGCGGTGGGCGGCTTTCCTTCGCTCCCCTGAGAGAGTCAAAGGCTACAGTGAGGGTCTGGTTCCCAGTCAAGAAACAATTCTGGAACTATTACTTGTGAAGGACTCACAGCCCTTACAACCAATACCCCAATTTCTTACACATACCATCAACTAAATGCGCCTGCCTTATGGTTGCGACAAAAATGCCATATATAAAAAGCCGTCATCAGTGCAGCCGTTTCACTAGTGTTTACAATGCATTTATCTGGTGCCTTCTACCCCTGACGAGGCGTCGAAAGGGATGTTTTTAAATTGCAGGCCTTTCAATTCTGCTCTGCGTTTAACTGTTCGGTTCTCAGTCTTTGTGAAAGAGACGGGATTGTACGACCATCTGACAAAGAGCTCAGGGCCTCATTTATGAAAAGTGTCTCATTGCTGCGATAAAACAGCGATGCAACACTTTTCACTGCGCCCTCCTTGCGACGCCATGGATGCGTCGTATTTACTGCATGTATCTGTAGGTGCAGTACTGACGCATTGCTGGAGTGTGTCGCACAAGTGACGCTACTCGAGCAATGGGTCATTACACATGGGAAGTCCCATGTTAAAGGCGCCTGCGTCAGAGCAAGCGTAAGATTTTGATGCAGTGGCGTCCTAGAATTGGGAACGCCCACCCTGCATACATTATACCTGTCGCAGGTATAATGTAGCGCTGGGCTTTACAACATGACACATTTGCTTAGATGCGTCACTTTGTAAATAGGGCACAACATGGCTGGCACATTTTTTATGCCATGGCAGTGTGACAAAAAAGTGACGCAACAGCGGCGCAAGGGCTCATTAATAAGCCCCCCCCCCGTGTGGAAGCAAAATCTTACAATATCATTCAAACACTTTATAAAGGTCGGGAAGGGCAGCTCCGTGACATGGCGCCCTTCTTGGAAGGTACAACCTTGTTTCTGTGCAGAGCACCCCGATTCTGGACCCTCATGCCGCCCACCCCGCTCCCGGCTAAAGGCCACACTATCGCAAAGCACACACACATATTCTCGTGTATTGTCTGAAAGCCTTTCCTGTCACCACAGGTGGTTTGTCTCTAGCGCCCCGAGAGCCCCCCCCCCGTACCTCCCCAGGGCCCTTGGAGGCGCCACTCACCTGTGACCGACAGGACAGCGCAGACAGCTCACTGAGCAAGGCCCTCTCTGTCCGGGATACCTCGCTCTATACATTTCATGACAAGCGCGAAATATAATGAAGCGCGCACTTAGGACTCGGCCCCCCGGGCGCCCGGGCATGCCCTCATCGAAGAAGTAAACAGGACGGCAGCCTCAACTGCTTCCGGGTCAGCGCGACGTCACTTCCGGCCGGAGCCGGCACCTCAGGGGGAGGGGGCGAAGGCCTATTTAGGGCAGCTGGCCCTGGTCCTCGCCCTCTCTTTCTTTCCTGCGCCGGCCTCGGAATGCAGGGGGCTCCTTCAATCTCCCACCCACCCGTCCCCAAGGATAGAGTTTGGTGAGGTGTTGGATTTAGATTAGAGAGCGGCGGTAAAGAGGCCACAGAAATTGCCTTTACATTGTTAAGGGGAGTCCTCCTGCATACTCTTTAGGCCAGCACTGAGGCGGAGAGATGGTAAGCTCACCCCAGAGAGAACGGGACACCGGCTGGGGGCAAGGGCGCCAGTTTTAAAATAGGGCATGGGGCTTCCGCCCCTGGTTACTCCCTACGAACGCCCGATGAGCAGCCTGGTGGTGGAGGGGTGGGCCCCTCAGGTGGCGGATCTAGACCAGAGGACAGGGGCTCACCGTTCAAGGACGCAGGTGGGTTGCGCCTTGCGTGGTTCTCAGTTGGTTGGGGGACGCGAGCCAGAAGGCCCCTTAGTGCTGGAGCAATAGACAACGTTCTTCGTGTAAGTAAATTGAGTTCTCCCCGACTTGCGGATGGAGCATGAAGCTAGGGAGAACTTTAAATTAAAATGGTGATTAACGTTTTGAATTTGATAAATACAGATCATATCAAATTTTTGATTTATATATTGTCATGTTTGTGTGAAGATTTGTAATAAACATGGCCTTTTTAACCCACAGCTGGTTGTTAAGCATTGTTTCGTGGGTTTGGAGGAGGGCAGGGCCGGGTGCCATCCTGGGGGGTACGAGTCCTATTCATTCATTCACAAGGTGCATGCTAAAAAGGAGCCAATGGCGTCTGACAATGAAGCGCCTCGGCGCAGGGCTGCGGCCCCCAAAGGGTCCGGGACACGCCAGCCTCGTCCCGGGAGAGGTCACCTCCTGTCAGGAATCCTTAGACTGCGGCCCTTTCACCCGGGTCTCACCTCCTGTTATTTCAGGTGAGAGAAGCGTGTCAGGAGCTGTGAATGAGGCCGGGGGGCGGGGGGGGGCAGCACCAGGCAGGCAGCCACAGGCCCCCTGGGTTATAATTACAGCCAGGATACCTCAGTGGCTGGGGGTAGGGCCCCCACCCTCCTAGGACAGGTAACACTATCTGCCTGTTTGAAGTAGGTCTCATGTTCGTGGGGTGGGGGGGGGGCTGTGTGCAGCACAGGACAAGCCCCGGCTGCCTGGGAATCCACCCCCTCCCCAGAGAGGCTGAGCCCTGTCCCAGTCCTGTCATGCTTTAATGGATGTAAGGCAGCAGCCCAGGAAAAATGACCTCACTGTTACTCATTGACCCCCACATACAGAGCGCCCACCCAAACAGAGCACCCACTCGTACACTGACCCCACACACAGGGCGCCCACACCATATACAGAGCCCCCACCTGATAGTCCCCACATACAGAGCGCCAACAAGTACACTGCCCCACACACACAGGGCACCCGTACACAGAGCACCCAGAATACCCCCATACACAGAGTGCCAACCCACACACTATCTCCACATACAGAGCACCATCCTGGTAACTCCCATATACAGAGCATTAACCCGATAACCCCCGTAC
The DNA here is from genome assembly GCF_964204655.1 of Triturus cristatus. NCBI lineage: Eukaryota > Metazoa > Chordata > Amphibia > Caudata > Salamandridae > Triturus > Triturus cristatus. Next base: position 1,155,348,411 of record NC_140594.1, read on the forward strand.
AGAGCACCAAACCGTACACTGCCCCACACACAGAGCGCCCAACCCATAGACAGTGCACCCACCTGATAACTTCCATATACAGAGCGCCAACTAACACACCACCCCCATATACAGAGTGCCCACCCCATACAAGGAGCACCCACCTGATAACCCCCACATACAGAGAGACAACCCATGCACTGCCCTCACACATAGAGCATCCACCCATACACAGAGCACCTACCCGAAAACCCACTATACAGAGCACCAAACTGTACACTGCCCCACACACAGAACGCCCACCTCATACACAGAGCACCCACCTGGTAACTCCCATATACAGAGCACCAACCCATACAATGCCCCCACACACAGGGCGCCCACCCCATACACAGAACCCCCACATACAGAGCACCAACCCATACACTGCCATCTCACACAAAGCGCCCACCCATACACAGAACACCCACTCTATAACCCCCATACACAGAGTGCCCACCCATACACAGAGCACCCACAATAACTCCCATACACAGAGTGCAACCCCACACACTATCTCCACATACAGAGCACCCACCCCAACACAGAGTACCTACCTGATAACCCCCACATACAGAGCGTTCACCCATACACAGAGTGCCCGCCTCATAACCCCCTATACAGAGCACCAACCCATACACTGCCCCACACACAGAGCATCCACCCCATACACAGAACACCCACTCTATAACCCCCATACACAGAGCACCCACCCATACACAGAGCACCCACCTGATAACTCCCACATACAGAACGCCCACCCATACATAGAGTGCCCACCCTATAACTTCCATACACAGAGTGCTGACCTGATAACCCCCATACACAGAGAGTCAACTCATATACTGCCCCCACACTCAGGGCACCCACCCCTTGCACAGAACCACCACATACAGAGCGCCAACCAATACACTGCCCTCACACACAAAGCGCCCACCCATACACAGAGCACCCACAATAACCCCCATACACAGAGTGCAACCCGCACACTATCTCCACATACAGAGCACCCACCCCAACACAGAGCACCTACCTGATAACCCCCACATACAGAGCGCCCACCCATACACAGAGTGCCCGCCTCATAACCCCCTATACAGAGCACCAACCCATACACTGCCCCACACACAGAACACCAACCATATAAACAGAGCACCCACCTGATAACTCCCACATACAGAGCACCAACCGGATAACCCCCGTACAGACCACCAACCCGTACAATGTCCCCACACACAGGGCACCCAACCCATACACAGAGCACCCACTCTATAACCCCCATACACAGAGCACCCACAATAACCCCATACACAGAGTGCAACCCCACACACTATCTCCACATACAGAGCACCCACCCCAACACAGAGTACCTACCTGATACCCCCAACATACAGAGCGCTCACCCATACACAGAGTGCCCGCCTCATAACCCCCTATACAGAGCACCAACCCATACACTGCCCCACACACAGTGCACCAACCCTATACACAGAGCACCCACCTGATAACTCCCACATACAGAGCGCCCACCCATACATAGAGTGCCCACCCTATAACTTCCATACACAGAGTACTGACCTGATAACCCCCATACACAGAGAGTCAACTCATATACTGCCCCCACACTCAGGGCACCCACCCCATACACAGAGCACCCACCCGATAACCCCATATACAGAGCATCAACCCGTACACTGCCCCACACACAGACTGCCCACCCCATACAGAGACCCCACCTGATAACCCCTACATACTGAGCACCAACTGGTACACTGCCCTCACACACAGAATGCCCACCCCGTACACAGAGCTCCCACCCTATAACACCCATACAGAGAGTGCCAACCTGATAACCCCCATACACAGAGCACCAACCCATATACTGCCCCCACACACAGGGCACCCACCCCATACACAGAGCACCCACCCTATAACCCACGCACATAGAGCACCAACCAATACACTGCCTCCACACAAAGGGTGCCTACCCTATACACACAGCACCCATCCAATAGGCATGATACACAGAGTGCCAACGCGTACACTGCTCCATACTCAGAGCGCCCTACACAGATCACCACCCCATAAAGTGCCCCAGACACAGAGCCTACACTCCATTTTCCCCTCCGGATAGTACCCACCCTGTACACAGAGCACCCACCCCATACACCCCATCAGTTTGCCCACTCCCATACACCCCCTCATACAGAGCACCAATCCTATATATCCTCTCGTACACAGAGTACCCACCCAAACACTGCCCCCACAGACCACCCACTCCATAACCATCGCTGCACACAGAGCACCCACTCCCTGCACCCCCACACAAAGCATCCATCCCATACACAGTCCCTCAAACACAGACTACCCCATACACTACCCCACAGTGCTCCCTCTCCTATAGACCCCCTCCCTCACACAGAGCATACACCCCTTATTCGACCCTCTCACAGAGCACCCCATCCACAGCATACCCACCCAAAACATCCCCACACAGAGCATCCGTCCCATACACTGCCCCTCACACACAGAGTACACACCTCATACACAATCCCCAACAGAGTACACACCCCATGCACCACCCCACAGAGCTCGCTCTCCCATAGACCCCCTCACACACAGAGCATACACCCCACACGATCTTCACACAGAGCACCCATTACCATCCACGGAGCACCCACTCTGAACACTCCCACACAGAGCATTCACCCCATACATTGCCCCTCACACACAGTGTACACACCTCATGTACTGTCCCTCACACAGAGAGTACACACCCCATACAGTGACCCCTGGAGCTCCCTCTCCCATAGACCCCTTCACACAGAAAGCACTCAGTGTCATACACCACCCCACTCACACAGAGCATACACCCCGCACACGCTCCCCTCACAAAGAGCACCCATTACCATCCACAGAGCACACACTCCAAACACTCTCACACCGAGCATCCACCCCATACATTACCCCTCACACAGAGGACACACCTCATACACTGTCCCTCACACACAGAGTACACACCCCACACAGCGCCCCACAGAGCTCCCTCTCCCATAGACCCCCTCACACAGAAAGCACTGTGTCATACACCGCCCCACTCACACAGAGCACCAACTCCTCTTCAGCCCGTAAGCTAGAGCGCCAACCTCATGCTCTACCTTCACACATTGAACTCCCGCTCTCACACACAGAGCGCCCATCCCATACACCAACACACAGATCACCCACCCCACACACTCCCTCACACACAGAGAATCCACCCATGCACAGCTCAACTCAAGGATCCCATCCCTTCCCATACACCGCCGCACATGCATACGGAGCACCCAGCCTCATGAACTGCACCCCCACACAGCATCCACCTCATACAATGCACCATAGACGGACCACCCATTCGAGGAAGGCGGGGCCGCCGCCATTATGGTGGTCGGCCGTCCCCCCCGGAATCGTGCCCCAATCATGGTCCCCGCCTGCGCTGGGGGACATGCCCCGGAATGAATCACTTCTGGGTCATGGGAGGCTCCCCCGCGCCCCGGAAGTGATCTGATCACTTCCAGGGGCGTGGGCGACGCTCGGGGACCCTTAAAGCCGGGGGGAGAACAAGAGACGATCTCTTTCTCCCCTCGGCAGCACATCTCACCAGACTCCAGGGGCAGTTACAACCGGTTGGTTGGAACGGTGCGGGGACAAAGGGGGGGTTACGCTTTCCATTGGCTGGTTGGCCACCCCGCACGCGGGCGTAAGTAAGCTGCGCTGTCTGCATGGCCCCTTTATGGAGTAAGTCCTGAACGTTTGGGGGTTGCCTGGGGGTAAGTACTTCCGGGTCAGCTGGGCCTCCGGCGCATGCGCATCCCGGTTGGAATGCGTGGGACAATTCGGTGTAAGGGGGAGGGGCCAGCGTTTTGACCTTGCCGTAGGCCCGGAGGAGTACGCAGAAATGTGATCAGCAATGTTTTAGACTAGGATAGGAACATTTATGTATTAGAGTTTTGTTAAAGCTAGGATTGAAGCAAATGTACCGAATCCTGTCTTGTCATTTCTGCGTTATGGTATTTATGAATATAACTTGTTTTGTATGTTAATAAATACGATCGGGGGTCAACGACCCCCTATTCCAAAAACAAGAACGCTATCTTGGTTTTTGTCACAGTCAGGGGAGGAGGGGGCGGTAGGCCGTACCAGACCATACATACACTCCCACACAGACCACCCACCTCATACAATGCGCCACAGACAGAGCACCCATTCCATACCTCCCAACACACAGATCACCCACCCCATACAATGCACCATATACAGACCACCCACCTCATACAATGCACCACAGACAGAGCACCCATTCCATACCTCCCAACACACAGATCACCCACCCCATACAATGCACCATAGACAGACCACCCACCTCATACAATGCACCACAGACAGAGCACCCATTCCATACCTCCTAACACACAGACCACCCACCTCATACATTGCCCCCACACTCAGAGCACCCAGTCCATACTTCCCTCCACATACAGCACCCACCCATATACAGAAATCCTACCCAGGACACCCCCCACAGAGCACACACTTTTTACACTCCCTCACACATACAACGTCCACCCCATACACAGCCCCACTTACACACAGCATCTACTCCCAGAAACCACATCCAGCTTCATACATCGCACCTCTGCAGAGCATCCGCCCCATCCACAACCCCACTTACACAGCCCATCAACTCCCACACACTGCACACACAGACCACCCAGACCCATGCGCCGCACCCACACAAAGACTTCACTCCCATCCAGCCCTTAAACCCATAGCTGCCACCCCATATTTCACCATCAGAAACAGAGCACCCACCTCATACTGCACCTTCACACACAGAGCTCCCACCTCATACTGCACCTTCACACGCAGAGCTCCCACCTCATACTGCACCTTCACACACAGAGCCCCACCTCATACTGCACCTTGACACGCAGAGCCCCCACCTCATACTGCACCTTCACACACAGAGCCCCCACCTCATACTGCACCTTCACACAGAGCTCCCACTCCCTCACACAGAGTGCCCATCCCATGCACTCACACACAGAGCCCCCACCTCATACTGCACCTTCACACACAGAGCCCCCACCTCATACTGCACCTTCACACACAGAGCCCCCACCTCATACTGCATCTTCACACGCAGGGCCCCCACCTCATACTGCACCTTCACACGCAGAGCCCCCACCTCATACTGCACCTTCACACGCAGAGCTCCCACCTCATACTGCATAATCACACACAGAGCCCCCACCTCATACTGCACAATCTCACACTGAGCTCCCACCTCATACTGCACCTTCACACGCAGAGCCCCCACCTCATACTGCACTTTCACACACAGAGCCCCCACCTCATACTGTACCTTCACACGCAGAGCCCCCACCTCATACTGCATCTTCACATGCAGAGCCCCCACCTTATACTGCACCTTCGCACACAGAGCCCCCACCTCATACTGCACCTTCACACACAGAGCCCCCACCTCATACTGCACCTTCACACACAGAGCTCCCACTCACTCACACAGAGTGCCCATCCCATGCACTCACACACAGAGCCCCCACCTCATACTGACCCTTCACACGCAGAGCTCCCACCTCATACTGCACCTTCACACACAGAGCCCCACCTCATACTGCACCCTCACACACAGAGCCCCCACCTCATACTGCACAATCACACACAGAGCCCCCACCTCATACTGCACCTTCACACATAGAGCCCCCACCTCATACTGCACCTTCACGCACAGAGCTCCCACTCCCTCACACAGAGTGCCCATCCCATGCACTCACACACAGAGCCCCCACCTCATACTGCACCTTCACACGCAGAGCCCCCACCTCATACTGCACCTTCACACGCAGAGCCCCCACCTCATACTGCACCTTCACATGCAGAGCCCCCACCTCATACTGCACCTTCACACGCAGAGCCCCCACCTTATACTGCACCTTTGCACACAAAGCCCCCACCTCATACTGTACCTTCACACACAGAGCCCCCACCTCATACTGCACCTTCACACGCAGAGCTCCCACCTCATACTGCACCTTCACACACAGAGCCCCCACCTCATACTGCACCTTCACACACAGAGCTCCCACTCCCTCACACAGAGTGCCCATCCCATGCACTCACACACAGAGCCCCCACTCAATGTTCTCTCTCACCCACAAAGAGGCATATTTATGAGAGGCTTGCGCCGCCGGAGCGTCACTTTATATGATGCTCCGGCCTGGCAGGCGTCTCAATCAAGTCTACGACGTGACGCAAAGACACTCTGCGCGGCTTTCATGGCCTCATAGATGTGGAGTGAGACAAAGCATCGCAAGTCGCTGCCTTGCCTTACTCTGTGTCAAGGAGGCGCTCCACAGCCATCGCAGTGGGTTTTCCCACGCAGCACCCGTGGGTTTTGATGCTCCCCAGATTTACTAAATCACAGACACCTGGGGCAGCGCAAAAACCTAACGCATCCCCAGAGCAGTCGTAACGAGGAGATGTATTTGTATTTCTCCCAATTCTTTCCTCTTTCCTTGTGTGCTGCATTCACACACATAGAAATGTCTCTTGGATTGTCTTTTGTGCAGGAAGGTGCCCCTTCCTGCACAAAAACAATCCCGAGAGGCGTTTACCTCTTTCTATGTGTGCTAAATGCGGCACACGTGGTAAAAGATCAAAATGAGGAGAAATAAAAATATTTCTGCTCGCTACGCCTACTCTGGGGAGGTGTAATGTTTGGCGTTGCCCAGGTTTACATGACGAAGTAAACCTGGGCAGCGTTGAAAACCATGGGTGCTTCATGGGAAAACCCACCGCAACGCCCATGGAACGCCTCCTTGATGCAGAGTAAGCAAGGCAAGGAAGCGACTTGCTCCGCGGTGCCTTACTCCCAGGGCTTTAAGTGGGCCGGGTCTCACCGGGTCTGAGCACCGGCAGTTTTTTTAAGGGGGCCTCGAAACGGGTCTCTATCGGGCTCGGTTTTGTGCCCTGGCACAGGCGGCCCGTTTTTCCCAGACTGCAGCGACTGCACTGCTCATTAGTGTAGAAGTTACGGCGTGACGTCACGCCAGGTGAGCGGTGTAGGGGAAGGGAAACCCTTTAAAGAGAGTCATTTTCTTTTCTCTGTGGATTTCCCTTCTCTTTTTTAAACTCTGGAGCAGCAACATTGTGTCACCAGGGCTTTAAGTGGAAGCTTTTTCAATAAGATTCAAGCCATAGCTGCTGTTTATTTATTTTATGCAATTAACAACCATTGACAAAGTCAATAGTCCTGACTTGTTGTAGGTATAATGTTACTTGTTGATCATTTATCTGGATGCAATCACAGAATCAGCAAAATACAAGTCGGGCGGCAGGCTATGCCAAGCACAGATTTTTAGTTTAGGTGTTTTAAGCCACGCCCTTAACTATATTGGCCACGCCCCTTTGGGAGACCCCCCCAGTTTTTCATCCCACTTAAAGCCCTGCTTACTCCACATCTGCGAGGCCATGTCAAGCTTGGAAGGGCGCCTCTGGTCGCCTCATAGATATGGTTGAGAGGTTTGCGCCGCCGGAGAGACGCTCCGGTGGCGGCGCAAGCCTCACATACATAAGCCCTTTCATTTCAGGCACTTCCTTTAAACCCTTCCTCGTCTTTTCCCATTTCTGTTCCATTGCCTGCTCTCCCTCCTCCCGCTGACCCATCCCTCCTGCCATCCATGGATGGAGCGGAGTCACACACACACTGACCTGCCAGGGGCAGCTGGTGTTTTGGAAAGTTCTTTTTTTGGGAGGGGCGCAAGAGTCCAGCAGGGGGCGCCGCACACACTCTTTCCCCTGCAGTCTTGGACGCTTTGCGGAAAGTTATACATTCCCCAAATATTTTAAGAAAGGGTTGGCAAGGGTCAGTTCTCGCTGCCCTGAGGTCGTCACTCGATAATGTAGAGGAATTCCTGGCTGCACCCCTCGAAGCACCGAGTGCGCATGCGCAGTGTGCGCCACTGGCCCCATCACCAGCAGACATGTCAGTATTACAGTATTAGCAGGGTTCATGGCTGTGACTCAATGCGCTTTATTAGCAGGCGCTATGGTCGCCAGCGCCTCTGAGGGCGACAGCGAGGGTCACACGTGGGCCCTTCAGGTTACACTCTGAGCTCCCAGAGGATGCATGAACCCACCCAGCTATCTGCGCGAGGGGCACGGGGGATGCATAAGTGACCGCATCTCACGTCAACGGAGTAAAATTCGAGGGCGCGCACTGCCCTCTGCTGGCAGACGGCGGTACAAGCTCTGCTGAAACCCCACCAAAACCCCAGTCACTTCCGCCACGGGCAGGGAGTGTGGCGAGCACGTGTCGCGGCTCCTCATCCTCACGGAGTCCAGCCGAGAGATGTGCAGCTGCAGCGCACATCTGTAGAGGAGACAGGGAACACCAGCATCTGGGGAGAGGACATACCAACAGACCGGAGGCAGGGCAGGAGGCACAAACATCTGGAGGAAGAACATACAAACATCTGGAGGAAGAACATACCAACATCCTAGAAGCAGTTGAAGTACAGACACCGTCCAGAGCACGTACAGTCCACCTCTATAGAGCAGGCAGGTCACATCAACATCTGGAGACAGGAGGCAGTGTGAGCATAGATACTGCCCAGAGCATGAACAGCCCACCTCTGTAAGGGGCAGTGTGAGTACAGGAACTGCTCGGAGCATGAACAGCCCATCTCTTTAGGGGGCAGGGGGCAGTGTGAGTACATATACTGCCCAAAGCATGAACAGCCCACCTCTGTAAGGGGCAGTGTGAGTACAGGAACTGCTCGGAGCATGAACAGCCCATCTCTTTAGGGGGCAGGGGGCAGTGTGAGTACATATACTGCCCAAAGCATGCACAGCCCACCTCTGTAGGGGACAGGGGGCAGTGTGAGTGCATATACTGCCCAAAGCATGCACAGCCCACCTCTGTAAGGGGCCAAGGGCAGTGTGAGTACATACACTGCCAAGAGCATGCACAGCCCACCTATGTAGGGGGCAGGGGGCAGTGTGAGTGCAGATACTGCCCAGAGCATGACCAGCCCATCTCTATTGGGGGCAGGGTGAGTACAGGAATTGCCCGGAGCCTGCACATCCCACCTCGGTAGGGGGCAGGAGGGCAGTGTGAGTACATACACTGCCCAGAGCATGCACAGCCCACCTCTGTAGGGGGGAAGGGGCAGAGTGATCACATACACTGCCCAGAGCATGCACAGCCCACATCTGTAGGGGGCAGGGGCAGTGTAAGCACAGATACTGCTCAGAGCATGCACATCCCACCTCTGTAGGGGACAGGGGGCAGTGTGAGTACAGATACTGCCCGGAACATGCACAGCCCACCTCTGTAGGGGGCAGGGGGGAGTGTAAGTACATACACTGCACAGAGCATGCACAGCCCACCTCTGTAGAGGGGCAGGGGCAGTGTGAGTACAGATACTGCCCAGAGCATGCACAGCCCACCTCTGTAGGGGGCAGGGGGGAGTGTAAGTACATACACTGCACAGCGCATGCACTTCCCACCTCTGTAGGGGGCACGGGGAAGTGTAAGTACATACACTGCACAGAGCATGCACATCCCACCTCTGTAGGGGGCAGGGGCAGTGTGAGCACATACACTGCCCAGAGCATGCATATCCCACCTCTGTAGGGGACAGGGGGCAGTGTGAGTACAGATACTGCCCGGAGCATGCACAGCCCACCTCTGTAGGGGGCAGGGGGAGTGTAAGTACATACACTGCACAGCGCATGCACTTCCCACCTCTGTAGGGGGCACGGGGAAGTGTAAGTACATACACTGCACAGAGCATGCACATCCCACCTCTGTAGGGGGCAGGGGCAGTGTGAGTACATACACTGCCCAGAGCATGCATATCCCACCTCTGTAGGGGGCAGGGGCAGTGTGAGTACATACACTGCCCAGAGCATGCACATCCCACCTCTGTAGGGGGCAGGGGCAGTGTGAGTACATACACTGCCCAGAGCATGCACATCCCACCTCTGTAGGGGGCAGGGGGCAGTGTGAGCACAGATACTGCCTAGAGCATGAACAACCAATCTCTGTAGGGGGCAGGGTGAGTACTGGAATTGCCTGGGGCATGCACATCCCACCTCTGTAGGGGGCGGGGCAGTGTGAGTACATACACTGCCCAGAGCATGCACAGCCCACCTCTGTAAGGGGCCAAGGGCAGTGTGAATACATGCACTGCCCAGAGCATGGACATCCCACCTCTGTAGGGGGCGGGGGCAGTGTGAGTACATACACTGCCTGGAGCATGAACAGCCCACCTCTGTAGGGGGCGGGGGCAGTGTGAGTACATACACTGGATGAAGACCTTGAACCTTCAGGCCACAACGCCTTCACCATTCTCTACCCGCCCAACCTCTCAAAAAATGCAACAAAGAAGTTCAAGCACAGGCTAATGATAAAGCACCCGGAGACTCTCATTTTAGACCCATACTTCTGCATTAATAAAGGCATAATATCCAACGCCCTTATCTTCCACACAAAAAAACGTGCCCAATGGAGAAATATTTTCTACGCACTACTCCGAATCTCCAAAGTGAAAACAAACCTGCATGCCCTCAAACTGTCGGTAACCGCTTCAGACCTATGCCCTGCGAATGCCACCATTACTATCTACAACAACGGTAATATCCCTATACAAGCCTCCAACGCTAATCTCGATACCATAGACAGGGTCTTCCCTACTCTCAAGAAAGCAGTAAACAGTAAGAATAGCACACTCACCGCATCCCCTCGTCCTCAGGATCATGATGCCACCCTTACTCCTCCTCACAATGCCGCATCAAACTCTTCCGAACTGACGAATGCTGACACCGACATTGTGCCCATTCCCCCAGACACATCAGATCCAAATACACATGGGCCACTTGGCCCAGATGAGACAGGGTTGCACTTAGCCACCAACTTCAGCAGTGCAACAACCCCCAGTAATCCCTACCCCCCAGGCCTATTGGTCGCTGACACACCTGGATCCCTCAGCCCATAGGGAATGGGTTAGGTTTAGCTACCGATCTCTTCATGACAGACGAACCACCATTATCCCTGACGTACGAGTGTGATGGCACCAAACGGGATACCACCCACACCAACCTCTTCTCTACCCTTTCATCCAAAGCAGACTGCAAAGATCCCTCTCACCCACTGTCCTCCTCGACATCTGAGAGGACCCTAACACCCGCTACACTCATCCCACCCATCCAATCACAGCGTACAATGACCATTCCCCAACCACATGTGGCAGCCCCTATCCAGCTGCCTCGCTTATATACCACACTACTCCCTGACGTGGACCCCACAACAAACCTTCCGGTTCAGCTTCTCACATCGACCATGCAAAAAGACCTTACAAGTAGATCGACCGACATAACCGATCATACACCCACACCTAATGAAGGTATCCCCAAGCAACTGGAGAACGTGATCATGCAAACAGAACCTACCGGCGGATCGCCCTCCATAACCGATCATACACCCACACTTACTACCTACTTTCCCAACTCCGTCTGGTTCACTCAACTCAAGGAGCTAGCAACAGGCCTATCCCATCTCAAGGGCGAAATGCACATCCTATCGACTATCACTAAAGAACTTCTAAACATACACAGAGCCACCAATGACACCGTGAACCAAATCAGTCTCCAAACGAGAAATTACATCCCCACGAATTCACTCCCCGAGATCACTAGTCAGAATAACCAAATCAGCGACCAACCTAGGGGACACATACCCGAGTTCTTACGCCCCGAAAACACCAATCTGGGGAATTTACCTTCCCCATCTTGGCCTAGGAGGGCAAGTGATGAACTATCTGACAGAGACATAGACGACCTCCTCACATCTTATACCCGGGCAACAGATAACAGTAAGTCGCAATGTGGCACTATCCAATCCATTGTAACCAATCCCCTCAGAGAACTGACTCACAACAACAGATCCGTAAACAGAGATAACCTCACAAATATCAACATAGAGCAGATTAGCCTAACCCACTCTATTAACAAGAAGAATTGCGGGCTCATTAATTGCAGATCTGCTAGAAAACATGCTCCTGACATATTCAACCTCATTCTAGATATTATTGTCTTCACCAAAACATGGCTAAATAGTTCCTCCTCTCCCATCCTTGACTTACTGGTTCCTCCTACTCACAACCCAATCCACCTTGACAGAAACGGGAAACTCGGGGGAGGGGTGGCCTGCATTTATAGTAACTCAATCGCAGTCAAGCAAGCAGACTCCATCGGACTATCCTCCTGCGATTACCTCTGTATTAATATCTCTGACGATAAGCGCACCGCCAGCATTCTGCACATATTCTACCACCCCTGAGTGATAACTTTACTTTTATCGATGAACCAATGGAGGTCATTGAATCCAACGTCAACTCACAAGTATCTCAAATTTTCTTGGGTGACTTTAATCTCCACTGGAACAATGCAAATGATCATGGTCTAGGCTGTCTTAAAGAGTTTTTGTCAGAACACAAGCTATCTCAATTCTGCGACAGCCCTACTCACAATAGGGGAGAGACACTGGACCTCATCATTAAAAAAACGAATATCGTCCTACTAGAATCCATCACCCCATACGACTGGACTGATCATCACTGCATCCTCTTCTCCATCAATATCGAAGTAACTCAAAAAAGGGGCCAACCCTCAAAAACAAAACAATGGAAAAGGAACTTACGAAATATCAACCCCGTCACCTTGGTGCACCGATGCAACTCCGCCCTGACCCACATGACGGACATGACTGATTTACATGACCACACAACCTTCTACAATTCCACTTTGCTTGAAATCCTGGACTCTACAGCGCCCCTCCAAGAAAGAAACGTCTCCGCCAAAATTTCCAAACCTTGTTTCAATGAGACCCTGAACTCGGAGCGACGCCAGCTTAGAGTTGCGGACCGACTATGGAAATCAGCACCCACCACTGATAACCTTGATCACCTTAGAAGGTTAAGGAACTCATACAACAGGAAGATTCTTAAGACAAAGGCAGACTTTTTCAGAACCCAGCTGAACCAAGCAAGCAACCGTCCATAAAAACTCTTTGAAATCGTCAAACAACAAGCATGCAACACGACTAACCCTAGGGAAATAAACGACCTGGCTACACCTACCTTTGATGTGCTGGCTGTGAGAAAGTGGCCTGATATATGCTGTCCGCTAGTTCTAGTGGGCACCTTGTATCAGTCCAAACAACCCCTTATGGTGATAGGTTAAAGACAACCTTTATTGAAAGCTATCCTAGTGGTAGCTATGGAGAGCAGCCTTCAGGCTAAGTCTTGAAGGAATGTAAAGCAGCTTGTTTTACCAGTCTATAATCTCCTGAATTATCAAATGAAAGGACAACCACACCAGGTATATATTTAAAATATATGTATTTACGATAAAACACACCCCTCTAGTCTCTTTATGAGACTGGAGTTCGAAGTACTTAATTTACAAGTTAGCAATCAACAGTAATAGCACAAATACACGGTTGGGCCCTAGGTGCGTACCAAACCATATACCAAAAAAGTGGTATAGGAACCACGACTGGGATAGACACAAGGACTAGAGACTGTAGAATCGCTGGGACACCAAGGAACCACCCAATGTAGTGACACAGGGGACCCACGGGGAGTGTATGCAGTGTGTGAACACAACCGCGGGGTCCCGTTAGCTTCTATGGGCAATGTCGCGGTTGGAATTTTAAAGATTAGGGACACTTAGAATCGAGTCAGGACCAAACCCTTTTGGACTTAAGAAGTTCTAGGGCTAGCACCCACGGGAGAACCGGAGTACTCGAGTTACCTCACCCAGGGAAGCCGGGTGCATAGGTGTCTTTTGGTGTCGGGTCGCGTTGTCAATTGCAATGGAACCCTGCAAAGAACTGCTGCTGCCGTAAAGAGGAGAAGTGTCCGAAGAGATCCAAGCCTGGATCTAGGATGGAAGGAACCTGAAAGCAGAGGGGACAGAGTCTGGGTCACTAGCCAGTGACCGAGGGCAGGATGGACCAATGCCCACAGATGTCGGGTGCTTCAGGTGAGTGGATAGGTGTCTTGACTCTTCGGCCACGAGGTCCAGGAGGCATCGACGTTGTTGTCCACATTTGGTTACAAAATGTACCATTGTTTATACTTTCAGAATCAAAGTCCCCTGAAGAAGGGGTTAGCCCGAAATGCATTGGGCAGAACAAATGTGAAATGAAATACACAAGTTACCATGTACTATGAATACAATAGCATGGAATTAAATCAAGTGAAATTAAACAATCAAACAAAAGCAAGTTCAAGACTTTTCATGGAATTTTGTTGATATTTCAATCAAGGTGTGCCTACTGGGAGACGTTACTCTCACGGGAGATAACGCTTGTTGTCATGTATCATAGAACAGCCATAAGGAAGTATTTCCGAAAGCTGCAGAGGGGCTCAGCTCATGCTTGGGCACCCTCTCACACAAAACCAAGCACTCTGCCTTCAGGATTGTCAAGGCCTGCCATAGGAGTGACTTATAGGTTTATATGTGTCTGTATATATAGGTGGATATAGGTAGCCTATACCACTGTAAGGGGTGCAAGCACACCCTTACCCAGGCTGCAGTAGCAGACCTGTGGTGCCATTTTGGAGTGCTTCCCAGGAGTGGCATAATACATGCTTCAGCCCCTGGTAGGCCTCTGAGGTACCTATGCCCTAGGTACATAGTATACCATATACTAGGGGCTTATAAGGCACTCCAGAATCCAATTAGATATGTACCTAATGTACATGCAAACCATTTTAGAGAGGAAGCAGCTAGACTGTGGTCCTGATTAGCAGGGCCACAGCCAGACTAGGGTCAAAAAACAGTGAAACACCAGCAAAATGTGGGGGTACCCATGTGAAGCAGATCCTACACTCCTACAGCAATGTTCAGAATAAGGGTGTAGTAGGGTTGACCCTGGGTTCTGAGATGGACTCTGGCCTAGTCAGAGTTCCAACTCAGGCTGTGCTTGTCTGTGATGGGGGCATGGATATGCCCCCCTGTGTGAGTCCCAGTAATCTGGGCAAATACAGACAACAGCCTTTGATAAATGGAGTAGAAGCTTGGGCATTCAGGGATACAGGAGCAAGTGTCACAATGGTGACAAAAGATCTTGTGGATCCTGGGCAGATTATACATGGTGAAATGTACCAAGTGACCAATGCTAGAAATGTCAGAACAGACCATTCTCTGGCAGTTGTTAACTTCTCCTGGGGAGGGGTAACTGGCCTTAAGAAGGTTCTGGCAAGTGCAGACCTATCAGTATAGTGCTTGCTTGGCAATGACCTAGAGACTTCCAGCTTGGGCTGAAGTGGAGCTCAGGACACATGCAGAAATGTTAGGGATCCCTGCACATGTCTTTGCTGTGACCAGGTCACAGGCAAACATTTCTAAAACTGGACAGGCCCTGGATTCTGTAATAATGGACCAGGTGCTTCACAAGAGGAGGAGCAGTAGGGTTAAGGCAGAGCCTTCCCACCTGACTCAGAATGCTGATCAGTCTCCTCAGGGAGATGATCTTGACCCTGAAGAAGGAACTGTCCCAGAGAAGCTTGAACCTGACCAGGTTGAGTTCTTGGGGACAGGGGGCCCTTCCAGGTCTGATCTGAGCCAGGAGCAGAAAACCTGCCCCTCTCTTGAAACCCTCAGACAGCAAGCTGCTGATGAGGCTGCTGGGAATGCTAGTGGCACCCATAAAGTGTATTGCGATGATGGACTCCTATACTCAGAGAGTAGAGACCCCAAACCTGGTGCATCCAGGAGGTTGGTTATACCTCTGAAGTTTAGGGTTTCCTATTGACACTAGCCCATGATATTCCCCTAGCAGGACACTTAGGCCAGAACAAGACTTGGGACAGAATTGTTCCTCACTTTCACTGGCCACACATGTCTGAAGACACAAAGGAGTTTTGTCGCTCCTGTGTAACCTGCCAAGCCAGTGGCAAAGCAGGTGGCACTACAAAGGCCCCCCTGATACCACTACCTGTGGTGGGGGTGCCCTTTGAAAGGGTAGGGATTGACATTGTTGGTCCCATGGATCCCCAAACAGCATCTGGGCACAGGTTTATACTGGTGGATCATGCCACCCGGTACCCAGAGGCAATTCCCCTAAGGACCACTACAGCACCTGTGGTGGCAAGAGCTCTCTCGAGTGTGTTCTCAAGAGTAGGCTTTCCTAAGGAGGTAGTATCTGACAGAGATGCAAACCTTATATCAAGTTACTTAACTGCTATGTGGAAGGAGTGTGGAGTGAATTACAAATTCACCACACCCTATCACCCACAATGCAATGGTTTAGTTGAGAGATTGAACAAAACCTTAAAGGGCATGATTAAAGGACTCCCAAAGAAGCTTAGGTGAAAATGAGACCAGCTCTTGCCCTGCCTTTTATTTGCATACAGGGAGGTGCCTCAGAAGGGGGTTGGCTACAGCCCGTTTGAACTTCTGTTTGGTCACCCTGTCAGGGGTCCATTGTGTTTGGTGAAGGAAGGATGGGAGTTACCTCTCAAGCCCCCAAAGCAAGACATAGTGTACTATGTACTTGGTCTCCGCTCCAGGATGGCTGAGTACATGAAAAATGCAAACAAAAACCTTGTGGCTAGCCAGGAACTGCAAAAAACCTGTCATGACCAAAAGGCTGTACTGACTGTTTACCAGCCAGGACAGAAAGTGTGGGTGTTGGGGCCTGTGTCCCCCAGCAGCTTTCCAGGACAAGTGGAGTGGACCCCACACTATTGTTGAACAGAAGGGAGAGGTTACTTATTTGGTAGACCTAGGAACTCCCAGGAGTCCCCACAGGGTTCTCCATGTCAACAGGCTAAAGCCCTATGTGGACAGGGCTGACATGGGCTTGCTCATGGGGACAGGAGGAAGAGAGTGACCCACTCCCTGACCTCTTCTCACAGAACCCTGGTGATGGGTCAGTTGATGGTGTAGCCTTGGCAGGCAGCCTCACTGCCCAGCAACAAACTGATTGCAGACAGGTGCTCAATCAGTTCAGACACATATGCTCACTGACTCCAAGTCAGACTACCTGGTGCACTCATGAAGTGGACACTGGGGACAGTCTGCCTATTAAAAATAAGATTTATATGCAACTTGACCATGTCAGGGACTGTATCAGGACAGAAGTCCAGAAAATGTTGAATTTAGGTGTTAAAAACCTCACACCAGTGGTGGAAAAAGAGAGATGAGGTGTTGTGTGGACTACAGAGGCCTCAATGCAGTCACTAGGACTGATGCCCATCCAATACCAAGGGCAGATGAACTTATAGATACTTTGGCCTCAGCCAAGTACCTTAGCACATTTGACTTGACAGCTGGCTACTGGCAGATCAGACTAGCTGATGATGCAAAGCCAAAGACAGCATTTTCTACCCCTAGTGGGCACTCTCAATTTGTGGTAATGCCCTTTAATTTGAAGAATGCACCTGCCACTTTACAAAGGTTGGTGAATACAGTTTTCACAGGTCTGGAAGCCTTTAGTGCAGCATATCTAGATGATATTGCTGTCTTTAGCTCCACCTGGGAGGATCACCTGGTTCACCTAAGGAATGTTTTGGAGGCCCTGCGAAAAGCAGGCCTAACTCTCAAGGCTACTAAGTGGCAGATAGGGCAGCTTGTAGCTGGAGGCCAGGTTCAACCATTGCAGAGCAAAATCCAGACCATAATGGACTGGGTTGCGCCAACTACCCAGACTCAGGTGAGAGCCTTCTTAGGCCTAACTGGGTGCTATAGGAGATTTGTCAAAGGGTATGGATCAATAGTGACACCCTTGAATGACTTAACTTCTAAGAAAATGCCCAAAAAGGTTCAGTGGACAGCTAGCTGTCAAAAGGCATTTGATGACCTGAAGCAGGCCAAGTGCACTGCTCCCATTCTGCAGAGTCCTGACTACTCCAAGAAGTTCATTGTTCAAACTGATTCATCTGAATTGGAGGTTGGGGCTGTACTGTCACAATTGAATGAAAAAGGTCAGGATCAGCCAGTAGCTTTCATAAGCAGAAGGCTGACCCCTAGAGAGAAACGTTGGTCAGCCATTGAGAGGGAGGCCTTTGCTGTGGTTTGGGCTCTGAAGAAGTTGAGGCCATACTTGTTTGGTACTCACTTCCTTGTTCAGACAGACCATAAGCCCCTCTTATGGCTAAAACAAATGAAGGGTGAAAACCCAAAACTGCTTAGGTGGTCCATTTACCTATAGGGGATGGACTTTACAGTGGAACATAGACCTGGGAGTAAACATGCCAATGCAGATGGACTCTCTAGGTATTTCCACTTAGAACATGAAGACTCAACTGGTCAAGGTTATTTTAATGTCCCTGTGTTTGGGGGGGGGGGGGGCTGTGTAGGAGAGTAGAATCTGCTTCACATGGGAACCCCCACTTTTTGCTGGTGTTTCACTGTTTTTTGACCTTAGTCTGGCTGTAGCCCTGCTAATCAGGACCACAGCCTAGCTGCTTCCTCTCTAAAATGGTTTGCATGTACATTAGGTACATATCTAATTGGATTCTGGAGTGCCTTATAAGCCCCTAGTATATGGTATACTATGTACCTAGGGCATAGGTACATCAGAGGCCTACCAGGGGCTGCAGCATGTATTATGCCACCCCTGGGAAGCACTTCAAATTGGCACCACAGGTCTGCTACTGCAGCCTGGGTAAGGGTGTGCTTGCACCCCTTACAGTGGTATAGGCTACCTATATCCACACATATATACAGACACATATAAACCTATAAGTCACTCCTATGGCAGGCCTTGACAATCCTGAAGGCAGAGTGTTTGGTTTTATGTGAGAGGGTGCCCAAGCATGAGCAGAGCCCCTCTGCAGCTTTCGGAAATACTTCCTTATGGCTGTTCTGTAATACAGCCATACCATATACTCTTAAGTACATTATAACCTCGCGGTAAATGCTAATGATGCAGCGCGGAATGCAAAATCCCTCTACTCATCACAGGTCACAGATCACAAACAATACTACATACGCTGGTGGGGCCCATAACACCAACATACTTCCATCAATAACCTGTTTCAAAAGAGGAAATCGTTCCACTCGCTGTAATGGGAGAGAGTACTCACATAACCCTATTCATAAAGATCTAAGCTTCACCTTTATTACTCCTCCCATGAATAGGCCATGGATCTACTAGCTGCAGGTTGAAGTGATAACGAGATCTATAACATCATTTATATAAAAACATTTTCTCAAATAATAACGACCCAACACAGTTCTTTCTAATGAATATTACATTTTATCTAAATAATTGAATTCGATTCTCTGGTTTTAATCAAGCAAATTAGATCATCATAGTTACCTATTCTGGCTAAAAGTCGCCCTCTAAGTCAAAATCCCGGTCCTCGGTTCATACTGTCAGAGTCTTTGGAAACAGCTGTCCCGCAGTGTCACCGTCCTCTCCGTCAGTAAATCGCAAATCTTCTGAAGGGTCTCGAACAATTGAAAGGCAATGGCTCATAGCAGCTCCGGCCCCTCTCTAATCTACCATTTTTATAGTAAATTTACATTCCGTAATGTAACATTTGATATTTTGAACAAGTCTGATTGGTCCGTTGGGGAAAGTTCGACTTCTTTCCCATACATATAATGTGTCTTTAGATATAGTTCCAATCCACGCAATAGTATCTTTTCATTGTTTCTTTCAGAGCAGCTTGGCCGTAAGCCCGGGAAATAGCCTTGGTTGTCACAGTTGAGTCGGGGTCATGTAAAGGCTGCGGCAGCTGATGGCGACACATGCGCACTTCACCCAGAGATGCTCATAATGGAGTTGTTTTCGTCTAACAGGGACGTCGGCCATTTTGTGGCCACCAAATGGTCGACTTAAGCAAAGAAACACAAAAATATATTTAATACATAGAAATGACTAATAATCTGTTATCCCCTTACTAATACCCATATGTGTATGTATTTATCTAGCAGAAGCAACACTTAATGCGGGTTATAATAACATTAATAAAGCACAAATCACAGATACATCACGAAAGCAACATATAATCATGCAATTTCTGAATATATATTATCAATATGCATACAAATTTAGTTTACGTCATTAGTTAGGCCATGCCACTGCAATTCCCACGTATATTTCTTTTATTAGTAATATTGATTAATTCACACAGCAAACCATTAGTATAATTACAATTAATTAATTAATCTTATTAATCTAAACATGCAAAATGGAGAGGGTATATCATTTTTTTTAAAGAAAAGCCCACTCCAGCAATCCCCCCTTTGGTGATTTTATCACCACCACAACACTAAATTGCTTCACCCTTTTACGGAAAATTGAAATGTATTCTTGCTCTTAATTATAGTTCAGTTTCTTCTTCATCTCTTTTTCCTTTTTTATACAAACTTTCTTTCCACTCTTCTAAAGTTATCTCTGTTAAGTCTCCATCTGGATCCTTCTTTCTTTTTAGTTTTTCTCTTTTTATTTTATTCTTTGTTTTCTTGTTTTTACAACACATACATCCTAATCTTAATATTAATAAAACGAAAATCACACAAGTTAATGGGAATAATATTTTACCTATAACTGTACTACCTAATTTCACTAAGAAATTTATAAAAGCAGCAATTTTCTTCCCAATCTTTTCCCAAACACCTTCAACTTCCAGTGATACAATTTCGTCATGCAATTCAGTGATATTTTTAATGTAAAGCTTTAGGTCTTTGCTTTCGTCTGGAATGTAAGTGCAACAATGTTGAACTTTCAGCATTTCACAGACTCCACCCTCCTTTGCCAATAAGATATAATGGGCAAGTCGAATTTGTATTACCATAGCACGCATGGCAACCATTTGAGTGTTAACCAATAAAAATCCTCCAGCGGTGCTTGTTGACAAGCGATCCACTACTGTTGATAATCTTCTATTATTGTTCGCATTCAGAGATATTCCCACTGCTGGTATCAATGCTCCAAAAATGTCACCTACAATTTCTGCCCAAGATTCTCTTTTACTACGTGTTAATTGATTACCTAAACTATGTACACCATCTTTATCTCTGTCCATGTGAAAGATTTTTGGAAAGACCAGGCCTACGTAACATGTGCCATACCAATGGTCTGGCAAACGATAATATGCCCTGTTCCCACAGATAAAATAAAGTCCAGGAAAGACTGGATCTCTTCCACCTTTAAAACCCCATCCACCCATGATTCGGTATGTATCATGGCACTCACTATTCCCTACAAAATGATTATCATATGCTGTTTGATTTCTTCTGATACACAGTTTCCCTTTCTGAGGCCAATCTAAAGCCAAAGTTGGATTAGACTCTCCCTTCATATGTTTTTCCATTTCTACATCCCAGACTACTTTCTCCCCTTTTCCTTCAGATCCTTTTCTTCACATTTTCAATCTCCTCTCCTCAACCATGTCTAGGAATGTCTTTTCCTCATTCTTCAAACTGCATGTCAAATTATTTTTAAATATATATTCTAATGTTAGCTCCTTAGTCACTAAGAAAAATTCACCTAATACCTTAGCAGGTCTCACTTTGTTTAGTTTATTATTAGCAGGCACTTGCGAATTTTTTTTATCTACATCTGAATAATAATATTCTAATTTACCTGTTTCATAAAATAAACTTGCTATCACACTACATGCTATTCCATATGTTGCTGGAAGGTGATGATATGTCACTCCTTCTGACACAGAAGCAGGTAACTGCATACATACGTAGCAATCCCTTACGTCCATGGTCTTTACATATTCATACAATAACTTTGAAAACACATTATTTGAAAAATCATTAATAGACCTATCCTTATGTAAATAATTATTATTTATTCTAGTCGGAACTACCTTTGGAATCTTTTTTATGTTAGTAATGTTCTCAGTGTGTCCTTCTAGTGTATCTATAGTGACCTTAAAAGAAATTAATAGAGCAAGTATGCTCCATAGAAGCATTAATAATCCTGTACAACCACAACACATTTTACACCATCTCTTCATGAATGTACATTTACCTTTGCTACTTTCTATGTTAGCCATCTTGTTAGTTTGGGCTGTGTCTTTTGACTTAGCCTCTTTTATTTCACCACTAGTTCCCTAACCTTAGGCCTCTAAGGCCCTACTTAGTTCTACCAGTATCTATCGTTTGATTCAATTGTTACTTCTTCATCAGTAGTTTTCTCATTTTTCTCAGTTTGGCATTTCATCATTTTTCACTCCTTCCAGTGCATCCAAATACAGAATTTCCTGATCTTCCGTTTCTTCTTCTCCAATGTCGGATAAGATAACTCTCAGGATTCCTGCTTCGTCATCTTCTTCAACCACTTTCAGTACAGCCTCCTCTGGATTTCCTTGACTATCTGCCTCTTCCTCCGTTTCAGGCAGTGCCACATACGTCCATTCTGGTGACTTATACTTCTGGTTGGGTTTTCTTGTTCTTTTCCCCTCTTCTTGATTAGCCTCTTCTTCTTTTGATTTGTCTTGGCTTGTCACTTCATTCACCTGATCTTCTCTTGGTGATTTTACTCGTGTCAGCCGATATCTCAATCTTTTTATTTTATTTGGCCACACTTCATCCTTTTTGACTCTTTTCTGTTTACTTTCTTTATTGTTCTTTTCCTCTCTCCAAGCTCTTTTTCTTAGAACTCGTCCTTCTGGTATCTCATTTTCACTCTCTTCAGATTCTGCCTCAACTTGCTTTTTCTTTTCGACAACTTCTTTTTCCACCACTGTTTTCCCTACTTCTGTCCCTCCTCGGGTCTCTGACACGCAATCTTCCTGCTGGCTACTTGTCCCTTCACCTAGCTGGATGTTGCAGTTCCCTACACCTCCTCGGGGGTCTTCTGCAATCTGTCCCTCTCTCTCTATTATTTCGGGTGGAATTTCTCTTGGTTTTTCATCTGAAACTTCCTTCTCTCGAATTTCTTTCACTGCTTCTTGGTTGTCTTTTCCTTTCTCCTTTCTGTGTTCTTTTCTGAGACCTTGACTTCCCTGTTCGTCTTCAGAATCTGAACTGAAATCAGAAATCTGCAATCGTCTTCTCAGAGAGATACTTCTGGGGACTAATATTTGATCATGTTCCTTTTCCCCCCTTTCAGGATTTTCTTGTGTTCTTGGCTCTTCGTTATCTGATTCAGTACTTGACTCTGATTCGTCATAGTACTCTTTTCCTTTGCTGTCAACTGTATTTGGTATCCTCAAAGTATGGCTTGCATGGATCCAGTTTTTCACTCAAGCACACTTCACAGCTGTTGTTGTGGTCAGAATGACTTGTCTTGGTTTCCCCCACATTGGAACCAAACAGTTTCTTCTTTTGTGGACTTTTATCCTTACCCAGTCTCCTGGGCTCAGATCATGGGCTGGCTTCCTTTCAAGGGTGGTGGCATCCGCTCCAACCTGATGAAACACAGAATGAACTGCGTCAGCCAGGTTTACAGTATTCCAACACCATGTCATCAGTTATTGTCATCAGCTTGTTGACTGGAATGTACACATGCCTCATCGCTCGTCCCATGATTATTTCATGAGGACTTAAACCTGTGGTTCTGTCTGGTGTTGCCCTAATGGTCATTAAAACAAGAGGCAAGACATCAGGCCAATTCATACCAGTGGCTAAACACATTTTTCCAATTCTGTTTTTGATTGTACCATTCATCTGTTCAACCACACCAGAAGCCTCTGGCCGGTAGGCACAATGTAGTTTCTGTTGTACATTCAATGCTTCGCTAATCAATTTTACAATCTCGTTATGGAAATGTCCTCCTCTGTCTGATTCAAGAGTCACTGGGAACCCAAACCTAGGGATGAATTCTCTCAAAAGTAGCTTTGCCACTGTCAACCCATCATTTCTTCTTGTTGGGTATGCTTCCACCCACCTGGAGAAAAGGCAAACTACAACCAGAACATACCTCAGTCTGTTACACGGAGGCATTTCAATGAAGTCAACCTGCATTCTGGTAAAAGGTCCACCTTCCCGGCCTATGGTCCCTAGACTTACCACTGTCTTTCTCCCAGGATTGTATTGCTGACATATTAGGCATCTCTGACACAGGCTTTCTGCTACAAGTCTGAATTTTGGATTGTACCAGGTCTGCTTAAAGGAACTTATCATGGCGTCTCTCCCTATGTGTCCCTGGCCATGATACATAAGTGCCATTGTAGACATCATGCTATCAGGCATTACTGGTCTTCCATCTCGATAGACCCACACACGATCCTTCTCTCTTGGTGCACACCCTGCTTTTATCCATTGTTTCATCTCCTCATCTCCTGACTCTTCCTGCAATTGTCTCACTTCCTCCCAGGTTCCTACTGCGTTCGTAAACATTACTGAGCAAGAAGACATTTCTCTCTCCTTAGCCCGATTGACTGAATTCTGGTTCCGTGCACAATACTTTGCCATATCATTAGCATACCTATTCCCAGTAGTGATGTAATCACTTCCTTTTTTTTTTTTTTTTTTTTTTTTTTTGAAAAACCTTTATTGACGTTTCAATCATTTACACGTATGGGCCTACAACCCCCCGGGGCCGGCCGCTAAGCAATCAGAACAATAAAAGCACGTGTAAACACAGGCGGCACCTCGGAGAGCAAAGTCTACAATACAGTATAGTCCGGCCAATGAGCCGCTCAGGTAGGACACCAGGAGAGAAAAGGTTTTTCATTTTATGATAAAACAAAACAGTAGGATCAGGTGCCAAACAGTTTCCCAACAGCGATAAGGGCTAGGATAAGAGACGCAAGCAGCAAGCAGCAATACATTGAATCAATGGCGCAGACACGGGAAAGTACGGATAGGGAGAAATATCAAAGATAGTTGCGCCTACAGGTCCCCGTACCTAAAGCCCAGCGAACCCCCCGGAAACTGTGGCACACATTAAGAGCAAGCGATTCACGATAAGAGAGGTGTACCGCGCTGATCCCAGAAAAACAAGCAAAAAGAAACAGAGAAGAAAAAGGAGGCCATGGAAAAAGAGATAAAGACTAAAGAGTCCCCTCCCCCATCCCCCCACCCTGCACCTCTGCGAATGAGTATGGCCCCACCCCCCAGCAGTGTGCCTGTCGCCCTGGAACTAGACCCGAAATATAGAAGAGACAGGGAAAAAAGGAGTAAGAAAGAGCCCCCCCCAGACGGGGGGGCGGAAGAAATGTAATAAAACTGGAGGAGGGCCTTCAAAACATACCCCCGGCTTCTCCCTCCCGCACGGTGAAGTCTCCCCACGGCAAACAATTAGCAGCACCAAGTTGATCATATCAAAAAAGGAGGGAGGGAGTGGGGAGCATTATGCACCAACTATGCGAATAACCATGAGAGCACGCAACCATGAGTCCGCCTGTCTACTAGGTGACCACTCCCGAAGGATCAGCCTCAGCCTTGACCGCTCTTTGCAATTCTGCCCATGCCTGCCCCTCGACCCAACACCATGTCCGATGTCCCAAGGTACAGGAGTGTCCAAAAACAGTCGGGAAGCGACCCACACAGGTGGGGTGGAAGTCTCTGAGCATCAGCACGGACCGCTTCATGGGGGGGCGTCTTTTCCAGTGCTGCCCCAGGATTTACACTGCACACAAGGTCCAGACAGGCTGAAGCAGTCGAATGAGACACACGCTGCCGGAATCGTCCCTGGGCCGCCAGAGACCGCGCACGGGACAAGGCCTCCATCTTCCGCTCAGGTCCAATACCTCCGGAGCAGATCAAGCCCACAGTTAGCCGACCACACGGTAGCATACTGTCCGGAGTGTCCGGCTGTACACTAATCGCGGGGGGGGCCGCAACATCTTCCTCCTGTGTGCAGTGTGGAAAGCCACTGTGTACTGGTGGACCAGCATGCCGCCACTGTCCCAACGCTGATACCACACCATCTAGCTTCCTCCCCAGGACCCCGGCGCCATGAGCCAAGGAGTAATGAAGGGCACCAAGGGCCTCCAGGAGGTCGCCGTACCCCAGGGCAGCTCTCTCCGATCGCTCTGCCACACTCCCGACCGTCACACACCCCCAGTCCCGCTGCGTCCCAGCGGACAGGATGGTAGGCTGCATAGTGACAAAATGGCCGCTGGGAAGGCCCGACTCGTATTGGGGCCAGGACCCCGGGACCAACGCCTCAAGGTCCACGTCGCTGAAGACAAGGATCCTGGGGGAGGAACAGATGCAACCGTTGCGCGGTCACGGGCAATAGTCGTCTCCGCCACGGACCAGCTCCCGCAAAAAGCCGGGAGCAGCCCGCAAGGATCAGGGCGAACCAGGGACGGCGTCCGGCCAGCTCACAGTCAAAGGCAGGGGCAAACACCACAGAATCCGAGAATCGCACACCCGGGCATGTCCTCGGTCCGCAGCGCTCAGCAGGGGGGGAGCGACCACAGCAAAATGCAGGCCGAGGGGAGCAACACTCCGGCGGACCGACTCCACCCAGTCACCACAGGCCGCTGTTGTTAAACTGCCGCCCGGCCAAGGCGTCCACTCGAGGTCCCGGCTTCGGGACCGCACGGGCCGCAAAGTTCAATCGCTGATTTCTCCGGCGGTACTGCAGTCAGAAACCTCAGGATCACACGATCGGTTGCCACTTTCGTTTACAAACACGATCGCGTAGCGCAGAATAAGGATCTCATGCAGGATATCCGTGCGGGATGCGGAGGTTCACGGAGCCGGGAATCTACGCTGCCGTCCCGGTCGCCATCTTGGCTCCTCCCTGTAATCACTTCCTTGACTATGGGCAGCACATTTTACCACAGCCAATTGTTTAGGCAGCTGTATCGCCTCAATCAACTTCCCAACCACTTCAGCATTCTTTATAGGGGTTCCACTTGAGGTCAGGAAACCTCTTTGCAGCCAAAGCTGGCCAAAATCATGGACGACCCTGAAGCCATACTGGCTGTCAGTTATCACAGTCACTCTCACACTTTTCCCGATTTTGCATGTTTTGGTCAAAGCATCAAGTTCAGCTACCTGGGCTGACCTCACTCCTTTCAAATAAGATGCTTCCATCACTGCTGCAACCGTGCATACTGCATATGCTGCACTTAGCACTCCTTCATCTGTTCTCAAACATGACCCATCAACAAACAACACAAAATCACTCTCAGGCAGTGGTACATCCTTTATATCTGGTCGTGGTTTTGTGCAATACTCAAGCACATCCAAACAGTCATGATCTGCTTCATCTCTCACTTCCACATTCTCAGCATCAGGTAACAACGTTGCAGGATTCACGTTCACACATCTTGCAAGGCTCACATTCGTTGCACCTAATATGACCTTCTCATACTTAGTCAGCCGACTATGTGTCATATACTGAGTACGACTCCTTGTTAAAAGAATCGCACATCATGAGGTACAAACACTTTCAATGGATATCCCATCACAATACCTTCACTCTGCTCCAAGCTTCGACATGTTGCAGCCACTGCTTTCAGACACCCAGGTAAAGCTGCAGCCACTGGGTCAAGCATTGAGGAAAAATATGCAATTGGTCTCCTCAATCTTCCATGCTTCTGGATTAATACAGAGAGTGCACATCCATTTCTCTCACTGCAATACAACTCGAACTCTTTCTCATAGTCAGGCATGCCCAGTGCTGGTGCTTCACACAATCTCCCTAATTTTTTAAATGCTGTCAATTCTTCCTTGTTCAATTCAAGGGGATCTTTTACATCACTTCTTGTTAATCACACTAGGGGCTTTGCAATCAGGGAAAAGTTACTAATCCACTGACGGCAATACCCCACCATTCTCAGAAACATTCTCACTTCTCTTTGGGTCATGGGGGCTCTCATTCCTTTTATAACTCTGATTCTGTCTATTGTTATTTTTCTCAGTCCTTTCTCAATTTTATGTCCCAAATATTGCACTTCTTTCTGGCAATACTGTAATTTTGTTGGTGACACTTTCAACCCTCCGTCTGCCAAATGATTCAATAGTGCTATTGTGTCTACCTCGCAAGCTTCACGTGTTTTCGACACCACCAAAAGGTCGTCGATATACTGCACTAGTACTGAACTCTCAGGCATTTGCAGACTTTCCAACGATTTCTTCAACAATTGATTGAATATTGATGGGCTCTCTGTATACCCCTGTGGGATTCGGCACCATGCCAAAATCCGCTCTCCAAAACGAAATGCAAAAATTGGCTGACTGTCGTCGTGCAATGGGATAGAGAAGAATGCATGACATAGATCAATTACTGTATACCATTCCGCATCATGGGGAATCTGGTACAGAATTACTGATGGGTTCGGCACAATAGGACAGCATGATACCACAATTTTGTTTACCTTTCTCAAATCTTGCACTATCCTGAATTTTCCATTAGGCTTTTTCAGTCCCATTATCGGTGAATTACATGGACTACTCATAATCTCTCTCAAAATTCCTTGCTTGATTATTTTCTCAATTATTGGAGTAACCCCTTCAATTATCTCCGGTGTCAATCTGTACTGAGGGACGTTTGGATAACTTATTCCTTCCTTCACAGTTATCCTGACTGGATCTACATTTCTCATTAACCCTACATCTTCTCCAGTAAAATCCCACACTTCTGCCTTCACTGACTGTTTTAATTCATTTGGTAATTCATCAGGGTTGAATATTGCATAAGTCTCAGTTACCTCATTTCCTCTGTTAGCTATAGTCATTTTATATAGCACATCCTCATCTGGTGTTTCAAATGCTATTCCATCTGGAGTACAGAATATAGTGCAATTCATCTTGCACAACAGGTCCCTACCTAATAAATTCACTGGACTGGTGTCACACACCACAAAGCGGTGCATTTCTGTAAATTTCCCTATACTGACTTTCACTGGTTCTGTCAAAAATGTTTTTAACTGTCTATTGGACACACCAACCACTTGGATTGTTTCATCCGAAAGAGGAAGATTCTTAACATCAGCTGATCTAACAGTTGATCGAGTAGCACCAGTATCCACTAAGAAAGTAATATTTTCATCATTAACCTTCCCATCTACAAATGGTCCTGTCTGGTCTACTTCTAGAGTTGCGCCAAGTACGCACTCTTCTTCCTCTTTTCGGCACCGTCAATAGCTTTCCTCTGAGTCACTCTCATCGCGTTGCAGTCAATACTGTGAAACGGCGCGATTCATTACTATACTTCTGAGTGTTTCTGCTCTGCGGGAAAGGTGGTTTTGGCACCTGATTCTGTGAAGTAACCACCTGCTGCTGTTGCTGCAGTTGACCACTCACCTCATTCGGCACCTGCGGATTCAATGATGCATTTTCATTATTAGTATTTGGAGGGTATTTACACTCGGATTTCCAATGCCCTAACCTACCGCAATTATGGCATGGGAACTTCTTTTTAGCTTCTTCTATATTACCTTTCCTTTTTCCAGAGCCAAATCTCGGTTTAGTTCCTGGGTTATTTGCTTGTTCGACCAATTGTGCTTCCTGCCTTTCTGCTACCTTTACTTGTGCCCACATTGCCTTTTCTTTTAATTTTCGCTGTTTAGCCTCAATTTCATCACTGAAATATTTAGCATGTCTCAGTACTTCATCTATTTTCTTATTCTGCCAATCAACTGTATGCTGCTTTATCATGTCACCAATTTCTGGGAGTAAACCATATACAAATCTGTATACGAAATGACTCAAATCCTTATCACTTAAGTTCTCATCTCCACTGAACTGTTTAAAGGCTTGAATTAGTCTCTCATAGTATGCATGTACTGACTCCTTTGCTTCCTGATGCGTTCGATCTATCTTTACCCAATCTGTCTCTTTAGGGGGCACTTTGTTTTTCAAAAATACCATAACCTGTTCATACTTTTTCATTACTTCAGGGTCTGGGGCTCCTGTCTTAGGATCCCTAGGGTACTCCTGAGTTGGCCAGTTGATCATCAACTTGCACTCAGACCACAAATCTGCTGGTACTATTATGTTGAATAGACTATTTAAGTCTATCCACAATACTTTTGATAATTTTACAAATCTGTCTACCTGTCTGTACCACTCGACGGGTTTTTCGCGTAGTCGAGGGAAGTCATTCGTAAATGACAAAATGTCCTGTCTTGTCCATGAGATCTCTCTCATGAGGTTTTCAGTCACTACCTTTTCTTTTTCTCTAACAGGGAATGCTGAAACTGTCCTGTCTGAGGCATCATTTTGTTTTCTATACCATTTGCTTCTCCATTTATCCACATCTCCCCATTTTCTCAACACAATGATTATGTCCTTAATCTGACCTATCTGTCCTGTGGTGTTCAGATTTTCAATGTCTTTTTCAGTAAAATCAACTCGATAGGGTTTCTGTAAGGCTTTTACCTTATCAATATCTATACCCATTTCATTCGCAACTTCTCCTAGTCTTTCATGCAGATTCCTTGCTCTCCATGTCACACTTTTACACAGGAATAACAGCTCCTCATCCTGATAAAACTTAAGTTTTTCTACCGGAATAGTCCCTACAATCAATTCTTCCAATACCATCCGTAATTTTGCCACATCTATTGACTGAGAATCTTTATCTGGTCTCTGCAACCCCTTTAACCATTCACTCAGTTCTTCCACAGACGGTCCTACTGGGTTCTCTATACTACTCTGTTCTGGATTTCTCTGGGGTTCTAACAAAGTTTCTACTGTCATTCTACTTCTTTCGGCATAATTCTGATTTATAAAGGGATTATTTGAAACGTGTGGTTCAAACATATTTACTGTCGGTCCCCATGGATTCTCAATTTGACTCCGTTCTGAACTCTCGACCACATTATTGTTCCGGTATGGTACCGTTAAACAATGTTCGCTATCCTTTTGCTTCTCAAAAACGGGCATTACTGGACCTATAGTCACTGGGACTGTTACAGCTTCCAGATTCTTAGTTAATTCTCTTATTTTCTCTGTTAATTCTAGAGTGGTTTTTGCCAATTCTGTTGAATTTTCGTTATCTATTTTATTCTCAAATCTCTTTTCTGCCTCTCTGATGGAGTTTCTTTTTTCTAAATCTGGTGACATAGTCTCTGTCTTGATAATTCGTAATGTTTCTCTCATTGGGGCATTTGGTGTCAACATTTCTGGTTCTGGTCGGTGCGGTGGTGGATTTTTATAAAACACATCATCTAACACATCATCATCTGAATCATTTGCTCCGTAACCTCTTGATTCCACATTATTCCTCTTTTCCACACATTTTCTACCTTCATTCTCTCCTACTGCTCTTACAGGAAACAAACCCTCAGTCATGCTTGCATTCCTCCATCTTTTCATCCGATCATCATGCGTTTCATGTCCATATGACCTGCCAAACATATATCTGTAACCTCTACCATTTCTCTGTTTTTCTCGCTCATGTGCTTCGTCTTCCCACTCTGTCAATGCCTCAAACTGCGTCGGTCTAGGTCTTGGTTCTAAGTTCATCATTTTCTTGCGCAAATTGCTTAAAACAGTCAAATTAAATTAAATTCTCCATCTAATCCCTGGTACAACGATATCCTTAAAAATCTACGCAAAGAATGCAAAAAGGCAGAACGCCTTTGGCGCAGAGACTACAACTTAGAAGACAAAGCAATATATCTAGGTTTACAGAAAACGTATCACAAAGCCATCCGTGCGGCACGTTCCGCCTTTTACGCCGACAAGATCGACTCTAGCCCCATCCCTGCTAAAGAAATCTTTAAACTAGTACAAGAACTGCAGAGCAGCAAAGCCCCCCTCCCTACTATCTCCTCCGAGCAGCAGTGCGAAGACCTCGCCAGTTTTTTCGTCGATAAAGTACGGAAGATTTACACCTCTTTCCCTCAGCCCGTCCCTAGCACTACCAGCACTTCCTCCTCCCCCAATTACTCGAACATGACGCACATCCCAGAAATCACCGATGATATCCTCCTCAGATTATGCAAAAAGGTCAAATCTGGTTCCCCTGCAGACCCTATGCGCCCGGCCCAATTCCTGGAGTCACTCAACTTCTTTCTACCAACACTTACCGCCATTTTGAACCTCTCCTTCACTTCAGCGTGCGTACCTTCAGCCTGGAAGCAAGCCTGGGTCTCGCCCATCATCAAGAAACCCACTCTAGACCCATCTAAACCGGAGAACTTTCGTCCTATCTCCCTGCTCCCATGGCTGTCTAAACTCGCTGAAGCTCATGTCAACAGCTCCCTGTCCCAGCACTTGGTCAAAAACAACATCCTGGACCCAACGCAAAACGGGTTTAGACCAGGTCATAGCACTGAATCAGCTCTCTTAACCACCACAGAGCACCTCCGAACGATCTTAGATGCCGGTCAAAGCGCTGCGCTGATCCTTCTGGATCTTAGCGCGGCCTTTGACACGGTATCCCATACCATCCTTCTCAATCGTTTGGAGGCCTCGGGAATAACTGATCATGCCTTGAACTGGTTCAGATCTTTCCTCGAAAACAGATCCTTTCGAGTCTCCGCCCCTCCCTTCCTATCCAAACCCCACCCCATTACACAGGGAGTCCCGCAGGGCTCTACACTGAGCCCATCCCTTTTTAATCTCTACGTCCAGCCTTTGGCGGCAGTGGCCAAAGAATGAGGATTGACAATAGTATCATACGCCGATGATACACAGCTGGCCATCGCTCTCTCAGAAGGTCCTTCCAACCTTTCCTCTAACTTCAAAAACGGACTTTCTGCAGTTGCCCAGTGGATGACAATGAACTGTCTCCAGCTTAACGGCGGAAAGACAGAGGTTCTTCTCCTGGGAAATAACACCAACCTTTGGAATGAACACTGGTGGCCGTCTTCCCTGGGCACCATCCCCCCCCCCAAAAAAACTAGTGAAAAACCTGGGCGTCTGGATGGATGACTCACTCAACTTCCGGTCCCACACCAAGAAAGTGGCCGGCATCTGCATTGGCCTACTAAGAAGCCTCAGCCACATTCTAGGCTTTTTCAACGCCAAAACCCGACAACTAATTATTCAAGCTACCATCCTCTCGCGACTAGATTACGCCAATGTACTCCTTCTTGGTGCCAACAAATGTGAGATAGCACGTCTCCAACGTGTGCAGAACTCCGCGGCTAGAACTCTGGTCGGCCTCCCCCGCAGATGCTCAGCCAGAGCGACCATCAAAAGATTACACTGGCTACCCGTTGATTCTAGAATCAAATTCAAGACCCTTGTTATGTCCTTCAAAATTCTCAGACTCAACACCCCTCCCTTGCTTCAACCCCTCCTCACTCCCTACGTCCCGGCACGGACCCTCAGATCCTCCAACCGAAATCTTCTTTGCGTTCCTCGAATAAAACTCAGCCGCATGGGCGGCCGCTCCTTTAGGTTCCTCGGAGCCAAGCTGTGGAATGACCTGCCACAACATATCCGTTCTATAGACAGCCTACCAGCATTCCGGAAAGCTGTGAAAACGTTTCTATTCCCTTGCCTGTAACCCCCCTAGTCCTACTCTCCTCTCAGACTTGGATCTGGGTTTCTAGCGCCGGGACGCCTCATTGCTGGGGCAGCTGTTGCGCTCTACCAAAACAATAGAATAGAATAGAATAAAAGAACCATGTTCTGGAAATGCCAAGACTCCATCGTCCTCGGTATATTTTACCCAATTATCTACCCAAATACAAGTATGATATCCATACTTCGCAATCATTAG
Source organism: Triturus cristatus (assembly GCF_964204655.1). Taxonomy (NCBI): domain Eukaryota; kingdom Metazoa; phylum Chordata; class Amphibia; order Caudata; family Salamandridae; genus Triturus; species Triturus cristatus. Next base: position 1,155,382,060 of record NC_140594.1, read on the forward strand.
AGCTGCGGGGGTTTTCGGTGGAGGAATTAACTGTCCTTCCCTAGTTTTGACCTGCTTGTCCTTCTTGAACCACCTTTTAACTTTACCAAACCAGGATTTCTTTTCTCTATCTGGTGGCTGGTAATACATTTTCTTAGTTTCTGTGTATCGCTAGTCTCTTTTGACTGTACCGCTATCTTGTCCACTCACAGCGCGACTCCACACTAACGCACCAATCAAGAGCGTCTACGTCACTGTCTCAGTCCTCTAATCCCAGCGCGACTCACACTAACGCACCAATGAAGAGCGTTTACCTCACCCTGTATTTCTAAAATCCCAGCGCGACTTCACACTAACGCACCAATCCGGAGCGTACTACACTTCTGACCCACTGTCCAATCCCAGCGCGGTCGTTCTGACGTCAGCAGCCCCTGCGGCAGTTCTGCTCCTGTCTACCCCTCCTTTACAAGACCGCTCCGTGAACTCTTACTGCAACTTTTACGATTCTGTTAGTAACAACACTAAAACATCTCCATTGTCTGCTCCGCTAACCAAAGAATAGCAATAGACCTTTCTCACGAGAATTCCGTCTTTCCTGAGAGCAGCGCTTACCTCTGCCCTACTATGGAATCGTTACTTCCGTTGATAAAGTAGCACATCCCTCTACTTCACCCTTCTAGCAAGCATTAGCTAATTGTTTCTCTGGTATTTTAGAAATAAACCTAGAGTTTCACAATCAACCCGAATACCTTTACATTAGCACTCGTTCATACAAGAAAATGTAGTACATACGCACAGAATCCTGTCTTTCCCGAGAACAGCGAACAGTCTGTTCTACTACAGAATTTTGACACACGTTAACAAAGCAGCGCTTCCCTCTACTTTGTCCTTCTAACAAGCTCAGAGAACACCTGCTACCTTTTCAGTGATAAGCGTTATTGGTATGCCAATTGGTTTCCTGGTACTTAAAGACCAAAATTTCACAGGTAACCTTCGCTATCATACACACTTCTCTCACACCGAGAATATTTCTAATAGCAACACACGACGATGCTACCGAATCGAACCCAGACAATGCGCCGTGCAACTTCACTTGTCACACATTTCCCCTGTGTACCTACAGGGCAACAACAATTCCGTCTTTCCCGAGAGCAGCGCTTACCTCTGCTCTGCTACGGAACTGTTACAAACTTCCGACTTCCTACATCCCAGAAGCCGTGCTAACAACATATAACTCAACGCAACTCAACATATAGTGTTAGTACATAAATCAATACCAATCAATAATCAATAAGCTATTTACAAGCAATGATCACTAAACCAAAACAGTAGTAAACCATATCTCTGCTACCAAGAAAAACTGATGCAGCGCGGAATGCAAAATCCCTCTACTCGTCACAGGTCACAGATCACAAACAATGCTACATACGCTGGTGGGGCCCATAACACCAACATACTTCCATCAATAACCTGTTTCAAAAGAGGAAATCGTTCCACTCGCTGTAATGGGAGAGAGTACTCACATAACCCTATTCATAAAGATCTAAACTTCACCTTTAGTACTCCTCCCATGAATAGGCCATGGATCTACTAGCTGCAGGTTGAAGTGATAACGAAATATATAATATCATTTACATAAATACATTTTCTCAAATAATAACGACCCAACACAGTTCTTTGTAATGAATATTAAATTTTATCTAAATAATTGAATTCGATTCTCTGGGTTTAATCAAGCAAAATAGATCATCATAGTTACCTATTCTGGCTAAAAGTCGCCCTCTAAGTCAAAATCCCGGTCATCGGTTCATACTGTCAGAGTCTTTGGAAACAGCTGTCCCGCAGTGTCACCGTCCTCTCCGTCAGTAAATCGCAAATCTTCTGTAGGGTCTCGAACAATTGTAAGGCAAAGGCTCATAGCAGCTCCGGCCCCTCTCTAATCTACCATTTTTATAGTAAATTTACATTCTGTAATGTAACATTTGATATTTTGAACAAGTCTGATTGGTCCGTTGGGGAAAGTTCGACTTCTTTCCCATACATATAATGTGTCTTTAGATATAGTTCCAATCCACGCAATAGTATCTTTTCATTGTTTCTTTCAGAGCAGCTTGGCCGTAAGCCCGGGAAATAGCCTTGGTTGTCACAGTTGAGTCGGGGTCATGTAAAGGCTGCGGCACCTGATGGCGACGCATGCGCACTTCACCCAGAGATGCTCATAATGGAGTTGTTTTCGTCTAACAGGGACGTCGGCCATTTTGTGGCCACCAAATGGTCAACTTAAGCAAAGAAACACAAAAATATAATTAATACATAGAAATGACTAATAATCTGTTATCCCCTTACTAATACCCATATGTGTATGTATTTATCTAGCAGAAGCAACACTTAATGCGGGTTATAATCACATTAATAAAGCACAAATCACAGATACATCACGAAAGCAACATATAATCATGCAATTTCTGAATATATATTATTAATATGCATACAAATTTAGTTTACGTCATTAGTTAGGCCATGCCACTGCAATTCCCACGTATATTTCTTATATTAGTAATATTGATTAATTCACACAGCAAACCATTAGTATATTTACAATTAATTAATTAATCTTATTAATCTAAACATGCAAAATGGAGAGGGTATATCATTTCTTTTAAAGAAAAGCCCACTCCAGCACTAACTTTGGAATGGCTGCTTCTAAACATGTTGTGTTTGGTGTTAAACGCTTTGGAATACTATCCCCCTGCCAGTCCTGGCGGCGGGGGTAGCATTCCACCCTTCTAGAGGTATAGACATGTTCACACTGGCTAAACCTGGTAGGACTTCCTTAGCCCTGGCATCACAAAATGGATGCCTCTACCACAGACACGGGTCTGGCTTCCTGCTACTGACCGAAACTCCAGCAGGGGAGGCCTGGACAATAGGTTTCCTGTCGAAGGGAGGTGTGACCACCTCCCCAGACAGGCAGATGTGTATTGGGGCTGGGCGGGAGCACTCTCTGGTGCTTTGAAGTCCTGCACTGGGAGCACGTTTGCTTTCCTTGTGCATAGCCCAGTTCAAACCGGTTGCAGGGGCTACCTGCCCCTGCTCTGGCACGAAACTGGACAAAGGAAATGGGTGTAACCATCCCTCTTTCCAGGCCCACCCATAGGTGGGGCCTTAGAGTTAGTCCATCCCCTTAACTTACTATAAGTACAGGAATCCAGTCTCTAGGACTTTAGATTACCCTGGACGAAACTCTGCTACATATTTCCTGGACCTTCGACGTGCTACTTTAACTAGAAGACTGAAGAAATCTCCCTTTGGGTCAAGGAGTGACTCCCCTGCTTGGCAGGCACCAAAGAAGCAGCTGACCGGTCTGCATCGCTGAAGCTCCTGCCAGACGCCGAAGTCTTTGCATCACCAGAGGTGGATTTCCAGACTTCCCCAAGGCTACCCTGAGTCCACAGCAAAGCTGAGGCCCGTGGCTATTGTGGGTGACGTGGAACCATGACCCCTGGACACCGTGAACTTTTGCAGCAACACTATCTTCCTGGTCCTCATAGAAGTTGTGCTTTGGGCTCCGAGTAGCCTCAGCCTTGTGCACCATCTGCACCGAAGATTGTTAGCCTCCACTCCACGAGTGACCCGTGGGCCAGCTTCAAGTGCGACCGCTCGAGGCTCCTTCGTGATCACCTTTTCTGCTTGGCCTTTTCTGGTTGCTCCAGATGTGCCCTGACTTACCTTTGCTGGGTGAGTCTCTCAGACCTTGCTGGTCTGCACCGCAGTCTTTTCTCTAAATTCCAGTGACTTGCCGTTGCCAAGGCTTGTTGAGTCCATTCTGGTTGCCGACACTGTAGCACTCGACAGACTTTGTGGGACAGCTCGAATCCGGCTCGTGGACTTAGTCGACACCTCCTGGACCTCGTGGCTGAAGAGTCAAGACACCCATCAACTCACCTGAAGCACCCAACATCTGTGGGCATTGGTCCATCCTGCCCTAGGTCACTGGCAAGTGACCCAGACTCTGTCCCCTGTGCTTCCAGGTTCCTTCCATCCCAGATCGAAGCTTGAATCTCTCCGGACACTTCTCCTCTTCACGGCAGCAGCAATTCTTTGCAGGCTCCCATTGAAATCGTCGACGCGACCCGACACCAAAAGACACCTATGCTTCCCTGGGTGAGGTAACTCGAGTACTCCGGTGCTCTCATGGGTGCTAGCCCTAAAACTTCTTAAGTCCAAAATGGTTTGGTCCTGACTCGATTAGAAGTGTCCCTAATCTTTAAATTTCCAACCGTGACATTTCCCATAGAAGATAACGAGAACCCGCGGTTGTGTTTACACACTGCATACAGTCCCCGTGGGTCCCCTGTGTCACTACCATGGGTGGTTACTTGGGTTCCCAGCGATTCTAGAGGCTATAGGCCTAGTGTCTATTCCAGTCGTGGTTCTTATACCACTCTTTTGGTATATGGTTTGGTACGCTCCTAGGGCCCAAGCGTGTATTTGTGCTATTACTGATAATTGCTGACTTGTAAACAAAGTACTTCGAACTCTAGTCTCATAAAGAGACAAGAGGGGTGTGCTTTATACTAAATACATATATTTTAACTATATACCTGGTGTGGTTGTCTTTTCATTTGATCATTCAAGAGATTATAGGCTGGTAAAACAAGCTGCTTTAATTTCCTTCAAGACTTAGCTTGAAGGCTGCTCTCCATAGCTACCACTAGGATAGCTTTCAATAAAGGTTGTCTTTAACCTATCACCATAAGGGGTTGTTTGGACTGATACAAGGTGCCCACTAGAACTAGTGGACAGCATATATCAGGCCACCTTCTCACAAGGAGCTCCTGTCCATGCTCTCTTGCTTGCATCAGGTGAGCGTCCCTGGTTGGAGATAGTTTGCGGACAGAAAATGAATGAGTCTTCTCAGGTTTCTAGGTGGAAGGCTGATGGTTTGGAGTTGTCTCTTTTCTTCATCCACCAGCTCGGATCCATATATTCAGCATTCATTCCGCATTCTAATGAGACAAGAAACAAGCAGCTGGGTTGTAGAGGACTGCACTGCCAAGACAAGTCACAAAAAAGTGGTACGATATTGCCCGCCTCAGATGGCCAGCTGCCATATGACGATAAATCACAATAACATTCACAGGGGTATGAGAGGCAATATTTATAGGAGTTTATCTACAGTATATACAAAAAGTACGAAAAATTAGTGAATCCACGTCGTTGCTTGTATTTCTTTGTTTTTATTCGTGATGTGCTCAAGATGCAATACAGGAACGCATTTCGCCCAGACATGGGCTTCTTCAGGGCAAAGTAAGTAAATGTAACAGCGCCTTAGGTGGAATTTGTGCCAATGAAAGGTCTGGTCCGTGTTGTGATTCAAAAGTCTGTATTAGAGAAACCTCTAGACGAAGACGAGGAGACTGAAATCTGCCTCCAATGGGCTGATCCGTAGTAGGGATTTCTAAATTTGTTTAAGAAGTCAGGTTCCGTGTGCGGTGAGCCATCAGCACCAGTTCGTCCTCGTGTGTCAAAGGTGTCCTTGCTCTCTTGCTTGCATCAGGTGAGCGTCCCTCGTTGGAGATAGTTTGCGGACAGAAAATGCATAAAAGTCTTCTCAGGTTTCTAGGTGGAAGGCTGACGGTTTGCAGATGTCTCTTTTCTTCATCCACCAGCTCGGATCCATATATTCAGCATTCATTCCGCATTCACCTGCAAACCAGACGCAGTGCCATGGCCGCACAAGCCCTTGAAGGCAGATGTTTCTCCTTGTATACCTGCACTTTGTAGGAAAGTTCATCTCGAACCCCTGAGATAAGCTGGATTGTTGACTGACAGGCCACCATTCCTTTTACTCCACTAATAAAGTGACTGCGAATTATCTTTATAACGATAATAGTGCTGACTGCACAATCCAGCTAGTGAGCTGTAAGGTTTGTGAAATGTTTCTGGGTCTCTCTGCCACACCAACCTTCCAGAGTCAGCCATGACTGTGTGACCTTACCACTGCATGAACTCAAACCCTAGAAGGGAGGTAGTTGGTCATTCAGTGAGCTCACAGTGACATCTGGTTCTAGCAGTTCAATCAATCAATCAATCAATCACGGCATTTGTAAAGCTTCCTCCAATATCTTCAATCGACTTTCAAGTGTCACCTGCTATTCAGGATCAATTGGATCATCCCAGGCTCTCCTCCTTCTCTCCTCTTAGAGAGGATCTTCTGCCTACTTTGCTGAATGCTATAAAGAGTGGCTCCCCGCGCGATCCTGCCCGATGAGTATTTTAAACGCAGCTTTGCCCACCATCAGCAAATCAATTGTGAACATGGTGAATGCTTCTATGGAGTCAGCTGTGGTGCCTAGAGAATGGAAGATAGCAATGGTCAGGGCCTTGCTGAAAAAACCCAGTTTGGATCCAGGGGACTTTTCCAACTATCGCCCTATCTCCCTACTACCGGGGATCAGTAAATTGACTGAGAAATTTGTCAATATACAATTAGCTTCCTTCCTGGAAACAAATAATTTGCTTCATCCATCGCAAACTGGGTTCAGGAAAGGACAGGGAACGGAAACAGCCTTGTTGAGGGTGGTGGAGGAGGCCAGGAGGATTCTGGACGCTGGTGGCAGCGCAGCCATTATCCTCCTGGACCTCAGCGCCGCCTTCGACACGGTTAACCATCATATTCTGGTTTCCCGTCTCAGCAATATGGGAATCACGGGCAAGGCTCTTAAGTGGCTGGAATCCTTCCTGGTGGACAGATTCTTTAGGGTCTTTGAGGATGACTATTGCTCTGGCCCGGTTCCATTGCAGTGTGGGGTTCCGCAGGGGTCTTCCCTTAGTCCCACATTGTTCAATGTGTATATGGCTCATCTGGTGGAAATAGTGGCCCCTTTCGGGGTCCAGTTGGTGAGTTACGCCGACGACACCCAGCTGGTGTTTTCCCTGAATCAGTTTAGACAGTCTCCGCTGCTGCTGCGCAATTGTTTAGAAGCTGTGGCGTGTTGGATGGACCAGTCCCATCTCAGATTGAATGGTGGAAAAACAGAGTTGCTGTTGCTGGGACGACAGGCCAGTTTTGACAATTTGATCTTCTGGCCTTCGTGTATGGGGCCGGGCCCTATTCCTAAATCAGAAATCAAAAGCCTTGGGCTCTGGCTCGATGCTGAACTAACGTTTAGAATTCAGGCTAGAAAAATTGCTGCTACCTGCTTTGGGCTTTTAAAAACAATGCGAAAAATCCTCCCACAATTGCCGGAAAAGGCCAGAAAAATCTTAATACAATCTTTGATTTTATCTAGGATAGTTTATGGGAATGCCATCTATTTAGGAGCGCCAGCCTCCATGACTAAACGACTTCAAGTCGTTCAAAATGCGGCGGCAAGACTTCTAATGGGCGTCAACCACCGCACATCAGCTAAACCCGCTCTCAAAACTCTTCACTGGCTTCCGGTGAAAGAGCGGGTCCTCTTTAAATCATTGTGTATGGCACATAAAATCCTCCATGGGAAAGGCCCTCCCATTTTGAAAAACTTGGTCATTCCCTACAAATCCTCCCTAAATCTTCACTCCAATGATCAGAACTTGGCAGTGGTCCCTCGAATTAATAGATCTCGATCTGGTGGCCGTCTTTTTTCATTAAACGCATCCAAACTTTGGAACTCTCTTCCTCTGGTCCTTCGCCAGGAGCCTTGCCTACTTGTGTTTCGGCAGAAGTTGAAAACTTGGCTCTTTCCGAGGACTTAGAGTCGCGCTTCTGGACTAGTCAATGGCATTCCTATTGTCCTTGGGTTACCCTTTGTTGAGCTCTGGGATGCTTTCGAGTAGCCATGCGCTATATAAGAGTCTTTTCAATTCAATTCAATTCAAAAGCGCGCTACTCACCCCGAAGGGTCTCAAGGCGCTGGGGGGGAGGGGTCCGTTACTGCTCGAACAGCCAGGTCTTGAGCTGCTTCCTGAAGGAGAGGTGGTCTTGGGTTAGCCGCAGGTGGATGGGGAGGGAGTTCCAAGTCTTGGCTGCCAGGTAGGAGAAGGATCTTCCTCCGGCGGTGACTCTGCGGATGCGTGGGACGGTGGCGAGGGCGTGGCTGGTTGATCGTAGCTGGCGGGTGGGCGTGTAGAAGGTCATTCGGTTGTTGAGGTACTTGGGGCCCAGGTCGTGGAGAGCCTTGTGTGCGTGGGTAAGCAGTCTGAACGTGATTCTCTTGCTGACGGGGAGCCAGTGCAGGTCTTTCAGGTGTCCGGTGATGTGGCTATGATGGGGGATGTCCAGGATGAGTCGTGCGGAGGCGTTCTGGATGCGTTGGAGTCTTTTTTGTAGTTTGGCTGTGGTTCCGGCGTAGAGGGTGTTCCCGTAATCTAGTCGGCTGGTGACGAGTGCTTGGGTAACAGTCTTCCTGGTTCCTGTGGGGATCCATCTGAAGATCTTGCGGCGTATACGCAGGGTGTTGAAGCATGATGTGGAGACGGCGTTGACTTGTCTGGTCATCGAGAGGGAGGAGTCCAGGATGAAGCCCAGGTTGCGTGCGTGGTCCGTAGGTTTGGGAGTGGTGCCCAGGGCAGGGGGCCACCAGGAATCGTCCCAGGCGGAGGGGGATGATCCCAGGATGAGGACTTCCGTCTTGTCTGAATTCAGTTTCAGGCGGCTGTTCTTCATCCATTCGGCGACGTCTTTCATTCCTTCGTGTAGGTTGGCTCTGGCGGTGGCGGGGTCGTTGGTGAGGGAGAGGATCAGTTGGGTGTCGTCGGCGTAGGAAATGATGTTGAGGTTGTGTTGGCGTGCGATGGCTGCGAGGGGGGTCATGTAGACGTTGAAGAGGGTTGGGCTGAGTGATGATCCTTGAGGTACGCCGCAGATGACTTCGGTGGCCTCGGAGCAGAACGGGGGGAGGCGGACTCTCTGGGTTCTTCCGGCGAGGAACGAGATGATCCACTCCAGTGCCTTCTCTTGGATTCCGATGTTGCTGAGGCGCTGTACTAGGGTGCGGTGGCAGACCGTGTCGAACGCAGCAGAGAGGTCTAGGAGGATGAGGGCCACTGTTTCCCCGTTGTCGATCAGGGATCTGATGTCGTCGGTGGCTGCGATCAGGGCGGTCTCGGTGCTGTGGTTGGCCCGAAACCCAGACTGCGAGGGGTCGAGGGAGCCGTTCGTCTCGAGGAAGGCGGCGAGCTGTCTGTTGACGGTCTTCTCGATGACTTTGGCAGGAAAAGGAAGGAGCAAGATGGGACGGTAGTTCTTGAGGTCGGTGGGGTCCGCCGTTGGTTCTTCAGGAGGGCGCTGAGCTCGGCGTGCTTCCAGCTCTCTGGGAAGGTGGCGGTGTGGAAGGAGGTGTTGATGATGTCCCGGAGATGGGGTGCGATGATGGCGTCGGCCTTGTTGAAGACGTGGTGGGGGCAGGGGTCGGTTGGGGATCCGGAGTGGATGGTGTTCATAGTGCGGGTGGTGTCTTCGGTGCTGATTGGGGTCCAGTTGCAGAGGGTGTTGGTGGCGGGCGTTGGTTCGGTGGTAGGGTGCGTGGTCTGTGCGTTGAAGCTGTTGTGTATGTCGGCGATCTTGCGGTGGAAGAACGAGGCGAGTGAGTTGCAGAGGTCTTGCGAGGGAGTGATGTCGTTGTTTCTGGCGCAGGGGTTGGAGAACTCTTTGACGATGCTGAAGAGTTCCTTGCTGTCGTGGGCATTGTTGTCCAGTCGCTCTTTGAGTGCTGTCTTCTTGGTGGCGCGGATCAGCTGATGGTGTTTGCGGGTGGCGTGCTTGAAGGCGGTCCTGTTGTCTGTAGTTTGGTCGAGCCGCCAGGCTTTCTCGAGGGTGCGGCAGTTCTTCTTGGAGCCCTTGAGTTCGTCGGTGAACCAGGGGGTTTGCTTGCTGCCGGGTCTGCTGGGAGGGTTCTTTAGTGGTGCGAGGTCATCGGCGCATGAGGTCAGCCATTTGGTGAGGTTGCTGGCTGCTTCGTTGGGGTCCATTGTGCTGGTGGGAGGGTTCTGGCTGAGGGAGGTTGTGAGCTGCTCGGCGGTGATCTTGCTCCAGCTCCGGCGAGGGACCTGTTGCGGGTGGTGGTGGGTCGTGGTTCTTCTGAAGCTGAAGTGGACGCAGCTGTGGTCAGTCCAGTGGAGTTCGGTGGAGTGGCTGAAGGAGATGTGCTTGCTGGATGAGAAGACTGGGTCAAGCATGTGGCCGGTGTAGTGGGTGGGGGTGTTCACCAGTTGTTTGAGTCCGAGGTTGGCGAGGTTGGCCAGCAGGGTGGTGGTGTTTCTGTCATTGTTGTCCTCCAGGTGGAAGTTGAGGTCCCCTAGGAGGATGTAGTCAACGGAGGGAAGGGCGTGCGGGCTGATGAAGTCTGCGATGGCGTCGCTGAATTGTGTGCGGGGTCCTGGGAGTCTGTAGACGAGGGTGCCTCTGAGGGTGGTCTTGGGGTTGGTGTGTATCTGGAAGTGGAGGTGTTCGGCGGCGGTGAAGGTTTCGTCGGAGTTGGTCGAGATGCGGATGGTGTTCTTGTGTACGATGGCGATGCCTCCTCCCGTCTGGTTGACGCGGTCCCTCCGAGTGATCTTGTATCCGTCCGGGATGGCTATGGCGATGTCGGGCGCTGAGGAGGCGTTCATCCAGGTTTCTGTGAGGAAGGCGACGTCTGGCGATGTTGTGTCGAGGAGGCTCCAGAGTTCGATGGCGTGACGGTGGAGGGAGCCGGTGTTGAGCAGGATGCATTTGAGATGGTTGTTGCTGGTGTCTGGCTTGGCGGGAGCGGTGCAGGTCCGGAGACAGGTGAATTTGCAGTCTTGGCAGGTGAAAGGTCCGTGGGTGCGTCTTGGGGTGGCTCGGTAGCAGGTGGGGTTCCGGCTGGGGTTGAGTGCGTTGAGGGTGATGGGGTCGTACGTCCGTCGTGTTGGCTGGTGTTCTCGGGGACCAGGGGTACTGGCGCTGGGCGCGGTCCAGGCGCGGACGGGTGCAGAAGGGCTTGCCTTTGGCGCGCCCGCTGCGCGCAGCCGCGCAGCAGTCGCCATAAGAGGGAGGGAGGGGAGGAGGGGTCAGCAGGGAGGCGGGAGGGAATAACCAATCGGGGCAGGGGGGCGGGGCCGCACGGGAAGCAGCGGCGGGAAAACGGCGCGAAGGCAGCGAGCGCTGGCCAGGGCAGTCCGCTAGGCAAACGGGGCACAGCAGGGGAAGCAAGGGGGCGAACTGGCACACGGGGTACAAAAGAGAGGGGGAGATACAGGCACACGGGGTACAGTGGAAATGAACCAATGGGGAGAACCTGGCACACGGGGTACAAAGGAGAGAGGGAGATACAGGCACACGGGGTACAGTGGAAATGAGACAATGGGGCGAACCTGGCACACGGGGTACAGAAGAGAGAAGGGGTCTCAAGGCAGGCGGCGAGTGGTCGGAGCGCTAACCTGTCATGACTGTGCTTGCGAAGGGGTAGCGGCCGCATTCGCACTTCCGCAGTCTTCTGCATAAAACGGACCGTAGCGGACAGCCTGATGCTTCGTGTTCTAGTTGTTGAGCCCCCACGTCACTTCCGGGTCGTCTAACGCGTCCGCAAGACGCGTGGAGCTGAAATCCTGTTCTGCCGGTTATGGAGCATTGACCGGAGTCCTTAGAATCACCCCGATCCGGTCCTTCGCTGGAACTGCAGTTTCACTACAGCGGTAACGCGCTGGCGCGCAGTAGAAGGGTTGAGGCGCTTCATTTTAATTGGAGCTCATATCGCTAACCCGTTACCCTTCATTAATTCCCAAAACTCCTGTGGTGGGCACTAGGGGCTTGTTGATAGGTGTTGGGTCATCTGCCTCTCCTTATAGCTGCTGCACTGCACCTCCCTCCTATTCTCGCTGTGTACCATGAGGAATTGCGGTATTAGTTATACTTGTTGTTGATCAGATATTCTTCTCTACTATGTTACTTATTCTGACTAGAAGTCTCAAATAGATGTTAGAGTCCCATATGGTTGTGGCATGAACAACCTACATTAGAGTATATGAGTGGACGTTACTGGTTGTGCATGAACAACCTACATTAGAGTATATGAGTGGACGTTACTGGTTGTGCTTTTAACAACCATTGGAGTTTAGTCCTTTCACGTGTCAGTCTCTGCCAACGCTTGCTTCATGAGGGTAAGAAGTGTCGAGACACATTCTATACAATTGTTTACTGTTCATAGGGTGTGTATACTTACCTTATTGTTCTTTTATATATAGGAGCACCACACTGGTCATTTAAGTTGTTATCACCCTATGTTCGGACATCCGAGGAAGAGGGGAGAATCACAGGTAGAACCTGGGACACTTGTTGAGTCATTTTTTAGTCTGCCTGTTAAACTGTCTGTCTGCTAAAGTGACCTTTTGTTTGCAGGACTTCAATCGGATCTCAGTGGGCTCTCGAGGTGCTGGATGTACGCTGACCCTGCCTTGTTTCTCCTTCCCTTATCTCCCCTCTTCCCCCCATCCACTTATTCTGCTTTGACCTGGTTGGGCGGACTAGTGGTGGAGGGACGTGGGGAATAGTCTTCTGTTCCTGCTTCCTGGCCCCGCAGAGACCTCAGGTGAGCCTGACATAACCTGGAAGCAGAGCAGGCAGGAAGGCGGGCAGACAGGCGGGGCTGTAGCGGTGGGGAAGTGACCTACCTGAGGGTCAGGGGTCACTGACTCCGCCGCGCAGCGGTCGCCATAAGAGGAAGGGTCAGCTGGGAGGCGGGAGGGAATAACCAATCGGGGCGGGCCGCACGGGAAGCAGCGGCGGGAAAACAGCGCGAAGGCAGCGAGCGCTGGCCGGGGCAGTTCGCTAGGCGTACGGGGCACAGCAGGGGAAGCAAGGGGGCGAACTGGCACATGGGGTACAAAAGAGAGGGGGAGATACAGGCACACGGGGTACAGTGGAAATGAACCAATGGGGCGAACCTGGCACACGGGGTACAAAAGAGAGAGGGAGATACAGGCACACGGGGTACAGTGGAAATGAACCAATGGGGCGAACCTGGCACACGGGGTACAAAAGAGAGAGGGAGATACAGGCACACGGGGTACAGTGGAAATGAGACAATGGGGCGAACCTGGCACACGGGGTACAGAAGAGAGAAGGGGTCTCAAGGCAGGCGGCGAGTGGTCGGAGCGCTAACCTGGAAGCAGAGCAGGCAGGAAGGCGGGCAGACAGGCGAAGCTGTAGCGGTGGGGAAGTGACCTACCCGAGGGTCAAGGGTCACTGACTCCGCCGCACAGCGGTCGCCCTAAGAGGGAGGGAGGGGAGGAGGGGTCAGCTGGGAGGCGGGAGGGAATAACCAATCAGGGCGGGGGGGCGGGGCCGCACGGGAAGCAGCAGCGGGAAAACGGCACGAAGGCAGCGAGCGCTGGCCGGGGCAGTCCGCTAGGCGTACGGGGCACAGCAGGGGAAGCAAGGGGGCGAACTGGCACACGGGGTACAAAAGAGAGGGGGAGATACAGGCACACGGGGTACAGTGGATATGAACCAATGGGGCGAACCTGGCACACGGGGTACAAAAGAGAGAGGGAGATACAGGCACACGGGGTACAGTGGAAATGAGACAATGGGGCGAACCTGGCACACGGGGTACAGAAGAGAGAAGGGGTCTCAAGGCAGGCGGCGAGTGGTCGGAGCGCTAACCTGGAAGCAGAGCAGGCAGGAAGGCGGGCAGACAGGCGGAGCTGTAGCGGTGGAGAAGTGACCTACCCGAGGGTCAGGGGACAGTTCCAAGGGCAGCGGACAGTGCTTGTCACATGGACCTCCCAGCTGCCCCAAGCCCCCTCGGCCTGAATACCACCAAGCCTGACTCTCCCTTGGAACAGTAGCATCATCGGGCACTTTCCACTTGAGTCTCCTTGGCTCTGCCTACAAGCTGATTGTATTCACCTCCGGCGATCCGCAGTCCCATCAGATGGAAGGCTGGCAAGCTGTCAAAGTGCTCCCTGGAGGGACGATCTCCGCATTATGTACAACGCTGATGGACTTTAAATTCACAGATAAGGCGTAAAAATGCAGGAGGTCGTAAAGCACTTTCCAGATTGCGCCCCCTGTCTAAGGAAGGTTCCTTCCTGAGCTTCTCAAAAGAGACGCCTTTTCCGAGGAGCCCCCGGTGCTCAGACAGCGAGGGGTGATTTGTGGGGCTGAATGTGCCACATCAGGGCTTTGGTAGCCATGTGAAAGCTCTCTGAGGGGGGCTGCAGCAGCATTAGGGGCTGATTATGCGAAAGAGGCGCTAAATGAGCACATTACCTGCTCCATTAGCACTTTATTAACACAGATATGTAAAACCTCAAAGTGCTAATAGGTTTTGTGCCAGGGTCAAGACGCTTTCCAGAATGTTCTACCAGCCGTCCTTGTCGTAATGGAAGCATGTGGCCCTCTTGTGGGGCAACAAACACAGGCTGCGGGGTCGCCCACTCACCAACCCAGTGGCCAAAGGTTGGGGGTACCTAACCTGTGGGTGCTCTTTCCCCCGCCCACAGAATGTTGCATTAGGACCGAAGCTGTGCTGCAGCGGTCACTTCCGGTTCACCTGCAGGCAGGGCCTTGGAATGAGAAGTGAGGTCCAAGGTGGGTGGCATCACGTCGGGGCATATCAAGGTGGGGAAGGTGGGGGTTTAAGGTCAGGAGGCCCTGCCTTTGACCTTTCACTCTCACCCTCTAGCCTGAGCATGACGAAGCTAGCTAAGCAATAAGTACTTCCGGGGCGTGGACAACAACAGGGAAGAGGAGCCAATCATAGGAGGAGAGCATGTTGCAGAGTGTACAAATATGTCCTGGGAGTAAAGGGTAGACGACAGATCAGCACCTGGCGCCCCCTAGTGGAGCTGTTAGCAGACTGGTCATATATAAAGACGCAGCTTTGTATTTTAAAATCTACAGATATGTTGCAGCAGGTGTGCGTCCCCTCCAAAAGCACTGGGCCCGGGTAAGATTGACGCCTCTGCCCACCAAACACTCAAAGTGATGGAGGAATGCTTGCACAGCCACTGGCCACCACCAATGGTCTTTGGTAGTAACCACAGCAATGATAATATTGAGGAACTGATTGCGATTTTCCTTCTGTGTTTTTCCCTCAAGGGTGGGGCTCTGTGTATTTGTATAGCGCACATCTCACTCAGGAGGGTTTCCTGGCGCTGATCCAGGAGCTGTATGGACCAAGCCAGGGACGGGGCGAGATGGAGAGTCGGGTCTTCAGTTTCTTGCAGATTTCAAGAACCGAGGAGGCGGCTCTGATGTGCACGAGCCGGTCGCTCTGATGTGCACGAGCCGGTCGCTCTAATGTGCACAAACCGGTCACTCTGATGTACACGAGCCGGTCGCTCTGATGTGCACGAGCCGGTCACTCTGATGTACACGAGCCGGTCGCTCTGATGTGCACGAGCCGGTCGCTCTGATGTGCACGAGCCGGTCGCTCTGATGTACACGAGCCGGTCGCACTGATGTGCGCGAACCGGTCGCTCTGATGTACACGAGCCGGTCGCACTGATGTGCGCGAACTGGTCGCTCTGATGTACACGAGCCGGTCGCTCTGATGTACACGAGCCGGTCGCTCTGATGTGCACGAGCCGGTCGCTCTGATGTGCACGAGCCCTCGTCCCAGGTTTTAGGACTAGAGAAGGAGAAGGCACGACCACTGGCTTGAGTTCTCCGTATGCGGGGGTGCGAGGTTGAGTCCGGCTGAGCAGAGGTGTCTGGTAGGTTTGAGGACGTTTATGCAGTTGTTGAGGTATGTGGGGCCAATGTTGTGTAAGACTTTGCATGCGTGACCGAGGAGTTTGAAGATCACGGCATCAGCATGACCGGCGGCCTTTTCTTCTGACCTGGCTGCAGGGCGGGCATTGCCCGAGGGTGGGCGGCCGGGTCTGGGACTTCCATCAGGTCAGGCTGCTGCCCAGCATCGCCTTGGAGCAATGGGCATGCAGGTGGTCTCCTGTGGGGTTGGACAGAACGGAGTGGCAATATTCGTTTTTAGGTTGTGGGAACGGCCACCAGATGACACTTTGCTGCCAGTGTATGTGGCGGGAGTTGTTGAATCAATATTGTTTTGTTTAATTATTGTGTCCCAAATAAAGTCTCTTTGATGGACCAACCGTGAGTACAATGCAAGCCTGTCGATGATTTGGGAGAGGGCTCCCTGGGGCCATTCCTGGCCTAAGATACGAGTTTGTGTCTTCAGTGACGTGTTCTATAAGGACGAAGAACCAGCACTCTGAAGCAGCTGTAACAAACTAACCTTTTCACACTGGGTCACCCGGGGTTCCTGATGGCCTCTCACCCCAGGGCTGCTGTGGAATGAGCCTCGAACACCCGGGGTTCCTGATGGCCTCTCACACCAGGGCTGCTGTGGAATGAGCCTCGAACACCCTGGGTTACCTGATGAGCCTCTCAACCCAGGGCTGCTGTGGAATGTGCCTCGAACACCCGGGGTTCCTGATGGCCTCTCACCCCAGGGCTGCTGTGGAATGAGCCTCGAACACCCGGGGTTCCTGATGGCCTCTCACCCCAGGGCTGCTGTGGAATGAGCCTCGAACACCCGGGTTTACCTGATGAGCCTCTCACCCCAGGGCTGCTGTTGAATGAGCCTAGAACACCCGGGGTTCCTGATGGCCTCTCACCTCAGAACTGCTGTGGACTGAGCCTCGAACACCCGGGGTTCCTGATGGCCTCTCACCCCAGGGCTGCTGTGGAATGAGCCTCGAACACCCGGGGTTCCTGATGGCCTCTCACCCCAGGGCTGCTGTGGAATGAGCCTCGCACACCTGGGGTTCCTGATGGCCTCTCACCTCAGGGCTGCTGTGGAATGAGCCTTGAACACCCGGGGTCTCCTGATGGCCTCGCATCCCAGGGCTGCTTGGAATGAGCCTCACACACCTGGAGTCTCCTGATGGCCTCTCATCCCAGGGCTGCTGTGGAATGAGCCTCAAACACCTCGGGTGGACTGATGGGCCCACATTTCAGGGCTGCTGTGGAATGAGCCTCGCACTCCTGGGGTCTACTGTTGACCTCACATCCCAGGGCTGCTGTGGAATGAGCCTCGCACACCTCGGGTGTCCTGATGGGCCCACATCCCGGGCTGCTGTGGAATGAGCCTCGAACATCTCGGGTGTCCTGATGGGCCCACATTCCAGGGCTGCTGTGGAATGAGCTTCACACACCTGAGGTTTCCTTCTGGCCCCACATCCCAGGGCTGCTCTGGAATGAGCCTCGTACACCTGGGGTCTCCTGATGGCCCCATATCCCAGGGCTGCTGTGGAATGAGCCTCGCACACCTGGGTTCCTGATGGCCTCGCATCCCAGGGCTGCATCGGAATGCGCCTCGAACACCTGGGGTGTCCTGATGGCCCCACATCCCGCGGCTGCTGCAGAATGAGCCTCGCACACCTGAGGTTTCCTGATGGCCCCACATCCCAGGGCTGCTGTGGAATGCGCCTCCCACACCTGGGGTCTCCTGATGGCCCCACATCCCAGGGCTGCTGTGGAATGCGCCTCGAACACCTGGGGTGTCCTGTGGCCCCACATCCCGGGCTGCTGTAGAAAGGGCCCCACATCTTCAGCTACTCACAGGAGAGAGCTTTAGGCTGTGCAGTGCACGGCGTAAGACCAAGCTCTACCTGCCCGGGGGGAAGGGGGCATCCAGTAGGGCTGTAGGGAGGGGTACAGGAGGTCCGAGCTGTAAGCATATGAATAACTGGAACTGACACCACAGGTGATTTAGGGCATTCTCACAAAGTTCACCCGAAACCAACTCGACTCAGCCATTCACAGTCAAAGGTGACACCATCTGCCTGTCTGTCTGTTTCACCCTCTCTGCCCCTCCCTCTGTCTGACTCTCTTCAGCATGTGCAACAGGCAGCCAAAGGAACCTTCCTGGAACTGGACGGAGCCTGTGGTTTGCTGCACCCACAGACTCCGCAGCAGGGGTTTTCACCCATTGTCACTTCTTGTGTTTGGAGCCTGTGATCTGTGGCACACACTGTGAGAAGTTGGCCTGATATATGCTGTCCACTAATTATAGTTGGCACCCTGTATCAGTCCAAACAATCCCTTATGGTGATTGGTTAAAGACAACCTTTATTGAAAGCTATCCTAGTGGTAGCTGTGGAGAGCAGCCTTCAGGCTAAGTCTTGAAGGAGTGTAAAGCAGCTTGTTTTACCAGACTATAATGAATGAATGAATGAATGAAATTACATTTGTATAGCGCATAGCTACCCGGAGGCCTCCTAGCGCTGGCGGACACGGAGGGCACAGAAGAGGAGAAATATCACTGAAATGCTGAAAGAAACAGGTGGGTTTTGAGCAGTTTACGGAAGATCGATAGGTTAGGTTCACATCGGAGCGTGTGCGGGAGAGTGTTACAGAGGTTGGAGGCATTAAAAGAGAAGGAGCGTCCGCCCCACCTAGATCTTCGAACTTTCAGGGGCGTGGCGAGGAAAGCGGCGCTAGAGCGCAGAGTCCTGGTAGGTTGATAGGGCACGACCAAGGATTGAATAATGTGAGGGCCGTATTTCCAGATAGCTTTGTGAGTTAGACACATGGCTTTAAACTGGATCCTGGCTCGGATAGGCAGCCAATGCAGATTTATTAAAGCAGGCTTAGCTGATTGTCTCCGGGGGATCTGTAATAGATGACGCGCTGCGCAGTTTTGGATCACTTGAAGCCTATGTAGGGTGGATTGAGGGCGCCCAGGTAGAGTGCGTTCCCGTAATCCAGGCGGGATAGGATCAGGGCTTGGGCCATGATTCTCCTGGCTTGAAAAGGGAGCAGGAGGAGAATCTTCCTGAGCATATGCAACAGTCCGAAACATGTGGCCGAGAGCTTAGTGGTCGGATGATTAAAACAGAGGGAGCTGTCGAGCCATATGCCGAGACTTTTGATTTGTTGCTTAGGAGTGGGCATAGGTCCAAGACAGGATGGCCAGGTAAATGAGGAGGAGGGTGATGGAGTTTTACCCAGGAACATAAGTTCGGTCTTCTCCCCATTTAGTTTGAGGTGAGAATGGCTCATCCATTGGGCTACTGCCTCCTGAATGATCAAATGAAAGGACAACCACACCAGGTTTATATTTAAAATATATGTATTTACGATAAAACACACCCCTCTAGTCTCTTTATGAGACTGGAGTTCGAAGTACTTAAGTTACAAGTTAGCTATCAACAGTAATAGCACAAATACACGTTTGGGCCCTAGGGGCACACCAAACCATATACCAATTAAGTGGTATAAGAACCACGACTGAACTAGACACAAGGCCTAGAGCCTGTAGAATCACTGGGACCCCAAGGTAATGACACAGGGGACCCACGGGGACTGTGTGCAGTGTGTAAACACAACCACGGGTTCCCGTTAGCTTCTATGGACAAGTTCACGGTTGGAAATTTAAAGATTAGGGACACTTAGAATCGAGTCAGGACCAAACCATTTTGGACTTAGGAAGTTCTAGGGCTAGCACCCACAAGAGCACCAGAGTACTTGTGTTACCTCACCCAGGGAAGCCGGGTGCATAGGTGTCTTTTGGTGTTGGGTCGCGTTGTCGATTTCAATGGAAGCTGGCGAAGAAGTGCTGCTGCCATGAAGAGGAGAAGTGTCCGAAGCGATCCAAGCCTGGATCTAGGATGGAAGGAACCTGAAATCAGAGGGGACAGAGTCTGGGTCACTTACCAGTGACCAAGGGCACGCTAGACCAATGCCCACAGATGTCGGGAGCTTCAGGTGAGTTGATGGGTGTCTTGACTCTTCAGCCACGAGGTCCAGGAGGCACTGATGATGACCAGGAGCTGGATTCCAGCTGTACCACAAAGTTTGCTGAGTGCTGCTATGTAGGCGACCAGATTGGACCCAACAAGCCTTGGCAATTGCAAATTACTTAAAAGCAGAGAAAGGACGTCAGTTCAGACCAGCAAGATCTGGGGGACTCACCCAGCGAAGGTACGTTGGGGCACATCTGAAGCAACCAGGAAAGCCCAATCAGAAGAGGAGTTGCCTTCGTGGGGACCTACTAGCCAATGGGCTAGCGATCGCGAAGGAGCCTCAAGCGGTCGCACTTGAAACTGGCCCACGGGTCACTCGTGAAGTGGGGGCCAGCAATCTTTGGTGCAGAAGGTGCTCGAGGCTGGGGCTACTTGGAGCCCAAAGCACAATTTCGAGGAAGACCAGGAAGATGCTGTTGCTGCAAAAGTTCACGGGGTCCAGGGGTCATGGTTCCACGTCACCCACGATAGCCACGGGCCTCAGCTTTGCTGTGGACTCAGGGTATCCTCGGGGAAGTCTGGAAATCTATGTCTGGTGATGCAAAAACTTCGGCGTCCGGCGGGAGCTTCAGCGATGCAGACAGGTCAGTTACTTTTTTGGTGCCTGCCAAGCAGGGGAGTCACTCCTTGACCCCAAGGGAGATTTCTTCAGTCTTCTAGTTAGGATAGAACGTCGAAGGTCCAGGATATATGTTGCAGAGTTTCGTCCAGGGTAATCTAAAGTCGCAAGGACTGGGTTCCCATACTTATACTAAGTTTGGGGGTTGGACATACTCTAGGGACCCACCTATGGGAGGGTTTGGAAAGAGGGTTGGTTACACCCATTTCCTTTGTCCAGTTTCACGCCAGAGCAGGGGCAGGTAGCCCCTGCAATCGGTTTGAACTGGACAATGCACAGGGACACCAAGTGTGCCCCCAGTGCAGGACTTCAAAGCACCAGAGAGTGCTCCCTCCCAGCCCCAATACACATCTGCCTGTCTGGGGAGGTGGTTACACCTCCCTGGGACAGGAAACCTATTGTCCAGGACTCCCCTGCCGGAGTTTCGTTCAGCGGCAGGAGGCCAGACCCGTGTCTGTGGCAGAGGCATCCATTTTGTGATGCCAGGGCTGTAGAAAGTCCTACCAGGTTAGACTAGTGTGAACATGTCTCTCCCTCTAGAAGGGTGGAATGCTACCCCCACCGCCAGAACTGGCGGGGGGGGGGGGGTATTCCAAAGCGTTTGAAACCAAACACGACATGTTTCCGTGCAGCCATCCCAAAGTTAGCATTTACCGCGAGGTTATAATGCACTTAAGAGTATATGGTCAGGCTGCACCACAAACAGCATCAGAGGAGGTACTCCGAACCCTGCAGAGGGGCTCTGCTCCTGCAGGGGCACCCTCTCACATAAAAACCAAGCACTCTGCCTTCAGGATTGTTAAGGCCTGCCATGGGAGTGACTTATAGGTTTTATATGTGGGTGCAAAGATATCGATATAGGTAGCCTATACCACTGTAAGGGGTGCAAGCACACCCTTACCCAAGCTGCAGTAGCAGACCTGTGGTGCCATTTTGGAGTGCTTCACAGGGGTGGCATAATACATGCTTCAACCCCTGGTAGGCATCTGAGGTACCTATGCCCTAGGTACATAGTATACCATATACTAGGGGTTTATAAAGCACTCCAGAATCCAATTAGATATGTACCTAATGTACATGCAAACCATTTTAGAGAGGAAGCAGCTAGGCTGGGGTCCTGATTATCAGGGCCACAGCCAGACTAAGGTCGAAAAACAGTGAAACACCAGCAAAAAGTGGGGGTACCCATGTGAAGCAGATCCTACTCTCCTACACACACAGACTCCGCAGCAGGGGCTTGGACCCACTCTCATTTCTCCTCGTGTTTAGAGCCTGTGATCTACGGCACAAACAGACTCCGCAGCAGATGCTTGATCCCACTCTCCTTTCTCCTCATGTTTGGAGTCTGTGACTGGCTGGGCACACACAGAGGTGTGGTGCAACAGCCAGGGCAGCTGACTTCGGAGCACAGGGCTCACGGTTCAATTCTCGGCTCCGGGGGCAGATCAGCTCAGCACCATGTGACTCTGGGCAATAGCTCACTTAATTTCCACGATGGCCCCCAGCGCCTTGAGACCCGTAAGTTCGTGCTTTACAAATACCGGATTTGCGATTTACTCCACAGCTTCACCCACTGTCCTTTCTGTAGGAGAGTAGGATCTGCTTCACATGGGTACCCCCACTTTTTGCTGGTGTTTCACAGTTTTTCGACTTTAGTCTGGCTGTGGCCCTGCTAATCAGGACCACAGCCTAGCTGCTTCCTCTCTAAAATGGTTTCCATGTACATTAGGTACTTATCTAATTGGATTCTGGAGTGCCTTATAAGCCCCTAGTATATGGTATACTATGTACCTAGGGCATAGGTACCTCAGAGGCCTACCAGGGGCTGCAGCATGTATTATGCCACCCCTGGAAAGCACTCCAAAATGACACCACAGGTCTGCTACTGCAACCTGGGTAAGGGTGTGCTTGCACCCCTTACTGTGGTATAGGCTACCTATATCACTACCTTATACAGACACATATAAACCTATAAGCCACTCCTATGGCAGGCCTTGACAATCCTAAAGGCAGAGTGCTTGGTTTCATGTGAGAGGGTGCCCAAGCATGAGCTGAGCCCCTCTGCAGCATTCGGAAATACTTCCTTATGCCTGTTCTGTGATACAGCCATACCATATACTCTTAAGTGCGTTATAACCTTGCGGTAAATGCCAACTTTGGAATGGCTGCATCAAAACATGTTGTGTTTGGTGTCATACGCTTTGGAATACTATCCCCCTGCCAGTTCTGGCGGTGGGGGTAGCATTCCACCCTTCTAGAGGGAGAGACATGTTCACACTGGCTAAACCCGGTTAAATCCTTTCAAAGCCCTGGCATCACAAAATGGATGCCACTGCCACAGACACGGGTCTGGCCTCCTGCTGCTGGGGAAAACTCCGGCAGGGGAGGCCTGGACAATAGGTTTCCTGTCACAGGGAGGTGTAACCACCTCCCCAGACAGGCTGATGTGTATTGGGGCAGGGTGGGTGCATTCAGTGAATGCCTTTGAGACACTGCCTGGGGCACACAAGGTGTCCCTGTGCATAGCCCGGTTCAAACTGGTTGCAGGGGCAGTCAGCCCCTGCTCTGGAGTGAAACTGGACAAAGGGGAAGGGGTTAACCACCCCCACCCCAGGCCCACCCATAGGTGGAGCCTTAGAGGTAGTCCATCCCCTAAACTTAGTATAAGTATAGGAACCCAGTCCCTAGGACTTTAGATTACCCTTGACGAACCTCTGAAACATATATCCTGGACCTTCAACTTTCTATCACGACTAGAAGATGGAAGAAATCTCCCTTGGGGTCAAGGAGTGACTCCCCTGCTTGGCAGGCACCAAAGAAGCAACTGACCGGTCTGCATTGCTGAAGCTCCCGCCGGACGCTGAAGTCCCTGCATCACCAGAGGTGGATTTCCAAACTTTCAGGAGGATACCCTGAGTCCACATCAAAGCTGAGGCCCATGGCTATCGTGGGTAATGTGGAACCGTGACCCCTGGACACCGTGAACTTTTGCAGCAACAACACCTTCCTGGTCATCCTCAAAGTTGTGCTTTGGGCTCCGAGTAGCCCCAGCCTGAAGCACCTCCTGCACCGAAGATTGTTGGTCTCCACTCCACGAGTGGGCCAGCTCTAAGTGCGACTGCTCGAGGTTCCTTCGCCATCACTGGCCCATTGGCTAGCAGGTCCCCACGAAGGCAACTCCACTTCTACTTGTGCTTTTCTGGTTGCTCCAGACTTGGCTTACTTACCCTTGCTGGGTGAGTCCATCAGACCTTGCTGGTCTGCATCGCAGTCCTTTCTCTGATTTCCTGAGACTTGCCATTGCCAAGGCTTGTTGGGTCCTTTCTCGTCGCCGACACCGCAGTACTCGACAGACTTCGTGGGGCAGCTTGAATCCGACTCATGGACTTCGTCGACGCCTCCTGGACCTCATGGCTGAAGAGTCAAGACACTCGACAACTCACCTGAAGCACCCGACATCTGTGGGCATTGGTCCATCCTGCCCTAGGTCACTGGCAAGTGACCCAGACTCTGTCCCCTCTGCTTTCAGGTTCCTTACATCCTAGATCCAGGCTTGGAGCTCTCCGGACACTTCTCCTCTTCTCGGCAGCAGCAGTTCTTTGCAGGCTTCCATTGGAATCGACGACGCGACCCGACAACAAAAGACACCTATGCACTCGGCTTCCCTGGGTGAGGTATCTCAAGTACTCCGGTACTCTTGAGGGTGCTAGCCCTAGAACTGTCTAAGTCCAAAAGGGTTTGGTCCTAGTTCGATTTGAAGTGTCCCTAATCTTTAAAATTCCAATCGCGACATTCCCCATTAAAAGTAATGGGAACCCGTGGTTGTGTTTCCACACTGCATACGGCTCTCGTGGGTCCCCGACGTCCCTACCTTGGGTGGTTCCTTGGGGTCCCAGCGATTCTAGAGGTGATAGGCACCTTGCCTATCTCAGTCGTGGTTCTTATACCACTATTTTAGGATAATGGTTTGGTACGCCCCTAGGGCCCAAACGTGTATTTGTGCTTTTACTGATGCTTGAACACTTGTAACTGAAGTACTTCGAACTCCAGTCTCATAAAGAGACTAGAGGGGTGTGATTTATCTTAAATACATATATTTTGAATACATACCTGGTGTGGTTGTCTTTTGATCATACAAGAGATTATAGACTGGTAAAACAAGCCACTTTACATTCCTTCAAGACTTAGCCTGAAGGCTGCTCTCCATAGCTACCACTAGGATAGCTTTCACATAAGGTTGTCTTTAAGCTATCACCATAAGGGGTTGTTTGGACTGATACAAGGTGCCCACTAGAACTAGTGGACAGCATATATCAGGCCACCTTCTCACATTGGTGTGCAGCGTGTGGGATTCCAGCTTGCTATTGTTTTACCAGATAATCTCAATTAAATTGATCAACTGAAAACCACTAAAGGTACCTGAGGTACATGTAATATCGAGTTTAGGTAAAGTAAGTTCTACTGAAGTTAGAGTTGTGTGTCAAGGAATAGCACACCCTTTCTACAACTCAAGAGAGTTTAGTAGGCCATACTAGTGTAGGTAGTGCAATACACCACACCACATTAGTAATGTCTAACCAGCCAGGAACCTCTGATTCCCTACCAGGGACCAGTGAGCTCCTTCCCTATAAATATGAGGATCTCTAATTTGCTAGACTTAGGGCCTTATGCACCATTAGGAAGCTGAAGACAGGCAAAAGTCCATCCACCCAGCATCTCATAGAGATACTTAAACTGGATGACATCACAAGTCCTAGTGGGCCTGTAGATGGAGACAGTGTGGGTGGGACAGCACTTGAGACTGGGTCCAGGGGTGGAAACTCCCCTGACCCTAACTCTGATGCTGACCAGACTGGTGACAATGACCAGACTCTGGTGGAGACAGACCATCAGGATGAGGATGAGGACAATAATGCTCCTTACTTCATTCCTCCTGGTAGGCCTGAACACAGGGCTAGAAGGGATAGATCTCTGTCAAGGGGATCTATTCAGTCTAACTCTTCAATTGGAACCTCTGTTTCTTCTCACAGAGGGAGGGAAACCTCCCAGGAGAGGAGAGAGAGACTGCTGAAGTATGAACAAGACATGTTCAACCTCAGAAAGCAGCAGATGGCCTTAGATAGGGAAGCCCTGGAGCTCTACAGAGCTAGTAAAAAGGAGGGACTAGAGTCCCTTGGTGGCAGCAATTTCCCTAGAGCTAGGGAGAGGTCTTATGACCATAGAAAACTAAGTAAGATTGTCCCTCCCTACCAGAGTGGGGATGACATCCACAAATGGATAACTGCCTTGGAGAGGGCCTGTAAAGTACAGAAGGTCCCTCAAGGTCAGTGGGCAGCAATCTTATGGCTCTCCTTTGCAGACAAAGGTAGAGACAAGATCCTCACTGTAAGAGACGAGGATGCTGGTGATTACAAAGTCTTGAAAAGTGCTCTGATAGATGGGTTTGGCCTAACCACTGAACAATACAGGTTAACGTCCAGAGATACCCAAAAGGCACAGAATCAGGACTGGGGTGACTTTGTTGACTGTGCTGCTAAGGCTCTGGAAGGTTGGTTATTGGGCAGGAAAGTGTGTGACTTCAAAGGATTGTATAATCTGATAATGAGGGAGCAGATTCTTAATAACTGTCAAAATCAGCTTTTGCACCAGTACCTGGTAGACTCTGAACTGACCTCTCCCCAAGAATTGGGAAAGAAGGCAGACAAATGGGTCAGAACCAGGGTGAGGCAGAAAGTACAGAACCAAGGTGGTGACGCTAAGAAGCAAGATTCTAAAAACTCTGATAAGGGTGGGGAGAAGGGTAAAGACCAGAAGTCTTCACAAGGCCCCCAAAAATCTTCTTCAGGGGGTGCTTCCCAGTCAGGAAAGGGAAAAGGCCAAAAGAAGCCCTGGTGCAAAATCTGTAAGCAGAAAACTCACTGGACTAGTGACTGCACCAAGGCTAAAGAAAATACTCCAACCACCACCAATGTCACTAAGGCACCTGTTCCCCCTAGTACAGTTACAATTGGTGGTGGGAATACACAGACTAAGGGTGTAGTAGGGTTGACCCTGGTTTCTGAGATGGACTCTGGCCTAGTCAGAGTACCAAATCAGGCTGTGCTTGTCAGTGATGGGGGCATGGATATGTCCCCCTTTGTGAGCCACAGTAACCTGGGCAAACACAGACAGCAGCCTTTAATTAATGGAGTACCAGCTTGGGCATTCAGGGACACAGGAACAGATTATACTTGGTGAAATGTACCAAGTGACCAATGCTAGCAATGTCAGAACAGACCATTCTCTGGTAGTTGTTAACTTCTCCTGGGGAGGGGTAACTGGCCTTAAGAAGGTTGTGGTAAGTGCAGACCTACCAATACAATGCTTGCTTGGCAATGATCTCGAAACTTCAGCTTGGGCT
This sequence comes from Triturus cristatus, assembly GCF_964204655.1. Taxonomy (NCBI): domain Eukaryota; kingdom Metazoa; phylum Chordata; class Amphibia; order Caudata; family Salamandridae; genus Triturus; species Triturus cristatus. The sequence goes on from NC_140594.1 coordinate 1,155,408,777, forward strand.
GAAGTGGAACTCAGGACTCATGCAGAAATGTTAAGGTTCCCTGCACATGTCTTTGCTGTGACTAGGTCACAGTCTAAAATGTCAAAAACTGGACAGGCCCTGGATTCTGGAATGATGAACCAGGTGCCTCACAAGAGGAGGAGCAGTAGGGTTAAGGCAGAGCCTTCCCCCCTGTCTCAGAATACTGATCCGTCTCCTCAGGGAGATGATCTTGAGCCTTCAGAAGGAACTGTCCCAGAGGAGCTTGAACCTGACCAGGTTGAGTTCTTGGGGACACGAGGCCCTTCCAGGTCTGATCTGAGCCAGGAGCAGAAAACCTGCCCCTCTCTTGAAACCCTCAGACAGCAAGCTGCTGATGAGGCTGCTGGGAATGCTAGTGGCACCCATAAAGTTTATTGGGATGATGGACTCCTATACTCAGAGAGTAGAGACCCCAAGCCTGGTGCATCCAGGAGGTTGGTTATACCTCTGAAGTTTAGGGGTTTCCTATTGACACTAGCCCATGATATTCCCCTAGCAGGACACATAGGCCAGAACAAGACTTGGGACAGAATTGTTCCTCACTTTCACTGGCCACACATGTCTGAAGACACAAAGGAGTTTTGCCGCTCCTGTGTAACCTGCCAAGCCAGTGGCAAAGCAGGTGGTACTACAAAGGCTCCCCGATACCACTACCGGTGGTGGGGGTTCCCTTTGAGAGTGTTGGGATTGACATAGTTGGTTCCATGGATCCTCAAACTGCATCTGGGCACAGGTTTATACTGGTAGTAGTGGATCATGCCACCAGGTATCCAGAGGCAATGCCCCAAAGGACCACTACAGCACCTGTAGTGGCAAGAGCTCTCTTGAGTGTGTTCTCAAGAGTAGGCTTTCCTAAGGAGGTAGTATCTGACAGAGATGCAAACTTTATGTCAAGTTACTTAACTGCTATGTGGAAGGAGTGTGGAGTGAATTGAAAATTCACCACACCCTATCACCCACAATGCAATGGTTTAGTTGAAAGGTTCAACAAAACCTTAAAGGGCATGATTAAAGGACTCCCAGAGAAGCTTAGGCAAAAATGGGACCTTCTCTTGCCCTGCCTTTTATTTGCATTCAGGGAGGTGCCTCAGAAGGGGGTTGGCTACAGCCCTTTTGAACTTCTGTTTGATCACCCTGTCAGGGGTCCATTGTGTTTGGTGAAGGAAGGATGGGAGTTACCTCTCAAGCCCATAAAGCAAGACATAGTGGACTATGTAATTGGTCTCCGCTCCAGGATGGCTGAGTATATGAAAAAGGCAAACATAAACCTTGAGGCTAGCCAGGAACAGCAAAAAGCCTGGCATGACCAAAAGGCTGTACTGACTGTTTATCAGCCAGGACAGAAAGTGTGGGTGTTGGAGCCTGTGGCCCCAGCAGCTCTCCAGGACAAGTGGAGCGGACCCCACACTATTGTTGAACAGAAAGGGGAGGTCACCTACTTGGTAGACCTTGGAACCCCTAGGAGTCCCCATAGGGTTCTCCATGTCAACAGGCTGAAGCCATATGTGGACAGGGCTGATATGGGCTTGCTCATGGCAACTGATGAGGGACAGGAGGAAGAGAGAGACCCGCTCCCTGACCTCCTCTCACAGAACCCTGATGATGGGTCAGTTGATGTTGTAGCCTTGGCAGGCAGCCTCACTGCCAAGCAGCAAACTGATTGCAGACATGTTCTCGATCAGTACAGGCATATGTTTTCACTGACTTCAAGTCAGACTACCTGGTGCACTCATGAAGTGGACACTGGGGACAGTCTGCCTATTAAAAATAAGATTTATAGGCATCCTGACCATGTCAGGGACTGTATCAGGACAGAAGTCCAGAAAATGTTGGATCGGGGTGTGATTGAGCCCTCAGATAACCCTTGGGCTAGTCCAGTGGTCCTTGCACCAAAACCTCACACCAGTGGTGGAAAAAGAGAGATGAGGTTTTTTGTGGACTACAGAGGCCTCAATGCAGTCACCAGGACTGATGCCCATCCAATACCAAGGGCAGATGAGCTTATAGATACTTTGTCCTCAGCCAATATCTTAGCACGTTTGACCTGACAGCTGGCTACTGGCAGATCAGACTAGCTGATGATGCAAAGCAAAAAACAGCATTTTCTACCCCTAGTGGGCATTATCAATTTGTGGTAATGCCTTTTGGTTTGAAGAATGCACCTGCCACTTTCCAAAGGTTGGTGAATACAGTTCTCACAGGCCTGGAAAGCTTTGGTGCAGCATGTCTAGATGATATTGCTGTCTTTAGCTCCACCTGGGAGGATCACATGGTCCACCTAAGGAATGTTTTGGAGGCCCTGCAAAAAGCAGGCCTAACTATCAAGGCTACTAAGTGCCAGATAGGGCAGAGTCAGGTTGTGTACCTGGGCCACCTTGTAGGTGGAGGTCAGGTTCAACCATTGCAGAGCAAAATCCAGACCATAATGGACTGGATTACTCCAACTACCCAGACTCAGGTGAGAGCCTTCTTAGGCCTGACTGGGTACTATGGGAGATTTGTCAAAGGGTATGGATCAATAGTGACACCCTTGAATGACTTAACTTCTAAGAAAATGCCCAAAAAGGTTCAGTGGACAGCTAGCTGCGAAAAGGCATTTGATGACCTAAAGCAACCCATGTGCACTGCTCCCATTCTACAGAGTCCTGATTACTCCAAGAAGTTCATTGTTCAAACAGATGCATCTGAATTGGGGGTAGGGGCTGTACTCTCACAATTGAATGATGAAGGTCAGGATCAGCCAGTAGCTTTCATAAGCAGAGGGCTGACCCCTAGAGAGAAATGTTGGTTAGCCATTGAGAGGGAGGCCTTTGCTGAGGTTTGGGCTCTGAAGAAGTGGAGGCCATACTTGTTTGGTACTCACTTCCTTGTTCAGACAGACCATAAGTCCCTCTTATGGCTAAAACAGATGAAGGGTGAAAATCCCAAACTGCTTAGGTGGTCAATTTCCCTACAGGGGATGGACTTTACAGTGGAACATAGACCTGGGAGTAACCATGCCAATGCAGATGGACTCTCTAGGTATTTCCACTTAGAACATGAAGACTCAACTGGTCAAGGTTAGTTTAATGTCCCTGCGTTTGGGGGGGTTGTGTAGGAGAGTAGGATCTGCTTCACATGGGTACCCCCAGTTTTTGCTGATGTTTCACTGTTTTTCGGCCTTAGTCTGGCTGTGGCCCTGCTAATCAGGACCCCAGTCTAGCTGCTTCCTCTCTAAAATGGTTTCCATGTACATTAGGTACATATGTAATTAGATTCTGGAGTGCCTTATAAGCCCCTAGTATATGGTATACTATGTACCTAGGGCATAGGTACCTCAGAGGCCTACCAGGGGCTGCAGCATGTATTATGCCACCCCTGGGAAGCACTCCAAAATGACACCACAGGTCTGCTACTGCAACCTGGGTAAGGGTGTGCTTGCACTCCTTACTGTGGTATAGGCTACCTATATCACTACCTTATACAGACACATATAAACCTATAAGCCACTCCTATGGCAGGCCTTGACAATCCTGAAGGCAGAGTGCTTGGTTTCATGTGAGAGGGTGCCCAAGCATGAGCTGAGCCCCTCTGCAGCATTCGGAAATACTTCCTTATGCCTGTTCTGTGATACAGGACGAAGGTGTCCTGAAGAACACCCTGTTTCTTCTTAAGTTGTTCGTGTCTCTTTTCATTTGATTCCCAATTAGCGTGCAAGACCTGAAATGGTGCGCCGTTCCTACGCACCAGAGCATAATACATTTGAAAGTAGTGGCCAACGTTTTAGTGGGTCACAATCAGGTTGCACAGCTGTATACGCATGAGTACCTCAAAGTAGTACACATCCACCAAAGTAATCAATTGTTTATCCATTTTATTTTCTCCTTCTTTTTCATTATTTATCCTTGTTTTTCATCACATCAAAGGATGTAAAAATTCGTTAATAGGACTTTTAGCGTCTTAATGTTCTGAGTATTGCCCATCCAGGCCTATACATGAACATGTTCAGAATTTCCAAATCCTCCACTCAGTTCGATACACATCTTACTCAATGCATTTCGGTTTGAAAAAACCTTCATCAGGAGTATCTACAAGTTAAAAATACGTGTATCAGTCACATTGCATTTACAACCCCCGTAATATCAAAATATTATTTGCCTGCGTTCCCGTGCTTAATTTATCCCATGCGGTTTCTACTGAAAGTGCCTATAAAACCAAGTCCCATCACCCTAATCATATAACCCTTCTCAACTGCGAGCTCCAAATCATACCATGTAACCCTAAAACGTGAACTCTACATCCTGATTTTAACAAAACTAATGCGCCCTGAATCAACAAAACCCCTGACATTCTAACCTCTTAACCCCTATCAACCTCTAGTCACTTCTGTCCTACTTACCTACCCCCCCGAGAGTACTAAACCACTTTCCGTCACCGGTTCAACATCATGCCAGTTCCCCATGCATACCTGATGTGAAACGTGTTGCGCTTTGCTTTCCTCAAACGCACTGATTGTTTCGTAATTTGCAACCGCGCTAAATCTCTCAGACTTTAAATACATGTTACTCGCTCCACCTCTGCGGTCATTGACGTAAAACATCACGTGTATTCTCACCAGCTGCTCCTCCCAATCTGTGTAACCCGTTTGAATATTGACTACATTAACCACAACCCTTTGCAAATGCAACCTTAAAATCAAACACCTTTTGTTATGTAAATGAAAATATAATCAACATAGACATGTATTTATATGTCAAATAAACATTAAAAATCCATTGTTGGTGTCTTTTCCGTAATCCAAGCGAGGTGAGCTTCCTTTGACGTGAAGCATGCTGTTTGCTTTACCTTCTCAATTTTTATCCTTGTGTTGGGGTGCTAACAGGTGATGAAACGGCATATTATAACGACAAGACGAAGGTGTCCTGAAGCACACCATGTTTCTTCTTAAGTTGTTCGTGTCTCTTTTCATTTGATTCCCAATTAGCGTGCAAGACCTGAAATGGTGCGCCGTTCCTACGCACCAGAGCATAATACATTTGAAAGTAGTGGCCAACGTTTTAGTGGGTCACAATCAGGTTGCACAGCTGTATACGCATTAGTACCTCAAAGTAGTACACATCCACCAAAGTAATCAATTGTTTATCCATTTTATTTTCTCCTTCTTTTTTATTATTTATCCTTGTTTTTCATCACATCAAAGGATGCAAAAATTTGTTAATATGACTTTTAGCGTATTGTATAGGCCTGGATGGGCAATACTCAGAACATTAATACGCTAAAAGTCATATTAACAAATTTTTAGAACATGTCTCTCCCTCTAGAAGGGTGGGAACCTTTCTCATGCATACACATACCCATTGGCACATTTGGGACTTTGTTGACAGCAGTTAGATTTAGATCAGTATTTACTGAGTGGTTACGTTATGGTCATAAAACTTTTTTGACTCACAGTTTTTCTTTTTGTATACATCACAAAATGGATGCCACTGCCACAGACACGGGTCTGGCCTCCTGCTGCTGGGGGCAACTCCGGCAGGGGAGGCCTGGACAATAGGTTTCCTGTCAGAGGGAGGTGTAACCACCTCCCCAGACAGGCTGATGTGTATTGGGGCAGGGTGGGTGCATTCAGTGAATGCTTTTGAGACACTGCCTGGGGCACACAAGGTGTCCCTGTGCATAGCCCGGTTCAAACTGGTTGCAGGGGCACTCAGCCCCTGCTCTGGCATGAAACTGAACAAAGGGGAAGGGGTGTAACCATCCCCACCCCAGGCCCACCCATAGGTGGAGCCTTAGAGGTAGTCCATCCCCTAAACTTAGTATAAGAATAGAAACCCAGTCGCTAGGACTTTAGATTACCCTGGACGAACCTCTGAAACATATATCCTGGACCTTCGACTTTCTATCACGACTAGAAGATGGAAGAAATCTCCCTTGGGGTCAAGGAGTGACTCCCCTGCTTGGAAGGCACCAAAGAAGCAACTGACTGGTCTGCATTGCTGAAGCTCCCGCCGGATGCCGAAGACTCTGCATCACCAGAGGTGGATTTCCAGACTTCCCCGATCCTACCCTGAGTCCACAGCAAAGCTGAGGCCCGTGGCTATCGTGGGTAACGTGTAACCATGACCCCTGGACAGTGTGAACTTTTGCAGTAACAACACCTTCCTGGTCATCCTCGAAGTTGTGCTTTGGGCTCCAAGTAGCCCCAGCCTTGAGCACCTCCTGCACCGAAGATTGTTAGCCTCCACTCTACGAGTGACCCGTGGGCCAGCTCCAAGTGCGACCACTCGAGGCTCCTTCGCGATCACTAGCCCGTTGGCTAGCAGGTCACCACGAAGGCAACTCCACTTCTACTTGTGCTTTTCTGGTTGCTCCAGACCTGCGGTTACTTACCCTTGCTGGGTGAGTCCATCAGACCTTGCTGGTCTGCACCGCAGTCCTATCTCTGATTTCCTGAGACTTGCCGTTGCCAAGGCTTGTTGGGTCCTTTCTGGTCGCCGACACCGCAGTACTCGACAGACTTTGTGGGACAGCTCGAATCCGGCTCATGGACTTTGTCGACACCTCCTGGACCTCGTGGCTGAAGAGTCAAGACACTCGACAACTCACCTGAAGCACCCGACATCTGTGGGCATTGGTCCATCCTGCCCTAGGTCACTGGCAAGTGACCCAGACTCTGTCCCCTCTGCTTTCAGGTTCCTTACATAGTAGATCCAGGCTTGGATCTCTCTGGACACTTCTCCTCTTCTCGGCAGCAGCAGTTCTTTGCAGGCTTCCATTGGAATCGATGACGTGACCCGACACCAAAAGACACCTATGCACCCGGCTTCCCTGGGTGAGGTAACTCAAGTACTCCGGTACTCTCGAGGGTGCTAGCCCTAGAACTGACTAAGTCCAAAAGGGTTTGGTCCTAGTTCGATTTGAAGTGTCCCTAATCTTTAAAGTTCCAACATCGACATTCTCCTTAGAAAGTAATAGGAACCCGCAGTTGTGTTTCCACACAGCATACGGCTCCCGTGGGTCCCCGTCGTCCCTACCTTGGGTGGTTCCTTGGGGTCCCAGCGATTCTAGAGGTGATAGGCACCTTGCCTATCTCAGTCGTGGTTCGAATACCACTATTTTAGTATATGGTTTGGTACGCCCCTAGGGCCCAAACGTGTATTTGTGCTTTTACTGATGCTTAAACACTTGTAACTGAAGTACTTCGAATTCCAGTCTCATAAAGAGACTAGAGGGGTGTGATTTATCTTAAATACATATATTTTGAATATATACCTGGTGTGGTTGTCTTTTCATTTGATCATTCAAGAGATTATAGACTGGTAAAACAAGCTGCTTTACATTCCTTCAAGACTTAGCCTGAAGGCTGCTCTCCATAGCTACCACAAGGATAGCTTTCACATAACCTATCTTTAACCTATCACCATAAGGGGTTGTTTGGACTGATACAATGTGCCCACTAGAACTAGTGGACAGCATATATCAGGCCACCTTCTCACACGTTCCCCTCGTGTTTGGAGCCTGTGACCTGCGGCACACACAGACTCCGCAGCAGGGGCTTGGGCCCACTCTCCTTTCTCCTCGAGGGTGGAGCCTGTGACCTGCGGCACACACAGACTCCTCAGCAGGCGCTTTAACCACTGTCCTTTCTCCTTGTGTTTGAAGCCTGTGATCTGCAGCACACACAGACTCCTCAGCAGGCCCTTTACCCACTGTCCTTTCTCCTCGTGTTTGAAGCCTGTGATCTGCGGCACACACAGACTCCGCAGCAGGCGCCTTACCCATTGTCCTTTGTCCTCGTGTTTGGAGCCTGTAACCTGCAGGTGTCACAGTTGTGGTGTTTACTTAACTCAGTACTATACACTGCGGTGTTCTCACTTCCTGACACAACACACAGACACCTCACGATATGTGTCCACCGAGAGAGTCGAAGGCATAGTTATTGTCCTAAGAACAGCCGCCCTCAAGGTCTGCGCCCCATCACTGACTGTCTTCTTAATGGCTGGAAGAACAGAGGGTGACGTCAGAGCCAGGCACATCCTGCTACAGTCACTTCACTGGTTCATCTGTGAGAGGACCCCTGCTTTAGAGGGGCCCGTGCAGTGTAAGGACCACTGGTGAATCCAGTCTGGTGCATTGCCAGGGTCACTGTGTGAGGGCCACAAGACACCTTGGGGCATATGTACAAGGAAAGTTTGCAGCGCCATGCTCTGCCATTTCCAAAACTCAGGGATGCGCTGTATTTACAACAATACGGTGCACCCCTGCGTTTCCCCTAGTGCTGGCACTAAAATTCGCTGCCTAGCACCAACGCAGACGCCCATGCACCATAGTGCAAGGGTGCCTGCATTGCAGGGAATGATTGCTTATGTGCAGGAAGTTCTCCCTTCTTGCACATAAACAATCAGTAGTAGCAATTTGCTACTTCTATGTGTGTTGCGTTCTTCAGCGCACAAAGAAGTAGCAAATCGCCATTATTCAATGATTGTTTTTGTGCATGAAGGGACCCCTTCCTGCACATAAACAATCATTCATGGCATTTCGTTCTTTCTATGTGTGCTGCAGAATGTAGCACACATACAAAAAGCACGTTACACCATTCTAATGCCTGCTTTTGCATTGCGTTAGTTTTTGGCACTGCCTCAGATTTACAGATCCTTGTTAATCTGGGGCAGCGTTAAAAAGCAATGAGTGTTGCGGTGGAGCGCCCATAGCAACACCAATCGCATGCCCCTTTCACGCAGATACCTGCATGAAAGGGTAACATATGTACAAAGTGGTGTTAAGCCATGTAAATTGACTTAACGCCGCTTTGTAGGAGCGTCAAAAAAAGTGACGTTCCGGCGGCACAATCCTCTTGTACATATACCCCCTTGTGTCCAGACCTCGCTATCCTTTCAAAGATACTTGGGGCATATTTACAAGGGGTTATCGCCAGCAGAATGTCACTAAGGATTAATGTCCTGATGGCGATAACCCCTGTGCCTCATTTACAAGATGGCGTTAAGTCACTTGGCTTACCGCCACCTTATAAATAAGGCCCTTATTAATGCAGCACTTAGCGTGAAAGATGCGAGCAAAGGATGTTGCAGTGGGTGTTCCACCCCAACACCCAGCGATTTTGACGCTGCTCCTTATTTACAAGCACAGCATAAATATGGGGCCGCGCTAAAAATAAGGCCACGGAAAACCTGGTCTTAAACAGGAGAAACGAGGAGAAATTATTCGCTGCTCCTTGTTTTTGCCGTTTTGTGCTGCGTTGTGCAGCACACATAGAAGGAGGAAATCGCCATTAGTGACTGTTCATGTGCAGGAAGGGACTCCTTCCTGCACATGAACAATCATTCCCTGCAACGCAGGTGCAAGGGTGCCTGTGTTGGCGCTAGGCAGCCAAATTTAGCGCCAGCACTATGGAAAATGCAGTGGTGTGCTTTATTATTGTAAATATGGCGCATCCGTGCATTTTCAGAATGTCGGAAGGCGAAGTTAGCAATTGTGGCGTAACACCGCTCTCTCCCTTGCTTCCTTGTGAGAGCCCCTTCAGGAGCATAACACAGACCCCCACAGCCCCTGTTGCACAGGGAGGGCCTCAAATCTTAAAGTGGTCCCATTCATCCGAAGGCCAATGAATAACTGTGAGATATGCAAGACTTAGGGCCCCTTGTCTCACTCTGCAAGGGGTCCCACAAGAGGAAGACATCCAGGGAGTGTCAGAGGATGGGTGCCTGAGGGAAGCGTGCAGTAGCAAGAGACTTCCAGAGAGTGTCACAGGATGGGTGCATGAGGGAAGTGTGCAGTGGGAAGAGACACACGGGGTGTGTCACACGATGGGTGCATGACAGAAGGGTGCAGTAGGAAGAGCCATTCGGGATATGTCACAGGATGGGTGCATGAGAGAAGGGTGCAGTGGAAAGGGACACACAGGATGTGTCACAGGATAAGTGCATGAGAGAAAGGTGCAGTAGCAAGAGGCATCCAGGGTGTGTCACAAGATGGGTGCATGAGGGAATGGTGCAGTGAGAAGAGACACCCTGTGTTTGTCACAGGATGGGTGCATGAGAGAATGGTGCCATAGGGAGAGACATCCAGAGTGTGTCACAGGATGTGTGCCTGAGAGAAGGGTGCAGTGGGAAGAGACACCAGGGGTGTGTCACAGGATGGGTGCATGAGAGAAAGGTGCCATAGGGAGAGACATCCAGGGTGTGTCACAGGATGTGTGCCTGAGAGAAGGGTGTAGTGGGAAGAGACATCCGGGGTGTGTCACAGGATTGGTGCCTGAGAGAAGGGTGCAATGGGAAGAGACACACAGGGTGTGTCACAGGATGGGTGCATGAGAGAAGGGTGCAGTAGGAAGAGACATTCATGGAGTGTCACAGGATAGGTGCTTGAGAGAAGGGTGCAGTAGTAAAAGACATCAAGGGTGTGTCACAGGACAGGTGCATGAGAGAAAGATGCAGTAGCAAGAGACATCCATAGTGTGTCACACAATGGGAACATGCGAGAAGGGTGCACTGGGAAGAGACACCCTGGGTGTGCCACAGGATGAGTTCATGAGAGAAGGGTGGAGTAGGAAGAGATATCCGGGATATGTCACAGGATGGGTGCATGAGAGAAGGTGCAGTGGGAAGAAACACACGGGGTGTGCCACAGGATGGGTGCATGAAAAAAAGTTGCTGCGAGAAGAGACACCCGGGATGTGTCACAGGAAGGATGCATGAGAGAAAGGTGCAGTAGCAAGAGAAAACCAGGATGTGCCACAGGACAGGTGCATGCGAGAAGGGTGCAGTGTGGAATAGGCACACGGGTGTGTCACAGGTTGGGTGTATGAGAGAAGAGAGCAGTAAGAAGAGACATCTAAGGTGTTTCAAAGGATGGATGCATGAGTGAAGGGTGCAGTAGGAAGAGGCACTGATGGTGTGTCACAGGACAGGTGCATGAGAGAAGGGTGCAATATGCAGAGACATCCAGGATGTGTCACATGATTTGTGCCTGAGAGAGGGGTGCAGTAGGAAGAGACACCCGGAGTGTGTCACAGGACAGGTTCATGAGAGAAGGGTGCCGTAGGGAGAGAAATCCTGGGTGTGCCACAGCTTGGGTGGAAGAGAGAAGTGTGCAGTAAGAAGAGACATCCGGGATGTCACAGGATAGGTGCATGAGAGAAGGGTGCAGTAGGAAGAGACATCCAGGGTGTTTCACAGGATGGGTGCATGAGTGAAGCCTGCAGTGGGAAGAGACATCTGGGGTGTGTCACAGGTTGGGTGCATGAGAGAAGGGTGTAGTAGGAAGAGACATCCAGGGTGTGTCACAGGATTGGTGTATGTTTGAAGGGTGCCGTAGGGAGAGACAACCAGGATGTGTCACAGCCAAGGACAGGTGCATGAGATTAAGGTGCAGTGGCAAGAGACGTCCAGAGTGTGTCACACAATGAGTGCATGAAAGAAGGTTTCAGTAAAAAGAGACATCCGGGGTGTGTCACAGGATGGGTGCATGAGAGAAGGGTGCAGTAAGAAGAGACATCCGGGTTGGGTCACAGGATGGGTGCATGAGAGAAGGGTGTAGTAGCAAGAGACATCCAGGGAGTGTCACAGGAAGGTTGCATGAGAGAAGGCTACCGTAGGGAGAGACATCCAGAGAGTATCACAGGATGAGTGCATGAGAGAAGGGTGCAGTGGGAAGAGATACACAGGGTGTGTCACTCGATGCGTGCATGAGAGAAGGGTGCAGTAGGAAGAGACATCCAGGGTGTTTCACGGGATGGGTGCATGAGTGAAGCGTGCAGTGGGAAGAGACATTCATGGAGTGTCACAGGATAGGTGCTTGAGAGAAGGGTGGAGTAGTAAAAGACATCAAGGGTGTGTCACAGGACAGGTGCATGAGAGAAAGATGCAGTAGCAAGAGACATCCATAGTGTGTCACACAATGGGAGCATGCGAGAAGGGTGCACTGGGAAGAGACACCCTGGGTGTGCCACAGGATAAGTTCATGAGAGGAGGGTGGAGTAGGAAGAGATATCCGGGATATGTCACAGGATGGGTGCATGAGAGAAGGTGCAGTGGGTAGAAACACACGGGGTGTGTAACAGGATTGGTGCATGAAAGAATGTTGCTGCGAGAAGAGACACCCGGGATGTGTCACAGGATGGATGCATGAGAGAAAGGTGCAGTAGCAAGAGAAAACCAGGATGTGCCACAGGACAGGTGCAAGCGAGAAGGGTGCAGTGTGGAATAGGCACAAGGGTGTGTCACAGGTTGGGTGTATGAGAGAAGAGAGCAGTAAAAAGAGACATCTAAGGTGTTTTAAAGGATGGATGCATGAGTGAAGGGTGCAGTAGGAAGAGGCACTTATGGTGTGTCACAGGACAGGTGCATGAGAGAAGGGTGCAATATGAAGAGACATCCAGGATGTGTCACGGGATGTGTGCCTGAGAGAAGTGTGCAGTAGGAAGAGACACCCGGAGTGTGTCACAGGACAGGTTCATTAGAGAAGGGTGCCGTAGGGAGAGAAATCCTGGTTGTGCCACAGCTTGGGTGGAAGAGAGAAGTGTGCAGTAAGAAGAGACATCCGGGGTGTCACAGGATAGGTGCATGAGAGAAGGGTGCAGTAGGAAGAGACATCCAGGGTGTTTCACGGGATGGGTGCATGAGTGAAGCGGGCAGTGGGAAGTGACATCTGGGGTGTGTCACAGGTTGGGTGCATGAGAGAAGGGTGTAGTAGAAAGACACATCTGGGGTGTGTTACAGGTTGGGTGCATAAGAGAAGGGTGTAGTAGGAAGAGACATCCAGGGTGTGTCACAGGATTGGTGTATGATTGAAGGGTGCCGTAGGGAGAGACAACCAGGATGTGTCACAGCCAAGGACAGGTGCATGAGATTAAGGTGCAGTGGCAAGAGACGTCCAGAGTGTGTCACACAATGAGTGCATGAAAGAAGGGTTCAGTAAAAAGAGACATCCGGGGTGTGTCACAGGATGGGTGCATGAGAGAATGGTGCAGTAAGAAGAGACATCCGGGGTGGGTCACAGGATGGGTGCATGAGAGAAGGTTGTAGTAGCAAGAGACATCCAGGGAGTGTCACAGGAAGGTTGCATGAGAGAAGGCTACCGTAGGGAGAGACATCCAGAGAGTATCACAGGATGAGTGCATGAGAGAAGGGTGCAGTGGGAAGAGACGCATGGGGTGTGTCACTCGATGGGTGCATGAGAGAAGGGTGCAGTAGGAAGAGACATCCAGGATAGTCACAGGATGGGTGCATGAAAGAAGGGTGCAGTGGAAAGAGACACACAGGATGTGTCACAGGATAGGTGCATGAGAGAAAGGTGCAGTAGCAAGAGGCATCCAGGGTGTGTTACAAGATGGGTGCATGAGAGAAGGGTGCAGTGGGAAGAGACACCCTGTTTTTGTCACAGGATGGGTGCATGAGAGAATGGTGCCATAGGGAAAGACATCCAGGGTGTGTCACACGATGTGTGCCTGAGAGAAGGGTGCAGTGGGAAGAGACACGAGGGATGTGTCACAGGATGGGTGCATGAGAGAAAGGTGCCACAGGGAGAGACATCCAGGGTGTGTCACAGGATGTGTGCCTGAGAGAAGAGTGTAGTGGGAAGAAACACCAGGAGTGTGTCACAGGATTGGTGCCTGAGAGAAGGGTGCAATGGGAAGAGACACACAGGGTGTGTCACGGGATGGGTGCATGAGAGAAGGGTGCAGTAGGAAGAGACATTCATGGAGTGTCACAGGATAGGTGCTTGAGAGAAGGGTGCAGTAGTAAAAGACATCAAGGGTGGGTCACAGGACAGGTGCATGAGAGAAGGATGCAGTAGCAAGAGACATCCATAGTGTGTTACACAATGGGAGCATGCGAGAAGGGTGCACTGGGAAGAGACACCCTGGTTGTGCCACAGGATGAGTTCATGAGAGAAGGGTGGAGTAGGAAGAAATATCAGGGATATGTCACAGGATGGGCGCATGAGAGAAGCTGCAGTGGGAAGAAACACATGGGGTGTGTCACAGGATGGGTGCATGAAAGAAAGTTGCTGCGAGAAGAGACACCCGGGATGTGTCACAGGATGGATGCATGAGAGAAAGGTGCAGTAGCAAGAGAAAACCAGGATGTGCCACAGGACAGGTGCATGCGAGAAGGGTGCAGTGTGGAATAGGCACACGGGTGTGTCACAGGTTGGGTGTATGAGAGAAGAGAGCAGTAAGAAGAGACATCTAAGGTGTTTCAAAGGATGGATGCATGAGTGAAGGGTGCAGTAGGAAGAGGCACTGATGGTGTGTCACAGGACAGGTGCATGAGAGAAGGGTGCAATATGCAGAGACATCCAGGATGTGTCACAGGAGGTGTGCCTGAGAGAAGGGTGCAGTAGAAAGAGACACCTCGAGTGTGTCACAGGACAGGTTCATGAGAGGAGGGTGCCGTAGGGAGAGAAATCCCGGGTGTGCCACAGCTTGGGTGGATGAGAGAAGTGTGCAGTAAGAGGAGACATCCGGGGTGTGTCACAGGATAGGTGCATGAGAGAAGGGTGCAGTAGGAAGAGACATCCAGGGTGTTTCACAGGATGGGTGCATGAGTGAAGCGTGCAGTGGGAAGAGACATCCGGGGTGTGTCACAGGTTGGGTGCATGAGAGAAGGGTGCTGTAAGAAGAGACATCCGGGGTGGGTCACCAGATGGGTGCATGAGAGAAGGGTGTAGTAGGAAGAGACATCCGAGGAGTGTCACAGGTTGGGTGCATGAGAGAAGGGTGTAGTAGGAAGAGATATCCAGGGTGTGTCACAGGATGGGTGCATGAGAGAAGGGTGTAGTAGAAAGAGACATCCATGGTGTGTCACAGGATTGGTGTATAATTGACAGGTGCCATAGGGAGAGACAACCAGGATGTGTCACAGCCAAGGACAGGTGCATGAGATTAAGGTGCAGTGGCAAGAGACGTCCAGGGTGTGTCACACAATGAGTGCATGAAAGAAGGGTTCAGTAAGAAGAGACATCCGGGGTGTGTCACAGGATGGGTGCATGAGAGAAGGGTGCAGTAAGAAGAGACACCCGGGGTGGGTCACAGGATGGGTGCATGAGAGAAGGGTTCAGTAAGAAGAGACATCCGGGGTGTGTCACAGGATGGGTGCATGAGAGAAGGGTGCAGTAAGAAGAGACATCGGGGTGGGACACAGGATGGGTGCGTGAGAGAAGGGTGTAGTAAGAAGAGACATCGGGGTGGGTCACAGGTTGGGTGTATGAGAGAAGGGTGCAGTTAGAAGAGACCTCGGGGTGGGTCACAGGATGGGTGTATGAGAGAAGGGTGCAGTAGGAAGAGGCATTCGGGATATGTCACAGGATGGGTGCCTGTGCCTCAGGAGACAGAAGCCTGAGAGAGTGTGGCCTGAGGGCTGTGCCTCAGGAGACGGAAGCCTGAGAGTGTGGCCTGAGGCCTGTGCCTCAGGAGACGGAAACCTGAGAGAGTGTACCCTGAGGCTGCGGCCTGTGCCTCAGGCCTGAGAGAGTGTGCTCTAAAGCTTCGGCCTGTGCCTCAGGCCTGAGTGAGTGTGGCCTGAGGCTGCGGCCTGTGCCTCAGGCCTGAGAAAGTGTGGCCTGAGGCTGCGGCCTGTGCCTCAGGCCTGAGAGAGTGTGGCCTGAGGCTGCGGCCTGTGCCTCAGGCCTGAAAGAGTGTGCTCTAAGGCTGCGGCCTGTGCCTCAGGCCTGAGAGAGTGTGGCCTGAGGCTGCGGCCTGTGCCTCTGGCCTGGGAGTGTGGCCTGTGCGTCAGGCCTGAGAGAGTGTGGCCTGAGGCTGCGGCCTGTGCCTCAGGCCTGAGAGAGTGTGGCCTGAGGCCTGTGCCTCAGGAGACGGAAGCCTGAGAGAGTGCGGCCTGAGGCCTGTGCCTCAGGAGACGGAAGCCTGAGAGAGTGTGGCCTGAGGCCTGTGCCTCAGGAAACGGAAGCCTGAGAGAGTGTGCCCTGAGGCTGCGGCCTGTGCCTCAGGCCTGAGAGAGTGTGCCCTAAGGCTGCAGCCTGTGCCTCAGGTCTGAGAGAGTGTGGCCTGAGGCTTTGGCCTGTGCCTCAGGCCTGAGAGAGTGTGCTTTTAGGCTGCGGCCTGTGCCTCAGGCTTGAGAGAGTGTGGCCAGAGGCTGCGGCCTGTGCCTCAGGCCTGAGAGAGTGTGCTCTAAGGCTGCTGCCTGTGCCTCAGACCTGAGAGAGTGTGCCCTGAGGCTGCGGCCTGTGCCTCAGGCCTGAGAGAGTGTGGCCTGAGGCCTGTGCCTCAGGAGACGGAAGCCTGAGAGAGTGTGGCCTGAGGCCTGTGCCTCAGGAGACGGAAGCCTGAGAGAGTGCAGCCTGAGGCTCTTTCAAGGCGCCTGGAGCCAGATGTTGCTAAAGTCCCTTCCATGTGCTCCTGTCCTCGCCATCTCTCATGTCCTTTCAGCCGGGAGCCGGGGCTTCCAAAGCCTCCTGTGTGGTGGCCTGCGGGCCTTTGTCTTCCAGTGTAAAGAGTTTCTGCGCCAGTGGCCCTGAACAAGGCCGCCATTGATGCTGAGTCTGCAGGGAGGGCGCAGACAAAGGCCTGACACCGCGCCCAGCCCTCAGACAAGCTGGGAACAAACGGTGCCGGAATGTGTGCAATCGTGTCCTGTGTCCCTGTCACTGCATACATTTACCTACATCAGAGCCATTCACCCTGTATCAATAGAGACCGCGCTATGGCAACGCCTGACACCAACATGGCCGCCAGCCTGGCGCACGTGCTCCTGGGATGTGAGCAGAAGGTAAACACCGATGTGTGTCTACAGCCGCTTCCTCGGGCCAGGGGGACCAGGGGCTGAGCGGAAAGTAAACTCTGCAACACTGGGCCAAGGTTTGCACAACGAATTACCAGGGCTGCAGTGCTGGGCTGGTGAGAGGTGCTCACATCTGTAACAATCTGTGCGTCGCGAGCCCTCCAGATGGAGGGCTCCTGGGCCATTATTCTAAGTGTGGCTTTAGTGATAACAAGAAGGCAAACACACCAAGAGGAGGCAGCCCTGCTGGGGCAGCTTCTGGGGACTGAGGATTCTTGGTCTGCGCCACAGGGCACAATACAGAGAGCTGCACCCGTAGGGGCCCGAACCAGCAAACTCACAGAGTTCACAAAACCTTAAATTCACAGAGTTCACAAAACATTACATTCACAGATTTCACAAATCTTTAAATTCACAGATTTCACAAAATGTTTCCAGACTACTCCTGGCTGGAAACAGGCAACAGCCACGAGACCCGAGCCACAGCTTTCTTCATGAGGATGTGTGACCTACTCCCGGAAATTAAGAAGCAAGACAGAAGCAAATCAGCAGAAGTCGCACATACTGACAGGAACATGTCCTTGGGTACATCGGGTTTGAGGTAAACGTTCCACGTCTGTGAAGGCCTCGCGCTCTCACATTACGCAATTTGAGCACGAGTTGAACCTACACGAGCAGAGAGGTAGGTACATCGGGGCTAGAGTTTATAGGAAGAAATGACAAAGCCCAATGTCTTGCCTTTTGTGAAGTGAAAGGTGTTAGTGCTGCACAACCAATGCTTTAGTTTAGGCCCAAGCGCCGTTTCATCCAGCCCCCCCCCCCTGTAGGGTTAGCACCCCTCAGCTTGTGAAAGGTGTGACAGTCCTGTGATGGTGAGCCCCTCAGCTTGTGAAAGGGGTGAGAGTCCAGTGATGGTGAGCCCCTCAGCTTGTGAAAGGGGTGAGAGTCCTGTGATGGTGAGCCCCTCAGCTTGTGAAAGGGGTGAGAGTCCAGTGACGGTGAGCGCCTCAGCTTGTGAAAGGGATGAGAGTCCTGTGATGGTGAGCCCCTCAGCTTGTGAAAGGTGTGACAGTCCTGTGATGGTGAGCCCCTCAGCTTGTGAAAGGTGTGACAGTCCTGTGATGGTGAGCCCCTCAGCTTGTGAAAGGGGTGAGAGTACTATGAGGAATACGGCAAGAATGGTTTATTATAGAGAGGGAGAGCCATGCGTACACTCCCAGCAGTGTCCCTGTATATTCTCCGCGCGCCTCGGGTGTCCCATGAGGCACCACGAGAGAGAGAGAGAGAGAGCGAGAGACAGAGAGAGCGATATGTGCCCTTGCAGGGCTACTGAGAGGTGGTGGGTGAGGTGGCACCCTAAATGTGTCTACATGGTAAATTTGTTATATCTTCTTGGTCGCACCACTATCCTGCCGGTGCGGGTGCGTGTAAGGGAGGCCTGCTCCTCGCATGGTTCCCTCATGTGTGATCTGATTCTCATGGTATTCTCCTCCTGGCCACTGTCGTGTGAGGTGGATGCCCTTTCCTAATATCTGGGGTGTCTGTGTGCTCGGGCTCCTGGGGTGGTGTGTGCTGTTATTCCTTTCTCCTGTGATCTCGGTATTGCCCCCTGGCCCCCTTTTCGGGCCACCAGTCCTGGTGCCATCGGGCGAGACGTCGTCGTCGAGATCAACATTCACTCCCTGGGATCCTGCCAAGGGGGGGGGGGGGGGCGTTGGTTCGACACTGTAGGACCTTGTTGCACTTCGCCATTCTGCTGTGAGACCATATTTTACCGCCACTCAGTAGTGCGGAGCTGGAATATAGTTCTCTGCTTTGCAGGAGCTTGCTGAATTTGCTGTCACCTTTCTTTCTGAAGCTGCCCAGTTTGTTCAAAGACTACGGGTCCCGGGCAACAATCCATTGGTACCTGAACGTGCAGCTCACAGGTGCATCCCTACTCGCTTCCGCAACGGTTCACTACTTTAAGCCGTGCATCTCCATTGAAGATCTTCCAAAGCGGGTACTCTCCAATCCATTACAATGTGTGCCCAGACCTTCTCCTTAATCAATCCAGTACCGTTCCTCCCCAAGCCGGGCGAGCCGGCCATAAAATGGGCAAATTGGAAGGGGTACTTCCTCAAGTACTTATCCACGCTGGAAGATGAAGGAGAAGAAGCGTCCTCCAGCAAACGCAGGAAGAAGATACTGCTGCACAATTTGTGACCGGAAGGGTTACAAGTCTATGAGCACCTGGTTAAGAAACCGAGAGCGGCGACAGATGAAGACGTATTCCAACATGCACTAGACGATCTGGAAAGCCATTACCAGCTTGTCATTTGCACAGCCATAGACAGATACAATTTCCTCCAACGGAAACAAAGCAACACAGAGACGGTGGAGGACTATGTTGCAGCACTCAAACAACTGGCCGTAAATTGCAAGTTTGGCCATCTGCATGATGATTTAGTGCGGGATCAGATAATAATGCACACGGTCAACACCAATGTACAGGAAAAGTTGTGGGTGAGTGAGGAAGCACTCCTCCATGAGATCATAGCGATCGTTAAAAAGGCCGAATTGTCCAAAAGATGTGCTGCAGCTGCCAAAAAAGACAGTGACAATAAACCCACAGTGTGCACAGTAAGCAACAAGAACACTCCCAAGGGCAAGCCAGTCCCGACCCCTGGGTACAGGTATAGCCGACGGCCCCCAAAGAACTCGGCAGGGCCCCACCGGCCTTCCCCTGACAAGAAAATCTCCTGCTACAGATGCGGCAGCCAGACGCACATGGCCAATGACAAACGATACCCTGCCTTCCACGTAAAGTGCTCCTTCTGTGGGGTGATGGGACATTTTGGCAAAGTCTCCCAACGGAGACCCACAAGCACCTCTGTCAAATGTGTCATGTATGGCTAAGAAACCCAAAGTGGGGGAGGGGGATGGTGATGATGACTGCATCTTGAGCATAGACGAACAAGTGTTAGGCATAGATTGCAACGCCAGAAAGAAACCTTCCTGTCTCTTGACCATAGGGGGGGTCCAGATATCCATGGTAGCAGACTCACGGTCCCCATTCACAATCATACAAAGAGACATATGGGACAGGGATTTTGCCAACACCATAGGGCACCACCTACACCCTACAGACGTACATCCCGCCACTTTCACAGAGGAAAGGATCCCGATGGTAGGGTTCAGACTGCTACAATTCAAGTTCAAGGGGCGAGAGACCACAGGCAAATTGTACATGGCTAAAACAGGTCCCTCGGTCCTCGGATGGGTCAACCAGGGAGCGCTAGGCATCCAACTCAACCCCGGCGGAGAAACGCAAGTACTAATGACGGACGACCATCCCAGACCTGACGTAGCCTTGCTGCGCAAAGAATTCCCTGATGTCTTTGGCGGGACAATTGGGCAACTGTCGAAGTTCACGCACAAAATGCAGCTGAAAGACAGCGCAGTACCGGTTAGCCACAAAGTGTGAAACATCCCTTTCAACTGCAGAGAAGCCGTGCATCTGGAATTGCAGCGCCTGGAAGACAACGGCGTCATAGAACCCATCAAACGCTCTGAATGGTTGGCGCCCTTGGTAGTGGCATGAAAACTGAACGGAAAGGTGCTTCTTTGCATTGACCTTCGAGAATTGAAAAAAACATACTAGTTAACAAGTTCCCACTGCCACGTATCAACGACATGTTGGCCCAAACCAACGGAATCAAGTGGTTTTAGACCATAGATCTCACGGCCGCGTATCATCAAATCTTGCTTCACCCCTCGTCCAGGAAGTTGACCTCTTTCATTACCCCATTCGACTGCTACTGATTTCGGCGACTGCCCTTCGTGCTGACATCCACTGCATCGGTCTTTCAGTAACTGATGCATAAGTTGTTCAAAGACTGCGGCGACGTCTTATACTTCCAGGACGACATACTCGTAATGGGTAGAACCAAGACGGAGCACAATGCGAAACTTCAAGCGGTCCTACAAACTCTCTTGGCTAATGGCCTCACCGCTGAACTTGAGAAATGCAAGTTCGGTCTACGCACTGTCACGTACCTGGGGCACGAAATAGCAAAAATGGCATATCTCCGAAGAAAGCCAACGTAGAGGATATCAAGTCAGTGCCCAGACCTAGAACCAAAGACGAAGTACGCTGCTTCCTCGGATTGGCAGAATTCTATAGCAAATTTGTCAGGAACTTCGCAACCAAGACTCATAAATTGCGCCAGCTGATGAAGGAGAAGAACACGTTCAGCTGGTCAACAGAATCGGACGTGGAATTTGAGACCATCAAAAAAGACATCTGTGCAGCCCTTCCACTGCAAGGCTTTGACAGCTCTGCCCCCAGCATCTTGACGACTAATGCCAGCGAGAAGGGTTTTGGGGTGGTCCTGTCACAACGTTCCGCTGACGGCACGGAAGTCACCGTTGGTTTCGCGTACCACTCCCTCGCTCCAAACGAGGAACAGTTCAGTGTCATAGAAAAAGAAATGCTAGCTTCCATCTGGTCCATGGAAAAATTTCGGCAATATCTCAGGGGCTCCAAGTTCACGCTCCGTACAGACCACAAACCACTGATCAAAGTCCTCACGTGCAGCGGGCATGCCAAAGCCACCCCACGCATCCCCAAAATGACACTCCGGCTCCTGGATTTCGTCTACAATGTGGAATACCTGCCAGGTCACAAGAACAAAGTGGCAGACTTTCTCAGCCGTTCCGCTGCGATGGACAGTGCACCACGCAACACCGGATGGGAAGAGTACCAAGTAGCCCACACGGCAGACCAAGATCCCATCCTCGTCGCCAGTCTGTGGTGAAGGATATGCCATCGGCAAGGATTCACAGAAGCAGCAGGTGTAGGCAAGTATGGTTTATCATAGAGAGGGAGAGCCGTGCGTACACTCCCAGCAGTGTCCCCGTATATTCTCTGCGCGCCTCGGGTATCCCATGAGGCACTGCGCTGGTCATGTGGTTGCCGAGCACTAGACTGCGACACCACACCCACCTCCCCGCCCCAAGTATGCATTGATACCGGTGCACACTGGGAGTATGTGAAGCCATACACAACCCATCATAGATGACTTATAACTGAGGCCAGTGTGGCGAAACTTTCTGAAAACAATATCTATCAAAGTAAGTTTGATCCTTGACAGAGAAGTGTTGGGCCTGAGGCCTTTGCACTGAGTGGCCTTAGGTATTGGTACTGGGTGGACTGGTACCGGGTCTACTGGTACTGAGTGGAATGGTACTGGTTAGATTAGTACCGGTTAGATTGGTACTTGCTGGATTGGTACTGGTGGGACTGGTATTGAGTGGACTGGTACTGGGTGGACTGGTACTGGTTGGATTGGTACTGAGTGGATTGATACTGGGTGCATTGGTATACTGGGTAGACTGGTACTGGATGGATTGGTACTGGTTGGACAGTACTGGGTGGATTGGTACTGGTTGGATTGGCACTGGATGGATTGATACTGGGTGGATTGGTACTAGGCCGACTGGTACTGGGCTGACGGGTACTGAGTCGATTGGTACTGGATCGACTGGTACTTGGAGGATTGGTTCTGGGTGGACTGTTAATGGGTGGATTGGGTGGATAAGTACTGGGTGGAATGGTGCTGGGCGGATTTGGTGGATTGGTAGTGGATGGATTGGGTGGATCCACACTGGGTAGATTTGGTGAAATGGTACTGAGTGGACTGGCACTGGGTGGAATGGTACTTGGTGGATTTGGTGTATTGGTACTGGTGGATTGGTGGTGGTTGGACTGGTACTGTGTGGATTGGGTGGATCAGTACTGGGTGGATTGGGTGGATTGGTAGGGTGTGGAGTGGTACTTGGGGATTGGTACTAGGTGGACTTGTACTAGGGGGAGTGGTACTGAGTGAAATGGTACTGGATGGACTTGGTGGATTGGTACTGGGTGGATTGAAACTCGGTGGACTGGCACTGGGTAGACTTGTACTGGGTGGATTGGGTGGATTTGGTAGATTGGTACTGAGTGGATTGGTACTGGGTGGACTGGTACATGGGTGGACCGGTGCTGGATGGATTGGGTAGTTTAGTACAGTGGATTGGTATTGGGTGGATTGGTAGTGGGTGGACTGGTACTGGGCGTAGCTAACTGGGTTCTGTACATGACATGCGGCCATGTTCTGCTCCTGGTAGATTCTGCACTCAGTGCCCGCTCAGGATGGCTAAAGGCTACACCTAATGGACATTACCCCCATGACTAGATGGGTGCAGCCAATGGAGGCTCCAGCCGTCACTAGTGGAGAAGCGCATGCACTCTGTTCACTGGTGTTAGAAACGGGGTAGCGTAGTGCGGAGCGGGTGGGCTAAACTCGGAGGCATTGTGTAAAGCATCTACACAGCACACGCACAGGCGACACACCGGGCACACCACAAAAGGAGGCTCCACACCAGGTTGCATGAAAATAACGTGTGTATTATAAAAACACATCAGAATGCAAACACAGGTACATATCTACCGTGTCAGCCGGCACCGGGTAACCATTCTCGGGGGACTATTTACAAGGCAGAGCCAATCGGGCCGCTGCCAGAATCATCACCAGCACAGGTTGCAAAGGATAATTGTAAAACCACCAGTGATCACCACCAACAGCTACAGGTAAATACCTGAACTCAGCTCAGCACATTAGCATGAACCCCATTAGGCATAAAAGCGTAAGCATGAGGCATAAACATAAACCAACCATGTAGGCATTAGGGAAAAAAACATTATTATGCAGCAGGAAACAGAGTTGGCTTGAGCAGGTGAGCATCTGACATCAACATTAGCCTACACACATATTAGGTCCTCTCATTAAGCCTAAGACACATTAGATCGGCACAGTAGGCATAAGATGCAGGCATCATGGCATTCCTGGGAGCGTCATATTCTGCACAGGGTCATCAGAGTAGCTGCATCATATCAGCATGAATCATAACCATGGGCATCAAACCTGTGAACATAGGCACCACTCCCATTAGCATAGACACATGGGGCATCTCAATAGGCATGAAAACATTAGACCTAATCCTGAGGCATAGGGGCAGGATCACTGACAAAATATCGAAGGTCAAAAAATCAACCTACAAAAATATCGGCGCAAGAATATCGATGTCAAGAATATCGACATTCTATCTACAACATGGTAAGCACAAAAATATCGAAAAACAAAATATCGATGTCAAAAATATCGTTATTAAAAATATCGTTTTTTTTAGTTAAAAAAATGTGTAAAATAAACTAAATAATACTTATAAATAAAAGAAACATAGTTAAAAATATTTTATAATGTTTTTAATTAATAAGTAATAGATATTATTTAATAAAACATTAATTAAACATATACATATAGGTGCCGATTCCGATCCTGCAAAACCCGGGTACGAACCGTCGTACGGAGCGTTTTCTCCGTCCGACTCGTACCCGGGAAAGCCACCTTACAAACCCGCAAGTACGATTCGTACAGAAATACCATTTCCATACGATTCGTACAAAACACCGACCGGCTAAAATATACCCACAATTCCGATCCGGGACACCGCGTACGTGACGTCCGGACGGAGTTAGACAGCTTTTTACGAACCAGCAAGTACGTTTCGTGCCTACGTCACTCCGCACGTAGCATTTTTTACGGGAGCCAAAAACTGCAGGGAAATTGAGGACGACGCGAGGAAGGAGCACCTGTACGCGACGGACAGCCATGGACCCCATCCTACGTGTCATCCCGGACCTCATAGCCTACGACCTGGTGCACAAGAACCGACGCAGACACCGCAGAAGGTCAGAACAACACCCAGGAGCAAAGGTGGGGGGCAGGGGCAGGAAACATAACCCCCACCCAAGGCAAAATGTATACATGCCCTGTACATACCGTACCTCCAGGGACTGGTCACTCCGGGGGGGGAGGGGCATGTCCACCAAGGCCTGCGTCCCGCCACAACGGAAGTGGACGTGGACGCGTCCCGTCACCACAACAATTGTGGTACGCACCGTACCCACACCTTAAGAGCATGGGTACGGGTCGTACCATGCCTACCCCTACATCACCCCAACATTGGGGGTACGGCCCGTACCCAGGCCTGAAGAGCGTGGGTACGGGTCGTACCACGCCTACCCCTACGTCACCCCAACAGTGGTGGTACGGCCCGTACCCACATTCTGTAGGCCTGGGCACGGGTCGTACCCCTACGGCACCCCAACAATGGTGGTACGGCCCATACCCACGCTCTTCAGGCCTGGGTACGGGCCGTACCACCATTCTTGGGGTGACGTAGGGGTACGCGTGGTGCGACCCGTACCCACGCTCTGAAGGCCTGGGTACGGGCTGTACCATCATTCTTGGGGTGACGTAGGGGTACGCGTGGTGCAACCCGTATCCACGCTCTGAAGGCCTGGGTACGGGCCGTACCCCTACGTCACCCCAACAATGGTGGTACGGCCCATACCCAGGCCTGAAGAGCGTGGGTACGGGTCGCACCACGCGTACCCCTACGTCACCCCAACAATGGTGGTACGGCCCGTACCCAGGCCTGAAGGGCGTGGGTACGGGTCGCACCACGCGTACCCCTACGTCACCCCAAGAATGGTGGTACGGCCCGTACCCAGGCCTGAAGAGCGTGGGTACGGGCCGTAAAACCATTGTTGGGGTGCCGTCGGGGTACGGCCCGTACCCAGGCCTACAGAACGTGGGTACGGGCTGTACCACCATTGTTGGGGTGACGTAGGGGTAGGCGTGGTACGACCCGTACCAACGCTCTGAAGGCCTGGGTACGGGCCGTACCCCTACGGCACCCCAACATTTGGGGTACGGCCCGTACCCAGGCCTTCAGAGCGTGTTTGTCGTGCTACGATCCACATCAGTGGACAGAGACATAGGTGTGGGTGCCTATCACTCCCAGCAGTGCCCAGACATATGAGGGGTGGGTGCCTATCACTCCCAGCAGTGCCTAGACATAGGAGGGGTGGGTGCAGAGGACCCCCAGCAGTGCCCAGACATATGAGGGGTGGGTGCCTATCACTCCCAGCAGTGCCCAGACATATGAGGGGTGGGTGCAGAGGACTCCCAGCAGTGCCCAGACATATGAGGGGTGTGTGCCTATCACTCCCAGCAGTGCCCAGACATATGAGGGGTGGGTGCAGAGGACTCCCAGCAGTGCAGAGACATATGAGGGGTGTGTGCCTATCACTCCCAGCAGTGCCCAGACATATAAGGGGTGGGTGCAGAGGACTCCCAGCAGTGCCCAGACATATGAGGGGTGGCTGCCTATCACTCCCAGCAGTGCCCAGACATATGAGGGGTGGGTGCCTATCACTCCCAGCAGTGCCCAGACATATGAGGGGTGGGTGCCTATCACTCCCAGCAGTGCCCAGACATATGAGGGGTGGGTGCCTATCACTCCCAGCAGTGCCCAGTCATATGAGGGGTGGGTGCAGAGGACCCCCAGCAGTGGACAGACATATGGGGGTGGGTGCAGAGGACCCCCAGCAGTGGACAGAGACATGGGGGTGTGTACATCATCCTCCCATTAGCTTAGCAAAACTCCATGGGTGCATGAAGGCATCCACAATGTGCGACTATGTTGAGAGTGCCATGACAACACATCACTGACAGCAGTGTCCCACTCCCATGAGGATGGATGTCCTTCCCCCACTGCATGACACACCACATGTGGGTGTGATGACAAATTACACATGCATACCCACCCCTGACGGTGGCAGCACAATACACACACTGAGATCATGCAACAAGACTGTATCCTCATGTGAAACCCCACTAAACTAAGAGAGCCTAAGGGAACACACACTGTCACCCACATTCCAGGACTGATAGGAATGTACAGGTGCTGGGGCAGCCAACAAGTTGTTGCCTCCCATGGAAGGAAAAGGGTGGGGTACCCACAGATACAATGCCCACAATTGTCAGTCAGGTGCCCAAATACCCTGCAGAACAAGTAGCACACGTGTGCTAGGCTGGGAGTACACACATGCATAGTGCGGAAAAGGGACCATGTCCACATGAAGCCATGGCAACATACTCCATACACAAGTACAGTGACTACCAAGGATGGCACAGACGATGCAGGCGGAGACATTGCTGAGCAGGCATGGGCAAAGTTGAAGGGATCCGTCACACAGCAAGGAAATGTACACACAGGTCAGCACAACAATTGTGCAACCCTCTGCAGGGGAGATGTCAGGTGCCACAGAGGAAGGAACACTCCTTGGGACAATGTCACCATACAGTAAGAGCTTACATGACCAAAGATTATTTGCAGAGACCTTGTGATGGCACGCAGATACCAGGGTCCACCCCATGAGCAGCAGACTACAACATTTGCCAGACACCTAACACATTATCACCACCCCAACTCAGGGAGCAGCAGCACCAACAGCAATACCAGAAAAGCATTTCTGTGCAAATGAAAAACAAAATGCTTTATTCAGCATAAAAAAAGATTGGATTTGAAATGTACACTATATACAAGGCCCATAGGCCAGTCCATATGCGAATTCCGGGGGGGGAGGGGGGGGGGACACTTTGGGACGCGTCTCCCCTAGCTTGCCTGCACAGTTCAGAGTTCCTTTCCATCCACAGGGGGCGGGGCATCATGTGGGGGGGGAGGACCAGGCACCGCAGGGACAGGAGGGGCAAGGGTAGGTGTTGTGGGTGCAGGGACGGACGACTCCACCACAGGGGGTGGGGCAGCGCCAAAGGTGGTGGTTAGGATGGCGCTGCACACGGTTGCAAGGTCTGCCAGCGTCTCCCCTGCACCCGAAGGAACCACAGGCCCCAAGGAGGGGGGGGGGGTCAGAGGGATGGGTTGCAGCGCTACTAGGGGAGGGTGTGGACAGGGGGGGAACTCAACTTCCCTGCCTGGGGACTTCCTCGACCGCTTGCGGGATGGTGTCACACTGGGCCTGAGGGACAGACTGGCCATGAAGGACTCTTTGTCCGACTGTTGGGCAGGGGAGCTAAGGGGAGTGGTTTTGGAGGAAGTGGGTCGTGAGGACTGCGGACTCCCACTGTGGCTGCGTGGCTGCCGTTTACCCCCGACCCAGTGGGTGTGCCTACTTCCCCCTGTGTGTGCGTGACTGGAGGTGTGCGCTTGGCCTTCCCTGTTGGTGTGCTGCCTGTGTCTGGTGGGGTGCGTGCATGGGGATGTCTGGGTGTGCTTGGGACAGGCATGGGAGTGGGAAGTGTAGATGGTGCAGGGATAGGGGGGGGACGGAGCGCTGCAGGAGACCCACTGCTGCCATCAGTGACGAGTCCATGGACCTCAGCAACATCCGTTGGTCAGACATCGCTGCTGACATGCCCTCCATGTACGACACCATCTGTGTCAGCAGTCTGGTGTGGCCATGGAGGACATTAAGCAGCGATGTCTGACCAACCTGCAACTGCCGCAGGATGTCCACAGACTCGGCATTGACGGCAGCAGGGGAGACAGCGGCAGGGGGTGTGGTGCCTGGCACGAAGGAGACATGTGGTCGCCTAGCACGGACAGAAGGGACCCGGGCAAGTGGGAGGGCGGTGATGGGAATGGAGGGGGCGGCGAGAGATGTACTGCTGCTTTCAGCTGTGGGAGCAGCCTCCGCCCCCTCTGGGAGCTCAGCCTTGGACCCGTCAGCGTCATAGTCGGTGTTGGGACTGGACAGGTCCTCCGCCTGACTCCCCTCGCCCTCCGTGCCACTTGCTGCGCCAGACTCCCCAGCACTGGTGGCACCGGTGCTGGATCCCTCCTCCACGTCCATGCCGGTGTCTCCCTCGGTGTCCCCCGACGATGCTGTGGGCAAGGTGAAGAGACAGGAAATAATCAGACACCTGTATACATATGACACATGAGTCCAAACTACATAGGTCACAGTGCATAGCATGAAAAGTATCATGAGTAACATCTACAATACTACGCACATATGTAGGCCCTGCACTACACAGTTGGTTGACCCACCATGCCACTTGGAAACAATGGAGAGCATGACACAACAGCAAAGAACTTGATATCGAACTATACAGAGAAGTTAGTGTCTGTGGACAGTCGAGCACAGCATCTGGACCACACACCGTTGCCAAAAATGGATGAGCAGGAACCATGTCTTTTAACTTTTGACACATGCTGCAAAGCACAAACATTAAACCCTGCACAACATGACTGGGTCAATACTTGTTGAGTGTCTGTTCCGACTAGCATCACACACAGGCCAGACCTGGCAAGGAGACATAAGCTTTGGACATGTAGGCCTTGCCCGCACAAACCCCATCCTACCTGAGACAATGTGATTGAGACAGAGGAAGGACTTACACCTCTTAATCAGGGATCACATTAATGGGCTCCATTAAAGCCTAATTGCACTCTAACTACCCCTCGTGGGGCTGACCACACATATTATTGACAAACAACCATCATCAGATAGTTGTACACAGACACACAGGCACTGGCCAGTGTGAGGATGCACAAGCCACATTGGGTCACCCTGTACATTGTACACATGTAGCACACTTTACGTAAATATAAATGAGGCCAGGGTACAATACCACAGAGGCCAACCTATGCTGAAGACCCTGAGAATGTCCACAGTGTTGGATGACACACATGATTCCTAGGAAAAGGTGTCTCAGGGGACTGTAGTGGCCACACTGCTCCATGGTCCTGGATAGATCTGACTGCAACAGGAGCAACCGTCCCCGCACTATGCATATCTCCCCCTCATGCACATCATGTCTGAGGCCACAACATCGGTCATGCATGCTGCAAGGCAGTTCATTTTAAGCCTCACACTCCTATGTTGAGACTCTGCATCAGTGCCAACAATCATGGACCCCCAAATGACTGAACTGGACAGGGCACAGGCAAGGTCCAAACACATGTCACAGACCACCCCCACACATGATGCTGCAAGCATTGGGCACTTGCATTAACTGCCAGCCTAGATTACCTTGTGCAAGAGTGACTACACACAGACCAGGGAACACATGTCAAGGAGGGGAAGGGAGGAAGAACAGGACCGGTTGACTTTGGGGAACAGGATATGCACTGCACATATATACCCTGGCAGTGTATCCAGGCGACTGAGCACTTCCAAAAGCTGGTGACACACAACAAACACACATGTACCTACCCCTTCCTGCTGCTGCTTCTCCTGTAACCGCCTATCCATGTCAGGGAAGACCACCGCCAGGACACGCTTCATTTGGTGGGTCAGGCGCCCGCGGTTCTTGCCCTCTGGTGAGTCCCCCAGCAGGACCCGGGCGATCCTCCTGGTCCAGCACCGGATATCCTGCCAGCGTTTCCTCACCTGGGCCAGGCGTCGACTGCGACCCTCCACCGACCTCACGGCCCTGACGGCCCGCTTCCAAATCTCCCCCTTGGCGTAGGCGGCTACCTGTGAGGATGACAAAGTGAGACAACATCAATACACCTGCTCCATGTCACAGAGACACACATTAGAACAATTGGGCTTGTTTGAACAGGGCATAGTATGCAGCCAAGTCATTACACCTTTGTCATAGGGACATTATCCTCCGGGGAAGGCCAAATGCACTACGTGGCATTTAAAGTACACAGGTGGCATGAGGGGTGCGACAGAATCAATGATCATGGCTCACACTGTGCATCACAAGCAACACCAGGATTATGGACAGCACCTCAAAGCAGTCACATGCCCCAGGCCACTGACGCAACCTCAGCGGAGTACACAGACACACACAGGCATGGGACAATCACCTGCCATTGGCAACTGCGGGTACAAACATCACTCTGCACATGTGCCACTTGACTGGGGGGAGTCACAGATGTGGGGCTAGCTCAGCACGTCAGACACACAGCACGGCTCCCTGCTCACATCAGATGGGTAGGGCATATGCATCCTCCATGCAGCTGGGGTGCAACACTCCACATAGACACTCACCCACATGACAGGGGACTTACACACACACCAATATCCAGGGGCCGTACACATCATTTGGACACTATCACCACAGGTACACTCAACTCACACACATCTGTGGGTACAGTCACCTGTCACACTGGGGGGACCACAGAATCACATCAGGACTATGGAAACAACATTCCCAAGGGGATTAGCCAGGCTGAATGTGGCATGCATCATGCAGTGATTGTCACAGTAAGCACAATGCAAGTGAGGAGTGCAGATATGAACCACATCAGGCTCTGCATGGGAGACATAAGGCATTCCCCCCCCGGGACCCACCATGAACAACATTGCATGTCTGTCACACCTGGACACAATGCCAGAAGTGACAGACACAAAAAAGGGGCACAGTCACAGCTAGTGGAGTCAGCACTCACCTGCTCCCCTCGTCTCCCATACAGGCAGGGGTACTGTGGGAGGATGACGTCCAGCAACGCCTCATTCTCCTCTTGGGTGAAACGCTGGGCCCTCTCCACAGACCTGGACATGGTGCCAGAGGAATCACGAGCAGCAGCAGTGGTGTGGAATGAAAGGTTGTGCAGGCAAGTGCTCTCTCATGGGTCCTGGCTGTCTTATTTCTCCCTTGCTGAGCTGTTTCATTTACAGGAGTACAGAGTGATTGGTCAATCTCCTTTGCATCCTACATTTCCTCCAATCCCTTTAAACCTACCCCAGTGAGGGCCTTTGCATGGTTCAACATTTGAGCATGATGTCAAGTCAACAACCACTTTGCAACATAGTATATTGTCTCCAACCGACTTTTGCTGGCCACCTGATGAAAATTTTGAACTGGAAACTCGGTCTCCATGACAACCAGCATGCATTTAGGCCCTTATGCTTGTTCCTCATGTGTCCCCTATGTAATTTCACTATCCACACACAGGTATGGTGCGTTCCACACGTACCCCTAGGGCACCACTACTCCAGTGATACGGTCCGTACACGTGTGTGTAGGGCCCGTATCACTTTGGTAGTGTTGCCGTAGGCGTACGCCATTGTGATACGGGCCGTACACGCGTGTGTAGGGCCCGTAGCACTATGGTAGTGTTGCCGTAGGCGTACGCCATTGTGATACGGGCCGTACACTCGTGTGTAGGGCCCGTAGCACTATGGTAGTGTTGCCGTAGGCGTACGCCATTGTGATACGGGCCGTACATGCGTGTGTAGGGCCCGTATCTCTATGGCGTATGCCTATGCCAACACTACCCTAGTGCTACGGGCCGTACCCGTGTGTGTAGGGCCCGTATCAATTTGGTAGTGTTGCCGTAGGCGTACGCCATTGTGATACGGGCCGTACACGCGTGTGTAGGGCCCGTAGCACTATGGTAGTGTTGACGTAGGCGTACGCCATTGTGATACGGGCCGTACACGCGTGTGTAGGGCCCGTATCTCTATGGTGTACGCCTACGCCAACACTACCCTAGTGCT
This sequence comes from Triturus cristatus, assembly GCF_964204655.1. Classification (NCBI taxonomy): domain Eukaryota; kingdom Metazoa; phylum Chordata; class Amphibia; order Caudata; family Salamandridae; genus Triturus; species Triturus cristatus. Next base: position 1,155,440,889 of record NC_140594.1, read on the forward strand.
ACGGGCCGTACCCACATGTGTAGGGCCCGTAGCACTATGGTAGTGTTGCCGTAGGCGTACACCATAGAGATACGGCTTATACCCGCGTATGTACGGCCTGTATCTCTATGGCGTATGCCTACGCCAAGACTACCCTAGTGCTACGGGCCGTACCCGCGTGTGTAGGGCCCGTAGCACTATGATAGTGTTGCCGTAGGCGTACGCCATTGTGATACGGGCCGTACACGCGTGTGTAGGGCCCGTATCGCTATGGCGTACGCCTACGCCAACACTCCCCTAGTGCTACGGGCCGTACCCGCGTGTCTAGGGCCCGTAGCACTATGATAGTGTTGCCGTAGGCGTACGCCATTGTGATACGGGCCGTACACGCGTGTGTAGGGCCCGTATCGCTATGGCGTACGCCTACGCCAACACTACCCTAGTGCTACGGGACTTACCCACGTGTGTAGGGCCCGTAGCACTATGGTAGTGTTGCCGTAGGCATACCCCATAGAGATACGGGCCGTACATACGTGGGTATGAGCCGTATCTCTATGGCGTACACCTACGCCAACACTACCATGGGGATAGGACCAGTGTGTACACGTACGTGTGTACGATTCTTGCACACACGTGTACTCCTACCCAAACCCCATATTGTGATACGACCGTACACACGCCCTCAGAGCGTGTGTACGGTGCGTTTCACAGCTTACACTGGTGATAGGAGGTGCACAGGAAAGGAATGGAGGTGTATGACTCGCACAAGGATGGACATCAAGTCATTGTCAGTGCAGTGCATCATGTGTAAGGCCTAGGTGTGTCAGGCAGTGAGCTGGCACATGTCTCCTCATGTTTTAACCCAATAGTTGTGTGATGACCTGTGTACACATGTCATGTGTGATGGGGCACCATGTGGCGCACTTCCCCTTCACACCTTTTACATGTGTGCATGTATTTCAAACTTGTCAAGCACTGCATCACTGGCATGGCACAGTCCCCAACACCCGCAAATGTCCCCTGATGCCAGGTACACAGATGATGACACCTGACATCTCACTACCAGCGTGCCACGAGGTGACTATGTCATGTGTGTGTCATGTGTTCCCATGATCTTGCTGTTGGTGTTCCGTCAACGGCATCTGCTGTAGCTGCATCCAACATGTGTCTGTGTGTAGATGCCCATGTCACACTATTACGCACACCAGGACACATGTGGAATAACACGTGACGTGTGTCTGTATGCATCTAACAGGGACTTGCGAGCTTAGGACATATCTGCGTAGTCTCAATGTCTGTGTGATCATATTTGACATGTACCCCTTCATGGCAAGGTGTGTGCTCTGTCCTTTTTCCATGACATGTGACCTGTGCGTCTAGCTTGCCGGCAGCTGTCTGTATGAGATGACATCCTTCAAATGCACATATGTGGATGTATGTCACTCCGGTAATGTGTCTGGCTGTTCACTCACACTGGCCCACAGCTACTTTCATGGCATGTCATGTAGACCTTGACAATCCATGTTTGTAGCTGGCTCTTGGTAGGAGTATCACCTGGCTGGCATACGTGTGCAGGATGTATTGCACAGACCAGACTCTGTATGTGGCATATGTGTATTAGCTGTTGAACATGTGCTCAGTTCATTGACATTGGTGTAGTAATGTACTCAATCTTCGTTATTCCTTCCAATTTTCTGCAGGGCTCCGCCTCTCCCCCGATCAATGCCAGACTTGGCTGCCATGAGGGAACGTGACTGCATACGCCGCTACCGATTCCCCCAACGGTTAATTGTGGACCTGACAAACAGGCTGGCACCACACCTCCAACCGCGACACAGTTATCCGACTGCGCTGACCCCCAAGATGAACGTGATGGCAGCCCTACATTTCTTTGCCACCGGTACGTTTCAATTGACCATAGCTGATGTGGGTGGCATGTCTCAGACCATGTTTAGCCGTGTCCTGCATGATGTTTTAGAAGCCATGTTGGAGTACCTGGATGAATTCATCCATTTTCCAACTCGTGAGCAGTTGACAGGTATCAAGGGTGAGTTCTATGCCCTGGGAGGGATGCCCCATGTAATTGGGTCCATTGTTGGGACACATGTGGCTTTGGTACCACCACAGGCACAGGAGGTAGCCTTCCGTAACCGTAAACATTACCACTCCATTAATGCCCTTGTGGTGTGTCTTGCTAACATGGTAATTTCCCATGTCTGTGCACGTTTTCCAGGGTCAGCACACGATGCCTACATCATGAGGCGTAGCAGGGTGCCAGAAATGATGCAGCAGCTGCACAACGAACGAGCATGTCTTGTTGGTGAGTAGACTCTGTTTGTCCAGTATTCTGCGGTATCTTAGTATGTGACGGCATCTCCTGGCCCACTTCTTTACATGAGGTTTCCATGTAGGGGACTCTGGCTATCCCAACATGCCATGGCTGGTGACGCCTCTCCGCAACCCGAGAACAGCTGCAGATCACCGTTACAACAACGCCCATGGGCAGACCAGGCGAGTGATTGAGAGGACGTTTGGCCTCCTGAAGAGCCGATTCCGGTGCCTCCACAAGACCGGTGGGTCCCTCCCATATGCACCGGTGAAGGTTTGCAAAATCTTCCTCGTGTGCTGCATGCTGCACAACATGGCAGTGGAGAAGGCTGTGCCACTCATCCTGGATCCCGATGAGCAGGAACATCCACCCGTGGAGGATGACGGCCTTGGTCACGAGGCAAGTGAGGAGGAGGAGGAGGAGGAGGAGGAGGACATCCGGAGTCAGCTCATACGCAACTTCTTCTCATAATGGTGAGTCCCTGGGTCTGAGGGTGCACGCTTTGAGCCTGGTGTGGCATGTGTTGCAATGTGTGTGTCCAGCTGACTGTATGCTAAGTGACTTTGAAGTGTGTGCTGATGTGTCACTCGAGTGCTGATGTCATTCCACACATTTTAGCTGACACACTCAATTGACATCTGGCATGGTGTCAACCTTATTCATGTAGAGTACATGACCATGCATGCGGATGACTATGTTTTTCCTGAATTCTTGTGTGTCTCTCATCCCCAGGTAGTTGCGCATGCTGTCTGCTCGTGGCGTCGTTGTGCTCCTGCTATTCCTCATGAGTAATGCAACGTGTGCTGAATCAGCATTACATGCACGAACATGGTGAAAATTCTCCTTTGGGTAAGGATTGCAGCAAGGCTTTTTGGGTGTGGTAGTTGTTTGTAATGTGTAGGCACTGCTCCTTTTCAGGTTATGTTACTATGCATACATGTCGACTCACCATGGGGCACATGACATGTGGCATGACTCACATGAATTGATAGTCACACTTCGTGACAGTCATCTGTTATGGGATTGTGGTTTGTGATGAAGGCATCAATGTGTGTACAACTTCCCTCTGAAACATACGGGAGGCTACGGGTGGACATATTGCGGGACATCACCATATGATGCTCAATGGGGAATTGCAGCCTCTCCGTGTGCAGCAGGGGATGTTTGGCTCACCCCCTTCACTTGTGTGCCAGTACAATGGATTTACAGCATCTGTGGTGCAAAGGGGGTGTCCGGTGTAGGTCCCACATGTTAATCCAATAGACCTGTGAGTCTGTTAATGTTGATGCTTTTGCATAGGTGTGAGCGTGAGTATTAAAGGTGTTCCTCAGCCTCCAAGGTGCCTCATCACTGTCAATGCAGGTCTCTTGCCACTGTGCATGCGGCATCTCTGGCATGGTTGTCAAGGATTGTGCATATGAGTCTATGTGTAGATTAGCAACCTGCATGCTGTTCTTCATGTATTTGATTCTCTATTGTGCATGATGTCCATGGCCGTGTATGTGTTTTGGCATGTTAGTCCCCCCCACGGGCCGTCAACACCTTCTGGGGTGTGTTTCCTGTGCGCAGCTTGGCCTTCAGTTTCGTGATCCAGTGTCAGTCATCTTTGGTGATTGTGCATCCTTTGTCTCTGGGTGTGCCATTGCAAACCAGTAACTCCTTCCTTGACATACACCTGTTGCAGTAGTCCTTTCTGACATCCTAGTCTTTGTGTAGATATTGTGGCATAATTCCCAGGACATGCCGCCTGCTGTTGCAGCCACTGCAGCAAGGGCACACGTAGTTTCCAGATTTGGCAACACACACACATCAAAGGTGCTCCTCCCTTCCTCCCTCAACACATTCATTTGGCTGTCTTCGGCTTGTCTGTGCCACAGTTGCGGCCACGCGGTACCAAAGGCTGGACCGTCTGCACATGCAACGTGTACATTGCACGACCCTCAGGTCCTTGCATGACCCACATCACATCACACTACAGTGTGATGTTGCAGCCACCCTCCAAGCAAGGTCCATCCACACATCTCCCGCCTGCTCTCAGGCATGCACTGAGCGCACACACAACACCTTTGCATGATGAGTGTGCAACTCCGACTGCCTACACAGCGCTGCCACGCCTTCCAGGACCTGTCACACCCACCAGGTCATGTCCCTCCTACTCCCCACCGGATCTGTACCCCTGCAAGGCCAAGGGAGTGGGACTCAAGGCTTCTGCATGTAGTATGCTTTCGTCGTGAGGCACATGGCGCAGGTATCATCTTTCAGCGTGTCAATCTACAATGTGTCCAGGCTCCCCCTATCCACCATCACATGCGCACACGACCTCATCATCAACTCGTATGCCATTGACAGCCAGGCGCTCCTCACCTTCACCAAGGACGCAGACATTTCCAGTTCCAATATTCAAGATTGCATGGGATCCATAGATGAATGGCAGAACAGCAGCCACCTGAGGCTGGACTTGTACAGGACTGAGGTCAACATCTGAGGATTGTCCCCTTACAGCTGGCTCAACTGCTTGTGTCCCACCCACAGAAGCCCCGCACAGGCACCCAGTGTCCACGCACACAAGATGTTGTGCTTCATGGATTGCTTGCTCTAATTTGCCATGGTAATCACCAGCATCTGTACCTCACACTGCAACACCCTCAGCATTATGCACATGATCCCCAGATAGATCCACTCCAAGGTAAGACGGACCATCCCCCAGGTCCACGACAACATCCGTGTCAAATACTGCCCTGCCCTCTACGGAGCAGCCACATCCAAAATCCAGGGACACTTGTCCACATCCAGGCTGCATCTGCACACCTCAGCGTCAACATCCCGCGCCCCAGCCACATCACCGTCCAGCAGAGATAGCTGCAATGGATCACTGTGTGCTGCAGGATGACCTTCAGACTCCCCACCCACACTCAGGAGGCAGGCCACAACCCCGACCCAACACCAACCTTGTACCACTGTCATCCGAGACCCCGTAGTGCCATCTCCGTGCATCCAACCTTGACCTGGCCACCATTCTTCTGATCCACCGTACTCCTGCATGCAGGACATGGTTCTCCCACCTGGGAACACATACCTGGAACTCCCTCCCCGGGAACCTCCACGCCTTAATGTTACTCTTCCAAATAGGTGTGTCCTCACAGTTTCCCTAGCGCCCCCTCAGCAGCTTGAGGCCATCACAGGTGAGTATTGTGCTCCATGTCTGCATTGAATGATACATTGTGACCCATGTGTGTCCTGTACCAGACTCCGATCCCAGGGTATGGATGTGTGGAGTTAGTTCAACACTCAGGCATAGTTTGACATTTACACACACATTTATGTTGGTGAATAATGCCAAATGACAGCAACATCTCATGACAAAATTAAGTATTTATTTTTGGTGAGGTAAGTCTTTTGGTGGATGAAGTAAGGTGCTCTACCGGGTGCATTCAATCCAAAGTTCACAGGGGAAGATGGCATCCTTGTCAGTTGGAGTCATCAGAGTCCAGACCACAGTGTTGGTCATCATTCGTCAGACTGTGACCAGCAAGTCCATGTGGCAGAGAATTTTGCCTTTGTGCAACTTGCTGGTGTGACGAGCAGAGTGCGACCAACTTTTGATTCATTTATTACGGCTCCCTTGAGCCAACGGGCTGACGAGCCTTGGACCTGCACCTGCGCGCCATGAGAGGTACTCTACCTGTTTTAATTATATTTTGGCAGTCCACGCGGCACCCCTTTACACTGACCTGCTCCCTGCTGACGAGAGGCAACTACCTCGAAACACGTGTCCAGGGATGGCAAATGCGACACATACTTTTCTACATATACCGTGGCATAGGCGTACTCGCCGTCGCCACTACATTGACCACAGTTCCTTGGGGCAACTTGCTGGTGTGACGAGCAGAGTGCGACCAACTTTTGATTCATGTGGCAGAGAATGTCATTGGGTGAGGTGGTGCTGTTGCGCCAGAGGGCCAGGTGCCAGGCCAGGTGACCTGGGAGATGTGGATGGTCCGCTGACTCTCCCGGTCTTTTCCGTGGACGACCCACCTTCCTCCGGCGACCCTCAGATGCTGGCCTTGACGATGTCTGTGATGGTCCGTCGGACGAATCCTCCTCCTCCTCCTCCCTCTCTGTGGCTGGTGCTGGTCTTCGCCTGGTGTCACAGGGAGGGTTGCCCATGTTGTCGGCAATCCGACGGAATGAACGGCTCATGTCCGTTTGCACCGCCAGGAGCTCAGCCAGTCTTGCCTCCATCCGTCCTTGGTCTTGTTGTTGACTGGCATGTTGCTCGGCCTGCAGGTTCTTCATCTCGTCGAGGGTCCCCTTGATGTCTGTGAGGCTCGACACAACCTGGCTGATGCCCCTGGTGTCACGCCGGTATGTGTCCAGGATGTGGCGCATGTGTGCCATACCGGTTCCCTCAGCTGGCTGGTCAGGTTCTCGCCTCCGTCTGCCTCCACTCCCACCACCCCTGCCCACACGAGCCTGACCTCCCGTTCTGGGCACATCGGGTCTACGGGACCCCTGAGGGATGGCATTAGCGTGGTCGTCTGCCTCCTCCTGGGTGCCCGGAGAACCTTGTCCCTCCTGGTCAGACTGGCTGTGTTGTTCGGTGCAAGCAGGGCTCCTGGGTGTCTCCTGGGATGTGGCAGGAATGGGGGTGGGGGTTGGCACAGATGTACCTGACGCAGGTGCTGCAGGGGCTTGGGCACCAGAGGGGCCAGGTTGGTCGGGGTCATCCACGGATTGGTGAGAGTCGTCACTGCCGGTGGGATCATCTTCACGCTGAGCCTGGGACTGTGATTGTTCCCCCCCATTGTTGGAGGGAGGTAGATGACGTTGCCCTGTGTGTGAGAGAGAGACAATGTTAATGCTGTTTCATGCCACATCCATGTTTCATACATATTCAAGTAGTCACAGTTCCTCCAGGTGGTTGGATGTGCCTAGAATTCCTCTCAATGTACACTTGGGGATGGGTATGTTGCGGGGGACAGATTGGTATGTGCTCCTGAGTGTTTGCCAGTAGATTTTTGGCTGGGATGCTTATTTGGCTATGGATTGGTCTTGTTGTGTCACATGTCCATTGTGAGAGTGGGTAAATCCGTTGCCTGCCCCGGGGGTGTGTGCTTGTGTGAGGGGGTGTGTGTGTGACCAGGCCTGCTGTTGAGTGTAGTGTGATTTGTGATTGGGTCTCCCAGGTGATGTGTCTGTCCCCTCATGGTGCATGCTGGCATGACAGTGTGTGTGAGTTCCTGTGCTGGGTATGTGTGCTAGTGGAGTTGTTGTTTGAGTGTACAGTGGTCACAGGAGGGCCTTGTGCTGCCTACAGCAGGGCCAAGTGTCAGCTACCTTGTCATTACTTTGCCAGTCCCTGTGCATTTGGCATGGTGCATGGGTATGTACCTAGGCCATATGGGCTGTGGACATTGGTGTCTGGTTCTGAGTTGCACAATGTGTTGTGTGAGCCCCACCCTCCCAGCATCCCGGACATCCAGTCTTGGGTTTGTGGTTGGTGTGGCCTGGTACATGGCATTGCCTTTATTTGTGAATGGGGCATGGAGACGTTAGTGGCATGAGCGTGGTTTTTAGGGTGTGGTTGTGAGCGGTGAGGGCTTGGGGGTAGGTGAGTGCATTTGTTGTAGTTGGGGTGTGGATGCCATTCCCCCATGTTATGTGAGTTGTTTGTGTACTCACCAGGCTCTGCGACTCCTTCGACTCTGTGTACTCCCACCGGCGGAAGCGTGGCCATCACCTTCTCCTCCCAGGGATGGTAATGTACGGGTCTGCGGGGCAGCCCGCCTCCAGTGATGTTACTCTGGGCGTATTCCTCGTTCATTTTCCTCTTGACTGCCCTGCGCAGATCGTACCACCTGGCTTGGCATTCATGCCTGGTCCTTCGGATGGGCACAACAGCATTCACCTTATCGACGATCCTCTGCCACAGGCTGGTTTTTTGTGCTATGCTGGTCTGTCTGACCAATGTTCCAAACAGCTGTGGCTCGACTCTGATGACTTCGTTGACAAGGAGCTCCAGCTCCGCCGTTGTGAACTTTGGATTCTTGTCAGTGGGTATGGTGTGGGGTGTGGGTGTGGATGGTTGTGGGTGAGTGGGTGTGAATGTGACGGTGTGTGTAAAGGTGAAGAGGGGGTGTTTGTGAAGGAAGTTGTGTGAAGGTGTGTAAGTGAAGGTGTAGTTAAGGTGTGAGTAAGGTGCAGTTGTTTGTCTGTGGTGTCTGTGAGCAGTGGGTCTGTTGCAATGGCTCATGGGTTGTGTGTGTGGGCCCTTTTTATTGGTCCATTTGTGGGTGTGGCTGTGTTTGAATTTGTGGTGGGTGTGTTATAAGAGGTGGTTGTGATTTGGTCCTCTGTTTGCCTGTTTGGATGTGGCAGGTCAGTCATAGAGATGTATTTTGTCATGTTGACGTGTTTTGTGGTGTTGTGCGAGTCGAATTGACCCTCCTTGTGCTGTTTTACAGTGTCCTGGTTCTGTACGAGTCTTTTTCGCGTAGGTACGGTCAGTACATACGCGATGCTAGGTGAGGGTGCTGGGGTACGGTGTTGGGGTACGGTGCGTACAGGTGCGGGGCTGTGCTACGGTGTTGGGCTGCGGCGCGTACAGGTGCGGGCTGTGCTACGGTGTTGGGGTGCGGCACGTACAGGTGCGGGCTGTGCTACGGTGTTGGGGTACGGTGCGTACAGGTGCGGGGCTGTGCTACGGTGTTGGGGTACGGCGCGTACACGTGCGGGCTGTGTTACGGTGTTGGGGTTGCGGCGCGTACTGGTGCGGGCTGTGCTACGGTGTTGGGGTACGGTGCGTACAGGTGCGGGGCTGTGCTACGGTGTTGGGGTGCGGCGCGTACAGGTGCGGGCTGTGCTACAGTGTTGGGGTGTGGCGCGTACAGGTGCGGGCTGTGCTACGGTGTTGGGGTACGGTGCGTACAGGTACGGGGCTGGGCTACGGTGTTGGGGTACGGTGCGTACAGGTGTGGGGCTGTGCTACGGTGTTGGGGTACGGTGCGTACAGGTACGGGGCTGGGCTACGGTTTTGGGGTACGGTGCGTACAGGTACGGGCTGTGCTATGGTGTCGGGCTACGGTGCGTACTGGTACGGGGCTGGGCTACGGTGTTGGGGTATGGTGCGTACAGGTGCAGGGCTGTGCTACGGTGTTGGGGTACGGTGGGGAGGGGTGGTACAGTGCTGACATACGGGGTTACGGTGCTGACATGTGCGTGGTGAGGGGGGCTGTACGACTCGTATTCGGGCACAAGTTTACCCGTGTACATGTGTGCTACAGCGTTCGCTCCGTACGGGGCCTTTTACATGCGGTTGTGTATTCGGACGGGCGGTACGGATCGTACTTGCGCGCTCGGACTTCTGTTTTACGATTTGCACGTAAAAATGTCCGGCTCCCTATCGGACACTTTTCCCGACGCTATTCGGACGTAAAAATTTACGGCTCCCTCTCGGACCATTTTCCCGACGCAATTCGTATGTATTTTTCACGTACGAATCGTACTTCGCAGTTTGTACGGTACTTGTACGATTCGTACGTAAAAAAATACGGATACGAGTCGGACGGTAAATTTTTTTAACGGATCGGAATCGGCACCTATATATATAATATATATACTTACTTAATAATCAGTGTTAATAATTATTTTAATAACTTATACATTATTTTAAAATATTATAAATTACCAATACATCTATACACATAAAACAATGACATAAATAACAATTAAATAATTATGTATAACAAATTAAAAAATATATATACTTTTAATATTTTTAAAATTAATGATATACAACATTAGCTAAAATAATACAAAAAATATCAAATAGCGGAGGGAATAAAACTACTATTCCAACTTCAAAAAAGAACAACAGTAAGGAAAATGTTGGATAGCGTAGGGCTTAAAATTACTATTCCCACTCCAGGGAGTGCAACAGTAGGGAAAGTGTTGGATTGCGTAGGGTTATAAATTACTATTCCCACTCCAGGGAGTGCAACAGTAAGGAAAGTGTTAGATAACGTAGGGGTAAAAATTAATATTCCCACTCCAAAGAGTGCAACAGTAGGGAAAGTGTTGGATAGCGTAGGGGTATAAATTACTATTCCCACTCCAGGGAGAGCAACAGTAAGGAAAGTGTTGGATAGCGTAGGGGTAAACATTACTATTCCAAATCCAAAGTATGCAACAGTAGGGAAAGTTTTGGATAGCGAAGGGGTATAAATTACTATTCCCACTCCAGGGAGTGCAACAGTAAGGAAAGTGTTGGATAGCGTAGGGGTAAAAATTACTATTCCCACTCCAAACAGTGCAACAGTAGGGAAAGTGTTGGATAGCGTAGGGGTACAAATTACTATTCTCACTCCAGTGAGTGCAACAGTAGGGGAAGTGTTGGATAGCGTTGGGGTAAAAATTACTATTCCTACTCCAGAGACTGCAACAGTAGGGAAAGTGTTGGATAGCGTGGAAGCTAAAAATAACATACTTATAAATAAAATAATTTTTTAAAATAATTAATGATTTAATTATTAAATAACTCTAAATTATTTACAAATACCAATAAATAATTATTAAAAACATAATTACCAATGAAAAATTATTTAACAATAAATTAATTATAAATACCAATAAATAATAATTAATCAATATTAATTACCAAATAATAAACATTGAACAATAAAATATTTTTCATAACAAAAAACATATTAATTATTAAAAAGCAATTACCAATTACAAAATATAGAACAATTAAATACATTTTCTACCCCAAAACAAAAAATATTAAACATTAATTACCCATTAATAATTACTTATTAATATATTAATTAAAAATATCAATAAATAATATTTAATTACCAATTCATGATTAATCAACAACAAATTACTTTCATAACCAAAAACGTATAATTTGAAATAATTACCAATTAATAATTAATGTCCAATAAATTATCAATACCCAACAATACATTTAATAATTACTTAATTAGATTTCAATTACTTCCAACACTATTCCCCTATAAACACACAACACACTCCAATAATAAAATAATACACTTAACATAATTATCAATTAATCAAAATTAATTACCAATATTAAAAATTAATTACCAATTACTAATTAATTAGCAATAATATAATTATCAATACCAATAAATGAAAATAAATTATTACTTAATTACAATTAAATTACTTCCCACGATATTCCTCTATAAACCCACAACCCGCTACAGAACTTTAACACAAACATTAATTAACATTTATTTATAATTCATAAAAATTAATAATTAATTTAGTGTAATTAAATTACTTCCCACCCTATTCCCCTATAAACCCACAACCCGCTATGGCACTAAAACACAAAATTGACTTAAAAAAACATTATTAACATATAAAAATTGCATACATATATTTTAAAACCAGTAGAACACTTAACAAAAAACATATAACACATACATATTAAATACATAATAAAATACATAACAATAACATAAATGTCGATATTAGTAACATCGATATATTTGATATCGATATTACTAACTTCAATATTACTTACATCGATATAAAAAAAATCGATATTACTTACCTTAGGGTCGATATTCTGTCCATCGATATTCTTAACATTGATATTCTGTCCCTTCGATATTATCAACTCGATATTAGTGTGGGTCAATATTTAATTTTCGATATTTTGACTGCCCACCATAGGGGCAATATCATTAGGCATATAAAGGCAGTAGCACAGGAAGGCATTAGGCATACCAACAGTACCTCAGTTGCATAAGAACATTAGCATAAATCATGGCATCAATCACATCCCGCATGACATTAGGCCTAAACCCCAACAGTGGACATAGAATGCAGACACCGTTGCATGACATTGGGAAGAATCATATCAGCATAGGGCATAAACCAGATTAGCATAAATGCATTACACCAACATAAGTACATTGGTCACCAACGTTGCAGCTGCCCACTTCTGAGGGCAGCTGTGACGACCAGACACAGTCACTGGCGCGTGGGAGACCCCCTTTGGGACTCGGAAGTTTCAAAAATGGCCAATACATTGCAGCTGCCGCTATCCGGTGGGGCAGCCGGAAAGAATCAACATGCACTGGCCCAGGGGCCGGGCACCGACAATGTGCCCCGACACTCCCCCGAACCACCACGCAGCCGAGCCCCACTCACCGGGCTCTAAAGTAAATAAACCCCAACACGGGGCAGCGGCCCGCAATGGCAGTGCCACTGTGCAGTCTCGGAAGCCCTGGTGCAACACGTAGAAGGTGGCCCCGACCTCCTAACAGCCCGAGACCAGCCCCACTCACCACTTCTTGGGGGCTGGGCCGGTGTGGACTCAGCCGGACTCGCTGGTGTTGTAGGGTCCAGGTAGCCAACTTGCGGGGCTCTCCCCAATCACGGGAGCCCCGCCGACGAACATGGGCGATCTCGCTTGACTTCACCCGGGCCCCTTCCTGGAACCCTGGACTTCAGTGTGGAGCCCGCAAGGCTCCCCTCTCACTGACAACTTCCCTGCAGGGTGTCTCCTGCTCTCCCGGTCGCTATTGCAATCCCCAGAGCCCTCGAGGCTCCAACGCGGCTCCGGGACTTCTTTCCCCCAGGGCCCGCCTCCCTGTTGCCGGGCAGCTCCCGGAGCAGCACCAATCTCAGCGCGGCCCTGCTCAGGATGCAGGCCGTAGCTGGGGATTTCCTCTAGTGCGGTCTTCCGCCCGGGCTGGCGACGGTGCTTCCTGGCGGCAATGAGGGGTAGGCTCCCTCCGACTTAAAAAAAAAGTATAATGTGGGGTGGGCATCCGCTAGAGTCGCAAAATGCGGGGTGGGCACCCGCCCTCGTTTGAAGGGTGCAGGAAATGCGGGGTGGGCACCCGCTGTTCAAAATATTCCACAGTGCACATAAATGCGGCAATAACGCGGGTTGGGAACCCGTGAGGGCAGCAAAATGCGGGGTAGGCTCCCGCTGCCCTTCTAAATAAGCAGCTCTCCCAAGCAGCCCCACAATGCAGCACACAAGCGGGGTAATTGAAATATAGTGCCTTGACAGCACAGCGCCGCAGGTGTCAGCTCCTCTTCCCCTGGCACTTTGAATATAGCGCTTACAAGACGCTAGGTCCCACGAGGCGTTAGAATGCAGGCAGAGCAGCACAGGCACTTCGACTACAGCGCTCAAAAGGCGCTTGATGGCGCACAGTTCCAGGTTCCCACACAAGAAGGTACCGCCCACGCTCCTCACCTCCTTGGAGTGCGGGCTGTCAAAGTATAGCGCTCACGTGGCGCCAGGACAGCAGAGCAGGCAGGCAAGGCTGGGCAAGATCAGCGGACAGTGGGCACTCATCAGTACAGGACAGCAGTTCCTAGAAACAGTCAACTCCCATAAAGTGGCACTCCTCCTGACATAGCAGTATTCCCTCCAGCAGAGGCTCTCACTGGCCCTTTGGACAGCAGAGGGGTACAGATGGGCTATGGGGCCAGCACACAGGCCCTTGCGGCGATACCTCCTGGCAGAGTGTCCCCTCTCAATCAAGTCCACGTTCAGTCTGTCAAAAGGAGGCACAGCCCCCCATATATACACCCCTCACCCCACCTACCAGAAATGGCCAGAAGCTTCTAGAAGGCTCTCTGGTAATCCGGTCCCAAGTGGTTTTGGGGGAGGTGTAGAGCACCCTGCCTGCCAGGCTTCCCTCCAAAAGCTAGGGGTGCTGGGAGACAGACAACCCACCTCAGACAGGCAGGCACAAAGCACACCAAACAGGGTGACATTTTAAAAGTGACATTTTTAAACAGTGTAAATAATCCTCTACACATTATTGTGCAGCTTTCCACCACACACACACAGCACAAAGGCTAGAGGGACAGGCGAAAAAGTTCGGGATGACCCTGCAAGCGCGGCCAAGTCTAACAACTGGTCATGGCTTAGAAAGTATCAGTGTGTAGGGTGTGGTTAAAGATCATTCCCCACAGTACTTGAGAGACACAACACACTGCCTGAGGGTAACAGTAGTGGTGGCACAGAATGCAGGGTATGACCAAAGGCCATGCCCGGCGGGTACTGGTGGGACTGAGCACTGGGTATGGTCTAAGGCCAGAACCAGGAGGTACTGGTGGGACCGAGCACAAGGTATGGTCAAAGGCCATGCCCGCAGGGTGCTGGTGGGACTGAACACGGGGTATGGTCAAAGGCCATGCCCGGTGGGTACTGGTGGGACTGAGCGCAGGGTATGGTCAAAGGCCATGCCCGGATGTTACTGGTGGGACTGAGCACAGGGTATAGCCAAAGGCCATGCCCGGAGGGTACTGGTGGGAAGGAGCACAAGGTATGGCCATAAACCAGGCCCGGTGGGTACTGGTGGGACTGAGCACAGGGTATAGCCAAGGCCATGCCCGGACGGTACTGGTGGGACTGAGCACAGGATATAGCCAAAAACCATGCCCAGAGGGTACTGGTGGGAAGGTGCACAAGGAATGGCCATAGGCCAGGCCCGGCGGGTACTGGTGGGACTGAGCACAGGGTATGGCCAAAGGCCATGACCGGAGGGTGCTGGTGGGACTGAGCTCAGGGTATGATCAAGGCAATGCCTGGAGGGATCTGGGGGACTGAGCAAAGGGTATTGAAGGAAGTGACCCACTAGGGTCACCCGGGTCACTCTCGACCTCCTCTTGCCTTCTGAGAATGAAGAGTCGATGACACAGTAGAGAATGCAAGCCAACTAGTTTATTCACAAAATACACTGCAGTGGAGTCCAATCTGACCAGCCTCCTATGGTGGCTGAGGAGGGACAGACTCTAACAAGCATAAAGTTACATTATGTAGGTTGCGGAGCCCACAAAGACCCACCTATGATGGAAAAGTACTCGTAGCTGTCGTAATACAATTGGGGCACAGAACACAAGTTTCGATTCTGCAGCCTGGTATAAGCTCTCTACTATCCAAGGTCGTCTGGCCTATCCTCCCCTCCAGACAGGTGGGAGAAGGCCTCCATGTAACAGAAAAGGCATGCGTTAAGGAGAAAGTTTCAGCATTGAAGAAACAAACTTACCAAGGAACATTTCTCGTAAATGAGCAAGTGTTAGACGGCGACCTCAGAGGAGCCTGGGAGGGGTCCGGACTACCCTGAGACCCACCCTCGAAGTATCGTAGCCGGGCACTGGCGGGAGACTCCCCAGGGGGAGGAATCTCGTATCTAGGATCGTACTTCTGGCACCACACGACACAGAGTGACCACACCGGGTATTCTTAGAAATCAATCTTTATCAAGTAGGTTATCACTGCAAATATGTACAAGGTGAGCACGAGCTCAATGAGTCTCGGAAGGGGTAGGGGGTAGCGGGACAGTCTCTGGTAAAGGTTCAAGGCAGGGACGTATCCGGCGCACAGCTCACAATCCTCGAGCTGGGGGCTACGTGGTTGTAGTCGGGGTCCGGCGGGACCGTGAGAGTCCGTTGGAGCCGCGAGTCACTCAGCGGGCTCAGGTGCAGGTTCGGAGGTCTTACGAGGTTCAAGGAGCCGCGAGTCACTCAGCAGGCTCAGGCACAAGTTCGGAGGTCTTACGATCTTCATGAAGCCGCGAGTCACTCAGCAGGCTCAGGTACGAGTTCGGAGGTCTTACGATCTTCAGGGAGCCGCGAGTCACTCAGCAGGCTCAGGTACAAGTTCGGAGGTCTTACGATCTTCAGGGAGCCGCGAGTCACTCAGCAGGCTCAGGTACGAGTTCGGAGGTCTTACGATCTTCAGGGAGCCGCGAGTCACTCAGCAGGCTCAGGTACAAGTTCGGAGGTCTTACGATCTTCAGGGAGCCGCGAGTCTCTCAGCAGGGCTCAGGAGGGTCCAAGTTCCAGGAGCCGCGACCATGTCGGCAGGCTCTCGTTGTTCCAGCGTCGAATCTGCCGGAGAGACCCAGAGCACCCCCTGTTATAGGTCGACCCCTCTTTGATGTCCGGAGTCTGTGCAGGCAGGGGTCTTGTCACCTGGGGGTCGCTTGTCGGGATTTCCTGCTATTGTCTTTTGATCCTTTCGGGGCCGGGTCGGGAGGAGTCCCAGACACCCAGCAGGCACGGAGCCAGCCCTCAGGGAGGCCGGAGGGCCGATCGAAACCCATCGTCCCAGGGGAGTTCAGAGGTGCGATAGAAACTGCTCCTCCCTCTCTCATCCCCTGGAAGCGTGATGTCCTCCAGCCGGAGTGGCGCCTCTAGGCCCGGGTCGCGCTGGGGCCGGCGGCCATCTTGGTGCATGAAGTGGGCACGCGGGCCCGGGGTGGCCGAAAGGAGAGAGGCCATGGACGGGGACGTCCGGGTCAGTGCGTGTGTCCTGGTGGGGAGGGTCGGCTGGGCCGTGTGCTTGGGCTGCAGGTACCAGGTTTCGGGGGTGCGGGGGCACGTAGGGCCATTCTACGAGGCCGGGTCCAACACGCGTCCCCCCCAGCTGAAAGCCGGAGAGAACTGCCCATCATCTTGGGGGGTTCTCTTCGCTGAGGCGGAAGTACCGGGAGAGGCCGTCAGCGTTGGCGTGGTCCGTACCAGGGCGGTGTTCTACGGTGAAATCCATCCCCTGGAGGGAGATTGACCACCGCAGTAGCTTGGGGTTTTCTCCTCGCATCTGCATGAGCCATCACAAGGGCCGATGGTCAGTTTGGACTCTGAAATGGGTGCCGAACAGGTAGGGTCGTAGCTTTTTGAGTGCCCAGACCACGGCAAAGGCTTCGCGCTCTATGGTGCTCCATCTCTGTTCTCGGGGCAACAGTCGCCGACTGAGGAAGGCGACGGGCTGGTCTAGGCCTTGGTCATTCACTTGGGACAGGACGGCCCCAATGCCATGCTCGGAGGCATCGGTCTGGACTATGAACTCCTTGGTGTAGTCGGGAGCCTGGAGGATGGGGGCAGTACACATGGCCTTTTTTAGGGCATCGAAAGCTTCTTGGCAGGCAGCCGTCCACTGCACTTTCTTTGGCTGACGTGAGTTCTGTGAGAGGGCCGACAAGGCTGCCATACCCCCGAATGAATCTTCGGTAGTAGCCAGTGAGTCCCAGAAAGGCTTGGACCTCCGTTTGGGTGATGGGTGGTTCCCAGGCCAGGATGGCGTCGATCTTTGGCTGTAGAGGGGCGACCTGGCCGCTCCCGACCTGGTGCCCCAGGTAGACTACGGATCCTTGCCCGATCTGGCACTTGCTGGCTTTTACTGTGAGGCCTGCCTGGCACAGGGCGGTTAGCACCCTCCGGAGGTGCTGGAGGTGCTCACTCCATTCAGAACTGAAAACAGCGATGTCGTCCAGATATGCCGCACTGAATTGCTCTAGCCCGGCCAGGACCCTATTCACCAGTCGCTGGAAAGTGGCCGGGGCATTTTTCATCCCGAAGGGCATCACGCGGAAGCGGTAGTGCCCATCGGGGGTGGAGAAAGCGGACCGCTCCTTGGCCCCTTCGGTGAGCGCAATCTGCCAATATCCGCAGGTGAGGTCGAAGGTGCTGAGGAACCGGGCTGCCCCTAGTCTGTCAATGAGTTCGTCGGCTCGTGGAATGGGGTGGGCATCGGCTCGGGTAACGTCATTGAGCCCCCGGTAGTCCACGCAGAATCGGAGCTCGGGGGCGACACCGGGGGCCGCTGCCTTCGGGACCAGGACCACGGGGCTGGCCCAAGGACTGTCAGAGGGCTCGATCACCCCCAGGGTCAACATCTTCGAGACTTCAGCTTGAATGCAGGACCGGACCCGGTCAGGAACCCGGTAGGCTCGGTGTCTCACCGGCGGGCTGTCCCCGGTGTCCACGTCGTGAACACACCAGTTGGTGACCCGGGGGGGTCAGGGAGAAGAGGTCGGAAAATTGTCTTAGGAGCTGGCGGCAGTCCGCTTGTTGCTGGGCAGTGAAGGCTGGGGAGAGGTTCACTCCCTCCACGGAGCCATCCTGCTCCTTGACACACAGGAGGTCCGGGAGGGGATCCGACTCATCTTCGGCCCCGTCATCGGTGGCCAGCAGGAGGCTCAGTTCTGTCCGCACGAAGTGAGGCTTGAGGCGGTTCACGTGCAGGACCCGGAGGGGATCCCGAGGCGACTGGACGTCCACCAAGTATGTGACTTGACTCTTCCTCTCAACCACTTTGTAGGGCCCAGTCCATCGGTCCTGGAGGGCGCCAGGCTTCACGGGGGCCATGACCCACACCTGCTGGCCCGGCTGGAACTCGACCAGAGTGACATTCTGGTCGTACCAGCGCTTCATTTCTTCTTGACTCGCCTCCAGGTTGGCCTCGGCCAGTTCTCGGAACTTCCTGGTCTGGTTCCGGAGGGCCAGGACGTATTGGAACACATCTCGGGGGGTGGTCTGGGGTGCTGCCTCCCACCCTTCCTTAACCAAACTGAGGGGACCTCGGACGGGGTGTCCATAGAGTAATTCAAACGGGCTGAACCCTAAGGACTTCTGGGGGACCTCCCGGTAAGCGAACAAGAGGCAGGGGAGCAGGACGTCCCACTTACGCCGGAGGGGCTCTTCTAGGCCAGCGATCATCCCTTTCAAAGTCCTATTAAACCTTTCTACTAGGCCGTTCCCCTGGGGATGGTACGGGGTGGTGAACTTATAGGACACCCCACATTGTTGCCACAGGGACGTCATATATTTTGAGATAAAATTAGTGCCGCGATAGCTCACGACCTCGCGGGGGAAAACCCACCCTGGAAAAGATCCCCATCAGGGCCCGGCCCACCACGGGGGCCGTAATGGTGCGTAGGGGAATAGCCTCAGGATAGCGGGTGGCGTGGTCCACTAGGACCAAGATGAAACGGTGACCTTGGGAGGTGGGGGGGTCCAGTGGTCCCACGACGTCGATTCCGACTCGTTCAAAAGGGGTACTGACGACTGGGAAGGGTTGGAGGGGAGCCTTGCGCTTCCCCCCACTCTTCCCACTGGCCTGGCACGTGGGGCAGGACTTGCAGTGGGCTTCTACCGCTGCTCTCATTCTAGGCCAGTAAAAATGGGTCACGAGACGGCTGTAGGTCTTGTCCTGACCCAGGTGGCCGGCGAGGGGGACGTCGTGGGCTAAGCCCAGGAGGAAGTCTCGGAAGCGGAGGGGTACCACCAATACCCGTCCGGATCCCAGCTCCACCGACTTCTGCTCACTGTACAAGATGTTATTTTCCCAATAAATTCGGTGCGTCCCGGTCTGGTCCCCTGCGGCTTGGCCCTCGGCCTGGCGCCGCAGCCCGACCAGGGAAGGACAAGTGGCTTGTTCCTGGCAAAATTCTTCCCGGGTGGGCCCCCCCTCGTGGCGCCACTGGGCCAACTCGGGTAGATCTCCCAACTCGGGGACCGGGGCGGGGTCGGATGGTGCGGGTTCGTCGCGGGCGACGGACCCTTCTGATGGGGGGACGGGAGGAACCTCGGCGGGGACCGTTCTGGTCTCTTCGATCGGGGTGCTTTCGACTTCTCTCCGGGGAGTGAGTCGGGCTGACATAGATCGGGTGGTGGCGCACACCCACTCGGGGAGTCCCATCATTCCTAGGTGGGCCTTGCGCTCGACGTGCTTCCAGGGAGAACTCTCCAGGTCGTTCCCTAAGAGGCAGTCGACCGGCTGGGAGGTTCTTACGGCCACCTTGAGCTTACCTATCACCCCTCCCCACTCAAACGGCACCAGGGCTACCTGACACATACTTTCTCTATTGTCTGCGGATATTACGGGGCAAAAGACGTTGGGGAGGATTTGCTCCTCGGGGACTAGGTGCCTGAGGACACCGGTGATACTGGCCCCGGTGTCCCGCAGGGCCTCGACTTGGTGGCCATTGATCTTGACGAGCTGCCCGTATTTCTGGGTGTTGGAGGGTAGGAGGCTACCAGGGATCATCTCCCTGTCTCCCAGGGATACTAGGGCCATCGCTGCGGGTTCCCACTCCTCGGCTTCCTCAACCTCCTCCCCCAGGGCTACGTTGGCTATCTGTCTCGCAGGGGTGGTAGGGGAGACTTGGGTGGCCATGGGGCACTCTGGGTCATTGGCGTAGTGCCCGGGTTTCTGGCAACAGAAACATGTGACGGTCACCCGGGGTCCCCGTCTCCCAGGGGGCCCTGTCACTGGTGGGGGGGGGCGCCGGGAAAGGTGGAGGTTGTGTCTTCGGGGGGCTAGGCTGGGATTCTCTCGGCCCTCCCTGGTTCCCTCCCCCTCTCTGGCGGGGTGGTCCCTGACTGGCTCGGGGGTACTCTCCTACCATGCCCCGGGAGACCCGGGTGTTGGTCCAGCGGTCGGCCTCCACAGCCAGCTTCCGGGGGTCTGTGAGCTTGCTGTCAAGCAGATGCTGACGTAGTTCTATGAAGCAGTTCGCAGCCAGGTGTTCCCACAACATGAGGTCAGTGAGTTCGGCAAGGGTGGTGACTTTGCTGCCCTTGATCCACCCATCGAAGGCCCGACTGAAAAAGTTTACATACTCCACCCAGGTGGTGCCCGGGATCTTCCTGCAGTCCCGGAATCGCTGACGGTACATTTCTGGGGTGAGGCCGTATCTTGTGAGTAGAGCCTCTTTCATGTGGCTGTAGGAGGTCTGCAGGGAGAGGGGTAGGTCGAGCAGGGTGTCCCTTCCTTCGCTCAGAAACCGCCCCCACAACCCCGCCCCCCAGTCCTTCTGCGGGATCCGATGGGAGGTCATGGCGACCTCGTAGGCCCTGAACCATTGCTGAATGTCATCGTTTTTATAATATTCCTTGACCACATCCTTGGGGATGTGGACCTTCTGTTCCGCTGGGGAGGCCGTCTCTCGGTTTCCCGGGGGCCTCCCTTCCTCATTTCTGGCCTTGAGCTCGAGTTCCTTCAAGCTGCGTTCGTGCTCCAGTTGGAGCTTCCTTCCTTCGTGCTCCCGTTGGAGCTTCTTTTCTTCTAGTTCGCCTTGTACACGCATTTGTTCTACTGCTAGCTTTTTTTCCGCTAACTTTAATTCGCCCTCGATTTCGAGTTTGGCTAACTCGAGTTCATGATTGCGACTTCTCTCTCTGTCCGCGAGCTCTTCCGGGGATAGGCCCCCGTCTGGTACGATGCCTCGCACCTGATTGCTGCTGCTTTCACTCTGGGGGGGTTCGGCTTCGTCGGGGCGCTCCCCCGTGCCTTCCGGGCGGGAGGCCCCGGTCTCCACCCAAGTTTTCAGTGCTTTCTGCAAATCTTCTTTAGTGTTGAGACCAGTGGTAGCGATTTTAAGTTCTTTGCAAAATTGCTTTAGCTCTTTGCGTGTATATTCTTCTAGATGCTCCACCTGGAACACCCTGTTGGCGTTGGTTTCTGCGGGGCTCACGGTGCTTCCTTCTGCCATCTTTGTCGGTAGTGCTTCCGTTGTTCACGGTACGATCTCTAGGTGATGGGCCCGAATCCCGTCGCTTGCCACCAATGTTAGACGGCGACCTCAGAGGAGCCTGGGAGGGGTCCGGACTACCCTGAGACCCACCCTCGAAGTATCGTAGCCGGGCACTGGCGGGAGACTCCCCAGGGGGAGGAATCTCGTATCTAGGATCGTACTTCTGGCACCACACGACACAGAGTGACCACACCGGGTATTCTTAGAAATCAATCTTTATCAAGTAGGTTATCACTGCAAATATGTACAAGGTGAGCACGAGCTCAATGAGTCTCGGAAGGGGTAGGGGGTAGCGGGACAGTCTCTGGTAAAGGTTCAAGGCAGGGACGTATCCGGCGCACAGCTCACAATCCTCGAGCTGGGGGCTACGTGGTTGTAGTCGGGGTCCGGCGGGACCGTGAGAGTCCGTTGGAGCCGCGAGTCACTCAGCGGGCTCAGGTGCAGGTTCGGAGGTCTTACGAGGTTCAAGGAGCCGCGAGTCACTCAGCAGACTCAGGCACAAGTTCGGAGGTCTTACGATCTTCAGGAAGCCGCGAGTCACTCAGCAGGCTCAGGTACGAGTTCGGAGGTCTTACGATCTTCAGGGAGCCGCGAGTCACTCAGCAGGCTCAGGTACAAGTTCGGAGGTCTTACGATCTTCAGGGAGCCGCGAGTCACTCAGCAGGCTCAGGTACGAGTTCGGAGGTCTTACGATCTTCAGGGAGCCGCGAGTCACTCAGCAGGCTCAGGTACAAGTTCGGAGGTCTTACGATCTTCAGGGAGCCGCGAGTCTCTCAGCAGGGCTCAGGAGGGTCCAAGTTCCAGGAGCCGCGACCACGTCGGCAGGCTCTCGTTGTTCCAGCGTCGAATCTGCCGGACAGACCCAGAGCACCCCCTGTTATAGGTCGACCCCTCTTTGATGTCCGGAGTCTGTGCAGGCAGGGGTCTTGTCACCTGGGGGTCGCTTGTCGGGATTTCCTGCTATTGTCTTTTGATCCTTTCGGGGCCGGGTCGGGAGGAGTCCCAGACACACAGCAGGCACGGAGCCAGCCCTCAGGGAGGCCGGAGGGCCGATCGAAACCCATCGTCCCAGGGGAGTTCAGAGGTGCGATAGAAACTGCTCCTCCCTCTCTCATCCCCTGGAAGCGTGATGTCCTCCAGCCGGAGTGGCGCCTCTAGGCCCGGGTCGCGCTGGGGCCGGCGGCCATCTTGGTGCATGAAGTGGGCACGCGGGCCCGGGGTGGCCGAAAGGAGAGAGGCCATGGACGGCGACGTCCGGGTCGGTGCGTGTGTCCTGGTGGGGAGGGTCGGCTGGGCCGTGTGCTTGGGCTGCAGGTACCAGGTTTCGGGGGTGTGGGGGCACGTAGGGCCATTCTACGAGGCCGGGTCCAACAGCAAGTAACAGTTTCGATTTTAATAGAAATGGCGTCTTCGAGAGCTAAAATGGTGGCACAGATGTCAACCTAACTAACGCAACATCTGGATTTACTGATTGCATATACACACAATATGCAGATAAATTTATTAGCCATATAAATGCTAACATGATTTTGGATAAAACACTGATAGATGACAATGTTACGTTTCAATTCTATCAGTATGATCTAAGGCCATGTCTGGCGGGTGCTGGTGGGACTGAGCACAAGGCATGGTCAAAGGCCGTGCCCGGCGGGTACTGGTGGGAAGGAGCACAGGGTATAGGCAAAGGCCATGCCTGGAGGGTGCTGGTGGAACCGAGCACAGGGTATAGTCAAAGGCCATGCCCGGCGGGTACTTGTGGGACTGAGCGTAGGTTATGATCAAAGACCATGCCTGGCGGGTGCTGGTGGGACAGAGCTCAGGGTATGGTAAAAGGCCATGCCCAGCGGGTACTGGAGTGACTGAGCACAAGGTATGGTCAAAGGCCAGGCCCAGAGCGTGCTGGTGGGACTCAGCGCAGGGTATGGTCAAAGGCCATGCCCGGTGTGTGCTGGTGGGACCAAGCACAAGGTATGGTCAAAGGCCGTGCCCAGAGGGTACTGGAGGGACTGAGCTCAGGGTATGATCAAGGTCATGTCCGTCGGATGCTGGTGGAACCGAGCACAGGGTATTGATCAAAGGCCATGTCTGGAAGGTACTAGGGGAACTGAACTCAGGGTATAGTCAAAGCCCATGTGCTGAGATCATAATAGTGTATTTTTTACAACACAGTACAGGCGCTCATCAAGAGGACCAAGATAATTAAGTGTGTGTTGCCCCCAATCCTGCGTCCCTTTCCCCAACAGCATTTCCATGGCTGTTGTGGGGTGGCATCAATGGATAAATCCTGGGGCCTGGGTATTCCCAAAACTGATAATCCATATTTGGTGGTAGCTCCTCTTCTCAGCCAGACTTGGATTACCATTGGCTCAAAATGAATCTTGAGTCTTCGCCGCTGCTCCGGGTTACTGTCTGTAGAAGGTTTGTTTTCAGTTACACAAAGAACAAGTGTGTCCTGCTCCGCCTTTTCATACATTGCTTCAGTTGACCTTCTGTTGTTTACTGATTTAATGCAATTGGTATCAATGTTATTAAATATGCGATTTGATTAGAACCAGTTTGAATTAGTGTGAGTTACAGACACGCTCCCCCTGTCTTCATTTCCACCCAGTGGCTTTGGGTGGAATTGGGTGCAGAGGCTGGTATGGGAGACATGTTCACGAGCCCATCAATACCTCGAGCTGGTCCTGTCAGGGGCACGTGAGCCCTAATGAGGGGGGGGTGAGGGCAGCTGAAGCTGGGAGCCCAGGGCTAGGGGCACGGACATCATTTAGAGGCCGCCTAGAGCAGCAGCGGAGACCCCTGGCTTGCTCCCTGTGAACCCTGGCACTGCATTTGCGACCCCCGGCCTCAGAGACAAGAAGGCATAGGGAGCTTTGGTCTCCTTGTTTTCAGCTCATTTTTAATTCATTAACGGTGAATAATTGTACGTTATTCACTATTAGTGCGACCAAACCGGGATCATCAGGTAAGTAAAAACTGTTTTAAATGCTTGTTGTGTCCATGCTTGTGGGTGAGAGCGTGCGTCTGTGAGAGAGGGAGTGTGTATGTGAATGAAAGTGTGTGTGGGGGCGCGTGTGTGAGAGTGAATGTGGCAATCAGTGATAAGAGTTGCAACAAATGAGCTAAAGTATAAGTGGGTATAAGTGAGCCAGGGTGAGTGAGAATGATGGAGTGAGGGTAAGAGTGAGTGCAAGTCATTGTGAGTGAGTTGCTGTGAGATTATACCTTCATAGATCACACATTAGGAATAAAGGCCAGTATGGTGGGTTTCTTGCAAACTCGGCCCCTGACCTTCTATGACCATAGTGAGATGCTTGCAGCATAACTGAATTTCGCCTCAATGAGAATAGTTTCCTATTTGGGGGCCGATTCAAATGCTGGAAAAAGGCTGTACGAATCGTCGTAAGGAGCGTTTTCTCCGTACGACTCGTACCCGGTAAACTTTCCGTACAACCTAGGAAGTACGATTCGTACAGAAAGCTTATTTCCGTACGTTTCGTACAAAAGACCGTACGGGTCAAAATAACCTACGATTCTGATCCAGAACAGCCTGTATGCGACGTCCGTACGTATTTAAGCAGCGTTTTACGGCCCAGCAAGTACGATTCGTCCCTACATCACTCCGTACGGCTCTTTTTTTATGGGAGCCAATAACAGCCGTAAAAGCTGAGTCCCCAGGGGTACGAGTCGTACAGGCATAAACCCCCATGCGTTGTGTATGTACGGTGCGTACCCCCAGCGCGTATGTACGCACCGTACCCCCAGTGCGAATGTACGGTGCGTACCCCCAGTGCGAATGTACGGTGCGTACATACGCGCTGGGGGTACGGTGCGCACATACGCGCTGGGGGTACGCACCGTACATACGCGCTGGGGGTGCGCACCGTACATATGCGCTGGGGGTACGCGCCGTACATACGCGCTGGGGGTACGCACCGTACATAAGCGCTGGGGGTATGCACCGTACATACGCGATGTTGTAAGGTGCGTACATATGCATGGGGAGGGCCTGTACGAATCATACCCCTGTACGACTCGCACCCCGGGAACAACTTTTCCCAGGATACGAGTCGTACAAACTTTGCTTCGTAGCGGGTAAAGTAATTCCCCGTGTACGGGACGTTTTCCGTACGAATCGTAAATTGGAAAGCCGGTCCGGATCGTACTTGTACGCTCGGACTGTATTTTTACGATTTGTACGGAAAAGTGTCCGGGTCCATCTCGCACAACTTTTCCTTGTACGATTCGTACGGATCGGGCCGATCCGTATGTATTTTTCCCGTACGAATCGTACTTCACGGGTCGGACGTGACTTGTACGATTCGTACAGAAAAAAATACGGATACGAGTCGTACGGAGAAAAAAAAATACAGGATCGGAATCGACCCCTTGATGGCACATACTATAGACAACTCACGAGGCCGCCATGGGCACCTCCTTCGCCCTCAGCTACGCTAACCTTTTGGTGGGATGGTGGGAGGAGCAAGTGGCCTGCTCTGAAGAAAACGAAAAATATACCAGACGTATAATCAGTTGGATAAGGTGCATTGATGTCAGCAAACCTGAGGAGTCCGTTCACATTATCACTCGTAATTAATGTAATCTGAAATGCACACATCACATAAGTCAGACTGAGATGGACTATATCGATACACAGTATCGAAGATGGCCAGATTGTCTCTAGTGTATCGAGGGAAGTAACTGAGGGAAATAGTGTGTTACACTATAGGGGACATCCCACCAGAAGCATGGCGGACAGCATCCCATATGGAGAAATGCTTCGAGCCAAGTGGATATGCAATACAGAGGCTGGATTATGAAAAGGAAAAATAATGGGGAGATTTAGGAGTAGAGGATATGCCAATAACGATGGAATTACAGGTGAGGATATTGCTATAAAATGCTCCATAACATACAGCATGGCCAAGTCATTAGGATGTTTATTCACACATAGTTACTACACACCAGAGGTACATGATGACTTCAAGCCCTTGTGAGATTTTACCAAATTTGGAGAGTGCAAAGCTTGTGCTAACACTGTACGCTGTGAATCATATTTGTTGCCTACAGGGGGAGAAAAGGGATTACCGAATTTATCACTTGTCCCACGGATTTCTATGTCCATGCTTTGATCTGTTCATGTAGCTTAAAATGTTTGATTAGTGGCATCTTTCTGATAAAAAATCTAATTTATGAACAGTTGAGGACTATCAAACACACAGACACAACATATCCACATTTTGAAATGGAACACAGTAAGGACTCCAATAAAATGCAGTATTTTGGGATTGACAGGGTACCAAGGAACATCGCGTCAATCGTGTTTGAATTTTGTGGCAGCTGGAGCCGAGGTGTATCATCTACTTTCAAACGATGCCTCCATGTGGCCTCAATTAGGATGAGGAACTTGGAGCATATGTGGGCTAAATTGAGACTTACGATCAGTCTCAATCCTGATTAAATACCTGCAATGTGCCTTGGGAACTGTCTATGTATCTTTACATCAACACTTATATCGGTCATCAAACTGACGTGACTTACCTGTTCCATATGTGGTTTTTGAATCCCCAACCATTTGGTGATTATTTATGAATTGTTTACACAACACATATGTCTATTTCTTTGAATCTTGGACCCCATTTAATTTTGCCAATGGAGGCACACTTGGTGCATCCCTCCAGATCACAGACAGGGCAGGTCCTGTACTTTACTGTGTCAGGGACAGAACTAGGCCTTTCTGCACATGCTACTTTAGCGTGACGCCAAGGCCACAATAAAAGTGAGGATACCACATTCACTTGCAATCGAGAACAAGTGCAGATATGTACTCCCTGACAGCCTAGAACACGTACACCCAGGTCCTTCCAGACAAGCCAGATCAGGAGCTGCAGGGCACTTCCGGACAGTCCAGATCAAGAGCTGCGGGGCACTTCCGGACAAGCCAGATCAGGAGCTGCAGGGCACTTCCGGACAAGCCAGATCAGGAGCTGCAGGGCACTTCCGGACAAGCCAGATCAGGAGCTGCAGGGCACTTCAAGACAAGCCAGATCAGGAGCAGCAGGGCACTTCCGGACAGTCCAGATCAAGAGCTGCGGGGCAGTTCCGGACATGCCAGATCAGGAGCTGCAGGGCACTTCCGGACAGTCCAGATCAGGAGCTGCAGGGCACTTCTGGACAGTCCAGATCAGGAGCTGCAGGGCACTTCCGGACAGTCCAGATCAGGAGCTGCGGGGCTCTTCTGGACAGTCCAGATGCGGGCACTTCTGGACAGTCCAGATCAGGAGCTGCGGGGCACTTCCGGACAGTCCAGATCAGGAGCTGCAGGGCACTTCCGGACAGTCCATATCAGGAGCTGCTGGGCACTTCCGGACAGTCCAGATCAGGAGCTGCAGGGCAATTCTGGACAGTCCAGATCAGGAGCTGCGGGGCACTTCTGGACAAACCAGATCAGGAGCTGCGGGGCACTTCCAGACAAGCCAGATCAGGAGCTGCAGGGCACTTCCGGACAGTCCAGATCAGGAGCTGCGGGGCACTTCCAGACAGTCCAGATCAGGAACTGCAGGGCGATTCCGGACAGTCCAGATCAGGAACTATGGGGCACTTCTGGACAGATCAGAAGTGTTACGAGGCTACAACAGTGTGGCTGTGCACTCAGTGCAAACTCCATACCAAGAGACGACAATGAAGAGACAGACTGCAAGGGGGTGAGAGAGAGAGAGAGAGAGAGAGAGAGAAAGAGAGAGAGAGATAAAAAGAGAGAGAAATACACAAGGAGAGAGAGAGCAAGGGATCACAGATGGAGATGAGAGGGAAAAGAAAATAGAGGGAAAGAATAAGGAATTAGAGATGGAGAAGAGAGGGAATCAAAGAGGAGGGATCAGAGATGGAAAGAGAGAAGAAAGAGAAAGAGAGAGTAAAAGAGCAAAGGATCAGAGATCGAGAAGAAACAGAAAAGAGAGAGGAGAGGGAGGGAAAGAGAGGGAGAAGTTGAGAGAGAGAGATACAGCGAGAGAGAGAGGCAGAGAGAAAGAGAGAGGGGTAGAGCGAATGAGAGAGAGAGAGAGACAGAGATAGAGAGACAGAGAAAGAGAAAGAAGGAGGGAGAGAGTGGAACGAGAGAGACAAAGGGAGAGAGAGAAGAGAGAGAAAGATACAGAGAGAGAGAGAGAGAGAGGAAGAGAATGAGAAAGAGAGGGAGAGAGAGAGGTAGATGCAGAGAGCGAGAGACACAGAGAGAGAGAGGAAGAGAGAATGAGTGAGAGAACGAGAGAGAAAGAGAGAGAGAGAGAGAGGAGAGGAGAGGAGAGGAGAGGAGAGGAGAGGAGAGGAGAGGAGAGGGAGGGAGAGAGAGAGAGAACAGAGATGGAGAATGAAGGAGGGAGAGAGTGGAACGAGAGAGACAAAGGGAGAGAGAGAAGAGAAAGAAAGATACAGAGAGAGAGAGAGAGAGAGAGAGAGAGAGAGAGAGGAAGAGAATGAGAAAGAGAGGGAGAGAGAGAGGTAGATGTAGAGAGCGAGAGACACAGAGAGAGAGAGAGGAAGAGAGAGAGAGAGAGAGGAGAGGAGAGCAAGAGACAGAGACAGAGAATCAAGGAGAGAGAGAGGGGGGCTGAGAGAGAGAGAGGGAGGAGAGAGGACAAGAGGACATATATATATATACACATATGTAGAGAGAGACAGACAGAGAGACAGAGAGAAAGAAAAGAGAGAGACAGGGAGATACACAGGGAGAGAGAGATGGACGGAGAGAGACCGCATAGACAAGAATTGGAGTGCATGATGAAAGGAACTGGAGAGACTGGGGGACAGATTTAGAAGAAAGTGACGCATCTGTAGAGATGCGTTACTTTCCCTGCGTCACCATGCAAAGCTTTGCGTCACCATGGATCCGCCGTATTTACAATACGGCGCATCATGGCGCAAGGAGTGACAGAAATTCTGACGCATCTGTTGACCCAAAAGTGACGCATTGCTGGAGTTGCTCAGGAAAGTGACGCAACTCCAGCAATGTGTCACAACAGAGAGGTGACTCCCACTTAAAAAGCCCTGCGTCATTCCTTACGCATGGTCTGAGCAGGCGTAGGAATTTTGACGCAGCGAAGGCGTAGAGTGATGCAGTGAAATGTTGTAAATTTCACTGCGTCAGTTCGACATGGCTTTTTGCGTGGGAACGCCCACCCTGCATACATTATACCTGGCGCAGGTATAATGTGACGCAGGGGTTTACAACGTGACGCATCTCCCTAGATGCGTCACGTTGTAAATGGTCCGTAACAGTTACGCCGTGGCTGCGGCACAAAAGTGACGCAGTGGCGGGGCAAAAGTCACGCAAGGGGCTTTGTAAATCTGCCCCTGGGACCTGGAGACAGTCTGTTCCCTGGGATGAGCGGCAGAGGCGCGGGTCTCTTTATTTTGTTTATTATTGACATACTTTTATTTAAGAATAAACTGAAACAGATCAGACCAAGTTTAAGGAAATGAGACGTGAATTAATAAAAAATAAAAAACCTCCATGAGAAGAAACAACTGTCGCGCGCGGCGTGCTCTGTGTGATGAAGCGCCTACCATCACCGGGGCACAAAGCGCCACTTGGCCTCGGTATCCCTGTAAGGGAGCCATGAGAGAGATCGCCCCACCCCCTCCATCAGACTGGGAGGGCCGCTCCACCAGGCAGGGAGGGCCGGTGTCATGAAGCGCCTAGCATCACCGGGGCACAAAGCGCCACTTGGCCTCGGTATCCCTGTAAGGGAGCCATGGGAGAAAGCGCTCCTCCCCCCCCCCCCACCCCCACCCCACCTTCATCAGACTGGGAGGGCCGCTCCACCAGGCAGGGAGGGCCGGTGTGATGAAGCGCCTAGCATCACCGGGGCACAAAGCGCCACTTGGCCTCGGTATCCCTGTAAGGGAGCCATGAGAGAGATCGCCCCCCCCCCCACCCCCTCCATCAGAGTGGGAGGGCCGCTCCCCCAGGGCGGGCCGGTGTGATGAAGCGCCTAGCATTACTAGGGGGCAAAGCGCCACTGGGCCTCTGTGTCCCTGTACCCGAACCATGAGAGAGCTCCTCTCTTACCCCAGGCAGGGAGGGCCGGTGTGATGAAGCGCCTAGCATCACCGGGGCACAAAGCGCCACTTGGCCTGGATATCCCTGTATTCGAGCCATGAGATAGCTCCTCTCTTCCCCCCAGGCAGACTGGGGGGGGGGCGCTCCCCCAGGCAGGGAGGGCCGGTGTGATGAAGCGCCTAGCATCACCGGGGCACAAAGCGCCACTTGGCCTGGATATCCCTGTATTCGAGCCATGAGATAGCTCCTCTCTTCCCCCCAGGCAGACTGGGGGGGGGGGGGGGCGCTCCCCCGGGCAGGGAGGGCCGGTGTGATGAAGCGCCCAGCGGTACTAGGGGGCAAAGCGCCGCTTGGCCTCTGCATTCCTGTAGTAGAGCTATGAGAGAGCTCGTGTCTCCCCCCCAGGCAGGGAGGGCGGCTGCAGGCTCTAATGGGGCCGTCACTCCGCCCGGGGTCCCTCATGGGCACCAATTAGGGGGGCTGCACTCCCCATTAACGGCCCGCTCCCTCTCGGTGATGAATGGTGCCTGAGAGCGGAACACGCGGCCGCCCATTAATCCGGGTAATCAGGGCGAAGCAGGCTTGTTTTATTTAGTAATTAGCAGGTTATTTGAAAGTGATACATGGCCTGTGCGGGCCTCGAGCGCTGCCCGCCCTCGGATAGCGCTGCGGAGCAGTGCTCGGGCCTCTGGGGGGCAATTCATGCCTTTTCAATTACCGCCATCGGCAAGTGGTGAAAAATGGCCCCGGGTCGGTATTGACGTCCTGTAAAGAAGAACAGCTCGGCCCACAGAGCCGGGGCTGCTGACGGCCGGTAATTGGCATCTTAGAGGCTGGAAACCACCTCCCAGGGCCCAGCTCGAAGTTTCCAAGACTTGTGCTCTGAAATGAGCCATGTGTGAGGTGTTTGATAGAGAGAGAGTGTGTGTGAGGGCATGCATTTGTGTGTGTATATGAGAGGTGTCTGGGATGTGTTTGTGAGGGTTTGTGTGTGTGGCTTGTGTGAGGTGCTTCTGCGATTGAAGTGTGTGTGTGAGATATTGGTGAAATGTGTGTCTATGTGTATGAATGCAGCGCACTTAGAAAGACCAAACAACGAGGACAGATAAAGGCATTTCTACTCCTTACGCTTAGGTTAGGGAGACGTATCATTTTGATGCAATCCCAGACTTTCTGACCTTAGTAAATAATGCATTGTGTCAAATCCATGGATGCGTGTGAAACGCCTTCGCAGGGCAGAGTAACACACGCGAGTGACTTGAGCTGCTTTCCGTTACCCGAGAGTTACCTAGCAACACAGGGCCACGCCAGGTGGCTTTCCGTGGCTTGGTAAATCTGACTTAAGGATTGCGTTGCCCTTGCGGAATCTTGCGTGACACAAGGTCAACGCAATCCTTTGGTACCTCTGGCCCCTCATCTTTGTACTTCCGGTTCGAATGCTGGCTATTCTTCAGCAGGATCCTTTATATGACCCCTGAACACAGATGGGCTGTGATGGCGTTTACACAGACTCACCCCTTGTTCGTACCCGGAGGAAGACGTTGGACACTAGTCACAAACTGAAATTTACACTTGTAGATGTGCAACTTTTCACAAACAGCACTTTATAATTCGGGTGGGCAGCAAACTCCACTCCGAAAGCGGAGTTCGCAGAGTTTTGTCACTGCGCACTCCGCTTGGAGTGGGGAGTTCGGCAGAAACTCTGCAACCCCTGGCAGAGCGGAGTTTACCGGCGTGCTCATCCTGGTGTTAGAGCATCACAACTATTAAATAACTTCTTCATTAGGAAGTCTTGTGTGCTTGGTAAGAGTTGCGCAGCTCCAGAATAAGGCAAATGGTGCCAACCTTCACCACTTTCTGTTTTTGATATCGCTGGGCTCCCCTGTAGCAGCGCTGCAGATTGGTTGAGTCCGGCTGGGGAGGAGACTTGCGTTTGGTTACTTTCAGAGTGCTCGAGGACAGCTACGGCAACACGTCTGTACTGTTGTCAGTTTAGGGAGAGGCGTGACTGCGCCCTGATGGCTGGACCCGCCGGGGGTTACGTCCCAGGTCATAGAGGAACCTCCCGTCACCCCGTGGAGAAGGAATCTGAATCTCCGGCAGTGGTCCCTAAGCTGCAGCCTCCATTGGCCCCAGTGTCGGCTCCCCTTGATGCCCCACTCAGCGCTGACAACAAGGCAGAGAGCGGGCAGAGGCCAGAGGAGGGCCACAGAGAGTGGGCCGCATTGAAACTTCTGGATACCTGCGCAGTATGCAAACAGAATATAACATCATGCGGACACTGTTGGCTGCCCTATTTACACTCATTCTTCTGCCACTGCCTGCCCCCACCTGGGCTCCAGCATACGCTGCCCTCCATGCGGGCTTAGCAGCCACAGAGCACCGAGTAGCTGAGCGGGAGCCGCCCAGCACCATCACTGCTAGGAGGCTGCATGGGGTGGCATATGGGAAGTGTGAACGTCGTGGCTGAGCTGTGATCTGTAAATGTAAAGCTGGGGATGTCATCATGGAAAAAAACAATAAAATACAGTACAGTGGGACAACAGTACATTTGAAAGACTACACATGAAACGGCCTCCATGTTTGCCACTATTGATTGGTATCGTGCTTGCTGGGGTCCGAGTACGAGACATGACTAACCTCTGTGTGCATAGAATCAGCAGCTCGAAGAGGCAGCGTATGGAAAACCCCTGGATCTTTATGAGCCCCTTGCGACACTTGCGCCGCTGTTGCGTCACTTTTCGCAACGCAATGGTGGCATAAGTAATGCGCAATGCTGCAGTATATTTACAAAGTGACGCACCTAGGCAGATGGTTCACTTTGTAAACCTCTACGCAACATTATACCTGCTTCAGGTATAATGTATTCAGGGTGGGCGTTCCCTCGCAAGAAAGCCTCGTAGGAGTGGCGCAGTGAAATCAATCAGATTTCACTGCGTCATTTCTAGGACGCCACTGCGTCAAAACCTTACGCCTGCCTCATAGCAGGCACAAGGGTGACACAGTGCTATAGGTATAGGCATCCCCCATGCATTGCTGGAGTTGCGTCATGCTTACGACACACCTCCAGCAATGCGGGAGTTTTTCACCGACAGATACACCAGGATTCCTGAAGCATCTGTCAATCCTTGAGACATGGAGCGCGGTACAGTAAATACGGCGCATCCATGGTGTCGCAAGGAGGGCGCAGTGAAAAGTGTTGCATCGCTGTTTTATCGCAGCGATGCAACACTTTTCATAAATGAGGCACCCTGAATTTATATCTGAGGCTAATGAATAGGCAATGCTCCGCCCACTCGCGGAACTCCGCTGTAACGCAGCGGAATTCTGCAGAGTGAAACTCTGCGTGCTCCGCCCAGGCCTACTTTATAATATGATTGGCAGCACTACACTAATGCACTACAACATGCTACGCACTTTCCTACTTAAAGTAAACTATGCAATTCATTTTATTGATTTTTTCCGAACATGAGTTAAAATGTAATTTTTTTTGAAGATTATTAAAAATATATAATAACATATAATGTATTTAAAATATATATATTTTAACATTAAAAGCAATTTATATTTATATATATATATTTTAATAGTTGAAATAAGTGAATTAATATGAACATTTTTTCCTGTGGGGTTTATTTTCAGTCACTGCCTCCATTATTTTTCATGGGAGGAGGTTGCAGTATCTATGACTGGCCATGTGTGGCGATGGACTTACTCCAAAGCTGGGCTGGAGCACATTTACAACTGTCTTCGGTCGCTTTTAGCTGTAGTAACTTTATAAGTGGAGTTTGTGAATGGCGATGGGCTGCTTGTTCCTAGCTGGGTGTTTGTACCTAGCTAAAACACTCCTCAACCCCTCTTTACCGCTCCCTAAACCCCTCCCATTTTGCAGTAAATATTTCCCATTTTCCAGCCAATTCCCTGCCCCTCCCACATGTACTACTAAAATGTAGGCGTATGTGTGCAGAGCTCTCCTTAACAGGGGAGTAAATCTCCACATAGAAATGTTGGGAGGGCAGAGGTGTGAACCCCTGCACGTAGATTAATGAAGAGCACTTTGCGGTACAGGAGTAGAGCTAATGTAGCATCACTAAATGTACTACAAAAGGCAGTTTGTGAATAGGCTCCGTTGTCTTGTGTTTTTTCGATTTCCTTCCCTCACAATGTACATTCCTTCGATGACTTTGCGCCCTTCTCCCCTCTGAGGCAGGCTGCTTGCAAACCAGTTGGGTTGGAGCGGGACAAAGCCGGCCCTCCTTCCCCTGGGATGTGAGTGAGTATTTCTTTATTAAGGAGCCCACGGTGCACCTACGGCCGCTGGTCCAGTGACAGGAGGGGTCTCCTGTGGAGCCCGGGTTGGCTCCTGTGGAGCCCAGGTTGGCTCCTGTGTCGGTTCTTCTGTCCTTTGTGCAGATGTTGGCTGAAGTTATTGTAAGTCAGGGTCGTGCTTGTTATAGAGGGGACGATAAGAGCCCTCGCGGGCCGGGCTGAGACCTAAGGAAGGGATTGATGCCGGCTCAGGGTCCCTGTCCGACCACCACAGGGATGTGTCTGTCACACTGCTTTTGGTCTGGCTTGACGGCGCACCTGTCTGCCTGACCTATTGTTACCAATTATTTATAATAAATATAGAAGACCGGATTTATCAAAGGACGCAAACCTAGATTGAGATTTACCAGCCACACAAGTATACACCTCTCGCCAGCGTCGCAGAGCTGTAAATCATGTTGAGTGTCGCGCAAACACAGCGGTCCAAATTTATCAAGGTGCTGTCTCGCTCTTGCGCCACCGAAGCTAGCACAAGAGCGATGCAAAACCTAAGTGGGATTTATCAAGCCATGCTAGGCCACTCACAAAGGCCACCTTGCGTGGCCCTGCGTGGAGGAACACAAGGTAGCGCAGGTCACTACCTTGTGTTATTCTGCCACAGGGAGGCGTTCCATGGGTGGAGCGTGGTCGTTCCCACTCATCCACCCATGGATTTTGGCACGTTCCCAGCTTTACCATGAGCAGCCGCAGCCCGTGCAGGTAAGAGCTGTGGTGGCAGGTGGGGGGGGGGGGGATTTAAAAGGGACGATGACAAGGGAAAATTAAATAAATAATTAATTTTACCTTGTTGTCATCTGTCGAAATTCGGCCTCCCCGCCCCACCGCTCTTACCTGCACAGGCCGCAGCCGACCATAAGTGGTAGAGCTGAGAATGGGTCAAAATGCTACAACTTTCCAAGGGAGGTGCAGCGAGGAGAAATATTTGTATTTCTCCTCACTGTTTCCTCTTCTAAGAGTGGTGCATTCTGCAGCACACGTAGAAAAAGAGAGAGCCTCAAAAGATTGTTTTTTGTGCAGGAAGGTGTCCCTTCCTGAACAGGAACAATCCTGTCTGCAACACAGGCCCCGTGCATCATGAGGCAAGGGTTCCTGCTTTGGCACTAGGCAGCCAAAAGCACGCCTGGGCAAGGAGACAGCAGAAATGCAGCACAGCTTGATAGGTGTGGTGCATGCCCGCCCTGTTCCTTTCACTTAGCGCAGTGCAGCAAGGTGTCTCTCTGCGGTGTGAAAAATGATGACTATAGCCCAGAGTGTGCTTTGGCTTCACCAAGAGGAGCGTTACCCTCTCACCCCTCTCACCCCTCTCACCCTCTCACCCCTCTCACCCTCTCACCCCTCTCACTCCTCTGACCCCTCTCACCCCTCTCACGCCTCTCAACCCTCTCACTCCTCTCACCCCTCTCACCCTCTCACTACTCGCACCATCTCACCCCTCTCAACCCTCTCACCCCTCTTACTCCTCTCACCCCTCTCACCCTCTCACCACTCACACCATCTCCCCCCTCACTCCTCTCAACCCTCTCACCCCTCTCACCCCTCTCACCCCTCTCACCCCTCTCACCCCTCTCACCCCTCTCACCCTTCTCACCCTCTCACCCCTCTCACCCCTCTCGCCCCTCTCACCCTCTCACCCCTCTCTCCCTCTAACCCCTCTTACCCCTCTCACCCCTCTCACCCTCTCACCCCCCTATTTGTGCACGGTGTGCTTGCTTT
Organism: Triturus cristatus; assembly: GCF_964204655.1. NCBI lineage: Eukaryota > Metazoa > Chordata > Amphibia > Caudata > Salamandridae > Triturus > Triturus cristatus. The sequence goes on from NC_140594.1 coordinate 1,155,477,622, forward strand.
GTTATGTTTCAGGTACTATTTTACATCACAAAAATATGCTGAATCATCACAGAATGCGTTCTTTCTCTCATAGATGCATTCTATACAGACAGGAATTAGTTTTTAGGTCTCGGATAGACAACGCATGCGCTGTCTCGAAGAGACGTGTTTTGTTCTATATGTGAGCTTGAAGCCCCTCATCTCCTACCATTGGTAAACTTCAGCGTCGCTCTCATTTTCTTTGATCCATTCGTCATGGCATGCGGGTGTCACGCCCTCTTTTTGTGTGCGGCCCTCGCATAGCCTACGGACCAAGTGCACGTCTCCTTACAATGCTCCCGGTTTTCTGAGCTATTCTTTTTTTCAAGCCGTCCATAAGAGTGCTTGTGTTTTCATGCTCTCTCCCTTGTACATATACACACATACCACTAAAGTGCCTGCACGTGTACAAAATGAATGCATTTCTTAAAAAGTTGTTAAAACACGAACAGCGCTTGTTTCTTTATTTTTGCAAGATCAGATGGTGTTGGAGCGCTCGCTCTGTCCTCCGTCTTGCCATAGTGCTAACACCAGCCGATGGAATTGGAGCGCTTTGGGTGCTCACAATTTACATTACACAATGACACATGGATTGTCTTGCGCAGGGGGAGGCGTAAGTGATTCGCCCAGAATCACAAATTGCTCAGCCGACCCCGAGATTCGAACCTGGTTACCCAGTTCCCCTGCCGGCAGCTCTGGCCGTTATGCCACATCCTTGCTTCACTTCAAAGTTTCTCACTGTCACTTCTACATTTGTTCAGCAACACCCCATCAACACAAACAAGCATTGGCAAAGCCAATAGATTTCGGCAATGCCCGAGCTATTGGCTTTGTCAATGTGAATGTTTTTTAGCCAAGTTGTCTAGCAGCACATCTACTGTTCAGCATGGCTGAAAGTCACTGAAAAAAGTGCTCTGACGTGGCCAGCGCAGGCCACGCCATAGTGCTTTTTTGTGTTTGGAGAGGCAGGACAATAAACTCATCATGGGGAGCGAAGAGACTCAGCGTCGGATCAACATCCTGTGATTCTTGGCATTCAGTAACTTTCAGCCATGCTGAACAGCAGATGTGCTGCTCGACAACATGTCTGAAGGACATTCACATTGACAAGGCCAATAGCTCGGGCATTGCTGAGGCCTATTGGCTTTGCCAAGGCCTGTTTTCTGTACAGCAACGTTTTAGCAGTTTAAAACAGAACTCAAAATGCAATTCTGAACTATAGACTTTACCAATGCTTGTTTCTATATTTGTGTCTCTGTTTATCTCTGGTGAGGGTGTATTTTTGGGGATGTGATGATGGCTTTGGAGTCTCTCATTTCATTTTCTGTGTATACCAGGTCTAGTGGGAGTTCTTTGTCATTGTCAACATTTTTAATGAACGTTGTTTCCAGGCATTTCTGTCAAGGAGGCCATCATTTCTACCTAGTATTTGTGTGTCTTTTCTTCCATTCAATCCAGAAGGCAAGAGAGCGTCGACTTCAAGGAGCAGTCGTTTGTTGAACTTTATCTCTATCCTGTGTCTCTTACTCTGTCTCTCTATCTCTGTATCTCTATCTCTGTCTGTCTATCTCTGTGTCTCTTTCTCTGTGTCTCTTTATCTGCCTCTCTTTCTTTGTCTCTCTTCCCCTGTCTCTCTATCTCTGTGTCTCTTTTTCTTTCTCTGTCTCTCTATCTCTGTCTCTCTTCCTCTGTCTCTCTATCTCTTTATCTCTGTGCCTCTTTCTCTGTGTCTCTTTCTCTATGTCTCTATCATTGTCTCTCTTCCCTCCTCTGTCTCTCTATCTCTCTTCCTCTGTGTCTCTTTCGCTGTATCTCTTTCTCTATCTCTTTATCTTTGTCTCTCTTCCTCTGTCTCTCTATCTCTTTATCTCTGTGTCTCTTTCTCTGTGTCTCTTTCTCTATGTCTCTATCATTGTCTCTCTTCCCTCCTCTGTCTCTCTATCTCTCTTTCTCTGTGTCTCTGTCTCTGTCTCTCTATCTCTCTGTCTCTTTCTCTGTATCTCTTACTCTGTCTCTCTATCTCTGTATCTCTATCTCTGTCTGTCTATCTCTGTGTCTCTTTCTCTGTGTCTCTTTATCTGCCTCTCTTTCTTTGTCTCTCTTCCCCTGTCTCTCTATCTCTGTGTCTCTTTTTCTTTCTCTGTCTCTCTATCTCTGTCTCTCTTCCTCTGTCTCTCTATCTCTTTATCTCTGTGCCTCTTTCTCTGTGTCTCTTTCTCTATGTCTCTATCATTGTCTCTCTTCCCTCCTCTGTCTCTCTATCTCTCTTCCTCTGTGTCTCTTTCGCTGTATCTCTTTCTCTATCTCTTTATCTTTGTCTCTCTTCCTCTGTCTCTCTATCTCTTTATCTCTGTGTCTCTTTCTCTGTGTCTCTTTCTCTATGTCTCTATCATTGTCTCTCTTCCCTCCTCTGTCTCTCTATCTCTCTTTCTCTGTGTCTCTGTCTCTGTCTCTCTATCTCTCTGCCTCTTTCTCTGTATCTCTTTCTCTATCTCTCTATCTTTGTCTCGCTTCCTCTGTCTCCCTATCTCTGTCGCTCTATCTCTGTCTCTTTCTCTGTCTCTTTTTCTCTATCTCTTTATCTCTGTTTCTCTACCTCTGTCTGTTTTTCTATCTCTGTCTTTATTTCCGTGTCTCTTTCTCTGTCTCTCTATCTCTGTCTCTCTTTCTCTGTCTCTCTATCGCTGTCACTCTTCCTCTGTCTCTCTATCTCTTTCTCTCTATCTCTGTGACTCTTTCTCTGTCTCTCTTTCTCTATCCCTCTGTCTTTGTCTCTCTTCCTCTGTCTCTCTATCTCTGTCTCTCTTCCACTATCTCTCTATCTCTATTTCTCTATCTCTGTTTCTCCATCTCTATGTCTCTTTCTCTCTCTATCTCTGTGTTTCTATCTCTGTCTCTCTATCTCTGTCTCTTTCTCTGTCTCTCTTTCTCTATCTCTCCATCTCTGTTTCTCTATCTCTGTGTCTCGTTCTCTCTCTATCTGTGTTTCTCTATCTCTTCTCTCTCTATCTCTGTGAATTTCTTTGTCTGTTTCTCTATCTCTGTCTCTTCTCTCTCTATCTCTGTGTGAATTTCTCTGTCTATCTTTATTTATCTATCTCTGTCTCTTCTCTCTCTATCTCTGTATCAATTTATCTGTCTCTCTATGTCCCTTTCTCTGTCTCTCTACTCTGTCACTCTTCCTCTGTCTTTCTATCTCTGTCTCTCTTCCTCTCGTTCTCTATCTCTCGATCTCTGTCTCGCTTCCACTTCTCTTCGTGTCCTCGCACACCCCTTTCTCGCCCATGCACCATGGCAATAAGTAACTACAGCCACCAGAATGCCAGGGGCGGAGGGGAAGGGGGGGGGGGGGGAGGGGGCTACAGACAGCTAAGCTTTTTAAAATCTAGATTTAACTCTGCCGTGTAAGAGCTAAGCTCATTAAAGAGTCTGATTATAGCTTCATTAGACGGGGCGCTGCGGCGACACCTCCATTTGTGAAAAGTGCCCCTGTCGTGTGCAGCTTTGTGAGAGGACTGCTTGTGAGCAGAGGGGGGGTGGGGGGGGGGGCAGTTAAGCCTCTCATCCTGCCCCCGACGATCACAGCGCCTGCAGATGTTCACTCAGCCCAGATTACTCACTTTGATACTTTAGGGGCCTGAATCTGGGGGGACACTGCATGGGGGCTCTTTGATGTGGGGGACAGATAAAGCTGAAGGATAATGGGGGCGGTCAGTCAGTGGGGGGGGGGGGGCGCCGCGAGCTTCTCATAGACAGCAGAGAAAATTAAGATTTCATTAGAGACAAGGACAGGACATTACATGGTAACAGCGTTATCGTATTTATGTATGGCTTTTTTCGTTTGTTGCCTTTTCTTTAGCACCCGCGTATTCTGGAATAGCTTCAAAGCGCTTTATACATCCAAAGACTGAAACAACAACGAGTGTTACTAATATAGAATAACACGTGTCATTAATTGTGAACAGTGTCATAATGCACTCTGCTTCAACCAGGGATGATAAAGTGATACCTGAACACGTGCATCATTTATTAATTTATTTAAGGAGTTTTATATAGCGCTGGCCGGACCCGGGGGTATCGGAGCGCTTTAGAGCAGTTTTTCGCAAGAGTCATATAATAGAGCCTGTTATCTTGTTGTTCATATTGGTTCTGAGTCCGAGAGTGCTGTGCAGTATTGAGGTAGTACGTGAGTCTCGAGATAACCTCGATTAGTGCACGCTGTCTTGGGTTGAACCACAGCAGTTTTTCGCAAGAGTCACATAGTAGAGCAGAGTTATACGTATAGGTTCGGAGGTCCGAGAGTGCTGTGCAGTACTGAGGTAGTACGTGTGACCTGAGATAACCTCGACTGGTGTACTTTGGCTTGGGATGAACCCTTGGGGGGGGGGAGGATCAGGGAACAGGTAGGAGGTCTTAGTGATACAATGTCAGGGAGCAACGGTGAGTAGAGATTTGCGCTGAGGCGGCGGCTATCCCTTTGGGAGGGAGCGCTTGAGGAAAAGGACTTTGAGGTGTTTTTTTAATTTTGTGAAGGACGGGATAGTTCTGATATCTGCTGGGATTGAGTTCCAGATTTTGGGTGCGTTTCCGGCATAAAAATAAGAACATAAAACAGGCGTTTGTCAAAAGAAGTATTAATGATTCACACTTCGACTATTGGGGGTTGGAGGTCCAGGGTCCAATATAGGCAACTCACCTCGGCAGAGACTGCAGAGAAGCGCTTATACGGCCCTGACTACAGGCCCTGAGTGTGTGTGTGTTAATATGTGTATATATATATACATATATATACTTAGATAATCACTGAAAAAAACAGATTTCAGGGACGTCATAGTTAGTTGGACATTTCACTCATACAAAACCATAGAAATTCCGCCGTTATAGTTAGTTGAGCTAACTATAACTCGCGCTTCCGCAATGCACTGGTGATGATGTCACATATTACATCACTCATGACATGGTCAGTGACATCACTCATGACATCACTCATGACATCACTCATGACATCATCCAGTGACTTTGAGTGTTTTTAAAATGTGTATGAGTGTTAAATATATATATACCAAAGTGCAGTGATGAATTAGTGGGTGTATGAGTGCCTGTATCGATGATTCAGTAGGTGCGTGACTGACTGTATGAGTGAGTGATTAAGTGTCTCAGTGAATGTATGGGTCACTGACTAGGTTGTCTAAATGTCTGTATCAGTCTGTCAGATGGTGTCTTACTGGCTGCATGGGTTGGTGAGTGGTTACATGGGTGGGTGTATGGGAGAGTAATTGGTTGTCTGAGTACCTCTATGGGTGTATGAGTGTCTGTGTGGGTGGGTGAGAGGGTGCGTGAGTGCCTGTTTGGATGAGTGAGTGGGTGAGTTAGTAAGAGAAGGGCAGTATAAGTGACTGAGTGTGTATTGCTGTGTTAGTGAGTGAATGGAGGTGTCAGTGGTATATGGGTGAGTAAGTGGATGTGTGACAGACAGACAGACAGACAGACAGACAGACAGACAGACAGACAGACAGACAGACAGACAGACAGATAGATAGATAGATAGATAGATAGATAGATAGATAGATAGATAGATAGATAGATAGATAGATAGATAGATAGATAGATAGATAGATAGATAGATAGATAGATAGATAGATAGATAGATAGATAGATAGATGGATGTACAGCCTCACAAGCAAGGGAAAGCCAGGCCTGCACACATCTTGTCTCCAGGATCTCGACTTCTGGGGTCACACGGGCCTTGGAGACAGGTTGCCCTGGACACCCCCCTCCCCAGTGCTGGCCGTGCAGTTTCCCCTGAGGGCTTAAGAAAGGCTCGTTAATGAAGACTGCTCCGCTGGGCACGGATTTCGTGTCCTTCACGTGCCCTGGGCCCACACACAAGGCGCGGATCCCTAAGCCGTGCTTTGAAGGATAGGAGTGGGAACAGGCTCATGGGGTTGGGGGCACACCCCATACACAGACAGCTGACACCATCCGTGCTGCGCTACTAAAGTTTACAAAAAGCCCAAAGTCCGTGTTTAGAGACTGAAGATGGGATTTCTGGGGACGCGCACTCCCTGCTGGCCTCGTCCCTATTTTCATCTCTATTATAGGGGCGGGGGGAAGAGGGGGAGCAATGTCAGGGTTTTGAGAGGGCAAATGTGAAGTCTGAGCTGTCAAGAAATATACTCTACCCCTTGGGGGTAACATCCCCCCCCCCATTCAATGTCTGCAGCGGATTACACCTCAGAGGAATATCCCCAGAGTGTTCCGAGGGCGAGCAGAGCCCCCAGAGGGTCTGAGGGAAGGTATCTGTATAAAACTGTGTGAGTAAAGTGTGTTCAGAAAACTTAGCATGAGTAAAGTGTGTTTAAAAAACTATCAGGGCAGCGTTGTGTCCGAATGAATTGGGCCGTGTTGCGTAAGAGTCCTGCGCTATGAATACACCATATTTATCATACGAAGCACCATTGTGCGCGGCCCTGAGATGTAATTGATGATGGCGCAAAGTGCTGTAATGCAACTACTACCTACGTGACGCAAAGTCAATTTGAGTGTCGTAAAACACCTTTGCATGCCACAAATCAACATTGCGTAACACATGAGTGCATTGCATCTTGGGAACACTTAAAAACAGTAAAGACGTAGGGCCTCATTTATGAAAAGTGACGCATCACTGCGTGAAATCAGTGATGCGTCACTTTTCACTGCGCCCTCCCTGCGACTCCAATGATGCGTCATATTTACAGTATGACGCATCATGTCGCAAGGAGTCACAGATACGTCAGTATTTCTGACGTATCTGTAGGTGCAAAAGTGACGCATCGCTGGAGTGTGTCACAAAAGTGACGCAACTCCAGCAATGTATCCTTTCACATGGGGTAAGCCCCATGTGAAAGGGCCTGCGTCAGTCTTACGCCTGCTGTGAGGCAGGCGCAAGATATTGACGCATTTGCACTCTAGAAGTGGCGCAGTGAAATCTCGTAGATTTCACTGCGTCACTTCTACGATGCTTACTTACGTGGGAACGCCCACCCTGCATACATTATACCTGACGCAGGTATAATGTGGCGCAGGGGTTTGCAAAGTGACGCATCTAGGTAGATGCGTCACTTTGTAAATATGGCGCATCATGGCGCATGTTTTACGCCACTGGTGCGTCACAAAAAGTGACGCACCGGTGGCGCAAAAGTGACGCAGGGGCTCATAAATGAGCCCCGTAGTTCTGACTATCAAACCCCGCCCCCCAATCTCTACAACCATGAAAGGAGCCTCAGGGGCCCACAAGGGCAACAACCCTAACCCCGAAGACCTGCCCCCAACCCAGGGTAACGGGAAGAGAAGTCGGACTTCTCACAGGTGGAAAACCAAACACTCATCAAAGAGGTGACCAGGAATGAAGGTCTATTATTTGTCACCTCCAAAGTGCCATTAGCAAGGACGGATGCCGTACGGCAATCTTTAGTCGACAAGAGCAACTGCATCACCAAAATAAGAAGGATTGTAGTGGAGTGCAAGAAGAGGTGGCACGACTACAAACCTAGGGCAAAAGAAAACTGGCCGGGAACCTAAAGGCAGCCATGAGGACCGGTGGAGGACCTGATGTCCAGGGGGAATTGGACCCACTGGAGCAGCGGGTGGCGTCCGTCGTTCCAGCAGAGTTGGTAGCCAGAGTGCAATGTCTGGACTGTGCTGACGTAGAGGACCAGCAAGTACAGGTGAGCGACACAAGGGGTGTAATATCACAGAGAAGTGCACAAGGACAGAATGATCACTTGTCAAATAAGGGACAGATAAATGGATTTGCCATCTGATTGCTGGGACAACAACCGAGTGTCACATTTATCAGTTTTTAGCATTGCCCGTGTGCCGTGCAAGGAGAGTCTAGTCCGAGGCAAAACATAAATCTGTAACATCAAGCCAGGCAGGGCCATCTTGCGTGGCTGAGTCGCAACAGATACTTAGGGCCGTATTTATCAATTTTTCATGCAGCGCAACGCAGCTAGCCACCTTGTTGTGCTGCGCTGTGTAAAAGGTCAGGGATGTGCCGCATTTAACCTTACACAGCGCATTCCTCTCCTTTCCTAGCGCTATTGCACTTTTTGCAGGCTAGTGCCAATGCAGGCACCCTTGCGTAATGTTGCAAGTGTGCTTGCGTTGTAGGCAGGACTGTTTTTGTGCAAGAAGAGACACCTTCCTGTACAAAAACAATCCTGAGAGGCATTTACCACTTACTATGTGTGTGGAACACCCATGCATCACCCGCTGGCCCAGATTCGAATCCTGCATAGATCCTGTTCCTCCGAGCCTTAAAACAATCGTACCCGTGCCTGAAGAGGTGGTGATAACGGCGGTGTGCCCACTCAATAGCTTCTGTGGCTCCTTCGTGGCTGGGACCGGGACTCTTGTCGGCGTGGCTATCGGCGAGCAGCTTCAAAGATGGCGGCAGGGGCGACCAGGAGAGGCGCTGAGTAATGCGACGGAGCCTCCGCCCGGCGTACCAATAGTGGTGTTGGAGGGCTGGGATTGTGGTCCGGGGGGCGGCTGCCGAGACCCGCTCTGCCCCCTCAGCAGTGGCGACAAGCCTAGAGTCCTCTTTTTGTGCTCCAAGGCCGCACACGGCGGCTGCCAAGACCCCGCTGGGACTGCAGAGACATCGGTTCGAGGAAGGGTGTGCGCCCCTCGATAGAACTCCAGCGAAGCCCGGTGACAGTGAGGGCCACTGCGGTGATCTCGGGGTGCAGCCGAAAGCCCACACGAGATGGCTCCTGAGCCCTGAAGTGACGGAACTAGACCTTGGGTGAGACGGCGGCGAGTGGCGCATTGCCGGCAGATGCAAACCGCTCATGTACATCAAGAGCCTGTGGGACCGTGAGCCGCTCTGCGCTCTTTGGGCGGTGTTGCAATCGGGGGCCCTTCGCATACCAAATTCCTTCCTGAGGCTGGTCAATTGCTGGTGCCTACAGATGGCGGCGATCTACACCGGGGAGCGGAGGAGCCCCTTTGTCCTTTGCAGCAGATCGTATAAGAAGCGGACGCCTGCAGAGAGGGGCCGCTGTAGACGGGCGTGAGGCTTCCTGTGTCCCCAACTTCCAGCCCTGATACCTCGTAGGGGCCCGACTGCCCCTGTGGCCCGTCAGGACTAAATCTGAGGCTTCAATCCCGGGAGTGTAGGGCTGCTGATCCGGTAGATACTTTGTTGGACGGTGAGAGGGACACGACTGCATTGCCTTTCAGTGTTGGGGGTCGCAGGTGTGTGTGTGCCTGCTCTCCTGATATCCTGGTTGCGCTGTGTAGAGCGGAGAGGTGCCGGTGGTCCACCTTGCTGAAGATCTGCGGTTTGAGGAGTGTCGCCCACCCTCCGCGGTCATTTGTCGAGCCAGGAGTAAGAGTTGCCTGGATGGAGCTTTCCCCACCGCTGTGATCTCAAAGTCTGTGTGTTGCGGGCGGGTTTCCCCCCCACCCGGGGGTCTCCCTGAAGGGGTGCTGGTGGCGGACTACGTATTGTTTACCCATGATGGCAAAAGATAAAGACCCCAAGACGACCAAACAGGGGAGGATGGACCAGTACACAAAGGTTCTACCTACACCCGCCGGGGCAGAATGGGACCCAGCCCCACTTCCAGACACAGACGAAATCCAGAACGCGATCCGAGCCTCTCGGGAAAGTCTGGAGGGCAAGTTGGCGGAGGTGCAGATGGAGGTCTCTTTTCTGCGACAAGACCTGTGCAAGGTCTCCGAACGAGTGACCGAAGTGGAACAACTTGTCTCAGAACTCGAGGACACCTCACGGACCACATATAAAGATGTAAAGGATCTTCAGGCCGCAGTGAAAGAGGTGATCTGGAGAGTCGACGATGCCGAAAGCATGGCCCACAGAAACAACCTCGATTAATAGGATTTCCGGAGAATGCGGAGCGTACTGGCCTGGGTCACATTCTTGTGACTTTTCTTAAGGATGCCCTTCCTGCGGTGCAGTTCTCATCCTGCTTTGTTATAGAAAGGGTGCATAGGATGCCTAGGGTTCGGCCGCAACCAGAGGCCCCTCCTTGGCTGCTGATAGCTCGATTCTTGAACTTTCACTTTCAGGACAGGGACCTGATACTCAGAGAGCTGCGGAAAAAGGGTGAGATCAAATACAAGAACACAAGAGTGATGTTGTTCCCTGATTACTCACGTGATGTTCAAAAACAATGGCGCACCTTTGATCCCTTTGAAACTTCATGCCCTTGGGATCCAGTATCTGCTGCTGTTCCCGGTCAAACTTAGATTTATTTTCCAGGATACCACACACTTTTTCCAGTCACCGGAGGAGGCGTGGTCCTGGATCGAGGAACGGCTTCAGCTGTGACGTGGGACACCTACTCTTGCTTCCTTGTCTGCTACCAGGCGCCAAGCCTTGGCTGGGAGAGACCTCGGGCAAAGAGACGGAAGCGAGTGATCAAGCGCCAGACACCAGTCGGAAATACGCCGGGAAGATCGCTGAGACCCAGGAACCAAAAAGCTACCATATCGGACTCGGACGACGACACAGCCCTGGAATGCGCATCGAGAAACTCCTCGCGGTCTAGAGGCCATGGAGACTCTGATCAATCGGAGAACTTTGATTCCCGGACTTCGGATGCGGCACACCCTTTTCTGGAAACCATTCAACAGTTGGAGACTTCGGGGTCGGGTCCCCCGGATGGGGATTCTTGCTCGTTGCAGTGCCCAGGTATTGGCGAGGAGGAATGAAACAATGGGGCGAGACGCCCTGCCAGAGATGCTGTATTGTCCCGGAGGCGTAGAGGACATTTGGGACTTTGATGAGAGGCAGGGAAGTATACGGCGAATTGTCTGTTTTTTTTCTTTTCTGTTGTACTTTATAGTTGAGCATGTGGGGGAGGGAGGGTGGGCTACAGACCTCTGGGGGGTTTACCTGCACCAGTGTTTTCCTGTTGACGAGTTTGGGGGTGGTGGGGGTGCCTACAGCGTTTGGGGAGGGGGGTATGACAGACGTTGAACATCATTTTAGGTTACGTGTTCGGGGTGGTGGAGGGGTTTGTTTTGTTTTGGGCCATAGCACGAATGCAGACATTGAAGCCAGGTGGCAGAACAATCAGACGGCAGACATCATGACATTGCAGCAGCAACGGCAGTGGGAAGGGGGTGAGAGACCTGCTGATGAGCTGGATATAGTGCATCGCAGAGATGACCACTCATAATCTGGGGATGTACTCGATCCTATCCTGGAGTGTGAACGGGATGGGGAACAAGGTGAAGAGAGGACTAGTGGCAGCATATTTAAAAAGATTGAAACCTGATGTTATTCTCCTACAGGAGACTCACTTAAAAGGCACTCAATGTGGATTCTTAGGACGAGGTGCATATAAAACAATGGCCCACGCGGGATTCTCCACAGGTGCGCGGGGTATGGTGATACTCATCAGGAAAAACCCGCCCTTCAGATTAGAACGCACCTGGACAGATCCAAACGGTACATATGTAGCGGTCAAGGGAGTGTGGAATAGAAGGCATGTCACATTTCTTAGTGTATACGCACCACCCAAGCTCCAAAGACAAGCAATGGAGAAGCTCACAGCAATTTTACTGGAGGCGGGCTCTGATGCACACATTATTGGGGGTGACTTCAATGGCATGATGTACTATACATGTGACCGCACGACTGTCCCGTCGAGGGTTCCCACAGAGACGCCGCTCAAACGGTTTGCAGATACATTAACACTCACAGATGTATGGAGTAGGCAGCATTCCCAGACTAGAGCCTGTTCCTTTTATTTAGGGGCGCACAAAGCCTTCTCAAGGATAGATTACATATTTGCACCAGTGGGTGAACTGGGGGAGATACACAAAATACAATATTTGGCAAGAGGCCTCTCGGATCACTCGCCTATGTGGCTCACAGTGGGTACCCGTGCACGACGACAGAACGGGGAATGGAAACTGAACCCATGGGAATTCAAGGACTCCCAGGTTGCTAGGGAACTCAGGGTAGACACAGAGCTGTATTTCAGGGAGAATGTAGGGTCGGTGGACTCGGCCATTACGCTATGGGAGGCATACAAACCAGTACTACGGGACCGGGCACAGAACATTATAGCCCACAAAAAACAGAAAGAGGAAGAGGAGATTACCGGGTTGGAATCCCGATTGCTACAGCTCAAAACGCAGGCAAGTACCAGTACTAATCCCTCCCTGCTACACAGCCTACAACTCCTCAGACAGGAATATTTTGCACTAGCTAGAAGGAGATCGCGCAGAAAGCGATACAAGCCATGCACCGGCGTCTGTACGATGTTGGCTCAATACTTGCTTCCCTGGGGCAGTAGGGATCCATTGTTATTGGCTTAAAGACTCCTGCCGTCACGATATCGATATGGCGATACATCCGGTCTGTTTTTAATTCCCTTCTCGATGCCCGATGGACCTTGCACCGCTTTTAATCCTTACCGCTATTCCTTACCTTAATATGGTCTAACACCTTATACCTTCATGTCCGGAACGATTGCCTCCCTTGGATGTACCAGGTGCCTTACCTTGCCTACACCTATGAAGTATTAGCCCTGTGGAGATATTTCTCTCCTCTGAAACCGATTATGAGCTCATGTGCCTGAATCCCGACAAATTGAAATATTAAATTAATTCTCTGGATATCGTGACTAAGATGCCTATGACAATTGCGCCCTGATGAAGGAGTTCATATTTATAGCAGATTTCGAGATCTCCGAAACGCGCGTCGGCGCCTTTTCTGTCTGACCTTTTGTACCTTACATAGTACATTGTGCTGTGTTTTCATTTGTCTTTGTATATGTATGAAGTTGATGTATGTACTGTATTGTATGAATCTCCACTGTTAGGCACTTAATCATGTTTCTCTTCATTATTCGATGGTATTCAGAATGTCTAGCTTTTTATATGTAATGAATGAATATGATTCTACTATCTGTGCTATTGTTTTTATCAAATAAATGAAAAATGAAAGATACATAATTTTTTCGTAAAATTAACTTCTGTTTCGGACTGTGGACACATTGATATTTATGGACTAATAGCCTATTTATATCATACTAGTGGGGGGACTTGTGAGACCGGCCTCGTGGCGTGGGTCCTCCCGACCAGCCAGCTACCCTGCAACCACGCCGAACCTCGATGTTACAGCCTCCCGGCCCCCGTGGGCCAGCCTCCCGAGGGCCGGCCAGATCCACAACACGCATGCCCGGCTGAGGGAGGGCGAAACCCCCCCAAAACCAGACCGAGAGGCGCCGATCCGGTCACACCTCTGGTCTCTTCCCCGAGGGAGGTTCGATCGACCACCAGGCTCCCGGTGAGCAGGTGCCTCGCCCGCTGGGTGTCTGGAGTCCGCCCGGGACCCCCCTGAACAGATCAAAGGACCAGAACCCCGACACACCGCCCCCAGGCACCAGACCCCTCTCCACGAGGACTCCGGACTTCAAAGAGGAGGGGAAGTATAACAAGGGGTGCTGAAGGGATGGGAGGCAGAGAAGACCTGGACTGACGAGAGCCTGCTGACGCTGTCGCGGCTCCTCGAACTCTGAAACATCTGAGCCCTGCTGACGCTGTCGTGGCTCCCCGAACTCTAAATCATCTGAGCCCTGCTGACGCTGTCGCGGCTCCTCGAACGCTGAACCCTCCGAGCCCTGCGGACGCTGTCGCGGCTCCTCGAACGCTGAACCGTCCGAGCCCTGCGGACACTGTCGCGGCTCCTCGAATGCTGAACCATCCGAGCCCTGCTGACGCTGTCGCGGCTCCCCGAACCCTGAACCATCTGAGCCCTGCTGACGCTGTCGCGGCTCCTCGAACTCTGAAACATCTGAGCCCTGCTGACGCTGTCGCGGCTCCCCGAATTCTGATCCATCTGAGCCCTGCAGACACTGCCGCGCCTCCTCGAACTACGAACCTCCGGTGCCTGCTGAGTGACTCGTGGCCCGCTCCTCCAAGAGAACCGGCAGAGATTGCCGAGAGAAGCAACACCCCCTCAGCTCGAGGATTGAGAGCTGTGCGGCGGGTACTCCGCAGAGACACTGATTCAAAGACTGTCCCGCTACCCCTTACCCCTCATCACGAGACCACTGCCGCTTGTGGCACTAATTCTGCTCCTGCCTTCCGGATCATAAAGATCCCTAATAACCTATGATAAAATCTATTATCCTGCAAAGAACTACTGTGTGGTGTCCCTCTATCTGAAAAGAGTAGTGCAGCGTGTGCGATCCTAGGTACGAGACCCTTCCAGGAAGGGCCTCCCCGCTCTTGCTCGGCCGAACTCGAGGAGAGGTGGGCCTCCGGGTGGTCAGGAACGTATTCCGCAACCTCCCGGGGGAACGCTTTCCAACATTGGTGGCAGCGACGGGATCTGAGCCAACACCTAGAGATCGTGCAGTAGACGGCTAACGCACTACCCAGAAGAAATGGAAGGAGAAACTTCCCTAGGTGCCGCCGGCACCAACCCGAGCACGACATTCCGAGAGGACCAGTTGGAATCTTATACGCACCGAGAACTGAAACAATTTTGCAAAGACCTTGCAATCGCTACCACCGGACTAAGCATGAAAGAGGACTTCCAGGAAGCATTAAGAACCTGGGTCGAGGCGGGGACTCCCCAGACACAAACAGAAGGAGAGCCTCCTAACGAACCCCGAAGCAGCCCGGGGAGGAACGGCGCCCCCGAGGGGGGCCTATCCCCAGAGGAAATAGCGGACCGAGAAAGAGGTCGCAACCACGAAATAGAACTAGCAAAATTGAAAATCGAAGGAGAGATAAAGCTGGCCGAAAAGAAGCTGGCGGTAGAACAGTTACGCCTACAAGGAGAACTTGAGGAAAAGAAACGACAAAGAGAACACGAAGAAAGACAACTCCAGCTAGAGCAAGAACGTAGCCTGAAGGAGATCGAGCTCAAGGCTAAGAATGCAGAGGTCAGACCCCCGGAAACCCGACCCCCTTCCGCCACGTGGAACTAAAGGTCCACATCCCCAAAGATGTGGTGAAAGAATACTATAAGAACAACGACATCCAGCAATGGTTCAAAGCCTACGAAGTCGCCATGACCTCCCACCGAGTCCCGCAGAAAGACTGGGGGGCTGGGCTGTGGGGCCGGTTCCTGAGCGAGGGAAGAGATAACCTGCTGGACCTGCCTTCCACGGTAATGAACTCCTACAGTCACATGAAAGAGGCCCTAGTAGCCAGATATGGGCTCACCCCTGAAATGTACCGGCAACGGTTTAGAGACTGCAAGAAGATACCCGGTACCACCTGGGTGGAGTACGTGAACTTTTACAGCCGGGCCTAGGACGGGTGGATCAAGGGCAGCAAGGTCTCCACCTTTGAGGAGCTGTTCGACCTGATCGCTTGGGAACACTTGGCCGCTAATTGCTTTGTAGAACTACGCCAGCACCTCCTGGACAGCAAACTCACAGACCCTCGAAAACTGGCCGTCGAGGCTGACCGGTGGGTAAACACCCGGGCCGCCCGGGGTCCCGTGGGACACTACGGCCGCCACAGTCAGGGTCCCCCCTGCCAGAGGGGCGGAGGGAATCAAGGCCGGCCAAGGGAACTTCCGGGGGGATCCCCACGCAGCCCCCCCAGAGGACAACCTCCACCCTTTCCAGCTCCACCTCCAGCCAGCACCGGGCCACCGGGGAGGCCGGGGCCTCGCGTGAGGATCACCTGTTTCCGCTGCCAACAGACCGGACACTATGCCAGCGACCCTCAATGTCCCATGTACCAGCGAACCGCCACAACGACTCCGCCGGCTCGACAAATGGCCTCCGTAGCCCTGGGGGAGGAGATGGAAGACTCTGAAGAATGGGAACCAGCCGCCATGGCCTTGGTCTCCCTAGGGGACAGGGAGATGGTCCCCGGAGCGCCCCTGCCCGCTAACACGAAGAAGTACCGACAGCAGGTGACGGTCAACGGTCACCGCGTCGAGGGCCTCCGGGACACGGGGGCGAGTGTCACGGCGGTTCATTGTCACCTGGTCTCCGAAGATCAGATCCTGGCCGGCGCCTTTTGTCCCGTCATATCCTCAGACAATTCCAAAAGCCTCTGCCGGATGGCTCTGGTTCCCTTCGAATGGGGGGGAGTCACCGGCAAGTTAAAGGTGGCGGTACGAACCTGGACTGCCTCCTGGGCAACGACCTCGAGAATTCCCCGTGGGGACAAGTGGAACGAAGAGCCCATCTCGAGATGATGGGCCTACCCGAATGGGTATGCGCCACCACGCGCTCGATGACTCTCAGAGTGCCTTCCTCCGAGGAGGGGGAGGCCATGCCGCGGAGCACCGCCACCATCCCCGAGGTCCCAGATGCGCCACCCGAGGCCAACGACCCCCTTCCGGACGAAGCGACTGTTCCCGACGAGGGGTCCGTGCCTTCCGACCCCGAACCCCTGACCGAGCTCGAAGACCTGCCAGAAATGGCCCAGTGGCACTGCGAAGGAGGCCCCTCCCGAGAAGAATTCTGCCAAGAACAATCCACCTGCCCTTCCCTCATTGGACCCCGACAACAGGCCGAGGCCCAAGCAGCAGGCGACCAGGCTGGCAACCACTGGGTACACTGGGAAAACGGCCTCCTGTACAGCGAACAGAAGTCGGCCGAGTTGGGCTCGGCCCGAGTACTAGTGGTACCCCTGCGCTTCCGAAGTCTCCTCCTGGGCCTGGCCCACGATGTACCCCTGGCCGGACACTTAGGCCACGATAAGACCTACCAGCGACTCGTCACCCACTTCTATTGGCCCAAGATGCGAGCAAATGTGGAGGCCCACTGCAAATCCTGCCCCACGTGCCAGGCCAGCGGAAAGAGTGGGGGGAAGCGCAAGGCTCCGCTGCAACCCTTCCCAGTCGTCAGTACCCCTTTTGAGCGGGTAGGAATCGACATCGTGGGACCACTGGACCCCAAGACCGCCCAGGGCCACCGGTTCATCCTCGTCCTGGTGGATCATGCCACCCGTTACCCCGAAGCCATTCCTCTCCGCACCGTGACGGCCCCCGTGGTAGGCCGGGCCTTGATGGGGATCTTCTCCCGCGTGGGGTTCAACCGCGAAGTCGTGAGTGATCGGGGTACGAACTTTATCTCCCGATACATGAGGTCCCTCTGGCAGCAGTGCGGAGTATCGTACAAGTTCACCACCCCGTACCACCCCCAAGGGAACGGCCTAGTCGAGCGCTTTAACAAGACACTGAAAGGAATGATCATGGGCCTCGCGGAACCCCTACGCCGGAGGTGGGACGTCCTCCTCCCATGCCACCTGTTCGCCTACCGGGAGGTTCCCCAAAAATCCCTGGGGTTCAGCCCATTCGAACTGCTATATGGACACCCCGTCCGGGGACCCCTGAGCCTGGTCAAGGAGGGTTGGGAAACAACTCCCCGGGGGACCCCTCCGGATGTGTTCCGATACATCTTGGCGCTCCGCAACCAGACCCGGAAATTCCGAGAACTCGCAGAGGCGAACCTCGAGGCTAGTCAGGAAGAGATGAAGCGCTGGTATGACCAGAATGCTACGCTGGTCGAGTTTCAGCCGGGCCAACAAGTCTGGGTCATGGCCCCGGTGAAGCCCTGCGCCCTTCAAGATAAATGGACTGGACCCTTCAAGGTGGTCGAGCGGAAGAGCCAAGTCACCTATCTCATCGATGTGCAGTCCCCGCGGAACCCCCTCCGGGTTCTCCACGTGAACCGCCTCAAACCCCACATTGTAAGGACAGAATTGAGTTTGCTCCTGGCCACCGATGATGGGGCCGAAGAAGACACCGAGCCCCTTCCAGACCCCCTGGGGGCGAAAGAGACCGATGGTTCCGTGGAAGGGGTGAGACTATCGACCACCCTCACAGCCCAACAGTCCGCCGACTGCCGCCAGCTCCTAAGGCAGTTCGCGGACCTCTTCTCCCTAACCCCTGGGGTCACCAACTGGTGTGTCCACGACGTGAACACCGGCGACAGCCCGCCCGTGAGACACCGGGCCTACGGGTCCCTGATCGGGTCCGAACCAGCATCCAGACCGAGGTAGCGAAGATGCTGGCCCTCGGGGTGATTGAACCCTCCGACAGCCCCTGGGCCAGCCCGGTAGGCCTGGTTCCGAAAGCGGCTACCCCGGGTGTTGCCCCCGAACTGAGGTTTTGCGTGGACTACCGAGGACTCAATGCGGTCACCCGAGCGGACGCTCACCCTATCGCCCGTGCCGACGAGCTCATTGACCGCCTCGGGGCCGCTCGCTACCTCAGCACCTTCGACCTAACGAGTGGATAGTGGCAGATTGCCCTCACCGAGGGAGCCAAGGAGCGCTCCGCCTTTTCCACCCCGGATGGGCACTACCGCTTTAGGGTGATGCCGTTTGGAATGAAGAATGCCCCTGCCACCTTACAGCGGCTGGTGAACCAGGTCCTGTCCAGACTAGAGGGGTTCAGCGCAGCGTATCTCGACGATATAGCGGTATTTAGCTCCCAATGGACCGAACACCTCCAGCACCTCCGACAAGTCCTGCTGGCTCTGCGCCGGGCCGGCCTCACCATCAAAGCCAGCAAATGTCAAATTGGGCACGGCTCCGTAACCTATCTGGGGCACCAGGTGGGAAGCGGGCAGGTCGCCCCCCTCCAGCCAAAGATCGACGCCATCATGTCCTGGGAACCCCCCACGACCCAAACGGAAGTCTGGGCCTTCCTGGGCCTCACCAGGTACTACCGGAGGTTTATTAAGAACTATGGCAGCATCGCAGGCCCCCTCACAGAACTAACCTCCAAAAAACACCCCAAGAAAGTGTAATGGACTCCCTCCTGCCAGAAGGCGTTCGACACCCTAAAAACCGCCATGTGTGCGGCTCCGGTGCTCAAAGCACCCGACTACGCCCAGGAGTTTGTGGTCCAGACGGACGCCTCGGAACACGGCATCAGGGCAGTCCTCTCCAAGTTCGACGACAAGGGCATAGATCGGCCCATAGCCTTCATCAGCCGAAGGTTGCTGCCCCGAGAACAGCGGTGGAGCACCATTGAGAGAGAGACCTTCGCAGTAGTCTGGGACCTCAAAAAGCTACGGCCCTACCTGTTCGGAACCCACTTCCGAGTACAAACGGATCACCGACCCCTGCAGTGGTTGATGCGAATGCGAGGGGAAAACCCCAAGCTGCTACGCTGGTCCATCTCCCTCCAGGGGATGGACTTCACGGTGGAACATCGCCCCGGGACGGACCACGCCAACGCGGACGGCCTGTCCCGATTCTTCTGCTTCAGCGAGGAGAACTCCCAAGTGGATGGGTAGTTCTCCCCGCCTTTCACCTGGGGGGGCCCGTGTGAGACCGGCCTCGTGGCGTGGGTCCTCTTGACCAGCCAGCTACCCTGCAACCACGCCGAACCTCGATGTTACAGCCTCCCGGCCCCCGTGGGCCAGCCTCCCGAGGGCCGGCCAGATCCCCAACACGCATGCCCGGCTGAGGGAGGGCGAAACCCCCGCAAAACCAGACCGAGAGGTGCCGATCCGGTCACACCTCTGGTCTCTTCCCCGAGGGAGGTTCGATCGACCACCAGGCTCCCGGTGAGCAGGCGCCACGCCCGCTGGGTGTCTGGAGTCCCCCCGGGACCCCCCTGAACAGATCAAAGGACCAGAACCCCGACACACCGCCCCCAGGCACCAGACCCCTCTCCACGAGGACTCCGGACTTCAAAGAGGAGGGGAAGTATAACAAGGGGTGCTGAAGGGATGGGAGGCAGAGAAGACCTGGACTGACGAGAGCCTGCTGACGCTGTCGCGGCTCCTCGAACTCTGAAACATCTGAGCCCTGCTGATGCTGTCGCGGCTCCCCGAACTCTAAATCATCTGAGCCCTGCTGACGCTGACGCGGCTCCTCGAACGCTGAACCCTCCGAGCCCTGCTGACGCTGACGCGGCTCCTCGAACGCTGAACCCTCCGAGCCCTGCGGATGCTGTCGCGGCTCCTCGAACGCTGAACCCTCCGAGCCCTGCGGACGCTGTCGCGGCTCCTCGAACGCTGAACCATCCGAGCCCTGCTGACGCTGTCGCGGCTCCCCGAACCCTGAACCATCTGAGCCCTGCTGACGCTGTCGCGGCTCCTCGAACTCTGAAACATCTGAGCCCTGCTGACGCTGTCGCGGCTCCCCGAATTCTGATCCATCTGAGCCCTGCTGACGCTGTCGCGGCTCCTCGAACTCTGAAACATCTGAGCCCTGCTGACGCTGTCGCGGCTCCCCGAATTCTGATCCATCTGAGCCCTGCCGCCGCCGCCGCCGCGGCTCCTCGAACTACGAACCTCCAGTGCCTGCTGAGTGACTCGCGGCCCGCTCCTCCAAGAGAACCGGCAGAGATTGCCGAGAGAAGCAACACCCCCTCAGCTCGAGGATTGAGAGCTGTGCGGCGGGTACTCCGCAGAGACACTGATTCAAAGACTGTCCCGCTACCCCTTACCCCTCATCACGAGACCACTGCCGCTTGTAGCACTAATTCTGCTCCTGCCTTCCGGATTATAAAGATCCCTAATAACCTATGATAAAATCTATTATCCTGCAAAGAACTACTGTGTGGTGTCCCTCTATCTGAAAAGAGTAGTGCAGCGTGTGCGATCCTAGGTACGAGACCCTTCCAGGAAGGGCCTCCCCGCTCTTGCTCGGCCGAACTCGAGGAGAGGTGGGCCTCCGGGTGGTCAGGAACGTATTCCGCAACCTCCCGGGGGAACGCTTTCCAACAGGACTGTACTACTGTTTTTTGATGCGATGTAGGCGACAAGACAGGCAGATTACTAGCGTGGCTTAGCAAGAAGGAGCTCGACAGTAGATGGGTTTCGCAGATACAGGCGGAGGAGGGTAAACCCATCTGACCCCAGTCGCAATAGCTAACACCTTTGCAGACTACTATGAGACATTCTACACCCCACGAGAATTAGCTGTCGCAGATTCAGGTGTATCTTAGGGCGATTAAGCTCCCCAAATTAGCAGATAGCGAGGCAAATACGTTAGACGATAAGATTCCAATAGAAGAAATAATGGCAGCCGTTTGCCAGTTGAAAACTGGAAAGGCCCCAGGGCCTAATGGGCTACCACCGGAATTCTTTAAGCAACACGCAACGCTCTATGGCCCCCACCTCCTCCAGTTATACTTGGAGGCACATGAGGTGGGAAGCTTTCCCAGAGACTTGCGGACAGCCACGATCGCGGTAATCCCTAAACAGGACAGGCCACCACAGGCAAGTAGCTCGTATCGCCCCATCTCACTTATAAACATTGAAACTAAGATACTAGCCAGAATATTAGCAAACAGACTCACAGCAGTGATCACTAACCTCATCCATAGAGATCCGTCCGGTTTTATGCCCAAAAGGTCGACAAGGCTCAACCTGAGGAGACTACATAATTGGTTGGAGGTGGTGAACAAAAGGGAGGAACCGCACCTAATTCTATCCCTTGTTGCCGAAAAGGCATTTGACACTGTCCACT
The DNA here is from genome assembly GCF_964204655.1 of Triturus cristatus. Lineage (NCBI taxonomy): Eukaryota > Metazoa > Chordata > Amphibia > Caudata > Salamandridae > Triturus > Triturus cristatus. The sequence goes on from NC_140594.1 coordinate 1,155,499,072, forward strand.
GGCCCTATCTCATGTCTGCTTTGGAAGAGTTCGGGTTTGGTCCGGTATTTAGACGTTGGATCGCTGTACTCTATGAAAGACAGATGGCACGGGTTAGAGTTAACGGTGTGGTGTTGCGGGAATTCCCAGTAGGCAGGGGCACCAGACAGGGATGTCCACTATCCCCCCTGCTCTTTGCTCTGGTGCTGGAACCACTTACTTTTGTGATCCGAATGCACCCGGACATTATGGGTTTCCAGAGTGGTGAGACTGATCCGACCGACAAACGTATATCCCTATATGCCGACGACATATTAATGTATGTCACAAACCTAGGAAAGACACGCCCCACAATCATGGACAGTTGTGAGACATATGGCGCACATGTGGGATATAAAATTAACTGGGGAAAATCGTGCCTATACCCAGCAGGTAAGAGCGGTAACTATCCTCTTGGCCCAATCCAACTCCAGTTGGCACGTGAGGGCATAAAGTACCTAGGGATCTACGTCACGACAAATACGACAATGGCGCTGACTCGCAATCTCTATAGGGTGCTCCGGGAGTTCCTCGCAGACGTGGAGAAATGGAAGACCCTGCCGCTGACGATGCTAGGCAGGGCAGCACTATACAAAATGATAGTGCTCCCAAAATTCCTTTACGTGCTGCAAAACACCTATCAGATAATACCAGCTGAGGTGTTCAATAAAATTGATGACGTGCTGCGGATATTTCCTTGGGATGGGAGATCGCCGAGGATAGCTTTGGCGACGTTACAACGCAACCAATATAATGGCGGTATCTCCCTGCCAGATCTTCGGGCATATTATTGGGCAGCCCACCTAGTTGTTGTGAATGAATGGCAATACGTAGAGAGAGATCACCCTACATACGTATTTGAACACACACAGTTCACCAAGCGCCCATACACACATTATATATATGGGAGGAAAGGCGCAGCACAGCTCCTGACGGCGACACGGATCGTGGTAACAGCCTGGAAGCAGGCTGAACGATCGATGCAATGGGATGGCCGGGTCACCAGGGAGACCCCGCTTTGGGTGGGAAACCGGCTTCGGGAAATCACGAAATTGCAAGGCTTCCGACACTGGGACCTGCTCTGCATTTCACAACTTAAAGACATATTATATCGTAGAGAGCTGGTCATTTTCTCACATCTTCAGGCCGAGTATGAGATGAACACAACTCAACACTACAAATACCTGCAGCTGGCCCATGCATGGCAGGCGCAACGCATAGACACCACTGACATTCCCGCACCTTTAGAAGGATGACTCCTGATGGGGGAATTAGAGGATAAAGCGGTTTCTTGGACTTATAGAACGATAATTAACAACAAGCCAGATACATTGCAGAAGCTGCGAACGAAATGTGAGTCAGAGCTGGGAGTGATGGAGGACTTAGATTGGGAAATGGCGTTGAAGCATCCCAGAGAGGTGGCCATTAAGTCACGGCTTAGACTGGTTCAATTAAAATATCTGCATAGAGCATATTATGACAGAGCATGACTGCATAGAATAGGGAGGGCGGAGACACCTGATTGTTTGCACTGTAGGGCGTCACATGGTGTGGGAATGTTCTAAAGTTCAACTGTATTGGGCTACCCTGTTGGAGGAGCTGGGAGCTATTCTAGGAGAGACAATTCCACTTAATCCTCAGTTCATACGACTGGGAATATCCACTGAGATTGACCTTCCCAAACCAAAGCTAACCCTAATTCAACTAGGATTAGTGGTGGCGAAACGTGACCTGGCCAGGGCATGGGGGGCTGTGGCGAGTCCGTCTCTGGTGGAATGGAAAAAGAGTATGAATATGTATATGTTGGGGGAGAAGATGACTTATAAAGCACGGGGCTGTCCTAAAAAGTTCTGGACAATATGGAAACCATGGCTCACACACTATGCACTCTGGCTTTCTGATTCACAATGATTGTCTAAGATGGAAGTATGGGTGGGGGGAAAAGAGGAGGCTGACAATGATGTGCTGGTGCAGGATACTGTTATTTGATTGTCCCCCACTGCTATTCGAACATGATGCAGATGCCATATGGAATACGTTAGCAAGTTTTGCTGCTGCACAATGTCTATGTAATGCAATTAAGGAAATACCAATAAATATATTTTTTAAAAAGAAAGAGGAAAATGCCTCTCATAATAGTGTTTGTGCAGGAAGGTGCCGCTTCATGTGCACAAAAGCACAATCATTCCTACAACGCAGGCCACTTGCACCATGATGCACGGGTGCCGGCGTTGGGGCTGGGCAGGCAAATGTTCTCAAGTAAAGAATAGGATTTCCCAGTAAAAGGGGAAAGATGGCACATACATGCCCTCTCCCTTTCACGCAGTACAGCAGTGTGGCTTGCTGTGTAGTGTTGTGTGCGTGTTTGATAAATATGACCCCTAGGGTGCTAATATTCACAAATGGTATGCAAGACAGCGCAGCAAGGCAGCTTAGTGCCGCGTGGAAGGTAGAGGGCAAGGAATGCGGGCTATTTAACAATATAAGGTGCATTACAGCTCTTGGCTTGGGCTGGGGCACAAACTGATGCTTAGAGCAAAAGTAGGCACACTTGCGACATGGTGCACGGGTGCGTGCATTGGCGCTAGGCAGCACATTTTGTCTCAGTGCAGGCAGAGAGCATGAATGCACCGTATAATATTACATAAGGCCCATTCCCGCCCTCTGCCTTTCATGCAGAGCCGGGCTGCAAGGTGGTTGCTGTGTTGGATTGCGTGCAATTATCTGAAATATGCCCCCTAGTGAATAATGAGGGTGTGAGATCAATGTACACATGACAAGTGAGGACAGTACAACAGGGGCCTATTATCCACTTGAAGAAACACATGTTCTTCATATCCCTGTGTACTTGAAAGTAAAGGAAAATAATGTCAGAATGTAACAGAAATCACTTATGTCAGATCCAATCATGGAATCTTTGTTACATATCCCTGTTTCTTTCCAGAGGGACAAACAGCATCTCCCGGAGATCAGCCTGTCTGTGATGTTCAACCTGTTAATGACACCATCCTGCACCCAATGGGTGAAGAAACCTTCCAATAACTCCTGGACACATTTGAAGCTTCTCTTCCGGTTTGGGCACAGGACGTTGTTTGGGCTTCAGATGAACCAACCCAGACACGACGTGGACCATCAACACATCATATCGCAACTTTTATTCATTTTTCCAAACAGCATTTTTTCAGTCAGCCCTGCCGACACGTTTCATCCAATAGGACTTCATCAGGGTTTTGCAATCAAATACTATATATTTTGAATGGCGTGTCGTATGACTTCTGGTTCCAATATCTTTCTGGGGAATCAATCTCTTTCCCTGGGTGGTAAAATGCCCCCTAGTGTATCTTTTCTCTTCCGTGTGCCAGAGCAGAATTTCACGACGAACACCTACTGATTGAAAAAATGTTGTTTGGAAAAATGAATAAAAGTTGGATTCTGAAAAGCAATCGCAAGGCTCTTGAGAATTGAATATCACTGAATTGGATCATATTGCATATGTCTTTGGACTTTTCTTGATGGCTTGAATTGTGGACGAGAAGAGATTTATAAAATAATCGCTCTGTTTCAATTGTTTGTTATTAACACATGTTAGAATCGGGGGTCTCTGGTTGGCGCAGGTATGCACTTGCGACAAGCAGGGACCCTCTCCTCTAAGTCAGGGCAAAGTATTGCTCTCAGCAGACAACCCCTGCTCACCCTCTAGGTAGCGTGGCACGAGCAGTCAGGCTAATCTCTAGAGCACATATGGTTAAGCACTTGCAATGTCCCACAATAATCACCAACCCACCACACAGAGGCACCAGACTGTATTTGTAAAAATATAGCTCTTTATATAAATTTCTCAAGCAGGCTTTTAAATACAGTCTTTAGACTTTAAACACGGCTCCAGTTACTTGTTATAATGTTCCAATTGGGTCTTAGGAGGCCACAGTTCTTCAGAATTCAAGGCTGGGTGCTGTCTGCACCTCTCTGGGGTCTGTGCGCGTCGTAGCGCTCTTCGTACGCGTCGTACCGCTCTTGGTATGCGTCGTACCGCTCTCAGTACGCGTCGTACCACTCTTCGGGACGATCCCCACGATAGCTCATGCTTCCCGAGTGAGCAAGTGTACGGGGCCGACGATCTCGAGGCAGTACGGGCCGTACGGGTTGCCTACGACGAGGCGCACAGTTCTCAGTGAGGCAGCCGTACGCTGCCTGTATGCTGGGGGGTCAAAGGGCGCACAGTTCTCTACGCTGCTGCCGTACGCTGCAGGTACGCTGGGGTTTCTGAAAGCGCACAGTACCTTGTTTCTTCTTGGGGTGTCGAGGCGACTCAGCAGTCGTAGAGGGGGGCGTGCCACGTCGCGGTGCGGTCCTGCTTCTCAGAGGGCAGTGATGCGTTGTGGGGCGCCTCTTGACTTTGACGTCCGGCGCGATGCTGAAGAGGGAGGGGTAGCGGCTCGCGATGAATCCAGCGTCGAGGCGCTGCCAACAGGGTGTCGTCCAGGAGAGGCGAACTCAGGTGCAGGCGGTCTTTACGGTGGGCTCTACGGCTCGGGGGCCACATATGCTTGTTGCTTGGACCGGACGGTCCGTTCTTGCGGTTTGAGCTCCGGCTCGAGGGGGCAGTAGTTTGCGGTGCTCCGGCCAGGCGGGGCAGGCCGTTACGGTGCTAACTGCGGCACAGTCGTCCAGAAGTCACTTTGCTCGGTGGGATGAGGGCGCACAGGTTCTCAGAGTGCGGGACAGAGTCCTAGTCGCACTCAGGTCTCCGGAGTCAGTGCTGACGGGGGGATTCACCAGCAGCAGCTTCCTTCTTCGAGGGAGGGGTAGCACCCACTGTTCCTGGGGCGCAGTTCAGGAGGCAAGTTCACAAGCAAGCCCTTGGAGATTGTTTTAAGATACACAAGTGAAATAAAAGTCTTTCCGTCTTTTCTTCTTCTCTCCTTCTTGCAGCAAGGCACCCACCACAGGCCAGTCTCTCAGGCTAGAGACAGTACTCCTCCTTGTAGCTTTCCCAGGTCCTTCTCTTCCGGCAGAGTTTCTTCTTGGCGTCAACAGGATCTGATTTCTTAGGAGCAGGGCTCCTTCTTTTATACACAGTTTCTTTTGTTCTTTGTGGCCAGGGGGCCTGTGCCTGGCTCAGTTCGGTTTTGGAGCACTTTGTTGTGGTGACTCTGCTCTTTCCTTTCAGTGCACAGGGCAGAGACATCAGCCACTCCACAGGGGGCGGAGCCAGCATTGTGGTGCCAGAGCACAGCCCTATTCAGAGTCAAGGTGTACTCCTCCCACCCATCCTGGTGTAATCTCTCTACCCACCACCTGGCAGCCAGCCTATCTCCTGGAATTCCCCAGCCCTGCCCCTCACTGAAACTAGGCAGCACACACACACACAGCAGAGGCGGACTGAAATGGTTAGGCAAGTAAATACTAACTTTCTAAAAGTAGTATTTACAAACACAGGATATTAAAATAAACTTTACTAAAAGAAGTATTTTATTATTCTGAGTTCAGGCATACTAAACTTGACTTTCTACCATGCTCTCTGAGTCCGCTGGGATTATAGAGTGTAATAATTCCAGCAGCCCATTCTGGCCTATGGAGAGCAGGTAGCCTTTCAATAGTGAAAAACGAAAATGGCTGTAATTCACTATTAGGACATGCCACACACATCAGGGCATGCCCTACGTTATGCCTACAATGCACGCTGCCCTTGGGCCTACCATAGGGGTGACTAACATGAAGTTAAGGGAAGGTTTAGGGACTGGCAAGTGTGTGCACTTGCCCAGTCAGCATGTCAGTACCAGACTGCACGCAGGGTCTGCAATGGCAGACCCTAGACACATTTTACTAGGCCGCTTCTGTGGGTGTCACAACTAGTGCTGCGAGCCCACCAGCAGCATTTGTATTTACAAGCCCTGGCACTCCTGGTGCACTTCACTAGGGGCTGATAGTAAACCAAATAAGCCAAACATGGACACCAATCAATGTATACACTTTTCATAGGGAGCACTTGCACTGTGGCACTGATTGACAGTGGCACAGTGCCCTGAGCGGCTAACACCAACAAAACACAATGAGGCACATCAGCAAAAAGTGGAAGGGAGACTCACGCCAAGGTGCCAGATCTAACAACACACATAAGTCAATACAATTTAAAACATAAACTATATCCTAAATATATATTACCTACACATAGAAGCCAAAACAAATATATATTTTTGTAGATTTGTTTAAATAATTTAAATTATTTTGCATAAAGCACAGAATATTCTCCCCCGTCCACCAAAAACCTTAAACATTCAGAAAAACCTTCACTTAAAACCTACCAACAATGATCTTGCTTAACTATTTTTTTTTTCTCTTTATTGGAGTTTCAGAGTTACATATACAGCATATTGCCACGCAAGGCAATGTAAACATCAAACAAACATCAAACATCGTGTGATTGACCGTTCTCTCATCACATCCAGTCTTGGACTACTGACAATATACAGTGACAACATCATGCTATGCAAAGATATACACAAATTGACAACACTCTTCATCAGAAATTGGCCCATTTTGGGCATTCTATCGAAGGTATTGACGCAGTGGTTCCCATATGTCCTTGGGCTTAAAAGACGATGGAAGCTCTTCTGCGTGCAGTTCAAGGTTCTCTTTACAGTATACCATATCTTTAACCCAGAGGTCTGTGCGGGGGGCTAGGGTGCTCTCCCAGGTTAGTGCCACCCGACGTTTTGCCATCAGCAGTGCAATTCTCACAAATCTGCCTATGGTCCCTTTCAGCTGGGGAATAAAGCATAACAGACACAATTGTGGTGTACACTGCAGTAGGACCCCAGACATAGATTGTGTGTGCTTCACCACCTCCTCCCAGCCAACATTCCCACACCAGGTGCCAGAAGTCTGCATCTAACTGCCCGCAGCGTTTGCATTTGCTTGTGTCACGGAGGCCGAACCTGTGTAGTTTAAGCGGTGTGTGGTACATTTGATGAATATACTTAAAATGGATAATCCGTAAATTGCCCTTAGGAGTAAGGGTGCTGGTAAGGTTACAGATGTGCTCCCATTCCGATGGTATCAGAGAAGGAGTAAGCTTATGTAGTGTGCTTCTTTCTCCTTAGAATGCAGCTCTCTGTTTCTAGGACACCTGCTCTGAATGTAGAACTCTGGTTCAAAAGGAATGTAAGCAACTTGCAGATTGGCAGTTTCAGGACTTGGGTGCTGGATGGGGTATGTTCTTCGCTTGCTGAATAAACTTATGCTACGCTCAACTTTATGCTGCTGATCATACTTTTACATTTGGCGACGAGTGGAAGTGATCATCCACGCGTACAACAATTACCCCAACACATCGAGCCTACCTTCAAATCATCTGGACCATGTGCAGCGCTTCCTTCCCCAACCGAATGCTCTCCGATGTCAACAGGATCGTGGCAATTTTGCCGCTAAAGCCGTCTTCGTCCTGTTCAAGAAATCATCCCTTTGCCCGACGTGTTCACTTCGGCAAAGAGCAAGGATTGTGGCACAGTGACATTCCTCCTGTGCTCTGGTTTGTTCGGGAAGGCTGGGGCACTCGCATGCTCATGTAAGTACTATTCTTCCCACTTTTGGGAAGTTTTTTTATTCGCCTGGAGGTGCGCGAGCCAACGCATATATCTCTGCTGTTTACGCCTACAAGAGCGTGTGGCATTGCGCGAGGCAACGTGTGCGAGCCAACACATGCGACCCTGGGGTTTCCGTACAGCCTCCACGTAAGTGTGATGCTGTGCAAGCCTGCACATGTACCGCTTCGGTCTTCGTTTGAGTGAACCGCATCACTTGGACGTACTCATTTTGGGGACCATTTTCGATTGGTACAAGTTCGCTGATGCGCTCAACTTTTATTGCTACTTAAGTGCATCATATGTATTTGGGCCAGCTTCGCTGATGCGCACAGCTTATTTCACTAAATCCTACTTCGCTGATGCGCACAGCTGTGAGAGTAACAATTTGAACACACACAGCTTTATTGACTTCTGTGTTTCCCATACACACTTCTCAAGGCAACGCCATTGTGCACACGCTGATGCACACAGCCTTCAAGAACAATTTCGTTCAGTATTTTCTTGTTTGCAACCTCGTCATATAAGATTCAAGTTTTATGCTAAGTCTATGTTTCTTATTCTAATTGGTAACATTTAAATACAAGTGCATGTTGTGTTAAATTTGCATTTACAAAAGAAGTAAGTTTATTCATTGATAAAATTGTTTTACTCTTTAAAAAAAAATGCAGAATGTTCCTGCTCATACTTTCTTTTTATCATCTCCTGGTGAGCCTAACTTACCCTGGTTGAAATGGAAAAAGGTTTTCACCCATTATGCCCGTGTTTGTGGGACTTCGCTTGGCGCAGAAAGGAAAACTTCCTTGTTAATGCATTTCTTGGGAGCAGAAGGCCAAGAAGTTTATGAGCATCTTCCTGACCTTCCTGATAATGAATCATCTACTCTTAATGAGTTTGAAATCGCTATTAAAAAGTTGGATCATCGTAAGTTAGCTTCAACGTGCAATTTTGGGGCATCACTAGAGGAGCGCCTCCGAGATCAGATGATGTTGGGTTGTAGCATCGACAAAGCAAGAGACAGCTTGTGGCAGAAGGATAATCCCTCTTTGCACGAGGTTGTTACTATTGCAAAAACTTACGAACATTCAAAGGTATGCTTAGTAACTATACAAAAAAATGCTCCAACTGATAAAGACCAGAGTTCTGTAATGAAAGTGGAAAAAGACAAAGAAAAGAATAACAAATATGATGGAGTTAAGGGGAAAATCTTAAACAAGTCTGAGTTTCAACCCAGCACCTCAAAGAATTTCCAGGTAGAACTGAGTTTCAACCTAGTACTTCAAAGAATTTCCAGGATATATATTTCAGGTGTGGTCATCCAGGCCACATGGCAAATTTTAAAGACTGCACTGGATGGAGATCTTCTTGCAGCACTTGCGGTTGAAAAGGACACTTTACTAGATGCTGTAGGTCTGTAAGAGTTCAAAAGAATGTTAGAAAAGTAAATTTGCTTGAGGATGATATAGAAGAGGTCAACATCTGTCAAGTCAAGGGATCTGGAGGTGAAGGTCCTATGGATGTGGTATTAATTAATGATGCACCAGTGAAAATGCTATTCGATTCTGGTGCAAAAGTAACTTTGATTCCAAAGAAGTTCTTTGATCAATAACTTTTAAAGAAAGTCACGTTGTCGAAACCAGACATAAGACCAAGAGGATATGGAGGTGAAATCATTGATCTCTTAGGATGGTTTTGGGGTACAATTAATTATAAAGGCAGAATTGTTCAAGGCAAAGTTTATGTTTCTATGAAGGATGATTTCTTAATAAGCTGATTTCATCAACAAGACTTACACTTGTTTTTGGATCCTAATGAAACTGGGTCAATCAGTTTCCTGAAGTATTAAAAAAAACTGGGTTGTCTTAAAAGCTACATGCACCACATTAAGATTAAACCTGGTTCTATTTTGAAAGTAGCTAAGGTTCGAGGAGTTCCACTTACAGTGAAAGACAGTATGAAGATGGAACTAGACACATTGAAAGACAATGGTATTATAGAGGAGGTGGAGGTAACAGAATGGCTTTCTCCTATTGTTATGGCTTGCAAGGCCAATGGGGAGGCCATGCTTTGTGTGGACCTAAGAGAGCTCAATAAAGCAGTGATAGTAGATCACTATCCACTGCCTAACATCAGTGAAATGTTGTGCTCTCTTGGTGGTGCGAAGCATTTTTCATCTCTTGATTTGACCTCTGCTTACCACCAGGTAAAACCACACCCATCTTCTCAAGATTTAACGGCCTTTGTCACACCCTTTGGCACATTTAAATTCTTAAGAATGCCTTTTGGCCTCATCTCTGCGGCCTCAGTGTTCCAGAGAGTTATGGAACACATTCTCGAGGATGTTGAAGGAGTCAAAATTTACCAAGATGATGTACTGGTGTTAGGTGTGGACTCCAAAGAACATGATCAGAGGTTGAGTTTGGTTTTGAGAAAGATGTGCGATGCTGTGTTGACTCTACGTGCGGACAAGTGTAAATTTGATGTGGCTGAAAACGAATATTTGGGTCATCAAGTGTCTGCGAATGGTATTAGGCCCAAATCTGCTTTGATTGAGACCATCTGTAAACTCTGGACTCCTCTAACCAAAGAAGAACTTGTGAAATTCCTGGGGATGGCGGAATTTTACCACAAATTTGTACCTAATTTCGCTAGTGTGACTAGTCACTTAAGGGACCTCTTAAAAAAAGGGTGTGAGTTTGAATGGTCTAAGGATTGTGATGGGGAATTTCAACACTTAAAGATGTGTCTCAGCAAAGCACAAGATCTCAGCATTTTCGATCCAAGGGAAAAGTCTTATTTAATGACAGATGCCAGCTCTAAAGGTTTAGGGGTGGTCTTGTTTCAGAAATCAAATGGGGTAGAGAAGGTTGTCTTAGTCATGTCCAGACCCTTAAGATGGGCGGAATGCAACTATTCTGTTGTGGAAAGGGAGGCGCTGGCCATCTATTGGGCCATCCGCAAGTTGCGGAAGTTTCTTTGGGGGAGTATGTTTGAGGTCCTAACAGATCATAAACCTTTGAAGGAACCCTTTGAAAAAAAGGGATTGATTTTGTCTCACATCGTATTCGAAAGTGGGTTGTTGCTTTGCAGGAGTTTAATTTTGTGGTCTCCTATTTGCCAGGTGCCAGCAATATTCTGGCAGATTGCTTGTCTAGGTTAGGTTGTGCGGATGAAGATTCAGTAGTGTGTGATTGTTTTGGGGTGGTGATGATTTTGAAGAAGGTGTGGATGGCTGTCTCATTAGTGATGGCATTGTCTCTGAGGATGAGTGGAGAGGAACTTTAGCAAAACATGAAGTTTTAAAAAAGGTCATGACTATGGTTTTGGAGTGGTGGTGTGAAAAGAAAGATTGCGATCAAGATTTGAAGGGTTATTGGCAGGTCAAAGATGAGCTCACGGTTGTGGACGGTATTCTTTTGAGGGGCAGCAGACTAATTCCCTCCCACGATTTATGGGAAAGGTTGTTGAAATGTGCACATGCCAGTCACATGGGAATTGTCAAGACGAAGGAGAGATTGAGAGAAGCATACTGGTGGCCAGGCATGGATGTCTGGATTGAAAGGGAAGTTAGAAATTGTCAAGAATGTGTGACTTGTGACAAAGTTTTGAAATGTGGAACGCAATCCATGTTGCTGAGAGAGGAATCGGATGGTCCTTGGTCAGATGTGGCCATTGATATTTTGGGGCCTGTCAAAATAAAATCTCATGACCGATATGTTCTTGTTTGTATGGATATGGACTCCCGTTGGCCAGAGATTAAAGTTGTAAGCTCTGTTGAATCTTCTGTAGTTATTGAGTTTTTGAAATGTCTTTTTGAAAGGGAAGGTTTTCCTCATTCTTTGCTTTCTGATAATGGGGTGCAATTTACCTCAGCTCTTGTGGAGGAATTGTCATCCTTTAGAGGCATCAAACACAAGAAAGCCGCTCTCTATCATCCAGAGAGTAATGGGGTTGTCGAGAGATTTGTAAAAGTATTGAAGGAGACTTTGCAAAAGGCTGCAGCAACAGGTGCTGATTGGAAGTTTGCAATGAGGAAGAAAGTGAGAGAGTACAGGTTTACCCCGCACTCATCTACAGGTGTGTCTCTTTTCCGCTTGTTCAAAAACAGGGTGGCAAAAACAGAAGCTTGTCCCTCTTGGGGCTGTTCTAAGAGATTGTTCGTCAATAAAGATGCAGATTGTGTGGAGGTTTGGAGAGATAGAGAGAGAATGATTAAGGAGAAGAGAAAACAGTGGTATGATGAGAGAAAAGCAGTCAAGAAACTGTTGTTTCTGTGGGTGATTGGGTAAAGATAAAATCTCCTCGCTTAGGCAAATCTGGTTCAAAGTTTAGTGTGCCTTTTAAGCTGATAAATGTTTTTAAAAACGCCATCTGGACAAGTGACCATAGGATATGGAACTTAAATAGAGTGGCTAAATGTCAGGTTGCTAAATGTCAACCCTTTGTTGTGTCTGGGGGCTCGGATGTGATTTCACAAAGGAAAATTGTAAGACCTTGCAGGCATATGCAATGTCCTGCTAGATTATGTCTAAACTTTTTGGTTTTCTTTTTTGTCTTTTGGTTTTGTTGTTACTTGTTTTGGGTGTTATTGAGAGGGGGGGGGGGTGATGTAGTGTGCATCTTTCTCCTTAGAATACAACTCTCTGGGGCTCAATTATGAGCCCCTGCGTCACTTTTGCGCCACCGGTGCGTCACTTTTTGTGACGCACCAGTGGCGTAAAACATGCGCCATGATGCGCCATATTTACAAAGTGACGCATCTACCTAGATGTGTCACTTTGTAAACCCCTGCGCTACATTATACCTGCGTCAGGTATAATGTATGCAGGGTGGGCGTCCCCACGTAAGTAAGCATCGTAGAAGTGACGCAGTGAAATCTACGAGATTTCACTGCGCCACTTCTAGGGTGCAAATGCGTCAATATCTTGCGCCTGCCTCACAGCAGGCGTAAGACTGACGCAGGCCCTTTCACATGGGGCTTGCCCCATGTGAAAGGACACATTGCTGGAGTTGCGTCACTTTTGTGACACACTCCAGCAATGCGTCACTTTTGCGCCTACAGATACGTCAGAAATACTGACGTATCTGTGACTCCTTGCGACATGATGCGTCATACTGTAAATATGACGCATCATTGGAGTCGCAGGGAGGGCGCAGTGAAAAGTGACGCATCACTGTTATCACGCAGTGATGCGTCACTTTTCATAAATGAGGCCCTCTGTTTCTAGGATACCTGCTCTGGAATGTAGAACTCTGTTTCAAAAGGAATGTAAGCAACTTGCATATTGGCAGTTGCAGGACATGGATGCTAGATGGGGTATGTTCTTCTCTTACTGAATAAACTTATGCTACGCTCAAGTTTATGCTGCTAATCATACTTTTACAGCTTATCATTCCATCGGGCAAGGCTTCTATCTATAACAGTAATCATCTTGCACAGCCCTGTGGCGTTTAGTGACTAACTGGCAGCGTGTGGCTGCGACCAATAGTAATTGCAGAGAGTGTAACGAGGGCGGTTCAGCAGGAAATGTATTATAATGTGTTTTGATAGCAAGCTTCAACCTATGCACAGTGAACTGTAATAATGGTGATGGGTTAGTAATATATTCAAGCTCCTCAGGTGTAATAGAACTCCCATCGGGATAAATGTCGTGAATTTTATCAATACCAGGCTCTCTCAGCGAGCGCATCGGGCCTTTCTCCTGCGTCACCGAGAGCGCCGCATGATGTGCCAGAGACAATGCCGGAGCATAAATTGGAAGCTTGACTGCAAGTTTACCAGTGGATTGCCATGCAGCAAGGGTGGTGTCTATCGTGTTCATTTTGTGCTTCGGCGTGCCTCTTTGCAAGTGTGCAAGTATACCAGGTAATGCGATCGGGTGTGCATCGCCATCTTCCATCGCTACATGAGGAGTGAAGGCGTGGGGGTTGTACCAATAGTACGCGTATTGCGCTTGGGCACAAAGATTGTATATGTAGAAATCTGGTGCACAAAGCCTCCTCTGGCATAATCCCACGTGAGCGTATTCCAACCCACTCAGGCTTGTCTGTCACCCCATATAAAGCGGAGTAATGAGGTCCCCACTAATTAAATAATGCTTAGTCAGTTTTATAGGGATTTTGCAAAACAGATATAAGAAACGCGGTAAAACAATAATTTTTATAACAGCGATGCGATCCGCCAGTGATAATGGCAGTGCCGTCCACCTGTCTACTTGTTGCTCCAGGGCATCATACGCCCTTCCATAATTTTCTTTAACGACAATCTCGGGGTCCCGATGTACCCAGACACCCAGGTACTTAACTGGTTCAGTAGACCACACCAATGGATTGTCCAAACTAGGGGGGCTCGTTATCGATGTCAAAGGTATTATCACCGATTTATCCCAGTTAATGGTGAGACCTGAAAACAGTCCACACCTGATGTATTCTCGCAACACAGGGGCTAGGTATCGCTGTGGCTCTCTGAAAAAAATACCATGTCATTAGCATAAGGATATATACCGACAGGGCGGTGCATGAAATTGAGGGCCGATTCCCTGTGCTGCTGGCGAATTATGCAAGCCAGAGGCTCAAGCATGAGAGAGAACAGCAGTGGTGAAAGAGGGCAACCCAGCCGGGTGCCCCTTTCGATCTGCAAAGGCTTCGAAGTTAAGCCACCCACGCTCACCCGTGCTGATGGATCGATGTATAATAGACACAGCCAGCCAATAAATATCTCAGGAAACCCCATGTGTTGTAGGAATGGAAACATGTAACTCCATTCTATGGAGTCGAATGCTTTAGCTGCATCCAACATTACCGGAGCTGCAGAGAGATCAGGGTCCAGCACATGAAACATCGTGAATATAGTTCGTAAGTTATGGGACGTGGAGTGTTCTGGTATAAAACCAGATTGGTCCGGTAAGACCAGACAAGGCATAAGGGCTGGAGCCTGGAGGCTAGGATTTTAGCTAGTATTTTTGCATCCAAATTAGTCAAAGATAGGGGGCGGTATGACTCGCAGAGAGACGGTGACGTATCTTTTTTTAATACGGTGATGACCAAAGCTTGCCGAAGCGACGGCGGCAGTGTACCAGTTTCATGGGCCTCGGCATATACCTCCAGCAGATGGGGCATTAACAGTTCGGCGTATTCTTTGTAGAATTCAGTCGTGAGGCCATCCGGCCCTGGAGCCTTTTTATTTGGTAAAGCGCGTATTGCTGCCAGAATGTCGAATGCTTCAATTGGTTGGCTTAAATATTCTCTGTGGCTGCTTGCCAGCCATGCACAAGCAGTGTCCTATAGGTACTCAGCGAGAGCTAGAGACTCAGCGCTCCCTCGCGACGTATACATGTTAGCGTGACAGTCATGGAATTGGTCCAGTATGCCCTGTGGTGTGTAATGTTGCCCACCCTGTGCATCCACGATTTTGGTGATGTGGTGATGCTCAACGCTAAATTTGAGTTTAGTAGCTAGATTACAGCTTGGCCGACCTCCCTCTCCGTAGGCCCGGGCTATATGTCTACGTGAAAGATATCGTGTTTCTGCTATTTCGCCATATTCCAAAATCAGCTCATGGATACGAGAGAGCAAAGAAGCACATGGTCTGGTCATGTATTCTTTTTCAAGCTCCGTTAGTGCTGCCTCTTTCTTGGTCATCTGTTCCCTAATATCTTTAAGAATACCCGCTGTTGTGCTGATGCAGACCCCCCTAATGGTTACTTTAAAGGCCTCCCAAAGAGTGGGTGCACTATCCACAGTGCCTACATTTAAATTAAAATATTGCTCTATTGCTTTCCTGATAATGTCAGCATAGGTAGGGTCTAAGAGGGCCTCAGAGTGAAATTGCCAGGTAGATGGGCGATGAATGGAGGTAGGGATAGTAAAAACAATCCGCACCGGGTCTTGATCAGATAGAGTGCGTGGGAGGGATCGATGTCAGTGACCCAGGCATTCGCCCCCTTGCCTAACAGCCAATAGTCCAGGCGGGATCAGCTACTATGCACCGGGGTGGCGTGTGTACCCTTCCTTGCATCCCAATTGAACAGCCTCCAAGTGTCCGAACTCCAGCATAGCGCCCCTAATATGTGGCCTTAGATGTGCTTCCGCCCTGTGTGCTTGATTTGTCCATGCCTGGATCCAAGTGTGTGTTAAGATCCCCTCCCCATATGATTGCTGCATCAGGCCAGTCATGCAACACGCAAAAAATACGTGCAAACAGCTCAGGTTCGTCTACTATGGGCCCGTATACATTAATAATAGTGTTTGACGAGACCCCCAACTTACCATGCACCATAGCACAACGCCCTCCGTCATCTGTGTATGTTTTTATTGGTGTAAATAGAATACCCCGTTTTAGTAGAATAAGAACCCCTCTGGCATAGGATGAAAAAGACGAGGCAAGTTTATACCCAGCCCATTGGAGAGCGATCCTAGCCTCCGTCGCTTTAGTCAGGTGCGTCTCCTGTAGGAGAGCGATCTGAACCCCGTGCCGGTCCAGATAGACGAAAACCTGCCGGATCTTCTTGGGGGAATTCAGCCCACGGACATTCCACGTTAAATCTGGAAACCTATCGCCCATAGTCGCCTTTGAGAGTGCTGTACATTAGCAGAGTGAGTGCCCAACAGTATGAGGACACAGCAGAGCAAATATACCATAGCCAGAGCATCGCATCAATCACAATAAACAAACCCCACTTTAAAACATTTGAACCCCCACCCACTTTAGCAGACCCAATTTGCCAAAGTCATCCCTTGAACTCAAAACATACCCCAACAGAGTTAAACAGGTGCGAAAGGTGATACAGGGCACACCCATTGGGGAACGCTGCGGCACAATCTACTCCCTGGTTGACAAGGGAGGTGGACAACTAGTATAATATGTACTCCCTAAGCCATCTGTCAATAACCAGAGAACCTTGCAAATAAGTAACCAAAAATGCTAATAAGACGCTATTTCACCCGCTCTATCACCGGAGAGCAATAGATGCAAAAAGGATACAGGTGCATGATTGCAAGTCAGCAATAGCAATATTCTGCAATTGTACACTTAACAAAGCAATGTGCCTCAGTGTTCAGTACATCAGCGCAGACTGTGTTATTGGCAGTGTAGACTCTGCACGGCAATCAATAAGGCGGAGTGTCTGACCTATAGCTAGTGCACCTTAGCCTTCGCCGTCTGACTCATCAGGGGGGGGGCTGTTTCCTGCGCCGAAGAGATTTTGCAAAGTCCATGGCCTGCTTCGGGCTAGTGAAGATCCTGTCCTTGTCGTCGGGACCGATACGAAGCTGGGCTGGATATAACATAGCATACTGTACACTCTCGTCGATCAGGAGCTTCTTCACTTGCTGGAATTCCTATCTTGCCGCCTGAACCATTGCCGTGAAATCAGGGTAGAATGCCACCGTGTTACTCTGATACATGATGGTGCCCTTCTGCCGGGAGATGCAAAGCACCGCGTCGTGGTCCCTGAAGTTTAAGAGCCGCGTGATGATCGGCCTGGGTGGGGCACCCGGAGGTGGGTGACCCGACAACAAATGATGGGCTCTTTCTACGATGAGCAGGTCAGAGAGATTTTCTGCGCCACAAACATCTCGGAGCATGTTCTCCACATATGTCTCCAGCCTACCTACATTTGTGGACTTCGGCAGTCCCAGTAAGCGCAGATTATTGCGCCAGGATCTGGCTTCAAGGTCTTCGTTTTTGGCCTGGATGACAGCCAGAATCTTCTCCATATCCGAAGCTTTATTAGTGACCTGCTATAGCCCGTCCTCGGTGTCGGAAATGTGCTGTTCAGCTTCACCAAGCCTGGTGGCTTGCTTATCCAATTTGGCTGACATGTGGTCCATACGGCCACTGATGGCCTCAATCTTCCTGTCTATGGACTGAAGACTAGCTTGAATAGCAGACAGTGTCTTTTCCATGGCAGTCAGAGTTCCGGAGGTTGTGTCCAGCTCCGAGTAAGAGGTGGCCCTTTGTTGCATTTTGCCAGGTTTCCGCAGGTCAAAGGTGAGGCGCGATTGGTTCTTATCCATTTTGCCCATGGCGGCTGACACGGACAACGTTAGCAACGTAGAGCCCCCAAATGTATCACTTATCTGTACACCCACTGCTCAATTTACGCACCCGGCACACCACCCGCTCAATGATGGGGAGGGCCGGGATCCAGATCTGCACAGACCCTGTTAATGCGCGTATTGTGTATTTCCGACTTTCGTTGTCATATGGCAAAGCGGTGTCCACCAACCAATGTCAGTGGGGGTGAAGTGCGCCCGGCGGGGTGTTGGCGCCCAAGCCGCAACTCGGTATGTCGCAAGCTGCCAACTTCAATTGTGCCTGGAACACACTACTTAACACCAACGGACTGGTTATGCTGCACTTTGATGGCCCAGGACACCACCGTGGAGATTTCAAGAGGGCAGCAAACGTGGAGGCCCAAGGTTCCAATTGAGGGCCACCGAGAACACAAAGCAGTTCAGCCCCGGCACACTAGAACCCCAGGACACAGTGCAAATGTTCGCGGCAAGGGGGGGTCGTGCGGTAAAGCAGGGTGGCAGCAGGGGGCGATTGGCTACTGCATCCCAAACTCCGGGCCAGCAATCGATAGGGAAGGGAGGCGCCGGCTCAGGAAATGCTGCACATGCCAGCCTCTCTCTGGTGTATCACCGCAGGCAAGAAGGAAGGCCCGACTAGGCACTGTGAGAAGTTGGCCTGATATGTAGTGCTCACTATTCTAGTGATCACTGTGTATCATTCCAAACGACCCTTATTGATGATTGGTTGTAAGTCAACCTTTTAGACCAGCTATCCTAGTAGCGTGGATACGAGCAGTCTTAGGCTAAACTCTAGAGGGCGTGTTAAGCCAGCTGTTTACCATCACATATACCCCTTGAACACCAAGTGAAAGGACACCACACAAGTTGTTATGAAAATAAAAGGATATTTATTTATAACAGGACTACCCTGGCTCTTTATGAGTCAGGGAGCTAAGCACACTACAAAACTCTTAGGAAAATACTTCAGTTGCACAATTTACACAAATGCCCGAGGGGCACGAGAAACCACCTACGCTAACAGTGAAATGCGAATGGTTAGAGTCTGGAGATACTGATCCCGGAGTGATCCGATCAGTGGGACTAAACGAAAAAGGAACTGGACACTTGTAGAGCGAACCTGCGATGGAGCACCGAGATGCTCGAGTTACCTAGCCCGGAGGCTGCGGCTGCGTGAAGTTCGTCAAGATGTCGGGAGTCCTCGTGTAGTCTCAGGAGCCTGAAAGAAGAAGTTGCTGGCAGGCGACCAGTGACGATGTTCAGAGCGATCCAAGCCTGGATCGGTGGTGAAGGAAAACCTGAAAGCAGAGGGGACTCAGTTCTCAACCGCTAGCCAGCGATCGTGTGGGTACCAGGAGGGTACCGGCGGAAGTCACCTCGACCAGGTGAGTGGGTGACGTCGGACTCGGCTGTTCCTCGGACCAGGAGGCGCGGCGGCGACCAGGATGGAGGGCGAGCTGTCCCACGAAGGTGTCTGCTGTCGATGATGCTGGGCCCAGGAAGGGGCAGCGGATCTTGGCAGTGGCCACCCAAGCGGGGGAGTCAAGATGGCGTCGGGAGTGGACCAGGAGGGTCCGGGGTACTCCTCTGTTGAAGGGGAGCAAGAGCCAGTCTGGAGCAACCAGACTAGTGATGAAACAAAACGTGGTGCGTCGTGAAGCGGGCCACAAGCCGGTCGGCAAGTGGTCGGACAACGCGGTGAACAGCAAGGAGCGGAAGGGCCCCCCACGCAGATCTCGTGGATGCTGGGGAGACAGACTTCGATGCTGGAGCTGCTCAGGGTTTAGGGTTTCTCAAACCCTAGGTGCACTCACTCGAGGGTCCCTCGGTGGGCGTGCTAGATAAGCGTCGTGCAGGTCCTGAAGATAGCCGGTCCCGCAGGTCTCGTCACACCTACGACTCTCAGCTGAGCTGATGAGGGAGGTAAAAGGTCAGAGATGGCAGGGAACTCGGGTCTCGTCGAGCTGGGCAGTCTTGATCCGTAGGAGAGACTTACAGCAAACCGCAAGCGCTTAGGTGGTGCCTGCTGGTGCAGGGTGGCTACTCCTTAGCCACAAGGGAGAGTCTTCAGAAATAGTCAAGAGTTCCTTTCGTGGAAAGTGGTTCGTGATTCGGAGGTATCCGATTATCTGATTATCCCATTTGGGAAGGGGACTCGCCCCTACCTTTATTCTAAGAAAAGGGGCTGGCCCGTGACTAGGTTCTACCTATGGGTGGAGCCAGGAGGGGGGTGGTTACACCCCTATCCTTTGTCCGGCTTCGCGCCAGCTCAGGGGCCGGTGTGCCCCCGAAACTGGTTTGAGCCGGGCTATGCACAGTGAGCACCGGGGTGCCACTTGCAGTCACCTTCCTTTCAGCCCTGCCCACCTGGGATACACAAACCCTGTCTGGGACGGTGCTAACACCGCCCTCGACAGGAAACCCTTTGTCCAAGCTCCCTTTGCTGGAAGGTCCCCCAGCAGCGGGAGGTCAGACTTGTGTCTGGTGGCAGCATCCATTTTGTGATGCTGAGGCTTGAGTCAACTTTAACCGGGGTTCAAGGTTACTTCCATGTCGTGTCCCTCTAAAAGGGGGGGAATGCCAACCCCGTCACCCGGACTGGCGAGGGGTTAGTATTCCCATTCGTATGACACCTTACTCGACATGTGTAGGTGATGCGAGGCCAAAGTTAGCAAATAACCGCTAGGATTATAAGGCATTAAAAGTAGTTGGCCCGCGTCACCATGGAACGGCTATTAGGACTTGGTTCCACAAGCCGTCGACGGGCTCAGCTCGCGCCAGAGCACCGTCCCACATGATCCCCTGCACTCTGCCTTCAGGATTGATAAGGCCTGCCATAGGAGTGACTGATAGGAACCCATGTGTCCATGTTAGGGTTTAGGTGTAGGAATACTACACCTACAGCAACGGGTGATTACACCACGTGGCCCCAGCTGTCGTGCAGCCAGTTGTGTCAGATTTGGGCGGCCATTCCAGGGGTGGCATAATACATGCTTCAGCCCCTGGTAGGCCCTGGGTACACCGATGCCCTGGATACCTGTGGTATGCTGAGACAGGGACTGACAAGGCGGCCCAGTTCCAATTAGTGGATGCACCTAACGTACATGTGTGTTAATTTCGAGAGAGAACAGCTAGGCTGTGGGTCTGATTGGCAGGCCCACAGCCGGAGAAAGTCGTAAACCAATGAAGCAAAAGCAAAAAAATCTGGGTGATCATAGGATTGCAGACCCTACTCTCCTACATGACCCCCCCCCAAACTTTGGGACAATAAGCTAACCTTGACCAGGTGAGTCTTCTTGCTCTAAGTGGAAATACCTGGAGAGCCCATCTGCATTGCCATGATCAGTGCCAGGTCTATGCTCCACTGTGAAGTCCATCCCCTGTAGGGAAATGGACCACCTAAGTAGTTTGGGGTTTTCACCCTTCATTTGATTTAGCCACAAGAGGGGCTTATGGTCGGTCTGAATCTTGAAGTGAGTGCCAAACAAGTATGGCCTCAACTTCTTCAGGGCCCAAACCACAGCAAAGGCCTCCCTCTCAATAGCTGACCAATTCTTCTCTCTGGGGGTCAGCCTCCTGCTAATAAAAGCTATGGGCTGGTCATGACCATCAAAATTCAGTTGCGATAGAACAGCTCCCACACCCAGCTCCGAAGCGTCTGTTTGGACAATGAATGGTTTGGAGTAGTCTGGACTCTTTAGGATAGGTGCTGTGCACATGGCCTGCTTTAGGTCATCGAATGCCTTCTGACAGCTCGCTGTCCACTGAACTTTTTTTGGCATCTTTTTACTTGTCAGGTCGTTTAGCGGGGTCACAATGGATCCATAATTTCTGACAAATTTCCGGTAATAACCAGTCAGGCCCAAGAAAGCTCGAACCTGAGTCTGGGTGGTTGGAGGAGCCCAGTCCTGGATGGCCTGTATTTTGCTCTCCAACGGTTGAACCTGGCCTCCACCTACAAGGTGGCCCAGGTATACAACCTGTGTCTGCCCTATCTGGCACTTGGTGGCCTTGATAGTGAGGCCTGCCTTCTGCAGGGCCTCTAACACTTTCCTCAGGTGGACCAGGTGATCCTCCCAGGTGGAGCTAAAGACAGCGATATCGTCCAGATACGCCGCACAGAAGTCGTCCAACCCAGTGAGAACTCGATTCACCAGCCTTTGGAAGGTGGCAGGTGCATTTTTCAACCCAAAGGGCATTACCACGAACTGATAGTGCCCACCCGGGGTAGAAAATGCTGTTTTGGGCTTGGCCTCCTCAGCTAACCTGATTTGCCAATACCCAGCTGTCAGGTCAAACGTACTTAAGTAGCTGGCCGAGGCCAACCGGTCGATAAGTTCGTCTGCTCTTGGTATCGGGTGGGCGTCAGTCTTAGTGACTGCATTGAGACCTCTGTAGTCCACGCAGAACCTCATCTCTTTCTTACCGCCCTGGGTGTGAGGTTTCGGCACGAGCACTACGGGACTAGCCCAGGGGCTGTCCGAGGGTTCAATGACTCCCAGCTCCAACATTTTCTGCACCTCTGTCTTGATGCAGTCTCTGACATGATCAGGTTGCCGATAGATTTTACTCTTGACGGGCAGACTGTCCCCAGTGTCGACCTCATGGGTACACCACTTGGTCTGACTGGGTGTCAGAGAGAACATATGTCGAAAGGATTGAAGAACCTGTTTACAATCCTCTTGTTGATGTCCAGAGAGGCTGCCACAAAAGACAACACCATCTACTGATCCATCGTCAGGGTTCTGAGAGAGCAGGTCTGGGAGAGGGTCACTCTCCTCCTCCTGTCCCTCATCTGTGGCCATGAGCAAGCCCATGCCCTCCCTGTCGACATATGCCTTGAGCCTGTTTACATGGAGCACCCTGTGGGGGCTCCGAGGAGTTCCCAGGTCTACCAAGTAGGTGACCTCTCCCTTTTGCTCAATGATCGTGTGGGGCCCAGACCATTTGTCTTTGAGTGCTGCTGGGGCCACTGGCTCCAGCACCCACACCTTCTGTCCAGGCTGGTACACAGTCAGGACAGCCTTTTGGTCGTGCCAAGCTTTCTGTAATTCTTGGCTCGCCTCCAGGTTTTTAGACGCCTTTTCCATGTACTCCGCCATCCGCGAGCGGAGACCGAGCACATAGTCCACAATGTTTGATGCCGGCTTTCTGAGAGGTCTCTCCCATCCTTCCTTTACCAAACAAAGGGGTCCCCTTACAGGATGTCCGAACAGAAGCTCGAAAGGGCTGTAGCCAACCCCCTTCTGCGGGACCTCTCTGTAGGCGAACAAGAGGCAGGGTATCAGGACATCCCATCTCCGCCGAAGCTTTTCAGGTAGTCCGTGAATCATCCCTTTTAGGGTCCGGTTGAATCTCTCAACCAGCCCATTGCATTGTGGGTGATAGGGTGTGGTGAACTTGTAGTTGACACCACATTCCTTCCACATAGCAGTCAGATATCCCGACATGAAGTTTGCACCTCTGTCTGAGACGACCTCCTTAGGGAAGCCCACTCTGGAGAACACTCCAAGTAGGGCCCGTGCCACCACAGGTGCTGTAGTGGTCCTAAGGGGAATAGCTTCAGGATACCTGGTGGCGTGGTCCACCACCACCAGTATGAACTTGTGCCCTGATGCTGTCTGGGGTTCCATCGGTCCGACAATGTCGATCCCCACTCGTTCAAAGGGTACCCCCACCACTGGCAGTGGTATGAGGGGGGCCTTTGTCGTGCCACCTGACTTACCACTGGCTTGGCAAGTGACACAGGAGCGGCAAAACTCCTTCGTATCTTCGGACATGTGGGGCCAGTGAAAGTGTGGAACAATTCTGTCCCAAGTCTTATTCTGGCCTAAGTGACCTGCAAGGGGAATCTCGTGGGCCAAGGTGAGAAGGAAACCTCTCAGAGACAAGGGGATGACCAACCTCCTGGTCGCACCAGGTTTGGGGTCTCTTGCCTCGGAGTACAGGAGTCCATCGTCCCAGTACACTTTGTGGGTACCTGTGGCGTTCCCTGCAGCCTCAGCAGCGGCCTGCTGTCTGAGGGGTTCAAGGGAGGGGCAGTCTAACTGTGCCTTCCCCAGGTCTTCCCTGGAGGGTCCCCCTGAGCCCAGAAACTCAACCTGACCAGGTTCAAGCTCTTGCGGCTCAGTTTCCCTCAGTTCTTTAAGGTCAGCCTCCTCGGAGACTTGATCCACGACCTGGGGCAAGGGGGAAGGCGAAGCCTTACCCTTACTGCTCCTTTTCTTGGAAGGTGCCTGGTCCGTTCTTCCAGGATCCAGCACCTGTTCAGTGGGGCATCTTTTGGCCTGTGACCTGGTCACAGCAAGGACATGTGCTGGCAAGCCTAACATCTCCATGTGAGTCCTCTGCTCCACCTCTGACCATTGTGACGTTTCCAAATCATTGCCCAACAGACATTCTACGGGGAGGTCTGAACTAACCACAACCTTTTTCGGGCCACTTACCCCTCCCCAGGAGAAATCAACAACTGCCATACTGTGATTGGTAGTGACGTTGCTGGCATTGGTCACTAGGTAACTGGTACCTAGCATGATCTGTCCAGGGTCCACGAAGTTAGGCGTCACCATGGTGACACTGGCACACGTGTCCCTGTAGGCCTGAGCCACTCTTCCATTTATCAAAGGTGTCTGTCTGTATTTGCCCAAAGTATTGGGACTGGCGTCAGGGGACATATCCATATCCCCTGTACAGACAAGGACGGCCTGAGTGAGCGTGCCGACTAAGTCGTCACTCCCCTCGGTTCCCAAGGTTAACCCAACTAATGCCTTGGGAGGCGCACTACCACTGCTGACTGTACTAGGGGGTGCAGGTGCCTTAGGGGCTGCAGTGGCAGGAGTTTGCCCTCCTTTCTTGGTGCACTCACTAAACCAGTGAGTCTTACTTTTACAGTATTGGCACCACCTTTTTGACTGGCCTTCTTGAGTCTTCTTCTTCTGCGAAGCCTGACCCCCACCCTCTTTGGTTTGTTGGGGACCTGTCGAAGACTTCTGGTCATTTTGTTCGTTCTTGTTACCCTTCTGGTCTGCTTTCTTCTGACCACCCTGGTTCTGATTCTGGTTCTGCTTGACCCTTGTTCTGACCCATCTGTCCGCCTTCTTTCCCAATTCTTGGGGAGAGGTCAGATCCGAGTCGACAAGGTGCTGATGCAACAATTGGTTCTGACAGTTGTTTAAAATCTGTTCTCGCATGATAAGATTGTACAATCCTGTGTAATCAGTAACCTTGCTACCCAGCAACCAGCCTTCCAAAGCCTTAGTGGCACAATCGACAAAGTCAGCCCAATCCTGAGACTGAATTTTCTGGGTGTCCCGGAACAGCACCCGGTACTGTTCCGTGGTTAAGCCGAACCCATCAATCAGTGTGTTCTTCAGGACCTGGTAGTTGTTAGCATCCTCAGCTCTTGTAGTGAGGAGCTTGTCCCTTCCTTTACCTTCAAAGGAAAGCCACAGTATAGCTGCCCACTGACTTGGGGGGACGCACTGGACAGTGCAGGCCCTCTCCAAGGCAGTTATCCACTTGTGGATGTCGTCCCCTTGTTTAAAGGGGGGCACGATTTTACTCAGGTGTCTAGTGTCTATACCCCTGTCTTTCTCTCTAAGGAGAATGCTGCCACCAGTGGGATCTAACCCACTTAATTTCTGTTCTCGGGCCAAGGCAAGTCTTTCTTTGGCGAGGGCAAGTTCTTCCCGCTCGATCCTCAGATTGACCTCCCGCATCTTCGCTTCATGCTCCCTCCTCTGAGGGGAAGTCATTCCTCTCTGAGAGGATGCCTGAGAGACATGTGTATGAACCGATCTGCCAGAGCCTCTGGAGAGAGACCTAGCTCGTCCGTTCCCAAGGTTAAGCCTGCTTGAGCGTGGGCCCGGGGCTCCCCCAGTTCCATTCTCATGCCTGCTTAAGTTGGTCCTTGTAAGCCTGCCGACTACCGCTGGACCTTTGTCTGCCTCGTCTCCCGATAACTCGTCCTCGTCCTCCTCCTCTGTGTGAGGGTCGAGGTCCGGGTCACCGAGGGTTCCCTCTAAGGGCGGCATGTTCCCATCTGCACTGGGGGGACCTGTGTTAGAGGACCTCCTAGCATCGTACGCCTCTAAGAGACCTATCAGTATTGCGATGGTAGGGTTAGAACCCTGGTTTAGCTTCCTGGAGGCACACAGTTGTCGCATCTCCTTGAAGCTAAGAGTTGCATATCGTGACACGACCTGTGGAGGGTCACTGACCACTAAGGGAGTCTGCGAAGACTCTCCGTGGATCGACATGCTTTTCTAGTGAGGTGTAAGTGTTGCACCTACCTACACTATGGGTTTACCTACTGATCCCTTGCTAGGAGTTGTAGTCAGGGTGTGCTAAGCCCTGTTACACTACAACAGCCGGTTCAGTAGAACTCGGAGTATTCTAAGTTAAGTTATATGTACCTGGGTACTTATGTGATCTTTCACTGCGATATTCTTAGGATACGTGTGTGGTAAAACAACAGCAAGCTCAAATCCCAACCGCTGCTCACCAATGTGGGAAGTTGGCCTGATATGTAGTGCTCACTATTCTAGTGATCACTGTGTATCATTCCAAACGACCCTTATTGATGATTGGTTGTAAGTCAACCTTTTAGACCAGCTATCCTAGTAGCGTGGATACGAGCAGTCTTAGGCTAAACTCTAGAGGGCGTGTTAAGCCAGCTGTTTACCATCACATATACCCCTTGAACACCAAGTGAAAGGACACCACACAAGTTGTTATGAAAATAAAAGGATATTTATTTATAACAGGACTACCCTGGCTCTTTATGAGTCAGGGAGCTAAGCACACTACAAAACTCTTAGGAAAATACTTCAGTTGCACAATTTACACAAATGCCCGAGGGGCACGAGAAACCACCTACGCTAACAGTGAAATGCGAATGGTTAGAGTCTGGAGATACTGATCCCGGAGTGATCCGATCAGTGGGACTAAACGAAAAAGGAACTGGACACTTGTAGAGCGAACCTGCGATGGAGCACCGAGATGCTCGAGTTACCTAGCCCGGAGGCTGCGGCTGCGTGAAGTTCGTCAAGATGTCGGGAGTCCTCGTGTAGTCTCAGGAGCCTGAAAGAAGAAGTTGCTGGCAGGCGACCAGTGACGATGTTCAGAGCGATCCAAGCCTGGATCGGTGGTGAAGGAAAACCTGAAAGCAGAGGGGACTCAGTTCTCAACCGCTAGCCAGCGATCGTGTGGGTACCAGGAGGGTACCGGCGGAAGTCACCTCGACCAGGTGAGTGGGTGACGTCGGACTCGGCTGTTCCTCGGACCAGGAGGCGCG
The DNA here is from genome assembly GCF_964204655.1 of Triturus cristatus. Taxonomy (NCBI): domain Eukaryota; kingdom Metazoa; phylum Chordata; class Amphibia; order Caudata; family Salamandridae; genus Triturus; species Triturus cristatus. The sequence goes on from NC_140594.1 coordinate 1,155,526,003, forward strand.
GCGGCGACCAGGATGGAGGGCGAGCTGTCCCACGAAGGTGTCTGCTGTCGATGATGCTGGGCCCAGGAAGGGGCAGCGGATCTTGGCAGTGGCCACCCAAGCGGGGGAGTCAAGATGGCGTCGGGAGTGGACCAGGAGGGTCCGGGGTACTCCTCTGTTGAAGGGGAGCAAGAGCCAGTCTGGAGCAACCAGACTAGTGATGAAACAAAACGTGGTGCGTCGTGAAGCGGGCCACAAGCCGGTCGGCAAGTGGTCGGACAATGCGGTGAACAGCAAGGAGCGGAAGGGCCCCCCACGCAGATCTCGTGGATGCTGGGGAGACAGACTTCGATGCTGGAGCTGCTCAGGGTTTAGGGTTTCTCAAACCCTAGGTGCACTCACTCGAGGGTCCCTCGGTGGGCGTGCTAGATAAGCGTCGTGCAGGTCCTGAAGATAGCCGGTCCCGCAGGTCTCGTCACACCTACGACTCTCAGCTGAGCTGATGAGGGAGGTAAAAGGTCAGAGATGGCAGGGAACTCGGGTCTCGTCGAGCTGGGCAGTCTTGATCCGTAGGAGAGACTTACAGCAAACCGCAAGCGCTTAGGTGGTGCCTGCTGGTGCAGGGTGGCTACTCCTTAGCCACAAGGGAGAGTCTTCAGAAATAGTCAAGAGTTCCTTTCGTGGAAAGTGGTTCGTGATTCGGAGGTATCCGATTATCTGATTATCCCATTTGGGAAGGGGACTCGCCCCTACCTTTATTCTAAGAAAAGGGGCTGGCCCGTGACTAGGTTCTACCTATGGGTGGAGCCAGGAGGGGGGTGGTTACACCCCTATCCTTTGTCCGGCTTCGCGCCAGCTCAGGGGCCGGTGTGCCCCCGAAACTGGTTTGAGCCGGGCTATGCACAGTGAGCACCGGGGTGCCACTTGCAGTCACCTTCCTTTCAGCCCTGCCCACCTGGGATACACAAACCCTGTCTGGGACGGTGCTAACACCGCCCTCGACAGGAAACCCTTTGTCCAAGCTCCCTTTGCTGGAAGGTCCCCCAGCAGCGGGAGGTCAGACTTGTGTCTGGTGGCAGCATCCATTTTGTGATGCTGAGGCTTGAGTCAACTTTAACCGGGGTTCAAGGTTACTTCCATGTCGTGTCCCTCTAAAAGGGGGGGAATGCCAACCCCGTCACCCGGACTGGCGAGGGGTTCGTATTCCCATTCGTATGACACCTTACTCGACATGTGTAGGTGATGCGAGGCCAAAGTTAGCAAATAACCGCTAGGATTATAAGGCATTAAAAGTAGTTGGCCCGCGTCACCATGGAACGGCTATTAGGACTTGGTTCCACAAGCCGTCGACGGGCTCAGCTCGCGCCAGAGCACCGTCCCACATGATCCCCTGCACTCTGCCTTCAGGATTGATAAGGCCTGCCATAGGAGTGACTGATAGGAACCCATGTGTCCATGTTAGGGTTTAGGTGTAGGAATACTACACCTACAGCAACGGGTGATTACACCACGTGGCCCCAGCTGTCGTGCAGCCAGTTGTGTCAGATTTGGGCGGCCATTCCAGGGGTGGCATAATACATGCTTCAGCCCCTGGTAGGCCCTGGGTACACCGATGCCCTGGATACCTGTGGTATGCTGAGACAGGGACTGACAAGGCGGCCCAGTTCCAATTAGTGGATGCACCTAACGTACATGTGTGTTAATTTCGAGAGAGAACAGCTAGGCTGTGGGTCTGATTGGCAGGCCCACAGCCGGAGAAAGTCGTAAACCAATGAAGCAAAAGCAAAAAAATCTGGGTGATCATAGGATTGCAGACCCTACTCTCCTACAGGCACCACCTGCGTGTTCCAGCCACCTCATGGCTAACATGCAAGGCCACCCGCTGCCTGCCACAGTTAATAGTCCCCCGCACCGGAGTGCAGATGCCGCCGGGGTCAGTAAGTATGTGGAACGCTGCAAGGCGCCAGTGGAGTCGCAGCCAGTAAGGCCCTGCCATGGTCCCAGCCTCTCCGTCGCAGTGCCGATCCGTGGCCCTCCGCTGGCATGCACTCTCTTCTCCGCGTCCTCTAGAGCCTTTTTTTTTTTTATTGAAAACCATATAAAATACATAGATTTAAATCCAGATATACATCCTTTAAAATCCATCAATAGCATCCGAAGGGGTAATAGATAGATAACACCAATTAATCAGAAGACAACACATCTAGTAGTTAATAATAATGGGGGGGACCACATTATCAAACCGTAAGATAAAAAGAACGCCTAGAATCTCAAGACTTACATCCACAGCCTCCAAAAAGGCTGATACAATGACATGAAGTATACCATCTATGTTAAAAATGCCAGGTTCTAAGATTCATAAAAATAAGGACAGATTGAAGGGATACAGCAGATTATGTACTAACTTTAGAGATCATAGTCAAAATGCAGTGCCCAGATCTTCTCAAGTTTCTTAAATCCCCCAATTCGTGAAGCATAGGTTTGTTCGCTTCTTTTAATCTGACCCATTTTCCGAACCTATTCAATTTTAGACGGGATTAAATCCGTTTGCCATCTTTGAAGTAGAAGTGATCTGGCGACAGCCATGCGCCAATATGTAAAAGTTTAGTCAACTTCTCGGGTAACCGAAGATATGGGTCATAACACCACACTATCAGTCGATCGTTAAACCCAATTGATATCAAACATTCTGTTGCCAGATAGTCAAAAATATCGTTCCAGAACTTCTGGATCAAGGGGTACTGTAATATTATATGAGTCCAGTTAGCTACAGGATGAATATGGCACCGGAAACACTGCCCCGCCTGATTGGGATAAACCTTGTGTTAGACCTGGCACCTTGGCGTGAGTCTCCCTTCCACTTTTTGCTGATGTGCCTCATGTGTTTTGTTGGTGTTAGCTGCTCAGGGCACTGTGCCACTGCCAATCAGTGTCACAGTGCAAGTGCTCCCTATGAAAAGTGTATACATTGATTGGTTTCCATGTTTGGCTTATTTGGTTTACTATCAGCCCCTAGTAAAGTGCACCAGGAGTGCCAGGGCTTGTAAATACAAATGCTGCTGGTGGGTTTGCAGCACTGGTTGTGCCACCCACAGAAGCGGCCTAGTAAAATGTGTCTAGGTCTTCCATTGCAGAACCTGCGCGCAGTCTGGTACTGTCGCGCTGACTGAGCAAGTGCACCCACTTGCCAGTCCCTAAACCTTCCCTTAACTTCATATTAGTCACCCCTATGGTAGGCCCAAGGGCAGGGTGCATTGTAGGCATAACGTAGGGCATGCCCTGATGTGTGTGGCATGTCCTAATAGTGAATTACAGCCATTTTCGTTTTTCACTATTGAAAGGCTACCTGCTCTCCATAGGCCAGAATGGGCTGCTGGAATTATTACACTCTATAATCCCAGCGGACTCAGAGTGCATGGTAGAAAGTCAAGTTTAGTATGCCTGAACTCAGAATAATAAAATACTTCTTTTAGTAAAGTTAATTTTAATATCCTGTGTTTGTAAATACTACTTTTAGAAAGTTAGTATTTACTTGCCTAACCATTTCAGTCCGCCTCTGCTGTGTGTGTGTGTGCTGCCTAGTTTCAGTGAGGGTCAGGGCTGGGGAATTCCAGGACACAGGCTGGCTGCCAGGTGGTGGGTAGAGAAATTACACCAGGATGAGTGGGAGGAGTACACCTTGACTCTGAATAGGGCTGTGCTCTGCCACCACAATGCTGGCTCCGCCCCCTGTGGAGCGGCCGATGTCTCTGCCCCGTGCACTGAAAGGAAAGAGCAGAGTCACCACAACAAAGTGCTCCAAAACCGGACTGAGCCAGGCACAGGCCCCCTGGCCACAAAGAACAAAAGAAACTGTGTATAAAAGAAGGAGCCCTGCTCCTAAGAAATCAGATCCTGTTGACGCCAAGAAGAAACTCTGCCTGAAGAGAAGGACCTGGGAAAGCTACATGGAGGAGTAGTGTCTCTAGCCTGAGAGCCTGGCCTGTGGTGGGTGCCTTGCTGCAAGAAGGAGAGAGGAGGAAAAGACTGAAAGACTTTTATCCACTTGTGCATCTTAACAATCTCCAAGGGCTTACTTGTGAACTTGTCCCCTGAACTGCGCCCCAGGAACAGTGGGCGCTACCCCTCCCTTGAAGAAGGAAGCTGCTGCTGGTGTATTTCCCCCCTTCACCGCTGACCCCGGAGAACTGAGTGCGACTGGGAATCTGTCCCGCACTCTGAGGGCCTGTGCGCCCCATCCCGCCGAGCAAAGCGACCTCTGCACGACTGTGCCGCATCTAGCACCGTAACGGCCTGCCCCGTCTGGCCGGAGCACCGCGAACTGCTGCCCCCTCGAGCCGGAGCTCGCACCGCAAGAACGGACCATCCGGTCCAAGCAACGTGAGTCTGTGGCCCCCGAGCTATAGGACCCACTGTGAAGACCGCCTGCACCGGAGCTCGCCTCTCCAGGACGACGCCCTGCTGACAGCGCCTCGCCACTGGAATCGCCTCAAGCCGCCGCCCCCTCCCTCTTCAACACCGCGACGGACGGTGGAGTCAAGAACCGCCCCACAACGCATCGCTGCCCCCCCGAGAAGCCGGGACGCACCGCGACGTGGGACGCCCCCTCTAGGACTGCTGAGTCGCCTCGACCCCACAAGAAGAAGCAAGGTACTGTAGCTGACCCGCAACGTATGGCTACCTGGTGAAGAACTGTGTGTTATTTAACTAATCCCAGCGTACCTGCAGCGTACGGCTACATCGTAGAGAACAGTACGCCTCATCCTGAAGCGAACGGTAGGTCGCGTACTTCCCTGAGATTGACGGCCCCGTACGCTTGCTCACGCGGGAAGCGTGAGGTGTAGTGGGGCTCTTCCGTCAGCACCCCAGCCTTGCATTGATAAGAACTGTGGCATCCTAATACCGAATTGGAACATTGTGTCAAGTAACTGGAACCGTTTTTAAAGCCTAAAAGACTGTAATTGAAACCTGCTGAAGAAATCTATATAAAGAGATATATTTTTACAAATACAGTCTTGTGCCTCTGTGTGGTGGGTTGGTAGTTATTGTGGGACATTGCAAATGCTTAACCATATGTACTCTAGAGTTTAGCCTGACTGCTCGCGCCACACTACCTAGAGGGTGAGCAGGGGTTATTGTCTGGGAGTAATCCTTTGCCCTGACTTGGAGGAGAGGGTCCCTGCTTGTCGCAAGTGGATACCTGCGTCAACCAGAGACCCCCGATTCTAACACCTTGGCTATGAAGCTAGGGGTTCTATGCAATAGCCACTTGCTAAAATATAACAGCCTTCTCCAGTTAGCCCCTCTGACTGAACTAAAATGAAAATTATTAATTGTAGACCATGTATTTGCTGTAATTTCCAAGTCCTCATATTTACACCATTTTGTCATGGCCTTGGCCTCCAAATCAGCCCCTTTGATTGCGGCTAAGCATTTTTTCCACTCCCCCGGTTTTTCACTACCCTATCTTCCAGAAAGTAATAGACTAACTGTGGGAGCCGGCCTCGTGGCGTGGTCCTGTTTCCACGCGCTAAGCCGCACGAGGTCCCATGCACATCGGGACTCCTCCATCTTGGATTGCACGTCACTCCTGTATGACCCTGCTCTACCCGGCCTCGGTCCCAGCGAGGCCCGACATCGAGACGCCAACCCCTGGCCCGGGGGATACCACGTGAGCCCTTCCCACTCCCGGCGGAGGGCAGGATCGATGGGACCCCCTACCGTCTCTCCACACCTAGGTGTGATCACCCCACAGCTCTCTGGGGCCTGGCGCCTCTCCTGCTGGGCGTCTGGCCGCTCCCTACCCGGCCTCTCCGCCCCCTCCGGGCGCACGGGTCCGGACATCAAAGGGCTCCCGTCCTATATCTGGGGCGACCCGACAACAGGGCAGTAGTTGTATCCTGGAGTCAAGAGCCCTGCTGATCGGATCGCGGCTGACCCTACGGAAGAAGACTCACCCTGAACCACCACTTGAGCCCTGCTGACGACGTCGCGGCTCCACCGTGCTTAAAGACCTTCACGAACCTTTGGGGCCCTGCTGACGCTGTCGCGGCCCGACCTTGTTGAACCTTACCACCAGAGCCCAGCTGACCTCGTCGCGGCTCGACCGAAGCGGACCTACCACCAGAGCCCTGCTGACCGTGTCGCGGCTCGACCTAAGCGGAACTACCATCCGAGCCCTGCAGACGACGTCGCGGCTCTCCACGTCCGAGCCGCTCTGAGGTCTGGCGCAGAGCCCTCCCGTGCCTGGCTGGCACTAAGACTGTCCCGCTACCCTATCCCCTTGAACGAACATTGAGACTCTGATAGGATCCCTCGATCCCTCTGTAAATATTGCACGTATTACTGCTGATAAAGAATCTAATCTCGCAACTGCTATTGAGTCCTGTGTGGTGGTGTTACTGGGCCTAGTACGATCATAGGAGAAAGACCTCCCCGAGGGGGCTTCTCAGCGGCGCTCGGCTATAACTTTGCGGTAGGAAGGTGCCCCGAATAGTCTCCCCGACTACCCGGTGGGCCTCCCTCCAACATTTGGTGGCCAGCGACGGGATCCGAGCAAACGCAATCGTACAAGCAAGTAACACAACCACTACCTGACCAGACGAGAAGAGAAAAAGGGAACCATGGATGGCCAAGAAGCAACCGTGGCCGCAACCTTCCAGTTGGAGAAACTGGAGGAATACACCCACAAGGAACTCAAACAATTCTGCAAAGACAAAGGGATCCCAACCACAGGATTGGGCACCAAGGAAGAAATGCAGAAAGCCCTGAAAGCCTGGGCAGAACCCGAGACCCCTCCACCCCGAGCCGAAGGGACCTCAGCCCGGGACGGAAACCTGCCGACCACGACCCCGACAAACGGGGAGCGAACCGTCCCAGACACCAGCCTTTCCCCCGAAGAGATACGAGAACGGGAAAGAGCCCGGACACATGAAATGGACCTTGCCCGACTCCGGCTGGACGGTGAGCTCCTACTTGCGGAGAAAAAGATAGCCCTGGAGCAACTACGACTACAAGAAGAAATCGAGGGGAAGAAAAGGCATCGGGAGCTAGAGGAGAGACGGCTAACCCTCGAGCACGAGAGGAGCCTTAAAGAACTTGAACTAAAAGCTAAAACTGGGGAGACCAGCAACCCCGGAGCCCTGGACGCTCTGCCCCCAACCGAGCCAAAGGTTCACATCCCCAAGGATGTCGTCAAGGAGTACTATAAAAATGACGACATCCAGCAATGGTTCCGAGCGTACGAAGTCGCCATGACCTCCCATCGGGTACCCCGGAAGGATTGGGGCGCCGGCCTATGGGGGAGGTTCCTCAGCGAGGGATGGGATACCCTGCTGCAACTCCCCGACGCAGTGATGACCTCGCACGACCACATGAAGGAAGCCCTACTCACACGCTACGGACTGTCGGCCGAGATGTACCGGCAACGCTTCCGGGACTGCAAGAAGATCCCCGGTACCACATGGGTCGAATACGTGGACTTCTTCAGCCGAGCGTTGGAAGGATGGATCAAAGGGAGCAAGGTCACCTCATATAACGAACTGTTCGACCTCATTGTCTGGGAGCACCTCGCCAACAACTGCTTTGTGGAACTAAGGCAACACCTCCTGGACAGTAAACTGACCGAGCCCCGGAAGCTCGCCGCCGAAGCGGACCGATGGGTCAACACCCGGGTCCCCCGGAACCCCGTGGGGGACTACCAACGGAGTACCACGGGACCTCCCCGCCAGCGCGGCGGAGGAGGGGGGTCCCACCGCAGTCGAGAATTCCCAGCTGGTCCGCCCCGAAGTCCGCCACGAGGGCAAGCAACCAACCCCGCTTCCCCGACCCAGGGCCGAAGAGGGACCCCTATTGCCCGGTCTGGACCACGACCGACAGTAACCTGCTTCGGATGTCAGCAGACCGGCCATTATGCAAGTGACCCGGCTTGCCCCGTGAACCGACGGAACGGGACCACGGGGCCACCTCCCCGACAAATTGCCGCCGCAGCCCTGGGGGAGGGAGAGGACGAGGAGGAAAACCACGACGACGGGTCCCCCGAGTGGGAACCAGCCGCCATGTCGCTTGTATGCCTAGGCTCCCGAGAAATGGTACCCCGCGCCACCATCCCAAGCAACACCCAGAAGTACCAACAGTGGGTCACCATCAATGGGCGACGGGCCGAGGCCCTCCGGGACACTGGGGCCAGTGTGACCGCTGTCCGCTGCCATCTGGTGACCCCCGAACAGATCCTGCCACATGTCCTCTGCCCTGTCCGGACCGCCGACAACACCGAGAGCCTGTGCCGGATGGCCCGAATCCCCTTCGAGTGGGGAGGAGTGTCCGGCACCCTAAAAGTAACTGTCCGCGACGACGCCCCGGTGGACTGCCTCCTGTGGAACGACCTAGAGAGCTCCCCCTGGGCCCAGGTGGAGCGCCGAGAGCATCTGGGGATGCTAGGACTACCCGAGTGGGCCTGCGCCACCACTCGGTCCATGACCGCCCAGCCAGCTGCGGCCCCGGCCCCCGACAAACCGGCGGGCCCTGAACCATCCATCTCCTCCGGCCCCGAGGAACCTGACGAGGAGGCCGGGCCATCCGAACTTTCTTCCAACGAGGCCGCTCCCCTCAGCGAGATCCCCGAGCTGGCCCAGTGGCGCCACGACGGGGGCCCCACCCGTGAACAATTCCAGCAAGAACAGAAGGGCTGCCCGTCCCTCGAGGGGGCCCGACAGCAGGCGGCCGCCCAGGCTGCGGGGGACCCCTCGGGAACCCACTGGGTCTATTGGGACAATGACTTATTGTATAGCGAGCAGAAAGTCGCCGAACTAGGGGCCAGCCGGGTGCTGGTGGTCCCCCTCCGATTTCGAGAGTTCCTCTTGAACCTGGCACATGACGTGCCCCTCGCCGGACATCTCGGGCGGGACAAGACTTACAGCCGCCTCGTGACCCATTTCTATTGGCCCCGAATGAGACGAGACGTGGACCAGCACTGCCGGTCCTGCCCGACCTGCCAAGCTATCGGGAAGACTGGGGGACGAGTGAAAGCCCCTTACAACCATTTCCAGCCGTCCACACCCCGTTCGAACGAGTGGGGATAGACATCGTGGGGCCCCTCGACCCCCGAACCGCCCTGGGCCACCGCTTCATCATGGTACTGGTCGACCACGCCACCCGGTACCCAGAAGCTGTCCCCCTCCGAACTGTGACCGCTCCAGTGGTGGGCCGGGCCCTGATAGGCATCTTCTCCAGGGTGGGGTTCCCCCGAGAAGTGGTGAGCGACAGGGGGACGAACTTTATCTCGAAGTACATGAGATCCCTCTGGCAACAATGCGGGGTCACCTATAAATTCACCACCCCTTACCACCCCCAGGGGAACGGACTGGTCGAGCGGTTCAACCGAACCCTGAAGGGGATGATCAAGGGCCTGGAAGAGCCCCTCAGGAGGAGATGGGATGTCCTGTTGCCCTGCCTCCTGTTCGCCTACCGGGAGGTACCACAGAAGTCCCTGGGCTTCAGCCCCTTCGAACTGTTGTTTGGGCACCCCGTCCGAGGGCCCCTCAGCCTGGTCAAGGAGGGTTGGGAGGCGAACGTCCAAAGTGCCCCGCCCGACGTCTACCGGTACCTCCTGACCCTGCGGAACCAGACTCGAAAGATCCGTGCCCTGGCAGAAGCCAACCTTGAAGCCAGCCAAGAAGACATGAAACGCTGGTATGACGAGAACGCCTCAGCCGTCGAGTTTGAGCCGGGCCAGCAAGTCTGGGTCATGTCACCCGTGGACGCCTGCGCCCTGCAGGACAAGTGGACCGGGCCCTTCAAGATAGTTGAAAGGAAGAGCCCCGTCACGTACCTGGTCGACATGGAGTCCCCGAGGAACCCCCTCAGGGTCCTGCACGCCAACCGGCTCAAGCCCCACTTTGCCCGAACTGAACTAAGCTTACTACTGGCTACCGACGATGGGGGTGAAAGTGACTCCGAGCCCCTACCAGACCTCCTGGGGTCCTCGAGCCAAGACGGCTCCTTGGAGGGCGTCCACCTCTCCGCCACCCTGACACCAGAACAGCGCCATGATTGCCAGAAGCTACTGCAACCCTTCGCTGCCCTCTTCTCTCTCACGCCCGGGGTGACCCCCTGGTGCGTCCACGACGTGGACACGGGTGTTAGACGGACCGGGAGGGTCGGCCGAGGACAAGGGGAGAGGTCTCCGGGGAGAGCCGTCTCCAGCGATCGTACAGATAAATAACTTCCCCCCCACAGACAGACACCACACAAGGAGATGATTTAGCGTTCTTTATAGGCAATTTCTTACGGTACGATGGAAGGTACAAGGAGGTCTGGACTCAGGGGTCCCCTCGATTCAAGTCTCTCAAGATGGGGAAAGGGGGTAGCGGGACAGTCTGGTTACCAGTCTTGGTAGTTGAGGTGGTATGGTGGATAGCTCACAATCCTCGAGCTCGGTGTTCTAGCTGGGACGGGCCGCGGCAGCGCCAGCAGGTCCTGGTGAAGATGGGTGATACACGGTCCGCGGCAGCGCCAGCAGGTCCCGGTGAAGATGGTTGATACACGGTCCGCGGCAGCGCCAGCAGGTCCCGGAGAGATGGTCGATGCACGGTCCGCGGCAGCGCCAGCAGGTCCCGGTGAGGATGGTCGTTACAACGGGCCGCGGCAGCGCCAGCAGGTCCCGACGAGGATGGATGTTGCAGAAGGCCGCGGCAGCGCCAGCAGGCAGGACGATAGTTCACAAGATAGGGCTACGGCAGCGCCAGTAGTCCGTCAAGGCTGAGTTCTCTCGGTGTCTCTCGACTCCAGGATACAACTGCCGTCCTGCTCCGGAGCTGCCCTAGTTATAGGTCTGGCGCCCTTTGATGTCCGGACCCTCGCACTTGGAGGTCGGAGGGTCCGGGATGAAGGTGTCCAGACACCCAGCAGGGGGTGGAGCCAGCGCCTGGGGGAGCTGGAGGCGATCGGCACCTGGCGGGGGAGAGCCCTTGACGCTTCGTTCTCCCATTGACCTGCCAAGTGGTCCGCTCACCTCCTGGGTGGAAGGTGGTGCCGGGATGCCGGGGCCGGCCAGGCCCAGGGTTAGGGTCGGGTGGAGGCCACGCGGCCTCGTGGCGCAGGGCCCAAGATGGCGGCTTGATCCGGCCGGGGGAGCCGGTGGTGGCTCGGTCCCGTGATACATGGAGGTCCGGGGGCAGGAGTTCCGTCGGGAGACGGGGTGCGGGTGATTCGTGTGGGTCACGCCTGGCGGGCCGGGGCGTAGGCCCTGTCATGCGGGGAGGGAGCAAGCCCTTCGTGTGGCCTGTCCAACATGCGTCCCCCCCAGCTGAAGGCGGGGAGAGTCACCCATCTTCCTGGGGACTCTCCTCGTCGAGGCGGAAGAAGTGTGACAGGCCATCTGCGTTGGCGTGGTCTTGGCCCGGTCGGTGTTCCACGGTGAAGTCCATTCCCTGCAGGGAGATGGACCAGCGCAATAGTTTTGGGTTCTCCCCCCGCATCTGCATCAGCCACTGCAGGGGTCGATGGTCGGTTTGTACCCGGAAGTGGGTACCGAAGAGATAGGGCCGGAGCTTTTTGAGGGCCCACACCACTGCGAAGGCCTCCCTCTCGATTGTGCTCCAGCGCTGTTCTCGGGCCAGGAGGCGTCTGCTGATGAAGGCCACCGGCTGGTCATGGCCCTCGGGGTTCAGTTGGGAAAGAACCGCTCCGATGCCGTGGTCGGAGGCGTCTGTCTGTACAATGAATTCCCGACTGTAATCGGGGGCCTGGAGCACAGGGGCGGTGCACAGGGCGGCCTTCAGCTTTTCGAAGGCCGCTTGACAGTCGGTGGTCCAATTAATCTGCTTCGGCTGGTTTTTGGACGTGAGACCCGTGAGGGGCCCCACAATGCTGCCGTAGTCCCTCACGAACCGCCGGTAGTAGCCGGTGAGTCCCAAGAAGGCTCGGACCTCGGTCTGGGTGACGGGGGGCTGCCAGGACTGGATGGCAGCAATTTTAGGTTGCAGCGGGGCCACCAGTCCGCTTCCCACCTGGTGCCCGAGGTAGGTCACGGACCCTTGACCAATTTAGCATTTGCCAGCCTTAATCGTGAGGCCGGCCCGCTGGAGGGCCTGCAGGACCTCTTGGAGGTGGAGGAGGTGGTCGGACCAGTGGCGGCTGTACACCGCGATATCGTCCAGGTAGGCAGCGCTGAACTCCTCGAGCCCCGCCAAGACCTGGTTCACTAGACGTTGAAAAGTAGCGGGGGCATTCTTCATGCCGAAGGGCATGACCTTGAAGTGGTAGTGGCCATCGGGGGTAGAGAAGGCAGACCGTTCCTGAGCCCGGGGTGTGAGACCGATCTGCCAGTATCCCGCTGTTAGGTCGAAGGTGCTGAGATAGCGGGCGGCCCCCAGCCGGTCGATCAATTCATCTGCTCGGGGGATAGGATGAGCGTCGGTCCGGGTGACAGCGTTCAAGCCCCGGTAGTCGACGCAGAATCTCAGTTCAGGCGTGGTGCCGGGGGCAGCGGCTTTGGGGACCAGTACAACTGGTCTGGCCCAGGGGCTGTCCGAGGGCTCGATGACCCCGATCGTGAGCATTTTGGCCACTTCCTCTTGGATGCAGGCCCGTACCCGATCTGGCACGCGGTAGGCCCGGTGTCGGACAGGGGGACTGTCCCCGGTGTCCACGTCGTGCAAGCACCAAGGGGTGATCCCGAGGGTGAGGGAGAACAGTGTAGCGAACCGCAGTAGGAGGTCCCGGCAGCTCTGGCGTTGCTCTGGGGTGAGGGCATCGGAGAGCCGGACCCCGTCCACGGAACCGTCGTTCTCCTGAGTCTTCAGGAGATCCGGGAGGGGTTCGGAGTCTTCCTCCGCCCCACTGTCCGTAGCCATCAGGAGGCTGAGTTCTGAGCGCACAAAGGGTGGTTTGAGTCTGTTGGTGTGGAGGACCCGAAGGGGGTTCCGGGGGGTCCCCATGTCGATGAGGTAAGTGACGGGGCTTTTGCGCTCGACCACTTTGAAGGGCCCCGTCCACTTATCTTGCAAGGCACATGGTTCGGTGGGGGACATCACCCACACTTGTTGACCAGGTTCGAACTCGACGGAGGAGGCATTGTGATCGTACCATTTTTTCATGTCCTCCTGACTGGCCTCGAGGTTCGCTTTTGCCATCTCCCTGAAGCGTCGGGACTGATTGCGGAGGGCCAGGAGGTACTTGAAGACGTCTGGAGGGGTCTTTAGGGGGGCCATCTCCCAACCTTCTTTGACTAGGCTGAGGGGCCCTCGCACAGGGTGCCCGTACAGGAGTTCGAAAGGGCTAAAGCCGAGGGACTCTGGGGAACTTCTCGATAGGCGAAGAGGAGGCACGGGAGTAGTACATCCCACTGGCGACGGAGGGGCTCTTCCAATCCCCCAATCATCCCCTTGAGGGTGCGGTTGAATCGCTCCACTAGTCCGTTCCCTTGGGGGTGATAGGGGGTCGTGAATCGGTAGGTGACCCCGCACTGTTGCCAGAGGGACTTCATATATTTCGAGATAAAGTTCGTGCCTCGGTCGCTGACGACTTCTCGGGGGAAGCCCACTCGGGAGAAGATCCCCATTAGGGCCCGGCCAACCACCGGGGCTGTTACAGTTCGTAGGGGCACGGCCTCGGGGTAGCAGGTGGCGTGGTCCACCAGTACCAGGATGAACCTATGTCCTTGTGCCGTGCGGGGGTCCAGGGGCCCCACAATGTCTATTCCTACCCTCTCGAACGGGGTGGTGACCACTGGGAAGGGTTGCAGAGGGGCTTTCTGCTTACGGCCGCTCTTCCCACTGGCTTGGCACGTGGGGCAGGACCGGCAGTGGTTAAGGACGTCGTTCCGCATCTTCGGCCAGAAAAAGTGAGTCACTAGGCGACTGTAGGTTTTGTCCTGGCCCAGGTGTCCAGCCAGGGGGACATCGTGGGCCAGCGTTAGTAGGAAGTCTCTGAAGCGGAGAGGCACCACCAGCACTCGACTGGCCCCTAGTTCTGCGATTCTTTGTTCGCTGTATAGCAGGTCGTTATCCCAATAGACCCAATGAGTTCCGGTGGAGTCCCCTGCGCTCTGGGCGCTGGCTTGCTGGCGGAGCCCCTCGAGGGAGGGGCAGGTCTTTTGCTCCTGGCGGAACTGCTCTTGGGTGGGCCCCCCTTCTTGACGCCACTGAGCCAGGCCGGGAAGGTCCTGGGGTTGCGCGACCCCTTCGGCCGTTGGTTCTGGGGGGTTGGTCTCGTCGTGGTCCTCTACTGGGGCGACCGGGGGCGGAGGTGCTGGCCATTCTGGATCTTCTGATCGGGGGACGGCACGGGCGGCCATGGACCGGGTGGTTACGCAGGCCCAGTCCGGGAGGCCCAGCATCCCCAGGTGCTCTCTTCTTTCGACGGTGGCCCACGGGGAACTCTCAAGGTCATTCCCCAGGAGGCAGTCCACGGGTGCATCATCCCGGACCGTCACCTTCAACAGGCCGGAGACCCCTCCCCATTCGAAGGGGACGCAGGCCATTTGACACAGACTCTCGGAATTGTCGGCTGAGCGGACGGGGCAGAGAATGTTCGGCAGGATCTGCTCGGGCTTCACCAGGTGACAGCGGACGGCCGTCACACTGGCGCCTGTGTCACGTAAGGCCTCGGCCCGACGTCCATTAATGGTCACCCATTGGCCATATTTCCGGGTGTTGGCGGGTAGGGGGGCCCGCGGAACCATGTCCTTTCCCCCTAGGCATGCTAGAACCATGGCGGCCGGTTCCCACTCTTGCTGGGCCGGCTCATATTCTTCCTGTTCCTCTGATAGTCGTTCTTCCCCCAGGGCGGCGTCGCTACCTGGCGGGGCTTTGGTGTTTGGTTCTGCGGGCAGCTCGGGTCATTGGTGTAGTGGCCGACTCGCTGGCATCGGTGGCACGTGACGTTGGCTCGGAACCCCGGGCACATCGGGGGGTTGCCCCGCCCGGCCGGGGGCGGGGTGCTGGCCACGGGTGTTGCCGGGATGGTGTCTCTCCCTCGCCCCTGGCCTCCTCCTCCTCCCCGGGGACGGTGCTGGCCTTGGTTGTTTCGGTTTTGCTCGTGCGGTCCTCTCCGGCCCACTCGGGTGCTTTCCCATCGGTCAGCTTCGGCGGCGAGTTGCCGGGGGTCAGTCAATTTACTGTCGAGGAGGTGCTGCCTGAGCTCGACGAAACAGTTGTTCGACAGGTGCTCCCATACCATAAGGTTAAAGAGTTGCTCGTAGGTCGTTACATGGCTCCCCTTGATCCAACCCTCGAAGGCTCGGCTGAAATAGTTGACGTACTCCACCCAAGTTGTACCCGGGATCCGGGTGCAGTCTCTGAACCTCTGGCGGTACATCTCGGGCGTGAGGCCGTAGCGGGTGAGGAGGGCAGCCTTCATGTGGTCGTAGGACGACATCTGGTGATCTGGGAGCTGCAATAGGGCATCGCGGCCTTCGTTGACGAACCTCCCCCATAGTCCGGCTCCCCAATCACTCCGGTCGATCCGGTGGGAGGTCATGGCGATCTCGTAGGCTTTGAACCATTGTTGTATGTCGTCCTCTCGGACATATTCTCGGACAACATCCTTGGGGATGTGGACTTTTTTCTCGGTTGCTCCCGGGGTGTGCGGTCGCTCAGGCACCCCCGGTTCTTTATTCTGTTTCCGGAGTTCTATCTCTGCCAGTTTGCGCTCGTGTTCGAGTGTTATTCTTTTTTCCTCGAGCTCTCTCTGTCTCTGTTTTTCTTCTCGCTCTTCTCGGAGCCGCAGATGTTCTAGATTTAGTTTCTGCTCGGCTAACTTTAGTTCCCCGTCCATCTTGAGTCGTGCCATTTCCAACTCATGTAATCTGGTTCTTTCTCTTTCTTGGATCTCCTCCTGCGAGAGGCCCGTTCCCCGCTCCTCAGGAGCCGTGGCGTTCCCCTCTGGTGCGACACTGTTTTGGTCGGGGGATCCGGTGACCCCAGTTTCCGCCCACGACTCAAGGGCGCGCTTTAAATCGTCTTTGGTACTCAGGCCGGTGGTAGCAATGCCTAGTTCCATGCAGAATTGTTTAAGTTCGCGGTGGTTATATTCTTCCAACTTATCCATTTGGAACTTTTCAGTGGAACCGCTATCTTTGGCTGACATCGTGGTTTTGTCGTGGGGTGAGCTACTCTCTGTACGATTACGCGTTGATTCGGATCGCGCCGCTGGCCACCAATGTTAGACGGACCGGGAGGGTCGGCCGAGGACAAGGGGAGAGGTCTCCGGGGAGAGCCGTCTCCAGCGATCGTACAGATAAATAACTTCCCCCCCACAGACAGACACCACACAAGGAGAAGATTTAGCGTTCTTTATAGGCAATTTCTTACGGTACGATGGAAGGTACAAGGAGGTCTGGACTCAGGGGTCCCCTCGATTCAAGTCTCTCAAGATGGGGAAAGGGGGTAGCGGGACAGTCTGGTTACCAGTCTTGGTAGTTGAGGTGGTATGGTGGATAGCTCACAATCCTCGAGCTCGGTGTTCTAGCTGGGACGGGCCGCGGCAGCGCCAGCAGGTCCCGGTGAAGATGGGTGATACACGGTCCGCGGCAGCGCCAGCAGGTCCCGGTGAAGATGGTTGATACACGGTCCGCGGCAGCGCCAGCAGGTCCCGGAGAGATGGTCGATGCACGGTCTGCGGCAGCGCCAGCAGGTCCCGGTGAGGATGGTCGTTACAACGGGCCGCGGCAGCGCCAGCAGGTCCCGACGAGGATGGATGTTGCAGAAGGCCGCGGCAGCGCCAGCAGGCAGGACGATAGTTCACAAGATAGGGCTACGGCAGCGCCAGTAGTCCGTCAAGGCTGAGTTCTCTCGGTGTCTCTCGACTCCAGGATACAACTGCCGTCCTGCTCCGGAGCTGCCCTAGTTATAGGTCTGGCGCCCTTTGATGTCCGGACCCTCGCATTTGGAGGTCGGAGGGTCCGGGATGAAGGTGTCCAGACACCCAGCAGGGGGTGGAGCCAGCGCCTGGGGGAGCTGGAGGCGATCGGCACCTGGCGGGGGAGAGCCCTTGACGCTTCGTTCTCCCATTGACCTGCCAAGTGGTCCGCTCACCTCCTGGGTGGAAGGTGGTGCCGGGATGCCGGGGCCGGCCAGGCCCAGGGTTAGGGTCGGGTGGAGGCCACGCGGCCTCGTGGCGCAGGGCCCAAGATGGCGGCTTGATCCGGCCGGGGGAGCCGGTGGTGGCTCGGTCCCGTGATACATGGAGGTCCGGGGGCAGGAGTTCCGTCGGGAGACGGGGTGCGGGTGATTCGTGTGGGTCACGCCTGGCGGGCCGGGGCGTAGGCCCTGTCATGCGGGGAGGGAGCAAGCCCTTCGTGTGGCCTGTCCAACAACGGGGGATAGCCCCCCTGTACGACACCGCGCTTACAGAGTGCCTGACCGAGTCCGAGCCTGCATAAAGACCGAGGTCGCCAAGATGCTCGCCCTCGGAGTCATCGAGCCTTCCGACAGCCCGTGGGCCAGCCCGGTAGTCTTGGTGCCGAAGGCCGCCGCCCCCGGCACGGCCCCCGAACTCAGATTCTGTGTCGACTACCGGGGCCTGAACGCAGTTACCAAGACCGATGCCCACCCTTTGCCACGAGCCGATGAGCTGATTGATCGCTTAGGGGCCGCCCGCTACCTAAGCACCTTTGACCTCACCGCTGGGTACTGGCAGATCAAGCTCACCCCCGGCGCACAAGAACGATCAGCTTTCTCTACCCCCGACGGCCACTACCACTTCCGGGTGATGCCCTTCGGCATGAAGAACGCCCCAGCGACCTTTCAGAGGCTGGTAAATAAGGTCCTGGCCGGTCTCGAAGCCTTCAGCGCGGCCTACCTCGATGACATTGCTGTCTTCAGCGACCACTGGGCCGCGCACCTAGGACACCTTGGGGAAGTCCTGGCCGCTCTCCAAAGAGCCGGGCTCACAATTAAGGCCAGCAAGTGCCAGATCGGTCAAGGATCTGTGACCTATCTGGGCCACCAGGTGGGGAGTGGCCAGGTGGCCCCCCTCCGGTTAAAAGTTGACGCCATCCAGGCGTGGGAGCCTCCCGCCACCCAAACCGCTGTCCGGGCCTTCTTAGGCCTCACAGGCTACTACCGACGCTTCATAAAGGATTACGGCAGCATTGTGGGCCCCCTTACGGAACTCACTTCAAAGAAACAACCCAAGGCGGTGCACTGGACGCCCCGCTGCCAGACCGCGTTTGATGCTCTCAAAGCGGCCATGTGCGCTGCCCCTGTGCTACAGGCCCCCGACTACAGCAAGGAATTTGTAGTCCAGACCGATGCATCGGAGTACGGGGTCGGGGCAGTCCTCTCCCAGCTGGACGCCAAGGGCCTCGACCGACCGGTGGCCTTTATCAGCCGCCGACTGCTGCCGCGAGAACAGAGGTGGAGCACCATCGAGCGGGAGGCCTTCGCTGTGGTATGGGCTCTCAAGAAGCTCCGGCCCTACCTTTTCGGTACCCACTTCAGGGTCCAGACTGACCACCGGCCCTTGCGGTGGCTCATGCAAATGCGGGGCGAGAACCCCAAGCTGTTACGCTGGTCCATCTCGCTGCAAGGGATGGACTTCACTGTTGAACACCGGCCCGGCAACGACCACGCCAATGCTGACGGCCTGTCCCGATTCTTCCGCCTCGGCGAGGAGAACCCCCAAGAAGATGGGTGACTCTCCCTACCTTCAGCTGGGGGGGACACGTGTGGGAGCCGGCCTCGTGGCATGGTCCTGTTTCCCCGCGCTAAGCCGCACGAGGTCCCATGCACATCGGGACTCCTCCATCTTGGATGGCACGTCACTCCACGTGACCACCTGTATGACCCTGCTCTACCCGGCCTCGGTCCCAGCGAGGCCCAACATCGAGACGCCAACCCCTGGCCCGGGGGATACCACGTGAGCCCTTCCCACTCCCGGCGGAGGGCAGTATCGATGGGACCCCCTACCGTCTCTCCACACCTAGGTGTGATCACCCCACAGCTCTCTGGGGCCTGGCGCCTCTCCTGCTGGGCGTCTGGCCGCTCCCTACCCGGCCTCTCCGCCCCCTCCGGGCGCACGGGTCCGGACATCAAAGGGCTCCCGTCCTATATCTGGGGCGACCCGACAACAGGGCAGTAGTTGTATCCTGAAGTCAAGAGCCCTGCTGATCGGATCGCGGCTGACCCTACGGAAGAAGACTCACCCTGAACCACCACTTGAGCCCTGCTGACGACGTCGCGGCTCCACCGGGCTTAAAGACCTTCACGAACCTTTGGGGCCCTGCTGACGCTGTCGCGGCCCGACCTTGTTGAACCTTACCACCAGAGCCCAGCTGACCTCGTCGCGGCTCGACCGAAGCGGACCTACCACCAGAGCCCTGCTGACCGTGTCGCGGCTCGACCTAAGCGGAACTACCATCTGAGCCCTGCAGACGACGTCGCGGCTCTCCACGTCCGAGCCGCTCTGAGACCAGCATCCAAGGTCTGGCGCAGAGCCCTCCCGTGCCTGGCTGGCACTAAGACTGTCCCGCTACCCTATCCCCTTGAACGAACATTGAGACTCTGATAGGATCCCTCGATCCCTCTGTAAATATTGCACGTATTACTGCCGATAAAGAATCTAATCTCGCAACTGCTATTGAGTCCTGTGTGGTGGTGTTACTGGGCCTAGTACGATCATAGGAGAAAGACCTCCCCGAGGGGGCTTCTCAGCGGCGCTCTGCTATAACTTTGCGGTAGGAAGGTGCCTGGAATAGTCTCCCCGACTACCCGGTGGGCCTCCCTCCAACACTAACTGTTTCTGGCTAATAATCTGAAGCAGATCAAGTTTGCTAAAGAATTTACTGAGAATATTATATGACCCAAGGAGGAGGAAATCGCCGGGGATTCATTGAGACATTTCGCTAACATTCATCCATCTATCATTCCGGAGAAAATCGGAGAGTTTATGAAAACCAGCCTTGGTCCAATTTTGTATAATTAAAAACGAATCTCTAAAACCTGCTGAAACAAAAAGATCAGCTAATGGGGTTGTGACATTAATAACTGGAATGGAATGCCGTCTAAAAAATACCTGACGTTTATTAAAAAAACAATGTAAACACTTATATCTTACTAATTTAGGAGATCTAAATATTGATAATGGGCAGTGGATCTGATTTTGTTTGCATATTAAATTCATTAAAAAGTTAATAAAAAGACCCGACTGAGAACCCTGCTTAAATCTAGACATGTATTGTGCAAAATATGGAAAATAATACTCCCTCACATTGGGGAGGGCTAAGCCACCATCTTCCAATTTCTCATATAAAGTGCTAAGTGCAATTCGGGGAACTTTCGTGTCCCATAGAAACGATGTAAACATTGACTCTAATTTCATAAAAAAGGAGTTCACTAAAACACAGGGAATTTCTGAAAAAAAGTTACATTGAACAGTGGAAGCACCGACATTTTGATCAAAGCGACCCTACCGAGAACGGTTAAAAGGAGAGAATTCCATTGTGTAAATAAGTCCTGTACTTTTCGTATCAATGGGACGAAATTCAAATCATATCGTTCCGAAATGAATGGCGAAAAATAAACCCCTAGGTACTTCTTGGGATTAGAATTTAAGCACGGAAGAATATCGGGGTGTAAAACCCCAGATGCACACCCACACAAAATTATTTCTGTTTTTCTTTTATTCATTTTGTAGCCCCCGAACGACTCATAAAGGTAAAAAATCTGGAAGGCTTTTGCCTGCACTTGCTCCTCCGGCTTTATAATAAGCATAATGTCATCTGCGTATAATTTAACTTTACCCATGGTTGGAAGCGGAGGGCAAATATCCCCATTATTCCTGATTGCTATCGCGAGAGGCTCAATAAAAAAGGGAATAGCACCGGGGATAACGGGTATCCTTGTTTAGTTTGCCTTTTAACTTTTACTTGGCCGACCTGAGTGGTATTAATGATAATATTAGCCTCAGCGTTCATATATAATTTCTCAACCAGCCCTGTAATTTTAGAGGGTATGCCAAATTTTGTTAAAATACAAAATAAAGTCTCCCAAATAACCAAATCAAAAGCCTTCTCTGCGTCTAAAAGAAGTACTAATGCTGGAATCTTCCGGGTCTCAAAATAGTCCAGTGCCTCCACTAAAAAATGCGTATTGGTTGCAAGTTGCCTCCCGGCTATAAAACCGTTCTGATCAGGATGAATTAAATGCGAGGCGATCCCATTAAAACGATTGGCTAAGAGTTTAGTAATTCATTTGTAGTCCGAATTTAAAAGCGTTATCGGGCGATATGAGTTGGGATCTTCAGTGTTTTTACCTTTTTTTTAAAACTGACTACATTCCCTTTTCTAAAAGACAGAGGTGTGGATCCTCCTTCAAGAATTGAATGTACCAGTAAAAGGAGATAGTCCACAATTACACTAGCGAATGTTTTAAAAAACTCGGCAGGGAGGCCATCTGGCCCGCAGGCTTTACCATTCGGGAGATTTTTAATAACCTCCCCCAGCGCTTCTTTTGTGAATGGTCTCACCATGATCCTTTTTTTCTAAGTCTGTTAAGACAGGTAATTCATTTTCCTGGAGAAAATCTTCCAAAGATGACATTTCGATGGATTGTTGTTGGCCATATATCCTCTCATCATGTTGTACCATGATGTCCAAACGAGAACCTGAAGTGGGGCATCTCAGTGCGACTATTTGATTACTTGCAGCCCGTTCCCTTGCCTGTCATGCCAGAATTCTGCCTGTATAATTGCTTTCCTCATAAATCTTTTGCCTATCCTGCTGAAATAGGGATTCACTTTTAGCATAATATTTATCGGCCAGGTTCCGGAATGCTGCGAAGCGCCAGTGGAGTCGCAGCCGGTCAGGCCCTGCCATGGTCCCAGCCCCTCCGTCGCGGTGCTGATCCGTGGCTCTCCGCTCTCATGCACTCTCTTTTCCGCGTCCTGTAGAGCCTGGGTTGAGAGGTACACAGCCCTCTGTCAAAGCACCGCACTCCGGTCAGCTGCCTCTCTCTCAGCTCCAGCGCCGGTTACCCTCGGCCCGCCACACAGGGGGATGAAGTCGGACAGCCGGTCATGGACATTGGCAGGACTCACAACTGTGTACGCTCGCTGATGCCACGATCGCTCCGAGATCGCCTGGGATCAGAGCTCTCATGGCCGCTATTCATGCGGCCGCCATGTTGTATCAGCGTAGGTTCCCCGCAATTGACTATTCATGCTCTTCTAGGGCCCCAGCTGCAGCCAGGCGCCCCGGAGGAGACTCACAGCAGTTAACATATAGTCACCTCCTGTTTTCAAGCGTGGATGAAGTTTAGGGAGCAGGATAGATGCAGGATAATGAAGTCGGCCGGCAGAGCTGTAATACGGTGCAGCCATCTTGCCGTGCGCCCTCTAGCGCCCCCCATGATCTTGTTTAACTATATCTCACCAACACTACGTCTACACCCACACTATAGACTAACTGACTATGAACACTTAAAATACAAAACAAACAGGTAAAAATACAGGGAAGGGGATGTTTTGAGGGAGAGCCAAGGGTTAAATTTGAGTTGCAACATTCAACAAGGCCTCTTCACTTTTCATTAAATTCTTGGTTTGTGTGTTTTTTGCTCCTTTGCCATCCTGGCCCGTCGCCGGCCATCCTATGCATTGTAGTTTCCAGTCTCTATATGAGGTATTATGCAGCACGTCCTTTCTACTGGTGGTGGCTGCTGTGTGCTTGAGGGTCTAGGGGTGGCCCACGTGTTGCTGAGTGTCTGTGTGGTCACTTGAGTGGTGGAAGTTGCCGGTGTTGTATGTTTGGCCTGAGACCCCGAAGAGGCAGCCCATGTTCCTGCTGCCCTTTCTTTTTCGTATCTACGCCCCATCGTCCTGAAGTCGTGCGCCATCTTCTTAATGTGCCCCTATCTTGCCCTTCTCAAGGCAACCATGTTGGCCACATCAGCAGACAAGTGAGCTAGGGAGGAAAATGTACATCATGTTAGGCCAGGTTTTGTATCAACATCTCTTATTTCCATAACTTACTCACATTGTTATGAAAGAAAAAGAGTCACCCCCACAGAGACCATCTTGTGCGCTCTTATTCCACCCCCACAGAGACCTTCCTGTGCGCTCTTATCCCACCCCCACGGAGACCGTCCTGTGCGCTCCTATCCCATCCCCACGGAGACCGTCCTGTGCGCTCTTATCCCACCCCCACAGAGACCTTCCTGTGCGCTCTTATCCCACCCCCACAGAGACCTTCCTGTGCGCTGAGAGACCTTCCTGTGCGCTCTTATCCCACCCCCACAGAGATCTTCCTGTGCGCTTCTATCCCACCCCCACAGAGACCTTCCTGTGCGCTCCTATCCCACCCCCACAGAGACCTTTCTGTGCGCTCCTATCCCACCCCCAACGAGACCGTCCTGTGCGCTCCTATCCCACCCCCACAGAGACCGTCCTGTGCGCTCTTATCCCACCCCACACACACCTTCCTGTGCACTCTAACCCCACCCCCACAGAGACCTTCCTGTGCGCTCTTACCCCACCCCACAGAGATCGCCCTGTGCGCTCCTATCCCATTCCTGGGTGCTTTTATCCCACCCCACAGACACCTTCCTGTGCACTCTAACCCCACCACCACAGAGACCTTCCTGTGCGCTCTTACCCCACCCCACAGAGACCGTCCTGTGCGCTCCTATCCCATTCCTGTGTGCTTTTATCCCACCCCACAGACACCTTCCTGAGCACTCTAACCCCACCACCACAGAGACCGTCCTGTGCGCTCCTATCCCATTCCTGTGTGCTTTTATCCCACCCCCACAGAGACCGTCCGGTGCGCTCTTACCTCACCCCCACAGAGACCGTCCTGTGCGCTCTTATCCCACCCTGTGAGACCGGCCTCGTGGCGTAGGCCCTCCCGACCAGCAAGCTACCCTGCAACCGCGCCGAACCTCGATGTCACAGACTTCCGGCCTCCGTGGCCCAACATCCCGAGGGCCGGCCAGATCCCCAACACGCATGCCCGGCCGAGGGAGAGCGAAACCCCCCAAACCAGACCGAGAGGCGCCGATCCTGTCACACCTCTGGTCTCTTCCCCGAGGGAGGTTTCGATCGACCACCAGGCTCCCAGGGATGAGGCGCCTCGCCTGCTGGGTGTCTGAAGTCCCTCCCGGACCCACCTGAACAGATCAAAGGGCCGAGCGACAGGAAATCCCGACACACCGCCCCCAGGCACCAGACCCCTCTCCGCGAGGACTCCGGACTTCAAAGAGGAGGGGGAGTATAACAAGGGGTGCTGAAGGGACGGGAGGCAGAGAAGACCTGGACTGATGAGAGCCTGCTGACCTGGTCGCGGCTCGATCGCTCCCCGAACCGAAGAACTCTGAACCATCTGAGCCCTGCTGACGCTGTCGCGGCTCCCCGAACTCCGAACCATCTGAGCCCTGCGGACGCTGTCGCGGCTCCCCGAACTCTGAACCATCTGAGCCCTGCTGACGCCGTCGCGGCTCCCCGAACCACGAACCTCCGGTGCCTGCTGAGTGACTCGCGGCCCGCTCCTCCAAGAGAATCGGCAGAGATTGCCGAGAGAAGCAACATCCCCTCAGCTCGAGGATTGAGAGCTGTGCGCCGGATACTCCGCAGAGACACTGATTCAAAGACTATCCCGCTACTCCTTACCCCTCATCACGAGATCGCTGCCGCTTGTGGCACTAATTCTGCACCTGCCTTCCGGATCATAAAGATCCATGACAACTAACGATAAAGTCTATTGTCTTGCAAAGAATTCCTGTGTGGTGTCCCTCTATCCGAAGAGAGTAAGTGCAGCGTGGGCGATCTTAGATAAGAGACCCTTCCAGGGAGGGCCTCCCCGCTCTTGCTCGGCCTAACTCTGGGAAAGGTGGGCCTCCGGGTGGTCAGGAACGTATTCCGCAGCCTCCCCGGGGAACACCTTCCAACACACCCCCACAGAGACCTTCCTGTGCGCTCTTACCCCACCCCACAGAGACCTTCCTGTGTGCTCTTATCCCACCCCCACAGAGACCGTCCTGTGCGCTCTTACCCCACCCCACAGAGACCTTCCTGTGCGCTCTTAGCCCACCCCCACAGAGACCTTCCTGTGGGCTAAGAGACCTTCCTGTGCGCACTTATCCCACCCCCACAGAGACCTTCCTGTGCGCTCTTATCCCACCCCACAGAAACCATCCTGTGCGCTCTTACCCCACCCCCACAGAGACCTTCCTGTGCGCTCTTATCCCACCCCACAGAGACCTTCCTGTGTGCTCTTATCCCACCCCCACAGAGACCGTCCTGTGCGCTCTTACCCCACCCCCACAGAGACCTTCCTGTGCGCTCTTACCGCACCCTCACAGAGATCGTCCTGTGCGCTCTTACCCCACCCCCACAGAGACCTTCCTGTGCGCTCTTATCCCACCCCACAGAGACCTTCCTGTGTGCTCTTATCCCACCCCCACAGAGACCGTCCTGTGCGCTCTTACCCCACCCCCACAGAGACCTTCCTGTGCGCTCTTACCCCACCCCCACAGAGACCTTCCTGTGCACTCTAACCCCACCCCCACAGAGACCTTCCTGTGCGCTCTTATTCCACCCCCACAGAGACCGTCCTCTGCGCTCCTATCCCATTCCTGTGTGCTTTTATCCCACCCCACAGACACCTTCCTGTGCACTCTACCCCACCACCACAGAGACCTTCCTGTGCACTCTTACCCCACCCCACAGAGACCGTCCTGTGCGCTCCTATCCCATTCCTGTGTGCTTTTATCCCACCCCACAGACACCTTCCTGTGCACTCTAACCCCACCACCACAGAGACCGTCCTGTGCGCTCCTATCCCATTCCTGTGTGCTTTTATCCCACCCCCACAGAGACCGTCCGGTGCGCTCTTACCTCACCTCCACAGAAACCTTCCTGTGCACTCTTATCCCACCCCCACAGAGACTGTCATGTGCGCTCTTATCACACCCCACAGAGACCTTCCTGTGCCCTCTTATCCCACCATCACAGAGACCTTCTTGTGCGCTCTTATTCCACCCCCACAGAGACCTTCCTGTACACTCCTATCCCACCCCCACAGAGACCGTCCGGTGCGCTCTTACCTCACCCCCACAGAAACCTTCCTGTGCGCTCTTATTCCACCCCCACAGAGACCGTCCTGTGCGCTCTTATCCCACCCCCACAGAGACCTTCCTGTGCGCTCTTACCCCACCCCACAGAGACCTTCCTGTGCGCTCTTATCCCACCCCCATAGAGACCGTCCTGTGCGCTGAGAGACCTTCCTGTGCGCTCTTATCCCACCCCCACAGAGACCTTCCTGTGGGCTCTGATCCCACCCCACAGAGACCGTCCTGTGCGCTCTTACCCCACCCCCACAGAGACCTTTCTGTGCGCTCTTATCCCACCCCACAGAGACCTTCCTGTGTGCTCTTATCCCACCCCCACAGAGACCTTCCTGTGCGCTCTTACCCCAACCCCACAGAGACCTTCCTGTGCGCTCTTACCCCACCCCCACAGAGACCGTCCTGTGCGCTCTTACCCCACCCCCACAGAGACCTTCCTGTGCGCTCTTATCCCACCCCACAGAGACCTTCCTGTGTGCTCTTATCCCACCCCCACAGAGACCGTCCTGTGCGCTCTTACCCCACCCCCACAGAGACCTTCCTGTGCGCTCTTACCCCACCCCCACAGAGACCTTCCTGTGCGCTCTTACCCCACCCCCACAGAGACCTTCCTGTGCGCTCTTATTCCACCCCCACAGAGACCTTCCTGTGCACTCCTATCCCACCCCCACAGAGACCATCCGGTGCGCTCTTACCTCACCCCCACAGAAACCTTCCTGTGCGCTCTTATCCCACCCCCACAGAGAGCGTCCTGTGCGCTCTTATCCCACCCCACAGAGACCTTCCTGTGCGCTCTTATCTCACCCCCACAGAGACCTTCCTGTGCGCTCTTATCTCACCCCCACAGAGACCTTTCTGTGCGCTCTTATCCCACCCCCAAAGAGACCGTCCTGTGTGCTCCTATCCCACCCCCACAGAGACCGTCCTGTGCGCTCTTATCCCACCCCACACACACCTTCCTGTGCACTCTAACCCCACCCCCACAGAGACCTTCCTGTGCGCTCTTACCTCACCCCACAGAGATCGCCCTGTGCGCTCCTATCCCATTCCTGTGTGCTTTTATCCCACCCCACAGACACCTTCCTGTGACTATACACTCTTGTCACAGGCGTTGTGAGATCTACCTGGGCGCTCTCACCACAGACCCGCTTGTACACTCTCACCACAGATCCACGTGCGCTCTCACCACAGATCCACGTGCGCTCTCACCACAGATCCATGTGTGCTCTCACCACAGACCCGCCTCTGTACTCTCACTACAGATCCACGTGCACTCTCATCACAGACCTACCTGTGCACTCTTTCTACAGCATAGCAGAGTCTTGGCATCTCTCCTATCCCACCCTCACAGAGACCTGCCTGTGCCTGTCTTAGTCAAATCCCGCAAAGACCTGACTATACACTTGTGTCCCAGGTGTGGTGAGATCTACCTGTGTGCTCTCACCACAGATCCGCGTGCACTCTCACCACAGACCCGCCTGTGCACTCTCACCACAGACCTGCTTGTGCACTCTCACCACAGATCTATGTGTGCACTCTCACCACAGACCCACCTGTGCACTCTCACTACAGACCAGTAGTACGCTCTCACCACAGCCCCACCTGTGCGCACTCACCACAGATCCAGGTGCACTCTCACCACAGAACCGCCTGTGCACTCTCAACACAGATCCACGTGCGCTGTCAGTACAGACGCACCTGTGCACTCTCACCACAGATCCACGTGCACTCTCACCACAGATCTAGATGCGCTCTCACCACAGACCCGCCTGTGCACTCTCACTACTGATCCAGGTGTGCTCTCACCACAGACCTGCGGTGCACTCTCACCACAGACCCGCCTGTGCACTCTCACCACAGATCCACGTGCGCTCTCACCACAGACCCACCTGTGCACTCTCACCACAGATTCTCGTGCGCTCTCACCACAGACCCGCCTGTGCACTCTCACCACAGACATGCTTGTGCACTCTCACCACAGATCTATGTGTGCACTCTCACCACAGACCCACCTGTGCACTCTCACTACAGATCAGCGGTACACTCTCACCACAGCCCCGCCTGTGCACACTCACCACAGATCCACGTGCACTCTCACCACAGACCCGACTGTGCACTCTCACCACAGATCCACGTGCACTCTCACCACAGACCCGCCTGTGCACTCTCACCACAGATCCATGTGCACTCTCACCACAGACCCGCCTGTGCACTCTCAGCACAGACCTGCTGTGCACTCTCCACAAAGACCTGTGGTGCGCTCTCACCACAGACCGCCTGTGTACTCTCACTACAGATCCATATGTGCACTCTCATCACAGATCCAAGTACGCGCTCTCACCACAGACCCGCCTCTGTACTCTAACTACAGATCCATGTGTGCACTTTCATCACAGACCTACCTGTGCACTCTTTCTACAGCATAGCAGAGTCTTGGCATCTCTCCTATCCCACCCTCACAGAGACCTGCTGTTGGAAAGCGTTCCCCCGGGATGTTGCGGACTACGTTCCTGACCACCTCGAGGCCCACCTCCCCTTGAGTTCGGCCGAGCAAGAGCGGGGAGGCCCTTCCTGGAAGGGTCTCGTACCTAGGATCGCACACGCTGCACTACTATTTTCAGATAGAGGGACACCACACAGTAGTTCGTTGCAGGATAATAGATTTTATCATAGGTTATTAGGGATCTTTATGATCCGGAAGGCAGGAGCAGAATTAGTGCCACAAGCGGCAGAGGTCTCGTGATGAGGGGTAAGGGGTAGCGGGACAGTCTTTGAATCAGTGTCTCTGCGGAGTACCCGCCGCACAGCTCTCAATACTCGAGCTGAGGGGGTGTTGCTTCTCTCGGCAATCTCTGCCGGTTCTCTTGGAGGAGCGGGCCGCGAGTCACTCAGCAGGCACCGGAGGTTCATAGTTCGAGGAGCCGCGACGACGCCGGCAGGGCTCAGATGGATCAGAATTCGGGGAGCCGCGACAGCGTCAGCAGGGCTCGGATGTTTCAGAGTTCGAGGAGCCGCGACAGCGTCCGCAGGGCTCGGATGGTTCAGGGTTCGGGGAGACGCGACAGCGTCAGCAGGGCTCGGATGGTTCAGCGTTCGAGGAGCCGCGACAGCGTCCGCAGGGCTCGGAGGGTTCAGTGTTCGAGGAGCCGCGACAGCGTCAGCAGGGCTCAGATGATTCCGAGTTTGGGGAGCCGCGACAGCGTCAGCAGGGCTCAGATGTTTCAGAGTTCGAGGAGCCGCGCCAGCGTCAGCAGGCTCTTGTCAGTCCAGGTCTTCTTTTCCTCCCATCCCTTCAGCACCCCTTGTTATACTCCCCCTCCTCTTTGAAGTCAGGAGTCCTCGTGGAGAGAGGTCTGGTGCCTGGGGCGGTGTGTCGGGGTTCTGGTCCTTTGATCTGTTCAGGGGGGTCCTGGAGGGACTCCAGACACCCAGCGGGTGAGGCGCCTGCTCACCGGGGGCCTGGTGGTCGATCGAACCTCCCTCGGGGAAGAGACCAGAGGTGTGACCGGATCGGCGCCTCTCGGTCTGGTTTTGGGGGGGTTCGCCCTCCCTCAGTCGGGCATGCGTGTTGGGGATCTGGCCGGCCCTCGGGAGGCTGGCCCACGGGGGCCGGGAGGCTGTAACATCGAGGTTCGGCGTGGTTGCAGGGTAGCTGGCTGGTCGGGAGGACCCACGCCACGAGGCCGGTCTCACACCTGCCTGTGCCTGTCTTAGTCAAATCCCGCAAAGACCTGACTATACACTTGTGTCCCAGGTGTGGTGAGATCTACCTGTGTGCTCTCACCACAGATCCGCGTGCACTCTCACCACAGACCCGCCTGTGCACTCTCACCACAGACCTGCTTGTGCACTCTCACCACAGATCTGTGTGCACTCTCACCACAGACCCACCTGTGCACTCTCACTACAGACCAGTAGTACGCTCTCACCACAGCCCCACCTGTGCACACTCACCACAGATCCAGGTGCGCTCTCACCACAGAACCGCCTGTGCACTCTCAACACAGATCCACGTGCGCTGTCAGTACAGACCCACCTGTGCACTCTCACCACAGATCCACATGCACTCTCACCACAGATCCAGATGCGCTCTCACCACAGACCCGCCTGTGCACTCTCACTACTGATCCAGGTGCGCTCTCACCACAGACTCGCCTGTGCACTCTCACCACAGATCCATGTGCCCTCTCACCACATATCCACGTGCGCCCTCACCACAGCCCCGCCTGTGCACTCTCACCACAGATCCGGGTGCGCTCTCACCACAGACTCACCTGTGCACTCTCACCACAGACCTGCGAGGCGCTCTCACCACAGATCCACATGTGCACTCTCACCACAGACCTACCTGTTCATTCTCACCACTGACACACCTGTGCTCTCTCACCACAGACCCACCTGTGCACTCTCACCACAGATCAAAGTACGCGCTCTCACCACAGACCTGACTGCGCGTTCTAACAACTGACCTGCCTGTGCTCTCTCACCACAGACCCGCCTGTGCACTCTCGTCACAGATACAAATCTCCACTCTCACCACAGACCTGCCTGTGCACTCTCACCACAGACCTGCCTGTGCACTCTCACCACAGACCTACCTGCTCACTCTCACCACAGACCCGCCTGTGCTCTCTCACCAGAGACCCACCTGTGAACTCTCCCCACAGATCCAAGTGAGCGCTCTCACCACAGACCTGCCTGTGCTCTCTTACCACAGATCCAAGCATGTGCTCTCACCACAGACACGCCTGTGCTTTCTCACCAAAGACCTGCGGTGCACTCTCAGCCTCTCACTACAGACCCGCCTGTGTGCTCTCACCACAGACTCACCTGTGTGCTCTCACCACAGACTCGCCTGTGTGCTCTCACCACAGACCTGCCTGTGCATTCTCACCACAGACCCCCCTGTGCGCCCTCACCACAGATCTAAACGGGTGCTCTCACCACAGACTCGCCTGTGCGCTGTCACCACAGAGCTGCCTGTGCGCTCTCACCACAGACCTGCCTGTGCACTCTCTTCTCAGACCTGCCTGTGCTCTCTCACCACAGACCCGCCTGTGTGCTCTCACCACAGACCCGTCTGTGGACCCTCAGCACAAACCCGCCTGTGCGTTCTCACCACAGACCCCCCTGTGCACTCTCACCACAGACCCACCTGTGGACCCTCAGCACAAACCCGCCTGTGCGCTCTCACCACAGACCCCCCCTTTGCACTCTCACCACAGACACGCCTGTGGACCCTCAGCACAAATCCATCTGTGGGCTCTCACCACAGACCTGCCTGTGCACCCTCACCACAGATCCAAATGTGCGCTCTCATCACAGACCCCCCTTTGCACTCTCACCACAGACCCACCTGTGGACCATCAGCACAAACCAGCCTGTGCACTCTCACCAGAGACGCGCCTGTGTGCTCTCCTCACAGACCCTACTTGTGCGCTCTTACCACAGACCCGGCTGTGCGCTCTCACCACAGACCCCCTTGTGCGCTCTCACCACAGACCCCCCTGTGCACTCTCACCACAGACCCGCCTGTGGACCCTCACCACAAACCCGCCTGTGCGCTCTCACCACAGACCCCCCTGTGCACTCTTACCACAGACCCGCCTTGGACCCTCAGCACAAACCCGCCTGTGCGCTCTCACCACAGACCCCCCTGTGCACTCTCACCACAGACACGCCTTGGGTCCCTCAGCACAAACCCGCCTGTGCGCTCTCACCACAGACCCCCCTGTGCACTCTCACCACAGACCCGCCTGTGCACCCTCCCTCTCCCCTACAGTAAACAGTGGCGCGCGAACGCCACTCTGCATTGAGTGTCTGCCCACAGCTCGTTTCCACCGCTCGTGTCTCCATGGCTGGAGCTGCTCTTGGGGCCAGGCCAGGCCTCATGCCGGTGTTGGGATGGTAAACACTGCCCCTCCGGATCAGAGGCCTCCAGAAGAGGCCTCCTCGAGTCTCACTCCGTAGTGACCGGTGCCACCACAATGCCCTACAACTGTCAACAGCCGCGTCCTCGAGCCCTGCGCCAATGTTTGCCCATCAGCAGCTCCACTCGCCTGGGGCTTGTAGGCAAACACTGATTAACACCGACTCCAGCCTGGTGCAAACACCGCTGTCAGCGCTGAGTTTGTTTACCTCTCAGACAAGCATTGTCCGCATGTGTGGCGGGCGGAGCCCTCTGATGGCATGTGTGCTCTGCGCGCAAAGAAAGACTCCAAGGCGCGCGAAGGAACTGATAGCGCGCTGACCTGGTGCAGTGTGGTAATGCGCGCCTACATGGCGCAGTGTGGCAATGAGCGCAGTCATGGCGCAGTGTGGCAATGAGCGCAGACATGGCGCAGTGTGGTAATGCGCGCACACTAGGTGCAGGATGATAATGCGCACAGACAAGGTGCAGTGTGGTAATGCGCGCGGACTAGGTGCAGTGTGGTAGTGCGCGCAGACAAGGTGCAGTGAGGTAATGCACACAGGCAAGGTGCAGTGTGGTAATGCGCGCACACTAGGTGCAGGATGATAATGCGCACAGACAAGGTGCAGTGTGGTAATGCGCGCGGACTAGGTGCAGTGTGGTAGTGCGCGCAGACAAGGTGCAGTGAGGTAATGCACACAGGCAAGGTGCAGTGTGGTAATGCGCACAGACTAGGTGCAGTGCGAGCAGACAAGGTGCACTGTGCAGTGTGTGCAGCCAAGGTGCAGTGTGGTAATGAGCGAAGACATGCTGCAGTGCCGCAGTGCGCGCACACAAGGTGCAGTGTGGTAGTGCGCGCAGACAAGGTGCAGTGTGGTAATGAGCAATGGCATGGCGCAGTGCTGCAGTGCGCGCAGACAAGGTGCAGTGTGGTAGTGCACGTAGACATGGTGCAGTGATGCAATGCAAGCAGACATGGTGCAGTGTGGCAATGCACTTAGACCTGGTACAGTGTGGCAATGCGCGCAGACATTGCGCGGTGTGGTAATGTGTGCAGACATGGAGCAGTGTTGCAGTGCATGCAGACATTGCGCAGTGCGGTAATGCGCGGAGACATGGCACAGAGTGGTATTGCGTGCAGACATGGCACAGGGTGGCAATGAGCACAGACATGGCACAGTGTGGTAATGCGTGCGCCACAGGGCTCTCATACACCACACCCTTTAAATGACCCAGTGAATGTACGATCAGGCACGTCACAGCCCCTGTGAGATAGCGCACACAAACATCGGGGCCTTATTTATGAAGGCTTGTGACACTTTTACGCTGCGATTACGTCACTTTTTGTGATACAGCAGCGGCGTAAATAATGCACCACGTTGCGCTATATTTACAAGGTGACGTATCTAAGCCAATGCATCACTTTGTACATGCGAAGCATTATACCTGCGTCAGATTTGAGAGGACGCTGCCGGGCGCACGTCAGTGACTGCATCACTCAGAGTAGACAAGAGCGGTGGCCGCGGGTGTTAAAGTGCGTATTGGTAACACCTGCTTGCTGACCCCTGAGCCTCATTTACATTTCTCCCGCCTGTTGTTTTACCCCCACCGGTGGCTGTGGTTGGGGGGGGGGCTCACAGCCCATCACACACCATCGCCCTCCATCGTCTCCGGCAGGAAAACTCCAATGGCGGCGGAGCGTTGCCCCACTGGCTCAGAACCAGCAGGTGAAAAATAAAGGGATTGTGGTGTAGCGGTCTAGTCTGCGACTGTGAGACCGGCCTCACGGCGTATGCCCTCCCGATCATCCAGCCAACTTGCAACCACCCCCAAGACACGGCATCTCCGACTCCGGCCGCCCCAGCCACACAGACCCGAGGGCCGGCCAGAGCCCCCGACAGACTCGACACCCTACCACGCATGTCCGACCGAGGGAGCGGGAACCCCCGAGCCAGACCAAGAGGCGCCAGCCCAGTCACACCTCGGGTCGCCTTCCCCCGGGAGGACTCGATCGGCCACCAGGCCCCTGGGGAGCAGGCGCCTCGCCTGCCGAGCGTCTGGGGTCCCTCCCAGACCCACCTGAAAAGACCAAAGAAACGAGCGGCAGGAAATCCCGCCGAACCCCCTCAGTCACCCAAGGCCCCTCTCTGCGAGGACTCCGGACTTCAAAGGGCAGGGGGAATATAATAAGGGGTGCCGGAGGAACGAATGGCAGAGAAGACCTGGAACCATCGAAGCCTGCTGACGCTGTCGCGGCTCCCGAATACCGAACCACCTGGGCCTGCTGAGTGACTCGCGGCCCCCAGCCATTGAACCATCTGAGCCCTGCTGACGAGATCGCGGCTCCCGAACTCCGAACCTCCTGGGCCTGCTGAGTGACTCGCGGCCCCCGACCCTTGAACCACCTGAGCCCTGCTGACAAGATTGCGGCTCCCGAACTCCGACTACCTGTGCCTGCTGAGTGAATCGTGGCTCTCCCCTCGAGGACGAATTGGCAAGAGATCGCCCAGAGAAACAACACCCTGCAGCTCGAGGATTGTGATCTATCCGCAGGGTACTTTGCAGAGACACTACCTTCAAAGACTGTCCCACTACCCCCATTCCCCTACCACCGATTTGTAGTCTCTTGTACCGCTGATGTACTCCTTACACCTTGGATCATAAAGATCCCTTGAAACCTTCGATAAAAGAACCTATCGTCCTACAAAGAATACGTGTGGTGTCACTCTGTTCGTAGTGTAAGCTCAGGGTGTGCGCGCCTGGTTCGGCCTACTTGGGAGAGGTGGGTCAAAGGGGTGGGCAGGACGTGTATCGAACCCCCCTCCGGCGGACGCCTTTCCAACATTTGGTGGCAGACGACGGGATCCGAGCCGACACCGAAAGAGAGCGCGCAGTGAACGACTGACGCACTACCAAACAGAGATGGAAGGAGAAACCTCCCTGGGTGCCGCAGGTACCGAAATGAGCTCGACGTTCCGAGAGGATCAATTGGACTAATATACGCATAGAGAATTAAAACAATTTTGCAAAGACCTTGGAATCGCTACCACCGGATTAAGCACAAAGGAAGACTTCCAAAAAGTATTGAAGACCTGGGTCGAGACGGGGGCGCCCCCGACCCAAACGGAAGGAGACTCCGCCCATGAACCACAAAGCATCCCGGTGAGAAACAGCGGGCCAGAGGGGAACCTGTCCCCCGAGGAACTAGCAGACCGAGAGAGAGGCCGCAACCACGAACTTGAACTGGCCAAGCTGAAAATCGAGGGAGAACTAAAACTGGCCGAGAAAAAGTTAGCCGTCGAGCAGTTACGGCTACAAGGGGAACTCGAGGAAAAGAGACGCCAAAGAGAGCACGACGAAAAGAAACTCCAGCTGGAACATGAACGCAGCCTGAAAGAGATCAAGTTGAGGGCTAAAAGCGAAGAGTCACGACCTTCCGGGAATCTACCATCCGCTTCCACCGTGGAAGCCAAAGTCCACATTCCCAAGGATGTGGTAAAGGAGTATTACAAAAACGACGATATCCAGCAGTGGTTTAAGGCCTACGAAGTCGCCATGACCTCTCACCGAGTCCCGCAGAAGGATTGGGGGGCTGGGCTATGGGGCCGGTTCTTAAGCGAAGGAAGAGATACCCTGCAGGATCTGCCCTCCACGGTCATGAACTCCTACAGCCACATGAAAGAAGCCCTCGTGGGCCGGTATGGACTCACCCCCGAGATGTACCGGCAACGGTTCCGAGATTGCAAAAAGATACCGGGCACCACATGGGTAGAATACGTGAACTTTTACAGCCGGGCCTTGGACGGGTGGATCAAGGGCAGCAAGGTCTCCACCTTCGAAGAGCTGTTTGATCTGATCGCCTGGGAACATTTAGCGGCCAATTGCTTTGTAGAACTGCGCCAACATCTCCTGGACAGTAAACTCACCGACCCTCGAAAGCTGGCCGCCGAGGCTGACCGTTGGGTGAACACCCGGGCCGCCCGAGGCCCCGTGGGTGACTACGGTCGCCACAGTCAAGGACCCCCCCGCCAGAGGGGCGGAGGAAACCACGGCCGACCGAGAGACTTCCCAGGGGGGCCCCCGCACAGCCCTCCCAGCAGCCCACCAGCAGCAGGTCCAGCCCCGTCCCCAGCCAGCACCGGAGCCCCGGGGCGGCTAGGGCCACAAACCAGGATCACCTGCTTCCGCTGCCAACAGCCCGGACACTACGCCAATGACCCCCAGTGTCCCCAGTATCAACGAACCGCAACGACCAACCCCCCGGCCCGGCAGATGGCCTCCGTGGCCCTAGGGGAAGAGATAGAGGACTCCGAAGAGTGGGAACCAGCTGCCATGGCCCTGGTCTCCCTTGGTGACCAAGAAATGGTCCCCGGGACACCCTTGCCCGCCAACACGAAGAAGTACCGACAGCAGGTGACCATCAACGGCCACCGAGTCGAGGGCCTCTGCGATACCGGGGCAAGTGTCACCGCGGTCCACCGCAACCTAATCTCTGAAGACCAGATCCTACCCGGTGCCCTCTGCCCGGTCATATCCTCCGACAATTCCGAGAGCCTCTGCCAGATGGCTCTGGTGCCTTTCGAGTGGGGAGGAGTCGCCGGAGAATTGAAGGTAGCCGTCCGAACATCACAGCCCGTAGACTGCCTCCTGGGCAACGACCTTGAGAGTTCCCCGTGGGGGCAAGTGGAACGAAGAGCCCATCTCGAGATGATGGGCCTACCCGAATGGGTCTGCGCCACCATGCGCTCCATGACCGCGCGATTGCCCCTCTCCGAGGGCGGTGAGGCCCTCCCACCGAACACTGTCCCCGAGAACCGGGACACCCTACCAGAAACGGACAACCCTCCTTCGGAAGGAGAAGAAGACACTAACCCGGGAGAAGGGCCGGAACCTTCCGCCCCTGAGGCACTGACTGAGCTCGGAGAACTGCCCGAGATGGCCCAGTGGCGCTGTGAGGGAGGTCCCTCCCGTGAAGAGTTCTGCCAGGAACAGGCCACCTGCCCTTCCCTCGTGGGACTCCGACAACAAGCAGAAGCACAGACCGCCGGTGACCGGACCGGAACCCACTGGGTCTATTGGGACAATGGCCTCCTATACAGTGAACAAAAGTCAGCCGAGCTAGGCGCAGCCCGAGTACTGGTAGTACCCCTGTGCTTCCGAAACCTCCTCTTGGGCCTGGCCCACGATGTACCCTTGGCAGGACACTTAGGCCAAGACAAAACATATCAGCGATTAGTTACCCACTTCTATTGGCCCAAGATGCGAGCAAATGTAGAAGTCCACTGTAAATCCTGCCTCACGTGCCAGGGCAGTGGGAAAAGTGGCGGAAAGCGCAAGGCTCCATTACAACCCTTTCCCGTTGTGAGTACCCCGTTTGAGCAGGTCGGCATCGACATCGTGGGACCCCTGGATCCGAAGACCGCCCAGGGCCACAGATTCATCCTCGTCCTGGTGGACCATGCCACCCGCTACCCCGAGGCCATTCCCCTCCGCACCGTGACGGCTCCCGTGGTGGGCCGGGCTCTCATGGGGATCTTCTCCCGTGTTGGATTCCCTCGCGAGGTTGTGAGTGATCGCGGAACTAACTTCATATTCCGCTACATGAAGTCCCTGTGGCAGCAGTGCGGAGTAACATATAAGTTCACGACCCCCTACCACCCCCAGGGCAACGGCCTGGTGGAACGCTTCAACCGAACCCTGAAGGGGATGATCCTGGGCCTCGAGGAGCCCCTGCGCCGAGGTGGGACGTACTCCTCCCTTGCCTCCTGTTCACGTACCGGGAAGTTCCCCAAAAGTCCCTGGGGTTCAGCCCATTCGAACTACTATACGGACACCCCGTCCGAGGGCCCCTGAGCCTGGTCAAAGAGGGCTGGGAGACAAGCCCCCGGGGGACCCCTCCTGATGTGTTCCGCTACATCCTGGCGCTCCGCAACCAGACCCGGAAGTTCAGAGAACTCGCAGAGGCTAACCTCGAGGCCAGCCAAGAAGAAATGAAGCGCTGGTATGACCAGAACGCAACTCTGGTCGAGTTCCAGCCGGGCCAGCAGGTTTGGGTCATGGCCCCGGTGAAACCCTGCGCCCTACAGGACAAATGGACTGGCCCCTTCAAGGTGATCGAGCGGAAGAGTCAGGTCACATACCTGATCGATGTACAGTCCCCACGGAACCCCCTCCGGGTTCTCCACGTGAACCGTCTCAAGCCCCACTTTGTGAGAACGGAGTTGAGTTTGCTACTGGCCACCGATGATGGGGCGGAAGAAGACACTGAACCCCTGCCCGACCCCCTGTGCACTAAAGAACTGGATGGTTCCGTGGAGGGAGTGAAACTGTCGACCACCCTCACTCCCCAACAGTCCGACGACTGTCGCCAGCTGCTCAGACAATTCGCAGACCTCTTCTCCCTCATCCCAAGAGTCACCGACTGGTGTGTCCACGACGTGGACACCGGCGACAGCCCACCTGTGAGACACCGAGCCTACCGGGTGCCTGACCGGGTCCGCAACTGCATCAAGACCGAAGTACAGAAGATGTTAACCCTTGGAGTGATCGAACCCTCCGATAGCCCCTGGGCCAGCCCGGTAGTCCTGGTCCCGAAAACGGCCGCCCCTGGGGTCGCCCCCGAACTAAGATTCTGTGGGGACTACCGGGGGCTCAATGCGGTCACCCGAGCAGATGCTCATCCTATCCCCCGCGCCGACGAACTTATCGACCGCCTTGGGGCCGCTCGTTTCCTCAGCACCTTCGACCTGACCTGCGGTTACTGGCAGATTGCGCTCACGGAGGGAGCAAAAGAACGCTCCGCCTTCTCCACACCCGATGGACACTACCGCTTCAGGGTCATGCCGTTCGGGATGAAAAATGCCCCGGCCACTTTCCAGCGGTTGGTAAACAAGGTCCTGGCCGGACTCGAGGAGTTCAGCGCAGCGTACCTTGACGACATAGCCGTATTCAGCTCTCAATGGCACGAGCATCTCCAGCACCTCCGGCAAGTACTGCTGGCCCTGCGCCAAGCCGGCCTAACAGGGAAGGCCAGCAAATGCCAGCTCGGGCAAGGCTCCGTGGTCTACCTGGGGCATCAGGTGGGCAGCGGGCAGGTCGGCCCCCTCCAACCAAAGATCGACGCCATCAAGTCCTGGGAGCCCCCCACCACTCAGACAGAAGTCCGGGCCTTCCTGGGCCTCACAGGATACTACCGGAGGTTCATTAAAAACTATGGTAGCCTCGCAGGGCCTCTCACGGAGTTGACCTCCAAAAAACTCCCGAAGAAGGTGCAGTGGACCCCCCCGTGCCAGCAGGCGTTCGACGCCTTGAAAACCGCCATGTGCACCGCCCCAGTACTCAAGGCCCCCGACTACTCCCAAGAGTTTGTGGTCCAGACCGACGCATCCGAACACGGCATCGGAGCCGTCCTCTCGCAGTTCAACGACAAGGGCATCGATCAGCCCATAGCCTTCATCAGCCGAAGGCTGCTGCCTCGAGAACAGCGTTGGAGTACCATAGAACGAGAGACCTTCGCCGTAGTCTGGGCCCTCAAGAAACTACGGCCCTACTTGTTCGGAACCCACTTCCGAGTGCAGACGGACCACCGGCCCTTGCGGTGGCTGATGCAGATATGGGGAGAGAACCCCAAGCTATTACGATGGTCAATCTCCCTCCAAGGGATGGACTTCACTGTCGAGCATCGCCCCGGGACGGATCATGCCAACGCCGACGGCCTGTCCCGGTTCTTCCGCTTCGGCGAGGAGAACCCCCCAGTGGATGGGTAGTTCGCCACGCCTTTCAGCTGGGGGGGACGCGTGTGAGACCGGCCTCACGGCGTATGCCCTCCCGATCATCCAGCCAACCTGCAATCACCCCCAAGACACGGCATCTCCGACTCCGACCGCCCCAGCCACACAGACCCGAGGGCCGGCCAGAGCCCCCGACAGACTCGACACCCTACCACGCATGTCCGACCGAGGGAGCGGGAACCCCCGAGCCAGACCAAGAGGCGCCAGCCCAGTCACACCTCGGGTCGCCTTCCCCCGGGAGGACTCGATCGGCCACCAGGCCCCTGGGGAGCAGGCGCCTCGCCTGCCGAGCGTCTGGGGTCCCTTCCAGACCCACCTGAAAAGACCAAAGAAACGAGCGGCAGGAAATCCCGCCGAACCCCCTCAGTCACCCAAGGCCCCTCTCTGCGAGGACTCCGGACTTCAAAGGGCAGGGGGAGTATAATAAGGGGTGCCGGAGGAACGAATGGCAGAGAAGACCTGGAACCATCGAAGCCTGCTGACGCTGTCGCGGCTCCCGAATACCGAACCA
The DNA here is from genome assembly GCF_964204655.1 of Triturus cristatus. Lineage (NCBI taxonomy): Eukaryota > Metazoa > Chordata > Amphibia > Caudata > Salamandridae > Triturus > Triturus cristatus. The sequence continues at coordinate 1,155,566,254 of NC_140594.1, forward strand.
CCTGGGCCTGCTGAGTGACTCGCGGCCCCCAGCCATTGAACCATCTGAGCCCTGCTGACGAGATCGCGGCTCCCGAACTCCGAACCTCCTGGGCCTGCTGAGTGACTCGCGGCCCCCGACCCTCGAACCACCTGAGCCCTGCTGACAAGATCGCGGCTCCCGAACTCCGACTACCTGTGCCTGCTGAGTGACTCGCGGCTCTCCCCTCGAGGACGAATTGGCAAGAGATCGCCCAGAGAAACAACACCCTCCAGCTCGAGGATTGTGAGCTATCCGCAGGGTACTTTGCAGAGACACTACCTTCAAAGACTGTCCCGCTACCTCCATTCCCCTACTACCGATTTGTAGTCTCTTGTACCGCTGATGTACTCCTTACACCTTGGATCATAAAGATCCCTTGAAACCTTCGATAAAAGAACCTATCGTCCTACAAAGAATACGTGTGGTGTCACTCTGTTCGTAGTGTAAGCTCAGGGTGTGCGCGCCTGGTTCGGCCTACTTGGGAGAGGCGGGTCAAAGGGGTGGGCAGGACGTGTATCGAACCCCCCTCCGGCGGACGCCTTTCCAACAGCGACGCACACTGCGTGTGACGTCAGCGGACATCCGGTAGCGGCCATGTTCTATGCTTCGGCATTAGCGCGCCGATTTCAACCGCTACGGAGCTCTGCTCCGGCGCTCCCGATAGTGTGCACTGAATAAAAGAAGTTACATCCACTAGCCTAAGCCTCCTGTCTGCTTGACCCTGAGAGTGAGCACAATCTTACAATGGCGACGAGGTGGTTGTGAGGGAACCCCACCGGCACCCAGGACCCAGGAGGAAACAAGCATTGGCAAGGCTACACGGACAGCAACAAAGCAGGCAACTACACGCAAAGCACTGTTGGGAGGCGCGGCAGAGCAGCGGAGAGCGCGTGGAGCAGGGAGGACAACGCCTCGTGGGCACTTCAGGCGGGAGTGACCCCGGTGAGAGGGCATGCACCTGCTGACCGCGCCCAGTGCGGCAACACAGTGCTGATCGTACCCCGAAGGGGAGAGGAGACCCCACAAGCTGGCAGATACTAGCGCAGACTGTTCGGACAGCGGAGGTTCAGGCCCGGACGACGCAAAAGAGAGCGGAAGCGCCCAGACGCCCACAGGACCTAGAAATTCGGCCCCAAGTCGGCATCGCCACAAGTCAGGCGGGAAAATGAGCGCGCAAACGTTCTCCCTGACAAACCCTGTGCCCTTCCTGGCCAGAGCTGGAGAACCCGAGATGCCATGAGATGATTGGAAAAGGTATTTTCTAAACTATCTATCGACGTTGGAGGAGGAAGGAGAGACAGCATTCACGAGCTCGAGGAAGAAGAAGATCCTGCTCCATCATTTGGGCCCAGCGGGACAGAGGGTATACGAAGACCTGGTAAAGGAAGTGAGACCAGCGGCAGACGATGAAGTGTTCCGACACGCCATTGAGGACCTGGATGCCCACTACCGGCCAGCAGTATGCACAGCGATCGACAGGTACAATTTCTACCACAGGGCGCAAAACAAAGGGGAGACAGTCGATGAGTATGTGGCAGCTCTTCAAAAAATTAGCGTTGACATGCCAATTTTGGACCTTGCAAGAAGACCTGATCCGAGACCAGATCATTATGCACACCGTAAACACGTCCATCCAGGATAAACTATGGGCCAACGGCGACGCACCTTTGAAAACGGTCGTAGCCATGGTAAAGAAAGCTGAGTTGACCAGGAGGTGCGCGGAAGCGGCCAAACGAGAACGCCAGCCGGAGCTGGCGGTGTGCAAAGTGGAGGATCGGAGAGTCACGGACAGCAAGGCGTCGACGGGACAACAAGGCACAAGGAACTACAGGCGGGTTAATGCACGGGCGGCAAGATCACAAGGACAGAGACAAGGGAGCACGAGTGCGTGCTACAGATGCGGGAGCAACAATCACGCAGCCAACGATAAGGGCTGTCCGGCTTTCGGCGCGAAGTGCGCATACTGTGGGCTGCTCGGGCACTACGAAAGAGTCTGCCGAAGGAAATCCCCAAGGCCACAAGTGAAATATGTGGCACAAGATACAGACAGAGGGGTAGAAGAGGAGAACCCTGAGGAAGAAGATGAAATTCTAATAGTAGAAGAACAGATACTGGGCATAGAGTGCTCGACGGAGAAGAAGCCGAAGTGCGACATGTGCATAGGAGGAGTACGAGTCTCCATGGTGGCAGACTCGGGTTCGCCCTACACGATAATAAGGAGGAAGATATGGGAAGAAGACTTCGCCCCATGCACAAAGTATCGCCTGAGACCGACGGACATCCACCCGGTAACATTCACCGGGGAGCCCATACCCATGGTAGGGAATTGCCCTCTCACCTTCGACTTCAGGGGCAGAACGTGCGAGGGAAAACTATACGTGGCGGAGAAAGGACCGTCAGTACTGGGATGCAAGGACCAAGGGGAGTTAGGTATAAAACTGAACCCAGGTGGTCGCACGCAAGTGCTCATGACCGAAGACCGTCCAGACCAGGAAACGCAGCGGTGGAAGGAAGAATTCCCAGAAGTCTTCAAGGAAGCAATAGGTCGCCTAACGAAGTTCACGCACAGGATATGCCTGAAGGAAGGAGCACGCCCAGTATCGCACAAGGTGCGCAACATTCTCTTCCGCACCAGGGCAGCCGTACAAGAAGAACTGCAGAGATTGGATGACAATGGGGTGATAGAGGCGATTGACAACGCCGAGTGGCTGGCGCCTCCGGTGGTGGCACAGAAGCCGAATGGGAAGGTGAGGCTATGTGTGGATCTAAGGGAGCTCAATAAGAACATCGTTGTGGACAAATTCCCGCTCCCTAGGATCAATGAGATGCTGGCCAAGACCCAAGGAGCAAAATGGTTCTCCACCGTAGATTTGACGTCGGCGTACCACCAGATTGCCCTGCACCCGTCTTGCAACCACTTGACGTCCTTCATCACACCCTTCGGCTGCTACAAGTTTGTAAGGATGCCTTTTGGCCTCGCCTCGGCAGCAGCCGTATTCCAGAAGCTAATGTACCGCCTGTTTCATAAGAAACCTGGAATCCAATACTTCCAAGACGACATTTTGGTCATGGGGAAGACTCAGGCCGATCACGACAGGAAGCTTGCAGAAGTGCTCACGGTATTGAAGCAGAATGGGCTCACGGCCCAATGGGACAAGTGCAAGTTCGGGATAGACAAGGTTACGTACCTAGGACACGAGATCAGCCAAGACGGCATCAAACCCAAAGCATCCAACGTAGCAGCCATCAAAGACGCGCCCATGCCCTCGAACAAAGACGACATCCGGACATTCTTAGGCATGGCTGAATTTTATAGCAAATTTGTGCCTCACTTTGCATCAAAGACCCACCACATGAGGTCACTGCTTAAGGACAGATGGACGGAGGAACAACAACAGGAGTTCGAGGAAGTGAAGAGGCATATCAGCGAGGCGGTGCCCATTCAAGGCTTTGACCCCACAGCGCTCACGATGTTGACTACGGATGCCAGCGATCGGGGCCTCGGAGCGGTACTTGCACAGAGGACTGTCGAGGGCGAAATCAATACGATCAGCTTCGCATCCCGCACATTGGCGCCCAACGAGAGCAAATTCAGCGTCATTGAGAAGGAAATGCTCGCAGTAGTGTGGGCAATGGAGAGGTTTCGACAATTCCTGTGGGGAGGAAGGTTCATGCTGCGCACAGACCACAAACCGCTTGTGAAGGTCCTCACTTCCAGTGGGCATGAACACGCCACTCCCAGAATCGCCAAGATGACGCTGAGACTCCTAGACTATGTCTATGATGTGGAGTACCTGCCAGGGCACAAAAACAGAGTGGCGGACTTCCTGAGCAGGGCAGCGTCCAAGGAAGTCGCGTACGCCCTGGATGAAGGTGGATGGGAGGAGTATGCTGTGGCGTTCACCGGGGATCATGAGAGGGCCATAAGCGGACAGGAATGGGAGGCGGAGTATGAAAGGGACGAGAAGACGAGAGCGGTCAAAGCATACGTCACCAAAGGATGGCCAGAAAAGAGACTCCTGGAAGAAGAATTGAAGCAATACTGAGAAGTCAGGGAAGAGCTGTCCATAGAGGATCAACCCTGGTTCTTGTTGCGAGGGAGCAAAGTCATCCCCCCTCACGCGCTGAGGCCACGCATCGTCGCTATCGCACACGAAGGTCATCTGGGGATAGTGAAGACGAAAGGGAGAACGAAAGAGGACTACTGGTGGCCAGGAATAGACATTGCGGTGGAACGACACGTTAGGGCCTGTGAACAATGCAGCAATGCGGACAAGACCCAAAGAGTGCTGCGTCCGCCCCTGGGCAGTTTCGAGTGCCCCGAGAACCCATGGGAAGAGATCTCGATCTACGTACTAGGGCCCATACAAGACTCTCAAGGAAGTCAGAAATACCTAACGGTGGTCATTGACCGATACTCCAAATGGCCGGAAATCCATGTGAATGACAACGCAGAGACAGAAACGATATTAGAATTTCTCACGGACGTGTTCATCAGGGAAGGTATCCCCAAGGCGATCCTAAGCGACAACGGACCGCAGTTCACCTCCGCCAAGTGGGAGGCATTCATGGACAGAAACGGCATCGCCGTCAGACACACACCGATTTACCACCCCGCGGGAAACAGAGCGGTGGAGCGATTTAACAGAGTGATAATGGGATCGGTGCAGGCTGCGATCAGCCAAGGAGCAAATTGGGAGAAGGAGTTGAAGCGATTGTTGTGGGCCTACCGTATAACACCTGCCTCCACAGGGTACAGCCCCTTCCGTGTGCTCAGAGGGAGAGAACCTTTCACGAAGGACAATGTGGCGTGGAAAAGGCTAACAGTACAAAGCCATTGGTCCCCCGCAGTAGTACGCAGGAACATGGAGAAGGCGCAGGCAACGTATACAGAATACTATGACAAAAGACACAACACTAAGGACGTCGCTCTGGAGAAGGGTGAGTGGGTGAGAGTCAAATTGGCCACGCAAGGAAAGAAAGGAGACAGCAAGTTCACGTCTCCATTCCAGGTGGTGGAACCCTACTCAAGGTCAGCCCTGCTCAGCGACGGAAAGGTATGGTCCCAAGACCGAATGGCGAGATGCACACAGGCCGGGGAGAAGGATCCCGGAGAGGAGCCTGGCGTCAAAGGGGCGGCCAGTGCCCAGGAGGACTCAGACGCAGCGAGGAGGAGACCTAGTGAAGGGGAAAGCAGCACCTGGTCGGACACCAGAAGACTAAGGAGAGGAGATAGCCCAGAACCTGAGCCACACAGTCCGGAGGGACAGGAGGCGACAGGTGGGAGTGGATCAGGACTCGGAGGGAGCGGAGAGATGTCCTACCAGGAGAGGGTTGAATGCACCCCGAGCCCAGGGGGGCGCAGTGCGAGGACTCGATGTGGGAGAAGAGTAATGGTGCCAAGGAGGTTCGAGGAGTTCAGTATGGACTACAAGTAAGACTGTTCCTGAAGGGGGATGCTGTATTGTATGGGTGCAGAGGGTTGCAGCAGCTTTAGTGTTCATGAAGCGGGAGATGTGGTGTAGCGGTCTAGTCTGCGACGCACACTGCGTGTGACGTCAGCGGACATCCGGTAGCGGCCATGTTCTATGCTTCGGCATTAGCGCGCCGATTTCAACCGTTACGGAGCTCCGCTCCGGCGCTCCCGATAGTGTGCACTGAATAAAAGAAGTTACATCCACTAGCCCAAGCCTCCTGTCTGCTTGACCCTGAGAGTGAGCACAATCTTACAGGGATGTTCTATCATCGTTTTTTTCTCTCATTTGCTGGCTATGAGCAAGCACTGTAGGGAACGGCGGCCGTGGCATGGGAGGGGGGAGGAGGAGTGCTATGTGCACTAAGTGCGCATGTGTTTTCTGGCCAAACACACATGCGCACTTAGGTTTCTAGAGCCGGGTTGTGTTGAACAGGGCGGGAGAAACCCCAGAGACTGCCAATCAAAGCAGCCATCTCAGGCCAATCCCGGCACTGCTCTCATAGCATGAAAGTGGGGGGGGGGGGATTGCACAGGGAGTCTGATGCTGCCCCAGTGCCTGCTGGGACCAGGAAGACCAGGGCATCACGTGAGGCGGCCAGCAGCTCCAGGCAAGTGGTTTTTAACTTCGAGCTCTCTCCGCCTGCCTCACCAGCTCTTCATTGTGTCAGCCGCCACTGAGGAAAAGGCTGTATTTTTGGGAAGCCCTGGTGATATATGTGGTGCCTTGCGGGGCGTCTATCTCTATCGGGGGGTCTGCTTCGGGTACTTCGGGTCTGGCCAGAACTTCCTGGTTTCAGCCGACATCTCACCAATCCCTGTCTAGTGTGAATTCGATCATCGGCGCTTTGAATTCTGGGACTTGTAGTGCTACGTTAATAAACGAGAAACAAATGTACTACAAGTACCAGAAGGTACATGACAAACAGGACCGGAAGAGCAGCTCCCACCGGACGTGCTGCTCCTGAGCAGCAAGCAGAGGACTATGAACGGGCTACATTTGGGCCAGTTTCAATGGTCAGCAATTGGTTTACATTCTTTTTATTTATGGTTTGCTTTCTGTTTTTTTTAATAGTTTGTATGCAGTAGGTTTAAAGTAATTTCAAATGTCTTTCTGTTAGGCTACAGGACGTTTGCAGCTGGGGTGTTGTCACAGTTTCCAGGAAGTGTGTAGTTGACTTGCAGTTTATAGTTAGTTTACAGTTGGTTTGCGGGCAGGTTGTAGTTCATTTGTAGTCGGTTTGCGTTGTTAGCAGTCACCTCATCATGTTGACTTACAGTCGAGATCAGCATCACTGATTTATGGACTCTGCTGTGGCATAAAGTAACAAACTACAGTGTAGGGGCACAGAGGCCCAACACTACGAAGACCAGTGCTTCACAGGCAACTCTGCTACACACGCTGTGCAGCGCCTCGACGCTCCGCAGGGAGCACTGTGCGCTATATTAGTACAGATGACATTATCAGTGGGGTCTTTTTCTTCTCTGTAACAGATTACAAAGACCCCGGCTATCGGAGAGTCAGGGTAAGGCTGGGGACCTGTGCGACTTTCTATGAGTCTTCTGTACTTTCTAGCGCCTGAATGCCCTCCTGGTGAGATGTGCGCTATACCAACAATCATATCATAACACTGCCTGTAGTAACTCTTGCCGAGTGCATGCTCTTGAATGCTGCCTGTAGGAACCCTTAGGGTGTGCAGGCCCTTGCACCACTGCCTGTGGGAGCCTGTAGGGGCCTATAACAATTTGGATGTCCTTGGGGTGGCTGCCCCCGAGCACTGCCTGTGGGAACCCTTGGGTTGTGCCAGTCCTCGGGTACGGCCTGTGGGAACCCTTGGGTTGTGCCAGTCCTAGGGTTCGGCCTGTGGGAACCTTTGGCGTGTGCCAGTCCTAGGGTGCGGCCTGTGGGAACCTTTGGCGTGTGCCAGTCCTAGGGTGCGACCTGTGGGAACCCTTGGCGTGTGCCAGTCCTAGGTTGCGGCCTGTGGGAACCTTTGGCGTGTGCCAGTCCTAGGGTGCGGCCTGTGGGAACCTTTGGGGTGTGCCAGCCCCAAGGTTCTGCCTGTAGTAGACTCTGTGGTGTTCCAGTGCCGGGGTGCCGCCTGTGTTACCCTCTTGTTCCCAGTCTCGGGATGATGCCCATGCGCTGCAGGGCCTCTCGAATCTCACATGTGGGGTCGCAGGGCAGCCTCGGATGCTAAGCCCCATTCGCTGTGCTTCGTGTAGTGTCGGCAGACGAGGAGGGGTGGGGCTGGTGACCCCACAGACCCCGCCGTGCCCCGGGCCCCTACCCCAGGAATGCCGCTGCCCGCGTCCCAAGCAGTGGGACATCAGCAGGGCAGCATGTTAGTGGCCGCCCGTCGGAGCCTTCCCCTTTGCTGCCTCGCGCGCGAGGCTACGCCCACCAAGGTATGACTCCCATAGTTTGGAGCTGGAGGCGGGCCGGTGGGGGCGGGGGGCGCGGCTTGCCCCCCCCCCTACTTAGGAGGCCCGCTTGCCCATTTCCTCCTCTGTTCCCTGCGCCGCTCCAGCCTGGACACGCGATTTGGTCGCTCCAGGCCGCCGCCGTTGTCGTGGTCGTGTTCGTGGTCGTCGTCGACGTGCGCTTTACGGTATGTCCATACTCTAGCCCTTTTCCCCGTCCCCAACCCTGGGTTAAGCCCGGGTAGTACAGGGGCCTCGTGGTTGGACACCACGGAGTGGGGGCCGAGGTTGTTGGAAGCGCGGGTGGCTCACCGTCCGGGGGTCCCGGGTTCGATCACCAGTGCGCGCGGGGCATGTGAAGTCCCTTTGATTAATTTGGGTGGCGGTCAGTTTTCGGGGACAGGCGATCGCTGGACACGCCGTCTGGTCGGTGGGGAATCGCGGGTTGCTCCTCCAGTGCTCGGGGTCGGAGTCCTGGCCTGGTTTCGCTCCAATTTCAGGGAGCACGGAGAGGATGTGGCTCAACGGCTAGAGCGGCGGGCCTTGATGTTGGGAAAGCGGTTTCGAGTCTCGGCAGGGTGCGCGCACCATTCCTGTGATTCTGGGCTCTTAAAGTGCCCCTGCCTGACGATGAATGTGTCCGTGACCGAACCGGTGCCGGTGTAAAGCGCTCTGATAAATCCAGTCATTCTTTATCCCAGGTCGCCGCTGCGACTCAGCTGTGCCGTGCCCCAAACCGTGTTTACACCCAGAGACACAGGCCCAAGCGTGGTTCAGCTCACTGAGCCACACTGCACCGTTAGGAAGGGGGGGTGCACAAGCCCGTAGGGCGCCCGGGGGGAATATTTTCGGAAGCGTGTTAGACAAGGATGCCCCCTCGATGTGTGGTCTGGCAGCAGGCCGTACACTGCCCCAGTGTGCTCCCGAACATGCTCGCGCTGTTTTATTATCGTCTCGTTTATTATCGAGATTATCGTCTCCACGGAAGTACAACTAGCCCGCGGCGCTGGCCTGAACCTTCTATGCTGCACACAGGGGGGTGAAAGATCGGGGTGCAGGGGAGGAAGAAGCTATAGCTGTTTGTCTTGGCTTGCTTTGTGCACAAGAGTCTCGGAGTAGCTCGGGCCGAGCCAGAGCCCGACATCTCGCATGAACCAGCTGGAGCCTTTAGTGGTCAGCCCACGTCTATAGTAGGTACCCTTCCCATTTATTGTAATTTTCTCACAGGACAGAACGCAGCGCCTTGAAACCCTCACCGGTGCTTTGCCGCGCTCTAGAAATTCTTGATTGAGGACGCGAGGCGGTGCCGAAGAGGGCCTGTGCTCGCCTCGGGGCCCTGCGGAAAGAGGCTATATCTGCTTTTTGGGAAGGGCAAGCAGTGCCCAGGGAGAACCCGTGCTCGTTTTTAAGGCCCCTGTAGCCCCAGATGAGATACCCCCTAAAGGAGAGATGCGACGCCCTGCTTCTCCGGAAGGCCAGGCAGTGCCCCCAGGGCGCGAGCCTGCAAAAGGCGTTCCCAGAGTGCGTCTCGGGGGCTGTCCAGAGCGAGAACCGCGTCATTAGATAAGCACAGGCAGTGCCTCCGGGGTACCTGAGCTAGCCTCGGGGGTCCCCTGACTCCAGCGCAGAGGCCGCTCATAGGCGAGTTGTGTCGTCAGCAGACAAGGGCTGATTGTGCCTCGGGGTCCCTGGGCCTGCACCTGGTGGGCCCTGTAGCCCAGCTAGAGGCTAGGCAGAGACGAGACGGAACTGGCGACTGCTGTTTGTTTCCTAGCGTTTCCCAATCATGACTGTGGATGTGTTGTTTGGCAGTGTGGTAGCTCTCAGGCTCGTTTGTGGTTTTCTTGTGTGCCGCTAGTGTGGAAGGATGGTGCTGTTACTGCAGTTGAATGCCCCGACGTTGAATGGCTATGCTGCAACATACATTTGGTTTCAGTCCCCATTTGCCAGAAGGTGCATTGGGAGCGCATCGGGATTGCTACATTGCTTGTTATGTGGCGTCAGAGTTGGCGGGACGGCAAACGAGGAGCGTGGTTGTCCCCAGTACTGAATGCATGGTTTGCTGGGCGAAGGGCTGGGAAAGGAAATGAAACCAAGTGGATTGGCGCCCGTGGTTTGCTGTTTTTTCAAGGGAGGCGTCCTTCTTGTTACTTGCAATTTGTGGCGGGGAGTCTGGATGTTCTGGAGCTGCACGCACACCGCTGGCGGACATTATTGTGGGGTTCCGGTGGTTGATCTGCATCGTGGTTCCGCACCTCCACACAGTTGCTCTTACCACGTGATAGGAATGGGGGCAGGCTCTTGGTAAAGCTGCTTTGTTTCGCAACGTGATGGTACTGATGTTGTCGGCCTTTGAATAATGGAGTGCATACCCCGCCGAGATTACGTTCGTTATGAGGGTGCGGGGGGGGGAGAAGAACCCGGCATTATCGTAGAAAGGGTTGCGTCTTATAGCTCACGGTCATAGGTCACTGCCCCTGTGGCGCTGAGTGTACCCCGCTGTAATATGCCCCTTCCGTATCGTTACTGCTACCCCCCTACACTGTTCGGACAGGATCCATTCGAGGGCAGGCTGCGCACGGCCCTTCACGCCCAGCAGGCGCTGCTCTCATAAGACAGTTATCGCTTACAGGGGCTCACCACCGATCTCTGTTTTCTTGACATGCCACCATGTTCAGCTATCTTGTCCCCCGTCGCAGTTCCCTGCTGTCTCCTCCTGCCCTGTTTGGAAGTTTATGATGCGTAGGCACCGGATGCTGCGTTTCTTGAGGGGGGGGGGGCCACAGTCGGTGCTTGGGTGCTGGCCTGGCGTGCTGGAGGCTGGATTTGCATGCGGGGCTTTGAACCGCTTCGGGCGGGCGCCAGCCGCGCGGCACGGGGGACATGGGTGCCGCCGCGGCTTCGGCCGGGCGCGATGTCATGGACGGCACTACCTGTGTGTCTGCACTGCATTATGGAAATGTGGAGGTTCGCTTACAATGTCCGCTGGAGGACTCCTCTGAGGCTCTTGTTTGCTGAAAGACGGTTTGCGCTGGTTTTTTGTTGTACATACACATTCTGGTGCTTCTAGATTACACGCACTGGAATGGTTGCAATTTTGCTGCCCAGCATGCAGAGGCGGTATGTGTTGGTGTCTTTAATGTTGCTTTGAAGCACATGATGCTGCGTTTCTTTCCGCGGCAATTCCAGGCCCCCACATAAATGTCAGGATAACTCGTGCGATTCGTTACCTTCCTGGAGAAAGATCAAGAATTGGTATAGTGGAGGTTTTGACTTCAGTGTAGGAGTGCAGACGGTTAAATTGGCCCGCTGCAATGAACGTGTGCGAAGTAGATTTTCAGAGTGTGTATGATGTATAGAGGTCAGCAGGTTACTGTGTTCAAAGGAGGCACCCTTTTGTCACTTGCAATGTAGATCTTACAGCCCTAATAGTCAACCGTGAGCTACGAACGCTCATCCTAGAGCTGCATACACACCACTAAGCGGACATCATTAGAACATTGATTAGTGTTACAAAGAGGGTTAATTTGGCTGACTCGACCGAGCTTGTGCTTCTCCACTCCAAGCAGCCTTAAACTATACTGCCTGCCAGTGGGGAAGGCCATGAATCGCCTACACTTTGAGTCCTTTGGCTCAAGTCACCTGTCCTATACACTGACTTATATGCATATGATTGATTTGCCCGGCGGGTTTTGCGTGAGATGCAAAGTCGCGGACACCCTACACTGGTAGGAGTGGCACTAATTAACTAATTAAATGCATCTGCGAGTGGTCATGGAAACGTCGTCATCATTAACTTTTGGTATTTCATGCCCTGCGCAATTGAGTTCATTTCTCTCCAGTTCCCTGGGAAAGGTTTGGGGGGGCCAGGGTGATCTATGACGAGTCTGTACTCATTACGGTTTATGGTAAGCGTTTTTGAGACACATATGGAGTAGTTTACTAGTTTAGCTCTTGGCCTATGGTAATTTTTCGTCAAGTGGTGCAACAGGATAAGGGCAGGCTATAGGTAGATATGTCTCTGGCAGCAGGTGTACAATTATGTCAAGGTTCAGCCTAAATCCCAGTCGCAACCATGATGCAATGGTCAGCTTGTGGAAAGGTGTAACACAGAAATTGGGCGACCAATGTTAGTAATGTAAGTTCAACGCTTGAGTCAGGAGATGCTGCTGTCTCTCCTCTTCACCTGCTATTAAAAAACAGCTGGGGTAAGGTTTCTCAAATTAGTCACAGTGACGGCTTAGCGTATATAGAAAGTCAGCAGCCTGTGCTGTGTTAAGAAAAGTTGTGGGCTTGGGTGTGTGTATCATACATAACATCTTGTAGGTATTTTGTAGTTCCACGCTTAAGTCAAGAGATGCGGCGGCCTTTCATCTTTAGCCTTGCTATTAGGAAGCAGCTGGTGTGATAATTTCTGCAACTCAGTCATAGTGGCAGCTTAGTCTATACAGGAAAGGCAGCAGCATGAGCTGTTTTGAGACAGACGGAAGGCCTGGGTTTGTCTATCATACTTAACATCTTTGAGGTTATTCTCCCTGTTCCACGGGGAGGCCAGGGAAAGCACGGAGTGACATGGTTGACCGAGACTTAGCCTGGCTTGCCGCTGCTGCGACCTTGTGAGGTTTGTTTACGTATTGTATGAAGGTGACAGAGGCTGTCACTGTGGTTTGATAGGCGCCAGGGCCAGATTAAGGTTCAGTGCAGGGCCTCATTTGGGGGGGCAATTCCAGGCGAAAGCTTCAAGCCAGGCAGCCCTGGGAATTAGGCAGGCGTACGATTAGCTAAGAGTTTGGTCAAACTGAGGGAGAGCATATCGACCACAAACAATTGGGGAACCAGAAAACGCTTTACAAAGCAATACTGTAGATTTCTGGTAGAATGCTGGGTGGATAGGCTTCAGGGATAAGGCCATGACCTTCTGAAAGGGGCATTCTTCTTCGACCTGTGTCGAACTGGGAAAGGAAGTAAGGAGGGCTGGATAACTCTTTATTCTACCTGCGGTGGCACATCTTGCCAGGAGTGATGGTCAAAGGTTTCGCCTTCAGCCAGCCTAGGTTCACGCCCGGCCACTCCAAGCTGAATTGTTCATGGTGGTTTCGGGCCGCATTTACACAGCCCAGTATCTGGCCCCTGGAGTTGTCAGTGTCGTGAATTACTAAATTTCACTGAACTGGAGGTGGGCTTGGTGTTACACGAGCAGAAGTTTGGGAGTGCAAGCCTCCACCTAGGAGGTGGCTGGCGGAATCTGATGAACTACTTCAAACGGTTCACAGCACTGCACGTGGGAGAGAGTCAATGACCTGTGCATACTTCAACCAGACACCCGTGTATGGCATGCCCTCAGCTACATAGTAATAATTGAGAGAGCAGAGAGCGACCATGAGCATGACCAGAGACGTGCTGCCCTCCACAGACATTTGACAGGTTAATGGGCAAGGCTAGCGGAAAAGCCAGATGTAATGTCGTCATTTTAGGCGGACGTGCCCCAGGTATTGGCAAGATAGAGACACTGTCAACTATGAAGATATGAACGAAATCATAACTGGGGCTCACAACAAATCATTTGATAAAATAGACGTTTCATTTTCAAGCCACTATGGCGGCACCACGAATTACCATAGCACAGCAACACCGGTATAACAAGGACTATAGGCACACCTATTGACCCTTTCCAGCAGCAATAAAGTCCGAAGCTAGCTTCTATTTATCAAGCGAGGCAATTTATACGCTGCCCAGTGGGGAGCAGGAAAAGATTGGGATGGACAGCGGGACTAGTATAAGACTCGATCGTCCTATTTAATGTACCTTAATTTGCAAGTAGAAAGGCTAAAACGAGGTAATGTTGCTAGATATGGGTCGGTTTGCAGTACACAATAGGATAATGCCATGTGAAAGGAAACAAATTCATATACCCGTGATGTCAGCTTGTGTTATATACGTAGGTAAAGTGGCTGACTCGCACGCTACCTTCACCCTGCTTGTTGGGATGTAGCTGTTGGGAACACAATTACAAGCCAGGAAGGCACTTAATTTGGCCAATTGTAGAATCTTAATAGGATTCCAGGTCCATAGGGCCTAATTCACCATGCCTTGTTATCAATGCCATATTTCCCAGCCTGAGAAACAGATTTAAGTGTTGCCCTTCCCGCTCATGCCTTTCTTGGAGCCAGGGAATTGGGAATCAATCGCATATTTGGGTCCCCGAGCTGAGAGATGTATTCAGTCAGTCAAATTGGCTTTATCCGGAGTCATGATAAACGGCGTCCGATTAGCAGTTGCGTTAAAAATGTTTTGCCCAGCCGACAAATCATGCAACCCTCGCAGTAGCAACTCAGGAGCCATGACGCTATCAATACATCACCTTTGTAGATAGAGTGGAAATTAAAACCTTCGTGCTAGGATGTGAAGGGAATCGAAGGATTGAGGAATTCAGTTATGGTTCAGTTCTGGCTCCATATGCAGGTACTAGATCTTCCCTTAAAGACGTTAGGACGATCTGCTGTGGCTTCGCTTAGAAGGTTAGGAACACCAGTCACGTCTAAGCTTACGGCAGTGGGGCCAAAAGACATCCTTTGTTCGTCTGCCCTGGGCTTCTGTGTAAAGTTGCACATTAATGCCGTCTTCTACGGGTTACAGAACAGGACCCCTAATTTAGCCCATTAAGCTGGATCGCAGGGCACATATAACAGCAACGGGAGGAAGGGGGGCTCTGGCAGCGACGGTAGCCTCCCCAGAGCTGTGGCGGAGTTACAGGGCGATCTGGATGCAGACGGGTACAGTAAGGGTACCTCTGCGACAGGCGGTACAGTAAGGGTACCCCTGTCCGGCACAGTAAGGGTGCCCGAGCCAAGGTCCAGGAGCCGAAGGGGGTTCTGGGAAGACCGCGACGGCGCCCCGTTAGTCCTTCGGGCGGTTGGGGGGCCTGACCAACCGGGGGTGTGCCACAACACGCTCCGCCCCTATCGGAAGGGGCGGGAGTAGGAGACAGATCACGTGACCCAGTGGATGATCTGTAAATAATTATGTGCCACACTGCCGGGCATCGACCCACCGTGTGTGCTGGCTCACCAGGCGGGCGGAGCAGCAAGGGGCTGCCTGCCCTGGATCGCCCGTAAGATAACCCAATTTTATTATCATACTGTGTTGTATGAAATAAACCTGCAGCAGTTCTTCACCCACAAATAAAGTGTCAGTGTAATCTTTGGGTGACGTCTGTGTATGCGTGTTGACTGAAGCGGATGACGGTGTGGTCACTATGCCGCTGCCCGCGTCCCAAGCAGTGGGACATCAGCAGGGCAGCATGTTAGTGGCCGCCCGTCGGAGCCTTCCCCTTTGCTGCCTCGCGCGCGAGGCTACGCCCACCAAGGTATGACTCCCATAGTTTGGAGCTGGAGGCGGGCCGGTGGGGGCGGGGGGCGCGGCTTGCCCCCCCCCCTACTTAGGAGGCCCGCTCGCCCATTTCCTCCTCTGTTCCCTGCGCCGCTCCAGCCTGGACACGCGATTTCCCTCCCTTTCCACTTACCCCACGTGTCAGGCACAGCGTGTTAGTTGGAATGTTTTAATGTTTTCTTTTGCGTTGCAGGCGGAGTTACAGGGCGATCTGGATGCAGACGGGTACAGTAAGGGTACCTCTGCGACAGGCGGTACAGTAAGGGTACCCCTGTCCGGCACAGTAAGGGTGCCCGAGCCAAGGTCCAGGAGCCGAAGGGGGTTCTGGGAAGACCGCGACGGCGCCCCGTTAGTCCTTCGGGCGGTTGGGGGGCCTGACCAACCGGGGGTGTGCCACAACACGCTCCGCCCCTATCGGAAGGGGCGGGAGTAGGAGACAGATCACGTGACCCAGTGGATGATCTGTAAATAATTATGTGCCACACTGCCGGGCATCGACCCACCGTGTGTGCTGGCTCACCAGGCGGGCGGAGCAGCAAGGGGCTGCCTGCCCTGGATCGCCCGTAAGATAACCCAATTTTATTATCATACTGTGTTGTATGAAATAAACCTGCAGCAGTTCTTCACCCACAAATAAAGTGTCAGTGTAATCTTTGGGTGACGTCTGTGTATGCGTGTTGACTGAAGCGGATGACGGTGTGGTCACTAGCCTTTCAGACGCACTGTTGCCAAACCCAGCCTGGCAACCGCTGCACGACGCGTTGTTTGCAGAAGGGCTGAGCGGAGGCTGCGGGGCCATGAATATTACCCTAATCCCTGGCGAGGGGCCAGCTTGTGAAAGATGGCTCAGATGCCGCCGCCTCCAACCCCCCCCCCCCATCTCTTCCTTGATGCGGTCCACACACCCCTCAGGTGTCCCCCTTCCCCCATCTCTTCCTTGGTGCAGTCCACACCCCCCTCAGATCCACACCTAAAGTGCGCCACAATCTATAATGTTGCACAAATTAAAAAACGTTTAACTTCTTTACAAAACGTTGTCGGCTATGACGTCACTGGTGCGCACGCGCTAAAGCGACTGTGGACCAGATATATCAATCTTTCACGCATTGCAACGCAGCACGCCACCTCGTTGCGCTGCGTGACAGGGCAGGAATGCGCTGTATTTATCATTATACAGTGCATTCCTGTCCATTCCTAGCTCTGGCGCACTTTTGGCAGCGTTGCGCCAACGTAGGCTCGCTTGTGTCATGATGCCAGGGTGTCCGCGTCGTGGCAGGATTGTTTCTGTGCAGGAAGAGACACCTTCCTGCACAAAAGCAACCTGTAGAGGTTTTTTTATTTATTCTGTGAGTTCTGCACTCAAAGAAGGAGGAAAAACGAGGAGAAATGAAGATATTTCTCCTTATTACGTCTCCCCTGGGGACGAGGAGGCGTTTGAAGCATTCCCAGGTCTGCCACTAATGGTGAATCTGGGAATGCAGCAAAATCCATGAGTGGATGCACAGGAACACCCACGCAACACCCAGGCAACACCCACATTCCACCCATGGCACGCCTCCCTGGGGAAGAGCAACGCAGCACAGCAATTTGCGCTGCGTTGCGTTTGTATAGATTTATTAAGCCACGCAGGGCCACGCAAGGTGGCCTGATAAATCCCACTTAGGTTTTGCATCGCCCTTGTGCCAGCTTACGTGGCGCAAGGCACCTTGATCTGGACCGCTGTGTTTGCGCGACACTCATCATGATTTAGATCCCTGCAACGCTGCCGAGAGGTGGTTTCCAGGAGCTAGATACTTGAGGCACGCCCTCCAGCACAAGCCTCCGTGTGCAGACAAGTCTCCAAGAGTGAGAGACGCAGCGTGCGCAGTGTGGGAGTGCGTGCTGGAGATGGAGATAGGACGAGATGTTCCTCGTCCACTGGTTGCGCCAGTTTTCATTTGGAGCTAGGATTTTACGCTAAACCGGGGGGGATATTTATCAAGATTTTGCGTCGCCCTTGAGCCCCGTAAGGGGACACACTGGTGATGTAAAATATAAAGGAGATTTATCAAGCCATGAAAGGCCGCCGCGCACGGCCCCGCGCGACTCGACAAATCCAGAGCGAAGCAACGGAGCACAAATCACTGCCCTGCGTTACTCTGCGCCAGGGAGGCGTTCCGTAGGTGGAGCGTGGGCATTCCATGGGTGGAGCGTGGGCGTTCCGTGGGTGGAGCGTGGGCGTTCCGTGGGGGGAGCGTGGGCGTTCCGTGGGGGGAGCGTGGGCGTTCCGTGGGGGGAGCGTGGGCGTTCCGTGGGGGGAGCCTGGGCGTTCCGTGGGGGGAGCCTGGGCGTTCCGTGGGGGGAGCCTGGGCGTTCCGTGGGGGGAGCCTGGGCGTTCCGTGGGGGGAGCCTGGGCGTTCCGTGGGGGGAGCCTGGGCGTTCCGTGGGGGGAGCCTGGGCGTTCCGTGGGGGGAGCCTGGGCGTTCCGTGGGGGGAGCCTGGGCGTTCCGTGGGGGGAGCCTGGGCGTTCCGTGGGGGGAGCCTGGGCGTTCTGTGGGGGGAGCCTGGGCGTTCTGTGGGTGGAGCCTGGGCGTTCTGTGGGTGGAGCCTGGGCGTTCTGTGGGTGGAGCCTGGGCGTTCTGTGGGTGGAGCCTGGGCGTTCTGTGGGTGGAGCCTGGGCGTTCTGTGGGTGGAGCCTGGGCGTTCTGTGGGTGGAGCCTGGGCGTTCTGTGGGTGGAGCCTGGGCGTTCTGTGGGTGGAGCCTGGGCGTTCTGTGGGTGGAGCCTGGGCGTTCCGTGGGTGGAGCCTGGGCGTTCCGTGGGTGGAGCCTGGGCGTTCCGTGGGTGGAGCGTGGGCGTTCCATGGGTGGAGCCTGGGCGTTCCATGGGTGGAGCGTGGGCGTTCCATGGGTGGAGCCTGGGCGTTCCGTGGGTGGAGCGTGGGCGTTCCATGGGTGGAGCATGGCCCTACAATGGGTGGAGCGTGGCCCTACAATGGGTGGAGCGTGGCCGTTCCATGGGTGGAGCCTGGGCGTTCCATGGGTGGAGCCTGGGCCGTTCCGAGGGTGGAGCGTGGGCCGTTCCGTGGGTGGAGCGTGGGCCGTTCCGTGGGTGGAGCGTGGGCCGTTCCGTGGGTGGAGCGTGGGCCGTTCCGTGGGTGGAGCGTGGGCCGTTCCGTGGGGTGGAGCGTGGGCCGTTCCGTGGGGTGGAGCGTGGGCCGTTCCGTGGGGTGGAGCGTGGGCGTTCCGTGGGGTGGAGCGTGGGCGTTCCGTGGGTTGGAGCGTGGGCGTTCCGTGGGTTGAAGCCTGGGCCGTTCCGTGGGTTGGAGCGTGGGCCGTTCCGTGGGTTGGAGCGTGGGCCGTTCCGTGGGTTGGAGCGTGGGCCGTTCCGTGGGTTGGAGCGTGGGCCGTTCCGTGGGTGGAGCGTGGGCCGTTCCGTGGGTGGAGCGTGGGCCGTTCCGTGGGTGGAGCGTGGGCCGTTCCGTGGGTGGAGCGTGGGCCGTTCCATGGGTGAAGCCTGGGCGTTCCGTGGGTGGAGCGTGGGCCGTTCCGTGGGTGGAGCGTGGGCCGTTCCATGGGTTGAAGCCTGGGCGTTCCATGGGTTGAAGCCTGGGCGTTCCATGGGTGGAGCGTGGGCCGTTCCGTGGGTGGAGCGTGGGTCGTTCCGTGGGTGGAGCGTGGGCTGTTCCGTGGGTGGAGTGTGGGCGTTCCATGGGTTGAAGCCTGGGCGTTCCATGGGTGGAGCCTGGGCGTTCCGTGGGTGGAGGCTGGGCGTTCCATGGGTGGAGGCTGGGCGTTCCGTGGGTGGAGGCTGGGCGTTCCGTGGGTGGAGGCTGGGCGTTCCGTGGGTGGAGGCTGGGCGTTCCATGGGTGGAGGCTGGGCGTTCCATGGGTTGAAGCCTGGGCGTTCCATGGGTTGAAGCCTGGGCGTTCCATGGGTGAAGCCTGGGCGTTCCATGGGTGGAGCCTGGGTATTCCCATGGATCCTGACAGATTCCCAGAATTGTCCGCCTCACCACCAGAGCCGCAACGAGGAGACATATCTTCATTTCTTCTTGCCCTTTCCTCTTTCTTTCTGCAGCACACATAGAAAGAGGAACATGCCTCTGAGGATTGTTTTTGTGCAGGGAGGCCCCTCGCAACACGATGCAAGGGTGCCCGCGTTGACGATAGGTAGCCGAAAGTGCGCAGGCGCTAGGAAAGGACATAATGGCAAATGTGCTGCAATCCACCCTTTCTCAGTCATGCAGATCCGCAAGGTGGCTCGCGGCGTTGCTCTGCATGAGAGAATGAGAAACTTGCCACCTGGGTCTGATGATTTGCAGGACTCTCCTAGTTCTGGCTTCTCGCTGAATCCTGGGGCTGTTTGCAGGTTCTGCCCTGGTATGAATATCAGGGGTTCCACGTAAGACAATGCGGTGTCAGCGCTGCCCTCAGGTCAGCTTTCACTGCAAGAACTTCTTTGTTTGCAAAATTTGATCAACAATGTCATTTGTGCCGCTTTTCCTTTTGCTTGATGCCACAGTTTAGCAAATGTCAACAGATTTACACACCTTACACTGAGTTTGCTCTGGAAAGTTGCCTCAAAGTAACACAAACCAGCGCCTTGCTGCATTGAGGCCTTCCATAGGTGGCACATGGGCATTCCTATGCAACCACCCAGGGCTTCTGGCAGAAGTCCTAGGGTTTTGCGGCAAAAAATAACACCTGTGAGGCAGGCGTTAAAAATGAGAAATGTTTTTTCTTGCTCCAAACTATTCTGACTTTGTATCTGTGCTGCGCTGAAGCAGGAAACGTTTTGAAGTGTGTCTAGGCAGAGTACTTTGTACTGGAAGGGCACCCTTCCAGTGCACCAACCCCAGGGATAACGCATGACAGTGCCATGCCTTAGTAGATACGGCGCTGTCCGGCTCTCGCCCTCTTATGCGCTGCAGCTTTGGTTGCTGCACTGCCTGACGTGAGTTTATAGTAAACCCACCCCCACCGTGCTACACCACAGCACACACTCAAACAAACAGTGTATTTGCAAACAGACGTTTCAAGGGAGCACAAGGTAATATGTGTCATTGCACAGAAATGACACATTGCACAAGGCCCTGACGTAAGGCAGGGCCTGAGCTTGTCCAGGTGACTCCGGGAGGTGGGAGCGGACCCTGGAGCAGGCTGGTTAGGCCTTAAACAGGCGGCTAGGCCTCACCACAAAGGATCCCTAGAATGAACACACATTTACAGTCGGCCTCGAGTGACCATCTGCCCATTTATTTAGCACCTCAGACCGAGCTTGCCCCTCGCTGTGAAGAATAGATACTTTGTAGTGTAGATGCCGGGTGGGACTCTACATCTCTCCCATCTTTTAAAAGGTTCTGGCATGGAAGATCAAACCTCTTGGGCCAGACACATAAAGTCTCTCAGTCTCTGGCTGGAGGGCGGGTTTGGCCGAAGACCATACTTCTGGCTCCAGGAGATGTTATCCGTCCCTTTCCCTGTGAACTTTTTGCCACTTATTTCCCCAGGAGGGGAGCCTCTTGACTCTTGTTCCGTGGCTTTTGGAGTTTCACACCTCCACAGGGAGGTGAAGGCCAGGGGATAATCTTCTTCAGCTTCTGCATTCTCTTCGTTGGCACTCTCCGAGCGGTCGTGGTAGCCACCACCTCCTTGAACCATGAGATGTTTCAGGTAACCAGGTGACCACCTCTTTGCACTGTGACCATGGTTCTGTCCGTCTTAATCACCTTCCATACTTAAGGCCCATATGGTGTCCGAAATTTCCACCCAGGATGACTGTCATTCATGATAACCGAGGCTCCGACTCAGAGGGTAGGGTCCTGTGCTCGGCGACGTTGACTGGACTTGTCGTTGGGACTCTCCTTCATGACTGTGTGGTTTCAATATTCATCAGCTGGTCGCCGCTCAGTGTCTGCTGAGATACTATCCTGTGTCGGTCTCCTAAACAGTAGATTCACAGGAGCACAGTTGGTCGTGCTGTGAGGGGTTTGTCGGTATGCCGACATGAACTTGTGCAAGCACTATTCAGCATCCTCGCCGAGGTCCACTCCAATCCTTGGAGCCGAGTTGAATGTCCGCATAAACCTCTCCGACTCCCCATTGGCCTGAGGCCACTGCAGGGTGATCTTCTGTTGACGAATGGCCAAAGACTCTAAGTATTCTTGGAAATCGTGTCCCTGGAAGGCTGGCCCATTGTCTGACTTCACCTCCTCCAGGAGGCCCATCATTGCAAATGTTTCCTCCAGAACCCACTTAGCGTGTGAAAAAGCTGTGGACGGCACCAACTCCACAACTGGGAACTTCGTTAACGAGTCCAACATCACCACTTTCATCCGTCCGCCCGGAAACCTCCCAAGTCACTGCTGATCTTCGACCAGGGCTGGAGGCTGAGTTCTTCTGTCAGAACCGGAGCAGGTAACGGATCACTGCTCATGATGGCACACGAGTGACAGTTGCATACTTTAACAACGACCACCACATACAAGCCTGGGAACCACACATTACTGTGCAAATGGGCTTTCGTCTCATCTGTCCCTTGGTGACTCTGGTGTGCCAGATCAACCACACGTGCCCACAAGCTCTTTAGCATCACAATCAGCTGCAAGCATAGTAGCAGGTCGTATTGGCTGTCGCTGAGTTCACTTCTAACCCTCCATAGCTGCTGCTTAGACACTCGCCCTTACGATATCGGTGTCTGGACCCAGTCCAGGAAACATTGCCATTGCCTGCATCGCTCATAATCATCCTGATGAATTTTTTTCAGTTTGTTCCTCTTCGACCATTGGGTTCCTTGGTTCCAGAGGTGACAGATGTCGTGACAGGTAATCCGTGGGGTTGTTAGTCCCAGGACTGTATATCACCTCAAAAGCATAGGGTTGTAATTATACAGGCCACCTCGCAATACGTGGAGGGGCTAGTCGAGTGGTGCCTGAAAACCGCGGAAGGAGATGTAGGAAGGTGGAATCTGACTATATGGTTGCCCCCACTTTTTTCCTGGTATTTTGATGGTTTATGACTTAGTTGGACTGGCACCCTGCTATTCTGGGCCCCAGTCTTATCTGCTTTCTCTATAAAATGTTTTCCATGTACAATAGGTACATTTCTAATTGGATTCTAGAGTGCCTTATAAGCCCCTAGTATATGGTATACTATGTACCCAGGGCATAGATACCTCAGAGGACTACCAGGGGCTGAAACATGTATTATGCCACCCCTGGGAAGCACTCCAAAATGGCACCACAGGTCTGCTACTGCAGCCTGGATAAGGGTGTGTTTGCACCCCTTACAGTGGTATAGGCTACCTATATCACTACCATTGCACACACATATAAAACCTATAAGTCACTCCTATGGCAGGCCTTAGCAATCCTGAAGGCAGAGTGCTTGGTTTTTATGTGAGAGGGTGCCCCTGCATGAGCAGAGCCCCTCTGCAGCGTTCAGAGTACCTCCTCTGATGCGGTTTGTGGTGCAGCCTGACCATATACTCTTAAGTGCATTATAACCTCGCGGTAAATGCAAACTTTGGGATGGCTGCACTGTAACATGTGGTGTTTGGTGTCAAACGCTTTGGAATACTACGCCCCGCCAGTTCTGGTGGCGCGGGTAGCATTCCACCCTTCTAGGGGGAGAGACATGTTCACACTGGTCTAACCCGGTAGGACTTTCTAGAGCCCTGGCATCACAAAATGGATGCCTCTGCCACAGACACTGGTCTGGCCTCCTGCTGTGGACCGAAACTTCGGCAGGGGAGGCCTGGACAATAGGTTTCCTGTCCCAGGGAGATGTAAGCACCTCCCCAGACAGGCAGATGTGTATTGGGGCTGGGCGGGAGCACTCTCTGGTGCTTTGAAGTCCTGCACTGGGGGCACACTTGGTGTCCCTGTGCATAGTCCAGTTCAAACCGGTTGCAGGGGCTACGTGCCCCTGCTCTGGCGCGAAACTGGACAAAGGAAATGGGTGTAACCACCCCTCTTTCCAATCCCTCCTATAGGTGGGTCCCTAGCGTATGTCCAACCCCCAAACTTAGTATAAGTATGGGAACCCAGTCCTTGCGACTTTAGATTACTGTTGTATTCTGCTTCTCCCTGCTCTTCTCTTTCTTGTCCTTTCTTAGTCTCTTGTACTCTGCTGCAGGTGCTCAGTGTTATTTATGCTTGCTTGAGGAGTTGTATAGCTTCTCAGTTTTATTGGTGAGGAGCCGTAGAGGTGCTCAGTTTTTTTTAGTCATTAATTGTTTTGAACCACTTGAGTGCTCTACTTTGCTAGAGGTGTTCTATTCGTATTGAGATTCTCAGTTCTATTTACTTTAACTGGTGATGAGCCACTTCGGTGCTCTATTTTGTTAGAGGTGTTCAGATTTTATTTATTATTGTTGGTACTGAACGTTTATTGCTCAAATTTTCATTGAGGTGTTCAGTTTCATTTTTCTGGGGAAGAAGGGTTTTCCTCCAATTTTCATTCTAATGTTGATTTTGTCAAGTGGTTTACCATAACCACTTTTATACTTGTTAGCTCATGGTGTTGGTATAATCTTGGTACCCTCGCCCTTACCTCTTCTCTCTACCATTCTAATGAGGGTGTTTATTTTTGTGCGTTTTATGTTGTTCTATTATTCTACTCTTCTGCTCTCTGTTTTATCTTCTTCAGCTTTTCGTTTAAAGGGGGAAGGTGTGTTGTATTCTGCTTCTCCCTGCTCTTCTCTCTTTCTTGTCCTTTCTTAGTCTCGTGTACTCTGCTGCTCAGCCTGTCTCTGTGATGTCACCTGGAGCTCTAGCTGTGTATGTTTAAGTGGACTTGTGAGTTACCTTGGAGGCTGAGCAGCAGGGCAGCTGCTCCCGGTGGGGCCTTTGCCTTAACCTTTACTGGAACCTTTTACTGGATTACTACTTTATTTATATGCTGTACCTGATTACTTGATTACAAAGAATAAACTTACATTTGGACACAGCGACAGAAGATCCATCTTTATTTTATTGGGTATTACAATTACCCTGGACGAAACTCTGCAACATACATCCTGGACCTTCGACTTTCTATTTTGACTAGAAGACGGAAGAAATCTCCCTTGGGGTCAAGGAGTGACTCCCTGCTTGGCAGGCACCAAAGAAGCAACTGACCGGTCTGCAATTCTGAAGCTCCCGCCAGAAGCTGAAGTCTCTGCATCCCCAGAGGTGGCTTTCCAGACTTCACCGAGGCTACCCTAAGTTCACAGCAAAGCTGAGGCCCGTGGCTATCGTGGGTGACGTGGAACCGTGACCCCTGGACACTGTGATCTTTTGCAGCATCACTATCTTCCTGGTCCTCCTCGAAGTTGTGCTTTGGGCTCCGAATAGCCCCAGCCTTGAGCACCTCCTGCACTGAAGATCACTGGCCTCCACTCCACGAGTGACCTGTGGGCCAGTTTCAAGTGCGACTGCTCGAGGCTCCTTTGCGATCGCTAGCCCGTTGGCTAGTAGGTCCCAACAAAGGCAACTTCTCTTCTAATTGGACTTTCCTGGTTGCTCCAGACGTGCCCCGACTTAGCCTTGCTGGGTGAGTCCCTCAGATCTTGCTGGTCTGCACCGTAGTCCTTTCTCTGAATTCCAGTAACTTGCCGTTGCCAAGGCTTGTTGGGTCTAATCTTGTCGCCGACACCGCAGCACTCCACAGACTTTGTGGGACAGCTCGAATCCAGCTCCTGATTGTCATCGGCACCTCCTGGACCTCGTGGCTGAAGAGTCAAGACACCCATCAACTCACCTGAAGCACCCGACATCTGTGGGCATTGGTCCATCCTGCCCTCGGTCACTGGCAAGTGACCCAGACTCTGTCCCCTCTGCTTTCAGGTTCTTTCCATCCTAGATCCAGGCTTGGATCTCTTCGGACACTTCTCCTCTTCACGGCAGCAGCAGTTCTTTGCAGGCTTCCATTGAAATCGACGTCGCGACCCGACACCAAAAGACACCTATGCACCCGGCTTCCCTGGGTGAGGTAACTTGAGTACTTGGGTGCTAGCCCTAGAACTTCTTAAGTCCAAAAGGGTTTGGTCCTGACTCGATTCTAAGTGTCCCTAATCTTTAAATTTACAACCGCGACATTGCCCATAGTAGCTAACGGGAACCCGCGGTTGTGTTCACACACTGCATACAGTCCCCGTGGGTCCCCTGTGTCACTACCTTGGGTGGTTCCTTGGGGTCCCAGCGATTCTACAGGCTCTAGGCCTTGTGTCTAGTTCAGTCGTGGTTCTTATACCACTTTTTTGGTATATGGTTTGGTAAGCCCCTAGGGCCCAAAAGTGTATTTGTGCTATTACTGTTGACTGCTAACTTGTAAATTAAGTACTTCTAACTCCAGTCCCATAAAGAGACCAGAGGGGTGTGTTTTATCTGAAATACATATATTTTGAATATATATCTGGTGTGGTTGTCCTTTCATTTGATAATTCAAGAGATTATAGACTGGTAAAACAAGCTGCTTTACATTCCTTCAAGACTTAGCCTGAAGGCTGCTCTCCATAGCTACCACTAGGATAGCTTTCAATAAAGGTTGTCTTTAAACTATCACCATGAGGGGTTGTTTGGACTGATACAAGGTGCCCACTAGAACTAGTGCACAGTATATCAGGCCACCTTCTCACAGGAGAGGTTTGTGGTCAGCAACGATCTTGAACTCATGGAGGCAGAGTTATAAATGAAAGCGTTGACGGGCCTATATAATGGCTAGGGCCTCACGCCCAATCTGGGTGTAATGGGTTTGCATCTTCGACAATGCCCGTCTGGCATATGCCACGGGGACCCATTCTCTTTCCGTTCTTTCCTGCTTGAGGACCTGCAGCTCACAGGGCTGGCATCCACTATCAGCTCGGTCTTCCTTTGAGGGTGAAAGCAAGCCATTGTGACCTTGTCGAGGAGGGCCTCTTTGATGGATCTGAATGCCTTGTCAGCTGCAGGGCACCAGTCCCATGGAACAGTGGTGTGAATAAGGGTCATGAGCGGCTCTGACTTTGTCGCAAGATTTGGTAAAAATCTCCCGCAATATGTTGCCATCCCCAGGACACTGCGAACTTCTGTGGGTTTCTGAGGTACCGATTGTAGGAGAGTAGGGTCTGCTATCCTATGGTCACCCCAAATTTTTGCTTTTTGCTTCACTGGTTTTTGACATACTGAGGCTGTGGGCCTGCTAATCAGACCCCCAGCCTGCTGTTCTCTCTACTAAATTTACACTATGCACTATAGGTGCATAACCAATTGGAATTGGATCACCCTGTGAGCCCCTGTACCAGTGTACACTAGGTACCCAGGGCATTGGTGTATCTAAGGCCTACCAGGGGCAAAAGCATGTATTGTGCCACCCCTGGCCTGGCCTAGCAATTTGACACAACTGGCTGATCACTCAGCTGGGGTAAGTTGGTGTAACCACCTCTTACTTAGGTGTAGTATACCTATACCTAACCTTAAATGGGACACATGTTAACCTATAAGTCACTCCTATGGCAGGCCTTAACAATCCTGAAGGCAGAGTGCTGGGTTCCATGTGAGATGGTGCTCTGGCATGAGCTGAGCCTGTCTGCAGTGGTCGGAACAACTTCCTTCTACCGTTTCCAGATATCGCCATACCATATACTCTTAAGTGCATTATGAACCTCGCGGTTAAATGCTAACTTTGGTTTGGCTTTATCAAAATATGTCGAGTAAGGTATCATACGAATTGGAATACTAACCCCTCGCAAATTCTGGCGACGGGGTTAGCATTCCACCCTTCTAGAGGGACACGACATGTACAGTACCTGAAACCCGGGTAAAATCAGACATAGCCTCAGCTCCACTAAATGGACGCTGCCACCACAGACACAAGTCTGCCCTCCTGCTGCTGGGAGTCCTTCCAGCTTGGGAGGTGTGGACAAAGGGTTTCCTGCCAGGGGAGGTGCGAGCACCACCCCAGACAGGATTTTGTGTATTGGTCAGGTAGGGCTTGAATGGAATCAGACATGCCTGAGGCTCACAAGGAGCCTCGGTGCATATGCCAGTTCAAACCGGTCCTGGGGCACACCAGCCCCGGACCTGGGGCGAGCTGGCCAAAGGATTGGGGGTGTAACCACCCCCCTTCCTGGTCCCACCCTTAGGGAGGGACCTAGCAGGTAGTCCGGCCCCTAGAATCCACTTAAAGGTAGGAGCTGTGTCCTAAGATTTCAGACATCCTGGAATCAACTTACTACAAAGAAGAAGACGGGAACTTCGACGCTCTGCTGCACAGAGGACAGAAGGAAATCTCCCCTATGGTCAGGGAGGGACCATCTTGCTAACGCAAACACCAACCAGCTACTCGACGTCTGCTTTGCCGCCGCCTCCTGCCGGAGCCCGAGCCCGGAGCCCGACAAGACCTAGACCTCCAGACCTCTCACCGCCCGATCCACAGTCCCTGAAAAGAAGGAACCTGTGGAGGCACCGAGACACGTGGAGCCAGCCATCTTGAAAGACCCACGACAAGCCGCAAGCGCGACAACAGAGGCTCCCTCCAAGTTGTGCTTTGGGTCCTGAGAAGCCCAACATCCGAGCAGCATCTGCACCAAAGGTGAGCCCTCCAGCATCTCCACAATCTGCGTGGGGCCCCTCTGCACTTTGCATCTTGATGCGCCTGCCCGGTCCCTGGCCCGTTGGCTAGTGGCCATTTTGGTGACGAACTTTGAAAACTACGATGCTGGTCTGGTTGCTCCAGACTGGCCCCTGCTGCCCTCCAAAGGAGCAGCCCCTCTGACCTTGCTGGTCAGAACAATCAGCTTTCTTCATTTTCCACAACTCCTGCCTTTGCCAAGGCTTGTTTGCTTCCTTCGAGTCGCCAACACCGCCGACAGCGAGAGCCTGCATGGGACAGCTCGTGAACCGACTCCTGGACGTCGTTGACCTTCAGGGACCACGTGGCTGCGGAGACAAGCTACACCTCATCACCTGTTTGCACCCGACATCGCCTGGTACCTACCTGGTGCCAAGCTGGTCACTGGCTAGTGACTGAACACTGTCCCCTCTGCTTACAGGTCTTCAACAACTCCGATCCACCCTTGGATCCACCGCATCTCTTCTGGACCGACCGCCTGCAGCATCTTTGTCATCAGGCTCCATTGAACAGATAGACGAAACCCGACGCACTTCGAGACCTATGCACCCGCTTCCTGTGGGTGAGGTAAAGCTGGCACTCCGGTGCCCAAGTGTAGAGAAACATCTCTAGTGTCTGTGTTTTAAGTCTTAAGTTCGTAGTCCATCCAGAAGACCCTTTCTGCAGTAACTTTTGAACTTTTACGCACCCATTGAATACCTATGGGAGCCCGCGTGTAACTTTCCTCACTGCACACGCGACCCGTGGACTTCCTGGTCACTAACTAAAGTTAGCTCCTTGTAGGCCCAGCGATTCTAGAGGCCCTAGGCCTTTTCCCTTTCCTGTTCGTGGTACTTATACCACTATTTTAGTATATGGTTTGAGTGGCCACCAGGGCCCATCCATATAAAGTGCAACTTCTGTATATTGTAATACTTTCTTGTTTAACGATTTGTGCTCCTGTGCTCATAAAGAGTCTAGGGGATACTTTGAGTAATAAATACATATATATTTTGAATATATATCTGTGTGGTGTCCTTTCATTGGTTTAAAGGGGGGTTTCATGTGGTAAAACAGCCTGCTTAACACGCTTTAACGAGTTTAGCCTGAAAGACTGCTTAGCCTACGCTACCACTAGGGCAGCTAGTCCGAAAAGGTTGACTTACAACCACACCATAAGGGTTGCTTGGCATGGTACAAGGTGGTCACTTTAACTAGTGAACATCATATACCAGGCGAACTTCTCACATTGGTGAGCAGCGGTTGGATTTGAGCTTGCTGTGTTTTACCTCTGTAATCTCTTTGTTACCAATTGAAAGATCACATAGGTACCTATAGGTACATATAAAACAAGATTAGATATACTTAAGTTCTACTGAACTTAGTTGTTGTAGAGCAAAGGGAGTAGCACACTCTGACTACAACTACTAGATAGGTTTAGTAGGTAAACCCAAGTGTAGGTAGATTGCAACACATCCACCCACACGTAAGAGCAATGGCCGGGGCAGAGGGGTCCACCGTACCCATCTCTGTCGAGAGTGACCCCCAGAGGGCACCATCCATCTTTGCTACCCTAAACCAAAATGAGCTCAGGCAGTTGACAAATATCAGGGGCCTTAAACAGCACAAGAATCCTACTTCTGCTGAACTCAGGGAGCTTTTACAGGCTGATGAAGATCAGAAAGCTCTCAGGAAAGCCTCCCAGTTAGGCCCCTGAGGGACAGGAACAGGAGGCTCACTGGAGTGCCACATATGTGGACCACTCACATGGGAGGCGGCTGCCGCTTGCGCCCAGCCCTTCCTGTGAAGGACAGCATCTTCGTCCTTGTCCTAGTGAGTGTTCAGCTCGTACCACAGAGCTCTCCCGCCTCTGCTGTGTCTTGCGCGACGGCTGTCATAGGACTTCAGACGTTCGTTGGTGCACCTCGGCAGCCGTTCGAGGTCTCCCACTGCAACACACCTTTGCGAGGTGGTTGGCTTTCCCGCATTGTACGCCCGCCTTCCCCTTGGCAGGGCATACACCAGCCACTGTGTGTTTAAGGCTACAATACCCACAGCTAACCCATTGCTTTGGGGTTGGAATTTGGTGTGCAGGGCCCGTGTGTCGTTAAATAGCGTCAACCCATTCTAACTTTACGTTTAGTACCTTCTGGGGCCAGAAGTGGGCATCGCCTTGCCCAGGGCTGCTTCCGTCTCGTTAGCCCGGGTATTTGAAAGTTCATGCGAGTGGGCTAATATGAGAATAACTTCCAGCGCGATCCCTGGGTGGAGGAGGATCAGGCGTCAAAGAACAGAGGGCTGACATCCCTGTATGATCTGCACCCGGATCTCCTCGTGGAAGTTTATGTTGGTGCAGGTACTCGCTAACTTCCTCCATCGGGCGTAAAACATATCCGCTGACTCGGTGCTCAGTTGGGTGGCCTGCCGCAATTTCAAGCGGTCGCAGTGGGGGTTGAGTTGAGGGTCGAAACGCTGGTCGAGGATCCTCACCCTGATGTCTGGTTGTGTCTCAAAGAGTTCATACAACTCCGCGCCCCCGAAGTGCAGGAGTCATGAGCGATTCACGGCCCCATCGGTTTCCCGCATCACGCGGAAAGAGTGCTGTAGATGCCCAATACATGAACGCCTTCTTGGCGGTGCGGTGGCAGGATCCGACAGTTCGCTAAAGGGTGGCAGCGGCGTCACAGGAGCGTGGGTTTATGGGGCCGGGTCCATGCCAGCTTGATTCGGAGGGTTCCGCTGCTGATGCAAACAGGGAATGCAGGACGGTGCCACTGGCTCACGAAGGCAACACTCAGACCAGTCCATGGCTCGCCATCTCGCCCTCTGCAATGACACTTCAACTGTCTCTTCCACCGGTGGCACAGTGTACCCCTGTCAGAGAGGTCAGTTGTTCATCCGCGGCCAACGGATAACAGTCTCTCTCAATGTAATAAGGCCCCAGCAGCCGCAGAAACCGAGGCGCACCCCACCGACAGCAGGGCCAGATAGCAAGAGGCGCGTAGGCCGGCTCACCTCAGGCGCGGCCGGCACAGGTAAGAGCGGTGAGGCGGTGCGGGGACAGTGCAGGGGGTGGGGCGGTGCGGGAGTCGACAGACGACGGGATAGGTAATATTAAATAAATACATAAAAGAAGTTCAGCTCAAGGTTTAAGATACGCCCCCCCCCCCCCCCCCACTTGCAGTTGGTGGAAGTTGCCAGTGGAGCCAGGCGTCCTCTCCTGCTTGCTTATAATAATGAGGAATTTACCTTCTATTGGAGGGCGCTCATTCCTTACAGTTTGTGTGAGCTCACGCCGTGCCAGGCTCGCGGGGGAAGGGGGGGGGGGGGTGGTTTATCTTAAACTTTCACCTGGATTTCTTCAGATAATGCTGGTCGGCTCCATGAGGGTTTTTCCTACTTTTCATTTATTCCCCAATTTAAATTATTTGCTCCCAGCCCCCACTTCGCTGCTGATAGCTCCCAGAAGCCCATCGCCCCTTGTTAGGCTCGTCTGGTAGTCACTGGTTCATTGTATTCGCATCCTCAGCGGGCCCCCTCGAGGCGTGGAGCTCATGTTCAAATCAATACTGCTCAATCGATGAATAATCGATACTAGCAAAGGCCGTTCCCACAGGAAAGAGCAGAAAACAATGGAAGCTATTAATTGAAACTGTCACCGCAGAGCAGATCCGTCTTAACTGCAAAAAGGCAGAAAACCCTTCAGTTAAGAGAGGGGGGGCTGAGCTCACGGAAAAGAGCTACTGAGGGAAAGCACGTGTGAAATGGGGGGTCTCAGAACTCCCTCCCCGGGCCGCCACCCACCACCACACTCAGGTCCCTTCACCATCTCTTCGGTCCTGATCGGTGCTATCAGGGGCGGGGGGGGGGGGGGGCTGCAAAAATGAACGCACCCTCACTTCAGCTCATCCTCGAATACCCTTACGCATTCATTCATTCATTCATTCATCCATGGTGCATGGCTGGCGACGGAACCTTAATTCCCTGTTGTTGCTGTGTGTGCAACGTGGTGTTTTGTGCTATGATTGTGTGTACCCATGGCCAGTGCTTCGTTTGTTGATTACAGGAAAGGATAAAAGACCAGGGCGGGCCCAATGCCCTCCTCAGGTGGCCGGGGCTGGTGCTGCCGATGCCGGGGCTACAAGCACCAAGTCCTGATTGAACCCTGCATCCTTTCTTCGAGCCCCTAGACTCCCCAGGCCTCATTAATGGTCGTGGTTGAACCCTGCATCCTTACTTCTAGCCCCAGACTCCCCAGGCCTCATTAATGGTCGTGGTTGAACCCTGCATCCTTACTTCTAGCCCCCAGACTCCCTGGGCATCCGTTAATATCCAGGTTGTACCCTGCATCCTTACTTCTAGCCCCCAGACTCACTGGGCCTCATTTAATATCCAGGTTGTACCCTGCATCCTTACTTCTAGCCCCTAGACTCCCTGGGTCTCATTAATGATCCTGGTTGTACCCTGCATCCTTACTTCTAGCTCCAGACTCCATGGGCATCAGTTAATATCCAGGTTGTACCCTGCATCCTTACTTCTAGCCCCCAGACTCACTGGCCCTCATTTAATATCCAGGTTGTACCCTGCATCCTTCCTTCGAGCCCCCAGACTGCCTGGGCCTCATTTAATATCCAGGTTGTACCCTGCATCCTTCCTTCTAGCCCCTAGACTCCCTGGGTCTTTTTTAATATCCAGGTTGTACCCTGCATCCTTACTTCTAGCCCCAGACTCCCTGGCCCTCATTTAATATCCAGGTTGTACCCTGCATCCTTCCTTCTAGCCCCTCGACTCCCTGGGTCTCATTAATGATCCTGGTTGTACCTTGCATCCTTACTTCTAGCCCCAGACTCCCTGGGCTTCATTCATAGTCCTGATTGATCCTTGCATCCTTCCTTCGAGACCCCAGACTCACTGAGCCTAATTTAATGTCCTGGTTGATCCCTGTAACCTTCCTTCGAGGCCCGAGACTTCCTGGGCCTCGTTTAATATCCAGGTTGTACCCTGCATCCTTACTTCTAGCCCCAGACTCCCTGGGCCTCATGTAATATCCAGGTTGTACCCTGCATCCTTCCTTCTAGCTCCTAGACTCCCTGGGTATCATTAATGGTCCTGGTTGAGCCCTGCATCCTTACTTCTAGCCCCCAGACTCCCTGGGCCTCATTTAATATCCAGGTTGTACCCTGCAGCCTTCCTTCGAGCCCCCAGACTCACTGGGCCTCATTTAATATCCAGGTTGTACCCTGCATCCTTCCTTCAAGCCCCCAGACTCACCGGGCCTCATTTAATATCCAGGTTGTACCCTGCATCCTTCCTTCAAGCCCCCAGACTCACTGGGCCTCATTTAATATCCAGGTTGTACCCTGCATCCTTCCTTCTAGCCCCCAGACTCCCTGGGCCTCATTTAATATCCAGGTTGTACCATGCATCCTTACTTCAACCCCCCAGACTCCCTGGGCCTCATTTAATATCCAGGTTGTACCCTGCATCCTTCCTTCTAGCCCCTAGACTCCCTGGGTCTTATTAATGGTCCTGGTTGTACCCTGCATGCTTACTTCTAGCCCCAGACTCCCTGGGCTTCATTCATGGTCCTGATTGAACCCTGCATCCTTCCTTCGAGCCCCCAGACTCACTGGGCCTCGTTTAATGTCCTGGTTGTTCCCTGTAACCTTCCTTCGAGGCCCGAGACTCTCTGTGCCTCATTTACGGTCCTGGTTGTACCCTGTATCCTTCCTTTGAGGTCCGAGACTTCCTGGGCCTCATTTATGGCCCTAGTTGAACCCTGTATCCTTCCTTCCAGCCCCCGGACTCCCCGGGCCTCATTTATGGCACTGGTTGAACCCTGCATCCTTACTTCCAGCCCCAGACTCCCTGTGCCTCATTCGCGGTCCTGGTTGTACCCTGCATCCTTCCTTCCAGCCCCAGACTCCCTGTGCCTCATTCGCGGTCCTGGTTGTACCCTCCATCCTTCCTTCCAGCCCCAGACTCCCTGTGCCTCATTCGCGGTCCTGGTTGTACCCTGCATCCTTCCTTCCAGCCCCAGACTCCCTGTGCCTCATTCGCGGTCCTGGTTGTACCCTCCATCCTTCCTTCCAGCCCCAGACTCCCTGTGCCTCATTCGCGGTCCTGGTTGTACCCTCCATCCTTACTTCCAGCCCCAGACTCCCTGGGCCTCATTTATGGTCCTGGTTGTACCCTGCATCCTTCCTTCGAGACCCCAGACTCCCTGTGCCTCATTTACGGTCCTGGTTGTGCCCTGTATCCTTCCTTCGAGGCCCGAGACTCCCTGTGCCTCATTCGCGGTCCTGGTTGTACCCTGTATCCTTCCGTCGATGCCCGAGACTTCCTGGGCCTCATTTATGGTCTAGAAATAACAAATGAAAAGGAGCATTTAATTCTATACAGGATTATCAGTTCCATAACCAACAGATGGTTAAACTGTTCTCCAGCAATAGATCAGGTACTCATGATGTGAGGAATAAAAGTTATTCAGGAGTCTTGCGAGTTGCTTTGAATCCAATTTTATTCAACAAATGCAAATTCCACAGAAGCAATCCATTTGGCCCAGCAACACGTTCCGTCCCAATGGGACTTCATCAGGGCCTAAAATTTAAAACATACATTTCATCAATGCTGTTTTATACAAACAAATTGTGCTACAAGACCCATTCACCAGTTAACCATTTTCCCACAAAAAACATTAAAGTACATCCCAGCAAGACTCTCTTCCTATATACATCCTAATATAATCAATTCACTGGGTATTCCCACCATCCCAGTGCAAATCATAGACCATAAACCATTATAATTAATACATTCTTAGAACCAGTAAATTTTTGAATTCGTCACTAAAGTGATACTGATGGCCCACCAACCCTCCGGGATCCACTATTCACAGACATTTGCTGTCTGTATACAGATCAGATCACAATCTTGAAATAATTAAATTCACAAATTCATTAGATAATTCCTTCGGTGGTCTAATACTCCACAAAGTTCCCATCATTAGGAGACAATTTCCCTGTGTATGGAAATCAGGTGACAGTGGCCTTAGATCCTATAAAGTTCTCATTTCTAGGAGAGATTTTGGCTGTATATGGAGATCGGGTAATATAATGATGTCCTTGCACACCCCTCTCTCACAATTCCAGAACACACTGTTTAAAAAAAATATTTTTAAGAATAAACATTATCTATATTGTCCTCCTTCTTCCCAGGTAAAAATCCCCGGTCCGAAAATTGTATCACTCACTTGATCAATATCCCAATGTTGTCATCCGCCCAGTGTTGGCTCCAGTGGTTATCGCAAAAAATCCTCATAGATACAATTTTGTGCCACTAGAGGGCGTGTTGCGCTCCCATCTTATCTTTAACAAAAGGATTTAGTTCAGAATCCTATTTAATGCCCTCAATGACAACATTCTCTTGATCAAACACATATATTGAATCAAGGACCCCCAAACTTTTTTAACCAACCCACAATTATACAATAAAAAATGGGGCCAAAAAGACATATATTTCCATTAGTCTATTACATAAATTCCTTTCCAAACAAAGTAAGCTAGTAGCCAGATTACAATTGAGCCCCAGGCACTATTAGACCTCACGTTCACCGAACCATGGGCTGAAGAACACCACTAAAGAATCCTCCAGTCAATAGTCAAGGCAATCTACCAGAGCAATATCCTTCCCAGTACTGACCTTCATCCTTTCTGTGTCCTGGTTCGAATGTCCTATGAGTTCACGCCTAGCTTTAAGGTTATCTAAGCCACCTTTACTTTACCCGTTTCTCAACCAATCACAACCTTCCGAGAAACCTGTTCTCTCTCTGGTCCATTTTATGGAAGTGCCAATCGCATCACTTATTTCATCTAAGCCAAAATCCATGCATATATTAATGGGTGGCGACCGTCCATATTTATGCTCAGACCCTCATCTGGCCAACCCCTGCCAAACCAGACTAAAGAGGAAACCCTGTATTAAACTAAGACTAGCTACCCTCCAATCTGATGCCAACATCAACAATTTGAACGTCATGTGTATTTTTTTTGTGTGTGTCTTTCAGTCAGTTAAAAGCGGAGCCGTCCCTAGGATATCCTGTCACATGATCTCTAACTCTTCTTCCAGCCAATCAAAAGTCTGCCAGACCAGAGAGGACAACTTGTATTCTACTTAGACTAGCTATCCTCCCATCGGATGCCAGCATCAACAATTTGAATCTCAAGTGTCTCTCGTTTAGGCCTGGGCAGTGAACTCCGGTCCGTTTGCAGAGTTTTCTGAGCTCCGTGGAGCTCGGGAAGTGCAGAAAACTCCGCTTCGCATAGTGCAGCGGAGTTTTTTTCCTGCTCGCGAACGCGAACGGTAAGTTTGCGAGCACGAGCTGCCGCTCGGGTAGAGTTTCTACCCGACCAGCAGGAAGACCAGCGCGAATAGCAGTTCGCACTGCACTCTGCCACTTGCGGAACTTCAAGGAGTTTGTTTGTAACTTAGTGGAGTTCCGTGTAGCAAAACTCCGCGAACTACACCCAGGTTGCTTTTTTGTGTGCGCGTCTTTAAGTCACTTAAAAGCAGAGCCCTCCCTTGGATATTCTGTCACAATACCTCTAACTCTTCTTCCAGCCAATCAAAGGTCCGCCGGCCCAGAGAGGACACCTTGTATTCTACTAAGAGTAGTTATCCTCCAATCCGATGCCGGTATCAACAATTTGAATCTCCAATGTCTTTTTTGTGTGTCTTTTAAGTCTACCTTTTCCTCCAGCCAATCACAGGTCCGCCGTACCAGAGAGGACACCTTCTATTCTACTAAGACTAGCTATCCTTCAATCCGATGCCGGTATCAACAATTTGAATCTCGTGTCTTTTTTTGTGTGTGTCTTTAAGTCTAACTTTTCTTTGTGAGTCTAGGATAGGTTGTGTACTTGAAGGGTAATGCATAGATTCACTTTAACTCTTCCCTCTTTGGATGTGTGCTCTGCAGTGCAGCACACGTGCGAAGTCGGAAAAGGAAGGTGAAATGGAGAAATGAAAACATTTCTCCTTCCTTGCGCCTACTTCAAAAGGGCACCGTTTTCTGATGCTAAACCCTGTCTACTTTATTTAGTAAATTGGGTTTAGTGTCATAAACCTTGGGTGGTTGTATGAGAACACCCATGCGCCACCTATGGTACGCCCCGTGGCGGCAAGTAATGCAAAGCAGCTTTATGCGCTGCTTCGCGTTACTGTCACAATATTTCCAGCGCTAAACAAGATTAGCACGGGAAAGTAAACAAGAAAAAATCAATTTTGTGCCAATTTGTTTCACTTTTGTGATGCAATCACAGCGCAAAATCTTAGTAACTCTCCCCCCTTGGAGTTGTTCCAGGGTGGTCAGGACAGTGTTATAGGCAGAATCCTCAGGTTAATCGATTTTCACAGTATTTTCTGTCCAAACCCTGGTTTTAGA
Source organism: Triturus cristatus (assembly GCF_964204655.1). Classification (NCBI taxonomy): domain Eukaryota; kingdom Metazoa; phylum Chordata; class Amphibia; order Caudata; family Salamandridae; genus Triturus; species Triturus cristatus. The sequence goes on from NC_140594.1 coordinate 1,155,603,550, forward strand.
AACACAAAGATCCACCCTCAGGTTGTTGTTCTACTGTGTCCACACAGATTACGTGTTTCCTACAGTGGTGGAAAGCACACAGTTTTGTTTAAATACCCCTCACACACCAAAAGGACCCTTGGTGTCATGCTTCATCAAGGGGTCGTTCCACCCCGCTAAGGGACGGGGCGTGCTACGACCTACGACTATGCGGTAGCACTGTGTTTGAAAAAAACAAGACTATGGGGGCCATTAGTATAGTGGGCGGATCGCCACCACCCGTATGGCGGTGGCGATCCGCCTGCTAAAAATCACCGTCCGCATTGCAATTCCCCCCGCCATATTACCATGGCAGCGGGACCCCGGCGGACGGGAAGACTGTCCGCCGGTTTTCCACCAGTAGGCAATCCGCCCGATTGCCTACTGGGCGGAAAAACATTTTATATGGTGGCGGTGTCTGGTAGACACCGCCATTCATATTACAATGCAGGCGGGGACCTGCCTTTCCGTGACGACAATGCCGCCACGGAAAGGCAGGCGCTTTTTGACATTGGGGGCCCGTAGCAGGCCCCCAGGGATTCTGGGGGTGCACATGGGGGGTACCTATGGTACCCCCCTGCAGTTCCATGCACAACATGGCAGGCACCGCGCGGTGCCTGCCATGTTGTGCATGGAAGTGCACGACATGCCTTCTTGGCATTGCGGCGGGCGGTGCTGAGAGTACCGCTCGCCGCAATGTCAGGAACGCAGGATGCGCCCGTCAGTGTGGCTGGCGCATCCTAATTTCACCTACGGGATCCCCGCACCAATGGCGGGCGGTCCCATTCCACAACCCGCCCGCCATCCTAATGACCCTATGTGTCATGTAGGGATGTGAGTAGAAGGGTCATGAGTGAATTAAAAAATACCTGGCTCTGTGGACTAAAAAACTTTAATATTCCTTTGAGCTGGTATTGTTAAAAGTGGGCAATAGGTTGGAGGTATATTGCCTCAAAGAGCAGTCCCTCCTATGTCTGTCAACATGTTTCGAAGCCCTCCCCTGGCTTCTTCTTCAGGACCAAAAGGATCCCTTCTACACTCACTGTATAATACAAAGTGATGTCAATAAGGTATCTGAAAAAAGTATCTCAAATAAGGTGTGTATATACATGTAGTTACTACTAAGTGGTGAGCATGCCAAATAACCATGCACAGTATACATGCACAGTATCCAATTCCCAATAGGTATACTACTTTGAAAGCTGGAAGAAAAACACAGTATTAGAAAGCAAGATATATCCATCATCCACCGTGATAGGTGGTGACCTGTAAGGAAGGGGATATATTGTGATATATTTTCTTTATCCTTAGTAGTGATGCTAATGCTGGTGCTGTGTCCTGCTGCTAAAAAAGTGACAATACAAAGACAAACATACACTGAACATAAAACACACACTCTATGTCAAAAGACCAGAAAGAAAAAGTCAAAAGATGATTAATGCGGCCTTAGAACATAATTGCATCATTTAAATAAGTTTTGTGCCATGGGAGATAAACAAAATTGGTAATGAGGTTATGTACGTACTTATTCTCTAAGGAGATATTACCCCATGAGCCTTAAAACCGGTGGGAAGGGTGCCTAAAGTCACACACTGCAAGAGAAGGATAAAACCGATTGTTAAGAAATTCTCCCGATGTTTGTCTGGTCATCATTTATCCTTCAGGTGTTACTCGGCTATGCCGTACTTACTACTCCAAGGACACTGCCTCGCCTTGATCTCGCCTCCTCGCGGCTCCATTGAAGGGGAGGGTCCTTAAGTAGTACAGTTATTTGACAGGATTGCTGCCAAATTGGTATTCAGCTAGGAGGCAGTGCTGAACTGCTAAAAGTCCCCCGGAAGTAGTTAGTACGAAATACTTCCTGTCACATGTTGTAGCCTGTGTAGTGAGCTGCTTGCAGGGAAATAAGCACAAGGACTCTCGGGTGTAGAGGGAAACTGTGCACTTTATTACCACCAATAAAGTAGCGATATACTCGGGAGAGCGCCGGAGGCCGACTTACTCGTGCACGGCTCGGCACATACTGATCACCAAAATGGCCGCCTCGCGCCTACGTCATCACGCGCAGCGTGACAACTATAGCGCAACTCTACATATCTCCCCTTTTTTATACAAACGCAAACAACAATTGTAGTTTACTTGCGTGCACTGTCGCTTCCGTCTCCCATCTCAAAGTCTCTAAACTTTGCAGGTCTCACCACCGTTCTTCCAGTCCGAGTACGTCTCACCGGGGTGCTCGTGGTAGGAACAACCTTCTCTCGGGAAGTTCTCATCTCTCCTCCTTCGGTGTTTGGAAGAACTCCCTTGTCGGGGGATCCTCCCAGGCCACCCCAGGGATCAGAGATGTTCATTTCTTCGTCATACTGTACATCTGCCTCTCCCCCTCTTTCCCTTGAGCCGCTTGTGTTGTTGTCCTCCGGTATAGTCTCCGTTCCTTGGGTCCCGGACGGTGTCATTTGTTCCCTTTCCCTTCCGTTCCATTGCATGATTTTATTGCATTTGGACATTCGGTCCTGTGACCACACCTTTCCGTCGCTGAGTAGGGCTGACCGATTATACACTTCTTCCACCTGCATCGGTGCACTGAATTTGCTGTCCCCTTTCCTTCGTAATTGGGCCAATTTGACCCAAACCCATTCTCCCTTCTCCAGCTCCGTCTTCTTGACCTTGTTCCTTTGGTTGTAGTGCTCCGCATATATCTTCTGAGCTTTCTCCAGGTTTTGGCGTACCACTGCTGGAGACCACTTGCTCGTGATGGTGCGCTCCTTTCAGGCCACATTATCTTTCGTGAAAGGGTCTCTACCCCGTAGGATCTGAAAGGGGCTGTACCCAGTGCTGGTAGGTGTGATCCTGTACGCCCACAACATGTTCTTCAGTTCCTTTTCCCAGTCTTTACCACTCGCAATCGCTGCCTGTACGGACCCCATAATGACTCGGTTGAATCTTTCGGCTTGACCATTCCCTGCCGGATGGTATATGGAGGTGTGTTTAATCCTGATACCATTCCTTGCCATGTAGGTGTTCCACTTGTCAGACACAAATTGCGGCCCATTGTCACTTAAGAGGGAACGTGGGATACCTTCTCTAAGGAATACGGCTGTTAGGAACTTTAGTATGTTCTCAGTGTCCATATCTTCTTGTATGTCCACTTCCGGCCACTTGGAGTACTTATCCACCAGTACCAACACGTATTTGGGGGGCCCTTGATTGTCCAGTATCAGGCCCAGGATGTCTATGGCTAGGTCTTCCCAAGGGTTCACAGGGTTGTCAAACTTCCCTAGGGGTGGACGCATCAGACTCATGGATTTATCCGCTCTTTGGCATTGGCTGCACTCCCGCATGTGCCTCTCTATCTGGGTGTCCATCGCCGGCCACCAGTACATCTGTTTTGCTCTTGTTTTCGTTTTTACGATTCCCAGGTGGCCCTCGTGAATGAGAGTCATAAGATGTGGTATCAGCTTGCTTGGGGGAACCACTTTCTCTCCGCTTCTCAAGAAGGTGCCTCGGTCACAAACCGATAGCTCCTCTCTAACTTCGTAGAATTTCCGGATTGTTGCCCCCAGGCGCTTCTTTTCTGGCCATCCCCTCGTGATGTATTGCTTTACCGCTTCTATGTCTGTGTCTGTCTGGTATGCGTCCCTCCACTCCTGCTCGCTTATCACTTGTTCGTGATCCCCCATGAACGCTACCTTACATTCTTCTTCTTCCCACATCCCAGGAGCTTCCTCCATAGCCGATGCTCGGCTAAGGTAATCAGCGACCTTGTTCTTGTTTCCTGGGATGTGCTCCACGTCATATCTGTAATCTAACAGTTTTAGGGTCATCTTTGCAATGCGGGGCATTGCTGTGGCATGTCCTGCCGATGTGAGTACCTTGACCAAGGGCTTGTGGTCTGACCTCAGTCTGAACCTCGTTCCCCATAAAAACTGACGGAACTTGTCCATAGCCCATACAACAGCCAGCATTTCTTTCTCTATGACGCTGTACTTCTGCTCTGCGGGAGACAGTGCTCGGGATGCGAAGCTTAGGGTAGATAGTCCTCTGCCTTCCGATTCTTGCATTAGGACAGCTCCCAGGCCTCGCTCACTGGCATCTGTCGTCAGGACTGACCTGGCTCGTGGGTCATATCCGTTCAGTGGGACGGCCTTGCTGATGTCCATCTTAATCTTCTGAAACTCCTCTTCTGTTTCCGCAGTCCACTCACATTTGGTCTTTTTCCGTATGAGTTGCCGTAAGTGGTGTGTCTTTGTGGCAAAGTGGGGAACGGATTTGCTATAGAACTCGGCCATGCCCAGGAATGACCTTACATCTTCCTTGGACTTGGGAGGTGGGGCATTGCATATCGCCTCGACGTTGGACTGTTTGGGGAAGATCCCCCGGTCACTGATCACATGCCCTAAGTACGTGACTGACTTCATCCCGAACCGGCATTTCTCCCATTCTGCTGTGAGTCTGTTGCGTTCCAGCACCTGTAGGACTGTACACAGCTTAGTGTCATGGTCTGCCTTGTCCCTGCCCATTATCAGAATGTCGTCTTGAAAGTATTGCACCCCTTCTACTTCGCGAAATAGTCTGTGCATTAACTTCTGGAACACAGCTGCAGCCGAGGCCAGTCCGAACGGCATTCTGCAGTACTGGTAGCACCCAAAGGGGGTTATGAAGGATGTCAGCCTCCTGCTTGTGGGGTGTAGGGCGATCTGGTGGTAGGCGGACGTGAGATCTATTGTCGAGAACCACTTCACTCCCTTGGTCTTGGCTAGCATTTCATCTATCCTTGGCAGAGGGAACTTTTCCACTATGATATTCTTGTTCAGCTCCCTTAAATCCACACATAAACGAACTTTTCCGTTGGGTTTCATGGCGACCACCAATGGAGCCAACCACTCGGCACTTGTTATCGGCTCAATGATGCCGTTTCCTTCCAGGCTATGAAGTTCTTGTTGCACCTGTTCTCTGATGGCTAGCGGTATGTTCCTCACTTTGTGACACACTGGTCGGGCATCCTGTTTGAGATCAATCTTGTGCGTGAATTTTGTTAGTCTTCCTACTTTGCCTCCGAACACAGTGGGAAACTCAGTCTTAAGCTTCTCTGTTTCCGGTCGCTGGGCGTCACTGGTCATTAGGACTTGAATGATCCCACTAGGATTCAGCTGTATTCCTAGATCGCCTTGGTCTACCCATCCTAGGACCGATGGACCTTTTTCCGCTACATATAACTTGCAGCTGGCGTGTCGTTCCTTGAATACAAACTTCAGGCGTCTGAATCCTACCATCGGGATGGGTTCTCCTGTAAAGGTGACTGGTCGGATGTCTGGGGGCTTCAGCTGGTCCCCAATGTGGTTCTTGAACTGTTCTTCCCACACGCAGCGTTGCATGATGGTGTAGGGGAAACCTGAGTCCGCCACCATCCGTATTGGTACTCCCCCAATCACTAGGTCGCATTGTGGTTTCTTTGACCGGTTGCAATTTATTCCCATCACGTGTTCGTCTACACATAGTACGCTGTCATCATCATCATCATCATCCTCATTCTCTATGTCTTCCACCTCCTCTTGTGCGATATATTTGACGGCCGTTTTCCCTTGCTTGCGGCGACATACTTTCTGGTAGTGCCCTGTTAGTCCGCAAAACATGCATTTGGCTTTGAAGGCTAGACATCGCTTGTCATGGGCTGGGTGCGACCAACTGCCGCACCTGTAGCACATGTCCTTGCTGTCCTTGCCTGGTTTCTTCGCCGGAGACTGTCTGGGCGTCCACCTGGTCTGTGTCCTCGATTCCCCTGACGCTCCTTTGCCTCTCTCCGACGGTTCAGCTTCTGTGACTTTATCCACCGTCAGTCTCGGGTTAGCCTCCTTCTTTGCTGCTTCTGCGCATCTCTTCGATAACTCCGCCTTTTTTACCATGGCTATCACCTCCTTTAAAGTCACGTCGCCGTTGACCCACAACTTGTCCTATATCGCTGAGTTGGTGGTGTGCATGACTATTTGGTCTTTGATGAACTCATCATGCAACGCGCCATATTTACACGTAATGGCTAATTTCCTCAAGGCCGCTACGTATTCGTCAATGGACTCTCCATTTACTTGCTTCCTCTGTTGGAAGTTATACCTATCGGTGGACGTACATACGGCCGGCCTGTAGTGTTTGTTTAAGTCGTCGATTGCGTGTTGGAACACGTCGTCGTCCACCGCTTGCCTCGGCATGGGCACGATGTTCTGGAACACTCTTATTCATTCCGGTCCCAGGTTGTGCAGCAAAATTCCTCTTTTCCTTTTGCCGGGGAATGCTTCTCCTGCCTCGTCTTCTAGGGCTTCTACGTAATTCATAAAGTATTCCCTCCAGTCCTCCCATTTCATCGCCGGTTCTCCCGGTTGGTGTCGTGAGCGAAGATGGTTGGGTGCACATTTCTGCTCTCCCTTCCGGTGACTTGCCTTCACCCCTAGGGCTGCCTGGCGCGCTCTGTCTCTGCGGGCGTGGGGGGCTTTGGTGTGCCGTCGCTCCGCCGCCACTGCTTCGTTCAGCCTGCTCCGCCAGGATCTTCCTCTTCCATAACTTGTTTTCCTTGTGCCTCGGTTCGCTGTGTCCTGAGCGCCTACGCACTCTTGACCACGTGTGTGTAACTGGTGCCGCGTTCTGTAGTGGCTTGGGAGGTTCACACTCCACCTCGCTGCCCTGCTTGCTACTTGGGTTCCTCTCCCAGGCTGTACCTGCACCTGTGTGGCCTTCCCTGATGTGCCCCGTGGCTTGGTCCTCGCTCGTGGCCCTGGATGTGCCCTGTGCCACCCGACTTGTGTCCCCTTCAGGGTGTTTCTCGAGTTCCAGGCGTCTCCGCTGCCCCGCTCTCCCTCCTGAGTACCTGTGGTTAGTCTTTGCGCTGTTTCCTGGATCCTGGCTCTGTGTGCTGTGTTCCGAATACCAGCAGTCTTCCCCGGTTTTTTTCTTTATTTTCGGATCCCACTCCTCGTCGCCATTTGTAGTGAGCTGCTTGCAGGGAAATAAGCACACGGACTCTCAGGTGTAGAGGGAAACTGTGCACTTTATTACCACCAATAAAGTAGCGATATACTCGGGAGAGCGCCGGAGGCCGACTTACTCGTGCTCGGCACATACTGATCCCCAAAATGGCCGCCTCGCGTCTACGTCATCACGCGCAGCGTGACAACTAGAGCCCAACTCTACAGCCTAGTCGCGGGACTGAGAAATGCGTGTATCCTGTCTGACTGGCACGCGGGAGACTAGACCGCTAACCACGAAGGTGGAAGGGAGGAAAGCCTACTCCCTGAGTTCCACCAAGAACACAGTGGAAAAAGGTACCGCTCTCCGTGAGAAGGCTAAGGGGGTGCGTGTGACGTATAGTTAGTATGTTCTTCGAAAATAATTTATTTTTTAGAGAAAGAGGAATCCCCCACACCTATTAGGAGGGGTCACGATTGAAGGCGTTCAAGAGACAATTCGAGTAATATAAAGCAACCTCTGTCCTTGAAAGTTGACGTGTCCACCACAAAAGGTTGTTGCAGTATATCATGAGTTAACTATTTTGAAGGACCGAAATGGGGGGGGAGAGAGAGAGAAAAGGAAGGGAAAAGAAGGACCACAATATTTTTTCTTCCCGGTGAACGTCACATGATAGGTGTTCATGCAACAAAAGACCGTGTAGGTCCAGACCTCATGTGGTCTCCTCAATAATCACCGTATTCAGATTGAAGGGCAGATGGTTATTATGTAAAAAGCCCATAACGTCAAAATTGTCTGTACAGGTCAACACGCAATAGGCAGCATTTTGGCCCCATAAATCAGGGAGATTGAGGTTAATCTTACAGACAAGGGTTTTTAGACACTGAAGGGGTTCAGGTCGATTGGCCCCAGGGGATGTCATCGTTGAGACCTTCGATGTGTGCCCAGCAGAACACCCACCGTTGTTCTTTCTCGAAAGACCGCTCTCGCCATTCAAGTGTTCAATGGCGGCCCATTGCAAATCCTCCACGGTGTGTTGGGTGGTTAGACAGTGGGTTGCCATCTTGGTTGTGCTCTTCTTGCAGCGAAAGTTGCTCCTAGGTTCCCCAATGCGAATCTTGACTGGTCTCGTGGTCATGCCTATGTATTCCAGACCGCATGGGCAAGTGACCATATACACTACATTTTTGCTATTGCAATTAGTGAACCTCCTCTGTTCCCATACGGTGCCATTCCTGAATGTTATGTGCCTGCTCTTCCTTGTGATGTGGCACGGTCTCTCTTCTTGTTCACAGGGTACTTTGTCCTCCAGTAGGTCATCCCTGTTATTGTTCCGTGCCCTTTTTATAGCTTTGTTGACGATTCCAGTTGGGTAATTGGGTTTCTTTAATTTGGTTTGTAGGTCTGAGATTTGCATTTTTAAATCCTTCAGCTTCATACAGTTCCTTCGAAGACGGAGGAATTGCCCGTAAGGGAGATTGTCCCGGAGGTGGCGGAAACTATTATACAGCAGTAAACAGTTCTTGGCTGTGACCTTGAAATGGGTAGTGGTTTTCAGAGTACCTTCATCTGGGTATATATTGAGATCCAGAAAAAAACAGGTGCCCCGAGAGGTTGTGTTCGTGAACTTCAGGGAAGCATTCTGTTGATTGAGCCAGATCATGAAGGCTTCAGTAGATTCAACGTCCCCTCCCCATATCGGCAGAACATCATCAATGTACCGTTTTCAAGTTTTTATGTTGGAGAAGAAAGGGTTGCTGGGGTGTAGGATTTTCCTTGTCTCCAGACGGTGCACGTAGAGACCAGCTATGCTGGGAGCAAAGGTGCTCCCCATACTGGACCCGTGCTTCTGTAAGTAGAATGTGTCCTCATGAGGAGCCAATGACACACACTCCATAACCACACTGCGTGGTGTTTGATATTGCCATGCTGTGGTAAAAAGGATTTCCTCAATTATGGTCAATGTCTCCTCATGAGGAAGACTCGTATAGAGACTCTCCACATTGAGTCCGATGAGAAGATGTTTATCAGGGTCAAAATTCATGCCGTGAAGTAGTTGTAGAACTGCTTTAGTGTCTTTCAAGTAGGTCCCGGTTGCCTGGACCAAGGGGCGGAGGAAGGAGTCTGCGAACTTCGATAGAGGTTCCAGAATGGAATCTATGCCCGAAACAATAGGGCGGCCTGGTAGTTGTCCAAGATTCTTGTGAATCTTGGGAATAGTGTAGAAATGCGAGGTTCTCTGGGACTTCTTGATGAGAAACTCAGCTTCCTTTTTAGAGACCCAATCAAACCCTGGTATTGTATTGTAATTGCATGTATGTAGCACTTACTACCCCTGATGAGGCATTAAAGTGCTAGATTAGGTATTGTTGAGTTGCAGGGCTATGCCTGTGAAACGAGGAGAGATTGCGGTATTTGACCAGAGATGTGGATAGTTTGGAGAAGTAGATAAATAGAGGTTAACACAAACATGCAGTGCTTTAGAGAAGGTCACGGACAGAGAGGAGAGGAGAGGAGAGGAGAGGATGCAATGGATGGAGTGGACTCAGGACCATTTGAGAGGAGAAAGGAGCGGTTACAATGATAAGTCTTAAGAAGAGCCAGTACAGGTGCTTTGAAGTGACTGACCTGGGCACTAGAGCGCCAATGAGGTGCCTTGAAGTGACTGACCTGGGCACTAGAGAGCCAGCGCAAGTGCCGTGAAGTGACTGACCTGGGCACGAGATAGCCAATGAGGTGCCTTGAAGTGACAGACCTGGGCACTAGAGAGCCAGCGCAAGTGCCATGAAGTGACTGACCTGGGCACGAGATAGCCAATGAGGTGCCTTGAAGTGACAGACCTGGGCACTAGAGAGCCAGCGCAAGTGCCGTGAAGTGACTGACCTGGGCACGAGATAGCCAATGAGGTGCCTTGAAGTGACAGACCTGGGCACTAGAGAGCCAGCGCAAGTGCTGTGAAGTGACTGACCTGGGCACTAGAGAGGCAGTGCAGGTGCCTTGAAGTAGATGACCTGTGCGCTAGAGAGCCAGTGCAGGTGCTGTGAAGTGACCGACCTGGGCACTAGAGAGCCATAGAGGTGCCTTGAAGTGGATGAGCTGGGCACTAGAGAGCTAGTGCGGTGCCTTGAAGTGGATGAGCTGGGCACTAGAGAGCCAATGAGGTGCTGTTAAATGACTAACCTGGACACTGGAGAGCCAGTGAGGTACGTTGAAGTGACTGACCTGGGCACTAGAGAGCCAGTGATGTGCATTGAAGGGACTGACCTCGGCGCTAGAGAGCCAATGAGGTGCCTTGTGTGACTGGTATGGGCACTAGAGAGTCAGTGCAGGTGCCTTGAAGTGACTGACCTGGGCACTAGAGAGCCAGTGAGGTGCCTTGAAGTGACTGACCTGGGCACTAGTGTACCAGTGCAGGTGCCATGAAGTGACCAAACCGGGCGCTAGAGAGCCAGTGAGGTGCCTTGAAGTGACAGACGTGGGCACTAGAGAGCCAGTCAGGTGCCTTGAAATGACTGACTTTGGCACTAGGGAGCCAGTGCAGGTGCCTTGATGTGACTGTCCTGGGCACTAGAGCGCCAGTGCAGGTGCCATGAAGTGACTGACCTTGGCACTAGACAGCCAGCACAAGTGCTGTGAAGTGACCGACCTGGGCACTAGAGAGCCAGTGCAGGTGCTTTGAAGTGACTGACCTGAGCACTAGAGCGCCAGTGCGGTGCCTTGAAGTGACTGACCTGGGCACTAGAGCGCCAGTGAGGTGCCTTGAAGTGACTGACCTGGGAACTATGGAGCCAGTGCGGTACCTTGAAGTGACTGACCTGGCCACTAGAGCGCCAACACAGGTGCCGTAAGTGACTGACCTGGGCACTAGAGCGCCAGTGCAGGTGCCTTGGAGTGACAGACCTGGGCACTAGGGGGCCAGGGCAGGTGCCTTGGAGTGACAGACCTGGGCACTAGAGAGCCAGCGCAGGTGCCTTGAAGTGACTGACCTGGGCACTAGAGTGCCAGTGCAGGTGCCGTGAAGTGACCGATCTGGGCACAAGAGCGCCAGCGCAGGTGCCTTGAAGTGACCGATCTGGGCACAAGAGCGCCAGCGCAGGTGCCTTGAAGTGACTGATCTGGGCACTAGAGCGCCAGCGCAGGTGCCTTGAAGTGACTGATATGGGCACCAGAGAGCCAGTGCGGTGCCTTGAAGTGACTGACTTGGGCACTCGAGAGCCAGTGAGGTGCCTTGAAGTGGATGAGCTAGGCACTAGAGAGCCAGTGCAGGTGCCTTGAAGTAACTGACTTGGGCACTAGAGAGCCACTGAGGTGCCTTGAAGTGACTGACCTGGGCACTAGAGCGCCAGTGCTGGTGCCTTGTAGTGACAGACCTAGGCACTAGAGAGCCAGTGAGGTGCCTTGAAGTGACTGACCAGGGCACTAGAGCGCCAGTGAGGTGCCTTGAAGTGGATGAGCTAGGCACTAGAGAGCCAGTGCAGATGCCTTGAAGTGACTGACTTGGGCACTAGAGCGCCAGTGCAGGTGCTGTGAAGTGACTGACTAGAGCGCCAGCGCAGGTGCCTTGAAGTGACTGATCTGGGCACCAGAGAGCCAGTGCGGTGCCTTGAAGTGACTGACTTGGGCACTAGAGAGCCAGTGAGGTGCCTTGAAGTGACTGACCTGGGCACTAGAGAGCCAGTGCAGATGCCTTGAAGTGACTGACACGGGCACTAGAGCGCCAGCGCAGGTGCCTTGAAGTGACTGACACGGGCACTAGAGCGCCAGCGCAGGTGCCTTGAAGTGACTGACACGGGCACTAGAGCGCCAGCGCAGGTGCCTTGAAGTGACTGATCTGGGCACTAGAGAGCCAGTGCAGATGCCTTGAAGTGATTGACCTTGGCACTAGACAGCCAGTGCAGGTGTGTTGAAGTGACAGACCTGGGCACTAGAGAGCAGGCGCAGGAAGTGACAGAGGAGTCTGGGTGCCTTTGAGCATTAGTGGGATCTGCAGGGGCACCTTGGAGTGTGGAAGCTGCGGGGGCACCTTGGAGCGTGGAAGCTTCGGGGGCACCTTGGAGCGTGGAAGCTGCAGGGGCACCTTGGAGTGTGGAAGCTGCGGGGGCACCTTGGAGTGTGGAAGCTGCAGGGGCACCTTGGAGTGTGGAAGCTGCAGGGGCACCTTGGAGTGTGGAAGCTGCAGGGGCACCTTGGAGCGTGGAAGCTTCGGGGGCACCTTGGAGCGTGGAAGCTTCGGGGGCACCTTGGAGTGTGGAAGCTTCGGGGGCACCTTGGAGCGTGGAAGCTTCGGGGGCACCTTGGAGCGTGGAAGTTCAATCTCCACATCTTGCCTCCTAAGAACATGATGTTTCCATTCTTTAGGTCTCACAGTGCATGCGCTGTCTCTTCGAGACATTTTGTTTACTGGTAGTTGGCTTGGAGCCCTCCCATTACTTACCATTGGTTGACTTCAAAGTCTCTCTCAATTGCTTGCTTCTTGCTGGTCAGTTCCGCGGTTGACAGTTTCCACTTCTTCCATGTGACCCTCACCTATGACATGGCCCAAGCACTTGTGTCCTTACACTGCTCGCACTTGTGGGACCTACTTTTTTCTTTTTGTTGAGCCACTCACAGAGTGCATCTTTACTAGCTAGCTCTGTGTTTTACTTCTTGACTTTGTCTCTCCCAAGTACTCGCTATTTGTAAACAGGCCTTTAAATCTCATTCTTATCTGGACTCATTTGCTGAGCATTCAAGGACAGAGGTCAAATGTCAGGCTTTGCATTCTGAGGGAACTTGGTGTTTACTTTTCTTACGCTGACTTCAAAGTGAGAGAATTTATGTGACAATCCATCCTGCTGAGTACCTTCATCAGAGGACAGGCTGTAGGATGTTATCTTTTCTAGCACACAACAAAAATGAACTGTGCTGATATTTCAGAATACATAAAAATGAGAACAGTAGAAATTAAGCATTTTTTTTGTAATTCTGAAATGTGGTGGGAACAAATATTTTTATACGATCAAAACAAATTAATACCCCTGGTGATGACACATTCACATGTGTGCGCAGTAAAACTGCATGTGCAGATGTAATGGCCATTTTCAATTGGAAGTGTGTTGTCTGTAACGGTAGTGCGCTATCACAACATGCGCACTCCACACTACGCCACTCCACTTTACACTACTCTTCACTACAACACTCAAATCCACTCTATGCCCTTCCACTCCAGGCCGTGCCGCTCCACTGCAATCTACTCCATCTCGCTCCAATCCACCCCACTCTTTGTTGAGGAAAAATACTTCTCCACTCCCCTTATTTATTTCACGTTTGCAATTTGATAGCGCGCGGACACGGCCCGAAGGCATCTGAGCGCCTTACACAAGCAGGAGATGAGGGTTACAGCGGGTTACATTAATAGTAATCAAACACAGATGGTTACTTTGGTGGGTGTGTACACGGGTAACCACAAGAACAGTTACAGCAATTGGACAGAGGAAATACTCAGTTAAAGCATCGATTAAGATGGTGGGGTCAATCTACCCCACTCTACACCACTACAAACTACCCCACTCCAGTCTACCTGATTCTAACCCAATACACCCCAGTACAATCTACCCCACTCTTACCCATTCAACTCTAAACCAATCTATCCCACTTCATGCTACCCCAATCTACCCCATTCCACGCTACTCCATAACAATCTACCCCACTCCATGCTATTCTAAACCAATCTAACCCACTCCACGCTACCCCAACCTACCCCACTCCACGCTACCCCAATCTACTCTAAACCAATCCGCCCCACTCCACGCTACTCTATCCCAATCTACTCCACTCCATGCTGCCCCAATCTACCCCACTCCATGCTATTCTAAACCAATCCGCCCCACTCCACGCTACTCTATCCCAATCTACTCCACTCTATCCCAATCTACTCCACTCCATGCTGCCCCAATCTACCCCACTCCATGCTATTCTAAACCAATCTAACCCCCTCCACGCTACCCCAATCTAATCTAAACCAATCCACCCCACTCCATACTGCCCCACTCCATGCTACTCTATACCAATCTACTCCACTCCATGCTACCCCAATCTACCCCACTCCATGCTACTCTAAACCAATCTACCCCACTCCATGCTGGGCCAATATACCCCACTGTACACCATTCCACTCTATACCAATCTACCCCACTCCATGCTGCCCCAATCTACCCCCCTCCATGCTACTCTAAACCAATCTACCCCACTCCATGCTGCCCCAATCTAGCCCACTCAATGCTATTCTAAACCAATCTAACCCACTCCACGCTACCCCAACCTACCCCACTCCATGCTGCCCCAATCTACCTCACTCCATGCTGCCCCAATCTACCCCACTCCATGCTACCCCAATCTACCTCCATCAATGCTGCCCCAATCTACCCCCATCAATGCTGCCCCAATCTACCCCCATCAATGCTGCCCCAATCTACCCCACTCCAAGCTACTCTAAACCAACTTACCCCACTCCATGCTGCCCCAATCTACCCCACTGTACTCTAAACCAACCTACCATATGCCACGCTGCCACACTCTACCACACCCCAAGCTACCCCAATCTACCCCACTCTAAACCAACCTACCCCACTCCATGCTACCCCAATCTACTCTAAACCAATCCACCCCACTCCATACTACCCCACTCCATACTGCCCCACTCCACTCTATCCCAATCTACTCCACTCCATGCTGCCCCAATCTACCCCACTCCATGCTACTCTAAACCAATCTACCCCACTCCATGCTGGGCCAATGTACCCCACTGTACACCATTCCACTCTAAACCAATCTACCCTACTGTACTCTAAACCAACCGACCATACGCCACCCTGCACCACTCTACCCCACTCCACGCTACCCCAATCTACCCCACACCACTTCACTAGCGTTTAACCATGCTGAACAGCAGCCACACTGGTGGACAACATGGAAAAAAACACATTGCCAAAGACAATAGCTCTCGCATAGGCGAGACCTATTGGCTTTGCCAATGCTTGTTTAAACAAGCATCAGAACACAAGAGCCGCAGCCTTGTCTTCATTCATGGGAGGTAAAAGGAAGCTGTGTGTGATGGTCGCCTTGAGCCTGGGGGGCAGGCTTGCCACATACACTGAGGGATCTCTCCCCCTCCCTCCCCCCCACTGGCGGGGGAGGGGTCAGATGATGGCTGTCATAGGATAGACCCCCACCTCCCCGGAGTCAGAAGGACCCACCACCCCACGTCCTCGGAGCTGGAGAAGCCTCCCAAAAGCTGCCAAAGGGCTGTTTCTAGGAGCTGTACAGTGAAGAGACGCTTTCATCAGAGGGACAAAGAGCCCTGGTGACACAATCAACAACCCGACAAAGAGCCCTGGTGACACAATCAACAACCCCGACAAAGGGCCCTGATGGCACAATCAACAACCCCGACAAAGGGCCCTGATGGCACAATCAACAACCCCGACAAAGGGCCCTGATGGCACAATCAACAACCCCGACAAAGGGCCCTGATGGCACAATCAACAACCCGACAAAGGCGGAAGAGACGCCGCCTCTTCTCAAGCTAATGCGGTGCGGTGGTTGTGCTGTGGTCGTGCGGTGGTTCTGCTGTGGTTGTGCGGTTGTTCTGCTGTCACCGCAAATCTAGCGCCACCTTTGTTGGAACAACCGGCGAAGGAGAGAGGAGCTTTGTTTATAAAAAACAGGAAATGTTGTTTACTGGGTGTGAAGAATAACGGGAATAGCACTATACTGATTATAAAATGTAATGTCGTGATCAGTGCGCAGTTACTCAACTGATTTCTGAGGACTGAGGCCGGCCACAGGCACTGCCGGCCGGGGCCTCCTGGTCTGTCGGCGCCAGAAGGGACACAACCCGGTGCCATCCGCCCTGAGGGGCTGTGTCCGCTTAAGGGGGGGGGGGGCGACTTATACAGCGCTACAGGGCCCAGCAAGTGTCACAGGGCGGGAGGGCAGTTATACAGCGCTATAGGGCCCATCAAGTGTCACAGGGCGGGAGAGGGCAGTTATACAGCGCTACACGGCCCAGCAAGCGTCACAGGGCGGGAGATCAGTTATACAGCGCTATAGGGTCCATCAAGTGTCACAGGGCGGGAGAGGGCAGTTTTTCAGCACTACAAGGCCCAGCAAGCGTCACAGGGCGGGAGGGCAGTTATGCAGCGCTACAAGGCCCAGCAGGCTTCACAGGGTAATTCCTTGCAGCCTGTTGACCAGGGGAGGGGGAGTGCACTTCCAGAGATGGCAGCGCATAGACATCATGGGAATCCAGACCCCCCCCCCCCCCCCGGCCACCAGTGGGGGAAACAGACTCCCCCTGTGCCAGCGATGGTCGGACGAGAGGACCCAGCTCTATGGGAGGTGGTTGGGTGGAAGGCCGGAGCCTCCTGGGGGCAGCTGTGCCAGCGATTGTCGCACCACAAGACCCAGCTCCGGTGGCGGTGTGGAAAGCACGGGCCTCCGACTCCAGCTCTGGCAGTGCTTGGCTAACACGCGCTTTAGGGGTCGGATGTGGTGGAGGAGAGGCTAACAAGCCCCTAGCCCCACCTGCGGCAGCAATGGCCACACAACAAGGCTGCAGGGGGTGGGGGCTGAAGAGGGCAGAACTTTTCTACTCCGAGGATCACCCGTAGTTTCAAAATATTGGCATTTATGATACAGACAAGCAGACAAAGAGCACCTGTGGGCTTCAAGAAGCCATAAGAGAGGTCTCAAGTGTGCCTGACTCACTGGGCCCCTCCAGGAATCAAGCCCCACGCGCCGCCGAAAGCAGGAGGGAGACAGGAGCCATCTTGTCTCCAGGGGCCCGGGCCTAGTGCCTGTCATGGCGCCTGCTAACTGGACTTGTTTCCTTCTTCCTGTGGTGCCTGGGCATGCCCCGACAGCCTCTGCACTGGGTTCTGCGTCGGTGGTTGGAGGCAAGGCCCCATTAACTACCAACCTACATGCAAAGCGCGACAGACAAAGGGCTCAACAAATGCCTCGCTCCCCGCGACAAGCCGGGGAACAAGCGGTACAGGGCTGGGGTCAGCAGGGAAGGGGGCCCACCCCACCAGAGAATCCATTTACCTACCTCAGAGCCCTTTCAGGGGCGCGGGGGCGGGACGCGGCTACAAGGCGCACACAATGGCCAATGATGGCTGGGCGGATCGCGACAGGGCGAGACGTGACAGCGCCCCGCCTGCCATGGGCCTTCTTTGTGTCAGGCCCACAATGGGGCACAAAGTGAGCAGCCCCGAAGACAGGCCGCCCCTTTGGAGATGCTAATGCCTTTGTGGCCGTGTTAGCTCAGCCAGCCCAAAGATGTTGGTTTTCACGTGAACCAGACCTGGCCCATTGGGCAGGAGGCCGCTGGGGCCACAACAAAGGCCCGGCCGGGGACGCACTGTATCATTCCGGGACAACATTCGGGGCACAAAGACGGACAGCGCAGCATCCTGTCCGCATGGGTACCCAGACCCTGGGGGGGGGGGGAGGGGGATTGATGGAAACATGCTGCTGTCCAGCGGGCCGAGCCTTGGACACGCTGCGTTTGTGAAATGTTAAATGGAATGAAATAGGCAACCGGGGGGAGAGCAATGTGAGGTGCGAGACAGGGGCCCCAGCCTCTGTTTGATGCTGAGCTAGGACCCCAGGCCTCAACCTGTGAACAGGGACCCCTGCGTGATGCTGAGCTAGGAACCTAAACACAAACCACCGAGAAACCAAGCAGATAGCAGAGGTTCAGTGTTTTAGTAACTCTGGACCTGCACTGGAGGGCGAGCAACACCCCAGCAGAGGTTCAATGCTAGGTAACCCTGGGCCTGCACAG
Source organism: Triturus cristatus (assembly GCF_964204655.1). NCBI lineage: Eukaryota > Metazoa > Chordata > Amphibia > Caudata > Salamandridae > Triturus > Triturus cristatus. The sequence continues at coordinate 1,155,621,350 of NC_140594.1, forward strand.
GAGGGAGAGCAGCGCCCCTGGAGAGGGTCAGTGCTTGGTAACTCTGGGCCTGCACAGGAGGGAGAGCAGCACCCCTGGAGAGGGTCAGTGCTTGGTTACTCTGGGCCTGCACAGGAGGGCGAGCAACACCCCAGCAGAGGTTCAATGCTCGGTTACTCTGGGCCTGCACAGGAGGGAGAGCAGCACCCCTGGAGAGGGTCAGTGTTTGGTAACTCTGGGCTTTCTCAGGAGGGTGAGCAGCACCCCTGGAGAGGGTCAGTGTTTGGTAACTCTGGGCTTTCTCAGGAGGGCGAGCAGCACCCCTGGAGAGGGTCAGTGTTTGGTAACTCTGGGCTTTCTCAGGAGGGCGAGCAGCACCCCTCGAGAGTGCAGTGCTTGGTAACTCTGGTCATGCACAGGAGGGAGAGCAGCACCCCTGAAGAGGGTCAGTGCTTGGTAACTCTGGGCCTGCACAGGAGGGCGAGCAGCGCCCCTGGAGAGGGTCAGTGCTTGGTAACTCTGGGCCTGCACAGGAGGGCGAGCAGCGCCCCTGGAGAGGGTCAGTGCTTGGTAACTCTGGGCCTTCTCAGGAGGGCGAGCAGCACCCCTGGAGAGTTCAGTGCTTGGTAACTCTGGGCATGCACAGGAGGGAGAGCAGCACCCAGCAGAGGTTCAGTGTTTTAGTAACTCTGGGCCCACACTGAAGAGTGACCAGCACCCCTGGAGAGGGTCAGTGCTTGGTAACTCTGGGCCAGCACAGGAGAGGGAGCAGCACCCCTGGAGATTTCAGTGCTTGGTAACTCTGGGCCCGCACAGGAGGGTGAGCAGCGCCCCTGGAGAGTTCAGAGCTTGGTAACTCTGGGCCTGCACAGGAAGGTGAGCAGCGACCCTGGAGAGGGTCAGTGCTTGGTAACTCTGGGCCCGCACAGGAGGGCGAGCAGCGCCCCTGGAGAGGGTCAGTGCTTGGTAACTCTGGGCCTTCTCAGGAGGGTTAGCAGCACCCCATGAGAGGGTCAGTGCTTGGTAACTCTGGGCCTGTACAGGAGGGAAAGCAGCACCCCTGGAGAGGGTCAGTGCTTGGTAACTCTGGGCCCGCACAGGAGGGAAAGCAGCACCCCTGGAGAGGGTCAGTGCTTGGTAACTCTGGGTCTGCACAGGAGGGAGAGCAGTGAAGTACCGGGTTTTTAGAATCCAGCGGTGCAGGGGAACACACCCTAGGACTTCGGATTCTTCCTGTTTCAGACCCACAGAAACACAGAGTCTTCTAGGTGAAATCAAAGATCGTATTTATTGGCTGCAGACCAATCACAGGTATCCGAGAAGTACAACACGATGTATGTTCTCAGGAGACTGCTCCCGAACCAAAAAACAGTCTTTTCTTATATACAGAATATTACGCTTCTGGGCAACACCGCCCCTATTTTACAAGTGGTCATTCACATATTTTCGTTTCAAAGGAACAGCAGAGCCATAATGACAATCCCACATTTCAGTTCATTAAGCATGCAGTCATTGTACCCAGCAAGGCTCAGAACCCTCATCAGATAACAGCGGACCCCAATAAAACGGGCACCTCCTGCTCGTAAAACAAGCCATAAAGTAGGAAACAGAGTCAGGTGTGAAAATAGCTTAGTCAGAGATCGCGTGCGAACAGGGGCTTTATGATGGGTTGAGCCCTGATGCTAATCTCATTAGGCCGCGAGAAAAGGAACTGGCCGGACAGGATTGACCTCGGGCAGCGGAGTCAGTTTGCACAGGTCAGAGAGAAGTCACAGAAGGTGTACGTGTCTTTCAGGCCTAGGCAGGGCCTTAGTGCGCAGCCTTTGTGAGGGCAACCACAAAATGTCTACTATTCTAAAATGGAACCCAAAGGGTTCAATATGTGGTATCGTATGCACGGTGAATTCATCAGTGAAACATGACGAAAACACTCATACATACTGCGTTACTCATTTGCGGTTCGCTGATACCAAAATTGGCATGGTGGGACCATGCCACCTACACGGTTCCGAATTTTACAGTACCACAGACCCTCCTTTTGCCCTTACATAGGCAAGAACTATACTAATCTGAGTCCAAGTCTATGTTCTTAAAGTCATGGAGATGTTGCTGTAGCATCATCCTATTGCTTAGCTCGTCCCTTGATACAGGTTTCCATACACATGATGTAACACAGAGGCTACACATTACAGGAGCACAATGTATACATAAACAGAACAGGAAAAGAATGGCTAAGATCATCCCAATGACTATTAGAATCTTCCATCCCCAAGCTGATATCAGTCCCCAGAACCACCCCATCATTGACCAATCTCCTTTATCCACGTGAATGGATTCGGAAATCTTATGTAGCTTGGAAATGGCCTGGTAGACTGTCGGAGCGTTATCTGGTATGAAACTACAACAGCTCGATTGGATAACCTTGCATACCCCACCACGGTCTGCAAGTATGACATCTAGAACCATACGGTTCTGCAACGTCATGAGGCGATCCGCTTGAAGCTCAGCTGTCAAGTTACCAAGGGCACCGGCCGTTACATTAACAGTGGATTCAACTACACGAGTCAGTTGTCTCAGGTTCCGACTATTGACCATTGGTCCCCAAAACGGCAGGAAACCCAGGAAAAAGTCTCCCGCTTCCTGACCGGCAGTATCTTCCTTACTAACAACGCCTCTCACAACTCTGGTCTTGTGATAATCAGAGGCAGCAGTAAATGTTGGCGGTAGCAAATTTGCAACATAACACGTGCCCGAGAAATCAGGGGGCAACCATGTATATGCTCGATCACTACAGACAAATTATGTACCCTTGGCAGCTAAAAACGCAGGGGAAAACTGTGATGGAAAAGTGTATGTTTCAGTACAGTTACTCTTCCCTAGTTGAGCTCTTGGATTTTGACCATTGCCTTGTAAACAAAGGCGACCCATGTGTGGTACAACCCAAATTGAAGATGAACTTTTGCGCTATTTTTCGCCCAAACTAATGCTATACCCAGTCACGTTCCATCCTACATAAGCTCGCAACTCATCCTTGGGAATAGATGTATATGCATCGATATATCTACTCATATCTGCAACTCCTCTCATCAAGGCTTTATTGTTCGAGTTAAGTCTAGTGGAACGCGGTGGTCGCTGGGAGTAGTTTTCAAGCGCAAAAAGAAACATGGTCTGGAATGCCCATGATGAACCATTATAGCTAAACGGCAGTACTAGATATGGGATACCCTTATTAATGGTGTGTGGCATCAAACCACACACCCAGCAATTCGTTGTGTTCATAACTAGTTGGTGCTGGTGCAGGAGTTGAATGAACAAATTGTTTGCAAATTCAGCACGCCTAGCTTGTTCATGTTCTGGCAAAGGGTGAAAAGAGTGCGGAAAAACAGTAGGAAGAGGTGTGGGCTGTAAAGTGGGTGCAAATGACACTTGGAAGGACAATAGTACACAACCTACAGAAAACATCATTATGCTAGATAACACAAACAGACATAATACTACAAAACATTTGCTATTCATTATTTTACATATTCTGCTCTTGATATTTGTGGGAGCCGGCCTCGTGGCGTGGTCCTGTTCCCCCTCGCTAAGCCGCACGAGGTCCCATGCACCTCGGGGCTCCTCCATTTTGGATTATACGTCACTCCACGTGACCACCTGCGTGACCCCGCTTCACCCGGCCTCTGTCCCAGCGAGGCCCGACATCGAGGCGCCAACCCCTGGCCCGGGGGATACCACGTGAACCCTTCCCACTCCCGGCGGAGGGCAGTATCGATGGGACCCCCAACCGTCCTTCCACACCTAGGTGCGATCGCCCCACAGCTCTCTGGGGCCTGGCGCCTCTCCTGCTGGGCGTCTGGCCGCTCCCTACCCGGCCTCTCCGCCCCCTCCGGGCGCAAGGGTCCGGACATCAAAGGGCTCCAGTCCTATATCTGGGGCGACCCGACAACAGTTGTATCCCGGAGTCAAGAGCCCTGCTGATCGGATCGCGGCTGACCCTACGGAAGAAGACTCATCCTGAACCCACACTCTGAGCCCTGCTGACGACGTCGCGGCTCCACCGTGCTTAAAGACCTTCACGAACCTTTGGGGCCCTGCTGACGCTGTCGCGGCCCGACCTTGTTGAACCTTACCATCAGAGCCCAGCTGACCTCGTCGCGGCTCGACCGAAGCGGACCTACCACCGGAGCCCTGCTGACTGTGTCGCGGCTCGACCCAAGCGGAACTACCATCCGAGCCCTGCAGACGCCGTCGCGGCTCCCCACGTCCGAGCCGCTCTGAGATCAGCACTCAAGGTCTGGCGCAGAGCCCTCTAGTACCTGGTTGGTACTAAGACTGTCCCGCTACCCTATCCCTCTAACAGACATTGAGACTCTTACTGGATCCCTCGATCCCACTGTAAATATTGAACGTATTACTTCTGACAAAGAACCAAATCAAGCAGCTGATATTGAGTCCTGTGTGGTGGTGTTACTGGGCCTAGTACGATCATAGGAGAAGGACCTCCCCGAAGGGGGCTTCTCAGTGGCGCTCGGCTATACCTTTGCGGTAGGAAGGTGCCCCGGAATAGTCTCCCCGACTCCCCGGTGGTCCTCCCTCCAACATTTGGTGGCCAGCGACGGGATCCGAGCCAGACGCAATTGTACAGGCAAGTAACGCACCCACTACCTAACCAGACGGAAAAGAAAAGGGAACCATGGAAGGCCAAGAGGCAACCGTGGCCGCAACCTTCCAGCCGGAGAGGTTGGAAGAATACACCCACAAAGAACTGAAACAATTCTGCAAGGACAAAGGGATCCCAACCACAGGATTGGGCACCAAGGAAGAAATGCAGAAAGCCCTGAAAGCCTGGACAGAACCCGAGACCACTCCACCCCGAGCCGAAGGGACCTCGGCCCGGGACGGAAACCTGCCGACCCCAACCCCGACAGATGGGGGCCGAACCGTCCCAGAAACCAGCCTTTCCCCCGAAGAAATGCGAGAACGGGAGAGGGTCCGGACACACGAAATGGACCTCGCCCGACTCCGGCTGGACGGTGAGCTCCTACTGGCGGAGAAGAAAATAGCCTTGGAGCAACTACGGCTGCAAGAGGAAATCGAGGAAAAAAAACGGCATCGGGAACTAGAGGAGAGACGGCTAACCCTCGAGCACGAGAGGAGCCTTAAAGAACTTGAACTAAAAGCTAAAACGGGGGAGACCAGCAACCCCGGAGCCCGGGACGCCCTGCCCCTGACCGAGCCAAAGGTTCACATCCCCAAGGATGTCGTCAAGGAGTACTATAAAAATGACGACATCCAGCAATGGTTCCGAGCGTACGAAGTAGCCATGACCTCCCATCGGGTACCCCGGAAGGATTGGGGTGCCGGCCTATGGGGGAGGTTCCTCAGCGAGGGCCGGGATACCCTGCTGCAGCTCCCCGACGCAGTGATGACATCATACGACCACATGAAAGAAGCCCTACTCACACGCTACGGACTATCAGCCGAGATGTACCGGCAGCGCTTCCGGGACTGCAAGAAGCTCCCCGGTACCACATGGGTCGAATACGTGGACTTCTTCAGCCGAGCGTTGGAAGGATGGATAAAAGGAAGCAAGGTCACCTCATACAATGAACTGTTCGACCTCATTGTCTGGGAACACCTCGCCAACAACTGCTTTGTTGAACTAAGGCAACACCTCCTGGACAGTAAACTGACCGAGCCCCGGAAGCTCGCCGCCGAAGCAGATCGATGGGTCAACACCTGGGTCCCCCGGAACCCAGTGGGGGACTACCAACGGAGTACCACGGGACCTCCCCGCCAGCGAGGCGGAGGAGGGGGGTCCCACCGCAGTCGAGAATTCCCGGCCGGGCCGCCCAGAAGCCCACCACGAGGCCAAGCCACCAACCACACTTCCCCGACCCTGGGCCGAAGGGGGACCCCTATCGCACGGCCTGGACCACGACTGACAGTGACCTGCTTCGGCTGTCAGCAGACCGGCCACTATGCGAGCGACCCGGCCTGCCCCGTGAACCGACGGAACGGGACCGCTGGGCCCCCTCCCCGACAAATAGCCGCTGCAGCCCTGGGGGAGGGAGAAGACGCGGAGGAAAACCACGACGACAGGTCCCCCGAGTGGGAACCAGCTGCCATGTCGCTTGTATGCCTGGGCTCCCGAGAAATGGTGCCCCGAGCTGCCATCCCAAGCAACACCCAGAAGTACCAACAGTGGGTCACCAACAATGGACGACGGGCCGAGGCCCTTCGGGACACTGGGGCCAGTGTGACCGCTGTCCGCTGCCACCTAGTGACCCCCGAACAAATCCTGCCGCATGTCCTATGCCCTGTCCGGACCGCGGACAATACCGAGAGCATGTGCCGGATGGCCAGGATCCCCTTCGAGTGGGGAGGAGTGTCCGGCACCCTAAAAGTAACTGTCCGCGACGACGCCCCAGTGGACTGCCTCCTGGGGAATGACCTAGAGAGCTCACCCTGGGCCCAGGTGGAACGCCGAGAGCATCTGGGGATGCTAGGACTGCCTGAGTGGGCCTGCGCCACCACCCGGTCCATGACCACCCAACCAGCCGCTGCTACGGCCCCCGACAAGCCGACGGGCCCAGAACTATCACCCTCCTCCGGCACGGAGGAACCTGACGAGGAGGCCGGGCCATCCGAACTTTCTCCCGACTAGGCCGCCTCCCTCAGCGAGATCCCTGAGCTGGCCCAGTGGCGCCACGACGGGGGCCCCACCCGCGAACAATTCCAGCAAGAGCAGAAGGCCTGCCCGTCCCTTGAGGGGGCCCGACAGCAAGCGGCCGCCCAGGCTGCGGGGGACCCCACAGGAACCCACTGGGTCTATTGGGACAATGACTTACTGTATAGCGAGCAGAAAGTCGCCGAACTAGGGGCCGGCCGGGTGCTGGTGGTCCCCCTCCAATTTCGAGAGTTCCTCCTGAACCTTGCACATGACGTGCCCCTCGCCGGACACCTCGGGCGGGACAAAACTTACAGCCGCCTAGTGACCCATTTCTATTGGCCCCGAATGAGAAGAGACGTGGACCATCACTGCCGGTCCTACCCGACCTGCCAGGCTAGCGGGAAGACTGGGGGTCGAGTGAAAGCCCCCCTACAACCATTTCCAGCCGTCCACACCCCGTTCGAACGAGTGGGGATCGATATCGTGGGGCCCCTCGACCCCCGAACCGCCCTGGGACACCGCTTCATCCTAGTACTGGTCGACCACGCCACCCGATACCCCGAGGCCATCCCACTCCACACCGTGACAGCTCCAGTGGTGGGCCGGGCCCTGATGGGCATCTTCTCCAGGGTGGGGTTCCCCCGAGAAGTGGTGAGCGACAGGGGTACGAACTTTATTTCCAAGTACATGAGATCCCTCTGGCAACAATGTGGGGTCACCTATAAGTTCACCACCCCTTACCACCCCCAGGGGAACGGACTGGTCGAGCGGTTCAACAGAACCCTGAAGGGGTTGATCAAGGGCCTGGAAGAGCCCCTGAGGAGGAGATGGGATGTCCTGCTACTCTGCCTCCTGTTCGCCTATCGGGAGGTACCACAGAAATCCCTGGGCTTCAGCCCCTTCGAACTATTGTATGGGCACCCCGTCCGAGGGCCCCTCAGCCTGGTCAAGGAGGGCTGGGAGGCGCAAGTCCAAGATGCCCCTCCCGACGTCTACCGGTACCTCCTGACCCTGCGGAACCAGACTCGGAAGTTCCGGGCCCTGGCAGAAGCCAACCTCGAAGCCAGCCAAGAAGACATGAAACGCTGGTATGACGAAAATGCCTCGACCATCGAGTTAGAGCCGGGCCAGCAAGTCTGGGTCATGTCACCCGTGGACCCCTGCGCCCTGCAGGACAAGTGGACCGGGCCCTTCAAGGTAGTTGAGAGGAAGAGTCCCGTCACGTACCTGGTCGACATGGAGTCCCCGAGGAACCCCCTCCGGGTCCTGCACGCCAACCGGCTCAAGCCCCACTTTGCCCGAACTGAACTAAGCCTGCTGCTGGCTACCGACGATGGGGGCGAAAGTGACTCTGAGCCCCTACCAGACCTCCTGGGGTCCTCGGGCCAAGACGGCTCCTTGGAGGTCGTCCGCCTCTCCGCCACCCTGACACCAGAACAGCGGCATGACTGCCAGAAGCTGCTGCATCCCTTCGCTGCCCTCTTCTCTCTCACGCCCGGGGTGACCCCCTGGTGCGTCCACGACGTGGACACTGGGGACAGCCCCCCTGTGCGACACCGCGCTTACAGAGTACCTGACCGAGTCCGAGCCTGCATACAGACCGAGGTCTCCAAGATGCTCGCCCTCGGAGTCATCGAGCCATCAGACAGCCCGTGGGCCAGCCCGGTAGTCTTGGTGCCGAAGGCCGCCGCCCCCGGCACTGCCCCGGAACTCAGATTTTGTGTCGACTACCGGGGCCTGAACGCAGTCACCAAGACTGTTGCCCACCCCTTGCCACGAGCAGACGAGCTGATCGATCGCTTAGGGGCCGCCCGCTACCTAAGCACCTTTGATCTCACCGCTGGGTACTGGCAGATCAAGCTCACTCCCGGCGCCCAGGAACGATCCGCCTTTTCCACCCCCGATGGGCACTACCACTTTCGGGTAATGCCCTTCGGTATGAAGAACGCGCCAGCGACCTTTCAGCGGCTAGTGAACAAGGTCCTGGCCGGACTAGAAGCCTTCAGCGCGGCCTACCACGACGACATTGCAGTCTTCAGCGACCACTGGGCCGCGCACCTAGGATACCTCGGGGAAGTCCTGGCCGCTCTCCAAAGAGCCGGGCTCACAATCAAGGCCAGTAAATGCCAGATCGGTCAAGGATCTGTGACCTATCTGGGCCACCAGGTGGGGAGTGGCCAGGTGGCTCCCCTAAAGTTGAAGGTCGACGCCATCCAGGCGTGGGAGCCCCCCGCAACCCAAACCGCTGTCCGGGCCTTCTTAGGCCTCACAGGCTACTACTGACGCTTCATTAAGGATTATGGCAGCATTGTGGGGCCCCTTACGGAGCTCACTTTCAAGAAACAGCCCAAGGCGGTGCACTGGACGCCCCGCTGTCAGACCGCTTTCGAGGCCCTCAAGGCGGCCATGTGCGCTGCCCCTGTGCTACAGGCCCCTGACTACAGCAAGGACTTTGTGGTCCAGACCGATGCCTCGGAGTACGGGGTCGGGGCGGTCCTCTCCCAGATGGACGCCGAGGGCCTCTACCGACCTGTGGCCTTTATCAGCCGCCGACTGCTGCCGCGAGAACAGAGGTGGAGCACCATCGAGCGGGAGGCCTTCGCCGTGGTATGGGCCCTCAAGAAGCTCCGGCCCTACATTTTCGGCACCCACTTCAGGGTCCAAACTGACCACCGGCCCTTGCGGTGGCTCATGCAAATGCGGGGCGAGAACCCCAAGTTGCTGCGATGGTCCATCTCGCTGCAAGGGATGGACTTCACTGTGGAACACCGGCCCGGCAACGACCACGCCAATGCTGACGGCCTGTCCAGATTCTTCCGCCTCGGCGAGGAGAACCCCCAAGGAGATGGGTGACTCTCCATGCCTTCAGCTGGGGGGGACGCATGTGGGAGCCGGACTCGTGGCGTGGTCCTGTTCCCCCTCGCTAAGCCGCACGAGGTCCCATGCACCTCGGGCTCCTCCATTTTGGATTATACGTCACTCCACGTGACCACCTGCGTGACCCCGCTTCACCCGGCCTCTGTCCCAGCGAGGCCCGACATCGAGGCGCCAACCCCTGGCCCGGGGGATACCACGTGAACCCTTCCCACTCCCGGCGGAGGGCAGTATCGATGGGACCCCCAACCGTCCTTCCACACCTAGGTGTGATCGCCCCACAGCTCTCTGGGGCCTGGCGCCTCTCCTGCTGGGCGTCTGGCCGCTCCCTACCCGGCCTCTCCGCCCCCTCCGGGCGCAAGGGTCCGGACATCAAAGGGCTCCAGTCCTATATCTGGGGCGACCCGACAACAGTTGTATCCCGGAGTCAAGAGCCCTGCTGATCGGATCGCGGCTGACCCTACGGAAGAAGACTCATCCTGAACCCACACTCTGAGCCCTGCTGACGACGTCGCGGCTCCACCGTGCTTAAAGACCTTCACAAACCTTTGGGGCCCTGCTGACGCTGTCGCGGCCCGACCTTGTTGAACCTTACCATCAGAGCCCAGCTGACCTCGTCACGGCTCGACCGAAGCGGACCTACCACCGGAGCCCTGCTGACTGTGTCGCGGCTCGACCCAAGCGGAACTACCATCCGAGCCCTGCAGACGCCGTCGCGGCTCCCCACGTCCGAGCCGCTCTGAGATCAGCACTCAAGGTCTGGCGCAGAGCCCTCTAGTACCTGGTTGGTACTAAGACTGTCCCGCTACCCTATCCCTCTAACAGACATTGAGACTCTTACTGGATCCCTCGATCCCACTGTAAATATTGAACGCATTACTTCTGATAAAGAACCAAGTCAAGCAACTGATATTGAGTCCTGTGTGGTGGTGTTACTGGGCCTAGTACGATCATAGGAGAAGGACCTCCCCGAAGGGGGCTTCTCAGCGGCGCTCGGCTATACCTTTGCGGTAGGAAAGTGCCCCGGAATAGTCTCCCCGACTCCCCGGTGGTCCTCCCTCCAACAAAATTTATTTCCTCGGTGGGCCTCTCCATCCTGAAAAACTCAATCCTCTAATCGTGCTGCTCGCGGCGGATGAGTATCTTCTGCTAAGGAGTACACCTGTCAGTTCAGGGAACGCCCTAGACCAACCAGAACCGTAGACCTAACGTCTTCGGCTTGTACCCCAAAGTCTTGGCACCGAGTCCCTGCAGCTGAACCCGGATGGTGGTTCGAAAAACAAAAAGTCAAAAAGTTTTTCAGATGAGAGAGCTGCACTTTTGAAAATATCAAAGAAAAAGAATTTTTATTTGTCCATGGTTCTTGGCCTCAAATTATAGCGACTTCTGCCAGGTACTGTCTGGTCCTGAAACAAAAGTTCAGGCTCTGTGGTGTCCAATCGGATTGATGGCGATGTAGCTTCTTGCAGAATGTCGTCACTTTCTTGCTCTGTATTTGTTCCCTTTACACGTGCATCGCTAAAAGGCACAAAACGAGGCACAATGTCAGCCTCTGAGTCAGCGATCCCCTCCTGGACCCACCGATCATACGGTAGGGGCAAAGGGATCCTCTTGCAATGTATGCCGTGTATCCAATTCTTTTTCCCTTTCACTCGAACCGCTGATCTTGTTGATAACAGGACTAGATGGGGGCCGATCCAACGGGGCTCATCATTTTTCGTACGTTGAAAATTCTTAATTAGCACCCACGTTCCAGGATTAATAGGGTGTCCTGGAGCTTCAGAGGCCTGGGGCAGAGTATCATGAACCTGTTGGTGTAAGACACGCAATTTAGCCGTCAATTCATACAGATAATCAAGTAGTACTGGATGTTCGATTTCACTAAATTTTGTCGGCCTTGGCACTCCCCATACATTGGCCGGACGGCCAAACACAATTTCATACGGACTAAGTCCCACTCGTGAATGCACAGTCATTCTTGTTGATAGGAGTGCTAAGGGCAGAGCGTCAGGCCATTTAAGACCGGAGCTCGCCTGAATTTTGGCCAACTTAAGTTTCAAAGTGCCATTATAGCACTCTACTAATCCAGCTGATTGGGGGTGATTTGCAGCGTGGAACTTCTGCTTAATGCCTAGTCCCTCACACACATCCTTCATCACTCGACCTACAAATTCGCTCCCGTTATCACTCCATACCATCCTCGGCATTCCAAACCTAGGGAAAAATTCTTTAACAAGGGCTTTAGCTGTGGATAAGGCCGTATTGTCTTTTAGGGGATATGCTTCTATCCATCTTGAAAAAACGCAAACAACAACCAGTACATATTTCAAATTGTTGCATCTTTCCATGTGGATGAAGTCTAGTTGCAGAACTTCAAATGGATATGATGGAGGCGCAAAATGACCAGGTGGAGTTGGGGTTCCCCTACCAGGATTGTATTTCAGACATACCATGCAATTTTTGACCATATTCTCCGCACACTTAGGGATTCCAGCATTCTGCCACACTGGAGCCAACAACTTACAAATCCCTTTCACACTGATGTGTGCCATTCCATGCGCCATCGTAACCACTGGAAGCACATATGCATCAGGTAACATCCATCGCCGGTGTTCTGACAAATCAATCCAACAACCGTTTTCATCTAATTTACCCTTACTCTCTTTCCACATACTCAATTCTTTCTCTGTGGCTTCAGCTTGAAGGGACTTCACACTCTCTATCGTGTCTTCACACATTCCAACATCACCAACCCATCTTGCAGGGCCTGCAACATACATTCGAGTTGTCACATCTTTTGCTGTTTCTTTCGTGGTCTCATCAGCAAATGCATTACTACGCCCAACATCATCGGTAACCTTCTTGTGTGCGCTGCATTTCACAATCGCGACTTGTAATGGCAAGGTCAGTGACTCAAGGAGATCATTCACTAACTGACCATTCTGAATCTTAGCTCCATTCGAGGTCAGGAAACCACGTTCTTTCCACAAACGCCCAAAACTATGGGCCACACCAAAAGCATACTGACTGTCAGTATATATGTTCACTTTCATTCCTTTCGACAACACGCATGCTCTTGTAAGTGCAATTAACTCTGCTGCTTGGGCTGAATTATGTGGTATGCGTGCAGTTTCAACAATCGTGTGCAGAGTCGTGACAGCATATGCAGCAGTCGTATCACCATTCGGAAGCTTGAAGCACGAACCATCCACCCATAAGGTACCATCACATTCAACCAGGGGAGTATCTTTAAGATCCACTCTCCCTTTTGTTTCTTCTTCTGTTCTGAACAGACAATCCTGCTGTTCAACCTCATCTGTGTCTGCTGAAATCGGCAATAATGTGGCTGGATTCAGCGTGTTGCACCTTTTTATGTGCACATGGTTTGCTAACAGTGTCAATTCATAGCCTGACAATCGAGCATTAGTTAAATGCTGTGTCTTGGTCCTGTTTAACAATGTGTCCACCGCATGGGGAACCATTACAATCAATGTGTTATTCATCACTAATCCAGCAGACTGTCGAATAGACGCAGCTGCTGCCGCTGTGGCTCTTAAACAACTTGGCAATGCCCTCGCTACAGGGTCCAAAGTCGACGAAAAATACGCGCATGGACGCGGTCTGTCTCCTAAAGGCTGTGTTAGCACTGACAATGCGCAACCGTCCTTTTCATAAACATACAAGGTAAAAGGCTTACTATAGTCGGGGGTACCCAACACAGGAGCTTAACATAATGCCTTGCGTAATTCCCAAAAACTTTTCTGACACTCTTCAGACCATGGGACGGGATTCGGTGTATCTTTGCATGTTAATGCTATCCAAGATTTTGCCAGCAAAGAGAAACTCGGGATCCAGTGCCTACAGTATGAAGTAATGCCCAAGAAAGCACGCACTTCTCTCTTTTTCCTTGGCACGCTTAACTGTGCAATGGCTTGGATTCTTTCTGGGGTCAGCTTCCTTCCCTCCTTCGATAAGAGATGACCTAAATAGGTCACTTCTTGTCGACAATATTGCAGTTTAGAGAGAGACACTTTGTGATGAAAGGCAGACAAATGACGCAACAATGATGATGTAGCTCCTTTACAAATCTCCTCAGTATCCGCGGCGATTAGTAAATCGTCAACATACTGGATAAGGGTAGCACCTTTAGGTAAAACAAGGGCATCAAGCTGCGCTTTTAAAGCCTGACTGTATATTGATGGACTTTCATAGTAGCCTTGTGGAGCACGTTTAAAACAGAAGCTTCGACCTCCTAAACAAAAGCCAAAAATATCCCTGCTCTCCTCTGCCATCGGAATGCTAAAGAAAGCATTCTTTAAATCAATCACTGAGAACCAAGCAGCGGAAGCTGGGATCATAGTCAACAAGGCAGTTATATCAGGGACCACTGGAAACTGTTGCACAACTACCTTATTGACCTCTCTAAGATCGATCACAAATCTGTAAACGGGTGGCTGAGAAGGGTCAGTACGTTTTAAAACAGGCAGAACCGGACTATTGCAAACGTTGCCTCTTGTCTCTTCAATCACATCCTTCTCAATTAAATCATAGATAATTGCTAACAACGCTTTTTCACCTTCCTTAGAGATCTTGTACTGGGGAATGCGGGGCAATTTAACATTAGCTTTCAAAGTGACAACATACGGGGGTATTTCCAAAAGGCACACATCATTAGGGCCAGTGGCCCAAAGGGCATCAGGAAGAGACGACAATTCAGCTGGTAGATTATTCTTTGACAAATACATGGGAGAAATCACTTCCTTACCCAGCGTAAGTTGTACTCCCGAGGGGGAACAATATAATGTCGCATGTAATCTCTTTAACAGACCCAATCCTAACAGGTTTTCATTACATCCTGTCGTTAGGATGAGGGGGGCTTTCAGCTCACAAGGTCCAACAGAAAGGGCCATAGGACTTGAGATCGGGTTCCTAACCGGGGCGCCAGAAAAACCTACGGAAACATTCATTTCGCCAGACAAAGGCGCGCCAGGGAGTTTTGAGCGCATAATAGAACTCTTTGCAGCACCAGTGTCCAGCAGAAAGGGCTCTGTTACACCCGCTGTAGTCACCTTAACATACGGTCCGCTCTGATCCACTGGCACTGAAACAACTCCCTCTCTCTGTCTATGGCTGTCCTAGTAATCATTACCTTCCGTATTATCATCTTCCACATAATAGTCATTATTATAGTACTGAGCTGTCTTGCCAGTTGCATTGGCTTGCTGATCAAAACTATTCATCGTATTTTGAGGCGGAAGAGAACGCGCGTTCTGGGGAACATTTCCACGCCCTCTACCTCTTGGGGTTTGCTGGCCACCTCTACCTCTTGCGCCATAAGCATTATTCGTGCGCTGCAACAATCTAAGACCATTATTTTTAAAGTGACCTTCCTCCTTGCAATATGAGCACTGATTGGGACCGATAGGGACACGCGGTTGATAATACCCATACATTTGCTCATTATTCTGAAATTGTTGGGGTTGCTGATAGATACCCTGGGTTTGCCTATAATTATTCTGACCTCCACGTGGCGGATAAGCCTGCTGTAAAAGAACCTTTGTTTTCAACTCTTTCGTTTTCTTGTCTGTTCTATCCTTCTCATCTTTATCCCTATTTTCGTAATACTGTGCAGTAGCCAGTATTTGTGCTGAAGAGGAGACGGCCCAAGAACTCTCCGAATCTTTTAATTTTTTACACAACTCCGGAAGCATATTATGCACAAATTTATCAACAAATAACCGTTGGCCACCTTCTGTACTCATGTCCTGACCACTGTGGTCGATAAATGTTTCTTCAAACCTGGTGAAGAAATCGGACACTGTTTCTTCTTTCTTCTGTTTGCATGCGGATAATTTATCCCAATTTACACGTATAGTGGGCATTAAAGTTTTCATATAGGTAATTATTCTACCAGGGAGTTCTGCTACCGCGGGCTCAGGCTTGGCACCACCAACCTGTCTATTGTCTGCATTAATGATATTAGCCCATGTGTCACCTAGTTCTGCAGCATGATCTGCATTACGAATCAATCCCCATAAAGGCTGTGGAGCAACATTTCCGAACAACATATCTATGTCAGCCAGGTTCATGACACACGATTCTGCAGTCTGTGATAACTCCTTATAATATCCTGCAGGGTTCTTACGGGGGTCAGGTAGAGTCTGCTTAAGCGCTAAAACTTCAGATCGTTTCTAGGGAACATGTACCCAAACACGCTGAAAATGTGGCAGAACAGGTGGATTAGCCTGTGCATCACCAGGTCTCCAGACTGGAGGAACCTCACGCATCGGGTATTGTCGCGCTTTTACCTGTTTCCCTTCAGGGAATTCCTGTTCAAACAACGACTGCTGACAATCCCCATTCCTGAAAGACAGCAGTGTCGCTACTGCTTTCTCAACATCAGAACCCACAATCGTACCTTTTCCAAATTCAAATCGCACTTGACCCAATTCTTGTGGACTGGAGTCTAAATCATTATCTTCTAATTCCTCACATAGGATTTCACACATTTTCTCAAAAACGTATCTCTGTCGTGGTGCTTCCCACTGATGAAAAACATTAACAACAGATTCCACATCATATCTAGAAGGATAAACAATCCATCTACGTGCCATGCGGTCCAGTTCTTCTCTCTCTCTAGAACAAGGTATTTGACTACGTAACTGCTTACGTTGTGGACCAGGGGTCGTAGTAGACGACCCAAAGAGGGGTGATATAAGACTAGTGACTGCACTAGCTATTCGTTGTCGTGCAGAAGGAGAAGTTGAGGCAAGAACCGGGGGAAAAACAGAGGGAAGAAAAACGGGTGTAGATACAGATACAGGAGTAGTAACAGGTAGGGCACCAAGGGAGGCAGCTGATGTGCTAGGTAAAGTCGCAGGGAGCGCAGAAGTGGTAGGTAGCAAAATCGGCATCCCTTGGGAAGGCTGTGCTACCGGGACAGGAGTCGGCTGAGGAGGAGCTGGCGGCTGCGGGAAAGCTTGCAGTGCATTAGCTGGAGGCCGTACATTTACGGGTTGCGGAGGCGCGGTAGCATTTTGCGCATACGGGGGTGGCGAACTTAGCAAATGCGACATTAGGGGGTCTTTCTCTTTTTCTTTCGACTCATCTTGTTGAAGGGGTGGCAAAACTGGGTAACATTTATCAATGACTAGTTTGCGTTGCCTGTGCAACTGCTCATTCATTTGGTCCTCTTCATTATCCTTAAACTGCAAAGCTGCTTGCATTATCGACATACCTCTCTCTCTTTTATTCTTCTTTGCTAATTTAATTTCCTTTTGTTTGGCTTCCTTTCGCCATACGCGGAAAGAATCAAACATCGCCGGCCGGGCTTTCTTCTTGAACAATTTAACTTCTAAATTATCTAGGATCTCTGTGTCGAAACTACCATTTTGGGGCCATTTTAAAACACCATCCTTCCTGGTGTATCGGATCCATACTTCATTATACGAAATGGGGCCCACGCCATGTTTCACATAAAGCTCATAAGTTGGAGTTCCAATTGAAGGAACCGGACACGAATCCTCTAATCGGGAATCCCTTTTACAACCAAAACAAAACAAATTTCCAAATATACTAGAACCAGGCAGCTTCGCTCACTAGTCTAGTTTCAAACTTCAAAAGATTATCGAATACGATAGTCTCGTGAATACACGAGTCCTCTGGCTTTGGCACTTGCAAGACCCAAATCAAAGCGATCCCGAAGGATACCAAAATCCCGAAGGATACCAAACAAACTGGGAGACGCTCCACTTATACTTAACTGAGGTATCGATGACTTCACCAGAAGACTCTCTCAATTGTTTCGCTCTACCAAATCGTGAAGGGTCCAAAACAGGGCGATTAATCAGGGCAGCAGTCCTTCGTAGCCGTCGGGACGCGGAGAACCTCGCAGAAAAGTCTTTCGGACCATGTCGACATGCAGGGGTCGATGAAGTGGCGGCCTTCCTCCAGAATTTCCACACGAAGCTCCTCACGAACCTCTGGCTTGGACCAGTACCACTGAAATCGCCCCACGTTGGGCACCAACTGAAGTACCGGGTTTTTAGAACCCAGCGGTGCAGGGGAACACACCCTAGGACTTCGGATTCTTCCTGTTTCAGACCCACAGAAACACAGAGTCTTCTAGGTGAAATCAAAGATCGTATTTATTGGCTGCAGACCAATCACAGGTATCCGAGAAGTACAACACGATGTATGTTCTCAGGAGACTGCTCCCGAACCAAAAAACAGTCTTTTCTTATACACAGAATATTACGCTTCTGGGCAACACCGCCCCTATTTTACAAGTGGTCATTCACATATTTTCGTTTCAATGGAACAGCAGAGCCATAATGACAATTCCACATTTCAGTTCATTAAGCATGCAGTCATTGTACCCAGCAAGGCTCAGAACCCTCATCAGATAACAGCGGATCCCAATAAAACGGGCACCTCCTGCTCGTAAAACAAGCCATAAAGTAGGAAACAGAGTCAGGTGTGAAAATAGCTTAGTCAGAGATCAGGGGCTTTATGATGGGTCGAGCCCTGATGCTAATCTCATTAGGCCGCGAGAAAAGGAACTGGCCGGACAGGATTGACCTCGGGCAGCGTAGTCAGTTTGCACAGGTCAGAGAGAAGTCACAGAAGGTGTACGTGTCTTTCAGGCCTAGGCAGGGCCTTAGTGCGCAGCCTATGTGAGGGCAACCACAAAATGGCTACTATTCTAAAATGGAACCCAAAGGGTTCAATATGTGGTATCGTATGCACGGTGAATTCATCAGTGAAACATGACGAAAACACTCATACATACCGCGTTACTCATTTGCGGTTCGCTGATACCAAAATTGGCATGGTGGGACCATGCCACCTACACGGTTCCGAATTTTACAGTACCACAGCAGCACCCCTGGAGAGTTCAATGCTTGGTAACTCTGGGCCCGCACAGTAGGGTGAGCAGCGCCCTTGGAGAGGGTCAGTGCTTGGTAACTCTGGGCCCGCACAGAAGGGCGAGCAGCGCCCCTGGAGAGGGTCAGTGCTTAGTAACTCTGGGCCCGCACAGGAGGGCGAGCAGCGCCCCTGGAGAGGGTCAGTGCTTGGTAAGTCTGGGTCCGCAATGGAGGGCGAGCAGCACCCCTGGAGAGGGTCAGTGCTTGGTAACTCCGGGCCTGCACAGGAGGGAGAGCAGCACCCCTGGAGAGTTCAGTGCTTGGTAACTCTGGGCCCGCACAGTAGGGTGAGCAGCGCCCTTGGAGAGGGTCAGTGCTTGGTAACTCTGGGCCCGCACAGAAGGGCGAGCAGCGCCCCAGGAGAGGGTCAGTGCTTAATAACTCTGGGCCTGCACAGGAGGGCGAGCAGCGCCCCTGGAGAGGGTCAGTGCTTGGTAAGTCTGGGTCCGCACTGGAGGGCGAGCAGCACCCCTGGAGAGGGTCAGTGCTTGGTAACTCTGGACCCGCACAGGAGGGTGAGCAGCACCCCTGGAGAGTTCAGTGCTTGGTAACTCTGGGCCCGCACAGGAGGGCGAGCAGCGCTCCTGGAGAGGGTCATGCTTGGTAACTCTGGGCCCGTACAGGAGGGTGAGCAGATCCCCTGGAGAGGGTCAGTGCTTGGTAACTCTGGGCCTGCACAGGAGGGCGAGCAGCACCCCTGGAGAGGGGTAACTCTGGGCCTGCACAGGAGGGTGAGCAGCACCCCAGGAGAGTTCAGTGCTTGGTAACTCTGGGCCTGCACAGGAGGGCGAGCAGCGCCCCTGGAGAGGGTCAGTGCTTGGTAACTCTGGGCCCGCACAGGAGGGTGAGCGGCACCCCTGGAGAGGGTCAGTGCTTGGTAACTCTGGGCCCGCACAGGAGGGCGAGCAGCACCCTTGGAGAGGGTCAGTGCTTGGTAACTCTGGGCCCGCACAGGAGAGTGAGCAGCACCCCTGGAGAGTTCAGTGCTTGGTAACTCTGGGCCCGCACAGGAGGGCGAGCAGCGCTCCTGGAGAGGGTCAGTGCTTGGTAACTCTGGGCCTGTACAGGAGGGTGAGCAAATCCCATGGAGAGGGTCAGTGCTTGGTAACTCTGGGCCTGCACAGGAGGGCGAGCAGCACCCCTGGAGAGGGTCAGTGCTTGGTAAATCTGGGCCCGCACAAGAGGGCGAGCAGCACCCCTGGAGAGGGGTAACTCTGGGTTCGCACAGGAGGGTGAGCAGCACCCCTGGAGAGGGTTAGACCTTGGTAACTCTGGACCCGCACAGGAGGGCGGGCAGCGCCCCTGGCGAGGATCAGTGCTTGGTAACTCTGGGCCATCTCAGGAGGGTGAGCAGATCCCCTGGAGAGGGGTAACTCTGGACCTGCACTGGAGGGTGAGCTGCACCCCATCAGAGGTTCAGTGCTTGGTAACTCTGGACCTGCACTGAAGGGTGAGCAGCACCCTAGCAGAGGTTCAGTGGCTTGTACCTCAGGGAGTAAGACTTTCCACCTCTGGGAGGTACTGCTTTGGTATCTAAACTAAAAGTGAGGAGTCTGCGGTAGAAGGAAGAAGCTTCCTTCTGTAACTCTGGAAACTCTAACCGCAGGATCCTCACAGCCCTCCCACCTCCCCACTCTGTGGAGCGGCCTTTTTTTAACATCTTAAAAAAGTCTCAAGTTGTGAGTCTGCTCAATGGTATTGATAATTGTTTCTCGCTCCACGTCTGAGGGTGCTGAACGAGTGAAGCAAAGAATAGATGTCATCGTGCGAGGGGGCGCTTGTTTGCGGCTCCTCTCCGCTGTCACCAGGGTGTTACGGAGCCGCACGGAGCCGCGCATCCCCGCTGGGTGCCTGGGAGATATTCTAAAGGCGAGGAATTAGAACGGCGGGGCCGGCATCAGCTACGCCAACAGTATGGCGGTCGAGCCGGCCCCCTCCAGAACAGGAGGCGGGCCTGTCGCGCACATTAGTGACGCGACAGGCGCACCTCCTTCACCATAGGTCCCGGCCCGGAGGCGTGACCTGGAAGTGATTAGAATCACTTCCGGGTCACACGAAGGGACATCGTCCGGCCAGTAGCCCTGGCCTGGCCACCAAGGGATATAAAGGGCTGAGGAGCACAGGAGTCTGTCTCTTCGCTCCTTGCTCCTCAGCTTGCCCCCAAGCCTCGCTAGGAGGCTGTAACTTTGTTTTTACTTTGTCTTTCAGGTGTCTCCAGACCGGGTTTGCGAAGTTCCCCTACGTCGATTCTGCCACTGCCGACTTTTGGTGCCTATCGGTGAGCAAAAGCAGGATGTCGCCTACTGCGGAGTGTGGCGTACAGGGAAGACGTGGGAGCACAAAGCCATCTAAGGTGTTATCGTTTGCCGGCCAGGAGTCACCAACGTGGAGTCACGGTCGCTGCCGAGGTTATACGATTCCCGGTCTGAGCAGAGGAGCAGGAGCTCCATACAGGTACCCGGTCGGGGTGGCGCAGGTACCGTTAGTAGCGCGCACCCCTCCGGTTTGTGAGGCGCCTGGAAGTATTTTTAATTGTGCTTAATGCCTGCGTGTGTCCCGTAATTGAGAATCAACTGCATTTGCTCACCGCGCGTCGGCATTAAACAGAAGCGCGCGCGGTGAAAAGACAACGGCAAGCCCCGCATGTAGCGTCGAGTGAGTATCAGAGGTGCTTTAGCATTTAGGCTTTGCGGGTCGCCGCCGTCACTCTCAGGGGCCTGCTTAGTACTGTGGGCAGAGCGTGAGTTTGGTAATAGAAGGTCAAGAGTTTGATTCTCTAGTAGGGCGTTTCAAACAAAGGGCACTGACAAGAGTGTACATTTATTTTGGGACTCTCTGATGGAGCGCAGTGAATGGTACATAGCCCTAATAGTAGATTTTAATCACGGGCAGGGATAAGATAAGGCTGTACTGCCTCCATTGATAGGCTTACATGTAAGCCAGTCACCGCTCGTCGGTGATCGCAGAGTCAGGTCAATTTTGTGGCGTGTTGTAACTGCCTTTGGGTGTTTATTTTATCGCGCTACTATTTAGCACTACTGTGCTGTGACTCTGTGGTTGCTTTCTTTATAGAGTGTCTCATTACAGCTAAAGGGACACTGTATTTCGTGGCATAGGCAGTACATTAAATGTTTAACGTAACAATTGGAGCTCTGTGACCCTTACTATCGCAGTGTGTGCTAGTGACTGTTGATTTGTTTGTGCTCTGATACCCTTCTTCCACAAGGGTGGGGTCAGTGTACTGCGGGCAGAGTACCTTTTGTATTGTGGGGTGTAATGGCGGGAAAAGCAAAGAGGGGGGACCAACGCTCTCGTATGGAGAGGCTGATGGAGGAAATGATGAAAAAGGTGGATGAGCTTGGGCATGGCCTGGCTAACCTTAGGGAGAAAGTGGAGGGTCAAGAGGGGCAAGAGGACAGGGCTAGGCACACTGATGTGCCCCCCAAGGCAGCTTTTCCCCCAATACAAAAAAGTGTTAGACCAAAGAAGCGGGTGGGAGGAGAACCTGCTGCTCCCATCCCCCACGTTCCTCAGGTGCCACTTGTGCCTCAGGGTGAGGTCCCTCATGTCCCGGCACCCACCCCGGTCCCAGTACCAGAGACTCCGATGGCACCGGTCCCAGTACCAGCTCCACCTGTAACACCACCCGTCCTGGTGCCAACACTTGCGCCCCCAGTGGCGCCGCATACCCCAACACCACTGCCAGCTCTCCCTGTGGCTCCAGTGCCAATTCTGGCACCCCCAGTGGCACCGCACGCCTCAACACCACTGCCAGCTCTCCCTGTAACTCCAGTGCCCCAACCGCCCCTGCAGGAGTGCCTCCCACTGGCACAGGGGTCTCAGTCCCTGTTGCACAGCCCACGCCCACGGGGGAGGCACCGCGGGGGGGTTCCCACAAGACATAGTGTCACATTTGGCGGCAATCTTGCCATGGTTGGGGAAGGCAGGCATCCTCGCTCCAACTGTGGGAGCTAAGGAGTTGGGTACCGATGCTTTGGCAGAAGCAAAGCGAATTGTGTCTCAGTTTAATGTGGGGCCTGGGGAAAAAATTGTTGAAGGGCCAGCTGCACCATTACCTATCATTACAGGGGGTAGCACCAGCGCACTGGAGGACAAGGGAGTGTCAGTTTCCAGTGCGGCAGCAGGGAAACAGCAAGAGGCACCTGGGACCTCCGCAGCAGGTAAGCTGCCAACATTGCCAATGTTGGACGTCGGGGAGTCCCGCTCTGAGCGTGAATTCTTAGGGAGACCTGTTTCTCTGGAGTTAAAGAACAGAATTTGGGCTGGTGAATATGTCAATATGTTTTCATTGCTGATTTGCGAAAGAGAAAGGGAGGAAGCAAGGAAAAACCAAGATTATATGCTTCCCAGGGAATGGGCCAGTCAGATGTCGAACTTACTCAACTGGATCAGAGCCTTTTCCATATTCATGGCAGTCACGGCAGAGCGTTTCCCAAATTTGCAGGCTCAGATGGCTTGCTACCAAAACAGGATAGTTCTGGCCCATGATAAATTCGCGGGGGGTGGTTGGAATATGATAAGAATTTCAGGGTGGCTAAGGCATCCGACCCATCGCTGTCATGAGACTGAATCGACACAGTAGCATGGTTCGATCTTTTTGGGGGTGAAGGACATAGTAACACAAAGACCCGGTCCCCTGAGTCCTCTCAGCCTTTTCATTCCTTTCGGTCACAGGGTAACCCAAATTACACCAGTAATTCAAACGGCACTGGGGGGGGAGGAAGGGGACATGGGATTTGAATAGACTGACTTGACGCAGACCGCAGGGAATGTGCAGGTTCAAGCATGCATGTTCCTTTTGTGCCAACCCATCTCACCCCGAATCCAAATGCCTCAAAAAATCAAGAGATAAGGGTAAGAAAAAGCAGGAGTGAATCGGTGACCCCGCTCAAAGCTCGGTCTCCCTTTGATGTAACGGCATTGACACCATGGCTCAACAAGTATCCCTGCCGTCTTACTGCAAGAACTCTTTTGGAGGGCTTCAGGGACGGTTTTAGGATACCAGCCCTAGGTTCAATCATCAATCATTGTCATTTGTATAGCGCACTACTCACCCGTAGGGTCACAAGGCGCTGGGGGGGGGGGGGGGGGGGGCGTTACTGCTCGAACAGCCAGGTCTTGAGTTGCTTCCTGAAGGCGAGGTGGTCCTGGGTAGTCCGGAGGTGGATGGGGAGGGAGTTCCATGTCTTGGCTGCCAGGTGGGAGAAGGATCTTCCTCCGGCGGTGGCTTTGCGGATGCGTGGAACGGCGGCGAGAGCGAGTCTGGCGGAACGGAGTTGGCGGGTGGGTGTGTGGAAGGTCAGGCGGGTGTTGAGGAGCTCGGGTCCCAGGTCGTGGAGGGCCTTGTGTGCGTGGGTGAGGAGTCTGAACGTGATCCTCTTGCTGACGGGGAGCCAGTGCAGGTCTCTCAGGTGTCCGGAGATGTGGTTGTGGTGGGGGATGTCCAGGACGAGTCGTGCTAAGGTGTTCTGGATTCGTTGGAGTTTCCTCTGGAGTTTGGCGGTGGTACCGGCGTAGAGGGTGTTCCCGTAGTCCAGCCGGCTGGTGACAAGTGCCTGGGTAACCGTCTTCCTGGTCTCTGTGGGGATCCATCGAAAGATCTTTCGAAGCATGCGCAGGGTGTTGAAACATGAAGACGAGACGGCGTTGACTTGTCTGGTCATCGAGAGGGAGGAGTCCAGGATGAAGCCTAGGTTGCGTGCGTGGTCCGTTGGCTTGGGGGTGGTGCCCAGGGCAGGGGGCCACCAGGAGTCGTCCCAGGCGGAGGGTGATGATCCCAGGATGAGGACCTCCGTTTTGTCTGAGTTCAGTTTCAGGCGGCTGTTCTTCATCCATTCGGCGACGTCTTTCATCCCTTCGTGTAGGCTGGCTCTGGCGGTGTCTGGGTTGTTGGTGAGGGAGAGGATCAGCTAGGTGTCGTCAGTGTATGTGTTGATCTTGAGGTTGTGTTGGCGTGCGATGGCTGCGAGGGGGCGCATGTAGACGTTGAAGAGGGTGGGGCTGAGCGATGATCCCTGTGGAACGCCGCAGATGACTTCGGTGGCCGCTGACCGGAACGGGGGGAGGCGGACTCTTTGGGCTCTTCCGGCAAGGAACGAGATGATCCACTTCAGGGCCTTGTCCTGGATTCCGGTGCTGTCCAGGCGTTGCACTAGGGTGCGGTGGCAGACAGTGTCGAACGCTGCGGAGAGGTCCAGGAGGATGAGGGCCGCTGTTTCCCCGTTGTCCAGAAGGGATCTGATGTTGTCTGTGGCGGCGATGAGGGCGGTCTCCGTGCTATGGTTGGCTCGGAAGCCGGACTGCGAGTGGTCGAGGGATCCGTTTGTCTCGAGGAAGTCGGCTAGCTGTTTGTTGACGGTCTTCTCGATGACTTTGGCAGGAAACGGGAGGAGCGAGATGCGGCGGAAGTTCTTGAGGTCGGTGGGGTCTGCTGTTGGTTCCTTCAGCAGGGCGCTGATCTCGGCGTGTTTCCAGCACTCCGGGAAGGTGGCAGTGTTGAAGGAGGCGTTGATGATGTCGCGGAGGTGGGGTGCGATGATGCCGTCGGCCTTGTTGAAAATGTGGTGTGGGCAGGGGTCGGTGGGGGATCCGGAGTGGATAGTGTTCATTGTGCGGGTGGTGTCTTCGGTGCTGACCGGGGTCCAGGTGCGGAGGGTGGTGGTGGGGGGCGTTGATTTGGTGGTGGGGTTCGTGGTTGGTGGGCCGAAGCTGCTGTGTATGTTGGCGATCTTGTCGTGGAAGAAGGCGGCGAGTGAGTCGCAGAGGTCTTGTGATGGAGTGATGTCGTTGTTTCCGGCGTCAGGGTTGGAGAGCTCTTTGACGATGCTGAAGAGTTCCTTGCTGTTGTGGGTGTTGTTGTCCAGACGATCCTTGTAGGCTGTCTTCTTCGTGGCACGGATCAGTTGGTGGTGTTTGCGGGTGGCGTGCTTGAGGGCAGTCATGTTGTCTGTGGTCTGGTTGGTGCGCCAGGTAGCTTCCAGGGAGCGGCTGTTCTTCTTGGAGGTGTTGAGTTTGTCAGTGAACCAAGATGCTTTCTTGCTGCCGTGTCTGCTGGGAGGGTTCTTCAGTGGTGCGAGGGCGTCTGCGCAGTTGGTGATCCACTGTGTGAGGTTATTGGCGGCTATGTTGGGGTCCGTTGAACTGGCGGGAAGTTCTGGCTGAGGGAGGCGGAGAGCTGGTCATTGGTGGTCTTGTTCCAGCTTCTGCGAGGGGCCTGTTGTGGGCGGTGGTGGGTCGTTGTTCGTCTGAAGCTGAAGTGTACGCAGCTGTGGTCAGTCCATTGGAGATTGGTGGAGTGGTTGAAGGCGACGTACTTGCTGGATGAGAAGATTGGGTCCAGCGTGTGGCCTGCGTAGTGGGTGGGGGTGGTAAGCAGTTGCTTGAGTCCGAGGTTGGCAAGGTTGTCTAGCAGGGCGGCGGTGTTGCGGTCCTTGCTGTTTTCCAGGTGGAAGTTGAGGTCTCCCAGAAGGATGTAGTCAGTGGAGTTGATGGCCTGCGGGCTGACGAAGTCTGTGATGTCTTCGCTGAATTGTGTGCGTGGTCCCGGTGGTCTGTAGATAAGGGTGCCTCTGAGCGTGGTCTTGGGGTCGATGTGTATCTGGAAGTGGAGGTGTTCGGCGGAGGTGAGGATGTCATCGGAGTTGGTCGTGATGCGGATGGTGTTCTTGTGGATGATGGCGATGCCTCCTCCCGTCTGGTTGACGCAGTCCCTCCTGGTGATCTTGTAGTCGTCTGGGATGGCGATGGCGACGTCGGGCGCTGAGGAGGCGTTCATCCAGGTTTCTGTCAGGAAGGCGATGTCTGGTGATGTCGAGTCGAGGAGGTTCCAGAGTTCGACAGCATGCCTGTGGACGGAGCGGGTGTTGAGCAGGATGCACTTCAGATGATTGATGCTGGGCCTGCTCGGTTTGGCTGGGGTGGGGCAGGTACGGAGGCAGGTGAAGCGGCAGGCTTTGCAGGTGAAGGGTCCGTGAGTGCGTCTCGGGGTGGCTCGGTAGCAGGCGGTGTTTCGTTCGGCGTTGAGTGCGTGGAGGGTTGAGGCGTCGTAGGTGAGTCGGGTGCGCTGGCGACGGCGAAGACCAGGGTGACTGGCGCTGGGCGTGGTCCAGGCGCGGACAGGCGCAGACGGGCTTACCTTTGGCGCAGATACTGCGCTCCCGTTGCGCGCGTCCGCTGCGCGGTCGCTCTGAGGGTGTCATAAGTAAGGAGCCGGGAGGGAGGGTGAGCTGGGTGGCGGGAGCGGGGCAGCGAATGGGCAGGAGGGGGGCGGGGCCGCAGGGAGGCAGCGGCGGGGAAAAAGGAAAAAATCGGCGGGAAGGGATCGGCGGGAGAAGCAGGAGGGGGCGGCTCAGCAGAGGCTGGGTCACCCACAAGAACGGCAAATCCGGTGGTGCCCGGGGAGGGCAGGGGTCAGGAGGCAGGAGGCAGTGGAGCGTGGGGGTGACCTCGCCTGGGAGGGCTCCGCGGTCGCTACCTGCCCTCAGCGTGGTCCCCTTAAGTAAGGAGCCGGGAGGGAGGATCAGCTGGGTGGCGGGAGCGGGGAAGCCAATGGGCAGGAGGGGGGCGAGGCCGCAGGGAGGCAGCGGCGGGAAAAAGGAAAAAATCGGCGGGAAGGGATCGGCGGGAGAAGCAGGAGGGGGTGGCTCAGCAGAGGCTGGGTTGCCCACAAGAACGGCAAATCCGGGTGTGTCCGGGGAGGGCAGGGGTCAGGAGGCAGTGGAGCGTGGGGGTGACCTCGCATGGGAGGGCTCAGCGGTCGCTACCTGCCCTCAGCGCGGTCCCCTTAAGTAAGGAGCCGGGAGGGAGGGTCAGCTGGGTGGCGGGAGTGGGGCAGCGAATGGGCAGGAGGGGGGCGCGGCCGCAGGGAGGCAGCGGCGGGAAAAAGGAAAAAATCGGCGGGAAGGGATCGGCGGGAGAAGCAGGAGGGGGCGGCTCAGCAGAGGCTGAGTCGCCCACAAGAACGGCAAATCCGGTGGTGCCCGGGGGGGTCAGGAGGCAGGAGGCAGTGGAGTGTGGGGGCGACCTCGCCTGGGAGGGTTCAGCGGTCGCTACCTGCCCTCAGCGCGGTCCCCTTAAGTAAGGAGCCGGGAGGGAGGGTGAGCTGGGTGGCGGGAGCGGGGCAGCGAATGGGCAGGAGGGGGGCGGGGCCGCAGGGAGGCAGCGGCGGGAAAAAGGAAAAAATCGGCGGGAAGGGATCGGCGGGAGAAGCAGGAGGGGGCGGCTCAGCAGAGGCTGGGTCGCCCACAAGAACGGCAAATCCGGTGGTGCCCGGGGAGGGCAGGGGGCAGGAGGCAGGAGGCAGTGGAGCGTGGGGGTGACCTTGCCTGGGAGGGCTCAGCGGTCGCTACCTGCCCTCAGCGCGGTCCCCTTAAGTAAGGAGCCGGGAGGGAGGGTCAGCTGGGTGGCGGGAGCGGGGCAGCCAATGGGCAGGAGGGGGCGGGGCCGCAGGGAGGCAGCGGCGGGAAAAAGGAAAAAATCGGCGGGAAGGGATCGGCGGGAGAAGCAGGAGGGGGTGGCTCAGCAGAGGCTGGGTTGCCCACAAGAACGGCAAATCCGGTGGTGTCCGGGGAGGGCAGGGGTCAGGAGGCAGGAGGCAGTGGAGCGTGGGGGCGACCTCGCCTGGGAGGGCTCAGCGGTCGCTACCTGCCCTCAGCGCGGTCCCCTTAAGTAAGGAGCTGGGAGGGAGGGTCAGCTGGGTGGCGGGAGCGGGGCAGCGAATGGGCAGGAGGGGGGCGCGGCCGCAGGGAGGCAGCGGCGGGAAAAAGGAAAAAATCGGCGGGAAGGGATCGGCGGGAGAAGCAGGAGGGGGCGGCTCAGCAGAGGCTGGGTCGCCCACAAGAACGGCAAATCCGGTGGTGCCCGGGGAGGGCAGGGGTCAGGAGGCAGGAGGCAGTGGAGTGTGGGGGCGACCTCGCCTGGGAGGGTTCTGCGGTCGCTACCTGCCCTCAGCGCGGTCCCCTTAAGTGAGGAGCCGGGAGGGAGGGTGAGCTGGGTGGCGGGAGCGGGGCAGCGAATGGGCAGGAGGGGGGGCGGGGCCGCAGGGAGGCAGCGGCGGGAAAAAGGAAAAAATCGGCGGGAAGGGATCGGCGGCTCAGCAGAGGCTGGGTCGCCCACAAGAACGGCAAATCCGGTGGTGCCCGGGGAGGGCAGGGGTCAGGAGGCAGGAGGCTGTGGAGCGTTGGGGCGACCTCGCCTGCGAGGGCTCAGCAGTCGCCCCCACAATATGTAGGATCACCAGAGTACAAGAACCAACTCTCTGCGTGGGCCAATCCGGGGGTAGTTTCCACAAAAATTGCCAAGGAACTGTGCCTGGGTAGAGTAGCGGGCCCATTTTGGTATGTACCCGTTGAGAATTTTGTCTGCTCCCCGTTGGGGGTAGTGCCCAAAAAGGTGGAAGGAGAATTCAGACTCATACACAACCTGTCAGCCCCCAGGGGAAATTCACTGAATGATGTAATTGATGATGAGTTTTGCAGTGTAAAATACTCTTATTTTGACCAAGCAGTGGAGATGCTCAGAGGTTTGGGCCCTGTAGCATTGATGGCGAAATCAGACATAGAATCTGCTTTTCGGTTACTCCCGGTACATCCGGACGATTACCATCTGCTTGGTTTTAAGTTTCAGGGAAGTTTTTATATGGATATGTGTATGCCAATGGGCTGCTCTGTGTCATGCGCATATTTTGAAAGATTCAGTTCATTTTTGGAATGGGTGTTCAGACGGAAGACAGGGCATCAGTGGGTCATGCATTACCTAGATGACTTTCTTATCTTGGGGGCACTGGGCTCCCCGGAGTGTGGGTGGGCGCTACAGGAGTTTTGCGCACTCATGCAGGCTTTTGGGGTTCCTTTTGCCCCAGGGAATACAGTTGGGCCAGCATCAACGATAGAGTTCCTGGGCATCGAGTTGGATTCCATTCAGAGGTGCTTTAGGTTGCCCATGGACAAAGTCACCAAGTTCAGGGCAGCTTTACAGCTATGTTTGAGCAAAGAGAAGGTCACACTCCACCAGCTGCAGCAGACAGTGGGGCAACTAAATTTTGCTTTAAGGTTTATTCCGATGGCAAGACCGTTTTCCCGATCCATCTCACAGGCCATGGCGGGGGTCAGGGAGAAGCACCATCACACAAGGCTGTCAGCTGAGGTTCGGCAGAACATGCGAATTTGGAAGGCATTCCTGCAGGACTTCAATGGCAGGGTAGTGTGGCCCGGTCCGCCCACTGCCTCCGCGGAGTTGGGTTGAATGACTGACGCTGCAGGCAGTGAGGGATTTGGGGCCATACTCGGTACCGAGTGGGTGGCACAGCGGTGGCCTGCATGGTGGGTGGACATTGGCTTGACGGGTAACATAGGTTTCCTGGAGCTCTTCCCCCATCTGGGTGGCGTTGACGGTATGGCCAGAGCAACTGCGCAATCAATCAGTGGTTTTCTGGTCCGACAACAAGACCGTCGTCGAATGCATCAACCAGTAAGCAGCCCGGTGTAAGATGATTCTCCGCCTTTCGAAGGAGATTGTTCTCAGTTGCATGAAGCTGAATATACAATTTAGAGCTAAACACGTGCCTGGTGTCCTTAATCATGCTGCTAATGCACTTTCTCGCTTTAAGATGCAGGTTTTCAGGGCGCACCTCCCAGCAGCGGCGGTCCACGCCACCCCCTTCCCAGAACGACTCTGGCAGGTTGGTGCCCCCATCTACCGGACCTCGTGGCAGCTAGCCTAGCACCCAGGACCAGGAAAGCATACGAAGGGGCGTTCTGGAAATATTGTTCTTTCTTGGGAATGGGGTGGGCTGAGAGATGGCACAACACAGACGCTCCTTCAGTACCTGGGTTTTTTACAAGGCGATGGGCGCTCTGCTGCAGCAGCTAAGCGGCATGTGGCGCAGATTTCTTTCTTTGACAAGATCAGCGACAAAGGGGATCCCACTAACAGTTTTACGGTTAGGAAGGCTCTGAAAGGTTGGCAACGCCTCCAAGGGTCGGCCCCAGACACAAGGCAGCCAATCGGGGTGGAGCTCCTGACATCATTACTAGGGACCCTCCCCGCAATTTGCAACACCTCAGGGGAAGTACGGTTGTTCACAGCAGCATTTTCATTGGCCTTTTACGGAGCATTCAGGATTGGGGAATTAGTGGCCCAAAACAAACTGGATGTACACGGCGGCCTACAGTTTGACCGCATTAGGGTGAAGGGGGACACATTACTAATATCAATTAGGAAGTCCAAGACAGATCAGGAGGCCCGAGGTGATGGGGTGGTACTGCACAGGGCACATGGTAACCCATGCTGTCCTCTTTCACATGTGGAGAGTTACCTGCAGGGTAGACCCTGTGACAAAGGGGGGCCTTTGCGGATACATGCGGATGGGGTCCCACTGACACGTTTTCAATTCAAAAGAGTACTGGACATGGCAATCCAAAAGGCAGGTTTGAACCCAGGCGGTTTTGGAACCCACTCTTTTAGGATAGGGGCTGCCACTGAAGCGACAGCCAGGGTCTGCCTAGCAACAAAGTACAAAGGATTGGGGGATGGTCCTCCAATTGTTATAAACGCTCTGTGCGACTACATATGCTGTGAGTGGGATAGTTCACAGAACGCTGATGCATGCGTCTTTCTCTGCTTTCATTACAGTTTCTCAAACCTGTCACGCAGGGGGGAAACTGAGGACACCACAACAGCAGCGTTGGGCAAGGCAAGGACCATCAGCACCAAAGGAAAGACCACAGATTGTTTGGATTGTTGGCCATTCGTATGTAAGGCGTCTGTCTAATTCTTTCATTACAGGAAATTATAGGGACAGGGCACGGCAGGCAGATTTTGAAATAACATTTCATGGGAAAGGGGGCCTCTGCTTCAGTCAGTTCAGGGGTATCATACTAGACCTATTAAGGAAGCGAGGGGCTGCTCCCAATATTATCGTGCTGCACTTGGGGGGGAACGATCTAGCAAAGCTGGGGAGAAGAGGGTTGGTAGAAACTATAGTCACAGAAATAGGCTGGCTAGCCAAGACATGCCAGGGTTGCACTATCGGGTGGTCTCAGATGATACCCCGATTCCAATGGAGGGGAGGGGAATCTGTAAAGGCTTTGAATCACTCCGTGAGAATAAATAATAAAATAGAGAGACTTTTCAGGGCTCCCCACTTACAGACCATCGCCCATGGGTGCATTAGGGGTGAACCGTGCTTCCTAAAAGATGGTGTGCACCTGTCCAAAGTAGGCAAGGAGGTGTTCCTAGAGAATATATTGGCGTGGTTGGGTGGTCTTAGTCACAGGGGATGACCTTCTAATGAGCGCAGGGGGGGGCTAGATAGTCGGTCACCAATGCTAGCCTGTGGCGGTAAGGTCATGATTGGTGAGCAGTAAATTTAAGGTCCTTAGAGGGCGGCGCCATTCTTGAATGGGGTCGCCCAAGTGGGAGGGACAAGTCGTCTCTCCTAGAACTCCAGGGGCAGTTGGGTGCGGGGGAGGAGGGAGTCACGCTTTCTCTAGGCTGGTTGGCCATCCCGCACGTGCACAACGGCGCCAGTAAATGGTACACCGCTGCAAGGGCCCCTTTATGGAGATCAGGTACAGAGCGTATTGCGGTAACCGGGGGGAAAGTACCCTCACGGTGAACGGGCCCTCTGCGCATGCACACTCCGGCTGGAGGGCGTGGTTAGAAATTGATAAGGATCTGACACCAGTTAGTGACCTTGCCGTAGGCTCAATTAAGTACGCAGAAAATAAATAATGTAATGATTATTAAAGATATGTTAGATATGGAGAGGAAACATTTGTATTAGAGTTATGTTAAGGTTAGCCATCTGACATCTGTACTTATCAATTGTAATCAGTGTAATGTATATTTCCTGCTACATTATGTAAATATTGTAAATTTTGATAAATGTTTATTAATCTTTGTTTAATAAATACGGCCGGGGGGGTGTTACGCCCCGCATCCAAACTTCTCTCCTGTCCCTTTCTGGGCCTTGAGTGGGGAGGAGGAGGAGGAGGAGGAGGGGGTGTAGGTGGTACCTGGCCATACTGCAGTTGATCGGGCATCCACCAGAAGGTTTGTTACAGAAGCAAAGTAACCTGTTCTGAGAAGGCAAGTCCAACTTCAACGAAATCTGCGATATCGGCGACTATAAAAGCATTGGCGGCGGCTTCTTAAAAGCTGTGAATAGTGTGTTTCGGTTGAAGTCCGTGCGTAGACATCCGTCAGGGGTAGCCAGCCAAGGCAGGTTCTTGCCCTTCCTTCAACACTCCCGACAGACATACAGACTGTCCAAGTGGACAGCACCCTTCTCTCAGGCAAAGTGGACGATGCCACCACACACGGAACACTTTGTCCCACATGTGGACATGTCGCGCTCAAGGAAGACAAACGACACCAGTTAGGGTGGACTGGATGGACCTTCAACTGGGCAGAGCCGGTCCAAGCTCTTGACCCAGAGCTAAAAAGGCCAATAAACGCTGCCACATCACGAGGTGCAGGGGCTGGAAGCTCTCCTCACTCCGAGTAGGAGTACACCTTGGGTGTCTCTGTCATCAGAGTGCAGATCTGAGAGCAGTAAAATATACATGCTGGGGCAGCTCAGGTGACTCCATGCTCCCTGTGTTCACTGCAGCCCAGGACAACTAACGGCAGCAAAGCCCCCCCAAAGCCTTGAAAGGCTTTGGGGGGGCTCTCATTTGAGATGTCATCAGTGATGTCATGAGTGATGTCACTGACCATGTCATGAGTGATGTAATATGTGACGTCATCAGCAGTGCATTGCGGGCGCGCGAGTTATAGTTAGCTGAACTAACTATAACGGGGGAATTTCAATGGTTTTGTACAAGTGAAAAGTCCAGCTAACTATAACACCCCTGAAACCTATGGTTTTTTCAGTGAATTTCTGAGGTTTTTTAAATGCTAATTCCTAACTATAACGTGCCTGAAACCTATGTTTTTTTCTGTGAATTTCAAATGTTTTTTAAATGCTAATTTATAACTATGCCTACAGAGATAGGACATGTGAAGAAAGAAGAAAAAATGCACAGAAAGAAAAAAAAGAAGTGCAGAAAGAAGCAACAGAAGTCCTCAAAGACGAAGAAAAGTGCAGGAAGAAGGATAACGTGCAGAAAGAACAAAAAGAAGAGCAGAAAGAAGCCTTGTTGCAAAATCTTCCTGTACCCTCAACTTTTTCAGACGGATACTGGTGGTAACCGAGTCTGACTAACCAGTCCTAGAGCCAGTGCTATGTTAAAAGACACTTAGAATACAGTGAAAACACCTACATACACTAGGGAACATTATGCTTTGGGGTCCCCCTGTGATTAGCATGACCTCCTCTGTAAGCCCCTAGTACATAATAGGGCAGGGGGATTAAAACTACCTCTTAAAACAGGCCACAGGGCGTTTTTGCACACGTTAACTCAGGCCCCGCCCCCTCCCTTCACCACTGTGTAAACACACCCTGTGTCCGTTTTTAGTTGGGAGATTAAGTTCATTTGAATCCTGAGGGTCCCTAGGGTCCAACTAGCCCACTAGGTACCTCCAGTAAGTGCCACAGAGCTGCGTTGCAGAGAGGTGTAAAAAGTGGCACGGCCTGGACCACCTCTCTGCAATGCAGCTCAGTGGCGCTTACTGGAAGCACTTGGTGGGCTAGTTAGCCCCCAGGGCCCTCAGTATTGAAGGGAAATTATATCCCCAATTTAAAACGTGCCATAGTGCGTGTTTGCACACGTCACCTCAGGCCCCGTCCCCTCCCTTCACCACTGTGTAAACGCGCTGTTCTAAGTTGAGAGATTAAGTCCCCTTGAATCCTAAGTGTCCCTAGGGTCAAACTAGACCACTAGGTACCTCCAGTAAGCGCCACAGAGCTGCGTTGCAGAGAGGTGTAAAAAGGGGCTTGGCCTCAAAACACCTGTCTGCAGCGCAGCTTCCTGGCGCATACTGGAGATGCCTGTTGGGCTAGTTGGCCCTCAGGGACCCTCAGTATTGAAGAGGAATTAATTCCCCAACTTACAATTCGCCAGGGGGCGCGTTTGCAGAGTGCTGCAAGGAGGGCGCGTGGCCTCCGGCACGATACCAGTCTTTTATTTATTTTAATTTTTTAAGAAGGGGGGCTGTGTGGTTCCCCTTCTTATTCTAATTTATTGGCCCTGATGACCCCATCCCCCAGGGCCTGTCTCCTAATTATATTTTTTTGACCCCAATCCCCAGGGCCAGCCACTGTTTTTTATTATTTTAAAAAAATATATATTTATAGACACACCTAGGACATGCTGGACAAACCGTACGTACCTATCACCATGACGATTTGCGTGATATTCATTAAAAGGCGACTATGCATACAATGAATCCACGTGGAATGTATTTACACCACTAGTGAAGCTCTGACATGTCTGATGCCCTACCGTGCCTAATCCCGGTAGACACCCTTGTCGTTTATTTATACAAACATGGGTAGCTATTGACGGGCACATTTAATACACATGCACACCAAGCCATTCAAAGTGGATTCGACAAAAATTCGACCAAAACTATGCAAGAAACCCCCCTCACGGTTAATAAAACACACATCCACTGCCGGATGTGTAATACTTTTTATTTTACTCTCTGGAAAGGGGACGAACATCACTTGAGAGTCACAGCGCGCTCCTGGCAGAGCCCAATGCTGTGTTACACCCACCATTGCCTGCTGAGTGCCACACACCTCTGTGTTGTATTCCACTAGCTAGTGCATATGCTATGACACTCTCTAGCCCATGTGCACTGTAACACCACCCCGTGAATATGACATGCCACACTTGTCTTCGCACGGGTTATATTGCCGCATCTAACGTGCCTTCCTCGATGTGTATGTTATAACGCACAGCCCTATGCCATACATATTACAATCTGGGATCCATATCTTTGTCACAGTGCATATGCAACGTTACACTCCCCAGCACACATTTTATATTACAACTTTAGAGACTAGTTAGGTTACATAACACTGCCCTGTGCATATTACACTCCAAGGCGCATATCGCATAGCACGCGCTAGTGCCTGTGCTATCTCGCGCTCTTCAATGAATCTGTCATTGCGCACAATGTATTGCATATTATATTTCACGCCTGGTTCATCTTATATCACACTTTTTGGTGCATAGTTTATACCATACACTATATCTAGTTTTCATTTTCAATCGTGCTCTCAGGACTATGTTCTATATAACACTGCGTCCACCTATCCTTTTCACGGGCATTACATTTTGCGATAGGGGGTGGAGGGTCAGGGGGTGTTTCTGCCAAGTGAGCCCGGAGTCACAGTCACAAACGTCCTCTTCTTCCTGAATAAAAGTGAGATTATGCTGCATACTTGTTCATATTTTAAGTAGTTCACACAGACACACGTTTTAAAAACAATAAAGTTCCTAATACCCGCCTTCTCTGAACAGTTAGCTTGCTGCCCCATCCCCCTCCTCCCTATCCTCTGTTGTGTGAATCCATGGACTAGCCTCCTCCCTCCTGCCATGAATGGTCTGATGTGCTGCCACTGCCCTCAATTTAGTATGATGTACCAGTCCACTCCTCCTGCCCTCCATTGCCCAATTCTATGCCCCATCATTGACCTCCTGCTTAAACTCTGTGCTTAGCTTGCTGCCCCTATTCTCCTTCCCCCTGCCCTCCGATGTCTTTGTGCATGCCCCTGCTCCATCCTTTTTGCCCACCATGTTCCGTGGACCTGCCACTCCTATCTACTCTGAGTGTTCTGTTGAGCTGCCATTCCCCTCCCACCTGCCTAGCATTGTCAGATGACTGTAACCTGTCCCTGCCACCTCTACCCTGCCTGTCCACATGCCATGCCCCTATCCTCTTCCTCCTGTCCTACATGGTCCATTGTACTGCCACACCCTTCTGCCCTCCCTGGTCTGTTGTGCTGCAACTGCTCCTCCTGCCTGCCCCGTGCGGTCTGTTGTGAGGCCCCTTCCCCTGAACTTTCTTGTCTGTGCACAGGTCCTGACCCTCCCTTCTATCCTCCATCGTCCTTTGTGCATGCCCCTGCACCCTCCTTCTTGCCCATCATAGCCATTGTGCTGCCACTAACCCTCCCACTTGCCATGCATGGTCTTCTGTGCTGCCATGGCCCCTCCCACCTTCCCTGTGTGGTCAGTTAGCTGCCCCTGACCCCCTCCCACCTTCCCTCCATGGTCTGTGTGTATGCCATCACAGTCTCACTGTTGATCTTCATGGTGTGTCTTGCTTCTAGTGCCCATCCTGCCTGACCTCCATGGCTATCTTGCTGCTCCTGCCCTGCCCCCTTGCCCCCAGCCCTCTGTTTACATGTGCAGACCCCTACTCCCTCCCTCCTGGCTTGTCTGTTCCATTGTAATGCCCCTGATCCGTCCCTCCTACCCTTTATGGTCTGTTATGCTGCAGCTTTCTCTCCTGTCTGTCCATTATGGTCAGCTAGCTACCATTGCCTCTTGCCCCTCCGTTCTCTGTTGTCCATGTGCATGGTCCTGTCCCCTCCCTCTTGCTTTCTATGGATTGTTGTGCTGCACTCCCGTCCCGCATGCCCTGTGTGGTGTATTGTGCTGCTGCAAACCCTGATGCCTGCCGTGCTGGGTCAGTTTGGTGCACCTCTCCATGTCCCTCCTGTCCTCTGTTATCCAAGTCCATGTCCCTACCCCATTTCCTTCCATGATCCAATGTACCATACTTGCGAGCATTTTGAACTTGGTAAGAGGGAGATTTTGAAAAAAAACTGGGGTATTGATTTTCCCCTTTGAGTTACATTGAAAAAGAGGAGATTGTAGACAGGAGACAGATCAAATAAAGCCCATTTGAGCTTAAAAACATTGGACGTTTCCTGGCTGAATCGGGTCTGTTGGCATGTATGGTTGTACTACCATTGCCTCTTCCTTCTGCCCACAATGGTCTATTACATTGCCACAGCCTCTCTTGCAAGTCCTGTATTGTTGGTTTGTTGCCCCTGCCCCCCTTTCCACTGCCCTCCATAGTCTGTTGTGCTGCCACGGCCCTTCCTGCCTGCTCAGTGTGGTTAAATTGTTGCCTTTGCACCCTCCTACCTGCCTTCAATTTTCAGAGTCCGTGCCCCTGGCCTCTGCCTCTCAACAGTATCCTAATGAACAACTAGATTGCTAACATTCTATATTTATTACAAAAGTGTGGAACGCCTGACGTCATCTTGATGTAATCAAAACTGTAATACCTAGAGCATTTCCTTTAGAAATTACATATATGAGAGGGTCTTATTAGCATCAAAATTATGGTTAGTGCTCTAAAAGACTAAAATAAGGACATATTTTCTGAGTTTTCAAATAGCGACAAAGCACTTTTAAATTATTTGTTATCTTTATGTTTTTTTTATCCAGTTGACCACCTGATTAAATGTTGCACTTAGGGGAGAGGATGTGGTGTTACTTCCAGAACTGCAGACTTTGCAACTGGGGAACCAGGTTGGAGTTTCTGCTTCAGCTCGACATTCTGTGATTCTGGTCAAATCACTTAGTCTCCCCATGTCTACAACCAAAATGAATTTGTTCTTGTGTGATGTAACCAATGCTCATGTAAAGCACTCCAATACCTGACAAGTCTGCACTATATAACACTGCAAAAACACAAAATAATAAGTGTTTTGCACACTGTCATTGGGCTATATTTGGGCTACATCTGGGTGATTTTGGGCTACATTTGGGCTCTTTTGTCTCCGGTGGCCATCTTGGGAGATTTATTTGTTATGAAGTTTCCTAATTTCCTCATGTACCGCAGTCTCCTCAGTAGGAAATGCTTTCAGTTTTTTACTTTGATTCATGAAGGTATTCAGATATGTCACACATTTGCCATAAATTCTGAATGTTAGCACTCTAGTTGCTCATTAGATCACTGTAGTAAAACTACTGTTCGCAATGGAAGTCTGCTCCTGGTATTAAAAGTGCATGTTTCAGTCTGCATGTCAGAATTTTTTAATGAAATAGAAGAGGATTTGAGAAGTCACTCAAAATGTGCCCTCATTTTCTTTCTTCAGCATTAATCATAATTCCTATGGCAAAATGAACCCCCTCATTGTGTTCCTTTTTAAATTAAATGTTTTAAGTGTTACCAGTTTATTCCAATCAAGATGGCTTCAGGTGTGCCATACTTTTGTCATAATGAAGACAGTAAGCGCTCTAGTTGTTTTTAAGAACACTCTGGGACATTCTGTCATTGGGCTATACTTGGGCTACATCTGGGTGATATTTGGGCTACATTTGGGCTCTTTTGTCTCTGGTGGCCATCTTGGGAGACTTATTTGTTATGAAGTTTCCTAATTTCCTCATTTACTGCAGTCTCCTCAGTAGGAAATACTTTCAGTTTTTTACTTTGATTCCATCAAGAAGGCATTCAGATGTGTCACACATTTGCCATAAATTCAGAATGTTAGCACTCATTATGCTCATTAGATCACTGTAGTAAAGCTACTTCTCACCAGGGATAACTGCTGCTGGTATTGAAAGTGCATGTTTCAGTCTGCATGTCAGAATTTTTTAATGAAATAGAAGAGGATTTGAGAAGTCACTCAAAATGTGCCCTAATTTTCCTTTCTGCAGCACTAATCATACTTTTTATGGAAAAATGAACCCCCTCATTTTGTTCCTTTTTAAATTAAATGTTTTAAGAGTTACCACTTTAATCCAAGCAAGATGGCTTCAGGTGTGCCATCCGTTTATCATAAGTAGGACTGTTAGCGCTCTAGTTGTTCTTTGGAACACTCTGGGAAGCTGCAGTAGAACACAAAGGAATCAACTGACAGTTAAAAATTTGCGAACATTCGTGACAAGAATTTTCAATTCTATTAAGGACAACGGAGGCGAGGATTATGCTTCTCATTCTTTGCTTTATTCTACACAGCAGCCAATAAAAAAACACCTTTTTTATTACAAACTACAAATCCCATGAATCCAATGTGTCATGATACCATAGAGACTATAACCATATAAGGTCCCGTCGAGGCAGACACCCCCTCTTTCTTTGCGTGACCATTAACTGTTAAGGCCGAAACTTGAAACCAAATAGTCCTTCTTGAACTGCGATCCTGAACCAGTGTCTCTGCAAGCTCAAACATCCGGAAGTAACACTTGAACTGCGGCTCCGCGGGACGAATCCCACATGATCACAACAGGTGAGCGAGCTCCACATCTAGAAGGGGCAACCATGCCCAACGAACTCCTTGGACCGCAAGCGATCCTCACTTGCTACTGGAATCTGAAACAAAGATAAAGGTTCCGTAATAACGGTAATCTCCCAAACCATGTTCCAATCTGACAGGTATAACTTTCCAGACATAAAATGGGGGGGGGGGAAATATAGAGGATAAAGAAGGCAATACAATGCAATCCAAAATCATCATTAACTGATTTATATATACATCGCAAGAGACACATAAACTCCGGGTGGGATAATCCTCGCCTCCGTTGTCCTTTAATAGAATTGAAAATTCTTGTCACGAATGTTCGCAAATTTTTAATTCTATGTCAGGACCGGAGGCTGCGATTATGCTTGTTTAAAGCCCAGCCACCACCACTGATGCGATATCCACTATAGGTTTATAATAAAATGATTTAAAAGTAGACTCATGAGACCAATCCGCAGTGTTCATGATGTCGGACAGGGTCACCCCCAAGGAAAAAGACTTCGACGCCATGGCGCCCCGCACAGAATGTGCACCAAACTGAGACACATTAATGCCTGCTTCATTCATGAGCCAACGCACCCAACGCGCCAAAGTAGCTGATGACACTGGGCGAAAAGGCTTTTGCAATGCAATGAACAGCGGACCCTGCATATCAGAACGGAAGCTAGCTGTACTTACCTCGTACGCTTTGACACATAGCACCACACATAATTTGGGATTATCCGGAAAAGCCGGATAAGTCACTGAAGTGGAATTGGTTTTGGTTCGTCTGGAGATAGAGAAGTCACCCCTTCTGGGGCGAACTTACGCCCCGCTAGATCTAAAGCTCTGATATCAGACACTCTCTTGCACGAGACTAAACATAATAACATCGCCAGTTTGGCGGAAAGTTGTTTCCGTGACAAGAGCTCGTTCGGCGGCCAAGATTCCAAAAAACGGAGGACCACCGTCACATCCCACAAAAAAGAGTATTTTGGACATGGGGGCTCGACCATCCGGATACCCCTTAGCAGTTTACACACCAGAGGATGTTCTCCGATTGGCTTACCCTCCAAAGGAGCATGCCCAGCGGAAATAGCGGATCTAAAATTGTTTACTGTCCTATATGCAAAACCAGATGATGCCAGAGAAGCAAGGAAATTCATGACCATGGAGACATTAGCTGTAGTGGGATCGACGTCCCGTTGAACAAACCAGCTACACCACCTGTTCCATGCTGATGAATACCGCTTATGGGTATTATCTGACCATGCCTGCTGGATGAAGTTGGAAGCGTCTGCCGAAAGGCCTGGGATCTTCCATCTGTCCCTGAAACTCGCCACGCCACTAGAGGTAGTTGGCCTGAGATCACTAACGGATGAGGAGCCTTGAGAGGATCTAGCAAGAGGTTCCATCTCTGAGGAAGGAGAACTGGTGTTGCACAGGACATTTCCAGAACAATCGGAAACCAAGCCTGAGCTCTCCACAAGGGTGTGATCAGCACCGTCTCCGTCCGCTGGCGTCTGGCTTGGGCCAGGACCCTGGGGATCATGACAAACGGCGGGAAGGCATCACAAAGGACTGGTGGCCAGGTTTGAAGAAACGCATCCGAGGCTAGTGCCTCCGGATCCGGACGCCAGCTGTAGAAATCCGGAAGTTGCTTGTTCAGCCGTGACGCGAACAGGTCCAACTGACAGGGACCCCATAGGAGGTTCAGCATCCGAAAGACTCGAGGATGCAAGCGCCAATCGCTGTAATCCCGGAGATACCGGGAATGCCAGTCGGCCACCTCGTTCTTCCGGCCCGGAAGGTACTCCGCTACAACTGACAGATTGTACTGAAGGCAATAATGCCAAAAATCCTTGGCAATCTCCGCTAGGATGCGAGATCGAGTACCCCCGAGCTTGTTCACGTACCGGACTGCCGATATGTTGTCCATTCTTAGAAGAATGCAGCAGTTCATCGTCTGCGGAGAGAGGCTGCGAATTGCGAACGAGCCCGCCAGCAACTCCAGACAATTGATGTGAAGGGAGAGTTCTTCCGGCGACCAACGACCCCCCCGTCGAGATCGGACCGCAGCGGGCTCCCCAGCCCCAACGGCTGGCGTCCGACTCTATCACTACCTCTGGATTGAACCCGAAAATGGCCCTGCCATTCCACGATTCCATGTGGTCGAGCCACCACAACATTTCCCATCTCGCTTCCTCTGAAAGAGGGATCTGATCGGTATAGCTGAGGCCTTTGCGGAGATGTTGAATCTTTAATCTTTGGAGAGCTCGGTAGTGAAGGGGTACCGGAAATATGGCCTGAATCGAGGAGGCCAACAAGCCCACCACCCGGGCTATGGACCGTAAGGACACAATCTGCTTGTTCATGATCGATCTCAATTCTCTCTTGATCGTTTTGATCTTGGGTGCGGGAAGGAGAAGCTGGCAGGTACGAGAATCCACCTGAAAGCCCAGAAACTCTATAGACTGCGTGGGAACCAGAACTGATTTCTGAGAATTCACAATGAAACCCAGATTTTGAAGGAGAAGAATGGACCACTCCAGATGAGTCATCACTAGACGCGGACATTGCGCCATGATAATGACGTCGTCCAGATAGACGATCAGCCTCACTCCGCACGAACGCAGTGACTCCATGACTGGACGAAGGAGTTTCGTGAAGCACCATGGTGCTGACGAAAGTCCGAAAGGAAGAACAGTGTACTCGTAACAGACGCCTTGCCACAGAAATTGAAGAAACCGGCGGTGAGGGGCGTAAATGGGAATGGCTAGGTAGGCGTCGTTCAGGTCCAGACGGACCATCCAATCGCCCTCCTGCAGCAGATCGCGCAGAAGATGAACGCCTTCCATTTTGAAATGGCGATACACGATCCATCCATTGAACTCTTTGAGGTTCAGAACCAACCTGTGCCTGCCCCCTTTTTTCTCGACCAGAAACACGTTGCTGAGGAAACCGTGGGAGTGGAGTCGAGACTCGACAATCGCCCCCTTCTGTAAAAGAGAGTGTATTTCTCCTGCGATAAAACTCTGATCGAGTTGGGAAAAAAGGATGGGATGGGGAGGGGAATGTTGGACGGGAGTGTTGTACATCTCCAATTTGTAACCTTGAACTGTTTCCAGGATCCAGGGATCCTGCGAGAGTGTTTGCCAAGCCTGCAGAAAAAATTGAATGCGACCCCCCAACTGAACCTCCGAA
This sequence comes from Triturus cristatus, assembly GCF_964204655.1. NCBI lineage: Eukaryota > Metazoa > Chordata > Amphibia > Caudata > Salamandridae > Triturus > Triturus cristatus. Next base: position 1,155,664,158 of record NC_140594.1, read on the forward strand.
CAAAGGATAATTCTCACCTGCAGATCCTGACTCCTGGTGGTTTCCTTGGTTGCCACCGAACCTGCCTCTGCGGAAACGGTTCCGCGCTCGTCTGGAGGGGTAGAAGTTGGAACTCCCGGCGTAATTTTCTTGGTAGCCTCCTCTGTTGTGGTGTTGACCACGCTGGGCGCCTTGGGGATGACCTCGGCCGGACAACCGCCCGCGATTTCGTCCGGCCCTGGCGAAAACCGGACGGAAGGCTCGTCGCAGCGACTCCTGCGCTTTATCCAGGCCGCTGAAAGTAGCCACGAATTTAGTGAGCTCTTTCAGAAAGGGTTGTCCGAAAAGGAGACCCTGGGCTACTGGACCCGCCTCCGAGGAAGACAATTCCGCCAATTTCGGGTCGAGCTTGAGGAGGATCGATCTGCACCTTTCACTTGACATGGCGCAGTTGGCATTGCCCAACAAGCACACTGCACGCTGCGCCCAACCAATGAGGTCATCGGGATCAACCGGGGACCCTGAATCCTTTGCTTGGAGGCCCAACTCCAGAATTTTTGCCAATGGCCCCGACAAATCTAGAAGTTTATTTTGGCATGAGCGCCAAGCGCGGTCAATGCCTTTTTTCGGATCTTTAGAATATTTCTTAAGATAGGTCATCATGGTCGGGTCCACCTCTTGAGTGTCCGCCACACGGGCTGCTAGGTCAGGCCTGGGGCACTCAGACCTAAGGCGGGCTCTTACGTCCTTGTCAAAAGGACGCCTGAGGTTTGACTGAAGGTAATCCGCCACTTCCTGCAAGGGGGTCCATGCCGTAGAATTGGGGTGGATGATATCTGACGGGTCGAAGTCAGGTGTCTAGGCGGTGCCGTGGGCTCAGTATGATGCTCCTTCCTTGACTTTTTAGCAGGTTGCGCGCATTCCTCTAGTTCGGATTCCACGTCTGTCGCGGAATCCCCTTTGTCTTCGTGAGAAGAGTCATTCTGGTCCGAGCGCGCCAAATAAGTGTGATCATTCGCAAGGTCTCTGGAAAGCCGCGCGAAGTCCTCAGCGTGGGGGTTAGAAGCCTTCTTACTAGTTGGCTTGGGGTGGGCACTTGCAGCCGGAAGCCATCCCTGCTGCCGTGCGTAATCATTTAAATGCCGTTTCAGGGGCGCAATCGCCCTTACCAGCGCTGAGCTGACAGAATGCTGCACCCCAGCATCCAAGGCTTCAACGAGCTCTTGCTCGAAGGAACCCGCAGGTTCCGACTCATAATACTCCTCCTCATAAGTGTATTCAGCCATGGTGTTGGTAACTCGTATTCCTTATAGCACAGCTATGGTGCGATGGGAGGAGTATATCAGGGGGAGAGGAACAACCCGAAGCAGGCCAGGCACAAACAGCCACCAAAACTTAATTATAACAGTGGAGGGAGGGCCTGCTACCTCTCTCGGCAGAGCCTATGCAACAATTGTACAGCCCGAGGTGTAATTGTTCCTGGGCGTCAGTCGGGGCACAAAATACGGGCTTTGAAGTTTGAAAACGAGCGTTTCCCGCTCCGACAATCACTCCGATCGGACCGCGATCGGAAAAATGGCCGCCGCGCATGCGCGGAGATGGCCGCCCGTGAAGAAAGAAAGAGGACGTGCGCGAGTAGAGACGCGCCGTCCTCAGGCCCCAGGTACTCCCGCTCCACACAGAATCAAGCCTCGGGCGCAGAGCGCCTGGCCGGGGAGGCCGAAGCGCTCCCAGCGAAGCAGCACCGACGCGAGCGCTCTCACGAGCAGCGGGACGGTAAGAAAGGGGGATAACGGTGAAAAAACAGCACGTCAGGAAATAAATAGCCAAACGCCCTAGCGGAGCGAAATCCCAACAAAAACAGCATATAATTATCACAGCAAGCGCGAATACAGCATAAAATTATCACAACAAGCGCACTACATATATAACCAAAGTATCGTGTATAGTGCGCATCCAACCCATACACCACCCACATAAGAAAGCAGTAAGGGAGAGGCACTTAACTGGCTGCGGAGCAGCAAAGAAAGAGGAGGTGTCTGCCTCGACGGGACCTTATATGGTTATAGTCTCTATGGTATCATGACACATTGGATTCATGGGATTTGTAGTTTGTAATAAAAAAGGTGTTTTTTTTATTGGCTGCTGTGTAGAATAAAGCAAAGAATGAGAAGCATAATCGGAGCCTCCGGTCCTGACATAGAATCTCTGCCCTTGTTGGCTGTACATGTTTTACTGAGAATGTCAGACTTCATTCTCACATGACTGAGAAAGATAATGTGAATTTACAGAAAATAAGCTCTCAGTTTAGCTTATAGATCACCTTCCAAACCTCTGTGGGAAAAGCATGAGAAAATATTTTTCTCTCAATCATGATATCCCAGCAGAAGGCTTTCTCACATGGTGAAATCACCTTAGAACATACCACAATTCCTAAAATGAGTATGGTACCATCAACAAATGATTTATAATGTAACTAAAGTCTTAAAACCTTCTATTAACTGCAATGCTTTTTAATGAGGTGCTATCATGTATATTGGTCCCAAGATGGCTGCCAACACTTCTTGGATGAAGTGCTGACAGCCAATCAGATCTCAGGATGAGATGTGTGGTTAGGCTCCGCCCACATATATATATGATTTTACTTTTGATTTTCTCAGGAACACCTGAACAGATTGACTCCATATATGCAAAAGGCACATCCAGGAGCTGAGGACTACCTCTCTGCCAAATTTCAAGTAATTCTGTTCAGCCGTTCGGGCTGTACCTTGGACTAAAGGTCCCTATGGAAAATTGCATGGGGAAAACGTGTTTTGGGACCCCCCTTTTTTCTCAGCCCCCGCTTGACGAATCCCCCCCGAGACTTTCAGGGTAGGAGCGGAGCGGAGCGCCCCACCTATTTTGAAAATTTCGCGAGGATTCGTCAACCGGCGCCAAAGTTATTCCAAATAGAATGTTGCGGATTTCCTATGGAAACACGGTCCTAACTATAACTATCTACTGGCGACCGCCAGTAGATAATATATGTATCAAAGATGGGCACTCCGAGTGCCAGCGCACCTGTAGCAGCCTTAGCCCTGGTGGAGTGGGCTATCAGTCCTTCCGGAGACTGCTTTTGGGCCAGTGCGTTGCAGATCTTAACGCAGGGGACTATCAACCTCGACAAGAGTCCTCTTTGCACAGCCTTCCCTCCCTTCACCACAGACGCCCCTCCGAAAGCTGATCATCCACCTGATGGCCCTCGGTATGGTTGATGTAAAATCTTAGCACTCTTTTGGGGTACAATCGATGGAGCAGCTCATATTTTGTGGGGTGAGGAGAGGCAAAGAAGTCTGGGAGATTGCCCAACAGAGAAAGGAGTCACCACTTTAGGCAAGGAGGCCACCGAGTTCCCAGCACCAGTCTATCTGGTGTCGGGCGGCTGCACTGACACCGCTTGAAGTTCACTCCTGCGATGATGAGCTCAAGTGATCGCAACGAGGAAGGCCGTCTTTAAGATCAGAAGAGGCAATGAGCAGCTGTGCATTGGCTTCAAGAGAGAAGAGATAACAAATGTAAAGACCCAGTCACGGCCCCGCTGGGGCATCACAGATGCTTTGAGAGGAACTCTGTGTGTCAAAGCTTGAAGAATTCTCATCACAAGTGATTTAAACATGGATAGTTGGTCTGGTAAACATAACAAAGCAATTATGGTTGACAAATATCCTTTAATTGTGCCCACTGCAAGGCCTTGCTTGGTAAAATACAAAACAAACACCAGGAGAGACAACACTGTTGTTTGTACGGGGTCTGTCATGCAGTCTGCACATTAGGCCACAAAGTTTTCCCAGCGGCGGGCATAAATGGACTTCATGGAAGGATGCCTGGTGGCAAGGATAACCTCCACCACTTCAGGTGCAGATCATTTGGCTGCTGTCGCTCAAACTCCCCTCATGGACGTGTAGATTGTGTAGCCTCAGGTGAAGGACCCCGCTCTGCTGCTGTGACATGCGATCCAATCAAAGTGGGAGCTTGCTTGGAAGGCAGGTGCTCGTACCCAGAAGTTCCGAATTCCACACTCTTCTGGCCCAATACCGAGCCACTAGGGTGACTTGGGCTCGTAGTTTTTTACCTTTTTCAGAACTCGGGGCAGGAGAGGTAAGTGCGGAAAGGCGTGCCGGTGTCCTGTGTTCCAGTCCAGCCTAGAGAGTCTCTTTGCAGATACCTCAATATGTAGAACCTGTGACATTTCGTGTTCTTGACAATACTGAAACGTTATAGCCAAGGTTCTCCTGACTGCTGGAAGAAGCCTTGTGCCACTTCGGGATTGAGATACCATTTGTGATTAGCCAGATACTGCTGACTGAACATGTCGCTTTGGCATTCAAGTATACCGCCCGGTGGTTCGCTTTCAGGAAAATGCCCTGATGCTCTAGCAGCTTTAAAAAAGCAGAGCCTCCTGGCACGGGACTAAGGACCCCACTCCGCCTTGCTTGTTGCAGAATCACATGGTGGTAGTATTGTCCGGGAGAACCTGCATCAGCCTCCACTCCGCAACGTACAGCTTTGCGTCACAGATTGCTTTAGGGTTCATAAAGGTGTACGTGTTGCACAACTTTGAGTTGTGCCCCGAGCTCAGACACCCAAGACACACCTTCTGCAGGTCCATGACTGACATATCTTTCCTGCTATTGCTTAAAGCCTTTTGCTTTTGGAGGGGACATAGTTCCCTAGCACACTTGTTTCCAGTTATTAAAAATTGTCAAAAGGCAGAAATATGTTTGAGGAAAGCTTCAGATTCGCTTCAGAAGGCGCGGACAAAAAAGAACTGAAATCAGCATGCAAGGGTGGCCCTTGTATGTGGTTCTGTTGTGCCATTTCTGGGGTGCGAGGAGCTGCAGGGCACCACCTAGCAGACCTTAGGAGCATTGCTGAAAAGATTTCTGATCCAGTCTGATGCCTGGGAAATATTACAAAAGTGAGGAATCTGGGGTGAGAAGTATCCATCATCCGAGAAACGGGGGATTTAGCCCATCTTATTTTTCAGTGTTCACTAGTAAAGTCGTTTTGGGATTTTTTTTTTGCCTTTTTAACTGGTTTGTTTAATTGTACTTTGGTCAAAGAATTCTCCACCCTACCTATGGCCTTCTTGAGTGCGAATTTAAGAACTGACTCTGATAAAGCTCTACTTGACCTTTTACTAACATCTGCGTTGAAAATGGTTCTTGCCAACTGGAAGGACACGAGTAAGACATCTTATAAAGGCTGGATAAACGGGATCACCCACCTCAGAGGGGCAGATAACCTCGCATTACAAAACTCCCTGTGGATGCCTTCATCCAGGTTGATGTGGAACTCTTTGGACACTTATCTAGACTCTTACGAACCTCCATGAACACTACTGTATGCCCTTGAATCATATCCTGTGCCTTTACGGACGTATCACTTGAATATTTGTATTTAATTATCGTTACCAGTACTGGGCTGTTATATGTTAGGCCTATCAATATCGGACTGCTCTTGTGCCAACATATGCATAGAGTTTTGGAAATAAATGTTATCGCTCGACTAGCCTTCGCTCTCTTTCCTTCTCTTCTCTTTCTTTCCCTTTTCCTTCCTTTCTGCTTGTCTTTTCTTCTTTTATTATTGATCACTGGGGTTAGTCTCTTGAGACCCATGTAGGCGTAATAACCTCACTTTATGATTGTATATGTGATAATTTTGCCTTAGATATCTTATGTTAACCCTGTGACCGTTTTTTCTGTCTTCCCTCTTGAAAATCAATAAATCAATAAAGCATTTTGAAATCAAAGAAATATCTATCAGAAAAGTTTCTTTGATGCAGTCTTAGGCGTTCCACAGACACTCTCCAAGCCCATTCTGGTGAAAAATGACCCAATAGCAAAAAAGGTGCAGCAATATAGAGCCAAGAAACAAGCATTCAAAGCACACAGCTCCAGGCTGCTAGAAGAAAAGCCTTCTTGCCCATCACATCAGTATGATTTGATTCCTATTCTGGATTAGATAGAAAGGAGTTTGAATTAACTTAGCAAGCAGAGGCTTGACACACAAGGCTCTTCAGTGTAGGGTGCTGTGTCAAGAAGCGTGGGTCCCCAGGGCCCAGTCGATGTGGTCTAGCAATGAGACAACTAACAGAAGCTGCAGAGAAGGGTTTGGACCAGGCTAACAAAATAGGACAACACTGAAAGGCCAGAGAGGCTTAGAAGAGGAAGGCCGAGGCTGAAGGATCTCTTTAAATAAGTTAGCTTTTGTCTCCTCATGTGGAAGACCTAGTTCCATCACTTCTGCGGTCGTCCTATGACAAATTCAAAGAAGGCGCTCTCCGCCGTTGCAGGACCATGTGGCGAATCAAGAGCACAATCAGGCGACCTGTAAATATAGACAAAAACCAGCATCAGTATTCTGGGGGGGGGTTCTTTGCATCCTCATGTACAGCTGAATATGGCTTCCATTTCTTGAAATACTGACGTTGAGGAAGTGGAGCCACAGTGCAGTCATCTTCAACACAACATTGCACTTTAGTGATTGTGTAGAGTGACATAGGACAAACACTTGCCGAAGAAGGGTCTGAATCTGGGGCCGGCCAACATACACTGAGCTTCGGTAACGCTGATTCTGGCGGATACTCTATCTAACTGCAGATTCCTCACCTTGGAAAATCCTCAGGCAACACTCTCCGGTCCCAATCCGGGGCCACTAGGATGACTTGGGCACAGCTGTTCTTGATCTTCAGAATTTGGCGTAGGAGAAGTAGAGGCAGAAGATACACAGGAGTCCTATGTGCCCTTAAAGCTGAAAAGCCTCTCCTAATGAGAGTTCTTGTGGAATCTCTAACATGCAACATTTTTGACATTGTAGGGAGGTGGAGCTTGGCTGCAGACAAATATGGCAGCCTAACGCGGACTCTCCAGAGCATCGCCAGCCACCCAACGAGAATCCAGCGCCTCCTGACAGGAGCATCTACCGATATGTTGCGGTGACACGCTGACCCACTGGTACACCCCCAGACATCTTCATGGTCCCCCATGTAGCAAGATTGAGGAGTTGAAAGGCCAATGCGACTCCCCCACCAGCCGGTGCTCAGTACACCTGCAGGGCCTACCTGACCCCGCAAAGTAAAATAAAACCTGCCCGAGAGCTCCAGCGGCCTTGGATCTGCCACTCGGGAGGAGCCCTCCAACCTAGCCTGTACCAGCCAATTCTAGGAGCTGTGTAAACCTGGGTGCGCCCCCCCCCCCCCCTGAATTAAGGTACACAGGCGGCAGGGCTCCCCATCTACTATAAGCCTTCTCCCGCTGACCTCAGTGTAGCCTCCGTGTGCCATGCCACGTGGGCCCTCCTCTGGGTTCCCCCGGGTGACCACAGCAACTGCACCACCAGCAAGATCCACTGAGAAGGGGCGCTCCTTGAAGGCCAGAGGTACAGCTCCTCACGGGGGGCCTCCCCACATGTATCAACAGAATCTGCCTGTTTTAACTCAACAATCACCCCTCCCCGTCCTGGGCATGCAGCGCTTACCCTTGAGAGGCTGCACCTGTCTAGCCCCCGTCCACTACAGCACCACTACCTACGACGACTACCTACGGACCCAGGACCCTGCCTGGGACTGTCAGCCGCTGGCCATGGACCATAGGCCCAATGGACCCTGATTGCACCTCATCGCCGCCTCCTGGCTGCTCTTTCTGGTCTTTGCCGCAAAGGGTCTCCTACTCCCATGCAGCTTCAGGCCGGGTACACCTGGACTCTCTGGAAAAGACTCCAAGTACAAGTGTGCCCTGAGCCAAGTGTGGGGTGAGAGGAGCCCTGGTCCTGCCCTTGTACCTACTGCCGCTCAGGACGGACCCGGGTGAGTCCTCACCTACCAGCCGTGGCCACCGACAGATGAGTAGCTCCTGTCTCGGTGTCTAACTTTGTGCCTGTTTTTTCATCTACATTTGCACCTATTCATGGTTTTGTATGAGGTTTGTAGGAGGCTGCCGCTCTCGCTGAGATATCGTGTAAAGCGTCCAGGGGTCTCCTTTGGAGTGGACGGGAGGTTTGCTATGGCAATGCCAAGGTGCTCTTCGAAGGGGGAGTGCGGCTGAGCAGCCAAAGGCTGATCACAGAGGAGTGCAAGACATCTGCGCACCCTGGACAGTAAGTGAGACAACTCGAGGAGATCCACACCAATTTACAAAAACAGCACGCATCTTTATGTACATTTAGGCATCAGAAGCAAATCGTTCAGGTAAGAACGTTGAACAGGAATTCTTTTCAGTTCAAAAAGTTGTCAGAGCAATGTTAGAAGCTGCAATGCTGTCCTAGGAGATGAAATGTTAATGCAGCATTCAGGTACAGTACAGCGACTTACGGGACCAATCTCCAAGAGTTAAGGTGAGTGGTGGGCAAGGTCCAAGACAGCACCAACAGTCCACCAGCAAACGGCACTAGGCGGCGCGTGCAGAGGTGCACAACAGCAGTGGGTCCCCAATGTTACTCTATAAGGATCGGTCTTCGTGTAAAGAGGCTGCAGGCTTTGACTGGGAGACCAGTCGGGCTGAACCAAGAGAGGGACTCGGGCCTCGCGATGCTTTGGAATGTAGAGACACCTTTGGTCCTCTTCTCCACGGGCAACGGGAGCAGAGGTATCTTTAGGTGTCAGGTTTTACTTACCTGGAGCAGTCACGGTAGAAAGGGCCTGTGTGCAGAGGCTGCAGGTGACGCAGAGTTCACTGGGCGTAAAACCATGGTGGACTCGATCTCTGGAGGGCTACAATGACACCATAGGCCTGCTTAAACTCTGGCTTGGAGTGCTGGGTGCAGTGGTGTCTTCAGGCGTCTGGTTCTCCGGTGACTAAGTCCTCACAGGAGTCTTTGGTTGCCTACTGGCTGCAGGGAAGCATGTCCGCTACTTCTCGGGAGGTCTTGGTTCCTGGGTGAAATGCTGGCGGGTCTCCCGGGCATTGGGGACTTAGCACCTGCACGAGAAGTCAATTTTTTGCACGATTGTTGAAGTCAGCAGGCAGGCCGGCAGGGTTGGCTCTAGGTCAGTTGCTGGGTCTTCAGTTCCTGAAGGATGAGACTCCTTTGTCTTTCAGGTTGGCAGGATCTGTTATTCAGGTGCTAGGGGCTCCCCAAAATACTGAATTTAAGGGAGTGAAGGGTAATAGACAATGGGCTACTGACCCCGGGGGTCACTAAGCCCCCTATGTGAATACTTCCTGTGGGAAGTGGGCATAACCCTATCCCAGAACTCCTACGTATGCCATCACAAGGATGGCTAGTTCAGAAAAGTCGCGTCCACCTCAGTTTGACCCAACTTAGAGGTGTCACTAGCCTGGGGGTAGCATGCCTACCTGACTAGCTAATTTCCCCACCTTTACCGGTGCCAAAGGGCCCAGGACAGAGGGGATTGGCTTTCTCTTCTGTGAGGGGAGCCAAACTTGCATTTTAAAGTTGTTTCTTTGAAGCTCCCCTGCTTTGGAATGCTAATCAGCAGGTCATCATGTGGGATGGGCTGTAAACACCCCTTCCGGAGCAGGCTTTGTTTCTGACCTCTTGAGAGCAAAGGCTCTCACCCTTGGGGGTCAGACATTTGTCTCTGGTGGCAGGCTGGCAGAAACCAGTCCGCCAACACTCCAGGAGGTGGTAGGTTTTCAGGTGGCACCTCTAAGATGCCCTCTGCGTGCATGTATTTGCACTTCCAGCACTGGAATCAGTGTGGGTTCACCAATACGAGATGGTCGATACCAAACATTCCTACCTTCAGTGAAGCCATCATATAGCTGGGGAACGTGTTTCACCAGTGTTCAGCACATGCTTTAAAATGTCTTCCGTGGCCACGTGTACTGGCAGTAATAGGACTGCCTAGCACAGGATCATATCTGCTCGTGCAGGTATGCTCACACATGTAGTATAGTGCACCCTACCTTAGAGCTGTTAGGCCTGCTGTAGGGGTGACCTACAAATATTACCTGCAGTGGTAGGGGACAATGCACACAGGTATGTGTGGCATGTTATGTTTTCACTCTTGTCCACACCAGGACATGCAGCCTGCACTGACAGACTTGCATGTGCTTGATGAGAGGTCTCTCAGGGTGGCACAATTCGTGTTGCAGCCCTTAGGGACCCTCTTCAGTACCTCAGGCCCTAGGTACCAGGGTAACATTTACTGGGGACTTCTAGAAGGTGCTAAAGGTTTTGCCAATTGGGAACAATTGTACAGTTTTGGAAAAGAGATCTGCCACGGGGGGCCTGGTTAGCAGGAACACCGTGCATTCCCAGTTGAAATTTCACTAATTGCTAGGCAAAAAGTAGGGGTGACCATGTCAAAAAGGGGCACTTCTCCCCAATGTTCTACATTGTTTATGGTGTTTCTAAGGTCAGGTTAAGCACCCTCATTCTCCTGCACTAATTTCCCCTTCTCCTCCAGGGCCTGGTGGGCTCCCAGGACACCGGCACCCTTGAGGTTTTGCTCCAGCAATCAGTCCTCTTCCCACCCTCCCCAAATTGAGAGAGACCTACATTACCCCCCCCCTTGCCGGACCTCACACTGTGTTTCATCGACTGGTTCCATTGACTGCACTCCCTCCCTGCCCAGCCTCCTTCCCCCCAATAGGGAGAACCTGCCATTGCCAGCACTTAGACCCCGCATCCATACCCCGATCCTCCCCTTCTGCCACTACGTCACACTTTAGAGACCACCCCGCACTGACAAACAAGGTTGAACCCCCCCCGCCCATAAACCCCCCGCTCTATACACGGATACCTCATGGCGACAAAAAATCTTGACTGTCCTACCCTGTCCTCAGCCTCGCCCACTACATCAGCATTAAAAAAACACTTGCTTACTTGAACTCCAAACATGCGGACATCGCCCTCATGCAGGAAACGCACTTTACTGGCCTTGAGGCAGATAAACACAACGGGATGGGCAAGGTCGTCCGTAGTAGCCACCTGTCCCAGTCATCCGCTAGTGACATGCCCATGCAAGGAAACGCGGAGTAGCGATCCTGCTGCGCAAAATGCTCCTATGCACAGTACTCAAGACATGGACGGATCCTGATGGCAGATATGCCTTTGGCCGTTTCGGGATACTTGTTGGACAAGGCCGTTCTTAGGGGAAATTACCCCAAAATGTTTGCTTTTTCGTCCTAGTCTTTGCCAACTCTCAGCATGGCCGTAGGAATCTGGTCACCTTCCCCCTGTACTGCAGACAGAAGGTGAGTGTGCCCGCCTCGCCTGCATGGGGTCTGCACATTATGGGTTTAGGTGTCGTAACTTTGTGCACCCCGTAAACAGGTACACAATATACCTGGGCGGGTACAGCACTGGCTAGTAGTAAGACGTAGCACTGAATGTGCCACCCACCGGATAGCCTGATAAAACTGTATTGGGCATGTCATTGCAGGCTGGTGGGGCGCCATTGCGCCCCTGCCTAGCTTGGCATCACTTGTGCCTCAGCCGACCCTGAGTGGGTCATCCCATACCATGAGGGCTGCCCCCTAGGGAAGCCCCGTGGGGCTAAAGGCTGGCCAGGCAGGCACATATGGTGGTTTGCTGCAAAGTTAGTGGGGAACAGACCTGGTGGGGCTTCTCCTGCCTTGGAGCTTGGCTCTTCCCATGGGATACTCCTGGGGAGATGCAGAGTCTCCTGTCTGAGCACTTCCTCACTGGCCAGGCAGTGTGGAAGTGCATGCGCCTTTCTACACAGTCTAGGAAGAGGCCCTGACAAGGTGTTCACAAAAATGGGCTGGTCTGCCTATGCAGACCAGAAAGTGCACACTTGTACCTGCGAGTGTTAACTATGTGCCCAGCCTGCTGTTCCAGGCCAGGGTGTGTACATCGATAGTTTAATTCTCTTCCCAAGCGTCTTATTCTTTTTGAAAAATCTATATTTATATTTCCGTCAAAAGTAATCCAGCAAAAAATGTGTACTGACTTGTGTGAATCAAAGTTTTTTCTATTTATTATACATTTTACATAACATGTATGTCTTTTTTTATATAATATACATATATACACACATTTATGCCACAAACACTTTATGTATACTATTTACATTTTACACTTTTCTCCTTGCCCTACTAATCAATAAGGATGCTCTCAATACTTTTTCACACCAGCATTCCTTTACAACGAAGACCACTCTTTTCAAGAAACTCAAAGGTCTATTTCTTCCACCTTACACTTATTGAGTATTCTTTATCTATTTGATCATATTTAAATTCATATGGGTGTCTTCAATTTAACTGTCGACGCGTTTCAGCCTCAATATTTTCAGGCCTCTTCAGGACTAGGGCAGTTGAATGTGTAATTTCATAATTCAACCTATAAATCAAATACACCTTTTAATCCATATATACAACATGTCACTGTTATTTACATATATACACACATAGGTACAAAAGACTCAACGAGTCTTGACAGGGTACAATCCCAATATAATTTCTGGAATGGCGTACAACAAAAGAATTAATTAATGAAACACACCCAAATGTGCATTATTTTAAAAAAAACTCTTTAAACGTGCTATAAACCAAAACGAAAGTGAAGTGTATTTAGACAAGCCTCTACCAACACCACACGTTCTTAATCTCTTTTCAAAGTACTAAGGACCATATCTACACACTTCAGGAAATACCAAAAGTATATATACCAATTTTTCCGCACTTTCTATCGGGCTATGCAGATATCCATTTCCTTTTGTTCTATATCTTACAGGCCTGCATCCGAGCACTTGTACCCATGGTGCTGGTAGCACTGTGGCTGGGCAGCCGTTGAAGGCCGGGTGTGTGCAATCGCACCTATAAGGGGGGGGGGGGCGGGGGGGTCGACTCGTATCCGGCTTGCCCGGGCAGGGTGGTGAGCACGCACTCGCACCTAAGGTAATTGGGCTTAGGTAGCCCATGGCCCGGTCTGTCATGGCTGACTGGTGTGTGAGCATTTACAGCTACCATGATTAAAATCATGAGCCGCCTGCAATGGGAGGCCACTGTATGTGCGCACCTACACTATGGTGCCCGTGATTGCGTGTGCCACCTGCCATCACAGGCTAGTGCATGAGCACGGACGTTCTTATTAGGTAAACTCATGTCCAGTCTGATGTTTCTGACTCAGGGTGGCGCATTTGCACGCCTGGTGCAGGGACAATCTGTCTGACCTGCCATTGTAGGTCAGTGTGCGCAATAGTGCATGAGCGCCCAGGTAGTGAGGAATACCTGTGTGTTTTCACTACCTATAAGGCTTGCTCTTCCCTTTGGTTGACACGGGGAAGTGGTTGACATTGCTTCGGGCTGCAATAGTGGATTGCAGTAGAGCAGCCTCAGGATGTTTCTGACCAATGGATTTGCCATGTAGAACTCTTTCCAAACCAAAGGTAAAGGGGGTTTTGGCATAACTCGCTTAGAAACGGCACCTATAGAATATGGACATTTCAATACTCTAAGAGTCTTGTGCACCATAGTGTCTGGCTCCAGTGGACACCAGGGGTGGGGGGAAGCACATCTGTGCATTCCCCAAGTGACAGCCATAAACAATGGGCATCCCACAAGAATGGCAGATGAGGGACGGATGGGATGGATTGGAGAGAGAGGTCCTGACACAGCCTCCAAGGGCCGGATTATGAACCCACTAAAGATTGAGATCTGCATCGCATGCCCCATGGCAGACAGGCCTACAATTTAGGAGAGAAATCTGTGGTTCAAAGGGAAACCCCTTGAACCACCCCTAACTTCAAAGACACACAACAGTATACAAAACAAGTTACTTACCTGTACACTATGGTTCTCCAGTATTGATATCTATCATAGATTCACATGCTTGTATCTTCCCCATCGTCATGGTGGGAGTCTCACAGTAAAGGAAATAAATAGCAGTAAGAAGAAAAAACTGCATAGACACCATAGATAAGCATAGACTTTGGTAGCCCAGTACCCTCATTATGTGGACCCAATGCCAGCCAATGAGCCGCCAGTCGTGAGATCCCAATCCCCAGCAAAGCCATCATACCTCAGATTTCCAGCCCCGAGTGAGAGCCAAGGAAGTATCCAGAGATAAAAATGGTCTACCTGAGAAACGAAGAGGCGGGCGGGCCGCATGTGAATGTATGAAAGATATCAATACTGGAGAGCCGTAGTGTACAGGTAACTTGTTTTTTCTCCAGCATTGAATCTTTCATAGATGCACATGCTTGTATCAGAATAGAGAGCAGTACTCCTACACAGAAACGTTTCCAGGATGGAACCTTTTTCCCTAAGGCTCTGCTTCCTCACTGTGAGGCTAAAATATGCTCTAGAAGATAAAATGGATTGTGTGTCTCAGCATGTACCATATTATAACATATTACTATCCAATGTAACATATACAAAGACAGTAACAAGAAAAAACTGCATTTAAAAAAAAATAAAAAAAATATAAGGGAAATACCTCACTGAAACAAGTGATGTAGTATGGCTTGTCCCACCACTGAATCTGCTTTCCAAGCGGTGTCCAGACAGTAGTTGCTGCTCTGCAAATATCCGGGAGCGATACTTCTGCAAACAATGCGGCCGAAGTCGCCCTTTTTCTGGCTGAGTGAGCTCGAACTGTTGAATGCAAAGAGTTTCCAGCTTTCTTGTGGCATAAAGTAATGGCTGAGGTTATCCATCTGGATATGCAAGTCCTTGACAGAGCCAAACCTATTTGTGGGACCAGCAAACGCTATTAACAATTGATTTGTCTTTCTAAAGGACTTTGTTCTGTCAATATAAATTTCAAACATCTCTTGATATTCAATGTGTGAAAAGATTTTTCCGCTGCAGAAGATGGGTTTTTAAAATATGTTGGTAGAACAACCGGTTCATTTAGGTGAAAATTTGAAGGATACTTTCGGAATGAATTTAGGATTTGTTCTTAGGATCACCTTGACTGTTTTGAACTGAAGAAACGGCTCCATGATGGAAAAAGCCTGAATCTCATGACCCTTCTGGCTGACGTCAAAGCCAAGAGTAGAGCCACCTTCCAAGATACAAACTGCAGCTCAGCTTTGTGAATTGGTTCGAAAGATGGCTTTGTGAGCTGTGCCAGAACTGTGTTAAGTTGCCACGGCACTGACGGATGTTTAATTGGAGGGAAAACTCTGAATAGACCTTTCAAGAATTCCTTTCTCACTCTCCGAGAACAAAGAGATGGATGGTTTGGCCTTCTGCAATATCTCAAAATGGCAGCAAGATGCACTTTGCCAGATGCATGAGAAAGGCCTGCCTTGGCTAAATGCAATAGGTAAGGGAACCTGCTCCGGAGAAGAGTGAAAAGGATGAAGAGATTGTGTCGAACACCATTAGCAAAAAGCTTTTCCACTTCTCCACATAAGTTTTATTTGTGGAAATTGCTCGAGAGTGAGAAACAATATCTCGGCATTCCTGGGAAATATTTAAGGACTGAAATTCGTGCTCATGAGGTTCCATGCCGACAAGCTCAGCGAGGCAAACTGGGGATGAAGAACTTGCCCCTTGTTCATGATAATTAGATTTGGAATTAGAGGAAACTGCACTCTGGGAGTCACTGGCAGCTGAAGGAGCTCTAGGAACCAGAATTGTCTCAGCCATGCCGGGGCTATCAGAATTAAGTGACACGGTTCAGATCTCATTTTCCTGAGCACCTTCGGGATCAGCGGAAATGGGGGAAATGCATATGCAAACATTCCTGTCCAAAGGAGGTGAAGAGCATTCCCCCAAGATCCGGGCTGAGGGAATCTGCTTGCAAACTGTTTGCATTTTTTGTTGTTTCGATTGGCAAACAGATCCAGAGCTGGAGTGCCCCATAAGTGAAACACTTGACTGAGTTGATTCTGATCCAGTTCCCATTCGTGACAAACGCCTTCTGATCTGCTGAGCGAATCTGCTCTTGTGTTGTGAATTCCGGGGACATGCTGAACTTGCAACGAGATATTATGCACTAGAAGCCATTTCCAAATTTCTTGAGCTTGCGCCGATAGGGGTTTTGATCTTGTTCTCCTTGCTTTATTAAATAAAACATTGTTGTTGTGCTGTCTGTTCTTACTAGGACTGGTGAGTCGTGAATCCTGGGGAGAAAGGCCTGGAGACCCAAGAACACTGCTTTTAGCTCCAATAAGTTGATTGTCCCTGGATTTCCAGGTCTTGAAGGTAAGCTCCCCATCCTTGCAGGGAGGCGTCTATTGTCATTACATAACTGGGAGATTGGGGCTCGAAAAGCAGACCTTCCGATAAGTTCTCTCTTATTCCCCACCATGACAGTCTTTATCTGAGGATTGATGAGGATCCGATCCTCGAAGGAACCGTGATTTTGCACCCATTGAAGGTCGAAAAGTTCTTCAAGAGTCGCATGTGAAGCCGGCAATTCGGAACTAAGGGGATGCAGGATGACATCATCCCCAACAATGACTTGAATATTCTTACTGAAGTGGACTTTTTCATTAGTTGTGAAGTCAGTTTCAAAATCTTCTGGATGCGTTCCTCACAAGGGTACACTTTTGCTTCGCTTGTTGGTATTAAAAGGCTCCTAGAAATTGGAGAAACTGGGATGGAATTAGAGAAGATTTGTCCATGTTTATTCGTAAACCCAGGGACTGAAAAATTAATGCAACATTCCAAGGATTCGTGATTTGATACAATGAGCCCTTTATTAGCCAATCGTCCAGATATAGATATATCGGATGACCTTGCTGCCTTAGATAGGCTGCTACTGGCGCCATGCATTTCGTGAATACTCGTGGCGCTGATTGGAGACCGAAGGGTAACACTCTGAATTGGTAGTGGCGCCCCGCCATCGCGAATCTGAGATATCGTCTGTGTTTGACGTGGATTGGAATATGGAAGTATGCATCTAGTAGATCTAAAGATGCCATATATTCCCCTCTACCCAGCATCATCAGAATTTCTTGAAGAGATAGCATACGGAAAAATTGTTTCCTGATGAATTTGTTTAGGCCTCTGAGATCCATTACCTGTCTCCACTTGGTCGATTGCTTTTTCCATATCAGGAAAAAATGCGAGTAGAATCCTTTCCCTCGTTTGAAGAGGGACCTCCTCTTTTGCTCCCTTCACAAGGAGAGAGAATTTCTGCCTTGAGGGCCCAAAGATATTGCTGTTTTCTGTGAATGGGAGGTCGGTTCGGTGTTTTGTGGAGGAACTCTAGGGTGTGACCTTGATGAATTATGTCTAGCCAGTCAGTCAGTCAATGATAACTTTATTTCGGTCATAAGACCATAAAAGTACACATAAGTACATCAGCAAATACAATAAGACAATAAATAAGCATAAAAGATTAAAAGAGGAGTTAAACTACAAGTTATCAGTGAAAGAGGAATAAGTACAAAAATTAATTTTAAAAAATTTGTCTCCTACGTCACATGCTGTATAGATAGCAAGATACTGCAAAGACAATAGGGGGGTGGGTGTCATAAATTAAAGACCTACAAGCCTGCATAAAATAACGAAATCCCAAGTTCCTGCAGATGGGAATCAACCAACGTTTTCTGATTACAAGGTAGGCAGGACAGAAGAACAACACATGTGCAACAGTCTCCGTTTTATAATTACATGCAGGGCAAATTTCCTGTTTCTGCGTCTGCCACTTAGATGAGAAGGACCTAACTGGTAGGGTACCATGTCTTAACTGAATGTATAGTTTTCGGGCAAGCGGAGGTTCAATTTGGTCCATAAATTCCTCAAGTTTTGGGTCTGGTTTAACTATGAGGAACTCTGAAGTCAACCTACCCACCACTGTAGAACTCGAAAGTAATTGAGAATTCTGTATACATATCAGGGGGAGGAGTTCTTTCTTTGATAGCCCAGAACAGTAGGTTTCCGGGGTTACCCACCGCTCCGGAAGTCCTAAACAAGTACTAACTGCGTTAATATGCTGGAGCCAAGGGATCTTTTTGTGTTTAAGGACAGGCCAAATCTCAGCAAATTCTGCTCTGTATGAGGCCAGTTCAGGGACTGACCACAACCTCTTCCAATACAAGATTGGTCTGGCACTTATGATCTCCTCTATTGGGACTAAACCAAGGTCGAATCTGAGGGGGATCAAAGGTGTGCTAGAAGGGAGCCCTACAAGAGTTCTTAAAAAGGACTGCTCAACCTTTATAAGGGACCCTGTCTGCTTTTGTCCCCACAGTTCAGCCCCATAAATTGCAGCCACTCTGGCCTGCCGACAGTAAATCTCCAAAGCAGGGGACACTGGTTTGTAAGTTGATTTTTTAAAAACTTTGTTTAGACCCCCCACCAACTGAGAGAGCTTGAGTGTCGACTTAGCAATCTGCGCATTCCAGTTAAAATTCTCAGTTAAAGTAACGCCCAAATAAACAAAGGTTTTAACCCTTTCAAGGGGAGTGCCAAATAGAACTGGATTCGGGCGCACCCGCTTCGGGGGGTTGAAAATCATAAATTTTGTTTTCCCCAGATTGATTTCCAATCCCCGCAGCTCGCAGAACTTCACAAAACCATCCAGTGTATTTTGAATGCCCGATGATGTTCTAGACAGCAACAAAGTGTCGTCCGCAAACATCAGAGCGGGCACTCGACCTGTAACCAATTTAGGGGCATCATTGTTTACCACACAATTCAGATGGTCCACAAGACCATTAATATAGAGGCTGAATAGTGTGGGAGCCAACACACACCCTTGGCGGACACCTTTTTGGACAGGAAATCGGTCAGTAAGACCACCATGCTTGCCACACCTTACCTGGGTGAAATTGTTTTCATGGAGCCTAGATAGGACGGCCAGTAAATAGGGCGGAAGACCCAAGTCTGCTAAGACCTGCCACAATTTAGCTCGTGGAACTAGATCAAAAGCTGCCCGCAGGTCCACAAACACAAGGTAGAGGCTGCCACCCTCCACCATAGCTGTTTTCCAGTGCAAGACCTGCAGGCGAAAGATCTGATCAAGAGTGGAGGTACCAGCCCTAAAACCTGCCTGGAATGTAGACAGAATCCCATTCTCCTCAATCCACCCCAGGACCCTGTCCAGGAGAACCCTCCCCATTCGTTTTTGCGAAGTATCAATTAGGCTAATGGGCCTATAATTAGAGGGAGTTAATGGGCAGCCCTTTTTTAGAATGGGCACAATTTCTGCTCCTAGCCAGGTGGGGGGCACATCATCCCCCTGCAAGATACGGTTAAATAGGACGACCAAATAGGGGGCCCATATCTTTGGTTGTGCCCTAAACAGGTCCCCAGGCAATTTATCAAGGCCAGGAGCCTTATTAGGGAGCATTTTTCCTATCGCTGTTTCTACCTCAACCAGGGTAAAAAGTTCGGATGGAGCACAACATACAAGAGGTGGCGGAGGTTCAAGAGTACTAACAGACAAACCATCATAATCAGGCGTGCCATATAGATCACCAAAGTGGCTTTCCCAGATTGAGGAGGCAATGTTGGGGGCAGGAGCGTGGAATTGCCCACTAACTCCAGTTGCTACGATGGACCAAAATGATTTGGCGTCATTGCGACTAAGCGCAAAACCCAACTCCTCCCACACTGCAGCCTCCCTTTTCCTTCTCCGCATCGCTGATTGCCTTTTTATACAGGGAGCGATTTACCCTGATGGCTTCTCTGTCGTTGGTTTTTAAGACCAGCAACAGAGCCTTTTTGGCCATGCGACAAGTCGTGTTGAACCACCGAGCTGTTGCGGTCCGGAGCTGAATTACCCTCTTTACTGGATACAGGATATCTTTTAGAGCAACAACCAGTTGGCCATGAATATCAGTTGAGCTGCCCAAAGGGCCAACTCTCCCCATCTCTTCAATGAATGGTATGATGATCTCATACAGTTCCGCAAGTTTACTGTCGGACATTTGAAATTCTGGCCATTTGACCCTCCTTCTGCAGTTTGTAATTATCAATGGGTCAGTGACTTGGTTCTCATCCGGGGGAGGGTTTTTTAGTCCAAAGCTCCCCGGTTTAAGGGTCAAAGCTAGAGCATTATGGTCACTGTCAAACCTCTCAATGACCACAAACTCATAAAGCCTGTCCCAATGCCTTGCTTCAATAAAGATGTAGTCAATTATCAAGGTATGATTTAATCTATTGAACGTTACTTTCCCAGGTCTATCTGGCTTCACCCTTCCATTGCAAGCTCGTAAAGATGCAGCTAAGGAGAGCGACTGCAGTTGCAAGACAGGGGGGGTCCAGACCTTAACCAAAGGGGTCAGCGGGTCTGGAATATTCCATAGTAAATCCACTTTATCTGAGTCTCCTACATTTGGATCCCAAAGGGGCTCAAAATGGCAATTAAAGTCCCCACCCAAGATTAACACAGTGGAGGAGTCAAGTGACTGTATGAGGTTAGACAGTGCAGTAATAGCCTCAGATTCAAGGCCCCGCTTAATTGGCCTTGAGTAAACATTTATCAAAGCGATATTTGGGCCATTTATTGGGTCCAGCAGAACAAGTTGTACGTCCCGATAATTAGTTGGAATTTCTAGTGCCTTCACTCCTAGATACGTGCCAACCCATATGGACAGCCCGCCCGAGGGCCTGCCCCTACTGCTCATACTTGCCAGAATGTCGTATGTTGCAAAGCCCGGGACCACACTCTCTTTGAGCATCCAAGTTTCTTGCAACATACAAATGTCAAATGAGGCAATAAACGCACCCCACTCAGGAATGGGCAATTTATTCTTGAGACCCGCCACATTCCACGAGAGAATTTTAACATGTTCAACATCAGTAGCATGCTTAGGTGTTAGGGAGTCCAAGGAACCTTTGGAATCGCTCAAGGTGAAGGACCCAGCACCAGCCCCCTGCTCAGGTATGCAATTTGAGAGAGAACGAAAGATAAGGGAAGGAGTAGATGGGGACTCGGTAGGTGATTCTGATGTCAAGATCCCCTCTAGTGGTCTGAATCGTTCAATTGGGTCAGATGTACCAATATGCAGTGGTCTAAGATTATTGATTGGGTCAGATTGGGCAGTAGCGAGGGGTAAGTTGGTCAATGGCCACATCTGTCAATCACAACCGTCGAGGCCAGAAAGGGCTTCAAATCTATTTAAGGCTTCAAACGGCGTGAATGGTACCAGGTGGTCCATCCTCCCGTTTCTACTCCCATAGCTCCTGGGCAGTACAATGTCCCAGCTTGGGACGTTATCAAAGGTCATTGGTTTGAAATTAGGTTCCAACATTGTGTGCCCATTATTATAAAATACACGTGGGTTAGTCTGTGGGAAGACAAGAGCCCCAGAGTGCCCAACTCTGGTCCCTTGGGTTCTGGGGTAAAAATAGGTGAGTTCAAAAGGGGCGATAGAATTACCAGGATTCCCTACTGACCAGTTTAGAATATGTCTAACGGCCTTGGGGGTCTCTGAAATTAATAACAATTAAATCCCCCTTAATGTCCTTCACCCTACTTCCCAGCCAGGGGAGTCGGCGAACATGAAGGATCTCGCCGTTAATATTATAAGGGAGGGGACGATTTTGGCTCAGCCAATGTACAGTTTTATTTTTGAGCTGAGAAAACCCTTCCCTCTTACCATCCGGAAGTATTGGGAGTCCCACTAGTACAACCACATAGGGGACAGCTTCTGGCGGTAGTTCAACTTGAGGCTCCTTACGTTTCGCGTCCTTAGCAGTGCTAGAGCTCCTACTCTCATCACCCATGTTTCCTGCGCCCTGTTTTTCCCCAACCCTCTGGGTTTCGCTAGCAACAAGCGAAGCCGATTGCCTTGCAGGTTTAGGGGGTATTAGCCTCTGTTGTTTAAAATCTGTGGTCGTGCTAACTTTGGTTGAGCCTTCACGCGCAGCAGGAAAAGAAGAAGGCATGGTGGCTACGGGAGAATGGGCCAGGACCGCTTGGTCCTTAACCTGCCCAGCTTTACTACTAATGGCCAGCTCTATATTCCCTAGCCTTTCCTCAACCCTCTTCAACCTCTCGATAATTGGTAACATGAATGACCTTATAAGATATTCGATACTTTCCAAAGGGTCAGTAAACTGTACTTCCTTTGGAGGACAATGCAAAGGAGTGCCTAATTCCGCTAATTTTGGTACTGTAGTTAAAGCAGCCTTTGGGGTTGGTGCAATTACTATGGGGGCCTTTGAGATAGATACAGCTGGTTTAACAGCCTTAGTGTTTTTCCCAAAATCAGAATGGCTGATCCTGGGTCTACATGGGTCTCCGCCCTTCTTCCTCCTTTTATTTGGTGGTGGGCCAAGAGCTTTGGACAACAATGGTTTCCTATTCTTCTTTTTCGTGATCACCACATTTGGCAGGGAAGGGTTAACTATCGCTTCTACTTCTAATAGGGAATCGCTAGGAGGAGGGATGGTGTTTGCATGTAAACTATCAGACGAATTAGGTAAAGAAAATGGAGGGGATAACTCCCGCAAAAGTACAGGAACACTATCTATAGAGAGCAAGTCATCAATTTCAATAGAGGGGCTTACATCAGGCAAAATGGCTTGTTGTGATAGATCTATAAGGGGCCTATTCTTCATACATTCGACTGACTGGCGGCGCTCGGCCCGGCGCTCAGCTAATGTGTCCTCCCTCCCTAGATCCATAGAAACCTTGCTAAAATAACGGTCTAATGTGCCTTTAGTAAAACCCCCAGCCTTAACAGATGTCAAATGTTCATGACTCAAGGCCATAATGGGTTAATGAATGAATGTACAATAAATGTCCTTCACGTAGGCAAGAGAGTGGCCCCAGCCCAGCCTCTTCTGGCCTCTGAGGGCAACAGAGGGCCCGCCCTTTGCCCGGGCTTAGACCGGCGTCCCGCGAGACGGAAATAGGAGCTGATGAAATAAGGCGTATGACAGGCCGTGGGCGGGGCTAGCAGGGGGCGCCGGCAAGATCTCCTATGCCGTGCAGGGACTCCTGGTCAAGCGAGTCCCTGCAGCGTTACTTCCCCGTGATGACCTATCAGGCCCCAGGCACACACAGAGTCCGTGGACCGCCCCTCCACAGGACCCACAGCGCGAAGCGGCACCGGCGAAGCGGGTGCGGCAAGCAGTGGCGGCAGGTCAACAAGGAGGCTCCAACAACAGCAAGGGTCCACAGGTTAGGTGATTCCTCGGTCGGCGTTTCACGATTCCCGCTGCAATTTTTCAGGCCGTGGGCGGGGCTAGCAGGGGGCGCCGGCAAGATCTCCTATGCCGTGCAGGGACTCCTGGTCAAGCGAGTCCCTGCAGCGTTACTTCCCCGTGATGACCTATCAGGCCCCAGGCACACACAGAGTCTGTGGACTGCCCCACCACAGGACCCACAGCACGAAGCGGCAACCGCGAAGCGGCACCCGCGAAGCGGGTGCGGCAAGCAGTGGCGGCAGGTCAACAAGGAGGCTCCAACAACAGCAAGGGTCCACAGGTTAGGTGATTCCTCGGTCGGCGTTTCACGATTCCCGCAGGTGATGAGGATTCCGGGCAATTTCTGCAATTTTTCAGGCCGTGGGCGGGGCTAGCAGGGGGCGCCGGCAAGATCTCCTATGCCGTGCAGGGACTCCTGGTCAAGCGAGTCCCTGCAGCGTTACTTCCCCGTGATGACCTATCAGGCCCCAGGCACACACAGAGTCCGTGGACCGCCCCTCCACAGGACCCACAGCGCGAAGCGGCACCCGCAAAGCGGGTGCGGCAAGCAGTGGCGGCAGGTCAACAAGGAGGCTCCAACAACAGCAAGGGTCCACAGGTTAGGTGATTCCTCGGTCGGCGTTTCACGATTCCCGCAGGTGATGAGGATTCCGGGCAATTTCTGCAATTTTTCAGGCCGTGGGCGGGGCTAGCAGGGGGCGCCGGCAAGATCTCCTATGCCGTGCAGGGACTCCTGGTCAAGCGAGTCCCTGCAGCGTTACTTCCCCGTGATGACCTATCAGGCCCCAGGCACACACAGAGTCCGTGCACCGCCCCTCCACAGGACCCACAGCGCGAAGCGGCACCCGTGAAGCGGCACCCGCGAAGCGGGTGCGGCAAGCAGTGGTGGCAGGTCAACAAGGAGGCTCCAACAACAGCAAGGGTCCACAGGTTAGGTGATTCCTCGGTCGGCGTTTCACGATTCCCGCAGGTGATGAGGATTCCCGGCAATTTCTGCAATTTTTCAGGCCGTGGGCGGGGCTAGCAGGGGGCGCCGGCAAGATCTCCTATGCCGTGCAGGGACTCCTGCTCAAGCGAGTCCCTGCAGCGTTACTTCCCCGTGATGACCTATCAGGCCCCAGGCACACACAGAGTCTGTGGACCGCCCCTCCACAGGACCCACAGTGCGAAGCGGCACCCGCGAAGCGGGTGCGGCAAGCAGTGGCGGCAGGTTACCAAGGAGGCTCCAACAACAGCAAGGGTCCACAGGTTAGGTGATTCCTCGGTCGGCGTTTCACGATATGTCTAGCACCCATCTGTCCGATGTAATAGACAGCCATTGGTGGTAACAGGTGAGAGATTAATGCCCTGCAAGGCATTGTCAACATGCTTGCCGAATAGATTTTCTCCATCGAAGGGCATGTCAAATATCTTGGACTGCACTTCCGGCCTGAACGAGGTAGCTTTTAGCCATCCCTCCCTGCGAAGCGCTACAGCTCCTGCCATTTGTCTGAAAGCCACTGCTGATATATCCATGGCTATGTCTATGAATTCGGAGGCTGCTCTGGCCCCATCCTGTAGAATTAGTGTAGCCTCTTTCTTTTTGTCCTCCGGTAGATGTGATAATAGAGGAGCTATATTCGACCACATTTGCCTGTTGTACCGGCTTATTATGGCGAGCGCATTCGAGGCTTTATTAGACGCTGCTGCCATGACCGCAAAGCGTTTTCCTGCTCCATCCAGTTTTCTTCCTTCTTTGTCGGGAGGAGCTGCACATGCAGTCACTGGCTTTTTCGATCGTGCTGCCTGCATCACCACAGATTCTGGTCGTGGATGCCCATTAAGGCATGCCGGAGAAGATTCAGGAGCTCAATACTTCTTTACTATTCTAGGTACCGAGACTGCGACAGAGGCTGGGTTCTTCATAATCTTCAATCCTTCCTCCAATATATAATTCACCATGGGGATTGTTCTTATTGATTTTCTAGAGGATTCTTTAAAATCATATAGGAAACAATCTGTTTCCTTAAGCGGAAGAGGAAGATCAAACCTCTTAGAAGTTCTTTCCATGAGCTCCTGGAATCCCCCGATGTCCTCTGGTGGAGAGATTGCCGGAGAGGGTGACGGCGATGGAGAAGTTGGGAGAATGTATCGATCCCATTCATCGCCCACAGGCTCTTCCTGACTCAGTTCTCCTTCCTCAGGTTGGTCTTCAACCTCGCTGTCAACTAAGTCATCCCTGATGGTAATGACCTTTGGAGAGCGCACTTTTTGCACTGGAGGTGGAGATGGCACAACTGGAGCCTGTATGACAGGTTGTGGCTTACTTGAAGTGTCCAAGGAAAAGGCATTAGCTTCAGGGAAGCGACGATAGTAATCGTTGAGCATGTGGCTGAGACCCGATACAAGTGAAAGTGGCATGGACACAGATTCCTCTCTGACACTAGGGGCGTTATGCTCTTCCTCCTCGTAGTCGTAAGACTGTTGAAAAGATTTGTATCTTTTTTAACTGGATAAAGGGCGATCTTTAAAAGAGAAATCCTCCTGGACTTCCTGATATTCCTCCTCATCTGTGTCCTGACTTTTAATTTTCAGCTGGCAGGGGCTGTATGTGACCCCAAATAGACTTTCCTCTTCTGACTCCTGCATTTCAAGAAGATTTGACGGAGGAAGCGGAGACATTTTTGTCCAGGAAGTGAATTCTGTATTACCTGTTCTTTCCGTCGACGGTGGAAACCTCTTAATAGAGATCGTCGTCAGTGATCTTGAACTTGGCGATTTAAATGTTGTCGTCGATGGAGCGCCCGTCGACGGGACCAACGACGGTGGCAATTGAATAGTCGTCGATGGCATCGTCTCCATACCACTCGTCAACGGTATCGTCTTAGTAATCGCCGTCGATGAGGCCGTCGTCGTAACGGTCGTCGTTGAAGCCTTCGTAGTCAAAATAGCTGTAGACACTTTAATCTTCGTCGACTGAGCCCTCGTCTCTGAAGACTTTTTAGAGAGGAGTATGAGGCACGGACGAGGAAGAGGACTCCTTGTCCTAAGATTGTGATTTTTTGTTTTTTCAAATCAGATTTTGCCTCAGAAGTTTCTCCTTAACGTATTGAGGAGTGAGCCTTAGAATCATCCTCAGACTCAGATGTGGCCTTTTTCTTTTGGAGCCACAACAACAAACGTGCCTCTCTATCGTTAAGTGTCTTTGGCGAAAATGTTCTACAATGTTTGCACTCCTTAGGGACGTGCTTAGGATAAAGGCAGTATAGCAGTGCTTAATTTGTGCCGGTGCTTTCCGGTGCTTAGCACCGGCACTCATTTCTCAGGGCCGGATCTATGTCTACGGGACACTGTTTGAGATTGCCAATGCTTGTTGGCAACCGCTTTGCAGTTTTTATGGTCAGTTTTCTGTTTCCTTACATCCCGCTATATTGTCTTTGCCTCGGTCGGAAGCGGAAGTTGAGTTGCAGTTGAACCTAGGGGTCAAGAGATGTTCTGCTGCTTGGTCACTGTGCTTGTTCGGGCCGAGCTTACTATAGAAGGAGAGAAGAAACCATTGCTCCGTTTCGTTGGTATGTTTTGAATGGTGGGAGACAGGGAAGAGGCATAAAGTGACTGAGGCGGGTGTGATTGTTACTGCCTCCTTGCACTGTGAGTACTCTGCAAACGCCGAGATGTTTTTCAAAGGTGGGAACTGCCACTCTGTTATGAAACGCTTAAATGTAGTGCGACATTAGTGAAAGTAGTGTTTCATCACAAGTGACGAGGTTTCACTTTCCCATTAACAGGCATCCTTTGGCTCCAGAGCATACCTTGGAGTACGGTAATAAAGTAAGGAAAAGAGCTGGGCTGTAGTTTGAATAATGTTAAACGACGCGTGTATTTAAATTCAGGGGCATGGGAAAGCAATAAAGTTAAATGCACGTTTCGCTGTAGCTCATAAACCTTGCAAGGCTGTATGGAAATCGGGGGGGGGGGGGGGGGGTACCTTTTGGACCTGCCCTGAAGGTGTGGGTGTGCACGCAAACTACTAATGGGAGGCCAGTGAGCTCGAGGTGGCCAATGAGCCGAAAACTTGTTTTTCATTTCAGTTAGAACACCGTTCCAGCTGGAGGCTTCCTGTGTGTGTGTGCTTGTTTCTTTTCTGGTGTTTTTCTGGCCTCAGCCTCCATGTGTGGATCTTTCTCGAAGTGCCCTGATTATTTTAAGCGCACAAAGACACTAAGGGGCACATCATCAAGGACAGGCGATAAATATCGCTAAGCGCACTTAGCACTAGGATAATTATCGCTGGGTAACGTGGAATTTTATCGCTGACATAGCGTACTATCAGCAACGCTTATCTCAAAAGCGATAACATTTCAAGCGCTAACTGCCAAATGTGAGATTATCGCTGGCAATCCAGCGATAATCTCACAAAGTTTAGCGATAGCTTGTTGATAGGGCAGGGCAGATTTAGCCATGATGTCCACCTCACATTGTCAAGTCAAACTAAAAGAAGACGTAAGGAAAGTAGCGATAACCAAGGTTAGCGCTACTTTTTTATCGCTATGCCTGTTAGCGAGCTCACTGATAATTGGAGAAATGTCGGTTAGCGACATTTCTCCAGTTATTTTGGGACGGAACGCCCACTTTGCATCTCATTAGAGATGCAAAGGTGGGTATTACGGGAAAGGGAGCTAATGCAAGGATTCACGCAATAGCGTGACCTTGCTAATAAGCCAATAAAATTATCGCCGCTTTTCGTCCGAGAACAGACGCAGAAGCGGCGATAATTTTATATCGCCTCCTTGTTGATATGCCCCTAAGTAAGTGTTAAAGTTTAAGGTGTAGCTGTGAAGCAATAAATTAACAAGTTATTTTTTTTCTTTTGTTTGGCTTCCACTTTAAACACTTTCACGGTAATGAGAACGCTGGGAAATTCTACCTTCACTGGTCTTTCTCCATCTCGCCCGAGCAAAGGTTTGGAATGAAGTGCTGGTTTCTGATCTGGGCCGGCTGTAGCGTCGTGCTACAGAAGAACCACAGACACTTCATATATTTTTATACATGCTCTGGGAGCTTTATTGTCACGTCTTACCCCAGCGCTGTCCCTATCCTAACTGCCCTCTCCTCGTGTAACTCCTCCTCTTCCCCTGACCGACCCCCTGGTTCCGCCCTCTCCAGCTACTAGACTGCTGGCTATCTTACATCTCCCCTTTTCTTCATAAAATAACAGAGCGACAGTGCTCTAGTCCATCTCTTCGATGAGTCTCTGGGGTGGCCGGATCTCCCGACGTGGCCGCAGTGGCATGTTCCCGGTGGACGCACTCGCCACTGGCTCACTTTGCTGACCTCGGTCCCCAGCGTCGATAAGGTCATGTTCTTCACCTGCCGGTGAGAGGGTCATGTCTTTCCCTGATCCATGCGTGTCCTGCGGACACTTCTTGAAACGGGAAACATTTCTGGTTATTCTGCGCTGCTCAGATTCCGCGGTCAACATGGTGCCCTTCTGGCGGGTAACGACCAATGGCTCATCACGGAAACGGGAATCAGTTTTTTTCCGCTGCTCCTGTTTGACGAGAACGAGATCACCTTCATGCAAGGACGGAGACCTCGCTCTTCTTTTTGCGTCAGCATACACTTTCATTTTGTCTTTGTGGTGCTTGTCCGTCACTACCATTTCCTGATGGAGGAGGCTTGGTGATATAGCTTGCAAGGCGCCCTCCCATGTTGGGATGCGGTTCCTCATTGGTCGCCCTAGCATGAGGGTGGCAGGGCATTGTCCAGTAGTCGAGTGTGGTGTTGTCCGGTATGCTCTGAGAACTTCCGTCAGAGCGACCTGGAGTTCTTTCTTCTCGGCGGACGCTTGCTGAAATGTCCTTTTAATTGTGGCCATGAACCTCTCAACGGTGCCATTTGCTTGAGGCCAGAGTGGCGTGACTTTTCGATGTTTGAAGTCCATGTGCTTTGCAAAGGCACTGAATTCCTGTCCATTGAATGGGGGCCCATTATCAGTTTTGACCTCTCTGGGGACACCCCATGTTGCAAATACATCGTCTAGTACTTTGAGAGTACAAGAGGCGCTAGTAGATGAAATGATTTGAGCTATGGGAAAGCGCGAGTATTCATCGATTATGGCGATCACATATTGGCCAGACTGCAGTGGCCCATAAAAGTCCATGGCGATTTCTTGCCATACTCCACTGGGTAAAGTGGTCATCTGCAGCGGTGCCGGTGGATTGCATTGGCTGGTTAGCTGACAGAGATGACAGTCCTTTAGCGTGGATTCCACCATCTGATCCAGGAAAGGGAACCAGACACGTTCCCGTAGGGCTCTCTTCGTGGACACCACCCCTCTATGGCCTTCATGAGCCAAGTCGATGACTCCCTGTCGCAGCTGACTGGGGATGACGAGTCGGTGGCTTCTTAGGATGATTCCATCCGTGGTGACCGAGAGTTCCTCACATACATGCCGGAATGCCTGGATCTCTTTCCGGATGGTCGCATCGGCGTCTTCTTCTGGTGTCGTATCTCTCCATTTATTCATGCGGATCCGGTGTACCACTAATTGCAGGATGGCGTCCTGAGCGGTGGCCTCCCGAATGGCTTCCATGGGGATGGCCGGTGGCAGTGCTCGATCAGTCACGAAGTGAATATATTCCTCGGCAATCGATGGACTCGATTCCACAGATGGTTGAGGGTGACGAGACATATAGTCAGCCGGGTTCTCCGCCTTCCCTGGTTTATGAATAATTGTGAACGTGTACTCCTGAAGTCGGAGACCCCATCTCTCAATTCTCGGAGGCATCTTGGACTTGGGGTTGCCGTATATGGTGAGAAGCGCTTGATGATCCGTGATCAGGGTGAAGTGCTTGCCATAAATGAAAACGTGGAAATGTTCGCACGCCCACACTACAGCAAGACTTTCCTTCTCCGGCTGTGAGTACTTCTTCTCAGGATCCGACAGGCTGCGGCTGGCATATGCAACGATCCGCCTCTGGTCAGAGTCATCATCATATTGGGCCAGAATGGCACCTAGACCAACGGGGCTGGCATCGACAGTGATCTCTGTTTTCCGTCGTGGATTGAAATAGGACAGGCTGTCGGCCGACTCCACCGCCCGTTTTATCTCCTTGAACGCCCTCTCACACTCAGGTGTCCAGTCAAACGGCTGACCGAGCTTGGTCAGGACTCGAAGTGGGTGACTGATGGTCACGTAGTCCCGGATGTAGCGGGCACAATAGCTGGCCATTCCTAGAAAGGATCTCAAATCATTGACGTCCTGCGGGCTGTTGGTGTTATTCAATGTCGCAATCTTATCGGGGTCAGGCTTCATGCCCTCATCAGAGAAGATATGACCGAAGAACTTCAGAGTGGCCTTGTGAAATTCACACTTCTCTTTGTTCAGCGTCAGATTTGCACCCAGCAGGGCATGGCAAACGCGATCAAGAGCGATGTCATGCTCGGTCACGTCCGCTCCATAGACCAGGATGTCATCGCTGTAGTTCAGCGTGTTCGGAATGTGTTGGATGACCTGGCGGATAGCTTCCTGAAAAATCTCCGCAGCGGACTAGACACCAAAGCTCAGCCGTTTGTACCGGAACAGTCCTAGGTGCGTAGCGAACGTGGTGATGTAGCGAGACTTGACATTCAGTTCCAACTGGTGATAACCTTTATTCAGGTCCAGCTTTGAAAACACCCTTGCGCCATTTAGAGCAGCGATCATATCACTCAGGTGTGGTCCGGGGTGTCGCTCGCGTTCAATTGCGGTGTTGGGCAAACGCATGTCGACGCACAATCTCACTTTGTTGGGGGTCCCCTTTTTCGGCACGATGACCACTGGTGATACCCATGGCGTTGGTCCATCAGTGCGCTCAATGATGTCCGCTGCAAGCAATTCTTGAAGTTCCTCTTCAACCGCCTGTTGTAGATGGTAGGGAACCCGTCGCGGGTGCTGCGCAACAGGCTTGACCTGTTCATTGATGTGCAGCCGAACTTGGCAACCTCTCAGCTTGCCCAGACCATGAAAGAGTTCAGGAAACTTGGTGACATAGTCCTGTGTGTTGTTGATTTTGAAAAGAATCTCCACCAGACGAAGCCGTTCCGCCGTGGGGAGGCTGAGGAGGCAGTCGGCCTCAGGCCCTTCGATGACGTGTATGACCGCCTGTATGGTGATGGTGCCGTGCGTGAGCGTTGTATGAAATTTGCCCAGGCAGGAAAGTGGTTTGTCAGACATCCACGTGAACACGCGGACCGGTGCAAACGTCAGTGGAGGCTTCGGAATCATTTTGTCGTGCTCTGTAACTGGAATGTAGTTCAGCGACGCACCACTATCCATGACAAATTTAGTGTTGTGATTCCCCACTTTAATGTCTAGTCGCGGATATTTCTTCAGCTGATCGGGGTCTGCAATCATGTTCAGATACTCCACTGTGTATGCGGAGTCTCGGGAGGATGATGAGCTCGAGTCCGGGGATGGGGATCGTCGTTCCCAACATGACCGGCGTGATTCCCGGCTAGAGTGAGATGAGCCTGGGGACCGCACAGTTTCTCCTTGAACAGCCCGTATGTGATGTTTCCGGGTGTCGGATCGGGACGACCTTGTCTGTTCGCTCCGCTTGTTTCGGTGGTAGTCCCCACACATTGCTTCAAAGTGATTGGACCGCCCACATTTCCTGCACCGTTGGCCCATGGCCGGACAGGTGCCCACATGGGGATAGTCACATCCACACCGGTAGCATCGCTTAATCCTTTCTGTCTTTCCATCTCTTCGCCGGGGCTCCCTTCTTCCATATTCCGGACGCCGTTGGTGAGACGATGTGCTAGACCTCCAGTTGTTCTCCGGTGAGTACTTTCTTCTGCCACTCGGGCGTTCCTGAACACGATGCGCTTGCTCATGGCTGACGTTGTGACCTGTTTCAATGGTGGCAGCGTGTTCCTCCGCCTGATCGTAAATGCGGGTCATCTCTTCAATCTCTTCTAAGTCATGAGGTTTCCTCAATAACCGTCGCCGAAGTGTCTCTGAGTGGCAGCCTGTTATAATTTGCGATTTGATGGCCGCTTCCGGCGAGAACCTTTCGAACTCGCAGTACCTCGACAGCCGTCGCAACCTCGTGATGAACGCACACATCGCCTCCTCCTTTCCTTGGCGTGCTTGATGGAATGCATGGCGCTCATAATCGACATTTCTCTTGTGAAGGAATTTTTTGTTCAGTGCGTCCCGCACCTCGTCATACGTCCCTGTTTCAGCAGGCGGAAGATCCTTTATTATTCTGCTTATTTCTCGGCCTGCGAGATTACGAAGGGCAATCAACTTCTCTTCGTCTTCCGTCACCTTGGATCCCTCAATATAGTACTCGAAATCCTCTAACCACTCCTGCCACTTGGGGCCCATGCTCCCTCCTGTGGTCACGGTCAGATATTCCGGGGCTCGCAGGTGCGACCCTCCCACAGCCAGGGGCTTCCGTCGTGGTGATGTTGCCATTTCCTCGTTGTCTTCTTTCCACTTCCTTGATAAGTCTAGTTCCGTGATGTGTTCTCGCCAATGCTTGTTTATTTATTCGGGCCAATGCTTGTTTATTTCTTCTTGTCAGTGCCTGTTTATTTCGTTTTATCAGTGCTTGTTTGTTTGTATTTGCCAGTGCTTACTTGCTCTCGTCACTGCTTGTTTATCTTCCACTTGCCAGTGCTTGTTTATTTCGTCTTACCAATGCTTGTTTTGTGCCTCTTTGCACCAATGCTTGTTTCTTTGGTCTTGCCAATGCTTGTTTGGTGCCTCTTTGCACCAATGCTTGTTTCTTTGGTCTTGCCAATGCTTGTTACTGCTATGGTGTGCCTGACTTCAAAATGGCCGCTCCCAAACGTTTTAAGGGGTCTGTCTCGAAAGCCTGCCTGACTCCAAGATGGCCGCCGTCTTTGCATACACGAGGCTCTCTCTCAATGCTCACATTCAGCCCTCTTCATCCCGGACTCACCAACGGGCATCTTTAGCAGGTGGCACACCTCCTGTCCTGCTCTTCCTTCACAGCAACTGCTCAGGTGAGATCGGGGTGGGCTCCCGCCTTTGCTTGCAGCTTCCCACGGTCCGCCTCGCAACAGTGAGCTGAAACTCACGCATCCAGCGTGAGGTTTGCCGACGTCCAGGCAGCTTTCCCAGCTCGCACTTCAATGCGCTCGACCGCGCTCGCTGGCAGGCCCTCGGGGACAGCGTCTCAGGTGCTGGGGCACTCCTCTTTCTGCTCTGGGATGTACAACAGGGTCGTCACCAGCGTCTTCTCAGTCGCACGCGTCGCGCATCACACGCGCTTCAACGCGATCAGCTCTGCTCAAGTTTTTTTTTCTTACGGTCTTGTGGTCAGTGGGGGCTTGCTGATCCCACCCTCGTCGCCAGCTGTAGCGTCGTGCTACAGAAGAACCACAGACACTTCATATATTTTTATACATGCTCTGGGAGCTTTATTGTCACGTCTTACCCCAGCGCTGTCCCTATCCTAACTGCCCTCTCCTCGTGTAACTCCTCCTCTTCCCCTGACCCCCTGGTTCCGCCCTCTCCAGCTACTAGACTGCTGGCTATCTTACACCGGCTTTTACCATGCGTCACGTGGGGCCCAAGCCACCAATCTTAAAATGAGTGCACGTAGCTTTCTCAGTAAAAGTCCTGCACACAACATCTCTCTTGATTTCAGTGATTCATATTAAGCTGCTTTAAATCATATTTTTTACTTGCCGAAGGTGCCGTTTGACACCCCCATTAAACCCACTCCCATCTCCCTCTTACCCTCTGCTGCCGTGTACCAGCACTGCTCTGTTCGAATCCTGTCTCATGCACAACACATTCTGCAATTGTAAGCAAATCCCTTTATTCTCCATGATTGCGATACTACTCCGATTACAGCCGGATTCCTTTCCTGCTGGTTCTACTGCCCCACATACATTTCTAGTTAAACCTTGTGTTTGGGAAGCTAAAACTACAATAGGTGTTTTCTGTACAGTGTTTCACTGCTGTTTGAAATTGGGCTTTTTTTTTTAGTATCAAGCAAAACAAAATAAGCACTAACAAAACCAATAGGTTGGACTTTTGAATTGTGGAAGCACAGATGCATGCAGGCACACAATATTGATATGCATATTAACAGAAAACACATGTTGAAGCAGACAGACCAATGTCTCTACCAAAATGCATGCATATACAACCAACCAAAAGAAAAAGGGTACACGCTCAGTCCAGTATGCAAGTAGTGCCCCCATGACTGGCAGCAAAGTTCCTCTGAAGTGTAGTACCAGAGCGCGGTATGACAGGAAAGTGCTTATATGAAGAGCCAGGTCTTCAGCTTCTTGAGGAACTCAAGAAGTGGGGATCTGGCTGTGATGTGTTGAGGCTTGTGGATGTGGGTGGAGCCAATAAAGGAAATGGGTGAAGTCAGTGGATGAAGTGGGGGAGACGGGAAAGTGGGTGTGGCCTCCTACAAAAAATGTGAGCACCTGCACTTAATATTTTACAAATTAAGCACTGCAGTATAGACAATCTTTGTGGGAGTCCTCAGAGAAGAGCCTGGCCTTCCCACAAGATCTGCAAGGTCTGAACAGCCTCTTCTTGGAGTTTTCAGACATTTTGAAATAAACTGAAAGACAATACCTCAGTTCCAGAAGGAAATGCTGTGAAAGTCAGGTCAAAAGTTCACCCAGGGAAACAAACTGAGCAAAGCTCAGGGAGACTCCTCACACGAAAATCTGAGGTATGGTGGCTCTGCTGGGGATTGTGATCTCAGGGCTGGCGTTTCATTGGCCGGCATTTGGTCCACATAACAAGGGTACTGGGCTACCAAAGTCTATGCTTATCTATTCATTTTTTTCTTCATACTGCTATTTATTTCCTTTACCGTGAGACTCCCACCATGACGACGGGGAAGATACCAGCATGTGAATCTATGAAAGATTCAATACTGGAGAGTTATGGGTGCCATCCTTTAACAAAGGGTGAGATATGCTTGCGGGGACGCAGGACTAAAGCACCCAGACTGCATGGTGCACGTTGCCGGAGGACTGTTGTGCACATGGAGGATAACTGCCAAGGACATACTGGAGGAGGCACTAGTCCTGTCCCTTGACAATGAAAAGGTGTTTGATTGCACAGAATGGGGGTATCTCTTTGCAGCCCTCTGCAAATGTGGTCTGGGAAATAACTTAATTAGCCGGGTTCAGTGGTTATGCTCCTCCCCCACACAGCAAGTGAACCGCTGCTCCTTTCCGGTCTGACATGGGACGCAACAGGGGTGTCCGCTCTCCCCACTCCTCTCCCTATTTGCCTTTGTACCCCTGGCCGATGCCATCAGCCAAACAGCATACATTGTGGGTATACCAACGACAAAAGGCCCTTCATTCATGCTTGTTTATACAGACGACATTCTGTTGACACTTACTAGCCTCCCTAGTTCTCTCCGGCCCTCCTGAGTCTCATCGCAGTGTTTGTGACGAGAGCCGGATACAAGTATAACTGGGATAAGAGTGAAGGCCTAGCCCTCGCCAAGGCGCAGAATGGCGACTGAAATGTTGACAACAGCCTTGTACTAGAAGTTCATCTATAAACTTGAAGACAAACTTGCACCTACCAACAGGAGTGGACACCAGACCTTAATGGTAATCCATAACCCTGCTTCCCCGCTCCTCCCTGAGGAACAAGGCCCTCTGTCGGCATCGCACTGTGAGAGTTCCCCCGCAACTGCAGGGACCCCGATTCATGAACCCCCGTATATACCTCACCGCTCCCAGACCAAGGCCACATTTCATCCTGTGAGGACACCGTGCATCCCCTACACCGCATCTCCACTCTTGTGAGCTTGCGTGCTACACCCATGACAGGCACCGTCATTCACAACCACTTCCCGCAGCACCCCTCCCCCTTTTTATCATCCCTCCTCCTGAGGAGTGTGAAGGGCCTCTCCTCTACGGCTCTTTCCCCTCACCTCTACCCTCCCCTGAGTTCTTTACCCCCCTCTTCTTCTGCCTTGTGATTTCTATTTCCCATTAGGCTACTTAATGCTGGACTAGGATCCTTGCTGCTTCCACCGCCTCCTTGCTCTATCTTGTTGCGTCTTACTGCACCGTTTTACAGCAACAATGAATACAAAGATTTTTTTTTGTTCAATTGTTGACACTGCACATACCGGACTGTGGTGAAAAGATCAAGCCATGGTTGTCCCCACTGTTGGAAGTTGTCCTGCTCTGCTTCGGGATACAGACACATTTGTGATCTGCCATCCAAGGACACTGAGCAGTTGCCGGAGTTCAGAAAAGACTATCTGGGGAAGCGAGAGCATTTTGTATTTGTCCTACAGCATTATGCTCCAGAAAACGTCTGAGGCCCTCATCCTTTTCTGGATGAGGAGATGTTGAGAGTAAAGAGCGCTGCCTCTTTCGGAGTCCGATATCCTCTCGATGGCATCCTTATAGACCAACAGGAGCACCTCCAGTATCGGGGTGCGCATGCACCTCTGAAATTCATTCAGGTCTGGGAGGAATAATGGGCGGGAAGGGGAGAAACGACAAGGCGTAGGCATTTTGAACAATACACAAGACCCATATATTGGATGCGATGGATCGCCAAATCAGGATGGAAAGTTGAGTCCTGTCCCCCACTGATTGGATGTGTTCCACTAAGGCCAAACTAAAGTGGTTCATCGGTTGCTATAGCACGGAAGGAGGATTGAAGACTGGTGCCCCTGCTGGTCTGCACACTGCCTTACAGACCAGAGTCCACAACTTCGAAAATACAGGCGTGTGTGCTGCATCGCTGGCTGGGAAGGCTGTCTGTCTGGAATAGCCCCACAACCACCAGAACTGATGGGAAATAGTATGGCGGGGTCAACAGCCCCAAGGAATGCCCTGTAGCTCTGCTGTCCCAAAAGCGTTTCAATGTAGAGACGGCCTGCTCTCCGAACACGCAGGGCTCAGCAAAGGGGCATATCAATAAGAAGGTCTGTACATGGCCGGAAAATCCAGTAGGTCTCATACATATGTTTACATAGGATCACTTTGGTACTGACTCCCCTCCCCAGGCAATATGTGGTATCCAGGCAAGTGCAGATAACATATTTGGCAAAGTCCTGCCTCTCCTGTATTGTCTGGGCTAAACAGGCCCTAGAATCTTCCAGGCCCTCCGGCAAGTTCAGTGGGCTTGTCCCAAGGGGTATGTGTAGCAGCCCAGCAAGAAAACTGCATTCACGGACCACAGTGGCAGATTAGTGGAAGAAAACGTACTCGCCAAAAGTATCAATCCTTTTGGATTCCCTATTCAGAGGAGCAGATGGAAATGAGTTTGGATGCACCTTACTGGTTGAAGGCTCTGCAATAAGACTCATCTGGATGAGAATATCCAGGCCACCAGGGGGCAGTCTAGGACACCTGCCCTCTGCATATTCACAGGCAGAAAGAACATGACTTTGACCAAGTAGCTATGACAGTATCTATGAGGGCATCTGTGGGAGCCGGCCTCGTGGCGTGGTCCTATTCCCCCTCGCTAAGCCGCACGAGGTCCCATGCACCTCGGGGCTCCTCCATTTTGGATTATACGTCACTCCACGTGACCACCTGCGTGACCCCGCTTCACCCGGCCTCTGTCCCAGCGAGGCCCGACATCGAGGCGCCAACCCCTGGCCCGGGGGATACCACGTGAACCCTTCCCACTCCCGGCGGAGGGCAGTATCGATGGGACCCCCAACCGTCCTTCCACACCTAGGTGCGATCGCCCCACAGCTCTCTGGGGCCTGGCGCCTCTCCTGCTGGGCGTCTGGCCGCTCCCTACCCGGCCTCTCCGCCCCCTCCGGGCGCAAGGGTCCGGACATCAAAGGGCTCCAGTCCTATATCTGGGGCGACCCGACAACAGGACAACAGTTGTATCCCGGAGTCAAGAGCCCTGCTGATCGGATCGCGGCTGACCCTACGGAAGAAGACTCATCCTGAACCCACACTCTGAGCCCTGCTGACGACGTCGTGGCTCCACCGTGCTTAAAGACCTTCACGAACCTTTGGGGCCCTGCTGACACTGTCGCGGCCCGACCTTGTTGAACCTTACCATCAGAGCCCAGCTGACCTCGTCGCGGCTCGACCGAAGCGGACCTACCACCGGAGCCCTGCTGACTGTGTCGCGGCTCGACCCAAGCGGAACTACCACCCGAGCCCTGCAGACGCCGTCGCGGCTCCCCACGTCCGAGCCGCTCTGAGACCAGCACTCAAGGTCTGGCGCAGAGCCCTCCCGTACCTGCTTGGTACTAAGACTGTCCCGCTACCCTATCCCTCTAACAGACATTGAGACTCTTACTGGATCCCTCGATCCCACTGTAAATATTGAACGTACTACTTCTGATAAAGATCCAAGTCAAGCAACTGATATTGAGTCCTGTGTGGTGGTGTTACTGGGCCTAGTACGATCATAGGAGAAGGACCTCCCCGAAGGGGGCTTCTCAGCGGCGCTCGGCTATAACTTTGCGGTAGGAAGGTGCCCCGGAATAGTCTCCCCGACTCCCCGGTGGTCCTCCCTCCAACAGCATCATTAAAAGGAAGTAAGTGCTCTGATTTCACTTGGCCAGGCTGCAGAATTTCCATCAGAACAATTGTTTTGGTCTTATCAGAGGGTAGCTGTAACTCTAGTGCTCCGGCTGCTCTCAGAACCAACCGTGCCAAATAGTCACTCTCCTCTGTTGGTGGCCCATGTGGCAAGTCAAGCTCCATCTCAGGAGAGGTATCCAGCCCACAGGCGTTCTGTAAATCAAGGTATATGAAATCATCAATGTAATGAGGGAAAGCAAGCCATCACCGTCATCAATAAACTAAGGTGCCCCCTGCTCCGGCATAGGACCAGAGTCACAACCAAAAAGATAATGGAGACTCTGTAGGAATTTGCGATTTGGCACGGGTGCTCAGTTAGAGTCAGGTTGCGCGATAATCGACTGCCCTTTTATAATTTCATTACGTGACATCGGTCTGGCCGATGTCAGTTTGCGGTCTGACATTGACGTCTGCACCCGATCATCCTCAGGTACCGGTGGTATTCACATCGGCATCAATTTGGTAGGAACCAGCATGGATCTCGTAACTGGTAACTGCCCCGATAGGGACAGACGGCGCCAGGGAGGGACCTACCAGCTGTTAACCTGACTGAAGACCCCTGCGGTTCTGTGGGACCCAAAGATGCACCAGAGGGAGACAAGAGCACACTGAAAGTTTGCTGCATGGCATCTTTGAAGGCTTTAATTTGCTGAAAGGTTGAAGATGACCCGGGAAATTTGGGGTGTGTTAGGGACCAACTGAGGAATCAGTTCCGTAGTCTAGCCGGACACTTACATCGTGCCACCCTCGTATCTTCTCTTTGGAGTCAGAGTGGTGGCATGAGGCTGTGGTCAGCTTTGTTTTCTTAGTCTTGTGTTTGGACTTTGAATTCCCAACGGGCTTCACACGTGAAGTTGAATGGATACAAGATATGGCCCTGGGAGGAAGTCCCTTTTTGGGTTCAGCAACTTATAACTTTGTCACCTGGTCTCGGAACACCTCAGGGTGCAAGAAGGAACACTTATCATACGACTTACTGAGGTCCTGGTCCAAGCTCTGACACAAAACACACATTGTGCAGGGTCCATGACCAACATCTGCTTTCTGCAGTTGCGGCATGGATTGAAACCTGTCGTTTTTGGTGGGAAAATCGTACACTAGCACACTGTGGAATAGTTTTGGAAGTTGTTCGGAAAAATGACAAAACAGGAATGCGTGGAAAGAAAAGAAGTTTCGTCAGCTGACATGGGTGGTGCTTATATGCGGCTCTGCTGCGTCACTGCCAGGGTGGTATGGAACCAAAGCAGAGCAACAGGATGCCACAGTGGAGTGCGAGAGCGCTGCTATGAAACGCCTCCAGATCCAGACGGTGGCTATTCTAAGGTGAGAAATCTGTAATTAAAAGTATCCCTCAAAAGGATCCGATACCAGTAAGTGGCTGGAGCCGGAGGAAGTGCCAACGGAGCAACATCTGGGAGCCTTTTGGCACATTAGAAGGAGAATGTCCCAGTGCCATTGGTGAACTGGGCATGCTCCAAGCCTGGTCAGTTAGCGCCAGGGGGGTCCTGCTGGTAGGGGTGAGGCTCTGGGTCTCAGAAGGTACTGGAGCAAACCTGAAAATCAGAAGCACGACCGCCTTGAAGGCTGCAACCTGCAGCAGGTTGAGAATACCCTAAGAAACTTTAGCAGATCGGCTCCACATCAGGCATCAGATATGGATAGGAAGACGAAGCCCTTCCCTTTGGTCGGGTCCACAAACACTGATCGAGCTCCCTTAAGAGGGGGAGGATATGGACATGACGAGATGTGCCTCGATTCTTGTGGTTCTTCTTCGACTCAAATCATCAGCGAGACCTAGATCTGAATAGGCCTCAGAACCTTGTGTTCGGCCACCGCCTCCCTGACCGCCCTAGGGTGCAGCAGGGAGCATCGGCCACCGCCTCCCTGACCGCCCTAGGGTGCAGCAGGGAGCATCGGCCACCGCCTCCCTGACCGCCCTAGGGTGCAGCAGGGAGCATCTGTCGAAGGCCCTCGAATCGGGTTTGGTTCTAACGCACCATAATTGTTTGCAAAACCTGCAACATGGTTTAAGACGGCAGTCTTCGCTGGCGACATCCCTGCAACACCGCAAGAAAGTCTATTTAAAAAAAAAAAAATTGGGAGAGTTTTGCAAACACGAAAATCGGTATAAGAGGAGTTTTGGCTGCACATCAAAGGGCATGGAAGAGAAGGGACTGCCTTCAACACATATGGGGGAACCTGTATTGGAACCACGATGGAGGCCGGTGAAGCCACCATCTACTGCACTGGAGGTACAACGCTGAGAACAGCAGCATCCATCAGAACAGGAAGATATCAGTTACTGCACTTTCATTAATCTGATTATTTGGATTTTTCAGCAGCTTGTATGGACGCTACGCTGTATGGCTTTCACCTAAAATGTTACTGTTCAATATTGAAGAGAACAAAAAGTTCCAATTCCCTTATTTGAATTCATACTTTGTGCGGGCAAAGAGACAAACTGGACTTTGAATGGATAACAAGGACAAGCATAGCAACAAGGTCTAGGAATATTGTGACAACGCGGGCATGCAGAAATAACACCACTATGTGAATCACGTTAAAAGCAGGCCTACTGGCTTTGCAAATGCCTGCTAGTAGCAGTGGTAGTGTTGGCAGTTAGGCATTGGGTGGTGTTGCTGGTGGGATTGGAGTGGTACAAGTTGTGGTTTTGGTAGTGTAGTACTGGTATTTAAGGTAGCAGTGGTGGTACTGGCTGTTCCGATCACCTTTGTGTCAGTCATCGGCGTCATCCGCCCGGGAAGTGACGTTGCCGTACCTATATAGGTGCCACTGGGTGCGCGTATGTCCGACTTTCCATGCTAGAAGAGCAGAGCCATGAACAACACTGACCACTAATGTGTGTAGAAAACTAGGCCCCGAAAGGGATCAGTCCTGACCCAAGAAATCTGTCCGCAGAGTGTGGAGGATGGGTGTTGAGGCTAGGTATAGTCTCTACCAGATGAGGCGTTACTGAAGGTAAGTGACTTGTTCATCTGATAGACTTCTAGCAGCAGATTCTTTACCTTGTGAATAGATACCCAACCAATACCATCGCTGGAGGACGGTCTGCAAACTAATTTAAAATGAGAAAGTCCTGCAGGACCGAACGGGCATAGTGCCTATCCCTGCGGCATGACTATCCACGCAGTAGTGCTTGGCAAATGTGTGCAGGTAAGCACACATTGCTGCCTGACAGATGTCTTATGGTAGAAAGGAGGCCATAGAGCAAAGCACCACTTTGTCAGGATAGACTGAGAGGTTAGGCGGCTTGGATAAAGCCTGCAGATCACTCACTCTGCGGGCAGATGTAATCACCACAAGGAAGGCTGTTTTCAGTGTGAAGAGCCTGAGGGTACAAATCTGTAGAGGCTCGAAAGGAGCGCACATCAAACAAGTTAAAACCAAATTAAGGTCCCACCGAGGCATACTGGTTGGGGAAGGAGGAAAGAGATGAATTAGACCTTTGAGGAACCTATGCACAACAGAGGACTTGAACAAAGAGGGTTGATCAAGCAACCGCAGAAATGGCAGATAGATAGCTCTTAAGAGTGTCCAGAAAAGCAGAACTTCAGAAAGGGGGGCAGAAAGGGGATCAACAGATTTTGATGCACACCATGCCACAATTTC
Organism: Triturus cristatus; assembly: GCF_964204655.1. Taxonomy (NCBI): domain Eukaryota; kingdom Metazoa; phylum Chordata; class Amphibia; order Caudata; family Salamandridae; genus Triturus; species Triturus cristatus. The sequence goes on from NC_140594.1 coordinate 1,155,706,361, forward strand.
TTTCCAACGGCAGGGGCACACCGTTTCGGTGGAGTGATGCCTAGCTGCCAAGATGACATTACAAACTTCGGGAGGAAGGTCAAAAGCGGTCAACTGCCACCGCTCAATTTCTACGCAAGAAGGCAGAGTGGACCGATTCAGGTGGAAAAAACTCCCATGCTGCGGCGACAGAAGATCTTCCTGAAGGGGCAGCCTAATCGGAGGATCGATGGCCATGCTCCATAGCTCGGGATACCAGACTCTCCGTGCACAGTCCGGAGCCATAAAGCTGACTTGGGCCCGTCGTTCTTGACCTAGATACCCCTGGTAGTTTTGCGCTCTATACATTTTATTTTCATTTCATCTTCTTGAGAACTCTGGGTAGTAGTGGTATGGGCAGAGGTTTACGGAAGGCCTGAGCTACACTCGAGACACAAAGTGTCTCAGGGAGAGTGCCGCCTTGGAAACTACAGCGTGCAAAACTGCTGACACTGCATTCTCTGCGGTGGTGAACAATTCTAACCAAGGCTCTCCCCACTGCTGAAAGAGATCTTGCAACACCTCTGGGTGGAGGACGCCATTCGTGATCCAGCAGGCATCTTTGGCTGAGTTTGTCCGCTCAGGCGTTCAGAGTACCACCAGGTGTTGTACCACCAGGGATATGCCCTGCTGTTTCAACAAGTTACTTGCCTTCAGTAATGATATATCCGTAAGAAACATAGGTTAGTTATATATTCCTTACCTTAGAATTACCGCCAGGCGTCAGACTGGACCTGGAAAGATTTTTCGTCAGCAGTACCCCTGCAAGTTGGAAGGTGGCGTCGGTCGACTCCGAATTTGGCGTCGTGGAAGCCGGGATGATGTAGCGGTATCTACTTAGACGACGCCCTAGTATGGTCAGTTCTGTACACGACTTTCCATGCCAGAGCACAAAGCCATGAAAGACACTGACCACTGGTGCACGAAACTATGGCCCTGAAAGGAAATCTTTAACCCTAGAAGTCAGTTCGCAGAACGGGGAGGATGGGTGGGACGGTAAGGAATCCATAACTAACCTATGTTTCTTACAGATATATCGTTACCGAAGGTAAGAAACTTGTTCATCTGAAAGAAACACGTTAGTTATAGATTGCTTACCTTAGAATAGATACCCCAGCAATACCAACCCCGGAGGTCAGTCTGCGAACCAAGGTCACACCAGAAAGTCCTGGAGAACAGAACGGCCGAAGAAGCTGTCTCTCCGGACTTGGCTGTCCAGGCAGTAGTGTTTGGTGAATGTGTGCAGCGATGCCCACGCAGCCGCCTGACAGATGTCATTTAGGGGGACTCCACGTCCCAAAGCAGTAGTAGCTGCCGTCGCCCTGGTGGAATGGGCGTGCAGCCACACTGGAGGCTCCTTTGCCAAAGAATAGCATGCTTTGATACACAGAACGACCCACCTGGAGATGGTCAGTTTGTGCACGGCCCGGCCTTTCTTAGAGCCCACGTAACCAACATAGAGCTGGTCGTCCACCTGGAATTGTTTGGTGCGATCCAAGGAGAAGGAAAGTGCAGGTTTTGGATCCAGACGGTGGAGCGCCTCTTCCTCTTTCGAAGGATGCGGAGGCAAAAAGAAGGTGGGCAAAGTGATGGTTTGACCAATGTGGAAAGAAGTAACCACCTTGGGAAGAAAGGAAGGTCTAGTTTTAAGGACGACCTTGTCCGGATGGACAGCCAGAAAGGGAGGCTTGGAAGAAAGAGCTTGTAGCTCAATCACCATGCATGTAGAGGTGATAGCAACCAGAAAAGCAGTTTTCAAAGTGAGAAGTCTGAGAGGACAGTTATGTAGCGGCTCAAAGGGAGTGCACATTAGATATGTAAGTTTAAGTGCCACTGGGGCATTACGAAGGGAATAGGAGGAAAAAGATGAGGAATGCCCTAAAGGAATCAATTTACAACAGGGGATTGAAAAGAGAAGGCTGATCTGGAAGCCTAAGGAAGGCTGAAATGGCTGAGAGGTAGCTCTTTACAGTACCCAGAGCAGTGCCCTGCTGGGCCAAAGAAAGGAGGAACAAGAGAACCTCAGAAAGAGGGGCAAAAAGGGGATCCACAGCCTTTGCTGTGCACCATGCCACAAATTTGTTCCATCTGCAGGCGTATACCGTCTTAGTGGAGGGCCGCCTGGCCGCCAAGATAACATTGCAGACATCAGGTGGCAGGTCAAACAACGTCAATTGCCGCCGCTCAATCTCCACGCAAGGAGTTGGAGGCTGGACAAGTTCAGGTGGAGGACCGTCGCCTGCTGCTGCGACAGAAGATCCTCCCGAAGAGGCAGTCGGATCGGAGGATCGATGGTTATGTTGAGCAGCTCAGGATACCAGACTGTTCGTGCCCAATCCGGAGCCACAAGAATGACTTGGGCCCGGTCACGCTTGATCTTCTTCAGCACTCTGGGCATAAGTGGTATAGGCGGCCAGTGCCGCCTTGGAAAACCCAACGCGCAGAATTGCTGACATTGCACGTTATCTTTGGTGGCGAATAGATCTAACCAAGGCTCTCCCCACTGATTAAAGAGATCTTGTGTCACTTACGAGTGAAGACACCATTCGTGATCCATCATGCACCTGCGGCTGAGTTCGTCCGCCCTGGCGTTCAGAGAACCTGCCAGGTGTTGCACCACAAGGGATATGCCCTGATGTTCCAGCCATGTCCAGAGGCGGAGGGCATCTTGACATAGGGTCCACGACCCCCCCCCCCCTTGTTTGTTGCAGTACCACATGGCAGTGGTGGTGTACGTGAACACCTGCACTACTCCTCCCCGGGCAGAGGGAAGAAATGCTTTGAGTGCAAGACGGATCGCCCAAAGCTGCACAAGGTTGATGTGCAGCCCGTACTCCGCCGGAGACCAGAGGCCTCTGATCTCCGCCTCTCCCATGTGGCCGCCCCATCCCAGAAGGGATGCGTCTGTCACCACTGTGTGCTCTGGTTGGGGAAGGGAGAGGGATCTGCCGCTGACCCAATGATGGTTCGTTAGCCACCACTGCAATTACCGTACAGTGCCCTCCAAGATCGGGACACTTGAACTTCAGGTCCCACTGCAGAGCCCACATATGCCACCTTGCATGATCTACAAGCAGGATGCAGGAGGCCATGAGGCCCAGCAGCCTCAGGGTCATCCTGGCCGAAATCTGGCATAGAGGCTGAAAGATCGGAATCATAGCCCGAATATCCTGGACTCGGTCCAGAACTGCTCCAATGAAGAGGAGCTTCTGAGAGGGAATCAGGTGTGACTTCGGCACGTTGATGGAAAACACCAGCAAATGCAGGAGGTCGGCCGTAGTCTGGAGGTAGGAGACGACAGCCTGGAGCGAGCCCACCTTCAACAGCCAGTCGTCGAGCTAGGGGAAGACTGGAAGCCCTGATCTGTGCAGATGAGCTGCAACCACCGCCATCACTTTCGTGAACACCCAAGGGGCGCTGGTAGGGCCAAAGGGGAGCATGCTAAACTGAAAATGCTCGTGGCCTACCGTGTACCGCAGTTAGTACCGGTGGGCTGGCAGGACGGGTATATGAAAGTAAACGTCCTGCAAGTCTAATGCTACCATCCAGTCTCCAGGGTCAAGGGCAGACAGGACCTGAGCGAGCCTCAACATTTTGAACTTCTCCTTCCGAAAGAAGCAGTTGACGTTCCTGAGATCCGAGATAGGGCGCAGGCCTTTGTCCTTCTTGGGCAACAAAAAGTAGTGGGAATAGCAACCACGACCTACTTCCGGGACAGGAACACGCTCTATGGCCAAGAGTGCCAAAACGTTCTGTTGGAGAAGGGCCAGATGATGCTCCGACGTGCGATGGTACTGAGGTGGCATGGATGGAGGGGCAGTCTCGAAGGGGAGGGAGTAGCCCCTTCGGACTATCTGCAAAACCCACCTGTCTGACGTGATGGTGCACCAGTGGGGGAGGTGATGGCGAAACCTGCCGCCCACTGGCGTTTGGTGGCCCTGAAAGGTCGGACTAGGAGGGTTTGGAGGCTGCTGCAGAGCGGGCTGTGGTGGAATGGCCCACCCGCATGCCGCCAGAACCATGGCGGTGGTTCCCATGTACCTGGCTGTGCTGGGGCTGAACAGCTTGCGCCGGTCTGGGCCTTGGAGGGAACGTGGTGGGGCACCCCTTCTGTAGCCACAAAAAAGGGTGAAAGGCAGACTGCGCAGGGCGGATGGTGGAGAAGCCCAAGGACCTGGCCGTAGCTCGAGAGTCCTTAAAGCACTCTAGCACGTTGTCGGCCTCGTCGCCGAAAAGGTAACAGCCATCAAAGGGCTTGTCCCTAAGAGTGGATTGGACATCCCCCCAAAACAACAGTCGACCTCAACCAGGGGTAGCATCGAAGGGCTACCGGCGTGGAAATAGTCCTGCCTAGTGAGTCGGCGGTATCCAGCCCACAGCGGCTGGTAAACTTAACTGCGTCTCTCCCCTCGGAGACTGCACGGGAGAGCGCGACCCGGGCCTCCTCCGGGCACTGTGGCAGCACTTGCACTACCGTATCCCACACAGAGTGGGTGTAACGGCCCAACAGACATGCGGTGTTTACAGACCGCAGTCCCAAGCTGGCATAAGAGACAATCTTCTTTCCAAGATGATCCAGCTTCTTGGATTCCCTTTCCGGTGGAGCGGTAGGGAATGCGCCTTTAGACGTGGAAGCATGGACCACCAAGCTCTTAGGGGTGGGGTGATGGGAGAGGAAAATGGGGTCGCCCAGGGCCGTGCGGTGGCGTTGGGCAATCATCCTATCCACGGGAGCCCCCGTGTTGGGCCTGGACCAATTGCCAAAAAGGACGTCGGTAAGGGCCTCAAACAGAAGCAGAGGCTCAGAAGAGCAGAAGCACCTCTTTCAGGAGGTTAGTTCTGACTGCCACTGTAGGGAATTCGAGGTTGAGAGCCTCAGCCACTCTACGCAACACCACTGCGTATGACGCGCCCTCCTCCGTAGCCACAGTAGGAGATGACAAAATGCCAAGGTCAGGGGAGGTGTTCAGACCACTGGCATCCCCCAGGTCACTATCCAACTGGTCAGAGGGTCACCTGACCCCTCCCAGTCCTCCTCCTCTGGGTGCCAATCTGGATGAAAAGGGACCCCAGGAGTGAACAGGGGCACAAAAACCACTCTCGGCGCCAGATACGGCGTCAACTGACACCGGTCTGGATCCGGGTCCACATCAGGATGGAGGCCGGAGTCAACGCCGGCCGGGGGACCCGACTGGCGTCGAATGCAGTAGCGGTGCCGGAGGAAGCGGCGCCGGTGGAGCCGTAATGAGGTCAACCGGCGCCGATCCTGATCCAGGCCTGGATCCAAGAAGGGCTTGCGCTACCGGGGCCAGAGCCTACGCCAGAGAATGCCTAGGCCTCCCAACGAAGTCCACGGGGCCCGAAAGCACGATCAGGCCGCCCAAAGATGGCATGCATTGCCTCGTAGAACGTACAAAGCTGGGTGGTAGTCGCACCGGGTCCCGGGAAGGGAGGGAAACTGAGTTGACTCTTCGGGCACCACCCGTATCCCTCGTTGGGTCGGACGACCGACGAGAAGTCGAAGAGCGACAATGCTTCAACTTCTTCTTGTGCTTCGACTTACTGTGAGAAAGTGGCTCTGTATATACTGTTCCCAAATAGGTACAGGGTGTACAGAGTCCACAATCCCCAAGGGTTTGACAGAGGCTAAAGTTAGATATAACCTTACTCTCTAAAGTGGTAGCTTGGTCGAGCAGTAAAGCAGTATCAGAGGACAGTGTAAAGCATTTGTTGTACACACTCAGTCAGCAAATGGTCTCTCACACTCAATAACTGAACTCTAGGCCAATGGTTTATATATAAAAAATATATGCTTGTTTTATTTTAGAACCAACAATTGGAATTAAAATATACTTTCTCAGAATGAGATGCTTTATATAAATACTTTTGCAAGATGTAATTGACTTTTGTAAACAGTTACAAGTTGTTGCAATAGGCAACACTATTTTAAACACAATCATGCATTGAGTTCAATGGAAGTTTCATGTTATTTGCCACAGATTACTTTTAGGATTACTTTTGGAATTCCAGGACTGGATCCTAGATTCAGTCCTGGGTCAGTACTCAGAATCAAGTGATGAAAGTCGACTTAATTACTGCAATGATTTTTAAACAATATTTAGCTATTTTAACAGTTGACACTTAGAAAATATTTCAAAGAAAACAGTCAATGATTCCCTATGGAAGAAAATTCAGGTTACAGGTACAGTATGTTCTCGTTACTTTTGTAATCCAGTACTGGGTGCCTAGACTCAGTACTGGGACCTTTATCCAAAACAGGTAAGTAATTACGTTTTCAGATATTATACAATTTTTGAAGAATATTTAAAGATTGCAGAAATCGACACTTAAAAGAAATTTCACAGAAAAACAGTCAATGGTTTCCTATGGAAGAAAATTGAGTTAAGGGTAAGTACAGTTGTAGGTATTTTTCAGAGTCAGTGCTGGGCACCAAGATCCAGCACTGGGAGCTCACCTAAGAGCAGGTGAGTAAATTCGTTTTGGTCACTTGGCTGATTTTTGGTGAATATTTGAAGATTTGAAAAGTCCACACTTCAGGAAAAAGCCAGTCAATGTTACCCTATGAGGAAAATAGAGTTTGCGGTTTAAGGGCAAGTACTCGACTGGCAGAGTTGAGGTTCTGGGCACAGACTCCGGGGTCTCCCAGGGTCAGGTAGGTACAGTTGGTTCACCCTCAGGGCTCTAGGGCGGCCGGGTGCAGAGAGAGTTAGGCCCAATGTTATCCTACGAGGGATAGGGGGGCCTTGTTTGGTGGCTGCTGACTGGAAAGCCACGCGGCTGTGGGAGCTGGGCTCCTGGTCACTTACTCAGGGCAAGTGGGGATGTAGGAAGGAGTAGAGTTTTCACTGCCAGGGCCACTCGGGCGGCTGGGTGCAGAGTGCTTTTGTGCCTTCGGGCGCTCAATGGATGTCAATGGGAAATCTCCGGTTAGGAAAAAGACTGCAAGCTCGGGGACGAGGACTCTTCAGGTGCCACCATCACTTCGAGAGGTAAGTTGAGTAGTTGGAGGATAGGTAGGTACCCCGGGATTGGGCACAGGGGGCCGTGGGGCGCCGCGTGCAGGGGTGCCTTTTGGTGTCGGGAAATCTTACCCACTGTTGATCGCGGTTGGGGGGGCACCTTGTTCTGAGGCTGCAGGCTTCTTCAGAAGTGTCGAGGGAGGTCCTTGGGTGCCGGACTCGGGGTCACAGTCGCCGTGGGGTCGTCCTCAGGGTCTTTGTTCACTCCGGCACTGGCCAGGCTTGGCTGGTGCAGAGTGTGCTGGGTTCGCGGTTCCGGGCTGCTGTCAGGGATTAGAGATAGGTTTTGAGTAGAGCCTCTACTCATGGGAGTCCCAGGGGCTTAGAGCCAAAAGGTAGCCAGGTCCTCCGGGGTTGGTGAGGTTGCTGGCCACGAGAGATGCCGCGCTGGAGCAGGAGCAGGTTCGAGGGTCGACAGGCCGGCAGGGCTGGGGCCAAAGCAGTTGGTGTCTTCCTCTTTTTAACAGCTGCAGGGCAGGTCTTTGTTCTTCTTGCTCTTCTTGTAGTTTCGAATCTGGACTCTGGGGCAGGAAGGTTCAGGGTGCCCCTAAATACTAGATTTAGGGGCGTTACAGGTAGGTGAAGGGCAGGGGCCAATGGGTCCCTGTCCTGGGGTGGGTACACCCCCTATCATGCCTCTCTCCTGTGGGAGGGGGGCAGGAGCCTAGTCCTGATTGGGCAGGGCTTCCCATCTTCAAGATGGCGAGAGCCCGGAGATGTGCTTCACCTCGCCTCCTCCACCTGAGGGGTGGGGTTGGCAGGCTGGCACATCCCCTGTCCTTATTTGGGGTTTCCGGCCAAGCTTCCCGCCAGAGTGGGGGGTTGCAGTGGCCTGGGGAAGCTCACAGAGGCGGAATGCCTTTGAAGCTTCCCCCTGCCCATCCTGGTGGAGGAGATTTAGCACCTCGCACAGGATGTGCATTGTTGCAGACCCAGGAGAGCAGGGGCTCTCCTACCCAGGGGTCCAGCAACATGTCTGCTGTGTGGCAGCCTAGGCAGCCTCAGAACAGACGTGGATTGTAGGTTTAGGTTTCAGGGGGCCTCTCTAAGATGCCCTCTGTGGTGCTTTGTACATTAAATCACACACTGGCATCAGTGTGGATTTAATGTGCTGAGCAGTTTGATACCAAACTTCTCAGTCTTCAGTGCTGCCATTATGGTGCTGTGGAGTTCGTGTTTGACCAGCTCCCAGCACCATATACTCTTAGCTGGCAGCACTGCACTTACAGGACCCAGGAATGGACCTGGGTACTGTAGGGGCACAGGGCTCCTGCCTCTGTGTCCACACCACTGGCATAGGGCACCCAGCTAGAGGGGTGGCTGATGTATGCCAGGGCAGTGTAGGTTGTGGGCATGGCACACAGGGATGTGTGCCATGTCGACTCTCTGTTTTGTCTTGTATCCAGACACTCAGCCTGCAAGAGCAGTGTGTGTGTGTTAGGGTACAGGGCCTCTAAGGGTGGCACAATGAGAGCTGCAGCCTTTAGAGGCCTTCCCTGGTCACAAGGCCCTGGGTACCTAGGGTACCATTTACCAGGGGCTGACATGTGGCCAGGGTTTGCCAATTTGGGTTTTGGCTGTTAGGCAGTTTTTAGGGAAGGAACACAGGCCCTGGGCACCTGATTGGCAGGAGCCCGGGGCACAACAAGGAAAAGTGCATCAGCTATTAGGCAAAAAAAAGGGGGGGGGGGGTTACTGCAACAGAAACCCACTTTCTTACACTTACCACACGCCGAGTGTGAAGACTTCGATGACTTGGACGAATGGTGATGGCTCTGCGACCGGTCCCTCGACCTCCCTCTCGACCAGGACCTCGAACGGCGCAGTGTCGGCTGCCAACCCTCAAGAAGCTTTCGGGACTGCTCCTGCAAAGCTTTCAGTGCCATGGACTGCCAGTCGAAACACGACTTGGGGTCGTGGTTGCGCTCCAGGCAAAAGAGGCACATGCGGTGCAGATCCATAACCGATATCAGTCGGGTACAGGATCCGCAAGCCTTGAAGCCGGCATCCCTACGTGCACCAGGAGTCTTAGACTCAAAGATGTCGACAAAAAGTCACTCAAAAAGTTCAAAGAATGACTGGAGGTACCGCTCTTCCCGGATCTGCGCTGGCTGGCGCGGAACAGAAAGAAGGGCGGCGTTTAAGTAGCTACCGCGGTGTCATGATGGCGACATGATGCCAACGACTAACACGCAGAGGTACTGCTGACGAAAACCTTTCCGGATCCAGTCTGACGCCTGGGGGTAATTCTAAGGTAAGGAATCTATAACTAATGTGTTTCTTTCAGATATGAATCCCTGGGGCCCCAATGGTGCTGGGCCGGAGCCACCAGTGCAGAACCAGTTGGGGCCTCTTTCAACCCTGCGGGGCCTGAAGGCGCGTTGACAGGGTCAGACCACACAAATAAAAGAGCATGGCATCATAGAACTCTTTCAGTTGGGCGGGGTCACTCAGGGCTTTAGAAATTAGGGAGGGGAGGAGTTTGCCCAGGTGCAGGTTCTGGGGAACGAGGCCTAGTACACCAAGGCTCCCTCTTCTCGTCGGCCAAGGAGAAGCCAAAGAGAGCTTCAACTTCTTACTTTTCTTTATGTGCCTCCTACCTTAGTGTCCAGACAACTTTGAAGAGACGAGGAGGACTCTGGATACTGGGCCGCTAGCAGATTCAGGGACTGCTCCCTCAAAGCCTTTCATGGTCCGGCAATCGGAGCACGACTTGATGTCATGGTCGGACTACATACACCAAAGACTAACCAGGTGTGGGTCCATTGTAGACATCGGTCAGTGACAGGTGGAGCAGGGCTTAAAACCAGACTTCTGTGACGACATCCTCAACACACAAGGAGGTAAACCTCAAAAACAGTTGAAAAAACATCAAAAAAGCCTGTCAAAAAACAACAGTGGGGTAGCTCTTCTCTAGATGAGCGCTGGCTAGCATGGAAAGAAAAAGCGGATGTCAGAACGCCTGGGTGGCGCCTATATAGGTACTGCAACGTCACTTCTTGCGCAGCCAATGACAGACACGGAGCCGATCAATGTCACCTACCTGAGCGCAGGGGTACTGCTCACAAAAAATCTTCCGGATCCAGTCCGACGCCTGGGGAAATTCACAAGGTATGGAATCTGCAGCTAGAAGTCTATCAGATAAGGCTATCTATCGATCCAATCCTAAAACACGGCTGCATTCTGTTTTCAATGTCATGTTACATTAAAACAACTGATCTATAATTGACAACTTGGTATGCAGAAATCACAGAAAATTTAGTTTTGTTTTCTTTTTTAAATAAGATGAAAACCACAACAAGCTGTTTTCAAAGTCTTTATTGTCGGATTCTTTGCAATACTCCTGCATTCAATAAATAGCGAATTATCCTTCAATACATCGTGGCCAATCTGAGACCGTCTCTTTTTATGGGTAAAGGGGTGAAAACAGGATGAGTGCTATGGTACTCAAAAGACAATTTGAGGATTTACATTTCATATATTGGGAAATAAAGTTAAAATAATTTTATAAGTGCTTGTAATCTGTACAGATGTGGCGTTGTTGAACCTTTGTGTTCTAAAGCGTGGTGCCAGTGAGTGTGTGTGTCACGCTTGTGTGTGTATTTCAGGAGCACCAGCCATTGGTTTTGCTCAAGGTGTGGGCACGAAACAATGAAATCAGACAGAGGTGGCACGACTAGCGATTCCCCTTTGATACAACAATACATTGGTATTCATTTATTCAAGTTTACTTACAACAAAAAAACATAGCACTCCAAACATCCAGGACCGTGCATATTCTCTCTTGGTTATAGACAGGTGCTTCTAATGGCGGTAAAGTATTTGCAATAAAAATGTGGCTGCTGCGGATGTGCTACTTCTACGCGGTGATGTCAAAGAGGGTGTTGGTGGTTGCCATTACTCACTGGTTCAGCCAGATTCCAGAGAGCTACTGAGGCTGGGAACTGTAAACTTCTTTCAATGTTGACTCACACTAAACAAACTGGGCGATCCAACAGCGATGATAAAAGCACTTCAGCCGGTTTCCTAACCACCAGATAGAGGAGAAGAAAGGCTTCATTGACTGCGCTGTTGTGAAGCCACTGACGTCACCCGATGGACCCATGGCCAACGCCTTCCGCCACATTCAGCGTTGAAGTAACGAGACAAGCCAATGAGGGCAAGCCGAGCCTTGGAGGATGCCACCAGGGATTGTGGCTTTCAGTCTGCCTCCAAGAGCGTGCCACCACCACGTGACCCAAAAGGGCGTTGGAAGTCACCAAGCCGCCAATGCAGTAAAAACCCTGCCTTGAGAACAGAAAATGTGCCTGTGTGCACGTATGTAAGCATGTCTCTGCAGAGCGCCACCCAGTGGCATACTGAAATTTGAGTAGGGTGCCCTGCAAAGTACTTGAAGGGCCTCAGTCAGGAGTTATCCCGGTTTACAGTACCAGAGGTGGCCCTATTAAGCTTGGGCGCCCCTGAAACGCGGGGGCTTCGGGGGCTATTGTTACGCCACCCTGGTATTGGTCACCAAAAAGCACATCTACCAGTAATGTGGACCTTATTCAATAAACTTATGAACCTCGGAAATAGAGACCACTCAACACTTTTTATTAATCACAGACCCTACTTTTAATTTAAAGAAAAATGAACTGCCTACAATGAAAAGAAGTGGTCTGAGGTGTCGAGTTGCACGAGTTTCGATGGAAGTGAAACACCCAAAGAGAGCAACAAAGGCGGGAAGAGGGCTGCACTTCAGGCAAGAAAGGGCTGCGCACCAGACAAGAGACGGGCGCACCCCGGGCCAGAGAGGGCTGCGCCCCGGGCCAGAGAGGGCTGCGCCCCGGGCCAGAGAGGGCTGCGCCCCATACAAGAGACGGGCGCGCCCCAGACAAGAGAGAGGCGCGCCCCAGACAAGAGAGGGCTGCGCCCCAGGCAAGAGAGGGGCGCGCCCCAGGCAAGAGAGGGGCGCGCCCCAGGCAAGAGAGGGGCGCGCCCCAGGCAAGAGAGGGGCGCGCCCCAGGCAAGAGAGGGGAGCGCCCCAGACAAGAGAAGGGCTGCGCCCCAGGCAAGAGAGGGTGCCCCCCTGCAAGAGAGGGGGTGCGCCCCAGACAAGAGATGGGGTGCGCCCCAGACAAGAGAGGAGGTGCGCCCCAAAGAAGAGGGGGCTGCACCCCAGGCCAGAGAGGGCTGCGCCCCAGACAAGAAAGGGCTGCGCCCCAGGCCAGAGAGGGTTGCCCCCCAGGCAAGAGCAGGGGTGAGCCCCAGACAAGAGAGGGGGTGCACCCCAGACAAGAGAGGGGGTGCACCCCAGACAAGAGGGGGGCTGCACCCCAGACAAGAGGGGCGGCATACCAGGCCAGAGAGGGCTGCACCTGCACCCCAGGCCAGAGAGGGCTGCACCCCAGGCCAGAGAGGGCTGCACCCCAGGCAAGAGAAGAAACTACATGGACAATCTTACACCACCAACACCCTCGGTAGAATCGCATCAGAAGCACCAGCCAACGGCGCATGTTTAAACACCACGAGGACTGTGAGAATCAGAGCAGATTTCATGAAGGCCACAGATAAAAGGTTTGAATCTCTGAAATAGTTTTCTAAATCAGTTTGCAGCTTTAAAATTTATTATCTGCAAGTAATAGAACGAGTCTGGAGATCAAGACGAGTGCAGCGTAGTCTGCCACTTGTCCATTCATGAAAACGGAGCCACAGAGTGAATAGGCAGAGATTATTCCTGTCCCTGTGAAGTGGCTCACCTGACACTTCAACTGAAAGTGACAATGTACATCCGTGGGGGAAGGTTTTATACACCAATGCACAGCGCACACACACTCCATCCACACGCACGCGCGCACACACACACACACACACACCGACTACAGACAACGGTGACTGTGGCTGATATTACGCCATACCTATCCGCAAATGCCCCAACACACAGCGTCACTCAAGCGATGTAGCCTTTAAGAGAATCAAGAACATATGTACAATCCATAGGAACCCTGGAAGCGCCCACTTCTCGTCATGCAAAGGCCGGCTCTGGTCAACCCTTCCAAAGTGACGTCGCCCATGTGGCTCCGGATCCAGGGACAAGGCTGGCCTTGCCGGACGGGTGTAAGAGCTGCTCTGTAAGAAGGACCTGAAGTCCACATAGGTGGGAGAGGGTTCACTGTGCTGCGATCCCTCTCCAGCAATTCATGGACGTTCAAAGTTCTGGTAAAACAAGAGTTGAAGAGACACAAAGAAAAGACTTCCATCGATTCTTTCCTCCGCAGGGTAATCCGGTGAGTGCTCAACTCAGTTGGAAATCTTCACCTGCAAAAAAAATAAAATGCATCAAACTCACCAAATCGTGGTGTCGGCTCAGAATTATTCTGTGTACATTTATGATGATAAAACACAACAAAGACTGATTTGTACAACATTAATCTGGGGGGACACGTGGCAACAAAACCAAAAGGTTCCCTTCATAATATTTCAGTCTATACACATCACATTCGCATATTTTTCTGGCTAAACACAACTAGCTGACCTTCTACACCAACATTTTCCAAAGTTATTTTCGTAAAATTGGTAATATTCGAGGCAGCATTTTGTAAAAGTCGCAGTCCAACGTTAACTGAACCCACAAGGCCAGCCCCACTCGCCTCCCAATCCTGGGTAAAGAAAGGGTTTCAAGAAGTACCTTTGTGACCACCTCCCAGACAGGACTTTGTGTATTGGGCTGGGGTCCCAACCCTTTCCCTAGGGAACTTAAGGGCTTACCTGTGGGTGGCTCTTCAGATTCGTCGTGGGACAAGATTCAAACTCTAAACCACTTCAACTTCAATTATCTGGGCACCTTGGACTTCGCCTGGAACCGAGACTGCACCAAGGAAGACTCCTGGACCTCCTGGTCTCGCTGTTCTGCACGTCGTCTTCGTCGTCTATGCTTCATCCAGGTTCCTCTCCAGGCCTGTGAGCATCAAAGACACCCGAAGGAATCTACCTTAGAGTGAAGGAGTCACTCCCCTGCATCTGCAGGCACCGCAACGAAGCTGACCAGTCTGATGCTCCTGATGTCCCACTTACTCTGAAAGGCTTAGCAACACAGGTGGTGGTTCTGCAACTCCCTTGAGGCCTGACCTGTCCTCTCAGCAAGTTTGAGACCAGTATCCCTCGTCAGAAACGCTGGAACAGAACCCCTGTGCACCGTGTCGACTTGCCGTTGCCAAGGATTGTTGACTGTCCTCCAGAGATCTTCGGGATACAATCATCTCTTCCTGTCAAGATCTTCATCCTCACAATATCCCCTGCACCGTCTTTGGTAAGCTGCTCGTGGTCCTCTTGCAACTCCTCTGCCTTCGGCCTGCGCGTCCTCTCGAAGGTCTTCTTTGGCTCCAGTGAGCTCCCCTGCTCGGGGCCTGCTCTGACTTACCTGTTTATGGTGAGTCACTTGAACCTAGCTGGTCCTGACACTGCACCTTTTTCGTTTACTACATCTGTTGCTGCTGCCAAGGCTTGTAGGTGTTCCCCCCTGACACTGACCCCCTGGTTCTTGACTTTTTAAGTGGGACAGCTCGTGAATGGCTCCTGGCATTCCTCAGCAATGCCTGGTCCTCACAGCTGCAGCGACAATGTTATCGTCATCACTCGTGCATCTTCTGTCATCGGTAGTTATTGGTCTTTCGTGCCACCTGGTCACTTCCGAGTGGCATGGACTCTGTCCCTCTGCTTGCAGGTTCTTCTCTTCAAAAATACACACTTGGATTCCACCAGCCTCTTTCACCTTCTCTGCCAGCGGCATCTTTCCTGAAGTCCTCCATTGTGGTATACGGCAGTTTCCGGCGTCATTTCACACCTATGCACCTGGCATCTCTGGTGTAGGTGTCCTGGTTCCTGGGGTATCCACGGCTGGGGTGACTCTCCAACCTCTGTCTTCCACGGGGTTTCTTCAGGGTCCTCTGGGGTGTGTGGGGGGGTCCTTCTTGAAAACTGCAACCACAAGTTTCCCGTTGATATGCATTGAAGACCAAGGTGTATTTTCGCTTACTTCCCTGTTTTACAGTTGAAGTATTGTGTGTATTGTGTTGATATCTCCAGGTAGGAGATATACCAATGTGTTAGGGAGTGTGTATAAGAAATATACTTATTTTTATAACTACACTGTGTGGTTCTTTTTCACTTAACCTACACTATATGATTAGTTCTGGTAAAACAAGCTGCTTTACACTCCTTCTGGGCTAAGCCTGAAGGCTGCTCTCCACAGCTACCACTTGGAGAGCTTTCTAAGGCTGTCCAAGACCACTAAAATCACCATAAGGGATGCCTGTATTAGTGCTAGGTGCTTCACTCAAATAAGTGTGCACCATATACTAAGCCAGCCTCCTACATCATGTCTATGTAAAGGCTCACTGCCCTCATCGGATCAAGCTGATGGAGCATATCCTTCTCCTCTGGGAGACGTGGCAGAATAAAGAATGTGAGCAAGATGATCCATTTGCCAACATGGAAGTGTCTCACAACCACAGGGGAGTAAACCACCGAGTCCTCGTCACCAACTTGCACGGAAAGAAGGTAGTGTAGGGCAGTTGGAACAGTGCCTGCAGCTCACTCACACAGTGTGTCCACTTGATGGAAATAAGGGTGACTGTTTTCGGTAGCAAGAGCCTCAAGGAGCAGCTGTGCATAAGGCTGAAGGGCATGAACATAAATCTATACTAGGTTAAGGTCCCACTGGGGCTTCATACATGGTTTAGGATGAAACAAACAAGTACTCACCTTCGGTAACACTCTTTCTACTGGACGCTCCATCTAACCACAGATTCCTACCTTTAGAATATTCTCCAGGCGTAAGAGTAGTTATCATGTGCTCTGGCAGGTGGCTTTGTGTAGTTCTGCGCCAAAGTTGTTCCGTTTTGGGTGTGGAGCTGTATACAAGCGCCTCTCTTGTGTGCCCACATCAGTTACTTTCTAGGCTGTCCACACCAGCAGAAGGAAAACTCATTAGCAAACTGGTTGTGACCAGTGTGCAGATCTCTTGACATGGGACCTTTTTAGATGGAGAAAAGTAGCCCAGTTCACAGTACAAGGTCGATGAGGAATCAGCAGTTAGAGTAACCACCAGAAAGATCGCTACCAAAGGTAAGCCACTTGTTCTTCTGATGGATACTTCGTACTGCAGATTCCTCCCCCCACCAAAGGGAGACGGTGTGGCTCTGTGGCCAGAGTTGCAGACTCTGGAGTTTGGGAATCCGGGATAGAGTCTTGGCTTCAACATCCCGTGACTGGGCAAATCACCTAATCTCCCCAGTGCCCATGGACAGCGCCTGGATACCATCATGGGTGATAAGTCACGCTATATAAATCGAATATGCTACTTACCAGTATGCATCTGTTCTTGGCATGTAGGGCTGCTGACATTCATATCTGTGCATAGATCGCCGCCTAGTGTTGGGTCCGGATGATTGCACATTGTTGTCCTGGAAGAGTCTTCGAAGTATCACGAGATAGGTGGCTCCTCCCCTGGACTACAGTGCGCATGGGCATCCTCTCCATCCTCAGATTGTTTTTCGCCATTGTGGCAGTGATGGAGTAGATACAGTAAGTGATGACCATGCTATACAGTAATTCTGAGTGCTGCAGCTGCTACAGGTGCCGGGGAGGAGGGTGGGCGATATGAATGTCAGCAGCCCTAGATGCCAAGAACAGATGCATACTGGTAAGTAGCATATTCGGTTCGAGGCATGTGGGCTGCTGAATTCATATCTGTGCATAGAATATATAGCAGTCCCTCGATTAGCGGCGGCTGCCCGTGCCAGCTGCAGCAGTCTGAAAAAGAGTTTTGAGAACAGCCTGTCCTACAGCTGCCTGCGGTTTTGAGTGTATATCTACACAGTAGTGTTTGGTAAATGTATGTATAGTGGACCATGTGGCTGCTCTACATATTGCTTCTAACGGAATGTTTCCCAGGAAAGCCATGGACGCCCCTAACTTTCGTGTTGAGTGGGCTCTCGGAGGAATAGTTAACTTGCGTTTAGCTTTTTCATAACAAATTTGAATACATTTAACTATCCATCTGGCTATCCCTGCTTTGGAAATGGCGTTGCCTTTATGTTGTGGAGAAAAGGCAACGAATAGTTGTTTTGTTTTCCTAAAATCCTTGGTCCTGTCTATATAGTACATGAGGGCTCTCTTTACGTCTAGTGTATGGAGCATTCTCTCTGCGACAGTTTCCGGATTTTGAAAGAAAACAGGCAGTTCAATAGTTTGATTCATGTGGAACTGCGATATTACTTTAGGCATGAAGGTGGGGTTGGTACGTAGTACAACTCTGTTTGCATGAACCTGTATGAATGGCTCTTGAATGGTTAGTGCCTGGAGTTCACTAACTCGTCTTAGCGAAGTGATTGCCACCAGGAAGGCTACTTTCCAGGTGAGGAATTGATTCTCACATGAACGTAGAGGTTCAAAAGGTGGACCCATCAATCTGGTGAGGACCACATTTAGGTTCCACACCGGCGCCGGTGGGTGCCGTGGAGGAATCACCCGTTTAAGTCCCTCCAAGAATGCTTTGATGGCAGGCACTCTGAATAATGAGAGGTGTTGCCTGTTTTGAAGATAGGCTGTTATTGCGGTGAGATGTATGCGTATGGAACTGTATGCTAGACTGCATTGGTATAAGTGCAGCAGGTAACAGATGATATTCTGAGTAGATGCGTCTAGCGGGTTGATGTCATTGTGTTGACAGTAGATGACAAACCTTTTCCATTTCGCCGCATAGCAAGCTCTGGTGGTGGGTCTCCTGGCCTCTTTGGAGGCAGGTTTAAGTATCCAAACTCGAAGACTTCAGGAGCCAGATCGCCAGGTGCAGCTGTTGCGGATCTGGTTGCTGAATTGCGCCATGGTTCTGCGTTAAAAGTTTGGGCGTTAGTCGCAGCGTTTGATGTGGCACCACGGAAAGTTCTAGAAACGTGGTGTACCATGGTTGGCGTGCCCACGTTGGAGCAACCAGGATGAGTGTCATTGAGTGTTGCCTTAGTTTGCGTGCCACTAGCGGTATTAATGGCGCTGGGGGAAAAGCGTACGCAAATCTGCCTGACCAGTTCATCCATATCGCATTGCCCTGCGACTGTGGATGTGGGAACCTGGCGGCAAAGCTTTGGCATTTTGCGTTTTCCCTTGTGGCGAATAGGTCTATTTCTGGATGACCCCACTTTCGGAAGTACGGTTGGAGTACTGATGGATGCAGCTCCCACTCGTGCATTTGGTGGCTGTGTCTGCTGAGCAGATCTGCCATCTGGTTGTCCTTGCCCGGGAGGTGTTCCGCCATGAGGAACATGTTCCTTTGAATGGCCCACTTCCACATGCTCTGAGCCAGATGAGACAACTGTGGAGAGTGTGTTCCTCCCTGCTTCTGTATGTAGTACATGGCAGTCATGTTGTCCGTCCGGATCAACACGACTTTGTTGCACAGGTGTACTTTGAATGCCTTCATGGCTAGGAAGATTGCCATCATTTCCAGAAGGTTGATGTGCATCTTTTTCTGCTGTGTAGTCCATAGTCCCTGCACTGTATAATTGAGTACATGAGCTCCCCATCCCTGGAGAGACGCGTCCACCGTCAGTATTATTTGTGGAACAGGCTCTTGGAACCGTCGGCCCTTGCAAAGGTTTTGTGGATTCCACCAATGCAGAGAGTTGTATGCCCGACCGCTCACCAACACTAGGTCTTTTAACTGTCCTTGAGCCTGATTCCATTGACGTGCTAAGCACTCTTGAAGCGGGCGCATATGTAGTCTCGCGTGCGGGACTATGAAGATGCAGGAGGCCATCATGCCTATCAACTGCATGAACACTCGCGCTGGAAGGGAGTGTTGAGGTCTGAACTTTGCTATAAGCAGTTGTATGCTGTTGATTCTCACTAAAGTTGGCTGAGCTTTGGCTGCCAGAGTGTCTATGGTCGCGCCTAGGTACTGTTGTACGTGGGCGGGTTGAAGGTGTGATTTGGGATAATTTAGTGAGAATCCCAGACTGTGAAGAAGGTGAATGGTGTGGGACATGTGGCTGGCGCATGGCTGACTTTGCCTGAACAAGCCAGTCGTTCAGGTAAGGGAAGACGTGAATATGTCGTCTTCACAAGTGAGCAGCCACCGTCGCTAGGCACTTGGTAAAGACCCTGGGAGCTGTTGTTACTCCGAAAGGGAGTACCTTGAACTGATAATGTTGATTTTGAATAGTGAACCCGAGATATTTTCTGTGGGATGGGTGTATGGGAATGTGGAAATACGCATCCTTTAAATCTAGTGTTGCTAGGAAGTCTCCCTGACTGAGTAACGGCAGAACCTGCTGGAGGGTGATCATATGAAAATGTTCCGACAGAATGTACATGTTGAGAGGTCTTAGGTCCAGTATAGGCCTGAGAGAGCCGTCCTTTTTGGGGATTAAGAAGTACAGAGAGTACACCCCTAAACCGTGCTGTTGGATAGGCACGGGCTCTATGGCTCCTTTTTGCAGCATACTCAGTACTTCCTGCTGCAATAATGTCAAGTGCTCTACGGACATAGGACGTCGTCTTGGTGGTATGTTGGGTGGAATGGATGTTAATTCTAGACAATAACCGTACTGGACAATGTCTAAGACCCACCTGTCTGTGGTGATGGAACTCCAGACTGGCAGGAACTGTTGTAATCTCCCCCCGACCGGTGTTATGTGGACGGGGGGCAGTGACAAGACGTCACTGTTTGTTATTGGCAGAGGATCTGGTGTTGTTGTTTCCTCTGCCCCTGCCCTTGGTGCTGGAGCCACGGTATCCACCCCTATTGTTTTTATTATAAGGACTTTGGGACCCTCCTTTATTGTACTGCTGCTGGGAGCCCTGACCTCTAGCTGCCCCTGAACTTCTGGGGCGACGAAAGGAGCCACTACGAAACTGCTGGGATTGTAGAGCCCCCATAGATTTAGCAGTCTCAGTGTCTTTTTTAATCTTTTCGAGTGTGGTGTCAACTTCAGGGCCAAATAAGAAGTCTGGGTTGACTGGCTGATGCAAGATATTTGTTTGAATGTCTGGTTTAAAGCCCGATATTCTTAACCATGCATGTCTCCGTAACATCACACTAGTGTTGATTGCCCTCGCTGCAGTGTCAGCTGCATCTAGTGCGCATTTGATGGACGCATCGGTAATGAGCTGTCCCTCTCTAATGAGGAGCTCTGCCCCCTCCTTGTACTCATCTGGTAGGTGTTTTATTAGGGGTTCCAGGGTATCGTAGTGGGACCGGTTGTATCTGGCTAGGAGTGCCTGGGTGTTGGCAATGCGCCAGATGTTCGATGCTTGAGCTGCCACCCGTTTCCCAGAGTTTTCGAACACCTTGGACACTTTGTCCGGAGGAGGAGCATCAACAGTAGTTTGAGAGTTCGCTCTTTTGCGGGCGTTAGAAACAACCAGGGAGTCCAGTGGCAATTGACCCTTAATGTACATAGGGTCTCCTGGGGCTGGTCTATACTTTTTCTCAATCCTGGGGTTTAACACTCGTGTTCTTGTTGGCTCCTTAAAGATGTCCTTAGCATGTTTAAGAACGCCTTTTAGCATCGGTAGTGTCTTAACCGTTTTTTCTGATGTGGAGAACGTGTCCACTAAAAAATCCTCTTCAACAGAGTCTGAATGAAGGTCAACCCCGTGATTGGCAGCCGCCCGTTCAATGAGGGCGTTAAAAGCAGCAGTGTCCTCAGCAGGTGATGGTTTTATATTGTCGATAGGGGTGTCAGGAGCATTGTGGATGTCATTTGGGTCTCCCCATGTTTGATCCTGGTCCTGTGGCTCATAATGGTCATGATGTAGAGGATAAGTGGTATCCTCATAATAGGTGTCACCTGCATCCGAA
This sequence comes from Triturus cristatus, assembly GCF_964204655.1. Classification (NCBI taxonomy): domain Eukaryota; kingdom Metazoa; phylum Chordata; class Amphibia; order Caudata; family Salamandridae; genus Triturus; species Triturus cristatus. The sequence goes on from NC_140594.1 coordinate 1,155,727,259, forward strand.
GGTGTTGGAGAAAAATCAAGCGTGTGGTGGGTATAAGTTTGATAAGGTTCCACAGGCAGTGGAGTGGAGCCGGAATCCATTTTCTTCTTGAGCGGGATTTTTTAGGACTCCAAAGTGTTCACCGGGACAATTTTTCTCTTCCGAAACACTAGTTTACCGGTTTCGAGGTCGATGACCCGCTCCTGTGAGTCGTCGACAGGTGGATCTGCAGGGGATGCAGGTTTTGCGGGTGCGAAGCCCTTCCGGAGTGCGAACATTTTAGGTGTCCCCGACGGCGGCAATCCAAAAGTGATCGGCGCCGATGTAGCCTTCGCGCCCTTCTTCGGCTCGGGGCCCTGTTTCGGGTCGGGTGTGTCCCGTTCCCTGATGCGCGCCAGGGACTCAGACACCTGCTTCACCAGGGATGGCGATGGTGCACTGGAACCGACGTGCTCTTTGGGGACAGGCGTGGAGGCCGTCCCAGGTCCCTTTCCCGACTTAGGCTTTTCGATTAGAATTTTCGGGTCGACGCCCTGTGGAGTGGGGATCCTCGCAGCGTCGGCACCCTTTGCAGTCGATGCACGATCGGTCATCTTGGCTGTAGGCGTTCGCGCCCCAACTTTGGGTGTTAAAGGCATCTGCGGCTTCGGGGGACCGAGGGCCTGTTTGTGTTTCTCGGCGCCGAAAACCCTGTGCGTTTCCTCGGCACCGACAGTGCCTTTAGGCTGTTCGGTTCCGATGTCCTTCTTTTGTGTTTGCGGATGTGAAGGGTTGGAAGCCTTCGATCCGACGAGGACGAGTTGCACTTTTAGTTTCGGTTTCACCTGTGCAGCTTTCAGTTTCGATTTTGAGGGATCGACTCGAGAGGTTTTACAAATTTCCGGCTCGTCGGAAATGTTCGAAGCCGAGCCCGTAGGCGGGGCTGTAGAACGCAGTGACTGATCTTGGGTGAGGCCCGCAGGCGACCCCGCGACCCGAGCCATATAGACATTCTGTCCCTGGGTCTCCGTATCGACGGATTGGCCTAGCTCCTCGCCTGAGCTATCTTCTTCGGCCCCAAGGGCCTAAATGTCGTCTCCTACCTCGTCGACGACTTCTTCGTCCTGGAATATCCCCTCGTCTTCGGCCTCATAGTTGGAGTCAGGTTCCGAAGCAGAATCACATTCCACTTCCTCGACGCTCTCGACATCTTCATCCTCGGTCCCGAATATGTTTACCGGGGTAGGCGCCGATTTGTTGGCCTCCAAGCGAGCGGCACGTCGATTCCGAAGTGTCTTCTTTGACCGGAATCAGGGCAAGCCATACACTTGGATTCATCGTGATCCGGTGACAGACATTTGTTAAACACCGGGTGGACGTCTATGTGGGGATATTTGGCGTGACATAGAGGACATCTCTTGAAGGGAGTCCTCGGTTCCATGTTCGATCGTCGATTGAAGTTCGGTCCGAACTCGATCCGATGAGGTGAAAGAAGAAAGTTATCGATACCGAACGCGAACGATACCGACGAAGTCTAAATATAGTTTTCCTAACTTGAGCTAAGATAAGCACATCCGAACCCAATGGCGGAAAAAAACAATCTGAGGATGGAGAGGATGCCCATGCGCACTGTAGTCCAGGGGAGGAGCCACCTATCTCGTGATACTTCGAAGACTCTTCCAGGACAACAATGTGCAATCATCCGGACCCAACACTAGGCGGCGATCTATGCACAGATATGAATTCAGCAGCCCACATGCCTCGAACCTACACATTACAATTACCTTTTGAACATATACCAAAACAGTACCCTTCCAGTGGTGGGTCTGTGAACTGACTCGCACCAACATGTCCTGCAAGACTGAGAGAATAAAGTGCCCTTCTCGATGGACCTGGCTGTCCAGGCAGTAGTGCTTTGTGAATGTATACAGGGACGCCCAAGTAGGAGCCAAGCAAATGTTCAGAACAGAAACTCTGCGTGTCAACACAGTGGTAGCAGCATTGACTGGTGGAATGAGCCCGTAGGCCTCCTGGCTGTGCTCCTTCGCCAACTCAAAGCAGATTTTGACACTGAGCACGATCCAGCAGAGATGGTTCTCTTCTGAACTTCGCAGATTTTTTTAACCTCCACTGAATCCAACAAAGAGCTGATCGTTCTCTCAATGATGTTTGGTACTATCGATGACATTCACAACTTCAGGAGTGAGGTCGATAGCAGTCAGCTGTCGCTGCTCAAGTTCCAAGCATGGGGGTGAGGACTGCGCAGGCCTGAGCGCAAGAACTTTGCCCTGCTGTTGCCTGAGAAGATCCTCTGGAGAGGGCAGCCTGACTCGAGGACCGATGCTCAAGCCCAAGAGGTCTGGGTACAACACTCTCCTGGTCCAATCCGCTGTCACGAAGATGATTGGGACCGGTTGTTCCTGATTGTCTTTAGAACTCGAGGCGAGAGAGGTAGCAGAGAAAAGACGCGCCGGAGTCTCGAGCGCCAATCTAGGCAGAAATCATCTGGGAGAGTGTAAGAAGTTGGCCTGGTATATGCTGTTCACTAGTTAAAGTGACCACCTTGTACCATGCCAAGCAACCCTTATGGTGTGGTTGTAAGTCAACCTTTTCAGACTAGCTGCCCTAGTGGTAGCGTAGGCTAAGCAGTCTTTGAGGCTAAACTCGTTAAAGCGTGTTAAGCAAGCTGTTTTACCATATGTAACCCCCCTTTATACCAATGAAAGGACACCACACAGATATTTATTCAAAATATATATGTATTTATTACTCAAAGTATCCCCTAGACTCTTTATGAGCACAGGAGCACAAATCGTTAAACAAGAAAGTATTACAATATACAGAAGTTGCACTTTATATGGATGGGCCCTGGTGGCCACTCAAACCATATACTAAAATAGTGGTATAAGTACCACAAACAGGAAAGGGAAAAGGCCTAGGGCCTCTAGAATCGCTGAGCCTACAAGGAGCTAACTTCAGTTAGTGACCAGGAGGTCCACGGGTCGCGTGTGCAGTGAGGAAAGTTACACACGTGCTCCCATAGGTTTTCAATGGGTGCGTAAAAGTTCAAAAGTTACTGCTAGAAGGGTCTTCTGGATGGACTACGAATTTAAGATTCAAAACACAGACACTAGAGATGTTTCTCTACACTTGGGCACCGGAGTGCCAGCTTTACCTCACCCACAGGAAGCGGGTGCATAGGTCTCGAAGTGCGTCGGGTTTCGTCTATCGATTCAATGGAGCCTGATGACAAAGATGCTGCAGGTGGTCGGTCCAGAAGAGATGCGGTGGATCCAAGAGTGGATGGGAGTTGTAGAAGACCTGAAAGCAGAGGGGACAGTGTTCACAGTCACTAGCCAGTGACCGGCGTGGCACCAGGTAGGTACCAGGCGATGTCGGGTGCAAACAGGTGATGAGGTGTAGCTGGTCTCCGCAGCCACGTGGTCCCTGAAGGTCGACGACGTCCAGGAGTCGGTTCACGAGCTGTCCCACGCAGGCTCTCGCTGTCGGCGGTGTCGGCGACTCGAAAGAAGCAAACAAGCCTGGGCACAGGCAGGAGTCGTGGAAAGTAAAGAAAGCTGATTGTTCTGACCAGCAAGGTCAGAGGGGCTGCTCCTTTGGAGAGTAGCTGGGGCCAGTCTGGAGCAACCAGACCAGCGTCGTAGATTTCAAGTTCAAAATGGCCACTAGCCAACGGGCCAGGGACCGGGCAGGCGCGTCGAGATGCAAAGTGCAGAGGGGCCCCACGCAGATTGTGGAGATGCTGGAGGGCTCACCTTTGGTGCAGATGCTGCTCGGATGTTGGGCTTCTCAGGACCCAAAGCACAACTTGGAGGGAGCCTCTGTTGTCGCGCTTGCAGCTTGTCGTCGGTCTTTCAAGATGGCTGGCTCCACGTGTCTCGGTGCCTCCACGGGTTCCTTCTTTGTAGGGACTGTGGATCGGGCGGTGAGAGGTCTGGAGGTCCAGGTCTTGTCGGGCTCTGGGCTCGGGCGGGAGGCGGCGGCAAAGCAGACGTCGAATAGCTGGTTGGTGCTTGCGTTAGCAAGATGGTCACTCCCTGACCATAGGGGAGATTTCCTTCTGTCCTCTGTGCAGCAGAGCGTCGAAGTTCCCGTCGTCTTCTTGTAGTTAAGTTGATTCCAGGATGTCTGAAGTCTTAGGACACAGCTCCTACCTTTAAGCGGATTCTAGGGGCCGGACTACCTACTAGGTCCCTCCCTAAGGGTGGGACCAGGAAGGGGGGTGGTTACACCCCCAATCCTTTGTCCAGCTCGCCCCAGGTCCGGGGCTGGTGTGCCCCAGGACCGGTTTGAACTGGCATATGCACCGAGGCTCCTTGTGAGCCTCAGGCATGTCTGATTCCATTCAAGCCCTACCTGACCAATACACAAAATCCTGTCTGGGGTGGTGCACGCACCTCCCCTGGCAGGAAACCCTTTGTCCACGTCTCCCAAGCTGGAAGGACTCCCAGCAGCAGGAGGGCAGACTTGTGTCTGTGGTGGCAGTATCCATTTTGTGGAGCTGAGGCTATGGCTGATTTTACCCGGGTTTCAGGTACTGTACATGTCGTGTCCCTCTAGAAGGGTGGAATGCTAACCCCGTCGCCAGAATTGGCGAGAGGTTAATATTTCAATTCGGATGACACCTTACTCGACATGTTTTGATAAAGTCAAACCAAAGATAGCATTTAACCGCGAGGTTCATAATGCACTTAAGAGTATATGGTATGACGATATCTGGAAACGGTAGAAGGAAGTTGTTCCGACCACTGCAGACCGGCTCAGCTCATGCCAGAGCACCATCTCACATGGAACCAAGCACTCTGCCTTCAGGATTGTTAAGGCCTGCCATAGGAGTGACTTATAGGTTACCAGGTGTCCCATTTAAGGTTAGGTATAGGTATACTACACCTAAGTAAGAGGTGGTTACACCAACTTACCCCAGCTGAGTGATCAGCCAGTTGTGTCAAATTGCTAGGCCAGGCCAGGGGTGGCATAATACATGCTGCAGCCCCTGGTAGGCCTTAGATACACCAATGCCCTGGGTACCTAGTGTACACTGGTACAGGGGCTCACAGGGTGATCCAATTCCAATTGGTTATGCACCTAGGGTGCATAGTGTCAATTTAGTTAGAGAGAACAGCAGGCTGGGGGTCTGATTAGCAGGCCCACAGCCTCAATATGTCAAAAACCAGTGAAGCAAAAAGCAAAAATTTGGGGTGACCATAGGATAGCAGACCCTACTCTCCTACAGAGAGAGAGAGCGGTCTATGAAACTCCAGCATGCACAACTGCTGTCGTAGCATATTTTCAGCAATGGCGAAAAGAGTGAGCCAAGGTTCTCCCCATTAACAGAAGATACCTGCTATTTGAGGGCCGCTAGGCATCAGTGGCTGGGATTGTCTGCCCTCGCATGTAAAGATCATGCTGGTGATGTACTACCAGGAAAATGCCTTGGTGTTATTGCCACATCCAGAGGGGTAGTGTCTCCTGACACAGGGTCCATGACCCCAGCCCTACCTGCTTGTTGCAGTGCTACATAATGGTGTTGTAAGTGAGCGCCAGCTTCCTTAGATGTATAGCAGGAAGGCTTCCAGCGCCAAGCGGATGGCCTGCAACTACAGGAGATTGATGTAGAGTCGGGCCTCATCTGGATTACCAGATGCCTCTGATCTTCACCTCTCCCAGGTGGCGTCCTCAAGTCAGAAGCCATTCTTTTGTCACCACTGTTAATTCTGGGTGGGGGTAAGGAGAGGGATCTTCCACGGACCCAACTGCAGTTCTGCAGTCTTCTTCAAAATTTAGACTTGGTCAGAGAGATCCCCTCGAAGTTGTGCCCATTGGGACTTCAGATCCCACTTGGCACGCTTGACCAGTAGGACGCACAAGCCCATTTTAGGAAGGTGGAATCTGACTATATGGTTGCAACCACTTTTTACCTGGTGCTTGAATGGTTTTTGACTAGTCTGGCTAGGATCCTGCTATCCAGGACCCCAGCCTATCTGCTTACTCCCTTAAACAACTTGGTGTGCATATTAGATGCACTAGTGATTGGATACTGTGGTACCTTATGAGCCCCTAGTATATGGTACCTTAGGTACCTAGGGCATTGGTACTTCACAGGCCTACCAGGGGCTGCAGCATGTATTATGCCACCCCTGGGAAGCATTCACAATCTGACACCACAGGCCTGCTACTGCAGCCTGTGTGAGGTAGTGTTAGCACTCCTCACTGAGGTATAGGTTCCTATATCTCACCATACACACACACATAAACCTATCAGTCACCCCTCTTGCAGGCCCTAACAATCCTGAGGGCAGGGTGCTTGGTTTACTCTGTGAGGGGGTGCTTCTGCATGAGCAGGACCCCTCTGCAGCTGGCAGAGTCTATTCTCTGCTGCTGTTTCTGGATGCGGTAAAACCATATACTCTTAAGTGCATTATAACCTTGCGGTAAATGCTAACTTTGGAATGACTGCATCAAAACATGTTGTGTTTGGTGTCAAACAACTTGCAATCATACACCCACACCAGGAACTGGTGAGGGAGTATGATCCCACCCTTCTTAAGGGGACGACATGTACCCACTGTACTAAACGGTAGAAATCTTCTAGAGCCCTGGCATCACAAAATGGATGCCACCAGCACAGACACCGGGCTGCCCTCCTGCTGCTGACCGAAACTCGCAGTGGAGGGAGCCCAACAAAGGGTTCATGTCACAGGGAGGTGTTACCACCTCCCAGACAGGATTTAGTGTATTGGAGCTGGGTGGGTGCACTCTTAGAGTGCTTTGAAGTCCTGCACTGGGGGAGCAGTAGGCTCCTCTGTGCATATGCCAGCTCAAACCGGTTCAGGGGCTACCTGCCCCTGCTCTGGCACGAAACTGGACAAAGGGAAGTGGGTGTAACCACCCACTACCCTGACCCTCCTAGAGGAGTGGTCATAGAGCTAGTCCCTCCCCTATCTTCACTATAAGATACCAAGCATTGCCAATGCAATTCAGATTTACACCTGGACGACGCTCTACAAAGAAGAATCCTGGCCCTTCGACGTTCCACTATCTCTGGAAGACTGAAGAATCTCCCTTGGAGTCAAGGAGTGACTCCCCTGCTTGGCAGGCACCAGTAACTTGATCAACGGTTGCAAACTTCACCGCTCCCGCCGGAGTCCGAAGTCCCTGCGTCCCCTGAAGCGGATTTCCTGACCTCTCGACGGCCATTTTGAGTCCCCAGCGAAGCTGTGGCGTCTGGACCCCACGAGTGACGAGGAACAGCAATACCTGGGAACCGTGCACTGATTTCGAGTGCAAACCCTAAACAACGTTCTACGAACTTGTGCTTTGGACCATCTGTAGTCCAAGTCCCTAGCAGGTCTGGTACCGAAAATCAGCGGCCTACCCCGTCCCGAGTGACCGTGGGCTCCTGTGGAACTTTTCCTGCAAAGGCGTCTTCGCGGTTGCTTGCCCGTTGGCTAGTGACTCACCCGAAGACTTTCTCATCGACTTCAAGGGCTCTCCTGGTTGCTCTGGGCGTGCCCTCACTTACCCTCGCGGGGTAAGTCCATCAGACCTTGCTGGTCTGCATCACCGACAATCTTCACTCCACACGAGACTTGCAGTTGCCAAGGCTTGTTGGCTCCAATCCGGTTGCCGACACCGTCATCAGCTGCAGACGTCGTGGGACCCTCCGAATCCAGCTGCTGGTCATCGTCTATCTCTCCTAGACCTCGTGAGCGAAGAGACAAATCACCATCGACGACCTGAAGCGACGCGACATCAGTGGTCATCCATCCTGCTGGCCACCGGTCACTGGCAAGTGACTTTGAACTCTGTCCCCTCAATTTTCAGGTCCTCTTCAACTTCAATCCATCTTCAGATTCCAGCGGACACCTCTCCAGTCGTCACAAGCAGCAAGTCTTCAGTGATCTCCATTGAAAACAGCATCGCGACCCGACACCAAAAGACACCTATGCACCCGGCTCCCGTGGGTGAGGTAACTCGTGCACTCCGGTGCCCAAGTGTGTGTTGGCCCTCGAAATACTTACCCTGTAAGTGGCTTGCTTGTTGACTTCTCCGAAGTGCCCTAAAACTTTAAATTACAAACCGCGACTTGTGCCATTGAAACCAATAGGAAACCCGCGGCTGTGTTTAGACACTGCACGCGTCTCCCGTGGGCTGATTACTTACCTGCTAACACTGCAGAAGTGAAGCCCCAGCGATTCCCAAGGCCCTAGGCCTTTTCATTTTGCAAGTGGAGTTTGTTAAACCATTTTCTTAGTATATGGTCTGGTACGCCCCTAGGGCTACAGCCATATTTCTGCTTAATTTATCGAGAAGTGTTGACATTTAAATGTGTATCTGGGTTCTAATCTCATAAAGAGATTAGTAGAGTGTATCTAATAATAAATACATATATATTTGATATATATACCTGTGTGGTGTCCTTTTCATTTGGTAATTGAAGAGATTATAAGGTAAAACAAGCTGCTTTACATTCCTCAGAGACTTAGCCTGAAGGCTGCTCTCCACAGCTCCACTAGGATAGCTTTCTTGAAAAGGTTATCTTAAACCGATCTACCACAGGAGTCGAATTAGACTGGTGCAAGGTGGCCACTTCTCACACCCATCATTCTCAAAGCCACGCACTCCTCCTCAACGACATCCAGGAGGGAGGCTGAAACATGAGGATCATAGCCCGAATATCCTGGAATGTACGTTCCTGGCAATGGCACCAACCTGCACCATGTCCAGAACAGCTCTGATGAAAGGGAGTATCTGCAAAGGAGTCGGGTGTGGCTGCGGCAAGTTGACAATGAACTCCAAGGATGGTAAGAGGTTTGCCTTAGTCTGGAGGCGGGTGCAGACTGCCTGGGGCGAACCACCCTTCTGCAGCCAGTAGTTAAATTATGGGAAGACTGTAACCCCTGCCCTCCAAAGATGTACTGAGACCACCACTTCACTTTCAAGAACACCCAAGGGGCACTGATGAGGAATGGGAGCACAGCAAAACTACATATGATTTTGTCCCACTGTGAACCACGGATAACACTTGTGGGCCTGCAGGATGGGGATGTGGAAATAAGAGTCCTCCAGGTCCAACGCTACCAGACAGTCTCTGGGTGACTTTGCGACACATCTTGCGGACTCATTTGTCTGAAGTAATGGCTTGCCACCCAGGTAGAAAATGTTGTATCCTGCCTCTGAAAAGGTGTGCGCGCACCTGGAAGGGCTCACTAAAGAGGTTTGGTGGTTGTGGCAGCTGAGAGGGTGAGGGATTGGGATGCGGGTTGTCCCTGTAGTCCACGTTGTCTGTGGGTGCAATGGCCTTGGCCATGAAAAGGCAGCAAGATAAACTGGGCTGGAATTGTGTGTTTGTTCCCAGAGAAGCCTGTAGTCCTCATTCAGGAACGTCTTCTGGGCGTCACACTAGTACCAATTGCCCGACCAAGAAAATTAGTGGTGACCAACTTACAGCAAATTGTACATTTTGCTGCATTGTGGCCATATGGAATGGCTTTTAGAAGTGTGGGGCACAAGTCCTCCAGAAAAGCAGTACCAGAGTACCTGACGGAATCCGAAAGGGCAGGAGTCTAGCAGACCAATAGGCAGCTGGCATTGACGGAACACAAGGCCACGCTAGAAGAGGAAACATATGTTTGCTAAAGGTTGGGAGGATCTTGGAGTACCTGGTGGGGTTAAACGTGCTCGACGATGCTTGAACAACCAAGCTTTCTGGAGTCAATGCTGCGTTAGGAAAGCCAGGTTACCCCGGGCAGGCCGGTGGCGCCTCCCTAGTTTTGCATTTTTACTGGCAGTCCAGAACACTGCTTTGCCAATTTCCAAGAAGGACGTCTGTGAGGGCCTCACAAAGGCAAAAGGCGCTCAGTAGCATTTTGGCCATGTTGAAGGACTTGGGTGACAACACTGGTTTTTACCTCCATAGTGGGCAATTGGAGATCAACCACCTCCGTCACACTCCGCATCACTACTGGGAAGGAGATGCTTCTTCAGTAGCCGGTCCAGGTGGAGAAGCCCGACCACTGACTCGAGAAGTATCAGGTCCAATGGCACAGCTCATCATTTTAGTTATCCTCAGTATATGGGTGAACAAATTAATCTCCTCCAACATACCAGTTATTGCATTCTGCCCAAAACAATTGTGGATTAACTGGCCTTTCCTTGAGGCAAGTATCAGAGTCCTTTGGGTTACAGGAAGGCTGTGGCCCAGTGGGATCAGAACGTGGCCTTGGTACAAGTCGAAGCAGAGTCAGTTCGGAGTTGGGGATACTATTGGATGTGCCTCGTGGTCCAATGTTGGCACTGGCGATGATGCTGCGGGTCTGGTGTGGGTTGTGGCTCCAAAACAAATGTCAGTATTAAAGCCAATGCTGGATCTGTATTAGGTCCAGAGGTTTCACATGGCACGGAGGGCTGACCCACCAGCAGAGTTTCAGTTAGAGGTCTTCTTTGCAGTTCCTTGGGGCCCAGAGGCGTGCCAGAGGGAGTCTGCAGCGTGCTGAAAAGATGCAGTATTGCTTCACACAACTCGTGGATTTCCTGGGTGTCGCTGAGGGTCCAGGAAATTAAGGTTGACCTGGTACAAGAGTCAGAATTGGCTTTGATGGAGATTTGGGACAAGACCGAGAGGCACATTTACGTCTTTGCACCTTCCCAGGACCTCAATTGTAGTGGCAAGGTTCGAGTCCCGCTTGAAATTTATATGCTTCTTTTTTTTTACTTATCCAATTACTTTGAACGCAAAGAAAATCTGCCACAGGAATGGAATCTCCCCTTCGACCTCAACCACTCACGGCGTGGAGTCTTCCATTACTTGACAACATACAACTTCGCCTAGCGGTCCTGGATGGATTTTGGGTTCTTCAAGGCGCAGTTGCTGCAGGTCTCAGAGTTGTGGCCTAACCCCATTCACCAAAGATAAATGAAAGAGTGCTCTCGTAGAGAGCTGACAGGTACCTCCAGATCTGCCTTAGATGGAGCACATGGGTGGTGCTTATAGGTGGCTCTGCACGTCACGGCCAGCACGCAGGGGGTACTGTTGAAGATTATCCGGGTCCAGTCCAATATCTGGGAACTATTCAAAAGGTGAGTAATCTGCAGTTAGAAGCTCCCCTCAGAAATGTGTCATACCTTTAATGCGGTACACTACTGATGAGGAAATGGGGTCCCTAAAACACAGAGAGGTAACCTTTGACTGTGCCCACTGCAAGGCAGTGCTGAGCTACAAAGAGAAAAAACAAAAAAGCAGAAAGTTCGGCTTGTAAGGGGTTGGTGTCTTGGCATCAGACACTGCAACACATTTGACACAGAGCAGAGGGACCTTGTGGAAGGCGATCTGGCCTCAATTAAAACATGCATTTCCTCTGTGGACAGTTAGAATGCATTCAACAGCCACAGCTACATCTCTTGGCGTGAAGAGGCAAGTTGTAGATTTGGATGCAGGACCTGTCCTGCTGCTCGGCCCTTTCAACCCGGAAACCTAATCGGAGGACAAATAACACAGTAACAATGTCCTGCTCCAGTCTAGGGCAATCAAGATGACTTGGGCCAGATCTTTTCTGACCTTCAGAACCCGAGGTATTGGTGGGAAGGCCTACAGGAGTCTCCTACTCAATCCCAGCTGGAATTCATCTATCAAATGCCTTGGAAGAAACGTTCCTGATGGAGGAAAACAGATTTGGCCAGAGCCCTCCGCAGAGCCTGAAGTAGCCCTGTCCCACCTTGGGATGGAAAAAGCCATTCATGATCTGCCAGATGACAGCGGCTCAGATCATCTGCTCTGGCATTCACAGACCCTGCCAAGTGGTTAATGACCAGGAAGAGGTTTTGTTTTTCTAGCCACCTGCACCCAGGACCTCACTACTCCATTCTACTCCTAATACATGGAGGTAGTGTTTGTCCGGGAGAACCTACAACAGCCTCCCTTTGATGGACATGCAAGAAGAGTTCGATTTCTACGTGGATCGCCTGGAGCCTCTCTACACGAAGCAGGCTCTACACAGGAGACCAGAGGCTCCTGACCTTCACTTCTCCGGTGTGAATTCCTCAAAGGCAACACATCTGTCACAACTTGGAGCTCTCGTGGGGAAGGTCAGCTTGACTTACTGCTGTTCAGATCGGCATCTAACAGTCGCCACAGCAGAGCATGATCTGTCTCCTCTGAGACCTGAATGATGTCAGAGATTCAGCCTTGATTCCACAGGCATCAACATCGAGGGTGATTCCTGTGGAGTCAGCCTTGATGCAGAGACCACAGGAATTTGAGGATCTATTGCAGGGCTTGCCTGTGCCACTTGGTGGTGAGGACGAGGAGGAGGCACGAGACCAAGAGGCTGAAAGGCTTCAGAACCATCCTGACTGAGATCGAGGACTAATCCTGAAACATCAGGTTCCGATCCTGAAAGTTCAGGATTTGCTGTGGCGGAGGAAAGCCCTTGAACACCACAGCATCCAGAATTTCCGCAATGAATGGAAGTCTCTGTATGGGCCTCAGAGAGGAATTCAGCTCGATGATGGTGAAACTCAAGCATATCAAGAGTTCACCTTCGTCGAGGTATGGGAATACATGCACTTGCGACCACTGAAATGTGCTGCATCCACCACCATCACTTTGGAGAACCCCTAACAGCCGGTGTAACGCTGAAGGCGAGCACAGCAAATTGAAAGCATTCCTGGCCCACCTTGAACCGCAAGTAACACCTGCGGGACTGTAGGATAGGTATATGGAAATATGCGACCTGCAAGTGGATGGATAACATTCAATCTATTGGGTCACGTGGAGAGGATCTGAGCCAAAGTTAGCATTTTGCATTTGTCTTTCTGCAGAAAGGAATTCAACGGGCGAAGGCCCAGGAGAGCCCTGAGGACCCTGTCCTTTTAAGAGACCGGAAAATCACGAGAAGCAGTCCTCACCTTTCTCCGAGCTTAGTGTAGCTGTTCGATGGCATCTTTGGCAAGAGAAAGGCTTACCTCTTACATCAGGATGGTCAAATGCTCCTCTGAAGCTTGTTCGGAAGAGGGAGAAATATGTGATAGGAAACAAAATGAAGGATAGGGCGTAGCCCCTCTAAATGATCTGGAAGACCCATGTGTCTGATGTAATGAATCTCCAGCTGGGAAGCAAAGGTTGAATCTTGCCTTCCCCCGCACTGACACGAGCCACTGATGACAATCTGAGGAGACTTGGCAGCTGCTGCCGCGGGCAGGAGGAACTGGAGGACCGTTACCCCTGTTGCTGTGTGTGGTATCTGTGGGCCCGAAAGGACTGAACTGCCTGCTGTACCAGTGGTTTGGATGGTTAACTTTCTCTATAGTCGGCCCCATGGAATAGCCTCTGAATTTCCTAAATCGATCGTGAAAATGTTTCTCTAGCATCAGTAACCCAATACAGTGTTCAGTGCCCAGCTGTCTTTAATTCTCCTTATTGTCGAGTCTGCTTATCCTCTAACAGTTTGTACTCACGAAGGGCACATCCATTAGGGAGACATGCAATCTGTAGTATCCATGAGAACGTTACCGAATGTAAATAACTTTCTTCTGATGGATACTTCTACCTGCAGATCCCTCACTTTTTGAATATATTATCAAGCAATCTCCATTTGTAGGAAGGACTTAAAGTTATTGTTCTAGAAGAAAGATTGACAAGGAAGCTCTAGAGGACAGTGCTGGCAAAATGGTCATTCCGACACTTCCTAATCAAAGCAGTGATGTGTAGCAAGATGAAAAAGTTATTTACCTTCAGAAGCGCTCCTTCTGGTAGATACTGAATCTAACTGCAGATTCCTGCCAGTTAGAATATTCTCCAGGCGCTAGACTGGACACAGAAGCCTTTTCAGCAATACTCTAGCCAGCCGCTACTTACTGCTGGGCGCATCTGCACTGCCCCAGAAATGGCAGAGATGCATAAAAGAGCTGCCCCTGAATGCAGGTATCATTTTCTTGCTTGGCTCTTTCCGTGCCTTTCAGACACAAACACAATGAGCAAGTTACTTACCTTTGGTAACGCATTCTCGGGTAACGACTATCTAGCTGCAGATTCCTTACCTTTGAATTTCCAAAAGGCGTCCGGCTGGATCCAGAAATTTTTGCTGAGCAACACCCCTTGTGCACCCCGTCGGGTGGCTCCATTCGGCTCTGTGTGACGTCGTTGATGTTGGTTATCGCGTTACAGTGACCTATATATGCGCCACCCAGTCGTGCAGACGTCAATACTTTTTGTTTTTTTTCCGCGCCAGAAGCACAGAGCCACGAAGTAACCGACGTAATTGTGTGCAAATCTAGAGCCCTAAAAATGGGAGTAACCCTAGCCCTAAATAAAATCAGTCCACAGTCCTGTAAGAAATTTGCAGCTAGATAGAGTCTCTACCAGATAATGTGTTACCGAAGGTAAGCAACTTGTTCATCTGATACAGACTTCTAGCAGCAGATTCCTTAACTTTGAATTAGATACCCAAGCCATACCATCCCGGTGGTGGATGTGGACCAATACCTTAAACTAGGAAGTCGTGCAGAACCGAACAGTCAAAATGCTCGTCCCTGCGAACCTGATTGTCCAGGTAGTAGTGCTAGGCAAACGTGTGCCCACATTGCTGCCTGACAGTTGTCTTGGACTGGGACACCCCGAACCAAGGCCTTAGTCGCAGCCTTCAACCTGGTGGAATGAGCCCTTAATCCCTCAGAAGGCAGCTTCTTAGTCAACGGGGATAGCCGATCTTAATGCAGAGAATGACCCAGCGAGAGATGGTCCTTTTCTGCATTGCCCGACCCTTCTTAGCTCCCACACACCCCACAAAGAGGTGGTCGTCCACCCGTAACTCTTTAGTGTGGTCAAGGGAGAATGACAAAGCTCTTTTTGGATTAAGACAGTGGAGTCGTTTCTCTTCCTTTGAGGGATGCGGGGGAGCAAAGAAGGTGGGAAGCGTGATGGATTGACTCAGATGGAATGGGGTCACAACCTTCGGCAAGAACGAAGCATAGGTGCGAAGCACAACTTTGTCTGGAAAAGACATCATGTAGGAAGGCGTGCAAGGTAGCGACTGCAACTCACTCACCCTCCAACCAGTATCTGGAGATGTGTTCAGTCTACTGGCCTCCCCAAGTTCCCCATACCAGTCCATCTGCTCTGCAGTCATCCTGGTGTTCTAAAGGGTCGATAGACCCCTCCCATTCCTCTCTTTAGCCTACACATCATCAAAATGTTCAGGCGACAACATAGAACCCCTGGGCTCAAATGGAGTCAGAATCGATGGGAATAAGGATGGGGCTGGCACAGGCAGGGTCGAAGGCACCGATTTTGGGTCCAACGCCGGAGGAGGTCACGATGGCACAACTGGCGTCAACCCGGATTTGTGATTGGATGGCCGAGGCTCCACCGGCGCCGTGGCTGGAGCCAATGGTGTTGTATCCAATGGGGCCCCTTCTGACCCCGCGGGGCCCGAGGGCTCACCAGAGGGGTCGGCCCACTCAAACATACAGTGCATGGTCTCGTAAAATTCTTTAATTTGATGGGGGGTCTCTCCGGCTCCCGGAAAGGGAGAGAGGCGTAAAGTCTCACCTGGCGTTGGCTCCGCAAAACCGTGCCTGGAGTGTCAGTGCTCCTTACCTTTCGTCGATGGACAACAGCAGAGGCGAAGATTAAGTCTGCTTGGACGACTTCTTTTTGTGCCTCTTGCCAGAGTGTCCTGAAGTCCATCGAGTGGGAGGAAGAGAACTTTGAGCTCTGGGAGCTGTCCCGAGACCTCTTCTTCTTCGATCAGAACCGGGACCTCCGCAAAGTCTTGCAGGATGGTGTCGACTGCCGGGCTGCAAGGAGCTTCATAGCCCGCTTCCGCAAGACCTTCAGAGCCATAGCCTGGCAGTCCGAGCACGACTTCGAATCGTGGTCACGCTGGAGACACCAGAGACAGACAAGGTGGGGGTTGGCAGCCAACATCATGCGGTGGCAGGCACCGCATGGCTTGAACCTTATCTTCCTCAAAGACATCCTCGCACACAAAGGAAAAAATTCCGAAGTCATAAAAAGGCTGTCAAAAAGAAACAGAGGGTTATGTCTTATAACAAATGAAGGTTACAACCTGCGCACCCTTTGAACGTCTTTGACTGGGTTTTTATGATAAAGCTTTAAACCTGTGCGAGCTGTCCTCAGACCCTGTGGACTAATATGCTGAGGAGTAGGATGCGGAGAACCTCCGTTCCTGTACACAGCGCACTGCCGAATGCCCCTAAGGTTTCTGTGGTGATGTGCACATTTTTAAAATCATTTAGTCAATAAATATCAAATCGCACACAAGTTTGAGTTGAAATCAATTATTTCATTGATTTTTGTGTATCAACATCATGTTTCAAATGAACTTAATCATATCAAAGAAAACAGTTCATGTGCAATGCGGCGCTTATAACAAGCACGAAATTTACAATGTGGTTGGAATCAAAACAACCAAAGTAAGAGCAACCCCCGTGCATTTTGGGTTACAAAACCCTTCATCAGCAGAAAAATGACTGAAGCTGCTGCAATGAAGCACTAATGAATCTTGATCTTCAGTAGCCTCCTGCCGGAACAATCCGAGAAATGCAAAACAAAATGTCAGCGTATGTAGAATACATGATGGGAATACATGGATCTTGAAATATCTGTGTCCGCGTTAACTGTGTACGATCATGGTGCCTCCCAACGTGCGCTCCTGGTGGTGTAAATGTGGTTGATGTGACATCAGTCGAGTGCATAACGCTCATTCGTACGTGCTGAAAGAGGGAGGTGACCTTATACCCCTAGTGCCTCTGGTGTCTTCAACCGCCAGTGTACCAAGTCAAGTGTGATTCCTAAATGCGCGACAGAATGAAAATCAATGAATACCTCAGGGAATGATCAGAAATTCTAAATAAAGAAACCCGTGTTATTGCCTGACTTCTAAAGGATCACAATGAAGACCGTTTCTTAAGCGGGCCTTACAAAGGGTACGTATTCTTACCTCAAATAACCAAAATGCTGATAGTGCGGAGAAATCTATTAAAAAATTTGAACAAATGAGTCTCTGAGAGCAGAGGGTTATCTCTTGCCAGATCGGTGCTTAAGTGGCGTGGAAAGAAATGAACGGACGTGCGCGCATCTGGGTGGCGCCTATATAGGTGACAGCAACGTCACAGACGACGCTAACGACGCCAACGTCACACGGAGCCGAATGGAGCCACCCGATGGCATGCGCAAGGGGTACTGCTCGAGCAAAGGTTTCCGGACACAGCCTGACACATGGGAAATTGAAAGGTAAGGAGTCTGCAGCTAGAAGTCTCTATCGAATATTCCACCTACAAATTGTCTTCATGAAATTGTGGGACAAATTTTTCCCCATCATCCTCGTAATTCTGGCTTTGTTCAGAGTCTGAGCCAAAGATTTGATGTAGTGTATGTGAGCGGCCACACAGTAAATGTAGCGTTTTGGAATCCGAGGATTGCAATGGACTGTGCTCCGGTGCGTTCAGAGTGAGGCCGTGGTCGAGGATGAGTGGAGTTCGGCTCAGATGCAAAGACCACTATAGTGTGTGGATCCTTCTCCGGCAGCATCGTCACCAGCACTGGATTTGAGAGGCACAGAACTCACCAAAGTCGAAGCTACTGGCAGAAACCTGACTGAGGCCCTGGCTGATCCCTGGGACCCAAAGGAGTGCCAGATGGAGCCAAAAGGATGTCGAAATGATCAGCATGGCCTCCTAAAGGTCCCGACTTGCTATAGCATCACCGCCTGACCCAGAACGTCGGGTGCATCAGGAACAGACTCGAAATCTGCTCCTCAGGTGTTCGGGAGTGAGACCGGGTTGGCATGCTGACGCCCTGGTCTCTTCTCTGGTGATCAAGAATGCGAGAAGGGGTACATTTCTTATGTTTCTTTTTTGACTCACCCGAAGCCTTCGACCACAACAAAGATATGTTGCGGGAACTGGACCTTCCTTTCGACTCTTGCAAGTCACGGCGCAGTCTCTTTTGCTGTTTTGTGACATACAACTTCACAATCCTGTATGGTCTCCGGGTTTATCTGAGCACTGTTGTCACAAGCCCTAGAGATGTGTTTTGACCCGACGCACCAGCGTCATACCTGGGGATCTGTCACACACATCGGTTTGATACAATCCCTCCAACGTTTAAACCCTGTACTTTCAGGAGGGGATATTTCCCTTTCACACTGGTAAAGCTTGGTGAAAAAGATTCGAAAAATCTCATCATAAACAGAAGTTATAGAGCTCTGGACCTGCATCCAAAGGGACAGAAAGAAAGGATCTGACGTCAGCGAATGGGTGGCGCCTGCATCCATGCGTCACTGCCAGAGCAGAACTACGTCAACGCACAGCACCACCTACCAGCACGCAGGAGTACTGCTTTTGGATTTTTCGGGATCCAGTCTTGTACCTGGGGAATAGTCACATTGTGAGGAATCTGCAGTTAGAGTTCTACATCAGAAATAACGCATATATTAAATGTTAAAATGTCTTCCTTAAAAAAGTAACAAAGCTAAGAACTGGGGAAGGCAGGCGCCTACTTTTATAGTCCCTGTGCTGCCTTCCCATTTCCGAATAAAGGGTGCGGATGAAAAGGGTCTGCTCCTCAATGATGACACTCCTGCTGAGCAGCAAAACAGAGAAGAGCCCACCATCCTGGGGGTCTTCAGTGAGAGGCAAACACATTACAGCTCAGCCGGCTGCACCTTGAGCGAGTCTGGACACTCGCCGGCCCTGCGTCCACTGGTGTTTGTCTTTAAACTGCGATAGGGGGGTAGACTAACACACAGGAGGTTTGCCTCTATTTTGGCTTCACAGTTCCCATAGGAGAAGGGACAAGCAAGAGACAGACCTTCCAAATAAGTAAGGCTCGAGCCATTCTTGGCGTGCCCACCTCTGCTCAGGGCTCTGCCGGTGAAATGAACGCAGAAGAGACCTCCTGGGCACTCACTTTTGGGATTCCAATCCTCGTGATACTACTAGTGATCTGAGAGTCAGGCCCCCCCTCGGGTGGAAGAGACCTCCTGGGCACTCTGACCTTTCAGACTCCAATCCTCATGTTATGAGAGTCAGCCCCCCCTTGGGTGGAAGAGACCTCCTGGGCACTCACTTTTGGGATTCCAATCCTCGTGATCCTACTAGTGATCTGAGAGTCAGGCCCCCCCTCGGGTGGAAGAGACCTCCTGGGCACTCTGACCTTTCAGACTCCAGTCCTCATGTTATGAGAGTCAGCCCCCCCTTGGGTGGAAGAGACCTCCTGGGCACTCAACTTTCTCACGCCAATCCTCGTGATTCTACCTGTGATACGAGTCAGCCCCCCCCCCTTGGGGGCGCTCGCCTCTCAGACTTCAGAGGTCTGGGCTCTCCCAGCGACATCAAATGGTCAGAAGCCTCCCGGGCGCTCTCACCTGCACCGCTCTCCAGGGGTCACTTCTACTTCTCCTGATGAAGAGCTTCGATGAACGCTTCAAGTTTTTCTTGGATCTCACGGACTTTTTCTGTAAATGAGAATTTTGTTTTAATAGATTCATTACTTATTTCCTTGAAAACAATACAAACAATTAAACAACAGACATTGGGTCTGGAAAAAGAACTCCTCATCTATGGACCAATATCAATGCTAATGTAACATGCAGTGGAGGCGGAGCTACAGGTACACACATTGCTATGTCAGCATAAGCATCTTAGATTTAAGACGCCATCTTGCCACTTTTGCTGCTTTTGCACACGACACTGCAGGTAGATGTTATTATAAGAAAACTGCTTGCTTGCTTTTTCTTCACATGAGAACGGTCTGTTGTTCACATCCCTAGATGTGCACCGTGACCTTGGTTTGTACACTGTGTACAGAAACCGTCCAGGCCAAAAAACAATGTATGCTTTTGAATTCAGGATGATTGGCCCGCGCTCTAGCCATAACACGCACACAGCTGCAAATATCTGAAACTCGAGTGCCTTTAATATTGCAGTTTGCATGCATGAGATACACACTTTGGAGAAGACTTTTTTCCAGACACAAAGCAAAGCTGATCCTGTGATGTGATTCACCTAAGCTGATATTTACGGTATGGGGCTCCCCATTCAAACCTAGAGACCTTCTATTAGTTTAATAATACTAGCTTACTAGTGAAGGGAGGGTGGTTGTATTCCACTATCATTTGTAATATGATTTCTCCCTTCATTTTCTATGGTATCGTAACAATGCTGATGGTTTTATTCTTAATAATGTGTCTGCTTATGTTAGCCAAGGTACTGCATCTTAGGGCATGTAGTTAAAAATAAACACTTTAAACTTTACTGTGTCTCGGATTACTCTTGTTGTGGACTGATATGAGAATAACAACGAACAGGTAGGTATTTCTAATTCCCACCATTCCTGAGAGTACTCTAAGTCGCTTGTTCTGGGTTGTCTAATCATTGGTAGCATCGAGATGATACGGAGAACGAATGAGACACTGATGCTAGTCGGATAGGGGTTCTGGGTACTGAGGTGAGTTTTTGGTACACCGCAATTCACTGAGGTCCTGGTTTCCTGCGCATAGTTCTGTGCATGAGCAGAATCCCTGCAACAAATATACACTCCATATGTCAGGCAAATGACTTAATAGTTAACATTGCGAGGACACAGCGTCCATGCTTCAGAGCGGCCATCTGTCTTGGTTCCTACGATATAGGATCTTGTTCTGGAGCACTGGGACTCACTCACTTGAAGAGAAGATACCTCTGGTAGCAATACTTCTGGTGGAGACACAATCTTCCTGCAGAGTGGTTGGGCTGTGAGGTAGTAGTGCTCAGCAAACATATGCAAGGATAACCATGTGGCCACTTCTGGCAGCTGCCAGAACACCTCTCGTCAAAGCAGTAGAGGGCACCATGCCCTAGTGGAGCAGGCACCAATGCCCTTCAGAGAATTATTTGGACAAGGCCTAGCAGGTCTTAACACAGAGTATTACCAAAAACGAACTGTGCCTAAGTCACAGACTTCTCTTTCAACCACTTAGCTCTAGCCAGATGATGTTTGATGGACCGCCACCTGCCCAGCTCCAGCCGGATGGTGTGTGATGGACGCCCAGCTCTAGCCGGATGATATGTGAAGGACGCCCAGCTGTAGCTGGATGATGTGTGATGAACCATCACCTGCCCACCTCCAGCCGCATGATGTGACGATACCGCCACCTGCCCAGCTCTAGGGGGATGATGTGGGATGGGCGATCACCTGCCCAGCTCTAGCCATATGATGTGTGATGGGCCATCACCTGCCCAGCTCCAGGTGGATGATGTGACGATACTGCCACCTGCCCAGATCTAGCCGGATGATGTGTGATGGGCCATCACCTGCCCAGCTCTAGGCAGATGATGTGTGATGGATCGCCACCTACCCAGGCTATAGCCAGATGATGTGTGATGGGCAATCACTTGCCCAGATCTAGGCGTATGATGTGTGATGGGCCATCACCTGCCCAGCTCTAGTTGGATGATGTGTGATGGGCCATCACCTTTCCAGCTCTAGCTGGATGATGTGTGATGGGCCATCACCTGCCCAGCTCTAGCAGGATGATGTGTGATGTGCCATCACCTGCCCAGCTCTAGCTGGATGATGTGTGATGGGCCATCACCTGCCCAGCTCTAGCTGGATGATGTGTGATGGGCCATCACCTGCCCAGCTCTAGGTGGATAATGTGTGATGGACGCCCAGCTCTAGGCAGATGATGTGTGATGGGCGCTCACCTGCCCAGCTCTAGGCAGATCATGTGTGATGGGTCATCACCTGCCCAACTCTAGGCAGATGATGTGTGATGGGCGCTCACCTGCCCAGCTCTAGGTGGATGATGTGTGATGGGTCATCACCTGCACAGCTCTAGGCGGATGATGTGTGATGAACCGCCACCTGCCCAGGCTAAAGCCAGATGATGGGTGGTCACCTGCCCAGCTCTAGGCGTATGATGTGTGATGGGCCATCACCTGCCCAGCTCTAGCTGGATGCTGTGTGATGGGCCATCACCTGCCCAGCTCTGGGCGGATGATGTGTGATGGATGCCTAGCTCTAGGCGGATGTGTGATGGGCCGCCACCTGCCCAGCTCTAGGCGGATGATGTGTGATGGACCGCCACCTGCTCAGCTCTAGGCGGATGATGTGTGATGGACGCCCAGCTCTAGGCGGATGATGTGTGATGGACCGCCACCTGCCCAGCTCTGGGCGGATGATGTGTGATGGACCGCCACCTGCCCAGCTCTGGGCGGATGATGTGTGATGGGCCATCACCTGCCCAGCTGTAGGCGGATGATGTGTGATGGATGCCCAGCTCTAGCTGGATGATGTGTGATGGGCCATCACCTGCCCAGCTCTGAGCGGATGATGTGTGATGGACCGCCACCTGCCCAGGCTATAGCCAGATGATGTGTGATAGGCCATCACCTGCCCAGCTCTGGGCGTATGATGTGTGATGGGCCATCACCTGCCCAGCTCTGGGCGGATGATGTGTGATGGATGCCCAGCTCTAGGCGGATGATGTGTGATGGATGCCCAGCTCTAGGCGGATGATGTGTGATGGGCCGCCACCTGCCCAGCTCTAGGCGGATGATGTGTGATAGATGCCCAGCTCTAGGCGGATGTTAGACCCGGCCTCGTGGCATGGCCATCCCTGTCCCCGCGCCACATAACCTGACCCACGCACCTCATGCAGCCCCCGAGCACACGGCCTAGCCGATCCTTCCCACCAGAACACACACACACCCGACCCGGACTTCCCCGTCTGTGGCCTTCCTCCTTTCGGCCACACCGGGCCCGCGTGCCCACTTCATGCACCATGATGGCCGCCCGGCCCCAACGCGACCCTGGCCTAGAGGCGCCACTCCGGCTGGAGGACATCGCGCTCCCATTGGGATGAGAGAGGGAGGAGCAGTTTCCATCGCACCTCTGAGCTCCCCTGGGAAGGTGGGTTTCGATCGGCCCTCCGGCCTCCCCGAGGGCTGGCTCCACGCCTGCTGGGTGTCTGGGACTCCTCCCAACCCGGCCCTGAAAGGATCGAAAGACACTGGCAGGAAACCCCGACAAGCGACCCCCAGGTGACAAGACCCCTGCCTGCACAGACTCCGGACATCAAAGAGGAGTCAGCCTATAACACGGGGTGCTCTGGGACTACCCGGCAGATTCGCCTTTGGAAACACCTGAGCCCTGCTGAGTGACTCGCGGCTCCCTGAAGATCGTAAGACCTCCGAACTTGTGCTTGAGCCCTGCTGAGTGACTCACGGCTCCCTGAAGATCGTAAGACCTCCGAACTTGTGCTTGAGCCCTGCTGAGTGACTCGCGGCTCCCCGAAAGATCGTAAGACCTCCGAACTTGTGCTTAAGCCCTGCTGAGTGACTCGCGGCTCCCACAGACTCTCCTGGTCCCGCCGGACCCCGACGACAACAAGCGTATCCCCCAGCTCGAGGATTGTGAGCTGCGCGCCGGGTACGACCCTGCAATTGATCCATATCCCCAAAGACTGTCCCGCTACCTCCTACCCCCCTCCGAGACTCTGTGAGCCCAGGCTCTACTTGTATATATTTGCCTTGCTGATCATAAAGATCCTACGACTCCGATTTGATAAAGATCTGTTCTTAAGAACTCACGGTGTGGCGTCTTTGTCATGTGGTGCCGAGTGTACGATCCTAGATACGAGATTCCTCCTCTGAGGAGTCTCCCGCCAGTGCCCGGCTACGATACCTCGAGGGTTGTTCTCAGGATAGTCAGGGCCCCCTCCGGGCTCCTCTGAGGTCGCCTTCTAACAGCGGATGATGTGTGATGGACCGCCACCTGCCCAGGCTATAGCCAGATGATGTGTGATAGGCCATCACCTGCCCAGCTCTGGGCGTACGATGTGTGATGGGCCATCACCTGCCCAGCTCTGGGTGGATGATGTGTGATGGACGCCCAGCTCTAGGCAGATGATGTGTGATGGATGCCCAGCTCTAGGCGGATGATGAGTGATGAGCCGCCACCTGCCCAGCTCTAGGCGGATGATGTGTGATAGATGCCCAGCTCTAGGCGGATGATGTGTGATGGACTGCCACCTGCCCAGGCTATAGCCAGATGATGTGTGATAGGCCATCACCTGCCAAGCTCTGGGCGTACGATGTGTGATGGGCCATCACCTGCCCAGTTCTGGGCGGATGATGTGTGATGGACGCCCAGCTCTAGGCAGATGATGTGTGATGGGCGCTCACCTGCCCAGCTCTAGGTGGATGATGTGTGATGGGTCATCACCTGCCCAGCTCTAGGCGGATGATGTGTGATGAACCGCCACCTGCCCAGGCTAAAGCCAGATGATGTGTGATGGGTGGTCACCTGGCCAGCTCTAGGCGTATGATGTGTGATGGGCCATCACCTGCCCAGCTCTGGGCGGATGATGTGTGATGGATGCCCAGCTCTAGGCGGATGATGTGTGATGGGCCGCCACCTGCCCAGCTCTAGGCGGATGATGTGTGATGGATGCCCAGCTCTAGGCGTATGAAGTGTGATGGGCCATCACCTGCCCATCTCTAGCTGGATGATGTGTGATGGGCCATCACCTGCCCAGCTCTAGGCGGATGATGTGTGATGGACCGCCACCTGCCCAGCTCTAGGCAGATGATGTGTGATGGATGCCCAGCTCTAGGCGGATGATGTTTGATGGACCGCCCCCTGCCCAGCTCTAGGCGGGTGATGTGTGATGACCTTCCCAGCTCTAGCTGGATGATGTGTGATGGGCCATCACCTGCCCAGCTCTAGTTGGATGATGTGTGATGTGCCATCACCTGCCCAGCTCTAGCTGGATGATGTGTGATGGACGCCCAGCTCTTGGCAGATGTGTGATGGGCGCTCACCTGCCCAGCTCTAGGTGGATGATGTGTGATGGGTCATCACCTGCCCAGCTCTAGGCGGATGATGTGTGATGGGCCGCCACCTGCCCAGCTCTAGGCGGATGATGTGTGATGGATGCCCAGCTCTAGGCGTATGAAGTGTGATGGGCCATCACCTGCCCATCTCTAGCTGGATGATGTGTGATGGGCCATCACCTGCCCAGCTCTAGGCGGATGATGTGTGATGGACCGCCACCTGCCCAGCTCTAGGCAGAGGATGTGTGATGGATGCCCAGCTCTAGGCGGATGATGTTTGATGGACCGCCCCCTGCCCAGCTCTAGGCGGGTGATGTGTGATGACCTTCCCAGCTCTAGCTGGATGATGTGTGATGGGCCATCACCTGCCCAGCTCTAGTTGGATGATGTGTGATGTGCCATCACCTGCCCAGCTCTAGCTGGATGATGTGTGATGGACGCCCAGCTCTAGGCAGATGATGTGTGATGGGCGCTCACCTGCCCAGCTCTAGGTGGATGATGTGTGATGGGTCATCACCTGCCCAGCTCTAGGCGGATGATGTGTGATGAACCGCCACCTGCCCAGGCTAAAGCCAGATGATGTGTGATGGGCGATCACCTGCCCAGCTCTAACCACATACAATGGACCAGAGATCCACCTGCCCAGCTCCGACCCTATGCAGCAAGACGCTGTTTGATACTGGGAGTCTCTTGTGACACACGGGCACCCCCACTCTGAGGGTTCCCAGGCCCTGGAGACCCACCAGCTCAGCCCCTCCGTTTATTGGTTTGTCATGACTGAACTGCCAGCTCTGGACGCCCCATTCTTGGGTACAAGTGACGGCCCCTGGTTTGGGGCGGGGGGCACGAAGCCCACCCTGCTCCTCATTGACTCGCTGTTTACCTATGGGATGAGCCCTGGGCCCATTCACGGCTCCTCTGCTCCCGTCATGAATATCCCATAATCCCCCCGCTCAGAGGCCTCGTCCCGGCAGGGTTGGGGGTCCCTTTCATCCGGGGGTCGCCAGGCTCGTCCCTTCATCCCATCCCTTTACAAGGGCCTGTAATCCGCCGCCGCAGCTCGAACAGCATCAAACAGCCCTGGACGTGTAATTGTGTTTGGAGACAAGGAGGCCCCCGCGCCCCCAGATGGAGGCCGAGCCGGCGGTGGGGGGCTCCAGGCCGGGGGCTCCTTTCATGCGCTTGTTTGGGACAGACTTACAGCTGCAACAGTCATTTCATATCGTTTTATCCCAAATGGAACACAATAGCACAATCATGCCAACAAAAACTACAGCCCCCCAGCAAGCCCCTCCCCCAGTACCCCCGGCTGTCCCCCTGGATCACCTCTGGCTTTGGAAGGGGGGTGCGGGGCATGCCCGGTCCGATCGCGGCCCCACGCACGGATCCTGCACACAGCCTTGCATCACCGCCGAGGACGTCTCATGCACAAGGGACCCCCCTGAAGCCCCCGGCATTCCATCTCGGCGCTGCACGGCCAAGAGCTTCCTAAAGGCATCATCCACAATAAAACCCCAACTACCGTCTCCCTGTGAGGGGGGGTCTACATTTAATGCAGAGTCACAAGGTGGGGTGAAAAACCACTTATCTTTTCAGGAAAATTAATTCAAATATTTTATAAAAACATGGAGACAACATAAGGGTTCGCGCCCCACCACCCCCCGGGTGTGCACTGTCCAGACCTGGCCTATGTCAGCAGTCGGGAGCTCACAGGACGTGCGACCCCTGGACATGCACTGTCCTCCAGGTGTGTACTGTCCAGGCCTGACCTATGTCGGCGGCCGGGACCTCACAGGTCATGTGACCCCAAGGCAGGTACTATAACCAGGGTGTGCACTGTCCAGGCCTGGCCTATGTCAGTGGGAGGAGAGCTCACAGGACATGCGACCACCTGAACAGGCACTGTCCCCCGGGTGTACACTGTCCAGATGTGGCCTATGTCAGCGGTCGGGAGCTCACAGGACATGTGATCCCTGGACAGGTACTGTCCCCCCCTCCCCCCCCACCCTGGTGTGCACTGTCCAGGCCTGCCCTATGTCAGTGGGAGAAGAACTCACAGGACATGCGACCACCTGGACAGGCACTGTCCCCCTGTTGAGCACTGTCCAGATGTGGCCTATGTCAGCGGTCGGGAGCTCACAGGACATGTGATCCCTGGACAGGTACTGTCCTCCCCCCCTGGTGTGCACTGTCCAGGCCTGCCCTATGTCAGTGGGAGGAGAACTCACAGGACATGCGACCACCTGGACAGGCACTGTCCCCCGGGTGAGCACTGTCCAGATGTGGCCTATGTCAGCGGTCGGGAGCTCACAGGACATGTGACCCATGGACAGGTACTGTCCCCCCCCCCCCCACCTCCCCCCCTGGTGTGCACTGTCCAGGCCTGCCCTATGTCAGTGGGAGGAGAACTCACAGGACATGCGACCACCTGGACAGGCACTGTCCCCCGGGTGAGCACTGTCCAGATGTGGCCTATGTCAGCGGTCGGGAGCTCACAGGACATGTGATCCCTGGACAGGTACTGTACCCCCCCCCTACCCCCCCCTCCCTGGTGTGCACTGTCCAGGCCTGGCCTATGTCAGTGGGAGGGGAGCCCACAGGACGTGTCCCTCTCCCCCTCCCCACGTTCCCGGTGTGCACTGTCCAAGCCTGGCCCATGTCAGTGGGAGGGGGGCTCACAGGACATGTGATCCCTGGACAGGCACTGTCCCCCGGATGCACACTGTCCAGAAGGAGGGAGGGCGCACACTGCTTCACATTGCAGCACTCCGTTTGCCAAATGCATCACGGTAAATGCAGTCCATGATCACACTTCCTTCAGTTGTAGTCTCTTGTTATCGACCCTTGTAGGCACAGCCTGTGCACCTCTAGGCGCCTGTGTCTGGATTCATTCCTTCATCAGGAGGGCAGCAAGTCCTGCCCCGTCCCGCCTCGTCCTCTGGGGTCACAGAGACATTTCTGACTTCCGACGTGGCTGCTTGTGTGATCTTTGTCAAACAAAACGTAAAACAAAGCAGCGCCTTTCTTGAATGGCTCAAATGAGGACATAAGTGGGGGGCCAGTGACGCTCGCGCCAGAATGAGACAGCAGCAGACCCCGGTGTATGGGGTTCACGGGTGAGACCCCCCTGCTCCTATGAGACAGTCGGTGATTTATCACCTGGAGGACGAGGCGGCATGAATGGGAGGCCCTGGGTCAGGGGGGAGGGGGGAGGGGGGATGGGGCGGAGCAGCCCGTCACCGCATGCTTCTTCCCAGCGCCCAGAGGGGCCAAGCTGTTTCCAGAAGGGTGGGCGCTGCGCAGGCCTTTCTTACAGCGGGCACAAAGGGGGCACAGCGCCTCGGCCTGTGTGAGCTGCTGTCCACAGCTGTAAATATTGGAGCCTGAAAGGGGCTTGTGTAGGGAGCCTGGGTGTAAGGGGAGGGGGGGGGGGGGTGCTTAAACAAGCAGCTCATGATGGCGCCGAGAAGCCCGGGACAAAAGACTCGGAAGCGCTAACAGCTCTGCAAAGACACACCAAGCACTAAAATAAATACACACAAGGAGACAATAACTCGGTCTGGGTACAATGACGCCGTCTCCAGCGTTACTCTCGGACTCCACTTTCTATCCACGGGTGAGTGAGTGAGTGACGTTAGGAGAGGGTCGGCTCAGTGTAAGTAAACTGCTGCTGTGTGCGCAGCAAACACGAGCGCCTGGAGTGAGCAAACAGCACTTCAGCGCTCTAAGAGCAGAGCAGGCCAGGATGAACTCAGAAGCACGGCGCCCGCCGCGTGGAGGGCGCTTCGTGTGATCTGGGTCCAGTCGGTGGGCCGAAAAGGAGGGAGATGGGCGAGTGAAAGCACGCCAGTGGGATGTGGCCTCTGCCACCTAATCTGACGACTGCTAAGAACAGATGATGGACGGAATGCTTAATCAATCAAACATTCACCCCAGTCCCAGCTCTAGGTTAAATCCATCGTTTTTTGAACGCCACGCCATTCCGCTTCAGACCCCGCCATATGCAAATCAGTCTCGAGCCTGTGCCTCATGGGGCAGTAAAGCCCGAACTGCCATGTCAGGTTCTCTCTGGACCAGAAACAAGAATCCTGGGACCTGTTTCGGGGCATCACCCCTCATCAGCCTGGCTAGCTTGAATCTGGGGGCGCAGCGCGCATGCGTCCCCCGTCTGGGCACACCCTTTCCATTAGGGTGCAATTGCAAAAAGAACAGATGATGCAGATGATGGACGGAATGCTGAGCCAATCAAACATTCACAGATCAGGATTCAATCTAGCCAGGCTGATGAGTGGTGAACTCCCGAAACCGGTCCCGGGATGCTTGTGTCTGGTCCAGGGAGGGCCTGGGGTGGCAGTTTGGGCTGGACTGTTCCCAACAGGGGCAAGACAGATTTGCATATGGCTGGTTCCAAACTGGGGTGGCATAGTGAGCAAAAGATTTAATCCGGATCTCTTGCCTGGGGGAGAATGTTTGATTTTGTTCTGCATTCCGTCCATCATCTGTGTGTCTTTTGCCTTCTAACCCTAAGTGGGATGGGTATGCTCAGACGTGGGTCCCGGTCTCACTGTGCCACTGGATTCTAGCTAGCCTGGTTGATGACGGGTGAAACCCCGAAACAGGTCCCAGGATGCTTGTTTCTGGTCCAGGGAGGACCTGGCCTGGCAGTTCGGGCTGGACTGTTCCCATGAGGCACAGGGTCAAGACTGATTTGCATACGGCTGGGTCCAAACTGGGGTAGCAGAGTGAGCAAAAAAACAATAGATTTAATGCAGATTTTTTGACTGAGGGTGAATGTTTTGATTTGTTCTGCATTCCGTCCATCATTTGTGTCTTCTACCTAATCTGACGAGCTACTGGCCCCGCAGCTGCACTCCTGGTGCGGGGGCTTAAACCGGGTGGCCTAGTGGCCCGCTGGCCCTAATGAACTGGCCTGAATTTCTTGTGGCATTGAAACTTGCTGGCCCCATGTGAGAAGTTGGCCTGGCATATGCTGGTCACTAGTTATAGTGGCCACCTTGCACCAGTCCAATTCGACTCTTGGTAGATAGGTTTAAGATAACCTTTCAAGAAAGCTATCCTAGTGGTAGCTGTGGAGAGCAGCCTTCAGGCTAAGTCTCTGAAGAATGTAAAGCAGCTTGTTTTACCTTATAATCTCTTGAATTACCAAATGAAAAGACACCACACAGGTATATATGTGTATTTATTTTCTAAATATACTCTACTAATCTCTTTATGAGATTAGAGCCAGGTAAACATTCAAAAGATCAACAGTTCTCAATAAATTAAGCACAAATATGGCTGTAGCCCTAGGGGCGTACCAGACCATATACTAAAATAGTGGTTTAACAAACTCGACTTGCAAAAGTAAGAGGCCTAGGGCCTTAGGAATCGCTGGGGCTTCACTTCTGCAGTGTTAGCAGGTAAGTAATCAGCCCACAGGAGACGCGTGCAGTGTCTAAACACACACGCGGGTTTCAATGCGTTTCAATGGCAAATGTCGCGGTTTGTATTTTACAGTTCTAGGGCACTTCGGAGTGGACAACAAGCAAACAACTTACAGGGTAAGTACTTCGAGAGCCAATGCACACTTGGGCACCGTAATACCAGAGTTACCTCGCCCAGGGAAGCCGGGTGCATACGTGTCCTTTGGTGTCGGGTCGCGATGCTGTTTTCAATGGAGATCGCTGAAGACTTGCTGCTTGTGTCGTCGAGAGAAGTGTCCGCTGGAATCCGAAGATGGATTGGAGTTGCAGAAGACCTAGAAATTGAGGGGACAGAGTTCAAAGTCACTTGCCAGTGACCGGTGGCCAGCAAGATGGATGACCACAGCTGTTGCGTCTCTTCAGGTCGCTGATGTCGTTTTGTCTCTTTGCTCACGAGGACCAGGAGGGATCGATGAAGACCAGCAGCTGGATTCGGAGGGTCCCACGACGTCTGCAGCTGTTGACGGTGTCGGCACTCGGTTTGGAGCCAACAAGCCTTGGCAACTGCAAGTCTCGTGTGGATGGAAGATTGTCGATGGAGCAGACCAGCAAGGTCTGATGGACTTACCCAGCGAGGGTAAGTGAGGGCAGGCCCAGAGCAACCAGGCGAGCCCTTGAAGGTGATGTGGAAGTCTTCTGGAGAGTCGCTAGCCAACGGGCAAGCAACCGCGAAGACGCCTTTGCAGGAAAAGTTCACCAACAGCCCACGGTCACTCGGGACGAGGTAGGCCGCTGATCTTCGGGAGTAGACCTGCTCGGGACTTGGACAACAAGTGGTCCAAAGCACAACTTCGTTGGACGTAGTTTAGGGCTTACACTCGAAATCAGTGCACAGTTACCTGGTATTGCTGTTCCTCGTCACTCGTGGGGTCCAGATGCCACAGCTTCGCTGGGGACTCAAAATGGCCGTCGAGAGGTCAGGAAATCCGCTTCAGGGGACGCAGGGACTTCGGGCTCCGGCGGGAGCGGTAAAGTTTGCAACCGTAGTTCAATAGTTTTGGTGCCTGCCAAGCAGGGGAGTCACTCCTTGACTCCAAGGGAGATCCTTCGGTCTTCTAGAGATAGTAGAAAGTTGAAGGGCCAGGATTCTTCTTCGTAGAGCGTCGTCCAGGTGTAATCTAAATTGCATTGGCAATGTGTGGTATCTTATAGTGAAAAGATGGGAGGGACTAGCTCTATGACCACTCCTCTAGGAGGGTCAGGGTAGTGGGTGGTTACACCCACTTCCCTTTGTCCAGTTTCGCGCCAGAGCAGGGGCAGGTAGCCCCTGAACCGGTTTGAGCTGGCATATGCACAGAGGAGCCTACTGCTCCCCCAGTGCAGGACTTCAAAGCACTCTAAGAGTGCACCCACCCAGCTCCAATACACTAAATCCTGTCTGGGAGGTGGTGACACCTCCCTGTGACAGGAAGCCCTTTGTTGAGCTCCCTCCACTGCGAGTTTCGGTCAGCAGCAGGAGGGCAGCCCGGTGTCTGTGCTGGTGGCATCCATTTTGTGATGCCAGGGCTCTAGATGATTTCTACTGTGTAGTACAGTGTGTACATGTCGTCCCCTCTAGAAGGGTGGGATTATACTCCCACACCAGTTACTGGTGTGGGGGTAGGATTCCAAGTTGTTTGACACCAAACACGACATGTTTTGATGCAGTCATTCCAAAGTTAGCATTTACCGCAAGGTTATAATGCACTTAAGAGTATATGGTTTAACCGCATCCACAAACAGCAGCAGAGAATAGACTTTGCCAGCTGCAGAGGGGTCCTGCTCAGGCAGAAACACCCCCTCACATAGTAACCCAAGCACCCTGCCCTTGGGATTGATAGGGCCTACCATAGGGGTGACTGATAGGTTTGTGTGTGTGTGTATGGTGAGATATAGGAACCTATACCTCAGTGAGGAGTGCTAACACTACCTCACACAGGCTGCAGTAGCAGGCCTGTGGTGTTAGATTGTGAATGCTTCCCAGGGGTGGCATAATACATGCTGCAGCCCCTGGTAGGCCTGTGAAGTACCAATGCCCTAGGTACCTAAGGTACCATATACTAGGGGCTCATAAGGTACCACAGTATCCAATCACTAGTGCATCTAATATGCACACCAAGTTGTTTAGAGAGATCAGTTAGACTGGGGCCCTGATTAGCAGGGACCCAGCCAGACTATAGCCAGAAACCAGTGTATACATCAGACAAAAAGAGGGGGCAACACAAGTGCAGATCCTACTCTCCTACACCCCAGTTGACAACCGATTGTTGGAGGGAAGACCACCGGGTAGTCGGGGGGACTATTCCGGGGCACCTTCCTACCGCAAAGTTATAGCCGAGCGCCGCTGAGAAGCCCCCTCGGGGAGGTCTTTCTCCTATGATCGTACTAGGCCCAGTAATACCACCACACAGGACTCAATATCAGTTGCTTGACTTGGTTCTTTATCAGCAGTAGTACGTTCAATATTTACAGTGGGATCGAGGGATCCAGTAAGAGTCTCAATGTCTGTTAGAGGGATAGGGTAGCGGGACAGTCTTAGTACCAGCCAGGTACGGGAGGGCTCTGCGCCAGACCTTGTGTGCTGGTCTCAGAGCGGCTCGGACGTGGGGAGCCGCGACGGCGTCTGCAGGGCTCGGGTGGTAGTTCCGCTTGGGTCGAGCCGCGACACAGTCAGCAGGGCTCCGGTGGTAGGTCCGCTTCGGTCGAGCCGCGACGAGGTCAGCTGGGCTCTGATGGTAAGGTTCAACAAGGTCGGGCCGCGACAGCGTCAGCAGGGCCCCAAAGGTTCGTGAAGGTCTTTAAGCACGGTGGAGCCGCGACGTCGTCAGCAGGGCTCAGAGTGTAGGTTCAGGATGAGTCTTCTTCCGTAGGGTCAGCCGCGATCCGATCAGCAGGGCTCTTGACTCCAGGATACAACTATTGTCCTGTTGTCGGGTCGCCCCAGATATAGGACTGGAGCCCTTTGATGTCCGGACCCTTGCGCCCGGAGGGGGCGGAGAGGCCGGGTAGGGAGCGGCCAGACGCCCAGCAGGAGAGGCGCCAGGCCCCAGAGAGCTGTGGGGCGATCGCACCTAGATGTGGAAGGACGGTTGGGGGTCCCATCGATACTGTCCTCCGCCGGGAGTGGGAAGGGTTCACGTGGTATCCCCCGGGCCAGGGGTTGGCGCCTCGATGTCGGGCCTCGCTGGGACAGAGGCCGGGTGGAGCGGGGTCACATAGGTGGTCACGTGGAGGGACGTATAATCCAAAATGGAGGAGCCCCGAGGTGCATGGGACCTCGTGCGGCTTAGCGAGGGGGAACAGGACCACGCCACGAGGCCGGCTCCAACACCGATCAGTACGTGTGATCTGGTTTTTAATCAGGCTCCAGGGACTCGATTATTAAAATGTTTAACTGGGTGTCGTACGGCTCGGAAAAGCGAGAGTGCTGGGACGAGGAAGACCCAGGTTTTCACTTCCTATGTTTCTTATGGGAATTTCATGGCCCCGACATGATCAGCCAAAAGAGAGGCCTCCTGATCGAAGGTGCATCCGTGCCCTCAGCTTCGGGTGTGGCAGATTCTACTGCAGCGGAAAGCTTGGTCCAACAATCCTGGACCGGCTTCAGTTCACCCTCATACAATATGGACACCACGCTCAGTTGTGTTTGGAGCCAAGGCACCATGGAAACACAAGTGTCTGTAGATTTTCACAGTGGCGGCTCCTCTGCTAAGGCGGAGGAGCGTAGCCCCACTGCTCTCAGTGTAAACAAGGAGAAATGAAATGACAACACGATGTTCTCTTGGTATTTCCCCGTGCTGAAGCAGGTTTTGGGGAGGGGCTTAGCTGTTATCGCAGCAATATGGGGAAGGAGGAAATATGTGCACTCAGTGCGCATGACATTTTGGCCGGCTGTCTTGGGCCGCTCAAACTATCATGCGCTCTTAGCATGTTCCCCACCAGGCTGTAAGGAGGACCATGAACAGGCTGCCACTGCCTGTCTGAGCGCCAGAATCACGGCCCTCAGACCAATCACAACGATGCATTGTAGCGGTGTGATTGGCTAGGGGAGCCTGTTTGTGCTCCCTTTTACCGGCCGGACCAAGCTGGTGAGAGATGACGAAGGAGGAGAGTTGGTGGCAAGTTAATTAATTATTCTAATTCCCCGCTGCCGCCCACCCTCATTTAATACCAGCCGCGACTGGACATTTCTGTCAGACGTGAAAGGATCCGAAAAGCTTTGGCTCCGCAGCGGATGTCACTGTGCGCCAGTGGCACACATATATACGGGCCCGATGTCTCCTCCAAAGGGATCAACGCCACCTACTGTCATACAGAGGCACTGCTCACAATTTTCCGGAGCCAGACTGATGCCTGGGAAGTATCGTCAGGTGAAGAGTCAGTTAAAGGTCTCGATCAGAAAAAGAAGTTTCTAGATACAGTCTGGCGCCTGGGGAAATTCACTAGGTGAGGAATCCGCGGTTAGAGGCCTTTATCAGAAAAAAAGAATACAAACCTGTACACGTTATGCCTAAGTGCCCCTCTGAACACTTGATGATCCCTCATCAATAAGTGCAAAGGGGCCAGGTGAAAGCTAAGAGATAGATTTCTACAAGTGACATGTGCAGCTCCTGCAGGAGAGAGAGTGAGTGAGAGAGAGTGAGTGAGTGAGAATGAGCAAGAGAAAGTGAGAGAAAGAGGGGGAGAGAGAGAAAGAAAGAGAAAGGGGAGAAAGAAAGAGGGAGGGAGCCTCACTGTGATTTGTGGCAGCTCCTTCAGGACAGGGACTTGGCAGTAATGCACAGGCCCTGAAAGAGAGGGACTCAGCAGTAATGCACAGCCCATGAAAGAGAGGGACTTAGCGGTAATGCACAGCCCCTGCAGGAGAGGGACTCAGCAGTAATGCACAGCCACTGCAGGTGAGGAATTCAGCAGTAATGCACAGCCCCTGAAGGAGAGGAGCTCAGTAGTAATGCACAGCCCCTGCAGGTGAGGGACTCAGCAGTAATGCACAAGTTACTTACCTTCGGTAACAATATATCTGTAAGAAACATTAGTTAGTTATAGATTCCTTACCTTAGAATTACCCCCAGGCGTCAGAGTGGATACAGAAAGTTTTTTCATCAGCAGTACCGCTGCACGTCGGAAGGTGGGGTCGGTCGGCTGCGCGTTTATCGTCAGCGTTGTGGTCGCCGAGATGATGTCGCGGCAGCTACTTAGATGCCGCCCTCGTGCGCTGTCAGTTCTGTACACGACTTTCCGCGCAAGAAACACAGAGCCATGCAAGACACTGACCATTGGTGCAAAAAAATGGGGCCCTGAAAGGATATCCTTAATCCTAGAAATCAGTTCGCAGAACGGGGAGGATGGGTGGGGCGGTAAGGAATCTATAAGTAACTAATGTTTCTTACAGATATATCGCTACAGAGGGTAAGTAATTTGTGCATCTGAAAGAAACACGTTAGTTATAGATTCCTTACCTTAGAATAGATACCCTAGCAATACCAACCCCGGTGGTGGGTCTGCGAACCAAGATCACACCAGTAAGTCCTGGAGAACAGAACGGCCAAAGAAGCCGTCTCTCCGGACTTGGCTGTCCAGGCAGGTCATTCAGTGGCACTCCCCTTCCTAAGGAAGTAGTGGCTGCCGTCGACCTGGTGGAGTGAGCACGTAGCCCCACTGGAGGGTCCTTTTTAGCTAGAGAGTAACAAGCCTTAATACACAACATGACCCATCAAGAAATGGTACGTTTGCGTACGGTCCAACCCTTCTTTGCACCCACGTACCCAACAAAAAGTTGATCATCCACCCGGAACGGTTTTGTGCGATCCAGATAGAAGGAGAGCGCTCATTTTGGGTCCAGACGGTGGAGCCTCTCTTCCTCCTTCGAAGGATGCGGAGGCAGAAAGAAGGTGGGCAAAGTAATGGTCTGCTCGATGTGGAAGGCAGTGACCGCCTTAGGAAGAAAGGATGGACGGGTCAGAAGAACCACCTTGTCCGGATGAACAGACAGGAAAGGAGGTTTTGAGGAAAGAGCCTGGAGCTCACTCACCATTCTAGCAGAAGTGATGGCTACCAGGAAAGCAGTCTTAAGAGCCAAGAGACGGAAAGGACAGTTAAGAAGCGGCTCAAAGGGAGCGCACATTAAGTAAGTTAGTACAAGATTCAAGTCCCACTGAGGCACAATGAAAGGAATTGGAGGAAAGAGATGTGTTAAGCCTTTCAAGAAACGGTTAACTACCGGGGACTTGAAAAGAGAAGGCTGATCTGGCAGCCGAAGAAAAGCAGAGATGGCTGAAAGGTAGCCCTTGATAGTGCCCAGAGCAGAGCCCTGCTGGGCTAGAGAGAAGGAACAAGAGTACTTCAGAGAGAGGGGCATAAGGGGGTTCCACAGCCTTTGCTGTGCACCATGCCACAAATTTGTTCCACCTACAGGCTTATACCGTCTTTGTGGAGGGATGCCTGGCTGCCAAGATTACGTCAAAGACTTCGGGAAGCATTTCGAAAGACGCCAACTGCCGCCGCTCAATCTCCACGCAAGGAGGGGGAGACTGGACACGTTCAGGTGGAGGACCGTCCCCTGCTGCTGCGAAGAAGCAGTCTGATCGGAGGATTGATGGCCATGTTGAGCAGCTCGGGATACCAGATTCTTCGTGCCCAAACCAGAGCCACAAGGATGACTTGGGCCCGGTCGCGCCGAATCTTCTTCAGCACTCTGGGAAGAAATGGTATAGGCGGAAAGGTGTACAACAGACCGCAACTCCACTCGCGACGAAAAGCGCCGTAGAGCGAGTGCCGCCTTGGAAATTCCAACGCGCAGAATTGCTGACATTGCGCGTTCTCTTCTGTGGCGAATAGATCTAACTAAGGCTCTCCCCACTGCCAAAAGAGACCTTGCTTGCACCACCTCCAAGTGAAATCCGTATTTTTAAAGCGCAAACTACTCACCCTTAGGGGTCTCAAGGCGCTGGGGGCCGTCCTGGAAATTAAGTGAGCTATTGCCCAGAGTCACATGGTGCTGAGCTGAGCTGCCGCCGAAGCCGGGATCGAACCCTGTGCTCCGAAGTCAGCTGCCCTGGCCACTGCACCATTCGTGATCCATCATGCACCTGTGGCTGAGTTCTCCCGCCTTGGCGTTCAGAGAACCTGCCAGGTGTTGAACCACCAGGGATATGCCCTGATGTTCCAGCCATGTCTAGAGGCGCAGAGACAAAGGGTCCACGACCCCACCCCGCCCTGTTTGTTGCAATACCACATGGCGGTGGTGTGGTCCGTGAACACCTGCACTACACTTCCCCGGACAGAGGGAAGGAATGCCTTCAGTGCAAAACAAATCACCGGGAGGTTGATGTGAGGCCCGGACTCCGCCGGAGACCAGCGGCCTCTGATCTCCGCCTCTCCCACGTGGCCGCCCCATCCCAGAAGGGAGGCATCCATCACCACAGTGTGGTCGGGTTGGGGAAGGGAGAGGGCTCTGCCACTGACCCAATCCTGGTTCATGAGCCACCACTGCAGTTGTTGAGCAGTGCCTCCGTGATCTGAATGTAGTCAGACAGATTCCCCCGATGCGGCGCCCACTGGAACTTCAGGACCCACTGTAGAGCGCGAATATGCCACCTAGCATGATTGGTCAGCAGGAAACAGGAGGCCATGAGGCCCAGCAGACTCAGGGTCATTCTGACCGAAACCCAGGACAAGGGCTGAAAGATCGGAATCATAGCTGTTCGGGAGGATAGACCCGAAACTGTGCAGTGTCCAGAACCGCTCCGATGAAGAGGAGCTTCTGAGAGGGAACCAGGTGTGACTTCGGCACATTGATGGAGAACCCCAGCAGATGCAGGAGGTCAGCTGTAGTCTGGAGGTGGGAGATGACTAACTGGGGCGAGCCCGCCTTTAACAGCCAGTCGTCGAGATAGGGGAAGACTGAAACCCCTGATCTGCGCAGATGAGCTGCGACCACCGCCATAACTTTTGTGAACACCCGAGGGGCGCTGGTAAGTCCAAAGGGGAGCACGGTAAACTGAAAATGCTTGTGGCCTACTGTGAACCTCAGGTAACGCCGGCGGGCTGGCAGGACGGGGATGAACAAAAGTTAATTACCTGTAAACTGTGGTTCTCCAGTATTGGTATCTTTCATAGATTCACATGCTTGAATCATTCCCCGTCGTTGGAGTGGGAGTCCCACGGTACATAGAAATAGCAACAAATATGCATAAGATAGCCATATCATAGGTAAATTAGAACCAGGAAGTAAAATAGTTAGAAGTTAATAGGAACATTTTTTCCACTTTCATGACTTGTCCAAGTCATTATATAAAGTCCAAACTACAGCCAATCAGGCGACAGCACCCTCCAGAATGTTCTCCCCAGAGGCTCAGGCTCTCAGATTTTCCAGCACAAGTGTGATAAAAGAGCAAACGAGAGCCTCTGAGGGGAGGTAGGTGGGACGCATGTGAATCTAGGAAAGATACCAATACTGGAGAACCACAGTTTACAGGTAAGTAACTTTTGTTCTTCGCCAGTATTGGGGTGTCTTTCATAGATTCACATGCTTGAATCAGAGTAGAAAGCAGTAATTCCATAATAATGCTTGTGAGATCATCAAAGATATATATATATATATATATATATATATATATATATATATATATATATATATATATATATATATATATATATATATATATATATATATATATATATATATATATATATATATATATTACCTACTGGCGGTCGCCAGTAGGTAGTTATAGTTAGGACCACGTTTCCATAGGAAATCCGCAACATTCTATTTTGAATAACTTTGGCGCCGGTTGACGAATCCTCGCTAATTTTTCAAAATAGGTGGGGCGCTACGCTCCTACCCTGAAAGTCTCGGGGGGATTCGTCAAGCGGGGGCTGAGATAAAAGGGGGGTCCCAAAACGCGTTTTTCCCATGCATTTTTCCATAGGACCTTTAGACACAGCTACAGCCCGAACGGCTGAACAGAATTACTTGAAATTTGGCAGAGAGGTAGTCCTCAGGTCAAGGAAGTGCCTTTTGTAGGTTTGGTGTAAATCTGTTCAGTAGATTCTGAGAAAATAGCCTTTAAATAAATATATATATCTGAGCCAGCTTACGGTGCGCTTACCGTACGCGTACGGTGGCGTGCGCGAGCGCGATTCTGATTGGCCCTTAGATCTTAGTAAACATTCGAATCGGTCGAAACCAGGAAGCAGCGGCCGCCATTTTCTCTCTCGCACTCTGAGGGGGGAGTTGATAAACAAATGCCAAAAACATATAAAGGGGCTGTTTAGACAGCGCCCATGCACATAACCATATTAGTTGAGTCTTCAAAGATCCCCCAAGGCAAAAAACGGTAATTTTTTATTTTTCGAACATTTCGGCGATTACGCTTACCGTACGCGTACGGCAAAAAAATTTTTTTAAAAAAAATCCACACTCTCTCCACCCCGTGTGCAAATGGTGGCCGAAGGCCACCATTTGTGCATGGCGTATAAGAGCACAGCATTTCCCAAAAAAATTTCAACAGATTACCTATCACAAGGAAGCGCATAATATGTCCTCCATGTGCGCACGGTGCGCGAAGCGCATCGTGCGTACATGGCCCATCTAGCGTAACGTGGGCACGCGGTGCGCGTAGCGCACCGCGTGCCCACCGTGCGTGCACGGCACTAACTGCGTAAAGTGCGCGCACGGTGCGCGAAGCGCACCGTGCGCGCACGGAACGAACTGCGTTAAGTGGGCGCGCACGCCACGAATGGCGTAAAGTAACTTAGCATTTAAAAAACCGTACAAATTCACTGAAAAAACCATAGGTTTCACACACGTTATAGTTAGGAATTAGCATTTAAAAAACCTTGCAAATTCACTGAAAAAACCATAGGTTTCACACATGTTATAGTTAGCGGAAATTTTACTGATAAAAAACCAATGAAATTCCCCCGTTATAGTTAGTGCAGGAAACTATAACTCACGCGACCGCAATCTTCTGCTGATGACATATGTGTCTTTATGAAAAAAAAATATTTGTAATATATGTATAGCTAAAAATTTATGGAAGAAGACATGGGCAAATAAGTGTCTAAATACAGTATTAGCATCAGCAGAGGATTGCGGTCGCGCGAGTTATAGTTGCCTGCACTAACTATAACGGGGGAATTTAATTGGTTTTTATCAGTAAAATTTCCGCTAACTATAACATGTGTGAAACCTATGGTTTTTTCAGTGAATTTGCAAGGTTTTTTAAATGCTAATTCCTAACTATAACGTGTGTGAAACCTATGGTTTTTTCAGTGAATATATATATATATATATATACATACACACACATGTATATATATATACCAAAACCACATAAAATAAACATATGTATATATGTAACAATATATATATTGATAGATATGTACATACAAATGCCCTCAATGAGGAGGAGGGAAGAACAGAGGCTCACCTTATTTAAACAGATTACGGAGAACCGCTTGTCCCACGGACGTGTCTGCATTGCTGACAGATTTCAGACAGTAGTGCTTGGTAAAGGTGTGCCTGCTGGACCATGTTGCAGCTCTGCATATTTGATGAAGAGGCACCCCAGCAAAGAGAGCAGTAGAAGAAGAGATTGCTCTAGTAGAATGTGCTCTCGGAGTTGCCTGTAGAGGTTTACCCGCTTGCTGATGACAGAAAGAGATCGCAGCAGAAATCCAACGAGCAATGGACTGTTTGGATATTGGGTGTCCTCTACGCATTTTTCCATAGGCTATATAAAGCTGATCAGATTTACGTATTGAGAATGTCCTTTGTAAATAAAATGTTAGACATCTCTTGACATCAAGAGTATGTAAAGTCCTTTACACAGGTGATTGAGGATTAGGAAACAAAGTCTTTAAAATGACCGGTTCATTGAGATGGAAATCAGAAAGTATTTTAGGCATAAAAATGGGGTTAGTGCGGAGCACTACCGAGTCCCTGGTGAATTGAAGGAAAGGCGGTTTAATACTGAAGGCTTGAATGTCACTGACCCACCTGGCTGATGTGAGAGCCAACAGCAGAGGGATGTATGACGTTACAACGCACACTTTTACAACGCATGCACTTACAACGCATTTTTTACAACGCATAATCCATTACAACGCATGACATTACAACGCATGACACTACAACGCATTTTTAAAAACTACCTTTACAACGCATTTCCATTACAACGCATACTACCTTTACAACGCATACCATTACAACGCATAATATTAAATTGCATTTAAGGTAAGTATTAGATAGTATAGGGGTAAAAGTTACTTTTCTAACTCCAGGGGGTGCAACAGTAGGGTAAGTGTTGGATAGAATAGGGGTAAAAATTACTATTCTAACTCCAGGGGGTGCAACAGTAGGGTAAGTGTTGGATAGTATAGGGGTAAAAATTACTATTCTAACTCCAGGGGGTGCAACAGTAGGGTAAGTGTTGGATAGTATAGGGGTAAAAATTACTATTCTAACTCCAGGGGGTGCAACAGTAGGGTAAGTGTTGGATAGTGTAGTGTAATATTATGCATTGTAATGGTATGCGTTGTAATGGTAGTATGCGTTGTAATGGAATGCGTTGTAAAGGTAGTTTTTAAAAATGCGTTGTAGTGTCATGCGTTGTAATGTCATGCGTTGTAATGGATTATGCGTTGTAAAAAATGCGTTGTAAAGGTAGTGCGTTGTAAAAGTTGCATTGTAAAGGTTGTTCCCCACAGCAGAGACATCTACCACGAAACAAACTTCAAATCGGCCCTATGAATAGGTTCAAAAGGTTGTCGTATGAGTTGTGACAGAACAATGTTAAGATGCCAGAGTGGAGATGGGCGACGGATGTGAAGAAACATACAAATCAATACTTTGAATTGTTGAATGATCCTAGAGGAGTAAAGAGAGTGTGAACCATCCTGTCGGAATCTTGAGATAGCCGCTAAGAATACCTTAAGAGTAGAATGGGAAATGCCTGACCTTGCCAGATGTAAAAAAAAAAGGCAAAAGTTGTTCTGGTTTTGCATGGATCGGGTGAATGTTGGCGGCTTGACACCACAAGCAAAATTGCTTCCATTTGAGCATGTTGGTTTTTATTGTGGAGGGCGCTCCAGCGTTAGCTAAGACCACCCTACATTCTGAAGGAATGTCTAAGTGAGCAAATTCAAGGTGTTCAGGCGCCAGGCCGCTAAGCGCAGAGATGCAGGATCCGGATG
This sequence comes from Triturus cristatus, assembly GCF_964204655.1. Lineage (NCBI taxonomy): Eukaryota > Metazoa > Chordata > Amphibia > Caudata > Salamandridae > Triturus > Triturus cristatus. The sequence continues at coordinate 1,155,769,741 of NC_140594.1, forward strand.
GCAGATCTGTCTGTTGTGAATGGATAGGAGATCCGGTATTGGTTGCAACTGAATGGGATCGCATTCGGATAGAAGGAGGAGTTCAGTAAACCAGAACTGGCGAGATCAACTGGGAGCTATGAGAAGTAGGCGACAAGGCTCTCATTTTCCGGAGAACCTTGGGAACCAATGGTATCAGCGGAAAAGCGTAGGCATAGATCTGCGAGCAGTTCATCAAAAATGCATTCCCGCACGAGACCTGTTGGGGAAGCCAACTTGCGTAGAATGGCAATTTGCGGTTCAGACTGGTCGCTAACAAGTCCAAATCGGGTCGACCCCACTTCTGAAATATTCGATCCAACATTGGTTGATGGAGCTCCCACTTGCGGTTGGACGCTGTCGACCTGCTGAGGGAGTCCGCGAGGATGTTGGATACTCCCGGGACATGGACTGCTGCCAGAGTTATTTGATGCCGGATCGCCCAATCCCAAATTTGCTGGGCTTGCTGGGACAGCAAAGTGGATCTCGCCCCTCTTTGTTTGTTTAGGTAGTGCATACTGGTTGTTGTTGTCCGTCCGGATCAACACTGAAGTTCCGAGAATGATGGTGCGACAAGATTTCAGTGCTAGGAAGATCGCTAGTAACTCCAAAAGGTTGATATGCCAAGTCCTTTGTTGAGCATCCCATTTGCCGTTGACTGAGTCCTTGAAGGTGCACTCCCCACCCTTCGAGGGAGGCGTCTGGTGATGACAAAACTTGGAGCCTCCACGAGGAATGAGAGGCCTGCTGCAACGTTCCTTTTGCAAGTCTACAAGAGCAGTGCTTTCTGTATCTGAGGTGTGATGCGGATGAGATCGTCGAAGGACCCTGAAACCTGTAGCCATTGTTTGTTGAGCTCCTCTTGCAAGGGTCTCATCTTGAGACGACAGTTGGGGACCAGGGGAATGCAGGATGAGAGCATCCCCAGAAGTGACTTGAACTGTCGGACAGAAACGCACCTTTTTGATCGTAGTAGTTGGGCAAGCTTGTAAAGCTTTTGTTGTCTTTCGTTTGAGACAAAGGCTTGTGTCTTTAGAGTGTCTATGGTGGCTCCTAAGAACGTTCTTGTTTGCGAGGGGATGAGTTGAGACTTGTCTAGATTGATGGAGAGACCCAGAGATTGGAAAAGTGACAGACATCTCTGAGTATGGGCGTCCGCGACTGTGAAAAAATTCACCTTGATAAGGCAATCGTCTAAATAAGGAAATATTTGAATTCCCTCTTGTCGAAGGTGTGCAGCCACCGGTGCCAAGACCTTGGTGAAGACACGGGGCGCGAACGTAGTCCGAAGGGAAGGACTTTGAATTGGAAGTCCCTGCCAGCCACTCTGAACCTCAAGAACTTTGTGTCTGGGTAAAATCGGGACATGAAAGTAAGCGTCTTGGAGGTCGAGGGTGGTCATGTGATCCTCCGCAGGAAGGAGTTGAAGGACTTCTTGGAGAGTCAACATCCGGAAGGATTGCTTTTTGGGATACTTGTTTTGGGAACGAAGATCCAGAATGGGGCGCCATTCTCCAGATTTCTCTTTTATTAGAAAAATAGAAAAAAAAGAAAAAAAAAAAAAAAAAAAAAATCGGGAATAGAAACTGGCGCCTCTTTGTAATTTTGGAATCACTTCGATTGCTCCCTTCCTTAACATCAAATTTATTTTTGTAGAAAACCTATGTGAGATGAGCTGGAGGCGGGCCTTTGGGAGGAGAATTCGGAGGAAGTTTGACAAACTCTAGAACGTGGCCTCTGGCCACAATGTCCAAGACCCATTTGTCTGTGGTTATAGCAGTCCAGGTTGAGTAAAAACGGGAGATCCTTTCTCCAACTTTTGTAGGAATGAGCGGTAGAGCAGGTGGCAGTTGTCACTGCTTCTTAGACGTATCACGTCCGCGGTAGGAGGACTTCCTTCTGTTTTGTGTATAAGATGTATTTGGTTGTTGCCTGAAGGATTGTTGTCGCTGAGAAGAGTAACGTTGGTTACCTTGATAGGACTGGTATTGTCTCGACTGGTTATAGCCTCCTCGACCGGAGAAGGATCCACAGCCCCCTAGCGCCTCAAAAAGGTGATTTCCGAAACTGAAGAGTACCAAGAGATCTTGTCGTCTCAGTATCTTTTTTAATGGCTTGGAGGGCATCGTCAATATGCTGACCAAAAAGAGACTCGCCGTCAAAGGGCATGTCAATTATGTTCGTCTGAAGTTCCTGACGAAATGAGGTGGATTTCAACCAGCCCTGTTGCCGTAGGACCGCAGCACCAGTCAGCTGCCGAAAACCTGTAGACGCAACATCCACAGCAGAATCGATAATCTCAGCTGAGATTCATTCCCCCTCCTGGAGGATTTTGAGCGTTTCTGACTTGGAGGGCTCAGGTAACATCTCGAAGAAGGGAGAGATGTCCAACCACATCTGTCTATCATAACGGCCTAAGATGGCCAGCGAGATGGTTGCACCGACAGTAGTGGCCGCCATGGTCGAAACTTTCTTCCCAATTGAGTCTAGACGTCTCCCATCCCGATCAGGGGGAGCCGACAATGGAGAGGAGGGATTCCGTGCTCGGCGTTGTGCTGCTTGGGAGATAACGGAATCTGCCTTAGGCTGACCAATCAGACATGCTGGTGAATTATCCGGTGCCTTGTATTTCTTTTCGAGACGAGGCAGGACCACAGGAATGGAGGCAGGAGTGTTCATGACTTTCAGTCTGTTAGACCTGTCAGCCCTAGGGTGGTCTCCCCATCTATTTTTGATCGTGCCTCATTTTTTTCCACCCTCATTTTTATGTTGGACTAGGTCTCCGGACGCCTTTTCATTGCCAATCAGTGTTAAGGTGCAGGTGCTCCCTTCTCCCAAGATGGCTGCCACAGGCCCCTGCTACTGCGGAGTGGTCTTTACTAGTAGCACCCTAGCTGCCAGGAGCTGGCTGGGACCCCACAACAATGTTGCGACACCAGCCCGCCTTTTTTTGTCCCATAGGTAGAATGGGGAAGCTCCTGGAATGTGCTGGAACCTTCTAGAAGGGAGGTGGGGTTTTTACTTTTGCCGCCTTGGATAGAGGTCACCTGACCTGGGGCTACTTAACAGAGGGAGGGAACTTTTTCTAGTCAGTTGGCCAGTGGGAGTAAAGCAGACCTGGGGAAAATCCACGCAGGAGTTTAGGCGGTAGGGCCTAGCCAGGGACTTATGCCTCTGAAAGTGACAGGACTTAGGTACTGCCTTTTAAGTGAGTGAGGGATCCTGTACAGCCCACTGATCTAGCCCAGTGATAGGAGAACCCAGGGGCCATCTGCTAAGCTTGACTAGGAAGGAACTAGTCACCAACTCAGTCCCTATCCCCAAGGAACAGAACCCCCCAAGGGCGCCAATGACATCTGCGCCGCAAGAACTGAATGCTGAAACTTCATGCCAGAACTGAATGCTGAAACCGATTGCTGAAACTGCATGACAAAACTGAATGCTGGACTGCTGGGGATCAACCAGGTACTAGCGCTGTGACCCCTGCGCTCCCTGACCTGGCCTGGGATCCCCTGTGTCAGTCCCACGCTGAGCGCTGAGCCCGTAGTCATCGAGCTTAATTTGTCAACCCCCCCCCGGCGCGGGGACCAGAAGCGCGTTCACCGCCGCGGCCCAGAGGCCAGAGGTTGCCCTTCAGCGAGTCGGGGCCCGCGGAGAAGCCCGGGGCCCCGTTGCTGCCGTCGCCGCTGCTGCCGGGGTCGTAAGAGGCTGTGGATCGTCCCCCGTCGCCGAGCGCATTACCTGTGGGGCCCGAAGCGGCGGAGAACGCCTGCCGCAGTGAAGACTCCTTGGACGCCGAGATCAAGGTAACCCCCGGGGGCTGGGAGGTAGCGTGGCCGTGCCGAGGCCTGGGACTCACCCCCCTGCTCCCCGGGAGGCTTGGGAAGGACCCGGTGTGCCCCCTGGTGACCGGGAGCGGCACTGCACCCGGAGACTCGGGATCCCCTCCGTGGGACTCCCTCTGTGCATCGGAGACTCTGATTCCCCTCCGAGGGATTGGCCCCCCCCTTCCTTGAGACTGCCGCGTATCAGGAGACCGCCTGCTTGAGGCCTGTGTCAAGTACGGGTAGCGCTGAAGGTTCACGAACTGCTCAGCCTTGTGTTCTTCCGGTCTGCCCAGGAATGCTTAACGCCTGATTATTGTTCTTAGATCCTGCTCAAAAGTGTTTGATACTTGATTATTAAGAGTAGTGCTATGTTCTTAGATCCTGCTCAAAAGTGTTTGATACTTGATTATTACGAGTAGCGCTACGTTCTTAGATTCTGCTCAAAAGTGTTTAATGCTTGATTATTACACGTAGTGTTATGTTCTGAGATCCGGCTCCAAAGTGCTTCATGCTTGCTTATTACGAGTAGCGCTATGTTCCCAGTTCTGCTCCCAAGCGCTTAATGCCTGATTGTTTCGAGTAGCGCTGCGACCCCCAGCTGAAGCGCCAGTGGTGTCACGAGTAGCGGTAAGCCCGCGAAGTGTGCCCTGAGTCGCTACTAGTTCCCAGGGGTGGCGCCAAGGTTCCCAGTTCTATTTCACCGCGCTGATCGTTACCAGACGCTGCGCGAGGTGCCACGGCGGAGCGAAACGCTAGAGGTGGGAGGGGCGCAGCGCCAAGATTAACTGCTGTGTTTACCGCTCCCCCCAGGTTCGCCAGGTAACACTAGTGAAACTATGAAGAAGGGCTCACGAAGCGGATGCTAAAGTATACAGGTGTGGCCTATGGTCTTTTAGTGAATCGCTTGTGAATATAATGCTGATGTATTCAGGTACCGCCTATGGCACCATCATGAAATGCTGGAGAATCAACTGCTAATGTATTCAAGTAATGCCATTGCCATCTAATGAACTGCTTTTACATCTGACTGCTTAGATAAACTTGAGTCATTGCATAAATCCTACGGTGTGGTGTCCCTTATTGTGTGCATCTCCTGCCTCAGAGGATGTGTGTGTTGTATGGTCGCTTTACACATAAGCCTTTGGGTGCCCAGCCGCTCGAGTCACGTTACCCCCTTAGGGCTTGGTGACCCCAGGTCTTACACAGTCCTTCCTGCCAAATAAAGTTGGTAATAGGTATTATTCGTACTTGTCTCCTTGGCTGGTCTTTAAAATCGTAAAGGAAACCATCATCCTACTTGGTTTCCATAGGAAGGAGGAACCGTTGTGTTGCTCTCTCCATTAGAACATGAAAACCTCCGATGTCAATTGGAGGGGAGTCAACAGGAGCAGTAGTAGAAGGAGACGGAGTTTGTATTTGATAGTCATCCCTTTCCGTAAGGAGTGATCTGTCATCCTATTCTCCTTCTCGGTCATTGTCCGTGGTGTGAGCTTCCTGAGGGTGATGGGACACCGAAGCCACCGGAGAAACTGGTCTGGGCGACCCTGGCACTGATGAAGATTGAGGAACGGGTGTTGGTGGGATAGAAGAAGCAGATTCGGATGGAGGAAATCGGCGATAACAGTCATCCAACATGTGCTGCAAGTTGCTTAGAAGAGATAGAGGCATTTGTGCAGTAGGGTTTGACTCTGAGGCTGAAGCAGCAGTCTCAGGGTGATAGTCACCTTCTTGAGCATCATCTTGATATTTAATGAAGAGCTCTGAAGGACTCCTGGCAGTACGAAAACTATCGTCCTCATCCGATTCTTCCTCATCAGCCCCATAATCCAATAACTGCTCGAGCAACGCAAGAGGAACTGTACTTGGGGAGGTGTGAACTGGAGAGAGGACATCCAAGGAAGATTTGCATCTTTGAAGCAAGGAAGGCGCTGCTGTCGATGGTGGTAAATGGGTAGACGGTACCATAGATGACTGAGGATGCTGTGGCTGTAGACGAAGACCAAACCTGGAGTTCAGTGCATGAAGATAGTTGCAGCATAGTCGAGGTAGTCGTCAACGAGGCGGGCGTAGACGAGGTGGCCGTCGACGAGGCTATTTTATTCTTAATCGACGAAGGGGCATCGACGGCAGTCTTCAACTTCTTCGTCGACGACGAGAAGGAAGTGACTGATGTGGTTGGTCTCACGGAGACGGACACCAGCGTTGACTGCAAGGAAGCCGACAGTATCATTTGAGGCTTTGGAGACAAGAAAGTTGACGTTGTCATCGCGGCGATGGCAGGCTTCGGCGATGAAGACATCGTCGTCAAGCTTGTCGACGAGGGACCCCGTTTCTGAGATAAATCTCTGTCAGAAATGGGTTTAGAAGCCTGAGATTTCACAGTCTTTCTCGGGGGTGTAGAGGGCAGAGTTTTACCCTTAAGAGGTGGAGGAGCCTTTTTTGATGTGGAAGACAAGTCAGCAATCTTTGAGGTGTGCTGTTTTTTAACACCTTTGCCCCAGGGGAAGACAAATCCGTGTTGTTCGCCCTCTTCCTAGAGGAAGCAGTCCTGACAGAGGAAACACTAATGTCAGATAAGGGGTTGTCTTGGTCCTTAATCTTCTGTAGCCACAGAAGTAGACGTCCTTCTCTGTCTCTCAAAGTCTTTTGAGGGAAAGTTCTGCAGATCTTGCAGTCCCTCACCTGGTGGTCCGGATAAAAGCAGTAAATGCATTTCTTGTGGGGGTCTTCAGAAAACAGCTGGAGCTTCCCACAAGATTCACAAGGTCTAAAGAGAGATTTTTTTGAAGAAGACATAAAATGAAGAAATTCTGAAGAAACCTGGAAGCACTAAGCAGAGCTCAGGGAGACTCCCTTCACACGACATGCGGTAGAAAATCTGAGAGCCTGAGCCTCTGGGGAGAACATTCTGGAGGGTGCTGTCGCCTGATTGGCTGTAGTTTTGACTATATATAATGACTTGGATGAGTCATGAAAGTGGAAAAAAATTGATATTAACTTTGAACTATTTTACTTCCTGGTTCTAATTTACCTATGATATGGCTATTTTATGCATATTTATTGCTATTTCTATGTACAGTGGGACTCCCACTCCGACGACAGGGAATGATTCAAGCGTGTGAATCAAGCACGTGAATCTTTGAAAAATACCCCAATACTGGAGAAGTGAAAATAAGCGTCCTGCAAGTCCAACACTACCATCCAGTCTTTCGGGTTGAGGGCAGACAAGACCTGAGCAAGCGTCAACATTTTGAACTTCTCCTTCCGGAGGAAGCGACTGATGTCCCTGAGATCCAGACTCAGTAGAACATACAAAGCTGGGCGGGGGTCGCTCCGGGTCCTGGAAAGAGAGGGAAGCTCAGAGTCGACCCTTCAGACTCCGCGTGCAGAGCCGCGGGAGTGTCACCACCCGCGTGCCTCGTCGAGTCGGCCGACCGACGAGGAGAAGGCGAAGAGCAACAATGCTTCTTCGATTTTTTCTTATGCTTCGACTTACCCGACCCAGAGTGCGAAGACTTCGAGCCGGACTGATGGTGGCTCCGCGACCAGTCCCTCGACCTCCCTCTCGACCGGGACCTCAAACAGAGCGGAGACTACTGCCGTCGTTCAAGCAGCTTTCGAGACGGCTCCTGCAAAGCCTTCAGCGTCAACAACTGACAGTCAGAGCACGACTTGGGGTCATGGTCGCACTTGAGGCGAAAGAGGCACACGCGGTGCGGATCCGTCACCGACATCAATCGGGTACAGGAGCCGCAGGCCATAAAACCGGGCATTCCTCATGCACCTGTTCGGAGTCGAAGACTCGAAACAAGACGTCGACAAAAGTCCAGAAAAACTTAGTCACAAAATGACTTCGGAACCGCTCTTCCAGGATCTGCACTGGCTGGTGCGGAAAAAGAAAGAACCGCCGTCAGTGCACGAGGGCGGCGTCTAAGTAGCTGCCGCGACGTCATCCCGGTGACCACAACGTCGAACGTGGAGCCGATTGACGCCACCTTCCAACGCGCAGAGGTGGTGGTGGAAGGATGGCAGTGGATAGAAGGAGCGGTGGCATCTGATGGCGGTGGAAGGATGGCAGTGGATGGAAGCATCTGGCACTGACTACAGTGGTGGCATCTGATGGTGGAAGGATGGCAGTGGTTGGAAGGAGCAGTGGCATCTGATGGTGGTGGAAGGATGGCAGTGGATGGAAGGATCTGGCACTGACCACAGTGGTGGCATCTGATGGCGGTGGAAGGGTGGGGGTGGATGGAAGGATCTGGCACTGACCACAGTGGTGGCATCTGATGGCGGTGGAAGGATGGCAGTGGATGTTAATGTTAATGAGAATTTATAAAGCGCACGTACGCCGATTGGCTTCATGGCGCTAGCGACCAAATTGACAGAGAGGCAACAGTTAACCCTGAGTGAACAACCAGGTTTTCAGGAGTTTCCTAAACATAAGAAGATCAGTACAAGATCGAATTTCAAGAGGGAAGGAGTTCCACAATTTGGGGGCAAGAGTGGCAAATCTGCGACCTCCAAGGCGTACCCTCTTGAAGTTCGGGATAGTAAGAAGAGACAGACGGGCGGACCTTAAATAACGTGTGGGAGAGTACCTGAATACAAGATTATTGATGAACTCTGGACTGGTTCCATGCAAGGCCTTGAAAATAAGGCAGCCGGTCTTAAACACACAACGCTGTGATACAGGAAGCCAGTGTAGTTTTTTCATCAATGGGAACGCAGATTGCTATTTAGGTTGATGGTGAATCGATCGAGCTGCCAGGTTTTGAACCAACTGAAGTCGCCTAAACAGATAGTGGGGCATTCCTAAATAGACTGAATTAGAATAGTCTAAATGAGATAATACTGTAAAAATCATGGCTTGGATCAAGGCATCGTGGGTAAGAAAACGGTGAATTTTCCTAATTTTGCGCAGTTGGTAAAAGCACTTGGACACCACCGCTCCAACCTGGGTTTTCAGAGATAGCTCACTATCCAGGAGTACCCCTAGCGTCTTAGCTGAGCTAGAAGGGGTGGGAGGCGGACCAAGTGCAGGAGGCCAATAGTGAGGGCCCCAGTGTTTAAGGCTGTCGCCAGTAAGGACTATTTCCGTTTTTCCTGGGTTCAATTTAAGATGGTTAAAATCCATCCAGGTTTGGATAAATAACAGTGTCCTGAAATTCCATAATGGAATTATTGGAACTGTCGATCCTAAGAAGAAGCTGCAGATCATCAGCATAGTTAAGGACCAGCACGTTTCTTTCTTTGAGTGATTTTATCAGGGGAGCCATGTAGATGTTAAATAGATAAGGAGAAAGGGCCGAGCCCCGAGGCACCCCGCAGGCGGTAGTATGTGGGTTAGATGAAAACTGGCCCAGGCGCACCGCTTGAGTGCGATCCTCCAGAAAAGAGGAGATCCAGCGTGCCGCGGTTCCTAGAACTCCGGCCCTCCTTACACGGTCGACCAAAATACGATGGTCGACCGTGTCGAAAGCCGCGGACAGGTCCAACAAGACCAAGGCTCGGGGACAACCTTTATCAGCAAACTCGCGTAAGCTATGCATGGCTGACAGGATCACGGCTTCGGTGGAATGTGCGGGACGGATGCCGGCCTGATGGGAGTCAAGATATTTAGACAACTCCAGGAAGTTGGATAAACATTTAGCTATATATCCCTCCAAAACTTTAGCTAGAAAAGGTAGTAAAGATATGGGACGGTAGTTGGAAAGAAGCGCGGAATCTGCTCCCAGCTTTTTCAGGAGAAGGACTACTGTCGCTTTTTTTAAAACTAAGGGGACTATACCTGATGTAATAGATTTATTCAGTAGTGCAAGGGCCGGGCCAGGATGGATAGCGAGGCACTCTCTAAGAATACGAGGAGGGCAACAGTCAGATGGAGCGCCAGATTTAATATCCACTAGAAGAGATTGGACGGCCTTTCCACTGATAATTGGGAAGCCACTAAGGGAGCTGTTATTACAGTAATGGTCAGGAGAGACGAACCGAGAGGGATGGGACGGGATGCTGGTTTTAATTAGAGAGATCTTGTCAATGAAGTAATCATTCAAAGAATCACATAGTTCCTGGGAGGGAGCAGCCTTACGTAAAATACGCTCAGGGTTGGAAAGTTTGTCTATTATCGAAAAGATTACTTTGGAATTACTATTTGAATTCAGAATACGGTCAGAAAAAAATGCTGTTTTGACAGTCAAAATATTTTTCTTGTACTCTTTCTGAGCAGAGATATACAGAGATCTTTTTTCTGGAGAGTATTGCTGACGCCATTGTCTCTCCAGTTGACGTACGGCCAGTTTCAGCACCTTAGTTTTCAGAGGGACAGATCTTGTAAGTGGAATTTCACTAGATGGTGGTCGGACCAGATACAAGTTAACACCGTAGGGATAGAGATATTCACACCAGTGACCCATATTTGATCCAGGATCCGACCCTTGGAGTGGGTTGGGGAGGAAACGAACTGGGAAAGATTTAAATTTCTGAGTAAATCAGACAATTCTGCAGATTGAGGCCCTTCATTAGTGTCATCATACCAGTAGTTAAAATCTCCTACCAAGAGGACCCTAGCATGTTCCGTCACTAATTTGGCTATCTGTTCACTAAGGGCCAACGGGAAGAGAGGCATCGGTTTAGGTTGTCTATATAATAAGACACAGACCAAAGAGTCATTAACTGACTCTAGTTTAATCACAATATTGTCTGTGTCGGTAAGAGAGAGGCTTGTCAAAGAGCAAAACCTAAGATCAGCGCAAATAACGGCCGCCACACCACCACCTGACTTGCCTGGACATCTATTAGCCGACATGATATAATAATCAGGGGGAAGTGCTGCAAGTATATCCGGAGCGGAATCATCCGTGAGGCAGGTTTCGGTCGATAGCAAGACATCTGGTTTATCAGTAGTCAGGAGTAAAAAAATCTCTATCTGATGTTTAACCAGGGAACGGTTGTTAAGATAGTAAATTAGCAGAGGAGCTGCTCTGTGTATAGTCTGGGTAGGTGGATACAGGTTATGGACCACAGTGGACTGTAGTTCCGGAAAACTGTTCCGTGCAAAGAATATATTGTTGCCAACTAAGGTAGACAGGGTATTTCTTGGGAGTTGCCCATTAGTGTCATGCAGCCCCTTCAAATTATCAGATGAGTAGATGGCATTTTGACCATAATGACTGGCCCCTGGGCCCGGTGGGGCGCGGACGGGCGCAGACGGGCTTGCCTTTAGCGCGCCTTCGGCGGATGGAAGAATCAGGCACGGACAACAGTGGTGGCATTTGATGGCGGTGGATGGAAGGATCTGACACTGACCGCAGCGGTGGCATCTGATGGCGGTGGAAGGATGGTAGTGGATGCAAGGAGCAGTGGCATCTGATGGCGGTGGAAGGATGGCGGTGGATGGAAGAATCAGGCACGGACTACAGTGGTGGCATCTGATGGCGGTGGAAGGATGGCAGAGGATGGAAGGATCTGGCACTGACCGCAGCGGTGGCATCCGATGGCGGTGGAAGGATGGTAGTGGATGCAAGGAGCGGTGGCATCTGATGGCGGTGGAAGGATGGCAGTGGATGGAAGGAGCGGTGGCATCTGATGGAGGTGGAAGGATGGCAGTGGATGGAAGGAGCGGTGGCATCTGATGGCGGTGGAAGGATGGCAGTGGATGGAAGGAGCGGTGGCATCTGATGGCGGTGGAAGGATGGCGGTGGATGGAAGGAGCGGTGGCATCTGATGGCGGTGGAAGGATGGCGGTGGATGGAAGGAGCGGTGGCATCTGATGGCGGTGGAAGGATGGCGGTGGATGGAAGGAGCAGTGGCATCTGATGGCGGTGGAAGGATGGCAGCGGATGGAAGGATCTGGCACTGACCACAGTGGTGGCATCTGATGGCGGTGGAATGATGGCAGAGAATGAAAGGACCATAGTGGTGCCATCTGACACCGAAGGGAGGCCGACAGTCGATGGCACTTCATGGCAGACTGTGAGGCTGAGTGTGGCAGTGCCACACGAGCGGTGGAAGGCTGGCAGCGGCTCGCACTTCATGGCAGGCAGTGAGGCTGAGTGTGGCAGTGCCACACGAGCGGTGGAAGGCTGGCAGCGGCTGGCACTTCATGGCAGGCAGTGAGGCTGAGTGTGGCAGTGCCACACGAGCGGTGGAAGGCTGGCACTTCATGGCAGGCTGTGAGGCGGAGTGTGGCAGTGCCACACGAGCGGTGGAAGGCTGGCAGCGGCTGGCACTTCATGGCAGGCTGACTGCAGCCTGGTTCCTGAGAGCAGGGGAAGGCCGCCAGCGGGCACCTCTACCCACTGCTGGCAGGGCATGGAGGGCGGCAGGGGTGCACTTCTGACCCTGCTGCGGTGTGTGTGGTAGGTGGCACACTCCTGCCACGGGAGCCCCCCCCCGGGCAGGGGTGCGGGGCACACTCGAGGCCGAGACCGCACTGCAGTCAGCTGCAGACCTGCCCCCAGCACAGACCTCGGCCGCTCCCTGCCCTGGGAGCGGCAAACACCATAAACCTGGCGCCCGGGCGCGGCGACAGCCTCAGCGCAGGGCACGGACTGGAGAGGGCAGGACAAGTCCGGACAAGTGCCCTCTGGGCCCAGCCAGGAGCGGGGGCACAACGGGCGCTGCCTGGGAGATGGCGAGGGGTAAACACCGGCAGGGGGTCAGGCGCGCGGCTGGCTGCCCCCCCCCCCTGGGGAGGGGGGCACAGGGCACTGTCATGAGAGAGAGGCAGGGTGTAACCCACCCCCTCTTACCCCGAGCAGGGCGGAATAAGGGGCACAGGGCTGTACCACTCACTCCTACCAAGAGGAGGAGGGTAAACAAGGAGGGCACAGGGCCGTACCACTCACTCCCACCCTGAGCAGGGCCGAGGGAGTGGGCGCAAGGCTATACCATCCAAACTAGAGCAGAACCAAGGGGCACACGGCGGACAACTGCACCCCTCCACTATTTGAGGCGAGGAGGAGCAGGGCACAGGGCGGTACACACTGAAGGAGATGGGCACACATTTGTATCCCCACCGAGCAGGGAGGGCATGGCTGTAACCACTCTACCTCACGAGCCGAACCGGGGGATCGGGGGACATGGCGGTGCCATCTCTGGGCACCTGCAGGAGAGGCCCCTCCTAGCAGGATCAAGAGGGCCAGGGAGCCCAGCTGCACCCTCCTGAGAGGAACAAGGGGGCACCACAAGACAAGGGCAGGGCGGGTGGCACGGTGGTTCCCCTCAAAGCAGGGGCTGAGGGGCACGGCGGTATCCCTCAGGACAGTGGGAGGGTGGGGGGCACGGCGGTACCCCTTGGGCACAGAACTGAGGCGGAGAAGAGCACAAACCCGATTCCATCCACCCACGATCCCACGTGGGCGGGCATGCAGTGAATTTCTTCAAACCGGGGCGCAGATCTAGCCCCGATCATAGAAGAAGGTTGCCCCCTCCGACCAGGGCTAGGGGGCAATGGGGCAAAAGGCTGGTCCAATCGAGGGAAAGCAGGACACACAGCAGGCCCAACCTCGGCACAGACAAATCTACCCAGAACCAGCTCAGAGCAGTGCCCATCCTCGGCACAGACAACTCTACCCAGAGCCAGCTCAGAGCAGTGCCCACCCTCGGCACTGACGACTCTACCCAGAGGGCAGTGCTCACCCTAAGCACAGACAACTCTACCCAGAGCCAACTCTGAACAGGGCCCACCCTTGGCACGGACTACCCAGAGCCTGCTCAGAGCAGTGCCCACCCTCGGCACAGGCAACTCTACCCCGAGCCAGCTCAGAGCAGTGCCCACCCGCGGCACAGACTGCTCTACCCAAAGCCAGATCAGAACAGTGCCCACCCTTGGCACGGACTACCCAGAGCCAGCTCAGAGCAGTGCCCACCCTCGGCACAGGCAACTCTACCCCGAGCCAGCTCAGAGCAGTGCCCACCCGCGGCACAGACTGCTCTACCCAAAGCCAGATCAGAACAGTGCCCACCCTTGGCACGGACTACCCAGAGCCAGCTCAGAGCAGTGCCCACCCGCGGCACAGACTACTCTACCCAGAGAAAGCTCACAGAGGTGTCCATCCTCAGCACAGACAACTCTACCCAGAGCCAGCTGAGAGCAGGGCCCACCTTCAGCATAGACGACTCTACCCAGAGCCTGCTCAGAGCAGTGCCCACCCGCGGCACAGACTACTCTACCCAGAGCCAGCTCAGAACAGTGCCCACCCTTGGCACGGACGACTACCCAGAGCCAGCTCAGAGCAGTGCCCACCCTCGGCACAGACAACTCTACCCCGAGCCAGCTCAGAGCAGTGCCCACCCACGGCACAGACTACTCTACACAGAGAAAGCTCACAGAGGTGTCCATCCTCAGCACAGACAACTCTACCCAGAGCCGGCTCAGAGCAGTGCCCATCCTCAGCACAGACAACTTTACCTAGTGCCAGTTAACGGCAGTGCCCACCCTCAGCAGACTCCTCTAACTAGAGCCAGCTCATGGCACTGCCCACCCTCAGCAGACTTCTCTAACCAGAGCCAGCTCATGGCACTGCCCACCCTCAGCACAGACAACTCTACCCAGAGCCAGCTCAGAGCAGTGCCCACCTTCAGCACAGACAACTTCACCCAGAGACATCTCACTGCACTGCCCACCCTCAGCCCAGACAACTGTACGTAGAGCCAGCTCAGGGTAGTGCCCACCCTCAGCATGGACAACTCTACCCAGAGCCAGTTCACGGTAGTGCCCACCATCAGCACAGACGACTCTACCCCGAGCCAGCTCAGCGCAGTGCCCACCCTCAGCACAGACGACTCTACCCCGAGCCAGCTCAGCGCAGTGCCCACCCTCAGCACAGACAACTCTACCCAGAGCCAGCTCAGCGCAGTGCCCACCCTCAGCACAGACGACTCTACCCAGAGCCAGCTGCAGAGGCTGAGCTCACAGCAGTGCCCACTTCAAGAAGGGCACACAATGCAATATCCTCTAGTTTATATTCTATCAAAGGATGCTTCCTGTGCCTACAGTCATCAACCAGAAGCCGGTCCACAGGGGAGCAGTGCCCAAGGATGCAACCCCTCCGATCAGTGGCAACCAAGAGCTCTGCAGATGTCCCATGTTCTGTAGAAGGAGCCTATCAATAATAGCAATGGGATCATTGCTCCTACATACAACTATTAGCATCTTTATTCTGGTAAACAGAAGGAAAGGCGTTGACAGGCGCTGCCCAAGCCGTGTTTTGTTCGGGTACCTAACCCTCAGTCGACTTGCACTACCCTAGATAAGGCACTGCTTCCCATAGAATCATTTTTATGGACCTGAAAGTGGTGTTCCCAATGAGTGCTTCGAGTGATATGGTAGTCAGTCTCCCATGAGCATTGGTGCCAACAGACTTTCCTACATAAAATTGAAGAATTATCTGACTGAAGTACGGAAATTATTTCAAAATAATTATTTAGCCATTAGCAATCCACATGCGCATGCAGGAGCAGTAACAAGTCATGTGGCCAGAACCAGTGCGCATTCACTACTATCGCGATAAGAGCAGCATTAGCGGGACAGGCGCTCACAGCAGGGTGATGATATAGAGGACGCAACTGGCTGTGCACACTTTGGACCACTGTGTATCTAGAGGGGGTGGAGGATGGCGGTCATTGCTAGACAGTGAATTCAATGTTCTGGGTTTAAAAGTTTCGTCATGATATGGTCAACAAACTGACATCCAGTCAGGGCCAGAAGTACAAAATAGTGTAAACTATAAGGATTACACACGGAATCAAAAATATTCAACCGAAGTAAAGAAGGATTAAACAGAGCTCCTTCCCATCGGACGTGGAGTCAGCAAGATGAGCACTTGTGAGCACTTGGCAAGATGTGGAGACCTCAGACCTTGTGTTATTGCCCAAGTTAAGCACAAACAATGCTTCAGAGCTCTGCAGAATAACGAGGCTCGGGTCGATAGTCCCCAGCTTCTCAAACCTGCCCTGAACAAGCAAGAATCCTCTTGGAGCAACCAAAATCTGGAACCCGAAAAACAAACCACAGGGTCTAAACCTACATACACACACCTGGTGTGAAAGGTCAATCCTGCTGTGGTTTGTGCGAGGTCAGACCTCGCTCCTGCTGTGGTTTGTGTGAGGTCAGACCTCACTCCTGCTGTGGTTTGTGTGAGGTCAGACCTCACTGCTGCTGTGGTTTGTGCAAGGTCAGACGTGATGTGGTTTGTGCGAGGCCAGTCTGGCTGTGGTTTGTGAGAGGTCAGTCCTGCTGTGGTTTGTGGGAGCTCACTCCTGCTGAGGTTTGTGCGAGATCAGACCTGACTCCTACTATGGATTGTGCGAGGTCAGGCCTCAGTCCTTCTGTGGTTTGCGCGAGGTTACACCTCACTCCTGCTGAGGTTTGTGCAAGGTCAGGCTTCACGCCTACTGTGGATTGTGCGAGGTCAGTCCTGCTGTGGTTTGTGCGGGGTCACACCGCACTCCTGCTGTGGTTTGCGCGAGGTCAGTCCTGCTGTGGTTTGCGCGAGGTCAGTCCTGCTGTGGTGTGTGGGGTCACACCTTAGCCCTGCCCTGGTTTGTGTGGGGTCAGACCGTAGCCCTGTCCTGGTATGTGTGGGGTCACACCTTAGCCCTGTCCTGGTATGTGTGGGGTCACACCTTAGCCCTGCCCTGGTTTGTGTGGGGTCACACCTTAGCCCAGCCCTGGTTTGTGTGGGGTCACACCTTAGCCCAGCCCTGGTTTGTGTGGGGTCACACCTTAGCCCAGCCCTGGTTTGTGTGGGGTCACACCTTAGCCCAGCCCTGGTTTGTGTGGGGTCACACCTTAGCCCAGCCCTGGTTTGTGTGGGGTCACACCATAGCCCTGTGTTGGTTTGTGTGGGGTCACACCTTAGCCCTGTCCTGGTTTGTGTGGGTTCACACCGTAGTCCTGTCCTGGTATGTGTGGGGTCACACCTTAGCCCTGCCCTGGTTTGTGTGGGGTCACACCTTCACCCTGTTGTGGTTTGTGTGGGGTCACACCTAAGCCCTGTCCTGGTATGTGTGGGGTCACACCTTAGCCCAGCCCTGATTTGTGTGGGGTCACACCTTAACCCTACCCTGGTTTGTGTGGGGTCACACCTTAGCCCAGCCCTGGTTTGTGTGGGGTCACACCTTAGCCCAGCCCTGGTTTGTGTGGGGTCACACCTTAGCCCTGCCCTGGTTTGTGTGGGGTCACACCTTAGCCCAGCCCTGGTTTGTGTGGGGTCACACCTAAGCCCTGTCCTGGTATGTGTGGGGTCACACCTTAGCCCAGCCCTGGTTTGTGTGGGGTCACACCTTAGCCCAGCCCTGGTTTGTGTGGGGTCACACCTTAGCCCAGCCCTGGTTTGTGTGGGGTCACACCATAGCCCTGTCGTGGTTTGTGTGGGGTCACACCTTAGCCCTGTCCTGGTATGTGTGGGGTCACACCTTAGCCCAGCCCTGGTTTGTGTGGGATCACACCTTAGCCCAGCCCTGGTTTGTGTGGGATCACACCTTAGCCCAGCCCTGGTTTGTGTGGGTTCACACCGTAGTCCTGTCCTGGTATGTGTGGGGTCACACCGTAGTCCTGCCCTGGTTTGTGTGGGGTCACACCTTATCCCTGCCCTGGTTTGTGTGGGGTCACACCTTCACCCTGTTGTGGTTTGTGTGGGGGTCACACCTAAGCCCTGTCCTGGTATGTGTGGGGGTCACACCTTAGCCCAGCCCTGATTTGTGTGGGGTCACACCTTAACCCTACCCTGGTTTGTGTGGGGTCACACCGTAGCCCTGTCCTGGTTTGTGTGGGGTCACACCGTAGCCCTGTCCTGGTATGTGTGGGGTCACACCTTAGCCCAGCCCTGGTTTGTGTGGGGTCACACCGTAGTCCTGTCCTGGTATGTGTGGGGTCACACCTTAGCCCAGCCCTGATTTGTGTGGGGTCACACCTTAACCCTACCCTGTTTTGTGTGGGGTCACACCGTAGCCCTGTCCTGGTATGTGTGGGGTCACACCTTAGCCCAGACCTGGTTTGTGTGGGGTCACACCTTAGCCCAGCCCTGGTTTGTGTGGGGTCACACCGTAGCCCTGTCCTGGTATGTGTGGGGTCACACCTTAGCCCAGCCCTGGTTTGTGTGGGGTCACACCGTAGTCCTGTCCTGGTATGTGTGGGGTCACACCTTAGCCCAGCCCTGATTTGTGTGGGGTCACACCTTAACCCTACCCTGGTTTGTGTGGGGTCACACCGTAGCCCTGTCCTGGTATGTGTGGGGTCACACCTTAGCCCAGCCCTGGTTTGTGTGGGGTCACACCTTAACCCTACCCTGGTTTGTGTGGGGTCACACCGTAGCCCTGTCCTGGTATGTGTGGGATCACACCTTAGCCCAGCCCTGGTTTGTGTGGGGTCACACCGTAGCCCTGCCCTGGTTTGTGTGGGGTCACACCTTAGCCCAGCCCTGGTTTGTGTGGGATCACACCTTAGCCCAGCCCTGGTTTGTGTGGGTTCACACCGTAGTCCTGTCCTGGTATGTGTGGGGTCACACCTTCACCCTGTTGTGGTTTGTGTGGGGTCACACCTTAGCCCTGCCCTGGTTTGTGTGGGGTCACACCTAAGCCCTGTCCTGGTATGTGTGGGGTCACACCTTAACCCTACCCTGGTTTGTGTGGGGTCACACCTTAGCCCAGCCCTGGTTTGTGTGGGGTCACACCTTAGCCCAGCCCTGGTTTGTGTGGGGTCACACCTTAGCCCAGCCCTGGTTTGTGTGGGGTCACACCTTAGCCCTGCCCTGGTTTGTGTGGGGTCACACCTTAGCCCTGCCCTGGTTTGTGTGGGGTCACACCTTAGCCCAGCCCTGGTTTGTGTGGGGTCACACCTTAGCCCAGCCCTGGTTTGTGTGGGGTCACACCTTAGCCCAGCCCTGGTTTGTGTGGGGTCACACCATAGCCCTGTGTTGGTTTGTGTGGGGTCACACCTTAGCCCTGTCCTGGTATGTGTGGGGTCACACCTTAGCCCAGCCCTGGTTTGTGTGGAATCACACCTTAGCCCAGCCCTGGTTTGTGTGGGTTCACACCGTAGTCCTGTCCTGGTATGTGTGGGGTCACACCTTAGCCCTGCCCTGGTTTGTGTGGGGTCACACCTTCACCCTGTTGTGGTTTGTGTGGGGTCACACCTAAGCCCTGTCCTGGTATGTGTGGGGTCACACCTTAGCCCAGCCCTGATTTGTGTGGGGTCACACCTTAACCCTACCCTGGTTTGTGTGGGGTCACACCTTAGCCCAGCCCTGGTTTGTGTGGGGTCACACCTTAGCCCAGCCCTGGTTTGTGTGGGGTCACACCTTAGCCCTGCCCTGGTTTGTGTGGGGTCACACCTTAGCCCAGCCCTGGTTTGTGTGGGGTCACACCTAAGCCCTGTCCTGGTATGTGTGGGGTCACACCTTAGCCCAGCCCTGGTTTGTGTGGGGTCACACCTTAGCCCAGCCCTGGTTTGTGTGGGGTCACACCTTAGCCCAGCCCTGGTTTGTGTGGGGTCACACCATAGCCCTGTCGTGGTTTGTGTGGGGTCACACCTTAGCCCTGTCCTGGTATGTGTGGGGTCACACCTTAGCCCAGCCCTGGTTTGTGTGGGATCACACCTTAGCCCAGCCCTGGTTTGTGTGGGATCACACCTTAGCCCAGCCCTGGTTTGTGTGGGTTCACACCGTAGTCCTGTCCTGGTATGTGTGGGGTCACACCGTAGTCCTGCCCTGGTTTGTGTGGGGTCACACCTTATCCCTGCCCTGGTTTGTGTGGGGTCACACCTTCACCCTGTTGTGGTTTGTGTGGGGGTCACACCTAAGCCCTGTCCTGGTATGTGTGGGGGTCACACCTTAGCCCAGCCCTGATTTGTGTGGGGTCACACCTTAACCCTACCCTGGTTTGTGTGGGGTCACACCGTAGCCCTGTCCTGGTTTGTGTGGGGTCACACCGTAGCCCAGCCCTGGTTTGTGTGGGGTCACACCTTAGCCCAGCCCTGGTTTGTGTGGGGTCACACCGTAGCCCAGCCCTGATTTGTGTGGGGTCACACCTTAACCCTACCCTGGTTTGTGTGGGGTCACACCGTAGCCCTGTCCTGGTTTGTGTGGGGTCACACCGTAGCCCTGTCCTGGTATGTGTGGGGTCACACCTTAGCCCAGCCCTGGTTTGTGTGGGGTCACACCGTAGTCCTGTCCTGGTATGTGTGGGGTCACACCTTAGCCCAGCCCTGATTTGTGTGGGGTCACACCTTAACCCTACCCTGTTTTGTGTGGGGTCACACCGTAGCCCTGTCCTGGTATGTGTGGGGTCACACCTTAGCCCAGACCTGGTTTGTGTGGGGTCACACCTTAGCCCAGCCCTGGTTTGTGTGGGGTCACACCGTAGCCCTGTCCTGGTATGTGTGGGGTCACACCTTAGCCCAGCCCTGGTTTGTGTGGGGTCACACCGTAGTCCTGTCCTGGTATGTGTGGGGTCACACCTTAGCCCAGCCCTGATTTGTGTGGGGTCACACCTTAACCCTACCCTGGTTTGTGTGGGGTCACACCGTAGCCCTGTCCTGGTATGTGTGGGGTCACACCTTAGCCCAGCCCTGGTTTGTGTGGGGTCACACCTTAACCCTACCCTGGTTTGTGTGGGGTCACACCGTAGCCCTGTCCTGGTATGTGTGGGATCACACCTTAGCCCAGCCCTGGTTTGTGTGGGGTCACACCGTAGCCCTGCCCTGGTTTGTGTGGGGTCACACCTTAGCCCAGCCCTGGTTTGTGTGGGATCACACCTTAGCCCAGCCCTGGTTTGTGTGGGTTCACACCGTAGTCCTGTCCTGGTATGTGTGGGGTCACACCTTCACCCTGTTGTGGTTTGTGTGGGGTCACACCTTAGCCCTGCCCTGGTTTGTGTGGGGTCACACCTAAGCCCTGTCCTGGTATGTGTGGGGTCACACCTTAACCCTACCCTGGTTTGTGTGGGGTCACACCTTAGCCCAGCCCTGGTTTGTGTGGGGTCACACCTTAGCCCAGCCCTGGTTTGTGTGGGGTCACACCTTAGCCCAGCCCTGGTTTGTGTGGGGTCACACCTTAGCCCTGCCCTGGTTTGTGTGGGGTCACACCTTAGCCCTGCCCTGGTTTGTGTGGGGTCACACCTTAGCCCAGCCCTGGTTTGTGTGGGGTCACACCTTAGCCCAGCCCTGGTTTGTGTGGGGTCACACCTTAGCCCAGCCCTGGTTTGTGTGGGATCACACCTTAGCCCAGCCCTGGTTTGTGTGGGATCACACCTTAGCCCAGCCCTGGTTTGTGTGGGTTCACACCGTAGTCCTGTCCTGGTATGTGTGGGGTCACACCGTAGTCCTGCCCTGGTTTGTGTGGGGTCACACCTTAGCCCTGCCCTGGTTTGTGTGGGGTCACACCTTCACCCTGTTGTGGTTTGTGTGGGGGTCACACCTAAGCCCTGTCCTGGTATGTGTGGGGTCACACCTTAGCCCAGCCCTGATTTGTGTGGGGTCACACCGTAGTCCTGTCCTGGTATGTGTGGGGTCACACCTTAGCCCAGCCCTGGTTTGTGTGGGGTCACACCGTAGTCCTGTCCTGGTATGTGTGGGGTCACACCTTAGCCCAGCCCTGATTTGTGTGGGGTCACACCTTAACCCTACCCTGGTTTGTGTGGGGTCACACCGTAGCCCTGTCCTGGTATGTGTGGGGTCACACCTTAGCCCAGCCCTGGTTTGTGTGGGGTCACACCTTAGCCCAGCCCTGGTTTGTGTGGGGTCACACCTTAGCCCAGCCCTGGTTTGTGTGGGGTCACACCGTAGCCCAGCCCTGATTTGTGTGGGGTCACACCTTAACCCTACCCTGGTTTGTGTGGGGTCACACCGTAGCCCTGTCCTGGTATGTGTGGGGTCACACCTTAGCCCAGCCCTGGTTTGTGTGGGGTCACACCTTAACCCTACCCTGGTTTGTGTGGGGTCACACCGTAGCCTTGTCCTGGCATGTGTGGGATCACACCTTAGCCCAGCCCTGGTTTGTGTGGGGTCACACCGTAGCCCTGTCCTGGTATGTGTGACGTCACACCTTAGCTCTACCCTGGTTTGTGTGGGGTCACACCTTAACATTGCTCTGGTTTGGTTGGGGGGGGGGGGTCACACCTTAGCCCTGTCTTTGTGTGGGGTCACACCTTAGCCCTGCCCTGGTTTGTGTGGAGTCACACCTTCACCCTGTTGTGGTTTGTGTGGGGGTCACACCTTAGCCCTGCCCTGGTTTGTGTGGGGTCACACCGTAGCCCTGTCCTGGTATGTGTGACGTCACACCTTAGCTCTACCCTGGTTTGTGTGGGGTCACACCTTAACATTGCTCTGGTTTGGTTGGGGGGGTCACACCTTAGCCCTGTCTTTGTGTGGGGTCACACCTTAGCCCTGCCCTGGTTTGTGTGGAGTCACACCTTCACCCTGTTGTGGTTTGTGTGGGGGTCACACCTTAGCCCTGCCCTGGTTTGTGTGGGGTCACACCGTAGCCCTGTCCTGGTATGTGTGACGTCACACCTTAGCTCTACCCTGGTTTGTGTGGGGTCACACCTTAACATTGCTCTGGTTTGGTTGGGGGGGTCACACCTTAGCCCTGTCTTTGTGTGGGGTAACACCTTAGCACTGTGTGGGGTGAGTTCAATGCTGGTTGTGTGGAGCTGAGTGAGGCCCCACAGAGGCTGGAAAGCAGCAACCGCCAGCACAAAACCCCACAAACTGGCAACATCTCGTGGAAACAGCAGGAAACACTGAACCGATCTGCAGAGCTCCCTGGCAACGACCCCTGAACCCGGGATGCAGTAATCCGCCGCAGGAGACAGGCCTGGGCATGTCCACAGCTCTAGCGCCTCCCAGGCCAAGGGCATCCGAGGCGCTGTGTCCAAAGAAAACACAACGCGCTGGCACCGCGCAGGGCCAGGAGGGGGCAAGCTCCTGTGTGTGAGACCCCGTCACACACACAGGGGGCCAGGACAGGGGCCCAGGAGATCTAATGCCCCTCTGAGACACCGTGCAGGGCCCCAGGAGATCTAATGCCCCTCCGAGACACCGTGCAGGGCCCCAGGAGATCTAATGCCCCTCCGAGACACCGTGCAGGGCCCCAGGAGATCTAATGCCCCACTGAGACACCGTGCAGGGGCCCAGGAGATCTAATGCCCCTCTGAGACACCGTGCAGGGCCCCAGGAGATCTAATGCCCCTCTGAGACACCGTGCAGGGCCCCAGGAGATCTAATGCCCCTCCGAGACACCGTGCAGGGCCCAAGGAGATCTAATGCCCCTCTGAGACGCAGTGCAGGGCCCCAGGAGATCTAAAGCCCTTCCGAGACACCCTGTAGGGATAGCAGAGGTCATGCTTCTGTGTGCGTGACCCCATCACACACAGAGGGGCCCGGGAGATCTAATGCGCCTCCGAGACCCCGTGCATGCACCAGGAGATCCAATGCACCTCAGACATTGAGCAGCGCGTCAAGAGATCAAATGAACCCACAACACCCCATGGAATGCCCCAGGAGATCTAATTTACCTCCGAGACCCTGTGAAGGACCCCTAAAGGCTCAATGCATCTCTGAGACCCCGTGTGGCCCCAGGAGAGAACCAATGCACGTCAGAGACCCTGTGCAGGGGCCCGAGAGATCTAATGCACGTCAGAGACCCTGTGCAGGGCCCGAGAGATCTAATGCACCTCAGAGACCCTGTGCAGGGCCCGAGAGATCTAATGCACCTCCGAGACCCTGTGCAGAGCCCGAGAGATCTACTGCACCTCCGAGACCCTGTGCAGGGCCCCGAAAGATCTACTGCACCTCCGAGACCCTGTGCAGGGCCCCGAGAGATCTAATGCACCTCCGAGACCCTGTGCAGGGGCCCGAGAGATCTAATGCGCCTCAGAGACCCTGTGCAGGGCCCCGAGAGATCTAATGCACCTCCGAGACCCTGTGCAGGGGCCCGAGAGATCTAATGCACCTCCGAGACCCTCTGCAGGGCCCCAAGAGGTCTAATGCACCTCTGAGACTCAAGTATAGGGCCCCAGGAGAGATGTAATGCACCTCTGAAACCTGTCCAGGGCCCTAAGTGATCTACTCCACCTGACAACCCCTGCAGTGCCTGAAGAGATCTAATGCACCTGTGAGACCCAGTGCAGGGCCCCAGGATATCCAATGCAACTCTGAGACCCTGTGCAGGGCCCCGAGAGATCTAATGCACCGCTGAGACCCCATGCACAACCTCAAGAGATCTAATGCACCTCTGAGTCCCCATGCATGACCTCAAAAGATCTAATGCACCTCTGAGACCCCATGCATGACCTCAAGAGATCTAATGCACCTCTGAGACCCCATGCACGACCTCAAGAGATCTAATGCACCTCCGAGACCCTGTGCAGGGCCCCAAGAGATCTAATACACATCTGAGACCCCATGCACGACCTCAAGAGATCTAATGCACCTCTGAGAGACAGTGCACAGCCCTAGCAGACTTCATGCTAGTCTGACACCTCGTGCACAACCCTAGCAGACTTCCTGCTCATCCGACACCCTGTGCAGGGCTCCAGGAGACTGTGCTCTTCTGAGACAAGAGGACTTCACACATCTGAGATTATAAGCACAACTCAAGGAGACTTTCGCTGACGCTAACACTGTCGCTGACAAGGACCCAAACATTGGACATGAATACTGAGGCAGCTGTACAAAGAGATGATCTGTGCCTGCACCAGGGCTGCTATGGGCTTGTGAAGTGACTACACACAGCCCGTGCCTGCACCACAAACACTGAAAACCAGCCTCTGGTATAACAGTATAGAGCAGAGCCTTCAGGACCAGCCGGGCTCGGGCTCTGCACGGTGCACCGGCGCCCTCTGCTGTCCACCGAAGGCCCTGCAGACTCCTCGTGGTGCACCGGCGCCCTCTGCTGTCCACCGAAGGCGCTGCGCGGTCTGCACCCAAGGGGTTTGCATGGTGCACCGGCTCCCTCTGCTGTTCACCGAAGGTGCTGCATGCTCCTTGTGGTGCGCCGGCGCCCTCTGCTGTCCACCGAAGGCACTGCAGGCTCTGCATGGTGCACCAGCGCCCTCTGCTGTCGACTGAAGGCGCTGCAGACTCCGCCCAAGAGGTCTGCATGGTGCCCCGGTGCCCTCTGCTGTCTACCGAAAAAGCTGCAGGCTCCTCGCAGTGCACCGGAGCCCTCTGCTGCCCACTGAAAGCCCTGCAGGCTCATCGCTCCAGGGGGCTGCACAGGTGCCCTCTGCTGTCCACCGATGGCACTGCATGCTCTGCGCCCAAGGGGTCTGCATGGTGCACCGCCGCCCTCTACTGTGCACCGAAGGCGCTCCAGGGTCTGCATGGTGCACCGGCGCCCTCTACGCCATCTGCTGCCCACCGAAGCCGTTGCAGGTTCGTCAATCAAGGGGTCTGCATGGTGCACTGGCGCCCTCTGCTGTCCACCAAAGGCACTGCAGGCTCCTCGCCCAAGGTGTCTGCCCGCTGCGCCAGCGCCCTCTGCTGTCCACTGAAGGCACTTCAGGCTCTGCGCCCAAGGGGTCTGCATGGTGCACTGGTGCCCTCTGCTGTCCATCAAAGGCGCTGCAGGGTCTGCATTGTGCACCAGCACCCTCTGTTGTCCACCGAAGGCGCTGCAGGCTCTGCACCCAAGGGGTCTGCATGGTGGACTGGCGCCCTCTGCTGTCCAATGAAGGCGCTGCAGGGTCTGCGCCCAAGGGGTCTGCA
Source organism: Triturus cristatus (assembly GCF_964204655.1). Taxonomy (NCBI): domain Eukaryota; kingdom Metazoa; phylum Chordata; class Amphibia; order Caudata; family Salamandridae; genus Triturus; species Triturus cristatus. The sequence continues at coordinate 1,155,795,295 of NC_140594.1, forward strand.
TGGTGCTTCGGCACCATTTACTGCCCACTAAAGGTGCTTCAGACTCCTCGTCCAGGGGGTCTGCGCGGTGCCCTCTGCTGTCCATCGATGACATTGCAGGCTCCTCACAGTGTACAAGAGCCCCCTGCTGCCCACTGAAGGCCCTGCAGGCTCCTCGCCCCAGGGGGCTGCACAGGCGCCCTCTGCTGCCCAACAAAGCCGCTGCAGGCTCGTCACTCAAGGGGTCTGCATGGTGCACTGGCGCCCTCTACTGTCCACCAAAGATGCTACAGGCTCCTCGCCATGGGGTCTGCATGGTGCACTGGCGCCCTCTACTGTCCACCAAAGGTGCAGCAGGCTCCTCGCCCAAGGGATCTGCACGGTTTGCCGGCACCCTCTGCTGCCCACTGAAGGTGCTGGAGGTTCCTCACCCAAGGGGTCTGCCGGGTGCGCCGGCGCCCTCTCCTGCCCACCGAAAGTGCTGCAGACTCCATGTCCAAGGGGTCTGCACCCTCTGCTGAACACCTAAGTAGCTGCAGGCTCCTCGCCCAAGAGATCGGCACCCTCTGCTGCCCACCGACAGAACTGCAAGTTCCTCACTCAAGGGGTCTGCATGGTGCACCGGCACCCTCTGCTGCCCACCGAATGCACTGCAGACTCCTCGCCCAAGGGGTCTGTACGGTGCACCGGCCCCCTCTCCTGCCCACTGAAGGTGCTGCAGACTCCTTGTCCAAGGGGTCTGCGCCGGTGCCCTCTGCTGTCCACTGACGACACTGCAGGCTCCTCGCAGTGTACCGAAGACCTCTGCTGCCCACTGAAGGCACTGCAGGGTCCTTGCCCCAAGGGGCTGCAGAGGCGCCCTCTGATGCCCATCGAAGCTGCTGCAGGCTAGTCACCTAAGGGGTCTGAATGGTACACTGGCGCCCTCTGCTGCCCACCGAAGGTGCTGCAGACTCCTCGTCCAAGGGGTCTGCACGGTGCGCCAGTGCCCTCTGCTGTCCACCGACGACACTGCAGGCTACCGGAGCCCTCTGCTGCCCACTAAAGGCACTGCAGGCTCCTCACCCCAGGGGGATGCTCGGGCGCCCTCTGCTGCGCACCGAAGCCGCTGCAGGTTCCTCGCTCAAGGGGTCTGCGCACAGTTGACTGGAGCCTGCTACAAGCAGCTGTGACAAGACTATCCGCCCGCCAACCGGGAGCAACTGCACAGCCGCATCTTCACACGGACTCCTTCATAATCACACCATGAGGGAACACCACTGTCCGACAGGAAAAAAACAAGCGCTGGAAAAGTCAGCAGGTCTGGGTTTAGACTGATACTCAGAGGACAGAGCTAGGAGGAGCAGACAGATAGGCTATTGTTGAAAAGTAGTCCTTGATGCATTTCAAACCAGCGGAGGCGGAAGGATACACCAAAAGCAAGAGCTTTAGGTGAGAGAAGCATACTGCACTGGGCTGAGCCAAGATGTGATTGGCAAAGCCTCAAGCTGAATGTGAATGGTCAAAGAAAGCCAATAACAGGCCGGGGTGGACCTAAAGCTCACTTTATGTATGTTGTCAGCAATAGGTTCGTTTGATAGCTGTGTTGTCAAGCTCCAGACCCCAAAATAGCTGTCACCAGTTAGGCATGCGGTGACTGATGACGAATGAGTGTTGTACCCTGACCTGTCTGTGGATGCAAATGCCTCAGATCACATACAGTTTAGTCCCAAGAAACAAGCATCCAGGAAGAGGCAAGTCTTAGGAAAGGCACGGAGGTTGAACCAGACGCAGGAGCGTACCGGTTGACGAGCAGTAACCGTGAGCATACGCCAGGGTGGTGTGAAAAGTATACATTGTAGAAATCACACACATCCCCACGAGGTGGGTTGCTGGTATGCGCAATAAGGGCAACCACTCGGATCAAACAAAGGAATACTAGTGTGGTGAGGACTGACCCCAAGCCCGGACGAAATTGCCATAAGTTTCTTTGTGGCAATGAAACATGTTGGCCTTCCTTAACCTCTTCAATGCCCATGACGAGCTGGTCTCGCCATGGGCCGCGGTGGCGCTGTGCCCATGACGAGACCAGCTCGTCATAAACCCCGCCCGCTAATGAAACAGCCGGTACAGGGCGGGGAAAGGGGCGGGCACTGAAGGGGTTAAAAAGAAATGGCTTGAAACATCGTATAGTTTTATTTAGAGTAGGTCCACGGCATTGATTAAAGTTGGCCGTATCGCCAGTGGGTCCCATCTCCCTTTTTAGCTTGGAGAAGCAAAATATCCCCTTTCTTCCTTTCACAATGGGGTCACCACAGGCAGCCCATCATTTGCGTGTGCAGTCTATTTTAATTCACACATATTAGAGTATCCTAGCTTCACATTCATTTTTGACACCGTTCCAAAAAAAATTGGTCTTGAAAGTTACCGATGATGAAGACGTGAGCACACTGGTGAGTACCAACCAGCAGCCCCTCGAGTGGTGCTTCAGTGAGGTGCTTTCAGACCGTCACACATTGTTTTCATTTATTTATTTTCGTACGGGCACTTGTAATGGGATACGAGTAGGAAGATAGGCCACATATTCTTCTTAAATAGTGGACAAAATACCCTGATTGGAATAGCATCTTAGTAGCGGCTCGAGTCCAATAGCTAAGTTTAGCTTGTCTAGGGTTCTTGAAAGCACTGGCCCAGCAGTAGATCAGGCTAGATTGATATAATTAGGAAAGGGTGTCCCAGGTACATGACCGACCAGGGAAAAAGCAAGGAGCGTGGAGGAAAAGGAAAGAACCCGGGAAGAAGAGCCAAGGTAGAGACACTACCAAGGGAAGCAAAGACAGCAAGCGGGACCTTCGAGGGAACACTAGCCCGGGACGAGGCACTAACGAAGGAAGGAAGGAGAGCAGGGACGAGGAACTAAAGAGGGAAGACGAGAGCCGGAGGAAGCACTACTGAGAGAAGCATGAAAGAACAGCCACTCCCGAGGGAAGCAGGGCCCAGGAAGAGGCGCTACAGAGGAAAGAAGAGTCTAGGACGAGGCACTAATGAGGGAATAAAAGTCCTAGAAGAAGCACTTCAGAGGGAAGAAGCATGAAAGGAAAGGCACTCCCGAGGGAAGCAGGGCCCAGGAAGAGACACTCCCGAGGGAAGCAGGGCCCAGGAAGAGACATTCCCGAGGGAAGCAGGGCCCAGGAAGAGACACTCCCGAGGGAAGCAGGGCCCAGGAAGAGACACTCCCGAGGGAAGCAGGGCCCAGGAAGAGCCACTCCCGAGGGAAGCAGGGCCCAGGAAGAGACACTCCCGAGGGAAGCAGGGCCCAGGAAGAGACATTCCCGAGGGAAGCAGGGCCCAGGAAGAGACATTCCCGAGGGAAGCAGGGCCCAGGAAGAGACACTCCCGAGGGAAGCAGGGCCCAGGAAGAGCCACTCCCGAGGGAAGCAGGGCCCAGGAAGAGACACTCCCGAGGGAAGCAGGGCCCAGGAAGAGACATTCCCGAGGGAAGCAGGGCCCAGGAAGAGACATTCCCGAGGGAAGCAGGGCCCAGGAAGAGACATTTCCGAGGGAAGCAGGGCCCAGGAAGAGACATTCCTGAGGGAAGAAGTGTGCACAAAGAGGTAGTACTGATGGAAGAAGGGTGCACAAACAACAGGACATGTGGGTGATGGAGTTTGCAAATCACACATGGACAAACCAGTATATTCTACTGGGGCCAGACAGATCCCGAACCCGGCTTAATACCGGCTGCTGGATCCAGGATCTGGCCGGCCCCCCCGCGTTACTTTGCAGTTTTGACTTGCACGCTATCGTAGTACTGTTTGCCTTTCACCTCTCCCTTTTTAACGATGTGGTCCTTTCGCTAGTGCTGTAGCTATACTACATACAACTTCGCTACTTCTTTAAGGTACCTCCCGCCATTTGCATAAGACAACGCATTTCTTTATCTTGCATGATATTTAGCATAGCGCTTCCTATTTCGCTTACTTACACTTCAATATAGTGCCTGTCCAGTGTAAAATATAATGGTCTGTTTGTCAATTACCTTGTAAAGTTAGGTATAGCCTTTTGTAGTTCTACCCGGACATTTCGGCTGGTTGGGCTCCCTATCCATACTTAGATCTTCATACTAGGAGTAGTGCCGCTCACGCTGTCATAGTATCTCATTCTTATGACAGTGACAATTATACAAGAATAGGATTTTCTTTGGTAATTTTTTAGGTTTGATTAAACCCATTGCATCAGACCTACAGCACTGCCGGTTATGGCGTTACTGGGAAATGCTGACTTGAATATGAAAGATAGACTCGCTGCCATGTAATAACAAAGAAATACCTTTCAGTACGCATCCCTCTTTAGAGGAGGCTCCAAATACCCTTCAGTACGCTTCCCTCTTTTGAGGAGGCTCTAAATACCCTTCAGTACGCTTCCCTCTTTAGAGGAGGCTCTAAATACCCTTCAGTATGCATCCCTCTTTAGAGGAGGCTCTAAATACCCTTCAGTACACATCCCTCTTTAGAGGAGGCTCCAAATACCCTTCAGTACGCTTCCCTCTTTAGAGGAGGCTCTAAATACCCTTCAGTACACATCCCTCTTTGGAGGAGGCTCTAAATACCCTTCAGTACACATCCCTCTTTAGAGGAGGCTCTAAATACCCTTCAGTAAGCATCCCTCTTTAGAGGAGGCTCTAAATACCCTTCAGTACGCTTCCCTCTTTAGAGGAGGCTCTAAATACCCTTCAGTACACATCCCTCTTTGGAGGAGGCTCTAAATACCCTTCAGTACACATCCCTCTTTAGAGGAGGCTCTAAATACCCTTCAGTAAGCATCCCTCTTTAGAGGAGGCTCTAAATACCCTTCAGTACGCATCCCTCTTTAGAGGAGGCTCTCAATACCCTTCAGTAAGCATCCCTCTTTAGAGGAGGCTCTAAATACCCTTCAGTACGCTTCCCTCTTTAGAGGAGGCTCTAAATACCCTTCAGTACGCTTCCCTCTTTAGAGGAGGCTCTAAATACCCTTCAGTACGCATCCCTCTTTAGAGGAGGCTCTAAATACCCTTCAGTAAGCATCCCTCTTTAGAGGAGGCTCCAAATACCCTTCAGTACGCATCCCTCTTTAGAGGAGGCTCTAAATACCCTTCAGTAAGCATCCCTCTTTAGAGGAGGCTCCAAATACCCTTCAGTACGCATCCCTCTTTACAGGAGGCTCTAAATACCCTTCAGTACGCTTCCCTCTTTAGAGGAGGCTCTAAATACCCTTCAGTATGCATCCCTCTTTAGAGGAGGCTCTAAATACCCTTCAGTACGCATCACTCTTTAGAGGAGGCTCTCAATACCCTTCAGTACGCATCCCTCTTTGGAGGAGGCTCCAAATACCCTTCAGTACGCATCCCTCTTTAGAGGAGGCTCTCAATACCCTTCAGTAAGCATCCCTCTTTAGAGGAGTCTCTAAATACCCTTCAGTACGCATCCCTCTTTAGAGGAGGCTCGCAATACCCTTCAGTACGCATCCCTCTTTAGAGGAGGCTCTAAATACCCTTCAGTACGCTTCCCTCTTTAGAGGAGGCTCTCAATACCCTTCAGTACGCATCCCTCTTTAGAGGAGGCTCTGTGGTTGGATATCGCTCTCATTGGCCCCTGTTTTGAGTGTATACACTCAGCTCCAGGGTTAAGCTTTTCTCAGATGTTTCAATACAAGGGTGACCACTACACTGGTATCCTCAATGATAAATGGTTTTCCATACCTTTCTTTCTTCCACCTGGGAGTTTAATTGAGACCCAATATAAAACAAAGGGATTTCTCCCTTGTTTGGACAACTATTTCGATGTTGACACACATTGCCTTTCTCTTGAATTACGCCTTCGGGATTGGATCCATTATATAATCACTTGCAATCTTTTGTATGGTAAGGATTCTCTATAGAGATGTATATCTTATTGGGCTCTAACCAGTATTAGGTACCGCTTACTTATACGTTCCTTTCTTCTATCTTTATAGATTTACCCAGCACATTGTTGGTATCGGCTTAAAATTTGTTAGACTGTTTTACCCACAGTGAAGACGACTAGTATCCTCGTTCTACGTAGTTCGATTTATAGCCGAAGGTAGAAATTCATAGAAACTACCTATCCTTTGGGCTCTAGACATCGGGCTTTTTATGAACTATCTTCAGATATTTCTTTGCATAATGGATCTTGTATATATGAAATTTTATCCTCTTAAGGTGAAGTCTTTTTTTCTCTGAACACGTCTTCTTTGAACACGTTTTTCATCCTCTCATCACTCTGGGTGAATTATGAGATCACCAAAAGTTGTGGTGACGCGGGATCCACTTCAGTGATATGAAGTCACAGAACTTTATTTAATTAACGACTCCCTGCCCATTTGTCTGACTTAATACATGCATTTGAATCTTGGCAATCCCTGACGTGTCTAGTGTGCGACGCGAGGGTTGCGCACAGGTGTACGTTTTTCTCGTAATTATTCACCAAATAACGCGCTTCCTACCATTGTCTACTGCTAGGAACAACCAGATGTCGGTCCGAGGTAGCGACTGAGAGGTGAGTGAGGCGGCATGTTTAGAGGCTCCATTTCATGGCAAACTAGTCTCTTCATCATCGTTATTTGTTATTTGTAATGCCGTACCCTACAGTAGTATAGAGCGCCAGTAAGCATGTTTTAACTGCTCATACAAACCTAGAGTGCATAGTGCATTTTTGTTTCTGACTCCTTTGTTTATACTAGAGTTTCTGGTAATATCTGGCATAGATAGACAGCAAATGTATTACCCTGCCTTTAAGGCAGTAGTTGTCGAGGTATGAAGCCCCAACATTGCGGCCTTGGGGCACTGTAGTTATAATACTTTCAGTTGACTATGCCATCTTTAAAACCAGCATTTATCACTAACTATGCCGACTTGTTAGGTCCATAGCAAACCGAGAAGGATGAATGAGAAGTGATTGAAGCACTAGTGGTGGGTCCAGAACCTGGTCCACTGACTATAGTTCTTGTCTCTTTTCTCCCCTTGTCTACAGAGCGTTGCCTCCCGCCCTGAGTTGTTACCAGGAGTGGTGAGTAGCCCACCCGTATTCTTACGGGTAAGGAGAATGTTTATCTTTATTTACAGAATATAAATCAATATTGTAGAGAACAACTCATTGATTGAGGATGTTCTTTTAAGTAAAGACAGTACATTCGCATATTACTTTATTTTGATCATATGATCATTCTTGTTTTTCTTTTTCCACAGGTATCAACAACATCCCTGTAGTCTCTACTAAAAAGTATTACACAGGTGATTGTAGGTTGTATCGTTTCCTTTATCCAGTTTTAAGGTTACTGGTTTTGGTTTCTTAGACTTGTTTATTCACACTTGATTTTTTGCAGTAGTAGTACTATCATCAAGGTCCTGAGGAAGGCCACGATCTAATTATGATCATGATTGGCTGAAACATGTAGACCCTCTATTTTGACCAGCGCGCTCGCAAATTCTATCAGACCGCGCTTGCACTGTTTTTAACTTTTGACACCAAGAGATACTTAATAAAACTGTTCTCTCCTGGGAGCCAATTTTAAATCACATCGTAAACTGCATTATATATATTCATTTACACTTTGTCATGCTCCATTGATCTTAGGAGATCTAGCTATTTGATCATAATAAAACATCCGCGAGCTCCGCCATCATAGTGAAGGAGTGGTAGCTCTTTGGCTGCACTAGGTTTACAGCCAAGAGGAGATCCCAGATGACGAAGCATGCCACTTCGGTGGGTGATGGGATTCCTTCCTCTAAAATAGGACTTCCCTGTTATTGTTATTTTTGTTACTTTTGCTCTTTGTACTGTTTGCGCTTTTCACTAGACCCGCGGACTCTTTTGTTTGTTATGTATGAAATGGGGATTTAGTTCGCGCAGGTCTATAAAATCTTTCCCTCAGACCCTCCTCACACTCTGTTTTGTATATACATAATACTATCGTCAAAGAGTGAAGTCCCCGACCGACTGAGCTCCCTGGCTGCAGCCAGTGGCCCGGATGGACAGACCAGTGAGGTTGTCTGAAGGGGCTCTCAGTCGAACGAGGCAGCCCTGGAGCAGCTTAACCCACACATTCAGTAAAGAGGAGAGAGGTATTCACTCACTGAGATCCTCCGCCAGCTGCACGCGCTTCCCCGTCAGTAAGTTCACCTTCTTGTCGCCGTCTTCAGCAAAGTCCTCCAGGACTTCCTTCACGTTCTTCTCCAGGCGCCTGACTGAGGGAAGCAGACATCTCATAGTCACTCATATGCAGGGTACATACGTTTGCGCTTATTTGCTTTCAGTAAACTGCTCAGAGAGCACATTCTGGGAAAGCTCAACAAGGGTCATGCATTCCTCTGTCTTGTTACTGGATAGATCATTCTACAAAAGACACTTCAGCCTGTGAGTTTACAACCTCAGGGTCAGTCCACCAATAAAATGACTCACAAAATTGGGACTTTGCGGCTACATTTCAAAAGTGCCATATGACGCAACGAGAATTAGTGCCTGATATTTGCCCCTTTAGGGACGCTTGGTGTTACAGAAGGGCCCAGAGGCGTGATTGCGGCCCGCCTGTACTAAGGTTCATATTGTGCCCTAGGACCCCAAGTGGGAGCTCCCTCGTTTGCAGGAGTGTGTGCGGTTCGACCAGACACAGGTGCGGTGGCAAACATGTCTTCAGAAGGCACCAGATTGGGTCTCCTTGGAGGGGCGCCCTGTTGGGTCTTACACCCCCCCCCCCCCCGAGTAACCCCTTTATAGAAACTTATGTGATCCCAGGGATCAGGTACCCCAAGGCAGACAGGAGGATCCCTGCACCCTAGAAGATGAGGCCAGGACCATGCCAGTGAAGGATGGAGCTGCAGTCCCACAGCCGGACTCCTGTCTCACTGAAGCCCTCTCCCAGCACAGGCACAAAGCATCCAGGGTGCACCCCTGCACTCCAGAGAGCTCGCCTCAATATTTGGGAGGTGTCTCAGTCTGTGCGGGATGTGCCCGCAGCACAGACCGGGGCAGTGGGACCGATGAAGATTACTTACCTTCGTTAACACTTTCTGGTGGATGACCTACCTAACGGAAGATTCCTTCCCTTTGGCAGATCCCGACGGGATCCAGATGACCTTTCAGCAAGGTTCTTGTGTACTTACCTGTAGCTACGGTTCTCCAGTATTATCATCTTTCATAGATTCACATGCGAGAATCATCTCCGTCATAGGAGTCGCAATACAACGACGGGGATGATTCAAGCAAGTGAATCTATGAAAGACACCAATACTGGGGAAGGTGCCCTCGTGTGGCTCTGCAAGGTGTTCATACCACCCTGGAAGGGATGGAACCGACCCATGCAAGCACCACCCTGGAAGGGATGGAACCGACCCGCATACAAGCACCACCCTGGAAGGGATGAACCGACCCGCATACAAGCACCACCCCTGGAAGGGATGCAACCGGCCCCAATACAAGATCCACCCTGGAAGGGATTGAACAGACGCGTATACAAGCACCACACTGGAAGGGATCGAACAGACTAGCATACAAGCACCACACTGGAAGGGATGGAACCAACCCACATACAAGCACCACCCTGGAAGGGACGGAACTGACCCGCATACAAGCACCACCCTGAAAGGGATGGAACCGACCCACATACAAGCACCACCCTGGAAGGGATGGAACAGACCCGCATACAAGCACCACCCTGGAAGGGATGGAAAAAACCTGCATACAAGCACCACCCTGGAAGTGATGGAACAGACCCGCATGCAAGCACCACCCAGGCAGCGATGGAACCGACCCGCATGCAAGCACCACCCTGGAAGGGATGGAACCGACCCGCATACAAGCACCACCCGGGAAGGGATGGAACCCACCCGCATACAAGCACCACCCTGGAAGGGATGGAACCCACCCGCATGCAAGCATCACCCTGGAAGGGATGGAACAGACCCGTACACAAGCACCACCCTAGAAGTGATTGAACAGACCCACATACAAGGACCACCCTAGAAGGGATGGAACGACCCGCATACAAGCACCACCCTGGAAGTGATTGAACAGACCCACATACAAGCACCACCCTGGAAGTGATGGAACAGACCCGCATGCAAGCACCACCCTGGCAGCGATGGAACCGACCCGCATGCAAGCACCACCCTGGAAGGGATGGAACCGACCCGCATACAAGCACCACCATGGAAGGGATGGAACCCACCCGCATGCAAGCACCACTCTGGAAGGGATGGAACAGACCCGTACACAAGCACCACCCTGGAAGTGATTGAACAGACCCACATACAAGGACCACCCTAGAAGGGATGGAACGACCCGCATACAAGCACCACCCTGGAAGTCATTGAACAGACCCACATACAAGCACCACCCTGGAAGGGATGGAACAGACCCGCATACAAGCACCACCCTGGAAGGGATGGAACAGACCCGCATACAAGCACCACCCTGGAAGGGATGGAACAGACCCGCATACAAGCACCACCCCGGAATGGATGGAACAGACCCACATGCAAGCACCACCCTGGAAGGGATGGAACAGACCCGCATAGAAGCACCACCCTGGAAATGATGGAACCAACCTGCATACAAGCACCACCATGAAAGGGATGGAACCAACCTGCATGCAAGCACCACCCTGGAAGGGATGGAACAGGCCCGCATAAAAGCACCACCCTGGAAGGGATGGAACCCACCCGCATGCAAGCACCACCCTGGAAGGGATGGAACAGACCCGCATACAAGCACCACCCTGGAAGTGATGTACCCGACCCGCATACAAGCACCACCCCGGAATGGATGGAACAGACCCACATGCAAGCACCACCCTGGAAGGGATGGAACAGACCCGCATAGAAGCACCACCCTGGAAATGATGTACCCGACCCGCATACAAGCACCACCCCGGAATGGATGGAACAGACCCACATGCAAGCACCACCCTGGAAGGGATGGAACAGACCCGCATAGAAGCACCACCCTGGAAATGATGGAACCGACCCGCATACAAGCACCACCATGAAAGGGATGGAACCAACCCGCATGCAAGCACCACCCTGGAAGGGATGGAACAGGCCCGCATAAAAGCACCACCCTGTTAGGGATGGAACCGACCCGTATACAAGCACCACCCTGGAAGGGATGGAACAGGCCCCCATACAAGCACCACCCTGGAAGTGATGGGAGAGATTCGCAAACAAGCACTCGGCTGCATATCAATGTCAGTTTCTCAAACCTCTTTCCACACCCCCAAATGCCGATCACTTGAGCAAATTCTAGGTAACAGTGGGTCAAACTCTAACTTGTAAACTTATTAAGAGGATCTGGAGTCCACTCCAAGAGATGAGGAGGGGGGAGGTGGGAGGGCAGTGAGGAGTCTGCGGTTAGACAGAATATCCACCAGAAAGAGTGTAGTGAAATTAACAAATTAATCTGATAACGTGATTGATACTGCTAACTGCAGACTGTTTTGATTGTCAGGAGTAAGTATGCCTCAAGGTGAAATGGGGTGCACATGAAGACATGAGGACCAAACTGAGGTCCCACTGTTGCATGACGAAAGGTTTCAAAAACATGCGATTCAGACCTTTCAGAAAGCCCAAAGCAACAAAATGTGTAAAGGGAAGGCTGATCTGGCAAACATTAAAAAGCCAAAATGGCCAACATGTAACCCATAACTATGCCCACTGCAAGGCCTTGCCGGGCCAAAAACAATCAAAATAACAATGCATCAGAACATCTGGCCTGCAGAGGATCTAGAAGACGGACCTCACACCAGACCAAAAACGTCTTCCACCATAAATGGATTTTGATGAAAGACGTCCGGCTGCAAAGATGACATCCACTACCTCAGGCAGCAAATCAAATGAAACCACTGTCACGCCTCAATCTTAATGCCTGGAAGTGTAGATTACAGAGATTGGGAGGCAGGACCACCTAGTGTTCCTGAGACAGAAGGTCCCCCGAAGAGGCAGCTAATCGAAAGGCAAATGTTCAGGCTCAAGAGACCTGGGTAGCAAACTCTAGTGGCCCAATGAGGGGTATTAAGATGAATTGGCCTGCCTAATCTGACTTACTTCAACAAATAAGGCCAGAGAGGTAATGGTTGAAATTTGTATAGGAGACTTGTGTCCCATCGCAGATGGGATGCGTGTCCCAGTGACTCTCGCTGAGGGAACTTGAACAAGCAAACGTTTTGACACTGCACATTCTCATCGGTGACAAATATATAACTAAGGCTAATGCAAATGTTTGCATGTGCCTAGTGCTATCATTTGATGGAAATGCCATTCGTGGTTCACTACTCAACCCTGTACAGCTTGTCCTCTCACATTCAGATAAACCTGCTACGTTGTTGGCAACTGATAAAATGCACTACTGGTCTAGCTATCTCGTCATAGGCACAAGGCGTCCTGGCATAGGAACCAGGAGCCCACTGCGCCTAGCTTGTTGAAGTACAACCTGATGGTCTTACTGTCCCATGTGGACCGGCACCAACCTCCCCCTGATGGTCGTAAGGAAAGCTTTCAGGGCCAACCAGATGCTCGTAAAGACTGATATGGAGCTGCCTCTCCCTTGTGTACGAGATGCCTCTGTTCTCCCGCCCCAGCAGGGACAAATAAGTAACTTACCATCAGTAAGACTCTATCTGGACACAAATTCTTAACTTCGAACATCCCCATGCGTGAGACTGGATCCGGAAATTTTGAAGCAGTACCTCTGTGCGCCGGCAGGTGGAGGCATTCGGCTTCACGTCAGCCACACCGGAAAGGACATGTGCGGTGTCTCCCGAGCGTGCTGACATCAGTTTCCTTTACTGACATTTATAAGTCAGAAGCACAAATCCATAACAGAATGCTGATGGACCAGTGTGCAGACACTAGGGACCTACAAAGGTACAGCCACACGGAGAAATCCATTCGCACAGTGGAGGGGACGGATGGGTTGTAAGGAATCTGCGGCCGGATAGTCTTGCTACCAGGTAAGGCGTTACTGAAGAAAAGCCACTTGTTCATCTGATGGAGACTTCTAGCCGCAGATTCCTTACCTTAGAATAGGTACCCAAGCAGTACCTCCCACAGGTGGGACTTGGAACAGATTTAGACAAGAAAGTCCTAGAGGACTGAACATGCAATGTGCGCATCACGACGGACCTGACTGTCCAGACAGTCGTGCTCCGTAAACATGTGCAAGGCCACCCACGTTGTCGTCTGACAGAAGTCTAGAGCAGGGACTCCGCAAGCTAACGCAGTAGTCCCTGCCCTGGTGGAATGAGCACGCTAATCCTCAGGGGGTTGCTTCCTGGCCAGTACATAGCAGATTTTAACGTAGAGCACAATAATCGTGAGATGGTCCATTTTTACATGGTCTTTGTTTTTTTTGCCCTCACAAATCCAATGAACAGTTTGCCCACCCGGAAGTCTTTGGCACCATCAATATAGAAATACAACACTCTGTATGGGTCCAGGCGGTGGACGTATTCTCCTCTTCTTTGCAATGGTGAGGCAGAGAAAATAAGATAGGCAAAGTGGTGGTCTGGCCTACGAGAAAGGAAGGCACAACTTTAGGTAAAAAAAGGAACATGTTCTAAGAACCAGTTTGTCTAGGAAAAAAGTAGTGTAAAGAGGGTGCACAGAGTCAGTGGTGTAACAAAAGTTTACAGGGGGGGGGGCCTGCAAAGTGCATGGAGGGGCTCCCCTCCAGGGTCAGTCACACAGCTCTCAGGCCAGGGTAATGTGCTGAAGGGGCCCCCCGGAGCTCGGGCCCCCCATCCGGCTGGGGCAGCAGGGGCCTATGTTACGCCACTGTACACCGTGCTAGGAGTTCACTAACCCTCTTGCCTAATACGCTGGCCACTAGAAAAACCTTTTACTAGTTAAAAGGAGTAGAGGGCAATTGTACAATTGCTCAAAAGGCCAGCACATCAGGAAAGTCCAAACTAGGTTCAAGTTCCATTGGGGCACAAGGGTTTTGGAGGGAACATATACTGTAATACTTTGAGAAAACTGGTGACAACCAGTGATTTAAAATGGGAGGGCTGGTCCGGCAACCACAACTAGGCCGATATGGGCAGAAGATAACCTTTTCTGTGCCCAAACAAATCCTTGTGGGTCAACGAAAGAACAAATGACAAAACCTCAGACAAAGGTGCAGAAAGAGGATCAACATTTTTGGTTGCGCACCAAGCCAAACATTTGTCTCAATGGCTAGTGTATACTGTCTTGGTTGAGGTTAGCCTGGCTGCCAGAATGACATCACAGACTTCTGTAAGAAAGTCACAAACTGTCAACTGAAGGCGCTCAATCTTGATGCATGAAGGCGTAGCCAACAAAGAGCTGCTCATTCACCCGGAACTGCTGTGTACGCTGCAGATAGAATGCGAGCGCACGTTTTGGGTCCAGGCGGTGGAGCCGCTCCTCTTCCCTTGAAGGATGTGGAGGCGGAAAAAAGGTGGGCAAAGTGATGGTCTGCCCGATGTGGAAGGGCGTGACAACCTTTGGCAAGAAAGAAGGACGTGTCCTCAGAACCACCCTGTCCGGATGAACAGAAAGGAAAGGAGGTTTGGAAGAAAGAGCCACTCACTCTCCTGGCAGAGGTGATAGCTACTAGGAAAGCAGTCTTGAGAGTAAGAAGGCGCAAAGGACAGGTATGAAAGGGCTCGAAGGGAGCGCACATCAGAAAAGTCAAGACAAGATTCAAGTCCCACTGAGGCATTATGAAGGGCACAGGTGGGAACGTATGCGTAATGCCCTTAAGAAAACGGTTAACAACCGGGGACTTAAAAAGAGAAGGCTGATCTGGAAAGCGTAGAAAGGCAGCGATGGCCGAAAGATAACCTTTAACAGTGCCCAGAGCAGAGCCCTGCTGGGCCAAAGAGAGAAGGAACAGAAGAACCTCAGAAAGAGGGGCAGAAAGGGGATCCACAGTCTTAGCTGTGCACCATGCCACAAATCTGTTCCACCGACAGGCGTACACCGTTTTAGTGGAGGGACGCCTGGCTGCCAGGATGACATCACAGACTTCGGGAGGAAGATCGAAAGGTGTCAACTGTCGCCGCTCAATCTCCAAGCATGGAGGTGGAGGCTGGACAGGTTCGGGTGCAAGACCGTCCCCTGCTGCTGCGACAGAAGATCCTACCGAAGAGGCAGACGGATCTGGAGATCGATGCTCATACTGAGTAGCTCGGGATACCAGTATCTTCGTGCCCAATCTGGAGCCACAAGAATAACTTGGGCCCGGTAGCGCCTGATCTTCTTCAGTACTCTGGGCAGAAGTATATAGGTGGAAAGGCGTACAACAGACTGCAGATCCACTCGAGACGAAAAGCGTCTCCGAGCGAGTGCCGCCTTGGAAATTCCAACGCGCAGAACTGATGACATTGCGCGTTCTCTTCAGTGGCGAACAGATCTAACCAATTTTCTCCCCATAGCAGAAAGAGATCTTGCGCCACGTCCAAGTTCAGACGCCACTCGTGATCCACC
Source organism: Triturus cristatus (assembly GCF_964204655.1). Taxonomy (NCBI): domain Eukaryota; kingdom Metazoa; phylum Chordata; class Amphibia; order Caudata; family Salamandridae; genus Triturus; species Triturus cristatus. The sequence continues at coordinate 1,155,810,752 of NC_140594.1, forward strand.
ATGCACCGGTGGCTGAGTTTGTCCGCCCTGGCGTTCAGAGAACCTGCCAGGTGTTGAACCACCAAGGTAATGCCTTGATGTCCCAGCCATGTCCAGATGCGCAGAGCCTCCTGACAAACGGATCCACGACCCCACCCCGCCCTGTTTGTTGCAATACCACATGGCAGTGGTGTTGTCCGTGAATTCCTGCACTACACTTCCCCGGACAGAGGGAAGGAATGCCTTCAGTGCAAGCCGGATCACCCGCAGCTCCAGAAGGTTGATATGGAGCCGGGACTCTGCTGGAGACCAGAGGCCTCTGATCTGCTCCTCTCCCATGTGGCCACCCCAACCCAGGAGGGACGCATCCGTCCCTACTGTGTGCTACGGTTGGGGGAGGGATCTGTCACTGACCCAATCGCGATCCGTGAGCCACCACTGCAACTGTCGTGCAGTGCCCTCCGAGATCTGGACGAGATTGGACAAGTTGCCCTGATGCTGTGCCCACTGTAACTTCAGGTCCCACTGCAGAGCCCGCATATGCCATCTGGCATGCGGCACCAGCAGGATGCAGGAGGCCATCAGGCCCGAAGCCGGAGGGTCATCCTGACTGAAATCCAGTGTGAGAAGGTGGCCTGATATATGATGTCCACTAGTTCTAGTGGGCACCTTGTATAAGTCCAAACAACCCCTTATGGTGATAAGTTAAAGACAACCTTTATTGAAAGCTATTCTAGTGGTAGCTATGGAGAGCAGCCTTCAGGCTAAGTCTTGAAGGAATGTAAAGCAGCTTGTTTTACCAGTCTATAATCTCTTGAATGACCAAATGAAAAGACAACCACACCAGGTATATATTCAAAATATATGTATTTAAGGTTAAACACACCCCTCTAGTCTCTTTATGAGATTGGAGTTCGAAGTACTAAAGTTACAAGTGATCAAGCATCAGTAAAAGCACAAATACACGTTTGGGGCCTAGGGGCGTACCAAACCATATACAAAAAAAAAATGGTATAAGAACCACGACTGGGATAGGCACTAGGCCTAGAGCCTCTAGAATCGCTGGGATCCCAAGGAACCACCGAAGGTAGTGACACAGGGGACCCACGGGAGCCGTATGCAGTGTGAAAACACAACCGCGGGTTCCTATTATCTTCTATGGGGAATGTCGCGGTTGGAATTTTAAAGATTAGAGACACTTCTAATCGAGTCAGGACCAAACCCTTTTGGACTTAGGTAGTTATAGGGCTAGCAAAAACCAAAGGAAATGATGGACGGAGTGTTGAACAATGCAAGCACTCACCCCCAGTCAACTGATCTGGGTTTAATCCATCACCGTTCTTTAGCCCACTCTGCCACCCCAGTTCAGACATGGCCATATGCAAATCAGTCTGACCCTGTGCCTCATGGGAACAGTCCAGCCCGAACTGCCAAGCCATGTCTTCCCTGGACCGGAAACAAGCTTCCTAGGACCGGTTTCTGGCATTTCAGCCGTCTTCAGCCAGGCTTGCAGTGGCAAAGTGAGCAAGGGACTCACGTCTGAGCATACCCTGAAAACTTATGGCGAACAAAGCAAAAACCAAAGGAAAAGATGGACGGAGTGTTGAACAATGCAAGCACTCACCCCCAGTCAACTGATCTGGGTTTAATCCATCACCGTTCTTTAGCCCACTCTGCAACCCCAGTTCAGTTATAGGGCTAGCACCCATGAGAGCACCGGAGTACTCGAGTTACCTCACCCAGGGAAGCCGGGTGCATAGGTGTCTTTTGGTGTCGGGTCGCGTCGTCGATTTCAATGGAAGCCTGCAAAGAACTGCTGCTGCCGTGAAGAGGAGAAGTGTCCGAAGAGCTCCAAGCCTGGATCTGGGATGTAAGGAACCTGAAAGCAGAGGGGACAGAGTTTGGGTCACTTGCCAGTGACCTAGGGCAGGATGGACCAATGCCCACAGATGTCGGGTGCTTCAGGTGAGTTGATGGGTGTCTTGACTCTTCAGCCACGAGGTCCAGGAGGCGTCGACGAAGTCCACGAGCCAGATTCGAGCTGTCCCATGAAGTCTGTCGAGTGCTGCGGTGTCGGCGACCAGAATGGACCCAACAAGCCTTGGCAACGGCAAGTCACAGGAATGCAGAGAAAGGACTGCGGTGCAGACCACCAAGGTCTGAGGGACTCACCCAGCGAGGGTAAGTCAGGGCACGTCTGGAGCAACCAGGAATGCCCAATTAAAAAAGGAGTTGCCTTCGTGGGGACCTGCTAGCCAACGGGCTAGTGATCGCGAAGGGGCCTCGAGCGGTCGCACTTGGAGCTGGCCCAAGGGTCACTTGTGGAGTGGAGGCCAACAATCTTCGGTGCAGGAGGTGCTCAAGGCTGGGGCTACTCGGAGCCCAAAGCACAACTTCGAGGATGACCAGGAAGATAGTGTTGCTGAAAAAGTTCACGGTGTCCAGGGGTCACGGTTCCACGTCACCCACGGGCCTCAGCTTTGCTGTGGACTCAGGGTAGCCTCGGGGAAGTCTGGAAATCCACCTCTGGAGATGCAGAGACTTCGGCGTCCGGCGGGAGCTTCAGAATTGCAGACCGGTCAGTTGCTTTTTTGGTGCCTGCCAAGCAGAGGAGACACTCCTTGACCCCAAGGGTGATTTCTTCCGTCTTCTAGTCGTGATAGAAAGTCCAGGGTAATCTAAAGTCCTAGGGACTGGATTCCTATACTTATACTAAGGTCAGGGGATCGACTAACTCTAAGGCCCCACCTATGGGTGGACCTGGGGTGGTTACACCCCTTCCCCTTTGTCCAGTTTCGCGCCAGAGCAGGGGCAGGAAGCCCCTGCAACCGGTTTGAACTGGACTATGCACAGGGACACCTTGTGTGCCCCAGGCAGTGTCTCAAAAGCATTCCAAAGCGTTTGACACCAAACAGGACATGTTTTGATGCAGCCATTCCAAAGTTAGCATTTACCGCAAGGTTAAAATACACTTAGGAGTATATGGTATGGCTGTATCACAGAACAGGCATAAGGAAGTATTTCCGAATGCTGCAGAGGGGCTCAGCTCATGCTTGGGCACCCTCTTACATAAAAACAAGCTCTCTGCCTTCAGGATTGTCAAGGCCTGCCATAGGAGTGGCTTATAGGTTTATATGTGTCTGTATAAGGTAGTGATATAGGTATCCTATACCACAGTAAGGGGTGCAAGCACACCCTTACCCAGGCTGCAGTAGCAGACCTGCGGTGTCATTTTGGAGTGCTTCTCAGGGGTGGCATAATACATGCGGCAGCCACTGGTAGGCCTCTGAGGTACCTATGCCCTAGGTACATAGTATACCATATACTAGGGGCTTATAAGGCACTCCAGAATCCAATTAGATATGTACCTAATGTACATGGAAACCATTTTAGAGAAGAAGCAGCTAGGCTGTGGTCCTGATTAGCAGGGCCACAGCCAGACTAAGGTCGAAAAACTGTGAAACACCAGCAAAAAGTGGGGGTACCCATGTGAAGCAGATCCTACTCTCCTACATCCAGGATAGAGGCTGAAAGAGCGGAACCATAGCCGGAATATACCGGACTCACTGTTCGGGAGGATAAACCCGAAACAGCGTCGAATCCAGAACCGCCAGGATGAAAGGGAGCTTCTGAGAGGGACTCAGGTGCGACTTCGGCACATTGATGGAGAACCCCAGCAGATGCAGGAGGTCGGCCGTAGTCTGGAGGTGGGAGACAACTGCCTGGGGCGAGCCCACCTTCAACAGCCAGTCATCGAGGTAAGGGAAGACAGACCCCTGACCTGCGCAGATGAGCTGCGACCACCGCCATCACTTTCGTGAACACCCGAGGGGCGCTGGTAAGGCAGAAGGGGAGCACTGCAAACTGAAAATGCTCCTCGCCTACCGTGAACCGCAGGTAACGCCGGTGGGCCAGCAGGACGGGAATGTGAAAATAAGCAAGTCCAACGCTACCATCCAGTCTCCAGGGTCTAGGGCAGACAGGACCTAAGCCAGAATCAGCATCTTGAACTTCTCCTTCCGGAGGAAGCGATTGACATCCCGGAGGTCCAAGATGGGGTGCAGGCCCCCCTTGTCCTTCATGGGGACCAGAAAATAGTGGGAATAGCAACCACTGCCTAATTCCTGATCGGGAATGTACTCGATGGCCCCCCCGTGGCCAGGAGGGCAGTGACTTCTTGACGGAGGAGAGCCAAATGATCCCCCGACAGGCGGTGGTACAGAGGTGGCATGGCTGGAGGGGAGGACAGAAAGGGGAGCGAGTAACCTTGGCAGATTATCTGCAGCACCCACTTGTCCGAAGTGATATCGCACCAGTGGTGGAGGTGGTGAAGGACCCTGCCTCCTACCAGCGTGGGGTGCCCACTGAAGCTCGGATTAGGAAGGCTTGGAGGTGGAAGCAGCAGGTGCGGAGGTGGACTGCCCCGCCCGCTGGTTACCAGACCCACCCCTGCGGAAGCAGCGGCCACGCTGAGGCAGGTTCTGCACAGCCTTTGCGGAGGAGCGCGTCTGGGCGCCTTTACCCTGGCCACGACAGGAACGAAACCCAGGCGTGGCAAGGCTCTTAGTGGAAAGACCCAAAGACTTAGCCGTGGTCCGCGAGTCCTTAAAGCGCTCCAGAGCACTGTCTGCCTTGTCGCCAAAGGGGCGAGAGCCATCAAAGGGCATGTCAATGAGCGAGCTCTGGACATCAACCAAGAACCCGGTAGACCACAACCAGGCATGACGCCGCAACGCCACAGTCGTGGAAGTCGTCCTGCCCAAGGAATCAGCCATGTCCAGACCACACCGGATGGCAAACTTCGCCGCATCCTTGCCCTCCGCAATCGCTTGGGAAAGGACAGCCTGGACCTCTTCAGAACACTGAGGCAGTACCTCTGCTACAGTATCCCACACAGTGTGGGATTAACGGCCCAACAAGCAGGCAGTATTAACCGACCGCAACCCGAAGCTGGTCGAGGAGAACCACCTCTTGCCATATTGGTCCAGCTTCTTAGAGTCCTTATCCGGTGGAGCCATGGGAAAGGCACTCTGCGACGTCGAGGCCTGAATGACCAGGCTCTCAGGCGTGGGGTCAAGAAGGCAGGGTCACCAGGTGCCGGGCGATGATGCCTAGTGACGTTCTTATCCACCGTGGCCCTCGAGGCCGGCCACAACCAAGTGCCCAAGAGGACTTCGGTAAGGGCCTCATTGAAAGGGAGCAGCGGTTCAGACGACGTAGACGCTGTCTGGAGCACCTCCGTAAGGAGGTTGGTCTTAAGGGCCACCGTAGGGAGGTCGAGATAGAGAGCCTCCACAGCTCGACACAGCACCATAGTGTAGGAAGCGCCCTCCTCCATAGTAGGCGGAGGGGAGGCAAACCCCGGATCAGAAGACACATCAAGTTCACCCGCATCTTGAAGGTCATCCACCCAATCCTGCTCGGAGTCACATTGCCGCACAAAGGGGTCCTCGGAGCCGTCCCAGTCCCCATCCGGCTCCGGGGTAGAAGGAGCCAGCCGCGGCGGCAGGACCGGAGCTGGAGAGGGGTCCAGGGGCGCTGGGAGCGGCGCCGGCCGGGGCCTACCGGAACCGCATCCCAATGAGGATCCCAGGTCGGAAGGAAATGGTCCAAGAACCGGGGCAGGATAAACGGTACCCAGTGTGGCGACTGTGGCGGAGCGAGGGGCAGCGCTGGGGCCGGAGCCGAGGGGCAGCGCTGGGGCCGGAGCCAAGGGCAGCGCCGGGGCCGGAGCCAGCGGTGCTGCACCTTGGGGCGTCGGGGCCGGAGCCGCTGGCACCGGATCCAGTGGCTCCGAGCCCGGTGCCAGAGGCGGTGCCGCCGGGTCAACAGGATCTGGACACGGGACCCGCAGGCGTGCCGACAGAAGCCCGAGGCCTAAACAGGCAGTCCCTGGCAGCAAGAAACTCTTACATCTGTTCGGGAGTCGCCGACGGACCGGGGAATAGCGGGTAGGCTGCGGGACTCCCAGGCTCCGTAGGAGCCGCAGGGGTGGAGCCCCTGTTCCCCTCGTCCGCCTCCAGGGAGCGACGGGGGGACGTCGGAGAGCGAACGCGCTTCTTTGACTTCTTCTTATGGCGTCGCTTACCGGAATCTGAAGGTGAAGACTTAAGAGTCCAAGGGGCAACGGCTCCGTTCCCGCGAGCGGTCCCGCAAACGGCCACTAGACCTGGAGCAGCGGTGAGAGGCGTGCTGGACCTCCAGCAACTTCCGGCGCCGCTCCCGGCATGGCAGTCCCGACAATCCCGAGAGTCATGGTCAGTCTCCAGGCAGTAGAGGCAGACATCAAGTGAGTTCGCCACAGACATAAAGCCTGGCATCCCTACGTGCACCACGAGACAAGAGGAGACAAAAGTCTCAAAATATTATATATATATATATATATATATATATATATATATATATACTGGAGTGTGCTTTGTGGTGCTGTGATTCTTACCGACGACGTACCTTTAACAACTGAAGGAGAAGAAATTTTTCTATATATATATATAGATCTACTGGCGGTCGCCAGTAGATAGTTATAGTTAGGACCAAGTTTCCATAGGAAATCTGAAAATTCTATTTTGAATAACTTTGGCGCCGGTTGACGAATCCTCGCGAAATATTCAAAACTAATGGGGCGCTCCGCTCAGCTCCTACCCTGAAAGTCTCGGGGTGATTCGTCAAGCGGGGGCTGAGAAAAAAGGGGGGGGTCCCAAAACGCGTTTCCCCATGCATTTTCCCATAGGACCTTTAGTCGAAGGTACAGCCCGAACGGCTGAACAGAATGACTTGAAATTTGGCAAAGAGGTAGTCCTCAGGTCAGGGATGTGCCTTTTGCATATATGGAGTCAATCTGTTCAGTAGTTCCTGAGAAAATTGCAGTTAAAAGTATATAAATATCTATAGGCGCGTAAAAAAACATTGAAATTCCCCCGTTATAGTTAGTTCAGATAACTATAACTCTCGCGACCGCCACTCTATCACAAGGATGATGTCATCAGTGATGTCATGAGTGATGCCACTGACCATGTCATGAGTGATGTAATATGTGACGTCATGAGCAGTGGATTGCGGGCGCGCGAGTTATAGTTATCTGAACTAACTATAACGGGGGAATTTCATTGGTTTTTCACGAGTGAAATATCCACCTAACTATAACATGTGTGAAACCTATGGTTTAAGTGAATATATCTATCTATCTATCTCTATATCTATATATATATATATATATATATATAGATATAATCTCTGAAGGCGCAGGATTGAGGACGGTTTTCTGTGGCGGGGGTTCATTAAGGACCTTATCTTTGGCAGTAATTGTGCACACAATAATTTTTAAAGGTGAAATAAATTGCACTACATCCCCCACAATGCCTATAGCAGCATTTTATTGGGCAGCTCCATCCAGGGGCGTGTCATTGTGGGCCAATGAATGGGGGAGCAGGCACGCCACTGCACTTCCTTTGGTAAAAAGCCTCAGAAGAAGCTACACAGCGAAACGCGTTAGGCATTATGAAAGACTGCTTTAACCAACCTGCTACTTCAAAGCTGCTCATACCCGTGACTGAGGCTGGTAACCTCCGTCGTCTCCTCGAGTGCTGCTCAAGAAGGACTACCACATATGTATGTATGTATGTATGTATATATATATATATATATATATATATATATATATATATATATATATTCACTTAAAAAACCATAGGTTTCACACATGTTATAGTTAGCTGTACATTTCACTCGTAAAAAAACAATGAAATTCCACGTTATAGTTAGATCAGGTAACTATAACTTGCGCGCCCACAATAAACTGCTGATGACGTCACATAGTACATCACTCATGACATGGTCAGTGACATCACTCATGACATCAATGATGACATCTGAAATTACACATTGTGGATTGCGGTCGCGCAAGTTATAGTTACCTGATCTAACTATAACGTGGAATTTCATTGGTTTTTTACGAGTGAAATGTACAGCTAACTATAACATGTGTGAAACCTATGGTTTTTTAAGTGAATTTGCAAGGTTTTGTAAATGATAATTCCTAACTATAACGTGTGTGAAACCTATGGTTTTTTCAGTGAATTTGTACTGTTTTTTAAATGCTAAGTTATGTATTTATTTTTTATTTTTTTTCTGGTTTTTCACTATGCGCACACCCTGCGCGCACGTTGCGCAGTCCATGCCGTGCGCGCCTCGCCTTTTTTTACGCAGTAACATTTGTTTTTTTCTCCCTTGTGGGTCCTTTAATTTATTTAATAAATGTGATTGTTACTTCTTTATTTTTATTTTTTTAGCCGTGCGCGTACGGTAAGCTTACCGTACGCGTACCAAGCGATTTTTTTTTAAAATTAATAAATTTATTTTTCGTACTTTTGGGTCCTTCTTGGACTCCCTGACAAACACTAGGGGGTCTGCAACTCTCTTCGTTGCCCCCGTTTCACGTTCCCCACCTTTGTTTCTGAGTGCGAGAGACAGAAAATGGCGGCCGACACTTCCTGATTTTGACCGATTCAAATGTTTACAGTCATGTAACCACCAATCAGAATTGAGCTCGCGCACGGCACCGTACGCGTACGGTAAGCTTACGGTAAGCGCACGGAGCGCGCTTACAGATATATATATTGATTTAAATGCTATTTTCTCAGGACCTACTGAACAGATTTACACCAGACCTACAAAAGGCACATCCTTGACCTGAGGACTACCTCTCTGCCAAATTTCAAGTAATTCTGTTCAGCCGTTCGGGCTGTAGCTGTGTCTAAAGGTCCTATTGAAAAATGCATGGGGAAAACGCGTTTTGGGACCCCCCTTTTTTCTCAGCACCAGCCTGACGAATCCCCCCGAGACTTTCAGGGTAGGAGCGGAGCATAGCGCCCCATTAGTTTTGAAAATTTCGCGAGGATTCGTCGACCGGCGCCAAAGTTATTCCAAATAGAATGTTGCGGATTTCCTATGGAAACACGGTCCTAACTATAACTATCTACTGGCGACCGCCAGTAGATAATATATATTCACTGAAAAAACCATAGGTTTCAGGGGTGTTATAGTTAGCTGGACTTTTCACTTGTACAAAACCATTGAAATTCCCCCGTTATAGTTAGTTCAGCTAACTATAACTCGCGCGCCCGCAATGCACTGCTGACGACGTCACATATTACATCACTCATGACATGGTCAGTGACATCACTCATGACATCACTCATGACATCTCAAATGACATCACTGATGACATCACTGATGACATCACTGATGACATCACTGATGATGATGCAAAATCATCCTGTATCCTCAACTTTTTCAGACGGATACTGGTGGTAACTGAGTCTGACTAACCAGTCCTAGAGCCAGTGCTATGTTAAAAGACACTTAGAATACAGTGAAAACACCTACATACACTAGGGAACATTATGCTTTGGGGTCCCCCTGTGATTAGCATGACCTCCTCTGTAAGCCCCTAGTATATAATAGGGCAGGGGGATTAAAACTACCTCTTAAAACAGGCCACAGGGCGTTTTTGCACACGTTAACTCAGGCCCCGTCCCCTCCCTTCACCACTGTGTAAACACACCCTGGGTCCGTTTTTAGTTGGGAGATTAAGTTCATTTGAATCCTGAGGGTCCCTAGGCTCCAACTAGCCCACTAGGTACCTCCAGTAAGTGCCACAGAGCTGCGTTGCAGAGAGGTGTAAAAAGTGGCACGGCCTGGACCACCTCTCTGCAATGCAGCTCAGTGGCGCTTACTGGAAGCACTTGGTGGACTAATTAGCCCCCAGGGGCCCTCAGTATTGAAGGGAAATTATATCCCCAATTTAAAACGTGCCATAGTGCGTGTTTGCACACGTCACCTCAGGCCCCGTCCCCTCCCTTCACCACTGTGTAAACGCGCCCTGTGGCTGTTCTAAGTTGAGAGATTAAGTCCCCTTGAATCCTAAGGGTCCCTGGGGTCAAACTAGACCACTAGGTACCTCCAGTAAGCGCCAAAGAGCTGCGTTGCAGAGAGGTGTAAAAAGGGGCTTGGCCTCAGAACACCTGTCTGCAGCGCAGCTCCCTGGCCCTCAGGGACCCTCAGTATTGAAGAGGAATTAATTCCCCAACTTACAATTCGCCAGGGGGTGCGTTTGCAGAGTGCTGCAAGGAGGGGGCGTGGCCTCCGGCACGATGCCAGTCTTTTATTTATTTTAATTTTTTTAAGAAGGGGGGCTGTGTGGTTCCCCTTCTTATTCTAATTTATTGGCCCTGATGACCCCATCCCCCAGGGCCTGTCTCCTAATTATATTTTTTTGACCCCAATCCCCAGGGCCAGCCACTGTTTTTTATTATTTTTAAAAAAATATATATTTATAGACACACCTAGGACATGCTGGACAAACCGTACGTACCTATCACCATGACGATTTGCGTGATATTAATTAAAAGGCGACTATGCATACAATGAATCCACGTGGAATGTATTTACACCACTAGTGATGCTCTGACATGTCTGATGCCCTACCATGCCTAATCCCGGTAGACACCCTTGTCGTTTATTTATACAAACATGGGTAGCTATTGACGGGCACATTTAATACACATGCACACCAAGCCATTCAAAGGGGATTCGACAAAAATTCGACCAAAACTATGCAAGAAACCCCCTTCACGGTTAATAAAACACACATCCACTGCCGGATGTGTAATACTTTTTATTTTACTCTCTGGAAAGGGGACGAACATCACTTGAGAGTCACAGCGCGCTCCTGGCTGAGCCCAATGCTGTGTTACACCCACCAGTGCCCGCCGAGTGCCTCACACCTCTGTGTTGTATTCCACCAGCTAGTGCATATGCTATGACACTCTCTAGCCCATGTGCACTGTAACACCACCCCGTGGATATGTCATGCCACACTTGTCTTCGCACGGGTTATATTACCCCATCTAACGTGCCTTCCTCGATGCCTATGTTATAACGCACAGCGCTATGCCATACATATTACAATCTGGGATCCATATCTTTGTCACAGTGCATATGCAACGTTACACTCCCCAGCACATATTTTATATTACAACTTTAGAGACTAGTTAGGTTACACAACACTGCCCTGTGCATATTACACTCCAAGGCGCATATCGCATAGCACGCACTAGTGCCTGTGCTATCTCGCGCTCTCCAATGAATCTGTCATTGCGCACAATGTATTGCATAATACATTTCACGCCGGTTTATCTTATATCACACTTTTTGGTGCATAGTTTATACCATACACTATATCTAGTTTTCATTTTCAATCGTGCTCTCAGGACTATGTTCTATATAACACTGCGTCCACCTACCCTTTTCACGGGCATTACATTTTGCGATGGGGAGTGGAGGGTCAGGGGATGTTTCTGCCAAGTGAGCCCGGAGTCACAGTCCCAAACATCCTCTTCTTCCTGAATAAAAGTGAGATTATGCTGCATACTTGTTCATATTTTAAGTAGTTCGCACAGACACACGTTTTAAAAACAATAAAGTTCCTAATACCCGCCTTCTCTGAACAGTTAGCTTGCTGCCCCATCCCCCTCCTCCCTATCCTCTGTTGTGTGAATCCATGGACTAGCCTCCTCCCTCCTGCCATGCATGGTCTGATGTGCTGCCACTGCCCTCAATTTAGTATGATGTACCAGTCCACTCCTCCTGCCCTCCATTGCCCAATTCTATGCCCCATCATTGACCTCCTGCTTAAACTCTGTGCTTAGCTTGCTGCCCCTATTCTCCTTCCCCCTGCCCTCCGATGTCTTTGTGCATGCCCCTGCTCCATCCTTTTTGCCCACCATGTCCCATGGACCTGCCACTCCTATCTACTCTGAGTGTTCTGTTGAGCTGCCACTCCCCTCCCACCTGCCTAGCATTGTCAGATGACTGTAACCTGTCCCTGCCACCTCCACCCTGCCTGTCCACATGCCATGCCCCTATCCTCTTCCTCCTGTCCTACATGGTTCATTGTACTGCCACACCCTTCTGCCCTCCCTGGTCTGTTGTGCTGCAACTGCTCCTCCTGCCTGCCCCGTGCGGTCAGTTGTGAGGCCCCTTCCCCTGAACTTTCTTGTCTGTGCACAGGTCCTGACCCTCCCTTCTATCCTCCATCGTCCTTTGAGCATGCCCCTGCACCCTCCTTCTTGCCCATCATAGCCATTGTGCTGCCACTAACCCTCCCACTTGCCATGCATGGTCTTCTGTGCTGCCATGGCCCCTCCCACCTTCCCTGTGTGGTCAGTTAGCTGCCCCTGACCCCCTCCCACCTTCCCTCCATGGTCTGTGTGTATGCCATCACAGTCTCAGTGTTGCTCTTCATGGTGTGTCTTGCTTCTAGTGCTCCATGGCTATCTTGCTGCTCCTGCCCTGCCCCCTTGCCCCCAGCCCTCTGTTTACATGTGCAGACCCCTACTCCCTCCCTCCTGGCTTGTCTGTTCCATTGTAATGCCCCTGATCCGTCCCTCCTGCCCTTTATGGTCTGTTATGCTGCAGCTTTCTCTCCTGTCTGTCCATTATGGTCAGCTAGCTACCATTGCCTCTTGCCCCTCAGTTCTCTGTTGTCCTGTCCCCTCCCTCTTGCTTTCTATGGATTGTTGTGCTGCACTCCCATCCCGCATCCCCTGTGTGGTGTATTGTGCTGCTGCAAACCCTGATGCCTGCCCTGCAGGGTCAGTTTGGTGCACCTCTCCATGTCCCTCCTGTCCTCTGTTATCCAAGTCCATGTCCCTACCCCATTTCCTTCCATGATTCAATGTACCATACTTACGAACATTTTGAACTTGGTAAGAGGGAGATTTTGGAAAAAAAACTGGGGTATTGATTTTCCCCTTTGAGTTACATTGAAAAAGAGGAGATTGTAGACAGGAGACAGATCAAATAAAGCCCATTTGAGCTTAAAAACATTGGACGTTTCCTGGCTGAATCGGGTCTGTTGGCACGTATGTTTGTACTACCATTGCCTCTTCCTTCTGCCCACAATGGTCTATTACATTGCCACAGCCTCTCTTGCAAGTCCTGTATTGTTGGTTTGTTGCCCCTGCCCCCCTTTCCACTGCCCTCCATAGTCTGTTGTGCCGCCACGGCCCTTCCTGCCTGCTCAGTGTGGTTAAATTGTTGCCTTTGCACTCTCCTACCTGCCTTCAATTTTCAGAGTCAGTGCCTCGCTGTTACGAAGCCAGGGACCCGCCGTACATTCAAGGCGGAGGTGCAGCTCCAACGGCTGGACTGCCGTTATACAAAGAGGTCCACAGGTGTCCAAAAACAGAGCGCACTCATCATCGGGTAACCAAAGTTAAATATGATGGCAGGTAAGTTTGGTGCATGCTGTCAGAAATCTCAATTAATGCCCAACGCGTTTCAAGCTGAAAAATAGCCCTTGGTCACGGGCAAGCGGCAGCAGAAATAAAGAGTGGCTTCGTAACAGCGAGGCACTGGGGAACATTGGGAGATGTTTATTTGCAGGGAAAGCTGGTGATGGAACTGTTGGCCTATTTTAGGCAAGATTGTAATTATTTAAAGTGGCATGAAATTACGAGTGTTGTGATTGGACTACCAGTCACATGGTGCAATTTTTTGAACTTTCAACTCACCTGTGGGGAATTAAATTGACGAACAAACCCGCACTCTTTATTTCTGCTGCCGCTTGCCCGTGACCAAGGGCTATTTCAGCTTGAAACGCGTTGGGCATTAATTGAGATTTCTGACAGCATGCACCAAACTTACCTGCCAATCTCTGAAAGGTGTAATCTGATGCACAAGAGTAGAAATAGCAGCTCTTGAAGCCAACAGAAAGCAGAGGTGAACAGGACATGCATGGGCTGCGATGAAATATTGCTCGAGTTAATGGCTAGATCAGACTCTAGATCCTCATGAACCCAGAAGCATAGTTAGTTGATAAAATATATGAATTTACTTTTATGGCTTAAGTATTGAATAAACAATGTAAGAATTAAGAATGATAAGAACTAAGGAATGTCACTCACACCCGAATGTGCGGATGTACAGGTGTGCAACCCGCCATCTACGTTCGACGTAAATAACGTCCTGGGATAATGTCTGGATGAGAGACCACCACTGACGAGCAGGCCATGGCACATTTCATAACGTGAACGCGGCGATGAGGTTTGTTTAGCAGCACGGTGCTGTTCATGTGAAGGTTCTCTCCGGCTCATGTGTTCCTACACAATATTGATCACAACTGTACTGCAAAGATTATACGAACGCTCTATATCAGAGAAAAGTGAATGAAAAGCGATTTAAAAAAAGAATGAGATCAAGCACTTCAGGTGGGAAATACCGTTAACGGTCACCGTTCAATCTCAACACATGAAGGTGAAGATTGTGGAGGTTCGGATAAATGACCCTGCCCTGCTGCTGCGACAGGCGAGCCTCTGAAAGAGGGAGCCTGGTTAGAGGGGAGATGCTCACGTGGAGAAAGTCCGGGTACCACACTTTCCTGGCCCAATCTGGGGCCTCTAGAATGAAATGATGCTCTTAATATTCTTCAGGACTGCATGCTTTTTGCAGGAATTCCATCAGCTAAAACTGGACACTGTGCGCTCTCGACAGTAGTGAAAAGATTTAGATCGTGTTCTTCCCACTGTTAGAAGATGCCCTACGCCACCTCAGGATGTAGACGGCATTTGTGATCTGCCAGACGCCATCGACTGAGCTCATCAACGCCGGCATTTAAGGCTCCTCCAAAGTAGTCCACGATCAGGAAAATACCCTGACCCTCAAGCCAACTCCAAAGGCGCTGCGGCTCCTGGCACAGGACCCGAGACCTCAGCCTGCCCTGCTTGTTGCAGTGCCACATGGCAGTAATGCTGTCCGTGGGACTCTGCACCAGCGCCCCCTTAATGGACAGCAGGAAAGCCTTCAAGTCCTAATGAATGGCTCAAGCCCCACAGGTTGCTTTTAAGCCAACCTTCCTCCGCCACCTCACACGGATGTATTTCCCAACCCAGCAGTAACACATCCATCACCACAGTTAGTTCTGGATGGGAAGGGAGAGGGTCCTGCCACCTGATCAACTGCGTCCGAGCAGCCACTACTGCAGATCGCCGATCATCCCTTACGAAATCGCAATAGAATCTGGCAGATTTCCACGGTGGTGGGCACACTGGGAGTTTAGATTCCATTTCAGAGCCCCTTGTGCCACCTGGAATATCTGACCAGAAAAATGTAGGAGGCCAAGAAGCATCAGGCTGCTCTCAACAAGATCTGGAACTGAGGCTGAAACATTCGGATCACAGCTGGAATGTCGTGGACTTGTTGCAGTGGAGGGAAGGCCTTAAATTGTTCAATGTCCAGGATGGCCCCAATGAATGGTAACTTAGGTGATGGAATCAGGTGCGAGTTTGGCACGTTGTTCAGGAATCCCAACAAAGTCCAGAGGTTAATTGTTGTCTAGAGGTGGCCTATAACTGGCTGTGGCAAGACTACCTTCAATAGCCAGTCGAAGTAGGGGGAAACGGTTATCACTACCTCCGAAGGTGTGCAGCGACAACCGCCAAGAACAACTGGAAGACGTAGGTGAGGCGGAAGGGTAGCACTACAAACTAAAAATGCTTTTGGAAAAAACATGTCCCATAGGTCCAATGACACAACCCTGTTTAAGTCCTAAGGTTAGACCCTGGGCCATTGTGAGCATTTGTGAGAATTTGTACTTCCTGAGGAAAGCATTCAGAGATCGACGGGCCACTAAATGCTGGAGGCCTTCATCCTTGTTCGGCACAAGGACGTATTGAGAGGACCAACTCTCACTTCTTTAGGAATCCGGGACCCTCTTAATGGCTACCGTTGAGAGAAATACTCACAACCACTGCAGCAGAATAGAGATGCTCCTATAAAACTTTACTCTGCGGGGGTTGGTAGTCAGAGGGCGTAGATGTGGCGGACCAGATAGAATAGGTGGGACATAACCATGCTGAACAATTTGAATGACCCATTTGTTAGATGTAATGGGTCACTATCTGGTGCCACAGTATAGGTATGTGAGGCTAAGGGCAAACGAGATTGGCTCAGAGTCAGATGTTGAAAGTGAAGGAGTCTGAGAGGACTGGTGTCCTGGCTGCCTGCGCAATGTCTGCTGGAACCCCAGACACAACCTCGAAAGCACCGAGTGCACTGCTTTTTTTTATTCCCTATTTGGAAGTGTCAAAGGGGCAATTTTGGATGAACACTGCTAGTAGCTGTCTGCACCACTAAACTCTCTAGAGCAGGTGAGTGGTGAGACAGCCAGGGTCTGCAGGTACCGGCCTAGGACGCAAGGCCACCCATCTATTCACTGGCAGATAAGAATATGGTTTGGACCAAGTCCCCATCCAAGTGTCTGTAAGAGCCTCACTAAAATTAAGTAATGGCTCAGAGGTACCTGGCCCTAGGTGTTAGATTTTGGTAAGGACATTAGGTTTGGCTTCAGTGGAGGGCAACTGTAAATCTAGCCCTTCAACTGCCCTCCAAAATACAAGTGCGAAAGATGAACTCTCCTCAGTGGGTGGCCCAAGTGGCAAATCCACTCCTGTATCCGAGGCGGTATCAAGCTCATTGGCTTCTTACAAATCTATGTAGAAATCTTCATCAATCTAATGAGAAGGAAGATCAACATTTACAGCAACACCACAATCATCTCCTTCTGTTGTGCCTCGGTCAGAATCAGAGCCAAAAAGCGAATGGAGGGGCCCTTGGCACAATTTCCTCGAAAGAGGTTCCAATACAGAATTCAGCTGCATGGCAAATGGCTGCGCTTTCGTTATTTCGTAGCATGACAACTGTCGATACCAGGCTCAAGTCGGTTCGGACATCAGAACCAGGACTACGTAGTCTCCTTTTGTCAGTGCCATAGACTTTGCCACCGGCGTCCAGGAGTTGTGGCCTGGCATGGGTGTAGGCGACAGAGTAGAAATAAGTATCAGAGTTGCCACTGGACCTGAAACAGGTACCACGTGGTCAGCAAGTTGTGCCTGGGGCAGTAACATGCACAGAAGCCCAACTAAAGACCCATAGGGATCCTTGGAGCGCTAGAGGGACCCAGCAAAGTGGCAAAGATATGCAGCATGGCCTCTCTGAAGGCTTTGACTTGCTGCAGAGTCGCTGATGCCTCAGAGTATTTAGGGCAAATTGAACAAGTTACTTACCTTCGGTAACAAAATATCTGTAAGAGACAGATTAGTTATGGATTCCTCACATTAGAATTACCCCCAGGCGTCAGACTGGATCTGGAGAACTTTTTCCTCAACAGTACCTCTGCACGTCGATAGGTGGCGTAAGTTGACTCCGCGTTGTGGTCGCCGGAATGATGTTGTGGTATCTACTTAGACGCCGCCCTCGCGCGCTGACGTCAGTTCTTTACACAACATTCCATGCCAGAAGCGCAGAGCCATGCAAGACACTGACCACTGGTGCACAAAAACTAGGACACTGAAAGGGAGTCCCTTACTCTAGAAGTCGGTTCGCAGAATGGGGAAGATGTGAGGGGCGGTGAGGAATCCATAACTAATCTAGGTCTCTTACAGATAGATCGTTGCCAAGGATAAGTAAATGGTTCATCTGAAAGAGACAATTAGTTATGGATTCCTCACCTTAGAATGGATACCCCAGCAATACCAACCCTGGTGGTGGGTCTCGAACCAAGTTCACACGAGAAAGTCCTGGAGAACCTAACGGCTGAATAAGCAGTCTCTCCAGACTTGGCTGTCCAGGCAGTAGTGTTTGGTAAAAGTTTACAGTGATGCCCACATAGCTGTCTGGCAGATATCATGAAGGGGGACTCCACGTCCCAAAGCAGTAGTAGCTGCTGTTGCCCTGGTGGAATGGGCACGCAACCCTACTGGAGGTTCCTTTTTCGCCAAGGAATAGCAGATTTTTATACAAAGAACGACCCGTCGAAAGATGATCCGTTTTTTGTACAGCCCAAATGTTTTTGGCGCCCACGTATCCAACAACCAGTTGGTCATCCACCCGGAACTGTCTTGTGCGATCGAGATAGAAGGAAAGCACACATTTTGGATCCAGACGAAGGAGCCACTCTTCCTCTTTAGAAGGATGCGGAGGCGGAAAGTAGGTGGGATAAGTGATGGTCTGTCCTATGTGGAAAAAGGTAACCACTTTGGGAAGGAAAGAAGGCCTGGTGTGAAGGACAACCTTGTCCGGATGATCAGCCAGGAAAGGAGGTTTAGAAGAAAGGGCTTGAAGTTCACTCACCCTGCGAGCAGAGGTGATGGCAACCAAGAAGGCAGTTTTCAAAGTTAAAATTCTGAGAGGACAATTATGTAGCGGCTCAAAGGGAGCGCACATAAGATAAGTCAGTACCAAGTTCAAGTCCCACTGAGGCATTACGAAAGGAATAGGAGGCAAGATATGAGAAATGCCCTTAAGGAATCTATTTACAACAGGGGACTTGAAAAGAGAAAATTGATCAGGAAGCATAGGGAAGGCTGAAATGGCTGAGAGAGTGCACTTAAGAGTGCCCAGAGCAGAGCCCTGCTGGGCCAAAGAAAGGAGGAACAAGACAACCTCAGAAAGAGGGGCGGAAAGGGGATCCACAGCCTCTGCTGAGCACCATGCCACAAATTTGTTTAATCTACAGGCGTATACCATTTTAGTGGAGGGAAGCCTGGACATTACAGACTTCGGGAGGAAGGTCGAAAGCCGTCAACTGCCGCCGCTTAAATCTCCACGCAAGGAGGTGGAGGCTGGACAGGTTCGGGTGGAGGAACGTCCCCTGCTGCTGCGACAGAAGATCTTCCCGAAGAGGCAGCCTGATCGGAGGATCGGGTAACAGCTCAGGATACCAGACTCTTTGTGCCCAATCCAGAGCCACAAGAATGACTTGGGCCTGCTTTTCGCGCTTGATTTTCTTCAACACTCAGGGTAGACGTAGTATAGGCGGAAAGGCGTATGGAAGACCAACTCCAATTGCGACGAAAAGAACTGCTGACATTGCGCGTGCTCTTCGGTGGCGCATAGATCTAACCAAGCCCCTCCCCACTGCTGAAGAGACTTTGTACCACCTCCGAGTGAAGACACCATTCGTGATCCATTATGCACCTGAGGCTGAGTTCGTCCGCTCTGGCATTCAGAGAACCTGCCAGGTGTTGAACCACCAGGGATATGCCCTGATGTTCCAGCCATGTCCAAAGGCAGACAGCCTCTTGACATAGGGTCCACGACCCCACCACGCCGTGTTTGTTGCAGTACCACATGGCGGTAGTGTTGTTCGTGAACACCTGCACTACTTTTCCCCGGACAGAGGGAAGGAATGCCTTTATTGCAAGACGAATCGCCCGAAGCTCCAGAAGGCTGATGTGGAGTCCGGACTCCGTCGGAGACCAAAGGCCTCTGATCTCCGCCTCTCCCTTGTGGCCGCCCCACCCCAAGAGATGCATCCGTCACCACTGTAAACTCTGGTTGGGGAAGGGAGAAGGATCTGCTGTTGACTCAATCCTGGTACCTGAGCCACCACTACAACTGTTGAGCAGTGCCCTCCGAAATCTGGACGAAATCGGACGGATTCCCCTGATGCTATGCCCACTGCAGATCCTGCATATGCCACCTGGCATGATCCAGCAGCAGGATACAGGAGGCCCAGCAGACTCAGATTCATTCTGACCAAAACCCGGGATAGAGGCTGAAAGATCGAAATCATAGCCCGAATATGCCGGAATCGCAGCTCGGGAGGATAAACCCGAAACTGCGTAGTGTCCAGAACCGCTCAAATGAAAAGGAGCTTCTGAGAGTGAGTCAGGTGAGACTCCAGCACGTAGATGGAGAACCCCAGCAAATGCAAGAGGTCGGCCGTAGTCTGGAGGTGGGAGACGACTGCCTGGGGTGAGCCCGCCTTCAATAACCAGTCGTCGAGATAGGAGAAGACTGGAACCCCTAATCTGCGCAGATGAGCTGCGACCACCGCCATCACTTTCGTGAACACCCGAGGGGCACTGGTGAGGCCGAAGGGGAGCACGGTAAACTGAAAATGCTTGTGGCCCACCGTGAACCGCAGGTAACGCCGGTGGGCCGGCAGGACGGGGATGTGGAAATAAGCGTCCTGCAAGTCCAACGCTACCATCCAGTCTTCAGGGTCTAGGGCAGCCAGAACCTGAGCTAAGGTGAGCATCTTGAACTTCTCCTTCCGGAGGAAGGCGTTGACACTCCTGAGGTCCAAGATAGGGCGTAGGCCCCCTTTGCCCTTCTTGGGAACCAGAAAGTAGTGGGAATGAACAACCTACTTCTGAACCAGGAACGCGCTCGATGGCCCCCTTGGCCAAGAGGGCCGTAACTTCCTCCTGCAGAAGATGTAAGTGATCCCCCGAAATTCGGTGGCACTGCGGTGGCATGGCTGGAGGGGTCGCCTCGAAGGGGAGGGAGTAGCCCCTTCAGACGATTTGCAGCACCCACCTGTCGGATGTGATGGTGCGCCAGTGGAGCAGGTGATGGCGAACTCTGATTCCCACTGGCGTGGAATGAGCCTTGTTAGAAATGGGAAGCCCTGGTTGGCGTTGGTAGGTACCAGCGACAAGCAGGGACCCTTCACTCAATTGCACCACAGAGGGACACCAGTCAGGTTTCTGGAAAAATACGTAGGCTTTATGAAAATATATCTTCTTATGCAGGCTTAATTACAAGACCATTAAATAACGTTTTGAAAATGTCCGCAATACTGTCTTTGGATCAGGAGTTCTCTTGATATTGTTTACAGTCAGGTTTTGTGCAGAGCGGATCCCCTGGGGGTCGAGGGGGAATACGGGTCGGTTTCACTGGGACGGACCCTCTGATCCGCGGTGCGCACTTTCAGGTGCGGAGTGCACAAAAGATGCGGTGGAGGAGTCGGGCTACGGCAAAGTCCCGGGACGGGGGATTCCTTCTTTGTTGAGGCTGCTTCTTCTGGGGCGGCAAGGCGGCACTTCGTGGCCTGTACGTGAAGTACAGGGCGACTTCTTGGGTGTGGCGCGGCCCTGGGGGATGAGACACAGTGCGAGGATACGCTTGTAGTCGTACGCACCGGGTCGTCTCTCGGACTTGCAATGCGAGGTCGTGGCGGCTGTCGGCAGTGGCGGTGCGGCTCAGTTGTGAAGAGGAGAGCGAGTCAGGTGCGGGGTGGCCCCAGCGGGACACGGTGCGAGCTACGGCTTACTCAGCGGAGGCACGCAGTGTCGGGTGGCACCAGCACGGACTCGAGGCACTTCAGGGCAATGAAGAGATTTGCGAGGCACACTCAGCGACGGCGTCAGCGGGGCACGAGCACAGGCAGTCCAGCAGCTCAGTGTTGAAGGGGGAAAGAGCCCAATGGTCCTGGGGCTCAGTTCAGGGGGCAAGCTCGGTTCCAAGCCCTTGAAGATTTGTTCACAAAAGCACAAGTTGAAATTAAAGTCTTACTCAGTCTTTTCCTCTCCTTATGCAGCAAGGCACCCACCACAGGCCAGTCTCCCAGGTCAGAGACAGTAGTCCTCCATGCAGCTTTCCCAGGTCCTTCTCGTCGGGCAGAGGTTCTTCTTGGCGCAAACAGGATCTGATTTCTTAGGAGCATGGCTCCAACCTTTATACTACATTTCTTTTGTTCTCCAAGGCCAGGGGGGCCTTTGCCTAGTTCAGTCCGGTTTCTGAGCACTTTGTTTTTGCGATGCAGGCTGATTCTTTCAGGGTGCAGGGCAGAGCCATCAGACGCTCCACAGGGGGTGGAGCCAGCATTGTGGTGGCAGAGCACACTCCTATTCAGAGTCCAGGTGTACTCCTCCCACCCATCTATCTGCCAATCTTCCTATTCACCACCAGGCTACCTAGCCCTACCCATCTGGGTTTCCCCAGCCCTGTCACTCACACAAGCCAGACAGCAGATACACATCACGCCGAGGCGGGCTGAAATGGTTAGGCAAGCAAAGGCCAACTTTCTAAAAGTGGCATATGCAAACACAGAATATTAAACATAAACCTTACTAAAAGATGTGCCTTATTATTCTGAGTTCAGGCATACTAAACTCGATTTTCTACCATGTTCCCTGGGTCTGTTAGGATCATAGGATGTAACAATCTTAACAGCCCATTCTGGCCTATGAGAACAGGTAGCCTTACAATAGTGAAAAACGAAAATGGCTGTAATTCACTATTAGGACATGCCACACACATCAGGGCTTGTCGTACCTTATGCTTACAATGCAAACTGCCCTTGGGCCTACCATAGGGGTGACTAATATGAAGTTAAGGGAAGGTTTAGGGACTGGCAAGTGTGTGCACTTGCGCAGTCAGCATGACAGTACCAAACTGCACGTAGGTTCTGCAATGGCAGACCTAAGACATATTTTACCAGGCCGCTTCTGTGGGTGGCACAACCAGTGCTGCAAGCCCACCAGCGGCATTTGTATTAACACGCCCTGGCACTCCTGGTGCACTTTACTGGGGTCTGATAGTAAACCAAATAAGCCAATCATGGAATCCAACCAACATATACATTTTACATAGGGAGCACTTGCACCGTGGCACTGGTTGGCAGTGGCACAGTGCTCTGAGCGGCCAACACCATAAAAACACATGAGGCACAGCGACAAAAAGTGGAAGGGAGACTCACGCCAAGGTGCCAGGTCTAACAGGCCTGAAAGCTCGGACTAGGAGGGCTTTGAGGCGGATGTTGCTGGGGTAGATGTGGACGGACCGGCACGTTTTCCCCCTGTACCGCCTCGGCGGAATCCACATCCGCGACCGTGTGGAGGTTCGTTCTGCGGCCTGTGGCTAGTCGGACGTGAGGGGGCGCTCTTTCCTTGGCCACGAAAGGGACAAAAAGCGGAGGTTTGCAGGCGCGGGGCCGAAAGGCCCAAGGACTTGGCCGTAGCCCTGGAGTCCTTAAAGCGCTCCAGCTCACTATCCGCTTTGTCGCCAAAAAGGCGACTGCCATCGAAGGGCATGTCCATGAGGGTGCTCTGGACATCCCCGGAAAAACTCATGGACCGCAGCCAGAAGTGGCGACGAAGCGCCACCATGGTCGACATTGCCCTGCCCAGCGAGTCCATTGTGTCCAGTCCACATCGGATGGCATGCCGTGCCGCATCCCGCCCCTCGGCAAGAGCCTGGGCGAGTTGTGTCCGGGCCTCCTCCAGACACTGGGGCAGCACGTCCTCCACCGTATCCCACAGGGAGTGGGAGTAACGGTCCAAAAGACACGCGGTGTTGATAGACCGCAACCCCAAACTAAGAGAGGAGAACAGCTTCTTCCCAAACTGTTCTAGCCTTTTGGATTCCCGATCCGGGGGAGTGGACGGTAAGGAGGTCTGGGAGGTAGAGGCCTGGATAACCAGGCTCTCGGGTGTGGGGTGTTGGGACAGAAAACTGGGGTCGCCCGGTGCAGGGCAGTGGCGCCGGGCCACGTTCCGGTCCACAGGAGAAACTGTGGATGGCTTGAACCAGGTGCCCTTCAGAACGTCAATGACTGCTTCATTGAACTGCAGCAGAGGCTCCAAGGAGCTTGCTGACGGTTGAAGCACTTCGGTGAGGAGGTTCGTCCTCATGGCCACAGCAGGCAGTTCTAGCCCAAGGGCTTTGGCCGCCTTGCGCAGCACCATAGAAAATGCAGCACCCTCCTCTGAATCCATGGTCGGAGGAGAGATGAAGCCAGTGTCAGGGGAGGTGTCAAGACCAATGGCATCCCCCCAGCTCGTCTGCCCGGTCCTGAAATGACTGGCCCTGCCGGGCCAGAGGGTCCTCAGACCCCTCCCAGTCGTCACCGTCATCTGATTCCTGGTATACAGGTGGAATGATCGGAGACGGGCGGAAGATGAAATTGCCACCCATCGGCGTCTGGTGCAGCGCCGGACGGCGCCGCTCCGACGCCGGGCCCGGACCAGGACTACACTGGGGAACGGCGGCGTCCGGGGACGGCGCCAGGGGTGGCATCGGAAGAGTCGGCGCCGGCGGAGGGGTCGTGAGGTCAACCGGCGCCGACTGGGACCCAGGCCTGGATCCCCCGGGGACCTGCGGCTTCAGGACAGAGTCGACGACGGCGCCGGGGCCGGAGCCGCTGGCTCGCTAGGCCTCCCAGTCAAGCCTGTGGGGCCCGAAGGCGCGTCGACGGCAGAGCAAGGTTCCTCATGGCCATGAGGAAAGCACTGACCTCCGCCGGAGTCGCGTCAGTCCCAGGGACCGGAGGGTATGGGGACGGACGAGACCCCTGCAGCTCCGTCGGAGCCGCGCGGGTGGTGCCACCCGAACCCTCAGCCGAGTCGCGCGACCGGCGAGGGGAGTCAGAAGAGCGATGTCGCTTCTTTGACATCTTGCTGTGCTTCGACTTACCGGATTTCGAAGACTTGGACCCCGACGAGCGGTGGTGGCTGCGGCTCCGCGACCGGTCCCTCGACCTCCGCGACCGGGACCTTGAGCGGCACGGAGTCGACTGCCGGTACTCGAGTAGCTTGCGGGAACGCTCCCGCCTAGCTTTCGAAGTCAAGGCCTGGCAGTCGAGGCACGACTCGTCGTCGTGGTCGGTTCAAAGGCAATAGAGGCACCGGCGGTGGTGGTGGTCCGTGACCGACATCAGTCGGTGACAGGAGTCACAAGCCTTAAAGCCAGGCATCCCTACTGGCACCAGAGTCGATGTCGACAAGAATAGAACCAAAAGAGTTAAAAAAAATAAAAATAAAAAGTTTCGTCAAAAAGTGACAAAGGGTATGCTCTTCCCGGATCGGCACTTACTGGCGCGGAAAAAAGAAGAACTGACGTTAGCACGCGAGGGCGGCGTCTAAGTACTCCGATGACGTCATCCCGGCGATCAAGACGCCGACGACGGATGCGGAGCCGCAAACGACGCGCAAGGATATTGCTGACAAAAAATCTTTCCGGATCCAGCCTGACGCCTGGGGATATTCTAAGGTGAGGAATCTAACTAACGTGTTTCTTTCAGATAGAGGCAATACCACCTCCAAAACCAGTCATCGAGAGTGGGGAAGTGTTAGACCTGTCAGCCCTTTGGGTGGTCCCTCCTCATCATTATTTATTTTGTCCCACTTTTGCCTCAAACCCTGTTATAATTTTTCCTTTTTGGGAACCACCAGACTTTTTAGTGTTGATGCAGGGTCAGGGAGCCATTTTCCCTACCCCTGGAACTTCTGTCTGAGGGCCTGAAACACAAAATGGTGGCCACCCATTGTCACCTGTGACATCACCAGAACCTCCTGGAACATTCTAGAACCCTGTGACAGTGGGAGGCAGTTTAGAATGTTGGGAGGCCATCTCAGAGTGGCGGTTGGCAACTGACTGGAGAAGAGAGAAGACAGAGTTAGAAGGAGGTCGGAGTAAGGCAGCAGAGGTGGAAACCAGTGCTTGGAGTGGGGTCCAGAAACCCACCCTTGATGCTAGTCTCTACTGACCAAGCCCAGCCTAGAGCCCTGTGTGGGATCAAGACTAGAAGAACCATCTTAAAGAACTGAATATCTGGAACAGGCCTTAAAGAAGAAGAACAGCAAGCTCCTGACCTGTTCAGCAGTGTCCTCCTGGAGTCCTGACGTCGAGAAGCCTGGAGACCTGGGGCCGGAGGTAGAGAAGCGGCGCTGACAGAAAGCAGACGTCGTACCCGGAGCCACCAGAGGTCGAGTGAGGGCGCCGACGGAGGTCGTGGAGAGGCACCGGAGGTCGAGTAAGGAGTCACCCGAGGTCGAGTGAGGGCGCCGACGGAGGTCGTGGAGAGGCGCCGGAGGTCGAGTCGGGAATCACCTGAGGTCGAGTGAGGGCGCCGACGGAGGTCGTGGAGAGGTGCCGGAGGTCGAGTCGGGAGTCACCTGAGGTCGAGGTGAGGCGTCGACGGGGGAGTGAAGTCCGCCCACCGGAGTCGCCGGAAACGGAGGTGAAGCGCGCCGGAGGTCGGGAGTGGGGATCGCACTCCGGAGACACCCAGAAGCGGGGAGACCGAGTCCCTGCGACGCCGGAAGGCGACATCGAGACAAGACGGCATCGAGCCGAGGCCGCCCAGCGATATCGAGTCGAGACCGCCCAGCGACATCGAGCCGAGGCCGCCCAGCGACATCGAGCCGAGGCCGCCCAGCGACATCGAGCCGAGGCCGCCCAGCGACATCGAGCCGAGGCCGCCCAGCGACATCGAGCCGAGACCGCCCAACGACATCGAGCCGAGACCGCCCAACGACATCGAGCCGAGACCGCCCAACGACATCGAGTCGAGACCGCCCAGCGACATCAAGTCGAGGCCGCCCAACGACATCGATCCGGAGCCGCCTCACGGCGTCGACACGGTGCCGAGCGGAGCCGATCATCTTGAAAAGGACAGTAAGTGGTAGAGGGGGCGTCTGAGGCCCCGTGGAGCCCTAAAAGACCATTCTAGGGGCTAAAAGGGTGTTAGAACCAGCCTGGGAGTGCCAGGGGTGAACTGAGACTGGTACAGTGACCTCCATAAAGGGTTTTGTGCTTTGGAGGGCCAGATCTTTAGGTTACTCTTGTTCTGCCTCAGCTTAGGTCCCAGCCTTGATCAATCTAGGTGGGACACCCCCATGCCATCCAAGTGTCCTTAAGTTGTGTATGGGCAAAGTAAGAACAAGTGACCTCATGAAAATGATTTGAACTGTAACTGTCATTGATTGTTTTACCTTATTTATTGAAGGTGCTTTATTTATTGTCATCCACTAATTTATTCCTGCACTATATTTATTGTCTGACTGTATTTATTTGCCATCTGTATTTATTGCACATCTATTTATTCTTTGCTTAATGAGGACCTGAACCTATTTATTGAAATTCCAATGTAGTATTATTTATTTGACCTGCTCTTTTGAAGGAAAATCCTAGTGTATTGTATTTATGTTATGAAACCTGCAACTAAGAGAAAATAAGATAAAGACATATATATTTTCAACTTGACTTGCATTATTTTTACGGTGTAGTGTCGTTTTTGGAACGGATGAACGCATGGTTATTGTGAGGGTGTGACGTACGCTTAACACGGTGCCTGACCCCAACCGCTCGAGCCAAGCTACCATTGTGCTGGGAACCTGGTGACTGCTAACCCGGTTGCCCGGTTTCCAACATAAAATTGGTGTTCAGCGGTGGGATAGAGCTGTGCTTGCGTCTACTCGACAATAACTTTGGGTAGTCCATAGGCCTACACCGGGAGTTTTCTCCAAGCGGACTTCCTAATTTTGAGTTTTGTTTTTTCCAAATTTACTTCTGGTGGTGGGAGGAGGTATTACAAAAGGTACCCCCCCTGCATAGCTTCTGTAAGCAACTGTCTTCTATCCTGAGTGGGCAAAATGGAGTTTTTGTTGGAGGATGTGGAAACTTATACTGTGGCCCAACTCAGAGAGTTTTGTCAGCGAGAGGGGGTGTTTTGTCCCCAAGGTGCAAAGAAGGGTGAACTCCAGACCAGCTTGAGGGCTTGGGGGGAGGCACGGCGAGAAAGTAAGGTTGAGAAGGAGGACAGGGATGGAGAGCCTGACAGCGAGGGGGCTGGTTTGTACCAACCTGAGGTGGGGAACCTAGTAGCGGGGCCCGGAACACTTTCAAGGAAGGGCAGCAGTGTCTCTAGCAACGGCTTATTAGAAGCAGAATTCACTGACCGGAGGGAGAAAAGACAGCTCACATGGTAATTGGCGAAGCTGGAGAAAGAAAAGGAGGAACGGAGGATGGCTCACGAGTTGAGGCTCAGGGAGATAGATCTCCAGATCCTACGGGTCGGGGCACACCCTGTTCCTAGTGGTGGCAGCGAAGAAAGAGAAATCACCAGGGAATCCAAACCCTATTTGCCAAAAGACATAGTAGCTAGCTATAGTGCGGGTGATGATATCGCCAGGTGGCTAGCAGCCTATGAGGTCTCTTTAAGAGTCCATGGGGTTCCAGAGAAATATTGGGGAGGGGGATTGTATAGATACATGCCTCCAGCTGGTAGGGATACATTATTGGCCCTGGAGCAGGATGAGCAGACCCACTACCCCACCATGAAAGTGGCGCTCGTGAGGAAGTTTGGACTAACACCCGAGAAGTACCGACAGAAGTTCCGGGGAAGCCACAAACTGGGCACACAGAATTGGGTGGATTTCCTGGACTATGCAAAGAAGGCATTAGAGGGTTGGATACAAGGCAGTGAGGTGAGGGACTACGAGGGGTTGTTTGATTTGATGTTGAAGGAACACCTGCTCGAAAAATGTTTCCCTGAACTGCGTCAACATCTGGTGGATAGCAAGCTGACCAATCCCCGGAAGCTTGCTGAGGAGGCGGACATTTGGGCTAGTACCCGGGTGTCCACAAGGGGGACTGGAGGGGACTCTCAAAAGACCGGACAGGGCGCCCCCCAGAAGAAAGAGGGAGGGGAAAAGAAAACGGAGTTCTCTAAAGGCCCCCAAAATAGTTTCCAAGGGAAGGGAACGGGATTCACCCCTAGGGCTAACCCACCCAGAAACCCTAATCCTGGCCAGAGTCAGCAGCCAAGGGTTGTCCATTGCTTCGAGTGCGGTGGTGTCGGACACTATAAGGGAGATGTGAAGTGCCCGAAAAGACCACCCCCTCCCATTGGAGGAAAGGCCCCCGGAGTAGCTAGTGTAGTGCTCGGGGAGGAGATGCCTTTAGATAAGGGAAGGGAGTGGGCGGGTGTCACTTTAGTGTCCCTGGGAGAACGGGAGATGGTTCCTAAGATCCAGGTGCCCGCAAATACCGCAAAGTATGGGCAGTGGGTCACCATCAACGGCCAAAGAGGGGAGGCTCTGAGAGACACAGGAGCCAGTATGACTATGGTACGTAGCCAACTGGTGTCTCCAGAGCAGGTGATTCCCGATGCACTCCACCCTGCCGCGATGGCTGACGGCAGTATGGGCCACTATCCGGTGGCCGAGGTTCTATTTGAATGGGAAGGGGTTGCAGGGTCGCTTCGAGTTGCCGTAAGCCCTGCCGTGCCAGTCGATTGTCTGCTAGGGAATGATATGGAGCATAATGCTTGGAAGGAGGTGGAATACCGGACTCATGCTGAGATGCTGGGTACACCTGACTGGGCCTGTGTCAGCACAGGGTCTGCGACTACCCGGAGGGGGAGTTCGTTTAGGCGGGAGCCTGGAACAAAGGCACCGCTGGCTGCCAATCAAGGGAAGAACCGAAGGCAGGAGGAGCCTGCCTCGGCATCCGCGCCCCGTGTGACGGATAGGCCACCGGAGGTGGTGGACCAGGAGTCCGCGGGGGGGGGGATGTTACCGAACTGGAGAACCTACCCATCCCGGCCGAGTGGCACGTGGGGGGAGGGCCGACCAGGGAGGAATTCTGCAAGGGCCAGAGGGAGTGTCCTACCCTTGAGGGACTGAGGCGACAGGCCGAAGCCCAGGCAGCAGGGAACGTTGAGGGGAACTACAATGTTTACTGGGAGGATGGCCTCCTCTACAGTGAACCCAAGGCACCCATGCATGGATCGTCACAGGCCTTGGTTGTCCCTCAACGTTACCGAGCCTTCCTTCTGGAATTGGCTCATGAGATCCCCTTGGCAGGACACCTGGGGCAAGACAAGACCTTTGCCCGGCTTGTCCCACACTTTTATTGGCCTCAAATGAAAGTGTCGTCCGACACCTACTGCCGGACGTGTGTGTCTTGTCTAGCCAGTGGGAAAACAGGGGTGAAGCTGAAAGCTCCCCTGGAACCACTTCCTGCCGTTAGCACCCCCTTTGAAAGGGTGGGCATCGACATTGTGGGTCCGTTAGATCCGCCTACTACAGCTGGTCACAGGTTTATCCTGGTTCTGGTGGATCATGCCACACGGTACCCAGAGGCCATACCTCTGAGGACCATTACTGCACCTGTTGTGGCTGGGGCCCTGATGGGAATCTTTACCCGAGTGGGTTTTCCCAAGGAAGTTGTGTCTGACAGGGGGACCAACTTCATGTCAGCATACATGCGGGCCATGTGGAAGGAGTGTGGAGTGACCTACCGGTTCACCACTCCTTACCACCCCCAGACCAATGGTCTGGTGGAGAGGTTCAATAAAACCTTGAAAGGCATGATCAGAAGTCTGCCTGAAAGCCTGCGGAGGAAATGGGACGTCCTCCTACCCTGTCTATTGTTTTCTTACAGGGAAGTGCCACAGAAGGGAGTGGGCTTCAGCCCCTTCGAGCTTTTGTATGGGCACCCTGTGCGTGGACCTCTCGGCCTGGTGAGAGACGGATGGGAAAGAACTCCCAGAAAGCTTCCCCAGGACGTGGTGAGCTACATGCTGGCCTTCCGGAGCCAAATGGCTAAGTTGTGGAAGCAAGCTTCTGACAACTTGGAAGCCAGCCAAGCAGTGATGAAGGCGTGGTATGACCACAATGCTCACCCGGTGGAGTTGGAGCCTGGCCAGAAGGTGTGGGTGATCGAACCAGGAGAGCTTAGCGCCCTCCAGGATTGCTGGTCAGGACCCTTTGAGGTGTTGGAGAAGAAGGTTAAGGCTACCTACTTGGTGGACCTGAAGACCCCTCGTCAGCCCCTACGGGTGCTGCATGCCAACCGCCTCAAACCCCACCATGAGAGGCCCGAAGTCATATTGCTAATGGTGACTGACGGAGCAGAGGACATGGAAAGCGAGCCTCTCCCCGACTTATTTGCATCTCAAGAGAAGGATGGTGTTAGAAAAGGTAGACGGACCGGGAGGGTCGGCCGGGGTCAGGAGGAGAGGTCTCCGGGGAGAACCGTCTCCAGCGATCGTACAGACAAGTAACTTCCCCCCCACAGACAGATACCACACACAGATAAGGTTCAGTGTTCTTTATAAGCACTTCTTAAGGTACGGTTGAATGGTACAAGGAGGTCTGGACTCAGGGGTCCCCTCGATTCGAGTCTCGCAAGGTAGGAAAGGGGGTAGCGGGACAGTCTGTTTACCAGTCAGGTAGTTCGGATGAAATGATGAGCTCACAATCCTCGAGCTTGGTGGTTAGGTGGTACGGGCCGCGGCAGCGCCAGCAGGTCCCAGGAAGACGGTCGATGTACGGTCCGCGGCAGCGCCAGCAGGTCCCGGTGAAGATGGTTGTTACAACGGGCCGCGGCAGCGCCAGCAGGTCCCAGGAAGATGGTCGATGTACGGTCCGCGGCAGCGCCAGCAGGTCCCGGTGAAGATGGTTGTTACAACGGGCCGCGGCAGCGCCAGCAGGTCCCAGGAAGATGGACGATGTACGGTCCGCGGCAGCGCCAGCAGGTCCCGGTGAAGATGGTCGTTACAACGGGCCGCGGCAGCGCCAGCAGGTCCCAGGAAGATGGTCGTTACAACGGGCCGCGGCAGCGCCAGCAGGTCCCAGGAAGATGGAGATTGCAGAAGGCCGCGGCAGCGCCAGCAGGCAGAACGATGGGTCACAAGAGCGGGCTACGGCAGCGCCAGTAGGCCGTCAAGGCTGAGTTCACTCGGTGTCTCTCGACTCCAGGATACAACTGCCTTCCTGCTCCGGAGCTGCCCCAGTTATAGGGCTGGTGCCCTTTGATGTCCGGACCCTCGCACTTGGAGGTCGGAGGGTCCGGGAAGAAGGTGTCCAGACACCCAGCAGGGGGTGGAGCCAGTGCCTGGGGGAGCTGGAGGCGATCGGCACCTGGCGGGGGAAGAGCTCTTGACACTTCGTTCTCCCATTGACCTGCCAAGTGGTCCGCTCACCTCCTGGGTGGATGGTGGTGCCGGAATGTCGGGGCCGGCCAGGCCCGGGGTTGGGGTCGGGGTGAGGCCACGCGGCCGCGTGGTGCAGGGCCCAAGATGGAGGCTTGACCCGGCCGGGGAAGCCGGTGGGCTGGACCCCGTGATGAGTAGTGGTCCGAGGGCAGAAGATCCGTTGGGAGACGGGGTACAGGTGCTTGTCGCGGGGGTATGCCTGGTGGGCCGGAGCTCGGGCCCTGTCGTGCGGGGAGGGAGCAAGCCCTCTGTGTGGCCTGTCCAACAGATGGGTTGGTGGAGGGAGTGATTCTCTCCCCGTCCCTAACTCCTGAACAGCGGGAGGACTGCCGCCAGGTCCTGGGGCAGTACTCTTCGTTGTTCTCCTTTGTTCCGGGTAGGACTCACCTGTGCGCCCATGATGTGGACACAGGAGACAGCCCACCTGTGAAGTCAAAGATCTACCGGATGACAGACAAGGTGAAGGCCAGCATTCACAGTGAAGTCACTAAGATGCTGGAGCTAGGAGTGATTGAACCTTCCAGCAGCCCCTGGTCCAGTCCGGTGGTATTAGTACCAAAAGCTGTACCACCGGGTGCCCAACCGGAACTGAGGTTCTGTGTGGACTACCGGGGACTGAACTCAGTAACCAAGACTGATGCTAATCCGATTCCAAGGGCGGATGAATTGATTGACCGGCTGGGAGCTGCCCAATATCTGAGTACCTTTGACCTTACTTCCGGGTACTGGCAGATCTCTCTGACTGATGGAGCTAAGGAAAGGTCAGCCTTCTCCACGCCCAAGGGCCACTACCAGTTCTGCGTGATGCCCTTTGGGCTCAAGAACGCCCCTGCCACGTTTCAGCGTCTGGTGAACCAGATCCTCACTGGAATGGAGAGTTTCTCTGCTGCTTATCTGGACGACATTGCCGTCTTCAGTAACAGCTGGGAGGATCACTTGCGGCACCTGCAAACTGTTCTCCAGGCCCTGAAGCAAGCTGGTTTAACGATCAAGGCCAGTAAATGCCAGATCGGGCAGGGGTCGGTAGTGTACCTTGGACACTTGGTGGGTAGGGGAGCGGTGCAACCCCTCCAGGCGAAAATCGAGGCTATCATGGCCTGGGAACCCCCCAAGACTCAGACTGAGGTCCGAGCTTTTCTGGGCCTCACCGGATATTACCGCCGCTTCGTGAAGGGGTATGGTACCATTGTGGCCCCTCTCACGGAGCTTACGTCCAAGAAACAACCTCGACGGGTAGTCTGGACGGAGGCTTGTCAGCAGGCCTTTGTGAAACTGAAGCAAGCCATGTGCGAGGCCCCGGTCTTAAGGGCCCCAGATTTTTCCAAGGAGTTCATTGTCCAGACAGATGCATCGGAACATGGCATTGGGGCAGTGTTATCGCAACTCAATGAAGAGGGTCTGGATCAACCCGTGGTCTTCCTATCCCGGAGACTACTTCCCAGGGAACAGAAGTGGAGTGCAATAGAGCGTGAAGCCTTTGCCGTGGTATGGGCTCTGAAGAAGTTGCGGCCATACCTGTTTGGCTCGCACTTCCTAGTTCAGACCGACCACAGATCCCTTTGTTGGCTGATGCAGATGAAGGGGGAGAATCCCAAGTTGCTAAGGTGGTCTATCTCCCTACAGGGAATGGACTTTCAGGTGGAACATCGGCCTGGAGTGGACCACGCCAATGCAGACGGTCTCTCAAGGTATTTCCGCCTTAGTGATGAGAACTCCCAAGGGGTTGGGTAGCTCTCCCCACTTTCAGCTGGGGGGGGGGGGGGACGCGTGTTAGACCTGTCAGCCCTTTGGGTGGACCCTCCTCATCATTATTTATTTTGTCCCACTTTTGCCTCAAACCCTGTTATAATTTTTCCTTTTTGGGAACCACCAGACTTTTTAGTGTTGATGCAGGGTCAGGGAGCCATTTTCCCTACCCCTGGAACTTCTGTCTGAGGGCCTGAAACACAAAATGGTGGCCACCCATTGTCACCTGTGACATCACCAGAACCTTCTGGAACATTCTAGAACCCTGTGACAGTGGGAGGCAGTTTAGAATGTTGGGAGGCCATCTCAGAGTGGCGGTTGGCAACTGACTGGAGAAGAGAGAGGACAGAGTTAGAAGGAGGTCGGAGTAAGGCAGCAGAGGTGGAAACCAGTGCTTGGAGTGGGGTCCAGAAACCCACCCTTGATGCTAGTCTCTACTGACCAAGCCCAGCCTAGAGCCCTGTGTGGGATCAAGACTAGAAGAACCATCTTAAAGAACTGAATATCTGGAACAGGCCTTAAAGAAGAAGAACAGCAAGCTCCTGACCTGTTCAGCAGTGTCCTCCTGGAGTCCTGACGTCGAGAAGCCTGGAGACCTGGGGCCGGAGGTAGAGAAGCGGCGCTGACAGAAAGCAAACGTCGTACCCGGAGCCGCCAGAGTTCGAGTGAGGGCGCCGACGGAGGTCGTGGAGAGGCACCGGAGGTCGAGTAAGGAGTCACCCGGGGTCGAGTGAGGGCGCCGACGGAGGTCGTGGAGAGGCGCCGGAGGTCGAGTCGGGAATCACCCAAGGTCGAGTGAGGGCGCCGACGGAGGTCGTGGAGAGGTGCCGGAGGTCGAGTCGGGAGTCACCTGAAGTCGAGGTGAGGCGTCGACGGGGGAGTGAAGTCCGCCCACCGGAGTCGCCGGAAACGGAGGAGAAGCGCGCCGGAGGTCGGGAGTGGGGATCGCACTCCGGAGACACCCAGAAGCGGGGAGACCGAGTCCCTGCGACGCCGGAAGGCGACATCGAGACAAGGCCGTCCAGCGGCATCGAGCCGAGGCCGCCCAGCGACATCGAGTCGAGACCGCCCAGCGACATCGAGTCGAGGCCGCCCAGCGACATCGAGCCGAGGCCGCCCAGCGACATCGAGCCGAGGCCGCCCAGCGACATCGAGCCGAGACCGCCCAACGACATCGAGTCAAGGCCGCCCAACGACATCGATCCGGAGCCGCCTCACGGCGTCGACACGGTGCCGAGCGGAGCCGATCATCTTGAAAAGGACAGTAAGTGGTAGAGGGGGCGTCTGAGGCCCCGTGGAGCCCTAAAAGACCATTCTAGGGGCTAAAAGGGTGTTAGAACCAGCCTGGGAGTGCCAGGGGTGAACTGAGACTGGTACAGTGACCTCCATAAAGGGTTTTGTGCTTTGGAGGGCCAGATCTTTAGGTTACTCTTGTTCTGCCTCAGCTTAGGCCCCAGCCTTGATCAATCTAGGTGGGACACCCCCATGCCATCCAAGTGTCCTTAAGTTGTGTATGGGCAAAGTAAGAACAAGTGACCTCATGAAAATGATTTGAACTGTAACTGTCATTGATTGTTTTACCTTATTTATTGAAGGTGCTTTATTTATTGTCATCCACTAATTTATTCCTGCACTATATTTATTGTCTGACTGTATTTATTTGCCATCTGTATTTATTGCACATCTATTTATTCTTTGCTTAATGAGGACCTGAACCTATTTATTGAAATTCCAATGTAGTATTATTTATTTGACCTGCTCTTTTGAAGGAAAATCCTAGTGTATTGTATTTATGTTATGAAACCTGCAACTAAGAGAAAATAAGATAAAGACATATATATTTTCAACTTGACTTGCATTATTTTTACGGTGTAGTGTCGTTTTTGGAACGGATGAACGCATGGTTATTGTGAGGGTGTGACGTACGCTTAACACGGTGCCTGACCCCAACCGCTCGAGCCAAGCTACCATTGTGCTGGGAACCTGGTGACTGCTAACCCGGTTGCCCGGTTTCCAACAGGAAGACTGAAATCCTTAACCTCCGAAGACGTGCTGCGACCTCCGCCATTACTTTCATGAATACCCAAGTGGCGTTGGTGCGCCAAAAGGGTGCACAGCAAATGAAAAAGCTCCAGGCCCACCTTGAACCACAATTAGCATCTGAGGGACTGCAGGATGTGCACGTGAAAGAAGCAACCTGCAGGCCAAAGCCACCTTCCAGTCGCATGGATGCAGAGCAGACAGGACTTGGGCCAGAGCGACCATCTTGAATCCGTGCCGCCGCAAGAAGGGATGTAGAGGGCGGAGAGCAAAACGAGGACAAAGGTGTTCATCCTTCGGCGGCACGAGTAGACAGGGGGAGGAGAAGCCAGTTCCTTGTTCTGGGGTCGGGACCCCCTCTATGGCTCCTTTGGCCATAACATCAATCACTTCTTGGAGCAAGATGGAGAGGTGCTCCTCGGAAAGAGCCTGATGTGGGTGGAGGTGTGGTTGGTCTATAAGGAAGGGCAGGGCGTGTCCTCTCAGAATGATCTTCAGGGCCCACCTGTCAGAAGATACCCTCTTCCACCAGTGCCGGTAACGCCTGATCCCACCTTCCACAGGATGGTCGTGTGCCACGAAGGGCGAAGTAAAGCATCCTGGAGGCTGATGCCACATGTGTGGGGGACGAGGGAGTGCTTTGCCCCGGAAAGTCTGGGAGCTGTCTGCGCGATCTCTGCCCCTCAAAGGACTGGGGTGAATGTTGTGGGGGTGCTGGGCCTTGGTACTGCCAGTACGCCACCCTCTGGAGTGGTCTCAAAGGGGCGAAACTGTTGAGGGTACAGTCCTTCAATTCCATGTGGAGATTGGCATAAAGTGTTGGGAAAAATAACCCCCCTCGTCTCCACTGTCAGCCTCAGAGACTTGGCTACGATCAGAGTCTGGGCTGAAAGGTTGTTGCAGCGCCGAGGGGCGGCTTCGAGGCGCACGCGTGGCTGGGGTGGGTTGAACCAGGGCCAGCAGCGCTGGGGCGGCTTTGGGACGAGTCCGAGGCCGAGATGACTTCGGAATGGAGCTGGGTTATAGGAACAGGGTTCTCCTCCGGCTTCGATGGGGCCGGTCTCGATGTCATTGGGAGAAGCGCGGATTCTAGTGCCGGACTGGAAGTGGGCTCTCGCATCAGAGCCGAGCTCGAGGTGGGTACCGTTGGCACAGATGGCGCCGAGGACGGACTCAGCAGCTGTAAACCAAGATCTCGGGGACCCGGAGTGGCACCAGAGAGCAGGAAGGGTGCCAAAACTGGACAACGTGGTCTTTCAAAAGGCCTTAATCTGGTGTGACGTCATAGATGGACCCATAAACTCGGGCTGCATCAGCACCCGCTCCGGGATTGGATCCTCGGTGGGGGGACTTGGGGCGACGCCGCAAAGCACCGGGGGGACCTCCCGACTTCTCAGACTTAGAGGGGGGAGGGACTGAAAGGCACCGGGGGACCTCATGACTTCTGAGGTCGAGAGGGGGCGGGACTGAAAGCAGGGGGGACCTCACGACTTCTGAGGCCGAGAGGGGGCGGGACTGAGGGGATCTCACCTGGCTTCTGGTTCCTACACTTCAACTTCCCGGAAGGTTTGGAAGAGACGAGAACCTGTGACTGGAACAGCCTCGGGCCTTGGACTTCGAGTGGCATTACTGAGAGATCTGTGAGTGTTTGGTGATGTACAACTCTGCGTTCCTGGAACAGCTTCGTGTTCACAAGGGCACACTCCCCGCAGGACTCGGAGGAGTGTGTCCACAAGGGCACACTCCTCGCAGGACTCGGAGGAGTGTGTTCACAAGGGCACACTCCCCGCAGGATTCGGAGGAGTGTGTTCACAAGTGCACACTCCTCGCAGGACTCGGAGGAGTGTGTTCACAAGGGCACACTCCCCGCAGGACTCGGAGGAGTGTGTTCACAAGTGCACACTCCCCGCAGGACTCGGAGGAGTGTGTTCACAAGGGCACACTCCCCGCAGGACTCGGAGGAGTGTGTCCACAAGGGCACACTCCCCGTAGGACTCGGAGGAGTGTGTTCACAAGGACACACTCCTCGCAGGACTCGGAGGAGTGTGTTCACAAGGACACACTCCTCGCAGGACTCGGAGGAGTGTGTTCACAAGGGCACACTCCTCGCAGGACTCGGAGGAGTGTAGGACACACTCACCGCAGGAATCGGAGGAGTGTGTCCACAAGGGCACACTCCCTGCAGGACTCGGAGGAGTGTGTCCACAAGTGCACACTCCCCGCAGGACTCGGAGGAGTGTGTCCACAAGTGCACACTCCCTGCAGGACTCGGAGGAGTGTGTCCACAAGTGCACACTCCCCGCAGGACTCGGAGGAGTGTGTTCACAAGGGCACACTCCCCGCAGGACTCGGAGGAGTGTGTCCACAAGGGCACACTCCCCGTAGGACTCGGAGGAGTGTGTCCACAAGGGCACACTCCCCGTAGGACTCGGAGGAGTGGGTCCACAAGGGCACACTCCTCGCAGGACTCGAGGGCACACTCCCCGCAGGACTCGGAGGAGTGTGTCCACAAGGGCACACTCTGCTAAGGACTCGGAGGAGTGTGTTCACAAGGGCACACTCCCCGCAGGACTCGGAGGAGTGTGTCCACAAGGGCACACTCCCCGCAGGACTCGGAGGAGTGTGTCCACAAGGGCACACTCCCGGCAGGACTCGGAGGAGTGTAGGACACACTCCCCGCAGGACTCGGAGGAGTGTGTTCACAAGGGCACACTCCTCGCAGGACTCGGAGGAGTGTGTTCACAGGGACACACTCCCCGCAGGAGTGTGTCCACAAGGACAAACTCCTCGCAGGACTCGGGGGAGTGTAGGACACACTCCTCGCAGGACTCGGAGGAGTGTGTTCACAAGGACACACTCCCCGCAGGACTCGGAGGAGTGTGTTCACAAGGACACACTCCCCGCAGGACTCGGAGGAGTGTGTCCACAAGGACACACTCCTCGCAGGACTCGGAGGAGTGTAGAAGGGGAAGTGTGTCCACAAGGACACACTCCTCGCAGGACTCGGAGAAGTGTAGGACACACTCCCCGCAGGACTCGGTGGAGTGTGTCCACAAGGACACACTCCTCGCAGAACTTGGAGGAGTGTGTGCACAAGGGCACACTCCTTGCAGGACTTGAAGGAGTGCAGGGCATACTCCTCGCAGGACTCGGAGGAGTGTGTTCACAAGGGCACACTCCTCGCAGGATTCGGAGGAGTGTGTTCACAAGGACACACTCCTCGGACACACTCCTCGCAGGACTCGGAGGAGTGTGTTCACAAGGGCACACTCCTCGCAGGACTCGGAGGAGTGTAGGACACACTCACTGCAGGACTCGGAGGAGTATGTCCACAAGGGCACACTGCTCGCAAGACTCGGAGGAGTGTGTTCACAAGGGCACACTCCTCGCAGGACTCGGAGGAGTGTGTTCACAAGGACACACTCCTCGGACACACTCCTCGCAGGACTCGGAGGAGTGTGTTCACAAGGACACACTCCTCGCAGGACTCGGAGGAGTGTGTTCACAAGGGCACACTCCTCGCAGGACTCGGAGGAGTGTGTTCACAAGGGCACACTCCTCGCAGGACTCGGAGGAGTGTAGGACACACTCACCGCAGGACTCGGAGGAGTATGTCCACAAGGGCACACTGCTCGCAGGACTCGAAGGAGTGCGTTCACAAGGACACACTCCTCGCAGGACTCGGAGGAGTGTGTTCACAAGGGCACACTCCTCGCAGGACTCGGAGGAGTGTGTTCACAAGGACACACTCCCCGCAGGACTCGGAGGAGTGTGTTCACAAGGACACACTCCCCGCAGGACTCGGAGGAGTGTGTTCACAAGGACACACTCCCCGCAGGACTCGGAGGAGTGTGTCCACAAGGACACACTCCTCGCAGGACTCGGAGGAGTGTGTCCACAAGGGCACACTCAGCTAAGGACTCGGAGGAGTGTGTCCACAAGGGCACACTCCCGGCAGGACTCGGAGGAGTGTAGGAAACACTCCCCGCAGGACTCGGAGGAGTGTGTTCACAAGGGCACACTCCTCGCAGGACTCGGAGGAGTGTGTTCACAGGGACACACTCCCCGCAGGAGTGTGTCCACAAGGACAAACTCCTCGCAGGACTCGGAGGAGTGTAGGACACACTCCCCGCAGGACTCGGAGGAGTGTGTTCACAAGGACACACTTCTCGCAGGACTCGGAGGAGTGTGTTCACAAGGACACACTCCTCGCAGGAGTGTGTTCACAAGGGCACACTCCTCGCAGGACTCGGAGGAGTGTAGGACACACTCACCGCAGGACTCGGAGGAGTGTGTCCACAAGGGCACATTCCTCTCAGGACTCGAAGGAGTGTGTCCACAAGGGCACACTCCTCGCAGGATTTGGAGTGTATGGCACACTCCTCGCAGGACTCGGAGGAGTGTGTTCACAAGGGCACACTCCTCGCAGGACTCGGAGGAGTGTATGGCACACTCCTCGCAGGACTCGGAGGAGTGTAGGACACACTCCCCGCAGGACTCGGAGGAGTGTAGGACACACTCCCCGCAGGACTCGGAGGAGTGTGTTCACAAGGGCACACTCCTCGAAGGACAAACTCCTCGCAGGACTCGGAGGAGTGTAGGACACACTCCTCGCAGGACTCGGAGGAGTGTGTTCACAAGGACACACTCCCCGCAGGACTCGGAGGAGTGTGTTCACAAGGACACACTCCCCGCAGGACTCGGAGGAGTGTGTCCACAAGGACACACTCCTCGCAGGACTCGGAGGAGTGTAGAAGGGGAAGTGTGTCCACAAGGACACACTCCTCGCAGGACTCGGAGAAGTGTAGGACACACTCCCCGCAGGACTCGGTGGAGTGTGTCCACAAGGACACACTCCTCGCAGAACTCGGAGGAGTGTGTGCACAAGGGCACACTCCTTGCAGGGCTTGAAGGAGTGCAGGGCATACTCCTCGCAGGACTCGGAGGAGTGTGTTCACAAGGGCACACTCCTCGCAGGATTCGGAGGAGTGTGTTCACAAGGACACACTCCTCGCAGAACTCGGAGGAGTGTAGGGCACACACCTCGCAGGACTCGGAGAAGTGTGTTCACAAGGGCACACTCCTCGCAGGACTCGGAGGAGTGTGTTCACAAGGACACACTCCTCGGACACACTCCTCGCAGGACTCGGAGGAGTGTGTTCACAAGGACACACTCCTCGGAGGAGTGTGTTCACAAGGGCACACTCCTCGCAGGACTCGGAGGAGTGTAGGACACACTCACCGCAGGACTCGGAGGAGTATGTCCACAAGGGCACACTGCTCGCAGGACTCGGAGGAGTGCGTTCACAAGGACACACTCCTCGCAGGACTCGGAGGAGTGTGTTCACAAGGGCACACTCCTCGCAGGACTCGGAGGAGTGTGTTCACAAGGGCAAACTCCTCGCAGGACTCGGAGGAGTGTGTTCACAAGTGCACACTCCTCGCAGGACTCGGAGGAGTGTGTCCACAAGGGCACACTCAGCTAAGGACTTGGAGGAGTGTGTTCACAAGGGCACACTCCCCGCAGGACTCGGAGGAGTGTGTCCACAAGGGCACACTCCCGGCAGGACTCGGA
Source organism: Triturus cristatus (assembly GCF_964204655.1). Lineage (NCBI taxonomy): Eukaryota > Metazoa > Chordata > Amphibia > Caudata > Salamandridae > Triturus > Triturus cristatus. The sequence goes on from NC_140594.1 coordinate 1,155,851,662, forward strand.
GGAGTGTGTCCACAAGGGCACACTCCCGGCAGGACTCGGAGGAGTGTAGGACACACTCCCCGCAGGACTCGGAGGAGTGTGTTCACAAGGGCACACTCCTCGCAGGACTCGGAGGAGTGTGTTCACAGGGACACACTCCCCGCAGGAGTGTGTCCACAAGGACAAACTCCTCGCAGGACTCGGAGGAGTGTAGGACACACTCCCCGCAGGACTCGGAGGAGTGTGTTCACAGGGACACACTCCCCGCAGGAGTGTGTTCACAAGGACACACTTCTCGCAGGACTCGGAGGAGTGTGTTCACAAGGACACACTCCTCGCAGGAGTGTGTTCACAAGGGCACACTCCTCGCAGGACTCGGAGGAGTGTAGGACACACTCACCGCAGGACTCGGAGTGTGTCCACAAGGGCACATTCCTCTCAGGACTCGAAGGAGTGTGTCCACAAGGGCACACTCCTCGCAGGATTTGGAGTGTATGGCACACTCCTCGCAGGACTCGGAGGAGTGTGTTCACAAGGGCACACTCCTCGCAGGACTCGGAGGAGTGTATGGCACACTCCTCGCAGGACTCGGAGGAGTGTAGGACACACTCCCCGCAGGACTCGGAGGAGTGTAGGACACACTCCCCGCAGGACTCGGAGGAGTGTGTTCACTAGGGCACACTCCTCGAAGGGCACACTCCTCGCAGGACTCGGAGGAGTGTAGGACACACTCCCCGCAGGACTCGGAGGAGTGCGCCAGACAGCAGCAGCACGCCTCGCGGGGATCAGCCATTGAAAATAGATTGCACCAGGTCCTATCAGTTTAAACGCTGGTTTTGAGGGGGCACGGGGTCCTTACAAACCACAAAAATCATTTTGCAAGAAACAAAACTAGTCACGGGACGGGTACAATTTGGAAGCGAGCCCCTACAAAGGCGACGAGTAGGACTAGTGATTGATTATAAGCGGCTCCTTCATCACTTCAGGGAGGGAGTGAAGTCACGGCGCAGGGCGCCACCTGCCGGCGCACAGCAGTATTGCTGCTGGAATCTTCCCGTCTGGATCTGGGGAGATTCTAAAGGTGAGCTACAGGCGGTTACAAGATTCCATCAGAAAATCACCGTGATCTCCGAAGTCTAGTGCTGCGCTGGAAGGCGCTGTCCGCTGAAGCCTAGAACCGCCCTGAACCCTTGGGTGTGCGCTTAGCAGCAGCGGTGGGGCCTGAAGCCACACCCAGCAAAGACCCGACAACAACAAGATGTCCCCTGAAGCCTCGAGCGGCCCCTGCACCCCAAGGAACTGAAGCACCGCTCGGGGGTCTGCTCTCAAAACCCCCCTGTGAAGGTAGAATACCTTTCACACACCTGCGGTCAGGGCAGCCCCTAGCTGGACACAGCAGCACATGTGGTACCTTACAAAGCACAAACAAGCACTGGACACGGCAGCACATGTTCTGACCTCTCGTTTCTAATCTGCGAAGCCCCCATACCACTGCAAGTCCGGGCTCGAATGTACCACCCTGGCTGTACCTTGAGCGAGCCAAAGGGGCACCCAGGGAGGGACTGTCAATGTTTACAGGGAAACAAGGCTCAGAGAAAGGTAAGTGTGAGAGAAAGAGACTGAGCCAAAGACTGTGGGGAGCAAGGAAAAGAGAGAATTAAAGACGGTGAGAGGGAGTGAAACCAGGGCAGGCCAGAGCCTGGTATCTGGCAGTAGTACCCCGTCTCACGGCCTCCGCACACGGCCCCCGCTCCAAGGCCCCCGTCTCACGGCCTCCGCACACGGCCCCCGCTCCAAGGCCCCCGTCTCACGGCCCCCGCTCCAAGGCCCCCGTCTCACGGCCTCCGCCCCACGGCCTCGGCACATGGCGGACTCCGGCACAGGGCCTCCGCCCCACGGCCTCCGCCCCATGGCCTCCGCACACGGCCCCCGCCCCATGGCTGACTCCGGCACAGGGTCACCGCCCCACGGCTGCCTCCGCCCCACGGCCTCCGCACACGGCCGACTCCAGCACAGGGCCCCCGTCCCACGGCCTCCGCACACGGCCCCCGCCCCATGGCTGACTCCGGCACAGGGTCACCGCCCCACGGCTGCCTCCGCCCCACGGCCTCCGCACACGGCCCCCGCCCCATGATGGCTGACTCCGGCACAGGGTCACCGCCCCACGGCTGCCTCCGCCCCACGGCCTCCGCACACGGCCGACTCCGGCACACGGCCCCCGCACACGGCTGACTTCGGTAAAGAAGCAGGGACACTTCTTGATTACAGTTCACACTCATTTCTGGCACTTGTAGGATTCAGGGCTACATGCTGTGCCTTCTACGCTGTGACAGTGCCGTGCAGAGAGGGGTTCAACCTGAAAGGATGCCTTGCAGGACTGCAAATGCTGGGAACAAAGCACCCCCCTTTATGAGCTTCACTTTATCACAACCATGTCCAGTAACATCCAGCACTTCGCGTTGATTTACTTCGCAAAGTGATTTTTTTTTTTAAATTATTAACTCTGTGCCTTCTGTGTTCACACGTCCCCAAAAACCCAAATCAAAAGTGAGCAGCGCCGCTAACCGCGGGACATGAAGCTACCCAGAAGAGGGGTGAGAAACATTTCAGCGCCCGTCCTTTCAAGACTGCCTCACATTTTCATCACAATTCTTTAATAGCAAAATGTAACACAACAGATCCCTATGCGAACCAATGGCAAGTACGAAGTGAGGTCAATTTGAGAGTGCATTAAATTACACGTAGTTAAACCCTGAAAGTGTCCCGTGCTGCTGCAGAACTTACCTTCGGTGTTGGTGAGTTGCTGCCGCAGGGTGTTGGCAGTGATTGACAGCATGCGCTGTATCCGCCAGAATAAGACCACGTCATTGCACTCGAGCTGAAACAGAAAGAACCGAGAGTTAACGGGCGCAGAGAAGGCTCAACGCGGCGCACACCTGGAAAGATTCTCACACCTGGAAAGATTCTCACACCTGGAAAGATTCTCACTCAACAGAAATACACAACTCCCGGAACGGGGCTGCAAGGAGGCCCGGTCCAGGAACAGAAGTATGACGTGCGCACGAATGTATGTGGTGTTCCTATAGCGCGATTCTTGCCAAATGCAACAGAGAGCCGTCAGGACCAATCAGCATTTGTATTCACTCGAAGCAATAAATAGGATTTCCAGATATATTTTCAGAGCAAATAAAACATAAAAGCTCACTCCTTGTGTCTTTTAATTTTTATTTTCAGCAGCATAACTTGGAAGGACTGCAGTCCGATACTAGCAACAGATTACAAAACAGCAGTTTTCCTTCTTTACCTAAAGGATCGCTTCTTCCCCGCGGCAGCGTCTTTCTGGGGGATGCGGTGAATTACTCACCTGCAGGACGATCCCGTGTCCAGACTAAACTTCAACGATCTCAGGTCTCCGGCAGAGGGCGCTGGCTTCCTATCAATGTTAGAAGTGACGTCGGATGACATCTTGGCAGACATACAGCACCAACCCTAGCTTCAGTTTCAATCCAGTTTCTCCAGGAGGCCAACAGATGGCTGCCCTCGGAAGTACCGAGCGCACAAACTAGAACTGGGACCGTATTAACTTCGTGTATTACACACCCATGGAACAGGGAGGGCGGGAGCGGTGAGGAACCTGCAAGAAGAGACAGCAGCCACCAGAAAGATCGTCCCGCAGGGAAGTCCCTCCTTCTGATGGACGCTTCTCCCTGCAGAGGCCTCACGGATAAGATTCCGAACCAGAACCCTTCCCCGGACCCGATCTGGCCCCCATGGCCTCTGCATCCAGGCAGTGGTGCTTCGCGAGGGCGTAGGGATGTCACGGCGCCGCGTTGCAGATGTTTGCAACAGGAACCCCTCTGGCAAGGGCAGAGTCCCTGGTGGAATGAACTCTGAACCCTTGGGGGGTCTTTCCCGGCCCAAGCATTGCAGGTCTTAATGTAGAGAAGGATCAGTCTGGAGAGCGCCCCCTTCTGGCGCGCTCTGCCGTTCTTGGAACCTCAGGGCTCAACACACCCCCGGTGATCCAGTGCTTCACCCGCGGTGCAGTCCAGGCAGAACCCGGACACTCGCCGAGGGTCCAACATGTGAGGTCGCTCGTCACGGGGTCCAGTGGGGGACACAAGGTCGGAGGGTGATGACTGACATAAGTCAAAGCGCGTCACCGCTTTGGGAAGGAAGTCACCCCTGGTTGGTGAATGGTGCACAGGAACTCGAGGGCTGTCATTCACTGACCTGCCTGGACAAGGTAAGTGGCACCGAAAAAAGGTTTAACGATGAACATCCGCTGCTGGCACCTGCGAAGGGGCGCAGACGGAAACTGCACCAAACATGTCAAAACAAGCTAATGACCGGTATCTTGCCACTTTCAAGAGCACAGGCGTTGATCACTTCCCTCCCTAGACCAGGCCATGACCCTTCAACACTCCATGCATGCCGACCACCATCGCCACTGGACACCGACGAGAAGATTCTTAGCAACATTCTGGCGCGAAGGCTGAGGCCGCACAAGAGGGGCTGAGTCCACACTGATCGATGCGGCCTCATATCCACAGCAGCCCCCCCCCCCCGATATAGCAGCCGCGCTCGATACGAATCCACTGTTCTGCCAAACTATCGAAAGCTGGTGCTGGTCACGGTCATGGTGAGAAAAAAACGATGGATTTGGGCCCAGATCTCTGCACTGGGGTGAATGTATGACATTGTCCTGCATTCTGTCCATCAATTGTTGTTTTTGCAATTGTCACCCCGAGTGGGAAGGGTATGCCCAGACGTGGGTCCGTGCTCTCCATGCCACTGGAGTCAAGCTATCCTGGCTGATGAGGGGTGAAACCCCGAAACCGGTCCTAGCATGCTGGTTTCCAGTCCAGGGAGGACCTGGCTTGGCAGTTCGGGCTGGACTGTTCCCATGAGGCACAGGGTCAAGACAGATTTGCATTTGGCTGGGTTCAAACTGGAACGGCACGGTGAGCAAAAAAACGATGGATTTAGGCCCAGATCTCTGTACTGGGGTGAATGTATGACATTGTTCTGCATTCTGTCCATCAACTGTTGCTTGTGCTGGTCATTGGACATCACTCAAGCTTTCCATACACTGAGCTGGGAATCTATGTTAGCTACGTTGCAGAAATTGGGTATTCCCTCTGAATACATTCAGTGGGTGCAAGCACTATACCATCTCCCTACCGCTAGGGTGCGCACGGGGCGGCAGATTTCTGAACCCCTGGATATGCAGAGAGGCACAAGGCAGGGTTGTCCCCTTTCGCCCCTGTTGTTCGTGTTAGCCATGGAGCCACTCGCTTGTAAGATCCGATCAGAGGTGATTGACTGGGGCACCCCCACATCTAATATTCTCCATTCTATTACTTAATATGCCGATGACATCATCCTATATGTACGCAATTTGCAGGAAAATGTGCGGACTGCGGCGCAGGCTTTTCGGCAGTTTGAAACTGTTGCGGGTCTGGCGATTAATTACGATAAATCCAGTGCGTTCTTTTCCAATGACACGCCGGATGCTTGCGATGTCCCTAACGCAGTGGTTCCCAAACTTTTTCTACCTGTGGCTCCCTTGACCTAATTGGCAGTTGGCCGTGGCTCCCCATCATGTGAGTCTTGATGTACGCATATCGTTTATCACAATGAGACGAAGCACGATCTTACACATTAAATTTAATAACTAAAGTATTTAGAAACAGAATAGTAACTCTTGCAAATGAGCAAGAGGGGACAGATGCAGTAGGAATCGAGACAGCCAGCCAGAACTCTATTTTTATTACTTATTAATATGGTCGTTCAGGCTCAAAAAACATGAAGATGGTTCTGTGGGCCCAAACCAGTCAGAATCAGCACCTTGCTTGGCAACGGTGCAAAAGGTGGGTTAAATCACTGTGTTCCTGCTACTCTCTCTGAACCTTCGATATGTTAGCCATCCCCGTGATTTATTTTACTATCGCTGATTCAGACATAAACTTTACACATTCTAAGGAGAAGTCCACCCCCATCCCATCCACTTGAAGTGAGTGGCTCAGTGGAGCTTTGGTCATTTTGTCGTGCACCTCAAAGACTCAATGGACGCAGCACAAATGGGAGACTGGGGGCACTTTTCTTACAGCTTCGATGTCCCACCCAAGCCCTCCTTTTCAGATACTGCACACAGAAATAAATGCCCATTCACAAAGCCATAATAGCCCCATAAAAACCACACAGTGGTAATATCACATTTTCAACCAGCTGCAACTGCCAGGGTCGAAAACTGCCCTTTGAGAATAAATGACAAGCTTCCTGCCATGAGGAAAGGTGATTGCAAAAAAAAAAAGGTATATATGTTTTTGTAAACTACAGATGAGAACTGAATGCTTTCTATGACCATTGTGGAGGTGAGGCACATTGTAGAAGCCGCTTGCTAATCTTACAAGCTTGTCAAAAAAGATGTAGAACAGGGAAAGTCATAAAAGGCTGATTTTACAAGAAATCATTAGCAGGAGCCTGCGTTTCTGAAGAGGTCCGTTTATGTGGCCGTTTTAGTGTTTTAAGATATTTTGCAGTAATTCCCTCGTGGTTACTTTGCCCTCTTGGGAGGGGCGGTGGGCTGCTGGCTCCATTTCAGTCTCACTCGGCACTGTTTACACCCCAAGCAGGCCTTTCCGAAAGCGCAAGCCGGGCAGCCACTGCATCGGTGCCAGCATAATTACAGGGGCTTGGCCGGTCACAAGTTTTTCATGTCCCCTTTTTTTGCAGTTATTAAGTAGTATTCTAATGTGCAACCATACTTTGTAAATTATGCAGGGTCCTCCGAGGCGCAGAACACGAGCAGCAACAACGCTCGACAGTCTGCTGTGCATAAGCGAAGGCTACTTGAAAGCAGGTCGTAAGCGTCGTTGCGCTCTTGGGCCAAAGTGATTCCAGATCACACAGGTGGCATTTGTAACTCCCCCTGCGCCGCGGGCGGCTGGGTGTTAGATAAGATTCACTTGCTGCCTTCAAGCTGACCGCATCATTTGTTAATTGCGCACATTTTCACAACTACATTAGAAGCTTCCTCAGCACAGTCACAGGCTATCTTTCACACATCGTGCGTGGCGCCCCTGGCTACTCCTAATGGCGCACTGGGGTGCCGCGGCGCACAGATTGGGAACCACTGCCCTAACGCATCACATTGCAGTGGCCCATTCCACTTTTCAATACCTGGGAATACAAGAGTACCGGACCGCACAAGAGATGATTGACGGGAATCTCCAGAGGGAGATTATTTCCTTCAGGTCGCAGGTTGCACTCTGGACGTTTGGGCTGCAGGCAGGCTTGCGATCTCCAAGATGGTGGTCCTACTGCGGCTGCTAGATCTATTTACTAATTTGCCAGTAAGGTTTCCAACCTCTGTCTTCCAAACTCTGAATACATTATTAACTACCTTAATTTGGGGGTGCAGGCAGACGTCGGCTGAGCTTGAAAAAATTGCAACTCCCGTCGAGTGCGGGAGGATTAGGAGCGCCCGACTTCTACGCTTACGGTCTTGCTGCACAGCTTCACTGGCCGGCTTACTGGCTAGCCGGTGGAGATTTGGATGAAATTGCAAACACACCACGAATGTCAGCACAGGGCAGACTGCGCCGCTTACTGTGCCGAATACTGAGCCCCCCCCCCCCCCCACCTCATCTAACATGCTCCTTCAGACAGCACTAGATTACTGGAGAATGGCGCACGATACACGGCAGAGGACCCGGCCTATGCGCCGAATAGCCCATTGCTGGGTATCCCAACGAACATTGGGACATTAACAACATGCCAGCTTGATCCTTGGGCACAGGCCGGGGTTGATACAGTGGGCAATCTGTTTGGGTTGGTTCACTACTCTCCCATATGGATTTTGTTAATGTACCAAATAGACTGTTTTTGACACACTCTAGCTTAACATATGTTAAGAAAAACTGGGCCCCCCAGGGAACAGAAGCCCCTAAAAATGAGCTAGGCCACTTACTGTATCTTATGGGGACAGGTAGTCACCTCACACATTGGTTGTATCGCAGTATATGCATGCACCAACCCCCCCAACCCTGGATGCTGCACGCGGTAAATGGGAACGAGACCTTGCTCGACCTTTGCTGGACAGGGAATGGTCGATTATATTGGAATACCCGAAACGCGTGTCTCATAATACTAGTTTCAAATCCATTCAATACACGGTTAGCCAGCGCGCTTACTTAATGCCACACATCATTACCACCATATATCCTGGGGCAAATGCCCTGTGTCCTAGGTGTTATGACGAAGATTCCGACTTACTACACGTTATGGTCCTGCAGTAAATTACGGAGGTACTGGGAGGAAATAGCGCAAATACTGATAGAGACACTGGGCGACATGGGGCACCAAGGGCCAGAAGTTTACATTTCAGGATTATATAACAGACGGAAGGGTTGCGAAGTCCAAGCTAGATTTATGGATCTGGCCTTATTGTTAGCTAAATGGGGCAAAACTAGTAAGTAGAAATTCCCAATTGCCCCCACATTTTAGAGCTGGAGGGATGAGATGGTTAAACGGGGACTGGCGGAAAGTACGGCCATACGGGCTGAGGAAAAGAGGGGTCTATAGAAAAATGCCATATCCATGTGCTGGGACGCTATATTGGAAATCTTTAAGGCAACGGATGTCCTACCCCCAGGAACTGTATAAGCTGGGACATGTACCTTATCAGTTACGTAAGGCAAATATGCAAATTGGAGCCATCTCCATTTCTCTGTCTGGGGGTTCCTATTAAATTACAGTGAATAACAGCAACGTTGGCCACAAGACATGTTCCACTGTATGACTGGAATGACTTACCGCTCCCCCCCCCTTTTTTCCTCATTTTTCTTAATATTATTCTTCACTATTTGCTTCAGGTGCCATCAGCAGGGAGGGGTAGGGGGTTGTATTAAAGTTTATTAGTTATAAGAAATAGGTTCTTTTTTCCCCACAATGTGATGCTGCTGCCGCCGAAGCGGGGCTGACAAAGGTTTCGGCGAGAGGGCGAGCACAATGTTAACTGGACTTCAAGGACTAGTGAATTACTGGAGCCACCCTTCGGATGAGCGCTGCCATATTGTCTCGTTTTTTAAAATATTTTTTTCTATATGCCTGTATGTTGGAAAGGCGTGGCTGGGGCGGCCGGAGTCGGAGATGTCGTGTCTTGAGCGTGGTTGCAGGTTGGCTGGGTGATTGGGAGGGCCACGCCGTGAGGCCGGTCTCACGCAGTAAAACTGTATTATCGGTCACGATGTGGAAAATGAATAACATTTGTTTAAAAACAAAACAAAAACAAGATAATGAAGCAGCTGGGGCTCAACAGAGGGAGGTGGTGGATGCAGAGAGTCAACCCCTTCAGACAATGCATCACAACAGGGTCTTGAACAGGGAAGGCTGTCGGGCCGAGAGAGGAACCCCAACAATGCAGCCAAATACCCCCTCAAGGTACCAACCCCCTCCGGGTTAGGGACAGCGAGAACGACAGGAGATGCGGCAAACACGCCTGAAGAGGATCTACGCTGTTTGCGCACCATGAAACAAAGCTGGGCCAGCTCCCAGAATAAACTGATTTTCAGAGGAGAGTCGAGCTGACAGGGTTATGTCGACCACCTTAAGAGGTAGTTGAAAGGAGTTTAAATGTCCCCGCTCAGGTGTGAAGCTGTAGGTCTTTGAGAACGGGGTGAAGCACCATCCCAATCCCAAACTGGGAGAGAAGGTCCGATCTGAACAGCAGATTGAGGGAGGAGATAGAGAAGTGGCGAAGGTCTGCATACCACACCCTCCTTGGCCAACCTAGGGCAATTAGAATGACTCTGCCTGGTAACTGCTAACATTGCTCTTACCGCAAGTAATCAAGTGTTTGGGGGAAGGGTAGAGTGTAGCTGAAAGTTCTGCCTCAACTGAAGAGAGTCCAAAGGCTCTCCTCAATGGATTCAGGAAGGTACAGAACTACTGGCTTTGAGCGTTTTCCGAGGAGGCGACTGATTCCACTTGAGGAGTTGATTTATTTGACTTCCTCCAGCAGCATACACCACTCATGATCCGCAAGATAATTTCAGCCCGAGCTGTCGGCTCTCACATTCATACAGCCAGTAAGTGATTGCTGTTAAGCAAATCCCTACGCAGTGTGCCCAAGACCACTGCCTCAATGCCCACCGGCCAAGGAGACCCTACTCCCCCTGGCTTGTACCAGCCAAGGAGACCCTACTCCTCCTGGCTTGTACCGGCCAAGGAGACCCTACTCCCCCTGGCTTGTACCGGCCAAGGAGACCCTACTCCTCCTGGCTTGTACCGGCCAAGGAGACCCTACTCCCCCTGGCTTGTACCGGCCAAGGAGACCCTACTCCCCCTGGCTTGTACCGGCCAAGGAGACCCTACTCCCCCTGGCTTGTTCACGTACCACACTGACGTCGTATTGTATGTCTGTCTTCTGGCTCTCAATGGCTTGTTCAACCACTCTCTTCGTACTGAAACTCTTCCAACGAGCTGGAAAGCAGCTCAGGTTAGGCCTATCCTAAAAAAAAAAACCCTACAGCCGATCCCCAGGAGCTATCTACCCATAGGCCGATATTGCTGCTCTCATTTCTTAGTAAAACAATAGACACAATGGTAAATAAACAGCGCACGTCTTTTAGAAAGTCACTCTCTCCTAGATTATTCCCAGTCAGATTTTCGCTCCTCTTCCAGCACAGTAACAGTGCTGGTGGCAGTATTAGATACAATCAGACTCTCTTGACGAAGGTCTCTCAGCCTTGCTGGTATTACTCGACCTATCTGCAGAATTCAACATGGTCTCACACGCGATTATGACCCAATGACTCATGGGATTGGTGTTGGTGGATAAGCTCTTGGATGGCTCAAAAATGTTCTTAGTGATCGGAACCAAACTGTTCTCCTAGAATCCTTGAACTTTGGTACCACGGCCCTAGACGAGTGGGTGCCACAGGGTTCCTCTTTGAGCCCAACACTCTAATATCTATGTGGCCCCCCCTGGCTCAAGATCCTGCAGTTCTGAAGTCACCTCTTACGCAGACAACACTTAACTGATCATCTCCATGAGACACAATCCTGAATCCACTGAGAACAGATTCAATGATTGTATGAGGACGAGAGCTCCCTGGATGGCGTCCAACTGCCTACAATTAAACAGCGGTAAGACCAAGATTCTGCTTTTCAGCAAAGCACATGCCCACTGCTCAGAGGACTAGTGGCCCCAGAACTAAAAAAAGTAACTAAAAAGTCAGTAAGAACCCTGGGCATTTAAAAAAAAAAACCTGTTTCTATTTAGTTTAAACACGGCATAAGCATGCATGACGAAAAATAGCCATCAATGGTGGAGCAATCATGAACTTGCATCCATAGCCACCAAAGAAAGGGCCATCCTATTGGTCACGTAGGCATGGCATTGTCTAAGGAACAAAGGTATCAAGGGATCAGATAAAATTTTATACAGAAATGTAGGAGCCAGAGTAGATCCAATGTAATCGGCGTATGCCATATGGTATACAACAGCGAGACGAAAATAAACAAGGGAAGCGCCCAACAATTCCAGCTATTTCCTCTGTAGCAGATGAAAGAGGTCGGTACTGTCGAGAATAAACAACAGGAATGGAAAAGAGTCAACATTTACACTCTGGGGAAGGAAGGGTCATGAAGGGGAAGGGAGGTAGAGCTTTAGAAAAATTAATGGAGGTGGGGGCAAGTCAGTGGGACCCCAGAGCACTATACCGGGCATGACATCTGTGAAGGGCTTGCATAGGGGTCCAGGGAGAGTGATGGCCAGAAAGGAAAATGCTACTTACCACAGTATGAATCTGTTCTTGGCATTTAAAGCTGTAGATTCACATGCTGTGCATAGCTCGTCATCTAGTGTTGGGTCCTGATGTTTGCACTTTGTTTTTCTTCGAAGAAGTCTTTCCAGTCACAAAGTAGGTGACTCCTCCTTTCGGTGATAGTGCGCATGGGCATCAACTCCATTGTTAAATTGTTTTCCTGCAGAGGGTGATAATGGAGTTAGTAAGAGAGGTAAGAAGGAGATGTCCATGAATGCATGTATCTAAGTAAGATGTTACTGCAACAGGTATAGGTACCCGGGGAGGTGGGTGGGCACATATGACTCTACAGCTCCATATGCCAAGAACAGATGCATACTGAGTAAGTAGCATTTTCTGTTCGAGGCTTATGAGCTGTAGATCATATGCTTTTGCATAGACAACACAGCAGTTATCTCCCAAAGCGGTGGCTAACCTGTAGCTGTTGCAGTGGTCTGAAATAGTGTACGTAAAACTGTTTGGCCGACTCTAGCTTGCTGTGCTGCCAACACATCCACAGAATAATGTTTTGTGAATGTGTGAGGTGTAGACCATGTTGCAGCTTTGCAGAGATCATCTATGGGTATATTTCCTAGGAATGCCAAAGAAGCCCCCAGTTTGCGTGTAGTGTGCGCTCTAGGGGGAACTGGTAATTTTCGTTTAGCCTTTGCATAGATATTTGAACGCACTTGACTATACACCATGCAATACCTGATTTAGATATAGGATTGACTTTGTGTGGTGGAGCAAAAGCGACAAAAAGCTGATTTGTGTCAGGAAAGGTTTTGTCCTTTCAATGGAATAATGCAATGCTCTTTTCACATTGTAGGAAGGTGGATATCTGACTATGGTTACCCCCAACTTTTTGCCTAGTGTCTAGCTGGTTTTTCGACTTAGTTGGCCTGAGATCCTGCCATTCAGGGTCTCAGGCTGTCTGCTCTCTCTTTAAAATGGACTCCACGTACCCTAGGTACATAACCAATTGGTAAGGATCACCTTATTGGACCCTGTACAGTGTACCCTAGGTACCCAGGGCATAGGTGTACCCTAGGCCTCCCAGGGGCTGCAGCATGTATTATGCCACCCCTGGTCTGGCCTTCCAATCAGACACAACTGGCTGATCACTCAGCTGGGGCAAGGTCGTGTAATCACCCCTTGCTTAGATATAGTATGCCTATATCTACCCTTATATATAGACACATGTGTACCTATCAGTCACTCCTATAGCAGGCCTTAACAATCCTGGAGGCAGAGTGCTTGGTAACATGTGAGATGGTGCTCTAGCATGAGCTGAGCCTGTCTGCAGCTTTCGGAACCATGTCCTTATAGCTGTTCTATGATATAGCCTACCATATACTCTTAAAGTGCCTTATAATCTTAAACGGTTATGGTAACTATGGTTTGGCTTTATCAAAACATGTCGTGTAAGGTGTCTAACACTTTGGAATAATACCCCCATACCATTTCTGGTGATGAGGATATTATTCCTCCCTTCTAGAGGGAGAGACATGTTAAAATCCTACTTTGCTGTTTAACTCTAACCAAAGCCTCAGCATCACAAAATGGATGCTGCTGCCACAGACACAAGTCTGACCTCCTGCTGCTGGGAGTGATCCCAGCCAGGGAGGCCTGGACAATAGGTTTCCTGCTTGGGGAGGTGCTAGCACCTCCCCAGACAGCCTTTAGTGTATTGGGGCAGGGTGGGCTGAAAGGAATGAGACATGCGTGGGGCACACAAGGTGTTCCTTGCATAGTCCAGTTCAAACCGGCGCTGGGGCACTCCAGCCCCAGCTCTGGCGCGAAACTGGACAAAGGGAAGTGGGTGTAACCACCCCCTCCCAGGTCCCACCCATAAGGCGTGACCTAGCAGGTATCCCAGCCCCCAAGATTAGTATAAGAGTGGGAGTTGGGCCTCAAGACTTTAGATTATCCTGAACCTGCAAAACTGAACAGAATCTCTGGACCTTCGACATTCGACGAAAGAAGAAGACTGAAGAATCTCCCTTGTAGCCAAGGAGTGGCTACCCTGTGCAAACAGGCACCATCAAGAGACTACCCTTTGCTTTGCCCACGTTCTACGAGGAACCGACTGCAGAGCCTGACCAGAGCCTTGACTTCCAGACTTCTCCGACCCTGATCCACATCTACAGCAGAGCTGAGATCCGTGGAGGCGACGAGCGACGTGGGACCGGCTACCTGGAAAAAGTGGCTAGTAACTTAAAGCGCAGCTTCTGAGGTACCCTCGAAGTTGTGCACCGGGGATTGAGAAGCCCCAACCCCAAGCACCATCTGCACCGAAGATCAGCCCCCCACACTCCACGAGTCCTGCGTGGGGCCCTTCAGCATTTTCCTGCTTGCCGCGTCTGTCCGGTTGCTTGCCCGCTGGCTAGTGGCCTTTGTGACGACGCACCCTGAAATCTTCTTCGCTGGTTTGGCTCCTCCAGACTGGCTCCCGCTTCTCTGCAAAGAAGAAGCACCCCAGACCTTCCTGGTCTGCACCAGAAGCAAGTCCTCCGTTCTTCGTGGGTTCCGCTTGCCAAGGCTTGGTGAGTCCTAGTCCAACTTCGACGCCGCCGACAGCAAGAGCCTTCGTGGGACAGCTCGCCTCCTGGTCCTCGTCGTCCTCGACGCTTCCTGGTCCTCCTGGCTGCAGCGACAAGCTTCACCTTCACCTGCAATCTTCACGACATCGCCTGGTTCCTTCCTGGTTCCACGTGGTCACTGGCTAGTGACCTTGACTCTGTCCCTTCTGCTTGCAGGTTTCTTCTCTTCTTGATCCCAGCCTCGGGATCCACCGGACACACTTCACTGACTGCCTGTCAGCATCTTTCTTCAGGCATCCATAGGAGTCGACGACGAAAACGACGCATCTTCACCCCTATGCACCCGCAGCCTGTGGGCTAGGTAACTTGGGTACTCCGGTGCTCATCAGGATAGTGACTATCCTAGTGTCTAGTTTTCAAGTCTCAACTTCCTAGCTACTCCGGAAGTGTCCTAAATCTACCGTTTTCTAAACTGTACTATTGCTATTGACTTTTACGCATTACGCGTGAGTGTTTCCACTCTGCACACGAATCCCGTGGGCCTCCCACTTCCTAACTAACGCTAGTGTAGTGTAGCCCCAGCGATTCCCTGGGCCTAGGCCTATTCTATTTCCGTGACAGTGGTTCTTATACCACTTACTTAGTATATGGTTTGCGTGGCCCCTAGGGCCTAACTGTATTACTTACCTGTGTGACTTAATGTATGCTTAAATAAGACTGTGTTGTACTTACCTCTAATCTCATAAAGAGTGCTGAGGGTTTGACTAGAATAAATACACTTTATTTTATATATATATCTGTTGTGGTGTCCTTTCATTTGGTATTCAAGGGATTATATATGGTATCACAGCTGGCTTCACATGCCATTCAGAGTTTAGCCTAAGACTGCTCTTGTCCATGCTACCACTAGGATAGCTGGTCTATAAGGTTGACTTTACAACCAATCACCATAAGGGTATTTGGACTGATATAAGGTGTACACTAGAACTAGTGACATCATACATCAGGCCAACTTCTCACACACATCTAATGTGTATAGTGCACGTTTTGCCACTGAATCTGGTTGAGGGAAGAACACAGGCAACTTAACAGGTTCATTGATATGAAAAGCAGAAATGACTTTAGGAAGGAATTTAGGATTGGTCCGAAGCACTACTTTGTTTTGATGCATTTGTTGATGTGGTTGTTATTACATTAAATCACAAACCGCTTCCATTTTGCTGCATAGCAGGCTCTTGTGGTAGGACGTCTAGCCTCTTTGATAATATCCATGCAGTCTGGCAGTAGATTAGGATAGCCAAACTCTAGGACTTCAGG
The DNA here is from genome assembly GCF_964204655.1 of Triturus cristatus. Classification (NCBI taxonomy): domain Eukaryota; kingdom Metazoa; phylum Chordata; class Amphibia; order Caudata; family Salamandridae; genus Triturus; species Triturus cristatus. Next base: position 1,155,867,314 of record NC_140594.1, read on the forward strand.
TGCCAGATTGCGTTGACTGGGGTCTGGATGTCTTATGTCTCCATGGCTCTGTGTGAGGAGATTGGGTGTAAGAAGTAGTTTTTGATGAGGAACTACCAAGTGTTCCAATAGGGTTGTGAACCAGGTTGACGTGCCCATGTTGAAGCCGCCAGGATCATTGTGAGGGATGAACCAGGTGGACGTGCCCATGTTGGAGCCACCAGGATCATGGTGATGGATGAACCAGGTGGACGTGCCCATGTTGGAGCCACCAGGATCATTGTGAGGGACGAACCAGGTGGACGTGCCCGTGTTGGAGCCGCCAGGACCATTGTGAGGGATGAACCAGGTGGACGTGCCCGTGTTGGAGCCACCAGGATCATTGTGAGGGATGAACCAGGTGGACGTGCCCGTGTTGGAGCCGCCAGGACCATTGTGAGGGATGAACCAGGTGGACGTGCCCATGTTGGAGCCACCAGGATCATGGTGAGGGATGAACCAGGTGGACGTGCCCATGTTGGAGCCGCCAGGACCATTGTGAGGGATGAACCAGGTGGACGTGCCCGTGTTGGAGCCGCCAGGACCATTGTGAGGGATGAACCAGGTGGACGTGCCCGTGTTGGAGCCACCAGGATCATTGTGAGGGATGAACCAGGTGGACGTGCCCGTGTTGGAGCCGCCAGGACCATTGTGAGGGATGAACCAGGTGGACGTGCCCATGTTGGAGCCACCAGGATCATGGTGAGGGATGAACCAGGTGGACGTGCCCATGTTGGAGCCGCCAGGACCATTGTGAGGGAATGCAGTTTGAGTTTTGGAACCACTGATGGAATGAGTGGGAGAGGCGAAGAAGCAAAAGCAAATATCCCGGACCAGTTCATCCATAGTGCATTGTCTTTGGACAATGTGTGTGGACACCTGGACGCGAAGTTTAGGCATGCTGCATTTCGGTGCGCGGCGAGCCGGTCTATGTCTGGGAAGCCCCACATTTGAAAGAATGGGAGGAGAACTCGAGGATGTAGTTCCCATTCGTGGATTGGCTGTCTCTGACGACTTAGCAGATCTGCCAACTGATTGTCTACTCCTGGGAGGTGTTCTGCTAGGAGGCAGATTTTGTGAGGAATGGCCCACCTCCAGATGTCCTGGGCTAGGTGGGACAGTTGGAGGGAGTGTCCCCCCCCCCCCTGTTTTTGAATGTAGTACATGGCTGTCATGTCTGTACGAATTAGAACACTTGCGTATTAGCTGGACTTGAAATGCTTTCAAAGCCAGAAACATGGCTAGCAGTTCGAGATGATTTCAATGAAGCTGTTTTTGTTGGGAGCTCCACATGCCTTGAATCGTGTGGGTTTGGAGATGCGCTGCCCAACCTGTGAGTGATGCATCTGCTGTCAGTACTATCGGTGGAACCGGGTCGCTGTAGGGCCGCCCTTGGAAAGGTTTTGTGTGTTCCACCACTGGAGAGAGCGATGGGTGCGGCCATCTACCAACACTAGATCTGATAACTGACCTTGGGCCTGGTTCCACTGACGTGCTAAGCTTTCCTGTAGGGGACGCATCTGAAGTCTTGCGTAGGGAACTATGAAAATGCAAGACGCCATCATTCCAAGTAATTGCATGAACACTCGAGCTGGTAAGGAGTGTTGAGACTGGAACGGAGACATTAGGTTTTGAATATTTCTGATTCTGGCTGGAGTTGGGTATGCTAGAGCTTTTCGTTTGTCTATAGAAGCTCCTAGATAGTCTTGAGACATGGATGGTTGGAGATGGATTTGGTCTGATTTACTGTGAATCCAAGTTGGTGACGGAGTTGCACAGTCTTCTGTGTGTGGCGCAGACAGCTGTTGTGCGAACTGGCCTTTATGAGCCAGTTGTCGAAGTATACAAAAGGGGGTGGTGATGGACGGAGCATCAGAACCAATCAAACACTCACACCCAGTCAACAGATCTGGGTTTGATCCATCACCGTTTTTTAGCCCACTCTGCCACCCCAGTTCAGACATGGCTATATGCAAATCAGTCTGACCCTGTGCCTCATGGGAACAGTCCAGCCCAAACTGCCAAGCCATGCCTTCCCTGGACCGGAAACAAGCTTCCTAGGACCGGTTTCTGGCATTTCAGCCGTCTTCAGCCAGGCTTGCTTGAATCCCGTGGCAAAGTGAGCAAGGGACTCACGTCTGAGCATACCCTGCCAACTTATGGCGAACAAAGCGGTACAAAAGGGGGTGGTGATGGACGGCGCATCAGAACCAATCAAACACTCACACCCAGTCACACCCAGTCATGGGTCTGGGTTTGATCCATCACAGTTGTCGAAGTATGGGAAGACGTGAACAGGTCTTCTCAGGTGGGCTGCGACTACTGCCAAACATTTTGTGAAAACCCTGGGAGTGGTTGTCACTCCGAAGGGAAGGACTTTGAATTGATAATGTTGGCCTGCTACCACAAAGCTGAGGTATTTGCAGTGCGCAGGGTGTATTGGAATATGAAAGTAAGCGTCCTTTAAATCCAGAGTGGACAGAAAGTCACCTTGCTGAAGGAGAGAAGCACTTGTGTAGTGTTACCATATGAAAATGGCCCGACTGAATGTATAGATGTGGCTCTCTGTGGTCCAATATAGGCCTGAGAGAACTGACCATTTTGGGAATTAGGAAGTAGAGGGAGCGCACGCCTGTTCCTTGGTATTGTAAAGGGACTGGTTCCATTGCCCCCTTTTGCAATAAAGAAAGAACCTCTTGCTTTAGAAGGGAGAGATGTTCTTGTGACCTTGGAGGAATATTCAGGGGAGAGCTTGTGCACTCCAGGCAACTACCAGATTGGATGATCTGTAGAGCCCATGCAGTTGATGTAATCATATTCCAAATGGGTAGAAATCGTGAAAGACGTCCCCAAACAGGAGTGAAATGATCAGGGTATGGGAAATAAGTCACTGCTTGTTGTTTGCAGGGGAGGTGCATGCTGAATTACCTCTGCCTCTTCCCTTGCAGTTGTGTCCTCTATACCCTCCTCTAAAATAACCTCTGGAAGAGGGCGACTGATTGTTGCCATTGTAGGAGGAGGGATTCTCTGTAGATACATTTTTGGAGCCGCCCCTATAGAATGAGCGACAAAAGGAACCCCTGTTAGAAGGCGATTGCAAGCCCCCATGGATTTAGCAACTTCAGAATCTTTTTTCATCTTTTCTAGTGATACATCAACAGCTGGGCCAAAGAGATGTTGTTTATCAAAAGGTTGATTAAGAATAGAGGCTTGTACTTCAGGCTGGAACCCTGAACTCCTTAGCCAAGCATGTCTATGGAGGAGTACACTAGTGTTAACTGCCCCAGCTGCTGTATCTGCCTGCTCTAACGCACACCTGATGGAGGTTTTAGTTATTAATTTACCTTCTTGGATAAGGTCACTGGCTTTAGTCTTATGCGCATCCGGAAAGAATTCAATGAGCTTTTCGAGTTTGTCATAATGAGCTCTATCGTACCTTGCGAACAAAGCTTTGGCATTGGCAATGCGCCAATTATTAGCCGCTTGTGAGGCTATCCTTTTCCCGAAGCATCTGATAATTTGGACTCCTTGTAAGGAGGAGGGGCATCCCCTGTTGTTTGAGAGTTGGCTCTCTTACGAGCATTGGAAACGACCAGAGAAACTAAGGGGAACTGGTCTTTGATATACACAGGGTCATTAGGGGCAGCTCTGTATCTTTTCTCTACCCTGGGAGTGATGATCCCAGCTCTTAGAGGGTCCTTAAAGATATCCTCAGTGTGTTTGAGCATCGCATTTAACATTGGTAATGTTTGTGTAGCCCTTTGAGATGAACTCAGTGTTTCTAATAAAAAATCCTCCTCTAATCTCTCCTTATGAAGCTCTACTCCATGATATTGTGCGGCCCTATGAAGGAGCTCAATGCACCCAATGTTATCATCTGGAGGCGAAGGCCTGGACGGATACAAGTCAGGGTGAGGTGTGCGGTCCTATGAAGGAGCTCAATGCACCCGATGTTATCATCTATAGGCGAAGGCCTGGACGGATACAAGTCAGGGTGAGGCAACCCTATGAAGGAGCTCAATGCACCCAATGTTATCCTCTGGAGGCGAAGGCCTGGTCGGATACAAGTCAGGGTGAGGTGTGCAGCCCTATCAAAGAGCTCAATGCACCCAATGTTATCATCTGGAGGCGAAGGCCTGGACGGATACAAGTCAGGGTGAGGCAACCCTATGAAGGAGCTCAATGCACCCAATGTTATCCTCTGGAGGCGAAGGCCTGGACGGATACAAGTCAGGGTGAGGTGTGCGGCCCTATCAAGGGGCTCAATGCACCCAATGTTATCCTCTGGAGGCGAAGGCCTGGTCGGATACGAGTCAGGGTGAGGTGTGCGGCCCTATCAAGGGGCTCAATGCACCCAATGTTATCATCTGGAGGCGAAGGCCTGGACGGATACAAGTCAGGGTGAGGGACATAATAATGGTCCCATGGGTCAGTATACTGTGGTGCATAGTCCTCTATATCCCCACCCCCTGTATCCTGTGGGTCAGTTGACGGTGGTCTAGGGGAATGTGTAGGTGCAATAAGCAATTCTTCATGAATGGGTGAAGAAGGTGAAATATGAGGAGGAGAAGGGTAAGAGGCCACATTTTTCTTATTTATAGGAATGTGGTAGTCCTCTGGTAAGCCCATTTTCCTCTTTTCAGGAAGTTTGGCATGAATATGTCCAGTTTCGGGATTATTCGCGATTTCCTTCTGTTTCGGATCCGAAGGTGGATTTTTGGTCCAAGGCTCTTTAGTTGCCGTACTTTCTCTAGATGCCGGTTTTGGCGTCGAAAGTTTTGGCTTCAAAGTTTTTGGCTCCGGAGATTTAGGGTTACGCAACGGTGGCACAGAAACCAGAAGTTGTTTTGCTTTAGACGCCAAAGGTTTGGGGTCGGCACCGTCGAGGGGAGACGGGTAGAGCCCGAGCCAGAAGGCAGGGTGCTCGAAACCTTTTCTCGGTGCAGACCTTGGCCCAAAGGCAGAGGAGGGACCGGAGCCTTTTTCTTATAAAGGAGATGGTATGGGAACAAAGTCACTTTACTCAAGATCCGGTATCCCGGTGTCAGGTCTTCGGCATCGGAGTCAGCGTCAGATACGGCAAAGTGCTCCTCCTCCATTTCGGCTTCCTGTGCTTGAGATTCTTCGTGTTCAGACTCTTCTCCAAGGAGGTCCGGCGTAGAGCCACTTTGTTGGTACATTTCGTGACGTCGGGCCCGACGATCACGGACGGTTTTCTTCGACCAAAACGACTGACACGCGTCACAGTCATTCTCGTTTTGTTCCGGGGATAGGCAAAGGTTGCACACTTCGTGCAAGTCGGTGTGCAGGAACTTAGTGTGACACCCTGGATATAACTTGAATGGAGTCTGTTCCATCAGCTGCTACCGATCCCGACGCAGGTAGGCCCAACGGCCTTCCACGAATGTTTCGATCGAAGGTTTTCGAGAACAAACAATACGCGGAGAACGGGAAACGCGATCGATAAACAATACCGTTGAGGGTAGTGGATTGCACGTCGAAGGAGGCCTGAAGAAACGGTGCCGAACCGGAGCGCAACAATTCACATCCGATCCTGATGGCGGAAAAAACATTCTAACAATGGAGTCGATGCCCATGTGCACTATCACCGAAATGAGGAGTCACGTACCTCGTGACTGGAAAGACTTCTTCGAAAAGAAACAAAGTGCAAGCATCCGGACCCAACACTAGATGGCAATCTATGCAGAAGCATGTGATCTACAGCTCATATGCCTCAAACAGGAGGAAACGATTAGGATGGGAGTGCTCCGATACGACAGAGCGGGCGTCTTGGAACTGGTCAGTGATCGATAGTAGATAATCACTTTAGGGTTGCCAAACATCTTTCATCCTGGAGGATGGGGGTTGAAGAGAGGCATACAATTCACTAGTAGTGTCACAGTACGTCATGCTGATGAACCAGTTGACAGCGGTAGGGGGCAGGCGTTTACCCCAGTGCAGGGCAACTTTGCGTTAGGCCAGTAGTAAAAAAAAAATAGCAGCGACTCATCTAGTACCTAATCAGAAACCTGGGCATCTTGATTAAGGGGAACCTTTTGTTTAAAAAAACAGGTCTGCTCTACCTAGGACACCTGCTTTGAACTATACACCTGCTCAGGAAGGCTTTCCAATGGCTATCCCTCCAAACCAGAAAGTCACTCACTCAAGCAATGATTGTCAGTCGTCTTAACTAACTGGACTCTTCTGATTCTTCCTGCAATTCTTTCTGCCTGTTTATGCGCCCCAGTGCAGAGATCCTTTCGGGGTGATTCACACAGCGCTATATAAATTACAGTACAAGAACTAGATGGACCAACCTGGATGAAGGGGAGACCGGCTCTGCGCGCTGGCTGTTTGTCTGCATTTTCAGGTTACTGTGAAGCATCTGCCCCTCTAGAGACCAGAGGTCTCGGACATGCAGGTGTTCCAGATGTGCCCCCCACTCTAGGGTGGAGGCATCCATCACTACCGTGGTGACGATCAGAGGAGACTGAAGGCCACCCTGCGGTGTCGATTCGCCATGTCCCCAGCAAACCGCATCTGCTGCAGCCCTCTTGGAGATTACAACCGAGTCCGACAGGTCTCCTCGGTGCTGGAACCACTGCCAAGGAGGCACCACTGCAGAGCGCTCATGTGCCAACGTGCACGCGTGACCTGGAGAGTGCAGCAAGGCAGGAGACCTTACAGGTGTGAGACATGCAGGACTGGAACTCACACGCCCTCTAGAATAGATGGGACCATATTTTGGATATTGACAAATCTCAGAGTACGGGGGAAGGCATGGAGAAGGGTAGTGTCCAGAATTGACCTTCTGCCTGGAGAAGCTGCGAGGTTTCCAGATGAGATTTGGGCTCATTGATACAAAAACCAAGGTCAAATAATAACAAGACTGTTGATTGCAGATGACATGCCACCACCCCTGGCAAACCGGCTTTAATCAGCCAGTTGTCCAGGTACGGGAAGCTCAGTATGCTCGATGTTCTGAGATGAGCCACAACTACCGCCATCACCTTGGTAAAGAGTTGAGGTGCCGATGTCAAGCCAAATAGAAGTACCATTAATTGGTAGTGCAGAGAACACACCACACATCGCAAGTGCTTATGAGAGGTAAGATAGACCAAAATGTGGACGTACGCATCATGTAGGTCGAGCGACACTATCCTGTCTCGAGGCCAGCAGGACTACACTGTGAAAGTACGCATCCTGTGGGTCGAGCGACACCATCCAGTCTTGAGGCCAGCAGGACCAGAAAGTGAAAATCTGCATTGTGTAGGTTGAGAGACACCATCCAGTCTTGAGGCCAGCAGGACCAGAATGTTTAAGTATGCATCCTGTAGGTCGAGCGACACCGTCCAGTCTCCAGCTTCCAGCGCCAACAAACCCTGAGCTAGGGTCAGCATCTTGAACTTCTCCTTCCTGACGAAGGAGGTAACCTACACGGCACCAGGAGCGACCATAGCAGCAGTGGCGCACAACCCTTAACAACTGTGTGACTACAGGGGGTCACCTTCTTCTCTCGTGCCAGTTCTAGCGATTGATACAGTAAACTCCATCTCAAATAAGAGTATGTGTACTGGACCCCACCACATAATACAGGTGGAGTAACCTTAAGAATATTGATATACTAGGGGCATATTAGCAGAAAGGAAATCTAGCAAAGGAATCCGACAGTCCTGATGAAAGCCGAAGGAGAGAAGTATTCCGGCAGAATCATGTCGACTATTATGTAGATCGGAGGGGTGACGGGTGCATAATACACTCCCCTCACCACTGTCCCAGGGTATGAATTACCTTTTTTAATCCTAACAAGGGAATCCAGGAATACAAAAATTATTAGGATATCCCTTAGTTAGACTTATTATCTGCACCTTCCTTGGATCCCTCTTTTACTTTTCTATTTGTTTGTATTGTCTCCCCCACCCTATTGCTCTGCCTTAAGCGTTGGTCTGCGCGGAGGCGTCGCAGCACCCCAATGAGGAAGCATGCCACAATTTGTTGTGGGTGAGAGCAGTCTTTTACAAAGTAATGTGCTTCGCTACACCTGTATTGTAGATTGATACTTGATCAAAATTGCGACTATGGAGCTTTACTTCTTTTCTCTGTGTTGATACTTACCTTGAGGAGGACGAAGTAAGGCGCTATCCTCCTCCCCCTTCCTTTTGTGTAGAGTGAAGAAGGTAACATGCCTGATGTCCAGGATCAGATGTAGACTGCAGGCCTCCTTGGTACAAGGAAATGTTGGGCAGTAACACCCCTCTTCCATTTCCTGTTCTGGCACTAACTCCACAGCTCATTTAAGGAGGAGCGCTGGCATCTCCTGCTGCAGGATGGATAGAGGAACTGGCAGAAGGTAGAAGAAAAAGGGCGGGGGGGGAGTGAAAGGGCGAGGAGCCTGAAGAAAGGGTAGGGTGTGACCTCATTCTATCATCTGAAGAACTTACTGGTCCAAAGTAATGGCCTCCTGGGCTGGTGGAAAGAAGACCGCCCACACCCCACAGGCTCTGCCTGGGTTGGAAAAGCAAAGTAGACCTGCATCCCTGGTGGTGCGGGGGAGGAGGCGGCGGCGGCGGCTTGCTACATGCATGGCCCTTCCCTCTGGCTCTACGACTGTACTTTCAGGCCAGAGGGGTCATTGGATGCTGATCCTGGTGCTGCAAGGGCTGGCACTGATGAAATAGGAATCCCGTAGAGAATCTCTGAAAGCACCAAAATTGACGATAGTCCCTCTGGGGTTGGAACTGTTGGAGATCCGGTGAACGGACTGTAGCCTTTCTTGCCTCGAAAAGTTCCAAGGCACCGTTAGCTTTGTCCCTGAACAAGCTAGGGCTATCAAATGGGAGGTCTGTTATGATAGCCTGCAAATCGAAGGAGAAGCCTGATGTCCAAAACCATGCATGGTGTCGGACAGAAACAGAGGTCCCCATGGCTGGCTCCATGGAGCCTAGTGTCCAGACCCCATTTGATAATATGGCATGAAGCCTTGTGTCCATCTCTTATGAGCTCTTAAAAATGTGTTCTCACGTCTTCTGGGACATGTGAGGTGACTTTTATTCCCATAAGGGGTGTGTGTGTACTGTGCCAAAAGGCAGTTGGTGTTTAAGAACTTCAAGGCGAAGGCCATACTGTCTGTTAAGAACATCTTTTTCCCTTTGCCTCAATTCGCTTAGACTCCTTGTCTGAAAGAACTGAAGGGAAGGTCTCTGCCACCTGTCCAGTGGAGAACGATGCTTGGATAATCCAACTCTCTGGTGACAGGTGTGGCAAGAGGGGCAGGGCAGTAGCATCCTGCCACCAATCTATTCACAGCCAATGCTGAAGTCGGGTTCTTCCAGGCTGCCATGACAGCTCTACCAAGGCTTCACTAAAGGGAAGCAGGAGTTCGAAAGTTGCTTCTGATGGAAGGACCTTCATAACAGCATTAGTCTTGACGATAACCATCGGCAGATGTAGGTCCAATACTCCCGCTGCCTTGCTGGCCACAGAGTGTAACAACATAACCTTTGCGTTGGGGGTCCAGAGGGAAATTCCATCTCGATTTCTGTTGAGGTGTCAAATCCACTGGCAGGGGATAAGCCTGCTAATTCATATTATCGTTCTTCCTCATCTGTTATGTTATGTTATGTCTCTATAGGTGTTGAGGGGAGCGGAGTCTGACCCAAAAAGGCTGATGTATCCTCTTCTTGCACTCCTCTTCTTCCAAAGGCCTCTGGACCTCCCTCCTGGATCGAGTCTGAGCAGGGGCTCTGGAGCGGAGGCCGCGGCAGTGGATGCTGAGAGACTGGCTCTGGAGGAGGTGGCGCATCTGAGGCTTCTGTGGTGGCGCCAGCAATGGCACTGATGGCAAAGCTGTACATCTGTGCACTGGAGTGAAGGCAGGCCGCAAGTTGATGTAGGGCGAGAGGACGAGCCAGCGGGAGCTGGGACCCTGGCAATAATTGCTTTAAGAAATGCCACTAGCTCTGCACCCGAATTACGGGTAAGAGAGGGCCGGCAACGGGAATTCCAGACATGCTGGAGTCAACACTGGAGGTTCTGGGAATTCCGGGGCCCGCAAAAGTCCAGTAATCACCGAGGCCAGGTCCGAATGAGGCAAAGGTGCTGAGCTGCTAGGAAGAGAGTTAACTGGTTCCACCATGACCAATTGCAGCTCAGAAGGGGAAGATTCTGTGGAAGATCGAGGGTGTCCAAGCGACTTACCACGTCCATGATTTTTGTGTTTCTCATACTTCCTCTTTTTCCTCTATAAATGTGAGTAGGGCAATCTTGAATACGGTCTCCATCGACGACTGATCCGTTTGTCATCACAGGCCCTGGCCATGAACAACCTGGCCTCCCGCTCCTTGATGGCCTTAGGGCGCACACCCAGACAGGACTCGCAGGAAACTAGAAGGTTACTGCTTGAAGCCAGGGTGGCTTTCATTTAAGGACTTAATTACATTTCAAACCTTAAGCATTATTAGGAAATCACTTGAAAGGTTGCTTTTAAACAACCTGAAAGTCTGATCTGAATGCCAAAATGTACTATCAATAGCAAAACCGACCCTGATCTGACCCCGGCAGACAAATACTTGTTTGGCAGGGGGATGTTGCATGTGACATGGATTAAGCTTTGAAACGTGTTACCTTTTAGGTGTATGGCACGTCATGATCTTCTGTACATTTTAAAATGATACTAAAATTGTATTTAACATACAAGGGTATTTGATTTAAATAAACAAGTTACTTACCTTCAGTAATGCTCTTTCTGATGGATACTCCATCCAACTGCAAATTCCTCAACTGTAGAATATTCCCCCAGGTGCCAGACTGGAATCAAAGATTTTCACAGCTGTGCTCCAGTGCACTGCTAGGTAGCGTCATGCGGCTCCTCGTGGACTTTGTTCCGTCCCAAAAGTGAAAGTGTAGCCACATACAAGTGCCACCCTTGCACACCGACGTCAGTTTATTTATTAACTCTTGCCACGGCCTCGGAGCACAAAACAATTGACTGTACAAATGCCCAGATCTTTAATTTGGGACGTTTTTTTTTTTTAGAAAGTAATAAGAAATCACACCACAGAAGGGGAAGGAGGTATAGCAGTGAGGAATCCGCGGTTAGCTAGATTATCCATCAGAAGGAGCAGTACCACAGTTAAGTTGTTCTGAGAGATTCTTCTAACTGCAGATTCCCTACTCTTAGAATCGGTACCAAAGCAGTACCTCCCAAGGTGGAGGGTCTGCGGAGTGGGCTCAGACCAAAATGCCCGAAATGTCCTTCCCATTGGACCTGGCTGTCAATGCAGTAGTGCTTCGTGTACACGTGCACTGACGTCCTTGAAGCAGGGCTGAACGAAGAAGTCAGGAAGAGGCATACCTGTGTGCCAAAGCAGTGGTAGCAGCCTTGACCCTGGCGGATTGAGCCCTCAAACCATCTGGAGGCTGCTTCGTGGCAGTGCATGGAAGATCTTAGTGCAATGGTCCATGCAGTTTGAGGAGCGTCCTTTTCTGCACTGCCTTACCTGTCTTTGCCCCAGAGAATGCCACAATAAGCTGATCGCCCACCCAATGGTCTTTAGAGCAATCAGTGCAAATGCTCAAGGCTCCTTTGGGGTCCAGACAATGGAGCCTCCTCATCTTTCAAGCGGGGAGGTGGAGAAAAGAAGGTTGGGAAAGTGATGGATTGCCCAATGTGATGGATCGCTCAACACCAGTTTGTATGGGAGAAAGGTGGTGTAGGGATGGTGCATCGAGAGAGCCTGGAGCTCACTCATGCGATGAGCTGAAGTGATCGCAATGAGGAAGATAGTTACGAGTCATCAGACGCAACAAGCAGCTGCACATTGGCTGGCATGGTTTTACAAGAGGTACATCAACACCAAATGAAGACCCCACTGTGGCAACACAAAATGTTTGGGAAGAAACATGTGACAAGCACTTTGTCAATAAAATCACAACAAGTGATATAATAAGGACGGCAAGTCGTGCCAACAAAAAATAGGGCAAAAGCGCTCGAAATAACCTTTAGTGGCGCCCACTGCAAAGATCTTGTAGGGTCAATGGTAAAACCAAAACAAAACATCCAACAGTTTGGCATGTACGGGGTCTGGGATGTCGACCTTACACCAGGCCCTAAACCGGTCACAGTGCCTGCTGTAAATAGATTTTGTTGAGGCATGCCAGCCCGCGAGGATAACAAAGATTCTCAGGTGGTAGAACGAACACTGTCACTGCCGCCGCTCAATCTCCACTCGTTGAGGTATAGATTGCGCAGGTTCTGGTGCAGAACCCTGAACTGCAGCTGCAACATTAGATCCTCCCAAAGTGTAGCCCAATCAGAGGACAGATGCGCGTGCCTAGAAGTTCTGGGTACCACACTCTCCTGGCCAATCCTAAGCATCATTTAGGCATAGCCATTCTTGATCTTCTTCAGAACTCGCTGCTGGAGAGGTTGAAAGCTGTACAGTATCCTAAGCTCCACTCTAGCCTGAAAGCGTTTTCCGAGACAGCCTTCTTGGGAACTTCAACATGCAGAAGACGTGAGACAGAGTACTCAACATTAGCAAACAGACCCAGCCAGGGCTCTACTCGCTGTTGGAAGATGTCCTGTGCCACCTCAAACGTAACAGTCATTTGGGATTCCCCGGGTGACGCCAGCTGAGCTTGTCCACCCAAGCATTTAAAGATCTCGCTAAGTGGTTCACGATTGGGGAAATGTCCTGGTGGTCTAGCCAACTAAAGAGGTGCAGGACCTCTAAGCATAAGTCCTAGTACTCACATTTTGCTCTGCTTCTTGTAGTACCACATCATGGTGTTGTCTGGAGAACTTGCACTGGCAGGAAGTTCTACAACACCAGATGAATGGCCGGCAGTTCCAACAGATATATGTGGAGCTAGATTTCCATTGATCCCAGAGTCCTCTGATCTCGACCTCTCCCAGATGACCTTCACAGACCAGCAGAGATACACCCATCAACACTGTCCGCTCTGGGATACCAAGTGAGAGGAGTCTCACCTCTCCCAGATGACCTTCACAGACCAGCAGAGAGACACCCATCAACACTGTCCTCTCTGGGATACCAAGCGAGAGGAGTCGCACCTCTCCCAGATGACCTTCACAGACCAGCAGAGATACACCCATCAACACTGTCCGCTCTGGGATACCAAGTGAGAGGAGTCGCACCTCTCCCCGATGACCTTCACAGACCAGCAGAGATACACCCATCAACACTGTCCGCTCTGGGATACCAAGTAAGAGTCGCCGTACCTTTCCCAGATGACCTTCACAGACCAGCAGATATACACCTGTCTGCTCTGGGATACCAAGTGAGAGGAGTCGCACCTCTCCCCGATGACCTTCACAGACCAGCAGAGATACACCCATCAACACTGTCCGCTCTGGGATACCAAGTGAGAGGAGTCGCACCTCTCCCAGATGACCTTCACAGCCCAGCAGAGATACACCCATCAACACTGTCCGCTCTGGGATACCAAGTGAGAGGAGTCGCACCTCTCCCAGATGACCTTCACAGACCAGCAGAGATACACCCATCAACACTGTCCGCTCTGGGATACCAAGTGAGAGGAGTCGCACCTCTCCCCGATGACCTTCACAGACCAGCAGAGATACACCCATCAACACTGTCCGCTCTGGGATACCAAGTAAGAGTCGCCGTACCTTTCCCAGATGACCTTCACAGACCAGCAGATATACACCTGTCTGCTCTGGGATACCAAGTGAGAGGAGTCGCACCTCTCCCCGATGACCTTCACAGACCAGCAGAGATACACCCATCAACACTGTCCGCTCTGGGATACCAAGTGAGAGGAGTCGCACCTCTCCCAGATGACCTTCACAGCCCAGCAGAGATACACCCATCAACACTGTCCGCTCTGGGATACCAAGTGAGAGGAGTCGCACCTCTCCCAGATGACCTTCACAGACCAGCAGAGATACACCCATCAACACTGTCCGCTCTGGGATACCAAGCGAGAGGAGTCGCACCTCTCCCCGATGACCTTCACAGACCAGCAGAGATACACCCATCAACACTGTCCGCTCTGGGATACCAAGTGAGAGGAGTCGCACCTCTCCCAGATGACCTTCACAGACCAGCAGAGAGACACCCATCAACACTGTCCGCTCTGGGATACCAAGTGAGAGGAGTCGCACCTTTCCCAGATGACCTTCACAGACCAGCAGAGATACACCCATCAACACTGTCCGCTCTGGGATACCAAGTAAGAGTCGCACCTCTCCCCGATGACCTTCACAGACCAGCAGAGATACACCCATCAACACTGTCCGCTCTGGGATACCAAGTGAGAGGAGTCGCACCTCTCCCAGATGACCTTCACAGACCAGCAGAGAGACACCCATCAACACTGTCCGCTCTGGGATACCAAGTGAGAGGAGTCGCACCTTTCCCAGATGACCTTCACAGACCAGCAGAGATACACCCATCAACACTGTCCGCTCTGGGATACCAAGTAAGAGTCGCACCTCTCCCCGATGACCTTCACAGACCAGCAGAGATACACCCATCAACACTGTCCGCTCTGGGATACCAAGCGAGAGGAGTCGCACCTCTCCCCGATGACCTTCACAGACCAGCAGAGAGACACCCATCAACACTGTCCGCTCTGGGATACCAAGTGAGAGGAGTCGCACCTTTCCCAGATGACCTTCACAGACCAGCAGAGAGACACCCATCAACACTGTCCGCTCTGGGATACCAAGTAAGAGTCGCCGTACCTCTCCCCGATGACCTTCACAGACCAGCAGAGATACACCCATCAACACTGTCCGCTCTGGGATACCAAGTAAGAGTCGCACCTCTCCCCGATGACCTTCACAGACCAGCAGAGATACACCCATCAACACTGTCCGCTCTGGGATACCAAGCGAGAGGAGTCGCACCTCTCCCCGATGACCTTCACAGACCAGCAGAGAGACACCCATCAACACTGTCCGCTCTGGGATACCAAGTGAGAGGAGTCGCACCTCTCCCCGATGACCTTCACAGACCAGCAGAGATACACCCATCAACACTGTCCGCTCTGGGATACCAAGCGAGAGGAGTCGCACCTCTCCCCGATGACCTTCACAGACCAGCAGAGAGACACCCATCAACACTGTCCGCTCTGGGATACCAAGTGAGAGGAGTCGCACCTTTCCCAGATGACCTTCACAGACCAGCAGAGATACACCCATCAACACTGTCCGCTCTGGGATACCAAGTAAGAGTCGCACCTCTCCCCGATGACCTTCACAGACCAGCAGAGATACACCCATCAACACTGTCCGCTCTGGGATACCAAGTGAGAGGAGTCGCACCTCTCCCAGATGACCTTCACAGACCAGCAGAGAGACACCCATCAACACTGTCCGCTCTGGGATACCAAGTGAGAGGAGTCGCACCTTTCCCAGATGACCTTCACAGACCAGCAGAGATACACCCATCAACACTGTCCGCTCTGGGATACCAAGTAAGAGTCGCACCTCTCCCCGATGACCTTCACAGACCAGCAGAGATACACCCATCAACACTGTCCGCTCTGGGATACCAAGCGAGAGGAGTTGCACCTCTCCCCGATGACCTTCACAGACCAGCAGAGAGACACCCATCAACACTGTCCGCTCTGGGATACCAAGTGAGAGGAGTCGCACCTTTCCCAGATGACCTTCACAGACCAGCAGAGAGACACCCATCAACACTGTCCGCTCTGGGATACCAAGTAAGAGTCGCCGTACCTCTCCCCGATGACCTTCACAGACCAGCAGAGATACACCCATCAACACTGTCCGCTCTGGGATACCAAGTAAGAGTCGCACCTCTCCCCGATGACCTTCACAGACCAGCAGAGATACACCCATCAACACTGTCCGCTCTGGGATACCAAGCGAGAGGAGTCGCACCTCTCCCCGATGACCTTCACAGACCAGCAGAGAGACACCCATCAACACTGTCCGCTCTGGGATACCAAGTGAGAGGAGTCGCACCTCTCCCCGATGACCTTCACAGACCAGCAGAGATACACCCATCAACACTGTCCGCTCTGGGATACCAAGCGAGAGGAGTCGCACCTCTCCCCGATGACCTTCACAGACCAGCAGAGAGACACCCATCAACACTGTCCGCTCTGGGATACCAAGTGAGAGGAGTCGCACCTTTCCCAGATGACCTTCACAGACCAGCAGAGATACACCCATCAACACTGTCCGCTCTGGGATACCAAGTAAGAGTCGCACCTCTCCCCGAGGACCTTCGCAGACCAGCAGAGAGACACCCATCAACACTGTCCGCTCTGGGATACCAAGTGAGAGGAGTCGCACCTCTCCCAGATGACCTTCACAGACCAGCAGAGATACACCCATCAACACTGTCCGCTCTGGGATACCAAGTGAGAGGAGTCGCACCTCTCCCAGATGACCTTCACAGACCAGCAGAGAGACACCCATCAACACTGTCCGCTCTGGGATACCAAGTGAGAGGAGTCGCACCTCTCCCAGATGACCTTCACAGACCAGCAGAGAGACACCCATCAACACTGTCCGCTCTGGGATACCAAGTGAGAGGAGTCGCACCTCTCCCAGATGACCTTCACAGACCAGCAGAGATACACCCATCAACACTGTCCGCTCTGGGATACCAAGTAAGAGTCGCCGTACCTTTCCCCGATGACCTTCACAGACCAGCAGAGAGACACCCATCAACACTGTCCGCTCTGGGATAGAGGAGTCGCACCTCTCCCCGATGACCTTCACAGACCAGCAGAGAGACACCCATCAACACTGTCCGCTCTGGGATACCAAGTGAGAGGAGTCGCACCTTTCCCAGATGACCTTCACAGACCAGCAGAGATACACCCATCAACACTGTCCGCTCTGGGATACCAAGTAAGAGTCGCACCTTTCCCAGATGACCTTCAGAGACCAGCAGAGATACACCCATCAACACTGTCCGCTCTGGGATACCAAGTGAGAGGAGTCGCACCTCTCCCAGATGACCTTCACAGACCAGCAGAGAGACACCCATCAACACTGTCCGCTCTGGGATACCAAGTGAGAGGAGTCGCACCTTTCCCAGATGACCTTCACAGACCAGCAGAGATACACCCATCAACACTGTCCGCTCTGGGATACCAAGTAAGAGTCGCACCTCTCCCCGATGACCTTCACAGACCAGCAGAGATACACCCATCAACACTGTCCGCTCTGGGATACCAAGCGAGAGGAGTCGCACCTCTCCCCGATGACCTTCACAGACCAGCAGAGAGACACCCATCAACACTGTCCGCTCTGGGATACCAAGTGAGAGGAGTCGCACCTTTCCCAGATGACCTTCACAGACCAGCAGAGAGACACCCATCAACACTGTCCGCTCTGGGATACCAAGCGAGAGGAGTCGTACCTCTCCCTGATGACCTTCACAGACCAGCAGAGATACACCCATCAACACTGTCCGCTCTGGGATACCAAGTAAGAGTCGCACCTCTCCCCGATGACCTTCACAGACCAGCAGAGATACACCCATCAACACTGTCCGCTCTGGGATACCAAGCGAGAGGAGTCGCACCTCTCCCCGATGACCTTCACAGACCAGCAGAGAGACACCCATCAACACTGTCCGCTCTGGGATACCAAGTGAGAGGAGTCGCACCTTTCCCAGATGACCTTCACAGACCAGCAGAGATACACCCATCAACACTGTCCGCTCTGGGATACCAAGTAAGAGTCGCACCTCTCCCCGATGACCTTCACAGACCAGCAGAGAGACACCCATCAACACTGTCCGCTCTGGGATACCAAGTGAGAGGAGTCGCACCTCTCCCAGATGACCTTCACAGACCAGCAGAGATACACCCATCAACACTGTCCGCTCTGGGATACCAAGTGAGAGGAGTCGCACCTCTCCCAGATGACCTTCACAGACCAGCAGAGATACACCCATCAACACTGTCCGCTCTGGGATACCAAGCGAGAGGAGTCGCACCTCTCCCCGATGACCTTCACAGACCAGCAGAGAGACACCCATCAACACTGTCCGCTCTGGGATACCAAGTGAGAGGAGTCGCACCTTTCCCAGATGACCTTCACAGACCAGCAGAGATACACCCATCAACACTGTCCGCTCTGGGATACCAAGTAAGAGTCGCCGTACTTTTCCCCGATGACCTTCACAGACCAGCAGAGAGACACCCATCAACACTGTCCGCTCTGGGATAGAGGAGTCGCACCTCTCCCCGATGACCTTCACAGACCAGCAGAGATACACCCATCAACACTGTCCGCTCTGGGATACCAAGTGAGAGGAGTCGCACCTCTCCCAGATGACCTTCACAGACCAGCAGAGAGACACCCATCAACACTGTCCGCTCTGGGATACCAAGTGAGAGGAGTCGCACCTCTCCCAGATGACCTTCACAGACCAGCAGAGATACACCCATCAACACTGTCCGCTCTGGGATACCAAGTAAGAGTCGCACCTCTCCCCGATGACCTTCACAGACCAGCAGAGATACACCCATCAACACTGTCCGCTCTGGGATACCAAGTAAGAGTCGCACCTCTCCCCGATGACCTTCACAGACCAGCAGAGAGACACCCATCAACACTGTCCGCTCTGGGATACCAAGTGAGAGGAGTCGCACCTCTACCCGATGACCTTCACAGACCAGCAGAGAGACACCCATCAACACTGTCCGCTCTGGGATACCAAGTGAGAGGAGTCGCACCTTTCCCAGATGACCTTCACAGACCAGCAGAGAGACACCCATCAACACTGTCCGCTCTGGGATACCAAGTGAGAGGAGTCGCACCTCTCCCCGATGACCTTCACAGACCAGCAGAGAGACACCCATCAACACTGTCCTCTCTGGGATACCAAGTAAGAGTCGCACCTCTCCCCGATGACCTTCACAGACCAGCAGAGAGACACCCATCAACACTGTCCGCTCTGGGATACCAAGTGAGAGGAGTCGCACCTCTCCCAGATGACCGTCACAGACCAGCAGAGATACACCCATCAACACTGTCCGCTCTGGGATACCAAGTGAGAGGAGTCGCACCTCTCCCCGATGACCTTCACAGACCAGCAGAGAGACACCCATCAACACTGTCCGCTCTGGGATACCAAGCGAGAGGAGTCGGCCGTCGGTCAGTTTGAAGTCAAGCAGCCACCACTGCAGAACTTGTGCAGTCTCCTCTGAAACCTGGATGATATCCGCCAGTTTCCCGTGGTGCTGGGCTCACAGACTTCAGATCCCACTGTAGAGCCGGAGTATGCCACCTGGAAGAGAAGGTTGCATGAGTCCAGCAGCCCAAGAAGCCACCGAACTGCTCTCATTTGAGAGTTAAGTCTGAGGCTGAAACATTGGCACCATAGCCTGGATGTCTTAGACGTGTTGCGATGGAAGAAAGGGCCTGACATGGACCATGTTCAGAACAGCTCCTATAAAAAGAAGCCTCTGTGAAGGAGTCAGGTGTAAACTGGCACGTAGACTGAGAACCCCAACAATGTTGGGAGGGGTTGTGCTCGTCTGGATGTGGTCTACGACAGACTGAGGCAAGTCTGCCTTCAACAGCCAGTCATCAAGGTAGGGGAAAACTGGAATCCGTCTTCGCTGAAGATGGGCGACGATCACTGCCATCATGTTTGTGAAAACCTGAGGGGCCTTGACAGGTCGAAGGGGACCACAGTAAACTGAACTGCAGGTAACGTCTGTGGGACTGCAGGACGGGCACATGAAAGTGAGCCTCCTACAAGTCCCAGGCAACCATCCAGCAGCCTCGATCCAAGGCAGATAGAACTTGGCCCGTGTGAGCATTTTTTATTTATCTTCGCACACAACAGCATTCCATCCTTCAGCTCAAGCAAACAGTAGGAGTTACTACCCTTCCATGTTTCAGAGGCCGGCTTCTCTTTGTGGCCAGTGAAGCCTTCGCCTCTTGTTTGAAGAATGATCGGTGTTCCTCTGGAAGCCACTCAGTTGTGGGAGGCAGTTCTGGTGGGTCAGAAAGGAACAGGAGGACAGAACTCAGCGGAATGAGCAGAAGGACTCGTTAGTCTGATGTGACAGTCACACTGGTAGAAAATGTCCGATTCTGCCTCCCAAATCGAGGCTGTGAGCAGCTAATGGCAAACTAAAGCGGCTTGGAGGTTGATGCCGCAGAGGTGGAGGACTGAACAAACTGCAGCCCCTCTGTGACCTGCGCAATGTCTCCTTGATCCCCGCCCACGAGGGGACTGAGGAGGCAGTTGCAGTGGTGGACAGGCCTGGCCTTGTTTATATGCTAACCCTCTGGAGTAGCCTCTTTAGGATAGAAACTGATGGGGAAGCCGACAAGCAGGGATGGAAAGGCCGAAAGAAAGCATTGTGGCTTTGCTGTCCTTAAAGCGTACATGACAGAATCAGACTTTTTGCCAAATAGACGCCTGCAAATCTCCAGAAAAGCCAGTGGATCGCATCCGTGCACGGCGATGGAGCACCACACAAGGGTCCTCAGCTTGCCCAAGCAATCAGTAGCATTAAGGCCAGCTCTAATTACATAATTGGCTGCATCCTGGCCGTTCGCAACGGTTTGAGCCAAAGGGGCCGGACACTACTTTGGGACATCCAGCAAGATCTTGCTGGCCACGTCCCAGAGCGCATGCGTGCAATGGCCTAACATGCAGACTGCACTGACTGACCTCAGTGCTAAGCTGGTTGAACAGAACGTTCACTTCAGGAACGCCTCAATCCTTTGCGACTCCCTGTCTGGAGGAGTCGTGTGGGATTCATTCAGATTTACTTTGCTGGTGGAAGCCTGGACCACCAAACTCTCAGGAGTGGGAAGCAGCAGAAGAAAATCCGGGTCGTCAGGCTTTAGTCTGTGACATCTGGCAGCCTGCCTGCTGACTGGACCGGGCAAGAGCAAGGTTTAGACCGAATGCCTATAAGAATTTAAGTCACGGATTCATTAAATTGAAGCAAGGACTCAGATGGCCCAGGGTGCAAAACCTCAGTAAGTACACTTGTCTTGACACCAACAGAACGCGGCTGTAGGTCTATGACCTCAAAGGCACATGCGAACACTCCAGAAAATGAAGCATTCTTCTTGGTTTAGGAACGATGGCTATCTTTTACTGTGAATTACAATAGAAAACACAAGATGCGATGTTTGTACTTGCTACAGTTTTGGAAAGCCTTTGAAAATAGTACACTAAAAAGCTCAAAACGCGAGGGAAGATGCGCTCATCCCCTTATACAGAACGTAGCTGTAGGTCTACAACCTCATTGACGCATCCAATCACTACAGAAAAAGAAGCACTCTTCTTGATTTGGGGACTTAGGGGCAAAATAAAGGCAGTATCAGGGGAAGTATAAAGTCCCCTGGCCTCCTCCATGTCCCTATATGCATACCCTGCCATCATCATGATGTGGGGGTAAATCATCCCCATCGACACCAGATGATGGTCAGAATCGGAGCCAAAAAGAAGATGGAGCCTCTGAGGAAGGCTGCTTGGTAGAAGAAGTCTTCTGTCTGAGTCGGAACATACAGGAACCAAGGGCGCTGATGCAGAGTCAAATAGCGACCTCTGTCAAGGTCAAGATAGATTTGGTTCGGTGCCGGACACCAGACTTGGTAGGGGCTCAATCTCTGTCACCAACGGTGTCAGGGCCGATGAAGAAAGGAGTGGCATAGAAGCCAGAGCCGGAGTGACGCAGAACCCAAGGCGGGTTCCATGGGCTCAGAAAGCGCAAAGGATGGACCTGCCGGTAGGAGCTGACTGGAGGCCCCTGAGGGCACTTGGCATCCAAAAGTGCGACCAGGGAAAACAGAGGAGTGTCAAAAATATGCAGCATGGTTTCCGTAAAGGCGACCTGCTGCGGCATCACTGATGGCCCATAGGGCGCAATGGGCCCAGTAGTGGAATTGGCTCTGGGAACGAGATCAGATAGCATCTTTATGCACTCCTTTGGACAGAGTGTGGCAGAATGGCGGCAAGTTCTGCTTTGACTTCAACTTATCAGGTGACTGACTGTAAAGGAGACCTGTTGCAGGAACTGCCTCGAGAGCAAAACGAATCTGTACTCTCGACTTGGAGCGAGACTTATGAGAGATCTGGGTCTTCTTTCCCTGTTTGGTGGCGTACAGCTTTGCTTCACGGTCCTGAATCGCGTTTGGGTGCATAAGGGCACATTCACTGCAGGTCTTGGAGTCTTGCCTCGAGCCCAAACACTAGAGGCCGACTTCATGCAGGTCCGTTAACAACATCCTTTTGTGACAGTCATAGCAAGGTTTGAACTCTGCAGTCTTCGGTGAGGACACTATTCCCTTGCAGAGCAGAACAAAGAATTTGAAAGGATTCATCAACTGATGTAAAAAGGAGTGGGGCACTGAATGTATGTTCGAAGGATCAGAAAGAAACAAACTGACATGGGTGCGCAGGGTGACACTTATATGGGCCTCTGGTCCGTCACTTCTGTGGCAGAATAAAGTCAACAAGTCTGGCACCTTGGGAAATTCTAAAGGTGAAAAATTTGTGGTTCGAAGTATACTCCAGAAACAGTATTCTGGTATATTGCAATGATGTCTGGATCCTGTAATGTGTTTTTGGCTGTTAATTCTGAGTTACGCCTCGAAGCTCGATTTGATCTGGTATAGTTGGCGGTTTACAAATAAAATTCAAAGCACTGCACTCGTCATACCCTTCACTTTAAACCTACCCTGAAATCCATGCATCCAAGTGTGACCAGAGTAACCTTCTAATCAAGAAGGGGGGTCCTTTGTGGACTCTTACGAAGGTACGTGCATCTAAACACTCATGCACCGTTCAGGCTGCTCTGAAAGGATCAGCACTTAAGAGACCCCACAATCCTGGTGCACCACCTCCATCAGCGCCCAGCTCTCAGTCCACGCTTCGAGGCATACTTGGCAGCTTGTCGCAGGGAACTCAAAGCATGAGACATACAAACATTCAAGAGTGCACCAGGGTCCAGAGATGCTTTCCTCAATGTATTTACAGGCAGGATTTACAACAGAAATGTCTTGAAGAACCTTTTTCAACTAACCTCAGAGTCTACGAAGTGCCTTTGGTAGTAGTAAAAGCCTCGCCGGCAGAGATTGCAGTGACCGAGCGCGGATTTCAAGAAATGTCTTCTGTAAACCTGGTGCCAAGTATCTTTAATCTGTAAAAAACACACAATGTTAAAATGAAAATGTGTAAAAAATGCTATGTTACTTCATTAAATAATTTATATCATCATTTTGTTTGACAATGATTTAGGAACACCCCCAACACCATTGCCCCTCAGAAAGGTGGCCCGATTCAGAGAGCAATCATCACTCTGTATGCCCGGGATCACAACGTGGCACCGAGTGAAGGAAGAGTTTTCCATGTTTATAAAGGCAACTGACAGACTGCAGTAAGGAAACAGGTAATTCTAGGGCAGATCCTGGCTTTCATATCCTACAAACAATGGAGTGGCAAGTTCTATACGTTTAGGCAAAGGAGCCGAAAGAAATTAGGCAACGCATCGCTGCTTATCAACAAATGCAACTTTGGTCAGTGATGGAACAAGGTTGTGCAGGAACAACTCATGTTCCAAACAGTCTCACAAAATCGAAAGCAGGACAAGGTAGGCCAAGCATCAGACTTTTGAAAAAACTGACAAAAGTGAGATTAATAAAACAAGAAACAAGGTTGTGATAAGAAGGCTGTTGAGGAAAATCAGGCTCTCATTGCACGGTGTCGAACCAGGCCATGAAACAATACCCGGCAGTAAGAAAGTTTGTGTAACATGTTAAAGGTGTGTCCAGGTGTTGAAAGACCAGACAAATGGAGAAAGCACTGGAATATTCAGATCTGGCAACCACTGGCGTTTTACAGGGTACAATCGGAACCCTACAATAGAAGGGGATCACGAAGAATGCAGGAAGGCTGGCATGTTTCTGGAGTGGCAATGAAGCAGACAATCTTGAAAATGATGAGCATGTAGCAATCAGAGCCTGCTCTCGAGGCCCATAGCGCATGCTCCAATGCTTCTGGGCTGCATGAGCTTCATTAGCAAAGACCTGAACATAGCCTTGGCACCTACGGTAGGTTTCTTAAGGACAAAAAACTATGCTGGCCTGAACTGAAATCACCTCTTAAAGTTCAACGTCATTTCCACTGAGCTCACAATTGTTACCCAAATTCTGACGCTTTAATGCTTCCCTCGGTGTTCCAGCTACCTCGCTACTCTCAGCTTGTGCATTTGTGTTTATTGGTGCTTGTGTCAGTACCTGGTGAGCGCTCAGACTCCGAGAGAGGGTCAGACTGCGGTGGGTTTTCTAAAAGCCATCACTCGGGAAGGAGTTCAGGTTCCACATGGGTTGCAGTTTCACTTAGCCAAAGTGGAAGGTGCAGAGAGAAAGCGCGAACATATCTGCGATGAGGTGGTTACATGCACTGACATTTCTGGAAATGCCTTAGAAGCAGATTGTCACTGGGAATATATTCTTGGGGACATTACACAGTATTCGTACCATAACATTCTTTTAGTCAGCCACAGCAAGCTTTTCTGTTAAGAGCTAACAGAGGGAGTAAGTATGGGATTTATAACCTTCCGAGAAGTTGCATTCCTTCAACTTTTACTCTTGTGCTAGACTGGGTGATACAAACTCAGAGGCCTGAGCAAGCTTAGAGACTCCTCTGTGTGCCCCATTTTTAGCATTGCTCGCCTCTTCTGTGCACCGTAACCAAGGTGCCATCATTATTTTTGATATGGCTGCTGTAATGTTTGACCAAATATCCAGTTAAGCTGCTCTAATAGTAGGACCTCAACGCTTCTGCTGTTCCATTTTGTCCGTGAACTGCAAGGTCTCCGAGCAGCTCGGATCTTGAGCAGCAAGGACATGAGCCAACGCACCTCACCATTCAGCGTCATCTTCCGCTCCAATCCAAAAGCTGAATTTGACATTCAAACGTCCTGCTTTCCGATATAACAAATAGCAACAGATTGAATGACAAGACACTTAGATCAGAAGGTACTGTTTGGACCAGATTAGGTGCTATGGTTGGTTGTGTGTAAATCCAACCAATAATCTTTTTAAAACCAAATGCCAACAAATAAGCTACATACTGTTGATAACACTCTTTCTGCAAGAGACTATCTAGCCTCAGATTACTCATCTTTTGAATATTCCCAAGCTTCAGACCGGATCCGGAAACTTTTCAACAGTACCTCTGTGTGCTGGTAGGGGACGCCAGCGGCTCCGCATCAACACAGTCCTACTCCGGAAACTTTTCAACAGTACCTCTGTGTGCTGGTAGGGGACGCCAGCGGCTCCGCATCAACACTGTCCTACTCCGGAAACTTTTCAACAGTACCTCTGTGTGCTGGTAGGGGACGCCAGCGGCTCCCTATCAACACTGTCCTACCCCAGAAAGGACGTGTGAAGCCTATATCAGCGCCACTCCCACGTGTTGTCAGTTGCTTTTGAGACAGTCTGAGTCTCCAGACGCAGAGCTCCAGTGTGCAGATTTCTAGACTTGCGATCTTATTAACGGATAGAGTCCAATCACAGAACAGGGAAGATGGGAGGAATTTGCGGCTAGATGGAGTGTCTACCAGAAAGAGTTACCAAAGGTAAGTGACATATTCTTCCGATAGAGTCTTCTAGCCGCAGATTCCTCACCTTTTGAATAGATGCTAAAGCAGTACCTCAATGGAGGTGGGCTGTGAATGGACTTGCACCAGAAAGTCTTGTAGAACCAAGTGGGTAAAATGCCCTTCTCAGTGGACTTGATTGACCAGACAATTGTGCTTCGTGAACGTGTGACGGGACGCCCACGAATCCCATAGCAAATGTCTGGGACTGGGACTCTGCGCTCTACTGCAGTGGTAGCAGCTTTGGTCCTAATAGAATGAGCACGCAGTCCTTCCGGAGGCTGCTTTTTAGCCATTACGTTGCAGATCTTAATGGAGAGCATGATACTGCACGAGATTGTTATCTCTGCACAGCCTTGCCTTTCTCTACTCCAGCGAACCCCACAAAGAGCTGATCGTACAGCCAGAAGTCATTGGTGCAATCTATGAAGAAGCTCAGAGCTCTCTTGGGGTCCAAGCAATGAACTCTCTTCTCCACCGAAGGGTGAGGCGGAGCACAGAATGTCAGCAGGGAGATGGTTTGACCGGTGTGGAACGGTGTCACAACTTTTGTCATACAGTATGCCCGAGTCCACAGAACTAGTTTGTTTAGGAAGAAGGTGGTGTACGGTGCATTGAGAAAGCACTTAAAGATCACTCACACACCTTGCCAATGTTTTGGTGACGAGGGACACTGTCTTAAGGGTGAGGCGCCACAAGGGACTGCAGTGAAGCAGCTCACATGGATGCATATCAGAAAGGTGAGGACAAAGTTAAGGTCACAACAACAAAGAGAGGGTGAGGGAAAGTCACTCTTGTTCCCCCTGGTAAATTCTATTAAACAACGGAAGAGTGAATAGGGAAAAGGGAAAAAAAAGAAGAGCAACAGCGTGGGAAAAAACCAAAAGGATTTGTTAAACGAACCCTCACTCACCAACCTAGTTGGTGACATGCTTCATCATCGTGTTCTCACCAAGGAGGCCGAATGCCTCCCTGGCGTGCTGCGGCGCCAGAATTACAGCGGAGCTGGTTTTTGGATGGGAAGGAGGGTGTGAATTTAAAAGGTTAATGGTTATAACCAACAACTAATTTAATCAAGGCAAACCAAAGACCAATAAAAACAGGTGAAATGGACTAGAACTGGTTGGTTAGGATAACCAAAGCTCGTCCGAATGTAATTAGTGAGAAACAAAAAAGGTCGACATGTTTCTGCTTGTCAAGGTCCCACTGTTGCGAGATGACGGGAGATCGAGGAAACAAATGTAGTAATCTTTTCAAAAATCTCTAACAAGAAGAGACGTAAACAAAGAAGGCTACTCCGGCAACTGCAAAAAGCTGAGAGCGCTGCATGGTAACCTTTTATCTGTTCCGAGGGCAAGGCTCTTCCGGGCTAGGGACGGAAAAAAAAAACCTCATAGAGATTAGCTGAAGAGGGGCAATCAGCTGAGTACACCACTGTGAGAAGATGGCCTGGTATATGCTGTCCACTTATTACAGTTGGCACGTTGTATCAGTCCAAACAACCCCTTATGGTGATAGGTTAAAGACAACCTTTATTGAAAGCTATCCTAGTGGTAGCTATGGAGAGCAGCCTTCAGGCTAAGTTTTGAAGGAATGTAAAGCAGCTTGGTTTACCAGTCTATAATCTCTTGAATGACCAAATGAAAGGATAACCACACCAGGTATATATTCAAAATATAGTTATTTAAGATAAAACACACACCTCTAGTCTCTTTATGAGGCTGGAGTTCGAAGTACTTAAGTTACAAGGCAGTATTCATCAGTAATAGCACAAATACACGTTTGGGCCCTAGGGGCGTACCAAACCATATACCAATAACGTGGTATAAGAACCACGACTGAACTAGACACAAGGCCTAGAGCCTTTAAAAGTGCTTGGGCCCCAAGGAACCACCCAAGGTAATGACGTAGGGGACCCACGGCGTTCGCGTGCAGTGTTAGAACACAGGTGCAAATCGCCATTAACTTCTATGGGTAAAGACGCGGTTGAAAAATTACAAGTTCAGGACACTTAGAGGACGACTACAAGCAAACCCTTTTGGACTTAGAGGTGTCTAGGGCCAACACCCACGGGAGCACCGAAGTACTCGAGTTACCTCACCCAGGTAAGCCGGGTGCATAGGTGTCAAATGGTGTCGGGTCGCGGTGTCGTTTTCAACGGAAGCCTGCAAAGAACTGCTGCTGCCGTGAAGAGGAGAGTGTCCGGAGAGATCCAAGCCTGGATCGAAGATGGAAGGAACCTGAAAGCAGAGGGGACAGAGTCTGCGTCACTTACCAGTGACCAGGAGCACGATAATCCAATGCCCACAGATGTCGGGTGCTTCAGGTGAGTTGACGGGTGTCTTGACTCTTCAGCCACGAGGTCCAGGAGGCGTCAACGACAACCAGGAGGTGGATTCGAGCTGTCCCACAAAGTCTGTCGAGTGCTGCGGTGTCGGCGACCAGAATGGACCCAACAAGCCTTGGCAACGCCAAGTCAAGTGGAAATAGAAGGACGTCAGTGCAGACCAGCAAGGTCTGGGGGACTCACCCAGCGAGGGTAAGTCAGGGCATGTCTGGAGCAACCAGGAAAGGAGTTGCCTTCGTGGGGACCTACAAGCCAACGGGCTAGCGATCGCGAAGGAGCCTCGAGCGGTCGCACTTCAAACTGGCCCACGGGTCACTCGTGGAGTGGAGGCCAGAGATCTTCGGTGAAGTCGGTGCTCAAGGCTGGGGCTACTCTGAGCCCAAAGCACAACTTCGAGGAAGACCAGGAAGATGATGTACCTGCAAAAGTACACGGTGTGCAGGGGTCATGGTTCCATGTCACCCACAATAGCCACGGGCCTCAGCTTTGCTGTGGACTCAGGGTAGCCTCGGGGAAGTCTGGAAATCCACCTCTGGGGATGCAAAGACTTCGGGTCCGGCGGGAGCTTCAGAGTTGCAGACCGGACAGCTGCTTCTTTGGTGCCTGCCAAGCAGAGGAGTCACTCCTTGACCCGAAGGGAGATTTCTTCTGCCTTCTAGTCGAAATAGGAAGTCGAAGGTCCAGGATATATGTTGCAGAGTTTCGTCCAGGGTAATCTAAAGTCTCAAGGACTGGGTTCCTATACTTATACTAAGATAGGGGGTTGGACATACTCTGGGGACCCACCTACGGGAGGGTTTGGAAAGAGGGGTGGTTACACCCAGTTCCTTTGTCCAGTTTCGCGCCAGAGCAGGGGCAGGTAGCCTCTGCAACCGGTTTGAACTGGACTATGCACAGGGACACCAAGTGTGCCCCCAGTGCAGGAATTCAAAGCACCAGAGAGTGCTCCTGCCCAGCCCCAATACACATCTGCCTGTCTGGGGAGGTGGTTACACCTCCCTGGGACAGGAAACCTATTGTCCAGGCCTCCCCTGCCGGAGATTCGATCAGCAGCAGGAGGCCAGACCCGTGTCTGTGGCAGAGGCATCCATTTTGTGATGCCAGGGATCTAGAAAGTCTTTACTGGGTAGACCAGTGCGAACATGTCTTTCCCTCTAGAAGGGTGGAATGGTACCCCCGCCGCCAGAACGGCAGGGGGAGGGGGGGGGGGAAGGCAAGGCCGGGGAATAGTATTCCAAAGTGTTTGACACCAAACACAACATGTTTCCATGCAGCCATTCCAAAGTTAGCATTTACCGCGAGGTTATAATGCACTTAAGAGTATATGGTCAGGCTGCATCACAAACGGCATTAGAGGAGGTACTCCGAACGCTGCAGAGGGGCACCCTCTCACATAAAAACCAAGCACTCTGCCTTCAGGATTGTTAAGGCCTGCCATAGGAGTGACTTATAGGTTTTATATGTGTGCGCAATGGTAGTGATATAGGTAGCCTATACCACAGTAAGAGGTGCAAGCACACCCTTACCCAGGCTGCAGTAGCAGACCCGTGGTGCCATTTTGGTGTGCTTCCCAGGGGTGGCAGAATACATGCTTCAGCCCCTGGTAGGCCTCTGAGGTACCTATGCCCTAGGTACATAGTATACCATATACTAGGGGATTATAAGGCACTCCAGAATCCAATTAGAGATGTACCTAATGTACATGGAAACCATTTTAGAGAGGAAGCAGCTAGGCTGGGGTCCTGATTAGCAGGGCCACAGCCAGACTAAGGTCGAAAAACAGTGAAACACCAGCAAAAAGTGGGGGTACCCGTGTGAAGCAGATCCTACTCTCCTACAACCACCAGCCACAAATTGTCCAAATGTCAGGACTATACAGTTGTTGAGGGATGCCTGGCTGCTAAGATGACATCATCCACCTCTGGATGCATTCAGCTGTGCCGCTCAATCTCGATCCATGAAGGTGGAGATTGTGAAGGCCCAGGTGCAGAACCCTGGCCTGCTCCTGCGACACAAGATCCTCCCCAAGGGCAGTTTTATAGGCGGACACATGCACAAATCTAGGAATTCTGCATACCATGCTCTGTGCTCATTCCGGGGCGACTAGGATGACTTGTGTCCGGTCGTTCCTGATCTTCTTCAGTACTCTGGCAGGAATGGCATATGTGGTAAAGGCATACAGGAGTCGAAAATGTGTCTCCAAGCGAGATACACCTTGCAAACTCCAAAGCGCTAAAATGCTGACACTGCACGTTCTCTGCAGTGCAGAGCTTAGGTTCTCCCAATCTGTGGAAGAGACCTTGCGCTACCTCTAGGTGTAGCGGTCGTTCATGATCTGCTAGGCTCCGGCGGCTGAGCTCATCTGCCATGGCATTCAATGATCCTGCCAGATGGTTCACCACCAAGAAAATTCCTTGGTGATCCATCCAGTTTCAGAGGTGCAAAGCCTCCCGACTCAGGGTCAGTGAGCCCACCCCGCCCTGTTTGTTGCAGTACCACATGGCGGTAATGTTTTCAGTGAGCACTTATACCAGCCTCCCTTTGATGGATGGCTTAACGATGGCCATCAGCTCCAGAAGGAAGATGTGGAGCCGGAACTCCATCGGAAACCAGAGACCTCTGAACTCCACCTTTCCAGAATGGCCACACTAACCAAGAACCGAGGCATTAGTCACCTTTGTCAGCTCCGGTGGAGAAGGACGAGGGGCCTGCCGCTGACCCAGCTGTGGTCCAGTAACCACCATTACAAATCTTTTGCAGTCTCCTCTAAAATCTGAACAAGGTCGGAGGCGCCCTTGATGTTGGGCCCACTGAGACTTCAGATCCCACTGCAGAGCCGGTATAGGCCACCTGGCGTGCTAGACCAGCAGGACTGCAGGAGGCCATCAGTCCCAGCGTTCTCAGAGTCGACCTTGGTGAAATCCAGGGCCGAGGCTTAAAGGTCCAGATCATATCCTGAAAGTCCTGGACTATCTTCCGAGGGGTAAAGACATGAAACCGAACTGTGTCTGGAATGGCTCCGATGAAGGGAGGAGTCTTAAAAGAGCTCAGGTGTGACTTTGGCAAGCGGATCGTGAACCCCATAGATCACTAGAGGTTCGCTGCAGTCTGGAGGTGGTAGACACCTGCCTGGGGAGAGCCCGTATTAAACAGATGGTCGTCAAGGTAGAGGAAGAATGGCATCCCAGACCTCCGAGGATGCGCTGCAACCATCACCTTCACTTTTGTGAATACCCCAGGGGCACTGGTAAAAGTAAAGAGAGCAAAGCAAGTTGAAAATGCTGCTGTCCCAGCGCTGGCCCCTGGAACGCTGGGGAGCTGCAAGCACAGGCGTATGGAAATCGGGGTCCTGTGGGTCCAATGCTGCCATCCAGTCGCCAGGGTCTAGGGCCAGCAGGAGCAGTTTGACATTTTCCTTCTGAAGGACGGCACTGAGAGGCAACAGATCTAAATAGATCTAAAATAGGCCAGATGCCCTTGTCCTATTTGGAGACCAGGAATTAACAGGAGCAACAACCGCTTCCTGCTTCTGGCAAAGGCACCCTCTCAATAGCCCCTTTGGCCAAAAGGGTTTGCACTTCCTGCCGCAATATGGAAAGATGGTCTCGTCAGTCATTTGGGAGACAGTGGAAGTTGCAGAAGAGCAGAAAGGAAGCTGATGGCAATTTGCAGGACGACTCTGCCTGATGTTATGGCCGCAACCCTAGAAGAATAGTTGGATTCAAGAATGGTGTCCATGCTCCATTAAGGGCACGCTAAAGGAGTCTTGTAGGTAGGGCTGAAAGGGAAGTAGTGAACTGAGCGGCCCGCTGACTTTGGCCTCAGAGGTGGCGGGCTCCACAACCGTAAAACTGCTGGGTACCATCCTGGGGTTGGTTTGGGTGCTGGTAAGGGGTACCTCTGCCAAAACTGTGAAACGAGCGGTAGGGCTAGTCAGGTGGTGCAAATATGCCCAAGTAGTGTGCTGCTGCCCTGCCCCCCTTTACCAATTGAGAGCGGAGTCTGTATTGTCCCCAGACAGATGTGGCCTACTGACGGGCATGCCCATTTTGAGTCATGAGGTAGAGTGACTCCTCCTCTTGGTGATATTGCACAAGGGCATCAACGCATTTGTTAGATTTCCCGCAGGCGGGTGAGAAAGGAGTGCAAGGAAAATGTGAGAATAAAGAAGTCTATGCTAATAGTGAATATGCTACTTACCAGTAAGCATCTGTTCTTGGCATGTAGGGCTGCTGACATTCATATCTGTGCATAGATCGCCGCCTAGTGTTGGGTCCGGATGTTTGCACGTTGTTGTCCTGGAAGAGTCTTCGAAGTATCCTGGGATAGGTGACTCCTCCCCTGGACTACAGTGCGCATGGGCATCCTCTCCATCCTCAGATTGTTTTTCGCCATTGTGGCAGTGATGGAGTAGATACAGAAAGTGATGACCATGCTATACAGTAATTCTGAGAGCTGCAGCTGCTACAGGCGCCAGGGAGGAGGGTGGGCGATATGAATGTCAGCAGCCCTACATGCCAAGAACAGATGCATACTGGTAAGTAGCATATTCAGTTCGAGGCATGTGGGCTGCTGAATTCATATCTGTGCATAGAATACATAGCAGTACCTCCCATTAGCGGCGGCTACCAGTGCCAGCTGCAGCGGTCTGAAACAGAGTTTTGAGAACAGCCTGTCCTACAGCTGCCTGCTGTTTTGATTGCACATCTACACAGTAGTGTTTGGTAAATGTATGTGTAGTGGACCAGGTGGCTGCTCTACATATATCATGCAAAGGAATGTTTCCCAGGAAAGCCATGGAGGCCCCTAACTTACGTGTTGAGTGGGCTCGTGGGGGAATCGTTAATGTGCGTTTAGCTTTTTGATAGCAAATTTGAATACATTTAACGATCCATCTGGCTATACCTGCTTTGGAGATGGCGTTACCTTTGTGGTGTGGGGCAAAGGCAACGAAAAGTTGTTTTGTTTTCCTAAAGACTTTAGTCCTGTCTATAGAGTACATGAGGGCTCTCTTTACATCCAGTGTATGGAGTGCTCTTTCTGCGACCGTTTGTGGGTTTTGAAAGAAAACAGGCAGTTCAATGGTTTGATCCATGTGGAACTGCGATATCACCTTGGGCATGAATTTGGGGTTGGTACGTAGTACGACCCTGTTGGCGTGAACCTGTATGAATGGCTCTTGAACGGTTAGTGCCTGGAGTTCACTAACTCTCCTCAAAGAAGTGATTGCTACTAGGAAAGCTACTTTCCAGGTGAGGAATTGAATCTCGCATGAGTGTAGAGGTTCAAAGGGTGGACCCATCAGGCGTGTGAGGACCAAGTTGAGGTTCCACATTGGAGCTGGTGGGTGGCTTGGAGGAATTACTCGTTTGAGTCCTTCCAAGAATGCTTTGATGGCAGGCACTCTGAATAGAGAGAGGTGCTGCCTGTTCTGGAGATAGGCTGATATTGCGGTCAAATGGACACGTATTGAGGTGTATGCCAGATTGCATCGGTATAGGTGTAAGAGGTAACAAATTATGTTTTGGATGGATGCGTCTAGCGGGTTAATGTTATTATTATTGCAATAAATGACGAACCTTTTCCATTTGGCTGCATAGCAAGCTCTGGTAGTGGGTCTTCTAGCTTCCTTAATGATGTCCATACAGTCAGGTGGCAGGTTTAGGTAGCCAAACTCTAGGACTTCAGGAGCCAGATTGCCAGGTTCAGCTGTTGCGGATCTGGGTGCTGAATCTCTCCATGGTTCTGCGTCAAATGCGCGGGTTTGATCCGCAGCCTTTGATGCGGCACCACGGAAAGTTCGAGAAAGGGGGTGTACCATGGTTGGCGTGCCCATGTTGGAGCAACCAGGACGAGTGTCAGTGAGTGTTGTCTGAGTTTGCGTGCCACCAGCGGTATCAATGGTGCTGGTGGAAAAGCGTACGCAAATCTGCCGGACCAGTTCATCCATATCGCATTGCCCTGCGACTGCGGATGTGGGAACCTGGCGGCAAAGCTTTGGCATTTTGCGTTTTCGCTTGTGGCGAATAGGTCTATCTCTGGATGACCCCACTGTTGGAAGTACGGTTGGAGTACTGACGGATGTAGCTCCCACTCGTGCATCTGGTGGCTGTGTCTGCTGAGCAGATCCGCCATCTGGTTGTCCTTGCCGGGGAGGTGTTCCGCCATGAGGAACATGTTCCTTTGAATGGCCCACTTCCACATGCTCTGAGCCAGATGAGACAACTGTGGAGTGTGTGTTCCTCCCTGCTTCTGTATATAGTACATGGCAGTCATGTTGTCCGTCCGGATCAACACGACTTTGTTGCACAAGTGTACTTTGAATGTTTTCATTGCCAGGAAGATTGCCATCAGTTCTAGAAGGTTGATGTGCATCTACGTTTGCTGTATTGTCCATAGTCCCTGCACTGTGTAATTGAGTACATGAGCTCCCCATCCCTGGAGAGACGCGTCCGCTGTCAGTATTATTTGTGGAACAGGCTCTTGGAACGGTCGGCCCTTGCAAAGGTTTTGTGGATTCCACCAATGCAGAGAGTTGTATGCCCGACCGCTCACCAACACTAGGTCGTTTAGTTGCCCTTGAGCCTGATTCCATTGACGTGCCAAGCACTCCTGAAGCGGGCGCATATGTAGTCTCGCGTGTGGGACTATGAAAATGCAGGAGGCCATCATGCCTATCAACTGCATGAACACTCGCGCGGGAAGGGAGTGTTGGGGTTTGAACTTGGAAATCAGCAGTTGCATGCTGTTGATCCTCACTAAATTTGGCTGAGCTGTGGCTGCCAGAGTGTCTATGGTCGCACCTAGGTACTGTTGTACGTGTGCGGGTTGGAGATGTGATTTCGGGTAATTTAGTGAGAACCCCAGACTGTGTAGAAGGTGAATGGTGCGGGACATGTGGTTGGCACATTGCTGGGCTGACTTTGCCTGAACAAGCCAGTCGTCCAGGTAAGGGTAGACGTGAATTTGTTGCCTCCGTAGATGTGCAGCCACAGTAGCTAGGCACTTTGTGAAAATTCTGGGTGCTGTTGTCACGCCGAAGGGAAGAACCTTGAATTGGTAGTGCTGCCCTTGAATAGTGAACCTGAGATATTTTCTGTGTGAGGGGTGAATGGGTATGTGGAAATACGCATCTTTGAGGTCTAGCGTGGCCAGGAAGTCTCCCTGTTTGAGCAGCGGGAAGACTTGTTGTAGGGTGAGCATGTGGAAATGCTCTGAGAGAATGTAGCGGTTGAGAGGTCTCAGGTCTAGTATAGGTCTGAGTGACCCGTCCTTTTTTGGTATTAAGAAGTACAGGGAGTACACCCCTGTACCTTGCTCGTGGACGGGCACGACCTCTATTGCGCCTTTTTTCAGCATACTTAGCACTTCCTGCTGTAATAGCGCTAAGTGCTCTGAGGACATAGGACGGTGTTTTGGTGGTATGGTGGGTGGAGTGGAGGTTAATTCTAGGCAGTAACCGTGTTTGATAATATCTTTGACCCACCTGTCCGTGGTGATGGAGTTCCACGTGGACAGGAAACTTTGTAGCCTTCCCCCGACAGGTGTTATGTGGTCGGGAGGAAGGGAGAGGGCGTCACTGTTTGTTCTTGGGGGAGGACCTGGTATTGCCGTATCCGCGTCCTCTACCCTTTGTGCTGGAGCCACGATATCCACCCCGGGTGTTTTTATCGTAGGTACTTTGTGTGTTGCCCTTGTTGAAGGTTTGCTGTGACCCCTGTCCTCTACCTGCTCCTCTATTTCCGGGGCGACGAAAGGAGCCACTCCGAAAGGACTGTGTTTGGAGAGCCCCCATGGACTTTGCAGTGTCTGTGTCCTTTTTTATTTTTTCTAGGGTGGTGTCGACCTCTGGCCCGAACAAGTAGTCGGGGTTGACCGGCTGATTGAGGATGTTATTTTGAACCTCAGGTTTGAATCCGGAGATTCGTAACCAGGCGTGTCGTCGTAACATGACGCTGGTATTTATTGCTCTATCAGCTGTATCTGCGGCATCCAGTGCACACTTAATGGATGCGTTCGTGAGGAGTTGTCCCTCCCTGATGAGGATCTCTGCTCCCTCTTTGTATTGGTCAGGGAGATGTTGGAGTAGTGTTTCTAATGTGTCATAGTGGGCGCGATCGTAGCGAGCTAGGAGCGCCTGGGTATTGGCAATACGCCATATATTAGCTGCCTGGGCTGCAACCCGTTTGCCGGAGGTCTCTAGCACCTTGGACTCCTTGTCCGGGGGAGGAGCTTCGCCAGTAGTCTGTGAGTGCGCCCTTTTGCGAGCATTAGCGACTACGATGGAATCTAGAGGCAACTGGCCTCTAATGTACGTAGGGTCCCCAGGCGCCGACCTATATTTTTTGTCGATCCTGGGGTTTATTACTCTTGCCCTAGTGGGTTCTTTGAAAATGTCCTTTGCTGGTTTAAGGACACCTTTCAGCATGGGTAGAGTTTTGATATTCCTTTCTGAGGATGCGAAAGTATCCATTAGAAAATCGTCCTCGATTGTGTCAGAGTGGAGTTGCACCCCATGATTGGCCGCAGCACGTTCAATGAGGGCGTTGAATGCGGCAGTATCCTCTGTGGGAGACGTTTTCGCGCCATAGAGCTGCGTGTCCTGTGTATCCATAGGCGCACCCGGGTCTACAGGGTCATCCCAAGCCTGGTCAGGGTCCTGTTGGCCTTCAGGGTCCATCTCTCTGGGGTAGGGGACATCGTCACCCATGTAGTCCTCCAAAGCATCGGTTTCGGAGGGTGTCGGAGAGAGGGGCTGTGGATCTAGGTAAGAGGTATGGAGACGTTCGTAAAGAACTGGTTCCGAATCCGCTGGCAGCTTTTTCTTTAGCGGGATCCGGTAGGAGTCCAAAGGCTGCTTGGAAGATATTCTGCGCTTGTGGAGCATAAGTCTTCCGGTGTCGGCATCGATGATGTGGGACGGTGACGTCTCCGTAGGAGAGCGTTCGGCAGGTGTGATCCTAGTGTGGGTGACACGTGTCCTGATTTCAAACAGTTTGGGTGCCGTGGATGGTGGCAGTCCAAAAGTGATGTGGGATATTGCTGGAGAAGCTTTTTGAGCTTTTTTCGGCTCGGAGCCCGACGTGTCTTGGAGGGCTGCCTTTCCTTTGATGCGTTGCAAGGACGCTGCAACTTGTCGAACCTGTAACGCCGATGGTTCTTTGGCACCGAGCGGTTCTGCAGAGGCAGGCGTGGACTTCTTCGGGGCCACAGGGTCATCGTGTCGAGGAGAGGTAGTAGCTGTCGACGACGTCGATGATTGGGCCTTCGGTGCTGCTCTCGAAGCGATGAGCGACGCAGCGGCCATTTTGACCTTTGTGGCCGGAGCCGATTGTTTCGGTGCCGGGGGCCGAGGCGGCTTGGCGGTACCGATGGCCTTTTTCCGTGTGTCGGCGCCGACGTCGGCTGCTGCGAGTTCGGCACCGAAGTCCCGTTTGGTGCGGTCGGTGCCGACGGGTTTGGCTGGCGTCGAAGGTGTAGTGGGCTTCGATCCGACCAGTGGTAGTTTCACTTTCGGTTTCTGGGGAACCGATACGACTTTTGGTTTCGGTTTCGAGGAAGGGAAACCAGTCATTTTGGGCACTAATGGCTGTCGCTGAATGTCCGAGGCCGGGCCAGATGGCGGGGCCGAAGAACTGCGGGATAGGTCTTGGGTAAGGCCCGAAGGTGATCCCTCGACCGGAGCCATTGACTGACGCACTGGGATATCCTCCGTCTGTACGGGTAGGCCCTGCTCGTCACCGGAGCTACTTTCTTCGGCCGCTAAGGCCTCATCGTAGTCTCCTACCTCGGTGTCGGCTTCTTCCCTGTGAAAGAGTTGTTCTTCGATGTCTTCCGATCCGGAATCGTGTTCGGAAGCGGGGCTGGAGGGTAGGTTCTCCACGCCTTCCACATCTTCGTCCTCGGCGCTGAAGATGTTGGTCGGGGCCGGTGCCGCTTGCTGCGCTTCAAGTCTCGCTGCTCGTCGATTCCGGAGAGTCTTTCTGGATCGGAATCGGGCACAGGCCATACATGTGGATTCGTCGTGATCCGGTGAAAGGCATTTGTTGCACACCGGGTGGACGTCGACATGGGGATATTTCGCATTGCAAACAGGACACCGCTTGAATGGTGTCCTCGATTCCATCGTCGATGTAGGGTCGATGGTCGGATACGATGCGAAAAAGTTGTTGTTGAAGTCAGTAAACTAACAAGTAACTGTCGATACCAATCGGGAACAGTACCGACGCGAACTAAAGGCCTTTTGGCCTGAAAAAAAGTTTTTCCTAACTTGAGTCAAGATAAGCACATCCGAACCCAATGGCGGAAAAAAACAATCTGAGGATGGAGAGGATGCCCATGCGCACTGTGGTCCAGGGCAGGAGTCACCTATCTCAGGATACTTCGAAGACTCTTCCAGGACAACAACGTGCAAACATCCGGACCCAACACTAGGCGGCGATCTATGCACAGATATGAATTCAGCAGCCCACATGCCTCGAACTGATGTATTAGAAAAAGTGCAAAAACACAAGGTAACTGCAATGGCCACAGGCGTCTGGGGAGGGCACATGTGAATCTACAACACTACATGCCACGAACAGATGCTTACAGGGTAAGTAACAATCCGTTGTGTGGCTGTAGATACACAAGCTCTGCATCGACTGTAAAGCAGTCACCCTTCAGAAGCAGCGGCTAGCGTGCTGGAGTTACAATAGTTTTAAACAGGGTCTTTAGCCCAGCCTGACCTAGATTAGCTTGTTGTGTGCTAAAGCATCCACACAGTAGTGTTTAGCAAATGTATGTGGGATAGAGCATTTAGCGGCTTTACAAATGCCAAGTTACCTAGAAAAGCCACAGTCGCACATTTTTTACAGAGGTAAATGTCTTTTGGCTTTAATACAGCATGTTTGAATGCGTTTAATATCCATCTAGCTATACCTGATTTGGCTGTAGGGTTGCCTTCATGAGGTGGAGAAAAGGCTGTAAAGAGTTGCTTTGTTTTTCTGAAAGTCTTGGTCTCTTAAGTAGGCTGCATTGATCCTGGTGGTTGTCGGCACATTTCATGAGAGAGGCTGTATGTAGGCCCAAGGACGGCAGACAGAACTTACGAGAGTCTCTTAAGTAGTCGGCATTGAGCCTGGGGGTGTACACATCTCATGAGAGGCGCTGTATGCATGCCCAAGGACACAGACAGAACTTATGAGAGTCTCTTAAGTAGGCTGCTGTAACGCCCTGAACGTCTCAGGATCGTTTAACAGACACGACAATGAGGACGCAACCACTTGTGAAGGGTTAGTTCTTTTAATGAAGGCAAATAAAATACAAAGAACAAACAAAAGTTATAGTCACTGGAATCCTCCAGGCTAAGTACGTTACCAGCCCACAGCACGGATGGTCCTAACCGTCCTCTGCATATACGCCGATCCCGGCGTATGCCAACAGAGGGCAGAAATGAAATGGCCGACAATGCCAATCGGTAGGCTGTGAGGGGCACGAAGAGTGTTGGGGAGAATCGAGGAGTCAGGGAAACACCCAGCCGGGGTCTCTACCTGAAGGGAGCAGCCGCTCAACCTCTTCCTCAGACTGCACCGGGACGCGGAGTCACCTCCTGGTGATGCGTCACCGATACCCCAATCACAAGCAAGAAGACTGAACCGAGAGCAGCCGCTCGATCGATCCTGTGGACTTCCGAGTCTGTAACGCGGCAAACACCTCCTGGTGTGCGTTACAGCTGGCAGTCCCTGTGTCTCTGGTCGGGCTGGGAGTTACGACTCCAACCAGCAAAAGCGCCACTGCGCTTGGACTCAGCCGAGTCAAAAAGCGAAGCTCAATGGTTGACCGGTAGAGCTTCCGGGTCCTTCACAGGTGACGATGGGGCAAGACACGGCCCAGGGAGTAACGACTCGACCTACCTCCGTTCTTG
This sequence comes from Triturus cristatus, assembly GCF_964204655.1. Classification (NCBI taxonomy): domain Eukaryota; kingdom Metazoa; phylum Chordata; class Amphibia; order Caudata; family Salamandridae; genus Triturus; species Triturus cristatus. Next base: position 1,155,907,198 of record NC_140594.1, read on the forward strand.
CCTTACTGGAGCACCACTCTGGAACACTGCTCTTCACGAAGCAGGTACGTCGGTGTAAACACAATATCCGACAGCCTTGTACCTCCCGGTTCCTCCCTTTATAGGGCGTGTTTTCCTTGAGTTATGTAACAGCTCTCCTGTTTACATAAGGGCGTGTTTCCCTTGAGTTATGTAACAGCTCTCCTGTTTACATAAGGGCGTGTTTTCCTTGAGTTATGTAACAGCTCTCCTGTTTACATAAGGGCGTGTTTCCCTTGAGTTATGTAACAGCTCTCCTGTTTACATAAGGGCGTGTTTCCCTTGTATGACAGGAATTCTTGACAGTACATCCTCCCTCTCAGCGGCTCCCCACGGGTCCAGCGCTGGCAGGAAAACGCCGATGGAACAAGGAGACCAAGCGCGGAGCATGAACCCCTTCAGCCGGTTCCCATGAATGCTCCTCCGGGCCATAGCCTTTCCACGCAACCAGGTACCACAGCTTCCCCCTGCGCCATTTGGACGCCCGTATGCCCGACACTTCATACTCCACCTCCGACACCACGCATACCGGCCTAGGTGTCCCAGACGGCTTGGAGGGTGCTGGTTTGAGCAATGATACATGAAAGACAGGGTGTATCCGCAATGACTGGGGCAAGCACACCTTCACGTTCACGGGACCCATACACTTGGTAATTCGATAGGGGCCCATGTACTTGGGATGGAACACACTGTTCTTTCGAAACCTCATGTTTCTTGTGGATATCCAGACGTAGTCTCCAGTGCGGTACAGTGGCCCGGGCCTTCTCTTCCTATCTGCCGCAGCCTTGTATCTTCTCTTGGCCTCTATTAGGACAGCCCTTGAGCGCATCAACGTGTCTTTTATGTGTGCCACCCTGTCCGCTGTGGCGGGAATCCTGTCCTCTCTGAACGGATGTAGAAATGGCAAGAACCTGGGATGTTGGCCATAGTTGCTATAGAACGGAGATGACTGTGTGGAGCTGTGAGTGGCGTTGTTATAGGCTATCTCTGCAACCCATAGCAAGTCGACCCATTCTTCCCTGCCCTGGTCCACAAAACATCGCAGATACTGTTTGAGCGTTTGGTTCAGGCGCTCGGTTTGGCCGTCCGTTTGAGGGTGGTAGCTGGTGGACAGGGCGGTCTTAACATGCAGCGCAGTGCACCAAGTCTTCCAGAATTGCGCAGTAAACTGCGACCCCCGGTCCGACACGATCACCCCAGGTAATCCATGCAGTCGTACCACATTCTTTAGGAGTAGTGACGCCAATTCCCCGGCCGTAGGGACTCTCTTGCAGGGGATGAAGTGCCCCATTTTCGTCAAGTAATCCACCACCACCAGTATTGCCGTCATCCCCTGGTCTACCGGTTGGCCCACCACGAAGTCCAGTGATATGCTATCCCATGGTCTATCCGGGGTCGGAAGTGGATGTAAGAGCCCTTGGGTTCGGCCATGGTCGGCCTTCATGGTAGCACACGTAGGACACTCCTGTCCCCACCTCCTGACATCCACTCTCATGGTTGGCCACCAGAAATGCCGTCCCATGCTAGCCACCGTTTTTTCAAAGCCCAAATGACCTGCGCATGGAGAGTCATGGCACCAGATGAATGCTTGTTTCCTTAGCCTAGGCGTGGGTATCAATAGGCACCTGCCCTTCAGGGGTATCCCGTCCTTCAGCTGCCATTCTCTGTGACTGAGGAGCCACCTCCGCCATGCGAATGACCTGATCCCTCTCTTTATTCCCCTCAGGAAAGTATCCGGTTGGATAACCCCCAATACCATCCTCGGGGAAATGATGGAACGCTCGGTTGCAGGCAATGGTTCCTTAACTGCAGATTGACGGGACAGGGCGTCCGCCTTCCGGTTTTCCGTCCCCGGCCGATATGTGATGCGGAAGTTGAACCCCGCAAAGAAGATCATCCACCGCAGCTGCCTGGGAGAAAGGTGTCTAGTGGCCGTCATGAACTGTAGGTTCCGATGGTCCGTGTACACCGATACCACATGTCTTGCCCCCATCAACCAATGCCTCCATTCGGTGAAGGCGTCCTTGATTGCGAGAAGCTCCTTCTCCGCAATATGGTAGTTACGTTCGGCGTCGTTGAGTTTGCGGGACATGTACGCAACGGGATGAAGCACCCCTGTGTCGTGGTTGCGTTGGGACAAGATAGCCCCCAGCGCCACATCCGACGCGTCCGCTTCCACCACGTAGGGGAGATCCGGATCGGGGTGAGCCAACACCGGCGCCTTACCAAAGGCGCTTTTCAGGGCCTCAAAGGCTTTGTTCGCTTCAGGGGACCAGACAAACTCCTTGGACTTCCTCAGTAGCTGTGTGATCGGGGCCACCACTCCTGAAAATCCATCTATAAACCGCCTGTAAAAGTTGGCGAAGCCAATGAAACTTTGGACGTCCTTCACGCTTTGGGGCACCGGCCATTCTTTCACCGCCTTGATCTTTCGTTCTGCCATCTCCTGTCCCTCTGGACTCAGCATCACTCCGAGGAATTCCACGGATGTGACGTGGAAGTCACACTTGCTGAGTTTACAAAACAGCATGTTTTCCCTCAGCTTTTGGAGCACAGCTTTGACGTGGTGTACGTGCTCCTCCACACTGGACGAATAGATGAGGATGTCGTCGATATATACGACCACGTAGATATCCAACTCCTCTCTGAATACCTCATTCAAAAAGTACTGAAAGGCTGCCGGGGCGTTGCACAGACCGAACGGCATGACGAGGTACTCAAAAAGGCCGAACCTGGTCTTAAAGGCGGTCTTCCACTCGTCTCCGTCCCTCATGCGCACCAGATGGTATGCCCCTTTCAAATCCAACTTGGTGTAGATACGAGCTTTCTTGACCTGTTCCAGAAGTACACTGATGAGAGGCAAGGTGTACCGATTTTTTATGGTTATCGCATTCAATGCCCTAAAGTCCACACAGGCTCTCAGCTCCCCATTAGCCTTCGGGATGAAGAAGAGTGGCGAGGCGGCCGGAGACTTGGACGGGCGGATGAATCCTAGCTTGAGGAGTTTATCCAGGTACCCCCGGAGATGCACGTTTTCAGGCTCCGTCAGGGCATACAGCCTGCCGCTGGGAACGCTGGCCCCTGGCACCAGGTCGATCTGGCAGTCAAACTGTCTATGTGGTGGTAGCACTTCCGCCTTCACCTCATCAAATACATCCTCAAAACTGTGATAAGCCTGGGGGAGAGCCACATCTTTTTCTGCCGCTGTAGCCACCGTCTGACTCCCGCTCTCATCTGCGTCAAGGGATTCCGTTCTTATTCCACAATGCAGGATGCAATACGGTGACGTCATTTCGATGCGATGTGTTGGCCAATCCACAAAGGGGTTGTGTTTCTGTAGCCACGGCAATCCCAATATGACGCCATATTGGGGCGCTCGGATGATGTTAAAATCGATTTGTTCCAAATGGTTCCTCCCATATCTCATCGGAAGGACCCCCGTGTGCTGTCCGATGGGCCCCGTCACCAATCGCCTTCCGTCTACCGCATAGACGTCTTCGGGTACTGCTTTGGGAAGAAGCACTAGCCCTAGCCTGCATGCCTCGTTGTGGTCCATAAACATGCCAGTGGCCCCTGAATCCACCATGGCCACAACGGGTATCCACTGGTCATGCACTCCCACGTGCACCGTGATAAACAGGTGTCGTTGTCCCTTAGTGACCGAGTTGGAAAGTGAAGGGATGGATGAGTGACTCCGAGATGCCCCTTCTCTGGTCTTGGAGTCCTCTAGTTTTCCGCCGGTATGTCCACCACGGCTGTTACCGACCGGTTGGCCCGATAACGTGACGTCTTCGGTTTGGCAGGGCATTCACGTACGTAGTGGCCTTTTTTGCCACAATATAGGCACAATCCTTGTTTACGGCGTGACTCTTTCTCCGTGGCTGTGAGGCTCGCTCGTATTGCGCTGATGTCCATGGGTTCTCCCTTGGATGCGGTGGAAGTTTCAGGACTTCCCACCGTCACATAGGATGGAAGGGATTTTCCTTTTCTCCCATGATCCCCCTTTCTTTCACTTAGCCTATGTTCCAGCCGTAATACCAGGTTGATAAGGCCCTCACATGTCTTGGGTTGAGGGTCAATATGAGCCACGGCGTCCTTGAGCTCATCGCACAGCCCTTGATGGAAGAGCGCCGTCTGTTTAGCAACAGGCCACTTGGTTTCCGCAACCAGCCTTCGGAACGCGTTGAGATACTGCACCAGGTCGTTGGATCCCTGTCTCAACTCAAGCATTTCACGGTCCGCCGTGTACGTGTCAGCCCTTCTGTCGAATACCTTCAGGAATTCCTCGCGAAAAGCACCCCAATCACATAAGAGGGGGTCGTCCCTGCTCACCAGAGGTACGGCCCATTGTGCCGCGTTTCCAGCCAAATAGGATATAAGGAAAGCCACACGAGCCTGACTCGTGGGGAACGCCTTTGGTTTGCACGATAAATGTAGCGCCACTTGTGTGAGGAATACCTGCACTGTGTTAGGATCCCCACTGTACCTCTCTGGTGTTGCCAAGGGGATGGCTACCGGCATTTCCACTACTACCGCAGGGGTCTGGTTCGTGAGGGAGGTGCTGGGCGTGAGCGGGTCCAATTGGATAGCATCCAGTCTGGCTTTTACATCGGCTGTTTCTTGCCTAGAGGCAGCCACTTCAACTTGCATGGCCGCTAAAGCAGCCAGCACATCATCAAGTGTTGCCATGTCTGTTATCGACCGGGAGACAGTTAGTGTTATTACGGTCGGATATTTTGTAACGCCCTGAACGTCTCAGGATCGTTTAACAGACACGACAATGAGGACGCAACCACTTGTGAAGGGTTAGTTCTTTTAATGAAGGCAAATAAAATACAAAGAACAAACAAAAGTTATAGTCACTGGAATCCTCCAGGCTAAGTACGTTACCAGCCCACAGCACGGATGGTCCTAACCGTCCTCTGCATATACGCCGATCCCGGCGTATGCCAACAGAGGGCAGAAATGAAATGGCCGACAATGCCAATCGGTAGGCTGTGAGGGGCACGAAGAGTGTTGGGGAGAATCGAGGGGTCAGGGAAACACCCAGCCGGGGTCTCTACCTGAAGGGAGCAGCCGCTCAACCTCTTCCTCAGACTGCACCGGGACGCGGAGTCACCTCCTGGTGATGCGTCACCGATACCCCAATCACAAGCAAGAAGACTGAACCGAGAGCAGCCGCTCGATCGATCCTGTGGACTTCCGAGTCTGTAACGCGGCAAACACCTCCTGGTGTGCGTTACAGCTGGCAGTCCCTGTGTCTCTGGTCGGGCTGGGAGTTACGACTCCAACCAGCAAAAGCGCCACTGCGCTTGGACTCAGCCGAGTCAAAAAGCGAAGCTCAATGGTTGACCGGTAGAGCTTCCGGGTCCTTCACAGGTGACGATGGGGCAAGACACGGCCCAGGGAGTAACGACTCGACCTACCTCCGTTCTTGCCTTACTGGAGCACCACTCTGGAACACTGCTCTTCACGAAGCAGGTACGTCGGTGTAAACACAATATCCGACAGCCTTGTACCTCCCGGTTCCTCCCTTTATAGGGCATGTTTTCCTTGAGTTATGTAACAGCTCTCCTGTTTACATAAGGGCGTGTTTCCCTTGAGTTATGTAACAGCTCTCCTGTTTACATAAGGGCGTGTTTTCCTTGAGTTATGTAACAGCTCTCCTGTTTACATAAGGGCGTGTTTCCCTTGTATGACAGGAATTCTTGACAGCTGCATTGAGCCTGGGGGTGTACACATCTCATGAGAGGCGCTGTATGCATGCCCAAGGACACAGACAGAACTTATGAGAGTCTCTTAAGAAGGCTGCATTGAGCCTGGTGGTGTACACATCTCATGAGAGAAGCTGCATGCAGGCACAAGGACGGCAGACAGAACTTATGAGAGTCTCTTAAGTAGGCTGCATTGAGCCTGGTGGTGTACACATCTCATGAGAGAAGCTGCATGCAGGCCCAAGGACACAGACAGAACTTATAGGAGTCTCTTAAGTAGGCTGCATTCAGCCTGGTGGTGTGCACATCCCATGAGAGTCTGTATGCATGCCCAAGGACACAGACAGAACTTATAGGAGTCTCTTAAGTAGGCTGCATTCAGCCTGGTGGTGTGCACATCTCATGAGAGAGGCTGCATGCAGGCCCAAGGACACAGACAGAACTTATGAGAGTCTCTTAAGAAGGCTGCATTGAGCCTGGTGGTGTGCACATCTCATGAGAGAGGCTGCATGCAGGCCCAAGGACGGCAGACAGAACTTATAGGAGTCTCTTAAGTAGGCTGCATTGAGCCTGGTGGTGTGCACATCTCATGAGAGAAGCTGCATGCAGGCCCAAGGACACAGACAGAACTTATGAGAGTTTCTTAAGAAGGCTGCATTGAGCCTGGTGGTGTGCACATCTCATGAGAGAAGCTGCATGCAGGCCCAAGGACGGCAGACAGAACTTATAGGAGTCTGTTAAGTAGGCTGCATTGAGCCTGGTGGTGTGCACATCTCATGAGAGAAGCTGCATGCAGGCCCAAGGACGGCAGACAGAACTTATGAGAGTCTCTTAAGTAGGCTGCATTGAGCCTGGTGGTGTGCACATCTCATGAGAGAGGCTGCATGCAGGCCCAAGGACACAGACAGAACTTATGAGAGTCTCTTAAGAAGGCTGCATTGAGCCTGGTGGTGTGCACATCTCATGAGAGAAGCTGCATGCAGGCCCAAGGACGGCAGACAGAACTTATAGGAGTCTGTAAGTAGGCTGCATTGAGCCTGGTGGTGTGCACATCTCATGAGAGAAGCTGCATGCAGGCCCAAGGACACAGACAGAACTTATGAGAGTCTCTTAAGTAGGCTGCATTGAGCCTGGTGGTGTGCACATCTCATGAGAGAAGCTGCATGCAGGCCCAAGGACACAGACAGAACTTATAGGAGTCTCTTAAGTAGGCTGCATTCAGCCTGGTGGTGTGCACATCCCATGAGAGTCTGTATGCATGCCCAAGGACACAGACAGAACTTATAGGAGTCTCTTAAGTAGGCTGCATTCAGCCTGGTGGTGTGCACATCTCATGAGAGAGGCTGCATGCAGGCCCAAGGACACAGACAGAACTTATGAGAGTCTCTTAAGAAGGCTGCATTGAGCCTGGTGGTGTGCACATCTCATGAGAGAAGCTGCATGCAGGCCCAAGGACGGCAGACAGAACTTATAGGAGTCTGTTAAGTAGGCTGCATTGAGCCTGGTGGTGTGCACATCTCATGAGAGAAGCTGCATGCAGGCCCAAGGACGGCAGACAGAACTTATGAGAGTCTCTTAAGTAGGCTGCATTGAGCCTGGTGGTGTGCACATCTCATGAGAGAGGCTGCATGCAGGCCCAAGGACACAGACAGAACTTATGAGAGTCTCTTAAGAAGGCTGCATTGAGCCTGGTGGTGTGCACATCTCATGAGAGAAGCTGCATGCAGGCCCAAGGACGGCAGACAGAACTTATAGGAGTCTGTTAAGTAGGCTGCATTGAGCCTGGTGGTGTGCACATCTCATGAGAGAAGCTGCATGCAGGCCCAAGGACGGCAGACAGAACTTATGAGAGTCTCTTAAGTAGGCTGCATTGAGCCTGGTGGTGTGCACATCTCACGAGAGAGGCTGCATGCAGGCCCAAGGACACAGACAGAACTTGTAGGAGTCTCTTAAGAAGGCTGCATTGAGCCTGGTGGTGTGCACATCTCATGAGAGAAGCTGCATGCAGGCCCAAGGACACAGACAGAACTTGTAGGAGTCTCTTAAGTAGGCTGCATTGAGCCTGGTGGTGTGCACATCTCACGAGAGAGGCTGCATGCAGGCCCAAGGACACAGACAGGACTTATGAGAGTCTCTTAAGAAGGCTGCATTGAGCCTGGTGGTGTGCACATCTCATGAGAGAAGCTGCATGCAGGCACAAGGACGGCAGACAGAACTTATAGGAGTCTGTTAAGTAGGCTGCATTGAGCCTGGTGGTGTGCACATCTCATGAGAGAAGCTGCATGCAGGCCCAAGGACGGCAGACAGAACTTATGAGAGTCTCTTAAGTAGGCTGCATTGAGCCTGGTGGTGTGCACATCTCACGAGAGAGGCTGCATGCAGGCCCAAGGACACAGACAGAACTTGTAGGAGTCTCTTAAGAAGGCTGCATTGAGCCTGGTGGTGTGCACATCTCATGAGAGAAGCTGCATGCAGGCCCAAGGACACAGACAGAACTTGTAGGAGTCTCTTAAGTAGGCTGCATTGAGCCTGGTGGTGTGCACATCTCACGAGAGAGGCTGCATGCAGGCCCAAGGACACAGACAGGACTTATGAGAGTCTCTTAAGAAGGCTGCATTGAGCCTGGTGGTGTACACATCTCATGAGAGAAGCTGCATGCAGGCACAAGGACGGCAGACAGAACTTATGAGAGTCTCTTAAGTAGGCTGCATTGAGCCTGGTGGTGTACACATCTCATGAGAGAAGCTGCATGCAGGCCCAAGGACGGCAGACAGAACTTATGAGAGTCTCTTAAGTAGGCTGCATTGAGCCTGGTGGTGTGCACATCTCATGAGAGAGGCTGTATGCATGCCCAAGGACGGCAGACAGAACTTATGAGAGTCTCTTAAGTAGGCTGCATTGAGCCTGGTGGTGTGCACATCTCATGAGAGAAGCTGCATGCAGGCCCAAGGACACAGACAGAACTTATAGGAGTCTCTTAAGTAGGCTGCATTCAGCCCGGGGGTGTGCACTTCTCATGAGTCTCTGTATGCAGGCCCAAGGACGGCAGACAGAACTTATGAGAGTCTCTTAAGTAGGCTGCATTGAGCCTGGTGGTGTGCACATCTCATGAGAGTCTGTATGCAGGCCCAAGGACGGCAGACAGAACTTATGAGAGTCTCTTAAGTAGGCTGCATTGAGCCTGGTGGTGTGCACATCTCATGAGAGAAGCTGCATGCAGGCCCAAGGACACAGACAGAACTTATGAGAGTCTCTTAAGAAGGCTGCATTGAGCCCGGGGTGTGCACATCTCATGAGAGAAGCTGCATGCAGGCCCAAGGACGGCAGACAGAACTTATGAGAGTCTCTTAAGAAGGCTGCACTGAGCCCGGGGTGTGCACATCTCACTAGAGAGTCTCCAAGTATTCTAGAACATAGCATATGAGTGCATTCCTTCACTTCTCACCAGCACTGGGTCCACCTCTACTCCCCGGGCCTCCAGATTTTTTCGGACTGTCGTAACTTCGTCGCTGGCGAGGTAGGCGGGATGGTCTTCATTAACTTTTATCATCTTCTCCAGCTCTGCCTTAGTTTCGCTACGAGTGGCCTTAAAAAATACAAAGTCAGAAATGTAAAACATGAGCATTTCCTTACTAAACCCAGCTTTAAATGACAGAAACGAGCATCTGTTTGTAAGATTATACACTGGAAAAACATTCAGAGAGGCATGAAATGCAGTGGAAGTTACCCATATAATGCAGGCTTTGAGCAGCTCCTTAGCATATTATGCATTGTTTGAAGCCCGCTCTCAACTGCTTCAGTAGCAGAAGGAGGTCATGTGTTTTTTTTTTTTTTTTTTAAATGAAAGATGGTGAAAAATAAAAACAAAGACTTACTTTTAAAACTAATTTTCTAGAAATTGTATTTTCTTAAATGCACTGGCTATTTGGACCTTCCTGGCCTCCCCCCCCCCCCCCCCCCCCTCCCACGCACACCCAGTAACAACCATGGAAAGCACTACAAGTCATTATTGAAGCTATGCCAGAGGGAGAGTTTGTAAACTCAGAGGAGCTTGTTGTGACACATGTCCCTCCCTGCTCTAGCACGAACTCACTGCAGACACGGACTTAAAAGTATTCAGAGTACATAGCGCTTGCAACATAACCTACCTTTGGGCTGTACAGTGGGCTTAAGATTCTTATCGAGAATTGGATTTCAAAATACATGAATCCCGGATATCACATTTATAAAATAGTTTACTAGACCGAAGGTCCTGATGAACAACAAGCAACAACAAGCAATACATCATGTCATATATATACACACACGTGTGTATGTATGTATGCATATATATGTGTGTATGTATGTATATATACACATATGTGTGTATATATATATATATTTATTAAAATAAACAAAGGTTACAGCATTAACTGGTATGATGGTGGGGGAGGAGTTGGGCACAGCCCACTTGCAACTGACTAGGTTGTCTTCTGCCTTCACACTAAGGACTTTTCACAACGGCTGTGTTCATGCAGCCAGTTTGGAGCCAGTCTGGCTGCGCAGGAGAGTCCGGAAACATCAAGAACTTCAAAGAGAATCCTCTAGAAACGTCTCCTCCTTCAAAGAAGCCTCCACGTATAAAGTTCAGTTCACTTTCTGGGCCTGCAGAAGGACTCCGAGGACTGCCTGCTGCTGTGGCCTCCTGTGAACTCCACAAGACGGCTTTGCTGTCTGGAAGGATTGCTTTGCTGCTTGAACCCCGAGAGGCCGGCTCTGCTGCTTGAACCCCGAGAGGCCGGCTCTGCTGCTTGAACCCCGAGAGGCCGGCTCTGCTGCTTGAACCCTGAGAGGCCGGCTCTGCTGCTGTGGCCTCCTGTGAACTCCACAAGACTGCGTTGCTGTCTGGAAGGATTGCTTTGCTGCTTGAACCCCGAGAGGCCGGCTCTGCTGCTGTGGCCTCCTGTGAACTCCACAAGACTGCGTTGCTGTCTGGAAGGATTGCTTTGCTGCTTGAACCCCGAGAGGCCGGCTCTGCTGCTGTGGCCTCCTGTGAACTCCACAAGACTGCGTTGTGTAGTAAATCACTTCTCTACTATTCTCCACTGTATAGCTCTGTAGAATGTATCATGACATCATGGAATGCCTGGGTGTCTCTCTGTGCTTACAGTGGCAGTTGGTCAACTCAGGCTGAGCTGTTGGGAGCCTGCTCCTGGTGGGGTTGTCTTTGTACCATCTATCTACTCTTCCTATCCTGATCATTTATGCTAGAACCAAGCCACTAATAAAGGAACATCCTACATGTACAGATGGACTCTGTATCTTCATTTACAACAATCTGCTGTCTGGAAGGATTGCTTTGCTGCTTCGAACCTGAATTGAACCCTGAGAGGCCGGCTCTGCTGCTTGATCTCGATTTCATCAGCAGTCCTTCAGCAAATGGTTATCTGGTCTTGTGGAACCCTTGTTAGCTCCAGCCTCCTGCCTTGTCGCGCTGGAGATTTGCAACTTCCAAGAAAGACTACGTCCAAACGTATAAATCCTCACCATGACTGCATCCAGCGGCTCCCAGATGTTAACACTCCCTTCTCAGATACAGGCCTGCATCCTTGCCCCGCTAAACTTCACCTTCTCAGAACATTTTTCTCTGAATGTATTCAAAGTCTGAAGGTAAGCGCTGACTAGGTCCAATCCACTATGTATCTGACCAATGATCCATCGCAACCGGTCATATTTTTCGACTTTGCCCCCCATCTTGCGCAACTAGATGTCCGCAGTTGGCGCTTTGATCTTTTGGGTGCTTACCTATTGAGAACTCTCTTTATTCACAGCAGGCAATAGGCTGAGAGGGAGACCTGATGTCTGGTAGCCCGGAGGCAAGTATAATGCCTTGTGTTTGAACTTGCCTGCCCTCACTTCAAGAGGATTTGCATGTAGTTTTCAATTCACCACAGTCCTCAGTCCTTTGGTGAAAAGTGGGCCTGTGTGAGCATCCAAGCTATTCGGTGATGCATTTGTAAGGACTCTGCCCTTCCAGTGATGTGGAAGGGAGAGCATGACTCGAGTGTCAGTGCCATGACACTTCACGTGGTTCCAGATGTACAAGTTGCTTACCTCCGGTAACGATGTATCTGGTAGAGACTATTCTAGCCACAGATTCCGTAATGTAGAATCATCCCCAGGCGTGAGACTGGACCCGGAAAATCTTCCTGTCCCAGCACCTCCGCGCGCCGGGGCGCGGAACCACGCGACTCCGCCTCGCCGTCCTCCGCGGGCGTGACGTCAGAGAGGTCACATAAGGCCACACCACGGCGCGCCGACGTCAGTTTGCTTCGGAGAACTTTTCCACGCCACAACGCGGAGCCATCACAACAAAACGGAGGAGAGCATGGGAACAGTGTGCGAAAAAAATCAGAGAAACAAAACAGAGAGAAACAAAGGGTGAGGAACAGCACCAGTTGGCACTAAAGTACCAGAAGGCCATAGCAGCAAAGCCATAGCAGGGAAAGAGCAGAGCACCACTCCGAGGAACAACCAAGCAAGCCAAGATGACAGCCATCCTGGAGGCACAAGTATGTGAAGATAGAGATAAAGATAGAGACTGCAACCACAAACCACACAGGGTTCTCGCAGAACGGGGAGGAAGGGCGGGTCATGAAGTAATCTGTGGCTAGAGTCGTCTCTACCAGATACATCATTACCGGAGGTAAGTAACTTGTACATCTGATAGAGACTACTAGCTGCAGATTCCTTAACGTAAAATAGATACCCTGGCCATACCCAGAAGGGAGCAGGGTCTGCGAGACAGCTCCCCAGCAGGACACACACAGGGTCCGAGCAGGGGACATGTCACAGGAACAAGAAGGGAAGACCAGGAGATCCCAAGCCCAACTAAGGGAGAACCGCCCAACACCCCGCAGGGGCAGACAGCGCCCGAAGGGCCTCAAGGAACAAAATAACCACCTCGAACATCAGGGAGAAGAGGTAGAACCGAAGGCAGGGCCCGCCGTAAGAAGCACACACAGTGACAGGAAACAGCCGAACACACCTCGGCCGCAAGCAGCGGACAAGGCAGGAACGGCCCCACCGCCAATAGCGCAGGCGTAAGAAGAAAGGCACAGATGCACAAAGCCCCAGCGGAACCAGAGGCAGGGGCACAAGGGAACACATCAAAGGCCACAACGGTGGACCAGAACAAGCAGGCTTGCGCAGCCAGCAGCAGGCAACACCATGGAGCAGTGCACCAGAACAAGCCAGGCGCAAGCCGAAGGCAGAGGCCAGGGAGGGCCAAGGACACACCCTAAAGGAGGGGCCGGTCTCGAAACACACACTGACCCACGAAAGAAGTGGGACCAGGCAGAAGAGAAAGAGAGAGAGACACGGAGGACGGGCCCAGGCCGTCAACCAGAACACAGAAAGCCAAGGAAAGCTGGTCCCTCAGGAACACCAGACAGAGGACCAGGCCGAAACGCCGGACAGAGGGGCGGATTCGCCACAACACCACGCCGCAGACAGCAGGCCAGACTGGTCTAGCGATGTAGCGAACCTGGAGAAGGACAGACCTGGGCGCAACGCAAGCTGCGCAAAGACAATTGTCAAAGAGACTGCACTTGCGATATACCATGACGCCAAGGAGAGCAAGGAACCCGAAAAGCGTGACCACACCTCCCCAGCACATGACAGAGCTATGTAATAGCTACAAGTACCCCACATAGGTTATGCCATGTCCCAAGAAAACATAGGAACACCTCTTTGGAAAATATTCTGCAGCAGAGGACAAACAGAAAGGCCTGCGAGTAAAACCGCAGACGGCTTGCCAAGCAGCCTATAAAGAAGACACAAAAGGCCCAATCCCAGGACCTACACAGGCTTACTAACAGCCAAAACCACAAGTCAAAAAAGGGGGGCTGAGCCAACAGCACCGAAGGGCCAACCGAAGGACCCTGAAGGCACACCAATCACCCAGAACACACAACCGGGGCTACCGAACACTAGACCCCAGAAAACAATGGGAGAACACCTCCCAGAACACAGCAGAGGACCGACATCCAGGTTTACTGAGGAGGAGGAGGAGCAGGAGGAAGACGATGCCCCACAAGGAACCACTGAACGGCAGAATTTGCAGGGGCGTGAAACAAAAGAGCGACATCGAAAGGGAGGTCAACCTGGCGCTCCCTAACATTCTCAGGGAAAACACTATCCCTCAGCCAAGCATGGCGACGGAGGGCTACCGAAGACGCCATAGTGCGACCAAGAGCCTCAGAGACATCTAGAGCCGAGCGAAGAATAAACGCGGCCAGCTCCCGGCCATCCAACACATGGTGCCGCAGATCAGCGCAGGCACCCTCCTGAGAAGCGCAAGACAGAAGGGACTCCGCGGAATCCCACAAGCTGGAAGTGGCTCTGTCCAACACACAAAGCGTGTTGAGCGCCCGCAAGGCAGCACTGGAGGAAGCGAAGATGTTACGCTCCCATGAATCTAACCACCAGGCCTCCCGTGACGGAGGAGACAACACCGATGGCAAGGAGGGAAAGGCAGTCTGCAGAAAAGGGCCCCTGGTAGAAGGGTGGAAGGAAAGGTAGACAGGATCATGCAGAGCAGGCCGGTGGCGGTGTAGGAGTGGCTGGGGCACCGGGTCCCCCGTGGCAGGACGCCCCCAGGCCCCCCAAGATAGAATTATGGAGCGAAGCTTCGAAGGGAAGAAGCAGCTCCCGTCCACCAGAGCCCTGATGGAGAACCTCAAGCAAATGATCCGGGGGGAAATGGGCAGCCATGTCGCCCATGCGCAAAATCCCCGCGGCAGTGGAGACAGCCCGGGCGAAGGCAGCACTCGCCTCCGTGGGGCAATGCGGTGGGGAGAGCAATTCCTCCGTGGGCGACGGCTGTAAGGTAAGCCGGCCGTCCCCCAGCCCAACCAGAGGAATAAAAGGCCAAGCTCGGAATGGGGGAAGGTTGACCGACGAGTGGGGAACCTGAGGTGCCACTGGGGAAAACTGTGGGCACGGGGATGGCGAAGAGCCCTCCTTGGAAGACGCTGGGGAAAAAGCCACGACGCGGCGTCCCGTCTCCGGGGGAAGAAGAGACAAAAAGTTACCGAACCTCTGGAGAACAGGGGGCCTCCAAAGACGAATCGACGACCTGACGCCGGCACCGCGCCGTGGAGTCTGCAACTGGTGCCAGCGCGATGTCGACCGGCGCCGATGGGGACGCCGAGATGACTTCTGCCACGACCTGCGCAGCGGCAGAACGGGGCGGGGTCGGAGCCGGGGCGGCTAAAGAACGGCGCCGAAAAGGCACCGACTCGACCTCCGATGAGGCAGCCGCCTGCATGGAGAGACGAGGGAGACAGGGGACGCGCCCCGGCCCCTAGCCAGCCCCTGCGGCGCCGCCAGGGCTGTCAGCTCGGCCTCGGCCAAGGCCGCCGCCTGCCCAGTGGACCGAGGGGGACTCTAGGACGAGCCATGAGTCCTGGCAACCCCCGCGACACCACAGGGACCCCCACGTGGGTTTGCGGCAAGGCGCCGTGTTCCGAAGGAGGGAACCCCGTAGGGCCGCACCCCGATGACACCACATCTCCAAGACCTGAAGCCGAACCTGTCGGCGCCGGAGCCGCCGGCGACTCCGCAGAAGGCCCCGCACATGGCAAGGGATCCGCGGACGTCCCAGGAAGAGGAGGAGCCGCCAAGGAGGCCTGTAGGGCCGCAGCATAGGCCTCCATTTGGGCTTTGGTCACCCCCATGCCGGGAAACGGCGGGTAGGGAGGCGACGCGCGAGGTCGCATGACCCGCGGAGAACCCGCGCCCCCCACTGGACGGGGACAAGCTGCGACACTTACCAACGGGCGAGCTACGTCCTTGCGGCCTCAGAGAGGAACAATGTCGGAGACGGAAGCGGCGGTTCTTGAACCCTTCCGCGGGGGACGGACGCGGTGACGATGCCGACCTGGACATGCGGGCCGAGAGGAGTTTCATCCGGCGCTCCCGCCGGGACTTAGGCTTCATCTGCTGACAAGCCTCGCAGTCCGTGGAGCCATGGTGCTCACCCAAACACCACATACAAATGGGGTGAGGGTCCGTCGCCGACATCTGGCGCGCACAAGACGAGCACGTCTTGAATCCCAGAGGCATTCGCACACGGTTTCCAAAAGGAAACGCAAAGCGTGAAAAGACACGATCCGGATCCGTGTGGCACACGGAAAAGAAGAAAAATGATGTTGGCACGCCGGGGTGAGGCTTGTGACCTCGCTGACGTCACACCCGCGGAGGACGGCGGGGCGGAGTCGCGTGGTGCCGCTCCCCGCCGGCACACAGAGGTGCTGGGACAGGAAGATTTTCCGGGTCCAGTGTCACGCCTGGGGATGATCCTACGTTAAGGAATCTGTAGCTAGTAGTCTCTATCAGATGCAGTGAATACTGTGTCAAACTCCTGTATAATGGTACACTGCAGGTGTAGCTCCTCCTACACAATCTCTACTGGCAGACTGAGACCAAAAAGATACACGCTGATAGGAGGCATGCGTTATAGACAGCTTGATTGGCTGATAAGAGGGCCTCCGTCGATAACCGGGAAGAGCTGGGGTTCTTGCACAGTAGTATGTATGTATGCGTGCATGCATGTGGTATTACTATAGTATGTATGAATGTATGCGGTATTACTATAGCACAAACCGAGCCAAAAGGCAGCAGAGCACTGCTCATGATCCATAAAAGTCCAGCATAATGTTAGCGAGTGATAGGAGAGGTCGCTGGTTTGTTGACTGCATTGCAATGCAATGTTCTTTAAAGAAGTGCGCATTCCACGGTTCCTAAAGAACAAGTTACTTACCTTCGGTAACGATGTATCTGTAAGAAACATTAGTTAGTTAGATTCCTCACCTTAGAATATTCCCAGGCGTCAGGCTGGATCCGGAAAGATTTTTGTAGCAATACCCCTTGCGCGTCGCTAGGCGTCGTCTGCGGCTCCGCGTCCGTCGTTGGCGTCGTGCGCCGGAATGACGTCGCCGGAGTACTTAGACGCCGCCCTCGCGCGCTGACGTCAGTTCTTGTACATAGCTTTCCGCGCCAGGGACGCTGAGCCATGCAAGAGACCGACACTGGTGCCAAAAACTCTAGGGTCCTGAAAGGGAGAACCTTAACCCTAGATGTCGGTTCGCAGAACGGGGAGGCTGGGTGGGTCGGTGAGGAATCTAACTAACTAATGTTTCTTACAGATACATCGTTACCGAAGGTAAGTAACTTGTTCATCTGAAAGAAACACGTTAGTTAGATTCCTCACCGTAGAATAGATACCCCAGCAATACCAACCCCGGTGGTGGGTCTGCGAACCAAGATCATACCAGAAAGTCCTGGACAACAGAACGGCCAAAGTGGCCATCCCTCCGGACTTGGCTGTCCAGGCAGTAATGTCTCGCAAACGTGTGCAGCGAAGCCCACGTCGCCGCCTGACAGATGTCTTGCAAGGGGACTCCCCGTCCCAGTGCAGTCGTGGCCCGAGTAGAATGGGCACAATAACCAGGCTCTCGGGGGTGGGGTGGTGGGAGAGGAATGTTGGGTCGCCCGAAGCAGGGCGGTGGCGCCGGGCAACGTTCCTGTCCACAGGAGGGACTGTGGAGGGCTTGGACCAAGTGCCCTGGAGAACGTCAATGAGGGCCTCATTAAACTGCAGCAGATGCTCAGTGGAGCTTGCTGTCGGTTGAAGGACCTCGGTGAGGACGTTAGGACTCACAGCCAAAGCAGGCAACTCGAGCCCTAGGGCTTCGGCCGCCTTGCGCAGCACCACAGAAAAGGCTTCACCTTCCTCCGAGGCCACAGTCGGAGGAGAGATGAATCCAGCGTCTGGAGGGGTATCCAAACCGCTGGCGTCCCCCAATTCCTCTGCCCAGTCCTGAGACAATTGGGCCTGTTCGGCCAGAGGGTCCTGAGACCCCTCCCAGTCGTCCACATCATTCCTGGTAGACAGGATGAATGATCGGAGCCGGACGGTGGATGAAGTGGTCACCCATCGGCGCCGGTAACGGCGTCGGACGGCGCCGTACCGGTGCCGGGTCCGGAATAGGGCTAAACCGAGGCTCGACGCCGTGCGGGGACGGAACCGGTGTCGGCGGAGGAGGTGTCGTGAGGTCGACCGGCGCCGTTGGGGCCGGAGCCCTCGACGGCGCCGGGGCCAGAGCCGCCAGCACGCGAGGTCGCCCACTCAACCCTGCGGGGCCCGAAGGCGCGCCGGTAGGCGTCGACGGTGGAGCCAGATTCCTCATGGCCGAGAGGAAGGCACTGACTTCCGCCGGAGTCGCGTCAGTCCCAGGGACCGGAGGGTATGGGGACGAGCGCGGCTCCTGCGGCTCCGATGGAGCCGTGGGGTGGAACCACCCGGACCCTCGGCCGGGTCGCGAGACTGGCGAGGGGAGTCCGAAGAGCGAGGACGCCGCTTGGACTTCTTAGAATGTTTGGAGTGACGGGACTTACCCGAAGATCCCGACGAGCGATGTCGATGGCTGCGGCTCGGCGAACGGTCCTTGGACCTCCTCCTGGACCGGGACCGAGAGCGACGAAGCGACGAAGCTCGAGTAGCTTACGGGACTGCTCCCGCCTAACCTTCGACGTCAAGGCCTGACAGTCGGGGCACGACTCCGCGTCATGGTCGGCCCCCAGGCAGTACAGGCACCGGCGATGGTGATCCGTTACCGACATCAGTCGGTGACAGGCGTCACAATGCTTGAATCCAGGCATCCCACCGGCACCAGATGTCGAGTCGATGAAACCAAAAGAGGTGAAAAAGTTAGTCAAAAAGTGACTAGGGGCAAGCTCTTCCCGGATCGGTGCTTACTGGCGCGGAAAAAAGAAGAACTGACATCAGCGCGCGAGGGCGGCGTCTAAGTACTCCGGCGACGTCATTCCGGCGCACGACGCCAACGACGGACGCGGAGCCGCAGACGACGTCTAGCGACGCGCAAGGGGTATTGCTACAAAAATCTTTCCGGATCCAGCCAGACGCCTGGGGATATTCTAAGGTGAGGAATCTAACTAACGTGTTTCTTTCAGATCTGGAGCACTGTTGGGGCGGTCCTGAACGATACAGGGATGATGTTCCAGATCCTGGATGTGTAGATGGAAACGGCCTGCTGCATTGCTTTTACTTTTTTCACACTTCTTAGTCCGCAGTCTGACGGTGTCCTGGCTGAAGGCTGTGTCGCGAACCAACAGAGATGGTGAGCTTGTCCGCAAGATAAGCAGAGTTACTGTTCATGATGGCTTTGTAAACGATGTCCCTTGGTTTGAAGATGGTGTGGTCAGCAAAGGCCCCCAATGGAGTTCTATCAGGATGGTAGTGATGTTATCATATTTTTTCAGACCCTGGATGAGATGTCCTGTGGTGTGTGGGATGTCCTTTAGATGAACCAGTGCATAGTCTTGGAGGCCATGGAGTACAGCATTACCAC
Source organism: Triturus cristatus (assembly GCF_964204655.1). Classification (NCBI taxonomy): domain Eukaryota; kingdom Metazoa; phylum Chordata; class Amphibia; order Caudata; family Salamandridae; genus Triturus; species Triturus cristatus. Next base: position 1,155,926,345 of record NC_140594.1, read on the forward strand.
CATTCGGGTGCAGGGTACATCGCTTGAACAGTAGTTCCGAAGACACTTCCTGGAAGAAACTTTCACCTGCTGGAACCAGGCTGCGTTTGTTTTTTTTTGCAATGCAAAATAGTGCATGGAATACCCAGCTATTTTCCACCGACACCCCATTCCGAAAACATTGGAGTGAATATAAAAATGAAATTAACATCTGGGGTCTGCAGTGAGCCCATCTATGGCAAGTCACACCCAACAATTTAATCTAAGCTGGTCTTCCATCCTGATCTCTGCCTGCTAATCTCTTCGAGCTAGTTCACCCTTTCAATAAATATTGGAATCTTGGCTCAATGCCTAGGCTGTAAAAATCAGGAGACAACAAGTACCAAGTAAACATTTAAAGAAGTGGTTCACACCTGATCAAGAAAATCAAATCAGTAGTTAGGATTGAACTATGAAAGTGGGAGAAGGTGATATCGGATGAATCAAGAGCAGCTTTACATGCAAACTGAAGAAAATACAAAACTGCAATCCTGGAGGAGGAAAAGAAGTTCTTATCGGAAACAATGCAATAGCAGTAACTTGACTTGGGAGTTATTAGGAAGACTACAGAACATTTGAAACCTTGTACAATATGGTACAAAAGAAAACAGCTGAGGAGCATGGCGGCAACATTTCCACACTTACTCGGAGGATGAAATCAATAGTATCAGGGATAGTTTAAAACTTGTGCTAATAATCCTGGTGAAAGCCAAAAGGAGACAAATAAGAATGCTGCACCGGGAGATGAACTATTCAACTTTCGAGACATTTTGAAAGATAAACGACTTTCAGTACATGGCTGCACAGTCATTACTTAATGCCCTGATGAATTAAGCAGACATTATTGAGCTGTCTGGGGAATTGCTGGATCCCTTTCCGGTTCAACTCACAAACAGAGTCCTTAAGCTAGGTAACGGACTTCGAGCAGAAGAATCTTGGTTCACACTACTGACCTGAAATATTTCACTGGCCCACAATGAACCCGCCAGGTATAGACCTATTTCCAATGTACCAAAATTGCTGCGAAAACAGCAACTAGCTAGCCATTTTGAGAGATATGAGAGATTGGTGGTCAGGGGTACGGGCCAATAGGTGCACAGAAACCGCTATACGGAATGTCCTTACTAACCTATTGATTATAGTGGGCACTGGTGACCCACTGCTTTTGATGCTGTTGGACCTTTCTGTGGTGATCCTCTCAACCACCATATGATCCTGGAGAGGATGAGAGGTGACAGGTATGTTGGAGAGAGATCCGCTGGCTCGCATGTTCCTGTTGATAAAGATGTACTTCCGTCTGCACTGAGGAGAACAGTTGAACACCGACCATGATACAATATACAGTACTTCGGGCTTTGTGTCTTTCACTGGCTTTGGAAAAAGGTTGCATTCGCAATCTCCTGCAAAAGGGAAATGTCATCTGTCATAATTATGAAGATAACACACAAGTGGGGATTAATCTACTTAAACCCAAGAGGGAGATCAGCGTGCAATTGAGAGCACCTTCAATCTGGCACAGCAACGAAACAACTGGAGCTGGCTGTGCATGAAGAAAAACAAGAGTACATTTTTGTTGATGGGGTTGGGTTAAATCCCCATAATGAAAATATAATTACAATATATTCTAAAAAGGTCTAATCCCTCATTGAGGTAAAAGAAAGTTAAATCTGTTAGTGATTCATTTGGTGTTAATGAGGGAGCAAACCAAAGCGCTGCATCATCGACGATCATCTGGAAGTGCTTTCCAGTGCCCAGCTGCTTTTATTGAGCAAGATCTTGCGAAAATTTCCAGAATGATAATTGTGGCAAAAAATGATCATTAGAACACCTTGATGAACAAGTTAATTATCTTCAGTGACACTATTTCGCAAATTAACTACAGATTCCTTACCCTGTGAATACTACCTAGGCATCAGAATGGATACGGAAACTGCAAAGCAGTTCTCCTGTGTCCCGGTAGGTAGCGTTGTGCGGGTCTGCACCAACGTTCTGTTCTTTACATGCGGAGCCGCATACAAGTGCAATCCATGCTCGCTGACGTCAGTGGCTTCCTTAGGCTGTCCACACCCTCGGACCCAGAGCCCATGAGCACGGTTGGCATGACCAGTATGCAGATCCATAGATGGAAAAAAGTCCAGTTTATCGAACAGCGAGGTGGGAGGGTTGGTCAGGAATAGGCAGATGGAGTATTCGCCATCAAGAGTGTTACAGAAGGTAAGTAAATAATTCTTTCAATTGATACTTCTAACCACAGATTCCTCACCCTGTGAATAGATACCTACCCAGGTGCTGTGACTGAGCTGGCTCATACCAAAAAGCCCTGTAGGACCGAACGGACAAAAAGTCCATCTGGATGACCTGGCCGTTAAGAAGTGCTTCGCAAACATGTGTACCGACGGCCATACAGTTTCATGACAAATCCCCAGAACAGGTTCTCCATGTGCCGCGCGCTTGTATCAGCTTTGGTTCTCGTGGAATTAGCCCGTAGGCCGTCCAAAGGCTTCTTTGCCAGTGCATTGCAAATACTGAGGCCGAACTCACGCCATCGAGGGATACTCCGCTTCTGCAACACCTTGCCCTGATTTGCATTGAAAACCCCACAAAGAGCTGATTGTCCACTTGCTCTTTGGTGCAATCATTGTAAAAACAAAGTGCTCTTTTGGGGTTCAAAAATTTAGCTGCTCTTCCTCTTTGGAGGGAGGAGGAAGAGCAAAGAACGCCGGAAATTAGCTAAACAACATAAATAGGGGAAAAAGAACTAAAATATCCAATTTAGTACTACTATCAGTACATCCGGTGTAATTACAATATTTCAAACGTCCGTCAATAATGATCACAAAATATTTCATATTCAGTCTATTAACATCTCCCAGATGACTGGTTGATTATATAGTTCATTTTTATTCTTCATTCTTTTTCAATACATCTCATAGGTACATGGCAAGAACGGGCAACAGATTCCGTTCCTTGAAAAGAATTATCAGGGATCAATTGTAAGGAAAATTTCATGTGCAGTGCCAGTTGTATTAATTCTGTTCTCTGCAGATTCATCTAATTAATATTCTCTCACTGGTCCAGGGACAATCTCGTATAACGCACTATTTCAACTGACTTTACAATATGTTATGAAGAATAAAAATGGACTACATGATGAATCTGTCATTATATACTAAAAACTGAACTAAACATGTTCCTGGTCCACTGAGAGGAGAGCTGCAGGCAAACCGGAGGGTCTGCAGGTAGGGGACAATGAATAAGCATCCTGCAGATCCAGTGTCTAAGACAGATGGGACTGGGTTAGTGTTAGCATCTTGAAGGTGTCCTTCTGCAGGAACGCATTGAACGAGCAGAGATCTTAAATAGGACGAAGGCTTCGGTCCTCCGTCAGCACCAGGAAATAGCAGGAGTCAACGTCCAGCTCCCACTTCTGATGCCAGAACCCTTTGACTAAAAGGGTCTGCGCTTTCTGCTGCAAGACAGACAGGTGGTCTCTGTCAGGTGCCCTGACGGAAGTGGAAGGTGTGGCAAGGTGGTAAGACATTGGTAAGCGCAGCCACAATGGAACATTTGAAGGACCCACTTTTCTGCTGTGACAGCTTGCCACCCCTTAAGGAAATTTCTGACCCGGCCTACGACAAGGTGGCTCAACCAATCAATCAGGATTTCTAAAGTGCAGCTAATCACCCACGAGGGTATGCTGCCTGCCGGAAAGATCATATGAAAGCGGTTTTGTGGCTGTGGATGCTGGTTGGGCAGGGGATTGAGGTGCACGTAGTCCCTGATGCACTGAGCGTGGTCTTCATGAGTCGTGACCTTGGCAGAGAGAAGGATGGTAGAGCTGCTGGGCATGCAGAGGGTCTGGCGCTGGCCATACTGAAAACCCCTGCCATAACCACCGAGGCGGAGAAAATGCTGGTGGAATTGCCTGATGGCGCAGACAGACCCAAGGAACGTGTCGTGGCCCTTTTTTAACCATTCCAGGGCTGAATGCGCCTTCTCACCAAAAAGGTGGGAAGCATCGAATGGCATACCCATGAAAGATGCCTGGACAGCCCAAGAGAAGCCCATAGACCTTATCTACGCGTGGTGCCAAAGTGCCACACTTGTTCCAATTCCTGACCTAAACAGTCCGTTGTGTCCGAGCCACAGTGGATGGTAAACTTCACTGCACATGTCTGTTTTGAGTAGCCTGGGTAAGGAACACTTGTAGGTTTTCCAGGGCAACCGGCAAAATGTGAGCCACTGTGTCCCCGAGGGCTTGTAAGTAGTGACCTAAGAGGCAACAGGCGTTGACAGATCTGAGGGCAAGAGCCAGACAAGAACATATGGTTTCCAAACATTTCAATATATTTTGACTCGCGATGAGGTGGGAGGGCGGGGAAGGCATTAGGATTAACCTTACTTGTGGAAGGCTGTACCCCCAAGTTCTCGGGCGTAAACTGCTGTGTAAGGAAGTTTGGGGTCTCTGAGTGCTGGGCTATGACAACAAGCGATGTCTGTTCACTGGAGGTGCAAAGGTGAGAGGGTATTAGTGAGTCTTCGCTGAATGTTAGAGTAGGTTCTGTCGATGTCGAGCCAGGGCCTCTGAGAGGAAAGTAACTTTTACCACCATGTTGGGTTGCTGTAAATCAAGTACCTCCACCGCCCTCAGCATCATTATAGTGAAGGAGGTACGTTCTTCTGTGGCAGGGCTGGGAGGGCGGGGGGTAGGTCACTGTCTGGGAAGGTGTCTAAGCCACTGGAATCCTGCCACTCCTCATAGCAATTGTCCTCATTATACTGGGAGACAGTCATTCCCTTCATCAAAACTGTCAATGTCGGAGTCTGTACCAAAGATATTGTGCAATACCAGGCCTCTGCAGCACGGTAAAAGCAATGCATCTGTATTGAATGGGTTGCCAGATCTTTGCTCCCACTAGGTTCGGGACATGGCCCCAATACCGTTGGGACCAGCTTGTCTCGGATAGCACAATGGGGTGTGCCTGCTCCACCAACGCCGGCAGACTTGGCACTGGCGTTGATGCAAAAGGAACAACTGCGGGTGGAGCCCAGATTGGTCGGCACTGGGGCCAGTACCGAACCCAAAATTAGTTGTGAGGCACGGGTGTGTCGAGGGCGGTGCCGCAGCCAGACGTCCAGCTGAAGGCCCTTGGTGCCCGAGGGCTTATCGCAGGGACCAGTAGAGAGCTGAAGATCCACAGCATGGTCTCACAAAAGACATCGTTGACAGACCCGGAACTCCTTGGTACACTGGGACCAGTTTAAGAATCGACTCCAACGGAGTTCAAGAGCAAGACCGGCAGGTACATGAAGGCCACATCCAAGGGTACACACACTGCCTTCCCTTCCACTCGAACTAAAAAGGCCTTCCTCTGGCTTTCCTTAGGCGGGTCACATCGAGTTCCCTCTTTGGTGGTGTGAGGACAAGGGCAACCCACACGTCTTTCCACTTGGAGGAAACCCTCTCAATCCAATAGGCTTCTCTGCTAGTGACTGCTGCAGTGGTAGTAGCATCCCTAAGAGGCACCAGTGGACAAGGTCAGAAGAGTGGTGACTTTATTTTTTTTCTTAGACAAGTTCATCAGGAATCCTGAGGAAATTTGCCCTTTGGCCCCTGATGTCAGGCACAATGTCAGTTTGTGGGTAATCTCTTGCGCCCGAGAGGGCAGCACCTTTCACATGGCAGGGGACGGAGAGGAAGAAAACAAAAGTAAACAAAGCGCTTACAATGATGTGCACTCTGGTGAGTCACATCAGGAATAGTCAGGTACTCCTCACCTTCCCTCCCTAGTCTCCGCTATCCAACATCATGTCTGTGAAGCCCCGTCTACGACATGCACTTGGTGACTCCTTGCCTTCCCAGCCTGACTTTAGTGCCCTACATCTCTCCTCTGCAATATGCATTTCACAGAACGTACAGAGCATTCTGCACCAGAAGCAATACCATGTCAGTTTTTCTTTTTTTTTAAACTGTAGAAGCGACAACACCTCTAGTAATCGCTGTGGAAAACGGTGTGCACTGCCTTTGACGAAAAGCAACCAACTCAAGAGTCAGAATTATAACTTTGTAAAGCTGTAGAGGAGTTCAGAGTGCTATGAAATGCAGTCAATGAATTCAGCACAATCTGTGGGTTGAACTCAGTGTGTGTTTAGTCCATGGACTGGACTTCAAGAACTATGAACTGGATGAGATTTTAGTCTATGGCAGGCTTCTCCAACGAGTAGCCCATGAGCCTCTGGCAGCTCTCCTGTGTGCAGCCTGGCCTACTAAATCAGAAGCTTTTTCTTGGTTGAATATATGAGCATCAAAACTAAAAGTGTGTTTGGAGAAAAAGGACTACACTTCTAAAATATATTTAGAGTTGATATTTGACCAATATATCATACAGCGTTGAGGAGACTTGTTAAAATTATTATTAACTTGGTTTCACGGGCATTGCAGCTATGGCTGTTCTAAATTACCCACAGAGACCTTCCACATGGACAAAGCTTTGTTTTTACATTACTGCTGGCAACTGTTCTTGATGCACGAAGGTGATCAGTGCTGTAATGCCGCAAATGGTGGCCACTTACGTAATCTTGCGTGATGTGGTGACTATTACAACTCGAATTATATCAGTAGCTCGGGAGGCTTTTAATTGAACGTTAGCTCTTATTGCTGAAAAGGATGGAGATCCCTGGTATGTGGGTTAAACTTTCATGCTTAGAAAAGTAAACTAGAGGAGTTTAAAGGATAGACTCAGGGAGTTCATAGGAGAGACCCAGGGAGCTCACTGGGCGAACCCCGGGATCTCACTGGGCGAACCCCGGGAGCACACTGGGCGAACCCCGGGAGCACACTGGGCGAACCCCGGGAGCACACTGGGCGAACCCCGGGAGCACACTGGGCGAACATCGGGAGCACACTGGGCGAACATCGGGAGCACACTGGGCGAACATCGGGAGCACACTGGGCGAACATCGGGAGCTCAATGGGCGAACATCGGGAGCTCAATGGGCAACCTCCGGGAGCTCAATGGGCAACCTCCGGGAGCTCAATGGGCAACCTCCGGGAGCTCAATGGGCAACCTCCGGGAGCTCAATGGGCAACCTCCGGGAGCTCAATGGGCAACCTCCGGGAGCTCAATGGGCAACCTCCGGGAGCTCAATGGGCAACCTCCGGGAGCTCAATGGGCGACCTCCGGGAGCTCAATGGGCGACCTCCGGGAGCTCAATGGGCGACCTCCGGGAGCTCAATGGGCGACCTCCGGGAGCACAATGGGCGACCTCCGGGAGCACAATGGGCGACCTCCGGGAGCACAATGGGCGACCTCCGGGAGCACAATGGGCGACCTCCGGGAGCACAATGGGCGACCTCCGGAAGCACAATGGGCGACCTCCGGAAGCACAATGGGCGACCTCCGGAAGCACAATGGGCGACCTCCGGAAGCACAATGGGCGACCTCCGGAAGCACAATGGGCGACCTCCGGAAGCACAATGGGCGACCTCCGGAAGCACAATGGGCGACCTCCGGGAGCACAATGGGCGACCTCCGGGAGCACAATGGGCGACCTCCGGGAGCACAATGGGCGACCTCCGGGAGCACAATGGGCGACCTCCGGGAGCTCAATGGGCGAACTCAAAGAGTTTACTGGGCGAACTCAAGGAGCTTGAAGGGTGCAGTCAAGGAGTTTGTAGGGTGAACTCAAGGAGTTTGTAGGGTGAATTTAAGAAGTTTGTCTATGGATTGAACTTGAGTTATGAGCTCACGTAGCATATGGTCTTTGGTTTAAAATTGCGGAGTTATGAATTTAATAAGTGTTTAGGCTTTGAGCTAAACTCGACTAAACGGTTTAAATTCAGTGGGTTTTAGTCTTTGAGATGAGTTATGAACCAGTGACCTTCTAGTCTGTGCTGAACATGAGTTATCCCCTTTTGTACCGCTTTGTTCGCCATAAGTTGGCAGGGTATGCTCAGACATTGAGTCCCTTGCTCACTTTGCCACTGGATTCAAGCAAGCCTGGCTGAAGACGGCTGAAATGCCAGAAACCGGTCCTAGGAAGCTTGTTTCCGGTCCAGGGAAGGCATGGCTTGGCAGTTCGGGCTGGACTGTTCCCATGAGGCACAGGGTCAGACTGATTTGCATATGGCCATGTCTGAACTGGGTTGGCAGAGTGGGCTAAAGAACGGTGATGGATCAAACCCAGATCTGTTGACTGGGTGTGAGTGTTTGATTGGTTCTGATGCTCCGTCCATCACCACCCCCTTTTGTACCGAACATGAGTTATCAGCATGAAGAAGATATTACCCATGTGTTGACCTGAAAGAATTTGCAATCTCCCAGCTGAACAAGAGTGATGGATTGAAGTAGATGAGTTATGAACCTGACTGGTTTATACTTTACGGATTGAGCGTGATGAGTTTTTAGTCTATAATTTGTACTCTGTGAGTTTATACTCTCCAGATTTAACATTAAACTATAGGTTGAGCTTGATTTGTTTTTAATCTATAAATTGAATGCGTTGAGTTTTTGGTCTTCAGGTTAAACGTTATTCGAAGGGTTGACCTTGATGAGTTATTAAACTATTGGTTATGAGTTATTAGGGCCTGGCATGCTATTATTGTAGTTTTCAATTTAGAGGAATACAGAGGCAGAGTTATCAAAAGATATTATAATGGACTGAGGTCTTCTCATTCCTCGGCTGGCCTGTGTTAAGGCCGAATACTGTAAGATCGGTACGCAGTCTGCTTTTATTGGCCCATTAATTTGTACCTACTTAAGTAAAAAGATAACTGCACAAGCACTTTTCAACCATGAGGATTCCTGACGTTTAAGGGTAGTGGAAGGAAAAACTAATGTTACTGCCTCTCTAACTGACTGAATTTGATCGTTCCGCCAACTCCATTTGGGGTGCCCTTGGTCGATGGGAACGTCCTCTTCTGTTTGGGTTCAGATCAGATGCAGTCAAATGTCTGCTCTGCTTCTCCCTGGGTTTTTCGCAGAATCTTGATGAAAGGCCGCGCCCTTGCGACGATACATCAGGTCGATCGATGCTACATTTCACACTCTTTTTTTAATCTTATGTGAGGCATACAAGACTTTTTTATCCTATTTAAATAAAAGGATTGTTATAATATTAGACAACGCAGGCCTGCATGTAGATTTTTACTTCAATTATCTAATGCTGAAGCTGGTTTGCACATAGGGGCGTTTTTAAAATCTGCCGAATGAACTCGGTCAATGCTATCCTAAATGTTTGTTGCCAATACTACTACACTGCAGAATGTTTTTAAATTATACTGTCTTAATACTTTTTGCTCTTTTAGATTTTTATTAAATGCATTTTTTTTAATCATTCTGTCTTGCTGTTTACATTGTGAGATACGTTTACGGATGCTACATTGCATCCGAATAAAGTTTTTGAATCTGAATTTAATTTTTGAGTTACTCATCTATGAATTGAATGTGCTGCGTTTATAGTCTCCAGGCTGAACATCAGTCTAAGGGTTCAGCTCATCAAGTTTTATTCTATACAGTGAATGCGTTGAGGTTACAGTCTCCAAACTGAACATAATGCTAAGGTTTGAGCTCAATTAGTTTTTAATCTATACATTGAACTCGTTGAGTTTATAGTCTCCAGAATGGACATTATTCTAAGAGTTGAGCTTAGCTAGCTTTAAATCTATAAATTGAACACATGGAGTTTACAATCTCCAGACTGGACATTAGTCATTTACTCTATGGTTTGAGCTTGATGATTTTTAATTTACTGGTTGAACTTGATAACTTTTTAGTCTATAGATACGAAGAGCCCAACAACAGGGGGCCCTCTCGCTTTTGCGGGTCCCACAATCACCCTAAAGCTTCTGGTCATCTGTAAGATCCTATAACCACTGGAGCCAATCATCACATTTTTCCAACTGGCTTTGCTCAATGACACGCCTGTGCCCTCACCTGCTCCGCAGTGCGCGTCGTCCAATACAGCCATCTCTCCTTCCAGTCCGGCCCCACCATGTCATAAATCACAGATTCCGCTAGGACAGAGCAGAACATTTCAGGTTTATTTATAGAAACTGTCAGAAGGGAACCGCACAAATATTTAACAAGAAACGGTACATCCATAGCCAGTATATTCATAATACCCCCTATGTTACGCTCTAAACAGTTCACAACTTTCTCGTGCATAAATCTTGCTCTACTTTGCCTCAAAATAAATGACTACAATTTTCTGATCTGGGAAGTACCCAAAACCTGGGATTCTAAAACCAGAACAAGTGTGACTGTATACATTTGTGTTGGTTATTTGCTCATTTTACGCAGCGAGGCCACTGTAGCATCGATCATCCTCTGTCCTGATCAGGGAGCCAGATTGTCCTTCTCTAATCTGCTGCGTCATTTATCATTGTGAATGGAATCATTTAAAGATGCTGAATAATTTATCAGTTTTACCTTCCTTTCTTTGGTTCGGTTTAATCTTTCCTTGCGCTCAGATGTTAATAGAATTGACGAGGTATTCAGAGTTTCCACACACATTAACATGAAATAGAAACTTCCCTTTTCTAAATGTTTTACTGTAACCCAAGAGGTCCTTATAGAAAGGGCCATTTTCACCAGCAACATCCAATATAAAAACCTATAAAAAAAGAACTACTGGAGTGAGATTTGGGAATTTCCAGGAAAAATGTCAGGAAACAGTCACTTCATCCATTTGGATTTTCACCGCATTGGTGGAAATTGTGTAGATATCTGAAAGGAATAAATTCTCACATTCGGTCAACACGCTAATGCCCAAATTTAGGTATAGCTGAACAGTCCAGAGTGAAGCTGGAAGAACATGTGTGGCCATTCACCAATATGCAGAAAATACAGAAAATCTGTTCCAAAATCTGAATTTGCTCGCAGAGGTCCCCCTGACGTTGGGTGTGCTGGGAATTCAGATCACACTGCAGAGCCGCATAAGCCACCTGGCGTGCTTGAAGAGCAGGATGCAGGAAACCATCAGTACGAGCAGCCTAAGGATGCAGTAAGCCAACAGCACCAGCAGTCTCAGAGTCCACCTCACTGAAACCCAAGACCGAGGCTGCAAGACAGGATCATCCCCTGAAGGTCCTGGACTCTTTCCCGGTGGAAAGGCACAAACCAAACCGTGTCCAGAAGGGTTCCGATGGAGGGAAGCGTATTGGAAGGGATCAAGTGTGATTCTGGCACGCTGATAGTGAACCTTCAACAATCACAGAAAGTTCGCCATAGTCCGGAGATGGTTGGAGACTGCCTGGGTGAGTCTGCCTTCAACAGCCAGTCATTGGGGTAGCAGAAGACTGGCACCCCTGACCTCTGAAAGTGTGCTGCCACCATAGCCGTCACTTTTGTAAACACCTGAGGGGCACTGGTGAGACCAAAATGGAGGTCAGCAAAATGAAAATACTCTTGTACCACCATGAACCGTAGGTAACACCGGCAGGATGAGCATATGGAATCAGGCATCCTACACGTCCAACGCTACCATCCAGTCTTTATGGTCTAGGGCAGACAAGACCTTGGCCAGTGTGAGCATTGAGAGGGTTCAGGTCTAAAATAGGCCAGAGGCCTCTGTCCTTTTCAGGCATCAGGAAGTAGCAACCAAGTCCTTCTTCAGATGCAAAACTCCCTTGATAGATCCTTTGCCCAAAAGACCTTGCTCCGCCAGTTGTTAGGAAGAGGGCGGAAGACGCAGCAGAAGGAATATGCTACTTACCAATATGCATCTGTTCTTGGCATGTAGAGCTGGAGATCTACACACTTGTGCATAGATCGCCATCTGGTGTTGGGCTCGGATGTTTGCAGTTGTTTTTCCTCTTGGAAAGTCTTTGGAAGTCACGAGGTCGGTGACTCCTCCTTTGGATCGTATTGCGCATGGGCTTCGGCTCCATCCTCAGATTGTTTTTCGCCAGCAGGGAAAGATGGAGCGTAGTAATAAACAGTGACGATGCCCATGTGTGTTGTATCTAAATAAGATAAACTGGAACAGATAAAGGCAGCCGGGTGGGCGTGTGTAGATCTGCAGCTTTACATGCCAAGAACAAATGCTTACTGGTAAGTAGCATATTCCGTTCGAGGCATATGAGCTGCAGATTACACACTTGTGCATAGATCATATAGCAGTACCCACCCTTAGCGGCGACCACCCGTCTCTGTTGCAGTGGTTTGAAATAATGTTTTGAGTACAGCCTGGCCCACACTAGCTTGTTCCTACCAACCAACGAAATATGGGGGTCTACTCCCTATATTTTCTCATACCTAAAAGGGACGAGACTCTACGGCCCATCCTAGACCTCAGGCCCTTAAACAAATACATACACTCAGACCATTTTCACATGGTAACGCTTCAGCAGGTACTTCCACTGCTGTCCCAAAACGACTTCCTGACCACTTTAGACCTAAAAGACCGAATATGCTACTTACCAGTATGCATCTGTTCTTGGCATGTAGGGCTGCTGACATTCATATCTGTGCATAGATCGCCGCCTAGTGTTGGGTGCGGATGATTGCACATTGTTGTCCTGGAAGAGTCTTCGAAGTATCACGAGATAGGTGGCTCCTCCCCTGGACTACAGTGCGCATGGGCATCCCCTCCATCCTTAGATTGTTTTTTTCCGCCATTGGGTTTGGATGTCCTAATCTTAGCTCTTAGAGTATTTAGGCCTATTACTCGTCGGTATCGTTTTCGTTCGGCGCAGAGTATCTTCTTCGAAGTTAGCCATTTGCCCTTCGACGTCAGAGCCGATCAAGATCGACGATGGAACCAAAGACATCGAATAGCCCCTTCAAGCGTTGCCCTCTTTGCAACGCGAAATATGCTCGCTTCGACGTGCACCCGGTGTGCAACAAGTGCCTCTCTCCAAACCACGACGAAGCCACCTGTATGGCGTGCTCCAGGTTTCGATCTTAAGCAGGTACTTCCACTGCTGTCCCAAAACGACTTCCTGACCACTTTAGACCTAAAAGACGCTTATTTCCACATTCCAGTGCACAACGCTCACAGGAAGTTCCTCAGATTGGTAGTGGACGGCCAACACTACCAATTCAAAGTACTCCCCTTCGGAGTCACAACAGCACCACGTGTATTCACCAAGTGCCTAGCAGTAGTGGCAGCACACCTCAGGAGACAACACATCCACGTCTTCCCATACCTAGACGACTGGCTAATAAAAGCCAGTTCATACAGCCAGTGTGTACAACACACGCATGCCACTATCCAGCTACTTCACCAACTGGGCTTCACAGTAAACCACGCAAAGTCCCATCTACAACCATCCCACATAAAACAATACCTCGGTGCCGCCATAGACACCTCAAAAGCGCTAGCCTACCCCAATCCTGCCAGGATTACAAGCATTCAGGCTCTACGCGCAAAATTCATGGCACAACAGTCCCTTCCAGCTGGAGTGTTTATGCAACTAATAGGGATGATGGCCTCTTGCATCATCATAGTACCTCACGCAAGACTCCAGATGCGTCCTCTCCAAGAGTGCTTAGCGCGCCAATGGAACCAGGTCCAGGGTCAATTAACAGATCTGGTGTTGGTAGACGGTCGCACCCATCGCTCTCTGCAGTGGTGGACCACCACAAACCTTTCCACAGGTCGACCGTTCCTAGACCCGGTTCCCCAGATAGTACTTACAACGGATGCATCGCTCTCCGGCTGGGGAGCTCATCTATTACATCTCACCGTGCAGGGCACATGGACACCTCAACAAAAGTTACTCCACATCAACCATCTGGAGTTACTAGCAATTTTCTTAGCCCTAAAATCTTTTCAAACACAGATTTCAGGCAAGGCAGTCCTAATCCGCACAGACAACATGACAGTCATGTACTATATTCAAAAACAAGGCGGCACACACTCTCCACAGCTCTCTCAGCTAGGACAGAGCATATGGAGATGGGCCATTCCCCAGAAAATCTTTCTCCTAGCTCATCATGTCCCAGGAGTCCAAAACACTATGGCAGATCTGCTCAGCAGACAAACACAACAAATCCACGAGTGGGAACTCCACCCACAAGTTCTACACCCGTACTTTCAGATGTGGGGGCATCCACAGATAGACCTCTTCGCCACCCATGAAAACACCAAATGCTAGTGTATCGCCCTTTTCTGTAGGAGGGAGACTACCTCCTGCTTTAGTAGTGTTAGATGTTCTTGTGACATTGGGCGTTGCCTGGGTGGAATGTTTGGGGGGGTAGATATTAGTTCTAGGCAGTAGGTTGACCGAATTATTTGTGTTACCCATTTGTCTGAGGTGATGGTGGCCCAGACCGGGAGGAAATTTTGGAGTCTGCCCCGAGCGGAGTGGGATTGTCTGGGGGGAGTGGAGGGAAGTCATTGGGTAGGCGCGGTGGCAGAGCGGGCGGTGTTTGTTTTGCCTCTGCCTTTGTTATTGTTGCCCCTGTAGCCGCCTCTTTGGTAACCCCTTGTAAATGTGGATTGGGTAGGGGCCTTATATGAAGTGGAAGCGGTGTAAGAGGAGTAGCCTCTGGATGTGCTCCGAAAGGAAGAGCGGCGAAAGGAGCGCCTGGGAGGGTGTGATTGTAAAGCTCCCATGGATTTTGCCGTGTCCGTGTCCTTTTTCATCTTTTCTAGGGCCTCATCCACTTTGGGGCCAAACAGATGTTCCTGGTCAAAGGGATAGCTGAGGATGGAGGCTTGTACCTCCGGTTTAAAACCTGAGATCCTTAGCCAGGCATGGCGACGGAGGAAGACACTAGTATTGATGGCCCTGGAGGCTGTGTCTGCTGCATCTAGGGCACAACGTATGGAGGTATGGTAATGGTTTTGCCCTCCAGAATTAGCTTGTTGGCCCTAGGTTTGTATTTATCAGGGAAATGTTGCATTATGGCTTCTAATTCGTCATAATGGGCCCTGTCCTACCTGGCTAGTAGCGCTTGTGTATTAGCGATACGCCATATGTTAGCAGCTTGGGATTCAGTGCGCTTGCCTGATGCGTCCAAGAGTTTAGACTCTTTGTCAGGTGGTGGTGCTTCGCCTGACGCTTGGGAGTTGGCCCTTTTACATGCTGTGGACACTACCAGGGAATCTAGTGGTGCTGACCCTCTGATGTAGGAGGGATCTGTAGGGGCGGATTTATATTTCTTTTCAATGCGCGGGTTAATGACCATGGCTCTGACTGGGTCTTTAAAGACATCTGGCGCGTGTTTTATAACTCCCTTGAGCATAGGCAATATGGAGGTAGTCCTATGTGTGGTGTCAAACGTATCGAGGAGGAAATCCTCCTCCACGGGGTCAGTATGGAGATCTACCCCGTGATAGTGTGCCGCCCTTTGTAGTAGCTGGTTGAACCCCAGTGAGTCTTCTGGTGGGGAAGGTCTGGAAGGGTGGAGATCATCCTGTGGGACGTTAGGGATGTCAGGGATATTATAATCGTCCCATGGGTCTGGGGAGCCTGTGGGAGTGGGGTCCCCTGTAGGTAAATCTTGGGGCACGTCTCCTATGTCATCATATGGATCCCCCTGATCATCATCATCCGGAGAGGGTGTTGGGGGATGATGAGGTGGGGGCGGAGACGGTGGAGGAGGGGAAGGTGGAGGAGGCGGTGGAGGTGGGGAAGGTATTCTGAAAGGAGAGGTAGAGTCCTTCCTCTTTGGAGGTGGAGGCGGAGCAGGTTTATCCAGCTGTCTCTTTTTGATGGAGAGCATCAAATGTTCGGTTTTAGGATCCTTGGTTAGTGTTTTTTGTAATGGATCCGGTGTAAAAAGTTCTGGTGATGTTGGTTGGTCCGTCGGCGCCGAAGGCGTCGGGGCCGTTGGTTTTTTGGCTTTATCCGCGCTGGTTCGTTGTTTGAAACTATGCTTGGAAAAGTCTGATTGTTTGGTCGGCGCCGAGGTGGATTTCGGCTTCGAAGTGTCGGTGCCGGTGGCCTTGTGTGCTTTTGTCGGTGACGAAGATGGTGCCGGCACCGAGGAGCTGGAGGTGGTTCGGTGTCGAAGAGTGTTTATCGGCACCGACGGTGGACTGGCTCGAGCCCGAGCCGCCGGAAGGCTTAATATGCTTCTTTACCGGGCCCGAAGGTGCGGTGTGGGAAGCAATGTCTTTGGTCTTGCTTAGGCCCGGAGGCGAAGGCGTGACCGAAGCCTTTTTCGGTGCCGGCGAGGGTGTGTGTGTGGGGGGGGGGTAGATTAGTACTCACGATGCTCTATGCCGGAGTGATGTCCTCCACATCTGAATCGTCGGCTTCGGAGGCGCTGACGAGTCCCTCGTCGGTATGGTGTTCTTCTGGAGCGTCAGTCAACGCCTTCCCCGAAGATGTCGTCCGAGATCGTCGTCGACGAGTGTGCCATGGTTCTTCTAGCCCTTCGGTCTCTAATGGTTTTCTTGGACCGGAAGGACTTACACGCCAGACAATCTCGAGCCTCGTGTTCAGGGGAGAGGCAGAGATTGCATACTTCGTGGAGATCGGTGTGGGGGAACTTGGACCCACATCGAGGGCACTTCTTGAAGGGAGTCCTTTCCATTAGCCAGGAGCGAAGCTTGGGTAGGCCCGAAGGCCGTCGTCGATGACCGGAATTGAAGGTTTTTTGCCGATGAAAGGTGCGTCGAGTGGGAAGATCGCGATCGAAAACAATACCGCGAGTTGGGGTGAGGATTGCGCGTCGATCGTCTAACTGGAAGCTGTTCGGAACCGGAGCGCGAAGATCACATCCGAGCCCGATGGCGGAAAAAAACAATCTGAGGATGGAGCCGAAGCCCATGCACAATACGATCCAAAGGAGGAGTCACCGACCTCGTGACTTCCAAAGACTTGCCAAGAGGAAAAACAACTGCAAACATACGGGCCCAACACCAGATGGCGATTTATGCACAAGTGGGTAATCTGCAGCTCATATGCCTCGAACATGTAGTGCACAACCTTTCCGAACAATTTGCTGGACCTGCCTGCATGATGTTATGGCCTGCCAACCTCCCACCGGGTGACTGGGCTCCACTAAGTGCACACTAAAGAGGTTTGCAGGTGAGGTTAGTTGACTGGGCTGACTGTGGACCATGGCCATGCAGGCTCCATGACTGTGAAACTGCTAAGCATCAAGCTGGGTTTTATGGGCAGGCGGTATGGGGTACCTCTGCCAAAACCACAAAAGGAGTGGTAGGCCTGATGCTGTTGGCGAGGCTGGGCAGATAAGCCCAAGAAGCATGCCATGGCACTGCTCTCCTTTAACCGCTAAAGAGCGGAATCTGCCTCGTCCCCAAACAGGCGAGTCCCATCGAGCAGCGTGTCCATGAGGGACAATTGGATATCAACTGCAAAAGTGGTGAACAGCAGCCAGGAGTGGGGGCAATTGGCAACACTGCTGCTGATGGCCCCCGTCAGATGTATAGGTTGTGTCCAAGCCACAACAAATCATGACCTTGGCATCTCAGCCATCCTGAAAGGCCTGGGCAAGGACCGGTCGGAGATCTTCGAGGACACCTGAAAGGACTGAAGCCACTGAGTCCCAAAGGGCCTGGGAATAGCACCCCAGCATGAAGCTGCCATTTATTGACCAGAACGCCAAGCTGGGGGAGTAATTGGGAACGTGTTAGGGTTATAGTTTTACTTGTGGACACTTGCACCACCAAGCTATCGGAGGAGGGGCGCAGAGATAAAAATGCGGGATCTCCGGGGCAGGGTGATGGAGTCACACTTTGTTGGTTGATTGATGGCCCCAAGCAAGATTAGGCCACGCCCCAAATAAGGCGTCTGTTAGGGCCTCATTAAAGGGCAGAAGGGTCCTAGAAGATGCGTGCCTCGGCTGTTGAATTTCTGTCTATAGGTTAGTTTTTCTCCAATGTGGGAAGCTCTAAGTGAGGAACTTCAGACACCTACGCATTACCTTGGGGTAGGAAGCAGACTCCTGTGTCGCTGATGCAGGGGGTGAGAGAAAGACGGTTTCAGGGGAGGCATTGAGACCACTGGCCTCCTACAAGTCATCATACCAATTGCCGTCTTGGGAGGTCTGAGTGAATTTGCCACCGCATCATAATTATTATGCGAGTCTGTGCTTAAAAGTGAAATGTAGTTTATCTTGTCTTACCTATGGAGGCAACACAGCAAGTCAGGGAAGCTGTGCCACAACTGTCTTTGGGCGCAGCGTCATGTGGGGTCGGACAAATGCTGTATTGGAGTTAGACAGTACTATGGGTATCTTGTCAATGAAGTCCTAGGGACAGGCGTGGACCATGGCATCGACGGAGGGGTTCAGACTGGAACCAGAGGTGTCGTAACAGGCTCAAAGGACAACTTGGCACTGAGTCCAAGTCCGCAGGTGGTACTCCAGGTGGGAGGTCTCTCGGCTCCTTGGGGCCTGAAGGCATGCCAAAGGGAATCAGGTAAGGATCCGAAGAGCTGGAGCAATGCTGAGCAGGACTCCTAGATCTGTTGTGGAGGGATAGACTTCCGAAGTAACTAGAGTTGTGTCGAAACCAGTTGCAAGATTGTCTACTAATCAGCCGACTCCGAATGAGAGATCGAGATCCACGGCGCCGCCGCCGTGTCTGCTTAGGCGAATGCGAGAGGGGGGCCCAAGTATGGCTTGTATTTTTTTTGTTTCTTTTTAGACTTGCCAGACAATTCGGATCAGTAGGAAGACTGACCTCGTGAGCGGCTATGGCGTCTTCTGGAGTGGGAGCATGACCGAACCTTGGGCTTGGACCGCAACTTGGCGATGTAAAGTTTCGCTTCGCAGTCCTGGATGGCTTTCAAGTTCACTGATGCGTAGTCAGTGCAGGCCTTGGAGTTGTGACTCGACCCCAGACACAGCAGGCACACTTGTTGGGGATCTGGCACAGACATTTCCTAGTGTCAGTGCCTACAGGGCTTAAAACCTGTTGCTTTAGTGGGTGACATCCATTGCACACTGTAGGAAATGTGGTGAGCTATTGAGGTAAAAGGTCTCTGAGAGACAGAGCTTCAGATCCAGGTCTGGTGGCGCAGAAAGAGATTAACTGACGTGAGCTAGCGGGAGTGGCGCCTACAAAGGCTCCGCATGTCAATTCCGGAGGGGAATGTTGTTGGTGCTAAGCCGCACTGCACCACCCACCGATGGAGAATTTCTGAATCCAGACTGATGTCTAGGGAATATTCAAGAGGTGGGAGATATGCGTCTAGAAGTCTATCTGAAACTAAATGAATTGACGACTGACTGAAGAATTACCAGACCAAGCGGTAAAGAAAAATGAAAAAGAAGTAAAAGCCGAGAGAGTAGTTAATCTTCTGTTGCTATGATACCGTGTACTAAGTAGTCTTCGTTGCGGCACAGCGAGGCACATTTTTTTATATTTTTAAATGAACGCTCCAAATTCTGCCACAAGGTAAGAGGTGATGAAGTAGTTCTTTGGAGATCTACTGTCTTGGTCACTAACACACTATGTACACAGACCAATTACTACATACCCTTTATCAACATTCTCTGACGCCAATAGAGAGAATGAAAGGTAAACATACTGTCCTTGAGGCGAGACTGGAGTGTTTCTTCCATGAAGTGAATGGCTGCATCCCACTGCTGCTTGTCCGATATAGAGCGATCTTCTAAGGCGTTGTGCTGAATGACTCTCTGTGGAAGCACCAAAAAAACACTGGGTTGATAGGTGTTTTTTGTGAATGAGAATCCAAAAAAGTGAATAAAACAAAGAAAGAAAAGTGGCATGAAAACGCAAACATGTAAGTTCATGTATGAATTCCTGAAACCCATGGTTTACCATCCTAAAACCTTGAAGCAAAGGTGAACTGTAGGGAAGCTCTGGGGGATGTCACTGCCAGAAGGTTAATTTACATGCATATCACAATAAGCATCAAACAGTGGTCATATGAGAGTATGCCACACAGAGTATCACGTTGTCACTAGTCTTCTTTTCCAATGTGCCAACCTCCTGTCCACAATGAGCGTGGCAGAGTGGTTTATGCACATATACCATCCTCGGGCGGCTCTTCACTCAGATTCCACACTTATGATATCGGTTGCAAGAATAATAAGTTTATTTTTAAGACAATTGTTTGACAGGACTCACTTGCATCAGATTTTACATGTAAACAGAGGGGAGTCTAAGCTCGGATGGACTGGACTGATTGCCCCTTGACTCTGCTTCACAACAGGTCACTTGTGGTATTAATTATATCTATGTGAGCATCTTTCTATCACGTGTGATCACACGGAGGACAAATATCTGACAATTCTTTTTATATACAAATGGTTTAATACATAGACTGTAGCGGCACATTGCTGTGTGTTTTGTTTTTTGCACCAGCGTATGTCATTGTTTTTTTTATTTTTTATAAAGATACGCTTTGGCTTTATGACTATTTATGTAAAAGAGTACAGATTTACTAGATTAACCCAACCATAAGTTAATCGACAAAATCTTATAAGAATGTAAAAACCTTAATTTAGTGAACATGGTGGAACCATTGTAGTGTATAGGAATGTACAGACCTAATGTTCAGGACTGTGTTACTGACCCCCCTGTTTGGGGGTCCTAAGAGTATTCGCTGCAGCCCGTTTATACCAAACCTCTTTTAGGGACCGCCTGTAGGTGAACTGTTTTTCACCAAACTCTGCACCGGTGGAGTAGAGATTTCAGCGGGGTGTTCCGGGGGTGAAAATGAGACACTGCCACCGTCTCAAAGAGAGAATGAAGTTTTGTTTCAGTTCGATTATCAGGTTTTAAGTAGAAAATAGGAAATGTCTAATCAGAAATGTGCAGTGCTGTCGTATCCATAGGTAGGAGTGTCCCTAAGAGAGAATGGGCAGAGGCCGCTGAACAAACAAAGGTTACATAGAAAGACGACCTATTAAGGTCACTTATTTACTTCAATGACTATTACAGAAATGTGTGTGAAATGTATTTTGGGGACTGACTGGGGGTTTGTGGGCACCAACTGAATTTGGAGTGCCTGCTCGTCGCACATTTGAGATGAGCAAGTGTGGCCTGTGGAGGTCAACGTTCCTAAGGGGGAGGGGTCAACTTGGTTCATAGTCTGCGATATAGTGGAAATCCCCACTTCTTTTGTCTCCTTGCTCTAAGGGAAGTTGAGATGAAGTATGGTGTCAGAGTGGGAGTGTCCAGCACATAGTTGGGGTCCTTGAATATTAAGGGAAATATATTGAATTTGATTGTTTGCAAGCATCAGAGAGATCTCACCAGAAGCTGGCACATCATACAGACCATGGGGCTGAACAAGGAGTTGCAGCTGTATAAAAATAACACTGTGAAAGACTGTCTTTCGAATACACTGTTTTAATTACAGCTTCACACACAACTGGAAATGAGGGGGAAGAGGCGGCAGGATTTTGAGTCAGTGATAAATGAGGATTCGCAATTGTACGCATAAGATCCATCACATACAAAAGTAATGTACAGAGGAAAACAAAGAACTCAACTGTATGGAGGCAACAAATGATTGTGAAGGTATAGGGTATCAAGAGAAGCAAGAAGAAGAACGAGTAACACATCTGTGTGGTACATGACTTCAGGTCAAGGAGGGCAGACCAGAGTCTTGCAGCACATGTAGGGCAGCAAACTGGAACAGGCTCAAAGGGACCCGACGGGCAGTGAAGCAAGTACAGAATAGGTAGTCGTGTGAACAGGAGAACTGTAGGTGGTGTCTAGGCTCTGCACTGATCAACAAATAAGGCTGATGCATTTAAAGGGTACCTTTCTTGTGTACTGTGAGTTGGCTAGAATGTTGAATGAAATTGCAGAAGAAACAGTCTGGAAACTAGGAGGTTAAACAGAATCTGTGTTGGAAGGTTTATGCCTTTAAGGGGTAGAAAGTAGCACGGTGTGAAAAGCAGGTAAGCAGGCCGTTTTATTTGTGCAGCGTGTTGAATACATTGTTTTTGATTTTACTTGTGCTCTTGTAAAGGACTCTAATGCCCTCGATCCTAGTCCCCGCCATATATTTTTCTTTAATGAAAATAATGTGGCTGCTAAACTTATCGGACAGATTGGGACCGCTCTTCAGCCCTCGCGGGAGGGCAGGGTATTAACAGAGGAGAGTGGGTTTGTATCAGGAGCATTCGATGAAGAAAAGTGTAGCATCTATGGTATGGTACAGTTCAACAAAGTATTCAACATAAACCAGCGAAAGGCCACCACTAAGTGAGGCCTAATCATTAGTGTAGATGACTGGTTAGGGAGCGAAGGCGACTGGGCCATGAGGAACTCAGCGAAAGGTGATCGAAAAAGGTCAAAAGGTGGAAATTCTGCTGCTAAAAGAGAAATACCACAGGTGGCGGGGAAGGGTGTTGCGCTGAAGGATCAGTGACCAGGCACAGAGTGATCCATATAAAATGCAGTAGTGATTCAAATGAAGATGAAATTCAAGGAAAAGGGGCTGTGATCGGTGTGATGCTGAAATGGGAGGGGGGGGGGCTAGATCTGAAGTACACACGAAAATGCAGCAGAGGAGAGGCGTGAAAAATAGAAAACTTTTATAATTAATATAGAGATAAGAATTAGCAATTTCTAATAAAATTACATGCATGTGGATTGACAGATGAGTATTTAAACAATGAATTGAGGTGAAAACAAAAAGGGGTATTGAATCAATAGTGAATTGTAAAAAACATGTTATATATATACTAATTCACTCAAAGAGCTACAGCAATCCACAACTAGCACGACAGTCACGCAAACAAAAAACTCACTCACAAAATGCAACGCTTATGACCTCACAATATTTGTATCAATAAGTGGCAAGACCAAAAAGAAAAATGTAATTAACGCCATCCACTCAAGCCAATAAATACATTCTAAGAGGTAAGTGGAATGTGAGAGTTAATCTCATCTGTAAAATAATTTACATTTGCAATTGCCTCTGTCACACTAGGGGTGGGTGCGCACTGCATGTGGTGGGCGAGTTATGGATCCAAGTCTACAGGGCCCAGAGTTCGAGGCTCCCACCCCTCACAGAGCCTGCGAGAACAGGTGAGTAATCCAGGCCAGAGGGCACACAAGCAGAGACCATGCATGTCCTAGGATGCTCAGAGAGGCCCTGCAGTGGGACCACTCCTGGCATTAATGGGAGGCGCACAGCGGCCACGTTTCAGTTCATTTATTTGTGATGTTCTCAGGTCCTGGGGATAACACTTTGAGTGACACTGCTGGTAAATGAGCAAACATTTCAACTCTGGCCTCAGGAATTATGTGGAATGGAGGAAGAAACGAAATAGCACTACTAAACTGCTGACTAAATTACGTAGAAAGAAAAGGCACATTATATGGTTTAATGAAGGAACCTCTGGGCAGTATTTCACTTTTTTTTTTATTTTAAAACCTACTAATACTGCCTGGGCAAAGGCTTTATCTAGTTAGCATCAGTTTAGCAGCTGAAAATAGCGATCAGCGACTAACCTGTAAAGTATGTGCTGCTCTGCGGCCCACATTTAATGCATTTCTTTTAGTAACTTTTGATACATTTGAGCTATGAAAAAAGATCTTTGTTGTTGAACTCTGCAAACGAGGCAGCATATGGATGAAATAAGGCAATTGTGATAAATCCATAATTATGCAGAAAAGTGCCACATCCTTGAATCACATATTCCAGTGGCCTTGCTTATGCCCATGTAGGATCACTGACTTGAGTGTCCCAACTTCAAAGACTGGTGTAAACTAGCAGAGATGCTCCTGGGTTGGGCCCTTGAGCTTTCTGTTCTGTTCTGGATTAGGAATACGTTTAATACATAATTCATATACTCTGTGTGCAATGAAAAAGAAAGTCAACAACGGCAGAGTAATAGCCAGAACACATGGAGACTTTGGCTAATAAAGAAAGGAACCTGAAATAGTGGTGTAGAGAGGATTGGGGTGGGGGTGAAAACTAGACTAAACGAAGGAAAATAGTTCACTGGGGAACCTCTGGTTTTCAACACATTTCAAATTGTAGACACTAAATCGTCGGCATAAAAATATACATGCATGAACTGCTTGTATTGCAATGACACACCAGTTTTTGTTAAATACCAAGGAATTGTATAGATCTTCGCATGCTGATTATATGTTCTGTGGTGCAGACCACTGCCAACTTATCTTAACCATGGATCCATCCACACAGAATGTTTACTTTAAGGCTGTGCTGTTGGAAAAATAAATGCACGATGTGTAGAGAGAGAGAATAGAGGGAAAGAAAATGGAGAAAGAGGGAAAAATGGGGAGAAAGTGATACGGGCGAGAAGGAGAAAATAGAAGAGATGGAGGGAACAGTGAGTGAAAGAATAGGAAAGAAGGAGGGGAGAGTGAGAAAATGGGAAAAATAGGGAGAAGGGGAAAGCAGCAAAAGAAAACCAAGCAGATACAGAAAAAGGAAAAAACAGGGAGCAGGAGAAACAGAGGGAGAGAAGGGGGGGGGAAGGAGAAACCGAGGGAGAGGAGGAGAAAAAGGCGAGTGAAAGCAAAACCGCAAGTGAAAGCGAAACCGCAAGTGAAAGTGAAAGCCAAACCGCAAGTGAATGCGAAATTGTGAGCGATGGGAATACAGCTTTAGAAACTGGGAGAGAAGGGGCAAAAACAGCGAGACAAGGAGAAGTTGAGAAACGTGGTAACACGGAAAGAATGGGGGATAAATCGGTATATGAAGGGAGGAAACTGAGACAAGATGGAGCGTGAAACTGAAGAGGGAAGGCGGCCTTGTGGACGGCAGGATAGACGAGAGACCTGGGAAAGGTGAGTGGTGTGTGCGCAGTCTGCTCTTCTTGGAAGCACACACTCGTGCTTGTGGCGCGCCCCTTCACGCTCCCGCAAGGTGGATGCCGCCACAAGCACGAGTATTTGCTTCCAAAAAGAGCAGAGCGACGGCTAAAGGTCCTCCCATGCATCGCATGCGCGCTGCGTAGGCGAGACCTAAAAACTAAAGGGCCACTCCACCCTGAGGGATTGAAGATGAGGGCGCTAATAAACCCTGCTTCAACCACAAGCCTGTCAGATGCACCAGGGCTATGTTCAGCCCTTGAAATAGATGGACTGAGTTTTGCATGTCCTCAATTGAATATGCTACTTACCAGTATGCATCTGTTCTTGGCATGTAGGGCTGCTGACATTCATATCTGTGCATAGATCGCCGCCTAGTGTTGGGTCCGGATGTTTGCACGTTGTTGTCCTTGAAGAGTCTTCGAAGTATCCTGGGATAGGTGACTCCTCCCCTGGACTACAGTGCGCATGGGCATCCTCTCCATCCTCAGATTGTTTTTCGCCATTGTGGCAGTGATGGAGTAGATACAGAAAGTGATGACCATGCTATACAGTAATTCTGAGAGCTGCAGCTGCCACAGGCGCCGGGGAGGAGGGTGGGCGATATGAATGTCAGCAGCCCTACATGCCAAGAACAGATGCATACTGGTAAGTAGCATATTCAGTTCGAGGCATGTGGGCTGCTGAATTCATATCTGTGCATAGAATACATAGCAGTACCTCCCATTAGCGGCGGCTACCAGTGCCAGCTGCAGCGGTCTGAAAAAGAGTTTTGAGAACAGCCTGTCCTACAGCTGCCTGCTGTTTTGAATGTACATCTACACAGTAGTGTTTGGTAAATGTATGTATAGTGGACCATGTGGCTGCTCTACATATATCATGTAAAGGAATGTTTCCCAGGAAAGCCATGAAGGCCCCTAACTTACGTGTTGAGTGGGCTCGTGGGGGAATCGTTAATGTGCGTTTAGCCTTTTGATAGCAAATTTGAATACATTTAACGATCCATCTGGCTATACCTGCTTTGGAGATGGCGTTGCCTTTGTGTAGTGGGGAAAAGGCAACGAAAAGTTGTTTTGTCTTCCTAAAGCTTTTGGTTCTGTCTATATAGTACATGAGGGCTCTTTTGACGTCTAGTGTATGGAGCATTCTTTCAGCGACATTTTGTGGATTCTGAAAGAAGACAGGCAGTTCAATCGTTTGATTCATGTGGAACTGCGATATTACTTTAGGCATGAATTTGGGGTTGGTACGTAGTACGACCCTGTTTGCGTGAACCTGTATGAATGGCTCTTGAATGGTTAGTGCCTGGAGTTCACTAACTCTTCTTAACGAAGTGATTGCCACTAGGAAAGCTACTTTCCAGGTGAGGAATTGAATCTCACATGAGTGGAGAGGTTCGAAGGGTGGACCCATCAGTTGGGTGAGGACCAAGTTGAGGTTCCACACCAGTGCTGGTGGGTGTCTTGGGGGAATTACCCGTTTAAGTCCCTCCAAGAAAGCTTTGATGGCAGGCACTCTGAATAGAGAGAGGTGCTGCCTGTTCTGGAGATAGGCTGCTATTGCGGTCAAATGGATACGTATTGAGGTGTATGCCAGATTGCATCGGTATAGGTGTAAGAGGTAACAGATAATGTTTTGAATGGATGCGTCTAGCGGGTTAATGTCATTGTTGTTGCAATAAATGACAAACCTCTTCCATTTGGCTGCATAGCAAGCTCTGGTAGTGGGTCTCCTAGCTTCCTTAATGATCTCCATACAGTCAGGTGGCAGGTTTAGGTAGCCAAACTCTAGGACTTCAGGAGCCAGATCGCTAGGTTCAGCTGTTGCGGATCTGGGTGCTGAATTTCTCCATGGTTCTGCGTCAAATGCGCGGGTTTGATCCGCAGCCTTTGATGCGGCACCACGGAAAGTTCCAGAAAGGTGGTGTACCATGGCTGGCGTGCCCCTGTTGGAGCAACCAGGATGAGTGTCAGTGAGTGTTGTCGCAGTTTGCGTGCCACCAGCGGTATCAACGGCGCTGGGGGAAAAGCGTACGCAAATCTGAGGGACCAGTTCATCCATATCGCATTGCCCTGCGACTGTGGATGTGGGAACCTGGCGGCAAAGCTTTGGCATTTTGCGTTTTCGCTTGTCGCGAATAGGTCTATCTCTGGATGACCCCACTGTTGGAAGTACGGTTGGAGTACTGACGGGTGTAGCTCCCACTCGTGCATCTGGTGGCTGTGTCTGCTGAGCAGATCCGCCATCTGGTTGTCTTTGCCTGGGAGGTGTTCCGCCATGAGGAATATGTTCCTCTGAATGGCCCACTTCCACATGCTCTGAGCCAGATGAGACAACTGTGGAGTGTGTGTTCCTCCCTGCTTCTGTATGTAGTACATGGCAGTCATGTTGTCCGTCCGGATCAACACTACTTTGTTGCACAAGTGTACCTTGAAGGCTTTCATGGCCAGGAAGATTGCCATCAGTTCTAGAAGGTTGATGTGCATCTTCTTTTGTTGTATTGTCCATAGTCCCTGCACTGCGTAATTGAGTACATGAGCTCCCCATCCCTGGAGAGACGCGCCGCTGTCAGTATTATTTGTGGAACAGGCTCGTGGAACGGTCGGCCCTTGCAAAGGTTTTGTGGATTCCACCAATGCAGAGAGTTGTATGCCCGACCGCTCACCAACACTAGGTCTTTTAATTGCCCGTGAGCCTGATTCCATTGGCGTGCCAAGCACTCCTGAAGCGGGCGCATATGTAGTCTCGCGTGCGGGACTATGAAAATGCAGGAGGCCATCATGCCTATCAACTGCATGAACACTCGCGCAGGAAGGGAGTGTTGGGGTTTGAACTTTGAAATCAGCATTTGCATGCCGTTGATCCTCACTAAATTTGGTTGAGCTGGGGCTGCCAGAGTGTCTATGGTCGCACCTAGGTACTGTTGTACATGTGCGGGTTGGAGATGTGATTTTGGGTAATTTAGTGAGAATCCCAGACTGTGAAGAAGGTGAATGGTGCGGGACATGTGGCTGGCACATTGCTGGGCTGACTTTGCCTGAACAAGCCAGTCGTCCAGGTAAGGGTAGACGTGTATGTGTTGCCTCCGTAGATGTGCAGCCACAGTAGCTAGGCACTTTGTGAAAACTCTGGGTGCTGTTGTCACGCCGAAGGGAAGGACTTTGAATTGGTAGTGCTGCCCCTGAATAGTGAACCTGAGATATTTTCTGTGTGACGGGTGTATGGGTGTGTGGAAATGCGCATCTTTGAGGTCTAGCGTGGCTAGGAAGTCTCCCTGTCTGAGCAGCGGGAGAACCTGCTGTAGGGTGAGCATGTGGAAATGCTCTGAGAGAATGTAGTGGTTGAGGGGTCTCAGGTCTAGTATAGGTCTGAGTGACCCGTCCTTTTTTGGTATTAAGAAGTACAGAGAGTACACCCCTGTCCCCTGCTGGTGGACGGGCACGACCTCTATTGCGCCTTTTTGCAGCATACTTAGCACTTCCTGCTGTAATAATGCTAAGTGCTCTGAGGACATAGGACGGTGCTTTGGCGGTATTGTGGGTGGAGTGGAGGTTAGTTCGAGGCAGTAACCGTGTTGGTTAACATCTTTGACCCACCTGTCCGTGGTGATGGTAGTCCACGTGGACAGGAACCGCTGGAGTCTTCCCCCGACAGGTGTTATGTGGTCGGGGGGAAGGGAGAGGGCGTCACTGTTTGTTTTTGGGGGAGGACCTGGTATTGCCGTAACCGCGTCCTCTGCCCTTCGTGCTGGAGCCACGATATCCACCTCGGGTGTTTTTATCATAGGTACTTTGTGTGCCCCCTTTATTGTAGGTTTGCTGTGACCCCTGTCCTCTACCTGCTCCTCTATTTCCGGGGCGACGAAAGGAGCCACTACGAAATGTCTGCGTTTGCAGAGCCCCCATAGACTTTGCAGTGTCTGTGTCTTTTTTTATCTTTTCTAGGGTGGTGTCAACCTCTGGTCCGAATAAGTAGTCGGGGTTGACAGGCTGATTGAGGATGTTATTTTGAACCTCAGGTTTGAACCCTGAGATTCGTAACCAGGCGTGTCGTCTTAGCATGACGCTGGTGTTTATTGCTCTCGCAGCTGTGTCGGCGGCATCCAGTGCACACTTAATGGATGCGTTTGTGAGAAGTTGTCCCTCCCTGATGAGGAGCTCCGCTGCCTCTTTGTATTCGTCTGGTAGATGTTGGAGTAGGGTCTCTAACGTGTCATAGTGTGAGCGATCGTAGCGAGCTAGGAGCGCCTGTGTATTGGCAATGCGCCATATGTTTGCCGCCTGGGCTGCAATCCTTTTGCCGGAGGTCTCTAGCACCTTGGACTCTTTGTCCGGGGGAGGAGCATCACCAGTTGTCTGCGAGTGTGCCCGTTTGCGAGCATTAGCAACTACGATGGAGTCCAGAGGTAACTGGCCTCTAATGTACGTAGGGTCCCCAGGTGCGGGCTTGTATTTTTTCTCGATCCTGGGGTTTGTTACCCGTGCCCTGGTGGTTTCTTTGAAAATGTCCTTTGCTGGCTTGAGGACACCCTTCAAGATGGGCAGAGTCTTTACAGTCCTTTCTGAGGATGCGAAAGTGTCCACCAAGAAATCGTCCTCGATTGTGTCTGAGTGGAGTTGCACTCCATGATTGGCTGCGGCACGTTCAATGAGGGCGTTGAATGCAGCAGTGTCCTCTGTGGGAGATGTTTTTGCGCCATAAAGCTGCGTGTCCTGTGTATCCAGAGCGGCACCTGGGTCTACAGGGTCATCCCAAACTTGATCAGGGTCCTGCTGGCCTTCAGGGTCCATATCCCTGGGGTAGGTGGTGTCGTCACCCATATAGTCCTCTACTGCGTCCGTGTCGGAGTGCGTCGGAGAGAAGGACTGTGGATCTGGGTAAGAGGTGTGGAGGCGTTTATAAAGAACTGGTTCCGATTCCGCCGGCAGTTTTTGCTTTAGCGGGATCCTGTAAGAGTCCAAAGCCTGCTCGGAAGTGATCTTCCGCTTTCGGAGCATGAGCCTGCCGGTGTCGGCGTCGATGAAGTGGGACGGTGATGTCCCAGTAGGAGAGCGTTCAGTAGATGGGGACCTTGTCTGGGTGACACGTATTCTGATCTCGAACAGTTTCGGCGCCGTGGATGGCGGCAAGCCAAAGGTGATGTTGGTCGGTCCCGAAGGTGCCTTTTGAGCCTTTTTCGGCTCGGAGCCCGACGTGGCCTGGAGGGCTGCCTTTTCTCTGATGCGTTGCAAGGACACTGCAACTTGTCGCACCTGGAACGCCGACGGTTCTTTGGCGCCGAGTGGTCCTGTAGAGGTAGGTGTGGACTTCTTTGGAGCCACAGGGTCATCGAGTCGAGGAGAAGTAGTAGCTGTTGACGGCGTCGATGATTGGACCGTAGTCGCTACTTTCGAGGTGGATTGCGATGCAGCGGCCATTTTAACCTTGGTGGTCGGTGCCGATTGTTTCGGTGCCGTGGGCCGAGGCGCTTTGGCGGTACCGATGGCCTTTCTCTTTGGATCGGCGCCGACATCGGCTGCAGCGAGTTCGGCACCGAAGTCCCTTTTGGTGCGGTCGGAGCCGACGGTTTTGGCTGGCGTCGAAGGTGTGGTGGTCCTCGAGCCGACCAGTGTTATTTTCACTTTCGGTTTCTGTTGAACCGGTGCGACGATTGGTTTCGGTTTCGTGGAAGGGAAACCAGTCTTTTTGGGTAATAATGGCTCTCGCTGGATGTCCGAGGCCGGGCCAGAGGGCGGGGCCGAAGAACTGCGGGATTGATCTTGGGTAAGGCCCGAAGGCGATCCCTCGACCGGAGCCGTAGACTGACGCTCTGGGATATCCTCCGTTTGGACGGGTAGGCAGGCCCTGCTCGTCACCAGAGCTACCTTCTTCGGCCCCTAAGGCCTCATCGTAGTCTCCTACCTCATCGTCGGCTTCTTCCCTGTGAAAAAGCTCTTCATCTACGTCTTCCGATCTGGAACCGTGTTCGGAAGCAGGGCTGGAGGGTATGTTTTCCACGCTTTCAACATCTTCGTCCTCGGTGCTGAAGATGTTGCTCGGGGCCGGTGCCGCCTGCTGCGCTTCAAGTCTCGCGGCTCGTCGATTCCGGAGAGTCTTCTTGGATCTGAATCGGGCACAGGCCATACATTTCGATTCGTCGTGATCCGGTGAGAGGCATTTGTTGCACACCGGGTGGACGTCGATATGGGGATATTTCGCGTGGCAAACAGGACACCGCTTGAATGGGGTCCTCGATTCCATCGTCGATGTAGGGTCGATGGTTGGATATAATGGATCCGAAAAAGTTGTTAAAGTCGCTAAACTAGCTAGTAAACTGTCGATACCGATCGGGAACAGTACCGACGAAAACTAAAGGCCTTTTGGCCTGAAAACTAAATTTTCCTAACTTGAGTCAAGATAAGCACATCCGAACCCAATGGCGGAAAAAAACAATCTGAGGATGGAGAGGATGCCCATGCGCACTGTGGTCCAGGGGAGGAGTCACCTATCTCAGGATACTTCGAAGACTCTTCCAGGACAACAACGTGCAAACATCCGGACCCAACACTAGGCGGCGATCTATGCACAGATATGAATTCAGCAGCCCACATGCCTCGAACAATGGTGATCAATGGCCCGAATGATGATGACCATCAGTCTGGTCAGTAAAGGGGATGCTAACACCCCGATGACAGCAGCAGCACCTTTTCTCTGCCAGTCTATAGTAGGTTCCTGCTCACAAAACCTACCGTACTAAACTGTCACGTTCTGCTCCTACTTCAGTCTGAGAAGCAAAAGTCCAGATGAACAAGTGACGTAGATTCCTCACCTTGGAACACCCCTCAGGCTCCAGATTAGATCCAGAAAGCTTTCACCAGCAATGCTCCTGCACGTCTTCAAAGTCCAGAGCTGCAGCGAGCAGCTCTGCATCAGTTCATAGGGGGTACGCATGACATGTGAAGAGCAAATTAAGATCCCACTGTAGTTTCACAAAATGTGTAGGAGGAAACATGGGTCAAACCTTTATAAACTTCACCACAAAAGGTGGTTTAGAAAAAGAATTGGTTGTCCAGCACATGCATGAAGGACAAAAGGACTGACAAATAACTCCTAATAGTGTCCACTGCAAGGTTATGGTGGGCCAAAGCCAAAACTACCAAAAGAACATCGGAAAGCTTGGCTTACAAAGGGTCAGCATTGCAGGCCCCTCACCAAGCTACAAACGTGTACCATTGCCCCGCATAGGTGGAGTTCGTAGACAGGAACGTGGCAGTGAGGATATCCACCACTGCAATTAGCAGATCAGACGCAGTTATCTGCCGCCCCTGAATCTTCATACATGGAGGAGTAGAAAACTAGTTACTTACCTGTAACTACAGTTATCCAGTATTGATATCTTTCATAGATTCACATGCCTGAATCATTCCCCGTCGCCGAGGCGGGAGTCCCCGGTAAATAAAAAGTAGTGCCAAAAGTGTTAGTAGTAGTAGTAGGTCCAAAGAAAAGGCCTAAAGCCTAGATCTTAGCAGCCTATCTACCTCATTATGCAAAAGAACCAAGAATTTGGTAACAACCAATCAGACATCAGCACCCTTCTAGAACCCTCTCAGCAGAGCCAGTTCTCCTCAGATTTTCCTAGCACGAGTGGGAAGTAAATGTCCCAAAACATAGAGAACTGACTCTATGGGGAGGAGGGTGGGTGCATGTGAATCGATGAAAGATACCAATGAACAAGTTACTTACCTTCGGTAACGCTTTTTCTGGTGGATACAGTATCTGCCTGTGGATTCCTCACCTTGTGAATATCCCCTGCGCCAGCATTCCACGGAACTTTTTTTTCCCCCCAGCTCTCTACGCCGACGTGGACGACGTCATAATACATCGGTTCCGCTCGCGACTCCGTACGACGTCACCGGAGCCATAAGAGAGCCACGTCGGCGTGATGACGTCAGTTCCACCCATTTTTTCAGTGCCCCCGAGGCGCACAGGTGGACCAACGACAGATTGTGGGACCACCAACGTAGAGCGCTCTTTATGCCTGGAGTGACTCTGAGGATGTCGTCGAAGGAACCCACAGCCTGCTGCCACTGAAGGTGTAACTCCTCCTGCAGGGGTCGCATCCGAAGTCGTGCCAAAGGGACGAGGTGTATTGCAGAAGAGCACATCCCCAGGAGCGACGCGAACATCCGGACAGAAACGGACTTTCTTTTGGAAATCAGGATTGCCAACTTTTGAAGACGAACCTGCCGTTCGTGAGATAAGAATGCCTTGCAGCGGACGGTATCTAGCAGAGCTCCCAGAAAAGGCAGGACCTGCCTAGGGTGTAACTGAGATTTGCTCCTGTTCACAGTAAGCTCCAGAGAGTGGAACAGACGAAGAGATGTTGTCACAGCAGTCTTGACTGAGGTTTCCGAAGGGCCTTTTAGCAACCAATTGTCCAAATATGGGAAGACTTGGATTCCCTGGGATCGTAACGCTGCCGCCACAGGAGCTAGGCACTTCGTAAAGATCCTTGGGGCAGATTTTAGCCCAAACGGGAGCACTTTGAACTGATAATGGGCGCCAGCCACGGTGAAGCGAAGATACTTGCGATGCTTCGGATGTATTGGGATGTGAAAGTAAGCGTCTTCCATATTCAAAGATGCTAGAAAATCTCCCTCGTTGAGACAACCTAGAATTTCTGCCAGAGTGACCATGCGAAATCCCTGCTTCTTGAGGAATTTGTTCAGGTTGCGAAGGTCTAAGATCGGACGCCACTCCCCTGATTTCTTCTTGATGGGAAAAAAAGCGGGAATAGAAACCCGTCCCTTTTTGAAGTGCGGGAACCTTCTCGATTGTATTCTTGAGGAGCATCGTTGAAGCTTCTTTGAATAGTAAGTGAAGACGAGGGGGTCCCTTGGGTGGTGTGTTGGGTGGCTTGGTGACAAACTCTAAGGTATGACCGTTGTGTACCAGGTCCAGAACCCATTGGTCCGACGTAATCTCCTGCCACTTGTTCACAAAAGTTGAAATTTTCACACCCACAGGGAGGGTAAAAGGAGTAGAAGGCGCCCTGCAGAAATCATTGCTTCCTTGTGGTGTCTCGTCTGCGATCTTTTTCGTCCGCCTTGACGAGAGAAACCAGACGTGTTGGTTTGTCTGTACGAGGACTGATACGATTGTCGATACTGAGGCTGGTACCTATTCTGTTGGGTTGGATACCCTCCTCTGGATGAAAACCCACGGCCTCTTGCTCCTCTGAAGGTACCGCATTTGTACTGCAAAGAGCCCAAGGATCTTGCGGTATCGGTATCAGTCTTTATCGCCTGGAGTGCGTCATCTATATGCTTTCCTAACAACGATTCGCCATCATAGGCGATATCCAATATCTTTGTTTGGACCTCTGGTCTGAAGGTGGTGGCCCTAAGCCAACCCTGGCGTCTGAGTACGGCTGCACCAGCCAGCTGGCGGAAATTAGTATTGACAATATCCAAAAGCGCAGTCGATCGTCTCGGACGCTGCACGCTCACCCTCCAACAAAACCTTCCGAGGGTCTTGTCTGTTGTCCTCCGGAATGAGCTCAACAAAGCTTGCCATTTCTGACCACATCTGGCGGTCATAACGCCCTATTATCGCTAGCGAGTTGGCTGCTCTGATGGATGCAGCTGCCATTGTGGAAAATTTCTTGCCAATTAAATCCAGGTGTCGCCTGTCCCCATCCGCAGTGTAGTAATAGGTGCTGCCGGATTCTTAGATTTTTGTTGGGCTGCCTGTGAGATTACCGAATCTGGCCGAGGATGGCCAATGAGACAGGAAGCACCGCTGGCACAGATGCAGGATTTTTCATAATTTTTACTCCTTCCTTCCAAATGTAGTCGATGATTAGGATAGCTCTGGTGACCTTCCTTGACTCCTCCTTAAAATCATGGAGAAAACAGTCAGACTGTTCAATGGTAACCGGCAAGTGGAACCTGGTCGCGGCCCGCTGCATTAGATTATGGAACCTCCCTATATCCTCTGGGGGCGAATCAGATGGTAGAGGGGTGGGTGGCGAATAGGGATTATATATGAATCCCAAGGATCTGCTGGATCTGGTAGTTCACGCTCTTCGACTTCTTCCTCAGAGGTTGAACCTTGAGCTTGACGCGGATCCTGTGGAGGATCAGGAAGTTGAGGTGTTGGGACTGGATCCTCAGGCACAGGCAAAGGGTCCGGAAGCGGCGCAGTTAGCGGAACCTGCGGAATGACTGGCTGCGGTGGAAAACGCTGTCTATAATCTGCAAGCATGGCTTGCAGGTCTTGAATCAGAGTTGAAGGCAGATGTGACATCTCGCTCTGACGAGGTTGTTTATAGTAAGGTTTATGATGCGGGACGATAATGTCCTCTTGATAGTAATGTTCTTGATAATTGTCCTCTTCCTCATCATCATCGTCATCTTGACATTTGATGTGCAGTTCAAAAGGATGGCGAGGAATTCCAAAGGGCCCTTCGTCCTCGTCATCCTCATAGTCATCATCATCACCCTGCACATATGTTTCCAGGAGATGTGAGGGAGTAAGCGGTGATATATCGCTATAGTCGTGCCTCTGAAAAGTCTTTAATTGAAAACTCCTGGTGGAAATAGGAGTGGAATGAGAGGGCGCCATTGTAGATGTCGTCGACGGAACAGGAAAATCTCATGACATCGTCGTCGACGGGCTGTCAGTGGATACTTTTGATGTCAACAGGCTTTTAGTGGCCATTGTCGACGGGGCTATCGTCGACGGGCTCGACACCGACGGAGCCTTCGTCGATGGGCTTGACACCGACGGGGTCTTCGTCGATGGGATCTTCGCCGACGGGCTCGACGTCGACAGGCTCTTCGCTGGCGGAATCGTCGCCGACGGGACCTTCGATGACGAGATCTTTGTCGACACTTCTCTCTTCGACGACGAAGGCCTCGTCGACAGCATAGTCGTCGACATGGTTTTCGACGCTGACTTCGTCGACGATGACTTCGTTGACGATCCCTCGACGACGGGCTTTTTTGATAGGATAGTAATAGGAAAGGTAATGGACGTCGTCGAGATGGTTTCCGTCAATGAAGGAGTAGAAGAAGTGACAGAAATAGTCGACTGAGAGAAAGCCAGAGACTTTGAAAGGCTTTTACTCACAGTTTTTGAGTCCTTGACAGCAGAATCCTGAGGAGAGTGCGCTGATTCAGAGGAAATGATGGAACTCCTCTGAACAGAATCAGAAGTAGAATGGGAAGATTTATGGCGTTTCTTCCCTTCACTGGAAGAGCTGTCATGCGATCTAGCTCTCTTGCTAGAAGTTGAGGCTCTGTCATCCTCCTCAGCCAAAGAGGATTTAAGCCACAATAGCACTCTCGCCTCCCTATCCCTAAGACTCTTGGTAGTGAAGGTGCGGCAAATTTTGCAATCTTTTGCCTCATGTTTGGGGTAGAGGCAGTAGATGCAATCCAAATGTTGATCATCAACATGGACTCTCTTCCTGGCGCAGGTTCTGCAGGACTTGAACAAGGCCTTCTTGTCAGACATGCTGAAGAAAGTTGAAAGCTGAGTGGCACTCAGGGAGACTCCCTCCCACACGACGTGCGGTGAAAATCTGAGGAGAACTGGCTCTGCTGAGAGGGTTCTAGAAGGGTGCTGATGTCTGATTGGTTGTTACCAAATTCTTGGTTCTTTTGCATAATGATGTAGATAGGCTGCTATGATCTAGGCTTTAGGCCTTTTCTTTGGGCCTACTACTACTACTAACACTTTTGGCACTACTTTTTATTTACTGGGGACTCCCGTCTCGGCGACGGGGAATGATTCAGGCATGTGAATCTATGAAAGATACCCCAATACTGGATAAGATTGCAAAGATTCGAGTAAAGGAGCCGGACCTACTGCTGAGACCTGAAAACCTGTCAAAGTGGAGTAGAAAAGTTCTGTGGCCACTTGTATGAGGTCTGATCGGAAATGGTTTGTGTCGCTACATGTATGAAGCCGTCCTCCCAGTAAACCATCTACAGTACAAGGGCTTCTCTGTTTACTCTTTGTTTGCCTGATGAAAGGCACATCTTCCAAACAGTGCACTTAGTAAACTTGGAACTTATTCAGACAAGAGACAGATTGTGAAATCTTACTATACATTCTTCTTTGAAAATTAAAATTTGAAGAGTGAACAAATACATTTGAAAAAATAACACTTTGTGCAGCAAGAAATAAAGGGACGACAAAAAGACGTCCATATACGTGACACCAAGGAAGCAAGACAAGAGTAATATTCAAAGAAAGTGTTTTCAGTTCTTATCCAGTAACACAAAGGGTAATGAGAGGGTGACAGAGTATGTGCTGATTAGTTACCAAGATACGACCTGATATTGCGAGATGAATTTGAGGTTGAGGTGGAGCTCGTGTATAAATGGCAGTGAAAAGGAAATAGCAACTTCCCATGATACATAGGAAGGGGAAAACCATGCACTACTCTCACTACTCCGGAACTGCGCATGTTTAACTGGGTAACACAGATAGAGGACCTCTACCTCTTACTAAACAATGTACCCGGACGTTGGTGGAATTTCTAACTTAAAGGGTAAGTTCTGGATGATTCAGTGCCATTTATCAAAAGTTAACCATAGAGAGCCGATGGCACCAGCGAGTAATGAGCTCTAACTTAATACATGGAACTGGAGAGGTCAGAAACCCCACAAACTCGTCTGTACCAGGCTGTCTTCAGCTTGTTCGTTCCACTTGTGACGTTTGATGCTTTCTTCCTTGACAGCTTGCTTCAGTTTGTCGAAAATGTCATCGTGTTCCTTGCCTTTCTGCTCGGTCATGAAACGAGAAAACTCCTCCTGCAGAGTGTCCCATGCGACCTATGCAGTCAATAAAAATATATTCAGTCACAAATGCTGCCCGTCAAAGAAACAGGAACAATATTCAATTTATTGCAACAAACAAAGGATTGGCTATTTACTCTGCTAAAACATTTCCAGATGGATTTACTAATCTGGGTCCCCCAAGGATGGCTCGAGCCCACGTGCAGTCACAAAATCCTCAAGAGGCTATTAAAATCACTCATCAATCAGGACTGCGGTTATTACATAATTTAATCACTTAATATCCATATGCTGCTCGGTTTTAGACTCCTTGTTCACACTGTACTCCCAAATGACCATCCACTCAACCCTGCCCGGCCCTCATCTTCTATGCATTGTGGTTCCATGTCCGGTCAGACACCAGACAGGATGCGGCAGCCACAGCTCGAGGTACAAAGAATCATGGCATTCACCACAGCAGCTCAAGAAATCAAACAGTGAGCACATTCACCACAGCAGGTCAAGAAATCAAACAGCGAGCACATTCACCACAGCAGCTCAAGAAATCAAACAGTGAGCACATTCACCAACAAGATTCTGCACGAGTGAACGTGACACGACTATTCAGCATAGATCGCAGAATGATACATACAGAGGCACAAGCAATGAGAGAAGGACATGTGGAGAAGAATTTGTGAAAACCTGTTCAGATTTTTCAGGACAGAAGGTAACAAGATCTGAACACTAACAACCAGGGAAGTGGCAAATCTACAAAGAGGAATAAGTGAGATGGATAAACCTGTTTTTAGAAAATTAGGAAAGGGGTAAAGTCTGAAAACTGAACTATCAATAATAAATCAATACATATAGAAAGAACATAGGAAGCCAGGAACTTCAACCTACAGAATGACTGCAGAAGAATTTAAAGCCCGTAGACTGCCCGCTCAGAAGCCTCTTTCCACAGACTTCCTGCCATCAGTAACTGCCAAATAATGCTTAACAGAAACACTGGCTCCCAAAATGCCCGCGCCCAGGAGCTCCTGCCCAGAGATTGACTCCCAGGTAGTTACTGCTCACAGAATGCCAGTTCATCAGTTACTGCCCACAGAATGCCAGTTCATCAGTTACTGCCCACAGAATGCCTGTACATCAGTTACTGCTCACAGAATGCCTGTACATCAGTTACTGCCCACAGAATGCCTGTACATCAGTTACTGTCCATGGAAAGAATTTTCCTTGTTGAGGGTCATCTTCCCTCTAGCTTTTCTGTATGTTCAAGCGAAAAGAAGTGGGTTGATGGTGTAGTGAGTGCAATGGGAAAGGAAAAAATTATGAAATACACGTACAAGAAGGGCTCTATTAAAAGAGGCCAAATGGGCACAAGCAGAAAAGTAAACCACACCACCAGCAAGTAGATGTCTCTATTTACCGCGTACACTGGTAGCCAAGAGTTTGAAGCACAGTTCGAATGCAGCGCTACAGACTACATTGATAAACATAATGCATGCTAAAGCTACGATTGCCACTGCCTCGTCAACACTCCACGTTCCCCCGAGGAATCGTTACATACAAGTGAGAGGTCTGCGCTCGTGTTAGAAGGGTGCTGCCAGTTGTGTAAAAGAATACAGAAAGGTAAATGACATTGGGAGTGTTGCGGTGGCCAACAGACTCACTACAGGGATGCATTAAAGATATAAATCAGATTCATTCTTGGGTGCATGTGATATGAATCAGATGAAAGAAAAATAAAACATTCAAGCCAACCTCGACTGCCTTGTGAGGAAGCTGCTTGTCCGTCCACTGCTTCAGCTTGATATCCACAGTGGTGTTAAAGGTCCCTGCATTCACGGTCTGCGCTGCTGGAAGGTAGATGTTCTCAATTACGTGAGTGGAGACGC
Source organism: Triturus cristatus (assembly GCF_964204655.1). NCBI lineage: Eukaryota > Metazoa > Chordata > Amphibia > Caudata > Salamandridae > Triturus > Triturus cristatus. The sequence continues at coordinate 1,155,965,724 of NC_140594.1, forward strand.
GCTCCCACAGGGTTCTCTGAAGGATGGCCTCCCTGTGATCAGGAAAGAAGAACAGGCATCCTGTCCATCATTACAAGCAACTAAGAATTTAACACAGGGAATGAAACAAAAATCGGCAATACAAATACGAGAAACAGATTCAGCAATATATTCGTTCCTGCAGGTTACTGACATGGGTGGAGGAATCTGGGATTTTTGCGCCAGACAAAAGTTTGACGTACATTATAAAAGAATGTTTGTTAGACTTGGCATCTTTTGTCGTGTTTCCCTTGAGTTTTTGCTTTCTGACCTCCCGGTTTTGACTCTGTTTGTGCTGGCTTAGTGTTTCTAAACACTTTTCTCACTGCTGATCAGTGGTAAAGTGCAAGTGCTCCTGTGGTAAAATGTGTTATGGATGGGTGTTTCCATGATTAGCATATTTGATTTATGTGTCAGTCTCTAGTAAAGTGCACTGAGTGTGCCATGCCTGTAAATCAAATGCTGTTAGTGGGCTGCAACACTGGATTGTGCCACCCACACAAACATCCCGTAAATGTAACTCTGGCCTGCCACTGCAGAGCCTGTGTGCAGTCTGGTACTGCCATGTCGACTTGGCAATTACACCCACTTGCCAGGCCCTAACTTTCCCCTTTCTTACATGTCAGTCACCCCTAAAGAATGCCCAAGGTACCCTTTGTGGGGAGGGTGCAGTGTACGTGAAAGGTGGGACATACCCTGGTGTGTGTGGCATTTCCTGATAATGAATTACTGCCAATTTAGTTTTTCACTAATGCTAGGCTACTTGTTCCCATAGGACAGAATGGGGAGTTTATCACATCTTATAAATATAACTGGCCCTGGAAACTAGGTAGGAAAATAAAGTTTAGTATGCCTGAACTCAGAATCTAAAGATGCATCTTTTAGTGACGGTGATTTTTACATTCTGTGTTTGAAAATACCACTTGCCCAGCCATCCAGCAGGCCTCTGCTGGGTTTGTGGGTTGATTGTCTGGGTTTTGGATGACAGGGGCTGGGGAGCAGGAGTGGCTCCGGATAGTCTAGGTGGGCCAGGAAAAGGCTGAATAGACCTGGGCTGCATTTAGAGTAAGGGGAGGAGATTTCCTTGCACGTGAATGGGCCTGGTCTGCCTCGGACAATGCAGTCTCCACCTCCTGCCAGGAAGTCACACCAGGGAGGGCAGAACTGGTTCTGGCTGGGCACAAACACTCTCTGCATGAGAGAACAAAGGATTCTGGGCTATAAAGAGTGGAGCCCAAACCCCTGAACTTTAGAACTCTTTTGGACTAAGAAGACTGCCAAGAAGAAGAGCTGGAGAAGCTGTGGGGAGGAACTACCACTTTGCTGTGAACTTTGCTGTGTTGGCCTGCAGTGGCTGCTTCTGTCTTGTGCAGTAAAAGGACTGGACTGAACTTTCTGCAATGTACTTTTGTGAGTTTCTCCAAGGGCTTGAGGTAGAGCTTGCTCCCTGTTCAAGAAGTCTCAGGAACAGCAAAGATTTCAAGCTCTTCTGCCCTCAGCACTGAGAACTGTGAGTTTTGTGCTGCAACAGAAGAAAAAGCAACTCGACGCCGCTGCTGACTCAGTGTCCTCCTTGTACCGCAGAGGGCACCGCCGCAACGTGACAATGGTCTCACTGATGCCACCCACTGATGCCACCCGCTGATGCCGCCACTGAGCCGCTGTTGGCACCGCGACCTGTGAGCACCGCACTCCGCATCACCTCACTTCACGAAGCTGCTTTGGTATCCAAGACGACGACGCTTCACGCAGACAGACGCCGCTGCTGCTTGTACCGTCGTTTGAAGGCACCGCTCGTAAGGTTACACGACGCACCACCCTCATCCCGCACCGCAGCCTTGACCTACTGACGCAATTGACTCCAGTTCGTCATTCGACGACAGCGCTTCAGCAACAACGCCACCGCTGCTTGCACCGTGACCTGCCAGCACTGTAACGAGCGCCGCATTCACTTCGCACCGCGCCCCTGGTCTTACTGACGATGCCGTTAGACGCCGCCATCAAGCCGCTGCTCGCACCGCGACTCCGAGGGCACCGCACGCTGCACTTTCCACCACAGCACCAGATGCCTGCCGAAGCCAGCGTTCACAAATTCAACTGCGAGGAGTTTGATCTGCAACGCGTGTGACTTCAAGGGCTCGACGACTCCTGCACCGACCTCCGGAACGACGCCTGCAGACGCCGTGCTTTTGAGAGCTCAACGAGAGGTCACTGACGCTCTGCATCTCTAAAGGTACTGTTTTGCAGGTCTTCCCGACACCGTAGCTGGCCCACGACGCCGCGGTCAGCCAGAACTGTTTGGATTTGTTTGTTCACAACACCGTGATAGCCCCGGACGGAGCGATCGACATCAAGGAACTGTTTTTCAAGGTTATTTTGATAACTGAAGATTTCTGAATACTGTATTGTGGATTCATAACATTTTTGGTCTCGTCTTAAGTACATAAACATATTGGATATTTTTCTAAACTGGTGTGGTTTCCTTTTGAAGTGCTTACACTGTAATCCTGTAGCCTATGTGCAAATACTTTACACACTGCCTCCAAGATAAGCCTGACTGCTCGTACCAATCTACCAAGGGGATGAGCAGAGGTTATTTAAGGAGTGTAACTCCCTTATCCGGACTAGGAAGAAGGGTCCCTATTTGGACAAATGTGCCTACCTCTGCCAACTAGAGACCCCCATTTCTAACACTGTTCATATGACACAGTCAACAAAGGTTCTGAAAACTCACACCTTTAAAGTTTTAATAGGAACACAGTAAGATAATAACATGGTGCCTCATGTAAATGAACTATCTGGGATCCTAGGAAAGATTCGAGGCTGTCTTGCTGGCCTTCTCTAGTAGACGTTTCAAGTGCCTCATCCTCTTTCAGACTGCGTGCATATCCACAGAGTTCTTTATCAGGGCAGGCATTTGTTAATGTGTTTTTTGCTTTCCCTGTAAACATTTATTTTCAGTGGCTCCTCACTAGCCTAGCAGACCATTAAAAACCTTTATGGTCATGCCTTGGTTGAGCTTTAGAACACTTGGTTTGATGATTTCTAGGGATGCCTCCTCCTGTGCCTCTTTGTTGACCACCCACTAGATGCTTCGACCTAAGGCTTGAAAACGAAGGGGTGCTTGCGGGCTCAACCGCAGTAGTGAAACACCTCCGAGTTCAGCGATGTTTGCAGAACTGCTGCAGTACTGCTGATACAATGCCCTTCTGGGCATCTGCTCCCGATTCACTGGCTGCACAAGCGTGGCCTCCCACATGCGTGTTGAAATCATTTTAACATCTGGAAGAAGAAATCTCGATGATTTGGTGCCTGGGACAGTAGCAGCACTTAATGTTCAAACGTGCGAGGGTTTATTTTAAGCCTTTCTAGTCAAGGATGGATAATTCTAACTGCAGATTCTTCCCCTTTTGAGTCCACCCAGACACCAGTCTGGATCCGAAAGCATTTCAGCACTTGTCCTGAGCGCCCACATGTAGCACTAACACACTGTGGTGGCTTCATATCGCCACTGACCCCACCTAAGAGAATAGAAACGCATGGATACGCTTTGGCAAGAGGTTGTTACTTCGGCCAGTTTGCCTTTATGGTCTCTTCATGCCGTCTGGTTGCTGCAGAGATACTTATGCTTCCCGAATATGATAAGCTCTTGTCCGCTGTCCCTCAGGAGCTTAGAAATTGCAACCCAAAGGCGGTCCATGACTGGAAGGATGTGGCCAAGTAAGTATTGTCTGTGTTTTTTCATATAGCGTATTTTATTTGCATTTTGCTTATAATAAAGTATAACACAAACAAGAGAGAATCAATCATTGGCAATATGTTTTACATTTTCGGCAATACCAAATTACATCATGTTACACTGCAGAATAGTGGTTCGTCACAGTATTTAAACCCAAAATTCTGCACCTGCCTTCACCGCTCCGAACACTGGCTCAAACTCTATATTGTAATACTCATTCACCTTCTCACAGGCCCTGTCCTATATTTTGCAGATATCTGAGATTTTTGTTGACCTCCTTTCCTGTAGTCTGCAACAATTGAGCTACGCTTTCCATTTTTCAATATCTGTGAGCAATATCTCTAGTTGAGATTACCAGTTAAGCTTATTTAGTATATTTAAAAGGGGTATTTATGGGAAGAGGACAAATGTACAGTATGTGACCTCCGATAGGATAGCCACCAAATTTTGTCAATATTCTTGCAAAATGTGGTATCCTCCAGACTTGATGCCGGAAGTCCCCGATTTCCTCTATACATGTTGGACAAGCAGGTGCTGGTTCTCTCTCCATATGTGCAAAGAAACAATTGATGGATGGAATGCTGGACAATGCAAACATTCACCCCCAGCCACAAGGATCTGGGTTTAATCCATCATTCTTTTGCTCACCACACCACCCCAGTTTGGACCCAGCCATATGCAAATCAGTCTTGACCCTGTTCCTTGTGGAACAGTCCAGCCCGAACTGCCAAGCCAGGTCCTCCCTGGACAGGAAACAAGCATCCTGGGACCAGATTCAGAGCATCAGTAGCTTTGGGAGAAAGAAAACAACACACAATCATCTGTCCAGATAGACAAAAACACAGATTAAAGAAAGAAGCACCTGGGAGGCACGTGTGATGGAGGGCACACCTGAGCCGGAGCCTGTTGGAAACCGGGCAACCGGGTTAGCAGTCACCAGGTTTCCAAGCACAACGGTAGCTTGGCTCGAGCGGTAAGGAAGACAGGCACCGTGCTAAGCGTACGTCACACCCTCACAATAACCATGCGTTCATCCGTTCCAAAAACGACACTACACCGTAAAAATTATGAAAGAAGTTGTTAGTCTTTATCTTTTTCTCTTAGTTGCAGGTTTCATAAAAATAAATACAATACAATACAATAAGACTTTTCCTGGAATTAGCAGGTTAAATAAATAGTACCACAGTGGGGTTTCAATAAATAGGATCAGGTCATAAATAGGCAAGGAATAAATATAGGTGCAATAAATACAGAGGGCAAATAAATACTGTCAGACAATAAATACAACACCTTCAATAAATAATATAAGCAATCAATAACAATTGCAAATCAGATCACATTTATGAGGTAGTCTGGTTTCACTATGCCCAAGTACAGCTTGTGGTCATTTGGATGACATGGGGGGTGTCCCACCTAGATTGGTCAAGGCTGGGCCTGGACTGAGGTAGATTAAGGGTAACCTATGGATCTGGCTCCCCCACAATACACAACCCCTCACAGAGGTCACTACACCAGTCTCAGTTCACCCCTGGCACTCCCAGGCTGGTTCTAACACCCCTCTAGCCCCTAGAATGGTCTTTTAGGGCTCCACAGGGCTTCAGATGCCCTTTCTACCACTTACTGCCCTTTTCACAATGATCGGCTCCGCTTGGCGCCGGGTCGACGTCGCTGGACGGCTCCGGTTCGATGTCGCGTCGATCCGTTTCACTTGACGCCGTGTCGATGCCGTCTGGCGGTTCCGGATCGATGTCGCTGGGCGGCCTCGGTTCGATGTCGCGTCGATCTGCTTTACCTGACGCCGGGTCGATGCCGTGAGGCGGCTCCGGATCGATGTCGCTGGGCGGCCTCGGTTCTATGTCGTGTTCCGGCGTCACAGGGTCACGGTCTCCCCGCTTGCGGGTGTCTCCGGAGTGCGACCTCCACTCCCGACCTCCGTCGGCTCCACCTCGGGTTCCGGCGACTCCGGAGTGCGATCTCCACTCCCGACCTCCTGCGCGCTTCACCTTGGTTTCCGGCGACTCCGGAGGGCGGACTTCACTCCCCTGTCGACGCCTCACCTCGACCTCAGGTGACTTCCTACTCGACCTCCGGTGACTCTCCACGACCTCCGTCGGCGCCCTCTCTCGACCTCTGGCGGCTCCGGGTACGACGTCTGCTTTCTGTCAGCGCCGCTTCTCCACCTCGGGCTCCAGGTCTCCAGGCTACTCGACGTCAGGACTCCAGGAGGACACTGCTGTACAGGTCAGGAACTTGCTGTTCTTCCTTTGTAAGGCCTCTTTACAATATTTAGGTCCTTAAGATGGTTTTTCTCGTCTTGGTCCCACACAGGGCTCTAGGCTGGGCTTGGTCAGTAGGGACTAGCATCAAGGGTGGGTTTCTGGACCCCACTCCAAGCACTGGTTTCCACCCCTGCTGCCTCACTCCTTCCTCCTTCTGAATCTCTGTCCTCTCTCCTCTCTAGTCAAGTGCCAACTGTCAACCTGAGATGACTTCCCAACATTCTAAACTGCCTCCCTCTATCCCAGGGTTCTAGAATGTTGCAGAAGGTTCTAGAAATCTCTAGTGTGTTCTGGTGATGTCACAGGTGACAATGGGTGGCCACCATTTTGTGTCTCAGGCCCTCAGACAGAAGTTCCAGGGGTAGGGAAAATGGCTCCCTGACCCTGCATCAACACTAAAAAGTCTGGTGGTTCCCAAAAAGGAAAAATTACAACAGGGTTTGAGGCAAAAGTGGGACAAAATAAATAATGATGAGGAGGGACCACCCAAAGGGCTGACAGGTCTAACAGAGCCATACAGGTTTTTATGCTAAGACATGTCCATTGGATACAGTTTGCCTCAGTCTTGAAAAGGGCTAAGACCTATGAGTAACTTAATAATAGCAAATAATTAAGAGCATGCAAATCCATTTGTGTATTTCAGGGTTCGCAGATAATTACCAGTGTTTTGGTGTAACTTGGCTCAAACTGATAACCTCATCCAGGATTTCATTCTTGGCCTTTTCAAACAATTCATTCTGCGAGAATAGAAATCAGAAATTCATATACAGGTCTTACTTGAGAATTGCAATCCACTCATTTTTCGAAAAAAAGAAAATCAGAAATGTGATGGTGCATGGTGAAAGCCAAGTTTGTTGTATGCATCATTTTCATCACAGTCAGGACGGCCACAAACACCATAATTCCAAGGTTGGAGTTCTATAAACAACTCAGCATGAAGGTTCTTTACAGAGGAGAACGTATGAAATATGTTTCTGTGCAAACACAGCATCATTTCATAACTAAAACTATTATCGTCTTCCCACTCAAATGCAGTCATTTAAACTTGTGTTTTTCTTGGGTCAGAGGGGCTTTCTTTTAACAGGGTGGTCCACCTTGCTTTGTGCCTCTTACAGTTGTTTCTTTTGTGTTTAGGCCACCAGAATTCTTTTATCACAACCCAACCCCTCCCAATAAGTTAGCCAGTATGTACTTTTGCTTTTCACCTGCAGAGTAATGGAAAATTCTGCAGGTAGAAAAATAATGAAACTATATTTTGAACCTTTCCCATGTAACGTAAAAGAGCAGTAAAAAGAAGAAAACTGGACAAAGGAAGACAAGAATATTACCCGGTCGAGTTCTCGCAGTCGGGGATAGTTGTTCTTCCATTCAGTCTCCAGATTAAAACGCGTCGCTGGAAGAAAAGGACACAGAGTAACGGAACACGGTTGAAACAACATGGTCTTTAACCCACTGAAACGTTCATCAACCCGGTGTGCTTAACTGGCTCAGCACAATCAATGCAATAAAAACTGTAACACACACAGAGACCTCTGAAACTAAGAATGAAAGAGAAACGCTGGAGTGAGCCACAACCCTGTCAACGACCCAGGGATAACGGGCCTTACAAGTGGGGACAAACCTAAAATAGTTTCCCTTATACGTAAAGAAAAGGGCAAATATAATGAGCACAGCCTGGATTAATCACAGATTGGTACTCTGCTTCAAAACAAAATACAGGAGCATAAAAGTCACCAAAAACAGACAACTGTTTGCAAAGTGTTCCTGTAGTTACAGACATCTTGAGAAAAACTGTTATTGGCTTAAATATCAGTGCCCGAGCAAAGGAACAAGACCGTTGTAATAAAGTACATCCACAGAGACAAAATAATGATGATTCCTGTTGTAGGCTCTTCAAGATGGCTAGATTTGCTCAAACCTGCAGATAACACCTCACCCACCTAACAGGATACGACTCCCAGCAGTCCAGCTCTCTTCTGAGCTCTTCATTCCACAGCTACCCCAAGCTTCTCAAACACGGGAACATTCTACTGCTTGGGTAAAAGGCAAGATACTACAGCCACTGGTGTTCCCAGACCCTAGAGCTCTTCCAACCAAGCCATGCCTGGCTCTTCCATTTCTACGATGCAAATCTGGTCCAAAGACACATGTACTAGAGCTCTGAAATTCTGCACATCACAGCGGCCTTCTTCTCTGATCCTCACATCTTCTCATCATGTCTTCTCATACTGTAACCCCTTCTCCGTTTCATCTCTTGCCTCATACATATCTTCTACCTTGTCTTACCTACTTCAACTACTTTTTTAAAAATATATATTTATATTGGTTTTCACTTTAATCGAAGTCACATACATATTCCAATCGACAGTTTTACAAATTATACAGCATATTAACACCATTGGGGAAAAAACATCAATTACAATCATGGTAAAGTCATGTGTCGCTCTCCAGTGCGTTGCAATTCCATTTCTACTGATGGGGAAACGCATACGTCACCTTGGTAGGAGTTTCACTTGCCCCACTTCCTGTCCCATTTCTTAGGACACCCTCTTGCTTTAAACACTTCTTTTTCTGCTATCATTCATTTATCATATTCTCGTACCCATACTCTGAGTGAAGGTCTGTCCGCTACCCCCCACTTCCATGCAATCTCACGTTTAATTAGAGTGTATCCCAGTGTTGCCAGTTGTTCTACCTCTGTTAGGTCAGTTTGTTCCCACATGTTAAGGAGCCCTAAACTTGGTGTAAGGGTGAGTTCCTTCCCCAGGGCATCACAAATGTTACCTGTGGCCCCCTCCCATAACGGCCTTATCCCCGGGCAGTCCCAGATCATATGATAAAAAGTTGCATCTTGTTGGCAGCCCCGAAGGCATATCGTACTTGTCCTTGAGCCTATTCTCGCTAGAGTTAGTCGGTCATATAAGATCTATGTAGGATTTTAAGTTGAATAAGCCGGTATCGAAGGGTAATGGCGGCCTCACGGGGGGACATTAGTGCCACTTGATACTCTTCGTTGTCAATGGGCACAAGGTCCACCTGCCACTTCTCCCGAAGTTTATGGAACGCATCGGTTAGGTTGTTGCATAGTTTTTTGTATGTTAACGATATGGCTTTGGAGAGCAACGGTCCGTCGAGTAGTCTATCCTCCAGGGGGGACGATTCTGGCACATCCGCCATGTCAGAAAGAGCAGTGGTGAGGGCGTGCCGGATTTGTAGGTATCTAAATGCCTCCCCTTGAGCCATGTCATATTTTTCTCTTAAGTCTTCAAATTTGAGGAGTGCACCTTTCTTCAGCAGGTCTCCAATAGTAGAAATCCCGATAGTATCCCACTTATCGAACCCTGGTTGATGACACAACAGTCCTAATTTTTGGGTGAACCACAGTGGGGTGACTTTGGTAAGGACATTTGACCAGCCAAGACGGGAGTTTGCCTGGTGCCATATGCCACCTGTGTGGGCTGTGGGGCCGAGATATTGTCCTTTCCGAGCCTTAGAGTACAGTGCCCCCCAAGTATCCCACGCTTCCCATTTGGTATTTATTCAACATGTAGGCTGGATCGATCGGGGAGCGATAGATCCAATGATTCATTACCATCAGCTGCAAAGCTCAATAACAGTCTAATGTCCGGGAGGGCTAGGTCTCCGTTGTACCACCCCTTGGTTAACTTGTTTATCGCTATGCGCGGGGCTCCTCCGTCTCACAGCAGCGTCCGAACTTCACTCTCCACCCCTGAGAAGTATGTATCTGGGACCTTGTGAGGACAGTTTAGAAGAATATAGAGGAATCGTGGCAGGGCCAGCATCTTAAAAAGAGCCGCTCGACCCACTAGAGACAGGGGCAGAGACCACCAGTACTTAACATCCGTACATAGTCGGGCAAGAGGAGCAGCCAGATTACGATCATAAAAGAGTTGGGAGTCTGGGGTTATAAAACACCCAAGTATCGAAAACCCTCTGTGGTCACCTCTACCTTACATCCCGGGGGGAGCCGGGGAACCTGGCCCTTGAGGACAAAGAGTATCGACTTGCTCCAATTTATAGCATAGCCGGAATATTTTCCGGAGTTTGTGATTGTATTTAATACCCCATGTAGGGATCTATAGAGGGAGGTGAGATAAAGTAATATGTCATCAGCATAAAGCAATATTCGGTCATCATGCCCTTCCGCCCACTTCAACCCTCTCACCATGAAGTCTCATCTGACCCAGGAAGCTAGCGGTTCCAACATCAAGGAGAAGATTAGGGGTGTAAAGAGGAAACCCCTGTCTAGTGCCCCTTTTCAGTGAGAAGAATCGAGACGTGTAATTGTTTACTCGAACTTGCCCACAAATGTCTGTATATAGCAGCCTCATCCAACCCATGAACTTCGGACCAAAGCCCATACGTCTCAGAACTTCGAATAGATATGGCCATTCGATAGAATCGAACGCCATTGAAGCATCAAGGGATAGGACCACTGTGTCTTCCTCAATACTCACGGCGTGCGAGCACATTGTGAAGACGTCGGATATTAAGCGCCATATTTCTCCCTGGCATAAAGGCATATCGATCTGGGTGGACTAACGATGAAATAACTGTGACTAAGCATAAGGCCAGTACTTTCGCTAGGATCTTCGCTTCCGCATTGATCACAGATATAGGTCAGTAAGAGGCACAGTTGTCAGCGGGTTTCCCCGGCTTTCAGATCACAACGATGGATGCTAGTCGCTGATCCTCTGGTAGGATCCCCTTCTCATAGCTCTCATCATACATGGCCTACAAATGAGGCGCCGCCTGGGTAGTAACCGCTTTCAGGAATTCTATGGGGATCCCATTAGGCCCCATTGCTTTCCCCGATTGAGTTCTACTCATAGCCTGCTGGATATCGAGGTCTGTCAAGTCCTCGTCTAGAGCCTCTCTTTCCCTATCAGAGAGTGTCGGTAGGTCACTATCCGAGAGGAACAGTCGGGAGTCTTCCGCCGTGTATGTGGTGGATGAGGTGTATATTTGTTCCAGGTGGTCCGCGAATGCATCTGCCATGTCTTTTGGGTGTGTAATCTGTGACCCATCCCTAAGTGTCAACCTAGGCACCCATCTCTCTCCCTGTTCACTCTTCTCCAACCAGGCTAGATATTTACTCGCCCTGTCTCCCAGTTCATACAACCTATGTTTAGTGTGGAGGAGTTTGTCAATCATCTGTTCACTAACCAGGATCTTATACTCCTTTTGTTTAAGCATCAGGCGATGCCTGACCTCCTCCGAGGGGGTATTGATACTTGCGTCTTCTAAGATTTGGAGCTCACCTTCCAAGTGGGCTATATGCTGCTGCCTCTTTTTGGTATATCCTACCTTAAGAGGCAGGGCTTGACCTTTCACCACCACCTTAAAGGCCTCCCATACTATCTGTGCCGAGTCTATGGATCCTACATTTTCTTTGAAGTAGTTGGTGGTCTAGGTGAGTAGTTCCTCCTTAATATCAGGGATCGTCAGTAACCAGGGGCTGAGAATTATCGCGGCACGTAGCGGACGCCCAAAATTTGTAAATTCCACCCTCACTGGGGAATGGTCTGAAATGTCTCTCAGAGCGTGGAGATTGCGGAAATGACCGATGGATGCCGAATGTGTTAGAAAATAGTTGATGCGGGATGAACTCTTGTGAGCATTGGAGTAATATGTATATTGAATTCCATCCAGTTGAAGTGTACGCCACACGTCAGCGAGACCCATGGCCGCAGTGAACTCCTTCATATGTGTGTGGGGTCGGCACAGTGGTCGTTGTGGAGATCTATCCCTCTGATCGTACATAGTCGTATTAAAGTCCCCTCCCATTATCAGGGTGCCCATGGGAAGGTCAGCTAGTATCTTCCCCAGGTCGCAAGTGCCTCTTTACCCAGTACCGGTGGGAGGTACACCGAAACCACGTTGAGCACCCATCCCTCCAATTGCGCATCCAGGACCGAAAACCTGCCCCGGGGGTCTGCCCATGTGTGCGTCAATGTGAGTGCCAGGTTCTTTTTGACCAGGATACCCGTCCCACGGGACCAAGATGTATAGTCAGCATGTATCAGTAGTTTGTAACAGACACAAGTATGGCTTCAAAGACCAGGTACTGTGGTAGCAGCTGCAGAGGCTCACAAGCGGTACCATCCCCCGACTCACCTTTAAACGCATCTGCCTGCTGTTCTACAGACTCCCGAACCATCTTCCAGAAGCAGTCCGATACTGCGAGACTCAGGTTCTTCGTTGTCACCTGGTGCGCCTTGAGCATTCCGGTTCTAAAAGAAAGAGCAGTATTTTAAGAACTCCGTCATTGAAAAGGAGGAGATCTTACTATCGCAGCTTCCGTGTTTCTCTGCCTACAAGCCGAAGCAACCAAATAACATCAAAGACTGAAACTTCAGATGCCGAGCACAAATTATAAGGGAGATAAAGCTCCAGTACAAAAAGAAATCAATACTACAGACATCAGAGTCTTCCAACTGGCCCATGTTAATTTTTTACAAGGCGAGGACGGGTTAAAATAACTTTGAAAGTCCATTTTCTCAAGACCCACTCCTCTAAAGGTGAGAATGTCTACTGTGTGCTGCATGAGTGTGTGCCCTACCCAACCTTAGTTTCTGGGGTGCCACAAGGTGAAAAATGATTCCCCAGCTCATGAGCCGCACAGACTTCATGCAGGGAAATGTTGTCTAAATGGACTTTCTGGTCTCATAGGTAATTGGTTGATGTCCACAGATGATTTTAACCCCAAACACCCTGGAATATGTAATAACGTCAATTCCCCACAAACATAATTTAGCTCAACTGAATCTCCCCTTAAACAGTTGAAACTATTTAACCTACAAAATGGTTACTTAAAAAAAAAAATCCTATAATACGCATTGCATTACAACACAGGCTCAACTCAAACTCTGCTTTCAAAAGCTGGAAGGTCTGCTTTCTGGAGACTGGGCTTTTAACAATGAACATCTCTATGCAGCAGGCTTGGGGTGGGGGGTTTATAAACTCTGGCCAAATAATTCCACTAAAAATGCACTTTCTGAAAACCATTGTTAGGCTCCCTCAAAGGAACCATTACATGTCCAAGGAATCAAATGCAGACCTGTCCACCAGTCCGTACGGTTTTAGGTGAACACCTGGAGACTCCCACATGCCACAATGTACTGGGACGCACCCACAGATGTATTAGTCGCCAACCACACACTGTATTCAGTTAGCTGGTACTTGAACAAAATAACAACGAGTGGCGTACCCACTTTTATATGGCTACACACTTGTGTAGAATTCTCTCAAGAACGTGAGCTGGTGCCACTAAATAGCGACTATTTTGTATGCAAGTACATCCCGTCCTTTCCTTTTTTCTGGCAAGTGACTAAACAAAATGTACATTTGCATAAAAACTATTCATAAAAGCCCAGATTTTCATGTGAAATCAAATCTTTAATAAAACGTTCACACATCTGCACATATTTTGTAGTTGTATTGAGAAACACTTCTACTTTGCAAGAAAAGAACTATGCGTTCACCCCGTAGTGCTAACTGCCTTCTCAAACACAAGTCCTTATATCCTTTAAAAACACCCACGTTCATTAATTCTAGAGGTAAAAGAACAATGAAAATGAGATATTTAACAGGTGTCACCGCTACTGCTGACCAAATAACACAAAACAAAGAGCTCTACTCCCCCATAAGACAGTCAACAACAGCATGAACCGGAGAATCTCCAAAATAAGGGGGTGGCTAGGTCGATATTTTTCTCAATGAGCCGCTGCGTCCTTTATGGTTTCTGCTGTTTTGGAGATCAGAGCACCAGCTTCAACTGAGTTCATCAGCCTGGAGCGTGGGAGTGTCCCCGAGGCACTTTGTGCTGTTCAGCTAATGAAGTAATGCCTCATTACTTGGGTGGTGTACTGAAGCTAAACGCAGAGCTTTGTCTGTCACTCTCTTTACCCAGCGTGCACTGCACCAGTACGGAGACCATGGACTGAAAGGAAAACATGCTCCACTGTAGGACTTAAGATTTACAAGCTCCACCTTACAGTTTAAAACCTTGAATGAATGCCAAAAGGCAAAGAAAAGATGCGTAGAAAGTGGAAAATCATTTAAATGGACTACAAAAAAGGTACCTGTAGAGAGGCGAACCACTCAGTATGTTACTAAGGGCTATATCCGTTCAGAGAAGGCAGGAACATTAGCCAAGCAGCAGAAGGCGCGCACCCTCCAACCACTCACACTCCAGTCATTGTCCTGCAGCTCACCTCTTCGAGTTAAACAAAACACCGGGTCCCTGAAATCATTCAGTGGCAGTTGCTTCGACATCCTGGGTCCTAAACTATGGAATACCCTTCCTCAACAACTCTCAAAAAATGGATTAAAAAACAACTTTAAAAAATCCTGTCATGATCTGCATAGTCCTCATGGCTTCTGTGACGCTGCTTTCCTCGCTTCCTTTGGTGGCCGTCAAGTACTCTAAGGAAGCCACTGGGTGCATGTTGCTCTAGAAAAACAAGATCATAATAAAAACGAAAAAAGGTTCTTGGTGGTTAAAATGATAAGAAAAGTGCCAAAAAACCTTTATGGTGGTCAAAAAAAGAAGAGAAAGGCAAATGCCACACAAGAAATTGTTTATATCATTTTGGTGAGTACATCTCTAAAATTCATGAGTCTCCCTTGACATGCTTTAATCGTTTGTCAGACAACACCGAGCATGCAACTCTGTTGTAGGAAGTCATCCAGGCCACTAGATGGCAAGCTGCTTAGTTTGAGAGACAATGCAAAATGCAAAATATTAGCACACCTAAGAAACACAGGAAAGAGCTTACTTTACAAGTTTTGAGGCCTGGAAAAATTCCTCTTCGTAGTCTTTTATGGAATCAATACTTTCAGAGCTGTTCCCTAGAAATAGAAAAGACACACTTTATGTGATATCAGTGGGTGTGGAAAGGTCATTATCTCAAGCAATATTTGTTTTGCGGACACTGGAATTTACCTTTTCCTGTGACAACAGCAAAGTAACCCAACGCCTTCATTGGAAAGAGTTTGCCTTCGATTATCTGTTGAATCTACAATATTACGAACAAAATGTGAGATTAAATTTATGTCGCTTTACAATGATTAAGCTCGTCATCACATCAGAGCATCCCACGCTTGAAGGAGTTTGTGTCAGTCCAACTCAAGATGCTCTTTCTGCTGAAAAAACGACACTGGCCTTTTAAAAGTCAGATAAAGGGGAATAAATTAATTGCAGTGTCAGTGATTGAAAAGATGATATTTCTTTCCTGTACTGATAATTTTCTATGACGTTTAGACCCTGGTCCTTAACAACAGACAAATATCCATGAACTCCTGTAACTGTTTCTCAGATTAGCTTGCTGTCCAGCCGCACAGCAGGCCTGCCTCAATAAAGGCGACTCCGCTCTGCCTGCAGAAATGGTCGCGGAGGCAATGCCAATATGTCGACAACCTGATGTGTAGTTTCTTAAAACAGATTTGAAAGAGCAAGAACTTTCCATCCGTCTCCATCAGCTCTTCTGTAAAGTCTAAATCACTGCATATGCCGCAGCCTTATTACAGAAGGGACAAGGTCCCAACAGATTAAGTTAACGATATGACCAAAAAAGTCAAAGAGTTTCAGCTGTCCTGACTGGTTGAAATGTTCTAGCATTTGTTTGCTGTTGAGTGTTAGGGACAATCTGACAGGCTGTGCAACAAGGAGCCACTCTGCGCTGGGTGGGCCCAGGGTGAGCAGAACTGTGGCACCCATCAATATGTGCAAGAACATTGGGCTTCCAAGAGTCCGAGGATTTATAGCTTGACCCAGGCTAGTCTTTTCATTCACAGTGGTCCGTTGAGGACCAGCTACAGAGGTCTGGGGTGCACGCCCACAGGATCTCTTAACAAGTTACATCTGTTGCCTTCTGTTGGAGATGAAAATAAGTTACTTACCTGTTCTCCAGTATTGGTACCTATCGTAGATTCACATGCTTGAATCATTCCCCGTCGTTGAATTGGTACTCCCAATTCAATGACAGGGAATGATTCAAGCATGTGAATCTATGAAAGGTACCCCAATACTGGAGAATAAAATTTAAACTGTCTAGAGAATGCAAGCAATAAATACTATCTGGATATAAATTGGATATTATGTCCTGGGATGTTTGAAAGGTACGTGACAATGATCACAATATTAAAGTCAGTGATCGGTTACGTAAAGCAATCGTTAAATGGCTGCCCTGCAGGCTTCAGAGAGCAGCGATCCCCGGCGCAGCTTCTCCTTGTAGTAAAATAATAATATATGAGCGAAACTTTATTTGATTAACTGTGAGCAGAGTAACCACACAACTCGATGTCCCAAGGACATCACAGGCTTTCATGCTCCGTTTGCTCACAGGTGCATGACCTAAACCATCCAAACCAAGACAACTTCTCTTAGAATGGACTGACTAGTAAACTGAAAGCCAGAATTAGAAAACTGGTTTCACGAGGAACTCGCCTAGTTTTGATTTCCTGCTCTAAACATATGAGATCTTCATTGGGATCATCTCACCCACATGTGAGATGAGCCCCGCTACAGGACATCCGCACCAAAGAGCCTGGTTTCTATGGAGACCGAGAGAAATGCAACACATAATAATAATAATCCACATTTGTAAAGAACGAACAATCACCCGTAAGGGTCTCTCAACACATCGGCACAAACATAAGATCCCTTGTTGTACGGCAAGGCTATAAACAAAGTGGTGACAAAACTGACCTTTGTGAAGTTCTTACATTCACTTTAACACCACAGCATAGTATAAACCCCACTTGAGCAGTTTCAGGCATACAGAGAAGACATGCGCACTCACCCTGTTTGGGCTCGCTACATTTTTCTCAGCGAGGTCCACTTTTGTTAACACAAAGATCGTCCGCTTTCCCTGAGGGTCCATTTGACTCACGAGGTCTGTGACGATGCTACGCTCAGCATCCACGGATCCATCTTTAAGAGAATGGTAAAAACATCAGCAAAACCTCAAGAGGAGCACAAGCTAATACAAAAGTGCTTACAGACACAAACTATGAATCGGGAGAACAAGTGAGAAGGGCTTATTAAAAACGATGCTTCCTGGGACATGTTATAATAAATATGTAGAGTTGTGAATTCTCAAACATGAATTATACCACTATAAAGTACTAGAGGCTGTCCCTGCCCTCGGCCAACTGGAAGGCATCATGATCATGGGATCCTTTTGAGATTTGTACAGCCTCCATCATGTGATGGGAGCACTCTATTCAAGTCAAGTCAATTATAGCTTTATTCGATTTAAAATAAATCATAAAAGCACAATGATAACAACAATCATTAAAAACCACATAAGCAATAAAGAAATCAGGTCAACATAATTAAGAGCCAAGATTCGAATTCCACTTTGAGTTCCTAGACTGAATACTTTTTAAAAAGGGTACGATAGGCCGCATAAACATTTCATATTCCAGAGTTTGTAGAGCCAGAAATGCTGTACGACATTGTCTTAAGCCCAGTGTTTTTAAAATAGGCACTATGAACCGCTTTCTTGCGATGGAATAAAATGTACAGAATAAAAAAAGTATGCATCGTAGATTGGTGAGATGAATCATTGCAAGGGCAGGTATCCAAAATCTCCGACCAGTCATTTGTAATTGGAAAGCTAATAAGTCTGTGGAAAGACCCCAGGCGGAAACGGGTCAACATCATTCTATCGTAGCACCCTGTTACTTGTACTAGGTATGGCTGGATACCATAGCAAGTTAACATTCGCTGATTATCCATCACTGTAGATTTGGCACTCTCTTGGGAGAATCTATTTGACTGCAAATAGGCAAGGCAATCTGCTTGCAAGGACTTTCTCAATATTAAATGAAATACTGTCAGGCATATTAAACTATTCAGTGTGACCAATGTCACTCAATATTTTTAATATCATTAAACCAGGGGACTGACTAAGCCCTTTCAAGGCTTCGGCATTCATTGATAATATCCCGATTAAAACTGGTTGCAATAGACGCCCAAATCTTGTGCCATAACAGAATAGGTTCAATTTTAATCAAATCCAAGATAAAAGGGATACCAAGCTCGGAATGGCAAATAAAATTAGCAGTACTATGGGATGGCCAATAAGTAGCGTGTAAATGCATTTTTAATCAATTGTACTTGCTGCACATCCGCATGTACCCAAATACCCGCCCCATACATGGCTGTGGTAATGCATTTTGCTTTGTAAATAATTGTAATAGTTCTGGCACTGGTCTAGGACGAAGGCCAGAAAAAGTCTTCCTTCCTTGGCCTGTGTATATTTGCCTATTACAAGGCTTGCTTAGATTTAGTCCCTGTTCTATAGTCTCCAGACCGGGGTGGAACCCATATTGCAGGTTTACGATTACAGTAGTGTCATCCGCCCAGGTCTGCAGCCTATTTAGAATAACACGCCCTAACTCTGAGAAAAGAATCCAGTAGGGAGATCGGACGATAGCATGTGGGTTCATTTCAGTCCCCCTTTTTAAATATCGGAACTACTATCGAATCGGACCATGTTAGAATAAGGCCCTGATGGCAGCACGCTGCTAAAACATGAGTCAATAGTGGAGCCCAGAGCGGAGGGTTTGACTTGTACACGCCCATAGGGACTCCTGGGGCTATACCCGCTGCACTGGCATTAATGGCACATATAACTTCATCCAAAGAGAAGCATAGATCGATTGGGAAAATAGAACACTGCGTTTTGTGCAGGTGGGATACGATCTATATTTAACTTTTCCTCATTGTACTCTCTATACAAAGTTGTGAAGGTCTCCACCCATGTTTGCTCACTCATCACTATTTCAACAGATGGTTTATTACTCGGCGCTAAAAAATGTGCATAAACCGCCTTCCAAAAGCTATTATTATCTCTACAGATGCAGGCTTCATGCAAGGCCCGCCATGCATCTGCTCTTAATTTATCCTTGCAGTCTTTTAGAGCACACTTTTAGGCACTTCTGGCCCGTTTGATTTCTACTTGACATCTATCCGGATTGTGTAACGCTTTCTTTAACGTTATATGGGCTTTATTCATTATAATGCTGGAGCCTTTAATGTGCCTTCAAAATGTCCCACAAATGCTATCAGGTTTCCTCAATTCAAAACTATTTATATTTTTAATTTAGGTGTTTTATAAAACTGCAAATACTGGTCGAGGCTCTGTGACTCTAAAAAAATGGGCTCTCTATTGCTTTCATTTGGCCCCTTTAAGTGTCTCATGTCAAAAAAGGTGGCAAGAGGCCTGACTTCTCTTTCCAGGTCTCTGTGAATGTCACTTTGACCAAACAAACTATTTTTGAGTGTCGAAAAGTGTAAAAACTTAAGGATGTGAACTGCACAAACTCAAAATATACAATTACTAATGACAGCGGAGGAGAACTGCTGTAAACAGATTAAGATCTCAAAGTAAGGGCTTGTGGCGAGGCGGAGGACAGCGCTGTCAACAGAATCGGATCTGAAAGTAAGGGTTTGTAGAAAGGTTTAGGACACTGCTGTAAATATATTAGGTTCTGAAAGTAAGGGTTTGTAGCGAGGCAGAGGACAGTGCTGTAAACATATTAGGATCTTAAAGTAAGAGTTTGTAGCGAGGCTGGCTTGTAAATAGAATCGGATCTCAAAGTAAGGGTTTGTAGCGAGGCCGGGAACAGTGGTGTAAACAGATTAGGATCTCAAAGTAAGGGTTTGTAGCGAGGCCGGGAACAGTGGTGTAAACAGATTAGGATCTCAAAGTAAGGGTTTGTAGCGAGGCCGGGAACAGTGCTGTAAACAGATTAGGATCTTAAAGTAAGAGTTTGTGGCGAGGCCGGGGACAGTGGTGTAAACCGATTAGGACCTCAAAGTAAGGGCTTGTAGCGAGGCAGAGGACAGTGCGGGGGGGGGGGGGGGGGCTGCACTGTCCGGCTCCGTCCTGATGTCGTCCATGGAAATGACGTCAATGGAGCCCCTCCCCCAGCATGCTGACGTCAGTTTTCTTGCAGGAAACATTTCCGTGCCACAACGCGGAGCCACTACAAAAACAGCGAGAGTATAGGAACAGTGTGCGAGAAAGATAACAAAAGTCTGTAAAGCAAGAAGAACAAGAGACCATAAAATGATGAGAACCTGCACCACGTGAAAAGGGTACTCAACACTTCAAGGAACCATGCAAAAAGAGCACTCAAGACCGAAGGAAGGTAAGGGGACGAAGCAGCCCCCCCTTACCAGAAACAGCACTGCCCAGATAAAGAGCCACGCCCCTCCAAAGAGGCAATGGCATCAGAAATAAAGGGCATAAATAATGAAGAACCGTGCGCAAACACAGAAGGGCTGCCCATGAAAGACAACCAGTAACCACATGACAGAACTGCAAAGTACAAGAAGAGCAGAACAACATGTGCCATGGCTAGAGTACCAAAAGGCAACAACAACAGAGCACGTGTACCACGCTCCTCACAATGACCTATGAAGAGGATCAGACAAATAAAACCTCAACCCAAGTTTATGAGCATAAACATAAGGGGGCCCAAGGCAATGGAGGGGAAACAAGAGGCGGAGGGAGTTTGGAAGGAACATGGGTTCTACACGCCCTCTGGGCAAGAGATCAGTAAAAGCATGCAACCCATCTAACCAAATAGAACAAGCATTTGCAATGCAATAGGTCTCGCGTTTACGCGAGTTTGAGCTATTGACATTCCAAATGAAAATGCCTTTTATTTTTGTTTTTAAACCATCAATAAAAGGCATTTACAATGCCAATAACTTAAACTTGTGTAAATGCGAGACCTATTGCATTGCAAATGCTTGTTATCGTTTGTGGACGCTATCAATATCACGTTGAATGTCACATAGTCAGGAATCATTAAATAAGAGCACAGACCAAAACACAGCAATTTGCTGTCCTGCCTTTAACATACTTACTCTTATTTATTCAATGTTACGGTTAAAAAGACGAGCCTTTGCGTCACAAGGTGTCCACAACCAATCAAGTAAGCTAAAACATATTTTATTTGAGATGGAAAAAGCGCGATTGTGCTGGATTGGCTGGCGGACCTCATGTCAGTGGATTGGCTAGCGAAGTTCCTGACAACTATTCATTTGCTGTAGGGTCTTGGAGTCAGTACAGTGGTTTGCAATTGGTCGGAAAATTGTTTATTGTAATAAAGGACAAAAATGTACATCTGAGAAAAACAAAAAGGTTGGTAATTAATACAATTTATGTGCTCACAATCCTGGGGGTTTAAATTGAATCCACTTACGAATGGAAAGTGAGTTGATTATGAGTAGCATTGGTAGCGAATGGGGGCAAGCACTAAGAAAATTAAGAGAGTGCAATTGGCCTTTTGGTATTAAAGGCGATCTCTTCCTTATTTCCCAACACAGTGGGCTTCCACCCAAGTTGTAATCATCAACAGTGCATTTTAGGAGACTGATGCCAACTGCCAACCACAAACTCCCCAACGCCCTACATGCTTACAAGTACTCATACATTGCTGTATGGTATGTAGTGCTAAACCAATCCCTTACTTGTATCCAGACATCAGTGTGCGATGGGCATCACCGGCAGAGAAGAGTTCAGAAACTGAGTTCCAAACTATATAAACAAAGGAGTATACACATCCCTCTTGATTCTAAAACACTAGTAACCGGTGCCGGAGGGCAAAGGTGAAAATTAACTTCACTGCTTTCTCCTCCAGCTAAGCAAGTCAAATCGGAATACAGTAGGACCAATTTACAAAAGGAAGTGGAAAATCTGTGCTCGTAAAAACACTCCTATGAACGGGCGCAGATTTTCTACTTTTCGCTGTTCACAAAGATTGCTTCTACTACACCGAGAAGGCCATGCCAATCACAGTCTACCAGCCAATCGACTGGCAAGGTCATGTGACATTTTAGGAGTCACTACTTCCACATGCAAATTTTGAGCATGGGTACAATTACACACTAAAACGGCGGCAAAAATACGCATTTGTATTTTTGGCATGGTGAAAACCCCTCCTTCACACCCCCATGAAGATTGGGGAGGGTCCCCTCACCTTCACACCCCGGAAACGGTTTAATTTCAGCCATTTGCTGGAGCAAATCTAATTGGTTCTAGGGTGGGAAAGGGCTGGAAAAGAGACTTCATTGGCTGAAAGTTAATGAATTTGGGTTTTACTAACTCCCATGTCAAACTGCCTTCCTGCTCCTCCTATTTCTGTGTTCTTGTGGTCATTTATACCGTTAATTTCAGAGTGCATTTCCCCCTGTTAAGTATCATTTTATGACCATAAAACTGTTTGCGAACGAAAAGGGCTTAATAAATAGGGCCCATAACGTTTTCTAGAGCACTTGCTGAGCACCGTTCTGCTAGTTACATTGAGTGCTTAAAGTGCTGCTGGCTGACACTCTTGGTATGAGTAAGTGGCACTTGTAGATTCGGTCACACCTCCGAGAGGAAGAAAACAGACCCAGCAACTCCAACCCATTTCTTCTTCGAGAACCTCAGACCGAGAAATAGCAAGCACCAGCGTCAATTAATTACAGTCTGCTCTCAAGGCAAGATGTCACTGCCTTCGCAGTAAGAAGTTAAGGGGAAGAGCAGAACCTCCCTGGCACAAAAGACCTACTACACCCAGGGAGATCCCATGGCTTGCGAGGTCTGCACCAGGGGAGAGCACTGCACACCCACCCAGAAATTAAACCCAAGATGCACTTCTCGCGTGCTAGACCAGACCTCTACCCTAAAAATAGGTTTGCAACCATGGAACCTTGGCAGGAGTAAGATTTGCATGTGTAAATGAGTCCTGGCTATTTGCTTTAATTCGAAATGCAAGCAAAGCATGCTAATATTGCACACACCGATTTCAGTTTAATGAGAAAATGTTGGAAACACAACTTTCAAGCATAACATGAAGCTGGGTGAAAGCCAACAGATTATGTGCTTTCACTGCAAGGTTAACGCCGGTTCAAAAAACGTTAACTATTTACTTTTACTAGAAGGGGCATGTAGCACAATAAGGGAAGGATTATAGCTAAAGGCCAGCTTTACGAAGCCAAATAAATAATATTAAAACGCAGAGGCTTCACTATGAGCAAGCTGCATTTTCAGATAAGGCATTAGAAGGAGAGTATTGTATTTCCTACTAATGAGCAACCTCAAACTTATGGTGATTAAAAGAAAGTGGGGGAACCATGATTTCTCTGCTGAGTACACTGGTTTTCAAACCTCTCGATCATTTGAGTCTCTTAGAATGGCGAGTGGTTTTGCTGCTGGTCCGTTTCTTTATTAAACATCGCTTTCACACATTTTTAAGTTCACTTTTTTCATTTACCCCTGCAAGTGCCTTTCGCAATCTTGGAACTGTAAATTTAAAAAAACGAAATGGCAGCTGCATCATGCTACGTTGGTGATGCATGCACATACATGCGTTATAACCCTGGGTCACCATAGCGTCCTGAGGCGTCCTTGTGTGCCTGGAGCAGGCTCTGGAGCAAGTCTCAAGGCATTACAATCAGGAGCGTTTAAGAGGGAGGGGTCCAGTTCTATTTCCGTGTTTCAACAAGGAGCTTAGTGACCCACTGCGCGCGGGCATATTTGTGATCGCAGCCTTCAGCTGCCATTAATCGCACTTCAGACACCGAGTGTAATGAGAGAGAATCATAAAATCTGCTTCCGACGTGCTCGCCCGAAAGGAGAAGGTGAGAAGCTCTGAATTAAGGTAAAAATTAAATAAACAAACAGAGCGTTTTCCCTGAAGCGGGCACCACGCTCCAAATTAAAGTAAAACCAGCGGAAGTGATCGCGTTTGCGATCAAACATCAAAGCAGCAAAAGTGAAAGTAATCGAGCAGAGAATCAAAGGGCTGGGTGAGAAGGGAGGGGGGAATGCAATGAGCAGAGGAGCAGCTGTGCACGTGCATGTGATCGTGCACTCAAGGTTTAGGCCAGCAAAAAGACTGTGGGTAGCACTTTGAAAATCCCACATATAAAATGTCTCTTCGAGCCTTTGGCTCGCTAGACCTAAAAAGGGGTGGAGATGTGCTAGAACAGAGCTACACACCCTGCCCCAGAGGCAGGCGAGCCAGAGCATCCCTCAAGAAGGCCAAGGCCACCTGTGAGGAGGCCAGTGGGCAGAACCCCACCTGAAAGGCCGTCGAGGAACGGGGACGATGGGTGGGCGTTAAGGAATCTGCGGCTAGATTGTCTCTCTACCAGATACACCGTTACCGAAGGTAAGTAACTCGTTCATCTGATAGAGACATCTAGCCGCAGATTCCTTAACTTAGCATAGATACCAAAGCCATACCCCATTGGAGGGGGGTCTGTGACTGAAAACCCACTAAGTTCCAAGGGAAGGAATTTGTCAATAACATTGATCAAAACATGGCGGGGACAGCAAATACAAGCACGGCCGACACCAGACTCATGAAGTTCCGCAGGGATGCTATGAAAAGGGGAGGCAAAGGCACCACAATCCTGCAGAGGACAGATGTGAAGACATTCGTCCAGGCAGAATAAAAGAAGGAAAAGCACAGAACCAAGAAGGCCAGTGCATGATGGAAGAACGTGTACAAACTTCTGGAAAAAGAAGTGCAAGGTGACACCAGAACCCACGTATTCGCAATAAACATGTAAAAACCCCAGGACTGAGGTATCAGGAAGTCAAGCCGTCCACCGTACTCAAAGGCGCCAACGGCAAAGGAGAACCGGGGAAAAAACTCTGAGTGACAGAGGTCTCGCACTCACAAGAGAGAAAAACAGACAGTGGGGCAAGGACCCCTAACACCATACACATGAAGCTTAGGAAACATGCATGCAGCAAGCGTTACCCCTTGAAGCAAGAGGAAGAACCCAGAAAGCATGCCCCAGGGAAAGAGACTCCACAGCAGGTGCCAACAGCACCAGTGCGGAGTGGGTCACAGCAATGGCAAGATACCCAAAAGCAAATGCATCCTGTCAACGGGGAAGGAACCCTGGCCTCCCGTGAGAGAAACAGGGATACCGACCACACACCTCACGAGGAAGAGTGAAAAATACACAGACAGAAGGTCGATAGAAAGAAGCCCCAACACAGGCAATGCCGACAGAGAACCACAACCAGTGAAAGATCTAGAGCGTAACATAGACCACAGCAAGTCATAAACAGCAGCCGCAGCCCAGCGGCTGAAGCTGCTAACCCTCAGAGGGGCAAGCAATGAAGGAACCAGAGTCCCTGCCAGGGGAGAGCAGATGGAAAGAGAAAACTAGGCAACGCACAAAAGTGACGTAACTAGCAGACAGTCCACTGCCACACCAGGGATGGACCCGAACAGATAGCCAAGACAGAGGTGCAAGGAACACCATGGGCACCCTGTGACAGCGAACACATTGGGCGTGTATATAGAACACGAAAAAACTGTTTCGGGATGGAACAGAACAACACACCCCTGTGGGGCACGGGCCAACAGGTAGAAAGAGCACAGCGAAGCCAAAAGAAAACGCCATGGAGAGCCAGGCATAGCCGAAGGCAGAAGAGGGCTATGGTCCAACCCGTAGAGGACAACTCCAAACCCATGAGGCTTAGCAGCGGGGGCGTCCCACCAGTCGAAAGACCTGGGCGAACCAGGAAACCCGCAGAAAAGACAAAAGAGAAAAGACAGAAAATAAGCAGGCTGCAGAAGACCCCACGGATGCTTTTGAAACTTCCCTTGGCAGTTGCTATACAATAGCCAACAAGTACCCCACATAGGGTATGGCACATCCTTAAAAGCAAGGGACCCCTCTTAAGACAAGCTCTTCGGCAAAGGACTCAAAAAGTAAACAAAAACAGCTGGCCAGCTGTAGCAAAAGAAAGGTAAGACGGCGAACAGCCGCACAGTCCGGGTAATGACGACATGAACCCAAAGAACGGCACTTACCAAACAAGGCAGTGACAAAACTGCAACCAAACACAAGTCCACACAAGGACTAGAAAACATAGAACTCATGGAAACTCAGACATGAGACGTTGAACCGCCGAGTCTGCATGTTCGTCGAATAAGGATGCCCCATCAAAGGGCAAATCCATAAGAAGCTCCTGGACATTGGCAGGAAAACATCCATCGCGAAGCCAGGCATGGCGACGCAGAGCAACGGACCGGGCCATAGCACGATCACCGAATCTGTGGTGTGCATGGGCGATCGGATGGAAAAATGCGCCATTTCCCGGCCGTCACGATCAACCGATCCAGGTACGACTGAGGACCCTCCGGAAGAGAGGGGAGGAGGCGCTCAACCGAGTCCCAAAGAGCAGCAGTAGCCCGTGCAAACACGCAAGACGTGTTCAGGTATCAAAGGCCTGCACTGGTGGAAGCGAATACATGGCGGCCACATGACTCCAACCAGAAAGACTCCCCAGTGGGAGGGACTAACGGAGGAGGGGCAGAAGGCAACGAGACCGAAGCTGCCTGAAGCACCAGCTCCTGAGCCCTAGGATCGAGGGACAAACAGACAGGATCATCTGGAGCTGGGCGATGTCGATGCGCAAAGGCACGATCCACCGGGACTCACCAAAAGGCAACAAGGGCTCTGTGTCCATGCTGCCCTGCTCCAGCAAGTGATCAGAGGGCAAAGAGATGGAGGGGGGGTGTGCAGTTGTAAGATGTCTGTAGCCCTGCGAACTGCCCTCACAAACTAGCCACCGTGGCCATTCAAGGTGGCGACAACAGGTCATTTACAGGGGATGGCATGAGGCTAATCCTGCCACCAAACTGCGGTGGCTGTACAGCCCTAGGGCATCCAAGGCCCTGCCAGTACAGGGGGGGCCTGGTCCAGGGGACAGCGGAACAATCCAGGGGGTGACAAACCCACAGAGAGCCGCCTCAGTATCGTCCTCCCCATCCTCCACCAACCGAGGAAAGGTCAGGGAGGGCACCGGCATCGACACTGCGTCAGCTCGACGTCAAGAGCTCCCGAAGAAGCTTCGTCCGTACGGCGAGGGACCGGCATCGACACGACCACTGGCGTCAAACAGCGTTGGGACAGCGTTAACTCGACATCGAGAGCCCCCCCAAGGAACCTAATCCGCCCAACACCGGACCGGCGTCAACGCGACCTCCACCGCGGTGGAAACATGCAGCAAGGAACGGAGTCGACTGAGGGGCGAGAGCTGCGCTGCAGCCGCAACCGGCGTCGACGCAGGGAGCCATACAGGGCTGTGCGAAGACAACCTGAAAGGCTTGGTCGTGCGAGCAGGAAGCCCCGAAGACGCAGCGACTCCGGAGTCAGGGTGCTCGACCGGCGTCGAGGGCGAACCCGCTGGTGAAGCCCAGATGTCTGAAGGCGTGTCAGGGAGAGGGGGTGACCCAAAGATGGACAGCAAGGCCTGAGAATTGGCCTCCATCTGGGCCCCAGTCGTCACAGCACCAGGAAACGATGGGTAGGAGGGGGTCGACTCCTCAGGATCCGTGTCCGGTAGAGACCAGGAGCAATGGGCCCCGCCGTCGCATGAGGTCGGCGACCTCCGCAACTTCTTTTTCTTATGCTTACCTGCAGCAGGAGAACGACATCCACGGGAACGACTCCGTGACCTGTCCCGAAACGATCCCCCAGCACGAGAAGGAGACCGGCGACATGGGGGCTCTAAACGGGACATCTGGGCAGTCAGCAACTTCCTGCAACGTTCCCGCAAGGACTTTGGCTTCAGCAGACGGCGCCCTCTTCGGAGTCGTGGTGCTCACTCAAGCACCACATACAGATCGTGTGTAGAACCGCCACCGACATCTGCCGCGAACAAGAGTCACGGGTTTTGAAGCCCAAAGACATCACACACTGTTCACAGACGCCAAAAGGCATCGAGAAGGCCTGAAAATCAAAAACAGGCCAGAGGTCACCGCTTCTCCGGATCCGCGTTGGGACGGGGAAAGGAAGAAAACTGACATCAGCATCCGGGGGGGGGGGGGGGGGAGGGGGGGGGCTATATGGCTCCTCTGATGTCACTTCCATGGACGACGTCAGGACGGAGCTAGACCTTGCCGCCCCCCGGTGTGCAGAGGTACTGCTAGGGAAAAACATTTTTTTCTGGCTCCAGTCTGACGCCTGGGGAATATTCTAAGTTAAGGAATCTGCGGCTAGATATCTCTATCAGATGCTGAATTTACTAGGTGAATATTAACCTTTGATATCGTTCCTATACTTTTCATCTACTACACACGGCCGGAGTTATGACTGCGCATTTAAAAGCCACTAACTGGTAGATCAGTGCACGAGTTTCCTTTATATAATGTACTTAGTTTCTCAGCCGCAGGCGTGCAACCTGCTCTTCTTTGCATGAGGGAGTGTTTAGAAGATTACAGGCCACATCTACCTCTGAGCAAACGCTGCATCTTGCTTACTGACATAGAACAAACATGTTCCAGTCATCAATAAGAAACTGAATTAAAACATTCTCACCAAATGCTTATTCTTCAAAGTAGATCAGGACATAGCTGGCGTTACCTTGGATACATAGAATGATGGCATTGGGATTCAGCATGTACGCCTTGCTGATGCTGAAGATGGTCTCCTTGGTGTCAGCAGCCATGCCAGCAGTTACAGTCTTCAGAAAAAGATACAGGAGAGAGAGACATGTCAGGAGCCCGTTTATTCCCACAGCACGATGAAGCATTTAGCAGCAGCATAGAGAGAGACAGGTCAGGAGCTCGTCTATTCCCACAGCCGCCGACGCATTTAGCAGCAGCAGAGTACTTACACTGATGATGCCAGGCAGGTCTACTAACACCATCCTCTGAAGGCCTGGCCCTTTCACGCTCAGGGAAATTGTCTGAAACACAAGAATATACAGAATTGAGGATCAAGCTATGTTCAGGTACATCAGAGCGTAACTATAAACGCAGAGCGTGATTTGGGTACTCTTTATTCAGATATAAAACTCTTATTATTCATCAAGAGATCATCTAATCAGGGATTCTGAAGTTTAACATCTCCAAGAACTCAGAATGACTTCAGATGACCGCAGATATATTAAGAGATGAAGAAAACGCATCACAGAAGCACTGGTGTAGCAGGCACGGGTTCAAATAACTATGACTCCATAGATCTGGTTTACTTTCAGGGCGTATCCCTTCTTACCACACCAAACGTTGAAACACAGGCTCTAAGACCCCCATTTTTCTCTTTGTTGTAGCAATTCACAAACGCCCTTTAGGGTATTCAAATTCCCAGATTTGCACTTACCAAGCTCACTAGGGTTACACGTAACCTTACCTACTTCATACAAAGATTACCCTTTGGGTATCTCTCCATCAGCTTGAAAGAGCAGTAAAGGATTGTAACAAACGAGCTTCTACAGCGTAACACTTGAAGTACGTACAAAACAAGCTTGTGCAACTTTTTTTTTACAGGGAGGTGCCGCCTGCCCAAGACTTTGTCAGCATCCACCTTGTGAATTAGGTGTCTCTCAACTGAAAGCAGGGGGACGAACAGTTGACGACAAATCATATCCAAAGCGGTTTATGCAATAGCCTCATTACTTTGACAACATACTGACCTGTTACACACTCACCTGGAACTTACAGTACACAACCAGAACAAGTAGGTCAGAACTGAAACCTCCTTATGCAGCAGATTCTAGAGCCCTGTTCTCCAAGGCTATTCAAAGGAACTCTCCATATTCTCAGATCCAAGGATTCTCTTATGTAGAGTTTAAAAAAAAAAAAACTAAACTGTCATCTTATGTGATCGGAAGGAAAGAACAACTAACTATGCTCATTACTACTGAGCGTAAATAGGCATATTGTGTAACTGTACAAGGTTTCGATTGGTATTTCACGGCCTACTCATCAGAAGCAGCATGTTTGTACAAGACCTCAATGACCAGTTGTGTTTCTGTTTTCATCTTATCTGCTATGCTGCATGATTTTTAATGTTGGAGCTTTGTATCAAAGGTATGCATGGAGGAATGCACAGATATTTATAGAGCGCAGGCTTAGCTAGGAGAAATAGAACGCTATACCAGATAAGGTGATTGGAGACTCATCACACTGCATTGTACAGGTAAGTCTCCAGGGGAGAATTGGGAACAGCGCTGAAAAGCAGGTATTTTAAGACCAAGACTTGGGATGCCTTCTTAGTACGCTGACTGCGGTCCTTGATTTGCACCTGTACATTCGAGGTGGAAGGGTTTACACAGATAGCGGTCTCTGTATCTAGCTTCCCAATCAATGTTCAATGTTTGTCACTCAAAGTAGAAATCCCGGCTCTGAAACATGTTCAATATCCAAAATCTGGAACATAGACTTGGAGCCGTACGGTAAGCAACGACTTCTGCTGGTTGGCCAGGCAGTATCCCCAAAACAGGCTCTGAAGGCGCAGTCTGCTTAATCAGCAGGTACGAGAGTACAATTCTAAGACGGCTGCAATAATCTGCAATATTGGCGCATCCGGAGTTACAGATAAAAGCAGCAGGTCTGCTGGGGCTCAGACATTCCGAGGACTGCTACTTACCTCAGCACTAACAGTCTGTCCTTCTTTCACACTCTTCCGCATTCTGATTTCGATTTCATGCCTCAGAGCGGCCAGCTGTTTAAAAAAAACAAGAAAAACAATTAGACATCAGAGTACGTGGCAAGAACAGTCTTATAATCTGAATACTGCACGCAAGATTTTAGCCAACATTATCAACGCTTATACAGAACGTCATCCAAACCCTTTGAAACAGCAAACAGTGTCTGCTTTTTACCAGAATCGCAGCACAAAATGCTGCGGCTCATTATATGCTTTTATTTCTGTGAAACTGCAAACTATTGTGGGCAGTGTAGTTCTACTTCTCCTATTTTCTGTGTAATCCTGAGTGTCCCAGCTCGCAGAGTGGAGCTGGATAAAACATCAGGTCAATCTGACAGCATCACCCAGGACACTGGGCGACTTGCGTCTATGTCCCAACCATTGTCAAAAAAGTCTATACTTACTTATGCCTACTTCCCCTCCTGGGCTATAGGCCATCAACCAGGATTCTCCAACCATGTGGTATCCTGGGCATTTCTTTCAATCTGACGCCAGGTGTAATCCATCTGCTTGCAGTCAGCCCCTGAGGCCTCAACGCCAGGTGTGTCTTGGCCTTCCTCTTTTCCTTTTCCCTTGAGGGGTCCAGGTCAGGACTTGCCTGGTGGTCTTTGATGTGGGCTTGCGGAGGGCGTGACCTTTCCAGCCCCAGCGTCTTTTCAGGATTTCTTAATGAGCAGGGAGTAGGACAGTCTGCTGCCATAGGTCGTTGTTGCCGATAGTGTTTGTCCAGCGAATTTGGAGGATTTTCCTCAGACAGGTGTTGATGAAGGTCTGGACTCTGCTGGTCACTGTTTTCCTCCAAGTTTCTGCTCCACATAGAACGGACGATTTTACATTGGTGTTAAAAAGCCTGATCCTGGTTTGCAGCGTTAGGTCCTTGGAGCTCCAGATCTTCTTGAGCTGAATAAAAGCAGCCTTGTTTTGCCGATCCTTGCCTTGATGTCGGCGTCCGTGCCGCCCTGCTTGTCTATGGCACAGCCCATGTGCCGATTCTTGCCTTGATGTCGGCGTCTGTGCCGCCCTGCTTGTCTATTGCACAGCCCGTTTGCCGATTCTTGCCTTGATGTCGGCGTCTGTGCCGCCCTGCTTGTCTATTGCACAGCCCATGTGCCGATTCTTGCCTTGACGCCGGCGTCTGTGCTGCCCTGCTTGTCTATTGCACAGCCCATGTGCCGATTCTTGCCTTGACGCCGGCGTCTGTGCTGCCCGGCTGGTCTATGGCACTGCCCAGGTAGGTAAAGGCCTCAGCCTCTTCCAGTGCATCGCTGCCGGAGTAACTGCAGCTGTGCTCGCTATGCTCACCTTCAGGATCTTGGATTTTCCCCTGTGGATGCTGAGGCCAAGTGGTGCTGACTTGGCTGCCACATTGTCGGTCTTCTCTTGCATCTGTAGATGGGTATGGCAGAGTAGGGCCGGGTCGTCTTCGAAGTCCAGGTCGTCGGGCTGTGTTCAAGGTGTCCATTGGATGCCCTCGCTTCTCCTTGCTGTGGATGTCTCCATGATCCAGTCTATGGCCAGCAGAAAGAGAAAAGGCAAGAGCAAACAACCCTGGTGGACTCCAGTCCTCACTTCGAAGGCTTCTGTGAGTTGCCCTCCATGGACTATCTTGCAGGTCATTTTCTCATCTGAGTAACTGATGATTCTTACAAGGTTACCTGGCATGCCATAGGGGCAGATGAGGTTCCAAAGGGTCGCTCTGTCCACGATGCTGAATGCCTTCTCCTAGTCGAAGAAGTTGACATAGAGGGGGGAGCTCTATTCCATCGACTGATCAATGATGCTTGATGCACAGTGTGCAATATGGTCTGTGCAGAATCTATCTTTGCAGAAGCCAGCTTGCGGAACTCGCAACGGATGGCCTACTTGTTCCTTCGTTCTGTTCAGGATGACTGTTGAACACTTTCCCTGGGGTTGATAGAAGAGTTATCCCTCTGTAGTTTGCATAGTTGCTCAGGTCACTTTTCTTGGAGATCTTGGCGACATATAATTTCTTTCAGTCTGATGGCACCTTTTCCTTTTCCCAGATCCTTCCAAACATGGAGTAGAGCATGTCTACTGATATTTCAAGGTCGGCCTTCAGTGCCTCTGCAGGAATATGGTCAGGTCCTGCCGCCTTCCCGTTTCTCAGATGTTTGATGGCTTGCCGTTTCTCTTCACTGGTTGGTCTGCTGCCATCGATTGGCAAGTCACTGTCAGCGAGTTCTATGTCTGGTGGAGACTGTACCACAGGCTGTTTCAGAAGTACTTCAAAGTGCTCCACCCATCTTAGTTGTTGGCCTTCGTAACCTATTATTCTTATCCCAGCTCCATTTTTAACAGGTCTTCATGGCTTGCTGCATTTGCTGGAGTTTTTCCTTGTTAGCTCGTAAAGTTCCCAAGTTTCCATGGTTTGCTGCTTCCTGGGCTCCTGTGGCAAGACCATCAATGAATATTCACCTGTCTGCTCTTAATCTTCTCTTTGCTTCCTTGTTGGCTATGGTATATTCGCCTTGAGCTTTCGCTTTTTATACTCTTGTATGGCTGGTGTTGACAGCAGCTTTCTTAACCTTTGTGTCTTGGATTTTGTGGAGCGTCTCGGTGAAGATCCATTCTTTATGCTAGTGTTCCTTGGGATCTAGTACTCCGGCGAGGTTAACGTCAATGTTTCTCTGATCTTGTGCCACTGGCCTTCTACTGGGTCTCTGTTGTCCTATAGTTCTTGCAGGACTTGAAACTTATTACAGAGGGTGACTGAGTATGCCCTCCGTTTCTGTGCATCTTTGAGGAGGGTGGTGCTATATCACTGGTGTTGGTTTGTTGGTTCCATCAATGCTTGCTTTAGCCTCGCCTAGACAAGGTGATGGTCCGACGCCATGTCAGCTCCTTATCACTCTTATATCCTGCAGGGACCTTTGGAACTTCTTAGCAATGCGGACATGGTCAATCTGATTCTTTGTTGAATGGTCTGGTGGCGCCTATGTTGCCTTGTGTACTTGTGTGTGTGGGATTACACTATCACCTATCACCAAACAGTTCAGGGCACAGATCTGCGAGCCTTTCGCCACGCCATTCTCGTTCATGTCGCCAAGGCCATGGTTGCCTAGGACTTCTTCATACCGGTGTTGTCGCTTCCAGTCTTGGCAATGAGGTCCCCTATCAGTATGGTGAGGTCTCTTTCAAGGCATTTCTCCAGGATGTACGGGAGTCTGTTGTAAAACTATTCTTTTTCCTCTTCTTTGCTGTCATTTGTAGGTGCATAGCACTGCATAACATTCAAGTTGAATTTTTCTTACTTTGTGCAGGAAGTCGCTGTGATGATTCTAGACCCTGAGCTTCCCTTCCAATCAGAGCTCTGTTGGCTGCTGACGTTCGCATCAGTGCTACTCCGAGTATGTGGGGAGTTTGCTTCCTCGTGTACAGAATACAGCAGCATTCCTCCTGGAGCCAATCTTTTCTATACAGACTTTGTCCATCTGGTCTTGCTGATGCCGTGCAAGGCAAGGCTGTATTTTCCATCTCCGCTGCCACTTGGGCTGTCTGGTCTGTCTCACACATGGTACTCAAGTTCCATGTCTGTATGTTGATGGTCTTGGTCGAAAGCAGGTGATCAGCTGTATGGCTTCCAGGGATCTCTGGCTTTCACCACAAGGCGTCATCGCTCTCTGTGAAGGAAATTCCTCTTCCCTAAGGCGGGGATGTCCTTTGGTTGACGTTTCTGTAGCTAGGATTTGTTTTTTTTTTTACATGGTGTGATAGCTCGCCCCACGCATAACCAACAAAAGACTGTCACACACTATTTCTCAAAGCACTAAGTCCGTTGCTGCGGACTTGTTTCTTTGATGATGGGTGTGAAATGATCAATGGCACTTTACTTTGGTAACGGTCCTGCAAATGCATACAATCTTCCTTTCACCAAGAGTCAACGTCTGTTGAAAGCCACTCTAAACACAATTGGTAACTCAGAAGTCTTTACAAAGTCACCAGAGGGCAAAGGAGCAGTTCCAATGGCTCCATCGACACAAGGAAGTAGGAGATGATGCAAGTCAAGTCTCTGTAGCCATTACTTGTCCTTCAGGAAAGACAAACTCCA
The DNA here is from genome assembly GCF_964204655.1 of Triturus cristatus. Lineage (NCBI taxonomy): Eukaryota > Metazoa > Chordata > Amphibia > Caudata > Salamandridae > Triturus > Triturus cristatus. The sequence continues at coordinate 1,156,000,322 of NC_140594.1, forward strand.
AAATAAACCAGAAGGCTGGGTGTTTGAGTGTCTCCTCCCACCCAGGATCAAGGGAGGGAGGGGGAGGATTGCACCCATTAGAAAGACCAATGTCAAAAATGAACTGCCACGGCAGTAATGTCTGGAGAATGTACGCACAGATATACAAGTGGCTGCCACACAGATACCCATAAGTGCGACCCCGCCCTGTCACGCAAATATTAGAGGGCAATAAAGGCAGAATGGGCCATTTCCTGTTAGAAAACCATGTACCTGTTTCTTGGACTGGGGAAATCCCACACACGGCTAGAACTCTCTTTAATATCTTCACAACATAAACACACAAATACTAAGCTTTTTCACAGTTAAGTCTGTGAAATCTCTTCTCTATTTTAGAAAGTTGAGGCAGAGGACAGAACAAGAGCAGATGAATATAGTCATAAATATGGAATTAATGGATTGTTTTGTATTGTGCTGGCTTGCCTCCTTTTTAGGTCTCGCTAGCGTGGCCGCACACATGCGCAGCTCGCTCGGCGAGATTGAATGTTTTTGAGGAATTTCAGTAAAGGGCTTTGAGCCCTGCCCCTCTTTTCCATTGGCTGGCATCACCGTTTATGCTAAACGGTGGCCAGCCATTGGAAAAGAGCTTTCTATGTCACCTCCCTTTGGCTTTTTGTGCCGGCCCACTTGGACTGGCTAGCCTGATTTCTTTCTGTCGTGAGGGATTTCTCATCTTAATAGGGCCATGTGTTTAAACACATGGCCCCATAAAGACAAGAGATCGAGGCTTGTTTTTATTCTTCCATCCATATTTAGCATGGAGATCTTTTGTCACGGTGGCTATAGAGATTCCTTAGTCAAAGAGGGCAAGCTTCTCTTCAGGAGGAGGCGAGCAGAAATGTGAACTATCGGTTTGAGCGTGTCTTCTCCACACGATGAAAGCAGACTGCCTCGTAGCGCTGTGGAGGCTTCTCATTCAACGCTTGCAGCCCCGGGTCAACCGTTCTCGCAGCTCTTGAAAGCAGGTTTGAGGGGGTAGGGAGCGGGGAAGGCACCCGTAGACTGTGCAGCATCGCTGAATGCGAGTGAAATGCGCGTCTCCCTACGGAAAACGACCTCACAAGCAGTCGGGCCTCTAGCGCCAGCCTTGATTTTCACAGTAATAGGAGCTCATAAAACCTGACAAGGGATTTCTCATTAGAAGTTGCAGTGCCACTGGGGATGGGATTGGAAATCTATTTATATAGCACATACAACCCTTATGAGGCATTAAAGCGCTCTCTGGCAGGTATCATGCTACTGCGTTACTCAGAGTTAGTAGTTAATCCAATGATTAATAATTATTGGCGTAAAGGTGTTGTTTATTTGTTAGTCCTATGCTCTCTGGAAACCAACCCATTTTCTTGAGCTTTTGGTGAGGGGTGGGGGGCTATACATTAATAGGAGTTTGGTGACCTTATTAGACTGACTTCATGCAAGTGGGATAAGTAAATATGGCGGGGGAGGTGTCAGACTGCAAGGAGAGGTTACACACAGGGAGAAGCTGTGATTTATAGGTGCAGTGTGCGTAGCAGGTGAGGAAGGCTAGGTGTTGCAGGGGTGGTGACTTAGAAGAATAGTTTAGGATTCCTAAGGAGGGACTCTGGTGGTAGGCTTGTAACAGAGTAGGGGACGCTCACAGGCATTGACTGACAGGATGTAGTGTAAGGAGAGCATCTTTCAAGTAAAAAAGGTCGGACGGAGAAAATCTCAAGCTGTAAATCTGGCACATTTTATGTCGGGGTTTTTGGAAATATGGAGGTAAATAACTGCAGTCTGGGGAGTTCTAAAAAGTAGCGAAGAAAGGTTGAAAGTTCATTACCTATAAGCAGGAAATAGAAGTTCTTACTTCTTACATTGTTCAGTTTGGCTGTGTATGGTGTTGATACAGTAACAATCTCCTGAGTCCACAGCTTGCAGGGAGGTTACAGTGGAAAAGGGCTATGTGCTCTCTCTCCCCACCTCCTATCCCTCCCACACACTACTTGCCCACCCCCACCACCCCTACAAGACACGGATGCGGCAACCAAAAGCAAGAGGAAATGGCCCGGCCGTCTGTTTCCCTGCTATTAACGCTTGTGCATTTATATAGTGCGGGCGGACAATAAGTGATTGTAAAACAAATTACAAATATTTGCAGCATATTGAGCCTACCCTGAGGCTAGAACACTGATCTACATCTCCCAAGTCCACAGCTTGCACGGAGGTCACAGAGGAAATGGGATGACTTATTGGCAGTGCCCTCTCTCTCCCCACCTCCTATCCCTCAAACAATACTACTTGCCCACCCCCACCACCCCTACAAGACACGGATGCGGTAGCCATAGCGAGATGAAATCACTCGGCTTCCATTAGCCTCTGTGGCTTTATTTGCCAAAAAGAATGAGCATGAAGGTGTATACGTATGCGATTATGCTGTCAGTGGCTTGTCCGTGCCTTTATGCAAACTTCCTTCAATTATAGCTCATCCTATTAGGAGTAGTTCAATTAAAAACTCGTGTGAAATGCTCGTCTTTGTTGTCATTTTATTGCCCCAACAAAGAAAGACAAGCATTAAAAATGCAATAGGTCTCGCCTTTCATCAAGTTAAAGCCATTTGCTTTACTATACAATACCATTAGCAAAGCAAATGGCTTTAACTTAATCAAAGGTGAGACCTATTGCATTGCAAATGCTGGTTGTAACTTGGCAGTGCTGGGTGCAGGTATGGGTTTGATGCACCCATGAGGCCTTAATCTTTGGAGATGGAGAATGCTGATCAATTGTATGCAAAATGTGTAACGTAACAACTATGAACAGTCGCCAACTCATGTCTACACCTGTTGGGTTTCATCCTTTCATACTAGGGTCATGGCATGACTTCCAAGGTGTTTCACATTGTTACAAACACGTCTTTGCAAATGCTTATCTGCCAGGCTTTTAGGAATGATGGGACACAGATTTAACTTTTTAGTTTGGGCGTCTGTATGTTAAAGATGAAGGCCTAGTGCATATGATAGTTCTGGCGTTCTTGATGAAATTGGTCTTCCATCATCTTTAAATATATCGGGTTGAGGCTCAACCGCTTAGAAAATTGTGTTGTATCTAGAATTTACTGTTTCAGAAACGCTTACTCAGCTGGACTTTCTCGGGAAGGTGATGTAGGTTGATTTTTTTAGATTCTGGCACGTTCGGCAGCTTGACTTTAGATTCTCAGGAACTTCTGGATTTCTTCCTTAGGAAACCAAATGATAATGTTTCAATGATCCACTCAGGAGAGCACCAAGCAACTCGCTCTTGGAGTCATACAAACTCCTAGGATTTTATGGATGGTACAGGCGAGCGTCTATCTTCCACGTCCCCTGCCCATGAGAACAGCAGCGTAATCGTGATGGGAACTTTAAAAACATTTTAGTCTCGGTCGCATTCAGACAGACACTGGACAACAGATGAGTGAAAGAATGATGGCACATCTGGCAAATCCAAAGCTGATCTGAGAGAATATCTGACAATCTCAGAGGGAAAGGGAGGTCAATTCTCACTGCGAGCGTGACCTTTGAACACGAAGCAAGCTAGGGCTCAATGCACAAGTCCTGCAAGTGGAAATGATGTAGACTAGAAAGAGTTCCTTCCAGACTAATGGAGACAGAAGCTGATGAGGGGTGGCTGTGGGTACAGTCGCTGGTAGATCCCCTTGACGGCACCCTGGTGATGGTCTTTAATGTGGTGGAATCATTGCCGCTGTAGATGTAAACCGAGCCATTAACGTGGCCGAACAAGATGCCTTGCAAAGCCCAGGAAACTTCAGCTGCTTTCCAAAACGTTTTGGCAGCGCAGAATGGCACAGCTAGAGGCGGTTTCATATTTGTCCGTGAGGTCATTAGCCTTTGACCCCCCAAAAAGTGCCTATTTTCTAAAATCAGTTTTTGATCTTCTGCTTTCATTTCATAAGAACCAAGAGAACGTCTTCCACGATCGTCTGCAAAGCTAAGCGAGAACTCATGAACCACCCAGATTACAACGGCCTTTCTAAAGCTACTAATGGAAAAGGATAGCGACCGAGGCAGGCGGTAGCCCAATATATCTTACAAGACTAATGTGTTTGAAGAAGACAGATCGTGGTCTACCGCCCAGAGAGACTGATGGTCCATTGACTCGTTAGCCCATTAACTTGTCTGTAGTTACATGTTCTAATTGTCATGCTGTACTAATCAGAATTGTATTTTAACTATTATTTTAATACTGCTGATTACTGGAACATTTATCATATGAAATTGTTACGAAGGAATTGATGGGTTTTTTGACTTCTTAATTTATTCTTTACTAAGTGGGTGTCTAGCTGCATTCAATCTATTCATCACCATCTGCTATAAGCATTGAACACTTCTGCTACTCCCTTAAACATCTCCCTCAAACAGCTGGACGGGGCTAGTCAAGCTCCAGGATGACCACAACGCTTTGAGCTCTTGCGTGACTTTCTCTTGGGGCCACATTTGTCAATTTTCCTCAGTGACATGAGCAGCACATCTCACCCAGGATGCGGCACCGAACAAATAATGGAAATGGAGGAAGCTGCAGCTTGAAGGACAGCAAAGGGGTGCGGCCTCTTTATGAGGCGTGGCAGCTGTTGTCTTATAGATGGTATTATGACACTCCTGAGTAAAGTGAATCCATAGCAGCCCCGGGAGTGTCAGGTGATTGAAGGTCTGAAACAGTTCTGAGACTTTCACATTGAAAGCCTGCAGCTCAAACCAAGTAGCATAGGCCTACGGCGCCTTGTGAGGATGGTGGTGGGGTGTGGCACTGAAGACATCTCAGTGATCTGACAGCAGCTGACGCTGGGAGCTCTTCCGCGGACATGATGATGGCTGAGGGGTCAAACGGACAGATGGCTCAATCTTCTGGAATCATTTACCAAGAGGTTGTTCTTGGGAATCCCATGTTGAACTTGAGAGATGCTTCCGGATTATCTTATTAGAAGATCACCATGCCCGCCCAGGAACAAAAAGGAATTTTTCAGCACTCCATCCCTGGGGAGGCTGCGGGCACAGGGTACCATAATGTGACCCCGCAATGCCGGCCTAATGCCAGGAGAAACTGTCATGTTTGATATGTAGAGAGACATGCAGATATTCTTCCTGGACTGTGGCTCAGATGGTAGCGCCTCGTCAATTCAGAGTTTGGAGTTTCGTGGCCTGGTTGTAAGAGTAATACTCCGAGAACTGACAAAATAAGGCAACAATAGAAGATTGGTCGACATTCTATCTTTTTTCATTGGAACCCAAAGTGGAGGCGATACAGGACATAATGTGAATGAGCAGAGTGAGGGTTCTGGCTGAACCCCCCCCCCATGCCAATTCCATTTGTGCCCATTATCGCAATCGGCATTAATGGCAAAGGGGCACAACATGAACAGTACAGCTTGGCACGTCGACTGCAGACACAGCTTCTCAAAACAGAGAGGCGCTCACTAAAGTGCCAAAAAAGAAAACGGAGTAGTCTCTGTACAGCATCGTTGCGCTTCTCTTCGCAGATCTGTTAGTAGCTCTCCAGATGAGGAGGATAAAGAACGCATTTTAAAGTAAAGGGGCCCCAGGCATTAACATGGCACCCTGAAAAGTTATGGGTCATTGTTAAGAAGGCAACAAGGGTTTTCACCCAACCAGAGGCAGCACAAGACTTTCTAACATACACTTATCGCATGGGCGGCTTCTTGGGCACAGGCTTGTTAAGCTGCTTTCCTTGAGTGCTGAGTGCAGTCACGTTGTGTTGAGGTGGCCTTCATCTTCAATGGTGATGGGATCCCCAAACCCTCCTACTCCCTGCTGACCTTGGGGCCACTTTCTCAGTTGGTCTGAAGGAGGAGATTGTGACTTGGGAATATCAAATCACTATTCATGAAAACATAAATGTATTAATGACTCCCTACTGAATGTATGTTCTCTTAGAAAAGTGGAAAATTATTTTATTTTTCATATTATATGCATCGTATATCCTAGATGCAGTGACTTAATAAAACTTTCAAACTAAAATAAATCTCCCACATACAACGATTACTGGCAGTCTACAATGGAGGAGTTGAAAGGAAGCATTACCTTCAGATAGAACCCACTCATTACCACACAAATCCATCAAACGGTAAAAGACATAGGAAGCATGGCAAAAGGGAGCTCGGGCAGCAGCTTTCTAATGATAGTCAAAGTCTTTTTGGAAACGGATGAAACAGGATCGGGGTCCTGCGGCATCACAGGAGTATGAGGAGCATTGGTGTTCCTCGCCACAGGACACAAAGAGGCATCTATTATGAACATTTTTCCACCTAGGAAAGAGAGAAGCACCTGTGAATTGCTGACTGGTATGGATGCTCTCTCACGGGATGTGGAGAGCCAGGATACCTTTTGTCATTTGTTCCTAAACAATTGGTCAGTTGCACTGGTTAGCATAAACTGCAAGCCTGGTGCAAGACTCAAGTGCCACATGCACCTGCAGTGTGGAAACAGTGACTGGCAAAAGCCACTTGCAATCAAAGGGCGTTCTGGAAGCATTCATTCACCACAAAAGAGTAGGAAAGCAGCCTCACTTCTGAGAGCACGGTAACAAAGGAAGGAGCTAAAGGGCATTGGTGGCTCGCCTGCGTAGCACAGATACATAACTTCCAGTATCAAAAACTAAACTGTGAATGAGACGCTGGAGCGACTGACACTCGCAAGTGGCAGAGAAAAGAATTTGCACAACATTCCATACCCCAATTGCGCTTTACAATTTTAGAAAAGGCATCAGTAGCGTCAGGGAAGGACACATCAAAACAGCTTGCGCGAAGGGAGACATTCTGGATTAAATATCTAGATACTCTTATTCCCAAAGGCCTCAATGATAAACTTGAAATGATTTGTTTTATATGATTGCGTATACAATAGTTTTGATATCATGAGGTGCGACTGTTTCACTGTACAGGAATTTTATCTTTTTAGTTAGTTGTCCATAAACTATAATTGTAATTCCACTGCACGCAAACATAGGACAGTTTCATTACCGGGGTACATCATTGCATGTTATTCAATACCACATCACATTTTTATATTCTTAATATCACTGGACCTCTTATAACCTCTATTAAGGTTTAAAAACTGAGCATGAACACTTAGCAGGATCGGATACAGGATGAGCAGATGTCTTAAATTGGATATTTGATCAATCAGTCATACTAGTTTTGTTAGTACACAGGTAACCACTCTGATTCTCAAATACCCGATGGGTTAATACACAGCAAGGTAACCATTTTTCTGAGGATTGGTGTAGACTGTTCACTTTTATCGGTATTGATGCATACATAAACGTTAATATTGAGTAAACTTCGGACTCTGCCCAAACATTTTATGTAATTGGTAATATGTGAGAACTAAGGAAAATAAGGTTTTGCTAGATGGAATTGAGCGGGAAGATTTGGTGGAATATAGACTGTGTTCCGGCGACTGCATTTGAGCAGCTAAATAAAGTTTTATTGCAGAGTGGCTGGTTTTCAAGTAGAAAAGCACCGTAATAAATAGGAAGCAGGTTGTGTCGGTTGCACTTGGTTAATAAAGTTCTGTTGTTGTCAATGCTCTTTACTTTCAGAGCGCTTGAATCTGCAAGTATAAATAGACAGAATTGGGCAGTAGTCTGTTCTCCATTTCATTTCACATCAGTTACGGCACGACGCAGGGCGGTTTCAGTAGAGCAGGGGCACTTGAATTTTGTCGTGCACACAAGGCGATCCGATGGGTAAGATCATAGCAGATAACGTTTGAAGTCTCTGGAACTCTGAGACTCATTAACGGCGTGTCATGTATGTTGTGTCTAAGGCCGTTTTAAATTTTTTTGTTTAGATTCAATATGAAGGCGGAATAAGTGGTGGGAGACCTGAGCCACGGTTGGTCACTTCATTAGTAAGTCTCTTGTTACACATGAACGATAGTGGCAGCATCACCAATGCAGTTTTAAAAGGGTGACTGGAGTCGTCTTGTTCACATTGCAGATCCTTTGGATACCTCACATTAGGCATTTGAGTCAAGGTAGGCTAGCCCTTCGCGGTTGCAGTATTGGTTATGCATGGCACTAATGGGGATTCACTTTTTGTTACTTTGGATAGAATTAAATGGCTAAAATATGGCGACACGGGTGCGTTGGCTTTACTGATATTTCCATTTTCATTCTCCTTGTTTGTTCTTCAATTCGCTCATGTTTCTGGTAATATTAGCACCGCCAGAATGTGCGCACTTTAAATTTTCACTTGCTTTCTTTTCACTAATTCACTTTGATGTTCGCAGGCAATGGGACTTTGAGTTTGGCATACCGTAATGCACATTATACTGAGAATATTGATGGGGTTTCTATGATGTTTTATTGATTGAATGTTTGTATTTGTTCCGGTTGACTTTCATTGTCTCATTTCTCCTATTAACTGTGCCCCTGAAGAAGGGTTTTGCTTAACCCAAAATGCATTGGGGGCATCACAAGAAACATATGTGTTGAACTTTTTTATTGTTTGACACTTTCATTGAATAACGTAGACTTGTAATTTTGAATAAAAGCCACATCAGGAATGTATGCTTCTCTACGGAGTTGTTTACATGTGTGAATATGAACAATAGTGAACATAAATCTATATGGTTTTGGTGAAAATGATGTACTTTTGTTTTATTTAAATAGTATAAATATGATATACTGTTGAACCCTCAGGGGTCATTGCACAGTGCGCTTCGTTTAAGGTGTGTCGTTATCTGCACACTGAGCCTAGCAGCAGAGGAAAGAATAGAGCACACGGCCTGCACCTGAAGCAGCATCTATAAGATGACAAACGTGTAGGAGAAATGTCCAATGCAAAGCAAATGCGCATTTTGTAGAACTGTGACAAGACTTGCAAAATAAAGGAATTAATCAACAAAATATGGCAAGAAAATAAGGGTCATTTATGAACTCGACTTTGAAAGTCAGCTGAGCTCTCAGCATCTATACTAAGCCGGTCAAACAGAATAAACTTCTTTAGACTTACATCGTCCTCTTTGGTAAGATCAAACTCCCTAGAGCTGTCTTTGAACATCGCCACATGATGGGGACCTTCGCTCAACGTCACCTGAAAGAAGAAACAGACAGGATTGTAAAATGACCAATTTTCAGCGGACTTAATCTGCTCCAGTCGGCCCACCACTGGGAGATTCTTCAGAGCGGGGCCAACGCACTTCAGGTCTTATCTTTAATATTCGTCACACAACAGACATCTCATGCACACACTGGATATGCATGGGCTTGGAGCCAGTTTCTTCTCACTCGGGTAAGTGTGCCCTGCCACACTTAAAGCCAACAAAGTTACAGATGTCACACCGTAACACAGCCTCTTTTAATACAACAACAAAGCAATAACCCATGCACGATACTTGACCTAGATAGGTCCCTTTTACATACATACACACTCACTCACACACCCACTCTCACACACACACACACACTCACTCACTCACACACCCACCCACTCATTCTTCACAACAGGCTCCTGATTGCAACACCCTTCCCTCTTCAAGTTATCTCTCACAACAGACATCCTCACCACCCTATACTCATTTTGCACTTTGTCTCCATCTCCATCAACCACACTTCTCATTCTCTGAACTAACTGGCTTGGCATGTACAGATCTTTTTTATTCTCTCAGAGGGTATGATGTGTATAATGTCAAAACTTTCCGTGCTATTTCCAATGCTTACCATTCTTTATCGTGCCATTTGAATCTCTCCTCCAAGGCAGCGTTTCCCCACTCCGCTATCATTGAAGTAGACATTTTTACCATCTGGATGTTAGACATCTAGTATGTTTGCACCTTGAGCAGAACGTCCTTGATTGTGGCATGTGGAGAAGAAGGTGGTCCCAGCACTCTCCTCTTTACTTTACCCAATCATTACCTGCAGCAGCAGTCGCCGTGGCACAGTCCTCTGAGTCATGTACCATATCACAGTTCTCAGGATGATAAAGCGACGGCTTGCAGAATACCACCCAGTTCTCCAAGGGCCTCTTTCCCATTCAGAGTTTAAAAGCCTCAAGTGTTAACCATTATCCTACTCAAGACATCCTCCCTCTTAAAAACATTCCCTATAACCTGAACTACTAATATTGCTATGATAGGTGTTTAATATATTTCACCTATGTCCAGTTAAACACACTTGTACAATAAGATGCCACAGTACACCATCACTCACGGAGATGGTCCAGGTATATCCAGATATGCCCTACCCCAGGACACCTGTGGAAAACCCAGCATATGATTAGATATGTAGCAACAGGCTGAATATGATGAATGCAAGCACATTCTAAACATTTCCTAACTACTCTCTGAAAGATTGTTGTTCCCGGGACAGCAGTAGTCGAGCCGCACCCTCCACCTTGAGAACCTCATGAGCTATTGTTATCAATGCTCTTGGTTAAACTTTACAGGCCCTCTAGTGGGAGTGTGAGCAGAGCTTGGATCAAGAGCAGTACCACGGTATGACCCACTCTTATGTACAGAGTCCCAAGGCTGTACGTTGTTTCACAGAGGCAGTGGCAGCCAGAAGTTGTTCTCTCTCCCCTTTGCTTGTTCCCCATGCACTTCTCTTTCGTCCTCTTCCCTCTGCTACACCCACTCTTTGAGCTAGGCTTCGTGTGTCAGGTTTGGAGTCACGGGCTGGTTACTAGTCACACGTGTGTGACGTAGAAGCACTCGCTTCATTGTCCCAACTGTCCAGTCTCAGGCCCCTGCTCAGTTTGGTTTAGAGCAGCTTAATTGGGATTGAGCGATGCTCGCCTTACAGTGACATAGAATGACTTCTAATGTGTACTGGGTGCCATACAGCAGCTAGAATTGTTCTGATATTGGGCAACCGCCCCAAACCCTGTTGCATTCTTGCAAGCTCTGTAAACTTCTCAGGTAAACCACCTGTTAAGGATGATGCTGTAGGAAGGTGGATATCTGACTATGGTTACCCCCAACTTTTTGCTTAGTGTCTAGCTGGTTTTTCGACTTAGTTGGCCTGAGATCCTGCCACTCAGGGTCTCAGGCTGTCTGCTCTCTCTTTAAAATGGACTCCATGTACCCTAGGTACATAACCAATTGGTAAGGATCACCTTATTGGACCCTGTACAGTGTACCCTAGGTACCCAGGGCATAGGTGTACCCTAGGCCTCCCAGGGGCTGCAGCATGTATTATGCCACCCCTGGTCTGGCCTTCCAATCAGACACAACTGGCTGATCACTCAGCTGGGGCAAGGTCGTGTAATCACCCCTTGCTTAGATATAGTATGCCTATATCTACCCTTATATATAGACACATGTGTACCTATCAGTCACTCCTATGGCAGGCCTTAACAATCCTGGAGGCAGAGTGCTTGGTAACATGTGAGATGGTGCTCTAGCATGAGCTGAGCCTGTCTGCAGCTTTCTGAACCATGTCCTTATAGCTGTTCTATGATATAGCCTACCATATACTCTTAAAGTGCCTTATAATCTTAAACGGTTATGGTAACTATGGTTTGGCTTTATCAAAACATGTCGTGTAAGGTGTCTAACACTTTGGAATAATACCCCCATACCATTTCTGGTGATGAGGATATTATTCCTCCCTTCTAGAGGAAGAGACATGTTAAAATCCTACTTTGCTGTTTAACTCTAACCAAAGCCTCAGCATCACAAAATGGATGCTGCTGCCACAGACACAAGTCTGACCCCCTGCTGCTGGGAGTGATCCTGGCAAGGGAGGCTTGGACAATAGGTTTCCTGCTTGGGGAGGTGCTAGCACCTCCCCAGACAGCCTTTAGTGTATTGGGGCAGGGTGGGCTGAAAGGAATGAGACATGCCTGGGGCACACAAGGTGTTCCTTGCATAGTCCAGTTCAAACCGGCACTGGGGCACTCCAGCCCCAGCTCTGGCGCGAAACTGGACAAAGGGAAGTGGGTGTAACCACCCCCTCCCAGGTCCCACCCATAAGGCGTGACCTAGCAGGTATCCCAGCCCCCCAGATTAGTATAAGAGTGGGAGTTGGGCCTCAAGACTTTAGATTATCCTGAACCGGCAAACTTGAACAGAAACTCTGGACCTTCGACATTCGACGAAAGAAGAAGACTGAAGAATCTCCCTTGTAGCCAAGGATTGGCTACCCTGTGCAAACAGGCACCATCAAGAGACTACCCTTTGCTTTGCCCACGTTCTACGAGGAACCGACTGCAGAGCCCGACCAGAGCCTTGACTTCCAGACTTCTCCGACCCTGATCCACATCCACAGCAAAGCTGAGATCCGTGGAGGCGACGAGCGACGTGGGACCGGCTACCTGGGAAAAGTGGCTAGTAACAAAGCGCAGCTTCTGAGGCACCCTCGAAGTTGTGCACCGGGGATTGAGAAGCCCCAACCCCAAGCACCATCTGCACCGAAGATCAGCCCCCCACACTCCACGAGTCCTGCGTGGGGCCCTTCTGCATTTTCCTGCTTGCCGCGTCTGTCCGGTTGCTTGCCCGCTGGCTAGTGGCCTTTGTGACGACGCACCCTGAAATCTTCGGCGCTGGTTTGGCTCCTCCAGACTGGCTCCCGCTTCTCTGCAAAGAAGAAGCACCCCAGACCTTCCTGGTCTGCACCAGAAGCAAGTCCTTCGTTCTTCGTGGGTTCCGCTTGCCAAGGCTTGGTGAGTCCTAGTCCAACTTTGACGCCGCCGACAGCAAGAGCCTTTGTGGGACAGCTCGCCTCCTGGTCCTGGTCGTCCTCGACGCTTCCTGGTCCTCCTGGCTGCAGCGACAAGCTTCACCTTCACCTGCAATCTTCACGACATCGCCTGGTTCCTTCCTGGTTCCACGTGGTCACTGGCTAGTGACTTTGACTCTGTCCCTTCTGCTTGCAGGTTTCCTCTCTTCTTGATCCCAGCCTTGGGATCCACCGGACACTCTTCACTGACTGCCTGTCAGCATCTTTCTTCAGGCATCCATAGGAGTCGACGACGAAAACCGACGCATCTTCACCCCTATGCACCCGCAGCCTGTGGGCTAGGTAACTTGGGTACTCCGGTGCTCATCAGGATAGTGACTATCCTAGTGTCTAGTTTTCAAGTCTCAACTTCCTAGCTACTCCGGAAGTGTCCTAAATCTACCGTTTTCTAAACTGTACTATTGCTATTGACTTTTACGCATTACGCGTGAGTGTTTCCACTCTGCACACAAATCCCGTGGGCCTCCCACTTCCTAACTAACGCTAGTGTAGTGTAGCCCCAGCGATTCCCTAGGCCTAGGCCTATTCTATTTCCGTGACAGTGGTCCTTATACCACTTACTTAGTATATGGTTTGCGTGGCCCCTAGGGCCTAACTGTATTACTTACCTGTGTGACTTAATGTATGCTTAAATAAGACTGTGTTGTACTTACCTCTAATCTCATAAAGAGTGCTGAGGGTTTGACTAGAATAAATACACTTTATTTTATATATATATCTGTTGTGGTGTCCTTTCATTTGGTATTCAAGGGATTATATATGGTATCACAGCTGGCTTCACATGCCATTCAGAGTTTAGCCTAAGACTGCTCTTGTCCATGCTACCACTAGGATAGCTGGTCTATAAGGTTGACTTTACAACCAATCACCATAAGGGTATTTGGACTGATATAAGGTGTACACTAGAACTAGTGACATCATACATCAGGCCAACTTCTCACAGATGCTGCTGCTGGTGGTTCTAAAGAGTCTAAGAATCATCGCTGTGTAAAATGTTTGCCAACAAAATATAGTAATCTATAGCAACCCAGCATGCAAGGCATGTGAATGCATTTGCGTTGTCCTGTGCTGAAACCTATTCAAATGTATTTTTAGAAATTTCCGTAGCATCCTTACAAGCACTGTTTGGATCTACAGCTTCTGCACCTAATACTCACCCACTACCGGTCATATCTTGCCATTTTAGAATCTAACACATTTTATAGACCCAGGTCAAACGGCAGCAGCAGAGTCTTTAACATTTGGTTTCAAAGCAGACACGTTTGTATCCTAAAAGGTTGTTGGGGAGCAGAGACAGATCTGTGCATGTTTGTCTGCTCTACAAACATGTGGCATGTTACAGACAAAGCAAACACAAGGAGATGATGGACGGAGTGTTGAACATTGCAAGCACTCACCCCCAGTCAACTGATTTGCGTTCAATCCATCATCATTCTTTAGCTCACTCAACCACCCCAGTTCAGACATGGCCATATGCAAATCAGTTTGACCCTGTGCCTCATGGGAACAGTGCAGCCCGAACTTCCAAGTCATGTCTTCCCTGGACCGGAAACAAGCCTCTTGGGACCGGTTTCTGCCTAATCAGCCGTCATGAGCCAGGCTAGCTTGAATCCAGTGGCAAAGTGAGCAAGGGCCCACGTCTGGGCATACCCTGCCGACTTAGGGCGAAAAAAGGAAAAAAGCAAACACAACTCGACTTTGTAGCCCCGAGTGTGGCAAGGCGGTACGTGCAATACTAAAATCCCTTGTGCACTTACTCGAAATGGGATGCCACAGTGTAAGATTTAGTCTTGACACTAAAAGCTCGGATGTGCCTACGAAGTTTAGGCTTATGGTGAATAAGCAAGACAACAGGCTTACCTGAATGTTTTCACTTTTTCAAAGTAGGGATCCTCCACCAAAGACTTCACTCTACAAGAAGTTGGAGTCAAATGACTTCTGGCCACTACACAAGACACATTAGGAGACAAGGGGCAACCTCTATGGAGTCAATCTCGTACTCTGAGGGCATAGCACGGGTTTCTCCCTCGGGTCAATCTTTTTTGCCCACCAAGAAGGGGGTCTCAACTTCAGTATGTTTCAGTATCAACATCTTACAAGTAATGTCTATTGTTGTGTGCTGGTTGGATGGCAAACAGGAAGGTTAGCCCATGTGATTGCCAACTTTCACAAAGAGAGGGAGTAAAACTAGAAATATGTTTGTTTCATGGAAAGTGCCCAAGGGACACCACAAACTACAAGACGTAGCACAAACACACAATATGTAAAATTCAACAACATGCCAAAAGCTCCTCTGCAGTCAACCCCTTCTTCAAACATGGAATACGAGCCGACACAAAGAGCATGAAGCATAGGTTCCGGACAATGAAATCCCAGGGTGCTAAAGAAGATTATGGGGTTCTGCCAACTTCTACTGATGTATTTTGAAACTTTTCAAAGACTATTCTTTGTTCTATTGTTAGGGGGCAGGGATATGCAATTTTGGGAAAATCAGGCAAGCTCCATGCTGGAAGATGGGCAGAGCCCTATAATTGCAAGGGGCGCCACAATAGCGCCGTGAAGTATAGCCAGTTCTATCTCCATGCGCCTCGCCATAGCATGGGTGCGGATCTCCCTCTGCAGTCTGGAAGAGAAGCCTTCATTGCGTTATATCTGAGGGCAGGGACATTTGGTTTTGCATATGTACATGCCTCTAACCTCCCATGTCTCACAATAGGACCGATGCCTTCGTCTCAGCGTAACATACATGCATACATACATGTGTAGGACACACAGTTGTCGCTCAGTGTAGAGAAGCTGGTTTATATCCAGGTGTGAATCGGCCGCGCACCTCGCAGCCGGGCTCAGCCTGGGATAGATGTCTCTTTCCTTGACCAGTGCTTGGAAATTACCTTAACGGGGGAACGTGTCATCATTTCTCCGGACCCACGAGGAAAGATCCGGGCCTGTGCAATCATTTCTAAGACGCTGGTTTTTCCGGCACTCTGATCTCCTACCACAATAACCTGGGAAATAGATAAATTATAATGAAAGATTGTACGGGACATTACACCGCAGTAAACAGGGGCAGAGAGCTCTGTCACAGACCTTAGCAGAAGACACATGCATCCCAGATGCCAAACTGACAAATAATGCTCTCACTTCCACTCCCATGGACCAACCACAGATTGCAAGCCAAGCTATGTCGCTGATGTCGACCAGTAAAGCATGTCTGCGAATACATTCGTATCTACCGACACCAGCATTGTCACACCTGCATTCTAAGTCACATAACACAGCAACAAGTCCACAGCTCAATTCAGAGCCATCGATCCCAGGAGAACCCACACACACACTTCCATTTAGTGGTTAGTTTGGGGCCTGCAGCAGCCACTGCCAAAAGTACAGGCTTATAGACTGCCAAGGCTGTCTAGTCTTGATTTCGCCACGTGCCATTCTTCCACCACCCTTCACTCCCGCTCTCTCTATTTCACTCTCGCTTGTTCTTTTTCAATAGTGCTTCTCCTGGCTTTACTGCTTTCCTATTGTTCTCTTCTCTGCCTTTTCTGTCTTTCTCTCGGAGACTCAAGGTCAAAGTGACAATGATGATAAATAGGTCCCATGTCCACAAACCAGAGTTCTGATGCCCAACGCCTACAACTACTTGCTCAGAGTTCCCAGGCTCAGAAACTTGTTGATACCTGTGGCAGTCACAGCACAACCGGGTCATACTCCACACACTGGTCGGCCTGCTTTGTAGAAAGCATTAGGGTGTCAGAGTGACTGTTAATTTTATAGGAAATAGATTATGTACAGCTCAACAGAAGGAACATATAAGCACAAAGTGTCCTGCACTCACGCGGGCCGCATGTCACCTCTGTCACAGTGCTTCACTGAGGCCAATCTTGAATTCAAGATTGGTCAGCCTTTGCCTCAAGAGTGGGCGAGTTTGATTTCTATCTTGGTTGTGAGCTTCTGGTTTGATGGCTTTTCTCCCTATTCTCGTATATGTGTCCCTCCCAGGGTCAATTCGGTCTCACACTGAATGAGTCATAGCCTTCTACTGCTAACATCAGGGCACTCTCCTATTTCTACATTCAGCACACCTTCGGAGTGAATGTTTCTGTTATACCTGCTGCTCGGCCAGCACGAGTGTGCTGTGTGGAATGTTGGTGCATGAGGATGTATTGGAATATTAGGGTGTCTGCGAGAGTCAGTGGGAGTATGAGCTGAGCAGTAGGGAGGTTGCTCCTGGTGGGGCTTAACATCTATCTTGTCCTTGAAGCTTACTATTGGAACTCATTACCTGGAACTAAGACAAATAAACCATCTTATATAATCTACACCTTGGAATATGGACCTTTCATTACATTACAACATTTTGGCGACGATTTAAGGAAAGAAACCAGGGGTGGACGGATCCTGCAGTGGAAAATACAGAAGGAAAAATTCAAACTTAAGCATACTAAAAGCACAGACAGAAACAGAACGTCTTGTGCCCCACCAGTGTCCTCTTGGCCCGGACAGCCCAGGTCACTTATTTGTCACTTATGTGCATTACAGCTTTAATGTGGAGCCAGCTTTCAGAGCTCCGTGATCATGGGCTAGCTCTGTCTATGTGAGAGGAACCATCTCTATCAGTTGAGGTGGCAACACTTTCTTTCTGCAATCACAGTGTCTGTCCGCCGTTACTAACTTGCCAACCTTTTCGAATGCACATTTTTTCAACAGTGATGCATTCCTCGTCAATATTTTTATTATGTCTGGTGACCAATCCAGCACCAGACATACAATAGCGGTCCACGGTTGTGTGACCTTTCGGTTGTTTGGGAGTCCCGACACTACAAACATTGTAACGCTGTTTTGTATCTTTTCTATTTCTTGTCGTTCTAGCTTGGATTACTTTCACTAGGATCTAATGGGTGGCACAAATCTGTCTGATGAAGGCCCCAAATATATTCTTTCACTCACTTATATTCCTTTTCTGGTACTGAAGAAGCGCCACGGATCTCGGTCTGAGACCACGAGGGGCGCGAAAAATGTTGACCCAATAAACAAAAAACTACTACTACACTCATTTACACCTGGCTACCGAGGGTCATTATACCTTTCAGCAGCCCGAACCTTCCGTTTTTTTTATTCTTGACAGAGGAATCCACCTATTACATTAATTTAGCATGGATATCCTCTAGTCATTTTTATACTCATTCACTACTCCATGAGCACTACCTCACATGCATCATACGGCAAGAATTTAAAAGATCTCTGGAAAAGTGACACTCTGGAGGGACCCATAGGGCATTGCAGCGTCACCCCGACGAGGAGCAACTGTCCTATGATGAAGCATGACATCCCTTGGGATGTGTGAGGGCAACAAGTAAGAGTCCAGCTGACTCTTCCTTTCACTACCTAGACCGATTCTCTCTCTCTCCAGGAACAGTGACCCCTCATTTTGGTCTATATGGACTAGCTGTATTTATGTGAGAAGAACCATCTCTATCTAACGGTCAGCGTCGAGTGGGTGTGAACTTGGAGGAGCTGGTGAGACTGGCAGCAACGTGAACTGTCAACTCACACTTCATTGGTTTCACTGAGACCGACGAATCTTTCATATGGAGTGTGTGCCTACTGAAACTGGTATTGAGGCTGGCAATGATGACGTGAAGAGCAGTGTTCATTGGCAGTGTGTGCATTTAACTATGAGTGGACTTCAAAGAAGGAGTGTTGCACCATGCTTAATGGAGCAACGTGAAGACGTGGCAGTATCCGTAGCGCGGCAAGGAGTCACAGAGAAAGAAACTCAGGGCCTTTCCTTTGTAAAACACTACTCATGTAAGATGGTCTGTTCTTGTATTTCTCAGAACTAGGGAGCTCAAGTCTTCAAGCCCAGCTCTTTCAGCCTTGTTCTGTGTGCCGTAACCTTATAGCACAAGACATCTGTTTCCATCGTGAGAACCAAGGCCGTCGAACGGCACTGCTCCAGGAATGACTGCCATTCTCAAAGGCTCATCCTGCAACTAAACGGGACCAGGGGCTGGGTTGCAACAGAATCCAATGGAGAAGCAGGGAGGAATTCTTCCATGGGAAAGAGTGAAAAATGGGGCAAACTCTTAGCAGAGACCAAGGGGAGCTCAGGCTGCTTTGCTCATTTCATGTCAGAAGTAACAGTGGATAAGGTGAAGTTAAGCAGCAACAAAGAGAGAGCGAGCAGGTCTCTAGAAAACAAACTGTGCCAGACACACTTGCATCGTCTCTAAAAGTTAAAAGACAGCAGGTCGAGCCCGAGCTCCATTCCGGCCTCACTGGTACTAGATCAAGAATTTCCTGTCTGTTTTCAGGTAGGTTCTACGCTAGACCTGCTACCCTCAGAAGCACTCTTAGGGCCTGCCCCATGTAGCAGGAATAAGGACTTCCACTTCCTTCCATGACTCCAGATGTTTTTCATGCAGAAAGAAACCAGGCTTCAGCCCTGGCACGATGAGTCGTAGGAAAAATGGCTCCAAAAAGGAAGTCGCTCAAATGTTCAGATATTCGTATTTTATTTTTATTTATGCAAACATGGTTCCTGGTACTGGTTAAAAATTAAGGTTTAAAGAGAATTCTTGAAGTGCATGCACTGAGGTCTGGTTCAATGTGGAGAGTGGACCACAGCCTGATGGGATGAATAATTCTGTAGTCTTAACTAGGCCTGGGCAGAATTTCAATTACGCCAGAGTAATCAAACAATTTCGGTAATTCTATGTTACTCTTTTATGTGGAATTACAGAGAATAGCTTGATTACTACTGCTCGCATAATTGAGAGTAATTCTGGGAGGAAAAATTCTACCACAAGAGCACATTTAGTGAGCGCAACCGGCTGCTTGCTATTCGTTTTCTGCTGTATTTAGTATCCTCGTCTCCATTGTGGATGCAAGGGTGCATATTGTGCTGAGAAAATAGCACTAAATGCTGGTAGTACGTGGACCGAAAATCCGGCCACAAGAGCACATTTAGCGAGCTCTTCATGTTCTGTTGCATTTAGCTCTATTTCATGGCGCTGAATGCATTCTTGTGTCCATTTGGGACACAACGGAGCATTTCAGCGCAAAAAGTAGTGCTAAATGCAGAATTACTCTTCTTGCTATTCTAAGGTAATTCTGCATGATTACGCTACAGGAAAATACATGACTTACGCTCACCCATAGTTAAATCAATCAATCAGGGGAATTGTAAGTGCGCTACTCACCCGTGAGGGTCTCAAGGCGCTGGGTGAGGTGTCAGCAGTTCTGTTCAGCTGAAGAGCCAGGTCTTGAGAGCCCTCCTGAAGGTGTTCAGGGAGGGGCGCATCTAATGTCGATCAGGAGTTTGTTACAGGACTTGGCCGCGATGTATGAGAAGGCTCTTCTCCCGGTTTTGGCTCTGCGGATGCATGGGGTTTCGGAGAGGACGAGGTTGGCGGCTCAGAGGTTTCTTTTGGGTACTTGGGGTGATTCGGTCATTGAGGTATTGGGGTCCGGTGTTGTGCTGCATGGGTGAGTACCTTGAAAGAGACTTTTCTCGACGGGGAGTCAGTGGAGATTCCGTAGGTGTTGGCTGATGTGCTCGTGTCGAGGGATACCGAGGACGAGGCTGGCGGCCGTGTTCTGTATCATCAGGGGCTTGCGGAGCAGAGACTTGTTTATACCGACATAAAGGACGTTTCCGTAGTCCAGTCTGCTGGTGATGAGTGCGTGGGTGACTGTCTTCCTTGATTCGGGGTGGGGGGGGGGGGTGATCCATTTGAGAGTCTTACGGAGGATGCGGAGGGTGTTGAAGCAGCTGTAGGCGATGGAGTTGACCTGTCGGTTCATGGAGAGGGCAGAGTCAAGTACGATGCCTAGGTTTCTGGCGTGGTCAGTGGGGGTCAGGGGGCTGCCGAGACCAGTGGGCCACCAGGTGTTGTTCCATGCCGATGGGTGGAGGGGGTGGGTGGTTCCGTGAAAGAGCAATTCTGTTTTCCACGAATTGAGTTTCAGGCAGCTGTTGCTCACCCAGGTTGTGACGTCCTGCATTACTTCCTGGAAGAAGATTCTGGCGGTGGTGCGGTCCTTGGTGAGGGAGAGGATGAGCTGGGTGTCGTCGGCGTAGGATATTATGCTGAGGCCGTGCTGACGGAACGATGGCGGCGAGGGTGGGGCAATGTAGATGTTGAAGAGGGTTGGGCTGAGCGATGATCCCTGGGCCACTCAGCAGTTGATTTTCGTGGGCTCGGAGAGGAACGGTGGCAGTCTGATTCTTTGGCTTCTGCCAGTGAGGAATGATCGGATTCAGTCGAGGGTGGTTCCTTGTATGCCGGTGTCGTGTAGTCTGGCGGCGAGTGTGCGGTGGGAGACTGTGTCGAATGCTGCCGATAGGTCGAGTAGGATCAGCTGTAAACCATATCTCATTGCCAACCTTTAAACTCTTGGTGGGAACTTTGCTTTGGGATTACCATATCTCAGACCCCTTCTGGGGGCCACCGGGCAGGCGTATTGAAGTGGGCCACAACTATGGTGGTTGGGGGCCATTTGCCTGTGACGTCCATTCTACTATGGCTTTGCACTGTGCGCCAAGTAGACAATTTCCGCACTTGATTCTCCGAGTATGAGGGTACATAGTTAAAGGTTTCTTAGGAAGGTAGTGTAGTGGGCAGAAAATCAGAATTGAAACAGTCGATAACAGACACAATAAGGTATTGTCCGGCCCAATGCTTGTCTTAGTAAAACGAAAAGTACTTTTTATATCACAACAAAACAATACTATACACAGTAAAGGGGGTTCAGCTACAGGGTTCTATAAACACCTCTAGGGGGCTCTAATCATGTACAACAATTTTCAGACCATCGAAAGCAGCCTAACAATTCCTATGGTGCCTACAATATTTCACCGTCTAACAGAGATCAAAGGCCAGGGGCTGAATTAGGCATAAACTGATGCAGGTAAGAGGAGGCATAGATCCAAGCTATCAGGCTACACAAGCATTTGCCAGTTCATTGGATCTTCACCAAAGAGTTCACTTTGGCAATTGACTTTACCTAACGTGTAGGTTTATAATTTTGAGTTCATGATACAGTCTCTTACTCCGATTTAATGCCTCGTGTTACCTGCTCAGTTGACTGCGAGTAGCAGTAGGGTTCTCCACGTGATTGAGCACTAGTTCCTCCAGTGTAGCAGTGTTGTCAGGCCGGCAGTGGTACAAGTTTCTCTGGCTCACTAAATGGTACTGGATGGTACGGTGATGCCAGACAGCTGTTGATGCTTCACGTAGATCCCAACATGTACCAGGAAGCAAAGCCAGGAGACTCCTCACAGCTCAGTTTGGCGCTGGTATGCGCTCAGTAGAAGCTGGCCTGTTCTGGATGCTCCACAAGCAACATTCCAAAGAACATTCATAAACATTCCAAGAACTAACACTGGCTCACTTTTAAAGTGTCCACTCTTAAAAAAAGTTTTAAAATTACACGGGATAAGCTCGGGGAAAACGAGAGGGTTCATTTGGAAGTTTTAGGAAGAAACTGCACATAAATGGGGTCCAGATACTTAATTCCCTGAAGAAGTTTCTCCCCCTGCTGCCAAGACCAGCGAAGGAATCAGTGGCTCGGGCGTTGATTCTCTCCCGGGTGGACTATGTCAATGGGCTGTATCTGGGCCTCCCTGAATATATTTTTTTAAAATTGCAGGTAGTCCAGAATGCGGCAGCCCGATTGGTTTTGAACATCCCGGTGAGGTCAAGCATGGCCCATCATCTGCGCACGCTTCATTGGCTCCCGGTAAGGAAGCGCATGGAGTTCAAGGCTTTGGTGATAGCTCACCGCGCCTTATATGCTGGGGGCCCCCCATATCTCAGGAAACGTTTTGCTTTTCATGTGCCAACTAGGCATCTAAGATCATCTTCCCTGCTGCTTGCAAGAATTCCTGCGCCTTCAGAGAATGGGGGGCAGATCCTTCGCCGTTAAGGCAGCGATGGCCTGGAACTCACTTCCCGTCCCTCTACGGGCCATCAAAGAGATTAATCAGTTTAAAAAGCAGCTTAAAACCTTTCTATTTTAACTCTTCTCCCTTTCTGGATCCTCACAGGCTCGCGCCGGGACACTCCTAGGAGTAGCTGTGCGCGCTACAAAAACCCATTAACATAACATAACATAACAGATGGAAATTACTGGTCTCTCCCCCCCCCCACAACTCTTTATATTGGTTTTACAACATAGAAAGTGTTCACACACATCATTCTAAGCCTGTTGCTCTTGGCACAGCTGGTCTCACAGCCCCTGTTAAGCTTATGTACACAAGTGACCATCCGAAGAAAAGGCTCCATGCCCCTAAACCATGCCATGCTTCCGAGGGCAGCCTCTCGATTTATACACGTATTCTTTTGCCTTGGCACAACGGTCCATGCCATTAGTCCTGGCCCTCACAGGGGGGCACCCCCTAAGCCCTCCAATGCCGGACTATGTCTCTCTTGGCGAGTAAGACACCGGTGGCCACCAGTAGCCTAGTGCATCTTTCATGCCCCTTCAATCATCTCCAGCCGCAGCAGCATAATTTTAAGCTTTGGTTTGACCGGACGCTCCACCATCCTGGATATCATATTACATACCTTGGACCAACAGCTCTGTATCACCGGACAATCTCAGACAGAATGGAAAAAGGTCCCTAGTGACGTCCCTTACCTGATGCAATGTGCGTCGAGGCCCAGTTTCATTTTAGTAAGTCGTGATGGGCTGTAGAAAACCCGATGGAGGTACTTGTGCTGAATCAGGGACTACCTAGGCTACCTAGACTTGGGGGCTCATCCTGGCCTCCACCCAGTCTTCCTGCTCCAAAGCGCCCACATCCTCCTCCCAACGCTCCCTCAGTGCCATCATGGGGTCAGAGTGTTGTTCAAAAGAGCTTTATAGATCTTCAAGATCCCTTTCCGTCCTAAGGGGGACATTGTGACACGGACCTCTATAGGATTATAGCCTGGGACAAACTGTAGGTTGTCACAGTGTGTTGTGCTCTGTACATGAAGACGCTGGTAGCCATGTTGTAAGTTTCTAAGTCTTCTTTATTGGTTCCATTTCCAAACAATAACAGTCTTAGTTCAACCATGTACCAGCTCCTACATCTCCTACACCAACCCCACCAGGATCAGCCTGCCTAGCTGCTCAGCCCATCTCCAACTGTCAGCACTCATCCACACAGGCACCCAGGCCTTCCAAGCATCACAGGCACACCAACATTCCGTTGCCATCTCTCACACTGCCTGAGCAGCTAGGAGGACCTAGGCTGATTACAATTAAATGTAATACTCAGGATATAACACAGTGTTTTTCGAAGGGCATGTTGTACATGCAGGTAGCAATAAAATTGTGACCTATGAATCTCGTACATGTCTTTGAGGTACTAAAATGTGCCAGCCGAGTTGTTCTCCCATATATCTCCGAGTTTGAGGGTTCCTATATAATCCCTGGTCCTAAATACATCCAAGGTAGTTGTGTGTTTTAGCCATGTGCCTGACCACAGAAGTGTTTCCCCAGTCAGCACCCCATGCCACTCAATCCACCTCAGCGCCCGATGCCAGCAGGGTAAGGACGTCTATGTCGCGGGGGAAAGTCAGTGCGGTTATGTGATCCGTATAGAAGACTCAACACATTACACCTGTCAAGATGCAGGAGATCCACAGTGGCAGCTGGGTACCCATGGCCTGCAAACAGCCAGTCGCTGATCAGGAGGATCTGACTGGCCCAGTAGTTTAGACGCCAAACCCAACCCACCATCCTTGGGTCCAGGAGCGCATTTAGAGATCGAGGTCATACAGTTTATCCTGTATGTTTGTATGATTGAACAACTACTGCCTAAACCACGAATTCTTTAACCACGAAGGCTAAACAACGAGGAATGCAAAACAACTACATTGTTTACAACGAATTCCAAAACCACGAAATATATTTAAATTGCTCTTTTACCTTTTTCACCACTATGTTCTTTTTGTTCCACATATTATTAACGTTTTAAGGATAAAATCTCATTCACTGTCCCAGATAACGCCTTCATTTCCATACGCTCCATTTACTGCCTTAGTGCCCGCTTATTCACTGCCCCAAAAACGCCATCAAGAAACCCGTCTGTAACATTCCAGAGAGCCCACGTGTCCTGTCCGAAACACATAATTGTTCACTTTGTGACTCCCAGTCGCTTCAATAACCCGATACCAACTATTCACAGCCGATATCCGGTGCCCCGGTATCTGACCCCTCACCCCTCTTCATTGATGTCGTGAGCCATACATGACCTACCTGATGCATCCTTCAATGTTCGCAAAGACGCTCTGAGGAGGAGACATCTGAGGGTCTTAGGTTGTCTCTGCGTGTGTGTGGAGTTGCAGACAGACTGGGGCTGGGGTGCCGGAGCCTTGTGTGCAAACAGAGCATGCTGAGGAGGGAAGGAGCCAGGGGCAATTTTTATACACCGGTCGGGAGGGAGAGTGTCGTTGCCTTAATATTACCCCAGCCCCGCATGCTCCATTTACATAAATTGCTGGAATTGGTAACTGGCAGCAAGTAATCATAACATATTAGATGGAATATGCTACTTACCAGTATGTATCTGTTCTTGGCATGTAGAGCTGCAGAGCCACACACTAAGGATAAGATCGCCATCTGGTGTTGGGCTCGGATGATTGCAGGTTGTTGTTGTCTTCGGAAGAAGTCTTTGGTCACGAGATTGGTGACTCCTCCCCTGGACAACAGTGCGCATGAGCATCCACTCCATCCTCAGATTGTTTTTCGCCATGATGGGAAATGATGAAGTGTGTAAGAAGTAAAGAGAAAGGATGTCCATGTGTAGTGTCTAATTAAGACAATGCTGGAACAGATACAGGTCCCGGGGAGGCGGGTGGGCGTGTGTGGCTCTGCAGCTCTACATGCCAAGAACAGATGCATACTGGTAAGTAGCATATTCCGTTCGAGGCATATGAGCTGCAGATCACACACTAAGGATAGACTATATAGCAGTGTCTCCCCTAGCGGTGGTCACCTGTATCAGTTGCAGCAGTTTGGAATAGAGTTTTTAGGACAGCTTGGCCTACTGAAGCTTGTTGCTTGGATTGCACATCAACACAGTAATGCCTAGTGAAGGTGTGTGTAGTAGACCATGTGGCTGCTTTGCAAATGTCTTCTAAGGGGATGTTCCCTAAGAATGCCATAGAGGCCCCTATTTTACGCGTGGAGTGCGCCCTAGGGGGAACGGTAAGAGTACGTTTAGCTTTTTGGTAACATATTTGGATACTTTTGACTATCCATCTGGCGATACCCGATTTGGAAATGGGGTTGCCTTTGTGTGGTGGTGCGAAAGCAACAAACAGTTGCTTGGTCTTCCGAAAAGGTTTGGTTCTGTCGATGTAATAGAGCAAGGCTCTTTTAACATCTAAGGTGTGAAGTGCCCTCTCGGCTACTGAGTCTGGATTAGGGAAGAAGACTGGCAGTTCCACAGACTGGTTTAGATGGAAAGGGGAAATGACTTTAGGGAGGAATTTTGGATTCGTCTTAAGAACCACTTTGTTCCGATGTAGTTGTAGGAAGGGTTCTTCTAGAGTTAGGGCTTGTATTTCACTTACTCTTCGCAGGGATGTGATTGCGATGAGGAAAGCCACTTCCCATGTTAGGAACTGCAGTTCGCATTTGTGCATTGGTTCAAATGGTGGACCCATGAGCCTTGTTAGAACAATATTAAGGTTCCACACCGGGGAAGGCGGTAACCTTGGAGGAATGATTCTTTTAAGACCCTCCATAAATGCTTTAATAGCTGGTACCTTAAAGAGGGACAGGTGTTGTCTAGTTTGCAAATAGGCTGCCAATGCCGCTAGATGTAGACGTATAGAGGAATACGCTAAATTGCATCTTTGCAGGTGCAATAAATAGCAAATGATGTTCTGGATGGAAGCATCCAGTGGTTGTATGTCATTGTTAGCGCAGTAAATGGCAAATCGTTTCCATTTTGCAGCATAGCATGCCCTAGTAGTAGGTCTCCTGGCTTCTTTAATGATATTCATACAGTCTGGAGGAAGGTTGAGGTACCCGAACTCTAAGACTTCAGGAGCTAGATTGCCAAGTTCAGTGTTTGAGGATCTGGGCGTCTGATTTCTCCATGGTTCTGGGTTAAGAGATCCGGGGAGAGATGCAGTTTTTGATGTGGAACTAGCGATAGTTCCAAATGTGTGGTGAACCAGGGTTGGCGTGCCCAAGTGGGAGCCACTAGGATGAGTCTCAGCGACTGTTGTTTCAGTTTGCGTACCACAAATGGAATGAGAGGGAGAGGCGGAAAAGCGTACGCAAATCTGCCTGACCAGTTCATCCATATTGCACTGCCCTTTGATCGCAGGTGTGGGTACCTGGCGGCGAAGGTTGGGCATTTTGCGTTTTCTGGTGTGGCGAACAGGTCTATGTCTGGTTGTCCCCACTTTTTGAAGAATGGGAGTAAGACTTTGGGGTGTAGTTCCCATTCGTGTATCTGCTGTGTGTGGCGACTTAAGAGGTCTGCCACCTGGTTCTGAACCCCTGGGAGGTGTTCTGCTAGCAGGTAGATGTTCCGGGGAATTGCCCATCTCCAAAT
The DNA here is from genome assembly GCF_964204655.1 of Triturus cristatus. Classification (NCBI taxonomy): domain Eukaryota; kingdom Metazoa; phylum Chordata; class Amphibia; order Caudata; family Salamandridae; genus Triturus; species Triturus cristatus. The sequence continues at coordinate 1,156,027,644 of NC_140594.1, forward strand.
TTGTTGCGCCAGTTGGGACAGTTGTAGAGAATGTGTCCCTCCTTGTTTCTGTATGTAATACATTGTGGTCATGTTGTCCGTGCGGATGAGGACAGTTTGTTCTGGAGATGCACTTGGAAGGATTTCAGTACTAGGAACACTGCTAGAAGTTCTAGGTGATTGATGTGGAACTGTTTTTGTTGAGTGGTTCACCGTCCCCGAGTGGTGTGTTGAAGGAGGTGGGCTCCCCACCTTGTGAGGGATGCGTCGGTGGTCAGCACAACTTGTGGAAGGGGCTCCAAGAACGGCCACCCTTTGGACAGGTTGATGGTGTTCCACCACTTCAGTGAGCGGCTGTCCACCAACACCATCCGAACCCAATGGCGGAAAAAAACAATCTGAGGATGGAGTGGATGCCCATGTGCACTGTTGTCCAGGGGAGGAGTCACCAATCTCGTGACCAAAGACTTCTTCCGAAGACAACAACAACCTGCAATCATCCGAGCCCAACACCAGATGGCGATCTTATCCTTAGTGTGTGATCTGCAGCTCATATGCCTCGAACATATATATTTTCGAATCTGTGGTACCCACCGAGTACGAAGGGCTGAGAGGAGACGTGAGCATGGTGATTGGCCAATAGATGGCGTAGTAGCTAAATAAAACATCTGTGGAAATAGAGTTGTTTGTGGATTGCAATGACGAATGTAGACTGGTGGATGTAGACGCATGCCTATTGCTGAATGACTCATGTCAGACGGGCTGCAGACTTGGTTTCGTGGTTTATGTAAGTTGTTGTAAACAAAGTCGTGGTTAAGTTATTGGTCGTTGTTCAGGATTCGTTGTTCAGGCAATTCGTTATTCAAACTTCGTTGTTTAGGATGTTTCCCCTCCTGTATACATGGGACTTGTTCCTGGGTAGACTTTTTTAAAGTCTCATGCCTCATTAGCCTTCCTGAGTGTTTGTTGAATTGTCCCTGTGGGAATTTCTGATTATGACCTAACAGTTTTGGAAATTGATTAAGGACACGTGACCCCTGTACGAAAGCGTTAGAGACTGAATATCTCACATTATCGTCCCTCGGGGAGAGAAAAAAAAAATAAATAAATACATACTAGCGATTGTCAATTCCCATTAGATAATAAACCCTCAAAAAACATCAGCGCAGATGTTATGGGCAGCACGGAAAGCCCCTTGAGAGGTATGCATATGCATGATTCCGCAATCCGCAAGTGGGAAATTAGTGATACACAATCTTGATTTGAGAGGTAGGTCCATGATCTCACTGAAACATATGTGCAACATTCCACAACGACTTCCCTGCGTCAGTTAGAGCAGAATATGTGCTTACCAAGCATTTCATCACGCAAGCAGAATATGTCCTCCTTCGTCTGAAGTAGCGTCATTATGAGCAAGGTGAAAAGGCAGGTAGGCTTCCTGCAGCTCAATTAAGCCAGCGAGAGTGAATTCTGCTATTACAGCGAGTCACAGAAAAAAAGTTTACTCACACACCCACTGGAGATCACAGAAACTTTTGCACGCTTCTTCTCACCACTTTATAGCTCAGAGGGTCCGCTTGATACCGCTTCAGAAAAAGCTTTAAGTGATCTTCATCTGCCTTACTTGTCTGCAGAGGGTAGGCAGCTCCTTGAGGGGGGACATCACGAAGGAGGAGATCTCGGAAGCTATCAGGAGTATGCCCAATAATAGGGCTCCCAGAGTTTCCCGATCAATTTTTATAAGATAAAAAGAATTGATGGTTCCACTTCTTTTTAGGCTTTTTAAGGATCTAGAGAGCAATGCTGTCATTCGCCCAAAGTTTAATAGAATGATTAGTCTTATCTTGAAGTCCGAAAAGGATCCTATTAACTATGCAAGTTACCGTTCTATTTCGATAATCAATGCAGACATGAAGATTCTCGCAAAGGTCCTTGCAACTCAGCTCATGAAAGTTCTGCCGATCTTGATATATAGCTCTCAAGCTGGTTTTGTACCAAGACATTCTTCTAGTAACCACATTCGTCTCTTGTCCAATCTAATATGGGCAAGTTCGAAATGATTCAGATGATAAGCTTCTGCTCGCTTTGGATGCCGAAAAGGCTTTTGTCCGGGTTGAGTGGGGGTACCTTTATCAAACCTTAAGCAGGGCAGGGATAGGTCTACTTTTTCGTCCAAACTTCAGTGGTTATATACAGCCCCTTCGACACAGATGGACTATGGGGGTCATTTATCGAAGCCCTTTCACATCTCGCGAGGCACGCATCAGGCCTGCCTGGTGTCGCGTTGTTCCTTCTAGCACTTGAGCCACTGCGGTGGCAATTCATCATTCTTCCTTAGTTCAGGGTGTGGGCGCCTGTTGGTGCTTGCAAGATCTTATTATTCGCAGATGATATCCTAATGATTCTAAGTGAGGCAGTGTAGGAACTGGGGTCACCAGTCCCCCTGGGGGTAGCTTGGCGCGAGCAGGTAGGCACCCAAAGGCTTACGTGTAAAGTGACCATACAGCACACACATCCACTGAGACAGGAAACACACGCAATGACTGACACCACACCAGTGAGGTTGAGTAAAAATCAAACTGCTTTATCGAGATCCAAGTCAGGTTCTCATCAAAACATTTCATTAGAGGACTAAATACGGCATGAGCATTAGGGCTAAACATAGCAGTCAATCAGAGCGCGAACCATGGCATTGACATTGGAGCGCTACACATAGCAACTAATCAAAGCGCTAGACATGGCAATTAATCAAAGCGCTGGACATGGCAATTAATCAAAGCGCTAGACATGGCAATTAATCAAAGCGCTAGACATGGCAATTAATCAAAGCGCTAGACATGGCAATTAATCAAAGCGCTAGACATGGCAATTGATCAAAGCGCTAGACATGGCAAGTAATCGAAGCGCTAACCATGGCATGTAATCAAAGCGCTAGACAGGGCATGTAATCAAAGCGCTAAACATAGCAAGCAGTCAAATTCCTATGTCTTTAAGGAAGTTGGTTGTAACGGCACTGATCCGGTCAAAAATTGACTACTGCAACTCACTCTATATTGGATAAAAAAAAAGTGTCATCCAAAAACTTCAGATCCTGCAGAACGCGGCAGCTCGGCTGTTGCTGGATCTACCTAAATTTAGCTCAATTAGCCAAATTACTCGCGAAAAATTACATTGGTTACCCATATCCGCGAGGATTCAATTTAAATCATTGTGTATATTACATAAGAGCTTGCACAGGCTAGGACCATCGTAGATAGGTCAATACTGCAAACAGTATACCCCACTGAGAAGTCTACGTTCTGCGTCAGCCCACCTGCTTGTGGTGCCCAAAGTAAGGACTTTGAAGTGGGGTGGTAGAAGTTTTCGGCACTTGGCTCCTAAATTTTGGAACACTATGCCGTTGCATCTTAGAATGCAAAGAGATCTACTACAGTTTAGAAAGGGTTTAAAAACGTGGCTATTTACATGTATCCCCACAAGGCCATAAGTTTTCTTTATCTGGATGTATGGCAGTAAGCGCTAAGACGCCAAGGCAAACATGCGCTTTACAAAAAACAATTTTCATTTCATTTGCATGGTTCGCGCTCTGATTGACTGCTATGTTTAGCCCCAATGCTCATGCCGTATTTAGTCCTCTAATGAAATGTTTTGATGGGAACCTGACTTTGATCTCGATAAAGCAGTTTTATTTTTACTCATCCTCACTGGTGTGGTGTCAATCATTGCGTGCGTTTCCTGTCTCAGTGGATGTGTGTGCTGTATGGTCACTTTACACGTAAGCCTTTGGGTGCCTACCTGCTCGTGCCAAGCTACCCCCAGGGGGACTGGTGACCCCAGTTCCTACAGGCAGACTCATCTGTTCACCAACTCATGGCAAATGGAGGCTTTTTCTGGCATCATTTAGGGGTAACTCCAAGTTCAACTAGTTTTATCCCTTGAGGAGTCAGACAAAATGGCTCTATTACATGACTTTGTAGATTTGGATAAGAAGACTGCACATTGGCGTAGATGGATGTGTACCACCCTTATGGTGGCTAAGATCTGCATTTTTAGATAGTGGCGTGCAGCACAGCTGCCCTTGCATCAAGAATGGATAGCTGAGCTTTATAGGCTGGCTACATATAAAGTCTGAATTTACAAGGTTCAAGAGCAAATCCATGTTTTTGATGGGGTTAGGGGTCCTTTTGAGACATTTGTTTTTCTTTGGCATGGGACTACTTGTATCCATTCAATTGAGATAAAGTTTGGTGTGCTTGAATTTTAGGATTAGCGTCTGGAATGATTTGTTGAGGCTTGTGATGTTATGTGTTTGTTTGGTGGGAGTATGCTTTATGTGGGGGAGGGTTACCTTAGGTATTGCTTAAACTGTGCTGGTTAAGCGGGATGGCTCATCTGTTTCTTAGAGCAGTTTATTTTTCTTCTCTATTTCTCTCTCTTCTTCCTTGATTATGATCTTATTAATACTTATTGGGATCATATTTAGTCTAGTTCTTTTGTTGAAGTGGGACACTTTGTACTTTATTTTAGTGGTTTTTATTTTTGTGTATTATGAAAAATCACAACAAATAAAAAAAAAAGAATGCAATTCCCAGCTCGGTCATCTCCACAGAATTTCACAATCGCTGCTTGTAGGTTTGGAAAAAAAGCAGAGGGTAGGGCATATGGATAATTTTGTGAAGAGTAGAGCATTCGTGGAAGGAAATCATCTTGAATAGGGCACCCCATTCAGCATCGTTCAAGGGCAGGCACTCCAACATATCCATATCCCGCTTCACAAGGGCGACCAGGGCTGCAACATTCAATTCCTATGCTGTCTGGCTGATGAGAGGTATATGCATACCTAGGTGTCTGAAATGCTGGTCCACCCACTGAAGAGTGGTAGCTTGGCATATTTCATCTTGCGGCCCGTTTAAAGGTGTGCAGGAGGATATGGAATTATTAACCGCAAGCCCTGTCGCATACGCGTACATCTGGGGCATATGCATCAGGTGGGGTAGGAAGGTTTCAGGAGCCCTCATATATATTAGAGCGCCATCAGCATAGAGTGAGATTTCATCCTCTAGCCCCGTCCTACCAGCAGAAGCGGAGTAGCTGAGCAATGCATCTGCTGATCGAGTCAGCTTCTGGCTCCATGGCCAGGCAAACAAGAGGGGGGAGAGGGGAATCCTGTAGCCTATTTGCCAATATTTTTGCCAGTATTTTCTACTCTATGTTGATTATGGAAATGGGACGTGCAGTGGTCGGGGGGTTTCTCCGATTGAGGATCGCAAATATACTGGCTCCCTTAAGGCTGTGTGGTAGTTTGCCTAGGGCAAGGTCCTCGGTATACATGCCCTGAAGCAACAACATCAAATGTGCCAAGTATTTCTTAAAGAATTCGAGCAGTAATCTATTAGGGCCTTGAGTTTACCCATCCAGGAGCGATTGGATGGCAGTTCTGACCTCGTCCTCTGTCATTGGCTCCTCCAGTGCCAGACTGTCTGTGCTAGAGAGAGTAGAAATCATGAGATCAATGATAGGGTGATCACACTCTGCTGGAGACTGTCGCTGCTCCGCATACAGGCGAGTGTAAAACGATACAAATTCATTGGCAATCTAGTCAGAGTTGGTTAGCGAGACACCTTTCGATGAGGCGATGCGAGGGACTATATGGCGTTCCCGCTCTCGGTTTTCCAACCAGTACAGTAGCTTTCCTACCTGGTCTCCCATCGCGTAAATCCTATATTGTTCTGCTAGATGGGCAAGGGCTGCTATGTAAAGTAGTTTTGCCTGAGCGATAGCCTCAGCTCTTCTAAGTTATGCTGCGCCTGATTGTCTCCGGACTCGACTTCCTCCGTCTCAGCTCGGTGTATCGCTCTCTCAAGCTCAGCAATGTCCTGGAATTTTCTCTGTTTGGCCGCCATTTGATATGATATCGACGGCCTTCTCAGGACAGTCTTCGGTGCCTCCCAGAGCACGGTCTGGGTTCTCACTGAGCTCTCGTTCAGCTCCATATAGTCAATAATCTGCTGCCTAAGGAAGACAGCAAAAGAAGCGTCTCGCAGCCACCAGGTGTTTAGGCTCCACTTCCCTAGCACCCAAGATGTGGATAACTTTACAGCCAGCAGCAGGGGTCCATGGTATGTCACAGCGCGTGGCAGAATCTGCACTTGAGCCACCACGGGGGCATCCGTTGAAGCATGAAGTGATCTCTTGTTTGAGACAAAAGTCTGTTACGGATGCTGACAATGGCTGCCCACTGGAGCTTGGACTTGCTCATCACATGGTACGCTGGACTCAGCCATCTGAATGATAAAATGCATTGAAAGAGTCATTATGAGGAAACTCAGGAACCAGTAATGTGGCTCCAACACAATGGAATGTCCATTAAAACACTGACGCCAGAGAGACAAAACTTCCACTGTAACTTTAACAAGTGGAGGAATGTGGGGAGGAGAAGCAAAAGAGGCAGACCAGAAATAAGGGCATTTTGTAGGGAGGTTTCCTCAACTCCATCTTATAGCTGCCCATCATCATCGATCTCACAGTTCTGAAGAGATTCCATTTGAGAAACACCTGGTAAACCAGTCAAGATCTTTACAGCAACTTCCATCTTGTTGAGGCACAGCACGTTTTCAGACAAGGCTATCCTTCACTGGAACATTGGTGGGGGTGTACCTTGACGCTGGCCACTCGATATCTGGAAACACCACCTTGGAAGTGGCGTTTCAAGAATGGGAACAGCCCAAGGGCACTCCACAAAATGCGTTGTAACCATCTTCACTTACCAAAGCATCATTTGAAATACTTTTTAAATACAGCATAAGGTGAAAATATGATTGCATAGGAATATCGTACTGTAGAAGGATCTCACTTCTTTGATGTCATTTTGATGATCTAAGTGAAATGTAACGTACTGTAGACTTGACAACTTGGTTTACACTTATAGTGACACTACCAATGTGGACTGAATAAATCACTAATGAAACACAAAACAGATACAATTCAAACAGATATTTCCACTAAAAGAGACATTATCAGTAAAACCCTGCAGCTCGTGAGATACAATTCACTTTTAGACACATTAACCAATCTTTATTCAAAATGTATTAAACTTTAAAAGTAAAATACTCAAAGAGCAGTTTTGTACCTACCACGTGCTCCCAAACAATGTTTTATATGTTTTTTTAGTGACCATTTAAGATCTTTTTGCCCATTAAGTCTTCTTATGGATATGTGAGGAAAGGGGAGAGACGTGGCCAGTCTTAGAATCTCATTCCTTCCTTCACATGCCTACAGACATGACTGAACCATGGGGAACTGGAGCAAAGGTGCAGTTTGTAGACGGAGCTTGCCACCAACATCACCGGCCAGGTCCACAAAGGGGCCTGCTGCACAGGAACCGCACTGCATTGAGCTCAGTGCCGCAGTCACCGTTCAGGTCTGGAGAGGCCTCTGCTGCACAGAGTATGTATAGTACACAGCACTAAGCTCACCACCCGTGTCACCGGTCAGGTCCACAAAGGCCTCCCCTGAAGGGAATGTGTACAGCGCACTGCACTGTACTCCATGCCACAGTCCTTTATCAGGTCCACAAAGGCCTCCCCTGAAGGGAATGTATACAGCGCACTGCACTGTACTCCATGCCACAGTCCTTTATCAGGTCCACAAAGGCCTCCCCTGAAGGGAATGTATACAGCGCACTGCACTGTACTCCATGCCACAGTCCCTGATCAGGTCTTCACAGGCCTCAGCTGGTCAGAATGCATACCAGACACAGCACTGAGCTCCCCACCTCAGTTACATCCGCTCTAAAAGGAGTTTACTGAACAGAGTACATGCATAACTTCATGCTCAGTCCATACATACCCTGGGCAGGTGGTCCTGGGTGTTGTAGTTGGCATCATAGTCAGACAGAATATCCAGAACTTCAGAGTACATGTCAATCAGAGACTTCTAAAGCAAGAAAGAAGAAGCAAGGTTAGTAGACAACCACAGGTAGCGGACTGCAGCACCTGATCTTTCTGCAGTGTGAATAATGCATCATTTAGTATCTCATGCACACCGTCATGCACAGAATGGTTCTGGTCATGAAACCAAGTCGAACAATGAACACAGTTATGAGCCCCTTTTCTACTGCTGATCACAGTGGTTCTGCAGGTCTCTGCTAGTTTTCCCAACAACATATTTTGATATATCTGATGTTATTAAATAAATCTGAAGACCAGGCCTGGGCTAAGAATCAACATAACAGTGGGGTCTGCTTCAGAGTCGCCCAAAGTGGAGAACCTTAGTTTTCAATTCTGGGTCTAATCATTGGTCGGCAGGATGAGCCGCACCATGTGAATTTAGAAAATGCTCGAAACATAATTCTGCAAAATGCATGTGACGGCCGTCATTCACCCTCTTGATATTTCACCTCTCACTTTTCATTTCGACTTCATACACATAGGTCATATTACATACAACCCAATCAGGATTCTCTTTAATTAGTTCAAACAATCACATAATTATACAAATATGCTATTCTTTCCTCTACAGTTTGTCCTCCGCCTCTCAGTAGCACGTTTCGCCACCTGATCTATCATTGCCCACTAATGATGAACCCGATTTTTCGTCTTCAATTTGTGACACATGATCCTGGGGTTTTGAATCGGATAGACCGGTCCGAAGATGGAGAACAAACTGGCCTCTCTATCCCGGAATATTAGTGAACTCACTGTTAGTAGTCATGGGCTAGGTAAAAAATGCTTGGATTTACGTTAACATGTGTTCATGTGACTCCTTCAGTGAGTCGTGAGGTCATTTCATGGAAATTTAGTTGTGCAAAATTACACCAACTACTCCAGAGTAAATAACATTTTGCCCAGGCCTAGCGATCTCCCAAATATTTCTGAGCATAGGATATTGTGGCTAACAGGTCACTTAAAGTAGTTAGAAGCATGCAAGGGAAACCCTAGAGTCACTAGGGCGCTGGGGTATATTACGTTAGTGCATTAACAATGGTCCCTAATGGAGTGAGTAAGGCAAAAGGTAATTTAGTGTACACATAAAATGCAAATAAGCACAAATGAAATAAACGACAGAGTGGGTGCTAGTGACAAACGTGCCCTGAAGTGTGATACACGTGCGATAAAGATGCTCAAAGGGAGTATCAAAGCACTGAAGAATAGCACGGCTGGTGAATTATAATATACAATGGAATGCGGCTGAGTGCAAGTCGAAAGCATTACAATCCGATGGTAAATATGGGGAAATCATCAGGAGCGTCAAATAAGGAGCCCAAGGGAACGCTGTAAAAGAACAGAGAAAGGAACTATAATGGTCCTATCGTATCGTCCCACCCTTTCTTCCAGGCTGGTTCAGGACTCCCAGTGCATCACACACACTATTCTTCATGAACCAGGTTTTCCTGTTGGTCATGTGTGTGTTTTTTACTGTTTCGGTGACGCTTTCAGCCTTCTTTTCTTCTCCCCTTCCCACTTTTGTGACCGGCACCATACACAATTCCTTTTGTTTTACACTGCACATTGTGACTTAAGGAAGTGAGTAGCACACACTCCTTTCTTCCTTCAAATGTGCACGTTGCTCTTTACTTCTATCTCACATTACAATTCCTTTCTCATTTAATATGCACATTAAATTACCATTTGGCTTTGAGGATAGCTTGCTTGAATGACTAACTTAGGGACCTTTGTTCATGAACTAACAAGTCATTCGAAGGCATTGATTGAGACGCATCCATCATGTCTAATATTAACAATCACTTATCGACGAGAAGCACAAACACAAAAATCTAAATCCTTTCCATTCTCAAAAGGCTGTAACACAGAAAGCTTTATATCCGGGTGCCAACCATCACCTCCTTCCACACTTAAATCCCTTGACTTGACCTGCAAGAAACATTCCACGTTGCCGTTTTCAACTGCATCCAACATACAGAAATTCCTGAAAAGACTCCATCATCTTCTGTCCAGGGCGCTCCGGCGAAACCCATGGTAGTAAGACAAAATGCTGAGGTCCGGAATATCCCCCTGCACTTATACGCACCTATGTACTGTCAAGGGAAGTGTACACCGGGGACTGCAGATGCGCTATTTTTAACTCCCTTCAAACATGTGGGGGTGGATATTGTGGCGTAGATGTTGGTGCTGATCAAGATAAAAGTTATCGCACTATGGTAGAACACGACTCTGGATCACTGGGACCGGGGCCCACTGGCGTTTGTGAAATGTGTCTTTCACTCTAATAGAAGCTGCTGTGGTCCTGGATGCAGCTCTAGAAAATGGGAACGGTGCTGGCAAATATCCTTGTTCTAGACATACAAAAACATGTGGAAACACACAGAAGTTTTTGTAATGAAATCAAAAGAGCAAAAAGGATCACAAAATGCAATGGCGAGCTCCAATATCTCCAAGGAAAAGGCTGACCCAGAAATGCTGCAGGGCCTCCCTGTTGCCGACCAACAGCACTCTGAAGACGTGTTCTTCAAGTCATCCACCTAATACCGGTCTGCCCATTCCGTTTTTATTTTCAGTAGAGTTTGTAGAAACCAGACAGCAGTTAAAAATGAAGGCTGTTGCGGATAAAACAGGTAATAGACAGTAAAAAATAAATACTCAAAAAAAAAAATGTTTTATTCACTGTGTGAGGAATCTTCGATGAGAAGCATCGTCCAGAAAGATAATATAAGGCAAAAATCACACAAAGAGAATATTTTCTCATGTAAAAAGTCTTTAGGCATTGAGTGGTCAAGGAGATCAGTAAAGACCTAATGAGTTAGTGTACCCTGATGCTTCTAAGACACCTTTGCATTCCTACAATATCAAACCTTCAATGTTCCTATAGGGTTGGTAGGGAACCACGTACCTGCATGTCCCGATCATGGATAATGTACTGTCACAATCTTAGTGAATAATGTACTCTTAAGACTCTGAGGAGAATACGGTACAATCACCCTCCTGTGGTAAATAACGAACCTTCCATACCCTATGACACAGAACCCTCCTTCATGCTCCTATGTACACTGGCAGCATTGTTTGTAGTATGTAGGGCTGTAGATTCACATGCTTTAGATACTCCTGCCATCTGCCATTGGGCTCCTACATTACAACTTGTTTTTCATAGAAGAAGCTTCGATTCACGGAAAGTGATGCGACTCCTCCCTTAGTCCACAATGTGCATGGGCACCGACTGCACCTTAGATTGATTGTCGCTCAGTGGGTGAAAGGTGAAATTAGGGAAGAGTTAACGACTACTATGATGTGCATTATACGTTTCAAAAATTGTGAAGGTGACAAACGGGCCATCAATGCCGGTTCTGCGAGAGGAGAGAGGGGTTTATGTGAATGTACAGCCCTACTCACTGCAGACAGATGCTTACACAGTAACATTTTTGTTTGCAGCATGTGTGTCTGTAATTACACATGCTCTACATTGGCTGTAAAAGTGTTTCCTTCTAAGCAGTGGCTAGTGGACAGATTATGTAGATGTTTGGAGTGATGCTCTTAACAGTGGCCACCCACACACTGTTGTAGGGCAAGTATATACACTAAGTAGTGCTTAGGAAAGGTGTGTGGTGTTGACCAGGTAGCTGCCTTGAAAATGTCTCAATGATGGGATGTTACCCCAAGAAAGCCTTGGTGCCTGTCTTCTAAAGCGTAGAGTGCGCCCTGGTGGTGCAGCGAGTACATGATTAGCTTTGGCACAGCAAGTTTGGATGCATTTGGCACCCACCTTGGAAACGGTGTAACCTTCGAAAGTTTCGCAAAAGTTGCAAAGAGCTGGTTGGATTTGCGGAAGGTCTAAGGCCTGCCAATATAATACTTGAGTGCCCTCTTGACATCTAAGGTGTTCAACATCCTTTACGCTATGGAATCACGGGCAGGATCTTTGGGTTGGTTCGAATGACTACCCCAGTCTTTGTGCACCTGAATGCATGGTTCCCGAACAGTTAGTGCTTGTAACTCCCCGATGCGCCTGAGCAAAGTTGTTGCTATTAGAAAGAAAACCTTTCAGGAAAAAACTGCAAGGTGCAAGAGTGGAAAGGTTCAAACGGTGGCCCTATAAGCCTTGTGAGAACTATATTAAGGTTTGGGGGTGTCACCCATTTCATAAATGCATTAACCACAAGAACCCTGAAAATGGACTAGTGTTCCTTTTTCAGCACGTATGCTGACACAGAGGCTAAGTGAAGGAGTACAGAGGTGTATGCAAGACCTGCCCTCTGAAGGTGCACCAGGTCACAGGTGACTTTCTTAATCTGGACACTGAATGGGTTTAGATGCGTGGTGATGCTTCCAGTTCTCTATTTAACATGCGCGAGTAGTGGACCTAGGTGCCTTACGCAACATCACTCCTCAGGGAGGTTTATGTATCCGAACACTAAGGACTCTGGACTAGGTTAAGCTGCTTGGAATCTGGATGCCTGATTTGGCTGAGTCACTAAGGACTCTGGACTGAGATCGCTAAGTTGAGCTGCTTGGAATCTGGATGCCTGATTTGGCGGAGTTATTGTCAGAAGGTCTAGCCGCATTGGGGACTGATAGACGTCTGCAGGAGCACTGAGTGCCAGGGCTGCCTGGCCCAAGTTGGCGTCCCCAGGATATGGGTCAAGGACTCTTGGCTCATTTTCCTCCCCACACATGGGACAAATTTGAGGAGGAGGAAAAGCGTAAGCAACTATACCTGACCAGTTCATCCATAATGCATTGAACATGGACTGAGGTACGAGAACCTGGGGGTGAAGTTGGGGCATTTTGCTTCTTCTGGAGTGGCAAAAAGATCGGTGGCTGGGGTTCCCCACCGCTGGAGGAACCCATGCAGGACTGGGACTTGCAGGTGGAGTTTCTATTGGTGGGCTTGTCAATGCGTCCTGCTTAGCAGGTCTGCGCAGTTTTTCTCCATCCTCGGTCAGTGTTACGCCAAGATGGATCTTGTTGCAGACTGCCCAGTGCCGCATCGGCTGTGCTGGCGCACAGAGCTGGTGGGAGTAGGTCACACATGGCGGTCATGTTGTCCATCTTTATGAGGACCATTGTGCTGTGAACAAGCTTGCAAAAGGTTTTGAGGGCCAGAAGACCGGCCAGCTGCTCTAGGGAGTGATGCATCATTCCTGGTGGTAAGAGGTCCAAGTATCTTGAAGGGTCATTTTGCCAAGATGGGCACCCCACCCAGTGAGAAACCTGTCCGTGATAATGGTCACCTGCTTGAAAGAGTCCAAGAAAGGCCTTCTGAGCAATAGGGTTTTGATTTTCCACCATTGCAGAGAGCACGGAGTTGTTACCTTTATCAACATTCAATCTTCCCACTGGCGCTCCAATGCCTACCAATGCCTTGCGAGACACTGTTGAATGAGCGCATGTTTAACCTGGCGTGCAGCTCAAGTGTTATGCAGGATGCCACTGTACCCATGAGCTTCATTACAGATCTTAAAGTTCAGAAAAAAGAGAGGCAGCAGACGTTGGCATGCCATCACCCTGTGCTGGTTGCGATAGGCTTTCCCTGTAACAGAACTCGATATCGAACCCAGAAAGGGCATAATTGTGACCAAGAACTAACATGCTCCTGTGATGAACAACACGCCTTCAAGCCCAGCTTTTGAATAATGTTACGCTCCTACGATGCGTAACATACCTTTACCCTCCTACGAGGCGTAACTTACCTTTGCCCTCCTACGATGCGTAACATACCTTTGCCCTCCTATGAGGTGTAACATACCTTTACGCTCCTATGATGCGTAACATACCTTTGCCCTCCTATGAGGTGTAACATACCTTTACGCTCCTATGATGCGTAACATACCTTTACCCTCCTACGAGGTGTAACTTACCTTTACCCTCGTATGATGCCTTTACACTCTATGATGCATAACAAACCTTTGCCCTCCTACGAGGCGTAACTCACCTTTACGCTCCTGTGGTGGATCCCTTTGTCGTCCTTTTGCAGCACCAGTTTCCGCAGTTCTTTGTTCTCTTTCTCCAAACGCTCCAGGATTCGCTGGTACTTCAGCTTCAAACAAGAAGAAGCATTTGAACTTTTATACAGAATGAATACAAATAACCTTTAGGGTGTTTAAGGTACAATATTAACCCTTTCAATCATTTTTTAACGCAGCTGCTAGAACGGGGTGGCGCTGATGCTGGTCTACCAGAGTCCAGTTCACACTCGGTATTCCAAATACATTTTTGATGTTATACTTTGTGATTCGTTGTTGTTATTTCTCTCTTTATATTCAATAAACTCATCTTTTGAAAGTTAAAAATAGGTGGATTGAATCTCCATATAGTGAAAACTTTAAAGGCTCCATGATTATCATGAACGTTTATCCTAAATCCAACCCTCTCGAACCAAAGTTTAAACCCCTGAACACTGATCATGTTGCCCGAGCCCAGCTTCAGTGCATCACTAGCTTTCTTTTGTGCCAGGGAATTTGATTCAAGCTTGACAACAGAACACCAAACACTGTCATCCTGGGGAGGCTGTCCCACTTCACCTTGTAAGCTTATTCTTTCTGGGAGTCTCTGCGCCGTCCAAATAAAATCAGCTCAATGTTTAGAGATCCAGAGAGAACACAGGCCCTTTCTAGCGCGACTCCAAGATTATAGGAGATCATCTCTTATTGGCCCCTCTTTGTATTATCCCCATCTCTGGGCCTTTTTGTTTAAACACAATTTAGGTGAAAGCAAAGAGGAATGAGTTTGCTTCCCGTTTCCTCTAATGTAGGTATTTAAAGACAAGTCTGATTAATTACAAGTTCTAATAATGTACTGTTATTTACTGTCTCGTGTTTTATTGCTTTTCAGTAGCACTTTCTTTCTGCCCACTCAGGCAAGAGCTAGGATGTATGAATATTTTCAATAGATGCCTAGGTGTTTATGTCAGGTTGTCATTATTTTGCATATTTAATAGAGGGTTCTAGACTTAAAGGATAACACATTTCAGAAAGCAACTGAATAACCGAACAAAGCAGCAGACGTTCAGACACAAACATGGCATGTGATAGCATGCAGAACAGTGCACACCGAGTGCAGAAGAGTAGCAGACACATTTAGAAGGGTGCGATCCTCACCTCAGTGCCTGATCCCCAATGCCACAGGAATGCAAGCAGTGCACGTCCACTGTCTGGGGAAGCTGCCTTCCCCTCTCTCTTGGACAGTGGACGTGCAGACAAATCCATAATGGATCTCAATTTGCTTTGCAATTAATACTGAGAGCCAAACCCGAGGATGAACATGAGAAGACATCTGTTCCAGGACTGACAGACTCCTTTCCAATGTTTGCGTCACCAACCCACATATTTTCCCACATTGCTATGATTTTGAGTTTACTGCTTCCTTTGAGTGCAGTCTAAAGCTCTTCATTTGTCCCCACGTGCATCAAGCCATTACTATTCGCTTCGAATTCCAGAGCTGAACAGCTGACCCTCATGGAAGGGGTGACCTTGTGGTAGCCTAGAAATGGACCAACTGTTTCCGTGATTCTAGTGATACCAAAAATCCCTAATATAGCACTATCTTCACACTCACATAATGATGTTTCTTTTTGTCGTTTTGCATCTTGAAAATGCACTCCAAAAATATCTTTAATAGTCCTAAAGTCGTTCATAAAACCTGTCCTTTACCAAAGGAACTGACTGTTGCCTCTTTTTTCTTTCAAATAGTCATCTCGTTCCCGTCCATCTTCAGCTCCTGTTTCTGAGCTCAAACTACTCTAAGCCATGTGAATATTTCCCTTAATCTCTATTATTGTACTGCTGCAAACTGCCCACAGCTGTTTTACAAGATCACAATCTCTCCTTCCCTTGAAAGTCATATGCCTGCAACCGAACAAGACCTAATGTCTTCTCTTCATCCCACCGACCATCTGCATGAGCTCACGTATCCCTCCCCAACAAATATTGAGCCTATCTAACTCAATCCCACCAACCGTCTGCATGAGCTCACGTATCCCTCCCCAACAAATAATGAGCCTATCTAACTCAATCCCACCGACCGTCTGCATGAGCTCACGTATCCCTCCCCAACAAATAATGAGCCTATCTAACTCAATCCCACCAACCGTCTGCATGAGCTCACGTATCCCTCCCCAACAAATAATGAGCCTATCTAACTCAATCCCACCGACCGTCTGCATGAGCTCACGTATCCCTCCCCAACAAACAATGAGCCTAACTCAATCCCACCGACCGTCTGCATGAGCTCACATATCCCTCCCCAACAAATAATGAGCCTATCTAACTCAATCCCACCGACCATCTGCATGAGCTCACGTATCCCTCCCCAACAAATAATGAGCCTATCTAACTCAATCCCACCGACCATCTGCATGAGCTCACGTATCCCTCCCCAACAAATAATGAGCCTATCTAACTCAATCCCACCGACCGTCTGCATGAGCTCACGTATCCCTCCCCAACAAATAATGAGCCTATCTAACTCTTATTCATTTAATATACGATGAAGAAACTGGCGAGAACGCATGGAAAGGTTTGCTTGAGCACCAATGATTACCAATAATAACAAATAACACTGAACGAACTGCTAACCATGGGCTACGAGAACCATCTTACCAGGCGTAATTACTATACAATACAATTCTGCAGAATTATAAATACAAGCATGTCATTTCTTCACAGTGATACCAGAGCAAGACTTGAACAGTCAAGCACCATAGCAATCATGTAATGTAAAAAGGGTCATTGTTTACGCATCTGAGACAGTGAAACTATAAACACACACACACACCAACACCCATGCCGAGATTCACACTGACAGAACATCAAGAAAAACACATCAACCTCAGAGATTCATACTCACACTGATAGATCAGATTAACCTCAATACCGGTGCAATGACAGATGGAAGTTTACTTAGCAAAGGAGGCTCAAGAAGTCCTTAGAACGTTCTCGGAGAGGGGACTGAGGGTTGTATGTGTGTGATGGCCTGTGTGTGTCCCCCTATGCGAGTATGTGTATGTGTGGGTGTTTGTGTCTGTGTGCATGTGTACGTTTGCGTATGTGTGTCGGGAGAGTGCTCCTGATAGCAGTTGCATTGCACGAGAACAATGGCTTGAGAGATTCCTTCCTTTGATCAAGGGGACTCTACTCACAGATTTATTCCTCATTAGATCTGTAGTTTTTGTGTCAGTCAGCTACAACTGCGTATGGGGAAACCTTTAGATGAGGTTTGATCACCTCAAAAAAGTAAGAATAGGGGATATATGCAGCTGAGTGAAGGCCAACCTTGAAAGGGATTAGATAATCAGATAAGGAGACCACTTCCAAAGTTGATCATGTAGCTCACAGTTACCGGCACACCCATTTAACGTTAGACTTAAGAGGCAGTCCCATGTCCTGTATAAGTTTAGGTTAGTATCAGGCGCTCTTAAGCCCTGGCAACGGTCCCGTGCATCCGCAGAACCACATCCGGAGGCAGGTCCTTCTCCCACCGCGCTGCCAAGACCTGGAACACCCTCCCCCCCCTCATCCTACGACAAACCGAAGACCTTCAGGAGACAACTCAAGACCTGGCTCTTCCACCAGTAGCAGCAGCACCCCCCCCCCACCCCCTCCCACCCTCAGCGCCTTGAAACCCTCACGGGTAAGTAGTGCGCTTTACAAATGATTTGATTGATTAAATGTGAGTGCCAAAGTGGAGCATGAAGAAAGGAGAGAGAACAAGAGACTCAACATTAATGAGACCCCTATTATCAGACGACAAAGATTTTACATTTTCCAGCACGTCGCATAGAAGCTACATAAACTTTAACTCCATCTTCATGAGGCCTCGGGTGGAATTACCTGCATTTTTTAGGAGATTCAAGACACAAAGCTGTGTTTGCACAGTGGTTGTAGAGTCACTGAGTTTGTGTTCTCACACTTGGTCTGAGTGTAAAAGAGGCTTCTAAACTCGGCGGTCATAATGTGCGTTTGTTGATACTAGGCACCAAAGCTTATTTTTTAGGCCCTAGACATTTTCTATTAATTAGTACAGGTGCAAGTGCAAACAAGCACTAGAAGCCTTTGATGATTTCTCAAACACTGGCATGCAGCCGGGAAGAGACCATCACTGCCCAGCACTCACTGTGTCACAGGGCTGTGCAAAATTTCAATCACACAACTTTTAACGGGTATAAGGTAGTTGCGCCCTCCACTCTCTAATCAGCAGCAAGTGCACAGGATCAGCTCGGGTAGGACCTGAACACAATGTCCCACTATCTCTTTCTATCCCAGCTCTATACATGCCCTGTTGTCCTCGACGTTATTGGTGCTGCCCAAGCACCACCCCCTCATCTGTACCACCCTCTTGTCTCCCCCCCCCACCCCCCCAGCCCCCATCTAAAGCTAAGCACCAGTCAATGCAATACGTGGTTTGCTGTGCATAGCCGTTCCTCCACCCGGCAACCTAAATGGAGGACCTTCATAGCTGCGTGCAGCGATGAGACACAGATTTAGTCGCGCTGCTCTGTGTGCCTTCCACTGCAATGAAGACAAGGTCATTTCGGTGCCTCACTGAAGCGGGGTGCACAAAGCAGTGCTCTGAACCACTGCTCGGTGCATCAATGGAGAGGAACAACGGCTCTGCCTGTCCATGAAGAATGGCCAAAGTCAAACAAACGGGGAAGAATGGCCTTGATCACCCAAAAGGTAAACTAAAAGGACACTTCTCATCCTGCTCCTCTATCAAAAGCACAGGGATAAACGTTGCTCTTGTGTTGAGACCATCTTCACCAATGCACTTAAAGTCAAAGGAGGGACCCGGTGTCCCTTGGAACCTGGGTATTGTTGATATATAGTCTACAAAATGTTAAGTTGGGTGAAACTAATTTCTTTTAAATCAGAACAATTTGAATGAGAAAACATTTATTTTTTCTTAGTCTAAATATAGTACTAAACACACCACAAAGATTCTTTGAGTCATATTAGCTACTGGTGGTCGCCAGTGGGTAGTTATAGTTACGACCTAGATCCATAGGAAAAGCGTTTTTTGTTTTCCCAATAACTTTGGCGCCGGTTGACAAATCTTCGCGAAATTTACAAAAATGATGGCCCGCTCCGGTCAGCTTCTATCTTGAAAGTTTTGGGGTTGATTCGGCAAGCGGGGACCGATAAAAAAGGGGGGTCCCAAAACCTGTTTTCTCCATGTTAATTCCCATAGGAAACTTTAGACACGGCTACAGCCCGAACTGCTGAACGGAATTATAACAAATTTGGCAAAGTGGTAGCCCTTGGTTCAGAAAAAGACCTTTTTGTTAAATGGTGTAAATCCGTTCCGTAGTTCCTGAGAAATTCAAAAAATAGAGATCGGAAAATCAATTTCCCATTGGAAACTTTAGACACGGTTACAGCTTGAACTGCTGAACAGAATTAAACCAAATTTGGCAAAAAGGTAGCCCTTGGTTCAGAAAGAGACCTTAGTGTAAATTTTATTTCAGCATGCCCCAGGGACCTGGCTTGGAGTGCGAATCCGGCCGAGAAAATAAAAAAATAAAAAACGAAGCGCGGGCTCCCGGGCTTCGTTTAATTAAGCACCCGGGTGGGCCAGGTCCCTGGGGCATGCTGAAATAAAATTGAGGGGGCCCAGGGGGACCCCCGCAGCCCCGGGGACCACCCCCCCCAGGGCTTTGATAAAATATTTGCAGGGTGTCACATGGCCCCTGCTCCCCTGGGGACCGCCACCCTCCCGGGGCTTGTTTTTTTAATGTTTGGGGGGCCTCCAAGGCCCCCAAGCCCAGGGGTTCACGGGGGACAGTGCCCCCCCGCAGCCCTGGGGACCGCCACCCCCCAGGGCTTCTTTAAAAAAATATATATACCTGTGTGGGAGGGCTCAAGCCCCCACACCCGCCCCCGGGACCGCCACCTTCCCGGGGCACTATAATGCAAATTTGGGGGTCTGTTACGAACCCCGAGCTCCGGGGACCACACCCTTCCCGGGGCTGTGCATTGGTTGGGAGGGGGGCCGCACAGCCCCCCTCCTGGAGCCCTTCATGGCCCTGGGGACCGCCACCCCCCAGGGTCGGCTCCTGCAGTGTCCTGGGGTGCCCACCCCTGGGACACTGCGGTTTGCTATGGCAGGGCGGGAGCCTCGCGGCTCCCGTCCTGTCATAGCAAACGTGGTTTGGATTTTGGAAGAGAGCAGGAAACCTGCTCTCGCTTTCAAAAATCAAACCAGATTGCTTTTCTACACGGGGAGCTGCATGTTAGCAGCTCCCCATGTGGAAAAGCAATGCCGGCTCCCGCAGGGACCGTAGAGCATTGGGGCTCACCCCACGGTCCCCAACGAAGTGGCCAAGCCCCTTTTTACACCTCTCTGCAACGCAGCTCTGTGGCGCTTACTTGGGGTACCTGGTAGGCTGGTTGGACCCCAGGGACCCTCCGCATTCAAGAGGACTTTATCCCCCAACTTAAAATGCGCAACGAGGCGCGACTGAACAGTGGTGAAGGGAGGGGGCGGGGCCTGAGGTGACATGTGTGCAAACACGCCCTGTGGCGCATTTTGAGTTGGGGAATTAATTCCTCTTCAATTCTGAGGTCCCCTCGGGGCCAACTAGCACACCAGGTGCTTCCAGTAAGCGCCACTGTGCTGCGTTGCAGAGAGGTGGTCCAGGCCGTGCCACTTTTTACACCTTTCTGCAACGCAGCTCTGTGGCGTTTACTGGAGGTACCTGGTGGGCTAGTTGGACCCCCAGGGAGCCTCAGGATTCAAGGTGACTTAATCCCCCAACTTAAAACGCGCCACGGGGCGCGTTTGCACAGTGGTGCTGGGAGGGGGCGGGGCCTGAGGTGACATGTGTGCAAACACGCCCTGTGGCACGTTTTAAGTTGGGGAATTAATTCCTCTTCAATCCTGAGGGTCCCTGGGGGCCAACAACCCCACCAGGTACCTCCAGTAAGCGCCATTGCGCTGTGTTGCAGAGAGGTGGGCCAGGCCACACCCCTTTTTACACTTCTCTGCAACACAGCTCTGTGGCGCTTACTGGAGGTACCTGGAGGACTAGTTGGACCCCAGGGACCCTCAGGATTCAAGGGGACTTAATCCCCCAACTTACAACGCGCCAGGGGGCGCATTTGCAGAGTGGTGGAGAAAGGGGGCATGGCCTTTGTCTACCTCTCACCAATCCCACTGTGTGGTGCTTACTGGAGGTAAAAGTTAGGCTAGTTGGCCCGTAAAGGATCCCCAGCAGTGAAGGGGACTTCAATCCCCATCCAAGAGCGTGCCAGGGAGCGCGTTTGTAGAGTGGTGAGCAAAGTGGGCATGGCCAGGTACGAGTACTTACCAGTGCTGCTGTGTGGGACTGACTGGAGGTAATAGTTTGAGAAGTTGGCCCCCAAGGATGTCCTTGGGGGCAAACTACCCCTTGTTACCTCCAGAAAGTCCCACACAGTGGGATTGCTAAGACGTCTTCAGAGGCCATGGCCCCCTTTCTCTACCACTCTGCAAACTTGCCTCGTGGCATACTGCGGGATGGGGGATGAAGTCCAATTTAGTCCTGAGGGAGTTTGGGGGCCAAGAATCCCTCCTGGTACCTCCTCTAAATCCTATGCAGCGGAATTCCTGAGCTTTGGTTGGACACCCAGCACCCTTTCTCCACCACTCTGCAAACACGACTACTAGTTAAAGTAGCATATTTCTGCACCTCTGACATAGAGGTAGTTTTAATCCCCCTGCCCTATTATGTACTAGGGCCTTACAGAGGAGATCATACCAATCACAGGGGTACCCCAACGCATAGTGTTCCCTAGTGTATGTAGGTGTTTTCACTGTATTCTAAGTGTCTTTTAGAATAGCACTGGCTCTAGGCCTGGTAAGTCAGAGTCAGTTATCACCAGTACCCGTCTGAAAAAGTTGTGGGCACAGGATGATTTTGCAACAAGGCCTCTTTCTGCTCCTCTGTTGGTTCTTTCTGCACATGTCTTGCTTCTTCCTGCACTTTTCTTCGTCTTTGTGGACTTCGGTTGCTTCTTTCTGCATTTCTTTTGCTTCTTTCTGTGCGTTTTTTCTTCTTTCTTCACATGTCCTACCTCTGTAGGCATAGTTAGAAACTAGCATTTAAAATAGGCCTGGGCTAAAATTTCGTTCCGTTCGCGGAAATTGCGATAATTTGACATTTTCGCGTTCCGCGGAGAGCGCGAAAATGTCAAAATTTCCGCTTTCCGCAGCTTGGCGATAATTTGTTTCTTGCTCGCGCTTTAAAATAATACATTCTCGCGCGATCGCCATCCCTGCGTTCGCCGACAAGTTTTCTTGATCCGGTCGCGTTCTCCATGAGATGTTGTATTGTTTTTAGCCATTTGCGCTGTCTCGCGACAGTTCGCGCCCGCAGTGACGTCATGCGTCGCGCGATCACGTCTTTCTTCTCGCGATCATGCACCGCGAGACAACTCAAAACAAGATGGCCGCGCCCGCGAGCAACCAGATGGGTAAGTTGGCGACCCGCAACCATGCAGAAAATCTCGCGAACATGCGGGAAAAAAACTTCCGCATCTTCGCGATATTTCCGCTTGTTTGCGATAATTTTAAACATTTTCACGATAATTTGCGAAAGTGGATTTCGCAAATTCCGCCCATCCCTAATTTAAAACACATTAGAAATTAACTGAATAAAACATAGGGTTCAGGCACGTTATAGTTACAAATTAGCATTTAAAAAACCATTGAAATTCACTGAAAAAACCATATGTTTCAGACATGTTATAGTTCGAAATTAGCATGTTAAAAAACTTAGAAATTCACTTGAAAAAAACCATGGGTTTTAGGGAAAGCTATAGTTAGTTGGACATTTCACTCGTACAAAACCATAGAAATTCCGTCGTTATAGTTAGTTCAGCTAACTATAACTCGCGCCCCCGCAATGCACTGCTGATGACATCACATATTACATCACTCATGACATGGTCAGTGACATCACTGATGACATCTCAAATGACATCACTGATGACATCATCCAGTGACTGTTTCTGTAAAGTTTAAATATGTTTAATATATATAGGGAAAAGCATATTGAAGAACGAGTGGGTGTATAAGTGTCTGAATGGATGATTTAGTAGGTGCGTAACTGACTATAAGTGAGTGATTAAACGTATCTTACTGAATGCATGTGTTAGCGAGTAAACTGTGTGAATGTCTGTATCCGTCTGTCTGTTGGTGTGTAAGCGGCTGCATGGGTTTGCGAATAGCTACATGACTGTCTAGATGGGTTATTGATTGGTTGTCTGAGTATCTGTATGGGTGCCTGAGTGTTTGTGTGTGTGTGACTGTGCATAGATGTGTGAGTGGGTGATTCACTGGGTGCATGGTTTCAAGAGTGCATCTGTGATGGGCTATATGGGTGGGTGAGTGTGTGTATGGGTGTGTTAGTGATTGAATGGATGTCTCAGTGGTACATGTCCAAGTAACTACATATGTAAAAGGCAGTGTATGTGAGAGTTGGAGTATATAAATGTCTATACGTGAGAGTCAGTGATGGTGAGAGTAGCTGCATGGATGAGTGTGTACTTGTATCAGTGATTATATAAGAGTAAGTATGCGTTAGTATCTGTATGAATAAGTGAGGTGGTGTGTGTATAACTGTATAGGTGAGTAAATGGAAGTATGATTGATTCTTTGCATGACTGACTAGGTGTGTAAGTAACTCCATGGATGAGTGGCAGTGTGTGAGTGTCTTTATAGGTGTATGAGTGCATATGATAGTGTTGTATTGATGAATGACTGCATGTATGAGTGATTGTATGGGTGAATGAGTGGATATGTGTGTGTAGACCCAGGAATCAGTGAGTGCGTATGTAGTAACTGGTATTAGTGTGTCGATGGTTTCGAAAATGGTAGTCTGTATTTTACAGTGGGTGTATCAAAGGTTATATTAGAGTGTGAGGAGGTGCATCAGATTTTCATGTGGATGATGTCCTCAGGGCTAAAAAAAAAAAAAAAAAAAAAAGAGCCCCGGGGATGGTGGTCCCCGGGGCTTTGGGGGGCCTTGGAGGCCCACATATTAAAAAAAGAGCCCCAGGGAGGTGGCGGACTCGGGGACAGCGGGAGGGCCGCATGCACTCCCGCACATAATTTACAAATCCCTGGGGAGGTGGCGGTCCCCGAAGCTGCGGGGGCCCCCGCAAATAAATAAATGATTGCCCCCGGGACCTGGCCCACCTGGGGGCTTTTTGAAAACGAAGCGCGGAATCCCGCGCTTCGTTTTTTTTTTTTTATTTTCACGGCAGGATTCGCGACCCCAACGCGAATTCTGCGGTTTTATTTTTGAAAATATTTTGGCCCTGGGGCTCTTTGTGGGACCCCCTGAGCAGGCCTAGGGGGTCAGGGTGTTTCTACCCTGCCCACTTTTCTTGTTTTTCATCTTTTTTCCACTGTTTTCTTGTGACTCGGTTCTACCGTGTCACAAGATGGCTGTCAACACTTCCTGATTTGGAGTGTTCGCAGCGAATGAGAATGAAGCTCGTGGTCGGGAAGGTTCACGAAACCACCGCGTCCCTAGACATCGAAACCTTTTCTTTTTCTAATTTCTCAGGAACTACTGAACGGATTTACACCATTTAACAAACGGGGATCTTTCTGAACCAGCAGTTCAGGCTGTAGCTTTGTCTAAAGTTTCCTATGGAAAATAACTAGGGGAAAACGTGTTTTGGGACCCCCCTTTTTTCACAGCCCCCGCTTGACGAATCACCCCGAAACTCAAGACAGGAGCTGACTGGAGCGGCCCACTAGTTTTGAAAATTTTGTGAAGATTCGTCAACCGGCGCCAAAGTTATTGGGAAAAGAAAAAAAGCTTTTCCTATGAAAACTAGCTATCCTAACTATAACTACCTACTGGCGACCGCCAGTAGTTAAAAAAAAAAATATATATATATATATATACATACATATATACATACACACATACATACATACACACATGATATTTAATTTATATGTTTCATTTGCTGAGTAGGGCTGTCACAACCCTACTCATCAAAACGACCAGTCAATCGGTGACTGATGTGACATATAGTGACATAAGATGTGGCAGTGGTGAACTGACAAACACTACATGGATACATACATAACAAAACAATAAAAAAATCTGTCCAAATCTAAAGTTCAAAAGTAACAAGCAATGTCAGCTATTCATGTTTACGGTGACTAGGGACATGAGTAGGTTGTACGCCGACGTTTCGACCCTGGTGTCTGTATTACTGAGAGGGCATCACGTAGGGTGGTCTTCATGACGAAATGAACCACGCAGTGACAGCCAAGTTGTTCCAAAATAGAAATAATTAACTCCTCCAATCCTGAATGGAGGCAATAGTAGGAAATATATCAGGTCATCACAGATGCATCATCATAATGATTGGCATATAAATCCATAAACTGCGTCGGGAAGGGCCTCACTGGGACACCGATCACTAAAACTCATAGGTGGGGGCAGAGACGATTTAGTCAGTCTCATAAAATAGCGGTACCCAAGAATCCAACCCTTGGCAACAGTATTACAAGTGGGCAGCTCTAGCGGTGGTTGGCACCCTCCTGAGGAACAAGCACTAGCGTGAACAACAGTGCTGATTTATTGAGCCAATCAATCAATCAAGGGTTTATAAAGCGCACTACTCACCCGTGAGGGTCTCAAGGCGCTGGGGGGGGCAGCTCCGGATCAGTCGTAGCTACATATCAGTTAAAGAGCCAGGTCTTTAGGTCCTTCCTGAAGGTTTGCAGGGTTGGGGAGTGTCTGATGTTCACTGGTAGCTCGTTACAGGTCTTGGCTGCGATGTAGGAGAATGCTCTCCCGCCTGTTTTGCTTCTGCGGATGCGGGGGACCTCTGCCAGGGCGAGGTCCAACAGAGCGGAGGTTCCTCTTGGGTATGTGGAAGGATACTCTCTCGTTGAGGTATTTGGGTCCGATGTTGTTGAGGGCTTTGTAGGGGTGGGTGAGGAGCTTGAAGGTGACCCTCTTCTCGACGGGGAGCCAGTGAAAGTCTTGCAGGTTTTGGGTCATGTGTTTGTGACGTGGAGTCTCAAGTACCAGTCTGGCAGCGGCGTTCTGGATGGTCTGGAGTCTGCGTAGTAGAGTTCTGCTGATTCCGGCATATAGGGTGTTGCCGTAGTCCAGTCTGCTGGTTATGAGCGCGTGGGTGACGGTTTTTCTGCAGTCGGGGGGGGGGGGGGGGGGGGTCCATTTGAAGGTTTTGCAGAGGATGTACAGGCAGTTGAAGCTGGTGGAAGTGACGGTGTTGATCTGGCAGTTCATGGAGAGGGAAGAGTCGAGGATGATGCTGAGGATTCGAGCATGGTCCGTGGAAGTGGGTGGATTCCCAAGGGCGAACGGCCACCAGGTGTTGTCCCAAGCGGAGGTGCAGGGTCCGAGGATGAGGACCTCGGTCTTCTCGGAGTTGACCTTCAAGCAGCTGTCTTTCATCCAGTCTGCCACGGTCTTCATTCCTTCCTGGAAGCAGAGTCTGGTGTCTTCGGGATTCTTCGCGAGTGAGAGAATGATCTGGGTGTCATCTGCGTAGGATACGATGCTGAGCCCATGCTGTCTCACGATGGCGGCGAGGGGGGCCATGAAAATGTTGAAGAGCGTGGGGCTGAGCGATGATCCCCGAGGTACTCCGCGGTTGATGTCGGGGGGTTTGGAGATGAAGGGAGGGAGTCTGATCCTCTGTGTTCTGCCGGCGAGAAAGGATCGGATCCAGTTGAGGGCAGCTCCTTGTATCCCCGCGTCGTGAAGTCTGGCTGCGAGAGTGTGGTGAGACACGATGTCGAAGGCTGCGAAGAGGTCTAGAAGGATGAGGGCCGCGGTGAGACCCTGGTCGAGTAGCATGCGGATGTAGTCCGTGGCGGCGAGGAGGGCGGTCTCGGTGCTGTGGTTTCTGCTGAATCCAGACTGGGAGGTGTCTAGGATGGAGTACTCTTTGATGAAGGTGATCAGCTGGGCGTTCACAAGTCTCTCGGTAACTTTGGCCGTGAAAGGGAGGAGAGAGATGGGCCGGTAGTTTTTCAAGTCAGTTGGGTCGGCCGTGGGTTTCTTGAGGAGGGGTTTAACCTCCATCCGCTTCCAGTCATCAGGGAAGGTGCCGGACATGAGGCGTTGATGGTCAGACCAAGTTCGGGTGCGATGGCGGCAGCGGCCGCCCTGTGGAATATGTGCGGTGGGCAGGGGTCCGTTGGGGCTCCTGAGTGGGTTTTCTTCATGGTAGCGATGATGTGTTAGACGGTGGCGGGATTCAAGGTCATGATGGTTGGCTTGTTGGTGGCGTAGGGGGGGTGGAGGTGGTGTCCTACGTCTGTTCGTTGAAATTATCGTAGAGGGCCTGGATCTTCAGATGGAAGTATGAGCTGAGCTTGTCGCAGAGTTCCTGGGGAGGTGTGATGTCCGTGGCTTCGCTGGGGGGGTTTTGTGAACTGCTGTATGACGTTGGAACAGTTCCTTGGCATTGGTCGCGTTGGTCTGGACTTTGTCTTTTATGAAGGTCTGTTTGGTTTCTCTTATGCACTGGTGGTATTCCTTCAGGGCGTTCCCGTGGTTGTTCCGTGCTTCTGTGGTTTTCTGGTTTCACCAGGTTTTCTCTAGGCGTCTGGCTTCATATAGTTCTGTGGTGAACCAGGCGGCCTTCAGAGGGCGTTGTTTCGCGGGGTGGCGGAGGGGTGCGAGTTTGTCGGCGCAGCGGGAGATCCAGCAGTGAAGTTCTGTGGCTGCGGAGTTGGTGTCGGTTGTGGCTCGGGGGGCGGGGGGGTGGTTTGGAGGGTGAGCAGTCTAAATATCGAAATTTTAATTTCGACCTACTATAATATCGAGTCTAGAATATCGTAGGGACAGAATATCGATGGACAGAATATCGACCCTAAGGTAAGTAATATCGATTTTTTTTATATCGATGTTAGTAATATCGATGTTACTAATATCCATGTCACTAATATCGATATTTATAATATTGCTATGTATTTTATTATGTATTAAATATGTATGTGTTAATTATTTTTTGTTAAGTGTTCTACTGGATTTAAATATATGTATATAATTATTATATGTTAATAATGGTTTTTTTTAAGTTAATTTTGTTTTTTAGTACCGTAGCGGGTTGTGGGTTTATAGGGGAATAGGGTGGGAAGTAATTTAATGATATTAATTTAATTATAAATTTTTGGTAATTATAAATTAATTTTAAATAATTTTTGCGTTTAAATTCTGTAGCGGGTTGTGGGTTTATAGGGGATTAGGGTGGGAAGTAATTTAATAATATGAAATATAATTATAAATTTGTAGTAATTATAAATGTATTTTACATTATTTTTGCGTTTAAATTCTGTAGCGGGTTGTGGGTTTATAGGGGAATAGGGTGGGAAGTAATTTAATTGTAATTAAGTAATATTTATATTTATTTATTGGTATTGATAATTATATTATTGTTAATTAAGTATTATTGGTAATTAATGTTTATTAATTGGTAATTAGTTTTTATTATTTGATTAATTGATAATTATGTTAACTGTATTATTTTATTATTTGAGTTTTTCGTGTGTTTATAGGGGAATAGTGTTGGAAGTAATTGAAATCTAATTAAGTAATTATTAAATTTGTTGTTGGGTATTGATAATTAATTGGAGATTAATTATTAATTGGTAAATAATTTAAATAATAATATTTTGGTTATGAAAAATAATTTATTGTTGATTAATAATCAATTGGTAATAAAATATGTTAAAATATTATTTATTGATATTTCTAATTAATATATTAATAAACAATTATTATTTGGTAATTAATGTATAATAATTAATAATTTGGGTATAAAAAATATGTAATTGTTTAATATGTTTAAATTTGTAATTAATGTTTGATAATTAATTTTTGGTCTAAAAAATTTAATTGTTCAATATTTTTAATTTGGTAATTAATATTCATTAATTATTTATTGGCATTTATTAATAATTTATTGCTAATTGATTATTTATTGGTAGTTATGTTTTTAGTAAATATCTATTGGTATTTGTAAGTAATTTTGAGTTATTTAATAACTAAATTATTAATTTTTTTAAAGAATTATTTTATTTATAAGTATGTTATTTTTAATTTCTAAGCTATCCAACACTTTCCCTACTGTTGCACTCTCTGGAGTTAGAATAGTAATTTTCACCTCTACGCAATCCAACACTTTCCCTACTGTTGCACTCTCTGGAGTTGGAATAGTAATTTTTACCCCTACGCAATCCAACAATTTCCCTACTGTTGCACTCTCTGGAGTTGGAATAGTAATTTTTACCCCTACGCTATCCAACACTTTCCCTACTGTTGCACTCTCTGGAGTTGGAATAGTAATTTTTAACCCTACGCTATCCAACACTTTCCCTACTGTTGCACTCTCTGGAGTTGGAATAGTAATTTGTACCCATACGCTATCCAACACTTTCCCTACTGTTGCCCTCTCTGGAGTTGGAATAGTAATTGTTACCCCTACGCTAGCCAACACTTTCCCTACTGTTGCAATTTCTGGAGTTGGAATAGTAATTTTTACCCCTACGCTATCCAACACTTTCCCTACTGTTGTACTCTCTGGAGTTGGAGTACTAATTTTTCCCCTACGCTATCCAACACTTTCCCTACTGTTGCACTCTCTGGAGTTGGAATAGTAATTTTTACCCCTACGCTATCCAACACTTTTTCTACTGTTGCATTCTCTGGAGTTGGAATAGTAATTTTTACCCCTACGCTATCCAACACTTTCCCTACTGTTGCACTCTCTGGAGTTGGAATAGTAATTTTTACCCCTACGCTATCCAACACTTTCCCTACTGTTGCACTCTCTGGAGTTGGAATAGTAATTTGTACCCCTACGCTATCCAACACTTTCCCTACTGTTGCACTCTCTGGAGTTGGAATAGTAATTTTTACCCCTACGCTATCCAACACTTTCCCTACTGTTGCACTGTGTGGAGTGGGAATCTTAATTTTTACCCCTACGCTATCCAACACTTTTCCCTACTGTTGCACTCTCTGGAATTGGAGTATTAATTTTTAACCCTACGCTATCCAACACTTTCCCAACTGTTGCACTCTCTGGAGTTGGAATAGTAATTTTTACCCCTACGCTATCCAACACTTTCCCTACTGTTGCACTCTCTGGAGTTGGAATAGTAATTTTTACCCCTACGCTATCCAACACTTTCCCTACTGTTGCACTCTCTGGATTTGGAATAGTTATTTTTACCCCTACGCTATCCAACACTTTCCTTACTGTTGCACTCCCTGGAGTCGGAATAGTAATTTATACCTCTACGTTATCCAACACTTTCCCTACTTTTACACTATCTGGAGTGGATATAGTAATTTTTAGCCCTCCGCTATCCAAAATTTTCCTTTATGTTGTTTTTTTGGGAGCTGGAGTATTAGTTTTATTGTCTCTACTATTTAATTTTTTTTTTATTATTTTAGGTAATGTAGTATATAATTAAATTTAACAATATTTAAATTAAATGTAAATTTTTTAATTTGTTATACATAATTATTTAATTTTTATTTATGTTATTGTTTTATGTGTGTAATGTGTTTGCAATTTTTAATAATTTTAAATAATTTATAATTTATTAAAATAATTATAAAAACATTCTTAAGTATATATATTATATATTATATGTATATGTTTAATTGATTTTTTATTAAATTATATTGATTAATTATTAATTTTTAACATTATGAAATATAAATAAAATAAACATAATTAAATATAAGTATTATTATGTTCATTTTACATATTTTATGTAACCAAAAAAAAACCGATATTTTTAAAAACGATATTTTTGACATCTATATTTTATTTTCGATATTTTTGTACTTACCATGTTGTAGATAGGATGTCGATATTCTTGACATCGATATTTGTGTTGCGATATTTGTGTAGGTCGATTTTCTGACCTTCGAAATTCTGTCAGAGATCCGGTTTGGAGGAGGGTGGTGATGAGGAGTTCCTCTCTGACCTTGCTCCAGCTCCATCGAGGCGGTCGCAGGGCAGGCTTGGGTGCGATGGTGGTGTTGAAAGTGAAGTGGACGCAGTGGTGGTACGTCCAGAGGGGCTGGGTGGTGTTGCTGAGACGGATGCTTGTTCGTCTCGCGAAGATTGGGTCGAGGGTGTGTCCAGCTCGGTCGGTGGGCGTATTGACCAGCTGCTTCAGTCCGAGGTTGTCGAGGAGAGTGATGGAGTCGGGGTCGTTGCCGAGGTGGAAGTTCAGGTCCCCGAGTAGGATGTAGTCCGTGGAGGTGATTGCGTGGGGTGCGGCGAGCTCGGCGATGGTGGTTGCGGCCTGGGTGCGAGGTCCCGGAGGTCTGTAGATGAGGGTGCCTCGTAGCGTGGTCCTGGGGCTGGTCTGGATCTGAAAGTTGAGGTGTTCTGTGTTGGAGTGGGGGTCGCTTGTGCTGGATGTGGAGAGTCGGAGGGGGGTCTTGTGTGTGATGGTGAATCCTCCTCCTGGGCGGTGGGGGCGGTCCTTTCCTTGATCTTGAAGCCGTCGGGGATGGCCGTGGCGATGTCGGGCCGGAGGTGGCGTTGGTCCAGGTTTCCATGAAGAAGGCGACGTTGGGCAAGAGGGTGTCGATCAGGTCCCAGATCTCTACTGCATGTCGGTGCAGGGAGCGCACGTTGAGGAGGATACATGTCAGGAGACTGGTGGTGCGTGTGTCAGGTGGGCCTTCGGCGGTAGTGGGGGTGTTGTCGATTGTGAAGGATCTGCGGCAGGTTCTGCAAGAGAACGGTCAATGGGTGGTGTTCGGCGAGGATCTTACGCAGTCGGTGTGTCTTCCGGGATTGAGTGCGTGGAGGCTGGTGAGGTCATAGCGGAGTGGCCTAGGACAGCCAGGGTTCCTGGCGCTGGTCGGGGAGCAGACATGCTTGCCTTAGGCGACCACGCAGCGGCTGCCATTAAGTAGGGGAGAGGGGCGGGGCTGCAGGTAGGGAGGCGGGAGCGGGGGCTGTGACGGTGGGAGGGGCCACGGGGCAGCAGCGGTGGGCAACAAAGGCACACAAAATGCTAAATGGAAAAACAGTAAAAAGCACAACACAGGAAATAAGGCAGAAATCAGTAATTAAAGAGACTGGAAAATGCGGAGGTGGTCACAAGGGCACAGCGAGAGAATACCGGTGCAGCAAGAGCAGGCGCTGCCGGCATGAACCCTGAAGGCAGGGAGGAGGGCTCAGGAGCAGCGCTTTCACACGGAGCTGCTGGGGAGAGTGCCGGCCTACAGGGGAGACTGAGGCCAACATAGTAAAGCAGCAGTTGTTACTGTTTGGATGCGCAAATGGTATGCCAATAAAGTCAGTGCATCAGGAGTTGCACTTGGATGGGATAAACCATACTGGCCTCAGAGCGCCTGCTAAACAGCTGAGACCAAGAGATGCCTCGGTGGTGTCTGAAGCAATGATACTCGTGGTAATTGTGGTTGTAATAATGTAGTGGTGATAGTAGTGCGAATGGTGGTGGTAATAGTGGATGCGATGGTGGTGGCAGTGAAGTTGATGGTGGTATTCGTAATGGTGCTGGTGGTGTTAATAGTAATGGTAATGATGTAAGAATGGTGTTGATAGTGGTATTGGTGGTGGTAAGTGGGATAGTGGCAGTGATGGTACTAATAGTAACGGTGCTGAGAAAGGTTGTGGTGGAATTAATGACAGTAGTGGAAATGGTGGTTGAAATAGTAGTGTTGATAGTAGTACTTATGGTGGCGGAGAGGATAGTGATGGCGGTAATCGTAAGGGTGCTTGTAAATGTTGTGGTGGAATTAATGATAGTGGTAATGGTGGTTGATATGGTGTTGATAGTAGTGGTAATGGTGGTGGTGGTGGTGGCAGTTGCGTTCATAGTGATGGTGGTAATCATAATGGTGCTGGTAAAGGTAGTGGTGGAATTAATTATGTTTGTGGTAATGGTGTTGATAGTAGTGCTTATGACGTGGTATTAGTGGTAATGGCGGTGGTAGTAGTGGAGGTGGTGGTAAAGGTGATGGTGGCAGTGGCAATCGTAATTGTGTTAGTAAAGGTTGTGGTGGTGTTATGATAGTAGTAGTAAATGTAAGACGGTGTTGATAGTAGTGCTTATGGTGGTGGTATTAGTGATGACAGTGGTGGTGGTAAGGGTGATGGTGGCGGTGACAATGATTGTGGTAAGCTTCAGGGTGTTTGTAAAGGTTGTGGTGGTGTTAATGAGGGTAGAGGTGGTTGAAATAATGGTGTGAATAGTAGTGCTAATGGTGGTAGTATTAGTGGTGGTAATAGTAGTTGTGGCAGTGGTAGTTATCTTGATAGTGCCAGTAAAGTTGGTGGTGCTATTGATGATAGTGGTAAATTCAGTGAAGTAACAAATGAATAAAATCCTCCCAGTGACAGGAAAGAGGGAGCTACAACTCCATTCCGAGATGCCGGAGAAAACTGGG
Organism: Triturus cristatus; assembly: GCF_964204655.1. Taxonomy (NCBI): domain Eukaryota; kingdom Metazoa; phylum Chordata; class Amphibia; order Caudata; family Salamandridae; genus Triturus; species Triturus cristatus. The sequence goes on from NC_140594.1 coordinate 1,156,061,004, forward strand.
TAAGAGAGCAGCTAGGAAGGGCGGAGCTCTGAAAAGAGAGTGGTCATGCCATTCGCTTGAGCCAGACCGAGCCACTGTGCGCTGCCAAAACTAAGCATGGCATCGAGAGGGGCAGAGAAGGAGGGAGTAGCAGTGGGGAGAGAGAAGAGAGAAGTGGTGGTAAGGGGAAGAGGAGTTGGAAGTGGGGGTGCAGGCAAAGAAGTGGATAGCAAATGGAAAGGAGTAGGCAGGAAAGGTCGGCCAGAAGAAGAAGTGTCTGACGATAGGCACACCTGGCTCAAAGTTTATGGAAAATTGACCCAATCTGCATTAGAGCGTCCATCAAAGAGTCAGGTTTGTCCAAAAACATTTAAGAAACTGAGCTGTTGCATTAGAAAAAACCACACAAAGGCTGCTTTTTGCATGTATTGCATAAAAGATGTTATACTTGATGACTGGCTGTAAAATAGTTCCTCATGCATTGTAATGGAAGCCTTAGATAGAAGGCAAACTGATCCAGCAAACAGCCAATACCATGAGCAGAAACAGTAATACACCCGAGGATGGGCCCACAATACCCCTGTAAGCATATGTTTGAGAATTACTTACAAATCATTTGCTAGACAGAAAATACTGTCCCTTGTCACGATTAAAAATATGGGGCATAGCACTTTTGAACACTGTTTTGTAGGCAAATTAAACACAGTATATTCTGCTACAGCTGAGACTGGTCCGGAACGCAGTCTGCGTTGCCACCTCGGTGCACCCCTAGGCCTGTCCACACTTATTGGGTAAGTGGAAGCATGTGGGAGTAGCAGACTAGATTTGTTTTATTTACAACAGTGCCATAAGACGCTCCGTTTCCCTATTTGTTGCTAAGAGGGGATGGGAGTAAAAGGGTTGGACAACAACCAAAACAACTTTAGGACTGTAGAAGGGGTATCCCTGGGGAATCAGTGGAGAGAGGGCTATGACTCAAAAGATTGAAATTTCGCCATACGGCAACACCCCTCTTACCGCTCGATTTCAAGGGACTGGAACCACAAAGGCACCACTACTATTGAGTCCTGAAATGGAAAACCCTTGTGCCCTTAAATGCTTGTGCTTAGAATAATAAGTGCTGAGCGGAAATAATATGCTGACTCATACCTACTTCCATGTACAACACATGCACACACTTGTGTCACGTACATCACCTAATGCATAAGTCACAGTCACGTGCCACATACGGCATCACATACAAACGAAACGCACGCTTTCAAACGCACAGGTGACCAAGATGTACATTACATGCGCAAGTCACAGTCGAACACAGCATAACACATACAAAATACTGCCACAAATGTCATCATAAACATGTCACACTGCCATGTAACCACACGTGCACGAGCCACCACCATGACAATATCACTTACACACATCACCGACGTGTGTCATCGCATACAAACCTCACCAACACGCACACAACGATTCGTAGTACCTGGGTTCTTAGGAGCTCTTCTTGAAGCTGATCTGCTTTTTCTCTTTCTGTCGCCTAAAAAACAGAATCATAGAAATAAATCAATGACTCATTCCGTTACACTACAGTTAGATGTTTTCAACCTATTGAGAAAATGTTATTTAAAAAAAAAAAAAATAGATTAACGGTATGCTTGTCTATGTGCCCGAGCAGACAGCATGCTCGGAATGAGCATGTCCTGTCAAACATAGGTTCAGGGGTTGCATTTCCTGTGACAACCACATGCTAAGGTACAGAATGTCCTAACAGCAACACACTCGGGGAAAGCGTGTCCGGTGAAAACATAGCCTACCCCCATTAATGGGACCAAGGTGGATGGGGACTGCAAGGGGGAAAAGAGTCAAAGAGAAGAGTCTGCAGTGTGGCACCCTTCAAACCTCCCTCTCATACAGAGCTTCTCACATCTTCTATTCTAACAATATATGGACAGTGCCTAGGCCTCCTTCAACCTCCCACACCTGCTGTAAGAAGGAATGCAACAATGCCCCCATACTGGCAAAATCTAACAATGTTCCCCCATAGGCAAAACACAATAATTTCCCCCTATAGGCAAAACTTAACAATGCTGACCTATAAGCAAAACATAACAATATTGAAACAATCCAATAATTTTCAGTGGGGAGCTTTAAACATTACAAATAATTTCTAAAACTATTTATTCATCTATTTTATTAAAAAAATAATTAAAATTGATAACGGGGAGGGGGCGCAGCCTAGATGGCCGAGCAGCCCGACGCTCTATCTCGGCTCCCAGTACAGCCAGACTCGTCATGTTTTATCTTGTCAGCGAGGGCTCCAGGCTATCTTGAGAGTGCTCGAGCCACCCTCTCCAGGAGGACTAGCGAGTGTGGAAGATGGCTGGCCGGATGCTGCAGAAAGGAAGACGGATAATTCCTTGGCCCACGATCACGCCTGCAGCCTAGTCCGGATGATGGTGGAGCCAAGAGCACCAAGACGGACACCTGTGCAGCAATGGACGGCGCTTTAGGAGACGCAGTCTTGTTTGCCTCGTGTGGGGGGCTCGATAGCGGGAGGAGGCTGCAGCAGGAGACGCTGGCGGTTGTAAGGGCCTGGTGCCAGATCAGGTGCCGCCGGGCTGAGGCCCATCTGAGAGAGAATGGTGGCACAGGAGGGTGACCAGCACACTTCCTGACCTGTTACTCAATGGGAAGTCCCTGAGATCACAGTATGGTATGAGCGCCCCCTCTCCCGCCCCAGTATTGACTGGTACCTCAGGTCCCTATGCAAGCCAGGGTGAGCGGAGGTCCATTGGAGCAGCGCTTCGCACAGATTGAGAGATGCCATCAGGCCTACTTGAGCTGTGCCCTCTTGCAGAGACTATGTGACTTTAAATAGCGAGTGGTCGCTTGCAAGGGCACCCCCTACCCATCAATGACTCATTGACACTGCTAGCAAATGAGACAGCCTATTCTGGGACCCTGAGGTGTGGGGGTTGTGGCTGGCAAGAGGGGTGGCCATTAGATGACCCATCATATGCCTCCAAATAAGAAGTGGGTTGAGGGTGCCTCCTCGCCTACTTGGTCAGATCCAGACCAGACCCTGGGGACACTAGCTGCTCAGTCATGCCTTTTAACCAAAGCAAAGCTGCTGTAGAGCCTCCGCACGCTGAAGACAGAACTGCAGAATGAACTGCTCTGAGATTTTGAAAGAGCCTAGCAGACATGCGATCTAAGCTTGAAGGGGCCAAAATCCAGGACCTGAGCATCGGTACAGACTCAGTGGGACAGAGAATTTTGGATGCTGAAGACAAACTAGAGGCTCTGGAAGTGGAACAGCTATCTACATATTCCCTCAGCTCCAGTTTGGATTAACAACTAGAGGGGGTTATGGACAAGTCGGTAGACCTCGGGAACTGCTCCCAGAAGGAAAACGTAAGAATTTGTGGACTGAGTGAGGAGGTCTCAGAAGCCAACTTCAACGCATTCATCAGTGCCATGCTCTCTAATGTGCTGGGGAAGGCTCATCAGGAGGTGCACTTGGATGGGATACACCATACTGGCCTCAGGGCACCTGCTAAACAGCAGAGACCAAGAGACACCTCGGTTAAGTAGCACCAATACTCTAAAAGAGAAGCAGTTTTGAGAAAGGGGAATGAGCTTGGTATCCTTTCAAGAACAAACATGTTCCACCCATCATGATGTTGCCCAGACAGCCTTCAGCACAGATCTGAATTTAAAGTAATCACACAAGAGAGAAGATGGCATCCAGGTCAGGTGGACATATCTATTGGCCTCTCGTTTGAACTAGAAGAAGTGCGCCACCATGGATCTGAGAGAGTTGAGGCATCCGTCTCCTGGGCCTCCCTGTTTCAAAGGATTCCTCAAGTGTGAGGTCTTGCAGAGGGAAGACTTCCCCTACTGGGATACTTATTTCCTCATCTTCCTTACATACGGGGTTTCTTCATATCCTCTGCATAGGCTGCCAGCTCAGTGCGGTAACAAATTATGGCCGCATCCTAGGCCAGCTCTACACGTCTCTGGCAGGATAAAGCACAAGTACACTGGGGATCGTTGACAGGCTTGGTTCCAATTCACCTTCTTTGCACCTGGTGGATAGCCCATGCAGAGGGCCTTGTCGGATGGTCCATTGCCCCCCAACCTGTGGCGGCAGGTGCGTTGTTTGGCCCCATGCCACAGTTACTTTTGAGGGAAAGATATTGCTCCTTTGCTGTTAGCTACTTACAGGTTAATTTTGTTGACAATCCTGAAAAGTATTAATAAGCAACTGGGCTTTGTAGGTTTACCCACCTATGAAAAAGGAACTGAAGGAAACTCAGACACATAACATACCCCACATCTTTCAACACTTCTGTACTCTCTAAACAACAGGGGGCAGCCACAATTAAACATAATTTTCTCTTCATAGTTAACTGAAACCAAAGCAGACACTGACTGTCAGCATATCATTTTGAGCAGGATATGTAGGGGCATCAAACCACGCTCAACTCGGTCTGTGCCCCTAACACCGCTCAGGTCACAGATCTGTTACAATTCCTGTTGGTCTTGGCAGGATTAGAAAATGGAGAGATTATCCTTACTGGGTACTTCAATCAGGTATAGGAACCCTAGAAGGATGGAAAGGTGGGGTGGTTGGGATATACTGGTGCTTTCTCAAGGAGGTTGAAGAATACCCTATCTGGTCTGGTCCGACGAGAAGTGTGGCAGGAGCTGCACTACACAGACACAGAAAACACATACTATTCACACTTTCATCTGAGGCACTCCTGTATGGATTACTCCCATGTAAGAGGCAATCATCTCGGTCCTCCCCAAACCGAGCAAGGATACCCAAGTACCTCGCCCCCACAGCGTTTCTGAATATGATGCAAAGCTTTATGCTACATTTTTGGCTCTCCACCTTAACGAGATCCTTTCCTCCCTGGTTCGAGTGGGTTTGAAGAGGTGCGTCAGATGCATGGCTCCCCACCGTAACGAGATCCTTTCCTCCCTGGTTCGAGTGGGTTTGAAGAGCTGCGTCAGATGCATGGCTCCCCACCTTAACAAGCTCCTTTCCTCCCTGGTTCGAGTGGGTTTGAAGAGGTGCGTCAGATGCATGGCTCCCCACCTTAACAAGATCCTTTCCTCCCTGGTTCGAGTGGGTTTGAAGAGCTGCGTCAGATGCATGGCTCCCCACCTTAACGAGATCCTTTCCTCCCTGGTTCGAGTGGGTTTGAAGAGGTGTGTCAGATGCATGGCTCCCCACCTTAACGAGATCCTTTCCTCCCTGGTTCGAGTGGGTTTGAAGAGGTGCGTCAGATGCATGGCTCCCCACCTTAACGAGATCCTTTCCAGCCTGGTTCGAGTGGGTTTGAAGAGGTGCGTCAGATGCATGGTTCCCCACCTTAACGAGATCCTTTCCTCCCTGGTTCGAGTGGGTTTGAAGAGGTGCGTCAGATGCATGGCTCCCCACCTTAACGAGATCCTTTCCTCCCTGGTTCGAGTGGGTTTGAAGAGGTGCGTCAGATGCATGGTTCCCCACCTTAACGAGATCCTTTCCTCCCTGGTTCGAGTGGGTTTGAAGAGCTGCGTCAGATGCATGGCTCCCCACCTTAACGAGATCCTTTCCAGCCTGGTTCGAGTGGGTTTGAAGAGGTGAGTCAGGTGCATGGCTCCCCACCTTAACGAGATCCTTTCCTCCCTGGTTCGAGTGGGTTTGAAGAGCTGCGTCAGATGCATGGCTCCCCACCTTAACGAGATCCTTTCCTCCCTGGTTGGAGTGGGCTTGTAGAGGAGCGTCAGATCATGATACTATTAGGGCTGCCATCCACCTGGTAAAACAGGCCTTGCTACATCAGGACCACCATTCTGGAAGGCTCGTAATTCTTTCAGTGAGCCCAGAAGTCCATAACCACTTCCACTACAACCTGTTGAGTGACGATCGTATGGCTTGTAAAAACTGCTTAGGACCGTCTCCAGACAAAATGATCCCCTGTTGAATCTGTCTGATAGGACTTTCTGTGAGCTGTCCAAGCTCTCCTTTCACACGCTAACATTTGTAAATTAGTAACTATGGATATCTGTAGTACGGCCAGGCTTACTACCAATCACCTCAAGTTAAACATTGTTTGTCCTGAGTTCACTAAAACATGCATCAATTTTGTCACGTAGCGTACAGCAAAGTTTCACCACTCCTTCACTTTCAGCCGTCTCCCTCTGTATTGAACACATACTAGTAAAAATAAACTTGGCCATCAGGTCTGTAACTTCACTCTTTTGATATTTCCTTTTTGGTTTCTTTTCATAGTTTCTCTAAATGGTTCCTGCTGCACATTCCTCTCTTCTACGTCTACTGCCAGAGTCATGAAGGACCAGGGTCTGCTTTGGTCTATTGTTTTTTTAGTTTCAAAACCACTTCTGGAGGGGGTTCAGTGCCACTGTGGCTTCAGTCCACCCAACTCCTCCTCTGTTGGTTTCATATGACCTTTGGGTACCTGTTTGAGCCGTTGATTGCAGCCACCTTTAGGAGACAGCAGGCATTCCCATTCACATGGTCTTGAGCACCGTCCTCTGAAACTGGCTGAAGCGGCTTTCCAGAGAGTTCCAGTTAGTATTGTCAAGCATTAGACACCCCCAGCGCAACGAAAAATAAGCTAGCATGGTCTTCCTAAACTGCAGGTGGAGTTTGTTTTCTACATAGTCAGTACTTTGAATAAACCATTCCCTCGCACTGCACAAAGCACAGTGTTTCAACCACACAAAGCCTCTTCTCTGAAGTGGATTATTCAGCGCAGTCCTGCCATGTTGCTGCTCAGCACACGCCTTTTGCTCAGCTCTGGGACAAGGCAAGCTTAGATTGAAGAATATAGTGAGTTTCTCTCACTAATGCCACAACTGCATGGACCATCATACCTCTGGTGAGGGGCAAACATCTTCTCCCATTCAGTAGTAATAGCAATGATTAGCTCCCTAGATGGAATATTCAAACTCCAAGCCATTCTTTCCAGGGCTCCTGAAGGCTGATGGACAAGAGATTATTTCCTTATAAGATTTACGAAGCCGAAGGGAATTCTGATACGCACGCATCGGTCCGGTCTCTCCCAAGATTGTTTAGAAGATGCAGAGTACACCAAACTTGTAACAAGGGTTGGGCTAACAGGCACAGGGATCCCGAAAGGCCTTAGTGATGTCATCACGGAAGTTGTATATGACGCGTCACGAACAGTCCTATTTGGCAGGAAGAGGAGTGGTCATTTTCAGAGACTTTTCTGTGCTGAATTGCTCCTACACTGTCCGTTTAACTGAATTTGAATGTTTTCTATTTTACCGCAGTGGTTAGTTACTGACCTTAGCAACCAACCAGAAGACCCTGATCAGTGAATACACAGGAGTAGCTGAGTCCACTGTGATTATAGTTAGGTTGCACATTACATGGAAATGCAATTTTTGAGTATCCTTATAAATTTTGTGCCATTTGTCGAATTTTCAAAACACTTAATCTGTGTACATCAGGCTGTTCATTTCAAATTTTGAGCTTATGTGGGTGGTTTAATCTTTCTGCTACAGCAAAAACTGATGCAGGTTTACATTAAACTTGGCAGGAAGCTGCAACTTCATTCACAATAGATTCTTATTCTTTGTTCAGTGTGACTATGTGCAGCAGTTTGATTTTGACATTTGTTTGGTTAAAAAGCTAGGCAGTGTTCAAAGGGTTAATTTTAGGTCGTTTTGGACAGGTAGGTCCTGGAGGGTCCTGCGTGCCAGATTCCCCCAAGACTATTCTTGGAATTTAAAGCGTCTTGATTAGTTGGGAGAACATTTTCTCTGGTGTGCAAAATTTCAAGTCTTCGAACCCCAAAAGAGTCCAAGGGTCAAAACAATCGGATTGTCTGCTCGGATAACAGCTATTTTCTGAATGTTGCAGATCTCAAACTTTCCAAACCCTGAAAGAAAGCTGTAGCCCTGTAGGGGTGTCATTTTACATTTTAAACAACCCAGCATGCATTTCAAGTCGACAGTCTAGAAAAGGTGAGCAAATATTTCCACAATTAAAGAGAAGAACATTTCTCTCTTACGGTGGAGGTAACTCGGATAAAGAGCGATCCTGGAAGATGGACTGGGAACAGTATTCACTGCGGACTGAGGCACCTCTGCCATCGGCCTGCTCTTCACTCACCAGCCTGGCCCTGTAGTCAGGGGTCACAAACCTGGTGTGGCTTTAAAGCCGACTTGGTATGGTTTGCTGCTTTCCCTCAATCCCTTCCCACCTAGCCTACTGGCAGTGCACAGCTCTGAGCAGTGCAGTGCATGGTGGGAAACTCATCACTTCATTAACTTCAATGTGCTGCCGTGATCTGGAGCCCCTGTGGCATTGGGTGATCGGATGACAGCACTTTTTGGTCTCAAGTCCAGCACTGCCTGATGGCAGTGTCCTGCTCCACCCTCCTCAGCCTGCAAAAACAGCAGGTGGAGGAGGAGGATAGGAGCAGATGGCAAATGCTCTCATCTTCGTACCTGCAGCAGGTAAACACAGGTTTGCTGGACCTGTTCTACAACGATAAAGAGAGACAGAAAAACAGGAGGAGCCTGTAGAAACACAGAGCAAAAAGGCTCCTGTACACACTCAAAGGTGGAGGACAATGGTCTGGGGAATGAGTGGATGAATGAGCAGCCGGGCTCAAGGCCTTGTCCAAGATTAGACCCGGCACTCAGAATTTAAGGAGTTCAACCTTCAGTCATGCCCAGAGTGTTTTCAACCACATCCCACTCGGAGCTGCTGAAGGTCATTCCTGGCAATGCTGGGAATCCGGTGCTGGGGCTAGGGTCTGCATCCGCTAGGAGCTGCTGAAGGTCATTCCTGGCAATGCTGGGAATCCGCTGCTGGGGCTAGGGTCTGCATCCGCTAGGAGCTGCTGAAGGTCATTCCTGGCAATGCTGGGAATCCGCTGCTGGGGCTAGGGTCTGCATCCGCTAGGAGCTGCTGAAGGTCATTCCTGGCAATGCTGGGAATCCGCTGCTGGGGCTAGGGTCTGCATCCGCTAGGAGCTGCTGAAGGTCATTCCTGGCAATGCTGGGAATCCGCTGCTGGGGCTAGGGTCTGCATCCGCTAGGAGCTGCTGAAGGTCATTCCTGGCAATGCTGGGAATCCGCTGCTGGGGCTAGGGTCTGCATCCGCTAGGAGCTGCTGAAGGTCATTCCTGGCAATGCTGGGAATCCGCTGCTGGGGCTAGGGTCTGCATCCGCTAGGAGCTGCTGAAGGTCATTCCTGGCAATGCTGGGAATCCGCTGCTGGGGCTAGGGTCTGCATCCACATCCCGCTAGGAGCTGCTGAAGGTCATTCCTGGCAATGCTGGGAATCCGCTGCTGGGGCTAGGGTCTGCATCCGCTAGGAGCTGCTGAAGGTCATTCCTGGCAATGCTGGGAATCCGCTGCTGGGGCTAGGGCCTGCATCCGCTAGGAGCTGCTGAAGGTCATTCCTGGCAATGCTGGGAATCCGCTGCTGGGGCTAGGGTCTGCATCCACATCCCGCTAGGAGCTGCTGAAGGTCATTCCTGGCAATGCTGGGAATCCGCTGCTGGGGCTAGGGTCTGCATCCGCTAGGAGCTGCTGAAGGTCATTCCTGGCAATGCTGGGAATCCGCTGCTGGGGCTAGGGTCTGCATCCGCTAGGAGCTGCTGAAGGTCATTCCTGGCAATGCTGGGAATCCGCTGCTGGGGCTAGGGTCTGCATCCGCTAGGAGCTGCTGAAGGTCATTCCTGGCAATGCTGGGAATCCGCTGCTGGGGCTAGGGTCTGCATCCGCTAGGAGCTGCTGAAGGTCATTCCTGGCAATGCTGGGAATCCGCTGCTGGGGCTAGGGTCTGCATCCGCTAGGAGCTGCTGAAGGTCATTCCTGGCAATGCTGGGAATCCGCTGCTGGGGCTAGGGTCTGCATCCGCTAGGAGCTGCTGAAGGTCATTCCTGGCAATGCTGGGAATCCGCTGCTGGGGCTAGGGTCTGCATCCGCTAGGAGCTGCTGAAGGTCATTCCTGGCAATGCTGGGAATCCGCTGCTGGGGCTAGGGTCTGCATCCGCTAGGAGCTGCTGAAGGTCATTCCTGGCAATGCTGGGAATCCGCTGCTGGGGCTAGGGTCTGCATCCGCTAGGAGCTGCTGAAGGTCATTCCTGGCAATGCTGGGAATCCGCTGCTGGGGCTAGGGTCTGCATCCGCTAGGAGCTGCTGAAGGTCATTCCTGGCAATGCTGGGAATCCGCTGCTGGGGCTAGGGTCTGCATCCGCTAGGAGCTGCTGAAGGTCATTCCTGGCAATGCTGGGAATCCGCTGCTGGGGCTAGGGTCTGCATCCGCTAGGAGCTGCTGAAGGTCATTCCTGGCAATGCTGGGAATCCGCTGCTGGGGCTAGGGTCTGCATCCGCTAGGAGCTGCTGAAGGTCATTCCTGGCAATGCTGGGAATCCGCTGCTGGGGCTAGGGTCTGCATCCGCTAGGAGCTGCTGAAGGTCATTCCTGGCAATGCTGGGAATCCGCTGCTGGGGCTAGGGTCTGCATCCGCTAGGAGCTGCTGAAGGTCATTCCTGGCAATGCTGGGAATCCGCTGCTGGGGCTAGGGTCTGCATCCGCTAGGAGCTGCTGAAGGTCATTCCTGGCAATGCTGGGAATCCGCTGCTGGGGCTAGGGTCTGCATCCGCTAGGAGCTGCTGAAGGTCATTCCTGGCAATGCTGGGAATCCGCTGCTGGGGCTAGGGTCTGCATCCGCTAGGAGCTGCTGAAGGTCATTCCTGGCAATGCTGGGAATCCGCTGCTGGGGCTAGGGTCTGCATCCGCTAGGAGCTGCTGAAGGTCATTCCTGGCAATGCTGGGAATCCGCTGCTGGGGCTAGGGTCTGCATCCGCTAGGAGCTGCTGAAGGTCATTCCTGGCAATGCTGGGAATCCGCTGCTGGGGCTAGGGTCTGCATCCACATCCCGCTAGGAGCTGCTGAAGGTCATTCCTGGCAATGCTGGGAATCCGCTGCTGGGGCTAGGGTCTGCATCCGCTAGGAGCTGCTGAAGGTCATTCCTGGCAATGCTGGGAATCCGCTGCTGGGGCTAGGGCCTGCATCCGCTAGGAGCTGCTGAAGGTCATTCCTGGCAATGCTGGGAATCCGCTGCTGGGGCTAGGGTCTGCATCCACATCCCGCTAGGAGCTGCTGAAGGTCATTCCTGGCAATGCTGGGAATCCGCTGCTGGGGCTAGGGTCTGCATCCGCTAGGAGCTGCTGAAGGTCATTCCTGGCAATGCTGGGAATCCGCTGCTGGGGCTAGGGTCTGCATCCGCTAGGAGCTGCTGAAGGTCATTCCTGGCAATGCTGGGAATCCGCTGCTGGGGCTAGGGTCTGCATCCGCTAGGAGCTGCTGAAGGTCATTCCTGGCAATGCTGGGAATCCGCTGCTGGGGCTAGGGTCTGCATCCGCTAGGAGCTGCTGAAGGTCATTCCTGGCAATGCTGGGAATCCGCTGCTGGGGCTAGGGTCTGCATCCGCTAGGAGCTGCTGAAGGTCATTCCTGGCAATGCTGGGAATCCGCTGCTGGGGCTAGGGTCTGCATCCGCTAGGAGCTGCTGAAGGTCATTCCTGGCAATGCTGGGAATCCGCTGCTGGGGCTAGGGTCTGCATCCGCTAGGAGCTGCTGAAGGTCATTCCTGGCAATGCTGGGAATCCGCTGCTGGGGCTAGGGTCTGCATCCGCTAGGAGCTGCTGAAGGTCATTCCTGGCAATGCTGGGAATCCGCTGCTGGGGCTAGGGTCTGTATCTACAGTCCACTAGGAAAGGCCAAAGTGATGAGTTTAAAACTTAAACATAGCTTATGAGCTGGAAAATCAAACTTAAATTCCAATGACATCTGTGCTCAAAAAAAGAAACTTCTCCAGCATAGCAACTATTCTCAAAATATTTATCGGTCTTGTACAGGGACCGCAGGTAACTTATGCCTACAATAGAAAGAACGGATTCTATAAAATTAATTTATGCTCATCAATATCGAACAAAGATATTGGTTATGGTTCTCATTTATACTCCAACAAGAAATTAAATTTCATAATTTTTCAAAGTATGCGGCTATCACATAGAAGCTTCTGAGCATCCCTGATTCACCCCAAAGCAACCAAGGCACAAGGAGAGACGCACTTACCCCAGATCACAAATCAAGCGGCTACACTGGTACGTGAAGACCTGACTAACATCCAAGCCCAGCGCCAGGAGCACCAGCCCACTCCGCTTCCAGAGGAGCCACCATGGCAAAGTAGCCAGCTGAACTCGGTCAATTAAGTGTTAGTGCGAAGCCAATCACCCCATTTAGCACACAACTGCCCACTGCATAAGCCAGCGCTGACCACAAGCGAGATGCGAGCCATCCACAGTGCCCTCAAATCCATCACCTTGCGCCTTTGCTGAGAAGAGCCCGTGTTAAAGTTTCCAGCCGCCCTGCGCACCTCCTCCTCGTGCTGCTGAATTTGCTGCTGCAATAGAATGAGTTCACCAAGCAGGCCCTGCCATGAGTTCACAAAGGGAAATGGAAAATGAAGGAGGGAAACAAACGTTAAAAACAAAGGGCAAAGCAAAGACAGATGAAAAACAAGAATGAAAAGGACAATGAAAAATAAAAAAGGGGAGTCACAGCTCTATTCTATAAACAAGACCAGGCTATGGAATGTTAAGGGCAAGGCAGCGTGTAACGGGCGCCTAAGCACTGCTACATCCAACAAGCCTTCCTGGTTTTGAAATAAAACCTTTCATGTGGGAGCTTTTGGAGCCTTCTGGAAATGGTGGGGTTGTTCTACAACATATTTTTAGAAACAGAGAAGTGTCTGCAGAGTGGCAATTAGACACAGAACGAAAGCATGCATTTACCTTTTTATGCTGCATTTAACATACATCAAGCACAGCACATGCCAACAGCCTCTTATAAGAAGCTTATCGTTTACCAGAAAAAACACTTTTGTGCCTAGCGAGAAAGGAGAAGGGCAAAGTGGGTAATCAGGCAAGACCAGAAGCCACGCGGTGCACTTGGCGCTACAACCAGCTGCAGTTCTTGGCACTTCACAAGAACATAAATATAGCATTTGTTGGCAAGTCTAGGTTATTAGTCTGCAGGTGGCGTTTCAGAATTTGAAATAAATTATACTTACTAGTTAATACGAATCTGTACTCTTAGTCCTTCAGCTTTTGTGTCTCAGATTCAGTGACCTTTCTCTGCCATAAGGTGAAAGGATCAGAGAACTTAGGAAGCTGAAGGCATGCACTGGCTGCCTGCACAACAGACCTACCGCTGCTTATTCAGTCACCCGCTCCTCAGCTACCGTCTCGGAGTCTACCACATTAAATCAAGGAGCACTTTCAATATCTGAATCGTGGAGGGTACTCTCTACTTCGTTAGCAAAGAATAGCGGAAGAAAGGCGTTCTGATTAATGTAAAACTCAGCTATGGTTGAGAAGCCTATGGACACAGACTGGTGTAGACCCTGACCCTTACCTCGAAGCTTTGGACCCCCAGGAAAGCTGTCCCATAGTGCTGAATAACGAGTACTGTCTCGTTACTCTTGTACTGACATTTCGAAGACTTGCAGGATGTCGGGTACCGTCTGGTCTGAGACTCAAACTAAGAAGTGTGGACCCTGCCAAGGCTGGTGTTGGGTCACATGGAGGACAAGCAGAGTTGACAATATTGCACAAAGCCAGTGACCATGTTTTAGAGCCACGTAGTGACTGCTCATCCTTCTTTCTCCTGGGAAGAGGACAATTCATCCGAAAGGCAGATTGAACCAGCAGAATGCCTTCAAAAGGATAGACATAAACATACCTCAGGGACGCAATTAGGTATTTGGCAACTGGCTGAAGACCTGGCGATCATCTATGTCCAGCGCCTTGATGCTGAACGATGCCTCCACCCTGGCAAGGTTTCAAAGCCGATCACCATGAAAACAGCAACTGTTGGGACCTTCAGGGTGGAGGCAAACATGACAGAGATAGTGGCTTCTACTCTGAGATTTGTGGAGACGCCCTTTCTCTCGCTTCAGGTTGGTCCCATGGTCATGCTCCGACACAGCCTTACAGTAAGTCAACAGCAGGGAGTCCACGCCCGAGAGTGCCCGTCTGCAACACTCATCTACTCAACCAGGAGGAACAGCGTTTAGAAGGTGAACCCTTAAGAGACATAAAAGACCGATATTCTGTGGCGAACCAGCCTGCTGGAAACCCGGTCCCTTGAAGGTTTGATAACCAGAAAATAAATAACAGTGCAATATATAGAGGAAAAAGTCTAAATAAAGACAGCCAAAAACACAAAGGCAAAAAAATATATAAAAAATTATTTAGGGTCAGAGATCTTCACAAAAGTAGCTCCGAAAGAGGCAAAAGCTGAGACAATTGGGTAACCTAATCACCCATAAAATGTAAAAGAACAGAAAAGGCAATCTTGCTCTGTCGCTTTGGTGTAGACTGCGGCCATCTCGGTCTCCTGCAAATCATAGGTTAAATTATTGGCAAGGTCAACTCAGTTTGTAACTCTTCTGAGGTAGAAATAGGTAATTGTTCAAAAGAGTCACATCTGTTAGAGCGACAAGCTTTGTTTCACAATTAGTGCCTCAATGCTATTGGGAAGGTTGACTCGAGCATTCAAGCAGAAGGCATCTATAGAGGTTAAAACCTTGGGTTTCAATTCGGAGTCTAGAGGTGAAAGGCTGATTGAAACGATTTGCATGATCTCAGGCGAACCATCTTTCTTCACTGTGCCCTCCGAGAGAGTGCTTAGAAGCCCTTTCAGAGGAATAATAGGATCACACAAATACAATTACTATTAACACAGCACTTTATACTGAAAACTGTAGCTCCTACATATCTACAAATCCCCTCCCTCCTCCTGCTCTATAGAGACTGGCTGCTTACCTAGAACACAGCTACAACCCTATCTCCCATACCTGTCACCCACCTCTACTGTGGCAATCATCATGTGTTGACTTGGCCCTCAACCTATCAGTAACCTGGTGCTGCTGTCCCCCACAGCAATCGTAGCCCATTATCCGGTGACTCAAGAAAGAAGTGTTGTAACTGCTTCCAACATGGCGGCTCACTGATTGATTCACCCTTGAGGGGCCTGAACAATGAGCAAATTGCCCCTCTCACAGACTTGGAGCATGGATAATCACACACACAAAAGATTTGCCAACACCTGCTCCGAGCAAGCAAATGTCAAAGCGTAGTCTGTTCACTCCTTCGAGGATAAAAAGTGAAAAACGGCAGATACACAAATGTGAGAAGCCTGAATAAACATTCCCGGTACAGGTTCTATGCGGCTCTGGTTAACAGCTTAAACTAGTGCTTGCCCCACCACTAGGGTGTGTAAGTTGCCACAAATTTGAGTATTAAGCAAAAGGTAAAACAATGAGAAACTGTTGACAATGTAAATGGTTAAGACTGCATTAGTGGATGTACCAGTATGGATACAGCTGTATTTCAATAAAATAAAAATAACATTTTTAAAGTGGATCGATAGCAACTGGCATGTGTAATACAAATATTTTACTGGGATGCACCAAATCATGTTACATGTCACATTGTAAACAACATGGGGAGAGGAGTAGCGCAACGGCTAAGGCGGTCGACCTCGAATATGGGGAACCGGGTTCGGGTCTCGGCAATGACGCTCAACATCCTGTGATTCTGGGCAAATCACGTAATCTCCCCGTGCCTAACAAAAATGAATGTCTCCTCGTGTAATGCAACTAGGTGCTATGTAAAGCGCTCTGATACCCGATTCGGGTCAAGTTTGCGCTATATAAAACTCTGTAAAAAAAAAAAGAACAAAAAAACAAACATCTGGATGCATTGATAGCGAGCCCAACCATGAGCACGAAAGCCCTCCGAGGAGATAGACCATGGAGGCGGAACGAGATCCTGCAAGAACACTCTTCGGAAGACTCAGAGGGACTTCTTGTGAGTTTGCAAGACAAACCCTAAGAACGTCTGGTGGCAAACTCAACGCCATCAAGCAGCAGACGCCTCTTGGCTTCAAACATGGGAACGTGGGTCACATTCAAGATGCTCTAGCAGAGGGAACGCCATCTTTGGTCACAATTGTTCATTTTTAGAATTTTAAGAAAACTATATGCAACTACCATAATGTCAACAGAGGAGAGCACGGTGATTAAAGCGATCATGACATACCTTTTTGTGTTGCTTTTCATTTTCAAAGGTTTGATTGGTTGTTACTTTAAGTGCAGTTTCTCCTGCGGGTCCTGCAGAATACAAAGATTTGAACACAATGGTTATGAAGATACATAGACAGTGAAGGCTATACATGGTGGCAAGTCATGCAGAATCTTCCTTTTTGTCACTGAATAAGAGGCGGGAGCATTCACAGAATCACAGACTCAAAGGAGAAAGAAAATCAAATCCTCCGAGAGCTCAATCACCAAACAGCTGCCGACGTGCTCATGGACGGTCATCGACTCTTACTGCCCCTTGTGAGTCATGAGCTTTACGACATGCTGCTCCTTCGATGGGCTGTAAGGACGCAGCAGGATCCCCGGGCTCCAAATTAAATGTATTAATAGATCAACATCCTAAATGAAAACATGGCCATGCAAAGGGCTAGCAGTGGGCAGGGTCTACATTAACATTTTATGTACACTGATAGTGTACAGAGACCTTTCTGGATACAGCCAGGAGGCCGGTGGCGGTGCCAATAATAGAGGAAGCAACCACAGGTACAAGGTATTTTAGAAATAAAATATAAAAATGTGAATATTTTCAAAATCTTTCAAGCGGCCCACAGCGTGTCAAGTGCAACAACAAGTGGAAATATTTATCTGCCATTGATGCAAATGGCCACAGACACAGGTTCATCTGCCGAGATTAAAAGTTGACTATAAAGAGCAATAGTCCAAATGAAATGCAATTTCTTTCAAGGACAATTCTTTTTCATAGTTTAAATCAATCAATCAAACAGTACTTGTATAGCGCAGAATATCACCCGTGAGGGTATCCAGGCGCTGAGTTGCTTGATTTAGTCTACAATTCAGGTCTTGAGTTTCTTCCTGAAGACCGTCGGTGAGGGTGATGTTCGGAGGTGGATTTCTTATAAAATAAGGGTGTCAGACCTACAGGATCTACTGTGCCCTGACCGTGGTAGGTGAGGTAGTTTGTCACTGATGTCCTGGTGCCTACCCTAATACTGGTCTGTAAGCTGGGCCAAGTACACCACATCCACACTTGACTCTCAGGATAGAGGGCTCGCAGTTAGAGGCTTCTACGGGGGCGGGGGGTGGTGTGGGGGGTGGTGAGAGAGAGAGAGAGAGAGAGAGAGAGAGAGAGGTTCTCAGCTCAGAACTCAACTAACAGTCACAAAGTCTAGTGTACTCCGGTGCTAGTCCTTTTTGATAAAAGAAAGGGTTTTAATCTTACAATGTTACAAAATACTACATAGCACAAATAGGGGAACACAATACAGGGCAAACTCCTGTTCAAATCTAGGAGTTACACCGTCTGTATCCACCCCACTAATGGAGCTTCCAGTGTTTGTGATCCTGTTAGTCTGATCAGGGACACAGCAGTGGCTAGGCTCAGATTAGGTTACTCAATCAGTGTTAGACTTGGTCTTCCCTGTAGGGTCACTCCCAAACGTTATGCCTTCACTACTCCTGGTTTCTGAATCTGTTTTTGTTGCCTTTTAAGACTCTGTGGACTCTACCACTACTAACATGGTACAACTGGCACCTGATTGGACATTTAATTCACTTGCAAGACCCTCATATATAGTTCTAGGGGTACCCATGGCCTGTAAATTAAATTGTGGGTAGCAGCACTAATTTGCCACCCACTGAAAGTATCCTTTTAAAACAGGTCTCATGTCACTGTGGCCTGTAGTGCAGTTTTAAACTGCCAATTCGACGTGGCAAAATAAGTCTTTAGTCAGGCCTAAACTTTCCTTTCTTATACCTATAAGCCATCCCTAAACTAGGCCTTAACTGCCCATAGGACAAGGTGAATTGAATTTAAAACATAGGACGGGTTTTTATGTTTTACATGTCCTGGTAAAGAAAAAGTCATAAATTGATTTCACAACTGTGCGTCCTCCCTCTTCCAAAGAGAACATTGGGTCAGAGGCAGTTGCTGCATTAGGGCTCTAGGGATGCACCCCCCCGAAATTCCTAAACGTTTACTTAAAAAAATATCACATTTATTTATTTATTTAGAGATACAAACATATCTCTAAACAAATCGATGTATTTAACTCTGGACTGTCTGTCCCAGGCGGCCTCACTCTGAAGTAGAAGACAGTCAGAAAACCAACTTTCTGCAATGTGACGCACGGCGCAGGGCTTACCTTTCTAAAGCCCTTCACTGCCTTTGTAGTCTTGGTGGAATACACTGTAGGCCAGTGACTCTGTCAGAATCCCAGCTTCAGGCATCGGAGTCTGCATCCTTGCGTGAGGCCAGATGTCCATCATTCACAGGCATAGATCCCACCCTTTTACATTTGTCACACAGTAGGACTGGATGCAAGCATATGTGATTTGGCGCCTTGTCCTCAGTAATGGTGAGTTTCATAATGTTATGTGAATATCATGCTGAGACCCTTGGTCACGCTAACCTCCTCCCCTGTGACACCCACGGACCAGGCTGCAAATCGCTGACCCCTTTAGAATTGAAGATGCTGTATTTTTTCCCCACTAAATTGATCCAAAAGACGAGCAGGGTTTTGCTCCCTTGCGAAGTTGATTCAGACCAGAGTCTAGTTCAAAGGGAGAAATAGGCGCTTATAGTAAAGAAAGTTATATGCCATAAGGAAGTAAGACTGGCTCAATCCTCATTCCCTTAACATTAATGCCAAAAACATGGACTGATTTACACACCATGAAAGTAAAAAATGCTAAGGTAATGCATGCCAACAATTTATTTCCAATTTTATTTCACGTTTTACTTAATCTTGCATTTTTTCCATGCATCTTATTACTCTTGCAAAGTGCATACTTTGAGTTGTGTCCGGTATTTATGAGGGCTTGATTGAGAGCTCTGGCGCTGAGGTTTAAGGCAAAGCAAAGTTCCTATCAGTGAGTTGGCCTCTCTGCAGAGTACACAGAACTATGGTCATGTATTCCAGTTGCAATTGAAATTCTGTGTAAATGTGTGTGAAGGGGGTACACAGATGTCAAAATATGTACAGGGCAAAAATAAAAGTAAATAAGTTGCTTAAATGTGTGTGAGTGCAGTGTATGTTTGGAAGTGGTGAAGTGAGGGAGATGCAAGGAAGTGCATTCGGGGGAGAGTGAAAAGAGGGTGCTGAAGAGGAAAGAGGCATTTGAAGATGTGCAGATGGCAGAGATGTGCAAAGAAGAAGGGCGTACATATTTGACATAATGGCACATAACTAAATGACTTGAATAATCTACTTGACCTAACTGTAATGTACCTGAACTGTGAACCCGCCTCAAATTGTGTGATCCTATGCAAATTATTTTGTCCTATGAAGCTTCCTTTTTCTTCATTACCACATAAGAAAGCACCTTCAAATATGCACGTTCAATATTACTGCTGCACAAAAAAAAAAAGACTCTTTATTTACTAGACTAAACGTTTGCTCCACGTATAATAAGAATCGTGCCAGCATATAGGGTACACATGATCCCTGGCTTATCTCTTAGTTCACTAATAGCATTGTCATCTGGGCAGGAGCAGGAATCTTTCCCACTTAATATTTAAAAACTCACTTTTCATAAATATATGTCTAAAGCATGATGTAGTAGTGCACCATCATTTTCAGATAGCACACTTTCCACTGGAATGGCCACAAATCTTTCCCACTAACATGTAGTTTTAATGTCAAAATATATAGCGCAAAAACAATGTTTGGAAATTGGGTTTCAGCAAAAATATTTAAAAATAACACATCAGGTAAAATGCTCCAATTTGTTGTGATCCTAGAAAAATATTTTTTTTTCACCACAGAATTACATAAACATGTCTGCATAACGAGTGAAATGTATTTGAAATGTTTGAACAGTTCACTTATTAGCTTTTTCAGTGCTGCGTTAGATAAAAAGCCTGAAATCTTACAACCTTTCATTTCACATGCTTTGCACAACGCGATTGTCACACAGTTCTCTTTACAAAATCCACTAACTACAGTCACAGAAACAAAAAGAAAATGTAGGAAGACAAACTGACTTTTGACCTCTGGTTCTGAAAGTCGAGCAAATGTGACAAGAAAACAAGATTTAAAGGCATCTTTATTGCTCATTCACTCATGAGCAAGTGGAACATCTGTTTTCAGCTCGCCAGAACGGGTGAGTAGGTTATGAAAATAGCTTGTCCTGATTAAATCTGGTGCGCCATAGCAACTGGATTTTTCAAGCCTTGTGACTGGTAGAGGAGAAAACTCCTCCTTGTCTGACCGACGGTTACATCAAATCTAATGTGAAGCCCCGCAAATCCTCGCCGGACAATGTCATTGAACCTACGCCGGGCGACACAAAGCCTCGCACAGCTGCACAGACCTTGCAGCAGGGACATAATGTACAACTCTCAATGGGCCAAACGTAGTTCTTTGTCCAGCTTGCACCCCCTTACAGTCAGCCTGAACTAGTGGCTTTGTCCCGATCCAGAGTGACCAGATACCCTCAGTTGGGACTTAGCAATTTTGACTCCATTTTTAATAAAACCTTTAAAAAAAAAAAAACAAAAAAAAAAAAAAAAACAACTCAATTTGTACTATTTGGATTAGATTAGTTTTGGTGTCATTTTATGTATTCAATTTTACTCTGTCATTGGTGTGGGAGATCTTGTGTTGTGTTTTCACTCCATTGCTGTTTGTGTGCTGCATAAATACTTGACACTGTGCCTCTAGGTTAAGCTTGGCAGCTTGTGTGCCAAGCTACCAGCGGGTTCAGCACAGATTCAGCTCACAAACTTTATTTGAATTTTCAAGAAAATCATAAAAATGCAAATAAGAACAGAACAAATGACATGCATCATTAAGATAACGGTCGATCAGAAAAAACGATATATACCAACAACCTAAAAACAATGCTACCACAAAAGTCTTTCTTAAAGTGCAATAAAAAAAAACACTCAAAATTAAAAATAGGCACTAAAAACAGCTACCAGAAACCAAAAACCACAGTTTAGGGATAGAGGACAATTGTAAATATAAAAAAGCAGGACTACTCGGTCTAAAATTCCTCTGCAGCAAAATTGACCTAATATACTTAGACCACAAGAAGTGAATCTGGGGCAGACGAGCACTAAACGCTGGTGTCACACACAAACATCATCACAGGTACAAGGGGGCAGACGAGCACTAAACGCTGGTGTCACACACAAACATCATCACAGGTACAAGGGGGCAGACGAGCACTAAACGCTGGCGTCACACACAAACATCATCACAGGTACAAGGGGGCAGACGAGCACTAAACGCTGGTGTCACACACAAACATCATCACAGGTACAAGGGGGCAGACGAGCACTAAACGCTGGCGTCACACACAAACATCATCACAGGTACAAGGGGGCAGACGAGCACTAAACGCTGGCGTCACACACAAACATCATCACAGGTACAAGGGGGCAGACGAGCACTAAACGCTGGCGTCACACACAAACATCATCACAGGTACAAGGGGGCAGACGAGCACTAAACGCTGGTGTCACACACAAACATCATCACAGGTACAAGGGGGCAGACGAGCACTAAACGCTGGTGTCACACACAAACATCATCACAGGTACAAGGGGGCAGACGAGCACTAAACGCTGGCGTCACACACAAACATCATCACAGGTACAAGGGGGCAGACGAGCACTAAACGCTGGCGTCACACACAAACATCATCACAGGTACAAGGGGGCAGACGAGCACTAAACGCTGGTGTCACACACAAACATCATCACAGGTACAAGGGGGCAGACGAGCACTAAACGCTGGCGTCACACACAAACCATCACAGGTACAAGGGGGCAGACGAGCACTAAACGCTGGCGTCACACACAAACATCATCACAGGTACAAGGGGGCAGACGAGCACTAAACGCTGGCGTCACACACAAACATCATCACAGGTACAAGGGGGCAGACGAGCACTAAACGCTGGTGTCACACACAAACATCATCACAGGTACAAGGGGGCAGACGAGCACTAAACGCTGGCGTCACACACAAACCATCACAGGTACAAGGGGGCAGACGAGCACTAAACGCTGGTGTCACACACAAACATCATCACAGGTACAAGGGGGCAGACGAGCACTAAACGCTGGCGTCACACACAAACATCATCACAGGTACAAGGGGGCAGACGAGCACTAAACGCTGGCGTCACACACAAACATCATCACAGGTACAAGGGGGCAGACGAGCACTAAACGCTGGTGTCACACACAAACCATCACAGGTACAAGGGGGCAGACGAGCACTAAACGCTGGCGTCACACACAAACATCATCACAGGTACAAGGGGGCAGACGAGCACTAAACGCTGGCGTCACACACAAACCATCACAGGTACAAGGGGGCAGACGAGCACTAAACGCTGGCGTCACACACAAACATCATCACAGGTACAAGGGGGCAGACGAGCACTAAACGCTGGTGTCACACACAAACATCATCACAGGTACAAGGGGGCAGACGAGCACTAAACGCTGGCGTCACACACAAACCATCACAGGTACAAGGGGGCAGACGAGCACTAAACGCTGGCGTCACACACAAACATCATCACAGGTACAAGGGGGCAGACGAGCACTAAACGCTGGTGTCACACACAAACATCATCACAGGTACAAGGGGGCAGACGAGCACTAAACGCTGGCGTCACACACAAACATCATCACAGGTACAAGGGGGCAGACGAGCACTAAACGCTGGCGTCACACACAAACCATCACAGGTACAAGGGGGCAGACGAGCACTAAACGCTGGCGTCACACACAAACCATCACAGGTACAAGGGGGCAGACGAGCACTAAACGCTGGCGTCACACACAAACATCATCACAGGTACAAGGGGGCAGACGAGCACTAAACGCTGGTGTCACACACAAACATCATCACAGGTACAAGGGGGCAGACGAGCACTAAACGCTGGCGTCACACACAAACATCATCACAGGTACAAGGGGGCAGACGAGCACTAAACGCTGGTGTCACACACAAACATCATCACAGGTACAAGGGGGCAGACGAGCACTAAACGCTGGCGTCACACACAAACATCATCACAGGTACAAGGGGGCAGACGAGCACTAAACGCTGGCGTCACACACAAACATCATCACAGGTACAAGGGGGCAGACGAGCACTAAACGCTGGTGTCACACACAAACATCATCACAGGTACAAGGGGGCAGACGAGCACTAAACGCTGGTGTCACACACAAACATCATCACAGGTACAAGGGGGCAGACGAGCACTAAACGCTGGTGTCACACACAAACATTATAAAAGGTACCACGGGGCCAACAAGTTGGTTTCTGCCACAGCCCGTTTTGAAACAGAAAATACTCAGTCTAAAATATGTTAAAAGATGTTGATGATGTTTTGGCAAATCCAGGAGGAGGTACCGCTCGATTCCCCTCACTGATTTAGCCACTACATATAAATGGATGGGCTGCTTTGGTAGGACAAGCAGAGGTTCATTTAATTACTTATGTGGTTCACCTCGAGAATGGACTGTGGTTGTTGCTTGAGAAGGGTTTCCATCCAATCAAAAAGCAAATTTCTTTCAATCATCATCAAGTTGTATACGCACCAATAGTTCAGCTCACTTTCTCCATGCCAACATTGCACTGAAGGAAAAGTCTTAGTTTGTGAGGCAGGCTTCAGTCCGCTTCGCAGCCTCTCATTCATGCCATGTTTTTAAGCCCTGCAGTTACCGGATTTCAGCTGTTGGACTCCTGGTGGCTGTAGGACAGACTCATGCAGCAGTCCTGTTCTAGCAGTGGGCTTTGGACTGTTGGGGCAATGACTGCAGCTTAGCTGGGAAAGGGGAGACTTAGGACATGGCAGTGTGGCTATCTCATCTTCTGCAGTTGTGCCCTCACTAGACCAGGCACTCGAGAGACGTTGGCTCAGTAGATGGAGCCTCCGGCCCGATTCTGGCTTTCCAGATGAATGTGGCAGTTCAAGCCCCCAGCACAATATCAGTGCACACCTTAGCAGTACATGAGCACTCTGACTCCATGACAGCAGCATCAGTCTTTCAACTTTGACATACTGACGACTTTGCTCAGTAGTTGTCTTTGAAGAAGGCTTGATACAGTTCTTGGGATTTAAATCGGTTACATAGACCGGGGGAACCCTCCACGGATTTCACCTAGCTAACTCTAGCAATCCCTCACTCTTTCTACCTATTCACAGACTAGGAACACTGAGCTTTACTCCTACAGGGCCAGGAACACTTCTTTCCTCTCTCAGCAGGCAGGCCCTAATTTCTTCCAGCAGAAAGTAATACTTCAGAGGACTTCCCTTCACTACTGGGAGACTGGCTGTCATGCAGTCGGAGTTGGTTCTTTTTAAAATGTTATTCCCAGTCTGATGACAAGGCCCAAATAAATGTCAGGATACCAGTTTGACATGCAGCTCAGGGCAAGGAAACACATACTTTTACCATGCAAGGGAACATTCCAGACCAACACCATGTGTGCACACTAATTTAATTTGGCAAAATATAAACCTACCAATAGAACGGCGATGGAATTTCGATTTAAATATAGACAAAACGTGGAGATTACAGATCCTTTTAAGTTTTAATATGATATGTAAAGTTTACTCGCTTCATCCAGCCTGAAATAAATATTACGGAAATCTTGAACAAACGAAATGACATTCAACATTCTAAGCATCCTTCTAAATAAAAGTAGATTTAGACATGATGCAAGCAAATCACAGGGGGAAAAAAAAGAACTAAAACCTCCAGAGAATACATTCTAATGCGGAGGCTGTGGCTGTACCGAAATATGGGAAACTATCTATTAATTCAATAGTAGATTGGATCAGATTCGAATTTTATTACAACATAGGATGGATTTCGTGTCAGTAGACTTGGATCTGAGGGGGTCCGCATCATTCAATGTACAAAGGAATTTTTATTGAATCGTATTTGCAGCAGAATAAAAGTGATATAGGTCTCTGTTCACCCTGTATAACAAAAGAACAAAGGAATGCATGTGCAATGGGGTCATTGGGATATTGCAGCATAGCACAGAGGTGTATACATTGCACCCCACAACAACACATTGTTTGGATTCAAATAGTAGTTCGTAGGGTTACTGTCTCAGTGGATGGAAGCAACATGCAGGGTCACTGCCAGCAGCTACCCACAGTGAAGAATATGTTTAAAGTTACATTCCGTCTAGAAAATCTCCTTCACCCAGATTGCTCATCGTACCCAAAATGAGGAAGGGATGCCTGGGAGGCCGCTTGCTCTCTTGGTTGACAGCTAGGACTTTGAACAGTTCTCATGACCGTATCTTCCATAAGAGACACAAAGCGTGGCTCTATAAAGGCACCTGTTACAATACTGCTAATGTTCCCAGTGGATCCAAAGCTAGCAGATGTTCAAAGCATAAGCACCTACGCTAATGTCAGTGTCACCCGCGATCCGCTGCAGATTGTTCACGAGTGCTTGTGTGAGTAAAGTCATCGCCTCAAGTGGACACAAGCTAATCTTGTTAACACTTCACTCCATCGGACAGTAAGTTCTCTTCATCCTCTGTTATCACAGGCAGTGCCTAATCCTTGGTGCTAGCTGCAGTTGCCGCCACAGGTAGAATTTGCTGTCATTTACACAGGAATATTGAAGCTGGTTACAATCTTTATGAGCTGAAGAGATGTTCTCTGTGTGGGCAACAAGAAATCTTGGACCAGAAATGAAAGGGTCTCAGACTGGTCTCAGTTGTAATTTCTATGCACAGTCAAAAGAGAAAGAGGTGGGGGGCATGGCCTGCAGCCAACAGGAATGGCCACACACTAGGGAGGCTACGGAGCCCTCGCCCGCCATCCGTCACGAATCCTTATCTGAAATTTGCTTCTGAACCCCGATACCGGTGGACTTCATGTCCTGGCTGTGGCGAGTACCCGCTGCCCACGGATCTAACGCCTGACAGCGCGAGAACCTGATAAAGAAGTAAGGAGGCTGCAGAGGCGAATACAACACAAAATGGCGGCACGGTGATCGCAATGATATTGCCGTAGAACAGCAGAGCAGATGGTGCTTTGAGTCTGCCTCGGCTGCCTGCCGCAAGGCTTGTGGCCGTGTGAAAATCAGGGGTGGTCCGCAGGAAGACCTCCCCACCAGAGTTTGGGGAGCGGAGCCAGAGTGCTTTGATCTTCGCCGGCGACTGACGGCAACGCGGGCTGTCTCGGGGCCCTACAATCGAGCAGCACCCCGATACTGCAGCAGCGCTCGACATCGGACCGATTTGTGCCTGCACAGAAAGGGGAGGCCCCACCGCAGGCCCTGTAGTGTAGCCCTGCGGTGAGATCAGCGGTGAAAATACCAGGAGGAAGCCCATGGCAGCACCCACGAGAGGCCGGCAAACACTGAGGGAGCCGCGACTGGAGAAATGGCGAGCCACCCGGTAAGGGCTGAGATAGTGACCACAATGCAGACACGAGGTTTGAGTGCCGAGGTGAGAGCTCCTGTGCCAGTTCCCGGGTCAGTTGCTGTATGAGACCATATGCTGGCCGGATAATCTAGGAGGCCTCTGAACTGCACTCCTGCGGCCTGCGTGGCGGCCCACCGCCCGAGACACCAGTGGGGAAGCACGCTGCGACAACATACCTGTTTATAACAAGTGGGGCCTCCATAACGGTTGCGAACAGAGGACCCCTCGACGCATTGCGCCTCCGGGAGACTGGGTACTTCTCCCGCCACAAAAGTCAGTGAAGTGAGAGAAGGAGCACCAGCATCTGCCGCTTAACACCACCTGTGAGTGCCCGGACCGGGAAACCTGACAGGCCGTCGAAGGCACGTGCGCCCCGGGCAGGCGGCAGAGACTACCAGTCCTGGCCCTCATTACGTCTCCCATCGCCTGCCGAGCACAGAAGGATCCTGGGGGAGGAAGAGGTACTAAAACTTCGAAGCAGACCAAACTCAACAAATTTGCATGGTCTAAATCCGGAGAGGATCAGGGGGTCCCTCAGTCAGAGGTCCGAGACGAAGCGTGGTCATCACCCACCCCACAGGACCTAACGCTTCAAGCAAGATATCATGACCACCATTACTGGAGTGCGTACCTCCCTGGAGACCCGAATTGACGTAGTGAATGTTGAGGTCTCACTCATAAGGGCAGACCTCCGGAAGATGGACGATAGAGTCAAAGAGGTTGAAGAGGTCACAACGGAACTCACAAAGGAATCCTCTCAACTTAAAGGAGAAGTACACCGGCTGTGAGATGCCCAAGCCAAGATGGAGGCACAACTGGATGACTACGAAGGGCGGGCGGGACGAAACAACAAACATTTTGGGCTTCCAGGAACGGGCCGAGGGTCCAGCTACTGATCTCTTTGCCGAGGACCTAACTCTAACCACCTCAAACCAAAGGGACTGTCCAACTACTTCTCTATTGAACGACCTCATCGAATCCCGGGGGGGGGCCACCTAAGCGTGGAGCTCCCCCTCGGCCAATAATAGCAAGAGTCTTTACCTTCTGAGATCGTGATGCTATCCTTCAGGCTGCACGCTCCTGCCCGCCACTCACTATAGAGAACAGTGCCATCACCATTTTTCCAGACTTCATTACGAAAGTCCAAAATCAAAGACGCTGCTTTTTAACGGGTAAAAAGGCGCTAAGAGAATGGGATATTAAGTATGCAATGCTCTTCCCAGCGAAGTTACGTGTTGTTGCAGAGGGGAAAACCTGGTTCTTCTCGTCCCCTGAGGACACATGGGACTGGCATGAAGGATGGCGCAGAGTGGGGTTGCCTGCCACGGTGAAACACACCGACCTGCGACACAACAGGATGAAGCCCCCCACTGGGTCTCGGTCCGATTTCGCTGCTAAAGACAATGAGGGGGTGGGGGGGGGGGGGGGGTGACAGGCACTCTTAACTACCTACGGATATTGCAGTTTGATTTATTCCACCCTACTTCTTCGTTGTGGTCTCTCCTTTGTCCCCATCTCCCTTGTTTGATTTAATTCACCGTTCTAAATGGTCCTTTTTAATACTTTCCAGTTGAGACATTGTTTTTGTTGGGCAATACTTTAAACGGCACGCCCCTGATCTAGTCCTGGTACAGGAAACTCACTTGGTCGGCAATAATTGCAAAGCTCTGTCCCATTGGAGTTACAAACTTCTTGTCCATGCAGGGTACACTTCCAGCTCCAGGGGTACAGGTATTTTAAGGAAAAGAAGTCTTGCACTCACACAGACGCGCACATGGGCTGATCCCCAAGGCAGGTTTGCGGTCTTAGAGGCTAGCTCAGAAGGAAAACCCCTCAATGTTGTCTCAGCCTACATTCCGCCAGCACTGGGTAGGGAGGCATTGGCCGACTTGGGGAAACTCTTACTAGATCTCCCGGCGGGTGCGCCAATTCTGGGGGGATTTTAATATGACTCCCAATGACCTAATAGATCGATAACCAACACACCCCCAGCACCGTTCTAGCACGCACATGTCAGACTTTTTCATAGCCATGGGCGTCACTGATATATAGCGCTATTTCCATCCAGACCTGACCCACTTTACCTACCACTCAGGTGCCCATGGCAGTCTCTCCCGGATTTACTTTTTCCTGACGCAATCGATCCATATGGATAACTTTAGGAAACCACTCTGTTTGCCCCGGGGCATCTCGGATCACTCACCGGTGTGGGTGGATCTCACACATTACAATAGGCGGCAGTGCAACACTTTAGTTATTAATCCCTGGCTGCTCCAGATCCCGGATATAAAAGAGAGCCTACTATCACAGTCCAAGAACTATTTCAAAGAAAATGTCAGGTCGGTGGACTCGGCGCAGACAATATGGGAGGCCTTTAAAACAGTAGTGAAGGGTCAGGAATTGGCTCTCAAGGTGGGGTATAATAAAAAGCAGAATTTACAACTTAAGGAACAATTGCAGCAACTTGAGACGGCACACGCCCGTTCCCCCAGTGTGCTTACTAAGCATAGTCTAACCACAAAGAAAATTGAATATAAAACCCTAGCCCGAGAGCAGGCTGGTGCACGCTCCCAGACTGGCCACACGTCACAGGCTTTACGAACTTGGGGAAGCGGTTTGCGTGGTTGGAAAAAAGGGACAGTCGGAGTGGTGGGTCCCTTGTCTTACAATTGATAACACACAGATGTTAACGGACCCCCAGGCAATCGCGGATGCCTTTGCGGATCACCTGGAGCAGATATACACACCCTCGGCAGTGGCCACAGCGGAGGACTCGTGCCACTTACTGGCGGACATGCATCTACCTGTCCTGTCTACAGAGGAAAGAGACAAGTTGGAGGTCAATCTCACTGACGAGGAGATCGCTCCGCAATTAACAGCATACAATCGGGGAAGGCTATGAGGCCCAATGGGGTCCCGATTGAATTTCTCAAATCTACCGCCTCGATTATTGTGCCCCACCTACGGGACCTGTATAATAAGAGCTACGATAAAGGGATCCTGCTAGTGGATCAACTATTGGCCTCTATTGTGGTTATCCGTAAGCCGGGGAAACCCACTGATAGTTGTTACTCCTATAGGCCGATCTCCCTGATCAATGCCAAGGCCAAAATTCTTGCGAAGCTCCTGGCTGCCCGCCTTACCCCAGTCCTCATGTCATTGGTCCATGCTGACCAGTCTGGCTTTATGCCAAACCGCAACACAGCATTAAATATCCGTCGCCTCCATAGTGTCCTGGGCCGTAAACACGTCCTAGCGGAAGACGCTTTTGTGGTGTATTTAGATGCCAGGATGGCGTTTGACTCCATCGAGTGGCAATACCTCTACGAGGTGCTGCGACGCTTTGGGTTTGGCCCGAAATTCATGGGGTGGGTTAAGCTGCTCTACACAGACCTTAAAGGTCAGGTACGGGTCAATAACCGCCTCTCAAGAACGCTCTCACTGAGAAGGGGCATGAGACAGGGGTGTCCCCTGTCCCCGTTGATTTTCTCATTGATCTTGGAGCCACTGGCATCATGGGTCAGGGGGGGATCTGGTGCTACGAGGGCTAAAATGGGCGGAGGGGAGGGAGGATAGAATATCCCTCAACGCTGATATTCTCCTATATCTGGCGTCTCCAACAAAATCAGTGCATAGACTTTTAAACATCTTCACTAACTTTGGTAAATACTCTGGTTACTTCATTAAGTGGTCCAAATCCATGATAATCCCCCTCCACGGCCCGATCCCTGCACTTCCATCAGATTGAAATTGAAATGGGCCACCGAGGGTTTTCGGTACTTGGGGTTCTATATTACCCCTGATCCTGGACTGTTCCACACCAAGAACTTAGCTGCGCCTCTGGACAGATTACGCAGCGATGCCAAACATTGGCGAACATTACCCCTTTCCCTGTTGAGCCGAGCTGCGCTTTACAAGATGTTGGCCCTCCCCTGTTTCCTGTATGTACTCCAGAACTGCCCATACAGGATCCCCGACTCATTTTTTAAAATATCGAGAGTGAGGTTCGGACTCTGCTGTGGGACGGAAAGGCGTCCTGTATCGCCATGACTAAACTGACCAAGGGATGGTACGACGGAGATATAGCGCTCCCAGATATGCGTCTGTACTATTGGGCTTCACAGCTGGTGGTGGTGAACCAATGGTTATATCGCACCCTCGATGGACCCCGCCTTTCTTCTGGATAGTTACCTAATGGGTCCGGAGGGCTATCTAGGGCCTCTATTTGAAGGCTGGGAGGGGCCGATATGTAGGCCCTACGGCCCTCACGGTGGATGTCTGGCGTTGAGCCAATCGAAGACTTGGCTGGCTTGATGTGTTGACCAGGACTACCCCATTGTGGTCAACCCAAAAGCTAGGCCCCCTCTGCAACCAGCCGGGCTTCGACAGATGGGATACTCATCGGTGTCTCGACGGTAGGCCACCTGTGGGAAAAGGGTAAAATACGGCAATTTACGGAACTGGGAGAGGAGCATCAACTCGCTCAGTGAGGGTGTCTTTTGCTAGCTCCAGATGCCTCGTGCTCTCACAACAGCTCTCCAGGGTGCCGAGGAACTGCCGGAATCATCTCCCCTCGAGGATCGTCTCCTCTCTGAACCACTGCCAAAAAAAGCAGTGTCGCTTACATACCGGAAGCTCTGTAATAACCTACCAGACCCATTTCAATCCCTCAGAGAAAAATGGCAAGCAGATCTGGGACAACTTGAGGATGACGACTGGCAAACAGCGCTGATGTCCCCCAGGGAAGTGGCTATCCCTCTCAGGCTCCGCCTTGTCCAACTAAAAGTCCTACATAGAACATACCTCACAGGTATCATACTTGCAAAGTTCGGGAGCCGACAAAACGTTGTGTCTCCGTCGTTGCTATGGGTAGGCAACCTTCTGTCACATCATATGGGAGTGTTCACCTATACAGGCCCTATGGGAGAGGGCTACACAGCACATGCAACAAGCACTGCAGAAAGACATTACACTGACACCACAGTTGGGGATCCTCAACATTTGAGAGGCAACAGAGCTCACCGAGGTGGAGCAGCAGTGGGTCACCCTGGGATACACATTGGTAAAACGGAACATAGCTACAAAGTGGGGAGCAGCTGACACTCCATCCTCCGGAAACTGGGCAAGAGACCTAGATAAATGTATAGTCGCAGAAAAAGAGTTTTTTTAAGTCTAGAGGCTGCCCAAGAAATGGGATAGGAAATGGGGAAAGTGGAATGTGTATAGGAATATGTGTGTCAGCGACCACGGAAATGAAAATGATGGAGCACCGATGGGAAAGAGGGAATGCGGATGCCTGGGTGAAGCTGAGATTCTGAGTGGTAAAGTTTATAGACAACATATGTCTGATTATGTATTGATCACTGCTACATATGTGACTGGTATTGCTTTCTTTCCAATAAAAACTGTTAAAAAAAAGAGAAAGTGAACCATGGAAGAAGCGACCTCAGTAAATTAAGAGATACGACTCAGATTCTGCAGTCTAGGGCAGTGGTTCTTAATCAGTGGTCCGGAGATACCCGGAGGTTTGCAACACCTACTGATGGGGTCTGCAAATGTTTAGAAAATTAAATAATTTGCACATGCAGACATCCCTGGGGAAGGACCTGGAACTGACTCCAAAACTGGGGCTGCTAAACATCTGGGAGGCAACGGATCTCACGGAAACCGAACAGCACTTCGCTACACTGGGCTACACGTTGGTTAAGCGGGAACTAGCCCGGGGCTGGGGGGTGGAGCACTCACCACGTGTCACCTTGTTGGTTAACGAGATGGATAGATGCATGCTGGCAGAGACCGCAGTCTTTGGGGCTCGGGGGTGCCCAAAGAAATGGGATAAAAAGTGGTTGCATTGGAATGTGTATCGAAGGAACCTTTGTGTGTCGCCTACTGTTGAAATGGAAATGAATAAGGAAGGGAGTCGTGAGGGGAGAGCATAACTTAATTCAAGTACTAATGGTTCTTCCTTGATTTGTTAACTGTCTCAAGTATGTCGTCCAATAATGTATGTATGGCTTTGATTAAAACCAATAAATGTGTTTTTTTTTTTTTTTAAAGAAAATTAAATAATTTAGAAGATTAATGAAGCATATAACCATAAAAATGTAAAATTGTAAAACTCTTTGTAAATGTAAAGGAATTTGAAGTTGGAGGCATCCTTAGCTTGATTCGGGGGAGTAGCGCACGTACAGCGCACAGATTCTAGTGTGGGCGACTGGTCGAAGCGCTCCTGTGCACCGACAAAAAGAGAGCATGCACTAGGAGTCAAACAGACAGCAGCAAAGTAGAGTGTACAAGTCGCTTTATTTTTCAGAACTAAAACCAAATTTTGAAAAACTCCAATCTTCCCATTAAAATTAAAAGGAATATGCTACTTACCAGTATGCATCTGTTCTTGGCATGTAGAGCTGCAGATCTACACACTTTTGCATAGATCGCCATCTGGTGTTGGGCCCGGATGTTTGCAGTTTGTTTTTCCCCTTGGAAAGTCTTTGGAAGTCACGAGGTCGGTGACTCCTCCTTTGGATCGTATTGCGCATGGGCTTCGGCTCCATCCTCAGATTGTTTTTCGCCAGCAGGGAAAGATGGAGCGTAGTAATAACAGTGAAGAAACCCATGTGTGTATCTAAATAAGATAAATTGGAACAGATACAGGTAGCCGGGGAAGCGGGTGGGCGTGTGTAGATCTGCAGCTCTACATGCCAAGAACAGATGCATACTGGTAAGAAGCATATTCCGTTCGAGGCATATGAGCTGCAAATTACACACTTTTGCATAGACTATATAGCAGTTCCCAACCTTAGCGGCGACCACCCGTATCTGTTGCAGTGGTTTGAAATAGTGTTTTAAGTACAGCCTGGCCCACACTAGCTTGTTGCTTAGTTTGCACATCTACACAATAGTGTTTGGTGAAAGTGTGCAGTGTTGACCATGTTGCTGCTTTGCAGATATCATCTAATGGGATGTTCCCTAAAAATGCCATGGAAGCCCCTATCAATCGTGTAGAATGGGCTTTAGGGGGAACGGATAGCGTTTGTTTTGCATTGTCGTAGCAAATCTGGATGTATTTTACAATCCACATAGCTATCCCTTATTTTGAGATGGGGTTGCCCTTGTGTGGTGGAGAGAAAGAGACAAACAGTTGTTTGGTCTTGGGGAAAGGCTGTGTTCTCTCGATGTTGTAGAGTAAGGCTCGTTTGACATCTAGCGTGTGCAGAGCCCTTTCTGCAACGGTCTGTGGTTGCGAGAAAAATACTGGTAGTTCTACAGATTGGTTTAGGTGAAAAGGGGAAAATGACTTTAGGTAGGAATTTTGGGTTGGTACGGAGAACAACCTTGTTATGGTGCATTTGAAGAAAAGGTTCTTGTATGGTAAGTGCTTGTATCTCACTGACCCTTCTAAGGGAAGTGATGGCTACAAGGATAGCTCTTTTCCATGTTAGGAATTGTAGTTCGTATTTGTGCAAAGGTTCGAAGGGAGGCCCCATTAGCCTTGTGAGAACGATATTTAAGTTCCACACAGGTGAGGGTGGTACTCTGGGGGGAATTATTCTTTTCAGGCCTTCCATGAAGGCTTTAATGGCAGGTACTCTGAAGAGTGATAGATGTTGCCTGTTTTGTAAGTAAGCTGCAATTGCTGCGAGGTGTAGTCGAATGGACGTATAGGCTAGATTACACCTTTGTAGGTGGAGTAAGTAGCCTATGATGTGTTGGATGGACACGTCCAGGGGATTGATGGTGTTGTTATGGCAATAAACAACAAATCGTTTCCACTTGGCAGCGTAGCACGCTCTAGTGGTAGGTCGTCTAGCTTCTCTGATGACGTTCATACAGTCAGGGGGAAGATTTAGGTACCCAAATTCTAGGATTTCAGGAGCCAGATCGCAAGGTTGAGCTGAGCTGGGTCCGGGTGTCTGATTTCTCCATGGTTCTGGGTTAGGAGGCATGGTGAGAGGTGTAGTTTTTGAGAGTTCCAGCAGCGTGGTGTACCACGGTTGTCTGGCCCACGTTGGAGCTACTAGGATTAGTGTGAGGGAGTGCTGTTGTAGTTTGCGCACCACTAATGGAATGAGTGGGAGAGGCGGAAAAGCGTACGCAAATCTGCCTGACCAGTTCATCCATATCGCATTTCCTTTGGACAATGGGTGTGGGTATCTGGCGGCGAAGCTTGGGCATATTGTGTTTTCGTGGGTGGAAAAGAGGTCTATCTGTGGATGCCCCCACATTTGAAAGAACGGATGAAGAACCTGTGGGTGAAGTTCCCACTCGTGGATTTGTTGTGTCTGTCTGCTGAGCAGATCTGCCACTGTGTTTTGGACTCCTGGGACATGTTGAGCTAGGAGAAAGATTTTGTGGGGAATTGCCCATCTCCATATGCTCTGTGCTAATTGAGAGAGCTGTGGAGTGTGTGTGCCGCCTTGTTTTTGTATATAATACATGGCCGTCATGTTGTCTGTGCGAATGAGGACTGCCTTGAATGAAATCTGTGTTTGAAAAGATTTTAGGGCTAAAAAGATTGCTAGTAACTCCAGATGGTTGATATGGAGTAACTTTTGTTGAGGCGTCCATGTGCCCTGCACGGTGAGATGTAATAGGTGAGCTTCCCAGCCGGAGAGCGATGCGTCCGTTGTTAGTATTATCTGGGGAACCGGGTCCAGGAACGTGTCGACCTTTGGAAAGGTTTGTGGTGTTCCACCACTGCAGAGAGCGATGGGTGCGACCGTCAACCAACACCAGATCTGTCAGTTGACCTTGGGCCTGGTTCCACTGGTGCGCTAAGCACTCTTGGAGGGGACGCATCTGGAGTCTTGCGTGGGGCACTATGAAAATGCAAGAGGCCATCATCCCTATTAGTTGCAAGAGGCCATCATCCCTATTAGTTGCATGAACACTCGTGCTGGAAGTGATTTTGAGGTATGAATCTTTGTCGTAAAGCCTGAATGCTTGCAATCCTGGCCGGATTGGGGTAGGCTATCGCTTTTGAGGTGTCTATAGTGGCACCGAGGTATTGTTTTATGTGGGATGGTTGTAGCTGGGACTTTTGGTGGTTCACCGTGAAGCCTAGTTGGTGAAGTAGTTCGATTGTGGCGGCGGTGTGTTGTACACACTGATTGTATGAAGTGGCTTTTATCAGCCAATCGTCTAGGTATGGGAAGACGTGAATGTGCTGTCTTCTCAAGTGTGCCGCCACCACTGCCAGGCACTTGGTGAATACCCGTGGTGCTGTTGTGACTCCGAACGGGAGCACTTTGAATTGGTAGTGTTGTCCGTCCACTACAAATCTGAGGTACTGTCTGTGAGCATGGTGCACTGGAATGTGGAAGTATGCGTCTTTCAAGTCCAGAGTGGTGAGGAAGTCGTTTTGGGAGAGGAGCGGAAGTACCTGCTGAAGCGTTACCATATGAAAATGGTCTGAGTGTATGTATGTGTTTAGGGGCCGGAGATCTAGAATAGGTCGTAGAGTCTCGTCCCTTTTTGGTATGAGAAAATATAGGGAGTAGACCCCCATATTTTGTTGATTGACAGGAACGTGTTCTATTGCCTGTTTTTGTAGGAGGGAGATTACCTCCTGCTTTAGTAATTTTGAATGTTCTTGTGACATTGGGCGTTGCCTGGGTGGAATGTTTGGGGGGGTAGATGTTAGTTCTAGGCAGTAGCCTGACTGAATTATTTGGGTCACCCATTTGTCTGAGGTGATGGTCGCCCAGACATGAAGGAAATTTTGGAGTCTTCCCCCGACCGGAGTGGAATGGTCTGGGGAGAGCGGGGGGGGGGGAAGTCATTGGGTAGGAGGTGTGGCAGAACGGGTGTTGTTTGTTTTGCCTCTGCCCTTGTTGTTGTTACCCCTGTAGCCGCCTCTTTGGTAACCTTTTGTAAAGGTGGTCCGAGTAGGGGATTTGTACGATGTGGACGCTGTGTCTGAGGAGTAGCCTCTGGATGCACTCCGAAAGGAGGAGTGGCGAAAGGAGCGTCTGGGCGGGTGTGACTGTAAGGCCCCCATGGATTTTGCGGTATCCGTATCTTTTTTCATTTTTTCTAAGGCCTCATCCACCTTTGGCCCAAATAGATGTTCCTGGTCAAAGGGATGGTTAAGGATGGAGGCTTGTACTTCTGGTTTAAACCCAGATACCCTTAGCCAAGCATGACGACGGAGAAGGATGCTGGTGTTAATGGCCCTGGAGGCTGTGTCTGGTGCATCTAGGGCACAACGTATGGAGGTATTCGTGATTGTTTTACCCTCTTGAATTAACTCGTTGACCCTAGCTTTATATTTTTCAGGGAGATGGTGCATTATGCTTTCTAACTGGTCATAATGAGCCCTGTCATATCTGGCCAGTAGTGCCTGAGTGTTTGCTATACGCCATATGTTAGCCGCCTGGGATGCTGTGCGTTTGCCTGATGCATCTAGTAGTTTTGATTCTTTGTCAGGTGGTGGTGCATCACCTGACACTTGTGAATTTGCCCTTTTACGTGCAGTAGATACCATCAAGGAATCTAGTGGCGCTGGTCCTCTGATGTAGGAGGGATCTGAGGGAGCAGGTTTGTATTTTTTTTCAGTACGTGGGTTAATGACCCTGGCTCTAACTGGGTCCTTAAAAATTTCTGGCGCATGCTTTACCACTCCTTTGAGCACGGGCAGTATGGAGGTGGACCTATGTGCGGTATCAAATGAGTCTAGGAGGAAATCTTCCTCCAAGGGGTCGGTATGCAAGTCCACCCCGTGATAATGTGCCGCCCTTTGCAGAAGATGGTTGAACCCGAATGAATCTTCTGGGGGAGAAGGCCTCCCCCAGAAGATCATCTTGTGGGACGTTGGGGATATCTGGAATATTGTAATCGTCCCATGGGTCTGGGATCCTGTAGGGGTGGGGGTCCTGTGGCACATCCCCTATATCATGATATGGGTCCCCCTGATCATCATCGTCTGGAGACGGGGTCAGAGAACAATGAAGTGGGGGTGGAGAGGGCGGAGGGGTGGAGGTGGGGAAGGAGGAGGAAGTGGGGAAGGTATTCTGAATGGAGAGGTAGCAGAGTCCTTCCTCTTTGGAGGTGGAGGCGGAGCAGGCTTCTCCCAATGTCTCTTTTTGGTAGAGTGTGTCAAATGTCCAGTTTTTGGATCCTTGGTAAGAGTTATTTGCAAGGGATCCGGTGTAAATAGTTCTGGTGAGGTTATTTGGTCCTTCGGCGCCGAAGGTGTCGGGCCGATGTGTTTTTAGGTTTTTCCGTGCCGGTTTGTTGCTTAGAACCCGGCTTGGGAACCTCCGGTCTCTTGGTCGGCGCCGAGATGGGCTTTGGCTTGGAAGTGTTGGTGGCCTTGTGTGGTTTGGTCGGTACCGAAGATGGCGTCGGTACCGAAGAGCTGAGTTTCGACCCTGAGGGCTTCGGTGCGGAGCTCGGTGTCGAGGTGGAGGCCGGTTTCTTTATCGGTGCCGAAGTGGGTTTCTCGGCACCGCTGGTAGGCAGGCTCGAGCCCGAGCCGCCGGAAGGCTTACTTGGCTTCTTCACCGGGCCCGAAGGTGGGGTGTGTGAAGCAGTGTCTCTGGTCTTGCTTAGGCCCGGAGGCGAAGGCGTGACCAAAGCCTTTTTGGGTGTCGGCGCGGGTGTAGGGGGGGGTAGATTGGTACTCGCGACCCTCTGCGCCGGAGTGATGTCTTCCACATCTGACTCGTCTGCCTCGGAAGCGCTGACGAGGTCCTCTTCGGTGCGATGCTGTTCCGGATCGTCGATGTCGTCTCCGAAGATGTCGACTGGAATGGACGTCGAGGAGTGTGCCATGTTCCTTCTGGCTCTTCGGTCCCTAATAGTCTTTTTGGATCGGAAAGACTTACAGGCCGGACAGTCTCGAGCCTCGTGTTCAGGGGAGAGGCAGAGGTTGCATACCTCATGAAGATCGGTTTGGGGAAATTTGGACCCACATCGAGGGCACTTTTTAAATGGAGTTCTTTCCATGAGCCAGGACCGGAGCTTGGGTAGGCCCGAAGGCCGCCGTCAACGACTGGAACCGAAGGTTTGCCGATGAGAAGGTGCGTTGATTGAAGAGATCGCGATCGAAACAATACCGCGATTTGGGGTGAGGATTGCGCGTCGATCGTCGAACTGGAAGCTGTTCCGAACCGAAGATTACATCAGAGCCCGATGGCGGAAAAAAACAATCTGAGGATGGAGCCGAAGCCCATGCGCAATACGATCCAAAGGAGGCGTCACCGACCTCGTGACTTTCCAAGAGGAAAAACAAACTGCAAACATCCGGGCCCAACACCAGATGGCGATCTATGCAAAAGTGTGTAATCTGCAGCTCATATGCCTCGAACTGTAAATTATTGTATATTTATTAATTATGTTAACTATTTCATAATTTGTGCCTGTAATTGAGGTATAATTTGTATCTGCATTTCTGTAAAATGTTTTGAGGTTCAAATCATATAAACTGCTTAGGCCGCGGTCCCTGCTTCCAGTAGTAATTCAATAGGGTCCACAGCAGCCACAAAGTTATGAACCGCTGTCTAAAGTATCAATAGTGGAGGCCTGACGAGGGAAGAATCGCTCGGCCTCTGTAGCAGAGCCACTATCTCTACACAGATGTCTCAAGCCCAACCAGTTATTGGCCGATCTTGAGACAGGCCCATCCAGTTTGAGGTCACCACGAGAAGGAGGAACAATTGAGCTGCTGCAGCTACATTCTTATCAGTGGATGCACATGGGAACAGGGTAAACAACAGAGCATCTCACTTCACTTCGGTACCCGCCCAGCATCTTCATTTTGTTTCTAAAGAAAAATAGCACCCGAGTTTATGCAAGAAAAACAGAATCATTAGAGCCCAATAGTGAGGACAATTACTGTAAATATGCAACATCTTCTACAGAAGGTGGTTGAGTGTACAATGGGGTGACCCAGGTTTAATCAAATGTACTCTCACTACCAGAAAGCAAATAAATAGACAGGAAATATTTTCCGGAACATCAACGTTGTTACCACTTTACCTTCTCTGCGGCCAGCACCGCAACCAGCTCCTCTTGCTGCTGCTCAATATCAAGAAACCTCGCGTTCTGCTTTCCTTCCCATGCGGTCTTACATTGCTTGTTTTCAACTATCACACTGCTAGTCCATTCCAGGAAATATTTGACTTTTGTCACACTTTTGTTTTCAAGTTGCATCTTTGCTTCATTCTTATGCCAATCAAGGTCAAATTTCCATGACCTTGGCTGACAACAAAAAAAGGAAACTAGCTGGTGTTTTGTGAAAGGCTCAACAGGATCACACCACAAATTCAGGGAGGAGCGAATACACTTTCTGCGGCACAGTTGCGCCAAGGTGGGTCATGGTGGTAGCGAACAATGGTGATAGGGCCAGTACAGTGGAAGATGTACACACCTATAAACTGCAGACGATCAGAAGCTCCTACGACTTCACTAACCAAATTCTGACCTGTGAAAAATCAGGAAAAAGGGCAACATAAAAATAAAACACTTGGGTCAAATGGAAAAACAAAGATGTCAAAATTGAAAAGGACAAATGTAATCAGGGAAAGAACAACTAACCCAAACTAAAACACACAGCTACATGCAATGCATAAAAGAAACAAATGCAACAGATTCCATGGTGTACGCTGTAGTGGGGCTGTTATGGTCAATGGGCGCTACAGAATAAGCTTGTAAACAACCATCCAAAAACCAAGTAAACCCAAACACAGCAGCTGAAAGATATGCGATCGGGGATGACAACTGTATTTCCTACTGGGATAGGAGCGCTAAACTCAGTTTACGATACTTACAGTGGTGAAGACTATCACACATGTCTGGTAATTTTCCACCCACCCCTTCTCAGAGTTTAGTCTGTACTCTCACATGCAATCACTTGAACTACATGATTACCCAGATTGCATTCGAAAACAGAAGGGGACTTAGAATAGGCTTGATTTAAGGATGTGGCTGGAAGGCAGCCAATGCTTGAGAGAGTAGCCAACTGCTCCCCTCCTAAAGGGCTGCATAGGACATGGTTTGTTTTATAGACCAGGATTTGAAATGTTGAGGGTTGCCAATCGCTTCCCTCCTAAAGGGCTGCATAGGACATGGGTTGTTTTATAGACCAGGATCTGGAATGTTGAGGGAAGCCAACCGCTCCCCTCCTAAAGGGCTGCAAAGGACATCGGTTGTTCTGTATATCAGGACCTGGAATGTTGAGGGAAGCCAACCACTCCCTCCTAAAGGACTGCATATGACATTGTTTTTGTTTTTTTACAGAAGATACCTTTTTAGGATCAAGCGAGGGGGAGCTCTTACATGGAGTATAAGTACGTAACCCTTGAATCTTGGGCAAGTGGTTTGTTTTCTCTGCATCGTACTACGCAAGAGTGAAGTGGGTTCCAACCCATGTTAAGTTTTGGTTCTATCAGGGAACCAGGATTGCAAACAGTAACATCAGTTTCCATTTGTTCCTTGCTGTGACATCATGAGGTCCACTGGAGGAAAACAGTGCAATAGCCACCTCCGCCGGAGCTCCGCTGCTACTGAGGGCTTCCTCGTGGTCATATGGTCCGTAGTGATGTGCCAGAAGCAGCCGATCACTGCTGTGCTTGGCAGCGACTCTGCAGGTCCACCTCCCCATTCTCTTTCCCTCAGAGAGAGCAGGAAACAAGTGCTCATGGAGGGAGGCGAGAGTAAACAGGCAGGGAGGTGAGGGAAAGCCAGGGAAGGAGGCGCAGCATATTCCGTGGGGCAGTGGAAGGAAGCCAGATGCCTTCCGCACATTTAGCGGCCTGATGAGGATAGCTGCAGGGCAGTTTATTTGGGGAGGACAGCTTGTGTGCAGGCT
Organism: Triturus cristatus; assembly: GCF_964204655.1. Classification (NCBI taxonomy): domain Eukaryota; kingdom Metazoa; phylum Chordata; class Amphibia; order Caudata; family Salamandridae; genus Triturus; species Triturus cristatus. The sequence goes on from NC_140594.1 coordinate 1,156,102,407, forward strand.
TCACCATCACTCCTCCACCTCCTCGTGCACAGCTCGTCCACAGAGGTCAGCTTGGGCGTTAGGAATTGGGTAAGTCCTGGGGATGTAACTAATAAATCGGTAGCTGGGTAGCTATCAAAGGTCTGACGGGTGCAAGTGTCATCATAGACATCTCTAGTTCCACATTTGTTTTCTATGATGTCACTTGGAACAGTTTGAATAAAACATCTTCCGTCAACAGATATCCATCGACAATTGTACATGTGCTAACCAATGACGTGATGATGCAGTGAACCCTTATATTTTAGACGGTAATGAGCACAAATGGTCTGGAGAAAATCAAACAAACCCAGGCAAATACTACACTTAATCTCAACAAGAGGAACTTAGGCTTGATTTATATCTCTCTTTTTTTTTGCAGCGTTTTATATAGCGCGAACTTGACCCGAATCCTATCAGGTATCCGAGCACTTTACATAGCACCAGTTACGTTACATGAGGACACACATTCATTTTTTTTTTTTATTGTTAGGCACGGGGAGTTTAAGTGATTTGCCCAGAATCACAGGATGTTTTAGCGTCATTACTGAGACTCGAACCCAGTTCCCCAGGTCCGAGGTCGAGCGTCCTAGCCGTCAGGCCAACTCCTTGCACTTTTATCTTGTATCCTACACTACCAGGATAAGGTCCGCCCACCAGACTGGGATGCAGGCGATGCTAGTTTTGGCTATGGCGGTGACTAGTCAGTCACCGCCATAGCCAAACTTGTCTGATGGCCCGACAGAGTAAGTGCTTTCGAAGAAATAGGTGTACGTCCACCCACCCAATTAGGCTGGGAGGACATAAAGCACTTTTTTTAACTGTCCGTCACTGCCAGGCAGACCCTGGTGGCGAGGCACAGTAAAATAGAAATAATGCTCTCAGGGCATTTTCTTTATTATTTTCAAAAAGAAAACCTTGTTTTTGGATTTTCTTTTTGAAAAAACTGTTTGGTGCAGGGCAGCATCATGCTGACACAGCCTTGTAGAAACCGCGATAGCATTGATAGTAAATGCTGCGACGGCGGTTCCTGTCAACGCATTATACATGTGCTTTCTGTAAGGACAAAGAGAGCAGAACAATGATGGAGTGGAATGGCCAGACTAAAGGCCCGATTTATAAAAGTAGCAGGCGGTCCCTCCACCGGGGGGGCGGAGTAATTTACTCTGTCCCCCTGGCAGAACGACGGGCCGACCATCAATTTATAAATCGAGACCTTAGTCTGGCCGTTCCACTCCATCACTGTTCTGTTCTGTGTCACCACAGAAAGGACTAAGGCCAACAGTCTTATTTCTGCCCCAGAAATACAGGTCTGGACTTTCTGATCACCTCTCCTCAGCTCCACCCAGAGTCACATCCCCTCTGAACTAGAAACACAAGCAACTCAACTCACATTATGACATATTTTGCCTTATCAGTGAGATGCAGCTAGAGTTCCTATCTCATAGAGAGCTAGCGGATTTGCATCTGGGCACACCTAAACCATATACGTTTTGGAGATAACAGACACGTCTCACGTAGGAAACAAGCAACGGAGCAGTGCTTGGACAAAAAGAAACAGTGGACTGGAATGCAGGCCAGAGTAAATACCATCGGTTGAGATGAACACTAGCATTCCATTCCATCCATCACGTTTTGCTTTTCCTAGTGTCCTGAACATATTATTTATTTTAAAGTTTTATAGAGCGCGAACCAGACCCGTGAGGGTATCAGAGTGCTTTACAGTATTGACAAGTGGTATAGAAAAGACTTAGGAGGGGAGGATATCATTGGGATATTAAGGGGTAGATACAATATACCAGAAAAACAAACAGTCTCAAATCCCGGATACATTTGGGATAAAAACAGGTAGATTCATTATACAAGAAAATAAGCAGCCTTAACTCCCGGGTGGGATGCCCAGAGGGGCCGGGAAGGTATCATCCGGAAAAGCCAGGGATAATGCCATATTGGTGGGTGGAACAAGGTCGCTGAGGTGATTGTAATGCGATCGTTAGTCGAGGAATTTGCCCATTAGGAACATTGTCTCCTTTTTAAAGCGTGCCAAAGACGAAAGTCTTCTGATGGTGGGCGGGAGAGAGTTCCATATTCTTAGAGCGGCCCCAGAGAAGGCCCGATTGTAGGTTTTTTTTTCCGGAAGCGAGCTGGTTGGAGCAAAAGGTCTCTGGCAGACCGGGAGTTTCTGGCTCCTTCGGATATCACAAATTTCTGGGCGAGGAATGCAGGGGAATTGGAGTTTAGAGCCTTGTGAGTAATGCAGGCCAGCTTAAGTTGGATTTTGGCCTCGAGAGGAAGCCAGTTCAGAGCTTTAAGGTGGGGAGAGATGTGGTTGAATTTCTTTGAACTGGTTAGGAGTCTGGCGGTGGCGTTGAGTCAGGCTTTCAGTGGGGCCAGAGAGCTCCTGGGTACGCCTGCGAGAGTAGAGCATCCATATTCTAGTCTAATGGCATAAATATGCAGACATAGCTGCGAGGCTTGCTGTGCCACAGAGACTTAAGCTGCACTTCATTTACATTAAAAAAGGCAAATACATGCCGGAGGTTCTTGTGTTCCTGATCACAGGTGGCTTGGCCCAGCAGTTCTGTGCAGGCAGCCCCATCTGTTGCAGGGCTAAGACAAATGTGTGTATGGTTGGCCCCTATCAAGGAGGCAGTGCTTAAAAAATTCAAAGAAGTAGAATAAGGCTCGTAGCAATTACCAGCAGACGAGATTAATGCAAGCATTCCATCCATTACGGTTTCCTTCCTCGTGGGAGAGAAATATACCGCCCTCCACTCCATGAAAATCTATTCAGTTCCACATAACAAGGGTACTTCATTTCTGTGGGCTATATGTCGATCTACATAAACTGGGTCAGCAACATAAGAGGACAGCTGCCCATGAGCCCTGTATTTGGCCATGGGGCGTGCAAACTCAGACATCCCAGTGTCACCTGTCCTGGGTTACTGTGGATTGTACATCCCACCAAACTCCTGCCATACAGCAGCCCTCATGTCATAAATAGGAGTCCAGCTACTTGCTTTGTAGATGTTTGGGTTGGGCCATTTTTTGTCTTTTCACCTCCTTCAACAGGAAGCAAAGAAAAAAAGGAAATCAGTGGAAAGTAGCCCTTGCTAGGTTTGGCTCCACAATTCAAAAAGTGGCACAAGAAAAACAGGGATCACACTTCCATCTGGGGATCAACTTCAGTATACCAAAGGGCCCTAAAAAAACTGAAATGATTTCAAGTGAAAAAGTGAATTTTGGAAGGACCTGAACATTTTCACTCATCAAAAAGCAGATAGAGTGGGGTGGGTCTGATGAACCGCCTGAAGCGGGTGCATGAAGAGAGGAGCTGGCTGCTGCACCTTCCCTGTCTGACCTCACAACAAGAGTAAAGTTCGAGAAGATTTAATGCTCTGTGGAAGACAGGCTCGATCTGGTAGACAGGCTTGAAGATGATAGAGGCGCTTAAGCATCATCCTGCAAGGTGCACGGACTCAAGAAGGAGAGACTCGTGGAAAATTGACAAATTGAGATGCAAGGACCTGCAAACCTGAGAAAAGATCCACAAGAAGAATTGTCTTGCTCCAACATGGACAAGTAACAACGACCAACAGGCTCGAGGAAGGAGACCCAAGGACCTGCCGCCCCAAAGACCAGGAGAAGCAGAAGCCCTCTTCATGCAACAAGGACAAATACCAATGATACACAGGTGAGCTGTGCAGTGACTGCCTGGCAAGCCTCCTACGTTTTTCACTGGACAGAGCCTAACACCACTGTAGACTAGGATTGTATGGAGTTAGTCACCTGACCCATGAAGTACTGGTTGTACAACTCAAACAGGTTCACCTCCAGTCGAGTAAACCCCATGAGCTTGCTAGTGTGCCTAGATTGCCGTTTTCTGGCACAAAGAGGAAAACTCAATTTTACGCCTTCTTCCCAGGATCTGCACTATGCCATACACTGTGGCGCCCTGGTATAGCAGAAGTCAACATCATTTGAACCATAAACTTCCAAAGAACAAGCTTTTTTTAAACCAAACGTTTAATGAGAAAATAATTCAGTAACAAAAGCAATGCGTTTAACAAAATTACAATGAGGTAAGCTGTGATGAATCAAAATGTAAAGTATATAAGCAATAACATGAAGCAAAAAACATTTGAATGAGAAAAAATAATTAATATTTTTAAAATTAGGCTGTGAAAAGTAGTATGACAAGCAAGTACATAAAAAATGTAGCTTTGAATAATACAATATTTTTAAGTTTGGAATCATTAATAAAAAGAGCTAATATTATATTAAATAGTAAAATTGAAGACAAAAGCCCTATAAATTGTTGTAATTTTTTTCTCATGTGAAGGAAAGTTTTTTCTGTTACGGAATCAATGACGTCTTCATCATCCAATAGTCAAATTACATATTTGATGACGATTCTCAGCTTTCAAGTAGAAAGGAATTCACAAGTAGAATCATTTTTGAGTTCACACAGTCGCCAACTTTTAGCAGGCCACAGATTTGGTGCCATTTTAGTTCTAAACTAGGATCCCTTTCATCGTCTGAGATTTACCACATCGAAGTATGACAGCAGGAGGTCCCAGAAGCAGGTTATCTTGTGTGAGTGGTAGAAATCAAGATGCAAACCCCAGAAGTGCCCGGACGCTGCGTGCGAGTACGGATTAGTGACACTAGCTCACGGAGGCACCCTTCTGGTCCCATGATAAACTGACTGGCAACCACTTGACTCAGAGTGTGACCTGGTGCGATGAAAACACTTATAGAGCAGAGCTTTAAAGCCACGAAGATGACAACTCTAGCTGGACAGTCAAGTACAACAGGGTCTTGGCTAGAGATCAGCAGAGCACCAGTTACAGAAGGAACTGATGGTCCAGTGGTAAAGATACTGCATGGTGACCACTGACTACCCTGGGGAAATTGTGATCATTGTTGCTGCCTTGTGGGGGAATCCAGGTACCAGGAGGACCATGCACCAGGAGGTGCCAGCTGGCAGGGGGAGGATCGCTTGACACCGGGCAGCGCAACAAAGCACCGCGCTCTCTCCAAATGCATGGGAAGGGCCCGTCCTGCCCCCGGCAGCACAAGAAAAGCCAGGGCAGGCCTTAGCCTATTTTTTCGAGGACTTTATGGTACTGTCACTGACTTTTACTTTTCCTTGACATTACATTGCTTCTCCCACACGATGGTAAAACACAAAGCTCCTATTCTAGCCAAGCCTCCCTCAAGTTCTACATCCCTGGATAGCTATATTAGAAGAGCAGTGGGTGCCATACACAAGGGAATTGAGCATGCGGAGCGTCATCGATCTGCCACTATTGCAACAGCCCCTGGGACAAATCCATCTACTAAGATAGCAGCCCAGCTCGAAAGCGCCCCCGCATCTGTTTTGGGCACACTGCCAGACAGTTTTATTGTCACCATACACTGTCTCTACTATTGAACGCGGACGGGAGATCGGTCTGTTCTTAACCTGACCCCACAACAGTGCACCTCCTGACAAACGCAAAAGACTCGGGAGGAATAGAAAACCGCATTCTACTGTAGACTTTCAATCTAGCACTACTGCCTCTGACCCAAGGATTCCTATTGGCCTCCTGTTGCGGAGAAGGACTTATTTCATGGGGAACTTTTTGTCTGTGTGAGGGGAGGGTTATGGAAAGCTGGCTTTCCCCTATTATTGACCAGTTGGGGCTGATTGAAGAACTCTTTTGTAGTTTTAAGACTTTGAACCACAGAGCTAACTGAGGTAGCAAGGCGCAATCTACTTACACAATGGCTCCTGGGGTTTAGTATGCGGGCCCTGACTTATCTGCCAAAACCCACCTTCAAACTGTCCTAAGTATAGCCATTTGAGCAGTTGCCTCCCTGCACCGCACAATGACCCTCTTCATCCTCTGCAAAACCAAGTTGATTCTGGATCTTGCAGTGTGGCAGCCAAATCTGGCCGGGACTGCTGGTCCTGTGAAGGGCTAGCTATCCACCTAGTGCCAACTGTTTCGCTCTAATAAATTGGAAAGGAACTGTGGAAAAATGTGGGTACCTGGACCTTCCTTCAGTGGTCCTCCACCCGCCCCCCCCCCCCCCCAAGTTTTAGCAAACATGAGACCACAAACCAAAGAGGGGCAATTCCTCCATCCAGTGACCATCAACTTAATCCCTGCCTGTTGACCCTATGTGGTAGTAATGATCAATGTCCTTTCTCTACCCTCAGGGTCAACTGAATCAACTGCCCAGCTAAGGAGTAAAGTTCTTCATTGTGTCCAATCTACGTTGTTGTGAGAAGTTGGCCTGGTATATGCTGTCCACTAGTTCTAGTGGGCACCTTGTATCAGTCCAAACAACCCCTTATGGTGAATGGTTAAAGACAACTTTTATTGGAAGCTATCCTAGTGGTAGCTATGGAGAGCAGCCTTCAGGCTAAGTTTTGAAGGAATGTAAAGCAGCTTGGTTTACCAGTCTATAATCTCTTGAATGACCAAATGAAAGGGCAACCACACCAGGTATACATTCAAAATACAGGTATTTAAGATAAAACACACCCCTCTAGTCTCTTTATGAGGCTGGAGTTCGAAGTACTTAAGTTACAAGTCAGTATTCAACAGTAAAAGCACAAATACACGTTTGGGCCGGGTGCCTAGGTGTCTTTTGGTGTCGGGTCGCGGCGTTGTTTTCAATGGAAGCTGGCAAAGAAGTGCTGCTGCCGTGAAGAGGAGAAGTGTCTGAAGAGATCCAAGCCTGGATCGAGGATGGAAGGAACCTGAAAGCAGAGGTTACAGAGTCTGGGTCACTAGCCAGAGACCAAGGGCAGGATGGACCAATGCCCACAGATGTCGGGTGCTTCAGGTGAGTTGATGGGTTTCTTCAGCCACGAGGTCCAGGAGGTGTCGACGAAGTCCACGAGCTGGATTTGAGCTGTCCCACAAAGTCTGTAGAGTGCTGGAAACTGGCCCACGGGTCACTCGTGGAGTGGAGGCAAGAGATCTTCGGTGCTGTAGGTGCCCAAGGCTGGGGCTACTCGGAGCCCAAAGCACAACTTCGAGAAAGACCAGGAAGATGATGTACCGGCAAAAGTTCACAGTGTCCAGGGGTCACGGTTCCACTTCACCCACGATAGCCACGGGCCTCAGCTTTGCTGTGGACTCAGGGTAGCCTCTGGGAAGTCTGGAAATCCACCTCTGGTGATGCAAAGACTCCGGAGTGAGCTTCAGAGTTGCAGACCGGACAGTTGCTTCTTTGGTGCCTGCCAAGCAGGGGAGTCACTCCTTGACCTCAAGGGAGATTTCTTCTGTCTTCTAGCTGAAATAGAAAGTCGAAGGTCCAGGATATATGTTGCAGAGTTTCGTCCAGGGTAATCCAAAGTCTCAAGGACTGGGTTCCTATACTTGTACTAAGATAGGGGGTTGTACATACTCTGGGGACCCACCTATGGGGGGCTTGGAAAGAGGGGTGGTTACACCCATTTCCTTTGTCCAGTTTTGCGCCAGAGCAGGGGCAGGTAGCCCCTGCAACCGGTTTGAACTGGACTATGCACAGGGACACCAAGTGTGCCCCCAGTGCAGGACTTCAAAGCACCAGAGCGCGCTCCCGCCCAGCCCCAATACACATCTGGCTGTCTGGGGAGGTGGTTACATCTCCCTGTGACAGGAATCCTATTGTCCAGGCCTCCCCTGCCGGAGTTTCGGTCAGCAGCAGGAGGCCAGACCTGTGTCTGTGGCAGTGGCATCCATTTTGTGATGCCAGGGCTGTAGAAAGTCTTTACCGGGTTAGACCAGTGTGAACATGTCTCTTCCCTCTAGAAAGGTGGAATGCTACCCCTGCCGCCAGAACTGGCGGGGGAGGGGGGGGGTAGCATTCCAAAGCGTTTGACACCAAACACGACATGTTTCTGTGCAGCCATCCCAAAGTTAGCATTTACTGCGAGGTTATAATGCACTTAAGAGTATATGGTCAGGCTGCACCACAAACTGCATCAGAGGAGGTACTCCGAATGCTGCAGAGGGGCTCTGCACATGCAGGGGCACCCTCTCACATAAAAACCAAGCACTCTGCCTTCAGGATTGTTAAGGCCTGCCATAGGAGTGACTTATAGGTTTTATATGTGTGTGCAATGGTAGTGATCTAGGTAGCCTATACCACAGTAAGGGGTGCATGCACCACCTTACCCAGGCTGCAGAAGCAGACCAGTGGTGTCATTTTGGAGTGCTTCCCAGGGGTGGCATAATACATGCTGCAGCCCCTGGTAGGCCTCTGAGGTATCTATGCCCTGGGTACATAGTATACCATATACTAGGGACTTAGAAGGCACTCCAGAATCCAATTAGAGATGTACCTAATGTACATGGAAACCATTTTCGAGAGGAAGCAGCTAGGCTGGGGTCCTGATTAGCAGGGCCATAGCCAGACTAAGGTCGAAAAACAGTGAAACACCAGCAAAAAGTGGGGGTACCCATGTGAAGCAGATCCTACTCTCCTACAGTTATCTTCACAATTTCCAAAGCTGATCACGTTTTGCTGACAAGGAGGATTACGTAGATTGGCCCAATCCAAAAAAAGCTTAAGTGGGAATGCTCGATCATTCATTTTAAACAACCCAGGTTTGCAGGACAGTCTTTGTCCAGGTTCACATCTCACATTCCAAACTCTGAAAATATTATACTTGTCCATTTGGGCGATTTTAAACGCCAACTGCATCAAACTCCAAAAGTGATTAACAATTCATTAATTAGCCAGTATTCTTCTGCTGACTGCACACCCTACACCTACCTATCAAATAGGTTTCAGGAGTCATCTGCAGGAGACCGATTGACTTCACATTGCGGAGGAAACTTCCTTATTGAGCTGTTTGGAACACTCAATAGTCCAGACCATTTTTCCCCCATGCCTAGATTTAAAGCTCATAGCTGTGTCCACTGTTTCTGATTCTATTAAACCCCTCCTGTTACTTAAGGTCGCCCAATCTAGCTCATCCAGTTTACCTAGTCCCCCCGTTTTATCCCCAACATTGTTACAGTCTGTTTATGAAGGGATTTGTCACTTCATGGAATATTTTTGGGAGCCATAATAAATTATTTACCAAGGACAGGCATAATATAAATATACTTCTACGGATGTTATATGCCTCTACAGGAACCTTGGAGTGTGGACCAAACCCATGTAAAAGGGTTTTCCTCCCTGGTTACTGCTGCCACACCATCGAAAAGCGAGACCTATTGCATTGCAGATGCTTGTTACTGCTGCAGCACTACCCAAGCAGTTCCTGCAACAGGTGGTTTACAGATTCACATCTCCCCTTTACCTGCCGCTTCAGAAGCTTGGACACTGCTCCTTCTCTTTCGTTTGTACGGTTATCATTTACCGGCGGATCTGATTTGGTGGTGGTCAATTTTTACAATAATGTGCTTGATTCTTCCTGTAATGTCGTCGTCTTCGCCCTTGATGCAGACTTGGATGCTTGTCTGCACTTAATTCATTCTAATTGTTCCATCTTGTGGGCTTTAACATACAAAACGTTCCTTTTTCTGCGCGGCATGTGTGTGGTTTAACTGATTCTGTGGGTGCGGGAATCTCCCATTTCCCAGACAATGTCAATGGAAAACTCCTAAATTCTTAGATTTTTAAATATGACATACTATTACTACAAAATGGTAACATAAAGGGTGATGAAGAGACCCCTTCCTTTACTGGGAGTGGAGCCCATACTAATATTCATCACATTTTGATATCGCCTGCTGCTAGTGACCTTGTTCTTAACCTCAGAGTAATTCCAACCACTGCGAGTGACCATAACCCACTAGCTCTATCCAGGTCCCTCCAGAAATACCCGGTGTTGTTAATGTTAACCCACTTAGGCCTAAAGGTGTCCATATCGGATGTGCGGGGCTGACCCTCTCTGTGTGCTGCAGAAGTTGTTGACTGTGAGTGTAACCGACTTCAATTATTGTTTAGGCTCTGCGGTGGACCATGGTAGGTTGTTGCACGCTTTTGGGAAAATCACTATGTCCTTTAATGCCCAAGTTACACGATCTCCTAGATCAAGAACTTCCAAGAGACATGGATGGTTTGACCATTCGTGTACCCAGGCATCGAAGCTCTTAAGGACTGCCTTGCATAGTTCCCCCAGGGATCACTTTGCTATCAAGCAATTATGAAAGAACTACATCCTGGAATTAGCTGCCAGTAAGAATGTACTCCGGGAAGAGATTTGGTCGAACTTTGCCCAGGCGGCCGAGATCAACGATGTTATGCTGTTCAGGAGTACGGTTAACAACACCTTTTTAAAAACCTATTGAACACCCTAATTCCCCTCATTTCTCTCTCAACAAGTGTGGGTTGATCACTTTTCAGGCATTTTTGACTCCCTTAAGGGCTAGGTTTCTTAAGATGTAGGTAAGAGCGTCAACCACTCTTGTAGCAAGTCCCTTGACGCTACTTTGGACAAGGTTCTTCTTGCCCTAGAACATAGTACCTGGCCCTGATGGTCTCCCAGTTGACGCCTTTAGAGCAGCAGGTAAACTATGGGGCCCTATCTTGACTCGAATGTTAAATGCAGCAGCAGATGGTATGATCCCTCCCAGTTGGGCCGATTTTTTCATAGTGACCATTTTCAAAAAGGAGGATACATCTGACCCGAAGTGTTATCGCCCATCTCCCTCCTGGATTCCTCAGCTAAGCTGATGGGTAGGGTTCTCCTACAGAGATTAGAGGAGTGGGCAGGGGACAATTCGATCCTTTCGGGGGCCCAGTAAGGATTCAGGAGGGGGTTGGGGACAGTGGAGCAGTGCGTGAATCTAAACCTGCTCATTGGGAAGCATACCAATGCCACGTCAGGGTCCCTTTCTTTGTCGATCTCAGCAGCACCCTTGGTTTGGATGATCATTCAATTCTTTCATCTAATTCGCCTTCGCTTGAGGCCGAGAGGATTATCCTTTCTTTGTCCCGCGTGTACGAGAACTTGTTTGCGAAGGTCCGTTATGGCCCCCAATGGAGAATGTTCCTCATCGTTTAAGATCAAGAGGGAAATTAGATAGGGTTGCATTTGGCACCTTTCTTGTTCTCTTTTTATTAATGGGGTGGATGGTGTTCGTCAGGCTCTGCAGGCTGACGTGCTCATCGTCACCAGTTGTTCTGTTCCTGTGTTGTATGTAGAAGATGCTGTGCTGATGTCCAGGACCCCGTCAGCCTGCAGAGACTGATGGACATATTCGCTGATTTTATGGAGGCCAGAAAAATGAAGATTAAGAATACTAAAATCTTTACGATGTCATGCAGGAAAGGAATGCAAAACTGAAGGACTTTTTATTTGCAAATCGAGAGGGTTAATTCATTTTGTTATTTGGGATTTTTTTCCCCAATAATGGCTCATGATCACAACACATGCAAAACATTCGATCTAAAATGAGCAGATTCTGTGAGGGAGTCTTCAGGTACTCCCGCAAACATGGTAGCCGTCCTGTTTATGAAATGATTAATATATACACGGGGGAACACTGTCGGCTGCCATGTACGGTGGCCGCTGGGGCTATACGCCCTGCGGTCCTCTTAGGGTTGAAGAGCGCATATTTCTTAGGGATCCGTTATGTACCCCGGCCTCCGTACCATCTTTTATTGTTCCCAAGGAGGGATAACCCACTTGGAGGACCTGCTCTAGTTGAATTCTATATTACTTTGGTATTAGAACTGAGCAAAAGCGGAAACAGCCATTACAAAATCAATCATCTTGGATTGTTTAGCACTAGACCATGCCTTACATATACCATGACTTTCTTATATTAACAAAACCTTTAAAACATTATTTTGTCTTCCCGTGCCCCATAACCCTCATAATATGCTTGTTCTCCACAAGAGAGGTTAAGACTTCTTTCCTAAGTGTTCGATCTGAAAACAAAGCCTTCGTTGAGTTAAAGAAACCTAGTGTTGTTAATTATATGTCAAATGACTCCCAGAGGGTTTCCAACTATATTTGTCTTTGGTGACTAATACCCAACATCACTTTGTTTTAACTAGGCTTTAGTTGGGCTTAGTACATTTTCTTGTTGCCTTCCCCACCATGAAGCATCAGCCTATGGAAATGACCCCATGTCCTTGCAAAGGTATATCAAAGCAGAGCACTCACACTTTATTCTATTCTGTGGCTTTTACGATGGTCTGAAGAAACATTACTTGAAACCGATCTCCCTTGCACATAATGTTAGGGATTAAAATGTTGCCTTACGATATCTGTGTGCATTGGAGCATCCCATTTCTTGCCTTAACGTTGCTTCTTATACCTGGGGCGCGAATCGGAAAAGTATTTTATTTTAATTATGCTCTTTAAGGGCAGAATCAGGGTTTTTAACAGTAGTCTTTTTAATACGGTATTTTGCTTTTATAATTATTTATAGCTGCACTTTATTTCTGTACTTTTATTGCCTATTTTGGATTGTGCCGAATACAGATTTTGAACCAAACCGACAACCCAGTACCAAGAGAAAAGGCCAAACGTGATATAGACTGGGCCTCTTATACACCCGTGCTGGCAGGTTCATCTGTTACATAAACGGCGAGGGCCTTCTTGGGGTTTTGTGGCAGGAGACAGATTGAATATGCTACTTACCAGTATGCATCTGTTCTTGGCATGTAGGGCTGCTGACATTCATATCTGTGCATAGATCGCCGCCTAGTGTTGGGTCCGGATGTTTGCACGTTGTTGTCCTGGAAGAGTCTTCGAAGTATCCTGAGATAGGTGACTCCTCCCCTGGACTACAGTGCGCATGGGCATCCTCTCCATCCTCAGATTGTTTTTCGCCATTGTGGCAGTGATGGAGTAGATACAGAAAGTGATGACCATGCTATACAGTAATTCTGAGAGCTGCAGCCGCTACAGGCGCCGGGGAGGAGGGTGGGCGATATGAATGTCAGCAGCCCTACATGCCAAGAACAGATGCATACTGGTAAGTAGCATATTCAGTTCGAGGCATGTGGGCTGCTGAATTCATATCTGTGCATAGAATACATAGCAGTACCTCCCATTAGCGGCGGCTACCAGTGCCAGCTGCAGCGGTCTGAAAAGAGTTTTGAGAACAGCCTGTCCTACAGCTGCCTGCTGTTTTGAGTGTACATCTACACAATAGTGTTTGGTAAATGTATGTATAGTGGACCATGTGGCTGCTCTACATATATCATGTAAAGGAATGTTTCCCAGGAAAGCCATGGAGGCCCCTAGCTTACGTGTTGAGTGGGCCCGTGGGGGAATCGTTAATGTGCGTTTAGCCTTTTGATAGCAAATTTGAATACATGTAACAATCCATCTGGCTATACCTGCTTTGGAGATGGCGTTGCCTTTGTGTTGTGGGGAAAAGGCAACGAAAAGTTGTTTTGTCTTCCTAAAGTTTTTGGTTCTGTCTATATAGTACATGAGGGCTCTTTTGACGTCTAGTGTATGGAGCATTCTTTCAGCGACATTTTGTGGATTCTGAAAGAAAACAGGCAGTTCAATCGTTTGATTCATGTGGAACTGCGATATTACTTTAGGCATGAATTTGGGGATGGTACGTAGTACGACCCTGTTTGCGTGAACCTGTATGAATGGCTCTTGAATGGTTAGTGCCTGGAGTTCACTAACTCTTCTCAACGAAGTGATTGCTACTAGGAAAGCTACTTTCCAGGTGAGGAATTGAATCTCACATGAGTGGAGAGGTTCGAAGGGTGGACCCATCAGTCGGGTGAGGACCAAGTTGAGGTTCCACACTGGTGCTGGTGCGTGTCTTGGGGGAATTACTCGTTTAAGTCCCTCCAAGAAGGCTTTGATGGCAGGCACCCTGAATAAAGAGAGGTGCTGCCTGTTTTGGAGATAGGCTGCTATTGCGGTTAAATGGATACGTATTGAGGTGTATGCCAGATTGCATCGGTATAGGTGTAAGAGGTAACAGATTATGTTTTGAATGGATGTGTCTAGCGGGTTAATGCCATTGTTATTGCAATAAATGACAAACCTCTTCCATTTGGCTGCATAGCAGGCTCTGGTAGTGGGTCTCCTAGCTTCCTTAATGATCTCCATACAGTCAGGTGGCAGGTTTAGGTAGCCAAACTCTAGGACTTCAGGAGCCAGATCGCCAGGTTCAGCTGTTGTGGATCTGGGTGCTGAATGTCTCCATGGTTCTGCGTCAAATGCGCGGGTTTGATCCGCAGCCTTTGATGCGGCACCACGGAAAGTTCCAGAAAGGTGGTGTACCATGGCTGGCGTGCCCATGTTGGAGCAACCAGGAGGAGTGTCAGTGAGTGTTGTCGCAGTTTGCGTGCCACCAGCGGTATCAACGGCGCTGGGGGAAAAGCGTACGCAAATCTGCCGGACCAGTTCATCCATATCGCATTGCCCTGCGACTGTGGATGTGGGAACCTGGCGGCAAAGCTTTGGCATTTTGCGATTTAGTTTGTGGCGAATAGGTCTATCTCTGGATGACCCCACTGTTGGATGTACGGTTGGAGTACTGACGGATGTAGCTCCCACTCGTGCATCTGGTGGCTGTGTCTGCTGAGCAGATCCGCCATCTGGTTGTCCTTGCCGGGGAGGTGTTCCACCATGAGGAATATGTTCCTCTGACTGGCCCACTTCCACATGCTCTGAGCCAGATGAGACAACTGTGGAGAGTGTGTTCCTCCCTGCTTCTGTATGTAGTACATGGCAGTCATGTTGTCCGTCCGGATCAACACGGCTTTGTTGCACAAGTGTACTTTGAATGCCTTCATGGCGAGGAAGATTGCCATCAGTTCCAGAACGTTGATGTGCATCTTCTTTTGTTGTATTGTCCATAGTCCCTGCACTGTGTAATTGAGTACATGAGCTCCCCATCCCTGGAGAGACGCGTCCGCTGTCAGTATTATTTGTGGAACAGGCTCGTGGAATGGTCGGCCCTTGCAAAGGTTTTGTGGATTCCACCAATGCAGAGAGTTGTACGCCCGACCGCTCACCAACACTAGGTCTTTTAATTGCCCGTGAGCCTGATTCCATTGACGTGCTAAGCACTCCCGAAGCGGGCGCATATGTAGTCTCGCGTGTGGGACTATGAAAATGCAGGAGGCCATCATGCCTATCAACTGCATGAACACTCGCGCAGGAAGGGAGTGTTGGGGGTTGAACTTGGAAATTAGCATTTGCATGCCGTTGATCCTCACTAAATTTGGCTGAGCTGTGGCTGCCAGAGTGTCTATGGTCGCACCTAGGTACTGTTGTACGTGTGCGGGTTGGAGATGTGATTTTGGGTAATTTAGTGAGAATCCCAGACTGTGAAGAAGGTGAATGGTGCGGGACATGTGGCTGGCACATTGCTGGGCTGACTTTGCCTGAACAAGCCAGTCGTCCAGGTAAGGGAAGACGTGAATGTGTTGCCTCCGTAGATGTGCAGCCACAGTAGCTAGGCACTTTGTGAAAACTCTGGGTGCTGTTGTCACTCCGAAGGGAAGGACTTTGAATTGGTAGTGCTGCCCCTGAATGGTGAACCGGAGATATTTTCTGTGTGACGGGTGTATGGGTGTGTGGAAATACGCATCTTTGAGGTCTAGCGTGGCTAGGAAGTCTCCCTGTCTGAGGAGCGGGAGAACCTGCTGTAGGGTGAGCATGTGAAAATGCTCTGAGAGAATGTAGTGGTTGAGGGGTCTCAGGTCTAGGATAGGTCTGAGTGACCCGTCCTTTTTTGGTATAAGAAGTACAGAGAGTACACCCCTGTCCCCTGCTGGTGGACGGACACGACCTCTATTGCGCCTTTTTGCAGCATACTTAGCACTTCCTGCTGTAATAACGCTAAGTGCTCTGAGGACATAGGACGGTGCCTTGGCAGTATGGTGGGTGGAGTGGAGGTTAATTCGAGACAGTAACCGTGTTGGATAACATCTTTGACCCACCTGTCCGTGGTGATGGAATCCCACGTGGACAGGAACCGCTGGAGCCTTCCCCCGACAGGTGTTATGTGGGCGGGGGGAAGGGAGAGGGCGTCACTGTTTGTTCTTGGGGGAGGACCTGGTATTGCCGTAACCACGTCCTCTGCCTTTGGTGCTGGAGCCACGATATCCTCCTCGGGTGTTTTTATCGTAGGAACTCTGTGTGCCCCCTTTATTGTAGGTTTGCTGTGCCCCCTGTCCTCTACCTGCACCTCTATTTCCGGGGCGACGAAAGGAGCCACTACGAAATGTCTGCGTTTGCAGTGCCCCCATTGACTTCGCAGTGTCCGTGTCTTTTTTTATCTTTTCTAAGGTGGTGTCAACCTCTGGTCCGAATAAGTAGTCGGGGTTGACCGGCTGATTGAGGATGTTATTTTGGACCTCAGGTTTGAATCCGGAGATTCGTAACCAGGCGTGTCGTCGTAGCATGACGCTGGTGTTTATTGCCCTTGCAGCAGTGTCTGCAGCATCCAGTGCACACTTGATGGATACGTTTGTGAGAAGTTGTCCCTCCCTGATGAGGAGCTCCGCTGCCTCTTTGTACTCGTCTGGTAGGTGTTGGAGTAGGGTCTCTAACGTGTCATAGTGTGAGCGGTCGTAGCGAGCTAGGAGCGCCTGTGTATTGGCAATGCGCCATATGTTTGCTGCCTGGGCTGCAATCCTTTTGCCGGAGGTCTCTAGAACCTTGGACTCTTTGTGCGGGGGAGGAGCATCACCAGATGTCTGCGAGTGTGCCCGTTTGCGAGCATTGGCAACTACGATGGAGTCCAGAGGCAACTGGCTTCTAATGTACGTGGGGTCCCCAGGTGCGGGTTTGTACTTTTTCTCGATCCTGGAGTTTATTACCCGTGCCCTGGTGGTTTCCTTGAAAATGTCCTTTGCTGGCTTGAGGACACCTTTTAACATGGGCAGAGTCTTTACAGTCCTCTCGGAGCATGCAAAAGTGTCCACCAAGAAATCGTCCTCGATAGTGTCTGAGTGGAGTTGCACCCCATGATTGGCTGCGGCACGTTCTAGGAGGGCGGTGAATGCAGCAGTGTCCTCTGTGGGGGACGTTTTTGCACCATAAAGTTGCGTGTCCTGTGTATCCAGAGCGGCACCTGGGTCTACAGGGTCATCCCAGACTTGATCAGGGTCTTGCTGGCCCTCAGGGTCCATGTCCCCGGGGTAGGTGGTGTCGTCACCCATGTAGTCCTCCACTGCATCCGTGTCGGAGTGCGTCGGAGAGAATGACTGTTGATCTGTGTAAGAGGTGTGGATGCGTTCATAAAGAACTGGTTCCGATTCCGCCGGCATTTTTTGCTTTAGCGGGATCCTATAAGAGTCCAAAGCCTGCCCTGAAGTGATCTTCCGCTTTCGGAGCATGAGCCTGCCGGTGTCGGCGTCGATGAAGTGGGACGGTGATGTCCCAGTAGGAGAGTGTTCGGTAGATGGGGACCTTGTCTGGGTAACACGTGTTCTGATCTCGAACATTTTCGGCGCCGTGGATGGCGGCAAACCAAAGGTGATGTTGGCCGGTGCCGTAGGTGCCTTCTGTGCCTTTTTCGGTTCGGAGCCCGACGAGGTCTGGAGGGCTGCCTTTTCCCTGATGCGTTGCAAGGACGCTGCCACTTGTCGCACCTGGAACGCCGACGGTGCTTTGGCGCCGAGTGGTTCCGTAGAGGCAGGTGTGGACTTCTTCGAAGTCACCGGGTCATCGAGTCGAGGAGAGGTAGTAGCTGTCGACGGAGTCGATGAGTGGACCATGGTCGCTGCTTTCGAGGTGGATTGCGATGCAGTGGCCATTTTCACCTTGGTGGCCGGTGCCGATTGTTTCGGTGCCGGGGGCCGAGGCGCTTTGGCGGTACCGACGGCTTTTCTTTTTGGGTCGGCGCCGACATCGGCTGCAGCGAGTTCGGCACCGAAGTCCCTTTTGGTGCGGTCGGAGCCGACGGGTTTGGCTGGCGTCGAAGGTGTGGTGGTCCTCGAGCCGACCAGTGTCAGTTTCACTTTCGGTTTCTGTTGAACCGGTGCGATGATTGGTTTCGGTTTCGTGGAAGGGAAACCAGTCTTTTTAGGTAATAATGGCTCTCGCTGTATGTCCGTGGCCGGGCCAGAGGGCGGGGCCGAAGAACTGCGGGATTGGTCTTGGGTAAGGCCCGAAGGCGATCCCTCGACCGGAGCCGTCGACTGACACACTGGGATATCCTCCATTTGGACGGGTAGGCCCTGCTCCTCACCAGAGCTACCTTCTTCGGCCCCTAAGGCCTCATCGTAGTCTCCTACCTCATCGTCGGCTTCTTCCCTGTGAAAAAGCTCTTCATCTACGTCTTCCGATCGGGAACCGTGTTCGGAAGCGGGGCTGGAGGGTATATTTTCCACGCTTTCGACATCTTCGTCCTCGGTGCTGAAGATGTTGGTCGGGGCCGGTGCCGCTTGCTGCGCTTCCAGTCGCGCGGCTCGTCGATTCCGGAGAGTCTTCTTGGATCTGAATCGGGCACAGGTCATGCATTTCGATTCGTCATGATCCGATGAGAGGCATTTGTTACACACCGGGTGGACGTCGATATGGGGGTATTTGGCGTGGCAAACAGGACACCGCTTGAATGGGGTCCTCGATTCCATCGTCGAAGTTCGGTCGATGGTCGGATTTAATGGATCCGAAAAGTTGTTAAAATCGCTAAACTAGCCTGTAAACTGTCGATACCGATCGGGAACAGTACCGACGAAAACTAAAGGCCTTTTGAAAACTAAATTTTCCTAACTTGAGTCAAGATAAGCACATCCGAACCCAATGGCGGAAAAAAACAATCTGAGGATGGAGAGGATGCCCATGCGCACTGTAGTCCAGGGGAGGAGTCACCTATCTCAGGATACTTCGAAGACTCTTCCAGGACAACAACGTGCAAACATCCGGACCCAACACTAGGCGGCTATCTATGCACAGATATGAATTCAGCAGCCCACATGCCTCGAACACTGGGAAGTATGCAATGTTTTGCTATTGTTTACCACTGGCGTCCCAGTGCCACAATATTATTAAGAGGCAATTGCATAATCAAGTTACTCACTTGAAACCGGCATTGCAAAAACATAGCATTAAATCTCATCGGTATCTAATGGCAAAAGAAAGCCTCTCACCTGCAGAGAACAATCCCTTCAAGAACCCAAAGCTCTCCCCCAGCTTTTCAAAGTCTGGCAGCAGTTTCGCAAAATCCTCAGCATCGGGCAGGGCTCGGCTGAACTTTTCTGTAGAAAGTTGAATGAGAATGACATTACAATTATAAAGTGTGTGAAGTACATTAAACAATACATTTCCATTTCTTTTGTTTATATCTATTCCATACATTATTATTCAATTAAGTAAAAGGCAAAAGTGCACCCATCCTTTTTATTACATCCGTGAACCAGTGAGGATTGTGTAGAAAAGAAATCTGCACTAGGTAAAACATAAGGAAACATTTAGAATTGCCTCACCATTGCAGTAAGATGCAAGCGCAAACCAGGCGATTTAACGGCAACTTATTGAAGCTTGCCTGGTCTATTTTCATGGCTGATGCATTGATCAATAAGACCCTGAATAATTGGTCCCATATTTTGTGCAAGAGACCAGCAATGTTACCGACGTTACAAGTTCATGTTTTAAAGAATCAGACTGCCCCTTTGCCTTTCATTTCACTGCGCTCCGATTGAATAACAATAAATGATAGAATTCTGTATTCCACAAATAAAAACAAATCTGCCTTTCTAGCAGTAATAGTTGGGTTCTACATCCTTACGGTTTGAGACCAGATAATACGATTCAGTGGCCTCATTTTCATGACTTGTGTACAGTGCTCGTCCTTGCTAGGTGGATGTTCATGATGAAGAAAAGTAGCTTACCCGAGAGTCCTACTGCTCGAAGTCGTACCCGTCTCCAGATAGGGCATCTTTATTACATTTTTAAAAAGCATTATCAGAGGAACGCATCGATTGGAAGAGCCTATCTACCTCATTGAGGCAGTCTTTTATTTTGGGGCAATTAAACTAATAGGATCTTAAAAACCAATCCAGAAATCCTATTCAAAGCGCCGCTGGACATAGAAAGCCTTCCGGGGAGTAGGACTAGAACGTGGATCTATGAAAGCTACCAACAAGGGCGAATTGACAACAACTTATTATCCAGATCAGATCTTTCATTAATTGTCAAGTAGTACAAACGTACAATACTGAAGAGAGCGAGACTCACATAAACAAGTCCATTTGGGAATTGCATGAAGCCATCCCGTGTGTGCCACATGTGACCAGTCTGTTCAGCGTTGCCATGGCACAACGAAATGCTTGAAGAACCCATTTAAAACATTCCCTGTTGCTACAGCTCCTTTCCCTTGGAAACCTGCCCAAAGACGATAGCAGCAAATCTGTCTTATAAAAGACATTAGTTCCCATGACAGAATAGAGAACGGCTGATCTTCAGCACAACCTGTTTTTTTAAAGAATCTGATCTAAGCCAATAGTAAAGCCAGTGAGCAGCTCGGAGGTGCATCTAGGAGAAGTAGTAGTTTTACTGGACACAAACTGTAGGTCTGTATCGTGCACTGCTTAAAAGGAACCTCCAATGGGCTTAAGATGGCTCTCTTTAGCCAATAGGCTAGGGCTGCTTAAAGGACATGGGGCTAATGTTCTGAAAACCCCCTCATGACTTCTCCGATGATCCTTTGTCTGAACAAAGAGGTTTCATTCAGAGGTCTCCTGAATCTAGAACACCCCATTATATTCACTCCAGAAGAAGAGCAGATAAACACAGCATGTGATATAGCGCACACCATTCATTCTTCAGTCTCCTTAAAACAAGGACAAAACCTTTCATTGCACTTGTGTTCCTCTAGATACACTGTGCATGTGCACTTCAGGGCTTCAGGACCGGGGGCTACAGTATAGACGTGGTGGTCTGCGCTATCAGCAGCTTCTCTTCTGTCTTAGCAGATCGCTCTGAATGGCAAGATGAGACGCCCATGTTCCATTTAATGTTGTGCACAAGATTTTCACTGTTATTTCTCTAGTAAGTGCTCCCATGTGGAAGGTTATGTCGTCACCATCAGTGCCCCCGGCTTCAATTATTGGAAAGGCACTGAATCAGTGCTGTGAAAACAGTAGAATTCTAAACAAGTTCCTTTACGTAGACAAAATGGAATTGATCGCAGAAGACTGTGGCTCTAGGTGTTTCAAATAATTCAGATATCGACAGTGAGAACTTCCGTGGAATAGGTCATGTTTACGCCAGACTGTCAATCAATCATGCAATTTGTAAAGCGCACTACATACCCGCAAGGGTTCCAAGGGGCTGAGGGAGGGGAGGGGAGGGGGGGGGGGGAGCTGCAGCTATTGGTCGAACAGCCATGTCTTGAGTTGTCTCCTGAAGGTTAGAAGATCTTCGGTTTGTCGTAGGATGGGGGGGGTGTTCCAGGTCTTGGCGGCGCGGTGAGAGAAGGATCTGCCTTCGGCTGTGGTTCTGCGGATGCGTGGGACGGTAGCCAAGGAGAGGTCTGCGGAGCGGAGTGTCCTGTTGGGTACGTAGAAAGAGAGTCGGCTGTTGAGGTAGGCTGGGCTGGTCTTGTGGAGTGCCTGGTGTGCGTGGATTAGCAGCTTGAAGGAGATTCTTTTGACGACAGGGAGCCAGTGCAGGTTCCTCAGGTGGGGAGTGATCTGGTCGCGATGCGGGACGTCGAGGATCAGGCGTGCAGAGGCATTCTGGATTCTTTGCAGTCTGTTGATGAGCTTGGTTGGGGCTCCGGCATAGAGGGCGTTTCCGTAGTCGAGTCTGCTGCTGACTAGGGCCTGGGTGACTGTTTTCCTTGTGTCTGTCGGGATCCATCTGTAGATCTTGCGGTGCATACGGAGGGTGTTGAAGCAGGTGGAGGAGACAGTGTTGACTTGTTTGGGCATGGTGAGTTTCGAGTCGAGGATGACTCCCAGGTTGCGGGCGTGGTTGGTGGGTGCTGGGGATGGGGGGCCCCAGCGATGCGGGCCACCAGGAGTCGTCCCATGCTGAGGGGTTGGGCCCGAGGATGAGGATCTCCGTCTTGTCTGTGTTCAGCTTAAGGCGGCTATCCTTCATCCAGTCGGCGACGGCCTTCATTCCCTGGTGGAGGTTGGATTTGGTGGTGAGGGGGTCCTTGGTGAGGGAGAGGATCAGTTGCGTGTCGTCGGCGGAGGATAATAATATGTTGAGGTTGTGATGTCGGGCGATACGTGCAAGGGGTGCCATGTAGACGTTGAACAGTGTCGGACTGAGGGTGGATCCCTGCGGGACGCCGCAGATGATCTTCGAGGCTTCGGATTGGAACAGGGGGAGGCAGACTCTCTGGGTTCTGCCGGAGAGGAAGGAGGAGGTCCAGTCCAGGGCCTTGTCTTGGATTCCTGCATCGTGGAGTCGTGTGCGTAGTGTGCGGTGGCAGACGGCGTCGAAGGCGGCGGAGAGGTCCAGAAGGATGAGGGACGCTGTCTCGCCGTTGTCCAGTAGGGTCCTGATCGTTGTCCAGTAGGGTCCTGATGTCGTCTGTGGTGGCGATGAGGGCGGTCTCGGTGCTGTGGTTGCTGCGGAACTCTGACTGGGAGGGATCCAGGATGCGGTTGTCTTCGAGGTAGCGGGTGAGCTGGCTGTTGACTATCTTCTCGATGACCTTAGCTGGGAACGGAAACCGGGAGATGAGCTGGAAGTTTTTGAGTTCGCTCGGGTCCGCCTTGGGATTCTTCAGTAGGGCGTTGATCTCGGCGTGTTTCCAGCTCTCAGGGAAGGTCGCGGTCTCAAAGGAGAGGTTGATGATGTTGCGCAGGTGGGGTGCGATGGAGCTGCCGGCTTTGTTGAAGGTGTGGTGTGAAAACGGGTCAGACGGCAAGCTGGAGTGGATTGTGCCCATGGTCTTGATTGTTTCTTTGTTACTCACGTTGGCCCAGGTTGTCAGGGGGTTGTGGTTGGTGGGGTGTGGTGGGTCTGGCGTGTTGGGACCTGTTAGGGTCGTCCTGAGGTTGAAGCTGTCGTGGATGTTGCGGTGGAAGAAGGTGTTGAGGGAGTCGCACAGGGCTTGTGACGGCGAGATGTCGTTGGCGTTGGAGCTGGGGTTGGAGAGTTCCTTCACGACGTTGAAGAGCTCCTTGCTGTTGTGTGCGTTGTTGTCGAGACAGTCTTTGAAGGAGGTCCTCTTGGCGGCCCTGATAAGGTGGTGGTGGTTGCTGTTTGCGTCTCTGTGGGCTGCGCGGTTGCCCGGTAACTTTTCGCTGTGTGTCAGGACTCCTAGGGGCGCTTGGACAATAGCGGGTACAGTGTTGGGCAGAAGTTATAGGTCAGGAAGAAGAATGCGGGCCAGAGGCAATGGCTGGACCAGGCTGAATCAAAAATGGAACCGAAGAAGGGCCGCCGCTTTCTAATCATCGCAGCGGTCTAGTTTATTTATTCCCCACAGGTGTTCAGAGGCAGCTTGAGGCGCGCGCGCAGGAACCAACGCGCACTTCACTGAGGAAGTTACAGAGCACGCAGGTTAATTCGTAGGCTCCTCAGATTTAGTCAGAGAGTAACCTCGTCGGGTTTCGCCCGGTTTCTCGTCCGCTACCTCCGTCGGAAGTAGTCAGAAGCAGTCTAATTTCGGTGCAAGGTTGAGAAGGAGAAATTTGCTGAGGTAACGTTTTGTGGCGCCTCTTCCCAATTTCTCGGCTTCAGCAGGTGAAAGCAAATCGTCGATGGATACCTAGCGCTACCAGAACCTGAAGGGAGAAAGAACCCATAAGCTAAGTCACAAAGAAAATTATAGAATTACTCTGAATAAATGTAAAATAAAATGTTGTATATAGTTGGAGACTAGACAGTACCTACCAGAAGAATCTAGATTAACGGCAATATCCTGCTAAGAAGGAAAAGGTCGTCAAAAGGGAGTTCCAGAACAGTTAAGAAAAGTCGTTAGAAAATAGATACTTTTAAGAAGAGTCCTTGAACCCTTGACACTGTGCCATATGTTCTCCAACTTCCGGCAGGTGCGCTTTGACGCTAGAAGTTCTGGGGTGAACCAGTTGGCTCTCTTGCTGGTGTCTTTGAGGGTTTGCTTTTTCAGCGGGGCTAGGGTGTTGGCGCAGTCGTCCATCCATCATCTGAGGGTGCGTGCACCATCATTGGGGTTGGTCGGTGGGTGGAGTGCGAGGTTTGTCTGTAGTTGCACTTCAGAGATTTTGCAATCTTGCACCACCTTATCCTAGTTTGACTTTTTCTGGCATGATGTACGAGAGAATCTGTGATGCCCTCGCGACGCTCCTTGAGTCTGCAACATTCATCAGCAAACTGCAAAACTTTGGTAGCAAAGACGGTGACCCAGGATGGCATGCCCCACCAATAGTAGAGGGTGGCTACTGACATCCTGGATTTGCCCCGACACATTGCACGCTGGGCCTTTATGTGCCTCCCCGGAGGTCTTGGAGTCTCAGGAATGTACTCATGTGAACCTCTACGTGCCTCTCCAGAGGTTCTGGAGTCTCAGGAGTGTACTCCTGTGAGTCTCTACGTGCCTCTCGGAGGTCCTGGAGTCTCAGGAATGTACTCATGTGAACCTCTAGGTGCCTCCCCAGAGGTTCTGGGGTCTCAGGAGTGTACTCCTGTGAGGCTTTATGTGCCTCCCCGAAGGTCCTGGAACCTCAGGAGTGTACTCCAGTGGTGGATTGGGATTTAAAAGACCAAGTCAGAAGGCAACATCTTTGACCAGGTCAAACCTGGTTGATGTATCTAACCTTCACTCCATTGCGGTTAGTCTCAAATTCCGCGTAGTTCCCAGTCTACTGTGGCCCTTGACTATCATCGGCTCTAGTGTTTTTTGGCGCCGTTTCTACCTAAAACTTTAGGAATGCATATCTCCAGTTACCCTTATTGAACTTGACATTTTGTTTTGTTACTATTTTTCTATTTCAGTTTGGGATTTCTATGGTTTTGCATTCTGCCTTGATTACTGTTTTGGTCCTACATAAATATGTACACATTGCCCAAAGTTAAGCCTGTCTGCACTGTGCCATAGCTACTGGGGGTGGAGCTCAGTGTCATTAAGTGACTTTGAGAGGCCACCCTGACAAGAGCAGGGATTATTTCTTGAGGTGGGCAGTCACCCACCCCAAATGATAATCCACTTTCTTACAGTGATACGTTGACTCTGCTTGTAGAATAAGCCACCATCGAATCCACACCAATCTGAGACTGTGGGCCAAGTCTTTTGACCCTGAACTTAAAAAACAAACTCCCTCGTGAGAGGCATCAGCTTCTCCATCCATCGCAGCCAAGAGACACTGTACGGAAGGCCAAACACAGCACTTTATACTCAATGAAATGGGAGGTGGGACCTAACGGCACCTGGACCCACTTAAAAGCAATGATGAGGGGTTAAGGTATAGGGATAACATCAGGACAAACTCCACAACAGGGAAAGGGATAAACTTGAGGAAACATTTAAACTTATGGAAGGGGAATCTAGGAATAGTTGTTCCCTCCCCTTGCTACACGCCGTCACAGTGCTCTAAACAAAACAATGTACCTCACTTTAGAAATTATTTTACCAAAGCGCTAACGCTGGTTTCCTCCATTTGATAATAGAGTAAGAGACGTTAAAAAAGAGACGTCAGTGAGTAGGAGCGGCTTTACAGAATCATGTACTCACCAAAGTCAATGTGTTGATCGAGTTCCCACACAAAGTCAGGAATGATCCACTTGTACTCGCTGAGGTCCGGCAGCATATCTTTCCACTCGTCATAGGTCTGAAAGAGAGGAAGCAAGCCACGAGCTCAAGAGGAACTGTTTACAGAAACATGCAGAGAGGGTGGTGGAACAGAGAGCAAACATAAGTTGGGGGAGAACTGAAGAACATTACAAGAAACAGACACAAAAAGGAGCTTTTCTGTACAAATAGACATTCTATGAAATAGAACATAAATGAAACGCTTATATCCTTTGTATCAAATCAAGAAGTTTAGTTCATGGGAGCATTCTGCCACAGGAAGCATAAAGCATGTGTATAGCCATGGATTGACAATTGCGGGAACAGCACAATCAACGGCCCTCCCAGTTTCCGCGCTGAGCCATGGACTGACAACTGCGGGGACAGCACAATCAACGTCCCTTCCCGTTTCAACGCTGAGCAATCAATGATTTCCATCTGTTTCGTTGTGTCTGTGTCTGCCAGAGCCAGGCCTGGCATGCAATGCAGTAAAGATTCTTCCTTCACAGGCGACACATGGTACAAAAGTCTAATAGTGAAAAACATTGAAGAGTGGTGAGATGCACACCTTCCTTTTGAAGTTATCATAATGTTCGTCATATTTCTCTGTTTTAGCTTATCTAGGCGTGCAAGCACGGTACGCGCCCTGTCCCATTGCGCTTTTCAATGAAAACATAACACAAAGAAACCACATTCTGGAACCTTTCCGGCTGCACAGCCAATCTGGACTGTATGAATCCAATAAATCAAATATTCCCATAATTTTCATTGTACTCCTTGTTTATACCATGTCTTTTATCAACTTTTCATGTTATTTTAATCGATATTTTACTCATTCGTCTGTCATGCTCTGAATCATAACTCAAACACAAGAGGAGTGTACGTTTCTGCATATCACGGCTTTATTGGCTTCACCCAATGCATTTCGGGAATTTGCATTCCCTTCGTCAGGGGTAACTACAAAGCAAAAAAGTCAAGCACCACCATCAGTATACTATTGCTTTGCTGACTTCAGTAGAAAGCATTCATAAAAACAGTTACATTCCATGAAATTCCTCCAATTTACATGCTTGTCACAGTTTATTTTAAACTTTACTCTTTTATTCATGTGACTTGTCTGCAGCTCCACCCCCCACCTTTATTTTACCCACTCTATTCACCCCCCACTGAAATTGGGTTCAAACAACCATCCTTAATACCCTCATTACGTAACCTCTTCACAAGTTGTTATCCCTACATTACACTAATCATCCCCTCTGTACCAACAGTCCTCCCTCCACTCACCGGTACATGCGTGCGGATATTGTTTTTAAAAACACTGACATCCCAGAATATTACTTCGAGTCCATTAATCTCTCAACTCCCATCACACCGCTTCATACTCACGGTGTGCTTCGGCAGAGCATGACAGACGAATGAGTAAAATATCGATTAAAATAACATGAAAAGTTGATAAAAGACATGGTATAAACAAGGAGTACAATGAAAATTATGGGAATATTTGATTTATTGGATTCATACAGTCCAGATTGGCTGTGCAGCCGGAAAGGTTCCAGAATGTGGTTTCTTTGTGTTACAAAAGTCTAATAAACACTGGTGCTCGAGTTCCCAGCAGAAGTGTAAGGATCAGCTCCCTGCCTCACTAACTCGTATTATCACTCTTTTTTAACTTTAACTGCTAACTAGGACGTAATGACTGAAAATGAACGTTAACATTTATTTTCAGAAGGTGCTAGGATACCAAATGTTATGCCTAACTACGACTTGACCGTGTCAACTTATTACATGTGCTTGTATGAAATATTAGCTTATGGAATAGCCAGTGAATGGCTCCCAACCCTGGATCGCCTGCTACTGGTGTAGGCAAGGGTAAAAGGCAGATATTTTGGGTTAGGCATTATGTCAAAGTGAAAGCATACTTCTGGGCACAGTTACAGCTCTTCTATGTAGTGACTCAATTTGCGCTACAAACAGGAACCAAATTGCATCACACCTGTACTGACAGGATACCACCAGATCTCTGCCGGAGGTGTGGCAGCTACTTCGCTGCCGATATGATACAGCCAATAATACTGCCTGCGTTTGATGTGACAAAACATTGTGTTTTTTAATCTACATCTACCAATAGGCATATAGGGTCATCTGGCCTTTTAATGTGGGACAGAACCTCCTTTCAATACATTGCTCTTTGCTGTTTTTCTAGTCTCTCCAGGAAAGCAAAGAGCACACAGGGGACGTACTAGCAATCCTGCCGGGTATAATGGACCATCCGTGGCATACCTGTTGAGCACACATTGTCGTCATCTTGACATTCTGCTATTGAAATGAGTCTTTTATAATCACAAGTCAACATGTTTGATGTCTCTCAGGTGAGCGCAGGAGGCCTGGAAGAGCACCTAGCTACAGTCCCTGGCGTCTGTATGGCCACATCATACTTCAAAGGCTCCAACCAGTCTGTACAGGCACAATGACGTGAACTTTCTGCCCAAAGTGCATTGCTGCAGCACTGCACAGATGGATAGTGGGCCGGTGTAAGTTTTTGCACAACCTGGAGAAGTGAACAAACTACTCACAGCCAGGCTGATTCAATGGCTGAATCAGCCAAACGAATGGGGCCATTAGTGCGGCTAGCAAGATGAAGATAGTACAAAAGAAAACTACAAGTAAACATGACCGGAAAAAAACAACTCGTTTCAAACAAACATTTCCTTATCCGATTCATCTTTTGTAATAATGTATCAACTTTGGTCAGTGTTGATAGAGCCAACAAAACTAGGGGGATGTGTGGATACTAATGAGATGGGCTCTCTTCAACCCCACATAATAGTGCCCGTCTGCAGCGACTGATTGATTCTTGTTATAGAAAAATAAGCACACAGAAGAGCTAAAGGAAGTAGAAAAGGATAATCTGTGAGAGTCACTCGAGCTAGAAGGCACAGCTGATGAAACATACAAAAATGGAAAAGAAATTAAATTATGGAATAAGAGCTTTGAATATAAAGAACAGTCAGATGAGATTGGTTTAGTTGATTAGTTGACAAAGGGTAGAAAGGAACAGACTGGGCAGTGCTGCAATGTTGGCCTTCCCTTCTACCTACAATTAAATCTGGTAGACACAGTTGATCTTAGACAAAGCAGCCAGTGGGTTATAATAGATGAGGATGAATTGATGCTAACCATAAAGTATCTGCAGAGGTGGAAGGGAGTTGCCCACACTGGGTCCCCAGCAAGAGCTATGCTCGGTAGACACTACCAGCTGTGTTTTCAGCAATTTTAAAGTAAAAAGTGAAGTCGCAATCCTCGTACGGAGGGTATAGATCCCTCGTCTTCAAGAAAGTCTGTGCATAATCCGCGTTTTAGTGCCTGCTAACACTTAGATTCAAGTGGCCAAACTCATCTGTCCAGGATCGCAAATGGGAAGATGATGCCCCAAACCCAAATACAGTTCAGGCCTTCGAGGCCCACGAGGACCCACTGGTTTACTAATTATGGTTAATTACAGTGTAGAACAAGTAAAACTTGTGGTTTTATGCTCACATTTGCTCTCTTTATACAGGACTATGAATTCAGAAATGTTTCAAAATTAGATTCTAGAAGGAGTCCTGTTAGGTGCTGCTTATGTGCCAGCACGTTGTGTGAAATGTACACTTATTATATTCCAGAAGGTACTAGTGTTGAAATATGAAGAGCACTGACGCAAGGATGTCCTTTGCCCCAACCCCTTTGACCCTTGTTTGTTGCCTGCCTGGAAACTACAAGAGCCTATCCAGCCAAGTTCAGGACCAAGAAAATTCAAATATTGCAGTACGTAGAAGATACCGTCCGTAATAGTGTCTAGGATCAACCTGATGCAGAATGTGGACATGTCAACGTAAAGGATTTAGACATTAACCTCGCATAGCAATGGATTAATCTAAACCTAAACTGGGGGATGTGCTGGAATTCGACTACCGGGGTATAACCCTATCTGCAGGAGGCACATGAGTTAACTAACTAAAACTGAGCAGGGAGCTTGTGTGTGACTTAGAGAAGTCAGGATATGTAACTGTTTATGTGGTGCCCTCTTCATTGTAGTCCATCACGAGCGTATTTAATAAAAAAGTGAATTGTATGATGTCTACATAACGTTTTACTGAGTTCTGAGGAGCAAACCTGCTAGTGCGTCACGAAGAGGAAGATGAGGAAGAACAAAGGCGCGGCATACTGGGGCGGTGCCAAGAGTTATTCCTTTACCCGTATACAACGAGCCTTGTGCACCATTAGACGGCATCGGGCTGAAGTTTAATATATTACTGTTTCACAAAGCAGAACCATGCGCCACCCAAACAAATTTGAATGGATGGTGCAAATATGTAAGGAACCAATATTTTGAAAAGAACAATACACTTTTGGAACCCGTACAGAAGTTAATTGGCAAATATATGGTGGTGGTGTAAGATAAATGAGGCTGGATAGATGAAAAGCCTTAATAAAAAGCATATGTAAAAGAACACAGGTTCACACAGCAACTTAAGAGCAATAGGGAAAGAAGTGATTATCACGAGGAGGTGGAATTTCAATCGCATCTTAATTGATCAGCTACAGTTAGATAAATGCTCGTTGGGTGCCAAGGTTAGGTTCAGCTGTTTGGGATTCATCAAGTTCAGCAGGACGCGAAAGAGAAACTAATCCGTGATTGTAGCTCACGCTTCAAAACGTAACAACCTTGTTTATAACTCTATTTGTTGTAAATTTAGGCATCCTAGAGAAAGTTTGATTAACCTGTGCATTATAAAATGCAAGCTTGAAATTAGGCACGATGATCGACAGTTGTAACTCAGTTGTCACATTTTCGATAAACATATGGGCGTAGATACAGCACAGCAATAATATGTTTTTAATATTTTGTGAAAATGAAGGACTGGCACCCTACGTTAAATATTTTTCTAGGTGTGTCAATGATTCCGAATATTCCAGACAAAATATTGTGCTCTTGTCTTATGTTTGTGTCTTTTATGATTCATTTTTAAATCGAATAAAGACTGATGATGACATACTGTATAGAACACCTTTTTGCATCTCGGGGTTTGTGACCTAATATCACATTTGAACAGGCTGAAGTTTGTGATTAATGAGATTCTAAATCTATCTTACAATGTTCAACTGTTTTGGGTTGAGCATTATCATACAGTTGTTAAAATATTCCGAGTCCATCCTTCTCCCAGTCTATAAATGTACATTTCTGGTGGTCAGGTGAACATGCAGGGATTTCAAATAATGACATATGTGGGGTTTGGGACAACGAGATATACAACTCCTGAACACTTGGTTCCAATGAACCATGGCTGTTCTCATTATGGTATTTGCATGGCAATCCACCTATGTCTAATGCACAGTAGTTGTCCAGCCGCAAACTGATCTAAGCTAGGTCTGCGGTTTTCCACTGTTTAACTTTTGTAGGTTCAAGTCGATTAAGAATGGGAGCTAAGTAGTGCAGAGATCAACTATCTCCGTTTTACAGCTATACTTGTAAAATATTAAAAACTCTTAAAGTCAGTTAATGGGGTCGTGGCTTGACGCAGACAGGTATAGAAGCATCGGGCTAGGGTTCCCGCATTGCTGAAGGACCCAGAGCCGAAAACGTTGTGGATTGACTGCGGCCATGCACTAACAAAGGAGAACAGATCTGGCAATCCCCCCCCCCCCCCCCGGAGTCGGAATGTGAATGTCTAGGCCGCTTGGCAGTACTCGTTCCATGCATTCCTGTGACTGGAGGAGGAGACACGAGGTGCTGAGGTAGTCGTGGGTTCGGGAATTGATTTCAGTCATCACCTAGTCCGAGGTGATCTCCACCCATTCCCGGGACCTGCTAATCTCTGCCACTTCATTGCCCTGCCCCCCCATGCGGACTTCCCTAAATGCTTTAGACATTCCAGCCCTTTCTATGGAGCAAGAGGGTCTAGAGGCTGACATCTCATAAGAGATCAGGTAAGGCCCTGGGGGAAGATGGTTATTTTATTGAATTCTGAAAGATGGCTAAACCTCTAACTGTCCCGCTATTGTGCAAGTTTGTTCAGGAAGCCTTGGAATGTAGAAGACTCGCCACAGACTTTAACAGACTTCTCATTGTCTTTATCCAGAAACCTGGTAGATATTTACTGGACCGTGACAGCTAGAGGTCGATATCGCTCATTAATATGGATGCCAAAATTTGGGCCACTCACTTGCAGACCTGTATTTTTGCCTTGATTCATCCCAACCAGGTAGGGTTTGTTCCGGGTCAATCATCACCCAATGACCTACGACTCTGGTTTCCCATTCTCTGGCACATTAAAGACTTGGATGAAACGGTGCTCATCTCCCTCGACGCCAAGAAGGCATTTGACAGTACAGTGGGAGTACCTTCTTCATACCATAGTCCGGATGGGGTTCAGACAAAGATTTTTTAACATTGGTTCAGGGAATGTATACCGATCCTTCATATCAGATGGGTCACATGCTCACTGTGTCACTGGAACCAAGCTGTACCTGGCTAATGAGCCCATAACTAAGGCTAAACTAGTCCTGGGTTGCTTGTGATCCAGTTCAGGGAGGACCTGGCTTGAGAGTTCAGGCTGGGCTGTTCCTAATAGGAGCAGGGTCAAGATTGATTTGCGTAAGGCTGGGTCCAAACTTAGATGACATGGAGAGCAAAAGAAGGTTGGGTTGGAGTGCTATCCAGAGTGATTGCCAGTGGTTAGACTTATTGCAAGCATTCATTCCATCAACTTTAGTGTGTTCCAATCAAATGGGTCCTTCTTGCCTTGGATATTTATCCAGGGGACTACTACTATAAATCCATGTCTGAGCAGGATTAAACAACTAGACTTTGTTAAATGGGACGGAGTATCATAACAGCCTACAGTATCTTTCACAAAAGTCCTGTTCACCTCAAATATTTGGTTACTGGACGTAAAAAGATGCAACACTTCATTGCATAGCTGTGTGAAATAGGCATAATTGGGAACAGATATTAAAGGACAATTCTTGTTATACCGAGGTTAACATACATTTCATGGCTTCGTGTTTACGTTCTGATACAACAAAGCCTACACACTACATACCAATTGTCTACATGGACTGTCAGGGGACAGAGTTCGGATGGAGCCTCTGCTTACCTTTACACTTATTGAAATGTGAGCCTCTCAGAAAGACCATCTAGAAATCTTGTGTCCTCCCATATTTACAAACCTGGGACTGGGGAAGTCTCCGCTGGAAGATGATGACTCATGCCCTGGATTTACGTGCCTTCCACTACATCACCAGTAAAACAAGAAATGCAGAAGTAAAGTACCTTTTTGGCTGTGTATCCACCTCCTACAGCTGATCCCAGGACAATATATCGAAGTTTGAGAAGCCGAGATGCGAGTCGAATGACCCAGAAGTGTCTCTGAAGCTGGTGCCCATGCTTCACTGTCAGGAGTCTGGTTCTTCGGAACGGGTGGCGAGAAAATGAGGAATATTGATGTGCAGACGGCCTCAACACAAGCTTCTGAACCTTTAAAGCTGGACGATAGTGGTGGATGCTTCGGGAAACCAAATGCAGCTTTTGAAGCGGTAGTTTTACTTTTTTTCCACAGCCTACACTTACTAGGCTCCGGCAAACAGCACTAAAAAGAAAAGAAAAACACTTATCAAGAAGCTAAGAATGAAACAAACCCAAGGATTGGTCATGTTGCACAAGGAATTCAGTGCAGTTAGCAGTCTAAACTCAGCAGATAGAGGAAATACCAGCTTAATAATATCAAACGCAGAGAAGAGATTTTTCTACTTAGCTACTTGCATTTCACAATCTACACTTGTGAGAAAAGTCCAGGCCAGGGACAGCAGGTGCAACATCTCTGCCATGTTTCTTTGTTCACTAGATGTTCCCATAAATGTTGTTTTTTCTGAAGGGTTTGTGGGGCACCCGAAGTGCAGTTCTAGTGCTTCTCAGGCATGTCCTTGGGGTGTCCTGAGAATGGAGGGAATCTCTACATGGAATAGATCCCTTTGATCCCACAGGCATGAGCTCTAGCTTGTGGCAGCGGATTGGTTGTAGGGGAAAGATTTGCAACCGGGTTCCTTCACCATGCAAAATGAAGTCCAGAGCTGAGGTGAGAAGGAGTCCCCCATTTCTTTTTGTTACTGTATTGTTCAACAACATTACAGTCATCACTGGCGTCATACTCTGTGAACATAAGAACACATTTCACATACTTTGCAACCAAACAACAGCAGAATACATGTTTATTTATGGTGTGTGCTGATCACAGAGTACCACCCCTTGCCCCAAAACTTGTTCCTCCTCTTACTTTCCTTCCATGCCTCTGTAGGGGAAAAACTATGTGGAGTCCCTTCAGAAGAGCTCCTAGAAGGTAGACCCATTTTGTGCTGGGTACATGTCCTTCCCAGACTCCTCTCGGAGGAAGGAAAGGGAGACACAGACGGACTGGTCTGAAATCAGGACATTTTGAGAGAAGGCCTCTGTCCAACTGTCTGACTACAGCAATATACACTGGAGCTGCTCAGGGACCATTGTTGCTGTGGTGAGTCTTGAGTGTGAAGCGAGCGTGCTGCACACATTCTCCAGACTACGACGGAGCCTGAAGGCTCAGCAGAAGCTCTGCTGCTGGCCTTGGCGTCTGAGGAAGCGCAGAGCCAACCAGCGTGCTGAATTCACTCGCAAGGCTAAGAGTGATCCTGAAGGCTCTGTAGAGGCTCTGCTGCGGTCTTTGGCATCTGTGAAAGCCCAGAGGCAGCGAGCGAGCTGCATAAACTCTCCAGGCTAGGACTGATCCTGAAGGCTCAGCAGAATCTCTGCTGCAATCTTTGGCATCTGAGGATGCCCCGAGGCAGTCAGCGCATGGCATAAACTACAGGCTACGACTGTGACTGAAGGCTCTGCAGAAATTCTGCTGCTGGCCTTGGCATCTGAGGAAGCCCCATGCCAGTGAGCATGCTGCATATACTCTCCAGGCTAGGAAGGAACTTGAAGGCTCTACATATGGTCTGCTGCTGGCCTTGGGGTCTGAGGAAGCCCAGAGCCAGTGAGCGTGGTGCAATAGTTAGCGTGCTGCATACGCTATCCAGGCTGGGAGGGAACCTGAAGACTCTGTAGAAGCTATTCTGCTGGCCTTAGCATCTGAGGAGCCCTGAGCCAGCAAGTGCGCTGCACACATTCTCCAGGCTATGACTGATCCTGAAGGCTCAGTGAAGCTCTGCTGCTGCCCTTGGCATCTATGGAAGCCCTGAGCCAGCCAGCATGCTGCATGCACACTCCAGACTAGGAGGGAGCCTGACTGCTCTGCAGAAGCTCTGCTGCTGCCCTTGGCATCTATGGAAGCCCTGAGCCAGCCAGCATGCTGCATGCACTCTCCAGACTAGGACTGACCCTGAAGGCTCTGCTGCTGGCCTTGACATCAAAGGAAGACCCGAGCCAGCCAGCGTGCTGCATGCACTCTCTAGACTAGGAGGGAACCTGCAAACTCTGCAGAAGCTCTGCTGCTGACCTTGGCATCTGTGGCCGTTGACATCAGTGCAAGACCCGAGCCAGCGTGCTGCACACATTCTCCAGGCTATGACTGATTCTGAAGGCTCAGTGAAGCTCTGCTGCTGTCCTTGGCATCTATGGAAGCCCTGAGCCAGCCAGCGTGCTGCATGCACTCTCCAGACTAGGAGGGAGCCTGACTGCTCAGCAGAAGCTCTGCTGCTGGCCTTGGCATTTGTGTAAGCCCCGAAACAGGCAGCGTGCTCCAGGCTAGCACTGAGCCTGAAGGCTCTGATGGCCTTGGTGTCAGAGGAAGCCACGAGCCACCCAAAATAAAAAGGAGATTCAGTCAGGAGCCTGAAGTTCTATCCTCACCTTGAGATTAGAGGTGGCTCTGACAACTATGACATACAGGTAAGATGGTTACTCTCCCTGCTAAGCACAGTCCTCGATGTTTGGTATTTTTATCCATTTTCTTATTGCACAGTTTTTGACCTGCGCCCGCATATGTATGGTTAGGCAGGTGGCTGGCTCCAGATACCCTCATCATCCGCTCTGAGCCCAGTGTGCTTGTGCTAATAGGCTTGTAGCCCTGCCACACTCTGAAGGACCAGAGGCCATCATACCTCCCCGGTGTCCACAAGTATGTCCGCTTTCCTTTCAAGTAACCACGACAGTGGCACAGTTTAGATATTTGAGACCTTAAAAATCATAGTAACACAGAGAAACCCCTTGTAGTCGGTAGAATGCAACCTTCCATTTTGCCACAGTTTTTGTTTAATGTCCATGAACATTAGCAGTTTTCACACCCCATGTTTTCATGTCTGTTCTGTATTGCATTGGTTTTGTGCCGTTCGACTCAAGGTGTGTTTTGAGCTTCTAGAACATGAGCTTTACAAACAATTTATAGTATTATAAACTTCTATAACATATTTAGCCATGAGGTCCATCTGCTTGGCTCATAGGCAGCGCTACATCCACCCCACAAAGTGGTCTCTAGGCGCTGTTGGGTGCCATTGGGAGATGCTTGTAAAATTGGGCTGTTACATCGTATAATCAAAAATAACGTTTTACAAGGTTTTCTCGAATTCAGGTGACATGGCTCAATTTCCATTTAAACTGGGAATTTTTTCAAAATCTTCAGCCCCAAGAACTTCTCAAGATTAATCGCTCACCTTAGAACGCTTATACTTGGTGACAACCAAAACAAATCTGGTGGCTTGAAAAAGTCTTAACTCGGGCTTGTATGAAGATACAGGACTTGATTAAACACGGCCCCAAAAACGGTAAACTGTGTTTGTGCAGAGATCGCAAATATGTGTGATGTTTCTCGCACCCAGTAATTATTGTTTGTAGAAAAGTTTGCACCACCTGTTAGGATTAGGCAGGATGCTCATGCCATAATTTAACAAGTAAAAAGCCCGGTATTTACCAGGACATGCAGATTTTGGAGAATCTACAATTCATTCCTCAAAAAGTCAGACTTGACTATAATGATCACATCCTATAAATTCCAAACAGCTTAGCATCAGATTTTATTGGTTGCAATAATTCTGGCACCTGGCAAGGTGCCCTGGAAATCATGTTGTACATTTTTTTTTTTAATGGGTTAACCAAGGCAATTTAAAATGAGCTCTTTTGTTTACAGGCGACCACTACAATTCATTCATTCTTCCAGCAACCAAATCAGATTTTCGAAAACCAAAGATGGAGCATACAGCTAGGTTCTGAATGTAAATCAGAAGAGACTTGCAGAGAAGCGTCTCAGGTCGATCGTATTGCAGCAGTCAATGTGAAAACATATACAAATATCGATGTTTGGGCCATGTCGTATCCTGGTCATTGTGGAATACAAGTGGTATCCTAAGGTTTGGTTATTTCGTACAGCGTATTCAGAAAGTTCAGCTCGAGGTAGTTCAGTCCATGTGGTTTCTATCGAGTAGTGGTGATATTTTCGAGATTACACCGAGCACACTCGGGTATGAGGCGCCAGCTGGCATGCGCAGTGATCACACATCATGGTGATTTATAGAAGTCTAGCACTTATTTCGACATGACTAACAGCAATTGAAATACTTCGAATCAGCGCAATAATCATACAATGACCACCTTTGTTGGTTTATTATGCTACATCACATGAAAACCAGTACGCTAAGCACAAGGGAACTAACAAAATTAAAGCTCAGTCCACTATTGGAGTGGCAGATCGAAGATGATTGGGTTATTAGATTGTTTGTACATAGAGATCTACCCTTGTACTACATTAATTTGTATAATTTTTTTCTCTTGCAGAATTGTCCCTGAAGAAGGGACCCAGAGTCCTGAAATGCATTGGGCAGGATCAATGTCATGTGGTTTTAACATGTTCATGCAACTTCACACTGTATGTCAGAGGATCATTTGCATATATCATAATGAATACAATGTACATTCATGAATGTGAATGAATTATACAACTATGAATCATGGTAAAAAGGGAAAATAACGAGAAGAAATACAATGAGATCTCAGTAATGGTAATTAATTTGTTAGAGATACCTATATGCACAGTGCACACTGCTTTCTGGTTGAATTACTTGAGTATAGCAATTGCGACCACAAAGACAGCTTCAAAACCCTGTCGGCCATTAAACCAAACAACCATTACAACGATCCACTGCCAGCAAAATTTGTGTCGGCCATCGACCATTCCATCAGCCCCAGCTGGACATCGATAATCAATGCTTCCCTTTCTCAGGGATCTTTCCCAGATTGCCTAAAAATGGGCCAAGTCATTCCCATCATAAAAAAATCAACAGAAAATACCGCAGACCCTTACAATTCTTTGCCCGGTATCAAACATCCCCTTATTAGCAAAAGTGATAGAAAAGTGTGTGCAGCAACAACTAAGCCAAAACATATCCAAATACAATCTACCAGACATCTGCCAATCAGGATTTAGACCTAATCGTAGTACTGAAACGGCAATACTACATATTGTAGGCAATGCCTTACTCGCCCTCGACCAGAACAAAACATGCCTTTTAATCCTTCTTGACCTATCATCAGCATTCGACACAGTCAACCACAAGATGTTGCTAGATCGTCTGGAAACCAGGATGGGTTTTTCAGGGAAAGTTCTAGAATGGTTCAAGTTCTTCTTGAGGAACAGAACACTGATTTCTGGTGAATCATAAGATTCATAACCTATCAGCTTCTTCCCCCACTCAGACCGGAGTTCCACAAGGCTCAACCCTCTCTCCGTCACTATACAACCTATACATGGAACCACTTTGAGATACTGCACCTTGCCGACATCTCTTTCCACATGTACGCTGATGACACTCAGATTTACATGAAGGTTTCATCGTTGGAAGAGAACAAGTAAATGAACGAGGCATTAAAGGCAACAATGCTATGGTTAACCAGAAATCAGCTCAAACGAAACAAGCAAAAACCAGAATTCCTCCTTATATGCCCCACAAAAAAATTTGACCGCTGTTAAAGAATGGACCAGCTCTATCACAGCACTTAACTGCACCCCGAACATATTGGATTCAACCAAGTCACTAGGAATTACTATTGATAAGAGCCTGAACATGCAAGCCCACATCAACTCGTTAGCTAAGAATTCCCATTTTCACTAGAATTATATTAGGGAATTGAGACCATTCATGGAAACAGCAGATCTCAAAATGGCAGTCCAGGCATAAGTAATCTTAAGGATTGAATACGGATGCACTACACTCGCTGGGTTTCATAAGATTACAACGGCTCCTCTAAAAGCCTGCCTAAACACAGCAACAAGGCTTATAACAGGGTCAAAGAATTCGACCACACCTCTCCCCACCGGAATACCCTGAACTGGCTACCATACGAAGCCAGAATTCAACTCAAAATAGCATGTATCACACACAAAGCGTTACACCTCAATACACCAAGGTATCTAGCTGAGAAATTGGTGATTCCCGTGGGTATCATATCTTTCAGGAGTGCCAGAGATCTACAACTGAAGCCACCGATGTTCCAGAAGAAAAAAAACATGACAGAGCATTCTCTGGAGCGGCACAGAGAATCTGGAACTCGCAACCTCCAAGTATCAGAAGATTACCAAACGCTGCAAGATTAAAGAAAGAAACCAAGATATTTCTAATGAGCAAATTCCTCCCGTAACCTTTTCCGTTCAAACTCGCAGCCTCACCTATAAACTCTGGCTTAATCCGCGCACAAACATCTCGTACCAAGGTTCCATCCCACCCGCTATTTTTAGGGGTTTATAGTCAATGATGTCAACTAACGAATTTGCAATATGGGATCCGCTAGACTTGCATTCTATGAATGTGCACAATCTTCGTCGCTGAATGAAGTTAATGTTATGATTTCTAAATCGGTAAATGCTTTTGTGCGAAATGTACAATAGACACGAAGTATATATGGCTGTAATGGGAAGCGCTCTGATACCCCACAGGGTCAAGTTTGCACTATATAGAACAATAAAAATAAATAAAGATTATGACAGACGTATGTTTGACAGCACATGTTGTGGTGTAGCACCATTGGCAAACAGTATTATCAGGAAGGAGTAAGCAAAGGAGTGCACCTCACACCTATATTTTGGCTTGCACACAAAAGGCCACCGTGGCACTGCTGTAAACAAAATACTGTTTGTCAGATTGTCTGGCTCCCTGTTCTTGTCGAGCTATGTGAGACAATGCTAAATACAAGCCAGATATGCCAGAGCTTAGGAAAAGGCACTTTGCCACAACCAGACCAGATGTCCCATTTATCCTCCAACATCTGGAGTGAGGTGACCATCAATTTGTTGGGATCTCATCAGTATAGAACAGTTACTTGTCGTCATAGAATAGCGTTCTGATTTTCCTGAAATCATGACAATTGCCAACACATAAGCAGAAGATGTAATATCTCCTATCAACAAGATTTTTTCTAACTTTGAAATAACAGACATTTCACAATCGGCCAATGGTGCCCCTTTCTGTTTCAAAGACTTCAAAAACTTTGCTGATCACCATGATTTTAAATAGCGTAATATTATTCATTTATGGTCACAAATTAATGACATCATGGAGCTTTTGATGAGAACTATAAAAAAAAGCTCTTCAGTTTGTCAAGACCACAAACTTGTCTGTTTCTGAGGACCTGTGTTAGACTCTCCATGAGTATTGGAACATGCCTACACCACTGCAGGTGCATCTCTGGCTGAAATCACGTATGGCAGGAAACTCCAAAGATACCAAACATTTCAGGTGAAGAAAGCTATCCACTACATGAAAGTGTGTGGCATTCAAAAAGCAGAAGGAGAAACAATATCCAATGAAGAGAAGGGTTGGGCCATCCATGCTACTTGCAAAATCTATATCCACCCCTTAAGGATGAGCCCAGTCTTGACCCAGAACCCTCCCTAATTTCAGATATCAAAGGTTACGGGATGAATGCATGAACAGAGAAAAGCTATAATCTCCAATTCCTCATGTTTTGAACGCTAAAAGGAGACCCCAAGGATATGTCATGAACGAGGCATCGGATAATGATATGGATCTTCAGTTAGAATATTTACTACCATGGTGGCGTGGAAGATTCTATTTAGAGATCTACTAGCTCTCCCTCCATTACAGCTCAAAACACCACTGACCCTGCTGTTTTATCTCCTTATCTTTCTCCTTTCCCTCCCATTTTAAATAGTTGTTGCAGAAACATTTGAGCGTCCAGAGAAACTCCTCAAAGTCATGGATATGCCTCATGTTAATATTTAAGTTGTGAGTGGATGTGATGCCTTATTATACCTTCGAGATACCTGCCTGCGCATCTCAGCAGATGCACAGGTAGGAAGAGAAAAGAAGGCCACTGGAAGGTGAACGCAAAAGAAGAAATAACCATTCCCTCCCAATACTACACATTAAAGTTAAGCCAGATTTATATCTCTTCTGTTATGTATGGTTCTCATAGAGAGCCCATAACGTTTATTTCAGTTTCTGAATTTCATACCCCCTCCTAAGACATAGCAACTGTTGGTAACAAAACTGGTTACCCACTGTTGTGATCAAATGAGATAAGGCAACCCCCTAGGAGATTAATTTTGAGGTCAGGGAACAGGGGGACGAAAACAGAAGACTACAATGCACAGTATCCCTCTAGACCTATATTGCTTTTTATCAAGTTTTTGTGGGCTCACATATAAAAAGCACCAAACAGCCTTATATACACATTGTGTTTATGTCTTTTTAATTTTATTACTTTTTTCATCATTTTTGCATACAAGTGAAATTCATCTCTTTTTTTAAAAAAACATACAAAAAATTATTTTTATATACAAAGCAATCCAAATCGTACAAATATATAACAGTCTTTGCATATATATACTGAATTAGGGAAAGCAGATTTTATACCAAATAAAGGGAAAATGTGTTATATCTGTTAGAACCAAACATACAAATATTAGCATTGATTTAAGATATCCAAAAGACAGAAAATCCCCATACCATTTACACCTCTACACACTTCACATTCATATCACTATCATCCATAACATGCATACTACCCACCCCAGAGCCAAACAGCATGCACAGAAAGAAACTAACAGGGGTGAAACGCACAACCCTCTGATACTGTGCTGAACGCTGAGGTGTGTCATACAAACTGGTCGACGCGCGTTTCGATGGCTTAATCCTCTTTAAATGCCATCTTCTTCAAGACCTGTTACTTAGTGATTTTGTAACGGGCAAGATGAGGGAGATACATTTTCTGTTTGATGTTGCTGTGTGGATAGCGGTAAGTGCTTTCTATGGTTTTCATTCATATACCACCCGCTACTGTATTGCTCTACACACGGCTTTCAAGATTAGATTAAATTAGTTTCCCATAAACTGAGTGCTCTGCATCATGGTTGTGAGAATGCAGCTTACGGTGCCATCCTTCGTGTTGTTGTTTAGTCACTACTTTGCCACTTATATGTCTTTAGGTATCTCCTTATGATTTATCTTCTATGTCCTTATGTTTGAGACCACGGCGTTTCAAGTCTGTTCATAGAGGTCAGTAGTTCCCTCCTTTGAGGTGACCCTTAGGGGGATGGAGATTTTCACACGAACGGCAGCCCCTGCGTTGTAACAATTCCGCCTGTTGTGATGTCATCAACGCTTACCAGGTCAGGTGAGAGAGCTCTCCGAGAGCCTGTTGGTGCAGCCACTGCTTGTCTAGTTTGAGTGAAAGCACAAAGCACAGCTCTATGAGAAGGTGGTGGGGTTTGGTCAAGGATGGTAGATAAGCCATTTTTGTAAGCCTTTGGGATAGGTATACATAACAGAGGCCATGTTATGGTTGGCTCCCCATTACTCCTCTGCGTAGCAGTTGAAAGTAGGGGCAGATGATCTTGGGGGCCATATATAGCATAAATGTATAAATGGGTAAAAAGTGGATTACAGATTGGTGAAAAACATCCATGTAATTCACTGTTACCCATCAATAATTATACACGTTTTTATCTGATGATTATCAGAAGAGCTGCAGCTACTATGATAAGGAAAAGCCTTTTAACAGAGACTCTCGTTGCCTTTACTCAAACACCAACTCCACAGCTCCCCAGGGACAAAAAGGGCGGTGCCACGGAGCGCCCCGTCCCTGCCAGGGTGGGCGGATCATAACATCTGGGGCAAAGGGCCCTCCTGCCGCGGTCTCATCTTCAGCCAGCCCCGGGCTTGAGACAGCAGGGACCTGTGCTTGAGCCCATGAGAAACGCTCCAAACCCAAAACTACAACTCCCAGAGTGCACCTGTCCGTTTACAAAGCGGCCAACCGCCTCTGCCGCGGGACAAACCTCGGCAGCATCGGGTGAGACTCGGTCAAAGTGAGTGACACTGCGGGGGGGCTGCAGCTGCCCCCGGTGCGCTTCCCCTCCCCAGGTGGAATCTACCCCACCCCAGCCCTCCAACATCCCCAGTCCACGGAGGCACCGGCGCCCCCTCCCTCGCCCCCGCTCAAGCACTCACCAGGCCCCCGAGGGCCCCGCCCGCAGCATGCTGCCCCTGTGCGGCCGGTACAAGGGCGCCGCCGGCTGTCAAAGCTGCACTTCCGGGATCGCGAGCGGGTCCGGCTGGAAACAGGGACCGGGGGGGCTGGGTTCCGGGGCCATAGACAGAGAGGACGGACAGCTGAGAGCAAACACAGAAGAAGGACTAGAGTACGTCAGACCCGGCGCACGGGTCCAACGGCAAACATTTGCCTCGGGAAGCTTCCGGGTGCAGAGGGCATAGAAAGAGAGGAAGGACTGACGGACCAGTATCAGACATCAGGGCAGCGGTGCGTCGGGCGCGCGGGTCCGGCTGGAAACAAGGTCTCTGCTGGAGAGTTCCGGGAAACATCAGGGCATATCTAGTTTATTTTTTTTTTAAAGAGCTTTATTAAAATAATTATAAGCACAGGTACAGTATGTAACAATGGGTGTAAAACAAGAAGCATTAGATAAGCAAACTGATTATACAATTTGGCGGAATAACATATAATAAATCTATTTAAATCTAAAGCTAAGCCAAAAAGGATAAGCAATGATAAAAATTGTA
Organism: Triturus cristatus; assembly: GCF_964204655.1. Classification (NCBI taxonomy): domain Eukaryota; kingdom Metazoa; phylum Chordata; class Amphibia; order Caudata; family Salamandridae; genus Triturus; species Triturus cristatus. Next base: position 1,156,146,074 of record NC_140594.1, read on the forward strand.
CCTAAAGAGTAAATAGCATTTTATATTTTTTAATTTTTCGTAAGAAAGAAGAGTCTAAAGAAAAATGAAGGGAAGAAAGAAAAAGTAGGAGACAGAAAGGCAGAGAAGAGGGAAAAGAGAGGAAAGGAGAAAACTGGAAATATTATAATATCTTCATCTAACATAATATTGAAACATTAATCTTATACTAATGACATTGGTTTCCAAAAACAGAATAATAACTATACAAGTGACATATGAAGGAAATAAACTAGAAGAGGAAAAGAGGAAAATACTCATGGAGGTTGATAAACAAAAGAACTGTCTAAGGGGACTAACACTGGAGAACAAGCAGTCGTGGAATGAGTTTGGTGGCACCAAAGAAATCTGTTTCAGGACCGGAGGCTCCGATTATGTGTCTCTTTCTTTTATTGAAAAAACACAGCAGCCAATAAAAAACGTTTAAACACCAACAAAAACCATGTGTCCCATGATACTCTGCTCACAACCCCCAATCATGGCCCAGTAGTCCATATAAGAACCAATATCACCCTCTTGAGAGCCTCTTTCTTTGCGGCTCGCAGCCAAGATAAGTGACTCTTTATTGTTACCTTATTAGGATATTGAGTGCCTATAATACTTGTTTATAACAATGTGGTACACTATTGCCTTCATTCTGCATGAGCTCTTTCCCGGGTCGCAGAGAAGTTAGCTGTTGTATTTATTCCCACCTTCGGTCTAAGTGACCGCATAAGCATTTCCCTGATTTCTCTTTCTAGTGGTGTTGGAGCCTAGGTGCCTTCCCTAATCGGGGCAGCAGAGTATTTTCTGGTTGAGCCTTGGGACGTGCGTAACCCAATTGAGCTGGGTATTTAGGCTTGTTTGGGCTACACGTCTCCCCCTTTCTGCGTTTATGCCTCCTAACCAAGGCGTTCCTTTAACGCTCTGTCTTCCACTGCTTTTATTTGCATTTCGCAGCGCAGATCAGAGACGCTGACTCCGGCTGAAAAAATCGAGATGCCCAAGTGGGTGGAGTGCACGCTCTTTTATTGTTTAAGGCTCTGGATGCCCTGTGATCTGCAAGGGCTGCAATAAATCCACTACAGCAGCTGCTGAGGAGCCTTTAACTCTCACTGACAGTGCACTTGGGGTTTTGTCTCCCCCTGACTTAATCCCTCGGGGATAGGCTTCGCATTTTATATCTGTTTCATTTAATTTTCTTCAGCCAATAATGAAAAATTGGGCCCCCTTTGAGGATGAGGAGTACAAATGCTACTGGACCATTTGGTTGACGCTCTGAATGACTCTGTGCAGCAGATTGTCAACAGGGCAATTGAGACTGCTGTTCCTATCACAGTTAATCAGGCTCAGGCGGCTTCATTACAGCTCAACTAGAAAGTTTTGCCAAACAACATGGTTATTACCATCCAGTGACACCGGATCCTAAGGTCCATACTTCAGATGTGCCCCGCAAAGCCCCGCAAAGCCAAGTCTTCTGAGCGGCCTCCTTCTGACACCTTGTCAATCTTCCGCAAAGTACACTTGGAGACATGGCTGTTCGGCTCCCTCTACATCCACGGGGTCGTAGTCTAAGCATAAATGTGATAAGGACAGTGACACAGACTCCACATATTATTATTAGTCCGATGTGTAACGCGCATGGCTGCCCCAGCAACGGGGCGTCCCAGCACGACCCCAACCAAGACCAACGTCCCGGAGACAGAAGCAAGATAAGAGCTAGACATATAGAGATTTAGCCGGGCCAGAGAAAAGCCAGGTTTATATAGCTTTGCAAAAGGCCAGGTACTTCTGAATAACTCTAATAGAGACAGGTAATGAGTTCCAGAGTTTGGCGGCTAGGTTCCGAAAGGAACGGCCGCCTGCTCTGGCTTTGAAAACGCGAGGGGTACAGACCAGGGCGCAGCCAGCTGATCTTAATAGGCGTTGTGGGGTGTATGGCTTGAGTAGGTTGGACAAGCCCACAGGGGCCTGACCAGACAAGATTTTGTGCGCCACACATAAAGCCTTAAATTGGATGCGCTCTTCTACAGGCAGCCAGTGTAGCTTGGGGAGCAAAGCTTCTACTGAGCTCGACTTTGGAAGTGCTACCTGTGAGAAGTTGGCCTGATGTATGATGTCACTAGTTATAGTGTACACCTTATATCAGTCCAAATACCCTTATGGTGATTGGTTGTAAAGTCAACCTTATAGACCAGCTATCCTAGTGGTAGCATGGACAAGAGCAGTCTTAGGCTAAACTCTGAATGGCATGTGAAGCCAGCTGTGATACCATATATAATCCCTTGAATACCAAATGAAAGGACACCACAACAGATATATATATAAAATAAAGTGTATTTATTCTAAGCAAACCCTCAGCACTCTTTATGAGTTTAGAGGTAAGTACAACACAGTCTTATTAATGCATACAGTAAGTCACACAGGTAAGTAATACAGTTAGGCCCTAGGGGCCACGCAAACCATATACTAAATAAGTGGTATAAGAACCACTGTCACGGAAATAGAATAGGCCTAGGCCTAGGGAATCGCTGGGGCTACACTACACTAGCGTTAGTTAGGGAGTGGGAGGCCCACGGGATTCGTGTGCAGAGTGGAAACACTCACGCGTAATGCGTAAAAGTCAATAGCAATGTTACAGTTTAGAAATAGATAGATTTAGGACACTTCCGGAGTAGCTAGGAAGTTGAGACTTGAAAACTAGACACTAGGATAGTCACTATCCTGATGAGCACCGGAGTACCCAAGTTACCTAGCCCACAGGCTGCGGGTGCATAGGGGTGAAGATGCGTCGTTTTCGTCGTCGACTCCTATGGATGCCTGAAGAAAGATGCTGACAGGCAGTCAGGGGAGAGTGTCCGGTGGATCCCAAGGCTGGGATCACGAAGAGAAGAAACCTGCAAGCAGAAGGGACAGAGTCAAGGTCACTAGCCAGTGACCACGTGGAACCAGGAAGGAACCAGGCGATGTCGTGAAGAGTTGCAGGTGAAGGTGAAGCTTGTCGCTGGAGCCAGGAGGACCAGGAAGCGTCGAGGACGACCAGGACCAGGAGGCGAGCTGTCCCACGAAGGCTCTTGCTGTCGGCGGCGTCGAAGTTGGACTAGGACTCACCAAGCCTTGGCAAGCGGAACCCACGAAGAACAAGGGACTTGCTTCTGGTGCAGACCAGGAAGGTCTGGGGTGCTTCTTCTTTGCAGAGAAGCGGGAGCCAGTCTGGAGGAGCCAAACCAGCGCAGAAGATTTTAGGGAGCGTCGTCACAAAGGCCACTAGCCAGCGGGCAAGCAACCGGACAGACGCGGCAAGCAGGAAAATGCTGAAGGGCCCCACGCAGGACTCGTGGAGTGTGGGGGGCTGGTCTTCGGTGCAGATGGTGCTTGGGGTTGGGGCTTCTCAATCCCCGGTGCACAACTTCGAGGGTACCTCAGAAGCTGCGCTGTAAGTTACTAGCCACTTTTCCCAGGTAGCCGGTCCCACGTCGCTCGTCGCCTCCACGGATCTCAGCTCTGCTGCAGATGTGGATGAGGGTCGGAGAAGTCTGGAAATCAAGGCTCTGGTCGGGCTCTGCAGTCGGTTCCTCGTCGAACGTTTCACAAAGCAAAGGGTAGTCACTTGATGGTGCCTGTTTGCACAGGGTAGCCACTCCTTGGCTACAAGGGAGATTCTTCAGTCTTCTTCTTTCGTCGAATGTCGAAGGTCCAGAGTTTCTGTTCAGTTTTGCAGGTTCAGGATAATCTAAAGTCTTGAGGCCCAACTCCCACTCTTATACTAATCTGGGGGGCTGGGATACCTGCTAGGTCACGCCTTATGGGTGGGACCTGGGAGGGGGTGGTTACACCCACTTCCCTTTGTCCAGTTTCGCGCCAGAGCTGGGGCTGGAGTGCCCCAGCGCCGGTTTGAACTGGACTATGCAAGGAACACCTTGTGTGCCCCAGGCATGTCTCATTCCTTTCAGCCCACCCTGCCCCAATACACTAAAGGCTGTCTGGGGAGGTGCTAGCACCTCCCCAAGCAGGAAACCTATTGTCCAGGCCTCCCTGGCTGGGATCCCTCCCAGCAGCAGGAGGTCAGACTTGTGTCGTGGCAGCAGCATCCATTTTGTGATGCTGAGGCTTTGGTCAGAGGCTAACAGTTGAAGTATGATTTTAACATGTCTTTCCCTCTAGAAGGGGGGAATAATATTCTCATGTCCAGAAATGGCATGGGGGTATTATTCCCGAGTGTTAGACACCTTACACGACATGCTTTGATAAAGCCAAACCATAGTTACCATAACCGTCTAAGATTATAAGGCACTTTAAGAGTATATGGTAGGCTATATCATAGAACAGCTATAAGGACATGGTTCCGAAAGCTGCAGACAGGCTCAGCTCATGCTAGAGCACCATCTCACATGGTACCAAGCACTCTGCCTCCAGGATTGTCAAGGCCTGCCATAGGAGTGACTGATAGGTACACATGTGTCTATATGTAAGTTAGGTATAGGAATACTACACCTAAGCAAGGGGTGATTACACGACCTTGCCCCAGCTGAGTGATCAGCCAGTTGTGTCAAAATGGAAGGCCAGGCCAGGGGTGGCACAATACATGCTGCAGCCCCTGGTAGGCCTAGGGTACACCTATGCCCTGGGTACCTAGGGTACACTGTACAGGGGCCAATAAGGTGATCCTATCCAAATGGGTTATGCACCTAAAGTACATAGTAGTAATTTAGAGAGAGAACAGCAGGGCTGTGGGTCTGATTAGCAGGCCCACAGCCACATCTAAGTCGTAAACCAGTAAAGCAAAAGCAAAAAGTGGGGGTGAACATAGAAAGCAGACCCTACTCTCCTACACAACCCCCCCCCAAACTTAGGGACATTAAACTAACCTTGACCAGTTGAGTCTTCATGTTCTAAGTGGAAATATCTGGAGAGTCCATCTGCATTGGCATGGTCAGTCCCAGGTCTATGTTCCACTGTGAAGTCCATCCCCTGTAGGGAAATGGACCACCTAAGAAGTTTGGGATTTTCACCCTTCATCTGATTTAGCCACAAGAGGGGCTTATGGTCTGTCTGAATCTTGAAGTGAGTGCCAAACAAGTATGGCCTCAGCTTCTTCAGGGCCCAAACCACAGCAAAGGCCTCCCTCTCAATAGCTGACCAACGTTTCTCTCTAGGGGTCAGCCTTCTACTTATAAAAGCAATGGGCTGGTCTTGACCATCTACATTCAGTTGTGAAAGAACAGCTCCCACACCTAACTCAGAAGCATCTGTCTGGACAATGAACTCTTTGGAGTAGTCTGGACTTTTCAGAATAGGTGCACTGCACATGGCCTGCTTCAGGTCATCAAATGCTTTTTGACAGCTTGCTGTCCACTGAACTTTCTTTGGCATCTTCTTGGAGGTCAAGTCATTAAGTGGTGTCACTATGGACCCATAGTTCTTAACAAACTTTCTGTAGTACCCAGACAGGCCCAAGAAAGCTCTGACCTGAGTCTGGGTAGTTGGAGGAGCCCAGTCCTTTATGGTCTGGATCTTGCTCTCCAGTGGTTGAACCTGACCCCCACCAACTAGGTGGCCCAGGTATACAACCTTGCTCTGCCCTATCTGGCACTTAGTGGCCTTGATAGTGAGGCCTGCCTTTTGCAGGGCCTCTAAAACATTCCTCAGGTGGACCAGGTGATCCTCCCAGGTGGAGCTAAAGACAGCAATATCATCAAGATAAGCTGCACAATAATCATCCAACCCAGTAAGGACTTGATTCACCAGCCTTTGGAAAGTGGCAGGTGCATTCTTCAAACCAAAGGGCATTACCACAAATTGATAATGTCCTCCTGGGGTCGAGAAAGCAGTTTTGGCCTTTGCACTCTCAGCTAGTCTGATTTGCCAGTAGCCTGCTGTTAGGTCAAATGTGCTCAAAAACTTAGCAGCTGCCAGTCTGTCAATGAGCTCATCTGCCCTAGGTATTGGGTGGGCATCTGTCCTAGTGACAGCATTGAGACCTCTGTAATCCACGCAAAACCTCATCTCTCTCTTACCATCTTGGGTGTGAGGTTTTGGCACAAGGACTACAGGACTAGCCCAAGGGCTCTCTGAAGGTTCAATGACTCCCAGCTCCAACATCTTTTGTACCTCAACTTTTATGCAGTCCCTGACATGGTCAGGTTGCCTGTAGATTTTACTCTTCACAGGCAGACTGTCACCAGTGTCCACCTCATGGGTGCACCAGTTTGTCTGACTTGGGGTCAGAGAGAACATATGTCTGTAGGCCTGCAGAACTTGTCTGCAGTCCTGTTGCTGATGGACAGTGAGGCTGTCAGAAAAGACCACACCATCAACTGAGCCATCATCAGGGTTCTGAGTCAACAGGTCTGGGAGAGGGTCACTCTCTTCCTCCTGCCCCTCATCTGTAGCCATGAGTAGCCCCATGTCTGCCCTGTCAACATATGCCTTCAATCTGTTGACATGAAGCACCCTGTGGGGGCTTCTGGGAGTCCCAAGGTCCACCAAGTAGGTGACTTCTCCCTTTTTCTCAACAATAGTGTGGGGTCCAGACCATTTGTCTTGGAGTGCTGCTGGGGCCACTGGCTCCAACACCCACACTTTCTGTCCTGGCTGGTAAACAGTCAGTACAGCCTTTTGGTCATGCCAAGCTTTTTGGAGTTCTTGGCTTGCCTCAAGGTTTTTAGAAGCCTTCTTCATATACTCTGCCATCCTGGAGCGGAGACCAAGTACATAATCCACTATGTCTAGTTTGGGTTGTCTGAGAGGTCTCTCCCATCCTTCCTTCACCAAACACAGGGGTCCTCTTACAGGATGCCCAAACAAAAGCTCAAAAGGGCTGTAGCCAACCCCCTTTTGTGGGACCTCTCTGTAAGCAAACAGAAGGCAGGGTAAAAGGATGTCCCATCTTCGCCTAAGCTTGTCTGGTAATCCTTTTATCATTCCCTTTAGGGTCTTGTTGAATCTCTCAACAAGCCCATTGCACTGTGGGTGATAGGGTGTGGTGAACTTATAGTTAACACCACACTCCTTCCACATTGCAGTCAAGTATCCTGACATAAAGTTGGCACCTCTGTCAGAAATGACCTCCTTTGGAAAGCCCACTCTGGAGAATACTCCAAGCAGGGCCCTTGCCACAACAGGAGCTGTTGTGGTCCTCAGGGGAATTGCTTCTGGGTACCTGGTGGCATGGTCCACTATCACCAGTATGAATCTGTGCCCAGATGCTGTTTGTGGGTCCATTGGTCCTACAATATCTATGCCCACTCTTTCAAAGGGGACCCCCACCACAGGTAGTGGTATGAGGGGGGCCTTTGTGGTGCCACCTGATTTGCCACTGGCTTGGCAGGTGACACAGGAGCGACAAAACTCCTTAGTATCTTCTGACATATGGGGCCAGTGAAAGTGAGGGACAAGCCTGTCCCAAGTCTTGTTCTGGCCTAAATGTCCTGCAAGGGGAATATCATGGGCCAAGGTTAGAAGGAAGCCCCTGAACTTCAGTGGTATGACCAACCTCCTGGATGCACCAGGCTTGGGGTCTCTAGCCTCTGAGTACAGTAGCCCTTCATCCCAATACACTCTATGGGTACCTTGAGCATTCCCTGCAGCCTCAGCAGCAGCCAGCTGTCTGAGGGGTTCAAGAGAGGGGCAGTCTAATTGAGCCTGCCTCAGATCTGCCCTGGAAGGTCCCCCTGTCCCAAGAAACTCAACCTGATCAGGTTCAAGTTCTTCTAGGACAGTTCCTTCAGGGCTCTCAGAATCATCCTCCTGGGAGGGCTGATCCACCACCTGAGGCAGGGGGGAAGGCACAGCCTTAACCCTACTGCTCTTTCTCTTGGAGTGTGACTGGTCCATAGTTTCAGGATCCAGCACTTGTTCAGTGTTGCACTTTTTGGCCTGTGACCTGGTCACAGCAAGGACATGTGCATCTATCCCCAGCATTTCTGCATGGGTCCTATACTCCACTTCAGACCAAACTGAAGTTTCAAGATCATTGCCCAGTAAACACTCTACAGGAAGGTCTGAACTAACAACAACTTTCTTGAGGCCAGTTACCCCTCCCCAGGAGAAGTTAACAATAGCCACACTATGGGAGGTAGTGGCATTGCTAGCGTTGGTCACTAGGTAATTCTCACCTAGTATGATCTGTCCAGGGTCCACAAAAGCAGGTGTCACCATTGTGACACTAGCCCCAGTGTCCCTGTAGGCCTGAGCCATTCTTTGGTTGATAAAAGGTGTCTGTCTGTACTTGCCCAGGTTACTGGGGCCTACAGTAGAGGACAAAGCTAAGTCCCCATCACAGATCAGGACAGCCTGAGTAGGCACTCTGACTAGGCCAGAATCCTCCTCAGTTCCCAGGGTTAACCCTACTACACCCTTTTGCTGGGAACCACCACTTACAGCTGAACTAGGGGGTACAGTTGCCTTAGGGGCAATGGTGGCTGGGGGCTTATCCTTTTTGGTGCACTCACTAAACCAATGTGAGGTAGACTTACAATAGTTGCACCATGGTTTCTTTTGGCCTTCTTTCTTCTTATCCTTTTTGGAACCACCCTCCCCCTGAGCCTTTTGGGGGCCTGGTGAAGACTTCTGGTCTTTTTGTTTCTGCTCATTACCCTTCTGGTCTGCCTTTTTCTGATCACCGCCCTGGTTCTGGTTTTTCTGCTTAACTCTAGTCCTGACCCATCTATCTGCCTTCTTTCCCAATTCTTGGGGAGAAGTCAGATCAGAATCAATCAGGTGTTGATGCAATAGCTGGTTTTGACAGTTGTTAAGTATTTGTTCTCTCATGATCAAATTATACAATCCTGTATAGTCCTTAACCTTACTTCCCAATAGCCAGCCTTCCAGAGCCTTAGTGGCACAATCTACAAAGTCAGTCCAGTCCTGAGTCTGTGTCTTCTGGGTATCCCTGAACAACAACCTGTATTGTTCAGTGGTTAGGCCAAACCCATCAATCAGAGCACTCTTCAGGACAGTGTAATTATCTGCATCCTCATCACTAACTGTGAGGAGCTTGTCTCTTCCTTTCTCAGAGAAGGAGAGCCACAAGATAGCTGCCCACTGACTTTGGGGTACCTGCTGTACTTTGCAAGCTCTCTCCAAAGCAGTTATCCATTTGTGGATGTCATCCCCACACTTGTAGGGAGGGACAATCTTGCTCAGGTTTCTATTATCATAGTGCCTGTCTCTATCTCTAGGAATGTTGCTGCCACCAGTGGGTTCTAACCCACTTAACTTTTGTTCTCTAGCCAGAGCAAGCTTCTCTTTGGCAAGGGCAAGTTCTTCCCTCTGAATCCTCAGATTAGCCTCCCTCATTCTGGCTGCATGCTCCTTTCTCTCAGGTGAAGTCATTCCCCTGTGAGAGGAAGCATTAGAGGTGTTAGAGACATGGGAGTGGATGGATTCCCTTGAAGGGGATCTGTCCCTCCTGCTTCTCTGTGAATGTCTACTTGTGGGTCTGTATGGGGGGACCCCATGCAAACTCCCATGTAAACTTAAGTTAGCCTGGCTAAGTCTCCTTACTTGGCTCTGGCTGTCTACCTCCCCATCTGAAGGCCCATCTGACTCCTCTGTGGTGGGTAGACCCTCCTCTGCGCCTAGGGCACCTTCCTGTGATGCCCTCTGAGCATCATACTCCTCTAGGAGTTGTCTTAACTGAAGGAGGGTAGGGTTTGCACCCTGTTTTATTCCTCTGGAGGTACACAATTGTCTCATCTCCTGGAATGTTAAGGTATCATACCTAGAGGGGGTCTTCTGCAGACCTGCCCCTCCTGAGAGAGCATCTACTTGATCTCCTCCCAGAGGCATGATCTAGTGAGGGTGTGGTGTGTGCACCTACCTACACTAGTTGTATCTACTAAACCTTTCTAGTAGTTGTAGTCAGGGTGTGTTATTCCCTTCAACCTACAACTACAAAGTCCAGTAGGACTTAAGTATAATAATCTATGTTATATGTACCTAGACAATATCTGTGTGATCTTTCAATTTAGTATCTCAAGATTACAATGGTATTACAACAGCAAGCTCAGATCCCAACCGCTGCTCACCAATGTGAGAAGTTGGCCTGATGTATGATGTCACTAGTTATAGTGTACACCTTATATCAGTCCAAATACCCTTATGGTGATTGGTTGTAAAGTCAACCTTATAGACCAGCTATCCTAGTGGTAGCATGGACAAGAGCAGTCTTAGGCTAAACTCTGAATGGCATGTGAAGCCAGCTGTGATACCATATATAATCCCTTGAATACCAAATGAAAGGACACCACAACAGATATATATATAAAATAAAGTGTATTTATTCTAAGCAAACCCTCAGCACTCTTTATGAGTTTAGAGGTAAGTACAACACAGTCTTATTAATGCATACAGTAAGTCACACAGGTAAGTAATACAGTTAGGCCCTAGGGGCCACGCAAACCATATACTAAATAAGTGGTATAAGAACCACTGTCACGGAAATAGAATAGGCCTAGGCCTAGGGAATCGCTGGGGCTACACTACACTAGCGTTAGTTAGGGAGTGGGAGGCCCACGGGATTCGTGTGCAGAGTGGAAACACTCACGCGTAATGCGTAAAAGTCAATAGCAATGTTACAGTTTAGAAATAGATAGATTTAGGACACTTCCGGAGTAGCTAGGAAGTTGAGACTTGAAAACTAGACACTAGGATAGTCACTATCCTGATGAGCACCGGAGTACCCAAGTTACCTAGCCCACAGGCTGCGGGTGCATAGGGGTGAAGATGCGTCGTTTTCGTCGTCGACTCCTATGGATGCCTGAAGAAAGATGCTGACAGGCAGTCAGGGGAGAGTGTCCGGTGGATCCCAAGGCTGGGATCACGAAGAGAAGAAACCTGCAAGCAGAAGGGACAGAGTCAAGGTCACTAGCCAGTGACCACGTGGAACCAGGAAGGAACCAGGCGATGTCGTGAAGAGTTGCAGGTGAAGGTGAAGCTTGTCGCTGGAGCCAGGAGGACCAGGAAGCGTCGAGGACGACCAGGACCAGGAGGCGAGCTGTCCCACGAAGGCTCTTGCTGTCGGCGGCGTCGAAGTTGGACTAGGACTCACCAAGCCTTGGCAAGCGGAACCCACGAAGAACAAGGGACTTGCTTCTGGTGCAGACCAGGAAGGTCTGGGGTGCTTCTTCTTTGCAGAGAAGCGGGAGCCAGTCTGGAGGAGCCAAACCAGCGCAGAAGATTTTAGGGAGCGTCGTCACAAAGGCCACTAGCCAGCGGGCAAGCAACCGGACAGACGCGGCAAGCAGGAAAATGCTGAAGGGCCCCACGCAGGACTCGTGGAGTGTGGGGGGCTGGTCTTCGGTGCAGATGGTGCTTGGGGTTGGGGCTTCTCAATCCCCGGTGCACAACTTCGAGGGTACCTCAGAAGCTGCGCTGTAAGTTACTAGCCACTTTTCCCAGGTAGCCGGTCCCACGTCGCTCGTCGCCTCCACGGATCTCAGCTCTGCTGCAGATGTGGATGAGGGTCGGAGAAGTCTGGAAATCAAGGCTCTGGTCGGGCTCTGCAGTCGGTTCCTCGTCGAACGTTTCACAAAGCAAAGGGTAGTCACTTGATGGTGCCTGTTTGCACAGGGTAGCCACTCCTTGGCTACAAGGGAGATTCTTCAGTCTTCTTCTTTCGTCGAATGTCGAAGGTCCAGAGTTTCTGTTCAGTTTTGCAGGTTCAGGATAATCTAAAGTCTTGAGGCCCAACTCCCACTCTTATACTAATCTGGGGGGCTGGGATACCTGCTAGGTCACGCCTTATGGGTGGGACCTGGGAGGGGGTGGTTACACCCACTTCCCTTTGTCCAGTTTCGCGCCAGAGCTGGGGCTGGAGTGCCCCAGCGCCGGTTTGAACTGGACTATGCAAGGAACACCTTGTGTGCCCCAGGCATGTCTCATTCCTTTCAGCCCACCCTGCCCCAATACACTAAAGGCTGTCTGGGGAGGTGCTAGCACCTCCCCAAGCAGGAAACCTATTGTCCAGGCCTCCCTGGCTGGGATCCCTCCCAGCAGCAGGAGGTCAGACTTGTGTCGTGGCAGCAGCATCCATTTTGTGATGCTGAGGCTTTGGTCAGAGGCTAACAGTTGAAGTATGATTTTAACATGTCTTTCCCTCTAGAAGGGGGGAATAATATTCTCATGTCCAGAAATGGCATGGGGGTATTATTCCCGAGTGTTAGACACCTTACACGACATGCTTTGATAAAGCCAAACCATAGTTACCATAACCGTCTAAGATTATAAGGCACTTTAAGAGTATATGGTAGGCTATATCATAGAACAGCTATAAGGACATGGTTCCGAAAGCTGCAGACAGGCTCAGCTCATGCTAGAGCACCATCTCACATGGTACCAAGCACTCTGCCTCCAGGATTGTCAAGGCCTGCCATAGGAGTGACTGATAGGTACACATGTGTCTATATGTAAGTTAGGTATAGGAATACTACACCTAAGCAAGGGGTGATTACACGACCTTGCCCCAGCTGAGTGATCAGCCAGTTGTGTCAAAATGGAAGGCCAGGCCAGGGGTGGCACAATACATGCTGCAGCCCCTGGTAGGCCTAGGGTACACCTATGCCCTGGGTACCTAGGGTACACTGTACAGGGGCCAATAAGGTGATCCTATCCAAATGGGTTATGCACCTAAAGTACATAGTAGTAATTTAGAGAGAGAACAGCAGGGCTGTGGGTCTGATTAGCAGGCCCACAGCCACATCTAAGTCGTAAACCAGTAAAGCAAAAGCAAAAAGTGGGGGTGAACATAGAAAGCAGACCCTACTCTCCTACACTACCAGCAGCCGCGCAGCGGCATTCTGGACCCTCTGCAGACGCTTAATACTGGCCTTGTTAGCGCCCAAATATAGTACGTTACCATAGTCCAGCCTAGACAGAATTAGGGCCTGGACTATGGTTTGACGCACTTTGGGGGGAAAGAAGCCAATCACGGGTCTAAGACCTCGTAAAAACCCAAAACACACCCCAGCCACTGTTTTGGATTGCGCTACCAAACGTCAAACCCTGATCAAACCATATCCCTAGATTCTTCACAACCTTCTTGGGAAAGGGCGCAGGTTTAAGACGCTCAGGCCAACACTGTTCGGACCATAGTTCCCGGTCCTTCCCGAACAGTAGGATCTCTGATTTGCTAGCATTAAGCTGCAGAAAGTTAACCGCCATCTAGTCCGCCACTGCTATAAGATCCTCCTTGAATTTCCCCAGATTGGCATCACAGTTCTTAGAGAAGGAGATCTACAGTTGGGTGTCATCAGCATATGACACCAACACAAGCCCTCTGTTTTTAGCTACCGCAGCCAGGGGGCGCACATAGATATTAAACAAAAGCAGGCTCAAAACTGAGCCCTGCGGTACTCCCTGATGTAGAGCAAACTCCTGAGAATGTAACAGAGGCATGGAGACTTGGAAGGACCTTTCCTCTAAGAAGGAGCGGAACCAACCCAAAGCCTCACCCTCAACACCAATTTCCTGCAGACGAGTTAATAAAATTGCATGTGAAATGGTGTCGAAGGTGGCACTTAGATCCAAAAGGACCAAAGCCACGGAGTCACCCCTATCCAGACTATCCCTAATAGCTTCTGACACTGCCAACAGTGCATATTCGGTCCCATGACGCACACGGAAGCCATGCTGCGAGGGGTCCAGAATGGAGTTTTGTTCTATGTACTCCGAGAGGACAGAATTAATATAGGATTCCGTCACCTTTGCCAGAAACGGGAGCAGGGAGATAGGCCGATAATTGCCCGGTTCCACAGGGTCCAAGGAGGGTTTCTTAAGTAATGGAACAACTTTGGCATGTTTCCAAACCCTGGGAACCACTGCAGAAGACAAGGATAAATTCACTAAGCCCACATCCCAAGGAGCGATCACAGAGTGGAGTTGATGAAACAAGGCAGGAGTCAGGGGATCAGCTGGAGATCCAGACTTGATCTTCAAACAGAGTACGTCAAACTTGTTGGAAGATAGAGATGGAAAGGATACCAGACTACTACCCGCCATAGGGCCAAATGTGATAGAAGACTCACTCCCAGCACACAGATCTACCACCGGCAGGTTGGAATGGATCTGCTCAACCTTGTCCAGGAAGTGGCGCGCCAGCTCACTACACTGTTGGTTAGAGACAATCGGGGAGGATACCACAGAGCCTGCACTTTTCATACCTTTAAGCAGGGCAAACACTGACTTGGCCGGATTAGTGCTTGCCGAGATTTCTTTAGCCACATACTCAGCTCGCACCTTCCGGATAAGTCGGTGATACTGTTTAATGGCAGCCCGATATTCTAACTTAGCTGAGACGTCATAAGAACGTCTCCAGACACGTTCCAGCTGCTTACAACCCTTTTTGGCTGACCCAAGTGATGTGTCGAACCAAGGGTTGGAAGACCCTCTACTTCTTGCTCCCAGACGGGCCGGGATACAAGTATCCAGGCCCAGAACAACCCATTCATGGAAGCAAGAAATTGCTGCCTCCATGTCTGAGGGCATTAAAGGCCTATTATCAGCCAAGCAAGCAGATAGTTGGCAGAGATCTTATTTATGCCAAGGACGCTTCAGCACGGGGATAGAGCGTAAGGGTACAGCTTTTCCCTGCAGTCGCAGCACAAAAGAGACTAAGAAATGATCCGTCCGGGCCTGGGGAACTGGAGAGGAGACCTGTAAAGGATGTACATTCGAGAATATAGGATCCAGTAATTGCCCTGCCCCATGAGTACTCTCAAGGACGCATTGCACCAACTGAAGGGCCTCCAAATCTGCCAGTAGGTTTGAAATCTCCGCTTTCTCATGCATCTCAAAATGAAAGTTGAGATCCCCTAAAATAGTAAAATTCGACGCCCTGCCCGCATAGAGGGTAATTTTACTCAAAAAGTCCTCCCTGAAGCCGGTTGCGGGACCCGGGGGCCGATAGACTAAAAGGCCTGACATAGTAAAATTAGGGGTCAGCATAACTTTAAACGCTGCACTTTCACATTCCGCAATAGTTTCTTTCATAAAACTACAATTATAGACATCTTTAATAATTATTGCAATACCACCACCACGCCCCACCTCTCTATTAACTGTCTTCAGCACTTATCCCTGAGGAAGGGCAAGCCAGGGCACGGCCACTGAGTCCTGCGTGAGCCAGGTCTCAGTTAAAAATAAGGCATCTGGGGCCTCATCAGTTAGTAAGTCGAACACCGAGGGACCGACAGTTCAAGCTAAGGAACCTGTACTCTGTGGCCTCAGGTGCAGAAGATGCCCTATCAGTTCCTGACAGCTGGAATAAACAGGACTTACACTTATAGGAGGCAATCTGGGGTTCCCAGCGAGATGCAGAGCACTTAACCTCCAGCCCCAGCAGTTCCGCACGTGAATAACTGATGAGATCGGAGGGAACTAGGACAGGGTGCCTGGCGACCGGCGACTGACGTGCGCGGACGGGCGCAGACGGGCTTGCCTTAGGCGCGCCTTTGGTGCGCCCGCGGCGCACCTGCTGCGCGCGTCCGCTGTGTGGCCGCAGTTGTGCTGACATTTTAAGGTCGCGTTGCACAACAACTAGCTCGTCAACCCTCACCCAGCCAAGATGGCGCCTGACCTCCTCCCAGCCCCTCCTGCTTCTACCGCCGTCAGCAAACCTCGCTGCCACTCGCCAATACCACGAAGCGGCAGGAGCGAAGGTACGATCTAAAGAATTGTATTTATTTTTAAAACCATCTAACACAATAAAATCAGCCTCACAAGCAAAGATGTGATTCTAAACAGCGCGGACGGAAAACATATACTGATTACACCCATTCAGACCACGATAATATTCCTAAATTTAAAAAAAGTCCGCCTCAGCCAAACATCTTTTACCTTCTAGGTCCCCCTCCAATCACTTTACCTTTAATCTTCAAGACATTGTTCACCCAAGATCGTCTGATTGGGCGCCCGCTTCAGCGGTTTCTGAATACCTACATGATATTTTACGCAAGGGGTTCAACAAAAAAAGTTGCGACCAGCTTAGGATAGAATGCCCCAGGCCTGATATCCCTGACAAAGTTGCTCAGACCCCTGAGATTGACCATAGCATGTTGGCATTTCTGAAGAAATTTGCCTAAGACCCTAAGAAGGGCATTGACCACGCCTGGCGCAGATGTCAAGACAAAATGCTGGACCTTGCAGGGTCCCTAGCGAAGATTCTAGAAATGGCCTTCATGACGAAAGAAACTGGTGTGCCCATTGGCCCCGATGTACTGGCAGGATGGACCCAGCAAGCTAATTGCTTATTGGGAAACGCAAATTGCGCTGTGTTGTCTGAAGGACGCAAGTCCCTTCTCATGTGCATGGATTCAAACCTGACGGAGCTCACTTCGGCTGAAGCTGGACCCTTAGCTGAGTGTTACCTCTCTGGTGACAAATTTGTGAAGGACATTTCCAAGTACATGAGTACTTTCACATCTCTGGATAAAGCATAATTGAATATCAAGAGAGTATTCCAAGCTGGCATTTTTAACTGGGCCAGGCGAGGCAGGGGCTTCTTGCCAGGTCGTTACTATTACCAAGGCCCTCCCAGAGGTCCTTACAGTCGTGGTAGAGGAGACTTGCAAGACTCCACCAGGGGAGGTACATTCTACCCAACAGGACAGCGGTTCGCCCAACACCGCTTTAGCAGAGGTGGTCCCAGAGCGGGTTTTCAGTCCCACAGTAATGCAGGTAATAATTCTCAATGCCTCTGAAGTGCAATTGGGGGATCAAGTTAAATTCTTTCTTGACAATTGGAGTACTCTCTCCCAGGATGCATGGGTATTACCAATCATTCAGGGTTCTCACCTAAAATGTTATCAACCTCCTCAACAAATGACTCTCTCTAAACAGTTACATTTTTCCCTACAAGAGTCTGCTTTTATAGAGTCAGAAATAGAAGTCCTGCTGCAGAAGCATGCAGTGGCCTATTTCTACAACAATGCTGCAGCCTTCTGTTGCAACATTTTTTTGTTGCAAAAAAAAGAGGAGGTGGACACAGGTTGGTCCTGAATTTGGGACATGTTAGCTATTACATCACTTACAGACATTTCACGATGGAAGACATCCATCTTTTAGTGAATGTATTGCAGAAAGGGGACTATATGGTCTGTCTGGACCTTAAAGATGCATTCCCATCCTCCCTCCACACCGACAATTCCTTCAATCCTGGTGGAGGGACAAGTGGCTGGAATATGTGGTCCTTCCATTCGGGCTTTCTTCTGCGCTGTGGTGTTTCACCAAGGTGATGAAGACCGTGGTAGCCCATCTCCGAGAGAAGGGAATCCCCATGATAGTATACTTGGACCACATTCTCAACATGGCTCATTCCCAAACCTTGGTCTACCTTCATCTGCAGATGACAACCTCTCTCTTGCAGGATTTGGAGTTTGTCAGTTCTCTTCCCGTCTAAGACAATAGGCTTTCTGGGGTTTCTAATCGATTCTCAGTCGCCACGAGGCAAACTTCCCAAAACCAACTGAGAGACATCAAAAAGGAACTGAAATCGGTCCATTGCTGCCAGGTAGTTTCTCTACAGGCAATTGCTCGCCTGGTCGGTCTGCTGCTTCTTCCATTCAGGCCACCTTTCCTGGACCCCTTCACGACAGGGCACTTCAGAGATTGAAAATTCAACACCTGCAGAAGGGCTTGTCTTACACAGACCAGGTTCCTCTGACAGACGAGGTGAGAGAGAACTCCGTTGGTGGTTGGGACACGTGGATGTTTGGAACTGCAGAGCCATCTTTGGGTCTCAGCCAGAGGTGGTAAAAGAGTCGGACTGCAGTTGTTGTGGTTGGGGCTGGGGAGCACGTTGTTGAGACATCTCCACTGGCAGTAGATGGTCAACCCAGGAATTAACTCTCTATATCAACTTCCTAGAGCTGCTAGCGGGGTCCTTTGCGATTAGGATCCTCTCCCCCAAGAAAGTATCCTGTTGCAGCCTTCTCAGGATGAACAATGTCTCAGCAGTGAGGTACGTCAGCAAGTTTAGAGGTCATCTCCTTTAGTGGAAATAGCCAAAGATGTTTGGCACTATTGCCTGAGTCACAAAATATATGTGATAGCGGAGTACATTCCGGGACAATCCAATGAAGCAGCGTATTGTAATTCCAGATACCTGGCAGATTACATCAATTGGCAGCTCCATCCACATCTGTTCCAGTGGATACAATAAATTTGTGTTCCTTGCATGATAGATCTCCTCGCCTCCAGATTGAGCCGGCAGCTAGAGACCTTCTTCAGCTGGGGGCCAGATCGGTTAGCAAAGATGACAATGCCTTTTCTCAGGATTGGTCAAAGACAATGAATTATGCCTTTCCCCCATTTACACTAATATCCTGTGTGGCTACTCAGATCAACTGACAGGTGGCGGAAGTGATGCTTGTCACCCCTCTTTGGAAACCACCGCCTTGGTTTCCGCTTTTTTTTTTTAGAGATGACGTGCGATTGCCCTCTCTTTTTGCCTTGGTCTCAGCCGATGCTCCAGATGCCTCCAAGGAGAACTGCACCCAATGGTAATGTCAAGGCAGTTGTCCCTGATGGTCTGGAGGCTTTCCGGCAACAAAAAGAATTTGCCAGGCATTTTAGAGATGGCTTCAGACTTCATCAAACAAGCCTGGGCCCCCTCCACTAGGAAGTGGTATTCTCCAGCATGGCAATGCTGGGTGGGTTGTTGCCTGGAATGGCACATGGATACCGTGTCAGCAGAGTTACCTCACATTGTGAACTTTGTCTGAAAGCTTTAGATGGTTTGTCCTACAGATCAGTGAATATTTTTAGTTCTGCTATTTCAGAAGGACATACACAGGTTGATGGCAAGCCAGTAATAATGCACCCTATCATTTGTAAACTTCTTAAAGGTATCAGGGTGACTAATCCCCCCACCCCCCAAAGCTAAGTATCCTTTGCTATGGGATGTGTCTTTGGTATTAATTTTATTTGATAAATGGCCGGATAATGCTCATCTATCCAGGCAACAGTTGTCAGCAAAATTGGCCATGCTCCTCTGTCTATCCTCATGTAGAAGGACTTCATATGTGCTGGTTCTGGATTTAGCAGGTAGACTATTTACCGCAGGAGTTTCTTTTACCATTACTGGCAGAACTAAAACTTTCTCACAATGTATTGAGTATAATGCTTTCCCTAATTATGACAAGTTGTGCGTGGTTAACTGCTTGAAAGCTTGTGAAGAATCTACTCGTGAATTGAGTTGATGGTGAATTGAGGGTTCTATGCAATTACTGCTTTCTTAGTAGAAGCCGTTTGATCCAGTGTAATGTGCCACAATTGCTAGATGGTTGAAATCAATAATGGCGGAAGCTGGTGTAGATACTAGAGTTTTCAGGGCTCATTCTGTCCGCCGGGCTATGGACTCCAAATTATTTATGTTGGGTTACACCATTCAGGACATTATGAGATCAGTGGACTGGTCATCAACATCTACTTTTAAACTGTTTTATTATGAATCTGTGGGTGATATTACTTCTGTGGCTTTTGATAAGTGTAAAACTAGCAGAATTGGAGACTGCGGTCCAGATACAGAATAGAAAAATTGCTAACATTCGTGCCAAGAATGTTCAATTCTTTTAATGACATGGAGACGAGGATTATCCCACCCAGTATTTTCAGTCATTGATTGTCGACTTAATTGTTCTTCTTTCAACGTTTACCTGTCTGTATTTAGTCTGTGTTATATGGATATTACGGGTCTTATCTCATTTCTAGGTTCAGATCAGAAATCAGAGTGGTCCTGTTCCTGTTTTTATCTCTGAGTTGGCGCTTCACTCTACTTTTGCTGGATGAGCCGTTGCTCGTATGTTGAAGATGGCCGCTAGAGCTGGTCCTGCAGGCTCTGTTGGCTCTTGTCGTAGTTTGAGTTTATGAACTGTCCGGAGCACAGAAAGAGGCTCTCAGGATGGTGGATATCGGTTCTTATATGGACTACTGCGCCATGATTGGTGTTTGTTAGCAGGGTATCATAAGATATGTAGTTTATGTTGGTGTAATAACGTTTTTCATTGGCTGCTGTGTTTTTGCAGTAAAAGAAAGAGAAGTATAATAGGACTTGGAAATTGGGCACACTGATCCCCCTTTGCTAATGGACACTGAAACCCAGTCTGCCCAAATTGAACGAGAAGCCTTAGCCATCAAGTGGGGTGTTACCACTCCCACCTTTTGTCTCTACGGCAGCGAGTTCTGAGCAATAACTGATCATAAGCCACCTGTCATTCTCTTTGTTTTTACATCGCACCACCCCCCTCTGAAGATCGAGAGATGGGTGGTCACGCTGCAGCAGTACAACTTTACAGTGTTCTACCGGCTAGGACTCAACAACCCGGCCAAAAACCTGATGGCCTCACAGAGTAATGAAGGTATTGAATAAACTGACCCTCATGCAGCTGGATGGAGAGTGAGGAAAGAACTAAGCACCACTGAGGGAGACCTCCTTCTGAGGGAATGATACATTGTGGTACCGCACTTGCTCCAAAGGAAAGTCTTGAAACTGGTGCACCAAGGAGTCACTAAGAGAAGGCAGTGCTGAGGTAGAAGCTTTGGTCTCCATGGCTATACGAGGCAGTCGAACAGATTATAAAAACATGTCAAGCATGCCAGTGAACTGGAGGGGCCAAACTCCCCACACGGAAGAGCCATGCAGGATCCTGTGGGTCAATATGGACTTTGGCAGCTCTCCAGATGGACTCCTGACGACAGTGTTGGTTGACAGACATTCAAATTTCCCAGTAGTAGAATTGTCAACATCCACATCATTCCACAAAATACGGCTTTTGTTGGACAAGATGTTTGCCACTTGTAGACTGCCCATGAAAATTAAAACCGACAATGGACTCTTCTTTGAAGGGGTTCGTGTTCAGCGAATATCTGGATATTCTTGAAATTCAGCATAAAAAGAATACACCACAGTGGTCGCAGGCTAATGGGGATGTGGAGCGCTTCCTGCACACTCCGAACAAAGCATTGTGAATTGGAGTGGAGCAAGGTGAGGATCTTGAATGGAATTTGTACCACTTCCTGAAATTGTATTGCAACAGGCCCCACCCAACCTCACAGTGTTCGTTGATGGCCTCCATGTTTAAGAGGATGGTGTGAGACAGGATTTCAGCGGTGCCCAACTGGCGCCTCACCTGTTTGGATGTTGAGATACTCCGACAGCGAAGAAGGGAGGTGAATGACTACACCAGTTGACCCAAAGATCAGAGTGATCTGAGACTCATACGGGACCGGCATCCTGGCTGGAAGCTCGAGACACCGTTTGACAATCAACCATCAACAGTGGAAGGATTCAGGGCATCATGGTGTCAGCCCACTGGGAAGGAGCAATGGTGACGCGAAACGTTTTGTGGTTAAAGAAAATAATGCCTGAGGTCCAACTTTAGTCCTCCGACTGTCCACAGGAGGACAGAAAAGTGATGTGGGACTAGGAAAGCCCAATTGTCAGGAGCTGGCATGGTTATTTGCCACCATCTGGCGAGGACCAGGCAATTCTAGGGGGTGTCAGCCAGAAGCCAACGAGAAGTGGTAACCGAGTCAGGAACGCCAGTAGAGGAAGAGCAAAAACTGACACACTCCATACACCAGCCCAGACCCGGAGATATGATCTGTGAACAAATCCAGCTCCTAGCCAAAGGCGCATCTCAGAGACCGAAGGTACCGTGAAGGACCGAACCAAAGTGGAAAGGGTGCAGGGAGCCAAATGGCCCTAAGTCAGGACCTGCACATTGCACGCAGGCCAAAGGGTCAATAAAGGGGAGCGATGCCGCACGGGGGCCACTCATGACTTTGACCTGAGGTACCTGGTGTCCCTTTGTTGCAATCCCAATATCACTGGGGCCTCGCAGTGTTACAGGGCGTTATGATCATTATTGTACGGCCTCCTGGAGAGTCCTTTGATTTCACTCAGCTTTGTACATGTCATGCAGACTGACTCAGAGAGTGGTCTTGACGTCATGATTTCACTTTGGATTCGCCGTCTCTGCGCATGTCCTAAGTCCCTACAGTTGTGATCACGTTCTGTTTCAGACCATGCGCCAGTCCGTTAGAGAAGCTGCTTCGCCCTGTGTTGTGATCTCAGTTTGTATTGTGCAGTCCCTGAGCCTGTCCTAGGAAACAGCCTCTCCCTGTTATGATGTCACTCTATAGTGTGCAGTCTGTCCTTTAAACGCGTCTCCCACTTTATTGTGTTGTTTCTTGAATTGGAATGCAGCGGACCCTCGTGCTGTGTATTGACGACCACCACCTCCATCTGATCTCACTTCTCCATGTGCAGCCTCTGGATCAATTCTGATAAGC
Source organism: Triturus cristatus (assembly GCF_964204655.1). Lineage (NCBI taxonomy): Eukaryota > Metazoa > Chordata > Amphibia > Caudata > Salamandridae > Triturus > Triturus cristatus. The sequence continues at coordinate 1,156,168,364 of NC_140594.1, forward strand.
ATTATTTTAATGCGTTGTGAAAGACCTAAATCTATGTCAAAATGTCTCACAGCAAAGTCTCTCTTGGGGATTAGTATTCTCTTGGGTTCTGATCTCGATCAATGTTGTGGTCTTCTCTAGAGAACAGCCCCTCTTTGTGATCGCACTCAAACGCATGCAGCCTGCGCTCTTTCTAATAAGCAGTCTCTCCTTGAGTAATCTATGTTTTTACAGAACTGTATCTAGACTGTTCTTGGCAGAAGGTATTGGACTGTAACAACAACATAAACAAGCACTGGCAAAGCCAATAGATCTGGCGCTGTCCACTGACCTTCTGGCAATTCTTGTATTGTCATTGTTTTTGCAATAAACCTTATTGTTTGAGAAGTTGCTGGGTGTTTGTTAATTAAAAAAGAAAAGATCTTGCTACAGGCAAACACGTTATTGTGTTTTAAAAAAGCACTGATTACTGCACTACTCTCCCTGGCGCTGAAGGGAACTACCCTATGTGTAGATGTGCTCCTCGTGAGCATGCCGCGGCTCGTCATGAAGTCCGCCAGTGGCTGGAGTGGGCTGACGAATTTGTCTTGATGCATGGTGGAGAGGGTGGAAGAAAAATGCGGACGACACCAACCACACCCCTGGAAGTAACAATGTTAGACACACGGGGCATGTTTATGAGCCTCTTGCAGCAACACTTTTTGTGATGCTCTGGCGGTGCAAACTACAAAATCATGTTTATGAGGTCACGCAAAGCCGCTTTGCGTGGCTTTCAATGGCCTCATAGATATGGACTAAGGCAAGGCATCGCAAACCGCTACGTTGCCTGACTCTGCACTCGGCAGGCATTCCATGGGCGTTGCAGTGGGTGTTCCCATGCAACACTCGTAGATTCTGATGCTTCCCCCGTTTTACAAGACCATGTTAATCTGGGGATGTGCCAAAATCTTACGCCTGCCGAGGTGAGGCGTAACAAGGAGAAATAACTTAATTTCTCCTCATTTATGCCCCTTCCTGCACAAAAACAATATTTCTGACAACACAGGCACCCTTGCATCATGGTACAAGGGTACCTGCATTGGCGCCAGGCTGCCAAAACAGTGCCAGTGCTGGGGAAAAGGACAGGAATGCACCGTATTAGATAAACACAGTGCATTGCTGCCCTTTCACTTTGATATAGGGCAGTGCAGCAAGGTGACATCCTTCCCTGTCCTTCGTCAAATCCCCTTAAATGAAGCCCATGATTTTAGTAAAATCAAAAGGTCTTGGCTAACACAAGCCTAAAAGAATCAGTGAGTTTGGCATTGGCTTCTTACCTTTGAAGAAGAAAGAAAGTAGGTAAGAAAGAAGGAAGGAAAAAGAAGGTGGGAATGAAAGAAAAGAAAAGATGGAAAGAATGAAAAAGGAAAGACTGCAAGAAAAAAGTAAGGAAAGAAAAAAGGCAGGATAGAAATTAGGAAAGAAATAAAAGAGGAGAGAAAGAAAAAGTAGGAAGATGACACCTTCATATAGAACAGTTTCAAATGGACACAGTCTGATCTGGTACGCTGAGAAACAGCAGCCAGAAAAGCAAAACGCTACAGGAATGTAAAACAGCGTTGGCAGGAGATGAGATCGGATAAAGATGGAATGTGCCCTGGGTTCACATTGGAAGCACGCTACTATCACACCAGGCTCTAAACACAAACACCACACTAAAGTAATTATAAATTAAAAACAAATTCACTAGCACTGAAGAGAACTTGCTTGCATGCAGATAGGCTCCTTGTGGGAGAGCACAAACCAGTCAGTCAAACTGAAGTTAACCAGTGGTTTCAGTGGGCTGACCCCTGCCCCTTGCTGTAATAGGCAGAAGCAAAATATGAATGACACAACAACAGACCAATGGAAGAAAAGAGGTGGCTAAAAGCCCCTATGTGGAAGTATATTATATATATTTGAGTAAAATCAAAAGGTCTGGACTAACACAGACCTAAAAGGCAGCTATATGCATGTTGCAATCTGCTTCAAATTCACATTTGCGGGCCCAGGTTTACACTTTTGTGTACCCCAGGCCTGGGCTGACCAGAATGGCACAAAGAAGCAAACAGAAGGCGTTGACATCATTATTAATGACAGGGAAACTAAAGAAATAATGCTAGTAATAATGATGTCAGTACTCCAGTGATGACACATGCATGACCCCAAAGAAGCACATTTCTGACAGTTGAGATGGAATTGTTTATATGTTTGAAATCCAGAACTTGTCTGCAAGAGCTTGGTTGCGCGTATTTGTGCCACATTAAATGCTGCCTGGGTCTGCGGGATTTCCTGCCTCTACATCACATATAACCAAACTCTTAGCATCAGATGTCTGTGACTTAGATTTCTCCACTCCCGGCAGCAGCCCCAAAAACCATGTGGCTGAGCAGAGTACGTGCCTGTCCTACACCATCCAGTGTGTGCACTGCCTTCTCCCAAAGCAACCCACACAACAAGGTATTTATGTGGTTTTAGTAAGGCATGTCCCAATTCTGCACTCTAAGACAAGCTGTATATGCAGGCTCTAGCCAGCTTCAGTCCCACAAAATGCACTGTGTCCACTTTCTGAAGCCTTGTGCATAGATAGGTGTCACCATAGTCTGTAAGTCCTCTTCCACCCCGTCACCCCAACACGAACTGTGTGTGCAGACCGAGGCCAGTTCTAGTCTTACATCTGCCCCCACACCATCCACTGAGTGAGCAGTTTGAAGCCTTACACCCAGCTCACACAAGAAGAAGCTTCAGTTATTAAAGCCTGGCTTGTCCCCCAGCGCAAGCTGCGTGTGCCAACTGAGGCCAATCCGAGTCGTGAACGAGCCCCACAGTATTTACTCAGACTGAAGCCTGGCACCACTCTGGTTACTGAGACATGTCCCAGCCCCACACCCCAAAGTGAGCTGTGTGTGCAGGGTGAGGCCAGCTCCAGTACCTCTACTGTTTGGAGTTTTTTTTTTATATAGTGCGAACTTGACCCAAAGGTATCAGAGCGCTTTACATGAGCACCAGTTGCATTACATCAGGACACATTCATTTTTGTTAGGCACGGGTAGATTAAGTGATTTGCCCAGAATTACAGGATGTTGAGCCGATGCTGAGACTCAAACCCAGTTCCCCAGATTTGAGGTTGACCGCCCTAGCCGTTAGACCCACCAGCTGTTGTTGGTTTTCATTCTAGTAGGTTTGTTGCATCCAATCAGGCTTGAACTGGAGGTGGTTAATCTCTGGCACAATGTGGAGGCATTTGGGTTTAGATTGTGATACTGGTGAGAAATCCCGGATTGAAATATTTTAAGGAGTTGTTCAGTTTGGTGATGTCAACTTGGGAGGTGGCTCTAAAGTCAGCTTTGTGTCATCAGCATCACGTACCTGCGTCGGATGCGCAAAAAAGAACCTTTGACATCTTTGTGCCAGTGAAGCGCATGGCATTCCTGCTCAATGCCACAAACCGCTGGTGGAACACCCCTCCGGTGGACCGCAGCACTCCATGGCATTCCTGCTCAATGCCACAAGCCGCTGGTGGAACACCCCTCTGGTGGACCGCAGCACTCCATGGCATTCCTGCTCAATGCCACAAGCCGCTGGTGGAACACCCCTCTGGTGGACCGCAGCACTCCATGGCATTCCTGCTCAATGCCACAAGCCGCTGGTGGAACACCCCTCTGGTGGACCGCAGCACTCCATGGCATTCCTGCTCAATGCCACAAGCCGCTGGTGGAACACCCCTCTGGTGGACCGCAGCACTCCATGGCATTCCTGCTCAATGCCACAAGCCGCTGGTGGAACACCCCTCCGGTGGACCGTGAATGGAGAGAGGCCTATACTTGGGAATGTGAAGTCTGGATCCTGTTATGTTGCCATGCACCAACCTGTCCTCACTGTAAACATGGGCCTCCTGTGCAGGCCCTGGATGCCTCGCGTGAAGCAGCAGTGGTAGGATACCGTGTTCCTCTAATCAGTAGATGAACGGGGCGTTTTTCTCGGTGCCCAGGTGACTCAAGATCACTGGCGATTTTCATGTAAATTTCTGCTGTTAAGTGAAACCCAGAATCTTGCACTGACATCCACACTCCTTTTGAGCTCCTTATGTGCTGTGAAAGTGTAGCGCGTGGATAGTTGTAGGACTCTTTGTATTGTATGAGCCTGAGTACTGGAGCCCCTGCCTACTTATGACATAAGATGGAAGATGAGGAAGGTTCCCCCAGACACTGGAAGTGTATGTTCTGTGTTCCTGTGGACGGAAACACAGACAGTGAAGTGAGGGAGGATAGATACAGGGCTGCTGTCAGACATTCAGGGACAGATTTACAAGAAACTAACACAGCGTGGTGCCGCAAGTGATTTTGCTGCGCCACACTGCGTTAGTTTCGAAGCACAAGGATGCAACATATTTACAACAAGATATTTGCACCATGCTGCAAGGATGCCTGCGTCGTGGGTAGATTGTTTTTGTGCAGGAAGGGGCACCTTCCTGCACAAAAACAATCAATTGAGGTGTTTTCCTCTTACAGTACATGCTGTAGAATGCAGCATGCATTGAAAGAGGAAAATAAACGGGGGGAAATGAAAGTTTCTCCTCGTTGCACCTTGGTACACCAACCCTACGGTGGCGTAGCATTCTGACACATTTCCCGATTTACGATTGCTCATAAATCTGGAAATGCATCAGTGGACATGGGTGTTGTGTGAGAACACCCACAGCAACACCCATGTTACGCCCCTAACACACAGCGTGTTGCGTGAAAAGGTGCGATATTTACAAGCACAGGTAAAGCCACGCAGGGGGGCTTTACGTGTTCTTGTAAATATCCAGCGGGCAGATTGCGCTGCCGGTGCGTCATGCAACGTGACGCACCAACGGCGCAGGGGGATTGTAAATCTGCCCCTCAGTGTGGACCTTGTTAGCGCGGGATGCTGATTCGTTTTTCCTGAACGCTGCCATTTGGTGGAAGGAAGGGGTGAAGGAGGGGACTAAAGTTTTCGTTGTTCAAGGAGAGGATGTTTTTAGGTAGGGCCTCTCCTATTATCGGTCACTGATTACTGGTTCATCGTGCCCTTGTTTTGGATTCTCCTGCTTGTATTGGTACGTACACATCTTGAACCGCACTAGAAAGCACCAGAGTGCTGTACATTATGTGGGAAGTTGGGAGATGATCTAAAAGTTTGTGTACAACAAGTGGAGATTATACAAAAACAAATCACTCGCTACATATCACGTTTGTTAGGCATATTGCGATCAAGTGATTTGGCCTCAATCCCATGATGTTAAGTAAAGCTTCAAGGCCGTTTTTGGAACCTGGGTCCCATGGCTCCAAAGTTGGCAGCTCTAGCCACTTGGCATATCTGCTCCCTAACAGCCATCGTGTCAGAATTTGTTTCATTCTGGCCTCCAGGGCCGTCCCGGTGAGCTCTACTGCGAGAGCAAACGTGTTTGGTGCCAAAGCATCTGGTGGCAGAAACACTCCTTTTTGCGAAACAGAAAAGAACGTGCTGTGTCATGCAGGTGGTGGTGGGTAGGCCATCGCCATAAGACATATTGTGGAGGCCTTATCGCCAAGTATTATGAAAGGGACTACATTTCCCATGATTCCTGCAGGCAGCCATCTTGGGTGTGCTCCCTATATAAAGTGTATCACTGCCTGACAACAATTGCTCAGTATTGATGGAAGAACTGGTGAGAGATGAGAAGTAGTTTCGAGCAAGCACTTCCAGTTGCAGCATCTTGAGATGGAAAGTCGAAGCTTGAGTGTTTCTGGTAAGGGTGCACCCGTGCCATTATTCTGCCTTTGTTTTCCTTAAGAAATTCAAAAGTGTCAAAGCTCTTTCATGCATAGTTACTTGGAAGCTTATTTAGATTCATTTTTATTTGAAGATAACATTCTGATCTTGCTTTTCCTTGAGGAGTATGATCCCGCCGGATTCTTATCTTATCTTAGCACTCCTAAGAATCCTCGGCCGACTGGACTTTTTTATCTGCTGTGAAGTTTAAAGGGGAGAAAACCAATACATTTAACAACACCATGGACTAATTAATTTAGACACGGAAAGGATCACGACTCCGAATTAAAATTTAGGGGTTTATTACAAAGCCAAAAATAACTGAACATACAAGCACCTCGTGACGAGGTTAAAAAGATACATGGGCACTAATACAAAGTGTATTCTACATACTTTTCTAATACGGTAAAGCATGAAAAGAATAAGCAACTCCAGAAAGATTAAACTAGCAATGACTGCTCCAACAGCTAAGTCAGTCTTCATTTGCCTACAAGAGAAAACAGTTAGTCTGTCCCTACACTATCACTAAAGAAACATCTCTACTTTCATTTTCCAAGCCCATTCAGAAAAGGTGTCAGCCCATGAAGACTTCCTAAGAAGTACACTCACGTTGTAAGGGTCAATAGCCAAAGCTACAAATTCATTATAAGTCTCCTTCCTCTGTATCGATCCCTTCCTTCTTACCCTCTAACGGCTCTCTGATCAATCTACCCTTATCTGCCGCCCATCCCTCGGGGCACTGTCCCTAATACAAAATGCACAACATGGAAGACACGCCTTCGAACCCCCTCTTCTCGCTAGACACCTCTCTGAGGTAAATTTCCACCAAAACCTGTACTTCGTCCAGCAACGGTTGGAGCGTCCTTGGGTCCCAGGCTCCTTCAGCGCCGAAAGTATCATTCTCCAATTATCAGCATTCCTGAAGACTTTTGTAGCAACTCTCCTCCATACCGAACTCCTAAAACAAAGGGTTAGTCTTAGCAAATGAAGACTGTGTCCTTGCACGTGCAACAGAAGCTTCAGAATCGAACATCCTTCCACGCACATGATTTTTGCTGACTACCTCTAAATGAGAGCTCTACCAGGTGTGTACATTTCAGGCCTACAAATTCAGCTAACATGAGAAATACAAATAGACCTTTCGACTTAAAACGTGAGTAAGGCCTTTACACACCACGAATTACACAAAACATTAAGTTTGCAAGCTCTATATTTAATCACATTTAAAGCACAATTAATCACTTCTACATATGCAAACTTTAATATGGTGCACGTTTAAATCAAATGCATTTCCTTACACGTGAACTACTTCATTTAACATTTGGCATTTCACTCTAACGGATTATCACGAAATACTTTTCTAACATAACATTTACACAATTCATTAGGACTTCACCTTTCTAATATATAACCCATGAATATAGATATGTGGGTGCGGACGATCCCTGATTATAATGCACCCCTACAATCCAGTCAATAGGCCTACATTATTTCTACTCCTCTGTGAATCCTGGCCTGCCACATTTGTCACAGAATTCTGGTAGGGGCAGACCTTTTGGTAACAACAGATTGGATTGGGTACCCCAGTATTTACCGATAAGAAATAGGTTTGACCCACTCATGGGATTGGAGGGGGTGGATTGACTCCGGAACGATTGCATATCTAATAGCGGGGTTAAAGACACGGCTAGGGATATGGCTGTTAGCCCCAGGAGGATAAACTCAGATGAAGCAGTTGCTCCTTGGGTAGAGACGGTTAGCAATATAAGTCCATCTTGTAATCCGTTGATTGTCCCTATAATGGTCTACAAAGAAGGGAGAGGAGAGGTAGAACAAATAGCAAAGGCACATTTAGCCATAGAAAATACTTATATGGCAGTAAACCAGATTGGGAGAGACAACACCAGTCAGTCAAAATTGGCACCTCCTGATGTAGTAATTAATCCCGTAGGAATAACTCAGGGTGAGAGTGATGTGAACCAGCCGAAAGTAACAATATTCTTGGGGAAAGAAGATATTCTGGCCGAGGGATGCCCTTTCCGCCTGATCTCATGGAATATAGCTGGGCTTTCTCGGAGGCTGGAGGACCCGGTGTGATTAAAATTCATCGAATCCTTTGATATAATTTGCCTTCGAGAAACCTGGAGTAGAGTGGACCATAGCTTGGACGGATATCAAATGTTTAATGTTCACGCTGAGCCCTCACATGCTGGAAGAGCTAAGGGTGGCCTTATGACAGCTATTTCGGTGAAGTATAATACGATAAAAACGGTTTTATTGGTGGAATCTCCCTGGTACCATGGGGCATATTAACAAGCCAGGCGATAAAATTATCGCCGCTTTAGCGGCAGAAAACTGCCGCTAAAACGGCGATAATGGGCTTGATAATATGCTCTATGGAATTCCAATAGAAGCCCATGTTAGACGCCCTTCACGTTTAACATGGGCTTCAATTGGAATTCCATAGAGCATATTATCAAGCCCATTATCGCCGTTTTAGCGGCAGTTTTCTGCCGCTAAAGCGGCGATAATTTTATCGCCTGGCTTGTTAATATGCCCCAAATGCTTATGATTAAGGATTTATTTCCAGTACCCTTGCTTCTAATAAATTGGTACTACAATATATTTGATGCCCATGCTACATCCGTTATTGAAAAATTACAGGATGAGATTGTTAAAGTGACCAATAGCGTATTTCCCCTTTTTATTATGTGGATTATGTGGATAGGTGATTTTAATTGTGCTTTGTGCAAGTTTAGTGGGACTAGAGTCTGTGGTTTGGTAGATTTAAGTGATCAGCCTTTGGCACATTTTAAGAACTCAAAACAAGGGGATGCTTTGAATAATATCATCACGATTAATGAACTTTGTATCCTGGACATGCCTAGTTTTTCTAGACCATCGGGTATACCCACATTCCAAGGTACAGGGGGCCAAATGAGTGTAATTGATTTCGCTATGGTCTCTAGCAGGTATACCCACCTTGTTAATGATTTTCAGATTAAAGTGAATCCTGCTAGTGACCATAACCCCTTAATCTTAAGTCTGAACACTGTCCTTGAGCGAGTTCAGACCCTGGAACAGCCAATAAAATACAGCCAGAATCAAGTACCACGGGATAGGGAGCTTGTTAGAAATTCTAGGAAAATGTACAGAGATTTCATCAATAGGCGAAAATCAGATTTAAGGACAAAGGCATGGGAAGACTTAAGTAAAGCGTCAGAACTAAGGGATAGCAGGCTATTTTGGGAGGTTATAAACCGCCCATTTTTACAGAGTGAAGAAAAGGGCAATATGCTAGTGCATATACCGGGGGATTTATTTATTTATTTATTTTGCGATTTCTAAAGCGCCTGGTGACCCGTAGGCATCCCCGCGCTATAAACTTGAAGAGATCCAGAGGAGGGGGAGAGGGAGTGAATTATTTGGGGAACAAGAGGGTTTTAAGTTTCCTGCGGAACGTAGTGAGGGAGGGTTCCAAACGTAGACTGAGAGGGAGTGAGTTCCATGCTATGGAGGCTTTGACCGAAAAGCGACGACCGCCGGTGCGAGCCTTCCTAAATTTGGGAACCGTGGCAAGATGTTCGGCGTCAGAGCGAAGGGGTCTGGAGGCTTTGTATGGGGTAACCATATTTTTTAGCGCGGCTGGGCCAGCTCCATTGATGAGCTTGTGGGTGGTGCATAGGGCCTTGAACTCTACTCTCTGGCGAACAGGGAGCCAGTGTAGGGCTTTAAGGGCAGGCTTTGCTGAAACTCTAGGGGGGAGGTTCATAATAAGCCTGGCCGCCGCATTCTGGGTGCGTTGGAGTTTGGCCAGGGTGTACTCAGGGGCCCCAAGATAGATGGCGTTGCTGTAATCGAGCCGGGCCAAAACAAGACCCTGGACCAACAACTTCTTGGATGGGAGCGGAAGAAGAGGCAGGATCTTGCGCACGGAACGCAGGAGACCGAAGCAGGTGCCTGCTGTCTTGGCCGCCTGCGTTTTCATGGTTAGGTCAGGTTCCAACCATACTCCTAGTGTTTTGATCTCAGTTTTAGGAGAGGGGATTTCGCCGAAGGTGTCAGGCCAAGATGTTGGTGGAAAGGACGTCCATTTGTTGCCCAGGAGCATGATCTCGGTCTTTGCACCGTTTAGCTTCAAGGCCGAGTCACACATCCAGGTATGGATGTCCTGGAGACAATGCAGCAAGCTGTCAGGGTGGTTATCCAGGTGGGACAGGGAGACGACTAGTTGGGTGTCGTCAGCGTAGTTAATTATTTTTATACCGTAGGGGGCCACTACGTCTTCCAGGGGGGCCATATAGACATTAAACAGGGTAGGGCTGAGCGACGACCCCTGGGGAACTCCATTCTTCAGTGGAAGAGGTTCTGACCGGGAGTTGCCGTCCCACACCTGAAAGGATCAATAGGAGAGAAAAGATTCGATCCACGCTCGCGCCGTACCCACAATTCCTGCCTTGGCCAGGCGATGTAATAGGACACGGTGATCCACCGTATCAAAGGCGGCGCTAAGGTCCAGGAGGATCACTGCCACTGATCCCCCTGAGTCTAGGATACACCTTGCCTCCTCGATGACAGAGAGGAGGGCGGTGTCCGTGCCATGGCCAGGTCGAAACCCAGTTTGGGATTGGCGCAGGATATTGTTTGTCTCAAGAAATTGGGACAGTTGCGAGTTAACTAGCTTTTCAGCCATCTTACTGATGCATGGGAGCAGTGAGATCGGTCTGTAATTAGACATGTCATCCGGGTTAAGTTGGGGTTTTTTCAGCAGGGCCTTAACGACTGCGTTCTTCCAATTGGGGGGCACTGTTCCTCCAGCGAGGGAGGAGTTGATAAGGTCCATGATGATAGGGGCTATGGTGGGAGACACCTTTTTTAGGAATCTGACCGGGGCTGGGTCAAGAGGGGAGCCGCTTTTCATTATCTCTAGCGTGGACATCACCTCGGTGAGGGAAACTGCTCTAAAGGTGTCCAGCTGTGGGCTATTGTTGCCATTTGCTATATCCGGGGTGAGAGGGGGGCTGATGGTAGGAAGAGAGTCCAGTATCCGCAGGATTTTCGAATCGAAGTAGTTAGCCAAATCCTTACTTCTGTCTGGGGGGGGGGGAGTGAGGGGGGGTGCTGTTGGGATGTTTAGTAATTCTTTGACTATCTGATAAGATTCTTTGGATGAGTTAGTCGCGGTTTTTATTCTGTTGTCGTAAAACGTTGATTTAGCTAATTTCAAGGCTGTTTTGTATCGTCTTACCGCGTTGTGATATATGTCCTTGTTACTATGGAGCCAATCTTTCCTCCATACTCTCTCGGCCTTTTTGCACTCTTTACGGAGCGCTCTGAGATCTGAATTATACCAAGGTGCATGGCCCTTGGTCTTATTTTTAACCTCTCGATTTTTGATGGGGATGAGGCTGTCGAGGGAGGAGGAAATCCAGTCTCTGAACTGGATATCTGCCAAGGCGGGGTCGGCTGCAAGACTGGGGGTAGTAGCGTCAAGAGCCAAGGCCCAGTTTTCCATCGAAAGTCTGGCCCAAGATCTATCCTTGGTGTAAGTTGGGGGGATATGGGGTTTCTTAAAGGACCCTGGGAGATGGGCCGAGACCAAGAAGTGGTCCGTCCACGGGAGGGGGAGGGAATTGGTGAACTGGAGGGAAGGGATGTTCGAGAATACAGGGTCGAGCAGATGTCCTTTCGAATGCGTGGCTCCTGAGTTAGCCAGGGAGAAGCCAAGGGCGCCAAGTTCACAGATTAAGTCAGATGGCCCTGTGTCTAATGGATCATCGAAATGGATGTTAAGGTCGCCTGTAATCAAGAAGTTAGATGTTAAATACCTGGATACCTGGGAAGCACATTATGGAAGAATTTTTAATCCGAATGAGGTGACGTTGTCTACTCCTAATGAGGGGGTCGGCGATTTCCATTTGGAGTCAGCCCAAACGCTTAGCCTATCACTTACTCTCTCAGAGGTAGAGTCTGCTTTAAGGAAGGGCACCATACTAAAGGCCCCAGGGCCCGATGCAGTCCCTTTAGACCTTTTTAAACACAATGTTGAGGTGTGGGCACCACTTTTATTAAATGTATTTAGAGCTATTGTGGTAGGGCGTATTCCAACTTCCTGGCAAGAGGCGGTAGTGGTATAGATCTTTAAAAAGGGTGACAAGGGTGATCCGTGCTGCTACAGACAGATATCATTAATAGATGCGTCTTGTAAGTTGATGGGAAGAGTGATACTGGCACGCCTGGAAACATGGGCTGAGTCATCAGGTATTATCGTGGATTCCCAGTATGGGTTTAGGAGAGGCAAAGGAACCACAGAGCCGTGTCTTAATTTGGCTTTAATTATGGGTAAGTACATGAGGGCCAGGCGTAGTTGTATTCACCTGGCCTTTATGGACTTATCCAGTGCCTTTGACACTGTGTGTAGAGGAAAGTTGTGGCAAATGATGGAGACCATGGGGTTTGAAGAACCGTTGGTCATCCTGCTTCGCAGGCTGCATGCTGCCACAACAGTGAGGATTCGATTTGGACCAGGTGGTGAGAAGACAAAATCCATCCCATCTACTGAAGGTGTTCGCCAGGGATGTATTCTGGCTCCTTTTTTATTCTTGGTGTACACCAATGGTCTGGAAAGTTTTCTGTTGGATAGCGGTGCAGATTTCCCCCAGGTTAATGGCAAACGGGTACCGATGTTATCTTATGCAGATGACACGGTGCTAATGACCCTCACTGCCAACAGTATGCAAATTTGTCTGAATGCCTTTGATAATTTCATGGAAGGATTAGATCTTAGGGTCAACTTCACAAAGTCTTTTGCCATGGCCTGTGGTCCCAAAGGGGTAAAATCTCGCAGGTTTATGGTGAAAGACTCAATTATTGCGAAAGTGGACAATTTTAATTATCTGGGGAATCTATTTAATAAAACGTTGAGTTGGGACTTTTTAATATCAGCTCGCGCCCAAAAGGCTACACAATCTATAGAGGCCCTTTTTCGTTTTTCTAGTAAATTGGGTCAAAAGCCGATTGCAGAACTAAAAACTTTATATAAAGCAAAATGCCTCCCTGTTGCCACATATGGTGCAGGAGTGTGGGGGATACAAAACTGTGACAAGATCCAAGTTATGGAAAATAAATTTATAAAGCGCCTTTTATCTGTCCCATCTGGTACTTCAAATAGTTTCTGCCATACTGAGGTGGGTATTGATTTTGTGAGTGATATTATCCATGTCTCTCCTCTGCTGCTATGGAGCAAGGTTTGGCGGTCTGAAGAATTGAAACTCACAAAGGAAATTTTACAACACTGCCTTAAGCTTGATTATTCTATGGAGATTCCATGGCTGTTATATGTAAGGGAAACCCTTTATAAGATTGGTTTGGGACATATATTCCAAAATCCCGAAATGGTTGGCAAGGAGTCTAAGTTAATGATTAAAAACGCTTATTGTACCAGGTTAGGCATGTTAAGAAATAGTGAGCATGCACTATATAATAGGGGCAAGCTGCAGCAGCAATTTTACCTATCGAATATCATGCATACTCAATGGCGTTTTTACTTGACAAGGTTCCGTCTTAGCTCTCTGCACTTTCTTTTTGCTTTCCCAAAACAAGGGAGGTGGTGTGAGAGACTACCCCCTTGCCCTTGCAACGATGAGGCTTTACAAAGCACAGTGCACCTCATCCTTTTTTGTGCTTTGTATAAAGATCCAAGAACCCGGTTTATTAAGCTTGTTTTGTTAACCCTTGGATCTCGTTATTATAAAGAGGGTTATGAGTATCTACTGTCCTTGTCATCTTCAGCTATATGTAGTGCTGTGCTTAGTTTTATTAGATTGCCACTCAATATTAGAAATCGATATTGAACAGTATTATTATTGGAAATCTATTGTAATAGACTATTATGTGGATTTGTATTTAAATGGAATGCACAAGCACTTACAATATGTTTATATATGTGACCCCTTTAGTCTAAATGTATTGCAATTTTAACATGGATATATTACGTGTTTTATGTTATCTTTTTAAATCTGTGTATACTTTTATGATTCTAGTTATGAATCAAAATAAAGTTTATTGAATCGAATCGCACCCCTACAATTTCCAGAACATTATGACACTCAATCAAGTAAAAAGGATAGAAGCTATTTAACGCAGCAATTTGGAATGCAATGTGTGATTCATGTTTGTTTAAAGATAAAATTGACAAAAAGTTGTTCAGGTCACATTTGTAACCTGAAAGGCTAATTATTAGCACAAGCAACTGGGATGCTATGAATATCCACCAAGAAGGAAACGTCACTGAAAGTAAAGTGTGCTTAGTTGTTCCTTTCAACGTCCAAAGGAAGAAACCCTGGCCTTTCAAGTTCTAGAGACAATTGATTATCTGATGTTAGTTTACCAATATGTTGATCCAATTATTCCGTTAAAGAAATGAACTGTGATGATCAATAAATGTCTTCTTGTGAGAATGGACATCTGGGAGAGCTGCTGACGCTTACTAACTTGCAAGAGGGGAGCTCATCACATGCAGGGAATCCCTGTAACTGGCCAAGAGTTTGTCCCTCCATCTACCTGGGAGAATAAGGGGGATAAGGACAAGGTATAAGAGGCATTCTTTTCTCTTCCAGGCCTCCTTCCTTGCTGTCCCCTTCCCAAACCCTTCCCTACTCGAGCCTCTGCAACCCTCACTGCCAGTAGGGGTGGGCGGTAAACTTCGCTCTGCCCGCAGAGTTTGCGGAGTTTTTCCACTCTGCGTAATTCGGTAAGAACTCTGCCAACTGCCACGGAGAGTTTACCGGTGCCCACGACTAGTGGTAAGGTTGAGTCTCACCACACGTGTTTAATATTCACTGGAAACAAACACCCCGTTACCCCGTCAAATGTTACAGTCGCTCCCCTTGGCAGCGCCGTTTCACGAGCTCCAGACAGTTTCACTGTCACCTCAATTCGAATACATGCGCCATGAGCATAGATCGAAACAAGCCATTCCAGGCAGCGTGCGACTGGGACAGACAGACAGCTGTCTGTATATACTACGCCTCGGTCTCTGGCGATAATAAAGCGACCATCTGGGAACATACGTCTGGCAACGCTATGGACTACTTAGTATTTTTATAACTGTGAAAGTCTTGCAAACATGTACCAAGAATTGGAAGAGGCACCTGTTATTTCTTGTAGACTTTGCCAGATGTCCTGGAGTCGAGGTCGCCTGGAACAAGCACGGCCCACGAGGGGATAAACAGCAGCCCTTGCTGTCCTTTGTGTCTTATGATTAATTACAGGTTTTATAGCGGCCCAGTCACTGCTGTTGCTTCTTTATGTCCACGGACACATTGAATGTCCAGTACAGCGGTCAATGCCTTTGATTGTAAGGAGCGGGAACCCGGCGAGGTAATACTGGCATTCGGGCGCTTTCAAAGCCCTGGCACCATCTGGACGAGCAAACACTGAAGCTGTGGTAGAGGGTGCCCAACATAGATCCAGGAAGCCCGACCCTTGCTGATGTTCGACATAAGCTCTTGAGAAATGTGCTATGGCCATGATCTGCAAAAGAAGCTTGGAGTTTACCACCTGTAAGGGTCCTCGGTGCATAGACATCCGTCTGGTGGCAGCATCCTCTTATGCCAATGACGTAAGTACTGTTTGGCCTGATAATTAAAGAACCCGGATGCAAGCCTACTTTACCCTGGGTGCAGTGTGCATTTTAAATGTTACTAATGTAATGGACCTTACTTTTATGCTCGCCTTCATTCCATATGGTGCTGTGGGAACCTGCACACCAGTGACTGCTGGCCCCCAGGATGTTTGCCCTGCTTGGGAAGGAGGCTCCCGTCGGCAACGCATCCGACCAAAGAGATGCCACAGTGGGATGCCTCTTCTGTGGACTGAGCACGCTCTGCGAGCAATCCTTTCACGTTTGCACAGCACTATACGACGCTTGCTCGAGTCTAATCAATTTATATATTTTTTCAACATCTATTTGCATTTGGTTAACTCGCACCTTAGTGTACAAAATGGGATAGGATCGGATATTATTAATAAGGCGCGCTTCTACCCAGGGGTGTCAAGGCGCTAAATTAGATGAGAAGGATGTGGAACAAAGGTTGTGGGTCTGGAGGGAGAGAACTTTAGATGAACAATAGATTTCACTGGGAAGAAAGGGCATTAAAGTGAGGGGCAAGCATGCAGGAGAGGAGAAATGTACAATTTGCCCCAAAATGCGCGCAGGCGGACTCTTAGGTGTTAATGACGGACTTGGGTGTACGCTAATGTTGTGCTTGACACGTGACTTACTTGGCTTGAGCCCTACTGTCTTTTAGGGGCACTTTGTCTGTATAATAGTCTCCCAATACTTTTGCTGACCTTACATATCTGATGACCCCTGTTCACAATGGGTTCAAATCCTGTCTGGGTCTCTCTGCCTTTCATCCTTTAAATGTTTATGAAATAGGTGTCATTGATTTGGGGTATTAATAACATATTTTTTTAGTCAGCAGCACGAGAGAGCTCGAAGTGTGAACACATCCTCTCTCCAAAGACTCTTGTTATGCTGCAGACCAGCCCTCCTCAGCTCTCCAATAACAATCTTATATATTCCTGTCTTGCTTCATTTATCTCAGGCTCCTCCTTTCATCTTAACCGTGAGGAGGACAGATCTCTAGGAACAGATGAAGGGTTCTTTCTGTCAGTAAACCCACAAAATGCCTGCCTACCGGGGCCTCTCCCATTGTAAACAACGTTATACATTCCCTCAAGTGAGCGGGACATTAAGGGGTTACAGTGCTTTAAATGGGCCGGTACTCACCGGCACTGAGTGCTTGCACTTCTCAGTTTTCTCCCCCTGAGTACCGGAACTTATTTTCGGGCAAGGAGAGTACCGGCCCTCCATGAAGCAGCAGGGCTCGGGCCCTGAAGTACGGGTACGTGCAACAGATGGTGCGTGTTGAGGTGCTGCTCTGGCTGGCAACAGCCTGTGTATTTCTGCGCTGGGGTGCTCCTGCAGTGTTAGGTTCTCATCAGGAGAGCAAGCCCATTGGGATCAAAGGGCTTCAGACACCCCTCCCCCCTCCCCCGTCGTGTGGCAGCCTGGGCTGAGACAGCTTCCCGGGTGCACACAGCCGCACCCAAGTACTTCACACAGGTCTTTAAAAGACCTTTTGCTTTTTAACGAGGCTTTGTTGTTTCTCACCCCTTCTTAGAGCCCCTGCATCTCTTCCACTGTTGCTGAAAGAATTAGCCCCCCCCCCCCTGAAATGTGACGCTACTGGCGCCTCCTGTTCTCATTGACATTGCAACAAGAATGAGGAAATGGTGAGAGGTGCCGAGAGTGAAACTGAAGAACCAGGCTCGAATCCCGATGTCCGCTCATCATCCTGTGATTCTGGACGACTCCCTTAAGCAGGGGTCTTAAAAAAGTAAGCTTTAATGCAGATGTTCTGATTGTATGTAAATCGCATAAATGCCCATGGCCCAAATTTAGCGCAATATCAAACTGCCAAAAATGAGGCTCTGCAGGAATGACATAGAAGCTGATGCCTGCCATATCTTTTATGTAACGAGGCAGTTTGATTTTGCGCGAAATTGGCCCATGGGCATTTAAGCGCTTTACATGACAATCAGAGCAGTTGCTTTAAAGCTTACATATGTGGCTATTATTAAATTCCTGGCTCACAGACACGCCCCCAGACACGCCCCTAGACATGCCCCTAAATTCCTACCCAGTCTAATTAGTGAGTATCGGCACTTCTAATTTCCCATTTAAAGCACTGGGTTACACATGAAGGGGCATATCATCAACAGCCGGCGATAACTATCGCTAAGCGCACTTAGCGCTAGGATAATTATCGCCGGCTATCGCTTGTTTTTATCGCGGAGATAGTGCGCTGTCAGAGACGCTTATCTCCAGAGTGATAAAAATACTCAAATTAGCTGCCAAATGTGCAATTATCGCTTGGATTCCAGCGATAATTTCATAACGTTTGGCGTTGTTGATAGGGCGGGGCATACTTAACCATGATATCCACCTTCCATCATGGCTAAGTCGAACTAAAAGCAGGTGTAAGGAAAGTAGAGATTACCGCGGTTAGCACTACTTTTCTTATCGCTATGCTTGTTAGCGATGCCGATTGATAATTGGAGAAATATCGGTTAATCAAGCAATCAATCACGAAATTTGTATAGCGCGCTACTCACCCGGAGGATCTCAAGGCGCTTGGGGAGGGGGGTCTGCTACTGCTCGAAAAGCCAGGTCTTGAGTTGCTTCCTGAAGGAGAAGTGGTCTTGGGTCTGACGGAGGTGGATGGGGAGGGAGTTCCACGTCTTGGCTGCCAGGTAGGAGAAGGATCTTCCTCCCATGGTGGCTCTTCGGATGCGTGGAACGGCGGCGAGGGCGTGGCTGGTCGATCGTAGCTGGCGGGTGGTAGTGTAAAATGTCAGGCGGTCATTGAGGTACCTGGGGCCCAGGTCGTGGAGAGCTTTGTGTGCGTGGGTGAGGAGTCGGAACGTGATTCTCTTGTTGACGGTGAGCCAGTGCAGGTCTCTCAGGTGTCCGGAGATGTGGCTGTGACGGGGGATGTCCAGGATGAGTCGTGCGGAGGCGTTCTGGATGCGTTGGAGTCTTTTCTGTAGTTTGGCTGTGGTTCCGGTGTAGAGGGTGTTTCCGTAGTCCAGTCGGCTGGTGACGAGTGCCTGGGTGACCGTCTTCCTGGTCTCGGTGGGGATCCATCGGAAGATCTTTTGGAGCATACGTAGGACATTGAAACATGATGATGAGACAGCGTTGACTTGTCTGGTCATCGAGAGGGAGGAGTCCAGGATGAAGCCCAGGTTGCGTGCGTGGTCCGTTGGTTTGGGTGCATTGCCCAGGGCCGGGGGCCACCAGGAGTCGTTCCAGACAGAGGGTGATGATCCAAGGATGAGGACTTCCGTCTTGTCTGAGTTCAGTTTCAGGCGGCTGTTCATCATCCACTCGGCTACGTCTTTCATCCCTTCATTTAGGTTGGTTCTGGCGGTGGCTGGGTCGTTGGTGAGGGAGAGGATCAGCTGGGTGTCGTCGGCGTAGGAGATGATGTTGAGGTTGGGTTGGCGTGCGATGGCCGCAAGGGGGCTCATGTAGATGTTGAAGAGGGTGGGGCTGAGTGATGATCCTTGCGGAACGCCGCAGATGACTTCGGTAGCCTTGGATCTGAACGGGGGGAGGTGGGCTCTCTGGGTTCTTCCTGCTAGGAATGAGATGATCCATTCTAGTGCCTTCTCTTGGATTCCGATGTTGCTGAGGCGCTGCATTAGGGTGCGGTGGCAGACAGTGTCGAATGCTGCGGAGAGATCCAGGAGGATGAGGGCTGCTGTTTCCCCGTTGTCGAGCAGGGCTCGGATGTCGTCAGTGGCTGCGATGAGGGCGGTCTCGGTGCTGTTGTTGGCTCGGAAGCCGGACTGCGAGTGGTCGAGGGATCCGTTCGTCTCGAGGAAGGCGGCAAGCTGTCTGTTGACGGTCTTCTCGATGACTTTGGCGGGAAAAGGGAGGAGCGAGATGGGGCGGTAGTCCTTGAGGTCGGTGGGGTCTGCTGATGGTTTCTTCAGGAGGGCGCTGAGTTCCGCATGCTTCCAGCTCTCCGGGAAGGTGGCGGTGTTGAGGGAGCAGTTGATGACGTCTCGGAGTTGGGGTGCGATGACGGAGTCGGCCTTGTTGAAGACGTGATGGGGGCATGGGTCAGTTGGTGACCCGGAGTGGATGGTGTTCATCGCGTGGATGGTGTCTTCGGTGCTGACCAGGGTCCAGGCGCGGAGGGTGGTGGTGGGGGGCGTCGGTTCGGAGGTTGGGTGCGTGGACTGCGCGCCGAAGCTGTTGTGTATGTCGGCGATCTTGCTGTGGAAGAATGAGGCGAGTGAGTCGCAGAGTTCTTGCGAGGGGGTGATGTCGTTGGTTCCGGCGCTGGGGTTGGAGAGCTCTTTGACGATGCTGAAGAGTTCCTTGCTGTTGTGTAAGTTGTTGTCCAGTCGTTCCTTGAATGCTGTCTTCTTGGTGGTGTGGATCAGATGGTGGTGTTTGCGGGTGGCGTTTTTGAGGGCAGTCATGTTGTCTGTAGTCGGGTCTTTGTGCCAGGCTTTCTCGAGGGTGCGGCAGTTCTTCTTGGAGTTCTTGAGATCGTCGTTGAACCAGGAAGCTTTCTTGTTGCCGGGCCTGCTGGGATGGTTTTTCAGGGGTGCGAGGTTGTCAGCGCAGTTGGTGATCCACTGTGTGAGGTTGTTGGCTGCTTGGTTGGGGTCCGTTGAGCTGGTGGGAAGATTCTGGTTCAGGGAAGTGGTGAGCTGGTCGGTGGTGATCTTGTTCCAGCTCCTGCGGGGGACCTGTTGCGGGTGGTGGTGGGTCGTGGTCCTTCTGAAGCTGAAGTGGACGCAGCTGTGGTCTGTCCAGTGGAGCCCGGTGGAGTGGCTGAAGGAGATGTACTTGCTGGAGGAGAAGACTGGGTCAAGCGTGTGGCCGGCGTAGTGGGTGGGGGTGTTCACCAGTTGCTTGAGTCCGAGGTTGGCGAGGTTGTCCAGCAGGGTGGTGGTGTTGCTGTTATTGTTGTTCTCCAGGTGGAAGTTGAGGTCCCCTAGGAGGATGTAGTCAGCGGAGGAGAGGGCATGTGGGCTGATGAAGTCTGCAATGTCTTCGCTGAATTGTGTGCGTGGTCCCGGGGGTCTGTAGATGAAGGTGCCTCTGAGGGTGGGCTTGGGGTCGTTGTGTATCTGGAAGTGAAGATGTTCAGCGGCTGTGAGGGTGTCGTCGGAGCTGGTCGTGATGCGAATGGTGTTCTTGTGGACGATGGCGATGCCTCCTCCTGTCTGGTTGACGCGGTCCCTCCGGGTGATCTTGAATCCGTCCGGGATGGCGATGTCGGGCGCTGAGGAGGCGTTCATCCAGTTATTTTTGGAAGGAACGCCCACTTTGCATCTCATTAGAGATGCAAAGGTAGGCGTAGGGAAAGAGGGTGCTAACATGCGATTTTGCATGTTAGCACCCTCTTGTTGATAGGGCGATAGTTTTATCTCCGCTTTTTTGGCTTTTAAAGCCAAAAAAGCGGAGATAAAGCCCTTGCTGATATGCCCCTAGGTTCTTAAAATCCCTCAAAACACTAGGAGACCTCATCAGATTAATGTTCCTGCTGCAGAGATTTGCGTGTACACTGAAGGTCACACATTCAGTCTGGTTGGGTCACCAGAGTGTTTACGCGTTTGTTCAAGTTAATCTGTTTGATTCATGTATAATAACATCTGTTATTGTGTGCACAATCACGGTGCACTTTGTGGTATCGGTTTCATAAGAGGCCCTTGTTATCACCTGGCTCTGTTCCAGGCCTTGCTCCTACTTGGCTCTGCTCTTTCACTGTTTATTTTAAATCGCTCCCAGCGTCTTCGATGACAGGTATTTTCCTGTTTGCTGCATAAATTCGGCAGAGCGGCAGTAGCTTCTGTTTTTAATCACGTTCCCGGTCCCTAATACGCGCATTGTCTTTCCAAAATAGATTTGCCATCTAACGAGGTTCTTTGATTCACTCTTTTCGCTCTTCAACGCACTGACATAGTTCCATGCACCATACATTTTTGGTCAGCCTAAAATGCACACACCTACTTTCTTCTGTTTCTCACACATATATCCCTGCTTCATAAACATCACACCTCCTTTGTCTTTAAACTACTTCACGCTTCTTTTTAGGTCTCGCTGAGTCAGCGCGCATGCGCTGCTCGGAGAGACTTTAGTAGGTGAGTTTTCAAAGTGCTGCTGGCTGGCGACAAGCTTGCGTTCACGCGAGCGTGCACGCGCGAAATGACAGCCTTCAGCAGCAATTTGAAAACTCACCTAAGGATACTCTCTGTCACACGTGGCAGCCATGTCTTTCTTCCACAACTCCCTGACCTGCTTCCATTTTGTTTCTGGTCATATTCCATAGCCTACGTTTCCTACCACTTTTCCAGATATCCCGTAGACCCTCTCCCTGTATGTCCAGCCATACTGAGTAGCCTACGCTCCCTGTGTTTCCTCACATATTCCATGACCTAACAGCCCTGATATTTTCAGGTAATTATAGAGCCGCCTAATTTCCTGGAGATTTGAGAGATATCCCGCCCTTTACCCTGAAATAGCACCGCTCTCGCAGTGCTTCCTTCCTCGGCGCTGCCCTCGCCTGCTGCTTGTCTGGCTCGTGCTCAGTGTGGCTCAGACGTCACTTCCTCTGTTCTGTTCCACCTCCTTAGTGACAAGTCTCTGCTTTCTTTCACGGTGATTCTTCGCCTCCAGCTCTCTATTTACTGTGCTCTTTTGGGGCTTCGTCCTATTGTGCGCGAGGAGTAATTAGAGAGATTAATGGGCGCCCGTGTACCCGGAAGGGGCGGTCCTCGTCCCTCGTGTAATCTTTGCCTGGACTTTCTGTTATGTGCTAAAGTCGTTTGGAGCTCACACGTTATGAAGATTTCAGCTCACGAATTGCTTTACTGTCGGTGCTGCTGAGGGCAGCCTGCGAATTCAGTTTTATCTTGTGAAAGTCAAACTTGTTTCTTCTGTAGCTCTAATCTAGCTCAAGGCCAACAGAGCTATTTAGAACAGCGCACGACTACGCTACACTTCTTAAAAATATTTTTTAGGCACAGGTAGATTAAGAGATTAACAGGCCGTTGCGTTGACGTGGAGATCCCCATGTTCCGACGTCAGCAGCTGTAGCCCTTAGGTCACATCTCCCCAAAGCCGGCTGCACCTTCACGTTTGCAAATCTCTCGTGAACATCTGCACACACTCGAACGGGCAGAGTAGAGAGGGGGCTTGCGGATTTTCATAAACAAAGTGAGGCCACTGCCTCCGCTGGAGCAGCCCTGCCGCGCTGGTACCGCCGCAGCATTGCCACAGCATCGCCTCAGCTGTGACGCAGCACAAACTCATGCGAACAAAATGTTACCAGGGACACGTCATTGGGAACCCACACTGGGTACAACAGAGAGCAATCCCACCCCACCCCTCCCCCCCACATCCCCTCCAGGCACGTGCTGGGCACAATCAAGAACAATGCCACACAGTCCCCCTGCCAGGCTGGTGCTGGCACAATCAAGAACAATGCCACATAGCCCCCTCCCCCACCAGGCATGTGCTGGGCACAATCATGAACAACGCCACACAGTCCCCCCTGCGAGGCACGTGCTGGGCACAATCAAGACAAACATTGGAAATGCAATAAGTCGAGTTAGGGCTATTGGAATTGTAAAGGACAATGTCTTTTACCCATGTGTTATTGAGTGTATGTATGTGGTGTGTAGTGGAATTATGGGATTTGGATTGTAATTGTTAGTTGTAGAATTGTATGGCGTGGTGTAGTGGAATTATGTGGCATGGTGAGGAGTTGAATTATGTGGATAAAATGTATGTGGTTTTGAAAATCTATGGAGGTGATCATTTCTCAGGCCTTGGTTGTTTGTTTTCCTTGATTTTAAGTGAATTAGACGTGTCACTGTGGACTGACACTCGTTTGTTCTACACAGAACATAAAAATATGATCATTAACAGAAAAAACCCGGCTTATTACAGCTCCCACTGCACTGCTGTACGTGTTTGCCTGCATAGTGGGACTTTCATTTGTAAAGTATTTTAAGGATATTGAAGTACATTTCCATAAAATAAGTTTCAGAATGTAAAGCTAGCAAAAACGAACAGGCAGAAAGAAATAAGTGGACTGATAACAATATGTAAATTCATCTTGGTTTAGTAAGTTAATCACTAACTGATGACATCTATTGTGGCCTGCATGCCACCATTTCAAATGGTGTCTCCAACGACTCAGCCTTTCATCTTTCAGAAGTAAAAAAAATAAGTACCATTCGATTGTGTAATAACTGTACTTTAAATTTAACACATTACCCTTGGCATATTTATATATGCGGTTTGTGCAATGCTGATTTTCGCGTGCATACATCAGAACAAGAACGGGATGGGTTAAATCTGTGCATTCATTACACTTATGGGACCAGTCGTTTTGCTATGTACAGCAGTGCTAGAAATGGAAAAATGAAAGTGGTGGCACGCTATGCCAGAGTTCTTTCTTGCTGCTGAAATGTGCAGGTACTCTCCCTCGCAAGATAAATCAATCAAACCGCATTTATAAAGCGCAGCAGTGTCCCCCTTTGGGGTATCTGGCCGCTGTGTCTCCGTCGAAGGGCCTCTCAGTGGAAGAGAAGTGCAGGTACTCAGTACCTGACCATTTAAAGCACTGATGTACAAGGATTGTATGTAACACGCAATCTGTGATGCAGTAGACACTGAACTTTCCCCTACAGTAATAAACGTGTGAACGCAGTGTCATTGAATAAACGTGTAGGGTACCAGGCTTTTTTTTCACTAGCATCGCAATACTCTGTTTTAATTAATAGTAGCTTACCGCAGGGATGTATCCCCTTGTGCTCCAGCTGTGGCCTACCACACCCTAGTTAATATCTTCTGCACGTGAAAAATACATCATGGCATGAATTAAATCATTCGGGAGATGTGGGGCAAGGTAGATTACTGAGACAGCTCTGCCCTCAGGAAATCCAACTAAAGAGAGACTCAAAGGTTCCGACCGACCTAGAACGCAAACTAAAACCCTAACTATGATTATAGGGTCAGGTGCGTCACCTACCCAGGAGCCAAAAGTCAGAATTAACTAAAACGTTCTTAGCGATATAATTAGCAGCACGAACCCGGCACACCCACTCAAGCAGAAAGGAAAGTCATGCCCACAGAGTCTACCTAGACTTCAAACAAACAAAGGGGTGCAACTCTATAAGTTGGTCGCAGGAACGAAGGACATGGACCCCACTGCATACATTATGGACAAAGAACACTGAGAACGCTCCACCCTCACGCGGCTACGGCTGATGTCCCAATGGCGCACCCACCTTATGGACTCAACCAAAGGGAAATATTGAAGTCCAATACAGCACCACTTTTGATCTTTTGGACATGGTGAGTCCAAGGACAGCCTCATGGATGACCCTTCAGAGGGCACCTACACTGGCATGCGCGACTGTAAGAGCAAACACTACGGTGCCAGGTAATTGGTGGACATGCAAATGCTCAGAGTACCACGTGCTGTTTACTCTCTTGAAATCCGAATATGTGGTTTCTACCATGATGTTTTTTTAGGTTTATGCCATGATGTTATTTTTTCATTTACAATGTTAAGAAAGTAGGGTACGTGTCTAAAACTGGGGTGGAAGGCGTTCAATTTGTACAGTAAGATAAAACCCAATTTAAACAAGCATTGGCATCGCCAATAGGTCTGGCCTTTGGGACGTTATAAGTATTTAGTTATGCAGCATAATATCATTGGTACAACAGCATCAACTGTTGCGTGGGTAAACACTTATAAGGTCCCAAAGGCGAGACCTATTGGCTATGCCAATGCTTGTTTCCCCCCCTCTCTATTGACCGTCATTGCTCTGTTCTCCATGGCCTAGCCTTCTGCCCCAACCTCCCCGTCGGGCATTAGCAGAGAGGAGCGAGCGGTGCCGTCATCTCTGCAATAGAAGTGCCTTGTGGGCCGGCTCTCCGCCGTTGCAATATTCTAAATGGCCACCAGGTGTCAATGTTGCATCAAAGACAAACGTTTTCTATTCTAGGAACAGGAACAGCATACATTGCCAGTAGGGAAACTGAGATGGTGGTGCCAGGAGCTGGACCCAAGTGAGCAGTCGCTGACCCCGAGGATCAACGCACTCCTGACAGTCAGCTTAGACACTGGCTGTGACTGAGGGGCAAGAAAGCAAAAGACACACAAATGATGGACAGCCTGGAAATGTCAAGCAGTTCTGAAGCCTCAGACAGTGGATTCACGTCTCCGATCTGGAAAATGCGTATTAAACTGGTATCCATACCGCCAGCCTTGATCCAGGCACACGTTCGTCCTCACCTAGGACAGGGGGCTTCTGGGAGCATTAAAGGGGTGATTTGCAAGGAAGGCCGGCGTGTGTCCGGCATCGAGTCTTCAGAGGCGAAGGGACATCCCTTGAAGTCAGCCCTTTCTGCTGGAGGAGATGACGGCTGCTTCGATTCCCTAGAAGCCTGCTGACTGCTGAGAGAGGGCGGGAGTGTGCCTGGCCCTGCAGGAGGAGAGGGTGTAGGGAGGGCACGCCCCGGCCTGGCATGAGGAGCACCCAGAGTACTGCAGGAGCGACCACTACCATGCACGGCACCCCTGGTCTCTGCGAGTAGCTCCAGTGTGCACCCCACATTAAGACACCAAGATCAATCAACCCTTGACACACTGCAGACTGTTGTGGGCTTGAGAGACGTGTGCTGCCTCTGCTGTTGTGTCCTGCGAGACACGTTCTAGTGTCTCGACAGGCACTGCTTTAGTAGCCACTCCCCTGTGGGAGTGGACACACAGACACCCCACACCCATCCATGACCGGCGTCACGAGTGACGTGACCCGGCTAATAAAAGGGGCCCGAGTGCACGTGCTCGTGGCCAGTTAGCTAACGATAGCCACGGTGTCTGTGTCAGTCATTGATCATCATGTGGGCCTAGGGCCCACGACATAACATTTGGCGACGAGCGGGTCTATCCCGCGTGTGCAGCCGCCGTGTTCCCGTGGGAGAAGGGGGAATGTGCATCGCCCTTAGAGAGGGCAGACCCTGAAGCAGGTGATCATATCATCAAAGTATCCGAGGGGCGTGTGAAGGGCCCCACGGTGAAGTTGAAGTGGCGGAAGCCCGCCCCGCGCATGACGATCCTGCAGTTCCTACCGCTGGCGTGAGGTAAAGCCCCATGAACACAGAAGGAGCACGGGCGAGGCTGGACTGCTGAGACTTGCCCTGAGGAAGAAGTGAGCCTGTCCAGCGATCGGGCTAAGGTGAGCCCGGGATGGCGATAGTGCCGGGCTGTCATGGAGCTCCGCAAGGTAAACGGAAGCGGCCCGTTGCTGACCGGAGAAACGCCGGTGCACAGCTGTGTCCAGCGAGGACTGCAGGGATGAAGGCTGGCCACAATGCAATCGAGCGGAGCAGGGGCCCATCCCGCAGTTGATCCGCCTACAATAATTCCCGCGGGTGTAAGGTGAGCCCTGGCTGCGGGACATCGGGGGCATTGAAGAGAGCGTAATGAGGGGAGATTAGGAAGTAAAGCGGTAGCCCGCTATGTCACCCCTCGAAGGAGACTAACCATGCCCCATACCGGCAGCTGCGCTAAACTTGCGCACCCCCCCCCCCGCGCAGCGTGTGAACTGCGAGGCTGCAGCGGTGGGGTGGAGTAAGGAAGAGACCGTGTCCCGCCAGCGGACGATCAGAGCACCGCAAGTGCAAACTCGGACCAGGCGGCCGTCAATGAAAAGTGCCGAAGCACACGAGGGCTGCCGGGTGTGGGACTAACATTAGCTTAAATGCCCATTCAGATCTGTGCAGAAAAAAAATTAAACGGAGCGAAATCTTACCGCAGTAGAGAGTGGCCGTGGCGCCACGAGGACCGCTGGTGCCGTGCACTAAGGCCCAGGAACGTCCAGGTGTGTCTGCAGCTCGGTGGGCATCGGGGCTGGAAAGAAGAAGGTAGCACCCACCACGAGGTGCCTGCCCTCCATTCCTCTGTCCCATCGGCAGCATAACGGAACCGAGCGTGGTTCCAGAACGAAGGAAAATGACCGCAGACAGCCAGAGTTGGGCCGGCTCTCCGCCGTTGCAATATTCTAAATGGCCACCAGGTGTCAATGTTGCATCAAAGACAAACGTTTTCTATTCTAGGAACAGGAACAGCATACATTGCCAGTAGGGAAACTGAGATGGTGGTGCCAGGAGCTGGACCCAAGTGAGCAGTCGCTGACCCCGAGGATCAACGCACTCCTGACAGTCAGCTTAGACACTGGCTGTGACTGAGGGGCAAGAAAGCAAAAGACACACAAATGATGGACAGCCTGGAAATGTCAAGCAGTTCTGAAGCCTCAGACAGTGGATTCACGTCTCCGATCTGGAAAATGCGTATTAAACTGGTATCCATACCGCCAGCCTTGATCCAGGCACACGTTCGTCCTCACCTAGGACAGGGGGCTTCTGGGAGCATTAAAGGGGTGATTTGCAAGGAAGGCCGGCGTGTGTCCGGCATCGAGTCTTCAGAGGCGAAGGGACATCCCTTGAAGTCAGCCCTTTCTGCTGGAGGAGATGACGGCTGCTTCGATTCCCTAGAAGCCTGCTGACTGCTGAGAGAGGGCGGGAGTGTGCCTGGCCCTGCAGGAGGAGAGGGTGTAGGGAGGGCACACCCCGGCCTGGCATGAGGAGCACCCAGAGTACTGCAGGAGCGACCACTACCATGCACGGCACCCCTGGTCTCTGCGAGTAGCTCCAGTGTGCACCCCACATTAAGACACCAAGATCAATCAACCCTTGACACACTGCAGACTGTTGTGGGCTTGAGAGACGTGTGCTGCCTCTGCTGTTGTGTCCTGCGAGACACGTTCTAGTGTCTCGACAGGCACTGCTTTAGTAGCCACTCCCCTGTGGGAGTGGACACACAGACACCCCACACCCATCCATGACCGGCGTCACGAGTGACGTGACCCGGCTAATAAAAGGGGCCCGAGTGCACGTGCTCGTGGCCAGTTAGCTAACGATAGCCACGGTGTCTGTGTCAGTCATTGATCATCATGTGGGCCTAGGGCCCACGACATAACATTTGGCGACGAGCGGGTCTATCCCGCGTGTGCAGCCGCCGTGTTCCCGTGGGAGAAGGGGGAATGTGCATCGCCCTTAGAGAGGGCAGACCCTGAAGCAGGTGATCATATCATCAAAGTATCCGAGGGGCGTGTGAAGGGCCCCACGGTGAAGTTGAAGTGGCGGAAGCCCGCCCCGCGCATGACGATCCTGCAGTTCCTACCGCTGGCGTGAGGTAAAGCCCCATGAACACAGAAGGAGCATGGGCGAGGCTGGACTGCTGAGACTTGCCCTGAGGAAGAAGTGAGCCTGTCCAGCGATCGGGCTAAGGTGAGCCCGGGATGGCGATAGTGCCGGGCTGTCATGGAGCTCCGCAAGATAAACGGAAGCGGCCCGTTGCTGACCGGAGAAACGCCGGTGCACAGCTGTGTCCAGCGAGGACTGCAGGGATGAAGGCTGGCCACAATGCAATCGAGCGGAGCAGGGGCCCATCCCGCAGTTGATCCGCCTACAATAATTCCCGCGGGTGTAAGGTGAGCCCTGGCTGCGGGACATCGGGGGCATTGAAGAGAGCGTAATGAGGGGAGATTAGGAAGTAAAGCGGTAGCCCGCTATGTCACCCCTCGAAGGAGACTAACCATGCCCCATACCGGCAGCTGCGCTAAACTTGCGCACCCCCCCCCCCCCCGCGCAGCGTGTGAACTGCGAGGCTGCAGCGGTGGGGTGGAGTAAGGAAGAGACCGTGTCCCGCCAGCGGACGATCAGAGCACCGCAAGTGCAAACTCGGACCAGGCGGCCGTCAATGAAAAGTGCCGAAGCACACGAGGGCTGCCGGGTGTGGGACTAACATTAGCTTAAATGCCCATTCAGATCTGTGCAGAAAAAAAATTAAACGGAGCGAAATCTTACCGCAGTAGAGAGTGGCCGTGGCGCCACGAGGACCGCTGGTGCCGTGCACTAAGGCCCAGGAACGTCCAGGTGTGTCTGCAGCTCGGTGGGCATCGGGGCTGGAAAGAAGGTAGCACCCACCACGAGGTGCCTGCCCTCCATTCCTCTGTCCCATCGGCAGCATAACGGAACCGAGCGTGGTTCCAGAACGAAGGAAAACGACCGCAGACAGCCAGAGTTTGCCCTACAGCGCCATCTAGTGGCTGTTTTGCGCTACTGCGGCCAAGGAAAAGAATAATATCGACAAGCAGACAAGAAAAAGGATCCAACTTCTGCAGCATGCACTAAGTGCCAGGGAAGAATGTTATCCATGTGTTAAAAAGAATAAATAAATAAATAATAATAATAATACGCTAAAGGACACAACCAGTGCCAGCAGCAGCACAGAACTGGTTGTTGCAGCACAACACAAGTGAGGGACAATATTGCACTAGCAGAAAGAAAAAGGCAACGCTGAACAGGAACACAGTGAAGTCTGACAAGGGCATAAAGTGAGTGTGCAGGAAAGCCGCCATGCCAAAGTGGTGCCAAGAAACTACACAGCTCTAAGAATGAAGAGATAAGGCGCAGCTAGGCGCCAGGAGTACAGAAACGCAGCGCCAAGCACGTACGCAGCAACACAGTGAGTGCATTAAGTAACACAACACTGCACCTAAAACGAAAAGCGCCCACACCCACTGTACTGGTCACCCCAGCCAAACATAAGGAGAGGACAGAGTGGGAGGAACTAAGCAATGGTCAAGACATCACAGCAATAGATGGATCAGAATGGTGCCACCTGCCCCATGGACTGCATGTCAGGTTGACAAAAAAAGAGACTGATGCATCCAGCAGAGATCCTCAACAAGCTCCAAGTTGCCCAGCCAAGTATGCTGCCAAGGGTCCAGTGATGCCAGGAGCAACCAGAATGCAAAAACCTCCAGCCCGCTGTCCCCATCTCGGCACACAAGAAAGACTGATGCAGAGTGAAACACCAATAGCTGTCGTACGCTACCGCAAGTGAGACGAGTGCACCACACGCCCCTGGCGGTGAATGATCATCACCGCAAGGAGAAAGAGCAGGCACAGCCGGTGCCAGAAGAGGGTGCCCTCGCAAAGATGAGCACGCAGTCCAAGACACGCGCGGCATGCACCCAGAAGCGCGCCAGCACAGGCGCATGCCCAGAAGGAAGAGAGATCTCTCCAAAACAGCACTGCTGGAATCAGCAGGGAGATCCCATACATCTCCACGGCAGCAATGAAGCAAAAGAAGGGCGCAGTCAGAATTTCGCCGAAGCGATGCAAACAGAGAGAGCACTGAGAAGTGGTTGCACAGATGCACAGAAACACGAATACCCAGAAGAGGGTAGAAGTGCGCCAAGTCCGAGGTGCGCGACAAAGGCACCCACACGTTTAATTGCATGGGCAGTCGCCCAAGAGAGCAAGACATCCTCGAAGAAAAGGGGAAATGCCGAAGGCATCAAGATGAATCTCCATCGCCTCAACGAAGTCTGGAAGGGGCCTAACGCAGAACAGTGTCCTCCCGAATGGCCCCACACTGAAGTCGTCAGTGACCCAAGGCTAACGAGAGGAGAATCGTACACCACAAGTGGACAGCTGCCACCACTAGCTCACTACAGCCCGCGGAAGCCATTCCCTGGAGAGGGAACACCCGGAGAAGGAGTTTTGCTCCCTACTGCCTGTGGAAGCTATGCCCTGGAGAGGGAACACCCAGAGTAGGAGCGTCAAGACGCCACAGCTCACCACTGCCCGCGGAAGCCATTCCCTGGAGAGTGAACACCCGGAGCAGGAGCTTCAAGAAGCTGCCTGAAGAAGGAGCACCCAAGATGAGCGGCTGCTTGCCGTGCAGCCGAGAAGAGCGACTGAAGGCTCGCCTGGATGGTCTGGAGACCATTGAAGTTAAGGAGCCCGTTGGCCTGGTTAGAACATGGTGCATGTCACTGCACCCGAAGAAGAAAAGTGGAAATCGTGTCACCCAGAAGAAGCGGGACAGACGCAGGTGTGTCAAAGACAAAGAGAGGAGAAGCAAGAGGACTCGTAGCACCACATGCCAAGAACACCTCCAAAGACACCAGACAGCCGCCCAGGCGGACCGACGGCCCTGGCGACAGCACCAAGGGAGAACCACACATAAGCCGCAGCAAGCGCCACACGTAAGCCGCAGCAAGCGCAAACCGCGTTGCTCCCATCGCTTCACAGTGAGACCGTCCAGCCCAGAGTGTCGGCAGTCAGAGGTGAACGCATCCCTGCTCCTGACCGCACATGCCCGAGGTGCGAGAGAAGGTTCAGAAGAGGCAGTCAAGTGGCTACGACGTTCATCCAGAAACCTCCTCTCCTAGTTAATCATCGCCACCTGTCGTCCTGGCCCAAGGGCAGCTACGTCATCAATGCCATGTGCATGACACAGCACTCAGGAAGACACGTGGGAGTGTGACCGGAGGGTCCACACCAAGAATCGGACAGCCAATTGAGGTCAAGAAGGGAAAGTCGTGATTGGCAGGGCTGGACGATGAAGAAACCCAAGCTACAACAGGAGTGAGTCCTGATACAGCGACAACAAGGGAAGAGGGGGACAACCCGAAAAGGAACTGGCAACCGCACAGCGGGAGGCCGAGGGTAAGCCGCACAGCCTGCGCGAACCATGTCTCATGTTTCACAACGTGTTCATCACCCTCCGTCTTCAAAGGCCCAAGAAGCCCAAGTACACAAATGCAAGTGCTTCCCAGAGAACGTGGAGGCACCTGGCCGCCCCTACCTCAGGTGATCGACTTCAGACTGAAAGCCTGCAATCATCAAAGCAAGTCACCACCAGCCATCGTCCAGATTCACCACACGACTGGCCACGCCACCATGCCAGTCCTCATCAAGTGCGTCAACTGACACCATCTCGAAGACACATGGAGCGGAGTCCTATTCTATTGCCAAACTAGCCACCAAGAAAACTCAGAGGCTACCTGCTAACCTGGTCTGCACCTGAACTGCGGCAGCGAGAGCATGTCCTGACCAAGATCTATACACCCTTGAGGCTTGTGCGAGAGACTGGCTACTGGCTCCTCGGTGGCTTGCAGCTGCCCCCAGCCGGCACACACGCAGCCCCAATCGCAGCCTATCAGCAGTCCCATGGCAAGCCCGAAGAAGGGCCTCCCCAGGCGGGAGAGCTGGTAGAGACATTGTTCCCCCCCGACAGGTCACCGGACACAGCAAGACAGCCTCATAGATACTCATGGCTATGCAGAAAGAATTCAGTGAACTTTCACCATGGACTCCAACCATGATCTTGACGCACCAGTTAATTGAACAGTTGTTAATCATCACATACCAGCCTCAAGGTCAGCAAAAGGAAGCCAGCTGGGACCAAAGGGCATGACTCCACAGACACGTTACAAGAGTGCCGCGGACCTCTTCAAGCAAGCATTCGTGTCCTGGATCACCCAGGTTAAATGATGAAGGCCCGCCGAGATTGTCCTGCTACTGTTGGAGTTACCAGTCCTGGTCTGTTGCCTTCGGGATGCTTGACCCGAGAAACTGATGGACCCTGTGGTGTATATTTTCTTGTTATTTCTCCCCACAGGTTGGACTAGGGAACTTTTGTTTTTATTAAAATTTGGGAGGAATGTTGTGTCCTGCGAGACACGTTCTAGTGTCTCGACAGGCACTGCTTTAGTAGCCACTCCCCTGTGGGAGTGGACACACAGACACCCCACACCCATCCATGACCGGCGTCACGAGTGACGTGACCCGGCTAATAAAAGGGGACCGAGTGCACGTGCTCGTGGCCAGTTAGCTAACGATAGCCACGGTGTCTGTGTCAGTCATTGATCATCATGTGGGCCTAGGGCCCACGACATAACACTCTGCCAGGATTAGGAGCGAAACCCATGTTGCAGCTGAAGCATGAAGCCCTGGCCAGATTGGAAGCCACAAAAGCCACAGAGACACTACAAGGGACTCCCAACTGAGGGCCGCCACTGCGGACTCTGATCACCCGTCTGCAACCGACCGGGGCAGCTGCCGAAGACGAGTGTCACAGCACAGATCCGCCTCACCAGTTTCACCCTTGCGACCGCTCCCCTGAGCGAGGCCGTCGCAGCCCCCGCAGTAGAGCTATTGAAACCCCTTCTGCCACACATCGCGAACTTCACTCTTGGCTGGCAGGTAAACGTAGGGCTGAGCCTGCACCTGCGATGAGAGACTCATATGCACAGGTAAATCTGCTGCGCACACGGAAGACTTTTACCAAAGCGGTGCCAAGACTCTGAACTCAGTTGCACAACTGACCAGTGAGGGCGTTTGATGCCAACTGGACCTGGGACTCAGCAGTGTGAACAGGCCTTTGTATCTGTGTCCAGGAGAGGCAAGCCCACGGGTCCTTCTCGTGTAAACGTTCTGATGTTAGGTGAAACCCAGAACCTTGCACTGACATCCCACATGCATGTTGAGCACATGTATGTGCAGTGAAGGGGCAGTACATGAACCCTAGTAGGACTCTGTGAGCTGTGGGAGTCAGAGCACTGTGGTCAGTGGGATCCATTTTGGATGACCCTAGTTTACCATGAAACAAGATGGCGGATGATCCCTAATGGATGCCTAAACCCACAGTGTGTTGTGGACTTTAAATGCAGCATCTCTACCACAGTGGGAGGGATAGATCCAGGGAAGGGGGGAGGGTGTAGTGAGACTGCAACCCTTTAATGACGTGCCCATGGAATTGTGTAGTATTTAGTTCTGCTCTGAGATTAAAAAGCATTGTTTTTATACATTGTTTTTACACAAAAGATAAGCACAGGGCTGGTCAGTACATTATTGTGTCTGTGGATTGACTGTTGAGCTCTTAAATTGTCTGACCTACAACGCTGTCCATGCCAACTCCCTGTCCTCCCTCTTCTAGCTGTCCGAATGCTTGGGTGCCTCCAGAACTTGAAGACTCAAACATAATCTCCTACTTTGGTCACCTTGTTTCTAACTGCTCACCTCGCCTCAGTCCTTCTCGGGAGCAGCCCCCTTCTAAGGAGCTCTCTCCCAGTGACCCAAGAACTAAACCCAGACTACTGTCTTCCTGCAAGCACCCAAGAGCTCATCTATCTAGACTGCCCCTGCTTGCTGCAATCAGTCTTGGGTGCCCACCGTCCTCTGCCATTTTTCTATTCCTTTTAATTTCCTTTTACTTCATCCATTCTGTGTACCCCTCCTGTTTCTCCCTCCATCCGTTCTTCTCTTCTCTCTTGACTCACACTCTCCTTTCCCCTTCCTCTCAAGCATTGGCTTCTCTCTACTCTCTCTGTGCTTCAGTCTTTCCTCATCCAACTGTTCTTTGCCCTCTACTTTTTCCTTGCACCTTCCTGGTTATTCCTCCTCCCCTCTTTTCCCTCCCTCTCTGGTCCTCTCAATCTGCAGCATCCTCTTCAGTTCTTTTTCCCTACCCTCCTCCTTGTTTGCACCTTCCCTCTTTACCTAAATACCTTCTCCCCTTCTCTTTCCTTCCCCCTTGTCCCCTTCTCTCCCCATCTGCAAGGCCTATTGCCCCCCCTCCTCATTTCTCCTGGCCTCCTCCTAGTGTTCCCTCTTCCTTTATCACCTCAGTGCCCTCTCGACTGCTTGCCTCCTGTTCCTTCCTTTCCCTTTCCCCTGTTTCTCCAGTCACACCAATCCCAACCCCATTGCTTTTTTAATTGGTGGTAAGATAAGACTGTTTTGCGACAGGAATTTTATCTCAAAACCAAAATGCATACCATCCCGATTTGGTATTTGGAAGGGATGCCCAAAACACGCCCCTTCCAAATAGCGATTGGGATTTTGGTTCCAAACACAAATGGTGATATGCTAAGAACCTACTGAATCGTAATTTGGCGTTTTTACATTTAAAAAAGCCTTTTTTGCAGTCACAATGTGCTCAATTTTGCAAATTGGGCGTCTGCATCCTCATAAATACTTTTTACATCTGGCCCTAACTCTCTTTTCTGGCTTTCTTCCTCATCCTTCTCCTCCTAGTCTATCTCACTCCCATTCCACCTACCTCCCCCTCTTACTCGCTCTCCCATTCGGTTGCACTAGGAAAAGAGTTGATAGTTGTTGGAAACAACCTCTTTATGACCAGTGCTTATGCTTTGTTGGTTTACTTCAGCCCCCCTTTGTTTCAGCAGGGATTATCACATGGATTATCATACCCATTGTTTCACCAGGGAATAACATACCTTTTGTTTTAGGGGGGATTCTCATACCCTTTGTTTGAGCACAGATCATCATACCTCTTGTATCAGCAGGGCTTCTCATACCCTTTGTTTCAACAAGGATTATCACAGGTATTACCATACCCTTTGTTTTTAAAATGGATTATCAAACCCTTTATTTCAGCAGGTACTAACATACCCTTCAGCAGGTATTATCACAGGGATTATCGTACCCTTCGTTTCAGCACAGATCATCATACCCGTTGTTTCAGCAGGGATTATCATACCCTTTGATTCAGTAGGGATTATCATACCCTTTGTTCCAGCAGGGATTATCACGGGGATTATCGTACCCTTCGTTTCAGCACAGATCATCATACCCGTTGTTTCAGCAGGGATTATCATACCCTTTGATTCAGTAGGGATTATCATACCCTTTGTTTCAGCAGGGATTATCACGGGGATTATCGTACCCTTCGTTTCAGCACAGATCATCATACCCGTTGTTTCAGCAGGGATTATCATACCCTTTGATTCAGCAGGGATTATCATATCCTTTGTTTCAGCAGGGATTATCATACCCTTTGTTTCAGCAGGGATTATCATACCCTTTGTTTCAGCAGGGATTATCATACCCTTTGATTCAGTAGGGATTATCATACCCTTTGTTTCAGCAGGGATTATCATACCCTTTGATTCAGCAGGGATTATCATATCCTTTGTTTCAGCAGGGATTATCATACCCTTTGATTCAACAGGGATTATCACACCCTTTAATTCAGCAGAGATGATCATACCCTTTGTTTCAGTGTGGATTATCATACCTTTTTTTCAGTAGAGATTCCTTTGGTAAACAGCTATAAAAATCTGCGCTGTAAAGGATAGCGAGGCAGCTGGTCAGGACCGTTTCTACAATTAGGCAAGACTAGGCGGCCGCCTTGGGTGGCAAAAGGGGGAGGGGTCACACAGTCCTGATTAGTAGCACGCATCAGAGCCCCAGGGCGTTAGTGTAGCGCATTTCAGTGTAGTGATCCGCATCACCGCACTGAATGCATTAGTCACGCATTATAGCGTTGTCGGGTTTCACGGCGCTTGCCGTTCCCCGCCATCCCGCTAAAGCACACACGACTCTGCCGGGATACTCACTTCCGGGTGGAGGCTGAGCCCCGGTCTAGTCCTCGGCAGCTGACGACGGGTCACAGAAGCATTTCTGGGGGAAACGCTTAAACATCGCGTTTCCCGCCGGCTCCGTGCTTCGAATCCTTCCGGATTCCCCTGAAGACGCGAAGGAGTTTCCTGAGCCCAGACGCTACTGAAGTCAACTGTTGGTTTGTTTCACCCGCGCTGGAGCACTATTATCTTGGTTCTTTTGGTGTCCGCGCTGGAGCGCTATTATCTTGGTTCTTTTGGTGTCCGCGCTGGAGCGCTATTATCTTGGTTCTTCTGGTGTCCGCGCAGGAGCGCCATCCGGGGCAGTTCGTGTTCTGCCTACAGTGACCCTTACCTTGCCAGCGCTCTGGAAGGGGTGAAGGGTTTTCATGCACAAGGAGTGCTTTACTTTGGTTTTGGTGTACAGTTGTGTTGTTTCCCCTTCTGCGCAGGAGCGCTGTTCCTTAACGTTTGACAATTGTGTTTGACACATCGCGCAGGAGCGCCTCACCTGGATTATCCTTCTACGGAGCTGCACTGATGTCTGAGTACCGTGGTCTACAGAAGCACTGGTGAGTCCCCGGCAGGAGAACGTTTGTGTGTGTTTTAAGGGTTGCTTAAAAGACAAGAGTGGGGTTCCTTACCAATCAGGTTCTTTTCTGTTTTCCAGTTGGCCCCGGGATATCCTGCAAGCTCCACCCCACTCACTGAGCCTATACATCCTTTTCTGGCTCCTATCCCTGCGTCCATCTCATCCCTGTTGAGTCCTATTTCCACAGGGATCAGGTGGGTATAGGGGCGGGTGCTCTTGTCGTCTCTGCGGAATCGCTTCACAAGCAGAGGTAAGTCTTGTGGGGCATCTGACAGAATTCGAAGCCCACGATAACTATTCCACCCAGACGACATGGGCGACCCGGAGGTTACTTTGCAGGACATAGCAGTCATGCTGGCTGCCATGCAAGCCGAAAACCTCAGTCTACGCCATGATATAACTGCTCTACAGGGCCAAATGGCAGCCGGGGTTACCACTCCTTGGGGAACCACCCCTAGCCCCAGAGTCATACAAGAAGGTCTGTTGAGACAGCCTACATTTACCTTTGGGGGTCCTCCGCTGCCACCAATCAGAATACCGCCATACAAGTCGTCACACCCCATCCTGTACAGCTGGCACCACCTGAACGTTTCTACGGCGACAGCACCATGTATGGTAAATTCATCCATCAATGCCACCTGCATTTCATGGCCAGAAACGCGGCTTTTCCCGATGATGCATCCAAGGTCGCATACATTCTATCATACATGGGTGGGGACGCCGCTCAGTGGTCATTGCTTTGGTAGAAAATGACGACCCCATGCTCCACCACTTGCCGACATTTACGGAAGCCATGCGGCGTATGTTCGCTCGTCACACCTTTATGCAGGCCGCAGACAATGAGTTGCTCAACCTAAAACAAGGCAGCCAAGACCTGCTACATTACATCACCCTGTTCAGCCGGCTTGTTATCGAGGCCCATTGGTCCGAGGATAAGAAGGTGTCAGTATTCTATCGAGGATTGCGTGATGACCTGAAGGATCTCAACTCACAGTTACCCAACCCGCCTGACGAAATAGGTCCTTTCATCGACTTGGTGGTGAAAATGAACTTCCGACTACAGGAAAGAAGGACAGAGAAAGGAAAGGGCAGTGACAACCGTTTCTTGTCCTTTGGGGACAAGGGCGCTGAAAAGGCCAAAGACGAGTCCACTCCCCAGGGCGAGGCTCCTGAACCCATGCAGATCGGGGGCATAAGAGGGCCCTTGACCAGTCAAGAGAGAGAAAAAAGGAGGAAGCAGAATCAATGTCTGTACTGTGGGAAGAGCGGACACTTCGTCAGGGAATGTCCGGTGAAACCCCCTAAACCTAGGGGCAGAAGACTGTTTGCGTTGCCCATCACCAAAGGCGACCAGACGGGAAACGAGACAACCCAGTAGACAAGGGGATCCGTCCTCTGGGTTCTTCGTATCACACCTCAGTGATCCCTGCAGTATTCGACGGCAGTCATCACGTAGGCGTAGAAGTATCCTTACAGAATCAGGCGGGCAGAACCTGGTTGGTAACCGCCATGTTGGATTCCGGTGCGACAGGCAGCTTTATTGACACCGGTTTTTTACGTGCCTTGGGCATAAACACTGTGTCAAAAGCACAACCCGAAACGGTCAAGGCTGTTGATGGAACGGACTTGACTTCCGGCCCTATCAGGCATCAAACCGAGAACATGACTATGTCCTTTGCCAACCACCACGCCGAGTCTATCTGTTTTGACGTCATCGACGCCCCTCAATTCAAGGTTATATTGGGGTTGCCGTGGTTGGTGAAGCATAATCCCCGCATCGATTGGGTGGCCAGAATCATACACCTAGATTCGGAACACTGCTGTGGAACCTGTTATACGAAGGACGACCTCCTGGGGGCTCGCTCCATACAAGCACGTTCGCTGCCAGTAGACGGCATGGGGATGGTTTCCCAAGCAGCCATACCGGAGGAATATCAGGACCTGGCGGAGGTGTTCGACAAGAAGGGAGCCAATACTCTGCCACCACACCGGTCGTTTGACTGCCGAATAGATCTGATCCCCGGCTCCACGTTGCCATGCAGCAGAATTTATTCTCTCACAGAGAAGGAGAACATCCACCTTCGATCCTATTTGGACGAGTATCTGGACAACGGTTTTATTCGCCATTCCAGGTCTCCGGTTTCCTCTCCTCTTTTCTTCGTGTCAAAGAAGGATGGCGATCTGAGGACCTGTATAGACTTTCGGGCGATGAACGCCATCACTGTGAAAAACCGGTACCCTCTACCATTGATCTCCAACCTCCTGGATCAGGTAAAAAACGCCTCAGTGTACACAAAGCTCGACCTGCGGGGTGCTTACCATCTAGTCAGAGTCCGAAAGGGTGACGAATGGAAGACCGCCTTCCGGACGAAATTTGGTCTGTTCGAATACCAGGTCATGCCTTTCGGACTCTGTAACGCCCCCGCAGCGTTCCAGTACTTCATCGACGAGGTGTTGAGGGACTATATAGACGTCTTCTGTATTGTCTTTATAGATGACATCCTGATATATTCTCGGACCATCGCAGAACACGTGCAGCACGTGCGTTCCGTCCTCCAACAGCTAGGAAGACATCGATTATACGTAAAACTGGAGAAGAGCGTTTTTCACGTCACCTCTGTTGAGTTCCTGGGGCACATCATCACTCCGGCAGGCATCCAAATGGACAACAAAAAGGTAGAAGCCATCTTGTCTTGGCCTTCTCCGGAATCCGTAAAGGGGATCCAATGGTTCCTAGGTTTTGCCAACTACTACCGTAGATTCATCACAGGCTTCTCCGAAATGGTGGCTCCTATCACACGCTTGCTGCGCAAAGGGGTTCGTTTCGGTTGGGATCAGAAAGCAGACAGCGCCTTCCAAGAACTAAAGAGGCGATTCACCATAGCCCCCGTTCTGGTGCATCCCGATACCGAGCAGCCCTTCATAGTGGAAGCAGACGCCTCAAAGGAAGCTATAGGGGGCGTGTTATCCCAATGAAGCACCAGTACAGGACAACTGCATCCGGTGGCTTTTTACTCCAAGAAACTCCAACCAGCGGAACGCAACTACACCGTGTCCGACCGGGAGCTCCTAGCAATCAAAACAGCATTCGAGGAATGGCGCCACTTCCTAAAAGACGCCAAACACACGGTGACCATCTACACTGACCACCGGAACCTCCAGTTTCTACGTTCAGCACGTGCCCTCACAGCCCGACAGTTGCGATGGACCTTATTCTTCAATGAATATAACTTTGTGATCACGTTCCACCCGGGAAAGACAACGCCAAAGCAGATGCCCTTTCACGGCTAGACGAATCCGACGAGGATGCCGAAAACGCCGAGCCGGTTCCCATACTATCGGGGAAACACTTCCAGGGCGTTATAGCATCCTCGGACTTCCTGTCTCTGGTGAAACAAGACATGAAGCAGTCCGATCCGGTAGTCCTGACAAAAGAACATGAAGGGGCGACTTGTGTGGACGGGTTGCTGTTTAAAGGAGAACGGTTGTACCTACCTGGGGTGCCCTGTCAACAAATAGCAGTCCGCATGTGCCACGATCATGTCCTCTCCGGCCACCCTGGCTATCACAAGACACTCGAGCTCATACAAAGACAGTTTTGGTGGCCAACACTGGTGACCGACACGAGAACTCACGTGACGAACTGTGCCGTTTGTCTATTGGGTAAGAACAGCTCTGAGCCTTCTGTTGGTCTGCTGCGTTCCATCCATGTGCCGCCATATCCCTGGCACACCGTCTCCATGGATTTCGTGGTTGACCTCCCGCTCACCAAGACCGGGCACACCACGGTTCTCACCATAGTTGACCACCTCTCCAAGATGGCGCATTTCGTACCCTTGTTGAAATTGCCCACAGCTGCGGAGCTGGCCTTGGTCTTCGTGCACGAGGTGGTTCGCCTCCATGGCATTCCATCGGTGGTCATAACGGACCGGGGATCACAATTCGTGTCCCGTTTCTGGAAAGAGGTATGCAGGATCCTCGAGATGGACGCGCGCTTATCCTCAGCATACCATCCCCAGACCGATGGTCAGGCCGAGAGACCGAACCACACCATGGAATAGTACCTCCGTTGTTTGCTGCTGATGGTTGAGAAGGAATGGTCTGAGGTGATATGGTTGGCGGAATACACGTACAACAACAGCAAGCATTCGGCCATTGGCATGTCCCCCTTCTTTTGTCTCCACGGCTGTCACCCTCGCACCTCTGCCTGGGAGGGACCCCGGGACAGCCAGTTGCCAACGGTGCGTTCATATCATGGGTCCCTGCACAGACTCTGGCAGCAGGCACGGTTTGAGTTGGCCAAGGCGAAGGACACCTACAAGGCGCATGCTGACGCTCATAGACAGAAGCAGCCCGGATACCGCTTGGGTGACAGGGTGTGGCTTTCCATTCGGCACCTCAACGTGCATGGTCCCAAGAAGCTATTGCCCCGTTTTGTGGGTCCTTTTGTCATCGAGAAGGTGGTCAACCCTGTGGCCATGAGGCTCTCGCTTCCTCCGCACATGCGGATCCACCCAGTCTTCCATGTCTCCCTTCTGCAGGCGGTCCGTTCTGGTAGCACTATTCCCTCTCCTCCTTCTCCGGTGGTGGTGGAGGACCATGTTGAGTATGAGGTCAGGGCCATCTTGGGGTCTCGTCGTGTCAGCGGTAAGCTTTTCTACCTGGTGGACTGGAAGGGGTACGGTCCGGACGAGCGGTCTTGGGAGCCCTTGTCCCATGTGCGCCATGCTCCCGTTCTGGTCCGTGCTTTTCATCTGAGTCACCCTCTGAGCCCTCGCCCTGCCTCCCCTTTCTGACGTCCAGGGGTGTGGGGGGAGGGCCTGTTTTGGGAGGGGGTACTGTCGGGTTTCACGGCGCTTGCCGTTCCCCACCATCCCGCTAAAGCACACACGACTCTGCCGGGATACTCACTTCTGGGTGGAGGCTGAGCCCCGGTCTAGTCCTCGGCAGCTGATGACGGGTCACAGAAGCACTTCCGGGGGAAACGCTTAAACATCGCGTTTCCCGCCGGCTCCGTGCTTTGAATACTTCCGGATTCCCCTGAAGACGCGTAGGAGTTTCCTGAGCCCAGACGCTACTGAAGTCAACTGTTGGTTTGTTTCACCCGCGCAGGAGCGCTATTCTTTTGGTTCTTTTGGTGTCCGCGCTGGAGCGCTATTATCTTGGTTCTTTTGGTGTCCGCGCTGGAGCGCTATTATCTTGGTTCTTCTGGTGTCCGCGCAGGAGCGCCATCCGGGGCAGTTCGTGTTCTGCCTACAGTGACCCTTACCTCGCCAGCGCTCTAGAAGGGGTGAAGGGTTTTCATGCACAAGGAGTGCTTTACTTTGGTTTTGGTGTACAGTTGTGTTGTCTCCCCTTCTGCGCAGGAGTGCTGTTCCTTAACGTTTGACAATTGTGTTTGACACATCGCGCAGGAGCGCCTCACCTGGATTATCCTTCTATGGAGCTGCACTGATGTCTGAGTACCGTGGTCTACAGAAGCACTGGTGAGTCCCCGGCAGGAGAACGTTTGTGTGTGTTTTAATGGTTGCTTTAAAGACGAGAGTGGGGTTCCTTACCAATCAGGTTCTTTTCTGTTTTCCAGTTGGCCCCAGGATATCCTGCAAGCTCCACCCCACTCACCGAGCCTATACATCCTTTTCTGGCTCCTATCCCTGCGTCCATCTCATCCCTGTTGAGTCCTACTTCCACAGGGGTCAGGTGGGTATAGGGGCGGGTGCTCTTGTCGTCTCTGCGGAATCGCTTCACAAGCAGAGGTAAGTCTTTTGGGGCATCTGACAAGCGTTGCTCAGCTGTCAATGCAGAGCGCTGCTATAATGCACTAGATCATGACTAGCCTGATGCGCGCTGTTCCCGGCAGCTAAAGGGCTGGCAGCTTGTAGCTCTCGAGCACTATTCTCTTTGGTACAACAATGTATCCAAGTTAGACCCCCCCACCCCCGGCCTGATACACGAGCGTAGCTGAAGTCAGTCTTTGCCCGGCCAATCATTGCTTGTTGAAGTGTTTTACTCTAAGGTCAGTGGTGTGGTGGGGCCAGACCAGAGGGACCCTGACGTTGACCTAGGGGCTATGGGGAAATGTGTGGGAGCAACTGGAGGTGAGGCCTGCACAATGCGGACACAGACAATAAGGGGTACAACCACACGGGAGCTGGGACTGTGCCGTCAGTCACGAGCACGGACATCACGCTTTATTTATAATCCCTGGTCCGCGCCTGGCCATGGGAGTTGAGTGCTACAAAGTAGTGTTGGTGCCGGGTAGCTCACTACATCCCATCTAACCGATGGGTAGTCAAACAACAAAGTAAAATAAAAACCCAACGTAACAAACTAACACAACGAACAGGACAAAGTCCAAAGTGTTCACGATGTAGCTCACAGTTCGTTTTCAGATTAACACACAAAGTCTTTCAGTCGAGTGATGGGTTGTGGGTTATTTCGGAGCTGGTACAGTTGACCTCCTCTGGGAGTAGGAACCTCCTCCGGTCCGCATCCCGCTCCTTCAGCGGCCCCCAGGGCTGGGGCCTCTTGTTCTTCACCACTCTCCCCAAGCCACGATGACTTGGGATCCTCCGGGGCTGCCGGACGCTGCTGGCTCCTGATTCCCACCGGTTCTCCAACCTCTTCTTCTTCCTGAGCAACCGCCAGCCCGGTGGCTTTCTTGAACCATGATCCATTCCGCACTAGCTGATGGGTGCCACTTCTCGCAGTGACCATAGATCCTTTTACTTGTACCACCTCCCACAGCTCTCGCTCGAATGGTGTCCGAAACTTTGATCCAGGGTGTCTATCTTTGACTACCACGTAATCTCCTCTGCAGAATTCAGTTTGCTTGGCCCTCCTTCGCTGACTGGCCCTGTTGTTGGTGCGTAGTCTCGTTGCCTGAGTGCGCACCGGGTCCAGCACAACTGGTGACCATTTTTCACTTGTGGGGATCACGTCTCTCACGGCCCGCTGCATTAGAAGGTCACTGGGTGCGCACCGGGTGGTACAGTGTGGTGTCTGGCGAAAGGCTCTCAAAAACCGATGTAGACACCCTTCCAACTCTTCGGCCTGGTCCACTCCAATTCTTAGGGCTTTGTTGAGAGTTCTCATGAACCTTTCCACATCCCCGTTGTCCTGCGGCCACTGGGGGTTTATTCAGTGGTGTCGGATGTTGTGCAGGTTCAGGTATTCATGGAACTCTTGTCCCCGGAACGGCGGGCCATTGTTGGTGTGTACTTCTGCCGGCATTCCGAGGAGTGCAATTGTTTTCTCCAGTACTGGTATGATGCTTTCAAACGCTGTCGAGGTCACCACTTCCACCACCGGGAACTTGGAGTGACTGTCCACCATGACCATGGTGTGTCTCCTGTCCGGGAAACTGACAAAATCCATGCTTACATCAGTCCAGGGTGTATTGCTGGGTGCTTCGGTGATGACCAGCAATATGGGGGATTCCGCCCCTGTTATCAGACATGCATG
Source organism: Triturus cristatus (assembly GCF_964204655.1). Classification (NCBI taxonomy): domain Eukaryota; kingdom Metazoa; phylum Chordata; class Amphibia; order Caudata; family Salamandridae; genus Triturus; species Triturus cristatus. The sequence continues at coordinate 1,156,213,089 of NC_140594.1, forward strand.
GCACCGTCTGACTTTCTCTTCCACCATGCGGTCCACGCCCGGGAACCATATCTTGGCTCTCAGCCTCGCTTTGGTCCTCTCGACCCCTTGATGTCCTCGGTGAGCCAGATCAACTGTTCTTTTCCATAACTTGGCAGGTATCACCATTCGCGTGCCTCAGAGGATCATCCCCTCACAGCCTTCGAACAGCTCCTCCCAACATCTCTACAGCCCCAGCCAGTATTCTCGCTCTTTTTCTGTAAGACCACTGGATCCTTGAACAAACAGTTTCCACTGATGGTTGTGTAGTGTCTGTTTGACGGCCTGTAGGCAGACGTCTTCTTTTGTAGCTCCCTGGATCTCCTCCACTGACAGCGGCCTCCACAATTTGCTTCACAAACGACTCGGTGCTTTCGTCAACCTCTCACGGGTCCCAGGACCGATAGCCAAAGGTGCCTTGTCAAATAGTCCGCCGGGTTGTTGACACCTGGACAATGCACAACGTCGAATTTGTAATGTTGGATTTGCACCGCCCAGCATTCGATCCAGGGCGGTCCATTTTGAACAGTGCCCGCGAACAACGGTACCAGTGACTTTTGATCGGTGACCACAGTGAAATTATGACCGCACAGATAAATGCCGAAATGCTGACAGGAGTAAATCCAACATGATTTGAGCGTGCGCTCCTTCCCTTAGTTTGACCCATGCTTTAAGTCTTTATAAAGTAGCGTGTGCGATCAGTGCTGTGGATCGCCCCTGTAGGACCTGGGGTCTCCAGGCCCTATGGGGCGGTAACGTGACACGAGCGGTCGGGCCACCAAAGTCTGTGTGTAAAGCAACCATACAACACGCACCTCACATGCGACGGGGAACACACACAATAAGTGACGCCACACTGTAGGAGTTATGTAAATACTCAAGTTTATCCCAGTAGATCACGTTAGATACAGTTCATGAGGTAGCAGTACATTTCATATGCTGATAATACAATAGCTAGCGATGTACATATCAGTCAGGAGCTATAAAGGCTGTTCGTACCACATATGCAATTCATGAAATAACAGTACTGCCTGGGGCACAACTACCACTCACGTAGCTGTACACGTGCGTTGGGCGCGCTAACCAGTGACGACCTCAGAACGGGGCACCTAGCATGGAGAGCTACTCGTGATCTCTGGCACATAGCACTGTAATAGGGAATATAAATAACAGAGCGCTACTCGTAATCAATAGCGTTTAACACTTTAATATGGCACATGAATAATAGCGCGCTACTCGGAATCAATAGCACGTAACACTTCAACATGGCATATGAATCACAGAGCGCTATTCGGAATCAATCGCACGTAAGACTTTAAAGCAGGGCATGTAAAAACAAAGCGCCACTCGTAATCAAGGACTCTCAGTACTTGGGAGCGGAGCGTATAACATAAGGCGCCACTCGTAATCAATGACTCTCAGTACCTTGGGACGGAGCATATAACATAAAGCGCCACTCGTAATCAATGCCTCTCAGTACTTTGGGACGGAGCATATAACATAAAGCGCCACTCGTAATCAATGACTCTCAGTACTTTGGAGCGGAGCGTATAACAGAAGGCGCCACTTGTAATCAATGACTCTCAGTACCTTGGGACGGAGCATATAACATAAAGCGCCACTCGTAATCAATGACACTCAGTACCTTGGGACGGAGCATATAACATAAAGCGCCACTCGTAATCAATGACTCTCAGTACTTTGGGACGGAGCATATAACATAAAGCGCCACTCGTAATCAATGACTCTCAGTACTTTGGAGCGGAGCTTCCAGCGGGGAGCACCGCGGGACCTGAGGAGCAAGTCTCTGGGCTCCGGTGCAGTTCGTCGGGCACCGCGCTTCAGTACCGCTCGAGGGGGCACACGGAAAGGATCCCTCGGCGGGGTCTCTTCCGTCGCGAAGACAGGGGGGGGGGAATCCCACGGAGAGGAAACCCGGCTAAGGGTGCGGTGTGGCTCCCAACCCGCAGGGGGCGCACCGGGGGAGATCTCAGCCTCCGGGCTTACCTCGATCTCGGCGTCAGCAGGCGTCCGCTCCCACGATGATGGGGGAAATCGGCCCCGGCCTCGCACACCTCCTCACGCAGCTGCGACGGCAGCGACGGGGCCCCGGGCTTCTCCGCGGGCCTCGTGACACGGCAGGGCACTTCTCCAGGCCTCCAGGCCACGGCGGTGAGCGCGCTGGCTTCGTCGTCACCGGGGGAGCTCAAATTAAGGATGGGGTTCTGTGCTCAGCGGAACACGCTGCCGGGGGTCCCAGACCAGGGCAGGGAGCGCAGGGGTCACAGCGCTAATACCTGGTCGATCCCCGGTGATTCTCCAGTCAGCTTTGCATCAGGGTTCAGGGGTCAGTCTGGACACGCAGTCTCAGTGCTTGGTGAATAGGTTTTAGAGTTCAGTCTGGACACGCAGTCTCAGTGCTTGGTTTTGGTTCTCAGCTGTTAGATGAAGTCTTATTGGCGCAGATGTATCTGGCGCCCTTAAGGGGTTCTGTTACAGGGGGTTAGGAATGGAGAGGGCGACTAGATCCTTCCTAGTCAGGCTGGGCAGAGAGTCTCTGGGTCCTCCTACTGCTGGGCAAGATCAGTGGGTTTCACAGGGTCCCTCACTCACTTAAGAGGCAGCACCTAGATCCTGTCACTCTCAGAGGCATAAGTCCCTGGCTAGGCCCTACCGCCTACACTCCTGGTGGATTCTTTCAGCTCTGCTTCACCCCAATGGCCAACTCACCACAAAAGTTTCCCTCCCTCTCTTAAGTAGCCCTAGGTCAGGTGACCTCTGGCCAAGGCGGCAAAAGAAAAACCACACCTCCCTTCTAGAAGGTTCCAGCACATTCCAGGAGCTTCCCCACTCTACCTATGGGACAAAAAGGCGGGCTGGAGTCGCAACATTGTTGTGGGGTTCCAGCCAGCTCCTGGCAGCTAGGGTGCTACTATGAAAGACCACTCTGCAGTAGCAGGGGCCTGTGGCAGCCATCTTGGGAGAAGGGAGCACCTGCACCTTAACACTGATTGGCAATGAAAAGGCGCCCGGAGACCTAGTCCAACATAAAAATGAGGGTGGAAAAAATGAGGCACGATACAAAAATGGAAGGGGAGACCACCCTAGGGCTGACAGGTCCAACATGCGTCCCCCCCAGCCGAAAGAGGGGAGAGCTACCCAACCTCTAGGGAGTTCTCATCACTAAGGCGGAAAAACCTGGAGAGACCGTCAGCATTGGCGTGGTCAACTCCGGGCCGATGTTCCACCCGAAAGTCAATCCCCTGTAGGGAAATGGACCACCTCAGCAACTTGGGGTTCTCGCCTCTCATTTGCTTGAGCCAGCGAAGGGGCCGGTGGTCGGTCTGAATAAGGAAGTGAGTTCCAAAGAGATATGGCCTCAACTTCTTCAGAGCCCAGACCACCGCGAAGGCTTCTCTCTCAATGGTGCTCCATCGCCGTTCCCGAGAGAGGAGTCTTCTGGATATGAAGGCCACAGGTTGATCTTGGCCCTCGGTATTGAGTTGCGAGAGCACCGTACCTATGCCGTGCTCTGAGGCATCTGTCTGTACAATAAATTCCTTGCTGAAATCTGGTGTTGCTAGTACTGGAGCGGTACACATCGCATGTTTCAGCGTGTCAAAGGCTTCTTGGCATGCAGCTGTCCATATGACCTTGCGAGGTTGCTTCTTTGAGGTCAATTCCGTCAAGGGGGCTACGAGGGTACCATATCCCTTGACGAACCGGCGGTAATACCCAGTGAGGCCGAGGAAAGCTCGGACCTCTGTTTGGGTCTTGGGGGGCTCCCAAGCCAAGATGGTCTCTATTTTGGCCTGGAGGGGTTGCACCTTACCTCTGCCCACCAGGTGTCCCAGGTACACGACAGATCCCTGTCCAATCTGGCACTTTCTGGCTTTAATTGTTAAGCCAGCGCGTTGCAGCGCCTGCAATACCTCCTGGAGGTGTTGCAGATGGTCCTCCCAGGTGCTACTGAAGACAGCTATGTCATCCAGGTAGGCTGCTGAGAAGGACTCCAGGCCAGATAGTACCTGATTCACTAACCGCTGGAATGTGGCCGGAGCATTTTTGAGCCCAAAGGGCATCACTCGAAACTGGTAGTGGCCCTCGGGGGTGGAGAACGCTGTCTTCTCCCGTGCTCCATCGGCCATGGCAGTCTGCCAATATCTGGATGTCAGATCAATGGTGCTGAGGTACCGGGCTGCTCCCAGCCGGTCCACCAGCTCGTCTGCACGTGGGATGGGGTGAGCATCTGTCTTCGTGACAGAGTTCAACCCCCGGTAGTCCACACAGAACCGAAGCTCCGGTGTCATACCCGGTGGGGCCGCTTTCGGCACCAACAGCACTGGACTAGCCCACGGGCTACTGGAAGGTTCTATCACCCCCAGCTCCAGCATCTTTGCCACCTCACGCTGGATGCTATCCTTCACTCGGTCAGAGAGCCGGTAAGACTTGTTCTTCACCGGGGGGCTGTCCCCTGTGTCCACATCATGGGTACACACATGAGTGATTCCAGGCGTGAGGGAGAACAATGAGGCGAACTGTCCCAGGACATGGCGACAGTCCCTCTGTTGCTCTGGGGTCAAGGATGGGGAGAGGACTACACCTCCCACCGAACCATCCTTTTATTGTACCGCTAGAAGGTCAGGAAGAGCCTCACTCTCTTCCTCTTCGCTCCCATCCGTCACCATAAGGAGAGCAAGCTCTGATCGCTCATGGTGCGGCTTCAGGCAGTTGACGTGGAGCACCCTGAGGGGCTGACGGGGGGTTTTCATATCGACTACGCACGTGGTCTGGCCTCGCCGCTCCACAATGTCGAACGGTCCAGTCCACCGGTCCTGGAGGGCACAAAGCTCCCCAGGTTCCATAACCCACACCTTCTGTCCAACGTCTAACTCGACCGTCCGAGCGTTGCGGTCATACCACTCCTTCATCACGGTCTGGCTAGCCTCCAGGTTCTCTGTGGCTGCCTTCCACAGCTTGGCCATCTGGCTGCGTAACGCCAGTATGTAGCTGACAATGTCACGGGGAAGCTTCTGTGAAGTCTTCTCCCACCCCTCTTTCACTAAACTGAGGGGACCCCTAACGGGATGGCCATAGAGCAATTCAAACGGGCTGAACCCGACTCCCTTCTGCGGTACCTCCCGATAGGAGAATAACAAGCAGGGGAGGAGGACGTCCCATTTACGCCTCAAGCCCTGGCTCTTCCCCAATCCCGTTCACTGCTAACTCCCTAATTAGCCTCCCGTCTCTTTCCTTCCTAAGGAGTGAGCTTCAGCGCCAGGATACCTGTCAGGTGACAGTTGCGCTCTACAAGTGTTTTAAATAAATAATAAATAAATAAATAATAAATAAATAAGCCCTCTGGAAGGCTTTGGATCATCCCCTTCAATGTCTTATTGAAGCGCTCTACAAGCCCGTTAGTCTGGGGATGGTAAGGAGTGGAGAACCTGTAGGTCACCCCACACTCCTTCCACATGGCCTGCATGTAGGCCGACATGAAATTGGTACCCCTGTCCGACACCACGACCTTGGGGAATCCCACTCGGGTAAAAATCCCCAACAGTGCCCGCGCCACCACCGGTGCAGTGATGGTCCTCAGAGGAATAGCCTCTGGGTACCTTGTGGCGTGGTCCACCAAAACCAAGATGAACCGGTGTCCCGCTGCGGTCGGAGGGTCCAATGGCCCAACAATATAAATACCGACCCTCTCAAAAGGGGTCCCGACCACAGGGAGCGGTTCCAACGGGACCTTCAACTTAGTCCCAGTCTTGCCACTAGCCTGACAAGACTTGCAGGTCTTGCAAAAGGTGTCTGATGCAATCCTCATCCTGGGCCAATAAAAATGGGGGACCAACCGTGCAAAGGTTTTGTCCTGACCCAGGTGTCCGGCTAAGGGTATCTCGTGCGCTAACTCCAGCAGAAAGGCCCGGTAACATTGGGGGACCACTATGGCCCTCGAAGATCCATGTACCGGCACCCTGGGCTCACTGTATAGGAGATCATCCTCCCAATACACGTGATAACCTCCCAGTTCCTGACTGGCCACTTGGGCTTCGGCCTGCCGCCGCATGCCTTCAAGCGTGGGGCACGCCCTTTGTGCCTGACAAAATTCTTCCCGGGTAGGCCCTCCTTCCGCATGCCAGTCAGCAAGGGTCGGCAAGTCCTCCACAGGAACGACATCTACCTCCGCGGACTCCGGGGGCACCTCTGCGGCCTCCCCATCCATCTCACGGGGCATGTCCTCTACCACCTTCTTCTTTCCATGTTTGGCTTTGGGTTGGGCCATGATTCGAGGCTCCAACCCAGGGTGAGTTCCATACCGGACAGCCATGGACCGCGTGCTTACGCAAGTCCACCCTGGTAATCCCAGAATTTCGGTGTGAGCGTGAAACTCAACATCTTTCCACTTGGTGTGCTCCAGGTCGTTCCCTAGCAAACACCCCACAGGCAAGGCAGGGCTCACAGCAACTCTCAGTAGGCCTCTGACTCCTCCCCACTCAACTGGAACACGAGCCACTGGATAGTGACTCATACTGCCATCAGCCAATACGGCCGGATGGAACTCCTCGGGGACTACTTGGTCTGGGGACACCAGCCGCCGCACGACAGTGGTCATGCTGGCCCCAGTGTCCCTCAGAGCTTCCACCTCCTCCCCATTAATTCTCACCCTCTGCTGATATTTAGCAGTGTTCGGGGGCAGGGACACTACGGGGACCACCTCTCTATCCCCGAGTGAAACCAGCGTCAGGCCTGTCCACTCCCCTTCCCTATCTAAGGGCAGCTCCACCCCAAGCGCTATACTACTCACCCCGGGACTTTTCCCGCCCGTTGAGGCTGGTGGTCGCTTGCGACACTTGGGATCTCCCCTGTAGTGTCCAATCTCCCCACACTCGTAGCACCGCACAATCCTAGGCTGCTGACTCCTGTCAGGGTAAGTGGGTCTTGTGGAATTGGACGGGGGTGGGGTTCCTACTCCCTTCCCAAACTTATTTTGGGGACCTTTTGAGAACTCCACCTTTTTATCTCCCCCCTCTTTCTTCTGGGGGAAACCCTGTCCGCCTTTCGAGCCATCTCCCCTGGGGCCCTTGTGAGACACCCGGGTGCTCACCCAAATATCTGCCTCCTCCGCAAGCTCACGGGGATCCATCAACTTGCGGTCCACCAGATGTTGGCGCAGCTCCGGAAAGCTCTTATCCAAGAGGTGCTCCCTTAAATAAAGATCGTACAACCCTTGGTAGTCCTGCACCTCGCTGCCACGCACCCAACCATCTAGTGCCTTCCTCGCATAATCAAAAAAATCTACCCATGTCTGTGTGGACAGCTTATGGCTGCCACGAAACTTTTGCCTGTACCTCTCGGGGTTGAGACCAAACTTTTTTAACAAGGCCTCTTTCATGGGGGCATACCTTACCTGATCCGCCTTGGCCAAATATAGCAGGGTGTCCCTAACATTGGGAGGTATATACCGGTATAAACCACCTCCCCAATTACTCTCGGGTACCCCATGGGCCGTCAAGGCTACCTCGTATGCCTCCAACCATTTCATGATGTCGTCCCCCACTGTGTAATTGGCAATTACCTCTTTAGGTAGGTAGAACTTTGACTCTTGAGGTTCCTTAGGTATGCTGCCACTATTGTCCTTATTGGACGCGTTCAATTGGAGGGCGCGTAGCTCCAGCTCTTTTAGCTGAAGCTCGTGCGCCAGCTTCTTCTCCTCCATTGCCCATTTCTTGTTCTCTCTTTCCCTTTCTGTTTCATGTTCTAATTTCGCTAGCTCCCATTTTAGTTGCCTCTCTTCCCTCCTGTCCTCGTACTCCTCTGGGGACGCGCTCCTTCTAGACCCTGTCCTACTACTGGCCCCAGAACTTCTCCCTGGGGGCACATTTTCCGACATATCTACATTTAAGATGTCTAGTACTTCCTGGGCGCTCTCCTCCTGAGGTGCATATGGCGCCTCCTGTCCCTCATCCTCTTTCCCTTCTGGGTGGGCCTCTACCCATGCCCTAATGGCGGTGCGGAGTTCCGGTCCTTTGGCCCTCCGTACCCCAGGCACCCCCATCCCCTGCCAGAACTCCCTTAGTTGCTTCACCGAGTACCCCTCGAGGTCAGCTAACCGGAATTCCATTCTGGCAGGTGGGGACCTAGACACTAAGGAGAAAAATTCCTAGGGGATAGGCAACAGGTCTCAGCTAACCAGGCTTCTTGTACTCTCAACCTGGACAGTGGAAATAACAATGCAGCAATCAATGGTTTCAGAGCTCTGGAACAATTAGGCGTTTAATTGTGGCGCCCTCCGCCTCACGGAAGGGTGCTGTATGGTCACAGGTCCTAAGGATCCCACCGCTCGCCAACAATGTAGGACCTGGGGTCTCCAGGCCCTATGGGGCGGTAACGTGACACGAGCGGTCGGGCCATCAAAGGTCTGTGTGTAAAGCAACCATACAAAACGCACCTCACATGCGACGGGGAACACACACAATAAGTGACGCCACACTGTAGGAGTTATGTAAATACTCAAGTTTATCCAAGTAGATCACGTTAGATGCAGTTCATGAGGTAGCAGTACATTTCAGATGCTGATAATACAATAGCTAGCGATGTACATATCAGTCAGGAGCTATAAAGGCTGTTCGTACCACATATGCAATTTCAGGAAATGACAGTACTGCCTGGGGCACAACTACCACTCACGTAGCTGTACACGCGCATTGGGCGCGCTAACCGGTGACGACCTCAGAACGGGGCACCTAGCATGGAGAGCTACTCGTGATCTCTGACACATAGCACTATAATAGGGAATATAAATAACAGAGCGCTACTCATAATCAATAGCGTTTACCACTTCAATATGGCACAGGAATAACAGCGCGCTACTCGGAATCAATAGCACGTAACACTTCAACGTGGCATATGAATCACAGAGCGCTATTCGGAATCAATCGCACGTAAGACTTTAAAGCAGGGCATGTAAAAACAAAGCGCCACTCGTAATCAATGACTCTCAGTACTTTGGAGCGGAGTGTATAACATAAGGCACCACTCGTAATCAATGACTCTCAGTACCTTGGGACGGAGCATATAACATAAAGCGCCACTCGTAATCAATGACTCTCAGTACTTTGGGACGGAGCATATAACATAAAGCGCCACTCGTAATCAATGACTCTCAGTACTTTGGAGCGGAGCGTATAACATAAGGCGCCACTTGTAATCAATGACTCTCAGTACTTTGGGACGGAGCATATAACATAAAGCGCCACTCGTAATCAATGACTCTCAGTACTTTGGAGCGGAGCTTCCAGCGGGGAGCGCCCCGGGACCTGAGGAGCAAGTCTCTGGGCTCCAGTGCAGTTCGTCGGGCACCGCGCTTTAGTACCACTCGAGGGGGCACACGGAAAGGATCCCTCGGCGGGGTCTTTTCCATCGCGAAGACAGGGGGGGGAATCCCACGGAGAGGAAACCCGGCTACGGGTGCAGTGTGGCTCCCAAACCGCAGGGGGCGCACCGGGGGCGATCTCAGCCTCCGGGCTTACCTCGATCTCGGCGTCAGCAGGCGTCCGCTCACACGATGATGGGGGAACTCGGCCCCGGCCTCGCACACCTCCTCACGCAGCTGCGACGGCAGCGACGGGGCCCCGGGCTTCTCCGCGGGCCTCGTGACACGGCAAGGGACTTCTCCAGGCCTCCAGGCCATGGCGGTGAGCGCGCTGGCTTCGTCGTCACCGGGGGGGGGGGGGGGGCTCAAATTAAGGATGGGGTTCTGTGCTCAGCGGAGCACGCTGCCGGGGGTCCCAGACCAGGGCAGGGAGCGCAGGGGTCACAGCGCTAATACCTGGTCGATCCCCGGTGGTTCTCCAGTCAGCTTTGCATCAGGGTTCAGGGGTCAGTCTGGACACGCAGTCTCAGTGCTTGGTGAATAGGTTTTAGAGTTCAGTCTGGACACGCAGTCTCAGTGCTTGGTGAATAGATTTTTTTTTTTTTTTTTTTTTGAAACCTTTATTACAGAAGTCAAAAGAGTTACAAAAATGGACCTACAACCTTCGGGCCGGCCGCTAGCAAACGATAAGAGCATAGAATACAAGTGGGAAACACACGCTGCAGCGTGAGAGAGATCACAGGAGTTGGAAAGAAAAAACATTGGCGGCCAGACCGTCCGGACCCCCCAGATGGCGGTTCCATTTTTATGTAAGAAATAACAAACAAATCCACAAGGCAGCAAAAAATCGAAGCAGCAGTATGCGCTCCCCCGGGGAGGACCCTACCGATACACAGGAAAAGCGGGGGGGGACAGGCCAGAGCGGAGACAAAGTGGACTCCGTACCCAGAACCAAGGAGACTAGGGAGACGGGGCCAGTGCCAGTTCAGGCGTCAGCGGCGGGGTACAAATTCCGCCACGGTAGGAGTTCCAGGGGCCCCACACTTTCACCCATTTCCCAGGCTTACCTCTCGCGACATACACCACTTTTTCCCGAAACATACACCAATCCATGTTGTCCTTCCATGCCGAGGTCGTTGGCGACCTCTGGGAGCCCCACAGTTGCGCTATGTCACGCTTTGCCACCATATAGCCCAGAGTCACCCACCACGTCTGCGGCACTGAGTAATCAGTCGGCTCCCACACATTTAGCAGACACCTCCTCGCCTCAGGAAGCAGCGGCACATGTGTGACCGCCCGCAACACCGCATGCACACCACGCCAGAATCCCGCCACCTCCGGACATTCCCACAAAATATGGACGAAGGTCCCCAATGAACCACACCCACGCTTACACAACCCATCCACGGAATATCCCATACGCAGCAAACCCGGCCCCGTAACATAGACCCTATGGAGTATTTTGAGCTGGACGAAGCGAAGGCGGGCCGGTATGGCCACCTCTTTCGGGGAGGCCACCGCAGACACCCAGTCCTCGTCGTCCAGCTCCAATCCATCGGCGACCCACGCCTCACGAAGGCTAGTCAACAGTCCCGAGCGATCATTGATGAGCTTTTTGTAAATCAAGGAAATCGTGCCATCCGGCACATGCCCATCTAGCACTCTATCTTCCAGAGGGGAGTACTCCGGGATGGAGGCAACATCCGGGAATACGGAGACCAGCGCGTGACGGACCTGTAGATACCGAAAGTACTCCCTGTCATGCAACTGGAATTCCGTCTGCAGCACATCGAATGTTTTGAATCCCCCCCTCGTCCAGAGATCGCCCACCCTGCTGATGCCTATCATGTCCCACTTCTCAAAGCCCTTCGAGGTCCACAGGGAGCCCAGCCGCTCAGAGGCATACAGTGGCGTCGCCCGGGTCAATCGATATTTCCACCCCATCGCCAAGTTTGCCGCGTGCCACACCCGTACCATGACCCGCGTAGGGCCCGTCAGACGCGCTTTGAGCGATCGAGAATAAAGCGCCCGATTGTAGTCACCACCCGGCAGTAATAGTTTATCCATCTCAAAGGCCGGGTTTAAAGCAGGCCCGTAAAGGCCGTGGTTTATCGCGGCCAGCTGGGAGGCCCAGTAGTACCGTTTGATGTCTGGGAGGGCGACCCCCCCGTCATACCACGGGAGTGTCAGCTTCGCAAGGGCGATACGCGGCCTCCCATCCCAGAATAGTTGGCGCTGCAAACTCTCTACCTCGCGAAAGTAGCGCGCCGGGACAACATCCATCGTGTTCTGTAAAGCATATAGGAAACGTGGCAGCGACATCATCTTAAACAATGCCGCACGGCCAAGCGACGAGAGCGGCAGGCGCCTCCAACGCGCCACGTCCTCCTTCAGGCGCTGGAGGGGGGGGAGCAAATTTTGTTTATATCGGGCCTCAGCATCCAGGGTAATAAAGATACCCAGGTATTTAAATCCCTGCGAGGCGACCTGGATAGGGCAGCCCCGCGGTAGGATAGGAGTCTCCCCGGAGAGGACATACACACAGGATTTAGCCCAGTTGATGACTAGGCCAGAATTACGGCCAAAGGAATGCAAAACATCCACTAATACAATCAGCGATTTACGCGGGGAAGCAAGGTATAAAAGGATATCATCTGCGTAAAGAGATACGCGATCCTCATACTCAGGGGTCCAACGGAGACCACGAATGGAAGGCTCCCACCGCAGCCACTCCGCTAGGGGCTCCAAGGCAAGCGCGAAGAGGAGCGGCGACAGCGGGCAGCCCTGCCGCGTACCCCTGCCCAGCTCAAACGGAGCCGACACTCTACCGTTCACCACCACCTGCGCCAGAGGTCCGGAGTATAACAGTTTCACCCAGCCAATGAATCCCGGGCAAAAACCAAACTTCGCCAGCATCGCCCAAATATATGGCCACTCAAGCGTGTCGAATGCCATAGTGGCGTCCAAGGACGCCAAAATGGCTGGCTCTCGTATGAACGGGACCCGCGCGAGCACCCCGTGCAGACGCCGCAGATTAAGCGCGGTGTTGCGATGAGGGATAAAGCCGGACTGGTCCTGGTGAATCAGATCGCACACCACGCTAACCAGCCGATTAGCCAGCACCTTGGCGAGAATTTTGGGCTCCGCATTCAACAGAGAAATGGGCCTGTAGGACGTGACCCGATCCCGCGGCCTCCCCTCCTTATGAATAACCACGATAGTGGCCAGACGCTGGTCCAGCGGGAGGGAGCCCGCCGAACGGGCCGCGAGGAACATAGCGCGGAGATGTGGCGCCAGCGTATCCGGTCGCAGCTTGTACAATTCGATGGGAAGGCCATTAGGACCCAGGGCCTTGCCGGAAGCGACCGAACGTATGGCGAGGGCAATCTCCTCAGATGTAGGGGCGGCATCCAACGACACTTTATCCTCTTCCGAAAGGGAAGGCAGCGCAATGTCTTTAAGCAGGTCATGGGAATCCTCTTCCGAACGGGAAGATACCGGGGAATACACCCCACGGAAATACTCAGCGAAACATTCAACAATTTCCTCCGGCTCAGTGACACACACACCATCCAGTCTCTCAATCGACGGGACAACTCGACTCGCTCTCTCCTTTTTATCCAGCCACGCAATCAATTTACCAGCCTTATCACCCACATCATACAGTCGCCCTTGTTGCTCTCTACTCAGGCCCCTGGCTGCCTCCGTGACTAGGGCCTTGTAGTCCGCCTGTTTGAATCGGAGAGCATGCAGTTTATCATCCGTTACCCCACATTCCAGATCACCCTCCAATTTAGTTATCTCAGTTTCAATACGGGTCACCTCCTCCCGCCCGCACCTCCGGGAATGGGAAATGAGGGACAGGGCCTCCCCCCGGATTACCGTCTTAAACGCCTCCCACAGAGAGACCGCAGACAATACAGACCCCACATTATCTTCAAAATACCGCTCCAGAGATTTAACCAAATCTGCGCGAATTGTGGGGTCACGCAGATACCAGGGATTGACCGGGACCACCCTCCCCTCCCCCCTCGGGACAATGTAGAAATGCAGCAGGAGCGGGGAGTGGTCCGAAATACCCCGCGCCAAATGTCGTACCTCCCCAACCCTCCCCGCCTGTGCCGCTGGCATCAGAACATAATCAAGCCTTGAAAGACTGCCATGAGCCCCGGAATGAAAGGTGTACTGTATCTGCGTAGGGTGTTTCAGCCGCCAACAATCCACCAGCCCCAATGTATCCAAGAGGCCGGACAGCCACGCTTGGGCACGGGGGAGATCCCTAGGAGGGTGACGGTCCTCAGTACCGGAAACTACAGCGTTAAAATCTCCCCCAACCACTAGAATCCCCTCCGGAAGGCCAAGGAGGAGGCGTCCCAGATCAGCGAAAGTAGTTGTTTGCAACCCTGGCGGTACATAAACAGAAACTAAAACAATCACTCTACCCTCCAATCTACCGACCAGAGCCGTGTATCGTCCCCTGTCATCGTGGAACACCTCATCCATCTCAAACGGGAGCGAAGTTTTAACCATAATTCCCACGCCCCTCGAACCAGAGGTGAAGCCCGAGTGGGCTATAAGGCGATAGCCCCGTCTATTCATAGCACGAAAGGAGTTTCCAATGAGGTGCGTTTCCTGCAGAAATACTATATCGGGAGAAATACGTTTTAAAAACTGCAGGACCACACCCCGTTTTATCCTGTCCCCCAGTCCATTGACATTCCAGGACAAAAGACTCAGTCCCCTACCCCCCATCATAGCCGAAATCGAGCCATCTCCCCCAGGGAGCACTGTAGAAGTAGCACAACAATACATCTGCCTTGTGGTACAAATAAACAATACCCAACCCCAACCCAACAGCCCCAACAAAACTCCCCCCTCCCTGCACCCCTGCATGAGCCCAAACAGCCCCCCCAACTTGCAGTGTGCCTGTCGCCCCTATGTAAATGGAACTACTAAGACCCCCTAGAGGAGGAGGGAGAACCCCCTCGAGACCCAGCACAACCTCCCATGGAGGGGAAACAAGGCACAATAGGCAAAAGACCCTAAGCATGGCCAAAAGTGGCATCACCCGGGTTGAGCCGCGGTGTCAGTACCTCAGACCCGGTCCGGTGAGCGCTCACCTCCCGTCGCCCCCCCCCCCCCCATCCCGACCATGTCCCCCAGTCAAAGTGTCCAGCCAGTACCCGGCCATGTCAGGACGGTCAAAGAAGTGAGTGCGACCATCCGCCTCCACCCGCAGCCTGGCCGGGAAGAGCATGGCATATTTTAGGTTCATGTCCCGAAGCCGCCGTTTGACACCCAGGAAACTCAATCTCTGCTTCTGGACCGCCTGCGTGAAGTCAGGATAAAAGTTCACCTCCATGTTTTCCAGCTTAATCGGCCCTTGCAGTCTGGAAGCTTGCAGAATCGCATCCCTGTCCCGAAAGTTAAAAATACGGGCAATAAGAGGCCGCGGAGGGGCTCCGACCTTCGGCCTGCCTCCGGGAACTCTATGGGCCCTCTCCACCGCAAAGAATTTACTCAGCCCCTTAGGCTGGAGATGGGTAGAGATCAGGTCCTCCACAAAGAGATCCGCCGCCGACTCCTCCCGTCCCTCGGGCACTCCAATAATGCGGATATTATTCCTCCGGGCCCTGCTCTCGGAGTCCTCCAGGCGCCGATCCAGGAGCGCACTTGCCTGACGGAGCCGATGCACCTCCGTCTGAAGGGCCGCTACCTCAGTCGTGAGGCCCGACGCGGTGTGGGCCAAAGAGTCGACCCGGTCATTTGTCTTAGAGAGATCGGCTCTAACAAGGTTGACATCGATGAGGACCGCGTCGAGTTTATGTGCCAAGGTGTCGAATTGCTGGCCCACTGAGGTCTTCATCTCAGCAATGGCACCCATAACATCCTGCAAAGTCAGATCCGCAGGCAAATCCGGGGCATCCGAGGGGCACTCGGAGGACTTGTGCGATCTGCCGGGAGACCCCTTCGGGAGGGTGTAGCGGTCCATAATGTTGGCCTGATGCGTGGTGCCACGCCGGGTAGACTTGGCCTTCAACTGATCCCCTTCCTGCTTCGTGGCCATCGTCGTGTGGCTCGCGACCTCACCAGGTACGCAGTGGAGAGCAAGCAATCAATCAAGGCCGAGAGCCTCGGGGGTCACCCCAGGACGGCAGAGCGGGCCACCGCAGGCAGGCAGGCAGGCAGGGTCTCCCAGCGAGGCCACCCCAACACAAAGAAACGCCGTAATCCCACTTGCGATGACGGCAAGGGGAGTCAAAAGCGAAAGTGAAAGTGCGGGGTGCGCGACTCGCCAGGCCCAGCCCGCCGTTGTTGTTCACTTCGCCACTGGGTTACCCCCAAACTCGAATCCGGGGTCAGGAGGGAAGTAGGCCGCAAACTTCAGTCGGTGCTCACCCCGGCACCCGGGGTCCGATTCAAAAACGGAAAACGGGTACCACCTCGGCTCAGGCTCACCGACACAGTCCCCTCAACCAATGCAGGATGAAGACAGGATAAACGTAGGAGGTTGCGGAGGTCCTCGGGAGCCTCGCACCTACGCGGCCATCTTGGTTGCGCGCTAGGCTCCTCCCCTCGGTGAATAGGTTTTAGAGTTCAGTCTGGACACGCAGTCTCAGTGCTTGGTTTTGGTTCTCAGCTGTTAGATGAAGTCTTATTGGCGCAGATGTATCTGGTGCCCTTAAGGGGTTCTGTTACAGGGGGTTAGGAATGGAGAGGGCGACTAGATCCTTCCTAGTCAGGCTGGGTAGAGAGTCTCTGGGTCCTCCCTACTGCTGGGCAAGATCAGTGGGTTTCACAGGGTCCCTCACTCACTTAAGAGGCAGCACCTAGATCCTGTCACTCTCAGAGGCATAAGTCCCTGGCTAGGCCCTACCGCCTACACTCCTGGTGGATTCTTCCAGCTCTGCTTCACCCCAATGGCCAACTCACCACAAAAGTTTCCCTCCCTCTCTTAAGTAGCCCTAGGTCAGGTGACCTCTGGCCAAGGCGGCAAAAGAAAAACCACACCTCCCTTCTAGAAGGTTCCAGCACATTCCAGGAGCTTCCCCACTCTACCTATGGGACAAAAAGGCGGGCTGTAGTCGCAACATTGTTGTGGGGTTCCAGCCAGCTCCTGGCAGCTAGGGTGCTACTATGAAAGACCACTCTGCAGTAGCAGGGGCCTTTGGCAGCCATCTTGGGAGAAGGGAGCACCTGCACCTTAACACTGATTGGCAATGAAAAGGCGCCCGGAGACCTAGTCCAACATAAAAAAAATGAGGGTGGAAAAAATGAGGCACTATACAAAAATGGAAGGGGAGACCACCCTAGGGCTGACAGGTCCAATAGCCCCCACCACAGAAAATACTATTGTATCAAAGACAAAGCACTCTTCTCGTGCTCATTGCTGTCGCACTGCAAAAGTCGGGAACTTATCCCGTCAATGTTACCAATTCATCCCGGTATTCCAAAATCCAACAATGTTCACATTGCTTTCACCAATCAACTTTCTGATATTTCCATAGTACTCTTCATCACAACGGAGACAGCGTGAATCAATCTGCAATCTTTATTTAACACTTCCACTACCGACTGTATGCCATTCTGGGCTTCGTACAACGGCACGTGCAAATTAATCACAAAATCGATTTAAAGGTAAGCACAGAGTTCTTTTCTCTCCAATGCATTTCGAGCCCCTAAGGCTCTTCGTCAGGGAGTTCTAAAACAGATAAAATAAACAGATTCACTGCCTGATCCTCAATACTTTGTGCGTGTAAAAAATACATATTTATGCTAACACATAACCCTCTGCATGCCCCCTCACATACGAAACCAAAACCTACACTGTTCCCCACTGAGCCCCAATGACCCAAACAAATTAACTGTGCCCTTAAACTCTTTCTCACTCTTGCTGTGTCATTGTACTCCCCTTCCCTCACCCTTAATCACCTCCCTCTCTATCACCAAATCCCCTGTGTTATTCTCTAAAACGAAACTTCCTATAGCTAGCTAAATCCTCATTCTTTTCCCCATCAATCTACTACCTCCTATAATCCCCTCACCCTTCTTAACCCCATCTCTTACTCTTTTCACTTGCGAACAGCAACCTGCTGCAATCTCACCTCCTCATGCTTCTCTCCTTTAACTCGTCAACCCCATGTGCTTCCTGACCATACTACCTCCTCCTCGTACTCACTAGCTCTTAAATAAACTGGAGTCATGATGTTAAATGCTACCACATGGCTGCTTCCCCACTGCTGCGCACAATATTTGCCGAAATTCTACCCAAAGACTCGAGTTCCCACAATGCACCTGCCTGAAACCACTAATGAAAAATCAAACTACCTTCTGAATCCATCACACCCTGTGGCTAAACTATAATCCATATATACATCATAATTCCTCATGAACATGAAAATTACTATGTGCCTCAATACGAGACATAAATACTCAAAATTGCAAATCACTCTACGTGACCGATTTACATTTTATGAACCCCGAACTCGTAGTCCAAAACTGTGTTAAATAAAATTAAAAATAAAAATATATGTGCTCTAGACAATTAAACAAGCAATGCAAAAAAACAACTCCCAATGCACCCCCCATGAATCAGAGAAACTGATTATAATAAATGCCAAACTCTTCTGCGCTTCATGTCGGTTCATGCTTGCTCTGTCTCCTGGTGATAAACACAATCTTATGATCTTTACTCGATTGATTCAGGCTTCTGCTTGATCCGTCGGGTGCAAAACTCGTATTTGAGGCAATACCATTACGAAGTAAATCCAACAAGATTTGAGCACGCACTCCTTCCCTTAGTTTGAGCGTACCTGGTCTCCGCCGCAGTTAGTGCCCGACTGGCATAGGCGATCGGCACCCACTCTTCTTGTTAATCTCTCTGAAGGAGTACAGCCCCCAGTCCCACCGGACTGGCATCCACAACGAGCTCCATCGCCTGCCCTGGCTTGAAATAGCCCACTGTGGCCCCTTGCAGCTACGCTCTCTTGATCTCATTGAATGCCCTGGCCTTCTCGCTGGACCGTTGCCATCGAACGTCTTTCTTCGTGAGGTTTCTAAGCGGCTCCGGCAGCGTGGCGAGGTATAAATTTGCTGCAGTAGTTCGCCATCCCTAGAAAACTCCAGACTTCTGATTAGGTCTGAGGTATGGCCGCAGCTCTGATAGCTTCCACTTTGGCTGGATCCACTTGCAATCCCTTCGCAGAGAATCTGTACCCAAAGAATTCAACAACTTCATTGGCATAAAATTCACATTTGGCTTTATGTAGGGTCAGCCCTTGCTCCACTAACCTCCTCAGTGTCGCCCTGAGCCGAGTGTGGTGATCTTCCAGTGAGTTGGAGAAGATTAGAATGTCATTGCTGACATTTAACACCCCACCAGTCCTGACAGGGCCTCACTCACCACATCTTGAAACAGCTCCGCTGCTGAGGAGACCCCAAAACTGAGATGTTTGAACCTTCGGAGTCCCACATGCATTGAAAAGGTAGTTATATATCAACTTTTCTCCGCCAGCACCAGCTGATGATATCCTGAATTTAGGTCCACTTTCGAGAACCATTGGGCTCAGTTAATATCAGCCACGATCTCATCAATAGTGGGCGTGATGTGCCTTTCCCTCTGGATTGCTTTATTCGTCAGTCTCATGTCCACACAGAGGCGAATCGCCCCTGGTTGCTTGGACTTTGGTGCGATCACCAACGGCGACACCCACGGAGTGGGCCTTGACACTCTCTCTATCACTCTGTCCTTTTCCAGGTGCTCCAACCCTGCCTCTACCAGTGGACACAGATGAAATGGCACCCTCCGGTGCCGTAGGGCTACAGGCTTGATGATGTCATCAATATGGAGTTGTACTTCTATGCCTTTCAGGCATCCCAAACCATGAAACAGCTCAGGGAACTCTGCCAGGATTACCTCTGCTTGCGACTGATGGATATGCAGTACAAACATCACGAGCCCCAAATCTTCCGCTGAGTGACAGCCCAGTATTGATCCCGTTCGGTCACAGGTTACATGAAATCGGGTGCACGTTGAACGGGTTCCGTGTCTGACTTCCACCTCTATCACCCCCTGAAGAGGTATGGGCATGTCGTCCCCACCGTAGGTGAAGATCTTGGCCTTCGTGGGAAGCAGTAATGGCTTGGGCACGAGCGCTTCGTACTGATCTACATCAATAATGTTCACAGAAGCACCAGTATCAATGAGGGCCTTTATGCTGTTGTCTTCAATCCATATCTGACACACAGGCGGCGGTCGTCTGCTTGTGTTGACGCCTTGTACGTTTGACACTACGAATACTTTGTCATCTTCCTCTTCCTCTGTGATGTGCATCTTCTGGCATCGACTGTCCATGTCCTCAACCTCCTGCACGGCATTCACACTCTGCTGTGGTCTCGTTCCTCGGTTGCGGCCGGCCCCTGTGCGGGCTGCACTCATGCACAACTTCACAATGTGTGCAAATTTGTTGCATCGCAGGCACTGTTTTCCTTGTGCGGGACACCCTCTCTGCGAATGGTTCACTAAGCCACAGTTTTGGCAGCCCTGTTTTCCTTGGCGATCACTCGTGCCACCGAGGCTACCACCTCCTCGACTGTATGTCTCCTTTACAGCATCCACACACTCCTCCTTGATAGGCTTGGGTAAAGCGGTTGCGGATTGGCGGGACGTTGTGCCAGCACCGACTCACTCTCCCCTCCTCTTACATCAGCCAGCTCATGAGATCTCCCTAAGATGAGGATGTAATCGAGCGATATTCCTGGTTGTCGCAATATCATCTTGCGCAGTTCCAATGACTTGCACCCCACGATCAGCTGCGCTCTGGTTTCAAATAATCGGTCAATCCCCATGCAGGAACTTGCCAACTTCCGCAGGCGCGCGAAGAACATGTCAATGGATTCCTCCGCTCTCTGTTTCACCTGGCGCCATTTAAAATGTTCAAAATCCGGATTGACCCGTGGGTCAAAATGCCGATCCAGCGCCCTCACTGCTTTGTCTTACTCGTTGCCCGTGTCTGGAAGATCCAGGAACAGGTCGTAGAGCTCATCTCCCCCCATGAGCAACATAGTGGAGCGCTTTAGTGCATTGTCTGTCTCCCTGGTGGCCACGAAATAATTCTCTAACTGGCCAATCCATTTCGGCCACCTGGGTGCCGCCGTGGCCGGGTCTGCCAACTGGCTGAAGGGGGGGAAGTGCCTTCACTGCCATTTGTGAGCTTGCCATGCTCCCTGCTGCACCAGCCTTCCGTAAAGCTGCCTGCACCGGTGGATCGCTCATTGGTGGAATGGACTGTCTCTCCTACACGCCCTGCTGTCCACCAGTACGGACTAAATGCTCTCCTGCGCATACCTGCACACTCAGGAGCCCCCCCTTCAGCACCCCTGTCACCTCACGTCTGTGCTGCACTGACTACCACACTGCTCCAGTCAGTCAGGGGCCGCGTGGTTGACTACTGCTGATCAGGCCCTATTCTGTGGTTTGCACGGGCCTGACTGCTCCACTCCTGTGTCCCGCTGGCACCCCTGCCACCGCGCGCTCCTTCCTCCTTGCTCCTTGCATGTGCGCCTGTCGCAGTAGGCTGGGCTCTCTTCTGGGCCGTCCTCGCCCCACAGGATACTCGTCCCCCGCCGGCCGCACACACACGGAACCATCCGCCCCGCTGCAGACACCTTACTGCAGCCTTCCGTGCTTGTCGCTTCCACCTGGCTGATCTCGGGCCACGCGTCCGCACCAATCTTCCGGTGCCACCACTCCGTATGCGGCCCGCACCAGCACGTGCAACCAACGCCGATCCACATTGCGAGAGGCGTGTGCGTGGTACGATCGCCACCCTCGTCGCCAATGTGGTGGAGCCAGACCAGAGAGACCCTGACAATGACCTGGGGGCTATGGGGAAACGCCGTGGGAGCAACTAGAGGTGAGGTCTACACAATGTGGACATAGACTGTAAGGGGTACAATCACACGGGAGCTGGGTCTGTGCCGTCAGTCACGAGCACTGACATCACGCTTTATTTATACTCCCTGGTCCTCGCCCGGCCCAAGAAGTTGAGTGCTACAAAGTAGTGTTGGGGCCGGGTGGCTCACTACAAGTGGAGGGTGAGTCAAATGCGGCGGGGCAGGTTGTGGGGGGCAGGGAAAGGGAATTAGGCTGAGAGCCAGCTTCTCATTGCCGCCGCGGCCGACAGTTGGAAGGGATCCTGCCCGGGCCGCACGACTTGGCTGCAGCCGACAGGGCCGCCGAGCCTGCATGAGCATCAGTAAGTGCCAGAGTGAGCAGTAGACTGTATTTATCCAAAAGTAATTGCAGTAGCAGTTTTTGGCAAGTTTGCCTTGCAATTCGGCGTTAGCAAGAAGCAGGAGGAGCCGCAGGGGTGCTTGTACACCGCTCCTCCCTCCCGCTGTGCTGCTGTCCCCTGGCCCTCTCCTTTCCCCGTGGTTTTGCCCAGCTCATCTGATGGAGTCGCTGGAAACGAAAGTTGCCAGTGAGTTCTCGGGGGGACCCGATTTTTGACTGCGCAGTAGGTTTGTGTGTAGAGACCCACGCAAGTCATTAATAATAGCAGGTGGCAGCACACGCGACCCCTGTGTTCCCTAGCTTGAGGCGTGCATTTTGAAGACCTTTGTGTTTCAAAGTCCACTCGAGGGATGCTCATCACTCTGCAGCAAGAGAAATGAATGTGTGCTTAGTGCTTCCTTTGTTCAAAAACGGAAGGTTTTCGGTCCTGGCTTGTGAATCATGACAGCACCTGGATTGGTGAAGAGGAGCCGTGTTTACAGAGGTCGGTGTTAATTGTGATGCACTTTTAAGCTATTGTGAAGCAGCCTTTCGCTTCCCCGCATGATAGCGTGTTTCACAAGTTCATTTTCTCTCGCTTCCTTGCATACAATGTTGCTGTTTTTTGCGAGCATGGGCTTAAAAAATAAAGCTTCATGTTTTTAAGCCATTCTGATCATCAAGCCAAACTCAGTGTTGAGCAGATTACGATGAAATAAGTGGTAACAACTTTAAACTATGCATGTTTGAATGAATATATTGCAAACTTTGGTTGTACACACTTCTCCTAGATAAACAGACATCATACCATGCTGTTGAACTTGAAAGGCACTCTGGCCCTTCACGAAAGTGCATTATAGCTTATGTAAAGCACAGGATATCCGCCACCCTCAACCTGTGCCCCAGCCCAGGCCCCCAGTAATGTTGCTGTCTCCTGACAACATTAAAACTCCTCATGAACACCTGCTCTGAGTCCGGGACTAGAGGCTAGGCAGGTGGTGTTTAGGGCACGCACACCTCTCTCACACATGCATAGCAGTACCACCGTGACCAGTTCTGCACTGAGAACTTTACATCAGCTGAGAGTGGGGGCTGCATTTTTCAATTCTCGCCTAGGGCGGCAAATGGCCCTGCAGCTGGTTCATGCAGGGGGTGCACCAAAGCTGCAGCATCTGAGCAGCGGATCCCAGGGGCTCCCTGAACCCCACAATCCTCTCCCACCCCCTGCCTCCCACTCTGAGGCTCGACTGAAACTCGGAGGTCGTCAGCAGTTTAGAGGTGCGCAGTGAAGGGCCCACTTTCTTTTCTACCCCTGCTCAATGTATACATTGTTGACACTTGGAAAATCTTCAGACTCCAAACACAAGGGGCAAAAAACTACATATAGTATCATATGAATAAATCCAGCAGTTTCCAGCAGTGCACTACCACAGTAGACCACTAGATGACAACCTCGTCACACAAATCCCGTGGGACAGGCGCGGGTTGGAAAAATGAGCGGAAATCCATAAAAGTCTTCTATAGAGAGAACCAGTCCATGTTATGACCCCGCCCCCGACCCCATACTTGTACTGCAACGACCAATGAGGGAAAGACTGTCTATTAGAATCCAGACTCCAAAGAGCAAAGCAGGGACAGTGGACACCGGTGAAGGGTCTACAAATAAAAAAAGAACAAGCATTTGCAATGCAATAGATCTCGTATTTGCGAGAGTTAAGCTATTCCCATTGTAAATGACAATGCCTTTTATTTATCTGTTTTGATATTTAACGCATAAAAAAAGGTATTGTCATGTACAATGCCAATAGCTCAAACTCTTGTAAATGCGAGACCTCGGCCGCCACGGGCTGCTTGGAAAGTGAAAGCGCGCAGAGTTTGTTTGGTTAGGATAAGTTTCTTGCCCAAGGGAATGGTTTCAGGAGGGTTTGGAGAGAACAAAGCATGAATGGTGGAGGTAAGAGTTCCGCCTGCTCACTTTCAGTTCGAGCACAGCCCTTTGACAATACTCTTACCAGAGTAAAGGTTTTTTGAGGGAGTTTAATAAATGTGTTTTTTTTATTACATTTCCCTAAAAACCTAGAAGCTATTAAGAAGCCATTCTACTCAACTTTAGCAGCAACAGCAGAAGACTAGAATGGTAAGAATACCAGACAGCTAGAGAGACTAGGGTGGCCTAGAAGTGGCAAACATCGGGGTGTGGAGTGATAAACCCCATCGGCTTGGACAGAAAAATGAAGACATGTTCATGGGCAATTCAAGAGAGGAGTGCTGGATTAACAGAACGAAGGTTCGAATAAAAGTCTGACCAACGTTTAAACTTCGTGATTAGTGCAGGGTCAAGGGAGGATAAGGCCAATGTAAGAGTCAATAAATAATTTGTGATGTGTTACATAGTTTAAACAAGCATGTGCAATGCAATTGGTCTCGCCTTTGGGACCTTATATGTATAGCTATGCAGCACAATAGCCTTGGTGCTGAAACATCTACTGTTCTTTAACCCCTTAACCGCGGCGTAAAATATGCCACGGTGCGGGTAAATTCTGGCGCGGTGAGGGGCCGCTTCGGCCAACGGACGTGCACAGCACTACGGAGGAAGTGCTCGCGACGGCCGTTGGCCGACGGGTGCATTGAACGGGTTAACAAAGAGGTAAAGTAAACACCAAACTGCGTGACACGCCAGGTATGAGAACACATGTAGAGAAATATTGCCTTTCAGCGGGAAATGGTATTGTCCAAAGCTGTGTTTGTAATATAAAATCAGGGCCTTCGGTGGTCATATCACTGAAAATACGAGATTTGAAAAAAATATTATTGTCTACGGGTGCTCGTGGAAGACAATTTCTATGGACTGAAACCTAGAGAATGCTAAAGTGATTCTGGTATTTTACTGACCTCTACTGGTCGTTTTCTATCAAGAAAGTTAAATAGAGGCAGTTGCCAGAAAAAAAAAGTCCCTAAGCAGAAGGCATTTTACTGACCTCTGCTGGTTGTTTTCTATCAAGACAGTTAAATGCATGCAGTTGAACAGAAACAAAGTCGCTAAGCGGAAGCAGACAAGTCCTAGGGCCGATCTCCAGAGCCCACAAAGTACATACTCATATAAGTATATACTAAAGTATATACAAGAGGTCTTGAATGCTCGACCTAAAAAATGACTTGAAATTTGATTGAGAACAAGCAAACTGCTTCACAAAAAGTCAAGGTTTCAAATTTAATCTGTGATCGACTTTTTTATTTAATTTAAAATGCAATAGTGGTAAAATGTTCTCCGAAAATAAGACCTGCATCTTTATGACTGTCCTACCCATGTTTTATGGGAGTTAACATCAAAGTTTGTTGCTCCACTTTACTGCCAACTAGCACTTATAACATCCATGGCCCAATCAGGAAAACCACGATACACAACTGGCGTTATAGAGAATTAACACCTAAAATCTTGTCCTGGGAGGCAAAAACAACTACTAGAAATGCCTAACTGGAGATTGATCCGAATTACTGAAAACCGACAGAAACAGTGGATGTGAAAAGCCGTGTTCATATAGTCACTGGACATTCACGGGCCACACTGCTTTACAGAGGAGATCATTTGGATTCAAGGGGTAAAACGTCTTTTAAAGACTGACTAATGGACTTTGATTCCAATAAATGCATTTAAAAAAAATCAAAGTACACAAAAGCGGGTTGTGGGTGGAAAAATATGTAAAAGGAAAATAGGTGTATAAAGACAAGTTAGTGAACTTTACTCCCCACCGGTTTGAAAACATGCCACTTGTGCATTGTGCCATGCAGTAGATCCATCTACATCCAAGCCCAGAAGCCTGGCGTTTAACGCTTTTTAAAATGCTGTTAGTCGCTGTAAATTTCTGCAAACATTTACGACCCTCGGCGTCATTGTTTGTGATCGCAGGATAGAGAGAGAGCGATCAACACTTGGCCAGGCGGCCTCAAGCAGGAGAATGACTAGGAACTGGCGTCCCAAGAGAAGGGCAGGGCCTGACCGGCTTCAGGAACTGGCGTCCCAAGGAAGAGGGCAGGGACTGACCGGCTTCCACGAAATCTTTCGTATATTTTCCCCGAACACGACTTGTATGTTTTTCATAACTTTTCGTTCACGTACAGGAAAGAAAAAGGTACTGAAATAAAGTTAGGGAAAAAGTACTCAAAATGAGTAAGATTTTATTAAAAATACTTTGGGATGCGGCGCAACACAAGCTGAATGCAGTGTACGCGGCTGCAGTCTGCTTAGAAATAAGTTCGTCTCTCCAGCCCCCATTCGAAACAGTCGCGGGGTCTCTTTTCTACACACTTGTTTACAAATACCACATCAACTGCTTTACATCACACTAAGGCAAGTTGCCGGAGCAGCTGGTCTTGGGTAATATAAGTGCGGGCCTCGGCCTGTGATCGGGTGCGGTGGGGTAAGGGGGTGCGTGCAGAAGCGTCTGGTGATGAACTCGGGGGAGCATATGGTTTGACAAACGGTATTAGGCAGAACAGCGGCTGGCACCCCAGCCTATAGCACCCCCGAAAGGATGGGCACTCCTTTTTATCATGAAATATAAAGCATGCACCAAACGAGCTGAAGAGAAAGTCTTGTAAATGCGAGACCTCGACCGCCGCGGGCTGCTTGGAAAGTGAAAGCGCGCATGGCGCGCTGAATGTTGCAGGAGAGCATGTCGTGCCTGCAGGAGGAGAAACTCGTTAAAGCAAATAGTGCTTACAGGCTAAATAAGACGCACTGTGTAACAACCGAAGTAAAAGGGCCAGTCCTCATGAGAGGTTACAAATGAAGACAAGGCGGTAGGTACTAAGGAGGGACTAACAAGCCTATTAACGAATCCGAAGCCAGCATTTACAAAGGACAATGACACAAGCCATTGACAAATATGGGCAGAGGGTGGGCGGGGCTACAAGTCCATACTATAGTACAGCGTGGCTGGCAGAGCAGCGCGTGCGCTGCCCCGGCTCGACCTAGAAAGCATCTGCAAAGGCATGCACGCTGCCTTGGAACTGAAGGGCTCTTCATTGATTGGCTACAGTGAGCGCGCGTGGAACTGTTGATGTAGAAGTCAATCGGTAGATTTTTTTTTTTTTGCAGTTTTACATAGCGTGAACTCGACCGAAGGTATTGGAGCGCTTTACATAAGCACCAGTCACATTACACAAGGACACATTCATTTTGTTAGGCACAGGGAGATTCAGTGATTTGCCCAGAATCACAGGATGTTGAGCCGATGCTGAGACTCGAACCTGGTTCCCCATGTCCAAAGTCGGCAGCTCTGCCCTTGGCATACATGCTAACATTTCAGAACAAGAAAGTGGGAGATTTTGGAAAAATAATAGGGGGCTGTGTTTCCCTCATTGCCTTATATAGATGAAGGGGCAATTTCATGCGGGAGACTGTGAAAATGAAGTCATTTTTACTTTAAAAATCATGAGTTTCTCATCCGATTCGAGTCTGTTGACGTGCATGGTAGATGAATAGATGCATGAGCGCAAGGATGAGTGACAGAAGTGCATGCACGATGGCTGATGAAGTGCTTAAACCCATCAATGACGGAAGAGACACTTTCATTTATAAGCTAGACCAGTTGACATTGCTATTGCTTGTTTCCACCCCTTTATCAGGGCTGATTTTGGTTTCCAGTCTGGACCTGGGCAAGTTCCACTAATCCAGGTTTTGACTGATGCTGAAACATACAGCATGTGCACCCGTAGAGGGTAGTAGAAGGGAGAGTTTGGCCACACGATGCACATATAGGACAGTGCCCAGCAGTGTTCTTTGTAGCCACGAACCCTCCCTCACACTGGTTGGCTTCCTCTCTCGTCCTCACCGTACTAGCGTTCATTGGACACCTGTGGTTGTGCCCTGGACACCGAGAAGAGATAACGTTCCTGCGCAATGTGTAACTGTTCATGGATGAATGAATGAATGAATTAGTTCATGCTCTCAATGTCCCCATAGCTCTACAGTTTCCACCATTGTTCGCTTGACTCTGTGCTTTGTCTTATTGCAGCGAGTTTGTATTTTTGGTTCTGTTTTGCTTCACTTTGATTGCACTGGATAAGTTTTATCACCTATGCTTATCTTCAGCCTTAATGCAGGGTTCATGGTTCAAGAGCGCTGATCTAAAGGTCGCTCTCTGTGTAGTGTTAGTAGCATAAGGTCCTGGCTACTGTGTGCTTGTTCGTAGCAGAGCTACTACCGTAGGGTCTTTTGTCTGCGTGCAGACCATCGACTTATTCTCTCATTCTCCCACTGAAACATCCACACACAAACCTGCTAATCACTGGAGAAGCAAATTCACATATAACATAGCCAGGCCTATTGGCTTTACCAATGCTTGTTGCATCTTGTTAGGATGAGTGTCAATGCAATAAACTTGAACTTGATTTACCGAGTGTGGAACTGGAGCTGAGTAAGTGCTTCTCTCTCCTCAGAGGATTTGTAAACCATTACATTAGATTTACACATGAGACCCACTGTCTACAGGTAAAGGTATTGAAAAAAATCAAAGAGAGGAGGTAAGAGGGACCCGTCCTCCAGTTAGTTGCATTAGAAAACTTTGAGTGTCACTCCATCTTGAGATATTTCATTTTATTTCCCCTTCAAGAGTTCTAGAAGCTAGAAACATTTCCTAAAATAATCCTCACCCACCGGGGTTACCCCTTGGTGGCATGCTTCATCACTGGGTTCTTCCCGCCCCGCTGTGGGACGGGGAGTGCTAAGACCTACGGGGACGTGGGAGTACTGTAGGTTTTAGCTAAACCAAATGAGAGGGATAGAAGTGGGTGGGGGTGTTTGTTAGAGATTAAAAAATACCTGGCTAGCAGGAAAAAACACTTTATTTTAGACCTCTATTTACATTACACAGGAATGACCGCAAGGGAAATAAAAACAAGAATCTGTGAACATCGGAGCAACCTCAGATGTGGCCGGGCAACAACAAAAATGTCAGGACACTACATGGAACAGAAGCATACTGTAAGGGATCTCCAATGGGTTATCCTAGAAAGAGTAAATCAAGAATCATTCCTTTTCGAAAAAGAGCAACGATGGATCTTTAGACTTAAGACACATTTGTGGGGTCTCAACAAAAACATCCCTTGGGGTCAGTTTACGTGACCAAGTCGACATGCCACAGAACTATATGGAAGTGGCAGTCAGTATTAAAACCAAGAATGATCATCACGAATCCCGTGCAAACATCCCCTTCATATGACATGAAATATGTACGAGGATATTATGACTGCTCCCTAATATTTCAATATCGTCAATGTAATCAGCAATCATGATCCTCGACACAACCACACCTCTTTTATGACATCTATAAATGACCCTCTCCCTCTATATTAAAAACGAAGAAACATCACATTTTCTTTAAAAGTAAGAATCTTTTCTCAAATTCAAGGTCTAACGGCAGAGTGACTCTCTCTGGTTTCTAATACAGTTAGAAGTATGCAACGGCTGGTGGGAAACTTCTGATAACTGAGCAAAGTGAAAGAATAGGAAACAAGACAAACTTGGAGGCATATTAACAAGCCAGGCGATAAAATTATCGCTGCTTTAGCGGCAGAAAACTGCAGCTAAAACGGCGATAATGGGCTTGATAATATGCTCTATGGAATTCCAATTTAAGCCCACGTTAGATGTCCTTCACATCTAACATGGGCTTCTATGGGAATTCTCTGCAGCATATTATCAAGCCCATTATCGCCGTTTTAGCGGCAGTTTTCTGCCGCTAAAGCGGCGATAATTTTATCGCCTGGCTTGTTAATATGCCCCATGACCTTTTTGCATCAACTTTATTGCATCAGATCACAAAGCATTTAATTCCTCTGGAACCAGAAAAAAGAAAGTGGAAAATTATCAACATCAATACCAAAGCTAGGCGTGTTTATTTTCCACCCACCAGCCATGATAAAATGAGTACCTAATCCCTTGTTTACATTTCACCAGTGCTCCTCGGGGTTAACTACACAAGAGGTGAGTGCAGCCTCCACCCTTTGTTGTAAGTCTGTGGTAGGATCTTGTTGCAGCAGTAAACCCGCCCTACATCTCTGGCACTCTTGGGATGCATACATTGTGTCAATGGAACTCACACCTGCCTGCGTCACTGGAGCTCTTGTCTGCCTGCACCACTGGAGCTCTTGTCTGCCTGCATCACTGGAGCTCACGCCTGGCTGTGTCACAGGAGCTCACACCTGGCTATGTCACCGGAGCTCACACCTGGCTGTGTCACTGCAGCTCACACCTGGCTGTGTCACCAGAGCTCACACCTGGCTGTGTCACTGGAGCTCACACCTAGCAGTGCCACTGGAGCTCACACCTGCCTGAGTTTCTAGAGCTCACACCTGGCTGTGTCACTGCAGTTCACATGTGGCTGTGTCACTGAAGCACACAGCTGACTTTGCCACTGAAGTGCCCAACACAAAACGATGATGGACAGAATGCTGAACATTGCCAAACATTCACAGATCTGGGTTAAATCCATTGTTATTTTGCTCACCACATCACCCCAGTTTGGACCCAGCCATATGCAAATCAGCCTTGATCCTGCTCTCCACGGGAACCTCCAGCATGTTATACGCGAGGGCGCACAGTGTGTCATTGTCTCAGTCAGTCTATTTCTATAGTGTGATGTTAGACCCGGCCCTCGTAACATAGTCAGACCTGACCCCTGCACCTCACACCAGCCCCGAGCCCCTGGCCTGGCCGATCCTTCCCACCAGAACACACACACCCGACCCGGACTTCCCCCGTCCGTAGGCCTTCCTCCTTCGGTCACCCCGGGCCCGCGTGCCCACTTCATGCACCAAGATGGCCGCCCGGCCCCAGCGCGACCCTAGCCTACAGGCGCCACTCCGGCTGGAGGACATCGCGCTCCCCTTGGGATGAGAGAGGGAGGAGCAGTTTCATCACACCTCTGCGCTTCCCTGGGAAGGTGGGTTTCGATCGACCCGCCGGCCTCCCCGAGGGCTGGCTCCACGCCTGCTGGGTGTCTGGGGCTCCTCCCGACCCGGCCCTGAAAGGATCAAAGGACAATAGCAGGAAACCCCCAACAAGCGACCCCCAGGTGACAAGACCCCTGCCTGCACAGACTCCGGACATCAAAGAGGAGTCTCCCTATAACAAGGGGTGCCCCGGGACTGTCGGGCAGATTCGCCTTGGAAACACCTGAGCCCTGCTGAGTGACTCGCGGCTCCCTGAAGATCGTAAGACCTCCGAACTTGTGCTTGAGCCCTGCTGAGTGACTCGCGGCTCCCTGAAGATCGTAAGACCTCCGAACTTGTGCTTGAGCCCTGCTGAGTGACTCGCGGCTCCCTGAAGATCGTAAGACCTCCGAACTTGTGCTTGAGCCCTGCTGAGTGACTCGCGGCTCCCTGAAGATCGTAAGACCTCCGAACTTGTGCTTGAGCCCTGCTGAGTGACTCGCGGCTCCCTGAAGATCGTAAGACCTCCGAACTTGTACTCGAGCCTGCTGAGTATCTCGCAGCGCCCCCAGACTCCCTTGGTCCCGCCGGACCCCACGACGACAAGCGTAACCCCCAGCTCGAGGATTGTGAGCTGTGCGCCGGATACGCTCCTGCATTTGATCCATTCCCCCAAAGACTGTCCCGCTACCTCCTAACCCCCCTCCAAGACTTTGTGAGCCCGCGCTCCACTTGTATATATATTGCCTTGCTGATTATAAAGATCTTACCACTCTGATCTGATAAAGATTTGCTCTTAAGAACTCTCGGTGTGGTGTCTCTTTGTCGTGTGGTGCCGAGTGTACGATCCTAGATACGAGATTCCTCCCCTGAGGAGTCTCCCGCCAGTGCCCGGCTACGATACCTCGAGGGTTGGTCTCAGGACAGTCAGGGCCCCCTCCGGGCCCCTCTGAGGTCGCCTTCTAACATTGGTGGCAGCGGTGGGATTCGGGCCCATAATCTAGAGATCGTACCGTGAACGGCTGACGCACTACCGACAAAGATGGCAGAAGGAAACACCGTGGTTCTCGTAGAAGACGATGCCAGTACCGTGTTCCAGGTGGAACAGCTGGAAGAGTACACTCACAGGGAACTAAAGCAATTCTGTAAGGAACTCAGAATCGCTACCACTGGTCTCAACACCAAAGAAGATATGCAAAAGGCACTGAAAGCTTGGGTGGATTCGGGAGCCCCCCGCCCAGAAGGAGCGGTGGAGCCCCACGACGAAGCAGGACCCTCCCAAGGAGAACGCAGCAGCAACCAGGTGCGAGGCTTCGTACCAGACGGGGGCCTATCCCCGGAGGAACTCGCAGACAGAGAAAAAAGTTGCCATCACGAGCTCGAATTAGCCAAACTCAAAATTGAGGGCGAGTTGAAATTAGCCGAGAAAAAGCTAGAAGTAGAACAGTTGCGAGTGCAAGGAGAACTGGAAGAGAAGAAACTCCAACGAGAACACGAGGGAAGGAGACTTCAACTAGAGCATGAACGCAGTTTGAAGGAAATAGAACTGAAAGCAAGAAGCAAAGAAGCGCGGCCCCCGGGGAACCGGGAGGCGGCCGCCCCGACGGAACAGAAGGTCCACATCCCCAAGGATGTGGTCAAGGAATATTACAAGAATGATGACATTCAGCAGTGGTTTCGGGCCTACGAGGTCGCCATGACCTCCCACCGGGTCCCGCAGAAGGATTGGGGGGCTGGGTTATGGGGACGGTTCCTGAGCGAAGGAAGAGACACCCTGCTCGACCTACCCACCTCCATGCAGACCTCATATGAACACATGAAAGCGGCCCTCCTCACCAGGTACGGCCTCACCCCGGAGATGTACCGCCAGCGGTTCCGGGACTGCCGGAAGATCCCGGGTACCACCTGGGTGGAATATGTGAATTTCTTCAGCCGTGCCTTCGATGGGTGGATCAAGGGCAGCAAGGTAACCACCCTGGAAGAACTAACTGACCTTATGTTATGGGAACACCTGGCTGCCAACTGTTTTGTGGAACTACGCCAGCATCTGCTCGACAGCAAGCTCACGGACCCGAGAAAGCTGGCTGTCGAGGCGGATCGCTGGACCAACACCCGGGTCTCCCGGGGCCCTGTAGGAGAGTACCCCCGAGCCAGTCAGGGACCACCCCGCCAGAGAGGGGGGGGAAACCAGGGAGGGCAGAGAGAGCCCCAGGCTAGCCCCCCGAAATCCCAACCTCCGCCTTTCCCGGCACCCCCACCAGCTGTATCCGGCCCCCCCCTGAGACGGGGGCACCGGGTAACCATCACTTGTTTCCGTTGCCAGAAGCCCGGCCATTACGCCAACGACCCTGAATGCCCCATGGCCCCACGCCCCAACCAGGCAGCACCCCCCGCTAGACAGATAGCCAATGTAGCCCTGGGGGAGGAGGTTGAGGAGGCCGAGGAGTGGGAACCCGCCGCTATGGCCCTAGTGTCCTTAGGAGATAGAGAGATGGTCCCTGGGAGCCTCCTGCCCTCTAACACAAAGAAATATGGGCAGCTCGTCA
The DNA here is from genome assembly GCF_964204655.1 of Triturus cristatus. Taxonomy (NCBI): domain Eukaryota; kingdom Metazoa; phylum Chordata; class Amphibia; order Caudata; family Salamandridae; genus Triturus; species Triturus cristatus. The sequence goes on from NC_140594.1 coordinate 1,156,246,237, forward strand.
CGATCAATGGCCACCAAGTAGAAGCCCTCCGTGACACCGGGGCCAGTATCACCAGTGTCCTCAGCCATTTAGTCCACGAGGACCAGGTCCTCCCCAACGTATTTTGCCCTGTCATTTCAGCCGACAACACAGAAAGCCTATGTAAGGTAGCCCTGGTGCCTTTCGAGTGGGGAGGGGTGGTCGGTAAACTGAAGGTCGCAGTGAGAACATCCCAGCCCGTCGACTGTCTCCTGGGGAACGACCTGGAAAGTTCCCCCTGGGGGCAAGTTGAGCGCAAGACCCACCTAGGGATGATGGGCCTCCCTGAGTGGGTGTGCGCCACCACTCGATCCATGGCGGCTCGACTGACCCCCCTGAGGGACGTCGACGACGCCCCGACCCCTGAAGATGGGATGGTCCCGGCCGAGGGACCCCACATCCCCCCACCAGAAGAGTCGCTCGCCAGTGACGAACCACCGCCTTCCGACTCCACCCCAGACACTGAGTTAGGCGATTTGCCCGAATTAGCACAGTGGCGCCACGAAGGGGGCCCCTCCCGAGAGGAGTTCTGCCGAGAGCAGGTTACCTGTCCCTCCCTGGTCGGGCCCCGGCAGCAGGCAGAGGCCCAGGCCGCAGGCGACCAGACGGGGACGCACCGGGTCTATTGGGAGAATGACCTTCTGTACAGCGAACAGAAGTCGGTGGAGCTAGGGTCCGGCCGAGTGCTGGTGGTACCCCTACGCTTCCGAGACCTCCTCCTGGGCTTGGCCCACGACGTCCCCCTCGCAGGCCACTTGGGTCAGGACAAAACATACAGTCGCCTCGTGACTTACTTCTACTGGCCCAGAATGAGAGCGGATGTAGAAGCCCACTGCAAGTCCTGCCCCACGTGCCAGGCCAGTGGGAAGAGTGGAGGAAAGAGCAAGGCTTCCCTCCAGCCCTTCCCTGTCTTCAGTTCCCCTTTTGAGCAGGTCGGGATCGACATTGTAGGACCTCTGGACCCCCCAACTTCCCAGGGGCACCGGTTCATCCTCGTCCTGGTGGACCATGCCACTCGTTACCCTGAAGCCTTCCCCTGCGCACCGTCACGACCCCCGTGGTGGGCCGGGCGCTGATGGGGATCTTCTCCCGCATGGGTTTTCCCCGCGAGGTCGTGAGCGATCGCGGTACCAACTTTATCTCCCGATACATGAGGTCCTTATGGCAACAGTGCGGGGTGTCCTACAAGTTCACCACCCCGTACCACCCCCAAGGAAACGGCCTGGTAGAGCGGTTTAACCGGACTCTGAAGGGGATGATCGCGAGCCTGGAAGAGCCCCTCCGGCGTAAGTGGGACCTTCTGCTCCCATGCCTCCTATTCGCATACCGAGAAGTTCCCCAGAAATCCTTGGGTTTCAGCCCCTTCGAGCTACTCTACGGGCACCCCGTCAGGGGGCCCCTCAGCCTGGTCAAAGAAGAGTGGGAGGCGGCGCCCCGGGGCACCCCCCGAGACGTGTTCCGTTACGTCCTGACCCTCCGCAATCAGACTAGGAGGTTCCGGGAAATGGCAGAGGCCAATCTGGAGGCGAGTCAGGAGGAGATGAAGCGCTGGTACGACCAGAATGCCGCGCTAGTCGAGTTTCAGCCGGGCCAGCTGGTGTGGGTCATGGCCCCCGTGAAACCCTGCGCCCTCCAGGATAAATGGACCGGGCCCTTCAAAGTAGTTGAGCGAAAGAGCCCGGTCACGTACTTGGTAGACGTCCAGTCACCCGGGGACCCCCTCCGGGTCCTCCACGTGAACCGCCTCAAGCCCCACTTTGTGCGGACAGAGCTGAGCCTCCTACTGGCCACTGACGACGGGTCCGAAGAAGAGTCGGATCCTCTCCCCGATCTTCTATGCACCAAGGAGAAGGACGGCTCCGTAGAAGGAGTGAACCTCTCCCCGTCTCTCACTCCCCAGCAACGTGAGGATTGCCGCCAGCTCCTAGGACAGTTTCCGGACCTTTTCTCCCTGGTCCCCAAGGTCACCGACTGGTGTGTCCATGATGTGGATACCGGGGACAGCCCACCAGTGAGACACCGAGCCTACCGAGTCCCCGATCGGGTCCGGTCCTGTATCCAAGCCGAAGTCTCGAAAATGTTGACCCTAGGCGTGATCGAACCCTCAGACAGCCCCTGGGCCAGCCCCGTGGTCCTGGTCCCAAAAGCAGCCGCCCCCGGGGTCGCCCCGGAACTCCGCTTTTGCGTGGACTACCGGGGACTCAATGAGGTCACCCGAGCTGATGCCCACCCCATTCCCCGAGCCGACGAGCTCATTGACCGGCTCGGAGCTGCACGGTTCCTCAGCACCTTCATTCTCACCTGCGGCTACTGGCAAATTGCGCTCACAGAGGGAGCCAAGGAGCGGTCCGCCTTCTCCACCCCGGATGGGCACTATCGCTTTCGCGTAATGCCCTTCGGGATGAAAAATGCCCCGGCCACCTTCCAGCGACTGGTAAATAGAGTCCTGGCCGAGCTGGAAAAATTCAGCGCTGCATATCTCGACGATATCGCATTTTTTAGTTCAGAATGGAGCGAGCACCTCCAACACCTCCGGAGGGTGCTAACCGCCCTATGCCAGGCGGGCCTCACCGTGAAAGCCAGCAAATGCCAGATTGGGCAAGGTTCGGTAACCTACCTGGGGCACCAGGTCGGAAGCGGGCAGGTCGCCCCTCTACAGCCCAAAATCGAAGCCATCCTAGCCTGGGAACCTCCCACTACCCAAACAGAGGTCCGAGCCTTTCTGGGCCTCACGGGCTACTATCGGAGATTCATCCGGAATTACGGCAGCCTGGTCGGTCCCCTCACAGGGCTCACGTCCAAGAAGCAGCCCAAGAAGGTACAATGGTCCCCTGCCTGCCAAGAGGCGTTCAATGCCCTGAAAACGGCCATGTGTACGGCCCCCGTCCTCCAGGCCCCCGACTACTCCAAAGCGTTTGTGGTACAAACTGATGCCTCCGAGCATGGCATCGGGGCCGTCCTCTCCGAAGTAAATGACCAGGGTCTGGACCAGCCCGTGGCCTTCCTCAGCCGAAGGCTGTTGCCCCAGGAACAGAGATGGAGTACCATCGAGCGCGAGGCGTTCGCAGTAGTCTGGGCCCTCAAGAAACTACGCCCTTACCTGTTCGGCACCCATTTCAGGGTCCAGACCGACCATCGCCCCTTGCGATGGCTCATGCAGATGCGAGGAGAAAACCCCAAGCTTCTGCGGTGGTCAATCTCCCTCCAGGGGATGGATTTCACTGTGGAACATCGCCCTGGTACGGACCACGCCAACGCCGATGGCCTCTCCCGATTCTTCCGCCTCAGCGAAGAGAACCCCCAAGAAGATGGGTAGTTCTCTCCGGCTTTCAGCTGGGGGGGACCCGTGTTAGACCCGGCCCTCGTAACATAGTCAGACCTGACCCCTGCACCTCACACCAGCCCCGAGCCCCTGGCCTGGCCGATCCTTCCCACCAGAACACACACACCCGACCCGGACTTCCCCCGTCCGTAGGCCTTCCTCCTTCGGCCACCCCGGGCCCGCGTGCCCACTTCATGCACCAAGATGGCCGCCCGGCCCCAGCGCGACCCTAGCCTACAGGCGCCACTCCGGCTGGAGGACATCGCGCTCCCCTTGGGATGAGGGAGGGAGGAGCAGTTTCATCACACCTCTGCGCTTCCCTGGGAAGGTGGGTTTAGATCGACCCGCCGGCCTCCCCGAGGGCTGGCTCCACGCCTGCTGGGTGTCTGGGGCTCCTCCCGACCCGGCCCTGAAAGGATCAAAGGACAATAGCAGGAAACCCCCAACAAGCGACCCCCAGGTGACAAGACCTCTGCCTGCACAGACTCCGGACATCAAAGAGGAGTCACCCTATAACAAGGGGTGCCCCGGGACTGTCGGGCACATTCGCCTTGGAAACACCTGAGCCCTGATGAGTGACTCGCAGCTCCCTGAAGATCGTAAGACCTCCGAACTTGTGCTTGAGCCCTGCTGAGTGACTCGCGGCTCCCTGAAGATCGTAAGACCTCCGAACTTGTGCTTGAGCCCTGCTGAGTGACTCGCGGCTCCCTGAAGATCGTAAGACCTCCGAACTTGTGCTTGAGCCCTGCTGAGTGACTCGCGGCTCCCTGAAGATCGTAAGACCTCCGAACTTGTACTCGAGCCTGCTGAGTATCTCGCAGCGCCCCCAGACTCCCTTGGTCCCGCCGGACCCCACGACGACAAGCGTAACCCCCAGCTCGAGGATTGTGAGCTGTGCGCCGGATACGCTCCTGCATTTGATCCATTCCCCAAAGACTGTCCCGCTACCTCCTAACCCCCCTCCAAGACTTTGTGAGCCCGCGCTTCACTTGTATATATATTGCCTTGCTGATTATAAAGATCTTACCACTCTGATCTGATAAAGATTTGCTCTTAAGAACTCTCGGTGTGGTGTCTCTTTGTCGTGTGGTGCCGAGTGTACGATCCTAGATACGAGATTCCTCCCCTGAGGAGTCTCCCGCCAGTGCCCGGCTACGATACCTCGAGGGTTGGTCTCAGGACAGTCAGGGCCCCCTCCGGGCCCCTCTGAGGTCGCCCTCTAACATGTGATAAGTGTGAGGGCACACCGTTTGCCATCTCAGTTTCTCCATTTCTAGACTATCAAAAGTGTGAGGGGACACTGTTTGCCATCTCAGTAACTCCATTTCTAGAGTATGATAAGTGTGAGGACATACTGTTTGCCATCTCAGTTACTCCATTTCTATAGTATGATTTGTGTGAGGGCACACTGTTTGCCATCTCAGTAACTCCATTTCTAGAGTATGATAAGTGTGAGGGCGCACTGTTTGCCATCTCAGTTACTCCATTTCTATAGTATGATTAGTGTGAGGGCGCACAGTGTCTCACCTCAGTTACTCCGCTCTTGGCCCCACCTACTCATCGTTCCACCGTGGATCTTCCGTTTGTGTGGAGGGAGCGTGTTGGAAACGGGTAGTGTGGTGCAGAGTGGGTGGGCCAAACTCTGGAGGAAATGTGTAAAGCATCCACGCAGTACACACAGGCGACACACCAGGCATGCTACAAAAAGAGACGCTACACAAGTTTGTGTAAGAATAACTTTTGTATTCCCAAAATACAAGGTAATTTTAGTAATCACTATACTGCGCCAACTGGCGCTCGGTCAAAAGTTACAGGGGGGAATTATGTACATGGCAGGGCCAATCGGGCCCCTGCCGGAACCATTGCGACATACAGATAAAATAAATATACGTGAGGAATAAAGGTACAGTCCATCGGCCTTAATCCTGCAATAAAACACATCAGTGCATAACATTAGGCGTTAGTCCGGAACACCTGCAAGAAAATATCATGGTCTCACCATATACCTGAACATCAAGGATATCCCCTGAGGCAGGAACGCTGTAAGGGGAAAACATTAGGCAATCACCTGTGCATAAACATGTAAACCTTTGGTCTACTTCACATGAGGAACACGTCATGCAGAACACCAACGCTGTAGCCCTAGGGAATAAACGTTACCATTAGCCTTGGGCATTACACAGCCTATGCAGTAGGTATAACAACATATGTCCTGCCCCTCTCCTGGGGGCTAAACACAGGAGTCATACACCTAGGCGCTAGGCACCAACATGGCCTATAAACGCAGTGGCTTAGGGCATGAAAACCGTATCCTTAGTGTTCCCACACATTATGCATAAACAGTAGATGCAGAACCCTAGAACATCTGGGCAATACTGTTAGGCTTCATGCGCAACACATTCCTGTAAATACAGGCACTCCCCAACCAGTTAGCAGTCCCAGACAGTACAGTCACGGCGGGGGTGGGGGGGGGGGGGGGCCAAAACAACACTGGGACGGTGTAGTCCCTCTTCCGGGCCCGAGGCTCAAAAATGCCTTAATCGTTGCAGCGACCTGCCACTGCGGCGTCGCTGTGTAGCCCCTGGGGCCCTGTGGCCCTGTCTGTACAGGAGTCTGCCCCCTGGGGGCTTCTAAACAATTGTGCTGGTCCGTTGCAGCTGCCCGCTGTCAAGTGGGGCAGCTGAGGAACACCCAAGCCGTCACGGACACTCCCGGTGTCTCGGGGGAGGCCCGACGGGAGCGGGCACCGACACTGTGCCCCGCTAGCCCCCCTCCTTCACGCAGTCCCCCACTGAGGCCCTCACTCACCGGGACTCTTGGGGCAAGCTCCGGGCAGAGGGGGCTTCACGCGGGGTTCTCCTCTGCTCACGGGGAGCCCCGCCAACGTCAGCACACCACCGGACTTCACCCGAGCCCCCTCCTGGGACTCGGGACTTCCAGGCACGGCTCGCGGGGCTCTCCCTGCACCATGGGAGCCCCGCCGACACTCGGCAGCACTTCCGCTGCCTCCGGGTTCCTGGTTTCACCCGGGCCCCCTCCTGGGACCCGGGACTTCGAGGCAGCCTCGGCAAGGCTGCAGACGTCTTCGGGGGCTGCTGGGCCAGCGCGGGGTAGGCTCCCGCACGGCTCCCCGTCCTTCACCCAGGCCCCCTCCTGGGACCCGGGACTTCTACGCGGGGCTCTCCTCACATGCGAGAGCCCCACCCGGACTCCGGCAGCACTCGGGGCTCTCCTCCGCCTCCGGAGAGCCCCTCACCACGGAGCGACGTCTCCATCGAGTCTTGGGGGCGGCGCCAGCGTGGGGTAGGCTCCCGCCTGGCTCTCGAGTCACTCCTTCCCCTTCCGGGTCGCCGCAGGCAGAGCGGCGGCCCGCTCCTCGTCCGCACCCCGGGTGGCGGCGGTGATTCCGGGCAGTCGTGAAGCACGGCAATCACGCGGGGTGGGCACCCACTCCTGGGGCGCTTGGCGGTCAGGCCACGGCGGCGATTTTGGGCAATCTTCTGTCCCACAGTGAGGGGTAGGCTCCCTCCGACGCTAAAGCACACAGCGGCAGTCCTCCACTTCTCAGCGCTACCCACCCGGCGCCTTCAGGTCCAGGCCATTAGCATCAAGCACTCACAAGGCGCTGGAGGGCACTAAAAGCTCCAGGGTCCAGCGACAGTGTTCCTCCCTCTTCACTGGTCATGTGCAGGTAGCACCTGGGCAGTACGGCGCTGCAGGGGACAGGCCCTTCCCTTTTCCTCTCAGCTCAGGCCAGCAAATGGTTAGTCAGTCTCGGCAGGCCGTCCCTGGGTTCCCCTCCCGCCGGGCCAGATCAGTGGGCTAGTTCAGGGTTCCTCACTCAGCTTGGAAGGCAGCACCTAAGCCCTGTCACTCCCAGAGGTATAGGTCCCTGACTAAGCCCTACCGCCTAAGTCTCCTGCGTAGGTTCCCCCCAGGACAGCGTCGCCCCAACTATGACTCTCCCTGGCCCCTTGGACAGCAGAGGGGTGGAGATAAGCTCAGGGCCCAGCACACAGGCCCATGTGGCGGTAACCCCTGGCAGCAGGCCCCCTCTCTCTCAGGTCCACCCTCTGACTGAGCACATGGCAGCCCAGCTCCGCCCTTTATACGCCCCTCACCCCACCTACCAGACAGTGCCAGAAGCTTCTAGAAGCGTCTGTGGAAACTGGTTCTAACTGGCCTAGGGGGAGGGGTAGAGCACCCTGGGTGCCAGGCTTCCCTCCAAACGCTGGGGTTGCTGGGAAATAACGACTAGACTTTTAACCCAGCTCAGTCAGACGGCACAACCACACAGCCATGGAATCCATTTTAAGTTACATGTTTATAATGGGGAAACTCAGTCTGCGTACACCATCACACAGTATTCAATATTTGCATTTATATAACATGTGGTTTCCCATAAAAGCGAAAAATTTCCAGGAAAAGGGCCAAGTCCAACACAGTGGGTGAGAGGAGACGGAGTTCAGTGAAGCAACTTTCAGGGGTGTGTCTACTAATGCCGTACGGCAGCGTGGTCGTGCAGTGGGCGCACCGCTGGCCTGCCAAAGGAATGCCAAAGGCAAGCCCGTCTGTGTCCGGCCGGGGCCAGTGGCCAGAATCCCTGCCCTTTTTCCTCAGGCAAAATTGTCTACTCCCCTTCCTAACTCCTAAGGCTAAGGAACCCATGTAAAGACGGCGGTCGTCACTCTAGGTGCCTCTCTAATGGTGGTTCCCTGTATACCCAGTGCTCTTTTAGGCTGCGTCCCGTCCTAAAGATGCTGCCAGAGCCACAGATACCGGATACCTATAAAATGCTTTTATTGAACTGTAGATCCCTGCCAAAACACTCCTCTGAACTGAACATGCTTTAAGAAACACAACAACCAGATGTATTATTTTTAACTGAAACCCGGCTCCATAAGGATTCTGAACCCCTGGTTATAATATCCGGCGGAAATACCATGATAAGAGGAAAGGTGGAGGCATTGCCATTATCTTTAATAATTCCCTCGATTGTCGCGTCGAGCCTAATCCTATCCCTGATCGCAAACGTTTATCCTTCTCTATCTCACTTTCCGTTACTTTTTCAGGAATCTTAATTCATCGCTACCCGGGTGTCTGTGGGCAATTTCTTAATTTCCTTCCCGAAATGGCAGCTACCTTAGCAAGCTCTTTCCCCAATATTACCCTTCTAGGGTACTTCAACCTGTATTTTGATGACTCCAAATAAAACCAATGCCTCAAATCTTACCCAAGTCCTATTAGCTATTCAGCTAATGCAAAACCTTAAAGGCCACACATAAGAAAGGCCATATTTTAGACCCTGTTGTCTCCAGCAACAATGAGTTGTTGGTGGGTGACCCTCGTAACCTGCCTTGGTCAGATCATTTTTTGACCCCCATTTCTTTGAACTCATTATATCAACCCACCGCTACCAAACCCTATTAATAGGAGAGACCGCGCATGGTCCAAACTTTCTGTAGAATCTTGGATCTCTGCCCTTGAAAGTTCAAAGCCTAAGTTAGACCCCAGTCCTATCTTAGCATCGGAAAAATGTACTCATTGGATAGAGTCCTCGCTGGACACAGTTATTCCTGTTAAATCCAGCTACAAAAGAGTGAGACAGAAAATGTCACTGTGGTACTCGCCTAAGCTTCAATCAATAAACAAGCCTGTAAACGACTGAAGAGCAAATGCAGGAAAGACTACAAAGAATTGAGTAAACAGAAATATAGAGAGTCTATAAAACTCTACCAAACTGAAATAAAAAAAACACAAGCACTTTATTGTGAAGGAAAAATTAATTCAGCAGCTAACACCCCTCTGGAAATCTGCATTGCGAAGAATCTCCTAGAGGTCCCATCTTTAGGTACACAACACGATGTCTCATCAGCTCGCTGTAATGAACTTGTGTAATTTTTCTGAGGAAATATTCAAGATATATACAATCTTTTCCTGGCTCCCCATGTCCCAGTGATCTTCTAGTATTGGATAAGTCCCCTCCCATTGAGCATTTAGTGGAGGAAATTCCAATTATGAATCTGGATACTTTATCGTAAATTTTTTCCTAAATAAAATCTGGCTCCCCTCTTGATCCGGCATCCCCTCACTTCTTACGCAAAGCCAAAGAAGTAGCACTCCCAGTCATACTAAAGGTGATAGAACTATACATCTCTTACGGCTAAGTTCCATCTCCCTGGAAGCACGCCATGGTGAAGGCTCTACTCAAAAAGCCAAGCCTACGTCCAGATGTCCTGGGTAACTATCGTCCCATCTCCCTGCTTACTGAGATATGCAAAATCCTAGAGAAGTATGTTACTACGATCCTCTCCAAATTTTTAGAAACCCATAACCTTCTGCCCTATTTCCAGAGCGGTTTTCGCCCTCAGCATGGAACAGAAACTGCTCTTCGTTCCGTAGTCGAAGAATCTAAGAGAATTCTTGATCAAGGAGGAGCAGTCGCCATCACCCTCCTTTATCTAAGTTCTGCATTTGACACGGCCAATTTTGATATCCTTTAAATAGACTTATAGTGCCGGAGTCTCAGGTGGCACTATGACATGGCTCAGGTCCTACTTAGAGGGTAGAACTTTCCAGGTCTTTGCAGGAGATACCACATCCAGAGGTTTAGCTCTCAGCTCAGCTGTGGAGTGCCCCAGGGCTCGTCCCTGAGCCTCACATTATTTAATGTGTACACGAGACCGCTTGCAGATATTATCCTGCCATACGGGAATAAAATCATCACATATGCTGACGATACGCCGCTGGTGGTTGCTCTTAACCACCTGCAGAGCTCTCCATCCGACCTGGAATCCTGTTGCGAGAAAGTGGCATCATGGACGGATCACTCCTGTCTTAGGCTCAATGGAGAAAAACCTGAATTGATGCTTTGGGCAATTCTTTAAATATGGATCTCAAACACGTATGGCCAATTTGTATTGGCCCTGCCCCGAATCCCAATGCCAAAATTAAAAGCTTAGGTGTCTGGTTGGACAAGTCCTTCAAATTTGACCACCAAGCAGTGAAGCAGGCAGGAGCCGGTTATTGCACTCTTAGACTGCTTCGGAAAGTTCTACCTCTCCGTCCCATGAGGGCAAGGCGAATTATGGTCCAGGCCTCGGTCCTCTCTCGTTTGGACTACGGGAACTCCCTTTATCTGGGTGCCCCAAATCAACGACAAGGAAACTCCAAGTCGTTCAGAACTGTGCTGCTAAGTTGCTGCTTAGTATTCCTAAAATTCAGTCGGCTGAGCCGGCTTTGAAGATCTTACACTGGCTGCTAATTTCGGAAAGAATAAAATTCAAATCTCTCTGTGTAGCCCACAAGACCTTATGGGGGAAGGGCACTTTAATTAATGGCTCGCTCATTGCTTTCTATCACCCCAGGAAAGGCCTTCGCCCGGCTAATCTAAACTTAGCCGTAATCCCCCAAACTAAAAGGTTAAGATGTGGAGGCAGGTCCTTTTCTTACAATATAGCTAGACTCTGGAATACCCTGCCCCTACATCTTCGTTCAGAGCCTGGCCATCTTCCTTCTCTTAAGCTCCTTAAAACATGCTTGTTTCAAAATGCCACCCTATAAAACATCCAGTTCTTCCTTGTTTTTGCTGCTAGCGCTGGGATGCCTCAGGGTAGCTATGCGCTCAATAAATGCTGTATAAATTAGGATTAAAACTCTATTTCTAAAGTACGATAAGTGTAAGGATACCTTGTCTCATCTCAGTTAGTCTATTTCTATAGTATGTAAGTGTGAGGGCGCACGGTGTCTCATCTCAGTCTATTTCTATAGTAACATCTTTCACGCGATGCATTGTTTTGATTACGGTTTCATTTGTACTGTCTTATGAAATTAAGGTATGATGGTGAGTAATTGAGGTAACTCTTGTAAATTTATTCCAATATCTCAGTACTTCTGTGTTCCCCTTCCTTACTTCCTACTTCAATATGGACAACCTCACGTTCCCAACAAAAAACTTCGAATAGAATACATAAATGAATGAACACTTTGGGGTAGATTTACAAGCCCATTGCTACACTTTTGCGCCGCCGTTGCGTCACTTTTTTGAAGCAGTGGCGTCGTAAACAATGCGCCACACTGTGACACATTTACAATGTGACGCATCTAGGGAGATGCGTCATGTTGTAAAGCCCTGCGCCACATTATACCTGTGTCAGGCATAATGTATGCAGGGTGGGTGTTCCGACACAAGAAAGCCTCGGAAAAGTGATGCAGTGAAATCTATGAGATTTCACTGCGCCACTTCTACGATGCCACTGCGTCAAAACCTTACGCCTGCTTCAAGCAGGCGAAAGGAGTGACGCAGCACAATAGGAATAGGCCTTCCTGAGCATTGCTGGAGTTGCGTTGTGCTTGCGACAAAATTCCAGCAATGCGTGACCTTTACGCTAACAGATGCGTGATGCATCTGTCAATCCATGCGCCACGGTGCGCTGCATTGTAAATATGACACATCCATGTTGGCGGACATTTTTTTTTGCGTAATGCAAGTAAACTGACGCATGTCTGCTCTGATGCAGTTCATTATAGCTAGTTCATAATAGCCTCCTTAGAGTCAGTAAAGTGTCATCACACCTCTGCCCCACCCCACACACCCCACTACTGAATAACCCACCTTATCTACACAGCCATTTACACTAAGAGGCTGCTGCAGATTTTCTTTGAAGAGCTTTTTAGATGAAAACCTTTTCACTTTTTTATTCCCCATTTATTGTCTGGAGCCACCTTGTTTGTCGTCACAAGTCCCTGGGCCGGAGGTCCATGTTCAACTTTGATCACACGATGACACCAATACCTGTGTCCCAATCAGAAGTGTACCTGTCTCCTGTCCTCAGTGGCGTAGCCCCGGGCTGCACTGTTTTTGGAGGCGGCAGAGGTGAGCACGTCGTGTCTGTCGACTACCACCATCCCCCCGGAACAAGTCATCTGTGGGCCGCCACCCCTGCTCTTACCTGCACCGGGTGGCAAACGTGGGGTCTGTGCCGTGCCGGGTAGCAGTAGGTCTAGCTACGCCACTGTCTGTACTCGTCCTAATGACATGGCAACAAGTGCACTGAAACCAACTAACGCAAGGTCTAACAGCACGTCTACATTAGACTTCAGTGTATCTGCTCACATTGTAAACAATGCACCTAATCTCTGTCCACGTCACCCACCAGGGACCTGCACATCATCCCCTGATCCCAGTTAAAAGACAGAGCACAACAGTAGGTGTCTAAGAGGTTGGCTCCTGTCGTTGACGGTTGATGCGACCTTATAGTATGGAAGCGACTTTGTGCTAATCAAGACCACAAGCCCTCGGTATATCTTTTACGCAAGAAGGAAAGCCCAGGACTTGTCATGTTGGTGTCCAAAAAGGAGGAATTTTATGTCAAGGTGAAAGATATACCTGTGGAAAGAATTCAAGGACTGACTTCCTGGCAAGATGCCCTCTGAACGAGATGTGAAAGGATTCTCCTGGCAGTGAGGTTGGATGGGATGTCTCAGAGGGTGCAGTACCTCAGCAGGAATGGGAACAGGAGGGCGGCAGGGGTGCATGCTTGTCTTTGGTTAAACACAGGGCTTTAAGTGGGATGAGAAAACTTGGGGGTCTCTCAAAGGGGCGTGGTCAATGGAATTAAGGGCATGGCTTAAAAACATGCAAGCTAAAAATCTGTGCTTAGCATAGTGGGCCGCCTGACCTGTATTTTGCTGTTTATGTCGTTGCATCCAGATATGATACAACAAGTGATATCATAACATCTGGTACAAATCAGGAAACATAAATTCTGTTCAAAATCTATATGAGAGGCTACAGGAAGCTTTTGATATCCTGAGACCACTCAAAACCACACAACAGAACAAAAGAAAAAAAGTGCCTTGGAGAAAAATTAGAAATAAAAGACATAAAACAACAAATTAGAAGCTGCAAAGTACCTGGCTCAAAACAAACGCCAAACAAGACAAACTTCTCCTACAGAAAATTAACACATTATACAAGTCGACTATCAAAAAAGCTAAGAAAATGTACTATTCAGACAGAATTCAAAATGTTGAATTGACAAATAAAGAATTCTATAAAATACTCAATGAATTTCGCAAATCAAATTGACCAGAAGGAGCTCACCCAGTTACTCAAGATTTCACAGACAAACTGGCAAATCATTACACGGACAAAGCAGACACATTGGACTCGCACTTAAAACAGAAACAAAGCACCAGCACTAACCCTTGTACAAAACAACAATCCAAGAATACTCTAACCCAGCCTCTCCGTTTCTTCCAACACATCTCACACAATGTATTTATGGACCTCGTCAAAGCAAGCAGGCCTGCCGGCAGCCCTTCTGATCCGTGTCCAACACAAACTTTCAAGACAATTCTTCTAACAACCTCTACTGCCACTCCAGTAAAAAGAATCATCAATGATTCCTTAACTACAGGAATATTTCCAGAAGAATTAAAAAAAATCACACATACGCCCTTTACTGAAGAAAACAAACTTGGACCCGCTGAACCCTGACAACTACAGAACCATTACAAATTAAACTTTCCTGGGCAAACTGATAGAAAGAGCAGGGTTCGCCCAGATGTCACTATTCATTGAAGAGAATGACATACTCTCAGACTTCCAAACAGGACTCCGTCCGGGAATCTGCCCTCCTTGCCATCTGGGATAACCTGAAGAATACAGTTGACCGCAGCAGGGTTGCTGCGCTACTCCTCTTGGACCTCTCGGCTGCCTTTGACACGGTTGACCATGACACTCTGAAACAAAGACTCTATGAAGCCGGCATAGAGGGAACTGCTCTAGATTGGATCGCGTCCTACCTTCGAAACAGAACTAATGTCATCCATACCCCACCTTTCTCGTCCAAACCATACTCCACAAAAAGCAGGGTCCCTCAAGGCTCTATCATCTCGCCCATGCTTTTCACCAGCTACATGAAGTCATTACCAGAACTGATCAATCAATTTCACCTCACGTGCTATAACTATGCAGTCCATCAATTGTGTGTCTTTTGCTTTCTCGCTGTCACTTGGTTCAGCCCTCGGGATCGGATTGTTGCTAATGTGGTCCACCTCTTGATCTACCCAAGCCTAGATAGCCGTTATGGCATAGGTCATTAGGAGGATCAAGTGAGGGAAGGAAAGGAAGGGGACAGCAGGGAGGGAGATCTGCAAAACACAAAGAACACAATTAATACCCTACCTAACTTCCCTAACTTCTTGGCTATACCTTCCCTAGAGATATGCTTCATAACAATACCACAATATCTGTGTACCTGTAAAATAAAAGAACATGCAGCTTTATGGCGTAACTCGTCGAAGGGTGATCATACTCAATGTTCTCTGTGGTTGGCTACATTATAGGATACACAGCAACAAGAAAATCATAGGACAATAACACAGCTACACCGTTGGGCACAGGTTCTCCCCAATACTTGTCACACCAGTCTAAAGGTTTTCCTCGCACCTACCCCAAGCAATGCTCCACCTTGCTTCACAGGGAGAGCGCGTTGTCCGCTATCTTTAGGAAGGTTCCCTGTTAAAGATGGAGTCAAGAGCACACATACACAACACAACAATGAACAGGAATGAGTAGCCACATAGAGTATCTTGCCAAGGGGTTTCTTAGCCTCCGCTAGAGGTCAGAATCCCAACATAATACCTTTCAATATTTTATGATGTATAGTTCAAGGACTAACACTGTGTCCAGCTATGATGCCCAAGAGGAGGCTACCTTATATGCAAATGTCAAACGCCAGGAGATTGCCTCTACAATAGTATAGGAAAACTGAGAAGCGCCGGAAGCCTCCGGATTTAATTCTCACCCAATATTCAAGGAGTCAGTGACTACGTTACCACTGATATCGTGGGACACTATGAAAGAACCGCTTCCCCTTTCTCCGCATGAGCCGGAACTGGGCTCTCCAACGGAGGAGGGGCGGGAAGGAACAGCGGGTCTGCGTAGGGCTCGGTGCACTGCACCCTTACCGGACCGTTGACCACACGAGCTGCGTTATCGGCACAAGGGTTATCTCCGCGCTGCTCTGTTACCACGACCAACGAACTTCTGCACCGGAGCTGCACTGGGTCCTCAGCAACTGCAACACCCGTATACCGCGGCAGGAAGGAATTTCCGACACGCAAGGTTGCCGCGACGGCGTCTTTGTAGCTGACGCAGCGTGCGTCATGACCATCTCTCGGCTTGCGTGATGACGCCCTGGGGCGTCTGGGTAATGTAGTTTTGGATCTGGCGAGCGCGCTCGAGCACGACTCGTAACAGTACATTCCTCTCTTCAACGAGAGCGCGCAAGAGGACTTGGTTTTTGTGGGTATCTCCTGTGGAAGGAGGCCACCAGACGGTCTGCGTGGACATTGGATGCCAGTTCCCATGAGTCTTCTTCTGGCCCGTACCCCTTCCACGCTACTAGATACCACAATCGTCGTCCATAGAACTTGGAGTCTTTAATCCCTTTCACCTCATACTCCGGAACATCACCCACCATGATTGGTGGAGGACGAGCAGTGTGTGATGCACCAGCTGGCTTTAGTAAAGAAACGTGAAAAACGGGGTGTATCCTAAGGTGTGAGGGCAATTGCAACTTCATATTGACCGGACTGATACACCTCTCTATTTTGTACGGGCCGATATATTTTGGATGAAACACGCTATGTTTCTTGAAGTGTATGTTGCGTGTTGACAACCAGACGGAGTCACCTTTTTGATATACTGGTCTTCGGTGCTTATCTGCTGATACTTTGTAGTTGTGTTTTGCGGTCCGTAAATTCTTTTGTGTTGTCTCTACGATTTCCCGGATGTGTTTCACTCTCCTGGATACTTCGGGTATGCTGGTTGAGTTGTTTGGGTGAACAAAGGGAAGGAACCGTGGATGGTATCCATATGTGCAATAAAATGGTGAAGTTTGCGTGGAACTATGGGTAGCATTGTTGTAGGCTATTTCCACTAGCCGTAGGTAGTCTACCCACTTCTCTGTGTCTTGGTTCACATAACACCTTAGGTATTGCTTTAGTGTCTGATTGAGGCGTTCGGTTTGCCCATCGGTTTGAGGGTGATAACTCGTTGATAGCGCTGTGTTGATGTGTAGAGCTGAACACCATTGTTTCCAAAACCTTGCTATGAATTGGGATCCTCTGTCCGACACAATGATCTTAGGTATTCCATGCAATCGCACTACATTTTGCATTGTCATGGTGGCTAGGTTTCCGGCTGTAGGAATTGCCTTGCACGCCACGAAATGTCCCATCTTGGTCAAAACGTCTATGACCACCATTATCACGGTGTACCCGTTATCTGCGGGCAATCCTACTATGAAGTCCACCGATATGTTCTCCCACGGACTGCTAGGAGTGGGGAGAGGCTGTAATAGACCTTGTGGGCGTTGATGGTCTGCTTTCATGGTTGCACATGTGTTGCATTCCTTGATCCATGATCCCACGTCGTATCTTATGGATGGCCACCAGAACTGTCTATTAAGCAGATTAAGGGTTTTCTCTAGCCCAAAGTGTCCTGCGCTCGGTGATTCGTGACACCACCGAAAGGCTTGTTTCCTGAGTTGGGGAGTAGGGATCAATAGGCGGCCTTGGTTCATAGGGAAGCCATCCTTGGTTTGCCATTCCTTATGGCTCTTCAACCATGTTCTCCATATTCCTGTATTCACTCCCCTTAGTACTCCTTTGAGGAACACCTCCGGCTGGATTACTCCTATTACTTTCGTGGGGTGAATGATGGATTGTTCCTGTGTGTTCTCTTCCAAGGAAGAAGACTGTCTAGTCAGTGCATCGGCTTTGCGATTCTCTACTCCGGGTCTATAAGTGATCAGAAAGTTATATTCTGAAAAGAACAACATCCATCGCAGTTGTCTCGGTGTAAGGTGACGTGCCGCTGCCATGAACTGTAGATTTTGGTGGTCTGTGTACACGGTTACCACATGTCTGGCTCCCATTAGGAAATGTCTCCATTCCATAAATGCCACCTTGATGGCCAATAGTTCTTTTTCCGAGATGTTATAGTTCCGTTCTGCATCCTTCAATTTCTTAGACATAAAAGCTATAGGATGCAGTTGTCCAGTAGTGGGGTGTCTTTGCGATAACACGGCTCCTAAAGCTACATCAGATGCGTCTGCCTCGACGATGTAGCGTTTCTCAGGATCGGGATGTGAAAGAACAGGAGCCGTAATGAAGGCGGTTTTTAAGGCTTCAAAGGCTTCTTGTGCTTCCTTCGACCACTGAAACTTCTGGGATTTCCGCAACAATCGGGTTATAGGTGCCACAAGGTTTGAAAACTGATGGATGAAGCGCCTGTAGAAATTGGCGAATCCTATAAAACATTGTACATCCCGCACATTCAATGGGGTCGGCCACTCTTTAATCGCTACAATCTTTCGTTCAGCCATCTCTTGTCCATGAGGTGTGAGCATGACCCCTAAGAATTCCACCGTGGTTTCGTGGAATTCGCATTTTGTCAATTTACAGTACAAGTGATGGTTACGAAGAATTTGGAGTACCTTTTTTACGTGTTCAATGTGAATCTCTGGGTTTTCGGAATAGATGAGGATGTCGTCTATATAGACGACCACATAGTGGTCTAGAATTTCTCTTAAGATGTCGTTCAGGAAATACTGAAACGCGGCAGGGGCGTTGCATAGCCCAAACGGCATGACCAGGTATTCGTATAGGCCATAGCGTGTCTTGAACTCCGTTTTCCATTCGTCACCCTCCCTCATCTTTACGAGATGATAGGCCCCCTTGAGGTCGAGCTTGGTATACATCTTGGCCTTTTTTACCTGTTCGAGTAAGACTGGGATGAGAGGCAAGGGGTAACGGTTCTTTACAGTGACGGCATTCAACGCCCTGAAATCTATACAGGCGCGTAGCTCGCCATTGGCCTTGGGTATAAAAAAAAGCGGCGAGGCCGCTGGAGACTTTGAGGGACGAATGAAGCCTAAGTCCAAATATTTGTCCAGATATTGTCTGAGGTGCCTGTTCTCTGGCTCGGTTAAAGCGTAAATTCGCCCGCTGGGCACTACCGCTCCTGGAACCTGATCGATTTGACAGTCGTATTGTCTGTGTGGTGGTAGTTCTTCTGCCTGACCCTCATTGAACACTTCACGATAGTATTGATATACCATGGGTAACTGGACGTTTTTCTCTGCCGCAGTGGCAATTGCCAGTCCTGAAGCTAAGGCTGTAGCAGGTCCTTCACGATTCCTTTGGCAGAATGCTTGGCAATACGGTGAATTCATGAGCACCGTACGGGCTTCCCAATCAATAGCGGGGTTATGTCGTATTAGCCAGGGCAGACCCAAAATGATGCCATACTGCGGGGCATGAATCATGTTGAATGATAATTGTTCCCGATGAGAGGTGCCATATTGCACCTGGACGTCTTCGGTCTGGTATCCAACAGGTCCTGTGATTAGTTCCCTCCCATCCACGGCATAGATATGTTCAGGGCTGTCTTTTTGTACTAGGGGCATATCTCTGCGCTTGGCTTCTCCGATATCCATAAAGACCCCCGTAGCCCCAGAGTCAATCATGGCTGTCACCTTAACCCATTCTGTCTTTATTAACAATAACAAAGGAATGAACAAATGTCCTTGTTCCACCGTCGTGGGTTGGCATAAAGAAGGGATATACTTTCTTCCCCAAGAAGACCCTTCCTCCGTTCTTGGTTTTCTTGGTTTTCCGGGGCAATATCCCCCACTGCCAAGGCTGATTTGTTTCTGAAGCGATTGGTCTTTGGTTTTACAGGACACTCCTTGACAAAATGTCCTTTTTTGCCACAATATAGGCACAATCCTTGTTTGCGTCTGGCTTCTTTTTCCTCAGGGGTGAGAGCTGCTCGTATTGAGCCAATGTCCATCGGCTCTCCGGCTTGCACCACTCGAGCTTACGTAGTTTTTGGGCGATCCCACTGAGGTACCCTTCTTTCTTTCCTCTTGTGGTCGCCTTGGCGTTCGCTTAACCAGTGGTCTAGTCTTAAGACCAGATTTATCAGATCTTCACAAGTAGCGGGCTGGGGGTCGATCTGTGCTATAATATCCTTAATGTCTTCTCTTAGCCCTTGATGAAAGAGGGCTGCTTGTTTAGTTTCTGGCCACTTGGTTTCCGTTACTAACCTCCTAAAGGCATTTAGGTATGTGATCAAATCTTTATTACCTTGCCTCAATTCTAATAATTCCTTATCAGCTACATATGACTCGGCTCTCCTATCGAATACCTTTAGGAACTCAGCCTTAAATTCGTCCCAATCATACAAGAGAGGATCGTCTCTGGACACCAACTGTACCGCCCACTGAGCGGCATCGCCCGCTAAGTATGAAATGAGAAAGGCGACTCTCGCTTGGTTAGTAGGAAAGGACTTTTGTTTGCACGAGAAATGAAGTAGGACCTGGGTTAAAAACACCTGGACCTTGCTGGATTCCCCGTGAAACCTCTCTGGTGAGGCTAGCGGTACAGATACAGGCAATTCCACCAATACTGCGCTGGTGGGACCTGCCGTTGCCGACGCCGCCCCTGCATTAAAAGGGTTACATTGCATGCTTTCTACCCTAGCTCTAAGGTCTGCGGTTTCTTGACGGGAAGCTGTTAGTTCTGCCTGAACACTAGCAAGAGCCGTCAATACATCATCAAGCGTGGCCATCCTCACAATCCGACCAGGAGGACTCAATTCGTAGATCGGAAATTCTGTCACGTTGGTTCAGCCCTCGGGATCGGATTGTTGCTAATGTGGTCCACCTCTTGATCTACCCAAGCCTAGATAGCCGTTATGGCATAGGTCATTAGGAGGATCAAGTGAGGGAAGGAAAGGAAGGGGACAGCAGGGAGGGAGATCTGCAAAACACAAAGAACACAATTAATACCCTACCTAACTTCCCTAACTTCTTGGCTATACCTTCCCTAGAGATATGCTTCATAACAATACCACAATATCTGTGTACCTGTAAAATAAAAGAACATGCAGCTTTATAGCGTAACTCGTCGAAGGGTGATCATACTCAATGTTCTCTGTGGTTGGCTACATTATAGGATACACAGCAACAAGAAAATCATAGGACAATAACACAGCTACACCGTTGGGCACAGGTTCTCCCCAATACTTGTCACACCACAGTCTAAAGGTTTTCCCCGCACCTACCCCAAGCAATGCTCCACCTTGCTTCACAGGGAGAGCGCGTTGTCCGCTATCTTTAGGAAGGTTCCCTGTTAAAGATGGAGTCAAGAGCACACATACACAACACAACAATGGACAGGAATGAGTAGCCACATAGAGTATCTTGCCAAGGGGTTTCTTAGCCTCCGCTAGAGGTCAGAATCCCAACATAATACCTTTCAATATTTTATGATGTATGGTTCAAGGACTAACACTGTGTCCAGCTATGATGCCCAAGAGGAGGCTGCCTTATATGCAAATGTCAAACGCCAGGAGATTGCCTCTGGAATAGTATAGGAAAACTGAGAAGCGCCGGAAGCCTCCGGATTTAATTCTCACCCAATATTCAAGGAGTCGGTGACTACGTTACCACTGATATCGTGGGACACTATGAAAGAACCGCTTCCCCTTTCTCCGCATGAGCCGGAACTGGGCTCTCCAACGGAGGAGGGGCGGGAAGGAACAGCGGGTCTGCGTAGGGCTCGGTGCACTGCACCCTTACCGGACCGTTGACCACACGAGCTGCGTTATCAGCACAAGGGTTATCTCCGCGCTGCTCTGTTACCACGACCAACGGACTTCTGCACCGGAGCTGCACTGGGTCCTCAGCAACTGCAACACCCGTATACCGCGGCAGGAAGGAATTTCCGACGCGCAAGGTTGCCGCGACGGCGTCTTTGTAGCTGACGCAGCGTGCGTCATGACCATCTCTCGGCTTGCGTGATGACGCCCTGGGGCGTCTGGGTAATGTAGTTTTGGATCTGGCGAGTGCGCTCGAGCACGACTCGTAACACTCGCCCTAAGTGCGCCGAGTATGCCTAGACATAGGTCCCGGGCTCACTGTGCCACTGGATTCAAGCTATCCTGGCTGAAGAGGGGTGAAACCTCAAAACCGGTCCTAGGATGCTTGTGTCTGGTCCAGGGAGGACCTGGCTTGGCAGTTCGGGCTGGACTGTTCCCATGAAGCACAGGGTCAAGACTGATTTGCATATGGCCAGGTCTAAACTGGGGTGGCATGGTGAGCAAAAGAATGATGGATTTAATCCAGATCTCTTGACTGGGGGCAGAATGTTTTGATTTGTTCTGCATTCCGTTCATCAATTGTGTGTCTTTTGATAACTATACAGGTGACTCGCAAATACTCCTTCGACTGGAATCCCCCAAAGACATTGGAAATCCCCAATTTTCAGTTGCCTCAGAACTGTGGATCAGTGGATAACTTGGAGCCATCTCAAATTGAATGCTTCCAAAATGGAAATACTCACGTTTGGCGATTGGAAACATTATGACCCACTTGCTGCCTGGCCTGATAAACTGGGATCACCACCTAAAGTTTCGAAGGAAGTAAGAAACCTCGGAATGACCATGGACTCCAAGCTGTCGAAGAATGCCCAAGTGGACAAACTAGCAGATCAAGCATTGTCACTATGTTATGTTATGTTATGTTATGTTAGCATTTTGGTAAAGCGCAACAGCTGCCCCAGCAAAGAGGCGTCCCGGCGCTAAGAACCACAGAAAACTCTAACAGAGGAAGAGAGGAAGACAGCTAGGAGATCTAGGGAGAGGGAAACAGATGGGTTTTGACTGCTTTCCGGAAGGCAGACAGATTTTCCAATGAGCGAATGTTCAGTGGGAGGGTGTTCCAAAGTGTGGCACCCAGCACCCTAAAGGAGCGTCCACCAGTGCGGGCAAGCTTTGTCCGGGGTACAATCAGTAGGTGTTGACCTAGTGAGCGTAGGTTGCGTTGTGGCACATAAGGTGTTAGGAGAGGGCGGAGTAATTCTGGGCGTCCAGTTTTAAGGATTTTAAATGTCATAATGAGTGTTTTGAACTGGATTCGCGATTCGATGGGAAGCCAGTGCAGCTTTCGAATTGTAGCTCTGGCCGAACATCTGCGGGGGAGGCCGACCAAGGCTCTTGCCGCGGTGTTTTGCACGCGTTGCAGTCGTGCTATCTCCGCTTTGTTGGCGCCCAGTAGTAAAACATTGGCGTAGTTCAGGCGGGAGAGAATTGTGGCTTGGACAATTAGTTGGAACATAGCGGGTCTTATTACTAAAATGAAAATTAAAGAATGGTTAGAATGGGTTAAAAATAACTGTGACATATTGATGCTACAAGAGACTTGGTGCACAACTACACCTACAATGGAGGGTTTTTGTTGTTATCATTTAAAGGCTTCTCCTTCACCTATGGGTCGCCCCAGTGGGGGTTTATCTATCTGGACTAAAATAAAATCCGGGATACAAACCAAATTGATCCCTACACCGGGTAAATGTTTTATGGCTATGAAGTACACCAACAGGATGAAACTATGCATAATTAACTTTTATAATAATGATTTTGTTACTCGTCCCAATGACAATTTTTTGTCACTGTTTAATTTTATTGATGAAATTATGGAGGGGCAGAAGTATGGGCCCTTTGACGGCATTTGCATCGGAGGGGATTTTAATGCTCATATGTACCGCAATAGTCCTCCATGTAGAAACGGTGAAGAGTTGAAAAACCATCTAGCCTCCCGTGATTTAGTAAATGCAATGGAAATTGCTGGTTCTAGTGCAAACAATATATCAACACCTACATATATAGGCCAGGGCTGCGCCTCTACGATAGACTATATATTTATCTGTCCGACATTGTGTGACATAATTTTAAAAGTAGAAGTCATCTGTTCCGCATATAGTGATCACTACCCGCTTAGAATATATTTAGATAATCCACAGATCACGAAGGTTGCATCGAGAGCAGAGTTTGGGGCACAAAACCTGGTTTTATCTACTGATAGACTAAGATTAATATGGAAAGGGGTGGACAATAAAGATATTTTAGCTAGAGTAATTAAAAAACACCCTAAGATAGTAGAGACTTGTCTGTCGCACATTAGCCCAGGCGACGATGTGGTTATTGCCTTTGGTAATCTTTGTGGGGCTATTAAAAGAGAATCCTCTAAACCAGCTAGGCCTAATATAGATCATGGCCCTCGCTGGTTTGACTCCTCCTGCTCTAAGGCCAATAGGGACCTGAGGGCGGCCTTAAAAACCAATCCTAGGGACGCTCAACTTGTGAGAGAATTAAGATCAAAATACAAATCCGTGTTACGCATTAGATCTGAGGCCCTAGTGATTAATCACTGGGAATCTCTCACGCGCACTGCCTCATTAAAAGACACAACAGGATTCTGGAGAGAAGTCAAGTCCCTCAGATCCTTTGGTTCTAACATCAAACCAATCAATTGCAATATAACTGGCGAGGTGTGGGTAGAGCACTTTTCCAAAATTTATGCTATATCACCCACTTCTCTAGACACTGTCCCCCTATCCAACACCGTTGACCGATTGAACTTTTCAATATCCGAGGTCGAGGATGCTATATTTGAGAGCGCTAGTAATAAAGCTCCCGGCCCGGATGGTCTTTCTATTGACCAGATTAAATCTGAAATCAATTTTTGCGCCCCTTTATTATGTAACTTATTTAATAACTTGGCTGACAGCTCAATTCCCGAATCCTGGTCGAACAGTGTCATCGTACCGATATTCAAAAAAGGTGACAGGTCGGATCCTGCCTGCTACCGCCCGATTTCACTGATCGATAATACGCTCAAAGTTCTTGGAAGGGTAATTTTTAAAAGGATAAGGAATTGGGCTGAGGATAATAATGTTTTACACTGCAGTCAATTGGTATTCAGAAGCCATGTGGGCACTGTCGAACAATGCCTTAATTTGAATTTGATTATGGCCAAATATACCATTGTTAAAAAGTCCCCGCTTTATTTAGGTTTTATGGATCTGAGTTCCGCATTTGATTTTGTTAATCGTTCTAGGTTGTGGTCACTTTTGCTTGATTATGGTTTGGATGACTCACTGGTATATTTTCTTTCTTATTTACATAGGGATCTAAAGGCGAGAGTACGTATTAATAATGATGGTGAATTATCTGATGATATTTTTATTAGCAGAGGAGTCAGACAGGGCTGCGTACTCGCCCCACTGCTTTTTATTTTATATATTAACGGGTTGAGCTGCTCTTTGAGCAAGAACACTAAGGATGTACCAATTATAAATGGTTCCCCCATTTCTACCCTACTTTACGCGGATGACGCGGTATTAATGGGGCGTACCCCGAATGCTTTACGCATTTTAATCACTGGGTTTGTTGCTTTTATGTCCGATTTGGGCTTAAGTACCAATTTTAATAAATCTTTCATTATGAATTGTGGACCTAAAAAGTACAACATTACTTCAATTAAATCAGGGGACAATATATTAAAATGCACCAGCACCTTCCCTTATCTAGGGTTACTATTTTCTAATACAGGCTCATGGCAGCCACATGCTGCCTATGCGAGAAATAAAATTGGCAAATCAATCAATTCAATTTTATCTCTCCGACAACCCAAACTGGCTGATGTCATTTCCCCCCTGCTCAATATTTATCGTACTCAATGCCAACCAACTGGGACATATGGAGCAGAAGTGTGGGGTTATTGTAACAGCACGTCTTTCCAGTTGGAGGAAAATAGATTTTGTAGAAGGGTGCTGGGGGGAGTTCCCTGTGCGCCCACATTTATTTGTCACAATGAACTTAGGCTGCCATATATTGCTGATTTTATTAGGTCAAGGCCCGCGCTTTTTTGGATAAAAATATGGTCCAATCCAGCTGCATCCTTAACACGCAGTATAATATCTGATTGTTTATTATACGAAAGATCCCACCTTATACCCTGGTTAAATGCAGTCAATAATAGCCTGTTGAGCGTGGGACATGGTTCTTTGTTCAGCTCCCCTAATACCATTGCCCCCGCTCACAAGAACAGTGTAAAACGGGCACTGTTTGATTTATATAAGGAGGAACGAAGGAGATCCGAATTGGTAAAACCTGCTGTTATTAAATATTTGCCACTAACTGATCCAGGCAATGATAACTTAAACAAGCCCTGTAGATACCTGTCAATCCCAATAGGAAGATGGAACCGGAGCCTTTTATTCAGGTTCCGGGAAGGAAGCATTGTCAATTTACTAAGCTTCCCTCTTGGCTATAACAAAAGTTTAGAAGAGCTGGATTGCCCTTGTGCAGAGGGTGGAAAACAAAGTCTGTTGCACTATTTTTTCTTCTGTGGCCATTATAAGTTGTATACCCGTCAATATTTAATGCCGATTTTCCGTAAATATAATCTAAGGGACTTTAATCTGGCATTGAGATTCCTACAAATGTTGCCAACAGACGAGGTTATACATACTGTAAATTGTTTTATAAAAGTCTGTGTGAGATCTAGGGCAAGCATGGAACACGCATAACGGTCATTGAATGCACATTGCACCTCACCATTCTGATATAAATTGTATACAGAATCAATTATATGTGTGTTTGGATCTGTATGATTATTTTGGAAGTGGATAAAGAGGAATCTACGACTACATATATTAATAGACTAATGTATATCCTTATTATGTACTATGCACTTTACGTGTTTTATTCTGTATGCACTTTTATGGATGTACCAAATTCCGAATAAAGATCATTTGAATTGAATTGAATTAGTTGCCGAACCTTGGAGTCGAAGAATCCGAGTATTGGATTAAGGCTCCTCAACAGGCCCACACAGGTAGCTGCCACTTTATTTGTGTGGGTCTGAAAGTTAAGAGAGGAGTCCATCCAGACTCCTAGGTTTTTGACCAGGGATTTTGGAGGTGGGATGGTGCCCAACGATGAAGGCCACCAATGCTCGTTCCAGTGGCTTGTGATCTTGCCGAGGAGCAGCACCTCCGTCTTTCCTGCATTGAGCTGCAGGCAGTTGTCCGTCATCCACTGGGCTACGGCGGCCAGACCGTCCCTAAATCTTGAGGCCGTGTTAGAAGGGCCTTCAGTGAGAGTGATGGCCAGCTGCGTGTCATCCGCATATGACACCAGCGTGAGGTCCCATTCTTTAGCCACTGCGGCGAGTGGCTGCACATACAGGTTGAAAAGGGATGGGCTAAGTGCAGAGCCCTGAGGGACACCCTGTCCGATGGGGTGGGGCTGGGAAAGAAATGGGGGAGCTGACACCCGAAAGGATCTGTCTTTCAGGAAGGAACGGAACCATTCTAGGGCAAGACCTGAGATTCCCACATTAGCCAGACGATTTAACAGTATGTTATGGGTGACCGTGTCAAAGGCTGCGCTGAGGTCTAACAGGATCAGCGCAGCACTTTGACCGGTGTCAAGTATCGTCCGTAGGTGTTCAGACGTGGCTAAGAGGGCAGACTCAGTGCTGTGGCCTGAAGCCGTTTTGGGATGGGTCTAAGATGTTATTATGATCCATATGTTGGGACAGGATGATGTTTACGTGGGCCTCTGCAAGTTTAGACAGCCATGGAAGCAGTGAGATAGGTCTAAAATTCTCCAACTTGGAGGGGTCCAGAGTCGGTTTCTTAATGATGGGAGAGACCCAAGCTTGTTTCCAAGCAGTCGGTACACTGGCCGAAGAGAAGGAAAGATTCAGTATGGATGCCAAGGAAGGCAGAAAAAAATCTAGGGATTCGACGAATTGGGTCGGCCGCATCGGGTCTGCTGGGGATCCAGACTTGACTTTCTTACATAGTTTCGTAAGATCCTCATGTGAGATTTCAGGTATGAGCATCATAGTGGTGCCATTACTGGTGGAGTTAGGGGAGTTAAGTGGGGCAGTAGAGTGCTGTGGGAATGATTTGTAGATTTTTTGCACCTTTTCTACGAAAAATGAGGCAAGGTCCTCACATTGTTGCGCGGAGGTGATGCTGGAGGAAGAGGATCTGCTACTCTGCAGTTCTTCTACTAGTTTAAAAACAACTTTAGCAGGGTTAGGGCTAGAGTTAATTTCTTCTGCATAGAAGGTGGCACGCGCGGAGCAGATAGCTTTGTGGTAGAGTTTTTGTTTAGACAGGTAGAAGGCTTTATCTCTGTCGTTGTATTCTCGTCTCCAGATTCTCTCGGCTTTCTTGCATTCCTTCCGCATGGATCTTAAGGTGCCGTTATACCATGGGTTGGAAGGGGAAGTACGTCCCTTAGCCCATTTGAGAGGGATGAGGGCATCTAGTCCCTTCGTGATCCAGTCATGGAAGGCAGCATATGTAGTGTTGATATCCATATGTGCCTCATGCCGGAATTCTACCAGAGCGGAGTGCAGGTCATTGGTTGAAAGTTTGTGCCACGATCTTTTTAGGTGTCGAGTAGGCTCGGCCTGATTGAACGTTTCTGTAATCAGTATGGTAAATTTAATTAGGTAATGGTCTGTCCATCCCATAGGTTTGGGCGCTTCTATCAGCGTCTCCAAGATGTTAGTGAAGACAGGATCTAGTGTATGCCCGGCCGAGTGAGTGGCGGCCTGGATCAATGGGTGGAGTTGTAAGGGTGATAAGTCTGCCAGGAGGTTTTTGATGGTGGAGTCTTGGTTCAGGTCGAAGTGGAGATTGAGGTCTCCTAATATGGTGAAATTGGCCGAACTCACCACTAAGGAGTTTGCCACTTCAAGGAGAGCTTCAATGAATTTGGAAGCAGGTCCGGGGGGTCGGTATATATAGAGGCCGGATGGGGAACAACCTTTACAACGCAACTTTTACAACGCACTACCTTTACAACGCATTTTTTACAACGCATAATCCATTACAACGCATGACATTACAACGCATACCATTACAACGCATTTTTAAAAACTACCTTAACAACGCATTCCATTACAACGCATACTACCATTACAACGCATACCATTACAACGCATAATATTACACTACACTATCCAACACTTACCCTACTGTTGCACCCCCTGGAGTTAGAATAGTAATTTTTACCCCTATACTATCCAACACTTACCCTACTGATGCACCCCCTGGAGTTAGAATAGTAATTTTTACCCCTATACTATCCAACACTTACCCTACTGATGCACCCCCTGGAGTTAGAATAGTAATTTTTACCCCTATACTATCCAACACTTACCCTACTGATGCACCCCCTGGAGTTAGAATAGTAATTTTTACCCCTATACTATCCAACACTTACCCTACTGTTGCACCCCCTGGAGTTAGAATAGTAATTTTTACCCCTACACTATCCAACACTTACCCTACTGTTGCACCCCCTGGAGTTAGAATAGTAATTTTTACCCCTATACTATCCAACACTTACCCTACTGATGCACCCCCTGGAGTTAGAATAGTAATTTTTACCCCTATACTATCCAACACTTACCCTACTGATGCACCCCCTGGAGTTAGAATAGTAATTTTTACCCCTATACTATCCAACACTTACCCTACTGATGCACCCCCTGGAGTTAGAATAGTAATTTTTACCCCTATACTATCCAACACTTACCCTACTGTTGCACCCCCTGGAGTTAGAATAGTAATTTTTACCCCTACACTATCCAACACTTACCCTACTGTTGCACCCCCTGGAGTTAGAATAGTAATTTTTACCCCTATACTATCCAACACTTACCCTACTGATGCACCCCCTGGAGTTAGAATAGTAATTTTTACCCCTATACTATCCAACACTTACCCTACTGATGCACCCCCTGGAGTTAGAATAGTAATTTTTACCCCTATACTATCCAACACTTACCCTACTGATGCACCCCCTGGAGTTAGAATAGTAATTTTTACCCCTATACTATCCAACACTTACCCTACTGTTGCACCCCCTGGAGTTAGAATAGTAATTTTTACCCCTACACTATCCAACACTTACCCTACTGTTGCACCCCCTGGAGTTAGAATAGTAATTTTTACCCCTATACTATCCAACACTTACCCTACTGATGCACCCCCTGGAGTTAGAATAGTAATTTTTACCCCTATACTATCCAACACTTACCCTACTGATGCACCCCCTGGAGTTAGAATAGTAATTTTTACCCCTATACTATCCAACACTTACCCTACTGATGCACCCCCTGGAGTTAGAATAGTAATTTTTACCCCTATACTATCCAACACTTACCCTACTGTTGCACCCCCTGGAGTTAGAATAGTAATTTTTACCCCTACACTATCCAACACTTACCCTACTGTTGCACCCCCTGGAGTTAGAATAGTAATTTTTACCCCTATACTATCCAACACTTACCCTACTGATGCACCCCCTGGAGTTAGAATAGTAATTTTTACCCCTATACTATCCAACACTTACCCTACTGATGCACCCCCTGGAGTTAGAATAGTAATTTTTACCCCTATACTATCTAATACTTACCTTAAATGTAATTTAATAAAATGCGTTGTAATGGTATGCGTTGTAAAGGTAGTATGCGTTGTAATGGCAATGCGTTGTAAAGGTATTTTTTAAAAATGCGTTGTAGTGTCATGCGTTGTAATGTCATGCGTTGTAATGGATTATGCGTTGTAAAAAATGCGTTGTAAGTGCATGCGTTGTAAAAGTGTGCGTTGTAACGTCATACATCTGGCCGGATAGGGAGAAGTGCGGGCCCGTCGTGACCTTGAATCGTGCACTTTCGCAGCCCGAGATATTCTCTCTAGTAAAGGAGCAGATGAATTGTTTTTTATAAATAATAGCGATGCCGCCTCCTCTGGCGTCTCTATTTAGTGATTTCATTAAGTAGCTTTCTGGTAGCGTGAGGTTAGGTACACTAGTCATTTCGTCACGGAGCCAGGTTTCGCATAGAAAGAGAATGTCAGGGTTCTCTTCAAGTAAAAGAGTGTTTACTTGTAAGTGGTGCTTAACGAGAGACCTAACGTTGAGTTGGAGGATAATAAGAGGGGTTTGTTTATGCGTGCCTGAAAGGTGCCTGGATAGGCAGGGACTGGGCGTCGAGAAATGACAGGACTTACATTGAAGGCGTGTTTGTCCGAGATGTCCAGATATCTCCCCGCAGCTCTGTCCGGCGTTCAGGGCGGCTAGGAATTCTCTGTCATAGTGGTGAGTTCCTGTGGAGTTTGGCCAGGGGGACAGGCGATAGGCGATGTCTTGGCGATGACGGGCGTAGACGGGCTTGCCTTAGGCGCGCCTTCGGCGCGCAAACGCTGCGCCCGCTGCGCGCGCCCGTCCGCTGCGCGTCCGGGAGATGCACATGGCTAAATAGGGTAGAGGAGGAAGGGGTGGGCGTGGCTTTGAGAGGGGCGTGACAGGAAATGGCGGCAAGCAGAGTGTCTTTCCCTTGATTCCGCGGCAGCGCTAAATCCGCTGCGCGGTCAGTCTAGGATCGAGCTTTTGTCCAAGTGATGCCAAGGAGAAGAGTGAGGTGAGTTTAAAAACACAACAATTGGTGACTTTCAACTTTTAAAAACAAAGTGTCTAGTGGTGCTCCCGGCTTCCGCCTCAGGAGAGAAAGAGGTTCTGAGCAGGGGCTTGTAATCAGCGTCTTTAAAGGACTAGGCGGGGGGCGTGGCTTCGAAGGGGGCGTGGCCTCGCGGCTCTCCGGTAATGGCAGCAAGCAGAGTGTCTTTCCCTTGATTCCGCGGCAGCGCTAAATCCGCTGTGCGGTCAGTCTAGGATCGAGCTTTTGTCCAAGTGATGCCAAGGAGAAGAGTGAGGTGAGTTTAAAAACACAACAATTGGTGACTTTCAACTTTTAAAAACAAAGTGTCTAGTGGTGCTCCCGGCTTCCGCCTCAGGAGAGAAAGAGGTTCTGAGCAGGCGCTTGTAATCAGCGTCTTTAAAGGACTAGGCGGGGGGCGTGGCTTCGAAGGGGGCATGGCCTCGCGGCTCTCCGGTAATTGCGGCAAGCAGAGTGTCTTTCCTTTGATTCCGCGGCAGCGCTAAATCCGCTGCGCGGTCAGTCTAGGATCGAGCTTTTGTCCAAGTGATGCCAAGGAGAAGAGTGAGGTGAGTTTAAAAACACAACAATTGGTAACTTTCAACTTTTAAAAACAAAGTGTCTAGTGGTGCTCCCGGCTTCCGCCTCAGGAGAGAAAGAGGTTCTGAGCAGGCGCTTGTAATCAGCGTCTTTAAAGGACTAGGCGGGGGGCGTGGCTTCAAAGGGGGCGTGGCCTTGCGGCTCTCCGGTAATGGCGGCAAGCAGAGTGTCTTTCCCTTGATTCCGCGGCAGCGCTAAATCCGCTGCGCGGTCAGTCTAGGATCGAGCTTTTGTCCAAGTGATGCCAAGGAGAAGAGTGAGGTGAGTTTAAAAACACAACAATTGGTGACTTTCAACTTTTAAAAACAAAGTGTCTAGTGGTGCTCCTGGCTTCCGCCTCAGGAGAGAAAGAGGTTCTGAGCAGGCGCTTGTAATCAGCGTCTTTAAAGGACTAGGCGGGGGGCGTGGCTTCGAAGGGGGCATGGCCTCGCGGCTCTCCGGTAATGGCGGCAAGCAGAGTGTCTTTCCCTTGATTCCGCGGCAGCGCTAAATCCGCTGCGCGGTCAGTCTAGGATCGAGCTTTTGTCCAAGTGATGCCAAGGAGAAGAGTGAGGTGAGTTTAAAAACACAACAATTGGTAACTTTCAACTTTTAAAAACAAAGTGTCTAGTGGTGCTCCCGGCTTCCGCCTCAGGAGAGAAAGAGGTTCTGAGCAGGCGCTTGTAATCAGCGTCTTTAAAGGACTAGGCGGGGGGGCGTGGCTTCGAAGGGGGCGTGGCCTCGCGGCTCTCCGGTAATGGCGGCAAGCAGAGTGTCTTTCCCTTGATTCCGCGGCAGCGCTAAATCCGCTGCGCGGTCAGTCTAGGATCGAGCTTTTGTCCAAGTGATGCCAAGGAGAAGAGTGAGGTGAGTTTAAAAACACAACAATTGGTGACTTTCAACTTTTGAAAACAAAATGTCTAGTGGTGCTCCCGGCTTCCGCCTCAGGAGAGAAAGAGGTTCTGAGCAGGCGCTTGTAATCAGCGTCTTTAAAGGACTAGGCGGGGGGCGTGGCTTTGAAGGGGGCGTGGCCTCAGGAGAGAAAGAGGTTCTATAAAAACGCTGCGACAAATTTTCCCTCATTTGGGATTCCCACACAAAGTCCAAGCTACCATCTCCCTTGTTCTGTCCAAAATCGATTACGCCAATAGCCTCTACCACGGACCACCCTTAACGACCATGAAAAGACTACAACGGATTCAGAACTCGGCTGCCGGACTACTCTTGCATATCAAACCGCGAGACCACATCTCACCTGCCTTGCAAGCCCTGCATTGGTTACCGGTTGCCAGAAGATCCACGTTCAAGCTGCTGTGTATCCCCCACAAAGCAATACATGGAATGGAACCGCTCTTCATCAGGAATAAATCACCAAACACATTCAACAAAGGAACCTCCGCTCTAAAGGAGCATCTCGCCTCAAAATCCCAAGATACAAGAAAAAATCCATGGGTGGCACATCCTTCTCTGTTCAAGCAGCCAAACTATGGAGCTCTTTAACCCCCAACATAAGATCCACCGACAACCACCTTATCTTAAGAAAACTACTCAAGAATTGGCTCTTCCCCACATAAGCACCAAACGCAACAGAAATTTACAATATATCCCTCTGTATACAAGCATTTGGTTTCACTATAGCGATGTACCCATCTTTGTGTATTGCTTTGTATAAATATGTAGAATAATTATCTTGATAAAAAAAAATCATCTTTGGTCTACATGTACTTACTTCCAATGTGCATCTATGTACCTTCCATGTACTTGGATCTGTGTGTCTTACCTTTCTCCTGAAAAAGCAAATCCAATGCACTACTCTATTTGTCACCCTGTGCCTCTATCAATAGCTTTAATCTACATATACTTACCTCCTTTATGTATCTATATACTTTCAATGTACTTATGGATCTATGTGTGCATCACTTTCTTCTAATTTAGCATTTCCAATGCACTACCATATTTCTCAGCCTATACGTCTCTAAATATATCTTCTAGCCCAACCTTCTGACTCATCTCAAACTTCTTTCTACTACTCTTTCCAATGCACTACCCTATCTCTCACCCTATACATCTATCAATATATCCTCTACATCCACTCTCTCATTGATCCCAATCCCCATACCACTACTATGATCCCCAAAATAACCCTTTCTAGACTCTCTCCTACTCTACCCCTCTTTGCATCATCTGACACCTCTTTTACTATACCTATCCCCTAAAACAAACCTTTCTAAACTCTTCCCTCTGACTCCTCCCATCCAAAACTCCTTTTTACTCATCCAAAAGCCTCCTCCTACTGCTAAGACCTAAAACAAAAATAAAGAAAAAAGAAAATCCTTCACTCTTCTATCCCTCCACTATCCTTTTCAATCAAAATTAACAGACTAACATGTTCACTTCTCAAATTCCATATTCCATTACACTAACTCACCACTAATCCTTTATGGAAGCCAATAAAGTGTCTCAACACCCTATCAGGGTTACAAGAGCTATATAAATGCAAACCTTTTTTTCCCTTTTCTACCCCTCCCCAACCCTTCTCAATCCAAATAATTG
This sequence comes from Triturus cristatus, assembly GCF_964204655.1. Taxonomy (NCBI): domain Eukaryota; kingdom Metazoa; phylum Chordata; class Amphibia; order Caudata; family Salamandridae; genus Triturus; species Triturus cristatus. The sequence continues at coordinate 1,156,280,098 of NC_140594.1, forward strand.
ACTAATATATCCACCACTCAAATTAATTTCATGTTTCACCACACTAATTCAACACTTATCCTTATAGGTTCCGGAGTAGCATGCTACTCGACAAAAAAGCGCTTCAAAGCCCCATCAGGGGTAGCAAGTGCTATATAAATGCAAACCTCTTTCCCTCCTCTCTCCGCCACCTACCCTTCTCTATCCAAATAACTGAATAACATATCCACCACTCAAATTACTTTAATATTTCACCATACTAATTCACCACTAATCCTTTATAGGCTTCCGGAGTAGCGTGCTTTAACACCCCATCAGGGGTAACAAGCGCTACAGAAATACAAACCTTATTTCCTCTTCTATCCTTCTGCTATCCTTCCGAATCCAAATAACTGATTAACCTATCCACCACTTGAAATGTACTTGCATGTTTCACTATACTAATTCAACACTAATCCTCTATGGGTCCCGGCGTAGCGTGCTGCTTGCCGAAAAAAGCGCTCTGACGCCTCGTCAGGGGTAGTAAGCGCTATACAAATGCAATTACTATACAATAAAATACCTACAAGTCAGGACTATTGGTTTTGTCAATGGTTGTTAGTTGTATAAGATAAATAGGTAGAAACTATGGCTTGTATATAATATTGAACAAGCATTTGCAATGCAATAGGTCTCGCATTAACGTGAGTTTAACCTATTGGCATTGTAAATGACAATACCTTTTATTTATGTTTTGGTTTTTAAAACATAAATAAAAGGCATTGTCATTTACAATGCCAATAACTTAGATTTGCGTAAATATGAGACCTATTGCATTGCAAATGCTTGTTTTGGTTTTCAAACTAGCTTGAAGCAGTCCTGTCGACCTGCTTGGCACTATACTTCTAGGTAACTTTAGTCTGGTAAATATTTTAGGGAGTAGATGCGGTTTAAAGGGGCTAATTTGTCAGTAAAAAGCATGTGTAATAATCTCAGTTTCCCCTTAGATCACAGCAGTGTCATCCTGGACAAAGCTGGTGTGAGACCGGCCTTGTGGCGTGGACCCTCCCGACCAGTAAGCAACCCTGCAACCACACCTGATCCCCGGTATCACAGACTTCCGGCCACCATGGCCCAACAAACCCGATGGCCGGCCGGGGCCCCAGCAAAACCCAAGACACTACCACGCATGCCCGGCCGAGGGAGAGAGAAACCCCCAAGCAAGACCGGGAGACGCCGTCCCTGTCACACCTCTGATCTCCTCCCCAAGGAGGGTTTCGATCGGCCACCAGGCCCCCGGGCGCCTCGCATGCTGTGCGTCTGGAGTCCCTCCCAGGCCAACCTGAACAGATCAAAGGGCCGAGCGGCAGGAAATCCCGACACCGCCCCCAGGCACCAAGACCCCTCTCAGGCGAGGACTCCGGACTTCAAAGAGGAGGAGGAGTATAACAAGAGGTGCTGAAGGGACAGGCGGTAGAGAAGACCTGGACCTACGAGAGCCCTGCTGACCTGGTCGCAGCTCGACCGATCTTTGAAACCAAGCACGCTACCTGACCCACGAAACCATCTGAGCCCTGCTGACGCTGTCGCGGCTCCCCGAACTCTGAACCATCTGAGCCCTGCTGACGCTGTCGCGGCTCCCCGAACTCTGAACCATCTGAGCCCTGCTGACGCTGTCGCGGCTCCCCGAACTCTGAACCATCTGAGCCCTGCTGACGCTGTTGCGGCTCCCCGAACTCTGAACCATCTGAGCCCTGCTGACGCCGTCGCGGCTCCCGAGAAGCTGAAACCACCTGTGCCTGCTGAGAGACTCACGGCGCTCCCATCCAGGAGGATCGGCGAAGATTGCCGAGTGAACCCAAATCCCCCAGCTCGAGGATTGAGAGCTGTGCGAAGGATCCTCCGCAGAGACACTGAACTTAAAGACTGTCCCGCTACCCCAATACCCCCATCACGAAACCGCTGCCGCTTGTGGCATTGTTCCAACAGCTGCATCACGGATCATAAAGATCTCCTGAAACTATCGATAAAGTATACTGTCTTACTAAGAACTACTGTGTGGTGTCCCTCTGTCAAATAATGTAAGCTCAGCGTGTACGATCCTAGGAACGAGACCCTTCCAGGAAGGGCCTCCCCGCCATTGCTCGGCCTAACTCTGGGAGAGGTGGGTCAAAGGGTGGTCAGGAACGTATTCTGAAGCCCCCCGGAGAACGCCCTTCTAACATTTGGTGGCAGACGACGGGGTCCGAGCCGACACCTAGAGATCGTACAGTAAACGGCTGATGCACTACCGAAAGGAGATGGAAGGAGAAACCACCATGAGTACCGCAGGAACCAACACAAGCCCGACGTTCCGAGAGGACCGGTTGGAATATTATACGCATCGAGAACTAAAACAGTTCTGCAAAGACCTTGGAATCGCTACCACCGGATTAAGCACTAAAGAAGATTTCCAGGAAGCATTGAAAACCTGGGTCGAGGCAGGAGCTTCCCTGCCCCAAACCGAAGGAGACGCCCGAGAAAGAGAGCCGCCAAACGAACCACGAAGCATCCCGGTAAGGAGCAACGCCCCAGAGGGGGGCCTATCCCCGGAAGAGCTAGCGGACCGAGAGAGGGGCCGCAACCACGAACTAGGGAGAGCTAAAATTGGCCGAAAAAAAGTTCGCCGTAGAACAATTACGCCTACAAGGGTAACTCGAGGAAAAGAAACGCCAGCGAGAACACGAAGAAAGAAAACTTCAACTAGAACACGAACGCAGCCTAAAAGAGATCGAACTCAAGGCCAAAAGTGAGGAGTCCAGAACCACGGGAAACCAACCGACCTCCCCCGCTGTGGAACCAAAGGTCCACATCCCCAAGGATGTGGTGAAGGAATACTACAAGAACGACGACATCCAGCAGTGGTTCAAGGCCTACGAAGTCACCATGACCTCCCACCGAGTTCCGCAGAAGGATTGGGGGGCTGGCTTGTGGGGCCGGTTCCTGAGCGAGGGGAGAGATACCCTGCTGGATCTGCCCTCCACGGTGCTGAATTCCTACAGCCACATGAAAGAGGCCCTATTAGCCAGATATGGACTCACCCCCGAGATGTACCGGCAACGGTTTCGAGACTGCAAAAAGATACCCGGTACTACGTGGGTAGAATACGTGAACTTTTACAGCAGGGCCTTGGACGGGTGGATCAAGGGCAGCAAGGTCTCCACCTTTGAGGAACTGTTTGACCTAATAGCATGGGAACACTTGTCCGCAAATTGCTTTGTGGAGTTACGCCGGCACCTCCTGGACAGCAAGCTCACTGACCCTCGGAAACTGGTGGTCGAAGCTGACCGATGGGTGAACACCCGGGCCTCCCGGGGCCCCGTGGGAGACTACGGTCGCCACAGTCAGGGACCCCCCCGCCAGAGGGGCGGAGGGAACCAAGGCCGACCGAGGGAATCCCAGGTGGGCCCCCAGCATAGTCCCCCCAGAGGCCAACCCCCGCACTTTCCAGCCCCACCTCCAGCCAGCACAGGGCCCCCGGGGAGGCAGGGACCCCGAGTCAAGATCACCTGTTTCCGCTGCCAACAGACCGGACACTATGCCAGTGACCCCCAGTGTCCCATGTACCAACGACCCGCAGCGAAGGCCCCTCCAGCCCGACAAATGGCCTCCGTGGCCCTAGGAGAAGAGATGGAAGACTCCGAGGAGTGGGGACCAGCAGCCATGGCCCTGGTCTCCCTAGGAGACCGAGAGATGGTTCCCGGAACACCCCTACCCGCCAACACAAAAAAATACCGACAACAAGTGACGGTCAACGGTCACCGAGTCGAGGCCCTCCGCGACACCGGGGCGAGTGTCACAGCGGTCCACTGCCACCTGGTCTCCGAAGACCAGATCCTGCCCGACGCCTTCTGTCCAGTCATATCTTCGGACAATTCCGAGAGCCTCTGCCGGATGGCCCTGGTACCCTTCGAATGGGGGGAGTCACCGGTAAATTGAGAGTGGCAGTCCGAACATCCCAACCAATAGACTGCCTCCTGGGCAACGACCTCGAGAGCTCCCTGTGGGGACAAGTGGAACGAAGAGCCCATCTGGAGATGATGGGCCTACCCGAATGGGTATGCGCCACCACGCGCTCCATGTCTGCCTGATCGCCTTCCCCCGAGGGAGTTGAGGCCTTACCCCTGAACCCAGTCGCCGTCCCCGAGGACCGGGACGCGCTACCCGAGCCCGACGACCCTCTTCCGGAAGAAGAACCCGTTCCCAATGACGGGTCAGTGCATCCAGACCCCGAGCAACGGACCGAGCTCGGGGACATACCCGAGATGGCCCATTGGCACTGCGAGGGAGGTCCCTCCCGAGAAGAATTCTGCAGGGAACAAGCCACCTGCCCTTCCCTCATTGGACCCCGACAGCAGACCGAAGCCCAGGCAGCAGGCGACCAGTCCAGAACCCGCTGGGTATATTGGGAAAACGGCCTCCTGTACAGCGAACAGAAGTCGGCCGAGCTGGGATCGGCCCGGGTACTGGTGGTACCCCTGCGCTTCCGAAGTTTCCTCCTAGGCCTAGCCCATGATGTACCCCTGGCGGGACACTTAGGCCAAGACAAAACCTATCATCGCCTGGTTACCCACTTCTATTGGCCCAAAATGCGAGCGAATGTAGAGGCCCACTGCAAGTCATGTCTCACGTGCCAGGCCAGCGGAAAAAGTGTTGGGAAGCGCAAGGCTCTGCTACAACCCTTCCCCGTTCTTAGTACCCCTTTTGAGCGGGTGGGGATCGACATCGTGGGACCCCTGGATCCCAGGACTGCCCAGGGCCACCGGTTCATCCTCGTCCTGGTGGACCATGCCACCCGCTACCCAGAGGCCATTCCCCTCCGCACCGTGACGGCCCCCGTGGTGGGCCGGGCCTTGATGGGGATCTTCTCCCGCGTGGGGTTCCCTCGCGAAGTCGTGAATGATCGTGGCACGAACTTTATCTCCAAGTACATGAGGTCCTTATGGCAACAATGCGGGGTGTCATACAAATTCACCACCCCATACCACCCCCAAGGGAATGGCCTAGTCGAACGATTTAACCGGACCCTGAAAGGAATGATCATGGGCCTCGAAGAACCCCTTCGCCGGAAATGGGACGTCCTCCTCCCTTGCCTCCTGTTCGCCTACCGGGAAGTTCCCCAAAAATCTCTGGGGTTCAGCCCGTTCGAATTACTCTACGGACACCCCGTCCGGGGACCCCTGAGCCTGGTCAAAGAGGGCTGGGAAACGGCTCCCCGAGGAACCCCTCCCGATGTATTCCACTATATCCTGGCGCTCCGCAACCAGACCCGGAAGTTCCAGGAACTCGCCGAGGCAAACCTCGAGGCTAGCCAAGAAGAGATGAAGCGCTGGTATGACCAGAATGCCACGCTGGTCGAGTTTCAGCCGGGCCAACAGGTCTGGGTAATGGCCCCGGTGAAACCCTGCCCCCTCCAAGACAGATGGACTGGACCCTTCAAAGTGGTCGAGCGGAAGAGTCAAGTCACGTATCTAGTTGATGTTCAGTCTCCTCGGAACCCCCTCCGGGTCCTCCACGTGAACCGCCTCAAACCCCACTTCGTGAGGACGGAGTTGAGTTTGCTCCTGGCCACCGACGATGGGACTGAAGAAGACACAGAGCCCCTTCCGGACCCCCTGTGTGCTAAAGAGAAAGATGGCTCCGTAGAGGGGGTGAGACTTTCGTCCACCCTCACCCCCCAACAGTCCGACGACTGCCGCCAGCTATTGAGACAATTCACAGACCTCTTCTCCCTCACCCCTAGGGTCACCGACTGGTGTGTCCACGACGTAGACACCGGAGACAGCCCGCCGGTAAGACACCGAGCCTACCGAGTCCCTGACCGGGTCCGGACCTGCATCCAGAACGAAGTAGCCAAGATGTTAGCCCTAGGGGTGATTGAACCCTCCGACAGCCCATGGGCCAGCCCGGTAGTACTGGTCCCGAAAGCAGCAGCCCCTGGTGTCGCCCCCGAGCTGAGATTCTGTGTTGACTACCGGGGACTCAATGCGGTCACCCGAGCGGATGCTCACCCTATCCCCCGCGCAGACGAGCTCCTCAACCGCCTCGGGCCGCTCGCTACCTCAGCACCTTCGACCTGACCTGCGGATACTGGCAAATTGCGCTCACTGAGGGAGCCAAGGAGCGGTCCGCCTTCTCCACCCCGGATGGGCACTACCGCTTCAGAGTTATGCCTTTTGGGATGAAAAATACCTGGTGAACCGGGTCCTGGCCGGGCTAGAGGGGTTCAGCGCAGCGTACCTAGACGACATAGCAGTATTCAGCTCCCAATGGACCGAACACCTCCAGCACCTCCGACAAGTACTGATGGCCCTGCGCCAGGCAGGCCTAACCATCAAAGCCAGCAAGTGTCAAATTGGACAAGGCTCAGTGATCTATCCGGGACACCAGGTGGGGAGCGGGCAGGTCGCCCCCCTCCAGCCGAAGATCGACGCCATCTTGTCCTGGGAACCCCCCACGACCCAAACGGAAGTCCGGGCCTTCCTGGGCCTCACCGGTTACTACCGGAGGTTTATTAAAAACTATGGCAGCATCGCAGGCCCCCTCACAGAGTTAACCTCCAAAAAGCACCCGAAGAAAGTACAGTGGACTCCCCCGTGCCAAAAAGCGTTTGACGCCTTGAAAGCCGCTATATGTACTGCTCCGGTACTCAAAGCCCCCGACTACTCTCAGGAATTTGTGGTCCAGACGGACGCTTCGGAGCACGGCATTGGGGCAGTCCTCTCACAGTTCAACGACAAAGGCATAGATCAGCCCATAGCCTTCATCAGCCGAAGGTTACTACCTCGGGAACAACGGTGGAGCACCATTGAAAGAGAGACCTTCGCAGTAGTCTGGGCCCTCAAAAAGCTACGGCCCTACTTGTTCGGAACCCACTTCCGAGTTCAAACGGATCATCGACCCTTACGGTGGCTGATGCAAATGAGAGGAGAAAACCCCAAGCTGCTATGATGGTTAATCTCCCTCCAGGGGATGGACTTCACTGTGGAGCATCGCCCCGGGACTGACCACGCCAACGCTGACGGCCTGTCCCGATTCTTCCGCTTCAGCGAGGAGAACCAAGTGGATGGGTAGTTCTCCCCGCCTTTCAGCTGGGGGGGGCACGTGTGAGACCGGCCTTGTGGTGTGGACCCTCCCGACCAGTAAGCAACCCTGCAACCACACCTGATCCCCGGTATCACAGACTTCCGGCCACCATGGCCCAACATACCCGATGGCCGGCCGGGGCCCCAGCAAGACCCAAGACACTACCACGCATGCTCGGCCGAGGGAGAGAGAAACCCCCAAGCAAGACCGGGAGACGCCGTCCCTGTCACACCTCTGATCTCCTCCCCAAGGAGGGTTTAGATCGGCCACCAGGCCCCCGGTGAGCGGGCGCCTCGCATGCTGGGCGTCTGGAGTCCCTCCCAGGCCAACCTGAACAGATCAAAGGGCCGAGCGGCAGGAAATCCCGACACCGCCCCCAGGCACCACGACCCCTCTCTGCGAGGACTCCGGACTTCAAAGAGGAGGGGGAGTATAACAATGGGTGCTGAAGGGACAGGCGGTAGAGAAGACCTGGACCTACGAGAGCCCTGCTGACCTGGTCGCGGCTCAACCGATCTCTGAAACCAAGGACGCTACCTGCCCCACGAAACCATCTGAGCCCTGCTGACGCTGTCGCGGCTCCCCGAACTCTGAACCATCTGAGCCCTGCTGACGCTGTCGCGGCTCCCCGAACTCTGAACCATCTGAGCCCTGCTGACGCTGTCGCGGCTCCCCGAACTCTGAATCATCTGAGCCCTGCTGACGCTGTCGCAGCTCCCCGAACTCTGAACCATCGGAGCCCTGCTGACGCCGTCGCGGCTCCCGAGAATCTGAAACCACCTGTGCCTGCTGAGAGACTCGCGGCGCTCCCATCCAGGCGGATCGGCGAAGATTGCCGAGTGAACCCAAATCCCCCAGCTCGAGGATTGAGAGCTGTGCGAAGGATCCTCCGCAGAGACACTGAACTTAAAGACTGTCCCGCTACCCCAATACCCCCCATCACGAAACCGCCGCCGCTTGTGGCATTGTTCCAACAGCTGCATCACGGATCATAAAGATCCCCTGAAACTATCGATAAAGTATACTGTCTTACTAAGAACTACTGTGTGGTGTCCCTCTGTCAAATAGTGTAAGCTCAGCGTGTACGATACTAGGAACGAGACCCTTCCAGGAAGGGCCTCCCCGCCATTGCTCGGCCTAACTCTGGGAGAGGCGGGTCAAAGGGTGGTCAGGAACGTATTCTGAAGCCCCCCGGAGAACGCCCTTCTAACAGCTGGTATTGCCCTGCGCCCCGGTTAAGTCATCTGCAAAAATTCAAGTGCAGATTTAGCAAAAAGTTACGTCACTGCAAAGTCACACAGAGCTACGCAAAAGAGCACAAAGTCTTAAAAGGGTGTTTGCTTTCCAGCGCAATTTGTTTTTCACTGGAGAAGTTTCAGTGCAAATTTCCTGTTGCGCTGCTTTTTTGCCCCTTTGCATTAGGGGTGTATAAAAGGATGATCAGCACAAACACCCATGTATTTGATGCAAAGCTTTTACTAAAATTGTAAAATTGCGTCAAAAATAATGCATGCTTGAGCCAGGTGCAAATTTCGAAAAGATCTATTTATTTTTCCAAACAATTCACTGTACAGTACACATTCAATGTGTGAAAATGTTTTAAAACGTGTTTACGCATAGGATTTTGTACTGGAGAGGTATATTTCCAGCACAAATTCTGTGCTGGACATCATGCACACACCTTTGCACCGCTGTGCAGAGCTGTATGCATGGCACAAGGCAGCCTTTTGTGCGCTAGCTGGGAAAGAGAGCAACATTCAGGCCATATTTTGTCAGCATGGCTCTGCGCCGCTCTCCTCCCCTTGCACAATGCAGCGCAGCAACTTTGTGTGCGGCGCTGCATGGCGCTATACTTCGCACCATGCTTTAATAAAACTACCATAAAGGTGCATCGAAGACGCTATATGACGATATTAAATACTATATCCTTTGGGGCAGATTTACAAGAAAGTGACGCATCAGTAAAGATGCGTCACTTTCCCTGTGCCACCCTGAAAAACCCTTGTGCCACTATGGACGCGCCGTATTTATAATACGGCGCACCATGGCGCAAGGTTTGACAGAAGGGTCAGAAATTCTGACGCATCTGTTGACGTAAAAGTCACGCATTGCTGAAGTCATATCGCAAGCACGACGCAACTCCAGCAATGCAGGGGGAAGCCTAATATGCTGCGTCACTCCTTATGCCTGCTTCAATCCTGAATAAGTGTTTTGACGCAGTGGCGTCCTAGAAGTGGCGCAGTGAAATCTTGTAGATTTCACGGCTTCATTTTTACGAGGCTTTCCTGCGCGGGAACGCCCACCCTGCATACATTATACCTGACGCAGGTATAGTGTGACACAGGGCTTTACAACGTGACGCATCTCCCTAGATGCCTCACGTTGTAAATGGGCTGCATTTTTAGCTGCTGCTGAGTCAAAAAAAGTGACGCAACGGCGGCGCAAAAACGACGCAAGGGCTTGTAAATCTGCCCCTTTGTTGCTCTATTTCCAGCCCTCAGCCCTTTGTATTCGCAGTCACTTAAATAAACAGCTGCTCTTGCACTAAAAGCGGCCTTCAAAGTAATCATCTTTTGTATGCGGCAAGATATAACAATAAAAGAAGCGAACTTGCAGCCATGGGAAGCGCTCGCGGACAGTGGATGGTGTAGTGGGGCCCCCCGAAGGGAGGAAGTCTCCAAGCAGGGAAAGCGCCTTGACCTGCTGCTAGTAATAGTAGGAGGGATCCGGGTGGCACGTGGTCCCGAAGGTGACGCTGCTATCTGTGCACGGGGGCTGTGGCTGTCTGCCCTCCATAGATTGTTCTACCTGTCCTATGCTGGATCCGTAGTCTGGGTAACTGTGTTGTGCTGTTGCTGTGTATTATATGAAAATGTAATAAAGAAAGTAAAAAAAAAAAACTTGGTGTCATGAAAAGCGCTCAAATGCCTTTTTTAGTTGGCGCTATATAAAACTGCGGGGAAAAAAAAAATAAGAAATAGAGATTCAAAGAAAACACCGATGTTTGTGAGTTTTGTAAAGCTGAGATATTACAACCGACTGTGAAGCTCTATTACCGTTTTTTATAAAACATCCACTCCTGCAAAGGACTCCTTAATAGGGGATAAGCAATAATAAAGGATGGCAATTGCTATGAAGGACTTATTAAAACCCCATCTGCATCCCCTTTGCACAGTGGAGCCTTTTATTCCTTCTCGAAGGCTCGCGCCGATGCTGTCGTCGCATAGTCCAGAGCTTTAACGCCAGACGCCTCTTCCTGCCGTCAGTTGTTATCTTTCGCTTTGCATCGGGGCGCTCAGAAGGTGCCGCGAGCCGCCTGGCTTTGGGGTTCCGAAAGCTCCAGGCCTCTCACTGCCCCTCAGAAGAGAGGTACAATTCAGCGCGTATTCAGACTTGTTCTGAGGCTTCTGAGTAATCTTTCAAAGCAGGATCCGGAGAGGCGGCAGCACACAGGAGAGCAGGAAAATACCACCAGGGACAAGAGTCAGTGCGTAGTTGCTGTGTTGAATTGTTGTAAGAGGAAAGGCGAAGGTGCGTGTATGACACGAGTGTATCAGGGCGAAGGTGCGTGAATGACACGAGCATAACAGAGCGAAGGTGCGTGAATGACACGAGCGTAACAGAGCGAAGGTGCGTGAATGACACGAGCGTAACAGAGCGAAGGTGCGTGTATGACACGAGTGTATCAGGGCGAAGGTGCGTGTATGACACGAGCGTATCAGAGCTCCTGCCTGAAAGCCCCGCCGATGGCACGCGCAGGGCCTGCTCCTAGGAGTGTGGGATGTTTTCATGGAGTGAAATATTTCTGGGACAGTTAGGATGACATGAGGAACATGAGATATCTTGAGTGTAAGTAGCTGCCAGCGTCTACTGTAATGGAATGATTACAGCAATAAATCATTCAGAGAAAATACTGAAAACGTAATTATGTGTTAAACAAACTGTTAATTAAGACAGGGGCTGTGAGGGGGCTGCAGGGAAGGATCGTCTTTCTTTGCAACGACCCTGGACGCTGTTCTTAGCAGAAATCACACAGCAGCAAGAGCTCTACAGCATGAGGCATGGGGCTCCATTACTGCTGAATTACTTAAAGTCGCATCAAACCCTTCTAGCTTAACTGAACTTGAATTTGTGACCACTGGTGATCAGCAAAACATTGAAAAGAGTTTGCCCTTTCTGAGTCCTTCAGTTTCTTTTTGCCCAGTGCAGCCACGAGGCACTCTTTTGCCGTGGGCATACATGAGATGGGTGCACCAGTCCACTGAGACAGCCAGCCTTCAAATATAGGGCGCATTCTCCCACACGTCCCCTCCATAGCTCTGTTCACACAAGTAGAAGGAACTGTGCGATAACAAAGGTCGCTGATTGCTGGCATCTTTGTATTTGAAGCGAACTTTCTTCATATTTATGGTGCAAATGTAAAGATTTAATCCATAGGTCCGTACAGTCCTAATGGGGCAGGAAGACTGCGTTACACACTATAACCAACCCAAGTGCTACATATTTACACCAGCGTATTTGCAGGCTTCGGTTTTGCACAATAAATACGGAACTGTAAACCGAAGTTGTGCAACACTCAAGTACGTTCTCCACATTCTTGAACAAACCACTAAAGAAAACAGGTCTCACGGCCTTAAGGGGAACTCTAGCGCGAAATAAGGTTCTCCTCATCTGAAAGTTAGTAAGAACCCTCGGAACGATCTGCTGCCATCATCAAGGGGGAAGGAAAAAAGCGCGCCTTCTCGGAGCCCCGCCTCTAAGCCTAAGAGGGGGTGGCGCTACCCCTGGGCGGGTGCATGCCTTCTCGGACCCTGCCTCTAAGCCTAAGAGGGGGTGGCGCTACCCCTGAGAGGGTGCACGCCTTCTCGGAGCCCTGCCTCTAAGCCTAAGAGGGGGTGGTGCTACCCCTGAGAGGGTGCACGCCTTCTCGGAGCCCTGCCTCTAAGCCTAAGAGGGGGTGGCGCTACCCCTGGGCGGGTGCACGCCTTCTCGGAGCCCTGCCTCTAAGCCTAAGAGGGGGTGGCGCTACCCCTGGGCGGGTGCACGCCTTCTCGGAGCCCTGCCTCTAAGCCTAAGAGGGGGTGGCGCTACCCCTGAGAGGGTGCACGCCTTCTCGGAGCCCTGCCTCTAAGCCTAAGAGAGGGTGGCGCTACCCCTGAGAGGGTGCACGCCTTCTCGGAGCCCTGCCTCTAAGCCTAAGAGGGGGAGGCGCTACCCCTGGGCGGGTGCACGCCTTCTCGGAGCCCTGCCTCTAAGCCTAAGAGGGGGTGGCGCTACCCCTGAGAGGGTGCACGCCTTCTCGGAGCCCTGCCTCTAAGCCTAAGAGAGGGTGGCGCTACCCCTGAGAGGGTGCACGCCTTCTCGGAGCCCTGCCTCTAAGCCTAAGAGGGGGTGGCGCTACCCCTGAGAGGGTGCACGCCTTCTCGGAGCCCTGCCTCTAAGCCTAAGAGGGGGTGGTGCTACCCCTGAGAGGGTGCACGCCTTCTCGGAGCCCTGCCTCTAAGCCTAAGAGGTGGAGGCGCTACCCCTGAGAGGGTGCACGCCTTCTCGGAGCCCTGCCTCTAAGCCTAAGAGGGGATGGTGCTACCCCTGAGAGGGTGCACGCCTTCTCGGAGCCCTGCCTCTAAGCCTAAGAGGGGGTGGCGCTACCCCTGAGAGGGTGCACGCCTTCTCGGAGCCCTGCCTCTAAGCCTAAGAGGGGGTGGCGCTACCCCTGAGAGGGTGCACGCCTTCTCGGAGCCCTGCCTCTAAGCCTAAGAGGGGGAGGCGCTACCCCTGGGCGGGTGCACGCCTTCTCGGAGCCCTGCCTCTAAGCCTAAGAGGGGGTGGTGCTACCCCTGAGAGGGTGCACGCCTTCTCGGAGCCCTGCCTCTAAGCCTAAGAGGGGGTGGCGCTACCCCTGAGAGGGTGCACGCCTTCTCGGAGCCCTGCCTCTAAGCCTAAGAGGGGGTGGCGCTACCCCTGAGAGGGTGCACGCCTTCTCGGAGCCCTGCCTCTAAGCCTAAGAGGGGGTGGCGCTACCCCTGGGCGGGTGCATGCCTTCTCGGAGCCCTGCCTCTAAGCCTAAGAGGGGGTGGCGCTACCCCTGAGAGGGTGCACGCCTTCTCGGAGCCCTGCCTCCAAGCCTAAGAGGGGGTGGCGCTACCCCTGAGAGGGTGCACGCCTTCTCGGAGCCCTGCCTCTAAGCCTAAGAGGGGGTGGCGCTACCCCTGAGAGGGTGCACGCCTTCTCGGAGCCCTGCCTCTAAGCCTAAGAGGGGGTGGCGCTACCCCTGGGCGGGTGCACGCCTTCTCGGAGCCCTGCCTCTAAGCCTAAGAGGGGGTTGCGCTACCCCTGGGCGGGTGCACGCCTTCTCGGAGCCCTGCCTCTAAGCCTAAGAGGGGGTTGCGCTACCCCTGAGAGGGTGCACGCCTTCTCGGAGCCCTGCCTCTAAGCCTAAGAGGGGGTGGCGCTACCCCTGAGAGGGTGCACGCCTTCTCGGAGCCCTGCCTCTAAGCCTAAGAGGGGGAGGCGCTACCCCTGAGAGGGTGCACGCCTTCTCGGAGCCCTGCCTCTAAGCCTAAGAGGGGGTGGCGCTACCCCTGAGAGGGTGCACGCCTTCTCGGAGCCCTGCCTCTAAGCCTAAGAGGGGGTGGCGCTACCCCTGGGCGGGTGCACGCCTTCTCGGAGCCCTGCCTCTAAGCCTAAGAGGGGGTGGCGCTACCCCTGGGAGGGTGCACGCCTTCTCGGAGCCCTGCCTCTAAGCCTAAGAGGGGGAGGCGCTACCCCTGGGCGGGTGCATGCCTTCTCGGAGCCCTGCCTCTAAGCCTAAGAGGGGGTGGCGCTACCCCTGAGAGGGTGCATGCCTTCTCGGAGCCCTGCCTCTAAGCCTAAGAGGGGGTGGCGCTACCCCTGAGAGGGTGCACGCCTTCTCGGAGCCCTGCCTCTAAGCCTAAGAGGGGGTGGCGCTACCCCTGAGAGGGTGCACGCCTTCTCGGAGCCCTGCCTCTAAGCCTAAGAGGGGGTGGTGCTACCCCTGAGAGGGTGCACGCCTTCTCGGAGCCCTGCCTCTAAGCGTAAGAGGGGGTGGCGCTACCCCTGAGAGGGTGCACGCCTTCTCGGAGCCCTGCCTCTAAGCCTAAGAGGGGGTGGCGCTACCCCTGAGAGGGTGCACGCCTTCTCGGAGCCCTGCCTCTAAGCCTAAGAGGGGGTGGCGCTACCCCTGGGCGGGTGCACGCCTTCTCGGAGCCCTGCCTCTAAGCCTAAGAGGGGGTGGCGCTACCCCTGAGAGGGTGCACGCCTTCTCGGAGCCCTGCCTCTAAGCCTAAGAGGGGGTGGCGCTACCCCTGAGAGGGTGCACGCCTTCTCGGAGCCCTGCCTCTAAGCCTAAGAGGGGGAGGCGCTACCCCTGAGAGGGTGCACGCCTTCTCGGAGCCCTGCCTCTAAGCCTAAGAGGGGGTGGCGCTACCCCTGAGAGGGTGCACGCCTTCTCGGAGCCCTGCCTCTAAGCCTAAGAGGGGGTGGCGCTACCCCTGGGCGGGTGCACGCCTTCTCGGAGCCCTGCCTCTAAGCCTAAGAGGGGGTGGCGCTACCCCTGAGAGGGTGCACGCCTTCTCGGAGCCCTGCCTCTAAGCCTAAGAGGGGGAGGCGCTACCCCTGAGAGGGTGCACGCCTTCTCGGAGCCCTGCCTCTAAGCCTAAGAGGGGGTGGCGCTACCCCTGAGAGGGTGCACGCCTTCTCGGAGCCCTGCCTCTAAGCCTAAGAGGGGGTGGCGCTACCCCTGAGAGGGTGCACGCCTTCTCGGAGCCCTGCCTCTAAGCCTAAGAGGGGGAGGCGCTACCCCTGGGCGGGTGCACGCCTTCTCGGAGCCCTGCCTCTAAGCCTAAGAGGGGGTGGTGCTACCCCTGAGAGGGTGCACGCCTTCTCGGAGCCCTGCCTCTAAGCCTAAGAGGGGGTGGAGCTACCCCTGAGAGGGTGCACGCCTTCTCGGAGCCCTGCCTCTAAGCCTAAGAGGGGGTGGCGCTACCCCTGAGAGGGTGCACGCCTTCTCGGAGCCCTGCCTCTAAGCCTAAGAGGGGGTGGCGCTACCCCTGGGCGGGTGCACGCCTTCTCGGAGCCCTGCCTCTAAGCCTAAGAGGGGGTGGCGCTACCCCTGAGAGGGTGCACGCCTTCTCGGAGCCCTGCCTCTAAGCCTAAGAGGAGGTGGCGCTACCCCTGAGAGGGTGCACGCCTTCTCGGAGCCCTGCCTCTAAGCCTAAGAGGGGGTGGCGCTGCCCCTGAGAGGGTGCACGCCTTCTCGGAGCCCTGCCTCTAAGCCTAAGAGGGGGTGGCGCTACCCCTGAGAGGGTGCACGCCTTCTCGGAGCCCTGCCTCTAAGCCTAAGAGGGGGTGGCGCTACCCCTGGGTGGGTGCACGCCTTCTCGGAGCCCTGCCTCTAAGCCTAAGAGGGGGTTGCGCTACCCCTGAGAGGGTGCACGCCTTCTCGGAGCCCTGCCTCTAAGCCTAAGAGGGGGTGGCGCTACCCCTGAGAGGGTGCACGCCTTCTCGGAGCCCTGCCTCTAAGCCTAAGAGGGGGAGGCGCTACCCCTGAGAGGGTGCACGCCTTCTCGGAGCCCTGCCTCTAAGCCTAAGAGGGGGTGGCGCTACCCCTGAGAGGGTGCACGCCTTCTCGGAGCCCTGCCTCTAAGCCTAAGAGGGGGTGGCACTACCCCTGGGCGGGTGCACGCCTTCTCGGAGCCCTGCCTCTAAGCCTAAGAGGGGGTGGCGCTACCCCTGAGAGGGTGCACGCCTTCTCGGAGCCCTGCCTCTAAGCCTAAGAGGGGGAGGCGCTACCCCTGGGCGGGTGCATGCCTTCTCGGAGCCCTGCCTCTAAGCCTAAGAGGGGGTGGCGCTACCCCTGAGAGGGTGCATGCCTTCTCGGAGCCCTGCCTCTAAGCCTAAGAGGGGGTGGCGCTACCCCTGAGAGGGTGCACGCCTTCTCGGAGCCCTGCCTCTAAGCCTAAGAGGGGGTGGCGGTACCCCTGAGAGGGTGCACGCCTTCTCGGAGCCCTGCCTCTAAGCCTAAGAGGGGGTGGCGCTACCCCTGAGAGGGTGCACGCCTTCTCGGAGCCCTGCCTCTAAGCCTAAGAGGGGGTGGCGCTACCCCTGAGAGGGTGCACGCCTTCTTGGAGCCCTGCCTCTAAGCCTAAGAGGGGGTGGCGCTACCCCTGAGAGGGTGCACGCCTTCTCGGAGCCCTGCCTCTAAGCCTAAGAGGGGGAGGCGCTACCCCTGAGAGGGTGCACGCCTTCTCGGAGCCCTGCCTCTAAGCCTAAGAGGGGGTGGCGCTACCCCTGAGAGGGTGCACGCCTTCTCGGAGCCCTGCCTCTAAGCCTAAGAGGGGGTGGCGCTACCCCTGGGCGGGTGCACGCCTTCTCGGAGCCCTGCCTCTAAGCCTAAGAGGGGGTGGCGCTACCCCTGATTGGGTGCACGCCTTCTCGGAGCCCTGCCTCTAAGCCTAAGAGGTGGAGGCGCTACCCCTGAGAGGGTGCACGCCTTCTCGGAGCCCTGCCTCTAAGCCTAAGAGGGGGTGGCGCTACCCCTGAGAGGGTGCACGCCTTCTCGGAGCCCTGCCTCTAAGCCTAAGAGGGGGTGGCGCTACCCCTGAGAGGGTGCACGCCTTCTCGGAGCCCTGCCTCTAAGCCTAAGAGGGGGTGGCGCTACCCCTGGGCGGGTGCACGCCTTCTCGGAGCCCTGCCTCTAAGCCTAAGAGGGGGTGGCGCTACCCCTGAGAGGGTGCACGCCTTCTCGGAGCCCTGCCTCTAAGCCTAAGAGGTGGAGGTGCTACCCCTGAGAGGGTGCACGCCTTCTCGGAGCCCTGCCTCTAAGCCTAAGAGGGGGTGGCGCTACCCCTGAGAGGGTGCACGCCTTCTCGGAGCCCTGCCTCTAAGCCTAAGAGGGGGAGGCGCTACCCCTGAGAGGGTGCACGCCTTCTCGGAGCCCTGCCTCTAAGCCTAAGAGGGGGTGGCGCTACCCCTGTGTCAAGAATTCCTGTCATGCGAGGGGAGGAAAACGGTAACCAGCGAAAACGGACTACATCTCCCAGGATGCTTAGCGGTTGAGAGGTTATGTAAACAGGAGAGCTGTTACATAACTCAAGGAAAACACGCCCTTATGTAAACAGGAGAGCTGTTACATAACTCAAGGAAAACACGCCCTTATGTAAACAGGAGAGCTGTTACATAACTCAAGGAAAACACGCCCTTATGTAAACAGGAGTGCTGTTACATAACTCAAGGAAAACACGCCCTTATGTAAACAGGAGAGCTGTTACATAACTCAAGGAAAACACGCCCTATAAAGGGAGGAACCGGGAGGTACAACGCTGTCGGATATTGTGTTTACACCGACGTACCTGCTTAGTGAAGAGCAGTGTTCCGGAGTGGTGCTCCAGTAAGGCAAGAACGGAGGTAGGTCGAGTCGTTACTCCCTGGGCCGTGTCTTGCCCCATCGTCACCTGTGAAGGACCCGGAAGCTCTACCGGATAACCATTGAGCTTCGCTTTTTGACTCGGCTGAGTCAAAGCGCAGTGGCGCTTTTGCTGGTTGGAGTCGTAACTCCCAGCCCGACCAGAGATACAGGGACTGCCAGCTGTAACGCACACCAGGAGGTGTTTGCCGCGTTACAGACTCGGAAGTCCACGGGATCGATCGAGCGGCTGCTCTCGGTTCAGTCTTCTTTGCTTGTGATTGGGGTATCGGTGACGCATCACCAGGAGGTGACTCCGCGTCCCAGTGCAGTCTGAGGAAGAGGTTGAGCGGCTGCTCCCTTCAGGTAGAGACCCCGGCTGGGTGTTTCCCTGACTCCTCGATTCTCCCCAACACTCTTCGTGCCCCTCACAGCCTACCGATTGGCATTGTCGGCCATTTCATTTCTGCCCTCTGTTGGCATACGCCGGGATCGGCGTATATGCAGAGGACGGTTAGGACCATCCGTGCTGTGGGCTGGTAACGTACTTAGCCTGGAGGATTCCAGTGCCTATAACCTTTGTTTATTCCTTGTATTATTTTTGCCTTCATTAAAATAACTAAACCTTCACAAGTGGTTGCGTTCTCATTATCGTGTCTGTTAAACGATCCTGAGACGTTCAGGGCGTTACACCCTGAGAGGGTGCACGCCTTCTCGGAGCCCTGCCTCTAAGCCTAAGAGGGGGTGGCGCTACCCCTGGGCGGGTGCATGCCTTCTCGGAGCCCTGCCTCTAAGCCTAAGAGGGGGTGGCGCTACCCCTGAGAGGGTGCACGCCTTCTCGGAGCCCTGCCTCTAAGCCTAAGAGGGGGAGGCGCTACCCCTTAGAGGGTGCACGCCTTCTCGGAGCCCTGCCTCTAAGCCTAAGAGGGGGTGGCGCTACCCCTGAGAGGGTGCACGCCTTCTCGGAGCCCTGCCTCTGAGCCTAAGAGGTGGAGGCGCTACCCCTGAGAGGGTGCACGCCTTCTCGGAGCCCTGCCTCTAAGCCTAAGAGGGGGTGGTGCTACCCCTGAGAGGGTGCACGCCTTCTCGGAGCCCTGCCTCTAAGCCTAAGAGGGGGTGGCGCTACCCCTGAGAGGGTGCACGCCTTCTCGGAGCCCTGCCTCTAAGCCTAAGAGGGGGTGGCGCTACCCCTGAGAGGGTGCACGCCTTCTCGGAGCCCTGCCTCTAAGCCTAAGAGGGGGTGGCGCTACCCCTGGGCGGGTGCACGCCTTCTCGGAGCCCTGCCTCTAAGCCTAAGAGGGGGTGGCGCTACCCCTGAGAGGGTGCACGCCTTCTCGGAGCCCTGCCTCTAAGCCTAAGAGGGGGTGGCGCTACCCCTGAGAGGGTGCACGCCTTCTCGGAGCCCTGCCTCTAAGCCTAAGAGGGGGAGGCGCTACCCCTGAGAGGGTGCACGCCTTCTCGGAGCCCTGCCTCTAAGCCTAAGAGGGGGTGGCGCTACCCCTGAGAGGGTGCACGCCTTCTCGGAGCCCTGCCTCTAAGCCTAAGAGGGGGTGGCGCTACCCCTGGGTGGGTGCACGCCTTCTCGGAGCCCTGCCTCTAAGCCTAAGAGGGGGTGGTGCTACCCCTGAGAGGGTGCACGCCTTCTCGGAGCCCTGCCTCTAAGCCTAAGAGGTGGAGGCGCTACCCCTGAGAGGGTGCATGCCTTCTCGGAGCCCTGCCTCTAAGCCTAAGAGGGGGTGGCGCTACCCCTGAGAGGGTGCACGCCTTCTCGGAGCCCTGCCTCTAAGCCTAAGAGGGGGTGGCGCTACCCCTGAGAGGGTGCACGCCTTCTCGGAGCCCTGCCTCTAAGCCTAAGAGGGGGTGGCGCTACCCCTGGGCGGGTGCACGCCTTCTCGGAGCCCTGCCTCTAAGCCTAAGAGGGGGTGGCGCTACCCCTGAGAGGGTGCACGCCTTCTCGGAGCCCTGCCTCTAAGCCTAAGAGGGGGTGGCGCTACCCCTGAGAGGGTGCACGCCTTCTCGGAGCCCTGCCTCTAAGCCTAAGAGGGGGAGGCGCTACCCCTGAGAGGGTGCACGCCTTCTCGGAGCCCTGCCTCTAAGCCTAAGAGGGGGTGGCGCTACCCCTGAGAGGGTGCACGCCTTCTCGGAGCCCTGCCTCTAAGCCTAAGAGGGGGTGGCGCTACCCCTGGGTGGGTGCACGCCTTCTCGGAGCCCTGCCTCTAAGCCTAAGAGGGGGTGGTGCTACCCCTGAGAGGGTGCACGCCTTCTCGGAGCCCTGCCTCTAAGCCTAAGAGGTGGAGGCGCTACCCCTGAGAGGGTGCATGCCTTCTCGGAGCCCTGCCTCTAAGCCTAAGAGGGGGTGGCGCTACCCCTGAGAGGGTGCACGCCTTCTCGGAGCCCTGCCTCTAAGCCTAAGAGGGGGTGGCGCTACCCCTGAGAGGGTGCACGCCTTCTCGGAGCCCTGCCTCTAAGCCTAAGAGGGGGTGGCGCTACCCCTGGGCGGGTGCACGCCTTCTCTGAGCCCTGCCTCTAAGCCTAAGAGGGGGTGGCGCTACCCCTGAGAGGGTGCACGCCTTCTCGGAGCCCTGCCTCTAAGCCTAAGAGGTGGAGGTGCTACCCCTGAGAGGGTGCACGCCTTCTCGGAGCCCTGCCTCTAAGCCTAAGAGGGGGAGGTGCTACCCCTGAGAGGGTGCACGCCTTCTCGGAGCCCTGCCTCTAAGCCTAAGAGGGGGTGGCGCTACCCCTGAGAGGGTGCACGCCTTCTCGGAGCCCTGCCTCTAAGCCTAAGAGGGGGTGGCGCTACCCCTGGGCGGGTGCACGCCTTCTCTGAGCCCTGCCTCTAAGCCTAAGAGGGGGTGGCGCTACCCCTGAGAGGGTGCACGCCTTCTCGGAGCCCTGCCTCTAAGCCTAAGAGGGGGAGGCGCTACCCCTGTGTCAAGAATTCCTGTCATGCGAGGGGAGGAAAACGGTAACCAGCGAAAACGGACTACATCTCCCAGGATGCTTAGCGGTTGAGAGGTTATGTAAACAGGAGAGCTGTTACATAACTCAAGGAAAACACGCCCTTATGTAAACAGGAGAGCTGTTACATAACTCAAGGAAAACACGCCCTTATGTAAACAGGAGAGCTGTTACATAACTCAAGGAAAACACGCCCTTATGTAAACAGGAGTGCTGTTACATAACTCAAGGAAAACACGCCCTTATGTAAACAGGAGAGCTGTTACATAACTCAAGGAAAACACGCCCTATAAAGGGAGGAACCGGGAGGTACAACGCTGTCGGATATTGTGTTTACACCGACGTACTTGCTTAGTGAAGAGCAGTGTTCCGGAGTGGTGCTCCAGTAAGGCAAGAACGGAGGTAGGTCGAGTCGTTACTCCCTGGGCCGTGTCTTGCCCCATCGTCACCTGTGAAGGACCCGGAAGCTCTACCGGATAACCATTGAGCTTCGCTTTTTGACTCGGCTGAGTCAAAGCGCAGTGGCGCTTTTGCTGGTTGGAGTCGTAACTCCCAGCCCGACCAGAGATACAGGGACTGCCAGCTGTAACGCACACCAGGAGGTGTTTGCCGCGTTACAGACTCGGAAGTCCACGGGATCGATCGAGCGGATGCTCTCGGTTCAGTCTTCTTTGCTTGTGATTGGGGTATCGGAGACGCATCACCAGGAGGTGACTCCGCGTCCCGGTGCAGTCTGAGGAAGAGGTTGAGCTGCTGCTCCTTTCAGGTAGAGACCCCGGCTGGGTGTTTCCCTGACTCCTCGATTCTCCCCAACACTTTGCGTGCCCCTCACAGCCTACCGATTGGCATTGTCGGCCATTTCATTTCTGCCCTCTGTTGGCATACGCCGGGATCGGCGTATATGCAGAGGACGGTTAGGACCATCCGTGCTGTGGGCTGGTAACGTACTTAGCCTGGAGGATTCCAGTGCCTATAACCTTTGTTTATTCCTTGTATTATTTTTGCCTTCATTAAAATAACTAAACCTTCACAAGTGGTTGCGTTCTCATTATCGTGTCTGTTAAACGATCCTGAGACGTTCAGGGCGTTACACCCTGAGAGGGTGCACGCCTTCTCGGAGCCCTGCCTCTAAGCCTAAGAGGGGGTGGCGCTACCCCTGAGAGGGTGCACGCCTTCTCGGAGCCCTGCCTCTAAGCCTAAGAGGGGGTGGCGCTACCCCTGAGAGGGTGCACGCCTTCTCGGAGCCCTGCCTCTAAGCCTAAGAGGGGGAGGCGCTACCCCTTAGAGGGTGCACGCCTTCTCGGAGCCCTGCCTCTAAGCCTAAGAGGGGGTGGCGCTACCCCTGAGAGGGTGCACGCCTTCTCGGAGCCCTGCCTCTAAGCCTAAGAGGGGGAGGCGCTACCCCTGAGAGGCTGCACGCCTTCTCGGAGCCCTGCCTCTAAGCCTAAGAGGGGGTGGCGCTACCCCTGAGAGGGTGCACGCCTTCTCGGAGCCCTGCCTCTAAGCCTAAGAGGTGGAGGTGCTACCCCTGAGAGGGTGCACGCCTTCTCGGAGCCCTGCCTCTAAGCCTAAGAGGGGGTGGCGCTACCCCTGAGAGGGTGCACGCCTTCTCGGAGCCCTGCCTCTAAGCCTAAGAGGGGGTGGCGCTACCCCTGAGAGGGTGCACGCCTTCTCGGATCCCTGCCTCTAAGCCTAAGAGGGGGTGGCGCTACCCCTGAGAGGGTGCACGCCTTCTCGGAGCCCTGCCTCTAAGCCTAAGAGGTGGAGGCGCTACCCCTGAGAGGGTGCACGCCTTCTCGGAGCCCTGCCTCTAAGCCTAAGAGGGGGAGGCGCTACCCCTGAGAGGGTGCACGCCTTCTCGGAGCCCTGCCTCTAAGCCTAAGAGGGGGAGGCGCTACCCCTGAGAGGGTGCATGCCTTCTCGGAGCCCTGCCTCTAAGCCTAAGAGGGGGTGGCGCTACCCCTGAGAGGGTGCACGCCTTCTCGGAGCCCTGCCTCTAAGCCTAAGAGGTGGAGGCGCTACCCCTGAGAGGGTGCACGCCTTCTCGGAGCCCTGCCTCTAAGCCTAAGAGGGGGAGGCGCTACCCCTGAGAGGGTGCACGCCTTCTCGGAGCCCTGCCTCTAAGCCTAAGAGGTGGAGGCGCTACCCCTGAGAGGGTGCACGCCTTCTCGGAGCCCTGCCTCTAAGCCTAAGAGGGGGTGGCGCTACCCCTGAGAGGGTGCACGCCTTCTCGGAGCCCTGCCTCTAAGCCTAAGAGGGGGTGCGCTACCCCTGAGAGGGTGCATGCCTTCTCGGAGCCCTGCCTCTAAGCCTAAGAGGTGGAGGCGCTACCCCTGGGAGGGTGCACGCCTTCTCGGAGCCCTGCCTCTAAGCCTAAGAGGTGGAGGCGCTACCCCTGAGAGGGTGCACGCCTTCTCGGAGCCCTGCCTCTAAGCCTAAGAGGGGGTGGCGCTACCCCTGAGAGGGTGGTGACTGGCAAGACGGCAGACCAGTCAATGCACATGCGGTTATAACCCTCTACAAGAGCACTTAAGGGGGGAGACCCTCAAGTGTGGGTGCGCACAGAATGCTATCGCTAAGACCGCCTCAGCAGCAGACTCCAACCTCAGGCAAAGTCTCAGAAGCTTGATGCCCCAGATCAGCGAGAGGCAGAAACATTGTTTTATGTTTAGCCCAAAACAGCAGCGAAAGCTAAATAGGGCAATCCAGAGACAGGATTGAAAGAATATGATATGCCCAGCACATATCTCAATGTCTTGATTAAAACGCCCCCCCTGGCTGAGTGGAGCGGCTCCTGGTCAGGGGAAGATAGGACAAAGAATCAGGGACAAGCAACATTATATTTATACCATTTACAACAAATAAAGTAATAAATACAAAAAGGGAATGAGTGACTATTGGAGAAGGACTGATGGATAAATTAAAGACAAGACAACAAAGAGAGAGAAAGAGTACAAAAAAGACCAAAGGTAGTTATCACAAATAGACAAAACGCTATTCATACTAGAATTGACTTAGAGAGAGGACAAAGCTACACACAGAGACTAAATCCTGAAAGAAAAAGTAGGGGAAAGAGGCACAACTTTAAAACATCAAAGGAATGAGAAAAATATATAGTATGCGAGAAAAGGATCAAATACAACCATTTCAGCATTGCTAAAGTAAAAGAAAAGTGACGATCAAGGAAGAGAAATAGGCACATCAAGAAAGAAAGTGAAATATAAAGCTAAACAAGATGAATGGGGGATAAAGCAGCAATAACAACAAACATTGGCCGCGCGGCCGTAAAAGTAACGGCCGCGCAGCCGTGAAAGCAAAAGTAATCGCAATCAAAGCGAAAGTGATCGCGATCGCGAGGACGGGACACGCTGTGCGGTAAGCACGCGAGTGGTGTGAGCGCAGCAGTGATTGGCGGCTGCGCGCGTGCACGTGAACGTGAACGCAAGCGTTAGGCCAGGGAGGTCTGGTAGCACTTAAGAAACCCGTATACTAAATGTCGAGCAACAGCGCATGCGCTGTTCTAGGCTCGACCTAAAAAGCTTCCACTTAAAGCCCTGATGACACCACAACACTGTTGCTGCTGCTAAGTCTCAAAAAGAGAAGGGAAATCCAGAGAGAAAATGACTCTCTTTAAAGGATTTCCCTTCCCCTACAAAGTTCACCTGGCATGACGTCAGACCATAACTTCTCCGCTAGTGAGAAGCGAGCCGTGTGAGCATGGGCACTTCGATGTGCCTGCTGTCACTGCAGTCTGCCTGTGCCAGGGCACAAAACAGAGCCTGATGGAGACCCGTTTCGAGGCCTCCTTTAAAAAACTGCCGGTGCTCGGCACCGGTGAGACCTGGCCCACTTAAAGCCCTGCTTAAACAGTTGATTGTGCATGGGTGGCCGAGGAAACACTGCATCGCAAGAGTTTATGAGTTTTTCAAAAGTAAGAGAGAAGTGGAGACTCGAAGCGGGGTTGGGTCTTAGAGTAAACATTGGAGTGCCTCCATGGAGATTGAGGGCGCCTTAGATGCGCTTTGTTCACAAAGGTCTCATCAGGGTGATGGGCACAAAGAAAATAGAAAGACTAGCTCTCGTGGCCAGGGAGTGAGGCAAAAGTGGACGCATTCGTGATGACCTGTGCGCTGTCCATCGCGCCCATATTACGCCCCTGTGCCTGAGGGGGAGGTCCTAGTTGCCATTGAGAGAAGCTAGGAATGTTTTTTATAGAGCCGGGCATCACATGAATGCTGACTGATGGATGCATTAGTTATGGTGGATTACCATCTAAAATGGATGGGTTGCACGTTCGTGAAAGAACCAACCACCGGGGTGTGTTAGAGTTTTTGTGTGTGACTGTTCAAAGTGAAGGCGCCCCAAAGGGGTTGACCCCTGATAATGGGGTGCAGTAAAGATCCCACGGAAAATAATTGTTCTTACATTTGCTAGATATTATTAATTTGACCACCGTCTTGCATAATCCCCAAGGGAATGGGAAGGTAGAGAGGTTGAATCGCATTCTCAAAGGAACCATGTAGTTAACTCTCAATTTAGAATTGGACGTGCAGCAGCAGTGTTTGATCGCCTTCGGAATTACCATAAAACCCCACGTTCAGCCACAGGTGGAATGCCTTTCTGGCTGTGGCATGGTGGACCCTCCATATGCAAGTTGTCGCCTGGGTGGGTCGTCCAGAAGACACTTGTTGAAGAGCAGCATTGTGACTAGAGTGAGATAAGACGTCTAGTAAAGGGGTCTCAGGCAAAGAGAAAACTATGAGATGATCTGCTTCAGGAAATGAAACAAGTGGATTTCAGGATGGGGATACGGTGAAGGAGAAGAGACCGGTGGGTGGGAGTAAAGGTTCTTCTAAGTTCTATTCCAACACAACTGCCGTACAAGTATCTAAGCGAGCCGCAGTGGTTGCCAATTTCAAATGATGGTGGAATAAGAGGAGGAATGGTGGAATAAGAGGAGGAATGATGGAATAAGAGGAGGAATGGTGAAATGAGAGATTGATTGGTGGAATAAGAGGAGGAATGGTGAAGTAAGAGGAGAAATGGTGGAATAAGAGGAGGAATGTGGAATAAGAGGAGGAATGGTGGAATAAGAGGAGGAATGGTGGAATAAGAGGAGGAATGGTGGACTAAGAGGAGGAATGCTGGAATAAGAGGTGGATTGGTGTAATAATGGTGGAATAATAGGAGGAATGATGGAATAAGATGAGGAATGGTGGAATAAGAGGAGGAATGGTGGAATAAGAGGAAGAATGGTGGAATAAGAGGAGGAATGGTGGAATAAGAGGAGAAATTGTGGAATAAGAGGAGGAATGGTGGAATAAGAGGAGGAATGGTGGAATAAGAGGAGGAATGTGGAATAAGGAGGAATGGTGGAATAATAGGAGGAATGGTGGAATAAGAGGAGGAATGATGGCATAAGAAGAGGAATGGTGGAATAAGAGGAGGAATGGTGGAATAAGAGGAGGAATGTGGAATAAGGAGGAATGGTGGAATAAGAGGAGAAATTGTGAAATAAGAGGAAGAATGCTGAAATAAGAGGAGAATTTGTGGAATAAGAGGAGAAATGGTGGAATAAGAGGAGGAATGGTGGAATAAGAGGAGGAATGGTGGAATAGGAGGAGAAATGGTGGAATAAGAGGAGAAATGGTGAAGTAAGAGGAGAAATGGTGGAATAAGAGGAGGAATGTGGAATAAGAGGAGGAATGGTGGAATAAGAGGAGGAATGGTGGAATAAGAGGAGAAATGGTGAAATAAGAGGAGGAATGGTGGAATAAGAGGAAGAATGTGAAATAAGAGGAGGAATGGTGGAATAAGAGGAGAAATTGTGAAATAAGAGGAAGAATGCTGAAATAAGAGGAGAATTGGTGGAATACGAGAAGAAATGGTGGAATAAGAGAAGTAATAAGAGGAGGAATGGTGGAATAAGAGGAGGAATGGTGGAACAGGAGGAGAAATGGTGGAATAAGAGGAGAAATGGTGGAATAAGAGGAGGAATGTGGAATAAGAGGAGGAATGATGGAAGAAGACAAGGAATGGTGGAATAAGAGGAGGAATGGTGGAATAAGAGGAGAAATGGTGGAATAAGAGGAGGAATGGTGGAATAAGATGAGGAATGGTGGAATAAGATGAGGAATGGTGGAATAAGAGGAGGAATGGTGGAATAAGAGGAAGAATGGTGGAATAAGATGAGGAATGGTGGACTAAGAGGAGGAATGCTGGAATAAGAGGTGGATTGGTGTAATAATGGTGGAATAATAGGAGGACTGATGGAATAAGATGAGGAATGGTGGAATAAGAGGCGGAATGGTGGAATAAGAGGAAGAATGGTGGAATAAGAGGAGGAATTGGTGGAATAAGAGGAGGAATGGTGGAATAAGAGGAGGAATGGTGGAATAAGAGGAAGGAATGGTGGAATAAGAGGAGGAATGGTGGAATAAGAGGAGGAATGGTGGAATACGAGGAAGAATGGTGGAATAGAGGAGGAATGATGGAATAAGAGGAGGAAGGCTGGAATAAGAGGTGGATTGGTGTAATAATGGTGAATAAGAGAGGAATGGTGAATAAGAGGAGGAATGGTGGAATAAGAGGAGAATGGTGGAAAAAGTAGAGGATAGTGGAATAAGAGGAGAAAATGATGGATAGGAGGAGGAATGCTGGAAATAAGAGGTGGATTGGTGGAATAAGAGGAGGAATGGTGGAATAAGAGGAGGAATGGTGAAATGAGAGATGGATTGTGGAATAAGAGGAGGAAATGGTGAAGTAAGAGGAGAAATGGTGGAATAAGAGGAGGAATGTGGAATAAGAGGAGGGAATGGTGGGAATAAGAGGAGGAATGGTGGAATAAGAGGAGGAATGGTTGGACTAAGAGGAGGAATGCTGGAATAAAGAGGTGGATTGGTGTAATCATGTGGAATAATAGGAGAATGTGGAAATAGATGAGGAATGGTGGAATAAGAGGAGGAATGGTGGAATAGGAGGAAGAATGGTGGAATAAGAGGAGGAATGGTGGAATAAGAGGAGAAATGGTGGAATAAGAGGAGGAATGGTGGAATAAGAGGAGGAATGGTGGAATAAGAGGAGGAATGTGGAATAAGGAGGAATGGTGGAATAAGAGGAGGAATGGTGGAATAAGAGAAGGGATGATGGCATAAGAAGAGGAATGGTGGAATAAGAGGAGGAATGGTGGGAATAAGAGGGAGGAATGATGGAATAAGAGGAGGAATGGTGAAATGAGAGATGGATTGGTGGAATAAGAGGAGGAATGGTGAAGTAAGAGGAGAAATGGTGGAATAGAGGAGGAACTGTGGAATAAGAGGAGGAATGGTGGAATAGAGGAGGAATGGTGGAATAAGAGGAGGAATGGTGGACTAAGGAGGGAATGCTGGAATAAGATGTGGATTGGTGTAATAATGGTGGAATAATAGGGAGGAATGATGGAAAAGATGAGGAATGTGGATAAGAGGAGGAATGGTGGAATAAGAGGAAGAATGGTGGAATAAGAGGAGGAATGGTGGAATAAGAGGAGAATGGTGGAATAAGAGGAGGAATGGTGGAATAAGAGGGAGGAATGGTGGAATAAGAGAGGAATGTGGAATAAGGAGGAATGGTGGAATAAGAGGAGGAATGGTGGAATAAAGAGGAGGAATGATGGCATAAGAAGAGGAATGGTGGAATAAGAGGAGGAATGGTGGAATAAGAGGAGGAATGTGGAATAAGGGGAGATTGGTGGATAAGAGGAGAAATGTGAAATAAGAGGAAGAATGCTGAAATAAGAGGAGAATTTGTGGAATAAGAGGAGAAATGGTGGGAATAAGAGGAGGAATGGTGGAATAAGAGGAGGAATGGTGGAATAGGAGGAGAAATGGTGGAATAAGAGGAGAAATGGTGAAGTAAGAGGAGAAATGGTGGAATAAAGAGGAGGAATGTGGAATAAGAGGAGGAATGGTGGAATAAGAGAGGAATGGTGGATAAGAGGAGAAATGGTGAAATAAGAGGAGGAATGGTGAATAAGAGGAAGAATGTGAAATAAGAGGAGGAATGGTGGAATAAGAGGGAGAAATTGTGAAATTAAGAGGAAGAATGCTGAAATAAGAGGAGAATTGGTGGAATACGAGAAGAAATGGTGAATAAGAGAAGTAATAAGAGGAGGAATGGTGGAATAAGAGGGAGGAATGGTGGAACAGGAGGAGAAATGGTGGAATAAGAGGAGAAATGGTGGAATAAGAGGAGGAAGTGTGAATAAGAGGAGGAATGATGGGAAGAAGACCAGGAATGGTGGAATAAGAGGAGGAATGGTGGAATAAGAGGAGAAATGGTGGAATAAGAGGAGGAATGGTGGAATAAGATGAGGAATGGTGGAATAAGAGGAGGAATGGTGAATAAGAGGAAGAATGTTGGAATAAGATGAGGAATGGTGGACTAAGAGGAGGAAGCTGGAATAAGAGGTGGATTGGTGTAATAATGGTGGAATAATAGGAGGAATGATGGAATAAGATGAGGAATGGTGGAATAAGAGGAGGAATGGTGGAATAAGAGGAAGAATGGTGGAATAAGAGGAGGAATGGTGGAATAAGAGGAGGAATGGTGGAATAAGAGGAGGAATGGTGGAATAAGAGGAAGAATGGTGGAATAAGAGGAGGAATGGTGGAATAAGAGGAGGAATGGTGGAATACGAGGAAGAATGGTGGAATAAGAGGAGGAATGATGGAATAAGAGGAGGAAGGCTGGAATAAGAGGTGGATTGGTGTAATAATGGTGGAATAAGAGGAGGAATGGTGGAATAAGAGGAGGAATGGTGGAATAAGAGGAGGAATGGTGGAAAAAGTAGAGGAATAGTAGAATAAGAGGAGAAATGATGGAATAGGAGGAGGAATGCTGGAATAAGAGGTGGATTGGTGGAATAAGAGGAGGAATGGTGGAATAAGAGGAGGAATGGTGGAAAAAGTAGAGGAATAGTAGAATAAGAGGAGAAATGATGGAATAGGAGGAGGAATGCTGGAATAAGAGGAGGAATGGTGGAATAAGAGGAGTAATGGTGGAATACGAGGAAGAATGGTGGAATAAGAGGAGGAATGATGGAATAAGAGGAGGAATGGTGGAATAAGAGGAGGAATGGTGGAATACGAGGAAGAATGGTGGAATAAGAGGAGGAATGATGGAATAAGAGGAGGAAGGCTGGAATAAGAGGTGGATTGGTGTAATAATGGTGGAATAAGAGGAGGAATGGTGGAATAAGAGGAGGAATGGTGGAATAAGAGGAGGAATGGTGGAAAAAGTAGAGGAATAGTAGAATAAGAGGAGAAATGATGGAATAGGAGGAGGAATGCTGGAATAAGAGGTGGATTGGTGGAATAAAAGGAGGAATGGTGGAATAAGAGGAGGAATGGTAGAATAAGAGGAGGAATGGTGGAATAAGAGGAGGAATTGTGGAATAAGAGGAGGAATGGTGGAATAAGAGGAGGAATGATGGAATAAGAGGAGGAATGGTGGAATAAGAGGATGAATGGTGCAATAAGAGAAGGAATGATGGGATAAGAGGAGGGTGGTTGGAGTCCAGGGTGCGTGTTCAGTGGGGAACCGTGCAAGAGATTTTGGACCTCTGGATGAAAGTGAATGTGGGTCCTGCTCAGCTAATGATGCACAGGGTATTTGCCATTTATGCAGAGATGCTCAGTGTCATTTTGGGTGAATGCATCTTCTCCTCTTGATGATGAAGCGGTTCTTGGAACTGGGGGGCTTATGTACAAGCCCGTTGCGCCGCAGGCCGTTCACATTTTGTGACGCACTGGCGGTACAGTGTGCCTGCCCATATTTAGAAGGCCACGTAAAACCACCATGCATTGCTTTTCACGGCCTTGTAAAATGGCCCCCTTAAACGCATTACCTGCATGAAAGGGGCATTCCATGGGTGTTGCTGTGGGTGTTCCCATGCAACACCCATGGAATCTGATGCATTCCCAGATTTACAACGTTTTGTAAACCTGGGAATACCTCAGATCCCGATGCCTCCCCAGGGAAGGGGTATGGGAGGCGCAACAAGGAGAAATACCTTTATTTCTCCTCGTTTTTCCTTTTTAGGTCAAGCCTAGGCAGCGCACATGTGCTATCTGCAAGACATGCTGTATGCACAATATGAGCTTAAACCACGCCCATGGATTGCCATTCGTTCTCCGCTGCCTCACGCTGTCTCTGTTTCTTCCCTCCGTGTCTCTGCCCCTTACTAGCTCCAGTTCCTTTTGTCTCTTAAAGGCAGACCTGCCTCTAAAGCTCACCACTCCTCATCAACTTGCTGTTTTGGTGCTGGTGTCTTTCTTCCGCTGGTTAGACACCCCCCCCCCCCCCACGTTTCAGCACAACATATTGTCAACTCTGAAACTTGCAGGCAGTATGAACACTGGAGTTGCGTAGCTAGAAGCTCGGAAGACGGCACGTTGGAAATAATTGAAGCGGTAGAGCTCACTAGATGTGTATTCAAGCTCGCTCTACAGGGCAGCGGGTGCAACCCCGCGCACAGGCAGACCCTTAACTTGCTGTTGGCAGTACCTCACCTGACAGTGCCGCTGTTCACATTCCCTCAGGGCCGCTGTTTAGCATCCAACTGAAGTGCACATTGTCCGCACCGGTGCCTTGCTCTCCAGGTGGCCCTATGCAGTCAGCTGCCCCCATATCTCTCACTGCCCAAGTGGCGTCAGAGTCCAAGGAGCGTATCTACCCCAATTGGGGACAATAACCAGGCCTGTATGTGAAGCGACAGTTTCATGGGCTGCTGTGGAGCACGTACACACAGGCTGTGGCAATGCTGTTCAGCATTGCTCTCTCACATAAGTCCCTGTTTACGTGCAGAAACCCACGCACTGCACGGGAGTGGGACCGGTTAAGTCCTAAGTGAAGCGAGGGAATGTCATCGAATGGAACACTGACAGCAGTTTTAATGCACAGAGACTGGGCTTTGCCATCCACAATAAAGTCAGTCAACGAACCAGCTCTGTTAATCCGGAGTTTAAAATGGCCTCGCCTGCGAGTGCAGAAATACCTTGGTTACCCTTGGAGCAGTGACGCAGTCGCCTTGGTGACCGCTGTGTGGGCATACAGAAGAAGCATATGGCGACTACGTCCCTGTGTTTGGGATTACATGAGGTCGTGTGGCTCTGCCATGCCTTTGGATGGAAGTGATGTTGCAGCGTGCGCTCTATTCAAGACGGAGGCCATTCAGTCTCCTCTGAAATGCAGGAACAGGGGCGATGTATCCAACAACCATGATGAGTTAGCCGACGAATGACCGCAAGGATGGGAGGGCGTATATTCTGGAGCATGAACTTTATTCCAGGTTGGCTGACACCATGTTAAAATAAAGTCACAGAAAGCACCCCCACTTGTTTTTGTAGCACGGGGGAGCCAAGTCCTGTTCTCCGCTCCCAAACACCCTCCCATTCACCAACAATCGCCCTCCTGTTTACCACCCCCACCAAACTGCCAATAGCTCATTTATTTACCATTGTCTTTGCCCACAAAGTTTTTGAAATATTGTGTTCCCTAATTTTTTTTTTTTTAAATACCACTTCTCCTGGGCATGACTATGGAAACAGTTGATTTAAATATGTACTTGTGCATATGCCCCCTACGTCTAAATTAGAAGATTCCTCCATTCACCTGGAAAGCGACGTTTTTGTTCTTGGGTTTAAAAAACTCTGCTTGGAGGAGTATTTGCCGAGCTTTTGTTAAATGTATTTATTAGGAGTTTTGTACACCTCTCTCATCCCCTATACCATTTCAGAGCAGTCACAATGAAACAAGATTATCTGGAGGTACCCCTTATCTGGAAAGTCCCAGTGTGTTCTGTGAAAGCCTGGGATTGGAAGACTAG
This sequence comes from Triturus cristatus, assembly GCF_964204655.1. Taxonomy (NCBI): domain Eukaryota; kingdom Metazoa; phylum Chordata; class Amphibia; order Caudata; family Salamandridae; genus Triturus; species Triturus cristatus. The sequence goes on from NC_140594.1 coordinate 1,156,312,428, forward strand.
GAGCAGTGTTCTTCTTCTTGACACTTTCCCCTCACACGTATCTCTGACTAAACAGTGAATGAAAGGCGGCCCTTTCCAATGTCTGCCTCGGTTGAGCGGTTGGAATCAGGATTCTGGACTATTGTAGGGAAAATCAGCTCACATCCGTACTGCTGACAGACCCAATGCACCAGCTGTCTGTCTCTACCACTTAAAAATGTTTCTAAAATGTGGTTAATCCTTTCAGCAGGTAGTTTCTCGTTACCAAAGGCATTTCCAGTATGTTGCTCTGATCATCACCACACATGTGTGTTCATGGGCCATTGTCTTGCAGTCGCCACAAGTGCATCATTTCCTGCTGGCATGGCAAGCTCTGCTCATCAAAGTGTCTGCCAGAAGCATCATGGCTCCCTGCGCTCTCCACCCGTGCCCACAGCGAGCACTGGCACCATGCCAGTTCACTTGCAGCTTTCACAAAAAGGGGCACAGAGAGCCGGATTCAAAGCACCTCCCCACCACCTCAAGTCCATCCTAGAATGGTGTTTGCCTTAATCATGTCAGCTTTGGGGTTTCAGATGTATTGTGACATCTACCAGAAAGCTCCTTTCCTACTTTCTTTACACCTCAGTTGTGTTGTGCATCTACACACAGCTAAAACAGGCTAATGCCATTATTTAACATTGTACAAATTATATTTTGCATTTCAGAACCTATTTTGAATTTCTTTCATGAATTGTGCTGCTGTTTGTGTGTGGTAGCCATTTCCATTTGCATTTTTATCTAATATAGTTTGCCTCGTTTTGTTAGTTTTGAAAACTTTAGTGGTCAATGTCTCTGTATATTGCAGCCGATTTTTAGGAGAGAGGATTCATTGCCACATATCTCATAATTCCCATTCCTGCTCAAATTTGCTTAGGCAACAGAATGCCAATGTGAGACCGGCCTCACGGCGTATGCCCTCCCGATCATTCAGCCAACCTGCAACCACCCCCAAGACACGGCATCTCCGACTCCGGCCGCCCCAGCCACACAGACCCAAGGGCCGGCCAGAGCCCCCGACAGACTCGACACCCTATCACGCATGTCCGACCGAGGGAGCGGGAACCCCCGAGCCAGACCCAGAGGCGCCAGCCCAGTCACACCTCGGGTCCCCTTCCCCCGAGAGGACTCGATCGGCCACCAGGCCCCTGGGGAGCAGGCGCCTCGCCTGCCGAGCATCTGGGGTCCCTCCCAGACCCACCTGAAAAGACCAAAGAAACGAGCGGCAGGAAATCCCGCCGAACCCCCGCAGTCTCCCAAGGCCCCTCTCTGCGAGGACTCCGGACTTCAAAGGGCAGGGGGAGTATAATAAGGGGTGCCGGAGGAACGAATGGCAGAGAAGACCTGGAACCATCGAAGCCTGCTGACGCTGTCGCGGCTCCCGAACACCGAACCACCTGGGCCTGCTGAGTGACTCGCGGCCCCCAGCCATTGAACCATCTGAGCCCTGCTGACGAGGTCGCGGCTCCCGAACCCTGAACCACCTGGGCCTGCTGAGTGACTCGCGGCCCCCAGCCATTGAACCATCTGAGCCCTGCTGATAAGATCGCGGCTCCCGAACTCCGACTACCTGTGCCTGCTGAGTGACTCGCGGCTCTCCCCTCGAGGACAAATTGGCAAGAGATCGCCCAGAGAAACAACACCCTCCAGCTCGAGGATTGTGAGCTATCCGCAGGGTACTTTGCAGAGACACTACCACCAAAGACTGTCCCGCTACCCCCATTCCCCTACCACCGATTTGTAGACTCTTGTGCCGCTGATGTACCCCTCACGCTTTTGATCATAAAGATCCCTTGAAACCTTCGATAAAAGAACCTATCGTCCTACAAAGAATACGTGTGGTGTCACTCTGTTCGTAGTGTAAGCTCAGGGTGTGCGCGCCTGGTTCGGCCTACTTGGGAGAGGTGGGTCAAAGGGGTGGGCAAGACGTGCATCGAACCCCCCTCCGGCGAACGCCTTTCCAACATTTGGTGGCAGACGACGGTATCCGAGCCGACACCAGAAGAGAGCGTGCAGTGAACGACTGACGCACTACCAAACAGAGATGGAAGGAGAAACCGCCCTGGGTGCCGCAGGTACCGAAATGAGCTCGACGTTCCGAAAGGATCAATTGGACTATTATACGCATAGAGAATTAAAACAATTTTGCAAAGACCTTGGAATCGCTACCACCGGATTAAGCACAAAGGAAGACTTCCAAAAAGTATTGAAGACCTGGGTCGAGACGGGGGCGCCCCCGGCCCAAACGGAAGGAGACTCCGCCCATGAACCACAAAGCATCCCGGTGAGAAACAGCGGGCCAGAGGGGAACCTGTCCCCCGAGGAACTAGCAGACCGAGAGAGAGGCCGCAACCACGAACTTGAACTGGCCAAGCTGAAAATCGAGGGAGAACTAAAACTGGTCGAGAAAAAGCTAGCCGTCGAGCAGTTACGGCTACAAGGGGAACTCGAGGAAAAGAGACGCCAAAGAGAGCACGACGAAAAGAAACTCCAGCTGGAACATGAACGCAGCCTGAAAGAGATCGAGTTGAGGGCTAAAAGCGAAGAGTCACGACCTTCCGGGAATCTACCATCCGCTTCCACCGTGGAAGCCAAAGTCCACATCCCCAAGGATGTAGTAAAGGAGTATTACAAAAACGACGATATCCAGCAGTGGTTTAAGGCCTACGAAGTCGCCATGACCTCTCACCGAGTCCCGCAGAAGGATTGGGGGGCTGGGCTATGGGGCCGGTTCTTAAGCGAAGGAAGAGATACCCTGCTGGATCTGCCCTCCACGGTCATGAACTCCTACAGCCACATGAAAGAAGCCCTCGTGGGCCGGTATGGACTCACTCCCGAGATGTACCGGCAACGGTTCCGAGATTGCAAAAAGATACCGGGCACCACATGGGTAGAATACGTGAACTTTTACAGCCGGGCCTTGGACGGGTGGATCAAGGGCAGCAAGGTCTCCACCTTCGAAGAGCTGTTTGATCTGATCGCCTGGGAACATTTAGCGGCCAATTGCTTTGTAGAACTGCGCCAACATCTCCTGGACAGTAAACTCACCGACCCTCGGAAGCTGGCCGCAGAGGCTGACCGTTGGGTGAACACCCGGGCCACCCGAGGCCCCGTGGGAGACTACGGTCGCCACAGTCAAGGACCCCCCCGCCAGAGGGGCGGAGGAAACCACGGCCGACCGAGAGACTTCCCAGGGGGGCCCCCGCACAGCCCTCCCAGCAGCCCACCAGCGGCAGGTCCAGCACCCCCCCCAGCCAGCACCGGAGCCCCGGGGCGGCTAGGGCCACGAACCAGGATCACCTGCTTCCGCTGCCAACAGCCCGGACACTACGCCAATGACCCCCAGTGTCCCCAGTATCAACGAACCGCAACGACCAACCCCCGGCCCGGCAGATGGCCTCCGTGGCCCTAGGGGAAGAGATCGAGGACTCCGAAGAGTGGGAACCAGCTGCCATGGCCCTGGTCTCCCTTGGTGATCGAGAGATGGTCCCCGGGACACCCTTGCCCGCCAACACGAAGAAGTACCGACAGCAGGTGACCATCAACGGCCACCGAGTCGAGGGCCTCCGCGATACCGGGGCAAGTGTCACCGCGGTCCACCGCAACCTAATCTCGGAAGACCAGATCCTACCCGATGCCCTCTGCCCGGTCATATCCTCCGACAATTCCGAGAGCCTCTGCCAGATGGCTCTGGTGCCCTTCGAGTGGGGAGGAGTGTCTGGAGTATTGAAGGTAGCCGTCCGAACGTCACAGCCCGTAGACTGCCTCCTGGGCAACGACCTTGAGAGTTCCCCGTGGGGGCAAGTGGAACGAAGAGGTCATCTCGAGATGATGGGCCTACCCGAATGGGTCTGCGCCACCATGCGCTCCATGACCGCGCGATTGCCCCTCTCCGAGGGCGGTGAGGCCCTCCCACCGAACACTGACCCCGAGAACCGGGGCACCCTGCCAGAAACGGACAACCCTCCTTCGGAAGGAGAAGAAGACACTAACCCGGGAGAAGGGCCGGAACCTTCCGCCCCTGAGACGCTGACGGAGCTCGGAGAACTGCCCGAGATGGCCCAGTGGCGCGGTGAGGGAGGTCCCTCCCGTGAAGAGTTCTGCCAGGAACAGGCCACCTGCCCTTCCCTCGTGGGACTCCGACAACAAGCAGAAGCACAGACCGCCGGTGACCGGACCGGAACCCACTGGGTCTATTGGGACAATGGCCTCCTATACAGTGAACAAAAGTCAGCCGAGCTAGGCGCAGCCCGAGTACTGGTAGTACCCCTGCGCTTCCGAAGCCTCCTCCTGGGCCTGGCCCACGATGTACCCTTGGCAGGACACTTAGGCCAAGACAAGACATATCAGCGATTAGTTACCCACTTCTATTGGCCCAAGATGCGAGCAAATGTAGAAGTCCACTGTAAATCCTGCCTCACGTGCCAGGGCAGTGGGAAAAGTGGCGGAAAGCGCAAGGCTCCATTACAACCCTTTCCCGTTGTGAGTACCCCGTTTGAGCGGGTCGGCATCGACATCGTGGGGCCCCTGGATCCGAAGACCGCCCAGGGCCACAGATTCATCCTCGTCCTGGTGGACCATGCCACCCGCTACCCCGAGGCCATTCCCCTCCGCACCGTGACGGCTCCCGTGGTGGGCCGGGCTCTCATGGGGATCTTCTCCCGTGTCGGATTCCCTCGCGAGGTTGTGAGTGATCGCGGCACTAACTTCATATCCCGCTACATGAAGTCCCTGTGGCAGCAGTGCGGAGTAACATATAAGTTCACGACCCCTACCACCCCCAGGGCAACGGCCTGGTGGAACGCTTCAACCGAAACCTGAAGGGGATGATCCTGGGCCTCGAGGAGCCCCTACGCCGAAGATGGGACGTCCTCCTCCCTTGCCTCCTGTTCGCGTACCGGGAAGTTCCCCAAAAGTCCCTGGGGTTCAGCCCATTCGAACTACTATACGGACACCCCGTCCGGGGGCCCCTGAGCCTGGTCAAGGAGGGCTGGGAGACAAGCCCCCGGGGGACCCCTCCTGATGTGTTCCGCTACATCCTGGCGCTCCGCAACCAGACCCGGAAGTTCCGAGAACTGGCAGAGGCTAACCTCGAGGCCAGCCAAGAAGAAATGAAGCGCTGGTATGACCAGAACGCAACTCTGGTCGAGTTCCAGCCGGGCCAGCAGGTTTGGGTCATGGCCCCGGTGAAACCCTGCGCCCTACAGGACAAATGGACTGGCCCCTTCAAGGTGATCGAGCGAAAGAGTCAGGTCACGTACCTGATCGATGTACAGTCCCCACGGAACCCCCTCCGGGTTCTCCACGTGAACCGTCTCCAGCCCCACTTTGTGAGAACAGAGTTGAGTTTGCTACTGGCCATCGATGATGGGGCGGAAGAAGACACGGAACCCCTGCCCGACCCCCTGTGCGCTAAAGAACTGGATGGTTCCGTGGAGGGAGTGAAACTGTCGACCACCCTCACTCCCCAACAGTCCGACGACTGTCGCCAGCTGCTCAGACAATTCGCAGACCTCTTCTCCCTCATCCCAAGAGTCACCGACTGGTGTGTCCACGACGTGGACACCGGCGACAGCCCACCTGTGAGACACCGAGCCTACCGGGTGCCTGACCGGGTCCGCACCTGCATCAAGACCGAAGTACAGAAGATGTTAACCCTTGGAGTGATCGAACCCTCCGATAGCCCCTGGGCCAGCCCGGTAGTCCTGGTCCCGAAAGCGGCCGCCCCTGGGGTCGCCCCCGAACTAAGATTCTGTGTGGACTACCGGGAGCTCAATGCGGTCACCCGAGCGGACGCTCATCCTATCCCCCGCGCCGACGAGCTCATCGACCGCCTTGGGGCCGCTCGTTTCCTCAGCACCTTCGACCTGACCTGCGGTTACTGGCAGATTGCGCTCACGGAGGGAGCAAAAGAACGCTCCGCCTTCTCCACACCCGATGGACACTACCGCTTCAGGGTCATACCGTTCGGGATGAAAAATGCCCCGGCCACTTTCCAGCGGTTGGTAAACAAGGTCCTGGCCGGACTCGAGGAGTTCAGCGCAGCGTACCTTGACGACATAGCCATATTCAGCTCTCAATGGCACGAGCATCTCCAGCACCTCCGGCAAGTACTGCTGGCCCTGCGCCAAGCCGGCCTAACAGTGAAGGCCAGCAAATGCCAGCTCGGGCAAGGCTCCGTGGTCTACCTGGGGCATCAGGTGGGCAGCGGGCAGGTCGCCCCCCTCCAACCAAAGATCGACGCCATCAAGTCCTGGGAGCCCCCCACCACTCAGACGGAAGTCCGGGCCTTCCTGGGCCTCACAGGATACTACCGGAGGTTCATTAAAAACTATGGTAGCCTCGCAGGGCCTCTCACGGAGTTGACCTCCCAAAAACTCCCGAAGAAGGTGCAGTTACCCCCCCGTGCCAACAGGCGTTCGACGCCTTGAAAACCGCCATGTGCACCGCACCAGTACTCAAGGCCCCCGACTACTCCCAAGAGTTTGTGGTCCAGACCGACGCATCCGAACACGGCATCGGAGCCGTCCTCTCGCAGTTCAACTACAAAGGCATAGATCAGCCCATAGCCTTCATCAGCCGAAGGCTGCTGCCTCGCGAACAGCGTTGGAGTACCATAGAACGAGAGACCTTCGCCGTAGTCTGAGCCCTCAAGAAACTACGGCCCTACTTGTTCGGAACCCACTTCCGAGTGCAGACGGACCACCGGCCCTTGCGGTGGCTGATGCAGATGAGGGGAGAGAACCCCAAGCTATTACGATGGTCCATCTCCCTCCAAGGGATGGACTTCACTGTCGAGCATCGCCCCAGAACGGATCATGCCAACGCCGAAGGCCTGTCCCGGTTCTTCCGCTTCGGCGAGGAGAACCCCCCAGTGGATGAGTAGTTCTCCAGGCCTTTCAGCTGGGGGGGACGCGTGTGAGACCGGCCTCACGGCGTATGCCCTCCCGATCATTCAGCCAACCTGCAACCACCCCCAAGACACGGCATCTCCGACTCCGGCTGCCCCAGCCACACAGACCCAAGGGCCGGCCAGAGCCCCCGACAGACTCGACACCCTATCACGCATGTCCGACCGAGGGAGCGGGAACCCCCGAGCCAGACCCAGAGGCGCCAGCCCAGTCACACCTCGGGTCGCCTTCCCCCGGGAGGACTCGATCGGCCACCAGGCCCCTGGGGAGCAGGCGCCTCGCCTGCCGAGCGTCTGGGGTCCCTCCCAGACCCACCTGAAAAGACCAAAGAAACGAGCGGCAGGAAATCCCGCCGAACCCCCGCAGTCTCCCAAGGCCCCTCTCTGCGAGGACTCCAGACTTCAAAGGGCAGGGGGAGTATAATAAGGGGTGCCGGAGGAACGAATGGCAGAGAAGACCTGGAACCATCGAAGCCTGCTGACGCTGTCGCGGCTCCCGAACACCGAACCACCTGGGCCTGCTCAGTGACTCGCGGCCCCCAGCCATTGAACCATCTGAGCCCTGCTGACGAGGTCGCGGCTCCCGAACCCTGAACCACCTGGGCCTGCTGAGTGACTCGCGGCCCCCAGCCATTGAACCATCTGAGCCCTGCTGATAAGATCGCGGCTCCCGAACTCCGACTACCTGTGCCTGCTGAGTGACTCGCGGCTCTCCCCTCGAGGACAAATTGGCAAGAGATCGCCCAGAGAAACAACACCCTCCAGCTCGAGGATTGTGAGCTATCCGCAGGGTACTTTGCAGAGACACTACCACCAAAGACTGTCCCGCTACCCCCATTCCCCTACCACCGATTTGTAGACTCTTGTGCCGCTGATGTACCCCTCACGCTTTGGATCATAAAGATCCCTTGGAACCTTCGATAAAAGAACCTATCGTCCTACAAAGAATACGTGTGGTGTCACTCTGTTCGTAGTGTAAGCTCAGGGTGTGCGCGCCTGGTTCGGCCTACTTGGGAGAGGTGGGTCAAAGGGGTGGGCAAGACGTGCATCGAACCCCCCTCCGGCGAACGCCTTTCCAACAGCCAACATTGTGAAAGGACTTTCATTAATGCCTGGTAGTTATAGGGCCAGTGTATCATGGATGATTTACCACAAACTTTGATGTCTTTAATGGCTAATGCAATGGATAATGTACTGCGTAGCTACACAATTATAAGGTACAAAGGCAAAACCTTTTGGCTTAGCCAATGCTTGTTCTATGTGTGAAAGAACATAGAAAGAGGAAAAAGTGTTCCTTCTTGCACAAAAACAACCTCCCCTACAATGCAGGCACCCTTGCACCAAGGAGTAAGTGTGCCTGCGTTGGCGCATGGCAGTCCATTGTGCGCCGGCGCAGTTGCAAACGACGGGAATGTGCCGTATCTTGTAGATTGCTGCGCTGCCGTGCGTCAACATATACTAAATGAGGTCCAAGGAAAGAGAAAAACACCGCTCGTGATCGTTTTTGTGCAGGAAGATGCCCCTCTAGAATGCAGGCACCCTTGCACCATAGCACATTGGTGCTTGCGATGGCGCACGGCTGCGGTTTGTGCACCGACACAGGGGAGAAGGAGGGCAGTGCCCCATATCTTGTGGATACGGTGCATTCCTGCCCTTTTCTTTTGACGCACAGCAGCGGCAGCGCAGGAGGAAGGCTTGCGGCGCTGCCTCGTGTCAGAATATTGTAAATGAGGCCCAGGGTTGGCGCGGGATGGCTCAAGAGCCCACATGGGCGCGGAGAGTGGCCCGGTCCATGGCTGCTGTCAGAGAACATTGGCACGAAGAGGACAGACGGCAAACCAAAGTACTTGGGAGGTTTCAATGGATTAATTCTTGTCATGGGAGATGCTGAGGCTGGATTAAAGTTCTTGTTATGGGGAGGTGTGTTAGAGGCTGGATTAAAGTTCTTGTTATGGGAAGGTGTGTCAGGGGCTGGATTAAAGTTCTTGTTATGGGGAGGTGTGTTACGGGTGGATTAAAAGTCTTGTTATGGGGAGGTGTGTCAGGGGCTGGATTAAAAGTCTTGTTATGGGGAGGTGTGTTCGGGGCTGGATTAAACTTCTTGTTATGGGGAGGTGTGTTACGGGTGGATTAAAAGTCTTGTCATGGGGAGGTGTGTCAGGGGCTGGATTAAAAGTCTTGTTATGGGGAGGTGTGTCAGGGGCTGGATTAAAAGTCTTGTTATGGGGAGGTGTGTCAGGGGCTGGATTAAAAGTCTTGTCATGGGAGGTGTGTTAGAGGCTGGATTAAAAGTCTTGTCATGGGGAGGTGTGTTAGGGGCTGGATTACAAATCTTGTTATGGGGAGGTGTGTCAGGGGCTGAATTAAAAGTCTTGTCATGGGGAGGTGTGTTAGGGGCTGGATTACAAGTCTTGTCATGGGGAGGTGTGTTAGAGGCTGGATTAAAAGTCTTGTCATGGGGAGGTGTGTCAGGGGCTGAATTAAAAGTCTTGTCCTGGGGAGGTGTATTAGGGGCTGGATTAAAAGTCTTGTCATGGGGAGGTGTGTTAGGGGCTGGATTACAAGTCTTGTCATGGGGAGGTGTGTTAGAGGCTGGATTAAAAGTCTTGTCATGGGGAGGTGTGTTAGGGGCTGGATTACAAGTCTTGTCATGGGGAGGAGTGTTAGGGGCTGGATTACAAGTCTTGTCATGGGGAGGTGTGTTAGTGGCTGGATTACAAGTCTTGTCATGGGGAGGTGTGTCAGGGGCTGAATTAAAAGTCTTGTTATGGGGAGGAGTGTCAGGGGCTGGATTAAAAATCTTGTTATGGGAGGTGTGTCAGGGGCTGGATTAAAAGTCTTGTTATGGGGAGGTGTGTCAGGGGCTGGATTAAAAGTCTTGTTACGGGGAGGTGTGTCAGGGGCTGGACTAAAAGTCTTGTTATGGGAAGGTGTGTGTGAGGGGCTGGACTAAAAGTCTTGTTATGGGAAGGTCTGCTCTGGGCTCTTGTTCGTGGTATTTTCTTTCCTGTTCTGTGGTATTTGCTTTAGTTTGTTTGCTTCACGAAGGCCCTCAGTGTTCAGGAACATCCTGGACTCGAGTTTGTCAGTGAGTGGAGCCAGGAGCGGCTGCGGAAGTGACGTTGTGTGCTGTTTCTTCTCTCAAATGAAAGAAATCTTCAGTCTTGCCGACTGGTCTTTTGTTGGAACATCTTTGTTTATCCTGGCGAGTATCTCTAGGCGCGTCGGGCCTGGAAACAGGAGCCGGGCCTGTCCCTGTCTGTTCCTTCCTCAAGCACAATATCCCCCTGAGCAGGGAGGATGAGTGATTGAGTGAAAGAGAGACGCCTGCACCAGACTCGTGCCTGTTGTGGAGTCTGAAGCTTCAAGCTCGGGTGCTGGCGTCCCACGAGAGGGAGGCGATGAGAACCCCCCCGACTCCATTCCAGGAAGGTACACGCGCCGCTCGGCAGGTAGGACGGCCGCCCAGGTGTGCCGCCCTCGGAGCTGCAGCCCTCCCTCTGAAGGTTCAGCACAACTGGAACCCGTCAGAGGGCTGCAGGACGCTCGTCACAGCGCCAGGTCTGCCGGGTGCACTTTCCTTCATTCCTCACAAGCGCCTGGAGGCTGGTGAGAAGCGTACTGAGGTATAGTGCCAATATCGGCAACTGTTGTCACAACACACATAAGTACATAAATAAACCACACGACACATATGTAGGTGGAGAAATATTGCTGCAGGTTTATTAGCATAACCAATATGCAAACATGGTGGGTTATTTTACGGGCGATCCGATCCCAGGGCAGGCGAACCCCTATGCAGCCTGCCCGTCTGATAAGCCTGAATCACACCGTGGCAGTCGCCAATTGGTGCATACCAAACCTTGGGAGGGGCCACCCCCTCCCATCAGTGGACCACCAGTCCACTTGCTTACTCACGCCCCCCCGTAAGAGGTGGGCGGAGCGTATTATGGCAGCCCCTGGTTGCTCAGACCCACAACCGCCCGTAGGACTAACGGGGTGCCGTAGTTCTTCCAGGGGACAACGCTAGACATCCCTGGGTATCCTGGCTTAGCACCACGCTGTGCTGCTGCATGAAGTACCCCTTGGTATCTGCAGACTCTGGATCGCCCTGTAACTCCTCCACAGCCTTGGGAGTGGCCACCGTCACTACCAGGGCCCCCCACCAAGGTAGACCTATTTACTTACAACCTGCTGCAGCCAAAGCTTCCCCTAGATCCAGTAGGAAGAGATCCATGCCTAAACTAGAGAGGTTCACCCCATCTTCCTCCAGGCACTCTGTGGACTCGGCGTGTACAAGACCATGCCTGATGAAGCCAAAACCTATTGCCGGGCTTCTCCCAGGACCAGCCAAAACAAGTCTTAACCAATACAGGACCGAAGGCCATCATGCCCCATCAGGACAGGTGCCCCCATCCATTCTAAACTCCCCATGGATTTATGACTGAATTGACCTGCCTAGAAATAGGCGATGGTCCAATGATACCTTTGCCTGGCTGAAGAACAAAACCTGTGCCAAGCCACTCCTGCCAGGAAGTGCCAATGCGAGTGTAGTTAAGAGTTGACAAGCCCGCTCTACTTCCTCTTTCCTCAGTTATCTGAGTCTAGCACTAGTCGGAGTATGACCATCACCTTCCGACAGTCACCACCCTATGTGAAGCCTTGCCCTCCCAAACTTCTGCTAGATCCAGGGAGCAGACAGGACAGCGTGACCTAGGGGGGAACCAAAGCATAAATACCTCTGTATGTTGAATACTGGGAATGCCAATAGTTCTCCTGCTACTTTGTAACCCAAATATGTTTCCCAGGAGTTTCCCCCAATCATATGGACCAAATCGCCCCTGTTGGAAGGCCACTTAAACAACCTGCATAGCTGCCGGCCAGTGCTGGAGGGCGGGAGAAGTTGCCCGTTACCGTTACTCACATCAATGGTACCTGTTTCGTCGAACTCAAGGACGGGCTACTAAGTGAGCTTACCAGGCTCCGCCCTTGAACCAGAGGTCATACCCAAGCCCCTCTACGTTCTGCTGCTTCACCTGCCCGTTAACACGAATAACTGAAGCAACTGAACCACTTATCGCCGTGCTACATGTCCTCTTGGACAGGTGCACGGGCACCTGTCCAAGCATCCAAACCCAACCAAAAAATCGAACCGTACCCAGAACGGTAACCCCCAACTGGCCTGGAAGCGAGACAGACAATGCTACTGCATCAACAAGGTATGTCCTTTGCCTATTCCGTGTCTGGCTGTAAGAGTTTGACATTGCCAGTCCCAGTCCCAGGTGAAAATAGGAGCTTTACAGCTGCTGGTGCGCATGATGAAACACGTGGCCTGATGAAGCAGACTGTAATTCCTTTGCTACTGTTGTGCACGAACCCACAACCATTGGCTCTCCATGGTACAATACCTTCATGCTAATCATGGTTTCCTAGGAGGATGTTGACAAGTCTATGTTCAAGAAGTCTAACCGTGTCCTGACAGTAACCCCCAACTGGCCCTGATGCGAGACAAACCATGCCAAGGCACACAGGTGATTTTAATAACTAATAGCAGGTCCAACAGCGTCAACAGGCATCCTCAGCTTACAATAGGAGTGTTGGAGTAAGGGTATCCAGTGAGAATAAAGACGACAGCCTCCCATCTGACCAACCGTGGCGGGAACCACTCCTGTACATTCTAGTACAAATGGTCCCTGTTGACCTGTCACTGCCTGATGTACGTGACCTAGGTACATGGTCCCTTTGCATGGCGGCATGCCATTGAGACAAACATCCAATCCCCGATAAGTACCACTACCTGCCTACGCTACAATCTTGCCTGGCATTCCTCCATGCCCAGATATACCATGCGATGATTGCTCTACTCCGTCACTTGACCCGACCATACTTCGAAGAACAAACACAGCGTGAAGAAGCGGCCTGTGACCTGCCCCAAAATTCAACGGAATCATCCTATGAGCCGAATGATGTGCGAGCTCGCCGCCAACCTCCGTCAAAGCCTGCCAACCCCACCAGTATTTGGACCCCTATTGCTCCAAAATTGGAGGGGGGGGGGGGGCAGGGAGGGGCAGTCCTGTCTGGAGATGTGTGTAATGGAGGACATGCGTCCTAGAGTACCTATTGTTTGGGTGCAAATATCAGTACCGCAAGTACCTGGTGTGTTCAATACTAATAACAGTACTAACAACTCAATCATCGTCTTAAAACCGTGTGTGACAAACAGGGAGATTAAAGGCAGGCTAACCCCAGTGTGACACAGAAAGACCCACCACGCGGCTGTGCCCCAAAAACCACCATCCTGCATCAAACAGACCCGATGGAAAGACAACAAGAGCCTAACGCTCTACACCCGCGGATAACCCAGGAAATAACCAATCGTTTAACAATTGAGTAAATAACAACGGACATCCTTTCAGCGTCTGAAGGCCTGGCCATTTCAGAAGTGACCTGGGGACCCAAGGCCAGGCATCAGTGCAGGCCTCGGCACCTGTGGTGTGTGTGATCTTTGCCCACTTCAGTGTGAGCCAGGGCCCGCGATGTATACTGTCTTCATGATCGCTGAAGCACACGTAAACCGCCCTAGCTGTTCCCTGCCGTTAGGTCATCCTACCCTAAGGAGCCCCAATGAACGGCCCGGGAACATTAAAACTCCTTCAACCTAAGCTTAACTCTTTGTTTAGCATAGGTGCTGAAGGCAAAGAGACACCTCCCACCTGCTCCCGACCACAGCAGTGAAGCGTCCCAGGAGCACCCGGCTAATATAAAAGACCCCGACAAAACCGAGGGAGCCCTGCGCAAGCTACAATTGTTTTGCAGGGTTAAAACTGGTCTGCAGGGCTACCCAGCTTCCTCAGGCCTGGCTATGGCATACAGACCGGCCACCAGCACACCGCGCATTTACTAGGTGTTCCAAGTCCACTCGGTCTCATTTGCCAATTAAACAAAGCATTGCAACCAAGCCCCCCAAAACCAGGCCCAGTCCCCCGCTGCGGCACGAAATACTATCAACCAACCTCCCATCTCCCCTCCTGTGTCCCTGCAATCAAGGCCCCATCTGTTGGCTACGTCACTGCTTCTTAGATGCCTACTATAAATGCTCCCCTAGCAGCTCAGGCAGTAACTATGGCATGCAGGCCGGGCACTGGCACACCGCACAGATACTAGGTGTCCCGCTCCTTGAAAGCCTGCATGGTCACCATTCATGGCGTTACTCTAATGCGCATAGAGAAATACATGTTGGTTATACAAATGTCTGTGTATGTGAGCGCAAAGGTGATAAACATGAGCTCCAGTTACATGACATACTGCGTGTTGGAAAGGCGTTCGCCGGAGGGGGATTCGATGCACGTCTTGCCCACCCCTTTGACCCACCTCTCCCAAGTAGGCCGAACCAGGCGCGCACACCCTGAGCTTACACTACGAACAGAGTGACACCACACGTATTCTTTGTAGGACGATAGGTTCTTTTATCGAAGGTTTCAAGGGATCTTTATGATCCAAAGCGTAAGGAGTACATCAGCGGCACAAGGGTCTACAAATCGGTGGTAGGGGAATGGGGGTAGCGGGACAGTCTTCGGTGGTAGTGTCTTTGCGAAGTACCCTGCGGATAGCTCACAATCCTCGAGCTGGAGGGTGTTGTTTCTCTGGGCGATCTCTTGCCAATTTGTCCTCAAGGGGAGAGCCGCGAGTCACTCAGCAGGCACAGGTAGTCGGAGTTCGGGAGCCGGGATCTTATCAGCAGGGCTCAGATGGTTCAATGGTTGGGGGCCGCGAGTCACTCAGCAGGCCCAGGTGGTTCAGAGTTCGGGAGCCGCGACCTCGTCAGCAGGGCTCAGATGGTTCAATGGCTGGGGGCCGCGAGTCACTCAGCAGGCCCAGGAGGTTCAGAGTTCGGGAGCTGCGACCTCGTCAGCAGGCTTCAATGGTTCCAGGTCTTCTCTGCCATTCATTCCTCCGGCACCCCTTATTATACTCCCCCTGCCCTTTGAAGTCCGGAGTCCTCGCAGAGAGGGGCCTTGGGAGACTGCGGGGGTTCGGCGGGATTTCCTGCCGCTCGTTTCTTTGGTCTTTTCAGGTGGGTCTGGGAGGGACCCCAGACGCTCGGCAGGCGAGGCGCCTGCTCCCCAGGGGCCTGGTGGCCGATCGTGTCCTCCCGGGGGAAGGCGACCCGAGGTGTGACTGGGCTGGCGCCTCTGGGTCTGGCTCGGGGGTTCCCGCTCCCTCGGTCGGACATGCGTGATAGGGTGTCGAGTCTGTCGGGGGCTCTGGCCGGCCCTTGGGTCTGTGTGGCTGGGGCGGCCGGAGTCGGAGATGCCGTGTCTTGGGGGTGGTCGCAGGTTGGCTCAATGATCGGGAGGGCATACGCCGTGAGGCCGGTCTCACACTGCGCACCTAGCATCGCATCTCTATGTTTACTACGCGAAGAGCACTACCTACCCAAGCCCATCTATCGGCTGATCAGTGCTTATCATTGCATATAGTGAAATAATTCCCCATCATAACTCAGCTGGGCTGTCCCCTCACACCAGTAAACAGCCAAGTCTCTTAGGAAAGACACCAACAGCGCCGAGTGCGCCCTGCGCAAGCTTCAAGTATTGAATAAGAGTTAAAAAACTGGTCTGCAGGGCTCCCCAACTAGCTCAGGTTTCCATAGCAGGGAGACACAGTAAGACCTGCAGCCCACTTGTAGCAGTTAATTTACAGGTCCTAGGTACAAATAGCACCATATAATAAGTACTTCTTAGTAAATAAATGTGCGAAATAGGTGTATTGAATATTACCAGGTTTAAGTGGGTGATCACAAACCTGTACTATTGGATAGCAGGAGTTGAAGTGTACAGTGCCCTGTGGCCGACTAAAACAGGTTCTGTTACAGAAGGCAAAACATTTAAGGGGCGCCACCCAATGGTCATGTCCTATAATCTGCCGCATAGCCATTACTGGTATACAATTACCATACACTTATCAAAAATTGTTCAGAATGTCGCTGTGCTAAGTATGTCACGTCTTGATAAGGAAAAGGGGGCGCTGCCTTCCAATGGAGCCATGGCGTGAAGCCGTAAAGTCAATCATTATGGGGAAATTAGGCAGGTAGACAGGGAAATGCAGTTCAGTGAATCCTGCTAATACTAATAACAGTATGAACCTAGTTCAGGTATTTTAATGATGAGTTAAATCACCTCCATAGAGTGACAATTCCCATTAATGATAAGGTGCTACATGTGACGGTGCAATGAAAATGAAGGTAAATGATAAAATAGTACAAGTACTAGTATAATACATATAAAATATATGTTTCCCAAATAGCAAAATTGCAAGAGTCGCAATTTTAGGGGTGACCCCCCAGTAACATGGCGCTGCCTGCCTTAAGAAACTAATTTGCCCGCAAAATAGGCCCTAAACTCGTTGCGAAGGCTGCAGCATCCTGGTGTCCTCCTTTGGGCCTCCCATCCAAGTACTAACCAGGCCTGACCCTGCTTAACTTTCAAGATGAACCATGAACGTGCAAATTCCAGAGGAGCCGGCTGCATGTGAGGTTGCCTGACTAACGCTTAATCACGATCCTCAGCAAGCGCAAAGGGCCAAAAGAGCAACACTAACAAGCCTTGCAGATTCCCCCGAGCCGATAGCGTAACATCGTGCCCCTCCAATGATCCATAATGAGCGGTAGACTGTCGTGGCACAATGCAAATCCTCCTTTACTACATAAATTTGGCAAGCCTCTCCGCTTCCTTGATCGATAGTGCGTTGTACGAGATGAACAATCGTGCGCCCAACACAAAATTAAGTTACTCCATAACAGCAGCGAACATGCTCCGCTGCGCATCATGCCTGCTGTGCGTGGAATGACTCAAATGCTGTAGAACTCACACTCTCGCGGTGAAACGGCAATGCTGTGGCAAAGGGGTAGCTTCACGCGGTACATACAAAACGCCGACAGATCAGAATGGTCACACCCTATAGATCCTTGAAGACTACCCCTTCTGCTGTAGGCCCGCTATGACATACCCGCCGAGACACAAAACAGGCCTCCCATCCAAGTAATAACCGGGCCCAACCCTGCTTAACTCACACACAGTGCCCTGGAATCACCACAAGACTAGTGACTGCATATGAGAGCGATGCTGCGGGAAGAACAATCGTGCATCCAGCACTAAAGATATCCGTCCGTAACGCAGCAAACCGCTCTGCTGCGCTGGGGAGCGGGCGAAAGCGCGCGCTGGGGAGCGGGCGAAAGCGCGCCCCGGTGCCCGGGCTGCAGGTCGTGCCTAGTCTCGTGCAAACACTAAATACCCCAGGTGTCGGTGCCCCCCCCCCCCCAGGGCCTGCAGGGAGCCTCTTGAGTAGCTTGTCAGTGATATGCTTGAGCAAAGCGCCGCCACCGCGTATACAACGCCAAGATCCGTGGTTCAACACACTGACGGCGGCCCAACCCCCATCGAGCACGCGAGCGAGCTTCCGGAGCAGGAGCAGGCCCCCAAAATCTGCGGCCATCGCAAACAGCCCACAGGAATATCAGTGCGCCATGGGCCCGAAGGTATAGGAGTGCTTTACATATCGCCGCATTTACATTTACACTCATAGGCGAGGAGAATATTATAATTGCCCCTAACAATCGTGCGCCCAACCCAACATAAGTTACTACATAACAGCAGCAAACACACTCCGCTGCGCATTGTGCCTATTGTGCCTGCTGTGTGTGGAATGACTCAAATGTTGTAGAACTCACGCACTCGCGCGGTAAACGGCGATGCTGTGGCAAAGGGGCAGAGCTTCACGCTGTACATACAAAGCGCCAACAGATCAGAATGGTCACAACCTTTAGACCCTTGAAGACTACCCCTTCTGCTCTAGGCCCGCTAAGACATACCCGCCGAGACACCGTGGGCGGGGGAGGGGGGCAAATGAGCGCACCAATGACCGGGCTGCAGGTAGGGCCTAGTCCCGGGTAACACTCATGAAACTAGCCCCACAAGTCAAAGTTGTCTAATAAATATATAGATTGCATGTTATATAGCGTGAACGGTGAACTCGACCCGAAGGTAGAGGTGCGCTTACATGAGTCCCCCGGGGCAAGAGCAACATGCAGGCACGGGGAGATTAAGTAATTTGCCCAGCATCACGGGATGTTGACACGACTTCGAGGCTCGAACTCAGGTTTCCAGCACCAAAGTCGGCCAAACCACTCGGCTGCTCCAGGTGAGGCCCGAACTACAACCTCGGCTTGGCTGAAAGCAAGTACTGCTGACTAAGTTCCGCGTGCTAACCGATTGCCCCACTGGAGCTCACAGCGTAGCCGACGGACCACATCCTCCCCACCTCACCGTAGCACTTGCGGGCTTTTTAAGAATCACGCGGTCGGGCAAATGCCGCTGGGGGGGCCTGAATCGTGCATGGCACGTCGAGGCTATGAGGCCTTTATGATCGTTACCGATAATCAATATAGTCCAGTGAGATAAGTGAAAGCCTATTTCAGCCGACATCTGAAAAACGTACATCTACAGGGGGCGGCCCATCCACGGAGATAAGTGCGGCCATCTCATGTCGTCCCTACTGTAGGCAGTATAGTTAAAGGTTGCTTGGTGTGAAGAATCACAAGCTCACAGTCGATTTCTAGCCAAATTAACCCTTTTTGCAACATTCATCAATGTTCTAATAATGTATGCATTGCGGTGTGTAAGCAGTTCTAGATGAACGTTTGTAGCTCACTGTTGAATATTCGGACTGGAAGTTATAAATTGCAAGTAACAAAAGGATGCCTCTTTTGAAAATAGTAACCAGCTGACCTATTTACACCATACGCACTCTGTAATCTACTTGGCGCACGTTCTTTGCAGCAGGCACATTGGCCCTCTGCACGAACTTCACCGAAGTCAAAACCACAACTATACAAAATCCTGCTCGCTCTCCAGGAAGATAATGAATCACACGAGTTATCTGACATTTATGTGAGGCCTGGTAATTGCCGCGGAAAGAAACGCAGCATCCCCAATAACAACCAGTCACAGGGGAGGGTCGCTCAAAATTCATCCTACCCGGCTTCACCAAATCCTGGACACCTGTGGTACCAACGAACCACGTGAAACGACACGGCGTGGAGGCTCTGCGAAAGGGGCAAAACACACCCGGACTTCTCGGACTGTACTGGATTGCTACACCCCCGCCACCAAAATCCCCAGCAGGGGCAGGGCATGCGAGACGGCCATACCAACAACACAACCTCTGAGTTACAAGCTCCATGACTCACCGCACACAGAAGAGGGGCACCAGCCAGACCAGCGGGCCACCCCGTGGAACCTCGCGAGCAAACGATGGACGGCAAGTCGGGCCAAGGCGCGCGAGTCACGACCAGGCCCGGAGATAGCAGCGACGAGACGACGCAAGCCCTTCAAGGCGAGACGAGAGGGACAAGAGGGCGAGGAAGGGGCGAGGACAGCCTATTTACCCCTGCCCCCTCCCCCTTCCACCGGAAGTAGCCATTGCCGGACGTCTTCCCTGGACTAAGACCAGGAACTAGACCAGCTGCCCCCAGTGCCTTCATGCGGCACTAAGGCGGCCGCCCTTTTAGGGGGGTTGCTGCGCAACCCCCCCGGGCAGCCTTGCATAGCGCCTTCAGTGGGGAGAGGCAACCTCAGACCGCAGGACCGAACCTCAAACCTTCAACACGTTTCAGCAAACCATCAGGCTGAAGACGTGTCTGGATAGTCAAAGTGGAGACCAATGGTCGATCCATCTGGGAGGACAGAACACAGACAATTGTGTGGGGGAAGCGCACAGTAGGCGCTGCACCGACCACTGAGTGCACCTACAACTGACCCTCACATGGCCCAAGATGGAGGATTGGGACCTTGAGTGATCCCACAGGCAGCTGACGCCCCCCCCCCCAGCACTGAGGACAGATGGTAGGACCCGAGAAGGGTCGAACTTCCACCCGCAGTCGCGATCCGCGCCCGCGTCGCCTGCAGATCATGGCTCTCACTGGTTGGACCAAAGCCAAGGTACCAAGATGGAGTCATGCTTCACAAAACCATGAAAGGAAACAGGCCAAAGGGGATGGAGGAATGAGTGCACACAGGACACTGACAGTCACTCTTATAAGCACCCCAACCCATCTTTTACCACCCCCTGTGCCATCCAGACAGAGGCATGTAAATGTGTATGTGCTTATATGGCGCCGAATCACCCCAGGGGTATCTCAGCACTGTACTCATACCACTGAAGGAACCCTTCCTGGCTTTCCGTGTGAAGTGTCCACTCCTGGGCACCCCCATGGTGAAGCCAGGCATCCCAACGCTGTTGGGGGCCGTTGTGGAGATTAAGCAAGCTATTGCCCAGAGTTGCAGCATGGGACCCATGATTAGAATAGGCACTGAGGCGAGAATATTCGGTCCGAGGAATTTATAGCCCGAGACCCTGCCGCAGTGGGAATCGAACCCTGGTCCCAGACCAGTGCTCTGCATCGAGATCTGCCGCTCTAACCATTGAGCCACACTTCTCCACTGCATGCATTGCATGACTTCTGCAAACCAGCACTTACCTCCCCCTCATGGGACCCTCCCTCCAGAGCGGCCACGGCATAAAACGAAGCTGCCCGTGGAATCCCTTCCCAGAGGTCAAAGGTTCTTTCACCTCACACATCACGAACTCATGTTTCACCTCAGGGTCCCTGAGCAAACTCAACTGTGTCCCCCCTGCCCCCTGAAGTACTTTATACAGCGGCGAGCCTTTCTTTCTCTCGTGGGTTGATTGACGCAATATTTGTCCGATGACGGATTCCCAACCCGTTGTTCTTATTTTTAATGTTTTGTTCTTTAAGTTCAGCTCCACAATACAACAGAACAAGTAGGAACTCAACCCCCACCCGGACTCCAGGCTTCTTCCGCTCAGCCCTTGTGGCGCGGCCTCCAGCTGCCACCAGCAGCGCCCCCAAACCATGGCACAGGTAACACAACATGCAATGCACACAGAAGGGCGAAGGGAATCTCACAACATGCAGATCCCGCAGGCTGTGAGAGCCTGCCCTTTACACCTGTAGGATACAGGACAGTCTGAGCTCCTAGGGACAGGACCGTCTGATCTGCAAGAAAGGACACGTGGAGCCCAACTTCCCACCTCCACAGTGGAAGCGGGCAGATTTAGAAAGTTCTGGTGGAAGGAATTTCCACTGCCAAACATTCCTGGCAAACTGACTCCCGGCTCATCTCCAAATCGCATGGAGGAAGCACGGGACCGCATGGAGGAAGCACGGGTCGCATGGAGGAAGCATGGGAGCACATGGAGGAAAGATGGGACCTCATGGAGGAAGCTCGGGACCACATGGAGGAAGGATGGGACCACATTGAGGAAGCACGGGATCACATGGAGGAAGGAAGGGACCACATGGAGGAAGCACGGGACCACACTGAGGAAGCCCAGGATCACATGGAGGAAGGAAGAGACCACATGGAGGAAGCACGGGACCACATGGAGGAAGCACTGGACCGCATGGTGGAAGCACGGGACCGCATGGAGGAAGCACGGGACCGCATGGAGGAAGCACGGGACCACATGGAGGAAGCACGGGACCGCATGGTAGAAGCACGGGACCGCATGGAGGAAGAATGGGACCACATGGAGGAAGCATGGGACTGGCAGACACGGTTTAAAATACAGCGGGGGCAGTAGACGTCTGCCCTGGCAGGTGTAGGTTAAAAAGGCCTGCTCTGCCACTACAATCTGGTGCTGCCACCGCTGCCACTCCTCAGCTGCCTCGTGAGCTGATGTTAGTCACACTCGGCAAAAGGCGGGTGCAGCTGGTGCGGCCCCCAGAATACAGAGCCCGCTCTGGGTCATATTCCACGACACCAGATGCCCTCAGTGGACATGCATGCTTGTCAGGTGTGGCTGAGAGCAACATTCTCACATACTGCAGAGCCATGCAGGGGACATAGTGCCAATATCGGCAACAGTTGTCACAAAACACATAAGTACATAAATAAACCACACAACACTATTGTAAGTGGAGAAATATTGCTGCAGGTTTATTAGCATAAACAATATGCAAACATGGTGGGTTATCTTACGGGCAGGCCAGCCCCTATGCCACCTGCCCGTCTGATAAGCCTAGAGTCACCATGGCAACGCCAGATGGTGTATACCAACTGATGGGAGGGGCCACCCCTCCCATCCGTGGACCCCCAGTCCACTTGCTTCACACGCCCCCTGCCCCGTGAGGTGTGGGCGGAGCATACATGGCAGCCCCCGGTTGCTCAGACCCACAACTGCCTGTCGGCTAACGGGGCGCCGTCGTTCTTCCAGGGGACAACGCTAAAACATCCCTGGGTATCCTGGCTTAGCACCCCGCGGTGCTGCTGCATGATGTACCCCTTGGTATGTGCAGACCCTGGATCGCCCTGTAACTCCTCCTGCAACACAAAGTAACATTGTTAGAAGACCTAACCCCCCCTTTGTACCTCCGGACGCTGGGTAAGCGGAGGGGCGGGCAAGGCGAACGAGAGGACAAGAGGGCGAGGAGGGGGCGGAGACAGTATAAATATCCCTGTCTCCTCCCCGCCCCCGCCAGAAGCAGCCATCTGCTGGGGTCTCCCCTGGTGCGACCCAGGGTCTAGACCTCCCACCCCTGTGCCTTCCTGTGGCACTAAGGCAGCCGCCCTCTTAGGGGGGGGGCCGCTGCGCAACCCCCCCCCCCGGACAGCCTTACATAGTGCCAATATCGGCAACAGTTGTCACAAAACACATAGGTACATAAATAAACCACACAACACTATTGTAAGTGGAGAAATATTGCTGCAGGTTTATTAGCATAAACAATATGCAAACATGGTGGGTTATCTTACGGGCAGGCCAGCCCCTATGCCGCCTTCCCTTCTGATAAGCCTAGAGTCACCATGGCAACGCCAGATGGTGTATACCAACTGATGGGAGGGGCCACCCCTCCCATCCGTGGACCCCCAGTCCACTTGCTTCACACGCCCCCTGCCCCGTGAGGGGTGGGCGGAGCATACATGGCAGCCCCCGGTTGCTCAGACCCACAACCGCCTGTCGGCTAACGGGGCGCCGTCGTTCTTCCAGGGTGTGGAAATATGGATTTTTCTGGTCAATTATGTCCCCTATCTTGGACCCCAACGGTTCTATGTGCATGTTACAAGTACATGTATGTTCCCTCCAGTTCCAGTTATGAAGACGCAAATACATGTGCGTCCACCGTTAACATGTCCTCTTTTAGATCCGCCATGAATGAGCCGGATATTCCATTCCTAAGTACGAAAGGCCACCGCCTTTATATGGTTCATTTATGCCATTTTACAGTCCAGGCAAGTAGGCCCTGATCCTGTCATCAAGCTTTTCTGCTTTCTGCCTCTGAAAGCTCCAGTCTGAGCCTGCATCTGTGACCATGAACTTTGTCTCATCCTCTGCGCGGCTCACAGTGCCTGACATCAGCTTGCTGCCTGCCAAGAACTGTATTTCACCTTCGGAAATTATCTGCTCCGCTCCCTGCCCAATGCATTCCTGTCTAGTAGCTTAAGTAAACATTCTGCCAGCTACCGAGCAAAGGCCCGGCTTCTCTGTCTTTATGCAAGTAATTCATAGCCCTGTTACTATGGAAGATTCCTGCCCTCGCATCTAGTGTAGACACTTAGACGCTTGTACACGCACTAACAGTCAGTATAGTCAGTATAGAATAAGATTCTACTCCAAGAAGGCCTCTCTTTTGGATAACATAGTTCTTTAAACATAGGATGTTAGATATGATTTAGGATTAGGTTGACTTGACCCTCCAGACATCTGTCGCCACATGTAGAGCTAAATGTCAAGTCCCCTTTACCCCCTAGCTGCACGTCAATCACACGTCATGCTGCTGCGCGCGCATCTCTGCAAAGTATTTCTGCTGACATTGCGAAATTATTTCATAGGTCCACCCATATGTAACATCACAACCAATGACGTTTCCTTGTTACTCCCAATTACGCCTCCTTCAGCTACGCATGTGAAATGTTATCTTTGCTATCAAATGTTACGCCTCTTGCATTTGCTTCGCTGTAATGCCTATTGTATAAAAGTTATTAATTATCAATAATGTATGTACTTCACTTCCTGAACCTCCGTGGTGATGGAACCTGGAGACCACGATTCCGAATCGTCCATTGGAATAAAGCCCATTCCGAACCTCTAATACCACGGATTCTGCCTCTTATTTATTGAGCTATTTTTATTATGTTCCGTATCAAATTAAGTCCCGGTAATTAAATTATTTACCACATAAATGGCGCCCGAACAGGGACACTTTCTCATCTCACGCGCCGGCGGTGCGTTGCAGGCCCGGTCTCCTGCCACAGCTGGACGGACAACAACGCGTACCAGCAGGATTTCCTGTATCTCCCTCCGGTCAAGCGGGGGCGACTGAGGCTGCGATCAACACCCAGACGAGGCGGTAAGAAGTGCGAAGTATCCCGACCAGAGCCTAGCTGAGAGAGCAAGATCCGAGGTATACAGAGGCCCACCAGGTTTCCGATGTCCTGAAGTGTCCGAAGTTGTCGAGTCGAGTCCAGTCCGGTCCAGTTCAGTTCAGTTCCGTTCCGAGGCCTTCCGTTCCGAGCTACCCGGTGAGTACCATTACTGGGGAGGCGTTCTGGCGTGCACATAAGTTGTGCCGGTCCAGACGGGTTTGGGTACACAAATCCGGTCTGCACTGTTTTAGCAGTGTATCTGTACTGTTTAGCAGTATATCTAGTATATCAAGTATATAAATTCAGAATAATTCCGTTTAAATGTCGAGAATTACGTTTTATGATTAAGTTTTCTTAGATCGTCATCTTCATTGTTGCTCATTTAAAAATGTTAAATGTTAAATGTATTAATACGTCCTGCATATTGTGGTGTGAATGACTGTTCATTATCGTGGTTTATTGTATTAAGTTTGTTCAAGACCAAGTATCAGACCAGTTCTCAAATATGCCGCTCTTTTCGAAACTAAGACAGATCACAACTAGAAAAGGGGTACTCGAAGAAGCTGTTCCTATTCCTCCTAGGGACACTCCAGGGTACTTCATATATCATAAACACGGCCTAGACGCTATATTATTTCTTGATCTATGGGTAGACTACACTAAGGAATTACCAGAAAGTCAGAGGTGGCCCGCAGCTGGGACCTGGGAAGCAGAGTGCATCGTGAAAGTAGAGGAAGAATTATGGAAAAAGAAAGCTAGACAATCACAGAAAGACGCCATTGAATTATGGCGTAAAGAATCGTATAGACGTACAGAAAAAGCACGTAGACAGGAAGAGAAGAGTAAAGAGAATTCAAATAAAGTTTGAAGAAAATCTATTAATTGAAGAAGGTACACGAGTGAAATCAGAACAAGTAGACAGACAAAGACATGCCCTTATGAAGGGTATGTATCCCCTTCTGGCCGAAGGATTACCTAAGGCTACTGCGGGGATACCAAAAGACTTGCCACCCCCATTATTTCCAATAAAAGTACATCCTAAGGGGCATCCTAGAACCGCAGAAGATGTTTTTCTTTCCTCATATTTAGATGACGCAGCTCCCGAGTATGCTAACCCCGCCCCACATAGACCGTCGGACGGGGAGGTTCAACGCCAAGATCCTGTATCTGTATCCTTACAGCATCAAATCCTGACACAAGTTCCGGCAAGCACGTCCGTTTCCACATCTGTTCCTACAGCTACTTCTATAGCTGTGTCGTCCACACCTATAGTTGCTGTATCGCGTTCTACGAATCCTTTCACGCCCGATACTCCAGACGGGGCTACTGGAGGTGCTACCAATATTTTTTCTACGCCACCCAGAGTAAATAAACTTACCTTTCAAGAGTCAGCACATCCACGTACCCCCAAACTCATAAATGCCCGCACGCTTAAGGAACTTCTAGTAGATTGTAGATATGACCCTGTGCCCGGCAAAGAGGACGAAATGATCATGGCATCATTACGTATCAGACGAGCCGCGGTGTATTTAGGGAAGTTACCAGGAATGACTGTGCATCTAGATAATATATATCATTATGTCCAAACAGGGCGAGATTCTGAAAGTATTAACAGAGCTATGGAATACCAGAAAGTGGAGATACAGGGGGAACTGTTACGTTTCCTCATAAATTGTGTGATCAGAAATCAAGACCGACCGGGGGTAGATCCGGAAATAATGCAAACTCTTACCAGATGGAGCCAGAATATATCAGAAGGGAGACATGATAGGCAAAAATGTATAATAGCCATGTGCAGAAAGATCCGAAAAGAAATAGAACGCCTACACGAAGAGAGATTAGCGGTAGACCAGTTTGAACAAAACGAGGAGGAGGGAGGATCAGGACTGTCCACAGGACAGTCAGAAACCATAGCCTATGTAGGTAGAGGAAGATCTTGTAATAATACTAGATACTTTACTGACCCAATACGTCCGATATGTCCAGATAATAACAGGAATTTCCAAGCACCTATAATAAATATGAGATCCCCTGAGCATTCGTTCCAAGCCGCTGACAAATTACTGCGAGAACGAAGGGGTTATCATTTTCTTGATTCTATGGATGAACAAGAATTAGCCAGGTCAGCCGTTCATTGGATTGACAGTCCCGGAAAGTATGATGATGATACAGTAGCACACACATTTTTGAACCTCACCCCAGATGAACAGCGTTTAGCTGGGATTTATATGATTCAACAACTCCTTATACTATATAAAGGCCAACATTCAGATCCTGGTCCCTTACCTGATATATTGACTGAATTACTCACGAATAGATGGAAAGGTTCAGGTACTAAGTTAATTAAGGAAATACTAGAATCTAGAAAACAGTACATTCTTTTTGTATGTCCAGAACATGTTTCATTGCCCATCAAGGAAAGACCGATGTATTACATGGACAGACAGAATCCCTTACGAGAAGTACACCCAATAAAGGGCGAGGACAATCAGTTTAAACGTGTATATGTATATACGCCTATATCGAAAATAGAATTGTTAGAAATGAAGAAAGTGGTACCCAGTCATGACAAAGACCCAGCGGGTTTCCACCGAGAAATTAAAGACATGTTACTCATGGGAGAGTATACCTATCCCGACATTATGACAATATTAAAGGTATTAATGACTGCTGGCATTTATGAAAAACTCAAGGAAAAAGAGTGGGAGGTAGGAGACCAAAAGATAGATTGGACAGCATTAGAAAATGAAGAAAAGGCCCGAGGTCCAGGTTCGGGGCTTGGGGACAAAACTAAAGCACTGCCAGGTTTACTAGTACAGGTACTGCCACGTTTATTAACTACGAAAAAGGAAGACTGGGGTGCAATCTCAGCCTGTAAACAAAAGCAAGATGAAGACACTAGTGATTTCTATGCCCGATTCGAAAAATGTTTTGGTATAAATAGAGGTATAAAAGCAAGTAGCGAGTCATACCCACATCTGTTTGTGACAAAATTAGTTGAAAATTCCTTGCCCCAAGTGAAGAATAGAGTATTAAAATTCGAGAGTACCTGGCAAGGTAATACCCCATCACAAATGTTACAAATGTTACAGTACCATTACAATAGAATTAGAGAGGAACAAGAACATGAACAAAGACGCATGAAAGACACGAAAATGAAAATGCTAGTCTCCCAGACAATTCCAGCTGAAGGTCATAAAAAGGGTACGACACATTCCGGTGATTCAGCAGGACCTATAAAAGGGACATGCAACTATTGTAAACAGCCAGGACATTACATACACGATTGCCCAGTCCTGAAGCGTAATATCGCCACAGGTATTACAAAAGAAAGACCACGGCCACTTAGACAGGATCAGAATGAACAAGGAGCACCGCAGCATGCACAGGCCATGCCAGCTCCACAACAGTCTATACAGTTTGTGCCAGCCGCACCAGCGTTGCCTGCTGCTGCCACACAAACCACGACACGACAGCTGTACCAGACCGCACAGTATGACTATCCTGATTATCAACGATATGCATGAACCAGCCTAGAGAGGGAAGTTGACTTACCCCTTATCGAGGTCCCTGTAGACCAAGAAGGACCTTATGTACATAGTGAATTATTAGGCCAAGATAGAAAATTTTTACTAGATACAGGGGCAAGTCGAACAACTATAAAACGTAGTGAAGTTCCAGGGGCACCCCTCTCAGGCTCACAGAATATTTCCCTTGGTTTTTCAGGAAAACCTATTGTTAATGAAGTATCACAGCCTCTTCCACTTACGATAGGACCCTTGACCAGAACTACAGATTTATTGCTTACTAAATCATGTCCAGAAAACTTGTTAGGTATAAAAACACTGAAAGCTCTAGGAGCTATAATATGTTGTTCTCCGGAAGGAGTAAGATTGTTTTTACGTGATTTCAAAGGTCATTATGTGTCTCGAGACATGGATTCCCGACTGCAGAATTTGCCCACACATTTATGGGCACAAGGCCCTACAGATGTTGGTTGCATGAACATTACGCCATATCGAGTCACACTAAAGGCAGGAGTGGTACTACCACGAATGCGACAATACAAGTTACCCCCAGATGCTGTAATGGCTTTACTGCAAATCATTGACGAACTTATCGGCCAAGGAGTGGTTGTGGAGACCGACTCCAATGTATGTAATTCACCGATAATTCCGATTCTTAAACGAACTGATCCAAAGGCTCCCCCAGTATATCGATTGGTTATTGATCTGCGCGAATTAAATAAATGTATTGTACCACAATACCCCGTAGTTCCAGACATCTCTTCATTACTGACAGCTATTGATTCCGAAGCAACGTTCTTTACTGTAATTGATCTCAAGAATGCCTTTTTCAGCGTCCCAATAGATCCAGAAAGTCAATACTTGTTCGGATTCAGTTTAAATGGACGTAGCTTTAAATTCACACGCGCACCTCAAGGATTTACAGAAAGCCCCAGCATCTATAGCCAAGCATTGAAACGAGAACTTGACAGTATACACATGCCAGTCAACACTGCTCTGCTTCAATATGTCGATGATCTGCTGATCACCGCCCGAAGCGAACCTGAATGTGAAAAAGCATCACTGACGGTTTTACAATTTCTAGCCGAAAAGGGGCACAAGGTGTCCCCTTCTAAGCTGCAATTCTGTGTCCAGCGAGTTATTTACCTTGGTCACTCGCTGTCCAAGGAGGGAAGGCAGCTTACACCAGATCGTATCCAGTTAATAGCTAATATGCCAATACCCAAGACACAAAAGGAGGTGCGGGCTTTCATAGGCCTCACTTCATATTGTAGGCAGTGGATCCCTCAGTATGCATTTCTAGCAAAACCACTCATTCAATTAACAACACAGGAGGCAGCCACATCGACTGTCCTCCCTTGGACTCAGGAACACACACTAGCTTTTGAAAGCTTAAAGAAAGCTCTATGCCAAGCACCTGTTTTAGTAACACCATGTTACAGAAAACATTTTACACTCTTTGTTACAGAACGAGAAGGTACTGCCTTGTCAGTACTCACACAGGAGCAAGCAGGATCACACAAACCGTGTGCTTATTTTTCTAGTACATTAGATCCCGTAGCTCAGGCTCTGCCTGCGTGCCTGAAATCAGTGGCAGCGACAGCTTTAGCAATCAGACAAAGCAATGCCATAGTGTTAGGACATCCATTGACAGTACAAGTACCACATGCAGTAGAGGTTCTTGTGAATCGAACGCAAACACAACACTTGACTATAGCGCGACTTACAGGTTACGAATTAACATTGTTTCAGCCACATATAGAAATCAGACGTTGTAACACATTGAATCCTGCCACACTTTTACCTGTAAATGGAACAGACCCACTAGCTCATGATTGTATTGATGTTATTACAATAACGACGAAACCCAGACAAGACTTGACAGATGTCCCATTGTCAGATCCAGACCTGACGTTGTATGTAGATGGTTCATGTATGAGAACAGGTACAGGAGAGTTAGTGGCCGCTTACGCAGTCACAACAGACACTGAAATTATTGAAACCAAGTGTATAAATACCTTGTCCGCTCAAGCAGCAGAGCTCGTCGCTCTGACACAAGCCTGTATTCAAGCCACAAATAAAAGAGTCAACATATACACTGATTCACGTTATGCATTCGGAGTTGTACATGACTTCGGCGTGCTGTGGCGAGAGAGAGGTTATTTAACTTCTCACGGTGCCCACATTCAGCACGGACCCCTCATTCATGCCTTATTAGATGCAATACATCTACCCATTGCAATATCGATTATGAAATGTAAAGCTCATACGAAAATTACTGATATCATTTCTCAAGGCAATGATCTAGCTGACAGAACAGCTAAACAGACTGCTCAAACTCAAACATCCGACATGACAAAGACAATAGTCCAGACACCAACACATTGCATGATGGTTAAGGATCCCGCTCTTGATGTAATGGACATACAGACACATGCTACTCCAGACGAAATAAGGAAATGGACTGAATTAGGAGGGATCCAAACGGATCAAGGATGGATGACGAAGGAAAAATCTGTGTGGTTCCTTCCTGATTCAATGGTCCAAGTCATTATTAACACTATCCATAGTCCAGCACATCTAGGAGAAAAAGCTATGCTAGACAGCATTCAACACATTTGGTTCAACAAACATTTACGAGCAGCAGCCAAACAAAAAGTCCGTACCTGTATGATCTGTTGTCAGTTCAACCCAGGAAAAAGCATTCCCGTAGAGCAGGGTGGATTTCAGCCTCCTGATCACCCTTTTGAAATTCTCCAGATGGATTATATCCAGATGGAACGATGTCGAGGATTCAAATATGTTCTCGTAGTTGTTTGTGCTCTTTCCCGTTGGACAGAGGCGTACCCGGTTTCAGATTACACTGCCCCGACTACTGCCAAACAATTAGTTCGAGAATTCTTCCCACGATACGGTTTACCACGTGCTGTCTACTCAGATAACGGCCAGCCGTTCTCATCCGAACTAATGAAACACGTTTCACTTCTGCTAGGATATCAGTGGAAGTTTCATTGTGTCCGACACCCCGAGGCAGCAGGTCTCGTGGAACGACATAATCAAACTTTGAAAATCAGATTGTCCAAAATATGCAGGGAGAAAGGTGTCGACTGGGTAGTAGCATTACCAGTTGCACTCTTTTACATGAGAATGGTAGCACACTCTCGAACAGGGCTATCCCCGTATGAGGTGATCTTTGGCAGACCACCAAATATGTGGGGGACGCCTATACCACGTAAAATAACTGATATTGACTGTAATATGCTGACAGATTATTTGGCTTCCTTGATGTCTGCACTACAATCTTGTCGTTCACAGGTAGCTGCAGCTTTTCCTGACAACACTGAGGTGAAACCCCATGACGTAATTCCGGGGGATCTCGTTTTAGTGAGGAACTTTGATCGAAAGACTCAGCTGGATCCTAGGTGGAAGTCGCCTCAATTGGTCTTGCTCACCACAAGGACAGCCGTGAAGATCGAAGGCAGAAAAGGCTGGGTACATTCAAGTCATATCAAGAAATTTTATGGATTACCATCAGATATAAAAACTACACCTTGCGTGTCTTCACCCATTGACTCAAAACTTCCTTTGGTTGACTCAGGTAGTCACGAACATTATAAACTAAAACTCAGATCTAATCAGTCAGGAAATTTGATTGTTTAAGTCCTCTCCAAGGTGAAGCGGTTGAATTTGTCTCTGACATGTATCCCTTAGATCTGAATAGAGAAAGAACCCGAAAAATGTTGAAACGACATACATACTGTAAATCACTGCGTAGTCATTGCACAGTGACGTTATTAATTTTGTTTTTCCTAAGTCTTTTAATAATTACTGCAAGTATATTGTTGCACATATGTTATCCTATTTCTAGACATGTTTATAATATTACTGCTGAACATTCTTTTAGCGAATTACCTCCGCATGAATTGTCATACAGATTTGCGCTGCGCAATAACACTTTTATTAGTATGTTACATCATTCCCATCAGGTTAGCAATGCTACAAATTGTTGGATATGTGGCCGACTCCATCCCTATCAGAACTATAAAGGAATTCTACCTCTTTTTCCATACCCGTTCACACACAACGGCTCCTGTGGAGCATGGTTTAGTTTAATTAATTCCTTAGATTCAAATTCTGCAGTTTATCAAGACAACTGGGTATGGGGAAATCTGAACTTAGTTTTACTTAAAGTCTGCCACCCCAACAAGGAGGGACTTCCCAAAAGAACAGGAACTGATCTAGAAAATGAAGTATATGGATTAGGTAACTTTACGCTTAATCTTATGATCCTAAATATCGAATCCGAAGCTACTCCAACTTTGCCCGCCATGTCAGTATTTCCAGTAAAAGGTGAATTATGTGTAAGAAAGAATGGTTCCATACATATGGGCCATAGTAGATGCACCACTGTAATAGAATTTAGTGATCAAGGCAAATCGACATTTAGAGCTTCCCGCCATTCCTATTTTATATGTGGTCAGACGGCATATGTACGTTTGCCTCTAGATTGGGAAGGTACCTGCTACATTGGATTCCTTTTGCCACCTGTTTTTCTAGCTCCTCCCGATTATCACAGAAATACTCATTTAGTACACAATAGAGAAAGGAGAGATCTCCCAATAGTCGATTACACTGAAACAGCATGGGAAAAATACACAGATTTCAATAAAGGTCTCTTTCCCTATATAGGTACCGTTACTAATAGTAAGCTGATACGTAGATTGACTAGAACCCTTGAAGCAGTAGTGAACGAAACTATTTCCGCCTTAGGCAATTTAACAGAAGAGCAGTCTGCTATGCGGATTGTTGTGCTTCAAAATCGTCTTGTCCTTGACGTCATCCTGGCCGATAGGGGCGGAGCTTGTAGGGTCATCGGATCAAGTTGTTGCGTATTCATACCAGAAAATTCGCCCTCTGTATATAAAGCCATAACGCGCCTTCCTAAGATTGTGAGCCAGATACACCAGAATCCAGGCACTTGGACTTGGTCCGGGTGGTTTTGGAGCGTGTTATCAGCCTGGGGATGGAGAGTTCTATCCTTCCTAGGTATTGGCCTTCTCATACTATTCAGTTGCTGCTTATGCCTGCAATGTGGACCAGCGATTTGTGGTCTGTGTGCCACATCGTGCATTCCACATCAAGATTTTCATTCAAGATCCCGGAAGAAGAAAGAAGAACAAATGATGCTATATGAACAGATCAATGGATTAATGAAGATTGATATCTCTTGACGGGCAAGTAGGGGACAAGGAGGGAATGTGGAAATATGGATTTTTCTGGTCAATTATGTCCCCTATCTTGGACCCCAACGGTTCTATGTGCATGTTACAAGTACATGTATGTTCCCTCCAGTTCCAGTTATGAAGACGCAAATACATGTGCGTCCACCGTTAACATGTCCTCTTTTAGATCCGCCATGAATGAGCCGGATATTCCATTCCTAAGTACGAAAGGCCACCGCCTTTATATGGTTCATTTATGCCATTTTACAGTCCAGGCAAGTAGGCCCTGATCCTGTCATCAAGCTTTTCTGCTTTCTGCCTCTGAAAGCTCCAGTCTGAGCCTGCATCTGTGACCATGAACTTTGTCTCATCCTCTGCGCGGCTCACAGTGCCTGACATCAGCTTGCTGCCTGCCAAGAACTGTATTTCACCTTCGGAAATTATCTGCTCCGCTCCCTGCCCAATGCATTCCTGTCTAGTAGCTTAAGTAAACATTCTGCCAGCTACCGAGCAAAGGCCCGGCTTCTCTGTCTTTATGCAAGTAATTCATAGCCCTGTTACTATGGAAGATTCCTGCCCTCGCATCTAGTGTAGACACTTAGACGCTTGTACACGCACTAACAGTCAGTATAGTCAGTATAGAATAAGATTCTACTCCAAGAAGGCCTCTCTTTTGGATAACATAGTTCTTTAAACATAGGATGTTAGATATGATTTAGGATTAGGTTGACTTGACCCTCCAGACATCTGTCGCCACATGTAAAGCTAAATGTCAAGTCCCCTTCACCCCCTAGCTGCACGTCAATCACACGTCATGCTGCTGCGCGCGCATCTCTGCAAAGTATTTCTGCTGACATTGCGAAATTATTTCATAGGTCCACCCATATGTAACATCACAACCAATGACGTTTCCTTGTTACTCCCAATTACGCCTCCTTCAGCTACGCATGTGAAATGTTATCTTTGCTATCAAATGTTACGCCTCTTGCATTTGCTTCGCTGTAATGCCTATTGTATAAAAGTTATTAATTATCAATAATGTATGTACTTCACTTCCTGAACCTCCGTGGTGATGGAACCTGGAGACCAAGATTCCGAATCGTCCATTGGAATAAAGCCCATTCCGAACCTCTAATACCACGGATTCTGCCTCTTATTTATTGAGCTATTTTTATTATGTTCCGTATCAAATTAAGTCCCGGTAATTAAATTATTTACCACAAGGGGACAACGCTAAAACATCCCTGGGTATCCTGGCTTAGCACCCCGCGGTGCTGCTGCATGATGTACCCCTTGGTATGTGCAGACCCTGGATCGCCCTGTAACTCCTCCACAGCCTTGGGAGTGGCCACCGTCACTACCAGGGCCCCCCACCAAGGTAGACCTATTACTTACAACCTGCTGCAGCCAAAGCTTCCTCTAGGACCAGTAGGTCCAGTCCATTCGCAACCCGCAGCTGCCAAGGCTTCACCAAGGTCAAGTAAAATCCATGCCTAGAGTGGAGAGGTGCACCCCATCACCCTCCAGACACCCTGTTGATTTGGCGTGTAAAGGCCATGCCTGATGAAGCCAAAGCCTCTTTGCTCAGTGAACTTGCGCATGGCGCCAACAACTTTTCTCCTTGACACCTCAATGGCTTCTCCTGAGCGGGCTCCTTGCCAAGGTAGCCTATTACTAACAACCTGCTGCAGCCAAAGATTCCCCTAAGTTCAGTAGGAAAAGATCCATGCTTCAACTAGAGAGGTGTACCCCATCTCCCTCCCGGCACCCTGTGGATTTGGCGTGAATAAGACCTTTCCTGATGAAGCCAAAACCAAATTTGCCTTTTAACATACAACATGCTGATAACCGGGCTTCCCCAGGTCCAGCCAAACCAGTCTTAGCCCATGCAGGCCCGGAGCCGGCATGCCCCCTCAGGCAAGTGCCCCATTCTATCAAAACTCCCCGTGGATTTTGACTGATGTGACCCGAAACCTAAAAATAGGCGTTGGTCCAATGTTACCTTTGCATGGCTGAAGAACAATACCTATGACAAGCCACTCCTGCCAGGAAGTGCCCGCGGGTGGAGGTAAGAGTTGACAAACCCGCTCTACTTCCTCTTACCTCAGTTGTCTGAGTCTAGCCCTAGTCGGAGTATGACCATCACCTTCCGACAGTCAGCCCCCTATGTGAAGCCTAGCCCTCCCAAAGTTCTTACAACATACCAGCGAGCAGACAGGACAGCGTGACCCAGGGGGGAACCAAAGCATAAATGCCTCACTATGTTAATACTGGGAATGCCAGTGGTACTCCTGCTACTTTGCAGCCCAAATATGCCTCCTAGGAGTTTGCCCCAAACATATGGACCCAATCGCCCCCGTGGGAAGGCCACTTCCACAGCCTGCATAGCTGCCAGGCAGTCCTAAAGGGTGGGAGAAGTCACCCCTTACCGTTACTCACTATAAATGTACCTGTATTGTCGAACTAAAGGACAGGCTATTAAGTGAGCTGACCAGGCTCTGCCCTTGAAACCAGGGGTCCGACCCAAGCCCCTCTAAGTTCTGCTGCTTCACCTGTCTGTTAACACGAATCCCCAGGGCAGACCCCGGCCTTTAACCCATGCTTGGCCATGCCTGAGCTTAAGACACCTCTGAAAAGCGGGACAACAGGCTGACCACCAGCATTGCATTCTGGATGTTCCTGACACAGCCAAGAAACATGCGCATAACTGAAGCGACTGGCACCATGCCATAAAAGTATCAATTCAGCCTTCTATGAATGCAAAATGTGCTCTGTGGCGATCCGTATTAGTGTTCCCTCCAAACCAGCCGCCCTAACCAGGCAACCCGCACCCTCTTGGCACTGGCACACTCCCGCCCCAGCAGCACTAGAGTGCCTGGTCGTGTGTAGCCACCACCTACATTTTATCACTGACGTTATATCGGGGTATGATGACACTCAACTAACTCTACTGCTGAGTGCCCATTGCACCATCGCAAGTATGTCTTTGCCTACTCAGTGGCTGGATGTAAAGTTAGATGACATTGGCAGCCCAGTCCCGGGCGAACATAGCAGCTTTACAATTTCTGGTGCTGTAGACCGTACCTGTAGCTTGATGAACCGAATGCAATTCCCTTGCTCCTGTTGAGCACGAAACCCACAACAATTTCTCACCATGGTTCAATACCTTCATGCTGCTCATCATTTCCTAGCAGAATGTTGACAAATCTATGTTCTGCAATGGCACTACTTCGCAGCCTGCACCATTCTGCCAGCGCCGAAAGACCTTTGCCCTGCTGCCTGGCCTAAGCAATCTTGCCCTGTTCTAGAAGCGCCCACTTCAGCCCTGGAGCAAACAATTCGCCAGTAACCCCAAACTGGCCCTGATGCGAAACAAACCATGCCAAGGCACACAGGTGTGTGTAATAACTAATAGCAGGTCTAACAGCGTCAACAGGCATCCTCAGCTAACAATAGGCGTGAAGGAGTAAGGGTTTCCAGTGAGAATAAGATGACAGCAAATACAGCGGGAGGAGCGGCCAATGACCTGCCCAAAGACTCTTCGAAATCCTCCTACCGAATGATGTGGGAGCTCGCCACCAACCTCTGTCCAAGCCTGCCAACCCCACAAGTATTTGGACCCTTATT
This sequence comes from Triturus cristatus, assembly GCF_964204655.1. Lineage (NCBI taxonomy): Eukaryota > Metazoa > Chordata > Amphibia > Caudata > Salamandridae > Triturus > Triturus cristatus. Next base: position 1,156,349,179 of record NC_140594.1, read on the forward strand.
GCTCCAAGGATTGGAGTGGGGGGGAGGGGCAGTCCGGTCTGAAGATGTGTGTGATGGAGAACATGCGTCCTAGAGTACCTATAGTTGGGTTCAAACGAGTACCTGATGTGTTTAATACTAATAGCGTAGTAGCAACTCAATCAGCACAGGGCTAGTTGCCCCCCTGTCTTACAACCGTGTGAGACACACAGGGAGATAACGGAAGGCTAACCCCAGTCCGACACAGAAAAACCCACCACGTGGCTGTGCCCAAAGAAAACACCATCCCACATCAAACCGACCCGATGAAAAGACAACAAGCGCCTAACGCTCTACACCCGCGGATAACCCCGGAAATAACCAATCGTATAACAATCGAGTAAATAACAACGGACATCCTTTCAGCATCTGAAGGCCTGGCCCTTCAGAAGTAACCTGGGAGCCCAACACCAGGCATCAGAACCGGCCTAGGCACCTGTGGCGTGTGTGATCTTTGCCCACTACTGTGTGAGCCAGGGCCCCCGTTGCATATATTATTTTTTTTTTGATTGCTGAAGCACACGTAAACCACCCTAGCTGTTCCTTGCCGCTAGGTCATCCTACCCTCAGGAGCCCCAAAGAACGACCAGGTAACATTAACACTCACGCAACCTAGGCGTAACTCTTTGCTTAGCCTAGGTGCTGGATGCAAAGTGACACCTCCCCCTGCTCCCGACCATAGTGGTGAAGCGTCCCAGGAGTGCCCGGCTAATATAACAGACCCCGACAGACCAAGGGAGCCCTGTGCAGCTACAAGAGTTTTCCAGAGTAAAACTGGTCTGCAGGGCTACCCAGCATGCTCCGGCACTGGCTATGGCATACCGACCGGCCACCAACACACCGCGCATTTACTAGGTGTTCCAAGTCCACTCGGTCTCATTTGCCAATGAAACAAAGCATTGAAACCAAGCCCCTAAGACGGGTGCTGACCCAAGCAGATTAAACCTCCCGCCTCACCTGTGAGGACCGCACAGCCAATCCACTCCCGCTGTGCTGACCAGAGTACGCGGATGACAATCTCAGCAAGGCACCCTGACCATTTATGTACGCACGCCCCATCACATTAATCTGGGATTGGCCGTAAATGACAGAACACCACAAATATTCTAGTTGGATTCCCCGCCGACTGGCGAAAAACGCACGCGGTTTGCCAGTGGACAAAGCATGCCTAAAGTAATTCCAAAACCGCGAAGCATAACCGGGTGCAGGGTGTAGCACCGTGGCTTTCTGTGGCAGGGGGGGTGTGAGACCGGCCTCGTGGCGTGGGCCCTCCCGACCAGCAAGCTACCCTGCAACCGCGCCGAACCTCGAGGTCACAGACTTCCGGCCCCCGTGGCCCAACATCCCGAGGGCCGGCCAGATTCCCAACACGCATGCCCGGCCGAGGGAGAGCGAAACCCCCCAAACCAGACCGAGAGGCGCCGACCCTGTCACACCTCTGGTCCCTTCCCCGAGGGAGGTTTCGATCGACCACCAGGCTCCCGGTGAGCAGGCGCCTCGCCTGCTGGGTGTCTGGAGTCCCTCCCGGACCCACCTGAACAGATCAAAGGGCCGAGCGACAGGAAATCCCGACACACCGCCCCCAAGCACTCTCCGCGAGGACTCCGGACTTCAAAGAGGAGGGGGAGTATAACAAGGGGTGCTGAAGGGACGGGAGGCAGAGAAGACCTGGACTGACGAGAGCCTGCTGACCTGGTCGCGGCTCGATCGCTCCCCGAACCGAAGAACTCTGCACCATCTGAGCCCTGCTGACGCTGTCGCGGCTCCCCGAACTCCGAACCATCTGAGCCCTGCTGCCGCTGTCGCGGATCCCCGAACTCTGAACCATCTGAGCCCTGCTGACGCTGTCGCGGCTCCTCGAACTCTGAACCATCTGAGCCCTGCTGACGCCGTCGCGGGTCCCCGAACTACGAACCTCCGGTGCCTGCTGAGTGACTCGCGGCCCGCTCCTCCAAGAGAATCGGCAGAGATTGCCGAGAGAAGCCACATCCCCTCAGCTCGAGGATTGAGAGCTGTGCGCCGGATACTCCTCAACGACACTGATTCAAAGACTGTCCCGCTACCCCTTACCCCTCATCACGAGATCGCTGCCGCTTGTGGCACTAATTCTGCACCTGCCTTCCGGATCATAAAGATCCCTGACAACTAACGATAAAGTCTATTGTCTTGCAAAGAATTCCTGTGTGGTGTCCCTCTATCCGAAGAGAGTAAGTGCAGCGTGTGCGATCCTAGGTACGAGACCCTTCCAGGAAGGTCCTCCCTGCTCTTGCTCGGCCTAACTCTGGGAAAGGTGGGCCTCCGGGTGGTCAGGAACGTATTCCGCAGCCTCCCCGGGGAACGCCTACGCCTTCCAACAGGGGGAGATATGTATGGGTCCCTCCCCCTGGAGTATTGACTACCCAATAGTGAAACTAATATAATATACGTCTCTGATGTTCCCTCATTGTCTTGTAAATACCTGAGACTACCCTTACGGGGATGTCATCCCATTCACCAAGCTCATTACGAAAGGTAAACCATTTTAATGATGGGCCCACCTCTATGCTGACACTGAACTATGTCAAAATTCCCCCAAGACGGGTGCTGACCCAGGCAGATTACGCCTCTCGAGAGGATTGCACCGCCAAACTAAACCCGCTGAGCTGCCCAGAGGACACGGTTGACAATCTCTGCAATGGCACCCTGCACATTTATGAAACGCACACCCCCACGCATTAATCTGAGATAGGCCGCAAGATGACAGATATAACATCAACACCAATCTATATTCGCGTTAACCGCCGACTGCAAAGAGACACGCACGCGGCCGCCCGGGGGACACCACACACCTCAAATCATTCCAAAACCGTGAAACATAGCCGGGCAGGAGCATGTTGCACCCGCTACCCATGCTCATTATAAGGAGAATCGGGAACACAAAATTAATGACTAGTGTTTCAAACCGAGTCGGTAACTGTGTTGAACACCCATGTCTCAGAGTCCCCCACTGTTCCCACCGACCCAACTTACACTCCTAGTCCCTAGTGAGTGGTGCCCGCAGCTCTGTGGGTCACCGGCAGGATCTCTGAAGGAAAATAGGGAGGGATAGTTTTTTTTTTTTTTTTTTTTTTTTTGTGCGTGAGCATGCCTCATAAAAAGAGCATCGGTTGCACCACAGAAGAACACATTCATTATCAGATAGATACGAGGAGATAGAGTGATTTGCCCAGAATCACAGGGAGTGCCGCGCCCCTGTGACCAGCGCTCAGAACCTAGTTCCGCAACCCCTCTTTCAGTGCCTCACCTACCGCGGTTTCATAGGGCCCCTCAGACCCCCCCTACCGGTGGCACTGGGGTGGCTGCTGGCGCACGAAGCGATCACAATACGGCGGGCCACGCCCCGTAACCCTAACGTAGGGGTGTCCTGTGCCTGCACAGGAAGGCAGCGCCAGACGCCGCCTGGCGATGAATAACCGCAACCTGCCGCTCCCCGCAGTTCCGCCCGACATTAGACAGATGGTCGGCTTCCCTCCCCCTCGCGTTGGGCATCGAAGGACCTAGGGTACATGGCCTGTGTCTGCGCGCGGTGGAGGGCTGACATGATGACCACGAGCGGTGCACTTGGTAAGCGAACACTTGGGCCACCTACAGGTACCGGGGGGGGGTGCAGCACTAGCTGGCACCGAGCGCGAAATTCTGTCCCGAGGGGCGCGCCATTAGCGGAGGCAAATTCGCGACTGCCCGCAGATCTGAGGTGTCTGCCACTGCCCTGTCCAGGCCTGCACGCCCAGAGCTCTCATAGTGACCCCCCAACCACCCCAGGTGGGTGGCCCTAGAGTGCTGATGATGCACGTGGGCTACGCGGCTGTCCCCTTGTGAGACGCAGCCTCATTCGCCACACCCCCCCAGCGCTTGTCCCCCACGTCCAAGGGCCTGGGTGCAAAGGGGGGGGCGCCAGGAGAGCGCGACCGAGAAGCTGGGACCCGGTCGAGGGAGGGCCCACGAACAGCAGAAACCCCCCCTCGCTGCCCGAGCAAGCGAGGCGGCACAGCACCCCGCCCCTGCAAGCACAGCATGACGCTGGGGCAGCGACGGGCGCATGTGACCCATTACCCCTTCCCTCTGTTTGCTCCAATGCCTACCAAAATAATCTCCGATGGTGTCGCTTAACATGCGCACCGAAATGACAGAAGACATTCAGGCACGGGGAGATAAGTGATTTGCCCAGAATCACAGGCTGAGGCCGCGACCTCGGGGTCGACTCTAGTTACCCGCACCCAAGGCAGCTGTATACGTGACCAATCACAATCTGTTCCGGTGGCGTTGCGGGCAGAATGAGGCACTGAAGGGCGCCCCGGAGCTCCTCGGAGCATTGAAGGTCGCCCGTGCGGGGCGTGCTCAAGAGCAAGGATCTATCCCCCCCGCGAATGGGGCCACCCACTCCGCGCAGCTGCCCTACAGGTGCATGTCCCCCAAACCACACACAGGTGCACTGCCCCCATGCTGGGTTATTAGTAAGGCCCTGCCGCACCCACGCATCAATGGGAGGGGGGGAGAGAGGGGGGGGCCGGAGGTAAAGCCTAGCTCGTATACGGATGATGCTATTAGGCGCTCGATCGAAGGCTCAACGGTAACAGCGCGCTACATGAGGACACATAACTATAGAAGGAATGGGGAAATAGTGATAAAGAGCATATAAACAGGTTATCTGTTGCATCTTTTATATATAGCGCGACCTCGCGGCTCGAACCCTGTTATTTGCATCTATATGTGGCGCGACCTCGAGGCTCGAACCCTGGTTATTTGCATCCTATATTTAGCGCGACCTCGAGGCTCGAACCCTGGTATGTTGCTTCTTTTATATGGCGCGACCTCGAGGCTCGACCCTGCTATCCTGCACCAAGGTCGGCAGCGCAGTCGACGGGCCACATTCCCTCCCCGGCCACATCTCTCCCCGCATTGTGAACAGATGCGAATCCCAGGCAATATTAGGGAGAGCGCGCCCACCCTGGGGGGACCACATGGGGAAGAGAAATACTTTTAGGGGTGGCGGGGGGGGGGCAGCACCAGTAAACCAGGGAGGCGCCGCTCCGGGCCACCCGGAACCCGTACACCCGCCCGCGCGCGGCCCGCCGCGTAGTAGAGCGTGTCCCCCCCTACAGGTTACGTACTCAAAGAAGCCACTCCCATGAAACGTTCGTCGCGTGGCCAGGGGATGTTGGGGGGGTTTGCCTACCGTGGACATGCCCCTGCCACCGCAGACCCCGAGGCCCGACGCCTGTCATGTAAGCGCCACCGCTGCGGCCTCCTGCCTCTCCAGTGGAGAGCGCTCCCCTGCGCCGGGCTCAAAACCGGTGCTCCTGGCCGGAACGGAAGCCCCAGCTGCCAGGCGCAATCGCTCGGCCCAAGCGCTACATCCTCCCCCTTCCCACCTCGAAGACCGGGCGCCAACCCCCCCGTCCTGCAATCGGGCTTGGACAAGAAACCACGAGGGAGGCCGCGCATGCCGGCCGGCCACCGGGGCGTCTGTTGGGGCGGCGATGCCGGGACATGCCCATACCAGTGTCAGGTATCAGAGCGCGTTACGTAGCCCCAGTTGCATTAATTGTGGACCCATTGTTGCTGGGGGGATTGGGTGATTAGACCAGATCACAGGTGTTCAGCGTCATTGGCGAGACTCGAACCCCAGTCCCGACATACAAGGCCGTCCGCACACCCTCAGGCTAACTCCTCTCCCGGCGGATTATGAGTGGTTCCGTTTAAGTGGCTTTCGGGCAGGGGGGGGGGTATGTGTCTGTTGCAGAGATCGTGTGCCAGTTAACCTTTCTAGTAAGAGGTCAGTGAATTGTAACATTGAAGGCCTCCTGATCATAGACGCACACCATCTGCAAGAGACACAAACCGCGTCTCCAACAAGCAGGCCCCCTGCCCAACCAACAACCACACACCACAACAGCCCTCCGCGCACGGCCCTCCCCCCCGCCCGTGGTACTCCGACCACAGGGCCCCGTCTCCTGGTGCTGCCCGGGGACAGGGCCGGGGCGAGAGGAAGGTCACCGGCAAACTCACCCAAATAAGCTGAAGGAGGCTGGACGCGCTACTACGACCTATTCCGCAACGGCGAGTTTCGAGTTGCGACCTCGGTCAAGGCGAACGAGAGGACAAGAGGGCGAGGAAGGGGCAGAGACAGTATAAATACCCCTGTCTCCTCCCCGCCCCCGCCGGAAGCAGCCATCTGCTGGGGTCTCCCCTGGTGCGACCCAGGGACTAGAGCTCCCACCCCTGTGCCTTCCTGTGGCACTAAGGCGGCCGCCCTCTTAGGGGGGGGGGGCCGCTGCGCAACCCCCCCCCCCGGGCAGCCTTACACTTCCCACAGTCACACATCTGCCCACACACTGAATGGTAAGAGGGTCTCAGGGTGGCGTAAGAGAAGCAGCAGTGAACCTCTGGCACACACCTTCTGCCTCAGCAAACCGTACAAAGGCGCTGCCCCCAGTTCGATGAAAGTAGAAACTCTCCTCCGAAGAATGGTGTGGCTTAAACACCCCCTGACTCATGATGGCTGAAGACGGATGCTCTTAACTTGGGACTTCTTGTCTCGTGAGACCAGGAAATGCTCCTGTGAGGAGATCCGGTGAGGTGATCCTGCAAGGAGAGGGGCTCTTCTGAGGTCTGTGACTGCAGGCTGTGGGGTTGCTACTCAGAGCCTGTGGGCCAAAGCAGCACGCACCAGCCCCTCCCTGCACACACAGGATGTCACACTGGAGCATAATCCTGCCTTGGCAGGCCTAAGACACTCTGCTAACAAGAAGAAACCCTGGGAATCCGTGGAGTCAGGACATAACCTGCACAGAGGATGAAAGGTTCACTTCAGCGGTGATCAAATATATCACCTATAGTAAGAAGTGGACGCCCCTAAACCACCCCTAATGGGCCCCATCTTTCTAGTATTCGCAACAGGAGAGTTGAAAAAAAACAGTTTTTGAAGCCACTTAAAAAAACACTCACTCACCCTTCACAGCAGTGCCAAGCAGTGGAGTGCAGTAAGCATGGAGAGCGTTCTGGCCCTTGAGCGCCCCCACAAGGGAGGGGGCTGTCATTGCGCTCACACCATCAAATCCTTCCACTTTGGGAAAGGAGTCATGGGCTTGTCCTGCAATCACAGATCATAAATTGCTCTTTCTTGGAGAGCAGGGGCCTGGAGTGCCTCAAACACTCCTGCATCATGTTCTTGTCCCAGGAGTGACTTGCAGCCTAATTTAGCAAACATTCACGCAGCACAGGACAGCAAGCAAAGTTGCTGCGTTGCATGAACGGGAGAGGGCGCTCTTCACTTCTCTCCCAGCACTGATGCACCCTGTGCTGCTGAGCGCCAATGCTGGCACCTTTGCACCCTGTGCTGCCGAGCGCCAGCGCAGGCACCCTTCCACCATGTGCTGCCGAGCGCTAGCGCAGGCACCCTTGCACCCTGTGCGGCCGAGCGCCAATGCAGGCACCCTTGCACCCTGTGCTGCCGAGCGCCAACGCTGGCACCCTTGCACCCTGTGCTGCCGAGCGCCAACGCTGGCACCCTTGCACCCTGTGCTGCCGAGCGCCAACGCTGGCACCCTTGCACCCTGTGCTGCCAATGCAGGCACCCTTGCACCCTGTGCTGCTGAGCGCCAACGCTGGCACCCTTGCACCCTGTGCTGCCGAGCACCAGCGCAGGCACCCTTGCACCCTGTGCTGCCGAGCGCCAGCGCAGGCACCCTTGCACCCTGTGCTGCCGAGCGCCAACGCAGGCACCCCTGCACCCTGTGCTGCCGAGCGCCAATGCAGGCACCCTTGCACCCTTTGCTGCCGAGCGCCAACGCTGGCACCCTTGCACCCTGTGCTGCCGAGCGCAGGCACCCTTGCACCCTGTGCTGCCAAGCGCCAATGCTGGTACCCTTGCACCCTGTGCTGCCGAGCGCCAATGCTGGCACCCTGGCACCCTGTGCTGCCGAGCGCCAGCGCAGGCACCCTTGCACCCTGTGCTGCCGAGCGCCAACGCAGGCACCCTTGCACCCTGTGCTGCCAAGCGCCAGCACTGGCACCCTTGCACCCTGTGCTGCCGAGCGCCAGCGCAGGCACCCTTGCACCCTGTGCTGCCGAGCGCCAACGCAGGCACCCTTGCACCCTGTGCTGCCGAGCGCCAACGCTGGCACCCTTGCACCCTGTGCTGCCGAGCGCAGGCACCCTTGCACCCTGTGCTGCCGAGCGCCAATGCTGGCACCCTTGCACCCTGTGCTGCCGAGCGCCAATGCTGGCACCCTTGCACCCTGTGCTGCCGAGCGCCAACGCAGGCACCCTTGCACCCTGTGCTGCCGAGCACCAACATAGGCACCCTTGCACGCTGTGCTGCCGAGCGCCAGCGCTGGCACCCTTGCACCCTGTGCTGCCGAGCGCCAACGCTCGCACCCTTGCACCCTGTGCTGCCGAGCGCCAGTGCAGGCTCCCTTGCACCCTGTGCTGCCGAGCGCCAATGCTGGCACCCTTGCACCCTGTGCTGCCGAGCGCCAACGCTCGCACCCTGTGCTGCCGAGCGCCAACGCTGGCACCCTTGCACCCTGTGCTGCCGAGCACCAGCGCTGGCACCCCTGCACCCTGTGCTGCCGAGCGCCAGCGCTGGCACCCCTGCACCCTGTGCTGCCAAGCACCAGCACAGGCACCCTTGCACCCTGTGCTGCCGAGCGCCAACGCTGGCACCCTTGCACCCTGTGCTGCCGAGCGCCAGCGCAGGCACCCTTGCACCGCGGTTAAAGGACGACTGTGGTCCGGGCAGGGACGCCTTCTTGTGCAGAATCAATCCCAAGAGGCATCTTCCTCCTTCCATGCGTGATGTAGGATGTACAGATGTCTCCTTGTTTGTCCTCTCTGTGGTAGGATCACTCATTTCACTCAGTTCCAGCTTTGACAAACCTTAGTAAATCTGGAATTGTATGAAAAGCATGGGTGGATGCGCAGGAGTGCTCATGCTCCACCCACAGACCAACTACCTCGAAGAAATGTAACACAAAGTGGCATAAGCCACAGCATCGCATTACGTTTCTTGACAAAGCCACGCAAGGTCATACAAACCAGGGCTTGCGTGGCTCTGTAAATCCCAAATAAGCCTTTGCGCTGCCCTGCATCGCCATGCGCAATACAAGGGCAAAGCAAAGGCTTAGAAATGTGGGCCTAAGAGCATTAATTGCTCTTTACTGGAGAGTAGAGTCATGGAATGCCTGAAGCATTCCTGGATCATCCCTGGAATCACTATAATCATAAGTCACTCTTTCCTGGAGAGAAGGGTCCTGGAACACCTGAAGCATTCCTGGATCATCCCTGGAATCACTACAAGGATACGTCACTCTTTCCTGGAGAGCAGGGTCCTGGAACGCCTGAAGCATTCCTGGATCATCCCTGGAATCACTATAATCATAAGTCACTCTTTCCTGGTGAGCTGGGTCCTGGAACGCCAGAAGCATTCCTGGATCATCCCTGGAATCACTATAATCATAAGTCACTCTTTCCTGGAGAGCAGGGTCATAGAACGCCTGAAACATTCCTGGATCATCCCCGCAATCACTGTAAGGATAAGTCACTCTTTCCTGGAGAGCCGGGTCCTGAAACGCATGAAGCATTCCTGGATCATCCCTGGAATCACTATATTCATAAGTCACTCTTTCCTGGAGAGCAGGGTTCTGGAACGCATGAAGCATTCCTGGATCATCCCTGGAATCACTATAATCATAAGTCACTCTTTCCTGGAGAGCAGGGTCCTGGAACGCATGAAGCATTCCTGGATCATCCCTGGAATCACTATAATCATAAGTCACTCTTTCCTGGAGAGCTGGGTCCTGGAACACCAGAAGCATTCCTGGATCATCCCTGGAATCACTATAATCATAAGTCACTCGTTCCTGGAGAGCAGGGTCCTGGAACGCATGAAGCATTCCTGGATCATCCCTGGAATCACTATAATCATAAGTCACTCTTTCCTGGAAAGCTGGGTCCTGGAACGCCAGAAGCATTCCTGGATCATCCCTGGAATCACTATAATCATGAGTCACTCTTTCCTGGAGAGCAGGGTCATAGAACGCCTGAAACATTCCTGGATCATCCCTGGAATCACTATAATCATAAATCACTTGTTCCCGGAGAGCAGGGTCCTGGAACGCATGAAGCATTCCTGGGTCATCCCTGGAATCACTATAAGGATAAGTCAGTCTTTCCTGGAGAGCAGGGTCTGGAACCCCTAAAGCATTCCTGGATCATCCCTGGAATCACTATAATCATAAGTGTAACGCCCTGAACGTCTCAGGATCGTTTAACAGACACGACAATGAGGACGCAACCACTTGTGAAGGGTTAGTTCTTTTAATGAAGGCAAATAAAATACAAAGAACAAACAAAAGTTATAGTCACTGGAATCCTCCAGGCTAAGTACGTTACCAGCCCACAGCACGGATGGTCCTAACCGTCCTCTGCATATACGCCGATCCCGGCGTATGCCAACAGAGGGCAGAAATGAAATGGCCGACAATGCCAATCGGTAGGCTGTGAGGGGCACGAAGAGTGTTGGGGAGAATCGAGGAGTCAGGGAAACACCCAGCCGGGGTCTCTACCTGAAGGGAGCAGCCGCTCAACCTCTTCCTCAGACTGCACCGGGACGCGGAGTCACCTCCTGGTGATGCGTCACCGATACCCCAATCACAAGCAAGAAGACTGAACCGAGAGCAGCCGCTCGATCGATCCTGTGGACTTCCGAGTCTGTAACGCGGCAAACACCTCCTGGTGTGCGTTACAGCTGGCAGTCCCTGTGTCTCTGGTCGGGCTGGGAGTTACGACTCCAACCAGCAAAAGCGCCACTGCGCTTGGACTCAGCCGAGTCAAAAAGCGAAGCTCAATGGTTGACCGGTAGAGCTTCCGGGTCCTTCACAGGTGACGATGGGGCAAGACACGGCCCAGGGAGTAACGACTCGACCTACCTCCGTTCTTGCCTTACTGGAGCACCACTCCGGAACACTGCTCTTCACAAAGCAGGTACGTCGGTGTAAACACAATATCCGACAGCCTTGTACCTCCCGGTTCCTCCCTTTATAGGGCGTGTTTTCCTTGAGTTATGTAACAGCTCTCCTGTTTACATAAGGGCGTGTTTCCCTTGAGTTATGTAACAGCTCTCCTGTTTACATAAGGGCGTGTTTCCCTTGAGTTATGTAACAGCTCTCCTGTTTACATAAGGGCGTGTTTCCCTTGAGTTATGTAACAGCTCTCCTGTTTACATAAGGGCGTGTTTCCCTTGTATGACAGGAATTCTTGACAATAAGTCTCTCATTCCTGGAGAGCTGGGTCCTGGAACGCCAGAAGCATTCCTGGATCATCCCTGGAATCACTATAATCATAAGTCACTCTTTCCTGGAGAGCAGGGTCCTGGAACGCCAGAAGCATTCCTGGATCATCCCTGGAATCACTATAATCATAAGTCACTCGTTCCTGGAGAGAAGGGTCCTGGAACGCATGAAGCATTCTTGGATCATCCCTGGAATCACTATAATCATAAGTGACTTTTTCCTGGAGAGCAGGGTCATAGAACGCCTGAAACATTCCTGGATCATCCCTGGAATCACTATAATCATAAGTCACTCTTTCCTGGAGAGCAGGGTCATAGAACATCTGAAACATTCCTGGATCATCCCTGGAATCACTATAATCATAAGTCACTCGTTCCTGGAGAGCAGGGTCCTGGAACGCATGAAGCATTCCTGGATCATCCCTGGAATCACTATAATCATAAGTCACTCTTTCCTGGAGAGCCGGGTCCTGAAACGCATGAAGCATTACTGGATCATCCCTGGAATCACTATAATCATAAGTCACTCTTTCCTGGAGAGCCGGGTCCTGAAACGCATGAAGCATTCCTGGATCATCCCTGGAATCACTATAATCATAAATCACTCTTTCCTGGAGAGAAGGGTCCTGGAACGCCTGAAGCATTCCTGGATCATCCCTGGAATCACTATAATCATAAATCACTCTTTCCTGGAGAGCAGGGTCCTGGAACGCCAGAAGCATTCCTGGATCATCCCTGGAATCACTATAATCATAAGTCACTTTTTCCTGGAGAGCAGGGTCATAGAACGCCTGAAACATTCCTGGATCATCCCTGGAATCACTATAATCATAAGTCACTCTTTCCTGGAGAGCAGGGTCATAGAACGCCTGAAACATTCCTGGATCATCCCTGGAATCACTATAATCATAAGTCACTCGTTCCTGGAGAGCAGGGTCCTGGAACTCATGAAGCATTCCTGGATCATCCCTGGAATCACTATAATCATAAGTTGCTGTTTCCTGGAGAGCAGGGTCATAGAACGCCTGAAACATTCCTGGATCATCCATGGAATCACTGTAAGGATAAGTCACTCTTTCCTGGAGAGCCGGGTCCTGAAACGCATGAAGCATTCCTGGATCATCCCTGGAATCACTATATTCATAAGTCACTCTTTCCTGGAGAGCCGGGTCCTGAAACGCATGAAGCATTCCTGGATCATCCCTGGAATCACTATAATCATAAGTCACTCTTTCCTGGAGAGCCGGGTCCTGAAACGCATGAAGCATTCCTGGATCATCCCTGGAATCACTATAATCATAAGTCACTCTTTCCTGGAGAGAAGGGTCCTGGAACGCCTGAAGCATTCCTGTATCATCCCTGGAATCACTATAAGGATAAGTCACTCGTTCCTGGAGAGCAGGGTCCTGGAACGCATGAAGCATTCCTGGATCATCCCTGGAATCACTATAATCATAAGTCACTCTTTCCTGGAGAGCTGGGTCCTGGAACGCCAGAAGCATTCCTGGATCATCCCTGGAATCACTATAATCATAAATCACTCTTTCCTGGAAAGCAGGGTCATAGAACGCCTGAAACATTCCTGGATCATCCCTGGAATCACTATAATCATAAGTCACTCGTTCCTGGAGAGCAGGGTCCTGGAACGACTAAAGCATTCATGGATCATCCCTGGAATCACTATAATCATAAGTCACTCTTTCCTGGAGAGCAGGGTCCTGGAACGCCTGAAACATTCCTGGATCATCCCCGGAATCACTATAATCATAAGTCACTCTTTCCTGGAGAGCAGGGTCTGGAACCCCTGAAGCATTCCTGGATCATCCCTGTAATAACTATAATCAGAAATCACTCTTTCCTGGAGAGCAGGGTCATAGAACGCCTGAAACATTCCTGGATCATCCCTGGAATCACTATAATCATAAGTCACTCGTTCCCGGAGAGCAGGGTCCTAGAACGCATGAAGCATTCCTGGATCATCCCTGGAATCACTATAAGGATAAGTCAGTCTTTCCTGGAGAGCAGGGTCATAGAACGCCTGAAACATTCCTGGATCATCCCTGGAATCACTAGAATCATAAGTCACTCGTTCCTGGAGAGCAGGGTCCTGGAACACATGAAGCATTCCTGGATCATCCCCAGAATCACTATAATCATAAGTCACTCTTTCCTGGAGAGCAGGGTCATAGAACGCCTGAAACATTCCTGGATCATCCATGGAATCACTATAAGGATAAGTCACTCTTTCCTGGAGAGCTGGGTCCTGAAACGCATGAAGCATTCCTGGATCATCCCTGGAATCACTATAATCATAAGTCATTTTTTCCTGGAGAGCTGGGTCCTGGAACACCAGAAGCATTCCTGGATCATCCCTGGAATCACTATAATCATAAGTCACTTTTTCCTGGAGAGCAGGGTCATAGAACGCCTGAAACATTCCTGGATCATCCCTGGAATCACTATAATCATAAGTCACTCCTTCCTGGAGAGCAGGGTCCTGGAACGCCTGAAACATTCATGGATCATCCCCGGAATCAATATAATCATAAGTCACTCTTTCCTGGAGAGCAGGGTCTGGAACCCCTGAAGCATTCCGGGATCATCCCTGTAATAACTATAATCACAAGTCACTCTTTCCTGGACAACAGGGTCATAGAACGCCTGAAACATTCCTGGATCATCCCTAGAATCACTATAATCCTAAATCACTCGTCCCTGGAGAGCAGGGTCTGGAACACATGAAGCATTCCTGGATCATCCCTGGAATCACTATAATCATGAGACACTCTTTCCTGGAGAGCAGGGTCATAGAACGCCTGAAACATTCCTGGATCATCCCTGGAATCACTATAATCATAAGTCACTCGTCCCTGGAGAGCAGGGTCCTCGAACGCATGAAGCATTCCTGGATCATCCCTGGAATCACTATAATTATAAGTCACTCTTTCCTGGAGAGCAGGGTCTGGAACTCCTGAAGCATTCCTGGATCATCCCTGCAATCACTATAATCATAAGTCACTTGTTCCTGGAGAGCCGGGTCTGGAACCCCTGAAGCATTCCTGGATCATTCCTGTAATAACTATAATCATAAGTCACTCTTTCCTGGAGAGCAGGGTCCTGGAACGCCTGAAACATTCCTGGATCATCCCCGGAATCACTATAATCATAAGTCACTCTTTCCTGGAGAGCAGGGTCTGGAACCCCTGAAGCATTCCTGGATCATTCCTGTAATAACTATAATCATAAGTCACTCTTTCCTGGAGAGCAGGATCCTGGAACGCATGAAGCATTCCTGGATCATCCCTGGAATCACTATAATCATAAGTCACTCTTTCCTGGAGAGCTGGGTCATAGAACGCCTAAAACATTCCTGGATCATCCCTGGAATCACTATAATCATAAGTCACTCTTTCCTGGAAAGCAGGGTCATAAAACGCCTGAAACATTCCTGGATCATCCCTGGAATCACTATAATCATAAGTCACTCGTTCCTGGAGAGCAGGGTCCTGGAACGCCTGAAACATTCCTGGATTATCCCCGGAATCACTATAAGGATAAGTCAGTCTTTCCTGGAGAGCTGGGTCCTGGAATTCCAGCAGCATTCCTGGATCATCCCTGGAATAACTATAATCGAAGTCACTCTTTCCTGGAAAGCAGGGTCATAAAACGCCTGAAACATTCCTGGATCATCCCTGGAATCACTATAATCATAAGTCACTCGTTCCTGGAGAGCAGGGTCCTGGAACGCCTGAAACATTCCTGGATTATCCCCGGAATCACTATAAGGATAAGTCAGTCTTTCCTGGAGAGCAGGGTCATAGAACGCCTGAAACATTCCTGGATCATCCCTGGAATCACTAGAACCATAAGTCACTCGTTCCTGGAGAGCAGGGTCCTGGAACACATGAAGCATTCGTGGATCATCCCCAGAATCACTATAATCATAAGTCACTCTTTCCTGGAGAGCAGGGTCATAGAACGCCTGAAACATTCCTGGATCATCCATGGAATCACTATAAGGATAGGTCACTCTTTCCTGGAGAGCTGAGTCCTGAAACGCATGAAGCATTCCTGGAATCACTATAATCATAAGTCATTTTTTCCTGGAGAGCTGGGTCCTGGAACACCAGAAGCATTCCTGGATCATCCCTGGAATCACTATAATCATAAGTCACTTTTTCCTGGAGAGCAGGGTCATAGAACGCCTGAAACATTCCTGGATCATCCCTGGAATCACTATAATCATAAGTCACTCCTTCCTGGAGAGCAGGGTCCTGGAACGCCTGAAACATTCATGGATCATCCCCGGAATCAATATAATCATAAGTCACTCTTTCCTGGAGAGCAGGGTCTGGAACCCCTGAAGCATTCCGGGATCATCCCTGTAATAACTATAATCACAAGTCACTCTTTCCTGGACAACAGGGTCATAGAACGCCTGAAACATTCCTGGATCATCCCTGGAATCACTATAATCCTAAATCACTCGTCCCTGGAGAGCAGGGTCTGGAACACATGAAGCATTCCTGGATCATCCCTGGAATCACTATAATCATGAGACAGTCTTTCCTGGAGAGCAGGGTCATAGAACGCCTGAAACATTCCTGGATCATCCCTGGAATCACTATAATCATAAGTCACTCGTCCCTGGAGAGCAGGGTCCTGGAATGCATGAAGCATTCCTGGATCATCCCTGGAATCACTATAATCATAAGTCCCTCTTTCCTGGAGAGCAGGGTCTGGAACTCCTGAAGCATTCCTGGATCATCCCTGCAATCACTATAATCATAAGTCACTCGTTCCTGGAGAGCCGGGTCTGGAACCCCTGAAGCATTCCTGGATCATTCCTGTAATAACTATAATCATAAGTCACTCTTTCCTGGAGAGCAGGGTCCTGGAACGCCTGAAACATTCCTGGATCATCCCCGGAATCACTATAATCATAAGTCACTCTTTCCTGGAGAGCAGGGTCTGGAACCCCTGAAGCATTCCTGGATCATTCCTGTAATAACTATAATCATAAGTCACTCTTTCCTGGAGAGCAGGATCCTGGAACGCATGAAGCATTCCTGGATCATCCCTGGAATCACTATAATCATAAGTCACTCTTTCCTGGAGAGCTGGGTCATAGAACGCCTAAAACATTCCTGGATCATCCCTGGAATCACTATAATCATAAGTCACTCGTTCCTGGAGAGCAGGGTCCTGGAACACATGAAGCATTCCTGGATCATCACTGGAATCACTATAATCATAAGTCACTCTTTCCTGGAGAGCTGGGTCCTGGAATTCCAGCAGCATTCCTGGATCATCCCTGGAATAACTATAATCATAAGTCACCCTTTCCTGGAGAGCAGGGTCATAAAACGCCTGAAACATTCCTGGATCATCCCTGGAATCACTATAATCATAAGTCACTCGTTCCTGGAGAGCAGGGTCCTGGAACGCCTGAAACATTCCTGGATTATCCCCGGAATCACTATAATCATAAATCACTCTTTCCTGGAGAGCAGGGTCTGGAACCCCTGAAGCATTCCTGGATCATCCCTTTAATAACTATAATCATAAATCACTCTTTCCTGGAGAGCAGGGTCATAGAACGCCTGAAACATTCCTGGATCATCCCTGGATTCACTATAATCATAAGTCACTCGTTCCCGGAGAGCAGGGTCCTGGAACGCATGAAGCATTCCTGGATCATCCCTGGAATCACTATAAGGATAAGTCAGTCTTTCCTGGAGAGAAGGGTCTGGAACCCCTGAAGCATTCCTGGATCATCCCTGTAATAACTATAATCATAAAACACTCTTTCCTGGAGAGCAGGGTCATAGAACGCCTGAAACATTCCAGGATCATCCCTGGAATCACTATAATCATAAGTCACTTGTTCCTGGAGAGCAGGGTCCTGGAACACATGAAGTATTCCTGGATCATCCCTGGAATCACTATAATCATAAGTCACTCTTTCCTGGAGAGCAGGGTCATAGAACGCCTGAAACATTCCTGGATCATCCATGGAATCACTATAAGGATAAGTCACTCTTTACTGGAGAGCCGTGTCCTGAAACGCATGAAGCATTCGTGGATCATCCCTGGAATCACTATAATCATAAGTCACTCTTTCCTGGAGAGCTGGGTCCTGGAACGCCAGAAGCATTCCTGGATCATACCTGGAATCACTATAATCATAAGTCACTCGTTCCTGGAGAGCAGGGTCCTGGAACGCATGAAGCATTCCTGGATCATCCCTGGAATCACTATAATCATAAGTCACTTTTTCCTGGAGAGCAGGGTCATAGAACGCCTGAAACATTCCTGGATCATCCCTGGATTCACTATAATCATAAGTCACTCGTTCCCGGAGAGCAGGGTCCTGGAACGCATGAAGCATTCCTGGATCATCCCTGGAATCACTATAAGGATAAGTCAGTCTTTCCTGGAGAGAAGGGTCTGGAACCCCTGAAGCATTCCTGGATCATCCCTGTAATAACTATAATCATAAAACACTCTTTCCTGGAGAGCAGGGTCATAGAACGCCTGAAACATTCCAGGATCATCCCTGGAATCACTATAATCATAAGTCACTTGTTCCTGGAGAGCAGGGTCCTGGAACACATGAAGTATTCCTGGATCATCCCTGGAATCACTATAATCATAAGTCACTCTTTCCTGGAGAGCAGGGTCATAGAACGCCTGAAACATTCCTGGATCATCCATGGAATCACTATAAGGATAAGTCACTCTTTACTGGAGAGCCGTGTCCTGAAACGCATGAAGCATTCGTGGATCATCCCTGGAATCACTATAATCATAAGTCACTCTTTCCTGGAGAGCTGGGTCCTGGAACGCCAGAAGCATTCCTGGATCATACCTGGAATCACTATAATCATAAGTCACTCGTTCCTGGAGAGCAGGGTCCTGGAACGCATGAAGCATTCCTGGATCATCCCTGGAATCACTATAATCATAAGTCACTTTTTCCTGGAGAGCAGGGTCATAGAACGCCTGAAACATTCCTGGATCATCCCTGGAATCACTGTATTCACAAGTCACTCTTTCCTGGAGAGCAGGGTCATAGAATGCCTGAAACATTCCTGGATCATCCCTGGAATCACTATAATCGTAAGTCACGCTTTCCTGGAGAGCAGGGTCTGGAACCCCTGAAGCATTCCTGGATCATCCCTTTAATCACTATAATCATAAATCACTCTTTCCTGGAGAGCAGGGTCATAGAACGCCTGAAACATTCCTGGATCATCCCTGGAATCACTATAATCATAAGTCACTCGTTCCTGGAGAGCCGGGTCCTGGAACGCCTAAAGCATTCCTGGATCATCCCTGGAATCACTATAAGCATAAGTCACTCGTTCCTGGAGAGCAGGGTCCTGGAACGCATGAAGCATTCCTGGATCATCCCTGGAATCACTATAAGGATAAGTCAGTCTTTCCTGGAGAGCAGGGTCTGGAACCCCTGAAGCATTCCTGGATCATCCCTGTAATAACTATAATCATAAAACAATCTTTCCTGGAGAGCAGGGTCATAGAACGCCTGAAACATTCCTGGATCATCCCTGGAATCACTATAATCATAAGTCACTTGTTCCTGGAGAGCAGGGTCCTGGAACACATGAAGCATTCCTGGATCATCCCTGGAATCACTATAATCATAAGTCACTCTTTCCTGGAGAGCAGGGTCATAGAACGCCTGAAACATTCCTGGATCATCCATGGAATCACTATAAGGATAAGTCACTCTTTACTGGAGAGCCGGGTCCTGAAACGCATGAAGCATTCGTGGATCATCCCTGGAATCACTATAATCATAAGTTACTCTTTCCTGGAGAGCTGGGTCCTGGAACGCCAGAAGCATTCCTGGATCATCCCTGGAATCACTATAATCATAAGTCACTCGTTCCTGGAGAGCAGGGTCCTGGAACGCATGAAGCATTCCTGGATCATCCCTGGAATCACTATAATCATAAGTCACTTTTTCCTGGAGAGCAGGGTCATAGAATGCCTGAAACATTCCTGGATCATCCCTGGAATCACTATATTCATAAGTCACTCTTTCCTGGAGAGCAGGGTCATAGAATGCCTGAAACATTCCTGGATCATCCCTGGAATCACTATAATCATAAGTCACTCTTTTCCTGGTTAGCAGGGTCTGGAACTCCTGAAGCATTCCTGGATCATCCCTGCAATCACTATAATCATAAGTCACTCGTTCCTGGAGAGCCGGGTCTGGAACCCCTGAAGCATTCCTGGATCATTCCTGTAATAACTATAATCATAAGTCACTCTTTCCTTCAGAGCAGGGTCCTGGAACGCCTGAAACATTCCTGGATCATCCCCGGAATCACTATAATTATAAGTCACTCTTTCCTGGAGAGCAGGGTCTGGAACCCCTGAAGCATTCCTGGATCATTCCTGTAATAACTATAATCATAAGTCACTCTTTCCTGGGGAGCAGGGTCCTGGAACGCATGAAGCACTCCTGGATCATCCCTGGAATCACTATGATCATAAGTCACTCTTTCCTGGAGAGCTGGGTCATAGAACGCCTAAAACATTCCTGGATCATCCCTGGAATCACTATAATCATAAGTCACTCTTTCCTGGAAAGCAGGGTCATAGAACGCCTGAAACATTTCTGGATCATCCCTGGAATCACTATAATCATAAGTCACTCGTTCCTGGAGATCAGGGTCCTGGAGCGCCTGAAACATTCCTGGATTATCCCCGGAATCACTATAATCATAAGTCACTCTTTCCTGGAGAGCAGGGTCTGGAACCCCTGAAGCATTCCTGGATCATCCCTTTAATAACTATAATCATAAATCACTCTTTCCTGGAGAGCAGGGTCATAGAACACCTGAAACATTCCTGGATCATCCCTGGAATCACTATAATCATAAGACACTCGTTCCCGGAGAGCAGGGTCCTGGAACGCATGAAGCATTCCTGGATCATCCCTGGAATCACTATAAGGATAAGTCAGTCTTTCCTGGAGAGCAGGGTCTGGAACCCCTGAAGCATTCCTGGATCATCCCTGTAATAACTATAATCATAAAACACTCTTTCCTGGAGAGCAGGGTCATAGAACGCCTGAAACATTCCTGGATCATCCCTGGAATCACTATAATCATAAGTCACTTGTTCCTGGAGAGCAGGGTCCTGGAACACATGAAGCATTCCTGGATCATCCCTGGAATCACTATAATCATAAGTCACTCTTTCCTGGAGAGCAGGGTCATAGAAAGCCTGAAACATTCCTGGATCATCCATGGAATCACTATAAGGATAAGTCACTCTTTACCGGAGAGCCGGGTCCTGAAACGCATGAAGCATTCGTGGATCATCCCTGGAATCACTATAATCATAAGCCACTCTTTCCTGGAGAGCTGGGTCCTGGAACGCCAGAAGCATTCCTGGATCATCCCTGGAATCACTATAATCATAAGTCACTCGTTCCTGGAGAGCAGGGTCCTGGAACGCATGAAGCATTCCTGAATCATCCCTGGAATCACTATAATCATAAGTCACTTTTTCCTGGAGAGCAGGGTCATAGAACGCCTGAAACATTCCTGGATCATCCCTGGAATCACTATATTCATAAGTCACTCTTTCCTGGAGAGCAGGGTCATAGAATGTCTGAAACATTCCTGGATCATCCCTGGAATCACTATAATCATAAGTCACTCTTTCCTGGTTAGCAGGGTCCTGGAACGCCAGAAGCATTCCTGGATCATCCCTGGAATCACTATAATCATAAGTCATTCGTTCCTGGAGAGCAGGGTCCTGGAACACATGAAGCATTCCTGGATCATCCCTGGAATCACTATAGTCATAAGTCACTCTTTCCTGGAGAGCAGGGTCATAGAAGGCCTGAAACATTCCTGGATCATCCATGGAATCACTATGAGGATAAGTCACTCATTCCTGGAGAGCCGGGTCCTGAAACGCATGAAGCATTCCTGGATCATCCCTGGAATCACTATAATCATAAGTCACTCTTTCCTGGAGAGCTGGGTCCTGGAACGCCAGAAGCATTCCTGGATCATCCCTGGAATGACTATAATCATAAGTCACTCTTTCCTGGAGAGCAGGGTCATAGAACGCCTGAAACATTCCTGGATCATCCCTGGAATCACTATAATCATAAGTCACTCGTTACTGGAGAGCAGGGTCCTGGAACGCATGAAGCATTCCTGGATCATCCCTGGAATCACTATAATCATAAATTACTCTTTCCTGGAGAGCAGGATCATAGAATGCCTGAAACATTCCTGGATCATCCCTGGAATCACTATAATCATAAGTCACTCTTTCCTGGTTAGCAGAGTCCTGGAACGCCAGAAGCATTCCTGGATGATCCCTGGAATCACTATAATCATAAGTCACTCGTTCCTGGAGAGCCGGGTCCTGGAACGCCTAAAGCATTCCTGGATCATCCCTGGAATCACTATAATCATAAGTCACTCTTTCCTGGAGAGCAGGGTCCTGGAAGGCCTGAAACATTCCTGGATCATCCCCGGAATCACTATAATCATAAGTCGCTCTTTCCTGGAGAGCAGGGTCTGGAACCCCTGAAGCATTCCTGGATCATTCCTGTAATAACTACAATCATAAGTCACTCTTTCCTGGAGAGCATGGTCCTGGAACGCCTGAAACATTCCTACATCATCCCCGGAATTAATATAATCATAAGACACTCTTTCCTGTAGAGCAGGGTCATAGAACGCTTGAAAAGTTCCTAGATCATCCCTGGAATCACTATAACCATAAGTCACTCTTTCCTAATTAGCAGGGTCCTGGAACGCCAGAAGCATTCCTGGATCATCCCTGGAATCACTATAATCATAAGTCACTCTTTCCTGGAGAGCAGGGTCTGGAACCCCTGAAGCATTCCTGGATCATCCCTGTAATAACTATAATCATAAGTCACTCTTTCCTGGAGAGCAGGGTCCTGGAACGCCTGAAACATTCCTGGATCATCACTGGAATCACTATGATCATAAGTCACTCATTCCTGGAGAGCAGGGTCCTGGAACGCCCGTAGCATTTTTGGATCATCCCTGGAATCACTATAAGGATAAGTCACTTTTTCCTGGAGAGCCAGGCCCTGAAACGCATGAAGCATTCCTGGATCATTCCTGGAATCACTATAATCATAAGTCACTCTTTCCTGGAGAGCAGGGTCTGGAACCCCTGAAGCATTCCTGGATCATCCCTGTAATAACTATAATCATAAGTCACTCTTTCCTGGAGAGCAGGTTCCTGGAACGCCTGAAACATTTCTGGATCATCCCTGGAATCACTATGATCATAAGTCACTCATTCCTGGAGAGCAGGGTCCTGGAACGCCTGAAGCATTTCTGGATCATCCCTGGAATCACTATAAGGATAAGTCACTTTTTCCTGGAGAGCCAGGTCCTGAAACGCATGAAGCATTCCTGGATCATCCCTGGAATCACTATAATCATAAGTCACTCTTTCCTGGAGAGCCGGGTCCTGGAAGGCCTGAAGCATTCCTGGATCATCTCTGGACTCACTATAATCATAAGTCACTCTTTCCTGGAGAGCAGGGTCATAGAACGCCTGAAACATTCCTGGATCATCCCTGGAATCACTATAATCATAAATCACTCGTTCCTGGAGAGCAGGCTCCTGGAACGCCTGAAACATTTCTGGATCATCCCTGGAATCACTATAATCATAAGTCACTCTTTCCTGGAGAGCAGGGTCCTGCAACGCCTGAAACATTCCTGGATCATCCCTGGAATCACTATAATCATAAATCACTCTTTCCTGGAGAGCCGGGTCCTGGAATGCCAGAAGCATTCCTGGATCATCCCCGGAATCACTATAATCATAAGTCACTCCTTCCTGGAGAGAAGGGTCCTGGAACGCCAGAAGCATTCCTGGATCATCCCTGGAATCACTATAATCATAAGTCACTCTTTCCTGGAGAGCAGGGTCCTGGAACGCATGAAGCATTCCTGGATCATCCCTGGAATCACTATAATCATAAGTCACTCTTTCCTGGAGTGCAGGGTCTGGAACGCCTGAAGAATTCCTGGATCATCCCTGGAATCACTATAAGGATAAGTCACTCTTTCCTGGAGAGCCAGGTCCGGAAACGCCAGAAGCATTCCTGGATCATCCCTGGAATCACTATAATCATAAGTCACTCGTTCCTGGAGAGCAGGGTCCTGGAACGCATGAAGCATTCCTGGATCATCCCTGGAATCACTATAATCATAAGTCACTCTTTCCTGGAGAGCAGGGTCCTGGAACGCCAGAAGCATTCCTGGATCATTCCTGGAATGACTATAATCATAAGTCACTCTTTCCTGGAGAGCCGGGTCCTGGAACGCATGAAGCATTCCTGGATCATCCCTGGAATCACTATAATCATAAGTCACTCTTTCCTGGAGAGTCGGGTCCTGGAACGCCTGAAGCATTCCTGGATCCTCTCTGGACTCACTATAATCATAAGTCACTCTTTCCTGGAGAGCAGGGTCATAGAACGCCTGAAACATTCCTGGATCATCCATCCCTGGAATCACTATAATCATAAATCACTCGTTCCTGGAGAGCAGGGTCCTGGAACGCCCGAAACATTCCTGGATCATCCCTGGAATCACTATAATCATAAGTCACTCTTTCCTGGAGAGCAGGGTCAAGTCAAAGTCAAAGTCAAAAAGTTTTTATTTTTGTTACGGTACTCTTTCGAGGACCACAAAATAAAATATACATTATACTTTCCATTTAATACATTTTCAATGAGATTTTCAAAAACTTAAAAATTCTGTAACAGACGAATTCATTAGGAGGGCTTTTGCATAATGATAAAAAGTCTTTTGAGTTAACGATCCTACAGGACCGATAGATGGACTTAAGACATGTTAACCTTGCGTTTACAATTTCTGCATTTGGACATATAAAAAATAAATGTTCCAAATTCTGGTTGCCCCTTTGACAGAGGGTACAAAAGGCAGAACTGTCAGTCCTCCAGGAGGAGGTAAAGGTTTGTACAGGAAGTGTTCCCAGGCGCAACATCATAATTGCACGCCTTGCACCGTGTTGAAGTGTATACTCTAAATAAGGCTGGCATTGTTTGTATTCCTGGGAGGCTGCATAGATCTTATATGACGATAGTCTATTACAATGTAAGTGGTCAATCTCGTAGCTCAGTTTGGGAGTGAAGTTTTTTAGAAAAAGTTTGAGTTGGGCTGGTGACCACGTAGACAAAATTTCCACACTAACTTTTGCAAGCTGTAGGGCCTGTCGCATATTTTTTAAAAAGGTAATATGGGTAGAGCTGGTCTCGAATGTTTCTATTTTTAGTAAACTTCTTAGAGTGCCTTCTTTTGAATGAAGAAGGTTATAGGCCCACCTTATAATACTAGCTATGGCTGTAGCATATGCACTCGTGATGGTACATTCCAGTCTCAATACCTGTACTGGGGTAGATGTAGAAATCTTCAGTAGTTTTTTCAATATTTTACCTTCTACTGAGTCCATATAGGTCCATTGTTTAAAAGGAATATATTCCGAGGCGTAAGACAGGACCGGTGAGATTTTGGCTCGAGAGACTTGAATTAGTGCAGAGAAATGCCTTTGTCCAGTGGCCGAGTATAAGCGGGACAAAGCCCCACTTTTCCTTTTCAGGTGATTGATTTGGTTGATGTTACTCATGTTTTGTGAGAAAATTCTGCCCAGATATGTATACTCCTTTACTTGTTCTAGCTTCTCACCTCCCAACTTCCATTCGTACCTTACCCTTTTCTTCTGGTTTGAAAAAGCAACCACTTTGGTTTTGTTTGTATTTGGGGTTAAAAACTTTTTTATAGAATACTTGTATAAAATATCTAAAAGATTTTGTAGTCC
Organism: Triturus cristatus; assembly: GCF_964204655.1. Taxonomy (NCBI): domain Eukaryota; kingdom Metazoa; phylum Chordata; class Amphibia; order Caudata; family Salamandridae; genus Triturus; species Triturus cristatus. The sequence goes on from NC_140594.1 coordinate 1,156,374,422, forward strand.
GAAAGGTGTTAGGTCAAACATGACTATATCGTCTGCGTACAGCAGGGAATGAATATATTCAGTGGCTATCTTAGGAGGAGTGCATATCCCTTGCTGCAGTTGGGAAGGTAGGTCACTTAAATACAGTGAGAATAAAATTGGAGCCAAGAGGCACCCTTGTTTCAGGCCATTTGATGTTCGTATTATCTTCGATAGGCCCTTGTCACTCCCCATTTGGACACGGCACCAGGTGTCACTGTGTAGGTTCACTATCAAATGTAATAGCTGCTCCGGAATGCCCATTCTTCTTAACTTTGACCACAGGGTCGGTCTGTCCACTCGATCGAAAGCTGTCGAGTAATCGATGAACGCTGCGTAAATAGTTTGTTTTTTCCCTGTTGCGTACTTGTCTAAAATGGTTTGGAAGATTGCTACATTGTCAGTGACTGAGTGGTTTGAGCGAAATCCGGACTGAAACTTAGGGATTAGACCCAATGAGAAGGCCCAATTTTTCAGCCTATCCAGGATTTCTGCTGCAAAAATCTTCCCGGCAGCATCCATGAGGGCAATTTGCCTATAGTTTCCCGGTATGTTTCTTTTTCCTTTTTTGTAAATCGGGATTATAATACTTCCTTTCCAGGAGTTTGGCATTTGACCACTGTCGAATATATAGTTAAATAGCGGCGAGAGCACCAGTCCCCACTCTTTATGTTCAGTTTGGTAGACCTTGATAGGTATCTGATCGGGGCCAGATGCACCCGTGCTCCTTGCCTTCCTGATATTCGTAGAGACTGACACTGCCGACGTTTTATTGATCTTAGTATCTTTAGTTTCCACAATTTGTTCTCCCGCCTCTTCATTTTTAATAGACTTGTTCTGTTTATATAGCTCACGAAGGTAAATATCCCAGTTTTCTTCTGAAACAGGAGTTGCCTCCAGCTTTTTTTTGGATCCCGTCATTATTGCAATCAGTGTCCAATATTTGCGCTGGTTGTTTTGTTTAGCTGCTTGTTGGATTTCAGTCCAATTGAAGTCCTGTTTCAGTTTTTTCTGTTTAGTTTTTTCTCGTCGTATTTGATTCTTTAATCTATTGATTACCTTTTTGTTTGCTGACGAGAAGTTCAGATACTGGGCGCGTATCAGCCTATTGAGTTGTTTTACGACTGGTTGGTTCCAGTTTTTATTCTTATTTCTCCATTTACTTTTTACTGATCTGTTGTGTTCTAACTTACTTTGCAGAGCTTGTTTGAGATTATTCGTTAATTGTTCGAAATTCTTTATAGGGTCATCTGAATATATGTTAGTCAATATATTGGTTTCGGAAATTAATAGCCTCAGATAGTCCAGATTTTCTGTCCCCCAATAAATGCGACGCCTTGTTATGTTTACTTCCGTTTTTGTTGTAAGAAATATTGGCTGGTTATAAGAAGAGGACTGTGCAATCCAATGGGTTGAAAGGTTTAGAAGAGCATGATCACTTTCTTCATTGAATATTATTGAAAGTTGAATCATTTGTTCTTTTTCTTCGATCCCGCATATAAAATAATCCAGGGTAGAGGGAGATCCATTTCCTTGCCGTGTGTATGTTGCTGGTATGTCACCGTTGATGTTACCGTTTAATATAGTCTCATTAATGCTGGAGAGAAAAGATAATAGTGCGCGTCCTCTCTTATCTGATTTAGATCCTTTTGGGAATTCAGGGAGTGATGTTTCCAAAGATTCCTCTTTGAAAAGACGAGCCCATTTCTTTATCTCACAGTTTGAAATTTTAGCGTTCAAATCCCCCATTATAAGATATGGCAAGTGAGATTGATCTTCAATGATATGGGTGATAATCTCTATTAGGCGGTCAAACAGCAAATCATTATTATTACTGGGAGGTGCGTAGATATTGAAAAGTAATATTTTTTCAAGTTTGGCTGACGCTTGAGTTCTAAGGGATACTTTTAAACATTGTAGATTGTCTATGTTTGTATCGATTATTTCCTGTGACCAAGAGTGATCTTCTTTTAATAATATTGCCAGACCACCCTTGGCGTGTCCCCTTCTAGATCTTTTTGCCAACGTTTCATATACATAGTATCCTTTTTGAGTAAAGGTATTAATTAACCATGTTTCCTGGAGGGCAATGATATCAGGGGAGTTTTTGATTGCATGTTTCATTTCTAAATCAGTTTTCCCTGCCAAGTTCCAGGACAATAACGTCAGACCTTTGCTAAACTTGGTGTTGTTGTGAATTTACCGTTTTTTTGCTGTTTAAGGTTTCTGATAACCATGCCCACGATTTTATTGAGTTCTCAGTGTTACTAGAGCTTGAATTCCGGGACCATACTGACCTCTCACCTTGTATTACTTGTATTTTGAGTGAATCTTTCCTCATAATATTTGATGCTGAATCTCCCCAATTAAAACTATTGTTTTCTTTTCTTCTATTAGTTTGTCCTAATGTACCTTTGTTTAGGTTGTTGATTTTAAGATCTTCCACCGAGATTACATCATAGCCATTTTTGTGAAGAATTTCCTTCTCTCTGATTATTATTCCAGGCAAAACTGGGGAATAAAAGGATACCTGTACTAGTTTGTTATTTTCTTTTATTGGAAAGAGTACTAGGTCGATTTCTTTACTTGTCAGAGAGTTCAGGGATGGTATTTCTTGTAAGAGATTAATTATTCTACCACGATTAAACGGCTCCTTATCTGAGGGAAATAGCTCTTCGATAGTTATGTGTTTAGATGGAATTACTTCCCATGATTGAGATTTATTATCATGTAGTTCTTTTATATCCATGATATTTTGCGTTGTTGATCTGTTTTCTATCGGAGGACAAAATTCGTCTGCTTTTGGGTTTAAGGGTTTTTCTGCTGGTATTTTTTGAGTTTCTGGAGAGTTCACCAAGTTTACGGGAGTGAATTTTTGGAATTTAAGCTTATTCCCTTTTTTCCTCTGTATTCTCCTCAAGGGTTTTCTCTTCTTCTTCCCCCTTACTTTTTCCCTAGTGTTACTTTTTTCAGACTGTCCTCCTTGGCTGAAATCCTGTTCGGCAGTAACTCCCGATAACTCTGCTTTATTTTCCCCGATAATCTGATCACGATTATTATCGGATACTTTATTCGAAAAGATAGGATAATGTTTAGTTTTGTTTTCGGTGATGGTTTCCGATTCTTCTTTGAACAGTTTTTTAAGTGAATATGTGATAAGAGGTTTTTCCTTATTTCTTAGTCCCTTAGTTTTAGTCTTAATTATTAGTACGTCGTTCGTTTGCGTGCTTGCTTCCTGTTGTTTTGGGGTCGCACTTCCATTTTTATGAAAATCATCTATTTGTTGTAATTCGACTGCTCCGGGTTGTTTTGGTGAGACTTTAGTTAGATCTTTTTTCTTTTTTTCTTCAACCAGGAATTTAAGTATTCCTATTTGTACGTCTAAAGTATCGTCCGAGTTAGCTAAAATTTGACCAAGATGAGTTAGTACTGATTCCAAAATTTCTTGCAATGAAAAAAGTGCTTTTGACAGGGGAGAGGCAGTATTTTCAGAATTTGGATTTATAAAATTAGGGTCTGATAGGTTGGCCAAATTAGAATAAAGGTTAGGCGATTTTTCTGGTGAACTGGTTAGTGGATGTTTTTGACTTAGCAATATTTCTGTTTTTTCTTCTTCGGTCTTCGTGTTATGATTTACAGATACATCGAAGAATAAGTCGTTGTCCTGGTTTTTTATAGATGTTATAGATGTTATTTGAGACGTATCTGGGAATGATTTTTGACATTCTTCCGAGAGAGAGAAATTTGCCAAATTACTTTCAGTTGTTATTTGACCTTGTTTATTGGGTTTCTGATCTGAGAAATGTAACGAATCATGTTCAACCTTATTTATTGAAGGATCCAGCTTATTTTGATCATCAGTTAAATATGGAGAAAGATACTTTTTCTTGGAGAGGGTAGAGAAGTATTGACTTATAGCTGGAGTACTTGATATTTGACCAGGTTTTAGTGATTTGTCAACAGATTTTCTTACAGCTGCGTCTGTCCCCATACGCCTCATGTAGATTGTCCGTGAGCGTAGTTTTTGTAGAGCCCTCATACTTGGGACCGGAAATCTACTTTATAGCTTATAGTAGTCGCAGCAGGTTTTGTGTATTTGTAATAACTTTATCTTTATCTCACAATCTCAGTTGATCAGTAAGAAATGGGGGGTTTTTTCACGTCGGTTTCAGAATTTGGTTAAGTAGTGTCCTCGTGTGCTGAACGTTAGTGGGGTGGCCCGTCCCGTCCTCGGTCGTCCCCGGACGGCCTCAGACGGCCCGCTCTTTGTCCGGTCTTCGTTCTGCGCTTGGTCCCGCGCGCGTTCTGCGTCGCGGAAGGCTAATTGGTTTTTCTACGTTTCGTCAGTGGGCGTGTCCGTGGGCGTGTCGCCTGGGGGAAGAGGAACCAGCTGATCCCAGCTTGGAATTCTGGTCCTCGCAGTCCCCCAGGTTAGGCGCGCTGTAGTTTTTCGCCCAGCCTCAACCCTTCTGACTCCAGCTCGGAGCGATAGGCAGAGCGTGCGGATTGCAGCTCACGCTCACACCAGCGAGTCAAGGGGAGGGGCGCCACGGAGCAACAAACAGAGACAGCGTCAGCTCAGGCACAGCAGCTCAGGACACAATCGGTGAGCAGAGGTAGAGATCCCTCGCCAGGCACGAGTAGCAGCAGTTCACAGAAACCAGAGAGCGGTGAGCAGGGTCCTGGAACGCCTGAAACATTCCTGGATCATCCCTGGAATCACTATAAGGATAAGTCAGTCTTTCCTGGAGAGCCGTGTCCTGCAACACATGAAGCATTCCTGGATAATCCCCGGAATCACTATAATCATAAATCACTCTTTCCTGGAGAGCCTGGTCCTGAAATGCCTGAAGCATTCCTGGATCATCCCCGGAATCACTATAATCATAAGTCACTCCTTCCTCGAGAGAAGGGTCCTGGAACGCCAGAAGCATTCCTGGATCATCCCTGGAATCACTATAATCATAAGTCACTCGTTCCTGGAGAGTAGGGTCCTGGAACGCATGAAGCATTCCTGGATCATCCCTGGAATCACTATAATCATAAGTCACTCTTTCCTGGAGAGCAAGGTCTGGAACGCCTGAAGAATTCCTGGATCATCCCTGGAATCACTATAAGGATAAGTCACTCTTTCCTGGAGAGCAGGGTCTGGAACGCCTGAAGCATTCCTGGATCATCCCTGGAATCACTATAAGGATAAGTCACTCTTTCCTGTAGAGCCAGGTCCTGGAAAGCATGAAGTATTCCTGAATCACCCCTTCCTTAAAGAGCTGTCTTTGATTCCAGACACTAGGACCCAAGCAAGGGATAGCATATGTTATGTTAATTCGATTTAATATAGTGCACAAATCACCTGAGGGCATGTCGGCGCTGTTGCAGAATCAGGATCGGGAGAAGGGAGAGATGTTCAGAAGACATGATTTGAAGGGTGGAGCTAAAGGGAGAAGGAAATGACGTCTTGGGGTGTTGTGTGGGAATGAAAGAACGGCGGTACAAGGAGGAGGTATAAAGAACAAGCATTTGCAATGCAATAGATCTCACATTTGTGAGAGTTACAGCTATTGGCGTTGTAAATGACAATGTCTTTTACCCATGTGTTTGGTGTGTAGTGGATGTATGTGGTGTGGAGTTGAATTATGAGGTTTGGATTGGAATTGTTAGGTGTGAAATTTTTGGTGGAATTGTGTGATGTGGAGGGGATTTGTGTGGTGGAATTTTGTGGCATGGTGTGGAGTGGAAAAATGTGGATAGTAATTATGCCGTATTGAGCGTGCTGGAATTATGTTGAGTGGGATTATGTGTCATGGAGTGTAATTATTTTCTGATATGGAGTGATATGATGTGGAGTTTAATTATTTGGTGTGCTGTGGAATTTTGTGGCATGATGTGGAATTCTGTGATGTGTTTTGGATGTATGTGGTGTGTTGCGTTATTGTTTTGTTAATTTGAATTATATGGTTTGTTGTCTAATTATGTGGTGTGGAATGGAAATGTGCAGAGTTGAATTATGCGGCGTGGAACTGTGTGGCGTTGAGTGAAATTATGCTGATTGATTTATGTATAGAGAGAAACAAGAAAACCCTAAGGGTCAGACGGGACCAACGGTAGATATATTTTTAAACCAACAAAGGTCCCATACAATTGGAATACGTATAGTATCACAATTTTTACAATCAAAAACTGGACGTGAGTCAACGACGTTTCGATCCCCATGAAAGTGGTGGGATGTCTTCAGGACTAAATGATTAAACAAATGCCTGGGAAGTTTGCTAGGCGCAGATACAAGAAGGAGCGGCCAGCGGCTTGGGCGGCAGCGATGCGTTCGTGAATCCTGAGACCGGCGAGGGTCAATGGTGCACGAGTCCGGCGGAGACGATGCAAGGTTGTCTGTAAAAATGGAGCCGGGGGGGGGGGGAAGGAATGGGTCCGGGGTTGGCATAGATGGCGCCTCAGCTCGCGTAAGGGAAAGGTCCCAGCCGGGACCAAGGAGAAGCAGTGTCCTCAGAAATTGAAAGCCGGTATCTAGAATATGCGAGGCAATTGGTACTAGCGCGGAAATGAAACTCCTTCGCTGTTTCATTTCCGCGCTAGTACAAGCGACTCCTGCTTTTGCCATGACTCTGCGGACAACATCTTACTGCCCCTATTGCCTCGCATATTCTAGATTTCTGAGGACACTGCTCCTCCTTGGTCCTGATGGTACAGGTTTTACTGGAACTCTGTCAGGGTTGGATAATTCGTTGTCATTTGAGAATATTTCTTTTGACCTATTGGTGGAGTTCAATATCTTTGAAGAGAAGTAGGTAGCCTTGGTGGTAGAGATTCATTTGTTGTACTCCTTGAGTTGAGCTAAATAAATCTCTCTTATCAGGAGAGTAGCTGCGTCTCCATTTCCTTTCGGATCGGCGAAGGGCTAGTTTTTGTGTTTTTATGTCGCTAGAGAACCATCTCTGAGCCTCTTGGTGCCTAGCTGACATTGTCCAGAGAGGGGCGTGTTCGTTGCTGGCTGCAGTTATCCAAGCTGTGAGATTGTCCTCACGGATGTTGATGGATGGCTGGTTGTGTTTCCCGGTGTGTCACCAAAAAGGTCTCCTCAATGCTCTTCCAGTTGCTGGCCAAGGACCCTTTGACGGCTGGGGGTTTGGCCGTAGTTATGTTATTAATGGCGAAGTCTATTAGGTAGTGGTCAGACCACGTGCAAGGAGAGACTGTCAGTGCAGACACTGTGAGGTTGGCTGTCCAGACATGATCTAGCGTGTGTCCCTTATTGTGAGTGGCCGTGGTTCTCTGCTGAATAAGGTTTAACCAACTCCCTCCCTGGGCCTTTCGGGCTAGTCGAGATGGTCCAGTGGAACACTAGCCAACAGGCCTGTTCCCACTGCTCTAGGGCCTCATTTATAAAGGCCTCGCAACACTTTTGTGCTGCCGCTGCGCCACTTTTTGTGATGCAGCGGCAGCCTAAACAATGTTCCACGTTGAGCCATATTTACAAGGTGATGCATTTAGGGAGATGTGTCACCTTGTAAAGCCCTGCGCCACATTATACCCGAGTCAGGTGTAATGTATGCAGGGTGGCCGTTCCCCCCCAAGAAAGCCTTGTAGAAGTGACGCACTGAAATCTATGAGATTTCACTGCAACACTTCTAGGACGCCACTGCGTCAAAACCTTACGCCTGTCTCATGGCAGGCGTGATAGTGACACAGTGCCGTAGGCACAGGCGTACCCGAGGAATTGCTGAAGTTGCGTCATGCTTGGGACACAACTCCAGCAATGTGTGAATTTTGCGCCAAAAGATAACTCAAGATTCCTGATGTATCTTTCTTTCCTTGCACCATGGAGCGCCGTACATTGAATACAGCGCATCCATCGCGCTGCAAGGAGGGCTCAGTGGAAAGAAGGCCGCTAGCATAATGTAGGCAGCCTGAACTGGGTGCACCCGCAGGATAAAAAACAAACCAACCCAGTGCCGCGGTGTCTACCATTAGTCAGACAAACAGCCTCCTATTGAAAACAAATGCCGTAGTAGCCCTCAGGGCTGGAATACTTACTATGTGTGCAGAGGTTTCCCTCGTGTTGGCTGCTCTTCACCGTCTTTAAATAAACTTGCTGTAAAATACTGGCAGTGAGCAAACAATGGAGGTCTGGAGAAACACGTTACCTTCACTGCAACAAAGCCCCACAATTGTGACACTGGGACCTGCATTAAAAACACGCACACATTGTGCGTCACTGGTGCCACCCTCCAGCATATCCGCCATACCTAGTGGGCAAAGCAGGCATCATACATCACAGAACCTGCAGATGGGAGCATCCAGCCCCGAACCCACCGTAGGCGTGATACAGACAGTGGCAAGTGGCTGCTGATACCCGACAGAAGCGCCCAAAACAGCAGGGGCGTAGCAAGAGGGGGTGCGGAGAGGGGGACGTTCCGCCCCGGGCGGCACAAGTTTTGGGCGCAGCAGTCTGCCCCCCCTTACTTGTGGCCGTCGCTGTGCGGGAGGCAGCGGAATGGCCTGCACCCCCTGCTCTTACATGCGTTTCCCGCGGGGGGGAAACGCAGGGGCCGCCATGGGCAGCGCCACTGCACGACAGGCTGGGTTACAGTGACGAGGAGGTCATGGATGGCTGTCTGTCGAATTCACCTAGGAGGCGAATGCTGTGGGACACTCTCCGCTAGATCGGACGATCCTGGGTGTGAGAGCGGAGAAAAGAGTGGGACAGCAGCGGCAGCTCGGGGGGCGGGGGCGCGCACGGTTCCTTTGTGCTTTGAAGGTTACATAGCGCTAGCAGCTTCCCGTTCCGCCACCATGCAGAAAGGTGGCTGGGGTAGGAAGGACCAATGCGTGGTGGGAGAGAGTTGGAGTGCTGGTGACTGCCTCAGTTTGCTCAGTTTTATATAGCGCTAACGTGACCCGACGGTATGGGAGCGCTACTCGACTGCAGGTTGTAATACACAGGTAAACATGCGTTGGTGTCCCGGTCACCTCTGCGGGTGGCACTACGCAGGCCAATGAATTAGTGCCAATATCGGCAACAGTTATCACAAAACACATAAGTACATAAATAAACACACGACACTGAATGTAAGTGGAGAAATATTGCTGCAGGTTTATTAGCATAACCAATATGCAAACATGGTGGGTTATCTTACGGGCGATCCCAGGGCAGGCCAGCCCCTATGCGGCCTGCCCGTCTGATAAGCCTAGAGTCACCATGGCAACGCCAACTGGTGTATACCAAATGTTGGGAGGGTCCCCCCCTCCCATCCGTGGACCACCAGTCCACTTGCTTCACACGCCCCCCCCGTGATGGGTGGCCGGAGCATACATGGCAGCCCCTGGTTGCTCAGACCCACAACCGCCTGTCGGATAGCGGGGCGCCGTCGGTCTTCCAGTGGACACGCTAAACATCCCTGGGTATCCTGGCTTAGCACCACGCGGTGCTGCTGCATGATGTACCCCTTGGTATGTGCAGACCCTGGATCGCCCTGTAACTCCTCCACAGCCTTGGGAGTGGCCTCCGTCACTGCCAGGGCCCCCCACCAAGGTACCACTACTATTTGCAACCCGCAGCTGGCAATGCTTCACCAAGGTCAAGTAAAAATAAATCCATGCCTAAGGTGGAGAGGTGCACCCCATCACCCTCCAGACACCCCGTTGATTTGGCGTGTAGAAGGCCATGCCTGATGAAGCCAAAGCCTCTTTGCTCAGTGAACTTGCGCATAGCACTGTTAACTTTCCTTCTTGACACCTCGACGGCGTCTCCTGAGCGGGCTCCATGCCAAATGGCGCGTGGTGTCATCTCAGACCACCACAGTTCGCACGGCCCCAGCAACACACTCAACTGGCAGAAAGTATCCCTCATGTCTTGGAGCAAAGCTCTCCTTCCTAGTGATGTTAAATCATTTCCCCCCAGGTGAACCACCAAGAGGTTGGGCGGGAGCCACCCTCCCCGGAGTCTCTGCTTCACTTTCCGTAACAGTTCACACCAGCGCAAGCCCGGAAAACCCAACCATGTGATGTCTGTGGCGACAAAGCCATTCTGCCATTCTCTCGCCTCCGCCCAGTGTCCCAGTCTCGCAATAATCGAGTGACCAATAACCCACACCTTCGTTCCTAATAAAGAGATAAAAAGTTTGAAATATATGTTTATTTAAAGTGGAAAAACGGGGGCGGAGACAGAATATGTACCCCCTGACTCCTCCCCGCCCCCGCCGGAAGCAGCTATCTGCTGGGGTCTCCCTTGGTCTATCCCAGGGACTGGACCTCCCACCCCTGTGCCTTTCTGTGGCACTAAGGCGGCCGCCCTCCAAGGGGCGGGCCGCTGCGCACCCCCCCCCCCCCCCGGGCAGCCTTACAGATCAATGTTTTATAATGTATACATCGTACGTGTGACAAACGGAGTGCCACTGGCATTACTCGTCACAGGATCTGGATTCTGGAACAGGCTCAGCATGCCTGAGGTGGGTGCGCTGGTCATGAATCCAGCTCAGCTTGCTGCTCAGTTAGCACTAAAAGTAAGGTTGGTGCTACGGACATGGCGGTCAAGGTTTCCGCTTGCCCTGCAGCAATATCTTTAGGTGACATTGTCATAACGCGCCAACATACAGAGGGCAGAACAATTTTAGATTTGAACAAACGTCTGCAAATGGGCCATATAACGCTGCGAATTGTGCTGACTTTTGTGTTTCAGGAAGGCACAGAGCGCGAACAGCCTCGAGCCCCCTCGGGAGGGTTTGTTTAATTCAAGAGGGTCTGTGAAGCTTGAAGTGAGGCTGAGAGAGTCCCCACTGCAGCCACCAGTGCGGGATGAGAGGCCCAGGGTTGGGGCTTCTCTCGGCCCGATCGCTGGCAGGGCCTGCAATTTGAGCACCGAGGGTCTCCCGGCATTGTATGGTGGGCGCTTTGCCATGCCTCACCTGTCTTTGTTTTTCAGCCGATGACCCCTCACCCCTGAGGCACTTCGCTAGACATTAAGGCACAGCTTTCCAAACTTTCCATGTTGGTGACACACTTTTTGGAGATGCATCATTTTGGGACACAATAAGGCAGTGTAGCGAGCGAGCGTAGCAAGCGACCCAAACCACTTAAGGAGGGTTTGGGGGGAGGGAGGGGGGGGGAATCCTCCCCCCCCCCCCCAAGAACATTTTGAAATAAAAGTGGGCAAATGGTGCATTTTCAAGCAAATATGAGTCCATGAGGTTGAACACAGGCCCCCGCAGCGGATGCCTTCGTCCACTGAGCCACCAGACCCGGCATACACACATCTCTCTCTTTCTCTCTCTCTGTCTCCCTCCCTCTCTCTATCTCTCCCTCTCTCTATCTCTCTCTCTCCCCCTCTCTCTCTCTCCCCCCTCTCTCTCTCTCCCCCTCTCTCTCTCTCCCTCCCTCTCTCTGTCTCACTCACTCTCTCTCTGTCTACCTCCCTCTGTCTCCCTTTATCTGTCTCGCTCCCTGTCACCTTCCTCCCTCTGTCTGTTTCCCTCTGTCTGTCGCCCTCTGTCTCCCGCCCTCTGTTTCCCTCTGTCTCCCGCCCTCTGTCTCCCTCTGTTTCCGTCCCTCTGTCTCCCTCCCTCTGTCTCCGTCCTTCTGTCTCCCTCCCTCTGTCTCCCTCCCTCTTTCTCTCCCCCTCGCTCTCCCTCTTTCTCCCTCTGTCTGTCTACCTCTCTCTGTCTCCCTCTGTCTCCCTCTACCTACCCCGGACTCCCTTCCTCTGTCTCCCTCCCTCTGTCTCCCTTTCTCTCTGTCTCCCATGGTTTCCCACTCTCTCGGTCTCCCTCCCTCTGCCTGTCTCCATCTGTCTCCCTCTGTCTTTCTCCCTCCCTCTGTAGCCCTCCTCCCTCTGTCTGTTGCCCTCTGTCTCCCTCTGTCTCCGTCCCTCTGTCTTCCTCCCTCTCTCCCTCCCTCTCTCCCTGTCTGTCTCCCTCTCTCTCTGTCTCCCTCTGTCTCCCTCTCTCCCCCTCTGTTTCCCTCCCTCTCCCTCTCTGTCTCTGTCTGTCTCAGTCTCTGCCTATGTCTGTCTGCCCCTGTCTCTGCCTCTATCTGTCGGTCTGTCCCTGTCCGTCTCTGTCTCCCTCCCTCTCTCTGTCTCCCTCTCCCTGTCTCCCTCCCTCTCTCTCTCCCTCCCTCTCTCTATCTCTCCCTCACTCTATCTCCCCCTCCCTCTATCTCTCCCTCCCTCTATCTCTCCCTCCCTCTATCTCTCCCTCCCTCTCTCTGTCTCCCACTCTCTCCCTCTCTGTCTCACTCACTCTGTCTGTCTTCCTCTCTCTGTCTCCCTCTCTCTGTCTCCCTCCCTCTGTCTCCCTCCCTCTGTCTCCCTCCCTCTGTCTACCTCCCTGAGGTTCCGTGTGGGACGGAACGACACTTTTTGGGTGATGACGAATATGGGTGAGTTGGGTATCTACGAACCGCAAATGACGAGTATAGTGGGTGTACGCAGTTTCGCTACGCAACCACGTATGGTTCGTCTGATTTTTGGGTTTGTTCATCTGACCCCTCGGGTTCCATTTTAGATACGGCATCCATTTTGTCTCTTGCCCTCAAGTAGCCAGCGAACGGACTTCGTCCGCTTCGTGACCCTGGGACTCCCAAGCTTACACGAGGGACATGTGTTCTTTGGGGTATGACTTTTATGACGAGGGGAACGACACGACGAAGGCAGATGGCCCCGCTCAAGGCTCATCTTGCCGTGCCGGTCTATTGTTTCAGCCATGCATACATTAGACACGGTGTCTCTGATCCCGTTATCAAGTTCCCTTTATTACTCCTAACACTCTTCTCTAATCTGTTGTGCATCCTTGTCCTTTCTTTGCATCTGTTCTTGTCCCTTCTCCTAATGTGTTTATGGTCAGGATGGAATGTGTTTTATTGCAGAGGAGATATGTTTTTATAGTTGGGAACTGGCAATATTGTTGTAATTATGTTCCGGCCTCCTGAAACATGAACGCGACCCATTTGAAGTTTATTATGGGAACTGAGTTGTAATCTTTGTTCACTATATTGTTCTATGGGAAAAACGTGTATAAAAGGAGCGATCCACTTTTGCAAATTGAAGCAGTCTCCGAGAACCTACACGCTGTGTACTTCTTGTGACCTCTGTATCCCTGCAGTTAATAAACGCTGATCTCTGACGTCGCTGGAAGTGTCCCGTGTCTCTGTGTTTGGTACGCCAGAACAGGTAACCCGCGAAGGTTTCAGGTGTTGTTCCCTGGCACCGCTGGGTCTTGAAAAACCCAGTCCTTCAGTTGGCGCCCAACGTAGGGCGACATCAGCGGTACCGGTCCAAAGCCCGACGATCGTGAGGAACTTCGTGTGCAATCTCCGAGGGAAGGTGCACCCCGCTTCATCGATCCAGTTGTCGAAATAAGTGGCCCGACGTCTTTTCCCGCGAAGATCCCCGCCTCCTGACGGCTGCGACGGACTGATGCCCTGACTGTCGACCTGTTTTGGCGCCTGGCGTAGTCCTTTGTACGGCGAGACGATAGACGGGCCTTCCTGGTGACGCCATTGTTCTTTCAGTTAAGTATTTGTGGGTCGCTCCCAGTGTTCCTTTGTTGTTTGCATGGTACCATAGCATTTGTGGTTCTTAGTTGTTGGGTTTTGTTTGATGATTGCAATTGCCAAAAACCGAGGGTCTCGCAAACTTTTTGCGAGGATATCATAAATTCGATAGCCCTTGAAGTTTGTAAACTCGGTTAGTGTGCGCGATGCCTAGCCGTAGTACTTTGTTTGGGTTTCTCAAATGTTGCAGAATGGATTCCCGGCTGGAGGATTCATGTCCGATACCTCCGGTTGGAACTCCGATTTACGAGCTCTATAGTCGCCATGGCGTGGGTCCTATCGTGTATAATGAATATTGGGTCCGCTACACTAAAAATGATGGTGTTCTTAGTTGGCCATCTCATGGTAGTTTCGAAACTGCCGTTTTAGATAATTTGGAAGCTAAACTGTTTAAAAAGAAGGCTAGGCCGGCCATGTTTGATTCCTTCCGGTTGTGGCGGAAAGAGGCCAAGCAGAAAGAAATCAAACAGAGTAAGAAAAATAAAAGAGAAGGTGTTATTGCGGTGATGCAGGATGCTGAACAGTATCAGCGAGATAAAAATGAGAAAGAGCAGGAAGTTAGTGCTCGACTTCATCATATGGCGGTGGATAAATGTTATCCGGTGCTACCGTCTAATGTCGATAAGTCGGGAGAAGAAGCGGTAGAGGATTCGCTATTGTCTTATCTGTTGAAATCACCACCTCCCTATGCTCCCGATACTCTGGGTCCTGTGATTCTACCTCTTCCTCCACCTGCTGTTTTGGCGGCCGCTGGTCAGCCCGCCGTTCCTCCCGCTCTCCCGCAAACCCTTGTGCCACAAATCGTTCCTCCTCTTTTACCGGCTTCTCTTCCTACTGCGCCTTTTCAAGTCCCTCCTCAGTCTGTCGTTCCCACTACTCCTGGTGCCGCGTCTACTTCTATTGCCTCTACCCCTACTGTTGTTGCGCCTGCATCTTCTTCCTCTTCTCCTTCTGTTCGTAGTCGTCTCCTGACTGCTGTTGCTACTCTTTATTCTCCGCTTTTTGGGCCAATACCCGGCTCGACTCTTTCTGATGCCGCTCAGCGGCGCAGTCAGCTTCCTGATGATAGGGAACGTGAATCGCTGGTAAAAATGGCACGTAAATGGATACGTAATCCCGTTAAATACTCTTCGCGTGTAGTGTTTGAGACATTTTCTCAGTTTAATGCGCCCACTCAACGATTCGTGTTTGAGGAATTGTGTAAATCGTTGAAGGAGGAGTGGGATTACGATGTGGTAGATAATGTACCGTCGGAGGTTTCTGATCTCCAGCATCGGTTCACAACCGGTGTGATCGTGGGTGATAAGGTTCGAGAAGCTCTAGAACGTCTGTTATCATTTTGATGTACAGTGCAACCCGAGCATTGTTTAAGGAAGAGACTGCAGCGTGGATGGCACAACCTGGTCAATATCCGATGCGGGAAGTTCCCCCAGTATGGATGCCAGGTGATCCTACTGCTAACCCTGCTGTCCCAGGCCGTTTTCAGAGAGTGTGGATACACCTCCCTTGGAAACGATCGGAAGTCTTACAGGTGAAGCAAACTTTGCCTGATCCCCGTAAAAATCCAGCGGGTTATTATAAGGAGTTGTCCCAATTGGTGGATGCTACTGTTATGAACCTTGCTGATATTGATATGTTGTTTGGCAATGTAGTGCCTCAGCCGATTTGGGCGAAAATTCGTCACGAGAATCATGCGGCCGAGTTGGGCGGTGATTGGGCTGCCCTTACAGCGGCAGACGCTCAGCAAGTTGGTGGGGCTAAGCCTGAGCAGCTTATTGTGGAATTGCCCCAGAGGATAATTACCCTCATGAAAACGCTTATGCCGGCGATGCGCGTCAATTGGGACAAGTTGTCCGCGTGCAAGCAAAAGAGGGATGAAAGCGTATCCGACTTCTTTACGAGATTCGAGGAAGCATTTGTCGATCATAGTGGCCAGGACATGGGTTCAGAAGGTGGTGAGCGGTTGTTTGTTGATAAGTTTGTATCGAACTTGTTGCCCGAACTTAGCAATAAGTTGAAAAATTCTGAGAGTTCCTGGGCTGTTTCTACCACTGCTCAAATATTGGCTACGGCTCAATATTACGAAAATAGGGAAAAGGAGGAAAGTGAACGTGCAGATAAGAAAACAAAGGATCTTAAAACTAAGGTCCTATTGCAGCAAGCGTATCCTCCGCGCTCAAATTTCAATGATTCGCAACAGCCAAATAGATCGCAATCACAGTTCTCTAGATCGCAGACACGGAATGACTCTCCCGCACCTCGTTTTGTGTTGGGATATAATCAATGTGCGTACTGTCGAGGGGAGGGCCATTTGAAGTTTAATTGTCCGGTTCTCCGTGATAGGAATAATGGTGTGTCAGCTCGAGGAGGTCGTGGTGGTCCTCAACAAGCTTCACGTGGTAGAGGTCATGGAGTTACTCAGAATCAGGCCGAGCGTTTTGCCACTTCCTCAGACTCGCAGAATTGTTTCGATCGACGTGAACAATCGTCTGGTAGATCTGCACAGTATCATGTGGATGACCATTACGTTGAGCATGATGTTGATACGGATGGTATCTACTAGGACAGCCATAGACAAAGGAAGGGAGAAGTATCAGTTCCGGTTGATCAGAGAGGACCTTATGTTGCAGTAGCCACATTTGGCGTCGTTGAGCCTTTTCTGTTGGACACTGGTGCAGCAAAAAGTTCCATTATGCATTCGAAACTCCCTGGCGCGCCTTTGTCTGGCTTAACGAATGTTTCCGTTGGATTCTCTGGCGCCCCCGTTAGCAATCCAGTCTCTCGCCCCTTGCCCCTTACGATTGGGTCTCACGAGTTAGAAGCTCCTTTGATTTTGACTACTGGTTGTGGTGAGAATCTTTTGGGCTTGGATTTGTTGAAGAGGTTACATGCGACTTTGTACTGCTCTCCTACGGGTGTGGAGCTTACATTGGGTGAGAATGTGATTTCCCCTATGTATCTCTCGATCGATAAGCTCCCGCCGGAATTGAGTTCTCTTACGGTCTCTTTGTGGGCAACAGGTCCCAATGATGT
The DNA here is from genome assembly GCF_964204655.1 of Triturus cristatus. Lineage (NCBI taxonomy): Eukaryota > Metazoa > Chordata > Amphibia > Caudata > Salamandridae > Triturus > Triturus cristatus. The sequence continues at coordinate 1,156,391,036 of NC_140594.1, forward strand.
GGGCCTACTGAGCATCCCACCTTATGTTGTTCAATTGAAAGCTGATGCACGCTTACCACGCATACCCCAGTATCGTATTTCCCTTGATGGTTAACGGGCACTTTTAGCGATCATTTATGATCTGATCGGTAAAGATGTTATCGAAGAGACACGAGGTAACGTGTGTAATAGTCCCGTGTTGCCTATTCTGAAACGAACTGATCCGTCCAAGCCTCCCGTGTACCGTCTAGTTATTGACTTACGGGAAGTAAATAAAATTGTTGTCCCACAGTTTCCTGTGGTTCCAGACATTACAGCTTTACTGACTCTCATTCCAGCCTCTGCATCATGGTTCTCGGTAATCGATCTGAAGAATGCGTTCTTTAGCATTCCGATTGCTGAGGTAAGTCTTGATTTGTTCGGATTTTCGTTAGGAGGTCGCAGTTTCCGGTTCAAACGCGCACCTCAAGGCTACTGTGAGAGCCCATCGATCTATAGCCAAGCTCTTAAAAGTCAACTAGACGCATTTGTGCTGCCAACTGGTGCGGCTTTGATTCAGTATGTTGACGATCTGTTGGTAGCTGCAGATACTGAGCAAGTTTGCAAGACTGCTACTGTGTCACTATTGCAGCATCTTTGTGACTTACACCACAAAGTGTCACCTTCTAAGTTACAATATTGTTGTCAAGAAGTTACCTACTTAGGTCACTTATTGTCAAAGGCGGGAAGAAGGTTGACCCCTGAAAGAATTGCAGCAATTGCTCGAATGACTGTGCCGACGACCCAGAGAGATGTGCGTGCCTTTTTAGGTATCACGTCATACTGCAGACAGTGGATTCCAAATTTTTCACTGTTAGCGAAGCCATTGATAGCTCTCACATGCAAGGATGTCTCGACTCCTTTGCCATGGACGGAGGAATGTCAGAAAAGTTTTTCTGAACTACGTGATGCATTGTGTTCGGCTCCTGTGTTAGGTACTCCTGATTACAGCAAGCCATTCACATTATACGTTCACGAGAGGGAAGGTTGTGCGTTGAGTGTTTTAACGCAACAATTTGGTGACAAGCAGCGCCCGTGTGCATATTTTTCCTCCACCTTAGACCCGGTAGCTAGAGCGTTGCCAAGTTGCTTGAGGGCGACGGCGGCAGCAGCGGCGTCTATTCGGCAGTCCGCAGGTCTTGTTATGGATAATATGCTCATGGTGATGGTTCCGCATGCAGTTGATACTCTTTTGAATCGGACAAAGACTCAACATCTGACGAGTGCAAGGTTGTCTGGGTACGAGCGGACCCTTTTGGCAAGTCATATACAGATCAAACGTTGTAATGTACTGAATCCGGCGACATTGTTGCCGATTAATATGGAATCAGATGATGTGCCACCACATGATTGTTATTTACGAACTGAGGAAGAAACAAAAGGTCGTGTGGACCTGAAAAACACTCCCTTGACAGATCCCGATGGTACTTTGTATGTGGATGGTTCGTGCTTTAAATTGCCGAATGGTGATGTGACGACTGCGTATGCTGTAGTAACGTTGAGCACGGTTGTGGAAACTGCGAGATTGAATCAGAATTCAGCGCAAGCTGCAGAGTTGATTGCATTGACAAGAGCGTGTGTTTTGTCTAAAGGAAAGCGAGTGAATGTGTTTACCGACAGTCAGTATGCATTCGGTGTTGCGCATAACTTTGGAAGATTGTGGAGAGAAAGAGGATTTATGACATCGCATGGTACGAAGATTCAGCATGGGCAGCTTGTGAATGACCTTTTGGATGCACTTACGCTGCCTAAACAAGTGGCGATTGTTAAATGTAGTGCACATCGGAAAGTGACGGATGATGTTGGTCGTGGCGATGCGTTTGCGGATGAGATTGCTAAGGAAACGGCTAAGGATCTTGCGACTCGAATGTATGTCACGAGTTCAGTGAGGTGGCCGATGGAGACTGGTATGTGTGAAAATACTATTGAAAGTGTGAAAGCAATTCAGAACGAAGCTACTAAAGCCGAAAAGACTAAGTGGAAAGAAAGTACGGGAAAGTTGGACATGCATGGATGTTGGGTTGACCTGACGGAATGTCAGAGGTGGATGTTACCAGATGCGTACGTATTAGCTGTTGTGACGATGGCTCATGGGTTGTCACATATCAGTGCGAAAGGAATATGTAGGTTTTTGTCCCCTGTATGGAGAAATGAGGGTATTGCTAAGTGTGCCGAGAGAGTGGTTAAGAACTGTATGGTGTGTTTGATGCACAATCCTGGGAAGGGCACTCCCACTCCACCTGGTCATTTTGCTCCTCCTGTTTGTCCCTTTGAGGTTATCCAGCTGGACTTTATCCATATGGAGAGATGCAATAACCTAAAGTATGTTTTGGTTGTGGTTTGTGCGTTCTCCAGATGGATTGAGGCCTATCCTCTTAAGGATAACACTGCCCTGTCCACAGCAAAAATCCTGCTGAAGGAATATTTTCCTCGGTATGGAATGCCACGGATTGTATGGTCGGATAATGGAAGTGAGTTTGTGGGAAGTGTAATGCAGAGTGTGTGCAAGGGTCTTGGAATTCGTCAAAAATTCCATAGTGCTAATCATCCACAGGCAGCGGGTTTGGTTGAAGGGTACAATGGTACCCTAAAACTAAAACTCGCCAAGATCCAGGCCACGACTGGTCTATCATGGCCTGATGCCTTGCCTCTGGCTCTCCTATCGACCAGAGCGACCGTACACTCTCGAGTAGGGCTTAGCCCATATGAGATTGTGTTCGGCCGCCCTGCGAATATTTGGGGGGTCCCGAGACCAAGGGCTTTTGATAGTCTTGAGTATCCAATGTTAATTGATTACCTGCATGATTTGACCACTAAACTACGGTTAATCCATCAACAGGTCTTTGAAGCTCTACCGGCGCAGACAGAGGGTCCTGGACACCAGCTCCGGCCAGGAGACTGGGTTGTTACCTGAAATTTTGGTCGGAAGCGTAACTTGGAGCCAAGATTTGTAGGACCCTTTCAAGTCTTATTAACGACGAGGACTGCGGTTCGACTGGAGGGCCGGAAGAATTGGGTGCACGCCAGCCATACGAAAAGGGTACCGATTCCCTTACCAACGGATGGTTGGGTGAGGACTGGGATTTCGGCAACAGAAACTGAGACTCCTTTGCACTTTGTGCCGTTTAGCGACGCTCAACCTGTGGGGAATGATTTGTCACTGCCAAACCCACATGTGGAGTCATCGGTAGCAGAGGAGCCCAAGGTCTGACTCGTTGTCCGCTTCATCGAATACTGTTGCGCCAGCTGAACAATTGTTTGTAGAGCAAACTCGACCTGGAAGAAGTCGATACTTTCTTCGTTCAAGGACTAATAAAAATTAGTTGTATATTTGCTTTTGATGTTATGAACATTATGGACAATTATATCCTTTCTTTTTAAGTTTTTATGTGCTGTCCCACGGCTCAGAGACTTGTAATCTGAACTTTTCGAGGGAACCTCTCCATCCGGGTTACCGTAGGGCCGTGCGGGTACTCCTTTCTGTTTAGCAGGTTTCTGACGCTAGGTCGGTTACTTTTGTCGATTCCTGGGAACTCCTGGGGATTGATAATCGCTACTCAGAACGAAGTGCGTCAAGTACGTCACGGACGGTTTGTAGAGGATGGTATTCTCTAAGCTGTTGGAAGTAGAAAGGATGTCGGCGCAGAGATCGGAATTAAGAAGAGTTGTATGTACCAAATGTTTTTTGTTTCAGGTGTTCCTATTGTTCCTGACCGTATCTATGCTATTGGTGGGTGGAGTGTATTTAGGAGTACAGTTGTTATTACCTTCTGTTTCACCTACCTCTTCTCCTAAACTGAGCTCCCTCACCACTGTTTCCCCACATTCTTTTCATCCCCTGCCGCAACATGAACAGGTTAGGCGTGCGGAATTTATGAATAACTCCTTCGTTCAACTTCTACATCAGCATCAGTTGGTGATGAATACTACCAATTGTTGGGTGTGTGGGTTAATGCCACATACCATGGATAGGGGTATTCCATATTTGGTCCTTCCTTACAGCTCCCAGGGTTCGGCTCGAGCATTCCAAACTATGTTCCGTAGTGCACTAGATTCCTACCCCAGTCGAGAGCCACGTTCTGCCAATTTTGGTCCTGGGCCGTATCACAAACCTTTGGCGATAGCGATAGCGGATTTAGATAGAGATGTTTTTGATGCATCGCTTATCCCAAATGAAGAGGTACAGGCTTATAAGGATTTGAGCGAGGCTGAGTATAGTACATCAGTGGGTGATAGACAGCTTAAGAGCTCGTCCCCAATATGGATTGTACCACACCTCGGTAATTTCTGCTTGAAAGGTATGGGTCGAAATCCGAGAGCACAACTTGGGAACAGTGCTTGCACTGACACGTATGTTCTGCCGATGCTCTCCTCCCCTGTTTTTCTGACCGCTAAGGGCACTTATTTTGTATGTTATGAACGCGCATATACATGGTTACCCCGTGATTTTTCGGGTACCTGTTATATTGCGAATCTTTTACCGCCGACTTTCACAGTTGTCTCAGATTATCACAAGACTAGAGTTGTGAGAGGCATTATTAGCAAAGAGGATACTGCCGGTCAAGAAGCAGGAGACTTCTTTAAGGGTTTCTTGCCGTTTTGGGGACCTATGGTTAATAGTAGGAACCTAAGACAGTTGACACGTGTAGTAGAGTCGACTGCTAATATTACTGCAAGTGCCCTTGGTAATCTCACAGCTGAACTTCAGGCGGATAGACTCATGACGTTGCAGAACCGTATGGTTCTAGATGTTGTTCTCGCAGATAGAGGTGGTGTATGCAAAGTTATCCATTCGAGTTGTTGCATTTTTATTCCTGACAATGCTCCAACTGTCTACCAAGCCATCTCGAAGTTGCACAAGATCTCCGAGTCCATACACGTGGACGAAGGTAATTGGACGCTTCTAGGATGGTTTTGGGGCCTGATGTCAACTTGGGGTTGGAAGATTCTGATGATCGTAGGAGTTGTTGTAACGTTTCTGTTCACGTGTTGTCTTTGTGTACAGTGTGGTCCTGCCTTATGTGGCCTATGTGCTACAACGTGTATAAGACGACCATCTGTTACCAAGGAGATGTTGATGAATAGAATGATGTTCCAGCAGCAATTGAACGATCTGATGAATATTGAAATAGATTCTGATCTTGACTAGTGCTTGCCTACATGAGGGCAAAAGGAGCGTCTGAGGTTCCGTGTGGGACGGAACGACACTTTTTGGGTGATGACGAATATGGGTGAGTTGGGTATCTACGAACCGCAAATGACGAGTATAGTGGGTGTACGCAGATTCGCTACGCAACCACGTATGGTTCGTCTGATTTTTGGGTTTGTTCATCTGACCCCTCGGGTTCCATTTTAGACACGGCATCCATTTTGTCTCTTGCCCTCAAGTAGCCAGTGAACGGACTTCGTCCGCTTCGTGACCCTGGGACTCCCAAGCTTACACGAGGGACATGTGTTCTTTGGGGTATGACTTTTATGACGAGGGGAACGACACGACGAAGGCAGATGGCCCCGCTCAAGGCTCATCTTGCCGTGCCGGTCTATTGTTTCAGCCATGCATACATTAGACACGGAGTCTCTGATCCCGTTATCAAGTTCCCTTTATTACTCCTAACACTCTTCTCTAATCTGTTGTGCATCCTTGTCCTTTCTTTGCATCTGTTCTTGTCCCTTCTCCTAATGTGTTTATGGTCAGGATGGAATGTGTTTTATTGCAGAGGAGATATGTTTTTATAGTTGGGAACTGGCAATACTGTTGTAATTATGTTCCGGCCTCCTGAAACATGAACGCGACCCATTTGAAGTTTATTATGGGAACTGAGTTGTAATCTTTGTTCACTATATTGTTCTATGGGAAAAACGTGTATAAAAGGAGCTATCCACTTTTGCAAATTGAAGCAGTCTCCGAGAACCTACACGCTGTGTACTTCTTGTGACCTCTGTATCCCTGCAGTTAATAAACGCTGATCTCTGACGTCGCTGGAAGTGTCCCGTGTCTCTGTGTTTGGTACGCCAGAACAGGTAACCCGCGAAGGTTTCAGGTGTTGTTCCCTGGCACCGCTGGGTCTTAGAAAAACCCAGTCCTTCATCCCTCTGTCTCCCTTTATCTGTCTCCCTTTATCTGTCTCGCTCCCTCTGTCACCCTCCTCCCTCTGTCTGTCTCCCTCAGTCTGTCGCCCTCTGTCTCCCGCCCTCTGTCTCCCTCCGTTTCCGTCCCTCTGTCTCCCTCCCTCTGTCTCCGTCCTTCTGTCTCCCTCCCTCTGTCTCCCTCCCTCCCTCCCGGTCTCCCTCTCCCTCTTTCTCCCTCTGTCTCCCTCTCTCGGTCTCCCTCTCCCTCCCTCTAACTACCCCAGACTCCCTTCCTGTCTCCCTCCCTCTGTCTCCCTCACTCTCTGTCTCCCTCTCTCTCTGTCTCCCACGGTTTTCCCTCTCTCTCGGTCTCCCTCCCTCTGCCTGTCTCCGTCTGTCCCCCTCTGTCTTTCTCCCTCCCTCTGTAGCCCTCCTCCCTCTGTCTGTTGCTCTCTGTCTCCCTCTGTCTGCGTCCCTCTGTCTGCGTCCCTCTCTCCCTCCCTCTCTCTGTCTGTCTCCCTCTCTCTCTGTCTCCCTCTCTCTCTGTCTCCCTCCCTCTCCCTCCCTCTGTCACCCTCTGTCTCCCTCTCTCTCCCTCTCTGTCTGTCTGTCTCAGTCTCTGCCTCTGTCTGTCTTCCCCTGTCCCTGTCTCTGCCTCTATCTGTCTCTGTCTGTCCCTGTCCGTCTCTGTCTGTCTATCTCTGTCTCCCTCCCTCTGTCTCTCTGTCTCCCTCTCCCTGTCTCCCTCACTCTGTCTGTCCCCCTCTCTCTCGGTCTCCCTCCCTCTGTCTCCCTCCCTCTGTCTCCCTCCCTCTGTCTCACTCCCTCTGTCTCCCTCCCTCTGTCTCCCTCCATCTGTCTCCCTCCATCTGTCTCCCTCCCTCTGTCTCCCTCCTCCCTCTGTCTCCCTCCCTCTGTCTGTCTCCCTCTCTCTGTCTCCCTCTCCCTCCGTCTACCCTGGACTCCCTCCCTCTGTCTCTGTGTCACATGTTTTCCCTCTCTCTCTGTCTCCCCCTGTCTGTCTCCCCCTGTCTGCCTCCCTGTCGCCCTCTGTCTGTCGCCCTGTCGCCCTCTCTGTCTCCCCCCTCTGTCTCCCTCCCTCTCTCCCTCTATGTCTCCCTCCCTCTATGTCTCCCCCCCTCTGTCCCTCCATCTGTCACCCTCCGTCTGTCACCCTCTGTCTGTCACCCTCTGTCACCTCACTGGGTCCGGGGGGGGGGCCCTGAGCTACAGGGGCCCCCATCCAGCACTGTGCATGGGCGACGTGCCCCTGGCCTGGGAGCTCCTGACTGGGACCATGGGGGGCCTGAGCTGCAGGGGGCCCCCTCCAGCACTGTGTACGGACGGCAGACCCCTGGCATGGGAGCTCCTGACTGTGTTCATGGGGGACATGAGCTACAGGGGCCCCCCCTCCAGCACTGTGCACGGGCGACGGGCCCCTGGCCTGGGAGCTCCTGACTGTGACCTTGGGGGGGGGCCTGAGGTGCAGGGGGGCCCCCTCCAGCACTATGCATGGACGGCGGACCCCTTGGCCTGATAGCTCCTGAATGGGTCGGTGGGGGAGAGGGGGTAAGTTAGGATAAGTTAGTGTCCGCTGCCAGCACGAGCAGACATCATTGTGTCCATCATCCATCGGTGTGATGAGGTGATCGTCGCTGTGCCATTAATACACCCCTCGGTGGCTCGGATCGCCGAGGCCGCACCCATTATCATATTTGGTGTTTAGTGTGCACCACTGGTGGTCTTCAGGGTGATGCACAGAGAGGGGCAGGGCTGGTGTGTTGTGTATTAATGCGCTCTGTAAACGGCACATGTGGTGGGACCGTCTCTACACGGGTCCAGCAGTCTGCGGCTGTCTCTGACGCTGTACAGGGAGTGCTTGTGGTACATCACGCCTATAGCTCTGCGTTCTGACTTCTTCTCAGTGTTCAGGCACTGTGTGTTCCTACCACTTCCCATGTGTGTATATTCCACTCAATCCAAGCACAGGACTTCAGTTCAAATACATGTATGATGCGCTCTCTGTGCATGACAACTAACGAGACATCGGTATATTCCTTCTTGCACAGACGTGACTTCAATTTCTACACACGAACTTTGTGCGGGTTCAATATGTTCATTTGTGAGTAGATGTACACGTCAGAGAAGAGCTTTACATATAGTCCTTGTTGAGTGTGCGCAGTTAATTCCAGGCGGCTTGCAGGTGTATGTCAGTGACGTGTACACTACTACGTCCTGTGTGCAAGTATATGTCAGCGAGGTGTGCAGTACGACACCCTGTGGCGAAGGTGCAGTATACTTTACCCTGTGTGCATGCCTATGTGAGTGGGACGCCCAATGCTAGCCCAATCTGCAGGTTTATGTGAATATAGGGCAGTATATTATGCCACTGTGTGGGCATGCTTGTGCCAGCCTTGTGTATGCTAGTACACCGTGTATTTGAGAACTTCTCAGAGGAGTCATGTATTCCACCTTGCGAACATGCTCTTCGGTGGCGCAGGGTGCAATATATACACATAGCTCACACATGTACGCCCACAGAGTGGAATAATATACAGTGTCACGTGCACATGAATTTCAGACACAGGGAAGCAATGTATTTACCTGGCACACTTCAGACAGATGGTGTATATTCCGTCGTCTGTACATCTCCCCGCCAGAGAAGAGAGTGTGTGCACTACGGACATCTGTGGAATGTTACCCCTCAGAGCCAGTCAGCTCCCCCCTGGACCAGTTTCATGCTGTCGGCAGGGGGTGGGGTGAGGTGGGGGTATCACCTAAGTCAGCACCATCAGCGGGCAGGGTTTCACTGTTTGAATCCCATGGGCACGGGCCATGACATACTGTTGTGTATCATGATGATGTTGATTCGGGACCGCCCTGGCCACTGCCCGTCTGGGTGGCTCATTGCTAGGAGCCCACTAGCCTCATCCTGCTCTGGTGGTCACACGGGGAGGGAGGCGACATGAGGCCTCTGGCTGAATTTATAAGAAATATTACAGGTTGTCTAATAGGAGTGAAGGAAGTGACCCGAATAGGGTCACCCGGGTCACTCGTGACCACCTCTCAGCCTCCCGAACCAAATGAAGAGTCAGACAGGAGTGAATACAAACCAAGTTATTTATTAGTATTGCGCTGCAGCGGAGCCCAGTCTGACCAGCCTCCAGAGATGGCTACCGAGGGACTGACTCCCCCCAACATAACACCAGATATTGTGCATTTCCAATTCCCTAAGAACACGCCCAGGCTGGGAAATGCCAGTCCAGGCACTAGCAAACAAAGGAGGCACAGAGGGATGAGCTGCAGGGGAGCCGCTCGCAGGCGTGGACACAGGAGAACTTTGTTCCTATCTTAACTTTTTACCAACGAGGAGTTTTATTCACGACGTCTCTGTGTGGTGTATTTGGAGCCAGTTTCTTGCTGGGACTGCGAGGTCCAGGGTGCGCTGCTGTGCAATCGGATTGAGCGCACCTGGTCACTCTTCCCGGCTCCTCCTCCTCCTCTCTTGCCTACATAACGCCTCGCGGCCCCCGCTTCGCGGGGGCCGCTCGCAGGCGTGGACACAGGAGAACTTTGTTCCTATCTTAACTTTTTACCAACGAGGAGTTTTATTCACGACGTCTCTGTGTGGTGTATTTGGAGCCAGTTTCTTGCTGGGACTGCGAGGTCCAGGGTGCGCTGCTGTGCAATCGGATTGAGCGCACCTGGTCACTCTTCCCGGCTCCTCCTCCTCCTCTCTTGCCTACATAACGCCTCGCGGCCCCCGCTTCGCGGGAGCCGCTCGCAGGCATGGACACAGGAGAACTTTGTTCCTATCTTAACTTTTTACCAACGAGGAGTTTTATTCACGACGTCTCTGTGTGGTGTATTTGGAGCCAGTTTCTTGCTGGGACTGCGAGGTCCAGGGTGCGCTGCTGTGCAATCGGATTGAGCGCACCTGGTCACTCTTCCCGGCTCCTCCTCCTCCTCTCTTGCCTACATAACGCCTCGCGGCCCCCGCTTCGCGGGAGCCGCTCGCAGGCGTGGACACAGGAGAACTTTGTTCCTATCTTAACTTTTTACCAACGAGGAGTTTTATTCACGACGTCTCTGTGTGGTGTATTTGGAGCCAGTTTCTTGCTGGGTCTGCGAGGTCCAGGGTGCGCTGCTGTGCAATCGGATTGAGCGCACCTGGTCACTCTTCCCGGCTCCTCCTCTTCCTATTTAATTCCCGCGCCTACTACCGCGTTGCGGGACGCGTTGCGGGGCGTAGTCCGGGGCGAAGCCCGGGCAAAGGGCTGGCCCGTTTAAGCCCGTTCAAGCACGGACAAGACCGGACCGGGCCCTGTCCCTGTGTTCCACACTTTCGCCGCCCACAAGGAAGTAAGTCACTATGGATACACGGGGTAAATCAACAAAATCACAACCGATAGTATCTGGAACACTGGATAATTTCATTATCAGGGCGAACTCTGTAATCCAAGGCGAACTGATCTTACTAGAAAGGCGTTTATCGGACGGGATTGCCAGTACACGCAGGTCATCTCTGGGTTTAATCGCATCTGCAGGCTCCCCTTCAAACCTCGATGACTCACAAGCAGCACTGATGGACAGTATTGATCGTACAATTGAATCTGTATTATGTGACTTAAGATCTAGCTCCCCCTCATGTAGAGATACTCTTCAACCCATCCCTGAGGGTACGGATCATATTATGCACTCCCGATTGCCGGACCAGATGCCAAATCGAGCACAGTATATTGAGGAGGGTGCTGTTCCAAAAAGAAAACGTGTGGGGGCCACTAAGAGAGGGAAAAAACCCAGACTCGATAGACCTCATACTAGCACTGTTAATGCACCTATTCCAACATGTACTAGGCCTGCCCAAGTCAACAGTGGCATTCTCAAACCCTCATTGGAACAAACTGTATTGACGTCTAATACATCCATACATGTCTCTGATTGTGATTTAGAACCCGATGAGGCCTCTTGCCGATATAATGATACTGTAAATACTGCCATCAAGGGTCTTCTTACTTCATTGATTGTTAGGTTTGATGCAATTGACATTAGGCTTAAGGAAATAGAAAGGGTCGTTACAGCCCCGGCAAACGTATTAGTGAGCAGAGCCAAACCGTGTGCTGTATGCGAAGCAAGAAAAGCGGATTCACATTTTCCCTCCCTTCCTATTCCCTTAGGCTCCCCAAACCCACTCCAAAGGAAGGAAATCCTTCCACTTGGAACTCGTGATCCCATGTCAAACATACCAGAACCTACTCCAACTATTTCTCTGCTGGTATCCTCTGCCTTGCAACATACATCCTCTGTGCCTGCCCAATGTCAATCACAATCCTTAACTAAGAGCTTAGTTACAGTACCCAACCCACAACATACAGATTCGGACCAAAATAATAAGGATCCAAGAGCTAACATTAATTCAAATACGGCTCTGACAAATAGGAGAAATATAATCAATCTCCCACCAGAAGCCTCACCTTATGTTGTTGTTTTAACAGGCGTCCCGGAACTTATTAATTCATCGCCTGAATCCTATGCATCTTTAAAAAACAAAGTCATTAACTGGCTTAACAAGCATAGGCCTCTCCCCCCAAATATAAGGTCACAGGTTCTAATGGTTAGAAGGGTTCCTTGGCTCGGTAGCACTACAAAGAATATTAAGGGTGACTGTATTTTGGTTAATTTCAGCAACCGCCTAACAGCTCCCTATATCCTTAATTGGACTGGTGGTAATAGTACCTCCCTTATTAATTCTTTACCTCTGTCTTTTTTCTATCCCCCAATTCACACTTTCTTCCAGGATGATATGGATGATAATTGGTTTAAAGTTGGGGGCAATGGGGATAGAGGCAGGCCTAGGCGCGTCCATATCGATGAGCCTTTGTCTTCTGGCTACTCAACTTTTAACAGGTATGCCTGTCTCGAGGATGTCGATTGACTTCCCCAGGAAGGCTCTACTTCTGTTCTATCTCCTCCAGTGCTTCCACTTCCTAATTGCCATTCCACCTCTCCTGTTTCTATCCCTGTTCCTATTACCACTCCTACTTCTCCGAATTTGTGCGAGCCTTCCGCTTGTAAAACTCTCGTAGCTCCTTCCAATTGCACAACAAAATACAAAGTGCTCTCATGGAACATAGCCGGTCTACCCAGTAAACTTGATTGCCCAATTTGGGGCTCCTTTATAGATCTCCACCAAATTTGTTGCTTTCAAGAAACCTGGGCAAGACAAGATTACCATCGATTGGGTTATGCTACTTATTCAATTCCGGCGGTGTGGGGTGGTCGTGGCCGCCCTTCTGGCGGTTTGACTATTTGGGTTGCTACTCACCTAGGATGTACTGTTACTAATTTTGAAACCGGGTCTGATGATATTCTATGCTTGATATTGGATTGGGGCTTAGATAACAAACTGGCGGTGATTAATGTATACGCCAGACCCGTGAATTTTTGTGCGGAATCCCGGGTGATTGAGGCCCTTTCGAATGTCTTAACTGGAATACCCGACCGCATAATGCTTCTTATAGCTGGTGATTTTAACTCTCATTTTGAACCACTCGAGGGCTTGGTGGACCAAATAAACCTAGAAGAGGACGAAATCTGGAATATTCCTCAGGTTTCAGGTCCAATGGCTAGGGCCTGGACACCTTTGGCTATCCAGATTACCTCCTTGACAATGGTCCACTCTATTAGGGCTTGCAATGGACGAACTATCCTAGATAATCCCCCTAAGCCCACATTTAATAAACCAGGTAGAGAGGCCAGACTCGATTATATTTTTGTTCAAGCCAAGGACTGGAATAGAGTCCTTGATTTTCAAGTCATCCCAAGGGGGGAGAGTGACCATAATCCTCTTATATTGGATGTCTCCTTATCTGGTCTGTGCCCTCTAGATTTAGCGTCACCACCTAATTCGGAGCCATCGGACTCAGCTATTCTCTCAAATAATAAGCGGAGAATTAAATGGACCAAATTGGTTCGCAATGATAAAGAAATATCCCAAGTTTATGCTGCAGCTGCCTCGGTTCTAAACAATATAGCGGAGATTCTAGAGCAGTATTCCCCTCCAAACTATCACGAGAAATTGGCATCTGCCCATCAGGAATTGTTTCTTTTGTTGTCTGGGTTATTTAACCCTATCATTCCTTGTAAAAAGGGATTCGTCAACCAGCCCAACTGGTACAACAAGACCTGTAGATCGGCCAAGAGCGACCTGCTCGGTGCTATAAAGAAGAAAGCCTCTAAGGCTGACATCCAACACAAGAGACAGATTTATAGATCCCTGATACATTTTGCCAAATTGGAATGGGCTTCTGAAAATTGGGAGAATTTAACATCTTCCCTAAAATCTAGAGATTCAAGGAGATTTTGGTTGATTGTATCTACTGGCACAACCGAACCTCCTGCAATTGTAATTAATAACATTGCCCCAGAAGCCTGGGAAACCCACTTTAGCACTCTCTATAGGGGCCCGATGTCTGCCCCTGCGAGCCCATTATATGCAGTACCAAGCCAGGATCAGCTAATTTTTACGTTAACTGAAACCCAGCTTGCAATCTCCCAACTTCCTGCTGGGAAAGCACCAGGGTTTGATGGGGTACCAGGTGATTTGTATAAACACGAACCTAGAGTATGGGCACCATATCTTACATTACTGTTTAATGCTATCCTTGACGGTTTGCCTATCCCCTCTACTTGGCTAGGCGCCGAAGTTGTGCCCATTTTCAAAAAAGGGTCCCCACTGTTGCCAGGGAATTACAGGCCTATTAGCTTGATAGATGTTGCACAAAAACTTTTCTCGAGGCTGATCCTGAATCGCATTATGGAATGGGTGGAGTCATCTGAGATCTTGAGCAACTACCAAGCTGGCTTCCGAAAGAGCGTCTCCACAACTGATCAGATTTTTAGGTTGTGTATGCTCTTCTGGAAAACAGTAAAGATAGAGGGGGGCTCCCTCTATACAGTTTTTGTCGATCTCCGCGCGGCTTTCGACTTAGTTCCCCGCACAAAATTATGGACCGTGCCACAAGATTTAGGCCTTCCAGGGCCTCTCTTGCACATACTGGTGCACCTCCATACTAATAATTATGCGAGGGTAAGATGTGGTAGAGATGGCAGCCTCTCAGCCAGTTTCCCTGTCGAAAGAGGGGTAAGGCAGGGGTGTGTTTTGGCGCCCACGCTGTTTTGCCTTTATGTAAATGGTCTCATTTCTCATTTAAATGATGTACCCAATAGAGACGCTCCACGCCTTGCGGGTACTGGCATCTCGGCCATTATGTTTGCCGATGACACGCTGCTTCTAGCTAAGACCCCTATGGGGTTACAACGTGTCTTGGATGGTTTTGTATCCTTCTGTATTGATCGGGGGTTGGAGATCAACACGGCTAAGACCAAATTTATGATCTTCAACCCCCCTAGGTCCCTTCGACCTAATCCCACCATAAATGGAATCAGCTTAGAAAGAGTCCACACTTTCGAGTATTTGGGTCTAACACTCAACGAGAAAATGACCTGGTCCCACCATCAGATAAAATCAAATTTAAAGTTAAATCAAAGGGTAGGGGGAATCTTGAAACTATGGAACCAATCTATGACCCATCCGATTGGTCCGCCTCTGGAAATTTATAAAATGCAGGCTCGTGGGGCTTTAATTTATGGCGGCGAACTCTGGGGCATTGACTGTGCCCCTGAGATTGCCGCTACGGAAAACAAGTTCTTACGGAACTTGTCTGCCCTTCCATCTAGCACGCCGTTACTTCCCTTGAGGGTCGATATGGGACTAAGACCGATAAGGGAAGAACTTGGCGTGAAGCCTTTAACTTTTTGGAGGCGTCTCTGGACAACCCCTGAACTTTTGAGTTATCGCTCTGAACTTATGGAACTCTACCTTCATCCAGCTCTGGGCAAAATCCCATGGCTGAATTATGTCAAAAATGAATTTATTAAGCTGGGCCTACAGACCCATTGGACAAAACCCCTAGAGGCCTGTGCGACTATACCTCGCAAAGAACTTGTTGCACTATACCACAATTCTAATCTCTCGGCATCTCTTGCAAATGAGAATTTGGGATCAATGACCACTACTTTTTTAATCACTAAGGACCATTATAGATTGGAAACCGTCCTGAATGATATAAATGCTGTCGCCCTGAGAAAACTATTTTTACAATGGCGATATAACGCACTTCCAGTTAGAGCACTCACCAGTAAGTGGCACCCACCTACCTTAAAAAATTGTCCTGCATGCTCTAGTGAGCTGGAGGACGATATTCATTTAATGTTTTTTTGTCCTATGTACACTAAATCTAGGAAGAAGTGGATCGCTCCTATTTGTAGGAATTGGGGATTTAGACGACATTTAGATGCCTATAGGCTGCTGAAAAGTGATTTATCTCCCTCTACTGTTTTTGCTATTAGCAAGTACCTAGCAGCAGTATGGTATATTAGAAGAATTCACCTGCCGAAATGAAATGTAAATTGCTTATCTGTGGCCAGGATTATGTTGCAATTTCCCTATTCGCAATTGTATCCTCCCTAGTTTATTGTGTATTTTTTTTAATGAAAGATTTCTTTCTTTAAGATAATCTGTGTGATTTAAATGCATTTGTATGATTTCTTTTATGATTCGCTGAATCGAAATAAAGATTTAAGAAAGAGTAGATGTACACGTCAGAGAAGAGCTTTACATATAGTCCTTGTTGAGTGTGCGCAGTTAATTCCAGGCGGCTTGCAGGTGTATGTCAGTGACGTGTACACTACTACATCCTGTGTGCAAGTATATGTCAGCGAGGTGTGCAGTACGACACCCTATAGAAAAGGCGCAGTATACTTCACCCTGTGTGCATGCCTATGTGAGTGGGACGCCCAATGCTAGCCCAATCTGCAAGTTTATGTGAATATAGGGCAGTATATTATGCCACTGTGTGGGCATGCTTGTGCCAGCCTTGTGTATGCTAGTACACCGTGTATTTGGGAACTTCTCAGAGGAGTCATGTATTCCACCTTGCGAACATGCTCTTCGGTGGCGCAGGGTGCAATATATACACATAGCTCACACATGCACGCCCACAGAGTGGAATAATATACAGTGTCACGTGCACATGAATTTCAGACACAGGGAAGCAATGTATTTACCTGGCACACTTCAGACAGATGGTGTATATTCCGTCGTCTGTACATCTCCCCGCCAGAGAAGAGAGTGTGTGCACTTTGGACATCTGTGGAATGTTACCCCTCAGAGCCGGTCAGCTCCCCCCTGGACCAGTTTCATGCTGTCGGCAGGGGGTGGGGTGAGGTGGGGGTATCACCTAAGTCAGCACCATCAGCGGGCAGGGTTTCACTGTTTGAATCCCATGGGCACGGGCCATGACATACTATTGTGTATCATGATGATGTTGATTCGGGACCGCCCTGGCCACTGCCCGTCTGGGTGGCTCATTGCTAGGAGCCCACTAGCCTCATCCTGCTCTGGTGGTCACACGGGGAGGGAGGCGACATGAGGCCTCTGGCTGAATTTATAAGAAATATTACAGGTTGTCTAATAGGAGTGAAGGAAGTGACCCGAATAGGGTCACCCGGGTCACTCGTGACCACCTCTCAGCCTCCCGAACCAAATGAAGAGTCAGACAGGAGTGAATACAAACCAAGTTATTTATTAGTATTGCGCTGCAGCGGAGCCCAGTCTGACCAGCCTCCAGAGATGGCTGCCGAGGGACTGACTCCCCCCAACATAACACCAGATATTATGCATTTCCAATTCCCTAAGAACACGCCCAGGCTGGGAAATGCCAGTCCAGGCACCAGCAAAGAAAGGAGGCACCGAGGGATGAGCTGCAGTCCTGTGGCCGGGTACATGTTATCTCTGCTCCAAGGTTGCTCAGCCCGTGCCCGCCATTCTAGAAGGTGGGACCGAGCCTCACTAACAGCCAAGGAATGCCACAAGAGAGAGAACATTCATTGGTGCAGTGACGCTCCGCCTTGGAGGAATACAAACTAAAGATGCATCGAGGCAGTTTTCTGCTGAGGCAAGCAGTTTGAGGCAGGAGCTTAGCTTCGATCATAGAACAAAATGGCGGCTACTAATAAAATGGCGCCATGACTTAATACAAAATGAAGTATAAGCAATAGGACAATGACATTTTCAATTCTAACAGGAGCAAGCATTGCGATTGTCAGGTCTCATGAGAAAGAAAACCAATTCATTATTTCTTTAAATTGCATATGCTAACAAATATTGAATTGATTGACACTGCACAGCCTCTCGCCACTGGTGGCCTCCAAACACTGACAGACCCCAGGCAATGCGCAGACACATCCCAGGGCCACAAGACCCCGGGATGAATGTCCAGTGATGTCCATTTGTAGCTTCCACACACAGATCCCAAGCTACGCTTTGGTAACTTAGGTATGGGCGGGGGTCGTCACTCGAGGACGCACACGCTCAGCCTTGACATCGCCTGCCTGTGCTGCGCGTGTGCGACAGTTTGATCGTTCGCTGACCAAAAATACCCATCATGAGTGGAAAATGTCTCCCTGGCTTCATATTCATGAGTACCTGTTTTGATGCCAATATTATCACGCCTGGCGTAGTCAGCAGGTCTCCTCTGCTGTTCCCCGCGGCGCTTTAATTAGTATTCCGGCTCTACAGGCTCAGAGACGTATTTGTAAAAATGATGAGATCACGATATTATTTGTCAATAGTGTTTTTAGTGTTCCCGTTTACATTTTCATTGAAAATGCCAAATTTAAGGGTTATAACCAGTAAAAGGCTATTGGGTGCCTTTTCTGTCACAATATTTGACTAGTCAAAAGTCAAAACAAACTTGATTCAGAAGCCAAAGCCACCACAAAAGTGTAAACGCAGATACAAACATCAGATAGGAACCACATACAAATAAAAACTTCATTACAGATACAATGTCTCAGGGGCATTTTCAAAGAAATAGGTCAGATGCAAATGTTGTACCAAATTAATCAACAAAAATAAGTAAGAAAAAGATGAAATTATAAAAATACGTTAGTTTGAAAGCGCATTAACCCCCTCCTCCAGCTCTCCACATCCATGGGTCATGTTTAAACTATCATAGCGTTTAGTAATAATGCTCTGTATTTTCCTTCCTTTCGGGCAGTCGTGGTGGAACCAAACCCACAATTAGAATCTTTGTGGTGTGCACAAAGATATTCTTACTCCTACCTCACAGTCGTGCACTCTACCACCACAGTGCCGATCTACAATTCTATTTTACTCAAATAAATGAGTCAACAGCCAAGAACATATTCAAGTCGTGCTCAAAAGCGCCAAATTAAATCAAAACAAGAGAAATTAAAGACAAATTAATGAAAATGGACTCTATGTTTAGGTCTTCAGCTGGTCATGGCGCATTATCATGTCGTGCATCATTATGCGATGCGGCTGCATCATGGAGACAAAGCAGCACGGTCACAATCGGTCCCACCACCTGACCAAACATTACCGTGCTCTGATCAAACCAAGGATGTACCTTTCAGCAACGAGGCACCAATTGTGCCAGCCCTGCAGACAACAACTACAGTAAGTGCAAAAAGCAAAAGTAAAAAAGCTGTGTAAGCAGTTCATTCTTGCAGAAGGAATGGAGGAAACCCCAAGCACATCAGCCGGGCCTGCACCGCTAGCAGTGACTTAAGGAAGTTCCGAAACTGAGAGTACACCGTCACCAGATGAATCTCCGAGTCTGCTATTACAAACGAGTGAAGGAAGTGCAGAAACTGAGAGTACACCATCGCAAGATGAATCTCCGAATCTGCTATTACAAACGAGTGAAGGAAGTGCAGAAACTGAGAGTACACCCTCCCCAGATGAATCTCCGAGTCTGCTATTACAAACGAGTGAAGGAAGTGCAGAAACTGAGAGTACACCATCCCCAGATGAATCTCCGAGTCTCCTATTACAAACGAGTGAAGGAAGTGCAGAAACTGCGAGTACACCATCCCCAGATGAATCTCGAGGCTGCTATTACAAACAAGTGAAGGAAGTGCAGAAACTGAGAGTACACCATCCCCAGATGAATCTCCGAGTCTCCTATTACAAACGAGTGAAGGAAGTGCAGAAACGGAGAGTACACCATCCCCAGATGAATCTCGAGGCTGCTATTACAAACAAGTGAAGGAAGTGCAGAAACTGAGAGTACACCATCCCCAGATGAATCTCCGAGTCTGCTATTACAAACGAGTGAAGGAAGTGCAGAAACTGAGAGTACACCCTCCCCAGATGAATCTCCGAGTCTCCTATTACAAACGAGTGAAGGAAGTGCAGAAACTGCGAGTACACCATCCCCAGATGAATCTCGAGGCTGCTATTACAAACAAGTGAAGGAAGTGCAGAAACTGAGAGTGCACCGTCCCCAGATGAATCTCCGAGTCTGCTATTCCAAATAACTGAAGGAAGTGCAGAAACAGAGAGTGCAGCGTCCCCAGATGAATCACCGAGTCTGCTATTACAAATGAGTGAAGGAAGTGCAGAAACTGAGAGTGCACCGTCACCAGATGAATCTCCGAGTCTGCTACTACAAATAACTGAAGGAAGTGCAGAAACTGAGAGTACTCCGTCACCAGATGAATCTTCGAGTCTGTTACTACAAACGAGTGAAGGAAGTGCAGAAACTGAGAGTGCACCGTCCCCAGATGAATCTCGAGGCTGCTATTACAAATAAGTGAAGGAAGTGCAGAAACTGAGAGTGCACCGTCCCCAGATGAATCTCCGAGTCTGGTATTACAAATGAGTGAAGGAAGTGCAGAAACGGAGAGTACACCATCCCCAGATGAATCTCCGAGTCTGCTATTACAAACGAGTGAAGGAAGTGCAGAAACGGAGAGTACACCATCCCCAGATGAATCTCCGAGTCTGCTATTACAAACGAGTGAAGGAAGTGCAGAAACTGAGAGTACACCCTCCCCAGATGAATCTCCGAGTCTGCTATTACAAACGAGTGAAGGAAGTGCAGAAACTGAGAGTACACCATCCCCAGATGAATCTCCGAGTCTGCTATTACAAACAAGTGAAGGAAGTGCAGAAACTGAAAGTACACCATCCTTAGATGAATCTCCGAGTCTCCTATTACAAACGAGTGAAGGAAGTGCAGAAACTGCGAGTACACCATCCCCAGATGAATCTCGAGGCTGCTATTACAAACAAGTGAAGGAAGTGCAGAAACTGAGAGTGCACCGTCCCCAGATGAATCTCCGAGTCTGCTATTCCAAATAACTGAAGGAAGTGCAGAAACAGAGAGTGCAGCGTCCCCAGATGAATCACCGAGTCTGCTATTACAAATGAGTGAAGGAAGTGCAGAAACTGAGAGTGCACCGTCACCAGATGAATCTCCGAGTCTGCTACTACAAATAACTGAAGGAAGTGCAGAAACTGAGAGTACTCCGTCACCAGATGAATCTCCGAGTCTGTTACTACAAACGAGTGAAGGAAGTGCAGAAACAGAGAGTGCACCGTCCCCAGATGAATCTCCAAGTCTGCTATTACAAACGAGTGAAGGAAGTGCAGAAACTGAGAGTACTCCGTCACCAGATGACTCTCCGAGTCGGCTATTACAAATAACTGAATGAAGTGCATAAATTGTAAGTGCGCCAGATGTGTCACCACTGCCACCAATGGCTAAAGAAAGAGAAGAAACCACAATTGTGCAACATGTTTCAGCAGTATTGTTAAACACTGAAGAAGAAAGTGAAGACATTAATAGCGAGGATGTGGAATTACCTTTAGAAGAACTAGAATCAAGCAATAAATAGTCAGTTTTGCAAGGATTTGTACCCGAGTGATAGAGGGAACTTTCTAGACAAACCTTGGCATGACGCAGAGTTACAAAGTGGCCCATGCAAGCCTAGAGGACCCTTCCCACAAGACAATAACAACGAGTGCTTTTCCATCAAGTAATACGACAACGCAAAGAGGACTGGATATGAGACTCCAGAACTGTGCTTGTGCTACTCTTTAAAAATGGACAGTGCATACGGTGAACCTTGTTGGCTCTTTGAAGATAGAAAACTGTCACCCTATCAATAAGCATTGGCTATTGGTATAAAAGATTGTCAAGGCATGTCTCGAAAAATTCAAGAACATGAAATGACTCACATTTAGCATCTTGTGCTGTACATGGAAGATGGAAGCAAAATGAGACGATCGATACACAACTGGAATCAGACGACAAAGAACAGGAGAACTTTAGGGCACAAACTCTGAGCAGGGTCGTCGATGTTACACTCATGTTGTCATCTTGCAATTTATCTGTCAGAAGACGTAGAGAAATATTAGAAGAAAAAGTTCATGGAAACTTTTTGGCAGTCATTCAACTTTTAGCCAATTATGATCCTGCTTTAAACTATCTGATTACAAAAGAGGGTAGATTTAAATACGGGAGTCGAGCTATTCCAAATGAGCTTATTGGAATGATTTCAAATAAAGTACAAAATGAAATAGTAAGTGAAACAAAACGTCCCATTTTACTGTGTTGTAATGGACACAACGCGGGATATTAGAAAGGAGCCCAATGAAACCTGCTGATCCGATATGTAACTCTGCCTTAATGATGAAGAAATACCAACCAAAGTCACAACTAATGAAAGCTGTGTGGGTTTTCATAAAACCACAGACAGAAGTGCGAAGGGGACGGCACCAGAACCAGTAAACCTTAGAGAGGACGAAGGTCCAGTGCTTATAAAAGTAGCGCTCAAGGATATGACGGTGCCAGCGCATGAGCGGTACATATAGTGGAGTGCGAGCAAGAATACGACAGAAAGAGTCGAATGCAGGCTACCTACACTGCACTGCTCATCATTTTAAATTAGTGTTCAGGGACGCCTGCATGCACATCCCTGAAATTACAGAATTTTTTGACATTCTACAAAAAGTCTATTTATTTTTCAGTCAAGGCATCAAACGGTGGGAGCAAAGGAGAGCAGAACTCATTCAAACCAACACCTAAGAGACTCCGGTCTGCACGGGCGTCCAGACTGATGCTCCGTTTGCTCCACACTATCGTTTTATGGATATCGTGAAAGCACTCGGTTCCATTTTACTGCAGTCTAAAAATGCTGAGGAGTGCACAGAAGCTGGGGGTCTCGGAAGGGTGAGGAGACTTTAAAGTTTGTGTTAAAGGTTGTAGCCCAGTCCAAGGTGCTGGAGACAATCAATATTGTGTCTAAACTTCTTCAGTCTAAAGCTCTGCACCTTTTACAAGCATCAAGTATGTTACGTAGCGCAGCGAATACCTTTGCCAGTTTCAGAGGACAGTTTGAAGGCATTAAAAGCTCAGCATCTGCAGCTGCGTGGGGAATTCAATTGCATTTTACACGAAAATGACCACAACGCAAAAAAAGCACTTCGATGAACTCTGTGAAGACCAAAGGATATGCAATCCCGAAGACAATTTTAAGGTGTCGGTGTTTTATGCTAACAGTGATCTGGGATCCAGCTTAAGGTGGTCTGCATACAACACAAAGCTCTACACAATTTCGGTCTTAAATGCCTGGTGAATAGGATCACGCTATCGGGAGGTGGAAGGGATTCTAGAAGTGCTAAATCCCTCATACTAGAACCACATAGATTAAAAAAAGGAAAACTCACGGCCATTCTTTCACCCGATCTGCCCCACAAAAATGGAGCTCCCTACCACCCTCAACGATAGCAATGACCTCACTCTTTTGAAGAAGGAAGTAAAAGCCACACTACAGGAAATACACGCGTCATAAGAGAACTACTGTGAAAATGTCATTTCATCCCCTCTGTTATTGTATCCCATTGTGTTACGTTGCTCTTCGAATTCTATGTACAGTGTAGCTAAAGCGACAGGTCTTTTTACTATATTGCAACCCTCATCAGCTCTTTCGTTGTACAGCGTTCTGATACCGCGATGGCCATGTGAGCGCTTTATAAAACATAAATAAAAATAGATACTGTTGTTAATCAGATACAAACACGGTTTACTGGAATGAACACCATAATTCACTTTCATTTTATGACACCATCAGAAACCCTCAGGGCTTGTGAGGGGGAGTTGTTTGAAGCAGCCGTGACCCGGCAGCTCATTACCAAGAAGACTTGTCCCTAAAGTTTTCACAACAACTCATCTCATTAAAAGCAGTGTTGAAAGAACAATCACAACTTGTCTCCGGCGGCTTTGGCTGACTTTTTATTTTTGAACCACAGTGGAGTTCTCCCAGTGTTTTGGATTCTTCAACAGCGCTTAAACGTTTTCTTACAATTCCAGTTACTGTAGCCAGGGCAGAAAGGTCATTTTCAAAGTTATAATTTATCAAGAGCTCTCTCTGAAGCACAAGGTGCAGGAAGGGCTGTCGGGGCTTGCAACTTTGAGCATTAAGAGTGTTCAGGCAAAAAAATCAAACGTGAAAGCTCCAACAGAGGAGTTTGCAGGAAGAAAGGCAAAGAGGCAAACATTGTTTGCTCAGGTTCATTTCTCCAGTTCAGTGAAGCAAGCAGTGGCCTTCAGCCACCAGTCTAATGTGTCCGGCTCCCTTCCTGGTGGGAGCGCCCTTCAGGCTCGTGGCCAGTTCCGCCACCAGACTAATGTGTCCGGCTCCCTTCCTGGTGGGAGCGCCCTTCAGGCTCGTGGCCAGTTCCGCCACCAGACTAATGTGTCCGGCTCCCTTCCTGGTGGGAGCGCCCTTCAGGCTCGTGGCCAGTTCCGCCACCAGACTAATGTGTCCGGCTCCCTTCCTGGTGGGAGCGCCCTTCAGGCTCGTGGCCAGTTCCGCCACCAGACTAATGTGTCCGACTCCCTTCCTGGTGGGAGCGCCCTTCAGGCTCGTGGCCAGTTCCGCCACCAGACTAATGTGTCCGACTCCCTTCCTGGTGGGAGCGCCCTTCAGGCTCGTGGCCAGTTCCGCCACCAGACTAATGTGTCCGACTCCCTTCCTGGTGGGAGCGCCCTTCAGGCTCGTGGCCAGTTCCGCCACCAGACTAATGTGTCCGACTCCCTTCCTGGTGGGAGCGCCCTTCAGGCTCGTGGCCAGTTCCGCCACCAGACTAATGTGTCCGGCTCCCTTCCTGGTGGGAGCACCCTTCAGGCTCGTGGCCAGTTCCGCCACCAGACTAATGTGTCCGACTCCCTTCCTGGTGGGAGCGCCCTTCAGGCTCGTGGCCAGTTCCGCCACCAGACTAATGTGTCCGACTCCCTTCCTGGTGGGAGCGCCCTTCAGGCTCGTGGCCAGTTCCGCCACCAGTCTAATGTGTCCGGCTCCCTTCCTGGTGGGAGCGCCCTTCAGGCTCGTGGCCAGTTCCGCCACCAGACTAATGTGTCCGACTCCCTTCCTGGTGGGAGCGCCCTTCAGCCTCGTGGCCAGTTTTTACGTATTGTTTTCTGCCGTACCACCTTCAAACTCTTCAGTCCTGTAGGCTCATTACCAGCAATTACTGCTCGTGCTCATCGCGTGCTTTTCAAAATGTATCTATCCTTTCAATCCCATGAGGAAGCAGTAAGTAATACAATATTCTGGGAGGATATCATATTTTAAATATTGTGTTGTTATATACAGGCTACTGCAATATTACGAAGATGCGTTTATAGAGGCGAGAAGAAATGTATTCTATTGCACCTGACATATGTGCCCTTCCTTGACACTTTCGTTTGTACAGACAAAAGGGAAATCGTTGGAGTAAACAGCTTCGGTTTTTATGCTACTAAACCGGTTATTGTTTTACCAGTCCCTTTTAAATGTTTGTGCCTGCATAATCAAACAAAAGTGGTATTGTTTGACTAGACTAGTTTGATGGTTATGCTGCTGAACCTGTTATTGTTTTACCAGTCACTCTGAAATATTTGCACCTTGGTTGACTACACTGGTTGGGTTTTCGTATGCCGCCTGCTGTGCCCGTCATTGTTTTGCCCCTTCGTGCACAAACAAAAGGGGCGTAGTTTGAATAAACTGGTTGGATTTTTGTATGCCGCCTGCTGTGCTCGTCATTGGTTTGCCCCTTCGTGCACAAACAAAAGGGGCGTAGTTTGAATAAACTGGTTGGATTTTTGTATGCCGCCTGCTGTGCTCGTCATTGGTTTGCCCCTTCGTGCACAAACAAAAGGGGCGTAGTTTGAATAAACTGGTTTGATTTTTTTGTGCTGCTGCCTGCGGTGTATGATATTTTCCACCAGTCACTTATAATAATGAAATATTTGCGCCTTCATGCACAAACCGAAGGGGGAACGGTTGGACATACCTGTCTTCATTTCTGCAAACTGCTGGCCTTGTTTTTATCGTGCACTTTAAAAAGTATTTTCACCTTGAGGCAAAAAGAAAGGGGGACTTTTTCACAAAGTACACTTGATTTTCATATATTGCTGGACTAGTGATTGTTTTATTATATATTTTGAAAGTATTTACACTTTTTCCTTTGCTTCACCAACTACAAATAGGGCAGATTCTATCATTAGGTACTTGCTGGTAGGGTTTGTTTTTATTCTACATGCTGTGTTATTTATGGTGTTGTTTGGACGTGTCTGTCATACGTGTGCCATAAATCTTGTAATTAGCATTGTTTACACTACAGAAATGATAAACACAAACGGGCAAACGTCTGCATCAATTTCCTGAAGCTTCCAAGCAGTTTCATCCTCAGCCTTGTTTCACAAGGAGAGGATACAATTTCTGGATTTGGGACTGTACATATTACAGAATAAGATATACAGACGCAGTGCAAAGAAACAGCAGGTAATCGTGTCCTACAAGCACACATCCCCAGTCTGTAAAAGATGTGGGACTTTATGAGGACATGGTCTGTGACAGAAAAAATTGTAGGGAGCAAAAAACTTTCCATAAAAGTCTACAAGAGATGAAACAAAGTCTTCATAGGAAAACGGGTTTCACAGGCATCCAGTCCATCAACAGCTTTCAGTATCGAGTACAGTGACCTGCATCATGTAGTGGTGGCGTCAAATCACTTTTGAGCGCAATTACGCGCCACTGAAGTCAACGGGAGAATATGGAAAAATACATATAGAACCATACAGTTAGATTTTGAAGTTTACCTTCGGGGTTTAGGTAAGTAGCAAAGCCAGGTCCAATGTTCCACCAGCGGATTCTTTGGAGTGTCCCAGATTTGGCAGGGAGTAGGGTGCTGAGGTCTTTGGTAGCTGGTGCGCTATGAAGAAGGGGGCCAACTGAAAACACACTGCACAAGGGGACTTAAATGTAAGTCCAAGGGGAGCCACTCGAGAGAGCAGATCACAAGGGCCTCAGGAACATGGGAGCACCGCTGGTTTGTTGGGACCCAGGCCGGGCGGTCTGAGTACAGAGTAGATAGGTCAGCCGGGCGGCACGCATCAAGATGTCTTCGCCATCAGCGGCAGGCAGCTTGGAGAGGTGATTCCGGGACAGCTGGGCCACTGAGGAAGTGGGTCTCGGGGTTATCAACATCCCTTGATGGGTGCTTGCTTCCTGGGCAGTGTGAGTCTGGATTGGACTCTTCGTCTTGGTAAATGGCGCAGAGGGTCCGGTAACCAGGGCATTGGTAAAGCCAGATCTAGTTCTTTTGTTGGTGACGTTAGATGGCAGACACTGCGTTGACCGCATGGGGGGTGTACCTCTGCTCCCCGGAGGCCCAAGGCACCATGCATAGTATTGGTTGTACTTCTCTGTTTAAGTTTTGGGTACAAGGGTGTCCTTAAGGATTCTTGCTCTTTTATGTAAAAAGAGGGGATCTGCGTCCTGTATTTAAAATGTGCCAGCTTCTTTTTAGGATTTTCTTTACACCGTCTGTTTCTAGGGAGTGATGGGGCGGGGGGTCTTTATCATATTCAGTCTAAGTCTGGGCTCTATGGGTTATATGGTAAGGAAGTGTCCCCTGCAGTTAGAACTTCTGAACCTGCTCCGCCATGTTAACAACATAACAAGATAACAACAAAAAAACAAGCATTGGTAAATGCCTTAGGTTTTACCTACGTGATTAATATTAAGCTGTTTTTTCTTGTAAGATGTAGCTTGCTGAGTAGTTGTACAATATAAGTAAGGCTCCCTCTTTTCCGTTTTTACTGATTTTTACAGATAATTATAGACAAAAACCCATTTATTTTCTTGTCTGTATTTATTTTTAAATGTGATTAAAAATGGAAATCGGTTGTTTTTAGAGTGATTCTAAATACACTTTGCCATGACTGGCAGGCCAATAACTGTAGATTGATAGGTAAGGGGGTTAAAAAAATGTATGTTCGTAAAGTAAATACAAGTGTATTGATTTATCTTCTGCGGGTGTTCCTATCACTGAAACCTGGAAGGCATTCAAGCACGACTGCATATTTATTGGTTAAATAAATGTGGAAATATACCAGATTCCGATTTATTTTTTCATAAAACCCATAATAAATATGGAAAAATACAGATAAAGCTGACAAAAAAAGAAATATGGATTAATACAGACGGAAATGTCCAAAAAATAAATACCATAAAACCGGGAGCCCTAAATAAGTTACAGAAAGTATTTTGAAGTGTTAGGACTTCTTTTTGTACAAAAGGCAATATATTCTGCTGTTACTAGTGGTATAGTGCGAGTACGTAATAGCAACATTTTGAAAAATAAAATGAAAGAGGCAAATAATTGAATTAATTAATCTAGTGCCTGCCTGCAAGCTAGCCACATTTGTGACTGCCTGTTCAGAAGTAAAATATAGCAATACGTGGTGTTTAGAGGAGGAATTACAACTTTTGGCCCCGGTGCCACTGCACCTGCTGCGCCATTCAAACCATGACCCTATCGCCTGTAGCGTAACTGCACTTGTGACTTCCTGTTTAGTAGTAAAATAGTTGTTGTTTAGAGGGGTTCCTAGAGCTTTGGGCAAATCTGTCACTGCACCTGCCGCACCATTGAAATCATGACCCTACTCCCTGCAAAGTAACTGCACTTGTGACTGCTTATTTAGGAGTTAAATATAGCAATATTTGGTGTTTAGAGGACTTATGACAACTTTTGGCACCGGTGCCACTGCGCCTGCCGCACCATTGAAATCATGGCTCTAGTGCCTGCTAGATAACTGCACTTGTGACTGCCTGTTTAGTAGTAAAATATAGCAATATTTGGTGTTTAACGGAGCTATGACAACTTCTGGCCCTGGTACCACTGCACATGCTGCACCATTAAAATCAAGCCCCTTTCAACTGCAAGGTAACTGCTATTGTGACTGCCTGTTTACTTGTAAATATATTTATAGTAATATTAGGTATTTAGATGAGTTCTAATAACGTTTGGACCCGGCACCACTGCACCTGCTGCACCATTCACATCATGACCCTGTTGTCTGCTAGGTAACTGCACTTGTGACTGCCTGTTTAGTAGTAAAATAGTTGTTGTTTAGAGGGGTTCCTAGAGCTTAGGGCCCTGGTGTCACTGCACCTGCGGCACCATTGAAATCATGACCATAGTACCTGCAAAGTAACTGCACTTGTGACTGCTTACTTAGTAGTTGAATATATAGCAATATATGGTGTTTGGAGGAGGTCTGGCAACTTTTGGCCCGGTGCCAATGCACCTGCAGCACCATTGAAATCATGGCCCTAGCGCCTGCTAGATAACTGCACTTTTGACTGCCTGTTTAGTAGCAAAATATAGCAACATTTGGTGTTTAATGGAGCTAGTAGGAAAATGTAGCAATATCCTGCATTTAGTGGGATCCCTAGAGCTTTCGGCCCCGGTGCGACTGCACCTGCGGCACCATTCAAATAATGCCCCTGCTGTGTACATGATAACTGCACTTGTGTTTGACTGTTTAGTAGTAAAATATAGCAATATTTGGTGTTTAACGGAGCTATGACAACTTCTGGCCCCGGTGCCACTGCACCTGCTGCACCATTTAAATCACTCTCCTTTCAACTGCAAGGTAAATGCAATTGTGACTGCATGTATAGTAGTAAATATAGAAATATTTGGTGTTTAGAGGAGTTATGACAACTTTTTGGCCCGGTGCCACAGCACTTGCTGCACCATTCAAATCATGACCCTAGTGCCTGAAAGATAACTGCACTCTCGACTGACTGCCTGTTTAGTTGTAAAATATAGCACTATTCGGTTTTTAGTGGGGTGCCTGGAGCTTTTGGTCCCGGTGCCACTACACCTGCTGCACCATTTAAATCTAGCCCCTTTCAACTGCAAGGTTACTGCACTTGTGACTGCCTGTTTAGTTGTAAATATATTTATAGCAATATGAGGTATTTAGATGAGGTCTGACAATGTTTGGACCTGGCACCACTGCACCTGCTGCACCATTCAAATCATGACCCTGTTGTCTGCTAGGTAACTGCCTGTTTAGTAGTGAAATATAGCAATATTCTGTGTTTGGAGGAGTTCTGATAACTTTTTGGTCTGGTGCTACTGCACCTGCTGCACGATTCAAATCATGACCCTGTTGTCTGCAAAGAAACTGCACTTGCAGTTGCCTGTTTAGGAATAAAATATAGCAAAAGCAGGTGTTTAATAGGGTGCCTGGAGCTTTTAGTCCCGGTGCCCCCACACCTGCTGCACTATTGAAATCATGACCCCAGTGCTTGCTAGATACTGCACTTATGGTTGCCTGTGGCGTTTAGAGGAGTTATAACAACTTTTTGGGCCGGTGGTACTGTACCTGCTGCACCATTCAAATCATGACTTTGTTGTCTGTAAAGTAAATACGCTTGTGGTTGCCTGTTTAGGAATAAAATATAGAAATATTAGGTGTTTAGTGGGGTGCCTAGAGCCTTTGGTCCCGGTGCCACTGCACCTGCTGCACTATTGAAATCATGACCCTAGCGCGTGATAGATAACTGCACTTGTGACTGCCTGTTTAGTAGTAAATATAGCAATATTAGGTGATCAGGGGAGTTCTGACAACTTTTGGGCTTAGTGCCACTGGACCTGCTGCACCATTCAAATAATTACCCTGTTATCTGCATGACTTGTGGCTAACTGTTTAATAGTAAAATATAGCAATATTTATTGGTCGATTTCGATGCGGTTAGGTAGGCCTCCTAACGCCATTTGCTCCATCCGAATCTGATCGGAAACGTGTCTTTCCAACCAAATCAGAAAGGTTTCCGACCGACCGAGTACAATGTGAGTTAGGCGTTAGGAGTATCCCAATCCGAACCAGACGGCATTCAGAATGACGGAGCCATACGGAGCAGACTCGTTCGTCTCTACGGGCCTCTTTATCGAACGACCGAGGACGCTGTTGGATTCAGATAGCCTTTCCGAATCGTGCCGTCCGACTTGAATCGGTAGTCTGAATCAGACTTTGGGGACCCGTAGCGGGCCCCCTGCACCCAGAGCCTTCCCATTTGGGCCAGTGGGGGTACTCATGGGTCCCCACTTACCAGCCGTGCACAGTGTGGCAGGCACAAGGGGGTGCCCGTCACAGGGTGTCCGATTTTCCCCAGCCACCCCTTTCTTTAACGGGAGCCTATACATTCAGTTGGAACATAGGCTCCTATTGAAGCCAATAGAAGTTCGACTGGATCGTATCTGGAAGCATCCAGATGCATCGTACTCGGTCGGTCAGACTCTCCTGATCCGAGTTGGTCAGAAACCATTCCCAAACCGAATAGGTCGGGAAGATTTCCAAACCGCATTGGAATCGGGCCCTAAGTGTTTAATGGGCCTATTCAACTTTCTGCACTGGTGCCACTGCACCTGCTGCACCATTTAAATCAAGCTCCTTTCAACTGCAAGGTAAATGCAATTGTGACTGCCTGCTTAGTAGTAAATTTAGCAATATTTGGTGTTTAGAGGAGTTCCGACAACTTTTACGCCTGGTGCCACTGCACCTGCTGCACCATTCAAATAATGACCCTCTTGCCTGCAAGATAACTTATTTATAGGTTTTTTTATATAGCCGTAGCGAGATTCAAATGTATCACAGCGCTTTACATAAAAGCAAAAAAAAGTATAAAGTAGCTTTACATAGGAAGAGAAACACTTAGATTCAAGTACAAGCATGAATAGAGACTAGGAGAATTGTTAGGCCTTAGGGTGGTTACAGTATGCAGACAATTAGAACACCATGATTTAAAGGAGTTAACAACATAATAGACAGCTGAAACAATCAAACAACTGACTGCCACAAAGGGTCTAGTCATAGAGAGAGGGAGCTATTGGAACACAGCTCTGTCAGCGTGCATGTTGAAGTATTTGTTGAGGAGAAGGTGTTTCTGGTCCCCTTTGAAGCTTGAGAAGCAGGGGTTAAATCGTAGATCTCTAGGGAGAGAGTTCCATATCCTGGGTGCATTTCCAGACACAGAGCGAGTCGGGTGGATTTCCTTTTCAGTTTGGGAGTTATGAGAAGTTTAGTTGGAGCTTGTCAGAGTTCTGGTTCTTCTTGGTTTCGTACGTTTGTTTTCTGGATAGTTGGGGGTATCTCTGTGACGGTCTTTATGAGTGATGCAGGCGGTCTTGTAAATACAGCTTCCTTCAATGGGAAGCCAGTTGAGGATTTTGAGGGCTGGTGTGATATGTTCAAACCATTTAGCACCTGTTATGAGCTGCCATGTTTAGAACTGATCTCAGGGCGGTGAGGTTTGGGTGTCCCGATGAAGATGGCGTTCCCATGGTCCAGTTTAGAGAGGACTGGTGACTGTACTACAATCTTGCAATCATCAGGGGGGAGGAACGGTTTGAATTTCTTGAGGTGTTTTAGTGTGTAAAGCGCTCCTTTGACTAAGTTTTTGATGTGATCCTTCATTGACATGTTATTTTCCAGGGAGACGCCTAAGGACTTTACAGAGTTGGACAGGGTGAGAGAGCAGTTGAGGGCATCCAGGTTCTTGAGCCAGTCTTGGATTGGTAGGGGGTTACTTTTAGGGGAGAACAGTGTTAATTCAGTGTTGTTGGGGTTCAACTTAAGGTGGTTTGAATTGAGCCAAGCTTGTATC
This sequence comes from Triturus cristatus, assembly GCF_964204655.1. Taxonomy (NCBI): domain Eukaryota; kingdom Metazoa; phylum Chordata; class Amphibia; order Caudata; family Salamandridae; genus Triturus; species Triturus cristatus. Next base: position 1,156,423,004 of record NC_140594.1, read on the forward strand.
TTGGTTAGTGCGGCTTTGAGGTGTAGGATGTCACTGGGTGATTTGATTTTGTAGTAGAGTTGAGTGTCATCAGCATACAGGTGATTTTTGACCCCTGCTTGCTTCTCGATTATTGTAAGGGGTTCAATGAAGAGATTGAAAAGGGAAGTGGAGAGACTTGAGCCTTGAGGGACCCAAAGTGTGACTCGTGTTGGCATAGAGAGACAGGAGTTGATTTTAATTTGTTGCGATCGGTGTAGTAGGTAAGATGTGAGCCATTTTAGGACTGCGCCGTTGATACCAGAGCGGATCTTAAGTGTTTCAAGTAATTCTGGGTGATTTACGGTATCAAAAGGTGCTGATAAGTCTGTTGTCTGGAAGCTAACGGCACTTTTGACTGTCTGTTTTGTTTTAAAGTTTAGCAATAATCTGGGTTTAGTGGGGTCCCTGGAGCTTTTGGCCCTGTGACACTGCACCTGCTGCACTATTCAAATCAAGTCCCTATTAACTGAAAGGTAACTGCAATTGCGACTGCCTGTTTAGCGGTCAAATATAGCGATATTATGTGTTCAGAGAAGTTCTAACAACTTTTGGCCCAGTGCTACTACACCATTCAAATCATGACTCTGTGTCTGTGAGGTAACTTCTCTTGTGTCTGCCTGTTTAGTTTTAACCTCTTGAGTGCCCCGCCCTTTCCCTGCCCTGTGCCGGCCCTTTCATTAGCGGGCGGGGTTCATGACGAGATAGTCTCGTCATGGGCACAGCGCAACCGCGGCCCATGACGAGACCATCTCGTCATGGGCACTCAAGAGGTTAAAATGTAGCATAGCTCTTGTATATTAACTTTATTTTTAACGAGCAGTGTTTATTACAACATTTAAGAATTGGATCACAATGACCAAATAGAATACGTTGAAAAATCAATCCGATGATGCCTACAAAGTGCAAAGAAAGGCACCGAGGCATGAATAGGAAACGCCACAAACGTTCTAAGGCTAAAGCATCTGCTTGCAACAACTAAGTAATAAAAAGCAAGCATTCCGGCATACTGCTAAAAGCGGTCTGTCTTTTCCGTAGGAAGACATATTATCTGGACAGTGAGTGGGGCTTAAACAGTGTTCTATCCAACTCACACACTATATAAGGTAGCAAGAAGGAGAAAAGTAAAGAAGACTAGGGCACAACAAAGTTGTGGACGAAAACCCTCACTCACCCGAGGGTGACATGCTTCATCATTGGGTTCCTCCAACACACGGAGACCGCAAGGTACCCCGTGTGGGCTACAACTTACCCAAGAGGGAAGAAGCAGGAGTGCAAAGCACGTGCTGGATCTACCAACTCGAGATGGTGAGGAGGGGCAGAGTGCAAATTAAAGAGTGATTTTAAAAAAACTAAATGGGGGCAACAACTTTATTCTTCCTTCCTATGTGGTAATGGTTACAAAGCAAGTGAAAAAATAGGGTTAAATTTATATACCCTATCTATTAGTCGGTCAACATGTTTCTGCCTTAGTGACAATTAAGTTCTTGGGCATTCATCAGGACCTGTATAGTTTGAGTCACTCTGCTATTAGAAGTGCATGAATAAAAAATGAATGGAAAAAGTAAAGGTACTTAGGCCTCTATGCTTGACCAAAGGTTGCATGTGTTCATCAATATAAATGGTCAGAAGGCTCTGTAAAATAGATGAACAAGGACACGTATTCTTAATTTGAGTGACCTGTGATCAAATTGCACCCTCAATCTTCACTTTGTCCCCAGTGAAATAATAAAAGTAAAAACTCTAAGGGAACATGTCTTATCTAAGCAAGCAAGGGGCACAGGGCCCCTAGAATTGTGTCTACTGGCACAGGAGATTTGTTTATGGGCAGAAGCCAGTCAGCACCATCTTAGGAGAGTAAAATGTCCAGCCGTGTTTTCCCATCCTGGACATCCTGGTGTCCCACCGCTCACTGTTTAGGAGGATAATCCATGTGTATGGGAGTCCACGGGGACTTGTGTGCACTGGAGGTCAATGCCTTGTTGCATCTATTCTACAGTTTGGTTCAATCTCCGAAGGCATGGCCTTTGGATATTGGTATTAACACCATCTACAGCCAGCACTGCCCCGTGACATGGAGGAAAGCAGACTTCTCATGAAGGAGCAAAACAATGGGGGAAAATGTGCTTTAGTCAATGTAGTCACCGCATCCTGCTTCCACAGCCTCGAAATGCTCAACTTAATCTTCAAATGACTCCCCGTCAGCAGATGCAGAAGGTCACCCAGGTCCTCGTCACCAGCAAGCTCGACTACGGCAACGCACTCTGTCGGAACCACTGTCTAACTGCTGGAAGACTTCGGACCACACAAAACCCAGCGGCCAGACTCACACTTAGGCTTTCCCCTGTGTTCACATCACCCGCCTGACAAAGACCTCCACTGTCTCCCCATTCAAACAAGCATTGGCATAGCCAATAGGTCTCGCTTGTGGGACCTTATAAGTATTTAGTTATGCAGCACAATATCCTTGGTGCAACAACATCAACTGTTGCGTGGCTAAACACTTATAAGGTCCCAAAGGCGAGACCTGTTGACAAATGGCTCCCCGAGTCCCATCAATGAACAACAGTGGGAAGAACATAAAATGTATGGTGACAAGCATAACGGAGGCCCATGCGAGGCCATTATGTGGGATGGGGCACGGCGCGTTAGTGGCAGGTTTAAGAGGAGCAAAGTGGAGGGGAAACGATTGAGTCAATTAGCGCTGGCAAACAGTAACACTGGGGAAAAGGAAAAAAGAACGCAGCAGCCGCCGCTAGTAAACAAACCTACACACATTATAACCAGAGTTTGGAAAAGCAGGAACAGCTCCCTATTTTTATCATAGTTGCCCGGCATTCGACTAATCTCGGAGGTTGTAAAACCCATTGTTACAGTACACAATCTTGGATATGCATAAAATACACTACCGCTTTTCGCCATCACAAATCAAAGATGCGCGCGACTAAGAACACAGGCACCTCCCGGCAAAGGCCTGCGAGGGGCGGGCTGACAGCACAGGCTTGTATGGAAACCGACAGGCCTACTACACGTAGTAAACACAAACAGAAACATTTCACAATAACAATGACATGCTAACTGAGCACTAACGAACAAACGGGTCAAACTTGCAAAGAATCGAATAGTTTTATCTGTACGACGCCATTGGGGGAGATGGTGTTTATTCTGTAAAATGCCGACACCAGGTCAATAAAAGAGAACAAACAAGTAAATCCAAAGTCAACAAGGCAACACCGCAAGTCAGCGCTTCACCCATGTGCACTGAGAGCCGCGCTCGGTCTGATTGTAGCGCCGATATGAATGACAGGACCACGGTACAGAAGAATGACAAGTCCAAAACAGAGTTAAGTCCCCCTTTCTTCATCAGGCATCGCCGGTGAGCTCCAAAATCATACAAGTGAAGAGGAAGGGAAGAGGTTAGGAGCGTGTCCCATGCAGATCTCACAGGGAGCGGCAAGGAGGAGTTACTCGGGGCCACACAAATGGCAGGAAGGCGCTATACACATGCACATATATGACACACTGTGAGGAGCTGTGCTGACCAACCTTTCACATGAGGTTTACACGCTTTTACCGGAGCTCTGAGACCACCGGCACATACAGTAAGCATGCACTGTTCACCAGAAAAAGACAAGCGCGCGCTCCTCGGGCTGCAAGTAAAAAAACAAGCATTGGCAACGCGGCCATGGAAGTAACCCGGTCGCAAAAGCGAAAGTAATCGCGATCGCTGGACGCGCTCTGTGGCGCCATGAGGAAACAATCTCTCTCTCGGCATGCTGTGGCGGGGGCGGGGGAGCGCATTCCAGGCGGGGGAACGGACCCTTTGAAGTATGATGCCGAGGCTGTGGCTACACGTGCACGCGCCAGTGGGCTGAAGCGCTTCCCCAAACGGATTGCATGGCGGCACGATGCACGTGATTGTGCGTGAGCTCGCCATGCAATCCACTTTTGGGAGCACTTTGAAATGCCCCTCTTACTAGAGTCTCGCATAGCGATTGCGTACACGCAATAGCTAGGCGAGACCTAAAAACTACATGCAACACACCCACCTGACACTTCTGCTCAGCCAGAATCCTGCTCGCACACGTACCCCACATACAAAGAACCTGAGTTGGCTCTTTTGCTTTCTCCTACATTGTGCCGAAAGCCTGGAACGATCTCCCCGTACACATTCAAGCTGCCTCCTCACTACTTGAGTCCGTAAGAAACTGAAAACATGTCTCTTCAGCTGGACAAGTCCCGGTCCCAGCCGACATAACCCCTGCGCCAGGACACTCTCCAGGGCGAGCGGCGCTCTCCGCAAATACCATTAAGATGACACACGCGTTGCCTTTGCATCAGTGTGTGGTGTTTTTCATGCATCTCTGTGGAAGGAGCTGTCATTGTAGTCCTTTTTCTATGTCTATGACAGCTGTCAAATAGTCCTTTTATGTCGATGGTTACTGCAAACCGTAGTCCTACTTCTATGTCTATGACCTGTCCCTGTTTTTTGTTTTGAGAATCTGGTCACCGTACACTTACCCAAGATCCACTGACCTGCCGAAACCCCGCCCATCCGCAGAGCCAGAAGGGGTGGAAGGGCCTTGTCTGGCCAAGACCTAGAACGAACTCCTGGTCGACATCAGACGCCCCCCCCCCGAACATCTTCAGGAAGAGCTCAAGGCCTGGCTCTCCGACTGACCGGAGCTTACCCCATCCCCCCTCCCCCCAGCGCTTGAGGCCCTCACCGGTGAGTAGCCACTTTACAGTTCCCCGATTGGTTGATTGGAGGCAGTCAGACTTCTGTGGGCTGACCGATAAAGTCACCGCAGGGGACCCTCATAAGAGGGCGGCCCCTTTAATGCCACAGGATGGCACACTGGGCAGCCTAGTGTCCAGAGACCCCGTTGGGGTCCCGCTCATCACTTTCCAGCCGCGGTGGGGGATGGGGAGAGGTATAAATTCCTTCCCCGCCCACCTGGGGGCCTCTTTGTCCCCTCACCCTGACGCCGTGGTGGTCGTTTGCGATTGTGCTGCCGAGGACCACGAGGTTAGTAGCCTGCCCACGGCCCAAACCCCCCCCCCACACCATCGGGGTCCCACTGCAGGGGCCAGGTCCGGGTGGGACCTTGACTCTCTTTTCCCCGGTTCAGCCCTCGTGTGGTCGCCTTTTCGACTCGGGGTTGTTTCTTGCACCGGGGTTGGGGTGTAGGGCTGGGCCTTAGGGGGTTCCGTAACCAGGCACAGCTAATGCAGTCTGCGGCCTTGTTTAAATGTTCTCTCCGCCAGCACGGCCCCTTCGCCGGTCCCCCGCAGCATTTCGCCTGCGGGGGACGGAGGGCGGGGTACTAAGGAGCCAGCTCTGGCAAGCATGTGCTCTGGCACCACCAGGCCGCATGGGGCTTCGAGGCAGGATCTGTGTGGGGGGGGGGGTTCGCTTCTGGGGTTTCAGCAGCCTGTTGTGTGCCAACTTAAAACGCGCCCCCCAGCCCCAGGCGAGGTAACCCGCGCTCCGCATCGGTGCATGTACCTCCTCCCTCCCTACGTTCGGCTCCGGACGGATTCCATGGGTGGTACAGCTCCCAAAACCAGTGTCACAGGCTCAGATCGGGGCTGGTCCGCTGTCCTTTTCTCTTGCGGGGCAGACACGGGGGCTGAGGGGCCGTCAGAGCTTGGCCAGCAGCAGAAGAGCTCGCGGAGGCAGAGTCGGGTCCTGTCTTGTGTTAGGGGGCCAGACGGGAGAGGTGCTGCATGGTTTCATGCACGTTGACAAGTTTTGCTGCCCGGTTTTTCCCCTTTGGCCTTAGCTCCGGTCCACTTGTTGGGGAGCCCGGTTTGTCCGGGAGGAACGGGGCGGGAGGGTGGGGGAGGGTGCCTGGCACTCAGTGTGGCGTTGGTGCCCGTGCTCTCTCTGCGGTGGAGTTTATGGATGCCACGCTGGGGGGCAGTGGGTGCCGTACAGGCTCCCTCGTCCTGAAATCCAATTTTGCTGTGGGGCTTAGCTCGGCGCCGCAGGGGGCGTCTTGACTACGGGGAGGGCAGAGGATGTCGCGTAGATCCCACTCACTGGGGTGCGACCCTCCATGGGGGCTGAAGCGCACTGTGTGGCCTGGCCAGCATGGGGCCTACCTCTGTAGGCCGGGCGCGTCCCACCTCGTCAGGGGCCGTTCCGACTGTACCAGATGGTAAATCTGGTGAGTGATCCCATGTGTGCAGGAGCCTCGGTGGCCGAGCGGGCACTGTCTCCGACTCCGTCTCAAAGAGGCCAGGTGACTAATCCGGTGTTGCGAGGGGTGTACTCGCAACATTTTAACCAGACGTGTGCATGACCCTCGGCAGACCAACAGGAACGACCTCCAACATGCACCAGTGTTAGCTCAAAGCGGATTCAGGGAACCTCCGATTCCAGGCGGTCCTCTGGGAGTCCTGTGCAGTTGAGACAGGCTCTCTGCTGGGTCTTGGAAAGCCACGGTGCGTTTACCATGTCCCCAGAGATTGTGCGGCTGGGGCAGGGTCACAGCGGTGTATTGCAGTCTAAGAGGGGTAATCCTGGCTCCACAGGTTGGGCGTCTTCGGACCTTATGGTTTGGAAACTCTGCGTAGATCTTGTCTATTACGGGGGCGACACCTCTCAGAGGGAACCTCCCTGCTGAGTGAAAGTGCCCGAGGCCGTGTTCGGTCCAATGTCACGCCCCTCTGCACACGGTGAAATATTTTCATAAATTGGCAGGTCTGACAACTTTTAACTTACTGATGCTTGAACCTTAGGTAAAACAACACAGCCCTCTCTGATAAATGGAACTGATTAAGATGTGATGGTCTATGATGAAGCTTGTATTAAGAAAGAACGGGTTTAGTATATAAGTAAACAACATCAGACTAGTGTATAAGAATGTCGCAACACTGGTCATTTTCGCCCTGCCCTATCACTATAGGAGCGCAAGATAAGTAATCCAGTTGAGGAACACTGACAGCTAAAGGTGTGCCTGGTTATTTTCAGCCAAAGGCAGGCTACGGTCTGATGTCCTACAACTAGTTAATACAGCCAAGCTCCTGTTTTATTACATGTCAGAGGGGAATGCTTATATAAAGGGATCAATCGGGAATGGAGAGCAAAAATTTAATAAACTACTTAAAGGCGTTGCGTGCCTGCTTTGGGCCACGGGGGGTTATTCTGCTCCTCAGCGGCAAAGACATGATTTAATCGATGAGAGCTCCGAGGCAGGGCAGCGTCTTTAAACGGGGTAGACTGAAGGGTAGGGGCGGATCACCCTTCGTAGAGTCTAAAGAGCAGTCAGCCCTCGTCCTAAGCATCCCGGGCCCCGGAGGCCAGTAGGGTTGAGGTGGTCCAGTCATCTCCATTCTGGAAAAGGGTGATAAAAAATCACGCAAGCTGGGCACTAGCAGCAGCATGCTCTTTCCAGCGCGAATTAGGTGGCACTCGCATTGCTAAGGATTTATGAGGGTGCACTTTTGTTAAATGTTATGCATCCACGCATTTCTCTCTCCCTTACACACAGCACGCACAAGACAAGTTACGCAATTGTTTTAAGGGGTACCCGGCGGGGTTGCCTGGAGACTTGGGTGAAGTACAAAGGTATTGAGAGGTGCGCAGTGTCCAGGACACTCCAGCATAATACTGAACTGACCTGCCTGCCTGTGACTTTATCACACTAGAGGGAGGATAGGTAGGGAATAACTTTCCTCCTTTGTACTTACCTCATAGGTTTTATGTCACTTACGCATGGCATTTAGATTAAATAAAAGTAAGTGCCGGGGCACTCGCAAGTACCCACACCAGCTGCTGCCCTAGACATTACTATAGCCTTGGGGGGCCTGGACCAGACTGAATCGCCACACCCGCTCAAGTGTTAGGGTATAGGTGATGCTTCAGGGTCTGGCTGCACAGCGGGAGCAGTATGCGGGGCAGGCGGGTATGGCCTCCTGCCGTGAGCCATAGGGCTGTTGCTTTTGTTTAGCCACATTGCAGGGCCGCAGAGCACGTGACCGACCTGGGCACATTGTAATTACAGGACGACTATTTCATTCATGTAGCGTCAGATTATGACCTCGATTGCAATAGGAAATTGAATGTAGCAGGGGAGGGACCCAAACATACTTCACCCGCCTTAATAAAATCCAGCAATACACACTTTTATTACTTGAAACAGGCATTTTAGTTACAGCCTCCTGAAGAGCGCAAAGGTGGCCCGGAGGCACCAGGGAGCCTCACAACGATGGCAGGATAACCAGTGTACTGCGAGAGGCAGTTTAAATAATCTTGCATAGCCGCCAAGGTTTTACAAAGCCATGTGTGACATGCTCCTAATTTCAGTGTAATAATGCGTGATATTTCAATGAATATAGGCCGGCAGAGTTTGGTAATAAAGGGGGTGAGCTTATCGTTCTATAGTATTATGTGGTATAGCACTTTTTGACATGTTCTACTGGTTAATTACATGTATACAAGTGGCAAAATTAACTCAAGCATATGATACTAGCAGGCTATGTGTATGTATCCACTCTAATAGGGCTCGTGGGAGTGCATTATGTTACTAAGTTCAGCTAGTAGAGTTGTTTTAATCAGCTATCGTTAAATCCCTTTCACCTGCTGTGCGAAATTATACCCGGACACACTAAAAATTGTGACCCATAGGCAAAGCCTCAGAAGTTTCCACAGCAGCAAACCTCGTGCTGCCAGGGGTTTCTATTTTGATACCTTTATAAACTCATGGGCAGACGGCAGCACGGTTGGTATTCGCCGGGCTGCTCAGAACCTATCAGTACACAGGTGCTTGAACTAAGAACCGACGGATTTAACTTTGCCCACATTAACTTAATTTGTATCACAACATCACCCTTTTCTTGGACTCAGGGCCCCTGGCATTATGGGGAGGCGGCAGCAAGTTGCACAAACCTTGGGGCCAGCAGTCGCCTCTCATATACATCCTCCATTCTGGCCCACACTGGTCCATTCGGCTCTGACTCCACTGTTGGTGTGGCTAATACAACTCAGCCTTTATTTGTTTAGTCTCATTGGATTTACCGGTTTGTTTTAATTCCTGTTGCCCAGAATAACTGTTGCCGAAAACCAAACACGGTTTTAATATCTTTCTGTCATGTCAATCCACCTGTGTCGCACAAGGGGGAGGGGCCCTTACATTTTCTCCCGTCTAGTTAGGTGCGGGTACGCACTTGTCAAATTGGTAACTGGTTTAACCCCACAAGGTGAGAAAGTCAAGTCTGGACTTCCGGAAGTGCGGCAATGGCCCGCCACTGCTATTTCCAGCAGCGAGTTCACCGGTGCTCAATCTGACAGGGTGGTTTTTTACTGGTGCGTGGCACCGTCTCTCAATTGTCACCACTGGCGCCTCTGACAGTCGGCCACTAAGTGGCACTGTCTGGCTTTCAGAGAGGACCACTACAACAGGCACTGAGTAAGTCAAGATCATTGGTGACTATTGCCTGGATTTAATGGTTTGTTTTAATTTCTGTTGCCCAGAATACATTGGACACATATGGGCACGTTTATGACCATATAGGGTTGAGTCTTAGCAGGAGTGCCTGCGATTGGTTTGGCTGGTTTTACTTGTAGGGTCCGGATGTGGGCAGGCAAAAAACAAACAGTCTAAACGCAACAGCAGGGGTTCACACGCAGCGGAGGGCCCTTGGCTAGGTGCACTAGTGAACTTTCTACCTGAGACAGTATTTATTTAGAGGTTATTCAGGTACTAAGGGGGGGAGATCTTAGGCAGTTTTTACATGCCGGGACGTACGTAGTGAGGAAGTAATAGTGTCCCACGTTGCGCAACATGATATATACATTTGTACAGGGTGCTTGTTAGAAGCTGCCTTGGGTCCAACGAGTGCCCAAACGGGGCGTCTTGTCAAGGGACAAACATGAATAGTTACTCTGCACGGTGTACTAGAAGGGATGTTGTCTAAGCAGGTCTCAAACTAACCTTAAACGCATGATGGAGACAATCAGTGACATGCCTAAAGCGGTAAACCTTGTGTTAAAGGGGTGGGATGCCAAGGGAGACAGCTCGGTCGGCTCGCACAGGCAGGCGATTTCCGCAGGGGCTTAGCTACGCTTGCGGCCAGGCAGTGTTCTTGTCCAACTAATGTGATAATGTTAAGGGTTGAAAACAGAAAGGTATGCAGTTCCTAATATTAACTTAGTGTGTGTTAAAGTCACTCAGACCCCAGGGTGATGTTGTGAAAACAATCGGATGGATAGGAGTAAAAATTACTCCTTCTGGAAAAGAAGACCCTCACACACCCAACAAGCGGGTGTCTTGCTTCATCACCGGGTCTTTTCTCCTTATCGGGCCGGCGGTGCAATGCCCGATCAGGCACCCCAAGGGGGCCTTCCTGTCGGAGATCTTTATTTCCAAACGCCGGTGAGCAAGGTGTGTGGGGGGGAATTAGTTATGATAAATGGTGTAGGTGCAAGTGAAGTGAAAGGTAAGTGTGCTAAAACAGGGGTAGGTGATCCACTTCAAACAATTTTAATAAAGTATGGTCACCACCCTGATTAAAATCAAACAATCCGCACATCTCTCACCATTAGGTTTGTGAGTAATATGTGCTAAAGGAATAAAAAGGTCAACATGTTTCTTGCCTTGTATTGTATTAAATGGCAATTCTTCAGGACCAGTGAATAAACATATACGGCTACCTGCACCTTTTTGGTGGTGGCCACAACCTCTAAGAGGTGTCAGTGTTGGCCACACATACAGCACCCTAAAAACGTGTGGTACCGTGAATAACAACAACACACAACCTGTGGAAGAAACAAAAAGTTAAAATCATTGTCATAATGAACAATTCGAGGCATTAGGTTTAAATTGAGACAGAAGGTGAAGTCAAATATAAAACCGTGACATGCGTCGATTGTGAGCAAATATTTATAGGACTTATCAAGGCTGACTGCAATTACTTCATTAAAAGCTACCTCACACACTCAGGATTCAAAACCCCGCGAGGTTGTACAGATTTTACGGAAGCACTCTTGAAGAGACTCACCCTCTTAGGCTGTGGAGAAAATGAGGCCGGGGTAGGAAGGCACTAAATTTTTGTGTCCTAAAAGGAGGAGAGTAGATAAAAACAGCAGAAACGTCAGGTAAAAATACATCAAAAGTAGCCAGTGAGAGTTTAGGAACCTTAATGGTTGCGTACCTATATGCAACATGTAGAACTGACATCCAGTCACACGAGAGCAAAATGTATTTCAATGGTCAATAAACGCATGAGCTAGGCAGAGGGTATGCGTGCACCTGTGAAGGTATAGTATTAATCAACCAATGGAAAATAAACCAATATTACTGCACGTAGACACATGTGAACACATGTGAATGGCAGTTAAAGATGTGCGTGGGCTGGGCTCAGTGTAGGTCAGTGAGGCACTCATATGACGACCATATTAAGCGTAATAACATTACGTAACCGCCCAGTCTCTCCTGTAAGTAATTATGACCGCTCAGGCTAAGAACTGCACAATCCAAATAGAAAGGCAAACGACTGGAAGTACTCACGATTACGTTCTGAAAGTGTCACCGTCTACCTACGAACCCGTCAGCCGCTCGAGTCTGATGACAATGAGCTCGGCTCGCTTCAAGTATTGTAAGCAGGTAGACGTGCTACGCGGGTACGTGTTGCGCGGTCACATCCGGTAGAGGCGTGGCCACGTCTTCAACCGCTGATCAGGACGTGTTGTCAGGCGGAAGTGTTGTTAAGGAAACTCGTGTGCACCGGGGAAAGCCTCTCGCTCGCGTGCCAGGGAGGACGCGGGCAAGTATCACCCAATCGGGAGCTACCCTCAAAAAAAGGGGGGTTCATACAAACGAACAACCTGGTGGTATCGAATCTCATTAGTGAAGTGAGACCTTGCATGTGAAGACGCCGACTACCAGGAAATCAAAGAATTCTTTCAATAGTCAATTTCGGGCCCCTTGATAAAAAATGTGTGTGTCCACGTCAGCGCTATGTACTGCAGATCTTGATTAGTGTTAGACATGAGGTGGTACACTCACAAGCATCGCGGGGGTTCGTCAAAAAGGGTGGTAAAACCCGTAGCTCAAAATGGAGTGTGGTCATTTGTTAGGGAAATTAGCGTAACCGAGAGCACCACGTGGTGCAAGGATAATCATCAAACTTGCTACCAGGGACCATCAATGGTTGGGAAGGGTGTAGGAGCACCTTCGACTAGTGTGCCTCATGGCAAGGAATTCAGGCTCATAGAATATGAAATATAAAGGGAAATGATAGTCTTATTCAAGTCAGCATGCTCCACGGAATGTCCTCATTAAGCCCAGAAGTATCAGTGGCCAATCTTAGGACCCAACGTTGCTCGAGTCTAAAGAGGGCTTTCTGTGACATATGCGGGTGGGATTCTAAAACCACCCATTGAAATGAGGTGGGAGTATGTCGTTCCAGGTTGTAGTGAGCCGTCATTTTAGAGTTTGTCTTGGCGCATCTGAAATTGCTTTTGTGTTCCAGCATGCAAATTTTAACTGCACGCGTGGTCATGCCTATATATGGTAAGCCACATGGACAAATCATAAGGTAAATGCAATTATTTGAGTTGCAATTGGTATGTTTGTGGATTTTCCAGGTTACGCCATTGGTGAGTGTCAACTCTTTGCTAGTGCGTGTTTGTGGGCACATGGAGCACGACCTGCAAGGATAGTGACCCTTAATTGGGGGTAAATCCCACAGCAGTTTCTGAGACCCAACACTTGATTTCCTGGGCCTAGTATGTATTAGTAGGTCCTTCAGGTTATTTGTGCGCTTGAAAGCAAACCTAGGGATTTCCAGATCTAGATCACCAGTGTTGAGAATTTCGCAGTGTTTTTTTATGATCGCCTTAATTCTGTTAGAGTCGGGGGTGAAGGTGGTAACACAGGTTAAGGATTGATCAGATTCTTTAATGTTAACGTCTAATAGACTCTCTCTATTGTTGTTTCTTGCTCGTTTACGAGCACGAGTCACAACCTGTGTAGGGTAGTCTCGCTTGATCAAGTCATTCATAAGAGTTGAAGACTCTTTCTGATAGTCTGCCACAGAACTGCAGTTCCTTCTGATACGTAAAAATTGTCCGAAGGGCATGCACCAAGAGATGGATCCCCGAGACCATCCAGGACAGACAAAAACACCCGCCCTATAGCCAGGGAGCCAGGCATCTGCTGAAGCTGCCAGCTAACTTGTGGGTCGCCGTGCAATAAGATGAGGGGAACATGGGGTCAGCGCACATGTGGCTACAATGATCGAAGAAGGATGGTTTTGGCGTTCCCACTGCTCAAGAAGGGGCAAGTATTTGTTCTGTTGTTCCCCCTCTTACACGGCAGGAACACGGGGACACCCGTGCTTATGTCACATCCCATGGCAGGATAGTCACCAAAGGGGGGGAATGGCCATGGACAGGCCCTGCCAGGGCAGGGATAGCCACTCACACCAACTGGAGCCTCTAGGGAGGATAAAGGCTGGAAACACAGACTGGGGTATGCTGGGCCTAAAACCCCTCACCAAAGCTGCGGGGGCATCAGGCTGTCAGGTGTCTTTGAGGGACGGGCAAGGGCATTAAAGGGCCGTAGTGCGTGACGCAGCATTTGCAGGGATGCAGAACGGTCCCAGCGGATCCACCAAAGGGACTGCAGCGAAGCACGTGACACAGAATCTGGTAGTCCGACACCGTTACTGGTGTAAGTATCAAGGGTCACAGGTGGATAGCAGGGACCGGGCATCTGTAACCGGTCGAAGGATCAGCAAGCAGAGTAGGCTGCGTAAGTTGTCACTTCACGAAAGGGTGCAGTGTCTAATAAACAGGCACCATACACTTATTCCCTCAAACCCGTTGTGACACCATTCTATGTCCGCCAGGGATCAATCGAAAAGAACTATGAAATTGTCTGGTCAATGTCGGCAAAGGAATGCCCCTAGAAGAAGACCACAAGGTGCAAATTAGCAATCAGCTGGGGACCGGTGAACTTCAGTGGTCTGAAATCACCCCCGGCTCCCGTGGCATGGAGCTCGGTTGGGGGAGGCGATGGAGCCTGCACGCAGGAGGGTCATCTGCGCTCTGCGTAAAATCACTGAGCAGAGGGGATTTGGCTTCCTTAGACATGGGTGCTACACGCCAAATTCACAGGGTGCTTCGAGGACGGTGGGGTACATCTGTCCAGTATAAGCATGGACCTGTTCTTGCTGGGTCTCGGAGAGGCCCTAGAAATAGCAGGATGTAAGTAGCAATGCCGGCCTTGGTGGGGGTTGGAAACCTGTACAACCGGGGGTACCTTGAACGCTCCGCCCCTCGTAGGGGGGGTTGTAAGGGGGTGGACCGATGGTTCACCAGAAGTGGGAGGGGCTATCCCCTCACCACAACCGCTAAGCACCGATTGGCTACGGCCACGATGCAAGTTGGCCCATCAGGTGGTAGGCCGCGAGGGGCGGCTTGCCTTTGATTTGCCAGTAAGATAACCTACCATGTTGGCATATTTGGTATGCTAATAAACCTGCAGAAATTTTCTCTACCAAAAAGTTGTCTTGTCTGCTTATTTATGCGTCCTGTATGTTGCTGCGGGAGGGCTGCTGAGTGTGGCCGATATTGGCACTATGTGCTCTGCTCTTTGACGTTACTTTTCCAAAGTGTGAATTGTTTTCGCCACTGCTGTTCACAAGAGTGAAAGTCCAAGCTCACAGCTCTGCCCTGGACACGGTGCCCCCCCCCCCCCCCCCTCGAACCCGGGCAGCGCCTCCAGGACAGGCCTCAGCCAGGAGCGCTGAGAGGGACTCGGTCCTAAGAGGTACAGTCTCTGGGCGCAGTGAGCGTCACTGTTAGTAACCCCCCCCCCCCCCCGTCACTTATCGCGAGGATCACACGGCTGTGCAGAAGGGAAGGGGGTTGTTCGCCGACCAGACTTTGTGTGGAATGCGACCCTCTGTCGGAAGCGAGGCTCCGGCACTCGAAGAGTTAAAAGTGCGCCCCCTGGAAGCACTCACCTGCAAAGAGGGGGAGGGGGGGTGATGTGAGTGCGTACCGGGTGGGGTGGTAATGTGTGCCGCCCTGGGCGGTGTGCGCTCACTTACAGGGACAGAGGGGGTGGGCAGAGCTGGGGTGATGAGTTCGCACCTGCGGGGGGAGGTGATCTGCGCCGCCCTGTGCGTGTGCGCTCACCTGCCGGGGCGGTGATCCTGGGAGGATCCCAGCTGCTCTGAGCGGAACTCACTCCTCCCTGAGAAGGCTCCGATCACCATCTCTGGCAGAGGCTGAGGAGAGCACAGGAGGGGAGAGGAGAGCACAGGAGGGGAGGGCAGAGCACCTGAGAGGGAGGGGAGCACAAGAGAGGAGAGAGCACCTCTGAGAGGGAGAGGGGAGCACAGGAGGAAAGAACGGGACACCTGAGAGGGACAGCAGTTCACAAGAGAGCAGCTGAGCACAGCACAGGGGTGGGGGCGTCTCACGAGAGGGGGCAGGTGAGTGCACCATTAAAGAGGATCCGTGCACCACAGGAAGAGAGCTACCTCCACAGGAGTGAACGTAAGAGGAAGAGCAGCCCTCCATAGCGCCGCGTCCTCCTCCATGGCGGAGCGCTACACCAAGGACCATGCGGCCCTCCTCAACCAGGGAGAAGAGAACGAGATGGTGAGTCCCGCTCTGGTGCTGTACCTCCAGGTCACTCAGGGGCCCCGAGCCAGGGGTGTCTCCAGGTCACACAGGGGCCCCGAGCCAGGGGGGTGTCTCCAGGTCACACAGGGGCCCGAGCCAGGGGGGTGTCTCCAGGTCACACAGGGGCCCCGAGCCAAGGGGGTGTCTCCAGGTCACACGGGGGCCCCGAGCCAAGGGGGTGTCTCCAGGTCACACGGGGCCCCGAGCCAGGGTGGTGTCTCCAGGTCACACAGGCTCCCCGAGCCAGGGTTATGTCTTCAGATTCAGGTTGGCGTCACACAGGGGCCCCGGGTCAGGGTGGTGTCTCCAGGTCACACAGGGGCCCCGAGCCAGGGGGGTGCCTCCAGGTCACACAGGGGCCCCGAGCCAGGGGGGTGCCTCCAGGTCACACAGGGGCCCCGAGCCAGGGTGGTGTCTCCAGGTCACACAGGGGCCCCGAGCCAGGGTTATGTCTTCAGATTCAGGTTGGCGTCACACAGGGGTCCCGGGTCAGGGTGGTGCCTCCAGGTCACACAGGGGCCCCGAGACAGGGTGGTGTCACTGTCTTCAGATTCAGGTTGGCGTCACACAGGGGCCCCGGGTCAGGGTGGTGTCTCCAGGTCACACAGGGGCCCCGAGACAGGGTTATGTATTCAGGTTGGCGTCACACAGGGGCCCCGGGTCAGGGTGGTGCCTCCAGGTCACACAGGGGCCCCGAGACAGGGTGGTGCCTCCAGGTCACACAGGGGCCCCGAGACAGGGTGGTGTCTTCAGATTCAGGTTGGCGTCACACAGGGGCCCCGGGTCAGGGTGGTGTCTCCAGGTCACGCAGGGGTCCTGGACCAGGATGGCTCACCTGGAGGGTTGTTATAAACACAGAACTACAAGTCCCGGAATGCCCTGGTGAAGTACGGCCCGGGTGAGGCGTTCACAGCCGCCCATGGCACCTGAGCAGCCGAGGCCTGGCTCTGATTTGGCCAAAAAGCTGAATGTCCTTTTGTGGGCGGGGGTGTGTGCACCCTGTCTGTCTGTCTGTCCGGTCGGGCTCCGGCTTCAGATGTTTACAAAATGCTGCGTTTTCTGAAGACTCAGAGACTGTGACGGCCCCTTGTACGTGTCCGCCTTTCAACATATCTTATTGCTCCCGGAAATCCTTCATTGGAGAGGTCGGCTCCGCCTCTCATCTCTCTCTCACTCACCCGGCTTTCTCTTTCTTCTTCTCTCTCTGGCTCAAGCCATCTACCTGTCTCTGCCCCCTCCCTCCCTCCACATCTGTTGTTCAAGGTGCAGCGGACAGATGAATGAATGAATGTGTCGAGTTTAAGCCCAAATGTCACATTCCTTTCGCGCCCTCGTCTGGGCTTTGAAAAATGTCTAATCGTTTTACCTGTTGCTTTGGAAACTGATTTCTGTGCGTTCGTATTAAGAGGGGGGGGGAGGGGGGTGCGAGGCCTCGTGTGCTTGTGATGGGGAAACACCTGGCCCAGGGGGTCATCCCAGGGTCCCCCCGACCTCAGGGTGGCCCAGGGACTCGAGCCTCATAGCTGACGAGGTTTCAGGTTGCTATGTGTGACCACTGGCGTAACGAAAGCTGAGGGGGCCCCCCTGCAAGGTACACGGAGCGGCCCCCATTCAGGATTTAATCCGGATCTCTAAGGCCCCAGTACTGGGCGGGGGGGTCCCCCTGCAGCTCAGGCCCCCCCTGCACTGGGGGGGGGGGTGCGGGGGCCTGTGTTACGCCCCTGTGTGTGACACTTTCATAGTGACCTTTCAACCACTACGAGTGACACTTTTTCGCGAGCAAAATCAAGCAGTAAAGACGAGGAAAACGTATATAAATATCAGAAATGACACCATTTGAGCAACAAGAAACTCAAAGACAATCTTAAACCTGCTGCTGATCACCAGCAATCCAAGAGAACGGACCCCGGGCCCTTGTAAACGAGCGGCAGCTTCGGGAATCTGCGCTGCATTCCTGGTACAGTCAAGTGCATTAACAGGGATATTTCACCCCTCCTCAGTGTGACATGATTGTGGTAGCCTTAATTTAATAATACGCTGTGTCTGGTAAAGTCACAACACTACACTGCTGCGACTAGGTGGGGAAACACATGCAGCTGCCGATGTCCTTCAGAAGTGTCTGTGTGTCTGTCACACTCGCCGGCTCCCCGGCTGCAAACACCCCGCTGCTGTACAGCAGCCGAGTCAGTCTGTCTGTCCCCAGTCACGACGCTGGTGGTGAGGTGGCCTCAATGCAGAACGGGTCATAGTGGCACAGCTCGGCTAATGTGAGAGGCGGGCCTGCCCTAAACACCAGCTGCTCAGCCGGACCAAACACCGGCTGCTCAGCCGGCCCCTAAACACCGGCTGCTCAGCCGGCCCTAAACACCAGCTGCTCAGCCTGCCCCTAAACACCAGCTGCTCAGCCTGCCCCTAAACACCAGCTGCTCAGCCGCCCCTAAACACCGGCTGCTCAGCCTGCCCCTAAACACCGGCTGCTCAGCCTGCCCCTAAACACCGGCTGCTCAGCCTGCCCCTAAACACCGGCTGCTCGGCCTGCCCCTAAACACCGGCTGCTCGGCCTGCCCCTAAACACCGGCTGCTCGGCCTGCCCCTAAACACCGGCTGCTCGGCCTGCCCCTAAACACCGGCTGCTCGGCCTGCCCCTAAACACCGGCTGCTCGGCCTGCCCCTAAACACCGGGTGGTCAGTCTGCTGCTCAGCCGGCCCCTAAACGCCGGCTGCTCGGCCTGCCCCTAAACAGGGGGGGGGCAGATTTATTAGCCCCTTGCGCCACTTTTGCGTCACTTTTAACATGGGAAAAGTGACGCAAAAGTGGCGCAAGGGGCTCATAAATCTGCCCCCGGGTGGTCAGCCTGCTGCTCAGCCGGCCCCTAAACGCCGGCTGCTCAGCCGGCCCCTAAACGCCGGCTGCTCAGCCGGCCGCTAAACGCCGGCTGCTCAGCCGGCCCCTAAACACCGGCTGCTCAGCCGGCCCCTAAACACCGGGTGCTCAGCCGGCCCCTAAACACCGGCTGCTCAGCCGGCCGCTAAACGCCGGCTGCTCAGCCGGCCCCTAAACACCGGCTGCTCAGCCGGCCCCTAAACACCGGGTGCTCAGCCTGCCCCTAAACGCCGGCTGCTCAGCCTGACTGGGTGTGAGTGTTTGATTGGTTCTGATGCTCCGTCCATCACCACCCGCTTTTGTATAGCCTGCCCTAAACGCCGACTGCTCAGCCTGTCCTAGCCGGCTGCTCAGCCTGTCCTAAACGCCGGCTGCTCAGCCTGCCCTAAACGCCGGCTGCTCAGCCTGTCCTAGCCGGCTGCTCAGCCTGTCCTAAACGCCAGCTGCTCAGCCTGCCCCGGACTCCGCGCTCGTGTTGGAGAGCTCCGGTGTTGTCAGGCCCTGGGGGCCCAGACTCGGGCACAGGCTGAGGGCGGCGGATCCTTCTATAATGACGGTCGTCAAGGCCCAGAGTGCCTTTCAAGTTTAACAGCAAATGATGTCTGTTTAGTAGTGTGTACAACTACAGTTTGTATTATACACATTCATGCATTCACACGTGGAGATTTTAAAGTTGATGCCACTTATTTATGGTCATTTGTACAACACAGTGTTTGGCTCGATGAAAAGAGTGGTTAGAACATGTTTTTTTTAATAAAGACGCTCGAAAAAACAGTCTTATGCAGGAAAGCGGGAAAAATAAATTATATTATGAACCCGCTGTCATGCGGAAAGAGAACAGCTGCTTCGTCATAGCCGGAGAGCACCACACTTATCACCGACCCTTGTAAACACCAATTCAGCGGTCAGGATTTAAAAACCGGGAGGAAGACAGACACGTTTTTCGACAAAGCACACTGACACATTGATGTCCATTGATGCACAGTGTCGATAAGCCTCTGCATGCTGGGAGAAGTGCCACCAGGCTCACAGCCTGCCCAGTCGATAATGCGCATTTTAGCAGCGCTCCACATGGCAGTTGAGGAACCCTATAATGCGTGACACCGCATTCAGTGCGGTGATGCGGACCACCGCACTGAAATACGCCTGATGCGTGATACTTGGCAGGGCTGGATCCTAGGTAGTCCAGGGGCCCCGATCCAAGGGTGGCGCAGGGGCTGCGATCCCGGGAATCTCGATGACTCGTTCCTTAATGCAGCTCCCTTACTGCACTTGCCGGACTCCAAGACAACGGCAACAACATGACTCCCTGCATCTTGGTGAAGAGGATGTTTGAGCCAAACGCACCCCATCCGTGTTTTCAGCATTTTATCCTTATGGAGGCTCCCGTGCGTGTGAAGGGTTTCAATGTCCTGGCACGGCATGCCTACACTTTCCTGTTTTCAGTTTCTATTTTTGGTAAATTCTGGTGGGGTTTTATCAGTGTTTGTAATACCTTAAAGTGTTTATCAGTGGTTACACATTTTCGTGCAATTAAGACCGATAGAAACAGTGTATTTACGGTGTTTATGGAACATTTTGCTTTTATTATTGCTTGCTTTCTGCACTAATAGTGCATGTGTATAGATAGTGTGCATACAGGGTGTCTGAGGTTCAAATACATTTTTAAAAATCAAACTTATTGTAGTAACCATTCAATACTTCTTTAGTGAGTCTTTGGTCATGCACGCTCGCTCTTTCCTTCCCATGTAAACATTTATCTGTGAAAAGGCCTCTCAACATTGGCACTTGAGACGGGCAACGCCAAAACATTCAGTACACCCTTTGCTAACTCTGGCCACTGGCATAGCTTTCCATGCCAACACCGGTGCACCTGAAGATTGCCATTCTCTGGGACGGGTTCTGCAACATATGCGTTAAACTGGGCGCATATGCCCTCCGTTATTGAAGCGGTCGAAAATGAAGCACTACGATTCAAAGTCCAGAGAAAATTCCCATTTACGGAAGGGATCTAGAACTTGCACAGGGTACCTCAGTGAGGCTTCGTTGACTTCAAATGCCGTGGTTGGCAAAGGGCCATTTCCCATACATTGTAAAATGAAAGTCCCTGCGTTGCTCCTCAACAAGTGGCAAGAATTCTACCATGGAACATGTTTCGGAGCCAAAGTCTCTAAAAGTGTCGCCTTGCCAACTCACCAGGAGATGTTTCACATCTACACCAATTATGCTGAATACTTTTGGCAGACAATGGTGTTTTCAGACTCTAGTTTCTTATTATGTTCACTACAACAATCATGTTTTCCTGTAAAAATCTAAGAATGCAGTAGAGTGTACTTATTTTCACAAAAGTGAGAGGAGTTGGCCTAACGGCTAGGGCGCTCGACCTCGCACCTGGGGAACTGGGTTCGAGTCTCGGTAACTACGCTGAACATCTTCTGATTCTGGGCAAATCACTTAAACTCCCCGTGCCTAACAAAAAAAAAAAAATGAATGTGTGTCCTCATGTAACGTAACTGGTGCTATGTAAAGCGCTCTGATACCTGATTGGATTCGGGTCAAGTTTGCGCTTTATAAAACTCTGCACAAAAAAGTATAAATATGCGACCAAAGATCCTCACATTTCTTGCCTTTGGCATCGTCACTCAGCAAAGATTCTGTAAACGGTCGTCACATGGATAATACGGCATTCACAGCCTCTAGGACTGAGAACCACCGGCTCAATGACACAGTTGGGATGACTCTTTCATTGATGCCACAAAGCCCAAAATGAGAAATATTTGCGTTTTAGTTCCCGCACATAATGAAACAGTGCACCGGAATGGACTACAAAGTCCATAGCTTTCCCCATTAACTCTGAAGATTGTAAAGATGCTTTCAGCAAACCATCGAGCAAGTGGCAAGGATCCCTTACAGGGAATCACTTCAGCCTGGGTATTGATTTCGATAGGTCATCACACAACTTTTTTGTATATGTAGGTGAATCACTGCAAATACAAACAATATCCTCAAATCTTTGTTAAGCGTTCTTACCAAGTTTAACAGCAGCATTCCAAGTGACCCTGCGTCCCAAGTGACCCTGCGTCCCAAGTGACCCTGCGTCCCGTGTGACCCTGCGTCCCGTGTGACCCTGCGTCCCGTGTGACCCTGCGTCCCGTGTGACCCTGCGTCCCGTGTGACCCTGCGTTCCGTGTGACCCTGCGTTCCGTGTGACCCTGCGTTCCGTGTGACCCTGCGTTCCATGTTCTTTCAACTGTCCCGGATGCTTGGTGACCGCACTGTTTTCACATATACCTGTCACTACACCTTGCATTGAATGTTTAAAGCCCGGGGTGTTTGGCAATTCACCTACTACCAATACCGACTCACTAGAAAAGGGGCTGATGTACCCAAGGGTTTCACCCATTCTTTGTCTGTGGGTAAATGTGATGATTCATATTGGGAAAGATTCGTATGAAACCAGACATTTTACCTATCCGTGAAATAATCAAATGTATTTCCTGCTTCTCTACTGTTTATAAAATAATTCAATAAGATCTAAAACATGCTTCTAAACCCCTGCATCTGTAGCGGCGATTCTGCACATATACAGAAGTATGCGCAGGAAACCATGACCTAGGTTGGTACACCACTATCCACCGATCACCTCAGTACACAAAATCCCAAAAACCGACTAGCAATAGTGTCTCATTTGTTCTCCGACTAACAGCGACGCTACCAATGATTGGACAACCCAGAACACGACACTCCCGACTCTCTTAGGAATTGCGGGAGCAAGACCACTCTTTCACTCACTCACTCACTCACTCACTCACTCACTCCTACTTGTCCACATTAAGAGTATCCAGAGTCATGGTATGGTTTAAAATGTTTATTTTAACTAACGCACTCTATGGTACAGTACACGAGCCGTTACTAGCAGCAAAATGCATAGAAACAATATCGGCAGCATTGTCACAATTCCATAGAATACAAACGGGGATATCATTTTATAAAGACAGTGGGAAAGGGCTACCACGCCTAACCACCCTCCCTGTTTTAAGAAGTAGTTTGTTATAAAAAAGAAGACCTCTGGGCTTTGTCAGCAGACCCCATACCTCAAGGCCTAGATGAAAGGTTTACATCTCAGGAGAAGCACAGCTCTTCTCTCTGGAAAGGTCTCTTTCCAAGTGCGTGAACAACATGCTTAGCTTGCAATATTAAAGCATGCGATTTTCAGCAGTGCAGCTGTGTGTCATGTTATGTCTAGGTGCGAGGGACCGACCAGAACAGAATAACAAGGGGCATTGTTTATCGACCTTGTAGATCGTGTGCAGACTAAACCTCAGAGCACAGCAGAGAACGCGAAAAGCAGACAGTTCTCATGTGAAAAGGGCGCAAACAAAGTCTTACAAAATAAACCACATGCAGTGTTGTGCGCAAAAGTAGCCTCATGGCAGCGAAGCTCATGCTAACTTAGCAATGTCGACAATGAACCCACCGTCCGTACCACACCCTCCCCCTAGTAAGTCCATAGTATGTAGACATAGGACGTAAACAGAGTTCAAATTAGCATGAGCAGAATTCAAAAGTGTATTCACACGAAAAAAAACCAATGTTTTTCACAAAAAGGGGCGAATAGAGGGGGAAGGAGAAAAAAAACATTGAGGAAGAGAAAAAGAAAATATTGAGAAATACATGGGAAAGGTAAGTACCTGCGATATGCCTGTGGTGCATGAGCGAGGTTAATCCATGAATGCAAAACCCTCCAAAAGGACATCATTGTTGTTGGTAGAAAAAATGGATGCCATCCAATTCGGCAAGCTGAATGAACAAGCGTGCTCCTCGCAGTCGGGTGCCTCCATGAGCATCGCCGGATAGCTTGCGTGATATTCAATGTAACTTTGAAGTAGGAGATTCTGTGCAGCCTCACAGATATCCCATTGAGCCAAGACTCCAAGTGCAGTCACCTGCGCCATAAGGCCAATCCCAGAACAGTCCTGCTCATGAGCCACTAGGGGGCCCATTAACTGGTCGAAATCCGGATCTGATCATGATGTATTGGAGAGGCATAAATCCAACGCCCAAGTGAATGGACATCGTAAGCATGAAAATACTGGTTGCAAGCAAGTAAAGTACGCAAGTGGAAGGACAATCCATAAGACACACAGAGTTGCCATTGGTAGTGTACTGAAGCATCCATGCATACACTCAAGGAGCATTTGCAGCCGGCCCGGTCTGTGCAGCACTACAAGAGGAGCAGCCATTGCGCAGCAAGCACAGCAGAAACAGAATTCCATCAGCTAATGCCAGTATTAAAGGGAACCCTCCAAAGACGCTGGAAAAGATAGAATGAATGAGTGCAGATATAACCCCAAATATTGTCTGAAAAGAAGTCACAAGGCCGGAGTCGACCGCTTTAAAAAGATGTGCAAGGCCGTGTGTATCCGGCGCATAAAAAATGCGATGTATTGGCCCCCCAAAGTGTAGTGGGAGGTTAGTGTTCAAAAGCATCTGAATTTCGCTAGCGGTGTTAGCCACCTGCAGGGTGAAGGTCACGTGCGGAAGTAAGGGGGACTTCTTGTTGGAATAAAAGCACCTTTAGTCTGCTCAATTTGTCGAAATCTGTTTTCAAAGTTGGTATGTAAGGCCAAATTGAGCTATCGAGCTTCCCACGCGGGGGAGGAAAAAGCACATTTTTACAGCAAATAATGCGCTGGGAAACCATTACAATGTACGGTATTCCAGCAAGCAAACCACAGCATTCTTGTTTATTTAAAATAAGTTAACTACCGTTAGTAAGTAGAGTGAATGTTGGAGTTATTGTGGGAACTGGATTACCTTTTAAAACACAAGCAAGGTTCGGAGCGGAAACATTGCAAGCCCCCGTGCAATTTATGGATGAGCCAGACAGCAGAGTTAGTCTCCGCCACAGAGAAAGGCAAAGAGTCTATTTGTTCTATGTGTAAAAGAGTGTAAATTGCATCTTTCATGGACATAAACTACTGTTTGTCTGTCAGATTAAATGGCAAAACAAAGCAGTCACATTTAAATAATCCCATGGTACTTTCCCCATTTTTAGAGTTTGCAAAGTCCACGCAAATTGCATCACAGAACGCAATTGATTTTGACCATGATATAACAAAGGCATATCTTTTTGCACAATATCAATAACAGAAGAAACAATATTATCCAATGAGTAAATGCGGGAAGATAGTGTGTTAATACTTTTATCGACAACAGCTAGAACCTTTTCTAAGTTCGCTTGGTCAATTTCCTGCAGATGTGACGCCTCTTCAATCTGTGAAAGTTTCCATATTTCATTGCAAGCCGCGTAAATAAATCTCTTTGTTCTAGGAACCCTGGGTCCCAAGACAAAGCCGGCCAAATTAATGTTATTGGACAACAACGATAAATGTTGTTTAACGGATGATAGTGGAGAGTGGTGTGGAAATATGGATTTTTATGGTCGGTTATGTCCCCTATCTTGGACCCCAACGGTTTCATGTATAAGTCACAAGTACATGTATGTTCCCTCCAGTTCCAGTTATGAAGACGCAAATACATGTGCGTCCACCGTCAACATGTCCTCTTTCAGATCCGCCATGAATGGGCCGGATATTCTATTCCTAAGTATAAAAGGCCACCGGCTTTATATGGTTCACTTCCCACATTTCTACAGATTCAGGCGAGTAGGCCCGAATTCTGTCATCAAGCCTTTTCTTGCCTTCTGCCTCTGAAAGCTCCAGTCTGAGCCTGCATCTGTGACCATGAACTTTGTCTTACTCCCTGCGCGGCTAACGGTGCCTGATCCAGCCCGTCGCCTGCCAAAAACTGTATTTCACCTTCGAGATTATCTCCTTCGCCCCATATCCGATGCATTCCTGTCTAGCAGTTTAAGTAAACATTCCTCCAGCTACCGTGCAAAGGGGCCAGGCCTCGCTGCCCTCATGCAAGTAATTCATAGCCCTGTTACCATGGAATATTCCTACCCCCTCGCATCTAGTGTAGACACTTAGACGCTTGTACACGCACTAACAGTCAGTATAGTCAGTATAGAATAAGATTCTATCCTAAGAGACCTCTCTTTTTGGATAACACAGTTCTTTAAACATAGGATATTAGATATGATTTGGGATTAGGTTGACATAACCCCAGACTTTTGTCTCCACATGTAGAGCTAAATGTGAAGTCCCATTCTCCCCCTAGTTGCACGTCAACTCACACGTCATGCTGCTGCGCGCGCATCTCTGCCAAGTATTTTTGCTGACATTGCGAAATTCTTTCATGGAACCACCCGTTTGTGACATCATACCTAATGACGTTCTTTAGTTACGCCTAGTTACACCCATTTTGGTTACGCATGTATGCCTTTATCTCTGTTATCAGCTGTTACGCCTCTTGCATCTGCTTTACTGTAATGTATTTTCTATAAAACTGCCTATTTTCTATAAAACTGCCTATCTGTCAATAATATATGTTCCTTCCTTCCTGAACTTTCGTGGTGATGGCCCATAATTCGAATTATGTTCCTTTGTATAGGAATAAAGCCCGTTCCGAACCTCTAATACCACGGATTCTGCCTCTTATTTTATTGAGCTATTCTTATTAATGTTCCGCATCAAATTAAGTTCCAGTAATTAAATTATTTACCACATATATGGCACCCGAACAGGGACACTTTCTCATCTCACGCGCCGGAGGTGCGTTGCAGGCCCGGTCTCCTGCCACAGCTGGACGGACAACAACGCGTACCCACAGGATTTCCTGTATCTCCCTCCTGCCGAGCGGGGGTAACTGAGGCTGCGATCAACACCCAGACGAGGCGGTGAGAAGTGCGAAGTATCCCGACCAGAGCCTAGCTGAGAGAGCAAGATCCGAGGTATACAGAGGCCCACCAGGTTCCGAAGTTCCGAAGTTTCGAGTCGAGTCCAGTCCCGTTCAAGTCCAGTTCAGTTCAGTTCCGAGGCCTTCCGTTCCGAGCTACCCGGTGAGTACCATTGCCGGGGAGGCGTTCTGACGTGCACATAGGTTGTGCCGGTCAAGACGGTTTTGGGTACACAAATCCGGTCTGCACTGTTTCAGCAGTGTATCTGTACTGTTTAGCAGTATATCTAGTATGTCTAGTATATAATTCAGGATTACCTAGTTAGTGCCGAGTATTATGCTTAGTGACTAGTTCCCTAAATGGCCATCATTGTTGTTCATTAAATGTTAAATGTTAAATGTTTTAAATACGTTCTGCATATTGTGGTGTGAATGACTGTTCATTATTGTGTTTTGTTGTATTAAACGTGTTCAAAATTAGGTATCAGATCAGTTCTCAGTATGCCGCTCTTTTCGAAATTAAGACAGATCAAAACTAGAAAAGGGGTACTCGAAGAAGCTGTTCCCATTCCTCCTAGGGACACTCCAGGGTACTTCATGTATCATAAACATGGCCTAGACGCCATATTATTTCTTGATTTATGGGTAGACTACACCAAGGAATTACCAGAAAGTCAGAGGTGGCCCGCAGCTGGGACCTGGGATGCAGATTGCATCATGAAAGTAGAGGAAGAATTATGGAAAAAGAAAGCTAGACAATCACAGAAAGATGCCATTGAATTATGGCGTAAAAAATCGTATAGACGTACAGAAAAAGCACGCAGACAGGAAGAGAAGAGTAAGGAGAATTCAAATAAAGTCCGAGAAAATCTATTAATTGAAGAAGGTACCCGAGCAAAAGCAGAACAAGTAGACAGACAAAGAAATGCCCTTATGAATGGTATGTATCCTCTTCTGGCCGAAGGGTTACCTAAGGCTACTCCGGAGATACCAAAAGACTTGCCACCTCCGTTGTTTCCGATAAAAGCACATCCCAAAGGGCATCCCAGAACCGCAGAAGATGTTTTCCTTTCCTCTTATTTAGACGACGCAGCTCCCGAGTATGCTAATACTGCACCACATAGACCGCCTGCCGAGGGGGTTCAACGCCAAGACCCTCCGTCTGTACCTCCACAACAACAAACTCCGATACAAGTTCCGGCAAGCACATCTGTTTCTACAGCTGTACCCACACCTATGGTTGCTATATCACGTTCAACGAATCCTTTCACATCCAGCACCCCAGGCGGTGCTACAGGAGGTACAACAAACATTTTTTCCACGCCACCCAGAGTAAATAAACTTTCCTTTCAAGAATTAGCCCACCAACGTACGCCCAAACTAGTAACTCCCGACATGCTTAAGGAACTTCTAGTAGATTGTAGATATGACCCTGTTCCCGGCAAAAAGGATGAAATGCTGCTGGCCTCATTACGTATCCGACGAGCTGCAATATATTTAGGGAGGCTACCAGGAATGACTACACATTTAGAAAATATATATCATTTTATCCAGTCAGGGCGAGATTCTGAAAGTATTAATAGAGCCATGGAGTACCAGAAAGTGGAGATACAGGGGGAACTGTTACGTTTCCTCATAAATTGTGTGGTCAGAAATCAAGACCGACCAGGGGTAAATCCGGAAGAAATGCAAATTCTTACCACATGGAGTCGGAATATATCAGAGGGGAGACATGATAAACTACTAAGTATAGTAGCTATGTGCCGAAAGATCCGCAAAGAAGTAGAACGAATACACGAAGAAAGATTGGCGGTAGACCAGCCTGAACAAAACGAGGAGGAGGAAGAATTAGAACTGCCCACAGGACAGTTAGAAACTATGGCCTATGTAAGTAAAGGAAGACCCCATAATAATACCAGAGGCTTTACTGATCCGATACGTCCGATACGTCCAGAAGATAACAGAAATTTCCAAACCCCTATAATAAATATAAGGTCCCCCGAACATTCGTTCCAAGCCGCTGACAAATTACTCCGAGAACGAAGGGGTTATCATATACTCGATTCTATGGACGAACAAGAATTAGCCAGGTCAGCCGTTCACTGGGTTGACAGTCCCGGAAAATATAGTGATGATACACTAGCGCACACGTTTTTGAACCTCACCCCAGATGAACAGCGTTTAGCTGGTATCTACATGATTCAACAACTCCTTATATTATATAAAAGCCAACACTCCGATCCTGGTCCCTTACCTGATATGTTAACCGAATTACTCACGAATAAATGGAAAGGTTCAGGTACTGAGTTAATTAGAGAAATACTAGAATACAGAAAGCAGTACATTCTTTTTGTATGCCCCGAACATGTCTCACTGCCCATCAAGGAAAGAACGACGTATTATATGGATAGACAGAATCCCTTACGCGAAGTGCACCCGATAAAAGGTGATGACAATCAGTTTAAATGTGTGTTTGTATACACACCCATATCTAAAATGGAACTATTAGAAATGAAGAAAGTGGTACCCAGTCATGACAAAGACCCAGCGGGTTTCCACCGTGAAATTAAAGACATGTTGCTCATGGGAGAGTATACCTATCCCGACATTATGAAAATATTAAAGGTATTAATGCCTGCGGGCATTTACGAAAAACTCAAAGAAAAGGATTGGGAGGTGGGAGACCAAAAGATAGATTGGACAGCATTAGAAAACGAAGAAACAGCTCGAGGTCCAGGTTTAGGGCTTGGGGAAAAGACCAAAATACTACCAGGTTTATTAGTACAGGTACTGCCACGTTTATTAACTACGAAAAAGGAAGACTGGGGTGCAATCTCAGCCTGTAAACAAAAGCAAGATGAAGACACTAGTGATTTTTATGCCCGATTCGAAAAATGTTTTGGTATAAATAGTGGAATAAAAGCAAGTAGCGAATCGTATCCACATCTGTTTGTGACAAAATTAGTTGAAAATGCCTTGCCCCAAGTTAAGAATAGAGTATTGAAATTCGAGAGTACCTGGCAAGGTAACACTCCGTCACAAATGTTACAAATGCTACAGTACCATCACAATAGAATTAGAGAGGAACAAGAACATGAACAAAGACGCATGAAAGACACGAAAATGAAAATGCTAGTTTCCCAGACAGTTCCAGCTGACGGTCATAAAAAGGGAATGACACAGTCCAGTGTTTCAGCAGGTTCTGTAAAAGGGACATGCAACTATTGTAAACAGCCAGGTCATTATGTACACGATTGTCCAGTTTTAAAACATAATATCGCCATAGGTAATACAAAAGAAAGACCACGGCCACTTAGACAGGATCAGAACCAACAAGGAGCCCCGCAGCATGCACAGGCCATGCCAGCTCCGCAACAGTCTATGCCAGCTCCACCACCGCAGCCTATTGCTGCCACACCAACAACGACACGACAGATGTACCAGACCGCACAGTATGACTACCCTGATTATCAACGATGCTCATGAAACAGCCTAGAGAGGGAAGTTGGTTTACCCCTTATCGAGGTCCCTGTAGATCAAGAAGGACCTTATGTACACAGTGAACTATTAGGCCAAGATAGAAAATTTTTACTTGATACAGGGGCAAGCCGAACAACCATAAAACGTAGTGAAGTTCCAGGGGCACACCTCTCAGGCTCACAGAATATTTCCCTTGGTTTTTCAGGAAAACCTATCATTAACGAAGTGTCACAGCCTCTTCCACTTACGATTGGTCCCTTGACACGAACTACAGATTTATTGCTTACTAAATCATGTCCAGAAAACCTGTTAGGTATAAAAACATTGAAAGCTCTAGGAGCTATAATATGTTGTTCTCCGGAAGGAGTAAGATTGTTTTTACGTGATTTCAAAGGGCACTATGTGTCCCGAGACATGGATCACCGACTGCAGACTTTACCCACACATTTATGGGCACAAGGCCCTACAGATGTTGGTTGCATGAACATTACACCATATCGAGTCACACTAAAGACAGGAGTGGTACTACCACGAATGCGACAATACAAGTTACCCCCAGATGCTGTAGTGGCTTTACTGCAAATCGTTGACGAGCTTATTACCCAAGGAGTGGTTGTGGAAACCGACTCCAATGTATGTAATTCCCCGATAATTCCGATTCTTAAACGAACTGATCCAAAAGCCCCGCCAGTATATCGATTGGTTATTGATCTGCGCGAATTAAATAAATGTATTGTACCACAATACCCCGTAGTTCCAGACATTTCTTCATTACTGACAGCCATTGATTCCGAAGCAACATTCTTTACTGTAATTGATCTCAAGAATGCCTTTTTCAGCGTCCCAATAGATCCGGAAAGCCAATACTTGTTCGGATTTAGTTTAAATGGACGAAGCTTTAAATTCACACGCGCACCTCAAGGATTCACAGAAAGCCCCAGCATCTATAGCCAAGCACTGAAACGAGAACTTGACAGTATCCACATGCCAGTCAACACTGCCCTGCTTCAATATGTCGATGATCTGCTGATCACCGCCCGAAGCGAAACTGAATGTGAAAAAGCTTCACTGACGGTTTTACAATTTTTGGCCGAAAAGGGGCACAAGGTGTCCCCTTCTAAGCTGCAATTCTGTGTTCAGCGAGTTGTTTACCTTGGGCACTCGCTGTCCAAGGAGGGAAGGCAGCTTACATCCGACCGCATCCAGTTAATTGCTAACATGCCAATACCCAAGACACAAAAGGAGGTACGGGCTTTTATAGGCCTCACTTCATATTGTAGGCAGTGGATCCCTCAGTATGCATTTCTAGCAAAACCACTCATTCAGTTGACAACACAGGAGGCGGCCACATCGACTGTCCTCCCTTGGACTCAGGAACATACACAAGCTTTTGAAAGCCTAAAGAAAGCTTTATGTCAAGCACCAGTCCTAGCAACACCATGTTACAGTAAACAGTTTACACTCTTTGTTACAGAACGCGAAGGTACTGCTTTGTCAGTACTCACTCAGGAACAAGCAGGATCACATAAACCATGTGCTTATTTCTCTAGTACATTAGATCCAGTAGCTCAGGCTCTGCCTGCGTGCCTGAAATCAGTGGCAGCGACAGCTTTAGCAATCAGACAAAGCGATGCCATAGTGTTAGGACATCAATTGACAGTACAAGTACCACACGCAGTAGAAGTTCTCTTGAACCGCACACAGACACAACACTTGACTATAGCGAGACTTACCGGTTACGAATTAACATTGTTTCAGCCACATATAGAAATCAGACGTTGTAATACGTTAAATCCTGCCACACTTTTGCCAGTAAACGGAACAGACCCACTAGCACATGATTGTATTGAAGTTATTACTATCACGACGAAACCCAGACAAGACTTGACAGACGTCCCATTGTCAGATCCAGACCTGACGTTGTATGTAGATGGTTCATGTATGAGAACAAGTACAGGAGAGCTAGTGGCCGCGTATGCAGTCACAACAGACACTGAAGTCATTGAAACATATTGCATAAATACCTTGTCAGCTCAAGCAGCAGAGCTCATCGCTCTGACACAAGCCTGTATTCAAGCCACAAATAAGAAAGTCAACATATACACTGATTCACGTTATGCATTCGGAGTTGTACATGACTTCGGCGTGCTGTGGCGAGAGAGAGGTTATTTAACTTCTCACGGTGCCCAC
This sequence comes from Triturus cristatus, assembly GCF_964204655.1. NCBI lineage: Eukaryota > Metazoa > Chordata > Amphibia > Caudata > Salamandridae > Triturus > Triturus cristatus. Next base: position 1,156,455,025 of record NC_140594.1, read on the forward strand.
ATTCAGCACGGACCCCTCATTCATGCCTTATTAGATGCAATACATCTACCTACTGCAATATCAATTATGAAATGTAAAGCTCATACGAAAGTTACTGATATCATTTCCCAAGGCAATGACCTAGCTGACAGAACAGCTAAACAGACTGCTCAGAATAAAACTCACACATCTGACATGACAAAGACAATAGTTCTGACACCAACACATTGCATGACGGTTAAGGATCCCGCTCTTGACGTAATCGACATACAGACACATGCTACACCAGATGAAATAAAGAAATGGACTGAATTAGGAGGGATCCAAACGAATCAAGGATGGATGACGAAGGAAAAATCTGTGTGGTTCCTTCCTGATTCAATGGTCCAAGTTATAATTAATACTATACATAGTCCAGCGCATCTAGGAGAAAAGGCTATGCTAGACAGCATTCAACACATTTGGTTCAACAAACATTTACGAGCAGCAGCTAAACAAAAAGTTCGTACCTGTATGATCTGTTGTCAGTTTAACCCAGGTAAAAGCATTCCCGTAGAACAGGGTGGATTTCAGCCTCCTGATCACCCTTTTGAAGTCCTCCAGATGGATTATATCCAGATGGAACGATGTCGAGGATTCAAATATGTTCTCGTAGTTGTTTGTGCTCTTTCCCGTTGGACAGAAGCATACCCGGTTTCAGATTACACTGCCCCGACTACTGCCAAACAGTTAGTTCGAGAATTCTTCCCACGGTACGGTTTACCACGTGTTGTCTACTCAGATAACGGCCAGCCGTTCTCATCCGAACTAATGAAACACGTTTCACTTTTGTTAGGCTATCAATGGAGATTTCACTGTGTCCGACACCCCGAGGCAGCAGGTCTCGTGGAACGACATAATCAAACTCTGAAAATTAGATTGTCCAAAATATGTAGAGAGAAAGGTGTCGACTGGGTAATAGCCTTACCAGTTGCACTCTTTTACATGAGAATGGTAGCACACTCTCGAACAGGGCTATCCCCGTATGAGGTGATCTTCGGTAGACCACCAAATATGTGGGGGACGCCTATACCACGCAAAAATAACTGATGTTGACTGTAATATGCTGACAGATTACCTGGCTTCCTTGATGTCTGCACTACAATCTTGTCGTTCACAGGTAGCTGCAGCCTTTCCCGACAACACCGAGGTGAAACCCCATGACGTAGTTCCCGGGGACCTGGTGTTAGTGCGTAATTTTGACCGGAAGACTCAGCTGGATCCTAGGTGGAAATCGCCTCAACTTGTACTGCTCACCACGAGGACAGCCGTGAAGATCGAAGGTCGCAAAGGTTGGATACACTCGAGTCATATCAAGAAATTTTATGGACTACCATCCGATATAGAGACTAAACCCTGTATTCCCTCAAAGACAGACTCAAAGCTCCCTTTGGTTGAGCAATCAAACTCAGAACTATATAGACTAAAATTGAGGTCCAGTCAGTCAGACAATTTGATTGTTTAAGTCCTCTCCAAGGTGAATCGGTTGAATTTGTCTCTGACATGTATCCTCTGGACCGGAATAGAGAAAGAAATAATCAAATGCTGCTCAAAAGACATGCGTACTGTAAATCACTGCGTAGTCATTGCACAGTGACGTTATTAATTTTGTTTTTCTTAAGTCTTTTAATAATCACTGCAAGTATATTGTTGCACATATATTATCCTATTTCTAAACATGTTTACAATGTTACGGCTGAACATTCTTTTAGTGAATTACCCCCGCATGAGTTGTCATATAGATTTGCGCTGCGCAATAACACTTATTAGTATGTTATATCATTCCCATCAAACTAGCAATGCTACAAATTGTTGGATATGTGGCCGACTCCCTCCCTATCAGAACTATAAGGGAGTTTTGCCCCTCTTTCCCTATCCGTTCACACACAATGGCTCCTGTGGAGCATGGTTTAGTTTGATCAATTCCCTAGACTCGAATTCCGCAGTTTATCAAGACAACTGGGTATGGGGAAACCTGAACTTAGTTTTGCTTAAGGTCTGCTACCCTAACAAGGAGGGACTTCCCAAAAGAACAGGAACTGATCTAGAAAATGAAGTATATGGATTAGGTAATTTTACACTTAACCTCATGATCCTGAACGTTGAATCTGAAGCTACACCCATATTGCCCGCCATGTCGGTATTCCCAGTAAAAGGGGAACTATGTATAAGAAAGAATGGCTCCATACACATGGGCCATAGTAAATGCACCACTGTGATAAAATTTAGTGATCAAGGCAAGTCTACATTTAGAGCTTCTCGTCATTCCTACTTTATATGTGGCCAGACCGCATATATACGCCTACCTCTAGATTGGGATGGTACCTGTTATATAGCATTCCTCCTACCACCTGTTTTCTTAGCTCCTCCTGATTATCATAGAAATACTCATTTAGTACACAATAGACAGCAGAGAGATCTCCCAATCGTCGATTACACTGAAACAGCATGGGAAAAATACACAGATTTCAATAAAGGTTTCTTTCCTTATATAGGTACAGTCACTAATAGTAAGTTGATACGTAGATTAACCAGAACCCTCGAAGCAGTAGTGAACGAAACTATTTCCGCCTTAGGCAATTTAACAGAAGAACAGTCTGCTATGTGGATTGTTGTGCTTCAGAATCGTCTTGTCCTTGACGTCATCCTGGCTGATAGGGGCGGAGCTTGTAGGGTCATCGGATCAAGTTGTTGCATTTTCATACCAGAAAATTCACCGTCCGTATATAAAGCCATAACCCGCCTTCATAAGATTGTAAGCCAGATACACCAGAGTCCAGGCACCTGGACTTGGTCCGGTTGGTTCTGGGGCGTGTTGTCAGCCTGGGGATGGAGAATGCTCTCCTTCCTAGGTATTGGCTTTCTCATACTATTCAGTTGCTGCTTATGTCTACAATGTGGGCCAGCGATTTGTGGTCTGTGTGCCACCTCGTGTATCCCACATCCAAGTTTTCGTTCAAGATCCCGGAAGAAGAAAGAAGAACAAATGATGTTATATGAACAGATCGATGGATTGATGAAGATTGATATCTCCTAAGGGCCAGTAGGGGACAAGGAGGGAATGTGGAAATATGGATTTTTATGGTCGGTTATGTCCCCTATCTTGGACCCCAACGGTTTCATGTATAAGTCACAAGTACATGTATGTTCCCTCCAGTTCCAGTTATGAAGACGCAAATACATGTGCGTCCACCGTCAACATGTCCTCTTTCAGATCCGCCATAAATGGGCCGGATATTCTATTCCTAAGTATAAAAGGCCACCGGCTTTATATGGTTCACTTCCCACATTTCTACAGATTCAGGCGAGTAGGCCCGAATTCTGTCATCAAGCCTTTTCTTGCCTTCTGCCTCTGAAAGCTCCAGTCTGAGCCTGCATCTGTGACCATGAACTTTGTCTTACTCCCTGCGCGGCTAACGGTGCCTGATCCAGCCCGTCGCCTGCCAAAAACTGTATTTCACCTTCGAGATTATCTCCTTCGCCCCTCATCCGATGCATTCCTGTCTAGCAGTTTAAGTAAACATTCCTCCAGCTACCGTGCAAAGGGGCCAGGCCTCGCTGCCCTCATGCAAGTAATTCATAGCCCTGTTACCATGGAATATTCCTACCCCCTCGCATCTAGTGTAGACACTTAGACGCTTGTACACGCACTAACAGTCAGTATAGTCAGTATAGAATAAGATTCTATCCTAAGAGACCTCTCTTTTTGGATAACACAGTTCTTTAAACATAGGATATTAGATATGATTTGGGATTAGGTTGACATAACCCCAGACTTTTGTCTCCACATGTAGAGCTAAATGTCAAGTCCCATTCTCCCCCTAGTTGCACGTCAACTCACACGTCATGCTGCTGCGCGCGCATCTCTGCCAAGTATTTTTGCTGACATTGCGAAATTCTTTCATGGAACCACCCGTTTGTGACATCATACCTAATGACGTTCTTTAGTTACGCCTAGTTACACCCATTTTGGTTACGCATGTATGCCTTTATCTCTGTTATCAGCTGTTACGCCTCTTGCATCTGCTTTACTGTAATGTATTTTCTATAAAACTGCCTATCTGTCAATAATATATGTTCCTTCCTTCCTGAACTTTCGTGGTGATGGAATAGAAGGCCCATAATTCGAATTATGTTCCTTTGTATAGGAATAAAGCCCGTTCCGAACCTCTAATACCACGGATTCTGCCTCTTATTTTATTGAGCTATTCTTATTAATGTTCCGCATCAAATTAAGTTCCAGTAATTAAATTATTTACCACAGTGGTGCAACCCCTGTTGACATAAGTTTCCAACTGAATAGGTTGTTACCGAATGTGTATCTGGAAATTTTGGATCTGGTCTTTCTTACATATAACCTGAACTAGTGTTATGAAAATGGAGTTGGCAGGCATTAGACTTTGTCTGCCAAACTAGCCAACCTAAAGGATCCGTTTCAGATACATTAAACGTGTTATTTTGAAACAAAGATTGTAAGGCATCAATTGTATGATTCTTGTATATGCGCCAATTATATACTCCGCTAAAGAGGGAATGGCAGGGGCGTTTAACTTTTTTGCAGTTGCCAAACCAAAACAAGTTGTCTGGTACACTGTTTCATTTAAAAACAAAATTTGGGTTGGGATGAGGCAGGTACGATGTAAGGCTTCAGTGCCTCGAACCTGCCAGGTCTTGGAACCCCATTTTGATTTCAAATCAATGGTGGCCTTACAGTGATCACAACCCCTGACTGACAGATCATGTCTGAAAGAATGTGAATACATTAATTTCATATGGGTCAGCATGACTTTGGGAGTTGAAGGAATATTTAATTTAAAATAATAGGACTCTGGTGTCGACCTATCAAAGTCTGTAAGATATGTAAATTTATATCTAAGTGTTCTCGAACTACCTTTTAATGGTGTCGGGCAATGTTCCCACTGTGTGCAATTGACAACAGGACGTAATGTATTAGAATTATGTAGGAAATTATGCCCATAATGTTGATAACAGAATAAATTGGCAGAATTTAAATCAAAATCTTCAGCATTAAAAGCAGCAGAATACTTTAAATCGAAAAACAATTATTGTATTGCATGCACATCCCAGTCGTCTGAACGTATGTCCTGTGTCATCCACATCACCCATGGAGACACAAAAGACGTATGGAACGTTAATAATTTCCATCGGGCCATGGACCTGAATATCCACTTTATCCCAGATGATGCCATCCGCAACTAGGAATGCTGAAATGTTAGCAAGAGTTTGGTCACGGTTCATGATGTGGGAAGATGAGTGAGGGGCCAGAATACCATCAACCAAGTTCACAGAAGAGCGTTCTGGTAAGTAGTAACCATTGATGAGTAGGAAAAACACCGTAACGAACCCAAATGACATGAAGAGAAAAATCGTGATCAGTTTTAACCAGATGTATGTCCAAGGAGGGACTAAATAAGTCTGTTTAAACCAGGAGACAAAAATAGACAATTTGGTAGGGCCAATCGAAGTGGTGGAGGACGAGTCAAAAGAAAAGCTGCCATGGTGTGAAGGACTTTCTGGCAATCCATGCAAAGACTTGCTAGTGGAATAAGTATACTCCACTTCCTCGTTGCTGGAGGGAGCAGGAGGTACAGGCAAATGGTCAACAATAGGGTACATCTCGATGACACTGTCATGTGGTAAGTTGAAAGTTGCGCCAACCCCAGGATTTCTCAAAATTGTGGGGCACGAGACAGCAGGCGTCACACTTTTCAGAATCGGCCAGATGTTGTAGCTTGACATTGTCCACTGAGATGTACCTGTTGTCTTTTCGACCAGGTAAAGGTGGTAAAATGACTGTACGAGTACCCTTCAATCCAAGCACTGGAACTGGTGCACAATAAGAGGGACCAAATCATTTTTTGTTCTCCAACTTCTCTCGGACCAGATCTCCAACTTTTGGAAGCTAGCCGGCCACCAGTATCAGCAGTGCAGCATCAGTGGCAGAGGGTAAATGTTCAGTTGCTAGACTGCCATGGATCTCTTGTAGGTCCTGTAACATAGTAGAATGATTATCTACATCAACGGTTGCGGCAGCTGCTGCAACATCTAGACCATCCAGGTCTGGCACAAACATCTTGATGCCAAAGAGCATCTTGTATGGGGTCCGCCCACCCAGAAGTCTTCTAGGGAGATTATGAAGTGCACGTTGGACTCCATACAAAAGGGCTAACCAGTTCCAGCCAGTACCTAAGACTTTAGCTGTCAAAGATTGCTTTAAGTCACGGTTCAGTCGCTCCACAACTGAATTGCCCTCAGGCCTGTATGGAGACGAAAACTGTACCAGCACCCACCAAAGACTTCATCGCGTCCCTGTATGCCTTAGAGGCGAACGCAGGACCTTGGTCTGAATGAAAGGTGCCACGGGCAAAAATTCCTACAAAGACACGCAAATCCCTGATGACATTTTGAGCGTCAGCACTGCGTTAAACTATGCCCAAAGGAATCTAGTGCACGAATCAACTGTAACCAAAATTTATTTATATGCAGTATCTGAAGAAAATGGACCCCAGTGATCAAGATAGACACAACCAAAAGGCCTATTGGAAATGCATAGCTGTGTTTGTGGTGGGCGAGTCACGGTGGAAGGCTTAATTTGCTGACTGATGTCACAAGAAAGTACATAATTACGGGTCTGTTGATATAAACCACGCCACCAATAATGTTGCTGAAAGATAGAAACTGTCACGGACATGCCGGCATGGGCCGAAGCCAAGCCTTTGTGTGCGGATTTGATCAAAGAATTTCTGTGGTCCGCGTTGGGAATCAGCCGATCACCAACGTCTGGTATTCTTGCAAAGGGAACTTGTTCGGAAGTTAACTGATAAGAATACTTTGAAGGGAAACTCTTTGGGTAATTGGCACCCTTCATAGCAGCAGCTATAGCTGCCAAGATCTCATTATCAATCTTAGTTTTGGACCTTGTAACGGCTGCTACGGAACACGTGGCTGCTGCAGATTTGGTTGCTTCATCAGCCAAAAAATTACCGAGAGCGTGTGCTCTCACACACTGATGGCCAAGAGTATGTATAACGTGTGAGTGGCAGACCTTGTTTAAGATCTGCCACTCGAACCAAAAGCATCTTATGCTTAATTGCGCTGCCTTTAGAATCTTGATAATCATTTTGAGACCAAAAGAATAAGTTGTCATTGAAAGATTGAACACAGTAATAAGAATCACACACAATGAGAGTTGATACATTTGGATCTGCAAAGTCGAGAGCAAGAACTAGAGCGCGCAGCTCGGCCAATTGGGCGGTACAGTCTCCTAGCGCCTGTGTATGCACTATATTAGACTTGAACTCTCCATTCACCATTGTACCAGCCACAATGGTGCAAGCTGCTGAGTAAGCATGTTTAGAAGCCGTGGCCGGTTGCGCCGAGCCATCAGTGTAAGTAATACATGTATACTCCTCCAAAGGGAGCAAAGACAGAGGAGGTGGATAAACGTGTTCATACTGCAAAAACTCCTGTGTCTGAAGAGAAGGGTCAAAGATAAACGTGACATCAGGAGACGTCAAAGAAGTAGCCCATTGTATCCAACGAGGATGTAATGCTTTTGAGTTTGATACACTCTCCTTTGTCACTGCTTCTAAGGCAGGATAAGGAGTAACCACCAAAATGTGTTTCCCCTGCGCGAGTGCGCATTCCTTCAGGACCGCCATCTGCACAGCTTTTAACTTTTTCCACTGTGGAAAATCGCATCTCGGCTGAAGTGTACAAATGCGATTTGTATGCAATAGGTACTGTGTTGCCTTCATTGTACGTCAAGTAAGTGAAACCCACTGCGCCTGGCACGATTCACATCACCAGGTTTGTGAGGTTGTCACGTGTCAACAAGTAGTTCAAGTAGATCAGACTGCAAAGATTTCAGAATAGCAGAATGTTCGGGAAGACAGCTGGCTTTTGAAAATGTAGGTTGTATCAAAGCGTAAAGAGGCTTGATATGCTGGGCATAATCGGGAATGTAAGTCCGCCCAAATTTTGCAAAGACTGAAATTTCTTCAGAGTAGTTGGTGAGCGCAGACTTGCGCATTTCTCCAGAAAGTGGGGCGCCAAGCCCCTACCTTCAATATTGAGCTCATAGCCCAAAAAGAGCACCGCATAGCAAGCGATATGTGATTTAGCAAAGTTAAATTTATAACCGTAGTATGCAAACATAAGAGTTATGCGGTCAACATGGCATAGATGCGGCCAAAGTCTGTTGTCTGTCAGATCAATATCGTCAACATACGAATATGCATCTGGGTCAATGCTGTCTAACAAAGAGACTACATGAGCGGCAAAAACCCGGGGCTATTCTTATACCCCATAGGTAAACGCCAAAAATGTTTGTTTTCCACCGGCTGTGAATGCAGTCCATTGACTGAATTCAGGGGACAGGCTATGGCTATAGAAGCCATTGCAAATGTCAAGTGTTGTTTTATATTTTTTACGAACAACACTGTCTACAAGAGCAGAGCTATGGGTATTCTGTACGTCAAAAGTACAACAATGGGAATTCAAATGCCGGTAATCTAAAACTGTGCGATAAGACCATTAGGTTTGGCTACAGCAAAGCGGATGATTCATCGGTGACACACACGTCTCAATCACACCTTGATATTCCAACTCAGCTAGAACATCAGAAACAGGACCTTTAGCTTCCTGTCGGATGGGATATTGGGGTTGAGCTTGTGGCATAGACCTCAATGGAATCTCGTGTGGCGGAGAATCTTTATCCTTGATTACGGTACACCACCGGTGCAAGGGCCAGAACCCACTCAGCTGCAAAGGCCTCTGCATGCTCTTTGGGGACATAACGTGGAAAACTCTGAAGTTTCACGTCCTCCAAACTTGCTGCAGCCAGAACAAACGGTGGGGGCCAATTGTCCTCCGTCAACATAATGTCCTAAGAAGAGGTCAGATTTCCCCAAAAAATCCCTGTGATTTGAAAAACGGTTATACAGTCTATCGGGGGGTGGGGGGGCAACTCAGTGTCAGCTGTCTCTACTGTAATGAAAGTGTCGGCTGCTGTCGCCTCCATTCAAGGACGCAGTGCCTCCCACACTATGGTAACTTCTGCTGCGCTGTCGAGCAGAGTCACCGCCCAAGTCCAATCCAGCAGTCGTGTTCTCACCATCTGAGGCATATCTCGCTGTTAAAGCGTCAACTTTTTTCTTTTGATCATGAGGTAGATCCTCTTGTTTTCCTTTAACGTCAAACTGACGAGGCTGATCACGTCCCTGTGGCGCAGGATGACTCTTGCCACAACCCTGGCAATCCCCCACCATTGACTTGAAAGCCAGACGTGTCCGGTGAAGAACGAGGAGAACGTTGATCAGGGACTTGAAATCTATCAGGAAACTTCATTTTTGTGCAGTCGCGCAAGTCATAAGTGCGCTCAGAAGTGTCGGGTGTTGGTGAACCAGCACCCGAACCTTGCTTCTGTTCTTGTTGCCCCTGTTTTTCATTTTTCCAGTTATTTTTAGGTAAGTCTGGACGCCCGTCTTGACTGAGCTTTTTGTTGTGTCTGAAATTGAGTTTGAGTAAAAGGCTTAACTCCTAAACTATTGCGGCCTATGGTCTTATAAGACTTTGCAATAATTTTTGGTAATTCACATGGTTTGTCTTCCTCAGGGACAGCCTACTAGCAGTTTGCCATTTGAAAGCTTACCGCATCGCCCTTTACATTGGCAAGGATCATCTCCGCAACCACGTCGAACACCCCTACCAGTCTCATCTCCTGCTCCAAAGCTGCTACGGCTCCATGTTCATCTTGAACATGTTCAATTACGGAGGCGAGTACAGTCATGGAAGGAGTGCCGAAGCACTTAGAATATACCGCTGTGAACACCTTACCCCAGGTGTTACAATCAGCCAACTCGGGAAGTAAGTCTTTAGGCAAAATAATAGTCAAAATCCTGTGTTTCTCCACAGGAGAGGTATTTGGAAAGACAGCCTCAAGTTGTCCAAATTTTTCAGCAAGCCAATAAGGCAATTCATCCTTATTTGTCGGTCTCTTGCCCATTACCGAATTAACCATACCGGGACTGATGGTCGCGCCAGGTGGTCCCACCTGGACGTAGCGCGTCACGTACTGTATGACCGCTCTATGCACGCGTATCAAAGATATGTGCAAGACACGAAGGTCAGCAATTGAGTTCAGCAAGAGTTGAATAACGTGGGCATGGGGTGTACCCAGCCAAATGGGCCAAGTGGCCCCATCAATTGATAAAGGACCGGTGAGGAAGGGGACCATTAAACCAAATCTTGTGTTGCCAAGCTGTAAGCGGAACTTCAAGAGCCCTATAAGGTTGATAAACGTGAGGAAGGGCCGTGACAGTGTATGTATGAAACAGATCATCTGTTCCATCCACTGCCGGAAAGGTGACCCAAGAATAAAGCACCTCGAAGTGGTAAGCTAGGTTTGCTTCCACCACGAATATAAACTCAGCGCCCTCATTAGGCACTCCATAACGAGCCAGATATGTATGGAGGGCTGTGCAGCTGTATATCAACTTCTATCATGGAAAACAAACCGTAACAAGCTAAAAGGCGGCAGCGCAATAAAGGGTTAAGTATATAGAGAGAAACCTTTTTAAAATGTTCAAGCTTGAAAGAACCTATAAAAACATCAATACAGTAGGTTACACCGTCACAGCTGTCTCAGGAAACAGAAGTGAGGGGACTGTGGACAAGCACAATCACTACTTAAGCGTCTCGCAGATAAGAACCAGACCAAACGTTCAGGGCACCATGTTGCTGGGATTCTGCACATATACAGAACAATGTGCAGGAAACCAGGACCTCGGTAGTTAGTGGTGTACCAACCTATCCCCTCAGTACCCCAAATCCCCAAAACAGACTAGCAATAGTGTCTCATTCGTTCTCTGACTAATAGCGAAGCTACCAATGATTAGACAACCCAGAACACAACACTCGCGACTCTTTCAGGAATCGTGGGAGCAAGACAACTCTTTCGCTCACTCACTCATACTTGTCCACAATAAGAGTAATCGGAGTCATGGTATAGTTTAAAATGTTTATTTTAACTATCATGTTCTACTGTACAGTACACGTGCCATTCCTAGCCGCAAAATGCATAAACACAATATAGACAGCATTGTCACAATTTCATAGAATACAAACGGGACTATAATTTTATAAAGACAGTGGAAAAGGGCTACAGTTACTAACCACCCACCCCGTGATTAGAAGTAGTTTATTATAAAAAAGACCTCTGGGCTTGTGCCCTCATGTGGCACTAAGGTGGCTGCCCTCCTATGGGGGGGGGGGGTCCTGCGTGAGCCGCGGGCACCCTCATACCTGTTGCTTTGGAAACAGTTTTTTGTTGTTGTTTGTTTCAGATGGAGGGGGCGGCGTGCGAGGTCTCGTGTGCTTGTAATGGGGGATACATAATGCACACCTGGCCCCGGGGACGAGCCCAGGGTCCCCCCGATCTCAGGGTGGCCCAGGGACCCCCCGATCTCAGGGTGGCCCAGGGACCTTGATCCTATGGTGGTCCAGGGGCCCCGATCCGAGGGTGGCACAGGGACCCCCGACCCCAGGGTGGCTCAGGAACCCCAATCCTATGGTAGTCCAGTGGCCCGATCCGTGGGTGGTGGAGGGGCTACAATCCCGTGAGTCTAAATCCCAGGGTAGCCCAGGTGCCCCCATCTCAGGGTGGCTGAGGGTTCCCGATGCCATGGTAGTCCAAGGCCTACGACCTTGATCCCAGTGGCTTCTATCCCACGGTGACATGGGGGTCCTGATCCCAGGGGGATGCAGGGCCCTGATCCAGGGTCTCGATCCCAGGGTGGCCCTGTGTGCCCCTATCCTATGGGCCTTGATCCCAGGGTGACCCGGAGCACCGACTCCGGGGCCCTTGATCCCAGGGTGGGCGAGGACTGAGTGACGGGCCACTGTTCCTGGCTTCTAGTCTACTTTGGGGATTCTCACAAACCCACTTGCACGTGTTTGGGATGTGGGTAGTGCTGGCTTGCGTCACCGTCCAGTCCGGTTCTTACCTTTTAACAGTAGTGTCTTCTGGAACATTCTATTCTATTCATGAGGTGTTTTGGAGAACGTAGCCAGCTAGAAGGGCCTCCAAGTGTTAAAACCAGCAACAGGTACTAATCAAGCTGATATGTTGGCAGAACAGAGTGGTTTTTAACAGTTTTCTAAATTTAGGTTCTGACTCAGTTTTCCTAATCTGCTGTCGGAGTGCGTTCCAGTGCTTGGGAGCCAGGAGTGCGAAAGACCTTCCACCCCTCCTGGGTCTCTTTATCCTGGGTGCTGCAGACAGCTGCTGGCTGGTAGAACGCAGTGTTCTTGTGATGTTGTGAGTGTAAGAAGTCTGAAATAACATCTACCTCTTTTTATACTTTGCGTGACGAGCCAGGCAAAGTTCCTTAAAATAAATTCCTTTGAGCACTAGTAGCCAATGCATGCTTGCCAGGGCCGCAGTTGCGGCTTGGTGTTTGGAGATTTTCAACAATATACGGGCCGCGACATTTGGGGTAACCTGTAGTCTTTTTATGACAGCCTTGGGGTTTCCCAAATATGGGGTGTTAAAATAGTCAAGTCGTGAGATGTCTAAACCTTAAACCAGGACTCTATGCGATGGTTCAGGACGCCATCTCAGAAGCTTTCTTAAAGTTCTTAGCTGGCCAAAGTGAGTGGCCGCTAGTTTTTAGGTCGAGCATTCGAGACATCTTGTATATACTCTAGTATATACTTAAATGTGTATGTACTTTGTGGGCTCTGGAGATCAGCCCTAGGACTTGTTTGCTTCCGCTTAGGGACTTTGTTTTCTGTTCAACTGCCTCTATTTAACTGTCTTGATAGAAAACGACCAGCAGAGGTCAGTAAAATACCAGAATCAATTAAGCATTCTCTAGATTCCAATCCATAGAAATTGACTTCTAAGAGCCCCCGTAGACAATAATATTTTTTTCAAATCTTGTATTTTCAGCGATATGACCACCGAAGGCCCTTATTTTATATTAAAAACAGAGCTTTGGACTATACCATTTCCCGCTGAAAGGCAATATTTCTCTCCATGTGTTCCCATACCTGGCCTGTCACGCAGTTTGTTGCTTACTTTCACTCCATGTTCAAGAACAGTAGATGTTTCAGCGCCCAGGCTAATGTGCTGCATAGCTAAACACATATAAGGTCCCAAAGGCGAGACCGATTGCATTGTAAATGCTTGTTTTGCTTGCATTGCACAGAAACCTTATTGAGCCACAAACCTTCGATTTTGGGTTGGGTTAACGGCCCAGGCAGAAAGTCATGGGTGCAGAGGTTAGTAAGTCCCGGACAGTAACTTTGTGTCCCTAGCAACAGGGAGCCATCCTGGGGCCCCCCTGGTGGTAAGGTGACTCCCCTAGAGTGCCTTGCAGTCTGTAAACACATTGCGGGCCACCATCTTCAGGGGATCCATCTCTCGGTCACACCACCCTCCAAAGATCACCCCCTGTCTATGGATTTACTAAACTTCTACTAAAGCTGTTCACACTGTTTAAGTCCCATTCACTGTCGAGATAAGTTCTGGAATGCCTGCATCGGATTAGTTGTGTTCGCCTTAGAACGTTTGTGGCGTTTCCTATTCATGCCTCAGGACCTTTCTTTGCACTTTGTAGGCATTTGCAGATTGATTTTTTTCACCTTAATCAATTTGGTCATCATGATCACATTATGAATGTTGTAAAAAACATTCCACATAAAAAATAAAACTAACATACAAGATCTATGCTAAACAAGCAGCCACAAGTGCAGTTACCTTACAGGCACGAAGGACTTGATTTGAATGGAGCAACAGGTGCAGTGACACCGGCCCTAAAAGTTGTCAGAACTCCTCTAAACACCTAATATTGCTATATGTGACCACTAAAGAGGGAATCACAATTGCAGTTACTTTTCTCTTAAAAGGGACTTGATTTGAATGGTGCAGCAGGTGTAGTGGCACCGGGGCCAAAAGCTCTATGGACCCCAATACATCCAGATTCTTGCTATATTTGACTGCTAAACAGGCAGTCACAAATGCAGTTACATTGCAGTTAAAAAGGACTTGATTTGAATGGTGAAGCAGGTGCAGTGGCACCAGGGCCAAAAGCTCTAGGGACCCCACTAAACCCAGATTATTGCTAAGTTTTACTACTAAACAGGAGACTAGGGGCAGGATTTGAATGGTGCAGCAGGTGCAGTGGCACCGGGCACAAACGTTGTCATAACTTCTCTAAACACGTAATATTGCTATTACATCAATTCTATCATTTTCCTCTTAAAATATGTCATGACCTCCTAGAAACACCAAATATTGCTATATTTAACTACTAAATAAGCGGTCACAAATGTAATTACCTTGCAGGCAGTAGGGGCATAATTTCAATTGTGCAGCAGGTGCAGCGACACTGGGGCCCAAAGATCTAGGCACCCCTCTAAACAGCCAGCATTGCAATATTTTACAACTAAACAGGCATTCAAAAGGTCCTGATTTGAATGGTTCAGCAAGGGCAGTAGCACCAGGACCAAAAGCTCTAGGCACCCCACTAAACACCAAATATTGCTATATTGTACTACTAAACAGGCATTCACACATGCAGTTATCGTGCAGGCACTAGGGGCATGCTTTGAATGGTGCAGCAGGTGCAGTGGCACCGGGACCAAACGTTGTCATAACTCCTCTAAACACATAATATTGCTATTACATCAATTCTATAATTTTCCTATTTCGTTTAACTTTTCAAAAAATGCTATTACTTACCCACACTAAACCACTAGTAAAAGCACAGTATATTGCCTTTTTGCAAATGAACGAGTCATAACACTTTAATAAACTTCTGTAACTTATATTGTACAACTACTCAGCAAGCTACAATTTACAACAAAAACAGTTTATTAATCACAGAGGCAAAACCTTAGGCTTTGACCAATGCACGTTAAATATTGTCAGATTAACCTGTGATCTGTATTTATTTAACACACTGCACTATTCATCCTACAGAATTGTACAAAAACCAGCGCCTGGATACCCCACTGGTTGATTGATTGTCTTCTAGTTTAAAAAATAATTGAGATCAATAGATTAACCTAGTCCAGGGGTCTCCAACCTTTTCTGTAGTGAGAGCTACTTCTGCTCAAGGAAAGTCTTCCCGAGCTACTAGAAAATGTTATACCTGTAAAATAGTGACTACACTATGACCACCCAAAGCAAGATTTTCAGTAGTTACCACCCAAGTATACCAAGTGCGGTTACCAGCAGAAATGCTGGGAAAAAGTTATTCAATATTAAATGCCTCCCCTTGACTTATGAAGTAACATTCAAATCTTGACATGCCCAGTGGCACAAAGGACATAAGCACAGCAGTACGTCTCCTCAGCTCAGCTTGAATTATCATTCACCATTTTCGGAAAATGCTAATTTTTCTATCTAATACTACTTTCCACTGTGGGCAAACAAACTCAATTTTCCAGAAGAAACACAATTTTTGAAAACTAAAACTGCCTTTAAAATATCAGTTTTCAGTTTTTGAGAAATGCAGTCGCAAAACATCAGCTTGTCCTTATCATCATGTACTCCCATGTACTAATGCCTCATATGGACAGACTACTTTGAAGGATATAAATTACCCTCATTGCACCAGGATTGAAACGTCGACACTCTCCCCCAGTGAGCCTGTACCTGATATCATCCCAGCCTGCCTTTTCACAGATGAATGTTCTCTGTGCATCATCAGAAAATCATGAAATGAATATTTGTAAATCCATAAGGGACTGGCTTATCTGTAAAACTGGTGCCACTATAAACCATGACCAGTTTTACTAAGGATACCTGAATGTGTCATTGATTGGTTATTGAATTTGCCTTTTGGATTCCCCTCCTTTATATCTGCCCTACTTCACGAGCACATTCCTTTTTTCACACTCCCCTTGGAGCAACCTCTTCCTCTATTTGGAGCATTGAATATGATGATCTGTTATAAAAGTAACTAAATAATAAACAGTCACTATTGGAGCGATATTTTGTGCCTTCGTGTCTTTTGAGGATATACATGTTTGCATTGTAAAGAAAATGGTGGTACATTAATGATACAATGCTAATTCTATATGTACCTGATGCCCTTTGACTAATGAATGCTTTTCATAACTGAATTGTAGCTTTAAAGAAGTCTAGGGTTGTTATTTCCTATACCAATTGTTACCCAGGTCCGTGGAAAATTGTGGGTTACCCCATTATAGCATAATGGATGCTCACCATAGCACCACGGATGCCTGGATTATGCCAGTAATGCCCACCATTATATTAGGGTCACAGTTGTGCCAAGGCTGGAAATCAGAAGGATCAGGGATAAGACCACATATGAGTCATGACCATTAATATGCCAGGAATAGGTACATATAGGCCAGTCATGCTCAGAGTAGGTCCAAAAATACTAAAATAGTCAAGGATGACCATAATTATGCCAATGGCACTATTATGTCAGGAATGGACACAATTATGCCAAATATAACACTCTTATGATGGGGCTAGCATATATATTTGGCGGTTCTTGGCACCAGGCATAGTTTCAGGCAGCAATAGTGTTTATTATGGGCACACACATAAATGTTGATGAGTCTCTTAATTTTCTCTGGTGTGGATCATACCCTGTTGTCCTCAGGTCTTCAGCTGATCATGCATCTAACTGACACATTTTCACTCTGACTCCTGCAGTCCCGCACTTTGGTGGGTCAGCACTGATTACAGCTCAGGCTACTGCTGCCATACTTTTTTGATGGTGCACTGTTCACACACATGTTGTGACTGATAAAGGAGGGACTGCAACATGCAATAACAACAAAAAGAAAACCAGGGTCAAAGTCAATGAGCCTTTACACTTTGTACATAAGCATCCTAAGAAATGAGGGAGAAAAACAGAAAGTGAACAGTATCGTTGGTAATGAATCCCATCAGCCACTAAAAATAGAGTACATCATCATTTAGGATCCAATCATACACTTCCCTCCAGTTCACGAGGGCTGTATAATGTATGAACACGGACCGTATTTAGGACATAGGCAGTTATTTTGTCAAACTGCTTTTGCACTGTTTTTTAGTCTCATCACTTGGTCAGTTATTAATTAAATGTTTGTTCTGACCATCTAGATTTTTTTAACATTTGCACTCACTGGTTTTGTTTTTTTGCAAGCTTAGACCTTCAACTCCACTTAAACTTCTGTTTAGCGACATCATAAAAAACCTAAAGATTAGAATTGAATTCTTCTTTGTTCATACATTATACAGCCCTCGTGAACTGGAGGGAAGTGTATGATTGAATCCTAAATGATGATGTACGCTATTTTTAGTGGCTGATGGGATTTATTACTAACGACACTGTTCACTTTCTGTTTTTCTCCCTCATTTCTTAGGATGCTTATGTACAAAGTGTAAAGGCTCATTGACTTTGACCCTGGTTTTCTCTATGTTGTTATTGCATACAAGGTAGAGGGATTGGAAACTGCAGGGTCGGTAAATATTTTTTTCCTTGGACCCCCCCTCAAAATTTTGTTGTTGTTTGTGGGACTGCAACATGGTCAATCTCCTTGGGGCTTAATTATATTGAGATTGGATACAGACTGTCATGTAGCAGGTCCTATAAGCTGGCACAGTGCGTGTTTGAGTGTTAGTATGAGTTACTGTGATAAGTTTGGCTGGCTGTCACTCTTAGGGTCTTGAGATGATCAGTGCTGCCTTCTTTAATAAACACCTACTCTGTAATTGATACTAGGCTTCACTTCACCTCAGAGAGCTACTTCGAAGGTACTGGCGAGCTACCAGCAGCTCCCGAGCTACTCGTTGGAGACCCCTGACCTAGTCATTGGCTTAAGTGCACTATGTGTGACTAGAAAGCCGGGGTTCAAATCCCAGATTTCCGTGTGATCGAAGTCAAGTCAAATCAATTTACTTGATGTGTCTAATTTACTTGAAAGAGACATTTTAGAGCACTTTCAAGTAATTCAGTTTAAGGCGGACTGTGCGCAGAAAACTCGCTTGTATGTTTTATTAGCCACAGTGTTGTCAAGGGGGAGGGTTAATGAGCGATTTACAGTTCATGTTTAGAAACATTCACTTCATACAAATGTCAATGCAATGCTGTGATGTAATGTACTAAATTGAAACACTACCATATGTTAAAAATATATATATATATATTTTATTGTTGTATGCCAAAAGGGGTTACATATCAGGATAGTAGCCGGGTGTGTCGCACCGGATTCCATCGTACATGTTCATAAAAACAGCGCAGGCCGTCGCGCATTGATGAAGAGTTAGCAGAATATTAAAAGAAAATTCTGTGGAGCAAACTGACCTCTAATAACTCATCAGCATAGTTAAGCAGAGCAGTGTACCCTGTGGTGCTGAGAAGAAAGTGTTCTAGAGGGGAGATCATGACAGTGTGCCTGAGATAAGCACCCCTAGACCACTGCCTTGTGTAGTTTCCTAGACGAGGCCAGAACAACTAGTAGAACCCGAGAGTGTATGTGTGAGGGGGTGGTTTACAGACGGAGAGTATAGTCCTCTGCTCAGTCTTTAAAGCCCGCCTCCAAAATATCCCACGTCCCTGCAATGAAATATTTTCCCAGACCTGTTCATTCCTCCCCGTGTAACAGGGTGCTCTTAGGTCGAAACCAAGAGCGAGACCTCGGTGCAATTTACGACAGTCGGAGGAAGTGAATCCTTCCAGTGCAGTGTGATGCACCCGTTAGGATTATTTCTGAGGAATGTGTTGGTGTACGCCTGATCATAGTCGACAGCTCCTCAACAACTCTCTGCCAGTATGAACGGAGTGTGGGGCAAGACCGCGCATATGAAGCATATCGGCATCTAATGGCATACAGTGAGGACATGCAGCGGTGGCTCTAGGGTATATTTTTTTAATTTCAGGCAGGTGTAAGGTATGATCAGTTCAGAATACTAAATTGAATATACCTAAAATTGCAGCCGCACCTTCCGGAAAGCAAGATGGCGGCAGCATAGGCGCATCGCGGAGGCACTCTCCTGAGGTCTCCGACACACCCCTTGCTACTGCGGCTCACAGTTGCCTGCTGATTCCGATTGGACGGCTGCCGCTGCGCTCTCAACACGTGTGATAATGGGAACATGGTTACCAGTCCCCCGTTGCAGAGAGAAGGGAGGATCAGGAACTGGTACTCTGTGTTCGTGCCTGCTGTGCGTTGGTCTCTCGGCGTCCTTGGCTGGTGGGCGGGACACATCAAGGAGTTTCCTCGATTGGTGGCTGGCCTAAGCTTCTTTACTGCCTGGGTGGCTGCTTGCACTAAAATGCCACCAAAGCCGGCAAAGATACAGAAGGATAGAGGAGAAGGACCGACAACATCTAATAGACCTACTGCACGCGTCCCCACTTCCAGACAGGATTCATCCCACGAGCAACCTACCGCTGGGACGGGTAAGACCGCTGATGTCCAAGCGGGGAAGCACATCTCAGGCAGCACGGGTGCTGGGAAAAGGAGGAATCAAGTTGCTTCCAAAGGCATCAGAACAGGGGTTGGCACCGAGGAGGGGTTCGGGGTCTTGGTAATGATGCTCTACCTACACCGCATCCCTCAATAACTGATTTCTTAGTCAACAAGCATTCTGGTAACCCGCCATGTCAGCCGAGAACTATCGAGAAACCAAGAGACTTGGGGGAGCTGGATGCGGCTTCTGGAGTACTGGAAGGGGAGGCTCTGGCACGAGATAGACTTAGCCGGCCCAGGCGAATCACTGCAACTTGAACAGGTTGTGACATCAGCAGGGGTAGGAGGAAGCAAGGAGGAGTGCCACAAGGAGCTCTGTACAGAGCAGCATGGAGCGGTAGCAGTAACTGACATCACCCTGGATGGGGAAATACATTCTTCTCCCTGACTGATGGCTCGGAGTCTGAGGCCCACGACTCGTACCATAGTGAATCTAGTGGGACTAACTCTGTAACCTCCGAGTCCAGCACGCTGGAAGCACCTGAAACTGCGCTTAAATGCCCGAAGCACCAAAGGGTCCATAAATGCAGTACTGTACCTCCGAAATGAAGAACAAAGAAATCAACAGGTAGTAGCCTGAAATGGGATTACTCCCATACAAAGATGGTTGGAACCCTGCCGGAATCACTAGCTGTAAATGAATTTGGGACAGCTACCCCACAGCTAACTGATACCATGCCCTTAAATCCTGAGCTAAGTTTAATACTAGAGTCCATTAAAGAACACCGGGCAGAGATACGGCAGATAGTAAAAGGGCAAGGCATGCCACGAAAAAACTGGAAGGGGCTGTGTAGAAGGTCGGGAAGCCATGCTCTGAGATCGGGGAGCGCCTGAACCACATTGAGGACAGGACTGCTGCCTTGGAGGTGGAAGTCACCGAAGTGAAAGAGCAAACCAAGATACAGGAGTGCCAATTAATTGATGTACATTGGAAGCTCAAAGACATGGATAACCGACAGCGCAGAAATAATCTTCGGTTTCTTGGTATAGCTGAAGGCATGGAGGGGGAGGATATACGCTCTTACATGCTGGATTTTCTGAAAACCTCATTCCCCAAATTGACAGGATGTGACTGGGCTACAGAAGTTCAAAGAGTACAAAGGTTTCTGATGACCCGTAATAAGTCAGCACAGGATGGTAGAAACCCAAGGCAGTCATGAGCTATCCTGTGTTTTTTTGGGGGAACTTTCTGCTCCGACAGGCAATATTTGAAAAGGCCCGCCCGGATGCGAGACGGACATATCAAGGGTCATCATTCTTCATTCGCCCCGACTTTAGTCATGTTACGGTCGAACGGCTGTGGCGCCTTCGGCAGGTCATTAAGCCTTTTCAAGACGCTGGCTATGAAGCATATCTGTTGGCTCCAGCCAGACTGAAAACTATTGTTTGTGGCTCTGTTAAATTTTTTTACATCAGAAATTAAGGCCAAAGAATATCTGCCAAATTTACGATGGGCGATTGGCAATGCAAAAATATGGGGGTGGTATCCAAGGATTGCTGAGATCTGGCTAGAGCCTTTGTTGTATTAGTGGGGGCTTTTTTTGGGCTCTCGTGGTTTTCTTTTTCTGTCTTTTTTGTGTCTTCTCTTCTGATAGGCTGCTTTTTGGCCGGAGTAAGGGGGGGGCTAAGGGGACAGGGGAGCCCTGCTTTGCTGACCTCCGGTCTCCATCACACAGACCAGTTTGGTCTGACTGCTTTCACTAGAGGGCAGGGAGGTGGGGAGGCGAGGCGTGGGGGGGCGGGGGGTGCCAGGGAGGTGGTGGGGGTGCAGATGGGTGTGGAGGTTGGTGGTGTGATGGTATGGTCTTCAATATACAGCAAGTGGATGCATTTGTATTTGTGATGATTTCTTTTTTGGCTTCAAAAGAACAAAGGCATTGTGTACGTGGATTTACCCGGGGAAGTGGATGGGGAATAGTTAGCACCGCATCAGGCTTTGTGCTAAGGATAGAATAGGGGAGTAAGGCTCTCTCTCTAATTGGGTGGTTTTCGTTGGTGGCAGCAATAGTCTTTAGGCGCTATGGCTAGTGTGCGCATCACATCTATTAACATTTGCGGGTTAAGCAGTAAGGCCGAAAGAAGGCGGGTACAGGAAGAGCTATGTGTTTAACAGCAGATGTGTATTGTCTACAAGAAACTCATGTTGCCAGAGAAGATGGGGCCCTGCTGAATACTCTCGGATTAAAAGCGGTCTGCCTTACGACACAAGAAACTAGGACTAGAGGGGTTGCGATCTTAGTGAAATGGGATTCTATTACCCCTGGCCGCAAGACAGCAGATAAGCTGGGTAGATGGGTGTTATTGGAATGCAAGGCAGGCAGTAGCTCTTTCACATTATGCACCATATATGCCCCAGTTTTAGATGGCCCCAGTGTGTTTAACTTCTTGGCCGCTGAACTTCCATCATGGCCTGGGCCACTTGTCGACTGCAGGGATTTTAATTTAAATGGTTCAAGGGGGGGGGCTTTGCAATAATGAAGAAGGCTATGTGGGGCGGAAGCCGCAATCGTTTAAAGCCTTGGGGCACCTACGGAAAGAACTAGGGTTGGTCGATATCTGGGTATCACTGAAGGCAACCGGACCCAGGATATATCTATTTTTCGGCTCTCCATGGCAGCTTTGGCAGGCTGTATTTTTTTTTTTATTTTTTTTTAAATTTTTTTTTACACTTCACCCATATTAGTCAGGGGGGGCATGGGTTGAATTATTCCCTAGAGCGGTGTCTGATCATAATCCGTTTATCTTTGAGTTTGTAATTGCAGGGCTGGTTCGACCACCCAGAAAGTGGACATTTGAAAGGGGGCTACTCCTGGACCATGTCAAACACATGAAATCCTGGATTGTGTTTTTTTTCTTTTTTTTTTGTTTAACTAAATAACGGAAGTGCAGATGGGGGAATAGTCTGGGACTCATTTAAGGTGGGGGTAAGGGGCAAAACCCTGAGTTTTAGCATCTCTAAACAGAAGAAGGTACGTGGACGCAGCAGAGAGCTTTATCAAATGTTAAGCAGCCTGGAAACTGAATTAATTTGCACTGTTAAAAATGGGAAAGACTCGGCCCCTGTTTTAAACGAGGTAGCTATCACCAAGGCTCGCCTAAATGAACACTTTGTAGCGAAAACAGCAGGGAAACTCCTGTCTGAAGAGCAGGACCGCTACGAATACAGCGAGCGCATTGGGCGGTTTCTCGCAGTTAGGGCACAACAACAGAGGACGGCTGGTAGTATTAGCAAGGGTAAGAATCTGCTTGGAAATATAGTCACAGAACCCGTGGAAATTAGAGAGGCTTTTAGGGGGTTTTATGCCAATTTGTATCCAGACTCCTCAAATCTTGTCCCATTGCTCTCCGATAACTGCTGGGTAGACCGGCCTGGCTTGGTCACAGACGAGGAGAGGCTGATGCTTGGGGGAGTGATCTCACCAGAGGAGCTTCGGGCGGCCCTGTTTGCCTTACCATCGGGGACAGCTGTTGGGGCAGACCATATTCTACAAAGTATTATTTTCTGAAATTCAGCAGGAACTCCTGAGTCTCGTAAACTGAGTTAAAACTGGGACCTCGCCTCCCAAGTCATGGGGTATTGCTAATATAATTATATTTTTAAAGAAAGGTAAATACCCTGCTGCCGTGGGCTCGTACTGACCAATCACATTGCTTAATAGCGATATGAAGATATACTCTAAAATCTTTGCCACTCGATGAGCTGGGGTTATACACCAGCTGGTATCGGTGCAGCAACATGGGTTTGTCCCTGGCAGGGCGACTACGGACCATGTCCAGAGAGTCGTATCTCTATTTGATGCAACTGAAGTTCTGGCATAACCAATGGGGTGGCCTTACTGGATGCAGAAAAGGCCTTCGATTGTGTGCCTTTTTGTGGAAAGTATTGGAAGACAACGGCTTGGGAAATAACTTTATTGGTGCAATCCGGGCAATGTACAAGAAGCCTACAGCCTATCTGCAAATAATGGGACAAGAGTCTGAACTCTTTTCAATAGAGAGGGGTACGAGACGGGGCTGTCCTATGTCTCCTTTGTTGTTTGCCTTATTTATTGACCCTTTTCTCAGGAGGCTAGAGTCTTCACCGGATGTTGTACCGGTTAGTTTACGGGGCTGGGACATGGAAACATTGGCTTATGCCGATGACATCGCCATCGTTACCAGCGAACCAGATAGGGCTCTGCGGGCAGTGGAGGAGATGGCAGAAGAGTTCGGGATTAGGTCGGGGTTTCGTTAAACAAAGCTAAACCCCAAGTTTTGATTAACAGCCATACATTTGCGTCTGATAGTAGGATAAGCAGTGAAGCTACTTACCTAGGTATAGGCATTACCCCTAAGGTGGGGCGTACAATTGATTTAAATGTGATCCCCCCATTCTGGAGAAAGCCAAACAGGATTTTGAACAGTGGGACAATCTGAGGTTGTCTATAATGGGAAGATGCAACTTAGTTAAGATGGTTTTTCTCCCTAAACTGCTATATGTGTTTCGATCTGTCCCATTTGAAATCAACTACGCGTGGTCTATGAAAATTGAAATATTAGTAGCAAGCTTTATCTGGGCATGTGGGAAAACCAGAAGAGCCAATGTCTTTGTGTTTACCCAGAGAGAGGGGTGGGTGGGTGGGCACTCCTGAACTTCCGACTATGCTACCTTGCTGCTGCTATGCAGTGTTATAAGGTATTGTTTAGCACTCGGGCAATGCAGCACGGCGCTGGCAATCCTGTACCCTCCATCTATGAGTTATTGATCGGCAATGCCGCCCATGGATATTTAATGATATTTTTTGAGCCAAGCTACTTTAAGCGAACCCTCTTTAAGACTCTGTATGCTGCATATAGGAACTGGGCGATGGTTCGGAAGAAAGATGGGGTAGGCAGGTGCAGCAGATATACTCCCCTGATCCCGAATGAACAACAGCCCTGTATATTTCATGATTTGATAGATGGGGCAGACATGGGGTAGGCAGGCTTGGAGATTTTCTTGCTGGGAATCTGTTTGTATCCTTCGATGTGATCTGCAGTAAATTTAATGTTGGGCCACAAGATTTTTTTTAAGTATTTACAGATCAGGGATTTTTTTATGAAAAAGATTGGGGGAATCGCTGGCTTTGATCAAATACCTCTGCTGGAAATGATGGTGAAGAAAACTGCCCCTTCCTTTTTTCAGCAACATGGATGTTTGATGGAACTGGTCCCCGATGATCTGGAGAAACAGTGTGGAAAATGGCAGGAAAGACTTGAGCTGGCCGACTCCGGTTTTCTGGAATCACTGCAGCTAGGGGGCGCAATGGTATTTGCCTTGAATCTGCGGTCACAACACTATAAGACGCTGTTTGATCTTTATATAACTCCAGCAAAGATTGCGAAATGAGGGGGGTGGCGAGGACAAGGTGCCCCAGATGCCAGGCGACGGAGGCGGATCTGGCTCATATATTTTTTTTCTGCTCCAGTTTAAAACTGTTAGAATTAGAAATCGTGGGCTGTTTGGGGGAGGTATTGAAAAGCAAAATCACCCCATCTCCGCAACTTATGTTATTAGGAGTGGACAAGACCGTCTCGGGTCTCGGGTGGGAAATGCTTTCTATTGCAATGGTTGTGTATATCCTCATCATCCCTAGACACCTTACCTCCGACCTTTCAGCAATGGAAGGGGCGTTTTTTACATGTATATCATTTTGAAATGGCGTTGTATACTCGCAAGGGCATACAGGCTAAAAGGAAGGGAAGGAAGATATGGGGAGACTTAACGACCTGGTTGGATACGTTCCAATAAGTACTTACTGTTCACCCGAGAGTCCGATTATAAACTGGATTCGATGACGAATTAGTGCTGCTTTTGTATTTTTGTACACTATTTATATTTGTTGGCTTGTTAGATCCAAATGCTGCTACCTATGCACACTTGCTGATATTGTATCTGTATTACTTGATAAAAAGATAATAAAAAAAAATATGAACAAAAAAAATAACTAAAATGGCAGCCGTGGGATAGTTTGTGGAGATATTCCAATATTTTATCCCATTCCGCATCATGCATAGGTTTGGCCATGTAATTCTCCCAGTTAGTACTGAGAGAAGCCCTGGAGGGTTCCCATGTTGCAGGAAATCTCTGTACACCCATCTTTTCAGCTTACCGCCAGTCCCTATGGTGTAAAGCGTCTGGTACACCTTGTGTGGGGTTGGTGCTATGGGGTGGACATGAAAAAGGTAACTAAGGAGCTGCCCAGGGTGAAGATTGTAGTCTGCCATAAGAGACTAGAAATATAGGAGCTCGCCGTCAACAAACCAATACCCTAATTTTGTAAGGCTGCAGCATGCCACTGATGGAGTTTCCCTGAGCGAAGCAGTTCTGTGTGGGTGGGGAGGACTAGCAGAGGTGGGGAACAACCTTTACAACGCAACTTTTACAACGCACTACCATTACAACGCATGACATTACAACGCATGACACTACAACGCATTTTTAAAAACTACCTTTACAACGCATTCCATTACAACGCATACTACCATTACAACGCATACCATTACAACGCATAATATTACACTATACTATCCAACACTTACCCTACTGATGCACCCCCTGGAGTTAGAATAGTAATTTTTACCCCTATACTATCCAACACTTACCCTACTGATGCACCCCCTGGAGTTAGAATAGTAATTTTTACCCCTATACTATCCAACACTTACCCTACTGATGCACCCCCTGGAGTTAGAATAGTAATTTTTACCCCTACACTCTCCAACACTTACCCTACTGATGCACCCCCTGGAGTTAGAATAGTAATTTTTACCCCTATACTATCCAACACTTACCCTACTGATGCCCCCCCTAGAGTTAGAATAGTAATTTTTACCCCTATACTATCCAACACTTACCCTACTGATGCACCCCCTGGAGTTAGAATAGTAATTTTTACCCCTATACTATCCAACACTTACCCTACTGTTGCACCCCCTGGAGTTAGAATAGTAATTTTTACCCCTATACTATCCAACACTTACCCTACTGTTGCACCCCCTGGAGTTAGAATAGTAATTTCTACCCCTATACTATCCAACACTTACCCTACTGTTGCACCCCCTGGAGTTAGAATAGTAATTTTTACCCCTACACTATCCAACACTTACCCTACTGTTGCACCCCCTGGAGTTAGAATAGTAATTTTTACCCCTACACTATCCAACACTTACCCTACTGTTGCACCCCCTGGAGTTAGAATAGTAATTTTTACCCCTATACTATCTAATACTTACCTTAAATGTAATTTAATATTATGCGTTGTAATGGTATGCGTTGTAAAGGTAGTATGCGTTGTAATGGTAATGCGTTGTAAAGGTATTTTTTAAAAATGCGTTGTAGTGTCATGCGTTGTAATGTCATGCGTTGTAATGGATTATGCGTTGTAAAAGTGTGCGTTGTAACGTCATACATCCAGCAGAGGTATTGTGTTAGTGAATGTACAGGTTATTGTAAGGTAAGAGAAAGCCAGGTGGAATAACCTCGTGGCACGTTGGGTAGAATGGCCAGTAGGAAACCGTGAGTAGTGCAGTAAGCCCTCTGTTAAAGTCCAAAAACGGAATTTTATATGAAAGTATTTTATTGGCCGCAGCAAAATCCAGTATTTGTATTTTGTAAAGCGCACAATTACCCGAGGGTGTCCTGGCACTGGGGGCCGTCGGGAAGATTAACACCTTCGCCGCGGTGCGAATTTCCCATAGGTGCGATGGGGGCGGGGTTGGGCGTGGCGCTCAGGTACTCATGGCGGCTCCCGGCCGTCATAAATCATGGTGGGCGTGTGCTCATGACTGCTGGAGCCGTCAGAACTTTGCCCACTGATTAATTCTCCCGCAAAGGCGGGGAATTAACTGCGCGTGGGTGGAGCGGCAACGTTCCTGACTGCTCCCGGCTGTCATGAGCACACGTCTACTGTGACTCATAATGGTCGGGAGCGATCATGAGCACCGGAGCGAGCTATTGCCAAGAGTCACATGGTGCTGGGCTAACCTGCCACCGGCAATCGAACCGTGAACCCTGTGGTCCGGAGTCAGGCACCCGAGACCACTGCGCCACACCTATTCCACTCTTCCAGCAAAGTACAGAAGGACTACACACAACAAGTCCTTTGGAAAAACTGTTCACAGAGGGATTCTAGAACATCCCTCTGGAGACAGTAGGACAGATACAACCTTGAAAGGAGACAACATGACACACAGATTATGGATATACAACGCATTTACCCCCTTTAACAACAGCAATTAAACTAAAGAACAATGTTTTACTCCTCATACTTTGTGGGGGGACGCTTGGCCCTGCAACTTTTTTTTTTACCCTAGATGCCACAGATTCAACCTCATGAGAATGATCCTTGCCAGTGGGATCAAGCAACAAATCGCAACTTGACTCTTCCTGAACACTTCCACTTCTGCACTTGACCGCCCTTCTCACATTCCACTTCCTGCCATCCTGAGTGAGCACTCTGTCCTTGTTGACTTTCACCACCTTAAGACCACAACCAAATTTTGAGCCACATTTCACACAATGAACCTCGGCTTGAGGACCCTCCCCCAATCTCCCACCACAAAATCAGCCACTCTTACTTCCACTTGTTATCATACCTTGCTTTCATCTTCCCTTGTTTCTCTTTCACTCTGTGTCACTTCACAGAGACCCATACTGTTTGCCCTGGTAAATCTCTTTTCAATCCACCACAGACACAACTTGGATACAGGATCCCTCCCTTTCAATAACCTGAACGGGCTCACCTCTGTCACAGGATGGGGTGGTGATGCAATACTTCGATAACTGTTCCCTTAAGACTTTCTTTCATGCACTACCATACTTGTGTGCTACTTCAACACCATCTTTCAGGTCACTGTTGAAGCGCTCAACTTGACTATTCTCCATGTCTCATATAGAGATGTGGTGACATGTCTGGTGCCACATGTTTTTAAGAAATTCCTCCATCTCACGTGATATAAGTTGCGCCCCGTTGTTAGTCACCAACACCTCCAGGCACCCTTCCCGAGCAAAAACGTCTCTGAAGATCTCAATAACTACCAGAGAGGTGGCATCTGCAACAAGCTTGACCTCCGGCCACTTCGAGTGATAATCAATAAAGACCAATGCATACCTGGCCTCCTGGGGTAAACTATTATAGGAACCCGAGATAGCAAAGGCCACTTGCTCCCAGGGAGAACTTGGCTATGACATAGGCTTGAGGGGATCAGGGAACACTAAGCATTTTGCCACTGTTTACAAATTCAGTGCACTCCCTCCCACACTGGTCCACCATCTTGTCCAAAGCTGTCCACCAGAAATCTGCTCTGGTAAGCCGTTTCTAGAAAGACATCCCCTGGTGTCCTCATGTGCCAAAGGCAACATCTATTCCTGCATAGCACCTAGAGGAACACATTTCCCTCCTTTGCACACCAAGTCCCCTTCATCCCCATCTCTTCAGAAACTTTGAAATATGATTCCTCCTTTGGCCACTCTTCCATCAAGACTTTCTTCACAAGTTGCCACTCTGCATCCTCATTCATCTCTCTTTCCCAATCCTCTGAAATACCTGTGACTTCTGCACTCACAAAATCTTTAACAGCTGCAACCATTTCATTTTCATCTTACTCCTCGGCAATTCTGTCACGTTATCATGGCAGTCCGGATAGGCAATTCACCATGACATTACATTTCCCAGGTATGTATTCCACACTAAAATTGTATTTTGGAACCTGGAAGTGAGCCTGGCTCTATGTGCAGTGGCGTTCCATCTACCTCCCGGTAACAAAACTCCCACCAACGGTTTACGGTCCGTCTTATGAAGGAATCTACTTCCCCACACATAGTTGTGGAAATCTTCAATTGACCATACACATGCCAAAAGCTCATTTCCAATTATGGCAGATCGTCTCTCTGTGCCAGTCAATATCCTGGAAACAAATGACACACGCCATTCATCCTGCCCTCACCTCTGGTCCAACACTCCTCCAATCTCCTGCAAACTGGCATCCACAGCTATAATGCTTACTTTGTTCAAACAAAACCATTTGAGTGTAGTTGGCCGCACAATTTCTTCTTTGATCTGTTGGAATGCTGCTTGTTGTTTTGAAAACCAAGTTAATTCAGCTCAATTCCTCGTCGATTCTCTGAGAGGTTCCATTTTGGTGGCAAAATCTTGAATGAACTTGCTGTAATATTCAATCGGCTCTGCAAATTAGAACAGCTTTTCCTTATTGTCGGGGACCGGAGCCTTTATAATGGCATCTACTAAAGATTTTTTCAGAAATCACACCATCAGCCCATGTGTGCCCCAGATACTCCACTGAGTTACAAAAAACCACCCCTCTCCAATCTCTTGTACACTTCCGCCACATGCCCCATGTGTTCTTTTTCATTTGCTAAAGATGAGGATGTCATCCTGAAAATATCTCACAAATTTATCAAAGTCCTTAAAAATGTGAAACGTTGCCCTCTGAAATACTGATGCCATAGATGCTAGGCCAAAGGGCATCCTTTAGACTGGAACAAACAATGCGATGTTGCAAACGCAGTGAAATGTCTTGAATCTTCAGTTAGTTCAATCTGGGGGGTATGCTCAGTGGAGATTCAGCATAGAAATCACCCTGGCTCCTTCCAGCATAAACATCACTTCATTTATGTTTGGCAGGGGATGGCAATCTACTACCAAATTGGCATTTAGCGCTCTCAAATCCACACACAATCTGAGACTTGTATCAGCTTTGCGAGCCAAAACAATGGGAGACACCCACTCTGACTCCTCTTCCTCAATAATGCCCTCACTTACCAGCCCCTCCAACATGTTTTTCAACTCCTCTCTCATACTCACTGGTACCCCTCCGAGATTTTGCTTGACAGGAAATGCACCTTCTTTCACCTTGATCTTATGGCTAAACCACAACAATTTTTCCAGACTCTCAGCAAACACACTGGGAAACTCTAGATAACGCCATCCTTAGTCTGACACTATCAACACAGGCTCCTTACTTTTAGGATTAAGCGTGATTTCCAACTTCACTGTTCTCTCCAACCCATAACATTGACCACTTTTGCAGCCATATACAATTTATTATGAGCCATCCTGCCTTTAGACTCAATGTTCACCTCTTCATAACCTTCAATGTTGATCCTAGAACCATCAAAACTTTCTTTGATTATGTCTTTCTCCAATCTTACTCTCTCTCCAAACTGTTGCACACAATAGTCCTTAGTAATGATGGTCCATGGCAAACCAGAATCCGCCATCAATTCCAGCTGTACATTCAATATCCGCACCACACACTTGGGAGGCCCCATTGCAGCCTCTATGCATGTTCCAAAGTCCTTGATAGACGGGGCTATTCTCATCTCTCCTCCAATGTCTCGGGCATGGTTAACATCCTCACTCACGCACAACACCGTCCCTTTAGCATTGTTATCACTATTCCATTTTCTGAAATCCCCACCCACTAGTGCAAAGTGTCCAAAGCATCCACTTTTGCTCCATTCATACCCCACTGCCGGGCACTGTGACGATGAGCCGATATGGCTCGTGCTTTCACACCGAAACCAATGAACGTTCTTCCTACTCTTATGAGTCGGAGCCCCCCCCCCCCGCGAGTTACCAGATGTCGCACTGCTCACACCCTCAGACGTCTTCCTATCCTTGCACAATGACTCCATCCACCTCTTTGACTGTTCTACAGCGTTAGCAGTACTGATAGCCTGCAGATTTGTATCACACATTATCCACAATTGTTCCTGAACCCTCTTGCTCCTAACATGTACATTAATTTGGTCTCTAATCATTTCATCTGTAATAAATCCCAAATTGCAGTTTGTGGATTAAGCTCGTAATCCTGTGAGAAACTCGTCAAATGTTTCACTTTCTTATTGGACTCGAGTATAAAACGTAAACCTGTTGAGGGCAACACTCGCCATGGGCTTGAAGCGATTCTCTGTCGTAGCATAGCTTGATCATACACATTCCTGTAACCGTGGCCCTCTGAGTGGTCGTGTTGTAAAGACCACTTGACCCTCTGAGCCCAAACAGTGCAAAGGGATGTTTTCTTCCTCTCAGCTGCCATCCTTTCCCCGCCTATAGCTTTGAGGTAAGTAATAAACTCCTCTTCCCATCTCGTCCATGGGACGGGTTCTCCTTTATTCTGCATGTCAAATTGATGCAAGTAAGAAGAATTTCACCAAAGCACTTCTCTAACACAGTTCCAACATTTCACTGATTGTGGCAAACAATCATTAAGCAGTAGTATTTTCTTTGTAGAGTAAACGTCTACCACCCAGCAGAAGCACGGAATTACAGCTGGCCGCTATGTAAGAACAGCCACTCCAGCAACCGCAGGGCAGTCAAACCAGTGGAAAGAGGTATTTATTGAAGAGCGCTGTGTCAACATAGTAAGATGCTATGTCAATATAGCAAGATGACATAGCGCACCCAAATAAATCTCAGATACTCCTGCAGCTTACTGCCAACAGCTCCGGGAGAAGTCCTGATTTACAGCCAAGAGAGCCGCTGACACTGCGGATGCACCACTGACGGAGTGGAGATGGCGGGAAAGCTCCCAGGGTGGCAAAGGAGCTGCACTTGACCATACTGATGCCATTTGTGCTCTGGCACCCATGAACCTCCATGACTCTGACGCGTCATGCAGGAAGCAACCTACCTATCATGGGGCTGGACCACACCGTGACATAGAACAAAGGTGTTTCTAGGCAACCCTTCTGTCCCTCGAGCCCCACTAAGTTTGTTTTGCTGTCAGAGTTGTTAAATTCCCCAAACTTATTGGAAACACCAGAACAAAACATATCAAACTCCATAGAAGGATAGAATTTTCCAGGAAATGCCCTGTGAGCCTTCTTACACGAGGAGCACGTTGAATGAATAAGATGTAGAAAACCGACCCTGGGTCCGATGAAGACGGGATCACTCCTGCGGTGCTTGAAGTGTAGCAGATGTCTTCATAACTCGTCGCCATTATTAAAGCCCAAAAACTGGATTTTCTATATTTATTGGCAGCAGCACAGTACAGAGAGACTGCGTGCAACAAGTCCGCTCACTCCCATCTTTGGCTGAGATGGATAGCCTGTGGGCTTGCTCCCATTGGATAAGGCGACCACCTGCATGCTCACTCCCAACCTTGGGTTACACAGATCACCTGTAGGCTCGCTCCCATCCTTGGGTTAGATGTATCACCTGTGGGCTCGCTCCCATCCTTGGGTTAGATGTATCACCTGTAGGCTCGCTCCCATCCTTGGGTTACACATATCACCTGTAGGCTCGCTCCCATCCTTGGGTTAGATGAATCGCCTGTGGGCTCGCTCCCATCCTTGGGTTAGATGAATCACCTGTAGACTCGCTCCCATCCTTGGGTTAGATGAATCCCCTGTAGGCTCGCTCCCATCCTTGGGTTACACAGATCACCTGCAGGCTCGCTCCCATCCTTGGGTTAGCTGAATCACCTGTAGGCTCGCTCCCATCCTTGGGTTAGCTGAATCACCTTTAGGCTCACTCCCATCCTTGGGTTAGCTGAATCACCTGTAGGCTCGCTCCCATCCTTGGGTTAGATGAATCGCCTGTGGGCTCACTCTCATCCTTCACTGAGACGGATCATACATCTGCTCACTCTGATCCTTGGGTTAGATGAATCACCTGTAGGCTCCCCCCATCCTTGGGTTAGCTGAATCACCTGTAGGCTTGCTCCCATCCTTGGGTTAGATGAATCACCTGCAGGCTCACTCCCATCCTTGGGTTAGCTGAATCACCTGTAGGCTTGCTCCCATCCTTGGGTTAGATGAATCACCTGCAGGCTCACTCCCATCCTTGGGTTAGCTGAATCACCTGTAGGCTTGCTCCCATCCTTGGGTTAGATGAATCACCTGTAGGCTCGCTCCCATCCTTCACTGTGACGGATCATCTGTCAGCTGACACTGATCTTTGGGTTAGACAGATAGCCTGTAGGCTCGCTCCCCTCATTGAGTTACACATCACCTGCAAGCTCCCTCCCGCCCTCTGGTTATGTTGTGTTTTATTATGTTGATTTGTAGAGCACAGTACCCACCTGTGAGGGTATCCAGGAGCTTTGGCAGGTGTGTAGGTGTGCGGCCCCTCAGGCCAGTCAAAGGGCCAGGTCTTCAGCTACTTGTGGAGCTCAAGAAGTGTGGAGGAGGCTCTGATGTGTTGAGGGAGGTCTTTCCATGGTTTGGTTGCGATGTAGGAGAAAGAGCAACCTCCTGCTTTGCTTTTGTGGATGCGCGGAGTGTGTGCGAGTGAGAGGGAGGCAGAGTGTACGATTCTGGTCGGTTAGTGAAAGTGTATGCGGCAGTAAAAGTATTCTTGGTTTGAGTAGGGCTTTGTGTGTGTGCTTGAGCAGTGTGAATTGGCTGCGCTTGTCAAAGAGCCAGTGAAGCTTCCTGAGGTGCGGTGTAATATGACGCTGCGTGGGAGGTCGAGTAGGAGTCTCGCTGTGTTCTTCTAGATAGTCTCTGTAGGAGCTGTTTGGAGATTCCAGCGTAGAGTTTGTTGCTGTAGACTAGGCTACTGGGGATGAGTTCTTGTGTGATGGTCCATCTGGTGTTTTGTGGCAGCCATTTGAAGATCTTTCCCAACGTGCATAGGATGTGACCGCAGGAGGCGCTCCCTGCGTTCACTGCTGGTCATGTCGAGCTTGTTGTCTAGAATGAGTTCCATGTTTCTTGTGTGGTCTCTGGATGTGAGACTTGGTCATAGCTTAGTAGCCTCCAGGTGGAGAGCCATGGGGAGATCTTGTTGCTGAAGACAAGAACTTCTGTTCATTTAAACTTGATACCATGATCATGCAGTTGTTGAAATTGGTTTCGGTGCTGGTTGTCTTGTCCATCAGGGAAGAGGGTGAGTTGGGTGTCATCGGCATAGAAGATGACGTCATATCTTGTGATCGGATAATGTTGGCAAAGGCATAAGGGTGGGGCTGAGAGATGATCCGTATAGGACACCGCATATCCGTTTCTTGGTCTGTCATGTGAAGGGTGGCAGCCGTGGAATAGCTAGACACTTTGCCACTCGTGGCGGTCCCTTCCTTTGCCCGCCGCAGTGGTCGCATGCACAGCCCCCAACCCCCATGCCGCCCAGGGTGCACCCACCCACCCCTTGCTATGCCACTGGGAGGTAGCCTGACCCTTTGGGTTCATTCTGCGAGGAAGGAACAGACCCATTTGAGTGTGGATCATTGTATGCCAGTCCTGTGGGATCTTCTGATGTGTGTATTGTGGGAGACTGAGCCAAAAGCTGCAGAGAGGACGGGCAGGATGAGGGCTGATGTTTCTCCTCGGTCCAGGATGGTTTGAATGTTATTGGTCACCCTGATTAGAGCAATTTCAGTGCTGTGATATGTTCTGAATCCTGATTGGGTGTTGTCTAGCAGTTGATGAATCACCTGCATGCTCGCTCCCCTCCTTGGATTGGAAGGATCATCGGTAGACTCTCTCCCATCCTTGGTTAGACGGATTACCTGTAGGGGCGCTCCCATCCTTGCTGAAGACCAGAAGTGCTCCCATCCTTGGCAGAGACGGCTTGCCTCTAGACTCACTCCCATCCTCTGGTTAGGCAGAGCTCCTATTGGCTCATTCCCATTCTTTGGTTAGACGAATCACCTGTGGGTTCACTTCCATCCTAGAGTTACCAGAGCCCCGGTTAGCTCGCTTCCATCTTTGGGGATACAGTACCGGCACCTTCTAGGTGACCTCGCTGGATTGCCAGGTGTACTTGAGGGTCGTGACCCACCGTGACACGTTCTCTTTTTGTGACTAGATTTATTTGTAGAGATTTCTAAATAAAGTTGGTAGAGCTTGGAAAGTAAACCAGGCACGAGTCCTGCTACCAGCTCCCACCAAGGCTGCTTAGGGGCATGCGAATGATGGATTGCTGATATGTAATTTTTAGACACAACATTTTACATTTCACTGAACCCCAGAGGCAATGGAAGGCAGTTTTATTGAAAGGTGCCTGTAGAACAAGCTTCAAAGGGGTATCAATCGCCTCCAGCCCTTTAAACAGACCCAGCTTAGCTAGAAAATCTCTTAATCATGTTCCAACATGAAGAACTTGTAAAACCAAGGTGTAATCTTCCTTGATTTAATAGTTCTAGTTGCACTGCCCTTTCCAGGAATTCCCTGCCGGGTCTGCTCTGAAACAACTCCAGGTCCTCCGTGTTTTCTGATTATTGGCGAATCCCAGCACACATTGCTCTAAGTGCAATGTACTCTCATCCCTGCACCTCCAGCCTCCACACAGCACAGGCCCTGTACTCCAGGCCTCTGCGCCTGTGCAGCAAAACTGCAGGCCCTGGCGCCTGTGCAGCAAAACTGCAGGCCCCGGCGCCTGTGCAGCAAAACTGCAGGCCCCGGCGCCTGTGCAGCAAAACTGCAGGCCCCGGCGCCTGTGCAGCAAAACTGCAGGCCCCGGCGCCTGTGCAGCAAAACTGCAGGCCCCGGCGCCTGTGCAGCAAAACTGCAGGCCCCGGCGCCTGTGCAGCAAAACTGCAGGCCCCGGCGCCTGTGCAGCAAAACTGCAGGCCCCGGCGCCTGTGCAGCAAAACTGCAGGCCCCGGCGCCTGTGCAGCAAAACTGCAGGCCCCGGCGCCTGTGCAGCAAAACTGCAGGCCCCGGCGCCTGTGCAGCAAAACTGCAGGCCCCGGCGCCTGCAGGCCCCGGCGCTTGTGCAGCAAAACTGCAGGCCTCGGCGCCTGTGCAGCAAAACTGCAGGCCCCGGCGCCTGTGCAGCAAAACTGCAGGCCCCGGCACCTGTGCAGCAAAACTGCAGGCCCCGGCGCCTGTGCAGCAAAACTGCAGGCCCCGGCGCCTGTGCAGCAAAACTGCAAGCCCCGGCGCCTGTGCAGCAAAACTGCAAGCCCCGGCCCTGTGCAGCAAACTCCAGAGCA
Source organism: Triturus cristatus (assembly GCF_964204655.1). NCBI lineage: Eukaryota > Metazoa > Chordata > Amphibia > Caudata > Salamandridae > Triturus > Triturus cristatus. Next base: position 1,156,491,490 of record NC_140594.1, read on the forward strand.
CTGTGTCTATAACTCCAGAGCACTGTGTCTATAACTCCAGAGCACTGTGTCTATAACTCCAGAGCACTGTGTCTATGCAGCAAACGAGGACGAAATTATGTGGCAGGGATAATTACGTTGTGCGGTAATAAAAGGCAATCTTTTCTGCAAAACGCAGCTCATTTCATGACCGTATTTACCTATTTTGTCATTTTTCACACATTATTGCTGTCTGTGTGGCTTCCATCTCATTAGTCACAGTTTAACACCTGAATACAGCCATCACCAGCTGAGGTGACCAGTTCACCCTTGACAAGGGACGCCTCTGCGCGGCGCCCCTTGAAGCACTTTTCACTGTAGCTTTTGATCCTTTCGAGCTAGAAACCTTAGTGCCAATATCAGCAACACTTCTCAGTTCTCATACCACAACATACATAAATAAACCACAAGACACCTTCTCAGTTTTCGTACAGCTAAATACATAAATAAACCACACAACACTTTGTTAGTGGAGAAAATTGCTGCAGGTTTATTTGCATAACAAATATGCCAACATGGTGGGTTATCTTACTGGCGATCCAAGGGCAGGCCAGCCCTTATGCCGCCTGCCCGCCTGATGAGCCAAATTCACCGTGGCCGTCGCCAGTCGGTGGTTACCAATTTTGGGAGGAGCCACCCCTTCCATCACACTTACTCACGTCCCCCAAACGGGGGGCTGAGCGTTCCAGGCAGCCCCCGGTTGATCAGGCCCACGACCACCCGTAGGACTAACGGGGCGCCGTCGATCTTCCAGGGGACAACGCTAAGACATCCCTGGGTATACTTGGCTTTGCACCCTTATTGTGCTGCTGCATGTAGCACCCTTCTGTACCTTGCAGACTCTGGATCGCCCTGTAACTCCTCCTGCAACACAAAACAATAAGTTAGATTCTTCCCCTCCCCATACCACCTTCTGGCCGTCTGCCGGGTAAGCAGTAGGACGGGAAGCAGCGAGACGGGCAGCAGACAAGAGGCTGCATCGTGGCCGGGGGAAGGTATTTGTACCCTTGCCTTCTCCCACCACGGCCGGAAGTGACGCGGCCGGCTGACCCCCTGGTCCATAGGCCGGGGGAACTGGTATGCTGCTTAGTGTGCCTTCCTGTGGCACTTAGGATGCCGCCCTGTTAGGAGGGTCCCCTACGTGGACCCCGGGAGCCTGTCATTTTATTGAACTTTGCACATTATGCCGAAGGGGGGCGAGTGGTAAATCGTTCCCTGCAGAGTTGCCTGGTTTCCTCGCCCTGACTATATACCGGTGCCTTCTGTACATTCAAGTCCGCGCACCTCGAACAAGGGCCTAAAACATAATGTGTCCGATCAGAGCTGGACCTCAAGAGCCCGCCGGCTTCTTCCAGAGCTTTTGATAAATTCTGGCCACAATTTAGAATAAAGCGGACCCACAATTTACCCGGGACACTATTCACAAGGAAAAACCTGGCAAACGTTCCCAGGCAAAAATGGTGGGAAACTAGAGAAAGGAGCGCGCGGTCAGTTGTGCAGCAAACACGGACTGCACGTTATGCAGTTGTGATTACCGCACTGGTGAAATGTCACCATATTTGTATGTGTGAAACTCGAGAGGTGGCTCCACTGTCCAAGGTAACAGAGCACTCCATATCGGTGAGAAAAAACGGATTACCCCAGGATTTAAAAATAAACACCCACACTTACAATTACTCTCAAATCATTCTTGCCGAGCATATGCCTTTACTTAAATCAACATAGAATTATAATGCTAACAGAATAAAAAAAAAATAATTAAGATGTAGCGCTTACATGTATTTTATTTTATTCTAAGCAAAAGGGAGAAAAGACTAAAAATGCAATGACTCTGAAAACCAGAGCGAACGATTACAAATGCATCATTAAAAATTCATAAAAAGCATAACAATGATAAACAAAATTCAATTCATACACAGTGAATAAAATACGACAACACAATTAAAAAACATGTACACAGTTCTATATACTGTTGCCCAAATTGATCCAACACTACATGTTCAAAAAGAAGACCTGATGGGATTACTAGTCCTGTCCAAGGAATTTCTGTGAGTTGGATTATTTTAAAAAAAAAAACTGGCATCTACGCATTTCGGTCGTTATTAGAAATGATTAAAATGACCACCTTCTTCAGGACTCAACACATAAATGGGTCTTACTCCTCCGCACAGCAGATATTTATCGTGGCAAAATGAAGTTTGGCACGTAGTACAAATGGCAGATGACTGGCCTCTCTTAAGGAATCTACATATGCTTAAATATGCGTACAGTTATAATTTTCTGTCTCTCTTATGTCAATGGTAAATATACTTCGGGTAGTTATGCCTCTAGTTGTTGCACTGCCTTCTATTTTGCCTTTATTCACAGCAGTGCTCCCATTGTCCATGAAAAATATACATGACTGGCAGTGTTTATCTCAGTGTGGGGTATTTTACACATCCACCGGCTTGTTTACAGGGGTCTGGGGGGGTTAATATCCCCTATTTCTTCAAACGCTCTCGAAATCTTGTTCTCCTTATTTCTTTACTCCGCCCCAACAGGTCAAATATTAGCGTTTCCTTTCAGTTTCGGCGTCACCGCTTCGTTTTCATCATGTCGGTTTCATGGACAATGGGAGCACTGCTGTGAATAAAGGCAAAACACAGACTCACGTTTCAGGCCTTTCGTCACTCCGAGCCAAGGAAAACGGAGATCTCAAGTTATCACATACGAGTAGCTCTTTTAGTCTGGGACTTGTGTTTTCTGGGACCCGTAGTTCTGTAAAGTTTTGGTAAAATCAAGATTACAAGTAGTAGAAAGCACAAGAAAAAAAGAGGACTGGAGCGGCTTCGATGAGTGTCTCTACAAGGAGGGTGGTGGGATGTTGAGATAGAATTACTTTCAATTCGGCAATGGGTTTAAAAAAGAAATGGGTGCCCCGTCAGAGCTGATCTACAGAGTTGTGCAAAGCTCAGTTGGATGAAACTACAAATAAAAACCTCTCCCTTCACCATGCCGCGATGAGCCCCGGAGCAGGCTCAACCTTGGGTGACACGGACTCACCCCTGTTGGAACCCGCTGTGCTGAGGAACGAGGTGTGGCCTCGCCGCGGGGACTCTTTGTAGATGCAGCTTCCGTCCCTTGTGTTGTGAGGGGGTTGTGGGAACCTGTATCTAATGTGGGTGTTCACCCGACCCTCCCACAAAAACCAGGGCGTGTATTTCTGTAACCCAAAAGTGCCAGGACTGTCCTTCAAAAACTAGAACTGTTCGAATAAATCCAGGACATCTATGTATGGACACCTATTGTGACTACATGTTGGACGCGCTTAGGACTGGCCTGGGTCCTGACCGGAAAGCACTGTGGGTACAGAGACCCTTATCCTGAACACATTCTGCACCTGTGTGCAGGCAGGTCCTGGAGCTGGGAACCCATTTTTAGGTCGCGCCTAGGCAGCGCTTGCGCTGTCTCTTCGGGACATGCTTTATTCACTCTGTGGGCTTAGAGCCCACCCACTGCTTTTCTTTTGTTAGTTTCAGTGTCCTTTAAAAACCCTTGCTTCTAATTGGTTATTTTTCCTATTTGTCCCTCCTTTTTTGTTGTTTGTTCCCTCCCATGGAGCAGGCCCCATTTCTTCTAGGCTTCCACTTGTCCCATCTTAGTTACTGGCTGACAAAAGGGGCTGAACTCTGAGTTACCAAGCACTTTAATTTAACTTCGATGTCATGTGAGTTGATAGATTTACTGCTTCTGTTGGGTCCTTTGTGAAAGATGAAAAACATTTCAAGGCCTAGCCCTTAATTCCTGCTGCTTTGAGCTGTTCCAGAGAATTTTTAGTCTGCAGTGTCTAACGCTGCAGGCTAGTCTAACAAGCTTAGAGCGTTGCTACGCCCCAGGTCTGCTTCAATTCTCGTACCATCGAGAATGGCCAAAAGTCCTGACTCTGACGCTGGACTTGACTAGAATCTGGATTTCCCCTACCTTTCAGAACCACAGCCCGATGCGTGGAACGGGAAATGTCACCCCCCACCTGGCTTTAATGGACTTGAAGCAGGAGATTTTTTTTTATTTTATGTAACGAAAGCATCCATTGGTATCGTGCTATCATTCACATTCACTCACTGAGTGTCTGCACCCTTGAGTGTGCGTGACCCTTGAACACCCCATCCCCAACAAATGAAACAACGTGCCTCCACGAAGGGATGTTTCCACCACTCTGCACACCATGGAATCGCCTTGAGTCCAGGGGCGTAGCTATCGAGTGCAGCAGGTGCAGTGGTACCAGGGCTCGTGGTGCAAATGGTCTAGTGAGTGACTGCATTAGGGCCCATTGCTCCCTGGCTACGCTCCGGCCTCAGTCAGGCTTTGAAATCTGTGACCACCTCGCACTCATCACAACAGGGCCTAAGGCGGCCGCAAACACAACCGCCCCAGTTTCCATCACACACACAGATTTCCACTGCCGGATGCAGAAAGGAATTTATAATGAATGCTTTGTAAACAAAGCACTTCAGAAGTAGTAGTGTGACTTACAGGTGGTTCATGGTGTGTATACACAGACAAGCCCCTGGGCACACCCGCTGTCTTCATTAGCACCCACCTCAGACCCCCACCCTCTGCAGACTGTGATTGATTCTAAACCACACCTCAGTTCCACAGCCTTGAAAACCACATGTGGGCGGTCGGCAGGGGTCAAAGGATCTAGATACATATTGCTGTAATAAAACATCTGTAAACCAAACACCTAATTATCTAAACACTATTGTTTCTGTAGCACCTTAAAGTGAGGGGGGGGGATCACGTTTGGGCCCCCCTCTATTCTGGCCCCTGCTGGATGGAACTTACCATGAACAAACCAGTAGGGATGTACTTTATTGGGAAATGTTGGTGCTGGTTCGTCAAACTACGCCATGTAATGAGTAAAACAAAAAAAAATGCTTTTTCAATGAAAACTCTGACCATAACTGCGCAGGCTCCGTTGACCCTGTGGACGCCTTGTTGCACTTTTGGTAGTTTACCAGGGGGACTCCGCTCAGCTTGGGCGTGCCAAGTTAAGAGGGAGTTCAAAAAAGGAAACTTCTCCTATTGTGCCTCCCAGAGGACATTTTTCTGAACCCTACAAAAGAACCGCCCAAGGGATTTGCACTTCACTTGGCGTGAACGTAAAACTTTACTCAGTAAACAGCTTTCACTGGTTTGGTGTAAATCTAATCACTTGTGTGTAAGACATTAGCATTTACATAAGTTACTGAAAAGCTTTTAACAGGTTAGAACTTTAGTATACTTCAGTCCTTTGGGCCTTAAAAATAGTTTGTGAATCTGTCAATGCCATTGATTGGACGAGGGGGTCTTGTCACCAGAAATGGTCATTCTAAGGTGAGATTAACATAAGACAGACAAACCTGCCTCTTGGAGCAGCCCCAGTGTCCAGCAGTTTAATAAATGCCCTATAAAGAGGCGGGGTGGCACACATTGCCCCCAAATCCACGGTTGCCCCCACTTTGTTGAAAAAAGTTACAGGATTCACAAGTCCCATTTCAGACTCTTGAATCCCTGACACCTAAAATGGCGGCTGGAGATCACATACATTGTATGATTATAACCCCCAACGTGGACAACTACCCTGCTGCGTACAACCATAAGTCATGTACAGCGGGGGGGGGGGGCCTGTTGGCCACAGTGCCTGGTCTCCATACACCCCCGGATGGCCACGCCCCTACTGCAAAGAGCCATAGACTGCATGTGGCCAACCGTCCCCTTGGTGGCTAACCCTGCACTGCTCGTGGCCTTTGGACATGCGCAGCTGGTGGGTCACAGCACTGCTAGCCTGCAGCCAGGTCCGCCCCACTGCATGTGGTCAACCGCCCCTTGGTGGCCAACCCTGCACTGCTCGTGGCCTTTGGACATGCGAAGCTGGTGGGTCACAGCACTGCTAGCCTGCAGCCAGGTCCGCCCCACTGCATGTGGTCAATCTCCTCACAGACGCATGAAGAGAAGTGAAGCCGGTCAACCACCTCCTGCACTCTGCATTTGACTGGGCCCAGCAAGGGCTTGGCCACTTCTAACCGACCACCCCACAGTATGCGGCCAAACCTCAAGGGTGGCAGACCCCCTGCCGTGCATGGCTTTCAGCCACGTGCAGCGGGGTGGTCTGCAGATCTGGCTTCTGGCCGGGCCCTGCCCCCGATACCCCATGGACACTCCTCGGCCGCCCCATATTTCATTAATTTCTTTTATTTTTTATAAAAAGATTTCCCAGTACCGAGGCACTTCTAAAGTACCGCCTCCCAACCCTCTCCTTGTGACGGGAGGTCTGCGCCGGGCTCCGCAGGAGTATCACGATGACCGTGACACTATCACTAATATATATATATATATATATATATATATATATATATATATATATATATATACACAGAAAAAACCATAGGTTTCACACACGTTATAGTTAGGAATTAGCATTTAAAAAACCTTGCAAATTCACTGAAAAAACCATAGGTTTCACACATGTTATAGTTAGCTGGACATTTCCCTCGTAAAAAACCATTGAAATTCCCCCGTTATAGTTAGCGCAGGCAACTATAACTCACGCGACCGCAATCCTCTGCTGATGACGTCAGATATTACATCACTGTATTTAGACACCTATTTACCCATGTCTTCTTCCATTAATCTTTAGCTATACATATATTACAAATATTTATTTTTCAGAAAGACACATATGTAATCAGTGATGTAATATCTGACGTCATCAGCAGAGGATTGCGGTCGCGTGAGTTATAGTTGCCTGCGCTAACTATAACGGGGGAATTTCAATGTTTTTTTACGAGGGAAATGTCCAGCTAACTATAACGTGTGTGAAACCTATGGTTTTTTCTGTGAATTTGTACGTTTTTTTAAATGCAAATTTTTTTTTTTGCGATTTTTGGTAAAAAATAATATCCAACTTACGTATAAAATAATATATGTACTATATACTGCATTATGGAATGGTTAATTTTTTAAAAATTAATCTTTACATACAGTTGTACATCACAGTTATTATCTTGAAACTTGTATTTATTTTTTTTATGCATTTTTTGCCGTGCGCATACAGTAAGCTGACGCTACGCGCTCCGTACGCCATAAGTATGGTGCGCTTACATAATACGTACGTGACGTACGCGTACACGCATGCGCGTTGCGCGGAAGCAACGTCGCGGTTACGCAGGTGCGTGTAATGCGCATGCGCGAGTGCGTCCTACGTACGCGCTCCGTAAGCACTCCGTAAGCGCATATTTGCGTCACGTTTGCGCATGCGTACTTGTTTTCGAGCGCGTACCGTAAGCTTACGGAGCACGCACGGTTGGTCATGTGATTCACAAAGAACACTTTTCATTGGTTTAAACTACTTTCACTTCCAGAAACTTCCCACACCACACCCATTCCCCTCATTACTGCTTGAGATCCCCTAGGAGAAGGAGCTGAATTGACATTGAGATACAATGGCAGAGCAGCAGTCCTCTTCTGAGAGTGAGCCTAGCAGCACCATCATCAGACAGAGAAGGAGGAAACAAAAGCATTCTTTTGTGTGGGAGTATTTTACTTTTCCAGAGGGGGAGAAAAAGGTCAATGCTCCATTGGTCACTTGCACACTTTGTGACCGTGTTTTATCTAGAGGAGATCCAAGGAAGAAGTATTCCTTTTGAAATCACTCTATGATGAGACACCTTAGGGATAAACATCCCAGGACCTATGCTCGACATACTGAGAAAGTCTTCAGTAAGTCACCGGAACCCAACCTCAGAAGCTCAGTCGAGTACATCATCGGCAGCTCAGCTGAGCCCTTCCTCTGAGGTGGGAGCATCACCTTCTTCAGCTCCTCTGGACATTAACCCTCGATTTGGGAGGGTTGCAATGAGGTGTACAAGGTGTTGTGGTCTTATTGTTTTTGGGGAGACCAGTGTTTCCCTTATTAACAATAGGATAGACCAGCACGTTTGTAGACGTTCATAATATTCCCATTCTTTCTTTCCTCTATCCCTGTAAGAGCCAACCTTACCTCACAAATTTTTTTATTTTTTTTTATGCTTTCCTTTTTGATAAAAAATTTTTGCCGTGCGCGCACGGTACGCGTAAGCATTACGTGAAGTTCGCGGAATTTTTTCTCGCTGAATTTTTCCGTTTACGCCGTGCGCGTACGCTACGCGCACTCCGCGATTTTTCGAAAAAATAAAAATTAGTTTTTGCCCTTGGGGGTCCTTCTGGGACCCCCTGACAAAGGCTAGGGGGTCAGGAACTGTCCAACCTGCCTCCTTTTCACGTTCTCCACCTTTGTTTTTCACCCCCTCAGACTGCGAGAAACAAAATGGCGGCCGACACTTCCTGGTTTCGACCGATTCGAATGTTTACTAAGATCTAACAACCAATCAGAATCGCGCTCGTGCACGGCGCCGTGCGCGTACGGTAAGCTTACGGTACGCGCTCGGAGCGCGCCTATAGATATATATATATATATATATATATTGATTTAAATGCTATTTTCTCAGGAAATACTGAACAGATTTACACGAGACCTTCAAAAGGCACATCCCTGACCTGACGGCTACCTCTCTGCCAAATTTCAAGTAATTCTGTTCAGCCGTTCGGGCTGTAGCTCGGACTAAAGGTCCTATGGAAAAATGCATGGGGAAAACGCGTTTTAGGACCCCCCCTTTTTCTCAGCCCCCGCTTGACGAATCCCCCCGAGACTTTCAGGGAAGGAGCGGAGCGGAGCGCCCCACCTATTTTGAGAATTTCGCGAGGATTAGTCAGCCGGCGCCAAAGTTATTCCAAATAGAATGTTGCGGATTTCCTATGGAAACACGGTCCTAACTATAACTATCTACTGGCAACCGCCAGTAGATAATATATAAATATATATATATCCAAGTCCAAAAAGCACCCCATTTGGAAGAGCCAGCTTACAGGTAGAAAATCTTTGTGTTTATTATGCAGGAAAAAACAGCGCAGTGCAATGACAACAAAGTCCAAATGAAATATTATGCCTGACGCGTTTCATGCTCCTTGAGCAGTTCTTCAGAGGCTTCATTAGACACTGCAGGGAGCACCGGCCTCATTTACATCATTAACACCTGCCCCAGTGGGCGTTGGCTCACCCAGAGCCTGCTGGTATTAGTAGTGCCAAATAACGCTACAGTGAGCTGCTCCTGTGCAATGTCCGTATTAAAAAGATGTATATTCAATATATATATTTCAATTCTAGATCTATGAAGGCTAGGGTGTCCTTCTGGGATCCCCCCCCCCCCATCGAAGTCAGAGTCCCTACCTGAGATATATGTGTATATGTATGATATACATGTGTGTATATATTATCTACTGGCGGTCGCCAGTAGATAGTTATAGTTAGGACCGTGTTTCCATAGGAAATCCGCAACATTCTATTTGGAATAACTTTGGCGCCGGTTGTCGAATCCTCGTGAAATTTTCAAAATAGGTGGGGCGCTCCGCTCCTACCCTGAAAGTCTCGGGGGGGATTCGTTAAGCGGGGCTGACACAAAAGGGGGGTCCCAAAACACGTTTTCCCCATGCAATTTTCCATAGGGACCTTTAGTCCAAGGTACAGCCCGAACGGCTGAACAGAATTACTTGAAATTTGGTAACGAGGTAGTCCTCAGGTCAGGCATGTGCCTTTTGCATATATGGTGTAAATCTGTTCAGTAGTTCCTGAGAAAATCAAAAGTAAAATCATATACATATCTGGGCGGAGCCTAACCACACATCTCATAGTGAGATCTGATTGGCTGTCAGTACTTCATCCAAGAAGTGTTGGCAGCCATCTTGGGACCAATATACATGATAGCACCTCATTAAAAAACATTGCAGTTAATGGAAGGTTTTAAGACTTTAGTTACATTATAAATCATTTGTTTATGGTACCATACTCATTTTAGGAATTGTGGTGTGTTCTAAAGTGATTTTACCATGTGAAAAAGCCTTCTGCTGCGATATCACGAACCATGTTTGAGAGAATGGGGTGGGGGAATCATATCGCCCGACGCCCGAACCATGTTGTTTATATTGACGGGCAAGAAGATTTATTGTCTATTTATGTCCGACGGACGTGTAGACATTAATCACGTTTTAATCGCGTTAAAACAACAGGCTGTGGGCACTCTGGGGCTCACAGCCAATCCGAAGCTTGCAGAGAGCCTTTGGCGGCATCTGATTGGCGAGCAGCCCATGACTGGGCTCTAGCCAGTGATTGGGGGAGTGAAACGTCACTCAGCCTCTGCAAGCAGTAGTCCGTGGCTGCCACGAGGCTTGCAATAAGCATTCAGGTAAAATAAGCAGTTTTGCCTGCTTGAATTGTGTAATGTGACGGAGGTGCTGCGATTTTCTTTTATTTATATTTTTAGCAACCGTGCGTGGGTAGATTAATTAGTACAAAAGCCTAGGCCTGGCCCGCCTCGGCGCCTCAGTTGAGGACGTCAAAAAAGCGTATCGCAAGCAGGCGCGCTCGCTACCACCGCTTCATGGGGGAAACACCCATTACAACGAATTCAGATTCACGCGCTGCCATCGCAACGCGGGTTTAACATCGCGGGGCGCAGGGGGGCAGAGACGCGATAATATCGCTTGACAAGTTTTCCTTTAGCATTATTATTGCACAGCATTCAATGGTTTACTGATTTTAATAAAGCAAAAATATATTAATGTTTCTCTGTCAGCCGGAGCCCTTAGGTTTGATGTGGAACGGGGGTAGGTGGGACAAGTGGATTTTACAGGACATGTAGATCTCAGTGGCATTTTGTCCCTTGGACAACTAGATTATTTGGAAAATTCCACACCCCTGTAAATAAAAGACCGGCATCGCACCGGAGGCCCCGCCCCCTCCTTGCAGCACTCTGCAAACTCACCCCCTGGCCAGTTGTAAGTTGAGGAATTAATTCCCCTTCAATAATGAGGGTCCCTGAGGGCCAACTAGCCCAACAGGTATCTCCAGTATGCGCCAGGGAGCTGCGTTGCAGACAGGTGTTCTGAGGCCACGCCCCTTTTTACACCTCCATGCAATGCAGCTCTGTGGTGCTTACTGGAGGTACCTAGTGGTCTAGTTGGACCCTAGGGACCCTCAGGATTCAAGGGGACTTAATCTCCCAACTTAAAACGGCTACAGGGCGTGTTTACACAGTGGGGAAGGGAGGGGACGGGGCATGAGGTGACGTGTGCAAACACGCACTATGGCACGTTTTAAGAGGTAGTTTTAATCCCCTGCCCTATTATATACTAGGGGCTTACAGAGGAGGTCATGCTAATCACAGGGGGACCCCAAAGCATAATGTTCCCTAGTGTATGTAGGTGTTTTCACTGTATTCTAAGTGTCTTTTAACATAGCACTGGCTCTAGGACTGGTTAGTCAGACTCAGTTACCACCAGTATCCGTCTGAAAAAGTTGAGGGTACAGGATGATTTTGCAACAAGGCTTCTTTCTGTTCTTCTGTTTGTTCTTTCTGCACTTTATCTTTCTTCCTGCACTTTTCTTCGTCTTTGAGGACTTCTGTTGCTTCTTTCTGCATTTCTTTTTTTTCTTTCTGTGCGTTTTTCCTTCTTTCTTCACATGTCCTATTTCTGTAGGCATAGCTAGAAATTAGCATTTAAAAAACCTTAGAAATTCACTGAAAAAACCATAGGTTTCAGGGGCGTTATAGTTAGCTGGACTTTTCACTCGCACAAAACCATAGAAATTCCCCCGTTATAGTTAGTTCAGCTAACTATAACTCGCGCGCCCGCAATGCACTGCTGATGACGTCACATATTACATGACTCATGACATGGTCAGTGACATCACTCATGACATCACTGATGACATCATCCTTGTGATAGAGTGGCAGACCTCCTCTCCCCCTAATATAACATTTGATACACACATTCAAAAATAGAAATTCAAATTTTCAAAACAATGGACATACCAATACCAGTTACAACAACCTATTCAGTAATTGTAAGATCCACATACACATCCACTCATTCACCAACAGTCCTATACAGTCACTCATACATGTACTCACTCATCATATGTACTCATACACCTATACATCCTGTTACACAACGCCACTCATCCATAAAGTTACACACACACATAGTCACTCATGCTAATAAAGAATCAAACATCCGTTTACCTGCATATACAGTTATACACACACCACCACACTTACTTCTACAGAAACTTACACATACTTAGTCTTTTAAACAATCACTTATAGAAACACATACTTATTCATACAGGAACTCTTTCAATCTCTCACTCTCACATATACTCACGTATATACACCAATAGTCACATATACTAGTTTAAAACATATGTAGTTACTCATAAAGACACTATTGAGACAGTCATTTACTCACTAACGCACCCATACACACACTCATCCACCCATACAGTCCTGCACACATGCTGTCTTCAACACATACAAAGAGTGAGTCACTCATTCATGCACCTATGCACTACGTAATACCCCCCACCGAACCATGCAGACACTCATACTGATACTCAAAAAACCAACTAATAACCTATATAGACACCCATGTTGCTACTCACCAACCCATGCAGCCACTTATACACAAAGTGAGAGACTGACACAGATATTTACATATTTAAACATTACTCACTAAGCCATGTATTCACTAAGATACACTTAATCAGTCAGTTACACAATCAATTTTTCAAAAACAAATCATCCATTTAGATACTTATATACCCATTTATTCTTCCATCGACCTTGAGATATACATATATAAAACATATTTAATTTTCAGAAAAACACACATTCACTGGATGATGTCATCAGTGATGTCATGAGTGATGTCACTGACCATGTCATGAGTGATGTAATATGTGACGTCCTCAGCAGTGCATTGCGGGCGCGCGAGTTATAGTTAGCTGAACTAACTATAACAGGGGAATTTCTATGGTTCTGTACAAGTGAAAAGTCCAGCTAACTAGAACACCCCTGAAACCTATGTTTTTTTCAGTGAATATATATATATACAATCGTGTGTTAATGTATTTTTGTTTCTTCAGAAAATGGTGCCTGAGCCCTGTAATGACGTCCTCGACAGGCGTCACTGAGCCATCCGAAAGGGCGGTGGCGCGGGCTGCCGCGTGGGATGCCCGGAGGCAAGAAAGGTTGGCATGTTGTTGGACTCCCTGGAGCTTTGCCACCTTGTAATTCCCAAGGCCAGAGTGACGTCCTTTGGATGAACTGAAGGAGGAGGCGATTGTGGAGAGAGTAACGACCGGTCAGTGACCTGGGTGACCGGGGTGTGTCCAGCCTTGACCTGGGGACGAGCAGGCTTCTCCCCAGCCCCCGGAGTCTTTCCTGCTGAGTCTGGAGTCTTGTAGAGACACGAGTGAAGGCGCGGATCCCAGGAAGTGAAAAGGTTACACATAACGTGCAAACACAAGCCCCCGAAAGAAGCGCCCGAAGGGCTTCAAAAGTGAGAGCTGTGAGGAAGAGGAGGCGGACGGACACACTTGCTATGACTTCTAAGAAAGGGGAGCCCGCCCCCCCTCCGGCGCCCGGCTCCTACTCCAGACAAGTCCTAGGATGTTGTGGTGACTCAGCAGCCATGAGACATCGGCAGGGTGTCAGCAGCGCTGCCCGCTGTGAAGGCAGCTGCTTGGGTGTCACCCGCACCGCATTGCTCTATTGCAAGGCAGCCTGAAGTGTGCCGGGTCCCGAGGGGTCGCAAGAGCATCGTATCTTAGAGGATACGGCCATGTCCTGCTCTCTCCCTTCAAGCAGTGCTGCTCGGCGCCTCTGGAGTTTTCAGTACATTCGCCCCAAGGCTCCCCCTAGAGTTGTCCCTGCAGGTGGTACCTGCCCAGCCACCAGTGCTTCATTGGTTAAAGAAGTGCCAGGCCCAAGGATGTGCGAAGAAGCCCGTGTCTGGCGCTACTGAATGTAAACATGAGGCACACCAAGGCTGCTTAGTCTTAATTCCACTTCCTGCCTCTTGAATCCGCCACTGGACGCCCCTTGTCTCCCGCCTACATGTTCCTGCTTTCTCCCTTTGTCAGCTTTTTTTATGTCTTTCTCTTGCTCCTTTTTTTCCCTCTGGTGTATTTTTCCAACCTCTCCTTCAAATCAATGTCTGATGAGGAAAAGTAAATTCCACGCCCCATAACTTAGTGCTGGCGGGTCCCACTGCAACCACCGGCTCAAATTAAGCTCAGGTGCCGCAAGTAAGCATAGTGCCAATATCGGCAACAGTTATCACAAAGCACATAAGTACATAAGTGCATAAATAAAACACACGACACTGTAATGTAAGTGGAGAAATATTGCTGCAGGTTTATTAGCATAACCAATATGCAAACAAGGTGGGTTATCTTACGGGCGATCCCAGGGCAGGCCAGCCCTATGCCGCCTGCCCGTCTGATAAGCCTAGAGTCACCATGGCAACGCCAACTGGTGTATACCAAATATTGGGAGGGTCCACCCCTCCCATCCGTGGACCACCAGTCCACATGCTTCACACGCCCCCCCGTGATGGGTGGGCGGAGCATACATGGCAGCCCCCGGTTGCTCAGACCCACAACCGCCTTTCGGTTAACGGGGCGCCGTCGTTCTTCCAGGGGACCCGCTAAACATCCCTGGGTATCCTGGCTTAGCACCCCACGGTGCTGCTGCATGCTGTACCCCTTGGTATGTGCAGACCCTGGATCGCCCTGTAACTCCTCCTGCAACACAAAGTAAAATTGTTAGAAAAAACCTGCCCCCCCCCTTTTGTCCCTCCGGACGCCGGGTAAGCGGAGGGGTGGGCAAGGCGAACGAGCGGACAAGAGGACGAGGAGGGGGCGGAGACAGTATAAGTACCCCTGTCTCCTGCCCGCCCTCGCCGGAAACAGCTATCTGTTGGGGTCTCCCCCGGACTAGCCCAGGGACTCGACCTCCCACCCCTGTGCCTTCCTGTGGCACTAAGGCGGCCGCCCTCCAAGGGGCGGGCCGCTGCGCAACCCCCCCCCCCCGGGCAGCCTTACATAGTGCCAATATCGGCAACAGTTATCACAAAGCACATAAGTACATAAGTGCATAAATAAAAGAAGGAAACTCTGAACTTTGACCTCTGACTTGAACAGTCAGCTCGACTTTTCAAATATCAAAAAATGTATTGGTCCTTACTGGCAGTGTGCTGCATCCAACCGCCAACACTTGGAGACACTGCTGAGCGTACTGCGCGGCTGCTGACCTTGTCTGCTGAGTGTACTGCATGACTGCTGACCTTGTCTGCTGAGTGAATAGCGCTCCTGCTGACCTTGCCTGCCGAGTGTACTGCATGACTGCTGACCTTGTCTGCTGAGTGAATAGCGCTCCTGCTGACCTTCCCTGCTGAGTGTACCTCTCTACCGCTGACCTTCCCTGCCGAGTGTACTGTGCTATCGCTGACCTTGCCTGCTGAGTGTACTGCGCTCCTGCTGACCATGCCTGCCGAGTGTACCTCTCTACCGCTGACCTTGCCTGCTGAGTGTACTGCGATACCGCTGACCTTGCCTGCTGAGTGTACTGCGATACCGCTGACCTTGCCTGCTGAGTGTACTGCGATACCGCTGACCTTGCCTGCTGAGTGTACTGCGATACCGCTGACCTTGCCTGCTGAGTGTACTGCGATACCGCTGACCTTGCCTGCTGAGTGTACTGCGATACCGCTGACCTTGCCTGCTGAGTGTACTGCGTGGCTGCTGACCCTGCCTGCCGAGTGTACTGCATGGCTGCTGACCTTGCCTGCCGAGTGTACTGTGCTGCCGGTGACCTTGCCTGCCGAGTGTACTGCGCTACCGCTGACCTTCCCAGATGAGTGTACTGCGCTGCCGCTGACCTTCCCAGAAGAGTGTACTGTGCTGTTGCTGACCTTCCCAGAAGAGTGTACTGTGCTGTTGCTGACCTTGCCTGCCGAGTGTACTGCATGGCTGCTGACCTTGCCTGCCGAGTGTACTGCATGGCTGCTGACCTTGCCTGCCGAGTGTACTGTGCTGCCGGTGACCTTGCCTGCCGAGTATACTGCGCTACCGCTGACCTTCCCAGATGAGTGTACTGCGCTGCCGCTGACCTTCCCAGAAGAGTGTACTGTGCTGTTGCTGACCTTCCCAGAAGAGTGTACTGTGCTGTTGCTGACCTTGCCTGCCGAGTGTACTGCATGGCTGCTGACCTTGCCTGCCGAGTGTACTGCATGGCTGCTGACCTTGCCTGCCGAGTGTACTGTGCTGCCGCTGACCTTGCCTGCCAAGTGTACTGCACTGACCTTGCCTGCCGAGTGTACTGCACTGACCTTGCCTGCCGAGTGTACTGTGCTGCCGCTGACCTTGCCTGCCGAGTGTACTGTGCTGCCGCTGACCTTGCCTGCCGAGTGTACTGTGCTGACCTTGCCTGCCGAGTGTACTGTGCTGACCTTGCCCGCCGAGTGTACTGTGCTGCCGCTGACCTTGCCTGCCGAGTGTACTGTGCTGCCGCTGACCTTGCCTGACGAGTGTACTGTGCTGCCGCTGACCTTGCCTGTCAAGTGTACTGCACTGACCTTGCCTGTCAAGTGTACTGCACTGACCTTGCCTGCCGAGTGTACTGCACTGACCTTGCCTGCCGAGTGTACTTTGCTGTTGCTGACCTTGCCTGCAGAGTGTACTGTGCTGCCGCTGACCTTGCCTGCCGAGTGTACTGCACTGACCTTGCCTGCCAAGTGTACTGCACTGACCTTGCCTGCCAAGTGTACTGCACTGACCTTGCCTGCCAAGTGTACTGCACTGACCTTGCCTGTCAAGTGTACTGCACTGACCTTGCCTGCCGAGTGTACTGCACTGACCTTGCCTGCCGAGTGTACTGCACTGACCTTGCCTGCCGAGTGTACTGTGCTGTTGCTGACCTTGCCTGCAGAGTGTACTGTGCTGCCGCTGACCTTGCCTGCCGAGTGTACTGCACTGACCTTGCCTGCCAAGTGTACTGCACTGACCTTGCCTGCAGAGTGTACAGTGCTGCTGCTGACCTTGCCTGCCGAGTGTACTGTGCTGCCGCTGACCTTGCCTGCCAAGTGTACTGCACTGACCTTGCCTGCCGAGTGCACTGTGCTGCTGCTGACCTTGCCTGCCGAGTGTACTGTGCTGCCGCTGACCTTGCCTGCCGAGTGCACTGTGCTGCTGCTGACCTTGCCTGCCGAGTGTACTGCACTGACCTTGCCTGCCGAGTGTACTGCACTGACCTTGCCTGCCAAGTGTACTGCACTGACCTTGCCTGCCAAGTGTACTGCACTGACCTTGCCTGCCAAGTGTACTGCACTGACCTTGCCTGCCAAGTGTACTGCACTGACCTTGCCTGCTGAGTGCACTGTGCTGCTGCTGACCTTGCCTGCCAAGTGTACTGTGCTGCCGCTGACCTTGCCTGCCAAGTGTACTGCACTGACCTTGCCTGCTGAGTGCACTGTGCTGCTGCTGACCTTGCCTGCCGAGCGTACTGTGCTGCCGCTGACCTTGCCTGCCGAGGGTACTGTGCTGCCGCTGACCTTGCCTGCCGAGTGTACTGTGCTGCCGCTGACCTTGCCTGCCGAGTGCACTGTGCTGCTGCTGACCTTGCCTGCCGAGTGTACTGCACTGACCTTGCCTGCCAAGTGTACTGCACTGACCTTGCCTGCCGAGTGTACTGTGCTGTTGCTGACCTTGCCTGCCGAGTGTAATTTTGCGAGTCACAAATGACTATTTAATGCGCCTAAATGGGTTCTGTGATTCATTCCTAATTGCAAATAGGAGGGGGCTGAAAGGGGCCCACCTTCCTACTTCAGAGCTGGGGTGGAGTGGATCAGCGATTTGCAAACCATTGCCCAGTTACCAGCACCTGAATAGAGATGGCCAATGACCCACAGAGAAGCCCCTTCCACTTTGTGACTTGTCAGCTGGCAGGGGTGGGGGCAGAAGCTCCTACAAGCTCGCTTGAATCTTTACAAATTAGATTATTTTGTTTCAAAGCAGCACTTTTCCCTTAAGAGACGCACATGGGCTGCAAAAAGAAAGGTCCTCTTTGGGAATGTAAATAAAGTGATGGTGGTCTGCTGGTCATCGCTCCTGGGTGTGTAATCCATCACAAGGCTTGCCAAGGGCTACCAGCCGAATTGATATTCGCCACGCAGGTCATTCTGTGACCCCGGCAACTGGACATTGTGCAATGAGACCTATTGGTACAAAGATCACATGATGACCAGTTGCTAAAAGTCAGTTTGCTACTTGAGGCCAGTTTTGTGTGCCGCGTTTGTTAGGACATTGGAGCCCAAGTTACTGTGATTCTGACTCGCAGCAGAGATTTGACCTCATGTGATCTGGAGAGTGTTTACCCTCTCCTTTAGCAGGACACAAACCGTAGACCCTCACGGTCGGAGTGTAATATGCTGTTTATTGCCATTATTGAGGTAGAGTGATGACCCACCCAAGGCTACCCCTCTCTTGAGTCCTGGTCCAACCACACTCCGAATGATAAAAAATTATGTCTTCTCAGCACCTGCATACATATCTACAACACCACCGGCACTCTGAATCTGCTCCCCTCCAATAACTACAACACCGCCGGCACTCTGAATCTGCTCCCCTCAAATATCTACAACACCGCCGGCACTCTGAATCTGCTCCCCTCAAATATCTACAACACCGCCGGCACTCTGAATCTGCTCCCCTCCAATATCTACAACACCGCCGGCACTCTGAATCTGCTCCCCTCAAATATCTACAACACCGCCGGCACTCTGAATCTGCTCCCCTCAAATATCTACAACACCGCCGGCACTCTGAATCTGCTCCCCTCAAATATCTATAACACCACCGGCACTCTGAATCTGCTCCCCTTAAATATCTACAACACCACCGGCACTCTGAATCTGCTCCCCTTAAATATCTACAACACCACCGGCACTCTAAATCTGCTCCCCTCAAATATCTACAACACCACCGGCACTCTGAATCTGCTCCCCCTCAAATATCTACACCACCAGCGGCACTCTGAATCTGCTCCCCTTAAATATCTACAACACCACCGGCACTCTGAATCTGCTCCCCTTAAATATCTACAACACCACCGGCACTCTGAATCTGCTCCCCTCTAATATCTACAACACCGCCGGCACTCTGAATCTGCTCCCCCTCAAATATCTACACCACCAGCGGCACTCTGAATCTGCTCCCCCTCAAATATCTACACCACCAGCGGCTCTCTGAATCTGCTCCCCTCAAATATCTACAACACCACTGGCACTCTGAATTTGCTCCCCTCAAATATCTACAACAGCACCGGCACTCTGAATCTGCTCCCCTCAAATATCTACAACGCCACCGGCACTCTGAATCTGCTCCCCTCAAAGATCTACAACACAACCGGCACTCTGAATCTGCTCCCCTCAAATATCTACAACCCCACCGGCACTCTGAATCTGCTCCCCTCAAAGATCTACAACACCAGCGGCACTCTGAATCTGCTCCCCTCAAAGATCTACAACACCACCGGCACTCTGAATCTGCTCCCCTCAAATATCTACAACACCACCGGCACTCTGAATCTGCTCCCCTCAAATATCTACAACACCACCGGCACTCTGAATCTGCTCCCCTCAAATATCTACAACACCACCGGCACTCTGAATCTGCTCCCCTCAAATATCTACAACACCACCGGCACTCTGAATCTGCTCCCCTCAAATATCTATAACGCCACCGGCACTCTGAATCTGCTCCCCTCAAATATCTACAACACCACCGGCACTCTGAATCTGCTCCCCTCAAATATTTACAACACCACCGACACTCTGAATCTGCTCCCCTCAAAAATCTGTTTGTCTTGCAACATTTGGGAGCGTAAGATGAGCCCAATGCCATCCATGATGAACTAATACATGACATCGCTGTGGATCAATAAAATGCCATCCAAGACAACCTGGAGGCGCTTTTTCTGTTTCCAGCTTGGCTTAGACGCTATTTTACCAGTCCGACTCTGTAGTACTGTGCCTGGAGTGGTAAAGGGCTTTGTTGCTGCTCTAGCTCGGCGTGGATGGCGCTGGCCTTTTCCTGTGCTAGAATAACAGCATCTCTGGTGTTCTAGGGAGCCCCATGTATAGGAACTCCTCCCCACATAAACTTAGAAATTACCCAGGGTTCTCTGTTGCTCATTTGTGTGCATGTGTGTGCGCAACCACAAAACGGTGTGTTACAATGTGCAATTGCAAAGGAAAGTAGTCTTGTAATGGGCACCCCATTGAGAGCCGGTGTGCCATGTATCAACTCCTTGTGATTGCAGTTGTCGGAGGCCAAGAGCCTTGGTGCACGTACCTGAATCCTGTATGCTGGTCTTTGGAGGATTACCACTTCCTGTTACTCTGCGGCTGCGGGCTGCACCATAATCGCCTGGGGAGAACCACCGTAGCTTTGCTGCTGGCGGACTGCAATCCCCATAATCCCCTGGGCCACTGTCAACTGGCCCGATCACTAATTGCATCTGCATTACTTAATGCAGGCCCTGTCCCGCGGTGCAGGACGCGCGGCCCACACCCGGGTGAAGCCCAGGCCAAGGGCTGGCCTGTCCTATGTCTGTCAGTGCCAGGAAGAGCCGGGGTCACCCCCCTTTCATTGCCCCCTTTCCAACTTGCTGACTGAGCAAGGTTTGTGTCCTTCATGTATTTTGGGGAGACTCCTGGCGTTTTTGGTCTATCGACACATTTTACGTCCTTTTTTTCCCCTCTGAGATTGCTTGCTTAATGCTTTGTTCTTGGGTCAGTGAAACTGGGCTGGTTACAACGCATAATACTTTTAGGGCAACAGTAGGGTAAGTGTTGGATATTGTAGGGATAAAAATTACTATTCCCACTCCAGTGAGTGCAACAGTAGGGAAAGTGTTGGATAGCGGAGGGGTAAAAATTACTATTCCCATCTAGCCCAAAACCCATACCTACCATAAAACGAACAAATCTCTATTACTTACCTTATAATGCGTTGTAATGGCATGTGTTGTAATGGCATGCTATATAAAGTCAGTTGCGTTGTAACAGTGCATTGTAAAAGCAGTGCGATGTTATGACTGCGTTGTAATGGATGTTTCCCATTATATGTGCAAATAGACTCGAACCTCTAGCCTGGCTTGCTCCTGACTTGGAATCACCTATGACTACACCAAATGTTGGGGGTTCCTCGGTATTGCCCTCTTCCCAGGCTCCTTCTATAGACTTGGCGCCCATTAATTCCAATATCTGCCCCAGTAATGGGGGTAGCCGAGTTCTGAACCTGTTGCGAAGTCTACCTTGATCTAAAGTCTCAACTATCGTCCTTCACCTCCCAATTTGAAGAGCTAAGACTAGGGATGGAGATAACACAACCTAAAAGTTCTCAATCCGATATTTGTTCCGCTTATACAGCTCTCATTCATGAGAAAAATAGTGTAAGAAACCAAATGGTCTTGGCCCGTCCCCCACTTAAGGATAACACCTGTTTACCTGAAAGTCCACCTCTGGCCACTGAATCTGTACCCCGTCCAGCTCGTCCGTCACAAGCCAAGCCTGTAGGGAGTACCCGCTATATCCCCGAAAGTGAACAGAGGACAGAATAGGCGGTTCCAGCCCCATGTGCACGTTCCATCGAGAGGCAGTTATAGGGGCCCCCCTTGGGTAGGTAGCGTGGCATTGCCAAGGAATACGACACAGCCTTGGTCTACATGACTAAGAGTCCTATCTCATCTGATGGTGTCCAGGAAGAAACAGTCACTCATAAATAAATGCATCTTTCAGATCCGGTCCATGCACTAATGATATCCGGTTGGACGGTCTGATATTTTGGACGCAAATAGACTCCATGATCCCTCTGAGCCGTCAGGTTCTTATGATCACATCAGGCTTGAGCTGAAGTCGAAATCCTTAGTTGAGGGACTTGTGAACATGGAGTTACGACACCATTTGGCTGTGGCACCAATGACTCGGTTAAAGTGTGACTGTGAGATATTAACCGCTTCGAAAGAAAGTCCCCATGAACAAGCTGAGTCTTTGGGCACTTCAAAGGTAGACTGACTGAAGGAGGTACCTGACCCACACGCATTGTGCCTGGACAGCGATGCACTGCACCACGATCCTCTCCTTTGTAAAGCTACTATTTCCTCTAATTCTATCCCTAACGCTTCCGCCTGTACAGGCACAAATCCCTCCCACCCCATCCCCTGTAATCCAATTATTTTTAATACACTTTCGTGGAATAGGGCGGGAATTGGGGGAAAGCTGGAGGACCTTTCTTGGGGGACCTTTATTGATCTATTTAAACTTAGTTTTTTCTAAGTAACTTGGTCTACTGAACCCCTTTTAGATCAGGGTACACAAGCTACTGTGTAACTGCTAGTAGTACTGGAAAGAGTTGACCATCCGGTGGGCTTCATGTTTGGGCCAAAACAGATATTAATGCTAAAATGCATCACCTCCCGTCAATTTCACATGACATCCTGGGGATATCGATCACCGGTGTTGACGTCCGTATTTTCTATCTGTATAATATTTACAATAGGATGATTAGGGGTGGGGGTGAAATGAGACGATCCGGGACCTTGCCCAACACAGGACCTCTTTTGGCTGCCACGATAGCCCGATCTTTGCGGGTGATTTCAATTTTACATACGATCCTTGTGATATGGGTGCCCAATCTCCCTTAAGCGAAGAAGACGAAGAATGGGGGATACCAGCTCTTCACGTTGCCCCAGTAAAGCGATGGACTGGAGCTGCACACCAGCTCCTGTCCTTTACGTTGACATGTGGTTTGAGGGCATGCAATGGCCGCTTACCTTCCGACCCAAATGATACGCATACTTTTACCCGCCCAGGACGCTCAAGCAGAATCGATTTATATTCTAGTTCCTGTCCAGCTTTGGAAACGTGGCTGATTGTAAGATATTAACTAGGGATGATGGCAATCACGATGCCCTCCACTGCACACTGTATGATCCTTTTAGATCATTTGTTAAATGTCCCCAAGTCACTTGCTTCTGGTCTGTTGCCATCTTATGATGGGCGCAGCATTAAATGTGGTCAAGTAGCTCAATACCGGCTCACTAGATTGTATGAACAGGGCCCTCGGGGAAGCATTGCGTGATATAGACTGGTTAAACCACCTCTATCTGAGGGACCATCTTTGGACCTCAAGCATAACTAGGATAATGAGGGCCTATTTGAAGCTCTGGGTAAGTGCTTCCCACGTGCTTATAAGACAACACGGGTTTTCGTATAACCAGCTGTGTATACTCAAAAAAAGGAGTTTAAGAGGGAAAAAATCATCCAGGCCACCCTCCACTCAATCAATGATACACAATACAAGACCTGGTGATATCAAAGCACTATTTCCGATTAAACGGGATTGGTAACAGGGTAATATAAACATTTGTTATACCCTCAACAGTAGTTCGTATCATGAACTATCAGTACCATCCCTAGTGCCTCAAAATTCAATATTTAAAAAAAGGCAACCTAACATGTGCAAATGATTCCACCTAGAACATAAACCAGAAAAAGTGTGGAGAAAGAGAAAGCATCTCACGTGCGCAACACCAGAGGAGCTGCTGGCTGGTTCTCGCCAGTGTGCTCACGAGTTTCTCATCATCGATGTCTTTCTCATGAAAATAATGATGTGAAAAAATGATGTGAAAAAGATCATGTGTAAAGTAAACCAGGGAGGATTTATTTAGGCAGCCCAAAACCAATAAAAGGAGAAAATAGGAAGAAAGACCCGTGTGGTCATGCAGATAAGATTAGGTATGGCCCACGTATATAATTCAAACTGTTTTATTCCGCTCTGTGAGTCATCCCAAGGTTAAAAACACGGTCATGTTCAATAACCACATCTATGAATGGCCAACATGTTTCATTGCCTACTTATCTTTGCGGCAAATTCATCAGGGCGTCATGGAACTGCAATCACTTCCCTGGATTTAATCTGTTTTGAGACAGAAATCACTAGTGAAAGCCAAGGGCCCATGTACCAGCTCTCACGTTGTTAATGTTTTAGAAGAGCACTGTCAGTTGCTCTATTAGTCCTAGTACAAAGCACATCCGTTGTTTTTGTGTTGCTTAAACCTTCATCGTAAGATTTAGGAGCTCACACCGTAACTCATTCCAGGAACCACTAATCGGAAATAGTGCTTTGATATCACCAGGTCTTGTATTGTGTATCATAACCAGCTGTGTAACAACAAAGAATGAACTTCGTTTGGGCTCTTACGCGGAGCGATTAATCTTTAATCCGGCTTAAAAGGAAGGAGTAGAAAGCTACTCAAGCACTCCAGAAACGGGAAGCAAAAGACTGAGAAAATATCCACACGGCAGCTGTATCAAGAGATACTAAAACCTTTTGGAAGTTGGTTGCAAATGGCAATGAGAACCCATTTTGGCTTTTTCCAGACACAATTCCACCTGAAGTCTGGGTTGCCCATTTTACAGACTTGTATCAGTTACAGCAAAGGTCTGTGACTGATGAAGCTATGCAGCCATATGATGCCACCCACATGATGCCACCCACCCCTTGACAGGATCTTTAGTGATGGAGATGAGGGCTATGTTGGGGGGGGGGGGGGGAGGGGTCAGTCAAGGCCACTGCACCAGGAAAAGCTGCTGGCCCGATGGGACCCTGGGGGACCTCTTTTTGGCAGATATTGAGGCTTGGGCCCTTTATCTTAAACTGGCAAGCTATGTTTTGAAAGGGGCAAGTGTCCCTGCCAGTTGGAAGGTGACCCCAATTATGCAGTCTATAAAAAAAGTCCGGCACAATTTTCCATAAACTATTTTTTTTATATTTATTGGACAATTGTTGGCATGCAAAAGGCCCATCTTTATCTGGTGTTTGTTGATTTAAAATCTGCATGCGATTTAGTCCCTGGTGCAAACCTGTGGCTGTTTTGAGGAATAGTGGAGTTTCGTCTGACATGTTAACTATGCTGGTTTGTCTCCACCAGGATACTTATGCACAAGTGAGATGGGGCGCCGAAGGGGGGGAAGAATTGACAGAACTGATTGATATTGAGAATTGAGTAGGCGAGGCTGTGTCCTTGCCCCAACGCTCTTCTCCTTGTATCCTAATGATGTAATATCTGACGAGGAGGATGATCTTAACGATGCTCCTTGTTTAGGTGGTGAAAACCCTCCCCTTCTGCCATTTGCAGATGACACCCTTTTGGTATCTAAGACCCCTTGTGGTCTTCAACGTTTGGTGAATACATTTGAAGATTTTTGCATTGAACGAGGGCTTACAATAAACCATTCCAAAACCAAGTTAATGACACTTGGACCCCATAAAACATTTAGGTGCTCGATGCTGCTGGGGGGGTGGCCTATAGAGGGGGCCTGCGAGTTTGACTATCTAGGGTTTAGGCTATCGACATCTGTGTCATGGGTTCCTCAATTGGAAAAGAGTAGTTTAAATCAAACCCACCGTTCTGCTGCAATACGAAACTCCTTCCACAGGCCTCATTACTATTAAATTCAGAATTGAAACATTTTGAAGGTTAATTGTTTATAACAAATCCTTTTTGTTACTTATTCATGTTAAACAACCATTGACAAAGCCAATCGTAATGACAGGTTTTAGGTGTAGGTCAGTTGTTGTTATATATCTGGATCCAATCACATCTTAGAGAGAAACCAAAATGCTGTCGGGTATCATACGGTGGGAATCACAGAAATGTCTTTGACATGCTCCCTTTAAGAGAGTCTGCACATTTTTCATCCCACTTACAGACCAGTCTTCATATTTCTAAAGGACTGATTGCTATCAGCAGTTGTGGGTCTTTCCAGAAGCCGAGTTAGAGCATTTTCTTCCAACGTTGATGCCGCATGCAGTGCAAGACACCGGGCAAGCACACACTTTAAAAAGCTGCACTTGTATCGTTGTACAATTTGCACATTACAGTGACTGTTGAACATATTAATGCAGCAAGAAATAGGGCAGTATTTTTATGTGTTTAATATTTCAAAACTATACGTTCCCACTGCCTTATAAGCCTTCATTTATCACTAAATTAATTTGCTTTAAAATGCACCATTTGCAAATCTTGATTTCATTTTGTTTTCTCTGGATGAGTATCCAGCCGGTATCCCACGTTCGTCCATTAAACCTGCCTGCGTCACTCACTTCATAAGTCCTACCAAACTTTGACACCAACCACTTTCAAATGTCACCAGCCACCACTGTTGGTCCAGCTCTTTTTGGGCTTTGCTTCCAGAAGTTGGATTTCTCGCCCCAATCATTGTCTCCACATCCGGCCCTTCTATTTGTCTCCATTCCACAGTTTCATTCCTTGACCCCGCCGGGCTCTCTGCGATGCACCTGTGTGTCCTCGATCTGTGCCTCACTCCTCAGCGACCTACAATTTCCTTTACAAGGTAGCCTTTCTAGTCCTCTGATCCCTTACCCATCTCCTGAATATTGCTTCTGCATCTGGTTTTCCCGCTTTTCCTTCTTTTTACAAACCTGCACCCCCCACACGAGGGCATTCTCTGCTCCGGGTGCAACAGGAGGAGACGTTGAGGCTGTCATTGGGGCTCTAATGTTTACTGGAAGGACATCCTGTAGGTCTGTGGTTACGTTCACCGTTGAGGCTACTGTCTGCTGTAGTGTTCAGTAGGGTCAAGGTGTGCTAGAGTCATTTTTGGGTGGATAGCAGGATGACCAGGTCATTTCTGGGTGGATGCCAGGCTGACCAGTGGGTGGCAGGATGACCAGGTCAGTTCTTGGGTGGATGGCAGGATGACCAGGTCATTTCTTGGGTGGATGGCAGGATGACCAGGTCAGTTCTTGGGTGGATGGCAGGATGATCAGGTCAGTTCTTGGTTGAACGGCAGGATGACCAGGTCAGTTTTTGGGTGAATGGCAGGATGACCAGGTCATTTCTGGGTGGATGGCAGGATGACCAGTGGATGGCAGGATTACCAGGTCATTTCTTAGGTGGATGCCAGTATGACCAGTGGGTGGCAGGATGACCAGGCCATTTCTTGGATGGACGGCAGGATGACCAGGTCAGTTCTTGGGTGGATGGCAGGATGACCAGGTCAGTTCTTGGGTGGATGGAAGGATGACCTGATCATTCACCAAGAACAGCCATTGCACAACTGTTATTCATCACCAGACCTGAGATTTCTCTTATATTTGAGAAGTCACTGTTCCTTAGGTTGAGCCAAGGTTACTCCCTGTCTGACTTGCCATTCCTGTTTGAAAGCCTGGATAACAAGTCATTTAATATTTACCACACACCCCTTCTCTTTCCACCCATAAGCACTCAGACTCTCTTTTCTAAGAACGCTCTGTATATCATTGATTCCCTACCAGACTTGTCTGACATCAAAATTCAAACACCAACCTGCCCATTGAACACAAATCTGCCACCCAACCAGACACAAACCCAACACCCAGTGCTTGTCCCCTGAGCGCATCTCAAACTTTGGTCACTGAACACAACACTGCTGCCCAACTAGAGACCGACCCAGTGCGCATCTCCCTAGCGCAACTCAAAACTGTGGTCATGGAATACAACGCTATCTCCCAACTAGACGAAGGCCCAACACAACTTTAACTATGGTCACTGAACACAATGTTGCTCGGATATGAATGACCTTCAGTAAATGAAAAGACACGCGGCGTTTGGCAAAAAAGGAACACGTTGGTTTAATTAAATGCCTCCGTCGGGAGAGCCTGTACAGAACGTCTCTGCTCAGTATCACTATATGTATGTTTTGGCAGTCCATTTATACAGTTCATGATGTACAATAAAATGTTCTCTACATTCCAAAAGAGCATCTTGGGCATAAATCAATCGCGTGTACACATCTGATAAGGACACAGGGGGCTCTCCACCTCGGGGAGAGCTAATGTGGGCCAGTGAGTATGTGTCCAGTGTGAGGAGCGCGTGATCGCTGTATGTGGTGTGCATGTCTTGATTTATTGAGTGTACCTATCTACATGTGGTATCTAGCTTTATGGTATTTTTGGGCAACATGATCCTTTGGCTAAACTGGTTTTATTGGAACCAATTGCTTGTAGTGAAACTATCTGTGCAATCGATCAGGGTTTTCGCTGGGTGCTTGTTTGCCTGTAATTTATGGGGGGACCCTACCTGTGACTTGTTACTCGATAAGCGCAGGCTGGGTCTCCGGACCTGCCTGACCACGTATCTCTTAATCCGTATTGATGGAGAGGTCACCTTGGGGGAAATCTAAAAGCAATGATGTGAGTTCATCAGAATGCCTAAAAATAATATAAAAGCCGCTGTTCTAATTTTTATGGACATTATCAACATCACGTTTACGGCGGCCATCTTGTGCATTGATATCTTTCATGCTGGTTTGAATGAGGTTATGTTTGCTCAGGTCGGAATGTACATTGACATTGGTCTTGTTAGCAACAACAATGTTATCGCACGAGCATGGATTATTACATACATTGGTTTGATTGTTGCTGATGTCCGCGCAGATATGGTCTACATTCATATTGCATTGACGGGTTTGTGCGGTCACAAGCTGTGGCATACATTCACATTGCATTTACGGATGGTGTCGGGCCTGCACATATTTTGACATTCATTGACATAGTACTCACCCATCCCAGCAACAACACTGCTGCCCAACTAGACACAAGCCCAACACCCAGTGCGTTTTTTCCCAGCACAACTCAAACTATGGTCACTGAGCACAACACGGTCACCCAGCTAGACACAAACCCAACATGCAGTGCCTGTCCCCACAACAAAACTCAACCTACAGTCACTGAACACAACACTGTAACCCTTTCAGACAAAGGCGCAACACCCATTCTGTGCCCCCACCCCCCGCAACACAACTTAAACTATTGTCACTGAACACAACACTGTCGCCCAACTAGACACGAACCCAACACCCAGTGCTTGCCCCCCCCAGCACAACTCAAACTATGGTCACTAAACACAACACTTTCACCCAACCAGACTCGAACCCAGCAACAGAAAATATTATCACAGCACATCTTAAACACTGGTCAAGAAACACAACCCTGCAGCCCAACTACAAGCGAAACCGAATACAGCACCCCAACAAGATCACAGGGCGTCTCTGGTCTGTGATGGAAACCCCAGAATCGCAAGATAACAAACTCCTAGTCCAACGGCAGCACTATGGGCCCTACTACATTCATACCGAATACTACGTACATGCTACTGATAAAATGTGTACTATATACATGCCATTGTTGGCACGCTGCTGCATGACATGACCGACGTGACATACCTCTGACTAGTAACAATGTCACTTAAGCAATGTTCATCTTCCCCTGAACTGCCCACTCCTCTCGCACGCCCGGCGCTGCTGCACCGCACCCAATATTCGCCGGTGCTGAGCAGCCTTCAGAGTCCAGTAACCATGGCCTCCTAGTATCTCTGCACTGGTTGTGCCTCAGAAGGTGGTAAGTTCTTCCTAAAGTTGTGGTGGTCTAGTCACCGACGGGGGACCATTCCATAGGACCACATAACCACGTCCCACGAACCGGACCGACAGCCCAACGCCTCTCCCGAGGTCTGCACCTGTGTGGGTCAGGGTAGAAGGCTTGTCACACAGATCCGAGTTGTGGTTGGAAGAACGCCCCTTGACTGTGTTGATTAAAAAAACTGTGTGAACCAGCGCTTAATTTGTAAAAGAAGAGGTGCCGGTGCCCAAACTTCCCTCCAAAGCCTGTAGAGCGCACGATTAAATGTCGGTGTGCCGAATACCAAGGCAGGTTCATATTTTCTCCCCTTGTCGCGGCGTTTTTATCTTTGTCTTCTTCCTTCTTACCCTGTGTGTTTGCCTCTCTTGTTGTGGGTCAAAGTATGGTGGTGGGAAGATAAATACTGGTCCCCAAAAATGACTCTCTGCTGGCAGGCTGACCTGCAGCTACATGCTCAAACTCAGCACTGGTGTCAACAAACCAAGCTTGTGATGTGTCCATGAGCATCGCTGCAGGGCCAACTATACTTAAACAACAGTGAAACCAGGATACAAGTAACTTTGTAAAGAACATGCTCTTTGTGAGCAAACTTGGCGCCCCATTCACTCATGCTCTTTAACTATGTAAGTGTCTCAATCAGAGCAAGGCTTCTGAAGCAGCCCCTATGTCCCTCTGGAGGTCGGCGCCCTGGGCGTCGGCCCAGCTCACACATGCTTCAGGCCAGCCCAGCCCAGCTCATATGAATCTGCTGCATCACATGTCCGCCACACGAAGCAATCACCCATCCGCCATTTTAGCTTTCTCCTTTTTTTGTTTTGTTGGGAGCGTAGCCACTGTCGCATGAATGACCATGTGCATCACACAAATGACCAATGTGCACCACATGAATGGCCATGTAAGCTAGATTGAGCATTACACCTGCCTGACATCGCCACTGGCTTCAGTGGGTATCGTCACACTTGACTGAAGTACAAATCTATAAAGAAGTATCAACGAAACCTGTGATCCAAGTAAGGGTTGCCTCACTCTGTACCTCTGCATTATCCATGACTTTATGGCTTCCATTCTGCGTCGCTAGCAGAGCAGACCATGCAGGCTCTTTTTAGGTCGAGCCTAGATAGCGCTTGCTTGGCATCCTGTTCTTTCTCCTTTCAAGTGTGCCACAAGTGTTGTGTGAACCCAGCAGACCTGTCAAGCAGTATTTGACACTGTAGTGTCAAAAAGGTTGGCCACAGCCCCAAGCTACATATTCTGTGAAGATCGAAGATGTCATTTCTGTCCACTTAGGCAAGCCTATTGTATGCATTTGAAAGACATTTCACACTTATTCAAGGTTAATTACTGGCTGGGAGAAGCTAGCATGCCAATGAAAATGAGCTTTCATGAACTCCAGGCAGGGAAAAGGTAACTTTCTAAAAGTTATTTTTCCCTAATATTTATCACAAATCTGATTTCATCATTAATTTGGATTTGTAATAATTCTTGAAAATAGTGGTTTCATTATTTTTCTTGCTGGTCCCATCCCCGATATCCAGTATTAGTATTTTAATCTGTATGCTGGATTCCTACATAGCACATCTAAGCCTGCCACATTGAAGTTAGCTTTTGGGCGCTGGTCACTGTTAGGTCGTGTTAACATTAAACTTCTACATGTTCTACTTTTAAATGCCATACACCCTGCCTTGTGGGCTGCGAGTCCTTCATAAGGGTGACTTATTAGTTAATGGGTAGATTTTTACCTGTCAACAGGGTTTATTCTGACAGTGTTTGTTGGAGTTTTTACATTGGTACAGCTAGGTTACAATAGCGGACCTGGTGCAATGTTTGCACTGCCGCCGTAGTGGATGAGACGAGTGGCTGCAGTCCACCAGTAGCCTTTAACTCCCAGGCCGTGGGTACACTATGTACCATATATAAGGGACTTATAGGAATGCTAAATATGCCACGTAGGAGTATGCCAATTCAACCACAATTAAAGGTAGAGCACAGGCACTTTACTACTGATAAGCAGGGATAAAGTGCACAGAGTTCTACAGGCAGAAAAATATAGGGTGCAGCTAAAGGTAAAAAATGTGGGGTGGCCACGTAGAGAAGGCAGATTTTCTGTTTGCACCCAATTCTGGTGCTCCCGATGGCATCTGAAAGGCAAGAAGCCCTGAGTTCAAAGCACTAGCATGCAATAAAGGTAAATAAAGTTTGTGTCCTTTATTTTTTTAAGGACCAAAAACTTCAGAGGATCAAGGACTGGGTTCAAGTTAGATAATTGGTTATCAGCAGGACGGTCTTGCGTGCCGCTGGAAAGGGAAATCGGTATAACATCTCTCTCTGAAATAAAAGGTGGAGAGGGTTGTTGGGTGATTAAGAGCCTTTAAAGTAGGAACAAAATCAAGCCAATGCCTTGCACTTCTGGGGAACTTGTCTTCGGCGCGTCCAGTGACAGATGCCCAGGATAAGATGCCATCCTTTCGAGGTGCAGTAGGGCACCGACATCTGCTTCCATTGGGTAGTGTCATGAGTCGCACTACAGGCTCCAGAGGTATGAGGTGTGCTGGAAGCTTGCAGATGAAGGGGATTGGAAGTCATGCGAGCTGCCAAAGCTGGGATGCAGTTAGGGCAAGCCGTGTCAGCGAAAGAAGCCCATGTGAAGGGCTCCGAAACCAAGGGGTCGCTGCAGAGCAAAGCAAGCACATACCACAAGGGGTCACTGAAGAGTAGGCCAAGGAAACATAGTTTTTCTGCACATCAAAGCAAGCTTCGGAAACAAGGGGTCATTCAGAAGCAGAGGAAACAAGGGGTCATTCATAATGCATGTTCGCAGAGGAAATACAAGGGTCCCTGCAGAGCAAAGCAAGTCCAGGAAACAAGGCGGATCTGCAAAGCTAGCCCGGGAAACAATAGATAGCTGCTGAGAAAGCCCAGGAAACCAGGGATCTCTGCTGAGAGAGCCCAGGAAACCAGGGATCTCTGCTGAGAGAGCCCAGGAAACCAGGGATCTCTGCTGAGAGAGCCCAGGAAACCAGGGATCTCTGCTGAGAGAGCCCAGGAAACCAGGGATCTCTGCTGAGAGAGCCCAGGAAACCAGGGATCTCTGCTGAGAGAGCCCAGGAAACCAGGGATCTGTGCTGAGAATCCAGGAAACCAGGGATCTGTGCTGAGAATCCAGGAAACCAGGGATCTGTGCTGAGAATCCAGGAAACCAGGGATCTGTGCTGAGAATCCAGGAAACCAGGGATCTGTGCTGAGAATCCAGGAAACAAGGGATCTCTGCTGAGAATCCAGGAAACAAGGGATCTCTGCTGAGAGCCCAAGAAACAAGGGATCTCTGCTGAGAGCGCCCAGGAAACAAGGGGTCTCTGCCGAGAAAGCCCAGGAAACCAGGGATCTCTGCTGAGAGCCCAGGAAACAAGGGATCTCTGCTGAGGTAGTCCAGTAAACAAGGGGTCTCTGCCGAGAAAGCCCAGAAGACGAGGGATGTCTGCAGAGGAAGCCCAGGAAACCAGGGATCTCTGCTGAGAGCCCAGGAAACCAGGGATCTCTGCTGAGAATCCAGGAAACAAGGGATCTCTGCTGAGAGCCCAAGAAACAAGGGATCTCTGCTGAGAGCCCAGGAAACAATGGATCTCTGCCGAGAAAGCCCAGGAAACAAGGGGTCTCTGCCGAGAAAGCCCAGGAAACCAGGGATCTCTGCTGAGAGCCCAGGAAACAAGGGATCTCTGCTGAGGTAGTCCAGTAAACAAGGGGTCTCTGCCGAGAAAGCCCAGAAGACGAGGGATGTCTGCAGAGGAAGCCCAGGAAACCAGGGATCTCTGCTGAGAGCCCAGGAAACCAGGGATCTCTGCTGAGAATCCAGGAAACAAGGGATCTCTGCTGAGAGCCCAAGAAACAAGGGATCTCTGCTGAGAGCCCAGGAAACAATGGATCTCTGCCGAGAAAGCCCAGGAAACAAGGGGTCTCTGCCGAGAAAGCCCAGGAAACCAGGGATCTCTGCTGAGAGCCCAGGAAACAAGGGATCTCTGCTGAGGTAGTCCAGTAAACAAGGGGTCTCTGCCGAGAAAGCCCAGAAGACGAGGGCTGTCTGCAGAGGAAGCCCAGCCGGCACGGTATCGCTGAACAGCAAAGCAAGCTTAGGAAGCAAGGGGTCATTCAAAAGCAGAGGAAACCATGGATCACTGCAGAGCAAAGCAACCTCTGGAAACAAAGGGTCAGTAAAGAGCCGATCAAGGGGTGCCTGTAGATTTGACTGAATTAATGTTGCCTTTCATTAGTAATGTGAGCAGCGTCATGAATGCTTACTGTGGGAGTCCACTTAGTTTTAAAATGCATCCTGAAATAATTGGCTAACTACTACAGAAAGCCACATCAACCCATATTTCCTTTATACATTAATGCACGTACACTCCTAAAAACCTAACTTCATATTAAAATATTTATAACATAATTTCTTCATACAGCAACTGTTAGAAAACACTAAACCAGAAGCAATGCAGTGTTTCATCTGTAATATACCAGCCCGCCCATCGCCCTCTCTCTGAACCAGCACTGGAGGGTTCATTGACCAATGACTGGCCGCCCATCGCCCTCCTGCTGAACCAGCACTGGAGGGTTCATTGTCCAATGACTGGCCGCCCATCGCCCTCCTGCTGAACCAGCACTGGAGGGTTCCTTGACCAATGACCAGCCGCCCATCGCCCTCCTGCTGAACCAGCACTGGAGGGTTCATTGTCCAATGACTGGCCGCCCATCACACTCTTGCTGAACCAGTACTGGAGGGTTCCTTGACCAATGACCGGTCGCCCATTGCCCTCTTGCTGAACCAGCACTGGAGGGTTCATTGTCCAATGACTGGCCGCCCATCACACTCTTGCTGAACCAGTACTGGAGGGTTCATTGTCCAATGACTGGCCGCCCATCGCACTCTTGCTGAACCAGTACTGGAGGGTTCCTTGACCAATGACCGGTCGCCCATTGCCCTCTTGCTGAACCAGCACTGGAGGGTTCATTGTCCAATGACTGGCCGCCCATCACACTCTTGCTGAACCAGTACTGGAGGGTTCATTGTCCAATGACTGGCCGCTCATCGCACTCTTGCTGAACCAGTACCAGAGGGTCCTTGACTAGAGAGTTCCTTGACCAATGATTGGCCGCCCAAGGAAGCCTTGCAGCACCACTGAGAGCTGGACTGCTTCCTGGCCAATGACTGGCCTTGCATTATGGAACCGTAAAACGAATGCCGCAATGAGCTTTCTAGAATTGTGCCCAACACTGGGCGACCGACACCAGAACCATTGCCAAGTGCCGTAATCCGTGAGATTCCTTGTAACAAAATACCTGTCTGGGGGCTTCAATATAGAACAATAACAGCCCACTTTTAAATGCCTACCTTCTTTAACGTGCTTTTCACAATGTATACGTCTGGCCTACTGCTTTTATAACATTTCATAATAAAAAGGGCCGGCCCACAACCAAGATCATTAGCTTGCCACCATACCCAACTTAGTCCTGCTGTATTGAGTGTAAACTGTGCAACAAACTAGACAGTGCATCACAAGCACTCCTTTTTTTATTTTTTAGGTCTCGCCTACACAGCGCGCATGTGCTGCTTAGGAGGAGACCTTTAGAAATCGGTTCAGTTTTTCAGGGAAAAACGTGCACGCATCGCATTGCTTTGAATGGCAACGCGTGCACGTCTGGCAATTCCCTTGCGGGAGCGAGCTTTGAAACCATCTATTTGTAATTAAAAGATGGTTCCTCCTCGCTCCCGCAAAGGAAACCGGTACAGGCCCCCTCCTCTCTCTCCCCTCCCCCTGCTGCCTCCTCCTCTCCTCCTCAAACTTGTTTTTTTTTACTTTCAGCGCGTGGTGCGCTCTTGTTAAGCTTTGAAATGAGGCCTAACATGCAGAATCGTTGTGTAGAACGGAGCACTCTGAATGTTTTGCATTTTTACTCGCCATTTTCACAGGATTAGGTACGTTTGACCTGCGGAAATCTGCCACAGGAAAATTGCTGAATTTGCCGCAATATTTGGAATTTCAGTCCCTCCTCAAAAACTCCTTTTGAGTTGTGGTTGGAATTCTCCAAACGCGGTATCAAGGCCGAAGAAGTGAGGGCAGAACACGTCCATCTTCATCTGAGAGCGCTGACGCTGTTGGTGAGAAGGAACTCGGAGAGTCCTGATTTGAGACTGTTGCGTCATCTTGAGGGAGGATTGGGAAGGAGTGACTGCAAACGGCGTCCATGCATTGCAAACAGTGCCAGCCTGCTGTGCGCAGGTTGTCGCCCCCACCATCCTTACCAGTTCAGCAAACAGGCCCGCACCTCGCTTGGCACGAGCCTGAAAGATCTAGTTAGCTGCATTTCCAGCAGGACTTTCCTAAAGGTTACAGGCAGGCGGCGGCCGTGCATGGCACCGTGCCACCCTGCGGTCACCCAGGCAGGTCACGTGCTGTCTGTTGCACATGCTGCTGCCAGCGGACTCTTATCTCTGCCCCAGCAGCACCTTTGATATTTCGCACACTTGCTCACGAGTTCAAAGATCACCGTCTGACAGCTATACACAAACACTTACTCCACTTAACTTTGGGTAATCGGGTGGAAGTGAGAGGCAGCAGATCACGCCCCAGGCGCTGTCGAACTGTGAATACCATGCCCCTTCCCTGCTTTTATAGTTGTGGTGGTATCAGTAACCGCTTCTACTGGTACTCAACACGTTATCACTCACTCTGACAACCTCAAAAGCATGGCTGCCTCTGGTATGCATATCTGTAGCATGTGGGTGCTTGAGAGGCTAACAGCAGGTGCATGAAATATGTGCTATGATCCCTCCCCTTGTGTCGCAGATTCTTTCAAGCTGCCTGTGTCATGTCCCTGGCACTGGGTTCCTTTGTAAAAGGACAGCATAGCGAAGTCCCATCCTGGTGTTGAACACCACCCAATAGAAATGTGTTACAGGAGGTAGGGGGCCCAGATGTCCCGGATCATCTTTCTTCACACCAGGTACCGTCTCCTTGTTTGAACATTCTCCTGTTATGCTCTATGGCTCCATTCATGCAGCACCTCAACATTTATTGAGGGTGAGCCGGAGGCGCGGACCCAGCCCCGCCTCTTGCATGCTGGATCTGGGTGGGCCATGAAGACGAGTGGAGTTGCCTACCACCTCCTAGGTGTCTGAGAGCGAGCTCTGGACATGCAAGAGTGCTGAACAGTGAACGCGCAGGTGGTAAAAGCGAACGAGGGCTGCTTTTGTTGCGCAGATTGGTAAGGGAGCCGTTCTTAAATGTCAAATGTAAGCTCTAAATGACAGTTTCTTTTAGAAGCACTTTCATCATAGTCCATCGCGCCTTTCTACATCCGTAAGAATTGCAAATGGAATGCAGCATATTCTCCAGAGAACTATTTTCAACACCCACATGCTTTATGACCAGCAAAGCTCGTTCTTTCTGAATTCAATATAATAACGTACTCTACAAGTTGCCAGAGAAAGTGCGGTGATGTTGATATAACAGTTAAAACAGAATACGTATGAAATCAGCTTGTTGCAAATTTACTCCTCAAAATCGATGGCATGCAGATGACTCCCGATTTGTCACTGAGAAGCCAACCACAACATAATATCACGTATAGAGTCATAATTGTGAAGCATGGCCAATAGGTCTCGCCTTTGGGATCGTATAAGTGGTTAGTCATGCTGTCACTTGGCGTATAAGAACGAAAGTGGGATATAGCACAGGGAAACCAGGACATTTTCCACGAGGTCACGGTGACTCCTTAAGTCAAGAAAC
Organism: Triturus cristatus; assembly: GCF_964204655.1. Lineage (NCBI taxonomy): Eukaryota > Metazoa > Chordata > Amphibia > Caudata > Salamandridae > Triturus > Triturus cristatus. Next base: position 1,156,528,729 of record NC_140594.1, read on the forward strand.
AGTATTACTAAAAGCATCTCAAAATAAAGGAACACAAACATCGAGTTTGTGGAAAGAGAAAGCATGTTGAGGCAGCGATGGAAGATGCATTTAAGGTGGGCGTGATATTGCCTGACGGAGATGCACCCACTGGGAGAATCCAGAACGCTTGTAAGCGCGAAGGCGGGGGGAGGGAGCGAGCAAGAGGAAAGACAGATGGCACTGAAGGCTGGCGGTTCGTGCGTGCACGCTTACGTGAACGCAAGCTTGTGGCCAGCCAGCAGCACTTTGAAAACTCACCTACTAAAGTCTCTCCGAGCAACGCATGTGCGCTGACTCAGCGAGACTTAAAAACGGTTGGAGCGAGTACATGAAAGCGGGTGACTCTGCAACAGCCTACAGGCAAAAAAAAATGTTTTAAACAAAGTGGGGAGGACTGGTTAATCAATGGTGGAACTGCTAGAAAAAAAAGTAGTGAGATAGAAAGCCGTGTAAGAACACAACTCATCCACTTACAGCACTGTAAGGCCAAAAGACTCCTGGGCGAGAACAGGGAGGAAGGCTATCTAATAAAAAGCAGAGTCCTGAGGCAGAACTAAATGGACAAAGCCCTCGATCATGAGCACGGGGATGTCCCTCAGTCCACTCTGAGAACATTTTATGTGTTGGAACAATAGATCTTTAGACGTCTGTGTCCAAGACCCAAAATCTGTCAGAACACGTGACTTGTCCACAATATTTGTAAATGTTGTGAAGGCGATGTCAAAGTTTGGCCACATGTTTAGACGAGCCATCTGAGTTGCAAGTGCATGTGTTGAACCTAAATGTGAAACCTTCACATATTCACATACATGTACATTTCAGGGTCAGCTCTGGGTCACTCCCAGATCAGTGGCTCAGATCTCCTGAAAGATGTCCTCCTGATCACTATTTTTGTATCTGTGACTCCTGGTGCGGCTGCACACACCAGATGAGCACCTGTAAGTGATGCCTCAGTGCTGGCTTCCATCTGCTGCACAGGTGATGTTTACAGTCGCGTATAGAACATACAAGACGTCTCCATCCACTGACATGCCGCACTGGTGAGCAGAAGGCACAGGTGTGAGCTCCACCAAGCACCGGTGGTCAAACCTGCTGACACCTTCTCCTGGTCACCCGGGCACTTCACTCCTGCGAGGGCTCTTCTCGGGACCTTGGGGCGGTGAGTGTTTACCCTCACATGTACTGTATACAAGAGGTGCCGCACTGGTGAGCAGAAGGCGCAGCGGCACCCCAGGTGTGAGCTCCACCAAGCACCAGTGGTGGAACCTGCTGACACCTTCTCCTGTCTTATATCAAAAGAGAGGGGGGAGACGCGAGGGGCTGTAGAGGTGGGCTCATCCTGCGTACTATTAATAATACAACCCAAAATCGGGAGCCCTACTCAAATGTATGGGCTTTTTCTCCCTCTGAAAAAAGCGAATCACTTTTTGTAGTATAGCCCTCACCCTCCAGGGTTACCCCTTTGTGGCATGCTTCATCACTGGCTGCAGAACGGGACGTGCGACTTCCTGTGTGTTACACGGGAGCACTGTGAAGTATTGGAGAATAGGAGTTGGGGGGGGGGGGGTTCTTTTAGGTTTTCAAAAGCTTGTACTTCCACTGGAACTGCTGTTGGAGTGGAGTAAAAGTTGATTTCGTTTTGGGTCCCGTTTCTTGATCGTATCAAGATCTGGAAAAGGTACATTGACGACATCTTGATCATATGGAAAGGGGAAGAGACCAAGTCGATCAGTTTTGTGAACTGGTTAAGCACACTGACTCATGCAATGGGTAAGCTTTACAGATGTGTTCTTTCAGAACTGGGGTTCCTGGACCTTAACATCATAGCAGAAGGAGGTAAACTAAAATCCACCACACGTGAGAAACCCACATCTTGCAATTGCCTGTTTACGCGCATTTCCACCCACGTCACCTGAGGTAAAATCTTGCTTTCAGGCAATTTTTGCGAATAAGGCAAAACTGTTCTGGCACACGATTACAGGATACAAGGCACTAGTTTGCCGTCTACATACACCCAGTGAAATTAATCAAAAAAGCCATGAAAAGAGCACGTAATAATAACGGGGATACTCTTCTAGATCATGAACCACAGATCAAGACAGACGATCACTTCATCTGTATCACAACATTCGATGTTGCATTAGACGAGATCAGTGAGATTATCAATAAGAACTGAAGGACTGTGAACAGCGGCCCCCTGAACTTACCCAAACCACAATGTTTTCACGGGTAAGCGGAAGACGTTTGAGGGACTCGCCAGTTCAGATATGTCCACTGAAACAAATCATGCTGAATAGACCAACAGCAGGGATAATCCCTGGGGTTGTGGGTCAGCATCGCTGTGGAAGATGTAGCGTACGCCATTTGACAAAAACCACCAAAACAATTGATTTTGGCAGCAACATCAAGTGGGAACTAAGACAATTAACAAATTTCAATACCCCCAGAGAAGAATACAGGGTCACATGGCCTTTCCATCTATGGTACATAGGAATAGCCATATGAAACCAGGATTGGCAAACATCGCAGCAATCTGAGATTTGGCTGGAATATGACCAAGATGTTTGCACATTTCATCGAAAAAAGACACACAGTATTTGATGACCAATGTGTGGTCCTTGACAACCTATCTGACACAACGAGCTGTGAAGGGAGACTACTCCTGAGAGAACAGCGTTGGGTCTGCAAGTTGAACACACACACGGAATCACTTTCAATAACCTGGAAATCTGCTGGCAACTCCCGCATGCCCCAACCTCATCTCCCTCACCTATTCTTAGCAGAAGCGGCAGATTCTGAGCTGTGCCCTGCTGGTGCAAAGGAGCACGGCAGAGTCTGAAGAAGCGCTGGGATCCCTAGCCTCTCCGGGCGGGTACCTAAGCCTTCCGAGTGACTTCACACTCAGGATAAATGAATACATTTTGTTCTGTGCTTTAGTCGCCCCTCTGTGAGCACTGTCTGCTAGATGAAGCTCTGTGTTAATAAACACATTCAGAGAGGTGGTTGTGTACAAACAAACAACAGCCACAATACCATACGTTTTAAACGTGTAGTTAAATACCTGCTCATTGAGTACCTCATTGGCTGATCATTCCATGGCACTACCAAAATTACATTTGGACACATTTGCTCAACTGTAAAAGACTCCCTTCTATGGGTCATTCAACAACTCGGGCTTTGGGGTTAGGGAACCTACTTTGGATGCTGTGTAAAAGAGTAAATACAAAAATTAATGCAATGACACTAAGCAACCAGTACTGTCTAAAACACTGTGAAAACTGACACGCATGCTGGCATTTTGTTTAGTTAATGTCTATTTTCTCATAGATGCGAGTAAAGTACTCTTAATATCTTAAAGAAATCTGCACACTTTTAACTAATAGCACCGGGCGACCTTTGACAACTTACCAATGAATACATTTTCATGTACCCCCGAAGCCCCCGAGCCCCCTTGGCAAACTTCATTGCCTCTCAGTGTTTGGGGGATAACCAAGACGCAGGCGAGTGAGTCAAATCTAGAAAATGAAAGAGAAGCCGGGATTCGGATTCACATGCTCTGATCCCGAGCGAGTTGGTTAGTCTGTAAGCACTACTTTTATTAATGAGTTTCGCATTAGTAAAGCACCACGGTGTGCATGTGTGGCGACACTTCACCAATGAGGTATGTGCCAAGCAATTGTTGTAATATATTTATTACGAAGTGCAGGACCTTTCCAAGGGATTTTGCACTCTATATATATTCACTCCAAAAATAAAACGGGCAGGTAAAAAACATTGCAATTTACAATGTCAATAGCTCTAACTCACAAATGCGAGACCTATTTGCATTGCCAATGCTTGTTTTCATTATTCTCACCTCACTCCACTGACTGCTTTGCTTCTCTTTATTCCAGACTGGCCGCCAGCCTTTTCTTCTGAGTTGTCCTGGTTTCTTGCTCTTGTGGCATCGCCTCACCCATTGAATTCCTAGAGCTCTTCTGCCGCCTCTTGTCGGTGACTCGCGTGCCCTCTGGGCTTCTTGCAACATAAAAGCAGGGCCACTGGAATTATGGCTTTTTTTTTTTTTTTTTTTTTTTTTAACTCAAAAGGTTTCTGCGTGACTGGATTTCCTGCATTTGGCGCCTAATCTGTCGTCATCTGGGTATTCTGCAGATTTCAACAACTATGTGTTTGCTCAAATGAATCAAAAGTCACTACAAGTACAGCGACGCGTGTTGCAGCGTCGTGGAAGGCCCTTTGCAGTTGTTGATTGGGCCCTTTCTGTTGCTTATTTATGTGTTTGGGTGGTAAGGTGGTAGTAATTCGGTGGAACCTTTGCCCAGATAATGTTAACAGATGTAAACATGTCAAAATAAGAGGCAATACTAACAGGCTATGAGCTGCATAGTTTTCTTTCTCTTGCCGCATAGTTTAGTTAACCCTGCTGCATGCTTTGGTCTTCTGCCGCATAATTCCAGTGGCCCTGCATGTAAAGCATAACTCTGGCCTAGAGTGCGCTCCGGAATCTCCGAATTCAAAAAAAGAACAGTTAAGGCACATACAGCAGCAGTGCAAGCTTCTCTCACAAGCTGAGACCATGTGAAGTACATACCGCAGCATTGCAAGCTTCTGTCACGAGTACATCACTAGTGGAGCATATAGTGCAGCAGTCAAGGCTTGAGTCACAAGCACAGAACAGGTGCAGCACGTACAGCAACAGTGCAAGCTTCTCTCACAAGCTGAGACCATGTGAAGTACATACCGCAGCATTGCAAGCCTCTGTCACAAGTACAGCACCAGTGAAGCGCACAGTGCAGCAGTCGAGGCTTGTGTCACAAGCACAGAACAGGTGCAGCACATACAGCAACAGTTCAAGTTTCTGTCACAAACACGGAAGAGGTGCACCACAAAAGGCCAGAAGTGCATACTACCCTGGCGCCCAGAGACCGGACATCAAGGGTGCACGGACAGCAGCAGGGAGACCCTCCCTCCATCACACGTGTCCTGCACTCACAGCTTTACTTCGACCTTTGGAGGGCATAGCACCATCATGGCAAAAGAACCCCCCCCCCCCCAATCCGAAAGCCCGCAAATGAAACACACCACACAAGATATATTGGGAAAAAACTGCTGCAGGTTTATTACATACGTTATGTAATCTGGTGGGTTAGTTTACGGGCGATCCAAGGACAGGCAGCCTTCTCGCCACCTGCCTGCCTGATGAGCCTAGCAGCACCGTGGCGAACCACTTAGTACTGCCCTATTGGCGATCCCCTTCCCGGATCACCTGACCACCCTAGGTCCATTATACTCACGCCCTTCTGGGCGGAGCGTAGCTTGGCAAGCCCCCGGTTGCTCAGGCCCACAACCACCCGAAGGACTACGGGGCGCCGACATAGAATCAGTGAACCTCCCATGAGGCTCCTGTGGTTCGGCTCTGGCACCACCGTGTGCCGTGCAGCGGTACTGTTCTGTACCCTTATGCATCCAGATCGCCCTGTAACTCTGCCACAGCCCTGGAGGCGGCCAACCGTCGCAGCTGGGTCCCCCCACCAACTGCTCTAGTCTATCCCCTGCAACCACTGTGTGCCAGTGCTTCCTCCAAGTCTAGCAGGAACAGGTCCATTCCTACCGGAGTGAGGTGTACCCCGTCCGCCTCACAGTAACCTTTGACCCTTTCCTGAATCATTTCGTGTCTGATAAATCCCAGACCCCTCTGCTGAGTGAACTTGCGCATGGAGCTGTTCACCCGTTTCCTGGACCGCTCCACCGCCTCGCCAGACTTGGCACCCTGCCACACCCTCCGCGGCAGAATCTCTGACCACCAGAGCTCGCACTGACCCAAGCGTTTGCTCAGTTCCCCCAGATCAGTCTTCATGGAATGCAGGAGCAGGGTCCTCCCCAAAGCAGTCAAGTCATTACCCCCCAAGTGGATCACCAAAAAATTGGGCGGGGCATCCAGCGTGGCTAACGAACGCTCCAGTCTGTTCATGAGGCTGCACCATCTCATCCCTGGGAAACCCAACCACTCAAACTTAGTCCGAGAGAAGCGCCGCATCCAGTTCCGGATCGATACCCAACGGGTCAACCGAGAGATAGCAGAGTGCCCAATGACCCACACACGTGACGTGACCCTGAAGAAACAAAGGACACGATTCAACTCAAAAGTTTATTACAAAACAGCAAACATAGCACTACAACCACCAAACCATAACAAGTGGCACACCACACTGCAAGATACAATCCTAAACACAAAGCAGAACCCCCTCAAGGGCGAATATATCGCTTATAACACTTGGACTTCCAGCGCCCAACTTTCATGACCTGGGCCGGGTCCAGGCCTGCTGCGGATGCAGTGGTGGCCGCCCCAATCCGGAAGGAGTGGCTAGAATACTTTTTATCATCCCGGAGAAGGCCGGCCTTAGACAGGCAAGCAACCATTACCCTGTCTACCTGGAAGATGGTTAGGGGGACAAGGTTGGCGTGAATCAATAGGTACCCCGGAGCATCCGGGCAAAGAGAAACAAACTCCCGGACTCTGGCGACGGGGCAGTATTTGGGTTCTCCCAGCTGCAGTAGCACCCCCCCTATCCCCTTTCCGTTCTGATCTGTCTTAGACCTTCTGAGGTGGATCGAGAGCTCATCCAACAACTGTATGTCCGCTATGCCCTGGGCGTCCCCAGACCTGTCAGATTTGGACCGGGCCACTAGCTCGCTGATCCTGAAAGCCCCAAAGAATGCTAAGCAAAACGAAGCAGCAAAGAGGGACACCTCATAAGGAGAGTGGGTGACCCCTCCCAGGACGTCTAGCATCGCCTGCAGGATGGTAAAGGTGATGGGGGACCTGTTGTCTGGTACCCGGGGCTCTTCTCTAACCCACCCCTTTAATGCTGCCCTGATGGCAAAAGACTTGGTGGGGTCCTCTCCTCCCCTAAGCTTTGCATCGTGGCTGACCGCTGCCAGGTGACCACAGACCCAAGAGTGACTCTTTCCCTGTCTCTTAGCCCACACCACGAAAACCTGAACCTAACCCTCAGCGGGTACCCCAGCCAGGCCCAAGACAGCAGCCACGTTGTTGAAGCAGGTAAGACTCGCCAGGTACCGCTTCCTGGTGCCGGGGGCCAGGGCCCGTTGCCCCATAGCCCTTAGCTGTTTTTCAACTCCAAAATCCTCCAGAGGGTTGCGGGGAAGGGGGTCATCTCTCTCACCTGCGGCCAGGCCTCTCGAAATTGGAGCCACTGAAAACGAGAGAGAGCGTCAGCCGCAACATTCTTAACCCCCTCGATATGTCTAGCCCTAAACTCCACATTGCCGTGCAGGCGATATGTCTAGCCCTAAACTCCACATTGCCGTGCAGGCCCCCCTGGCGGCTCCCTGAGCAGGCAGAGCACCAGCGGGCACTTTGCGGTATGCCCGTTGATTGCCTGCACGACCGCCATATTGTCTGACCAGAAAAGGACCTTCCTATTGGACAAGATGGCCGGCCACAGGTGGAGGGATATGATGACAGGGAATAGCTCTAGAACGGTGATTTTGGAAGTAATGCCGTGCTTGCGCCTCGCATTGGGCCATTCCTGTGCGCACCATTCCTCGCCCAGGATTGCCCCAAAGCCCTCCCTTCCCGAAGTGTCCGTGAACAAGCTGAGCTCGGGACTGTCAACCCAGGGGGCCCTCCAGATGACCGTCCCATTGAAGTGCAGCAGGAAATCTCCCCACATGGCCAAGTCCTTCTTCAGGCCTGTACTCAACCTGACCAAGTGGTGTTTCTTAAACACGTTACCTGCGGCCCTGGCTTATCTCCTGGCGAACACCCGCCCCACTGGGATGACTCTCGCTGCAATGTTTAACTTGCCTAAGAGGCTTTGAATGACACCCAGGGGAGCCTTGTCTTTCCCCAGCAGTGACCGGATGTCCTGCCGCAAAGCCTGTACCTTCTCCGTAGGGAGCCTAGACACGCCCGTAACCGTGTCAAGCTCGATGCCCAAAAAGGTGAGGACCTGCGCAGGACCCTCCGTCTTACCAGGTGCTAGCGGCACCCCTAGGTGTCTGGCCAGGTCCTGGAAACCTTGAAGCCCCCTGCTGCACTCCTGTGTTCCCGCACCCCCAAGGAACAAAAAATCGTCCAGGTAGTGGGTCAACCCTTCAACGCTATACCTAGCCGAGAGGGCCCACTGCAGGAATGAGCTAAAGGCTTCAAAGTAGGCACACAAGACCGCACACCCCATCGTCATGCACCTGTCGTAGAAGAATTCACCTTGCCACTTAAACCCAAGGAGGTCCTGGTTATCAGAGTGGACCGGTAGAAGGCGGAAAGCGGACTCAATATCGGCCTTTGCTAGCCACGCTCCCTTCCTGCCCGCCCTCCTGACCATGTCTACTGCCATGTCAAGCGAACCGTAGGAGACCGAGCATGAACCCTCCTCCAGCCAGTGGTTCACTGAATCCCCTTCCGGGTAGGACAAGTGCTGGATCAGCCTGAAAGCCCCTGGCTCCTTCTTCGGGACCACACCCAAGGGAGAGACAACAAAGTTCGGAAGGGGGGGGGGGGGGTGCCGGAAAGGCCCCACCACCCACCCCAGAACCGCTTCCTTCCTGATCTTAGCCCCTACTACATCGGGGTGGTCCCCAGCTTGTTAAATGGTAGCGGCAGTTTCAGTCGATAATCTTTCAAGGATTTGCCCGGCGGTAATCGCCTCTCATACCACTCGATGATTTACCAATAAAAGAGGCAGGCGCCGGAGACTGGAAGGCAGGAAACAAAGTTTTATTCCGTCGGAGCAGAACACATCAGATCAGACAGCAAGGTATCGTCACGAGGTGCTCTAACTGCATCTCTGAGACCTGGTCTCTTATACACTGGTTTATTGCTTTATTACATATAGTACATTCTTGAGATTCCCTTGATGTGCGGGGAAATATCCCCTGAAGCCCCGGCTCAGATCCGATCCCACACATGGTTACAGTAGAGGTTCCCACCCTACCCGCAGTGGGAGATGGCTATCGCGCAGCAGGGAATTCCGCTAATTCCCGGGGGTGTGTGCAACCGGCCGGGTCTCAGGGGGTAGGGGCTTTGATTCTACTGTAATCCCTTTGATGTGGGGTGTTTCCCTTACAGTAGGGGCAATAAACTGCATCCGCAGGGCTAGGCGATGGCCTGGGACCAGTTCAGACAATGGGGCGCAGAGGAAGGGGGGGGTTATCAAAGGAGAGGCATGACCATGTATGGGTTGTCGGTTGGAAGTGGTTCCGTAGCAGGGTCGCGCAGAAGGAGAGGGTTTATGGCCTGTATGAGAGAGCGGGGGTGGCCGGCGCGCGGGGGATGCTTGCAGCGCCAAGGGAAAACGCTGGCGGTCGAGAGTGAGCGGGGAGAGAGCGGGGTGGCTAAAATGGCGGCCGTGCATTCGTTGTGCGTGGCGCTGGGGAGAGGCAAGATGGCGCAGATAATGTTCAGTTTGCACGCTAAATTTCCACAGTCCTCCCTTTTAACATGTCTCGCCAGCTTGCCTAGTTTGGATCTATCCCCATAATACCCCGTACCTCCACCTCGTTCAGAGCTTTCATCCGCTCAGTTTCAAAGTCCAAAGTCTTAGGGCAGATGCAGTTCATAAAAAGTGAACATAAAGGTGACAGACACTGAATTCCCAAGCAACATCCACATAGTAACACAATCGGTATCAGGATAAATGAAAACAGTCTCCATCCCCAACCTTTAATAGTGTCCCAAAACCAACTCCCCAGTGACCATTCTTCTTGTTCTTGATGAACCTCTGCGGACAGTCTGTGGTTCAGGGATGGTCGGTCTTTGTCCAGTAGTTCCTCTTGGGTGGTGATGTTGTCCGTGGTTGTCAGGGTCGGTGATACCTTCTTGCAGTGGTGTGCATGCAGCCAATTGCGTTTCCCCTCCACTCGAAGAGCTGTTCGGGTGGTGATCAGGACTTGTAGGGGGCCCGTCCACCGGGGCTCCAGACTCTTGGTGCGCTGGAAGTTACGCACTAAGACGAAGTCACCGGGTTGGATGTCGTGTCCCGGGCCCCTGGAAACATCGGGAATGGCGTGCAGCACCTGCTGGTGGATAACAGACAATGTCTTAGTTAGGTTATACAAATAGTCAGACATGAGGACGTCCGGGACGTCGTGGATGGATGATGGTTTTGGTGCAGTCCAAAGGTTCATGGGCCGCCCAAAGACGACCTCGTAGGGGGTTAAGTGGTGTTTGGTGGGGGTGGAACGCATTGATAGCAATGCTAGTGGGAGAGCGTCTGGCCATCTTAGTCCTGTGGTGGCGACTATTTTTGCTATCTTAAGCTTCAATGTGGCATTGTGTCGCTCAACCAGGCCTGCAGATTGGGGATGGAAGACCGCATGGAACTTCTGTTTTACACCCAACCCTTTTAAGATGAGTTGGATAACTTCGGCTACGAAGTGGGGGCCATTGTCGCTCCACAAAATTCGACAAAGGCCGTATCGGGGGAAGAATTCCTTCAGTAGTACTTTTGCGGTAGTCATAGCGGTGTTATCATGGGTCGGGTAGGCTTCCACCCACTTGCTGAAGGCACATACAACGACAAGCACATACTTTAAACCTTGGCACCTTTCTAGCTGGACGTAGTCCATTTGTAGGACTTCAAAGGGGTGATTGGGGACCCCAAACCCTCCCCGGGGTACAGCAGTTCCTTTCCCAGGGTTGTGTTGGAGGCATACTAGGCATTGTTGGACCAGACGTTTGGCTGAGTCCGGTATTCTGTCGTTGTGCCAGACTTTGGAGATGAGTTCGATCATGGGGGCAGACCCTATGTGTGCGGGGGAGTGTGCCATGGTCAGCATGGGGGTCAAGTATGAGTCGGGTAGCAGCCATTTGTTCGAGTCTTTAGTTCGCCAACAACCGTCATCGTCCTTCAATCCTACCCGGGCCCATTCAGTTAATTCGTGTGGTGTGCTGGCTAGTTGGATATCCCTAATCGTTTCCCTAGCATCCTTCCATTTCTCAGTTTGTGACCTGGTCACGTACATACGGGTCGTGGACCTATTCTCGGCTGTGGTTCGGGCAGTAATGTCAGCTAGTGCATTTCCCTGACCTATAATGTCTGTCACCTTCTTGTGTGCCTGGCATTTGATCACAGCTAACCGTGTGGGGAGGAGGACTGCTTCGGTCAGGGCAGAGACTAGGTCTCCATGCAGGATGGGTGTGCCATGAGAAGTCAAGAATCCCCTCTCTTTCCATAAGAGCCCGAAGTGGTGAACTACCCCAAAGGCATACTGACTGTCTGTGTAAATGTTTGCGGTTGTCCCTGCTGCCAGGATGCAGGCTCGTGTGAGGGCAATTAGTTCAGCCGCCTGTGCGGATCGCTGTGTGATGCGGGCCGTCTCAACAACTGTTCGAGCTGTGGTGACTGCATAGGCAGCCGAGGTGGTGCCATCAGGGAGCTTGATGCATGAGCCATCCACCCACAGTTCTCCGTCAGGGTTCGGGAAGGCAGTATCCCGGAGGTCAACCCTACTCTTGGTCTGTTCGTCGGTGAGGGTCACGCAGTCATGTATAGGGGACGCATTGGGGTCAGTGTCAGGGAGAGGTAGTAGAGTGGCTGGATTCAGAGTGGTGCATCGTTTCAATGTGATGTGGGGTGCAAGCAGAGTCAGTTCGTACCCAGTCAGTCGTGCGCTAGTCAGGTGTTGAGTTTTGGTTTGGTTCAGGAGGGTATCCACAGCATGGGGCACCAATACAGTGAGGGGGTTCGAGAGCACGATCCCCTCACTTTGTCGGATAGAGACAGCAGCGGCGGCTACTGCTCGAAGGCAGGCAGGCAAGGCTCTGGCTACGGGGTCGAGAGTGGCAGAGAAGTAGGCACAAGGGCGTTGTTTAGGGCCTATGGACTGGGTTAGGACAGACAATGCGCATCCCTCCCTTTCGTGGGTGTAGAGGGAGAAAGGTTTAGTGTAGTTTGGGGTTCCTAGGACTGGGGCTGAGCAGAGGGCATCCCGTAATTCTTTGAAGGAGGATTGGCATTCGGGTGTCCAGGGGAGGGGGAAGGGGGTATCTTTAGCCAGCAGGGAAAGCAGAGGTTTTACGATAAGACTGAAATTTGGCAACCACTGACGACAGAAGGAGGTGAGGCCCACTAGGGACCGCACTTGCTTCTGAGTTTTGGGAACAGGGGTTTCTAGGATGGTTTGAATTCGTTCAGGGGTAAGTTTCCTCCCGTCTTTGGATAGTAGGTGGCCTAGATACGTTACTTGGGGCTGGCAGAATTGCAATTTCTTTCTGGAGACCTTGTGACCGTTCTCCGCAAGGAAGCGGAGGAGGTGAATGGTGGCTGTGACGGCAAGTGGAGTGGTGTCGGCCGCTAAAAGAATGTCATCGACGTACTGTATCAACGCCACTCCATCGGGTAGTTGGACTGCATCTAGTTGCCTCTTGAGGGCCTGGCTGTAAATACTGGGACTCTCAGTGTAACCTTGGGGTGCCCTACAGAATCTGTACGAACGGGCTTTTAAAGTGAAGCCGAACAGGTAGCGGCTGTCTGGGTGGATGGGGATGGAAAAGAATGCGTTCTTGAGGTCAATGACAGTAAAGATGGTGGCGGTGGATGGAATCAGGGTGAGGATGGTGGTGATGTCTGAGACTACGGGGTACTGGGGTATGACTACTTTGTTAACCTCTCGCAAGTCAACAATGAAACGGTAGGCTTTCTCATCCCCCTCGCCTTGCTTCTTTACAATGGGTAGGATAGGGCTGTTGCAAACATTACTCGCTACTTCTTCTACCACTCCTGCCTCGACCAGGGACTCGATGATTTCCACCAATGCCTTCTCGCCTTCGGGGGATATCCGATACTGAGGAAGCTTTGGGAGCACTGCGTCCGGTCGGACGGTTATGTGTACCGGGTCGATCACCATGCGCCCTACATCTGAGTCGGTTTTAGCCCATAGATGTGAAGGTAATGTGTCGAGTAGGGACATATCGGCATCGGTTATAGAGAGCATACGCCGAGTGTGACAGGGTCTGGACAGATCTGGGTTATCGTGTAGGATGACTCGAACTCCGTCTGGGGAGCATCTGATAGTGGCTCGAAAATGTTTTAGCAAATCAAGTCCCATAATAGCATCGGGGGTGTTGGAGGAGAGCAGAAAGGTCGTGTCAGTGGTGTTATCTTCTAAATCAAAGGGGATTGGTGCTGATAAGGGGTTAGTGGAGGGCGTTCCGTCAAAGCCTATTGAGGTTACGTGTGAGCCAGACAAGGGTGCCCTAGGAATCAGTCGTTTAGATAACGCACTACGTGTCGCCCCAGTATCTACCAGGAATGGAGATTTTGTGCCCAAGACCTTAGCGGTGACGTAAGGACCTTGCTGGTCAACACGGAGTTCGACTGGATCCCTCCCTTGCCCCTGGCGGTCCTATGCGAAGTCATGAGTGCTTTCATAGTCGGACTGCTGACACTGGTTTTGTCGGGGGCGATCAAAGGTGTTTGATCTGCCTGGCCTGTCGTTGATGGCGTCGTTCGAGTGCCCTCGTTCCCGTCCTCTATTTCTGTGGTCATATGCTGTGTCTCTGGGGTTCCTATTTTTATTCATTTCCAGAAGGACCGGGCACTGGGATTTCCAGTGTCCGAACCCTCTACAGAACGCACATTGGTTCCCATCTAAGTCTCTCCGTCCGTTGTAGGGCGTAGGTGTATGGTCTCTAGGGGGTAGCTTTCTAGGGGCGGTTGGTTGGTAATTCTCTTTTGGGGGTTCCCTTCCTATGGTCACCCCCTGCAACTGTGCTATCATCACCCTCTCCTTTAATTCCTTTTTCTTCTTCTCTGACGCCCTATCGTTCTCGTTCTTCTGGTTTTCGTAGTATTGGGCCATCTGGAGAATTGCTGCGGGTTTGGAGGCTGCCCAACTACTCTCGCTGGTCTGTAACTTCTGGGAAACTTCTGGCGACAGACCCTTTACATAATTCTGGACAAAGAGGTGGTGTCCGGTTGCGGTGGTCATGTCTTGGCCACTGTAATCGGAAAACACAGTCTCGAATCGGGAGAAGTATTCAGACACATCTTCCTGGGGTTTCTGGCGGCAAGCTGTCACTATCGACCAGTCTACCTTTCTTTCTGGGATTAGAGTCTTCAGTTTTTGTACAATCTTGTCTGGGAGCTCTAAGATGGCTTTCGGGGGTTTCTGTCCTGGCTCTCGCTGTTTATCTATGGTATCGAGTTGTACCCAGGTATATCCGAACGGCTCAGCGTGGTCAACCTTCCGGATTTGTTTCCACACATCAGCCGGCAAACATAGCCCAAAGAACAAGTCGATATCTGCTAACGTCATTATCGTTGAGCCTAAGGCTGTGCCTAATTCAGTGTAGAAGGCAGTCGGGTTCTTTCTCAAGTCGGGTAGGGTCTTTCTAAAGGTCAAAATATCTTGCCGGTCCCACGGCTGGTAGACCCAGTTATATACAACCCTTCCCTTCGCATCTTGGTGGTTGATGTCGTCGTGTGTTCCCTGACCCCGTGGGGGGACCCAGTAGGGGGCAGCTTCTTTAATGGGCATCATGGCATCGGCCCTTCCTCCCTGGGGCTTAGTTGCCATGGGGGTTTCCGTTGTGGTTGTCTGTCCATGTTCTTTAAGGTGTCGGTAGACCTCGAGTGTACGAGTGAAGAGGTTCGTTACATCGCCCTCTCTTTCTTCCCCAATGTCTACCTTCCTATATAGGGCCGCTAGGCCTTCGGGACCTTTATCGTGGTACCTATTCTCATATGTATTCAGGGTGCGATAACAGAGCCGTACGACGAAGTGTCGTCTGCGGCTGTCGGCATACGATTTATACACGTCCGTTATATACTCCTCACTTTCTTTTCGCTCCACCAGCGTCCCTACTATCTTGTCAATTCCTGCTCGTTCATCTTTAGTTAACCGATTCATTCTGGTGGACTCTTTCTTTCCTATCTCATGGTCGTCTAACGTTGTAGTCGACGTTAGGTTCAGTACAAGAGGCTCAGCCGGCGCGGAGGCCGTGAGGGCCGAGGCCCCTGTACTGCTTTCGTTCGTGTTCGGGGGTTGTGGGTGTTGCACTACCGATTGGGAGGGTGCATACGGAGGGGGCATGTAAATGGTCGGGGGACCTAACAGTAATTCGTCATTCGTTTGCTGCTTGGAGGACAATACAGGGTAGAGCAGAGAAGGGGTCCTAACAGCGTACTGGCCTGAGGTTTCGGGCTCCTGTCTTAGTTTAGTTTCCCTTCTCTCTTTTATGTCTTCTTCTAACTTTTTAGCGGCAAGGTGAGCTGCCTTTCGTAATTCCTTTTCTGCTTTTACTTCTTCCCTCTTTTTCCGTTGTGTTGCTTCTTTGCGCCACATGCCGATACTGTCAAGCATAGTAGGCGTCGTCTTATTGCTACGCAGAGCTATTTCTAGTGCTTCTATCTTATGGTCGTCGAAGGATCCCATCAGTGGCCACTGACTTTCGGGGTCCTTCTTGGTATATTTATGCCACAGCTTGCTATAAGCTACGGCGACTAGTCCATATTTAGTGAACATGTCCTTATTAGGGGTGCCCTCCAGTGGAGCCGGATGGTTCACCTCTAATAAGCGGTCCGGGCAGAACCAACTACCAATCAGTGGGGAGAAGATAGGCATGACGGGTTTCAACGGGGACAAAAGTCAGCACTACCTATCTTTTCACTGCTTGCAAAGACTAGACAGAATATCTCTATTCTTCGTTATTTGTAAGCAGAGAATACCTCCAAAGAACCAATATCGAACAACTAGTGTTCGGACAATCAATCAATCAATCAATCAATGGGGAGATAAAGATAGGCACGACGGGTTTCAACGGGGACAAAAGTCTGCGTTACCTACCCTTCACTATTTGCAAAGACTAGACAGAATATTCCTATTCTACGTTATTTGCAAACAGAGAATATCTCAAAAGCACTATTCTTTAAAACAATCAATGTACGGACAATCAATCAATGGGGAGATAAAGATAGGCACGACGGGTTTCAACGGGGACAAAAGTCTGCGTTACCTACCCTTCACTATCTGCAAAGGGAGAGAGAGAGAGTATTCCTACTCCTCCCCGTTTGTAGACAGCGAATATCTCAAAAAGAACAATCAATGAGCAATACTAGTATTCAAACAATCAATCAATTATTTCGCACTTTTGTCGTATTTCACGACCTTACCCGGACCGCATGGACAGTTTCTCGTCTTCCGCCTCCAGCGCCCGATCGTCCTCTATTCTCCGTATTTGCCGCGGCACTCCTGATGGTTCCCAGTCAGGACCGTAGATCACTCGAGAGAGGTCTGCTCGGAACCAGTGAAGTTCGGATGATCGGCTGCCAGACGAGGGTCTATTGGGCAGGAGCTCTCCCGATCGTTGCAGTCGTTCACTCTGTTGTCGGGACCTCTCCCACTGGATCCACGTGTCGCTGATGGGCCCCACGTTTGGGACGCCAATTGTTAAATGGTAGCGGCAGTTTCAGTCGATAATCTTTCAAGGATTTGCCCGGCGGTAATCGCCTCTCATACCACTCGATGATTTACCAATAAAAGAGGCAGGCGCCGGAGACTGGAAGGCAGGAAACAAAGTTTTATTCCGTCGGAGCAGAACACATCAGATCAGACAGCAAGGTATCGTCACGAGGTGCTCTAACTGCATCTCTGAGACCTGGTCTCTTATACACTGGTTTATTGCTTTATTACATATAGTACATTCTTGAGATTCCCTTGATGTGCGGGGAAATATCCCCTGAAGCCCCGGCTCAGATCCGATCCCACACATGGTTACAGTAGAGGTTCCCACCCTACCCGCAGTGGGAGATGGCTATCGCGCAGCAGGGAATTCCGCTAATTCCCGGGGGTGTGTGCAACCGGCCGGGTCTCAGGGGGTAGGGGCTTTGATTCTACTGTAATCCCTTTGATGTGGGGTGTTTCCCTTACAGTAGGGGCAATAAACTGCATCCGCAGGGCTAGGCGATGGCCTGGGACCAGTTCAGACAATGGGGCGCAGAGGAAGGGGGGGGTTATCAAAGGAGAGGCATGACCATGTATGGGTTGTCGGTTGGAAGTGGTTCCGTAGCAGGGTCGCGCAGAAGGAGAGGGTTTATGGCCTGTATGAGAGAGCGGGGGTGGCCGGCGCGCGGGGGATGCTTGCAGCGCCAAGGGAAAACGCTGGCGGTCGAGAGTGAGCGGGGAGAGAGCGGGGTGCCTAAAATGGCGGCCGTGCATTCGTTGTGCGTGGCGCTGGGGAGAGGCAAGATGGCGCAGATAATGTTCAGTTTGCACGCTAAATTTCCACAAGCTGACTTAAGGTTCTCTGCATCTCTGTTGACCAGATACTGAAGCCCTCCACGAAACCCTGGACCGGAGCCAGTCTGTCCTTTGCATTGGAGTATTCCCTAAGTAGCGGTAGCAGGTTGGCGGTGACCACGGGGGACGGACCCTTGGCCAGGGGCACACCCGGGGAGGGAACTGGGAGGGTGCAAGGGGGCCTGATACGGGGGGGGGGGCGGGAGGGCCCAGCAGGGGGACCCCGGGCCTACTTGTCTGGCAGGCAAGGAGGCGTGTTCGCTCTTGTTGCAGGAGGAGGCAGAGTGGGGGGAACCGCACTTGCTACAGGTGTGAGAGAATCGACAGGCCTTGCCCCAGGAGCAAGAGCCAGCGTTAAAAAGCCTACACGTGCCATTGAAGGCTCTCCTGGGTCCCTGCTTCTGTCCACCACCCCGGCCTCCTCGAAAGGGCTGCTTGAACTGCCCCTTCCTGTCCTGCCTCTGGCCCTTGCTCGACTCACCCTTCCTCATAGTGGAACTAGGCTTATCCTCCGCCTCAACCCTGCCCTTGCCCATGTGCTGGACCCAGAGTCGCACCTCCAGCTGGTCTCACCCTAGTTCGGGACAGATGGCCATCTTCTTCCTAAACTCACAATCGTACCTGTACCAGCCCATCCCCCGTTCGTCTCCGCCTCATTGGTGATGATGCCAGCGTATTGGAACAGCCCCGGTCCCTGGTCTGGTTACCAAGATAACAGCTGCCAGGATGGCAAAGGCCTGTCCCCACCTTTTGATTTTTTTTTCTCTGGCCATGCTTGGAAGCGAACCTTCTTGTCCTCCTCTTTCCCGCTCATCTTCCTTGTATCCACCCCTTCCGCCCCGTGCATCAGTAGTGTGAAGATGTCAATGAACTCCCTCCTCCAGATCCCCTCTTTGGCCGCCAGGGGCACCTCCCACGCTAATGAGCATCGGCCGGACATCAGGGGGGCCACCGTGACTAGCGGCGCGGGGGCAAGGAGTGCAGGAGGTGGACCCGCGGGGAGGAGGGTGGTGCCTGGCACCGGGGACGCAGGCGGAGGAGTGGCATTGGGAACAGGGCTCGCGGGGGGAGTGCAAGGTGCTGCAGGCGGGATGGCTGGCTCAGCTCGTATCTCGCCGCCTAACTCGCAGGAGGTACCCCCCAAGAGGGACAGGAAGAGTACTTGATGGCCCCGGTCTCACGGGCAGGCCCTGGGACTCCTTGCTGCATGCTGCTCTGCGGCAGCACTGTCCAACGGCTGCCCCCCCCACAACCACCCCAAACATTCGTGACTGGAGGGGCACCTGGTGCATGCCCCAGGGGCGCTGGGCTAGCTCCCCCAACTCCACCAGTCTCTGTATTGCTGCTGTTGAACGCCTGGAGACCAGCTCTGACCTCTGACATAAAGTTTGTTTGTGTGTCCGTGAGCTTACCCAGGTCGTCGCGGGTGGCAAAGTTCGTGGGTGGCGCTGCGTTGCCCAAGGGGCCCGCTGGTCCGGCTGCGGGGGGCAGGGAGGTGTCGGCCTGTGGCACGGCCACAGTCCGCGCTGTGCTCGTGGTGCGGCTCCTGGCTACCAGCGGTTCGGCGGGGAAGTCCTTAACTGTGGGCCTGCGGGCTCTCTTGGATCTGGTAGGACCGTTCTCGGCGGCTTCCTGACCAGAGCATGGGGCAGGCATGGCGATGCCCGAATCGTCTGGGCTGTGAGCCATCAGCAGCGCCGTGGCCCAAGCCACACGCTTGGCCCTGACCATCTCCATGACAGCCGACATTTGCACATCTTGGGAGGTTCCTGGCTGGGAGTCCTCCACCTGAGACATCATTGAGAAAAGTGGGGGGGAACCCTGGCTATTCATCGTAAGGGTCTGCGACTGCCGGCCTGGAAAAGAAAATGAGCTGTGAGCCAAGGCCTGACTGCTGCTGACTGCTCCGCTTCCTAGTTTACCACTATGCCGCTCGGTCCGCCTCCCTCTCTCGGTACTTACTTCTTGTGGTCGCTACTCTCGTCCTGCCGACCCATGCCACCGGAGAGACAGGAGCCACAGTCCTGCGACATGGGCCGCTAGGCCGCTCTCCTATCGAAAGCGATGTAAGATGGCCGGCATTCAACTTTTCTTCTGCTTTACCAGCTGAGCTACGAAGAACAAGAACCACACGCACATGTACTCGGCCCGGGCCGCAGCGGCCGCATCCACCGGAAGCCACGGTGCGGAGCCGCCTCCCGGGGTGCGGCGCCACGCTCCGGGGGTGCAGTGGGGCAGCGCTGGGCCGCCGCTGGCATGCCAGGACAAAGGCAGCCGAGGCAGCGCGGAGGGGCTCTGTCCTAATTTAGGCGCACTGCTCAGGCTCGGCGCGAGCAGCAGCGCAGCGCCCTCCACCTGGGCCGGAACAGCCCCCGGACCCCATGGCTCCAGGGTGGTGGGAAGGACTAACCGCCCACGGAGCCTGGCCGCTGCTACCCGCAAGTAATGCCAGAGCCTGGTTTTAGATTTACAAACTGAGTACAACAGTTTAAAGTCCGCAACAAGATGAACTCACTGAACGTTTTAATTTAGAATTTGTTTGAGGCTTCCTCGAGATTCAGACAAATTAGAACATCTGAGTCCCTCGTAGAACTGCTCAGCACTGGGGAGAAGTGTAAGGATTCTCCTGTCTGTGCACTGGGGGAGAAATGCAGGGATTCTCCTGTCCGTGCACTGGGGGAGAAATGCAGGGATTCTCCTGTCCGTGCACTGGGGGAGAAGTGCAGGGATTCTCCTGTCCGCGCACTGGGGGAGAAGTGCAGGGATTCTCTGGGGGAGAAGTGCAGGGATTCTCCTGTCCGCGCCCTGGGGGAGAAGTGCAGGGATTCTCCTGTCCGCGCACTGGGGGAGAAGTGCAGGGAATCTCCTGTCCGTGACCTGGGGGAGAAGTGCAGGGATTCTCCTGTCCGTGGCTTGGGGAAGAAGTGCAGGGATTCTCCTGTCCGTGCCTTAGGGAAGAAGTGCAGGGATTCTCCTGTCCGTGCCTTGGGGGAGAAGTGCAGGGATTCTCCTGTCCACGCACTGGGGGAGAAGTGCAGGTATTCCACTGTCTGTGGGGGAGAAGTGCAGGGATTTTCCTGTCCACGCACTGGGGGAGAAGTGCAGGGATTCTCCTGTCCTCGCACTGGGGGATCCCGTCCGTTCACTGGGGGAGAAGTGCAGGGATTCTCCTGTCCACGCCCTGGGGGAGAAGTGCAGGGATTCTCCTGTCCGCGCACTGGGGGAGAAGTGCAGGGAATCTCCTGTCCGTGACCTGGGGGAGAAGTGCAGGGATTCTCTGGGGGAGAAGTGCAGGCATTCTCCTGTCCGTGCCTTGGGGAAGAAGTGCAGGGATTCTTCCCCCACCGTGCCTTGGGGGAGAAGTGCAGGGATTCTTCCCCCACCGTGCCTTGGGGGAGAAGTGCAGGGATTCTTCCCCCACCGTGCCTTGGGGGAGAAGTGCAGGGATTCTTCCCCCACCGTGCCTTGGGGGAGAAGTGCAGGGATTCTCCTGTCCGTGCCTTGGGGGAGAAGTGCAGGGATTCTCCTGTCCGCGCACTGGGGGAGAAGTGCAGGCATTCTCCTGTCCCCGCACTGGGGATCCCGTCCGTTCACTGGGGGAGAAGTGAAGGGATTCTCTTCTGTCCGCGCACGGGGGAGAAGTGCATGGATTCTCTCCTGTCTGCGCCTGGGGGAGAAGTGCAGGGATTCTCCTGTCTGTGCCTTGGGGGAGAAGTGCAGGGATTCTCCTGGGGGAGAAGTGCAGGGATTCTCCTGTCCATGCCCTGGGGGAGAAGTGCAGGGATTTTCCTGTCCGTGCCCTGGGGGAGAAGTGCAGGGATTCTCCTCGGGGAGAAGTGCAGGGATTCTCCTGTCCGTACACTGGGGAGAAGTGCAGGGATTCTCCTGTCTGTGCACTGGGGGAGAAATGCAGGGATTCTCCTGTCCGTGCACTGGGGGAGAAATGCAGGGATTCTCCTGTCCGTGCACTGGGGGAGAAGTGCAGGGATTCTCCTGTCCGCGCACTGGGGGAGAAGTGCAGGGATTCTCTGGGGGAGAAGTGCAGGGATTCTCCTGTCCGCGCCCTGGGGGAGAAGTGCAGGGATTCTCCTGTCCGCGCACTGGGGGAGAAGTGCAGGGAATCTCCTGTCCGTGACCTGGGGGAGAAGTGCAGGGATTCTCCTGTCCGTGGCTTGGGGAAGAAGTGCAGGGATTCTCCTGTCCGTGCCTTAGGGAAGAAGTGCAGGGATTCTCCTGTCCGTGCCTTGGGGGAGAAGTGCAGGGATTCTCCTGTCCACGCACTGGGGGAGAAGTGCAGGTATTCCACTGTCTGTGGGGGAGAAGTGCAGGGATTTTCCTGTCCACGCACTGGGGGAGAAGTGCAGGGATTCTCCTGTCCTCGCACTGGGGGATCCCGTCCGTTCACTGGGGGAGAAGTGCAGGGATTCTCCTGTCCACGCCCTGGGGGAGAAGTGCAGGGATTCTCCTGTCCGCGCACTGGGGGAGAAGTGCAGGGAATCTCCTGTCCGTGACCTGGGGGAGAAGTGCAGGGATTCTCTGGGGGAGAAGTGCAGGCATTCTCCTGTCCGTGCCTTGGGGAAGAAGTGCAGGGATTCTTCCCCCACCGTGCCTTGGGGGAGAAGTGCAGGGATTCTTCCCCCACCGTGCCTTGGGGGAGAAGTGCAGGGATTCTTCCCCCACCGTGCCTTGGGGGAGAAGTGCAGGGATTCTTCCCCCACCGTGCCTTGGGGGAGAAGTGCAGGGATTCTCCTGTCCGTGCCTTGGGGGAGAAGTGCAGGGATTCTCCTGTCCGCGCACTGGGGGAGAAGTGCAGGCATTCTCCTGTCCCCGCACTGGGGATCCCGTCCGTTCACTGGGGGAGAAGTGAAGGGATTCTCTTCTGTCCGCGCACGGGGGAGAAGTGCATGGATTCTCTCCTGTCTGCGCCTGGGGGAGAAGTGCAGGGATTCTCCTGTCTGTGCCTTGGGGGAGAAGTGCAGGGATTCTCCTGGGGGAGAAGTGCAGGGATTCTCCTGTCCATGCCCTGGGGGAGAAGTGCAGGGATTTTCCTGTCCGTGCCCTGGGGGAGAAGTGCAGGGATTCTCCTCGGGGAGAAGTGCAGGGATTCTCCTGTCCGTACACTGGGGAGAAGTGCAGGGATTCTCCTGTCCGCGCACTGGGGGAGAAGTGCAGGGATTCTCTGGGGGAGAAGTGCAGGGATTCTCCTGTCCGCGCACTGGGGGAGAAGTGCAGGGATTTTCTGGGGGAGAAGTGCAGGGATTCTCCTGTCCGTGGCCTGGGGGAGAAGTGCAGGGATTCTCCTGTCCGCGCCCTGGGGGAGAAGTGCAGGTATTCTCCTGTCCGTGCCCTGGGGGAGAAGTGCAGGGAATCTCCTGTCCGTGCCCTGGGGGAGAAGTGCAAGGATTCTCTGGGGGAGAAGTGCAGGGATTCTCCTGTCCGTGCCCTGGGGAAGAAGAAGTGCAGGGATACTTCTTTCCGTGCCCTGGGGGAGGAGTGCAGGGATTCTCCCGTCCGCGCACTGGGGGAGTGCAGGGATTTTCTGGGGGAGAAGTGCAGGGATTCTCCTGTCCGTGGCCTGGGGGAGAAGTGCAGGGATTCTCCTGTCCGCGCCCTGGGGGAGAAGTGCAGGGATTCTCCCGTCCGCGCACTGGGGGAGAAGTGCAGGGATTCTCCCGTCCGCGCACTGGGGGAGAAGTGCAGGGATTCTCCCGTCCGCGCACTGGGGGAGAAGTGCAGGGATTCTCCCGTCCGCGCACTGGGGGAGAAGTGCAGGGATTCTCCCGTCCGGGCACTGGGGGAGAAGTGCAGGGATTCTCCCGTCCGCGCACTGGGGGAGAAGTGCAGGGATTCTCCCGTCCGCGCACTGGGGGAGAAGTGCAGGGATTCTTCCGTCCGCGCACTGGGGGAGAAGTGCAGGGATTCTCCTGGGGGAGAGGTGCAGGGATTCTCCTGGGGGAGAGGTGCAGGGATTCTCCTGGGGGAGAAGTGCAGGGATTCTCCTGGGGGAGAAGTGCAGGGATTCTCCTGGGGGAGATGTGCCGGGATTCTCCTGGGGGAGATGTGCCGGGATTCTCCTGGGGGAGATGTGCCGGGATTCTCCTGGGGGAGAAGTGCCGGGATTCTCCTGGGGGAGAAGTGCCGGGATTCTCCTGGGGGAGAAGTGCCGGGATTCTCCTGGGGGAGAAGTGCCGGGATTCTCCTGGGGGAGAAGTGCCGGGATTCTCCTGTCCGTGCCCTGGGGGAGAAGTGCAGGGATTCTCCTGTCCGTGCCCTGGGGGAGAAGTGTAGGGATTCTCCTGTCCGCGCACTGGGGGAGAAGTGCAGGGATTCTCCTGGGGGAGAAGTGCAGGGATTCTCCTGTCCACGCACTGGGGGAGAAGTGCAGGGATTCTCCTGTCCTCGCACTGGGGGATCCCATCCGTTCACTGGGGGAGAAGTGCAGGGATTCTCCATTCCGCGCACTGGGGGAGAAGTGCAGGCATTCTCCTGTCCCCGCACTGGGGGATCCCGTCCGATCACTGGGGGAGAAGTGAAGGGATTCTCTTCTGTCCGCGCACGGGGGGAGAAGTGAATGGATTCTCTCCTGTCTGCGCCTGGGGGAGAAGTGCAGGGATTCTCCTGCGGGAGAAGTGCAGGGATTCTCCTGCGGGAGAAGTGCAGGGATTCTCCTGCGGGAGAAGTGCAGGGATTCTCCTGCGGGAGAAGTGCAGGGATTCTCCTGCGGGAGAAGTGCAGGGATTCTCCTGCGGGAGAAGTGCAGGGATTCTCCTGGGGGAGAAGTGCAGGGATTCTCCTGGGGGAGAAGTGCAGGGATTTTCCTGTCCGTGCCCTGGGGGAGAAGTGCAGGGATTTTCCTGTCCGTGCCCTGGGGGAGAAGTGCAGGGATTTTCCTGTCCGTGCCCTGGGGGAGAAGTGTAGGGATTTTCCTGTCCGTGCCCTGGGGGAGAAGTGCAGGGATTTTCCTGTCCGTGCCCTGGGGGAGAAGTGCAGGTATTCTCCTGACCGTGCCCTGGGGGAGAAGTGCAGGGATTCTCTGGAAGAGAAGGGCAGGGATTCGCCTGTCTGTGGGGGAGAAGTGCAGGGATTCTCCTGTCTGTGGGGGAGAAGTGCAGGGATTCTCCTGTCTGTGGGGGAGAAGTGCAGGGATTCTCCTGTCTGTGGGGGAGAAGTGCAGGGATTCTCCAGTCCTCGCACTGGGGGATCCCATCCGTTCACTGGGGGAGAAGTGCAGGGATTCTCCATTCCGTGCACTGGGGGAGAAGTGCAGGCATTCTCCTGTCCCCGCACTGGGGGATCCCGTCCGTTCACTGGGGGAGAAGTGAAGGGATTCTCTTCTGTCCGCGCACGGGGGGAGAAGTGCATGGATTCTCTCCTGTCTGCGCCTGGGGGAGAAGTGCAGGGATTCTCCTGTCTGTGCCCTGGGGGAGAAGTGCAGGGATTCTCCTGGGGGAGAAGTGCAGGGATTCTCCTGGGGGAGAAGTGCAGGGATTCTCCTGGGGGAGAAGTGCAGGGATTCTCCTGGGGGAGAAGTGCAGGGATTCTCCTGGGGGAGAAGTGCAGGGATTCTCCTGGGGGAGAAGTGCAGGGATTCTCCTGGGGGAGAAGTGCAGGGATTCTCCTGGGGGAGAAGTGCAGGGATTCTCCTGGGGGTGAAGTGCAGGGATTCTCCTGGGGGAGAAGTGCAGGGATTCTCCTGGGGGAGAAGTGCAGGGATTCTCCTGGGGGAGAAGTGCAGGGATTCTCCTGGGGGAGAAGTGCAGGGATTCTCCTGGGGGAGAAGTGCAGGGATTCTCCTGTCCATGCCCTGGGGGAGAAGTGCAGGGATTCTCCTATCCGTGCCCTGGGGGAGAAGTGCAGGGATTTTCCTGTCCGTGCCCTGGGGGAGAAGTGCAGGGATTTTCCTGTCCGTGCCCTGGGGGAGAAGTGCAGGGATTCTCCTGACCGTGCCCTGGGGGAGAAGTGCAGGGATTCTCTGGGAGAGAAGGGCAGGGATTCGCCTGTCTGTGGGGGAGAAGTGCAGGGATTCTCCTGTCTGTGGGGGAGAAGTGCAGGGATTCTCCTGTCTGTGGGGGAGAAGTGCAGGGATTCTCCTGTCTGTGGGGGAGAAGTGCAGGGATTCTCCTGTCCGTGCCCTGGGGGAGAAGTGCAGGGATTCTCCTGTCTGTGGGGGAGAAGTGCAGGGATTCTCCTGTCTGTGGGGGAGAAGTGCAGGGATTCTCCTGTCCGTGCCCTGGGGGAGAAGTGCAGGGATTCTCCTGTCCGTGCCCTGGGGGAGAAGTGCAGAGATTTTCCGGTCTGTGCCCTGGGGGAGAAGTGCAGGGATTCTCCTGGGGGAGAAGTGCAGGGATTCTCCTGGGGGAGAAGTGCAGGGATTCTCCTGGGGGAGAAGTGCAGGGATTCTCCTGGGGGAGAAGTGCAGGGATTCTCCTGTCCGTGCCCTGGGGGAGAAGTGCAGGGATTCTCCTGTCCGTGCCCTGGGGGAGAAGTGCAGGGATTCTCCTGGGGGAGAAGTGCAGGGATTCTCCTGGGGGAGAAGTGCAGGGATTCTCCTGGGGGAGAAGTGCAGGGATTCTCCTGGGGGAGAAGTGCAGGGATTCTCCTGGGGGAGAAGTGCAGGGATTCTCCTGGGGGAGAAGTGCAGGGATTCTCCTGGGGGAGTAGTGCAGGGATTCTCCTGTCGATGCCCTGGGGGAGAAGTGCAGGGATTCTCCTGGGGGAGAAGTGCAGGGATTCTCCTGGGGGAGAAGTGCAGGGATTCTCCTGGGGGAGAAGTGCAGGGATTCTCCTGTCCGTGCCCTGGGGGAGAAGTGCAGGGATTCTCCTGTCCGTGCCCTGGGGGAGAAGTGCAGGGATTCTCCTGCCCGTGCCCTGGGGGAGAAGTGCAGGGATTCTCCTGGGGGAGAAGTGCAGGGATTCTCCTGGGGGAGAAGTGCAGGGATTCTCCTGGGGGAGAAGTGCAGGGATTCTCCTGGGGGAGAAGTGCAGGGATTCTCCTGGGGGAGTAGTGCAGGGATTCTCCTGTCCGTGCCCTGGGGGAGAAGTGCAGGGATTTTCCTGTCCGTGCCCTGGGGGAGAAGTGCAGGGATTCTCCTGTCAGTGCCCTGGGGGAGAAGTGCAGGGATTCTCCTGTCCGTGCCCTGGGGGAGAAGTGCAGGGATTCTCCTGTCCGTGCCCTGGGGGAGAAGTGCAGGGATTCTCCTGTCCGTGCCCTGGGGGAGAAGTGCAGGGATTTTCCTGTCCGTGCCCTGGGGGAGAAGTGCAGGGATTTTCCTGTCCGTGCCCTGGGTGTGAAGTGCAGGGATTCTCCTGTCTGTGCCCTGGGGGAGAAGTGCCGGGATTCTCCTGGGGGAGAAGTGCCGGGATTCTCCTGGGGGAGAAGTGCCGGGATTCTCCTGTCCGTGCCCTGGGGGAGAAGTGCAGGGATTCTCCTGTCCGTGCCCTGGGGAGAAGTGCAGGGATTCTCCTGTCCGTGCCCTGGGGGAGAAGTGCAGGGATTCTCCTGTCCGCGCACTGGGGGAGAAGTGCAGGGATTCTCCTGGGGGAGAAGTGCAGGGATTCTCCTGGGGGAGAAGTGCAGGGATTCTCCTGGGGGAGAAGTGCAGGGATTCTCCTGCCCGCGCACTGGGGTTGAAGTGCAGGGATTCTCCTGCCCGCGCACTGGGGGAGAAGTGCAGGGATTCCACTGTCCGTGGGGGAGAAGTGCAGGGATTCTCCTGTCCCTGCACTGGGGGGGGAAGTGCAGAGATTCTCCTGTCCACGCACTGGTGGGGAAGTGCAGGGATTGTCCTGTCCCTGCACTGGGGGAGAAGTGCAGAAATTCTCCTGTCCGCGCACTGGGGGAGAAGTGCTGGGATTCTCTGGGGGAGAAGTGCAGGGATTCTCCTGTCCGCGCACTGGGGGAGAAGTGCAGAGATTCTCTGGGGGAGAAGTGCAGGGATTCTCCTGTCCGTGGGGGAGAAGTGCAGGGATTCTCCTGTCCACGCACTGGGGGAGAACTGCAGGGATTCTCCTGTCAGCACGCGGTGCATGCGCCCAGGGCTGGGCAATGACGATTTTCCTTCTGTGAACGAGAGTTAGCGCCCGGGCTGGTTTTTCTGGTAGTAAAACCCCATGGAGTTTCCAGGTGTGTGGGTTTAACGTGTGCATTTACCTCCTGCTCTAGGCAGGGGGGGCATGTATGTGGGGGTGGGTTGAGTATGGGCTGTGGCGTAACTAAACTTGAGGGGGCCCCCCTGCAAAGCACATGGAGGGCCCCCCCCGGCGGTGCGGCCAACCATCTCCCACTTTGCCCTACCACCCAGAAATCTAGCATATTTTGATTTGAAACCACCAACATTTAAATGAAATGCCTCTATATTGTCTTTCTCTAAGTTCTAATGAGAAAGTGGGAAACCCTCTTAACATACAAGCCATGCCATTTGTAACAATACTGTCAAAAGCAGATTATTTAACTGAGGCAGCAATCAGAACAATTAAATCTAAGCACAAGGCCCCCCTTAAAACATGCTTTCAGGTCCAAGAGAAAGGGGGAAGAACTAAACAAAAGGGGAAAAGCTCTTTCAGGACCTATATACTTTTAATTTGAGACTACAATAAGTTCTCACCTGCCATCATCAAAAAGATATAATTAAGCAAAAAGAAACATGTATTTATTAACAGTTTTTATTTATATTTTTTTGAATTTTATGCATATTCATTAAAAGAAAAAAAAATTCTATTACTATCATTGCTTATTCACATATATATTCGCATTGAGCAATTTACAAAAACCACCCTAACACATGATCCCGTGACTAATCATATAAAAATACAAATCATACTCTCACTCATACATCAATCATACTCATATTAAAATATAGCACTGATCATTTGGTTGTTTGACATAGTCTCCAGGACAGATAACAACAAAACAATTATGTCAATTATTGTCGAGTCTCTGGGGACCTCTCCTTTGGATGAAAAGGGGCCTACGCGCGTTTCGGTGACAAGACACCTTCCTCAGGGCCACCAACAGGAGGGGCAACAAGCCCTAAATGATGTAGGGGGATCTGTAGGGGGGTAAATATAATCATTTTAATAAAGGCAGGTAATGTATTTTGAAACAAAGTTTTTTAAGACTTCATACTATTATTTAAGTTCAAGTATAACTCATCAATGTTACCAATCACCAGCAATTAATGACTCTGTATGTATGTTGCATACATCTTTAGAGTGGGTAAAAGAATGACCCCTTCACCAGAAACGTGACTAAAAAAGGTTTTTTCAGTAGTAGTTAGAAAGAAGAGAAAATTAGCAGTTAGAAGAGTACCTTGATAATCTGATTTCAAGAAAGTACTTTGGCAAAACCAATTATACTCGATTATTATTTTTCGGTACTTCTGCGTCTGTGTTAAAAGAATGATTATAGTTGGTGTTCTGACTTACTCTGGATATGACAGTGTTTTACAAAATCCTAAGTACAAGGAAAATACTCACTTTTCAGTATATGCTCTTGGTTTCACTGTTTCAGAGTGCATAGGGAGAAGCAAATAAATTGCTATCACCTCTATCTTAGTGCAGCATCCAAATGAATCCGAGATGTAGATTTAATGCGTTCCGAGATGTGGATTTAATGCGTTCTATAGAAAATATCAGAAAGTAGAGATGAAATTGATTGCACCCTATAGATGGTCAATCTAGGATCTAGCTTAATAGTACCGCATTTGTGCACATATATCTGATTTCTTACCCTTAAAGGGGTTTCACGCATCCCAGAATGGAGATTTCTAATACGTCCTTGCGATGTGAATTACAGTGCTGTGCGATCGGTTTATTCAAAATCGCGATGTCTCTAAAAAGAAGACATACATGTTTGTGCCTTTTTGGACTCTAAAGTTAACTGTTTACGGAAGTGCTTCTTATGTCAGGAACACTTCCCCAGTCCTTTCTTTTCTAGTTGTATAGCATAAGCGTCTTATGTTAGAATTTGTGCTGCTAACGATCAGTTTCTACGCACATTCTAGAACTTACTACCACTTAAGGTACAGATCTTTACAAGCGAGGCCACTTTTTCTTATTAAAAGTACTCAAGTTTTGGCAGGTAAATGCGATCTAATGTCGACGAAGACTCAGCGTTTAACTGTGGTAATAATTACCAACACGACAGCCAACCTACAAACTAATCAGTCTGAATGACGGAGTGTGTCCTAAGGCTTACCTGGCTTCCGCAGAGCGTGGATCTCACTGGTACGTCTGTTGCCGAAGAGCAATCAGCGTATGTGATGTTGACACCAGTTTTAAACGGACTGCTCGGCGGATGATTGGTCGGACAGAGAGGCACATGGGCTTTACGTTTAGAACTCAGGATGATTGGTCTATTAACTAGTCACGTGGTATGTTACGTAATCACTACATCCATACTGGCAATTTGATATACAAACTACTCTATCAGCGCCGCCATTTCTTACTATGTAAATAGCTGTAAAATAGCTGCTTCCTAACCTGCGACTAGCCAATATATTCTTTGTATAGTCCTCAAAGGTGTAAAATCACGAGAGTCTCGTTTTTATGGACATATGTATGCTAGCCAAACGGATGGTATTGGCTGGTAGAATGTTTTATATTCACTAAGTTAAAATGTAGGTGATAACACTAATTTTAAACGGAATGCTCGAAATGTTCGGCAGTTTAAGTGGTCCCACGGTTTGTTACGTGGTCACAACATAGTTAGTGGTAATCTGATACATAACGCCATCTATCAACGCAGCCATTTTGTAGTGTTTAAATAGCTATGGGTTGGCTGTATCATCTATTAGCAAGTATAATCATCGCATAGTCTCCTCAGAGTCGCATAACGAGAGTCCCGTTTTTATAGGCATATATATATGCCAGCCAGAACGGATGGAATTAGTTGGTAAAACATTTCCTATTTGCTAAGTAAGGATATAAATGCTAGTACAACACAAATTTTGTACTTGTTAAGTAAAAGAAAAGATGTCTCAGTATCGATGTGTTGCTCTTCACATAGGCGTTATGTATAAACGGCCACATACAAGTGTGATCATCATACTATATTAATCATCCGCTAATACACCATGGACCAAGGGACTATTCAACGTGTTTGAAAAAGTAGAATAAATACAAACAACGTGAGTGAAAATTAAGCTCGTGTCACAGCCATATATCTAAAAGGCATATTAGGTGACTAGCCATATAATTTCCTCATTAAGCCCATGTCGCACTGTATCAAAGTAGAAAATCCAAAAGGATTCTCGTTCTTTCCTTATCTTCTCTGTGTCTCTTCCCAATTTTGGAGTAATCTTCTCCAATATCAGCCACCGCAGGTCTGTCTCAGAATGATGTTGATCCAGAAAATGATTAACCATTGGGGCTTGTCTTTTCCCCATTTTGATTGCAGATTTGTGTTCGGATAGTCTTATTCTGAACTCACGGCTTGTTTCTCCTATATAGCCTAGTCCACAGGGGCACAATATCATGTAGACTAGGTTGTTGCTTCTGCAATTAGTGTGGCTTTTCAACTTAGCTGTTTTAGAGCCATAGTTGCAGATTTGGGTGGTGATTGCTGAGGGACAAGCATGGCAATTACCACATCTGTGGTTGCCTAAGATGGGAGGGAGTCCATCAATAGTCATCTGCTGTCCTTGTCGTCGTCGCGGCCTACTATGGACCAATTTGTCTCTAAGATTTATATTTCTTCTGAATGCTACGATGGGGGGAGCTAGAGCACTGTTTTCATCACAGACATTCAGTATTTTCCAATTCCTGTGTAGCACCTTTTGGATCTTATTGTTCAGACTAGAATGGTTGATTACGCAGACAATTTTATCCAAAGCTGGTTTTTGTCTGCCAGAGATTAGGGCATCTCTGTTATAGTATTTGGCACGCTTCATAGAGTGCCTCACTAATCGTCTGGGATATCCTCTAGCGAGGAGTCTCTTTTGGAGTTCTTCTGCATGTATGTTGAACTCACTTATATTGGTGCAGTTACGCCTAATCCTTAAAAATTCTCCAAAGGGAATGGAGTCCTTTTGACAGCTGGGATGGAAGCTGCTGTGTTCCAGAATTGTATTTTTCGCAGTTGGTTTCCTAAAGAGGCTGACTGCAATTTTGCCTCCACAATCCATAATCCAAATGTCTAGGAATTCCACTTTTTCTGTGGAGTATTTAGCTGTAAATTTAAGGTTGACGTCACTAAGATTCAGCCACTCAATATATTCTAGAAGATTTTGTTCATTTCCTGTCCAGATGAAAAAGATATCATCTATAAATCTATGCCATACCTGTATATTCTCGTAAAATGGGGCCACTTCGTTAAAAATGTGCTTAAGTTCGAATTCGCCCATATAAATATTCGCTACACTTGGAGCACATGAAGCTCCCATGCTGGTGCCTTTGATCTGATGGTATAGTGCCTCTCCAAATTCAAAGAAATTATTGTGGAGTACTATGTCCAGGCATTCCAGTATGAATCCGTTTGGTCTGTCACCCGGGGTTCTAGTAAGGAGCGCTGCCACCGCTTCTAAAGCTAGATCTTGGGGAATGTTGGTATACAGGGATTCAATATCTAGTGTGACTAGGTATTGAGTCTCTTTATTAAACGGTAAGTGCTCTATGGTCGTAATCATGTGTCCTGTGTCTTTAATATAGGAGGTATACAGCTTAGTAAGTGGGCAAAGGAAAGTATCTACATATTTTGAAAGAGGCTCTGTACAGGAATTGATGGAAGAGACAATAGGTCTCATAGGGGGATTGTCTGCATTTTTGTGCGTCTTTGGTACTCCATACAGAGCAGGGACAACTGTATGTGTCTGATTTAGGAAGTCCAGCTCTTTTTGGCATATATAGCCGTCTCTGAATGCTTTGATAGTGCAATTTTCAATGCGTTTTTTTAGTTCTGGTAGGACAGATCTGTTAGCCTTACAATAATGATCTGAAATCGATAGCATGGATTTCATTTTATCATTATAGATATCACTGTCCATGACAACTATACCTCCTGCTTTATCGCAGGGTTTAATGGTGATAGAGTCATTGTTCTGTAGATTGTTAAGGGCAATTTTCTCCGAGACCGTTAGGTTGGAATGGGTAGATGGAATATACTTGAGGATTCTTTCAATTTCTTTAAGGACTGACTTTTCGAAGATTGTAACTTCAGGACCCACCATATCTAAAGATGGAGTAAATTTTGACGGTGGTTTGCAGCCTGAGTAATTCATTTCTGATTCTGATGGCACTACCTCCATCATATATTTTTTCAGTCTAACTTTCCGAAAGAAAGAAAAAAGATCTTTGTGTAACTTGAATATGTCCGGTTGGGCACTTGGTACAAATGACAAACCTTTACTCAGGATATTGATCTCATCCGAAGATAGCAGATGTTTAGACAGATTAAAGATGGGAATGTTGTCATATGGTTTGACTTCTTTGTCTATGACTTCCAGTATTGATGGTTCCGTGTCCTCATATATTGCTGCGGATGTGCTTGCTCTGTTTGAGGATAATAATTCTTTTCTGATCTCTGGAATCTGACTCGTCCTCTGCCTCTCCCTGACCGTAAAAAAGGCGACTGACCCTGTTGATATGGATAGCGAGGTTGTCCTGAGAGTTGTCTATAATTTGGCTCGCTCGTATTAGGACCCTCAGGATCTGAGTCCGATGAATTGGTATCAGAGAAATTCACAATTTTTGGACGTCTAGTATTTTGTGGATTGTATACACCATAATCTACTGACTCACCTTGATAGAATGTACTCTGTAAATAGGGATAAGCCTTTTCTTGGGTGAACCAGCGAAGATCTTTCTTCAACTTGTCTGTCTTTTTCTTAATGAGATAGTCCTCGAATTCTAAGAGTTCCTGATTGATCTTACCTAGTTTGTCTTTTGCTTCTTCTACACTGTTGTTTTTTTTGAGCTTTTCCTCAAGTTCTAAGATCTCCTGGTTGAGTGTCTGAATCATCTCCTTAACTGTTTCGATAATGAGGATCATCCAGTCCCTGGAGCATCGGTTGGCAATGTGTGACCAACGCTCCAGGAACTGGCGTACCTCAACAAATAGAGCTGGCACATTTCTTACTCTCAGACCTGAGGGAATGGCTCCAGCTTTTAAGTACTCTAACATAAAATGTGCGTGTGATTCCATTCTTTTGGCTTTTTTGCGTAAATTTTGCAATTTCATCCACTCACTGTTATCACCTATCTTGTCTCTTGTATCTCCATTGGTACCTGTTATTTGTCCAATGAGGGTGGAAAAAAGTTCATCAGAGAAGCCGAATGTTTTAAACCCCTCCATATCCAGAGTAAGTCAGAACACCAACTATAATCATTCTTTTAACACAGACGCAGAAGTACCGAAAAATAATAATCGAGTATAATTGGTTTTGCCAAAGTACTTTCTTGAAATCAGATTATCAAGGTACTCTTCTAACTGCTAATTTTCTCTTCTTTCTAACTACTACTGAAAAAACCTTTTTTAGTCATGTTTCTGGTGAAGGGGTCATTCTTTTACCCACTCTAAAGATGTATGCAACATACATACAGAGTCATTAATTGCTGGTGATTGGTAACATTGATGAGTTATACTTGAACTTAAATAATAGTATGAAGTCTTAAAAAACTTTGTTTCAAAATACATTACCTGCCTTTATTAAAATGATTATATTTACCCCCCTACAGATCCCCCTACATCATTTAGGGCTTGTTGCCCCTCCTGTTGGTGGCCCTGAGGAAGGTGTCTTGTCACCGAAACGCGCGTAGGCCCCTTTTCATCCAAAGGAGAGGTCCCCAGAGACTCGACAATAATTGACATAATTGTTTTGTTGTTATCTGTCCTGGAGACTATGTCAAACAACCAAATGATCAGTGCTATATTTTAATATGAGTATGATTGATGTATGAGTGAGAGTATGATTTGTATTTTTATATGATTAGTCACGGGATCATGTGTTAGGGTGGTTTTTGTAAATTGCTCAATGCGAATATATATGTGAATAAGCAATGATAGTAATAGAAAAAAAATTTCTTTTAATGAATATGCATAAAATTCAAAAAAATATAAATAAAAACTGTTAATAAATACATGTTTCTTTTTGCTTAATTATATCTTTTTGATGATGGCAGGTGAGAACTTATTGTAGTCTCAAATTAAAAGTATATAGGTCCTGAAAGAGCTTTTCCCCTTTAGCAATCAGAACAATGCCAAGGAGCGCTCCTATTGTCTCAGGATCTGCCTATGGCTGACGAACAAAGAACAACTATGATGGGTGTGAATTAGAATTGACACTAATGGACAATAACTTGAAACTTTGAAAGACAAACCCAACCCTGCAATTCCATAAAAACTCGACTGACAATATACATGAGGTACACAAGCTATAATTCAGTATCCTGCGAAAGTCAAGAGAAATAGACTGGTGAATTATCTGCAGCCACACACTAGCGGCTGTCAAGGGTTGTGCATGATAATAACGTGAACTGAGGAAGCAATTTCAATCGTAATGTCTATTAGTAAGCAATGCAAAACAGGCAGGCAAACAAGGCTGAGGAAGAAAACTGTTTGGATGCTTCAGAACATTGATGCAGATGTTTGTTTTAATTTATCATTTCTGCAGTGCAAACAATGCTAAATACAAGATTTAAGGTACACGTATTACAGACAAGTGCAAGCAACACCATAAATAACACTGCATGTAGAATAAAAACAAACCATATCAGCAAGTACCTAATGACGATCTATACAAACTGTAGTTGGTAAAGCAAAAGAAAAAGTGCAAATACTTTCAAAGTGCAAGATAAAGCAATCACCAGTCCAGCAATCAACAAAAATCAAGCATGTTTTGTAAAACGATCCAACTTTCTTCTTGCATCAACGTGAAAATACTTTCAAAGTGCATGGTAAAAACAAGTCCAGCAGCTTCCCTCACAAGGACTGACCTGAACCACCAGACTGGGCCTTACTTCTTAACAGAGGCCTCAGACCTCAGTGTGTCATCACTGGCGGTATTTACAACTTACTAAGAGTATAGACACGTCTGCTAAATTACAGATTCACCATTGCCTCCAAATGGCTCTATCGTCACGTGTGACACCGCCAGCCAGGCATGGATTTTAAGCCAACAGCGCTTTGCATTCTGGGAGTTGTGCTGTGACCATCTAAGTAAGGGGTTAAACATTCCAGCATGTAAAGTGTTGTTGGATAAAAGCCACGAATGGACACGACATGGTGCCAAAGCCACTTGGCAGCTATGTTTTATACAAGCACAAGGGGATGTTTAATTTCCCCAACACAAGCTGCAGAAGTCTGGCATCAAATAGCAAACACGTTGTGCGGAGAACCCAGAAACGTGCTATGTTTAGCCCCCGTGTATGGACCTGAGGTGTCGTTCTCTTAGACACCCAGTGTAAAAGCCCACAGTTGTCTCTAGTGAATGTTAGTGCCAGGCAGTGGTCGAAGTGGGGGGAAAAAAGTATGGGAACTGTGGGAGGAGAATCAGAGGGCGGGAATAACCAGTGGATTGGGTCAGTGGGCGGAGTGAGAGGTGTGGCAGAAAGAGCAAAAAATTCCAGTTTTTAGTATTCGTTTCCCATTTTACTAACCAGTTGCAGCTTATTACATTATTTAATTTAACCAATAGATACACATGTTTATTTAAAGTTAATTATGTGTTATTAACATTAAAATACATTCACAAAGTGGGATACATTTCCAATCACGGAATATCCCAAATATCCTTAAAAGTGTAATCGCAAGCCATGTGTCTCCCAGCCATGGAGTTTCTGTCATCAGCACTTCTCCTCCCTTTTTCCACAAGAGCAGTTGAAATGAAATGAATGAAATGAAATAGCATTTATAAAGCGCATGGTTACCCGAAGGCATCCCAGCGCTGGGGCAGAAACCGCACTAAGCTGTGGCAATCAATTAGGGAAAAGCCAGGTTTTGAGCCTCCTGCGGAAGACGGTGTGGTCTGGCTCTTTACGTAGCTGAAGCGGCAAGGAGTTCCAGAGTTTAGCGGCGTTGTAAGAGAAGAGCCGGCCGCCACTTCTGGACCTCTTGATTCTGGGAACAGACGCCAGGTGGAGGTCATTTGAACGCCACCGCCTGTTGGCTTGGTAGGCCTGGACAAAAGAAGAAATGATAGCCGGTCCCACACCCCCTAGCATCTCATGGGTGGTGCAGAGGGCTTTAAAGTGGACTCTTTCCTGAATAGAAAGCCAATGTAAAGACCGTAGTGCAGCTTTGGCTGACTGGCGGCTTGGAGTACCCTCAAGAATCCTTGCGGCACAATTTTGCATGATTTGAAGTTCCTTAAAGACCGCACAGGGAGCACCGAGATAAAGAGCGTTGCCATAGTCCAGGCGGGATAAGACAAGTACCCGGACCACGAGCTTTCTTGCTTGAGGGGGTAGCAAAGGCATCACTTCACGCAGCAGTCTTAGAATACCGAAGTAGGAGGCAACAACTTTCCTTGCTTGGGTTTTAAAGCTAAGCTCAGAATCAAGCCAGAAACCTAAACTCTTTATTTCGGATTTGGGGACAGACACAAGGCCCATACATGCTGACCAGATAGAGGAAACCTCGAGGGGGGAGGAATTACCGAGCAACATAAGCTCGGTCTTATCACCGTTCAGTTTTAGATGGGAATGGCACATCCACCTCATCACCTCCTCGAGGCATGGGCCAAGACAAGTAGGGGAGCTGCTTTTGTAGTTAAATGCCACCACTAATTGAGTGTCGTCGGCATATGTAATTATATGCACCCCAAAGGGTAGAACAATGTCCGCGAGAGAAGCCATGTAAACAATAAAGAGTGGGACTCAGGGACGTCCCCTGAGGCACCCCACAATAAAGGGGCCTGGGGCTTGAAATGGCCTCGCCCTCTAAGACCTGGAAGGACCTACCCTCGAGGAAAGAGCACAGCCTATTCAGGGCTGTTCCTGTCACAACCAGATCTTTGAGTCGATGAATTGGGATATGGTGATTAACCGTATCAAATGCCGCGCTGAGATCTAACAATATCACGGCTCGAGAACCACCTGCATCAAGAATCCTTCTAGAGTCTTCCGCGACAGGAATGTGCTCCCTCAGGAGAGTGGTCTGGGAGCCTGGACATGAAGGCTGAACCTGGTTCACTAGTTACTAGCAGCTCTGACCATAGCGCCACATCTTCTTCCCCCACTGAACACCATACTGCCCCACTGAGAGAAACTTGCACTGCACTGACCCACTATAAACAACTGGATGTGACTCCATTCTAATTACACACTAGACGAGCAATATGCTGCCTTAAAAAAATGAACAACATCCTAGAAAAAGCAAACCCTCATAGGGAATGCAAGATTAAGTAAAGCATGTGATATGTAAGCAGGAACAACATGTTTACCTTTTTCCTTTTACACTCATTATTCTGAAATTAGTGAGTGCTTTTGCCTGAAAAGGTAACGAAGGCCATGACTACGTGGCGCGGAAGGGACCCATTTCAGTGCCCATTGCTTATATCATTACAAAACGTAAGCAGTGTGGTTTAAAAAGACCGCATCCCTGAACACACAGCCACTGTACACATTTTCCAATTCACCCATCCAGCAGGTATTTCAGTACCTCCAGGCAGGGTGCACTTTCCCGCACAGGGAAACACAAGGTTGTTCAAAGAGAGAGGAGTAAACAAAAGTATCCCTTCACTGGCAAACACTGCAAAGTGGCGCTAATGTGTTTAGGTTTAAATAAATCAATCTGGCCACCTTGCAACCACTCTGTCTTGCTTTAATTAGTTATTTATTTTTCACATTTGGAATGTTTTATTTCTCTCCACCCCGAGGCTGCACTTGTGTCAGAAAAAGAAAACGTTTCCAGCAAAAATGTTAGTCTTTTTTTGGATCCATTTCACAGGGGAGCAAATAAAGGCAAGGAGGAAAGAGAGGGTAATGTAGAGTTGGGCCTTAGGCCCTCATGCTAGGGGAAATGACTGACGCTGACACATAGTTGGGGATAGTGGGAATGGCCATGAGCACGTGCGCTCGGCCCTTTTATTGACAGCGTCACCTGACCCAGTGAAGTCTGTGGTGGGTTGGTGTACAGTGTACTACATACATGCTGGAACACTAGAGCGTGTCCATGCTAGGACGCTACATCCCTCCCAATTTTTAATGACAAAAACCCAAAGTCAAAGTTCAACCTGTGGGAGAAAGAAAAACCCCATACATATGTAAGACAGTGACCAAACTTCCGTAGAGTCTCTTACGCCTCCGCTGCATGGTGTCCCAGACTATGTTCTTCTTGTCGCGGAGACTACCAGTTCACTGTGGCACCAGCAGTGGGTGCTCGATGGATCCAGTCCGTTGACGACTCTGCCTTGAAGTTGTACTCAGTCTTATCTTTACTGTACTTCCAGGGCGACAAACGCAGTTGAAGTGCTTGTGGTTCACCGCTAGCGGTTGCTGTTCATCTTTCCGTCCTGTCCTCTTCTGCATCTGTGGCGTGTATTCTGTTTTTTTTTTTTTGGCACCAAGACGGATTGGTTGCAAGACACCCCTCTCACCATGATGCCCCTCTCACAGGTGTTCCCCTGCCACGGGATATCCCTGAGGCCCTCTTCATCAGATCTGTCCTGGGTTGAGTGTCCTGTGAGACGACAAGTCTCACCTCCGATTCCGCAGTCAGACCTGGAGGGTAGCTGTTGGCTCCTGTCTTTTCGCGCAACGTCTTCATCCTCCTGGGACCTTTGCTGAAGGGCGGCTGATGACCATCTCTCGTCGCGGGGATGCTCTCTCTCACTGGCATCCCTGAGGCCTTTGCCCCTGAGTCACCACGGCTGGCGTTGTCCAGTGTCCGCGTGACCCCAAAGGTGGATGTTCCGAACGGTCCGGCCTGCTCACCT
Source organism: Triturus cristatus (assembly GCF_964204655.1). Lineage (NCBI taxonomy): Eukaryota > Metazoa > Chordata > Amphibia > Caudata > Salamandridae > Triturus > Triturus cristatus. The sequence continues at coordinate 1,156,567,884 of NC_140594.1, forward strand.
CTGCAGATCCCAGGTGTGCTGAAAGCATCGTCAAGCAGATGGTGTTCTCTCCGTGCCACGGGTGTTCTCAGGACTTGCTCTCCATGTTCTGGCACTTGTCGCCTTCCTTATCTTCGAGGTGTGAGTAGTCTTGCCACACTCCTCTCTCTTTCCTCGATTCTTCTCTCCGTGAGGGTGTCGAGTCACTCTGACTTCTTCTCCTTATTCTTGCAGTGGCAGCCTTGCCACTCAGATCTCTTTCTTTCCCCTTTTCCTTTTAGTGGCAAACGTGCCACTCCGATATCTTCATCCTTCTTTTCTTGTAGTGGCAAACGTGCCACTCCGATATCTTTTATTGACAGCGTCACCTGACCCAGTGACGTCTGTGGTGGGTGGGTGTACAGTGTACTACATTCATGCTGGAACACTAGAGCGTGTCCATGCTAGGACGCTACAGGTAAGACCCGTTTCTTGAAGTCTCGGTTCTTCACTAACCGAGGAGCGAGACAGAAAGAGAGGGAAGACTCGGAGGCTTAGAGGCCGTCACCGTGGCGTGTGAGCACAGTTTCATTTATGGGGACTTGGGGAGGCTGAAGAGGCTTGCTTGCAGGCGCAGCCATCTCCCTCCGTTGAGAGTGAGGGGGCCCCTGGAGCGTGGGGGCCCCCCGCTCCGCAGGGGCTGCGGGGGGCCTGTGTTACCCCCCTGAGTATGGGGTGTAGAGGGAGGTGTTTTCCACCGTATTCTCCGCTGTCAGAAATAAAGGGGGGCTGTGGCTTCGCTGCTCCCTGAAAGCCTCCTGCGGTTTTTATAAAACAAAATGAGTGCGCAGTAAAATTCTGTCTGCGACTCCCAACCCGGGTACCGGGCGTGGACCATGCCCCCCCCTGACATCAGGGGGTGGGATATGAGGGGTCATTGGGCCCTGCCTGAGCCTTCATGGGCCACATTGGGACATGGTTCCGTTTATGGCTTTCTGGACCTCGCACCACCAGAGACAGAGCTCTTGGCTCTGATGTCAGAGGGTCACCCCCAAACACCGGCTTAGGAGATAATAACCTGCTGTCGCCCCAGCCCCTCCTTCCCAGCAGCCTCATCGGCCTGGAATGTTCCTCCTGGCCTCTCCCTTAATGTGCTAGCTGCAGGAGCTGCATGGACAGCCCGGGAAGGGACCCTTGATGTGCTAGCTGCAGGAGCTGCATGGACAGCTTTGGATGGCACCCTTGATGTGCTAGCTGCAGGAGCTGCATGGACAGCCCGGGAAGAGACCCTTGATGTGCTAGCTGCAGGAGCTGCATGGACAGCCCGTGATGGGACCCTTGATGTGCTAGCTACAGGAGCTGCATGGACAGCCCGGGATGAGACCCTTGATGTGCTAGCTGCAGGAGCTGCATGGACAGCCCGGGATGGGACCCTTGATGTGCTAGCTGCAGGAGCTGCATGGACAGCCCGGGATGGGACCCTTGATGTGCGAGCTGCATGGACAGCCCGGGATGGGACCCTTGATGTGCTAGCGGCAGGAGCTGCATGGACAGCCCGGGATGGGACCCTTGATGTGCTAGCTGCAGGAGCTGCATGGACAGCCCGGGATGGGACCCTTGATGTGCTAGCTACAGGAGCTGCATGGACAGCCCGGGATGGGACCCTTGATGTGCTAGCTGCAGGAGCTGCATGGACAGCCCGGGATGGGACCCTTGATGTGCTAGCTGCAGGAGCTGCATGGACAGCCCGGGATGGGACCCTTGATGTGCTAGCTGCAGGAGCTGCATGGACAGCCCGGGATGGGACCCTTGATGTGCTAGCTGCAGGGGCTGCATGGACAGCCCGGGATGGGACCCTTAATGTGCTAGCTGCAGGAGCTGCATGGACAGCCCGGGATGGGACCCTTGATGTGCAAGCTGCATGGACAGCCCGGGATGGGACCCTTGATGTGCTAGCTGCAGGAGCTGCATGGACAGCCCGGGATGGGACCCTTGATGTGCTAGCTGCAGGAGCTGCATGGACAGCCCGGGATGGGACCCTTGATGTGCTAGCTGCAGGAGCTGCATGGACAGCCTGGGATGGGACCCTTGATGTGCTAGCTGCAGGAGCGGCATGGACAGCCCGGGATGGGTCCCTTGATGTGCTAGCTGCAGGAGCTGCATGGACAGCCCGGGATGGGACCCTTGATGTGCAAGCTGCATGGACAGCCCGGGATGGGACCCTTGATGTGCTAGCTGCAGGAGCTGCATGGACAGCCCGGGATGGGACCCTTGATGTGCTAGCTGCAGGAGCTGCATGGACAGCCCGGGATGGGACCCTTGATGTGCTAGCTGCAGGAGCTGCATGGACAGCCCGGGATGGGACCCTTGATGTGCTAGCTGCAGGAGCTGCATGGACAGCCCGGGATGGGACTCTTGATGTGCTAGCTGCAGGAGCTGCATGGACAGCCCGGGATGGGACCCTTGATGTGCTAGCTGCAGGAGCTGCATGGACAGCCCGGGATGGGACCCTTGTTGTGCTAGCTGCAGGAGCTTCGTGGACAGCCTGGGATGGGACCCTTGATGTGCTAGCTGCAGGAGCTGCGTGGACACCGTTGGATGAGACCCTTGATGTGCTAGCGGCAGGAGCTGCATGAACCGCCCGGGATGGGACCCTTGATGTGCTAGCTGCAGGAGCTGCATGGACAGCCCGGGATGGGACCCTTGATGTGCTAGCTGCAGGGGCTGCATGGACAGCCCGGGATGGGACCCTTAATGTGCTAGCTGCAGGAGCTTCGTGGACAGCCCGGGCTGGGACCCTTGATGTGCTAGCTGCAGGAGCTGCATGGACAGCCCGGGATGGGACCCTTTATGTGCTAGCGGCAGGAGCTGCATGGACAGCCCGGGATGGGACCCTTGATGTGCTAGCGGCAGGAGCTGCATGGACAGCCCGGGATGGGACCCCTGATGTGCTAGCGGCAGGAGCTGCATGGACAGCCCGGGATGGGACCCTTGATGTGCTAGCTGCAGGAGCTGAATGTACAGCCCGGGATGGGACCCTTAATGTGCTAGCTGAAGGAGCTGCATGACAGCCCGGGATGGGACCCTTGATGTGCTAGCTACAGGAGCTTCGTGGACAGCCCGGGATGGGACCCTTGATGTGCTAGCTGCAGGAGCGGCATTGCTGAAATGAACGAAAAAATCAGCCACATATTACAAGAGCACTAAGTAAGAAGGTGTAACTGAACTGATCCATGTTTACGTTTTATGTTCTCTCGGCTCAACACAAAAGCCTAAAGGGCAAATGTTTTCCTCACACGCAGGTCTGACCTCGCATGCCAGGCTTTTATTGCATTTTCTGTGACTCGCTGCCTTCCTATTTTTTCATCATAAAATGGCAAATCCACAAACCCAGAAATATAAATGGCCGCTGCCTTGGAGATGAGAGGGTATTCTCGTTTTTCGCGGTACTGAACCCAGCGTGGTATTTTGGTTAGTGCGACGTGAAGTCGTTGCATGGGAATGCTGTTCGACTGCTCGGAAATGTATCTGCGGTTTGTTTTGGTTCTGACTGGCGGCGCCTCGGCCATAAATGAAAGATAAAGGGAGAGACTGCGGCATGGAGCGCAAGGAAGAGGCGGGCCTGTAGAGCGGAGAGAGTGCGCGATAGGGGGCAGACAGTCCAAGAGAGGGAGAGACAGTCCAAGAGAGGGAGAGACCGTCAGCTGACTCAGAGGAGAGAGAGCGCACGGGAGGGGTAGAGGAGTGAGAAAGAGACCGTCAAAGAGAGAGAGAAGCTGAGACAGGCAGACAAAGAGAGGGAGAGAGGCAGTCACAGAGAGAGGCAAGCCAGGCAGTGGTTAGTGAGAGAGGCAGACACAGGCAGTGGAGTGAGATAGAAGCATAAAGAGAGAGAGAGAGAGAGAGAGAGAGAGAGAGGAGCGAGGCCAAGTAGAAAAGACAGACAAAAAGTCAACGGAAGAGAAAGAGAGACTGGCAGTCAAAGAAAGCGAGAGACATTCAGCAGAAGAAACAAGCATTAACAAGCATCGGCCATAAAAGCGAAAGTCATCGCGATTACGATCACTCTGAAAGCGAAAGTGATCGCGATGACGCGCTAAAGCACGCTAGGGATGCGCGCACAGCAGCGGGGGAGGGGCGGAGATGGTGCTGAAGGCTGGCGCAGGAAAGACAGATGGCTGGGCGAGAAGGGAGGGGGGAATGCGGGGAGCAGCTGTGCACGTGCACACCATCGTGCACTCCAGCTTGTAGCCAGCACAAAAATGGGGATAGCACTTTCAAAACCCACCTACTAAATGTCTCGCCAGACCAGCGCATGCGCTGGGTCAGGCGAGACCTAAAAATGGCCTGATGTAGAGGACGGGGATATGGACGTAATCCCTCAAATGAGCCTCTGCTCCCCGACAGATGTCTTGTGATGTCTGGTTGTGCGCAGTCTCTGCACCCAGTCTAAACTCACACGGTGTGTCCTGTGAAGTGATAATGGAAGGTTCCTCCCCCCCCCCCCTCCCCGACCCCCCCCTTGAAACTGCACCTTTGGGTGCACGTAGACGGGCATGGCTTGTAGTGTGAATAGGCCCTGGACTACCCTATGCCCACCCCATAGACTGGCCTTGCAGTATGAAGCACTGTAACCTACCATGCGTCTGCCCCCAGAATGAGGTCAGACCAAGGGGGGATAACCGCAGCAGGGGGTGTAAAGCTGCAGGGGTGTCTGAGGGGTGAAGCAAGGGTCCAGTCACAGGACATGGAGGGTCCGCCACGAATGAGGCGAGATTTGGTAAACAGTTTATAAAGTCTGTCTTATTTAGATGCTCAAGGTAACGGTTTACTTCCACACCACCATCACCACACACGTTCTAGTGTACACTGTCCTTCACAGGGGCGTAGTTTCCATTGGTGCAGCAGGTGCAGTGACACCAGGGCCCAGAGGCCTGAGGGGGCCATTGAATCCTGATTACTGCTATATTTTGTTACGCGAACAGCATGAAGGGGGCCCAATTCCTTCCTTGACCCATGACCATGACGTCATTTAGGTGTCACCAGGGAGCACAGTTGCAACCCCTGGCTTGTCCTTTGCTACCCCTAGCACTGTCTTTGCGACCCCTGGTCTCAGAGGTGCCAAATTCAGTGGCAGGAACACAGAGGCAGCTGGGGCTCCACGCTCTTTATTTTCTGTCAATTTTTTATTCTACTAATAGCAAATAAAACAGCTGAGGTAAATAAAACATGCTTTTAATGTATGTTGTGTGCGTGCTTGCGGATGAGTGTGTGTATGTGTATGTATGTGTGTGTGAGTGATAGTGGAGGTGAAAGGTCGTGTGATGCCACTTCCGCTACCCGTGGCATTTCAGTGGATTTACCTCCATGCCTGTGACACACTGGTACACTACTGGCCAATCATGACGGCAGTCGCGCAGGGCTCCGCCCTCCTCTTCTGACCTCATCCAATGGCGAGGGGATGGTGGTGTTTAGAAGATGCCACAGTCTTCTGCTGCGTGAACTGGTAACATTGATGGGTTTGCTTGTCAGATGTGGACACGGAGATCAAACCTCAGCAGTTCTATTGTTTTCAGCCTTGTCCACTCGATAGACCAGACCTCACCAGTGGTACCTGTGTCCTGGATGCTGCGGTCAGCATCTAAGAGCCTGAACCAGGCTGGAGTCCGATGCTTGCTTTGACCCCTCACAAGGTCTTCTCGGACCCTTCAGCCCTGTCCCCAAGCCCTAATGTGTCAAGAATCAACGAAGCAGTGACCTTTGATGTAAAAAGGGATGGCGAAGAGATCCCCGTCTAGGGGTTGAATTGCACCACATTAAACCAGAAAGTCTGGGCTCAATCCTGGCTTCCTTTCTTGAACAAATTGTGTGATCCTAGACAAATATTTGCTTTCACGGGCTCCCCTATTTCATTCTTATATATAAGAGTAACTTCAAACCTTTGAGGAAGTGAGCTGTACAAAAACCTCTTGTGTTTGATTTCACAGACTATTCTATTTCTTAATTTATATTCAGAATCTAGGCCACATGCAAGGTACACAGAAGAACGGAGTGGATTCTGAATTCACTAGTGGCCTTGTTGAAAGGGAGGGGCATGAATGTTTCTCACTTCGTTTTATTTTTAATAAATGCCTCTCAATGCAGTGATATAGACTGATGTACTAAAGTGAAACGCTTCCGCATCTTAAGTAGACTTTTGATTTTATTTGGAAGAAGCTTTATTCTATTCTTGCACGATGTGTGATGCATGAATATAACGGCATCCTTTCACGGCACTTGGAGCCAGCCGGACCCACTCATCGGCTCTGGCTCGGCTTGCCCACTTCTACCGTCTCTGTAGTAACCGTGAACCGACCCGACTGTCATTGCCTGGCCAGACCCACCCAGAAATGATGAAGGGGTGTCCCACCTCCTAAAAGCCCCTTGAAGCTACGTCCCTGGTGCTCATCCTCTGAGGCGCCAGGCCTCATTGCCGAGAAAGTTGGCCGCGTCCTCATTTTTAGCTGTGGTGTTATCGAAGATCTTTTATTTTCCCTAAAATTCTCAACTAAATATACATACATACATACATACATACATACATACAGGGGCTTTCAGTGAGCATGCTTTATCCATTGGCTAGTTGTAGAGTCATTCACATTTTGCTCCGCCCCACCACGCATACAGTGTGGGCTTGGGGCCAGCCCACGTAAGCCATTGGCTCTCTTGGCTGGGAGTGGCAGCATGTTACCGGTGTACATCCACCCAAAAAAAGAGTCCGCTTCAGACAGTGCCAGGGCTGAGCTCCACCCTGGGCAGGTTTCACCAACCACGAACACTGGAGCCGCCATTGGGTCTGTCAGCGAGCGCTGCATCCTGGGCTGGTTCTAGCAGGCTGCGCCATGTGCGCTCTTTCGGGCAAGGCCCCATCCTGGGCTGGCATTACCAGTGAGTCCCGGAGCCTCCGCCAGATCTCTCAGGGAGTGTCGCGTCCTGGGTCCGGTCTGGCAGTGAGTACCAGATCCTCAACTGCGTCTTTCTTCTCTCAGGGAGTGTCGCGTCCTGGGTCCGGTCTGGCAGTGAGTACCAGATCCTCATCCGCGTCTTTCAGGGGGTGCTGCATCCAAGAACGGTTCTAGCATGGAGTGCCACGTACTCTGTCACTTCCGGCAGCAAGTGTCTCCTTCTGACCATGTTCTAGCAGGGAGTGAGGCCTCCTGGGCCGGTCGCAGGCTGCATCCTTGGGCCCTTCTAGTAATGAATGTTCTGTTCTGTGCTGTACTCCAGACCGGTTCTACCCGCGCGTCCTGGCTCAATTCCTGCTCCATCCTCAGCCAGGGCTCACAGCAGGTGTCCATCCTGGGCCGGTTTTAGGAGAGACACCCGCCCCCTGGGTTGGTTCTGGCATCAGCTGTCTCTTGCTGGGACAGTTCGACAGTCAGTGTCGCAACCTGGGGCTGCCACATTCTAGGCTGGTTCTGTGGCTAGTACATCGGCCTTGGCACATTCTAGCTCTGAGCGTGTCTTCATGTACCAGTTCTAGCAGCAATGACGACCTTTTGGGCCAGTTTTATCAATATTTGCTACATTCTGACCAGATTCTGGCAGTGACTCTATGCCAGTACCTACCTGGCTCAAATCCGTCATCGTGGGCTGCTTCTAGCATATGCGTTTATTCGGAAGTACAGCACGCTGGGTTGGTGCTAACATGGCTACATTTTGAGAGGGTTCCAGCATCCTTTATGATGTAAAAGCTAAATATGTTCAACAGTGACGTCATCACTTGGGTAACTAGAAAAAGGCTGATTTAGCTTTTGTGTATCTTAAATCGATAAAGATGGGCACTTTGTCTGAAAACCAAATGGACATCTACTGACAAATTCTGAAGATCACAAACTAATAAACACATTTAACGAGCCGTTACAAACACTATATGATGCCCAAAAACAAATGTTCTTTTATTTTCATAATCTTCAGCAATGATTTTTTATACATTTAAAATCACAAGTTTAAAAAATAAGCTAATAATGGTCCCTACTCTTCTAATACATTGTCAATTTCTAGAAATATTCATTGCATTATGTACAAAATTTGAGCACGTAATACATAAAAAATCCCTTTTTTTTAGTTAAAATACAAAACTGTGAAAGTTTGTTCACATATTAGAAGATTAGGGACTAGTCTTAGTTCCTTTTTAGGTCTCGCCTACGCAGCACGCATGCGCTGCATAGGCGACACCGTTAGCCGTTGTTCAGCTCTTTTTTGAAGCACATACTCGTGCTTGTGGCGGCATACAGCTTGCGGGAGTGCGCAGCAGCACGCCACAAGCACGAGTATGTGCTTTGAAAAAGAGCAGGCTGCGTGCGCACGCACATTCGCCATGCTTTTAAAAAAAATTCCTTTTAGAGCGAGCGCGCCCACCACTCCCGGGCTTGTCTTTCTTGAAAGTGTTAGTTGGGAAATGCCATCTTTACCACTTTACATGTAATGTCATATCATGCAGACTTTCCCACTTTACGAGTATGTTCTTCCGTTTGCTTTTGAAACAGCATTCCTCTGATGTGAGCGAGCTAGGCTGGCCGACGTCTGTCTCTTTTGCAACATTTATCCACCCCATCACGTTTTCCCTTTGTCGTGAGCTCGGCCTTGTGTGATACGGCGCTCGCAGTCTGCACTCATTGGCACCTGCCGTCTAAACTGGTTACGTTACGTCTGCCTTGAAAACGACGCTGATTGACAGCAGCTATGCTAGTGCATGGGGATCATGTTTACAAACACCGTGCACAGTCTCAAAGAGCAAGCACACATCTAGAGATCTGGGCTTCGCACATTCCTAATGTAGGAGTGGACTGAAGAATGTTTTTGGCGAGATAGTGTGGTCGGCGGTTAGCTTTGTTGCGTCTAGTTTTAGTAACCGACCTCTTGTTTAGAGATCAGAAAACAACATCTCTTTTCCGGGTGCATGTTTTTGTGTCTGTCCTAGGTGTGTGTTATTGAGTCTTTGCTAGTAAGAATTATGTAACGGAAAATGCAAAGTATTTGGCAAGGCGATTCATTGCATAATGCTGCCACGTTTCTTCTGACTCAATATTTTTGAGATTCTTCCCCTAGGCGTTTTGTGCTCTGTGAAAACTTCCCGCTGGTGCGAGATGGCCGCATGTAGGAAAATCCGTCAGGGAGTTGGCCTGTGGCACTTCATTGAGATTACCACATCACATTGACCACTCAAATGTTTCTACTATAATCTCCCTAGCGCCTAGGAACAAGCATTGGCATAGCCAATAGGTCTCACCTTTGGCACCTTATTAGTATTTAGTTATGCAGCACAATATCCTTGGTATATCAACATTAACTGTTGCATGGCTAAACACTTATAAGGTTTTAAAGGCAAGACCTATTGGCTATGCCAATGCTTGTTATAGCGGCCACTTAGGAGTTAACATTCAAAGATGCCTCTTTCAGCGGAGACAATACAGTCTCTCGGCAGCACCTCAGAAAGAGGGATATTTAACGATTCTCTCGAAGCTAAGATTCTGCAATGTGTTCAATGTAAACATCGACATAAATGTCTCACTATTAAGTCCTTTTAGTGTGCATTTATTCTGATTTATTCATGTCTTTGTTTACAAAGCGACAGTGAAGGTAAATTAAGTTTGTTCACAAGCGAACGCTTCTACCATTTCAGGAAATATACACTAAACACGACTGTCACTCCTGGGACCGGAACTTGTGAAAACCCCACAGTGCTTAAGCCACCGCCAGTGAATGTGTGGCTTGGAACGCTGCCCTGTGAAGGCTGCTATCCTTCTCGCTTTGTTGGCATTTAATGCTTCATACCTTGACAATAACCAGGGGTTTATATAAAAATTTATTTTTTTCAAACGTACGAAAATAATTAAGGTTTTTCTCTCTTCTATCGTATTACCACTACTTGATGGTGTTGCTTGGAAATGTACAGTTTGTTTTCTGTTGTGTAATGATTGCTTAGTGTGCTCTATAAAAACAGGACTTTTGAAATAGTGGTTTTATATCGGTTTTATGTCTGTTTGTTGATTGTTATATACTGCCCTGATTGAGTGGTGTCATTTTCCCAGCAAAATACTGGTGTATAAAATATAGGTATAAAAACGTACGTTTAAACAAACTAATCAACTCTTGAAAATATCTTTTCACAGACAATTTTGTTGAGTGAGTAAAAAAAGTCACAGATAATAATTGTGTGAGACTGTTCCCTTCGAAAGGGGACGCCCGGATGGACCCCCAGGACAGAAGCAAGACCGACCCCCACCGACTCCACTGCTGAATGCCAGAACCCCTCAAGTCAATGCCATATAAACAAGTGCAGAGCTACTTCTAATGTCCCAGCATCCTCTCTGGCGTATGGACTGCAGCCTGGATACGCTGACCTCCGATGCCCTCGTGCGTCTCCTCCTTTATGTAGGCTCCACCCCTATCAATCAGAATTAAACTGGGACCCCTTGTAGGCCCCTCCTCCAGACTGGATCCGCTGACCTCAGATGCCCTCATGTGCCCCCTCCTTTATGTAGGCTCCGCCCCCCATGAATTAAGACTTCAGTGGGACCCCTTGTATGCCCCAGCCCTCCAGTCTGGATCCGCTGATCTCAGATGCCCTCATGTACCACCTCCTTTATACCCCAGCAGGTGAATCAAGAGTTCAGTGGGACCCCTTGTATGTCCCCGATGTACCGATGTGCGGTCTAGTAGTGGGGAGGGCGGAGCGTGGGCGGAGCGAGGGAAGAGGAAGGGGCGAGGAAAGGGAAACGGGGAGTTAGAGTAGGGACGTGAAAGAGAGAGGTTGAATAAAGAAGCCTCTCCGAACCTACTGTGTCTGTCGTCATTGAGGGGCGCTGCAGGGGGACACGACAGCTGGCGACGAGGGTGGGATCAGCAGTGGACTCTCCCGGACCCGACACCGTAAGCATTTAAGGAACCCCCCCAGGGAGAACTGCTTTGCAAGAGACGATCTCGACGCATGAGAGCCCCCCCCCCTGCGCAGGAGACTCGAAGATACGCGTGCGAGCAGCAGTGAGGCCCCCCCCTACCTGGCACAAGCGGCAGGCTCCAGGAGTGGGTGCGTGAAGCTTCAGCACGCTGCAACAAGCAGAAAGCAAGGCTCGAGCCTCGTGTGAGGCCCCACGTGTGTAGTGACCCGGCGGCCATCTTGAAGTCAGGCAGCCTTGGAGGGACATCCCCATTGAAGTGAATAGGCGGCCATCTTGAAGTCAGGCGCCCAGAACAAATTTAAACAAGCACAAGCCAATGCAAACAAGCACGAGCTAATGCAAACGAAGGAACAAACAGACACGAGCAAGGCCACAGCAAGCCTGAAAGCACACAAGCATAAGAAACAGCAAGAGTGAAAGCAGAATACAACCAACAAGTACAAGTCAAGGCGAAACAAACAAGCACGAGCTAATTCAGACAAGTGAACAAGCAAGCACGAACACTGCCCACACAATGTCGAACAACGGATCACCGACCCGTCAGGAAGTGAAGCCAATCGTCATGGGACTGTCACACTTGCGCCCTCCGGAGCCTCTGGCGCTCGTCGTCGGTAGCAGTATGGGCCCCCGTTGGGAGGAATGGATAGAGGACTTTGAGGACTACATCAAAGGTTCCAAAGTACTCGGAGATGAGGACCAGCTGATTGCACTCCGCAATCTAGTGGGGAAAGATGTCAGCAAAATGATCAAGGAAATTCCCGCAGCAGATGCAGGAACATACGCCAAAGTTCGTGAAGCCCTCGATAAAAAATTCATACACAAGAAAAATGTGGACTATGAGCGGTACGTGTTTCAGCGGGCGCGACAAGAGAAAGATGAGATAATGGGCGCCTACATTACGCGGCTTCGGCGGCTAGCGCGTCACTGCGACTTTGAAAGGTTTTCAACGGATGATGCCATACGCTTGCGCGTGATCGACGGCTGCCAGTCGGAGACACTTCGACGAAAACTGCTAAAGAAGACCCACACACTGGACGAAATAGAAGAACTCACAAGAGTGCACGACCAGGCTGAGGAACATGCCAAGTCCATGGAGTCGGGGTGCACGGAGCGCAAGGAGCTTGCGTGTCAAGTGCGCACCGGTCGTCCCCGCCGGGGGTCGAAAGAGCGCGAGCGACACGCCCGACCATCGTCGCGCCGCCGCTATCCAGAACATCGGCGGCCTGACTCGGGAAGGAGGAGCAAAAGACACGATCACACGAAGAAATCGGCCGCAAGACGGTGTTACCGATGTGGATACGACTTTCCACACAGCGGAACATGCCCGGCCATGGGGCAACAATGCCGCAAGTGCGGCCGGAGCCATCACTTTGAAGCTATGTGCGGGGAGTACCGCCGCGAGAAAGACAAAGACAAGACCGCGCCTGAGTCGTCGAGAAGAGACACCCGCCGGCACCATGTGCGAGCAGTCCATGTCCGTCGGAAGTCGTCATCAAGGTCTTCCCACTCCAGCAGAGAGTCCCGGTCGTCCAGGTGGTCAAGGCGATCTCCGTCTCGAGACTCAGGGTCATCTTCGGACGAACAAGAGTATTCGGTAGAGTACGCGAACATGATCGCTGACCCGGACCAACTCAAAAAGTACCCCCGTTTGGACATAAGCGTGGGTGGCCACAACACGAAGTTCGTGATGGACAGCGGGGCGTCGCTGAATTACATCCCAGTGACTGAATACCGGAAGATGAACCCTCGCCCCCGACTGAACCCTGCGCACGTCCGTGTCTACACCTGGATGTCCAGGGAACCACTTCCGTGTCTTGGGAAATTTCCGACTGTACTGAGGCACCAAACAACATCAGTTCCCGCGGTGATACATGTCATTGAGGGGCCGGAAGCGGACTGTCTCCTCAGTCTCCCAACGGCCGAACGGCTAAGACTGGTTGAAATTCTATATCGCGTCACCGATGACAGTGACACTGTCCGCAAGTTCCCAAAACTGTTCACAGGACTCGGCAAAATGAATAGAGGCCAGATCCGCTTGCATATTGATGAACAGGTTCGGCCGGTTGCCCAGCACCCCAGAAAGGTTCCTTTTCACCTTCAACAGGCTGTAGAAGATGAACTGCAAGACCTCCTGACAGCCGACATCATCGAGCGTACGGAGGGCCCCACGCCGTGGGTTTCACCAGTGGTGATCGTCCCAAAGAAAGGAACTCCAGGGAAAGTCCGACTCTGTGTGGATATGCGCATGCCCAACACAGCTATCGAGAGAGAACGACACCCTGGACCCCACCTGAGTGACATGATAGCCGCACTAAATGGTGCGCGCGTGTTTTCCAAACTTGACCTCAACAAGGGGTACCATCAACTGGAACTCCATGAAGATTCTCGGTACATCACAACGTTCGCGACGCACCTGGGGCTGTTCCGGTATAAACGACTGAACTTTGGCATATCATCAGCTGCCGAGATATTCCAAGAAGCCATCCGGCAGACGATCCATCACATCCCCAACACGCTGAATTACAGCGATGACATCCTAGTGTATGGGGCAGACATTCAAGCGCATGACACAGCCCTCGACAGAGTCTGCCACGCGCTTTTGGACGCAAACCTAACTCTCAACAAGGAGAAGTGCGAATTCCACCAAGAAAAGCTGAAATTCTTTGGGCACGTCTTCTCTAGTGCAGGGATGAAGCCGGACCCGGACAAAGTGAGCTCGTTGAATGACACCAAGAGTCCACGGGATGTCAGCGATGTGCGATCCTTCCTAGGGATGGCGAGCTACTGCTCGCGGTACATCGAAGACTACGCCACTATCAGTCACCCCCTCCGGAGATTGACCAAACAAGGCCAGGCATTCGAGTGGACTTCAGAGTGCGAGCGAGCATTTCGAGACATCAAACAAGCGGTGGGAAGAGCCGACAGCCTGGCGTACTTCAGCCCGGACCGAAAAACTGAGATCACAGTGGACGCCAGCCCCGTCGGTCTCGGGGCCATCTTAGCCCAATACGATAAGGACACTGACCAGCGTCATATAGTGGCCCATGCCAGCCGAAGTCTCTCAGACACGGAGAAGGCCTACTCCCAACCTGAGAAAGAAAGCCTCGCGGTAGTATGGGCCTGCGAACATTTCCACGTATTCATATATGGGAAACACTTCACCATGGTGACAGACCACCAAGCGCTTGTCACCATCTTTGGGAACCCGCGCTCCAAAATGCCACCCCGCATCGAACGATGGGGACTACGCCTGCAAGAATATACTTTCACTATCGTCCACAAACCAGGAAAGTCGGCCAACCCAGCTGACTACATGTCAAGGCACCCCGAAGCTACCCACCGTCTCACTCCGTCTGTAGCTGAGGAGTACATCCACTTTGTAGTGGCCCAGGCACGGCCGCCGGCTGTTCCCCTGGAAGCCATCCAACAAGCCACCTCGCAGGATGAGCTGCTACAAAGAGTGATTCACCGGATACGAACACATCGGTGGAGACAGGACGATGCACCTGAGGAGAGTGACCCAGAGAAGTGCCAAGAGCTACAGGCGTTTAAGAATGTGAGCGAGGAACTATCCGTCACAGCGGAAGGGCTGCTCCTGAGAGACCACCGGATCGTCATCCCACAGCACCTGCGCCAAGGAGTCATCAACTTGGCCCATGAAAGCCACCGAGGCGTGGTTGCGACCAAGAGGGCTCTTCGTGAACGTGTCTGGTTCCCGTTCCTTGACAAAATGGTAGAACGTACCCTCAAAGACTGTCCGCAGTGCCAAGTAGTGGGGCGCGGTGATCCCCCAGCTCCGCTCCAAATGACACCACTACCATCAGGAGTGTGGCAGGAACTAGCCATGGACTTCTACGGCCCAATGCAGTCGGGCAAGTACGTGCTGGTGATTGTTGATGAGTACTCGAGATTCCCCATCGCTCAATTTGTCCCGTCCACCGGAGCAACTGCTACGCTCGCCGTCCTTGACGAAGTGTTTGCAGCGTGGGGAGTACCCAAAGTAATGAAGACGGACAATGGCCCACCGTTCAACGGGCAAGAATTCAGCGACTTCATGAAAGTAATGGATATCCGACACCGGCGAATAACACCGCTATGGCCTCAGGCCAACGGCACTGTTGAAAGATTCATGGCCACCCTCAAGAGAACTTTCCAGCAGGCTGTGCTTGATAGAAAAGACATGCAAACAGCCCTCAATGACGTGCTCCGATCATACCGAACCACACCACATGCCACCACAGGCAAATGCCCAGCGACACTCATGCTGGGGCGGCCCATTCGGACACGAATACCCACCTGGGAAGGAGCATTACGACCTGTGTCCCCAGGTCGCGTCCATCAAGAAATGGTGACCACCGACAGAGCTCGCAAAGAGGGCATGAAGACGTATGCTGATGGTCGTAGGCGAGCCCGATCGCTCTCTTTCCGAGAGGGAGACTGCGTGGTGGTTAAGCAGGAGCAATGTAAGAAAACGGACAGCAGGTTTCGAGCAGAGCCGCTGACAGTCACCCGGCAAAGGGGAACCATGCTGACGGCGGAATCAGACCGGAGACGCATCACTCGAAATGTGTCTCATTTTCAGAGATGCAGCTCGGCTCTGCAGGATGCGCTAGAGTCACAACTCCAGCCTCCGAGAGCTGACCAGACTGAACTGCGAGGTGAGACTGTTACTGGCTCAGAGGAGAGAAGCGAAGGTAACACTGCTGTGTTTCCAGAGGGCCGGTCTCTCAGACCACGACAGACAATTCGCCAGCCACGTCGGCTGATTGAAGAGATGTAAACATTTTGTAAGTTTGTTCTGCTAACAAAGGGGGAGATGTACCGATGTGCGGTCTAGTAGTGGGGAGGGCGGAGCGTGGGCGGAGCGAGGGAAGAGGAAGGGGCGAGGAAAGGGAAACGGGGAGTTAGAGTAGGGACGTGAAAGAGAGAGGTTGAATAAAGAAGCCTCTCCGAACCTACTGTGTCTGTCGTCATTGAGGGGCGCTGCAGGGGGACACGACACCCCCCTCCCCCCACCTCCAGTCCGGCGCAGCCTCCTCTGCTCTTAGGGCCCAAGGTGAGCCCACCATCCGCAGCCTCACCAGCCCTTGCGTCCGTGCCACCTGGCAGGAGAAGCCGCCGGCGCCATCTTGCGCTCAAGAAGCCGCGGCAGACTCCATGGCGGGGGCAAATGTCTCACGTGATTTTACAGCGTTTGATTTTCTCTGGCATCCGAGCAGACCCCTCCCCTCCCGTGATTCGCTTCAGCCTTCAGAGAGCGCAGTATGGACACCCAGGGCTGCACTCATTTACATGGATGTTTAGGTCTGGTGTGACAGCGCAACGGTTGCTTGACCTTATGTGATCAACAAAAAACATCTTCTAAGAATAACAGAGAGGGGTTCAGGCTCCGCCCACACGTGGGGACCCGGAGTACAGGATTTGATTGGGCAGAACTTGTGTGCTTCCACTAAAAGACTGCTTGCACTGCACTTTCTGGCTCGAGCAAAGTTCAGCCTCAACGTAGCAGGACTGAGTCGCTCGTGGTGACAGGCGATCTATCTTGGCTCTAGGCCTGATCCCTCTATTATGAAATGTTACGATGAAGGCTCTAGGCTTGACGTACTCGCTGGGATACGTAGACGTTAAAGCTTATGGGCATTAAAGTGTGGATTGACGTTACTCTATATTAAAGATTACATCTATGCATTTTGCTACACTGTATTTTACAGATTATAGTAGTGGGTAATTTGTGCTGGTGACTTCCCCCCCCTCCCCCCCCCCCCCCCCCCCCCAAAAAAAATCCGGCAACCTGTGGGTGATGATTTGTGCTTTCAGAATCACTGTTAGGCCCTCTTATGGGAGAGTGTATTTTGCTTTGGTAGCTGCCACATTCTGTACTATGTCCTTTTCTGAATGTACGCCTGATGGTTCCCACGTGGGAACGCTGACACGCAGTACAGGAGGCGAGGTTGGTTACGGTGAGAAGCCAAACGGAGCCCTGATCGGTTCAGTTGAGAACAATATTTCTAATGCCACAGGTTTGTTCTGTTTATTGTGAAAGATTGTGGTAAAAATAGGCCTGATCGATGGATTGAGTGTAACTTCACTGCTTTAAAGCCTACCGATAGGTCTTTTGTTCCATGAAATGTCACACATCGCCTGTGTAGGGAAGGATTTTGGCGTCGGTTACCACCTCTGAGAAGTACTAGTTAGAGAAGATTTGCACTGTAATAATTCTTGCTCAAATCTCTTATTAGCTGTCTGCAGGATCTTGCAATAACTAATCTTTAAACAATACAAATAATATAGATGGATATAGATATTTACTCACTGAAAGGCAAAGTTTACAGGGATGATATAGTTTAGAAATAGCCTCAAAACCGTATAAATTCATTGAAAAAACAAAGGTTACAGGGACGTTCTAGTTGGGTTCAGATTTTACATGCACAAAACCCTAGAAATTCAGCAGTTCTACTCATCCTAAGTAAGTAGAACTCGTGCCCTGAGGTAACTATCCCTCGTGCCCCTGCCATGCACAGTTTCCTCATCGATAGTTTTACTGCAAATGTTGCAGTGATATTATCAATGATGTCATAGAAGAGGTCATGAGTGATGTAATATGTGGGCTAATTAGCAGTGCATGGTGAGGCATGAGTTATAGTTACTTGAGAGAACTCTAGCCAGAACTGCTGAATTCTTTTATCTTGCACACACCGCTGGGTTTTTGTGCGCATCACAGTTGTGTCTTTGGGTGAATTAAAGATTGAGCCAATGGATGGAAGGCTGGAAGCATGAGTACAAAGACGAACCAGAGAGTGCTTGTATGATGACTTGCGTGCCGAAACACATCATTGGCACAAGGCACCTTCATTCATTAGACAGATCTATTGGCATTGCCAATGCTTTTTTTATGTAAAGTGGCATGGAGGTGTTATTTACAGAGTGCCACTAACTTTTGAGGGAGTTTTCACATCTTGGCACTTTAATAGCAAAGATTATATCCCTATAAAATAAAATTAAGGCTCTCACCCACGGTAATGCCACGTGAAAACTATTTGTTGAATGTGATGTGACCGCAGCGCTGTGTTAATGCAGGTGTGCCTCTGCGCAGCTAATAACTCTGTTGCACAACAATGCAAATATTCTAAATGCCATGTGTTTCAGCATAAACCTAGATGAGCTCAAACAGGCCCTTAAAGTGCCCTTGCTCTTTTATCCTGTTCTTGCCGCCATTCCAAGTTCAGCATATGACAGGATCCCATGGGGAGCCCTGTACTAGGCTGAAATACGACGTTTTCATTTCTTTTTATGCTTGGCCTATTACACTTACTGCTGGTGTTAATTTCATTTCTTGATGCAACTAAGGCAGGGCAGTGAAACGTATTAAAAACTGGGTTTGGGGCTCTGTGGACTAATGTTTGACTCCAATTGTTTGTGTTTACCTCGTGGTCTCGGGTTCAAATTCATTTAGGTTCACACCCTTCATCCTTCTGAGGTCGATGATTTGAGGACCATTGAGTTGTATAGAAATACATTTCTGATACTGTGTATTGTGGCATCACCTTTGACTTTCAACGGTTTGTGATGTACCAATAACAAAACTACCATGCCTGGTTTAATGTGCTAAAGAATGCAAACACTGACCTACACAAATGCTTTGTATGTTTTCTAAAGCCTGACCAATTGGATTTTCCAGAGGTACTTGGCAAACCATAATGCTGAAGCTACTCAACACACATTGTGTCTATAACTTGTCTATATGTAACTCAATGTTCCCTGCTTTGGGCATCTCGGGCTGAATAACCAACATTTATTGCTATTAAATTCTGCATATTGACTTAAGTATAAAATGCTAGTAGATAAATAGAGATTATGTTTGACAAGAAACTTTCTAAAATGGCCGTCCACGAGCGTGCATGGGGTAACGTGCACAGGTGGCCATCTTTGAATGCTTTTGCCTAAAATGTATTAAAAACATTTCCAAGATGGCTGCCAGTGTGTCTGAACATATATGATCTTCTTGGAAGGCGTTGCCATATTTTTATCCTTCTTTACCCTTCCAAGATGGCTGACACATTGCTTCCAAACTTGTCGACCATCTTGAAATGACCTGGTTACTTACCAGTAATGAATTTCTGTTGCAGCCAAGAGCCCGCCCGCCCTCTCATAGGAGCTTGCTCTTGATTTTTCTTTTATGTCTTGATAATATCAGGAAGTGGTCATATCTACTTCCTCCTTTTCTGAATGATGGGAATGGGGGACGTATTGGAGAAACTTTCTTTATGAGCTCGGTAATGTTCTGTCTGGCAGGGGAACTGCTCACTCAGCAAGGACCTTGGCAGCAATATGGATAAGGAGCGAACAGTAAAGTAATGTTAAACTATAGCAAAAGGAACAAGCATTGGTACAGGTACCAGCTTTTAGCCAAGGTCAGATATATGGGCTTTGCGGATGTTTGTTAATTCAAGGAGTTTGTGAAAGAGCCGTAGTGTTGCTGTAATCTCAGAGACTGTCCTCAAAAAGGCTTTGCAGTGTTTCCCCTGCAGCACGATTCTGTCTTGGACCTCTTGTGCCTAGTGGAAGCGTTTGACCTCCTCTTAATGGAGCCTTGGACCTCCTGGGGCTAGTGGAAGCCTTGTACAAGCCTTGGACCTCCTGGGGCTAGTGGAAGCCTTGGACCTCTTGGGGCTTGTGGAAGCCTTGGACCTCTTGAGGCTTGTGGAAGCCTTGGACCTCTTGAGGCTTGTGGAAGCCTTGGACCTCTTGGGGCTAGTGGAAGCCTTGGACCTCTTGGGGCTAGTGGAAGCCTTGGCCCTCCTGGGATTAGTGGAAGCCTTGGCCCTCCTGGGATTAGTGGAAGCCTTGGCCCTCCTGGGATTAGTGGAAGCCTTGGCCCTCCTGGGATTAGTGGAAGCCTTGGCCCTCCTGGGATTAGTGGAAGCCTTGGCCCTCTGGGGGCTAGTGGAAGCCTTGGACCTCCTGGGGCCAGTGGAAGCCTTGGACCTCCTGGGGCCGGTGGAAGCCTTGGACCTCCTGGGGCCGGTGGAAGCCTTGGACCTCCTGGGGCCGGTGGAAGCCTTGGACCTCCTGGGGCCGGTGGAAGCCTTGGACCTCCTGGGGCCGGTGGAAGCCTTGGACCTCCTGGGGCCGGTGGAAGCCTTGGACCTCCTGGGGCCGGTGGAAGCCTTGGACCTCCTGGGGCCGGTGGAAGCCTTGGACCTCCTGGGGCCGGTGGAAGCCTTGGACCTCCTGGGGCCGGTGGAAGCCTTGGACCTCCTGGGGCCGGTGGAAGCCTTGGACCTCCTGGGGCCGGTGGAAGCCTTGGACCTCTTGGGGCCGGTGGAAGCCTTGGACCTCTTGGGGCCGGTGGAAGCCTTGGACCTCTTGGGGCCGGTGGAAGCCTTGGACCTCTTGGGGCCGGTGGAAGCCTTGGACCTCTTGGGGCCGGTGGAAGCCTTGGACCTCTTGGGGCCGGTGGAAGCCTTGGACCTCTTGGGGCCGGTGGAAGCCTTGGACCTCCTGGGGCCGGTGGAAGCCTTGGACCTCCTGGGGCCGGTGGAAGCCTTGGACCTCCTGGGGCCGGTGGAAGCCTTGGACCTCCTGGGGCCGGTGGAAGACTCGGAACTCTTGAGGCTAGTGGAAGGCTCGGGCCTCTTGAGGCTAGTGTAATTTCAGACACTTGCTTGGAACAGATGGATGGGGCAAAACTTCAAGAATTGTTTGTGGAGCTCAGATGAACATCACCATCTCTGAGACCTCCTTTCTAATTGGAGGAAGCTTGTTTTGCTGTAGATATTTAATTTTTGGGTATGCAACACATGGCTACTTATGGAAATAGGAAGTGTATTGTAACTGCATGAAGTGGTTAGGTTACTTAATCGGGGAATTGTAAACCGTGCTACTCACCTGTGAGGGTCTCGGAGAGTGGGGGTGGGGGGGCAGCTCCGAGTCAGCTGAAGAACCAGATATGAGGCTCTTTCTGAAGGTGTGCAGAGTGGGTGAGCGTCTTATGCTGGCCGGGAGCTCATTCTCGGTCTTTGCTGTGATGTAGGAGTACGCTCTTCCACCCGTTCTGGCTCTGCGGATGCGCGGGGTTTCGGCAAGGGCGAGGTCAGCAGAGCGGAGGTTTCTTCTTGGTACATGGAAGGAGACTCTTTCGTTGAGGTATTTGCGTCCGGTGTTGTGGAGTGATTTGCAGGCGTGGGTGAGTAACTTGAAGGTCACTCTCTTCTCGATGGGGAGCCAGTGGAGGTCTCGCAGGTGTTGGGTGATGTGCTCATGTAGTTGAATGCTGAGGACGAGTCTGGCTGCGGTGTTCTGGATGGTCTGGAGTTTGCGTAGCGGGGACTTGTTGGTTCCGTCCTAGAGGGCGTTTCCGTAGTGCAGTCTGCTTGTTATGAGTGCGTGGGTGACGGCCTTTCTGGATTCAGGGGATCCATTTGAAGGTCTTGCGCAGGATGTGCAGGGTGTTGAAGCATTTGGAGGCGACGGCATTGCTCCGACTGGTCATGGAGAGGGAGGAGTCAAGTATGATGCCAAGGTTCCAGGCGTGGTCCCTTGGGGAGTGTTGATGTAACCGCAGGAAGTGCTTAGGTGACTTAAAGAAGTAGGAAGTGCTAAGGTTACATAGGGAAGTTGTGATGTAAGTGCAGGAAGTGCTTAGTTTACTTAAGGAAGCAGGAAGTGGTTAGTTTCCGTGAGGAGATAGGATGTGGTCACTTACAGCAAGCCAGCACGAATCCCCGAGTCTTTCCTCTGTTGGCATGCCCCACCTTGCCTCGGAGGCTCAAGGGCTCTTTTTTAGCAAATGTTTTTTTGGGCCCAACTGCTGCATTGTTTGCAAACCTTGGAGTCTGCACAAACAGTTCTCTTGTGTTTGCAGTGATTACACCACACACTGCTTGATAATGTTTGAGGGACAGGGATCAAGATGTTTGTAAAACACACTCTCGCGCAGTCTAGAGGAGAAAGCTACACGCGTACCCTAGGATGGCCCTTTCCCTGTTGGCACCGTCACTTCCGGTGCAACACCAGAGTGTGTGTCTGGAGCTCAGTGGAGGGTCCGTGCCTGGAGCTCAGTGGAAGAGGCAGGGTCAGTGGCTAGAGCTCACCCTGTGGTCACATCCTGGAACCTTCTGCACTCATCTCTAAGGGGCTCGCGCTGGACAGGAGCCGCCGCCATCACACTCTGTTCATGTGTTTATTTACCCGAAAGGTTTCTATTGTCCCAAAAGTTTATTGCGGGTTAGGTTGTAGAAAGTTTGCAACCCCGCCCTCCCCATTAGCACAGAGTGACGTAGCTCTCCGTAAAGAGACACAAGTCCATAAGATCTACAGAGCCCCTGACCCCAAACAGCGACAGTTTCTGAAAGTTAAAACATGAAAGGGTGAATTGGAATTAAAAAGTGAAACATGTGATGGCCATTAATGTTAAGTGAACAACCGTGCGCAGGTGCACTTTAACCGACCCGTTTAATGGCTTGATCAGTATGGATTATGGGTGATAGGTTTGCGCTAAACTAAAATGACAAACCCGTATAAACAATAAACGGTTGAGAGGAAGTAACTGTTCTTTGTATCTTTTTTCACGTTTGGTTTTCTTTCTGGGTACAATGTGTGTCCTTCTCACAGTTCTGACACAGAAGGGCCCCCCTCTTTTGCTCACCCCCCTTGTTCATACACCTTATCACCAGCTCATCCGAAGGTGCACATTACATCCAGTCCCCTGCATTGGAATATCCTCGAGTTTCCCCAGAGTGAGCCTGGCCTTGGGAATCCGCGGTTGGTCCGCGGATCCACACAGGCCACTCACTGGAGACCTATAATTAGAGCGGTGTGAAGCCTGGGTGACTGAGCCCTGCACCCCACAAACACAATCTGCGTCACAGCCCAAGGGACTGCTGGGAAATGTGCAGATCAGCACTGGCGTGTCCCTGCTCCGAGTCACCTTTCAGGATTTGTTAAATGCTGTTATTAGTTTTACTGCGGCTTGGCAGTGCCTGCAAAACGTACTGTATGTGAGGCGCCTCGCTAATGCGCCAGGAGGTCAGTCACGTGCAAAATAACCCGTTGTGCAGCGCTTTAAATGGGAAGAATAAGTGCCGGTGCTGATTAAAATGAGCCGGAGGTGTGGCGAGTGGGCGGGGCCAGGAGCGAGGCTAAGGGCGAGACATGATGTAACTTAATGACTGTCTTATATAATAGTTGCAGCTCATACCAAAACGCATGAGAAATGCGTTTAAATAAACAAAGCAGGTTAACTTGTTACACAAAATGAAATCCACACACAATGATATGTTAGCATTTCCAACGCACCAGGCATTTCCATTAAAATACCTCCTGAGAGTGTTTCGATTCTCTCGCAAAAAACAGGCATCCACAAACAGGCAAACACACGGGCATAAGCAGGCACACAAAAGACTCTGGTGTGATTAAAGCCATTATAAACTCTTTACTTCTTGTGGCTTTCTTAACTGGCGCTGTCAGCGGACTGCCTTGACTCCTGTGTTTGCACAGATGCACAGGATAGTGTGAATGTGATTGACAGGTCAAAGCCTGAATGGGCCCTGCTCTGTCAAACGCAGCGTGATTGTGAGCACAGGGATGTCCTGCACAGGAGCCCTGCTGGAGAGCTCAGCTGGGGCTCGGGTCAGGGTTGCGGAAGCAGTGCCTTGGCTGCTGTAGTGACAGGCTGGTGTCGGTCTGATGTTTATAAAATAATGTGTTTCAAACAGCCAATCCTCGAGGGCTGGCTTCCACACTCACCCCACACCCGTCCATCACAGGTGTTGCCAGTCAGGTACCCGGCTAATAAAAGGGGCCAGCGCACGTGCCCTGGGCCAGTTCTCGATACTGGAAGTATGTGTCCGTGTCATTAGGTCTCGCCTACGCAGCGCTTGTGATGTCACTTTGAGAAATGCCGTATTCAGCATATAGGCATGAAGGTCCGTCCACTTTCCTCCCATCTTTTTATTTGGCTCCTGTTACTGTCCTTTGTAAATGGTGGCTTTTCATTGGTCCGTAGGCATAGTAGTCCCTCCTTAGTACCATCTTTTCTCTTGTTATAACCCCCATGAGGACTGCCCCTGTTACACGTATTGTTACTCTAGATGTTTAATTATAGGCTCTGAGCACTACTTTGTTTAATCACTTGGCATGCTCTCCCCCAAAGCCGCTTCTTTTTTAAATTTTTTTTTTTAAGTGAAGCATCGCAGCACTACTCAGCTGCACTAATGGTGGCCGCGCCTTTCTTTTGTTCTATGCGGCTCGCCGAATTAGACACGTCACTTTTTTCTATTTCTTTACTTTTCTTACACTGGCTGCACTTCCCTCTTCAGCTTTAAACATCTTTGCCTTTTCACTGTCCCAATCTTAACAGAAACCACATCAGGATATATTTTTTTAGCATTTCTTCAGTACTATGTCATTGCTTCACCAGCAAAACTGGAGTGCCAGTCCCGTGTGTCAACACTATACCACGTCTGCCTTGATTTACCCAACCCATGATCTCGCGCCCATTCACCACTACAGAGATCTGAGTGAAAATCATTCACCCAGAAAAATACAGCGTAGCTTCAAAGTAACCCACAGTCTCAATCTCAGTATAACTGTAGGGGTCATCGGGGATGGGGGGGGTCCATCAGTGGGGCAGGTCAGTGACATCAGGATGGGGTCTCTCGCTCCCCAGTTATGGGTCCCGTTTACTGCCCAACCAGTCACAAGGGGGCTGCTTCCTTTGTATTGGGGCCCAATGCACCCTTGTTACATCACCGGGTGGATTACCAGTTAGTAATCTAGGCACGCCCTTCGATGCCACGATGCTGTTACAGAGACTGGATGGAGAGGACCCTCGAGCCACCCCTGGGACTGCCAGGAGCCGAAGGGCATCGATGCCTTAACCCAGATTCACTTCCTACTGGACAACTCCGTGCGCCCTGGCAATTTTATTGGACCAGCCCCCGGGAGGCGCGAGGGGCACAAGTGTGACGCACTGCGACTTTTGTTACCGGGGGCCGATATTGCAGTACTGCTTCATGCAAAACTAGCACCTAGTAAAAAAAAAAACCAGCATTGGCAAAGCCAATAGGTCTCGCATTTGTGACCCGTTGGCTTTGCCAATGGTTTTTAGCCAAGTTGTACAGCATCCACCACGCAACTAAAGTAAAAAAAAAAAAAGAAAGCCTTTGATGCAGCTGCCCACACCACGCATGCGCATCTTGAATATGTTACAGGTGCTTTTTTTTCTTTTTCCCTTCTAATCCGAGTTGAATTAGTAATTAAAAAGAAAATAAAAGCTAGCAAACGCATGTTTTTAAGACATAGGGAGTGGAAGCAGCATCACGGAAGGTGGTGGGAACATCAGACCAACACGGAGGACATTAGTGGGCTAACAGCAAAGTAACATGGGGGCATGAGGGAGAGGAGGAATGCTGAAGCAACACGGGGGAGGTGGGCATGCAGAAGCAACGGGAAAGGCTGGGGGCGTAAAAAGAAACAGGGGGAGGCAGGAGCGAAAGCAGCACTAGAAATGGGGGAAGCACCACAGAAGGCGGAGGCTAGTGGAAGCAATGGAGAGAAGCCCACAGGCGAGCATGAGCGAGGGGCAGGGATAGGGACAAGCAATCCGGCAACAGGAATGTGGGGGAGAGACTACACGAGGGAGACAACTTAAAATGTGTGCATTCTATAGGAGTATATCAAAGACTGTAAAGAGGCCCCACACACTCTTTTAAGATGTCCCTATGTACACTATCTCAGGCAGCAGAGATGGGCAGATTTTACTGCCTCACAAAGCGGTGCTACTGTTTGTCCTCTTTTACTGAGCATGCGCAACATCCTAATTTCTGTTCCCATCGGCACTTAGCTGCGTTTGCTGGGGTACACCCTAACATCAGACTCCGCATGCTCCTAGCTGCAACCCCAGTGGAAGAGCAGGCGGAGGTTTAAGCATAGGGCGCATGGAAGTGCACAGTAACCTACTTGTGATGGCCATATCGTGTCTGACCGGAGGCGGGCACGAATGTGTTGGGGATATATTCTCCCATTTTAGCGCACAGGGCAGACTTTCGGTTTTGACATAGGAAAATGTGTTTTATCAGGTGAACTGTGCCGTTTGTCCCCTGTTCGTAGCTCTGCTTCTAAAATTTGTAAATTTGATACTTGTATAGCGCACTACTCACCCGCAAGGGTCTCAAGGCGCTTGTACGAATACCGCTGTGGAACCCATCCTGGCTTTCCCTGTGAGGCGTCCACTCCTGGGCACCCCCAAGGTGGAGGCCAGGCATCCTTAGCGTTGTGGGGGCCGTTGTGGAGATTAAGCAAGCTATTGCCCAGAGTTGCAGAGTGGGACTCCATGATTGGAATAGGCACCGAGGCGAGAATTATCAGGTCCGTGGAATTTTTGAGCCCAAGACCCGCCGAGGCAGGGAATTGAACCCTGGTCCCGGGCTAGACCTCTGCATCAGGGTCTGCCGCTCTAATCATTGAGCCACACTTCTCCACGTTCATTCGTTCTCAACTTCTGGGAAAGTGAAAGTCCGAGAACCACAGCCTGCACGAGGGGGGGAGAGACACTGTGTGGGAGACAAGTGCAGGAACACTAATTAAAACCAGATGGCCCCTGCTGGCTCCCAACAGCAAAACACTCAGGGAGTAAACATTTCACAAGAAGCTGGGACCTCCACACGCCTTTGGCTATTGCGTACTAAAGACCGACGCAAAGGCCAATCGCGTGTGAGCACCACAAGCACGAGCTTCTACAGAAGCTGAAGTGATTCCAAGAGGTCTATTTCCTATGCAGCGCATGCGTGGTGCCATAGGCTCGACCTAAAAAACAGACACCACCTCTGTAAAACCAGCACCACCCTTTCCGGCTTACAAGGGTAGGCCCAGTGCCCGGTATGGCCAGTCCGGGCTCTGTGTGGCCCCAGTGTGGTGGTGGTGGTGGTGGGGGGCGGGGTTTGGTATCTGGGAGGAACATTGTAACCCCTGCCTCCACGTGTGCCCTGTTCCGTTTGTGAACAGTGTGCTCTCATCATTGTATACTATCAGGTCACACACCTTCTCTTGGAAACGCTGAAAGGGGTGGGGGAGGGGTGAGGGAGGCTCAGTGAGTCTCACCAGAGGCCAGAGGCCTGTGCAGGCTGGAAAGGTGTGGGGGAGAGGGGAAGGCAGGGTCAGTGAGTCTCACTGGAGGGCAGAGGATGGAAGGGGGTGGGGGAGGGGTGAGGGAGGGTCGGTGAGTCTCACCGGAGACAGGAGGCATGTGCAGTCTGGAAAGGGGTGGGGAAGGGTCTGTGAGTCTCACCAGAGGCCTGTGCAAACTGGAAGGGGGTGGGGGTGAGGGAAAAAGTGTTTTCTGTGCAGATCCCATCTTGGATTTTAGCTTCGTCAGTGGCTGGGGTCCACTGGATCCACCTGGCTCAAACCTTTTGTGCCCGAAATGTAGCGGATCCCCAAACTCTAAACCTGCAGGGAGTCCGTACTTTAAACGACATTAAATGTTAAGCCATTCTTCCCCAGCCAACCCTACTGCCTAGGCCGCCCACATCTGCTTTCTTTACTACTTGGTCATTCCGATAGTAATTTTTCAGATGTTATTTTTCCCCCCTTCTCCCATGTACTCTCTTTGGCGCCAATTACTCCCATGTTAACTTCTGGCCTATTGATTTTTACTGGAAATGCTTCAAGGTTTTTGATCTTTTAAGCTGTGTGTAGGAACCCGGGGTCACCAGGCCCTATAGGCGGTAGCGTGGCGCGAGCCGGTCGGGCAACCAGAGGGCTATGTGTTAAGCAACCATACACCACACGCTTCTCGTGGACTAGGAACACACACAATAAGGGACGCCACACCGTTCAATTATGCAAATACTTCAAGTTTATCCAAGTTTAGTTGGTCAGATGCAGTTCAGGAAATAACAAGGTAATACATGAATCATAATACCATCATAACATTACATTCGACACTCTGGGTGATACTTATGCAGTGCCTAACCTTGTTCTAGCGCTGTGCGCGCTTACGTAAAGTCTTTCCCTGAACGGGCCGTCTAACTAAGCATGATACTTGAACGGGGACACATTGGGCTCACTAACATGGCGCCTGTGGAACTGAGCGCTCCTCGTAATCAATGGCCCCTAATCCTGTGAAGTAAAGCATATGAAACAAAGCGCTACGCGCAACCATTTGTAGGTAATTACAGTCGAGCAGAGCATATAATACAATACGTTACTCGTGATCCTGGTGTAGAATTTCCTTCGTGCAGAACATAAAACACAATGCGCTACGCGCATCCCTTAGCATGTAATTACTGCCGAGTAGAGCATATAACACAAGGCGCTACTCGCATTTCCTGGCAAAACAATTACTATCGAGTAGAGCATGGAACACAGTGCGCTACTCGCATCTCCTGGCAAACAACTTCGTTCGAGTAGAGCATGTAACACAAGGCGCTACTCGCATTTCCTTTTAAGTTGATCACTATCGAGTAGAGCATATAACACAAGGCACTACTCGCGATCGCGGGCATGTGAATACTTTCGAGCGGAACAGGTCATACAGTGCGCTACTCGCATCCCTTGTCACTCCAGCGGGGGAAGCAGGGTCGGTGGCGGGAAGCGCCACACGAGGGTAATGTTAGTCAGTTCCTTTAGGCGGCTTCCAGCGGGGAGACTGACGGGACTTGCGGAGCGGGTCCCTATGCTCCGGTGCAGTTCACTAAGCACCGCTCTCAGTCTTACAGAAGGGGGGACACGGACAGGATCCCTCGGCGGGGTCTCTCCGTCGCGCAGGCAGGGGAGGGGATTCCCACGGAGGGGACGACCCGGGCCAAGTGCGGTGCGGTTTCCGGACCAGCAGGGGGCGCACCAGGGGGGATCTCGGCCTCCGGGCTTACCTCCGTCTCGGCGTCAGCAGGCGTCCGTCCTCACGACGTTGG
Organism: Triturus cristatus; assembly: GCF_964204655.1. NCBI lineage: Eukaryota > Metazoa > Chordata > Amphibia > Caudata > Salamandridae > Triturus > Triturus cristatus. Next base: position 1,156,596,700 of record NC_140594.1, read on the forward strand.
GGGAACTCGGCCCCGACCTTGCGCACCTCCTCACTCGGCTGCGACGGCAGCGACGGGGCCCCGGGCTTCTCCTGGGCCTCGCGACACAGCAGGGCACTCCTCCAGGCCTCCAGGCCGCAGCGGTGAGCGCGCTGGCTTCGTCGTCGCAGGGGGGGGCTCAAATTAAGGATGGGGTAAAGTGCTCAGCGGAGCACGCTGCCGGGGGTCCCAGACCAGGGTAGGAAGCGCGGGGGTCACAGCGCTAGTACCTGGTCGATCCCCGGTGTCTTGGCAATCGGCTTAGTATTTTGTTCACTAGAGTAGCTTGGACACGCAGTCTCAGCTCTGGCATTCAAGGCTTACAGCTCGCTCTTGTCATGCAGTTCCAGTTCTTGAAGTTAGATTTCAGTTCTCAGTTGACAGATGAAGTCTTGTGGCGCAGATGTATCTGGCGCCCTTAAGGGGTTCTGTTACAGGGGTAGGGATGGAGAGGGCGACTAGATCCTTCCTAGTCAGGTTGGCAGAGAGTCTCTGGGTCCTCCTACTACTGGGCAAGATCAGTGGGATTCACAGGGCACCTCACTCACTTAAGAGGCAGTACCTAAATCCTGTCACTCTCAGAGGCATAAGTCCCTGGCTAGGCCCTACCGCCTACACTCCTGGTGGATTCTTCCAGCTCTGCTTCACCCCAATGGCCAACTCACCACAAAAGCTTCCCTCCCACTCTTAAGTAGCCCTAGGTCAGGTGACCTCTAGCCAAGGCGGCAAAAGTAAAACCCCACCTCCCTTCTAGAAGGTTCCAGCTTCTTCCAGGAGCTTCCCCACTCTAACTATGGGACAAAAAGGCGGGCTGGTATCGCAACATTGTTGTGGGTCCCAGCCAGCTCCTGGCAGCTAGGGTGCTACTATCAAAAACGACCACCCTGCAGTAGCAGGGGTCTGTGGCAGCCATCTTGGGCGAAGTAAGCACCTGCACCTTAACATTACAAAAACGAAAAAAATGAGGGAAAAAGGGCCAAGTCCAACACTGTGCTTTTACATTTTCTTATTTTGTTGCATTTAGGTAATTACATTTGTACTGCTCTCATAAAGTCCCGCTTTGGACCATCACATTCTTCTCCTTTCATTGTATTGCTGCTTGTGTCCTTGGCTCGCTTTAAGCACTTCGTTTGGTACAGATTCACTAAACATAACCGCATGCTGGAGACGAATTGGGGATGTTTATCTATATAATGGCTATAGTTGGTGCCCTATGAGTTCGGTACATTAACATATGCCCTTGTGTCATTTTCTTTCCCCCCCCCCTTTTTCCTTTTTCATTTACAGATGGAATAACGTCATTTTTTAATAAAAGAATGATTGAAAAGGAGCAGCTATCTGCCCTTTATTACAATTAGGATAGGGTAATACCCATTTCCTAAATACACCAGGGGACGACATAGCCCTGAAGAAAGTCCCAGCACCACAACAGTGGGCGTACGAGGACCGAAACATGTTGGCCCAAGGGTCTTAGGACCATAACATTCCATTGGACCCTACTGTCTTTGAATTTTAATATTCCCGTTAAACCCAAGAATAAAGGGAAACTGGGGTTTAACTGTGAACTTTTAATCTTTATCCCCTGGCCTATGATATGATCTAAGAGCTCCCTGGAATATTGGTTGAGCCCACCACGACTTGTAGTGGTCGCGGTGTCCCGATGATGAAGCATGACACCACTAGGGTGTGTGAGGGAAAATAAATAAAAACAAAGGTTTTTCCCACTTGATCTTCCACTAGTAAGAGCTTCACATTGTAATCTTCCATCTAATACCTCTAGCGTCATGATAAAAAGAATCAGGGAAGTACTATAAATTGTATTTGATTCGCTTTAAGCATCCCCAAGGGATCCCAGCCGGTATTTTTAGGCTCCGGAGAGCGCTAATAAGACAAACTGAACACGAGCAACTCCAGCTCACCCTCCAGTTGTTTCTATCTTTTTAAACATTAATATGACCTAGGACGCATTCCACAGCGTATTGGTCAATCCTTCAGATGTATCATCAGAAAGCCTTCTCAGCATTTTATTTACATCTCCATACGTGTAAGCATTGCACGATTTTATTTTTATCAAACTAATTTACACAATATGCTTTCAATAAATCCTCATCAAAATTGATTTACACAATTCATCATGCCCGTGCCCCTGAATCCATTCATTCACACATGTATACTCTTTCATTATTTTACATAACATCATTAGTTCACTGACAAAATGAACAATCCCCCGATGATTGTGCAGCATCTTGTGTGAATTTATCGCACGCTCATCGTCCCAGTCCAATGAACATAAAACTAGTTGTTGGAGCATGTTTCGGCACCTATTGCTCCCATTTTGTTGCCTTCTTCAGGACCAGCTTTCATTTAAGATGCCTACTACTCTGCGGAGCTCAGGGCTCCCTTTATCTCCTATGCATGGAATCAACATTTCCTAAACACTATTTTCATCATAGATCTTTAAGTATTAGATCGTACAAATTATCTAATAATAATGCCACCCCCTTCGCTCAAGTCATATCTGTTCTCAGAATAACTAAACAGAACCACCATAAGGAAAAAACAAAAATACATATGTGAAGCCACAACCCACCAATAGTTGTGCAAAAATTAAATCATAAAGATATCAGTAAGAAAATATATACAGCGAGTGAAAAACTGAAATAACGATGCCCTAACATTCACAGAGATCACACACAATACTTACCTCACAAAGTTAGTCATGCTTAAAAATAAAAAAAGCACATTCATCTGAAGACCTCACGAATATGGTAACTGTGTCCCTTGCACGAGAAAGACTAACTTTGGCCCCTGTCGACAAGAAACACATAAATGGGCAGACACCAAGTGTTTCACCACCTGCGTACATGAGCCCTGGGGGCTGGTGCAGTTACCCGGGTACATGAGCCCTGGGGGCTGGTGCAGTTACCCGGGTACATGAGCCCTGGGGGCTGGTGCAGTTACCCGGGTACATGAGCCCTGGGGGCTGGTGCAGTTACCCGGGTTCATGAGCCCTGGGGGCTGGTGCAGTTACCCGGGTTCATGAGCCCTGGGGGCTGGTGCAGTCACCCGGGTACATGAGCCCTGGGGGCTGGTGCAGTTACCCGGGTACATGATCCCTGGGGGCTGGTACAGTTGCCCGGGTACATGAGCCCTGGGGACTGGTACAGTTGCCCGGGTACATGAGCCCTGGGGACTGGTACAGTTGCCCGGGTACATGAGCCCTGGGGGCTGGTACAGTTGCCCGGGTACATGAGCCCTGGGGGCTGGTACAGTTACCTGGGTACATGAGCCATGGGGCTGGTACAGTTACCCGAGTATATGAGCCATGGGGCTGGTACAGTTACCCGAGTATATGAGACATGGGGCTGGTACAGTTACCCGGGTACATGAGCCATGGGGCTGGTACAGTTACCCGAGTATATGAGCCATGGGGCTGGTACAGTTACCCGAGTATATGAGCCATGGGGCTGGTACAGTTACCCGAGTATATGAGACATGGGGCTGGTACAGTTGCCTGGGTACATGAGCCCTGGGGGCTGGTACAGTTGCCCGGGTACATGAGCCCTGGGGGCTGGTACAGTTGCCCGGGTACATGAGCCCTGGGGGCTGGTACAGTTACCCGGGTACATGAGCCATGGGGCTAGTACAGTTACCCGAGTATATGAGCCATGGGGCTGGTACCGTTACTCGAGTATATGAGACATGGGGCTGGTACAGTTACCCAAATATATGAGCCATGGGTCTGGTACAGTTACCCGAGTATATGAGCCATGGGGCTGGTACAGTTACCCAAGTATGAGCCATGGGGCTGGTACAGTTACCCGAGTATATGAGCCATGGGGCTGGTACAGTTACCCGAGTATATGAGCCATGGGGCTGGTACAGTTACCCGAGTATATGAGCCATGGGGCTGGTACAGTTAACTTTCACCATCATGGACCAGATGTGGCGCTTCTCAACAAACCGATAGTGTCATGCTAAGGATTTTGGGTGCCGCTGTTTGGAACACCTTCAAATTGTATTACCCATTTCATTCTTATTCAAGCTGGTATGGTGGCAAGCTTTACACACACTTTAACAGGGCCACGAAAAACAGATGAAATATGTTTTAGCCCGAGACTCTAAAAATGCTTAAGATGACACTATCAGAAGTGCATGTGGGGAGAGACGTTTAGAGGGAGGAATATTATAGACAGAGGTTTAATAGAGAGAGATTTCACTTTCCCAGGGGGGTGCTTGGCAGGGGGAGGCCCTGGGCCATTGCCCACTTCGCTCAAGTCTTAGCCTCTGAACAGATATCTGGTAACAAGGTTTGTCTCAACCGTATGTTTGCTCGATAAATGAGGGATATGTAGTACAAACCTGATATGTCTCATCTTGGTATTGCCACGCAACAGAAGTCAGTTAACCAAGCAGGGACCTGCAGGTACAAACAAAAAGACAACATTGTCTGAGTACAAAGCACCTGTATTTATGGCAAACTGAATTAAGACTCCTTCCGCTCATAGAGATTGAAGACGTGCTTTGAGGTTCTCACCTCATACCTTCTGATACCCCCACTTTGCTTTATCCTCCTAGAGCTCATTACAAAATCCAGAGCTTCGTAGCCTCTTGTACCACATGGAACCTAAATTCGGCACTCTTGGAGTGCGCTAACCCCGGCCATGGGTTTCAAGTGCCCAGACCCATGCTTGCTCTTCGGTCACTATACGTCCTGCTTCCTTGCCTAAAGTGGTCCCGTTGTGCCGTCGTACGGCTTGTACCTCCCTCGGTAAAACTGTGCATTTGTTGGACAACACAAATGTTGGGATCATGCCAGTCTGATTCCGTGCACACTCGGGATAGGTTGGCCTATGTCCCTGCTAGCCACAGTGCACCATTCTCTACCCCAACCCTACAGGGCAACAAATGTGTGTGCAATCTCCAAACATGACAACCCTGACCCACAAGGAAACCATAGCAACCGATCTAGAACCTTTTCGTTTGGACTCTTATTCATACCCAAAGAAGTACACAAGAAATACTCAGCAATATTTATTGAAGTTTTGTGATTCTTGCATAAAATAGGTGTGCTGCGGTGATTAGTAGTGTGAAACAGATTAGCACAATTACAAGAAAAGGGAAAAGGATGAACATTTCCACCATGCTGCTCACAGTGAAGATACGCTGGCAAACAAGGACTGCGTATAGTTATATTCCTACCTAGCGCTCCCTCACCTAGTCTTGCCTGGGCAAGTGATCTGCCAAATCCCTGCCAGGGTGGACCAACTCCTCATTACCTGTGGGTAAGTGTCATCAGGCTGCCCACCTTGGGGTGGAGCTGGACATCTCTCGTGTTGGTACGCAGGAATCAGCTGAGCTGGAATTCTGACATGTGGTAACCCCGCAGTGTAAGCTGAGTGCTCCTCTGGCTAAACAAGGAAGAAGTTGTGTATTTATAAAAATAGAACCCATGTGGCCATGTTGCAACCCCTGTCAGGCCGTAATTATTTGTTCTAGTTGGACAGCGTTGTCGCATTTCGCAGTGAACTTTGTCCAATGTACTGAATGATCAAGGTATGATGATAGTGTGCCTACAAAGTGGAAATGTAAGAAATGCAGATTCAGAGAATGCTATCCTCCATGGTCATGCATGCATTTGTTGTCAAAAGTCACTGTGTGTAAAAGAGAAGGCAACCTACGAAACAAGGGCGTGTAAAATGGCAGCATTTCTTACTGGGCCTGTCCTGAGCACGTGACAACGCTCTTTCTTCCATAGCATTGCACCAAGCTAGAACACCCTCTTTTTCCTCATTAAATACTTCCCTGTTAATCGTCCGATCCCTCTTCTTGGTATACGGTTTTGTTCTGCTTGTCCTATGATGACCGGTTCTACTACTGTGGCCGTTGCCGAATGGTAAAATATTTGTGCATAGACCGCCTCATTGCTCAGCCAAAGAATATGAAGTAACTTTTCTTCACTAAAGGTTAGAAGCACACCACAGTGATCATTGGTGAAGGTAAAAGCCTGATCTAATTTCCAATATAATAAAATACCTGCCTTAAAGTTGTAACGCCCTGAACGTCTCGGGATCGTTTAACAGACACGATAATGAGAACGCAACCACTTGTGAAGGTTTAGTTATTTTAATGAAGGCAAAAATAATACAAGGAATAAACAAAGGTTATAGTCACTGGAATCCTCCAGGCTAAGTACGTTACCAGCCCACAGCACGGATGGTCCTAGCCGTCCTCTGCATATACGCCGATCCTGGCGTATGCCAACAGAGGGCAGAAATGAAATGGCCGACAATGCCAATCGGTAGGCTGTGAGGGGCACGAAGAGTGTTGGGGAGAATCGAGGAGTCAGGGAAACACCCAGCCGGGGTCTCTACCTGAAGGGAGCAGCCGCTCAACCTCTTCCTCAGACTGCACCGGGACGCGGAGTCACCTCCTGGTGATGCGTCACCGATACCCCAATCACAAGCAAAGAAGACTGAACCGAGAGCAGCCGCTCGATCGATCCTGTGGACTTCCGAGTCTGTAACGCGGCAAACACCTCCTGGTGTGCGTTACAGCTGGCAGTCCCTGTATCTCTGGTCGGGCTGGGAGTTACGACTCCAACCAGCAAAAGCGCCACTGCGCTTTGACTCAGCCGAGTCAAAAAGCGAAGCTCAATGGTTATCCGGTAGAGCTTCCGGGTCCTTCACAGGTGACGATGGGGCAAGACACGGCCCAGGGAGTAACGACTCGACCTACCTCCATTCTTGCCTTACTGGAGCACCACTCCGGAACACTGCTCTTCACTAAGCAGGTACGTCGGTGTAAACACAATATCCGACAGCGTTGTACCTCCCGGTTCCTCCCTTTATAGGGCGTGTTTTCCTTGAGTTATGTAACAGCTCTCCTGTTTACATAAGGGCGTGTTTTCCTTGAGTTATGTAACAGCTCTCCTGTTTACATAAGGGCGTGTTTTCCTTGAGTTATGTAACAGCTCTCCTGTTTACATAAGGGCGTGTTTTCCTTGAGTTATGTAACAGCTCTCCTGTTTACATAAGGGCGTGTTTTCCTCCCCTCGCATGACAGGAATTCTTGACAGTACATCCTCCCTCTCAGCGGCTCCCCACGGGTCCAGCGCTGGCAGGAAAACGCCGATGGAACAAGGAGACCAAGCGCGGAGCATGAACACCTTCAGCCGGTTCCCATGACTGCTCCTCCGGGCCATAGCCTTTCCATGCAACCAGGTACCACAGCTTCCCCCTGCGCCATTTGGACGCCCGTATGCCCGACACTTCATACTCCACCTCCGACTCCACGCATACCGGCCTAGGTGTCCCAGACGGCTTGGAGGGCGCTGGTTTGAGCAATGATACATGAAAGACAGGGTGTATCCGCAATGACTGGGGCAAGCACACCTTCACGTTCACGGGACCCATACACTTGGTAATTCGATAGGGGCCCATGTACTTGGGATGGAACACACTGTTCTTTCGAAACCTCATGTTTCTTGTGGATATCCAGACGTAGTCTCCAGTGCGGTACAGTGGCCCGGGCCTTCTCTTCCTGTCTGCCGCAGCCTTGTATCTTCTCTTGGCCTCCATTAGGACAGCCCTTGAGCACATCAACATGTCTTTTATGTGTGCCACCCTGTCCGCTGTGGCGGGAATCCTGTCCTCTCTGAACGGATGTAGAAATGGCAAGAACCTGGGATGTTGGCCATAGTTGCTATAGAACGGAGATGCCTGTGTGGAGCTGTGAGTGGCGTTGTTATAGGCTATCTCTGCAACCCATAGCAAGTCGACCCATTCTTCCCTGCCCTGGTCCACAAAACATCGCAGATACTGTTTGAGCGTTTGGTTCAGGCGCTCGGTTTGGCCGTCCGTTTGAGGGTGGTAGCTGGTGGACAGGGCGGTCTTAACATGCAGCGCAGTGCACCAAGTCTTCCAGAATTGCGCAGTAAACTGCGACCCCCGGTCCGACACGATCACCCCAGGTAATCCATGCAGTCGTACCACATTCTTTAGGAGTAGTGACGCCAATTCCCCGGCCGTAGGGACTCTCTTGCAGGGGATGAAGTGCCCCATTTTCGTCAAGTAATCCACCACCACCAGTATTGCCGTCATCCCCTGGTCTACCGGTAGGCCCACCACGAAGTCCAGTGATATGCTATCCCATGGTCTATCCGGGGTCGGAAGTGGATGTAAGAGCCCTTGGGTTCGGCCATGGTCGGCCTTCATGGTAGCACACGTAGGACACTCCTGTCCCCACCTCCTGACATCCACTCTCATGGTTGGCCACCAGAAATGCCGTCCCATGCTAGCCACCGTTTTTTCAAAGCCCAAATGACCTGCGCATGGAGAGTCATGGCACCAGATGAATGCTTGTTTCCTTAGCCTAGGCGTGGGTATCAATAGGCACCTACCCTTCAGGGGTATCCCGTCCTTCAGCTGCCATTCTCTGTGACTGAGGAGCCACCTCCGCCATGCGAATGACCTGATGCCTCTCTTTATTCCCCTCAGGAAAGTATCCGGTTGGATAACCCCCAATACCATCCTCGGGGAAATGATGGAATGCTCGGTCGCAGGCAATGGTTCCTTAACTGCAGATTGACGGGACAGGGCGTCCGCCTTCCGGTTTTCCGTCCCCGGCCGATATGTGATGCGGAAGTTGAACCCCGCAAAGAAGATCATCCACCGCAGCTGTCTGGGAGAAAGGTGTCTTGTGGCCGTCATGAACTGTAGGTTCCGATGGTCCGTGTACACCGATACCACATGTCTTGCCCCCATCAACCAATGCCTCCATTCGGTGAAGGCGTCCTTGATTGCGAGAAGCTCCTTCTCCGCAATATGGTAGTTGCGTTCGGCGTCGTTGAGTTTGCGGGACATGCACGCAACGGGATGAAGCACCCCTGTGTCGTGGTTGCGTTGGGACAAGATAGCCCCCAGCGCCACATCCGATGCGTCCGCTTCCACCACGTAGGGGAGATCCGGATCGGGGTGAGCCAACACCGGCGCCTTACCAAAGGCGCTTTTCAGGGCCTCAAAGGCTTTGTTCGCTTCAGGGGACCAGACAAACTCCTTGGACTTCCTCAGTAGCTGTGTGATTGGGGCCACCAATCCTGAAAATCCATCTATAAACCGCCTGTAAAAGTTGGCGAAGCCAATGAAACTTTGGACGTCCTTCACGCTTTGGGGCACCGGCCATTCTTTCACCGCCTTGATCTTTCGTTCTGCCATCTCCTGTCCCTCTGGACTCAGCATCACACCGAGGAATTCCACGGATGTGACGTGGAAGTCACACTTGCTGAGTTTACAAAACAGCATGTTTTCCCTCAGCTTTTGGAGCACAGCTTTGACGTGGTGTACGTGCTCCTCCACACTGGACGAATAGATGAGGATGTCGTCGATATATACGACCACGTAGATATCCAACTCCTCTCTGAATACCTCATTCAAAAAGTACTGAAAGGCTGCCGGGGCGTTGCACAGACCGAACGGCATGACGAGGTACTCAAAAAGGCCGAACCTGGTCTTAAAGGCGGTCTTCCACTCGTCTCCGTCCCTCATGCGCACCAGATGGTATGCCCCTTTCAAATCCAACTTGGTGTAGATACGAGCTTTCTTGACCTGTTCCAGAAGTACACTGATGAGAGGCAAGGGGTACCGATTCTTTACGGTTATCGCATTCAATGCCCTAAAGTCCACACAGGCTCTCAGCTCCCCATTAGCCTTCGGGATGAAGAAGAGTGGCGAGGCGGCCGGAGACTTGGACGGGCGGATGAATCCTAGCTTGAGAAGTTTATCCAGGTACCCCCGGAGATGCACGTTTTCAGGCTCCGTCAGGGCATACAGCCTGCCGCTGGGAACGCTGGCCCCTGGCACCAGGTCGATCTGGCAGTCAAACTGTCTATGTGGTGGTAGCACTTCCGCCTTCACCTCATCAAATACATCCTCAAAACTGTGATAAGCCTGGGGGAGAGCCACATCTTTTTCTGCCGCTGTAGCCACCGTCTGACTCCCGCTCTCATCTGCGTCAAGGGATTCCGTTCTTATTCCACAATGCAGGATGCAATACGGTGACGTCAGTTCGATGCGATGTGTTGGCCAATCCACAGAGGGGTTGTGTTTCTGTAGCCACGGCAATCCCAATATGACGCCATATTGGGGCGCTCGGATGATGTTAAAATCGATTTGTTCCAAATGGTTCCTCCCACATCTCATCGGAAGGACCCCCGTGTGCTGCCCGATGGGCCCCGTCACCAATCGCCTTCCGTCTACAGCATAGACGTCTTCGGGTACAGCTTTGGGAAGAAGCACTAGCCCTAGCCTGCATGCCTCGTTGTGGTCCATAAACATGCCAGTGGCCCCTGAATCCACCATGGCCACAACGGGTATCCACTGGTCATGCACTCCCACGTGCACCGTGAGAAACAGGTGTCGTTGTCCCTTAGTGACCGAGTTGGAAAGTGAAGGGATGGATGAGTGACTCCGAGATGCCCCTTCTCTGGTCTTGGAGTCCTCTAGTTTTCCGCCGGTACGTCCACCACGTCTGTTACCGACCGGTTGGCCCGATAACGTGACATCTTCGGTTTGGCAGGGCATTCACGTACGTAGTGGCCTTTTTTGCCACAATATAGGCACAATCCTTGTTTACGGCGTGACTCTTTCTCCGTGGCTGTGAGGCTCGCTCGTATTGCGCCGATGTCCATGGGTTCTCCCTTGGATGCGGTGGAAGGTTCAGGACTTCCCACTGTCACATAGGATGGAAGGGAGTTTCCTTTTCTCCCATGATCCCCCTTTCTTTCACTTAGCCTATGTTCCAGCCGTAATACCAGGTTGATAAGGCCCTCACATGTCTTGGGTTGTGGGTCAATACGAGCCACGGCGTCCTTGAGCTCATCGCACAGCCCGTGATGGAAGAGCGCCGTCTGTTTAGCAACAGGCCACTTGGTTTCCGCAACCAGCCTTCGGAACGCGTTGAGATACTGCACCAGGTCGTTGGATCCCTGTCTCAACTCAAGCATTTCACGGTCCGCCGTGTACGAGTCAGCCCTTCTGTCGAAGACTTTCAGGAATTCCTCGCGAAAAGCACCCCAATCACATAAGATGGGGTCGTCCCTGCTCACCAGAGGTACGGCCCATTGTGCCGCGTTTCCAGCCAAATAGGATATAAGGAAAGCCATACGAGCCTGACTCGTGGGGAACGCCCTTGGTTTGCACGATAAATGTAGCGCCACTTGTGTGAGGAATACCTGCACTGTGTTAGGATCCCCACTGTACCTCTCTGGTGTTGCCAAGGGGACGGCTACCGGCATTTCCACTACTACCGCAGGGGTCTGGTTCGTGAGGGAGGTGCTGGGCATGTGCGGGTCCAATTGGATAGCATCCAGTCTGGCTTTTACATCGGCTGTTTCTTGCCTGGAGGCAGCCAATTCAATTTGCACGGTCGCTAAAGCAGCCAGCACATCATCAAGTGTTGCCATGTCTGTTATCGACCGGGAGACAGTTAGTGTTATTAAGGTCGGATATTTTGTAACGCCCTGAACGTCTCAGGATCGTTTAACAGACACGATAATGAGAACGCAACCACTTGTGAAGGTTTAGTTATTTTAATGAAGGCAAAAATAATACAAGGAATAAACAAAGGTTATAGTCACTGGAATCCTCCAGGCTAAGTACGTTACCAGCCCACAGCACGGATGGTCCTAGCCATCCTCTGCATATACGCCGATCCCGGCGTATGCCAACAGAGGGCAGAAATGAAATGGCCGACAATGCCAATCGGTAGGCTGTGAGGGGCACGAAGAGTGTTGGGGAGAATCGAGGAGTCAGGGAAACACCCAGCCGGGGTCTCTACCTGAAGTGAGCAGCCGCTCAACCTCTTCCTCAGACTGCACCGGGACGCGGAGTCACCTCCTGGTGATGCGTCACCGATACCCCAATCACAAGCAAAGAAGACTGAACCGAGAGCAGCCGCTCGATCGATCCTGTGGACTTCCGAGTCTGTAACGCGGCAAACACCTCCTGGTGTGCGTTACAGCTGGCAGTCCCTGTATCTCTGGTCGGGCTGGGAGTTACGACTCCAACCAGCAAAAGCGCCACTGCGCTTTGACTCAGCCGAGTCAAAAAGCGAAGCTCAATGGTTATCCGGTAGAGCTTCCGGGTCCTTCACAGGTGACGATGGGGCAAGACACGGCCCAGGGAGTAACGACTCGACCTACCTCCGTTCTTGCCTTACTGGAGCACCACTCCGGAACACTGCTCTTCACTAAGCAGGTACGTCGGTGTAAACACAATATCCGACAGCGTTGTACCTCCCGGTTCCTCCCTTTATAGGGCGTGTTTTCCTTGAGTTATGTAACAGCTCTCCTGTTTACATAAGGGCGTGTTTTCCTTGAGTTATGTAACAGCTCTCCTGTTTACATAAGGGCGTGTTTTCCGAGTTATGTAACAGCTCTCCTGTTTACATAAGGGCGTGTTTTCCTCCCCTCGCATGACAGGAATTCTTGACAAAAGTACCTCTGAGATTTAGGTATATAAAGAACTTAAGTTCCTCATTAAATACAGGTTACTGTCACACCATCACATGACCAGAGGCCCGCATCAGGGGGTAGCTATTCCCAAAACACAGGAACGTATGCATCAAAAGTGAGTCAATAGCAATTACTGGACTATGTTCTCCCAGCTGCTCTCTCCGTTCAGACCCCACTTGAAGGTCTTAAGGGTAAAAATCCAATAAAGTTCTCGCACATTTCATTTTTGTGACTCCCAACAATCCTCTCTAGCGTTTACTTTTTCCAAAATTAGCTATTCATGTTGCATCAAACTGCTGCTCCTGCAGTTGGACACATCCTTGAGCACAATGTTCACTACTTTATATTCCAGATAATCAGCAGTGACTAATACCACCCTCTCTTGATGCCCTTTGCCCTTTGCCTCTAGGGTAACTGTTCTTTATGGGTTTTTTGTTTCAGAACATCAGCATTCTTTAGGGAGTTACTCATCACTGTGCAGTTTCTGCTAATCGAAGGAATTTGCCAAATGCATACATTCTCTCTGTGAGGAGGAAAGCAAAAGAAGTGGTGAAGGATGTTTCCTGCTGGGGGCTTGGTATACAAATTACCTGAATAATCCATTGTTGTAAACAATCAGTATATCAAGAAAGGCAACTGTCTTTGCTTCCCTTATCGGTAAACTTTACATTCTCATCACAAAGATTGATCCAGAGTATACACTTATCAGATAGTTCTTCCTTCCCCTGTCGGATGAAGAAGAGACCTTCAGTAAACCTTGACCAGCGTCTGATATGCTCCGCAAACGGGACAATATTTGCAGCACTCGGAGCACAGGGCGCCCCCATGCTCGTTCCTTTAAATGTTTGTACATGTCATTAACAACATTCAAACCTGGTCATTGCAGGTCTTGAAACCCATCCCCACTGATCTCTGAGGATTGTTGATGTTGTCCAGGAATCAATGCTTTTTTTTATCTAAGAACATGAAAGGGTATGAATATGGGACTGGATACATTTAGGCTATAGGAGTGTGATGCATTTTGTAATTCAACTTCAATACGGATTTAATAAAAAGTATATTGTAATTCAATTTTGATAAGAATAAAACTCTGCAAAGCTAATATGATAATAATGAGCTAGGGTGTAAATAATCCTATAGTTGAAGTGTTTTGTTGTCCAACTAGTGTTGTATCTGATTCTGTCCTTTTCCAGATGGACAGCCATGGACTTTCGGCCATGTGTTCTGGTTGTCAGGGAGCATCTTACATGTGTGACTCCTGTGAGCGGTTTCAGTGCTTGCGTGCTTACTGTGTGTATCTTTGGTACTTGCCTACACAGTTGTCTTGTTATGCGATGGGATAGAACAATTGGCTTCTTGCTACAGTAGTGAGACAACACACTTCCTGCTCCCTGGAGGGGTGGATCCACTCACCCAGGTGCTTCCCACCCCACCCCTCCCACCATCTTCCATAGTAGTGCTTGCATCTCCATGGTCGAGGTATGTTTCTAACAGTGTCTTGTTTCCTTGCAGGAGGTCTTCGGATACCAGACCCACAGCTGCCGCAGGGCCCTGTGTATCGCAGGATATGTTCTGTCTCTGGGCTTCCTTCTGCTCGTCTTTTATTGGAGACCTGATTGGGATGTGCTTGCCAACTGCGTCCCCTGCTCCCTTGAACACGCCGACGTGATATTGCTTCGAACTACGGTAGGTCGTTGTTATTCCACACCCTTCAGAACAATCCTCCCCTGGTACATCATGTTATCATTCTGTTAAATAACATTTACAATCACAAGAGAACCTTAAAAAGCTTTGAACTGCAAGTGATGCCTATGACCTCGCAACATATGTACCATTAAATAACACCTAACAGCAAAGTAAACGAACAACCCTAAGCACTGAAGCCAGCACAAAATATTACATGCCTAGTTCTCACTCATAGTGTTCAGGGGGTGATGTGATATGTAAGTTTATCTGTAAGATTATTTATGACACTTGTCGTTGCATTTCTCACGCCAATGGTGAGGCCATGAGCGTTGTGTTTGGTGAGTGAGATACACGTTGCATGCCTGTTCTGCAAGTTATGTAGAGCTAACCCCAACTTTCAAATGTCATTGGTCGAGCACAGAGCTCCCTGGTCTGTGAACTTGGAGCCAGTCCACCACTTCTTCCCTGGTGGAGACGCTGAGGGTAGCTGTGGTTTGCAAGTAGTGTAGAGTCTGTGAGGAAATACCGGATGGATGTCTTGCATGCTTACCAGCCAGCATGGCAGCAATGGAAGTTCACCCTTGAAGATTCAGTGATGATCATAGGGTTGCAGCAGTATACCGGCCCTTAGTGGCTGGGGCACAGTGAGAAGCATACCGGCCCTTAGTGGCGGGGGCACAGTGAGAAGCCTACCAACCCTTAGTGACTGGGGCACAGTGAGAAGCCTACTGGCCCATAGTGGCTGGGCCACAATGAGAAGCCTACCTGCCCTTAGTGGCTGGGCCATAATGAGAATCCTACCGGCCCGTAGTGCGTGGTGGCACAATGAGATGCTTACCGGCCCTTAGTGGCTGTGGTCATTGAGGTGCTTACCGGCCCTTAGTGGCTGGGACACAATGAAATGGTTACCGACCCTCAGTGCCTGGGGGGGCACAATGAAAAGCCTACCGGCCTTCAGTGCCTGGGCACAGTGATAAGTCTACCGGCCCTTAATGCCTGGGGCACAGTGATAAGTCTACCGGCCCTTAGTGGCTGGGGCACAATGAGAAGCCTACCGGCCCTTAGTGCCTGGTGCACAGTGAGCTGCTTACCGGCCCTCAGTGCCTGGTGCACAGTGAGCTGCTTACCGGCCCTCAGTGCCTGGTGCACAGTGAGCTGCTTACCGGCCCTCAGTGCCTGGTGCACAGTGAGCTGCTTACCGGCCCTCAGTGCCTGGTGCACAGTGAGCTGCTTACCGGCCCTCAGTGCCTGGGGCACAGTAAGCTGCTTACCAGCCCTCAGTGCCTGGGGCACAATGAGAAACCTACCGGCCCTCAGTGGCTGGGGCACAATGAGAGGCCAACCGCCCTTTAGTGTCTGGGGCACAATTAGAAGCCTACTAGCCCTCAGTGGATGGGACACAATGAGAAGCCTACCGGCCCTCAGTGGATGGGGCACAATGAGAAGCCTACCGGCCCTCACTACCTGGGGCACAGTGAGATGCTTACCGGCCTTTAGTGGCTGGAGCTCATTGAGAAGCCAACTGGCCCTTAGTGGCTGGGGCACATGTAGATGCTTACCGGCCCTTAGTGCCTGGGGCACAGATAAATGCTTACCGACGCTTAGTGGCTGGGGCTTAATGATAGCAAGGTCAAATTAGGGATTTTCCTGTCCATATGGCGGGAGTTTAGAGTCTGAAAAAGCTCTGGAAACGTCCAGACCCTTTGGGCTATATAAGAGTACAGGTGAGGAGACCTAGGTGCCTGGCAACATGAGACAAGAAAATGTATAGTCAACCATAAAATAAGCGTCTGCTGGACCGGTAAACCTCACCCACAATTTGCGACATTACATCCCATGGGTTAGAGGCGCACAGGTCACAGGAAAGAAACCTCTCTTGACAAATTAATGAATACAGGGAGTTACCTCCTCCCTCCCCTATGGAGCCATTACTCCCGTGATGGAAATTCCAGGAGTTGTGGCCAGAAACGGGAAGTATTCTAGCATGTTGTGAGACCGGCCTCGTGGCGTGGGCCCTCCCGACCAGCAAGTCACACTACAAACACGCCGAACCTCGTGGGCACGGCCTTTCGGCTTCCATGGACCAACATCCCGAGGGCCGAACAGATCCCCAACACGCATGCCCAGCCGAGGGAGAACGACACCCCCCCCCCAAACCAGACCGAGAGGCGCCGACTCTGTCACACCTCTGGTCTCTTCCCCGAGGGAGGTTTCGATCGGCCACCAGGCCCCCGGTGAGCGGGCGCCTCTCCTGCTGGGCGTCCGGAGTCCCCCCCGGACACATCTGAACAGATCAAGGGGCTGAGCGACAGGAAACCCCCGAGACACCGCCCCCCAGGCACCAGACCCCTCTCCGCGAGGACCCCGGACTTCAAAGAGGAAGGGGAGTATAACAAGGGGTGCTGAAGGGACGAGAAGGAGAGAAGACCTGGACTGACGAGAGCCTGCTGACCTGGTCGCGGCTCGATCGCTCACCGAACAGAAGATCGCTATCCGAACTCTGAAACCACCTGAGCCCTGCGGACGCTGTCGCGGCTCCCCGAACTTTGAAACCATCTGAGCCCTGCTGACGCCGTCGCGGCTCCCCGAACTCTGATCCATCTGAGCCCTGCTGACGCCGTCGCGGCTCCCTGAACTAGGACCCTCCGGTGCCTGCTGAGTGACTCGCGGCCCGTTCCTCCAAGAAGATCGGTAGAGATCACCGAGAGAAGCAACATCCCCTCAGCTCGAGGATTGAGAGCTGGGTGCCGGATAACTCGCAGAGACACTGATTCAAAGACTGTCCCGCTACCCCCTTTTTCCCTCATCACAAGATCGCTGCCGCTTGTGGCATTTACTTTGGCACCTGCTTACCGGATCATAAAGATCCCTGACAACTACCGATAAAGACTTATTGCCTTATAAACGACCTACTGTGTGGTGTCCCTCTATCCGAAGAGAGAGTAAGCGCAGCGCGTGCGATCCTAGGTGCGAGACCCTGCCAGGCAGGGCCTCTCTGCTCTTGCTCGGCCTAATTCTGGGAAAGGTGGGCCCCAGGGTGGACGGGAGCACACTCCGCAGCCTCCCCGGGGAACGCTTTCCAACATTTGGTGGCAGACGACGGGATCCGAGCCAACACCTAGAGATCGTGCAGTAGACGGCTGACGCACTACCGAGAAGAATGGAAGGAGAAACTTGCCTAGGTGCCGCAGGCACCAACCCAAGCACGGCATTTCAAAAAGACCAGTTAGAATCTTATACGCACCGAGAACTGAAACAATTTTGCAAAGACTTTGGAATCGCTACCACCGGACTGAGCACGAAAGAGGACTTCCAGGGGGCATTAAAAACCTGGGTCGAGGCAGAAGCTCCCCGGACACGAACAGAAGGAGAAACCCCCAACGAACGACGAAGCAGCCCGGGGAGGAACGGCGCCCCCGAGGGGGGCCTATCCCCTGAGGAACTAGCGGACCGAGAAAGAGGTCGCAACCACGAACTGGAACTAGCAAAACTAAAAATCGAAGGAGAGATAAAACTGGCCGAGAAAAAACTGGCGGTGGAACAGTTACGCCTACAAGGAGAACTAGAGGAAAAGAAACGACAGAGAGAACACGAAGAAAATAAACTCCAACTAGAGCACGAATGTAGCCTAAAAGAAATCGAGCTCCAGGCCAAGAGGGCGGAGGCACGACCCTCGGAAACCCAACCCATCTCCTCCACCGTGGAACCGAAGGTCCACATCCCCAAGGATGTAGTGAGAGAATATTATAAGAACGACGACATTCAGCAGTGGTTCAAGGCCTACGAAGTCGCCATGACCTCCCACCGAGTCCCGCAGAAAGACTGGGGGGCTGGGCTGTGGGGCCGGTTCCTGAGTGAGGGGGAGAGATACCCTGCTGGACCTGCCCTCCACGGTAATGAACTCCTACAGTCACATGGAAGAGGCCCTGGTAGCCAGATATGGGCTCACCCCTGAAATGTACCGGCAACGGTTTAGAGACTGCAAAAAGATACCCGGTACCACCTGGGTGGAGTACGTGAACTTTTACAGCCGGGCCTTGGACTGATGGATCAAGGGCAGCAAAGGTCTCCACCTTTGAGGAGCTGTTCGACCTAATCGCATGGGAACACTTGTCCGCTAATTGCTTCGTAGAGCTGCGCCAGCACCTCCTGGATAGCAAACTCGCAGACCCTCGGAAACTGGCCGTCGAGGCTGACCGGTGGGTGAACACCCGGACCTCCCGGGGGCCCGTGGGAGACTACGGTCGCCACAGTCAGGGACTCCCCCGCCAGAGGGGCGGGGGGAACCAAGGCCGGCCAAGGGAGCTCCCGGGGGGGTCAGCCCTCCCAGAGGACAATCTCCACCTTTTCCCGCTCCACCTCCGGCCAGCACAGGGCCACCCGGGAGGCCGGGGCCCCGAGTGAGGATCACCTGTTTCCGCTGCCAGCAGACCGGACACTATGCCAGTGACCCTCAGTGTCCCCTGTACCAGCGGACCGCCACCACAACCCCGCCGGCTCGACAGATGGCCTCTGTAGCCCTGGGAGAAGAGGTGGAAGACTCCGAAGAATGGGAACCAGCCGCCATGGCCTTGGTCTCCCTAGGGGACCGGGAGATGGTCCCCGGAACGCCCCTGCCCGCCAACACAAAGAAGTACCGACAGCAGGTGACGGTCAACGGTCACTGCATCGAGGGGCTCCGGGACACGGGGGCGAGTGTCACGGCGGTCCATTGCCACCTGATTTCCGAGGATCAGATCCTGCCTGACGCCTTTTGCCCCGTCATATCATCAGACAATTCCGAGCGCCTCTGCCGGATGGCCCTAGTCCCCTTCGAATGGGGGGGGAGTCACCGGCAAGTTAAAAGTAGCGGTCCGAACCTCCCAGCCCGTGGACTGCCTCCTGGGCAACGACCTGGAGAACTCCCCGTGGGGACAAGTGGAACGAAGGGCCCACCTCGAGATGATGGGCCTACCCGAGTGGGTATGCGCCACCACGCGCTCGATGACTCTCCGGACGCCTTCCTCCGAGGGGGGAGAGGCCAGGCCCCTGAGCACCGCCACTATCCCCGAGAGCCAGGGTACACCACCAGAGGCCAACGACCCCCTTCTGGACGAACCAACCACTCCCGGCGAAGAATCCGGGCCTTCCGACCCCGAAGCCCTGACCAAACTCAGGGACTTGACAGAACTGGCCCTGTGGCCCTGCGAAGGGGGCCCCTCCTGTGAAGAGTTCTGCCAAGAACAATCCACCTGCCCGTCCCTCTTTGGGCCCCGACAACAGGCCGAGGCCCAAGCAGCCGGCGACCGGACTGGCACCCACTGGGTATACTGGGAGAACGGACTGCTTTACAGCGAACAGAAGTCGGCCGAGTTTGGATCGGCCCGAGTACTAGTCGTACCCCTACGCTTCCGAAATCTTCTCCTGGGCCTGGCCCATGATGTACCCCTGGCCGGACACTTAGGCCAGGATAGGACCTACCAGCGACTCGTCACCCACTTCTATTGGCCCAAGATGCGAGCAAATGTGGAGGCCCACTGCAAGTCCTGCCCCACGTGCCAGGCCAGCGGAAAGAGTGGGGGCAAGCGCAAGGCTCCGCTCCAACCCTTCCCCGTTGTCAGTACCCCTTTTGAGCGGGTAGGAAACGACATTGTCGGACCCCTGGACCCCAAGACCGCCCAGGGCCACCGATTCATCCTCGTCATGGTCGACCATGCCACCCGTTACCCCGAAGCCATCCCTCTCCGCACCGTGACGGCCCCCGTGGTGGGCCGGGCCTTGATGGGGATCTTCTCCCGCATGGGGTTCCCCCGCGAAGTCGTGAGTGACCGGGGCACAAACTTTATCTCCCGCTATATGAAGTCCCTCTGGCAGCAGTGCGGAGTATCGTACAAATTCACCACCCCGTATCACCCCCAAGGAAACGGCCTAGTCGAGCGCTTTAACAAGACATTGAAGGGGATGATCATGGGCCTCGAGGAACCCCTACGCCGGAGGTGGGACGTCCTCCTCCCATGTCTCCTGTTCGCCTACCGGGAGGTTCCCCAAAAATCCCTGGGATTCAGCCCATTCGAACTGTTATACGGACACCCCGTCCGAGGACCCCTGAGCCTGGTCAAAGAGGGGTGGGAAGCGTCCCCCCGGGGGACCCCTCCGGACGTGTTCCGTTACATCTTGGCGCTCCGCAACGAGACCCGAAAATTCAGGGAACTCGCAGAAGCAAACCTTGAGGCCAGTCAAGAAGAGATGAAGTGCTGGTATGACCAGAATGCTACGCTGGTCGAGTTTCAGCCGGGCCAACAAGTCTGGGTCATGTCCCCGGTGAGACCCTGCGCCCTCCAAGATAAATGGACTGGGCCCTACAAGGTGATCGAGCGGAAGAGCCAAGTCACCTATCTCATCGATGTGCAGTCCCCGCGGAACCCCCTCCGGGTTCTCCACGTGAACCGCCTCAAGCCCCACTTTGTACGGACCGAATTAAGTCTACTCCTAGCCACCGACGATGGGGCCGAAGAAGACACCGAGCCCCTCCCAGACCCCCTGGGGGCGAAGGAAACCGATGGATCCGTGGAAGGAGTGAGACTGTCGACCGCCCTCACAGCCCAACAGACCGACGACTGCCGCCAGCTACTAGGGCAGTTCGCGGATCTCTTCTCCCTGACCCCTGGGGTCACCAGCTGGTGTGTCCACGACGTGGACACCGGAGACAGCCCGCCCGTGAGACATCGGGCCTACCGGGTCCCTGATCTGGTCCGGACCTGCATCCAGACCGAGGTAGCAAAGATGTTAGACCTCGGGGTGATTGAACCCTCCGACAGCCCTTGGGCCAGCCCGGTAGTCCTGGTTCCGAAAGCGACTACCCCGGGTGTTGCCCCCGAGCTGAGATTCTGCGTGGACTACCGAGGCCTCAATGCGGTCACCCGAGCAGACGCTCATCCTATCCCCCGTGCCGACGAACTCATTGACCGCCTTGGGGCCGCCTGCTACCTCAGCACCTTCGACCTGACCAGTCGGTACTGGCAGATTGCCCTCACCGAGGGAGCCAAGGAGCGCTCCGCCTTCTCCACTCCAGATGGGCACTACCGCTTTAGAGTGATGCCGTTCGGGATGAAAAATGCCCCGGCCACCTTCCAGCGGCTGGTGAACAGGGTCCTGGCCGGACTAGAGTGGTTCAGCGCGGCATATCTTGACGACATAGCAGTCTTCAGCTCCCAATGGACCGAGCACCTCCAGCACCTCCGTCAAGTCCTGCTGGCTCTGCGCCGGGCCGGCCTCACCATCAAAGCTAGCAAATGTCAGATTGGGCACGGCTCCGTAACTTATCTGGGGCACCAGGTGGGGAGTGGGCAGGTCGCCCCCCTCCAGCCGAAGATCGATGCCATCTTGTCTTGGGAACCCCCTACAACCCAAACGGAAGTCCGAGCCTTCCTGGGCCTCACCGGCTACTACCGTAGGTTCATTAAAAATTATGGCAGCATCGCCGGCCCTCTCACAGAACTAACCTCCAAGAAACACCCCAAGAAAATACACTGGACTCCCGCCTGCCGGAAGGCGTTCGACAACCTAAAGGCCGCAATGTGCGCGGCTCCGGTACTCAAAGCACCCGACTACACCCAGGAGTTTGTGGTCCAGACGGACGCCTCGGAGCACGGCATCGGGGCAGTCCTCTCGCAATATGACAACAAAGGCATAGATCAGCCCATCGCCTTCATCAGCCGAAGGTTGCTGCCCCGGGAACAGCGGTGGAGCACAATTGAACGAGAGACGTTCGCCGTAGTCTGGGCCCTCAAAAAGCTACGGCCCTACCTGTTCGGAACACACTTCCGAGTGCAAACGGATCATCGACCCCTGCGGTGGTTGATGCAGATGCGAGGGGAAAACCCAAAGCTGCTACGCTGGTCCATCTCTCTCCAGGGGATGGATTTCACTGTGGAACATCGCCCCGGGACTGACCACGCCAACGCGGACGGCCTTGTCCCGATTCTTCCGCTTCAGCGAGGAGAACTCCCAAGTGGATGGGTAGTTCTCCCCGCCTTTCAGCTGGGGGGGCACGTGTGAGACCGGCCTCGTGGCGTGGGCCCTCCCGACCAGCAAGTCACACTACAAACACGCCGAACCTCGTGGGCACGGCCTTTCGGCTTCCGTGGACCAACATCCCGAGGGCCGAACAGATCCCCAACACGCATGCCCGGCCGAGGGAGAACGACACCCCCCCCAAACCAGACCGAGAGGCGCCGACTCTGTCACACCTCTGGTCTCTTCCCCGAGGGAGGTTTCGATCGGCCACCAGGCCCCCGGTGAGAGGGCGCCTCTCCTGCTGGGCGTCTGGAGTCCCTCCCGGACACATCTGAACAGATCAAGGGGCTGAGCGACAGGAAACCCCGAGACACCGCCCCCCAGGCACCAGACCCCTCTCCGCGAGGACCCCGGACTTCAAAGAGGAAGGGGAGTATAACAAGGGGTGCGGAAGGGACGAGAAGGAGAGAAGACCTGGACTGACGAGAGCCTGCTGACGTGGTCGCGGCTCGATCGCTCACCGAACAGAAGATCGCTATCCGAACTCTGAAACCACCTGAGCCCTGCGGACGCTGTCGCGGCTCCCCGAACTTTGAAACCATCTGAGCCCTGCTGACGCCGTCGCGGCTCCCCGAACTCTGATCCATCTGAGCCCTGCTGACGCCGTCGCGGCTCCCTGAACTAAGACCCTCCGGTGCCTGCTGAGTGACTCGCGGCCCGTTCCTCCAAGAAGATCGGTAGAGATCGCCGAGAGAAGCAACATCCCCTCAGCTCGAGGATTGAGAGCTGGGCGCCGGATAACTCGCAGAGACACTGATTCAAAGACTGTCCCGCTACCCCCTTTTTCCCTCATCACAAGATCGCTGCCGCTTGTGGCATTTACTTTGGCACCTGCTTACCGGATCATAAAGATCCCTGACAACTACCGATAAAGACTTATTGCCTTATAAACGACCTACTGTGTGGTGTCCCTCTATCCGAAGAGAGAGTAAGCGCAGCGCGTGCGATCCTAGGTGCGAGACCCTGCCAGGCAGGGCCTCTCTGCTCTTGCTCGGCCTAATTCTGGGAAAGGTGGGCCCCAGGGTGGACGGGAGCACACTCCGCAGCCTCCCCGGGGAACGCTTTCCAACACATGTCTTATTTTTTTCAGTGATACTCTATATCTTTCTCATTGCTCACACTACACACTGTAGGTAGTTGGGATCCGAGTTCTGCAGAAGGCGACTGACTCGTATGGGCTTTACTAGTGACTGAAACATGTTGATTAATCACGTGCTGCATTCCTATATACCTACGCTCTTTATAACTGTAGGGTACCCACCTCTCTGTATAGTGCCCCAGAATGGGGTATATTGTTCAGAGAGGTCAGAGAGACTTTTATTGGTTTACAGAGGCAAAAGTAGATAACACTAATGCTCTTTTGTGGTAGTGTGGTTGAGCAGGTAGCCTTATCAGAGGACAGTGCTAAGCATTTGTTGTACTCACAGAGGCAATAAATGGAACACACGCCCAAGAATGAAGTTAAGACCAACTTATAGAATAATAGTACATTTTTTATATATTTTGAACCAAGAACTTCAGCATGTAACACGTTTCAGCAATAAGCAAGGTAAGTACAAGCAAAATACAGGTGTGCACAGTTACGCATAATGTTTTCCTATGGAGATAAAACACAGAAGGCAATAAATCACAGTGAAGTAGTACTTGGGGGTTCACCTTCTAGAATTTGAATTTGAATGTTAGGGAGTCTGGGTCCAAAGTTCTACCTGCAGTTTCTCTGGAACATCTCAGATTCATCCAGGAGCAGGGTGCTGGGAGAGTATGTAGCTGGCAAGCTACAAAGAGGGTGGGTTACCTAAAAAACGGCTGCACAGGGGGACTTATAGGCAAGTCTGAGGGCATTCAAGAGCTTAGAGGTCACAAGGGCCTGGGGACTATGGGATCTTGAAGATTTCAGAGATTCTCTGACCAGTGGGGGTGGGTGCAGAGCAAACCGATGATCCAAGCTCTGGTGCGCAAAGTGCACCTCGCGGTCAGGGGCAAACACCTCAGAAGGGCTAGTGTACGACCGCTGGGCCACTCAGCGAATGTGTCTCCAGGCTGCTGACGTCCCTCGACAGGTGTTTGGTCCTTAGGCAGTTGGAGTCCAGTGTGGACTCTTGTAGTCAGTCTTGCGTTGCAGGGTGTCTGGTTCCTCGGGGTTGGTACTGCTTGGCTCTGGAAGATCCTGGTGTCTCCAAAATGGGCGAGGGGGCAGAGTGGATCCTTCAGAGCTGCTGAACCTTATCCTGGGCAGTTGTGGCATCGTCTGGGCAAGGGAGTTGAAAGTGGAGAGTTCGGACTCTGCGGTTTCGGCACCTGTGATGCAGGAGAGTAGCTCTCCTACTCCAAGGGAGTTCTTGGGAAATTTGGCGAAGTGCTGGAGGGCCCCTGGGGTTTGTAGCGGTCTCTCAGCGGCAGGACAAGACATTGTTCTGCGATTGTTGAGCCTTTGGGCTGCAGGCAGAATTTTGCACTAAAATCCAGTCCAGACTCTCTGTTCTCGGGGTCAGCTGCTCTTTGTTGTCCTTGCTCATCTTGTGTCTGTCGAATCTGAAATTCAAGGCTCAGAGGTGGCACCTAAATATTACATTTAGGTGCATTAAAGGGAGTGCCAGGTAGGAGACAATGGGCTGCCTGCCTTTAGGGGGACTATACCCTCTAAATTCTCACCCCACATGGGGTGTGGGCATGACCCTGACAGGATACTTCCCTAATGTTCATGATGGTGTAAAGTGAGCTGGGAGGCCACATCACCTGCTCCGCCTCAGGGCTGGTGCAAGTTGACCGGGGACCCACCCAGGGGCATAACAAAGGGCCATGCCGCCCCCACAGTGTGGGGAACCCAGGCTTACCCACACAGGAGGGGACCCTTTCAGCCCCTACTGATGTGAGTGCTCCCTTCAGCATATCTTGCAGGGGGGGTCTCCCTCACGTTTTGTTACGCCACTGGACGCTTCTCCTCAACTAACTAATGTTCCTGCCTGTCTTCCTGCCGAAAGTGGGGTTGCCATCTGCTGCTAGCAGGACAATTGTGGGACGGACTTCAAGGCAGCATTGCCTTTGAAGCTACCCGCCCTGGAAAGCTGATCCTGTCTGGAGGAGGTGTGAAGCACCTCTGCCCAGAGCAGGCATTGTTTCTGGCCCCCGAGAGCGAAGGCTCCCCCTCCATGGGTCCAGAAACATGTCTGGTAGTGGAAGGCTGGTGGAGACCAGTCAGTAAAACACTAGAAGTCGGTAGGTTTCAGGGGACTCTACTAGGGGGTCCGCTGGGCACAAACATTAATAAATCCGACACTGAAATCGGTGCAGGTTTATTAAGATGAGGTGTTTGGTATCAAACATCTCATACTGCAGTGAAGCCATCGTGGAGCTGGGGAACTAGTAATGACGAGCGTCCAGCCCATGCACTCGTCATGGCATCCCTGTTCATTTACAATATCGAATAATTGACATGGATATTGCAGGGGCATTTCTGCTCAAGCAGATAGGTCCTCACAGGGGATATCATGCACCCTGTCTCGGGTCTAAGGCCAGCTAGAAGGGTGTCTTACCATATCTTCTGCAGTGTTTGTGGGCATGGCACACCGGGATGTGTGCCGCGTGGACTCTTCGGTTTTGTCTGCACCAAGACGAGCAGTCTCAAATGGCAGCATGCACGGCCACCGTGAGGGGAGCAAAGGGCGGCGCAATGTGTGCTGCTACCCTGGGGTCCCTCTTCAGTATCAATGCCCTAGGTATGAAGGGGGGCCATTTACTAGGGTCTTACACAGGGCGCTGAAGTGATGCCAATGGGAAACAAAAGGTACAGTTTTAGGGAAAGATCTCTGGCACAGGGGACCTGGTTGATGGGGGCCCTGTGCATTTCCAGTCAAAATTGCATCATTTTCCAGGAAAAACGAGGGAGCTAACAATTACCAAAAGAGGCACATTACAATAACGTATGCCTATCGGGCCACCCTCAATCAATTTGTTGTGGCTATGCAGTCTTGTTCTTTTTCTTTCATTCTGGATCCCCTTCTAAAACAGCACATAGGAGCCCCTGAGATCAGTTGAGGCCATTCTAACAAGAAATTTCATTGAATGTGTACAGGACTCCATGGTGGAGCATGCCCCACATTGTGGGTGAGGTTTCCAGGTCCAGAAAAAGCAGCTTTAATTTGGAAACAGATCACATGTTGGCACTTTCTCTTATGAATGTCTAACATTTTCTGTTGTGTATATGTCAAGAGTCGTCGGAATAGCTACCTTTTATTCCTTTCGCTCAGCTTAGGTGAGCCGTGCCTGACAACGTTAAACCTGTTGTATGGCTACCTGGTCTCTGTGTACCCTCAGTCCCTGCATTCTCTGCATTTTTGTTGAGTTTCACATTTGATGCATGTCGCTTGAGGCTGCTTCTACACATAGCTCTCTGCCCGTGCAGCTCCGCTGACTGAACCTCACCGTTGATGCCTCTTCCACCTCTGTACCTGGCAGAGGTTCGAGTTTGTTGTATTTGTGTCTCTGTGACTTGTGGTAGTTTATTTGGCTGTATTTCTTTTATCATTTATTTTGCCTTATTTCTTTTAGCTTGTATTCTGTTGCCTTAACGCTTTTGACCCCCTGATCATCTCTTCTTCCATTCCTGTTTCCTGCCCTCCCTACCCATTTTTGCCTCTGCTACCCCCGTGGCCCCTCCCCACTTCCAGGCTCCCGCCTCCCAGCTGCACTTCCCTCCCACCTTCCCCTATTTAATGGCGGTCGCTGCACGGACGCGTTCAGCTGGCATGCCGAAGTGAAGCCCGTCTGAGCCCGTTCGCGACTTGACTGCACCCAGCGCCAGGGACCCTGGTTCTCTGGCCACCCGTTGCTATGACCCAGCTGCCCTCCACGCACTCAACCCCGGGAGGAACAACAACTGCCAGCTGTCGATGTCGAACCCCACCAATGGCCAGTTCTCCTGCCATCACTGCCGCCAAACATTCACCACCCTCCGCACCACCACAGCCGCTGCCCCCATGCTGGACGCTAACACCACTAAAGCCATGATGTGCATCCTCCTCAACGTGCGCTCCCTGCACAGACACACCGTGGAGATCTGGGGCCTCCTCGACACCCTCTTGCCAGACGTCTCCTTCATAGAAATCTGGACCGACGACTCCTCCGCCCCCAACATCGCCACCGCAATCCCCGATGGATACAAAATACAGAGGAAGGACTGCCCCCCGCCGCCCAGGAGGAGGGCTCGCCATCGTACACAAGAGCACCCTCCGACTCTCCACCACCGGCACGAGCAACCCCCCCCTCTCCAAAACCCAACATCTCCACATCCAGATCACCCACAGAAGCACGCTCCGTGGCACCCTCGTCTACAGATCCCTCCCTCTTTCACCACTACCATTGTGGACCTGATCTCACCCCACGGTATTACCTCCACAGACTACATACTCATCAGAGACCTGAATTTCCACCTTGACAACCGGAGTAACTCCAACACCACCGCCCTCCAAGACAACCTCGCTAACCTCGGACTGAAGCAGCTTGTCCCTACCCCAACTCACAAGGCAGGACACACCCTCGACCCCATTTTTGCAGGAGGGAACATCCGGTTCAGCCACAACTCGCAGCCCCTCTGGACAGACCACCCCTGTGTACACTTCTGTCAACACCACCACTGTTCACAAGCCCACGCTGCGTCCACCACAAAGGAATTGGAGCAAGGTCACAGAGAAGCACCTCAACTCCACCCCCATCCACGATTCCCCCCCCCCCCTCCTCCACGACCAACGCTGCAGCAAAGGAACTACACCGCTGGATCATGAGCTGCGCAGACAAGCTAGTGCCCCTCTGCAACCCCAACAGACAGCGTCTCCCGAAGGCCACCTAGTTCACCACGATCTCCAAGAAGCCCGGCGCCCCTGCAAACACCTTGAAAAATGATGGAGAAACAGCAAAACCACCAAAGGCCAGACCACCCACAATAACGCCATGACAGAATACCACCAACTCGTAAGATCCACCAAGAGGACCTTCATCCGGAACAAAATCCTCGCCAACTACAGCAACTCGAAGGAACTTTTCCACATCATCCAGCAATTCACCAAACCCCCCAACGAAGATATGGACATAATACCCTCCCAGGAACTCTTCAACAAGCTTAGCTCCTATTCCACCTGTTAATCAAGACCCTCTACAACAACTTCAGCTAACAGATTCCAGAAACCACCATCCCCTCCAGCAAGGACACCCAGCCCACCATCAGCGCCTGGGCCCTGGCCACTACAGAAGATACCACCACGCCCATGAAGAGCACCCACGTACCCCTGTCTGCCGCACATCTGCCACAGAAACCACCGCCGCCATAGCGCCCGAACTACGCTGCGCCGTCAATGCCACCCTCTAATCTGGCATTTTCCCCGATGACTGGAAGCAGGCAGAGGTCAAGCCCCTCCTCAAGAAACCCTCAGAAGACCCCACCGACCTGAAGAACTACCGTCCCATCTCTCGCCTTCCCTTCGCAGCCAAGGTCACTGAGAAAATCGTCGATGTCCAGCTAACTACCTTCATCCAAGAAAATGCCACCCTCGACTCCTCCCAGTCCAGATTCCGCTGCAACTACAGCACCGAGACCGCCCTCCTTGCTGCCACCGACATCTGCACGCTCCTCGACCAGGACCACACCGCAGCCCTCATTCTGCTAGATCTCTCTGCAGCCTTCGACACAGTCTCCGATTGCACTCTAGCAGCCAGACTCCACTACGCCGGCATACGGGGAAATGCACTCGACTGGATCTGCTCCTTTCTTGCCGGTAGAAGCCAAAGGATAAGACTCCCACCCTTCCTCTCCGAACCCACAGAAATCCACTGCGGAGTACCCCAAGGATCATCGCTCAGTCCCACGCTCTTCAACATCTACATGGCCCCCCTCGCCGCCATCATCCGACAGCATGGACTCCGCCGACGACACCCAGCTCATCCTCTCCCTCAAGAAGAGCCCCGAAGACACCAGATTACGCTTCCAGGAAGGCATGAAAGACGTCGCAGCCTGAATGAGCAGCAGCTGCCTTAAGCTCAACTCGGAGAAGATTGAGGTCCTCGTACTCGGACCTTCCCCCACTGCTTGGGACAACACCTGGTGGCCCCCCGTCTTGAAACCCCCCCAACCCCTACTGACCACGTCCGGAACCTCAGCATCATCCTCGACTCCTCCCTCACCATGACTCGCCTGATCAATGCCGTCGCCTCCACCTGCTTCAACTCCCTCCGCAAGACTTTCAAGTGGATCCCACCCGAAGCCAGAAAGACAGTCACAAACGTACTCATAACCGGCAGACTCAACTACGGAAACACCCTCCACGCTGATATCGACAAATCCCTGCTACACAAACTCTAGACCATCCAGAATGTTGTGGCCAGACTTGCCCTCAGCACCCCACGAGCACATGACCAAACACCTGCAAGACCTCCACTGGCTCCCTGTAGAGAAGAGAGTAACCTTCAAGCTACTCACCCACGCCTACAAATCACTCCACAACCTCGACCCAAATACCTCAACGAAAGACTCTTTCCACATACACAAAAGAAACCTCCGCTCAGCTGACCCCACTCTAGCAGAAACCCCGCACATCCGCAGAACCAGCACAGGTGGAAGAGCCTTCTCCTACATCGCTGCCAAGGCGTGGAACGAGCTCCCAGTCAACATCCGATGCTCCCCCACTCTGCATACTTTCAGGAAGAGCCTCAAGACCTGGCTTTTTGGATAACCCAGAGGTACAGCCTCCCCCCACCCCCCCCCCCCCCAGCACCTTGAGACCCTCACGGGTGAGTAGCACCCTTAAAATTCCCTGATTGATCGATTGATACTTTATGAACTATTCACATGCTACCAGTTATTGCTTATTTCCTTGTTCAACTCCGTAGAAATTGTACTTTTCCTGGGTGGAAGGAGTGGTCTACCTAGGTTTGTCAGCGCATTTCTTGACAGAAAGGGAGTTAAGACCTTGGTGGCTGGGATGGTTAATTGGTGACCTATGGTCTGTTTTATTTTCCTTTGATCACTTACATATGGTATTTTCTTAATGCAGTATAACCTTGATTGTAAGAACCTCTGAAAAAAGATTGCCAGTTCAGAGTACTGTGACCAATCAGAACCTCGAATTTACCTCCTACCACTTATTCACCATTACCTTACACTGTTTGGCCCAATGAGATGCCAAGTTGGTGCTTGACCACATATCTTACCCCGACCCGAATAAGGTGGTACTTTGGAGCAGACTCTGCAGCATGCCCCAGGTGCGGGGAGAGAGAAGCCCACATACTGCACATGTTTTGGGACTGCTCTATCTTGCATACATTTTGGGAGGAGATACGATGCAGAATAGGCGATGCCATAGACGAGGATCTGCCGCAAACCCCAGACCACTACCTACTAGGATTCTTCCGACACATGCCCAAAAACAAAATGACTGGGAAATTCCAAGACCTCGCCTATGTTCTAGCCAAACGGGAGATAGTTATGAACTGGAAAACTCCAGGGGAACCACGGGTGGCCACATGGAAAAAGGAATTAGAAAAATGGGCGGGGCCGAAGGAAGACTCTTACTTAGAGAAGCGAGGCTGGGTGATAGGCAACATAGACCGGGCAAGGGCATGGGAGCACCTAGTGGGTGAATTAACCGCTAATGAGCCTGGATCCAGTTGAGCGGAGTCCCCGCAGCCAGTAGCACAAGCCCGAGAAGAGGGGGGAAATGAACTGGCGGTCCAGGGGCAGGTTGACTAGCGATACCATTATAGCGACATGTGCGCCGTAACACCTAGAATCGCGGCAAGGTCCATAGTGGGCGCGCAATGCTTGACGCAGCATTTATTTGGAACTGACAGCAACTCAAGGGGGGAGTTTTTTTGTTTTCTAGTTTTTTTTTGTAGTAAGATTAAGTGTACCAAAGAAAATATGCCTGACTGCACGTGCATAACGTTGATGAAATTCATGTATGCTGTGACTGTTTGAAAACCCAATAAAAGCTGTTTTAAAAAAATAAAAGAAGTTCGTTCTTGACCACTGACAAATTATTCGTTGGTGGAAGATCTGAGGTTAACGTCTGGAATCCATGCTGTGCATCTTTTTCTGTTGTCTAACACTTTGCTCGGCGGCTTAGATCAAAAAGGATTCTGATGTTCATCATCAACAGGATAAGGCTCAAGTCGTAGCAAAGATCCGGGAAGAGTTGGCAGCAGCGTGGCTTTAATGGTCTAAACTAAACCATCTAGGGTCTGGCTCAGTTTCAGAGCTGTGGGATATCACATCTCTGGTTAATAGTGTTACGGCTTCTGAACTGATAACTTTGGGTTCATCGGTTTCGCTTATGCCCATGATATCCAGCTCGGATCAATTTAAAGGGAATCCGAGCGGGTTTGTGATATTTATAGTAGAGTTTAGGCTTAATTTTTTTTTTATTACAATCCATGCCATTTTCAACTGATCCATCTAAAGTCACTTTATACTTATTGTACGTTTCCAAAGATGCGCTTCAGTGGGCTCCACTCCTGATCAATGACATTAGGCCTTTGTGTCAGGATGACCATTGCATAGCAGAATTGCAGCTGTTTGTGTCATCATTCTGGTCACACAATCTGCTTCTACAGGGCTCTCAACCCTCAAACAAGGATCACAAGATTTACTTCCCTTCATTAGTTATTTCCAGCAAATGAACCCTGAAGCTGCGTGAACAGGTGAGGCTGGACCTATAATCACAGACTGAAAGAAGATCTAAAAGACACGCTGTGATAAATTGACCTACGATGAAAGTATCTCTCGTGGACTCAACCGAGGGGATTGATGCGGAATCTGTTAAAGACCGCGCGCAGAGAAGAGAGGATGGACACCAAGAACAGAAGTGAATCCCCTTCTGAGAAAGACACAACTGAGGGAAATCCTGTAGAACCGATGCAAATATTAGAAGACCTTTATGAAAAGAGGGACAGGAATGGAGGTGTCGTGGGGGGGTTTGTCGTTATTATGGAAACAAAGGACCTTTGGTACGTTAGAGTCCACAACAACTGGGAAACAAAGAGGCCCAGCCTTGTGTGGCAAGATGAGGTTGGACTCTGAGTATGTAATTGCTGCAAGAAAATGTCCTCTTCATTGCTTAAGGATTACAGAGACTGGGAAAGACCCCTTGCACGTGTGGGTTCTCGTCAATAGTCAACCTACTGGGTGTTTTATGAACGATCAGTTCCGGGGGGCAGGATAAGGTTCCTGTCCGACCGAACAATCAAAGCAAAGCTCTCCTGGGGACTGATCATACAGCTCTTACATGGGGAAACATTACTTTTTTAAATCAGCTGTTGAACCTCGCTACAATAGAGGCCGTCGTTAGGTCAATTACCTCGGGAAAGATGACGCACAAGTGGAGGTTAATTTTGATTCTGATTTCTGTAAGGACCTAGGGTTTCCTAGAAAATCTGTTTTCATTTGCAAGAGTTTCTGGACAAGACGACTGCGTTGACTTTGGGTGGTCGTATCCAGTTGGAGTTGGGTCCAAGGTCTGTGGACCAGCAGGTGAAGTCCCATGGTGAGGCGTTCTTCCCAGACACTAGCACCTCTGTCTTGTCAGAGTTCAATTTGAGACGTTTGGATTTCTGTCATGCATGTGGTGAGCTTTTTCCTGGTGTTGGGTGTTTTATCCAAGTCAGTTGTGTGTTGTTGGCGTGAGGCTGTTTATGTTGTGAGCGTGTCTGACGTCGGCCAGCGGGGTCAGGTAGATGATGAAGAGCTATGGGCTAAGTGAGGAACCCTGCTGGACATCACAAATGGGATCTCATGCTTCAGAGGTGTTGGGGGACATGCTGACAGGTTGGGTTCTTCTAATGAGGAGGGGGCAGATCCATTTGAGATCGGCTCTGGATGCCTGCTTCATGGAGACATCGGATAAGGATGGGGTGTTGGGGAAGGTGTCTAAGGCTGATGGATCTAGAAGGATGAGGGCTCCAGTTTCTCCCCTCTCGAGGATCATCTGGATATTGTCCACGGCTGGTTTCCGTGCTGTGCCTGGGTCTGAATCCTGATTGTGTGGTGTGAAGAAGCTGGTGTTTGGCAAGGTGGTTGGAGAGGTGCTTGTTGATGACTTTTTCCAGGACTTTGGCTGGGAAAGAACGAGGGAAATTAGTAAGAAATTGGTGAGTCAGGTCATCTGAGGGTATCTTTAAAAGAGCGTTGACGGCTGCATGGTTCCGGGACGTTGGCTGTACTGATGGAGGTACTGAGGATAGGGGTACGGACCCCGCTGATGGGGATTGCTCATTTGTCAAAGGCATGGAGTGGGCAGGGGCTTCCAGGGCCCCAGAGTGAATTGTCTTCGTGAATATTGTGGCTTCCTCTGTGCTAATGGGGTCCTGTGGAATGATTGTGTTGACTTCCTTCATTGCTGGGAGACTGCTGGAGAGGGCCAGGGAGTCCAGTTGCGGGACAAAGTTTCTGTATATGGTTGCAATTTTTCTGCAGATGTTTCAGACGTCATTGCACAGATCTTGTGATTGGTTGATGTTTCAGTTGACAACTTTGGGTGTGGTGAACTCTTTGATGATTGTGAAGATTTGTTTGCTGCTGTTGTAGTGGGGTTTGTTCGTTCAACTAGGGCCTTCCTCTTGGTTTCTCGGATGAGCTGGTGGCACCTCCTCTGGGTGACTTTCAAGGTGTCTTTTTCTACCTCCTCTTTGCAGGTTCTCCATTTTCGTTCCAGTTGTTTGCAGTGTTGATTGGTCACTTTGAGATCTTCTAAGTACCAGCTGGCTTGTGTTCTCTTTTCATGGGGCCAGAGTGTTGGCGCAGTTGGTGATCCACCTGCTGAAATCCTGAGTGTTGCCTGCTAGGATGCCCACAAGTTCTAGTTTCTTCTCGAGTAGGGTGGTCGTCCAATCTGCCGCTGTTATGTTGTTCCAGTGTGGACATGGAGATTGACTAATTAATGTTAGCCTTCCTCATTCTGCTCACTTATTTCTCTTGACTTTTTATTTTTGTTGCTTCTTTTTTCTAATCTGTGCTCTTTAACTATTTCTCCCCTACATAGTTCTAATCTCAATTTACCTGTATTCCAATCATTTTTAAATCCTATCTCTGTCCAATAGATGCAATTGTATGTGGTCATTTAAATGGGAAATGTGGCATGTTGCAGCTCTGAGAGCTAGGTACTTGCTGTTGAGACCTACAAGAACTATGCACTGCCTAACTGTGGACCCTGTCATGCCTGACTCTGCTTTATATCCTCGAACCACATTGGACGTAGAGCCACTGGACGAACCCAAGGCTATGAAAGATAAGCTCTGGTGGCTTAGATATTTAATGCATCCACTCCAGGGATCTGTGCTTGACCTCAGGGTCACAGGTTCTATTCTGGGAAGTTTCAGTCAAATTTTCATCCTCCCGGGGCAAAAGACAGAGTTCTCTTGAGTTTGGTAGCAAACATCATTTATCTGACCACAGCGCCAGGTGAACCCCCGCTTCTGGGTGCACATGCGCTCTACAAACATGTCTGTTAATCTATGCAAGGTTTATAACCAGCTGCTCGCCCCTGTCCTCCCTTCTCTTTCTTAGGATGAGTTCAAGCAATGCTCCAGGAAGAAGGTGACGTGGATCTATCTGTCCGCTCTGAATATCTCCGCTGAAGACAAAGCGCAGCTCCCCATCACCGGCAAAGACTCCGTGATCAGCAAAGCAGTCATGAAGCCGGAGATGAAGGTGAGTGACCACCTCCAGTCACCGAGCCTGGGAATCTTCCCATACTGTGACCTTCTGCTTGTATTTGCATAATTCATCCAGAGTTGCCATTTATTATATTATATGTACGTTATTTCCTTCTTAAGTCTACTCTAGCCAGGCGTTAGCTACCAGTTTCCAAAAGACCTATGTGTGCTGTACAAAAACAACCGTTGCTTAATTTGAGCCGGGGGTTTCCGGTGCTCGTCACTTGCACTTAATTGTCATCCCCACACTCATGACACTGTGCCACATGGTGGCGCTGCTCATCTAATTTAAAGAGGAGCAGAACGGTTGTTTATGAATACAACATATACTAAGAATTACTAATACCGGTCTCCTCAGCCCCTCCTTTAGCTTTGGGGACCTGCCATTTTCTGAACTGCCGCACTTGCAGGCGAGCGAGCTGGCTAGTCGTTGTTTTGGTTCGGTCATTGGCAGCGATGGCAGGAGCGCTGGGTGGTACAAGCTGCAGTGGCCTCCTGGTCGGGCCCTGGCACTTAATATTTTACAAATTAAGCACTGAAAACATACAATTGGCTTTTGGCCCATGCGCTGCTCGCCATTGGTCGGCTTCCTTGTCAATCTAGCTTCCTTGCTTCTTATTCTGTTTCTTAGTTTCCTCTTCTTGTCTGTCCCTCCCCTGGAGCACCGCTACATTACTACTCTTTTCACTGGGGGGCTTGTATCTTCACTTTCTGATGCAATTCTAATTGATTTGCGTCCATAATTAAATAGCACCAAAGTGAAGCTGCGTCTGAATGTTTAGTCCCTGTGAAGCTGTTCAATTATCTATATATATATATATGGTTTGACACTTTTTATGTATATTAAGCACCCAGCCATGAGGGCTTTCAAGGGACACTTTAGTGGCAATTTATTGGCATATAGATCTCTTTGGGCGAGTGAAAGCCCCCGTCTAACCGGGCCCTTTGGCCACACCTTCCTCTCACCCCCCCCCGGTCCTTCAAAGCCGCTGGTGGGCGCTGTCTTTCTGCTTTTGTTTTCATGATGGAGACCTACATTTATTAGTCGAAGAGAGAGTCTACCAGGCCCCGTAATTAGCCCATTTGTGTACCTGCTGTGACCTCCTTGACCCTCCTGCTAAGTCTCATCCCCCGCCTTTGCCCAGACACTGAGATGACACCTTCTGTACGGAGGAGGGAAAGTGCTGGTGTGCGCATGTGCAGTGGTGCCACCTGTTAGCATTCTCCTGCCATCTCCAACTCTCTCGGCAGGGGCCGCTGTCTTAACGCTTGTGCGATGATTGCAATGCGCCTGGCTCACAGACAGCACTTTTGTAGCAACTTACACTTTTTCAGTAATTTACACTATTCTAGTACGTCAAGCACGACGAATGACCAGCCCCTGGTAAAGCGACGCCCTGCCATTTAAAATAATGAAGGTAGAGATTTAAAGCCCCTCAGTTAAATGAAATGAACTTATTTAAAATAGTTAGGAACATAACTAATATAAATTAATATTACAAATAGATTAAAATTGTAAATATTTATTATTTAATTACT
The DNA here is from genome assembly GCF_964204655.1 of Triturus cristatus. Classification (NCBI taxonomy): domain Eukaryota; kingdom Metazoa; phylum Chordata; class Amphibia; order Caudata; family Salamandridae; genus Triturus; species Triturus cristatus. The sequence goes on from NC_140594.1 coordinate 1,156,633,205, forward strand.
AAACATTTAATAACCAACGAGTAGAAAGCTACTGTTGCATTGGACTTATAGTGACAAGCTCCTAAAAAATATTTTCACTGTAAAAGCTCTGGCTGTTCTGTAAGTAAAACTAGTGTCAAGATTAACATATTCTGTTATATTTGGTTTGGGACAAGATACAGTAATAGTTCAATCACTATTTTGTAATACTACTTTAAATTCCAGATCAGTGGATGAGTTAAATTTTTATTAAATATTTAGGAAAAGTTACATTTTAAAAGGTATCTTTTCTCTACCTGAAGCTTCTAGCGGCTAAGTTGCATTAGCCTGCCATCAGCTGCCCCTCTGTGCTTGGACGTAATGACGTGAGAAAACTTCTCCCAGAGCAGGACAGTAACTCCCTGAAGAACAGCATCAAGTCTTGACAAGGTCAGAGTGATGCTAAGTCGGCATATGCTACGTGAAGGACCCCTCTACCCGCTACAAACCACTGAAGGGCCACGGAGTCACCTCCATGCTCACTAGTATTTTACATCACCATTTTTGCTTCATCTTTTACAGAATAAAAATAAACTACAATTAACTAAAGTAGCTATCTGAAGCAGCAGGAGGCAGCTGCAGTGGCTGCCAGAGCAGTGTTTACTGCTACCAGGAGGGGGAGCTGCAGAGTCACTCACTATGTCAGACACTCTTTGACTTCAGGACTGTCTTAAAATCGACTGCATCGCTTAATGCTGAAACGTGCTTTTAATGCAAAATTACGAAATAAACACGTACCCCCGCAAGTCGGGCATCTCATTCTATGCATAGAATCAATCCGATGAGATGCCTGACCTGTGGGTGTGCACGCCTATTGTTTCCATAATGCCCCAGACTGCATCTAACTTTCCAACAGCAGCATGCCTGTGGATGCTGGGGTGGCAGTGACCACCTTGGTGATGGGGCACAAAAGAGGCCGGACAACAGGTGGTTGGGGCGTAGGTCACATCTGGCCACACCCTCATGATGAGGTGGACCAGCGCCACTCAACCTGCCTTCTTCTTATCTTTCATCTGAAATACTTCCTGCAGGGAAATTAAAGGACTTCTCTTTCTCTTAGTTAGCCTCATTGGTAACAAAGTAAATGTATGGTTTCATTTTCCTGGACCAAGTAATGCGCCGTGGAAGGTTCTGCTTTGCTAAAGTCAATGGCAGGATCTAGGTTTCTGCGGAGGTATCCCATGTCTAGGTGTTGCCCAGGAATAGGACTAGTGAAGATTGTTGCACGCTTGAGGGCTGATGCTAGGAGTACAGCTGCTGATGGAGGCGTCCCATGGCTTCCCATGTCTAGGTGTTGCCATGGATGGAGTCTGTGAAGATTATTTCACGCTTGAGGGCTGATGCTAGGAGTACAGCTGCCTTTGAAGATGTCCCATGTTCAGGTGTTGTCCGGGGATAGTGTCGGCAAAGATTATTTCACGCTTGAGTGCTGATGCTAGGCGTACAGTGGCTGGTGGAGGCATCGTATGGTGTTCCATGTCTAATTGTTGTCCAGGGGTTGCAAGTGGTGGCGGCTGTTGCATGTGGAGATGCTCATATTGATGCTATAAGTGCAGTGGTCTGCGACGCCCCTCTCTAGGTGTGATTCCAGGATCAGTCGTGGTGTCCTGCACACGTGAGAACTGATGTTGATTCTAGTATTCCGGTGTTTGCAGATGCCTCTTGTCTATGTGTTCTCAGCTTTAGAAGTCCTGAGTACCACTGAATGTGTGGATACTAATGCTGTAGTGTTGGCAGGTACCCTCCCTGCCTGTGTGTGTGCCCATGGTCAGTAGTGGTGAAGATCATTGCAGATATTGATGGTTTAGTTGTTGCTACAATGCCGATTTCCCCGGTCTATGTTGTTCTGGAGTTAGAAGTAGTGAAGGTTGCTATTTGTGTGAGTGGTGACTGTTGTGTCTGCCTCTGCTCATATTGGTACTAAATCTACAGACTTGGCGAGGATCATAAAAATCCATCACCTGGCGGTGACATCCTACGCTGATGACACCCAGATTGTCTTAGCCATTAATAAAAATGGAGATGAAGTGGCGTCCAATTTTAATCAGGGAATGTTAGCAATAAGTGATTGAATGTCCACAAATTGCTTGAAGCTTAACTCCGACAAAACGGAGGTGATGGTGTTTGGCAATCTTTCCCCAGCTTGGTCACCTACTTGGTGGCCGGCCGCTCTGGGACCACCCCCTTCCCCAGTGACTAAGGCAAGAAATCTGGGAGTTTTACTGGACACTAAACTCACTCTTATGCACCATGTTAATGCGGTAGAATCATCCTCATTTTACACCATGAGAATGATCAAAAAACTCCTACCCTATCTCCCCATGAGCATGGCCAGGACCCTGGTCAGTGCATTAGTTATATCTCGCATAGACTATTGTAACGTGCTTCTGGTCAATGCTCAGGAAGGAGTTTTAAAGAAGCTACAGTTGGTGCAGAATGCTGCGGCCAGACTGATTACAGCCACTCCTAAGTACACTCCCATCTCTGGCACCTTGGAACAGCTTCATTGGTTGCCAGTGAAGAAAAGAACAAATTCAAAGCTCTTTGTATTGCGTATAAGGCAATTCACTCTCAAGGCCCGGCCTTAAAGGACGCATTCTGCCCCTACTATCCTGTCAGATCCCTCCGATCTTCTACTGTCGGTCTTATGCAGGTTCCCAGGACTAAGAAGGTCTCCTGGGGAGACAGGTCCTTTATAGTGACCACTATCAAACTATGGAATAGTCTTCCAAGCCACATCAAAACCTGTACCTCCCTTCTTTCTTTCCGTAAACAGATCAAGACCTGGCTGTTTAAACAATAACTACTCATGGATTAGCATAGTGGACACTCCGCGCTGAGACACCCTCGGGTATTTGTGCGCTCAACAAATTTCCTAAAATAAAATAAAAAAAGATGTGTGGCGCGCTCCCCTGTCAAGGTGCATCCCCTGGTTTAGAAGTCGTGAGTCCCACTGCATACGTCGGTACTGATGTAAATAATGCGGTGTTTGCAGATGCACTCTGTGTTTACGTGAGTCAGGGGTTGTGTAGGTTATTACACAGGTGAATGTTCTTATCAATAACATGGGTTCAGCCGCCAGCGGAGGCAGCTGACCTGAAGGAGCCTCCGTCTTTGTCCGTCTAACAGATGTTTCCACACAATGTCCTCTCAGCCTGAAGGTGGAATCTTTGGTGGGCTGCATCCCCAACTTCTGCCCAACCGTGCCGCCCACTGAACAGCCTAACTTGAGCTGAGGTCCTTCCGATTGTCTTAGGGTGGGCTGCGCCATTTCTTGGGAGTTTTCCTTATCGCGCTTTCTTGACATGCAGCAGTTATTTTGCAGAGGTTCCTTTGAGAATGGTTAACCTTTGAAGGTTTGTTTGATCTTAGTTTGTAGCATTGGGTACATCTACTTCTCATTTACTGCTTGGTTTGGATTTTCGAGTTCTTTCTTTCTTACCGGACTTGTTTGATTTGTTGCTACACTACAGAACCATTTGTGTATCTCTGAAGGGGATGCTCTGTGCTTGGGACGCTTCCAATGAAGCCGAACAACAGCTCGACGCAAGGCCTGACTCAATCGTCTTCCTTCCCCTGGTCTTGAAGGGCCTGAGCTCAGCCACAGCTCACATGCTCTCCATGCCACTGGAATCAAGCCATCCTGGCTGAAGAGGGGTGAAACCCCGAAACCGGTCCTAGGATGCTTGTTTCCAGTCCCGGGAGGACCTGGCTTGGCAGTTCGGACTGGACTGTTCCCATGAGGCACAGGGTCAACACTGAATTGCATATGGCTGGGTTCAAACTGGAACGGCATGGTGAGCAAAAGAACGATGGATTTAGGCCCCGATCTCCGTACTGGGGTGAATGTATGACATTGTTCTGCATTCTGTCCATCGATTGTTGTTTTTGCACAGCAGGTCTGCAGCAGGGGTGTAGCTTCAGGGGTGTGTTTGGAGTGTTACACCCCCCCCCCCCCCAATAAATGTCTTTTGTGATTAATAGTTGGCCGCGAGTGCTTTCCGTCGGGTATGGCAAGGGGTCTGTGGGATTTCACCAGGAATTTTAATACAGCCAGAAAAAACCTAGAGGCACTTTTTCCCTCCTCTGTTTGGAAACACTTGAAACATGTTGGTTATTTCACAAAATAATGTGTTCTCTCTCACTTTGTACAACTACCAATCTGCATTCCTCTCCCTTTCTACTGCCCCTTCAATCCCTCTTGTGTGCCCTGCTTTTTTTATATCATTATGTGCTAGTGTGATTGTTGGGAAATCCCTACCCCTCACCCCCCAATCTTACTGACCAAGCTCCGCCCCTGGTCTGCCCCCGTCTCTGCCACCGCCTGCCCGGTGCCTTCCTTCACTGGTTCCACCTCCTCTGAGTATTGCAGCGGTTAAGGTGTTTCCGGTTTGTGAGTCTAGTTGTGGTTATCCATTGTGTGACGACGATGCTGATCTGGATTTAATTGGTGAGACCGCCTCTTATTGGATAGACGTAAGGGATGAGGAAGTGCTTGAAACTGGTCCCAGGATGCTTGTTTCCGGTCCAGGGAAGACATGGCTTGGCAGTTCAGGCTGGACTGTTCCCATGACACACAGGGTTAAGACTGATTTGCATATAGCTGTGTCTGAACTGGGGTGGCAAAGTGACCTAAAGAATGATGATGGATTCAACCCAGATCTGTGACTGGGGGTGAGTGTTTGAAAAGTTTCAGCACTCCGTCCATCATCTCTTTGTGTTTGCTTTGTTCGCCCTAAGTTGGCAGGGTATGCCCAGACGTGGGTCCCTTGCTCACATTGCCACTGGATTCAAGCAAGCCTGGTTGATGAGGGGTGTTACCCAGAAACCGGTCCAGGGAAGACCTGGCTTGGCAGTTCGGGCTGGACTGTTCCCATGAGGCACAGGGTCAAGACTGATTTGCATATGGCCATGTCTGAACTGAGGTGGCAAAGTGAGCTAACGAATGATGATGGATTCAACCCAGATCTGTGACTGGGGGGTGAGTATTTGAAAAGTTTCAATGCTCCATCCATCATCTCCTTGTGTTTGCGAAGTGCTAAAGTTCTCCACATTCACAGTTTCATTTAGTCCTTTAAGGGGTGAGGATTTTGCTTCTGTTTCACTGAGTGATTCCACTTCCGGTTTGATGCTGGCATGCACAGATGGGCTTGGGTCAACGGGCTTCATCCATTGGGCCCTTCAGTTGCCATTCATGTTTCTTCCCTCCTCCACAGCATACAGATTGGTGGACTGGGCCAGCCCACTCAGCCCATTGGCTCCCCTCACATTGGGTGACTGTCCAAAGTCTGTGCACATAGTTCACATCCACCAAAAATAGTTCCTTCCTCTTCAGTGACAAAGATGGTACAAACTTTGCTTTTAATCTCTTTTTATATTACCTTTAAATAATAGTAATTTTTTTAGCCTGCACGCGAAGTTCTCAGTTACATGGTGATTTATTTTGCAGCTCCTGTTTTTAGGTCAAGCATAGGCAGCGCACATGCGCTATCTGAAAGACTTGTATTCAACAAAACGACTTTCTTCCCGCCTGCTGATTACCATTGGTTCACTCCTGCGTTGCTCTTCTTTCCTGCATCCTAAGTTGTTCACGCAGTCGGTGCCTCACTTCCAGTCAAGACTAAGGAGCACCAGCCAAGCACTGTCTCCTTACGCTTACTTTCTCTATCTGCTTTTTAGGAGAACTTTTTTTAAAAGGTTGCTTTATGCCAGTCGTTGCTCCACCCTCCAACATTAATATGGCTTTTCCCTTAATCAGTCAGCGGGCTCGTCGCTGCTTCTGACCGACGACATAAATGCAGCGTTTCCCTTAATCAAGCGGCATATGAGCACGTACTCTGAATATATATAAATGCTTTATATTTATTTAGCTCAAGACTTTAATCGAAAGTGGGGCATTAAGCACAAAACTGTTTAACCCCTCACTCCTTTACTCTATGCCCCCATATGTTCTGCGTTATCATATCCAATGCACCAAAGTGCTACATTCCATTTTCGGGTGAGGGTGGAAGCGGTGGGTATGTTTGAGCGTACGTGTGCATGAACACGAAGCTGTGTTCTGACGCACTGAACTCCTCAGCACGGATGGAGTGAGCTGCTTTGTAAACCATCCCGCTGTGAACCGTGCCTCAGTTTCTGCCCACCTCCTTTCTTCCGTCTAACATTACCATGGCGTCCTCATACTGTCATCCGTTTCAAGCTGCCTTTCTGCGAGCCGCCAGATGCTCTTCGTTGGGGGAACCCTGCTGTGTCCAGAACGCGAGCTAGGTAAGTAGGGCTTCTGAGAAGCCAAGGTTAATCCGGTCCGATATCAAAGTCCAGAACATCAGTAGTCCGTAGCATGGGAGTCAATGTCGTCAAGTTGACTGTTCGCTAGGGCGTAATGGGATGGCGCCTCTTTGGAAGCCATGTTGTGATAATCTCATCAGGTTGAGATTGTAAGCAAGAACTCTTGCGTATTTCGTCAACAGCATTTTTCACAAAAAACACCAACTTATAACATAGGGCATTTGATCAAAAACCAGTGTGTCAACATTTGGAACCAGTGCAAATTGGGCATTCCATGGGCTAACTTGTTCCAGTCCCATTGCCCACGGGCCAATGACATGGCAACCAATGCGCTGTGCAAAATCTGACTAACAAAGTGCAACTTCATTGCTGCGCAAAGTCGCGCTCTATTGTGGCAGTAGAAGCAGGGTGTCAGAACCCAAGTGGTGGAAGGCCACCATGCCTCTTTCTCAAGACCGAGCGTGGTGTGTGGCCACATTTCTCAAAAAATAAGAATGTCTCAGCCGAAAGAGATCAATTTATTTCACAGAAAGATGTGAGATCTGTGCAGTGCGTAGTTTAACCCAGCAGGCCCTCTCAGATCACAGCCCCATCTCTAACGGTGGAGCTCGGGGGACTTCTAATTAACTCTCCTGTGATGGGAGCTCCGTCCGCTGCAGCGGAACCGTCACGGTGTCCATCAAAGGGGGTGTCTGGGGAGCACATGAATCCTCTTTTCATTCTTCCCTTTCCACTTTTTTTCCTACTTTGTTCCCTTCACTAATAAAGCACCCGCTCCTCCACCAAGTCGCCACGCCCCTTCCATCCCACAAGTGTCCTACATACCATTTGACTCCCTCTGCGCCTCCGCGCTCAGGCACACAACCAAGGTTCCTCTCACACCGCCTATATGATATCCCTTTCCTAAAGTCCACTTTCTTGGCGTCTGTCCTTGGCACAGACACTTCTTTCACGCTTCATCTTCAACAATGGCGGACTCAGGAAATGGGGTACAGCCCACAGTGTGAGCAATTGGTTTCGGTTTCAGAATTCACAGAATGTAAACTCACAAGTTTGCGGTCAAACAATAACTAGGTACTTTCCCTGCCCTGTCTGTTTTTCACTTTACACAGTTTTCTATTGGGAGACAGCTCGCTGCATGTTGTCTCACGTGTCGCACATGAGGCCATCTTCGTTGGTCTATCTGGGGATCCTGTTGTGGGGTCCACCATACTCTATGGTCTGTTTTTCTTTCCAGAACGAAACTCGGTGACCCTACTAAAAACATTACTATGTCTTTAGGGTTTTTAATAGACAAACTTTATAGCGTGCACTTTTTCATTTACAATGCCAATGGCGCCAACAAATACAAGACCAGGCTATTGCATAAGTAAACAACATTGCTCTTTACAATGCCAATAGATCCAACTCTAACCAATGTGAGACCTAGTGCATTTCCAATGCTTGTTTATTTGGTGTTAGAAACTGGCACTTTAACATTGTAGCTGCTTCGATCTGAGTGTTCCATATTAGTTAAGCATCTATTCTCGGTTCTTTACAAATATGAGATTAATAAACTAGAAGGCACAAATGAAAGGGGTTAATATTTTAAGCATCATTTCATTGCAGCACGTGGCAGCCACGCGTCGCTGCTGCCGATGTTCCTTCCTCTGACGTGCCACCGGCCTGCAATGACAAACAAGGAAACCCCCTCTCTAAAATTAAAAGGCCAGAGCCCTTGGCTTTGCCGCTGGTTGTTGCATACGTCATTGCGTAAAGAGCGCAGAGAGCATGAAATCCGCGCTCCCGCCCTGGGGCAGGGGGCAGGAACCGCGGGCCCAGGGCCGGTCACACACAGCCCCATTGACTCTGGGCCACAGAATGGAAGAAGGCGACAGATGCGGGCCTGGCACTGATGGGGCGTGGGGGGGGGGGGGGGGCACGGTCACCCTTTGTTGATTGGACAAAGAAGGGTCTCATCCGCCTTGTCTCCTGTTTCCTTCCTCCTCACCAGCATGAGGGTTCAACGAGTATCGGGTGCACAGGGCTTTATGTGTGCAGGGGACCGGGTGTATGCAACACTCCTGCTTCCTGGGTGGAGTTTCTACCGTGGCTACTTATTCCGCAGAACTGGCACAACCCGTGACGCTGCAGAGCAGAAGGAATGAATGTCCGTTCACGCACGGGGCATTCCCAGCCCAGCCTCCAGGCCCTTCAAGAAAACCTCATTTCCAGGTCTGAGGTCATGACCCGGGTCCTGGCTGGCGAAGTCTTGGACTTGTTGGACTTGGACATAAGACACAAAGAAAGGACTGGGGGGGGGGGGGGTTCTGCTGGGAGCTGGATAGAGAGACATTCAAGCGCCAAGACTCACGAGTGGCTTCTAGCTGCTAGCGCATCATCTGTCCGTTGCATTGATGGTGTTAGACGAAGGAGGTTCACGTTCTGTTGGTAGCGTGCGATAGTGAAAGTCAGTCTTCCGAGCTCAAAGGTACGCCGGAAGGTAACTAGGGCGGATTGTGGCACGCGTGCCGAGACGCCCGGGAGGAACGGGCGCGTTGCCGCGCGCACCATGAATGTATAAGAGGACGGCACTAAGGAGATGGACTGGGCTGTGCCGGGGTACCATGCACACGATCATACGTCCACATTTTGGCTCGTTGCCAGGATTTGTACGAGTGGATGTGGCAACAAAGGGGTTAGTCGGACCGCTTTACATAGCACCGTATTTACATTAAACATTAAGTCCCGTGGAGATTAAGTGATTTGCCCAGAATTACCTGATGTGGACGAACCCTGGTGTCCCGACCTGGAGGCGCCAGCGCATCCGACGGACCACTTCCTTCGCCTGGACGCGACCCCCGGGCTCAGGAAATACACGTTTTGAGATAGTGCTGTGGGCGCACGAACATACGCCTTCTGCAAACAAAGTGCGTAACCCCCGAATCTACTGAGCCATCCTGCCAGCGTCAGTACTTTGCGACTGATTGCTACGCTGAGCACAGAAATGCTGCGAAAGGCGGAGTTGACAGGCCCAAGTCGAGCATAGTAGCAATCTGGAAAGTACTGTTTTAGCTGCCCATGTGAGGAACAATTGTGGGAGTGTGCAGAAGTTATTCTTTCGAAACCCTGTGAAGTCTCTTTCAGCTGTCTGATACGCAAACGTTCCTAAGCTTGCAGGGTTAAACATAAACGGCAGCAGACCCTCTTGGAAAAGAGGACTGGAACGTGTGAACACGCTACTTCACGTAAAAGGCTGCTGTTAGCCACGCACCTAAAACAGTGTTTTTAACCGCAAGCGAGTGCATCGTGCGTGCTTTCCTGTCCGCTTCGATGTACGGGTTGAAAGTTCACTCACTGACTACAGCAGGAAGAGATGTCCCCCAGATACACGCGCGCCCCGAGGCGGCCTCATGGGGCCCCCAGCAGTGCCCACTGTAGCCTGATCCTGTCCGCCTCGCGATGCACTCCCCCCCACCCCCCCCCGCGGGCCCCCCAAACTGGGCGGCTAGGGGGGGGGCCCAGACGCGATTCGAGCGCATGGCGGGGACAGCTGATGAGAACTCGCAGGCTCGCAAGTGCAGCTAACGTACATGCTTCCTCCACCCGCGACCCACGTACGAGGCCCCCGCGTCCCCAGGGCAGTCTGTTTTATGCCCCGTGACTCAGGGCCAGGACTCGTTGCCCAGAGTGAACCTGAGTGCACACCCGAAGGCAAGTGAGACACCCCACCCAGCCCCGCGATCCTCAACATTTGTCGGAGCAGGGAAAGGGGGGGGGAGGATGAGCGTGGGCCGCCGACCGTGGTCTGAATCCGCCCCATCGACCCCCTCCCATTACCGAGTCCGTAACCAGCTCATGTCCAGGACTCGTAACGAATGCCAAGCCCGACTAACGATGAAAGGAGCCTGGCCCAGGTAACTTTCAATTAATCACAAACGCGCTTTCCCCTCAACGTGCACAAGATCCAGTCCCCCGCCACAACTCTCCCCCCGGCTAACACACCAACAATAATCGCCACGAGCAACCAGGGGGGGTGAGAGGGATCGGACGCTCCTAAACCCGAGCGCGACCGAGGCCTCCCGCAGGAGCCGGCTCGATAAACACATAGCGATGTGGACATCAAAAGGACGCGGGGCACAGGGCCGGGGCACTGCCCCCTCGCACTCTACTCGACCGCGTGGCCCGCGACCCACAGCATTCTGCCCTCAACGCACACCCGATCCTGCCCCTCACAAACTCTTTCCCGAGCACGGCCCCCCCCCCGCCCGTGGCACGCCGACCACAGGGCCCTGTCTCCTGGTACTGCCCAGGGACAAGGCCGGGGCGAGAGGGAAGTAACCGGCAGACTCACCTAAGTGAAGACGGGCGACACGACGGAGCACGACGGACTGCAGGCAAGGCAAACGAGCGGACAAGAGGGCGAGGAGGGGGCGGGGACCGAATATGTACCCCCCCCTTGGCTCCTCCCCGCCGGAAGCAGCTACCTGACTGGGGTCTCCCTAGGTCAAGCCCAGGGACACGACCTCCCACCCCTGTGCCTTCCTGTGGCACTAAGGCGGCCGCCCTCAAAGGGGCGGGCCGCTGCGCAACCCCCCCCCCGGGCAGCCTTACAGGGGGTGTTTGTGCAGAGAGCGGTTTCATGCAGCCCCCCTTGAGACAGCATCGTGTGTGTGTGTGTGTGTGTGTGTGTGGGGGGGGGGGGGCTGTTGACATGCTTGTAAAGCAGAACTATTACTAGAGTGACTGAGTGTGGAAGCAGTTCTCAGAAACTAAATGAACCTGCAGAGAGCTGGGCAGGGTAGAAAAGGTGCTGTGAGGTTGGCAGCGGGCTCATTTTTAACTCGTCTGAAAGCAATCACATGGATGTGTGGCACAATCAAATAACTTGTATGTATTAGATTTTCTTACACTTTTTCATTTTACGAAATTTGAAGACAAACTGCTTTGGAATTAGAAATGTGAAAATCAGTACATTTTTAGTTATCTTTATCCGCGTAGTTATTAATTTCATATTTTTTGTACTTCTTTTTTTAGATTGTAAGACATAGGGCCTGATTTAGACCTTGGCGGATAGGTTACTCCGTCACCACGGTGACCGATATCCCAACCGCTGAAATATTAAAACCATAGCATATAATGGAATTTGTATTTCTGCGGGCATGATATTCGTCCCCATTGTGATGGAGTAACCCATTCGCCGAGGTCTTAATCCGGTCCATAGTCCTAAACCAACAGTCCAAGGTTGCCAGCTTGCAGGCGGCAGACTCGGATATTGTTGGTCTCTTATCACCCACGCAGTCGGTCCAATCTTTTGCCTGCTTCTTGGCTCAGCCTCGCCACTTATGCTTCTTTTTCGGCATTACAACAGACGTTCATACCTTTCCTACAAGGAGCCAACAGTGGTGGGTTTGGAGACTGCCAGTTCCTATTAATGTCCCGTTTAGCTACAGATATCCAATGTCGGCAAGCAGCCTGTGGTGTGTAGTATCTAGCCAACCGTCCGTTATCCCAAGAAGTGCCACTTTAGGGTCCAGCTCTCACACTGCCTGCAGTGTGCGTGTAATCTGTGCGTGGACAGAGGCCCCGTAGACTTTTATAGCCGGGCAAGACCAAATAACATAGTAAAAGGATCCCATTGGGGTCGCCACATTGTGTGCAACTGGGTGAGCTCGCACGTCCCATCTTCCAGAGCCTGTCTGGGCTATAATACATACGGTAAAAAAGTAAAATTGAATGAGCCGGAGATTAGAAGGTATGACTTGTGTGCGTGACGCCATCTTCATGTCCCACCAGTCCTCGTCGTCTAGCTCTCCCAAATCAGACGTCCAGCTGTCTCCGAGCTTTAGGAGAGGGTCAGGGGCATTAAGAAGAAGTGATCGGTATATCCTGTAAATTCCCTGGCGACCCACAGGACCCAACGTCCCTTTCATCTCCAGGGGTTTACCTTTGGTGACCTTCATAGGGAGCTCTTGGCATGTGTCCAGGGGATGTCGCACATGAAGGTACCCAAGGAGTTACGAGTTATGGCGAGTGTATTTGACTTTGAGGTGGTCAAAGGACACAACGTGGTCCTAGTCCCACAGGTCCCCAGTGTAGTATTCGCCGTCGGGTCCCATCCCCGGAACCCTTCCAGCATGCTATTCATTCCAGGCACGTCCCTGCTGCACAGGGGAGTCTGCGCCGCCGGTGCCCCAGGCAGTGGACTTTTACTCACACATGAAAATAAGCTTTTTAACGAGCCCCAAAAGTACTTTTCCAGTGCAGGAAAGTTGGCTTTTCATTGAAAATATGATTTATGTCATTCAGTTGTTTCCATGTGTGTAAATATACTCTGTTGGTGGGGAACTACCATTCCAGGGTGGGGATGCAGTGCTTAGTTTTATCTGGTGGTTACCGGTTGCTGACTTTAAATGGGCGCTGTCAAAATGTACCGGGAGAGTAGGTCTCCCTGGAGACTCGTATAAAACAATGTGCCATCTGAAAGGAAGTAGGTGCCCGTCTCTACCTGATCCGGAAACCTACTACAGAGCAGCCCGGCTGAGAGGGATCACGGTGCGGAGCGCTAGAACAACATATGGGTTCACATGGACAGAGCGATGGTGGGCCCCTCTCTGTGGGACCCCTTATGAAAACCAAAATAGGATCATCCAGGAAGCGCCTACCTTAGCACATGGACGCCCATAATACTACCGTAGGTCTAGGACATCTTAAATGAACACCTACCCTCGACTCCACAGCTCTCCCCGCACACTCCGGTACATTGTAACCCAACACTCGCCTCTGCCCAGGACCTTTTGTGCCTGGCATGGTGGGGATTGCCTTATGAGCTCAGATCTTTCATGACGGGAGATTAAGACCTTGGAGGACTGGAAAATTGATTTCCATTTAGATGAAAGGGAGAGTTTCCATCATATGGAACTGTGACACTGGGTGCTATAGCTGGGGTGGAAGTTCAGAGCCATAAGGGACTTAACACCCATTGAAATACTCACTAGACAAGTGACCGGGTCAAAGGTCGTAATTTCACATTTATATACTCTGCTATGGGCATAATTTCCAGGGACGAAAGTGGCAAGACCCAGTTAATGTGACGTTGACGGAAGTTGTGGTTGAACACTTGGAGAGATTTACTCTTAAACGTAAGACTCATTCTAGGTAGAGCGGCACGTCACGAGCTGCTTTGGGCTGGTGTCTCTGCATCAGTTTTACCGTCTCTCTGTCCCGAAGAGATGGAGGGGCGGTGATACACTGTAAGATTTAAAACAACACTTGGTGGGTCTGTCCGAGCATCAAGCCATTTTGGAATGATAGTAAAGCCAGGGGCACCCCTCTGTCCCCCCCTCCCCCCAAATGCATACCCAAATAACACATACACAGACTGTTGAGTTGGGTAAAATTGCTGCAGGTTTATTACATAATCCAGATATGTAATGGGTGGGTTATCTTACGGGCGATCCAAGGGCAGGCAACCAACTGGGCCGCCTGCCTGCCTGATGAGCCGGGCAGCGCGGGAGTGAACCACGCCGTTGCTGCCCTCCAGGTGATTCTTTCTACGATCACGTGCCGTTGGTAACTTGTACTGACTCCCCCCTCTCGGGGCGGAGCGCCGCATAGCAAACTCCCCGGTTGTTCAGGCCCACAACCGCCCGCAGGACTAGTGGGGCGCCGACACGGCTTTCGGGACCCTCCCCTGAGGCTCCTCGGATTTGGCTCAGGCACCCCCTATGATGCCGCGCAGAGGTACCCTTCGTACCATCCTGCTTCCAGATCGCCCTGTAACTCCGCCTGCAACGAAAAAAAACATTACAACGCTCAGAAACCCCCCCCCCCCCCCCACCCAATGCCTACGCCGGGTAAGCGGTAGGGAGGGATGCGGCGTGGTGGGCGACAAAGAGGTCGCCAGGAGGGTGGGGGAAGGCTAAATAGCCTCCCCTTCCCCACAGGGGCCAGGAAGTGACGCGCTTGTGCGTCACATCCGGCTCGCACTAGGAGAGGGGGACACCGGTCAGCATCCCCGCCCCCTCCCCTTGGGAGGGGGTGGGGAGGGGTGACCGGTGCCCCAGCGGCACTAGGGCGCCGACCGCTGTAGTGGCCCCCTGCGGGGGCCGTGGTCGGCGGCATTCCGTAGAGGCCCTCAAGACCATGTTAGGGGATCATGTCCCACTGTCTCCCCAAGAATACTCTTGGGGTGAGGATGTCTGCTTTATAAAATAAAAACAAACCCTCCAGAAACTGACTGGGAGCTGCCAAAACTACAGTAGTGGACCCTCGGCGAAAGACAGACCTCCCCGCCCCCCCCCCCCCACATTACTCACTGGTACGCACGCCCGCGTCACCTTGTAGCCAACGAGAAACTTTATTACAATATGGCAGAGAGCAGGCTTGACTTTGGGGTCTGTTGCTTTCTCATTTGTCTGAGGGGGGGCTGTGCTGTGGCCTTCCTGCTGAGATTGAAAGCATTGATTGCGCCACCTGATGTGGCCACCTCATGGGGCCGCCTTGAAGTCATTGTTGGGGTCACCACAGCATTTGTGGCAGCTCAGCAAAGACATGGCTGCTCAGAGATCTAATGGAGCGCGGCGATTGTGGATGTGGCGAAGGGAACATGTGCTGTCGAACAAGGGTTTCCAACCTTTTTAAAACCACCGCCCACCTTTAGAACGACAGATGTTCGCGACCCACCCAGCTTTCATGCACCAGAAGAGGGAGGATGAAACCAAAGCGTCCGGTGTTCGCCCCTTGTCATAAACAGGCAGCGCCTTTTCAATTGAAACGGTCACTACATTTTCACAGACATACAGTTTTACTGATGAAAGTATCTAACACACAAATGATAATGTGTGGAAATCGGGTGCTGTGAATATTTATCGTTTGTGCATCAATAAGTAAAGTGTCTCGATTTTAGATTCTTTTAATCTCGGTTGGCAGCGCACTTCAGAAGGACATAGAAGGAGCTTCATTTTTGTTCTCATGACTGTCGAACGCACAGAGTTCATTTACTGGTGTTTACATCTTGTTTGTTTCATTTCACACTCTGTTCTCCAGCAAGATTGCACATAATTCACTTTAAAAACTCCTCTCACTTTGCAGTCAGGGAACGAAAGGTAAACACCAATGCAGGATCACTGAAGAAGCAGCAATCTGTCAAAACACATAACCTGAAATGAGACCTCTGTCTTTGAAGCACTGACATATGTGACCAGATAAACACCGAACTTCAAGGCATCCTTCTTTAGAGCTCAGATTGTTTCTGCCCACAAAAAGCAGTGACTTACAGTTTGGTAAATACTGCTGTGGAAGGTTCCAAGTTGGACGGGGGGGGGGGGGGGGGGGGGGACTTTGATTTCTGTTGATCATTATACGCCTGACCAAATATGGTTATATTGTGTGACGCCGGGTCCACTACAGATCCTATAATGCTGTGGAAAATGTTGCCTCCGTATATTTTAGTTGTGGACTCTTTCACTAAATGTCAATTGTGCAATTAAAACTTAATAAATATGCTGTTGTACGTGTGTGTGTATGTATATATTTATAGATGTATAGATATCTATATACACATACTGGCAGCTGCTAGTAGGCCAGTAGGTAGTTATAGTTAGGACCATGCTTCCATTCGAAAAGCATTTTTGACTTGACTATATCTATCAATCTTCACAGAATTTTCAGAAAACATGTGCCAAGTGAATCTTGTTCTGCATGAATAGTGTCAGGGTGATCTGTGAAGCAGGAGCTGAAAAAAAGGGGGGGCTAAAAGAGTGTGTTTCCCATGTTAATTCCCATAGGGCTATTAAACAAGCCTGCAGCCGAAGCACTGGACGGAATTCCACCAGATTTAGCAGAAAGAAAGATTTGGTTACGCAGATCACACTTTGTTATTTGGTGGAAATCCGTTCAGTAGTTAAGAAATTCATGAAAATCCAGTTAGTGATATCTGTAGCCGTGGGACTTCACGACTAATGGCAAGCTTTGGATGGGAAATGCAGAGCTCGGATTGGCTGCCAACACTTCATCCGGGATGTGTTGGCAGCCATCTTGGGGTCTCTGCTTCAGCCAAGTCCCACATTCAAAATGTATTATCCTGAACCCCAAGCCTTGTTCTTGGGTTGTCCTGGAACTCCACCACTGCATCAAATCTTTTTTTGAAAAGAAAATTTTCATGAAATACGTGAATTCTTAGCAAAAAAAAGCCCGGGGGTCCTGTGCGTGTTTACATTATAGCCCCCAGGTGGGCCAGGTCCCAGAAGCAGGCAGGCTTTTTTTTTTTTTTTTAAGGGAGTGGCGCAAGGGCCCACCTCCTTGGGCACAATTCTGCCCCGGGGACCACCTTCCTGGGGCTTTTTTCTAAAAATGTTGGGGGCTTTGAAGACTTCTCCAAGCCCCGGGTACCACCACCACCCGAGGCGGGGTCTGCGCGGACCGCCCCGGGGACTGTCACTCAATCAATCAATCAATCAGTGACACTTATAAAGCGCGCTACATACCCGTAGGGTCTCAAGGCGCTGGGGGGGGGGGGTGCCGCTACTGATCGAATAGCCAGGTCTTCAGCTTCTTCCTGAAGGAGAGGTGGTCTTGGGTCAGGCGCAGGTCGGTCGGGAGGGAGTTCCAGGTCTTGGCGGCCAGGTAGGAGAAGGACCTTCCTCCTGTAGTCGCTCTTCGGATGCGGGGGACGGCGGCGAGGGCGTGGTTGGCTGATCGGAGGTGGCGCGTGGGAGCGTAGAAGTTGACTCGGCTGTTGAGGTAGCTCGGGCCTTGGTCGTGTAGGGCTTTGTGTGCGTGGGTGAGGAGGCGGAAGGTGATTCTCTTGTTGACGGGGAGCCAGTGAAGGTCTCTCAGATGTCCGGAGATGTGGCTGGATCGTGGGATGTCGAGGATGAGTCTGGCTGAGGCGTTCTGGATCCGCTGGAGTCTCTTCTGGAGCTTGGCGGTGGTACCGGCGTAGAGGGCGTTACCGTAGTCCAGTCGGCTGGTGACGAGGGCCTGGGTGACGGTCTTCCTGGTCTCTGTGGAGATCCACCAGAAGATCTTCCGAAGTATGCGTAGGATGTTGAAGCACGCCGAGGAGACGTTGTTGACCTGCCTGGTCATGGAGAGGGAGGAGTCCAGGATGAAGCCCAGGTTGCGTGCATGGTCTGTCGGTTTGGGTGCGGTGCCCAGGGCGGGAGGCCACCAGGAGTCGTCCCAGGCGGAGGGTGAGGAGCCCAGGATGAGAACCTCCGTCTTGTCCGAGTTCAGTTTCAGGCGGCTGGTCGTCATCCACTCGGCTACCTCTTTCATCCCTTCGTGCAGGTTGGCTCTGGCGGCGGCGGGGTCTTTGGTCAGGGAGAGGATCAGCTGGGTGTCGTCGGCGTAGGAGATTATGCTGAGGTTGTGTTTGCGTACGATGGCCGCGAGGGGGCTCATGTAGACGTTGAAGAGGGTGGGGCTCAGAGATGATCCTTGGGGGACGCCGCAGATGACTTCGGAGGCCTCTGATTTGTACGGTGGTAGGCGGACTCTGTGTTCTTCCGTCGAGGAAGGAGATGATCCATTCCAGCGCCTTGTCCTTGATTCCGATGTTGCTGAGGCGCCGTACTAGGGTGCGGTGGCAGACCGTGTCGAATGCCGCGGAGAGGTCTAGGAGGATGAGGGCCGCTGTTTCTCCATTGTCCATCAGGGCTCGGATGTCATCGGTGGCGGCGATGAGGGCGGTCTCGGTGCTGTGTTTGGCTCGGAAGCCGGACTGTGAGGGGTCGAGGGATCCGTTCGTCTCGAGGAAGGTGGCCATCTGCTTGTTGACGGTCTTCTCGATGACTTTGGCTGGAAACGGGAGAAGCGAGATGGGGCGGTAATTCTTGAGGTCGGTGGGGTCCGCTGTTGGTTTCTTGAGTAGAGCGCTGAGTTCGGCGTGTTTCCAGCTCTCGGGGAAGATGGTGGTGTCGAAGGATGTGTTGATGATGTCTCGCAGGTGGGGTGCGATGACAGCGTCGGCCTTGTTGAAGACGTGGTGAGGGCAGGGGTCGGTCGGTGATCCGGAGTGGATGGAGTTCATCGTGCGGGTGGTGTCTTCGGTGCTGATCGGGGTCCAGGCGTGGAGGGTGGTGGTGGGTGGGGGTGGTTGGTCGGTCATGGTGTGCGTTAGTTGGTTGTTGAAGCTACTGTGTATGTCCGTGATCTTGTTGTGGAAGTATGAGGCGAGGGAGTTGCAGAGGTCTTGCGATGGGGTGATGTCGTTGTTTCCTGCGCTGGGGTTGGAGAGCTCTTTCACGATGTTGAAGAGTTCCTTGCCGTTGTGTGCGTTGTTGTCCAACCGGTCCTTGAATGCTGTTTTCTTGGCGGCGCGGATCAGCTGGTGGTGTTTCCGGGTGGCAAGTTTGTAGGAGGTCCTGTTGTCCGGTGTCGGTTCCCTTTTCCAGACTTTCTCGAGGGCTCGGAGGTTCTTCTTGGAGCACTTGAGTTCGTCGGTGAACCATGGGGCCTTCTTGCTGCCGGGTCTGCTAGGCGGGGTCCTCAGCGGGGCGAGCTCGTCCGCGCAGTTGCTGATCCACTTCGTGAGGTTGTCGGCGGCCTGGCTGGGGTTCGCTGAGCTGGCAGGAGGGTGCTGGCTCAGGGAGGTGGCGAGCTGGTCTGCTGTGATCTTGTTCCTGCTTGTTAAATTTAGCAGGGGCCTCTGGGACCCGTCCCCTGGGGACCACCACCTCCCTGGGGAGGCCCATTCTGGAGAAAGGAGGGGGCTGCGTGGCCCTGCTCCAAGAGCCATAGATTGCCCTGGGGACTGCCACCACCCAGGGCTGACTCTTTCTATGTCCTGGGGTGCCCACCCTTTAGACGTAGCTGTGTGCTATGACTTGGCGTGAGCTTTAACCGCTCCCACCAAGCAATCGCAAATACTCCACTTCCAGCAACGGAAAGCAGTGAAAATGCTCAGGCTCGCTGGAAGCGAAGCATCAGTCTGTTTCCCTGTTGCTGTGAAGCGAGCCGGGAAACGGACACATTGCTTTCACACACAGCGAGCTGCATGTTAATCAGCTCCTTAAGTGTAAACTAACGCTGGCTTCCACAAGAGGTTGGGAGCCAACAGGGACTGCGGGGGCATTCATGCTCCCCCAAAGGTCCCAGTGCAGACTGGGTGCCCACTCCCTGTACTAAAACAAAAAAGCACTAATCATCCAAGTGTGTTCTCTGCATTTTCAGCAGGAAAACGTATCCGCGATGGAGGTGTTCGCATCCTAATCTCATAGTGTCTTGAGGAGGGGGGTTCTTTCTTGACATCTGCTGCTGAGACCAGACAGAGATCGTGGTCTAAACCTTTACAAACTATAAGTATGTAAACTTGCCTTCAAGCTCTGCCCATTTTGACCCACCCCACATACATTAGCCACTGCAAAAGACAGGGGAACCCTACTCACAACGGAACCATGGTACTAGTTAGATATGGGAAAACAGTGGTTCCAGTGGATAATAGGAAAATGATTTAAGCAATGAATATGCATAATCGCAATAAGGATGTAAAGGACCTGGTAATGTCAGAGGGCAAAATGAAATTTCTACACAGTTTGCTCAATATAGTATTTTATAAAAAACACCGCGAATAGTATATACACTTCTTTAAGTCAGAAGCGCAAAACTTTGTGCATAGTGTCTCCAAGTGAAAATTGGAACCAAAAAGTGACTGTACAAGGTGAATTATTTTGTAAAATCTTATCGTAAGTTGTAAGAAACGACCGTTCAAATACACTTTTTCAACAGTCTTGATATACAGTGATGCAAGCTGGGCAATGGTCCGTTCCGTCATAGTGGTAATGGATGATTAAAGGTTACCTCACGGTGAAGAAGGCCGGCTCTTAAGGATGTGGATAGGCCGTGGGCTCTTCAAATACCTTGCTACAGCCGTAGCGAAGTGCTTCCCATTATGGAGCTTTGCATGAAATTGCCGTTTTCTCCGGGGTACTCTGTGTGGTAGCAGAGCGAGTGGATTGCTGCAAAAATGAAGGAGTTTGTCAGGTATTGTGGGTGGAGAGGAGGGGTTGTGGAGTGTAGGGGAGAGGGAATGGCACTGACGAGAAGTGCGCACAGGTACTTACTTGGGAAGGGACGAGCGGACGAATCTCCGCGTGTAGCGCTGCTGCTGCCTGGATCTGCTGCACTCTAGCCATGCGGATGGGCTCCTGGTGCGATGACACAGAGCGCTGGCTGGGCACTGAGTTATGAACAATGATTCCCGCCTTCCCTGCCCACAGAGCAGCAGGAAGTGGTGTAGAGCGCTGTTTCACCGTGCGATCCAGTGATCGGTGTACTCATTCATTTTTGCAGCAATCCACTCGCTCTGCTACTACACAGAGTACCGCGGAGAAAACTGCAATTTCATACAAAGCTCCACAATGGGAAGCAGTTCGCTACGGCTGTAGCAAGACATTTGAAGAGCCCACGGCCTATCCACATCCTTAAGAGCCGGCCTTCCTCACCGTGAGGTAACCTTCAAGTTTTAATCGTCCATTACCACTATGACGGTATCTAATAAGTTAGTGATTCGCCATCACACCTCTACGCAGCACAAACAGTAACCATTGCTTTTCCTCTTTTTTGAACCCACCACTGAAGAACCCGGCTGGGTCCTCACGCGAGTTCTTTCTTCTTTTTTCACTTTCCACTGAGGGCCTTCACGTTCACAAAGGCTGCGCCCTTTTCACAATCCAGGTAACCTCCTTCAATTTAAGTCCTTCGCCATAGTTTCTCGCATCTGTGCCGTTACATGGGCCTTATGCTAACCTTAATTTAATTTATGTTAGATGTCCCTACATCGTTAGTCCTGAAGAGACCCAACATTCACAGAAGGGTCGAAACGCCGTCGACAAGCACACAGAACGGACCATTACCCAGCTTGTATCACTGTATACCTAGGCTGTTGAAAAAGTGTATTTGAATGGTCGTTTTACAACTTACGGAAACCTTTTACAAAATAATTCACCTTGTACAGTCACTTTTTGGTTCCAATTTTCACTTGGGGACACTATGCACAAAGTTTTGCGCTTTTGACTTAAAGAAGTGTATATACTATTCGCTGTGTTTTTTATAAAATACTATATTCAGCAAACTGTGTAGAAATTTCATTTTGCCCTCTGACATTACCAGGTCCTTTACATCCTTATTGCGATTGTGCATATTCATTGCTTAAATCATTTTCCTATTATCCTCTGTAACCACTGTTTTCCCATATCTAACCACGTACATTGGCGGCATGCAGCGTCTTTGCGCCCTTTTGCCAGGAGGATGGATTTCTTACTAAAAGAACCCCCCAGCTCATTTCCTTCCCCTTTTTTTGGAGACCCATTCCTCATACTCCTCCTGCCTAGGAATACGATTGGATGTCCCCCAAACAAAGGATGGCTCACTTTTGCAAAGTACCAATCATTCAAGTGTGTTTTCTCTGCAGTTACACTTTCTAAAGTTATCTGGTGAAGACACTTGAGGAACAAGCACATTGGCTAAGTTACAGACACACACACACGGTCACTGAAGGCATTTGCTCGGTGTTCTTTACTTAGTTGTAACATAGGAGATGCACTCCACATTTACCCAACGAGGTAGCACTTACTAATAATTAGCCAGTAGAAAGTACTCCAGTTGGGTAGAGGTGTTGCACAAAGCGCTGGTCTCTTCTGGGATAAAATTAGAAGTATGTAAACTTGCCTACAAGCCCAGCCTATTTGGCCCTGCCCCATACATTAGCGGTATCCAACGTCTTGATGCCCTTTGCACCAGATGATGCACAGCTGGTCCCCCAAGTACTTTTCCTGCCAAGTTTCAAAATGGGGTCTTGATGCCTAGGAATACGATTGCAGAAGTAAGTGCTTCTTTGTTTGCTGGAGATGCAAAGTGCAAATCATCCAAAGGTGTTTTCTCTGCAGTTCCACAATTGTCAAGATTTTATTTATTTATAAAGTTTTATAAAGCGCAAACAAGATCCCAAAGGATATCAGAGCGCTTTGCATTAGGATGGAAGGAAGGACATAAATGCAATTCTTGTTGTCCTTTACGCAGTTGTAGTGTAGGAGACGCACTATAAATTTACCCAATGAGGCAGCACTTACTAATTAGCCAGTAGAAAGTACTCAGTTGGGTAGAGGTGTTGCACAAAACGGTGGCCTCTTATTGGTTAAATATGCAGGGCAGGGTACTTTCTGGCACGATGATCATTTTGCAGAAATTGAAACTCAACAGGTTTCAGTTAGGGAATTTTTTTTTACAAAAACGTTGAAATTTACTGAAAAAACCCAAGGTTACAGGGATGTTATAGTTGGTATATAGAAATTAAAAAACCTTAGAAATTCACTGGGTAAAAAAACAAAGGTTACAGGAACATTATAAATAGGCTAACATTGCACTCATGTAAAACCAGAGAAATTCAGCAGTTATAGTTACCTGAGCTAACTATAACTTACGCCTCACAAAGTACTGCTTATGACCTCACATATTACACGTGAGGTCTTAAGCACTTCACTGATGGCATCACTGATTTTCATCCAAAGAACTACTCAGACATTCGCCCCCTCATACACCCACTCACACATATCCAGTCACATACCTATTTACAGACAAATAAAGTATTCACACAAACACTCCCTCCTTCATAGACCCCCCAGACACACACTCACACAGGCACTCACACAACCACTTACTCAGCTACAACCAGTGACTTGCCTATAGAGCCACACACTCACCCATACAGCTACTCCCACTCCCACTTATTCACCTAAACAGCCACACACTCACCCATACAGCCTCTCAGCTGAGCCACTCTTTCACCCATATAAGCACTAACACAACCACTTACATACCCATTCACACATCCATACAAGCACTCACACATCCACACACACTCACCCATACATCAATTCACAAATACACTCTACAATACAGCCACTCACAAACCAACTCACTCAACCCAACAGCCACTCACTCACCCACACAGCCACTCACACAGCCAATCACTCATACAGCTATTAAGATGTCCATCTACACACCCATACAACCACTGACACACCCACTCACACAACCACTCACTCACACAGCTACTCACATACCTAGTATACAACCATACCGCCACTCACACACCCTTAGAGGCACTGAGCAACCAACTCACACACAAATGTACAGTCACAAAGCCACTCATGTAATATATGTTAGAAATAGTATAACTCAGTAGTACAGAAAGTATACTATTTTAACTTTTTTAGTACCTTGGTATATGTGTTTAATACTCAGAAACTTTTAGAAAACACTCACACTCACTGGATGATGTCATCAGTGAGGTCACTGATCATGTCATGAGTAATGTAATATGTGGGGTCATAAGCAATGCATTGCAGAGGCGTAAGTTCTATTTAGCTCAGTTAACTATAACTGCTGAATTTCTCTGGTTTTGTGCATGTGAAATCTGGGCCTAACTATAACATCCCTGTAATCTTTGTTTTTTTCCCCAATGGATTATATATATAGTGATAAATATTGCTTTGACTAGTGATTTAAAACCTATTCTTCTGGTCCAAATTAACAAGAAAACCTGTCTGCTTCTGTAGGTGAGGTGCATCCGGGTGCAGAAGATAAGATACGTGTGGAACCTCTCTGAGAAGGAGTTCCAGAAAGTTGGGTGAGTTTATTTAGCACAACCAGCGCTTTAAGCCCTGGATGCCATTAAAAAGATATATTGAAACGGGTCTCTATGGGGCCCTATGTTCATGTTCTTAATTATACTGGCTAATAACACTGATCAACTTCTGAACAATTAATATAAATAAATGTTAAGGTAATCCATGTCAGCGATTTAGATCCTGATGATATTTCACATGTTTCACTTAATCTTGCATTTCCTAAGAGTGTTTTCTTTTTTCAGGATGTTGTGTTACAGTATTTCTTGGGCAGCATATTACACTTGTATAGGGCATACTTTGATCTGTGTAGCTTCTAGGGGCCATATTACACAGAGTGCCCCGGGGCACAACAGGCATGCGTGCTTGCTTTCTGTGCCCCCGGGGCACTTTGGTATTACAGAAGGGGCCCCAGATGCTTGTGCGGCCGCTTATGTGATACAGATGGAGCTGATGTACATGTAGTTCCAGTGATCTCATTAGAGGGAGCGCCCTCATTTGCATGGGTCCACGTCCCCAATCCCTTTGCCTCTGCGCCCGACTCATATGATGCTTGCAGGCACAGCAGCAACCACGCCTTTAGGAGGTGCACTGATAGTGCGCGTCTCAGTCGCTCCATATTTCACATGAATGCGCTGCCCCCAGGGCATACTGCAAAGAGAGACTGAACCAGCTTCTGTACGTGTTTCAGCCGTCATGTACTTTACCATATACATACAGTTGCACTAACGAATAACCTATGCTGTTCACTGTCACTAGTGCGATAACTGAGGAATAAAAGTATCAAAAACTGACGAAAAGCAAAGTGGGTTCAGTAGTTGACGCACTTGTAAATAGAGGGTTAAATGCAACCCTGTCTACCGCGCTTCTGCCACAGATCATGGACGTTAAATGCGGATGCATCCCATGATAAACCTGGGCCAGAGTGCATCATGGGAGAATCCGGGCATCCAGATACCCTTGTATGCAGATGTTTCCTCTCCGTGACTGGCTGCTTTACTTCTCTTAGCAAAACAACTGTATTGAAGGCGGTCTTCTCTTAAGGACTGAATCCGAACTCAGTCACATACAAAGATAGCGGCATAGCCTTCGAAGCAGAGGCGGATATTCTTAATAATGTTTGCCATAACGTATTTATTTACTGTTTTGTCAAAAAAGCTGATTATGAACACATTTTTCCACTGTTTCAAGAAGAACCACACTACAGGATAAAACTAACTGTTATCCTTAATTTGGGCAGCAGGGCCAGCTCTTATTGGTTGTTCTGGCAACCAATCACATGGATTGAAATGTTTGTATAAGTAATGGTGAAGCGTGGTGACCTTGGATTGGCTGGTAAATCTTTGTCAGTTGTAGTTTGGTTGAGTTGCCCCACCCTCACCTCTTTAGCCTTCAGATAACCTTCCCCCATCCCACTTCCTGCTCTAGGACCCTGTGTGGAATGATTGCAGTGTGCGGTTCAGGAACCATGACTGCACGCTCATGTCCAGAACTATCCTCTTAATTTGCTAAGGATTACAGGGTATGAATCAACAGTCTTTTTGCTGTGCTTCAGAGAAGAGTGTGCTGTCACTCACTCTGAACCATGAGGTGAGGTCGGTGGGAGTGCAGTCGCTCACTCTAAACCATGAGGTGAGGTCGGTGGGAGTGCAGTCGCTCACTCTGAACCATGAGGCGAGGTCGGTGGGAGTGCAGTCACTCACTTTGACCCATGAGGTGAGGTTGGTGTGAGTGCAGGGTTACACTCACTCTGAAGCATGAGGTGAGGTCGGTGGGAGTGCAGTCACTCACTTTGAACCATGAGGTGAGGTTGGTGTGAGTGCAGGGTTACACTCACTCTGAAGCATGAGGTGAGGTCGGTGTGAGTGCAGTCACTCACTATGAAATGAGGTCATGTGAGTGCAATCACTCATTCTGAACCAAGAGATGACAGTGTAAGTGCAGGGTTACACTCACTCTGAACCATGAGGTGAGGTCGGTGTGAGTGCAGTCACTCACTCTGAACCATTAAATGAGGTCGTGTGAGTGCAATCACTCACTCTGAACCAAGAGTTGACATCGGTGTAAGTGCAGGGTTACACTCACTCTGAACCATGAGGTGAGGTTGATGTGAGGAGAGGGTTACACTCACTCTGAGCCACGAGGTGAGGTCGGTGTGATTGCAGGGTTACTTTGATGTGACAGAGGGGGATGCTGCAGTAATGCGCTCTCATGACCCCTGGTCTTCCACTTCTTGGGCCCTCTCATCTCATGGTTTCCCAGCTACTGATGCAACTGCGTCATACATTACAATGTGACCGGCCATGTGCCACAGCGACACGCTGCATGGATGTGAGTAGTGCCCGCCCCGTGACCCAACTAGGCTGAGCCTGACAAAAAATCCGAAGGCTTCAGCCCGCCAAGCACAGGCCACCTCTGACCACCTCTGCCCGTGGCCCCCAACTTGACACCTTTTACTGTTCCATAGGTGCCGGTTCCAGGCCTCCTAGAAGTAGTTGGGTATGGTACCAAGATTCCAGCTCACATTAAAAACAACATCTTAGGAATTCACTAAGAAAGCAAAGGTTAAAGTGATGTTCTAGTTAGGCTTGTAAAATAAAAAAATTAAAAAAACATTGAAATTCATCTGTTACAGTTTACTAATTAAACTATAACTTGTGCCCTTGCCGTGCCTCAACTGACATTACTAAAACAAATACAACTCCCCTTTCATGCTTGCTAATCTCTATACACCTCCATTAGACACATCAACACCATATATAAAGGAGGACACATTTTGAGCAATATAGAAAAATATTAAAGAACTAAAGTCTCTGTCTCACTATAGTTACAAACATATATACCACGTGTAAATGTTAAAAACACATTTGTTTGTTAATGGGACCTCATACATATACATGATTTTCCGGTACATAAATAATTTCCCATTTCCAACAATAGCACTAATTAAAAACATTTTTACCAAAAAAGTATCTGTTGACACGGCGTTTCGGTGGAAATTAAAATGGCTCACACCACCTTCTTCAGGGCATATATTTTAACACCAAAAATGTATAACTGTTTATTTTGACTCTGCGATTGCATCTATGAATCAGGAAACTATTGGTACTGGTTGTATTTTGAATTGATCAGCTCCTGGCAGTTCATTCCTTCGTTCGGTGGCAAGGACATTGGCTGCAGTGTCTGGAATTAATTTGATATACCGGTGCAGCTTCTTTTTGATAAAATCCTCTCTGCTTGGGATGCATTATACCCTCATTTCCCGTTTCTGGTATTGTAGAGTGCTACGTTTTTTGTCATTGGTGGATACTCTTTTGATACACTGAAGGGGTTGGTTCCTCCTTTTCCTCTTTCTATTCATTAAAAGCTGCCTGGTGTCTGTTTTATTAGTGACCCCGTAGTTCAATAGAATCTTGTTAGATACACCACCGTCTTATGATCTGGCAATTAAGAGTGGCTGTCCTTTTGTTTGGGGATCACTGATGACCTCATACAATCATACGTAATACAATCGCATCATAAAATCACAGGCCCTGTGGCCAACCCCACGCATGCAACCAACTCCATGCTGCTCACAGCCTTTGGCTATGCCCAGTGGGGGGTGGCCACAGGGTCTGCCCACCATCCCTCAAAGACAGCCAATCCCCGGACCCCTGGGTGTGTAAGTGGCTGTGTGGGTCTGGGAGTAGGTGTGTCACAAGCTGTACGAGTGTATACTTGGGTGTGAGAGTGTCTGAGTGGATGTATGAGTGGTTCTGAGGGGCTATAAGTGGGTGTGTGAGTGGCAGTATGAGTCTGTAAATGGGTGTGTGAGTGGTTTCTAAGTCTGATGAAGTGTCTGAGTGCCTGTTTGGGTGTGTGAATGGTTGTCGGGGTCTCTGAGTGGATGTATCCGTGAATGTATGGGTGTGTGAGTAGCTGTAAGGATGTGTGACTGGGTGTGCAAGTAGCTGTATAAGCGTGTAAATGGGTGTGTGAGTAGTTTTCTGAGTCTCTAACTGGGTGTGTAAGTAACTGGATGGGACTGTGAGTGAGTGTGTGAGTCTAAGTGGATGTTCAGTGGACGCATAGGTGTGTGAGTGGCTGTATGATCTGAAAGTGATGGCCCAGCGGGGCAATATACTGCTTCTAGGCAAGGCTGGCAACATGAGGTAGGGGGTTGAGTTGAGAATGCCCTAAGGGCCAGAACAACACCTGCCCCCAAGCTTCAGTTTGACTATGTGGTAGGGGAGTGCCCATGATACTAGCAACACATTTCAGTGGTCTGGTAGGGACCGGGGAAAACAGTAAGTCTCTATGGGCTGATTCACAGAGACCCTAAAAAACAGCCCAGCCCAGCCCGGCCTATCGCCCAATGCCCGACTACAGCCTGCCCAATCCGACCCTGTACTCGCAGACCCCTCCATTACTTCAATGGGGTCAGGATACCTCGATCCTGATCCCTTCCATCCTCTTTCTACTTTATTCCTTCCCCCCCCCCCACCAGAACTGTGTCCAAATTCACAAAATGGTGCTGCAACTTTACTTTCAGGTTGCAGAAAGCCAATCACGGCATTGCTGTTGGCGTGTGGACCCCAGGTCCCTCTACGGTGGATCCGCATCTCTAGATCTACATAAATATTTTTTCTTTAATAACTCAAACTATTGAACAGATTCACACCACATTACAGAAAGCATTCTTTCTGGCCCAATATCTTGGTTTCTGCCAAATGTTGTTTAATTTTGTTCAGAGGTTCGGGCAGTAGACGTGTCTAAAATCTCTATAAGAAATTGCATGAGGAAAACACATTTTGGGACCCCCACTTTTTCGTGGCCCCTGCTTGACGAATCATTCCAAAACTTTCCAGACAGCAGCTGAAGTGACTGTCACACTAGTTTTGAATAGTTTGTGAAGATTTGTCAAACCGCTCCTAACTATAACTATCTACTGGCGACCGCCAGTAGATAATGTATATGTGTATATATATATTACCTACTGGCGGTCGCCAGTAGGTAGTTATAGTTAGGACCCC
This sequence comes from Triturus cristatus, assembly GCF_964204655.1. NCBI lineage: Eukaryota > Metazoa > Chordata > Amphibia > Caudata > Salamandridae > Triturus > Triturus cristatus. The sequence continues at coordinate 1,156,662,132 of NC_140594.1, forward strand.
TTTTCCATAGGAAAACCTCAACATTCTATTTTGAATAACTTTGGCGCCGGTCGACGAATCCTCGCGAATTTCTCAAAATAGGTGGGGCGCAACGCTCCGCTCCTACCCTGAAAGTCTCGGGGGGATTCGTCAAGCGGGGGCTGAGATAAAAGGGGGGTCCCAAAACGCGTTTTTCCCATGCATTTTTCCATTGGACCTTTAGAACGAGCTACAGCCCGAACGGCTGAACAGAATTACTAGAAATTTGGCAGAGAGGTAGTCCTCAGGTCAAGGAAGTGCCTTTTGTAGGTTTGGTGTAAATCTGTTCAGTAGATCCTGAGAAAATAGCCTTTAAATCAATATATATATCTGTGGAAGCTTACGGTGCGCTTACGGTGCGCTTACCGTAAGCTTACCGTACGCGTACGGTGGCGTGCGCGAGCGCGATTCTGATTGGCTGTTAGATCTTAGTAAACATTCGAATCGGTCGAAACCAGGAAGCGGCGGCCGCCATTTTCTCTCTCGAACTGTCAGGGGGGTGAATAAAAAAGGTGGATAATGTGAAAAGGGGGCAGGCTCGACAGTTCCTGACCCCCTAGCCTTGGTCAGGGGGTCCCAGAAGGACCCTCAAGGGCAAAAATAAAAAAAAAATATTTTTCGAAAAATCGCCGTATGCGCGTAGCGTACGCGCACGGCGACCTGCGGAATTACGCGTACCGTGCGCGCACGGAAAAAAAAAATTTGCGAAAAGGGAAGCTTAAAAAAAAATAAAAAAAATTGTGAGGTAAGGTTGGCTCTTATAAGAGCCGTTGGGTTCATACAGGGATGGAGGAAAGAAAGAATGGGAGTATTATGAGCGTCTACAAACATGCTGGTCTATCTTATTGTTAATAAGGGGAAGACTGACCTCCCCAAAAACAATAAGACCACCACATTTTGTACACCTCATTTCAACACTCGCAAATCGAGGGTTGATGTCCAAAGGAAAAGAAGAAGGTGATGCTCCAACAACAGAGGAAGGGCTCAGCTGAGCTGCCGATGATGTACTCGGCTGAGCATCTGAGGCTGGGCTCTGGTGACTTACTGAAGAGTTTTCTCCAGTATGTCGAGCAAAGGTCCTTGGGTGTTTGTCCTGAAGGTGTCTCATCATAGAGTGATTTCCAAAGGAATATTTCCTACTTGGATTTCCTCTTGATAAAACACGATCACAAAGTATGCAAGTGACCTTTGGAGCATTGACCTTTTTCTCCCCCTCTGGAAAAGTGAAATACTCCCATACAAAAGAAGTCTTTTGTTTCCTCCTTCTCTGGATCATGGTGGTGCTGCTGGCCTCACTCTCAGAAGAGCCCTGCTGTTCTGCCATTGTATCCCAATGTCAATCCAGCTCCTGCTCCTAGAGAATCACAAGCAGAAATGAGGGGAATGGGTGTGGTGTGGGAAGAATCTGGAACTGAAAGTAGTATCAACCAATGAAAAGTGTTCTTTCAAGCAGTAAAGAGGGGAATGGGTGTGGTGTGGGAAGTTTCTGGAAGTGAAAGTAATTTCAACCAATAAAAAGTGTTCTTTGTAAGTCACATGGCCTACCGTGCGCGCACGTGACGCTTACGGTGCGCTTACGCAGCGCTTACGTCACTTTCGCGCATGCGCATTACACGCCCCTGCGTAACCGCGACGTTGCTTCCGGGTGTACGCGTACGGCACGCACGTATCACGTATCGCGCATGCGCATTACACGCCCCTGCGTAACCGCGACGTTGCTTCCGGGTATACGCGTACGGCACGCACGTATCACGTAGGCGCGCTGCACTAATTACGTCCAGAGCGCGTAGCGTCAGCTTACCGTACGCGTATTTTACAAGCGCGTAGCGTCAGCTTACCGTACGCGCACGGAAAAAAATGCATAAAAAAAAACCTTTCGATAATGCAGGATATAGTACATAAATTATTAAAAAAAGGCTTACAAAAAATGAAATAAAAAAAAATTGCATTAAATTATAATAAAAATATAAAATCGAAATAAAAAACCACTATCCACATTGACCCCACCCCCTGTGCTTTTGGTGGCGTTAAGTGGGCGCGCACGCAACGAATGGCGTAAAGTAACTTAGCATTTAAAAAACCGTACAAATTCACTGAAAAAACCATAGGTTTCACACACGTTATAGTTAGGAATTAGCATTTAAAAAACCTTGCAAATTCACTGAAAAAACCATAGGTTTCACACATGTTCTAGTTAGCGGAAATTTTACTGATAAAAAACCAGTGAAATTCCCCCGTTATAGTTAGTGCAGGCAACTATAACTCACGCGACCGCAATCTTCTGCTGATGACATATGTGTCTTTATGAAAAAAAAATATTTGTAATATATGTATAGCTAAAAATGTATGGAAGAAGACATGGGCAAATAAGTGTCTAAATACAGTATTAGCATCAGCAGAGGATTGCGGTCGCGTGAGTTATAGTTGCCTGCACTAACTATAACGGGGGAATTTCACTGGTTTTTATCAGTAAAATTTCCGCTAACTATAACATGTGTGAAACCTATGGTTTTTTCAGTGAATATATATATATATATATATATATATATATATATTTATTTATGTATTAATTACGAACTGGTGGTCGCCAGTAGGTAGTTATAATTAGGACCTAATTTGCATGGGAAAAGCATAGTTACTTGGTGGGCACCTGTCCCTCTGACACCGTTTGGGTGCTCTTCCTTAATAAAAATGGTGGCTCTGCCTTTATTTAATTTTCTCTTCACGGCTATCCCATGTGCTCTCAATTTTACACTTTTCTCGATTATAAATAGACGATTGCTTCCTTTTGATCGAATAAAGCCAGTCTGAGAAAAGCACTTACTACTTTATATAGAAGTACGGAGGAAGGCGGGCTAGCCCCCCGTGCTTGAAGATATACTTTGTGCACTTTGCACAGTATTTGTTTAGGTTTAATAGAACATGCGCTTTATATACCCATCTTCAGAGTCAATCGATCGATAGGATGCTGGAAGAAAATCAAATCGAGCACCTTCCAAGACTTATTAAATACGCCAAAAAGGAGAATACAAGACCTTGCAAGGGCTCCTTAGGGAAAGAGCACAGCTCAGAGGTTTTTGGTATTCCCAGTATTAATTTAGAAACTCAGTTGAGTCTACTTGAAATGGAGGGTGGAACCCCTGTCGATCCAGAGGCTGGGTGAGGAATGAATGGATTTCGGAAGCTGGATGACTTCTGTAGAATGACGGGTGGAAAACTCGGGGCCAGATTGAGCCGCAGACTCCTTGTGAGGAAGCCGGGGTGCCGTGCTCCTATAGCACCCCGTTGAGGATCCTATAGAACTTTGATCCAAAGGTCTTGTTAGACAAGAAAGAACTTGTGCTTAATTTAATGGCTGTTTCTGTTATGAAGTAAGTAGGTTTCTGGAACCAATATCTATGTTCGGTGAGTAAATGGATTTATATGAGCAGATTCTCTCCTCTTGACTAGTGCCCACTTATCTGTATTTCCAAGACTCCCTCGTGCAAAGACTGGCGGAAGACCCCGGGGACTTGAAGATCCAAGAGTGTGGAACTCTCTTCCTCAAAAACTGTTAGAAAATCTCCTAAAACCTTCCTTTTCAGTTAAGCGCTCTACTTTTTCTGGTCCGGACGTCCTGTTTTTTACATGTTGGTTTGTAGAGCCAAGATGCCCTGGCAGCGTGAACGTCCGCGCTCCATAGATGTTTTTTTACTTTACTGTGTGGCGGTGCTGGCGTCTTGTCTAAATATACTAATTCCGTGTTACTCAGAACCTCATGACATTCTAGTGATCTAAGCAGCGTGATAATGTTACCAACTCCACACTCCGCAGGAAACTCCAGCGTCCTCAAGAACACATTATACAGAACATACCACAAATGCATTGTGCATCCAGATGTGCCTAGTTGTGTGTCCAATAGCACCCAGAAGCCCTTACCATCAAGAACCAGCGCACAGACACATTCAACCAAACGCAGTGACACAACACCTCCCATACACCTAGTGGAATCCAGGTCGGACGCATTGACTGTCACAGAGCTCACAATGGTGCTTTTCTATCACACATCACAGCCAGAGATGCAACAGAGCAGATTAAAGACAACCCATGACGTGCGTCAACAGCACACGTTTGCTATCTAGGTGACTGCCACTTCCCACACACAACTAAGGCACAACCATGTATGTTCGTTATCATCACACACACACTGTCCTGCCCCTTTCCATCTGCTGTACAGTGGACACACCTGCAGACCTAGAGTTGTGCATACAAGTGTTAGACATCCAGCCTTTATCCGTCCACCCGCAGCTCATCGAATAAGCCGTGTCCACCTGCCTGACACTAGGACCAGACACTACCATTAACCCGTCTTCAGAAGCTGGGTCAGACTCAGCAATGGAAACCTCAGAGACTTCTCGAAGGTTATCAGACTGCCAAAAGCGCTGCAAAGCCTTACCAGTGTCAGAATGTGCACTATACAAATGCCAATAGCATACCCCTGAAGATGGTCCTTCTCAGGCAGCGAATACGTCTTACAATGCCCCCTTTTTGTATATTTCAGGGTGCTGGAGGACAGCCTCACCTGCGCGAGGATACACTCGCGATTCGGATGTGGCTTCACAGACGAGGAGCAAGCGATCAGGTATAAGGCGCTTTGCTTGTCTTGACTTTGCATTATGTTGACATACAATCCTTGCTGAAAGGTGTCCGCATGAGTAGTCTGTGAGCATCTCCTATGTATTCTCCTGATCAAGTACATTTCCCTATTTATTTTCGCCGACTCCGAACTTGATTTTTTGTAATTTGCTTGTAAATTATTGCTTATTCATGTTTAAAGTCGAGCTCTTTTCCTTCATGCACTTCTGACATTACTCTCTGAGAATTGCAGATACAATTCTCAGTCTTTGAACCGTAAGAAGCGAAACAGATCAAAAGTTCTGTGAACACTGAGGATATATCCAGAGTAGTGGAAATCTGGATAGATGGGAAGCAAGAGGAAGAGGAGGTCTGAGGATCCGCCAGAGAAATGTGGGTAACTCTGAAAAAGAAGATCCGAGAAGATAAAATGAAACAAGCATTTGCAATGCAATAGATCTTTCATTTGTGAGAGTTAGAGCTAGTGGTGTTGTAAATGGCAATGTCTTTTACCCACGTGTTTTGGTTAGGAATGTAGTGGATGTATGAACAGAGACAGATGCTCTGTCTTAACAACTTACAATCACTGTGTCCATGTCATTTTGGATGACAGATAGTGTGTACAGCAAACAACGTTGCTGATTACGAACTAAGTTAGTCTCGACTGGAAGCTTCACATCCGGTGATGCAGAACAATTTATAGGAAATTTACATTTCAACTAAACCCAGGGATGCAGATTTTAGCACCAATAAAGAGCTTTTCAGCTATGCTGATTTCCGCTTTGAAATAAAAGCTAGTGCCTTTAAAAACCCAACCACAAAATATTTTAACTTTCTACAGAGTTCCAGACTCCTTCCTTGATCAGTCTCAAAGTGAAAAAAGGTGTAAACTCATTTAAATCTGCTTTCGTGAAGATAGCCTAAAGGATTTAAATTACACATTTAACCTTTGAAGCCATCTGTGCAACTTCTCCCCCTAAACGACACCAATTTAGAGACCAGGAGTCCAAGTGGTGAGAGACAGGGTTTATTAGTTTGTAGCAGTGTTAACAAAAGATGCCGCTCGTCTCCAGTAAAGCCAGAATCCGCAGAGCTCTAAACATCACCAGCTTTGATCTGACCCGCATATGTGGATGTGATTGGCAGCAGACATTGAGTAAATGGCCCTAAATCTATATATAGGAACCTCCATGCGGAGTTGGGAAACTGCTTAGTAGAATATATATATATATCTATTGCACAAATTATGCTTTTTTTTAAACACCCGCTTTGGAATTATTTCAGCCATTATACGCACATATCCGTTGTTAGAATATTGCACCATAATGTATAGCTTGGAGTTCGTGGTAGCAGCGATGGGCCTGAGACAGTAGAAATATGAAGCATATATAGTGCGGCAGGTAGATAGGATTTCTACATGCGCTTCTATCTGATAGATACATGTTTTGATTGTTTACTGCTATTGTCAACAAATAACTGTTGTGGTCATTCAATAACATCTAAAGAGGATGTTGCGTAAAGGCTTGAGCAGCCGACTTTGCAGCGGGGGAAACAGGTTTGAGTCTTGACATCAGCTGAACATCCTGTGATTCTGGGCAAACAACTAACCTCCCCGGAAACTTCTTAAAAGAATATACCAGCTACGTTAATTTCTGGGATAAATGTACCCAACGATTAAACACAAAACAATGCAAAATCCAGCTAAATAATAACTTGGAAAAAAATGTATACATCAGCAGTAAAAACACAAATGTGAGCGAAAAACAATAACATCCCACCTGCGATAAGCAGGCGCTAATTCAAAACACCAACAGTAGGGTGAAGCAAGAGGGCAGAACAAACCGTTTTATTTCAGGGTTGGATTGAAATTAGTAAAGTGTATAATATTTTACTTACACAGTAATACAAGTAACAAACTGTTGGAAGAAGCCGAAGAGGTCGTCCGGAGCAGTGCGCACACAAGAGGCAGCGGCACAGGGTCCTGTGTGTGCGCAATGTGAATGAAAATAAAGCATTTGTCCAATATAACGCACACAATTAATGATCGTCTGCATACACTGAAGCGCAGCGGCTGTGAATCGAGTGCCGTGCTGCAACAATTACAAAAAGAGTTCTCCCCAACAACAGATGAAGCATGCAAGTGGAAGGAAAGTAGTTGGGCAGCGCTCCTCTGCGTAAAACGGAAGTGAGGTATTGCTGCCTGAACCACTTAGGGGGCAGCAAAGAAGGACGACACTGGACTGAAGCAATCGTGAGCAGCAGGCGGGAGCAAAGTCCTTTATTCAATACAACAGGTCTTCTAGACAGTGCATGCGCGCTGCCTTGGCTCGACCTAAAAAGAGAAGTTCGATGGAGAAAAGAACTGAAAATGATGGAAGTGTTGGGTGGCATGACAAGAACCGGCGTGATTAGAAAAAGCAAGTCCCGGATCCCTCGCCAGTTTACATGTTGGTCTGTATTATTTGACACTTGGGGAACATCATTCTTGTACAAGTGTATGCCAATGTACAGGTACTGACTGATTGTTACACCTCAATCCCACACCATTAAACACTGCGTAAGAGAAGGTGAACTTGAGAGCGCGCTCGTGTTGTTTTTTTGGCAATATTTTACTTTCAAGTTTATAATGAATTAAACAAATCAATATTCCTTTGCAGGAGACTTGTCGCTGGACCAAATGCCATTGAAGTTGAAATTGTGCCCATCTGGAAGCTTTTGTTCAAAGAGGTAAACTCCAGCTCTCGATATAAAATATCTACTGTTGGTAGACTGTCAGGGGAAGGGGGCAGTAGGGAGGGGCCTGGCTGGCTGCCACGGGCCCCACTCTGTACAGGGTCCCACAGGGTCCCCCTGTAGGCAGGGCCCATGGTTCAACTCTAGGCAGGATTCTTTGTGAACAGTGATACGATGTGAGGAGGGTGGATCTACATGTGGGGTGAGGAGGGGTGGATTTCCACAGAGGGTCATGGGTGGATCTCCTTGAAGGGTGAGGAGGGGTGGATCTCCTTGGAGGGTGAGGCAGGGTGGATCTCTATGGCGGGTGAGATGGGGTGGTTCTCCATGGAAGGTGAGGAGGGGTGGATCTCCATGGAAGGTGAGGTGGGGTGGATCTCTGTAGCATGAGGTGGGGTGGATCTCTATGGCGGGTGAGGAGGGGTGGTTCTCCATGGAAGGTGAGATGGGGTGAATCTCCATGGAAGGTGAGGAGGGGTGGTTCTCCATGGAAGGTGAGGAGGGGTGAATCTCCATAGAGGATGAGGGGTGGATCTCCTTGGAGGGTGAGGCGGGGTGGATCTCTATGGCGGGTGAGATGGGGTGGTTCTCCATGGAAGGTGAGGAGGGTGGAACTCCATGGAAGGTGTGGAGGGGTGGTTCTCCATGGAAGGTGATGAGGGGTGAATCTCCGTGGAGGAGGAGGACGTAAGTAGGATGGTGAGGACGTCTGTTTTGATCTGCTTCAGTGGAAGGCTGCTCTAGTTGGCGAGTTTGTGCCTTGTGTAGTCTGCTGTTGCAGATTGCTGGGGTTTGTTGTTGGGAGGTCCCTCTGGTGCTTGTATTGAGGCCAGACCCTATTGTCAGCCGCCTTGCGGGTCAAGACCCTGAGCCTTTCCCTCACTCCCTCCTTGTGTTTCAACAGGTGCTGAATCCCTTCTACATCTTCCAGCTCTTCAGTGTGTGTCTGTGGTTTGCTGAGGAGTACAATGAGTACGCCATCGCCATCATTCTGATGTCCCTCATCTCCATCGCCTTGTCCATATATGATCTACGACAGGTAGGTGTCACTAGAAGCCCATGCAGCTGCTCAAACCATTGTCCTCATTGTGTTATGGACATCGCTGAACACGCCCTATGAATTTATACGGGACGCCGAGGGTTCCGCGACGCCGAGGTGTTGCAGCATGTTTACATGAAGATTTGTCTCTGATGGAGCTCCGGATCTAACTCGCTGAGACTTACACTAACGCCTGCTCTGCTCACTCCTTGGTCTCCCTCACAAAATGTGGATCTTGATGCACAGGAGTGGGCTGACCGTCCGCATCCTGGCTGGGTGCAGGGCCTGGCCGGAGGCGGGACCCCGCATCCAACCCCTGCTGTGCACGCCCAGGTGTCATGCAAAGCACGCAGTTGGCTACAAGTGATCACAAACCCCAGAAATTCACTGGAAAAAACCACAAAGACGAAAGTGCGATTATAGCAGTACAGCTGATTATGGTAATAAGATTGTTGTTTATGCTAAAAAAAAAAAAAAGTACGCTGGAATCTTACTGGGAAAACTAAAGGATAAAGTGACATTATAGTTAGGTGTTGAAATAAGATGAACTAATGTAGAAGCAGTGGCAGCCACCACAAAACTCCAGTGGGGGATAAGGGAGATATTTTTTAAAAAGTACCCGTCCTGCTGACGATGCTTCAGTGCTGCTCTTCTCGTCCCAGCACAGACTCCTCATCAGTTCAGACGCTCCTCTCACAGCATGAGAGCATCACCAGGATTGGTCTGAGCGGCCCCATCTGCTGCTCAGACAGTGCCTTCGTTCCTGTGGCAATTCTCCGACCCAGCTGTGCAACAAAGCCAGCTTGGAGAAACTTAAGTGCGCATGTCTGTTTGGCCGGCCTAAGACAGCCGACCAAACAGACAAGCTCACTTACAGTGCACACTACCCCCTCCTCCCTTCCATGCCCGGCCCCGCTCAAGAGTCCCTATTATTATATTATCTTCCCCTGATTGACTTAGCGGGGCAATGCTCTTCCGCCAATACGGAGGAACCGCCCCTGTGTAGAAGAAGGCAAAGGTCAAACAGGTAGGTAACGAATTCCTGGGGACTCCTATCCTCAGCAAACGCTCATCTCATATTGTTTCATTTTTTATTTTTTTTTTATTCTGTGCGGAAGCATGCAGGATTCCACAGTAGCAAAAGACACACAATTGATGGACGGAAAGCAGAACAAATCAAAACATTCACCCCCAGTCAAGAGATCTGGGTTAAATCCATCATTCTTTTGCTCACCATGCCACCCCAGTTCAGACCTGGCCATATTCAAATCAGTCTGACCCTGTGCCTCATGGGAACAGTCCAGTCCGAACTGCCTAGCCAGGTCCTCCCTGGACCGCAAACAAGCATCCTAGGACCGGTTTTGGGGTTTCACCCCTCATCAGCCAGGATAGCTTGATTCCAGTGGCACAGTGAGCCCAGGGCCCACGTCTGAGCATAGTGAAACTCCGAAACCGGTCCTAGGAAGCTTGTTTTCAGGCCAGGGAGGACCTGGCTTGGCAGTTCGGGCTGGACTGTTCCCATGAGGCACAGGGTCAAGGCTGATTTGCATATGGCTGGGTTCAAACTGGAATGGCATGGTGAGCAAAAAAACGATGGATTTAGGCCCAGATCTCTGTACTGGGGTGAATGTATGACCTTGTTCTGCATTCTGTCCATCAATTGTTATTTTTCCACAGTAGAGCAGCGGCTGTGGTTGTAATACCGCAGTTAGTCACTGGGGGCTGCACTAGTTTCCACAGGAGTACTGTGGTACCCACAGCATGCTTTTTTTGGTGGCCTATGGGGGAGTGTGGTCCCATCGGGTCCCCCCCAAACTCTTGCCATGAGGCTAGTGTGTCCCATCCTTGACTCTCTATACTATGTTTGTAAATGATTTTGAGTTGCCGAGTCCTGTAATGGCTGTAATGAGTTGTGGACAGCCAATCAGATTGCCAATATGACCTGTGGGGGAAAAGTGCTCTCTTTGCCAATTAGAGGGCTCTGTCTTTCAACACCACAGAACATCCACCGGACCAGGTGCCCAGATGTAGCTAATTTTTCAACCATTTGAAGCCCAACCCGAGCACGTGAGTTTCTCAAAAATGGGCAACGGATTTGCCTCAAATCACACAAAAACACGCATTCTGAGTAAAGTTCTAACTTTTTGCCAAATTTTGTATATTTTGATACCGCCATTTTTTTCTGCACCCGAGAGCAAATTTCCCATGGGAATCAAAAGAAGAAATGTAAGTTTTCGACCTCCAGCTTTTTCTTGGCCCACGCGTGCATTAGGACCGATATATAAACACATCCACAGGACGTATATCTGGGACTTTATTGGTTTGGTTGCTGATTTTATGAAAACCTTCCCCCAATTTGGCACCAAGGACTCCTCCTAACACTTCTTCGTGTGGTTTGAGAAGAAATCTATCCATGGTGGTTACATCTAATGAGCTCACAACTACACAACATTCACAACCACGCAACATGCTGCGTTTCATAAACTACACAGACAGTCTTCAAGTCCAGAACATAAGATGAGAGTAAAACCCTTTGGGGTGGGCGGGTCCGGCCTCCTCTACAGAACAGACCTCTGTTCTTTCACCTTCTGCAGACATATGAGGGATGACGCCATTTGTGTAGAGTCACGTGGGCACAACAGGTCACGCGCTATCACCACTCGACTGCAATCATGTGATTCGTTGGCTACAGCATTTTTGAATAACTATGGGTTTCTCCTTTTTCCACATAAAACATCGTTAACCACATAATTTGTAAAGTTAAAAAAATCGCTCAAACAGATCAAAAGTTACGAAAAGGTTCAGACGACACTGTCACACAGTGGAAGACCCTTTGCAAGGGTTAACTGGTCACCTATCCGCTTCTGAATGCTGTATTTAGGTGTTAAACTTGTACTAATGAGGTAAAACTTTGCCCAAACAGCATTTAACAAGTTTAAAAAGAAAACAATTTTTCCACAAAATGTGGTTACTTAATCCACATATTTTGGCTTTTTATTACCGCATAATTTTGTTGACCCTGAAGTATAATTTGGGCCTCCCTGACTACTTGCTTGCAGTGGCCCTGGGGGTAACCAAGCCTTAATGTGCTGCAGAACAACTGTGACCAATAGCTCAAGCACATGAACAAAATAATTTTATGGAAAGGTGAAACGTAAAATCCCAGAACACCAGTGAAATATGCAAGGGGGAGGTGTTAAAGACACAACTTGAACAGTTACTTGGAAATAAGTTTGAGTTTCTCTAGGAAATTCACCCTCACAGTGCCAGTGGTGCAAGAAAAGACCATGCATGGCTTCTATGCCAATATACCAGAATAGAAGCACCGGAGCCCCGAATGAACCCATGAGTATGATTATACGGTGAAGGGAACAGCCCAAGTCCAGTGCACCACAGCAAGTGGACTCCACCAGGGATAAACAGACTCCTGCCAAACTGTAAAGAAGCGATGGAGGTCCCTTGGACTGCAACAGCAACCACACCGCAGCAGCAGGTCAACACCCACACACCAGCAGCAGGTCATCACCCACAACCACACACCAGCAGGTCAACACCCACAACCACACACCAGCAGCAGCAGGTGATCATCCACAGCTACACACCAGCAGGTCAACAACCACAACCACACACCAGCAGGTCAGCACTCACAACCACACACCAGCAGGTCGGCACCCACAACCACACACCGGCAGCAGCAGGTCAGCACCCACAGCCACACACCAGCAGATCAGCACCCACAACCACACACCAGCAGATCAGCACCCACAACCACACACCAGCAGGTCAGCACCCACAACCGTTCACCAGCAGGTCAGCACTCACAACCACACACCAGCAGATCAGCACCCACAACCACACACCAGCAGATCAGCACCCACAACCACACACCAGCAGGTCAGCACCCACAACCGTTCACCAGCAGGTCAGCACTCACAACCACACACCAGCAGGTCAGCACTCACAACCACACACCCTGGATGCACCTCAAGAAAAGAAAAATAACTATTTCCCTTCGAAGTCCCACAAACTCAGCAACAGGAGAGGACGAACCACTTCTCAGCCATAGATCTCCGTTCACCAGAAGCTGAGATGCGAAAATTCAATAAAGACAACATAATCCTGCCCCCATCTTCAGCCAGTGAAACACCACATCAGGGTTAATGGGACCCACACTCTGGCGGGGAGTGGGGCCAGAGTGAAAACCTCTTAAACTGGCACTTGGTGCCCAATAACAGGGTCAACTGGAGATTGGACCCCGGGGCACAGGTGTGAAGGTGCACGTGGACGCACGCGCACACAACGCCACATGGGGGTTCGGCAAAGTGTGATACACTTATTGCCCTGCTGCCCCTGATACAAGGGAGCACAGAACCATGTGACCCCCTCGGAGGCACACACATCCTAAGGCAGGACTGTTGTAACCGCTAGGAATTCGTACAGCGCTGGTGACACGTGACACGTGTGACCACAGACACGAGGAGAATGAAACACTATTGTACCCCCTTCTGTCACTCATAAAGCCACAGGGAGGTGGCCATGGTATACAAAGCTATCTCTGTGAGTGCTTGTGACTGAGCACCTGTGACTGAGGTGTGATTCACATGTAATGTCCATGAGTGAGTCTCACCCACTGACAGAAAAAAAGATGTGTGAAGTGAACCTAGAGGTATTTCCTTTAAGGGGGGTGTAAACCCTATGGCGCCATGTACCCCCGACCCTTAGTTTACTCAGTCCAGCTAGCTAACCTCGCATGCACACCGGTCTAGCGGGTTTGTTCACAACGCCCTTTTATGCGTCTCGCAGCGCTGTGTACACGTGTCCTGGTGCACAGTCGATGCAAAGCCTTCGCTGCACCCCGTCATTTAAACACCTGTCGATATCTGGTGCAGAACGTGTTTATCAATCACGCGACAAAAAACAGACTCTATCCGATGCGTCTCAGTAATCTTGTCCCTGGTATAGATTGTGTAAAGTCACCTGCGCACACAGGGCTGAGGCTAACATGTGTGAGAGCGAGGCCACAGCGACCCTCGTTTATCCAACATGCCCCCTGGGGCTTGTCATCCTGGTAAGAGTCGGAAGTCGCGGTAGGTCTCGCCCACACCTGCGGAGATGTCGGAGGTCTAATACTCGGACCATTGTTTGTGGAAAGGGTCGCGGTGCTAACACAAAGCGTCAGTCAAGGCTGGGCAAAATGAGGTCATTCCGGCTATGCCCACTGTGGAAACTTTTTCACACTGAAAAAAGTTTGTTTACAGAAACACAAACAATTTAAAAATATTCCACTATCAAGAAATGGTTTGGGCTTAAAAAGGAAATAAAAAAAGTTGTAGAAACTGTACTCGCCAAAGTTATTTTTGGAAGCATTCTCCCTCAAAAGCGAGTGTTTAGCACTTATTTTTTTAACCCTCAAAGTTCATGAAAGTGGTAAATAAAACAAGCATTTGCAATGCAATAGGTCTCGCGTTCACACGATTTTGAGCTATTGGCATTGTAAATGACAATGCCTTCTAATTATGTTTTGGGTTTTAAAACATAGATACAAGGCATTGTTATTTACAATATTAATAGGTTAAAAAATGCAATGACCCTCACCATCAAAACCAACAGAAAGGGCGCTTTAGATAGATCAGGTCAAAGAGCAAACACCCTGACTGGCCCAGATGAAAGCACCTCCGATTACTGAATGGGCAGCACCTTCACCTGAAAGCAGACATCGTTTGTCACAAAATGAAGGGACCCGTGCACACTTCCTGCTGTCTTGAATGAACATTAGACCCCCAATCTCTAGTTCTGTCTCCCGCAAACACTATAAACGAGTCACGGTTCGTGTCAAAGTTTATCGTACAACTTTTTCAAACTTCAGCAATGTTTTGAATTCTATGTATAGCGAGGAGAGCGATCTCACCTGAACTCTGCGGTTGTAAGTTAGGTTAAGAGGTTACATAGAAAGTAGACCATTTCTCCTTCATGCCTGTACTCACATACTCTGTATGCAAATATGCTGCAACGTGTGTTTGCCTCGACGCCTCACCTGCGTTATCAGAGGCACAGTTATATTAGCTGGTTACAGGAAAATAACCCATACCCTGAGCTCAAATAATGCGCTCCCCGACGTCATGGAGTGCGAGGCGAGGAACTATCGTCAGGTTGAGATTACTGTAGTAATTCGTGATAACACACGTACAGTCACAATCTGTACAGACTCATACATGCACACGGACACATGCAAACACACGCTCAAACACCATGCACCCCCACGTCACATAACACACATTAACTACACGTACTTACGGACCGTCACAAAAACACAAACCCCACAAGTAAACACACACACACCACGCACAAGAACCTGCACGATGTACACACACGCATACCACAAACACAACACACACTCTCACAAAGTTGTACGACAAATTAACACACCAGGCTCGCATTCTTTGCCACCTAAGTGCTAGCGAACTACCTCAGTAGTGCCTCCCAGTTCAAACCTGAAAATGTAATATACTTCCAAGCTTGCAAAACAGCTCATTAATAGTGGCAAAAACTAACACTTAAACACGTTTCCTTCCTGTCATGAATCCCTGCTACCTCATCATATCATTAATTCACGTGCTCTGCCAACTTTTTGTGCACAGACCGCCAACCACTGAGGGTGGTTTACTAAAAATGATGCCATTCTCTGCTTCTTTCCAAAAGGGGGGGGGGGGAGGATGGGTAACCAAGCAGGAACACAGGGTCACCACAGCTCAACATTCAAAACAGATGGTGCCTCCGCGTGCCATTTAGGGGGAAAAAATTGATTTGTAAACCTGCTGAATGAACCGCTCACAGCTGGACTATTGCACAAGCAGGGAACTGAGAAGCACAGAGATAAAATAAATATATAAAAAAAAAACATATGTGCCCTATAACTCACCCCCTTCACTATTGTGTTCTTTGAAGCTCTTTTACGCGCTTTCAATTGAAAATACAAACCGGCAGCACACCCATACATGAATTGTAAAATGTAGCCACATGCGCCATAAATCTGTACTCGCCACTGCCCTGAGGAAAGCGCTCCACGTTGTCTGTACTAGCCGAGTGCGAAGTGTCTGCCCTCGCAGCTGCCCAGGTCACCAGGAAAACTCGTACTAATCAAAACAAGACTTCAGAAACATGATCTGCCACTACACACTCCCTATAGATAAGAAATTAATTCACAACTGCCATTAAGCAAACCATCCAGTCCGGATGGGCCGTCCAAAAAGGAGACAGGGCGGTAACAAACAAGCCTCATTTCCAATCGGAGGCCACCGTTTTCCATAAACGATGACGCCAGCCAATGAAAGTAATGGGCGGGGCTTCAAGCCCCCTTCTAAAATCTCCTCTAACACAATATGTCTCGCAGAGCATGCAGCGCATGTGCACTGCAATGCTAGGCGAGACCTAAAAACAGGAACTTGGACAAGCGACCGCTCTCCACCCCTCTGCCGTGTTCCTCCTTTCTCTGGTGTCTGTAGCTCGTGAGAATGGGTGGGGGGTTGGGAGGGGGTATCCGATTTCTCTTTTCGGATGATCTTCATGTCATCACGAGCTCCTGGCAGTCCGTGTAGAAGCCCTTTCTCCAACGCACGTGTTTCTGGGTGTAGTTGCAGAAAGCCTCCACCATGAAATCACCACATGCCACTCCACGATGAAGCATAACAGACCACTTTATTAGGACAGGTTTTGCTAAATTATGGCAACTTTAATATAAGTTTATATAAATGTCAACTTCTTTAAAGCAGAAAAAACCTCCCTTAATCTTTCATTTGCCCTTCCATCTTCCTTTGGTTCCTGCAGTCTCTCTCCCTCCCTCTCCCCCCCTCTCTACATCTCTCCCCCTCTCTCACACATTCTACCACACACCTCTCCAATGCCGCCTCCTTGTCCTGTTGCAGATCCCACACACCGTCTGTGCACCCATCCTCTCAGCCCCTCCCCCAAGGTTGGCTCCGCCTGCATCTGACTTGCCATCGCCCAATCTACTGCAATGTACTGCATACAAACCCTGTCCTACCGTGGCATAACATGGCCACCGGCCCCCACCCACTTTCAGTGCTTAATTTGAGCCTGTGGTTTCCGGTGCTCAGCACCGGCATCAAATTGCCAACACCGGTGCTTATGACAGCCTCGCACATGGTGGCGCTGTCTGGCTAATTGAGGTGTGAGCACAACAACATCTGTTGATTAGGGAAGAGGCGTGGCGCCGCGGCCAGGGTGACTGACTCCGGAATCTGGGGATCACGGTTCGATCGCCGGCGGCAGATAAACCCAGCACCGTGTGACTCTGGGCAATAGCTTGCTCAATCTTCCCGACGGCCCTCAGCACCTAGAGACCCTTACGGGTGATTGTTCGCGCTTTACAAATGTGGATTATTATTTATTAGTTCAATTTACGTTTACAATGACTAATACCTGCCTCCCAAGCCATTCTTACTGCTTTGGGGGCCTGGAATATTATGAAATGTCACACTTCCAAGAGTGTGATGGTTAGTAGCTGTGTTTGTACTGCCATTGGCAGCTGGCAGGCGCCATGTGTGGTGCAAGCTGCCGTGGCCTCCCAACAAGAGCCCCGGAATGTATTCTTTTACAAATTAAGCACTGCACTCGCTTCTCTGCTGGGTGGGTGGGGGGCTCGATTGAACGAGCCTACCCTGCCGTAGGTGAACGAATCGTGAAACCCTTCACATCCCCCCTCGCTTGTATCCCTTCAGCTAGAGCTCACCCATACCTGACCTGACACGGCCTGTTTGATTCCCAAAGCAGCCCCGGGGGAGGCTGGATATGCCGGAGCACCCCCCCCCCCATCACCTTTCGCACTCCAGTGTGCGCTTGAAATGTCCCTCTGTCAGAATCTGGTCTGTATCGATAATGTCGTTATTGATTTCACTATTGAGCGAACCCCATGTTGACTTCGGGACATCTCCGGACACCTTGGTGCTCTTGACATTAGACAAGTTTATCCCTCTTTTTTTGACACCCCCAAAGTTCCCCCCCATGAGTAGATTCCTGAGTGGAGCCAAAGTGTGGCCTGAGCATGAGAACCCCCTCAATTGCACGGACAGAGCATTCGTTGGTGCATCAGGTACACTGGCCCCAGGGCCGGCAGTAGTGGGGGGGCCCTAGGCACCTGATTTATAAATGTTTTTCAGCAACAAACCTTGTGCTGGAGAACACTACTGCTGGCCCGCTTTGTGGCCCCTGGCACCCTTCCTAAACCTTGTGCTGGAGGACACTACTCCTGGCTCGCTTTGTGGCCCCTGGCACCCTTCCTAAACCTTGTGCTGGAGGACACTACTCCTGGCTCGCTTTGTGGCCCCTGGCACCCTTCCTAAACCTTGTGCTGGAGGACACTACTGCTGGCCCGCTTTGGGGCCCCTGGCACCCTTCCTAAACCTTGTGCTGGAGGACACTACTCCTGGCTCGCTTTGTGGCCCCTGGCACCCTTGCTGTACCTCGACTGGTCACTCAGAATACGCTTTATTCGATTTTAAAAAGGTATTAAAGGTAAAGAAGCACAGTACATAGTAAAAAAACTTCTACTATCGACTGTACAGAGATGTTATCACACGGGCATGAACATAAAGTGCAAGACCAATCGTTGAGCTTTGGAAAGGTCACCCTGATGTCACTCAAAGGCTGCTACTCTTTCTTTACCCTGTGGGCACAGCGAGGACGAGGGCGACCAGGTCTCCCCCTAACACTCATCCGATGAGCCCCCCATGTGAAGCTGTCGTTTCTGCGATGTGCGTGTTGGTCATTGATGTTGTGTGATGTACAGGGCCACGGAAGCATGTGATTGTGCAGCTGCAGAGTTTTTTTTTGCATAATTATAGGTTTGCCACATTTGCCACATAATCCATTATCTGCTGCATAATCTGCAGATTTTAACAAAAACAATTTTGTTTGATCTCAGACCATTCAAAGGTATTTAAAACGCAGTGAATGACACGGGTTGCAGCGCAGTGGAAGGCCCTTTGTAAAGGATGAACGGTCACCTATCTGTTGCTTATTACTATGTTTGGATGTTAAACTGGTACTAATGAGGTGCAGCCAATTTCCAGACAGTGTTAACAAGTGTAAAATGACAAAATGAAGTAATACTATCACAAAATATGCAGCATTATGTAGCATAATTTGCCTTTTCTTGCTGCTTAGTCAACCATGCCAGATAATTAAGCCCTCCTTGGCCGCATAATTCCAGTGACCATGGTTATGTAATACTGTAGGTGGCCATCACTAAAAGAAGGATCTGGTCCTATGAACCAACCTTCTGATCCTAAAGTACTAATGCAAATTTGGCTTATGTCTGGATTAATCCCAAACTTTCAGCCAAAGCAGACATCCATATGGGATGAGCTCCAAGTGAACTCAGTCATCGAGTACGGATATGTCCCGGGAATGTATTCTCTGACTTGGCCCTCCTTGGCATCTCCGTTCGCTCCTCCCTGAAACTAAGCTGACTCCAGGGAGCTCTTGCGGCCGATGGGTTTCATAGGTCCAGCCACCATCTTGTTCTCTCTTGATCTTGGGAAATGCAGGCAAGTGTCTATGGAGCACAGGCTCTGAGAGAGGAAGAAGGCGCAGAATGAGAGAGCAAATCTAGGGCCCGCGACCTTAGTTGGCTCGATGCACCATCGAGGAAGCCTGGATGTCACTGTGCTGAGAATAAGCCACCAGCGAGGACCTCACCAGAGCCACAGTGGTGGTGATGCTGTCCAGGAAAGACGGGCCTCGCTCTTCTTTGGGACCTTCTACTGCAGCCCGCAGCCCGCACAGCAGAAGGGTAGCAGGGTCTGTGTGATGTCTCTCAGGAAGGATCCAGTCACTCTGTGCCCTTCCTGCTGGAACATCAAACACACAAAAGGTGATGGGAGGATGCTTGCAGGAAGTCTAACCACCGGCAGACGCTTGGGTACCATTCCAATCCATCGTTCTTTTGCTTACCATGCAACCCCAGTTTAGACCCAGCCATATCCAGCTGTGTCTCAACGTTGATCCGGTCAGGGAAGACGTGGCCTTGTATTTCCGGCTGGGCTGTTCCTATTGGAGCCGGGCCAAGACTGGATTACATATGGCTGGGTCCAACCTGAAGTAGCATGGTGATCAAGAGAACGATGGGTTGGGGTGCCACTCCGAGCCATTGCGGGACCAAGTACAATCGCTTTCCAGTACAGGCGGCCGAGTGCTTGCAGACTTGATGCCGAGAGGGAGAGTTGTCTCCTGTGCTGTGTCGCTGCAGCATTTAGTAGGTGCCTCTTGCATAACACTAATGCGTAAAGACTGAGCGTGGAAGGTCCCAGCCAGGATCTGAATATAGCTTCTAAACACTATCTGAGTTGGGGATGAGGGTTAACGTAACTCACGAGTGAAGCAATACAGTGTGGTGAAATGCACGGCAGCCCTATATGGACCAGATGTAGGAGAGCAGAGTCGCCAGGCTAGCGCACCGCCTCGGTCACATCGGAAGAGGTGTGTCTGCGGGCGTGACATGATTGACAGTGTCAAACGCTGCTGATAAGCGCAATAGAATCCGGGTCTTGCTGTCCTCATTGCCAGAAAGGGGTGCTCATGTCGCCCATCAGCCGGCAGAAACCCACCTACCCCTGCCCAGTAACTGGGCCGGGCCTTTAAAGCTCACGTTTGAGGACCGCCCTCTCAATGATGCAGCCATGATCTCTGCTTCCTAACAAGGGGTGTAACCTTTACCTGAGGTATCCGCAGCCACCAAAGGTAGGTTTGGGGAACACTTGAAACATTTGGGGTTTTGTATCTGTGTGGGACCATCAATTTATATTGATTCACATGTGATGTATGAGACGGTAACGTTATCCTACACATGTCTTACAGCAATCGGTGAAACTTCACAACTTGGTCGAATCCCACAACAAAGTCATCGTCACAGTGTGCAAAAGAGATGGAGGTGAGGAACCCTGTGTATGTCACATAATCCTTAATGCTCAATCGCTGTGAGTCAATTTGATTCAAGGGAAAATAAATGTTGTTGCTCATGAAAGGGATGCATAGCGTGTTAGTGAAATATGTGGAATGGTGTGTGCCCCTCTCTATCCCTCTGAATCTATATATCCATTTATGCTATGACATTCAAAACAAATGTGGCCATCAATACATTACTTACAGCAGCTATACTAATGCACGCCAATTTACACATGCATTACTACAGAGCAGATGTCAAATTCCATTTGACTGCCAGGACCCAGCATAGCTGAAGTGAGAACCAGTGCTTACTGTCGAGCTTCATTCATACAGCAACTCTGCTAATCTCTCGACCTATTCAGCGAGATTTCACCTCAATTCATGGAATTCATCCTTCTTACTCTGGTTCTCTTTAAATACCATTTTTATAAGTGCTACAGTTAACAAAATAACATGGTATAAGCCAGAGGTTTCCAACTTTTTCTGTGATAATTAAAACTCCCAGCGGGCGGCTACCATTCGGCGCTGCTGCCCTTTGGCAATGAGCAGAGGGTGTTTGCCGCAAGGCCTTGCATGCAACCCGACCCTGTTCTCAAACCCCGCAGGCATCCAACACATTGCCATGCACAGCGGAAGGCTGTGCATGGAAGGCGGTCGCCCACAGGGCCTGGCCTCTGGCGATGCCCTTCTCCCAACCCTCACATGAAAGGCCACTCCCCCTGCCAAGATTGTTTTTCCTGCCCCACGGTAGCCAGTAGTTGCACTGGCTCCTGTGGGACTCCCATGGGAGTAGACTGGGCCTGTGCCAACTCCTACGAGATGCGGCGCTACCCAAATCTTTTTTCTAAATTTGACCTCGGCTCTGGGGACCCGGAAAAAGGTGTAGGGGTTCAGGGTACCGCTACCCTGCCCCCTTATACCATTAAATTTGCAGGTCCACTTTACTCCTGAGGGACCTCGGAGGCCAAGGAGCCCTCCTGGTACCTCCTGTAAGTCCTACACACCAGGATTCCTGAGAGCTGGTTGGAGACCCAGCCCCCTTTCTTTCACCACTCTGCAAACATGACTACTAGTTAAAAAAACCCATAGAATTTCCCTGAAAAAACCAAAGGTTACAGGGAAGTTATAGTTAGGCTCAGGTTTCACTTGTACAAAAACCAGAGAAATTCAGAAGTTATAGTTAGCTGAGGTAACTTTAACCCACGCCCTGCAATGCACTGCTTATGACCTCACATATTACATCACTTATGACATGATCAGTGGCATCACCGATGACATCTTTGATCACATCTCAAATATCACTGATGACATAATCCACAGAATCAGATGCACCCACTCACACCCCTATAACCTTTCATACACCCACTCCAACTTCCGCACTACCATTCTTAAAACCACTGACACCCATACCAGTACTTAGACACCCACTCACTCATAGATCTACACACACATCCACTCAGTCACCCCTACAGCCACTCATACACCAGCTCACTCACTAATACAGCCACTGATAAATCATCTCATACACCCATACAGCCAGAGTCAGTCACCCATAGAGCTACTCGCATACCTACTCACTCTCCCATAGTCAATCACACAGCTACTTACTCACCTATACAGTTATACACACACCCACTCACGTATTCTTACGAATATTAACACACACTCACTTACCTATCCAGTCAGTGACACACTCACCCATACAGCCACTTTCACAATCCCTCACTCACACAGTCACTGATATACTCCAAACACTCACCTACACTGCCTTTTACAGATCCACTTACTCATGCAGCTACCACTGACACATCCATTAACACACCGACACAGCCATAGACACACGTCTACAACCCTTTTCTTACACACTCAATAACCCATACAGCCACTGACTGACTCACTCACTCACTAATCCATGCAGGCAGTAACACACCTCCTCACCCACCCATACACTCATGCACCCATACAGGTACTCAGACAACAAATCAATCACCCATACAGCCACTCACGTACCCACTCACCAACCCATACAGCGACTTAGACAACAACTAACCGGCTGTGCTAGACATTCACACAAACAAATTACTCACCCATTCAATCACTGAGACACCTAATCACTCACTCATAAAGTCCATCATTCACCTACTGAATCATCCATACAGGCACGCATATACCCACTGATTCACCAATACACCTTGGTATATATATTTAACACTCATAAACGTTTTGAAAACACCCAGTCACTGGATGATCATCAGTGATGTCGCTGACCATGTCATAAATGGTGTAATATGTGAGGTCATAAGCAGTGCATTGCAGTGGTGTAAGTTATAGTTAGCACGGCTAACTATAACTGCTGCATTTTTCTAGTTTTGTACGAGTGAAACCTGAGCCTAACTATAACATCTCTTTTTTTCAGGGAATTTCTGAGGTGTTTTAAATGCTAATTCCCAACTATAACGTCCTTGTTACCTTTTTTTCTAGTGAATATTTATATATTCACTGAAAAAAACAAAAGTTAAGTAAAGTTACAGTAATGTTTAGTAATGTTCAGTAACAACATAAAGTTTTAAACTAAAAAAAAAAAATATATATATATATCTTACACGATTCCCCACCAATGCCACTGCCGAACTCCATAACGGGTGACTCCTTTCGCGAGGGTAGGACTCGCGTGTTTCTCAACAACTCCACCACAGATAAGGAGCACTCACGGGGTGTCCAAAAGTTCATACTTAATAAAACCATTAACAGCAAATGCATTTCGGCGTCTCTCGCCTTCCTCAGTGCTTTCGTTCAGGTTTGTAAAATGCAACACAGTCACTCCTTCATTTAAGAATAGTCATCTTCCTCTTGATTCGTAAATGGGTGGCCAATGGGGAGGCTGCAATCCCGATGTAATTTGCTTGGCGCCGATGAATACCTTTTTCCGCATATTGGCCTGGATGCCGTTGTTTCCGTATCCATTTTGAGCTCTATTGGCCACCCGTTTACGAATCAGGAGGAAGGTGACTATTCTTAAATGAAGGAGTGACTGTGTTGCATTTTACAAACCTGAACGAAAGCACTGAGGAAGGCGAGAGACGCCGAAATGCATTTGCTGTTAATGGTTTTATTAAATATGAACTTTTGGACACCCCGTGAGTGCTCCTTATCTGTGGTGGAGTTGTTGAGAAACACGCGAGTCCTACCCTCGCGAAAGGAGTCGCCCGTTATGGAGTTAGGCAGTGGCATTGGTGGGGAATCGTGTAAGTTGTAAAGTTGCCCATACTGCCTGAACCGCAGCGGCAGAATTCTCTCGTCGACCTATCGAGGTGGCAAACTATACAAGTTTGTGGTTCCCGCTTATTTAAACGGTACCTGCGAGAATGTGGAATTTACATCCTGTGGCTGCAACGAGGGGTGCCCGACAACACAGAATCTAGAGAGTGGCGGGCCCATTTGGGAAACGATGGAGTGTGGCTGACGTTGTACCAATAGAGCTCAAAATGGATACGGAAACAACAGCATCCAGGCCAATATGCGGAAAAAGGTATTCATCGCCGCCGAGCAAATTACATCGGGATTGCAGCCTCCCCATTGGCCACCCATTTACTAATCAAGAGGAAGATATATATATATATATATATTCATCATTTATAGTTCTTGAGTAACTATAACTCGTGCTCTAATGTAACTATATCTCGCACTCCCACCACGCACAGTTTTCTCATCAATCATTTAATTGTAGATGTTGCAGTGATATTATCAATGATGTCGCAGAAGATGTCATGAGTGGTGTAATATGTAGGGTAATTGCCATTAACATATTAAAAAGGGTCCTCCTCCCCAAGCCTATTATGACCTTAAATATAGGTGGATGCCTCGGTGCCCACCCGGGGCACCCACTAAGAATCATGTTGGGGCGGCAGGGGAGCACAAGGGCCCGCGACCCCAGACAGCTCTCCTCATAGTGCACGATCTGGTATTGCTCCCAACCGGAGGGAGTAGCTTTTTTCTGCGTTCTCTTTCCGGTCAGGAGCAATATGTGTTCAGATGTGCGGACAGGGAAACTGAGCAGAAGTCTGCTTCCAGTCGGCGGGAGCATTTTTTAATCCCCCTCTGGCTGGGAGCAGATTTCCATGTTTGCTCTCATATGGTGGGAGATTTAAAAATGCTCTTGCCAGATCAGAGCAAGCGTACGTTTTCCTGCCCGCAGTAATGCAGGGAAACTGTGCTGGGCTCCCTTGGAAACTGCCACGGAGCTTGCGTCAAGGGATGAGGGTCCCCGGGGCCTTTAAGGCTCTAAGTGGGGGGGCCGCCCTCCCTTTTAATTACTGTGGAGGCCCCGGAGGATGGGGTCCTCAGGGTCTAATTAGCCTCCGGGGGGGGGGACACGCACCCCATCCCTTCTTTTTTCATCTCCTCACCAGGTGATGGGATGCCTGAAGCCTCTCAGAGGCTTGTGTAGGGGGACCACGCACCCGCTCTCTCTAAAATAAAATCAGGCGTTGTCCCCCCTTCGCCCTGGCACACACTTGGGTGCCTGTTTTTTTTTCTGCCACAGATTTTCCGATTCCCTGCAAATTTGAGGAAATGGTTTTAAAAAAAAAAAAAAAAAAAAAAGGTTTTGGCCCCTGGCGTGGTCCTTCTTGGACCCAAACACCAGGTCTAGGGGGGTCAGGGTACATCTACCCTACCGCCAGGTCTTTCATTTTCTTTAGGACTCTGGACTGAGCCCCGTGTCCTAAAATGGCTGCCACCACTTCCTGATTGATGTGGTGGCAGCTAATCTGATCGCGGATTGAGATCTGTCGGATCAGTGGAGGATGTATGTCCCTAGATATGCATTTTTTAGCCATTAATTACTCAAAATATACTGAACAGATTCACACCAAAGAACAAAAAGCACTCTTTCTGGATCACGATCTATCTTTCTGCCAACTGTGATGTAAATCCGTTCAGCGGTTTGGGCTGTAGTTGTCTAAAGTTCCTATGCAAAAATGAATGGGGGAAACGCATTTTGACCCCCCCCAACCTTTTTTCTTTGGGAAAGTTTTGTGAAATATACAAAAAAAAGGCATTTCCTTTGAAAACACGATCCTAACTATGAAGGGTAATCTATATAACAAATAATAAGACCTGTCAACTCACACGGCACCCCTGTGTGTCACCAAAAATGGTTCCTTCCACACAGTCACCGTGATGATCCGATATCACACTTTAGCTGATAATGTGAGCTTGAAAACCCTGCAGACATTGTTTCCGCTCACATTGTGTGGAAGGCTGACCACAGCTGATGTGCCTTGAGGCATTGTAGCCTCTCCGGGGCATCAGTGCGGCAGCCTCGGAAGCCTCAGTTTGATGCTTGGGGGGGGGGGGTGTTGCTGGGCCCTGAAAATTACAAGTCTTCAGGAAGTTCAAGTATAATGAACCGCTAGCTGTGGTAAAAGGTCTCTTGTGGCAATGTAGACCCTCCTCCCAGGGTTCATCCAAGACGTCCAGTCAAGGGCTCTGCCCTCCATGCCCACGCAGAGCCAAGTTCTTTCAGCTGCCTCATGTGTGTCTGTGGTTTGTGAAGTGATGCTGAGGCTGTTGTGCTCCTCTGGTGGCGCGTGGCCTGCCTCGCGTGTGTCTGTGGTTTGTGAAGTGAGGCTGTGGTGTTGCTCTGGTGGCGAGTGGCCTGCCTCGTGTGTCTGTGGTTTGTGAAGTGATGCTGAGGCTGTGGTGCTCCTCTGGTGGCGCGTGGCCTGCCTCATGTGTGTCTGGTTTGTGAAGTGATGCTGAGGCTGTGGTGCTCCTCTGGTGGCGCATGGCCTGCCTCGTGTGTGTCTGTGGTTTATGAAGTGAGGCTGTGGTGCTCCTCTGGTGGCGCGTGGCCTGCCTCGTGTGTGTCTGTGGTTTGTGAAGTGATGCTGAGGCTGTGGTGCTCCTCTGGTGGCACGTGGCCTGCCTCATGTGTGTCTGTGGTTTGTGAAGTGATGCTGAGGCTGTGGTGCTCCTCTAGTGGCACGTGGCCTGCCTTGTGTGTGTCTGTGGTTTATGAAGTGATGCTGAGGCTGTGGTGCTCCTCTGGTGGCACGTGGCATGCCTCGCGTGTCTGGTTTGTGAAGTGATGCTGAGGCTGTGGTGCTCCTCTGGTGGCGCGTAGCCTGCCTCATGTGCGTCTGTGGTTTATGAAGTGATCCTGAGGCTGTGGTGTTCTTCTGGTGGTGCGTGGCCTGCCTCGTGTGTCTGTGGTTTGTGATGTGACGCTGAGGCAGTGGTGCTCCTCTGGTGGTGCGTGGCCTGCCTCATGTGTCTGTGGTTTGTGAAGTGATGCTGAGGCTATGGTGTTCCTCTGGTGGCACGTGGCCTCTGCGCCTGCCTCGTGTGTCTGTGGTTTGTGAAGTGATGCTGAGGCAGTGGTGCTCCTCTGGTGGTGCTTGGCCTGCCTTGTGTGTCTGTGGTTTGTGAAGTGATGCTGAGGCAGAGTTGCTCCTCTGGTGGTGCGTGGCCTGCCTCGTGTGTCTGTGGGTTGTGAAGTGACGCGGAGGCTGTGGTGCTCCTCTGGTGGCACGTGACCTGCCTCGTGTGCGTCTGTGGTTTGTGAAGTGATGCTGAGGCTGTGGTGCTCTTCTGGTGGCGAGTGGCCTGCCTCATGTGCGTCTGTGGTTTGTGAAGTGATGCTGAGGCTGTGGTGCTCCTCTGGTGGCACGTGGCCTTTCTCATGTGTGTCTGGTTTGTGAAGTGATGCTGAGGCAGTGGTGCTCCTCTGGTGGTGTGTGGCCTGCCTCATCTATGTCTGTGGTTTGTGAAATGATGCGGAGGCTGTGGAGCTCCTTTGGTGGCGCATGGCTTGCCTCGCGTGTGTCTGTGGTTTATGAAGTGATGCTGAGGCTGTGGTGCTCCTCTGGTGGCGCGTGGCCTGCCTCGTGTGTCTGTGGTTTATGAAGTGATGCTGAGGCTGTGGTGTTCCTCTGGTGGCACGTGGCCTGCCCCGTGTGTGTCTGTGGTTCTTGAAGTGACGCTGAGGCAGTGGTGCTCCTCTGGTGGTGCCTGGCCTGCCTCATGTGTGTCTGGTTTGTGAAGTGACGCTGAGGCAGTGGTGCTCCTCTGGTGGTGCGTGGCCTGCCTCATCTGTGTCTGTGGTTTGTGAAATGATGCTGAGGCTGTGGAGCTCCTTTGGTGGCGTATGGCCTGCCTCATGTGTGTCTGGTTTGTGAAGTGATGCTGAGGCTGTGGTGCTCCTCTGTTGGTGCGTGGCCTGCCTCGTGTGTCTGTGGTTTGTGAAGTGATGCTGAGGCTGTGGTGCTGTTCTGGTGGTGTGTGGCCTGCCTCGTGTGTCTGGTTTGTGAAGTGATGCTGAGGCTGTGGTGCTCATCTGGTGGCACGTGGCCTCTGCGCCTGCCTCGTGTGTCTGTGGTTTGTGAAGTGATGCTGAGGATGTGGTGCTCCTCTGGTGGCACGTGGCCTCTGCGCCTGCCTCGTGTGTCTGTGGTTTGTGAAGTGATGCTGAGGATGTGGTGCTCATCTGGTGGCACGTGGCCTCTGCGCCTGCCTCGTGTGTCTGTGGTTTGTGAAGTGATGCTGAGGCTGTGGTGCTCCTGTGGTGGCGCGTGGCCTGCCTTGTGTGTGTCTGGTTTGTGAAGTGTGGCTGAGGCTGTGGTGCTGTTCTGGTGGTGTGTGGCCTGCCTCGTGTGTCTGTGGTTCGTGAAGTGATGCTGAGGCAGTGGTGCTCCTCTGTTGGTGCGTGGCCTGCCTCATGTGCGTCTGTGGTTCGTGAAGTGATGCTGAGGCAGTGGTGCTCATCTGGGGGCACGTGGCCTCTGCGCCTGCCTCCTGTGTCTGTGGTTTGTGAAGTGATGCTGAGGCGCTCCTCTGGTGGCGCGTGGCCTGCCTCATGTGTCTGTGGTTTGTGAAGTGATGCCGAGGCAGTGGTGCTCCTCTGGTGGTGTGTGGCCTCTGCGCCTGCCTCGTGTGTCTGTGGTTTCTGAAGTGATGCTGAGGCTGTGGTGCTCTTCTGGTGGCGCGTGGCCTGCCTTGTGTGTCTGTGGTTTGTGAAGTGATGCTGAGGCTGTGGTGGTGTTCTGGTGGTGTGTGGCCTGCCTCGTGTGTCTGGTTTGTGAAGTGATGCTGAGGCTGTGGTGCTCCTCTGGTGGCGTGTGGCTGCCTCGTGTGTCTGTGGTTTGTGAAGTGACGCTGAGGCAGTGGTGGTGTTCTGTTGGTGCGTGGCCTGCCTTGTGTGTCTGTGGTTTGTGAAGTGATGCTGAGGCTGTGGTGCTCTTCTGGTGGCGCGTGGCCTGCCTCGTGTGTCTGTGGTTTGTGAAGTGACGCTGAGGCTGTGGTGCTCCTGTGGTGGCGTGTGGCCTGCCTCGTGTGTCTGTGGTTTGTGAAGTGATGCTGAGGCTGTGGTGCTCCTGTGGTGGCGTGTGGCCTGCCTCGTGTGTCTGTGGTTTGTGAAGTGATGCTGAGGCTGTGGTGCTCCTCTGGTGGCGTGTGGCCTGCCTTGTGTCTGTGGATTGTGAAGTGATGCTGAGGCTGTGGTGCTCTTCTGGTGGCGCGTGGCCTGCCTCGTGTGTCTGTGGTTTGTGAAGTGACGCTGAGGCTGTGGTGCTCCTGTGGTGGCGTGTGGCCTGCCTCGTGTGTCTGTGGTTTGTGAAGTGATGCTGAGGCTGTGGTGCTCCTGTGGTGGCGTGTGGCCTGCCTCGTGTGTCTGTGGTTTGTGAAGTGATGCTGAGGCTGTGGTGCTCCTCTGGTGGCGTGTGGCCTGCCTTGTGTCTGTGGATTGTGAAGTGATGCTGAGGCTGTGGTGCTCTTCTGGTGGCGTGTGGCCTGCCTCATGTGTGTCTGTGGTTTGTGAAGTGATGCTGAGGGTGTGGTGCTCCTCTGGTAGCGCGTGGCCTGCCTCACGTGTGTCTGTGGTTTGTGAAGTGATGCTGAGGCTGTGGTGGTGTTCTGGTGGTGTGTGGCCTGCCTCGTGTGTCTGGTTTGTGAAGTGATGCTGAGGCTGTGGTGCTCCTCTGGTGGCGTGTGGCCTGCCTCGTATGTCTGTGGTTTGTGAAGTGATGCTGAGGCTGTGGTGGTGTTCTGGTGGTGTGTGGCCTGCCTCGTGTGTCTGGTTTGTGAAGTGATGCTGAGGCTGTGGTGCTCCTCTGGTAGCGCGTGGCCTGCCTCATGTGTGTCTGGTTTGTGAAGTGATGCTGAGGCTGTGGTGCTCTTCTGGTGGCCCGTGGCCTGCCTCGTGTGTCTGTGGTTTGTGAAGTGACGCTGAGGCTGTGGTGCTCCTGTGGTGGCGTGTGGCCTGCCTCGTGTGTCTGGTTTGTGAAGTGATGCTGAGGCTGTGGTGCTCCTCTGGTGGCGCGTGGCCTGCCTCGTGTGTCTGTGGTTTGTGAAGTGATGCTGAGGCTGTGGTGGTGTTCTGGTGGTGTGTGGCCCGCCTTGTGTGTCTGTGGTTTGTGAAGTGATGCTGAGGCGCTCCTCTGGTGGCGCGTGGCCCGCCTTGTGTGTCTGTGTTTTGTGAAGTGACGCTGAGGCTGTGGTGGTGTTCTGGTGGTGTGTGGCCTGCCTCGTGTGTCTGGTTTGTGAAGTGATGCTGAGGCTGTGGTGCTCCTCTGGTGGCGCGTGGCCTGCCTCGTGTGTCTGTGGTTTGTGAAGTGATGCTGAGGCTGTGGTGCTCCTGTGGTGGCGTGTGGCCCGCCTTGTGTGTCTGTGGTTTGTGAAGTGATGCTGAGGCTGTGGTGGTGTTCTGGTGGTGTGTGGCCTGCCTCGTGTGTCTGTGGTTTGTGAAGTGATGCTGAGGCTGTGGTGCTCCTCTGGTGGCGCGTGGCCTGCCTCGTGTGTCTGGGGTTTGTGAAGTGATGCTGAGGCGCTCCTCTGGTGGCGCGTGGCCTGCCTTGTGTCTGTGGATTGTGAAGTGATGCTGAGGCTGTGGTGCTCCTCTGGTAGCGCGTGGCCTGCCTCATGTGTGTCTGGTTTGTGAAGTGATGCTGAGGCTGTGGTGCTCTTCTGGTGGCGCGTGGCCTGCCTCGTGTGTCTGTGGATTGTGAAGTGATGCTGAGGCTGTGGTGCTCCTCTGGTGGCGCGTGGCCTGCCTCGTGTGTCTGGGGTTTGTGAAGTGATGCTGAGGCGCTCCTCTGGTGGCGCGTGGCCTGCCTTGTGTCTGTGGATTGTGAAGTGATGCTGAGGCTGTGGTGCTCTTCTGGTGGCGTGTGGCCTGCCTCGTGTGTCTGTGGTTTGTGAAGTGACGCTGAGGCTGTGGTGCTCTTCTGGTAGCGCGTGGCCTGCCTCGTGTGTCTGTGGTTTGTGAAGTGATGCTGAGGCTGTGGTGCTCCTGTGGTGGCGTGTGGCCCGCCTTGTGTGTCTGTGGTTTGTGAAGTGATGCTGAGGCTGTGGTGGTGTTCTGGTGGTGTGTGGCCTGCCTCGTGTGTCTGTGGTTTGTGAAGTGATGCTGAGGCTGTGGTGCTCCTCTGGTGGCGCGTGGCCTGCCTCGTGTGTCTGGGGTTTGTGAAGTGATGCTGAGGCTGTGGTGCTCCTCTGGTGGCGCGTGGCCTGCCTCGTGTGTCTGTGGTTTGTGAAGTGATGCTGAGGCTGTGGTGCTCTTCTGGTGGCGTGTGGCCTGCCTCATGTGTGTCTGTGGTTTGTGAAGTGATGCTGAGGCTGTGGTGCTCCTCTGGTGGCGCGTGGCCTGCCTCGTGTGTCTGTGGTTTGTGAAGTGACGCTGAAGCTGTGGTGCTCTTCAGGTAGCGCGTGGCCTGCCTCGTGTGTCTGTGGTTTGTGAAGTGATGCTGAGGCTGAGGCGCTCCTCTGGTGGCGCGTGGCCTGCCTTGTGTCTGTGGATTGTGAAGTGATGCTGAGGCTGTGGTGCTCTTCTGGTGGCGTGTGGCCTGCCTCGTGTGTCTGTGGTTTGTGAAGTGACGCTGAGGCTGTGGTGCTCTTCTGGTAGCGCGTGGCCTGCCTCGTGTGTCTGTGGTTTGTGAAGTGATGCTGAGGCTGTGGTGCTCCTGTGGTGGCGTGTGGCCCGCCTTGTGTGTCTGTGGTTTGTGAAGTGATGCTGAGGCTGTGGTGGTGTTCTGGTGGTGTGTGGCCTGCCTCGTGTGTCTGTGGTTTGTGAAGTGATGCTGAGGCTGTGGTGCTCCTCTGGTGGCGCGTGGCCTGCCTCGTGTGTCTGGGGTTTGTGAAGTGATGCTGAGGCTGTGGTGCTCCTCTGGTGGCGCGTGGCCTGCCTTGTGTCTGTGGATTGTGAAGTGATGCTGAGGCTGTGGTGCTCTTCTGGTGGCGTGTGGCCTGCCTCGTGTGTCTGTGGTTTGTGAAGTGACGCTGAGGCTGTGGTGCTCTTCTGGTAGCGCGTGGCCTGCCTCGTGTGTCTGTGGTTTGTGAAGTGACGCTGAGGCAGTGGTGCTCCTCTGGTGGTGTGTGGCCTCTGCGCCTGCCTCGTGTGTCTGTGGTTTCTGAAGTGATGCTGAGGCTGTGGTGCTCCTGTGGTGGCGTGTGGCCCGCCTTGTGTGTCTGTGGTTTGTGAAGTGATGCTGAGGCTGTGGTGGTGTTCTGGTGGTGTGTGGCCTGCCTTGTGTCTGTGGATTGTGAAGTGATGCTGAGGCTGTGGTGCTCCTCTGGTAGCGCGTGGCCTGCCTCACGTGTCTGTGGTTTGTGAAGTGACGCTGAGGCTCTCCAATGGGGGCTCGCGGTACAGTCTTACATATTACCCACCTCTCTCCTTTCTTGCAGGCTACAGTGGGCTGGAGAGCTGCCATCTGGTGCCCGGAGACACCATCGCCATAACCCGGAACATGCTGATGCCCTGCGACGCTGTCCTGCTGAGCGGGGGGTGCATCGTGAACGAGAGCATGCTGACGGGTAAGCCCGGGATGGGAGGGGCTTAAAGGGTTATTGGCCTCTGGGGGATGGGGGTTTACCATCCTGCTCGGGGGTAGGGGACATTGTGGATGAGAACATGCTGACGGGTAACCCCCTGGGGCGAAAGTTAAAGGGTTATTGGTCTTGTGTGCAGGCTTTACCATCCTGATTGGAGTGGTAGGAGAGACCTTTAAAGAGTAATTGTTCTAAGGGGCCCCTCCTGGCCGTGCACCCCCCCCCCCCTCCTTCCCTCACCTCTCCTCCTCCCATATGCTGCAAAATTTGCTATTCCTTGCCAAATATTTACATACCATTGCCACATAATTTATTTGCCACTCCAACATCATTTGGTCCTTCATTTCCACATAATTCCCGTCTTCTAGGCTACCATTTTTCATCCTTAATCCTAATCAAGCTGACACTTGTCTGTCCAGCAAACGCGCGGCTTTAGGCAAATCTCTCTCGAGCACCTGCGTGTTTTCAAAGCCAGTTATCTTCGAAAGAGGGGGCCCTGCATGCAAGTCACTGCCAAGAGCAGGGAACACATGTCTACACGTTTGAAAACATATCTGAGCAAGAAGTTGCTCATATAGGTCTGTGGGCATGCAACCAATCTAACCACCATGCAACATTGCTATTAATGTGTTTGTATGCCATATTAAAAGGAAATATTAAAGCTAAAAAGTCATAAGGATATATTAACCACCTGTTCAGAGGGTGTCCTTAATATTCCTTAATTCATAAATCAATAGATATGGCATTAAATAGAGTCGCTTAGAATGAATGAATGAATGAATGAAACATAAGAAACATCATTTTCAATCGACAGTTATCTTGTTGTTCACAATTGGAGACAGAAAGGCATGTGAAGTCAGTTGTATTTGGACACAAACAGGAATCCTATTGTGGATGGCTCGACAGTGTTAGGACTACACGCGTTTCGGCAGAAGTGCCTTCATCAGGACACCATCCCATCAATATCTAAGAAAGGACACAAAACCGGATAATCTACATATGCATTATGCCAACAATACGATAATTTTTCTATGGCCAACAGTCAAATAACCCATAGAAGCCAGACGGGGTGTAGTCCGGAAATCAACTTCCAGACGTCACCGTGCTGTCTCAAAGGAAAGCGAACAAGGGAACACTAGAAGTGTTTGTGAATAGAAAAGAATGAGTGACAGATGGGGCAGATTTACAAGCCCCTTGCGACACTTTTACGGCACTGTTGCGTCCCTTTTGGGACGCAGCAGCGGTGTAAACAATGCACCACGTTGCAACACATTTACAACCTGACTCATCTAGGGCGATGCGTCATGTTGTAAAGCCCTGCGTCACATTATACCTGCGTCAGGCATAATGTATGCAGGGTGGGCATTCCGGCGCAAAAAAGCCTCGTAAAAGTGACGCAGTGAAATCTACAAGATTTCATTGCGTCACTTCTACGACGCCACTGCGACAAAACCGTACGCCTGCTGGAAGCAGGCGTAAGGAGTGACGCAGCATGATGGGAATAGGCATTCCTGAGCATTGCTGGAGTTGCGTTGCGCTTGCGACACGACTCCAGCAGTCAGTGACCTTTACGCCATCAGATACGTGACGCATCTGGCAATCCTTGCGCCACGGTGCGACGCATAGTAAGTGCGACGCATCCATGGTGGCGCAAGGGCTTTTTTGCGTGACGCAATTGAACTGTTGCATCTCTGCTAGGATGCAGAGATGCGCCAGTTCTTGTAATTCTGCCCCATGGTATTTAAAACCAGGGCATAGATCTGAAAACTTCTAGAAATGCATTGCTTGAGATTGACTGATCCGAGAAGGACCCAGAGAGATCTCAAGCTTGCTGTTACTACAAAAGGGAAGGACAAAAGGTGTCCTGCAGAACGGTATTCAAATGCCAATGATTTGATTGGTGCCCAGAGATCCAACCCCCTGCCTGATAGTACTGCAAGGAGAAAAGCACGTAAAAGCAGGAGGGCTTGCTCTGTTCGGAAACTAAGCCAAGTTCCGAAGATTAGCGCTGCGAAGAACACACCAATGCCCATCGGTGATGACGTTGGTACAACACCTAATGAGAGAATATCACGGTGCCGGGTGGCGCTTCAACACCGGGTAGCACCGACTCCTGGGATGGAAGAGAGTTGTAACGTAATTACGGTCGAGACATTGCGCATGTGTTGCAAAGCATGGTGAATGTGGAGATGGAATCATAGTGTGTCCCTACTCCTATAGAGAGAGGGGGCTGGATATAGCGGCATGTGTGATTGCTACGGGTGTTCATATGGTGCATCCGGTTGTCGGTGGATAACAGAAGGTGATGCAAGGTCTGGCGCCAAAATATACAGACAATTGGTGTGTAGTCCTTCACTATCAAGGGCAGTGGAATCACAAGTGTCTTGAAGTAGAATCCAAGCAAGACGCGCCTGTCACCTGGTAGTATCTTGTGTATGTGCCACTGATGATCGGGGCGATCAATGGGGAAGGATAAGGAGGTGGGGGGGGGGGGGCACGGCCTGCGAACATAGAGACCCGTCCACTCAAACTGCCTCATTCAGTGACTATAACCAAACTCTTAACTATGCGTCGAATGAAGGGAGTGCCCAGTCCCTATGGGACTAAGAGCACCTTTTCAGCCCAGCCCTTCTTTGGACGAGGGGGTCACACTGCTGGTAACAGAGAGGACAGATGGCTCTTTCTTTGGTGAATGTAACCAGTGCTTTGCATACGAGCCTTATAGCCTCCCGTCTTATGGTACCCAGTCTGAAGAGCGATGCTTGGCACATGGGCCCCACATCCTCCTGTTGTATGGTACCTGGTCTGAAGAGTGGTGCTTGGCACACAGGTTTAAAGTCC
The DNA here is from genome assembly GCF_964204655.1 of Triturus cristatus. Classification (NCBI taxonomy): domain Eukaryota; kingdom Metazoa; phylum Chordata; class Amphibia; order Caudata; family Salamandridae; genus Triturus; species Triturus cristatus. The sequence continues at coordinate 1,156,697,164 of NC_140594.1, forward strand.
TGCCATTGTATTGTACTCGGTCTGATGAGTGATGCTTGGCACAGGGGCTTCACATCACTCGAGCTGAGGAGAGATGCTTGGCGCACGGGCCTCCCATCCTCCTGGTACCTCCTCTGAAGGAGGATGGATTCGAATGTATGTCTTAGATTGAACAAACCACGCCAGCAGGAACCGTGCAGACAGAACAAGGAAGTGATCCGATTAGGGCTGCCCGGGTCATCTGTGACCACCTCTCAGCCTTCCCAACAAATGAAGAGTTGGTCAGTCAGTAGAGAATACAAACCAAGTTATTAGTATACGCTCGAGGGGAGTCCGGTCTGACCAGCCATCTGAGATGGCTGCAGAGGGACAGACTTCCCCCCAACATGACATAAGGTGTTATACTTTCCCAACCCCCAAGTACCCGCCCAAACTGGGAAATTCTGGTCCATGTAACCATGAACAAAAGGGACGGAAAAAGGACGAGTCGTAATCCTGGGGCCGAGTACACACGATCTCGACCCCAAGGTTGCTCAGCCCATGCCCACCATTCTGAAAGGTGGGAACGATTCTAACCAGCAGCGACGGTTTGTCACAAAAGGAGATACATTCATTAGTACAGCGAGGCTCGGCCTTGGGGGAATAACGGCCGAGGGAACATCGAGGCAGCTTTCTGCTGAGACAAGCGATGTGAGGACAGAGACTCCGCTTCGGTCATGTGACAAATATGGTGGCAACTAAAAATGGCGTAATGAATGCTAACTTAATGCGGAACGAAATATGAGCAACAAGGCAATGACGTTTTCAATTCTAACACAGAACAGAAGCGCAGTGACTGCTCAGAGGTCTATAAACGCCTAAAAAGGAGTGTTTCGTTCTAGAATGGGCTGTTATGTTATATGAGGATGGTGTAATACCTCAAATGGCCTGCTATGTAATTTGAGGATGATGCAAGACATCATATAGACTGCTGTGTAGTATGAGGATGATGTCAGTCATGGAATTGGCGGTGATGTAATATGAGGAGAGTGAAGATACAGAATGGGCAGTTCTGTAATATGAGGATATTTAAGACCAGAATTTGGCCTCTGTGTAATATGAGACTAGCGTAAGACACAGTATGAGTTGCTGTGTAATATGAGACTGGAGTAAGAGACTAAATGCGTTGATGTGTAATATGAGACTGGAGTAAGACACAGTATGAGTTGCTGTGTAACATGAGACTGGAGTAAGAGACGAAATGGGTTGATGTGTAATATGAGACTGGGGTAAGACACAGTATGAGTTGCTGTGTAATATGAGACTGGAGTAAGAGACTAAATGGGTTGATGTGTAATATGAGACTGGAGTAAGACACAGTATGAGTTGCTGTGTAATATGAGACTTGTGTAAGCACGTAATTGATGGCTGTGTTAAATTAGCAAGTTTATATAGCGCACTGCTGCCCCAGCAAAGGGGCATCCTGGCACTATTGGTGCAGACTGCTAAGAGGACCATGGAGCGAGCACCAGAGGCCACTCAGGCGGGGACGAGAGAGGTTTTAATGACTTTGCTGAATTGGGCGTGATTGCTGATGCGCCTAATGCTCACAGGGAGAGAGTTCCAGAGTTTAGCAGCATGAACGCGGAAGGAGCGCCCTCCTGCTCGGACCTTTCTCATTCTTGGGACAACGACCAGGTGTTGACCTCTTGAGCGTAGGCACCGAGTGGGAGTGAAGGGTGAAAGGAGATTCTCCAAAATATCCGTAGCCTGCAGATTCAGAATTCTGTCAGCGATGCAAAGGGATTTAAACTCGATGCGTTTTGTCACTGACAACCAGTGCTATCTGTGAACGGCACTGGTTGTAGGACATCTCCTCGGCAGACCAAGTAACGTCCGAGCAGCTGCATTTTGCACCCTTTGGAGGCGCCGAATCTCAGCTTTGTTCATCACCGAATTGTGAACTGGCATAATCCAGCCTAGAAAGAATGCTGGCCTGGACGATGACCTGCCGCGTGGTGGGATAAAAAAAAACTAGCAGTGTTATATTATGTTATGTTAGAGACATTTGTAAAGCGCAACTGTTACCCAAGGGTGTCCTGGCGCTAGCTACAGTCCTCCAGATGAAGCGTGAATGTGAGACCTGGGTTATACATTAAAAAGCTAGGTTTTTAAAGCCTTCCTGAAAGCCAGTAAATCCGTAATACTACTTAGATGAAAATAGAGGTCATTCCAGGCCTGAGCCGCACAAACCTTCTGCCTCCCCAACTGACTTTCTTTCAGGCACGGTGCGTCCATTTGGGCGTTGCCCCCCCCACCCGCAGCTGCTCCCTCGGCGTCTCTGAACTTAAGTAAACTCTCAGTTTACTTAAGTTCAGAGATGCGAGGGAGAACTGACAATCATGTCAGTCAGCATGACGTCGGACCGACCACCCGCTTCAGAGTCTGAAGGGGGTGGGCGGTCCGGCGTCATGTTGACTGACATGCATTGTCAGTCAGACGTCACCAGAGGCATGCAGCAGTAGTGCACAATGCACAAGTGCGCATGAGTGGGGACGGTTGGAGAAATTTGCTCCGTGCCCAGTCATGCGCACTAGTGGCTGCATAGGCTGGCGCAGGCCCATTAGGAGAGCGAGGGTTGAGCAAAGGTCTCCTAATGGGCAGGCGGGCGGAGAGTAACCAGGCCCTCAGCCAATCCTGGCGCTGCTTGCAGCGCCAGGATTGGCTGAGAGGGGTTGCCGCCCACTTGCCAGCAGTGATCCTGAGAGTAGGTAGGCGCCAACGGATCCGGCGAGGCGGCGCGGACCTGCCTGGTCAGGTAGGAATGGATTTTTATTTTATTTTAAAACTCTCCCGCACCCACGCGCGACACCTCCCCACCCGACACCCCCCCCCCGCGAATGTCTCCAGCCGCCACTGCTGGCACGTCTCCGCTTCTCCCATGGTAGTAGGTTGCCTGTCTCCATACTGTGAGGTCACCATGCTTATTACGTTCATGGAAGTGTTGTGTCATTTTTTCGGGTGTCAGAAACTAGGACCGGATTCACAAACTTTGTTTGCAATGCAAAACCCGGCAGTGGTGTCAGCGCTGTCAAGTGAGTGTTACCTACTTTTTGGTAGTCAAATTTATGTTCCCACCGCTGACTTTCTACTCACAAAACCTATTTTGGTTACCATGCCTCATATGCAGGAGAGTGACACATTCTGGGCCTTGTTATTCAGACCCCTGATTGTACACGTGTGCAATTTACATTACGAACCTTCGTATTGTGTGATGATTTGGGGGAAATGTCACCGAGATCAGAGTAATTTCTCGGCTAATCGCATCTTGTCGCCTCTTAATACCGCGCATGTAACGGTTTCATTACCTTCACCTGACAATCGCAGGGTGCCCAGCCGGCACCTCTCTGGCACACCTTCTGCCCCTCCCTTGCTTGGCCTCTCAAGCGCCATGAGGCAAGCATCATCTTTTATTCTTACAGCAGACAGAACGCTGGCCATTCGTTGCCAATCTTTGTATTGTTGGTTTTATCTGTTGTTTATAACATTAAATCACGGCACTCTGGTCTCTTTGACCTGGTCCTTACAGCTGCTATACCTGGGACTCTTTGTATTCCCCTCAACCGGGTGTCACTTTCCCTGAAGTCCATAACATTATTATTGGTTCTTCGTGGACTAGAACTACTGATAGAGAGTCTTAGAAACTATGGTTTTCAAAAGTGAATTTGCAATACCGGTCTTTCCAATCAGCGCTGCTGTGTCCAGAGCTTGTATTATTGCTTTATTAATTTGTCTCTTAATACATCGTGTAAAGAGTAAGTGTGGACATGCGAGAAATAGTGTGAATCAAACAAGTGCACACGAAATTGAAATGTGAATATCGACAAGTGTGAATGAAGCTCGAGTCTGTCACCGCCGTGTGAAAATGAGGGCAGGAGCGTTGCACCAATAAATACAAATGGGGGCATGAGTGTGGCAGCAACAGGTGCTAATGAGAGCATGTGTGTGACATGACATGCTCAAGAGGAGCATGCATGTGCCTCAAAAAAGTGCAAAGGAGAGTATAGGTGTTGCACCAACACCTGCAAACAAGAGTCTTCGTTTTGCACCAGTATTGTATGCCTGCAAAGTGCATATGTGTCAGTAAAAACAAAAATAGCACTAATTACGCTCAGTAATCCCTAGTTGTTTGTTTACATGATTCCCTACACCATGTGTGCTATAGGTATTTATAGTGCTTACTACCACAGACGAAGCGCTTAATCAGTTTGAGAAGGTTAACATTCTACTCCCTGGCAGGCCAGTGTTGGTGATTTAGCATGCTTGATGGTTATGATTTGCGATGGTATGTTATGGTATTTTAAACAATTTCGTGCATTATTTACTGATGGAAGTTTACTGGGAAGTTTTACAGAGAGGTTATTTGGGCAATAAGATGTTTAGTTGCATGGATAATTTTACACTTAGTTGTAGTTTTTGCACGAGGATATTACCGCCCTGTTGATTAAAGTTTGTTTCTCATGCTCTTAACTAGAAATTTTGAAACAGTCATTTTTAGGTTGTGATTCAGGGTTAGGTAAAAGTGAGACCTCAGACATTGGGGAAGACGTGTAGGTTGTTCCGGCTCGCTCGTAACGCTTGCTCGCCACAGTGCAGTATTTACGCCCTACCACTTTCAAATGTCACCAGCCGCCACTGCTTTCTTTGCACGTGGTACTGTCACCAGTTTTGCTCCAAGGAAGCGAAGTGGTCTTTTTGACACGTCCCACTGAAATTGACGCTTCAGGTGGTCGTGTCCTGTGTCTTGAAGGGCTTTGTAAACCATGCAAAGTGATTTAAACCGCACTCGTTTCTTGACGGGTAGCCAGTGCAGTTTCCTAATAACCCCAGAGACTGAAACAAATTTAGGTGTGCCAGTGAGCAGTCTGGCGGCTGCCTTCTGCAAGAGCTGAAGTCTATGCAGAAATCGATCCTGAATGTTCAGGTATAGACTATTACAGTAGTCTTGCCTTGACCTAGTTAATGCTGTGATTACTGTTCGTTGACTGTCCTTTGGCAAAAAAGGCAGTATTTTCTTGCAAGTTCTAAGAACATACGACGTGGCTGAGACTACTGCATTCACCTGGTCCCCAAAACTGAGTTTATTGTCGATAAAAACTCCCAAGTTTTTCACTTTCCTAGTGGGGGCCGGAGAGCACTCAAAGTATCCAGCCACCAGCTTGGGGTCCAAAAGATGGAATCGTTCCCGAAGATGATCACCTCTGTTTTGCTTGAGTTAAGTTTTAAACCGTTTTGAGACATCCAGTAGCCCACAGTTTCCATACATTCATGGAACGGTTTTGCTGTACCCTTTTCCTTTCCCGGTAGCAGCGACACCACAATTTGAGTGTCGTTAGCATACGACATCAGGCACAACCCAAAAGATTCAAAAAGAGGGGCCAAGGAGGACACATAAACATTAAAAAGTGTAGGGCTCATGGACAACCCCTGTGGGACTCCACAAGGCAGTGAGAAATGTTTGGAACAGAATCCGCCAAGAGAGACAGTTTGCACTCTATCTGAGAGGAAGGATTTCAGAAGTTTCCATGCTTTACCCTGGGCTCTGCACTCCCGCAACCGGTCCATCAATAAATCATGATGGACCGTATCAAAGGCCACGGAAGAATCCAGCATAATCATAGCGGCCTTACCTCCCCGGTCTAGGACTTCCCTAATCTCTTCCGTTGTTTTTAAGAGAGTGGACTCCGCCTGTGCCCCTCTCTGAACCCATATTGCGTAGGATCCAGCACTTGCGCTTCTCGTAGCTACGCACTTAATTGTGCATTGGTTTTTTTCCTTACCAGTTTAGCTGGAAGAGGAAGCAGTGAGATGGGGCGAACGCTGGTCCGATCCTTAGGGTCCAAACGAGGCTGCTTAAGCAGGGGTAAAATTGATGCGGGTTTCCAGGCTTTGGGGAAATATCCTTCTGTGAACATAGCATTCATAAGAGAGATGAGCGTCCAAGCAATCGGTTCCGAGGACAGTTTTAACACTGCAACGGGACACTGATCATAAGGGGAACCTGATTTAGCCGACAGTGGCTGAAGCCCATGTAACAGTCCAAAGCAAGTCCCGGCTCCCACTTTGTTTTGGGCCTGAAAGGTAAGGGCGGACTCCACCCAGACCTTTTACTGCCTGCTTAGGGACAGGTGGGCTGCCCAAAGTAGGTGGGCACCATTGGTCACTCCATAGTGGCACATCTTTCCCAACCAGCAGTATCTCTGATTTGCTCGCCTTCAGTTGGAGGCAGTTGGTAGTCATCCAGTCTGCGATGGCTGTTAGGTCCTCCCTAACTTTGGCCGCGTCATTAGGTAGCGCCACGATGAACTGCGTGTCATCAGCAAATGACACCACAGTTAGTCCCCTGCTCCTCGCCACTGCAGCCGAAGGTTGCATGTAAACGTTAAATAGAGTAAGGCTGAGAGCCGAACCGTGGGGCATCCTTTGCTGGATGGCATGTACGTTGGAACGGAAAGGGGGCACTGTTTCTTGGAAAGTTCTCTCGGAAAGGAAGGAAGGAAGCCAGCCCAAGGCCAGTCCTCCAATACCCGCCTCCCTCAGCCCGGCAGCAAGATCTTGAGGGACACTGTATCGAAAGCAGCGCTCCAGTCTAGCAATATCGGAGTGGATGTCTGCCCTGTTTCCAGTGCGCTCCTTAGATGTTCAGTCACCGCCAGGAGCGCCGTCTCTGTGCTGTGGCGGGGGCAAAACCCGTTTTGTGAGGGGTCAAGCAGGTTATTACTTGTAAGAATAGAATTAATCTAGGTTTCAGTAATCTTGGATGCAAATGGAAGAAGGAAGATGGGGCCGTTGTTCTCTGGTTTGGAATCATCCAATGTGGGTTTTCTTAATAACGGAACCGCCTTAGCTCATTTCCAGGCCGTAGGGACAACCGCCGTGGCCATAGACATATTGATTAGTTTGCAGAACGGAGCAAAGGCAGGGATTGAAGAAATTGATCAGGTTTGAGGGGTCCGCAGGGGGGCCAGGTTTGATTTTCCTGCATAGCGTGAGCTATTCCTCCTCTGATGGAGCCAGAAAGGCCAAGAGGGCCTGGGCAACTGAGGGTCCATAAGCCGGGTCACCCTTGACCGCAGGGTGAGAAAGTTCGAGAGATGCTCTCGACCTTTTTAACAAAAAAGGTAGCCAGGACGTCACATTGCTGATTTGAAGAGAGGGCGGGGGCTTTAGGTTGCCCCAACGATGTAAGGTCCTTAAGTGTGGCAAAAATGCCCTTGGCTGCATTGCCGCTGTCTCTGGTCACCTCTGCACAATAAGCAGCTCTTTCCCCCGGACGGCCTTGTGGTAATCTTTAATAGCTGCCCGGTATTTCCCTTTCAAAGCTGGATCATAGCCCCGCCTCCACGCCCGTTCCATACTTTTGCTGATTTTCAGGGCAGCAGCCATAGTACCCCCAGGGGCACCCCGCTGTCGCCCCTCCCCCATGGTAGGTTACCCAAATGACACACACAAGACAGTTGGTGTTGGGTAACAATGCTGCAGGTTTATTACATAATTCCAGAATAGGTAATGGGTGGGTTATTTTACGGGCGATCCAAGGGCAGGCAACCAACTGGGTCGCCTGCCCGCCTGATGAGCCGGGCAGCGCGGGAGCGATGCCCGCTGATGCTGCCATCCATGTGATTCTTTCTACGATCACGTGCCGTTGGTAACTTCTACTCACGCCCCCCTCTCGAGGCGGAGCGTCGTTTAGCAAGCCCCCGGTTGTTCAGTCCCACAACCGCCCGCAGGACTAGTGGGGCGCCGACACGGCTTCCGGGATCCTCCCATGAGGCTCCTCGGTTTTGGCTCAGGCACCCCCTATGGTGCCGCGCAGAGGTACCCTTTGTACCGGGTGTGCCTGAACCTGCGTGCCCATCTCTGGGACAGCAGCTCACTCGCTGGATGGCCCCTCCCCTGCCCGCCTGCTTTGGCTATTATGGCGAGAAGGGTTTTGCTTAACCATTGGGCAGTCCCCTCTATATGCTAAACCTGGTGCACAGGAGTGCTCCTAGCTGACAGCGCGTGCCCATGGGCAAGGGGCGACTCTTGCCCCTGCCCACCATCCCTTATTTTTCATGGGAATTATGCCCCTACAGATCCCTCAGTGATGAAACCCCCTAGGCATACCAGCTTCGGGAATCTGTCTGGTTTGAGCAGTGCGCGCTGTCTGTATGGTTCAGGCATTGGGGAATGACTAGATCGCCCTGTAACTCCACCTGCAACGAAAAAAGAAAACATTACAACGCTCAGAAACCCCCCCCCCCACCCAACGCCGGGTAAGCGGTAGGGAGGGATGTGGCGAGGTGGGCGACAAAGAGGTCGCCAGGAGGGTGGGGGAAGGCTAATTAGCCTCCCCCTCACACCAGGGCCAGGAAGTGACAGGCATTGCGCGTCACTTCCGGCCAACCCGAGGAGGGGGGCTCCGGTCGGCGTCCCCGCCCCCTCCCTGTGGGAGGGGGTGGGGAGGGGTGACCGGTGCCCCGGGGGCACTAAGGCACCGACCGCTGATTGGCCCCCTGAGGGGGCCGCGGTCAGCGGCAGATTGGGGGTACACCATGGGCTAGAACGTCTCCTCCAGCTCTGTGCCCACCTGGCGGGAATAAGGGTGTCGAGGGAGTGAGGTCCAGTTAGAGCGGGCGTTTGCGGCCGCTTCTGGGTCATTGGATGGATTGGGTGTATCCTTAGAAAGAAGCGCCTGGAACTGTTTGCGGTTCAGTTTATGCCACGGGCGCTTTAAGGCTGGGTTTCGAGTAACTCCCTGGGTTGGCCCCATTCCCAGAAGAGTCATCGAGATCAAATAACAATCCGAGCAACTCATTGGAATAGGCGTGTCCACCCTCAGGGTCCAGTAAATGCCCCGCCGAGTGTGTGCAGCCGCGGAGCCGCCGTGAGAGCCGGAGGGCCGCCAGACCCGCGGGAAAGTGGCCGATCTCGCAGTCTTGAGCATTAGCTCGATGTACGTTCAAATCACCATTAACACTAAAATTGGCAGATTTCATAGCCAATCTGCCTGCCACAGTGGTCCGTTCGTCCCTAAATTATTTTGAGGGGCCAGGCGGGCGATAGAGCCGCCGTCCCGACGGAGTAAAGTTGGCATTCAAGGTGATCTCAAATCCAGCGCACTCACCCCCGGGCACGGCCTCTTTCATAAGGGTGCAGGTATAGCCCCCTCTAAAGATAACCGCGATGCCTCCTCCCCGCGACCCTCTATTAAGAGTCACACTATGACAGCCTTTGGGCAGGGCCAGTCCTGGTTCTGCCTCAGTGTTGGCAAAAGAGTCAGGTTTCCGTCCAGAAAAGGATGTCCGGTGACGCGTCATCGAGATGATGGTGAACTTCAGCAAAATGTTTTACAAATGAACGGCAGTTCAGGCTAAACCGTTCATCGCCTGAGAGGAAGGGCGCCGGGAGTGGAAGGGCGCCGGGAGTGGAAGGGCGCCGGGAGTGGAAGGGCGCCGGGAGTGGAAGGGCGCCGGGAGTGGAAGGGCGCCGGGAGTGGAAGGGCGCCGGGAGTGGAAGGGTGCCGGGAGTGGAAGGGTGCTGGGAGTGGAAGGGCGCCGGGAGTGGAAGGGCGCCGGGAGTGGAAGGGCGCCGGGAGTGGAAGGGCGCTGGGAGTGGAAGGGTGCTGGGAGTGGAAGGGGCGCTGGGAGTGGAAGGGCGCCGGGAGTGGAAGGGCGCCGGGAGTGGAAGGGCGCCGGGAGTGGAAGGGCGCCGGGAGTGGAAGGGCGCTGGGAGTGGAGGGGCGCTGGGAGTGGAAGGGCGCCGGGAGTGGAAGGGCGCCGGGAGTGGAAGGGCGCCGGGAGTGGAAGGGCGCCGGGAGTGGAAGGGCGCCGGGAGTGGAGGGGCGCCGGGAGTGGAAGGGCGCCGGGAGTGGAAGGGCGCCGGGAGTGGAAGGGCGCTGGGAGTGGAAGGGCGCTGGGAGTCATGTGTGTAATATGAAGATGCAGTATGTCCTGGAAGAGACTGCTGTGTGGGTTGAGCGGGTGTAAGTCATGGTCTGCTCGGAACGAGTCTTGCAGCCGCCCCACTCCTGGCCCCTGCTGTTCACCGAGAAGTGTGTGGAAATGTTAAATGCTCTGTTCACTTCTCAGATCCCAAAACGCCGGGTGATGGCGCGTTTTCTAACAGACTCCTGCGTGAGGGCCACAGTGCATCAGGCAGTCTGCAGTGAACACTACTTAGAAAAAACTGAAATGTTTCTAGATTTAAAGCACATCTGAGATGCTGCCCAGGAATTAAGGTTTTATTTCACCAGGGTCAATTGAAAGAGAGATTAACGCGGGCTACCTGGTGGGCTGAGAAGAAAAGGGTATTTTTAATAAAGCCGTGTATAATTGAAAAACATCAAAGCACGTGCCCTCAAAATGGCAGCTTTGATTCAAGAAGCCCATGTGCCTCATTCTCGGACTAGGACGTGGTCTGGTCACGCTTTGTCGGTGACGCCCCTGGTCTTGTGTGAGCCGCACAGACAGTCTCTCTCTCTCTCTCTCTCTCTCTCTCTCATATACAAACAGATGTTGAGTGCAGTGGGGCTGTCTCTAGTTGCCTAAACACACACTAGGGAGAGGAAACCAGCTGTTTACATCCACAGTTCAGTGTCAATTGTAACTGCCCTGTCAGAGGAGAGGGCCAGTGACCGGGTACACAACGCTGGCGACCATGGGCATTGTGTAGACCTCACAGAATCTTGAAATGTAGACATGTGTCCCAAACGTCAACGACGCCCAGCGTGAGAACACACAGTGATGGTAAACCCTAGAGAATAACAAAAGGGCGCCCATCTGTCTAACACTTGGTCAAAAGCCGGGTTATACCCTGGTCATCAATCTTTGACAATATATGAACCCACGCCGCCATTGTTGAACAGCGATAAACCCTGGACGTCCACCCAGCAGCCCCAATATTCACAGCGCCGCTGTGTCTTGGAATTGTTTTTTATTAACTCCTTTGAATACATTTTATTTGCCATGTTCTCTGCATCTAAAGTATTACTAGGGATCAGTGTGCTTTGTTAATCAATCCATTTGTAGAGCGCACAACTCACCCGTGAGGGTCTCAAGGCGCGCGGGGGGGGGGGGGGGGGGGTGTAACAGTCATTACCTAAGTCCCCACTGATCCTCGGGTCTCCCTTGCTGAAATATTACGAACATGAACCGAGGTCGTCCATTCTTGGTCACGTCGGCGCCCGGGCTATCCATTCTAGATCAAGTGTAAACTTTAGTCAGCCTTCGTTGACTGTGGTACACCAGTCTCATCCCCTTATCTTTTAATTGTCACCTCAGGCTCGACCCCCCCCCTCCCCTTATTGAATGTGACCCCAGGTGTTCCTGCACAAAAACAATCCTGCCTCCAACGCAGGCCCCGTTGAACCATGACGCAAGGGTGCCAGCGGCGCAAGGGTGCCAGCGGCGCTAGGGTGCCAGCGGCTCTAGGGTGCCAGCGGCGCTAGGGTGCCAGCGGCGCTAGGGTGCCAGCGGCGCCAGGGTGCCAGCGGCGCCAGGGTGCCAGTGGCTCTAGGGCGCCAGCGGCGCTAGGGTGCTAGTGGCGCTAGGCAGCCAAAAGTGCTCCAGTGCGAGTAACGGACAGGAATGCGCCGTATAATGGTAAATCTGATGCATTACTTCCCTTTCGCGCAGCAAGGGGCGTGCTGCGCTGTGCTGCATGAAAGGGTGATCAATCGTCTCCACATGACAGGTTCTACTCCACACACACGGTGCGCACCAGGTACTGACCTTGTGCTTGTTTAGCTTTAGAAGATGTTGCGTTTGTAAAGTTCTCACCACAGTATGAAGGATGCAGGTCGTGCGGCCTTTAGCACTTTGGTTATTTTAAGCGAATAGTGTCTGTATGGACAAGTTTTGCATCGAGTGTGCCCTGCTCTTAGTAGATACTGTTTAATACCCTATGGTGCATTTCCCATGAGAGTTTCACTATCTACAAACCATGTGGTACAGAGTAAACTCTCTCTATAAAGTAAACTTTATTTAAAGTACCTACTTTTCTACTCATATCCACTTAGTGTCTCAATGTAAGTTCGGTGACTGAGACGGTTAATGCAGAGAAAGGCTGTCCATAGTAGGTCATTGTTGGACCCAGCCCTTTGTGTAGGGTTATCCCCAAACCCTTTGCCTTCTTCCTCCTATTCTTATGACCACCTTGCTGGCTTTAGGAATCTGGGGACTTTACCACTGCTGCCCAGTGCTAAAGTGCATATGCTCTCTCCCTGGAAGTTAAAGGTAATTGATTTCTCCTTGATAGGCATATATGATTTACTTATAAGTCCCTAGTACAGTGCACCAGCTGTGCCCATGGTCTGTAAAACAAATGCTACCAGTGGTTTTGCAGCGCAGATTGTGCCACCCACATAAGTAGCCAGCTAAACATGTCACAGACCTGCCACTGCAGAGTCTGAGAGTGCGGTTTTGAAGTGCCATTTCGACCTGGCAATTGCATCCACTTTCAAAGCTCAAATCTGCCCTTTCATTGCATGTAAGGCGCCCCTAAGGTAGGCCCGGGGTACCCTCATGGGCAGGGAGCAGTGTATTTAAAAGGTAGGACATGTATGGGTGTGTTTTACGTGCCCTGGTAGTGACATACTGCTGATTTCGTTTTTCACTACAGCAAGACCGATCTCTCCCTTAGGTTCACATTGGAGCTGCCTGGTAACATCTTATGAGTGTATCTGCCAATTAGGGGCTGATAGAACATTGGAGTTTGGTGTCTCTAGAATCACAATTTAAAAAACAATGTTTTTTTGTGAAGTTTTTTTAATTGCAGGTCTGAAAGTGCCACTTTTAGAAAGTGTACATGACAGAGCCTTTCATTTACGCTCCTATTACTGGTGCACAGCTAAGTGCGGGAACAACTCCCTCCAAAGTATAATTTTCATCCTGGTATTCCATGGTACTCTGCGTAATCATCGTATTTATGTATCAACCTTTTTTAACAGTTTCATCCCATTCTTCACCACAACGGAGACAGCTGGATTCAATCTGTATTTTTTATTCAACATTTCCAATACTTGCTGTATGCCATTCTAGGCTTTGTGCAACAGTACATTCAAATTGACCTCCATATGAAGAGAGCACACCATGTAGTGTCCCAATGCATTTCGAGCCCGGAGAGCTCTTCGTCAGGGGATTCTGAAACATGTAAAATGAACAATTTTGATTCATCCAGATAATGGTAACACACGTAAAGTATCAAACTTAAAGAAACTTAAAAAATGGTGCTATACATAAAAAAACACTCTTTTTGAAATACTCTCCCATTATCCACATCACTGTGATTCACAAATGCTATTTACAAGCTTTCACCAAATAAATCTGAAACCCCGTGCGCCCCGTGATTCATACATATATTCCAACCCATTCCTCTCCCTTCTATCCTTCAATCTCCTCCATTACCTTTCTACCTCGATGTTACTGCCCCCACTCCTACGCCTCATCCCTCATTATCGGTGTGCATGCTGACGATGTTGTTACATCTTTCCAATCCCTCTACCTTTGCATCATTGAAGCCCGACTTCCCTCCTAACATTCCCTCGCTTCAACTACAACATTAGTGCTCATCTTCCCGCTTACTCTCACTCACTAATTTCGTACAGCCACCCACATCGGTCTCACTTACTTCGGCATCTTAGTAAGCGGGAAGATGAGCACTAATGTTGATAGGAAAGAAGGGAGAGGAATGGTTTGGAATATATGTATGAATCACAGTGATGTGGATAATGGGAGAGTATTTCAAATAGAGTGTTTTTTTATGTATAGCACCATTTTTTAAGTTTCTTTAAGTTTGATACTTTACGTGTGTTACCATTATCTGGATGAGTCAAAATTGTTTCAGAATCCCCTGACGAAGAGCCCTCCGGGCTCGAAATGCATTGGGACACTACATGGTGTGCTCTCTTCATATGGAGGTCAATTTGAACGTACTGTTGTACAAAGCCTAGAATGGCATACAGCAAGTATTGGAAATGTTGAATAAAAAATACAGATTGAATCCAGCTGTGTCCGTTTTGGTGAAGAATAGGATGAAACTGTTAAAAAAGGTTGATACATAAATACGATGATTACGCAGAGTACCATGGAATACCAGGATGAAAATTATACTTTGGAGGGAGTTGTTCCCGCACTTAGCTGTGCACCAGTAATATGAGCGTAAATGAAAGGCTCTGTCATGTACACTTAACAGTATTTGCGGTTCACAGGCGATCCGCATTTACTGGTTGCACGCACGTTTCAGTTAAGTCAGCAAGTTTGGTTTCGCTTTAAGGGAAGGTGTGCATCCTCATCAAAAAAGTTTTCTCTACTTTTAGAAAGTTGCCATTTTCTTACTTTAACCATTCTGTGCCTCTGCCCATCTTGGAGTACACATCTGGGTACAGCTGACAGTTGGGCTGTTTGTGCATTCACTCTAGACAGTCACACAAAGGGAGCGGAGGTGTTCCCTGCACATCCTGATGGACCATCACTAGGCTGATGGGTCTTTCTGTACAGAAAGAGAGGGCCCCTGGGGAAAAAAAGGTTTGTGCAGGCAGGATGTCAGGGGAATAAAGCACATTCAAAAAAATGAGGGCATCCTGTCTGCAAAAAATACTTTCAGTAATGACAAAAACTTGTACTTTAGAAGTGCTCAGGTAAGTCCCAGATATAAGCCTAAGCCGCCATTCCGCTCGCGAGGATTGCTATAAATAAAGATACAAATAATAAGGTCCAATAATGTACATTTGCATTGAATCTCACAATAAAGACGACAATTATATTTCTTAATTATTGCTTTCGTTCGTACAAAAAATAATCATCAAGCTCAGCGTGTAATGGAAACTCAGGACGCTGGCAGAGCTATACAGGAAATAAACTAATCAAGACAAAAATAGCAAACCCCAAGATCAACTCTCAACTGATCTGTCAAGCATGCCACATTCATACCACAATCAACACATCTGAAAACAGCAAGAAGAAATAAACTCTTTTGGAAAGACCATCCTCGGTCTGACCTAGAAACACTGCTGAGGTTCTGCGATATATCCAGTTGAGTTAGTCTTACTGTAGGAGAGTAGGATCTGCACTTATGTTGCCCCCAATTTTTTTCTGATGTTTACACTGGTTTCTGGCTATAGTCTGGCTGGGTCCCTGCTAATCAGGACCCCAGTCTCTCTGTTCTTGCTAAACGACTTGGTGTGCATATTAGATGCACTAGTGATTGGATACTGTGGTACCTTATGAGCCCCTAGTATATGGTACCCTAGGTACCAAGGGCATAGGTACTCCACAGGCCTACCAGGGGCTGAAGCATGTATTATGCCACCCCTGGGAAGCAGACTAAATCTGACACCACAGGCCTGCTACAGCAGCCTGGATGAGGTAGTGTTAGCATTCCTCACAGAGGTATAGGTTCCTATATCTCACCATACACACACATATAAACCTATCAGCCACCCTTAAGGCAGGCCCTATCAATCCTGAGGGCAGGGTGCTTGGTTTACTATGTGAGGGGGTGCTTCTGCATGAGCAGGACCCCACTGCAGCTGGCAGAGTCTATTCTCTGCTGCTGTTTGTGGATGCAGTTAAACCATATACTCTGAAGTGCATTATAACCTCGCGGTAAATGCTAACTTTGGAATGACTGCATCAAAACATGTCGTGTTTGGTGTCAAACATCTTGGAATCATACCCCCACACCAGTAACTAGTGTGGGAGTAGGATCCCACCTTTCTAGAGGGGATGACATGTACCTACTGTGGTAATACGGTAGAAATCTGAAAGAGCCCTGGCATCACAAAATGAATGCCACCAGGACAGACACTGGGCTGCCCTCCTGCTGCTGGCTGAAACTCGCAGTGGAGGAAGCCCAACAAAAGGCATCCTGTCACAGGGAGGTGTCACCACCTCCCAGACAGGATTTAGTGTATTGGGGCTGGGTGGGTGCACTTCTAGAGTGCTTTGAAGTCCTGCACTGGGGGAGCAGTAGGCACATCTGTGCATATGCCAGCTCAAACCGGTTCAGGGGCTACCTGTCCCTGCTCTGGCGCAAAACTGGACAAAGGGAAGTGGGTGTAACCACCCACTCCCCTGACCCTCCCAGAGGAGTGGTCATAGAGCTAGTCCCTCCCCTATCTTCAGTATAAGATAGGAAACCCTTGCCATTGCAAACTAGATAACCCTGGACGACGCTTTACAAAGAAGAATCCTGGCCCTTCGACGTTCCACTACCTTTGGAATACAGAAGAATCTCCCTTGGAGTCGAGGAGTGACTCCCCTGCTTGGCAGGCACCAAAAACTTGAATCAACGGTCGCAAACTTTCCCACTCCCGCCGGAGTCCAAAGTCCCTGCAGCCCCGGAAGTGGATTTCCTGACTTCTCGACAGCCATTGTGAGTCCCCAGCAGAGCTGAGGCTAGTGGACCCCACGAGTGACGAGGAACAGCAATAACCAGGGACTAAGCACTATTGTTGAGTGCAACCCCTTCACGACGTTCTATGAACTTCCAGCAGGTTTTGCAGTGAAAATCAGAGGCCTACCCCGTCCCGAGTGACCGTGGGCTCCTGTGAAGCATTTCCTCAAGAGGCGTCTTTGCGATCCCTTGTCTGTTGACTTGTGGGTCCCCCGAAGACTTTCTTATCAACTCAAAGAGCTCCCCTGATTGCTCCAGGCCTGCCCTCACTCACCTTTGCCGGGTGAGTCCCTCAGACCTTGCTGGTCTGCACCATCGACTTTCTTTACTGTACATGAGACTTGCTGTTGCCAAGGCTTGTTAGCTCCAATCCGGTTGTCAACACCGCCATCAGCTGCAGACGTCATGGGACACTCCGAATCCAGCTGCTGGTCATCATTGACCTCTCCTGGACCTTGTGAGCGAAGAGTCAAAACACCCTTGATCACCTGAAATCACCCGACTTCCGTGGGCATCCATCTTCCTGGCCCCGGGTCACTGGCAAGTGACTGTGAGCGCTGTCCCTTCTGCTTTCAGGTCTTCAGCATCTCAAATCCAGCCTTGGATTCCACCGGACACTTCTTCAGTCGACGCAAGCGGCAAGTCTTCTTTGGTCTCCATAGAAAACAGCGACGCGACCCGACACCATTTGACACCTATGCACCCGGCTTCCCTGGGTGAGGTAACTCGTGCACTCCGGTGCCCTAGTGTGTGTTGGCCCTTGAATTACTTACCTTGTAAGTGGCTTGCTTGTAGACTTCCTCGAAGTACCCTAAAACTTTAAAAATCAAACCCCGACTTGCTCCACTGTAATCAATAGGGAACCCGCGGCTGTGTTCTCACACTGCACGCGTCTCCCGTGGGTCTTTTACTTACCTGCTTTCACTGCAGTAGTGAAGCCCCAGCGATTCTACAGGCAATAGGCCTTGTCATTTTGCAAGTCGACTTTCCTAACCCATTTTTTTAGTATATGGTCTGGTACGCCCCTAGGGCCCCAGCCATATTTGTGCTTAACTTATTGTGAAACGTTGATATTTGAATGTGTTCCTGGCTTCTAATCTCATTAAGAGATTAGTAGAGTGTGTCTAGAAATAAATACATATATATTTGATATATATACCTGTTTTACATTCCTCTGAGTCTTAGCCTGAAGGCTGCTCTCCACAGCTACCACTAGGATAGCTTTCTTTAAAAGGTTGTCTTAAACCTATCTACCATAAGAGTCGATTTGGACTGGTGCAAGGTGGCCACTATAACTAGTGACCAGCATATGCCAGGCCAACGTCTCACACTTACTTTCTTACATTTATAGCAAACCCTAGACAATGGTTATTGACAATGACGTTATTACTTCACAGTGAAAAATACAGAAAGAAATGAGGTTCTGTCTAACAATAATAATCCTAGCTACATTGCGCAGCTAGTACATATATTTTTTATAATTTCCAGGTGGTCTTCTATAACTGCGCCAATGCGCGTTTCGGTATTAGACTTAACTAATGGGTCACACTGAAGAAGGTTAGAAGGTCTTGGTGCAGGTGAGAATCACATTTTAGCCATACATCTAACTCCAGTAATAAGAGTCTTAGAACGGTGGCCATAATGGCCAAACAGGCCGGGAGGAAAACCAGGGTCCTAGATGGGGTCCTTTAGATAAATACAGTCAAGGAACCGGAGAAAACAGAGTTCACCAAAAATACACTTTTAGGATCTAGAGTTATATAGGTCCGCCGTCCCTCACAATAGGGAGTCTTCAGTGCGGATAAGCAAATGACACTGATCGGGCCTGAAAAAGAGGCACAGGTTCCGTCTATACTTGGCACAGGACTGGAGGAGGCTCACATTCGCCACCCAGATGGGTCTTTCTGAGCTCGAGTAGTGGGAGGAGTAGTCCAAGCCACTCCACTCACGGCACTCCACTCACGGCACTCCACTACATTCTACCACATGGCACTCCACTCTGACACTCCCCTCTACGACAGTCTACAGCACTCTACGATGCTCCACTCTACGACACAGCGCCTTGATGCCCTTGGGCTAAGTTAGCGCTTTATAAATCTAATATTCATTCATTCGTTCAAGGAAGATGGGTAACCCAATTAAACCCTTGAAGGCTTGGGTGATTGGAACTAGTATAAGGTAAAGGTGCCCACAAGGGATTTTTTTTCATGTGCAAAGTTATTCATTAGTACACAACAAATTATGAGATCCCTTATTATTGTCCTCTAGTAAATAAATTACAAAAATAAATTACAACAATTCCAAATGAAGTTATCAGAAAAAGAGACAAAGGAAAAAGGCAAAAGAAGGTGTATGCTTTTTTAATACAAATTTATATAAATAGAACAAAATAGGGTGAAAAAAGCGTTTCACATATTCAAAAGCAGCTGAGAGGAAGACTTATTTTTACACATCGTTTCTCAAGAACACTTTTGTAAAAATCCATTTCTGGCACTTAATGAAAAGGAAAACATAATTGCCATGCAATGAACAGCTCCTGTATACAAATATGGATGAAAATGGGTTGAGAGTGTTGACGTTTCGGTCTTATCTTGTGTAGTCATCTACAAGGCCATCTTCAGGACAAGGTGTTCAAATGTGAACTGAAAACCCCTATAGAAATTAGTAATCCAATAAAATTTGTATGTATCAGTGGAAGACATCAATGGATAAAAAGATTACACTCTCAAAAGTGAAAGAAGGAAAATTCACGTGCCCACAAATAAAAAGGGTGAAATAACCCAAGAGAATCCAGTGAAACTTGTTAGTTTGAAAATTATATCATTTAATTGACAGAACACTCTCTGCTGAGAGTGGAAAGAACCTTAACCCTCCATGTGCATATTGAAAGAAGAGTTGCATGCCTACTTGGAAGGAATGAACATAAGAAATACAACACAGCACTCCACTCTGACACTCCACTCTGACACTCCACTCTGACACTCCACTCTGACACTCCACTCTGACACTCCACTCTGACACTCCACTCTGACACCACTCTGACACTCCACTCTGACACTCCACTCTGACACTCCACTCTGACACTCCACTCTGACACTCCACTCTGACACTCCACTCTGACACTCCACTCTGACACTCCACTTTACATTACTCTGCTTGACACTGCTTGACAGTCCATGCCGCTTCACTCTAGGCCACTCTACTCCGCTATACTTCAGTCCATGCCGCTTCACTCTAGGCCACTCTACTCCGCTATACTTCAGTACATGCCACTTCCCTGTACATCACGTTACTCTTTGCCTCTGCACTCTCCTCCACTCCAGAGGCGCAACTAGAGCCAGATTTCGGGGGGGGCTGATTCTTCCAGCAATAAGCAGAGTGGAGATGCCGGGGCTCATTAACCAGCAAATACTCTGGTGCGGCTGTGTGCACCCAGGAAGATGTCTCAGCCCGGGCTGACACACACGATGGGAGGTGGGGGGGGGGGGCTGAAGCTCTTTGAGCCCAATGGACGTTGCGCGCCTGCTCCACTCTTCTCCAACCTACTTTAATTCCCTCTACGACACTACTTAAATCCATTTTGACACTCTACACCACGCCACTGACTCTATTCCAGTCTATTCACTCTGAGACTGCTCGAAACTGTTCAATGTCACTCCACTATATGACTGCACAACTAGCCGCTCTTCAACACTCTCTGCCACTCTACCAGGGACGGCACTTCCTAAAGGGTAGAGGACCATCGCTCCGCCTGCTGCGAACGCAGCAGGTAAACACAAATAAATAATATGGCACGGCAGTGCCATTTCATTTTTGCCGCCGAGTTCCGCTGTGTACAGGGCAAGTGTGAGGGTGGCTGGCGGGGCTGAAACCTGCGATTGTAGGATGACTGCTGCCCCTACCAGTGCGCATGTTGGATTGGCCGGTTATCTTTTGACGGCCAGCCTGACATGCGCACTGTAGACCCAGCAATCCCAGAGCTGTGAAACAGCCGGGCATTGCTGGCACCGGACCCCAGCCTCAAAATGAGCACTGGGTTAGCCTGCTCCCACCAATCCTGGAGCTGCCCTCCTGCTGAAAACAGAGGTCTCGCGGCCACCCCCTGCCCTAAGTCACCCACTGACCCTCCATGCCCACTGGCACTCAACCGATCCGTGCCCTCTGCCACCTCCCACATCTGCGTCCACTGGGTGGGAGAACCAAAGAGCGAGGGCATGAGGTGGTCTTTTTACCGGGATGTGGCGCAACAGACTATTTTGGAACTGGGGGAACCAGGTTCAAGTCTCTGCGGCCATCCGCTCAACATCCTTTGATTCCGGGCAACTCCCTTAATCTCCTCGTGCCTACAAAAATGAATATGCCCATGGCCTTGTGGAATTTAACTGCTGCTCATCTAAAGCGCTCCGATACCTTCCGGTCGAGTTCGTCCTATATACATTTTTTTTTTTTTTTTAAAGAACCTGAGTACGGGGCACGCTTTTTCCCCAACAAAAATTCCTCCCCACCCTATCGGGACCCCAAAAAGCTAAACACCGGTCCAGCTCAGATTGCCTGTTTAGTGTAGAAAGATTTTATGATTAAATGTACGTGGTAGGCTGAGAAGTGAAGAGCAGACAGCGCTGCGAGGCAAGCTGTGGCACTGGGCTGCGCCCTGGAGGGCTCGGGGTGCCCCTGTGGAAGAGCTGGGAAGTGAACAGCAGACAGCGCTGCGAGTGCGAGGTGAGGCGCTGGGCGCCGCCCTTGGAGGGTTCTGAGCCCCCTGTGGAAGATCAGACAGCGCTGCAAGGCCAGGAGTGGCGCTGGGCGCTGCCCCTGGATGGAGGGCTCAGAGCCCCCTATGGAAGAGGCGTGGCGCTGGGCGCTGACCCTGAAGGTCCCTGAGCCACCGGTGTAGAAGTGAAGAGCAGACAGCGCTGCGAGGCCAGGCGTGGCGCTGGGCGCTGCCCCTGACCACCGGTGTAGAGGTGAAGACCAGACAGCGCTGCGAGGCCAGGAGTGGCGCTGGGTGCTGCCCCTGGATGGAGGGCTCAGAGCCCCCTATGGAAGAGGCGTGGCGCTGGGCGCTGACCCTGAAGGTCCCTGAGCCACCCGTGTAGAAGTGAAGAGCAGACAGCGCTGCGAGGCCAGGCGTGGCGCTGGGCGCTGCCCCTGGAGGGCCCTGACCACCGGTGTAGAGGTGAAGACCAGACAGCGCTGCGAGGCCAGGAGTGGCGCTGGGTGCAGCCCCTGGATGGAGGGCTCAGAGCCCCCTATGGAAGAGCAGATGACGCTGCGAGGTGAGGTGAGGCGAGGCGCCCTTGGAGGGCTCAGAGCCCCCTATGGAAGAGCAGACAGTGCTGCGAGGTGAGGTGAGGTGAGGCGAGGCATTGGGCGCCGCCCTTGGAGGGCTTAGAGCCCCCTATGGAAGAGCAGACCGCGCTGCGAGGTGAGGCGAGGCATTGGGCGCCGCCTTTGGAGGGCTCAGAGCCCCCTATGGAAGAGCAGACAGCGCTGCGAGGCCAGGCGTTGCGCTGGGCGCTGCCCCTGGAGGGCCCCGGGGCCACATGCGCATGTGTTGCAGTAACTCGTCCCGTCTCCTGTTTCACGTGCGTTGTAAACCGAAGGTAACCGAAGCACTGAACTGTCTGGACTTGTGCGTCGCGAGCCCAACAATTGAGAGAAATGTCCGGTATGTGAAGATTTCCTCATCCCCTCAGGGCGCGCGCCTGGATCCCACGAGTAATGTCTCGCTGAGGTCACGTGGAATGCGGGTCGTAAAATAAGAAGAAAAAAAATCACACATTTACACCTTGAGCCGCAGGGATCTGTGCAGCTGAACAGGTCCAGCCACCTGCCTGGCTCTGGTGCCTTCCTCTGGGTGTGGCCCCTGAGGGCCCAGGGGTGTGAGTGGCTCTCCTGCTGAAGGGAGCCCGCCACCTGCCTGGCTCTGGTACCTTCCTCTGGGTGTGGCCCCTGAGGGCCCAGGGGTGTGGGTGACCCTGCTGCTGAAGGGAGCCCGCCTCCTGGCTGGCTCTGGTGCCTTCCTCTGGGTGTGGCCCCTGAGGGCCCTGGGGTGTGGGTGACCCTTCTGCTGAAGGGAGCCCGCCTCCTGGCTGGCTCTGGTGCCTTCCTCTGGGTGTGACCCCTGAGGGCCCAGGGGTGTGGGTGACCCTCCTGCTGGAGTTTGTCTCACAACACAGTCGCGGCACACGGCGTGCGCTGCTTACATTCATACCGGGCCTCCGCCGCGCCCACCACGCGCTTTCAAATGTAAACACAACGTTATTTCGTGAGATGAAAATGTGTTGATTTTTCATTGATTGAACGGACAGCCTGACCGGTGTCATTTATTCGGTTTGTTCTCACCGTAATGAGGATGCCGTGCAGCTTTATGTGCATGTTTTATTTCTGCGCACCTTGAAGCCTGACTGTTTGTAACATAGCTACTCTTTGTAAAGACAATAAAGTCAGAAGTACAAGTAGCAGGGGGCAGGGACCCCCAGGAGCTAATAGGCACCCCCGAACCCTGCAATGACCAGACATACAATATCTGGAGATAAACCGCCCTAGAAGCCTTACGACGTATTTTTGTGCTAAGATCTCAGATGTATTAGGGGGGTCTCGGCACAGATTTACAGGGCTGACGTGCGGTGTGCTCTTGTGCAGATCTCAGATGTATTAGGGGGGCCTCGGCGCAGATTTACAGGGCTGACGCTCGGTGTGCTCTTGTGCAGATCTCAGATGTATTAGGGGGGCCTCGGCACAGATTTACAGGGCTGACGCTCGGTGTGCTCTTGTGCAGATCTCAGATGTATTAGGGGGGGCTCGGCACAGATTTATAGGGCTGACGCGCGGTGTGCTCTTGTGCAGATCTCAGATGTATTAGGGGGGCCTCGGCACAGATTTACAGGGCTGACGCGCGGTGTGCTCTTGTGCAGAACTCAGATGTATTAGGGGGTCTCGGCACAGATTTACAGGGCTGACGTGCGGTGTGCTCTTGTGCAGATCTCAGATGTATTAGGGGGGCCTCGGCGCAGATTTACAGGGCTGACGCTCGGTGTGCTCTTGTGCAGATCTCAGATGTATTAGGGGGGCCTCGGCACAGATTTACAGGGCTGACGCTCGGTGTGCTCTTGTGCAGATCTCAGATGTATTAGGGGGGGCTCGGCACAGATTTATAGGGCTGACGCGCGGTGTGCTCTTGTGCAGATCTCAGATGTATTAGGGGGGCCTCGGCACAGATTTACAGGGCTGACGCGCGGTGTGCTCTTGTGCAGAACTCAGATGTATTAGGGGGGCCTCGACACAGATTTACAGGGCTGACGCGCGGTGTGCTCTTGTGCAGAACTCAGATGTATTAGGGGGGCCTCGGCACAGATTTGCAGGGCTGACGCGCGGTGTGCTCTTGTGCTGATCTCAGCTGTATTAGGGGGGCCTCGGCACAGATTTACAGGGCTGACGCACGGTGTGCTCTTGTGCAGATCTCTGATGTAGTAGGGGGGCCTCGGCACAGATTTACAGGGCTGACGCGCGGTGTGCTCTTGTGCAGATCTCAGATGTAGTAGGGGGGCCTCGGCACAGATTTACAGGGCTGACGCGCGGTGTGCTCTTGTGCAGAACTCAGATGTATTAGGGGGGTCTCGGCACAGATTTACAGGGCTGACGCGGGGTGTGCTCTTGTGCAGAACTCAGATGTATTAGGGGGGCCTCGGCACAGATTTACAGGGCTGACGCGCGGTGTGCTCTTGTGCAGATCTCAGATGTATTAGGGGGGCCTCGGCACAGATTTACAGGGCTGACGCGCGGTGTGCTCTTGTGCAGAACTCAGATGTATTAGGGGGGCCTCGGCACAGATTTGCAGGGCTGACGCGCGGTGTGCTCTTGTGCTGATCTCAGATGTATTAGGGGGGCCTCGGCACAGATTTGCAGGGCTGACGCGCGGTGTGCTCTTGTGCAGAACTCAGATGTATTAGGGGGGCCTCGGCACAGATTTACAGGGCTGACGCGCGGTGTGCTCTTGTGCAGAACTCAGATGTATTAGGGGGGCCTCGGCACAGATTTGCAGGGCTGACGCGCGGTGTGCTCTTGTGCTGATCTCAGCTGTATTAGGGGGGCCTCGGCACAGATTTACAGGGCTGACGCACGGTGTGCTCTTGTGCAGATCTCTGATGTAGTAGGGGGGCCTCGGCACAGATTTACAGGGCTGACGCGCGGTGTGCTCTTGTGCAGATCTCAGATGTAGTAGGGGGGCCTCGGCACAGATTTACAGGGCTGACGCGCGGTGTGCTCTTGTGCAGAACTCAGATGTATTAGGGGGGCCTCGGCACAGATTTGCAGGGCTGACGCTCGGTGTGCTCTTGTGCAGATCTCAGATGTATTAGGGGGGCCTCGGCACAGATTTACAGGGCTGACGCTCGGTGTGCTCTTGTGCAGATCTCAGATGTATTAGGGGGGGCTCGGCACAGATTTACAGGGCTGACGCGCGGTGTGCTCTTGTGCAGATCTCAGATGTATTAGGGGGGCCTCGGCACAGATTTACAGGGCTGACGCGCGGTGTGCTCTTGTGCAGAACTCAGATGTATTAGGGGGGCCTCGACACAGATTTACAGGGCTGACGCGCGGTGTGCTCTTGTGCAGAACTCAGATGTATTAGGGGGGCCTCGGCACAGATTTACAGGGCTGACGCGCGGTGTGCTCTTGTGCTGATCTCAGATGTATTAGGGGGGCCTCGGCACAGATTTGCAGGGCTGACGCGCGGTGTGCTCTTGTGCAGAACTCAGATGTATTAGGGGGGTCTCGGCACAGATTTACAGGGCTGACGCGCGGTGTGCTCTTGTGCAGAACTCAGATGTATTAGGGGGGCCTCGGCACAGATTTACAGGGCTGACGCGCGGTGTGCTCTTGTGCAGAACTCAGATGTATTAGGGGGGCCTCGGCACAGATTTGCAGGGCTGACGCGCGGTGTGCTCTTGTGCAGAACTCAGATGTATTAGGGGGCCCCTAATACATCTGAGATCGGGGGTCTCGGCACAGATTTACAGGGCTGACGCCGATGTCGGAACGATCAGGTGCAAGTGGGGTATTCTATCGTATATTTTATTAGTTTGATCTCATGCCCATACGGCAATAGAAACCGTACAACTAATAGTATAGAATCAGTAATAACATCACTCTTAATCACATTCAAGCTCATTCAAGCTCTAGCTGATGATAGCCGGCATTGAGATCTAGCTTTGAGAACCATTTCGCCCCGTTGAGGTCTGCCACTATATCGTCCATCGTGGGGGTGATATGCCGCTCCCTTTTCTCTGCGGTGTTGGGTAGCCGCATATCCACACAGTCTGATGGCTCCCGGTTGCTACGGCTTGGGTGCCACGACCAGCGGGGATACCCAGGGGGTGGGGCCAGACACCTTCTCGATAACGTCCAGCTCCTCAAGCTTCCGCAGCTCCTCTTCCACTTGAGGGCGCAAGTTGAATGGTACCCTCCGATGCCTGAGGGCTACTGGCCGTACTGACTGGTCTATGTGCAGTTTGAACCGCTTGCCCTTGAGTTTCCCCAGGCCGGTGAAGAGTGTAGGGAACTCTTGGAGGATGTCTTCGGCGTGGGACTTGTGAATCTGGTTTGCAAAGAACACTAGACCGAGATCTTCCGCCGTGTGACAGCTGAGCAGCGTCCCCTTCTTCCCTTCCGTGACATGAAATTGTGTCTAGGTGGAGTACCCCCCGCTGGCGATGGTGGCGCTGATGACGCCACGGAGAGGAAGAGGGTCTGTTCCCCCGTAGGTGTATATGCGCGCCCTGGACGGCGTCAAGGGGGGTCGCGGTGACAGACGGTCTTATTGGTCGGAGTCCATTACGTTGACCGAGGCCCCAGTGTCTATGAGGGCTTGGATCTCCGTGTCTCCCACCGAGACAGAGCACATGGGCGGCGGTCTTATTGGTCGGAGTCCATTACGTTGACCGAGGCCCCAGTGTCTATGAGGGCTTGGATCTCCGTGTCTCCCACCGAGACAGAGCACATGGGCGGCGGTCTTCGCCGGGATCCCGTCCTGCTGACGTATGATACCACGAAGACTTCGTCGTCTTCGTCTTCGTATATCGGGGCCCGTGGCTGTGGCTGGCGGTCTTGGTTCGCCAGTGGCTCTTCCTGCGAGATCTGGCGCACTTGCTGGGGCCCGGACCTGGGCCTCAATGACGGCGGTCGGAACCGCCCGCCCGGCACACTCGGGCATAGTGGTTTATCCTCCCGCAGCGGGAGCACATCTTCCCTTTCGCCCTGCAGACGGCTGTCGCGGGGTGGTCTTCCCCACATTACCCACACGACCCTCCTGGCGCGGGTTTGGGCACTTGGCGGGGTGCAGCGGGACGTCGCTGGATCGCCTCCACCTTTTCTTCCTTGATGGGTGTGCTCTTGAACTCCGACCCCGTAGCCACTGGGGCGTGGAGGGCCGCCTCCATCTCTTCTGCCCGGGCATCCGACAGCTCATGGGACCTGGCAAGCACGAGGATCTCATCCAGCGAGATTCCTGGCTGGCGAAGGATTAGCTTGCGCAAGAGTTTGGAGCGGCAGCCTAGAACGATCTGGTCTCTTATCTCCACTCTTTGGTCCACGAAGGGGCACGTGCTGGCCAGCCGGCGCAGCCGCGCATAGAACATGTCGACGGATTCCGTGTCCGTTTGCCACGCCCTCCGGAACTTGAACTTCTCGAAATCCGGATTGAGCTGGGGGTCAAAATGCGCATTCCGAGCTCTCACCGCTGCGTCGTAGTCATCCTCATTCTTCTTGTTTTACTGAAAGAAGCACAGAAACCGATAATGTGCGCAAGTGACGGTGCTTCAAGCTCACAAAACGGGTAAGAATCCTTGTCCCTCCCCAGCTGACTAATCCCTGTGCATCTGATGAAGGCGGGGGCCTGACCCCTCCCCACCGCCAGGGCCCACCGCCTCACAGGCCTACTCTTAACATCCCTCAGACAGGGCTGAATCAACCCCGGTAATCCGCCTCCAATGAACGCTGCAAGTTGAGTCTCTTCTGGACGTCAGCCAGGGCGCCCTGAAGCCAGCGCTCTCTTATGAAGCGCTTTAACGCTTGTTTCTGTGGAGCGCAGACATGCTTGAGAGGGAATCCAGGCAGGGCGGTGCAGGGACGCCTCCATAACCTGTGAGTTATTCACCCGTTGTCCTTTGTTTCCCTCGTAAGTGGAGTTTCATGAGATGCCTCAAGGAGCCCTCTTCGGATTTTAGATCCGCCCAATGGTCGAGCAGCCTCAGTCTATCTTTAAAAATAGCACCACCATTGGCAACACTACCCACTCCACCACACGTAGCATGCATGCTAATAAATAAACACACCACACATTTTTTGTTTGGGTAAAACTGCTGCAGGTTTATTACATACACAGTTATGTAATATGGTGGGTTCTCTTACGGGCGATCCAAGGGCAGGCAACCATCTGATGAGCCAAGCAGCACTAGGGCGAACCCCATCTGTGCTGCCCCTTCGGTGATCCTCTTCCCGGATCACGGTCCCTTATTAGTCACGCCCCTTTCAGGGCGGAGCGTAGCAAGGCAAGCCCCCGGTTGTTCAGGCCCACAACCGCCCGAAGGACTAACGGGGCACCGACACAGTTTTCCAGGAACCTGCCATGAGGCTCCTGGGCTTTGGCACCCCCTTTGGTTAATTATGAAACCTGTTAATTGGCATTTTGTTAATAGAAACAAAGCATATAGTACATTTGAGTTACCTGACAGGCAATGGGTCAACAAGGCTAATGATACATCTCCAATCATGAGCATGGTAACTAACAGGCTCAAGCGCCGCACCCGTTTGCTATGAAAGACAAACATTATGGGTCTCTGAACCAGCACCAATATCTCACCATTCCTCTTAGCTTTCATGCCACCGGGGGGTGTGCCCCAGGGGAGCCACTCATAATACACCAGTTTTTCCCTAGTGCAGTCCTCTAAACAGTTCATTTAAACAATAAGAAGAAAGAGGCAGAACAACAAATGCCCCAGCATAACAGCAGCAGGCTCGGTCTTTACTATAAAATCGCCATGTTCCGTCCCCCAATCTGACCCCCCCCCTCCCCACACCAACTCCCCGTCCCCTAGCACAGACAGTTCCATTGGTGGCAACTTGCTATTCCCCTGCACATCACCCGATTCAGCTAAGGCCCCTACGACACTTTCCATGCCTGACCCCCTGTCTAACCTCCACCCCCCTCCCCCTCAGTGATTGCCTCCCCAACGTGCGCCCCACAGAGTCCCAGGGCATACCCATCTAGCTGCATCAGGGTCTGCAAATGTGTGCCCCACTGGCTCGCTATTGGTGTTCGCCTGAGGCCCAGCGTTTCCTCCCGCAAAAGGGCCGTACCCTCTGCCCCTGCCCACACCAGTAGTGAACTTCGCCACGCTTGTGCTCGGGAGGGCTCTACTGCCTTCCAGCGTTTGGTGAGCAATCGCTTCGCCACCACTAGACCCAAGTCGAAAAAACGAGAGGCGACCTTCGTAGGGGGGGGGTTCTACGAAACAAGTGCAGCAGGCAAGCTGGCCATTCCAGCGGTGCCAGCTGACCTGCGCATTTACTTAATACACCATGCACCATCCGCCAATACGAGCCCAGCGCCGGACAGCTCCACAACATGTGAACCAGTCCAGCATCCAGAGCCCTGCAGCGTGGGCAGCTTCCATCTGTGCGATGGAAATACCGGTTTATAGAGTCGGGAGTGAGATATGCTCTGTGTAGTATAAAGTATTGAATTTGGCGGAACCGCATGTTTCTGGGAATACGCGTCGGCCCCCGTAGCGCATTACTCCATTCCTGGTCAGCCATGGGGCGATCCAAGTCCGCTTCCCATTTACGGTGCAATGGGGACAGGTCGGTTGCCGCTTGCGTACGCAGGGAAGCTGCGAACCAACGTATCATATGGCTCCCCCGTCCCATGACGTGTAGATATTGCATCATGAGATGCTGCTCCGGTTCCTCTTGAAGAGCTCCCCACCGGCTCGCCAATGTCGATATTAGCGAGCGGTGACAGAGAAATTGGCCGAGTGGTAACCCCGTCTCCTCCGCCAACAGGGCAAATGGGATAAGAGCACCATCGTTGTAGAGGTCCCCCAATGTGCGAATATCCACCGCATGCCATTCTGCAAGCTCAGCCGAGCGCAGTATCCTCCGCCCACTAGGGGAACCCTCAATCTGCATGGCAGGGGCATAAGGAACACTCATCCGGGTCAAGTAAAGAGCACGTTGGTAACATTTATAGGCCACTGCAACGAGGAGGGGCCCCGGCTTAACCACCCTGGCAGACGGGTGGAACGACGCCATGATATCCGCCAGAGGGATAGGTGGCTCCGCGGACGCCGTGTCGTCCCGTTCTCTATCTGCCAACCACCTGGCCACCCATTGCAGTTGTGCTGCCAGGTAATAGTGCGCAAAGCATGGCATCGCGAGGCCCCCCTGACCCGTAGAGAGGTATAACTTGGATAGTGCCACCCTGTGGCGCGCAGTACCCCACACAAAGTCCCGGAGTGAGCGCTCCAAGGTTGCAAAGAAGGATGCCGGAATGTAGACTGGCAGGTTAGCAAAATAATAGAGGAGCCTGGGCAGAATCACCATTTTAACTAAGGCGATGCGTCCTGTGACCGTGAGAGGAAGGGCACCCCAAAACCGCATCTGGGCTCTGACCGCCGTTACTGCCCTGCCCAGATTACCCTCAACCAGGTCAGCTGGTTGCCTATACACTTGGATGCCCAAGTAAGGGAAGGTGTCCGGTTGCCACTTGACAGGCACACCCCCCAGGTGGTACTGGGGATCCAGAGTATCATCTCGGAACGGATAAAGGCACGACTTGGCCGCATTCACCCGTAGACCAGAGAGTGCAGCAAATTCCGTCAGGACTCGTTCCAGGTCCCAGGAGATGTGCGCCACATCTTTAATGAAGATCAGGAGGTCATCCGCATATAAGGAGACCTGGTGAGTCGCGTCGCCCATGGGGATGCCGTCTGTCAATACCCTCCGTAGGGTAGCTGCTAGAGGTTCCATGGCGAGCGCAAATAGGAGGAGCGAAAGAGGGCACCCCTGCCTGGTACCACGGCCAACCGGAATGGCCTCAGAAACGTATGGGCCGGTTCTCACCCGAACCACAGGGTTCTTATAGAGAAGCGCCGCCATTTGGAGGAACCCGAGGCCTAGTGTGACAGCGCCGCCACCAGATAATTCATTCAAGGCAGTCAAAGGCCTTTTTGAGGTCTAACACTAAACAGCCTGCCCTCGGCCAATGCTGTGCTCCATCTGCGGCAACGCGGAAGAACCGTCGCAGGTTAAAAGAGGTGCTGCGCTTCGGTACAAACCCATTTTGGTCCTTGTGCACCACCACAGGTACAGTTGGGGCCAGCCGCTCCGCCAGGACTTTGGCCAGAATTTTGTAGTCCGCGTTGAGGAGGGCAAGGGGGCAGTAGGATCCCAAGCTGGTAGGGTCACGTCCAGGCTTGAGTAAAGAAATCAGGTATGCCTCTCTCATGGAGGCAGGCAGGGTAGCCTCCTCAAGGGCTGTGAGATATAGCGCGTGCAACCTAGGCACTAGGGACTCTCGATAGGCTTTATAATACTCCGCCGGGAGACCATCTGGTCCAGGCGCCTTGCCAGAAGCCAGTGAAGTCACCATCTCCCCTATCTCCTCAAGCGAGAGGGGGCCCTCCAGGGATACCTGATGGGCATCCGGAATCGTGGGCAGACAGGCGGCTTCTAGAAACTGATCCAGATCCTGTGCCTGTCTACGCCCTGTCGAGGTGTATAGAGCCGTGTAATGCGCTGTCAGTATTTGATGGATCTCCCGCTGCGTGTGCACCAGTGTCCCATCCGGTCCACGGATAGATTCTATTGGTGCATATACCGACTCCTGCTTGATCAACCAGGCCAGTAACTGCCCCGCTCTATCGGACGTAGCATGAACCCGAGCCGAATGGGCAGCGTAATTGTGGCACCGTAGTCGCTCCAGTAGCTCAGCATGGTTCGCCCGGAGCCGTGCCTGCCGAGCCGAGTCCCGACCTCCTCTTTCGCCATGGCGTTCACACGACAGTAGACGTGATTCCAATGCAGTAAGCAGCAACGCGAGTTGCTTACGAATATTCCCCGTCGCCCCCAGGCAATGGCCCCGCATGGTGGATTTGTGTGCATCCCACTCCGTCAGCACACTCCCTGCCGTACCCTCATTTAGGTAAAAAAACAGTTCAACCGCTGTGCCGAGCGAGGCACGAAACTCCGCGTCCTCGAGCGGCTGGCTGCAGTCGCCACGTGGGAATGGGGGCCTCCCCGGGTCCCAGCAGAGACTCGACTGAAGGGGGTTATGGTCGAGTGGGTCCGGCCCAGGTATTCCGCCTGAACTATCAGCGGGGTTAGCGAGGAAGAGCCCACCACCCTGTCAAGGCGGACGTGAAGGTCATGCACCGCCGAATAGTACGAATAAAGACGATCACTGGGGTGCAAGGTACGCCATACGTCATATAAAGCCCAGCGCGACAACCAATCAGTGAGACTCCTTGCGTTCGAGACTGCCTGCGTTCTACGGAGCGGTGGGTAGGACCTGTCGAGGTGTGTGTCTAGCACCGCGTTAAAGTCCCCACCCAGCAACCAGGGAAGACCCACATACGGGGTTAAGGCCACCGAAAGTTGGTCCAGGAACAACGGTTGGTCGACGTTCGGGGCATAGAGAGAGCCCAGAAGTATAGAGTGTCCACTGAGCCTCCCCCTAACCAGTGTGTATCGCCCATCGGGATCGACCACCACGTCCAAGCATGTAAAGGGTGTGCCCGCCCTTACCCAGATCAATGTACCCCGGGCATGTGCAGAGTATGTGGTCCCGAAAAGCTGCCCCCTCCACCGAGCGCGCAATTTATCTAATTCTGGACGTGTCATGTGAGTCTCTTCGAGGAGGGCTACGGCCACCCTATGCCGTTGTAAGTAGGCAAAAACAGAGTATCGGCGTGTCGGCGTGTGCATACCTTGTATGTTTGTAACGCCCTGAACGTCTCAGGATCGTTTAACAGACACGATAATGAGGACGCAACCACTTGTGAAGGGTTAGTTATTTTAATGAAGGCAAAAACAATACAACGAATAAACAAAAGTTATAGTCACTGGAATCCTCCAGGCTAAGTACGTTACCAGCCCACAGCACGGATGGTCCTAACCGTCCTCTGCATATACGCCGATCCCGGCGTATGCCAACAGAGGGCAGAAATGAAATGGCCGACAATGCCAATCGGTAGGCTGTGAGGGGCACGACGAGTGTTGGGGAGAATCGAGGAGTCAGGGAAACACCCAGCCGGGGTCTCTACCTGAAGGGAGCAGCCGCTCAACCTCTTCCTCCGACTGCACCGGGACGCGGAGTCACCTCCTGGTGATGCGTCACCGATACCCCAATCAAAAGCAAGAAGACTGAACCGAGAGCAGCCGCTCGATCGATCCTGTGGACTTCCGAGTCTGTAACGCGGCAAACACCTCCTGGTGTGCGTTACAGCTGGCAGTCCCTGTATCTCTGGTCGGGCTGGGAGTTACGACTCCAACCAGCAAAAGCGCCACTGCGCTTTGACTCAGCCGAGTCAAAAAGCGAAGCTCAATGGTTGACCGGTAGAGCTTCCGGGTCCTTCACAGGTGACGATGGGGCAAGACACGGCCCAGGGAGTAACGACTCGACCTACCTCCGTTCTTGCCTTACTGGAGCACCACTCCGGAACACTGCTCTTCACGAAGCAGGTACGTCGGTGTAAACACAATATCCGACAGCCTTGTACCTCCCGGTTCCTCCCTTTATAGGGCGTGTTTTCCTTGAGTTATGTAACAGCTCTCCTGTTTACATAAGGGCGTGTTTTCCCTTGAGTTATGTAACAGCTCTCCTGTTTACATAAGGGCGTGTTTTCCCTTGAGTTATGTAACAGCTCTCCTGTTTACATAAGGGCGTGTTTTCCTTGAGTTATGTAACAGCTCTCCTGTTTACATAACCTCTCAACCGCTAAGCATCCTGGGAGATGTAGTCCGTTTACGCTGGTTACCGTTTTCCTCCCCTCGCATGACAGGAATTCTTGACAATGTTCCATGTGACTATCGCAGTGTCAGCCATCAGTAATGAGTGAGGACAATATGGGGCTCATGGCCGGGAGCGGGGCAGCCGGGGGGGGGGGGGGACCATAATCACGGTTGTCTCGTCTGCCTGCTGCAATAACATGTTGAACAAGAGAGCTACAGTACGCTGCTGAGTGCATGTAATCAAAATTAAGATTAAGAGTAACAGTAAAAACTCCAAAACTGCGAGGGCAAACCCCAGAACGGGCATTCGTCCAAACTGATAAACTCAGTTGCCTGTGAACTACCAGGCCAGATATGTGCTAGTGGGTCCCAAGGGCAATGCTATTGGTCCCGAGTCGCAGAGCCCAATGTTACCCCTGTCTAGGCCTTGTGTGCCTTCGGAGTTGCTAGCTATATCAGACATTCCCCAGAGGCGCGCATGTGCTCGCTGCTGCCGCCCGCCACCTAGTGACTGTGTCATGTGTGTTCCTCACTTCCCACCCCGTGTGCAAGGAACCCCCCAATATCCCTCCAGCCCCCGGGTCAACAGCGGCGCCCCAGCCAGCTCGTTTGTACTGGCACAAAGAGTCCCAGGGTGGCCACCGCCTCGAGCTTCCTGGCATTCCATTCGTATCTTCTCCGGGCTAGGGGCTGCAAGAGGGTTTGGTCCCATTTCTCCCGTCGCCCTCCGTAGCTCGGATCCGAGGGCTTCGGACCACAATGTTGACCCGTTTCCTCCAGCCAGTCCCAGACATCAGATGGGTCGTCGAAAAAGCGTGTCCCTTCTTTCGTGACCACCCAGAGGCGTGAGGGGAACAGCAGTGAATATGGGATCTGCAATTCACGTAGCCGGCGCTTCACCTCCAGATAATTACTTATCCGCCTCTGACCTGTCGCGGTATAGTCTGGAAACATCATCACCGGCCCACCCCCTACCGTCAGGGCACCCATTTTCCTCGTTTCACGGAGTATCACGTCCCTGTCGCGGTAGTTGAGGAGTCTGAACAGGAAGGGACGTGGTCGTGCCCCAGGAACAGGCCTCCGCATCGGCACTCTATGCGCCCGTTCCACCACAAACTGTGGGGAGAGCACCCCTGAGGGGAGTATGTCCCGTAACCACCCTTCAACGAACTGCTCTGGATGCCGACCCTCCTCGCCTTCCAATAGACCCACTACGCATATGTTCTGGCGCCGATAGCGGCCCTCCGCATCCTCTGCACTGTCTTCCAAAGTATTAACTCGGTCTATCAAGTCCTGTAAGGTTGCAGAATGGTTGCGCACTATCGGGTGGACATCTTGTAATGCCTGGCACTGGCTGGCAACGGTGTCCGCCAGCTTACGATAGTCAGCATGAAGTAGAGTAAAATCAACCGTGACTTTGTCAATACGTGATTCTAATGAGGTTCTGTATTTTTTCTAGGGTGTTGCCCAGTTGGTCTACTGCCGCCAGCATGGCATCCATTTTGGCTTCCAAAGTCGACACCGGCGGCGCCGCGGTTCCAGCAGAGCGTCCCGACGCCGGGTCAGGGCCCTCCGCCCTCAGTCGGTTCTCATTTTGCTTGTTCCGCAGCCGCCCCATGGCCAATTGCTGAGCTGACGGCATTCAGAAATACCAGTGATGTGTTGCAGCGAGCTGTAACCCTGGACACCACTACATGAAGGTAGCGAGGGGCTAAGTCCCACAACCAGATTCGGGAGAGCGGCGGGGTCGTAGGGTCCTCCTGTGCGCTATCGCCACCCCGTGGGGTCAATGACATCCAGACGGTTCCCCCCCAGCGCATGAAAGCGTTGCGATCCATTCACATTGGGCGCATCCCGTGACAGAATTACTCAACGGCTGTCGTTCCCCGGCCTCAGCGACTGTGTCACTCACCAGCAGGGTCCAATGATGTACCACCTCCGCTGTCTTCACCTAGCACCTGGGGCCTGCAACAGATGCACCACCGTCTGTGTGGTAGCGCCGGTATCACAGTCTGGGTAGCGCTCACAGACCCATATCGTACTCCACGGATCTTTCGTTTGCGCCCGGGATCACTCCTCCACTCTCTACCGGGACTTGGCGTGTCCTCCCCAACCCACGCTGATAGGCTTACGGGTGTCCCATCGCCTCCTACGGGTGTCGGACGGGAAGAAAATGGAGTCCATCCGCAGTCAGGCAACCGCCGAGGACCGGGACTCAAGGCTGCCTTTCCGGCGCGAGAAATCCGTTGCTCCCCGCGTCTCTACCAATAACGTCCGGACACCAAGCCCCAAGTCGCTAAGCCCATGACATGTGGGCCACAACAGCACTCTCAGCAGCGTTCGAGTAGTCCGTCTCCCCAACTTCACATACAGGGATGTCCAGTCAGATTGTTCCCACGGTGTTGTACACAGGGCCACACTTCGTGCCTTAGGCCTCACCTTCGCTGCCTCATCGGTCCCCCTCGCTCCAGAGGACGATCTCACGCTCCTCACCTAGCTGCTCCGTCAGATAATCGCCGGAACCGCACCCAGAAGATCACATCCAGAACGGGGGCTCTCGCCTGCCCACTCGCCAGTCGCCGCGAGACCTCCCGTCCGCCGCCAGCACCGCCATCAGCAATGGCCGCCGTCGCTTTCTGCCACAGTGGGTTTCCACAGCTTCAGTATTCCCACATATGTGGCGCCACAGCCCAGTCAGTCGCCAGCTCCTCTGGGTTTCGTCATCGCGTGGAAGTGCGGAAGTATCCCCACAGACCAACACCTAGCCAGCCGTCTCCCTTTCTCGCGTTGCGCGGCCCAGCCCCCTCGTGGCAGGCCGCGGTGCACAGTAGCTCTCGTGGCCGGCCGCCACCTCCGGCGCGCTTGACGCTTCCTGCCGGGCGAGCCGTTAGAGCTAGGTTCCGCGGCAAGGAGCTGACTCCGCTCACAAATTGTACCCCTCAGGGCCGCTGGAGTCCCGCAGTTGACAGCGGGCAGCAGCAGCAGTCTCGAGGCATATTGCAGGCAGGAGAATTACCGGATAACGGCTCAATGGTTCGGGAGCCTCACGTACTTGCAGCCATCTTGGCTGTGCGCCCTCTAGCGCCCTCCTTTGGCACCCCCTTTGGTGCCGCGCAGAGGTACCCTTCTGTACCCATTTGCTTCCAGATCGCCCTGTAACTCTGCCACAGCCCTGGAGGTGGCCACCGTCGCCGCCAGAGCCCCCCCACCAAAACAGCTATAGTCTTACTCGCAAACTCTCCTGTCTAGAGCCTCCTGCAAATCTAGATGAAAGAGAACCATCCCTACTGGTGATATATGGACCCCATCTATATCCCAATAGCCCTTGACGTTAGCCTGGATCAGCTAGTGTACGATGAAACAAAAAGGCCCTACTGGCCTGTGAAGTTGTGCCAAGAACTATTCACCCCCTGCGGGAAAGTTGCACTGCATCACATGCCTCTGCCCCGTGCCAACTCTGGGCGGGGCGAATGCAGACACCAAGTCTCGCAATGCCCCATCTTAATTGCTGATCTCACTTAGCTGCCGTCCTTCTAGAACGGAGTGTGCCTGGAGACCTGCGTGCCCGTCTATGGGACAGCAGCCACTTGCTAGGTGACCACTCCCCCAACTCGCCTGCCTACTTTGGCTATTATGGCGATAAGGATTATACTTCACCTTTGCACAGTCCCTTTGCTTGCCAAATCATGACGCACAGGAGTGTTCATAACTAGACGTGTGTGACAGTGGGCAAGGGGCCCTCCTGCCCGTGCCATGTATCCCTTATTCCTTATGGGAATTTTGCCCGCTCAGTTCCCTCTGAGGTGCAAAACCCTTAGGCATACCAGCTTAGAGAATCTGTCTGGTTTAGGCAGTGCACACTGTCTGTAATACGGTGCCTAACATTGAGGATTGACTAAGTCCTACTTGCCCCAACCTAGAATATTCCCCGATGGTGGGGGGGGAGGGGCGGGGTTCCCATTGCCAACCCAGAGCATCCCCAGCGGTGAGCATTACCTGCTCCATTAAAGTTTAGTTTTTGTTGAACACTGGATGTGCCAAATGTTCTATTGACATAGTAGCCCATTGTGCTTGACACCATGTTATCCCATAAATTGGGACGGCAGCACACTATGTTGGCTGAGCGCATGCCAACCAAGTGTGGTAAAAGTGTGGGAATGCCCTGTTCCCAGTTTCATGCTAGCAGCAGTACACTTCCAGTGGGTCCGCTGGGAGATAACACAAACCGCATAGGTCATGAGAACCTTAAGAAGCGCCCAATTCTCACCTGGGCGTACCTCTAAATGATAGTGGCTTCACACAGCTGTAAGGCCAGAGAGACACCTCTTCAACCTATTTACTGGTTTTTGCTACTTGGCACCCGTGTGGTTGAAGCTCTGTGATTGTGCAGTGCACGTGCCTCCCGGGCACGATGTTGCTGAAGAGCCGGTGTCTGTTACCCACTCGCTGGTACTCATCTTTCGCACTGCCCTTACTTGGGTTGTAGGAATGCTGGATGCTTCCTAAGGACTGAATACTTAATGCTCCCACCTAGTTTGACCCCAAAATGTAGGGAAAACCCAAGTAGTAATCCGGCCCTACATGGTACATCTACCCCAGCGTTGACTATCCACGTATTTGGGACACTGGAGCGGAAGATGCCCCTTTCAAGTCTCCGATTCGAACCCATAGAACGATAACCCAGGGGGCAGAAAAGTCTGTGTGAACCAGACGGGAACATTCAGTGCAAATACCTGCCCTTGCCTAAATATTAGAATGCCGAATGGTCAATAATACCCTGCCGCCATTTGGCTCGAACATAGCGTTTACCAAACATTTTTGCACCGCAGCACACTTGTTAGATGACAACTACACCACCCGCCTGCTGCCCTGGCTAAAGCGCAGGTGACTATGTCTCAGGTGTTCCTCATAAAGGCCTAAGCTTTGATTTGGTGCTAAGCTCAGTCTGCTGCTGGCAGGTATTTTGCGGCTTCTGACATTGCCTCACGATATATAATACAAGACCACACTACACCTACAACACGCCAGTACCAATGGCTAACAATGCTTGTTAGTTGTATAAGATAACTGAAGCCGCAATTCTGGCTTTGCTGCGTAGCGTATTGAAAATGCTTCCATTCTGAAATGGTGGGACTGTCACCTTTCTGTGTTGAACAATGTATTAAATGTCTCCCTTCAATGAATAGCAAGCTCACCCACGGCTTGTGCAGCAGGCACTGCGTCGCAATGCAACCAATGTTATACTAAATAACGTGGCATGTAGGTAGTGCCATGTTAATGTTCCCTGCCTGACACCCCACAGAGCGCTTTGAGAACAGCCTACACCGTGTAAAGTTAAGTTTTGCCTTCTAAAATTCCAAGCCGCACCCTACTCCGAGGGTCGTCGCGCAGTGCCCACTGCTCCTCACCACAAGACCCTTCCTCGCACGCAGTAAGACTTGAATCCCAGGTCAATCTCGCGTCCCCTTGGGTCAGCAAAGCACGGGAAGCGCAGTGCCTCCTGCCCCAGCGCCGCACCGATTCCACAGAAATGAACGTGGTGGGAGGGGGGGCCCTGCAGCATTTCTTTGAAACAAACCACAAAGCCAAATACATTTCGTGGGTTGCCGCCAAGCCGTGGTCGGTTCCCCACACATCACATCGTGTGTGCGCAGCCGCCATTACTGCCAGTGAGCACATTACGTTTAACTGCATGCATGATGGGCTCCCAAGCATGAATTCCTTGCGATACTGGTTCTGCCTTTAACCACCGAAAGCACTGTATGAACATTTCCCACATAGGATGCTTGGGAAGCATTGGCAGGATCCGAACCCTTGTCCTGTGTGAACCTGTGCCCCCAGAGGCACAAGTCTTACCGTTGACCGAGCGCTCAATATGTCACACTTCAAACAAATTGCTCTTTGAACCCCTCAGCACCTGACCATTTGCGATCTGTAAAACCCCAATGCTCACTTCTACCAGGAAACGAGCCAGCCCGCTGAGGGGGAGGGGGGGGGGCGCACCGCGGGTGCCCGAGCTCTGGTACTGAAAGTGCCCCACAATCACGCTAGATCGGTAACAGCCCCGGCAGCGTGTCCGAAGAAGGCTGCAGCTGCGGCCCTGCCTGCAGCGCTCCTTATTCCTTCAATGGTTCATGGGCCTCTGTGCCCCATGCACCGCGGGGCCCCATACGAAACCGCTGCACCCTAGTTACAGCGGCCCCCCTCTGGGCACACCGGCAGGCCCACCCAGCAAGTGGGCCGCCCGCAACGTCAGGTTAGCGGAGGTTAGGTTGCGCTGGCTTCCCTGTCTCAAAAGACAGGCTGCCACCCTACTAAGTTCCTTCCGGCCTTGCAATTTAACTCCAACATAGTTATACACATAGGTACTGCTGCTGGTACCTGTTGCAAGAGCTTCACTGAGATACCGGCCTTGGTAGTGACAATAAGTAACCTATCAGGCGAGCACGCTTCCTAGCAACCCACGACGCAGCCATTGCCCCATTCGCAGCAAGCCAGACCCAATGACTGCGCCGTTCACCAACTCTAACACAACGTTGCAAAATAATGTAACTGAACTCGCACTACACATGTTAACCTGCTATGGTTGACGAGCCCTCCGATGCCTTCGTGCCAAGTCGGCACTATACAAAATATAATTAAATAATACGCGATCCCGTGTGAACGTGGGCACCACCCCTACGGCGGGTGCGTTACCCGTATCCTGGGCTGGACTATTTTGGCACACGAAGCAAAAGACGCTCGGACTGCCAACGAACCTGCGTGCCCATATTTAATGGTGGATTACCTTGTGACTTGGGCCCTTCTACCATCAAACGTGTAACCAAACCAGTCTCCTGTCCCAACAGACAAAAACCTCGAGGAGGTTGTCGTGTTTGCACATAACTGGGCTACACCGAATAGGCCGGTTTACAGGATACCAACTAATCCTAGTCTAAGTGAGGAATACATTACACCCTTGGTCTCAGAATTCCATAGCTCACCTCATCATTCACTCCTACAATCTTTAATGTACTGGAGCAAGGCACGGGGAGATTGGCTCAATTTTTCACCCACGCTGGATGGCGAGCTGCGAGCCGACCCCGAAGCTCAGACCGTGCTTACCCGCTCCACAATGCGTGCTTCTGGTAGTCGAGCCACATCCACACAAGTTTACACTGAGGCTCGAACGATTACCCTGGCAGGGTGCCCCCGTGCCTGCCATTCCTCTGCCACATACCTAGGGAAAAAGGGGTGGGGGCCCGACCATGTCCCCCGCCCGCTTATGCTCACATGATTTAACGCAGCTGGGGCCGTCCGTGAAAACCAGGCTAACTTCCCCTGCGCACGCTTACAACCTCCGGTGCCGCGCAAGCATGTGTGCCACCGAAACCACGCGACATCACCAGGCCACTGCCCCATGCAACTGCTTCGGAGCAGCAACTCACATGCCGAAAGCGTGACGCCCATAGACCCCGCATCAGTTCAACTACCCCAGACAACCCATCAACACATGGCCCTCGACAACGGCGCATTGCCCACAGGCCTCCAGATCGAAGCGAAGGGCCCGACTTACCCGAGGCACACAAGTCCAGTGAACTCGCACCCTCCCGCAATCCATCTGGGCTTCAGGAGCGCCACACCCCTTCCCCGCCGCGGGTCCCGAGGGGAGATACAAAATGTAGACCGCTTCAGGTGAGGGGGGATAACACCGTGCCACAGCGTTCGCTGCGCAAAGCCGACTCACGCTTTAAAAATTGGCCCCGTCTGCAGACTCCGGTCTCCGACGGGGGATGTGCGGATCAGGGCCGGCTTTAACTCTGGAGGTGCCCTGTGCAACAATGTTTGTTGGCGCCCCCCATGGACTCCCTCACAAGCACCCTTTAACAGTGCCCCCTCAAGTCCCCCTAACCACACTCCCTCAGATGTATGACCATTTTCAAACTGTCAGCAGTAGCCGCATTCCTCCAATGCGACATTGCGAGGGCAACATGCATACCCCCTGGTGGCAAAAAGATCTTGTAGGCCAAACAGCGAAGTATTCGTTCAATGTACTCATTACAAGCCTTACTCTTCCTGCACTCTTCAGCCCAAAGTAGCACCAGTGCCAGTGCGAGACCCTAGCCCTTACTGCACCCTGGCAGAGTAAACTGTTTAACGCGACTGGTACCCATTAATCCGAAATGCTACCTGGCGCCACCCAATTTGCACAACGGAATGCTGGGCAATACTAACCGAACGAACCTGGAGGCTAAGCAAACTTGTGCCTTGGGTGGAGATGCGGAGGGAGCCACCCATGGCTCCACAGGCTGCCACCCTATCACACAAAACTGGCGCTTTGCTTCTGATCCGGCGACGAGACCCTAGCCTGTGCCCGCAGCAGCTAAGGGGCCGCACTGACTTGTCCTAGTTTTCGGTGTGCCACAAAGTGCAATTGATCAACCTCACCTCGATGGGGCACAGCCGCCCCAAGGATTGGGGCTGCAGAAACCTCCAGAAATACATAAATACGTTCTGGATGAATCCGTGAGGAGTGAAGAGTACCGTCTACAGTGAAAAATTGATCGTTTAAGTCATTAGACTTTGCCGGTCTCCTTTAGTATGACACTTCCGCCATGTAGTCATGCCAAGGGAAACGCCCAGTCTAACAAATTATGAAAGCCCCCGTAGGGGCCAAACCAGCAAACCAACTAAACAGGAAGGGGTGGACCCCGAGACCGGCACCCCAGCCTGTCCGCTGTCCAGGTCACCAAATGCGGGAGGACCATGAAGAAGTAAAAAAATTCACGAACTTCCTGCGAACCAGAACATGCACATGTTGCTCTCCCGACCCTCTGCCAAACCGGACAGAAAATGGTGTGGAATTCTCCCTTGATAGCAAAGCTCGGCCCCTGCCCGCAACCTGTAGGCAAAGTCCTGCCTCTTCTGCCCGCCGGGGCCAACACCGGGTCACG
Organism: Triturus cristatus; assembly: GCF_964204655.1. Classification (NCBI taxonomy): domain Eukaryota; kingdom Metazoa; phylum Chordata; class Amphibia; order Caudata; family Salamandridae; genus Triturus; species Triturus cristatus. The sequence goes on from NC_140594.1 coordinate 1,156,739,502, forward strand.
GGGGAGGGAGCGAAGACACCCTGCCACGCCTGCGACAGGAGAAGTCAGGGGCAGGAAGAGGAAGTGGGTAGCGAATGCGCTAAATGAAACGCTGTACCTAGGCGTGCACAGCCACCTCTGTGAGCACGAAAGTACTCTCGCACCGGACAGAATTAAATGATCGCTATAACCTACCTAATCGCCCGAAGAGAGAAGGAAAACTTGTATCCTATGCATGCTGCTAATGCAGTTAATGGGAGGGCACATGAAATCAAGCCTTGTCAATCGACCCCCCCCCCTGCCCGTCAGCACTGTGCGGAGGTGCAGGCCATACCCCAATACCTCCACCTCCTATTCTGGGGCCGGGCACGGCGAGACAGCCTCAAGCCCACGCCAAAGCACTAGGAGCAGCAGGTCCCACCTCACCCCCCACTCATGCGAAATGAAAATGCTCCACCGACTAGGTCATGGTAGTCACAATGCAACACGCCACAGGCGCTGACCACCCCAGTAACACTAATAATGGCCTCTAATAGTGCGCCACTTGCCCAACATCCTCCTCAATTTCTCTCCCGTAGCGCATGGTGAGGCACCCCCCCCACGGTGTCCGTAGGCAGGAGCCGTTGGCCATATGGGCGCTGCCCGGGTCTTATGGGAGGAAAACAAAGTAACATTATTCCCTTCTGGGGGAGGTGTGTGTAGTGGCAGCAAAGAGGGGCGCGAGACGTAGTTGCTTGCTGGAATAAACTTTATTTCTTTAGTGCTCAGTACAAAGGCCCACGAGGAGCAGGCGGGGAGACAACCGCCCGTCAGGATTGTCGCGCTCTTCTCCCGATCCGCCGCCCCCTGACGTCACGCCCGACCACGATGTCCGATTGGCCATGACGTCAGGAGGCTGGGCAAACCGGGAGGAAAGACTACGTGCTTCTCTCCAACGCTAGTACGCTAACCTCACGTACGACATCTCCCTTCTTAACAAAATGAACAAGTAAAACACATTTTCATCTCATAACAAAATCATCAAATCTCTTGGGTGCTCTGATATGCTGTGTCGGCCTGCTAGGGGTAACATACGGGGTTTGTCCCACCCGGCCAGCACCAGTACCACTTGGGCCCGGGCTCCCCATGCTGCGACTGTCACACCTCACTTGTTTGGAGCTGGTACCTATCCGCCCCTCAGCACCTCCCGTGCCATGCCATGTGCTCCCACTCGTGTCTGCACTTCCGCGTCCGGCCCAACCTTGTGCAGGGGAATACCCCCATCCTCATCATCGCACACACTTCCGCCAGTGACCTCATTATCCTGCCATTCAAGCACACTGCCATCGCTCTCGGACTCACGCATGTGACTACCTCTCATGATGATTTCCTCTTGCCCAGCTTTGAGCTTGACTATGTCGTCCTTGCTACGCCATCCCCCACCTTCCAGACACACTGCCCCTCTAGTCGCTCCTTGTACACGTACAGGGGTTTGAAATACAGATTCTCCCTTCATCACTTTGTTAGGCTTCTTCACCAGTACCCAATCTCCCTGCGCAATTTCCTTCGTTTTGGCTCTGTTAACCATGTCAGCATACAGTTTATTGCTCTCTTGCTTAGCCACTATTCGCTCCTTGACTCTCAACCCCTCTTCCTGTATATCCTCAGTTCCGTCCCTCATGTCATACCACTTGTTGAATTTGGGGGTAAGCTCGCTCATGCACCTTCTCCCTCTCATCAAATAGAACGGCGTGTGTCCTGTGACTTCATTAGGCGTGTTATGAAAAGTGTGCACCTTATCCGCCAAAAACGCCTTCACGTTCATGTGAGACGCGACAGCCTGTTGCACACCCTCTTTGAGGAACCTGTTCATCCACTCGACCTGCCCATTGCTCTTCGGACTGTACAGTGGAGTCTTCTCCTGCTTGATTCCCAGCTTGGCCAGGAACTCCGTCATCTGCCTGGACACCAACTGGGTACCATTGTCGGAAACCATGATCTTCGGCTGCCCCTCCATCGCGAATTTTTCTTCAGCACCTTGATCACCCGTTCAGTGGTAACCTCCCTAACAAACTTGTAGTGGATCCACTTGTAGAAGTAGTCCGTGAGAACAATGAGATGTCTGCAGTCGTCCGGTAGTATGGTAAACGGGCCTGCGAAATCTATGGCAATCTTGCACCACGGGCCGACCGGAATGTCCACCATCTGCAGCTCCCCTTTTGCCGTTTTCCAATGTTTGTCGGCTCTCCAGCACGGCCTGCATCTATCAATGAAGCTGCAGACGTCGCTGCACATCCCCGGCCACCAGTAGTATTGTTTGAGGAGATTTTTGGTGGCAGTACTTCCCGGGTGGACCCTGTGAGCTATCCTGATTAGCTTGTCCCTCAAACCTTCCGGGGGCACAAACAGTTCATGCCTCTTCAAGAAGCCATCTTCAATCGTAAGTTCAGCGCTTATCTGCTGGAAACATCTGAGTGCCCCGTGCAAGTTCCGGACCGGAGGCCAATGAGTCGTCATGTGGTCCACCACCCTTCGAATGGTCATGTCCTTCTCCTGGGCAGCCAGCCATTCTTCCTCAGAGATAGATCCCTCGCAAATGGCCGTCGGGTCCACCATTGCCACCACACACTCCGTGTCGTCCAGGGAACCATCTTCCTCGCCGGCCATTGGGAAGCGTGATAGGCAATCCGCCCTGCTGTTGAGGCCACCCTTGATGTGTCTGATGATAAAGTGGTACTCTTGCAGTTTGGACAGTAAGCGCAGAAGTCTTGAGCTGGCTTTTCCATTACCGCGGCCTTCACCGTCCATCATATAAATCAACGGTTTGTGATCCGTGACTAGTTCGAACTCCTTGCCTTGCCCCACAGATAGTTCTTCAGTTTTTCTACTGCCCAGACGCACGCGAGCGTTTCCCGCTCGATGGTGCTGTAATGTTTCTCGGCGTCGCTCAGCGACCGGGATATGAACGCGATGGTGCTCTCCTTCTTCCCTTGGAATTGGCAAAACACTGCGCCGATACCCTTGGCGCTGGCATCGACCGTGATGACGTACCGGTGGTCCTTGTTGAAGGGTTGTAACACAGGAGCCGCCACAATGGCCTGCTTGACAGATTCGAAGGCAGCGCGTTGTTTCTGCGCCCATACGTACTTTTTGTTCTTCCGCAGCAGTTTCCTAAGAGGCTCCACCGTGGTTGCATAACCCTGCATGAACTTCGAGTAATACTCGCTGAGCCCCAGGAACGACCGTAAGGCGTCTTTATCTCCGGGACTGGGGGCATCCCGTATGGCCTTCACTAGGTCCTCCTTGGGCGCAATACCATCCGGGGTCAGAACATGCCCCAGGTAGTCTATCCTGCTCTCCATGAACTTGCACTTGTCTTTGGAGACCGTCATCCCTTTCTCCCGCAAAATCTCCAGCACCGTGCCCAGCAGCTCCAGGTGCCCCTTCTCATCCTCCGTGTGGATCAGGATGTCATCCTGGAATGCCTCGACACCCTCCATGTCGCAGAAGAGCAAGTCCATCAACTTCTGGAAGACACCCGACGCCGATGCAAGGCCAGAAGGGAGACGGACGTACCTGTACGCTCCGAACGGGGTGATGAAGGTGGTCAGTTTCTTGGACTCCTCTGTGAGACACACCTGGTGGTATGCTGATTTCAAATCTATCAGAGTGAAGAACCTGGACCCTGACGTGGACGACAACATTTCTTGGATGTTGGGTAGCGGATGGCAGTTCACCAGGATATTTTTGTTCAAGGACCGCAGGTCCACACACAGCCGAATGTCCCCTGTCCTCTTCTTTTTGGACACCACAATCGCGGACACCCATTCTGATGCGCCTGCTTCCTTCATCACTCCTTCCTGCTTCAACTTATCGAGGACAACCTTCAGCTCCCCTCTGACGGAGAGAGGGACTGTTCTGACCTTATGCTTTATCGGCACTGCCCCTTCTTTCAACTGTATGGCGTGTACAAATCCTCTCACACGCCCAACCTCATTTTTAAAAACAGACTCAAAATTGCTAATGACCTCAGCCAATCCCCCATGCACTTCGCCTGGCTGGATGTAGTTGACCCAGTCATCCCGCAGAACTATGGGATCGTCAGCGCCAGGGACTAGCATCACACCTAGCTTCGCCAGGTCCTTCCACCCCACAAGGCTTCTCCCTTTCTCAGCCACATAGATGTTCGTCATCACAGTGCGCCCACGAAAGGTGAGTGTATCGCAGAAGAACCCTTTCATCACTATATCTTGTTCCCCAAAGGCCTCGAGATTCACATCCGTCTTACGCAATCGCACACCCTGCCATTTCACAACAAACGTGGTGTCAGATATCAGGGTTATCAGGGAACCGGAATCAGCCGTAAACTGCAGCTCTACGGCACCAATCATGACGGAGCCAATAGGCCCCTTCACTCTGCCGTCCTCGGCATCAATGGACAACACTATGTCCGTACTCGCCTCCGCATCGCTATCGCTCACCGAGCTCACTTTCATACCCCTCCCCGGTCTCCTTGTTTTGCACACAGCTGCAAAGTGGCCCACCTTCCTGCACTTTGTGCAGCTCTTGGTCAAAGCCGGGCAAGTCCTGCTGTCCGCCAAGTGGTCCCGTGCCCCACATCTAAAGCAAGCGAACGGCTTCCTGCCTCCCCCTCTATCGCTCGCTGCTTTGTCAGGAGTCTTAGACGCACTTTTAAGTTTGTCCTGCACGTAGCACACTGTCGAAGCCTGACTCGTGCAGGCAAGCTCCCTAGTGGACACCATGGATCGTTCAATGGCCTTCGCAATGGCCACCACATCCTTCAGGGAAGGGTTCCTACAGGACAGCAACCTCTCCTGCACCTTCTTAGAATGGCAGTAGAACACCACCTGATCTCTGATGTAAGTATCGGTCATCTCCGCAAATTCACAGTCTTGAGCCAAGACGCGTAAGCAGGCAATGTACTCCTCAATAGTCTCTCCTTCCTCCTGTCTCCGCAATGCAAACTTATGGCGCCCCACCATGATGTTACCTTCCTCGGAATACTGCAGTTCAAGCCGCTTAACCGCCTCCTGATACACATTCAAAGGAGCGGGAGCCCCAGGGGGGTCCACGAACACTGGCAAGCTGTCAAACTTCTTGGCCGGCCTTCCCCAGCAGTCCGAATAAGAGTGCCTTCTTGTGCTCGGGGCTATACCCCTCACCGTCTATGGAAACAATATAGTTCTCAAACGCGCGTAGCCACCCCTTCCATTTCATGCACGGCTTACCAGGAGACTCGAGGAACAGGGGAGGCACGCAGATGTTGACAGGTTGCGCCATCGTTGGAGAACAGGCACTGCAGCAGGGGGGCTACGACGGCAAGGTCAGCCACTGTCCAGGCGCGTCCAGACTGGACCACCGGGAACCCCAGCACGAAGAACCGGGCCACGCCAGCAGATGCACCTGCAGGTAGGGCCCTACTCCCACCGGAGCACGCTCGCTGGGACAGGGATGTCCGGTCCTCACAGCACACCGCCTGGGCTCACGTGGCAGCAGGGTCCAGACACTCCAGCCCCCTCAGCAGGCAGCAGACAGTAACGCCGGGGCTCGGCGATAACTCACAGCACCCAGCATGCAGCAGGACGGAAGAACGACTTCAGCAGGAGTCCCACGGGAGTGCAAGGGGACCAGTAGGAGGATGCACCGCAGCGACAGAGGAGCGCGAGGCGCTCAGAACACCGGAACTCACTCGTGGGCCGTACCGCAATGATTAACCCTCGTCGCCATTTGTAGTGACAGCAAAGAGGGGCGCGAGACGTAGTTGCTTGCTGGAATAAACTTTATTTCTTTAGTGCTCAATACAAAGGCCCACGAGGAGCAGGCGGGGAGACAACCGCCCGTCAGGATTGTCGCGCTCTTCTCCCGATCCGCCGCCCCCTGACGTCGCGCCCGACCACGATGTCCGATTGGCCATGACCTCAGGAGGCTGGGCAAACAGGGAGGAAAGACTACGTGCTTCTCTCCAAATGCTAGTACGCTAACCTCACGTACGACAGTGTGCCACAGGCCTCTGCCGGCCTATCGCCCCAATCGATCAACAACACAAATTCAACAAACACCGTGTGACCTCCCGCATACCTGCGTGCCCTGTTATCTGCCCCTGACTTCAGAGAGCAACCCGCTCCTCCCCTCTGCAGCAACCGTGGTTGGGCAGCACAAAAGTGGTAAGTGCAGCAACGACCAATCTGCTTGCCACCCCCCCCCCCAGAGAGGGGGCGGCGGAGGGCGGAACGAAATGACCGCAACAAAGCATAAGCCTGCCTGACTCAACTCCCAGGACGAGCCACTCACATTGCCCAAATGGTGCCATCAAAGCAATCGGGTACTGGACCCTCACCTTCATTCACCAACAATTCCTGTTGTAAACCCACGTTCCAGGACTCACCGCGCAAAACCACGGACGCAGCTCCCTGGCCAAATGGCCTGACGGCGAGACGGCTGGACATCGTTTCCAGCGGAGCGACTGAGGGCCAAGCACTACAGACGGCGTGTCCGGCGCGCAAAAGAGGACATCCAGATGGTGGGGGGAGGCATATATACACCTCCCCCCCTGTCCTCGCACACAGGAAATGACGCTCGCATAGCGCGACGCAACAAGGCTGGGGGGGGGGTACTCCTCCATGAGTCCCAGCCCATAAAGGGGGTGAGGGGGTGCCACGGTGGCCCTAGAGGGCTGCCCGCTTTAGTGGCCCCCTGCGGGGGCCTCAGGCAGCCGCAGAATATTAGTGAGGCCCGTCTCAAGCCTCAAGGCGCTACTCACTGAATCTGGGGGCAATCCCACCCATTTTCTCCAGATGGTTGTTTCTATGATTTGCAAGCGCTTGACATATTTTTTTTCTAGCAAGCCCTCGCAGCCGTAGCGTAAGAGAGTAACTATGTTTACGTTTTACGCCTCTCTCAACACTTCTGCAGACTCATGGTTCAAATTCGAATCCAAACTCTGACAGGCCCCTAGATTTGGCCGCGCTGATCTTGACATCATTTCCATTCAATACTGTGAGACTGAGGGGGTCAAGCTGCCGCTGCAGCCCTGTCGGCATGGTGCCGCAGTTCGGTTAATACTCTTCGGATACTCGGCCCCCTCGTCTCCGCAGTCAGGGAGGTCTGCCCACCCTCCCCGCTGGTTCACTCAGGAGCTCTGTCCAAACCTCTGTCTTGCTTCTGAGTCTCCGCAGACCCAGGGCCGCTCCTGCTGCCAAGGACGGGGCATCAGTGAGCTTTGCTTCGCCACTTCCCCGACTCGCCTGGAGTCTGGAAGTGTTGCCAAGCAGGGCGCTGCCCTTCGGCCTGGCCCCCAGGTCGCTTGTAGCTCTCTGCTCATGAAGGACCTTGTGTAGAAAGAACTTGGACTGCGCTTACAGCCCGTTCAGTGGCTCTGTCTCCCTCATCTGATTGCTTCTTATTCCAGGGCGCCCCATCCTCTGCCTTCCTTCTTTTGTATTTGTCCCTCCCCTTGAGCATGGCTTCTTTACCATTCTTCTGACTGACTTGTATCCTTCCTCGTTTTACTTTTAGGGCACTACTTTTTTCTTTCTGTTGTTCGCTCTCCAGAGTTCATGTGTTTTCCAACTCTCTGCATGATGTGCTTTCCCCACCAAGCACCCATTCTTGTCTTTGTCCACATTGCTCTCTCCTTCCTTTCCTGCTCTCTCTTGTGTGCTTCTCACGCTCACCACACTCTTTATCTCTTACTCCTGTACTACTTTCCCCCTCATTCATCCACCACCTGGGTTCTTTTTTACTTTATTTACCTGAAAACCAGCTGCATCCATCCCATACCCCCCCCCCCCCGCGGAACCCCCCGGTGCTCCTCTGTTGTGTGGTCACTCCTTGCGAAGTTTTGTTTTTTATTAATTTTAACATTTCTTGGAGAACCCAGTAGCTTCCATTTCCTACCAGGCTGCTCCGCTTGCTCAAATATGATTTAGCGCAATTCACAATGTATTTTTTATTTACTTTCCAAGTGGCGCCCACCATCTTGGATCAGTAAATCAAAAATTAAAAAAAATTGGTGCTCATGTCATTAATCAGGCGTGGACATGCGTGAAGATGCATTTGCCTGCATATGTCATCACGCACGCACATGCCTATTGAATGACAGACACCAGTAACGTTATGACGCATAAGCTCTCTGAGCACATAGTATAGTGCGCTCACTCGTGCAATGGAGATGGGATCAACCACCCTTACGAACTGCACCGTCCCCTCGCCCCCCACAAAGGCAAGAGACTCAACTTCTTGGGTTAGGATGTAGCTAATTTACTTCACATGAAACAAGGTAGTATAAGAACCACTGTAAACAAATAACATTACACAATATAAAATATTGCAAAAAACACAGCAAACCTGAACATGGCACTGCACAGATCCTATTTACATCCCCGTTTGGGGGAAAGATAGTTCAGGAAGACCAGGTGAGAAACTGACCCATCAAACATTTGCGACCGCTCCAGAGACCGCATAGCGCATTGGTCCCTGCTGGGGCATCCCATGACTCTTGCTCATGCCCCACATAATCTCCGGGGTACCCAAGGTAGGGCTAGAAGGGTAGGGCCGCCGGCATGTCAGCCCTCCTTCCAACTAGCCTCACCCCTGAAAGGCTTCTCCAAAAGGAGGCGGCCAAGTAGGTAACTCTGTGCCCTCAAAAATTAGTGCCATTCCACGGCTACGATGGGCCACAGGGCGGAGAGTTCACTGGCCAATCCAACCCCCACCACGATTTTCCTTTCTTCATCAAGTGCCCCACAACTTGTTTGTAGGAAAGCCTCAAGCCCCGCATCTGACAGGTGTTAGAAATGGGATTTCTGGTTGGCTAGGGCTTGCGCCAAAGCCAGGCCGAAACCACCACTCTAGTCCGGGCAAGGAAGTTACACGCCAAAGATAACCCCTGCTCACCCCCTTGGTAGCTTTGCACGAGCAGTCAGGCTTATCCCGGAGGCAATGTGTAAAGCGTTTGCGTGCGCACCCAGCAACAACACCCAAGGCCCACCACAAAAGAAACTCCACACAAGGTTATATATAAAAATAGCCTTTGTATTATACCAAAACACATTAGATAATCACACAATTTCCACTGTGCCAACTGGCACTGGGCGGAATTTACAGGGGACTATTTACACAAGACAAGGCCACATGGACCACTGTCAGAATCACCACAAATCGCCAAATTGTAAATGTAGAAATGTAGAACAAATAATAAATGTAGCGCACAACCAGTAACCACTGGTAAAAGGTAAGTACACCCTACGCAATCCTAAACACCTTAGGCATATATCACGCAGGGAACCATGAACACACTAGCATAACCTATACTAGGAAAACCGTCTCCTATGCATGGACACAGGAATAAAAAAAATAAGCATACAGGCAATACACATGGCGCAAAAGTACACATGTAAAAATAACCATGTACCCTAGGTGAGGGCACAACACAGAAAGACTGTCCCCAGGCCAACTTGGCCTCTCAGGGGCTCAAACGCCCTTTGTCCAAAGTCTCAGGGCTGGACTGCGCACGCAGTCAAGGCAGAAGGCGCAAAGATCAGGCCTAAACGTTGCAGTTGCCCACTAAGTGCTGGGCAGCTGGGAATCAGATAAGGCCAGGCACCACTGTGCCTTTAGATCAAATATGCAGCGCGTTGGGGCCAGACGGGGCTCCGTAAATAATCATGCCCCCACGGAGCGCACTGGCCCCTGAAATTCTCCTGCGCCAATTAGGAGGGAAAAAAGAAAGAACTTGTCCCAAACGTTGGAGCCTCACAGGCTCTGGAATAATAATGCCCCCTTCGGTGGAGTCCCTCTGGACTCTAAACGAATAATGCCCCCACTGGAGCACAGGATGTGCTTTTAATAGAACATGCCCCCGGGGTTGGAGCGGACTGGGACATTTAAACGACACCTCTCCCCCAAAGCGCTGCCGCTGCCCACTGTCAGGCGGGGCAGCGGGAAGGAGGAATGAGCACTGCGCTCGCAGTGCCCTGACTTCGCTACGGGGGCGGGCCCCGAAAAACGTGCCCTGACACACCCCCAACCACCCAGCAGCTGAGCCCCACTCACCGGGCTTGTCTAGGACTCCTCACTGCGGGGGACGCCTCCTCCGGTGTAGGCGCGGGGCTCTCCCTCACGGAACGGTTGCCCTGTCAGCCACTGCTGCTCTCCTCCGCTCCTTCGGCACCGTCCAGCACGGGGTGGGCTCCCGCCTGGACTCTTCTTCTCGTTCTTTCCGCTTCGTGTACCGGAGCGCGTGGTGGGCTCCCGTCAGCTTCCGGCTTCTCCTCTGGCTATCGGAGGGCGGGTGGGCTCCCGTCAGCTTCCGGCTTCTCCTCTGGCTATCAGAGCGCGGGCGGGCTCCCGTCGGCTTCTTCCGGGTTCCGTGACGAGACCCCGCCCACGTCTCGGCGAGGACTGCCTGACTTCCTGGTCGCCGGGTCGCGGAGGTGAAACGGCAAATGAGGGTAGGCTCCCTTGTAATTAAGATTACTAAGCGGGGTGGGCTCCCGCAAGTAAAAATAAAGTGAAGTGGGCAAATGAGGGGTAGGCTCCCTCTGGAAATTAAAAAGACAGAGCGGGGTGGGCTCCCGCTCCGTAAATGAGTAAAATTGCGGGGGAATCTCCACGCCGGGGATTCCCTTACACAGAGGATTGCAGCTTCGTGCTGCTGTTGGAGATCGAAGCGCTGCTCCTTGTTGGCGTAGACAAATTAGCGCGCTCTCCAGCAAATAAAGATATAGCGCTTCCCAGGCGCTTGAAGGCAAGGTCCAGGAGCAAAGTTCTTAGGAAGGCAGGGGGCAAGGGCTGGGCCCAGGGGCCAGCTCACAGGGCCCTCCAGCCAGGGAGGCAGTCCCCAGTGGCGGTCCTCCTGGCGCCCAGCAGCAGCAGCAGGCCCCCTCAGTTAGGATCAGCAGAGAACACTTTACCTGGGGTCACAGCCCCTTTTTATACACAGGTTTCCTTTGTCTCAAGGGGCAGGGAAGGGGCGACCCAGATGCAACTGGTTCCTGAGCACTTTGTTTTGCTCAGCCCCTCTCCCTATTCACAGAACAGGCCAGGGTCATCAGTCGCACCACAGGGGGCGGAGCCAGCATTGTGTGGGGAAAGCCCAGCCCTATTCAGGTCCCAGGTGTACTCCTCCCACCCATCTGGATGTAAATCTCCCTATCCACCACTGGGGCAGACCTATCCTGACTCCTGGAGCCAGGCACACCAGCCAATTACAAGCCAGACAGTCCCTTCACATTTATTACCCAGACATGCCAGCTTCTAGAAGTGGCACTTCCACACTAGACACAGTAAAGCCGCACACATCATCGCGCAGCATTCAATCTCACGAGTTCGCACATACCAAACTCGACCCTGCACTCACCACGCACCAGGAACTACCATGGACACACACATTCCCCATGCATTCCTATGGGAGGGCAGGTCAGTCTCACTAACTGTAACACAGAGCGCACGCACTCTCCACTGGGACACAGTGTAAAAGCGCCTAGAGGCCTAAAACCACTCACACAACATAGGGGAAAAGCTAGGATAATTGCAAAAAGTTCTGGGGGTGAACCTGCCAGAAGGGCCAAGTCCAACAACAGATGAATGCCTTCGTCATCAAATAATTCAAAATGACCCAGGTGTAGTAGCCCGTGCCTAATGGTCTCCCTGGATGCCATCCTCAGAATAGCTTTCACCAAATGGTTTAGCTTTTCACTGACTTATTGATCCTCTCAGGGTTGGCATTGCCAGGCCATCGCCCCCTAGGGATGACCTCAGACCACAATGCCAGGGCGCCGGGGTGCAAATGGCGCAGTTTTGCTTCTCTTGGCCGGATACATGTAGCATTTCATGACAAGTGCCGGTCTCCGCTGCGACCGCTATTGCAACCTCCAACAGCTGGACTGTTCCACCTTGGGGATGTGTGGTGTGGTGTGGTGGTTGGGTCCAGCAGGTCCACGGTACTGCGGTGGCATCATCCAAGGTTCCAGGGACCTCAGTGTGTTATGCCGGCCGGTCCTCAGGAGCGGGTTGAAGAATGAGGGGTCCACCTCTTGATCTAACCAAGCCTGAATGCTGTTACAGCGCAGGTCAGCGGAAGGATCAAGCGAGGGAAGGAAAGGAAGGGAACACCGGGGAGGGAGATCTGAAATGAGAAAAGAACAGAGCACACACCAGTAAGAATCACCTCAACTTATACAACACTTAAGACTGTGTACCGCATGTGATACTGCCCATGGCCCTTATACCTGTAAAGGAAAATAACATCCATTCATAACATGACGTAGGTAACGTAAGATTGAAGGCAAGTTGAGAGGTGGGCTGACAATGCTTGAGGCGGGATGTTGGGCTGTAACAATGACAAAACGAACAAGGATCAGCCCCTATGCTAACCTCCTACTCTGACCTGTTAGGCAATGTAGCGTGATCTGGCACCTACCCTCCTATTGACTCCACCGCACTTCACAGGGGTAGAGTGCAGCCCTCTAGAGTCACAGGAACAAACAGTTAGACAATACACCACAGTACTGCACCCATCACTGTAATCCTCTGCACGCAGTCACCACACTCTCCCTTCGTGTTCACTTCACACTATAATCTTTATGGAGATGAGCAAGACAAGTATCGATGATAGGGCCCCGCACTTGCGAGCTTCCTCGGAGCTCTAGGAGTGCCAATGGACCCTGTAAGCCCAGTCGTGAAGCCACCACCCCGCCGGCCGACAATGCTGGCCGAACAAAGATCCGGGGAGAGGCTCTCTCTCTCTCGCTCCGCCTGCCGAAAACGCAGGCCGGACAAATCCTCTGGATATCGAACGTAGTCCCTCGTAGGAGCAGCCGCTCGACTACTAAAGGTTCAAACGAATATTTGGTGCAAGCACCCTTACCGTACAGCAAAGGCCACGGACTGTGGAACGCGGATCGGACGGGGACGTGATCAAGCCACAGGAATTTCCGACAACTGGAGGCAGGAGACTTCCTGTCTTAAGCATCAAGCGCGTCTTCTCGCGAGACGCGCTATGCCCTCTGGGGACTGTAGTTCCGGGCGTCTCGGAACGCGGAAGTCTGTGGGTCGCTGCTAGCGCTTGCCTTGGGGGAATCCTGACAGTACATCCCTCCAACCCATGGGGCGCCCTACGGGCCAGGCTTGGACGGATGTGCGCGATGGAAGGCAGACAGCAACCGTGGAGCATGTATGCCCCGGGCCGGTTCCCACGAATTCTCCTCCGGCCCGTAACCCTTCCAGGCCACCAGGTACCACACCTTCCCTCGGCGCACCTTCGAGTCCAACACCTGTCGAACTTCGTACCCCAGTTCGCTGTCCACCAGAACCGGCTGAGGTGGCCTCCGAAGGACTGTTGTAGCTGGCTTTAGGAGGGACACGTGGAACACCGGATGTATGCGCATGTGGGCAGGCAGCTGTAGTTTGACAGTCACTGGATTGATCCGTTTCAGGATCCGATACGGGCCGATAAACTTAGGGTTAAACACGCTGCACTGTTGGAAGTGGATGTTCCTTGTGGATAACCATACTCGGTCCCCGTTACGATATAAGGGCCCCTGCCGACGATGTTTGTCAGATGCTGCCTTGTAACGGTCTTTCATGGCTCAGAGATGCCCCTGTACCTGAGTCAAGGTGTCTTTTATGTGCGCCACCCGCGCCGACACGTCTGGCAAGGCATGCTGCCACCCTGGAGATGCAAAAGGGAGAAAACGTGGATGGTGGCCGTAGGTGCAATAGAAGGGGGAGGCCCCTGTGGAGCTATGTGTGGCATTATTGTAGGCTATCTCCGCCAACCACAGCTGGTCCACACACCTGTGGGAACAGCCGTCCACGTAACAGCGGAGATACTGCTTGAGGGATTGGTTCAGACGCTCCGTCTGCCCGTCAGTCTGCGGATGGAAGCTAGTGGACAGGGCAGTGTTGATATGCAAGGCGGAGCACCACGTCTTCCAAAATCTCGCAGTAAATTGCGACCCCCTATCCGACACAATCACACTCGGCAGGCCGTGCAGTCGCACCACGTTTTCCAGCAGTAATTCCGCCAACAGGCCCGCCGGGGGTACCTGTTTACAGGCTATGAAGTGCCCCATCTTGGTCAAAAAGTCAATCACCACCAAGATGGCAGTGTTCCCCTTGTCTGCGGGTAGACCAACAATGAAATCCACAGAAATGCGGTCCCAGGGTTTGTTAGGCGTGGGCAGCGGTCGCAGCAGCCCCTGTGGGCACCGATGGTCGGATTTCATGGCGGCGCATACGGCACAGGAGGAGACCCACGCAAGCACATCCCCTCCCAGCGAGGGCCACCAGAACTGTTGCAAGATGTGTTCTCTGGTCTTGGCCACCCCCAAATGCCCCGCACTGGGGGACGTGTGACACCACTGGAACACCTGTCTTCTCAACCGTTCCGAGGGAAGCAACAGACGGTTGTTATGGATGGGGAACCCCCCCTGGAGACGCCATTCCGGATGGAAACGAAGCCAGGTCCTCCATTTGGCCGTCGCTACCCCCCGTTGAACTCCAAGAAGAAAGGTGTCCGGCTGCATGACCCCAATCACCTGCCCACGGGCTATAATGCTCACCTCAGAGACTCCCACAGACCTCACAGGTGAAGATTGCCGCGTAAGGGCGTCCGCCTTACGGTTCTCCGCTCCGGGCCGGTAGGTGATGACAAAATGGAAGCCAGCAAAGAACAACGTCCAGCGCAGCTGTCGGGGCGTCAGGTGTCTAGCGGCGGCCATAAACTGCAAGTTCCTGTGGTCGGTATAGACCGTTACCACATGCCGAGCCCCCATCAGGAAATGCCTCCACTCGGCAAACGCCACCTTGATGGCCAGGAGCTCCTTTTCGGCAATAGGATAGTTCCTCTCCGCCCCGTTCAACTTCTTGGACATGTAGGCCACCGGGTGCAGTTGCCCGGTGGTGGCATGTCGCTGTGACAAGATAGCGCCCACCGCCTCGTCCGAGGCGTCGGCCTCCCCCCACATATGGTTTGTCCGGGTCCGGGTGAGCCAGGACGGGTGCCGTCACGAAGGCGGCCTTCAATGCCTCGAATGCCCCATGAGCGGCCTCGTGCCACACGAACCCTTGCGATTTCCGCAACAACCGAGTGAGGGGGGCCACCAACCCGGAGAATTGATGGATAAATCTCCGGTAAAAGTTGGCGAACCCGAGGAAGCATTGAATGTCTCGCACGGTACGGGGAGTTGGCCATTCTCTCACCGCTGTGACCTTGCGCTACGCCATCTCCTGGCCAGCGGGACTCAGAATAACCCCTAGGAACTCCACTGTCTGGACATGGAAATCGCATTTCGACAGCTTGCAGAAGAGGTTATGCTCCTGCAGAATGCCGAGCACGGTCTTTACGTGGTGTACGTGGGAGACCTCATCGTTGGAGTACACCAGGATGTCATCTATGTACACCACCACGTAGAGGTCCAGAATGTGCCGCATGACGTCATTAAGAAAATATTGGAATGCCGCTGGGGCGTTGCACAGCCCAAACGGCATTACCAAATATTCAAACAGCCCGTAGCGGGTCTTAAAGGCGGTCTTCCACTCGTCACCGCGTCTCATGCGAACCAAGTGATATGCCCCCTTAAGATCGAGTTTCGTAAAGATAGTGGCCTTTTTTACTTGTTCGAGCAACACGCTGATGAGCGGCAGCGGATACCTGTTCTTTACGGTGATCGCATTTAATGCCCTGTAGTCCACACATGCCCGCAACTCTCCGTTGGCCTTTGGGATGAAGAAGAGCGGGGAGGCGGCAGGGGATTTGGACGGGCGTATGAATCCCAATCCCAGGAGCTTGTCCAGGTATTCCCGCAGATGTTTTGTTTCGGGCTCCGTGAGTGCATATATGCGCCCCGTAGGAACCACCCCCCCAGGAATCAGGTCTATTTGGCAGTCGTACAGCCTATGTGGAGGCAAAGCCTCGGCCTGGACTTCGCTGAAAACTCCTCGATATGCCTGATACGCTTCGGGTAACAGCACATTCTTTTCTGCGGCGGTGGCAATCACGGTCCTCTGGGCTAACGCCAAGGCGGGTTCCACCGGAGTGTCAAGGCAATACTTCGCACAATACTCAGAGGTCATATGCACTGTTTTATCCACCCAATCAATCTTGGGGTTGTGTCGCTGTAACCAGGGCAACCCAAAGATGATCTCGTACTGGGGTGCATTGATGATGCTAAAGATCACCTGTTCCTTATGAGCGTTCCCGTAGAACACCTCCAGACTTTCCGTGTCATACCCCACGGGCCCTGTAATCAATCGCCGGCCATCTACTGCGTATACCACCTCAGGCTTGTCCTTCGGCACCAAGCGAATACCAGTCCTTTGTGCTGCACCAATATCCATAAACATGCCTGTTGCACCAGAGTCCACCATGGCCGACATGCGGGTTCTCCCGGGAGCTACTCCCAAACCCACCTGTATCCACAAGTGCCCCCCGGCTGTCAGCTCTTCTCCGGTCACTGAAGGGATCACTGCAGGACTCCGAGAAAACCCTTCGCCTTTCTCCGAGCCTGCTAGTTTTCCGGCAGCGCTTCAGCGCTGGCGGAGGCCAAGCGCGGGTTGCGGAACCGGCTTGTTTTTGGCCTTACTGGGCACTCCCTTACGAAGTGCCCCCGTTTGCCCCTGCTTACGGCGAGTCTCCTTTTCCGTAAAGGTCAGTGCCGTTCTGACAGCCCCAAGATCCATAGGCTCACCGGAAGGCGAGGGACCGATAGGTGTGTTCCGGTGTTTCTCCGGCGGGTGTGGGTACCTATCTTTCCGTCCCCCTTTCCTTTCGCTCAGCCGATGGTCCAGCCTAAGCACTAAATTTATCAGGTCTTCACAGGAGGCAGGTTGGGGATCTATCTGGGCCACTACATCTTTAAGGTCTTCCCGCAAACCCTGATGAAACAGAGCCGCCTGTTTACTCTCAGGCCACTTGGTTTCTGCTACCAGCCTGCGAAAGGAATTCAAGTAAACCACCAGTTCCTTATCTCCTTGGCGGAGCTCGAGTAATTCTCGGTCCGCGGTATAGGAGTCGGCTCTCCTATCGAACACTCTGAGGAACTCACCCATGAAGGCGTCCCAATCATGTAAGAGAGGGTCGTCACGACCTACTAGTGGCACGGCCCATTGCGCCGCATCCCCCACCAAATAAGAGATCAAGAACGCCACCTTAGCTTGATTCGTGGGGAAGGATTTGGGTTTACAGGCGAAGTGCAGTTGTATTTGTGTGAGGAATACCTGGATGTTGTCCGGACCCCCCTGATACCTTTCTGGAGAGGCGAGCGGAATAGAGACCGGCATTTCTACCACTACCGGCGTGGACGGCCCAGCCATCGGGCCGATGGAAAATGGGTTTCTCGGGATGCTATCCATCCGTGCGCGTAAGTCAGCGGTCTCCTGACTTGAGGCAGCTAGCTCTCCCTGCATGGTAGCCAACACCGCTAATACTTCTTCAAGAGTGGCCATCCTCACTCCCGAAACCGCCCGGGAGGACCTTAATTCGTGGGTCGGAAATTCTGTTATGCCGGCCGGTCCTCAGGAGCGGGTTGAAGAATGAGGGGTCCACCTCTTGATCTAACCAAGCCTGAATGCTGTTACAGCGCAGGTCAGCGGAAGGATCAAGCGAGGGAAGGAAAGGAAGGGAACACCGGGGAGGGAGATCTGAAATGAGAAAAGAACAGAGCACACACCAGTAAGAATCACCTCAACTTATACAACACTTAAGACTGTGTACCGCATGTGATACTGCCCATGGCCCTTATACCTGTAAAGGAAAATAACATCCATTCATAACATGACGTAGGAAACGTAAGATTGAAGGCAGGTTGAGAGGTGGGCTGACAATGCTTGAGGCGGGATGTTGGGCTGTAACAATGACAAAACGAACAAGGATCAGCCCCTATGCTAACCTCCTACTCTGACCTGTTAGGCAATGTAGCGTGATCTGGCACCTACCCTCCTATTGACTCCACCGCACTTCACAGGGGTAGAGTGCAGCCCTCTAGAGTCACAGGAACAAACAGTTAGACAATGCACCACAGTACTGCACCCATCACTGTAATCCTCTGCACGCAGTCACCACACTCTCCCTTCGTGTTCACTTCACACTATAATCTTTATGGAGATGAGCAAGACAAGTATCGATGATAGGGCCCCGCACTTGCGAGCTTCCTCGGAGCTCTAGGAGTGCCAATGGACCCTGTAAGCCCAGTCGTGAAGCCACCACCCCGCTGGCCGACAATGCTGGCCGAACAAAGATCCGGGAAGAGGCTCTCTCTCTCGCTCCGCCTGCCGAAAACGCAGGCCGGACAAATCCTCTGGATATCGAACGTAGTCCCTCGTAGGAGCAGCCGCTCGACTACTGAAGGTTCAAACGAATATTTGGTGCAAGCACCCTTACCGTACAGCAAAGGCCACGGACTGTGGAACGCGGATCGGACGGGGACGTGATCAAGCCACAGGAATTTCCGACAACTGGAGGCAGGAGACTTCCTGTCTTAAGCATCAAGCGCGTCTTCTCGCGAGACGCGCTATGCCCTCTGGGGACTGTAGTTCCGGGCGTCTCGGAACGCGGAAGTCTGTGGGTCGCTGCTAGCGCTTGCCTCGGGGGAATCCTGACACAGTGTTGAGTGAGATGAAGATTCATTTGAGTTTCAAGACCCCTGGTTGGGTTTTCTTTCCATTTTTCTCTAAATGCTGGGTTGGCCCCGTCGCAAGGTCCTCTTGTTGGGCGGATCCAATCACTCTGGTCCGAGGGCGCCATTGTCCTGCGCCCCACCTCTTCAGGGGTGGGAGTTTACTCCATCCTGTTTGGATGTATGTATAGTACTGACACTCTATACAGAGTAGATGCTGCACAGTGTCCGGACTATGGATCTATTTATAGATGCAGCACGGTGTCAGTACTATGGATCTATGTATAGACGCAGCACAGCGTCAGTACTATGGATCTATGTATAGACTCAGCACAGCGTCAGTACTATGGATCTATGTAAAGAGGCAGCACATGGTGTCAGTACTATGGATCTATGTACAGACGCAGCACACAGTGTCAGTACTATATATCTATGTATGGACGCAACACACTGTGTCAGTACCATGGATCTATGTATAGACGCAGCACAGCGTCAGTACTATGGATCTATGTATAGAGGCAGCACACGGTGTCAGTACTATGGATCGATGTATAGACTTACCACACGGTGACAGTACTATGGATCTATGTATAGAGGCAGCACACGGTGTCAGTATTATGGATCTATGTATAGACTTAGCACACTGTGTCAGTACTATGGATCTATGTATAGACGCAGCACAGTGTCAGTACTATGGATCTATGTATAGACACAGCACACGGTGTTAGTACTATGGATCGATGTATAGACACAGCACACGGTGTCAGTACTATGGATCTATGTAAAGAGGCAGCACACGGTGTCAGTAATATGGCTCTATGTATAGAGGCAGCACACGGTGTCAGTACTATGGATCTATGTATAGAGGCAGCACAGTGTCAGTACTATGGATCTATGTAAAAACGCAGCACAGTGTCAGTACTATGGATCTATGTATAGACACAGCACAGTGTCCGTACTACAGATCTATATATAAACGTAGCACACGGTGTCAGTACTATGGATCTATGTATAGATGCAGCACACGGTGTCAGTACTATGGATCTATGTATAGACGCAGCACAGTGTAAGTACTATGGATCTATGTATAGACGCAGCACACGGTGTCAGTACTATGTATCTATGTATAAACGCAGCACACGGTGTAAGTACTATGGATCTATGTATAGACGCAGCACACGGTGTCAGTACTATGTATCTATGTATAAACGCAGCACACGGTGTAAGTACTATGGATCTATGTATAGACGCAGCACACGGTGTCAGTACTACAGATCTATGTATAGACGCAGCACACGGTGTCAGTACTATGGATCTATGTATAGACGCAGCACACGGTGTCAGTACTATGGATCTATGTATAGACGCAGCACACGGTGTCAGTATGACAGATCTATGTATAGACGCAGCACATGGTGTCCGTACTATGGATCTATGTATAAACGCAGCACAGTGTCAGTACTATGGATCTATGTATAGACGCAGCACAGTGTCAGTACTATGGATCTATATATAGATGCAGCACACGGTGTCAGTACTATGGATCTATGTATAGAGGCAGCACACGGTGTCAGTATTATGGATGTATGCATAGACGCAGCACACGGTGTCAGTACTACGGATTTATGCATAGACGCAGCACACGGTGTCAGTTCCATGGATTTATTAATAGATGCAACACAGTGTCAGTACTATGGATCTATGTATAGATGCAGCACATGGTGTCAATACTACCGATCTATGTATAGACGCAGCACAGTGTCAGTACTACGGATCTATGTATAGAGGCAGCACACGGTGTCAGTACTATATGTATAAACGCATCACACGGTGTCAGTACTCTGTATAGACGCAACACACGGTGTCAATACTATGGGTCTATTTATGGACGCAGCACACGGTGTCAGTACTATGGGTCTATGTATGGACGCAGCACATGGTGTCAGTACTATGGGTCTATGTATGGACGCAGCACAGTGTCAGTACTACGGATCTATGTATAGAGGCAGCACACGGTGTCAGTACTATATCTATGTATAAACGCATCACACGGTGTCAGTACTCTGTATAGATGCAACACACGGTGTCAATACTATGGGTCTATGTATGGACGCAGCCCATGGTGTCAGTACTATGGGTCTATGTATGGACGCAGCACAGTGTCAGTACTACGGATCTATGTATAGAGGCAGCACATGGTGTCAGATCTATGTATCAATGCAGCACACGGTGTCAGTACTATGGATCTATGTATAGACGCAGCACAGTGTCAGTACTATGGATCGATGTATAGACACAGCACACGGTGTCAGTACTATGGATCTATGTATAGAGGCAGCACACGGTGTCAGTACTATGGAGCTATGTATAGAGGCAGCACACGGTGTCAGTACTATGGAGCTATGTATAGAGGCAGCACATGGTGTCAGTACTATGGATCTATGTATAGAGGCAGCCCACGGTGTCAGTACTATGGATCTATGTATAGAGGCAGCACAGTGTCCGTACTATGGATCTATGTATAAACGCAGCACAGTGTCAGTACTATTGGTTCTGATACTCCTTCCATCACCACCCCCTTTTGTACCGCTTTGTTCGCCATAAGTTGGCAGGGTATGCTCAGACGTTGAGTCCCTTGCTCACTTTGCCACTGGATTCAAGCAAGCCTGGCTGAAGACGGCTGAAATGCCAGAAACCGGTCCTAGGAAGCTTGTTTCCGGTCCAGGATAGGCATGGCTTGGCAGTTCGGGCTGGACTGTTCCCATGAGGCACAGGGTCAGACTGATTTGCATATGGCCATGTCTGAACTGGGGTGGCAGAGTGGGCTAAAGAACGGTGATGGATCAAACCCAGATCTGTTGACTGGGTGTGAGTGTTTGATTGGTTCTGATACTCCTTCCATCACCACCCCCTTTTGTACCGCTTTGTTCGCCATAAGTTGGCAGGGTATGCTCAGACGTTGAGTCCCTTGCTCACTTTGCCACTGGATTCAAGCAAGCCTGGCTGAAGACGGCTGAAATGCCAGAAACCGGTCCTAGGAAGCTTGTTTCCGGTCCAGGATAGGCATGGCTTGGCAGTTCGGGCTGGACTGTTCCCATGAGGCACAGGGTCAGACTGATTTGCATATGGCCATGTCTGAACTGGGGTGGCAGAGTGGGCTAAAGAACGGTGATGGATCAAACCCAGATCTGTTGACTGGGTGTGAGTGTTTGATTGGTTCTGATACTCCTTCCATCACCACCCCCTTTTGTACCGCTTTGTTCGCCATAAGTTGGCAGGGTATGCTCAGACGTTGAGTCCCTTGCTCACTTTGCCACTGGATTCAAGCAAGCCTGGCTGAAGACGGCTGAAATGCCAGAAACCGGTCCTAGGAAGCTTGTTTCCGGTCCAGGATAGGCATGGCTTGGCAGTTCGGGCTGGACTGTTCCCATGAGGCACAGGGTCAGACTGATTTGCATATGGCCATGTCTGAACTGGGGTGGCAGAGTGGGCTAAAGAACTGTGATGGATCAAACCCAGATCTGTTGACTGGGTGTGAGTGTTTGATTGGTTCTGATACTCCTTCCATCACCACCCCCTTTTGTACCGCTTTGTTCGCCATAAGTTGGCAGGGTATGCTCAGACGTTGAGTCCCTTGCTCACTTTGCCACTGGATTCAAGCAAGCCTGGCTGAAGACGGCTGAAATGCCAGAAACCGGTCCTAGGAAGCTTGTTTCCGGTCCAGGATAGGCATGGCTTGGCAGTTCGGGCTGGACTGTTCCCATGAGGCACAGGGTCAGACTGATTTGCATATGGCCATGTCTGAACTGGGGTGGCAGAGTGGGCTAAAGAACGGTGATGGATCAAACCCAGATCTGTTGACTGGGTGTGAGTGTTTGATTGGTTCTGATACTCCTTCCATCACCACCCCCTTTTGTACCGCTTTGTTCGCCATAAGTTGGCAGGGTATGCTCAGACGTTGAGTCCCTTGCTCACTTTGCCACTGGATTCAAGCAAGCCTGGCTGAAGACGGCTGAAATGCCAGAAACCGGTCCTAGGAAGCTTGTTTCCGGTCCAGGATAGGCATGGCTTGGCAGTTCGGGCTGGACTGTTCCCATGAGGCACAGGGTCAGACTGATTTGCATATGGCCATGTCTGAACTGGGGTGGCAGAGTGGGCTAAAGAACGGTGATGGATCAAACCCAGATCTGTTGACTGGGTGTGAGTGTTTGATTGGTTCTGATACTCCTTCCATCACCACCCCCTTTTGTACCGCTATGTATAGACACAGCACACAGTGTCAGTACTATGGATCTATGTATAGACGCAGCACACAGTGTCAGTACTATGGATCTATGTATAGAGGCAGCACAGTGTCAGTACTATGGATCTATGTATAGACACAGCATACGGTGTCAGTACTGTGGATCTATGTATAGAGGCAGCACATGGTGTCAGTACTATGGATCTATGTATAGAGGCAGCACACGGTGTCAGTATTATGGATCTATGTATAGACGCAGCACACGGTGTCAGTACTATGGATCTATCTATAGAGGCGGCACACGGTGTCAGTACTGTGGATCTATGTATAGAGGCGGCACACGGTGTTAGTACTATAGATCTATGTATAGACACAGCACATGGTGTCAATACTACAGATCTATGTATAGAGGCAGCACACGGTGTCAGTACCATGGATCTATGCATAGACCCAGCACACGGTGTCAGTACTATGGATCTATGTATAGACGCAGCGCACGGTGTCAGTACTATGGATCTATGTATAGATGCAGCGCACGGTGTCAGTACTATGGATCTGTGTTGACGCAGCACACTGTGTCAGTACTATGGATCAATGTATAAACGCAGCACACGGTGTCAGTACTACGGATCTTTGTATAGACGCAGCACACAGTGTCAGTACTATGGATCTATGTATAGACGCAGCACACGGTGTCAGTACTACAGATCTATGTATAGACGCAGCACACGGTGTCAGTACTATGGATCTATGCATAGACGCAGCACAGTGTCAGTACCATGTATCTATGTATAGACGCAGCACACGGTGTCAGTACTATGGATCTATGTATAGACGCAGCACACGGTGTCAGTACTATGGATCTATGTATAGACACAGCATACGGTGTCAGTACTGTGGATCTATGTATAGACGCAGCACATGGTGTCCGTACTATGGATCTATCTATAAACGCAGCACAGTGTCAGTACTATGGATCTATGTATAGACGCAGCACAGTGTCAGGACTATGGATCTATGTATAGACGCAGCACACAGTGTCAGTACTATGGATCTATGTATAGACTTAGCACACGGTGTCAGTACTATGGATGTATGCATAGACGCAGCACACGGTGTCAGTACTACGGATTTATGCATAGACGCAGCACCCGGTGTCAGTACCATGGATCTATTAATAGATGCAACACCGTGTCAGTACTATGGATCTATGTATAGAGGCAGCACACGGTGTCAGTACCACAGATCTATGTATAAACACAGCACACGGTGTCAGTACTATGGATCTATGTATAGATGCAGCACATGGTGTCAATAATACTGATCTATGTATAGACGCAGCACAGTTTCAGTACTACGGATCTATGTATAGAGGCAGCACACGGTGTCAATACTATATCTATGTATAAACGCATCACACGGTGTCAGTACTATGTATAGACGCAACACACGGTGTCAGTACTATGGGTCTATTTATGGACGCAGCACACGGTGTCAGTACTATGGATCTATGTATAGACGCAGCACAGTGTCAGTACTATGGATCTATGTATAGACACTCCTCACGGTGTTAGTACTATGGATCGATGTATGGACACAGCACACGGTGTCCGTACTATGGATCTATGTATAGAGGCAGCACACGGTGTCAGTACTATGGATCGATGTATAGACACAGCACACGGTGTCAGTACTATGGATCTATGTATAGAGGCACCACACGGTGTCAGTACTATGGATCTATGTATAGAGGCAGCACACTGTGTCAGTACTATGGATC
Organism: Triturus cristatus; assembly: GCF_964204655.1. Lineage (NCBI taxonomy): Eukaryota > Metazoa > Chordata > Amphibia > Caudata > Salamandridae > Triturus > Triturus cristatus. The sequence goes on from NC_140594.1 coordinate 1,156,764,121, forward strand.
TATGTATAGAGGCAGCAAACGGTGTCAGTACTATGGATCTATGTATAGAGGCAGCACAGTGTCCGTACTATGGATCTATGTATAAACGCAGCACAGTGTCAGTACTATGGATCTATGTATAGACACAGCACAGTGTCCATACTACAGATCTATATATAAACGCAGCACACAGTGTCAGTACTATGGATCTATGTATAGATGCAGCACACGGTGTCAGTACTATGGATCTATGTATAGATGCAGCACACGGTGTCAGTACTATGGATCTATGTATAGACGCAGCACAGTGTAAGTACTATAGATCTATGTATGGACACAGCACAGTGTCAGTACTACGGATCTATGTATAGAGGCAGCACACGGTGTCAGTTCTATGTATCAACACAGCACACGGTGTCAGTACTATGGATCTATGTATAGACGCAGCACAGTGTAAGTACTATGAATCTATGTAAAGACGCTGCACACGGTGTCGGTACTATGGATCTATGTATAGAGGCGGCACATGGTGTCAGTACTATAGATCTATGTATAGAGGCAGCACACGGTGTCAGTACTATGGATCTATGCATAGACGCAGCACAGTGTCAGTACTATGGATCTATGTATAAATGCAGCACGGTGTCAGTACTACGGATCTATGTATAGACGCAGCACACAGTGTCAGTACTATGGATCTATGTATAGACACAGCACAGTGTCAGTACTATGGATCTATGTATAGGCGCAGCACACGGTGTCAGTACTATGGATCTATGTATAGACGCAGCACACGGTGTAAGTACTATGGATATATGTATAGACGCAGCACACCGTGTCAGTACTATGGATCTATGTATAGACGCAGCACACGGTGTCAGTACTATGTATCTATGTATAAACGCAGCACACGGTGTAAGTACTATGGATCTATGTATAGACGCAGCACACAGTGTCAGTACTATGGATCTATGTATAGACGCAGCACACGGTGTCAGTACTACAGATCTATGTATAGATGCAGCACACAGTGTCAGTAATATGGATCTATGCATAGATGCAGCACAGTGTCAGTACTATGGATCTATGTATAGACGCAGCGCACGGTGTCAGTACTATGGATCTGTGTATAGACGCAGCACACTGTGTCAGTACTATGGATCTTTGTATAGACGCAGCACACAGTGTCAGTACTACAGATCTATGTATAGAGACAGCATACGGTGTCAGTACTATGGATCTATGTATAGAGGCAGCACACGTTGTCAGTATTGTGGATCTATGTGTAGACGCAGCACACGGTGTAAGTACTATGGATCTATGTATAGACGCAGCACACAGTGCCAGTACTACAGATCTATGTATAGACTCAGCACACGGTGTCAGTACTATGAATCTATGTATTGAGGTGGCACACGGTGTCAGTACTATGGATCTATGTATAGAGGCGGCACACAGTGTCAGTACTATAGATCTATGTATAGACGCAGCACACGGTGTCAGTACTATGGATCTATGCATAGACACAGCACAGTGTCAGTACTATGGATTTATGCATAGACGCAGCACATGGTGTCAGTACTATGAATCTATAGAGGCGGCACACTGTGTCAGTACTATAAATCTATGTATAGAGGCGGCACACAGTGTCAGTACTATAGATCTATGTATAGACGCAGCACACAGTGTCAGTACTACAGATATATGTATAGAGGCAGCACACGGTGTCTACTATGGATCTATGCATAGACACAGCATAGTGTCAGTACTATGGATCTATGTATAGATGCAGCGCACGGTGTCAGTACTATGGATCTATATATAAATGCAGCACACGGTGTAAGTACTATGGATCTATGTATAGACGCAGCACACCGTGTCAGTACTATGGATCTATGTATAGACGCAGCACACAATGTCAGTACTATGCATCTATGTAAAGACGCAGCACAGTGTCAGTACTATGGATCTATGTATAGACGCAGCACACGGTGTCAGTACTATGAATCTATGTATAGACTTAGCACACGGTGTCAGTACTATGGATGTATGCATAGACGCAGCACACGGTGTCAGTACTACAGATGTATGCATAGACGCAGCACACGGTGTCTACTACAGATGTATGCATAGACACCGCACACGGTGTCAGTACTATGGATCTATGCATAGACACAGCATAGTGTCAGTACTATGGATCTATGTATAGACTTAGCACACGGTGTCAGTACTATGGATCTATGTATAGAGGCAGCACACGACGTCAGTACTATGGATCTATGTATAGACACAGCACCGTGTCCGTACTACAGATCTATATATAAATGCAGCACAGTGTAAGTACTATGGATCTATGTATAGACGCAGCACACAGTGTCAGTATAACTGATCTATGTATAGACGCAGCACACTGTGTCAGTACTATGGATCTATGTATAGAGGTAGCACAGTGTCAGTACTATGGATCTATGTATAGACGCAGCACACAGTGTCCGTACTATGGATCTATGTATAAACGCAGCACAGTGTCAGTACTATGGATCTATGTATAGACACAGCACCGTGTCCGTACTACAGATCTATATATAAATGCAGCACAGTGTAAGTACTATGGATCTATGTATAGACACAGCACACAGTGTCAGTATAACTGATCTATGTATAGACGCAGCACACTGTGTCAGTACTATGGATCTATGTATAGAGGTAGCACAGTGTCAGTACTATGGATCTATGTATAGACGCAGCACACAGTGTCAGTACTATGGATCTGTGTATAGACGCAGCACACTGTGTCAGTACTATGGATCAATGTATAAACGCAGCACACGGTGTAAGTACTATGGATCTATGTATAGACGCAGCACAGTGTCAGTACTATGGATCTATGTATAGACGCAGCACACGGTGTCAGTACTATGGATCTATCTATAGAGGCGGCACACGGTGTCAGTACTATGGATCTATGTATAGAGGCGGCACACGGTGTTAGTACTATAGATCTATGTATAGATGCAGCACACAGTGTCAATACTACAGATCTGTGTATAGAGGCAGCACACGGTGTCAGTACTATGGATCTATGCATAGACACAGCACAGTGTCAGTACTATGGATCTATGTATAGACGCAGCGCACGGTGTCAGTACTATGGATCTGTGTATAGACACAGCACACTGTGTCAGTACTATGGATCAATGTATAAACGCAGCACACGGTGTAAGTACTATGGATCTATGTATAGACGCAGCACAGTGTCAGTACTATGGATCTATGTATAGACGCAGCACACGGTGTCAGTACTATGTATAGAGGCGGCACACGGTGTCAGTACTATGGATCTATGTATAGAGGCGGCACACAGTGTCAGTACTATAGATCTATGTATAGACGCAGCACACGGTGTCAGTAATACAGATCTATGTATAGAGGCAGCACACAGTGTCAGTACTATGGATCTATGCATAGACACAGCATAGTGTCAGTACTATGGATCTATGTATAGATGCAGCGCACGGTGTCCGTACTATGGATCTATGTATAAACGCAGCACACGGTGTAAGTACTATGGATCTATGTATAGACGCAGCACACCGTGTCAGTGCTATGGATCTATGTATAGACGCAGCACACAATGTCAGTACTATGTATCTATGTATAGACGCAGCACAGTGTCCGTACTATGGATCTCTGTATAGACGCAGCACACGGTGTCAGTACTATGAATCTATGTATAGACTTAGCACATGGTGTCAGTACTATGGATGTATGCATAGACGCAGCACACGGTGTCAGTACTACGGATTTATGCATAGACGCAGCACACGATGTCAGTACTATGGATCTATGCGTAGACGCAGCACACAGTGTCAGTACTATGGATCTATGTATAGACTTAGCACACTGTGTCAGTACTATGGATCTATGTATAGATGCAGCACAGTGTCAGTACTATGGATCTATGTATAGACACAGCACAAGGTGTTAGTACTATGGATCGATGTATAGACACAGCACACGGTGTCAGTACTATGGATCTATGTATAGAGGCAGCACACGGTGTCAGTACTATGGATCTATGTATAGAGGCAGCACACGGCGTCAGTACTATGGATCTATGTATAAAGGCAGCACACAGTGTCAGTACTATGGATCTATGTATAGAGGCAGCACAGTGTCCGTACTATGGATCTATGTATAAACGCAGCACAGTGTCAGTACTATGGATCTATGTGTAGACACAGCACAGTGTCCGTACTACAGATCTATATATAAAAGCAGCACACCGTGTCAGTACTACAGATCTATGTATAGACGCAGCACACCGTGTCAGTACTATGGATCTATGTATAGAGGCAACACAGTGTCAGTACTATGGATCTATGTATAGACGCAGCACACAGTGTCGGTACTATATATGTATGGACGCAACACACTGTGTCAGTACTATGGATCTATGTATAGAGGCAGCACATGGTGTCAGTACTATGGATCTATGTATAGACGCAGCACACAGTTTCAGTACTACAGATCTATGTATAGACGCAGCACACGGTGTCAGTACTATGGATCTATCTATAGAGGCGGCACACGGTGTCAGTACTATGGATCTATGTATAGAGGCGGCACACGGTGTTAGTACTATAGATCTATGTATAGACACAGCATACGGTGTCAGTACTATGGATCTATGCATAGACACAGCACAGTGTCAGTACTATGGATCTATGTATAGACGCAGCACACTGTGTCAGTACTATGGATCAATGTATAAACGCAGCACACGGTGTAAGTACTATGGATCTATGTATAGACGCAGCACAGTGTCAGTACTATCGATCTATGTATAGACGCAGCACACGGTGTCAGTATTATGTATCTATGTATAAACGCAGCACATGGTGTAAGTACTATGGATCTATGTATAGACGCAGCACACGGTGTCAGTACTATGTATAAACGCAGCACACAGTGTAAGTACTATGGATCTAAGTATAGACGCAGCACACAGTGTCAGTACTCTGGATCTATGTATAGACGCAGCACACAGTGTCAGTACTACAGATCTATGTATAGACGCAGCACACGGTGTCAGTACTATGGATCTATGTATAGACGCAGCACACGGTGTCAGTATGACGGATCTATGTATAGACGCAGCACATGGTGTCCGTACTATGGATCTATGTATAAACGCAGCACAGTGTCAGTACTATGGATCTATGTATAGACGCAGCACAGTGTCAGTACTATGGATCTATATATAGACGCAGCACACGGTGTCAGAACTATGGATCTATGTATAGAGGCAGCACACGGTGTCAGTACTATGGATGTATGCATAGACGCAGCTCACGGTGTCAGTACTACGGATTTATGCATAGACGCAGCACACGGTGTCAGTTCCATGGATTTATTAATAGATGCAACACAGTGTCAGTACTATGGATCTATGTATAGATGCAGCACATGGTGTCAATACTACCGATCTATGTATAGACGCAGCACAGTGTCAGTACTACGGATCTATGTATAGAGGCAGCACACGGTGTCAGTACTATATCTATGTATAAACGCATCACACGGTGTCAGTACTCTGTATAGACGCAACACACGGTGTCAATACTATGGGTCTATTTATGGACGCAGCACACGGTGTCAGTACTATGGGTCTATGTATGGACGCAGCACATGGTGTCAGTACTATGGGTCTATGTATGGACGCAGCACAGTGTCAGTACTACGGATCTATGTATAGAGGCAGCACACGGTGTCAGATCTATGTATCAACGCAGCACACGGTGTCAGTACTATGGATCTATGTATAGGCGCAGCACAGTGTCAGTACTATGGATCTATGTATAGACACAGCACACAGTGTTAGTACTACGGATCGATGTATGGACACAGCACACGGTGTCAGTACTATGTATCTATGTATAGAGGCAGCACACGGTCTCAGTAATATGGATCTATGTATAGAGGTAGCACAGTGTCCGTACTGTGGATCTATGTATAAACGCTGCACAGTGTCAGTACTATGTATCTATGTATAGACACAGCACAGTGTCCGTACTACAGATCTATATATAAACGCAGCTCACAGTGTCAGTACTATGGATCTATGTATAGATGCAGCACACGGTGTCAGTACTATGGATCTATGTATAGACGCAGCACACAGAGTCAGTGCTACAGATCTATGTATAGACGCAGCACACAGTGTCAGTACTATGGATCCATGTATAGAGGCAGCACAGTGTCAGTACTATGGATCTATGTATAGAGGCAGCACAGTGTCAGTACTATATATCTATGTATAGACGCAACACACTGTCAGTACTATGGCTCTATGTATAGAGGCAGCACATGGTGTCAGTACTATGGATCTATGTATGGACACAGCATACGGTGTCAGTACTGTGGATCTATGTATAGAGGCAGCACACGGTGTCAGTACTATGGATCTATGCATAGGCACAGTGTCAGTACAATATATCTATGTATAGATGCAACACACTGTCAGTACTATGGATCTATGTATAGAGGCAGCACATGGTGTCAGTACTGTGGATCTATGTACTTGTATCCTAGCGCTAACGCGTAGTTGATGCTGCTGTTTCGTTTTTATGCCACTTTTAAATATTGCAACTCGCGCTGTTATCTTTGGCGCTTTGTACTTTTCTGGGGCCTATTATTGCAGGGAATAGTCAGGTCATACTCGCATTTAAAACTGGACAACTCACCTGCACTTTGCGGGATCTAGTTAGAATCGGGGGGACTACTTGGGACGCGATCGCGGCGTTCTGGCCGCCATCTTAGGTGAGGCCAACTGGATCAGACTGCCTTCGGGTGCCATCTTTGGTGGGGCTAGAGGTGTGTCCTCGCAGGACTCCCGCGCGGATTGCTAGCCACAGTATATAAGTGATATGTGTACCAGCGCGCAGCGTTGGCGCGCAGCGAGCGCGACGGCGGCGCGCCGGAGGTGCGCCAGAGGTAAGCCCGTTTGCACCCGTTCGCGCACAGGTCGTGCCGGGAGCCGGGGACCCTGTTCCATTGTCCGATGCTCGGATATCATATACTAGAGACATGCTGCTAAAATTTAATCCAGGATTGAGCCATCAGCCTCTTGCTACTGAGCGGTGTGTACAGTCTTTGTTGTGCGGTCTGTTCAACGTTAGATCACTGAGTAAGCACCATATGGAAATAGCATTGCTCATAGAGTCCAGTAAGGTAGACATTCTGTTTATGACAGAAACGTGGACCAGAGTGGACTGCACGGTGGAGTTAGGGTTAGCCTGTCCTCCTGGTTACAAGATCAGACACAACCCGCGGGAGGGAGCTAGAGGAGGGGGTGTGGGCCTTATATTTAGGGAATCGCTCGATGTCTCAATGCTTGATACTAAGAATATCTTGGGCTGTGAGACTCTGGCCTTTTCCATCAAAGGGCACGGAGGTACTCTCTATTCTGGGCTGTTGTGTTATCGGCCCCCTGCCAGTACTTTGTCAGCAGTACCCGAGCTAATTGACACTATCTTCGAGCTCTCTAACACTCATGCCAGGACTCTGATTCTGGGAGACTTCAATCTTTGTCCTGATGGCCCTACAAGGTCTGCCCTCTCGGAGCTGGTTCAGGCCTGTAGTGATATTCACTTGCAGCAGTTGGTTCATTCACAGACCCACTCTAAGGGCCATACTCTCGACCTGATCTTTGCAGACACTGGACAGGTGGTAGTTCGAGACACCCTCCCTCAGTGCTGGACGGATCATGCCTTGGTCCTTTTCTCTGTTGCACTCCCCATGGCATCAACTGGGAGCGGAAGTATCGGCACCAGGACTAAGATGGGTAGGCAGTGGTCAAAGCTGCTTAAACAACCTTGCCTGCCATCCTTGTTGGGTGGTGATATCTCCTTAGGAGACAGTGTGGATGCAAGCTATGAGTGCCTCAGCCGGAAAATCGTTAATTCCCTAGAGGTGCTGGCCCCTCTGCGCAAAATCAGAGATAGATCCAAGATCGCTATGCCTTGGTTTACCGCTGAGCTATCACAATTGAAGCTCTGCTGTAGACGTGCGGAGCGAGCTTGGAGAAAAAATTATCTAGACCCTGAGAAAGCTCTCTTTAAACAGGCCTTGTTGACCTATAAAACACAGATTAAAGCTGCAAAAGCACGATTCCTGGAGGAATCGCTCTTAAATGCATCGAATAAAACGCAGGCCTTGTTTAAGATTGTTGGGGACCTCTCTCGACCTGCCTCCGCTGCCAACGATATCCCTGCCTCCCAAGCTCTGTGTACCTCTCTGGCGCAGGCTTTTGAGGATAAGATCACTCTGATCTTAAGCAAGCTTGCTTTAACGACTACATCTGCTACTCGGCCTGCACAGGGTCCCTTATCAGTGACCGCCATAGAGATGGAAAGGGTAGTTGGTAAACGGGTATTGTTGGATAGTTTTCCCCTCCCATCTTTTGAGGAATTCTGCTCGTTGGCTAATAGTGTATCCTCTGGTTCCCCGTTGGACCCATTGCCACATAAATACTGGAAAGTATTCCAGGCGGAGCTTTTTCCTCCGTTGCATGCTATCTGCTGTCAGTCTCTTTCCTTGGCACGTGTCCCGGAGTGTTGGAAATTGGCAGTGGTCTCACCCTTACTGAAGAAGGAGACCTTGGATCCTACCTGCCCAGCGAACTATAGACCTATATCGCTGCTCCCTTTTCCCATTAAGATTCTGGAGAAACTGGTTACTAGACACCTGTCCAGTTTTTTGGAGACCAATTTCTGCCTGGACACGTCTCAATTCGGCTTCAGACCTGCACACGGCACGGAGTCTGCCCTGGTGACCGTTTTGGACGATCTTCGTTCGCGAGCCGACACTGGTCGAGCAGCCTTTTTAGTGCTGCTCGATATGTCGGTTGCCTTCGATACGGTCAACCACGACATCTTGGTCAGAAGACTTGAGGATGTAGGGGTGAAGGACTTGGCTCGTGACTGGCTGATTTCCTACCTGGGTGATAGGCAGCAGGTAGTGGCCTTGCCACCTTTCCAGTCGGAGATTAAAGCAGTTAAGCAGGGTGTTCCGCAAGGGGTCTGCCATCAGCCCTATTTTGTTCAACCTCTATCTCTGCCCTCTAGTGAGTCTGATTAAATCATTCGGCATCTTGGTTATTAACTATGCCGATGATACACAGCTCATTTTTTCCATCGAGGGCAAGGATGCGGTGCCTCTGGAGACTTTCCACCAGTGTATGGCGTCAACTGCGGAATGGTTGAGGCAGAACTCTCTGCAGTTCAATGGCTCCAAAACAGAGGTACTACACTGCTCGCTGGATCGGGTCCCTCGGCCACTGCCTTCTGACTTTTGGCCCACCTCTTTTCCGGATGCCCCTTTAGCAGCGGCCTCCGCCAGAAATCTGGGCGTAGTGCTTGGGCCCAATCTTCAACTGGACCTCTTTGTAAATAAAACTGTGGCCACTTGCATGATGCTGCTTCGTATGCTGTGGAAGATCCTGCCGCTGCTGCCGGCCCACGTTCGGCCAGAAGTAGTGCGTGGCACCATATTGAGTAGGCTGGACTACTGCAACGCACTACTGCTGGGAGCCCCAGCTAATTTGGTGGCTAAGCTGCAACGTGTGCAGAATATGGCGGCCAAGTTGGCTTTGTCCCGGCGCCGTTCCGACTCCTCTTCTATGGCACTAGTCGATCTTCATTGGTTACCTGTCCCGCAACGAGTCATCTTTAAAGCACTTTGCTTAGTGTTTAGAGGACTTCATGGACAAGGACCTGTTCCGTTGCTGGAATTGTTCCAGTGGTATGTGCCCACTCGCTCCCTTCGGTCTCTTTCAGCACATCTTGTGGTAATTCCTAAGGTAATGAGGGCTCGGATGGGTGGGCGAGCTTTTGGATTTGTGGCAGCTAAACATTGGAATACTCTTCCCTTGTCGCTGAGAAGCTCCGGGGACTTTTCCTCTTTTAGGAAGGAACTCAAAACATTTCTCTTTCCTAGGTCTGATTAATTTCTTTGACTGCTCTGTGTGGTGTTGGTATAATTGTCTGAAGCGCCAGGGTACCCTTCGGGTGACAGTCTGCGCTATACAAATACGCCATACATACATACATACATACATACTATGTATAGACACAGCATACAGTGTCAGTACTGTGGATCTATGTATAGAGGCAGCACACGGTGTCAGTACTATGGATCTATCTATAGAGGCGGCACACGGTGTCAGTACTGTGGATCTATGTATAGAGGCGGCACACGGTGTTAGTACTATAGATCTATGTATAGACGCAGCACATGGTGTCAATACTACAGATCTATGTATAGAGGCAGCACACGGTGTCAGTACTATGGATCTATGTATAGACGCAGCGCACGGTGTCAGTACTATGGATCTATGTATAGACGCAGCGCACGGTGTCAGTACTATGGATCTGTGTATATACGCAGCACACTGTCAGTACTATGGATCAATGTATAAACGCAGCACACGGTGTCAGTACTATGTATCTATGTATAAACGCAGCACACGGTGTCAGTACTATGGATCTATGTATAGACGCAGCACACGGTGTCAGTATGATGGATCTATGTATAGACGCAGCACATGGTGTCCGTACTATGGATCTTTGTATAAACGCAGCACAGTGTCAGTACTATGGATCTATGTATAGACGCAGCACATGGTGTCCGTACTATGGATCTTTGTATAAACGCAGCACAGTGTCAGTACTATGGATCTATGTATAGACACAGCACATGGTGTCAATACTACAGATCTATGTATAGAGGCAGCACACGGTGTCAGTACTATGGATCTATGCATAGACACAGCACAGTGTCAGTACTATGGATCTATGTATAGACTCAGCGCACGGTGTCAGTACTATGGATCTATGTATAGATGCAGCGCACGGTGTCAGTACTATGGATCTGTGTATAGACGCATCACACTGTGTCAGTACTATGGATCAATGTATAAACGCAGCACACGGTGTCAGTACTACGGATCTTTGTATAGACGCAGCACACAGTGTCAGTACTATGGATCTATGTATAGACGCAGCACACGGTGTCAGTACTACAGATCTATGTATAGACGCAGCACACGGTGTCAGTACTATGGATCTATGCATAGACGCAGCAGTGTCAGTACCATGTATCTATGTATAGACGCAGCACACGGTGTCAGTACTATGGATCTATGTATAGACGCAGCACACGGTGTCAGTACTATGGATCTATGTATAGACACAGCATACGGTGTCAGTACTGTGGATCTATGTATAGACGCAGCACATGGTGTCCGTACTATGGATCTATCTATAAACGCAGCACAGTGTCAGTACTATGGATCTATGTATAGACGCAGCACAGTGTCAGGACTATGGATCTATGTATAGACGCAGCACACGGTGTCAGTACTATGGATCTATGTATAGACTTAGCACACGGTGTCAGTACTATGGATGTATGCATAGACGCAGCACACGGTGTCAGTACTACGGATTTATGCATAGACGCAGCACCCGGTGTCAGTACCATGGATCTATTAATAGATGCAACACAGTGTCAGTACTATGGATCTATGTATAGAGGCAGCACACGGTGTCAGTACCACGGATCTATGTATAAACACAGCACACGGTGTCAGTACTATGGATCTATGTATAGATGCAGCACATGGTGTCAATAATACCGATCTATGTATAGACGCAGCACAGTTTCAGTACTACGGATCTATGTATAGAGGCAGCACACGGTGTCAATACTACATCTATGTATAAACGCATCACACGGTGTCAGTACTATGTATATACGCAACACACGGTGTCAGTACTATGGGTCTATTTATGGACGCAGCACACGGTGTCAGTACTATGGATCTATGTATAGACGCAGCACAGTGTCAGTACTATGGATCTATGTATAGACACTCCTCACGGTGTTAGTACTATGGATCGATGTATGGACACAGCACACGGTGTCCGTACTATGGATCTATGGATAGAGGCAGCACACGGTGTCAGTACTATGGATCGATGTATAGACACAGCACACGGTGTCAGTACTATGGATCTATGTATAGAGGCACCACACGGTGTCAGTACTATGGATCTATGTATAGAGGCACCACACGGTGTCAGTACTATGGATCTATGTATAGAGGCAGCACACTGTGTCAGTAATATGGATCTATGTATAGAGGCAGCACACGGTGTCAGTACTATGGATCTATGTATAGAGGCAGCACAGTGTCCGTACTATGGATCTATGTATAAACGCAGCACAGTGTCAGTACTATGGATCTATGTATAGACACAGCACAGTGTCCATACTACAGATCTATATATAAACGCAGCACACAGTGTCAGTACTATGGATCTATGTATAGATGCAGCACACGGTGTCAGTACTATGGATCTATGTATAGATGCAGCACACAGTGTCAGTACTATGGATCTATGTATAGACGCAGCACAGTGTAAGTACTATGGATCTATGTATGGACACAGCACAGTGTCAGTACTACGGATCTATGTATAGACAAAGCACACGGTGTCAGTTCTATGTATCAACACAGCACACGGTGTCAGTACTATGGATCTATGTATAGACGCAGCACAGTGTAAGTACTATGGATCTATGTAAAGACGCTGCACACGGTGTCGGTACTATGGATCTATGTATAGAGGCGGCACATGGTGTCAGTACTATAGATCTATGTATAGAGGCAGCACACGGTGTCAGTACTATGGATCTATGCATAGACGCAGCACAGTGTCAGTACTATGGATCTATGTATAAATGCAGCACGGTGTCAGTACTACGGATCTATGTATAGACGCAGCACACAGTGTCAGTACTATGGATCTATGTATAGACACAGCACAGTGTCAGTACTATGGATCTATGTATAGGCGCAGCACACGGTGTCAGTACTATGGATCTATGTATAGACGCAGCACACGGTGTAAGTACTATGGATCTATGTATAGACGCAGCACACAGTGTCAGTACTATGGATCTATGTATAGACGCAGCACACGGTGTCAGTACTATGTATCTATGTATAAATGCAGCACACGGTGTAAGTACTATGGATCTATGTATAGACGCAGCACACAGTGTCAGTACTATGGATCTATGTATAGACGCAGCACACGGTGTCAGTACTACAGATCTATGTATAGATGCAGCACACAGTGTCAGTAATATGGATCTATGCATAGATGCAGCACAGTGTCAGTACTATGGATCTATGTATAGACGCAGCGCACGGTGTCAGTACTATGGATCTGTGTATAGACGCAGCACACTGTGTCAGTACTATGGATCTATGTATAGACGCAGCACACAGTGTCAGTACTACAGATCAATGTATAGAGACAGCATATGGTGTCAGTACTATGGATCTATGTATAGAGGCAGCACATGGTGTCAGTACTATGGATCTATGTATAGAGGCAGCACACGTTGTCAGTATTGTGGATCTATGTGTAGACGCATCACACGGTGTAAGTACTATGGATCTATGTATAGACGCAGCACACAGTGCCAGTACTACAGATCTATGTATAGACTCAGCACACGGTGTCAGTACTATGAATCTATGTATTGAGGTGGCACACGGTGTCAGTACTATGGATCTATGTATAGAGGCGGCACACAGTGTCAGTACTATAGATCTATGTATAGACGCAGCACACGGTGTCAGTACTATGGATCTATGCATAGACACAGCACAGTGTCAGTACTATGGATTTATGCATAGACGCAGCACATGGTGTCAGTACTATGAATCTATGTATAGAGGCGGCACACTGTGTCAGTACTATAAATCTATGTATAGAGGCGGCACACAGTGTCAGTACTATAGATCTATGTATAGACGCAGCACACGGTGTCAGTACTACAGATATATGTATAGAGGCAGCACACGGTGTCAGTACTATGGATCTATGCATAGACACAGCATAGTGTCAGTACTATGGATCTATGTATAGATGCAGCGCACGGTGTCAGTACTATGGATCTATGTATAAACGCAGCACACGGTGTAAGTTCTATGGATTTATGTATAGACGCAGCACACCGTGTCAGTACTATGGATCTATGTATAGACGCAGCACACAATGTCAGTACTATGTATCTATGTATAGACACAGCACAGTGTCAGTACTATGGATCTATGTATAGACGCAGCACACGGTGTCAGTACTATGAATCTATGTATAGACTTAGCACACGGTGTCAGTAATATGGATGTATGCATAGACGCAGCACACGGTGTCAGTACTACAGATGTATGCATAGACGCAGCACACGGTGTCAGTACTACAGATGTATGCATAGACGCAGCACACGGTGTCAGTACTATGGATCTATGCATAGACACAGCATAGTGTCAGTACTATGGATCTATGTATAGACTTAGCACACGGTGTCAGTACTATGGATCTATGTATAGAGGCAGCACACGGCGTCAGTACTATGGATCTATGTAAAGAGACAGCACAGTGTCCGTACTATGGATCTATGTATAAACGCAGCACAGTGTCAGTACTATGGATCTATGTATAGACACAGCACCGTGTCCGTACTACAGATCTATATATAAATGCAGCACAGTGTAAGTACTATGGATCTATGTATAGACGCAGCACACAGTGTCAGTATAACTGATCTATGTATAGACGCAGCACACTGTGTCAGTACTATGGATCTATGTATAGAGCTAGCACAGTGTCAGTACTATGGATCTATGTATAGACGCAGCACACAGTGTCAGTACTATGGATCTGTGTATAGACGCAGCACACTGTGTCAGTACTATGGATCAATGTGTAAACGCAGCACACTGTGTCAGTACTATGGATCTATGTATAGACGCAGCACAGTGTCAGTACTATGGATCTATGTATAGAGGCGGCACACGGTGTCAGTACTATGGATCTATGTATAGAGGCGGCACACGGTGTTAGTACTATAGATCTATGTATAGACGCAGCACACAGTGTCAATACTACAGATCTGTGTATAGAGGCAGCACACGGTGTCAGTACTATGGATCTATGCATAGACACAGCACAGTGTCAGTACTATGGATCTATGTATAGACGCAGCGCACGGTGTCAGTACTATGGATCTGTGTATAGACGCAGCACACTGTGTCAGTACTATGGATCAATGTATAAACGCAGCACACTGTGTAAGTACTATGGATCTATGTATAGACACAGCACAGTGTCAGTACTATGGATCTATGTATAGACGCAGCACAGTGTCCGTACTATGGATCTCTGTATAGACGCAGCACACGGTGTCAGTACTATGAATCTATGTATAGACTTAGCACACGGTGTCAGTACTATGGATGTATGCATAGACGCAGCACACGGTGTCAGTACTACGGATTTATGCATAGACGCAGCACACGATGTCAGTACTATGGATCTATGCGTAGACGCAGCACACAGTGTCCGTACTATTTATCTATGTATAGACTTAGCACACTGTGTCAGTACTATGGATCTATGTATAGATGCAGCACAGTGTCAGTACTATGGATCTATGTATAGACACAGCACAAGGTGTTAGTACTATGGATCGATGTATAGACACAGCACACGGTGTCAGTACTATGGATCTATGTATAGAGGCAGCACACGGTGTCCGTACTATGGATCTATGTATAGAGGCAGCACACGGCGTCAGTACTATGGATCTATGTATAAAGGCAGCACACAGTGTCAGTACTATGGATCTATGTATAGAGGCAGCACAGTGTCCGTACTATGGATCTATGTATAAACGCAGCACAGTGTCAGTACTATGGATCTATGTATAGACACAGCACAGTGTCCGTACTACAGATCTATATATAAACGCAGCACACCGTGTCAGTACTACAGATCTATGTATAGACGCAGCACACCGTGTCAGTACTATGGATCTATGTATAGAGGCAACACAGTGTCAGTACTATGGATCTATGTATAGACGCAGCACACAGTGTCGGTACTATATATGTATGGACGGAACACACTGTGTCAGTACTATGGATCTATGTATAGAGGCAGCACATGGTGTCAGTACTATGGATCTATGTATAGACGCAGCACACAGTGTCAGTACTACAGATCTATGTATAGACGCAGCACACGGTGTCAGTACTATGGATCTATCTATAGAGGCGGCACACGGTGTCAGTACTATGGATCTATGTATAGAGGCGGCACACGGTGTTAGTACTATAGATCTATGTATAGACACAGCATACGGTGTCAGTACTATGGATCTATGCATAGACACAGCACAGTGTCAGTACTATGGATCTATGTATAGACACAGCACACGGTGTCAGTACTATGTATAAACGCAGCACACGGTGTAAGTACTATGGATCTATGTATAGACGCAGCACACAGTGTCAGTACTCTGGATCTATGTATAGACGCAGCACACAGTGTCAGTACTACAGATCTATGTATAGACGCAGCACACGGTGTCAGTACTATGTATCTATGTATAAACGCAGCACATGGTGTCCGTACTATGGATCTATGTATAAACGCAGCACAGTGTCAGTACTATGGATCTAAGTATAGACGCAGCACAGTGTCAGTACTATGGATCTATATATAGACGCAGCACACTGTGTCAGTACTATGGATCAATGTATAAACGCAGCACACGGTGTCAGTACTATGTATCTATGTATAAACGCAGCACACGGTGTCAGTACTATGGATCTATGTATAGACGCAGCACACGGTGTCAGTACTATGGATGTATGCATAGACGCAGCACACAGTGTCAGTACTATGGATCTATGTATAGATGCAGCACATGGTGTCAATACTACCGATCTATGTATAGACGCAGCACAGTGTCAGTACTACGGATCTATGTATAGAGGCAGCACACGATGTCAGTACTATATCTATGTATAAACGCATCACACGGTGTCAGTACTCTGTATAGACGCAACACACGGTGTCAATACTATGGGTCTATTTATGGACGCAGCACACGGTGTCAGTACTATGGGTCTATGTATGGACGCAGCACATGGTGTCAGTACTATGGGTCTATGTATGGACGCAGCACAGTGTCAGTACTACGGATCTATGTATAGAGGCAGCACACGGTGTCAGATCTATGTATCAACGCAGCACACGGTGTCAGTACTATGGATCTATGTATAGGCGCAGCACAGTGTCAGTACTATGGATCTATGTATAGACACAGCACACAGTGTTAGTACTACGGATCGATGTATGGACACAGCACACGGTGTCAGTACTATGGATCTTTGTATAGAGGCAGCACACGGTCTCAGTAATATGGATCTATGTATAGAGGTAGCACAGTGTCCGTACTGTGGATCTATGTATAAATGCAGCACAGTGTCAGTACTATGTATCTATATATAGACACAGCACAGTGTCCGTACTACAGATCTATATATAAACGCAGCTCACAGTGTCAGTACTATGGATCTATGTATAGATGCAGCACACGGTGTCAGTGCTACAGATCTATGTATAGACGCAGCACACAGTGTCAGTACTATGGATCTATGTATAGAGGCAGCACAGTGTCAGTACTATGGATCTATGTATAGAGGCAGCACAGTGTCAGTACTATATATCTATGTATAGACGCAACACACTGTCAGTACTATGGATCTATGTATAGAGGCAGCACATGGTGTCAGTACTATGGATCTATGTATGGACACAGCATACGGTGTCAGTACTGTGGATCTATGTATAGAGGCAGCACACGGTGTCAGTACTATGGATCTATGCATAGGCACTGTGTCAGTACAATATATCTATGTACAGATGCAACACACTGTCAGTACTATGGATCTATGTATAGAGGCAGCACATGGTGTCAGTACTGTGGATCTATGTACTTATATCCTAGCGCTAACGCGTAGTTGATGCTGCTGTTTCGTTTTTATGCCACTTTTAAATATTGCAACTCGCGCTGTTATCTTTGGCGCTTTGTACTTTTCTGGGGCCTATTATTGCAGGGAATAGTCAGGTCATACTCGCATTTAAAACTGGACAACTCACCTGCACTTTGCGGGATCTAGTTAGAATCGGGGGGACTACTTGGGACGCGATCGCGGCGTTCCGGCCGCCATCTTAGGTGAGGCCAACTGGATCAGACTGCCTTCGGGTGCCATCTTTGGTGGGGCTAGAGGTGTGTCCTCGCAGGACTCCCGCGCGGATTGCTAGCCACAGTATATAAGTGATGTGTGTACCAGCGCGCAGCGTTGGCGCGAAGCGAGCGCGACGGCGGCGCGCCGGAGGTGCGCCAGAGGTAATCCCGTTTGCGCCCGTTCGCGCACAGGTCGTGCCGGGAGCCGGGGACCCTGTTCCATTGTCCGATGCTCGGATAACATATACTAGAGACATGCTGCTAAAATTTAATCCAGGATTGAGCCATCAGCCTCTTGCTACTGAGCGGTGTGTACAGTCTTTGTTGTGCGGTCTGTTCAACGTTAGATCACTGAGTAAGCACCATATGGAAATAGCATTACTCATAGAGTCCAGTAAGGTAGACATTCTGTTTATGACAGAAACGTGGACCAGAGCGGACTGCACGGTGGAGTTAGGGTTAGCCTGTCCTCCTGGTTACAAGATCAGACACAACCCGCGGGAGGGAGCTAGAGGAGGGGGTGTGGGCCTTATATTTAGGGAATCGCTCGATGTCTCAATGCTTGATACTAAGAATATCTTGGGCTGTGAGACTCTGGCCTTTTCCATCAAAGGGCACGGAGGTACTCTCTATTCTGGGCTGTTGTGTTATCGGCCCCCTGCCAGTACTTTGTCAGCAGTACCCGAGCTAATTGACACTATCTTCGAGCTCTCTAACACTCATGCCAGGACTCTGATTCTGGGAGACTTCAATCTTTGTCCTGATGGCCCTACAAGGTCTGCCCTCTCGGAGCTGGTTCAGGCCTGTAGTGATATTCACTTGCAGCAGTTGGTTCATTTACAGACCCACTCTAAGGGCCATACTCTCGACCTGATCTTTGCAGACACTGGACAGGTGGTAGTTCGAGACACCCTCCCTCAGTGCTGGACGGATCATGCCTTGGTCCTTTTCTCTGTTGCACTCCCCATGGCATCAACTGGGAGCGGAAGTATCGGCACCAGGACTAAGATGGGTAGGCAGTGGTCAAAGCTGCTTAAACAACCTTGCCTGCCATCCTTGTTGGGTGGTGATATCTCCTTAGGAGACAGTGTGGATGCAAGCTATGAGTGCCTCAGCCGGAAAATCGTTAATTCCCTAGAGGTGCTGGCCCCTCTGCGCAAAATCAGAGATAGATCCAAGATCGCTATGCCTTGGTTTACCGCTGAGCTATCACAATTGAAGCTCTGCTGTAGACGTGCGGAGCGAGCTTGGAGAAAAAATTATCTAGACCCTGAGAAAGCTCTCTTTAAACAGGCCTTGTTGACCTATAAAACGCAGATTTAAGTTGCAAAAGCACGATTCCTGGAGGAATCGCTCTTAAATGCATCGAATAAAACGCAGGCCTTGTTTAAGATTGTTGGGGACCTCTCTCGACCTGCCTCCGCTGCCAACGATATCCCTGCCTCCCAAGCTCTGTGTACCTCTCTGGCGCAGGCTTTTGAGGATAAGATCGCTCTGATCCTAAGCAAGCTTGCTTTAACGACTACATCTGCTACTCAGCCTGCACAGGGTCCCTTATCAGTGACCGCCATAGAGATGGAAAGGGTAGTTGGTAAACGGGTATTGTTGGATAGTTTTCCCCTCCCATCTTTTGAGGAATTCTGCTCGTTGGCTAATAGTGTATCCTCCGGTTCCCCGTTGGACCCATTGCCACATAAATACTGGAAAGTATTCCAGGCGGAGCTTTTTCCTCCGTTGCATGCTATCTGCTGTCAGTCTCTTTCCTTGGCACGTGTCCCGGAGTGTTGGAAATTGGCAGTGGTCTCACCCTTACTGAAGAAGGAGACCTTGGATCCTACCTGCCCAGCGAACTATAGACCTATATCGCTGCTCCCTTTTCCCATTAAGATTCTGGAGAAACTGGTTACTAGACACCTGTCCAGTTTTTTGGAGACCAATTTCTGCCTGGACACGTCTCAATTCGGCTTCAGACCTGCACACGGCACGGAGTCTGCCCTGGTGACCGTTTTGGACGATCTTCGTTCGCGAGCCGACACTGGTCGAGCAGCCTTTTTAGTGCTGCTCGATATGTCGGTTGCCTTCGATACGGTCAACCACGACATCTTGGTCAGAAGACTTGAGGATGTAGGGGTGAAGGGCTTGGCTCGTGACTGGCTGATTTCCTACCTGGGTGATAGGCAGCAGGTAGTGGCCTTGCCACCTTTCCAGTCGGAGATTAAAGCAGTTAAGCAGGGTGTTCCGCAAGGGGTCTGCCATCAGCCCTATTTTGTTCAACCTCTATCTCTGCCCTCTAGTGAGTCTGATTAAATCATTCGGCATCTTGGTTATTAACTATGCCGATGATACACAGCTCATTTTTTCCATCGAGGGCAAGGATGCGGTGCCTCTGGAGACTTTCCATCAGTGTATGGCGTCAACTGCGGAATGGTTGAGGCAGAACTCTCTGCAGTTCAATGGCTCCAAAACAGAGGTACTACACTGCTCGCTGGATCGGGTCCCTCGGCCACTGCCTTCTGACTTTTGGCCCACCTCTTTTCCGGATGCCCCTTTAGCAGCGGCCTCCGCCAGAAATCTGGGCGTAGTGCTTGGGCCCAATCTTCAACTGGACCTCTTTGTAAATAAAACTGTGGCCACTTGCATGATGCTGCTTCGTATGCTGTGGAAGATCCTGCCGCTGCTGCTGGCCCACGTTCGGCCAGAAGTAGTGCGTGGCACCATATTGAGTAGGCTGGACTACTGCAACGCACTACTGCTGGGAGCCCCAGCTAATTTGGTGGCTAAGCTGCAACGTGTGCAGAATATGGCGGCCAAGTTGGCTTTGTCCCGGCGCCGTTCCGACTCCTCTTCTATGGCACTAGTCGATCTTCATTGGTTACCTGTCCCGCAACGAGTCATCTTTAAAGCACTTTGCTTAGTATTTAGAGGACTTCATGGACAAGGACCTGTTCCGTTGCAGGAATTGTTCCAGTGGTATGTGCCCACTCGCTCCCTTCGGTCTCTTTCAGCACATCTTGTGGTAATTCCTAAGGTAATGAGGGCTCGGATGGGTGGGCGAGCTTTTGGATTTGTGGCAGCTAAACATTGGAATACTCTTCCCTTGTCGCTGAGAAGCTCCGGGGACTTTTCCTCTTTTAGGAGGGAACTCAAAACATTTCTCTTTCCTAGGTCTGATTAATTTCTTTGACTGCTCTGTGTGGTGTTGGTATAATTGTCTGAAGCGCCAGGATACCCTTCGGGTGACAGTCTGCGCTATACAAATACGCCATACATACATACATACATACATACATACTATGTATAGACACAGCATACAGTGTCAGTACTGTGGATCTATGTATAGAGGCAGCACACGGTGTCAGTACTATGGATCTATCTATAGAGGCGGCACACGGTGTCAGTACTGTAAATCTATGTATAGAGGCGGCACACGGTGTTAGTACTATAGATCTATGTATAGACGCAGCACATGGTGTCAATACTACAGATCTATGTATAGAGGCAGCACACGGTGTCAGTACTATGGATCTATGTATAGACGCAGCGCACGGTGTCAGTACTATGGATCTATGTATAGACGCAGCGCACGGTGTCAGTACTATGGATCTGTGTATAGACGCAGCACACTGTGTCAGTACTATGGATCAATGTATAAACGCAGCACACGGTGTCAGTACTATATCTATGTATAAACGCAGCACACGGTGTCAGTACTATGGATCTATGTATAGACGCAGCACATGGTGTCAGTATGATGGATCTATGTATAGACGCAGCACATGGTGTCCGTACTATGGATCTTTGTATAAACGCAGCACAGTGTCAGTACTATGGATCTATGTATAGACGCAGCACAGTGTCAGGACTATGGATCTATGTATAGACTTAGCACACGGTGTCAGTACTATGGATCTATGTATAGACGCAGCACAGTGTCAGGACTATGGATCTATGTATAGACTTAGCACACGGTGTCAGTACTATGGATCTATGTATAGACTTAGCACACGGTGTCAGTACTATGGATGTATGCATAGACGCAGCACACGGTGTCAGTACTACGGATTTATGCATAGACGCAGCACACGGTGTCAGTACCATGGATCTATTAATAGATGCAACACAGTGTCAGTACTATGGATCTATGTATAGAGGCAGCACACGGTGTCAGTGCCACGGATCTATGTATAAACACAGCACACGGTGTCAGTACTATGGATCTATGTATAGATGCAGCACATGGTGTCAATACTACCGATCTATGTATAGACGCAGCACAGTTTCAGTACTACGGATCTATGTATAGAGGCGGCACACGGTGTTAGTACAATAGATCAATGTGTAGGCGCAGCACATGGTGTCAATACTACAGATCTATGTATAGAGGCAGCACGCGGTGTCAGTACTATGGATCTATGCATAGACACAGCACAGTATCAGTACAATATATCTATGTATAGATGCAACACACTGTGTCAGTACTATGGATGTATGTATAGAGGCAGCACATGGTGTCAGTACTGTGGATCTATGTATAGACACAGCATACGGTGTCAGTACTGTGGATCTATGTATAGAGGCAGCACACGGTGTCAGTACTATGGATCGATCTATAGAGGCAGCACACGGTGTCAGTACTGTGGATCTATGTATAGAGGCGGCACACGGTGTTAGTACTATAGATCTATGTATAGACGCAGCACATGGTGTCAATACTACAGATCTATGTATAGAGGCAGCACACGGTGTCAGTACTATGGATCTATGTATAGACGCAGCGCACGGTGTCAGTACTATGGATCTATGTATAGACGCAGCGCACGGTGTCAGTACTATGGATCTGTGTATAGACGCAGCACACTGTGTCAGTACTATGGATCAATGTATAAACGCAGCACACGGTGTCAGTACTATATCTATGTATAAACGCAGCACACGGTGTCAGTACTATGGATCTATGTATAGAGTCAGCACACGGTGTCAGTATGATGGATCTATGTATAGACGCAGCACATGGTGTCCGTACTATGGATCTTTGTATAAACGCAGCACAGTGTCAGTACTATGGATCTATGTATAGACGCAGCACACGGTGTCAGTACTATGGATCTATGTATAGACGCAGCACACGGTGTCAGTATGCTGGATCTATGTATAGACGCAGCACATGGTGTCCGTACTATGGATCTATGTATAAACGCAGCACAGTGTCAGTACTATGGATCTATGTATAGACGCAGCACAGTGTCAGGACTATGGATCTATGTATAGACGCAGCACAGTGTCAGGACTATGGATCTATGTATAGACGCAGCACACAGTGTCAGTACTATGGATCTATGTATAGACTTAGCACACGGTGTCAGTACTATGGATGTATGCATAGACGCAGCACACGGTGTCAGTACTACGGATTTATGCATAGACGCAGCACACGGTGTCAGTACCATGGATCTATTAATAGATGCAACACAGTGTCAGTACTATGGATCTATGTATAGAGGCAGCACATGGTGTCAGTGCCACGGATCTATGTATAAACACAGCACATGGTGTCAGTACTATGGATCTATGTATAGATGCAGCACATGGTGTCAATACTACCGATCTATGTATAGACGCAGCACAGTTTCAGTACTACGGATCTATGTATAGAGGCGGCACACGGTGTTAGTACTATAGATCAATGTGTAGGCGCAGCACATGGTGTCAATACTACAGATCTATGTATAGAGGCAGCACACGGTGTCAGTACTATGGATCTATGCATAGACACAGCACAGTGTCAGTACAATATATCTATGTATAGATGCAACACACTGTGTCAGTACTATGGATGTATGTATAGAGGCAGCACATGGTGTCAGTACTGTGGATCTATGTATAGACACAGCATACGGTGTCAGTACTGTGGATCTATGTATAGAGGCAGCACACGGTGTCAGTACTATGGATCTATCTATAGAGGCGGCACACGGTGTCAGTACTGTGGATCTATGTATAGAGGCGGCACACGGTGTTAGTACTATATATCTATGTATAGACGCAGCACATGGTGTCAATACTACGGATCTATGTATAGAGGCAGCACACGGTGTCAGTACTATGGATCTATGTATAGACGCAGCGCACGGTGTTAGTACTATGGATCTATGTATAGACGCAGCGCACGGTGTCAGTACTATGGATCTGTGTATAGACGCAGCACACTGTGTCAGTACTATGGATCAATGTATAAACGCAGCACACGGTGTCAGTACTATGTATCTATGTATAAACGCAGCACACGGTGTCAGTACTATGGATCTATGTATAGACGCAGCACACGGTGTCAGTATGATGGATCTATGTATAGACGCAGCACATGGTGTCCGTACTATGGATCTTTGTATAAACGCAGCACAGTGTCAGTACTATGGATCTATGTATAGACGCAGCACACGGTGTCAGTACTATGGATCTATGTATAGACGCAGCACACGGTGTCAGTATGCTGGATCTAAGTATAGACGCAGCACATGGTGTCCGTACTATGGATCTATGTATAAACGCAGCAAAGTGTCAGTACTATGGATCTATGTATAGACGCAGCACAGTGTCAGGACTA
This sequence comes from Triturus cristatus, assembly GCF_964204655.1. Classification (NCBI taxonomy): domain Eukaryota; kingdom Metazoa; phylum Chordata; class Amphibia; order Caudata; family Salamandridae; genus Triturus; species Triturus cristatus. The sequence continues at coordinate 1,156,788,881 of NC_140594.1, forward strand.
TGGATCTATGTATAGACGCAGCACACAGTGTCAGTACTATGGATCTATGTATAGACTTAGCACACGGTGTCAGTACTATGGATGTATGCATAGACGCAGCACACGGTGTCAGTACTACGGATTTATGCATAGACGCAGCACACGGTGTCAGTACCATGGATCTATTAATAGATGCAACACAGTGTCAGTACTATGGATCTATGTATAGAGGCAGCACACGGTGTCAGTGCCACGGATCTATGTATAAACACAGCACACGGTGTCAGTACTATGGATCTATGTATAGATGCAGCACATGGTGTCAATACTACCTATCTATGTATAGACGCAGCACAGTTTCAGTACTACGGATCTATGTATAGAGGCGGCACACGGTGTTAGTACTATGGATCTATGTATAAACGCAGCACAGTGTCAGGACTATGGATCTATGTATAGACGCAGCACACAGTGTCAGTACTATGGATCTATGTATAGAGGCAGCACACGGTGTCAGTACCACGGATCTATGTATAAACACAGCACACGGTGTCAGTACTATGGATCTATGTATAGACTTAGCACACGGTGTCAGTACTATGGATGTATGCATAGACGCAGCACACGGTGTCAGTACTACGGATTTATGCATAGACTCAGCACACAGTGTCAGTACCATGGATCTATTAATAGACGCAGCACAGTTTCAGTACTACGGATCTATGTATAGAGGCAGCACACGGTGTCAGTACTATATCTATGTATAAACGCATCACACGGTGTCAGTACTATGTATAGACGCAACACACGGTGTCAGTACTATGGGTCTATTTATGGACGCAGCACACGGTGTCAGTACTATGGGTCTATGTATGGACGCAGCACATGGTGTCAGTACTATGGGTCTTTGTATGGACGCAGCACAGTGTCAGTACTACGGATCTATGTATAGAGGCAGCACACGGTGTCAGTTCTATGTATCAACGCAGCACACGGTGTCAGTACTATGGATCTATGTATAGACGCAGCACAGTGTCAGTACTATGGATCTATGTATAGACACTCCACACGGTGTTAGTACTATGGATCGATGTATAGACACAGCACACGGTGTCCGTATTATGGATCTATGTATAGATGCAGCGCACGGTGTCAGTACTATGGATCTGTGTATAGACGCATCACACTGTGTCAGTACTATGGATCAATGTATAAACGCAGCACACGGTGTCAGTACTACGGATCTTTGTATAGACGCAGCACACAGTGTCAGTACTATGGATCTATGTATAGACGCAGCACACGGTGTCAGTACTACAGATCTATGTATAGACGCAGCACACGGTGTCAGTACTATGGATCTATGCATAGACGCAGCACAGTGTCAGTACCATGTATCTATGTATAGACGCAGCACACGGTGTCAGTACTATGGATCTATGTATAGACGCAGCACACGGTGTCAGTACTATGGATCTATGTATAGACACAGCATACGGTGTCAGTACTGTGGATCTATGTATAGACGCAGCACATGGTGTCCGTACTATGGATCTATCTATAAACGCAGCACAGTGTCAGTACTATGGATCTATGTATAGACGCAGCACAGTGTCAGGACTATGGATCTATGTATAGACGCAGCACACGGTGTCAGTACTATGGATCTATGTATAGACTTAGCACACGGTGTCAGTACTATGGATGTATGCATAGACGCAGCACACGGAGTCAGTACTACGGATTTATGCATAGACGCAGCACCCGGTGTCAGTACCATGGATCTATTAATAGATGCAACACAGTGTCAGTACTATGGATCTATGTATAGAGGCAGCACACGGTGTCAGTACCACGGATCTATGTATAGATGCAGCACATGGTGTCAATAATACCGATCTATGTATAGACGCAGCACAGTTTCAGTACTACGGATCTATGTATAGAGGCAGCACACGGTGTCAATACTACATCTATGTATAAACGCATCACACGGTGTCAGTACTATGTATATACGCAACACACGGTGTCAGTACTATGGGTCTATTTATGGACGCAGCACACGGTGTCAGTACTATGGATCTATGTATAGACGCAGCACAGTGTCAGTACTATGGATCTATGTATAGACACTCCTCACGGTGTTAGTACTATGGATCGATGTATGGACACAGCACACGGTGTCCGTACTATGGATCTATGTATAGAGGCAGCACACGGTGTCAGTACTATGGATCGATGTATAGACACAGCACACGGTGTCAGTACTATGGATCTATGTATAGAGGCACCACACGGTGTCAGTACTATGGATCTATGTATAGAGGCACCACACGGTGTCAGTACTATGGATCTATGTATAGAGGCAGCACACTGTGTCAGTAATATGGATCTATGTATAGAGGCAGCACACGGTGTCAGTACTATGGATCTATGTATAGAGGCAGCACAGTGTCCGTACTATGGATCTATGTATAAACGCAGCACAGTGTCAGTACTATGGATCTATGTATAGACACAGCACAGTGTCCATACTACAGATCTATATATAAACGCAGCACACAGTGTCAGTACTATGGATCTATGTATAGATGCAGCACACGGTGTCAGTACTATGGATCTATGTATAGATGCAGCACACAGTGTCAGTACTATGGATCTATGTATAGACGCAGCACAGTGTAAGTACTATGGATCTATGTATGGACACAGCACAGTGTCAGTACTACGGATCTATGTATAGACAAAGCACACGGTGTCAGTTCTATGTATCAACACAGCACACGGTGTCAGTACTATGGATCTATGTATAGACGCAGCACAGTGTAAGTACTATGGATCTATGTAAAGACGCTGCACACGGTGTCGGTACTATGGATCTATGTATAGAGGCGGCACATGGTGTCAGTACTATAGATCTATGTATAGAGGCAGCACACGGTGTCAGTACTATGGATCTATGCATAGACGCAGCACAGTGTCAGTACTATGGATCTATGTATAAATGCAGCACGGTGTCAGTACTACGGATCTATGTATAGACGCAGCACACAGTGTCAGTACTATGGATCTATGTATAGACACAGCACAGTGTCAGTACTATGGATCTATGTATAGGCGCAGCACACGGTGTCAGTACTATGGATCTATGTATAGACGCAGCACACGGTGTAAGTACTATGGATCTATGTATAGACGCAGCACACAGTGTCAGTATTATGGATCTATGTATAGACGCAGCACACGGTGTCAGTACTATGTATCTATGTATAAACGCAGCACACGGTGTAAGTACTATGGATCTATGTATAGACGCAGCACACAGTGTCAGTACTATGGATCTATGTATAGACGCAGCACACGGTGTCAGTACTACAGATCTATGTATAGATGCAGCACACAGTGTCAGTAATATGGATCTATGCATAGATGCAGCACAGTGTCAGTACTATGGATCTATGTATAGACGCAGCGCACGGTGTCAGTACTATGGATCTGTGTATAGACGCAGCACACTGTGTCAGTACTATGGATCTATGTATAGACGCAGCACACAGTGTCAGTACTACAGATCAATGTATAGAGACAGCATACGGTGTCAGTACTATGGATCTATGTATAGAGGCAGCACATGGTGTCAGTACTATGGATCTATGTATAGAGGCAGCACACGTTGTCAGTATTGTGGATCTATGTGTAGACGCAGCACACGGTGTAAGTACTATGGATCTATGTATAGACGCAGCACACAGTGCCAGTACTACAGATCTATGTATAGACTCAGCACACGGTGTCAGTACTATGAATCTATGTATTGAGGTGGCACACGGTGTCAGTACTATGGATCTATGTATAGAGGCGGCACACAGTGTCAGTACTATAGATCTATGTATAGACGCAGCACACGGTGTCAGTACTATGGATCTATGCATAGACACAGCACAGTGTCAGTACTATGGATTTATGCATAGACGCAGCACATGGTGTCAGTACTATGAATCTATGTATAGAGGCGGCACACTGTGTCAGTACTATAAATCTATGTATAGTGGCGGCACACAGTGTCAGTACTATAGATCTATGTATAGACGCAGCACACGGTGTCAGTACTACAGATATATGTATAGAGGCAGCACACGGTGTCAGTACTATGGATCTATGCATAGACACAGCATAGTGTCAGTACTATGGATCTATGTATAGATGCAGCGCACGGTGTCAGTACTATGGATCTATGTATAAACGCAGCACACGGTGGAAGTACTATGGATTTATGTATAGACGCAGCACACCGTGTCAGTACTATGGATCTATGTATAGACGCAGCACACAATGTCAGTACTATGTATCTATGTATAGACACAGCACAGTGTCAGTACTATGGATCTATGTATAGACGCAGCACACGGTGTCAGTACTATGAATCTATGTATAGACTTAGCACACGGTGTCAGTACTATGGATGTATGCATAGACGCAGCACACGGTGTCAGTACTACAGATGTATGCATAGACGCAGCACACGGTGTCAGTACTACAGATGTATGCATAGACGCAGCACACGGTGTCAGTACTATGGATCTATGCATAGACACAGCATAGTGTCAGTACTATGGATCTATGTATAGACTTAGCACACGGTGTCAGTACTATGGATCTATGTATAGAGGCAGCACACGGCGTCAGTACTATGGATCTATGTAAAGAGGCAGCACAGTGTCCGTACTATGGATCTATGTATAAACGCAGCACAGTGTCAGTACTATGGATCTATGTATAGACACAGCACCGTGTCCGTACTACAGATCTATATATAAATGCAGCACAGTGTAAGTACTATGGATCTATGTATAGACGCAGCACACAGTGTCAGTATAACTGATCTATGTATAGACGCAGCACACTGTGTCAGTACTATGGATCTATGTATAGAGCTAGCACAGTGTCAGTACTATGGATCTATGTATAGACGCAGCACACAGTGTCAGTACTATGGATCTGTGTATAGACGCAGCACACTGTGTCAGTACTATGGATCAATGTATAAACGCAGCACACGGTGTCAGTACTATGGATCTATGTATAGACGCAGCACAGTGTCAGTACTATGGATCTATGTATAGAGGCGGCACACGGTGTCAGTACTATGGATCTATGTATAGAGGCGGCACACGGTGTTAGTACTATAGATCTATGTATAGACGCAGCACACAGTGTCAATACTACAGATCTGTGTATAGAGGCAGCACACGGTGTCAGTACTATGGATCTATGCATAGACACAGCACAGTGTCAGTACTATGGATCTATGTATAGACGCAGCGCACGGTGTCAGTACTATGGATCTGTGTATAGACGCAGCACACTGTGTCAGTACTATGGATCAATGTATAAACGCAGCACACGGTGTCAGTACTATGTATCTATGTATAAACGCAGCACACGGTGTCAGTACTATGGATCTATGTATAGACGCAGCACACGGTGTCAGTATGATGGATCTATGTATAGACGCAGCACATGGTGTCCGTACTATGGATCTTTGTATAAACGCAGCACAGTGTCAGTACTATGGATCTATGTATAGACGCAGCACACGGTGTCAGTACTATGGATCTATGTATAGACGCAGCACACGGTGTCAGTATGCTGGATCTAAGTATAGACGCAGCACATGGTGTCCGTACTATGGATCTATGTATAAACGCAGCAAAGTGTCAGTACTATGGATCTATGTATAGACGCAGCACAGTGTCAGGACTATGGATCTATGTATAGACGCAGCACACAGTGTCAGTACTATGGATCTATGTATAGACTTAGCACACGGTGTCAGTACTATGGATGTATGCATAGACGCAGCACACGGTGTCAGTACTACGGATTTATGCATAGACGCAGCACACGGTGTCAGTACCATGGATCTATTAATAGATGCAACACAGTGTCAGTACTATGGATCTATGTATAGAGGCAGCACACGGTGTCAGTGCCACGGATCTATGTATAAACACAGCACACGGTGTCAGTACTATGGATCTATGTATAGATGCAGCACATGGTGTCAATACTACCTATCTATGTATAGACGCAGCACAGTTTCAGTACTACGGATCTATGTATAGAGGCGGCACACGGTGTTAGTACTATGGATCTATGTATAAACGCAGCACAGTGTCAGGACTATGGATCTATGTATAGACGCAGCACACAGTGTCAGTACTATGGATCTATGTATAGAGGCAGCACACGGTGTCAGTACCACGGATCTATGTATAAACACAGCACACGGTGTCAGTACTATGGATCTATGTATAGACTTAGCACACGGTGTCAGTACTATGGATGTATGCATAGACGCAGCACACGGTGTCAGTACTACGGATTTATGCATAGACTCAGCACACAGTGTCAGTACCATGGATCTATTAATAGACGCAGCACAGTTTCAGTACTACGGATCTATGTATAGAGGCAGCACACGGTGTCAGTACTATATCTATGTATAAACGCATCACACGGTGTCAGTACTATGTATAGACGCAACACACGGTGTCAGTACTATGGGTCTATTTATGGACGCAGCACACGGTGTCAGTACTATGGGTCTATGTATGGACGCAGCACATGGTGTCAGTACTATGGGTCTTTGTATGGACGCAGCACAGTGTCAGTACTACGGATCTATGTATAGAGGCAGCACACGGTGTCAGTTCTATGTATCAACGCAGCACACGGTGTCAGTACTATGGATCTATGTATAGACGCAGCACAGTGTCAGTACTATGGATCTATGTATAGACACTCCACACGGTGTTAGTACTATGGATCGATGTATAGACACAGCACACGGTGTCCGTATTATGGATCTATGTATAGATGCAGCGCACGGTGTCAGTACTATGGATCTGTGTATAGACGCATCACACTGTGTCAGTACTATGGATCAATGTATAAACGCAGCACACGGTGTCAGTACTACGGATCTTTGTATAGACGCAGCACACAGTGTCAGTACTATGGATCTATGTATAGACGCAGCACACGGTGTCAGTACTACAGATCTATGTATAGACGCAGCACACGGTGTCAGTACTATGGATCTATGCATAGACGCAGCACAGTGTCAGTACCATGTATCTATGTATAGACGCAGCACACGGTGTCAGTACTATGGATCTATGTATAGACGCAGCACACGGTGTCAGTACTATGGATCTATGTATAGACACAGCATACGGTGTCAGTACTGTGGATCTATGTATAGACGCAGCACATGGTGTCCGTACTATGGATCTATCTATAAACGCAGCACAGTGTCAGTACTATGGATCTATGTATAGACGCAGCACAGTGTCAGGACTATGGATCTATGTATAGACGCAGCACACGGTGTCAGTACTATGGATCTATGTATAGACTTAGCACACGGTGTCAGTACTATGGATGTATGCATAGACGCAGCACACGGTGTCAGTACTACGGATTTATGCATAGACGCAGCACCCGGTGTCAGTACCATGGATCTATTAATAGATGCAACACAGTGTCAGTACTATGGATCTATGTATAGAGGCAGCACACGGTGTCAGTACCACGGATCTATGTATAGATGCAGCACATGGTGTCAATAATACCGATCTATGTATAGACGCAGCACAGTTTCAGTACTACGGATCTATGTATAGAGGCAGCACACGGTGTCAATACTACATCTATGTATAAACGCATCACACGGTGTCAGTACTATGTATATACGCAACACACGGTGTCAGTACTATGGGTCTATTTATGGACGCAGCACACGGTGTCAGTACTATGGATCTATGTATAGACGCAGCACAGTGTCAGTACTATGGATCTATGTATAGACACTCCTCACGGTGTTAGTACTATGGATCGATGTATGGACACAGCACACGGTGTCCGTACTATGGATCTATGTATAGAGGCAGCACACGGTGTCAGTACTATGGATCGATGTATAGACACAGCACACGGTGTCAGTACTATGGATCTATGTATAGAGGCACCACACGGTGTCAGTACTATGGATCTATGTATAGAGGCACCACACGGTGTCAGTACTATGGATCTATGTATAGAGGCAGCACACTGTGTCAGTAATATGGATCTATGTATAGAGGCAGCACACGGTGTCAGTACTATGGATCTATGTATAGAGGCAGCACAGTGTCCGTACTATGGATCTATGTATAAACGCAGCACAGTGTCAGTACTATGGATCTATGTATAGACACAGCACAGTGTCCATACTACAGATCTATATATAAACGCAGCACACAGTGTCAGTACTATGGATCTATGTATAGATGCAGCACACGGTGTCAGTACTATGGATCTATGTATAGATGCAGCACACAGTGTCAGTACTATGGATCTATGTATAGACGCAGCACAGTGTAAGTACTATGGATCTATGTATGGACACAGCACAGTGTCAGTACTACGGATCTATGTATAGACAAAGCACACGGTGTCAGTTCTATGTATCAACACAGCACACGGTGTCAGTACTATGGATCTATGTATAGACGCAGCACAGTGTAAGTACTATGGATCTATGTAAAGACGCTGCACACGGTGTCGGTACTATGGATCTATGTATAGAGGCGGCACATGGTGTCAGTACTATAGATCTATGTATAGAGGCAGCACACGGTGTCAGTACTATGGATCTATGCATAGACGCAGCACAGTGTCAGTACTATGGATCTATGTATAAATGCAGCACGGTGTCAGTACTACGGATCTATGTATAGACGCAGCACACAGTGTCAGTACTATGGATCTATGTATAGACACAGCACAGTGTCAGTACTATGGATCTATGTATAGGCGCAGCACACGGTGTCAGTACTATGGATCTATGTATAGACGCAGCACACGGTGTAAGTACTATGGATCTATGTATAGACGCAGCACACAGTGTCAGTATTATGGATCTATGTATAGACGCAGCACACGGTGTCAGTACTATGTATCTATGTATAAACGCAGCACACGGTGTAAGTACTATGGATCTATGTATAGACGCAGCACACAGTGTCAGTACTATGGATCTATGTATAGACGCAGCACACGGTGTCAGTACTACAGATCTATGTATAGATGCAGCACACAGTGTCAGTAATATGGATCTATGCATAGATGCAGCACAGTGTCAGTACTATGGATCTATGTATAGACGCAGCGCACGGTGTCAGTACTATGGATCTGTGTATAGACGCAGCACACTGTGTCAGTACTATGGATCTATGTATAGACGCAGCACACAGTGTCAGTACTACAGATCAATGTATAGAGACAGCATACGGTGTCAGTACTATGGATCTATGTATAGAGGCAGCACATGGTGTCAGTACTATGGATCTATGTATAGAGGCAGCACACGTTGTCAGTATTGTGGATCTATGTGTAGACGCAGCACACGGTGTAAGTACTATGGATCTATGTATAGACGCAGCACACAGTGCCAGTACTACAGATCTATGTATAGACTCAGCACACGGTGTCAGTACTATGAATCTATGTATTGAGGTGGCACACGGTGTCAGTACTATGGATCTATGTATAGAGGCGGCACACAGTGTCAGTACTATAGATCTATGTATAGACGCAGCACACGGTGTCAGTACTATGGATCTATGCATAGACACAGCACAGTGTCAGTACTATGGATTTATGCATAGACGCAGCACATGGTGTCAGTACTATGAATCTATGTATAGAGGCGGCACACTGTGTCAGTACTATAAATCTATGTATAGTGGCGGCACACAGTGTCAGTACTATAGATCTATGTATAGACGCAGCACACGGTGTCAGTACTACAGATATATGTATAGAGGCAGCACACGGTGTCAGTACTATGGATCTATGCATAGACACAGCATAGTGTCAGTACTATGGATCTATGTATAGATGCAGCACACGGTGTCAGTACTATGGATCTATGTATAAACGCAGCACACGGTGGAAGTACTATGGATTTATGTATAGACGCAGCACACCGTGTCAGTACTATGGATCTATGTATAGACGCAGCACACAATGTCAGTACTATGTATCTATGTATAGACACAGCACAGTGTCAGTACTATGGATCTATGTATAGACGCAGCACACGGTGTCAGTACTATGAATCTATGTATAGACTTAGCACACGGTGTCAGTACTATGGATGTATGCATAGACGCAGCACACGGTGTCAGTACTACAGATGTATGCATAGACGCAGCACACGGTGTCAGTACTACAGATGTATGCATAGACGCAGCACACGGTGTCAGTACTATGGATCTATGCATAGACACAGCATAGTGTCAGTACTATGGATCTATGTATAGACTTAGCACACGGTGTCAGTACTATGGATCTATGTATAGAGGCAGCACACGGCGTCAGTACTATGGATCTATGTAAAGAGGCAGCACAGTGTCCGTACTATGGATCTATGTATAAACGCAGCACAGTGTCAGTACTATGGATCTATGTATAGACACAGCACCGTGTCCGTACTACAGATCTATATATAAATGCAGCACAGTGTAAGTACTATGGATCTATGTATAGACGCAGCACACAGTGTCAGTATAACTGATCTATGTATAGACGCAGCACACTGTGTCAGTACTATGGATCTATGTATAGAGCTAGCACAGTGTCAGTACTATGGATCTATGTATAGACGCAGCACACAGTGTCAGTACTATGGATCTGTGTATAGACGCAGCACACTGTGTCAGTACTATGGATCAATGTATAAACGCAGCACACGGTGTCAGTACTATGGATCTATGTATAGACGCAGCACAGTGTCAGTACTATGGATCTATGTATAGAGGCGGCACACGGTGTCAGTACTATGGATCTATGTATAGAGGCGGCACACGGTGTTAGTACTATAGATCTATGTATAGACGCAGCACACAGTGTCAATACTACAGATCTGTGTATAGAGGCAGCACACGGTGTCAGTACTATGGATCTATGCATAGACACAGCACAGTGTCAGTACTATGGATCTATGTATAGACTTAGCACACGGTGTCAGTACTATGGATCTATGTATAGACTTAGCACACGGTGTCAGTACTATGGATGTATGCATAGACGCAGCACACGGTGTCAGTACTACGGATTTATGCATAGACGCAGCACACGATGTCAGTACTATGGATCTATGCGTAGACGCAGCACACAGTGTCCGTACTATTTATCTATGTATAGACTTAGCACACTGTGTCAGTACTATGGATCTATGTATAGATGCAGCACAGTGTCAGTACTATGGATCTATGTATAGACACAGCACAAGGTGTTAGTACTATGGATCGATGTATAGACACAGCACACGGTGTCAGTACTATGGATCTATGTATAGAGGCAGCACACGGTGTCCGTACTATGGATCTATGTATAGAGGCAGCACACGGCGTCAGTACTATGGATCTATGTATAAAGGCAGCACACAGTGTCAGTACTATGGATCTATGTATAGAGGCAGCACAGTGTCCGTACTATGGATCTATGTATAAACGCAGCACAGTGTCAGTACTATGGATCTATGTATAGACACAGCACAGTGTCCGTACTACAGATCTATATATAAACGCAGCACACCGTGTCAGTACTACAGATCTATGTATAGACGCAGCACACCGTGTCAGTACTATGGATCTATGTATAGAGGCAACACAGTGTCAGTACTATGGATCTATGTATAGACGCAGCACACAGTGTCGGTACTATATATGTATGGACGGAACACACTGTGTCAGTACTATGGATCTATGTATAGAGGCAGCACATGGTGTCAGTACTATGGATCTATGTATAGACGCAGCACACAGTGTCAGTACTACAGATCTATGTATAGACGCAGCACACGGTGTCAGTACTATGGATCTATCTATAGAGGCGGCACACGGTGTCAGTACTATGGATCTATGTATAGAGGCGGCACACGGTGTTAGTACTATAGATCTATGTATAGACACAGCATACGGTGTCAGTACTATGGATCTATGCATAGACACAGCACAGTGTCAGTACTATGGATCTATGTATAGACACAGCACACGGTGTCAGTACTATGTATAAACGCAGCACACGGTGTAAGTACTATGGATCTATGTATAGACGCAGCACACAGTGTCAGTACTCTGGATCTATGTATAGACGCAGCACACAGTGTCAGTACTACAGATCTATGTATAGACGCAGCACACGGTGTCAGTACTATGTATCTATGTATAAACGCAGCACATGGTGTCCGTACTATGGATCTATGTATAAACGCAGCACAGTGTCAGTACTATGGATCTAAGTATAGACGCAGCACAGTGTCAGTACTATGGATCTATATATAGACGCAGCACACTGTGTCAGTACTATGGATCAATGTATAAACGCAGCACACGGTGTCAGTACTATGTATCTATGTATAAACGCAGCACACGGTGTCAGTACTATGGATCTATGTATAGACGCAGCACACGGTGTCAGTACTATGGATGTATGCATAGACGCAGCACACAGTGTCAGTACTATGGATCTATGTATAGATGCAGCACATGGTGTCAATACTACCGATCTATGTATAGACGCAGCACAGTGTCAGTACTACGGATCTATGTATAGAGGCAGCACACGATGTCAGTACTATATCTATGTATAAACGCATCACACGGTGTCAGTACTCTGTATAGACGCAACACACGGTGTCAATACTATGGGTCTATTTATGGACGCAGCACACGGTGTCAGTACTATGGGTCTATGTATGGACGCAGCACATGGTGTCAGTACTATGGGTCTATGTATGGACGCAGCACAGTGTCAGTACTACGGATCTATGTATAGAGGCAGCACACGGTGTCAGATCTATGTATCAACGCAGCACACGGTGTCAGTACTATGGATCTATGTATAGGCGCAGCACAGTGTCAGTACTATGGATCTATGTATAGACACAGCACACAGTGTTAGTACTACGGATCGATGTATGGACACAGCACACGGTGTCAGTACTATGGATCTTTGTATAGAGGCAGCACACGGTCTCAGTAATATGGATCTATGTATAGAGGTAGCACAGTGTCCGTACTGTGGATCTATGTATAAATGCAGCACAGTGTCAGTACTATGTATCTATGTATAGACACAGCACAGTGTCCGTACTACAGATCTATATATAAACGCAGCTCACAGTGTCAGTACTATGGATCTATGTATAGATGCAGCACACGGTGTCAGTGCTACAGATCTATGTATAGACGCAGCACACAGTGTCAGTACTATGGATCTATGTATAGAGGCAGCACAGTGTCAGTACTATGGATCTATGTATAGAGGCAGCACAGTGTCAGTACTATATATCTATGTATAGACGCAACACACTGTCAGTACTATGGATCTATGTATAGAGGCAGCACATGGTGTCAGTACTATGGATCTATGTATGGACACAGCATACGGTGTCAGTACTGTGGATCTATGTATAGAGGCAGCACACGGTGTCAGTACTATGGATCTATGCATAGGCACTGTGTCAGTACAATATATCTATGTATAGATGCAACACACTGTCAGTACTATGGATCTATGTATAGAGGCAGCACATGGTGTCAGTACTGTGGATCTATGTACTTATATCCTAGCGCTAACGCGTAGTTGATGCTGCTGTTTCGTTTTTATGCCACTTTTAAATATTGCAACTCGCGCTGTTATCTTTGGCGCTTTGTACTTTTCTGGGGCCTATTATTGCAGGGAATAGTCAGGTCATACTCGCATTTAAAACTGGACAACTCACCTGCACTTTGCGGGATCTAGTTAGAATCGGGGGGACTACTTGGGACGCGATCGCGGCGTTCCGGCCGCCATCTTAGGTGAGGCCAACTGGATCAGACTGCCTTCGGGTGCCATCTTTGGTGGGGCTAGAGGTGTGTCCTCGCAGGACTCCCGCGCGGATTGCTAGCCACAGTATATAAGTGATGTGTGTACCAGCGCGCAGCGTTGGCGCGAAGCGAGCGCGACGGCGGCGCGCCGGAGGTGCGCCAGAGGTAATCCCGTTTGCGCCCGTTCGCGCACAGGTCGTGCCGGGAGCCGGGGACCCTGTTCCATTGTCCGATGCTCGGATAACATATACTAGAGACATGCTGCTAAAATTTAATCCAGGATTGAGCCATCAGCCTCTTGCTACTGAGCGGTGTGTACAGTCTTTGTTGTGCGGTCTGTTCAACGTTAGATCACTGAGTAAGCACCATATGGAAATAGCATTACTCATAGAGTCCAGTAAGGTAGACATTCTGTTTATGACAGAAACGTGGACCAGAGCGGACTGCACGGTGGAGTTAGGGTTAGCCTGTCCTCCTGGTTACAAGATCAGACACAACCCGCGGGAGGGAGCTAGAGGAGGGGGTGTGGGCCTTATATTTAGGGAATCGCTCGATGTCTCAATGCTTGATACTAAGAATATCTTGGGCTGTGAGACTCTGGCCTTTTCCATCAAAGGGCACGGAGGTACTCTCTATTCTGGGCTGTTGTGTTATCGGCCCCCTGCCAGTACTTTGTCAGCAGTACCCGAGCTAATTGACACTATCTTCGAGCTCTCTAACACTCATGCCAGGACTCTGATTCTGGGAGACTTCAATCTTTGTCCTGATGGCCCTACAAGGTCTGCCCTCTCGGAGCTGGTTCAGGCCTGTAGTGATATTCACTTGCAGCAGTTGGTTCATTTACAGACCCACTCTAAGGGCCATACTCTCGACCTGATCTTTGCAGACACTGGACAGGTGGTAGTTCGAGACACCCTCCCTCAGTGCTGGACGGATCATGCCTTGGTCCTTTTCTCTGTTGCACTCCCCATGGCATCAACTGGGAGCGGAAGTATCGGCACCAGGACTAAGATGGGTAGGCAGTGGTCAAAGCTGCTTAAACAACCTTGCCTGCCATCCTTGTTGGGTGGTGATATCTCCTTAGGAGACAGTGTGGATGCAAGCTATGAGTGCCTCAGCCGGAAAATCGTTAATTCCCTAGAGGTGCTGGCCCCTCTGCGCAAAATCAGAGATAGATCCAAGATCGCTATGCCTTGGTTTACCGCTGAGCTATCACAATTGAAGCTCTGCTGTAGACGTGCGGAGCGAGCTTGGAGAAAAAATTATCTAGACCCTGAGAAAGCTCTCTTTAAACAGGCCTTGTTGACCTATAAAACGCAGATTTAAGTTGCAAAAGCACGATTCCTGGAGGAATCGCTCTTAAATGCATCGAATAAAACGCAGGCCTTGTTTAAGATTGTTGGGGACCTCTCTCGACCTGCCTCCGCTGCCAACGATATCCCTGCCTCCCAAGCTCTGTGTACCTCTCTGGCGCAGGCTTTTGAGGATAAGATCGCTCTGATCCTAAGCAAGCTTGCTTTAACGACTACATCTGCTACTCAGCCTGCACAGGGTCCCTTATCAGTGACCGCCATAGAGATGGAAAGGGTAGTTGGTAAACGGGTATTGTTGGATAGTTTTCCCCTCCCATCTTTTGAGGAATTCTGCTCGTTGGCTAATAGTGTATCCTCCGGTTCCCCGTTGGACCCATTGCCACATAAATACTGGAAAGTATTCCAGGCGGAGCTTTTTCCTCCGTTGCATGCTATCTGCTGTCAGTCTCTTTCCTTGGCACGTGTCCCGGAGTGTTGGAAATTGGCAGTGGTCTCACCCTTACTGAAGAAGGAGACCTTGGATCCTACCTGCCCAGCGAACTATAGACCTATATCGCTGCTCCCTTTTCCCATTAAGATTCTGGAGAAACTGGTTACTAGACACCTGTCCAGTTTTTTGGAGACCAATTTCTGCCTGGACATGTCTCAATTCGGCTTCAGACCTGCACACAGCACGGAGTCTGCCCTGGTGACCGTTTTGGACGATCTTCGTTCGCGAGCCGACACTGGTCGAGCAGCCTTTTTAGTGCTGCTCGATATGTCGGTTGCCTTCGATACGGTCAACCACGACATCTTGGTCAGAAGACTTGAGGATGTAGGGGTGAAGGGCTTGGCTCGTGACTGGCTGATTTCCTACCTGGGTGATAGGCAGCAGGTAGTGGCCTTGCCACCTTTCCAGTCGGAGATTAAAGCAGTTAAGCAGGGTGTTCCGCAAGGGGTCTGCCATCAGCCCTATTTTGTTCAACCTCTATCTCTGCCCTCTAGTGAGTCTGATTAAATCATTCGGCATCTTGGTTATTAACTATGCCGATGATACACAGCTCATTTTTTCCATCGAGGGCAAGGATGCGGTGCCTCTGGAGACTTTCCATCAGTGTATGGCGTCAACTGCGGAATGGTTGAGGCAGAACTCTCTGCAGTTCAATGGCTCCAAAACAGAGGTACTACACTGCTCGCTGGATCGGGTCCCTCGGCCACTGCCTTCTGACTTTTGGCCCACCTCTTTTCCGGATGCCCCTTTAGCAGCGGCCTCCGCCAGAAATCTGGGCGTAGTGCTTGGGCCCAATCTTCAACTGGACCTCTTTGTAAATAAAACTGTGGCCACTTGCATGATGCTGCTTCGTATGCTGTGGAAGATCCTGCCGCTGCTGCTGGCCCACGTTCGGCCAGAAGTAGTGCGTGGCACTATATTGAGTAGGCTGGACTACTGCAACGCACTACTGCTGGGAGCCCCAGCTAATTTGGTGGCTAAGCTGCAACGTGTGCAGAATATGGCGGCCAAGTTGGCTTTGTCCCGGCGCCGTTCCGACTCCTCTTCTATGGCACTAGTCGATCTTCATTGGTTACCTGTCCCGCAACGAGTCATCTTTAAAGCACTTTGCTTAGTATTTAGAGGACTTCGTGGACAAGGACCTGTTCCGTTGCAGGAATTGTTCCAGTGGTATGTGCCCACTCGCTCCCTTCGGTCTCTTTCAGCACATCTTGTGGTAATTCCTAAGGTAATGAGGGCTCGGATGGGTGGGCGAGCTTTTGGATTTGTGGCAGCTAAACATTGGAATACTCTTCCCTTGTCGCTGAGAAGCTCCGGGGACTTTTCCTCTTTTAGGAGGGAACTCAAAACATTTCTCTTTCCTAGGTCTGATTAATTTCTTTGACTGCTCTGTGTGGTGTTGGTATAATTGTCTGAAGCGCCAGGATACCCTTCGGGTGACAGTCTGCGCTATACAAATACGCCATACATACATACATACATACATACTATGTATAGACACAGCATACAGTGTCAGTACTGTGGATCTATGTATAGAGGCAGCACACGGTGTCAGTACTATGGATCTATCTATAGAGGCGGCACACGGTGTCAGTACTGTAAATCTATGTATAGAGGCGGCACACGGTGTTAGTACTATAGATCTATGTATAGACGCAGCACATGGTGTCAATACTACAGATCTATGTATAGAGGCAGCACACGGTGTCAGTACTATGGATCTATGTATAGACGCAGCGCACGGTGTCAGTACTATGGATCTATGTATAGACGCAGCGCACGGTGTCAGTACTATGGATCTGTGTATAGACGCAGCACACTGTGTCAGTACTATGGATCAATGTATAAACGCAGCACACGGTGTCAGTACTATATCTATGTATAAACGCAGCACACGGTGTCAGTACTATGGATCTATGTATAGACGCAGCACATGGTGTCAGTATGATGGATCTATGTATAGACGCAGCACATGGTGTCCGTACTATGGATCTTTGTATAAACGCAGCACAGTGTCAGTACTATGGATCTATGTATAGACGCAGCACAGTGTCAGGACTATGGATCTATGTATAGACTTAGCACACGGTGTCAGTACTATGGATCTATGTATAGACGCAGCACAGTGTCAGGACTATGGATCTATGTATAGACTTAGCACACGGTGTCAGTACTATGGATCTATGTATAGACTTAGCACACGGTGTCAGTACTATGGATGTATGCATAGACGCAGCACACGGTGTCAGTACTACGGATTTATGCATAGACGCAGCACACGGTGTCAGTACCATGGATCTATTAATAGATGCAACACAGTGTCAGTACTATGGATCTATGTATAGAGGCAGCACACGGTGTCAGTGCCACGGATCTATGTATAAACACAGCACACGGTGTCAGTACTATGGATCTATGTATAGATGCAGCACATGGTGTCAATACGACCGATCTATGTATAGACGCAGCACAGTTTCAGTACTACGGATCTATGTATAGAGGCGGCACACGGTGTTAGTACAATAGATCAATGTGTAGGCGCAGCACATGGTGTCAATACTACAGATCTATGTATAGAGGCAGCACGCGGTGTCAGTACTATGGATCTATGCATAGACACAGCACAGTATCAGTACAATATATCTATGTATAGATGCAACACACTGTGTCAGTACTATGGATGTATGTATAGAGGCAGCACATGGTGTCAGTACTGTGGATCTATGTATAGACACAGCATACGGTGTCAGTACTGTGGATCTATGTATAGAGGCAGCACACGGTGTCAGTACTATGGATCGATCTATAGAGGCAGCACACGGTGTCAGTACTGTGGATCTATGTATAGAGGCGGCACACGGTGTTAGTACTATAGATCTATGTATAGACGCAGCACATGGTGTCAATACTACAGATCTATGTATAGAGGCAGCACACGGTGTCAGTACTATGGATCTATGTATAGACGCAGCGCACGGTGTCAGTACTATGGATCTATGTATAGACGCAGCGCACGGTGTCAGTACTATGGATCTGTGTATAGACGCAGCACACTGTGTCAGTACTATGGATCAATGTATAAACGCAGCACACGGTGTCAGTACTATATCTATGTATAAACGCAGCACACGGTGTCAGTACTATGGATCTATGTATAGACTCAGCACACGGTGTCAGTATGATGGATCTATGTATAGACGCAGCACATGGTGTCCGTACTATGGATCTTTGTATAAACGCAGCACAGTGTCAGTACTATGGATCTATGTATAGACGCAGCACACGGTGTCAGTACTATGGATCTATGTATAGACGCAGCACACGGTGTCAGTATGCTGGATCTATGTATAGACGCAGCACATGGTGTCCGTACTATGGATCTATGTATAAACGCAGCACAGTGTCAGTACTATGGATATATGTATAGACGCAGCACAGTGTCAGGACTATGGATCTATGTATAGACGCAGCACAGTGTCAGGACTATGGATCTATGTATAGACGCAGCACACAGTGTCAGTACTATGGATCTATGTATAGACTTAGCACACGGTGTCAGTACTATGGATGTATGCATAGACGCAGCACACGGTGTCAGTACTACGGATTTATGCATAGACGCAGCACACGGTGTCAGTACCATGGATCTATTAATAGATGCAACACAGTGTCAGTACTATGGATCTATGTATAGAGGCAGCACATGGTGTCAGTGCCACGGATCTATGTATAAACACAGCACATGGTGTCAGTACTATGGATCTATGTATAGATGCAGCACATGGTGTCAATACTACCGATCTATGTATAGACGCAGCACAGTTTCAGTACTACGGATCTATGTATAGAGGCGGCACACGGTGTTAGTACTATAGATCAATGTGTAGGCGCAGCACATGGTGTCAATACTACAGATCTATGTATAGAGGCAGCACACGGTGTCAGTACTATGGATCTATGCATAGACACAGCACAGTGTCAGTACAATATATCTATGTATAGATGCAACACACTGTGTCAGTACTATGGATGTATGTATAGAGGCAGCACATGGTGTCAGTACTGTGGATCTATGTATAGACACAGCATACGGTGTCAGTACTGTGGATCTATGTATAGAGGCAGCACACGGTGTCAGTACTATGGATCTATCTATAGAGGCGGCACACGGTGTCAGTACTGTGGATCTATGTATAGAGGCGGCACACGGTGTTAGTACTATATATCTATGTATAGACGCAGCACATGGTGTCAATACTACGGATCTATGTATAGAGGCAGCACACGGTGTCAGTACTATGGATCTATGTATAGACGCAGCGCACGGTGTCAGTACTATGGATCTATGTATAGACGCAGCGCACGGTGTCAGTACTATGGATCTGTGTATAGACGCAGCACACTGTGTCAGTACTATGGATCAATGTATAAACGCAGCACACGGTGTCAGTACTATGTATCTATGTATAAACGCAGCACACGGTGTCAGTACTATGGATCTATGTATAGACGCAGCACACGGTGTCAGTATGATGGATCTATGTATAGACGCAGCACATGGTGTCCGTACTATGGATCTTTGTATAAACGCAGCACAGTGTCAGTACTATGGATCTATGTATAGACGCAGCACACGGTGTCAGTACTATGGATCTATGTATAGACGCAGCACACGGTGTCAGTATGCTGGATCTAAGTATAGACGCAGCACATGGTGTCCGTACTATGGATCTATGTATAAACGCAGCAAAGTGTCAGTACTATGGATCTATGTATAGACGCAGCACAGTGTCAGGACTATGGATCTATGTATAGACGCAGCACACAGTGTCAGTACTATGGATCTATGTATAGACTTAGCACACGGTGTCAGTACTATGGATGTATGCATAGACGCAGCACACGGTGTCAGTACTACGGATTTATGCATAGACGCAGCACACGGTGTCAGTACCATGGATCTATTAATAGATGCAACACAGTGTCAGTACTATGGATCTATGTATAGAGGCAGCACACGGTGTCAGTGCCACGGATCTATGTATAAACACAGCACACGGTGTCAGTACTATGGATCTATGTATAGATGCAGCACATGGTGTCAATACTACCTATCTATGTATAGACGCAGCACAGTTTCAGTACTACGGATCTATGTATAGAGGCGGCACACGGTGTTAGTACTATGGATCTATGTATAAACGCAGCACAGTGTCAGGACTATGGATCTATGTATAGACGCAGCACACAGTGTCAGTACTATGGATCTATGTATAGAGGCAGCACACGGTGTCAGTACCACGGATCTATGTATAAACACAGCACACGGTGTCAGTACTATGGATCTATGTATAGACTTAGCACACGGTGTCAGTACTATGGATGTATGCATAGACGCAGCACACGGTGTCAGTACTACGGATTTATGCATAGACTCAGCACACGGTGTCAGTACCATGGATCTATTAATAGACGCAGCACAGTTTCAGTACTACGGATCTATGTATAGAGGCAGCACACGGTGTCAGTACTATATCTATGTATAAACGCATCACACGGTGTCAGTACTATGTATAGACGCAACACACGGTGTCAGTACTATGGGTCTATTTATGGACGCAGCACACGGTGTCAGTACTATGGGTCTATGTATGGACGCAGCACATGGTGTCAGTACTATGGGTCTTTGTATGGACGCAGCACAGTGTCAGTACTACGGATCTATGTATAGAGGCAGCACACGGTGTCAGTTCTATGTATCAACGCAGCACACGGTGTCAGTACTATGGATCTATGTATAGACGCAGCACAGTGTCAGTACTATGGATCTATGTATAGACACTCCACACGGTGTTAGTACTATGGATCGATGTATAGACACAGCACACGGTGTCCGTATTATGGATCTATGTATAGAGGCAGCACACGGTGTCAGTTCTATGTATCAACGCAGCACACGGTGTCAGTACTATGGATCTATGTATAGACGCAGCACAGTGTCAGTACTATGGATCTATGTATAGACAGCACACGGTGTTAGTACTATGGATCGATGTATAGACACAGCAAACGGTGTCAGTACTATGGATCTATGTATAGAGGCAGCACACGGTGTCAGTACTATGGATCTATGTATAGAGGCAGCACACTGTGTCAGTACTATGGATCTATGTATAGAGGCAGCACACGGTGTCAGTACTATAAATCTATGTATAGAGGCAGCACAGTGTCCGTACTATGGATCTATGTATAAACGCAGCACAGTGTCAGTACTATGGATCTATGTATAGACACAGCACAGTGTCCGTACTACAGATCTATATATAAACGCAGCACACAGTGTCAGTACTATGGATCTATGTATAGATGCAGCACACTGTGTCAGTACTATGGATCTATGTATAGACGCAGCACAGTGTAAGTACTATGGATCTATGTATAGACGCAGCACACAGTGTCCGTACTATGGATCTATGTATAGATGCAGCACACAGTGTCAGTACTACAGATCTATGTATAGACGCTGCACACGGTGTCGGTACTATGGATCTATGTATAGACGCAGCACAGTGTCAGTACTATGGATCTATGTATAGGCGCAGCACACGGTGTCAGTACTATGGATCTATGTATAGATGCAGCACACGGTGTAAGTACTATGGATCTATGTATAGACGCAGCACACAGTGTCAGTACTATGGATCTATGTATAGACGCAGCACACGGTGTCAGTACTGTGTATCTATGTATAAACGCAGCACACGGTGTAAGTACTATGGATCAATGTAAAGAAGCAGCACACAGTGTCAGTACTATGGATCTATGTATAGACGCAGCACACGGTGTCAGTACTACAGATCTATGCATAGATGCAGCACAGTGTCAGTACTATGGATCTATGTATAGACGCAGCACACAGTGTCAGTACTACAGATCTATGTATAGAGACAGCATACGGTGTCAGTACTATGGATCTATGTATAGAGGCAGCACACGGCGTCAGTACTATGGATCTATGTATAGAGGCAGCACACAGTGTCAGTACTATGGATCTATGTATAGAGGCAGCACAGTGTCCGTACTATGGATCTATGTATAAACGCAGCACAGTGTCAGTACTATGGATCTATGTATAGACACAGCACAGTGTCTGTACTACAGATCTATATATAAACGTAGCACAGTGGAAGTACTATGGATCTATGTATAGACGCAGCACACAGTGTCAGTACTACAGATCTATGTATAGACGCAGCACACCGTGTCGGTACTATATATGTATGGGCGCAACACACTGTGTCAGTACTATGGATCTATGTATAGAGGCAGCACATGGTGTCAGTACTATGGATCTATGTATAGACGCAGCACAGTGTCAGTACTACAGATCTATGTATAGACACAGCACACGGTGTCAGTACTATGAATCTATCTATAGAGGCGGCACACGGTGTCAGTACTATAGATCTATGTATAGACGCAGCACACGGTGTCAATACTACAGATCTGTGTATAGAGGCAGCACACGGTGTCAATACTATGGATCTATGCATAGACACAGCACAGTGTCAGTACTATGGATCTATGTATAGACGCAGCACACTGTGTCAGTACTATGGATCAATGTATAAACGCAGCACACGGTGTAAGTACTATGGATCTATGTATAGACGCAGCACAGTGTCAGTACTATCGATCTATGTATAGACGCAGCACACGGTGTCAGTACTATGTATAAACGCAGCACACGGTGTAAGTACTATGGATCTATGTATAGACGCAGCACACAGTGTCAGTACTACAGATCTATGTATAGACGCAGCACACGGTGTCAGTACTATGGATCTATGTATAGACGCAGCACACGGTGTAAGTATGACGGATCTATGTATAGACGCAGCACATGGTGTCCGTACTATGGATCTATGTATAAACGCAGCACAGTGTCAGTACTATGGATCTATGTATAGACGCAGCACAGTGTCAGTACTATGGATCTATATATAGACGCAGCACACGGTGTCAGAACTATGGATCTATGTATAGAGGCAGCACACGGTGTCAGTACTATGGATGTATGCATAGACGCAGCTCACGGTGTCAGTACTACGGATTTATGCATAGACGCAGCACACGGTGTCAGTTCCATGGATTTATTAATAGATGCAACACAGTGTCAGTACTATGGATCTATGTATAGATGCAGCACATGGTGTCAATACTACCGATCTATGTATAGACGCAGCACAGTGTCAGTACTACGGATCTATGTATAGAGGCAGCACACGGTGTCAGTACTATATCTATGTATAAACGCATCACACGGTGTCAGTACTCTGTATAGACGCAACACACGGTGTCAATACTATGGGTCTATTTATGGACGCAGCACACGGTGTCAGTACTATGGGTCTATGTATGGACGCAGCACATGGTGTCAGTACTATGGGTCTATGTATGGACGCAGCACAGTGTCAGTACTACGGATCTATGTATAGAGGCAGCACACGGTGTCAGATCTATGTATCAACGCAGCACACGGTGTCAGTACTATGGATCTATGTATAGACGCAGCACAGTGTCAGTACTATGGATCTATGTATAGACACAGCACACAGTGTTAGTACTATGGATCGATGTATGGACACAGCACACGGTGTCAGTACTATGGATCTATGTATAGAGGCAGCACACGGTCTCAGTAATATGGATCTATGTATAGAGCTAGCACAGTGTCCGTACTGTGGATCTATGTATAAACGCAGCACAGTGTCAGTACTATGTATCTATGTATAGACACAGCACAGTGTCCGTACTACAGATCTATATATAAACGCAGCTCACAGTGTCAGTACTATGGAGAGGTGTGGCTCACTAGTTAGAGGCGGCAGACCCGTAAGCAGAGAATCGGCCAGGGACCAGGGTTCAATTCCCGACGCGGCAGGGTCGTGGACCAGGGTCAAAACAGACTCGATAATTCTCGCCTCGGTACCTACTCTAACCAGGAACACACTCGGCAACTCTGGGCATTAAGCTTGCCTCATCTCTACAACGGCCCCCCACAGACGCCGGGGATGCCTGGTTTCACCTTGGAGATACCCAGAAAGGGACCATCTCACAGGGATAGCCAGGACGGGTTCCCCAGCGGTCTACAGCGCCGGGACACCCCGTTGCTGGGGCAGCTGTGCGCTTTACAAGTCTACAACATTTACATTTACATGGATCTATGTATAGATGCAGCACACGGTGTCAGTACTATGGATCTATGTATAGACGCAGCACACAGTGTCAGTGCTACAGATCTATGTATAGACGCAGCACACAGTGTCAGTACTATGGATCTATGTATAGAGGCAGCACAGTGTCAGTACTATGGATCTATGTATAGAGGCAGCACAGTGTCAGTACTATATATCTATGTATAGACGCAACACACTGTCAGTACTATGGATCTATGTATAGAGGCAGCACATGGTGTCAGTACTATGGATCTATGTATGGACACAGCATACGGTGTCAGTACTATGGATCTATGTATAGAGGCAGCACATGGTGTCAGTACTATGGATCTATGTATAGAGGCAGCACACGGTGTCAGTACTATGGATCTATCTATAGAGGCGGCACACGGTGTCAGTACTGTGGATCTATGTATAGAGGCAGCACACGGTGTCAGTACTATGGATCTATGCATAGGCACAGTGTCAGTACAATATATCTATGTATAGATGCAACACACTGTCAGTACTATGGATCTATGTATAGAGGCAGCACATGGTGTCAGTACTGTGGATCTATGTATAGACACAGCATACGGTGTCAGTACTGTGGATCTATGTATAGAGGCAGCACACGGTGTCAGTACTATGGATCTATCTATAGAGGCGGCACACGGTGTCAGTACTGTGGATCTATGTATAGAGGCGGCACACGGTGTTAGTACTATAGATCTATGTATAGACGCAGCACATGGTGTCAATACTACAGATCTATGTATAGAGGCAGCACACGGTGTCAGTACTATGGATCTATGTATAGACGCAGCGCACGGTGTCAGTACTATGGATCTATGTATAGACGCAGCACACGGTGTCAGTACTATGGATCTGTGTATAGACGCAGCATACTGTCAGTACTATGTATCTATGTATAAACGCAGCACACGGTGTCAGTACTATGGATCTATGTATAGACGCAGCACACGGTGTCAGTATGATGGATCTATGTATAGATGCAGCACATGGTGTCCGTACTATGGATCTTTGTATAAACGCAGCACAGTGTCAGTACTATGGATCTATGTATAGACGCAGCACACGGTGTCAGTACTATGGATTTATGTATAGACGCAGCACACGGTGTCAGTATGATGGATCTATGTATAGACGCAGCACATGGTGTCCGTACTATTGATCTATGTATAAACGCAGCACAGTGTCAGTACTATGGATCTATGTTTAGACGCAGCACAGTTTCAGGACTATGGATCTATGTATAGACGCAGCACACGGTGTCAGTACTATGGATCTATGTATAGACTTAGCACACGGTGTCAGTACTATGGATGTATGCATAGACGCAGCACACGGTGTCAGTACTACGGATTTATGCATAGACGCAGCACACGGTGTCAGTACCATGGATCTATTAATAGATGCAACACAGTGTCAGTACTATGGATCTATGTATAGAGGCAGCACACGGTGTAAGTGCCACGGATCTATGTATAAACACAGCACACGGTGTCAGTACTATGGATCTATGTATAGATGCAGCACATGGTGTCAATACTACCGATCTATGTATAGACGCAGCACAGTTTCAGTACTACGGATCTATGTATAGAGGCGGCACACGGTGTTAGTACTATAGATCAATGTGCAGGCGCAGCACATGGTGTCAATACTACAGATCTATGTATAGAGGCAGCACACGGTGTCAGTGCTATGGATCTATGCATAGACACAGCACAGTGTCAGTACAATATATCTATGTATAGATGCAACACACTGTGTCAGTACTATGGATCTATGTATAGAGGCAGCACATGGTGTCAGTACTGTGGATCTATGTATAGACACAGCATACGCTGTCAGTACTGTGGATCTATGTATAGAGGCAGCACACAGTGTCAGTACTATGGATCTATCTATAGAGGCGGCACACGGTGTCAGTACTTTGGATCTATGTATAGAGGCGGCACACGGTGTTAGTACTATGGATCTATGTATAGACGCAGCACATGGTGTCAATACTACAGATCTATGTATAGAGGCAGCACACGGTGTCAGTACTATGGATCTATGTATAGACGCAGCGCACGGTGTCAGTACTATGGATCTATGTATAGACGCAGCGCACGGTGTCAGTACTATGGATCTGTGTATAGACGCAGCACACGGTGTCAGTACTATGTATCTATGTATAAACGCAGCACACGGTGTCAGTACTATGGATCTATGTATAGACGCAGCACACGGTGTCAGTATGATGGATCTATGTATAGACGCAGCACACGGTGTCAGTATGATGGATCTATGTATAGACGCAGCACATGGTGTCCGTACTATGGATCTTTGTATAAACGCAGCACAGTGTCAGTACTATGGATCTATGTATAGACGCAGCACACGGTGTCAGTACTATGGATCTATGTATAGACGCAGCACACGGTGTCAGTATGCTGGATCTATGTATAGACGCAGCACATGGTGTCCGTACTATGGATCCATGTATAAACGCAGCACAGTGTCAGTAATATGGATCTATGTATAGACGCAGCACAGTGTCAGGACTATGGATCTATGTATAGACGCAGCACACAGTGTCAGTACTATGGATCTATGTATAGACTTAGCACACGGTGTCAGTACTATGGATGTATGCATAGACGCAGCACACGGTGTCAGTACTACGGATTTATGCATAGACGCAGCACACGGTGTCAGTACCATGGATCTATTAATAGATGGAACACAGTGTCAGTACTATGGATCTATGTATAGAGGCAGCACACGGTGTCAGTGCCACGGATCTATGTATAAACACAGCACACGGTGTCAGTACTATGGATCTATGTATAGATGCAGCACATGGTGTCAATACTACCGATCTATGTATAGACGCAGCACAGTTTCAGTACTACGGATCTATGTATAGAGGCGGCACACGGTGTTAGTACTATAGATCAATGTGTAGGCGCAGCACATGGTGTCAATACTACAGATCTATGTATAGAGGCAGCACACGGTGTCAGTACTATGGATCTATGCATAGACACAGCACGGTGTCAGTACAATATATCTATGTATAGATGCAACACACTGTCAGTACTATGGATCTATGTATAGAGGCAGCACATGGTGTCAGTACTGTGGATCTATGTATAGACACAGCATACGGTGTCAGTACTGTGGATCTATGTATAGACTTAGCACACGGTGTCAGTACTATGGATGTATGCGTAGACGCAGCACACGGTGTCAGTACCATGGATCTATTAATAGACGCAGCACAGTTTCAGTACTACGGATCTATGTATAGAGGCAGCACACGGTGTCAGTACTATATCTATGTATAAACGCATCACACGGTGTCAGTACTATGTATAGACGCAACACACGGTGTCAGTACTATGGGTCTATTTATGGGCGCAGCACACGGTGTCAGTACTATGGGTCTATGTATGGACGCAGCACATGGTGTCAGTACTATGGGTCTTTGTATGGACGCAGCACAGTGTCAGTACTACGGATCTATGTATAGAGGCAGCACACGGTGTCAGTTCTATGTATCAACGCAGCACACGGTGTCAGTACTATGGATCTATGTATAGACGCAGCACAGTGTCAGTACTATGGATCTATGTATAGACACTCCACACGGTGTTAGTACTATGGATCGATGTATAGACACAGCACACGGTGTCCGTACTATGTATAGAGGCAGCACACGGTGTCAGTTCGATGTATCAACGCAGCACACGGTGTCAGTACTATGGATCTATGTATAGACGCAGCACAGTGTCAGTACTATGGATCTATGTATAGACACAGCACACGGTGTTAGTACTATGGATCGATGTATAGACACAGCACACGGTGTCAGTACTATGGATCTATGTATAGAGGCAGCACACGGTGTCAGTACTATGGATCTATGTATAGAGGCAGCACACTGTGTCAGTACTATGGATCTATGTATAGAGGCAGCACACGGTGTCAGTACTATAAATCTATGTATAGAGGCAGCACAGTGTCCGTACTATGGATCTATGTATAAACGCAGCACAGTGTCAGTACTATGGATCTATGTATAGACACAGCACAGTGTCCGTACTACAGATCTATATATAAACGCAGCACACAGTGTCAGTACTATGGATCTATGTATAGATGCAGCACACGGTGTCAGTACTATGGATCTATGTATAGACGCAGCACAGTGTAAGTACCATGGATCTATGTATAGACGCAGCACACAGTGTCAGTACTATGGATCTATGTATAGATGCAGCACACAGTGTCAGTACTACAGATCTATGTATAGACGCTGCACACGGTGTCGGTACTATGGATCTATGTATAGACGCAGCACAGTGTCAGTACTATGGATCTATGTATAGGCACAGCACATGGTGTCAGTACTATGGATCTATGTATAGACGCAGCACACGGTGTAAGTACTATGGATCTATGTATAGACGCAGCACACAGTGTCAGTACTATGGATCTATGTATAGACGTAGCACACGGTGTCAGTACTGTGTATCTATGTATAAACGCAGCACACGGTGTAAGTACTATGGATCAATGTAAAGAAGCAGCACACAGTGTCAGTACTATGGATCTATGTATAGACGCAACACACGGTGTCAGTACTACAGATCTATGTATAGATGCAGCACACAGTGTCAGTAATATGGATCTATGCATAGATGCAGCACAGTGTCAGTACTATGGATCTATGTATAGACGCAGCGCACGGTGTCAGTACTATGGATCTGTGTATAGACGCAGCACACTGTGTCAGTACTATGGATCTATGTATAGACGCAGCACACAGTGTCAGTACTACAGATCTATGTATAGAGACAGCATACGGTGTCATTACTATGGATCTATGTATAGAGGCAGCACATGGTGTCAGTACTATGGATCTATGTGTAGACGCAGCACACGGTGTTAGTATTATGGATCTATACATAGACGCAGCACAGTGTAAGTACTATGGTTCTATGTATAGACGCAGCACACAGTGTCAGTACTACAGATCTATGTATAGACGCAGCACATGGTGTCAGTACTATGAATCTATGTATAGAGGCGGCACACGGTGTCAGTACTATGGATCTATGTATAGAGGCGGCACACAGTGTCAGTACTATAGATCTATGTATAGACGCAGCACACGGTGTCAGTACTACAGATCTATGTTGTCAAGAATTCCTGTCATGCGAGGGGAGGAAAACGGTAACCAGCGTAAACGGACTACATCTCCCAGGATGCTTAGCGGTTGAGAGGTTATGTAAACAGGAGAGCTGTTACATAACTCAAGGAAAACACGCCCTTATGTAAACAGGAGAGCTGTTACATAACTCAAGGGAAAACACGCCCTTATGTAAACAGGAGAGCTGTTACATAACTCAAGGGAAAACACGCCCTTATGTAAACAGGAGAGCTGTTACATAACTCAAGGAAAACACGCCCTATAAAGGGAGGAACCGGGAGGTACAAGGCTGTCGGATATTGTGTTTACACCGACGTACCTACTTCGTGAAGAGCAGTGTTCCGGAGTGGTGCTCCAGTAAGGCAAGAACGGAGGTAGGTCGAGTCGTTACTCCCTGGGCCGTGTCTTGCCCCATCGTCACCTGTGAAGGACCCGGAAGCTCTACCGGTCAACCATTGAGCTTCGCTTTTTGACTCGGCTGAGTCAAAGCGCAGTGGCGCTTTTGCTGGTTGGAGTCGTAACTCCCAGCCCGACCAGAGATACAGGGACTGCCAGCTGTAACGCACACCAGGAGGTGTTTGCCGCGTTACAGACTCGGAAGTCCACAGGATCGATCGATCGAGCGGCTGCTCTCGGTTCAGTCTTCTTGCTTTTGATTGGGGTATCGGTGACGCATCACCAGGAGGTGACTCCGCGTCCCGGTGCAGTCGGAGGAAGAGGTTGAGCGGCTGCTCCCTTCAGGTAGAGACCCCGGCTGGGTGTTTCCCTGACTCCTCGATTCTCCCCAACACTCGTCGTGCCCCTCACAGCCTACCGATTGGCATTGTCGGCCATTTCATTTCTGCCCTCTGTTGGCATACGCCGGGATCGGCGTATATGCAGAGGACGGTTAGGACCATCCGTGCTGTGGGCTGGTAACGTACTTAGCCTGGAGGATTCCAGTGACTATAACTTTTGTTTATTCGTTGTATTGTTTTTGCCTTCATTAAAATAACTAACCCTTCACAAGTGGTTGCGTCCTCATTATCGTGTCTGTTAAATGATCCTGAGACGTTCAGGGCGTTACAAAATATCCGACCGTAATAACACTAACTGTCTCCCGGTCGATAACAGACATGGCAACACTTGATGATGTGCTGGCTGCTTTAGCGACCGTTCAAGTTGAAGTGGCTGCCTCTAGGCAAGAAACAGCCGATGTAAAAGCCAGACTGGATGCTATCCAATTGGACCCGCTCACGCCCAGCACCTCCCTCACGAACCAGACCCCTGTGGTAGTAGTGGAAATGCCGGTAGCCATCCCCTTGGCAACACCAGAGAGGTACAGTGGGGATCCTAACACAGTGCAGGTATTCCTCACACAAGTGGCGCTACATTTATCGTGCAAACCAAAGGCGTTCCCCACGAGTCAGGCTCGTGTGGCTTTCCTTATTTCCTATTTGGCTGGAAACGCGGCACAATGGGCCGTACCTCTGGTGAGCAGGGACGACCCCATCTTATGTGATTGGGGTGCTTTTCGCGAGGAATTCCTGAAGGTATTCGACAGAAGGGCTGACTCGTACACGGCGGACCGTGAAATGCTTGAGTTGAGACAGGGATCCAACGACCTGGTGCAGTATCTCAACGCGTTCCGACGGCTAGTTGCGGAAACCAAGTGGCCTGTTGCTAAACAGACGGCGCTCTTCCATCACGGGCTGTGCGATGAGCTCAAAGACGCCGTGGCTCATATTGACCCTCAACCCAAGACATGTGAGGGCCTTATCAACCTGGTATTACGGCTGGAACATAGGCTGAGTGAAAGAAAAGGGGATCATGGGAGAAAAGGAAAATCCCTTCCATCCTATGTGACGGTGGGAAGTCCTGAAACTTCCACCGCATCCAAGAGAGAACCCATGGACATCGGCGCAATACGAGCGAGCCTCACAGCCACGGAGAAAGAGTCACGCCGTAAACAAGGATTGTGCCTATATTGTGGCAAAAAAGGCCACTACGTACGTGAATGCCCTGCCAAACCGAAGACGTCACGTTATCGGGCCAACCGGTCGGTAACAGCCGTGGTGGACATACCGGCGGAAAACTAGAGGACTCCCAGACCAAAGAAGGGGCATCTCGGAGTCACTCATCCATCCCTTCACTCTCCAACTCGGTCACTAAGGGACACCGACACCTGTTTCTCACGGTGCACGTGGGAGTGCATGACCAGTGGATACCCGTTGTGGCCATGGTGGATTCAGGGGCCACTGGCATGTTTATGGACCACAACGAGGCATGCAGGCTAGGGCTAGTGCTTCTTCCCAAAGCTGTACCCGAAGACGTCTATGCTGTAGACGGAAGGCGATTGGTGACGGGGCCCATCGGGCAGCACACGGGGGTCCTTCCGATGAGATATGGGAGGAACCATTTGGAACAAATCGATTTTAACATCATCCGAGCGCCCCAATATGGCGTCATATTGGGATTGCCGTGGCTACAGAAACACAACCCCTCTGTGGATTGGCCAACACATCGCGTCGAAATGACGTCACCGTATTGCATCCTGCATTGTGGAAAAAGAACGGAATCCCTTGACGCAGATGAGAGCGGGAGTCAGACGGTGGCTACAGCGGCAGAAAAAGATGTGGCTCTCCCCCAGGCTTATCACAGTTTTGAGGATGTATTTGATGAGGTGAAGGCGGAAGTGCTACCACCACATAGACAGTTTGACTGCCAGATCGACCTGGTGCCAGGGGCCAGCGTTCCCAGCGGCAGGCTGTATGCCCTGACGGAGCCTGAAAACGTGCATCTCCGGGGGTACCTGGATAAACTCCTCAAGCTAGGATTCATCCGCCCGTCCAAGTCTCCGGCCGCCTCGCCACTCTTCTTCATCCCGAAAGCTAATGGGGAGCTGAGAGCCTGTGTGGACTTTAGGGCATTGAATGCGATAACCATAAAGAATCGGTACCCCTTGCCTCTCATCAGTGTACTGCTGGAACAGGTCAAGAAAGCTCGTATCTACACCAAGTTGGATTTGAAAGGGGCATACCATCTGGTGCGCATGAGGGATGGAGACGAGTGGAAGACCGCCTTTAAGACCAGGTTCGGCCTTTTTGAGTACCTCGTCATGCCGTTCGGTCTGTGCAACGCCCCGGCAGCCTTTCAGTACTTTTTGAATGAGGTATTCAGAGAGGAGTTGGATATCTACGTGGTCGTATATATCGACGACATCCTCATCTACTCGTCCAGTGTGGAGGAGCACGTACACCACGTCAATGCTGTGCTCCAAAAGCTGAGGGAAAACAAGCTGTTTTGTAAACTCAGCAAGTGTGACTTCCACGTCACGTCCGTGGAATTCCTCGGAGTGATGCTGAGTCCAGAGGGACAGGAGATGGCAGAACGAAAGATCAAGGCGGTGAAAGAATGGCCGGTGCCCCAAAGCGTGAAGGACGTCCAAAGTTTCATTGGCTTCGCCAACTTTTACAGGTGGTTTATAGATGGATTTTCAGGATTGGTGGCCCCAATCACACAGCTACTGAGGAAGTCCAAGGAGTTTGTCTGGTCCCCTGAAGCGAACACAGCCTTTGAGGCCCTGAAAAGCGCCTTTGGTAAGGCGCCGGTGTTGGCTCACCCCGATCCGGATCTCCCCTACGTGGTGGAAGCGGACGCTTCGGATGTGGCGCTGGGGGCTATCTTGTCCCAACGCAACCACGACACAGGGGTGCTTCATCCCGTTGCGTACATGTCCCGCAAACTCAACGACGCCGAACGCAACTACCATACTGCGGAGAAGGAGCTTCTCGCAATCAAGGACGCCTTCACCGAATGGAGGCATTGGTTGATGGGGGCAAGACATGTGGTATCGGTGTACACGGACCATCGGAATCTACAGTTCATGACGGCCACAAGACACCTTTCTCCCAGGCAGCTGCGGTGGATGATCTTCTTTGCGGGGTTCAACTTCCGCATCACATATCGGCCGGGGACGGAAAACCGGAAGGCGGACGCCCTGTCCCGTCAATCTGCAGTTAAGGAACCATTGCCTGCGACCGAGCGTTCCATCATTTCCCCGAGGATGGTATTGGGGGTTATCCAACCGGATACTTTCCTGAGGGGAATAAAGAGAGGGATCAGGTCATTCGCATGGCGGAGGTGGCTCCTCAGTCACAGAGAATGGCAGCTGAAGGACGGGATACCCCTGAAGGGCAGGTGCCTGTTGATACCCACGCCTAGGCTAAGGAAACAAGCATTCATCTGGTGCCATGACTCTCCATGCGCAGGTCATTTGGGCTTTGAAAAAACGGTGGCTAGCATGGGACGGCATTTCTGGTGGCCAACCATGAGAGTGGATGTCAGGAGGTGGGGACAGGAGTGTCCTACGTGTGCTACCATGAAGGCCGACCATGGCCGAACCCAAGGGCTCTTACATCCACTTCCGACCCCGGATAGACCATGGGATAGCATATCACTGGACTTCGTGGTGGGCCTACCGGTAGACCAGGGGATGACGGCAATACTGGTGGTGGTGGATTACTTGACGAAAATGGGGCACTTCATCCCCTGCAAGAGAGTCCCTACGGCCGGGGAATTGGCATCACTACTCCTAAAGAATGTGGTACGACTGCATGGATTACCTGGGGTGATCGTGTCGGACCGGGGGTCGCAGTTTACTGCGCAATTCTGGAAGACTTGGTGCACTGCGCTGCATGTTAAGACCGCCCTGTCCACCAGCTACCACCCTCAAACGGACGGCCAAACTGAGCGCCTGAACCAAACGCTCAAACAGTATCTGCGATGTTTTGTGGACCAGGGCAGGGAAGAATGGGTCGACTTGCTATGGGTTGCAGAGATAGCCTATAACAACGCCACTCACAGCTCCACACAGTCATCTCCGTTCTATAGCAACTATGGCCAACATCCCAGGTTCTTGCCATTTCTACATCCGTTCAGAGAGGACAGGATTCCCGCCACAGCGGACAGGGTGGCACACATAAAAGACACGTTGATGCGCTCAAGGGCTGTCCTAATAGAGGCCAAGAGACGATACAAGGCTGCGGCCGACAGGAAGAGAAGGCCCGGGCCACTGTACCGCACTGGAGACTACGTCTGGATATCCACAAAAAACATGAGGTTTCGAAAGAACAGTGTGTTCCATCCCAAGTACATGGGCCCCTATCGCATTACCAAGTGTATGGTTCCCGTGAACGTGAAGGTGTGCTTGCCCCAGTCATTGCGGATACACCCTGTCTTTCATGTATCATTGCTCAAACCAGCACCCTCCAAGCCGTCTGGGACACCTAGGCCGGTATGCGTGGAGTCGGAGGTGGAGTATGAAGTGTCGGGCATACGGGCGTCCAAATGGCGCAGGGGGAAGCTGTGGTACCTGGTTGCGTGGAAAGGCTATGGCCCGGAGGAGCAATCATGGGAACCGGCTGAAGGGGTTCATGCTCCGCGCTTGGTCTCCTTGTTCCATCGGCGTTTTCCTGCCAGCGCTGGACCCGTGGGGAGCCGCTGAGAGGGAGGATGTACTGTCAAGAATTCCTGTCATGCGAGGGGAGGAAAACGGTAACCAGCGTAAACGGACTACATCTCCCAGGATGCTTAGCGGTTGAGAGGTTATGTAAACAGGAGAGCTGTTACATAACTCAAGGAAAACACGCCCTTATGTAAACAGGAGAGCTGTTACATAACTCAAGGGAAAACACGCCCTTATGTAAACAGGAGAGCTGTTACATAACTCAAGGGAAAACACGCCCTTATGTAAACAGGAGAGCTGTTACATAACTCAAGGAAAACACGCCCTATAAAGGGAGGAACCGGGAGGTACAAGGCTGTCGGATATTGTGTTTACACCGACGTACCTGCTTCGTGAAGAGCAGTGTTCCGGAGTGGTGCTCCAGTAAGGCAAGAACGGAGGTAGGTCGAGTCGTTACTCCCTGGGCCGTGTCTTGCCCCATCGTCACCTGTGAAGGACCCGGAAGCTCTACCGGTCAACCATTGAGCTTCGCTTTTTGACTCGGCTGAGTCAAAGCGCAGTGGCGCTTTTGCTGGTTGGAGTCGTAACTCCCAGCCCGACCAGAGATACAGGGACTGCCAGCTGTAACGCACACCAGGAGGTGTTTGCCGCGTTACAGACTCGGAAGTCCACAGGATCGATCGAGCGGCTGCTCTCGGTTCAGTCTTCTTGCTTTTGATTGGGGTATCGGTGACGCATCACCAGGAGGTGACTCCGCGTCCCGGTGCAGTCGGAGAAAGAGGTTGAGCGGCTGCTCCCTTCAGGTAGAGACCCCGGCTGGGTGTTTCCCTGACTCCTCGATTCTCCCCAACACTCGTCGTGCCCCTCACAGCCTACCGATTGGCATTGTCGGCCATTTCATTTCTGCCCTCTGTTGGCATACGCCGGGATCGGCGTATATGCAGAGGACGGTTAGGACCATCCGTGCTGTGGGCTGGTAACGTACTTAGCCTGGAGGATTCCAGTGACTATAACTTTTGTTTATTCGTTGTATTGTTTTTGCCTTCATTAAAATAACTAACCCTTCACAAGTGGTTGCGTCCTCATTATCGTGTCTGTTAAACGATCCTGAGACGTTCAGGGCGTTACATATGTATAGAGGCAGCACACGGTGTCAGTACTATGGATCTATGTATAGACGCAGCACACGGTGTCAGTACTATGGATCTATGTATAGACGCAGCACACGGTGTCAGTATGATGGATCCATGTATAGACGCAGCACATGGTGTCCGTACTATGGATCTATGTATAAACGCAGCACAGTGTCAGTACTATGGATCTATGTATAGACGCAGCACAGTGTCAGGACTATGGATCTATGTATAGACGCAGCACACGGTGTCAGTACTATGGATCTATGTATAGACTTAGCACATGGTGTCAGTACTATGGATCTATGCATAGACACAGCATAGTGTCAGTACTATGGATCTATGTATAGATGCAGCGCACTGTGTCAGTACTATGGATCTATGTATAAACGCAGCACACGGTGTAAGTACTATGGATCTATGTATAGACGCAGCACACCGTGTCAGTACTATGGATCTATGTATAGACGCAGCACACAATGTCAGTACTATGTAGCTATGTATAGACGCAGCACAGTGTCAGTACTATGGATCTATGTATAGACGCAGCACACGGTGTCAGTACTACAGATCTATGTATAGATGCAGCACACAGTGTCAGTACTATGGATCTATGTAAAGACGCAGCACAGTGTCTACTATGGATCTATGTATAGACACAGCACACGGTGTCAGTACTATGGATCTATGTACAGACCTAGCACACGGTGTCAGTACTACGGATTTATGCATAGACGCAGCACACGGTGTCAGTACTATGGATCTATTTATAGATGCAACACAGTGTCAGTACTATGGATCTATGTATAGACACAGCATAATGTGTCAGTACTATGGATCTATGTATAGACGCAGCATAATGTGTCAGTACTATGGAACTATGTATAGACGCAGCACACGGTGTCAGTACTATGGATCTATGTATAGACGCAGCACACGGTGTCAGTACTATGGATCTATGTATAGACTCAGCACACGGTGTCAGTACTATGGATCTATGTATAGACGCGGCACGGTGTCAGTGCCTTGGATCTATGTGTAGACGCAGCACACAGTGTCAGTACTATGGATCTATGTATAGACGCAGCACACAATGTCAGTACTATGGATCTATGTATAGACGAAGAACCGTGTCAGTACTATGGATCTATGTATAGACGCAGCACATGGTGTCAGTACTATGGATCTATGTATAGACGCAGCACATGGTGTCAGTACTATGGATGTATGTATAGACGCAGCACAGTATCAGTACTATGGATCTATGTATAGATGCAGCACACAGTGTCAGTACTGTGGGTCTATGTATAGACACAGCGCACGGTGTCAGTACTATGGATCTATGTATAGATGCAGCACAGTGTCCGCACTATGGATCTATGTATAGACGCAGCACACGGTGTTAGTACTACGGCTCTATGTATAGACGCAGCACACTGTGTCAGTAATTTGGATCGATGTATAGATGCAGCACGTTGGGTCTGTACTATGTGTGTTGTTATGCAGTGCAGAGTGCCAGTGCTATGGATGAATGGTTTGATTCCACACAAAGGGTCCGCATTATGGTTCAACGCAGTGTACCTTGTCTTGGAATGTGTAGAAGTCAAGAAGCAAGCGGCACATGAGCTATAACATAAACCATCTCATTCCAGGTGAAAGTATCCCCGTGACGAAGACTCCGCTGCCCCACATGGATGACTCGATGCCTTGGAAAACCCACAGCGCAGAGGACTTCCGCAGGCACGTGCTCTTCTGTGGGACTGAAGTCATCCAGACCAAAGCCGCCGGGCATAGCCTGGTGAAAGCGGTGGTGCAAAGAACAGGTGAGGTCACAGTGTCCGTCGTCCACCGGTGTCCTAGTGAGTGTACCCCGCAGTGTGTTTTTGTACAAAAGTGACTACAACCGAGGGCCCAATGTTTCTCTTCATCCACCAAAGTCCTAGTGAGTGTAAACCTTCTATGTGTCTTCATCTAGCAGTGTCCCAGTGAGTTCGGGCCCAGTGTGTATCTTCATCCACCAGTGTCCCAGTGAGTGTGGACCTTCTGGGTGTCTTCATTCATTAATGTCCCTGTGAGGGTCGGCCCGGTGTGTGTCTTCGTCCACCAGTGTCACAGTGAGTGTGAACTTGTCTTCATCCACCAGTGTATGTGGGCCCAGTGAGTATCTTCATCCACCAGTGTCCCAGTGAGTGTGAACCTTCTGTGTCTCTTCATCCACCAGGTTCCTAGTGAGTGTGGGCCTGGTGTGTGTCTTGCTCCACCAGTGTCCCAGTGACTGTGCACCTTCTGTGTGTCTTCATCCTCCAGGGTCCCAGTGAGTGTGGGCCTGGTGTGTGTCTTGCTCCACCAGTGTCCCAGTGACTGTGCACCTTCTGTGTGTCTTCATCCTCCAGGGTCCCAGTGACTGTGGACTTTGTGTGTGTATTCATCCACCAGTGTCCCATTGAGAGTGGGCCCAGTGTGTCTTCATCCACCAGTGTCCCAGTGAGGGTGGGCCCAGTGTGTCTTCATCCACCTGTGTCCCAATGAGTGTAGACCTTCTATGTGTCTTGATCCACCAGTGTCCCAGTGAGTGTGGACCTTCTGTGTGTCTTCATCCGTCAGTGTCCCAGTGAGTGTGGGCCCGGTGTCTCTTCTTCCACCGGTGTCCCAGTGAGTATGGGCCCAGTGTGTCTTCATCCACCAGTGTCCCAGTGAGTATGGACTTTGTGTCTCTTCATCCACCAGTGTCCCAGTGAGTGTGGGCCCAGTGTCTTCATCCACCCGTGTCACATTGAAGGTGGGCCCAGTGTGTGTCTTATTCCACTTGTGTCCTAGTGAGTGTGGGCTTTGTGAGTCTTCATCCACCAGTGTCCCAGTGAGGGTGGGCCCGGTGTGTCTTCATCCACCAGTGTCCCAGTGAGTGTGGACTTTGTGTCTCTTCATCCAACAGTGTCCCAGTGAGTGTGGGCCCGATGTGTCTTCATCCACCAGTGTCCCAGTGAGTGTGGACCTTCAGTGTCTTCATCCACCAGTGTCCCAGGGAGTGTGGAACTTGTGTTTTCATCCACCAGTGTCCCATTGAGGTTTGGTCCAGTGTGTCTCTTGATTCACCAGTGTCCCAGTGAGTGTGGACCTTCTGTGTGTCTTCATCCATCACTGTCCCATTGAGGGTGGGCCCGGTGTGTATCTTCATCCACCAGTGTATGTGATCTCAGTGAGTATCTTCATTCTCCAGTGTCCCAGTGAGTGTGGACCTTCTCTGTGTCTTCATTCACCAGAGTTCCAGTGAGGGTGGGCCTGCTGTGTGTCTTCATCCACCAGTGTCTCAGTGAGTGTGACTTTTCTGTGTCTTCATCCACCAGTGTCTCAGTGAGTGTGACTTTTCTGTGTCTTCATCCACCAGTGTCCCAGTGAGTGTGGGCCCGGTGTGTCTTCATCCATCAGTGTCCCAGTGAGTGTGTGCCCGGTGTGTCTTCATCCATCAGTGTCACATTGAGTGTGGACTTTGTGTGTCTTCATCCACCAGTGTCCCAGTGAGTTTGGTCTTTGTTGGTCTTCATCCACCAGTGTCCCAGTGAGTGTGGACCTTCAGTGTCTTCATCCACCAGTGTCCCATTGAGGGTTGGTCCAGTGTGTCTCTTGATTTACCAGTGTCCCAGTGAGTGTGGACCTTCTGTGTGTCTTCATCTATCACTGTCCCATTGAGAGTGGGCCCAGTGTGTCTTCATCCACCAGTGTCCCCGTGAGGGTGGGCCCGGTGTGTGTCTTCATCCACCAGTATCCCAGTGAGTGTGTACCTTCTGTGTGTCTTGAACCACCAGTGTCTCAGTGACTGTGAACCTTCTGTGTGTCTTTATCCACCAGTGTCTCCGTGAGTGTGGGCCCGGTGTGTATCTTCATCCACCAGTGTCCCTGTGAGTGTGGGCCCAGTGTGTCTCTTCATCTACTAGTGTCCCAGTGAGTGTGGACCTTCTGTGTGTCTTCATCAATCAATCAGACATTTGTAAAGCACGCTACTCACCGCAAGGGTCTCAAGGCATTGAAGGGGGGGGGAGCTACTGATCAAACAGCCAGGTCTTGAGGAGTCTCCTGAAGGTCAGCAGGTCCTGGGTCTGTCGTAGGTGGATGGGGAGGGTGTTCCATGTCTTGGCGGCGAGGCGGGAGAAGGATCTGCCACCGGTGGTTGTTCGGTGGATGCGTGGGACGGGGGCGAGGTCAGCTGAGCTGGCGGTTGGGGGTGTAGAAGGTGAGTCGCTTGTTGAGATATGCCGGTCTGGCGTTGTGGAGTGCTTTGTGAGCGTGGGTGAGGACCTTGAAGGTGATCCTCTTGTTGACGGGGAGCCAGTGAATATCTCTCAGGTGGGGGGTGATGTGGCTGTTGCGGGGGATGTTGAGGATGAGATGTGCGGAGGTGTTTTGTATGCGTTGGAGTCTCTTCTTCATCCTCCAGTAGCCCAGGGAGTGTGGACCTTCTGTGTGTCTTCATCCACCAGTGTCCAAGTGAGGGTCGGCCCGGTGTGTGTCTTCATCCACCAGTGTTCCTGTGAGTGTGGACCTTCTGTGTCTTCATCTACCAGTGTCCCAGTGAGGGTGGACCTTCTGTGTGTCTTTATCCACCCGTGTCTCAGTGAGGGTGGACCTTCTATGTGTCTTCATCTAGCAGTGTCCCAGTAACTGTGGACCTTCTGTGTGTCTTCATCTAGTAGTGATAAAGTGAGCGAGGACCTCCTGTGTGTCTTCATCCACCAGTGTCCCGGTGAGTGTGTGCCCAATGTGAGATACTTTTTCATATAGTGACTGTAAGAACACTGGGCCTTACGGCTTTATCTTTTCAATTACAGGTTTGTTTTTTTGTTTTTACAGTTTATTCAGCGCAAACTGAGCCCAACGCAATTTTATGTGATTTGCCCAGAATCAGAGGATGTTGAGCAGATGCAGGGATTCGTTCTTGGTTCTCCTCTTTCGAGGTCAGCAGCTCTGGCTGTTAGGCCACGTCTCCCCCCCGTGAGTCTGCGCACGCCAGCAGTCGTTCCTCCGACCGCCTATGTGGGCTGGGACAGAAGTGCTCCCGTGTCAAGCATCTGCCTATGAAAGGCCTGGGTAGAAACCAGGCTTAGGTGAATTTTAATACCCTGTAGTCATCAATCCTAGTAATTTCAGTAATTCCGTGTGAATCCTGTGACACAAAATTACCAAAATTACGCAATTTCACCTGCTCGAGTAATTTGAGGCAACAATCCTACCTCAGGAGCATGAACCTGAGAGTGCGCGCGGCTGTTCGGGTTCTGTTGCTCTTACTGTTATTTTCTTAGCGCAAAATGAACCCTTGGGCGCATTTTTGACATAAAAGGATTATTTTACGCTGAGAAATAGCGCTATAATATGCTGGATTACGCTCCTCGCAGGATTATGGATAATTCAGTGTAATTACGCGAAAGAGGTTATGCAAGTCATGCACCACTTGTAGAAGCGCACATGTCCTGCAAAGACAGTCACATGCCAATCCTGTGCACGTGGAAGGCTGGCACGGATTGGATAAAGTAAATCACATGCTATTCCCAGGGCTGTCGGAAGGTGGCAGCGGAGAGCACAATATCCCCAAGGGCCACGCTTCTTCGGGTCCCACATTTCTTTACCAAAATGCATTTATAGATTCAGAAGCAAGTTACCCTGTTCTTTTATGATGGGGCGGCGAACACAGCTAATATCACTAGATGGCACCCGAGGCTGGAGCGGCAATCTTCTCTTTCCCTAGAAGAGCTTTGGCAACAGCTGCTCCTGCTATGCTGGGCCCTGCACGAGGTCCTGTAGCCCCTGACGTCTGTTAGGAAACCACTGAAGCCCCCGGCATGTCTGTTAGGAAACCACTGAAGCCCCCGACATGTCTGTTAGGAAACCACTGAAGCCCCCGACATGTCTGTTAGGAAACCACTGAAGCCCCTGACATGTCTGTCAGGAAACCACCGAAGCCCCCGACATGTCTGTCAGGAAACCACTGAAGCCCCCGACATGTCTGTCAGGAAACCACTGAAGCCCCCGACATGTCTGTTAGGAAACCACTGAAGCCCCAACATGTCTGTCAGGAAACCACTGAAGCCCCCGGCATGTCTGTTAGGTAACCCCTGAAGCCCCGGACATGTCTGTTAGGTAACCACTGAAGCCCCCGACATGTCTGTTAGGTAACCGCTGAAGCCCCCGACATGTCTGTTAGGTAACCACTGAAGCCCCCGACATGTCTGTTAGGAAACCACTGAAGCCCCCAGCATGTCTGTTAGGAAACCACTGAAGCCCCCGACATGTCTGTCAGGAAACCACTGAAGCCCCCGGCATGTCTGTTAGGAAACCACTGAAGCCCCCGACATGTCTGTTAGGAAACCACTGAAGCCCCCGGCATGTCTGTTAGGAAACCACTGAAGCCCCCGACATGTCTGTTAGGAAACCACTGAAGCCCCCGGCACATCTGTTAGGTAACCCCTGAAGCCCCGGACATGTCTGTTAGGTAACCCCTGAAGCCCCGGACATGTCTGTTAGGTAACCCCTGAAGCCCCCGACATGTCTGTTAGGAAACCACTGAAGCCCCCAGCATGTCTGTTAGGAAACCACTGAAGCCCCCGACATGTCTGTCAGGAAACCACTGAAGCCCCCGACATGTCTGTCAGGAAACCACTGAAGCCCGCGACATGTCTGTTAGGAAACCACTGAAGCCCCCGGCATGTCTGTCAGGAAACCACTGAAGCCCCCGACATGTCTGTTAGGAAACCACTGAAGCCCCGGACATGTCTGTCAGGAAACCACTGAAGCCCCCGACATGTCTGTTAGGAAACCACTGAAGCCCCGGACATGTCTGTTAGGTAACCACTGAAGCCCCCGACATGTCTGTTAGGAAACCACTGAAGCCCCCGACATGTCTGTTAGGAAACCACTGAAGCCCCCGACATGTCTGTCAGGAAACCACTGAAGCCCCCGACATGTCTGTTAGGAAACCACTGAAGCCCCTGGCACGTCTGTTAGGTAACCCCTGAAGCCCCGGACATGTCTGTTAGGTAACCCCTGAAGCCCCGGACATGTCTGTTAGGTAAC
Source organism: Triturus cristatus (assembly GCF_964204655.1). Taxonomy (NCBI): domain Eukaryota; kingdom Metazoa; phylum Chordata; class Amphibia; order Caudata; family Salamandridae; genus Triturus; species Triturus cristatus. Next base: position 1,156,832,674 of record NC_140594.1, read on the forward strand.
CACTGAAGCCCCCGACATGTCTGTTAAGTAACCACTGAAGCCCCCGACATGTCTGTTAGGAAACCACTGAAGCCCCCGACATGTCTGTTAGGAAACCACTGAAGCCCCCAGCATGTCTGTTAGGAAACCACTGAAGCCCCCAACATGTCTGTCAGGAAACCACTGAAGCCCCCGACATGTCTGTTAGGAAACCACTGAAGCACCCGGCATGTCTGTTAGGAAACCACTGAAGCCCCCGACATGTCTGTTAGGAAACCCCTGAAGCCCCGGACATGTCTGTTAGGTAACCCCTGAAGCCCCGGACATGTCTGTTAGGAAACCACTGAAGCCCCGACATGTCTGTTAGGAAACCACTGAAGCCCCCGACATGTCTGTTAGGAAACCACTGAAGCCCCCGACATGTCTGTTAGGAAACCACTGAAGCCCCCGACATGTCTGTGAGGAAACCACTGAAGCCCCTACACATGTCTGTTAGGAAACCACTGCCCCCGACATGTCTGTTAGGAAACCACTGAAGCCCCCACACATGTCTGTTAGGTAACTATTGAAGCCCCTGCTCCTTAGGTTACAGTATTATCCACCATATATTCAGGGGGGCTGGGGGTGGGGCGCAGGATGCCGAGTAAAGCAGTGAGGCGTCCCTTACTCAACCGGTCCCCATCCTCCTGATTCACAGGAGGCAAGAGATGATACTCCCGTCATGGAGGTGGTGACCCTGGCACCCCTTCTAAGGGGAGCACACAGGCTCCCGCGCTCTGGTATCCCCTCTTTCATGGAGTCTCAGAAAGGGGCTCTTCCACGTCCCCTCCTGGTTCTTGGGGTCGGTGGCAAAACTCCACTTCGGAGGTGAACAGCGCGCTGTACAAATGTAATTACACTAATATTCATGACAGTGACCTTGATGTAAACATTGTGATTGTGCTCACAGTCTCAGCACCTTTATTCTGAATGTGTTCCTCCACTGCAGGTTTCAACACCGCGAAGGGTGACCTCGTGCGCTCCATCCTGTACCCCAAACCCATGAACTTCAAGCTGTACCGAGACGCGCTCCGGTTCCTGCTCTGCCTCATCGCCGCCGCAGCCGTCGGGATGGTGTACGCGGTGGTCGTGTTCTCCCTCCACGGGGTGAGTATAGCGCCTTGTAAAGCGCTGCAAGACTGTGGTGCATGAGCGTGTCATCGCACCCAGGCAACGGCTCAAGTGTGACCCTCACCTGTGAATAATGTGAGGGCTTCTGGGAACCCCGAGAAGGTGTCATTGTGAGCTCCTCGCCTGCCATGTGAAGGTGTTAAAGTGAACCCCAAACCTACCATGCGAAGATATTATTAATGTGAGACCCTCCCCTTTTATGTGAACCTGTTATGATGAGACCCTCACCTACCCGGAAGTTGTTAGTGATGTGAGTGAGTGGTGAATCCATCCTTACTTTTCGTCTGCTGTCTTCAGTGGTAGTTTCCTCTTGTCCCCCCCCCCCCCCCCCCCTGTGATGCTTGGTTTCCTCCCTCCCTGTTGGTTTCATGTTACAAAATTATGGTTCAAAGTGTCATGAGGGCGCTGAGGGGGTTTGGACTGTGATAGAGGCCTGGAGTTCCTCCTAACTCGCCTGCTCGTCATGTACTGGGTAGAGTCCCTCCGAGGGCTTCAGTCAGCCCTGTGAAGGCGTTACTGTTGAGAGCCCCTCATCCCTCTGGAGGTCCTACTGTTGAGAGCCCCTCATCACGCTGAAGCTCCTACTGTTGAGAGCCCCTCATCCCTCTGGAGGTCCTACTGTTGAGAGCCCCTCATCCCTCTGGAGGTCCTACTGTTGAGAGCCCCTCATCCCTCTGGAGGCCCTACTGTTGAGAGCCCCTCATCCCTCTGGAGGCCCTACTGTTGAGAGCCCCTCATCCCTCTGGAGGTCCTACTGTTGAGAGCCCCTCATCCCTCTGGAGGTCCTACTGTTGAGATCCCCTCATCCCTCTGGAGGTCCTACTGTTGGGAGCCCCTCATCCCTCTGGAGGTCCTACTGTTGAGAGCCCCTCATCCCTCTGGAGGTCCTACTGTTGGGAGCCCTACTCCGACCATGTGAAGGTGTTAATAAAGTAAACTCCTCTCCTATCATGTGACGTGGTTACTAAAATGAACCCCAAACCTACCATGTGAAGGTGTTATTTAACTGATCCCTCACCTAACATGAGAGCATTAATACAAGTTCCTCACACTCTGTGACGGTATTACTAGTTGAGAGCCCCTCACCTACAATAAGAAGTTGAGAACCCCATCCCTAGCATGTGAAGCTGATAGTAATTTGCGGTTCTCACCTACACTGTGAAGGGGATAGTAATGTGCGTTCCTCACCTGCACTGTGAAGGTGATAGTAATGTGCGTTCCTCACCTGCACTGTGAAGGTGATAGTAATGTGTGTTCCTCTCCTTCACTATGAAGGTGATAGTAATGTGTGCTCCTCTCCTTCACTGTGAAGGTGATAGTAATGTGTGTTCCTCACCTGCACTGTGAAGGTGATAGTAATGTGCGTTCCTCACCTGCACTGTGAAGGTGATAGTAATGTGTGTTCCTCACCTGCACTGTGAAGGTGATAGTAATGTGTGGTCCTTACTTGTATTGTGAAGGTGATAGTAATGTGTGGTCCTCACTTGTATTGTGAAGGTGATAGTAATGTGCGTTCCTCACCTGCACTGTGAAGATGATAGTAATGTGCGTTCCTCACCTGCACTGTGAAGGTGATAGTAATGTGCGTTCCTCACATGCACTGTGAAGGTGATAGTAATGTGTGTTCCTCACCTGCACTGTGAAGATGATAGTAATGTGTAGTCCACACTTGTATTGTGAAGGTGATAGTAATGTGCGTTCCTCACCTGCACTGTGAAGGTGATAGTAATGTGTGGTCCTTACTTGTATTGTGAAGGTGATAGTAATGTGTGTTCCTCACCTGCACTGTGAAGATGATAGTAATGTGTAGTCCACACTTGTATTGTGAAGGTGATAGTAATGTGTGTTCCTCACCTGCACTGTGAAGGAGATAGTAATGTGCGTTCCTCACCTGCACTGTGAAGGTGATAGTAATGTGTGTTCCTCACCTGCACTGTTAAGGTGATAGTAATGTGTGTTCCTCTCCTTCACTATGAAGGTGATAGTAATGTGTGCTCCTCACCTGCACTGTGAAGGTGATAGTCATGTGCGTTCCTCTCATGCACTGTGAAGGTGATAGTAATGTGTGGTCCTCACCTGCACTGTGAAGGTGATAGTAATGTGTGTTCCTCACCTGCACTGTGAAGGTGATAGTAATGTGTGCTTCTCTCCTTCACTGTGAAGGTGATAGTAATGTGTGTTCCTCACTTGTATTATGAAGGTGATAGTAATGTGTGGTCCTCACCTGCACTGTGAAGGTGATAGTAATGTGCGTTCCTCACCTGCACTGTTAAGGTGATAGTAATGTGTGGTCCTCACTTGTATTGTGAAGGTGATAGTAATGTGCGTTCCTCACCTGCACTGTGAAGGTGATAGTAATGTGTGTTCCTCTCCTTCACTATGAAGGTGATAGTAATGTGTGCTCCTCTCCTTCACTGTGAAGGTGATAGTAATGTGTGCTCCTCACCTGCACTGTGAAGGTGATAGTAATGTGTGTTCCTCACCTGCACTGTGAAGGTGATAGTAATGTGTGCTCCTCACCTGCACTGTGAAGGTGATAGTAATGTGCGGTCCTCACTTGTATTGTGAAGGTGATTGTAATGTGTGTTCCTCACCTGCACTGTGAAGGTGATAGTAATGTGTGTTCCTCTCCTTCACTATGAAGGTGATAGTAATGTGTGCTCCTCTCCTTCACTGTGAAGGTGATAGTAATGTGTGCTCCTCACCTGCACTGTGAAGGTGATAGTAATGTGTGCTCCTCACCTGCACTGTGAAGGTGATAGTAATGTGTGGTCCTCACTTGTATTGTGAAGGTGATAGTAATGTGTGTTCCTCTCCTTCACTATGAAGGTGATAGTAATGTGTGCTCCTCACCTGCACTGTGAAGGTGATAGTAATGTGTGGTCCTCACTTGTATTGTGAAGGTGATAGTAATGTGTGTTCCTCTCCTTCACTATGAAGGTGATAGTAATGTGTGCTCCTCACCTGCACTGTGAAGGTGATAGTAATGTGTGTTCCTCTCCTTCACTATGAAGGTGATAGTAATGTGTGCTCCTCACCTGCACTGTGAAGGTGATAGTAATGTGTGGTCCTCACTTGTATTGTGAAGGTGATAGTAATGTGTGTTCCTCTCCTTCACTATGAAGGTGATAGTAATGTGTGCTCCTCACCTGCATTGTGAAGGTGATAGTAATGTGCGGTCCTCACTTGTATTGTGAAGGTGATAGTAATGTGTGCTCCTCACCTGCACTGTGAAGGTGATAGTAATGTGTGCTCCTCACCTGCACTGTGAAGGTGATAGTAATGTGTGGTCCTCACTTGTATTGTGAAGGTGATAGTAATGTGTGTTCCTCTCCTTCACTATGAAGGTGATAGTAATGTGTGCTCCTCACCTGCACTGTGAAGGTGATAGTAATGTGTGCTCCTCACCTGCACTGTGAAGGTGATAGTAATGTGTGCTCCTCACCTGCACTGTGAAGGTGATAGTAATGTGTGGTCCTCACTTGTATTGTGAAGGTGATAGTAATGTGTGTTCCTCTCCTTCACTATGAAGGTGATAGTAATGTGTGCTCCTCACCTGCATTGTGAAGGTGATAGCAATGTGTGCTCCTCACCTGCATTGTGAAGGTGATAGTAATGTGTGGTCCTCACTTGTATTGTGAAGGTGATAGTAATGTGTGGTCCTCACCTGCACTGTGAAGGTGATAGTAATGTGCGTTCCTCTCCTTCACTGTGAAGGTGATAGTAATGTGTGTTCCTCTCCTTCACTGTGAAGGTGATAGTAATGTGCGGTCCTCACTTGTATTGTGAAGGTGATAGTAATGTGTGTTCCTCTCCTTCACTATGAAGGTGATAGTAATGTGTGCTCCTCACCTGCATTGTGAAGGTGATAGTAATGTGCGGTCCTCACTTGTATTGTGAAGGTGATAGTAATGTGTGTTCCTCTCCTTCACTATGAAGGTGATAGTAATGTGTGCTCCTCACCTGCACTGTGAAGGTGATAGTAATGTGTGTTCCTCTCCTTCACTATGAAGGTGATAGTAATGTGCGTTCCTCACCTGCACTGTGAAGGTGATAGTAATGTGTGCTCCTCACCTGCACTGTGAAGGTGATAGTAATGTGTGCTCCTCACCTGCACTGTGAAGGTGATAGTAATGTGTGGTCCTCACTTGTATTGTGAAGGTGATTGTAATGTGTGTTCCTCACCTGCACTGTGAAGGTGATAGTAATGTGTGTTCCTCTCCTTCACTATGAAGGTGATAGTAATGTGTGCTCCTCACCTGCACTGTGAAGGTGATAGTAATGTGTGTTCCTCACCTGCACTGTGAAGGTGATAGTAATGTGCGTTCCTCACCTGCACTGTGAAGGTGATAGTAATGTGTGGTCCTCACTTGTATTGTGAAGGTGATATTGTTGGGAGCCCATCACCTGTTTAGTGAAGGTGCTACACATGTGAATCCCTGAAAGCCCCGTTGCTTTTAGAAGCGCTATGAAGACCTCGGCAATGCGCGCCCCTTAAAGTGAACTGCACTGAGGTGAATCCACCACCCAGACCCTCAAGGGTGCACACCAGGGCACCGCTCCCAGCTGGGGAGCCTGTGTCCAGCGCCTGCCTGCAGGGTCCTCTTGGCGCTATATCAGGCAAGCACCTCACAAAAGCTTCCCTCTGGGAAGGCTGCATTGTAATTAATGTAATTACCATTAAATTAATTGCCATGGCTGCCCCCGACCCTGCTGGGTGCACACGGCACAAGATGAATTCAGCCCTTGCGCTCCTCAGTGCCCGGAAGGGGAATTCTTGTTCAGCCTCTCGTCTGCATTCGTCCCTTTTTAAACCTGGGGTAGGTGGGCGCGAGAACAGTGTTATCCCCCCACCGAAGCTAAAGATCTTAGCGACCTGAGCCTTTCACCTACTCTGCAGGTGTTTCTGAAGAGTTCCCCTCCATCCCACAAGCTAATTACTTGGGTGGGGGGGGGGGAGGGGGGGCAGGGTAGTAGTGGTCCAGTGGTGTCATCTGGAGTGATGGACTGCCGGAACCTGCCCCTAGACCCAGGGGTTGGTATGTGCGCCTACCCATGTTTTTTCCCACAGTGGTGTAGCCCTTTTACCACGTGGGAAAAGGAATAAATATAGGGGTGAGGTGGGGCAAGAAGACCACCTGCATCTGAACCCCATCACACACACCTTTGGATCCGCATCATTATTTGTCAGGCAGCGATTTGCCACATGCTGTGCCACCCTGCAATCGGTGCCCGCTGTGCCCAGCGTCTGATTTGTAACACAGGCACTTGGGCAATGCCCGAGGGGCTGGTATCTGAATTCCAGCTGTGGGCTTATTTTTAGGTCTCGCCTGAGCCAGCGCTTATAGCGCTGCTTTGGCGAGAGTTTTAGTAAGCGGGTTTTGGAAGTGCTAACCTAGTGGCTTTTTTCAGGTCTCCAGCTTGCGTTCGCGATGTCGTTCACACGCACAGCTGCTATCCTAGTTTCTAGCATTCCTCGCATGGCCGGCTTTCCTCCCCCTCTCTCACCCGCTCCTCCACCTCCCTTACTGCACGGAAGAGTTTCAACCTTAAACGTAAGGAAACACTTGGAAACGTTTCTTTCACGCTATGTCAAACCCTGTGTACTTGTAGAAATACATTATTTGAACATTTCACTACTAACGTTACAAACACAAACCTTACAGATTAAATACAGAGCGTTTAATTGTAGCTAAAAGCACTTCTCTTCAAATACTGCATTTACTAATGCTAAGGAGGGAACAGACAACAGACAACAGGCGCCACTGGGCTCGAAGCCAAACAGAGCCATCCGGCTTGATTAATGGTTTGGCATTTGCAAGTGTTACAAGTACACAAACCACACTCTTCGGCCGAATGTGTATTCATTTATTATTGCGCCAAGACATGTCGCTTCACAGCCACGTTGGGGCACAGGGTAATCAAAACGCGCCAAATGCAGTGCCAACTCAACCATAAAACAAATTAAAGACCAAACGCGTATGCAGTGTTAAATCTGAATGCACACTGTACTAGATAACCTCGTCCTCTGCCGCAGCCTGCCGAAAGCTTGGATTTGAGTACACGCTGTGCTTTTTATTGTGTCTTCACTTCTCCTGGTGTGCACTTGGCATATAAATGCCTCCCTCAGCAACAAAAGCAACATATGTTGAATGAAATAACAGTTTGGAGCTCGTTATTGCTAAAGAAGTATTTAGCTAAATAGTTATTTTCTCACCAACCGCCTGGTGTGAACTTGGAAACCATGAAACGCTTTCCCAGAAGGAAGGCGTCATTCTCGTCACTGACGCGTCTCAACTTTACAAGTCTTTAGTATTTAGGTGAGACAGGAGCTTGCGGGGCCGGGAAACACGCTGTGCCACTCACTGCACGCACGTGCTGAAGAGAGTGATGTTTTGGCGGGCAAGGAAAGCTTCTCTCGACCCCGAACATCTGCTCTTTTGCTCGAGACTTCTCTGCAATTAGAAACGTTTCGAATCACTTTCATGTTGCCATCTAAACCACTTGCAGATTTGGAGTCTAGGCTAAGAACGTAATTTTCCACTAAAATGAGACGCGCTGAGCGCCAAAACTAAAGTAAAAAATAAAGAAAGAAAAGATTTCAGAGGGGTAAGGACTTACTTTTCTTTTGTGGCTACTTAACTGCATTTGTCTCTTAGGCTCTCGATGTCAGTGTTCATAACAATGGTGGGAATGCATGAACACATGCAAGTTGTGCAACTCAGTTAAGCTACTGCTATTTATTTTTTTTCACATTTATTTAGGGTTTTTGCAGCGCGCTCTTAGTTGAAGCCTCATGGGCCTTTCCTCCATTATTTTGCGGCAGAGACGTGGTTTTGTGTAGCAAGTGAAAGCACTTTCGGGAAGGCTGCTGGTTGTAGACACAGAATTGTATGTGGGTAGTTGTCAATAATAGGTTGTTTTTCACCAGATGATTTCGATGTGATATCATAGGCCGCTACAACGAACCCTAAGATGTCTAACACGTCACATGAAATCCTGAGGTAGAAATCTCCCAATCATTTACCACTGCCTCATATACTCTTCTTTTTAGATGGCCGCCCTCGTAAACACTCCTTCCTGTCAGCTGATTCCTAGGACCGAAGAGGACAACAGGGGCTTCCTCTCCCCTCTTCAACACAATACAAAACATGCCTGATGTCCACCCACCCTCCTTCAATCTTTGTTTTTTAAAAACATTCTTCCTGACACTTTTTCCCACCTCCCTCGGCTACTCCTTTCATAACAAGCATTTGCATAGCCAATACGTCTCGCTTTTGGGACATTCTAAGTATTTAGTTATGCAGCACAATATCCTTGGTGCAACAACATCAGCTGTTGCATGGCTAAGCACTTATAAGGTCCCGAAGGCGAGACCTATTGGCTATGCCAATGCTTGTTTTTAGCAGCCTTAGAGGGCGATTTGGGCGGTTTCTCCGTAGTCCAGATATTGCCAGCGGCCCAGTGGGTGCCTGAGTGGCCTTTCTGGAGGCAGATCTGCGTCCATAACCTTCCTTTAATGAAGGGGCAGAGGTGTCACGCTCTCGCTGGGCCGTCCCATTAATGTATGCAGAGTGAGCGGGGGCCGGGGGCCTGAGCAAAAGTGACCGCACTTGTTTTCAGGTGTGTTTCACCAGTGTCAACTAATCCGTGCATTTTTTTAACCCCCCTTCCCCCTTTTTTTTTCAATGCAATTTTGCTGAAGGAGTGTTTTGCGGAAAGGCAGTATGCAAATGTGGGCCACTTTTTTTTTTTTTACTGTGCCGGGGTCGATTTTTAATCCCAATCCAAAGCTGGCTGTGCCATCTTGCAAGCAGCGCCCCCTCCTTGACTAACCGAGGGTGCTGGCACCACAAGCCCATCACACACCTGGAAGGGGTTAGTAACCCACAAGGTCACAGTACTGGGGAACTTGCAGGTGTTGTCAGACAGTGTCACCTGGATACGACCCGCGGTCCTGAGAAAGCCGCACCCCATGTGGGATGTGGTGGGACGCCTCCCCAAACCCAGGGGGCGGGGGTGTCATTCAAGGGGCGTTGTAAATGGGGCTCATTATTCTACAGTGGAGAAACAAAACCCTGTACAGTCTTCTGTTATTACTGGCACAAAAATGTACATGGGTATATATGGGGGAAGCACCCTGGAAAAACTCTTCGAGAACTTTGGACTTCAACGGCAGTTGGGAATGTACACAAAGCCAACGTCTAAGCTTTGTGGAGTCAAGTTTGGATTTTCCTCTTTAGAGTTTTGGGAATCAGGCTAACAGTAAAAAAATACAGTTCTTTTGAAAAGTTAATGTCCGAGTCTTGGATGTGGGCTCTTATAGGTTTTCTGCTTTCGTTCTTCACCAGGAAATAGCCGGCGAGGTGGTGAAGAAGGCACTGGATGTCATCACGATCGCCGTGCCCCCAGCTCTCCCTGCAGCTCTTACTGTGGGCATCATCTATGCCCAGAAAAGGCTGGCGAAGAAGGGCATCTTCTGCATCAGTCCGGCCCGCATCAACGTCTGTGGCACCCTGAATATTGTCTGCTTCGATAAGGTAAGGACCGAGGTCTGTGGTACACTCAACCTTGACTGCATCATTATGGAAAGGATCAAAGTCTGTGCCACCCTCATCACAAGCTTTGAAAAGGTAAGGACCATGGTGCGTGGCACACTCATCCTAAGCTTCGATAAGGTAAGGACCGAGGTCTGTGGCACACTCATCATAAGCTTCGATAAGGTAAGGACCGAGGTCTGTGGCACACTCATCCTAAGCTTCGATAAGGTAAGGACCGAGGTCTGTGGCACACTCATCATAAGCTTCGACAAGGGAAGGACCGAGGTCTGCGGCACACACATCTGCTTCCTTAAGGTAAGGACGAGGTCTGCGGCACACACATCTGCTTCCTTAAGGTAAGGACCGAGGTCTGTGGCACACACATCTGCTTCCTTAAGGTAAGGACGAGGTCTGCGGCACACACATCTGCTTCCTTAAGGTAAGGACCGAGGTCTGTGGCACACACATCAGCTTACATAAGGTAAGGACCGAGGTCTGCGGCACACACATCTGCTTCCTTAAGGTAAGGACCGAGGTCTGTGGCACACACATCTGCTTCCTTAAGGTAAGGATGAGGTCTGCGGCACACACATCTGCTTCCTTAAGGTAAGAACCGAGGTCTGTGGCACACACATCAGCTTACATAAGGTAAGGACCGAGGTCTGAGGTACACACATCTGCTTCCTTAAGGTAAGGACCGAGGTCTGTGGCACACACATCTGCTTCCTTAAGGTAAGGACGAGGTCTGTGGCACACACATCTGCTTCCTTAAGGTAAGGACGAGGTCTGCGGCACACACATCTGCTTCCTTAACGTAAGGACGAGGTCTGTGGCACACACATCTGCTTCCTTAACATAAGGACGAGGTCTGTGGCACACACATCTGCTTCCTTAAGGTAAGGACAAGGTCTGTGGCACACACATCTGCTTCGACAAGGGAAGGACCGAGGTCTGCGGCACAGACATCTGCTTCCTTAAGGTAAGGACGAGGTCTGTGGCACACACATCTGCTTCCTTAAGGTAAGGACGAGGTCTGTGGCACACACATCTGCTTCCTTAAGGTAAGGACGAGGTCTGTGGCACAAACATCTGCTTCCTTAAGGTAAGAACCGAGGTCTGTGGCACACACATCAGCTTCGTTCAGTTAAGGACCGAGGTCTGTGGCAGACTCAACATCTGCTTCGTTAAGGTAAGGACGAGGTCTGTGGCACACACATCTGCTTCCTTAAGGTAAGGACGAGGTGTGTGGCACACACATCTGCTTCCTTAAGGTAAGGACGCCTTAAGGTAAGGACGAGGACTGTGGCACACACATCTGCTTCCTTAAGGTAAGGACGAGGTCTGTGGCACACAATCTGTTTCCTTAAGGTAAAGACGAGGTGTGTGGCACACACATCTGCTTCCTTAAGGTAAGGACGAGGTGTGTGGCACACACATCTGCTTCCTTAAGGTAAGGACGAGGACTGCGGCACACACATCTGCTTCCTTAAGGTAAGGACCGAGGTCTGTGGCACACATCTGCTTCCTTAAGGTAAGAACCGAGGTCTGTGGCACACACATCTGTTTCCTTAAGGTAAGGACGAGGTGTGTGGCACACACATCTGCTTCCTTAAGGTAAGGACGAGGTCTGTGGCACACACATCTGCTTCCTTAAGGTAAGGACGAGGTCTGTGGCACACACATCTGCTTCCTTAAGGTAAGAACCAAGGTCTGTGGCACACACATCTGCTTCCTTAAGGTAAGAACCAAGGTCTGTGGCACACACATCTGCTTCCTTAAGGTAAGAACCAAGGTCTGTGGCACACACATCTGCTTCCTTAAGGTAAGAACCGAGGTCTGTGGCACACACATCTGCTTTAAGGTAAGGACCGAGGTCTGTAGCACACACATCTGCTTCCCTAAGGTAAGAACTGAGGTCTGTGGCACACACATCTGCTTTAAGGTAAGGACCGAGGTCTGTGGCACACACATCTGCTTTAAGGTAAGGACCGAGGTCTGTGGCACACATCATAATGGGCCACTTAAAGTCCATTACCAAACCCTACTGAGAACAGATCACTATTAGTAGAATGCCATGGTTTTGATGGACAGGACTTCTAAGCAATAGCAAAGGATGAAAAGAGTTGAGACAAATGTCGAAGAGACTCGCAAAAGGTCACTCTCCCTGTATCTACCTCTTATTGTACTACTTTGAAAAACTGATGACCTGCGCTATTCCAGCAGCTAAAGCGGACTGTACCCAGACTCAAAAGGACGAGTCTCCTAGGATCCTTTTGGTCCTGTGAACGTTGGATCGAGGTGGGGTGTCTCCTGTGGTTGCCACAAGTGACATAACAGCTGTCCAGATGTGATTCGTATTATGTTTTTGGGAAGTGATCACAAGGCTGATCTCCTCAGTATGTGTGTAAACTAATAGTGGGTGTTCAGCACCTGCTAATACTCTGCAGGACATTTGGTTTGAATCTTTCACACGTGCTGCCGTCACCATCACTCGCATTGCAGTGAGGTTACTGGAGGGTAAATGAAAGCTTGTGATGGTCTCTTTGCAGCTGACGTAGAGCCGTGCTTGTGTCAAGGTCTCAAGAAGTTACCAAGTACATATCCAACAACCTAATGAAGGGTTACTCCACCCGAAAGGTGCATTCCAAACCCATGTTATATTCACACCATCGATATCTGGCAAAGGACAGTGGAGTGTTGGAAAATGACCCTCTCTGAAGGGTCACCCCAAACATTTTGCCTTCCTCCTCCTCTTTTCTGACCTAATTTTTGCTGGTTTTAGGACTCTGAGCACTTTACCACTGCTAACCGGTGCTAAAGTCCATGTGCTCTCCCCCTGAAACATGCTATGATTGACTTACACCTCTTTGGTATATTTCATTTTCCTAAAAGTCCCTTGTAAAGTGGTGTACCATAAATTAAATGCTACTAGTTGACCTGCAGCACTGATTGTGGCCCCATACAGTAGTCTTTCAAACCTGTCTCAGGCCTGCCATTGCAGGGCCTGTGTGTGCAGTTTACCCCCACATTGACATGGCATTAAAAGCACTTGCCAAACCTATAACTCCCCTTTTATTACATATACGTCACCTCTAAGGAAGGCCTTTGGTCACCCAGAGGGCAGGGTGCCATGTAAGTAAAAGTTAGGACATGCACTTTTAAGTTTAACATGTCCTGGTAGTGACAAACAGCCTATTTTGTTTTTTTTTTTACTGTAAGGCCTACTCCCCCTCACAGGCTAGTATTGGGAATTGCTTAATATACATTTGAGCTGTAATTCCTGATCAGAGAGGAGTTGCTTTTTCATGTTTCGTAGGATTGGAATGGTTTTGATAAATCATCTTTACTGGTGAAACTGGATTTAACGTTAATGGTTTAAAAATGCCACTTTTAGAGAGTGGGCAGTTCTCTGCTCTTAGCTCTTCTGTGCCTTGCAGCCTGTTTCCAATACACGTCTGGGTTTGGTGCCAGCTACAGTTTGTGCATTATCTCTAGACCGCCACAAACACCGGAAGGTGAGGTTCATCTGCATTCTGAGCATCCACCTGCATTCATTTGCATTCTGATGGGTATTCCTGGGCAGTGATAAATGGGAGGAGCTGACACACTTCAAAAACAAAGCACTGATGTGCCTATCTTCCAGGTGATCTCCAAGGGCTTGCTGGCTTGCTTTCTCTGTCTCAGGGACACAAAACAGCTTCTTGCTGGACTCTGTCTTCTGTGAGTTTTACCCTTGCCCGAGGTGCCCTCTCCAGTACTAGAACTCAGAAGTGGGTTATGTGAGAAGTTGACCTGGTATATGCTGTCCACTAGTTATAGTGGGCACCTTGTATCAGTCCAAACAACCCCTTATGGTGATAGGTTAAAGACAACCTTTATTGAAAGCTATCCTAGTGGTAGCTATGGAGAGCAGCCACACCAGGTGTATATATATAAAATATATGTATTTATTTCTAAACACACCCTACTAGTATCTTTATGAAGCTAGAGGTAAAAGCACATAGGTTACACTTCGAATATCAGAGTAAATTAGCACAATATATGATAGGCCCTAGGGGCGAACCAAACCATATATTAAGAAAGTGGTATAAGAACCACGACTTGACTAGACACAAGGCCTAGAGCCTATAGAATCGCTGGGACCCCAAGGAACCACCCAAGGTAGTGACACAGGGGACCCAAGGGGGCCGTGTGCAGTGTGCGAACACAGCCGCGAGCTCCCGTAAGCTTCTATGGGGAAAGTCGCGGTTAGAATTTTAAAGTTTAAGGACACTTAGGAGTGGACTAGGAACAAACCCTTTTGGACTTAGATGGTTCTAGGGCCAACACCCACGGGAGCACTGGAGTACTCGTGTTACCTCACCCAGGGAAGCCGGGTGCATAGGTGTCAAATGGTGTCAGGTCGCGTCGTCGTTTTCAATGGCAGCTTGCTGAAAAGTGCTGCTGCCGGGAGGAGAAGTGTGCTGGATTCGAGCTGTCACACAAAGGATGTCGAGTGCTGCAGCATCGGTGCCTGGATTGGACTCAACAAGCCTTGGCAACAGCAACCCACGCAGGAAGAAGAAACATGCTTCGGTGTGGATCAGCATGGTCCTGGGGACTCCCCAAGCGATGGAGAGTCAGGGCACATCTGGAGCAATCAGGGAAGCTCAATTAAAGTAAGAGTTGCCTTCACAGGGACCCACCAGTCAATGGACCAGGGATCGCGAAGGAGCCTCGAGCGAAAACACAAAGAGCGGGCTGACGGAACACTCGTGGAGTGTAGGCCAGCAATCTTTGGTGTAAAAGGTGCTCAAGGTCTGGGCTACAAGTAACCCAATGCACAGCCTCAAAGGACGTCGAGAAGCTGATGCACTTGCAAATGTGCACGATTGCCAGGGGTTCTGGTTCCACGGTACCCATGAGAGCTACAGGTCTCAGCTTTGCTGGGGGACTCTGGTCAGCCTCTGGGAAGTCTGGAAACCCACCTCCTGTGTTGCAAATTCTTCGGCGTCCGGCGGGAGCTTCGGAGATTCAGACCGGACAGATGCGTCTTTAGTGCCTGCCAAGCAGGGAAGTAACTCCTTTACTCCAAGGGAGATCCTTCAGTCAACTAGTCGTGTAGATCATCAAAGTTCCGGGATTTCTGTATCAGAGTTTCGTCCAGGTGTAATCTAAAGTCCTGTAGCCAGGAGTTCCTTTCTTATACACAAAAGGGGTTGGACATAATCTGGTGACCCACCTATGGGAGGGTCAGGAAAGAGGGGTGGCTACACCCATTTCCTTTGTCCAGTTTTGTGCCAGAGCAATGGCTGGTAGCCCTTGCAACCGGTTTGAGCTGGACTATGCACAGGGACACCAAATGTGCCCCCAGTGCAGACTTCAAAGCACTCATGGAGTGCTCCCACCCAGCTCTAATCCACTAAGGCCTGTCTGGGAGGTGATAACACCTCCCTGTGACAGGAAACCTATTGTTCAGGCCTCCCCTGCCGGAGTTTAGGTCAGCAGCAGGAGGCCAGAGTCGTGTCTATGGCTGCAGCATCCATTTTGTGATGCTAGGGCTCTGTTAGCTGGTACCGGGTATACCGGTGCTGTCATGTCTTTCCCTCTAGAAGGGTGGGACCATACTCTCACACCAGTTACTGGTGTGGGGGTATGATTCCAAGGTGTTTGACACCAAACACGACATGTTTCCATGCAGCAATCCCAAAGTTAGCATTTACCGTTTGGTTATAATGCACTTAAGAGTATATGGTCAGGCTGCATCACAGACAACCCCTGAGAAGAGATTCCAAAGGCTGCAGAGGGGCTCTTCTCATGCATGGGCACCCTCTCACATAAAACCAAGCACCCTGCCGTCAGGATTGATCAGGTGTGCCATAGGGGTGACTGATAGATTTATATGTGCAGGGATAGGGTGAGATATAGTGAACCTATATCTCAGTAAGGGGTGCATGCACCACCTTACCCAGGCTGCAGTTGTAGACCTGTGGTGTCATTTTGGGTGGCTTCCAAGGAGTGTCATAATACATGCTTCAGCCCCTGGTAGGCCTCTGGGGTACCTATGCCCTGGATACATAGTATACCATATACTAGGGACTCGCAAGGGTACCCCAGAATCCAATCTGGACTGTACCTAAAGTACATGCAATCAATTTAGAGAGGAAGCAGCTAGGCTGGGGTCCTGAATAGCTGGGCCCCAGCCAGACTAAAGTCGATAAACAGTGAAACACCAGCAAAAAGTGGGGGTAACCATAAGAAGCCGATCCTACTCTCCTACAGGTTCGGCAGCGGTCTTGCTACAAAATCAGCGCATTGTCACCACCGTGCCGATTGGAACAGACGCAGTGCCCTTCGATGGCGACGCAGTGCCGATCTGGTGACATTCCTATGTGGCTCACCGGCGAGGTGGGACACAACTGCAAGGCTCAACTTCAAAGCATCTAATCTACTGCATTGGAACCGATGCATCGTCCACACTGTGTAGAGAAGATCGATGAATCTTGTTGCTTTAGACCAGGAAAGTTACTTTATTCACCGGGGCCTGTGTGGGTCCTGTAGCCAGCCAGAATTCCATCTTGGTCGGCCTGAATTTTGACATAGTCCCAGTCCAGCACGACCTAAAGTAAGCTTTTTAGTGCTACTTGCTACTAAGCGCTTAACTGCATTTATTGCAAACAAATTCGGTATCTCAACTTCTACATATTGGGTTTTTGTCATTTTGATCTTGTTTTGTTCAGACTATATCAATCAATTTTTCTAACCTAGTGTGGAGTCTTTTTGTGATGTATTTACTGTGTTGTTGTATGAGTTATTGCAACAAATACCGTACATATTGCGTTCTAAGTTAAGCCTGCCTGCTCTGTGCCACGCTACCAAAGGGTGAATGCAGGATCATTTAGGGTGTGTTTGTGACTTGCCCGGACTATGGTTGTGGTCCCTGCTTGGACAGGGTGCATACCTCTGCCATCTAGAGACCCCATTTCTAACGTGGTGGTACTACCAAAATGTTAATGACATTAAATTCCTAATTCGGAGGGTGCAGAAATATCAGGTCCTTGAGGTCTAGAGATTGGCTAGATGTGGTGTTCTTTTGGGGAAATAATAGTGTTCTGGAAGGGTCTAGTGTCGGTGAAGTAACCTGGAGGTCTGAGTCTTGGCCCCAGCTGACCTGGCTCCTTGGCAGCTCAGTTTAGTTCGAGGAGCCTCGATTCACTATTTTTGAATCCAGGGTCCTTGACGATGAACCATCCCCTGGTGTTCAGCAGTTTATAAAACATTCGCTATAAATATTAATGGATGAATCCTAAAAGTGGTGGATTATCTGTTCTCTTACAATGTCTTTATATTTAACCCTGTTGTGTTTATTTTTCTAGACTGGAACACTCACAGAAGACGGGCTGGACTTGTGGGGAATCGTTCCTTCCGTAGGAAACACGTAAGTTTTTTACCACATTGTCTAATGGTCCAGAGTAGAGAACTGCCCTAACAGGAGAGGTGGTTGAACTGTCTGCCCCCCAGAGTAGAGGAAGGTCCTTGCAGGAGAGGAGGTTGGACTGTCTGCCTCCCAGAGTAGAGGAAGGTCCTTGCAGGAGAGGAGGTTGGACTGTCTGCCCCCCAGAGTAGAGGAAGGTCCTTGCAGGAGAGGAGGTTAGACTGTCTGCCCCCCAGAGTAGAGGAAGGTCCTTGCAGGAGAGGAGGTTGGACTGTCTGCCCCCCAGAGTAGAGGAAGGTCCTTGCAGGAGAGGAGGTTGGACTGTCTGCCCCCCAGAGTAGAGGAAGGTCCTTGCAGGAGAGGAGGTTGGACTGTCTGCCCCCCAGAGTAGAGGAAGGTCCTTGCAGGAGAGGAGGTTAGACTGTCTGCCCCCCAGAGTAGAGGAAGGTCCTTGCAGGAGAGGAGGTTGGACTGTCTGCCCCCCAGAGTAGAGGAAGGTCCTTGCAGGAGAGGAGGTTGGACTGTCTGCCCCCCAGAGTAGAGGAAGGTCCTTGCAGGAGAGGAGGTTGGACTGTCTGCCCCCCAGAGTAGAGGAAGGTCCTTGCAGGAGAGGTGGTTGAACTGTCTGCCCCCCATAGTAGAGGAAGGTCCTTGCAGGAGAGGTGGTTGAACTGTCTGCCCCCCAGAGTAGAGGAAGGTCCTTGCAGGAGAGGAGGTTGGACTGTCTGCCCCCCAGAGTAGTAGAGGAAGGTCCTTGCAGGAGAGGAGGTTGGACTGTCTGCCCCCCAGAGTAGAGGAAGGTACTTGCAGGAGAGGAGGTTGGACTGTCTGCCCCCCAGAGTAGAGGAAGGTCCTTGCAGGAGAGGTGGTTGAACTGTCTGCCCCCCAGAGTAGAGGAAGGTCCTTGCAGGAGAGGTGGTTGAACTGTCTGCCCCCCCAGAGTAGAGGAAGGTCCTTGCAGGAGAGGAGGTTGGACTGTCTGCCCCCCAGAGTAGAGGAAGGTCCTTGCAGGAGAGGAGGTTGAACTGTCTGCCCCCCAGAGTAGAGGAAGGTCCTTGCAGGAGAGGAGGTTAAATTGTTTGTCCACCAGAGTAGAGGAAGGTCCTTGCAGGAGAGGAGGTTGGACTGTCTGCCCCCCAGAGTAGAGGAAGGTCCTTGCAGGAGAGGAGGTTAAATTGTTTGTCCACCAGAGTAGAGGAAGGTCCTTGCAGGAGAGGAGGTTGGACTGTTTGCCCCCCAGAGTAGAGGAAGGTCCTTGCAGGAGAGGTGGTTGAACTGTCTGCCCCCCCCCCCCCGAGTAGAGGAAGGTCCTTGCAGGAGAGGAGGTTGGACTGTCTGCCCCCCAGAGTAGAGGAAGGTCCTTGCAGGAGAGGAGGTTGGACTGTCTGCCCCCCAGAGTAGAGGAAGGTCCTTGCAGGAGAGGAGGTTGGACTGTCTGCCCCCCAGAGTAGAGGAAGGTCCTTGCAGGAGAGGAGGTTGGACTGTCTGCCCCCCCAGAGTAGAGGAAGGTCCTTGCAGGAGAGGTGGTTGAACTGTCTGTCCCCCAGAGTAGAGGAAGGACCTTGCAGGAGAGGAGGTTGAATTGTTTGTCCACCAGAGTAGAGGAAGGTCCTTGCAGGAGAGGAGGTTAAATTGTTTGTCCACCAGAGTAGAGGAAGGTCCTTGCAGGAGAGGAGGTTGGACTGTCTGCCCCCCAGAGTAGAGGAAGGTCCTTGCAGGAGAGGTGGTTGAACTGTCTGCCCCCCCCCCCCCCAGAGTAGAGGAAGGTCCTTGCAGGAGAGGAGGTTGGACTGTCTGCCCCCCAGAGTAGAGGAAGGTCCTTGCAGGAGAGGAGGTTGAACTGTCTGCCCCCCAGAGTAGAGGAAGGTCCTTGCAGGAGAGGAGGTTGGACTGTCTGCCCCCCAGAGTAGAGGAAGGTCCTTGCAGGAGAGGAGGTTGGACTGTCTGCCCCCCAGAGTAGAGGAAGGTCCTTGCAGGAGAGGAGGTTGGACTGTCTGCCACCCCCAGAGTAGAGGAAGGTCCTTGCAGGAGAGGAGGTTGGACTGTCTGCCCCCCAGAGTAGAGGAAGGTCCTTGCAGGAGAGGAGGTTGGACTGTCTGCCCCCCAGAGTAGAGGAAGGTCCTTGCAGGAGAGGAGGTTGGACTGTCTGCCCCCCAGAGTAGAGGAAGGTCCTTGCAGGAGAGGAGGTTGGACTGTCTGCCCCCCAGAGTAGAGGAAGGTCCTTGCAGGAGAGGAGGTTGGACTGTCTGCCCCCCCAGAGTAGAGGAAGGTCCTTGCAGGAGAGGAGGTTGGACTGTCTGCCCCCCCAGAGTAGAGGAAGGTCCTTGCAGGAGAGGTGGTTGAACTGTCTGTCCCCCAGAGTAGAGGAAGGTCCTTGCAGGAGAGGAGGTTGGACTGTCTGCCCCCCCGAGTAGAGGAAGGTCCTTGCAGGAGAGGTGGTTGAACTGTCTGCCCCCCCCCCCCCCCCCGAGTAGAGGAAGGTCCTTGCAGGAGAGGAGGTTGGACTGTCTGCCCCCCCAGAGTAGAGGAAGGTCCTTGCAGGAGAGGAGGTTGGACTGTCTGCCCCCCAGAGTAGAGGAAGGTCCTTGCAGGAGAGGAGGTTGGACTGTCTGCCCCCCAGAGTAGAGGAAGGTCCTTGCAGGAGAGGAGGTTGGACTGTCTGCCCCCCAGAGTAGAGGAAGGTCCTTGCAGGAGAGGAGGTTGGACTGTCTGCCCCCCCCCCCCCCCGAGTAGAGGAAGGTCCTTGCAGGAGAGGAGCTTGGACTGTCTGCCCCCCAGAGTAGAGAAAGCCCTTAGCAGGAGAGGAGCTTGGACTGTCTGCCCCCCAGAGTAGAGAAAGCCCTTAGCAGGAGAGATGATTGAACAGACCGCCCACATCCACACATGCTTGCCGACATCTTACTGACGTCTTGTGGTTCCATTGCTTCAGGGGGCCTTGGCATCGGCCACTCCAGCATCACATTCTGTGGGTAACCACACAGGGGACATAGAGCGAAGTGTGGCAGGCTCTGTGTGGCCGGCCACGTCAAAGGTTAAAGATATCAAAAATCGCTTCCTTGCTTTGGGTTTTTGTGCCCACCTACAGCTTTGTAAGTGGACCGTGTCTCGCCAACCACCACCTTCAGACAAATAGTAGTTCTATAAAAAAAACTCATATTAAAGTTTTACAAGATATGACTGCAACTTTGACAGTTTCATTGTACTACATGACATTCCCAGGCAAGAGACACCTCAAACTCCATCAGGACATATTTGATGGACAAGAAACTGGCCAACCAGCACTTCCAGGGTTTACGTCCAATGTGTGGAGTCCATGTTGTGACCTTAGGTGTCAGCTGCCTGACTTCTCAGTGCATGCCAGGGCTTTTCCTGGGCTGAAGGGGGTAGAGGGACCGATCGGATGGGCACCAGACGCATCTCTGAGGCTTGTCCAAGAACCTAAAATAAAGCCGGTCACTTGTTTTTGCAACACGACTTAAATGAGGTATCCTGAGTATCGTGCAATGAGGGTACCTAGATTCAGTAATGGAATTAGGTGGTGGAGCGGTCTCTGTGTTAGGGCCCAAGTTGTTGCCCTCCCTGTCAGTCTTCCAGGACAGAGGAGAATTTTGTAAAGTTTCATAAGAACCTAAAAACTTACTTTTTTCTAACTAAGACAGTAAAATGCTTGTATGTAAGAAGTGCTGTGAGAATTTTGGCGCCATGACACCCATTAGGTTAGCTGTTTGTAGTTAATAAATATTGCTAGTCGTCATCAAGCGCAGTGAAGCAGAAAGCAAAACAAATCTCAAAAGTAAAGGGGCCACATTACGTACAGAGCTCTGCGGGCGCAACGTGCATGTGCACCCAGTTTTCAGCACCCCGGGGCACTATGGGGGGGGTTATGCGTCTACGGCCCCTGATGTGAAACTGGGTGGCCAGGGAGGGGTGCAGAAAACAGGCACACTTACCCATTGGATCCCCCTGTAATACAGGCTCAGCTTCCCATAGAGAGTGAAAATCTTGGGCAGATTGATTCCCTTCTCATGCCTCCCTCAGGGAACCAGAAGTCCCAGACACCACAAGCAGGCACTGCAAATCACCCTTTTCTTCACTTCTCTGATTAATAATAAGCCTGGGCGGTGAACTCCGCTTGTGAAATTTGCAGAGTTTTGCGCACTCCGCGGTATGCGGCGTTCCAAAAAAACTCCGCTCCGCATAGTGGAGTGTTTTTATTTTTTCTCTGCTCGCGCTAGTCAACATCAAGTTTGTGAGCACGAGTGAAGGAAGTGGCCCTTCGGGGCCACCCGGGTTACTGAAAACCACCTGCTATGCCTTCCCAAGTAATGAAGTCGGTCAGACAGTAGAGAATAAAAACAAGTATTTATTAGCAATACTCTGCTGAGGAGTCCAATCTGACCTGCACCCTAAGATGTCTGCTGACGGGCTGGTCCCTCAACAGTCTGCAATGCATTACCATTCTGTAATATCCTCAGTTCTTGTTAATATGTTCCCTTTCATTCTGTACCTAGCTGCTCAGCCAGTGTGAGTGTTCCGCGTAGAATGTTAGTGTGAGTGGGATGCTTGGGTGCCTGTGTGTGGGTAGACAGTTGGGAAGATGGGCTGAGCAGCTAGGAGGCTGCTCCTGGTGGGGCCTGTTCTGGGCTTGTTCTAGCTTGCTGTTACTTCTACTTATGGATTTAATAAACTGCATAAAATCATCTCGGCTATGTCTACTTCATCACCTGAACACGTGGGGCCAGCCCACTACACAATCCTCCAAGAACCCCCCAACCACGCCCACAGTGGAAAGCTACCGGCTTGGGCCGAGCGTGAAAAAAGAAGGCACAGAAAGATGGGCTGCCATCTGCTAGATGGGTACACACTATCAGTTTCCAGGTTGCCGTGCTGGGTCTCAGCGTCTTCTAACGTGGGAGCTATACATATGGAGAGGTATGCAAGGGCAGAATGGCCTATTCATTAGTACGTCTGAGTGAAGACAACCTTGAACAGAAAGAAAATAATAACTAAATAATGTTCGGCTGAAGCAAGCAAGACAAATAACGGGGCCTAGTTCAGATACAGCCTAATGGGGATTGTGAAATACAAAATGGAGTCATACTCGCTAACTGAAGCTTCGCGCATTGCAAGGGTAACTGAGTGGGTTGCATAACGTAAAAACAAATGAGATCTAATTTAGCCGAACACTGATAACCTACTGTGGCACGAAACAAGTATATAAGGAGACTGGGGTTTTTCAAACCTAACAGAGCGTGTAAAATCAACCTCTCTCCCAGCGAGATTTCTCAACACGGGCAGTCAGATTTCTCATTGCAAGTGGTCACGTCTGCTCACGTTGATAAAACGTCCGTTCGCATCGAGGAAGCTACCGCTCAAGTAAAAAATCTACTTTAGCGGCAGAAAGGAAGCAGCACCCGCTTGCGCTGTGGATGGTGCCATTCGCGATGATTGCACAGTGTGGACTAATACCCGGTGCTGAAAATCACCGCAAACGGCATTTATCCAACACACTCCGCAGCTTGCGGAGCTTTCCGCAACGCCGTGGAGATTTCTTTGCACTTCACGCACAGTGCAACTTCACGAACTCCGCCCAGGCTTAATTAATACTCCACATGAGTGATCTGGCAATTAAATACTACAACGTCATGTTATGCAAAACATGTTCTAAACCTTTCTATTCCCAGAATTATGATTGCATTTCCTTTTGAAAAAAGAGTTCTATTGTATGTTCATCTCCGTTCATGCCATCTGCGGCATTCAAGCATGCCCGCTCTCTTGAAATTCTAAGATGGCAGACTGGGGTGCGCCATGGTGAGCTGGCACCTGGCGCAGGCAGAGATGTTGCAAGATTAATGGCTGGTGACCGCTCATGTTTCCCTCTATTCTGAGACATTCTTTGAGGTATGCATTTGCTGTAGAGCGCTCTAGTACCAGGTGTTTATGGTACTTACTTTATTGACCTCAGAAAAATGAAAGACTGAGTAGCCCTGCCGGGATTCGAAACAGTGAACATGAGCTCCAAGGCCACCTGTGTAGAGGATGCATAAGTCCACCGAGGCACCAGACCCCAAGCGCCCTTCGGCCTCACAGTCACCAGTTTCCATCATGTTGCATTACAAAGATTTACTGCAGGGTCCATTGGCTGCAGGTAAAGCTAAAAAGCAGCTCCTGAAAATGTTTTAAAGTTCATCAAAGTGCCAGAACTTCAAAAATCGCGCACAGTGCGGAGGACGGGAGCGGATCGTCCTGCACACAGCTGTTGAATATTCCTCTCTCGAGTCAGTCGCAAGGGAAGATCTTAGTAAGTTTATTTATTTTTGTGTGATAAGGAGAGTACTTTACTTGTGTGGGATTTGGAGCCTTTCCTGTCACCGGTGACAGCCCCAGCCACACAAGTTGGGTACAGTTTGTATCACAAGGAGTGTGGGAATGCTGGGTGCTAGCACTTTTGTGGCTCTCCACAGATTCTGGAACTTTCCCTCACAGAAATGTGTGGTGAATGTGTGTCTTTAGAAAAAGTTTGACGTTTGCAGGGCATTCTGGGTAAGAAAAGGTAGTCATACAGACACAGGTCAAATAGCCCTGGACTCCCCTGGGTGTCTACTTTTTAAAAGTGTCTGGCTTCGGCATGTTTCTGCTGCTGCTGATTGAGTCCAGACTCGAATGCTGCAGCGACCCTTGTCCTCTCTAGAATGTGTCAGTTTTCAAGACAAACTTTTTGATGTCTCCATGTTGCTTTTCTGGGCCTTTCCTGTCACAGGCGATTGGCCCAGCCACACAAGTGGGGTACAGTTTTCATCAGGCAAAATGAGGGAACAGAGAGGAGAGGAGTTGGCCTAACGGCTAGGGCGGCCGACCTCGAATCTGGGGAACTGGGTTCGAGTCACGGCAATGACGCTGAAGATCCTGTGATTCTGGGCAAATCACTTAATCTCTCCGTGCCTAACAAAAATTAATGTGTCCTCATGTAACACAACTGGTGCTATGTAAAGCGCTCTGATACCAGATACTGGGTCAAGTTTGTGCTATATAAAACTCTTTTAAAAACAGTAGAACTTGTCATTTGAATTTTCTCCATTTTTTTTTTTAATCCAAATTTAAGCCAGCGTATAAGAAACGCACATTTTGAAAAATGTCTTCTGAATTCCATGATGGCATGGGTAACCCCAAATTCAGAAGTGTACAAATCACCACTGTTTCTGAAATCAGTTTCTTGTGCACATATCAAACATGCAAAGGTTTCATTCATACCCATTTTCATTCATTACATTTTGCAGTGTGAACTGCTGCATGGTCAGTACACAGGATGGGGCCTAACAGCTAGAGTGGTTGACCTCAAAGCTTGGGAACTGGGTTCGAGTCTCGGCAGGGACGCTCAACCTCCTGTGATTCTGGGCAAATCACTCAACCCCCGTGCCTAACAAAAAGGAATATGTCCTTGTGTAATGCAACTGGTGCTCATGTAAAGCGCTCCGATACCTTCGGGTCGAATTTGCGCTCTATAACCCACTCCTTCCCCAAAATACCAGACTGCATCACAGTCTATAGCGCTGCAGGTGCCTTCGGCTACCGCTTATTTTTAGGCAAACACTATATAAGCCAGGGACCGTAAGGGCCGGACAGATGGAACAGTAGATGAGGTTTCTAAATCGGCTGTTGGGGCAAACATTTACTGATGGAGACGTTGTCACCGATTTCTATTTTTTCCTATTTTTTTTTATTTTTTATTTCATTTGAGCGACTAGTGTCTTTGAGAAAACCATGAGCGATCCACAGGAATGACCGGCTGCAGAATTCAAAATGTTGTCTCTTTTTTAGGAATGTTTAGATGTTTAGAATGTTTGGCTTCACCCATACGTTTCAAACTGGGTTTTCCACAAACTGTAAGAAGGTAGAGTCCATTTAATCAATAAAAAGGATTACCAATAATTCAAAAACGCTGGTTAAAAATAGATTTTTAGGTACAACTCTGCCTGTTCCTGAAAGCCGGGAAGATGGTGATATCAGCACAGCAAACTTTTTTGTTTCTGCCACTTTTGGGGAAAATAATACTTTCTAAACCAGAACATCTTTTCCCCATTTTTTTAAAAAAAATGCTAGATTTTGGCAGTTTTCTCTCTCCCCTCCATATGAATCCAAAAACGCTGGGTAACTTTAGAACCCCCAAAATGCGGGGAAACCACTGAAACCTGTCCGTGATCCCTTTAGTGTTTCAAACAAAAGTTAGGAATCATGAAGTGCAAAGTGCCTTGAAACAGCAACAAAGGCGCTTAGCGTTGGTGGTGGAGCTGCCCCAGCACCCAAGGGGTTAAGGGTCCCCCCAACTGGTGGCCATTGAGATGATGAAATCAGGAGACAGATGGCAGGGGGTGAGACGGGACCATGCACCGTCCTCGCCCCCCACCTGAATCTAAGAGTGGGACATCTTACCCTGGTCCTGAAGGGAAGTAAGACTTGTTTCTCTGTCGCTGCCCACTTGGACTGCACGCTTCCCTCTGAGCAGCAAGCGGCATGCGCTCTGCTGAGCACTAAGGAGTAACAGATCATTGGTAGTAAGCGCGCTATTAAACACCTTAATAAATAAATGTTGTGATGCAGAACTTAAAATGTTTGCAAGACCATTGTTTATGAAATTCTCAACCAAAAGCGTCAACTTGTGACAGACCTTTTGCTGTTCTCCCGAATAGTTTCCAGAATGTTCTCATGGTGAACGCCAGCTTTACACTGCCCTGGGGACCACTTCTTGGCGCCATGGCTACCTGCCACTCGCTCATAGTTCTCGAAGGCAAAGTTCAGGGCGATCCGCTGGACCTGAAGATGTTCGAGGCCACTGGCTGGGTAAGATGCTCCGCATCACTGCGTTGGTGAGATGTTTAATGGTACGGCAAGTTGGGCAAGATATTTGATGTCGCTGATTGGATGTACGATTGTCAACATCACTGGTTGGGTGCGATGTCAACATCACTGGTTGGGTGTGATGCCAACATCACTGGTTGGGTGTGATGCCAACATCACTGGTTGGGTGTGATGCCAGCATCGCTGGTTGGGTGTGATGCCAGCATCGCTGGTTGGGTGTGATGCCAGCATCGCTGGTTGGGTGTGATGCCAGCGTCGCTGGTTGGGTGTGATGCCAGCGTCGCTGGTTGGGTGTGATGCCAACATCACTGGTTGGGTCTGATGCCAACACCACTGGTTGGGTCTGATGCCAACACCACTGGTTGGGTGTGATGCCAACACCACTGGTTGGGTGTGATGCCAACATCGCTGGTTGGGTGTGATGCCAACATCACTGGTTGGGTGTGATGCCAACGTCACTGGTTGGGTCTGATGCCAACATCACTGGTTGGGTCTGATGCCAACATCACTGGTTGGGTCTGATGCCAACATCACTGGTTGGGTCTGATGCCAACATCACTGGTTGGGTGTGATGCCAACACCACTGTTGGGTGTGATGCCAACATCACTGCCTTGGTAAGATGTTTAATGGCACGGAAAGTTAGGCAAGATATTTGATGTAGGTGATTGGATGTACGATTGTCAACATCATTGGTTGGGTGTGATGTCAAGTGTCACTATTTGGGTGTGATGTCCAGTGCCACTGGTTGGGTGAGAGGGCCAATGTCACTGGTTGGGTGAGAGGGCCAACGTCACTGGTTGGGTGTGATGTCCAGTGTTTCTGGTTGGGTGTGATGTCCAGTGTTTCTGGTTGGGTGAGAGGGCCAACTTCACTGGTTGGGTGTGATGTCCAGTGTTTCTGGTTGGGTGTGATGACCAGTGTTTCTGGTTGGGTGTGATGTCAAGTGTTACTGGTTGGGTGTGATGTCCACATCACAGATTGGTTGTGATGACCAGTGTCACTGGTTGGGTGTGATGACCAGTGTCACTCGTTGGGTGTGATGACCAGTGTCACTGGTTGGGTGTGATGACCAGTGTCACTGGTTGGGTGTGATGACCAGTGTCACTGGTTGGGTGTGATGACCAGTGTCACTGGTTGGGTGTGATGACCAGTGTCACTGGTTGGGTGTGATGAACAGTGTCACTGGTTGGGTGTGATGTCCAGTGTCACTGGTTGGGTGTGATGTCCAGTGTCACTGGTTGGGTGTGATGTCCAGTGTCACTGGTTGTGTATGATGGTTGATAACTCTGGCTTGATGCAATATCTTCTCTGTTACCGGTTGGGTGTGATGTTCGATGTGACTGCATGCGTAAGATGTCCTACGTCACTGGTTGGGAGTGATGTCTATTGTCAGTGGTTGGGTGTGATATCCAGTGTCGCTGGTTCCGTGTGATCGATGCCAAAGGAATAGTAAAATTGCCTGCGTTTACTGGTTAGGTCCAATGTCACTAGTTGGGAGTGATGTCCAGTGTCGCTGGTTGCGTGTGATGTCCAATGTCACTAGTTGGGAGTGATGTCCAGTGTCGCTGGTTGCGTGTGATGTCCAATGTCACTGGTTGGGTGGGATGTCCAACGTCACTGTTTGGACATAGTGCTGTGTGTTGCTGACTGAATGTAAGATGCACAACATCACTGTTTGGGGAAGATGTTTGAACCAACTTCCTGGGTAACATATTCAACATCCCAACAAGTGGGGTTAGATATTGATTTTTGCTGGGTGGGTAGGCCACTGGTTGTGTATGATGGTTGATAACACTGGTTTGATGCAAGATCTTCTGGGTTACCGGTTGGGTGTGATGTTCGATGTGACTGCATGGGTAAGATGTCCTACGTCACTGGTTGTGTGTAATGTTTGTTGCTGCTGGCTGGATAAAATGCTTGACATCACTGATTAGGTAAGGTGTCTGATGCCAGTGGCCTTTGGGGAAATGAAAGGGGGAAGCTGTGAAATAAATGGAAGAAATAAGTGATAAGGAGTGTATTTAGAGAAGTTGTAAAAGTGACCAAGGGGGAGAAAGGGAGGAGAGAGGGGCATCAAGTGCAGGAGCTTTTGAACAGAAAGAAGGATGAGGAAAGGCGAGAAGAATAACGAACGATGGTGAACATGAGATACAAGGAGACACATGGAGGGGGAGTAGAGAATGAGTGATGGGATGAAGGAAGGAATAAGAACAGGGTTGATAAACAGAAAGGAAGAAAGTGAAAAGAGGAGGGATGGGAAGAGAGTCATTATTTAGGAGAAGGAAGGAGTGACTGAGAGGGTGGTGAGTAGACTGGAGGGAGTGGCAGAAGAGAAGGGCCCTTCACATGGTCCTGGGTCACACATGTATTCTTTTTAATTCCAAAATGAGACAAGGGGGCCAATCGGAGCTCGGTCCATGATTGGATGGCATCTTTCTGTGTATAAGGTCTAAACCTTTTCCCTCTTTAAACTCAGGTGTGGAAACTGTTAGACCTGTACATTCCTTCTTCTGGTTTAGTGAGTCCTCCCTGCCTTCGGTAACCAAGCTCAAGAAGCTTCTGTACCTGCCCTGTGTATACTCTACAATGCCTCCTTTAAACCATATGATATTCACCCGATCTGAAGGCCTCTTGTTCATGGCTGGGCTTGAGTCTCAAACCTTCAGTGTCCCTCAAACAGATTCCGCGCTGGATATTGCGACTCCTTGAATGTCGCGAGTCATGTCAGTAGCTCTCAAAGCTGGCAGTCACAATACTGAGGAGTCAGCCTAGTCTGGGATCTACAGATTGTCTAACTAGTGGCCAGAATCCAAGCTCTTTCCTCACAAAATATCTGGAGTATGTAGAAGTAGGTTTCTAGCTCTCGGTCCGGAGTTGATGTCATCGCCCTAGATTCATGCGGTGCACACAGAACCAGCATTCTCTGCATCTGTGCACCCACTGGCATCATTGAAACCTTGAACTCCACTTTTTATTTTTTAAGTATTTTTGTCTGCAGGGTATTTACCTGATACTTCCTATCAATCCCAGGTCCACCTCGTCCACCCCTCCACTCCACTCCATCCTCTGGCACTAAATCCAGCCGAGCTTTTATCCACAGACCCACGTCCACTGCAGTTTAATTGAGCTGCCTCATTGGCTTAGGAGTGTGCACTTCAGGTACATACTGCCAGAAGGGAGGAAGACCCCCTGCCTCTGGTGGAGGAGAGAAGGACCTGTGGTGTCTGCTTCCAGCCTGCTGCTCCGCCAGTGATGTGTGTGGAATGTTAGTATCAGTGATGATGTCAGAGTGTTGGGTGCGTGGGTGAGATCCTTGCTGCTCCTGTTGGGGTTTGTTACTTGAAGATACCACTTGTACCAGACTTTCTTCAATTACCACGGGACCGGTACCTCACACTAGCATGTGTGAGCTGCAGGGGCTTAGAACTTGTGAGGTCTGACATGTGACGTTATATGTTCCCTGTGTGACGTGTGAAACACTTCTGGAGGACCAGGGTTGTGTACAGTTCTTCTTCCTCTGGGACAGGGCAGCCCATGCAGTTAGAGCATGATTCCTTCTGCAGTGTGAGCCTCACATGGACCTGCTGACCTGGATGATGGCTCCAGAGCTGGCTGCGCATGACTGACACACAGACCAGGTATGCTGCCTGGAAGGTCTCTCTGGGGATGCCAGGATCCCTTGGCTAATGCCTTTCTGCCATCACCACTGTCACCGCAGCCTTTCTATCAAGAGTGGGCTTCAGTGTCCTTCCTATATTTGCCCCAATGACTCATCCAGTGGGTTTAGTATCATCCGGGTTACCCTGCTGGCACACTGGCACCGCCAGCACTTCCTGTAAATTCTGCCCATTCTTCCAACAGGAAATAGAAGATGTAAACAGCGAAGATGCAGATGGTGAAGACACCGCACAAGGCATGATCGTGAAACCTGGAGCAAAAGCCAGCCCGGTAAGAATCAGAATACACTACACTGCGCATGCGCGAAGTAACACAGGGCGCCTCCGTCCATCCCTGAGCCAATCACGTGTCACAAACAGACTTTGCTGTTCTTGGTGAGAACAGTGCTCCATTGTCACAGGGGTCGCAGGCGGTGAGCATTGATCAGTTTTGTGTCATGTTTGACTTGTGGACGGAAAAGGTGTTGGGTCAAACTGGACAACTTGAAGCTTGGGTCAGAAGAGGGTGCCAGGGTGGCCACTTCATTTCAGATCACCCAGTTCTGAGATTTTCCCCTGCCAATGACTTATTTCGGGTGTGTTAGTCTGCTACGTTTAATGGAAGCCAAGCAGGATTGCAACACCCAGAATGCTTCCGGTGTTTCCGGTGAAGCCCCGGACTGTAACCAGCCTCCCTAACATCATGGAGTGAGGCGGTCTCCTGAGCGGGTGGGTCATTTCGTTGGTGCTGAATTTTAGAAGGCTCCATCTTGGAAATAGAAAATGTATCTAGTGTGTATATGCGCTCTGCTTGACCACATGGTGGAGGGTGGTATCTGTAAATGTGGGACACCTATATTTCCAAGACCGGTTCATCACCTTCACTGACACTCAGCTAACATTTGCAGTCTCCCAGTCCTACTTCTTGCAACCCAACAGGATGCTCAAAGCAGCCATAGCGACGAGAAGCTCGACCCCAGGCAGCCCCTGATTTCCAACACCACCTCCTGTAATAGACCTAAAGGTGAGAAGCAAAGCATTGCCCGCTTTACAGGGCTCTGAGGAATGACATAGGATCACCCAGCGGACAAAGAAGAATGAGTGTTTCTGTAGGGTGAATATTATCTGAACGGATTGGTCCTAGGTCTGAGCGCGGGTGTCACACTGCTTTACTAGTGCAGGGTTCAGACTGACCCTTTTCAATCTACGGCCCCAGACCTACATGAGCCTCATAGGTCTTCAAGCAACTACCCAAATCAATGCAGCACCTGCCCAGGGTGCATTAATCCTGAAGCCACATCATGACCTTCAGGGTTCCGGAGCACATTAATAGATTGACCAATCAAATGCAGTAAAATCCTGCATTGTGCCTACTGAGTAGTTACTGTGAGAAGTTGGTCTGATATATGCTGTCCACTAGTTCTAGTGGGCACCTTGTATCAGTCCAAACAACCCCTTATGGTGATAGGTTAAAGACAACCTTTATTGAAAGCTATCCTAGTGGTAGCTATGGAGAGCAGCCTTCAGGCTAAGTCTTGAAGGAATGTAAAGCAGCTTGTTTTACCAGTCTATAATCTCTTGAATGATCAAATGAAAGGACAACCACACCAGGTATATATTCAAAATATATGTATTTAAGATAGAACACACCCCTCTAGTCTCTTTGAGACTGGAGTTCAAAGTACGTAAGTTACAAGTTAGCAATCAACAGTAATAGCACAAATACACGCTTGGGCCCTAGGGGCGTACCGAACCATATACCAAAAAAGTGGTATAAGAACCACGACTGGAATAGACACTAGGCCTATTGCCTCTAGAATCGCTGGGACCCCAAGGAACCACCCAAGGTAGTGACACAGGGGACCCACGGGGACTGGATGCAGTGTGTAAACACACCCGCGGGTTCCTATTATCTTCTATGGGCAATGTCGCGGTTGGCATTTTAAAGATTAGGGACACTTCTCATCGAGTTAGGACCAAACCCTTTTGGACTTAAGAAGTTCTAGGG
Organism: Triturus cristatus; assembly: GCF_964204655.1. NCBI lineage: Eukaryota > Metazoa > Chordata > Amphibia > Caudata > Salamandridae > Triturus > Triturus cristatus. The sequence goes on from NC_140594.1 coordinate 1,156,864,298, forward strand.
CTAGCACCCACGAGAGCACCGTAGTTTTTAGGCGCAAGAAACATGGAGGACTCAGATTCTCCTTCCTGGCTCCTTCCTTTTGGAATTCACTCCCGTTGGAACTTAGACTCTCTCCCTCTCACCTACACTTTAGGTCTCTTCTTAAAACTCACCTCTTCCGCAGCATTTATACTTAAGTACTCTTCTCCCCCCTTCCGTGCCTCCCCTTAAGCAAGTGATCAGCGCCAAGAAACCGTCCGGTGTAAGTTGCGCTTTACAAGTTTCTTTTACATTACATTACATTACATTACATTACATTACTCGAGTTAGCTCACCCAGGGAAGCCGGGTGCATAGGTGTCTTTTGGTGTCGGGTCGCGTCGTCGATTTCAATGGAAGCCTGCAAAGAAGTGCTGCTGTCGTGAAGAGGAGAAGTGTCCGGAGAGATCCAAGCCTGGATCTAGGATGGAAGGAACCTGAAAGCAGAGGGGACAGAGTCTGGATCACTTGCCAGTGACCTAGGGCAGGATGGACCAATGCCCACAGATGTCGGGTGCTTCAGGTGAGTTGATGGGTGTCTTGACTCTTCAGCCATGAGGTCCAGGAGGAGTCGACGAAGTCCATGAGCCGGATTCGAGCTGTCCCATAAAGTCTGTCGAGTGCTGCGGTGTCTGTGACCAGAATGGACCCAACAAGTAACTGGAATTCAGAGAAAGAACTGCGGTGCAGACCAGCAAGGTCTGAGGGACTCACCCAGCGAGGGTAAGTCAGAGCACGTCTGGAGCAACCAGTAACGCCCAATCAGAAAAGGAGTTTCCTTCGTGGGGACCTGCTAGTCAACGGGCTAGTGATCGCGAAGGAGCCTCAAGCAGTCGCACTTAAAGCTGGCTCACGGGCCACTCGTGGAGTGGAGGCCAACAATCTTCGGTGCAGGATGTGCTCAAGGCTGGGGCTACTCAGAGCCCAAAGCACAACTTCGAGGACGACCAGGAAGATAGTGTTGCTAAAGTTCACGGTGTCCAGGGGTCACGGTTCCACATCACCCACGATAGCCACGGGCCTCAGCTTTGCTGTGGACTCAGGGTTGCCTCGGGGAAGTCTGGAAATCTACCTCTGGGGATGCAGATACTTCAGTGTACAGCGGGAGCTTCAGAATTGCTGACCGGTCAGTTGCTTCTTTGGTGCCTACCATGCAGGGGAGTCACTCCTTGACCCCAAGGGAGATCTCTTCAGTCTTCCAGTCAGGATAGAACGTCGAAGGTCCAGGATGTACATTGCAGAGTTTCGTCCAGGGTAATCTAAAGTCCCAGGGAGTGGATTCCTATACTTATAATGAGTTTAGGGGATGGACTAACTCTAAGACCCCACCTATGGGTGGGCCAGGAAAGAGGGGTGGTTACACCCATTTCCTTTGTCCAGTTTCGCACCAGAGCAGGGGCAGGTCCCCTGCAACCGGTTTGAACTGGAGTATGCAGAGGGACACCAAGTGTGCCCCCAGTGCAGGACACCTCCCCTAGACAGGAAACCTATTGTCCAGGCCTTCCCTGCTGGAGTTTCGGTCAGCAGCAGGAGGCCAGACCCGTGTCTGTGGCAGAGGCATCCATTTTGTGATGCCAGGGCTCAGGAAAGTCCTACCGGGTTTAGCCAGTGTGAACATCTCTCCCTCTAGAAGGGTAGATTGCTACCCCCGCCGCCAGAAGTGGTGCGGTGGGGGGGGTGGTATTCCAAAGCGTTTGACATCAAACACGACATGTTTTGATGCAGCCATCCCAAAGTTAGCATTTACCGCAAGGTTATAATGCACTTAAGAGTATATGGTATGGCGGTATCCCAGAACAGCCATAAGGAAGTATTTCCGAAAGCTGTAGAGGGTCTCAGCTCATGCTTGGGCACCCTCTCACACAAAACCAAGCACTCTGCCTTCAGTATTGTCAAGGCCTGCTATAGGAGTGGCTTATAGGTTTATATGTGTCTGTTTAGGGTAGTGATGGAGGTAGCCTATACCACTGTAAGATGTGCAAGCACACCCTTACCCAGACTGCAGTAGCAGACCTGTGGTGTCATTTTGGAGTGCTTCCCAGGGGTGACATAATACATGCTGCAGCCCCTGGTAGGCCTCTGAGGTACCTATGCCCTAGGTACATAGTATACCATATACTAGGGGCTTATAAGGCACTCCAGAATCCAATTAGATATGTACCTAATGTACATGGAAACCATTTTAGAGAGGAAGCAGCTAGGCTGTGGTCCTGATTAGCAGGGCCACAGCCAGACTAAGGTCAAAAAACAGTGAAACACCAGCAAAAAGTGGGGGTACCCATGTGAAGCAGATCCTACTCTCCTACAGTTACTTTTCCAAATGGAGTATTAAGTGCATGGAAGGCGGCTCTGCTTACCCTTGAGTTGGCCCGGCGTAGGACGCCAACAAAGGGGTTGAGGACACAGGGTCCACCACTAAAACGCTGACAGATGTTGAGGTATGGACAAATGCAGACTTGAAACTGGTCTGGAGGGATGACAAACTAGCGGAAGCACTGGTGGGCTGGGGGACATTACACCAGGCTGCAGAGTTCCCCAAGATAAAATGTCTCCTTTATTCCCGCAGCGCTGTGTGCCAGGCATGGTTGGGTGCACTCATGGCTTGTTTAAGATCCTTCACCAAAGTACTGCAGCTCTTTGTCACCATGATCACCCCTCAAGGTGATGGTTGGAGATCTAAAGTGTACGCCCCTTCTGGAGTGAACCCACCAGCACGCTCCGATGTGTAATACTGGACGTGACGTCCTAGTTGCCCAATCGCGATTAGGTCTTTGCTAGTATTGTTGCCCATTTATCTTACTTCTTTATTTTAGTAAAAAGGGTTTGCGTTTAGGGCACTCTTCCAGAGTCAAAAGCTCCTCTTGTGGCACCGATGTTAATGTTCTCTAGTTTTTGATAGGGGTGCACTAGATGAAAGGCCAACCCGAAGCTTCACTCAGGTTAGACGTTACCCGCTTGAGTTCATGAACAGGGCTCTGGTATCACTCAATATCCAACTGGGATTCTAGTAGAGCGCACGGTACCGGGGGCCGCGTCCTGGGATACTAAGGGTAAATAAACGAAACCTATGCACCCTGGAGCTTCTCTATGCACCGAAAGGACCTACAGTGGGTTGTAGTAGACAAACCTGACCTGTTGTTGAATCACTGGATGTCATGGGGTGGTGTCCTCCAGTACAGAATGCCCTCTTCATGCCCTTTAACAATTTATATAACATACCCACATACTTGTCATTCTCAATTTCTCTCTAAGACAGAGGAGCACACCTCCTACTTCCTCGATTCAACCTTCTAGTGCTATATTGTCTGTGCCTAGGTGAAGAACTGATGGTAAGCGGTATCCATTAGATGTCAAGATATTTCACCTGGTCATGTTGATGGATTACCCTTCTTGTTGCAGATTACTCCACACCCTCCTGCCTCCCCTTGTTGAAAGGCTACATGTAGGCTCTGTATGTTGTCCTTAATAACATTTCCCCTTTGAGCGCTGTCTCTTTCTTGCCTCTCATGCCGGGGGCACTAACATCACTCATGCGGGTGGCGCCTCCAGGGGTGCTTCTGGGATGCCCTCCTGTTCTATCTCTGCCTCTTTCTTACCTCAACTGCCGGGGACACTAACATCACACGTATGAGATGCACCTCCAGGGGTGCTTCTCAGATGCCCTTCCTCTGGCTCTGTTTCTTACTTGCCTCCACTGACTGGGGCACTAATATCACACTTGCGAGTGGCGTCTCCAGGGGTGCCTCTCAAATGGCCTCCTGGGCTCGCTGTGTCTTTTTTGCCTCTACTGCCGGGGGCACTAACATCACACGTGCGAGTGGCACTTCCAGGGGTGCTTCTCAGATGCCCGCCTGTACACTCTCTGGCTCTCTCTCTTTCTCGCCTCCATGTAGGAGAGTAGGATCTGCTTCACATGGGTACCCCCACTTTTTGCTGGTGTTTCACTGTTTTTCGACCTTAGTCTGGCTGTGACCCTGATAATCAGGACCCCAGCCTAGCTGCTTCCTCTCTAAAATGGTTTGCATGTACATTAGGTACATATCTAATTAGATTCTGGAGTGCCTTATAAGCCCCTAGTATATGGTATACGATGTACCTAGGGCATAGGTACCTCAGAGGCCTACCAGGGGCTGCAGCATATATTATGCCACCCCTGGGAAGCACTCCAAAATGGCACCACAGGTCTGCTACTGCAACCTCTGTAAGGGTGTGCTTGCACCCCTTACAGGGGTATAGGCTACCTATATCCACACATATATACAGACACATATAAACCTATAAGCCACTCCTATGGCAGGCCTTGACAATCCTGAAGGCAGAGTGCTTGGTTTTATGTGAGAGGGTGCCCAAGCATGAGCTGAGCCCCTCTGCAGCTTTCGGAAATACTTCCTTATGGCTGTTCTGGGATACAGCCATACCATATACTCTTAAGTGCATTATAACCTTGCGGTAAATGCTAACTTTAGGATGGCTGCACGGAAACATGTGTTTGGTGTCAAATGCTTTGGAATCCTCCCCCCCGCCAGATCTGGTGGCGGGGGTAGCATTCCACCCTTCTAGAGGGAGAGACATGTTCACACTGGCTTAACCCGATAGGACTTTCCTGAGCCCTGGCATCACAAAATGGATGCCTCTGCCACAGACACGGGTCTGGCCTCCTGCTGCTGACCGAAACTCCAGCAGGGGAGGCCTGGACAATAGGTTTCCTGTCCCAGGGAGGTGTAACCACCTCCTCAGACAGGCAGATGTGTATTGGGGCTGGGCAGGAGCACTCTCTGGTGCTTTGAAGTCCTGCACTGGGGGCACATTTGCTGTCCCTGTGCATAGCCCAGTTCAAACCGGTTGCAGGGGCTACCTGCCCCTGCTCTGGCGCGAAACTGGACAAAGGAAATGGGTGTAACCACCCCTCTTTCCAAGCCCACCCATAGGTGGGGCCTTCGAGTTAGTCCATCCCCTAAACTCACTACAAGTATAGGAATCCCGTCCCTAGGATTTTAGATTACCCTGCACGAAACTCTGCAACATATATCCTTGACCTTCGACGTTCTACCTTAACTAGAAGATTGAAGAAATCTCCCTTGGGGTCAAGGAATGACTCCCCTGCTTGGCAGGCACCAAAGAAGCAACCGACCGGTCTGCATCGCTGAAGCTCCCACCGGACGCCGAAGTCTTTGCATCACCAGAGGTTGATTTCCAGACTTCTCCGAGGCTACCCTGAGTCCACAGCAAAGCTGAGGCCCGTGGCTATCGTGGGTGACGTGGAACCATGACCCCTGGACACCGTGAACTTTTGCAGCAACACTATCTTCCTGGTCCTCCTTGAGGTTGTGCTTTGGGCTCCGAGTAGCCCCCGCCTTGCGCACCTCCTGCACTGAAGATTGTTGGCCTCCACTCCACGAGTGACCCGTGGGCCAGCTTCAAGTGCAACCACTTGAGGCTCCTTCGCGATCACTAGCCCGTTGACTAGCAGGTCCCCACGAAGGAAACTCCTTTTCTGATTGGGCGTTACTGGTTGCTCCAGATGTGGCCTGACTTACCCTTGCTGGGTGAGTCCCTCAGACCTTGCTGGTCTGCACTGCAGTCCTTTCTCTGATTTCCAGTGACTTGCCGTTGCCAAGGCTTGTTGGGTCCATTCTGGTCGCAGACACCGCAGCAGTCGATAGACTTCATGGGACAGCTTGAATCCGGCTCGTGGGCTTCGTCGACGCCTCCTGGGCCTCGTGGCTGAAGAGTCAAGACACCCATCAACTCACCTGAAGCACCCGACATCTGTGGGCATTGGTCCATCCTGCCCTGGGTCACTGGCAAGTGACCCAGACTCTGTCCCCTCTGCTTTCAGGTTCCTTCCATCCCAGATCCAGGCTTAGATCTCTTCGGACACTTCTCCTCTTCACGGCAGCAGCAGTGCTTTGCAGGCTCCCATTGAAATAGACAACGCTGTAAGGGATCTCAGGGTTTTCTGCAGGAGCGTCAGGAACTTGAAGAGTATGTCTCAGTCCTCCCCTACGGCCTTCCGACTCTATCACACACTAGAGTATCGGATGACACGCCAGGGGAAAACAGGGAAACAAAACAAGGGAAGGTGGGGGAAACTTCTGTGGCGTGGCTGAAGATGGATCAAGGATGAGGCTCTACTCCGCTGTAATATAAAGGCCGGGTTATCTTCAGTGGTCACAATGTCACCTCTATATATCTAGACATAACTAACCCTGGAATCCCACATACCAATGTTCTGTCACATCCGATCTGAAATAGTGTAGATCTTGAGGTTTCAGGCCGGAGGTTCCTATACCACAGAAAACAGATGATTTAGATAACAACCCCCAACTGAAAACATATGGATCTCCTCAAACGAATAACTCACCCCACCAATCTACAATAGAATCACAGGTTCTCCAACTATGGTCCATTATGCATGTTTAAAAGAGGTGTTCATATAGGGTGTAGGTAGAGAGCTGTCAAAGGAACAAAACACTGATTACTCCCCAAACTGTATTTACATACTTAAGGTAAAGAAAAGGCAGCGCACAGCGCTGTTACCGTGCTTCTGTTGTACTGAAGTTACGGGCACAGTGGTCCACGCTAGCATCCCCAACGAACTTCGAGTTTCTCTCCCCTGCTGCCCAGTGGGGAAATTCCACGACACTATGTGGGTGATCAGGGAGGTTGTACAGCGGAGAAGCAGTAAAGAATACGCTTGAGGTAACGCCCCAAACTTCTGGCCAAGCGCCAGGGAGGCGTGCCGACCCACAGAGACAAGTAACAATAGAACGGGACTATCGAGGAATTGAAGGTGTTTGTAAGGAGTAAGAAACAAATTATACAGGGCTGGGTCTGTCCTATACTCCGCAGAGGAGCGGGTAGTAGGGGGAAATAATGGGAGCAAGGAGACCCTTCAGGATGCGGAGTCGGACTGGGAATTCGCGGCAACACGAAGGGGACTGCTGTCCTATACTCAGCAGAGGAGCGGGTAGTAGGGGGAAATAATGGGAGCAAGGAGACCCTTCAGGATGCGGAGGCGGACTGGGAATTCGCGGCAACACGAAGGGGACTGGTGACACTCACGCCTCAGCAGGGGGGTGGACGAAACACCGGGAACAAGGAGGCACGAACACCGTGCCAGGTCTGGAAGTCAACGGAACTGGCTGAGGAGCGTCTCCACCAAGAACACCAGAGACGCGGGCTTTCCCTGCGAAACGCTCAAGACGCCAAACACGAACTCCGGAAACAGGAAATAAGACGGAAGTCAGGCAACGAGAGCAAGGGATGGAAACAGAGCTCAAAGCTAGAACGCTAAGCGCGTTCGAGAGCGTTTAGGGTCCTTATATACTGGACCGTCTTCCGTGTCGGACCTCGGGGCATGACAGCCGCGACCCGACACCAAAAGACACCTATGCACCCGGCTTCCCTGTGTGAGGTAACTCAAGTACTCCGGTGCTCTCGTGGGTGCTAGCCCTAGAATTTCTTAAGTCCAAAAGGGTTTGGTCCTGACTCCATTAGAAGTGTCCCTAATCTTTTAATTTCCAACTGCGACATTGCCCATAGAAGATAACTGGACCCCGCGGTTGTGTTTACACACTGCATACAGTCCCCGTGGGTCCCCTGTGTCACTATCTTGGGTGGTTCCTTGGGGTCCCAGTGATTCTAGAGGCAATAGGCCTAGTGTCTATTCCAGTCGTGGTTCTTATACCACTTTTTTGGTATATGGTTTGGTGCGCCCCTAGGGCCCAAAAGTGTATTTGTGCTACTACTGATGATTGCTGACTTGTAAACTAAGTACTTCGAACTCCAGTCTCATAAAGAGACTAGAGGGGTGTGTGTTAACCTAAATACATATATTTTGAATATATACCTGGTGTGGTTGTCCTTTCATTTGATCATTCAAGAGATTATAGACTGGTAAAACAAGCTGCTTTACATTCCTTCAAGACTTAGCCTGAAGGCTGCTCTCCATAGCTACCACTAGGATAGCTTTCAATAAAGGTTGTCTTTAACCTATCACCATAAGGGGTTGTTTGGGCTGATATATGCTGTCCACTAGTTCTAGTGGGCACCTTGTATCAGGCCACCTTCTCACACTCTACTGCTGGGGGCACTAACATCACTCATGTGAGTTGTGCCTCCAGGGGTGCTTCTCAGATGCCCTTCCTCTGGCTGTCTCTTTTTTCCCTCTACTGACGGGGGCACTAACATCACCCGAGCGAGTGGCACCTCCAGCGGTGCTTCTGAGATGCTCTCCTGGACTCTTTCTTGCCTCCACTGCCGGGGGCAGTAACTTCACATGTGCAAGTGGCACCTCCAGGGGTGCTTCTCAGATGCCCTCCTGGACTCTCTGGTTCCATCTTCTCTCTAGTGCCAGGGGCACTAACATCACACGTGCGAGTGGCACCTCCAGGGGTGCATCTCAGATGCCCTCCTGGACTCGCTCTATCTTTCTTGCCTCTACTGCCAGGGGCACTTACATCAAATGTGTGAGTGGCACCTCCAGGGGTGCTTCCCAGATGCAATTCTCAGATGCACTCCTGGACACTCTCTGGCTCTCTCTCTCTTTTTTGCCCCTACTGCCGGGGGCACTAACATCACATGTGCAAGTGGCACCTCCAGGCGTGCTTCTCAGATGCCCTCCTGGACTCTCTGTGGCTCTGTCTTTCTTGCCTCTACTGCCAGGGGCACTAACATCACTCATTCGAGTGGCGCCTCCAGGAGTGCTTCTCAGATGCCATCTTGGACTCTCTCTGGCTCTTTTTACCTCTGCTGCCGGGGGCACTAACATCACACGTGCAAGTGGTTCCTGCAGGGGTGCTTCTCAGATGCTCTCCTGTACTCTCTCTGGCTCTGTCTCTCCTGCCTCAACTACCGGGGGCACTAACATCACACGTGTGAGTGGCGCCTCCAGGGGTGCTTCTCCGATGCCCTCCTGGACTCTCTGGCTTATTTTTGCCTCTGCTGTCGGGGGCACTAAAATCATACGTGTAAGTGGCGCATCCAGGGGTGCTTCTCAGATGCCCTCTTCGACTCTATATGGCTCTTTCATGCCTCTGCTGCCGGGGCACTAACATCACAAGTGCGAGTAGCACCTCCAGGGTTGATTCTCAGATGCCCTCCTGGAATCTCTCTGGCTCTTTCTTGTGTCTACTGCCGGGGGCACTAACATCACACTTGCGAATGGCACATCCAGGGGTGCTTAAACAACAGTTGATGGACAGAAAGCAGAAACATTTCATACATTCACCCCAGTACAGAGATCTGGGCCTAAATCCATCGTTTTTTTGCACACCATGCCATTCCAGGTGGAACCCAGCCATATGTAAATCAGTCTTGACCCTGTGCCTCATGGAAACAGTCTGGCCCGAACTGCCAGGCCAGGTCCTCCCTGGACTGGAAACAAGCATCCTAGGACCGGTTTCGGGATTTCACCCCTCATCAGCCAGGATAGCTTGATTCCAGTAGCATGGAGAGCACGGGACCCACGTCTGGGCATATCCGTCCCGTTTGCATATGTCGTCCTAAGTGGGAAGGGTATGCCCAGGTGTGGGTCCCGTGCTCACTACGCCGCTGAATTCAAGCTTGCTTGGCTGATGAAGGGTGATGCCCTGAAACCGGTCCCGGGATGCTTGTTCCCGGTCCAGGGAGGACCTGGCTTGGCAGCTCGGGCTGGACTGTTCCCGTAAGGAACAGGGTCAAAACTGATTTGCATATGGCTGGGTCCAAACTGGGGTGGTGTGGTGAGCAAAAGAATGATGTATTTAACCCAGATTCTTATGACTGGGGGTGAATGTTTGCATTGTCCAGCATTCCGTCCAATTGTTTCTTTTGCATCCAGGGGTGCTTCTCAGATGCCCTCCTCGACTCTCTCTGGCTCTATCTCTTTCTTGCCTCTTTTGCTGGGGGCACTAACATCACATGTGCGAGTGGCGCATCCTGGAATGCTTCTCAGATGCCCTCCTGGACTCTCTCTGGGTCTGTCTCATTCTTGCCTGTACTGCCGGGGGCACTAACATCAGACACATAAAAGTGGCTCCTCCATAGATGCTTCTCAGATGCCCTCTTGGACTCTCTCTGTCTCTTTCGTGCCTCTACTGCCGGGGGCACTAACTTCACTCGTACGTGTGGTGCCTCCAGGGGTGCTTCTCCAATGCCCTCCTGGACTTCCTCTGGCACCACCTGCTGTACACGGAGAAGGGTAGAATGATTCTGGATCCATCCTGGAACCCTGAGACACTTCTAGAGATGAGTAATCTGCAGGAAGACAGAGTATCCATCAGAAAAATGGTAACTGAAGAACATAACATGATGTTTGCTTTTCAACCCTCAATGTTGGGGAAATACTGGAATTGATTATTGTAGTTTTGTGACAGAAACCACGACGCACACTCTCCGGCTGCTTCCGGTGTTCTACAAGAGCAGCTGAAACATGCACTGGAGACCATGAAAATGATGCAAGATGGGGGAGGGTCAGAGGATTTGCTGGTGAGAATTGATGGTCTTTTTACTGTAATTCTTCAACCTTCACTTCTGTTTTCTACACAGGTTCCTGTGGAAGGGATCACCATTTTGCACCAGTTCCCATTTTCCTCTGGGCTCCAGCGGATGTCGGTCATCACGCAGGTCATCGAAGGGGACGACCACATGGCTTTCATGAAGGGCGCTCCTGAGATGGTGGCGAGTTTTTGCAGACAAGACACAGGTGCATTTGCAAATCACTGTAAATAAAATGAAGTACTTGGGCTCAACTAGAAGGAAATAGTTTTAAAGTTGTGTAAAACAAAAATAGACTGGTCCAATGGAAACCATTGAATCTCCCAAGAAAGATTAATCATGCAACAGCCCCACAAAGCGCGTCCTCTGAGCTCCCTTTGTCAGAGTTGGTTGGCCGTGACGGAGGGTGTCACTTAGGTTTGCTTTACACCTGTGTTGGCAAAGAGACGGGGTACAGGTCTGGACTGCCCTCTCTCCTTAAGGTTAAACAGACACCTCCATCGCTTTTCCAAAAGTAAAAATAAAAATACAATCCTCTCTAAATCCAAACAAACCTATAAAATACAATCCTTTCTAAATCCAAACAAAACCATATTATCTTGTGGTTTAGAGGAGTCCTAATCTCTTACATTTTATTCTGGCTGCTTGTTTTAGATCTGTGGAAAATTCCTCTAAGTTGTAGGTATGTGGACCAGAGTCTTGCAAGGTGACAACCTCACTGCCCAAGAAAGAAAGAAAACAACATCAAAGACCTTGTGGGAATACATGCCTCTTTTGTTTGCTTTTTCTAATATTCCTTTTTGGCTTAAAATTTAGAAAGGGTGTTTCCTCCCTGTTTTATTTATTCATTTATAAAGTTTAATACAGCGCAAACATGACCCTAGCGGGTAGCCGAGTGCTTCACAATGATCTAGGCGACGTGTATAAAAATGCCAAACATCATCAAGGAGGGACATGGTAAGGGAGAGTCTCTAGAGAGAAAAACACAGGTCCCATGCGGACAACAACCAATAAAACAGAATAAGCATACAGTCTGCGAGAAATAAGCATGCGTGCAAGCTAATGGGTAAATCATGTCCTGGAGTATAGTTCCTGCATTCTATGACCTAATTTTTTTATCAGTATCCTTTTTACTTTCTTCTTGAATGAAGCAGTTCAGTGGTCATTCTGATTTAAGGGGCAAGGGAGCTCCAGATTCGCGGGGCCAGGCATGCGAAGGCTTGGTTATATGTTTTCTTTTTACAAACTTGTGGTGATTTCAGCAGTAGGGAACTAGTGCCTCAAGATGCTCTGACAATCAACCGATCAATCAGGATATTAGAAGTGTGCTACTCGCCCATGGGGGTCTCAAGGCGCTGAGGGGAGTGGGGAGGGGGGGGGGGGATCAGCAGCTCTGTTTAGCCGAAGAGCCAGGTCGAGAGTCTTTCTGTTGGTGTTCAGGGAGGGGGCGCGTCTGATGTCTGCCGGGAGCTCGTTCCAGGTCTTGGCCGCAAAGTGGGAGAAGGATCTTTGGCCTGCTCTGGCTCTGTGGATGCGCGGGGTTTCAGCCAGTGCAAGGTTGCAAGATCTGAGGTTCCTTTTGGGTACGTGAAAGTTGATTCTGTTGAGGTATTCGCCACCAGAAGTCTTTAGTTTTTGTGCTAGTTATCTCGGAGTGTTGAAGTGGAGGGCTTCATGGGTCATGCAAGCAATTTTCAGATGAATCCTTGCCTCATACGGAAGCCACTTAAGAGATTTCAGGTCAGGAGTGATGTGATCCGTTCTTTTTGATCCTGTAATGAGTCTAGCAGCAGAGTTAATAGAGGCCCTTAGTGGCACCAGCTTAGGTCTGAGTATGCCACAAATGGTGCCACTCCCATAGTCCAACCTGGGAATCACTAGAGCTTGAACAGCAGACTCCAGGTCATCCGGCGGAAGGAAGGGTTTCATTTTTCTTAAGATGCTCATGCGAACGTTTGCTCCGTTGGTGGCAGCGCTGATGCGCTCCTAAATGTTCAGTTTCTTGTCCAGCGTTATTCCCAGAGATCTCATGGACTCTAGTGTGGTAAGCAATTCAGCGCTGCTAGTTTTATCCACTCTGCGATGTCAGGAGAGTGTCTGGGTGGGGCAATTAAGAGGAATTCTTGGAGAGCGTTTAGTTTGAGAGGGTTACCAGTCAGCCAGTTTTGTGTGTTTTGTAGAGTTTATTTTAGAGACATAATATCTTTGGGGGAGAGATTTTTAAGTACAGTTGAGTCATATACATACATGTGATAGTGGATGTATGAAAAATTCAACAATTCTGTTAGAGGTTCCATCAATAAGTTAATGACAGTGAGTGAGAGCGAAGGCCCCTGAGGGACCCTTAACGTGACCTGTGTGGGGTTGGATTGGGACTTGTTGACCTTGATTCTTTGAGACCTTCTCTGTAGTAAAGAGGCAAACCAGTTAAGAATGGTCCCCAAATGTTCCATCCTACATTTAAGTAGGTCTAGGAGGTTGTCAGGTTTGACAGTATCGAACACTGATGAGAGGTCTTGGAAGATAAGAAGGTAGGATTCATTCTGATCCAACATTTTTAGTGTATCATCAACCATGTGTGTGAGCGCCGACTCAGTGCTGTGGCCATGGCAGATTCCGGATTGGAATTGATCTAAGGGGCTGAATCTGGTCTGTGTGGTTGCATAGTTGAACATTTCTCAAAGAGCTTTGCCAGTTTTGAAAACGTAGAGATTGAGCAGAGATTGTTTGGTTCGGAGTGGGTCACTGTCGTTTAAACAAAAATAAAAAATGGGGGGTACCCTGCCTAGCTTTATGGCACTCGGGGATCGATCCTCGAAGCAGTGGGGCATTGACTATTTTAGTCCAGACAGGGAGTAGGGACATTTAGATCTCACCAAAGACATTCGTTGGTAGAGGTTTGTTAAAGTGGTTTGAGGGCTTTAGTGTTAGGATTTTGAACATGGCACTTTTATCAAAAGTTTTGAATATGCTCCACGAAGCATTGTTTTTGGGGGTGCGAGCTGTGCTACCTGTTGTCTCAGCAATCAGGGGAGATAAGGATGCTCTATTGATGACCGCAAGTAATGTTCCATCTTTCTTGTCTTTTCCATGAAGGAGGCAGAATCCTTGCAATTTGGCTGAGGTTTAGAATCTGTGGGGGAAGTGTTAGGTTGCTTTTTGGATTGTACCTTGACCAGTTCAAACAGTTTTTCGGGCATTTTCCAGTTGGTTTCTGAAGAAATTTACTTTCGAGCTTCTAATATGTTCGTTGTAGATGATCCTCCGTGATCTCAAGCGTTTAAGGTTTTTGAGGTACGCTGAGGAATGTGTAGCTGACGTCAGAAAAATTGGTGTTTTCCTTGTTTGGAAAACGCTGTTCATAGTTGCGTGGCTTCGGGTCTTTCCTAGTGGAGTTTTATGGGTCATTGCTCCAGCTTACTCAGTAGACTGGCGGAAGGCTGGCCGTAGACACTCACTGTGGACACTGGTGCCAGTAGGGCTTTCATAACCAGAATAGTTGGGACTTCTGTGTTTTTAACTTGGCTAGGGAAAGCCTGGAGAGAGCACATTCCGAGAGGTATTGGCAATTCTTCTCTGAGGACTAGAATGACCGCCTCACCCCAGGTCATTGCAGGCACGGTCTTCGGCCCTGAGATTACTCTGACTCGGGACAAGTCTCTTTACACAGTACCGTAAGATGAAGCCGGGTCCATTAAGAGTCTGCTAGCTGTCCGAAGACCATGGAACCCATTCCTATTCGTGTAGCTTTGCATCCTGTAGATGCGGGCTGCTCTGGCGCAATACTGGTTGTTAAATGACCTGCCGCTGAGTAACAGATCCGATGCGCATACCTGGGGCCTATACCAGAAGCAGGATCATGGATTGAGCAGCCCAACAAAAGTCAGAAGGGCTGCGATGCTGATGGGAAATCCCTCCTGTTGAAGGACAATGTTCTAAATTAAACAGGGAACCAAGATAATTATTGTGATGTTTGATGAGTGACGCTTACTTCTGCCACAATTCTCCCACTGCCACGCAAGCGGAGCAGCTGGGATAGGGTGACCAGATGGCTCCATGTCCTCACTGTTCCATTCAAGGAACTTGCTTTTACATATCCGTGTATTCTGGGAGTTGTAGTTTTGGTCCATCTTAATTGAGCTCATTGGACCAACACACCTGATAGCAATTACATGTAAAATTGGTGGGAAGGTGGTGTCCCGGTGACATGGAGCCATGTGGTCACCTTAAGCGGGGACCGTACCAGCCATTATTCTCCCCCTCCTACATTAGTGGGGCATGGGGGCATCTACCACCCATTATTCACCCTCTCCCCATTAATGGAGCATCATGCCATTATTTGCCCTGTCATGTTATGCAGATTTGTAGAGTGCACCATCACCCGGGCATTGAGCAGATGTGAGTCTAGGCAAACCTAGGGCCTAGTGGGACTACTCATAAGGCCAGGACTTCAGCTTTTTGCAGAATTCAAGAAGTGAGGAGGAGGCTCTGATGTGTGGTGGCAGGTCGATCCATGCCTTATGGAGATGTAGGAGAAGGGTCGACCGCTGGATCTGGTTTTCCGTAAGTGTGGGATTTCTGCTAGTAAGAGTCCGAATTAGCGTAGGTGTCTAAGTTTTACATATTAACGGAGCAGCAGGAGTTATACCAGACATTATGTGTTAAAAATGGGGGTCTCTAGTTGGCAATGATTTGCACCTTTGTCCAAGTAGGGACCTTTGCTTCTAGTCAGGGAAAGGGGGATACACTCCTTAAATAACCCCTGTTCACCCCCTTGGTATCTTGGTACGAGCAGACAGGCTTATCTCAGAGGCAGTGTGTAAAGCATTTGTGAGCACATACAGTAATACAGTGAGAACACTACAAATGGGCACCACACCAGTTTAGGAAAAATAAGTGATATTTATCTAGACTTAACACAAGACCAAATGACAAAAATCCACAATACAGTAATCAAAGTATCCTTAAAAATAGGTTATTCACTTAAATTTAGTTTCTAGCAACCAATAACTCCACTCCGAGTTATTACAACATTGTGACAGAAGAAATTTCAAAGGATGGCACCAACCGCGAGGTGTGCGGCATCTGGTCCGGAGTCAAGCAGACCCCCAAAGAATAGTACCTTGGAATTGTTGAAGCAAAGACAGTTCACAGCGTCGGGGAGGTGCAGCTTGATTGACAATGCATGGCGTCTGTTCCTTACGACCCCAAGGGAGGTGTAGACTCTGTACCTTACTGCAGCACAGGGGAGTTGAGATGACTGTTCTTTACTGCGTCGGGGAGGTGACGTCACGATGGCGCCGAAACCACTGGTTCGAGGCATATGAGCTGCAGATTATACACTGTGCATAGCTCGCCATCTGGTGTTGGGCCCAGATGTTTGCAGTTTGTTTTTCCTCTTGGAAAGTCTTTGGAAGTCACGAGTTTGGTGACTCCTCCTCTGGTTCGTATAGCGCATGGGCTTCGGCTCCATCCTCAGATTGTATTTTTCCGCCATCGGGCTCGGATGTAATACTTTGCGCTCCGGTTCCGAACTTCCCAGTTCACCGATAGACGAAAAATCCTCGCTCATCGAGCTTCTTCAGATAATAAATCATCTTACTCATCTTCTCTTCGGCACTTCTTCGATTCCAGTCGTCGACAGCGGCCTTCGGGCCTATTCCGGCTCCGGTCTCGGCTGATGGAAAGAACTCTCTTCAAGAAGTGCCCTCGATATGGGTCCAAGTCTCCCCACACCGATCTTCATGAGGTGTGCAACCTCTGCCTCTCCCCAGAACACGAGGCCCGAGACTGTCCCGCCTGCAAGTCTTTTCGCTCAAAAAAGACCATTAGAGATCGACGGGCTAGACGCAACATGGCGCACTCCTCGACCTCCGCTCCAGTCGACGTCTTCGGGGACGACGTCGAAGCTCCGGGACAGCAGGACATCGAACAGGAGGACGACTACCTCGTCAGCGCTTCTGAGGCCGACAACTCAGATGTGGAGGACATCACTCCGGCGCAGCGGGTCGTGAGTACAATTCCCCCTCCCACGCCGATACCGAAAAAGGCTTCGGTCACACCTTCGCCTCCGGGCCTAGGCAAGACCAAGGACACTGCTTCTCACACCCCACCTCCGGGTCCGGTAAAGAAGCCTATTAAGCCTTCCGGCAGCTCTGGCTCGAGCCAGCCAACCACCGGTGCCGAGAAACACCCTTCGGCACCGAAGAAAAAATCTGCCTCCACCTCCACACCAAACCCGGCACCGAAGTCTTCGGTGTCGAAACCTGCTCCTCCGGCGCCGACCAAACATCACAAGGCCCCCGGCACCGACACTCCCGTGCCGAGGCCTTCTTCGGCACCGGCCAAAAAACGGAGGTTCCAAGGAAGCACGGCTTCGACAAGCCTAAAAAGCCGTCGCCCCGAAACCTTCGGCGCCGACCGAACAACCAGTGTCGCAGGAGCTTTTCACACCGGATCCTTTGCAAAAAACACTCACCAAGGATCCAAAGACTGGACACTTGACATTGTCTTCAAAAAAGAGACACTTGGACAAGCCAGCTCCACCTCCACCTCCAAAGAGAAGGGACATTGCTACCTCTCCTTTTAGGGTGCCTTCCCCACCTCCTCGACCTCCTCCACCCTCTCCACCTCCACCCCCTCCACCTCATCGTTCCTCCACCTTGTCTCCTGTCCCAGACGATTTGGGGGACTCTTATTATGATCCAGCAGATTTGCCACAAGCTCCCACCCCTACTGGATCTCCAGACCCATGGGATGATTATAACAATCCGGACATCCCAGATGTCCCACAGGATGACCTTTACCCATCTAGGCCATCCCCACCTGAAGATTCCTTGGGTTTTCACCATTTGTTACAACGGGCGGCACACTACCACGGGGTGGAGTTACATACCGACCCAGTGGAGGAGGATTTTCTCCTAGACACCTTTGACGATACACATAGGTCCACTGCCATTCTACCTATGTTAAAGGGCGTAATTAAACATGCCCCTGAGGTTTTTAAAGACCCAGTCAGGGCCAGGGTCCTAAACCCTCGGATAGAGAAGAAATACAAAGCCACCCCCACAGACCCTTCTTACATTAAAGGCCCTGCACCATTGTATTCCCTAGTGGTATCTACAGCTAGGAAGCGCTCAAATTCTCGGGCGTCAGGCGAAGCGCCCCCACCTGACAAAGAGTCCAAGCTCCTAGACGCGTCAGGGAAGCGCACTGCGTCACAAGCTGCCAATATATGGCGTATCGCCAATATGCAAGCACTGTTGGCCCGATACGACAGGGCGCATTATGATGAGCTAGAGACCATCATGCACCATCTCCCTGAAAAGTACAAGACTAGGGCTAATGAACTTATTCAAGAGGGAGAAACAATAACCAATACCTGGATACGATGTGCCCTAGATGCAGCAGATACAGCCTCCAGGGCCATAAACACCAGTGTCCTTCTCCTTTGCCATGCCTGGCTCAGGGTTTCAGGGTTTAAACCAGAGGTACAAGCCTCTTTATTAAACCACCAATTCACACAGATATCCAAACACTACAAATGACATCCACAAATAAACAATACATGTTTAGGTCTGTCCTTCTTATTGCATAAGGTTCTAGAAGCACCCTTTCGAATCTCTTCTTAGTTTTACGGGCGATGAGACGTGCACGAATCCGCGTCGGTGAGCTTTGGCATTCAGGGCCAGTCTCGAGTTAAGATTCTCACAGATTCAAATCGTTTGTAAAGGAATTACCCTATTCTTAAGCAGGTGGATTTATCTACTTTTTAACTCCCAACCAGGAAGGAGATCTCCTTTCATGACTCGGATGCATCGCCCTATACCCAAGAGACGACTCCAGACTCCTCTCTCTGACTCCACCCAGGATTGCAGGAGCTCTCTTGAGTCTTTTCCGAGTTTGCTGTCTACATGCTAGAATCCAGTCCTGATGAAGACTTGCGTGACATATAATAATTTATGCTTACACTTTGGCTCGAAACAAACCTTTAGCCACGCTGGTGTACAACAGGTCTAAAACACATTGGCAAAGCCAATAGGTCTGGCATAGGTGGGACCTATGAGCTTTACCAATGCTTGTAATTATTTGCAAGACCTGGAGGGCTTCGTCTTTCACACTCCACCCAATTGCTCCCTCCTTCCTGTTCCCTACAGGAGTTACATTACTCATACCTTGTTTCCCTCTCACCTCCCTCCTTCCACTTATTTTCTTGTGATTAACCTCACTCATACCTCGCTCCTCCCACCTTCCTGTTCTCTTCATGAGTTACTTTACTCATACCTCGTCTCCATCTCCTCCACCACTCTTCACTCCTTCCTGTTCTTATGATGTACTATCCACAAGCCTCAGCCCCTCCCACCCGCCTCCCTCTTGTTTCTGCATGAGTTACTTTACACATACCCCCTCCCACCTTCCTCCTTCTGCCCCTCCCTGGTGCCTGGAAGCGGGACGTGGCACCGAAGAAACCTCTAATAAAGCAAATCCTAGATCCGTCACCCTCTCTGGCCTTGAGCCAGCAGGGGGACCCTGCAGCCCCCCTTCACTGACATTCGGGGCCTCGTATTCATGTCCCTTTCACCCCCTCTCTGGCCTTGAGCCAGCAGGGGGGCCCTCGGGCCCTGCAGCCCCCCTTCACTGACATCCGAGACCTCGTATTCATGTCCCTGTCACCCCCTCTCTGGCCTTGAGCCAGCAGGGGGGCCTCGGGCCCTGCAGCCCCCCTTCACTGACATCCGAGGCCTCGTATTCATGTCCCTGTCACCCCCTCTCTGGCCTTGAGCCAGCAGGGGGGTCCTCGGGCCCTACAGCCCCCCTTCACTGACATCCGAGGCCTCGTATTCATGTCCCTGTCACCCCCTCTCTGGCCTTGAGCCAGCAGGGGGGTCCTCGGGCCCTGCAGCCCCCCTTCACTGTCATCCGAGGCCTCGTATTCATGTCCCTGTCACCCCCTCTCTGGCCTTGAGCCAGCAGGGGGGCCCTCGGCCCCTGCAGCCCCCCTTCACTGACATCCGAGGCCTCGTATTCATGTCCCTGTCACCCCCTCTCTGGCCTTGAGCCAGCAGGGGGGCCCTCGGGTCCTGCAGCCCCCCTTCACTGACATCCGAGGCCTCGTATTCATGTCCCTGTCACCCCCTCTCTGGCCTTGAGCCAGCAGGGGGGTCCTCGGGCCCTGCAGCCCCCCTTCACTGACATCCGAGGCCTCGTATTCATGTCCCTGTCACCCCCTCTCTGGCCTTGAGCCAGCAGGGGGGCCCTCGGGTCCTGCAGCCCCCCTTCACTGACATCCGAGGCCTCGTATTCATGTCCCTGTCACCCCCTCTCTGGCCTTGAGCCAGCAGGGGGGCCCTCTGGTCCTGCAGCCCCCCTTCACTGACATCCGAGGCCTCGTATTCATGTCCCTGTCACCCCCTCTCTGGCCTTGAGCCAGCAGGGGGGCCCTTGGGCCCTGCAGCCCCCCTTCACTGACATCCGAGGCCTCGTATTCATGTCCCTGTCACCCCCTCTCTGGCCTTGAGCCAGCAGGGGGGTCCTCGGGCCCTGCAGCCCCCCTTCACTGACATCCGAGGCCTCGTATTCATGTCCCTGTCACCCCCTCTCTGGCCTTGAGCCAGCAGGGGGGCCCTGCAGCCCCCCTTCACTGACATTCGGGCCTCGTATTCATGTCCCTGTCACCCCCTCTCTGGCCTTGAGCCAGCAGGGGGGCCCTCGGGCCCTGCAGCCCCCCTTCACTGACATCCGAGGCCTCGTATTCATGTCCCTGTCACCCCCTCTCTGGCCTTGAGCCAGCAGGGGGGCCCTCGGGCCCTGCAGCCCCCTTATCTGTCATTAGAGGTCTTGTGGATTTTTTGTTTTTGTTTAAATTTGTTTATTATATTGATATGGGGTCTGCGGAGGGGGGGTGGGGGAAGCAGGTCCTCTATCCAAGTGTGCATGGTGACCTGGCTGTGAGAAGGTGGCCTGGTATATGCTGTCCACTAGTTCTAGTGGGCACCTTGTATCAGTCCAAACAACCCCTTATGGTGATTGGTTAAAGACAACCTTTCTTGAAAGCTATCCTAGTGGTAGCTATGGAGAGCAGCCTTCAGGCTAAGTCTTGAAGGAATGTAAAGCAGCTTGTTTTACCAGATCAGAACCTCCTGAATGACCAAATGAAAGGAGAACCACACAAGGTATATATATCAAATCTATGTATTTATTACTAAAAACTCTCTACTAACATCTTTGAGATTAGAGCACAAGGCACACAATACAGAATCAATAGAACGACAGTAAATAGCACAATACACAGCGGGCTCCAGGGGGAGACCGAACTATATACTAAGCAAGTGGTATAAGAACCGCGACTTGACTAGACACAGTGCCTAGAGCACGTAGAATTGCTGGGACCCCAATGAACTACCCAAAGTAGTGACACAGGGGACCCACGGAGGACGGGTGTAGTGTGAGAACACAGATGCCAGCTCCATACAACTCAATGGGAAAGTCACGGTTGGAAAATTACAGTTTAAGGACACTTCGGAGAGGACTTCAAGCAAACCCTTTGGCACATAGAAGGTTCTAAGGCCAGCACCCTTGTGAGGTACTGAGGAACCCATGTTACCTATCCCGGGGGAGCAGAGTGCATAAGGGTCAAGTGGTGTCGGAAACCCTCGTCGTTTTCAGTGGCGTGATGCGAAGAAGTGCTGCTGCCGGGAAGATGAAAAGTGTCCGGTTGAATTCAACCCTGGATCCGAGGTGAGAAGAACCTGAAAGCAGAGGGGACAGAGTCTGGGTCACTTCAGGGTGTCCAGGGGCTCAGTAGACAAATGTCCATCGATGTCGGGTGCTTCAGGTGAGAAGATAGGATGCTTGACTCTGCAGTCACAGGGACCAGGAGACGTCGACGATGACCAAAGTCGGAGGTGAGCTGTCCCACGAAGGATGTCGAGTGCTGGGGGGTCAGTGCCGGATTGAACACCAACAAGCCTTGGCAACAGCAACCCACGCGGGCAGAGGAAACAAGCTACGGTGAGGACCAGCAAGGTCATGGGGACTCTCCAAGCAATGGAGAGTCTGGGCACGTCTGGAGCAACCAGGGAATCCCAAGTAAAGTCAAAGTTACCTTTACAGGGACCCACAGGCCAACGGACCGTGGATCACGAAGGGACTCGAGCTGAATCACCAAATACCAGCCCACGGAACACTCGTGGAGTGTAGGCCGGAAATCTTCGGTGGAAATACTGCTCGGTGTCAGGACTACACATAGCCCAAAGCACAGTCTCAGGGATCGCCAAAAAGCATATGCTGCCGCAAAAGTACTCTGTGCACAGGGGTTCAGGTTGCACGGTCCCCACGAGGGATACTGGTCTTAGAATTGCTGAGAGGGCAGATCAACCTCAGGGACGCTTGGGAACCCACCTCCTGTGTTGCAGAAATCTTCGGAGACCTCGGGAGCTCGGGCGATGCAAACAAGTCAGATGCGTTAAGGTGCCTGCTGCTGCAGGGGAGTAACTCCTTTACTCCAAGGGAGATTCTTCAGTCGTCCAGCGAAGTGTAGATCATCGAAGTACTTGGTTTCTGTACCAGAGTTTAGTCCAGGTAAAATCCAAAGTCCTGTAGTCAGGATTCCTACTTTATACCCAGGGAAGGGGTTGGACAAACTCTGGGGACCCACCTATGGGAGGGACAGTACAGAGGGTTGGCTACACCCATGTCCTTTGTCCAGTTTTGCACCAGAGAAGGAGAAAATGGCTCCTGCAACCGGTTTGAACTGGACTCTGCACAGGGACACCAAATGTGCCCCCAGTGTGGACTTTCAAACACTCTAAGAGTGCACCCACCCAGCGCCAATACACTAACGCTTGTCTGGGAGGTGGTCACACCTCCCTGTGACAGGAAAGCTATTGTCCAGCCTTCCCCTGCTTGGCTCAGCAGCAGGAGGGCAGACTCGTGTCTGTGGCTGGCAGCATCCATTTTGTGATGCCAGGGTCTGTGAAGCTGGAACCGGGTGTAACAGTGTTTCACATAAGTCCCTCTAGAAGGGTGTAATCATACTTCCCCCGCCAGTTACTGGCGGGGAGGTATGATTCCAAGGTGTTTGACACCAAACACAACATGTTTCTAAGCAGCCGTTTTAAAGTTAGCATTTACCGCGAGGTTATAATGCACTTCAATATATATGGTTTGCTGCATCACAAACCACCCCGGAAAATAGGTTCTGAAGGCTGCAGAGGGACTCTGCTCGTGCAGGGGCACCCTCTCATATAAAACCCAGCACCTTGCCTTCGGGAGTGATAAGGCCTGCCGTCGGGGTGATTGATAGGTTTAGATGTGCAGTGATTTAGAATAGATATAGTAAACCTATATCTAAGTAAGGGGTGCATGCACCACCTTACACAGGCTGCAGTAGCAGACCTGTGGTGTCAGTTTGAATGGTCTCTCATGGGTGGCACAATACATGCTGCAGTCCCTGGGAGGCCTCTGGGATACCTATGCCCTGGGTGCAGGGTGTACCATATACTAGTGACTTATAAGGGTACCCCAGTATCCAATCTGGAGTGTACCTAAAGTACATGCAATCAATTTAGAGGAGAAAGCAGATGAACTGGGGTCCTGATTAGCAGGATCCCAGTCAGACTAGTCAAAAACCAGCAAAACACCAGGAAAAAAGTGGGGGCAACCATGCAGTCACAATCCACCTCCCTACACTGGCAGCCTACGGATGTGGATACGGGGGGGGGGGAAATTATTCCCCCTGAGTTATCCTGGGGTTGTGCTAAAGTGTTATAACTGCTATAGGGCTTCCCCGGTATGTGTGCGCTCCAACTCGTTGTGTCCGGCATTGGGTCCTATTGGTGTGGTGGGTGCTGTCTGGGTTTGGAGTGCCTCAACTGGTTCTTCCCGTGTGGTTTGCAGGCTGAATTGGTGCAATAGCTGTGCCCATTCCATGGCTATATGGTGTCTGCATGTTCCTTTCACTTCCTCGTCTCGTATCGCTTCCTCCTCTGCTGCGACCCACTTCTTAACTGCTCCCACCCAGGCCTCCACTGGGGTTCCTTCCGGGGCTCGCCAGTGCATGGCTATTCCTCTTTTTGCCAGGAGCAGTGAAAGTGACATGAATCAGACCTGTACTTTATCAGTTTTTCATCTCCTAAACACGCCTAGTGCTCACGCCTCCCATGAATTGACCCCTGGGATATTCGTGGTTGCACAGAGCGTCTCATGAATGTAATCCCAGTACTGTTGTAGTTTAGGGCACCCCCAGAACATATGTTTGAAGTCCGCTGCTGGAGCCGGACATCGGGGACAGTGGAACTGCTTATCTGGATAGAAGCGCTGTAGGTGCCCTGGCGTTAAGTATGCCCTTTGTAAGATGTTAAATTGTATGTTTTTAAAGCGTGTGTTACTAGAGACCTTTTTGGGGTATTCTAAAGCCTGCTCCCACTCCTTGTCGCGTAGCCGCCGATCCATGTCCTCCTCCCACGTCTGTCGCAGCGAGGTTAGCGGTTTGAGTAGTAGGTTCTGGATGGCCTTATACAGCCATGTGACTAGGTGTCTGCCCACCCCCATATGTAGTATGGTATGTATTACTGGATTTGTCGGTGGTTCTCCTTCGATCGATCCCAAAACGGGCGGCTGCTGGCTATAATTGGTCTATGTAATACGAATTGCCCCGGGGGAGATCATATTCCTCCACTAGCTGATTGTAGGGTCGAAATCGCTCATCCTCGAAGAGGGATTGCAGCTCAGTCAGTGAGCTGTCGGTCCACACCTGCAGGGTTTGGGCTGTGTAATATCTCTCACTGTTGGGGAACCTTACCAGTGTAAGCAGTGGAGAAAACGGGGGTTTCCCCTCCGACATGCGATGTATTCGCAACATACAGGTGCGAGCCACCGACACTTGCAGTGGGTGAGTGCGCTGGGGCTTAGTGCCAGACAACAGCATGCTCCATAGTGCCGGCAGGGCTATGTGTTCCGTGTCAGAGGTTGTTTCGCCCATGTGGCGCTCCGCGGTCCAGTGTGAGAGCCATTGCATTTGTGCCGCTAAAAAATATGCTTCAAAGGCTGGAGCCCCCAGTCCCCCCCCCGATTTGTTGTAAGGAGTAATTTAGATAGGGCTACTCTGTGTCGGCCCGCTCCCCAGATGAGTGGTGAGTAGTGTGTCCAGTTCTCAGAAAGAGGCGAGGAGGAATGACTGGGAGGTTGGCAAAGTGATATAGTAACCTGGGGACAATGATCATTTTGGCTAAAGCCACGCGTCAGATGGGGGCCAGGGGTAGCGTCTTCCAGAGGCTCACTGCCATCCTTATTCCTGCCAGCGCCTTGCAGTGGTTCCCTTTGTAAATGTCACTTGGGGAGTGGTACGGTCATACTCCTAGATACCTAGGCGCATCACCACTCCAGGCAAGCCTCTGATCCCCCCCCCCCATTGTAATGTCAAGGGGGGCTAGGTGTGGACTTAGCGGATAGATCGTGTATTTATCCCAGTTTACTCTGAGGTCTGCGACTTCCTCGAATTCCCATAGTGCTGTCCAGAATGGGGTCAAGTCGGAGGTAATGTCGCACATGTATAGTAGCAGGTCATCCGCGAATAATGACACACTGTGGATCGTGCCCGCTATCGGGATACCCCAGGCCCCTCCCTCCCAGCGCAACTGTATTGCCAGTGGTTCTATTGCCAAAGCGAACAGTAATGGAGAGAGGGGACACCCCTGTCGTGTACCCCTGTCTACCCTAAGCGGGGTAGAGATATACTTGCCCAAGCGTACCCTCAACATGAGGTTCCTGTATAAGAGTCATGTGTATGCCAGTAGGGTCAGACCCAGGTCACTCTGTCGGAGAACGGTGAACAGATATGGTCAGAGGAGGGTGTTGAAGGCTTTCTCTACGTCGAGGATCATGCACGCCGCTCTGGGGAACTGGGGACCTGCTCTGTCATTCACATGGAAAAATCTGCGCGAGTTCTGGGACGTGTTTCACTCTGGTAGGAACCCACACTGATCTGTGTGGATCAGTGGGGGTAGCGGTCTGCTAGTATTTTCCCCACGATTTTACAGTCTGCATTTAGTAGTGTTATTGGCCTACACGAGGCAGGGAGCCGCGGGTCTCGATGCAGTCTTGCGAACATCACCAGGACGGACTCTGAGTGAGCCCGGTAACTCACCATGTTCCAGTACGTCCTTGTACATGTCTACTATCCGTGGCACCAGCTGAACTGAAAATGTGCTGTAGTATTCTAATGGGAAACCGCCCATGCCCGGGGCTGTGTTGCGTGCCAGGGCGTGGATTGCGTGGGAGACTTTTGCGGACACGATCATTTTGTCTAGGGTGTCTGTTTTCTGCTCGGACTCGCGGTATAGTTAAAGGGCTCAGGAATTGTTCCATCAGCTGCGGACAACCTGGTGCCGGGCTTAGATAGATTCTCAAGTAGAAGTTGCGGATGATTTGTAGAATCTCTACCTGTGAGTATCGGAGGGTCCCTGTCTGGTCTATTAATTCCGTGATTGGCTTTAATTCTGTATCTTGTCGAGCCATCCAGGCTAGAAGTGTCCCTGCCCTGTTGCCCGCTCTATGAGCCCTGGCCGCATGTTGTGAGCAGGTGGCCTGATATATGCTGTCCACTAGTTACAGTGGGCACCTTGGATCAGTCCAAACAACCCCTTAAGGTGATAGGTTAAAGACAACCTTTATTGCAAGCTATCCTAGAGGTAGCTATGGAGAACAGCCTTCAGGCTAAGTCTTTTTTGAGTTTAAAATATTTTATTACATTTTTCATAATAATGAACAAATACAGACAATACAGAAAAAATTTATCATAAGCGAAAATACCTATATAAAATAAGAAATTTCAAAAAGCAACTCTAAATACAATAGATAAAGAAGTATAAATAATCAATTAGAGGAGGGACGATAAACTAAAAAGAAGGGAAGGGAGGGAGCCATAAAAAATTGCAATGTCAACTTATTAGAAAAAAGAGCTACATTCATCATATAAGGCTTTAAGTAGAATAAATAAATATACAATTATAAAGATAAGTATACATCTATAGGTAACCAAAAAGAGTGAAACAAATTAGAATTATGATTGATCCCATTCAGGGATAATTGAGCACCTCTTGACCCATGACCACCAAGCATGAACCGATAAAGACGAAATATCCTTCCAGCAAAATGTAATGGACTTTAAAGCAGCTGACAGTAGGAAATTAAACAGTTTACCTTCTAATTCAGTTAAGTTATGCAGAAGACCAACAGATTTACATATTAATATTTTGTAAGAAATAACATCATGAATATGAAATATTTGTTGAATAATATCCCAAACATCAGACCAAAATGTAAAAATTAATGGACATTCAAAAAGCATATGTCGTAATGATCCAGGAAGTAATTTACAATGCCAACAAATGTCGTCTTGCATCAGTTTAGCACGAAATAAACGTACTGGGGTCCATAAACAATTAAATAAAATATAAGAATTGGTTTGGTAAAGTGAAACAGGCAGCCATCCTGAAATACTATTAAGCCAAACAGTCGTCCAAGTATTGTTGGACAAAGAAAGTGAAAGCTCAGCATTCCAAAATGTTGAAATAATATTTAAATTGTTTCCTATAGAATTAGATAATTTCTTATATAAAATAGAGACAGTATGTGATGACGTAGAGATAGTTCGAGTATATAGTGCTAAATCTGCTTTAACATTAAACGGAATACCATGAGGGAAGGAGTCTAAAATTGAATTACATAAAGATTCATATTTAATAAAATCAGAATGAGGTAAACTAAATTTCATTTGTAAAGCTTCAAAAGAAATAAAAACATTGTCAAAATAGATATCTTTAAAATAAAAGATACCAGCTTTAATCCAAGCATTCCAAAAATTAACATTTCTATTCAATTTAATCACATTACTATGCCACAATGACATATGTTCAGTATGAATCATAGGGGTCAAAAAAATTGAATCCAGGTCATTAAAAATGAGTTTAGTGGATTTAATAATAACCGATTTATGCACATATGTTGACCTATTGGACATTGTTAGTAAGGTGGTCAATGGAAAAGGATCCACAAGAGACTGCTCTATATGTAACCATGTAGGTTGGTTATTTAAAGAGGAAGGAGGAAACCATATGGAACTTTGTTTCAGTATAAATGCCTTGTGATATAGAAAAAAGTCAGGCAAGCCAAATCCAGCATTGCATTTGGGTATTTTTAATTTTTTATAACCAATACGAGCTGATTTATTGTTCCAGAGAAATTTGGAGAGAAGTCTATCAATGTCTTTATAGAATTGTAATGGAAATTGAATAGGAATCATAGCAAGTGTATAACATTTTTTAGGAGCAATAGTCATTTTAATGGACTCCATTCTACCCCACCAAGAGAGATGGAGTGAAGACCATTTAGACGTTTTATCTTTGATATAATTCAGAATAACGTTACTATTTAATGTTAATGTTGCTTTTATGGAGGACGCAAATAGAATCCCAAGATATTTTAATTTATCTTTTTGCCACACAATATCAGCCATGGGTAACCTATTAGGAGTACAAAAAATGTTTAAAGGGAAGAATTCAGTTTTATTAATAAGTTTATAGCCAGAAACCATGGAATATTTTGCAATAATTTCTAATAAGGCAGGCATTGAGGATATAGGTTCACTAATAAATAACAGCACATCATCAGCATAGGCTAAGGTTTTGATATTAATCTGCTTAATCTTAATACCTTTAATATTAACACATTTTCTTATGAGTAAGGAAAGGTTCAATTCCAATGAGAAATAAAAGTGGAGAGAGGGGACAACCTTGTCTTGTGCCTCTAAAAAGAGAAAACTGACTAGATACTTGGCCATTGATAAATAAACGAGCAGTAGGGGCATAATACAGAGCAGAAATCATGCGTATAAACGAAGTACCAACATTAAATGATAATAAGGTTTGAAATAAAAATTGCCAATGGATTTTGTCAAAAGCTTTCTCTGCATCCAAAGCCAAAATTCCTGCGGGGGAACTTAAAGTGGAACTCTGTTCAATAACGTGTAATAAGGTTCTTGTGTTATTTGTAGAATATATATTCTTCATTAAACCGGATTGATCAAGATGTATAATAGAATCCAATATAGGGGCCAGTCTAGAAGCAAGTATTTTAGCATACAATTTACAATCTTGATTAATTAAAGAAATAGGGCGGTAATTTGAAACGAGTGGGGTCTTTATCTGGCTTAGGAAGTAGAATAATTAAAGCATCAGTAAAAGAACCTGAGATCGTTCCTGAAGAACCAAAAAAAGTAAAAAGTTGAAATAAATAAGGCAAAAGTTGGGACTGGAACTCTTTATAAAACTCAGCTGGAATACCATCTGGGCCAGGGGATTTTTTTTTTTTAATGGATTTAATAGCAGCTAAAATTTCATCTGTAGTAATGGGTAAATCTAGCCCAAGCCTGTCCGAGTGTGAAATTTTGGGCAAATCACATGTATTTAAAAAAGTGTCCAGTATGGAGGGATCATGAGGATCAGGCTTATTATATAAAGTAGAGTAAAAATCCCAAAATTCCTTAACAATATCGTTATGAGATATTGGAATTTTACCATTATGGCCATGAATTGAGGTAATTTGTGTTCTATCTTTTTTTATACGTAAGTAATTAGCTAAAAGCTTCCCAGACCTGTTGGCATTAAAACGGAATTTAGCCTTAGAATTAGAAATTTGGATGCCAGCTCTTGTACTAAGGATTGAGTTAAATTCATATCGAAGTTTTTGTAGCTTGACTTTAAATTGAGGATCATTTGATGAAATAAAAAGCCTTTCAAATTTCGCAATTTGTTTTTCCAAACATCTGATACGTGCATTGAATGTTTTATTTTCATAGGCCATAATTGAAATAGTTACACCCCTAATATAAGCTTTAAAGGCGTCCCATCTATTGACCATGGAAGTGGATCCTTCAGGATTGAGTAAAAAATAGTCTTGAATAGCATTTAAGATTTTAGGCTTATTATGTTCATTAAGAACAATTCCAGTATTCATACGCCATCTAGTTTGGTTTGCAAAAGTTGAAGTTAAGTTCAGAACAAAAGAAATCAAGGCATGATCTGAGATGTCAATATTACCAATCTTAGGAGTTTTAACAGATTGGACTAGTTGTGTGGAGATTAAAAAATAATCAATTCTAGAATGCGAATTATGTGGATTAGAGAAAAATGTAAAACATTTTTCTGTAGGAAAGTGCAAACGCCAAATGTCATCTAACTTGGTGGAATGAATAAATGATTTAGAAGCATGAAACACCTTAGGAGGGCGAAATTTAGTACTAGATATTCTATCCGATAATGGGTCAGCAATAACATTAAAGTCACCTCCAGCAATTAAAGGAACTTTACCCAACTTTAGAACCTCAGTGGTAATTTTAGACCAAAAAAGAGGGTCATCCGCAGTAGGACCATAAACATTGAGTAAAAATATGACTGAATCATGAATTTTAATTTTAGCTATAATATATCTTCCCTCTGTATCCGAAATTTTGCTTAAGACTTGGCAATGCAATTTTTTTGCAACAAAAATAGCCACCCCATTTTTTTTACCAATAGCAGGTGATGAAACGATAGTATCTACCCATTTCTTCTTCATATAATTTAAGGTTTTGTCATCTATATGGGTCTCTTGAAGAAAACAAATATCTGCCTTACAACTACCTAAATAGTCTAAGATTTTTGTACGCTTAACTGGATGACGTAAACCTTTAACATTTAGTGAAACAACTTTAATATTGTGAATATCAGCCATAATGAAGAGAGAAAGAATAAAAAAAGACCAAGAAGAGGAGAAAAAGAAAAGAAGGAGAACAATAATAAGAGAAAATAGTAGCTCCAGAACAAGTAAAAGGAGGTGAAAAATTTTTTAAAAAGGAGAGAACGACAAACAGGGTACAAAAATATCAAAGATGAGACGCACATACGCTTAACAAGCATGACCGAGCCGTTGGAGCCCAATGTAGTAATGACCCATTAACCTGTCAGAAAATACGTAAATTAGCTATAATCAAGTATTAGAGTCATGAGTATCCATGGAATGCTGTGAACGCTGATCCAAAAACTGGCGTAAGTCATCAGGACGTTGAAAAGATTTTGACAGATTGTCTTTCCAGATACGCATTGTTGAAGGGTCAAAAAGACCGTATTTGAACCCAAGACTTCGCAGTTGAGGCCGAAGAGCAGAAAATTCCTTGCGGATTGAGACTGTTTCCTTGGCAAGGTCTTGATGAATAAAAATTTTATTCGCATTGACCATCAAGGAAGGAATCTCTCGTGCTGCCTTTCGAATCAAAACCAAATGAGGATGCCTGAGGACTTTGAAAATCATTTGACGAGGTTTGGTATGTTGAGGATTGCGATGTGAAGGAATTCTATGGGCCTTGTCAATCTCAAATTTTTCTGGAAATTCAATTTGTAGAAGCCCAGGAATCAAATTTTCCAAATACAATCTACAGTTGCCACCCTCCACATCCTCTGGTAAATTAAAAATGCGTAAATTGTATTGTCTGTTACGATTTTCCATCTCTAGAAGTCGGATAGACAAAGGAGATATTTTAGCTACAAGTGGAGTGAAAGTCTCAAGCTTGGCCTTATTATCGTGTATTTTAATTGCGTTATCAGAGATTTTCATTGACAGACTCGCCATTTCCTTTCGAACATTTTTAATCTCTGAGGCAATGGAATCTGTGTTGACACGAAGCGCTTGAATTTCCTCTAAAATTAAGGCTAATGAAGGTTCTGTTGACTCTACCGCCTTTGATCTAATTGGCGGAGGTGAAACCTGCTGCTTCCTTTTAGGATGAATATTTTTATTATCCATGTTGATGTAGTATCGAAAGTAGAATAATAATAATAAAAATAAAATAACAAAATTGCGAAAATAACAGCAACAAAGCAAGAAAATGAAGGAAAAAATACTGCAGCAGTGAGAAAATCCTTATTAAAGCTGGTGCAGCAGCTATAACTGGCTATGGGAGTGGCTAGGCCCAAGCCAGGCCCTTTCCTGAAGGCTTGCTCCGCCCCCTGACAGACAAAGCTGGGAATACCTGAAGGCAGAGCTGGAAGAAGAGGCTGGACACCGAAAAACGCCTCTAACACCGTCCAAATCCAAAGGAAATCACAGCAATATATAGGTAGGATGTTCAAAAGACAAGCAACCTCATTTGCGCCGCAAAACTGACAGGATTCGTCGTTATTTACCGAAAAACGGGCGAAAAAGCGACGGAGCTCTCTACACGGCGGCCATCGTGTTTCGCGCGCTTGCGCGTCTCCCCCAAGTCTTGAAGGAATGTAAAGCAGCTTGTTTTACCAGTCTATAATCTCTTGAATGATCAAATGAAAGGACAACCACACTAGGTATATATTTAAAATATATGTATTTAGGTTCAAACACACCCCTCTAGTCTCTTTATGAGACTGGAGTTCGAAGTACTTAAGTTACAAGTGAGCAATCAACAGTAATAGCACAAATACACGTTTGGGCCCTAGGGGCGTACCAAACAATATACCAAAAAAGTGGTATAAGATCCACGACTGAACTAGACACAAGGCCTAGAGCCTATATAATCGCTGGGACCCCAAGGAACCACCCAAGGTAGTGACGCAGGGGACCCACGGGGACTGTATGCCGTGTGTGAACACAACCGCGGGTTCCCGTTATCTTCTATGGACAATGTCACGGTTGGAAATTTAAAGATTAGGGACACTTCTAATAGAGTCTGGACCAAACCCTTTTGGACTTAAGAAGTTCTAGGGCTAGCACCCACGGGAGCACCTGAGTACTCGAGTTACCTCACCCAGGGAAGCCGGGTGCATAGGTATCTTTTGGTGTCGGGTCGCGTTGTCGATTTCAATGGAAGCCGGCAAAGAACTGCTGCTGCCGTGAAGAGGAGAAGTGTCCGAAGAGATCACCGCCTGGATCTAGGAAGGAAGGAACCTGAAAGCAGAGGGGACAGAGTCTGGGTCACTTGCCAGTGACCGAGGGCAGGATGGACCAATGCCCACAGATGTCGGGTGCTTCAGGTGGGTTGATGGGTGTCTTGACTCTTCAGCCATGAGGTCCAGGAGGCGTCGAAGTCCACGAGCCGGATTTGAGCTGTCCCATAAAGTCTGTTGAGTGCTGCGGTGTCAGCGACCAGAATGGACCCAACAAGCCATGGCAATGGCAAGTCACTGGAATTTAGAGAAAGGACTGCGGTGCAGACCAGCAAGGTCTGAGGGACTCACCCAGCAAGGGTAAGTCAGGGCACGCCTGGAGCAACCAGGAAAGCCCAAGCAGAAGAGGAGTTGCCTTCGTGGGGACCTGCTATCCAACGGGCTTGTGATCGCGAAGGAGCCTCAAGCGGTTGCACTTGAAACTGGCCCACGGGTCACTCGTGGAGTGGAGGCCAGCAATCTTCGGTGCAGGAAGTGCTCAAGGCTGGGGCTACTCGGAGCCCAAAGCACAACTTCAAGGAGGACCAGGAAGATAGTGTTGCTGCAAAAGTTCACTGTGTCCAGGGATCATGGTTCCACGTCATCCACGATAGCCACAGGCCTCAGCTTTGCTGTGGACTCAGGGTAGCCACGGGGAAGTCTGGAAATCCACCTCTGGTGATGCAAAGACTTCAGCGTCCGGCAGGAGCTTCAAGCGATTCAGACCGGTCAGTTTCTTCTTTGGTGCCTGCCAAGCAGGGGAGTCACTCCTTGACCCCAAGGGAAATTTCTTCAGTCTTCTAGTCAGGATAGAACATCGAAGGTCCAGGATGTATGTTGCAGAGTTTTAGGGGATGGACTAACTCTAAGGGCCCACCTATGGGTGGGCCTGGAAAGAGGGGTGGTTACACCCATTTCCTTCCAGTTTTGTGCCAGCGCAGGGGCAGGTAGCCCCTGCAACTGCTTTGAACTGGACTATGCACAGGGACACCAAATGTGCCCCCAGTGCAGGACTTCAAAGCACCAGAGTGTGCTCCCGCCCAGCCCCAATACACATCTGCCTGTCTGGGGAGGTGGTTACACCCCCCTTCGATAGTAAACCTATTGTCCAGGCCTCCCCTGTCGGAGTTTCGGTCAGCAGCAGGAGGCCAGACCCGTGTCTGTGGCAGAGGCATCCATTTTGTGATGCCAGGGCAAGGAAAGTCCTACCGGGTTTGGCCAGTGTGAACATGTCTCTCCCTCTAGAAGGGTGGAATGCTACCCCCTGCCAGAACTGGTGGGGGGTAGTATTCCAAAGTGTTTGACACCAAACACGACATGTTTCCGTGCAGCCATCCCAAAGTTAGCTTTTACAGCGAGGTTATAATGCACTTAAGAGTATATGGTATGGCTGTATCTCAGAACAGCCATAAGGAAGCATTTCGGAAAGCTGCAGAGGGGCTCAGCTCATGCTTGGGCACCCTCTCACACAAAAACAAGCACTTTGCCTTCAGGATTGTCAAGGCCTGCCATAGGAGTGGCTTATAGGTTTTATATGTGTCTGTATATACATGTGGATATAGGTAGCCTATACCACTGTAAGGGGTGCAAGCACACCCTTACCCAGGCTGCAGTAGCAGACCTGTGGTGCCATTTTGGAGTGCTTCCCAGGGGTGGCATACATGCCTCAGCCCCTGGAAGGCCTCTGAGGTACCTATGCCCTAGGTACATAGTATACCATATACTAGGGGCTTGTAAGGCACTCCAGAATCCAATTAGATATGTACCTAATGTACATGGAAACCATTTTAGAGAGGAAGCAGCTAGGCTGTGGTCCTGATTAGCAGGGCCTCAGCCAGACTAAGGTTGAAAAACAGTGAAAGACCAGCAAAAAATGGGGATACCCATGTGAAGCAGATCCTACTCTCCTACACATGTGCCCTGAAGTTGTATTTGCACAGATCCCGTAGTGTCTCTGTGTAGGCGGTCTTGGATATCACTACTTGTGCTGGGGTGGCCTTGTTCGTGTCTGCGTCCTTGGTGTCGCCAGTGTAGTCTCCACTCGTAGGAGCGCCTGTTCTAGCGTTTTACAGACCCCTACTATCTGTTGTATGCACTGCCCCCTAGCGACAAATTTAAAAGCATCCCATTCCAGTGATCTGGATGCTGCTGTGTGGGCGTTTGTTGTGAACTAGTCGCGAATGCTATTCTTCTGGTCATGTTGAAACACTCTCGCTGTAGTTTTCATGTAGGTACACCATCTGAGGGTTATTATGTGGGCGTCATGATCCGATAGGACCCAGTCCAAATAGTCCAAGTGTTGGGTTTTAGGGAGCAGTGATGTAGAACAGAGAAATCTATCAAGTGTCACCCGTAAGTCATGGGGAATCGAGTGAAAAGAGTATAACTTTGTGTCCGGGTTCCGGGTCCACCACACATCCGCCAGCGCCCATTGCGTCACCCAAGTTTGAACCCGTTCCGTCTCTTATGCACCGGGGAGTGTATGGGGGGGTGGGATCTATCTAGGGGAAGGTATTGTGTGCAATTGTAGTCGCCCCCTAGGAGCCATGATGATGATTTGTATTGGGCTAGTACCCCGCTAAGGTGTCGCCAGAATTTGTTCTACACTGGGAGCATATATACTCCCCAAGCGTATCGGCTGCCCTTCTAAGAGCTCCTCTAGGAGTGTGTAGTGGCCCTTCTTCTCTATCGTACGTTTGATTTCTTGGGAGGGAGTCCCTGGCCGGAGCCAGATCAGGGTGTCCCGGGCAAAGGTCGAGTAAGTCGTGGAACAGATAGTTCCCCGCCATTTCCTGCGCAACCGGTCTGTCTCTAACGATGTTAAATGTGTTTCCTGTAACACAGCTATTTGCGCTTGTTGCCTCTTGATATGAGTAAATGGCGTATCTTTTGCACGCTGTGTGCATTCCCAAGACATTGATTTTTATGATTGTAATATCTGTTAGGAATTTTGGTTGACATTCCATAGTCTATGGGGTTGGTGTCCTTTCTACTGGGGAGAAGTCGCTGCCAGGTGATCCCCTGCATTATCGCCAGTCGTTTGTGTTTCTCGTGTCTGCCCGTCTGCACACTATTCTTAGGGATATCTGGGTGTATCTGTTAGGGGAGGGGGTGTAACTGTATAATGGGGAAAACTCCCAACGAAAGGGACCTGTCACTCGGGGCGATACGTGCGTCCAAACTAAAAGTTGTGTACATGCTCTAGTACGGTAACTGAGGGATCGTGGCCGCTCTCTCCTGCTAGCAGTGGTCTGCGTGGCCTGTGGCAGCATAAGAGTGTGAAGGTAATGCCGGTCGGGTCCCTCCGCCCCCCTGTGTGTTGCATCTGTTAGGCGGATATTGTGCTCTCTTAGCTTTCCCCCCGTTAGTCCCAACATTACGTATTGCCATGCTAATGTTTGGTGTCTAGGTACTTGGACGATGCTGGATGCTCCTAGGAGGCTGGATGTGGCCCAGTGTCCTTTGTTAGATGAACGTGTCCTCAGTCTCTGGGGTTACCATTGGTGGGGTGATTGAGCCATCGCAGGAGGGGTTTGCGTCACCGACTTACTCCTCTGGTGTGAAAAAACCATCATAGATCTCTGCTGCTGGGCTGATCCGTGCTGCCACCTGTTGTGCCTTCCTGCATTCTGCTATTATTTGCTCCAGGTCTGGGGAGCTTTGTGTATTAGCCTGAGGTCGTGGACTCCACTGTTTTAGGGTAATTTTCTTCAGTTGATGTCGCTGTCTTCTAGGTTCCCGATTCCCTTGTAGCGTGCCACTAGCCTCAGTTCCTTGCAGATGTTGTGATGCCCAATCGTATGCTTCCTTGGGGTCTGAGAAAGTGTGTGTGGCCGTTGTGCATGATTTTAAGGCGCTCTGGGAACAGAAGGGCCTATTGAACATGTTGGTGGCGCAGGAGGCACTTAATCTCCAGGAAGGAGGCATGTTGTCTCTGGACCGCCTTGGAGTAGTTGGGGAACAGCATGACCTGCTCATCTTAGACTCGGAGTGGCCCCTGCTGTCTGGCCGCCCGGAGTACTGCATCTCTGTCTCGATGATGAAGCAGTTTCATCAGAAACTGTCTGGGCGGGCATCCCGGGGGAGGTCTGAGCGCCGGGACGCGGTGTGCCCTCTCCACCGAGAAGAAGGGGATCACGTCAGTTGCTGGCATGAATGTTTTGAACCACGTTTCAACGTATCCTTTGGGGTCTAGTCCTTCCACTCCTTCCGGTAGGTTCAGAATCCTTATGTTGTTTCGGCGTGAGCGCCCTTCCAGATCATCTGTTTTATATTCTAGGAGTTTCACTCACATTTAAAGGTCACTTAGGGTGGCTTGCTGCGACTTCACTTGGGGCTCAATTGTGTGCATTGTTTTCTCCCCTTGTTTCACTTTGTCTGCTAACTTGTGGTGGTCGTCTCGCAAAAGGTTAAGGTCTGTGGCCAGCGTTCTATGGCCGCCAGTACCTTGTCCATCTTGTCCGACATTGTCGCTGTTTGCATTGGCTTCTGGGGAGGACCGTCTGGTGGGGGCAGGCGTTTGCCCGGCGGCAGCATTGCGTTTGTGCCCCATGCTTTGAGATGGTTTAGGGGAGCTTTGTGTCCGTTGGTTGGGTTTGCATGTTTGTGATCAGTTGTGGGTAGCCCTTCTGATGTTCGGCTCCGGGTCCCTATACCAGTTTGTGCTTCCCTCTTGGCCACAGTTGGGTTGCGCTCACCAGCGCACCCATGACACCTGTTTCAGTCGCACCTTCCTCCCTACTAGCGGCGGGGTCCAGCAGGATGGTATCATAGCCATGCACGATGTTGTGCAGTGGATATCCTTTCACAGGCTTTTCCGCCACGGGCAACGAGGCCCAGCGCCACGCAGCCGGTGATTCCGCGCGGGAGGCGAGAACGTGAAGGGTAGGCAGCAGGCCTGGTTGTCCGTGTTGCCAGAATGGGTGGAGAGGTCCCCTTCGTCCAATGTATCGGGTCTTGGGAGGCCCTCTGCCGTGTGTTGGCGAGTTCCTGCTGGTTACCTTCCCTCCGGTCCTAAGCGCTCTCACACCTCCAGCATCAGCAGAGCTGGTCAGGGCGCCAAGGGAACAATTCCCTCATTGTGCTAGTATGAATGCGGCCACTTGAATGCCTCTCTTCCCGCCCTCCCGTCGCGCGCCGTGAGGCCCAATGCCACGCAGACCGTTGGCTGTGCAGTGAATGGAGTGAGTGGTAGTTGGGCGTCAGCCAAGCTGTGTGCGGTCTCGGATCAGACTGGTCAGGTCTCCCGCTGGGGTATTCAGGAAGAGGGGGCGCCTCTCCTTGCATCGATGTGCCCCCAGGCCATAGCGTCAGATCGCGGACCTGTTGGACCGCGCTCTCCCCCGTAGTGCCTGCAGGGCCGTGCAAGATGGCGGGGGTTGCTCGAATCCGCTGCCGTCTTCAGGTATGTCAGCGTGCCCCCCCTCCCATCCCCCTCCAGCCCTCTCATTGCACGCCTCGAGGCCTGGCGCCGTGCAGACAGGGGCTTTACGCAGTGGAGCGAGTGGAGGATGGGCAGCATCCCCGGCTGTGCGCAGCCTCCGAGCAGGTTGGTCAGGCCTCTCGGCTGGCTAATCTTGGAGGGGGGGCGCCTCACAATGTGCCAGTATTCCCCTTAGCGCCGGAGCGCGTCTCTGCTGGGCCCCACTCTTCCTCGTAGTGCTCACAGGGCTGGCCAAGATGACCGGTGGCCTGCTTTTGCCCGTTGTCTACTTTAGGAGTGGCGGCATGTGTACCACTTCTCCAGCCACGTGCCTTGCAGCCTGGCACTGTACGGATGGGGGGACTTTGGTGCTGTGACGGGGGTTGGAAGGAGCGGTGGGTGATCGTTAGCTCGGGCTGGCTGGGTACCCGGAGCTGGCGAGCCGGGCTCCCTGGTAGAGTTACTGGGCAGTGGGGATGCAACACTGTGCATCGGAGGTTTCCTCCAGGCCGTCCTGTCTGGTCACGCCCTGCTGGGTCACGCTCTCGGCTGTGGCCACTATGATGGTGGGTTAGGGCGTTGGGTGGTTTGCCTCCTCCCATTATCTGTTGTGGCGACTGGTGTACACTGCTGTCCTAGGCCCGCGGCCTCGAGGGGAGGTCTTCAGCGCCGTCCAGACGCGGTCATGTTGAATGCAGGCCGTGCTTCTCCGGGTGCAATCTCTCTGGGCAAACTGGCTCCCACATGACGATTTGGGGCATAAATCAACAGTTTATCACGTCAGCATCCCTGTCTGCAAGTGGGGCAGCTCGCTGGGACTCCGCTGTCACCTATAAGTTACCGTTGAGCGGGCGGCTGTTCGGAGCCTCAAGCAGACCCGTCGGCCATCTTGGCCTTCGTGGCCACGTCCCCATCAGAGGTCTTGTGTTTGTCCCGGTCACCCCCTCTCTGGCCTTGAGCCAGCAGGGAGGCCCTCGGGCCCTGCTGCCCCCCTTCACTGTCATCAGAGGTCTCCTATTTATGTCCCTGTCGCACCCTCTGGCCCTGAGCCAGCAGGTCACATAATCATAGTGCCAATATCGGCAACTGTAGTCAGTTATCATGCAGCAAAATACATCAATAAACCACACGACACCTTGTTAGTGGAGAAAATTGCTGCAGGTTTATTTGCATAACAAATATGCCACCATGGTGGGTTATCTAACGGGCGATCCCAGGGCAGGCCAACCCTTATGCCGCCTGCCCGCCTGATGAGCCAAATTACACCGTGGCCGTCGCCAATCGGTGTTTACCAATTATTGGGAGGGGCATATAGTACTCTTCTGTACCTTGCAGACTCTGGATCGCCCTGTAATTCCTCCACAGCTCTGGGGGTGGCCACCATCACAACCAGGGCCCCCCACCAAGGTAGGCATCTTACCTATATCCGGCTGATTCCTTGGACTCTCCCAGGACCAGACAAAACAAGTCCAAGTCCATACTGGACCGAAGGACAGCTGGTGCCTCCATCCTTTCTCAACTCCCTGTGGATTTCAGACTGATACAACCACAACCCCTGCCTTCAGGGATGGATGCATAACTTACACCAGTGGGAATTTAATTCTGGCAGCAGGCCCCTCCTACCCTGGAAAGTCAAATCCCTGCCTCCCAGCTTTCGACCCCAGTGATGAGAGGGGAGACACACCCACCCCTGCCAGGGCCGCTATTTATACAGATGCTGTTCCAGTGCCTGCACAATTACACCACCCCTCGCCAGGGTGGCTTATGGCCGGCTATCCCTTAAAATGCCTTGGGATTCCCATTGCCCCTCCTGTTAGCATGTCCTGCTGAGCCTGCAACTCTGAGGGGGACCCAGTATCCGTGGTACCCACCTCGCTCAGTGCTTCATGTATATGCGTCCAGGGTGACCTAAAACAATTAGCTTGGTGTTGGTTCAATGTTAACATTGCCTGGCTGAAGAGCCATACCTCTGACAAGAAGTGCCAATGCGGTGGAAGTAAGAGTACTCAAGCCCGCCTGCATTCCTCTCACCCAGCTATTTGTGTACAACACTTGTCGGAGTATGTCCATCACATTACGCCAGTCACCACCCCAGGTGACGCCTTGCCCTCCAAAATTTCTGTTACACACCAGGGAGCAGACAGGACAGTGTGGACCGAAGGGGAAACAAATGTATAGATACCTGCTCTCTCTCGAGTACTGGGAATGCCAAGTGTCCTCCAATACTTTGTAGCCTATTTGTGCTTAACCCAAAAATTGGCCCATCGCCTACTCGTTGGATGACATCTTCCACAACCTGCATTGCTGCCAGCCAAGGCTAAAGGGCGGGATAAATTGCACGTTATCGTTCCACAAATCAATGGTACCTGTTTCATCGAACTCAGAAGGACGGGATACTAAGTGGACCTACCAGGATCTGAACCTGTAACCAGAGGTCGGACCCAAGCCCCTTTAAGTTCTGCCGCTCCACATGTCTGTGAACATGTATCCCAGGGCAGACTTCAGGCATTTAACCCATACTTGGCCATGCCTGAGCTAAAAACACCACTAAAAGGCCTGACAACAGGCTAACCACCAACATTGCAGTCTGAATGTTTGCTGATAACTGCCAAAGAAAATTTGCATAACTGAAGCGACTGGTACCATGCCATCAATTTATCAATGTAACCTTCTATGACTGCAAAATGTGCTCTTGTGGTTGTCCGTATTAGTGCTCCCTCCCATCCATATCAGCCCTAACCAGGCAACCCGCACCCTCTTGGCACTGGCACACTCCTGCCCCAGCTGACAGAAAGTGCCTATTCGTTTGTCGCCCCTAACCTTACGTTTA
Organism: Triturus cristatus; assembly: GCF_964204655.1. NCBI lineage: Eukaryota > Metazoa > Chordata > Amphibia > Caudata > Salamandridae > Triturus > Triturus cristatus. Next base: position 1,156,904,978 of record NC_140594.1, read on the forward strand.
TGACTGACGGTATACCAGGGTATGTTGAAACTCCGCTAACTCTACTGCTGAGTGCACGTTGCACCATCACAGGTATGTCTTAGCCTATTCTGTGACTGGCTGCAAAGTTTGATGACATTGCCTGCCCCAGTCCCAGGCGAAAACGAGGCTTTACAGCTGCTGGTGCTATTGAGGTGCACATGGCCTGTTGAAACTGAATGTAATTCCCTTACTACTGTTGTACACGAACCCACAACCATTGGCTCTCCATGGTTCAATCCCTTCCTGCTAATAATGGTTTCCTTGAAGAATGTTGACAAATCTTATGTTCTGCAATGGCGGGACTGCAAGATCTAATGAGTTTCTTAAAGGTACACCTAGTTCACACCCCCAAAGTTACCACTTTATCGCCGTGTTGCATGAGCAAGGGCAACCTGTCGAAGTATCCAAACGCAACCAAGAATTCTAACCTTACCCTGAACAGTAACCATAAGTGGCCCTGAAGCGAGACAAACGATGCTAGGGCAACTCAGCAGCCTCCCTCCGACTTTCATGCTGGTTATATGCTCAAAAGATTGGCAGCTGATAGCTCCGACCCCGTGTGACCCCTGCTTGCCATCCTTGCCAGGGGGGGTGGGCCTTCACGCTACTTAGCATGCACCATTCTACCAGTGCCTAAAAGACCTTTGTCATGCTGCCGTCGCCTAATGATTCTGGCCCTGCACTAGAGGCTCTCGCTTCGGCCTTGGGTCAAGACAATTGGCCAGGAACATTGCTTAGCAGAGTGTGCTGCAAGGTTCTGCCTCCTCAGCCATCGCATCCAGTTATGTAATCAACACTCAACATTCCACCTACAGCAAGCAGGACTAGGACTCCAAGAGTCACATCAGGAATCACAGCCACAACGCCGGGCACGGACGTGCTCACCCCAACCTACTGATGCTCACTGTATGGCAGAGACAAGAGAGGCTGTTAATTTAAAGCCCTTTGCGATGAACGTTAGACAGACCCGACAGGGAGAATCATGTGAAATGAGGTAGGGACCACCACACCCCGCCTGTGAATCAGCCAAGGTGTATTTTGTCATGACCCCTACTAAGCCTTAGAGGTCACCATCAACAGCCTGCAGTGGCCCGGTGGCCGGCACCCAGCGGGACCTTCAAATCCCATTCACTCTCCAGCTCCTTGCCGCCTGGCGGCACTCCCTGCTGCCGGTGTCTTGTTGCCACCACAACTCGCCCCTCTTGACCCGTAGGAAATGACATCGCTGAAAATGTGTGGTCACCTCTCATCGGGGTTCGGTGGAACGTATAACATGTGTCCCGAATGTACAATATATGTGATGGTGTGCAGGGGTATAGGAATCAGAACTTAATAGTAACTGTGCATAGGACCTTAGTATTCAAAACTGTGACCTACAGATTATGCACGGTGCTTTGCAGCACAGCTTGGCCCATCTGATCAACTTTACAAACCCTGGAAGCAAGCCTTTGCTGGTTACCCTCAGATCCTTGCCGTGCACGCCTTAACCCAGGGAGCTCCCTTACTAACGGAGCATTTGTCCACACAGAACTGACATCTGCATCCCCCTTCCGGATGACAATATATGTGCTTAATGCTAGCCGGCTTTGCTGCTAAGCGTCCCAGGTCATGCAATGCTATATCCAACCAGATTATCTACTTTCTCGAACGGCAAATGAAAGGATAATGTATTCACCAAACCCAATGTAAACTGCAATTGCAAGCGGCACTTGTCAGGAGACATTCAACGTCTGTCTTTGAAGCGCAGCAAACGTGGCAATCGAAATCACAGAGCTGACAAGCCTCTATTTCCCTTGAACTCCAAGTATGACAAATGAGGCAATCCAGTCCCCCCCCCCCCTCCCCACCCCTCCAAGGCTAAAAGGATGGCTTGGGCAGGAGGAAAGCTGACTGTAACCGACAAACCAAATCCTACCACAGGTAAGCACACAGTTACTGCAAGAATGGGTCCCTTACCTTCAACAGGAGCCAACAAAAGGCCGTCATGATAGCCCTAGTGGTATCGGTTCAACTGCCTCACTCCTAAAACTACCGGGCACTAAAAGTAAAGCCCCCTCCTGTATACTCGTGCAAAGCTTTTAGGTTGGCACTGGGCAACATGCCCACAATCCGTAAAATATATTGGGTCGAACAAATGACCGTCCTGCCTTTACTCATGGAGTCTTGGGGCAGACCTAGAACCCGGTGCTCCCGGGGCTGCACGCTGTGTTTCAAGCAGATGGACATACTGCACGGTTCAAGTATGTAAAGAGTGTATCTCTGCGGCTTTGTGTGGCGGGGGAGAAATATGTATGGGTCCTTCGCCCTGGAGTATTGAATACCCAATAGTGAAGCCAATATAATATAAGTCTCTGTTGTTCCATCACTGTCTTGTAAATACCTGAAACTACCCTTACGCGGAGTTACTCTCATGCGCACATGCTGCCCTGGTATAGAGCGTTGCACATGAACGCCAGGTGTGCCGCAGGTTGACCCATTCAGGTGCTTGGCACGGGTGGATTGTGGGAACCCTCCCCTGAGGGCAGACCACTAGCATCTAAGTACTTACTGCATGCCCATACCTGCTCCAGCCCCAAATTAAGGCCGGGCTGGCCGCCACACTTAGCCAGCTCCCGCTAGGAGCCCCCCCAGTTGGCTTGGAGCCCCTGAAACCTAGACCTCCCTTACACCACTGCATTATCCACAGCGGGCTGCCATATACAACACTGGTAAGCCTGGGCAAACTCTGGCAGTCCTTTGCTTCCCCTAGTATATTTACATTTGCTGTGGTTCATCGCGTGGGAATACATCCGCAACGCATGACCACCAGGAAGGCATGTAGATCCGGGTGGCGGATATAATGACTTAAAGAACCAAAAGGCTGGGTAAAGAACTTGACACTGAAATATCTGTCACGTGAGAGGCATGGTACTGTTCGTGAATACCACCTACTTCTTATAATTATATATTTGCCAAGCTTCCCTTCCCTAACCTTTCTTGATGTCATCCCAACCAAGCAAGTTAAGTTTTTTTTTAGTTTTTTTTATTTAAAATTGCTCAAGTAACTGCCTTTAGTCTTACTTTGCACATTGGCGTAATAGCCAGTGCAAAGCTGCAGCATACATTTAGGTCCCTGGCTGGAATAAAAACCGCTGCATTTTTATTGGTAGCATGTATCCACTGTGTGCTAGCTCTACCGTTCATTTGGGCGGCTGGGTCACTGGATCTATGCATGCCTTCCGGGCTAGATAAGAATATTTATTTATTTCAAATATTTATAGAGTTATATATAGCGATACTACGACCCGAGACGTCGGTGACATAGCGCTTTACGTGAGCACCAGTTCCGTTACCTGAGGACCCATACATTTTGTAATGCACGGGGAGATTAAGTGATTTGCCCGGAATTCCAGGATGTTGAGCATTGTTGCCGAGACTACAAATTGGGTTCTAGATTTTAGCCCCAAACAATGTAAGTATTCTATCCTGTCATCCTTGGAGCATCACCTCGACCTTCGATGACACAGACCCTCCCGGGAACTTCCCAAGGCCCTTGTAGGCCAGCTGCTGTCAGATGTGCAACTAAATGCCTGCACTCACCTCAGGCGGCCGCCTCTGCCCCACACCCTGCTCCAGCCGTGCTGCCAAGCAAAGCGGCATCCCTGCTATACCCTGAGCAAGTACAAGTGGACATCAGACTATACCAGGCCCCTGGCGCTGGGACCATGGCTCAGGCAACAGGAATAGAAATTCAATGCATAATAAGTTGATGGTTGCCTGTTGGTGTGGTCATCTCTAAAATAGACAGCGCCCTTGTGGCAGGCTGTCAGGGCGCCGATGTAGAAAGAATCCGTGCCAGTGCTGCGCACCTGGACCCCTGTCCAGTTTTAACCAGGTAAACTTGCTGCCGTATATAACAATGGTAGGCCGTGCAATGGACCTTGGGGGAGGTTGGGTAAATGTCTTCCCTTTGGTAGCCCAGAAACGATGGTCCTGGTAGTCGCGAGGACTACACGTAACATGAAAAGTAAGCAAGTGGGGTGAATACCGACCCGGATGCAACCCACCCTCAAGAACTGGCAAAGCTGTCCAAATTAGGAACCCCATGGTCGCCCGGAAAAGAGCTTGTAAAATTGGGGGGCTTGGCCTACGCTGCTGGGAGGGGGTGGTAATTAGGCGAGCCGAGTCGCAAGTCCGGTCCTGACCTGCATGGAGACAGAACAGGAATGATGAACAGACCACAGACTGGTCAAAACCCAGCCCTCCCAAGGCGGGCACTGTGCCCGCGCGCTTAAATCCCTGGTCGCGGTGCCCTGTCCGCTACGATAATGTTATGCCTTCTTCTGTTGCCTAGTGTAAAACAGCCCTCGTGCCCTAGCTTACCGCTCCAACCTTGATGCGAATGTGGACCGCGTGCCGCCTGTATGCTTGTCGGTGGGCGTTCCCTCTTTGTTGCGACACCGGAAAATAAAGCATAAATGAGACAGGTGCGAACCCCGTAGCCCTAATGCTACTGGTACCCAGGAAACAGGGAAGCCCTGAAACATGCCCAATGTTAGTACTTCTGTAGGGAAAATTGAGCCCACCTGCCCCCATGAACGTCAAAAGCAGGGAAAAGCACAAGAGACAAACTGTACATAACCAAACAGATATACACATAGCAGAATAGCAGTTGGAATCTCCGTGTCCTAATCTAAACAGTCCATCTGAAGCGTACCCCCGTACCGGTCCTTGCACGCCCTGTGTCCTCTGCGCTGTGCGAGGCACGTGGATAAGGACGCACAGGTCCTCTCGCCTACCCGGTTCCGCCAAACGTGACCCACAAGCATATTAATTATTAATGCATAATTATTTATTTGTTTATTAGCTTATTATTCTGGCCCAATTCGACCCCAAGGTATCGCGCAATAATCAGTCCACGCAAGGTACTTTAGCGTAAAAGGCCATTTTATTAGGACAGGGTTGGACAATCATAACCAGAAACATAACACAAATCCCCAACAATCCCCAACAACAACATTTCCCACTATCCCATACTCTCCAAGACTCCAACTACTCCATCCCCACTTCACACCGCAACCTTCTCACTTCCATTCGCTTCCTCACTTCTCTTCCCAAAACTCCACCATCATCTCCATTCGTCGTACACTGGTCTGGCGCACCCCCACGTTTCCCCAGTATCCCCCTCCCCGGAAGGGTGAGTATGCCAGTCATGGACTCCTCCCCCCTCCCCAATCCGCCCCACACACACACAGCCCGTCCTAAACTGGCACGCTGAACAAACATGACATCTCCAACTAGTCACGTGATTGCCGGGTGGGCGGGTGGCCAACGATCCACTAGCTGACCCACCCTGAGGCGCTGGGGAAAGGAAGAGGAAGGACTCCCTCTTCCTCCCCCCTTTATCCCCTACCTGACGACCCCACCCCTTATCCCACCCCTTCCTCCCCTGTCCTTTCCATTGCGCGAATTCCCCGGGGGAAGACTAGACCGCTGGTCTTACTTCCCCCGGGGGCCGCATCGCGCAATAATCAGTCCACGCATGGTACTTTAGCGTAAAAGGCCATTTTATTAGGACAGGGTTAGACAATCATAACCAGAAACATAACACAAATCCCCAACAATCCCCAACAACAACATTTCCCACTATCCCATACTCTCCAAGACTCCCAACTACTCCATCCCCACTTCACACCGCAACCTTCTCACTTCCATTCGCTTCCTCACTTCTCTTCCCAAAACTCCACCATCATCTCCATTCGTCGTACACTGGTCTGGCGCACCCCCACGTTTCCCCAGTATCCCCCTCCCCGGAAGGGTGAGTATGCCCGTCATGGACTCCTCCCCCCTCCCCAATCCGCCAACCAGGGAACCCCCGGAGGGCGGTTACCTGCCCCACCCCACACAAGTGCACCTTTCACCCTCACCCCCTCAGACACCAAATCGACTCATTCCACAACCCACTAATCAGATCCCTCATCTCCATCATATAGTAGGCGTTTCCCATGTGCGAAAGGTGCACGCCATCAGCCCTAAAAAGCAAGGGCTCTTCGAGCCGCAGACCAGGATGCGCCAGCACCTTGATCCCACAGTCCTCACAAAAAACCCTCATCGCCCTATTCAATTTTCTGCGAGCGCGCTCCACCGCAGCGGGCTTCAATGCCCCCCTCCAAACCCTTCGGAGAATGAACTCTGTCCACACAATACAAGCGCCAGCCAGATTGCGTTTTATCGCTTCCAAGTCCCGCTGCATCAAATAAATCAACGACACCGCTGATTGCCGCACCAGATCGTTCTCTCCCAGGTGGATAACAAGCAGATCCGGACATCCTTGCTGCGAGACTTTCTTCGTGAGCCAAGGCAAAAGTTCCCCCCAGCGCATCCCACTCCTACCCCACCAGAACACCTCATGACTGCTGCTTCTCAGGCCCAGGCTACGCCCGTACACCTGCCTGTCAGAAAACTTGGCAGCCCAATGCACAAATGAATGTCCCACTATCCAGGTAACCGTCTTGGCTCCAGGACCCCCAACACAACCTACGAAGAAAAGAGGAGCGTTAGAAACGAGAACATTCGCACAAAATGCTCACACAGCCGCCGCGCACCCCTCCGCCCTACTTCCTAACGTACAGCTCGCAGTAGCGCGAACGCCATCTACCAATCTTCCTGATCTTATCCCAGGACCAACCCAGCCGTGCCGCCGCCGACGCGCCGATCCGAAAGGAATGAGTCCCATACCCCGCTGGGTCCCTACCTAAGCGCCGCAACGCCATGCGCAGCACCGCCAATAGTTGGTAAGCCGTGCCCCTTTTCCCAGAAGCATGACAGAAAATCTCCCCCACCAATCGGCCGCACTGCCCGCAAAAACTGCTCCACTCCCGCACCGGGCACACTCCCAACTCCCCTGACTCACTCAGCCACACCCACGAGCCTCTTCCAGCCTGATCCGTCTTGGAACGCCCCAACCATAGCCCCAGGCGCCCCCCATCCAAGCGAACATCCTCAAACTTCATCCCCATCCCCCCTTACCCCCCAGCAACTCCGAAACCCGGAAAGCCCCAAAGAACATCCACGTCATACATAGGCGGAACAACGCCAACTCATACAGATCGTAACACAGAGAACCCAACTCCCCCAACACATCCACCAACAGTTCAAAAGTGATCGCCTCGCGCAAAGGCGCTTCCCCCCGCCCTCCCCGCTCCCTGGTCCAGCCCTTCAGCATCCTGCTCAGCAACTCACCCCTGGATGGATCAAAACCCAGATAGATCTTCCCATAGAAAGAAATCCCCGCCAATTTACCTGCAATCGTCACTGACGACAATCCTCTATCCATGCAGTGCAACACATAACGCACGACACCTGCCTCACACTCTCGCTGAGACATCCGCCACTCACCCCGCGACCAACCCAAGAACACACCCAACTCCACCCATGCCATACGATACGTCCGCCGCGTGGACTCGGCAACAGACTGCTCCACCAGATTCACCACTCTCACTCCCCCCAGCTCCAGATACCCTCCGGCACCTTGGTCTTGGCAAAGTCCGCTCCAGGCGCCAACCTCCGGAAACGCTGCCACTGCGAACGAGACAATGCATCCGCGATGTCATTGCTAGCGCCCGGCACATGTTTCGCGCGAAACAGCACATTGAAGCGCAGGCACAGCAGCATGAAACTTCGCAGCAAGCGCAGCACCCGCTGGTCCCTTGCCCTCTGATGGTTCACCAAATCCACCACCGTCTGGTTGTCCACATGAAAGAGCACCGACCGGTTCCGGAATTCCTGTCCCCACACCTGCAGCGCCACCAACAGCGGAAAGAACTCCAAAAACGCAATGCTTCTGCCCTGTGTCAACCAGTGCGCCGGCCACTGCTCCGCACACCACCGGCCATCCCAAAACACACCAAAGCCGCGCGCCCCAGCCGCATCCGAAAAAATCTGCACCTGCCACACCATGTTCTCATCTGCAAAATCCAAGGAGACCCCATTGAAATCACTCAAGAACCCCTGCCACACTCGCAGATCCGCCCGGACACCCACCGAAATCCGCACCCTGTGATGAGGCAACACCGCCCCCGACATGGCCAGCCCCAGTCTCCTGCAAAACGTCCTGCCCGCCCGCACCACTCGGCACGCAAAGTTCAGCAAGCCCAACAAACGCTGGACGGACCTCAAATCGATCTTCCGTTGAAACACCACGCTGCTCAAACAGTCCTGTATCTCCGACACCTTCTGCTGGGGAAGGCGCGCCATCCACTCCACTGAATCCAACTCAATTCCCAGAAACGCCAGACAACAACTGGGCCCAGCCGTCTTCTCAGGCGCCAACGGCACCCCAAACTCCCCCGCCATCCTCTGAAATTGGAGCAAAGCCGCCCCGCACTCCCCCGATCGACCTCGGCCTACGAACAAGAAATCATCCAAGTAGTGGGACACCAGCCGGTGCCCCGCCCTGTCAGTGAAGGCCCATTGCAAAAAGGAACTGAAAGTCTCAAACAGAGCGCAGGAGATCGCGCACCCCATGGGCAAAACCTTGTCCACAAAGATGGCCCCCCCAAACTGCATGCCCAACAACGAGAAATCCGCCGGGTGAATGGGCAGAAGGCGGAACGCCGACTTGATGTCACACTTGGCCAGCTCAGCCCCCCGCCCACACAATCTCACCAACTCAATCGCATCATCCACCGACGCATACAACACCCGAGAATCCTCCTCCGCGATGAAATCATTCACCGACCGTCCCTCCGGCCATGACAAATGGTGAATCAAGCAAAACTCACCCGGCTCCTTTTTTGGAACCACCCCCAAAGGGGATATGATGAGCGCAGGTAGCGGCCACGTGTCAAACGGGCCGGCCACTCGCCCTTTGAGCACCTCCTTGCGCAATTTTGCCTCCACCACCCCCGGCAACTCCTTCGCCGACCGCAAATTCTCCGCCCATCTGCACTCCCGCGGCCCCTGGTACCCCACTCGAAACCCTTCCGAGAATCCCCAGAACAGCCTCAATGCTGCCGCCCGATCCGGGTAGCGGGAGAGCCACGGACCCATGGCCTCCACACTAACTGGCGTAGGAGCCCTTTGGCCCAGTCTGCCCCCTGCCCTTTGTGACCCGCCACTGCTCGGACGGGGTGGCCAATGTGAAACATTGCGTGACCGGGTGCTTGCCCCCACACTTAGAACACTCATGTTTAAATCTGCAGGGGTGTCGGGTGCAGAACCCCTTGTTGAAATTCCAACAAGCCCCTGTGGTGGCTCCCCCACCCTTAGCAGGCTGTCCCGTTGCGCCTGCAGTGGCAGCCTGCCCGCCCGCTCCCCCAGCTCCCCGGGCTCCCCCTCCCGCCCCCCCCCCGAGGCGGGACGTGACTGAAAAGGCCGATAAGCCACCGGAAGGCCACTTGCCGTGTGGGTGGACGCAGAAGACTGCGTGGAGGCCATCCACTGCACCCACAGCTCCTGATCTACCTCTCCCCAGGGCTTGTTGTTAAATGGTAGCGGCAGTTTCAGTCGGTATCCTTTCAAGTATTTGCCCGGCGGTAATCGCCTCTCATACCACTCGATAATTTACCAATAAAAGAGGCAGGCGCCGGAGACTGGAAGGCAGGAAACAAAGTTTTATTCCGTCGGAGCAGAACACATCAGATCAGACAGCAAGGTATCGTCACGAGGTGCTCTAACTGCATCTCTGAGACCTGGTCTCTTATACACTGGTTTATTGCTTTATTGCACATAGTACATTCTTGAGATTCCCTTGATGTACGGGGGAATATCCCCTGAAGCCCCGGTTCAGATCCGATCCCACACATAGATACAGTAGAAGTTCCCACCCCACCCACAGTAGGAGATGGCTATTGCGCAGCAGGGTATTCCGCCAATTCCTGGGGGGTGTGTGACCGGTCGGGTCTCAGGGAGTAGGGGCTTTGATCTACTGTAATCCCTTTGATGTGGGGTGTTTCCCTTACAGTAGGGGCAATAAACTGCATCCGCAGGGCTAGGTGATGGCCTGGGACCAGTTCAGACAATGGGGCGCAGAGGAAGGGGGTTATCAAAGGAGAGGCATGACCATGTATGGGTTGTCGGTCGGAAGTGGTTCCGTAGCAGGGCCGCGCAGAAAGAGAGGGTTTATGGCCTGTATGAGAGAGCAGGGGTGGCCAGCGCGTGGGGGATGCTCGCAGCGCCAAGGGGACCGCGCTGGCGATTGACAATGAGCGGGGAGAGAGTGGGGTGCCTAAAATGGCGGCCGTGCATTCGCTGTGCGTGGCGCTGGGGAGAGGCAAGATGGCGCAGATAATGTTCAGTTTGCAAGCTAAATTTCCACAGTCCTCCCTTTTAACATATCTCGCCAGCTTGTCCGGCCAATATTCACCTTTGTTAGCCTTTCAGTTACAGTATCGTCAATGTTCGTCATACATTTAAAGATACAGAGTCTTTAGGGTAGGCAGGAGTAATCTGACACATTTGTACATTGTCTCATACAGTTTGATAAAGTAGGCGAGGAGGAAGTACATTCAAAGTTGCAGTATAGTCGTGTACATGGCTGGTGTTGTATGAATGTTACTATACAAAGTTACATTTTCTTAACTTCTCAGTGTACAGTCGGAAGTGATTGATGCAACATCATGAAAACTTGATAAGAAGATAGTTAATATAATAAGGTGGTTGGGAGAGGATTTTCAACTTTGACATGGGTTCTTCTTTCCAGTGTCCTTGTTTTATAAAGAGCTATCACTGGTAAGCTCTCATTGTTGTTCTTCTTTCGTTGGCACTGTTGAGCACCGGCGGTGGAGCTAAGGTCCAGCTCAAATCCGATTTCTCACGTGGCAGGGTGTGACCACTCACTGTTCTTTGATCACAGTCCTGTTCCTTAACACAGTTCACCACAGGTACTTTGAGACAGGGTGCCGGCCTTTTGTTCTTCGGTAGTAGGTCAATGTCATAGTCCAAATGAAAGAGGAAGAGAGAATGGGGTGGCGTGGGATCGGATCAAAAATGCGGACCAAGGAGAGCAGAATCTTTCAGCACTGGGCCCATCAATCGGGCCCGACGGGTTGAGACTTCAGGCACGCTGGTCAGTGAGCAGGGGCCTCGATGTAGCCCTTCGCGCTTATCGTTCTGATAATGGTGTCTCGTCTCACACCCTTTTTGCTTCGTCGCTTCCCCCTTGGTCGATGTCATAGATGCTTTATGATCCGCAGCCAGACTGTGCGTCACGTCCGACCCCTCTCTTCCGATGGCTGCAGGTTATCCTTGAATAGGTTATAAGAAACGAAAGTCTTAGAGATTTTGGCAGGGAAGACATTTACATACTTCATTCTCTCTCCCAACCACTGAGTAGTTGCGGAAATGCTCTTATCTGTTACTATATGATTGGTGTCTATTAACTCTGATGTTAATGTGCGTGTTACTAATCTATTAATTACTGCTGTGGTGCAGGGTTCTGTGGGTGTCCCTGTCCATCGTCTGGCCTTCTAGGTGTCAGTTTCTGCGCCCTATAATACAAGGTTTGGTAATACCCGTAAGTGCGAGGTGCTACGGTCATGCGTTCACGAGTATCCTTTTCATACAGTAGGTGACCCTTTATCAGTTTAAAACAGGGCCATCAGCTGTTTCGTTCGGGATACTCTGAGACGGCTAGTATAGGGCTGGAGTTATCTTTGGGAGAACAGGGTGCTTTAGACATTCTATTTCGGGCTAATTGGTCAGGGGTAATTCTGGGCGGTGGAGATGGTGTCCTTTAAGAACAAAAACCACTGACATATAGTCCCCGTGTTGAGGGTCAGATTGGGAGACATCAGTCGTCTTACCTGTCCTTTCCTTCTCAGCCGATTAGGTTTAACGTTCGCAAAAAGGAGAGGTAGTAACGTGGTAAAGTATGGTCGTTTTTGTTTCTGTCAATTTGTTCGAACACCACCGTGTTCAGGCCAATTATACACTTACCAAAGAGGTGTATGTCGTTAATTTATTCAAGAAGAAAGAGCCTTTTGCGAGGGAGGGGGAGAGAGAGTGAGAGAGAGAGTGAGAGAGTGAGAGAGTGAGAGAGTGAGAGAGTGAGAGAGTGAGAGAGTGAGAGAGTGAGAGAGTGAGAGAGTGAGAGAGTGAGAGAGTGAGAGAGAGAGAGAGAGAGAGAGAGAGAGAGAGAGAGACACACACGTGTGCATCAAGTAGGCTATTTCGGCATACATACGACACAAAACGAGAGAGAGAGAGAGATGGGTAAGATAATAGGCCACTTGGTGCACACACAACATGGAGTAGCATGGGTCTGTTCCATGTAAGAAAACACAAGCGGGGAAAAGACATAAATTCGGTGATCACGTACACACAAATGCCGGATAGGGTGTGACAGTACATGCATCAAGACGGAGACTCAGGGCTGCGTTGAGCACGGGGACCTCTCCTTTTTCTGTCCTCTATTCCTATGCATGCTGCTTACCTTTAGTATTTTGTAGTTTATCTTATGGGTTGTCTGACCCTTTATTCTCCTCCCTTTGATCGGTGGACGAGCACTTCAATCATACAATGACGCTCTCTTCAAGTGACCCAAACATGAAATGCATACACATTCATATCGTATAATCGTAGTACACACGCACAATCATATCATACAGTTTTTCATGTTCCCAATGATGGTCTGTAATTTTACGCACTATCTCACAACGTTTGTCTATGTTTTCCCTGATATTGAACTTGGTGCGGTCCATGTCCACTCCACTTTTCAGTCGGAACTTCGTCGTGACCTATAGAGGGGAAAATAAGAGGGGAGGGGAGGTGCAGTATTCAAAATACCCCAGCGCGCGCAGACACGAAAGGTTCTACCTACCATGTACCAGGCTAGCCGCAGGGGTGGGTAATACCACGGACCTATTATTCTTTAGTTCGAGGCAAAGATGCTCTAGTTCATTCATCTCCTAAATTCGGGTTCCCTGGTCGTGCATGTATTTCTCAATTGGTCGTGTATTATGGTGCAGGATACCATACCTTGCGTGCGACATATACCTTAAGTTATAGTTCATTATTGATTTGACAATTCTTGGAAAAAGGGGCAGGCGTGATGGGTACAAATTCCGTTAAACAAAAATATTTTAGGCAAATTGAGTCCGTATTATCTGTATGCTTTCGCTTAGGAGTGACAATCTTTTATTTAAAAGAGAAACCTTCAACAACCCAGATGATTAGTCATGACACTGATTCCGTAATTCCTTTTTAAGAAGCCCTTTATTTAAAACAATGTCAGTGTAGAAATACGGGCCTACAGCCGCTATAGGCCGGCCACGGTGCGAGAGGCGTCGAGCAACATGAGCAACACTAGATTAACATAAAAATCGGTTCCCCCCTCTCCCCCACCATCATGTGTGAAAGCATCGCATACATATATATATATATATCTCTTTTTAACACAAATGTCACGTGACTGGAACGCCACAAGGAGTTGTAGGCCACTCCTACATCAGCGCCATCTTAGGGCGGGGTCGGGCCAGTGCACAGTCTAAGTCTTTCCATGAATTAGCAGTTGAACCAGAATTCCTTTTGGTAGTTCGAGAACTTTCGTTGGCGTCAACTTTGCGTCAGCATGGCGTCACTGCAACCTTGTAGCAATGCCATGGTTCGTTCTTAGGGCGGGGCGGCAGGCGGGTTCTTCCGCCGACGTTTTACTTTTTCACTGCACCAAGCGGAGGCAAGGTGGCCGTCGCCCGGGGGGCAAAAGAGCAATGGCGGTGGTTTTGTCCTTACCGGAAGTCCGCAGGAGTCGAATGTCAAATGACTCCAACCAATTCTGCAAGGCTGAGGGGAGCGTTCTGTCAAGGGTGGGGCCCATGCCCTAGCAAACAAGCTTTCGAGTCCAGAATTGTCTCACGGTGGGCCAGGCCTGGAACCGGAGGGGTCAACCGCCGGAGTTCAAGGGCAGCAGTAGCAGCAGCTCTTCGGTACGGCTATCGGAGAGGGGCCAACAGCAGCTACAGCGGCAGTTCAGATGGTATTGCCACCGGAGTGGTTCCAGTAGCAGCGACAACAGCAGTTCGGATGGTATCACCACCGGAGTGGGCCCCTGCTTACTTGGCTGCGGGGGCCCACTCCCCGCGTCGGGTGCTAGCGGCAGTCCTGGTGAACCCTGTGCTTGGGTGGTTGCCTGGCGGCCGCGTGCAGGGGTGCCGGCTCAGCCGAACGGCGAATGAAGTGGCAGGGCGCAACTCAGCTGGCTGACGTGTGAAAGATGCGGTTGGGGTGCCCTCATCTGCTGGCGAGCCTCCACCTGGGGAGGTGGGGGAGGCCCGTCCGCGTCGCCTCCCCCCGCCAGGGCACCCTCCGTTATTGAAGGAAGAAGTGAATGGGAAGATCCGCACAGCGTGCCAGGGTGAAATTCAGCAGGCCGATGGAAAAAGATGGCTGGGTGCAGCTTAGCTGGCCGGTGAGTCAAAGACGGTTGGGTGCAGCTTAGCTGGCCGGTGAGTCAAAGACGGTTGGGGTGCCCGGCGAGCCTCCACCTGGGGAGGTGGGGGAGGTCCGTCCGCGTCGCCTCCCCCCGCCAGGGCATCAGCCCTTATTGAAGAAAGAAGAAAGAAGACGGGTAGGCCCGTACAGCATGGCGGGCTCCGCCTTGGTGCTGCCCGAACTTCGGCGCTTCGTATAGCCTCCGGCCTATTCGCACAGTCGCCCGCCACTGATGTCAAGGGATTTTTGCATGGCTTTTATAGCCCAAAGTCAACTAAAAGGGACCGCCCAAAACAGGCCAATGTTGCAACTTCGAGGAAGGAGAGGCGAGGACGGTGTCACGTGGACGTAAATGCTTTGGGATGCAGGTCGCAGCAGACTGTCATGTAAATAGTTGTTTAAAACATGTTCTAACCTGTTCATTTTGCCGGAATGTTGTTATACTTATAAGTTATTAAAAAAGTTTGACCATACTATTTTGCTGGGGCGTTGTACGTATCAGCGATCTAGTTAGCGTATTCGGAAAATGGCGTTGTTCGATTGCACGTGATCCTAATCAAGTGTGGTGACGTTGATGGTGGGTATCAACAAACTTCCTGTTGTGCCCATTGGGGTCCCTATTTTTGTTCAGTTCCAAAAGGACCGGGCACTGGGATTTCCAGTGTCCGAACCCTCTACAGAACGCACATTGATTCCCATCTAAGTCTCTTCGTCCGTTGTAGGGTGTAGGTGTATGGTCTCTAGGGGGTGGCTTTCTAGGGGCGGTTGGTTGGTAATTCTCTTTCGGGGGTTCCCTTCCCATGGTCACCCCTTGCAACTGTGCTATCATTACCCTCTCCTTTAATTCCTTTTTCTTCTTCTCTGACGCCCTATCATTCTCGTTCTTCTGGTTTTCGTAGTATTGGGCCATCTGGAGAATTGCTGCGGGTTTGGAGGCTGCCCAACTACTCTCGCTGGTCTGTAGTTTCTGGGAAACTTCTGGCGACAGACCCTTTACATAATTCTGGACAAAAAGGTGATGTCCGGTTGCGGTGGTCATGTCTTGGCCACTGTAATCGGAGAACACAGTCTCGAATCGGGAGAAATATTCAGACACATCCTCCTGGGGTTTCTGGCGGCAGGCCGTCACTATCGACCAGTCTACCTTTCTTTCTGGGATTAGAGTCTTCAGCTTTTGTACAATCTTGTCTGGGAGCTCTAAGATGGCCTTCGGGGGTTTCTGTCCTGGTTCTCGCTGTTTATCTATGGTATCGAGTTGTACCCAGGTATATCCGAACGGCTCAGCGTGGTCGACTTTCCGGATTTGTTTCCACACATCAGCCGGCAGGCATAGCCCAAAGAACAAGTCGATATCTGCTAACGTCATTATCGTTGAGCCCAAGGCTGTACCCAATTCAGTGTAGAAGGCAGTCTGGTTCTTTCCCAAGTCGGGTAGAGTCTTTCTAAAGGTCAAAATATCTTGCCGGTCCCACGGCTGGTAGACCCAGTTATATACAACCCTTCCCTTCGCATCTTGGTGGTTGATGTCGTCGTGTGTTCCCTGACCCCGTGGGGGGACCCAGTAGGGGGCAGCTTCTTTAATGGGCATCATGGCATCGGACCTTCCTCCCTGGGGCTTAGTTGCTATGGGGGTTTCTGTTTTGGTGGTCTGTCCATGTTCTTTAAGGTGTCGGTAGACCTCGAGTGTACGAGTGAAGAGGTTCGCTACATCGCCCTCTCTTTCTTCCCCAATGTCTACCTTCCTATATAGGGCCGCTAAGCCTTCGGGACCTTTATCGTGGTACCTATCCTCATATGCATTCAGGGCGTGATAACAGAGCCGTACGACGAAGTGTCGTCTGCGGCTGTCGGCATACGAGTTATACACGTCTGTTATATACTCCTCACTTTCTTTTCGCTCCACCAGCGTCCCTACTATCTTGTCAATTCCGGCTCGTTCATCCTTAGTTAATCGATTCATTCTGGTGGACTCTTTCTTTCCTATCTCATGGTCGTCTGGCGTTGTAGTCGACGTTGGGTTCGGCACAAGAGGCTCAGCCGGCGCGGAGGCCGTGAGGGCCGAGGCCCCTGTACTGCTTTCGCTCGTGTTCGGGGGTTGTGGGTGTTGCACTATTGATTGGGAGGGTGCATACGGAGGGGGCATGTAAATGATCGGGGGACCTAACAGTAATCCGTCATTCGTTCGCTGCTTGGAGGACAACTCAGGGTAGAGCAAAGAAGGGGTCCTAACAGCGTACTGGCCTGAGGTTTCGGGCTCCTGTCTTAGTTTAGTTTCCCTTCTCTCCTTTATGTCTTCTTCTAACTTTCTAGCGGCAAGGTGAGCTGCCTTTCGTAATTCCTTTTCTGCTTTTACTTCTTCCCTCTTTTTCCGTTGCGTCGCTTCTTTGCGCCACATGCCAATACTGTCAAGCATAGTAGGCGTCGTCTTATTGCTACGCAGAGCTATTTCTAGCGCTTCTATCTTATGGTCGTCGAAGGATCCCATCAGTGGCCACTGACTTTCGGGGTCCTTCTTGGTATATTTATGCCACCGCTTGCTATAAGCTACGGCGACTAGTCCATATTTAGTGAACATGTCCTTATTAGGGGTGCCTTCCAGTGGACCCGGGTGGTTCACCTCTAATAAGCGGACCGGGCAGAACCAACTACCAATCAGTGGGGAGAAGATAGGCATGACGGGTTTCAACGGGGACAAAAGTCAGCACTACCTATCTTTTCACTGCTTGCAAAGACTAGACAGAATATCTCTATTCTTCGTTATTTGTAAGCAGAGAATACCTCCAAAGAACCAATATCGAACAACTAGTGTTCGGACAATCAATCAATCAATCAATGGGGAGATAAAGATAGGCACGACGGGTTTCAACGGGGACAAAAGTCTGCGTTACCTACCCTTCACTATTTGCAAAGACTAGACAGAATATTCCTATTCTACGTTATTTGCAAACAGAGAATATCTCAAAAAGCACTATTCTTCAAAACAATCAATGTTCGGACAATCAATCAATGGGGAGATAAAGATAGGCACGACGGGTTTCAACGGGGACAAAAGTCTGCGTTACCTACCCTTCACTATCTGCAAAGGGAGAGAGAGAGAGAGAGTATTTCTACTCCTCCCCGTTTGTAGACAGCGAATATCTCAAAAAGAACAATCAATGAGCAATACTAGAATTTCCAAAGCTTCAAACAATCAATCAATTATTTCTCAATTTGTCGTGTATCACGACCTTACCCGGACCGCGTGGACAGTTTCTCGTCTTCCGCCTCCAGCGCCCGATCGTCCTCTACTCTCCGTATTTGCCGCGGCACTCCTGATGGTTCCCAGTCAGGACCGTAGATCACTCGAGAGAGGTCTGCTCGGAACCAGTGAAGTTCGGATGATCGGCTGCCAGACGAGGGTCTATTGGGCAGGAGCTCTCCCGATCGTTGCAGTCGTTCACTCTGTCGTCGGGACCTCTCCCACTGGATCCACGTGTCGCTGATGGGCCCCACGTTTGGGACGCCAATTGTTAAATGGTAGCGGCAGTTTCAGTCGGTATCCTTTCAAGTATTTGCCCGGCGGTAATCGCCTCTCATACCACTCGATAATTTACCAATAAAAGAGGCAGGCGCCGGAGACTGGAAGGCAGGAAACAAAGTTTTATTCCGTCGGAGCAGAACACATCAGATCAGACAGCAAGGTATCGTCACGAGGTGCTCTAACTGCATCTCTGAGACCTGGTCTCTTATACACTGGTTTATTGCTTTATTGCACATAGTACATTCTTGAGATTCCCTTGATGTACGGGGGAATATCCCCTGAAGCCCCGGTTCAGATCCGATCCCACACATAGATACAGTAGAAGTTCCCACCCCACCCACAGTAGGAGATGGCTATTGCGCAGCAGGGTATTCCGCCAATTCCTGGGGGGTGTGTGACCGGTCGGGTCTCAGGGAGTAGGGGCTTTGATCTACTGTAATCCCTTTGATGTGGGGTGTTTCCCTTACAGTAGGGGCAATAAACTGCATCCGCAGGGCTAGGTGATGGCCTGGGACCAGTTCAGACAATGGGGCGCAGAGGAAGGGGGTTATCAAAGGAGAGGCATGACCATGTATGGGTTGTCGGTCGGAAGTGGTTCCGTAGCAGGGCCGCGCAGAAAGAGAGGGTTTATGGCCTGTATGAGAGAGCGGGGGTGGCCAGCGCGTGGGGGATGCTCGCAGCGCCAAGGGGACCGCGCTGGCAATTGACAATGAGCGGGGAGAGAGTGGGGTGCCTAAAATGGCGGCCGTGCATTCGCTGTGCGTGGCGCTGGGGAGAGGCAAGATGGCGCAGATAATGTTCAGTTTGCAAGCTAAATTTCCACAGTGTCAGGGTTGACGCTGACCCGAGCCCGAAATTCCTCATCGTAACTGAGCCAGGCGAAACCCCCAAAGTGTATCTGCGCTTTCCTGATAATATCCATATATTTAAATAACGCAATCGCCCTATCCTGATGCTTTTCGCAGTAAATACTGGCATAAATCAAGAAAGCCGACGTCCAATTTTCCATATTTACCGGCACCCGTGGCCGCCTCGTCAACTCCCACTCCTCCTCTTTAGACCCCTCTTTCGCCTGAATCTCCCGATGCAACAATTTAAAGACGTCCACATACTCGTGTTTCCAAATCCTGCCCCTCGTCTTTTCGGACAGATGGGACCCCAATGGCATCGCCAAACCCATATAAGGCAACTTCTTCTTATGTTTCTCTCCCCCCTCCTCCTTCCCGTCCTTCTCCCCCTCCTTATCCGTCTGAACGCCGGCCCCCACCATCCGCTTCTCATCCCCCTCCGGGGCCGCCGCCTTAGCCGGCACCTTCGGCTGCGCCGACTCTCCCACCACCCTCACCGACCCGTCCCCCACCCCCACAGACCTACAAGACTTCCGGCGCCCCTGCCCGGTCCCTTCATCCCACACCCCCCACCATGTGCTCTCACCTGTCAAAGTGCGTGGCACCTCCTGCGCCCGTCCGCCGGGACCCGGGGCTGACACCCTCACCACTGGCGCCTTGCTGCAGCTGGCTTTGGCCTGGAAAACACCAAACTTCCGCGTTGCCTCCGGCCCCGTCACCTCACGCACTTCACCTTCCTCCAACTCCTCACTCTCCGACTCGTAATCCAGCTCTTCAACCACCACAGGCTCGCTGGTCTCCACGCGCACCTCACGCACTACACGCTTCACTCCTTTTCCTTTCTCTCCTTGAACAAATTCATACTCCGGCGCCGATGATGCGCGCTCCCTCGGTGGAGGGCAGGCCGCCGCGGACCCCCCTACTACTTCGCCCCGGCGTCTGGAGGCCGTCATGCGCCCCGCCGGCCCTCCCCGGCCTCTACCAGCAATCTGCGCTGGCTTGGATCCCCCCCCCCTCGGGACCGGCATAGTCCGAGGGGGCCCCAGCGCCACCAGGTTTCTGCGACGTCAAGTCCGTCCCTGACTCATCCAGCCACACCCAGCGCCCGCGCCAGCCCCGCACCCTCCCCGCGCGCCGCCACCTGGTCCCCCACCCGCTCCCCCTCCCTAGCCGCGCACAACTCCTCCCAACGCCGCTCCGTCTCCTCGATCAAACGCCGCTGTTCCCGGATACGCTCCTCCAGAGACATCTCCGCCCAACGATCATCCCACCGCCCCTCCCCCGCGGCCCGTGCCCCACGACCGCGGCCCGCACCCCCTGAGGGGGCAGGCGTCCCAAGCCCTGATCCCCGTCCCCCCACAGCCTTAGCCGGACCTTTACCCTTGCCCCCCCGCCCCCCACCTTTCCCCTTGCCCCCACCCACCGTGTCCAGAGCCTGGTACCCCCACCCACCGCCCTCACCCCCCGCCGACTCACTCCCCGAAAGATACAGGGCGAAATCATCCCCCACCCGATCCTCTGCCTCCTCCTCCAGGTCGCTATCCCCACTGTAATCCACCAAAAACGAGGCCCCCCAGCCCCCCCCGGCCCCCCCCGGCCCGGCCGCGCCCCCACAGCACCACCGGCGTCACTACACGCCCCCCCACCCCCGCCCCCCCTACAGGCACCTCCGCCGTCGTCCCCAAGGCCGGGAGGCTCAGACGCCTATCTCCGGGCTTCCCCACAGGCCCCGCCTTCCTTCCCCCCCCTCGCGCCCCCGCCGCGTGCTTCTTTGGAGGCGGTTCCTCCATGCAGGCCGCAACGGCCGCCGCCACCCCCGCGGACGCCGAACGCGGTGTCCTCGACATCCCCACCCACGCCTGCTCTAAAACGCCCGGCCGCAGCAGATCAGCCCTCCCCGCGCGACCTAATAACTGAAGCGCTGCCCGAACCGCCGCATCGTCCGGCACCTGAGCCCCCCCCGCCTCCATAACTGCTCGCGCTCCGCCGCACAACCGCCCCCGCCCTCGCGGACCCGCAAAACGCCACACACAGGCCGCCCACCGTCGCCAGACGAGGCCGCCACAGAAACGCTCCACACCAACAACCACCGCTCACCGTTCGAAATTCTCGCCGATACCACGACCACCAATGCAAATTCCACGAAGCTCACCACAAAACCGACGATTCCCGACTCCAACGATCCACTAGCTGACCCACCCTGAGGCGCTGGGGAAAGGAAGAGGAAGGACTCCCTCTTCCTCCCCCCTTTATCCCCTACCTGACGACCCCACCCCTTATCCCACCCCTTCCTCCCCTGTCCTTTCCATTGCGCGAATTCCCCGGGGGAAGACTAGACCGCTGGTCTTACTTCCCCCGGGTGCCGCATTGTGGCGCATGGCAGAGGACCGTTGAACATTGGACATTCAGGCATGGAAGAATAAGTGATTTGCCCAGAATCAGTTGATGTGGACGCGACCCCGAAGCACTAACGCTGCTTTCCAGCACCAAAGTCGGGATAACACATGGCGCGAAATCGACCCGAAGGTGATTGAGTGCGCAGCAGAGCACCGTCAACAAACACATTCACGGACGGGAGAGGAAGAGATTTGGCCAGAATTAAATATGTGGACGCGACCCCGAGGCTCGAACCTTGGATTCCAGGACCACGAGTGGGGCATAACCAAATTGCACGCATGCCACCCGAGGATATTGGAGCACATGGCAGAGCGCCGTATAGGTAACCCCTTTAGTACATCCGCCCTAAGGGATCAGCCCAGATTCACCGGATGTTGAAACAATGCCGAGGCTCGCATTGGGTCCCCAGCTCTGTGCAAGAAGCGGAGACCGGGAATCAAACCCGGGGCCTCAGGCATGCCCCGCATGCGCTCTACCACTGAGCTACAGCCCCCAGATGACACGCTGCAACCTTTCCCTACGAGAATCCGTGATCGGTCAAGGGGAAGTGCCGTAGTATTTTTTGTTGCAAATTATTTTATATAGCTCGAACTCTAGCAAGGAGTTGGAACGCTTTACATAGCACCGTATTTACATTACACATTCAAGTACGGGGAGCTAAAGTGAAATGCGCACCAGAATCACAGATAACTTATTTGTCCAGACTCGCAGGATGTGGACGCGCCCTCGAGGCTCGAACCCTGGTTTCCCGCACCAAGAGACTGCCCAGTGGCCTCGGGAACTTGCAGCGGTTAATTAGTAAAAATAGGAATGCAGCTCCCGAGGTGTGCGCTGCAGCCGGCACCGCCCACAGCTGCTGGCACCGGCGCTGAACGGCGGCAGTGCCAGCATTACCCACTGACCATCATACTCCAGCGTAACATGTGGATTACTGCACGTCCCCCGGAGCGGCAGGGATGGCCTGGGAGTGCGAGTTTTGTCATGTTTTAATACTTCAAATGGCTAATTACTTGTGTTGTGCATAAAAAAATAAAACGGCTGACGGCAGATGAAGATTGAAGCTTTTCGCTTCACTGCTCTAATGTCAGAGATGCGAATGACCAGTCTTGGAAGTCTCTGCTGTCGCTCATAGCTTCCTATGGAAGGCATGAGTAACACACACTGCAACAGAGCTAGTGCCAGGCACTTCACAAACCAACACCCTGCTTCCTACTCTCTGGGCTCTGACGTCAGAGGTGTGAATAACCAGGCTTTGACACATGTGTTGTCTCTAGTACCAAAGGCTACACACCCCACGCTGTTCAGAAACAAAGTGAAAAGGGTCGGGTCTGACACCGATACATGGTGGGTGCCCTGCGTCACTGGAAGAGGATGAGTTACTTCCCAATGAGGCCTCACTGTTCACTGGAAGAGGATTGGACATTCCCCCAGTGGCTCCTCACTCTTCACTGGGAGAGGATCGGTCATTCCCCAGGTGGCCTCACTCTTCACTGGGAGAGATCAGTCATTCTCAGGTGGCCTCACTGAAAGAGGATCAGTCATTCACACAGGTGGCCTTACTGTTCACTGGAAGAGGATCGGTCATTCCCCAAGGCGGCCTCAGTGTTCACTGTGAGAGGATCAGTTATTGCCTCAGTGGCCTCACTGTTCACTGGAAGAGGATCGGTCATTCCCCCAGGTGGCCTCTCTGTTCACGGGAAGAGGATCCGTCATTCCCCAGGTGGCTTCACTGTGAGAGGATCAGTCATTCCCCCAGGTGGCCTCACTGTTCACTGGAAGAGGATCGGTCATTCCCCAGGTGGCCTCACTGTTCACTGGAAGAGGATCGGTCATTCCCCCAGGTGGCCTCACTGTTCACTGGAAGAGGATCGGTCATTCCCCATGTGGCCTCACTGCTCACTGGAAGAGGATCGGTCATTCCCCAGGTGGCCTCACTGTTCACTGGAAGAGGATCGGTCATTCCCCAGGTGGCCTCTCTGTTCACGGGAAGAGGATCGGTCATTCCCCAGGTGGCTTCACTGTGAGGATCGGTCATTCCCCAGGTGGCCTCACTGGACTCTTTTAAAGGTGTTCTTCTTCAACCTGAATATAATGAGACGGGGTCAGGCAGCATCTCAGGCGAGCAAACACAAGATGATGGACGGAGCGCTGAAACTTTTCAGACACTCACCCCCAGTCACAGATCTGCGTTGAATCCATCATCATTCTTTAGCTCACTTTGCCACCTCAGTTCAGACTCCGCTATATGCAAATGAGTCTTGACCCTGTGCCTCATGGGAACAGTCAAGCCCAAACTGCCAAGCCATGCCTTCCCTGGACTGGAAACAAGCATCCTGGGACCGGTTTCAGGGTAACAACCCTCATCAGCCAGGCTAGCTTGAATCCAGTGGCAAAGGGAGCAAAGGACCCACGTCTGGGCATACCCTGCCAACTTCCCATAGACGTTCATGGAGATGCTATCAAAAGTGAACTTTTGGTCAACAAATGCCATGTAAAGCCCTTCATCTCTAGGATCAACATATGTCTCCTCAGAAGATGGGATCTAAAGGTTGGCCTACCGTGCCGATTCCTATATGGAAACCTGCTTGACAGCCAGAAGGTAAGCGTACCATCAGAAGTGGCTCAATCCTCGAAGCAGTACGGTAACCGGTGAACGAAGACTGTCCAGCCCCTACTTATAAGGCTGAGGGGTCTGTAGTTGGCGCGATCACTCCAGCACCCTTTGTGTGAGTGATGGGGATTGCCACAGCCTCTGGAGTAGGCCACTGCTTGGAACGGATTGAGATGTTATAGTGACCATGAGTGTAGTACGGTAGGAAGAGGCCTTGCATGGGGTAATCCTTTGACAATAGGAAGGGGTTTTACATTGTGAACTCTGTAACAAACACCATGTAGAGTGGCTCAGGGAGACACCAGGCACTGGGACAGGCAAGTGTCCATGTCGGGTTATATACAAAGACCACAGTGGGAAGGAAGAATGAAGACTAGAGCAGAGAATAACTGAACCTGGAAGAAGGAAATCCGGACACTGACCGGGGCAGAGAGGTACAGTCTCGAGGACAGGCTGCAAACACAGGGCAAGCGCCGGACACTGACCGGGGCAGAGAGGTACAGTCTCGAGGACAGGCTGCAAATACAGGGCAAGCGCCGGACACTGACCGGGGGCTGTGAGGTACAGACTCTGGGACAGGCTACAAACACAGGGCAAGTGCCGGACACTGACCGGGGCAGAGAGGTACAGTCTCGAGGACAGGCTGCAAACACAGGGTAAGTGCCGGACACTGACTGGGGGCTGTGAGGTACAGACTCTGGGACAGGCTACAAACACAGGACAAGCGCCGGACACTGACCGGGGCTGAGAGGTACACACTCGGGGACAGGCTACAAACACAGGGCAAGTGCCGGACACTGACCGGTGGCAGAGAGGTACACACTTGGGGACAGGCTACAAACACAGGGCAAGCACCGGACACTGACCGGGGGCAGAGAGGTACAGACTCAAGGACAGGCTACAAATACAGGACAAGTACCGTACACTGACCGGGGCAGAGAGGTACAGACTCTGGGACAGGCTACAAACACAGGGCGAGCGCCGGACACTGGCCGGGGCTAAGAGGTACAGACTCGGGGACAGGCTACAAACACAGGACAAGCACCGGACACTGACAGGGGCAGAGAAGTACAGACTCGAGGACAGGCTACAAACACAGGACAAGCACCGGACACTGAGACCAGAAGATGCATTGCTGGACTTTGTGGAATGCACAATGGGACCGAACCAAGATCATGGACTGGCAGAAACACATTGAGGATTAGGGTCATGATACCTTCGGCAGGCTGAAGCACTGGAAAAAGAAAGACACTGAAAGAAAAAACACAGACGTTGGGTCAGGAGCACAGAAATATTGTAGTGGAGAGACACAAACATTTGGACAAGGAGACCTGGATACTGGCACAGACCCACCAACATGATGCTAGTGAGGTAGACAAACAAGCACAGGGAGACACAAACCCATGGACAGAGAATCAACACAGCAATGTAAATAAAAGGACAGGAAAGCATGGACTCTGGGGCAAGAAAACATGGACAACAAGTGAAGCCGACACACGCTAGGCCAGAAATATATCCTGGTTGGAGCAAAGGTTGAATCGACATAATCCCGACCCTTCCTTCAGCATTGTGAGTGATATTAATATATATTTGAGCAGCATAGATGTTGAGGGTAAAATGGGGAGTTGGAACATAGAGAAAACATGTGTACTTTAGAGGTTCTTTTAGGCAGGTCGCTCCCCGTGACGCACAGCACCACCTGTGTGCCCGTGCCCTTAGCCCAGCTGCCGCTGCTGCTGCTGAAGGAAGTTCGAGGCCCTCCTCCACCCGCAGGCTACCACCTGCACCTCATCCCTGGTGGCCAGCAGTAGGCCGTAGGTTGCTCTGTTAGTGCACTGTGTTGTTGTCTCTGTTATTTTTCTCTTCTTTCCATTCCTCCCTTTACCCTCTTCTGGTATTCTGGGCCCTGTGCCCTTCTCTCCTTCTCACCGTTCCTCCCGTAGTTTTCCCGCCGCTGCATCCCCTGCAGCCCGACCCCTGCTCGCTTCACTCCTGCCTAGTGTAATTGTATTGCTTTGTTGCCACTGCTGATTTTGTCTTGTGCCATCCTGTGCCCTGTGCCTTTTTGCCTTCTGTACCCTCGCTGTTCCTCAATCCCTTTTCCTGCCACTGCGTCCCCTGCGGCCCTGCTCTCCCATTCGTCCGCTCCCACTTCCTCCTCCCTCCCACCTACCCTTCTTATAGTGGCCACTGGCGCGCCAAATGCACGCATAGGCCAAGCCTGTCTGCACCTGTCCGCGCCTGGACCGCGGCCAGCGCCAGAACCCCTGGCCCCCGCAAATGCCATGACGCCCGTCACCGCTTCAACTCCAGCACCCTCCACGCCGGATGATCACGCACCTCCTGCCTGGCCGCCCCGAAGCGCACCCAAGGACCCTTCTCCTGCCGGAACTGCAGCTTCACCAGCATCCGGCCCGCCAACCCACCGACCAGGAAAGAACCCAACTACCTCAGATGCATTCTTCTCAACACCCGCCCCACCCGCAAACACGTCGTTGAACTCTGGGACCTACTCGACTCAACCTCCCCAGACGTTGCCTTCCTGACGGAGACCTGGCTGAACCCCTCCTCGGCACCCGACATCGCCATAGCCATACCGGATGGCTACAAGATAACCCGCAGGGACTGCACCAACGGAATAGGAGGAGGAATCTCCATCATCCACAGGAACACTCTGAGTCTCGACCAACACCGACGACCCCCTCAGCACCGCCGAACACCTGCACTTCCAGATCCACACCGACCCCAACACCACCCTTGGAGGAATCCTCGTCTACAGACCCCCGGACCCTGACCACAGTTCAGCGACTCCATAGCCGACTTCCTCAGCACTCACGCCCTCGCCTCCACGGACTACATCCTCCTGGGGTACCTGAACTTCCACCTCGAGAGCAACGACGACACCTACTCCACGACCTCGCCAACCTCTGACTCAGACAACTCATCAAAACACCCACCCACTCTGCCAGCCACACGCTCGACCCCATCTTCTCCGCAAGCCCCCATGTCTCCTTCAACCACACCACCGAACTCCACTGGACCGACCATCGCTGCATCCACTTCACCTTCCGGAAACCCACCACTGCACCCAACAGATGCCTCGACGCTGCTGGAGCAAAGTCACCGAAGACCAGCTAACCACCACCCTCGCCTGGAAACCACCCTCCGACTCCGACCCCACCGCCCGCAACCTCAGACAGTGGATCGACGACTGCTCCAACACCCTCGCCCCATTCAAGAAACCCTCCAACAGCCACACCAGCAAGAAAGCCAGCTGTTTCACTGAAGACCTCCAGGTCTCCAAGCAAACCTGCTGAAAGCTAGAGAAGAACTGGCACCATGAACGAACACCAGACAGCTACACAGCCCACAAGAACGCCACCCGCAGACACCATCACCTCATCAGATCTGCCAAAAGGGCCTCCTTCAAAGACCGCCTAGACAACAACGCACACAACAGCAAAGAGGCCTTCAACATCGTGAAGGAACTCTCCAAGCCCAGCTCCAACACCAAGGACATCCCACCTTCGCAAGACCTGTGCGACTTGCTTGCCACCTTCTTCCATCTCAAGATAGCAGACATCCACAACAGCTTCAATGCCACAACCGTCCCGACAACCACTGAGACCTCCACCCCCACGACCACTATCCACACCGACCGCCTGCTCTCCTGGACCAACATAAACTATGACACCATCAAAATCATGAACACCATCCACTCTGGATTTCCGTCAGACCCATGCCCACAACACATTTTCAACAAAGCCAGCACCGCCATCGCACTCCATCTCCGGAAAGCCATCAACATCTCCTTCGAGACAGCAACCTTCCAGGAGAGCTGGAAGCACGCCGAGATCAACGCCTTACTCAAGAAACCCAAGGCAAAGCCCAAGGACCTCAAGAATTTCTGGCCCATCTTCCTGCTCCTGTTCGCGGCGAAGATCATCGAAAAGGCCGTCAACAAACAACTGACCAGCTTCCTCAAGGAGAACAGCATCCTGGACTCGTCCCAGTCTTGGTTCCGCAGCAACCACAGCACCAAAAATGCCCTCATCGCCGCCTCCGATGACACTAGGACCCTGCTAGATAACGGAGAAACCGCGGCCCTCATCCTCCTGGACCTGTCAGCCGCCTTCTACACGATCTGCCACCGCACACTACGCACACGCCTCCACGACGCCGGGATCCAAGAGAAGGCCCTGGACTGGGCCACCTCCTTCCTCTCCGACAGAACACAGAGCGTCCGACTCTTTCCCCCCCCCCCCCCTTCCGCTCCGAAGCCACCAAGATCATTTGTGGCGTACCCCAGGGCTCATCCCTCAGCCCAACGCTGTTTAACATCTACATGGCACCGCTCGCCCATGTCGCCCGACTGCACGACCTCAACATAATCTCCTACACCGATGACACCCAGCTGTTCCTCTCCCTCGCCAAGGACCCCCACACCGCAAAAACCAACCTCCACGAAGGAATGAAAGCCGTTGCCGAGTGGATGAAGAACAGCCGACTGAAGCTGAACTCAGACAAGACGGAGGTCCTCATCCTCAGATCCACCCCCTCGGCCTGGGACGACTCCTGGTGGCCGACCGCACTGGGAACAGCTCCAACACCCAACGACCATGTACACAACCTAGGGGTCATCCTCGACTCCACCCTCTCCATGACAAAGCAAGTCAACGCCGTCTCTTCCTCCTGCTTCAACACCCTCCGCATGCTCCGCAAGATCTACAAGTGGATCCCCACCGAAACGAGAAGAACGGTCACCCAGGCCCTCATCAGCAGCAGGTTGGACTACGGAAACACCCTCTACGCAGGAGCCTCGGCCAAACTCCTGAAAAGACTGAAACGCATTCAGAAAGCCTCGGCACGCCTGATCCTCAACATCCCTCGCCGCAGCCACATCACACCCCACCTGAGAGACCGGCACTGGCTGCCCGCCGACAAGAGGATAACCTTCAAACTCCTCACCCACGCACACAAGGCACTCCACAACACCGGGCCAGCGTACCTCAACAAATGACTCCGCTTCTACACCCCCACCCGGCAGCTTCGCTCCGCCGACCTCGCTGCAGTCCCCCGCATCGGAAGAGCGACCTCCGACGGTAGATCGTACTCCCACCTCGCCGCCAAGACCTGGAACACTCTCCCCATCCACCTACGGCAGACCCAAGACCTGCTGACCTTCAGAAGACTCATCAAGACCTGGCTTTTTGAGCAGTAGCCGCTCCCCACCCCCAGCGCCCTGAGACCCTCACGGGTAAGTAGTGCGCTTTACAAATGTTATGATTGATTGATTGATTCTGGTCCAAGATGGAGGGGGTTGTAGGAGAGTAGGATCTGCTTCACATGGGTACCCCCACTTTTTGCTGGTGTTTCACTGTTTTTCGACCTTAGTCTGGCTGTGGCCCTGCTAATCAGGACCAAAGCCTAGCTGCTTACTCTAAAATGGTTTCCATGTACATTAGGTACATATCTAATTGGATTCTGGAGTGCCTTATAAGCCCCTAGTATATAGTCTACTATGTACCTAGGGCATAGGTACCTCAGAGGCCTACCAGGGGCTGACGCATGTATTGTGCCACCCCTGGGAAGCACTCCAAAATGGCACCAAAGGTCTGCTACTGCAGCCTGGGTAAGGGTGTGCTTGCACCCCTTACAGTGGTATAGGCTACCAATTATCCACATATATATACAGACACATATAAACCTATAAGTCACTCCTATGGCAGGCCTTGACAATCCTGAAGGCAGAGTGCTTGGTTTTGTGTGAGAGGGTGCCCAAGCATGAGCTGAGCCCCTCTGCAGCTTTTGGAAATACTTCCTTATGGCTGTTCTGTGATACAGCCATACCATATACTCTTAAGTGCATTATAACCTCGTGGTAAATGCTAACTTTGGAATGGCTGCATCATAACATGTTGTGTTTGTTAAATGCTTTGGAATACTACCCCCACACCAGTTCTGGCGGTGGGGGTAGCATTCCACCCTTCTGGAGGGAGAGACATGTTCACACTGGTCAAACCCGGTAGGACTTTCCTGAGCCCTGGCATCACAAAATGGATGCCTCTGCCACAGACACGGGTCTAGCCCCCTGCTGCTGACCGAAACTCTGGCAGGGGCTGGTCGGGAGCACTCGCTGGTGCTTTGAAGTCCTGCACTGGGGGCACATTTGGTGTCCCTGTGCATAGTCCAGTTCAAACCGGTTGCAGGGACTACCTGCCCCTGCTCTGGCGCGAAACTGGACAAAGGAAATGGGTGTAACCACCCCTTTTTCCAAACCCATCCTTAGGTGGGGCCTTAGAGTTAGTCCATCCCCTAAACTTAGTATAAGTATAGGAATCCAGTCCCCAGGACTTTAGATTACCCTGGACGAAACTCTGCATCATATATACTGGACCTTCAATGTTCTACTTTGCTTCGAAGACTCTGAAGAAATCTACCTTGGGGTCAAGGAGTGACTCCCCTGCTTGTCAGGCACCAAAGAAGCAACTGACCAGTCTGCATCGCTGAAGCTCCCGCCAGACGCCGAAGTCTTTGCATCACCAGAGGTGGATTTCCAGACTTCCCCGAGGCTACCCTGAGTCCACAGCAAAGCTGAGGCCTGTGGTTGACGTGGAACCGTGACCCCTGGACACCGTGATCTTTTGCAGCAACAGCATCTTCCTGGTCTTCCTCGAAGTTGTGCTTTGGGCTCCGAGTAGCCCCAGCCTTGAGCACCTCCTGCACTGAAGATTGCTGGCCTCCACTCCACGAGTGACACGTGGGCCAGTTTCAAGTGCGACCGCTCGAGGCTCCTTTGCGATCACTAGCCCATTGGCTAGCAGGTCCCCATGAAGGCAACTCCTCTTCTACTTGGGCTTTCCTGGTTGCTCCAGACGTGCCCTGACTTACCCTTGCTGGGTGAGTCCCTCAGACCTTGCTGGTCTGCACCGCAGTCCTTTCTCTGAATTCCAGTGACTTGCTGTTGCGAAGGCTTGTTGGGTCCATTCTGGTCGCCGACACCGCAGCACTTGACAGACTTTGTGGGACAGCTCGAATCTGGCTCGTGGACTTCGTCGATGCCTCCTGGATCTTGTGGCTGAAGAGTCAAGACACCCATGAACTCACCTGAAGCACCCGACATCTGTGGGCATTGGTCCATCCTGCCCTCGGTCACTGGCAAGTGACCCAGACTCTGTCCCCTCTGCTTTCAGGTTCCTTCCATCCCAGATCCAGGCTTGGATCTCTTCGGACACTTCTCCTCTTCACAGCAGCAGAACTTCTTTGCAGGCTTCCATTGCAATCGACGACGCGACCCGACACCAAAAGACACCTATGCGCCCGGCTTCCCTGGGTGAGGTAACTCAAGTACTCCGGTGCTCCTGTGGGTGCTGGCTCTAGAACTTAAGTCCAAAAGGGTTTGGCCCTGACTCGATTCTAAGAGTCCCTAATCTCTAAATTTCCAACCGCGACATTGCCCATAGAATATAACGGGAACCCGCGGTTGTGTTCTCACTCTGCATACAGTCCCCGTGGGTCTCCTGTGTCACTACCATGGGTGGTTCCTTGGGGTCTCAGCGATTCTACAGGCTCTAGGCCAGGTGCCTAGTTCAGTCGTGGTTCTTATATCACTTTTTTGGTATATGGTTTGGTACGCCCCTAGGGCCCAAACCTGTATTTGTGCTATTACTGATGATAGCTCACTTGTAAACTAAGTACTTCGAACTCCAGTCTCATAATGAGACTAGAGGGGTGTGTGTTAACCTAAATACATATATTTTAAATATATACCTGGTGTGATTGTCCTTTCATTTGATCATTCAAGAGATTATAGACTGGTAAAACAAGCTGCTTTACATTCCTTCAAGACTTAGCTTGAAGGCTGCTCTCCATAGCTACCACTAGGATAGCTTTCATTAAAGGTTGTCTTTAACCATTCACCATAAGGGGTTGTTTGGATTGATACAAGGTGCCCACTAGAACTAGTGGACAGCATATATCAGGCCACCTTCTCACATGGGTCATGTATGTTGGAAGTCTACTGGGGAAGAGCTGTTTGACGGCTAACTTTAGACCTTTGAACAGAAACCCCCCATACTCCTAAAATAGCACACATTCAATACATTGGAGGAAAACCAAGCAAACAATACTATCCTCCAGGTGGGAGAGCAGAGGATGTAGGGTTACAAGACCTGCAGAGGAGGAGACAGATCCAGCACCCAACAATTAACCCTGAGTGAAGGTCTCAAAGGAAGGAAGAGAAGGGTTAACTAAGAGGTATGCAAGGGAATGCAAGGGCCAGAGATGCACTAGAGTGAAGTGGAAAGCCACAGCAAATGTGCAATACCAGGCACTGAACCAGTGGCAGCGGCATCTTTTTGTATTTCCAAACCTAAGTCAACACAAAGTGAGAGTAACCAGGATGCGACCTACATTCTGAAATACTAGAGTACTTATTAACAGCCAATCACTGTGCTCTGGCATTCCATCACCTCCAAGATGCCAACCTGGACTTTCCTGTCCGCAACCTTTGTGTGTCGATGTGTGAAGGTGGAAAGGGCCTGCAGGTTTCCATCTCCCAAATCCTAGACAACTGACCGAAGAAATAAACATGAGTAAACGGAACAAGGTCTCCGAGACACAGGCCCAGGAGACTATGGTGTTGTGACAGGGAGGTGAACGCAATGGTAAAGGAAGACTCAGAAACAGGGGGATGAGAACATGGACACCTGGAGCGAGAAACACCAACAAGAGGTCAGGGAGACTTGGAAGACATCAACAAGAACCCTGTATGACCAAGATATCAAGGCGGTGAGACTACACACCCCTTATGAGGCTCTGGTCTGCAGGGACCACAGATCGATGCAGACACCACCATCCTGATAGCTCATGGTACTGCAAGGCCACACCAGTGGCACATGTGCCCTCTACTAATGCCAGCTATGGGCAGTATTTCATCATATAGTTATTTACAAGTGTGTATTTCTATAGTGCGAATATAGAGAAATCGCAGTGGTGACCTGGACATGATTGAAGACCAGCATAAAGTCAGCTAGTGAAAGAACAAGAAGCTGGTTGTGGATGGTCAATGCACTGTGACGCTGTGCTCTGTAAAGAGCCGAGTCTTTCCTAGATCGGAGCAGCATTGTGAGGTCCTGATGGAGACGGGGATGTCTGAGATCCTGGGGGCATTGATGGGAAGCCTGCAGTCTGATGGTGTCCTGGCTGCAGGAGTGTGAGAGCCACCAGAGATGGTGAGCTTGTCTCCTAGACAAGTGGGGGTGCTGGCCGTGATGACTGGTAAATAATGCAGCTGCTTTTGAAGATGGTGCGGACTGGCAAGGGGAGCCGGTGGAGGTCCATCAGGATGGGAGGTGATTCAATGTATGCTTTGACCTATGGATTATGACAAATATGAACAAAGAGTCGTGTACAGCTCTTGATGTCAGTCTGCAGTAGAATGCTGCTGCACTCGTTTCACTTTAGCACGAGTCACCGACACTGATGTTCTATGCTTCTTTCTCAACAGTGCCAGGCAACTTCTTGAGTGAACTCCAGCACTACACCATGCAAGGATTCCGTGTGATTGGGCTGGCCTGTAAAACCCTGGAGACGAGGCATCGCTCTCAACTTGCAAATTTGAAGAGGTACAGTGAAATTTGCCAATATTTGGACCACGTACGTTCTCCACTGTGTTGCCAATTCAGAATGGTGTTTTCACAATGTGTAAATGTAAATGTATGTGTCTTGTAAAGCGCACTGCTGCCCTGAGGCGTCCTGGCGCTGTAGACCGCTGGGGAACCCGTCCTGGCTATCCCTGTGAGATGGTCCCTCCAGGGTATCTCCAAGGTGAAACCAGGCATCCCCAGCGAATGTGGGGGGGCCGTTGTGGAGATAAGGCAAGCTAATGCCCAGAGTTGCCGAGTGTGTTCCTGGTTAGAGTAGGTACCGAGGCGAGAATTATCGAGTACGTTTTGACCCTGGTCCACGACCCTGCCGCGTCGGGAATTGAACCCTGGTCCCTGGCCGATTCTCTGCTTCTGGATCTGCCGCCTCTAACCAGTGAGCCACACCTCTCCACAAAGACACTGGTGCCGTCTTTCTCCAGTGAGATTGAAAAGAGTTTATCACTAATTATTCACTTTTTGGGCTCCATTAGAAAAGACCATCACCAGTGTTTGGATGGAATAGCCCCTTGCTTTGGGATGGACGTGCACTCCTGCCCGAAGTGCCCACCTGTAATAATGTCTGGATCCCTAGTGCTGATTTTTGTAGTCATGGGTTGTTAGACCTGGCACCTTGGTGTGAGTCTCCCTTCCTCTTTTTGTCGCTGTGCCTCATGTGTTTTTATGGTGTTGGCCGCTCAGCGCGCGGTGCCACTGCCAACCAGTGTCGCGGTGCGAGTGCTCCCTTGTAAATTGTATATGTTGGTTGGATTCCATGATTGGATTGTTTTATTTACTATCAGACCCCAGTAAAGTGCGCCAGGAGCGCCAGGGCATGTAAATGCAAACACCGCTGGTGGGCTTGCAGCACGGGTTGTGCCACCCACAGAAGCGGCCGGTAAAATACGTCTGAGGTCTGCCATCGCAGAACCTGCGTGCAGTCTGGTACTGACATGCTGACTGGCAAGTGCCCACACTTGCCGGTCCCTAAAACCTTCCCTTAACTTCATGTTAGTCACCCCTCTGGTAGGCCCACGGGCAGGGTGCGTTGTGAGCCTAAGGTAGGACAAGCCTAGATGCGTGGCATGTCCTAGTAGTGAATTACCGCCATCTTGTTGTTCACTACTGCAAGGCTACCCTGTTCTCATAGGCCAGTATGGGCGGCCTGGATTATTACACCCTATGATCCTAACCGACCCAGGGAACATGGTAGGAGATCGAGTTTAGTATGCCTGAACACGGAATAATAAACTACATCTTTTCGCAAGGTTTATTTTAATATTCCGGGTTTGCAAATGCCGCTTTTAGAAAGCTGGCCTTTGCTTGCCTAAACATTTCAGCCCGCCTCTGCGTGATGTGTATCTGATGTCTGGCTGGTGTGAGTGACAGGGCTGGGGGAACCCAGATGGGCAGGGCTAGGTAGCCTGGTGGTGAATAGGATGATCGACAGGTAGATGGGTGGGAGGAGTGCTCCTAGGCTCTGAATAGGACAGTGCTCTGCCACCTCAATGCCGGCTCCGCCCCCTGTGGAGCGTCTGAGGACTCTGCCCTGCACTCTGAAAGAAGAAGCCTGCATCGCGTAAACAAAGTGCTCAGAAACCGGACTGGACTAGGCAAGGGCCCCCCTGGCCTGGGAGAACAAAAGATTTGCTGTATAAATGTAGGAGCCCTGCTCCTAAGAAACTAGATCCGCTTTTGACCAAGAAGAATCTCTGCCTGAGGAGGAGGCACCGGGAAAGCTGTAGGAGGAAGACTGTCCCTATCCTGGGGGATTGGCCTGCAGTGGTGACCTTGCTGCCAAAGGAGAGGAGAGAAACTGTTGCTGAAGACTTTGCTTTATTTTTACTTTCAAGACTTGTGCTTTTCCAAAACGATCTCCAAGGGCTTGGAACTGAGCTTGCCCCCTGAACTGAGCCCCAGGACCATTGGGCTCTACCCGATCTTCACTCGCCTGCCGCTGGACTGTGGTGTCCTTTCCCTCGCCGGAGCTGTGACCCTCGTGCCCCAGTCCCTCCCTGAGCCGTGACCAGGACTGCTTAGCCGCCCCGCCTTGGGAAGAGCCTCGCTCGATCGGAGCCGCTCCCCCTACGCTGTGCTGGGCTGCCCCTGTCACCTCGCTCGCTGGAGGCTCGCTGCGCACCTTCACCCTCCCGCCGGAATCGGCGTTGTGAGCATCTCCAAGCCTCGGACGGCCCGGACGTACTCTGCGTGCCCGGCTGCCCCGCTTTGTTCACCCGCCACCTGCAACACCCGCTCTTGTCATGAGCCTGAAGATCAGACCCCCATCGTGAAGTGTGGGAGCCTCGGATGCCGCCTCGCCCTTCTGTCGAAGAGCCGCTGGAATCCTGCACCTGCCTTTGCGTCAAGAAACAAGGTACTGTACTTACGAACTTGACCGCGAGCTCGCATCGGATCCAGGGTCCGCAACGTTCTGATTTCCCTGTCATCTGCCGTGTGCTTCCCGGTCGCCGCTTCAGCACGGAGTGCGCTGAGGCCTACAGTTACCTTGTGCCCGCCTAAAGAACTTTCCGTAACAAAGAGAACTTTACCGTATTTCCAAGAGTTGTGGCCCCATCAGTTCAACGTTACTGGGCCTTGTATTTGACGCTGCTGAAACTACATAAAAGCTTATTTTTATATACTACCTGATTGGTGTCCGTTTGTGGTGCATGCAAGGGGTTTACTGTATGTGTAATTGCACTTGCTTAACCGTGTACGCCTGAGACTTAGCCTAGACTGCTCGCGCCACGCACCTAGAGGGTGAGCAGGGGTTATTCTGGGGAGTCATCCTTTGCCCTGACAAGAAGTAAAGGGTCCCTGCTTGTTGTGGGTACACACCTGCATCAACCAGAGC
The DNA here is from genome assembly GCF_964204655.1 of Triturus cristatus. Lineage (NCBI taxonomy): Eukaryota > Metazoa > Chordata > Amphibia > Caudata > Salamandridae > Triturus > Triturus cristatus. The sequence continues at coordinate 1,156,941,282 of NC_140594.1, forward strand.
CCCCTCATTTCTAACATGGGTGAACACAGATCATGCGTGTGTGCCATGACAATAGGCCTCTTCCACGGATTGGGTCTAGTTGGACCGGGAGGTTGCCCAAAGTGCTACCCTCATGATGGTGAAAGGTTATGGCCTTCACCAGGCGTTGGGCAGCACAATCGTGGTGGTGGTAGCATACCATGTGGCGATCAGTAGTAGTGAACATGACCTCTTTACCCTGTTTCACTGGAGCGAGGTTACAGGCTCACTCATGTGAAGTCCTGCTGCTGTGTGCTTAACGTACCATTGGCCTACATCAATTTTGTGTGTAGTGCTGCACAGTGCATGTGTGGTATCCATGTATGTCTGTCTGTGAATGATACAATACAGGGATTACTCAGTGCTGTGCAGCACCCTTGTAGTTTATGCATGTGCTGTGTGTATGAGTGCGTGTGACTGGTACAGTTCATAAAAGAGAGAGTACTGTGGAGGGCATGAAGGTGTGCCTGTGATTGGTACAATACATGGGAGTTTCTGGGTTCCATTTTAGTGACCCAGAGCTGCCTGGAGGAATGCGAGGAGGTAGAGGAATCCCCCCCCACCCCCCCCAGACAGATCTGTGTATTGCTGCGTTCCTGTACAATGGGTGGCACCCACACGGGAGAGCCAGGCTCCTCAGTACACTTCAAAGGGAGCTCTTTGATTCAGAGAGGTCACTTGGAAGGTGCCCAGGTACACCTATGGAAGAAGATGGGGCTAATAAGAGGATCACAAAATGTACGACTGGGGCACTGGGCTAACCTTTTAATAGACATATTACTGTGGCTAGCACCCAGGTGAACAGAGGCTGGCACCCAGGTGAACAGAGGCTAGCACCCAGGTGAACAGAGGCTAGCACCCAGGTGAACAGAGGCTAGCACCCAGGTGAACAGAGGCTAGCACCCAGGTGAACAGAGGCTAGCACCCAGGTGAACAGAGGCTAGCACCCAGGTGACGCTAGCACCCAGGTGAACAGAGGCTAGCACCCAGGTGAACAGAGGCTAGCACCCAGGTGAACAGAGGCTGGCACCCAGGTGAACAGAGGCTGGCACCCAGGTGAACAGAGGCTGGCACCCAGGTGAACAGAGGCTAGCACCCAGGTGAACAGAGGCTAGCACCCAGGTGAACAGAGGCTAGCACCCAGGTGAACAGAGGCTAGCACCCAGGTGAACAGAGGCTAGCACCCAGGTGACGCTAGCACCCAGGTGAACAGAGGCTAGCACCCAGGTGAACAGAGGCTAGCACCCAGGTGAACAGAGGCTAGCACCCAGGTGAACAGAGGCTAGCACCCAGGTGAACAGAGGCTGGCACCCAGGTGAACAGAGGCTGGCACCCAGGTGAACAGAGGCTGGCACCCAGGTGAACAGAGGCTAGCACCCAGGTGAACAGAGGCTAGCACCCAGGTGAACAGAGGCTAGCACCCAGGTGAACAGAGGCTAGCACCCAGGTGAACAGAGGCTAGCACCCAGGTGAACAGAGGCTAGCACCCAGGTGAAGAGAGGCTAGCACCCAGGTGAACAGAGGCTGGCACCCAGGTGAACAGAGGCTGGCACCCAGGTGAACAGAGGCTGGCACCCAGGTGAACAGAGGCTAGCACCCAGGTGAACAGAGGCTGGCACCCAGGTGAACAGAGGCTGGCACCCAGGTGAACAGAGGCTGGCACCCAGGTGAACAGAGGCTGGCACCCAGGTGAACAGAGGCTGGCACCCAGGTGAACAGAGGCTGGCACCCAGGTGAACAGAGGCTGGCACCCAGGTGAACAGAGGCTGGCACCCAGGTGAACAGAGGCTGGCACCCAGGTGAACAGAGGCTAGCACCCAGGTGAACAGAGGCTAGCACCCAGGTGAACAGAGGCTGGCACCCAGGTGAACAGAGGCTGGCACCCAGGTGAACAGAGGCTGGCACCCAGGTGAACAGAGGCTGGCACCCAGGTGAACAGAGGCTGGCACCCAGGTGAACAGAGGCTGGCACCCAGGTGAACAGAGGCTGGCACCCAGGTGAACAGAGGCTGGCAACCAGGTGAACAGAGGCTGGCACCCAGGTGAACAGAGGCTGGCACCCAGGTGAACAGAGGCTGGCACCCAGGTGAACAGAGGCTGGCACCCAGGTGAACAGAGGCTGGCACCCAGGTGAACAGAGGCTGGCACCCAGGTGAACAGAGGCTGGCACCCAGGTGAACAGAGGCTGGCACCCATGTGAACAGAGGCTGGCACCCAGGTGAACAGAGGCTGGCACCCAGGTGAACAGAGGCTAGCACCCAGGTGAACAGAGGCTAGCACCCAGGTGAACAGAGGCTGGCACCCAGGTGAACAGAGGCTGGCACCCAGGTGAACAGAGGAGTTTGCACTTTAAGAGCAAGCATACCTCAACAATTTCACAAACTCTTCTATAAATCACATTTGGTGTCTGGAAATAAACTATACGAAGGGGAAGGTTGAACCCCAAAAATTGTCATCGGATAAACATCCAGTTGGGCTCTGTGGGAAGGAAATACTCTGTTGACGTCTGCCCGTGACCTGGACTGGGGGTCAATGCCTGCTGGTCTCCCAGCTAGGTGAATTCATCACCCAGGGAATCCAGACCAACCGCCCTGGAGCCTGGAGCACGAGCTTGCGTGCCTAGTGAGGAAGAGGAGAGCATTGGAGGGAGCGAGGTCCAGTGGGGAAATATGGAAAGTGGATCCCTGTGGCGAGGTCTGAGGAGACGGCTGCTGCATCAATCAGGTTAAAGCAGGTGTGTAGGGGAAGTTCGTGACCCACGTATGCCAGAGGAGGGCTACCATGAAGTGAGCCGTGATTGTTGCTGCACTGAACAGGTTATCGCCTGGGTACAGTGTGATGTCAGCGAACCCGTATGCCAGAGGGGGCTGCTGTGAAGAGTATTGCCATGCCAAGCTGGCTGCAGCTCATGCATGGCAGTAAATCATTGACCCTGTATGCCAGATGGGGCCACTCTGCAGAATAATGCTGTGCCGTGTGGGCTGTAGCCAAGGTGTGCAGTTGTAATCTGGTGACTCCGTGTGCCATTTGGGGCCACCGTGAAGAGAATCAATGTGCCAATGGGATCGGAGTCAGCGTGCAGTGGAAAGATGGTGGCTTTTATATGCCAGAGGGGACCACCTGGACTAAGCAGGATGTGTGACCTGATCAAAAACATCATTGGAGGAGAGAGGCCACCGTGGTGACCCTAGTGGGCCTGAGCTATGACTGAGTACCAGGGCCCTCACATTTCCTCTCACTACCAGTGAGAAGAGCCAATGAACTTACCCAGCTTGGAGGAGCATCGAAAACCCCCACGGCCACTGCAGGACTGTGTGTGAGGAACTCGAGGACAGCCGAGCGTAGACCGCCTGGGCCGCATGTGTGAAAGACTTGACAGAGGCCGCCGCTGCAGCTCCAGCACCCATGGAGGGGGCACGCTCAGTGGCGTCGGTCACTCTGATCCTGCTGGTGTGGGACTGATTGAGGACCTGTCTATTTCGGGGGACGTTGCTTGCTATACGGTGCCTTGGCACTGGAACACTTGACTTTTATGCAGAGTGTGGGGCTCTTGAGACTCTGGCTATTAGTGGGGATCAACCTGAATGTCGCCTTTAGTTAATGAGGAATAACACTATCGCTAGCTTGAAGAGAGTGGGTCTTAGTGATCCGCCTATGAAACATCGAGCCCTGACCTCAGGGAACTGTGCGTATTATTTGTGAATGTCGTATTTTACTTTGTAGTCATAGATAAATACTTTTTATCACAATAGCAAGTATTTGACTGTACAATCATTTACCGCTCCGGCGCGTACTTTGAGTTGTGAGCCTGTGTTTACCCCCCAGTGCCTCCCTGTCCCCGAGAAGCCTTGGACTGCTCCACCCGCACTACCACGGAGAGTCAAGTGCTGAGGGGGCACTTGGCCCATTTGCTCAGAACCCATAGTCGGTCGGGCCCTGGGATAGCAGGAGTAAAATGCCCGGGAGGGGGGGGGGGGGGGTCCAGTAAACTCTGCTTGCCCCTTGGTCCTCTGAATGGGGTTCAGACAACCGGAATCAGAGCCCTCCCTAATTTGACAGGCTTTCAACAACCATTGAGGGTCAACATAGGCAGCCTACTGAGGGCAGCGGATACAACAGTCTATCTGCCCTCAACTCAAGATGCTTGGATTCCATTCATACATTGGTGTCTTGCACATAAATTGGCTTTACTACACATCCTGAAGTGGGAACCATATTTTATTGTAGGTTTTATTACACATTGAAGATGGCGGGAGGGAATGTGTGGTACTAAATAAAACTAAAATGTCAAAAATGATTAACCCATGTTTCATCCACATGCTCACAATGGAGCTATGACTAAGGCAGAAAATTAGGGATTGTAAAAGATTGCAATATATAAAAGACCGTATGTATTGAAAGTGTAAAGGAATTTGTAGGATTTCCTGGCAAACAGTCTGAAACAGGAGATGCGGTGCTTAATAAAACACTAAAATGATGTGAACTATATGACTCTCCGATGGCCTTTGTGCCTCCTGTCTGCGTGGACACATCGAGGTTCCAGTCAATCAGGGGTTTTTGTAGCGAGCTACTCCCCCGTGAGGGTCTAAAGGCGATGGGAGTGGGGGGGGGGACGGGGGGTTCTAGCAGCTTCGTGGTCAACCGAAGAGCCAGGTCTTGGGATCCTTTCTGAATAGGTGTTGTCGGGCTTCGTCTGATGCAGAGGGGGAGTTTTTTCCAGGTCTTGGCCGCGATGTAGGAGAAGGATCCTCCCACCGCTCTGGCCCTGTAGATGCGGGGGACCATGGCTTGGGCTAGGTTGGTGGAGCGGAGGTTTCTCCTGAAGGCGTTGAAGGAGATTCTTAGGTTGAAGTATTGGGGTCCGGTGTTATGGAGGGCTTTGTAGGCATGTGAGCAGTTTGAAGGTTATTCTTTTTTCGACGGGGAGCCAGTGAAGGTGTTGGGTGATGAGGTCATGTCGTCGACAGGCCAAGTTGGCTTAATCTCTCTTGGGTGTTTCTACTCAATGAGATTTATCCCCTGTTTACCTCTTATGATTGTGGCTTTGGGTCTGAGTAATTCTTCCTTGGCCTCGCATTTTCACCGTGGTGGACATAATAAAGGCTCTACTGAAGGAGTTTTTCTTAGTACCGTTTGTAAATCACCTGCGTGTACCCAACAAGGAGTTTGTGGCCAATGTGAATCTCAGCTGCTTCTGTCTCTCATCCCAAAGATTGTTTCAGGCAACTCTCAGCCGGGTAAGCCTAACAATGGGTCTATGGACTGTGAGAAGGTGGCCTGATATATGCTGTCCACTAGTTCTAGTGGACACCTTGTATCACTCCAAACAACCCCTTATGGTGAATGGTTAAAGACAACCTTTATTGAAAGCTATCCTAGTGGTAGCTATGGAGAGCAGCCTTCAGGCTAAGTCTTGAAGGAATGTAAAGCAGCTTGTTTTACCAGTCTATAATCTCCTGAATGATCAAATGAAAGGACAACCACTCCAGGTATATATTCAAAATATATGTATTTAGGTTAACACACACCCCTCTTGTCTCTTTGAGACTGGAGTTCGAAGTACTTTGTTTACAAGTTAGCAATTATCAGTAATAGCACAAATACACGTTTGGGCCCTAGGGGCGTACTAAACCATATACCAAAAAAGTGGTATAAGAACCACGACTGGAATAGACACAAGGCCTAGAGCCTGTAGAATCGCTGGGACCCCAAGGAACCACCCAAGGTAGTGACACAGGGGACCCATGGGGACTGTATGCAGTGTGTAAACACAACCGCGGGTTCCCGTTATCTTCTATGGGCAATGACGCGGTTGGAAATTTAAAGATTAGGGACACTTAGAATCGAGTCAGGACCAAACCCTTTTGGACTTAGGAAGTTTTAGGGCTAGCACCCACGGGAGCACCAGAGTACTCGAGTTACCTCACCCAGGGAAGCCGGGTGCAAAGGTGTCTTTTGGTGTTGGGTCGCGTCGTCGATTGCAATGGAAGCCTGCAAAGAACTGCTGCTGCCGTGAAGAGAAGTGTCCGAAGAGATCCAAGCCTGGATCTAGGATGGAAGGAACCTGAAAGCAGAGGGGACAGAGTCTGGGTCACTAGCCAGTGACCGAGGGCAGGATGGACCAATGCCCACAGATGTCGGGTGCTTCAGGTGAGTGGATGGGTGTCTTGACTCTTCAGCCACGAGGCCCAGGAGGCGTCGACAAAGTCCACGAGCCGGATTCGAGCTGTCCCATAAAGTCTGTCGAGTGCTGCGGTGTCGGCGACCAGATTGGACCCAACACGCCTTGGCAACGGCAAGTCACAGGAATTCAGAGAAAGGACTGCGGTGCAGACCAGCAAGGTCTGAGGGACTCACCCAGCGAGGGTAAGTCATGGCACGTCTGGAGCAACCAGGAAAGCCCAAGTAGAAAAGGAGTTGCCTTCGTGGGGACCTGCTAGCCAACGATCGCGAAGGAGCCTCGAGCGATAGCACTTGAAACTAGCCCACGGGGTTACTCGTGGAGTGGAGGCCAGCAATCTTCGGTGCAGGAGGTGCTCAAGGCTTGGGCTACTCGGAGCCCAAAGCACAACTTCGAGGAAGCCCAGGAAGATGCTGTTGCTGCAAAAGATCACGGTGTCCAGGGGTCACGGTTCTACGTCGCCCACGATAGCCACGGGCTTCAGCTTTGCTGTGGGCTTAGGGTAGCCTCGGGGAAGTCTGGAAATACCCCTCTAGTGATACAAAGACTTTGGCATCCGGCGGGAGCTTCAGCGATGCAGACCGGTCAGTTGGTTCTTTGGTGCCTGCCAAGCAAGGGAGTCACTCCTTGACCCCAAGGGAGATTTCTTCAGTCTTGTAGTCGTGATAGAAAGTCGAAGGTCCAGGATATATGTTGCAGAGTTTCGTCCAGGGTAATCTAAAGTCCTAGGGACTGGATTCCTATACTTATACTAAGTTTAGGGGATGGACTAACTCTAAGGTCCCACCTATGGGAGGACCTGGGGTGGGGGTGGTTACACCCCTTCCCCTTTGTCCAGTTTCACGCCAGAGCAGGGGCAGGTAGCCCCTGCAACCGGTTTGAACTGGGCTGTGCACAGGGACACCAAGTGTGCCCCCAGTGCAGGACTTCAAAGCACCAGAGAGTGCTCCTGCCCAGCCCCAATACACATCTGCCTGTCTGGGGAGGTGGTTACACCTCCCTTCGTCAGGAAACCTATTGTCCAGGCCTCCCCTGCCAGAGTTTCAGTCAGCAGCAGGATGCCAGACCCGTGTCTGTGGCAGAGGCATCCATTTTGTGATGTCAGGGCTCAGGAAAGTCCTACCGGGTTTGACCAGTGTGAACATGTCTCTCCCTGGAATGCTACCCCCGCCACCAGAACTGGGGGGGGGAGAGGGTAGTATTCCAAAGTGTTTGACACCAAACACGACATGTTTTGATGCAGCCATTCCAAAGTTAGCATTTACTGCGAGGTTATAATGCACTTGAGTATATGGTATGGCTGTATCACAGAACAGCCATAAGGAAGGATTTCCGAAAGCTGCAGAGGGCCTCAGCTCATGCTTGGGCACCCTCTCGCACAAAACCAAGCACTCTGCCTTCAGGATTGTCAGTGCCTGCCATAGGAGTGACTTATAGGTTTTATATGTGTGTGCAATGGTAGTGATATAGGTAGCCTATACCACTGCAAGGGGTGCAAGCACACCCTTACGCAGGCTGCAGTAGCAGACCTGTGGTGCCATTTTGGAGTGCTTCCCAGGGGTGGCATAATACATGCTTCAGCCCCTGGTAGGCCTCTGAGGTACCTATGCCCTTGGTACATAGTATACCATATACTAGGGGCTTATAAGGCACTCCAGAATCTAATTAGATATGCACCTAATGTACATGGAAACCATTTTAGAGAGGAAGCAGCTAGGCTGGGGTCCTGAGTAGCAGGGCCACAGCCAGACTAAGGTTGAAAAACAGTGAAACACCAGCAAAAAGTGGGGGTACCCATGTGAAACAGAGCCTACTCTCCTACATGGACAAGTTATTATCAGCAGCTTCTGTCTCTCATCCCAGAGATTGTTTCAGGGAACTCTTAGCAGTGCCAGCCTATCATTGGCTCTGTGAATGAAGTTATTCTCAGCAGCTTCTGTACCTCATTCTAGGTGACTATCAGCTGGAGGGGCCTCACAATGTGTATGTGAACCGCATGAATCCTGCCTGCTTCTGTACCTCATCAGCATAGTTCTACTTGCTAACTCTCGGCTTGGTGGACCTCTCAAGGATTGTGTTGGCTGAATGCTTCTTGGCTGCCTCTGAGTGCCCCAAGGCTGACTGTTCTTGGTAACTCTCACCTCGGTGGTCCTCACAATGTTCATGTAGACTGAATGAATCTCTGCTGCTTCGGTATCCCACAAGGGTGTCTGTTCTTGTTAACGTCCAGCTGGGTGGGCTAAGCAGTTTCTGTGGTCTGGAGGTTTCTCGGCTGCCTCAGTATTTCCTTAGGACGGCTCTTCAGGATAATTTTCACCTGGGCAGACATATCAATAGAAGTGGGGGCTGCGTCGTTCCCTTGCCTCTGCGTGTCAGTAGATTGGCTCCTCCTGGTGACTCTTCGCTGGGTAGACCGACCGACCAGTGAACTTAATAATCCTCCGTCTACAGTTGGCATTCCTGTCTCAGCAGGTTTAATGTCACTCTGATTTTCCACTGCAGCTCTGAGATGGTGCCCTCCCTGAGAGAAGGCAGTGTACCAAGACTCGAGGCTTGGAAGAATGGGAGTACCACACCTGTTAGAACACGCACCATCTCAGTCAAATGCAACCTGGCTGCCATGCCTAGTCTGAGGTCATATCACTTGCACCTTCTCTTGCATCCATGAGCGAGGAGCAGGCACATTCCTTAAAACCCTTCCTCGATGTTTGTCCGATGCTTTCAGAGATGTATTGATACCTGTGCTGCAGTGGAGACGATGTCGATGACCACTTTGCTTTCACTATGTTTCTTCCAGGGAGGAGGTGGAGTCCGACTTGACGTTTATGGGCCTCCTTATCATGGAGAACCGTCTGAAGCCAGAGACTGGGCCAGTCTTACAGGAGCTTAGCAAGGCCCGGGTCCGCATGGTGATGATCACAGGTACGTGAATTCATTCAACGGAAGCTCTTTGCACTCGTGTACGGCCATGGTGGCTGGAGCATATACTCCTACAGAACAACTGGTTTCACCAGTCATATATTTTGGAATCAATAAATTGACAATGAGATGGTAAGATGCATGTGTGTGGAACAGTACGATGAGTTAAAAACACCAACTTAACACACTGCGTGTGTAGTCTGCGCTCTTCAGCAAAGAGCCACCCACACACAGCCTGGGATGAGTCATAAGATTGGAGAGTAAATTCTCAAATGGGGAAAATGTGCAGAGCACGGATTGGTTGCCATCTGCATCAGGAATGTTTGCCCTTGACCCCGTGGTTGTGTACTTTTCAGCATTGCAAAATACAAGGGCATCACCCTAATTCAAAGAAAAGGGACAGGGTGTCTATAACCAAACAATAAGAAAACATTCCCTTTTCGCCTAAAGTTGTTTGTGTGTGCGTGCGTGGGTGTGTGTGTGTGTGTGTGTGTGTGTGTGTGTGTGTGTGTGTGTGTGTGTGTGTGTGTGTGTGTGTGTGTATATATATATTCACTTAAAAAACCATAGGTTTCACACATGTTATAGTTAGCTGGACATTTCCCTCGTAAAAAACCAATGAAATTCCCCCGTTCTAGTTAGTCCAGGCAACTATAACTCACGCGACCGCAATCCTCTGCTGATGACGTCAGATATTACATCACTGATTAAATATGTGTCTTTCTGAAAAATAAATATTTGTAATATATGTATAGCTAAAGATGAATGGAAGAAGACATGGGTAAATAAGTGTCTAAATACAGTGATGTAATATCTGACGTCATCAGCAGAGGATTGCGGTCGCGTGAGTTATAGTTGCCTGCACTAACTATAACGGGGGAATTTCATTGGTTTTTTACGAGGGAAATGTCCAGCTAACTAGAACATGTGTGAAACCTATGGTTTTTTAAGTGAATTTGTACGGTTTTTTAAATGTTAAGTTATGTATTTATTAATATATATTTTTTTCAGGTTCTGTAGTAGGGGATCTCTGTGTATAGTCATAATCTATGAATAATCCCCGCCCATGTGCGGGGACCCCGGAGCAATCAAAAATATCTCTTAAGCTGTCCCGCATTTGCAAACCTGCAAAGACACTTAAGAGACAGACAAAATAATACAGCCTAATCACAACAAGGCTGCACTGGCCAGCACTTCCTCTGAAGTGAACACAAAAGCCAAAATAAAGTTGAAATGTCATTTTTATTCACATTTGACATGTTCCTTTATTATCACACCACACTCCCTTCACCAAAATCCCTTTAAACAATAGAGAGGAAGGGGTGGACAGACAAGCCCTATAGGCTGTCATTATGTGTCTGCTAAAGGGATACCGTGCCTTTAAGAAACTCTCCAGAGACCCCCGGTATCCCAGGATGCACAGCCAACACAAGTTACTTTCAGTTCTTTTTTCCGGCTCCTGCTAGCAGGACCCTGGAGCTTGAGCTCTACCCTTTTAGGTGGTTTACTTGATAAAATTGAATTTATTTGGATAAATAGTGTTTTCATTCGACGTCTAGAGCCTTTTTCTACTACTGCCTGCAACCTGGAGCAGTTTTGGCCCACTCTTAGCATGGCTTTGTTCGATACCTGCCCTGAGTGTGGGAGGAAAAAGGCTAAGACGGACCCACATGATGTGTGTATCCTCTGCTTGTCGCCCTCACATGTCCCAGCTACATGTGCCATCTGCAAAACCTTTTCTAAGAGGACCCTGAGGGACAGGGAGAAGACTCGCCTTCAGGGACAGGAGCAGCAGAGGACCGGTGGGACTTCGGGGCATGGAGGGTCTCATTCCCCCTCCTCCGCCCATACTTCAGCCCCTGGAGGGACCTCCGGGCAGAGCGGGGAGCAGAAACGGCACCTACCGGCTGGTAGGTCGCGTTCGACGTCGAAGGCGACGACGTCGACGGCGAGAGAGAAGGCACCGGTATGTTCGCCGTCGATCCAGGGCTCTGGGTCGCGGCAGCCTCGGCGTTCGACGTCGAGGGAGGGGCCGGCGAGACCCGGGACCGGGTCGCCGTCGCAGGTGTCGCGGTCGACGTCAACAACACATCGACGTCGTACCGAGCCCCATGGACTTCACTCGCCACCTTCGCCGTCGACCCACGGCTCGACGCTGACGGAGTCGACGCCGAGATCCCGGCACCCGCCGTCCAGGCGGAGGCGATCGCCGTCGAGGCACAGGTCGCCGTCGAGGCACAGGTCGCCGTCGAGGCACAGGTCGCCGTCGAGGCACAGGTCGCCGTCGAGGCACAGGTCGCCGACGTCGAGACACCAGAAGTCGACGTCGAGACACCAGAAGTCGACGTCGAGGCAGAAGTCGACACCGCGGCGACGAAGGTCGAGGCGTGGTTCGACGTCGAGGAGGCATGGTTCGACGTCGAGGAGGCATGGTTCGACGTCGAGGAGGCATGGTTCGACGGCGAGACGGCGCTCGACGTCGAGGGCTAAGAGACGCAGGACGAGGTCGACGTACAGTTCGACGTCACAGACATCGGGGAACACGTCCTCAGTGATTACGATCTCCAGTCGGGGGTCGGGGAGGCGCGGACGTTCCCCGTCGGTGGCTTCCACGCGGGACAGGCCCGCCAAGAAGAGGAGAGTGGCCGCGAGCCCGGACAGTTCTGGTGGGGGCTCGCCTGCTAGGAGTGATGGGGCTTCGGAACATCTGTTCCCGCTGCGTACCCAGCAGCCGCCTCTGCCCCCTGTGCCCGACCTTCCACCGGCGCCTCCACCGGTGCCGGCCCTTCCTCCTCCTCCTCCTCCTCCTCCGCCTTTCCCTCTGCCTCCTCCGCTGCCTCTGCCCGTGCCTCAGCTGCCTACATCGCCACCACAGCCACCGCCTCCGCCCCCGAGGGTTCCTCACAGGCAGAGATCTCGCTCTCGCCCTCGCAGGCGATCACGGAGTAGGCGCAGATCGTCCACTCGCTCTGGACATGGTCGACGGAGGTATCGGTCTCGTTCCAGAGGCTCGAGGGGCACGTACTCTTCTCTTTCGCCCTCGCTGTCGGAGACGCCTCCTACCCGCGTCTCTCCGGTGGATGACATTGCCACGTTCCAGGAGGTGCTGATGAGAGGGTCTGCGAAGTTGGGGATATCAGTCACTACCCCTATTCCCACTACTTCTGTGATCTTTGAGACTTTGCATAAGGCTCATCTGTCGCGCCCCCTCCTCCCGTTGGTTCCGGGGTTGGAGGAACCTGCAATGGAGGTGTTCTTGACGCCGGCCGTGGTGAAACCGGCGCCCTCGAGACTGCTAAAAAAGTACAGGGCTCCTGACTCGGACCCGGCGTTCCTCAGAGTGGATCCTCCACCGGACTCTGTTATCGTGGTGGCGGCTCGTAAGCAACACTCTTCATCCACGGCTCCTCCGGATAAGGAGAGTCGCAAAATGGACTCCTTGGGGAGGAGGATGTGCTCCACGTCGGCCACTACGATGAAGGCCGCTAGCGCCTCCGCTCTGTTGGGGCGCTATGACAGGTCTCTTTGGGACTCCCTGCAACAGTTCGCTGCCTCCCTGCCTAGAGACAAGAGGGAGGACTTTCAGGAGGTGCTGAACGAGGGCATGATGGTCTCTAATCAGATCATCAGTGCGGCGGGGGGTGTGTCGCTGCTGGCGGCCCATGGGTACTGCCACGGCATACACATGAGGAGGCATTCCTGGCTGCGGCTGACCCCGCTCAAGCCTGAAGCACAGCAGAAGATCGCCAATTTACCATTCTCTGGCACGACGCTGTTCGGGTCACATGCGGATGACGAGATGGCCCGCATGAAGGCTGAGGCGGAAACTCTGAAGGCGGTGGGGCTGGAGAGGCCCAAGGAGCAGAGGAGGTCCTTCCGCTCCTCGGGCAGACGCTACGCAAAGCAGAGAGGCCAAGGGCGTCAGTCGGGCCACCAACAGCCCCAGCAACAGCAGCAGTACCCGAGGCAGTCCTTTCAGAAGCGTCAGAGGGGCAGAGGCCAGCATCAGTCCTCGGCGGGGAACAAAGGCCCGGCCGGGTCGAAGCCCTGAAAAGTTACTTCCCCCTCATCCGTTACCCGCTCCGGTGGGGGGAAGTATTCAACTCTACCTGGCAGAGTGGAGGACAATAACGCAGGACAAGTGGGTGCTGAATATTGTTTGCAATGGGTACTGTCTTCGTTTCACCAGCCCTCCTCCACAGATTCCACCAGTGCGCTCCTCCTACATGGTAAGGGAGCTCCAGCGGGAGGCAGACGTTCTGTTGCAAAAGAGGGCGATAGAAGCGGTTCCTTTGCAGCAAAAAGGAAGAGGTCTCTACTCACGGTTCTTTCTTGTAAGAAAAAAGGACAAGAACGAGTTCAGGCATATTCTAGATCTGCGTCAAGCCAACAAGTGGATCCGCAGAGAAAAGTTCCGTATGTTGTCCCTGCATCAGATTTACCCTCAGTTGCATCGAGGAGACTGGCTGTGCGCCATAGATCTGCAGGACGCCTACTTTCATGTGCCGATCGCACCAAAGCATCGCAAGTTCCTGAGGTTTCTGGTAGGCAACAACCATTACCAGTATTCAGTACTCCCGTTTGGCCTGAAGTCCGCACCACGGACATTCTCCAAGTGCATGGCGGTGGTCACGGCACACCTGCGGAAGGCCAAGGTGTTTGTGTATCCTTACCTGGATGATTGGTTGATCAAAGTGTCCACTTACCAGGAAGCCCAGTGCCATTTCAACAGGGCAGCTCCCTGCTGCATCGCCTGGGCCTGCACATCAACATGTCGAAGTCAGTACCGATCCCTGTGCAGTGTCTCCAGTACTTGGGGGCCTCAGTCAATACCTTGACCGCAAGCGTGTGTCCTTCGGAGGAGAGACGCTTATCGATCCGTGGGAAGGCGCGGCATCTCATCTCAGCCCGCTCTCCTACGGTGAGGACGGTGTCTTCCTTACTGGGGTCGATGGCTTCTTGCATCTTCCTCACCCCCAATGCACGTCTGCATATGAGGCCCCTACAGGAATGTCTGGAGGATCAATGAGACCAGAGGCGGGGGCGTTGGGAGGACAAGATCCAGCTGTCTCAACATGCTCGACAGTCTCTGAAATGGTGGTGTGCCCCAGAGAATGTCTGCAGGGGGACTCCTTTTCACAAGGATATTCCGGTCCAGACCATAGTGACCGATGCGTCTCTCCAGGGCTGGGGAGCGCATTCGGGCCCTCTTCAGATTCAGGGGATATGGTCGCAGATGGAGATGACTTACCATATCAACTTTTTGGAACTCAGAGCGGTACACTTGGCCTTGAAGGCGTTCCATCCCTCCTTCAGGACGAACTCCCTGCTGGTTCAGACGGACAATACTACGACCATGTATTACCTCAACAAGCAGGGGGGCTCACGTTCACGCACCCTGTCTCGGGAGGCACAGGCGATCTGGAACTGGCTGGTGGCCAGGAACCTGACGATCACGGCGACCCATCTGCCGGGAGTGCAGAATGCCCAAGCAGACGCGCTCAGCAGGCTCGTTAAAGAGAACCACGAGTGGGTGCTAAACGACGACGTGCTAAGAGACGTCTTTGCAGAGTGGGGCACTCCGGACATAGATCTGTTCGCTACGGCAGAAAACAGCAAATGCCGCGACTTCGCGTCCAGGTACTACCAGCCAGGGACGCTGGGGAATGCCCTATGGATCAGCTGGTCCAACAGCTTTCTCTACGCCTTTCCACCCATTCCCCTGATTCCGGCGGTGCTGATCAAGCTGTCGCAATCCAGAGCCAGAATGATCCTGATTGCTCCGGAGTGGCCGAGGCAATGGTGGTTCACCGACCTTCTTCACCGGTCTGTTCTGCCACACAGACGCCTGCCGTGTCGGCCGGACCTTCTCACGAAGTTCGGAGGACAGATGGTTCACCCCAATCTCTCGTCATTGAGTTTGGCAGCATGGCTCCTGAGCTAGTGCAATATGGACATTTGAACCTGCCTCAGGACTGTATGGAGATTTTGAAAGAGGCAAAGAGACCGTCTACAAGGACTTCTTATGCCTATAAGTGGAAGAGATTCTGCTTATGGTGCAAGGCAAAGAACATTGACCCTACATCCTGTAAAGAAGATGTTATTTTGCCTTATTTACTGCAGTTGGCTCAGTCTGGGCTTAATTTTCAATCTATTAAGGTTCATCTCGCAGCTCTGACTGCGTATAGGAAAGGCCCTTCTCAAACCTCATTTTTTCAAATCCCTGTGATTAACGATTTTTTGGAGGGTTTGCGTAAGGTGTTTCCCCCTGTTAGAAGACCTTCTCCACCATGGGAGTTGAATGTGGTGTTATCTAGATTGATGAGGGAGCCTTTTGAGCCTATCCATAAGGCTTTGTTGCAACATTTGTCTTGGAAGGCTGCCTTCCTTGTGGCCATTACATCGGCCAGGAGGGTGAGTGAGATCCAGGCTCTGTGTTGTCAAGAGCCGTATACTGTTTTCCATGCTTCTAAAGTAGTGATGCGTACCCATCCTAAATTTTTGCCTAAGGTGATATCAGATTTCCATGTAAATCAGATGATTACTTTGCCTACGTTTTTTCAGCATCCTTCCTCTCCGGCGGAGAGGTCTCTGCATTCACTTGATGTGCGTAGGGTGTTGAAATTCTACCTGGATAAGACAAAAGATATCCGCAGGTCGGATCAACTGTTTGTTAATTATGGTTCGGTGAGAACTGGTTTAGCTACCTCAAAGCAGTCCATTTCCAGATGGATTGTTTCCTGTATTCAGCTTTGTTACCAAAAAGCTAATAAGACATTGGGGGGTAAGCCTACAGCACATTCGACTAGGGGCAAAGCAGCGACTACAGCTTTGCTTAGGAATGTTCCAATCGCTGACATTTGTAAGGCTGCCACCTGGAAGTCGGTCCATACATTTACGAAGCATTACTTCCTGGATTCTGATGCTAGGGCAGATGCGCAGGTTGGACAGGCTTCGCTGAGGAACTTGTTTGCACAGTAATTTGTTGGTGTTGGGGTTTTACTCCACCGCTGTGAGCTGGTTGGGATGGGCTTGCCATTCTATGCATAGATTATGACTATACACAGAGATCCCCTACTACAGAAGGAGTAGTTTCTTACCTGTAACTCCAGTTCTGTAGTAGGGGTATCTCTGTTATAGTCATAAGCGACCCTCCCTCCTCCCCGGTGGAGTAACCTGGCAGTACTAGGCCTGTTATACACCTTCAAAAAGAACTGAAAGTAACTTGCTTTGGCTGTGCATCCTGGGATACCGGGGGTCTCTGGAGAGTTTCTTAAAGGCACGGTATCCCTTTAGCAGACACATAATGACAGCCTATAGGGCTTGTCTGTCCACCCCTTCCTCTCTATTGTTTAAAGGGATTTTGGTGAAGGGAGTGTGAGATAATAAAGGAACATGTCAGATGTGAATAAAAATGACATTTCAACTTTATCTTGGCTTTTGTGTTCACTTCGGAGGAAGTGTTGGCCAGTGCAGCCATATTGTGATTAGGCTGTATTATTTTGTCTGTCTCTTAAGTTTCTTTGCAGGTTTGCAAATGCGGGACAGCTTAAGAGATATTTTTGATTGCTCCGGGGTCCCCGCACATGGGCGGGGATTATTCATAGATTATGACTATACACAGAGATACCCCTACTACAGAACTGGAGTTACAGGTAAGAAACTACTCCTTCTTCACCGTGCGCGCACCGAGCGCCCACGATGCGTTGTGCGTGCCGTGCGCACACAGTGCGCGCACCCCGCACTTTTTCGCAAAAGAAAATGTTTTATTCATCATTGGGGATCCTTCAGTGACCCCCTGATAAAGGCTAGGGGGTCAGGAACTGTCCACCCTGCCCCCTTTTCACATTCTCCACCTTTGTTTTTCACTGCCTCAGACTGCGAGAGACAAAATGGCGGCCGACAATTCCTGATTTCGACCGACTGGAATGTTTACTGTCATGTAACCACCAATCAGAATTACGCTCGCGCACGGCAGCGTGCGCGTACGGTATGCTTACCGTACGCGCACGGGGCGCGCCTATAGATATATATGTACTTTTAACTGAAATTTTCTCAGGACCTACTGAACACATTGACTCCAGATATTCAAAAGGCACATCCCTGACCTTAGGACTTTCTCTTTGCCAAATTTCAAATAATTCTGTTCAGCCGTTCAGGCTGTACCTTGGACTAAAGGTCCCTATGGAAAAATGCATGGGGAAAACGCATTTTGGGACCCCCCTTTTTTCTCGGCCCCGGCTTGACGAATCACCCCGAGACTTTCAGGGTAGGAGCTGAACGGAGCGCCTCATTAGTTTTGAAAATTTCACGAGGATTCGTCAACCGGCGCCAAAGTTATTCAAAATAGAATTTTGAGATTTCCTATGGAAACACGGTCCTAACTATCTACTGGCGACCGCCAGTAGATTATATATATATATATATATATATATATATATATATTTTTTTTTTTATAAACTGAACATGAAGGCATCCAGACCCATCTGTTAATAGGGAGCCGCTAAAATCAAAGATCTTGGAATTTAAAAACGATTCTTAAACGGTTCTTCTTAATAAAAATGAATTAATAACAATCATTAAAAGAATTTAACAAAACTATTCTTAATCAATGATTCTTCTTAATAAAAATACATTTCATTTCATTTATTTATTTCTTTATTTTGAGAGTTTTATGTAGTGCTAACAAGAACCTTGCGGGTTTCAGGGCGCTTTACAAGAAAGATGTAGGGAGCAGTAGACAAATATATGATTGACTCTAGTACACAGAGCTAGCTAACAATAGATAACCTATACATTACAAGTTCATATACCTAATTTTTAGATAACCTATTGTCACTAATAATATAGTTCAAATCATGTTGAGAGCTGTCCAATACACGGTAGTAGCTAAAAGTCCAGGTATAAAAATATTTCACGTAAACTTAGATATGAGGATTGCTTTCACTTCTTTTTTTAAAAAGGCAGTAGAGGGGTTCTGTCTCATTACTGGTTGTAAAGCGTTTCAAGTCCCTGGGGGCCATTCCTGAGAAAGATTGGTTATGCTTTTTTCTTGGCACATCTTTGCTGCTTCAGAAGAAGATTCCTGGAGCTCCCGGTGGATCTGTTACCACACGAGAGTGTCAGTTTTTGTGTTAGATAACTTGGGGTATTGTGGTGTAGGGCCTTGTGCGTCATACATGCGATTTTCAGATGAATTCTCGCTTCGAAGGGTAGCCAGTTGAGAGCTCTAAGGTCCGGGGAGATATGAGAGTTTCTTTAGGAGCCTGTGATCACTCTAGCTGCTGTTGATTGTGGCTCTTAGCGGGGCCGTCGTTGATCTGGGAAGGCCGCAAAGGGCGACACACCCATATTCTACTCTTGGGATTGCTAAGGCTTGCACTGTTTGTTTGAAGTCATAAGTGGGCACAAAGGGTTTCAGTTTTCTCAAGGTGTTAATTTGAAAGTTTGCTCCTTTTGCAGAGGCACTGATGTGTTTCTGCATGTTAAGGTTTCTGTCCAGCGTTATTCCCAGTGATTTTGCTGAGTCGACAATGAGTGGTAGACCTTTGAGTGCTGTTAGGTGATTCAGCCAGTCGTGAATGATGGTAGAGTGGTTGGGGGGAGCAATTAGGAGGAATTCTGTTTTGAGGGTGTTTAGTTTCAAATGAATTTCGGCCAGCCAGGATTGAGTGTTTTTTCAGCGTTGAATTGAGAGATTTGATGTCCTCAAGTGAGTGGATCTTTATGTAGAGTTGCGTATGATCTGCATGCATGTGATAGTGGACCTTAGATGCGCTGAGGAGTTCTGTGAGTGGTTCTATATAGAGGTTGAAAAGAGTGGGTGAGAGGTATGATCCTTGCGGTACCCCTAGAGTTACTGGCACGGGATTGGATAAGGAATTGTTGACCTTGAATCTTTGTGATCTGTTTTGGAGGAAGGAGGTGAACCAGGTAAGTACGGAGCCAGATAAACCCATTCTGTGTTTCAGGAGGTCTAGCAAGTTGTCATGTTTGACTGTGTCAAAGGCCGATGATAGGTCATGCAAGATTAGCAGACCGGTTTTGTTTTGGTCAAGGATTTTTAGTGCGTCTATTATGAGTGTCATGGCTGATTCTGTACTGTGACCTGCCTAGAAGCCAGATTGGTATTGGTTGAGCAGGTTGCAATGGTCTATGTGGTTGCCCAGCTGTGTATGAACACATTTTTCTAGGAGTTTGGCCAGAGTGGGAATGTTGGATATTGGGCAATAGTTGTTTAAGCCCGATGGGTCAGCCATTGACTTCTTTAAGATAGGGGATACCTGTCCTGCTTTAAGGATATCTGGGATGGTTCCTTGAAGGAGAGATGTTTGATCTTGGTCCACAAAGGTAGTACCAGTGGTTTAAAGTCTTTAAGGTAGTTTGCGGGGAAGGGGTCTGTAAAGTGGTTGGAAGGATTCAGGGCTGTCAGAGTTTTTAGTATAGATTCTTCACTGTAAAAGTTGAAGGAGGACCATGACGCGTTGTTTTTGGGGTCGAACTTTGAGGAGCCGAGGGATTGGGCTAGTGGTTTGGGAGTTGCAGAGACCGTCTGAGTGTCGGTGAGAGTTATTAGATCGTTGAGTAGGTCAGTCTTTATGCTTTCAGTCTTCCTAGTAAAGAATGTGGCAAATTCCTCGAAATTGGGAATTATGTCTGGTTTATCTTGGTGGTTGGGGGGGGGGTGCACCCTTAGTTTGCGCCTTGATTAATTTGAATAGTCTTTTTGTGTTGGTTCTTGGCAAGGTTTAATTGAGTGCTGAAATCCACTTTAGATCGTCTGATCTTCCTGAAATAGGTGTTTCTCGTGGTTCTTAGTAACTTGAGGTGGTCAGCGGATGGGACAGATCTCCACCGTTGGTCGATTCATCTGAGGGATCTCCTGCCACCATGCCACGGTTTTGAGTCTTTTTTGGGGACTCTTTTCCGCTGCAGCGGAGCTAGGTTGTCTAGTAACATGTTCATGGAGTGGAAGTAGTGATTGGTCAGACTATGAACATCAGATGATCCTTCAGGGGGGATCAAGCTGTTAGGGATGGAGGCTGAGAGTGCGTTGGAACTGAGCTTTTTCATATCAAGCTTCCAAATTTTCGTTCTTGTGGGTTGTGCAGCGGGTACTTTAGCCGATTCATTGATTATGAATGTAATGATGTGGTGGTCAGACCAGTCACATGGGAGGATCAATTCTAGCAAAGTGGAGTCAGCTTTGGAAATTACCAAATCAGGTGTTGCACATTTATCATGTGTGGGACTGTTGCAGATTTGGGTGAGGTTATGGTCTGTGAGGAAAGCTTTGAGGCTTTTGACCCCTGGGTCATTCAGGTCATCCCAATGGAGATTGAAGTCCCCCAGGAATATTTGAGTCTTATGAAGTTTAACATTGGTAGCTAGGATATCCATTGGGTTTTCGATGAAGGAGCTTTTATCTCCTGGAGGGTGGTAGAATGTATGTAGTGAGCATATTGGCTTGTTATTACTAGAGATAACTAGATGGAGGTATTCGCAGGAAGATAATAATGGGGAGTGGGATCGGTTCACTGTTAGATTGATTCGATGTATGTACGTGATACCACCATCTGGCCTGTCCGTTCTATCTTGTCTAGTGATGCTATAGTTTGGGGGTACCAGTATATCTAGAATGGGCATAGACAATTCATTTAGCCATGTTTTGGTCAGAATTAGTAGGTCTGGTTCATTGGTGAGAATGAGGTCAGCTATATCAGTTGCATGTCTTGATGCCGACCTACAGTTTTGAGGTATGCATTTTAGTTGGGACTTGATGTATGTTGGGTTGGGTTCAGGTATGAGAGGGACTCTCATGAGGTTGTTTACAACTATACCGCTAGAGTTGTGTCTTGTAGTTCGATGTATATCTGGGGAAATGGAATGGATTAGGAAATGTTTTAGAGGAGGGTGAGATGGGGTCTAGTGACTTTATCATTGATGAGAGGAAAGATGTTATCAAGAAGGTTGATAACCATAAATAAAATTTAAAACAAGTGAACATAAATAATAAATTCTTAATAATTCAAATTATTCAAAAATCTGGAAAGCCATTGATCACTAAAGAACTGTTGCATATGAATATATCTGTAAATCTTTTATTCTTTAACACAATTAAAAATAAGTTGAAAAAACAAATCGATGTACATCACAATTGCGTTGCATAGAATAATCTATGCATTAAGGAATTTTTAATATTATCACTTTGTGGATAAAATTGAAACCACTTGCACAAGCCCTTTATATAATTTGCTCCCTTTATGGAACGCATTTGTGATGTTTATCCATTTTTTTTCCTACTTATTTATAATTGTGGTAAAGAAAAAAATGTATCAATAACTTTAGGTGTAAATTGAATCTTTTCAGCATTTCCTTTTTTGAGGAGTGAGGGAAGGAATCCCCCCACCCCCTCCAAGATCTCGTATCACTGCACCACCCTATACCTGTATAGGTCATGTCTGGTTCACCTTCTGCCCTCACGACTCATGGTTTTCTGTTTCTTTCGAGTCTAAGACGCTTGTTCATGGGGTAGGACGGGAGAAGTAATCTCTGTACATTATTGGTGAAGAGCACCACACACACCAGCATCCTCTTTGTGCCAATGGACATGCTGGCCTTCCTGCTTCTGTTCTGAGTCGCTGCACTGTTTCTTCGGGGATCATATTTTATGTCCTAGTTGCATCCTCACTTTCTCTGTCCATGGTATTTATTGTCTCCCAATTTCTGACTATCTGCCTCCATCTTGCAGTTGCTGCTGGTTTCTTCTTTCCTTTGTGGGCCACCAAGGGTCACTGGCCTTGCAGGAGTTTGGCATGGCTCAGATCAGCAATCTTTGATCTTGTGTCCTGGTACTTTCATGACACTTTGCTCTTGGCCACATCACTGTACCTCACCATGTGGGGCTGTGGGCAGAAATAAGGTCTCCGCTCTAAATCAATGCCTCCACTTCTCCTATGGCCATGGGAGGAGGTACCAAACTGAATTACCATCACACCGGCCCTTGCCCACAGCTGCCACAGTCGCTCTCCCAGACAATGCTACACAAGACTCAAAGGTTTCTGATGCTGGGGTGAGGTGAGCTGCATTGCCCAGAGGTTCTGATGCTGCTTTAGTCCACAATACACACAGCACATACTCTTAGCGCCTGGAGGGGAACACAAGCAGCGCTGCGGCCTTCCTTCCCACTCTTTCCTCAGTTTGCTTTTTCTGAGCCTACGTAGGGAATTTCTGTTTTTGGATATGTAAATGTACATTATATGAATGTATACATCTGGTTGTTCATACATGTGTCTTAATAGGTTGATTTGTGCTGTTAGTTGATTTTGATCTCAGTGCCTCCTCCAGGGAAGCCTCGGCCTGGGTTTGCTGCTGCAGTGTTGAGCTGTGATCAGTTTAAAGAGCTGCTTACGGGAAACGTGGGTCCAGAGAGTCTTCCTTGAAAATGGTCCAAGTGAGGACATCTCTTGGTAGCGACTGCTGATGAGCACCTCTGACTCTTTGATGCCATTGGTGTGGACCTTTTGTTACTCCTCGATCTCTCTGCAGCATTTGACATTATCAATCTTAAGATCGGCTTTCACCACCTCTGATCAGTATCTGAGATATCTGAGCATCAAACCGGTCTGGACTACCACCCCGACGACTGCAGGGGATAATAGGGGATCGCTCCTGCACCTGGTGCCCAGGACCAGAGACTTCGGAGTCATTCATGGAATAGATCATCTTCTGGGTCTCCACGCCTTAGTGCTGAGAGGGGGCGGAAGGCATAGAGTGGGCGTTGAGTCTTCTAGGCACAGAAGTCTGAAGCTTGGCCCAGTCCTGAAGCTGAACCTTAGAGCACATCTCAGGGAGGGACCCTGGCTCTCTTCTGGACGTGGAAAATCTCATCTGCAGGGCACCCCTCTTTACCTCCAAAGACTAGGGTTTGCACGTGTGTGTGAGATCTCAAAGGAGAGAGCTCTGCAGGGCACCCAACTTTACCTCTAAAGACTAGGGTGTGTGTGTGTGTGGCTGTGTGTGTGTGGCTGTGTGGCTGTGTGTGTGGCTGTGTGTGTGTGGCTGTGTGTGTGTGGCTGTGTGTGTGTGGCTGTGTGTGTGGGTGTGTGTCTGTGTGTGTGTGGGTGGGTGGCTTAGGGTTCTTGCCTTGGTTGTGCGCCCCGGACTCTGAAATGGATTTATTTACCCTCTTTTAAAGAGGCACCACACACTCTGCTAATAATCACATAAATAAGATATTTATTCATTTCTACCTTTCTGTAGCAATTAGGATGATCACCGCCCTTCAGGGCATTCTAGACACTTTACAGTCTTGATCGTTTGTGCGATAGTCTAATGCATTCTGGGTGTTGTAGTCTTAATTCACTCCCCTGTTGAACTCAGAAGAGCAACATACCCAAAGTTCATGATTTGTGGGTGAAAAGTTGGGGGTGTGTCCTTTATCAATTGGTGCGAAGTGCTCCCTCTGCGTGCAAAGAAAAATTCCATAGGAAGCAACGAAAACTACCCTGAAGCAATGCCCCCACCTGCCTCTAGAGCCCCCACTTCAGATTCGCATTCGGGATAACAATGGCTTGAAGGCACGCAGGTAGCACCATTGAAGGCGCTCCTGCCCCACTGTTAACGAAATGAAAAGGGTAGAAATGCAGAGGTGCAAAGATTGAGTGTGCCACCATTAATGGATCAATGGAGCCTCCAAGCGCTAGAGCCCTGCACAGAAGCGGATCTCTCTGCCCAGCAGGGAGGCAACAAACTCCACTGGCAGCACACAGCAGCCAGTGTGGGGTGGAAGATACTGCCCAGCAGAGAGGCAACAAACTCCACTGGCAGCACACAGCAGCCAGTGTGGGGTGGAAGATACTGCCCAGCAGGGAGGCAACTAACTCCACTGGCAGTACACAGCAGCCAATGTGGGGTGGAAGGTACTGCACAGCAGAGGGGCAACAAACTCCACTGGCAGCACTCAGCAGCCAATGTGGGGTGGAAGATACTGCCCAGCAGGGAGACAACAAACCCTGCGGACTGAGCAGAGCGAAGCCATGACTGGAGGGGCAAGATGCCATCATTGGTCATCGGTGATCGAGTCCAGAAGCAATGATGAAGAGGGCAATCCGGGATACAGGGGCCAGAAGTGAGGGAGCAAAGAGGGAACTGGGGATAGGAGGAAGAACCAATGCTATAGATCACTTCTAAATCACCCAAAAGTTAAATGGTCCCCTGACAACAGCAGTGGAAGGATACACTGCCCTAATCAAAAACAGGGCAAAACCGAAGTTCTCCAATGGAGGGACAAACCCAAGAATAGGGAGGAAAGACAGTGAAGTGGACAAATAATCCATCAAGTCATGAGAAGTATGCAGACCCAAAGCTCACTGTTATTATATGTGAAGGCACCGGTTTCAACGCCGCCTGTGACCGCCCGCCATTGCTGCCTATAGAGGGGGATAGAAGGCGACTTCCATGGAAAGTAAATCCGGAGCAGAGAAGAATGAGCGGTCTCTCTGTCTTCAGTAGACATTGCAGTTAAAATATTTTGAGACTATAAGGGTGAAGAGCAGTAACAGCCGCACTGCGCCCATTCCCGGAACCGTACCATACCAGTGTATCTGTGTTACTACACACAGCCAACAGTCATTGTTTTTGTGGTGGTTGTTGGCCGCATTTTTATTACTCATTACATACGTCATATTTGTACAACTCCCTTGGACACCTTCTCGGGCCGGGGTCAAAAATCATTATTTTACATTATCACAATTGGGTATCACAAAGTGTCATTTGGACATCATAAATCAGAGGTCATAAATCATCGGGTATCGTAAATCATTCTGCCGCAATCGGCCCTCATTTTGTTGTCATAAATCATTCTGCATAAGCATCATAAATCATCGGCTGGCCATAAATCACTGGTTTGTTTTTTGCTTATTTGCATCCGCTAGGGTCGTAAATCACCCTGACCGCTTGTGAATTGTTCTTTGTTGTGTTCCACGCCCCTTTGCGTGTGGGGGGGTAGCCTTTTCCCGGAGCCAGGCCACAACTCGCTACCTTGCTAGTCTCTCCTGCACCCTGCCGTCTGGCGGGGGCTGGGCTGCGAGTGCCGTCTCCGTTTGCTACCCCGATTTTTTTTTTTTTTTTTTTTTTGTCAGGCGTACTCACCCAGCCGTAAGGCATCCCAGAGTGAGTGGCCCTCCTTCTACACACCACTCTGTTGGTGTGTTTCCATTATCTGCCCGACTTACAGCCGAGTTAGCGTCCACGAAGAAGTAATCGGTACTTCACAACGCCGCGGATCAGGATATCTGCTCTAAAAACAAGATGCCCGTCATCCAAACGGCATCATCTTAAATACCACCTGCGGAATATTTATCAGTAATACATATAAAAAGAATCTCGCTGCATAGAGAAAATATCCTGAATCCACGAACTAACATCAAGTCTATCTAAGCATTTGATCTCTACATCTTAAAAGCCATTTAAAAGATAGAACAGGCTCTACGACATCCCCTGGCAATACCTTGGAACTTTTCTTACCTATCGTGAAATCACATCGTTAAAAGCATTGCATCGAATATCAGGCTGTTAATGCTATCTCCCGATAATTGCTCCACTTGTTACCTGTTCGCTAAACTACCACTTGAAAAATTGTGGCTTTTCCTGAAGAAGGTGTACTTTTCGCCGAAACGCGCGTAGAAGATAATTATATGGCCACTGATTTGTTTTTATCTTTATTTGTTGTTTGATGAATATTATTACATTGAATGTTTACATTATGTACAAATGCATTGTTGAATTGCTTTTTTAACTATTGATTTTTTTCTTTGATTCTGTGAGAATCATTAACAATAAACACTATTGTGAAATTTTTAAATACTGTTTTGGCTATACTATTTGGACACGTCCTAGATATCATTTCACTAAAAATGTCAATTGCCTAGGAAGTTATTATTGCACTGTGTTTCCATTACCAAACCAATATACCTTTGTTTCCGCCCCTTTTGATTGGATTTGCTCTCTTTGCGTTCATCGCATGGGGGTAGTTTCTTCCCAGAGTTAGGCCTCAGCTCGCTACCATATTGGACACTTTTGTGCCCTGCTGTCCGGCGGGGGCTGGGCTGCGAGTGCCGTCTCCTACCCCCTTTTGCTAGACCACTTCACTCAGCCGTGAGGCATCCCAAAGTAAGTGGCCTTACTCCCACACACCGCCTGGTCTATCTCCTTTGCCAATCGTTGCACCCTTGGGTCCTTTCGTCCCCGTCAGCACTGCGACGCTGCTGTGGTAGGTGTGGGTGGGTGGGACTCAAAAAACATTGGTGCCGTTCCCCCAGCTCCCTGATGTGAAAGGTGAGCTGCCCAGGGGGAGTGTTGCCTTATATTCCCCTCCCCCCTTCCTTCTTCCCCTTTGTCCTTGGTGAGGGGGAGGAGAGGGCCCTTGGCGCTTTTGCAGCGTGGCGATTCCTGGCGGCTCTGACCAGCGCAAACCGGATCCATCCATTCCTTGTGGGCACGGGCAGCCGTTATGGCACCGGCCCTCGTGGACCCCTTCGGGGGCGGCCTCTGCTAAAGCAGGTGTGACCATTAATGGACTTTTACTACCCCAATCCAGGGGCGTAAGGCCATCCCTGCAGCCCCTGAAGTGGACGGGACCCACCAAATCTCCAAGGGGCACCCAAAAATCTCCAAGGGGCACCTAAACTTTCAAGGGGCCCCATTAAGCCCAAGGCTAATGAATATCTGTGAGATATGAAAGACTCTGGGTTGGGGGGGGCCTCATCACATTCTGCAGGGTGGGGCATAATTTTACGTTCCGCTGCTGCCCCAAATTCAAGACAAACCCAGAACTCCATTCGGCCAGAAGGCTCACATTCAGTTAGGGCTTCAAGCCATAGGGTGGGCTCCCCCTGGAAGTGCCTCATCTTAGGGGAGGCACCAGGCTCTGGCCAAGAGGTGCAAAGAGTCAAACATCTGAAGAGAATTGCCCCAAATCTGGCCGAAAGGTCGAGCGTTACCCAGAAAGAGTGCTTTGTGTGATTGGGTGTAAATCTGTCCAGTAGTTCCTGAGAAATTAAGGTTAAAAATGTATAGATATGTGGACTATTGGTTTGCGAGAGTCCTGTGGGGGTGCAAATTTGTAAAATGAAGCAATCTGATAGACGAGGGGTCTTTTTCCAGTCCGGAGTTAGTGTGCAATCTGAAGAGCTGGCCGCAGCCTCCATTACAGGACTTGGATCAATTTAAAACAATATATATGTTTTTTCGGGAGTGTCTGACACCAAACCCGCTATTTTTATTTTTTATTTGGTTCTCCAATCCCACAGGACTCCAGTAGGAGTTTGTGGTCAAAAGTTTTTTTTTAATAAAAGCAGGGGGTGGGGGGGGGGGGGGGGTACTTGTTGTCCTTTGGGGCTGGCCGCCTGCCACGTGTTTTTCATGGCCTAGCCACACCATGCATGGCCACAGGCGGTGCGCTTTGGGGGATTTGCATAGTTGGAAATAAAATCTTAGTTTGAGGTAAAAGAAAACCCTAGAAATTCACTGCATAAAATTCTCTTTTTTTAATGAGACGTTTTGTCTTCTTCAATTTAATGTTTTCGTCTCTCTATGTAAAGGGTTCAAATCGCTGCTGGATTCAAGCCCTGCCGGACAAAACACTTAAAATAAATGGAGTCCTTGATACTTTTATACTCCCCTGTCTAATAACTCACTGTCCATGTGGTCAAATGTGGTCAATATATGTAGACTATAACAGCCGGGCCTGGTGGCTCATTGGACTAACGCGTCCATTAATATAATCCACATTTGTAAAGCGCAAACAATCACCCGTTAGGGTCTCTAGGCGCTGGGGGCCGTCAGGAAGATTAAGCAAGCTTTTGCCCAGAGTCACATGGTGCTGGGCTAATCTGTCACCGGGGCCGGGAATCGAACCGTGATCCCCGGATTCCGGAATCAGTCGCCCTGGCCGCGGCGCCACACCTCTTCCCAGGGCTCCATGTTCGACCTCATGGTCACAGGTTCAAATCCCAGCGGGTTCACTCAGCCTTTCATCCATCTGAGGTCGATAAAATGAGTATCATTGAGTTGGGTAACAATAAACATCTGTTCTTCAGCGCTAAGATACCTCCGGAAGAACGTGCGCTTCACAAATACACGTTATGGCAGCCTCAGTAGCCATCAGCACTTTTTCAAGAAAAACAGAACTACCCCTCCTACACCGCAGCTCATGTTATGCCCAGGCCACCTTCTCTCCATAAAAGGAATGTTTCACAATATACTAAAACTTATTTTGGCAAATGCTATGATTTTAACCGACATTAGAACCTACAGAAGTATCTTCCTCACCAAAAAGCCATGCTTTCGGATAATGGCCATCCAGAGAAAATGTGGAGTCGCGCACTGGCTTCCGTCTACAAGCCTGGTGCGGGTACTGCCCTTTATAAGTATTTTAGCGCGTTTAGTGACTGAAGTCTTGTGTCTTTCAGCTTTCTGTGGTTCAGTCTGCAAAGCTGTGAGGTTTTTTTTTAAAACTTTGCATGGAAAACTTTGTGTATTTGTTGATGGTTTTTCTTCACGACTTCAGTGTGAAAATTGTTTGTGACGTGTTGCATGCATTCTTGTTTGATACTAAACAAATGGGTCTGCAGAAGACTTACGTCACAGAAAGCTGTTGGTTTTCGTCTCTCGCCTTTGGCACTGTGCACAGGAACATTATGCACCCCTTAAACTTGTAGAGAAAGATTTTGCATAAATATTCCTGCATGAATTGTCACACACGCTTACAAGTAGCTTGACTTGCACTCCAGAGGTCCTGTTTGGCTGCACTTTGTCATATTAATGTGGAAAGGGTCTTGCTTTATGGAGAGAAAATGTTTGCCTGGTGAAGAAACACCAGTAATCCTTGCAAACTTTATAAAGGACAAAAATCATGAACTTGGTGTGTGTGAGGACACAACACCCCAGATCACAACTTGTCACGATTGAAGAAAACGTGCAACATGCCCCTTCAATAAAAACTCGTCTTATTGGTCCGGTTCTGATCTTGCAGGCGACAACCTCCAGACGGCGGTGACTGTCGCAAAGAATTCAGGGATGATTTCTCGAACGAGTAAGGTGATCTTGGTAGAAGCGAGTGAGCCCGAAGGATCCACGCCTGCGTCCATCGCCTGGAGAGCCATGGAAGGCCAGAAGCAGACCAATGGGACCTTTGTGAGTATGAACCCTCCCTCCCACCGCCCCAAGTAGGCACAAGCAAGAAGGTTAGGGCTACTCAGTGGCAGAACAAAGTGGAAGAGGCAGAAAAGAGTTGCAAAGCTGCCAATCAAATTTTATATTACAAATATTTGTCCTGTTGCTTTCTTTGAACGCTCGCTTCCTTTTTAGACCTTTCCCTCAGCAAGTAAGTTTACATCTGTAATTCCTTAATAATAAAGAAACAAACTTTCAATCCCAATGACCTTCCTAATTCCTTTCCTATTCACTTTCTTCTGTGTATTCCAATGAGTCTGATGTGTCTTGTTTCCTCCCAATTGTCCCCATTCTCAGTTCAATCTTTTTGCCTCTGCTCTGTCTGGCTTTCATCCTCCAAATCCAACTGAAACTGCTCAGCTGTTTCCAACTTTCTCCTACAATCTTATCCCTACAGTCAATTCTCTGTCTTAATACTCTAAGACCTTTATGCTATTTTTATTAATTCGGTGTTGCTAAACTCTCATTCTTCCTTGGGCGGTAAAGGCACTGTTCTTAACTGGTTTTCTTCTCACCTTACTGGTGTTCCTTCACGCTTCAATGGAAGGACCTGTTTCTACTCCTTTCCCTAGTCACTGTGCTGTTCCTCTAATGTCTTTCCTGGGCTTACTTCTTGTTTCTTTCTTTACTATTCTGCCATTTCCCATTATTTCTACATATGGTGTTGATGAACTCTTCTACGTTAATGGGTCTCAGACCTTCTTGTCTCTCCTGTTTTTTCTACTTCACTACAGGAACGTGTCTCCATGTGTTTATCTGCTCTGGACACCTGGAAAGCATCTCATTTTCTGAACCTCAAACATGGGAAAACTCAGGTTCTTTTTTCCTATCTTTCCTAATCACCTAATTTAATATCCTTACTTCTCTACTGAATGCACCTTGGACATAGTCCTCAACGCCTGTCGTCACTAACCTTCTCAGATTTCATCTCCTGTCTCGTCCTGTCACTTTCATTTGAATAATATTTGTAAACTCACACTTTATATCTCCTCATTGAATGAAGCTACTGCTTCAGGCTTTAGTCCTCTCCCAGTTAAATTGTTGTTTTATTGTATATTGGACATCTGTCGTTAAAGAAGTTGGGGAGGTCTGCCCTAACACACCCAATGGGGTTGGCCTCAGGAGCTAGTCTATGGCCAGACCATGCTTGTTTAGAAAAACAATATTTAAAGGGTTTGCTGACTTCTGTCTTATATATATTTAGTCTGTGAATCCCAATACATCAACCCACTGTGCTCGGTTGTGATGTCTATATATCACAAACAAATGGAAAAAACAAACGGTACAGGGACGTAACAAAGGACGTTGTAGTTAGGCTCAGATTTCACTCATACACAACCAGAGAAATTCAGCTCTTCTAGTTAGCTAAGCTAACTAGAACTTGTGCTCCCGCAATGCACTGCTGATGACGTCACATATTACATCACTCATGTCCTGGTCAGTGACATAACTGATGAAATCACGGATTACATATCAAATGACATCACTGATGACATCCAGTGAGTGTAAGTGGTTCTAGGTATATGGATGTGTGAGTGGCTATATGAGTTGCTTTATGGATTTACTAAGTGGCTGTGTCAGTAGCTGCATGGAAAGTGTGTAACTGACTGCAATGGGTGAGTGAGTGGGTGTGTGAGTGGTTGTTTCGGTGAGTAATTGGTTTTGTTAGTGACCGAATTGGTGAGTGAGTTGGAGTATGAGTGGTTGTATGCTTAAGTGAGTGGCTGTGTCAGTAACTCCATGGCAGAATTTGTGTATGTGTAAATAGCTGTATCGGAGAGCGAGTGGCTGTGTCATTGACAGTATGGATGAATGAGTGAGTGTAAGAGTGGTTGTACTTGTGAGTTAATTTCTCTGTCAGTGACTGTATGCAAGTAAGTTGTGAGTATGTGAGTAAGGTGGTGTGCTACAGTCTGTATGTGTGAGTGCATGTGTTTCTGTATGACTATATGGGTGTGTGAGTGGTTGTGTTTAGTGATTGTGTGGGTGGCTGCATGGGTGAGTGAGTGGGTGTGTCAGTAACTGTATCTGTGAATGAGTAACTGTCTCAGTGAGTGTTTATGGCTCACTTAGTCAGTGTCTCATTGCCTGTGTGGGTTAGTTAGTGTCTTAGTCACTGACTATACAGCTATATAATGTCTGTCTTAGAGAGTGTTTGGAGCAGTGAGTGGGTGTGTTAGTGACTTCCTGGATGAGTGAGTGGGTGTGCTAGTAGCGGTATGAGTGTGTGAATGGGTGTGTCAGTGAGTATATGGGTAAGTGAACGGTTGTGTGAGTGATTGTATGTGTGGGTGTGTGACAGGGTTTTTCACAGATACTTTGAGGGTTTCAGTGAGTGTGTAAGTGCTTGTTAAGATGATGTCATCAGTGATGTCATCAGTCTAGTCACTGACCATGTCATGAGATGAGTGATGTAATATGTCAGGTGATAAGCAGTGCATTGCTTGGCCGTGAGTTATAGTTAGCTCAGCTAACTATAACTGCTGAATTTCTCTGGTTTTCTATGAGTGAAATCTGAGCCTAACTATAACGTCCCCGTAACCTTTTTTTTTTTCCTGTGAATTTCAATGACTTTTTTTTGACGCAGCAGGGGGTTGGCTGCAGGGCCTGTCTTGCGGTCAAGCCCGAAGGCCAACCCCCCACATCCATCCAACTCCACACTCTGCTGTGTTTGGCCGCATAGCCTGCGGACAACATCCCGCACAATGTCTTAGTGGGTGCGTTATCTGACTGGACCTGTGAGTGAGTGAGTGTGTTAGTGTTCGAGTGGATCTGTAACTGCATGCGTTAGTCTCTGTGAATGGATCTGTGAGTGGCTGTATGGATCTGGGAATATTGTGTGAATGCCTGTTTGTGTCTCTGAGTGGGTGTGTGAGTGTGTCTGTATGACTGTGAGAGGTGCTATGCATTATGAGCCAAATGGGTGAGGGGCAGCCGTGTGGCCCTAGAGCACCCAGTCTGCACTGGGATCGTGGGGAGCCTCAAGGCCCACGCTGTCCCTGCCGGCTCCCCGCCTCCTGCGGTTGCCAGCATTTCTTTCACACACAGGGAGCTGCTAAACCTGCAGCTCCCTGTGTGTGAAAGCAATGTCTCGCTTGACAGCAGGCAGAGAAACAAACGAATGCTCCACTTTGAGCAAGTGAGAGCATTTTCATTGCTCTTGCTTGCCGAAAGCGGAATGTTTGTAGTGGCTTGATGGGAGCAGTTAAAGGTCCTGCCAAGTCACAGCAAACAGCTATGTCCCAGGGGTGGGCACTATGGGACATAGCATGACTCTGCCTTGGGGGAGTGGTAGTCCCCAGAGTCATGTATACTTTCTTTGATTTGGCCCAGAGGAGATGGTGGTTCCCGGTTTGGAAGGGCCAAGCGAGCCCATTCAATTAAAGAAAAGCCCTGGGAAGGTGGTGATTCCCAGGGCTGCAGGTGGGTCCACGCGGCCTCCCGCATTCAACGAAATTAAAGCCCCAGGTGGCGCCCAGTGCTGCAGAGATGCACCTGAGATTTTGCTGCAAAATTGATCCCAACAAAGTGTTTAACCCCCAGCGGGGTCCCTGTGGAACCCCTCCACCAGTCTTAGGGGGTCAGGGTAGTCGTACCCTGCCCCCATTCTTTGTTTACTTTTTTTGTGCGACTCAGCTGAAGCCCAGTCCCAAGATGGCAGCCAACACTTCCTGGTTGAAATGTTGGCAGCCAATCAGATTTCAACACAGGGACTGCTGGATCTGTGGATGATCAGTGTCCCTATATATACAAATTTTGATTTCTCCTAATATTTTCAAAACTACTGAATTTATTTACACCTACTCAAGTCTCACTCATGGTAAATTCTCTGGAAATGGGAATGGATCAGAAAGCTGTATCAGTTGTGGGCGGGGCCGAGGCTCTCTGGAAAGGCCTTTCCATAAACCATTTCAAGCTGCCGTGCTGTGCAGAAGGGTTGCGGCAGGGGTGGAGTGATGATGTGGCACAGTATGATTGGGCTGAGGTGCCTACTTTCCAGAATGAATTTTCCAACCCTGCTTTAAGACACCTGCACAAGGACAGACTGTTGAGGCTTCATTGGACCTGGCAATGACGCCACTGAAGGAATTCCCAGCTGGAAGGAGAAGCGGCTTGATGCCACTGCAAGCATGGACTTTGATTCTAACTGCCACACAGGGCCTGCTAGTGTTTCGCTGGGGCCCTCTAGGGGCAGTAGAGAGATGGAGCTGCTTGCGGGGGCGTCATGAAGGGTTCTCCTAGATCTTCTGTGGATTAGTTCTTAAGCAGGGTCACCCCCATCAGAAAGGTGGCCCCCAAGACGCAGGAGCCGTGCAAGAGGGTGAAAGCAATGGGCTTTGAGGAGTGTTGTAGGGAGGCTCATCTGCTGGCAGGCTGCAGAGGGGCTGCTGAGGAAGCCCCCGAGTGCAGTCAGGAGCCAGGAGCTCAGACATAATACCGGTCCTGCAACGGGGGCGGTAAATCAAGCCCCGAGTAGAAAAGTCCAATTTAGAGTCCAGGAGGTCAGAAGAAAGTCCTCGTAGTGCTTCACACTACGATCCAGCTATTTAAACGGGTTGCTAACCTCAATTAGGGGAGCTGGAAATGGTTGGACAGTGGTGCATTCAGTGCCTGGAAATCCCATTATCAAGAAGCAGAGGCGCTACTGATGCTCTTAGACAAAAGACATGCCTGTCACTAGTAGGGACAGACTATTGCATTGTAAATATTCTCCCAGGCTATCCTACACCGTGGCAGCGGCCCGATGGATTGTCGGCCATGACGGCTTCCAGAGCCGCCAGCCTCTTCTTTCCAGCTTGTACCTTCTCAGAGTACTGTCGCGAAAGCTTGAAGGTGTTGTCTGATACGTCAGACTTGCCTCTTCCATGTGCCCTCTCATGGCACTGGTGGGGTTTGTTTGTGAAGGAGGGACCGACATCAGGGGGGACCGTTCTCACTGTAGCTAAGAGGAGCGCTGCCGTTTGGTGGTGCGGGGGTTCGACCCATACTATCCATGTCTGGCTGACACTTTGTGAGGACGCCTAGGACATATATGTGGTTGTGCTGCGAGGTACATCTCGATTTAGGGATAAAAGGGAACCCCTCCGACTCCTCCTAAAGTCAGACGTGAGGGAGAGAGTGGGATGGAGGTGTTGGCCGGTACATAAACTGTGGTGGCAGGCTGACATTTGCGTAACGTTTGAGGAGACCCCGGAGGCGGCAATGCTGGGGTTGTTATAGGACCCATGACCATCCTCGGGTGGATGAGAGGAATGGAGATCCCGCCATGTACGCGGAACAGTATACGGGTCCCTTGCCACACCCCTGCAAGTGAGCTATTCAATATTCCATTCTGTATTAGGGTTTGGTAAATGCACAAACTTAAAAATATGTTTGTGGACAACAGAAATCATCAACCCTCCCCCAGGAGTTCGAACAAATGTCACCCCTTGTCCCACCTCCTTATGAGGAGACATTACTTTGGTCTCATGGTACATCTGGGCATATTTGAGGATTCTTTAGTTAATATGTCGGTAGTGGCTGCCTCTGCTCCTGTAGCCATCTAGAAACACTCTTTATATATAACTTGTGTACACTTCCAACAGAGCAAAAGAACACCTATAAACCTTAAAAGCAAAGACTCTGTGTCCAGGAAGTCTAAACATGCAGTGGATGCAATAGGTTGAGTTGCACCAGTGACTTTGAGAGCTGGTCTCATTCATTCAGTACACAAGCTTTTCTTGGCTTTTCTTGTGAGAGAACAGGTTACAAGCATTATTTTGCCTCAAAAAATCTTTCGGCGAATGCGTTTTTGCTTTACTTTTCCATCAACCCTATGTTGGACAGGCCACACGAAGGGCTTGCTCCCTCCCCGCACGACAGGGCCCGAGCTCCGGCCCACCAGGCATAACCCACGAAAAGCACCTGTACCCCGTCTCCCGACGGATCTTCTGCCCTCGGACCTCTACTCATCACGGGGCCCAGCCCCACCGGCTCCCCCGGCCGGTTCAAGCCGCCATCTTGGGCCCTGCACCACGAGGCCGCGTGGCCTCGCCCCGACCCTAACCCCGGGCCTGGCCGGCCCGACATCCCGGCACCACCATCCACCCGGGAGGTGAGCGGACCACTTGGCAGGTCAATGGGAGGACGAAGTGTCAAGAGCTCTTCCCCCGCCAGGTGCCGATCGCCTCCAGCTCCCCCAGGCGCTGGCTCCACCCCCTGCTGGGTGTCTGGACACCTTCATCCCGGGCCCTCCGACCTCCAAGTGCGAGGGTCCGGACATCAAAGGGCGCCTGCCCTATAACTGGGGCAACACCGGAGCAGGAAGGCAGTTGTATCCTGGAGTCGAGAGACACCGAGAGAACTCAGCCTTGACGGACTTCTGGCGCTGCCGTAGCCCGCTCTTGTGAACCATCGTCCTGCCTGCTGGCGCTGCCGCGGCCTTCTACAACATCCATCCTAGTCGGGACCTGCTGGCGCTGCCGCGGCCCGTTGTAACAACCATCCTCACCGGGACCTGCTGGCGCTGCCGCGGACCGTACATCGACCATCTTTCCGGGACCTGCTGGTGCTACCGCGGACCGTGTACCGACCATCTCCACCGGGACCTGCTGGCGCTGCCGCGGCCCGTACCAACTAAGCTCGAGGATTGTGAGCTAACCATCATCTCATCCAAACTACCTGACTGGTAGACAGACTGTCCCGCTACCCCTTACCCTGCTTTGAGAGACTTGAATCCAGGGGACCCCTGAGTCCAGACCTCCTTGTACCATTCAACCGTACCCTAAGAAGTGCTTATAAAGAACCCTGAACCTTATCCGTGTGTGGTATCTGTCTGTGGGGGGGGGAAGTTACTTGTCTGTACGATCGCTGGAGACGGCTCTCCCCGGAGACCTCTCCTCCTGACCCCGGCCGACCCTCCCGGTCCGTCTACCCTTTCTAACATTGGTGGCCAGCGGCGCGATCCGAATCAACGCGTAATCGTACAGAGAGTAGCTCACCCCACGACAAAAACACGATGTCAGCCAAAGATAGCAACTCCACCGAGAAATTCCAAATGGATAAATTAGAAGAATACAACCACCGCGAACTGAGACAATTCTGCATAGAACTTGGCATTGCTACCCCCGGCCTGAGTACCAAAGATGATCTAAAGCACGCCCTAGAGTCGTGGACAGAAACTGGGGTCGCCGGACCCTCCGACCAAAGCAGCATCACACCAGAGGGGAACGCCACGGCTCCCGAGGAGCGGGGAACGGGCCTCTCGCAGGAGGAGATCCGAGAAAGAGAAAGAACCAGATTGCACGAGTTGGAAATGGCACGACTCAAGATGGATGGGGAACTCAAGTTAGCCGAGCAGAAACTCAACCTCGAGCACATGCGGCTCCGAGATGAACGAGAAGAGAAGCAGAGACAGAGAGAGCTGGAGGAGAAAAAAATAACGCTCGAGCACGAGCGCAAACTGGCGGAAATAGAACTTCGGAAACAGAATAAGGAACTGGGGGTGCCTGAGCGACCACACACCCCGGGGCCAATCGAGAAAAAAGTCCACATCCCCAAGGATGTTGTCCGCGAGTATGTCCGAGAAGACGACATACAACAGTGGTTTAAAGCCTACGAGATCGCCATGACCTCCCACCGGATCGACCGGAGTGATTGGGGAGCCGGACTTTGGGGGAGGTTTATCAACGAGGGTCGCGATCCCCTACTGCAGCTCCCAGATCACCAAATGTCGTCCTACGACCACATGAAGGCTGCCCTCCTCACCCGCTACGGCCTCACACCCGAGATGTACCGCCAGAGGTTCAGAGATTGCACCCGGATCCCAGGTACAACTTGGGTAGAATACGTGAACTATTTCAGCCGTGCCTTCGAGGGTTGGATAAAGGGGAGCCAGGTCACCACCTACGAACAACTCTTTAACCTGATGGTATGGGAGCACCTGTCGAACAACTGCTTCGTCGAGCTCAGGCAGCACCTCCTCGACAGTAAGCTGACTGACCCCCGGCAGCTCGCCGCCGAAGCTGACCGATGGGAAAGCACCCGAGTGGGCTGGAGGGGGCCACACGAACAGAACAGAAACAACCAAGGCCAGCACCGTCCTCAGGGAGGAGGAGGGGGCCAGGGGCGAGGGAGAGACGCCTTGCCCGCAACACCCGTGGCCAGCACCCCGGCTCCGGCCGGTCGGGGCAACCCCCCGTGGCGTCCTGGGGTCCGAGCCAACGTCACGTGCCACCGATGCCAGCGAGTCGGCCACTACGCCAATGACCAGAGCTGCCCGCAGAACCAAACACCCAAGCCCCGCCAGGTAGCTGCCGCCGCCCTGGGGGAAGAGCGATCATTGGAGGAACCAGAGGAGTATGAGCCGGCCCAGCAAGAGTGGGAACCGGCCGCCATGGTCCTGGCGTGCTTAGGGGGAAGAGACATGGTCCCGCGGGCTCCCCTACCCGCTAACACCAGGAAATACGGTCAGTGGGTGACCATTAATGGACAGCGAGCCGAGGCCTTGCGTGACACAGGCACCAGTGTGACGGCCGTCCGCTGTCACCTGGTGAAGCCCGAGCAGATCCTGCCGAACATTCTCTGCCCCGTCCGCTCGGCAGACAACTCTGAAAGTATGTGTCAAATGGCCTGCGTCCCATTCGAATGGGGAGGGGTCTCCGGCCTGTTGAAGGTGACGGTCCGGGACGATGCCCCCGTGGACTGCCTCCTGGGGAATGACCTCGAGAGTTCCCCGTGGGCCACCGTTGAGAGAAGAGAGCACCTGGGGATGCTGGGCCTCCCGGACTGGGCCTGCATAACCACCCGGTCCATGGCCGCCCGTGCCGTCCCTCGATCAGGAGAACCAGAATGGCCAGCACCTCCGCCCCCAGTCGCCCCAGTAGAAGACAACGACGAGGCCAGCCTCCCAGACCCGACGACCGAAGGGGACGCGCAACCCCAGGACCTTCCTGACCTGGCTCAGTGGCGTCAAGAAGGGGGGCCCACCCAAGAACAGTTCCGCCAGGAACAAAAGACCTGTCCCTCCCTCGAGGGACTCCGCCAACAAGCCAGCGCCCAGAACGCAGGGGACTCCACCGGAACTCACTGGGTCTACTGGGATAACGACCTGCTATACAGCGAGCAAAGAATCGCCGAGCTGGGGGCCGGTCGAGTACTGGTGGTACCTCTCCGCTTCAGAGACTTTCTGCTCAACCTGGCCCACGATGTCCCCCTGGCTGGACACCTGGGCCAGGATAAAACGTACAGCCGCCTAGTGACCCACTTTTTCTGGCCGAAAATGAGGAACGACGTCCTGAACCACTGCCGATCTTGCCCCACATGCCAAGCCAGCGGGAAGAGTGGTCGGAAGCTGAAAGCCCCTCTGCAACCCTTCCCTGTGGTCACCACCCCGTTCGAGAGGGTGGGGATAGACATCGTGGGGCCTCTGGACCCCCGCACGGCACAAGGACACAGGTTCATCTTAGTACTGGTGGACCATGCCACCCGCTACCCCGAGGCGGTGCCCCTACGGACCGTGACAGCTCCGGTGGTTGGCCGGGCCCTAATGGGGATCTTCTCCCGGGTAGGCTTCCCCCGAGAAGTCGTCAGCGACCGAGGCACGAACTTTATATCCAAATACATGAAGTCCCTCTGGCAACAATGCGGGGTCACCTACAGATTCACGACCCCCTATCACCCCCAAGGGAACGGACTAGTGGAGCGGTTTAACCGCACCCTCAAGGGGATGATTGGGGGATTGGAAGAGCCCCTCCGTCGCCAGTGGGATGTACTACTCCCGTGCCTCCTCTTCGCTTACCGAGAAGTTCCCCAGAAGTCCCTCGGTTTTAGCCCTTTCGAACTCCTGTACGGGCACCCTGTGCGAGGGCCCCTCAGCCTAGTAAAAGAAGGTTGGGAGATGGCCCCCCTAAAGACCCCTCCAGACGTCTTCAAATACCTCCTGGCCCTACGCAATCAGACCCGGCGCTTCAGAGAGATGGCCAAGGCGAACCTCGAGGCCAGCCAGGAGGACATGAAGAAGTGGTATGATCACAATGCCTCCTCCGTTGAGTTCGAGCCTGGACAACAAGTATGGGTGATGTCCCCCACCGAACCATGTGCCTTGCAAGATAAGTGGACGGGGCCCTTCAAAGTGGTCGAGCGCAAAAGCCCCGTCACTTACCTCATCGACCTGGGGACCTCCCGGAACCCCCTTCGGGTCCTCCACACCAACCGACTCAAACCACACTTTGTGCGCTCAGAACTCAGCCTCCTGATGGCTACGGACAGTGGGGCAGAGGAAGACTCCGAACCCCTCCCGGATCTTCTGAAGACTCAGGAGAATGACGGCTCCGTGGACGGGGTCCGGCTCTCTGACGCCCTCACTTCGGAGCAACGCCAGGGCTGCCGGAACCTCCTGCTGCAGTTCGCTACCCTGTTCTCCCTCACCCCCGGGGTCACCCCTTGGTGTTTGCACGACGTGGACACCGGGGACAGTCCCCCTGTCCGACACCGGGCCTACCGCGTACCAGATCGGGTACGGGCCTGCATACAGGAGGAGGTGGCCAAGATGCTCACAATCGGGGTCATCGAGCCCTCGGACAGTCCCTGGGCCAGTCCGGTTGTATTGGTCCCCAAAGCCGCTGCCCCCGGCACCGCACCTGAACTGAGATTCTGCGTCGACTACCGGGGCTTGAACGCTGTCACCCGGACCGACGCTCATCCGATCCCCCGAGCAGACGAGCTGATCGACCGGCTGGGGGCCGCCCGCTACCTCAGTATCTTCGACCTAACAGCGGGCTACTGGCAGATCGGCCTCACACCCAGGGCTCAGGAACGGTCAGCCTTCTCTACCCCCGATGGCCACTACCAATTCAAGGTCATGCCCTTCGGCATGAAGAATGCCCCCGCCACGTTTCAACGCCTCGTGAACCAGGTCTTGGCGGGGCTCGAAGAGTTCAGCGCTGCCTACCTGGACGATATCGCTGTATACAGCCGCCACTGGCCCGACCACCTCCGTCACCTCCAAGAGGTCCTACAGGCCCTCCAGCGGGCCGGCCTCACAATTAAGGCCGGCAAGTGCCAAATTGGCCAAGGGTCTGTGACCTACCTTGGGCACCAAGTGGGAAGCGGGCTGGTGGCCCCGCTACATCTTAAGATTGCTGCCATCCAGTCCTGGCAGCCCCCCGTCACCCAGACCGAGGTCCGAGCCTTCTTGGGGCTCACCGGCTACTACCGGCGGTTCGTGAAGGACTACGGCAGCATCGTGGGGCCCCTCACGGGTCTCACGTCCAAGAACCAACCGAAGCGGATTAACTGGACCCCCGATTGTCAAGCGGCCTTCGAGAAGCTAAAGGCCGCCCTGTGCACCGCCCCTGTGCTCCAGGCCCCCGATTACAGTCGGGAATTCGTGGTACAGACCGACGCCTCCGACCACGGCATCGGAGCCGTCCTTTCTCAGTTAAACCCCGAAGGTCATGACCAGCCGGTGGCCTTCATCAGTCGACGTCTCCTGTCCCGAGAACAGCGCTGGAGCACCATCGAGAGGGAGGCCTTCGCAGTGGTGTGGGCCCTCAAAAAGCTCCGGCCCTATCTCTTCGGTACCCACTTCCGGGTACAAACCGACCATCGACCCCTGCAGTGGCTGATGCAGATGCGGGGGGAGAACCCAAAACTCTTGCGCTGGTCCATTTCCCTGCAGGGAATGGACTTCACTGTGGAGCACCGACCAGGCCAAGACCACGCCAACGCGGATGGCCTGTCCCGCTTTTTCCGCCTCGACGAAGAGAGTCCCCAAGGAGATGGGTGACTCTCCCCGCCTTCAGCTGGGGGGGACGCATGTTGGACAGGCCACACGAAGGGCTTGCTCCCTCCCCGCACGACAGGGCCCGAGCTCCGGCCCACCAGGCATAACCCACGAAAAGCACCTGTACCCCGTCTCCCGACGGATCTTCTGCCCTCGGACCTCTACTCATCACGGGGCCCAGCCCCACCGGCTCCCCCGGCCGGTTCAAGCCGCCATCTTGGGCCCTGCACCACGAGGCCGCGTGGCCTCGCCCCGACCCTAACCCCGGGCCTGGCCGGCCCCGACATCCCGGCACCACCATCCACCCGGGAGGTGAGCGGACCACTTGGCAGGTCAATGGGAGGACGAAGTGTCAAGAGCTCTTCCCCCGCCAGGTGCCGATCGCCTCCAGCTCCCCCAGGCGCTGGCTCCACCCCCTGCTGGGTGTCTGGACACCTTCATCCCGGGCCCTCCGACCTCCAAGTGCGAGGGTCCGGACATCAAAGGGCGCCTGCCCTATAACTGGGGCAACTCCGGAGCAGGAAGGCAGTTGTATCCTGGAGTCGAGAGACACCGAGAGAACTCAGCCTTGACGGACTTCTGGCGCTGCCGTAGCCCGCTCTTGTGAACCATCGTCCTGCCTGCTGGCGCTGCCGCGGCCTTCTACAACATCCATCCTAGTCGGGACCTGCTGGCGCTGGCGCTGCCGCGGCCCGTTGTAACAACCATCCTCACCGGGACCTGCTGGCGCTGCCGCGGACCGTACATCGACCATCTTTCCGGGACCTGCTGGTGCTACCGCGGACCGTGTACCGACCATCTCCACCGGGACCTGCTGGCGCTGCCGCGGCCCGTACCAACTAAGCTCGAGGATTGTGAGCTAACCATCATCTCATCCAAACTACCTGACTGGTAGACAGACTGTCCCGCTACCCCTTACCCTGCTTTGAGAGACTTGAATCGAGGGGACCCCTGAGTCCAGACCTCCTTGTACCATTCAACCGTACCCTAAGAAGTGCTTATAAAGAACCCTGAACCTTATCCGTGTGTGGTATCTGTCTGTGGGGGGGGAAGTTACTTGTCTGTACGATCGCTGGAGACGGCTCTCCCCGGAGACCTCTCCTCCTGACCCCGGCCGACCCTCCCGGTCCGTCTACCCTTTCTAACACCCTACTTTTAATAAACATGTTTTTTTTAAACGATATGCCCTATGAGGACAGGTGGATGTCAATGTATTAAAGTTTCATCAAGCTGCAGAGAAAACACCTTTAAGACTTTGGCGAGCCCTAGATTGCACTCTGTTTATTGGCCAATTATACATGTCACTCACCCACCTGTCATGAACACATACCTTCTGAGGAACCCCAAAACTCCTCCTCCGCTTTCATGGGACCTCCAGTTTTAGAAGCATCCAACTGGGGAATGCTGTGCCTCATGAGCTGTCGTTTCTCTCTCTCCGCCCCTGTTCCCACCCTCAGGGCTCTAATGAGGGATGGGCAATGCTGCTGGCTTCCCTCCAAGACAATTCAATCAGTTATTTGTAAAACTTTTCAAGTTTCAAAATGTTAATGCAATTTCCCACTAGGGCGAGTAAGCCGCACAATCTGGATTTGTGTGTAACAAAATCTACAAATGTTATTTTTAGTGCAAATGATGGTGCAGTCAAACACGTTATTTGCACAAAACAGTGTCTGTTGTGGTGCTCCATCCAGACCTGGTGTTGCAGCCTGGTGTTACTGCTGGAGTTACAACCTACAGCTACAACTTGGAGTTACAGCCCGCTGTAGCAGCCCAGAGGTAGAGCCTGGAGTTACAGCCCTCAATTATAGACTGGAGTTACAAACCTCACTTAGAGGCTGCTAACAGCCCGGAGAGATCCAGCTTGGAGTTACTGCTTGTACTTACA
Source organism: Triturus cristatus (assembly GCF_964204655.1). Lineage (NCBI taxonomy): Eukaryota > Metazoa > Chordata > Amphibia > Caudata > Salamandridae > Triturus > Triturus cristatus. The sequence continues at coordinate 1,156,984,283 of NC_140594.1, forward strand.
ACCTGGAGTTACAGCATGCACCTACAACCCGGAGTTACATCATGCACCTACAACCTGGAGTTAAAGCATGCACCTACAACCCGGAGTTACATCATGCACCTACAACCTGGAGTTACAGCATGCACCTACAAGCTGGAGTTACAGCATGCACCTACAAGCTGGAGTTACAGCATGCACCTACAAGCTGGAGTTACAGCATGCACCTACAAGCTGGAGTTACAGCATGCACCTACAAGCTGGAGTTACAGCATGCACCTACAACCTGGAGTTACAGCATGCACCTACAACCTGGAGTTACAGCATGCACCTACAACCTGGAGTTACAGCATGTTAAAGCTTACAGTTACAATGCCACAGCTCTTTCAACAACTATCATAAGGATGGAAATGTGGTTTATGAGGAGGCAATTGGCTTGACCATTAAGGGCTAGAGATCAAAGGTATTTGATGAAGAAAGAGGAAGTTACATCACTTATGTAGGAAGCGGCTCCCATGGATATGCAGTGTTCGATTGGTTGCTTACGGGATGTGGTGGAAGCAATGTCTTGGGGTGATAAGGGAGGGGTTGGGGGTAGTTTTGTTGTGGGAAAGGCTTATGCTGTGGTCTATAGCATGGCTCTTGTCGGTGAAGGAATAATGCCAGATTTCTCAATGGAGCGAGGAATGATGGGTGGTGCCAGTGATTTGGTGCAGCATTTACCTACCAGGAGCAAGACTTCACTTCTGTTTTTGTTTCAGCGATGGTCTTCGCTGAATAGTTGTCTTTTTCCGTGCAATTTTAGACATTGTGTGTCTAAAGCAAATTTGAATTGGTCAAAAATGTGGTATGCTGCTCTAGTGTGAGTTTATGATGCATTTAGTTTGGAAAAGCGAGAAGGTGATTTTGAGAAAGTTTGCTTTTTGAGATAGATCAGGCAGCGGGCATGAAGGTTTGACAAATGTTGATCACAGTTTGTACTGTGTTCGGGTCAGATGGCAAGAGACCAATGAAAGGACGTGAGAAGGTAAGGTTGATAGACATTATTATGGGCTCCACAGGGTAGATGCAGAGATAAATCACGCTTCTTGACATTTGGGGGGATGCCCGCTACACCTGCTTTTCTGTTGGAGGACCCGACAATAATTCCAAATCCACCCCTGACTCCGGGATCCTTTGTCCAGGTTACACTAAAATGGCAAACCGGATTCCTCAATGAGGCTAGAATCCACATTTCCCTGATCTTGCTCAAAACCATGAAAAGGATCTCTTTGGTGGTCAGCAGCAGAGCGGGGACAAGGGGAATGGGACAAGAGAGAGAGAAACAAATACACAGACTTATCTTCACCTCGTCTGCACGTATTGCTGTACTCAACCACCAATGCGTAGGCTTTGATAGACATACCTGGAAATAAATAATTTGTTTTTGGGCGAATATTACAATACACTATTTCTACTATGGCATCTGATATACCTTCTGACAATCTCTGTATAGCCCACTCTTTGTGGTTGCTGAAACCTCTATAAATTCTTAAAGGTGAATATAATAAATGCATAGAATAACCTGATAATCCGAAGTGTAATACAGGACCTTGTATCTAGAACTACCTTCAGCACGTTAGAAATACATCCTGTGTCCTGAATAATTCTTTGTAGACCTAGTTCGTTTGCTGTAACATGCATTCACTCACCACTGGTAATACCTTATTACCACTTGTGATCAAGATATAAATAAGATCTGTACTCGGAGGATTCACTAGGTCCCCCCATGATTAGGTTCAATAGAAAGCTGACTCCCAGAAGGGACGACTCCAAATCAAAGTCTAAATTCTCTGTCCCTAATGCTTCTGCTAAATGAAACTCTAAATGTGTTGGGGTTCCGCCAAATGTCGTACAAGTCTGGGATCTGGCACAAGAGATAATAGCAAATCTAAGATTTTTTTAAAACATCTTGCTGTTCAATTTTGTAGAATGGCATTTAATGGACAATATTCAGCCACAAAACCCGACATAGTCTCTTCGCCACCCCCAGATTATGACCTCTCACTTCCATCAAGCACCACTTTAACGTACTACGCAAACCAAAAATAGAGAAAGAAAGTGTAAGAGCGAAGATCGGGTAAACCCAGGCTGGGGTCCATGTGGTGCAGGGATGTCCTGCAGAAGGTACAAAGGAAGGCAGTGTCCAAGCTGATGACTGTCAATAACTAATATGCTAATCCCCCCAGGGAGGTGGCGCATGGGCATTACTTTCATAAACATTTGTAGCAATGAAGATTCTGTCTTCTAAATCCAAGGGTTCCACCAGCACCTCCTTCACCTGGGGGTTTGAAGAGTCACTCTAAATACAAGTAGGTCAAACGTATTAGGCAAGTGGTTGTGTGAACTGTATAACCTGGAAGTAACCTCTACCTTTCCTTTAGGACAACTACGCCAGCTTTGTCGATCTCTCCGGTCCACTGGACGAGCGGAACTACTACCACTTTGCCATGAATGGGAAGTCCTACCAGGTCATCCTGCAGCATTTCAAGACCCTTCTTCCGAAGGTAGGCGGAGCCTTGCCGCAAACTACTTCGATGTCTATTAACTTGATACTTTCAAAGATCAAAAAGTCTATTTACAACTTATTGTTTAGTATGACCTGCAAAAATCATACAAATTATAAAAGTGTAAAAAAACAAATACCATATTCCATTCTAGCTTCCTAAGGTGATGGTTAGGTAGGGAGGAGAATCTTCCATTATTTTGGGCTATGAAGGTGGCCCTGGTTACAAAAAAGTGGTGGAGTTCATAAATGCAAAGAATGAGCTTGCCTTTCGGTGACAAGCACTCTTTCATGACCTAACCATGGGGTTTGTGCCGGAAGGCCTGCTACATGTTGGTATATTGAGGCCATGACTCGTGACGTGCCTTCTCTTGACTTGAGGCAAGCCATTCTAGAGTCTGGAAGATAGAAAGGCAGTAAAGTCAAGCTTCAAAACTAAATTATTTATTGAGTATTCAGTAGTTTATAGTCTGCACCTCCTGAGGTCAGCCCTGCATCATGGGACGAGTGAAGGTCCCCCGCCCGAAGCCCACACTTCTCTGGTGATGGAGCACTCTTTCTGTTGAATGTCGAATCCCTGGCAGAATCCAGGAGCAGAAATGCTGAATGGAGCAGTCTCGGGGCTGGACAAGTCTTTAATTCCACCAGGCATTTCACCCATGGGCTGGTGCTCTTGGAGGCCGGATGCGAAAGCCAAGGGCTGCTTCTGGTGCCTCTGTCCTGTAGTGTCGCGGTCTAGTGGACGCGCGCACTACGTAATGATGTAGATGTGCGTAGCGACCGTTTGGACGCTACTGCGCATGCGCGAAGTATAGCGCGCGAGCGAGAGACGCGATCGGAGCGTGTTGCCCGGCGCTCTCTCTGTAGGTAACTTATATAGTGTAATAAAGGTTCCTTTTTGCAGCAGAACGCTTCCTGAGAGTCTGTGGGGGAAAGTAACATACAGCCTGGCACCCAACAACATTACAGTGGCGACGAGGGTGGGATGAGAAGAACCCTAGGTGCAACAGGTGGAAGGTGCCCCCCAACCTGCAGCAGAGAAGAAGCCCACCAGGGGAGATACCACCCTACGCGGTAAGAAGACCGGAAGGACCAAGGGCAGACACCTACAAACCGGGAGAGCGCGGCAGAGGCAGATAGAAGCCGGGGAGTGGCACGTGGGCAACGGAGGAGCCAGCCACGAGGTAGAGGATATCGCAGGCGGACAGCGGAACCGCAGAGGAGATCCTGGCGGAGTCAGGGGACGACGGAGCAGCCAGCTCGAACGCAGTCCCAGGTACCCGAAGCAGGGGAGCGGGGACGGACGCACCAGGTAGCCCAAGGAAGCAAGTGGACGCCAAAATGAGTGCACAGTCATCGACTCTGACGACGCCGATACCCTTCCTACCACGCCCGGGAGAACCCATAATGAAGTGGGAAGACTGGAGGGAGTACTTCAAAAACTACCTGGAAGCGCTAGAAGATGAGAACGAGGAGGCGTTCTCTAGTGCCAGGAGGAAGAGGATACTCCTACACAACCTAGGACCAGAAGGGATACGAGTGTTTCAAAATCTCACACCAACCACCAGACCTGTAGGGGACACAGACGTGTTCACCCATGCCATAGAAGATTTGGACAACCACTATCGACCGGCAGTGTGCACCTCCATCGACCGCTATAACTTCCAGCAGAGGAAGCAAGAAGCGGGGGAATCCGTAGATGACTACGTGGCGGCGCTGCGGAAGCTGGCGATGACGTGCAGGTATGGCGGACTGCAGGACGAATTCATCAAGGACCAGATCGTCATGCACACGACAAGCAAGTCAGTACAGGACAAACTATGGGCGAATGGCGATGCGACGCTGAACGAAGTGATCGCCATAGTGAAGAGAGCGGAGCTAACAAAACGATGTGCGGAAGCAGCCAAGAGAGAACCGGCCCCCAGACTCACAGTCAACAAGGTAGACGACGCGGACCACCAGACGCGGGGGAAACAAACGACGGGGGAGTACAGAGGAGCGGCCACAGGGAAACCAAGACCCGGACCGGCATGGAAACAAGGGAAAGGCGATGCCATGAAATGCTACAGGTGTGGCAGCTCGAACCATGCAGCGCACGACAAACGGTGCCCCGCGTTCAGAGCCAAGTGTGCGTTCTGCGGCCTAGTTGGCCATTACGAAAAGGTATGCCGCAGAAAAGGAAGACAGCAGGCGGTGAAGTTCGTGGCACAGGACGAGGGGGAAGACGCAGAAGACCGCGAAGAAGACGAAGAAGTCCTGTGTATTGAAGACCAGGTACTGGGCATAGAGGGGAGAAGAATGCGCAAACCCCAGTGCGACATGATCATAGGAGGCATACCCATCACCATCGTGGCGGACTCAGGATCTCCTTACACGATCATTCAACGTTCAGTATGGAACGAGAGGTTCAGACCCACGTGGGGCGCGCGACTAGAACCCCCCGACATTCGACCTGTTACTTACACAGGGGACCCAATCCCGATGGTAGGGTTCAAGACTATGAAGTTCCAGTTCAAGGAGCGGAGTGCGCTCTGCAAGCTGTACGTCGCGGAGAAGGGACCGTCAGTCCTGGGCTGGATGGACCAAGGAGTGTTGGGAATACAGCTGAACCCAGGAGGGGACACCCAGGTGATGGTGACTCTGGACGGAGAGGAGTCGACGGCAGAAAAATGGCGGAGCGGGCACCCGAAGGTCTTCGGCGGGAAGATTGGGAGACTGGAGAAGTTCTCCCACAAAATCGTCCTCAAAGAAAACGCCCGGCCGGTAGCGCACAAGGTACGGAACATCCCGATTGCGGTAAGGGAGGCGGTGCAACAGGAGCTCCTCCGATTGGAAGAAGGGGGAATCATTGAGCCCATTGACAGCGCGGAGTGGTTGGCACCATTGGTGGTGGCCATGAAACCGTCAGGCAAAGTGCGCCTCTGTGTGGACCTCAGGGAGTTGAACAAGTGCATAGTGGTGGAAAGGTTCCCCTTGCCACGCATTGAGGAAATGTTGGCCCGCACGAAAGGAGTGAAATGGTTCTCCACCATAGACTTGCAATCGGCATACCACCAGGTAGCACTACATCCGACAAGCAAAAAATTGACATCGTTCATCACACCGTTCGGCTGCTACCAATTCTGCCGCATGCCCTTTGGTCTCGCCTCGGCAGCGGCGGTGTTCCAGAAGCTAATGGCCCGCCTATTCAAAGACATTGAGGGAGTGCAATACTTTCAGGACGACATCCTAGTGATGGGGACGGAGCTGGAGGACCATGACAGGAAACTGTCGGCAGTATTGAAGATCCTGGAAGAGAAGGGCCTAACAGCAGAGTGGGAGAAGTGTCATTTTGGAATGACATCAGTCACCTACCTGGGACACGAGATCGGGGCGCAAGGAATAACGCCGAAGAGAGGGAACGTAAAAGCCATCTGCGAAGCACCGCCGCCCACCTCCAAGGAAGAAGTACGGTCGTTTCTAGGGATGGCAGAGTACTACAGTAAATTCGTCCACCACTTTGCCACAAAAACCCACCACATGAGGCAACTCACGAGGGACAAGACGGCGTTCATATGGACGGAGGAGACGCAAGAGGAGTTCGACACAGTGAAACGGGAAATTGGCGGAGCGATCCCGTTGCAAGGATTCGATCCCCAGGGGCGGTCAATATTGATGACGGACGCGAGTGAAAAGTGGCTGGGAGCGGTGCTCATGCAGGAGAGACCAGAAGGCGGCACGGAGACTATCAGCTTCGCGTCCCGGACGCTGACAGCATCGGAACAAAAGTTCAGCGTGATAGAGAAAGAAATGCTAGCGGTAGTGTGGGCCATGGCGAAGTATCGTCAGTTCCTGTGGGGAACCAGATTCCAGGTGAAGACAGATCACAAGCCTCTCATGAAAGTACTGACATCAGATGGCCATGCCAGTGCCACGCCCCGGATTGCGAAAATGACACTGAAACTCCTGGAGTACAGGTACGACGTGGAGTACATCCCGGGCTCCAGAAACAAAATAGCGGACTACCTCAGCAGGGCATCTGCGATGGACAGCGCCTCCGACGACAGGGAAGACGACGACGAGATGGTGGCTCTGACGGACGATCCGGAAAAAGCCATCAGCAGGCAGGAATGGAAGAACGCGTATGAGGCGGATGAGGACATGGAGGACGTCAAGACGTACATCGTGCGGGGATGGCCGGACAGAAGGAGACAAAGATCAAAAATCAGGCAGTTTTACGAGGTCAGAGAAGAGCTGTCGGTGGGCAACGACGGAGTGTTTGTCTACAGGGGTGACAGGGTGGTGCCACCGGAGAACATCGTACCCACCCTGCTAGCCATACTTCACGAAGGCCACCTGGGAATAGTGAAGACAAAGGCCAGGACAAAACAAACTTACAGTTGGCCAGGGATGGACACGCAGGTAGAGAGGCACGTGAAGGACTGTGCGCAGTGCCTAGGGGCGGACAAGACACTCAAACCAATGAGACCACCCTTAGGGAAATTCACAAACCCCAGCAACCCGTGGGAAGAGGTAGCAGTGGACATCCTGGGACCGATACTGGACGACCAGGGGATCCCCAAATATCTATGTGTACTAGTGGATAAATACTCGAAATGGCCAGAAGTGCACATCAATGAGATCATGGACACGGACGAGATACTACGCTTCCTCAAGGCGTTGTTCCTCCGGGAAGGCATACCCAGGAGCGTTATCAGCGACAATGGCCCCCAGTTCATCTCCGACAAGTGGGTCACGTTTGCGAACAGGAACGGCATAATACTCAAACACACCTCAATATACCACCCATCCAGCAATGGACAAGTAGAGAGGTTCAACAGGGTGCTGATGGGCTCCATACAGGCGGCCATCACAAGAGGCAAAGACTGGGAGAAAGAGGTGCTCAGCACGATATGGGCGTACCGCATCACCCCCACCGGTACGGGGTATAGTCCCTTCCAGATCTTACGGGGACGACAACCCTTTACCAGAGACAATGTGGCGTGGCAGGAGAAGACCATCACCAGCAAATGGTCTCCAGCGGTGGTGCAGCACAACCTGCAGAAGGCACAGCGCATCTATACGGAACACTACAACAGCCACAAGAGGACAAAAGAAACAGCGTTGGAAAAAGGGGAGTGGGTCAGAGTGAAGCTGGCAGTCCTTAAGCGGAAAGGTGAAAGCAAGTACTCACCACCCCTCAGAGTAGAAGAAGTGTATGACCGGGCGGCACTACTCAGTGACGGTAACGTGTGGTCACACGAGCGCATGGCCAAATGCAATAAGATCTTACAGTGGCCCCGAGAGTGCATGGAAGGGGAAACCCCGGCAGAAGGGCCGATAATGGACACAGAGTCATCCGAGGGAGGCCATGGAGAGGACACGAGCGGTGAGCAAGAGAGAGAGAGAGACAACTCAGGGAGAAGACCCTTGGGGGAGACCACTAGAGAAGAGGGCGAGGTAAAAGAGAGGGAGAGCCAGGGCTCTCCGAAAGGTACCGACGGAGGCCCGGTCGCAGAGGGAAGCCGAGAAGGACATTCCACTCCGGTAAGACACACCCGGGGGGGAAGAGCAGTGGTGAGACCATCCAGGTTCAGAGACTTTGAAATGGACTGACCTCCGGGTCGAGGACCTTGTGTGTGATATGAAAAGGGGGAGATATGTAGTGTCGCGGTCTAGTGGACGCGCGCACTACGTAATGATGTAGATGTGCGTAGCGACCGTTTGGACACTACTGCGCATGCGCGAAGTATAGCGCGCGAGCGAGAGACGCGATCGGAGCGTGTTGCCCGGCGCTCTCTCTGTAGGTAACTTATATAGTGTAATAAAGGTTCCTTTTTGCAGCAGAACGCTTCCTGAGAGTCTGTGGGGGAAAGTAACATACAGCCTGGCACCCAACAACATTACATGTCCCTTTCCCCGATTCATTTCCATGACCGTAAAGGTACGGAAAATCACCTTTTAAGAAATTGAGTGCGCCGCGTTAATAATGCCCAGGAACAGTGGCTCCCGCTCACACTGACAAACAGCGTCTCTGTTCGCCTCCGCGAGTGCCTACACAAGTAGCACCGCGTTTGCTCTTTAATAGAGTTCCAGAAGCCTTGTTCTTCCTCGAACCAAGAAGATGCCAGGCAGTGCTCACACGCACAGGGTGCTGGCGTCCACAGGTACATGTGAGAGTGTTTGTGTGTTTTTCTAATCACGCGATTGATTTCTCTCCCGTCTTCCGCTCTCTGTGGGAGCACCCTCCATGAGCATGCAGGCTGTTCACCCATTTGTGGGTACCTTCTGCAAAATGACGCTGCTTGGTATCTCGACCAGTTGTACTAGTTAAACCACCCCGGTGTCACCATATGCACCTTGTACCCTCTTTCCTTTTTTCTCTTTTAAAAAATAAAAGGCTAGCATTCCCCGCGCCACCATTTTACCTCATGGGGGCTGGTATATTTTTCCAACATTGCGATATAATCCCCAGTAATAAGACACATACATCATGTTTTAGGCTGTGTGTCGGTCCAATCGTGGCATAAAGAAGGTTCAAGCTGATTAGAAAATTGCAGACTTGGGGTGTAATACGTTCTCTATGAGGTACATGAGTTTGTAAATAGTACATTAAACTAGAGAGTTTCACTGGTCTTTTTCCCTTTCTTTCTCTCCCCTCTCTTAATCACATAGGTACCACAAGTGCTCCTATTCTAAAGATTCCTTTTGATAAAATTCCACCCTGATGAAGACCTTCGTCATAAGAGGTGGAAGCTAGAAGGCCGAAATGTGTTGGTAATACCCTCTAGAGAGGATTGCAAAAAGATCCTAGCAGTAAAGTTGGTCCCGGATTCAGACATTTTAGAGCCCACGGCGTATGGCACTTTACTAGGTTCTCGTTCGTAGTGCGACCCTCCTTTTTTGACCTGCGATATCGACACATCGTGAGGACATCAATGATAAAAGTCCCTGTAACGTCTATTTAGATAGGAGTGTGGCTTTGACTTTTTCTGAATTGAATAAGCTATGTTTGTAAATAGCAAAAACATGTTTTATGTCTGTAAATTGTACATATGTGTGTCTGTTGTAAATTTGCTATTTATGTATTGATTATGTTTTTGGTATACAATTTATAGAAGAATTTAGGTAAGAAAGGTATTCTCTATTAAGACCCACACAGGGCTCTCATGTCTTGGAGGAAAACAATTTCATAAAGTGTTTGAATGTATTAAGTTACAATCCAGGGAAAAATAATAAATTCACCTGGACTATAATTAAAATTTGAATTTATGGTGTCGGAGGTTTCATGTTTTTGCATATAAGTTTGGATTCCTACCTCTGTATCCCTGAACAGAATCATTCCCCTGTTTTTTATAGGATCTGTCACTTTCCCCAGCTCCATGAGGTTAACTACAGCAGGCAAAGGGAGGGAGGGAAAGGGAGAGAGAGAGAGAGAGAGAAAGAGAGGGAGGGAGGGAGAGGGAGAACCGATAGATGGAAAGAGAACTATTGGACGAGCAAACGAAGGGAGTAGGGCTGGTTTGGTGACGCATCCCTAGGGTGGCACAATGTGTGCTGCAGCCCCAGTGGACACGCTTCAGCCCTAATGTCCCAGGTACCAGGGGAACCATTTACTAGGGACTCGCAGGGGTGGCTGAATTTGAGCCAATCGCAGTTTTAGGAAAGAGATCTGGCGCTGGGAACCTGGTTAGCAGAGACCCAGTGAAATTTCATTCAAAATCGCATCAGGCAAAAAGTGGGGTCTAACCATGTCAAAAGAGGCGCGTTCCCACACCCCTTCAGACGTCTTGCTGTTCCATCAGCTTCAGGAAGGGCCATGGGTGGTGTGACAATGTTAGTTTTCTTTAATCTCGTTGGCCGGACTCTTTGGGGTCTGTACTGCACACCTTATTATCAAATGTTAAACTTCAGAAACCGTTTGATATTTTATTGATTCATTTTTACTTCAATATTGTTGATTCTTTCGTGATAAAAGATGTTGATGAATTAGAAGGTCATTTAAGTAAAGAGAGCAGAAAAAACAAGGAAATGTTGATTGTGGGTAGGGGATTTTAACCCTAACCTGTGCTCCTAAAATCACGATGAGCTGCGGTCCCTGGGGCGCCTCAAACACATGCAGAAGTTTGGTTTTCGTTCACGATTGCATCTCCCTGAACACAGATCCAGTCCCACCCTTTGCTGGTACAGGTCCTTGCACTACAATTGACCAGGTGATTTTTTATGGACGTAGTACCTATTTTTGAAACTTTTGAGGTGGTTACAAGTTGCGTAAGCGAACATAACCCGCTTCCCCTGCGATTGCCTATAGACCTTGTTAATAAAGACGCTCAGGTCACACACAGCAACATCGAATACACACGGAACAGGGGAATGCAAATTAAGTGGAACCAGGTTGACCGGGGTCTATTCACGAGAGATTTAGTGGCAAATAACTAGGCAAGAATTAACTCCACTTTAAAGCAAACTGGCTCCCCCGGGGACATTATCCAGGCATTCACCGTCTTGAGCGCGTACATTGCAACAAAGAACCAAGAGTAAACCTGTTGATCGAACTAGCCCAAGCTTGTATAATCAAGGCTGCCCTAATGCCCATGAACGTCTAAAGACGGCCCTTAGGAAACGTCCCTGGGATAAGCCTGAAACCTCTCAGGCCAAGAATTCCTACAAAGTAGCAGTGGTGGCTGGTAGGAAACGGGGGTAGCTGGGTGAGGGGAGGGGCAAAATAAAAATAAAAAACACTTAACTTTTGCCAGCCGTCGTTCCTCCCCTTCGTCCCTTCACACGCTGTCTTCTCTGTTTCGGTAGCGGAAGGAAGCCGGAAGCACACAGGCTCCCTCACCTAAGCTAATCACAATGCTGCAATGCCGGGGAGGCTGGGCATGTTCCTCACCAGGTTGTGCATTACAGGCTGGTGGAGATCATGCAAATTGCGCATGACCAAGGGGGCCAGCCTAGCAGTCAGGCGCACTTGGAGTGTGCAAACCACTCCTCCCTCCCTTGTAACCCCAGCCCATCCCTGTTCTAACCCAGCCCGTAGTGAAAAATAAAATGATAAAGAGGTTATCATTTTATATTTGCGCTGCACTGCTCTTAAAGCAGTGGGGCGACGCTCCTCTGCCTTAGCGGCCGCCACTGTACAGCGGCGATTGCAACCAGAAAGGCAGACATTAGGACCAAGGCCTGCGAAGACCTCTGGCTGCCAGCAACCTTCATGATCCCTGTGCCTTCTGGGAAGCTGTAAACGTTCCCTTTGTCTCAATCTATGAGAGGCTGCAGATAGACGCCGTTATCCCTGTGGACGCTCGGGTGGCACATCTGTCTAAGATTTGTGACCCTAGCAACACAACACAGACCGCTGTTTTGGGGTAAGAAATTCATTATGATCTTGAAGCGGTTTCCTGAAAAGCGGGGTCTTTCTGACACGCAGTTTGGGTTTCGCCCAGAGCTAGGCACTGTGGAGCAGAGTCCCAACCTCCATTCTCATTATGCAAAAATATGTTAAGGCAAAAAAGGGTGGCATACGCCTGGTCCTTATGGACCCAACGTGTGCATTTGACACCGTCCAACAGTCCAATGTCTGTTCATCATGGAAGAAATTAGAATAGATAGAGCTGTGGTTGATTTTCTTCTAAGGTTGTATACACATAAGAGCTGTGGTTAATTTACTGTGCAGGTTGCATGCACACAACAGCTGCGGTTGAATTGCTTCGAAGGTTCCATGCACACAAGCTGTGGTCGATATACTTCGCGGGTTGCATTCACACAAGAGCTGTGGTAGATTTACCTCTCAGGTTGCATGCACACGAGCTGTAGTTGATTTACTTTGCAGGTTGCATGCACACAAGAACTGTGGTTGATTTACTTCCCAGGTTGCATTCACACAAGAGCTGTGGTTGACTTACTTCACAGGTTGCATGCACACGAGCTGTGGGTGATTTACTTCACAGGTTGCATGCACACGAGCTGTGGGTGATTTACTTCACAGGTTGCATGCACACTAGCTGTGGGTGATTTACTTCGCAGGTTGCATGCACACAAGAGCTGTGGTTGATTTACTTTGCAGGTTGCATGCACACAAGAACTGTGGTTGATTTACTTCGCAGGTTGCATTCACGCAAGAGCTGTGGTTGACTCACTTCACAGGCTGCATGCACACGAGCTGTGGTTGATTTACTTCTCAGGATGCATGCACACAAGAGCTGTGGTTAATTTATTGTGCAGGTTGCATACAAACGATCTGTGGTTGAGGTCCTTCTTAGGTTGCATGCACACAAGAACTCATGTTAAATTACTGTGCAGGTTGCATGCACACAAACTGTGGTTGATTTTACTTCACAGGTCGCATGCAGACAAGAGCTGTGGTTGATTCACTGCGCAGGTTGCTTGCACACAAGATCTGTGGTTGATTTATTATGCAGGTTTACTTCCCAGACTGCATGCACAGCAGAGCTGTGGTTGAATTACTTCTCAGGTTGCATGCACACGAGCTGTGATTGATCTACTTCGCAGGTTGCATGTACACAAGAGCTGTGGTTGATTTACTTCTCAGGTTCCATGCACACAAGAGCAGTGGTTTGTTTAATTAGGTTGCCTGCACACAAAAACTGTGGTTGATTTACTTCCCAGGTTGCATTCACACAAGAGCTGTGGTTGACTTACTTCACAGGTTGCATGCACACGAGCTGTGGGTGATTTACTTCACAGGTTGCATGCACACGAGCTGTGGGTGGTTTACTTCGCAGGTTGCATGCACACAAGAGCTGTGGTTGATTTACTTTGCAGGTTGCATTCACGCAAGAGCTGTGGTTGACTCACTTCACAGGCTGCATGCACACGAGCTGTGGTTCATTTACTTCTCAGGATGCATGCACACAAGAGCTGTGGTTGATTTACTTTGCATGTTGCAGGCACATGAGCTGTGGTTGATTTAGTTTGCAGGTTGCATGCACACGAGCTGTGGGTGATTTACTTTGCAGATTGCATGCACACGAGCTGTGGTTGATTTACTGCACAGATTTCATGCACACTAGAGCTATGGTTGATTTACTTTGTAGGTTGCATGCACACGAGCTGTGGTTGATTTACTTCCAGGTTGCATGCACACAAGAGCTGTGGTTGATTTACTTCCAGGTTGCATGCACACAAGAGCTGTGGTTGATTTACTTTGCATGTTGCAGGCACATGAGCTGTGGTTGATTTAGTTTGCAGGTTGCATGCACCCAAGAGCTGTGGTTGATTTACTTTGCAGGTTGCATGTACACACGAGCTGTGGTTGATTTACTGCACAGATTTCATGCACACTAGAGCTATGGTTGATTTACTTGGTAGGTTGCATGCACACGAGCTGTGGTTGATTTACTTTGCAGGTTGCGTGCACTTGAGCTGTGGTTGATTTACTGCGCAAGTTGCGTGCACACACCTAAACCAAGATCCTATTCAGTCTCACCCAAAATTAACTCTGTTTTTGGGGTCTGCCAAGGTTGTGTACTGGCCCCCTTTCTCTTCCTTTTATACACTAATGACCTAGAAGAGTATCTGGTTATAGAAGTGAAGATCTCCCCAAGGTTGACTACCGTTTGGCACCAGTACTGTTGTACGCGGATGACGGTATTCATAGCCAGTTCTGCCAATGGGTTACAGATCCACCCGGTGCCTTTAAAGTCTTTATGGATGAACTGGGCCTTAAGACAAACCCAGCAAAGTCATTTACAATGAAGTGTGGATTTAGGCTCTCGAAATCACCGATCTTTGGGCTGTCCGGGGCAGAGAGGATTCCAGTCCTGAATTTCACTTACTTCAGAATCCTGTTTGACTCTGCTTTTATTTTGGAAGTTTTTCATGCAAATTAGAGTCCTACAGTTTCAGAGATCTTTTAAGGCCTTTTTTCGATTTGCTAAACTTGGGCACAGGGGGCGTGGTCCGGCCACGCAGGAAGATGGCCGCCTGAACGAGGAGCTCCGCTTCGGCATGAACTCCTGACGGAGGCGGTGCTCTCCGCAGCACTGCCGAGACTACGACAGTGACGATCTTGCAGACCCAAACGAGGCGGCTATAACCGGTCCGAATTTCAGGACCAAATGGGCTCTTTTTAAGGTTCGCTTTTGTTCAAGGATACCCTGAACTGGCAAGCGTGCATTCGGCCCTTTGACGCAGTAAAGCCCCGGCTCTTGCGTGGCTGGTGCTCCGCGGCTGCTGCCTTCACGAGGGAACTCTGGCATCGCGCATTCCGGTCTTGAGGAGAAAACACACTTCCGGGCTCCGGTTCTTCTGAAATGGTAAGAACTGTCGGCGCCTCTTACAAAATTCTTTAACTACCATTTGGAAACCTCTATAAGTGGAGAATTAGAGAATAACGCTTTCCGTCATTATTCCTGTTACCTCAGTATAAAGACTGCATGACTGGAGCTCCTCGTTATAGTACGCTTACAGTCTTCCCCTGATGTTTGATTGTGGTCATTATACATCTTGAACGGAGTTATTTCTTCTAGTTTCATGTCGCTATTTTTCTAATAACTGCATAATAACGTGAGGTGAAACTTTCTGTGACGCATTACGCGCCAAGCGTCAAGTACCAAGTGTTTTGAGCATTCTGTCAGCCTTGCACTGCATCTTCAAGTGGCCTTCATGAGGTCCTGTACAACACACTGAAGGGCGGAATACTTCCCTCCCTGCTGATCAATATGAACTGCTACGTTTGTATGCTGATATTGTTTAAACAGCTTTTGAAGTGTGGTGTGTGAAGGAGATTTCTGAGACACTTTACGCGCCAAATATTTCAAGTAATCCTGTCCGCCTTGCAGTGAATCTTCAAGACACCTTTCATGACCATGTATACCATATAATAAAGGTCTGACAACTTCCCTAACTGCTGATACCTGTACCTTGGTGAGCTTACATGCTGATATCAACATCCCTGGTGTGAAGGGGAATTTCAGCGACATATTACATGCCAAGTGTCGAGTGTTCCAGATATCCTCTCAACCTTACAGTGAATTTTCAAGAGACTTTTTCAGAACACCTCATACAGCGTAATAAAGGACAAAATAGTTATCTATGACCTGATACGCCTGTTTTTATCATAGCCTCATCAATAGAATGTGACAAAATACAAAGTCTCAACGTTGCATAAGGATAGTGTTACAGGGAAGTGCTGTGATTAAACACATCTGAGAGATAACCGCTCTTTCATGTGACTGAATTCTTGCTGCATTATTGAAAAACTTAGGCGTAAGTAATTCTTTGGTCTACTAACTACGTTCTCGCTTCACGAATGTCTAATCACAAGAACGGAAACAAATCCTCCAAGCAACCCCTTTTTCCAGAGGTACTCAAACAATCACGCATTATGTTTGCGAAAGGCTCAGTTTTACCAGCATCTAAACCATCCTTGGTCGCCTCAACCGAGTTATCAGTGGAAATTTTGAATCTTTTTGCAAGAAATTGCGCCAATCCGCTCTCATTTGACAGATATGGACGCTAACATCTCTTCTCTCACGACAGAGACCAAATCAATTAGAACAGATATTGTACAATTTCATACCAAAGCGGAAGGGTTGGACCAACGGTTAATTATAATAGAAGCCAGACTTGATTCAGTACAAAGCAGGGATCAAGACTTATTACTTCTTCGCAGCAAGCTTGTTGACTTGGAAGATCGAAACAGAAGGGATAATGTTCAATTTTTCGGCTTCCCAGAAAATATTGAGGGCCAGAATGCTCGAACATTCTTTTGTAATGTCCTTCCCAAGCTACTTGATATTACCTTTGAACCTTTGTTGGAAATTCAGCGTGCCCATCGAGTTGGCCCGCCACACAGACACCCAGATTCTCGTCCAAGACCCCTAATCGCCTGCTTTTTATGACATGACCAAGTACGACAGATATTAATTGCAGCGCACACCCAAGGCTCCTACATCTACGATGGTCAAGAAATCCGCATGGCCGCTGACTTCTCGAAAGAGACTAATGAAAGGAGAAAGGCTATGATTATTAATACATTTTGATATTTTTTGCATGTTTGACTGTGGCATGCCTTTGTCAATAGGCCAGCTTCTTGGGTGTCTATATATCTGCGATGTAGAGCACAATTTAATCAATATAGGTAGAGAATTTTTGTATGAGTAATTTCTATCTATGAGACCTCAACTAAGGAAAATGGACATCAAATATGGTTTGTTTGACCTAGCTCGTTTCTGTATCGCCAAAAATGGCGAATCGAAAGATTTTTATAATCCTGAAGATCTACAAAACTTTCTGGATAGTATTTCACTTCAGGACATGGACATACAGCATACTCCCTGTTGATCAGTCTATCTCAAGCTCTACATTTTCTCAACAGCTTCCCGACAATCGACATGACAGCATCAGTGAAGTTAGTCATCATGGCGGAGACATTGAACGAACAAACCGTACCCATGAGAACACAGCTTCTGCCTTACAGACAGTATCTACCTTCACACAAGACCACCATAGGAATAAATCCCGATCTCCTTTAAAATCTGTCTCAGATGGAGAATAGGCTTTGATGTTATCTTTTTTTATTACAGCCATGATCTTTGATAACGTCTTTTTCGTGAATTTCTTGAAGTTCCTCACATCAGAGACTAGCTAACATGGGTTTTTTTATGCTTCCATGGTCAATAGCCTCCGCTTTCTGCACAGATGAGTATTATCCACATTCTTTATGTATACACTGTTATTATACTTTAGATTGTATTTATAACTACATCTACATTTATATTCTATTTAAGATTTATTAACATATTTATTGGCTAAGATTTACAGCGGTTACAAAATGATGTGACATCCAATATATTTGGCAGTATGAGTAACAAGGGAACCCGATGAAGGTAGCTTTGGACCTCGGGTAATTACGTATTTTTAAAGAACAAAGGTCCTTAGCTTAAACAAAAATAATGTAACTGTCTACACAGAGACTTAGATAAGACCTATGTATATTCTTCCAGTGTCCAGCCGGACAAAGGAACATTTATTTTGAAAATAGCAAAAGTTTTATAAACGAGATAAAGGTGCACGAAGGCAATGAAACAAGGGCACAGTCCTGTACCGAGTTTACAACAAGGAAATGGGAAGAGGAAAGGAATGACAGGCAAAGACTTTGGGAGCAAACAAGGAGGCTTACAATACAATAAAGAACTCAAGTAAGCTCAGACCAACAGAAACCACAATACATTTTTCACAGTGGATAAATTGTGGTAGTGTTATGTAAAGTCGACGTTTCGATCCCTAGCTCCTAATACAGTGGGATCCTCCTCAGGACTATGATTTAAAATGTTGCCTGATATGAGTTAGACACCTTCAATGAGGTAGTGGAGTACGGTGCGTCGTCGTGATGGCGCGGGGCGTGTGCACTGGTACTAGATCTTCAGATGACCATCAAATGGCAAGGAGGTGGAGGTGGTGATAAACTGCATTCATCCTTAAAATCTACCTCCGTTGAGGAATAATCTTTAATAAGGTTCACTTTCATAACAGATATAATTATACTCATTACTATTTACATAAATATTTTCAAATTCCTTACGTTAAGAGGTTGATCAATATATTTCTCTTATTTTTTAAATATTTAGACAGCTGAATGTAATCTATCTTGTATATTTATGGCTGGTATTATTTATTATATAACCGCATCTAAGCTTATATTATCAAATGTTACGTTATGTTATAACATATACTATCTGTAGTTACATACTCATAACATGTTTCAATTTCCTGAACTTATATTTATGTACTGTTGATTTGATGCATGATTTAATGTCGATATTATACATATTTGGGTCTTCAAACTTTTAATTCATTTTAAAATTTCTCCCAAATAGTCTCAGTTAAGGTTTATAGTCTCCTGAGGTAGTTCTTACCCGTGGTGGTGCTCTAGTGAGCCCAGACCTGCGGTTAAAAGTTTAGAGGTAAACTAACTTTATAGATGTTTTACTTTGCTTCTCTTGATATCCTTTCTCTAGGAATTTTCTTTCACCTTTTGTCATTTCAACTCCTATTGTTTTATTCGAAACTCTATAAGTGCTATATTGTTTATTTTCTTCTGCTTTCCTGCCACATCTTTGATCAATAAGTCAATTTTTACATTGGATCTTAAATTTCTTAACTTTATGTAAAGCTCTTACCCTCCTACATTTGCTCATCAAAACTTTACAAAATACTGATATATATATATATATATATATATATATATATATATATATATATATATATATATATATATATGCATGGCTAACACACGTCCTTTACGTGTCATATCCTGGAATGTTCATGGTTTAACGCATTATATAAAATCGAAAAAAGTACTCTTATTTACAATCAAAAAAGGTTGATGTAGCTTTACTTCAAGAAACACATCTTGATATGCTAGAATCTAGCAAACTATGCGGAGAATGGTTAGGAAAAGTGTTTTACAGCAGTAAATATGATGGAAGACCTTCAGATACATGTCCCATACGTAAATGTGGTGTGGTAATTCTTATTCACAAATCTCTTACACTTACGACATCAAAAACATGGGAAGACCCAGATGGAAGATATGTGTTCGTCAAACTACGCATTGGAGACTCTCATTTCTGTGTGGGGTCTGTTTATGCCTCGACAGGTGTGGAAAAAATCATTTCTTCTTCATTTGAACCGCTTACTATCCGAGATAAAAGCTTCACAATTTCTCATCGGAGGAGACTGGAATCTAGCGGGAGATCCAGTTTTGGATAGAACAGGACCTTTTGACAAAAATACTGCACCGGGCAGAGCCCTTTCGAGTGACATTATTGATGATAATCTTCTGATAGATCACTGGCGTCTTTCTCATCGACTGATATTGCGTACACATTTATGTCTTCCACCCATGGAACTCTTTCCGGACTTGATTATTTTTTTTATTTCTCAGAGAGTAGTTCAACTAGTACAAGAATCTCATATATTGGAATCATCAATATCTGATCATTCCCTGGTCCTCTTATCCCTACAAACAGGATTGCCCAAGCCGGGGCGTAAACCTTGGCGGATGAATATCCAACGTCATTAAACCCCTAAGGGTAAGTTACAATTGAGAACTCTTCTTCAATACTATCTTTCCAATAATCATGGGTCTGTGGACTCCGGTAGAATCCTATGGGCTGCAGCTAAAGCTACCATCCGGGGTCCACTCATGAAAGATGCAGCGCAGGCCAACAGGCAAAGTGCTATTCGACAGAAGGAGTTGGAACATGATATTGAGACATTTACCTGATTATATACTATAAAACCTACGTTACAACATCGCAAATCACTGGCGCAAGCCTGCATGGCACTAAACAATCTCTTTACGTCCAAAGCTGAATATACTTTACAAAAAATGAAAGGGAGGCATTACGAACAGGGGGAAAAGGCAGGGAGACTCTTAGCGGCTCAACTGCGACAAAGGGAAGCTGCCATGGCTATACCAGCCATAAGATCTTCTGAGGGGAATTTGTTAACTTGTCCTCAAGATATTGTTAAAGAATTTGCTTTTTATTACAAATCCTTATACACCCCAGGAGTTCAGTTAGATCACACGAAGATCTATTTTCTCTCTGAAGTGGGATTGCCTTGCCTTTCTGAAGAGGGCAGAGCGCTTCTTGAGGGAGAGATAACTAAACTCCCATATCATAAAGCTCCAGGTGAAGATGGCTTCCCAGCAGAATTTTATCGTTGGTCCGGTGAAAAAATAATAGATACCCTACATGCGCTTTTCAGGAAGCAGATAGTAAAGCTTCTTTAGGGTGTATTTCTAATAAAGCAGTAATAGCGGTTCTACCAAAACGAGGGAAAGATCCCTTACTCTGTAGCAGTTATCACCCCATATCGCTTCTTAATAGTAATATTAAACTTTTAGCCAGCATCCTTGCTTCTCGTCTTCGCAAAGTCTCACCCTCCTTAATTCATCACACTCAGGTGGGATTCGTACCTGGCAGTCCATCAAGGAATCATTTACGCACCCTGGTGCACACACTCCATTCTGCCAGATCTCTTCAGGAAGTTGATTTGGTGCTGTCGCTTGATGCCGAAAAGTTATTTGATCGAGTGGAGTGGCCATATCTCTTTAAAGTTCTAGAGAAATTTGGTTTGAGAACCAAATTCATAGATAAAATTAGATTACTACACCAACATCCTATTGCTCAAGGTAATTGTGGCAGTTTCTTCTCAGATTCATTTCCAATTTGCAGAGAAACTAGTCAGGGTTTCCCACTTTCTCCCCTTCTATTTCTCTTAGCTTTAGAACCCCTAGCAGCAGCAATTTGCCAATCAGAAAATATAGTAGCCATTCCTCTCCCAGTGGGTGACTCGAAAATGTACCTTTATGCTGATGACATTCTACTTACTGTCACTGATTTGTCTCGGTCTCTACCATCATTGCTTAAAATCATTGAAGATTTCTCCTCCTTTTCCGGATACAAAATTAATTGGGATAAGTGCGAAGCACTTCCTATATCAGACAGAACCACAAAAGTAGCTATACAAGGTTTTCCCTTTCATTGGCAACAATCACGGTTAAAATACCTGGGCATTTTGGTAAATACAGGTACAGAAGGGATGGTTGGAGATACTTTAGGCCCTTTAGTTACCCAGATGCAACATGATTTTGAAAAATGGAAGATAATGGGATTATCTTTATGGGGTAGAGTTCAAGCTGTTAAAATGGTCACACTTTCACGCTTCATTTACACTCTTGGGATGCTTCCTTTTCACATTCCTTTATCCACATCACGCCTCATAGACTCTAAGATAAAATCCTTTATTTGGGGATCTATGAAACCTCGCTTAGCTATGAATAAATTGAAAGCGCATCATTCTCAAGGGGGTTTGAGACTTCCATCCATCGAGCACTATACTTTGGCATTATAACTATCTCAAATAACGCACATGTTAACTGAAAATTCCAAAACACCACAATGGGTATTTGTAGAAAGACATTTGTAATCCACAGAAATGGGTCTTCATGTCCTTTATGGGATAGGCACAATTCGCATTGACTCACATAATCCGCTACTGGCTGCAATGTGCAGAACATGGCAGAGAGCACACCGTTTACTAGGATTTAATCCTCGTATTCATGATAAAGCCCCAATTTAGAACAACACAGGTCTACGTATTAAAGGGAAAACTCTATCCTGGCCACATTGGATATCAGTAGGCATTCTTACTTTGGATCAGCTCTTACACAATGGTGATCTCAAATCTTTTGCACAATTGACGGATGAATTTGGTCTCCCATTGCATCAAGTGGCGAATTATATCCAACTCAACACATGTCTTAATAAAATCCTGGGATCACATCCACGGTTATTGCAAACCTCACCAGTAGTGTCTTATTTACATTCTTTGGGGAAACATAAGGGAGTTACATCTGGTTCATACAAATTATTCACATCAAACTTATTTTCACAACCCTTTACAAGTGATCTTCGTACCAAATGGCAAACACGTTTATCGGTCTCCTATGCAGACCAGGAATGGATAGACTTGTTGGAAAAGTTAGACAAAGGAGCCTAAGAAGCTCAACTGAAATTTTGTCTGTTTAAAATTTTACAGGATTGGCATTGGTCTCCGGTAAAGCAGCACAAAGCAGGATTACTTCCACATTCTAACTGCTGGAGATGTGATGCACCTGGCTGTGACATTGTTCACATTCTTTGCACCTGCCCTGTGGTTCAATCCTTTTGGTCTTATATAGGTCAGACTTTGCATAACACCATGCTTTCCGTTAACACCGACCACCATTTCTTCTGCATGATTTACGAAAATCCCAATCTTTTTCTAAACCGCAATGCCGTCTTTTACATACCGCATTGGCTACAGCTAAAATATGTATATTAAGACAATGGGAATCTCAAGAATTCTGGTTAGTAGCCATGATTCAAACTGCCTCATATGAAAGAGTTATTTATAATTTACATGATCAAATAGACCTCTTTACTCAAGTCTGGACCCCTTTTTTGCAAACTGATGATGTCTCTGTAAGAAGCACTATTGTCAATCCTATACTGAATACTACAGGAAACTAATTTCTTTACACCTCATTTCCTCTTTCAGTTGTGTTGGTAAAGATTGATACCATAATTGACATAGTTGGGCGTTTTTAACTTGAATCGTATAATTGCACAATCGTTTCATAAGGGATAATGTATATCCTAAATGATTCTATTTTACTGTTACTATACTGTTACTCTATCTACATCTAATCTTTTTATTTATACTCTTGATGTATGATACAATGTAATTCACAATTTTAATAACTTAATATTTTAATAATTCAATCATTTTATTCCATTTTGCATCATCTTGTCAGATCTTTTTCCTCAATTATTTAATTCTTTATTCCTCCTTATTGAAAGTTATAGGAATAATAATTCTATTTTGTGCTCATTCTCCCATTCAGATTCCGATTCTGCGCATAGATCCATTAATGTATTACTTAATTTGTGCTAAAATGAATTTGTTTGTTCATTTATCACTTTATTTGATTTAATGATATATATTCCTTATTGGAATAATTCACTTATCTTCTATACATTTATTGGTGTATTATTTTGTTTGTCCTCGGACATTTATGTATTGTATTTATGAAATGCTAATAAAATATTTCAACACAAAAAAACAAAACCGGCACAAACCTGCAAAAGAGCGAGTCCACATTTTTAAAAACAAGAGCCTCTCTATTGGCCCTTTCGTAGCGGGAGTGTGGGGTTACGCCAATGGTGCCTTCTCACAGAAAGTGGAAAACAAATTTTCAAGGCGGCTTCTGGCTGTGCCCCATATGGCACCTACAAGCTTCCGTCACACCAAAGTGGGTCTCGGCTTCATAGAAGACCATGATAGATGGCGACCCCCAGTTACTGTGGCTTGGATTAAGGAGGGACTCTGAGGCACACTGTTACAGACCCATATTCCCATATTGTCTAATTGTCAACGCTCTAGATGATACAAGACATCCTGTGGTTGTTTTATGTAAAATAAAGTTTTAATTATCTAGGGATACCAGAGCTCTTCTCGTACCCGGAGAACTCTGCACATTTGATCCCCTCTGTAGTTACAATGAATTGTTTTACAGACCATGTTTGTCTGGGCCCCTGGCAAGTGTGGCTAGAAGGGCCACTGGAATCATCTCCTGGAATTGAATTATGAGCCCTCTGCCAGCATCAGACCTGTGGCTCCACCTTATTACCAATGAGTGGCCCGGACTTCCATTACTTCGCCTCCTGTTGGCCTGTCCCACCCAAGGGGCGTGGTTTGCATCGCTCCCCCCGCGCCCCTCTGATGGTAGCTCTGCAAAAAGCACACTGCACTTTACTCTGTATCTGCTGTGCGCGGGAGACGCCTCCTCCTCCCAATTCTGCGTGAATGCAGGACAAGATCGCGTACGATGGCTTTTGCATTCTTACAGCTCCTCGGGATCTCCGAGACCGAATTCGTTTTATAAAAAGTGCCTTATTGATTAGGAAGTAGAGATATTGAGTGTGCAGGTCTCGTAGGAGTTCATTGTTCTTTGTAATGTAAACTTAACTGCAAATTTTGATATATGCACCATTTAATTTACTTTATTTTCTGTTTTGAATTGTTTTTATACTTGTGTATTTATGTCTTTACTACACACTTTTATGGCTCACTGTAGATGAATAAAGCATTATCGACTGACTGACCGAGCCCTAAGTGGGTAGTAGTAGTAGCTGTTATTTCCAGCGCTTAGGAATAGTTGAATATCGGTCTGCTTGTGAGCTATATCTAACTCCTGCCCCCTCCTTCAGCCTCGCAATCGCTTTCTGATGCCCCAAATTTGTCATTATGTCTCTCAATTTTTATCTTGTTGCTCTTTGTATATTCTATTCATGTAAAAATGCGAAAATAGTTTTGAAGCTTTTCCTGTATTTTGAATTAGTATGTATGCATGTGCTATTTGTGTGGCCAAACCTAGCTGAAAGTCAGTGGGGAAAAAAAAAAAGTGACTTTTTTTACTATTTCAAATTTTCTTTATTTGATTTTCTGTCTTTTCATTTTATACTTCATTTAAGATGCATTTCTATATTTTGCCAAACAAGCTTATATTCATGAATATAGGCTAGGAAACTGTATTAACCCTGTTTTTCTTTGTCTTTGCAGTTGCTCATAAATGGGACCGTGTTCGCCAGAATGTCTCCTGGACAGAAGTCCAGTTTGGTTGAAGAATTTCAAAAACTCGAGTAAGCTTAAGATATTAACAGATTATGGTATTTGACCTAAGATCTCTGTGCATACACTACTCCAGACCTGCTCACACAAGACTAAACTATGACACTGGTCCAGAGCAATCCAAGTCCATCTGGAACCGATGCAGCAGTGTAGCGCCTTGAATCCTAAGCAGTGTCCCTTTGTATTTGCAGTAGTGTAGTGCCTTGAATCCTAAGCAGTGTCCCTTTGTATTTGCAGTAGTGTTAGCAGGAAGTGTGAGATCCTTATTATAAAGTTCCTCAGTTTACTTTAGCAAATGCACCAAACGTGACACGGAACACAGCGGCTCACCGGAGCCCGTCACCCTGGACAGCAGGTCTCGGAGGCTTGTGAGCTGCTTTCGGGTGGAGATAATTCAATATGGCTTTTGGTGACTTCACACCCTTCCTTCATCCATAACCCAAACTGAGCACCACCAGCATCAAACACAAACCCTCAAAGTCTCAACCAGAGACAATACTAGAAATCTCCACCATGCCGCTGCACACAATAGCCTTATGCCCAGGCAAATCCGTAAGGGGTTGTCAAGAACCTTGATCTCCACCGATGGGTCATACACGATGCGATCTAGTGAAGAAAGGCTAGTTCCTTCCAACAGAAAGTAGGACTCATCGTGCCCATGCTGAAGAAAGCTCGGTTTAGCGTGGCCTTCACCACAACAATCTGCTCATCGCGGAGTCCCCCACCACCAAACCCTCTGAGCGAACCCAGCAGACAACTCCAAACTCAGTGATAACCACAGCCTTCCTGCAGAATGACAGTACTGCCTCCTCTCTGCACATGTCACTGGAGCAGTCTACCTGTGTCTCCTAGAGTTGGTGCACTGCAGCACACCTTTCAACACCGTTGGCATCAGGCTCTTGCGTCATTGCTTCTTGCAAGTCGCGGGTGTCCCCCATCCTAAGGGGGTTGCTTAGACTACAGCGGGTCAGGCCACAAGCTGCTAGTATGACACATGACTCCTCTGCCAGCCCAGGGGAGTTTGGCTCTGTATATCATATGATGCTTCCTGCTCTGTGGAGAGTTATCACAGAAAGAACACCCATCAACCTGGCATGAGATCTTTCCACAAATATGCGTGTCATGCAGCCCACTTGCCATTGTCTGTTTTTTGGAAATAACCCCTAACACTGGGAACCACCTAGGAAAGTTTCCGCCTTTGCACTAGGGGCATGTCTGCTCTTCCTGTGTTGGCAGGCCATGCAAGGCAGTTACTGACAGATTGAAAATCAGCCTAGGGGTGCCTGACCCTTTTATGCGGGCACTGGAGTTCCTTCAGTGGATGGACAACACGCTAATAGTTTCTACCAGAAGAGCCAACTGGGGTTCAGGGGTTGCAAACCAAGTGTTTACCCGTCTCTAAATGAGGTGAAGGAAGCAAGGCTGGGGTGGATGGCCATCTGCTAATCTTGGTGGAAGTCCCACCTCCACCCCACTCAAAATGGAGCCTTATCTCTGTGGTCATTCTACGTGGCAGGAGGTTACGGCCATCCTGTCCCTCTGCGTTCAGGTCTGGTACAGAGTGCACTTGAATCAGTACTGTGATCTCTGTACGAGTGTACATCCCGGCATCAGCCACCAATCTATAATGAAGCCGCCTGCATCCCCATCTCGCCTCAAACTCCCACTCTGAGGACACTCTGGTCGAGTATCGCATATAACCATCTAAATGACGTGTCAGACCCTAGAACCGTACTTGCCCCCCATCAATCCATGGATTACAGTTAGCTTTGAAATGCTCAAAACAGAAGCACATTCCAGATGCCATAGGCACCACCAGTCTTCCTTCTATCAACACATCAACATTTGTCCTATGACTGTTTACTACACCCAGCACCGTGAACAAAAACCATATTGCGATCATAGCTCGTTCATCGAGGAGATCCCCCATCACCTTCACCAAATGTGATGCATCCTTCCAGTAATCACCCAGGTGAGGCTGAGGAGCAGTGTCCGTCGCATCAGCTCCTGAATCCACCATCCCAGCTCTACCTGCCAAAGTATCAAACCATCCACTTCTGGGTAGTGCTTAATTTGTAAAGGAGTAAGTGCTGGTGCCCAAATCCCTGTTCCGAACCCTCAGCCAGCGCTATTAAATCTCTTGCACCGAGTACCAAGGCTGGAAGTCTTAAACCCACCTCTTGCCCCTCTGATCCACCACAGACACTCAATGCCCCTTTATCCCTCTCTTGTAGGTTCCTGCTTCCTCCCTTTGTGATGTTTTTTCCGTCTTTTCACTTCGTGTGTTTTCCCATCTTTTGGTTTCAGGAAATGGCTGATGTGGAAAAATAGGTGCTGGTGGCCCCCAGCAGGGGCCACCAACGCAAGCTAAGCATTGCCTCCAGTGGTTCTCAAAACCTTGTAATGTACGTAGAGCACACTAGTCAACACTACTGTTCTCACCTTAGTCTTGGTTTCTCCCTCTGACTTTTCCTCCCCTCTCCCTTTCCCACTCTTGGTCTCTCCTTTAGAATCTTGAGTGGGAGGCCATTTAGAATGTTGAGATGAGTTCCCTCATTGTGGTGTTTGTACACTGACTAGAGGAGGCGTCATTCTGAGCAAGTGAATAAAGATTTGGACTTACCTTCTTGCATCCGTCTTTCTACAATATTTGGCGACGAAGATGGGATGTTGTGAGCGAGACGCCGCCACCCTGTTCATCTTCACAGTCAGTGGGTGCAAGATTCTGCCAGATATCTCTTTGGTCACCCTTCTTGCTTCCAGTGGGAGGTGGCTACTTTCTGGTAGTCCTGCGGTGGTGAGTTCCAGCCTTTGTGCACCCCTGGTGTTCTCTTTTTTCTTTTTCTTTGTTATTGGTGTCCTCATTCAAGAAAGAAAGTGAGTGGTCTTAAAGCAGTACCATGGCACCCTCCTGGACCCAATAGAGGGGACACGCCACCCTGTAGATCTCTTTCCACCTCAAGGGTTCCTAGAGTTGCCGACCACATGACTCTTGGAAGTTGACAAGGATAGTATCAAGCCCTCGGTTTCTGCATAAACCATCTTCCCAAAAACTCACTTATTTCATAATCATTGGACTTTTATTTATTCTAGGAAGCTTTGATACCCAAGTTGTTAAACCACTCTTCCCATAACCCCCAAAATCTAGTTCTTTTCTTTGACATACATCCCATGTCCGATTTATGGACTCTTTTAACAGAAGTGACCCAATCTAAAAACTTTGGCGGATTGGTGGATACCCAGTTTAGACAGATTTCCCTTCTTGCCAGAAGAACAAACAGAAGTGAGGCTTGGCCATTTGACAGCTTATTATTAATACTGTCTTCAGGCATAATTCCAAAGATAAGTAAAACCAGGCTTACCTTGATTTCTTGGCCAATTACATCCGAGATTGTCTTACCCACTTGCCTCCCAAAGCCCAGGATCTGACGACACTGCATAAACATGTGCACATCGTCTGCACTCCCCAGGGTGCGTTTCAAGCAGGGCTTCTCTCCTCCTCCCAGCTTGGAAAGCCTCTTCAGAGTCCAGTAGGCTCTATGGAGTGCAAACAGATGATTTCTCCTCAATGGTGCAGCCTTGACGACCCTCCATAAAGTGCACAAAGACACTTGCCAATAGAATGTGACATCACTGGAAGGCAGTTCTCTTCTCCAGGGCTCCTCCATAATCAAAAGCCTGTACCAAATAGAAACTTCTTTGCGTTGATGGAGGGGAACTAAAAACGTAACCCCCAGCTCTACGTTTGCAACTCCATCTTTGCCCTGGTTTACAGCCCAACGAGACAGTTGATAAAATTTAAATCTGGATAGCTTTTGGTTTCTTTGTGAATTAAAATAATCCCAAGGAAGTAGTTTGTCTCTCAATAATTGGCCCCATTTCTGAAAGCCATTTTCTCACAGCGGGGCTGATAAGCTTTCATTAAGGCAGTCGGGTACCTGGAGAATTCCATATAGGAGGGCTTGAGCAATAGTACGGAATTCTAAAAAGCTTCCTCAGCTGGAACCATAATTCACAGGCAGATCAAAACACCTTCAGTTTGAATTTTTTAAAGTACTTGGGATGTCCAAATTTAAAGAGAAACCCATCCCCCTCCCCCGAGGGACACTGTTTGACATGGCTAAGAGATGGGGCGGGAAGAGTCAAGTAAGAGAGACCTCGTATCCTTGAGATGGAAAGCCCAGCTATGAAAGCAAAGGTCAGAATTGGCTATGCCCCCACCTCATTTCTGGCATCCTAATGTCTTCCATGCATTCCTGACCCCTTTGTCCGACCAAAGGCAACTATTGATGTCCGACTGTAGATTTTTCAAAGAAACCGGGCTGAATAGTAAAGGGATTGTGTCAAAGATAAGTGATTTTGGGCAGAACAGACATTTTAACGAGATTAGATTGTCCAAGAATTGACAATGGAAGGTTGCTCCACGATCTTAAGGATCTGATCTCTTTCCTTTTAGCCTCCAAATGAACCTGTGCCAATTTATCAATGTCCTGCGCAATTTGAGTGCCTAAGTATCTTATTTGCTACTGAACTAAAGGCGAGCTGGATTGCAAATTCCATGACATGATTTCTGGTGTTCTCTTGCACAAAGTCCCGGAGCACCTATCACCAACCGTGTCCTCTACCTGCACTTAGGGCTTTTCCCCTAGTTCAGCTTTGCGGGCTCGTGCGTGGGGCACTGCGCGTAGTCTGTGAGGTCTGGCTCCTGTCAGATAAGGAGTTCTGGGAGCGAATTTTGCGCTGTTCTAAAATAACAGATCTGCACGGATACAGATACGGATATCATTTCTAAACACAATTACTTTCTTCCCTTCTCCATGGCACACCCATGTGTATGTCTGTCGTTCTTGCTGACCCATCTGTATGTCTGTCGTTCTTGCTGACCCATCTGTATGTCTGTCGTTCTTGCTGACCCATCTGTATGTCTGTCGTTCTTGCGGACCCATCTGTATGTCTGTCGTTCTTGCTGACCCATCTGTATGTCTGTCGTTCTTGCGGACCTGTGTACCAAACCGGAGCCAGCTAATAGCTTTAGTAATTTTAAGCTGACCAGCTGCACATTTGTGGGATCTATGGAACAAACTCCAATCATCAAAGTATCTAACTTGATGCAGGTCAGGATATCCGAGCCCTTACCAGGCGCTGCAGCTCCCGGAGCTCAGCCCTTTCTCATGTTCCTTATGGCATCACAGGAAATGCCACCACGAAAGGTTTTATAAAAAGATTTAAACAAGTTCAAGATTAACAACACAGCAATAATGTAAATAAAGCAGAAAATAAAGCTGTTAGTTATCACCAGTGTACCATTATTACCCCTCACTTTCACTTCCCCTCAGCCGCCCTTTGGCCCCAGTGGCCCTTTTCATGCAGAGGCACAAGTCCCCTCTGTCCAGTCCTGCTGTCCAGACCCACTCATTATCCCACTGAAGAGTGGTGTGGCCACATGGGCCTTACAGATAAGGGCAGGTGAAAATGATGACCCTTGACTGGCATGCTGAGGTAACTTCACTATAGACTACCTCTGCATCCTCCTCACCCGAGGGCGTCTCCCTCCTTCAAATCTCCTCAGCCTTCCCTCTCCCTTGAGCCCACTCCCATCACCCTCTTAGGCACCTTCACTAAACAAGTTTGGAGCATGTGCACCCAAGTGTTCTCTCCAGGGCCCACATGCCTGCATCTTGGTAGTGGCAATGCTTCACATGTGTGGGGGGGGGGGGGGGGGATGCACCCACACACATGCCAGCTCCACAGTGTGCTAAAGATAGTTTTGCTCCAGTGTAATTGGCATTACATAAGAGGCCTCATAAACGTCTGTGACCAGTGTCCTTTGAGAGTTTGATGCACACAGATTTGTTCTAGACTTCACTCTCTGTACTTATAAAATGTGACTTGTGAGGTATGAAATGCTTTGAATGAAAATGTTAAGATGTTAAAATCCCCAAGCAACATTAAGACTAACTTGTTCTTGTTGATAGGATGGTTGCCTCTGAGAGTATATGTTCACCAGCTGTCCCTTCTCCGTTCCTTCGCAGTTACTACGTCGGGATGTGCGGCGATGGAGCCAATGACTGCGGGGTAGGTGGAAGACACTCTCCTGTGTTAACATTCACGTGATTTGAATGACCCGTACATAGAAGGATCGCTTGCAGCGCTGGCGCAGATCTCTGGAACTTCTGCCCTACCTCTGAGTGACCCTGAGCATTAAGAGAAGAGGGATCCCTCTAAATCATGGATCCAGCCATTCTTATTGAGTCGGATGGCAGTGGCATCTGTGAAATGTGCTGGACGTGCCCCGGCGAGAGTTGCGGCACCTGCACTTTGGGTACCGTACGTTCAGAGAAGCAACCTGAAGGGGTAAGACCACCTCTTACATTCAGCTCCAGCGGAGCCGAACACAAATGCCGGACTTCAAGGGTCATCAGCACTCTTTGTTTGAGGCTCATCCTGACTGGGAACCGGCTGGAGGCGAACAGCTTCGAGCCATGACATAGACTGAAAAACACACTCCCATTTTCACTTAAGAAGGGCCTGAGAGACGAACTGTAATTTGGTGGCCATGGTGTGTTTTTTACTTTCCAGTCTTTGCATGTAAGGCGTGTACATGCACTGTAAAGAGGGGAGATGTGTCTGCCTATGAGATCAGTGACACTACTAACTAATGTGAGAGAGCTCTTCTTTTTTATAGTCACCCAAATTGTGTGCTGACTCTTGTTGCTGGTTTTTAGGTTGAGAATTCGAGACCTCTTGTATATACTTTAGTATATACGTATACTTGTATGTACTTTGTGGGCTCTGGAGATCAGCCCTAGGACTTCCGCTTAGGGACTTTTCTTTCTGTTTGTTCAACTGCCTCTATTTAACTGTCTTGATAGAAAACGACCAGCAGAGGTCAGTAAAATACTAGAATCACTTTAGCATTTTCTAGATTCCAGTCCATAGAAACTGTCTTCCACGAGCATCCGTAGACAATAATATTTTTTTCAAATCTTGTATTTTCAGTGATATGACCACCGAAGGCCCTGATTTTATATTAAAAACAGAGCTTTGGACTATACCGTTTCCCGCTGAAAGGCAATATTTCTCTCCATGTCTTCCTCTACCTGGGGTGTCTCAGAGTTTGGTGCTTACTTTCCCTCCATGTTAAAGAACAGCAGATGTTTCAGCGCCCAGGCTAATGTGCTGCATTGCTAAATACATATAAGGTCCCAAAGGCGAGACAGATTGCATTGCAAATGTTTGTTTAACATTGCATGCTGGGGCCCTGCGCTCCAGACCCCAGTGTATGTGCTCTGACCCCTAAAACATGGCAATATTGACCAACTCCTAATTGGCCACTGAGCCTTCCGGTAATGCCATAGTATATTATATAGGAAGATACACCCTTGGTATGGAAAGGTTAAATGAGGAAAAACTAAAGTTCAGAATAAAATCGTAACTTTGCTTTAGCTCAAGCTATGGGAATAATTCACACACTATTGTGAGCATTATTAAATGTCCAATACAATGGTGATGTGGGGTATTTAATACATATCTTGAAAACAATACTTTAACCCCTTCGATGCTGCTCATATTCCGCCGCTGTGCTGGCGGAATCTTGCGCGGGCGTGGTCATGACGGAATGGTTCCGTCATGAGCACAGCTCAACCGTGGGTCATGACGGAACCATTCCGTCATGAGCACCGAAGGGGTTAAAATAGTTAAACTGTCTGCCTGACCTACAGTAGGCAAATTAGCATAACCATCCCCAGCAGGAAAGCTTCCCCTAAATGAGGTGTGTAAACATCTACAAAAGAGTAGAAAAGAGGCTTAGGCCTGGGTGTGAGGTATGTGACGCGCATCAGTTAAGGAAGCGAAGGTGGGGAGGGTTGAGGAACTTCGTTTATTTGAACGGGAGCGGGGTGGGACTCGCCTAATCATAGTGAGGGAGATCTGGGGAAGAGAAGCCTTTTGCCTCCTGGACTCGCTACACCGCGTTTGACACCAAGTTGTTGTATCTGAGGAGCAGGGGACTGCTCATTTCCTTCAACGCTTCCCTGGTTGACACACAAACCACCTTCAAGGGAAGAAAAGCTGCGCCATCTTGGCTTTTACCTAGAATAGTGCACTGTGGGAAAGTCTACAGTAGGGCAAACAGGATGTGCTGCAAAAGAACGGAGTGCCCTTGGGAACCTATTCCTCTTTGTTTAGGAAGAGTCCAGGAGTCACCCCTATCCACTGTCCTGTAAACCCTACAAAACCGGCCCCTCGTCCACAGCTCATAAGGGCATGCTGTCGAGCTGTGGAAGAACAGAAGAAGATTATTTGAGACCTGTGTGAAGACCTGAAGGGCTGGACCTGCTCCCATTTGTACTCCGGACTAATAGGTGGACGGTCTCCAGGAGTCCGTTGGCTGAGCTCCTGTATGGCTGGCCAGAGGGATGTAACAAGCTCCAAGTGTCCTCTTTTCTAAAGTGCCCAGTTGACCAGTAGCAACTGGACCCTACTGGTGGCATCTGACTCCTGGCCCCTGAGTACTGCCCCTCAGGTCCTGGGAGCCTTAGCATAGACCCATAAAAGCTGCTCCAGAAAATCTGAAAAATCATATGGCACTTACCCTAAGTGTTTTACTACCAAAAGGAAACACTTTTATCAACCTTAGAATAATAAGACTGATCAACACTGATCGATCCTACATCTTTACCTTGCAGGCTGCTTGCAGCCCTTTTATGCCAGTTCATAACTCACTGTTGTATATTACAAATGAATATATCTGCGGCCTGCAGGTAACACAAGGATCTCTACAACAGAAGCAGCAGCAGCAGGCGGATCTCTCTAGATCAATGACCGATCTGCGGCCTGCATGTTACGCTCTGTACTCTCTAGCAGACGCATGATCCCTCGATGCTCTTAGAATTCAATCACTGCAATTACACCCTGGAACCTGCTGGGTACACAAACATCTCTGCGTCAGGAGCCTTCACCCTATAAAGTATTTTAAAATGCAGTCTGTCTGTAACCAGTTAAATAATCCATTATAGATCTATTATGTCACTTGTGGCACACTAAATACTTTTGTGGGAGAAAACAGACTTTCTGGAAACTAACAGTTGAAAAAACCAGAACGACAAGCTGTAAATAAGAGAGATAAAAAAGTAAGGATAGTTTGCATATGGGTGAAAGAAAAGGTTGTACAGGGGCCTTCATGACTGGGGCCCTCACAAGAGCAGATGCCTATGGCTATTTTGTACATGAACCCATCCACAATCTACAATGCGGCGCTCTGTCTTTGCAGGTGTCTTTGCCGCCCATCAGAGGTGCATACACACCGAACACAGTAGCGCCATTTAATCTGTTTTGAGAGTTAAAGTGACAATAGCCAAACAATAGTGATCGGCAGCCACAGTTTAGTATATTCGAACGACACACTTGACTACATTGGTAGAACATTGCTTCCAAAGAAACCAATACATCTTGTTATGCAACTAATGCAAAAGTTTGTTACCAAATATTGCGCATAAATTAATATTCTCGGACGCATTAAATGGCTCTGCCTGCGTTACAGAGGAGCCCTTTTATTCCTGGACACCATGGGCCATCATTCCCTCGCTTGAGAAATCTGAACCGTAACAACTGAAAAAACAAAATTAATTCATTCATTTTTTAAGATAGTTGTGAATGTTGCTTCTCCTCTCTACCATTCGAAGATAATTTTATAGAGAACTCGTCATTAGATGTTCTCAGGTGACTTGCCATGCCTAATCTTGAAGTACTTCTGATCTGTGGCGCCTGCACTCTAGTCTAAGGCTTCAGCATGGCCTCTAGACTCGGAAGCCAACCTGAAAACACTTACCTTTCGCTTTCAACGCTGCAAGTTCCATATACCTGACACAGGCTCCACATCTGCCCCTAGATCATAAGAAATCCTTGAAGGGTCCCGAGCGAAGAACCGCATCTTATAGCAAGTAACGACTGGAAGGAATACCTGCCAGAGGGGGGCGGTACAAGGTGGAGTGAAGGCTAGAGATAATCCAGAAGGCAGAGGAGGGAAGTCCCTGTGGTAGGTAGAGCAAGTGTTAAGGAGCAGGAGTGGGGCTTGAGGGAAGCATGTGTGAATCGCCTGTATATTACTGAGCTCAGATTAGGTTTGCCCCCAGTAAACTCCGCCAGGCAGCGTAGCCAGAGTTTTTGCTGAACTCCATGCTCCAAGCAGAGCGCAGAGTGGCAAAACTCCGTCCGCAGAGCGGAGTTTGTCGCCCAGGCCAAAACATAACACTGGCCTAGCATACCCCAACAATTGCATTTGCTTTCACAAACCTTGCAGACACCTTCACTCATCCAGACTCTTACTTGCACACATTCCATGCATACAGAAAACAAGTCAAAAGAAGTCAAACCTCTTTCTACAACGCTTCTAAAGTGCTGAACGACCTATCACTGCTCAAGAGTCTCCTTCTCACTTCTAGAATTCCATAAGAAGCTGAAGATCTGGCTTTTCGAGTATTCCCACTGGGCCCAAGTTTGGCTAGAATCGCACCTGGTCAGCTCCGGGATACCCTACCCAGTGATAGTACGCCCTACATCACATCACTCTGCAGCATGACAAATGCAGTCGTATCTAATGCACATGTAACGAGGCAGATGGGGATTCTGTCATGTTTGTTATGAGCACATGTCCGCCAAACTCGAAATCAGGCTCCTTGTTAGCATAGTACATGTAACTCTTGCTCTGCACAGCAGTAAGATTCTATGGTGTTCTGTTGCGTAAAGTGGATAACGCACATTGTACAGTGACGTCCGGCCTAAAACAATCCAATTTCAAGCAAGCATCAAACTTATGTACATATGTACAGCGCTGAGGCACCCACAAGGCTTAGTTTGCGTTATACATAACTATGGAAAATATTAGTTTCTTCCCCCACTGGAGTACCATGATCATAACTCTGACATTTTCCATGGTGGAGAGCGATATTTTTCAATATTGTACTGTATTTCATGTGCGTTTATGTAATTAATAAGCAGGCAATGTCCCTTTTAGGCTTTAAAAATGGCACATGCTGGAATATCGTTGTCTGAGCAGGAGGCGTCGGTGGCCTCTCCTTTCACCTCTCGAATCCCCAACATCCAGTGCGTGCCTCTCCTCATCAAGTAAGTACTTGTCTTCATGCACCTTGTCTCGGTTTCCTTTTATCTTAAGAGACTCGTGTTAATACAGAAGTAGCAAGCCAAAAGACAACTCAGTAGGGTAATGCACTACCTTTCGAGATCTGTGTAAAATATGTAGTTCATTGGGATCTTTGGTGAATCTTGTCAAATTTGACAACAATGATACTACTCCTCTGTGCCCACTCGTGATTTGCGGTACAAATGCAGTGGTAAAAAAGTTGTAGTACACAGTCACACACTCAATTTAGTAAAAATTTACTATGAAGGGTTTTATGTGTTTCAAAAAATGATTGTTTTTATATTTTATAAATGAATACATTTAAACTTGAATAGAAATTACTGGTTTGGTTTTGGGTGTTGTGGTCTTCCAATGGGTTTATAGCAGTGCAGGGGATCGGGATAATTTTCCAGTTTTTTATAGTTAGATTTGAGGTTATTTATATTGAGAGATATTTAAATACAAGAATACAGTGGCTAGAAATATTGTCTGAGATAAATATCATGGCCTAAATATTGTTTACAAAAATATCATCTCTTTGGGTGTAAACTTGGTTATTAACTCCAATCTGCAATATTTTTCTAAATGGCATTTAGGAACCATATTTATGTTGGACGACATTCCGACCGGAAGACTCTGGTATCCTACCAAATCAAGGCATTTTGCCAAGGCATTTACAGTTTCAGATTTGTATGCACTATATTGTCTTGGTTTGTTATTGCCACAGCCTCCACTCAGTCTTGTGTCGTTGCAGGGAAGGCCGCGCGGCATTGATCACCTCCTTCTGTGTCTTCAAGTACATGGCGCTCTACAGCATGATCCAGTACCTCGGCATCCTGCTGCTGTACTGGGTAAGGTGGACTCTGCCTGATTTACTTCACTTTTTCCTAAGAGGCAAATAACCCACAAAGTTTTGTCACTTTTTTTCCTCTGAAAACATTTTAGCAGGTTAATCCTCCTTGAAATATAATATTATTGGCAATTTTCTCTGGACACGGTGTGCTTCATTCACCATTTGGAACCTCTGGAATCCCTGAGGAGAACTTGGTGAACATCCTTGTTATGTAAGCCACGCCCTTGATGGACAGTCCATCCAAGCAATAGCAGGTCTGGAAACACACATGAAACTGATGAGGACCGGCCCAAAGCCTGCTCTCTCTCTCTTCCCCTTTCTGTGACTTTTTTGAAGAATTGATGACATGAGAGCAAGCATTTAGTGCTCTTTAGCCAGACCTAAAAAACAGACTGATGGGAATAAAGTGTTCTGTAAGTGGCCATTCTTCTGAACCAAGTTAAACCGAAGAGCACCACCAGTCTGGGAAGGTTCTGGTAAGAGAGTCACACAGTACAGAGCCAGACCATGAGATCCGGCAGACCCAGAGGGAATCCCTCTAGAATAAGTCCATATGAACCAATATAGGGAATTGACATGTGTTGCAAAGTCATCCTGTGCCCTGGGCACCCCCCAATGTTTTGCTGACTGATACTGGTGGTAACTGACTCTGACTGGCCCTGGGTTCTGCCTAACCAGGCCCAGGGCTATGCTGAGACACATTAGAATACAGTTAAAACACCTACATACACTAGGGTACCCAATGGTATGGTGAGGTATCCCTGTGATTGGCATGACCTACCCTATTGGCCCCTAGTATATAATAGGGCTGGGGGATTGAAACTACCTAGAAGTCCCCAGCATGGCAGTTTAGAGGCCAGCAGCCTTTTTCTGCTCTTGCATGTGTGCACTGCTAAAGCCTGAGGTTAGTTTAAAAACAGCCCTGTGTGCCAGGACTGCTTTTAAAAAGGAAATTGTGCCCAAACTCGACTTTGGGGTTTGGGGCCCTTAAAAATGGATACCCTACAATGTTGTGGCATATTCGGAACCCCCAGGGTGTCCCCTAGGTGTCCCAGGGGTAGGGGGGTCAGATATTTATAAGGTACAGCCTTATAAAATGCGTTTTCAATGCCCTGGGTTAAGTGAAATTTCACACTTCACGCCCCACATTGTGGTAAAGTGCTGCTCTAGTTCGACCTTGATGCTAGGAGCACTGTGGAGGGAGAATCTGCAATATTTCTACAGATTCAGAACCCCTAAAGTCTCCCCTAGTTGCACATGGGGTGGGGTTCCTGTAGATTTTAGACAAGTACTTATAAAATATGTTTTTGTAAGTCCTGGTGCTGGAAAAATGGCCCAAGTCATTTTCCCATTGTTACATAGGTTAACATGGTCGGAAGTTATTGATTAATAACTCTTGATAGGAGAGGGCTAGAAATGCCATTCAAAGAATTACCAGAATGGTATTAATAAATCCAACAATATCATATTGTTGAATTTCTCCTAAAGTGTACATACAAGAAGTTATAAGACTTTTTTGTTTGTAAGTCCAATTTCAGCATTCCAGTGGTCTGCCCTGATTGGTCAGAGTTGAGTGGATTGACTAGGCTGCCTTGAAGAGGTGATAAAGAGCACCTGGGGTTAACCAGCTCCACTGGCAAGGCAATGTGCTGTTCCATAGGAATGCCAGGCCAGGGGGAGGAGTCGTAAACTATGTTCTTCAAAGAAGAGAGTAGAGACAAGTGTAATTTACAACTCTGAACTTCCCACCTTAGGCAGATGGTAGGATTAAGGAAGGTATGAGCAGGTGCAGGGGGGAGAGTCTAAGTAAATTAGTCATCCTAGAGGTGTTTTTAGCCAGCTCTTACCTCCTTGTTGGAAAATCAGCCATTATGGATTTGGAAGATTTGATGCACTCTGGGACAAAATAATGCCGCACTCTACAGGATGTTGTCATATATTGGAGGAGTTACCCTGCTGCCATGCTCCCCTACCCTGACCTCCTGCTTGACCCAGAGAACTAGGAATAAATATCGGAGACGGGCAGAGCCTTCCAGATGTGCTGCTTGAAACGTACTGAAGCAAGAAGTGCCCTGTTGAGAAGTTTTGCTGTGCAAAGATTTCTAAGGCCTGACCTCTGAAGATTGCACCATCTGAAACTACAGCCCTGTGAATTATCTTGCTGAAAAAGAACTAATGAGTGGACTCCCTGAAAGCTACAGGTTAAAAGAGCTCATCTGGAACATCACCAATTAAATCTACACCTTGGAGAACTACCAGTGGATTTGTGAGGGTTTTGTACAAGTGGATTGTGGGAACTGACGTCCTCAACTTTCCAGGACCATTTTGGAGCTTCCAGACCCTTGGAGTGAGTTTGAGACACTTTGGGACCCCTTGAGGAACTTCAGGAAGAAGTTCGAGAACTTTGGAGAACTTTGAAAAAAAGCTACATAGAGGGACCGACTCAACCTGGCCAGCCAGGCCGCCTGCCTTCAACCGCGAGCCGGCCAAGCCAACCAGCTTCATCCCGCTAAAAGCTCCATCGCTCCAACTTCCAGAGATTGACCAGGACTAGGAGAAATCTGAAGCTGGCGAACTCATGAGGAGAATCGAGAGACCCAGAGAGAAAAGCTCCAGAAAAGTTTCTAAGTGCATTTGTAGAAAAGGTGACCGGAAGAAACCGCGAGAGCCAAGCCGCCTGCCTTCCATCGTGTGCCGGACTGGATTCCTGGGTTGCCCCGCTAAAGCGTTAAAGGAAAATGTTCTTAGTCCGCTCCAGGGAAGTTGACCGGGAGCTCGTCGAAAGGCAAGCCGGCGAACCCTCACCGGATCTGGACTGGCTGGGAGCTTTGAGGGCCCTCGGGAAGAAAAGCTCCAGAAAAGTTTCTAAGTGTGAAGGTAGAAACTGAGACCGGGACCTGCCGCGAGCTGTAGCCGCTCAGGGCTCCATCGCGCCCGGCCTGAAACTTTGACTTTAGCCCGGTCTATCGCGAGCAGGAATCACAATATGGTGCTATAATCTTCTAATTGCTATATTTTATGAAATCTTTGAAAATTCATATCTCCGGTTCTCTACATTGGATTTTTGTCGTTTTGGTGTCATTTTAAGGATAACCAGATTTCCTATTCTTATAAATTGGCATTGGATTTTTATTGTGTTGTCTTAATTATTTACTGAATTGGTGTTTTTAAATGCTTTACATACTGGTCTTTGAAGTTAAGCCTACCTGTTCGCAGCCAAGCTACCAAGGGTTGAGCATAGGAATAATTTTCAAAGACCTATGCTGAGTCCTACCATGTGTTAGTGGCCTTCTGGCCAGTGGCCGACCTACATTTGCCCCTACCAATAACCCACTTTCCAACAACATGTAATACTGTTGAAGGTTTGTAGGAGATGATGGTGGCCGTGCAAAATCAGCGAATGTGGCTTTTCCCAACATTATTTTTTTTTATTGATTCGTGGATAAGTTAGAAAATTTTCTTTTGCATGAATGTTATCAAAGTTGACATACTTTGATACTTTATGAAGTTGTCACGGTCTTTACCTTTGCGAACAATTTGGTGGAGGTTTAATTTCTCGGCATGGGCGTAACTGACATAATTTACTCGAACTTCACTACTCTTAATCACTGAAAAATTACTTGTAATTAAGCATAATTGAGTGAGAAGCGTAATCCAGCATTTAATCGCTATTTTCTTAGTGCAAAATGCACCTTTGGGTCCTAAATGGAGAAGAGTAAGGATTTTGAGCTAATAAAATAGCACTAAATTCTACCGAACACAAACTTCAGTAGCCGGCATCCGCTCAGTCTCACTTAGTTTGTCGTTTCTGTGCTTCTGTGGTAGGATTTCAGCCGCAAATTACTCTTAATTACTCCAGCTGGAGTAATAGCGTAATTCTGGTAATTTCGCATCACAAGAGTAATGTGTGATTACTGAAATTATCTTATTACTCCGGTGTAATTCAAGTTTCTCCCAGGAATAATAATCCCTTGGGCCACAAAGATGAGGGAATTAAGGGTAAAATGGTAAATTGTAGAATGCACTGGGATTTTTACAGACCGACTCTATGGCATATGATAGAATCGGAGGGATTTTCATGCCATAAACCTCCAGCATTGGCATAAAATGTCTATTTCCCGTAGAGTGATATAGTCTCTGTAGAGCCCCAATGTGGGAGTTTGCCTGCCGACTTAAATGTTGGAGGTGGACTGTGTCTTGTAAATTATAAGTAAAAATACGGCCCAAATAGACATACTCTTTTACTGTCTCGATTGGTTCACCTCCTAATGACCATATACAAGATATCCTATTCCATGGAATACACACAAATTAAAACATGGCCATCTATAAAAGTAAAGGAGGGAACTATACTCCGAAAACTGGTAAAAGTATCGCAGTCGGTACCAGTCCAAGCTCTCCGTCTCGAGCTATCTCTGACGGGAATTTCTGGTCGAGTAATTTCCAATATCATAAGGTGGGTGTACAACCTCTTGCATGCAGCGCCAGACACAAGAAGGCATTTGTTAAAACTGGAGACTTTTAGAGAGGAGGCGTCTGGGTATACTTTTAATAGGAATATGATAAAAGCCTTTGAGGTTTCAAAACGCACTGTTGCACTATTACAGGAGGGGTCTCCAGCGCTCTTGAAACTGTTTTTAAAACATTTGGCCCCTAGAATCAGCTATGAAATGGATAAAGGTTATTGCATTCAATTGAAGCATTATAAAGCGTTCGCAGAAAATATAGAATTTAAAACCTATGCCCCCTATTTACGATTTCAACTAGAGCACGGGGTAAGGCGCTGTATTCTGCTTTTACGTTTGGGTATATTCCCGTTAGCAACATTCTTAGCTAGCTGGGACAGTACAAATAACTCGTATGTGAACTGTGCAAAGGTGGTCCACAAGATTTGCTTCACGTTTTATTAATCTGTCCTAATGCGAGTGTGGTAGAGGCTCGACGACGATATATAACCCCAATTCAACTAAAGTATAATGCTATCTTGGCCCATGATTTAATTATGTTGTGTAACTCTCCAGTCAATGAATCTGTATGCCATAACTTGTTTAAGTTTTTTAAAAGTTTCTTGAAGCTGTTCTAAAGGTAAAGCGCATAATTTTATCATCTTTGTTTTATTTTATTGAATGTTGTAGAAGTAGACGATAAAACATACATTTTCCATTCTATAGAGTGTCTTAAAGGTTTTACCATTTTAATTATTTCAACCTCAATAATAATTTTATATCTGTATTTGTTGATCTCAGTTGAGGTCTGAATCAAATAAACTATTGGTCGATTACAGACAGACTCAAACACCAGTGTGGAGTAGAACAGTCAAGGTTGCAGGAAGCAATGCTCCAATCTGCACACCCCGATTATCAAAACTACTAATCTCTTTCCCGTCCCTTGTTCCAGCAATTTCACTCCTTTGGGAATTACCAGTTCCTCTTCCAAGATCTGGCCATCACCACGCTCATCGGCATCACAAGTAAGTCCTATCAGACTCTTCTCTGGTATTAATCCACTGTGTGAGATTCTTAGAGGTTCTTCAAAGCATTGGATGGAAGGCCTTTGTCGCAAACAATCTATAAATCTTTCAGAACATCACTTGCTGGAGTCCAGCGAATGCTGGCCAAAGGAGAGCGGACTCCGCGGCCGCCGTCCATTCACTTCTTTCCCTGATCATGGAGGTCGCAGGACCTTGAACGCAATATTTGGTAGTATTATTGCTTTCGTTTTTTTCAAAGGGATCAAAGTCTGTCGACCCTGCTCACCCTGCGGCTAGAAATCCTCC
Source organism: Triturus cristatus (assembly GCF_964204655.1). Lineage (NCBI taxonomy): Eukaryota > Metazoa > Chordata > Amphibia > Caudata > Salamandridae > Triturus > Triturus cristatus. The sequence goes on from NC_140594.1 coordinate 1,157,026,761, forward strand.
CTTGAGGTGGGCATCCGATACATACCACAGAGAACATGGTAGGTGCCGCTGATGTACATTGCCACTGCCTCGTCCGCATTCACTTGGGAGATTTCCTAGCCCACTTTTCATGGTTAAATAATGATTCCAAGTCCTCATTTGATATCTTTGTCAAAGACAAAGCATGAGAAATGTATACGTAAAAATCGAGATTTATAACCCTTGTTTTCATGGAAATCTTTGCAAAGATCATCAAATGCGTTAAAGCTTTTCCAGTGGCACCAGAAAGTTCCCTCAGCCATGGGTTTTATTGGGGAGGAACAACTTGTACCTTTACAGTTTGCGGATATTTTTTCAAGCAAAAGATCATGTACATTTTGCAAGAGCTTATTTCCTGAAATATCAGTGCCCCTGGCCACCTAAAGTCCCCTTGAGGAGTACCAGGATTAGGGAAATCCTCAGGGGGACTTGGAAGTCCCCTTGGATGGGAGAAGAGACATGAAGTACACGGCTGCCCGATGCCCATCCCTGCTGGGCACAATATCATGCAGCAGGACAGGGCAGGTTTCAGCCTTGCCATGACGCTGTTGTGGACTGCTTCAGGGCTCTGTGGGCTGTAGGGGGGGGGGGGGGGGGTCCATAGTCCATCAGACCGGTATTAAAACATTTTCCAAAACGTCTTCTGCTCCCAGTCCAGCCGTGACTCTGTAACCAGGGAGAACACCTGGGTTAACACAAGCGGAAGCAAAGCTGAAACTACTTCCTTAAAGGTTTCTTGTTTAGTCTTTAAATAATAACAAATGTGCACCAGAAAAATATTATCTTTGTAAAAAGTCTTCCTTAGTTACTGTGATATTACACCTCAGTGCTTGGGGGCTCAGAGATTATGAAACGTCCCTGGTAGAAGCACATCCTTCACAAGGTAATGTTGTTTACAGTATGTTTTTTAAATGTCTTGAGCTCCTCTATTCTCCATCTTCCCTTCATTCTTTCCCTCCTGTCTTCTAGGGCGCATCACAAGTTAGTCTTTGGGCTCTGCCTGGCCGTCCTTTTCGCCATGTCCTCAGTCTGCCTCTCTTTTACCTCCTCGGTGTCTTCGCCTGCCTCCTTCACATTCTTTACATCCTTTGGTCTGTTCTGTTTGCAGGTGGGTCTCTGTTTCTGATTTCTTCCTGGTCCTCTGTGATGTCTTTCTCTCTTGAGAGATCATTGTCCGTTGTATGACTGTGAGTGACGCAGCCTCTTGCAATGAGTGTGACCTGCTGGAGCATCCGTGGATGGTGGCCGCTGAGGCCCCAGTTGGTTGATGCAAGCTGTGGCATGCCGTGGGGTTTACTGATATTTTAGTAACAACAATGGTTCTCTCAGGACAAGGTTTGTGCACTTAAATGTCTAAAGCATAAATAGAAGATGTGTTAGCCATCCAGTAGAGGATTTCACATGGTTTTGAATTGATGTCTAAGGTAAAAAAAATCAAAGGTAGAAAAATAGTCAATGTATTTACTGACATCAATGTGCGCTAGTGAAAAGGCGCATAACATATTCTAAAATACACTGTTAACTAAATAAAATCAAGTTTTCAATATTGTGACTCAAGAATAGCAGTACAAGGTGAATACATTAGTATTTTGCAGTCAACAGTGATATGTTGACGTTTAGACCCATCAAATAATTTGTTTTGGGGTCTTTACCAGCAAATATATAGAGGAAACAACGTTTAAAATGAATTATTGTGATACCAAACATTAAGTATGCATGTACACTAATATGCTGTTTGACCAAAAAGTCCAAAAAACAGTGTTGGACTTTGTCCTTTCTTCATGATCACCCCCAACATTTTGCCTTCACTCCTGCTATGTTTGCTGAATGTTTTTGCAGGCCTTAGGACTCTGTGCACTTTACCACCACTAACCAGTGCTAAAGGGCTTGTGCTCCCACCGCTAAATATGGTGATATTGGCTCATCCCCAATTTGCAGATTTGATTGACTTACAAGTCCCTCGTAAAGTGGCACTACCTGTATCCAAGGACTGTATATAAAATGCTACTATTGGTTCTACGGCACTGATTGTGCAACCCACTTAAATAGACCGGTCTCAGGCCTGCTACTGCAGCTTATGGGTGCAGTTTTAAACTGCCATTTTGACCTGCCAAGTAAACCTTTTGCCAGGCCCAACCCTTCTTTTTTAATACATAGAAGTCATGCCTAGGGTAGGCTCTGGACAGCCCAGAGGGCAGCGTGAAATGTATTTAAAATGTTGGACATGTACTTTTAGGTTTTGCAAATCTTGGTAGTGCAAAACTCTTACATTCATGTTTCACTACTGCAAGGCCTATCCCGTAGGATAACACTGGAGTTGTCTTATTACATTTCATACATGTAATTTACAAATGGGAAGAGATATCCAATTCATGTTTGGTGTCTTTGGAGTCGCAATTTAAAATTCTAGCTTATGGTGAAGTTGAATTCAAATTGCAGTTCTGACTATGCAACTTTTAGAAAGTTGGCATTTTCCTGCCTTAGCTATTTAGCGCCTGTAGCCTATAATTGGGAAATATGACTGGGTGTATCCGACAGTTGGTATTTGTGTATTCCACCTAGACAGCCATACACAATAGGAAGCTTAAGTGTCCCTGGATGGGCCATCATTGATAGGGTGGGAGGGAGGAGCAGCCCCACTTGCACTTGAATAGACTGTGTCCTGCCTCCATACAAAGGGCAGAATACCCTCTATAGTTAGTCTGGAGCCGGGGCAGTGAAGCCAGGATGACTGAGCACTTCAAAGGGAAGCCTCTAGAAGCTTCTTCCCCACTGCCAAAGGTACAAATAGGTATAAATACTGGACTGCAGACACCAACTCTTCGGTAAACTTCTGATCCTGTGGCTACTCTACCAAAAAGGACTGGTGTGCTGCTACATGGACTGCTGCTCTAAAGGAACTGCTGCGTTGACTTCTGGGTGCTGACCTCTTGCCTGGGGAAGAACTAGACCTGCAACTTCATCTTGAACCCAGGACCCAGAGTGCCTCCAAAGGCTAGTCTGTTGGCCTCTTAATCTGAGCCTCAGGGACATAAAAGGCTCCCCAATAAGCTACTGGTCCATATCCTGATAGCAGGTGTCCCCATAAATCTTTATGGTGGGTCTACTGATGGCCGGTGGTGAAAGTAACTGCACAGAACCACCACCTGGAATGGTGTTTGCGGTAAAGCTGCAGAGACTCCAGCTTAAACTTGGCAGGCTTGGGTCGTATCAAAAAGAGGCTCTGCTGAGAGACCATGTCATTTGTCTTGAAAGTGTGATCTATTTTGTGGGGTCATTATATTGAGGCAGGAACCCCAAAGTTCATTGAGGGGAAATCTAGAGTAGGATAAATGTGACCGGGACAAGGCCTAGTCTTTGCACTGCAAAGTTCCTTGTATAATCATCAGTTTTGGGGCAGCAATAAAAGTGTCAAGATAACTACCTGCTGGAGAGAGATGGGGGTTTTGTCCAGTGGCAGCTTTGGAAAGCAGTATTTTGTTTTGTGCATAGCTCAGAGGGTCCCTGCTTTTGCCATAGAGATTCTTTTGTTATTGTGCAGTTTACAAGTTCCAATCGTAATCTAGCACAGTGAGCTATGAATTGCCATCAAGGAGCTGCATGCACACTGCATGATACAAGTTAGTAAGTTATGCTTTTTTCCGGTCTTTCATTATCCCGATGCTGCTAAAACGGGTTGTTTGGGTAGAAATAAATCCTTATTATTAAAGTCAATGCTAACTCCCGTGTTATGTTCTGAATCCTGAGTTTGTGCTTCTCCAGACCAAGCACTCTTAAAAAATGCCAACCCGCATGGATAACATGTGAATCCTACACCTTGTAGTCCCCTTTGCCTTATGTAACATTTTCTATTCACTGATTTACACATGTATGATTCTCTGTATGTGTGTGATGTAAAGTGCTCTGACAGCCTACAGTGGTATGAGAGGTGCTATAAAATAAATTAAATACATGTGACAGTGGAGCTATGGAGAGATGAGAGGCACCGTTGGAGGGGAGTAGTGAGGGAATCATTGAAGATTGTCAATCATTGAAGATTGCCAAAAGATTGTTGTATTTTGGTGCGTAGACAGCTCACTATTTACTATTCTTTAAAAGTTAATACAATTCAATATATAATGACAAATGTGTTGTAAAATGCACCATTTTCCCCAAATTTTCTTGGGGGAGAGCCCACCAAAGCCCCGTTTGTAGTGGTCAGGCTCACTCGCTGCACTTGGTGTGCACTCTACAGTGACTGGTGTGACAACATTTGCCAGAGCAGCTTTAGGTTCCAGTCCAGCCATTGGCAGGAGCAGGAGCCTCGGGCAGCGAAATAAAACCAAACAATAAGTTAGTCGCAAGATGCAGCACCAACCTTCCCATTAAGGTTTTTTGATTTTTGCAAATATTTTAAATATAAAAATACTAAAACTGTTAGTAATTTAAGTCTAGTCTTTGTTTGATGTGCACACGTGTGTGTTTAATCTTTCGAAATACAGTTTTAATGTTTGACATGTAAATCCTACAAATTGCTTGGGGGTCCCCGGCTTCCAATAGTGACTCTATGGGGGTCCTCAGGAGTGAAAAGCTTGGGAACCACTGTCCTAGATCAAGCGCCCAATGTCCTAGATCAAGCGCCCAGTATCCCAGATCACGCGCCCAGTATCCCAGATCACGCGCCCAGTATCCCAGATCACGCGCCCAGTATCCCAGATCACGCGCCCAGTATCCCAGATCTCGCGCCCAGTGTCCCAGATCTCGCGCCCAGTGTCCCAGATCTCGCGCCCAGTGTCGCAGATCTCGCGCCCAGTGTCGCAGATCTCGCGCCCAGTGTCGCAGATCTCGCGCCCAGTGTAGCAGATCTCGCGCCCAGTGTCCCAGATCTCGCGCCCAGTGTATCCCAGATCTCGCGCCCAGTGTATCCCAGATCTCGCGCCCAGTGTATCCCAGATCTCGCGCCCAGTGTATCCCAGATCTCGCGCCCAGTGTATCCCAGATCTCGCGCCCAGTGTATCCCAGATCTCGCGCCCAGTGTATCCCAGATCTCGCGCCCAGTGTATCCCAGATCTCGCGCCCAGTGTATCCCAGATCTCGCGCCCAGTGTATCCCAGATCTCGCGCCCAGTGTATCCCAGATCTCGCGCCCAGTGTATCCCAGATCTCGCGCCCAGTGTATCCCAGATCTCGCGGCCAGTGTATCCCAGATCTCGCGCCCTGTATCCCAGATCTCGCGCCCTGTATCCCAGATCTCGCGCCCTGTATCCCAGATCTCGCGCCCTGTATCCCAGATCTCGCGCCCTGTATCCCAGATCACGTGCCCAGTTTCCCAGATCACGCGCCCAGTTTCCCAGATCACGCGCCCAGCATAAGATGTACTGGATGCATCGCTTCCAGGCACCTTTTACGGAGGACGTTTCTCCTGGTCCAGAAACATGACCATCGCCACACTGAGCGCCTACCTGGGAACGTGTTCATTGCACTTTCCAACAGCTGAAGTCTGGGCCGAAGCTCTGCCAAGGAGCGTCCACATGAGGGGTGTCCTCCTGTGTCACCCCTTTAACATGAAATATGTTCAGACAGTGTGCATGTGACGTGAACGTTGGAAGATGTAAACTATTTCTAGAGATGAGGAGGGATATGAAAGGCCACCCTTCGGAAATTCACCAATGCTTCTTTCTTTCAGTGAGTTTAAACCACGCCTACCCGGAGCTGGCCAACTACCGGCCGCCAGCGCAGCTCATCTCCCCGCCTCTCCTCCTCTCGGTCATCCTGAACGTCATCTTCAGCCTCATCGTGCAGGTCTGCGGCTTCCTCATCGTCCAGCAGCAGATCTGGTACAGCAATGACATCTTCAGGTAACTGGGACTTCTCTCAGCTGCACAGATTGCCCCAATTGTCCTTACAAATCTGCTGTTATTCATCAATTTCAAAAATAGCATTGAACCCAAGACCCAGATTTAGAAAAAAATTGACGCAGCGCAACGCACCCAGACAACTTGCTGCACTGCGTGGAATGGAGAGGGCAGGAACGTGCCATATTTATGAAGATACTACCCATTCCTGTACTTTCCTTCCACTGGCGCACAGTCCAACGCAGGCACCCTCATGCCATGCTGCAAGGGTAGCCGCATACTCAGGCAGGATTGATTTTGTGTAGGAAGGGGCGCCTTCCTGCTCAAAACACCCCTTAGAGGCATTTACCTCTCTCTAAGGGCCTCGTTTAAGGGGAGTGGGTGTAGGACAGCGCAAAAACTCACCTTGCTCTGCTGCCCCACGCCAAAGTGCAAGGGCAGTGATGCGCTGTATTTATCTAATACAGTGCATTCCTGTCCTTTCCCCTGTACTGGCGCCATTTTGGCAGCCTAGCTCCAACGCAGGAACCCTTGCACCATTGTGTCAAGTGTTCCTGTGTTGTCGGCAGGATTGTTTTTGTGCAGGAAGGGGCACCTTGCTGCACAGAAACCATTCTAAGAGATGTTTTCCTAAGAGGAAAAAACGAGCAGAATAAAGATATTTCTCCTTGTTACACGCCACCTGGGGAGCCATAAGTGTTGCCGCTTCCCCAGGTTTACATACTCTCGTAAATCTGGGGAAGTGTCAAAATCCATGGGTGTTGCATGGGAAAACACACCTCATGCCCATGGAACGCCTCCCGAGCACGGAGTAAGGTAACGCAGCGATTTGTGCTGCCTTGCCTTACTCCATATGTATGAGGCCATACAAAGCCACGTATAGTGGCTTTGCGTGGCCTCATAGATATGAGTTTGAGATTTGCACTGCCAGAGCATCACAAAAAGTGATGTTTCGGCACAAGGGGCTCTTCCACTCTTAGTGCTAGGAGGTGGAAGTCAATCACCAGGGGAAGCTTTGATTTCCAAAACTTGTGGCTGTGCCACGGTATAAACCAACAGTGACATCTTGCAGCATGATATGATTTGCGGCAAGGCTGCCGGCCCACCCATACTGCACAGACAGTCCTTGCTGAGGGGATTGTCTGAATGTTTGCCCACAGTATGCCATGTTTCCAGGGTTTTTTTTTACGGCTCTTTTGCCTTTATATGTTCTTGTAGCTTTCAGAGCTAGAGACCTTCCATGGGTATCTACTATGTACTCTGTTATAGGTATAGATGGAACATTACCGTGGCAGTCCCTTGTCAGACATCCTTTTGGACTTGAAAGAAAGAATGTTTAGCTCCTTCTCCAGGTGTAATGACGAAGGGCTTTTACGTTTCACGAGTCCTGAGACCAGAGATGCGTTGTCTGCTATGAAGACAGGTCCATCGCTTGGAGACCAGTGCTTTCCTTCACTTGCCTTGTCAAGCCTTAGTTCGGATTGTAGGGTTTCACAGCTGTAGAACCCAAACCTTGATCGTCTACGCTTAGGGTGGGAGCTGTGCTTCGTCACAGAGAACCTTGACGCACAAGTCCAACACTTTCCTCTAAATGGAGCACCTGAAGGGCCCCTGAGAGAACTGTGGAAGTGTCTGATGGGCCAACAGCATCCCGATCACCAACCGCCACTACTACTTTAGTTTCCTTGTAGTGTGTGGATGCAAGAGAGTTTGACCTCTCACACAGCATCTGCCTCGCTCCAGCTTTGCATTTTAGTTCCCTTCTCTATTACGCCTTGCACACGACTAGTGCGTTAATACTTTCCTGGCCACACCGCCCACCCCAAACAGGACGGAGGACTTTAAAAATGTGCACTGCTGTGCATTCGCACAGTGGACACGCAGCGGGTGTGCCAAATGCAAATACTTCTGCAACCGTCTCTGCTCAGCTCAACCCCCCACAGCTGTTCGGAGTCTGATCTTACTCATATTCGAGACTTAAGCTTCTCTCTTGGTGTCCACCGGGTAAGTGTAAATCATCATGCGATGTCTTAGCCAACTTGTCAGCAAGGCCACCTCAACCCTCACTTGTGAAAACAACTATTTCCCTTGCAAATAGATTTGCCCCATTGAGGGAGCTAGATTGTATTGATTTACAACCGGTTCGAACTGAGGGTCTAGAATCGGGAGGGTCCCCTCAATATCTGGGGTGGTCACAAGTACTCATTTAAGGCCTGTGTCCATCAAATGTGGTCCATCGAATCTTAAACTAATGTCTTGGAATATTGCAGGACTAAGGGCTAAAAAAGACGAGGAGCCTGGCTAGATCTAATAAGGTCATGTCCTATTGTTACACTGCAAGAAACCTGGGACACGTCTAACTTTTGTTTTGGATGGTTTTACCCCTTCTATGAAGCCGCTTCACCCTCCACTGTAGGTCGTGCAAAGGGAGGTCTGCTCACTTTGATATTGCTTAAATTAGCCTGTACGATGAATAAGTTATTTTGCTCTTCCCCCCATGTGTTAGCAGTAGAATTAATTTTCGCCAAGCGTTCAACCTTGGTGATTAATTTGTAGAACTCCTTCTGCAGGGAAAGCAATAACGAGCACATTGCCGCACTAGAGGGTTTTTTGGAGCAACGTGGAGAGGAGCGAAGCTCCTACTTTGAGGTCATTATAATGGGAGATTTTAATATACATCTCTGTCCCTCTAACTGTTCCCAGGGTGGGAGATCCATGGACATCTTGGCACCTTCAAGCCATTTCAAACACTCTGCCCAAGGTTCTCGGTTAGAGTGCTTACTTGCTATAAACAATCTACACTGTTGAGCGCACAGGGGAGACCCACTCAGTGCCATCTTTTAGTGGCAGGGGCAGCGGCTCGACTACAGATTATATTATGGGATCGACCCCTTTGTTGATTGACATACTAAAAGTAAACCCTATCTGGAGCTGCTATAGCGATCACAATCCATTAATTTTAGAAATGATAGGGAAGTTGGTCTTCCATGGGGTTGAGAGAAAGAGTCTAGCATATAGGGACTTCATGCCAATAGACCAGACTCGGAGGGAAAAGAAGATATTAAACTGTGTCTGGATGACTTTACAGATGCTAGTGTGGTTATAGAGGCCTTTAGTAATCCTGCAAAGCGAATTGCAGGTAATTTAATGGGGAGGGGAAGGACAGGGGACTTTAAAGGGGAAAAATAGTTTGATACAGACTGCTCTAAAACCCAAAAGACTCTTATACTTGCCCTAAAACAAAAGCCTAAGAACATAGAAATGATTGGGGGTATGTAGAAAAGCTTATAAATTAGGTATGACTTAAAGGAAGGACAAGATCCGGAAACAGGCATGGCTGGATTTAAATTAGGTTAGCGTTCTGTGTAATAGCACAACATTTTGGAAAGTTGTAAATATTCCTTTCTTCACAGATCAGCGTACGGCAAGTATAGATTGTGTCATCCCCGCCGACAGAAGGATTAGCCACTTTGAACAGATTTACAAAGGGATGGACCAAGAGAAACACGTTACTCCTTGGGAACCAAGCGTAGAGACGCAAGCGTTAAGTTTTGGGATAGCCGAGGTTCAGAAAGCGATCATGGCCACCGCTGGTCGAAAAGCTCGCGGGCCTGACGGGGTCCCTGCGGGTCTTTATAAGGCAGATCCAGGGACATAAGCAAAGATTTTAACCAAGGTTTTTAATGCAGCGACAGGCGGTTTCCCGCCATCATGGTCCACAGCAGTTATTTTACCCATTTTTAAAACGGGTGCGAAGGACGATCCCGCATTCTACCACCCGATATCATTGTTAGATTCATCTGCTAAAATTACGAGGAAGATGATTTTAGATTGATTAAAAATATGGTCAGAGGCTACCAATGTAATTTCAGACTTGCAATATGGTGTTAGAAAAGGCATGGTATAAACTTGGTCATGCTGACCGGCAAATATACACTTGCTAAAAAGGGTCGTATGTATATGGCATTCATGGATTTAACGTCTGCCTTCGATCGAGTGAACAGGTCAAAACTATGGCCCTTACTAATGGATATTGGATTGGATGCCAATTTGGTGGCTTTTTTACACTGGTATCACCTACATTTGACTGCCTCTGACAGATTCTATGAAAATGGCTCCCTCACAAAGTCCTGGGATGTGAAGAGAGGGGTGAGACAGGAGTGTGTTTTGTCCCTTGCCTTGTTCACCCTACATATCAATAATTTAGGGGCTGTCTTGGAAACTGCTTGTAACGACATCCCTAGAGCAGGTTGTTTTACTAGCATGGACACCGATAGGGTTGAAACAACTTGTAAACTCCTTTATTGATTTTATGGTCTCACTTGACCTCTCAATAAATTTCTCTAAATAGCGTCCATAGGTAATTCAAAACGTGAAAGTGCACGCTTATTTGTAAAACTGGGAAATTGACAAATGTTGATACATTTCTGTAGTTGGGCATTTTGTTTGACAGAAAGGGGTCATGGTTGGTGCAACGAACACTTAAGAAAAACCCCCTGTCTGGAGCAGCAGGAGCCACCTTGGACTTTGCTAGGAGATTGGGGAGTAAACCTTTGCGTCCACTCCTGAAGATCTATAATGAGAAATGTTTACCAATGGCCACATGTGGCAGCGAAGTATGGGGCTGTAAGGAGACCGGTCATCTACCAGTGGCCGAAAATAAATATTTGCGGAAGCTTTTAGCTGCCTCCCCGCAGTACACCATCTTTTATGGTGCATGAAGAATTAGGGCAGGGTTACATATCCGATCAGATAGCAGTGGCCCCCTTAATATGGTCGTTTAAAGCATGGTCTAGCCCCACGCCTACCCTGATTCAGCTTGTTTTAAAAGATTGTTTGAGGCTGGGTAGGTCTGCTGAGGTACCTTGGCTGGGTTACATTTCGCAGCAACTAGCGAATATAGGGTGTCCGATCTCTTTGCTCATCCAAGACCGATGTATCCCGGAGAGTTGAAAGCTATTAAAAATCAATTTTCAGTCAGGAGGATGTTGGAAAGGGAAAACGGTGAACTTAAACTGACGATATGACAATATATAATATTGAAATCTGGGCCTCTAGAACAACCTTTTTGGTCTTATTTTAAAAACTTACACCATCGTTTTCTTTTAATTAGATTTAGGTGTAATTGTGTTCACTGGTGTCTTACATTTCCAAATGGCTTTTCTAAGCCAGAGACCTTAAAGCCGTGCACCTGTGATGATTTTTCGGATCAAGATCTTTTACATTTTGTTTTTTGGTGGATTTTATAATGATCTTCGGAGTAGATCTATTTGACCACTTTTAAAACATTGCAATTTTGCACAAGTGAGGCCTGATGTGATATACCTGCAAATGCTGTCTTCACCTACGATATGTTTTGGGGTGGCGAGCTCTTTAGCAGGGGCCTTACGGCGTAGGGTTTTTTTTTTATCATGCAACGAATGGGTCGTAGAACAATTGTGTTTTTAGCGGGCATGTGGTAATACCGTATAGAAATCCACTTTAACAAGGCTTATGAAATTGGAGTAGTTTAACCTAGTCTAGGCTAATCATATAATGAGGGCCCTGAAGTCTAATATAAGATTATTTCATGTGCATTTTTAGACTTGTTTTTTTATGATAAATTGCATGGTTTTTATTCTTTTTATTTATGGTTTGTGTTTAGTGCTTTTATGGTCTAAATTTGGCCGAATAAAGTTTTTTTTACTTGAACAGCCTATCTGCCCTACGTCTTATCACTTGTTACTACCCACCCCATTTTTCCCAGCCTACTCTGGAAGCTTCCAAGTGGGACACGCTTTTTAAATGGTATCGAATTAATGCCAGGTCCCTCCTTGAACACAAATACGAAATCCATGATTTCATCGTTGATTTTATATCAAGACCCCGTATCGCTTACAGAGACTTGGCTAAAGGAATGCTCTGCACCGGACATAGCAGAAGCTACCCCTATCGTGTTTTATGGTCCAGCGTGACAGCGCAGCTGTCACCGGACAGTCATGCGAGTATCACTAGGAGGCGCTTTGGCTCCACCCACATGTTGGGAGCCAGAAGTACATGTTTTGATTGGTCAGAAGTTGTTTGCTTCCTAAAAAAACTGAGAGCACTTTGTTTATCCAGCTGCCTAAGCTTGAACTTTCAGGGGCACACACATGACAGTGGAATGCTAATAAAGTGTGTTAGATAAATAGACAAATTATGGTATTTTTCTCTGGCAGCAGCACAGATTTATTCATTTATATTTATTTATTTAATTTTATGTTTTAGAGGTTTTATATAGCGCTGGCTAGTCCCAGAGGTACTAGAGTGCTTTACATGAGTAAGAGGATGGTAACATTATAAAACAATAATACAATAACATGGAGTCCCAACAAATAAACAAAGAAACAACTTTGATTTATACAAATCAAATAAAACAGCAAGAGCTATATACATGTATGACATGGAAATGGGAGATCAGATTTTGTATAAAGGTATGGGATGGTGAAAGGCAATCCTGCTGCGATCACCTTGATGCGTAGATCTTTGAATCAGATGAATGAAAACGCATTCGACCTTCGCTGTTAAATCAGTCACTGCTGACTGGGGACGGTGAGGAGGATTCTGAGTTATACCAGGGCTGCTCCCCTTCTCTTAGCATCCTAGCTCCTGTGACAGAGACGCCTCATATCAAGGAACAAGTCCACTCCCTGCTTCAACACAAGCCTTGTATCTCTTACACGAAAACTTTGCCAACTGGAAAGGAAATGGCATAGCTTCCTCGCCAAGAAAGATAAAACTCACATTGCATAACTATCAAAGAATACTATAAGGAAATCAGATTAACTAAATCTACCTTCTACCTCAGTAAGTTTGAATTAGCTGAAAACTCCTCAAAGGAAGTATTTACAAAAGTGAAATCTGTGGCTCGCCTCCTTCCATGAACCATGTGCAATTCAACGCTCTCTTTTTTAAAAGTAAAATTGTTTATTTCACCCCCCTAGTTGGCTTTGAAGGGTTGTCTTCTGCAGATGACACACACTTGCTTGTTACATTGGTAAACGACAACAATTCTTGCCGACGCAGGTATAAGCGATGTTTTATATCAGTTGCATCATGGTTGAAGGAGAATCGTTTAAAATGCCAAACTGAGGGGACCGAACTACTCATTGTTAGGAAACATAAACCATCTTGGAATGACAATTGGTGGCCGACCAAGCATTGGCCCTCCTCCCTGGCCTGCAGCAGTAGTTAGAAATGTTGGTGTCAAATGCCACAGTCCATGTTCCTTGAAACACCAGCTGCATCCAGCTACATCAACAAGCTTCAGGTACTTAAAATTATCCCTAAAGTCTGAGACTTCCTTCCTCTTAAGGCTATAAAGACTGATCCCAGCTCTTACACCCTCCAGGATGGATTACTCCAATTTACTTTACTTGGATCTTCCAAAAAATGTCTTGATAAACTTTAGCTGGAATAGATATCTGCAGCCTGATTATCACTTCATCGCCCCAGACGTTGTTCGATTTCACCCAGACGAAGGGATCTCCCCTGGCAGCGTATCGAAAAGAGGATCCAACTTAAGATGCCATCACGCGTCACAGAGCCGAGCACAACCCTGGCTCGACAGCCTTTGACAACTGTTTTTCATTTGCCTACAGAAGTTTGAGATCTCCAAGGACCGTCTGCATTTGCCCACGGAATTCCGTAGTATCCGGAGAGGAGGCTGCTCTGCAGCGGTTGCGGGAACTAAACAATGGAACAAAATCCCTTTAACCCTTTATGTTATAAATGATCAGCCATCATTCTTCAATAATATTAAAACCTAGCTATTTGGCAATATCTAATATTCTCTCACTTTCGGCTACCACTCTATTATCAGCAGCCGTTATCTTTTCTATGTCAGCTCAAACAGGTAAGGGTAATAATCTAAGGAACTACGTCCCCTAATATATATTATTTTGATCTATAAGGACTAACCTAGAAGTGGGCTACACCCCTAGGAGCCCATAAAATACATCCAAGTTAAATAAAGGTTCAAGTTTCAAGCTCTTAAGTTTACTAACAGGAGAAGTGATTCAATCAACCATAGAATGTTTCTTGTCATAATTTGCAATTCAAGGTTCCAATATAATTTGTCACGTAAACTTGCCTTGACGCCTACAGTGACCGTACCCATCACATACCATACTGATCCTATAGGATTTTTTTAACTTCCGGGTTCTTCAGCAATGACTCTGAAAGAGACTAAAAACTACATGTACTCCAACCTCAATGTGACCTCCAAATTTGGTACCTTAAGAAAGCCACAGGCCCAGCGCCATCAAAGGGCGAAACACGTGTTGGCCCCTTATTGTCGTAAGAGTTTGTGACAAATGATATCGAACCTTGAATAACATTTTTTGAAAAGAAACCTATCATTCGATGGTTGATTGATTCACTTCTCCTCTAAGTAAACTTAAGAACTTGAAAATTGAGTAACCTATACCTGTATTTACCTTTATCTTTTCTAGTTCGTCTTTCTTTTTGAGATTCTGCACCTTGAAGCTCTCTTTGACCACTATTAGCACTGTATAATAAAACAGATTAATTACCTGTTCTGCGTTCCGCTGGTGCCTTGGGCTTATGATACGGCCATAGATATATAGTCTAGAAGAGTGGAAGTCTCTAAAAATGTCCTAGGTCCCATGTTTCTGCTGGCACAGGTGAGGGCTGGGCTTGAAGTGCTCTGTGTCTGTGGTTTCCATCCAGGATACCTGTGTAGTCCACGCAACATCCACGTTTGAAGGTCAGTACACCCAGAAATTCCATTGCAATGAGCAAAGTGCTCAAGTTCCAGAAATCGAGACCTGAAGATGCCAAACTCCTGCAGCCCAAGATAGACCCTTCCTGGGGGTCAGTGGGATCCATTCTTCTGCCAACATTCCCGAGGGGAGATAGAGCTGAAAAGCTCCAAAAACACAAAAGAAAATGGTGATGGTGGACACCAGGAGACCGAAAGAGCACTGGCTGCACTGAGCCTAGAAACGGACGCCCGGTGTCCACTCCCGCCCCTCTACAATGCGGAGTCTGATGTGGGCCAGGGTGAATGTTTCTGCAAAGATGGTCTAGAGAACATCTGGCCCACTTCAGGACTGCACATGCTGGGTAGATAGTGTATCCATGCAAGTGTTTGTGCCCCTGGGGTACCAGTGATGGGTCAACAGTGCCAGTATCCAGAGAATCGAAGGATGCAAGAACCGCTCATGCGGTGAGGCCAGACTGACTAACGCATTCAAACACAGTCGAGTTGGCCATCTCGTTGTCTAACCTGTCTCCTTCTGTGCCTCCTTTGTATGTGCTACTTATTTAATTTCCCAAGTTTGTGGTGCTGCTGTTTGTTTTTTTGTTTTTGCGAAGCATATTCTTTGATCTGAGGGTGCCGGTGGCAAGCAGCACAAACAGCGTGTGTGCATTGGTGCATGCTTGTGTTTGGCCGAGTTGGAACATTAAAGCCAGAGCTGCTTGCCTCGCCAATGCTTATTACTTTTTTCAATCAAGCACATCCACTTCAAAAGCTAATCCTCATGGGTCAGGTGCTGTCATCCAAGTTGAGATGTGAATCTGGACAGTTGCCATCTTCTCATAAGTACCCAGTTAAAAGTTCCTGTCAGTACAGGTGTGTATTGTGAAGTTGGATGTCAGTTGCTCTTTTGTGTTACTCACTTAGCGATGTTGTTCATTTCAGATCTTGGTCCGGGCAGTCTGGTTCCTCGTTTAGTTCATCCATTTGACTAAATCTAGTTTTTATTCACAATATCTTTTGTCCCTGACTTTTAGTGTTTTCTTTCTGAATTAAAGTTGTTTATTTCATTGTTTTGTGGAGTACTCCAGTAACACCTGGTGTAGAGTACAGCAATGGCTAACACACGGCTGTGGTCTTCTTGTGTCCACAGTGCCTGCCACCCAGTGAACAGGAGTGATGTGAATGCAACCGATGTGAACACAACCAGCACACCTGAGACAAACCGAACCACAGCAGCAGCACCTGAGAAGAGCGAGTACCAGAGCTACGAGAACACCACAGTGTGGCTTCTGAGCACCATCAACTGCCTGATCGTCGCAGTTGTGTTCTCCAAAGGCAAACCTTTCAGGAGTCATATCTTTACAAACTGTGAGTATGTTCATCACCACAGCTTCCTTTCCTGCTCTGTACTGAAGTGCGTGTCCTGTCTTTACAAACTGAATATATTGGCTGAACTGACTTTACAAACAGTGGGGCAGATTTACAAGAAACTGACGCATCTTTATGGATGCGTCCGTTTTCCTGCGACAGCCTGCGATACCCTTATGCCACCATGGATGCGCCGTGTTTACAGGACGGTGCACCATGGCGCAAGGATTGACAGATGCGTATCTGTTGCCCAACAGTTTCGCTTTGCTGGAGTCGTATTGCGAGCACGACGCAACTCCAGCAAGAAGCAGGCGTAAGGTTTTGACACAGTGGCGTCCTAGAAGTGGTGCAGTGAAATCTTATAGATTTCACTGCGTCACTTCTACAAGGCTATTTTGTGTGGGAACGCCCATCCTGCATACATTTTACGTGACACAGATGTAATGTGGCATAGGGCTTTACAACGTGACGCATGCATCACGTTTTAAATTGGCCACATTGTTTACGCCGCTATTGCGTCACAAAAGTGATGCAACGGCGGCGCAAAAGTATCGCAACGGGCTTTTAAATTTGCCCCAGTGTGTTCATCTGCTCCCGGGTTCGGTTCCTGCTGTGTGCTGCTGTGGGTGACTTTCGGATTAAAAAAGGATTGTTGTACTAGTCTCTGCTAATGGACTTGGTTGTCAGTTTGAATGAATCTGCTTCAGGTTTGAGTCCGGCTCATCAGTGTAAACCTGTGTTCAGATGTTTCATAAACAGGGAGTCTTTATTTCTGTAAAACAAATAACATTTTAGAATTGGGGACTCCCTTCCCACCCCTCTTCACTCTCCAGAGAATGACCTCTCTTTTCAAAACCGCAAACTGTTGTATATTATATTGTAGCTCTGGACTTATATTGGATCAACGCTTCCAAAACACAGCCATCTCTGGATTGCACATCATTAAGTGACTGCTATGTTGGCACTTTGCATTCGGCCAAGGGCAGGGTCGGATTGGTAAGGCTGGCACTCGGGCAACTCCCGAGGGGCCGGTATCCGAGTTCCAGCTGTGGGCTGCTTTTTTGGGCAGCCTGGGGCTGATTTGGGCGATGTCTGTGTTCGTCAGGTGACGCCAGCGGACCAGTGGGTGCATGAGTGGCCTTTCTGGAGGCAGAAGGGCGTACATTACCTCCCTTTTATCAATGGGCAGAGGTGTCACTCCTTTTCTCTCACTCAGCCTGGGACAACTCCTGGTGGTCGACCGCCCTGGGAGCAGCACCGACACCCACCAACCACACACACAACCTGGGGTTCATCCTCGACTCAAAGCTCTCCATGACCAAGCAAGTCAACGCCATCTCATCCTCCTGCTTCAACACCCTCCGCATGCTCCGCAAGATCTACAGGTGGATCCCCACCGACACAAGAACGGTCACCCAGGCCCTCGTCAGCAGCAGGCTGGACTACGGAAACGCCCTCTACGCGGGAGCCCCGGCCAAACTGCTGAAACGACTGCAACGCATACAGAACCCCTCTGCCCGCCTGATCCTCGACATCCCTCTCCGCAGCCACATCACACCCCACCTGAGAGACCTCCACTGGCTGCCTGTCAACAAGAGGATAACCTTCAAGCTCCTCACCCACGCACACAAGGCACTCCACAACACCGGACCAGCGTACCTCAACAGCCGACGCAGCTTCTACACCCCCACCCGCGAGCTCCGCACCACTGACCGCGCCTTCGCTACTGTCCCCCGCATCCGAAAAGCGACCTCCGGCGGCAGATCCTTTTCCTACCTTGCCGCCAAGACCTGGAACACCCTCCCCATCCACCTGCGGCAGACCCAGGACCTGCTAACCTTCAGGAAGCTACTCAAGACCTGGCTATTCGAGCAGTAGCAGCACCCTCTTCCCCTAGCGCCTTGAGACCCTCACGGGTGAGTAGTGCGCTCCATAAATTTCTTGATTGAGTGGTTGATTGATTGACTGGGCCTGCCCATTAATGTATGTATATTGAGCGGGGGCGGGGGCCTCCGCAGATGCTCCCTCACTTGTTTTTAGGTGTTTCACCAATGTGAACAAATCCGTGCATTTTTTAAAATCTAAGTAAAGTTAAGAAAACATGCCTGTCGGAGACCCCCACTTCTTCTAAAACTTCGCAGAAGCAGTGTTTTGCAGAAAGGCAATATGCAAATCAGGGCCACCCTTTTTAGCGTGCCCGGGCTTATTTTTAATTCCAATACAACCCTTGCCAAGGGGCACCGTTTGATACCAGTGCCAACCTGCCCACGGTGCAGTGCCCTCTGACCTCACGCTACGTCCCGGGTCACGTCCATCCATCCCTTTGTCTTACTTGACCATGGAGCATACCATCAGTGGGAGGAGAGTGCGCAGGTGGAGACAAGTCTCAAACATCACATTATGGTTCAGGTCCCACACCGCCTCCCACCTTAAATAGAAAAGGGCCTAGTGCAGGCGGATGTGCAAACACGGAGCTTTTTGGAAGCGTCCAAGGAAGCTCGCTCCCGCTCAGTCTTCGTTATAAATACTTTCTGCGATAAAGAGGAAGCACCACACAATAAATACAAGTTATTAGCAAATGCAGAGAGGGAAAGGAAGTAGCCTAAGGGCCAGAGCTGCCGACCTTGGAGCTGGGGGAACGAGGTTCGAGCCTCGACGTCGGCTCAACATCCTGAGAGTCTGGACAAATCACATAATCTCCCCGCGCCTACCAAAATATGAATCTGTCCTTGTGTAACGTAACTGGTGCTCATGTAAAGCGCTCCAATACCTTCGGGCCGAGTTGGCGCTATATAATGTGCAACAAAAAAAAATTCAGCTTTGAATCTCAGGCAGTGAAAGCCTGACACTACTCGGTAGAGAGACACCTCATGCAATCGAAGATTGATGTTTAGCGCAATAGCGCCCTCTGCTGCAGTTATAATGCATGACATGAAGCTTTTCAAACGACAAAAACAATGAAGATTTGTGTTTAGGATGAGCCTGGGCAGCGCATGTGCCGCTCTGCGAGGCATGCTGTATTCGGTTAGGGATTTGAAGCTCCGCCCACTCGCCACCCATATTGTTCATTCGCTTCTGTCCTTGTCCTTTGTAAATGCTGGCTTCTGGTTCCTTAATCGCCTAGTTTGTCCCTGCTTAGTACCGCCTTGTATTCGTTTGAAATCTCCCATGGCGACTGGCCTCTTTACTTCTGTTGCTACACGTTATGTTTTATTTAATCTGTAAGCACTATTTTCTTTAATGGGATTTGCCTTACTGCACGCATGACTTGCTTTCTTTACGTTCAGCGCGCCATGTGCACTTTTGCTTTCCAAGCAGCTGGGACAATGGCGGCCACTTCTTTGCAATGCAATAGGTCTTGCATTTACGAGACTTTGAGCTATAGGCATTGTAAATGCCAATAGCTTAATCTCTCGCAAATGCGAGACTTATTGCATTGCAAAATATTTTTTTTGTTGTCAAAGCCCCCATGCCGCACTTTCACATGCATGAAGGCCGCGCCCCTTTCTTTAGAAGAGCTGCGTCTAAGGAAAGGTGTGCGGCCACTATTAAAGTGAAACCACAGCATGAGGGATTTTACAAAAAATATGCATTTGTTTTTTGTTGTGCAATAGGATAAGGCCCCGGGACATCAGTGCACCCTCTCCCACTGTGCAGTAGGATAAGGCCCCGGGACACCAGTGCACTGTCTCCCACTGTGCAGTA
The DNA here is from genome assembly GCF_964204655.1 of Triturus cristatus. Lineage (NCBI taxonomy): Eukaryota > Metazoa > Chordata > Amphibia > Caudata > Salamandridae > Triturus > Triturus cristatus. Next base: position 1,157,046,428 of record NC_140594.1, read on the forward strand.
GGATAAGGCCCAGGGACACCAGTGCACTGTCTCCCACTGTGCAGTAGGATAAGGCCCAGGGACACCAGTGCACTGTCTCCCACTGTGCAGTAGGATAAGGCCCCGGGACACCAGTGCACTGTCTCCCACTGTGCAGTAGGATAAGGCCCAGGGACACCAGTGCACTGTCTCCCACTGTGCAGTAGGATAAGGCCCAGGGACACCAGTGCACTGTCTCCCACTGTGCAGTAGGATAAGGCCCAGGGACACCAGTGCACTGTCTCCCACTGTGCAGTAGGATAAGGCCCAGGGACACCAGTGCACTGTCTCCCACTGTGCAGTAGGATAAGGCCCCGGGACACCAGTGCACTGTCTCCCACTGTGCAGTAGGATAAGGCCTCGGGACACCAGTGCACTGTCTCCCACTGTGCAGTAGGATAAGGCCCCGGGACACCAGTGCACCCTCTCCCACTGTGCAGTAGGATAAGGCCCTGGGACACCAGTGCACTGTCTCCCACTGTGCAGTAGGATAAGGCCCAGGGACACCAGTGCACTGTCTCCCACTGTGCAGTAGGATAAGGCCCAGGGACACCAGTGCACTGTCTCCCACTGTGCAGTAGGATAAGGCCCAAGGACACCAGTGCACTGTCTCCCACTGTGCAGTAGGATAAGGCCCCGGGACACCAGTGCACTGTCTCCCACTGTGCAGTAGGATAAGGCCCCGGGAAACCAGTGCTCTGTCTCCCACTGTGCAGTAGGATAAGGCCCCAGGACACCAGTGCTCTGTCTCCCACTATGCAGTAGGATAAGGCCCCAGGACACCAGTGCACCGTCTCTCACTGTGCAGTAGGATAAGGCCCCAGGACACCAGTGCACAGTCTCTCACTGTGCAGTAGGATAAGGCCCCTGGACATCAGTGCACCGTCTCCCACTGTGCAGTAGGATAAGGCCCCAGGACATCAGTGCACCGTCTCCCGCTGTGCAGTAGGATAACCCAGGACATCAGTGCACCATCTCCCACTGTGCTGTAGGATGAGGCCCCAGGACACCAGTGCACCATCTCCCACTGTGCAGGAGGATAACCCAGGACATCAGTGCACCGTCTCCCACTGTGCAGTAGGATGAGGCCCCAGGACACCAGTGCACCGTCTCCCACTGTGCAGTAGGATGAGACCCCAGGACACCAGTGCACCATCTCCCACTGTGCAGTAGGATGAGGCCCCAGGACACCAGTGCACCGTCTCCCACTGTGCAGTAGGATGAGGCTCCAGGACACCAGTGCACTGTCTCCCACTGTGCAGTAGTATGAGGCCCCAGGACACCAGTGCACCATCTCCCACTGTGCAGTAGGATAAGGCCCCGGGACAACAGTGCACCGTCTCCCACTGAGCAGAAGGATAAGGCCCCGGGACACCAGTGCACTGTCTCCCACTGTGCAGTAGGATAAGGCCCCGGGACACCAGTGCACTGTCTCCCACTGTGCAGTAGGATAAGGCCCCGGGACACCAGTGCACTGTCTCCCACTGTGCAGTAGGATAAGGCCCCGGGACACCAGTGCACTGTCTCCCACTGTGCAGTAGGATAACCCAGGACACCAGTGCACCGTCTCCCACTGTGCAGTAGGATAAGGCCCCGGGACACCGGTGCACCGTCTCCCACTGTGCAGTAGGATAAGGCCCCGGGACACCAGTGCACCGTCTCCCACTGTGCAGTAGGATAAGGCCCCTAGACACCAGTGCACCGTCTCCCACTGTGCAGTAGGATAACCCAGGACACCAGTGCACCGTCTCCTACTGTGCAGTAGGATGAGACCCCAGGACACCAGTGCACCATCTCCCACTGTGCAGTAGGATGAGGCCCCAGGACACCAGTGCACCGTCTCCCACTGTGCAGTAGAATGAGGCCCCAGGACACCAGTGCACCCTCTCCCACTGTGCAGTAGAATGAGGCCCCAGGACACCAGTGCACCCTCTCCCACTGTGCAGTAGGATAAGGCCCCTGGACACCAGTGCACCGTCTCCCACTGTGCAGAAGGATAAGGCCTCGGGACACCAGTGCACCGTCTCCCACTGTGCAGTAGGATAAGGCCCCGGGAAACCAGTGCAACATCTCCCACTGTGCAGTAGGATAAGGCCTCGGGACACCAGTGCACCGTCTCCCACTTTGCAGTAGGATAAGGCCCCGGGACACCAGTGCACCGTCTCCCACTGTGCAGTAGGATAAGGCCCCGGGAAACCAGTGCACTGCCTCCCACTGTGCAGTAGGATAAGGCCTCGGGACACCAGTGCACCGTCTCCCACTGTGCAGCAGGATAAGGCCCCGGGAAACCAGTGCACCGCCTCCCACTGTGCAGTAGGATAAGGCCCCCGGGAAACCAGTGCACCGCCTCCCACTGTGCAGTAGGATAAGGCCCCCGGGAAACCAGTGCACCGCCTCCCACTGTGCAGTAGGATAAGGCCCCCGGGACACCAGTGCACCGCCTCCCACTGTGTAGTAGGATAAGGCCCCCGGGAAACCAGTGCACCGCCTCCCACTGTGCAGTAGGATAAGGCCCCAGGACACCAGTGCACCGCCTCCCACTGTGCAGTAGGATAAGGCCCCAGGACACCAGTGCACAAGGCTCTCATTAGCCCCATAACCTCTGTCCACTGTTGTGCATCATGCATACAATAATCACAGTGCACTATAACATGGGAGTGTCACAGCTGCAATTGTATCCCTCCTCTAACTCTCTTTGATTTTGAAAGAAGTCACATTTTTGCTCCCAGTTTAGGCCCTGGGGCTCCAGGAAGTCTGGCTCGATTTAGGAGACCCATGGTTTAAACACAGGACTGCCACCCTTGGACAACTGTCCCTTATTGTGAGGTGTCTAAAGCACAAGAGCCTGCCTCCTGAGTGTAGTAGATGCTCATTTCCCAGTGGAATCTGTTTCCTCATATTCTAAAATGTATGATGTCACTGTCAAGTGGGGGTGTTTTAAAGTTGTGTTTTCCTGCTTTAGAATATCTGGTCATACCTCCTAGATTCACGGCTCCTCTCCTGTTGGTGGGTTCGGGTGGTCTCCCCAAGCCTCATACCTCCTAGATTCACGGCTCCTCTCCTGTTGGTGGGTTCGGTGGTCACCCCAAGCCTCATCCCGCCTAGATTCACGGCTCCTCTCCCGTTGGTGGGTTCAGCTGGTCACCCCCAGCCCTTCTCATGCCTGTCTTTTCTCTTCCAGATATATTCGTGATCTCCTTGGCAGTGCAGCTCGCCGTTTGCATTTTCTTCGTATTTGCAAACATTGACAACCTGTACGTCTCCATGGATGTGAGTATCCTGCTGTGTGACAAGCTTTGCAGAAGCCATCAAGCGAGAGGGAATCAGGGAAAGATGCTGACAGCATTACCAGTGCAAAAAGAACAATTGATGGACAGAATGCAGAACAATGTCATACATTCACCCCAGTACTGAGATCTGGGCCTAAATCCATCTTTTTTTGCTCACCATGCCATTCCAGTTTGGACCCAGCCATATGCAAATCAGTCTTGACCCTGTGCCTCATGGGAACAGTCCAGCCCGAACTGCCAAGCCAGGTCCTCCCTGGACTGGAAAGAAGCATCCTAGGACCGGTTTGGGGCTTTCACCCCTCTTCAGCCAGTGTAGCTTGATTCCAGTGGCATGGAGAGCACGGGACCCACATCTGAGCATACCCGTCCCACTCGGGGTGACAAATGCAAAAAGATCAATTGATGGACAGAATGCAGAACAATGTCATACATTCACCCCAGTACAGAGATCTGGGCCTAAATCCATCGTTTTTTTGCTCACCATACCATTCCAGTTTGGACAGTTTTTGCCCTAAGTTGGATGGGTATGCCCGGCGTGGGTCCCTTACTCACTGGGCCACTGGATTCTAGGTAGCCTGGCTGATGAAGGGTGACCTACCCTGAAACCGGTCCCAGGATGCTTGTTTCCAGTCCAGGGAGGACCTGGCTTGGCAGTTCGGGTTGGACTGTTTCCATGAGGCACAGGGTCAAGACTGATTTGCATATGGCTGGGTCCAAACTGGGGTGGCGTAGTGGGCAAAAGAACGATGGATTTAACCCAGATCTCTTGAATGGGGGAGAGTGTTTGAATCATTCAGCATTCCGTCCATCATTTGTTGCAGTTACACCTGTCCGCATTACCAGAGCACTGAGATCTCAAATCTCATCAGATCATTGGGATCTCCATTCTCATCAAATCACTGGAATCTACTCTCTCATCAGAGCACTGGGCTCTCCTCTCTTCTTGGAGCACTGGGATCTCCTCTCTGAGCTCTGGGATCTCCTCTCTGAGCTCTGGGATCTCCTCTCTGAGCACTGGGATCTCCTCTCTGAGCACTGGGATCTCCTCTCTGAGCACTGGGATCTCCTCTCTGAGCACTGGGATCTCCTCTCTGAGCACTGGAATCTCCTCATCAGAGCACTGGGACCGCCTCTCATCAGAGCACTGAGATTTCCTCTATCAGAGCAATGGGATCTCCTCTCCCATCAGAGCCCTGGGATCTCCTCTCCCATCAGAGCCCTGGGATCTCCTCTCCCATCAGAGCCCTGGGATCTCCTCTCCCATCAGAGCCCTGGGATCTCCTCTCCCATCAGAGCCCTGGGATCTCCTCTCCCATCAGAGCCCTGGGATCTCCTCTCTCATCAGAGCCCTGGGATCTCCTCTCTCATCAGAGCACTAGGATCTCTCCTCTCATCAGAGCAGTAAGATCTCCTCTCATCAGAGCACTACGATCTCCTCTCTCATCAGAGCACTGGATCTATTTATCAGAGTACTGGGATCTCCTCATCAGTGCACTGGGATCTCCTCTCATATCAGAGAACCGAGAGCTCCTATCTGAAATGTCTTGGGCATAGACCTGAGCAAGCAACCCCAATCCTTCAAGAGACCCCAGAAAACAAGCCTTTTCAGTAAGCCTATTTGTTTGTCAGATCAGTAATAGTACTCGCCCTTTGACCTCTGCAGAATAAAAGGGGCCACCACAGCAAGCTTACACTCAACCCAACTCAAGACACCTTTCAAAATCTGCACAGAATAAAATTGATGGTTGGACATGCCTGCATCATTTGAAAACACTGGTACTGTTCGGGTGCATTCCATCATTTTGTATCTTGCCTATGTCATTACAGGCATGGATCAACCACTGGCAAACCAGTCTTGATCAAAGTGCAAGACCTCTCTGCATGGTAACAGAAGCAATCCCAGACATGTTTAAGGGCTCTTGGGCCTAGTCAGTGTTGTACAGAATGAGTATTTATGTGCAGCGTGCTTGGGGCCCATGTCTCGGCATGAACCTTTCACCGGAGGAGACTCACTTAGATGGCAAAAGGTGGTGGATGAAAGGCTTGAATTGGCCTGAACCACTGGTAATTACTTTGGCTGCATTCTCTTCCATTATTTTTGCATGCCTGTACAGGCAATGACAAACCACATACAAATCCTGGTAAAGAGGTGCACACACCCCCTGCGGATTTTTGCTGAGTAGTATGTTAAGACCCCGTAACCCAGCAAGCTCATGATCCAGGGAGAACACTGGCCTGGAATTGTTTGTCCTCCTTTTCAAGGAGAAGGTACATGGGGGCCTTGTAGTTTGAGACAGACTATACTTTTTGGGTGGGTTCTAGACCTATTCGCATATGGTAGGTCCCTATCTCAACCTCGCGGGCAAATGAATGATGGAATGGAATGTGCCCCTTAGTAACTACCAGTGGAGAAGATCAGCCCAAGCATGTATGTCCTTCACTCTTTTTTCATTTAGTAGGTCACCCTAAGAGGAATGAGTATACCAGGATATGGGGCTGGTAACAGTCGGTGATGTACAACTCAAGCTACACCTTGTTGTATGGCCAAAACCCCTCTGAAATAACTGTTTTTGTGGGCAACATAAACTTCAGGATAGTGCGAGACTGATTCCATGCACCCCGTTGGGATATGTTGTCCTTTGTGCGGCTAACGCACAGTGCACCATCTGCACCACAACCTTATTGAGCAACAGATGGCATGTGCAACCTCGGAACATGACAACCCCGACTCCCCAAGGAAATCCTGGTAACAAAGAGAGAGCCCTTTTGTTTGGTCTCTCGTGCATACCTAAAGAATTACGCCAGAAATACACAATGTGATGTTTCAATATTTATTGTAGCATTATTATTCTTGAGTAAGAGACAAGCTGCAATAATTAGTAGGGAACAGAATAGCATAATTCTACTGATGAGAATTGTGAAGAATATGGACAATTCAACCATTTTGCAAAAACAGAGTCTAAATGGTTACATATAACTACTGTCATATAGTGTACTCCTACCTAACGCAATCTATCCTAGTTTATCTAGGGTGGGTGTATCTGCCAAAATCCCTACTGGGTGATGTGACTCCCCATTAACTGCGGGTCAGTGCATGCTAGGCGTCGGTCTTGGTGGAGTACGGGACATCATTTCTCGCAAGAGCAATTCAGGTCTCTGGAATAAGCTGGGATGGAATTCCAGCATGGGCCCACCTCATCAGTGTCCTCAACGTGCTCCTCTGCCTAAACAAAGGCTGGTGTTCTGTATATAATAAACTCTACTCTGGTAGCCATGCCGAAGTTTCAGTCAGGCCGTCACTGCTGATAATGTTGTCGCTGAGCAGTCAGAAAATAGCTGACAACGTTCTGTGCACTAAACCTAGTCCTTGGACAGAATGTTCAAGGTAGGTGATAATGCCTACGCAGTGGTGATGTAAACAAGAACCATTTCAGAAAATACTATCCTGCACAGGTATGTAAAAAGAATGTGGCGATGTTCAGTATGTAGGAAAAGATGTCAAGTTAAACGTGAACATGTAAAATGTCTGTGTTAATGTCTGATCTTAATGTGACCACATGACATCATCGCCGAGGAGACCTGAGGAAACCCATCGTGGCCACAACATATGCAACTCAAGCTACACCTCGCTGAGGAGGCCAATCGCGGCCACAATTGGCCACTGGTAGCTTCTGCTAGAGTTCAGAAGAGGCATCTCCTAACAGGGGGCCGGAGTGAAGGTAGGACGATAGCTAGTTTCCGCGCCACCCTACGGCATGAGCAACACAGTGGTCTATTGACACCCCCTGTCTTCTTAGACCTCAAAGTACAGGGGTCACAGTACTCCAGGCCAAAGGACCTGGTGAAAAACAGCAACACTGGTTACACTGTGACGTTCAGAACCAGCACTGCGGTAGTATAAGAGTCCAGATCACCTTCTCTCTTTTTTAAAACGGTCCTGATGAAGTGCTACCAGAACCGCTAGGGGCTTTATAGGCAAGAAACATGTCGACCATTTGCACCAGATAAAACCCTGCAGGACCATTACCTCCAGGCTGGGCGCACAGATTTTAGTTTGGTTAGTGCACCCCCAGAATAAGATTATTGCCAAGGGCAGTACTAGACCTATTTTAAATTACACTGCACACTAGAGACACTACCCTGTCCACATACCCTCTCACACCCAACGGCTTCATAAAAAAAAAGATCTCCGCAAAAGAGCCTCTTCGCGGGTGCCGGTCCAGCATTGCAGTGCCGGCCCGACGAGGAGCAGGCCCAATGATGAAGCATGACATCCTCCGGGGTGTGTGAGGGCAATCCATAACAGACCTGAACACTCCTTCACAAATAGGAACTGCACATTGACATTTTACATTTTGCGTCTCCTAACAGTATCCGCTTTACTTTAACTTGAAACATCCTCGAAACTGGTCTGGATGTCCCCTGCCTGTCTTAGCTCAGTGAGCAAAAATCAATGGAATAGAATGCAGCCCAGAGTAATTACCAGTGACTAAGTTTAATTCAAACATTTTTAACCCATTACAGTTCTTTTTAACCCTCCAAGGCCTTTTGTGTGGCTCCTCAGTGTCACCTCCTGCATCCGAGGGCCATCACAGGGTTACCCTACAAAATGTTGTATAGTGTAGTGAGATGGCGGCTGGAAAACATCACAGCACAAAACAGAGGAATCTGAGGCAGATGTGTTACACATTGCACTACAACCTTCATCAACCTGCACAGCTGATAAGACCGGTCCTTTCATTCAGCTGAAGATGCCCTCACATGGAATCCCGCTGCAGAGGCCAGAAGTCACCACAACATCGCATCCTCTGGGCCCACTGTGAGGTACGAGACCTCATGATGGAAGCTGGGTCCAGGCCTCATTCTCACCTCTGCTCCTCATCGTCAGTGATTAATGCCCCAAATACTGAGATGGGATTTCAAATTGTTGTGATCCAGGACATCTTTGACACCTTTGCAGAATGTGGCATCAGTGCACCCTTATTTGACACCTTTGCAGAATGTGGCATCAGTGCACCCTTATCTGACACCTTTGCAGAATGTGGCATCAGTGCACCCTTATCTGACACCTTTGCAGAATGTGGCATCAGTGCACCCTTATTAGACACCTTTGCAGAGTGTGGCATCAGTGCACCCTTATTAGACACCTTTGCAGAATGTGGCATCAGTGCACCCTTATTTGACACCTTTGCAGAATGTGGCATCAGTGCACCCTTATTAGACACCTTTGCAGAATGTGGCATCAGTGCACCCTTATTAGACACCTTTGCAGAGTGTGGCATCAGTGCACCCTTGTTTGACACCTTTGCAGAGTGTGGCATCAGTGCACCCTTATCTGACACCTTTGCAGAATGTGGCATCAGTGCACCCTTATCTGACACCTTTGCAGAATGTGGCATCAGTGCACCCTTATTAGACACCTTTGCAGAATGTGGCATCAGTGCACCCTTATTAGACACCTTTGCAGAGTGTGGCATCAGTGCACCCTTATTTGACACCTTTGCAGAATGTGGCATCAGTGCACCCTTATTTGACACCTTTGCAGAATGTGGCATCAGTGCACCCTTATTAGACACCTTTGCAGAATGTGGCATCAGTGCACCCTTATCTGACACCTTTGCAGAATGTGGCATCAGTGCACCCTTGTTTGACACCTTTGCAGAATGTGGCATCAGTGCGCCCTTATCTGACACCTTTGCAGAATGTGGCATCAGTGCACCCTTATCTGACACCTTTGCAGAATGTGGCATCAGTGCACCCTTATTTGACACCTTTGCAGAATGTGGCATCAGTGCACCCTTATTAGACACCTTTGCAGAATGTGGCATCAGTGCACCCTTATTAGACACCTTTGCAGAATGTGGCATCAATGCACCCTTATCTGACACCTTTGCAGAATGTGGCATCAGTGCACCCTTATCTGACACCTTTGCAGAATGTGGCATCAGTGCACCCTTATTTGACACCTTTGCAGAATGTGGCATCAGTGCACCCTTGTTTGACACCTTTGCAGAATGTGGCATCAGTGCGCCCTTGTTTGACACCTTTGCAGAATGTGGCATCAGTGCACCCTTGTTTGACACCTTTGCAGAATGTGGCATCAGTGCACCCTTATCAGACACCTTTGCAGAATGTGGCATCAGTGCACCCTTATTTGACACCTTTGCAGAGTGTGGCATCAGTGCACCCTTATCTGACACCTTTGCAGAATGTGGCATCAGTGCACCCTTATTTGACACCTTTGCAGAGTGTGGCATCAGTGCACCCTTATCTGACACCTTTGCAGAATGTGGCATCAGTGCACCCTTGTTTGACACCTTTGCAGAATGTGGCATCAGTGCACCCTTATTAGACACCTTTGCAGAATGTGGCATCAGTGCACCCTTATTAGACACCTTTGCAGAATGTGGCATCAGTGCACCCTTATTAGACACCTTTGTAGAATGTGGCATCAGTGCACCCTTATTTGACACCTTTGCAGAATGTGGCATCAGTGCACCCTTATTTGACACCTTTGCAGAATGTGGCATCAGTGCACCCTTATCAGACACCTTTGCAGAATGTGGCATCAGTGCATCCTTATTTGACACCTTTGCAGAATGTGGCATCAGTGCACCCTTATTTGACACCTTTGCAGAATGTGGCATCAGTGCACCCTTATTAGACACCTTTGCAGAATGTGGCATCAGTGCACCCTTATTTGACACCTTTGCAGAATGTGGCATCAGTGCACCCTTATTTGACACCTTTGCAGAATGTGGCATCAGTGTGCCCTTGTTTGACACCTTTGCAGAATGTGGCATCAGTGCACCCTTATTAGACACCTTTGCAGAATGTGGCATCAGTGCACCCTTATTAGACACCTTTGCAGAATGTGGCATCAGTGCACCCTTATTTGACACCTTTGCAGAATGTGGCATCAGTGCACCCTTATTAGACACCTTTGCAGAATGTGGCATCAGTGCACCCTTATTAGACACCTTTGCAGAATGTGGCATCAGTGCACCCTTATTAGACACCTTTGTAGAATGTGGCATCAGTGCACCCTTATTTGACACCTTTGTAGAATGTGGCATCAGTGCACCCTTATTTGACACCTTTGCAGAATGTGGCATCAGTGCACCCTTATTTGACACCTTTGCAGAATGTGGCATCAGTGCACCCTTATTTGACACCTTTGCAGAATGTGGCATCAGTGCACCCTTATCAGACACCTTTGCAGAATGTGGCATCAGTGCACCCTTATTTGACACCTTTGCAGAATGTGGCATCAGTGCACCCTTATTTGACATGTTGGACGTGGCCCATCTGGCAGGTCCGCCCCTGAAGTTTTTATGGTATATGTAACCTGGGGATGGTGATTCCCCCTCTGAGTGAGTGTGAGGAGAGAGAGACCCACCCTTCCATAGGAATACATGGGGAATGAATGAGTCCTGGGTAGTTCCCGGTGCGTAGGGTGTGCCGGGTCAAGTCTGGTATGTATGAACTCGTGAGGTTGAATGCTGCGCAACGGTATATGAGGTATGAGTGTGTCTCGTGTAGAAGTCCCCCTTTTGGGAAGTGGCATATTTGTGGAATATGTGCCTGGCGTATGATTGGCCGGGGCTGGTTGGTGAGCCGGGCTCCCAGGATCTGGGAGGGTCTGCCCGGTGGTGAATGGAGTGTTTAGCATACTGATGTGAGGGGAGGAGTGAGCCTGGGTCTGCTTGTGGATTGACCGTCTGGTTTGAGTGTCATGAATGAGGCTGGGTTTTCCCCAGACATTGCTGGCTCCACCCCCTGGGGTGCGGCTGATGTTCCTAGCCTGGCCAGTGTAAAGAATCCCCCATAACCAGTTCCAGCTGGTTCTCCCCCTGCCTGCCCCTTCAGACCCAGAATGTGTGTATAAAAAGGGTGCTGTGACACTCTGGACTTGTTCTTGTTCCAAACTCGAATCTACCAGGGGCATGCTGCTGCTGGGGCCCGGGGGAAGGCTTGCCTCCCTGGGCCCTGCCCAGCCCCTGGATACCTGGAGGACTTCTGGGACCCTTTTGGACTTCATTTGCTGTGCTTCCTTACTAAGCCTTATGGACTCTAGGCTGCCCTAGCGCTTGGTGGGCGCTGTACCTGCACTCTGCTGAGAGGCGCTTCATTTCTGTGGCAGAGCGCTTCCCTGGTTTACCCGAGCGCCTCTCTTTGCTGCCTGCAGCGCTGGGCTGCGATCTTTTTTTAGAGGGAATCCCCAGCGTAGGGATTCCCCCGCCTTGTGTCCTGTTGCGGGTGCCCACCCCGCTTATTCCTTTATTTCTAATTGTATGCAGGTGCCCACCCTGCGTCTTCATTGCCGTATTATCCCTATTGCGGGTGCCCACCCCGCTTATGGTTGTTTTATTGCGGGTGCCCACCCCGCGATCATAGAAGGAGAAATCACCGCCGCGGCCCGAGCTTCAGTTCAACTGCCGCCGAGTCCGCGGCCCGCCTGGTTGTGGGCGGGGCCGCGGGACGGAAGCGGAAGTGCCGCCATTGTCCCCGGAGCCTCGCAGGCTCCACCAGAGAAGTCCCGGTCCCGAGATGGGGGACCGGGCGAGGACCGGCGCCTCCAGGGACGGAGCTCTCCTGTGGTGAGAGAGCCCCGCAGGCAGCGCCGAAGGCAGACTAAAGGCGGAGGGGGCTCGAGGCACATTGCCGGTGCCTGCCCCACCGCGGATGAAGAAAAGAGCCCGGTAAGTGGGGGCTCCTTGTTGTTGGTGCCCCTCGAGGCACAGTTCTCTCGGAGCGGCCCCGTTTGGCAGCGGGTCGTTCCAACCGGGACCGGATATTTCCTAGAGAGCGGGTGGCGCTCCCACGGTCAAGGGGCCATCTTCATGGTCCCAGAGCCCCCTGAGGGGGACTCCAACGAGACGGGCAAAATTGGTTATAGAGCCTAGAGGGCCCCAACGTCCCCCGCATTGTTTATGTTAAGAGCGTTAGTGCGCTCCAAAGTGACTTTCTGAGCTAGGTGGCTCCAACGTGCTGGATATTGTGTCAGGGGCCAGTTGAGAGCCCAGGCCCCTATTTGCCTTCCACAGCTGCGCAGCACTTAGTGCCAGCTGCAGCGTTTAGGCCCTGTGCTTGTCCCCAGCTGCCCAGCAAGTAGTGGGCAGCTGCTACGTTTAGGTTCTGGTGCGTCCTGGACTCTAATGGGATTGAGGTGTTATTGCGATTCATGCTAATGTGCTTTTGGGTGCTAGGAAATGTACTGTATATAGCATGTTTTGCGCACCCTGTGTTGTGTACCTCTAAATGTGGTCTTTTCTGCCTAGGAGGTTGTTTTACCTGCGTAGGTTGTTGGTAGGGAGAATGTACTTCCCTGTGTTATGTACGCCCCTAGTGTAGGTATACTTAGGTGGCTAGGTCTAATGGGTTAGACCAATGAGAATTGCATAATGTGATTCATGCCCCTGTGATAGATGCAGGATAGGTTTTACACCTGATGCTAGTGTGATGACGCTGAGGTCATTGGTACGCCAGTAGAGACTGGTTGTGCTCCACAGTTACTGTGTGTTATGTCCTATGTTTACTATTGGTGATTTGTGCTATGTTCTAAGTGCTAATTCCTGACAGGGGTCCATGTGGCCCTGTCCCCTGTACATATGATCCCTTGTAAATTCTGCCCGTGCCCGTTGGCACCTTGTAAAGTGTGTGCCTTTATTTAATGTGTGGTGTATAATACAGAGGCTATTTTTATACAATACCTTGTGTGGAGTTTCCTGTGTGGTGGGCCTGGGGTGTTGTTGCTGGGTGCTTGCGCAAATGCTTCACATGTCCTCCGAGATAGGCCTGGCTGCCCGCGCCGCGTTACCTAGAGGGCGAGCAGGGGTCGACCTTTCATAGGAGTGGTGGTCTCTGACTGGCTGGGGCGCCAGCCCTGGCCGGCCGGGGGCCCCATTTCCTACATGACACCTTTGCAGAATGTGGCATCAGTGCACCCTTATCAGACACCTTTGCAGAATGTGGCATCAGTGCACCCTTATTAGACACCTTTGCAGAATGTGGCATCAGTGCACCCTTATTTGACACCTTTGCAGAATGTGGCATCAGTGCACCCTTATTAGACACCTTTGCAGAATGTGGCATCAGTGCGCCCTTATTAGACACCTTTGCAGAGTGTGGCATCAGTGCACCCTTATTTGACACCTTTGCAGAATGTGGCATCAGTGCACCCTTATTTGACACCTTTGCAGAATGTGGCATCAGTGCACCCTTATTAGACACCTTTGCAGAATGTGGCATCAGTGCACCCTTGTTTGGCTAGTTTGTGACTCCTAGGCATGGTGTGGGAGAGCTTGTAATGAAGGTGACCCTCCCCTCAGGACTCCTCTGTCCAGTGACCGATCCAATGGTCAGGCGCCTGTTCGTGAGCAGAGGGTACATAGAGCGGCAAAGGTTGGCCACAGAGTTTGTCTCTGAGAATCTAAGCTCACGGCACTCAATCAGAAATGGTGCTCTCTTTAATATAACCCATGCTACTTACACAACTCTGACATAGCCACACACTTAATTTTTCTTTGTTAGTCATGAGAATTTTAAAGCAGGATTTCATAGTACCCCAATTCTTGTCTTGTTTTGAAAAGACTCTGCTGTATCAGATTGACTGAAGCATTTTCTACCCACAGCTCGTCTGCACTCCCACCCTGTGGCGGGGTTACATCATGGTCATGCTGGTGGTTGTCTTTGTAGTGTCTTTCATTGTAGAGGTGAGTACATGTTTCCAGCTCTCTGCCCTTATGGTCTCTAGGATGAACACTGTGAGTGTTTAATACACACTCCTTGTCCTCTGCTACCAGAGTTGTGTGTGTGTCTGTGTGTTTGGGGTGTCAGTGTGTCTTGGGATGTCACTTTGTGTTTGGTGTGTGTGTTTGGTATCTGTTCTTGTGAGTGTGTGTGTGAGAGAGACTGTGTCAGTGTGTGTTTAGGGTGTGTGTGTGTGTGTGTGTGTCTGTCTTCCTGTTCCTGTACACGCGAAGTTGTGGTATTAGTGCTGTGGGTTTGTAGAGCAGAGTCACGAGAGGGGGAATTGGGGCGGGGGACATAGTAGATGAGATGGGGGAGGTTTGTAGAGTGCACTCCAGACTCAAGGAGACTAAACCAGACCAGGGTGGTTGTAGTGACATTGTAGAGCTCCGGCAACAAAGTGGAATGCCTGGTTAGGGCGTGTCAACACTGTATACAACTTAAGGGTAACCCCAACTTATCAGCAGGTGGCTGAGTGTGGACTTCAGACACAGGTGATAGGGGTTCAGCAAAAATGCCTTAGGGTGGGGATGGCAGGCTGGACAGTTGCCACACGTTCATTCCAAATGGGCACTGCCATGTTTGAGCTACCGTTGAGATGGGGTGAGGACAACTGAGACGCCCTGGTAGGCGAGGTCAAAGAGTGTGTGGGCTAAGTGCAAGGGTGACGTCTCTTGATAAGAAGGCACCAAAGGAAATCCAGATGGGTGGGGGCAGGTATGGGAAACATCATTTACATCGCATGCCATTACAATGCGGTTGTTACAGCAACGGCGTTGTTACCTCGCAACCCATTACAACGCAAGTCGTTACATCAACTTGCTGTAGGGGGCAGAAGGTGTTGGATTTAAAATCCAACACCTACTCTACTGTTGCACAGACTGGAGTTGGAATAGTAAATTATACTATTCCAAACTCCAGCACACCCCGACAGCAAGTCGGGGTAATGGCATGAGTTGTAATGGTATGCGATGTAACAATGTGGTCGTTGTAACAACCGTTTTGTAATGCATGCGTTGCGGGGCCTATTCGGGCAGGTATAAGTACCTTGCCCCCACCCACAAATGCACCGGAAGTGACGCGTGGCCCGCGCTGGACTTTGCGGACTCCCAGAGGGTCCCAAGCACTAGACCTGTTGCCATGCCTAATGTGGCACTAGGATTGTCGCCCTCCTGTGTGCGCACACTGCGTGTGCCGCGGGCAGCCTCACTTGCAGGGCTCTGATTGCAAAACAGCAGCTAGAGGGGGTCTGGGTCTGTGGCCACTCCATGTAGAAGTGGTCCAGTGAGCAGGAGTTGCGTGGGGGGAAGCTCTCAGCAGCTGTGTTGAGATGACAAAAAGGCAGGAGTCCATTACTTCGGAAGAAGTGGTTGTGAGACGGAGACAGCCATTGGCTGCGTTGTGTGAGCTGGGAGGGGCGAGACTAGGTGTGAACATTACAAATGTGGGGAGAACAACCAGGCCTGGCTCAGGTGTGCAGCTGCTAAAAAATATGGCGCCAGACTTGGAGGTGGCGTAAGGCAAAAGGAAGAGAGACACAAATGCTCCCGCTGTGGCTGGTGCAAGAGAGCTGGCAGCCATGACCAGGGCAGAGAAAGAGATGAACCGGGGGCTTTCAGGTGTTTGCAAGTCCAGAAACGAAGGGGTGGTTAGCGACATGCGACCATCTTCGTCTGTTCATGATACATGCCCCACTCTGTGCACTGGGGGGCATCCATGGGGGTGATGGGAGAACTGGTGGGGTGCATCCGTGGGGGTGATGGGAGCCCTGGAAGGGTGCATCCGTGGGGGTGATGCGAGCACCGGAGGGGTCCATCCGAGGGGGTGATGGGAGCCCTGGAGGGGTGCATCCGTGGGGGTGATGGGAGCCCTGGAGGGGTGCATCCGTGTAGGTGATGGGAGCCCTGGAGGGGTGCATCCGTGGGGGTGATGGGAGCCCTGGAGGGGTGCATCCGTGGGGGTGATGGGAGCCCTGGAGGGGTGCATCCGTGGGGGTGATGGGAGCCCTGGAGGGGTGCATCCGTGGGGGTGATGGGAGCCCTGGAGGGGTGCATCCGTGGGGGTGATGGGAGCCCTGGAGGGGTGCTGCAAGAAGAGGTCCATGGAGGGAACAGAAAACTCATCCCTGGGGGGTGCTTCTCTACTGGCAGAGAGAGGGGCTGAGACCGAGGGACCACACTGAAGATGTTCAGCGCGGTGGGGGGGGGGGGGGGGGGGGAGAGTCTACAAGCAGCCCCAGTGCAGGGAGGCTGGACGCACATGTTGGGAGTGTTTTAAAATGAAGGAGTTTGCAGCAGATGCCGGGAAGAGTAAGAAATGGTGTTGTTGAGTTAACTGAAGTTTAAGTAGGGAGAAGTGGGGTGCAGAAAGGTTTGAGGGGGGAATGTGGTTAGGGCCGAGTGAAGAGTTAATGGTTTGTTAGGATGTTGGTAGAAACATGTAGATTGTGTGGCCGACTTTGACGGATGCCTTTCATGTCTGTGAGCTTGATTTCCTTCTAATTAATGTGACTGGCACTTTTCAAGTAAGTGATAGTTTTGTGCCCCCTCCCCCTACCCCACCCCCCCCCCCGCGCTTGGGCGGGAAGAGACCCACACCTCGCAGTCATCAGGGCTGAGACATGCATGTCAATTCACCAAAATACATGGGTAGCGGGAGTGACATCACACGCCCTTTGACCTTCACTTTCACTCACACACATGCTTACATATACACACACATTCACACTTACCCACACACTCACATAAACTAACTGCCACCCGCAAGCATGCACACAACATACATTTAAAAGCATTTACATACCTCATCCGCCAGAGAGGGTCATATTTCAGCTAATTTTACTCCATTTGTACAACACTAATAGTGAAAAATATTATATATTTGTATACATATAATCCACTATTAGTGTAATAACATAAATTACAGAATAAAAAGAGAGTGCAGCCCCAACTGATGTCCATAAGGACGAGCTGCCCTTGTGTTCCTGACACTGATTTTGCCACTTCTGAGGCCAGGGGTCTCGTAGGCAGTGTCGGGGGTAGCCAGGGGTCGCAGCTGTAACCCCTGGCGACCCCTAAATGACGTCCATTGTCGGAAAGCTCCCTTGTTGAGACAATCAATAAAATGAACACAACACGTCAAGGAGTGAGTTTTCGTCTGCGGTCCAGTGGATAGCTGAGTACCGTCAGCGCTGGTTCTCAATCCTGCGTGTTCTTATTCTGGTCACGTGTGTCAGGCGTTGGCCCAAACTTGCAAGGTATCTCACATGGTCTGTTTTTTCACCTCTTACAGGAAGCGATCATTGAGAACAGAGCCCTCTGGATCATGCTGAAGAACTGTGTTGGGTTCCAGTCGAAGAGTCAGTACAAGAAGCTGCGGCGCCTCCTGGAGAAGGACCCGGAGTGGCCTCCACGCGACAAGACTGACTTTGCGTTTGCGGGCACGGTGTACATAGACGGACACAAGGAGGTCTACCTCAACCCGGGTTACGAGCAGATAGAGGAGAGTCAATGACAGGAGGTTGTGGTTGTCCACCAGCCACCTCGTAGACTTGTGGAACCCAAACCCTCCTTGCGATGCCTCCTCCCATGGGACGGTCAAGTTTATATCACGTCAGAGACTCGTGCAGGGACAGTCCACCTGCATTGGACTGATGTACACAGAGGAACCACTGCACAACCATGGAGGTGACAGTGGGAGACTTTGGACACAACCTTCTGCCATGCACCTCTTCTGAAACCTCCACCACTGTTCATAGCTCACACTGCTGCTGTTCACCGAGTCCTCCCGGTTACAGAGCGCAAGTCCGCGTGGTGCTAAAGGGGAGAAACTCGTGTGGGCCCTGGAGATGGAAGAGGGAGGGTAGTGTGCACAAACGAGTGGCCAATCGGTGCAGGCCATCACTGTACAGATGTGGGGCAGTGGAAGACCAGTGCAGGCCATCGCTGTGCAACTGTGGGGCAGTGGAAGACCAGTGCAGGCCACCGCTGTACAGATGTGGGGCAGTGGGAGACCAGTGCAGGCTATTGCTATACAGATGTGGGGCAGTGGAAGACCAGTGCAGGCGATCGCTGTACAGACGTGGGGCAGTGGAAGACCAGTGCAGGCCATCGCTGTACAGATGTGGGGCAGTGGAAGACCAGTGCAGGCTATCGCTGTACAGATGTGGGGCAGTGGGAGACCAGCACAGATCACACCAAATGATTCTGGGGCAGAGAGCAGGACGTTAAGGTGCCAATATCCCCCCCCCCCCCCACTCCGCCTTCACTCCTCACCGGGTCCATTTGTCACTGCCCCATCTGTGGTCACCCGTCTGTGCAAACATCCTGCAGGGACAGTGGAGACCTGCCCTACACGGCCCAGTGTCTTGAGCAGATCTTGCTTCCATGAGGGGTTTGCTAAGACAGTGATTTTGCTGCTTTTCACTCAGATGTGACCCAAGCGTGTGTGTGGCTGCTCTCCTTCTCTGTACATGGCTTGCAGTGCCTGCTGCTCTGCATCAGTGCTCACTGCCCAGCTGTTCACATCTTTCCTGTTCCTCTGTTGTTTACTTGTGTTGGAGCAGCATCACCTCACGAACAGTGCTGCAGGCGGTGCGCCTCTTTTTATGCTTTTACACTGTCTCAAGCGCATGGATTTAATTTGGAATTTCTGTGACTTAGTACATGAGCTGTAGACCGCACAGCTTGGATCAGAGCTGCATCCACTGCTCGCTGGTTCTGACCTGTGGCCGTATCATGACCTCACAGATGCAGGACAATTTCAAATCTGTGATGTTTATACATTACCTCCCCGTCCTGTCTTCCCAACCCATTCCGTATCAGTGAGCAGCTAGTCTGCTCCCCAGTACCCTATACCTAGCAGAACGTTTTAGCACTTCCCCCAATATGGCGCCACCAATCAGGCGAGCATATAGGGGGAAGTGTGTCACACAACTTCCTGTTCGTTTTTTTTCAGCCTTCGCAGTCTCTTTGCCTAGCAGGGCGTGGGTCCGGTTGGACGTGGTCCGGTAAGTGTATAGTGCCTTTATTTTCTATTCTCGGCGGCCTGCTGTAGCGGTTGCCTTCTTCTGTGACATGTGAATTGATGTGTGCTCTTTCTCGGCTCGCTCTAGCGGCCGCCTGCCCCTGTTTTTTACTCGCGTGTGGTGTGCGGCGTGCTGTAGCAGCCGCTCACCTTCTGGCTATCCCGATTGCGCCCTGCTTTAGCGGGCGCGGGTGCTCTGTGGTTCCTTGCAGCGCATGGTGTCCTCCTGGGTTCCCCGCCTCGTTAGGTGGTTTCCGGCAGCCGGGGCTCTCCTTTTCTACTTCCGCCCTCTCTGTGAGTTGCGCGAGAGGTCGGGGGCCTCGGGACTTCGTTTCCTTTAAATGGGAGCTTTTTTCTGTTGGTCCCCGACCTTTTGCTGGTTATTGGAGTGCCTTGGTTTGCCTTTTTTGCCCCTCGCTGCCATGGACCAGGGTGCCTCAGGCTCTGATGCTCCTACTTTGGATGCCCTGCGCCTCATTATTAATGAGGCGATCTCTGCTGCTTTCCGGGCTCAGGAGGCAGCTGGCCCTCCTGCCAAGGTGCCTCGTGCGTCTGTTGATCCACCTGACGCTCCAGCCGACGAATTGACGGAGGAGGAGGAGTGTGTGCGTGGGCATTTTATTCAGGGTGCGGAGCTCTCGGATTTGTTCTCCCATGTGTGTGATAATTTGGGGTTCGTGCCTCCTGCGTCTGAGGTCCTGGAGGATGACTTCTTTACCCAGTATCACCAGCTGGCGCTGGAATCCTTCCCCTTGCATGGTGCTGTGCGCAGGGTGATGGATCATGAGTGGAAGGAGGTTGATAAGTCTGCCTTCCCGCGATTTTTGTCCAGACGTTACCCTTTAGAGGGGTTTCCGCAGGCCGTCAAGGTGGACAATTTAATGGCTGGCCTTTCCTCACAGGGTTTGGTTCTGTCTGATGACGCCCTTCCTTCCGACGCTGTGGATGAGCGTGTTGAGGGGGCGGTGAAGCGTTCTTACGCCGCCTCCAACTTTTCTGTCAGGGCGACGGCCTATTCCAATTACATGGTCCAGTCCCTCATCAAGGATTTCCAACCTGGCTCTTCTTTTGCAGGATGGGGAGGATGCCTCCTCTCTCTTGGCTCTCATGGAGTTGCAGGTGCGCTATTTGTCCGATATCTCCTTTGACAATTTGAGTACCGCTGCGGCTGCTTCCAGTGCTTCGATTGCTGCGATGCGTCATATCTGGATGCGTTCCTGGAAGGCTGAGTCTTCTCAGAAGGCGGTCCTGCTTAAGTTGCCCTTTGTGGGGTCCAAGGTGTTCGGGCCCAGGCTGGAGGACATGATCAAGCAGTCGACAGAGAACCGCAAGCTGGTGGCTCCTGTCCGCCCTCCTTCTAGGGGACGTGTCTTTGGCTACCGCCGTGCCTTTGGTCCTGCTGCTCGGGGTGCTTCGCAGCCCTTTCGTAGCAGGGGTCTTGGCCGGATGACGCCTGGAGGTGCCAAGCCCCGTGCCCCTGCCGGTGGTGCTGCCCCTGCCCCTTCCTCTGCACAATGACTGTCTGCCTTTTCCGGTTGGGGGTCGCCTGCGTTTTTTTCTGTCCCAGTGGTTGACCGTTCCGGATGCCTGGGCGGTGCAGACTGTATCCGAGGGCTATCGGATCGAGTTCTCTTCTTCCCCCCCCCCCCCCCCGGTCTTCCGGGTGACCCCCCCTTCCCCGTCATCCTCTCCGGCGGGAGGCTTTGCTGGACGGTGTGCGCCTTCTGTTGGAGAAGGTGGCTATCATGGAGGTTCCTCCTATGGAGTGGGGCCAAGAAGGATACGTCGGATCTGCGCCCTGTCTTGGATCTCAAGCGGGTCAATCTCTTCATACCCCGTCGCACGTTTAAGATGGTGACTTTGTTGTCCATCCTGCATCTGGTGCTTCCCGGGAACTTCCTGTCATCCTTGGACTTGATGGATGCTTACCTACACGTCCCTATCCATCCTGTGGATCAGAAGTATCTCTGCTTTGCTGTTGGTTCCCGGCACTTCCAGTTCCGGGTGCTCCCTTTCAGCCTTTCGTCGGCGCCAAGGGTTTTCACGAAGCTCTTGGCCCCTCTGGTGGGTGTTCTCCATTCCAGAGGTGTTCAGGTTTATCCCTATCTTGACGATTGGTTGATTGTTTCTCCTTCTTTTTCTCAGTCTCTGTCGGATGTGGACCAGGTGTGTCATCTTCTGCGGTCCTTTGGGTTCCTCATCAACCACCGGAAGTCCTCCCTGATGCCCTCCCAGTCTCTGAAGTTCCTAGGGGCTATGTTCCACATGGATCTGGGGTTGGGGTTCCTTTCCAAGGAGCGGCAGTTGACTTTGTTCCGTCACCTTTCTTGGGTTCTGTTCCAATCCCAGGTGTCTGCCCGCCTCTGGTTGCGGAGTCAGGGGGAGATGGCTTCCACTCTGCATCTCCTTCCTTGGGCCCGGCTGCATTTGTATCCCCTCCTGCATCACGTTCTGGCCCACTGGGATCCTGCCTCTCTGGACTACGAGACTCTTATTCCTGTCACCCCGGGGATTCGAGCTGCCCTCCAATGGTGGTTGTCCCCTCAGTCTCTTTCCCGGGGCTTCGACCTGCTTCCTCCTCCGGCTGTGGTTGTTCTGTCGATGGATGCCAGTGCCATTGGTTGGGGGGCGGTCTTGGGACCTTCCAAGGCTCAGGGTCGGTGGTCCCTGTTCGAGTCTCGCCAGTCGTTGAACTGGAAGGAGTTGAGGGCGGTTTGGTTGGCTCTCCTGTGGTTTGCTCCTCTTCTTCTGGGTCGTGCTGTGTCGGTGCAGACCGACAAACAGGTTGTTCGGGCTTATGTGAATCACCAAGGGGGCATGTGCCGGTCTCTGTTTCTCCTTTCCAGGACGATCGGTCTTTGGGCCGAGCGCATTCTGTTGTCTCTGATGGCGGTGTATCTTCCGGGGATGGAGAATGGGCCTGCGGACTCTCTGAGCAGGGTGTTCCCTTCCTCTGGGATGATGTCTGTCCCCTCTTCTGTTTCGTCAGATTGTCCTCCGGTTCGGCCTTCCCTGGCTGGATCTGTTTGCGTCGGTGTAGTCGGCCCTTCTTCCCCATTTTTGCAGCCTGGTTCCTTCTCGGCTTGCCAGGGCGATCGATGCCTTCACGGTTCCTTGGTCTTCTGTTTGCCTTTCCGCCTTTTGCTTTGATCCCCCGGAAACTTCGGTTGGATCGGGCGGAGGTTCTTCTGGTGGTGCCGGAGTGGCCCCGGCGGCCTTGGTTTCCCCTTCTATTGTCCTTGTTGGTTTGCCCCCATTGGCAGTTTCCTCTGTGGCTGTCCCCTCTGCGGACTCCTCTTCTCCGGGTTTCCTATCTGCGCCGCCTCCGGCTAGGGGTCTGGCACTTGAAAGGTTGAATTTGTTGGTCCAGGGTTGTTCTGACCTAGTGGCCCAGAGTATCCAGTTGTCTCGGCGTCCTTCCACCTTGAGGTCTTACGACCGTCATTGGAATAACTTTTCCTCCTGTTGCCTTGGGAAGGGTTTGTTGTCCTCCTCCTGTGCGGCTGTTTGGGTGCTGGACTTCTTGCGTGATGGCTTTGTCATGGGTCTCGCTGTTTCAACTAGGGGTGGGCGGAATTTGCGAAAGTGATTTTCGCAAATTATCGCGAAAATGTTAAAAATCTCCGCAAACACGTGGAAATGTCGCGAAGATGCGGAAGTTTTTTTCCCGCCCGTTCGCGGTATTTTCTGCGTGGTCGCGGCTCGCCAACTTACCCATGCGGTTGCTCGCGGGCGCGGCCATCTTGTTTTCACTCTTCTCGCGGTGCATGATCGCGAGAAGAAAGACGTGATCACGCGACCAATGACATTACTGTGGGCGCGAACTGTGGCGAGACAGCGCAAATGGCTACCAACAATCCAACATCTCGTGGAGAACGCGACCGGATCGGCAAAACTTGTCGGCGAACGCGGGGATTCAGGTAAGGCGATCGCGCGCGACAATGTATTATTTTACAGCGCGAGCAAGAAACAAATTATCGCTAAGCTGCGGAATGCGGAAATTTTGACATTTTCGCGCTCTCCGCGGAACGCGAAAATGTCAAATTATCGCAATTTCCGCGAGCGGAACGGAAATTTAGCCCAGGCCTTGTTTCAACGCTCCATGCGCAGTGGGCTGCCATTCTTGCTTTTCGGGGTTCTGATGTGTCTTCTGTCTCCCCTTTGGTTGCCTGCCTTCTGCTGAGTTTTTTGATTCAGCGTCCTGTTTCTCGCTCTCCTGTCCCGGCCTGGGATCTTCCTCTTGTCAGGCCTTGACTGGGCCCCTCTCTGAGCCTTTACTTTCGGTGGACCTTAAGTTCCTTATGGCTAAGGTTGTGTTCTTGGTGGCTGTTTCTTCTGGTCGGCGGGTTGGTGACATTGGTGCCTTGATGGCCTCTACCTCTTTTTTACGTTTCTGCTTGTACAAGGTGATTCTTCGTCCTTGTCAGTTCTTTCTACCCAAAGTATTGTCTACTTTCCACTGTCAGGAGGATATCGTCCTTCCTGTCTTTTTTCCGGACCCCTCATCCCCGGAGGAGGTGGTTCTGCATACTTTGGATGTCTTGCGGGCTCTTCGCATCTATTTGGATCGCTCCAGTGCCTTTCGTTAGGTTGATTCTTTATTTGTTACATACAGGACCTTGGGTAAGAGGCTTCGTCCTTCCTTGTCCACCTTGTCCCGTTGGGTGAAATGTGCTGTGGTTTCCGCCAATGAGTCTGCTCACTGTCCCCTCCCTTCTTCGGTGCAGGGTCATTCTACCCTGGGTGTATCCTCATCATGGGCCATGTTCACGGGTGCCTCCTTGCGTGACATTTGCAATGCTGCCACTTGGGCCTCTCCCTATACGTTTGTGTCTCACTACCATCTTCAGTTGGGGATGGCGGCCTCGGCTGCCTTTGGCTCTCATGTTTTGTCTGTTGTACATGATGTTTAATTTGTACTGCTTTCATTTGATAAAATTGACCTGTTTTGCTTCAATTTCTGGTCTTTATTCTTACAATCACCGTGTGCTTGGGTATGGGCTCACTGATAAGGAATGGGACGGGAAGACAGGATGAGGAGGTAATGCCCGGTTACTCACCGGTAATATTCATTACTCCGAGTACTGGTCTTCCCGTCCCATTCCTGAGCCATTCCCTCCCTCCCTGTGTTTTTTCTTTGGGGCGATCGTTTCTGGGTTTCTTTGGTATTCTCAGGAAGTTGTGTGACTCATTTCCCCCTATATGCTCGCCTGATTGGTGGCGCTATATTGGGGGAAGTGCTAAAAACGTTCTGCTAGGTATAGGGTCCTGGGGAGCAGACTAGCTGCTCACTGATGAGGAGTGGGACAGGAAGACCAGGACTCGGAGTGATGAATATTACGGGTGAGTAACCGGGCATCTCAAAAAGTAACTTTGGAAATCCTCAAGTTAATGCATGAGCTGTAGACCGCACAGCTCGGATCAGAGATGCAACCACTGCTCACTGGTTCTGACCTGTGGCCGTCCATTGACCTCATTCTGAGCACTTCGGACGCAGAACAATTTCAAATCTGTAATGTTTATACATCTCAAAAAGTAACTTAGAAAATCCCCAAGATAATGCATGGGTTGCAGACAGCACAGAGAGGTTCCATTAATGTTCTGTCTACAGCACAAAGAGTAACTCGGAAAATCTGCGAGTTCTTGCATGCGCTGTAGGCAATAAAGCTTGGAAACACAAAGCCATGCGTGTCTCTGCGATTTTGAGCAGTGCTTTCTGCAGTTCATTCCTAGATCTTCTGAGAGAGGACGTGCTCTCAAGACATCGCAGTTTTGGGAAAAAAATGAGTTGACAAAGCACTTCTGACCAGATTATCATGAGCCAATGTGCCGTTCACAGTTCATGCATTCAGTCTAAGAATTAACGCACAGAAATGTCAAGATAAATGTGTGTAATTTAGACAATGTAGTTTTTACTTTCATGTTACAACCTCCTTTTTGTACCTGCACTCCTGTGTCCTGCCTAATTTAAAAATCTCTTTTAAAATATCAATTGCATCTTCCTGACACCCCGGATAGCACCTGGAAGACCCTCGGAACTCCAGGCAAGAGTAGCAGAGTGAGCTGTGAGGTAATGATGTTGCTGATGACGTCATTCCCCTGCATGTTCTCTGATGTTTTATAGAACGGTTACAAAATGTAAAGTTTATATGGTTTTTAACATTTTATCTTCATATCATGTATAAATAAAAATGTTCCAGAGTTCTTGTTTCTTACAATATGGTCTTACCTACATATTCCCAATATACATGTCTTTCTGTGTTTCATTGATAGCATTTCTGCTTACAGGAAATGTTACAAAGATTTCTACACACTGTAGAAGAGAAATCATAAAAAAATGAAGCAGTGAACGTATTAGGTGGGGATCCTGACTGCTGTGTATTAGGTCAGTTTCCAATGGAGACCCCTGATTCTGGGGTTGCGCCTCCTCCCCCCTACATCTGTGAACAGAATCTGTGAGGGGGGGGCTCCTGCCCTTCCGTCTTCTGTAGGAATCAGTCCCTCTGATCTCACTCCTGTCACCTTCCCTCAGGTAAGTGTAAGAGGTCACAAGACTGAGCTTAGTCCCTTATGTATAGTCTGCAGATAGGATACTCTTGAAAACGTGACAGGTATCTGATCTGCGGTACTACAAGGACCACATCGTATAGTGCACGTGTCCTGTCTGCTGCGCTTGTGATGGAATATCCTGTCCACCAAACTCTAAAGCAGGTCCTTCATAGCCATGCTAAATCTGCACAGTGACCATATCTGTCCCGGTCTGTGCTGGATAAGAGGTCTCCAGCTCGACACAAGGCTTATAGTTTACGTGTAACGGTGGACGGGACGTCTGCCGCATGTGTGATGGAATATCCTGTCCACCAAACTCTAAGCAAAGTCCTTCATACTGAAGGAAGTGGCCCGATTCGGGTCACCAAATGAACACCTCTCAGCCTTCTACAAAAATGAAGAGTCGGTCAGACAGTAGAGTATACAAACCAATATCTGTTTATTCAGAGTACACTCCGAGCTGAGCCCGGTCTGCACAGTCTCTAAGGAGTGCTGCAGAGGGACTAAAGTCCACAAGCATAGAGAACCATTTTGTGACTCGGCTAGAACCCGCCCATAGTGGAATTTTTCATGCAGGTACTGTAAAGCAATGCAAACAAGAGAAAAAAACAATCTTAGTGCTCATATCTTACAAAGTTGCAGAGTCCAAGGCCACTGCAGGCGGGCCTGTCTCCAGACTAGTGGGAGAGGGCCTGTATCTAGTGAGAAAGGTATGCGCTAATAGGACAGGCTAATCATTAGTTAAGCAGAACCCAACCTTGAAGAAATGAAACTAAACAGACACCGTTCCTGAGAAATAGCAAGGGATTCGTTTTGATCATGATTGAAAATGGCGTCTGAACACAAAATGGTGCAGTGAATGCTAATTTACATAGAACAATGCGTAAGAAAAGCGTTTATATTTCAACAGACCCTCCTTTTAGCATGAGCGAACACATTTTGTGTCAGTAATAAAAGACAGCCATAGGAGAACATTTCTGCACAGTCTATAGTCTCAGCACCTCGACGGTTAACTTTAAGGAGAAAAGTCTCAAATCCCCTCATCAAGCTGCATGAAGTAGTTTCCATTTGTACCATAATTGCGGTATTGGTGTCATTAATTGATAGGAGTAAGAAGGCTGGTACAATAAGTACAGCATACGGGCAGGCACTGAACAAGGACACAACAAAACACCACTATAGCGATAAGGTAAATCACTGTCTCAAGGATCCAGCCCCAACCACCATAAAGAGACCAATTCCAATTTTTGCTCTTCATCCCCTTCGACATTTTCTAAAATATCCGAAATAAGGTTGGTAATATTATTTTCCATATTCGTTATCCCGACTACGCACTGGTCGCCTATCACTGCACGTGCACCACCATTCTTGGGCAAAATAAAATCCACTGCATATCGAATCTCTTCGGAATAAATCTGCATACTTTCTAAATGAATGGTGATATCACGCAGAGCTGCCACAGTCGTGTTGGATAAAATTTGTAACTTACACCCAATGTATTCTCGAGCCGTCTCACCTCTTGCCATGGCTGTTCCACCTAATGTAAAGAGAGAGGACATAATATATCCAAAGGTAATTCCATTGCTATAATTATTGATATCGATGTCAGTGACACCCTCACAAACTCCTTTGTCGGCGTCCTCTTCACCCACTTCACTTTAGGTCTCGCTCTTTTACAGGGCACACCCATACGCAACACCATCCAAGGGCCACAGCATTTGTCCCATTATGAACATTTGAGTAAGTCCCATTAGACAGAAAGAAAAATCATGGGTACGCAAAAATCGGCCCGTCCTAATCCACTGGGGAATACGGAGTATTCATTCCAATTGTGCTTGAATCATCTGCTCTTACTAAAGGGTTAGTCTCTCTATGCATCACGAATCCGAAACAATTGATGTACAATGAGGTGTCAGTACTATTAATAATGGGAGTACAGGCGGGAAAGTGACCTGCCTGTCAGGGGACCGTCAATTGTTTGTAATGCCAACCTACCAATGTTATAGGGCCCGATTCACAGAACTAACTTAAGACAAAATCCTAAACTTACCACTTTTGGTATTCACAGAAGTTAGGATTTTGTCTTAAGTTTGTCTTAAGACAAACTTAAGACAGACTTAAGACAGACTTAGGACAAACTTAAGACAGACTTAAGACAAACTTAAGACAGACTTAAGACAGACTTAAGTTAGGATTTTGTCTTAAGTCTGTCTTAAGTCTGTCTTAAGTCTGTCTTAAGTCTGTCTTAAGTCTGTCTTAAGTCTGTCTTAAGTCTGTCTTAAGTCTGTCTTAAGTCTGTCTTAAGTCTGTCTTAAGTCTGTCTTAAGTCTGTCTTAAGTCTGTCTTAAGTCTGTCTTAAGTCTGTCTTAAGTCTGTCTTAAGTCTGTCTTAAGTCTGTCTTAAGTCCGTCTTAAGTCTGTCTTAAGTCTGTCTTAAGTCTGTCTTAAGTCTGTCTTAAGTCTGTCTTAAGTCTGTCTTAAGTCTGTCTTAAGTCTGTCTTAAGTCTGTCTTAAGTCTGTCTTAAGTCTGTCTTAAGTCCGTCTTAAGTTTGTCTTAAGACAAACTTAAGAGAAAATCCTAACTTCTGTGAATACCAAAAGTAGTAAGTTTAGGATTTTGTCTTAAGTTAGTTCTGTGAATCGGCCCCATAGTCTCTTCTTTCATATAGAAATGATCACAACAGGTTTTATTGTCACAGTCAGGATAGCCCTCCCCCAGTGTTTTTCGATGGTACAGACATGGTCCTGAATAACCGGATCCAAACACTTCTTTTATATCTACAAAATAAGGGGGTTCAGAATATGTATAATTCACTAAGGACAGTGGATATGCAGTCCAGGAACTGGTGACAGATTCAGTGGGGTAACACGCAGTTCCATTACCAAAGAATCTCTTATGCGTCTTCAAGAATATATTACTCAAAGCTACTCATTTCTTTCAGAGAAAACCTTTACCTCCACGGTGTGAAGGTACACTTTAAGCATTTTCCAAAAACCACAATACCCCACAGACTATTGTTATCATCAAGACTGAAGAAACCACATAAATCCATGTTCGAGGTATATGAGCTGCAGATTACACACTTTTGCATAGATCGCCATCTGGTGTTGGGCCCGGATGTTTGCAGTTTGTTTTTCCTCTTGGAAAGTCTTTGGAAGTCACGAGGTCGGTGACTCCTCCCTTGGTCCGTATTGCGCATGGGCTTCGGCTCCATCCTCAGATTGTTTTTTTCTGCCATCGGGCTCGGATGTAATACTTCGCGCTCCGGTTCCGAACATTTCCAGTTCGACGATCGAAGCGGAATCCTCGCTCTTCGCGGTATTGTTCAGATCCTGATCTCCTCAATCACCTTCTCTTCGACACACCTTCGATTCCAGTCGTCGACGGCGGCCTTCGGGCCTATCCAAGCTCCGGTCCCGGCTGATGGAAAGAACTCCATTCAAGAAGTGCCCTCGATGTGGGTCCAAATTCCCCCACACCGATCTTCATGAGGTGTGCAACCTCTGCCTCTCCCCTGAACACGAGGCTCAAGACTGTCCTGCCTGCAAGTCTTTCAGATCCAAAAATACTATTCGAGATCGAAGGGCCAGACAAAACATGGCGCACTCCTCGACATCCGTTCCAGTCGACATCTTCGGGGACGACGTCGAAGCTCCGGGACAGCAGCACACCGAAGAGGACCTCGTCAGTGCTTCCGAAGCCGACGACTCGGATGTGGAGGACATCACCCCGGTCACGCCTTCGCCTCCGGGCCTAGGCAAGACCAAAGACAATGCTTCCAACACCCCACCTTCGGGCCCGGTGAAGAAGCCTAATAAGCCTTCCGGCGGCTCGGGCTCGAGCCAGCCTGCTAGCGGTGCCGATAAACACACTTCGGCACCGAAAAAGAGACCGGTCTCTACCTCGACACCGAGCTCCGCACCAAAGCCCTCGGTGTCGAAACCCAGCCTCTCGGTACCGATCAAACATCATAAGACCCTCGGCACCGACACTCCAGCACCGAAGCCGGCCTCTGCGCGACCAAAAAATCGGAGGTTCCAAAAAAGCACGGCACGGACAAGCCTAAAAAGCCATCGTCCCCGAAACCTTCGGCAACGACCGAACAACTATTGTCTCAAGAACTGTTTACACCGGATTCTTTGCAAAAGACACTTACCAAGGATCCAAAAACTGGACATTTGGCACTTTCTTCTAAAAAGAAACATTTGGACAAACCAGCTCCGCCTCCACCTCCAAAGAGGAAAGACTGTGCTACCTCCCCTTTCAGAGTGCCTTCCCCACCTCCTCCACCCTCTCCACCTCCGCCCCCTCCGCCTTCTCCACCCCTGCCTCATCGCTCTCCGACCCCGTCTCCAGACCATGATGATCAGGGGGACCCATACTACGATCCAGCAGATGTGCCACAAGACCCCACCCCTACAGGATCCCCAGACCCATGGGACGATTATAATAATCCAGACATTCCAGATGTCCCACAAGATGACCTTTATCCATCCAGGCCATCTCCACCAGAAGACTCATTAGGTTTTCACCACCTACTTCAGAGGGCGGCACATTATCACGGGGTAGAGCTACACACTGACCCGGTAGAGGAAGATTTCCTCCTCAACACCTTTGATACCGCACATAGGTCTACTTCTATACTACCTATGCTCAAAGGGGTCATAAAACATGCGCCAGAGGTTTTTAAAGACCCTGTCAGGGCTAGGGTCCTAAACCCACGCATAGAGGGAAAGTATAAAGCTGCCCTCACAGATCCTGCCGACATCAAAGGGCCAGCGGCACTGGATTCCCTAGTGGTATCCACTGCATGGAAGAGGTCAAATTCCCAGGCGTCGGGCGAAGCACCACCACCTGACAAAGAGTCCAAGCTCCTGGACGCGTCAGGAAAGCGCACTGCGTCAGAGGCAGCCAATATATGGCGTATCGCCAACACTCCAGCGCTATTGGCCAGATACGACCGAGCGCATTATGATGAACTAGAAACCATCATGCACCATCTCCCAGAAAAATACAAAAATCGGGCCAATGAAATAATTCAATAGGGTAAGACCATAACTAACACCTCTATACGCTGCGCCTTAGACGCAGCAGACACAGCCTCCAGGGCCATTAACACTAGCGTCCTCCTCCGTCGCCACGCTTGGCTGAGAGTTTCAGGCTTTAAATCTGAGGTACAAGCCTCCATATTAAATCATCCATTTGATCAAGAACATCTATTCGGTCCAAAGGTAGATGAGGCCCTCGAGGATGAAGAAAGACACAGATACGGCGAAATCTATGGGAGCCCTGCAGTCAGACCCTCCTAGGCGCTCCTTTCGCCGCTCTTCCTTTCGGGGCACGGGCAGAGGCTACTCCTCAGATAGCGCGTCCACTTCCTACAAATCCCCTGCTCAATCCACCTTCACAAGGGGTTATCAAAGAGGCGGCTATAGAGGCAATAACAATAAAGGCAGAGGCAAAACAAATACCGCCCGCTCTGCCACACCGCCTACCCAATGACTTCCCCCCTGCTCCCTCCAGACCATCCCACTCCGGTCGGGGGCAGACTACAAAATTTCCTTCAAGTCTGGGAGTCCATCACATCAGACAGATGGGTGACCCAAATTATTCGTTCAGGGTACTGCCTAGAATTGACATCTACCCCCCCCAACATTCCACCCAGGCAACGCCCAATGTCACAAGAACATTCCACGTTACTAAAACAGGAGGTAATCTCCCTCCTACAAAAAGAGGCGATAGAACAAGTCCCCGCCAATCAGCAAAATTTAGGGGTCTACTCCCTATATTTTCCGATACCAAAAAGAGACGAGATTCTACGACCTATCTTAGATCTCCGGCCTCTAAACACATACATACATTCGGACCATTTTCACATGGTAACACTTCACCAGGTACTTCCGCTCCTCTCCCAGACTTTCTCACCACACTGGACTTGAAAGACGCATACTTTCACATTCCGGTACACCATGCTCACAAAGTACCTCAGATTTGTAGTGGACGGGCAACACTACCAGTTCAAGGTGCTCCCATTCGGGGTCAAAACAGCACCAAGGGTATTCACCAAGTGCCTAGCGGTAGTGGCGGCACACCTCATAAGACAACACATTCACGCCTTTCCATATTTGGACGACTGGCTAATAAAAGCCACATCCTACAACCAATGTGTACATCACACCGCCACTACAATCCAACTACTTCACCAGCTAGGTTTCAGGGTGAACCACCAAAAGTCCCAGCTAATACCATCCCACACAAAGCAATACCTCGGTGCCACCATAGACACCTCAAAAGCCATAGCCTACCCCAATCCTGCCAGGATTGCAAGCATTCAGGCTTTGCGTCAAAGATTCATACCTCAACACTCTCTCCCAGCAAGAGTGTTTATGCAACTGATAGGGATGATGGCCTCTTGCATCTTCATAGTGCCTCATGCAAGACTCCAGATGCGTCCACTCCAAGAGTGCTTAGCGCGCCAATGGAACCAGGCCCAGGGTCAACTGACAGATCTGGTGTTGGTAGACGGTCGCACCCATCGCTCTCTGCAGTGGTGGAACACCACAAATCTTTCCAGAGGTCGACCGTTCCTGGACCCGGTCCCACAAATAATCCTAACAGCAGATGCATCGCTCTCCGGCTGGGGAGCTCATCTGTTACATCTCACAGCACAGGGCACATGGACGCCGCAACAGAAGTTACTCCACATCAACCATCTGGAGTTACTGGCGATCTTCCTCGCCCTAAAATCCTTTCACACTCACATTTTAGGCAAGGCAGTCCTTATTCGCACAGACATGACGGTCATGTACTACATTAAAAAACAAGGCGGCACACACTCTCCACAGCTCTCTCAACTAGCACAGAGCATATGGAGATGGGCAATTCCACACAAAATCTTTCTCCTAGCCCAGCATGTCCCAGGAGTCCAGAACACCATGGCAGATCTGCTCAGCAGACAAACGCAGCAGATCCACGAGTGGGAACTTCACCCGCACGTTCTTCACCCGTTCTTTCAGATGTGGGGGTATCCACAGATAGACCTATTCGCCACCCATGAAAACAAAAAATGCCTAAGCTTCGCCGCCAGATACCCACACCCATTGTCCAAAGGCAATGCGATATGGATGAACTGGTCAGGCAAATTTGCGTACGCCTTTCCACCTCTCCT
Source organism: Triturus cristatus (assembly GCF_964204655.1). Classification (NCBI taxonomy): domain Eukaryota; kingdom Metazoa; phylum Chordata; class Amphibia; order Caudata; family Salamandridae; genus Triturus; species Triturus cristatus. The sequence continues at coordinate 1,157,079,230 of NC_140594.1, forward strand.
ACTAATTCCATCAGTGGTACGAAAGCTACAACAGCACTCCCTCACACTGATTCTAGTAGCTCCAACATGGGCCAGACAACCATGGTACACCACGCTGCTGGAACTCTCGGTAGTGCCACACTAAAAGTTACACCTCTCACCATGCCTCCTAACCCAGAACCATGGAGAGATCAGACACCCGGACCCAGCTCAGCTCAACCTTGCGATCTGGTTCCGGAGATCCTAGAATTCGGATACCTTAACCTTCCCCCTGACTGTATGAACGTCATCAGAGAAGCTAGGCGCCCTACTACTAGAGCCTGCTACGCGGCAAAGTGGAAAAGATTTGTTGTTTATTGCCATAACAACACAATCAACCCTCTAGACGTATCTATACAGCACATCATATGCTACTTACTCCATCTACAAAGGTGTAACCTAGCATATACATCCATCCGACTACACCTCGCAGCAATTGCAGCTTACCTACAAAACAGACAGCACCTATCACTTTTCAGAGTGCCTGCCATTAAAGCCTTCATGGAAGGCCTCAAACGAATAATTCCCCCCAGAGTACCACCCTCACCTGTGTGGAACTTAAATATCGTTCTCACAAGGCTAATGGGACCGCCTTTCGAACCTTTGCATAAATGTGAACTGCAATTTCTCACATGGAAAACAGCTTTCCTTGTAGCCATCACTTCCCTTAGAAGGGTCAGTGAGATACAAGCACTTACTATACAAGAACCTTTTCTCCAAATGCACCCGAACAAGGTTGTCCTCCGTAGTAACCCAAAATTCCTACCCAAAGTCATTTCCCCCTTTCATCTAAACCAATCGGTAGAATTACCGGGTTTTTTCTCGCAACCCCAAACTGTTGCAGAAAGGGCTCTACACACACTGGATGTTAAAAGGGCCTTACTTTACTATATCCAGAGAACACAACCTTTCAGAAAGACAAAACAACTGTTTGTCTCTTTCTCTCCACCACATAAAGGCAACCCCATCTCTAAATCAGGGATAGCTAGGTGGATTGTAAAATGCATACAAATTTGCTACCACAAGGCAAAACGCACGCTATCTGTTCCCCCTAAAGCCCACTCTACAAGAAAGATAGGGGCTTCTATGGCTTTTCTAGGGAACATCCCATTAGATGATATCTGCAAAGCAGCTACATGGTCAACACCGCACACTTTCACTAAACATTACTGTGTAGATGTGGAAACCAAGCAACAAGCTAGTGAGGGCCAGGCTGTACTAAAAACAATTTTTCAAACCACTGCAACAGATACCGGTGGTCGCCGCTAGGGTTGGGAACTGCTATATAGTCTATGCAAAAGTGTGTAATCTGCAGCTCATATGCCTCAAACGGAATATGCTACTTACCAGTATGCATCTGTTGTTGGCATGTAGAGCTGCAGATCTACACACGCCCACCCGCCTCCCCGGCTACCTGTATCTGTTCCAGTATATCCTATTTAGATACAACACACATGGGCATCGTCACTGTTTATTACTACGCTCCATCTTTCCCTGCTGGCGAAAAACAATCTGAGGATGGAGCCGAAGCCCATGCGCAATACGATCCAAAGGAGGAGTCACCGACCTCGTGACTTCCAAAGACTTTCCAAGAGGAAAAACAAACTGCAAACATCCGGGCCCAACACCAGATGGCGATCTATGCATAAGTGTGTAGATCTGCAGCTCTACATGCCAAGAACAGATGCATACTGGTAAGTAGCATATTCCTTTCTCTTCTAGGTCCACACCACATTATGTTGAGCAATAGGAACCATCGGCTGCTCATCCTCTGCAACCGTCCTACCAAAGTAATGCATAACGAGTAATGAAAGAGAAACCAGAATGTAGAGGAAATATATATATATACATATATATGTTCCAAGTGTCCGTCCAAGCCTCACTGGTACAGGCTCCTATTGTTCATCAATACGCTGGTGCTCTTGAGCACCGGCGGTGGAGCTTGCTCTGTCCTAAGCTCATAACTCACGTCGATCACGATGGTATACCTCCACGGTATACGGATGTCTTCCCTATTTAATGTTCGAACAACTAAAACATCAGATTTTTTTTTGGGATCACACTCAGTGAATCTCTGTTGGTAGTATAGTTTCAGTACAACCTATCTTGCGCAGTCCATCCCTAATCTTTTTTCTTCTTAGATGCACTTTCCCTCAGCCGAGGGCGCAAATTGTACCTAGTGGCTCCAGGCACAGAAGGATCGATGAAAAAGGGCTCCTGAACAGCTCGAATTTCCGAAGTAACAGCTGCATTCAGCACATCATCATTCTCCTTTTCTGTTTGTGTCCACATCAACCTTGCATCACTGAAAGGGACAAATCGAGGCACTGTTTCACACTCGGAGTCCCTTATTCCATGCTTCACCCACAGATCATAGGAGAAAGGCAGAGGCACCCTCTTACAATGGGTGGCATGCACCCAGTTCTTACGGCCAGCAACTTTTACTGCGGTTCGTGTAAATAGAATGACCTGCTCTGGTACCTTCCAGCGTGGCTCCAAACTTTTCTTCCTCCTGTAAGTTTTTGACGATGCCGTAACCTCCAGGCTGAATGTCGTGTCCGGGCCCCTCTGGTATAGATGGCAGGATATCCCGGACCTGTTGGTGAATAGAAGGCAAACTTTCAGTTAACTGGCTAAGCTAATCTGTCAACAATGGGTACGCCATATCAGAAAACAACCGAGGGCGCGGGACGCCCCAGACATTTGCCGGGCGTCCAAACACGACCTCATACGCTGACAATCCTGTCCTAGAATGAGCTGCCGTACTTGTGAACAAAATAGCTAATGGTAAAGCATCAGGCCACTGTAGTCCTGTCGTCTCCTGAATTTTTGCCAATTTGAGTTTGAGAGTACCATTGTACTTCTCAACCAAACCTGCTGACTGTGAGTGGTTAGCAGCATGAAACTTCTGATTTATGTGCAAACCATCACAAATCAACTGAATAACTTTTGCATTAAAATGACTTCCGTTATCACTCCAAATCAAGCAGGGCAAGCCAAAACGAGGAAAGAACTCCTTCAGGAGTACTTTTGCAGTCGTAATGGCTGTATTGTCCTTGGTGGTATAGGCCTCAACCCATTTACTAAATGCACATATAAACACCAAAACATACTTCAAATTGTTTTATCTATCCAGTTCTATGTAATCCATCTGGAGGACCTCAAAAGGAAAAGTGGTGAGTGCAAAATTACCAGGCGGTGTCGGGCGCCCTTTCCAGGATTGTGCCTTATAGACACACCATACAGGGCCCAACAACTTGCAAATACCCTTAGCACTGGACCATGGGCCATCGTAACCACCGGGAGAACCTATGCATCAGGTGATATCCATCTCTGCTTCCCCGACTTATCAATCCAACACCCTTCATCATTCAATTGTGCTGTACTTTCCTGCCGCACTGCTAACTCTTCTATCGTGGCCTCACTCTGTATCTCTTTCACATTTTCAAGAGTGTCTTCAAACATAGCTTCAGGGACCCACCTAGCGGGACCAGCTACCAACATTCTTTTCATTTTTGTTCGGGCTGTTTCCTTGGCTGTCTGATCTGCAAAAGCATTTCCCCTGCCTACATCATCAGTAACCTTCTTGTGGTTGCTACACTTAATTATGACCAATTTCTTGGGAAGCGTTAAAGTGGACAAAAGCCTCCATATGAGGTGCCCATGCTGAATCTTGGTGCCATGAGAAGTAAGGAACCCTCTCTCAGCCCAGAGTCACCCAAAATTACGCACGATCCCGAAGGCATACTGACTGTCAGTATAAACATTGACAACCAGTCCCTCACTTAATTCACAAGCTTGAATAAGGGTAGCTATCTCAGCAGCTTGGGCTGACTGATCAGGAACTCTGAATATCTCTACTACTGTACGCAGTGTGGTGATAGCGTAAGCCGCAGTTGTAGTGCCATCTGGTAGCTTAAAGCAAGAGCCATCAACATATGGTTCCGCTTGTGGGTCATATATGGGAACATCAGTGAGGTCTACCTGTCCTTTTGTCTCTTCTTCCGTCTGGAAAATGTTTGTCAACTTCATTACTCTCGGAAGGGAGGGGTAGTAACGTGGCTGGATTCAGAGTGGCACATCTTTTGATCGTAATGTGTTTGGCAAACAATGTCAATTCATAGCCAGTAAGATGAGCACTGGTGAGGTGCTATGTCTTAGTCTTATTCAAAAGTGTAGCCACTGCATGGGGTATCATGACTGTGAGATAAGTAGCCAGTACAAGTACACCCGATTATCTGATCAAAGTGGCAATGGCCGCAACCACTCTTAGACAACTCGAGAGGGCTCTCGTGACTGGATCAAGGACAGCAGAGAAATAAGCACATGGATGTTGCTTATCTCCAAATTTTTGTGTTAAAACCAAAAGCGCACAACCAGCCATCTCCTGGACGTACAACCCAAACTGTTTAGTGTAGTTGGGTGTGCCGAGTATTGGAGCCAAACAAAGTGCAGTTTTCAATTGCTCAAAAGACTGCTGACATTCAGGTGTCCAAGGCGAAGGCTCATGCACTTCTTTCGTGGTTAGGGCAAGCAAGGGTTTGATTAGTAAAGAATAGTTAGGTATCCACTGCCTGCAACAGGAAGTGATACCTATAAAAGCACGCACATCCTTTTGAGTTTGTGGAATGGCATTTTAACAATCGTACTGATACTCAGGGGTGGACCTCCAATCCTCCTTCAACAGTAGGTGATCTAAATAGGTGACCTCCTGTCGACAATACTGAAATTTGGAAGGGGAAATTTTATGTAATTGATGGGCCAAATGCAGCAACTATTTAACTGTACTGTCTTTACAACCTTGTTCCGTGTCAGAAGCAATAAGGAGATCGTCAACATACTGCACGAAGACATTACCTGTGGGAAGCGAAAGGAAATCCAATTGACCTTTAAATGCTGGGCTATAAATGCTCAGGCTCTCTGTATAGCCCTGAGGAGCTCGCTCGAATCTAAAGCTCCTACCAGCTATGGTAAAACCAAACATTTACCTACTATCAGGATGAATAGTAATACTAAAGAACTCGCCTTGGAAACGCTGCACCTTGTACCGGGACTCAGCACTTTGCACTTTACTTCTGCTCCCTCCCGACCTGTACCGGGACACAGCATTCTGCACTTTACTCCTGCTCCCTCCCGATCTGACTGGACCTATGTGGGAGGAGCAGCGGAGTCCTAGCATCGCAAGGTAGCGTAGGAGCGCTATATAAACTGCTGGCATCTCCCGCAGCGCGGGACGCGCCTTGGAAACGCAGCACCTTGTACCGGGACTCAGCACTTTGCACTTTATTCCCACTCCCTCCCGACCCGTACCGGGACACAGCATTCTGCACTTTACTCCTGCTCCCTCCCGACCTGACTGGACCTGTGTGGGAGGAGCAGTGGAGTCCAAGCATTGCAAGGTAGCGCAGGAGCGTGATATAAACCGCTGGCATCTCCCACAGCACGAGACATCCCTTGGAAACGCTACACCTTGTACCGGGACTCAGCACTTTGCACTTTATTCCCGCTCCCTCCCGACCTGTACCGGGACACAGCATTCTGCACTTTACTCCTGCTCCCTACCGACCTGACTGGACCTGTGTGGGAGTTGCAGCGGAGTCCAAGCATCACCAGGTAGCGCAGGAGTGCGATATAAACTGCCGGCATCTCCCGCAGCGCAGGACGTGCCAGGGCTCGGCCCGGGCAAAGACCGAGCCAAGACGGGCCCGTCATCGTTCGGAGGAGGCAGGGCCACGGCTCTTGGTTGTCGGTGAAAAATACGTGCTTACGAAGGTACTGTGTTGCAGATTCCACTTGCACAAAGCGTAAGGGCATTGCCTTGTATCTGTATTTGGCACCCTGAAATCAAGAAACTATTTCTATTTGACTATGTGGTTATTGGCAGTTTCGTGGGCCTCTTTGAAGTATTAAGAGTTTCTTCGGAATAATAAGATTGATTGTAGTATCTGTAATTAAGGTGGTTATATTTAATTATATTCATAGTCTTCTTTAAATTCCGAGGCTGCGTAAATATGGGGAAGAGAAAAATACCAATTACTCGACACAAGAAAAAACAGAACATAACGGGGGAAGGACCATGTTCTGAGCACTATTAAATAAGACTACAGGACTGGGCAGAGGACCGGTCAATAATAAGCGACCTACAATATGGCTTCCGCAAGAGGTTGGGTACAATTGAGCAGAGCCTTCATCTCAACATTTTAATGAATAAATATATTAAGGCAAAAAAGGGAACTCTATACTTGGCATTTGTTGACTTAACAGCGGCATTTGATTGTGTGATACATAATAAATTGTGAATGATTTTAGAGGAGATGGGTGTAGATGCGGTTTTAATTTCTTTCCTAAGGCAGCTTTATTCAGGGGCAAAGGCGAGGGTCTGATTCGGGTTGGGGGGAATGCACAAGACGCTTTAGGGTGAGGAGAGGTGTGAGACAAGGCTGTGTCCTTGCACCTTTCCTCGTCACATTGTATATAAATAGTCTTGACAAAGTTATAGTTCGGGAATGTAAGGACCTATCGGTAGCTGGTATCCGACCCATTCCCGCACTTTTATACGCAGACGATGCGGTCCTAATGGCTCGCACGCCATTGGGCCTCCAAAAGGTCATAACCAGTTTCACAAATTTTATGTTGGATCGGGGCCTTACTATTAACTCATCGAAAACATTTATAATGAATTGCAGTACAGGGTGCACTAAGCCTAGAACAATATTTATTGATAACAAGCGGATCAAAGTAGTAAGACCTTTTCCTACCTTGGAATTTTATTTGACCGTACGGGATCATGGGTACAGACAGTCTAAATTAGGAGACGATTGTATATAAGGACTTTATCTGCCTTATCAAACTTTAGCAGGAAATTAGGCAGACGCCCCACGGTTGAACTGTTAAATATTTATAAAGCAAAATGCGTAACTGTTGCCTCCTATGGGGCTGGCATTTGGGGGTAGGCTGATGTGGGCCCTATTCAGGTAGCCGAAAATATGTTTCTACGATTCCTGTTGATGGTCCCAAATAGTACCCCCTCTTTCATATGCCGCACAGAACTAGGGTTACAATATCTAGAAGATAGTATAAACATTCTACCTGTTGTGGCATCGGATATGGACCACAGAGGAGACGCAGTTTAATCGCTGGATTTTAACAGATTGCATAGGCCTGGATGGGGTGAAGCAAGTTAGGTGGCTGTCATATGTTAAATCTTTTTTTATATAATTTAGGCCACCAAGAATTTTATGATGATCCTAGCACTATGAGCACGATATCCAGGAAAGACCTTAAAAATTTATTGAGCGAAAAGATTGTGTGGAAATGAACAAAATTACGGTGCAAGCACATAATCTCACACTGACAACATTTAGAATGCAGCCGTATTTGTTTGATAACAGGCAATTATGATAGATTATTAATGCGTCTTCGCCTGGGTATTCTGCATAGATCATTAAGCTTCCCAGAGATAAACGACTGGTCAAGAGAGCTAGATAAATGCCGGTGTGATGACATATCGGCACAATCAACTATACATGTGGTATTTTTTGTAAATTTTACTCTGAACAGAAAAAATTATGGATTGGTCCTGTCTTAAAAGGATATGCTATGAAGCAATGTCACCCAGCGTTAGTGGTTCTACAACAGCTAGAAACTGAATTTGTAATGGCTTCTGTAACGGTCTTTTTAAAAAATATTTTTAATTGTAGGAAATCAATCACGATGTGAACAAATGAGAAATTAAATTAATGATTATGTACTCGGTCCATTGTTTTTCTGTAAATACTATGAAATGTTTTAATAATCTTAATCTGTTTTTATGTGCTTTTGTGGTTATTGTTGCAACCGAATAAAGTGTTGTTGAGTTGAGTTACTAAAGAATACGTTTTTCAAATCAATAACAGAAAAGCATTTAGGAGAGGAAGGAATCATGGTCAGATGCTTAGTAATAGCAGGAACCACCGGAAACTGAGGAACTACAATCTTAACTTCGCGCAGGTCAATCACAAAATGATAAACATCTGCATGATCATCATAGGAACCTGAGGGTGCCTTTTTAAGGATCGGAAGAATGCGACTGTTAGAAATATTAGCAGATGTCTCTTCAAAGACACCATTTCGTATCAAGTCCTGGATAATCTGTAAAAGGGCTCGTTCCCCCACCTGAGGTATCTTATACTGAGGAATATGAGGTAGAACAGCGTCATCTTTCACCCGTATTGAAACGGGTGGTATGTGCAACAATCCAACATCTGTATCACCCGTCGACCACAAGGCTGGTGGTACTTCAGCAAATTCAACGGGCAGAGGGTGAGTCAAACACTGGGTAGTACACACTTTAGGGCCCATCATCATATAAACACCATCTGGAGAACAATTCATTGTAGCATGCAGGCTCTTCAACAAATCCAAACCCATCAGATTCTCACCACAATAAAATGTCAACAAAAATGGAGAATCCACAGTAAAGGGACCAATTGTCATTGCAAGGGGTCTCTAAATGGCGCTCACAACCGGTATACCTGAAAAACCTACCAGAACATTCGTATGGCCAGACAGAGCTGCCCCTGTATCCACCAAATATTCCTTAACCGAACCTTGCAGTTCTGCTGTAAGATCAGGACAACGCTGGTCTACAGGTATCGGACCTGGTCCCCCACTCTGTCCCCGGCTGTCCTAGCTGTATAACAATCCCGTCACCTCCTCCATATCATAGTCATCATGGCAGTACTGCCCATCACGGGGGTCATCAAAATAATTCTTAACAGAATAACTCTGCGTGGCTGCAGCGTTTTGAACCCGATCAGCCGCACCTGTTCCACGACCCCGTCCATGAGAACCTCTTCCTTTAGGGACTGCCACTTTCTGCAAAAGCACAGGACATTCGCTACGCCATATTCAAAATACCAGAAGGGGAAGAAGTGGACCAGGTACTTTAAGATGCTTGCAAACCAGTCGCAATTTCAGGAAGTAAATTAGAAACAAACCTGTTAGGAAACAACTGAACGCCTCCCTCAATAGACAAATCCTGCCCACTGTAATCCAGGAATACATCCTCAAATCCAGTTAAGAAGTCAGACACACTCATCTTTCTTTTGGCGACAAGCCGTTAACGTATCCCAATCAACTTTCCGAAGCGGAATGCATGAATGGGATGATGCGTCCTGGTAAAGCAAGTAACTCCGCTCGGGCTTCTCACCTGGCCTAAGTGGCCTTAATTTGATCCCATGTACCACCCAATTCCACAGCATGATCCGGAGTATGACCCTACCTCCAGATATCAACTGGGATAAGAAGACCAAAAAACATTTCAATCTCAGCAAGAGTCATTACCATCAGAGGCGGCTTCAGTCAGTTCCTTATAATAAGCAGTAGGATTTTGTCCTGGGATCGGACAAATGAGTCTTAAGAGATAAAACCTCACTTCTTTTCAATGGAGTATAAACCCATTGTTCTTGAAAATGGGCCACCACACCCACTCTAGAGACATTTCCTCGCCCATCCATTGACTCTGGTATCTCTGGGTGATGTATAGAATGGACCTCTCATCGGAAACTGAGGCACTGTGGTTAGACTCTTATCATACAACCTGCCTCTATAAGCAACCAATGTGGTGATGCTCCCAAAAGCGTGGCCTGGATTAGGCCTGGGCGGTGAACTTCGATCCGTTCATGGATTTTGCGGAGTTTTCTGCACTTTGCACTCCGCGGAGTGCAGAAAACTCCGCTTCGTGATGGGCAGCGGTGTTTTTTCCCTGCTCGCTGTCAGCAAGTTCACGATTGCGAACGGTAAGTTTGCGAGCTGCCGCTCATGTAGAATTTCTACCCGAGCGGCAGGAATACCAGCACAAACTGCAGTCCGCACTGCACTCCGCCACTCGCGGAACTTCGCTGAGTTTTAACTTTGTGCAGTTTCGCGTAGCAAAACTCCACGAACTACGCCCAGGCCTGGCCTGGATCCAAACAACTGGCATACACACGATCTCGAATATCAAATAAAATTTGTGGTACATCATTTCCAAAGGGTTGCTGCCATTGACCAATCAATGTAGAGGACATATTTTTAAGAGCGTGCTGCTGTACAAAGGGCTCATAATCATCACGTCCCGAACATCCTCCACACTATGAATAGGATGACGGCCCCACTGCGCAGCCTGGCCTGATCGGCTACCACCTTCTTCTCCTCATCCCTCTACTGCATATCATACAAAAGGGCCAAAACGCTCTTTAAATTGTTCAAAATCCCTATCCTCCAATCCATGTGTTGGTGTCTCCGCACCCAATGATGCTGGGAGATGAACCATTAAAGATGGAGGAGCAACAAAAGCTCTGGGTAAAAGAGTCGCAGGCGGGTGTGCCGGTGGGGAGAGAGCCGGAGACAAGGATGCCAAAACAGGTGTACTTGAGGAGCTAACAGTCACAGTTGCCACAGACGGCAAAGGCAAAGAAGGACGAGGGGGAGCCGAAGCCCCAGCCATGGAAAAAGACAGCAGTAGATACAGGGACAAAGCGTACAACTGTTACAGGCGGCTGTGATTACACAGGGACAGTGGGATATAGCCTTTGCGGGGCATATGGGGGCGGGGGGCGGGTGTCTAACAATACTTCCAAAAAAGTATAATTTTCCTCCTGAGCCAAATAAGATTAATCAACATGCAATCAAAACCTCCTATCTTCACATTCAATTTCTTCTCCTATTTCTCTTTATCATACGCTACAGCTTTCTGAGTCAATGTCTACATTCCCCCCTTTCTTGCATCCTTCTCCACATTCAGTCATCTCTGTTTAGCTTCTCTCTGCCGTGCTCTGGGGGAATCAAACATAGACTGCCTGCTTTGCCTCTTAAACAACTGTTGCTGTAAGAACCTCATTTTTTGTTCATCAAATGTGCCCATCAAAGGCCACTGCAACTCTGCATTGTCCCTTGTATATTTGTGCCACAGCGTAGTAAACATAATGGGGCCAAGACCGTGCTTCACATACATATCAAAGTTAGGAGCGCGATCTAAATGCACCGGCTGAGATTCTTCCAATCGAGCATCTGCAAAACGACGACGACCGCACAAAGAAAACAACTTACTTCACCAGGCATCGTCAAAATAAAACAAATTCACTATTTATGCCTGGCAAAGCAATTGCAAATGCTTTTGGCCCCAAATACTGTCCTCAGACCACACCAAATGCAAACCAAAGTGGTACCATATCCACAAAGAACCACTGATATATGCAGGTCAGAAGAACTAATTCTCTACTGCCGACTCTTCAGACCAAACGGTCGGATCCAAGGGATTCGCAGTTTAGGCCTCCAGTCAGTATGACCACTGAGCGAGACACCATCCTGCAGAACAGAAGGGGCAGCTGTTAGCAATCAATGATCCTTTCACAGGGATCCCTGATCCGTCAGTCCGACCCAATGATGGCCTCGACCTTCCCTCCCGCGGAAAGGGGAAGGGTCACTCACCCGAAGGAGTCCCTACTGAAGGAAGTGGCCCGATTCAGGTCACTAATGACCACCTCTCAGCCTTCTACAAAAATGAAGAGTCCGACAATAGAGAATACAAACCAGTATCTGTTCATTCAGAGTACACTCCGAGCTGAGCCCGGTCTGCACAGTCTCTAAGGAGTGCTGCAGAGGGACTAAAGTCCACAAGCATAGAGAACCATTTTGTGACTCGGCTAGAACCCGCCCATAGTGGAATTTTTCAGGCAGGTGCTGCAAAGCAATGCAAAAAAGAGAAAAAAACAATCTTAGTGCTCATATCTTACAAAGTTGCAGAGTCCAAGGCCACTGCAGGCGGGCCTGTCTCCAGACTAGTGGGAGAGGGCCTGTATCTAGTGAGAAAGGTATGCGCTAACAAGTACAGGCTATTCATTAGTGAAGCAGAAACCAACCTTGAAGAAATTAAACTCCGCAGACTCCATTTCTGGGAAATCACAAGGAATTTGTTTTGATCATGATTCAAAATGGCGTCTGAACACAAAATGGTGCAGCAAATGCTAACTTACATAGAACACTGCGTAAGCAAAGCATATTCATTTCAAGAATATCCATCCTAAATCTGTACAGAAAGTGACAATCTGTCCCATTCTATGCTGGATATATCGTCTCCTGCTCGGTGCAAGCTGGTCTGTGGTATTACAAGGGCCACAGCTTCTAGTAATGGTGAACGCAACGCAACGTCCGCCGCGCGTGTTATGGAGCAGACTGTCCACCAAATTCTAAAATTCTTTATATCCTAAATCTGCACAGCTAGTTGCGATGTCTGTCCCTTTCTATGCTTCATAAGTGGCCTCCAGCTCGGTGCAAGGTGGTTTTTGTACCCACACAGATAAAACAAGCTTTGACAATGTCAATAGGTCTCCCTTTTGGATCCGTTTGTTCCTATGAAATGACACAGGCACGATTTATTTTAATTTACTGACTCAAGCGAATGCGCATTCACCATTCAACAGCTCAAGAATGGCTGGTTGTATGGATGAAAAGAAAGACAATAAATCAGTCACAAAGAGCGAACACTGGGATAAACAAGAACAACCATGAGTAAAATAAAGGGGAGTGGGTGTCCCTGGGTGGATGGAAGAGGCATGAGGTGGTGTGCACATTTGGAATTTGGCACCTTGGTATCCGTAGCACAAGCCGCTGGCATCTGAGAAAAACAAACGGCCCGGAACCGGTTCATTTACAAATTGAGAAAGGAGTTCCAGGAACTGGAGGACCACAACACAGCTCAGCGGTCTGTAAGACATGACCATGGAGTAAGTAAAAGAAGCACTGCTTGGCAGTATTTACACCTGCTACCCCGTCACCTTGGGGGCTCTCTGAGAGGGGCGCTCTCCTGAACTGGCTCAGCCACCATGTTAGAATTGAAAATGTCATTGCCTTCTTGCTCATACTTCGTTCTGCATTGTTAGAATTCATTTCGTAATTTTTAGTCGCCGCCATATTTGTCCCATGATTGAAGCTGAGCTTCTGTTCCCACATCGCTTGCCTCAGCAGAAAACTGCTTCAATGTCTTCTTAACTGTTATTTCTCCAAGGCCAAGCTTCGCTGCACTAATGACTGCACTCTCTATTGTAACATACCTTTGCTGTCGGTTAGACCCGTTCCCACCTTCTAGAATGGCGGACATGGGCTGAGCAACCTTTGGCCAGAGAGATAGTGTGTGCCCGGTCCCAGATTCTCAGTGCATATCTGTGTGCCCCTTTGTTTCTTGCTGCCTTCTGTGGAAAGTTATGGAGTGGGTGTGTTTTGTGCTCATTGCGAGGTGTATAAATGTTACCTTTATGCTAGTGAAAGTCAGTCCCTCGGCAGCCATCTATGGATGCGGGTCCGACTGGGCTCCGCTGCAGCACAATACTAATAAATAACTTAGTTTGTAGTCTCTACTGTCTGACCAACTCTTCATTTGTTTGGAAGGAAGAGTGGTGGTCGCGAGTGACCTGGGTGGCCCTGATCAGGTCACTTCATTCAGTTGGTGCCCAAACAGGGACTCCATCGGGTGACCCATATTCGCCCGCAGACGGGTGAGGACTGGGCCACGTCGGGTCGGATGGGCGGGTCAGGGATCCCTGCACGATAGAGCCTAGTACTCACAGCTGCCCTACCTGTCTGATCGGGCAGTGCCTCGCCCAGTGGTCCTCCTGGCTGGGTTCCTAAAAGGCGAAACCCTTGGATTTCACTGTTTGGTCGGAAGAGTCGGCAGGTACAAATAAATGTGTTCAACCTGTGTGCACCAGGTGAGTTTGCTCTGGTTCTTTGTGAATATGGCGCCACTTTGAATAATATTTGGTATGGTCTGCGGACCGTTGGATTGCACTTGGTAGGTCTGTGGACCGATTTGGGCACAGAGTGTCTGCGGACACTTTGCCAGGCAACATAATGGATGGCTTACTTTTGAAAATGTCTAGGGTTTGACTAGTCTTTGACTATTGTGCTGTTAGTTCTGATTTGTAATTGTGGTGCAATCTGAGGACTGACTTTTAGTTTGTCTTTGCTTCGTATGGCCTGAGGACTGACCTTCGGTAAGATCTTGATTGATAAGTTGTTCGTCTGGTACGAATAGCGGATCTGTTTTCCCTTTCAAGATGCCATGTTTAGTAAGTTGTTGTGTTTGTGGCACTGTTGTTGCTCAATTGGAAGAGAGGCAGCCTGTGCCTCTAGAAGGCACCCCAAACTCCAACATGTATGTGAAGCACGGCCTTATGTTTAGTACACTATGGCACAAATATACGAGGGACAATGCGGAGTTGCAGTGGCCGCTAACGGGTACCTTTAATGAACAGAAATTGAATTTCCTGCAGTATAATTGCAAATTGCAAATTGAAGCAGGCAATCGATGTTTGATTATCTCCAGGTATGGCAAAAGGAAGCTAAGCAAAGACTCAGTTACCCGACCCTAGGAAAAATCCAACTGCATATTATAAAGAATTAACAGAGGCTGCGTCGTCGACGATGTTTTTAGTTTTATTGGTGCCCGTTTATATTTGGCGGCAGGTGCATACACAGGACCAAGTTGTGGAGTTGGGTGGCACCTGGGATGAGATCAGGACATGGGATAAAGAGAGGAAGCCTGGTGAGAAGCCTAAGTCTGAGATACTAGCTTTGCCAGGACGTATTATCACCTACATGCACTCTCTTAACCCTCCTAGAAGAGTAGATAGGGAGAAGTTCGCAGCATGTCGTCAGAAGAAAGATGAAAGTGTATCTGATTTATTTACTAGGTTTGAAGGTGTTTTTTGAGATTTAAGTGGATAAGACTTGTCGATGGAGGGAGGTGTCCGATTGTTCGTCAACATATTTATTACAAACCTGCTTCCTGAGATCGCGATTCGGTTACAGGCATCGAGGAGGACTTTGACTACCTCCACCCCATCGGTGATAATAAGTATGGCACAGTATTATGAGCATAGAGAGAACAAAGAAGGAGAAGGTGGAGAAGAAAAATAAGGAATTGAAGACCAATATTTTGATGCAGCAGGTATCTTGAGGGAACGGGAGAGGGCGGGGCAGCGATCCAGCACAGCAGCTGCCCCACACTAGCAAAAATGCCGTGCCTGTGTGGCTGAACCAGTGTGCATATTCTAAGGAGGAGGGACACTGGGGCAGTGACTGCCCGACATTGAAAAGGTTGGGGTCCCTAGAGGACGGGGTTCTCGTGGAAGGGGTCGTGGGGCAAATAGCCATGACTTGGACCAGGAAAGGGAGGGACAGCCAGGTCGCTCTGATCAGAACTATATTGATGACCTGCGGGGGCGACAGTACTATCACGATGCCTACCATATGGATGAGGTGACAGGACTAATTCATGGTTATGACAGCCAGGGGCAGGGTGCGGGATTAGTTCAAATCCTTGTGGATAAGCGTGGACGTTATGTTACTGCTGATTTGCAGGGCTCAGCTAAAAATGTCTTGGTAAATACAGGTGCAATGAATAGCTCTGTTTCTTGTTCACTGATCACCGGGGCAGCCCTGTCCGGACAAAATAATGTTTTTCAGTAGGCTTAACAGGTGTACCGGTTGTGAAACCCATTTCCGAGCCACTTGCCCAGACTATTGGTCCTTTTACCGTAAACTTGCGATTTCTACTGACATCTAACTGTGGAGAAAATTTGATGGGTTTGGACTTGAAGAAGTTGAACGCGACAATTTCTTGCTCCCCGGATAGTGTCTATATGACAATAGGACCAAATGTAGTGAGTTCCAAGCAATGTTTGTCAAAGGATGAGATCCTTCTCGCTGAGTTCAAGGATATGCCACCAACGTTATGGGCTACAGGTGATACGGACGTGGGCCTATAACCTATTCCCCCGGTTCCTATTAGAGTTAAGGAGAGCGTTCTCCTTCGTATCCCTCAGTACAAATACCGCAATCAGGGGAGCGAGCACTATTGCAGATTATACAGGATTTTATTAAGTCAGGGGTTGTTGAGGAGACGACTGTGAATGTGTGTAATAGCCCTATTCTTCCCATTCTTAGGAGGACACTCTCTGGTTCCTCTGATAATCATTCAGATGCCTATCGGTTTGTGATTGATTTGCGTGAGGTTAATAAGATTGTGGTCCCTCAGTTTCCAGTTGTTCCCGACATCACTGCCCTTCTGACTAAGATGCCTTCCTCTGCCAAATACTTTTCTGTCATCAATTTGAAAAATGCATTCTTTAGCATCCCAATACACAGAGATAGTAGGTATCTGTTTGGATTCGCCCTCACCGGCAGAAACTTTAGATTCTGTAGGGCTCCCCAGGGCTATACTGAGAGCCCCAGTATCTATAGTCAAGCTTTAAAAGGCCATTTGGATTCCCTCATACTTCCCCCAGGTAATGTATTGTTGCAGTATGTGGGCGATCTCCTGATTGCTTCTGACACTGAAGACAGTTGTAAAGCTGCAACAATTAAATTGTTGCTACATTTGGCTCATCACGGACATAAAGTGTCCCTATCAAAATTCCGATGTTGTAGGCAGGAGGTCACCTATTTAGGTCACCTACTGTTGAAGGAGGTAAAGAGATTAAAACCTGAACGCATTAGGGCTAGTGTCCCTAAGACGCAAAAGGATGTGCTTGCTTTCTTAGGCATTACTTCGTATTGTTGCCACTGGATTCCTAACTATTCCCTACTAACGAAGCCCCTGTTGCAACTAACCACTAAAGATGTGCATGAACCCTTGCCTTGGATGCATAAATGTCAAAAAGCTTTTGAGCAACGAAAGGTCGCGCTTTGCTCTGCGCCTGTGCTTTGTACGCCCGACTATAAGAAGCCGTTCTTGTTGTACGTACACAAGACGGCTGGCTGTGCGCTCTGTCTTAACAGAAGCCCTTGGAGGTAAGCAGAGGCCATGTGCTTATTTTTCTGCGCTTTATGATAATGTCGCAAGAGCCCTCCCGAGCTGTCTAAGAGCCTGTAAGGATGGTCGATGGCAGACTAGTGGTATGGAAGAAACCAGTCAATTTATTCTTTGCATATGGGGTACTGTTTATTCGCCACAGCAATAGGCAAGAAGTCTATGTGACAAAAAGTGTTTTCAAAGGTAAATAATAACAGCCTCCAGGCTTCTGAATTCTGGTTGTTGCGAAGAGTAACTGTCCCGCTATCTACTCCTGGTTATCCTGGTCCGCCCTCTTCTGGGGTCTTGGGATTCTCTCCAGGGTTCCTCACCAGGCCACCAAAAGAAAATAAAGAACAGAAATGCTCCGGTTAGGAATTGTCCTGATCTAGTCTTGGTTGTGCCACCTCCACCATAACGACGTGAGGGAAGGGTAAGGGGTTATCAGGCTGGGAACCTTGTAAAGGGTTGTGAGGGAGTAAGGGTTCCGGTAGTGTGTAATTCCTAATGAATGTCCCAGCTACCCCACCAAAAAGACCCTCTGAGTGGCACTTGCCTGAGGCCACGACCCGAGTACCGGGCCGTGGCAGTCGTACCCGGGGCCTCCTCTCCTCCTCGTGAGCCGCCGGGCTTGAACGCAGTGTATCCCTACTCTGGGGTTGCTGTGGCCTCTGGGACTCCCGCGCCTGGGTCTCCGACCTCCGTCTCTTCTCCTCCAGCGCCTTCGGTCTTCCTTTCCGGTGTCTCTATGGCCTCCGCTCCTGATACGCGTTCCTCCGCTGTCCGTTCTCCTCCGCTCCTCTCGTTCTCCGTCCTGCTCCTCTCGTTCTCCGTCCTGCTCCTCTCGTTCTCCGTCCTGCTCCTCTAGTCCTTGTTCCGGGTTCTGCCCCTTTTGTCCGCTGCAGGCGTCCTGACGTCACCCGTTCCCAGGGTGACTAGAACGAGTCCAGTTTCCGGCGTTTCCCGCACGGCTCCGTCCGGGTCTTCCTCCTTCCGCTGTGCCGAGTCGTCCTCCCTCCTACAGAGCCGTCACGCCCATCTCTATTCAACAATCGGCAGGGCTAATCCTTGATACCAATCTCAGTCATGGTACCGCATGCTGTGGATACACTTTTGAACAGAACAAAGACACAGCACCTCACCAGTGCACGTCTGTCTGGTTACGAATTTACACTTTTCACACCACACGTCCCCATCAAAAGGTGTGCAACACTGAACCCAGCCAGGTTACTACCCTTCCTTTCTGAAAGTGAGGAAATAGACATGCATGAGTGCCTTTTCCACACTGAGGAAGAGACAAAGGGACAGGTAGACCTGACTGATGTTCCCCTATCTTAACCCCAAGGGGAGCTATGTGTCTATGGCTCTTGTTTCGAATTACCGGATGGCACAACAACTGCGACGTATGCCATAACTATCCTACTCACAGTAGTTGAGACATCACAAGTTCCCTATCAATCGGCCCAAGCTGCAGAGTTAGTTTCCCTTTTTCGAGCCTGTGAGTTGAGTGAAGGACTGGCTGTCAATATTTATACTGACAGTCAGTACGCCTGTAGGAGAGTAGGATCTGCTTCACATGGTTACCCCCACTTTTTGCTGATGTTTCAGTTTTTTTACCTTAGTCTGGCTGTGGCCCTGCTAATCAGGAACCCAGCCTAGCTGCTTCCTCTCTAAAATGGTTTCCATGTACATTAGGTACATTTCCAATTGCATTCTGGAGTGCCTTATAAGCCCCTAGTATATGGTATACTATGTACCTAGGGCATAGGTACCTCAGAGGCCTACCAGGGGCTGAAGCATGTATTATGCCACCCCTGGGAAGCACTCCAAAATAACACTACAGGTCTGCTACTGCAGCCTGGGTAAGGTGGTGCTTGCACCCCTTACAGTGGAATAGGCTACCTATATCACTACCATTGCACACACACACATAAAACCTATAAGTCACTCCTATGGCAGGCCTTAACAATCCTGAAGGCAGAGTGTTTGGTTTTTATGTGAGAGGGTGCCCCTGCATGAGCAGAGCCCCTCTGCAGCATTTGGAGTACCTCCTCTGATGCGGTTTGTGGTGCAGCCTGACCATATACTCTTAAGTGCGTTATAACCTCGCGATAAATGCTAACTTTGGACTGGCTGCACGGAAACATGTTGTGTTTGGTATCAAACGCTTTGGAATACTACTTTCCCGCCAGTTCTGGCAGCGGGGTAGCATTCCACCCTTCTAGAGGGAGAGACATCTTCACACTGGTCTAACCCGGTAAAGACTTTCTACAGCCCTGGCATCACAAAATGGATGCCACTGCCACAGACACGGGTCTGGCCTCCAGCTGCTGACCGAAACTCTGGCAGGGGAGGCCTGGACAATAGGTTTCCTGTCCCAGGGAGGTGCAACCACCTCCCCAGACAGGCAGATGTGTATAGGGGCTGGGCGGGAGCACTCTCTGGTGCTTTGAAGTCCTGCACTGGGGGCACACTTGGTGTCCCTGTGCATAGTCCAGTTCAAACTGGTTGCAGGGGCTACCTGCCCCTGCTCTGGCACGAAACTGGACCCAAACCCTCCCATAGGTGGGTCCCTAGAGTATGTCCAAACCCCAAACTTAGTAGAAGTATGGGAACCTAGTCCTTGCGACTTTAGATTACCCTGGACGAAACTCTGCACCATATATCCTGGACCTTCGACTTTCTATTTCGACTAGAAGACTGAAAAAATCTCCCTTGGGGTCAAGGAGTGACTCCCCTGCTTGGCAGGCACCAAAGAAGCAACTGTCCGGTCTGCAATTCTGAAGCTCCCGCCGGACGCCCAATTCTCTGCATCACCAGAGGTGGATTTCCAGACTTCCCCGAGGCTACCCTGAGTCCACAGCAAAGCTGAGGCCTGTGGCTATCGTGGGTTACGTGGAACCGTGACCCCTGGACACCGTGAACTTTTGCAGCTCCATCATCTTCCTGGTCTTCCTCGAAGTTGTGCTTTGGGCTCCGAGTAGCCCCAGCCTTGAGCACCTCCTGCACTGAAGATTGCTGGCCTCCACTCCACGAGTGACCCATGGGCCAGTTTGCCCCTTTGTTTCTTGCTGCCTCTTGTGGAACGTTACGGGGTGGCCATGTTTTGTGCCCATTGCGAGGTGTATAATTTTTACCTTTATGCTAGTGAAAGTCATTCCCTCTGCAGCCATCTCTGGAGTCGGGTCAGACTGGGCTCCGCTGCAGCGCAATACTAATAAATAACTTGATTTGTATTCTCTACTGTCGGACCGACTCTTCATTTGTTTGGAAGGCAGAGTGGTGGTTGCGAGTGACCCGGGTGGCCCTAATCGAGTCACTTCTTTCAACCAAGCCCATTGGCAGCTGAAAAGAATACCCTCAAGAGAGATGGGAGCCAATCATCCTCATGTGACCCCCAGCTCTGATGAGGGGACATCCCTTACAAGGTATCTTATTTATCTGATCATCAGAGCATCCTTTAAGATCACTATCAAGTAAAAGTCCTCAGAGGAGGCACTGGTGGTGAGGTCAGCTTCAAGGAGGGAGTGAGACAGACTGTGGAAGCACTGTTGGGGCGGTCCGTATCAAGGAGGAAGTGAGGCAGCAGATTGTGGCAGCACTGCTGGAGAAGTCAGCATCAAGCAGGAAGTGAGTAAGCAGGCTGTGGAGGCACTGGTGGTGAGGTCATCGTCAAGCAGGAAGTGAGGCAACAGGCTATGGAGTCACTGGCGGTGAGGTCAGCGTCAAGAAGGGAGTGAGGTAGCAGACTGTGGAAGCACTGCTGGAGAGGTCAGCATCAAACAGGAAGTGAGGCAGCAGACTCTGGAGATTCTAGTGGTGACGTCCGTATCAAGCAGGAAGTGAGGCAGCAGACTATGGAAGCACTGGTGGTGAGGTCAGCTTCAAGGAGGAAGTGAGTCAGCAGACTCTGGAGACCCTAGTGGTGACATCCGTATCAAGCAGGAAGTGAGTCAGCAGGCTGTGGAGGCACTGGTGGTGAGGTCAGCATCAAGCAGGAAGTGAGTCAGCAGGCTGCGGAGGCATGGTGGTGATGTCAGCTTCAAGGAGGGAGTGAGGCAGCAGACTGTGGAGGCCCTTCTCTGCTACCTCCTCCTGGGGCGCTGCGAGGTGGTGGCCTTCAGCGGGTCAGGTGGACATTTTGAAAATGTCCTCATCTGTGAAACGCTGTGAACTGGTCCCACCATAGGACATCCCAGCACGGCATTGGCTCAAGAGGCCTTGCTCAAACACTCTCCCTCACTCTCTACTGCATTTTTCCAATTGTTTTTAGTCTTCTTGTAGCCTAGGGTCCTTCCTCTGCAGCCTAGAAATCTGCGTGTGTCATGTCAGCCTAGAGTCCAAAGTATGTGACGTCATTGCAGCTTAGAGTCGTCAGACTGTCATCTCTTCTAGAGCCTTGCTGTGAGCCGGGTGTCGCTTGATTCCTGGATTCCCTGAAGACGGCTGATGGTCTGAGGCTGAATTCTTCTAGAAATAAATACCAAACACTTACCTTGGAGCTCTTCTTTTGCGTGGTCAGGACCTTAACACCCTGTCTGTACCCAGACCTAACAAAAGAAACAAAAAGAAGGAATGGGGCTGAAGAGCAGAACCCAGATTTAGTAACACTGTGCACCGGGTTTGGGAGCCCCGTGCAAACTGTTGTGGTGGGATCTAAATTGCAGCACAAATGATGATTTGTGTGGGAGCGTTGTTGCTGGGACAGTTCTCAGGGATGTGTTGCTGGGACAGTTCTTAATGCAGGGCTGCTGGAACAGTTCTCCGAGCATTGGTGCTTGAATAGTTCTCAGAGCGGTGGTGCTTGAATAGTTCTCAGAGCAGTGGTGCTTGAATAGTTCTCAGAGCGGTGGTGGTGGGACAGTTCTCAGAGCAGTGGTGCTTGAATAGTTCTCAGAGCAGTGGTGGTGGGACAGTTCTCAGAGCGGTGGTGGTGGGACAGTTCTCAGAGCGGTGGTGCTTGAATAGTTCTCATAGCAGTGGTGCTTGAATAGTTCTCAGAGCAGTGGTGCTTGAATAGTTCTCAGAGTGGTGGTGCTGTGCCAGTTCTCAGAGCAGTGGTGCTGAGACAGTTCTCAGAGCGGCGGTGCTGAGACAGTTCTCAAAGCAGTGGTACTGGGACAGTTCTTGGAGCTGTGGCGCTGGATTAGTTCTCATAGCGGTGGTGGTGGGACAGTTCTCAGAGCGGTGGTGCTTGAATAGTTCTCAGAGCGGTGGTGGTGGGACAGTTCTCAGAGCAGTGGTGCTTGAATAGTTCTCAGAGCAGTGGTGCTTGAATAGTTCTCAGAGCGGTGGTGGTGGGACAGTTCTCAGAGCGGTGGTGCTTGAATAGTTCTCAGAGCGGTGGTGGTGGGACAGTTCTCAGAACGGCGGTGCGGGGACAGTTCTCAGAGGGATGGTGCTGGAACAGTTCTCATAGTGGTGGCGGTGGGACAGTTCTCTTAGTGGTGGCGGTGGGACAGTTCTCTTAGTGGTGGCGGTGGAACAGTTTACAGAGCAGTAAGCGGCGGTGCTGGGACAGTTATCAGGGCTGTGTTGCTGGGACAGTTATCAGGGCTGTGTTGCTGGGACAGTTATCAGGGCTGTGTTGCTGGGACAGTTCTCAGAGCGGTGGTGCTGGGACAGTTCAGTGCGGCAAAGCATGGTGGTGGGACAGGGTGGGGGGCGCTGTCATCAATGTTACATCACTGAGTTCATAGGGATTGTGTAAATCCCAATGTCACACTAAGAACGCACGCCAACTGAGCGGCGTCCATTCACAGGAGAGTGGGAGGACCGCAGTCTGTAGCTCACACTGTAGCAACGATATCAACAAAGCTCTGTGTGGCAGCCACTCTCATTTACTGGTAACATATTTTCCATTGAAATGGCCACTAAATATGCACAGATATACAATTTTATTGATGGAAATATATAGAGAACACACTATTATGTGTGGAAATAGGGGTTCAGCAAATATTTATCATTTGGCCATCACCCAAAAAAGTGTCCTGATCGTTTTGATCCTATTATAAGCTTTCCTTCCATCATAATTCAGAATTACAAGAAATGTGCTTCACATGTTTTCCTAGTGGCTGAGATATTTTGAAATGTGTACAGCACACTTACAGGTATTTAAATGTTATTGTGTTTTAGAATAACACTGCCATGATAGAGCCCTTACTTTCACTCTCCCTGTACCCCAGAAAGATTGGCACTCTGTTCACGCTACAAAATTCTCTTACTTTGCAGTCAGAGAAAGAAAGGTAGACGGCCATCTCCATGCTAAAAGAATATGTAGCAGTTTGTGATAAGACAACCTGACGCTTGACCACTGTGCAACAAATGTGAAGAAATAAAAACATAGTTTAAAGACCTCTATGGTAATCATTAACCTTCTGGGTCTCCTGCACAGTTATTGTGGGGCAGGGGAGCAGGGGAGAGAACACAGTACAAATCACAGGGATTTAAAAGATAAACAGAGTATCATTAGTGAGAGTCTGTGGGGGGCGTGGTTTCAGCACCGTCGCAAGATGGCGAAGGCGCGCTGAGCTCCGACGGACCGGGAAGCTCAACCCCAGAGACCGCTCTACCGCTCGCCGAGGTACAGGAACGAGGGGATTCTCTTCCTCTGGAAACGGTGAGTCGCCGGTGTGCTGCAGCCTCCCCTCATGTAGCTTTTTTGGCCAAATGGCAGAGGGGGGATTTCCTCTCAATGAAAAGATCGCGTCCGCCATTTTGAATGGCGGGTGGGTTTTCCTTCGGCTAACAGAAAAAAAGAAAGAAGAACGTATTAACTGCAACGCGAATACTTGGTTACATTTAAGTACCACACCAATAGATTTTCTCCTCCCTTTTCTCTTAAAGAGGAATTTCTACAGTGACCATACCATGCACAAAAAGCTCTGCTCCCTTTTTTATTGTGGAATGTTTGCTCTACCTCAATGTTGATAGTTCCTTCTTTTCTTCAATGCTCTCATATTAAGTTTTTTCGAATACTAAAGGCAGTTTGTGACTTTATTACTGAAATTGACTTTCATATTACTCTGCCTGCTTGGATCTTAAAGAATTGTGGCTTTATCTTCCTTCATCTCAGACTGAGTCTATTTTGCCACACAACAATTTCATATTTAACACTGCTTCCCCCTTATGGGAAGACGAAAGAATCTTAGGCTTCCTACTTCCTCTAAACGTGTTGTTCTCTCAGACTCCGACTTCATACACAACGACATGGAGCATAACACTCATCACAAACCTGAACCCTAATCAGGCGCTGTTTCAAAACTGCATCCATAAATAAAACCACTTGTGAGTTCTACTAAAAGATCAAAAAAGGACCCTCCATCCCCAGGTCATACTACTTCTGGGTCTATGGGTTTGATTCTGGCGGACATTTGTGCATTAAAGCCTTCTATGGAAGAAACCACTAAAACTATGCAATTTCTTGGCAGTAAATGGTCTTCCCTAGAACAACGCGTTCTTGTCATGGAACAATCCATGGAACCCCTACAAACTACTTGTTCTCGTCTGCTTCAATTAGAAGCAAAAATTGCTCTCCTCAGGAAACACACTGAAGACTTCGAAAACCAAAATCGCATGAATAATCTGCATATTTATGGACTTCCTGAAAGTATAGAGGATTCAAATCCGATGGCGTATTTTCAATCTTTTCTACCAAAACTTCTAGATTTATCCCCTTCTGTCTCCATCAATATAAAACATGCTCACAGGCTTGGTCCTAAGATCTCATCAAAACCTTATGATGTCATCCTGTATTTCTTACAGTATACAGATTTAATACAAATCTTGTCGTCTGTCAAAGCCAAAAAGCAAGTTTCCTGAAAGGTCACTGCTTGTTCTTCTCACAAGATGTAACGAAGGTCACTGCTGATCATTGGAAAACATTTCTTGATCTTCGTCCCCAATTACGATCCATAAATGCTAGATATGGTCACCTCCATCCTTATCTTTTTAAGGTCACGTATAAGGAAAAGACTACCACCTACGATGACCCAGCAGTTTTGAAAGAATTTCTTCTACAAGTTGGAGCAGATGTCATGGACAGTACGAAACCTTCTTAATTGGTACCTAGTTACCTTTTATATGCCCTGGTTATGTATATTTTGTGTATAATTCTGTCTGGTGTTTGTTCTAGTTAATCTGTAGATTTTTCTTTGTTTTCTTATGGTATAATTTCTTCCTCCCTATTTACAGGTGTCTCTCTTACCCCGCGTTCTTACCCGGTCTCCTCAATTGTGTTGACGTATTTTTCATTTTAAGCTGCCCTGTTGCACGCTGGGATTCGGATGTTGTCTTCGTCGCTGCCTGGCGCCGCCCTCACCACTTCGTCTTGTGTATTGTAGGTATGTTTTTCAGCCGTCATTTGTTTGACTTGTACTGTCTTTTTGTTTTCTGTTATGTTCTTCCTTTCTCCCAATTTTTTTATCTCATAACTCTATTTCTTACTATCCTTCCTATTATCTATTCTGTTGCTCCCTCTCTCCCTTCTTTCCTAATCAAACAATACTCTCATCTTTATACTTTTATCTTTTCACCTTTTCTTAATTTTGAGTTTGGATATATCACTGTACGCTTATTGATTGAATGTAACCAAAAGGTTTTAACATGAACAGAGTCACTACATGGAACATTAAGGGATTAGGTAATCCTATTAAGAGACCAGGTGTGCTAACACCTTTAGCTAAATTAAAAACTGACATTATTACTCCAGGAATCACAGCTATCTGAAACGGAAGCTTCTAAATTAAAGAAATGTTGGGTAGGCAATGTATTTTCTTTTCCGGCCTTAGGTAAGAAAAATGGCGTATTGATTCTCTTTCATAAGAAATTTCATGTTTTAGTTGTCCATCAAGAATCTGATTCTGATGGCCGTTGGGTTATTGTTAAACTTCTTATTGATAAAATACCATCAGTTATTTTTAATGTATATTGCCCAGTTTCCGTTGACAAAGTATTTTGGACTCAGATCTCTGATTAACTACTTATGCTTGATGATGAATATATTGTTTTTAGTTACTACTCACCCCCACACCAATCACAATCCTGAATTGACTACCTTTTTTTAAGTCAATCCTTAGCTCAACATGTCCTTCAATCCGAGATAGCATCTATTTTAATATCAGACCATGCCCGGGTCCTTGTTGACTTTGATCTGATACCTTTTACTACACATGCTGGTAGGTGGCGTTTTAATAATTCATTACTTGCGGACCCTAACTTCTCTAGCCAATTCACCTCTTTTGTTACTGAATTTTTAGCTTTTAATTCAACTCCGTATTCTTCCCCTACAATGGGGTGGAAATTTTTTAAGGCTGCCGCAAGAGGTTTCATAATGAATTTTGTCTCGCAAAAAAAAAAATTTGGGAAATACAAACTACTCAATTACTCGCTAAGATTAAACAACTAGAATAAAAGAATTCAATAAAAGTAAAAGATTTGGAAGAAGATGCTTAGGAAAGTGTTCATAGAACACAACAGTGAATCCATCGGGGCCAGCGGCCTTCCCTCGTCGTAATACCGATACTGCATGGATAATTTCTGCTAAAGCAATATCAGATTCCAGCGAGTCAAAGTCGATATGTTGAGAAGGAGGGGAATTAATGGAATGAAAATAAGAGGATAGATCTGATTGGATTGGTTGTGTCTCTGGAGTATATAGATTTTTATAAAAGGAAACATTCATTTAAAATGTCATTGTCTTTAAATAATGAAGTTCCAGCAGAGTTCGGCAAAGATTCTATTCTCGTTCTTTCTTGCCTTATTTTCAAGTAGTTAGCCAGTAGTTTCCCCATTTTATTTTGACCTCTGTAGTTTCAAGAGCTGCTTTTTAAAGGATAGGAGGAAGCGGCTTCCATGGATAATCTGTTAAAGGTGAGGTTCGCATCAATAAGATTTTTTTTAATTAGAATCAGTATTAGAATGGTAATAAGTACATCACAAATGGTTCATCTCCTGGCACTTTTCAAGAAGCCATGATATGTTTTATCTCACAAGATAATAAGGACCCTTCCCAAACATTATCTCCTCATCTCTTTAGTCAA
This sequence comes from Triturus cristatus, assembly GCF_964204655.1. Taxonomy (NCBI): domain Eukaryota; kingdom Metazoa; phylum Chordata; class Amphibia; order Caudata; family Salamandridae; genus Triturus; species Triturus cristatus. The sequence goes on from NC_140594.1 coordinate 1,157,106,101, forward strand.
CACAGGCTATAAGATTTTTGCTAAAATTCTGGCCCTTCGCATTAACCCTATTCTACCTGAATTTATTGGACGGGAACAATCTGGCTTTCTAAAGGGTCGATTATCCTCTGACAACTCTAGAGTCTTTTTCAAGATTCTTAGCAGGGCTTCTTCCCTAGACTATACTCTAGCCGCCACAGCTTTAGATGCTGACAATGCATTTGACAGGATTGGATGAGATTTTATGTTTCATGCTTCAAAATGGATGGGTTTTCCTCCCAAACTGATCTCCTTAATTTCCTTTCTATACTCGGGACCCAGAGCTTTTATTTTCGTTAATGGTACAGCCTCGGATTATTTTCCTCTCTTTAGGGGAGTACGACAGTGGTGTCCTTTATCACCTTTATTATTTGTAATAGCATTGGAACCCTTTTTAACTAAAATAAGGCAGGATACTCAGATCTCTAGTTTTCAAATTGACTCGCATCAAGTTAAAATGTATGTTTATGCGGATGATATTCTTCTATATTGTTCTAATCCGGCTACTTCTCTCCCTTCTTTTCTCCATCAGGTTAATATCAGGTTACTGCCTTAATCCGGATAAATGTGAAGTCTTAACTCTCAATGTTTTATGCCTTAAGCATTTTTTTAATCCATACTGATTTTTCCTGGCAACCCTCTAAGATAAAATACCTGAGCTTATGGCTCTCCTCGACTATCCTAGAGACTCTAAAACTAAACTTTGACTTTATTATAAAACATTACACGATACTATTGCACGTTGGCACCCTCTTTTCCTCTCTTGGTGGGGACGACTAGATTCGATTAAGATGATGCTTACCCCTCTGATCCTTTATATTCTCTCTATGATCCCTGTGCACATTACTGGATATTATTTTAAGAAAATTGATTAGCTTCTAACGAAATTACTCTGGAAAGGCAAGCCCCCTCGAATTGCCTTGTCCTCCTTAAAGAAAGACAAATCTAGTGGTGGCCTTAAATTCCCTGATTTCAAATCTTATCATTATGCTTTCTCTTTAAAACAAGCTTCCTGTTGGCTTTCGTCTGAACCCTCTGCACATCCCCCAGTATGGATATCTATAGAAAAATCTCGTCTCCCCTTTTGACTTTCAGGAAACCCTTGCCTTCACTAATACCATCTCCTCTTTTTGTCCTCCCGTTATTTTTCACACTCGTAAGCTTCTAACTCCTCTTCTACCATCTTCTTATCTTTCTACTACTTCTCTCTTTCAACAGCCCATTTGGCGCAATAAATTACTACGCATCAAAAATCGTACCATCTACTGGAAATCTTGGAGATCCCCAAAGGGTTGTTTTGGATTTCCCTCTTCTTGACTAATCATTTTCTCCTATCCTTTCCTGATCTTCAAACCAAATTTTCACTACCTAATTCCTTTAAATCACAATATAATCTTTTACTTCCCTCTTATAATATCTCCTCTCGCTATCCACTGCACCTAACTTCCTATGGCATGTTCTACACTATTTCCCATATTAAATACTTCCCCCTCTGCATCTTCTATTTATAAGCTTGTATTGCTACCCTCAGGTGGACACAAGTCAAAGACTGAATTGGCATGGGAAAAGGACTTCGCACAATGCTGGCCAATCTCCATCTGGGATAAATTGTGGCTTAAGATTCATAAGACCTCAAGAACTGCCAATACTTCTCAAATCCTTTCTTTTGTATATCAGCGCTTATTACTTTCTCCTGCAGCACTAGCATCTTTCTCACCTAATACTCCATCTACCTGTTGGTCCTGTTCTAATGCTAATTTACAACATTTGCTATTCGAGTGTCCTAGTATTGTGCAATTTTGGCAATTAGTTTGGTCCCAAATTAAAAAATGTTTTAAGTTAATATTTCCTTCTCTAAATCCACCATTTCCGTAAGCTCCTGGTCACCTCAATATCCCCAGAAATCCATCCAACTTTGTTATTAGATCTTTGATTAGCTGCAGCTTTACATTTAATAACCTCAAATTGGAAACACGCAGATTAAGTTACTTTTAGAGCCTGGTGGAATGCCATGTGGTTTCACCAGAGACTCGATACCAATTATGTCACTCCCATCTCTTTATCAATTAAAAGGGATCTTTTATGGCTTCCACTTACTCCATACTTCACCTGGTCGGCCTCTTCTATTGTTAATTATGTAAATACCTCGGATGATGTCCGGAAACTGCCATAAATACACCATGTAGTCTTTTTCTTAAATTAAGATTTTATTGTTCATACCTATGTTTTTATAATATGTTATTTATTTCCAAAGTATTTATTGTGCCTACCGTGTTTAATTCCATTCTTCTATTGTTATAGAGCCAAACTATATTATTCGCCCCTTTTCCTCTTCCTCCCCCCTCCTTTTCTTTCTCCTTCTATTTTAAATGGATTCCCTTTCTACATGCAGCATGTTTATGATAACCTTTGTATTTATTTACTCTTTTATTATCTCTGTTAACTGAGATATGTTATACTTATTATAGCGCTGTTCTTTTTCTCTTGGTTTTCAATAAACTCAAACTTAAAAAAAAAAATAAGAGTCTGTCTTCTCCTCAGAAGTGATCTGTGAGGTTCAAAAGATCTCACAAGAAGGCGAGGAGCGGAGACGCCCAGCAGCAACTCTGGAGGACACGCGAGCGATGGGTGGATCCCGGTGCCAGACGCACCAGGCCTCGGAGTCGCGGGCACCCTTGGTGTCAACAATAATCAAGGGGACAATATTAACATAAGACCGGATAACAGGGAGCAGAGGAAGGAACACGACAAGAGGAACCGGGCTCAGGAAAAGCAGGACTGGAATCAAGGTCAGGAGCAGGACTGAAATACACTGAACTACGAATGCTGAACACCAGGCTCACAAACATCTGCCTTCTAACCAGGCAGGACTGAAATATGCAGACAAAGGGGGCCCAGAACACAAGGCAAGGGATCTACATATAACAAGGCAAATCAGGAGGGATGCAGGCGAGGCCAGGAGCAGGGCGATCACAGGAACAAAGAAAAAAGATAAGAGGCAGGCAGCAAACACAGACCACTAGTTAGCACAGACCCATGGAATCCAATAACAAGGGAAACAAAAATCAAAGAGCAAGCACAGAAATCAAAGAGCAAGCACAGAAATCAAAGAGCAAGCACAGAAATCAAAGAGCAAGCACAGAAATCAAAGAGCAAGCACAGAAATCAAAGAGCAAGCACAAAAATCCAAGAGCAAGCACAGAAATCAAAGAGCAAGCACAGAAATCAAAGAGCAAGCACAAAAATCAAAGAGCAAGCACAAAAATCAAAGAGCAAGCACAGAAATCCAAGAGCAAGCACAGAAATCCAAGAGCAAGCACAGAAATCCAAGAGCAAGCACAGAAATCCAAGAGCAAGCACAGAAATCCAAGAGCAAGCACAGAAATCAAAGAGCAAGCACAGAAATCAAAGAGCAAGCCTGGAAACTTAGCAGCAGGATCACAAGAGCGCGCGAGGGAACTCCCAGCAATGTCAGCTGCGAGTCACTTCACACTGAGCTCCCAGACTGACATACCTGGAGGCTCGGGAAGAACACAGGCGCAGGAAGAGAGCCAAGCACATTGAATACACCAGGTGCAAGTACTCAGGGAACCACCAATGAAGGGAAGGCTGAACAGCGATGTGGGAAAGGAAAGCACAGCAACGCAAAGGGACAAGACGAGAAGCAGGAAAGCCAAGAATGGAGTACGGCTTAGAGACAAGAGGGTGTAAAGTCCAGAAGGTGGGTATAAAAGGGTCTGAAAGGTTGTTGGATCCAGGAATTAAGAGGGAGGTGGAGCACTAGGGTGTGACCGGGGCAGGGTGTTTGGAAACAGAACGGACTACAAGGACCAGGATGCATCAGGAAATGGTTCGGAAGTCTGGATTGGGATCTGATGTGGAGCTGGGAATGCAAGGTGATGTAGAGTTCTGTCATATTCTGGAGAAATATCGGAAACCCACAGGGCTCTTGTGAGCATCACTCAACGTCTGGATGGCAGAAAAACCAGACGTACAGGGCAAATATTCGTCACATAATATCAGTAGCACTTGGTACTTTGTCTGTGTCATGATAAGAGTACAGGGCAGCGCAGGTTACCCCCAGGCCTCCCCGTTTCTAATGCCCTCAGCCCTGTTTGTCCTGCAGACGTTGGGGATGGATGATCGAGAGGAACTGGAAACAGGTTTATTGAAGTCAGGGAAAACAACGCTGGGCCATCAGCACAGGTGAGTGTTAGAAGCTGACCGGTTATGGTAAAGTAAAGAGTTCGCTCACACCACAGTGAATATGTAACAGTATTTCAAGGTAAATGTAAGAGTAGGTTCCCTCAAGAAACAGCGTAGGGACGCAGATCAGTAAGAAATAGGGGTTTATCAGGACACAGGAATACAGAGGCCCATCCAGCAGCAGGCTGGGGCTAGCTGACCGTAAGCTCATGGCCTAGAACCCCCTTCAGATGCTGCAGGCTCCCCTGCATCTGGGTTCGAGGGAGCTCGACCAGTGGTAGCGGCAGAACCAAAAGAAGATCCTTCACGACTCTTCGCCGCTCTGCCAGGAGTCCAAGTTCTATGATCACTGGTCTTTATGACATTTTTGAAAACCTTGATTGCCTGAAATGGCTGAGTGACTTTAGAACCACCCCAACTTTTCCTGAGAGATTTAATTTTAACTCGGTCACCAACATTGATCACTGTGTTCTTCACCGCCCTTCTTTCATCATTCCAGACCTTCCTCTTACTCTTACATCTCTTTCTTTCTCTTCAGCCCTCTGTGGTACCCACCTTGCATTCCACCAACGCTCTCTTGGAACATACCCGTGACGGAGCCACTTCCACATTAGCCAGCCTTCCCTTAAACAAACAAAAGGGCGCCTCGCCACTTGAAGAAGGAGACGTGAAACGACACTCTTGGACCTTCACAGCTAACTCCCAACTTTCACCACAGGAAGTAGCTCGCTGCATGGCCTCCTTAAGTACCTTGATAAACTTTTCCACAACACCATTACTTTGTGGATGGTGCAGGGTAGCCTTCTTGTGCTTAATCCCCCTAAGGGTCAAACTCTTCCATGACTGCCGAGGTGAATTGAACACCATTGTCAGACAAAAGCGTCCGCGGGAAACCCTCACGTTCAAAAAGATCTTCTAGAAACTGAATCACACCACACTCCACAGAATTTACCACCTTGATCTCAGGCCACCAAGAAAACATATATATGCACACAATAACATAGCAATCTTGAGTTTTTAGTTTCACAGGCCCCAAAATGTCTCTCGAAATGTCTGCACACTCACGCTCCAATCTCTCAACATGTACATCCATGGCAGGCCACCAGCATGCCTCCCTGATCCCTTCCTTGGCTTTGGTGATGCCCATGTGGGACGCATGAGAGCTTTCGTCTAACTTGTCCCTCAGAGCAAGTGGCGGAATAAGCTTGCTACCACGCATGAGGAGTTCATCCACCACAGCCACATCTTCCCTAACAAGCCAAACCCTCTGAGCACCTCCTCACAGTCCTTCTTGCACCAACTACCCTTCACCATGGTGATGACCTTCTGTAAGTTAACATCACTCACAAGGTGTTCCCTCCATTCGCTTTCGGAAATCAGCCCTTCACTGATCAAACACACATTGACCTCTTCCTCTAAGTCCTCCCCACCAAACCACTCAACATCATCCCCACAGCCAAGTCTTGATAGACCGTCTCCAGGACATAATTGGAGCCAGGTAAGTATGAGGTGTCGGAGTCAAACTCCTGCAGTGCCACCACCCATTTCCGTATGCGGTGGGAGACAAAATCTATGCCCTTCTTTGAGAACACTTCCTTAAGGGGTTTGTCGTCAGAAAGTATCTTGAATCTCTTCCCCCACACAGACTTCCTTATCTGGCGCACAGCCCAGAACACCCCCAGAGCCTCCTTCTCTACCACTAAATAGTTGCACCCAGCACCCCTCAAGGGCCTGGATATAAACAAAACAGTTTTCTCCTCTCCATCAACCTTCTGCAATAGAACTGCTCCCCGACCAGTCGAGCTAGCATCAGTCTCAACGTAGGACATCTTCTTGGGGATCAAAGCTACACAGACAAGGTGCATCATTAAGATGCCTCTTGATGCAATCAAACTCCTCCACAGAGTCCTTGGACCAAACAAACTAACTACCTTCTTTAGCAAAGGCCTTAAACATGAGGCCTTCCCTGCAAAGTTTGGGACAAATTTGTGGTAGAAATCGGCCATGCCCAGGAACTTTACCAGCTCCTCCTTACTTGACGGGGCACACAAATTGTAGATAGAGCTCACCAGCGCCGCCTTGGGCTTGATGCCTGCAGCTGACACAAAATGACCAAGGTACTCTATCTCTTTGACATTAAATTTACATTTGTCCGCTCTAGGGGTGAGGCCAGCATCATGCAACTTCTTCAATTCAGACCTCAGCCTTGCATCATGTTGATTCAGATCAACCCCAAAGATGAGTACGTCATCCTGGTACCCCTTGACAGGGAGGGGTGTCAGGCAGCGGAGCCGGTGAAACGCAGCAGCGCACGTGGAGGAGCGTGCCCATGTGAGCTCGAGAGGGTGCTTCTGTACGCACCAAGGACGTAGCTTGGCTCTTTAGCTCCTGGGATCTCCCAAATTTGACACGAGAGAACCAGCACCCCCAGGGGCCAATGTTTTTATAGGCGCGAGGCAGGATTTACAGTAAATGGTGCTTCCTCCTTACTTGATGCGGGTCAGGCTGACGAATGAAGTTCGAGGTGGCAGAGTAAACGAGGAAGACTTTGAAGACAGGAGCGGTGTAGCAGATGGTCGCTGAGAGCTTGCTTTTGAAGACACTGGTTGCAAGTTGTTAGGTAGGCTCCAGTTCTTTCTTTGTCATATGTTCAAGGCTGTTGGGGTCTCTTGTAGTATTGTGCAGAGCGTAGGTAAATTGTCGCCAAAATATAGAAGTAGGTTCCCTAAAGAAACAACATAGAGACGTAGTTCAGGAAGAAAAAGGGGTTTATTCAGGACACAAGAATACCGAGACCCCCATCGAGCAGCAGGGTGAAGCTAACTGACAAAACCAACAGTTCTAAACCCAGTGCCTGGCATCCTTCCCCACATTCCAGTACACGGAGGTTGCAGATGACATGAAGGTTCAGACACCACAGTAGCCCAGAAGCAGATACACTTGTTACCATTAGTCCTAAAGGCGCCTTGGGCAGGTGGTAGCTGGAGACCGGCTCCTACTGGTAAGACTGTAGGAATAACCTGAGAGAGGTAAGCAAGCAGTTACAGAAGAAACTGAGGAAGGGCCCGAAACACAATAAGATGCACATGAAGGAAGGGGGCTAGGTAAGTGAAGTAGTGGGGAGTAAAAAAACTCACCAACTGCAGATACTGACCGGTGTAGACTAGAAGGAAGCACAGTTTAAGTACTATCAGAACCACTTTTAGCCCAGAAGTGAATGTCCTCATAACAGAAGTCACTGTTGGCCATCTTGAATTTAAAAATGGTCCACTAAGGAAGCAGGTTATAAGAAAGGCAGAGGCCATTTTGAATCACTGACATGCGCACCGCAGAGAATGCGATGGACCAGCAGTCTCCATCGCTATCTTGGTGACCATCGCCGCTATCCTCATAAAATGGTCAAGTGCGACCCTTAATACCCGATGTTGAAATGGGGAAGATTCTTCAACCCCTCAAGACCCCAGAATGAACTTTCGGTAAGTCCCCACTCTGAAACTCAGCGCCAGGTGGTACTTTTACTTCCACATGTAGAAGCTGATGCTGCACCTCACACTGTTCCTAGAGTAAATCCAAATAATCTTCATATTTCTTACGTTTGTACCTTTGGGGAAGACTTCAGGACCATAATAGAGCTTCAGGCATTCACCAGAGCAGCAGAAATAAACACTTGCTTAATAACTCTGGTTGGTCTGAACTGAGGAGGTCCCACATCATAGGCGGTTGTGAGATGATTTGAAGGGGTCCTGGCTCTGGGTCGCCCCTGGTCCTGCATGCTGACAACATGCACGTTTCGCAGTCCAGAATAAAAACAGGTTGATTGAAATAAATGGCGATAAGATGCTAAGTGACATACGCTTGACCTTGCTCTATAATTATATAAGGTACAGTACATGCACATACATTAGGAAACATCAGGGTTTCAAGAGCTGCTTTTGTGCTCAATAGAAAATGCTGTGAATCATACATTCGAGTTCGCCCTCCTTATTCCAACCTACCTGGCTCTCCTGCGCGAGAGGCCCACAGTTCATTAATATCGTGGCTTGTCTGAGGCACAGACGCCACATGGCGAAGGCGTCCTCTAAGCGGACCCGCTCCACGTCCAATCCATGGAGTCTCCATCCTATGTGAGGACTGGCTGTTCAGGGGCAAGATACTGCCACATCCCCTTGCATAGCCTATCCATGGAGGGTGACTGGAGAACGTGCAGCCCCTGGGGTACTCTTCAGTGCCAATAGTGGGGTTCAATCACCGTCACATGCAGCACATCGCGGTATCGCAAACATGGGGCCTTGATTTAGATCTTGGTGGACATGTTACTCCATCACAACGGTGACGGATATCCCGTCCGCCGAAATATAAATTCCATTAAATCCTATTGGACTAATGTTTAGGCGGACGGGATATCCGTCACCATTGTGATAGAGTAACACGTCCCCCGAGATGTATATCAGGCCCTTAGTGGCTTTGTACGTGGAGGCAGCTAGGAGTGTGGTAAGATGATGTCAACATTCCTTCACACAGGGACTCCATCAAGCTGCGATTTAAGGACTGGGCGATGCACCTGGAAACATTACAGGTGCCACGCACAGACTTTTCAAGGAGGGTGAACAGCATTTGTGATACCCTCCACCGCCCTAGGCGAGCCACCACGGTTGTAGTCCATCATCCTCCTGTGGAGAGTGTGTCTGAACCCAAAGCTTCGAGGCTACTGTGGGGTCAGTGAGCTGTTGCAGTATGGCTGCACAACTCCCATACAGACATCCTGATGCCTGTAGTGAGACCTACTATGAAGAAACACTGAGGCTGCGAGAAGGGACATTGACGCATGCGGAGTATGAATAAAGGAAGCAGTGTGGTGTTCTAGCGGGAATAGTGTGGAAATCCATTGAGGTATTGTATAGGTAGTTAGGACCCTCATCCTCTGCTGAGGTTAAAAAACTGAGTCAGAATTGATGGGAGTAAGTGATAGATCTAGTCCTACTTGGACAACCTGTTTGTCTAGTATCGCCTATCCAGGTTGGTGGCATTTCTCAGGACCGAAGAAGTGATATATAAGCCCTAATGTAAATCACGCCTTTAACTTGCATAAATGTAGAGTTTAGAAAATAGGACAGGAAAGTATGCAAATGACAACATATAGCGAGAAAGGTAACCATTTGCAACATCTTCCCTATAGACCTAGAAAGAAACAGACAAACAGGCATGAGATACATTGCATGTCCTGTTGCATACGTATCACATCCCACACACCCCCAAAGTGCATGGTCCTCGCATTCCATGCAAAATCAAGGGATACAACAGAAGAATGAACGTATACGTATAGAAGATCCATATTGTAATGTAATGGTTAATATGTGGAATGTTGTTAGATTCCATGTTCCAGATTGTACATATATAAATGATGTAATAAGAATGCTGGGAGTCATTGTACATGTGAAGTTGACTTGCTGCTGGCAGGGGTTGGAAATAAAGAAGATAACTTCTGTCTATGCACGTGGACAGCTTTCTTCCTTGGACTCTACTACACAGGGCCCTGGTGTAATCCTGATATTCACCCCTGCAGGTGGAAAGACATAGGGAGAGAATCTCCAAGCCAGGAGCTGAATATAGTCTTGGTAATGTTAGTGGCCCCTTGGATAATGTGTAGACCTCTTGAGCAGATGTCTTGTGAAAGGACACTGGTGTAGAGTAGAGGTACACTGTAGAGTGGGGTACACTGACAGCAGGGCAGGGCCACTGTGAGAGATTCTATGGGGTACTGTGAGATGGGATCATAAGGAATGCTATAGGGCGGAGTGGGTGTATCACTTAAGCATCATGTACAAGGTGCCTTTGGATATCCAACAAGGTCCTCATTTTGAGTTCTGTCACCATCCTGCAGTGAGAGAGAGCAGGACTTGACAATGCGTCTTACACCCAGCATGCTGACATCAGCAGCCTCGGGTGTCCAGGAGAGCTCTGTTGTCTCAGGTGATTCAGATCTTAATGCAGGGTGTGTTGTGGGCTCTTACTGGCTAATAGCACTATGGCTTGGTACAACGCTTATTCAACGTTAGGAATTCAGTGCACAACCTCTCCCACTGTGGTCATTACAAAACAATTCTGCATAATAACCTCTCCAGATCTCTCCACAAAGTACATCTGTGTCTTGCTCCAAGACTATGAAGCTTCTCAGGCCCCATGACCTTCTGAAAGATAACAAATGTCAGAAACCTTTAGCTGCCTGCTGCAATGAAGGTACAAACCACACACAATCTTCTCCAGAACATAATTCTATCAGTCATCTCAAGAAATACTGTGATCTCCAACCTAGTCCTTCCTGGTCAACATGTTTCTGTCTAGTCTTGCATTTCCAGATTGGTGGCATTCACCAGGACCAAGGAAGTGATATATAAGCCCTAATCAAGATATCTTCACTCAAAAGCATGTTACATAGCTTTAGGTGAGCGGCCAAAGCCTTGATGGAGATGACTGGTCTGCTTGAGTGCAAAGTCTCGACATTCTTTTATTGGCGAAGCTTGGCTTCTGATAGCCAGGCTCTTCCCTCGTGACTGTCCTACAAATCACTAGGACCAAGAAGGAGACCCAGCTGGAGGTTTGGCTAGTTCCGTCATGTTACTTGGCTCTTGATCTAGAGCATCAACTCGACTTAGAAGAGACAGCTCAACGCTGGGACCAGCAGGTAAGTGAAGTATTCATGCATCAATGGTCTTCTGTCTTTACCACTGACCCGGATCTCTCCTTCTACATTGATGTGATCCGGGTGCTACAGCGGTGGGTCTGGTTAGCTCTTGGACATAAATAAATCTGCACGTCCCAAAATTAAACCTTTTCCCTAAATGGGCGTTGGATTTGAGTTAGGATAGTAAATCTGCGCTACTCAAAATTAAATATTTTACCCGATGGGTGTTGGTTTCGATTTTGAATAGTAAATCTCCATTCCACAAAATGAAACACTTGCCCTAATGTGTGACAAGTTTGAAGTTATAACCGTAAATTCATACTCACCCACATTAGACGCTTTCATCAAGTGTGGGGTTTAAAATAGAATATTGAATTTGATTAATCAAACCAAGTATGGTTTTGGTTAAGAGTGGTATTTTAACTATAAAACTTAGCATGCTACTTAGAATACATATATGTTTCCATTGTTTTAGTATAGGAGTTAAATTAATTATTTATGATACAAAAATGTGGTTAATTATGTTTACAATGTGTAACTAGTATTTATTTTATTTATAAAGTTTTATGTAGCGCACATGATCCTGAAGGATATCAGAGCGCTTTATAGTAAGTGGGAAGGATAGTATACAATGCAGTGCCGGCTTCAATAAGCGTAACCAGCAAAGCCGTTCCAAAACAAGGTGGTCATTAGAAAGTAGCGCTTTAGTGTCCTGTTTCAAGCTCTGCTGCTTGAAACGTGGGTGAACACCCTGTTTTATCCGGACGGGCTTAGGGGTGGGCTCCTTCATATTATTGTTTGCCGGAGTTTTCTTGACAGCTTTTGCTGGACTAGTGGTGCAAGTACCGGCTGTAGGCTGGCGGGGCTTACCAGTCTTAGAGGGAGCTTTTGGAGCCATGCTGCTCGGAGCTAACCACGCCACCGAATTCCTCGACTGAAAAGCACGGAGCGGCCTGAGAGCGCTGTACGAGGGTCGAGAGTCCGTTTGTAAAGATAAGACCAGCCGCCAGATCATTCCAATGTTTCGCTGGTAGTTTTTCCTTTTACTATCGACTGGAGAGCATTAGCAACGTTATCAGGAGAGCCCGGTGGACCTGCTCACTCGGCTGACTGACCAGCCGCCATCTTGCCGCCTGATCACAGATTGTTTTCTGATCGGTCAATAGAAAGTAATACAATAAATGGTCCATAGTGAGGAAGCGGAGAGCAAATGACGGGCTAAGTAAGAGTAGCACCCAGTGCAGTTCGTAAGGTTGTAAGTCCCCTGACTTAAGAAGACGATCCAAATCCATTGAAGGTAAGATCTTGCTCATAAGGAATGTTTTAGCTTCCAATTTGAAAGCAACCATGGAGGAGAGTTCCAGATCTTAGGGGCAGAGACGGAGAATACACGGTGACACGTCCTCTTTTGGAGAAAGATCTGTGGTTTCAGGAGGACGAGTTAGCACTTCTTGAGGGTCTACCGCCTCCTTATAGTTCTCGCTTTTGCGCTAGATAGCTTGGGGTTTTGAGATGGAGGGCTTTGTGAGACAGGCAGGCAATCTTTAGGTGAATTTGTGCTTCGTAGGGCAACCACTTAAGGGATTTTAGGACTGGGAATATGTGCGCATTTCTTTTGGTACCCGTAACCAATCTGGCAGCAGTGTTCAATGATGCCCTTAGTGGGGCACAGAACGTAGCACTGCCATAATCTAGTCGCGGCAAAAAAAGCGCTTGGACTACCTGCTTGAAATCCACTTGAGTAAGGAAAGGTTTGATATTCCTTGTCCTTATCAGGTGATTAGCTCCCTAGTATATCTTAATATATAAATATATTTAAAACATATCTTCATGGTTTAAAATGTTAATATACATATATACAATTTTAAAAATGATTTTAAAAGTGTTTGCAATATTTAAAAATTGATAAACAAATAAACAAAAATATTAGCAAAATAGGCATATATTAAATTACGCATTTTAGGTACTTGTTTTTATTAAAAATATTTGTAAAATTACAAATAAACATTAATAATTTTTGTTAAGTATATTGTACTTAAGAAAGCAGAAACCATAATGGTAACATATTTGGTAATTTATTTTGATAATAATATTATGTACATTTAATGAAATATAACATTCCTTTTTTGGGACAACAATTATCAACTAAAAGCAGTCTTTAGAAAATATAATGGAGTAATCACATACTGATAAATGCAGATAATATATAATTGTTGTCATTTATTAAGCAGTATAAATAAATTAAGGTTTTACTTTTTGAAACATTTTGTAAACAATTTAACATTTCTATAAACACTATTTTCCTGTTTTCAAACATTTTTTAATTAATAGATAAATATTTAAATAATGTTTGCATTCATTTCAATGTACGAAAAATATTTTATGTTTCCTTTTCAACACTATTTTTTTTTAATGCATACTTTATTTTCTAATCTTTATTTGTCGTATGCAGGGCTGGTCGATGAGCATGGTGGTTCCAGGATTGGGTCTCTACATTTCAGGTAATGGGTTTTTCTTTTTTGATTTATAAGGAGTACTAATAGGTTGTGGAGTCTCTAATAAGGTGAGTGAAACTTAACATATTTGGTTAAAGTGCTTTGGTTAGTCATGTTATGTACATTTTTATGTTACTTTATTCAAATAAGAAAAAGAATGGGTATCATACAGTGACTTGTTTTCTGTTCCTCTGTTGTAATGATATTATTCTAGTTCTGTGTGTTGCAAGTGCGTGTTTGCTCTGTTTCTAACTTTGGAATTGTTTTTTTCTGTGTTTCGGAATGCATGTTTCCTGGTTACAAATAGTGTCGGCCACTGCAAAGATGATGTTTTGATCAATGATGCAATTTGTTTTTATTTTTTGAAGAAAATTGTGTGGATCCTTTTATATCCAAAGATTAACATTCATTTTCTTTTCTTTTTCTACTTTTCCTTCAGCCTTTCTTTCTTTAATTTTTTTTTTTGAGTTGAGAGAGTTACATATGGATGTTTTCCAAGGATTCTTTTTTTTGCGCTCTAGTTTATTTTTGCATTTTTTTGAGATTTTTTTTACTTTGGATGCATTTATCTAGAATAGGATTTCTGTATAGAGGGACTTCAGCTATTAAGCCAAATTTGGATTTATTTTCTTAAACTCAAAATGTTTAGGTGGTATAAGGACATTTATTTATTGTTATAGTGTAGTAGTATTAATTATTACTATGCATGGTGTATATTAAAGTGATGGTAATTGTGTTTACTTAATATATTTTAATTTATGCCAATATTCCAAACTTATTATAATCTTTTATGTGTATACACATCAGTTTCATTATGAATTGTATAAGATTATAGCATTGAACTGAACATATGATTTATCAATATTAGTATGTATTTATTATGTCCCAATTACAAAAATGGCAACTTATTATATATATATTTTTATTTTTTTATTTTGGTGTTGTCTTTTAATAGTTTAAAAAAATTCTGAGTGATACAAAGTATGAATGTATTATTTCGAATCCATCATTTAATTTTAGTTTTGTAAGTGTTTGCGCAGCTGTTTCAAGATAGTGTAGTCATTTATGGTTTATATAGATTAGGACTTTGTTTGCTAGCATCACTTGGATTTGGTGAGACTGTTTAGGACATAATTGTAGGGCTGGAGCTTGTTTTATTGTAGATCCTGTTAGCTATGTCATTTTTTTATTTCTCTGGACTGATAGCGGGCAGGATGGCTTCCACTGCAGTGGAAAGGTTGCATGGTAGGAGTTTTGCATCCCTTCCACTGCATTACTAGCTTTGGCTTTTTGTGACAGTGTGACGTTGTACATGTTCCACCAGGGTATGTGCATGTTGTGCTGGCGCCTGTGCCCGGATCGGTGCATGCATCCATCGTAAGTGCCTTCTAGGTAGTCTGAGAAGCATCTCTGTTTTTTCATCATTTGCTTGATAGGAAATGGTGATCCCAGTAGTAATTTTTGTAACCTCTGTTAGTGGTACATTTGCTAGAGCAATATGTTTTTTGATTTAAAGGCAAATTCCTTGTGTGTGGTGCTTTGTGTATTGGGCTGAAGTGGAAGTCCATTGCCAAAGTAGTGCATTGTGTTAGGGTTAGTGCATTGTGTGATTTATTTAAAAAAAATTTTTTTACTGTTTTTTAATAAATGAAACATCCAGGTGAAAAAAAGAAATCATTAATGCGCGATATAGGTACAACAGTGGGCAGCAAGGTATAATTATGAGCAGAAGGTGTTGCAGCAGAATCTCCAATGAGGAACACATGATTAAACCAGTGTTACATATATACAGATACAAGGGTCTTTTTCCAATACGACTACATTTGCCAAGATTGGGCAATTTGTCACAGTTGTTAATGTCTAATGTCTGTCCTGCCCTGTGGGAGGCCCGTTCCTCCTTTTTCCGTGTCGAGATCAAGGCCATAGTACTCTATCCAGGGCGTCATCATTTTCCGGAATTTACGAGGGCACCCTCGCGCCTTATAGACCACTTTTTCTGTGACCATACATAGATCCATATTGGACCTCCACTCTATGAATGTAGGAAGTTGTTGAGCCCCCCAACCTTTAGCTATGTCTCTCTTGGCCACTACTAACCCTAGGGTAGCCAACAGGAGCTTGTGCCTTGGCAGATCAATATCCGTGGAGATAGCTAGTAAGAAACTTTACATCCAACCCAAGCTGAGCTCCAAGGATATTGTTCAGTTCTGTCACTATCCTATGCCAGTAAGTTTGAATGTGTCTGCTCTCCCAGAGGGTGTGGATATACGTGCCTCGCTCTGGTGGCATCTCAGGCAATCTGGGTTGTCAGCCCTCCCCATGGTGTGTAAGCATGCCCTATCAAAATAGATTCTGTGTAGGATCTTGTATATGGTATGAGGTGCAATCGTAATCTAATCGCTACTTCACATGGGTGCATGAGGGCCGCTTCCCAATCAATATCCTCTAGTGGGCCGGTGGTGATTTCCCATTTGGCTCGGAGCGGACCAAGGTTGTCGGGTATATTGTTGATTTGTGTCTTGTATGTCAGGGAAATGGCTTGGGTCGGGATCTCTTCTTGTAGGAGCCTACCTTCTAATGGGGCATATTCCGGGAGTGTCTGTGTCCAACCCTTCAGCATGCCAGGCATACTTAACTCGAAGGTAGGTGTACGCTTGGGCATCATGGAGTTGGTATTTAGCCTGAAGCGGAGCAAAAGATGCTAGGGTGCCCATCTCTAACAGGTCCCCTATCTTGGAGATACCTATGAGGTCCCATTTCTTAAAGCCCCTCAGCTTTCTTATCTCGGGTGATCTAGCACCCTCCCACAGAGGGGTCTCCCGTGTAGGCCTCCCCTCCCATTTCATCTACCTTTCTGCACTCTTCCAGGCTGCCAGTACTTGTTGGGTGGCCGGTAGGAGACGTGCACCACCCGCTCCCCTGCATATGTAATGTGAGTGCGGGTTTGGAATTGCAGCCGTTCCAGTCTATAAGTAGGATGATCTCCCGGCGCATGGTTCCATTCGTTAATGACTATAAGATGGGCTGCTCTATGATGTGGTCTGACATCCGGCAATGCTAGACCCCCATTATATGGATTGTGTTGCAACGTTTGCAGCGCTATACGTGGGTGAGCTCCGTCCCATAAAAGGAGACCTGGTTCACTGTTGATGGCAGTGAAAATAGTACCTGGTAGTTTGTAGTAGGTGTTTTGTAAAATGTACAGGAGCTGGGGCAGTGTGATCATTTTGTACATGGCGACCCTCCCCATGATGGTCAGAGGGAGTTTCCTCCACCTCTTCACATCTTCCTGAAAATTCAGAAGCACCCGTCTGATGTTATGTTCCAGCCTGGTTATGGGGTCAGTGGTGATGTAAAGTCCCAGATACGTAAACCCCTCTGTGGAAAGCCGCAGACCGCTCGGGTAGGTTTGAGGCTCTACCACCCCGCTCAACGGATATAGGGTAGACTTATTCCAATTAATCTTATAGCCCACGTGGCCACCATATTCTTAAAATATCTGTAACATTCGGGGGAGTGTGTCTCAGCCGGTTGCGTGACATAAAGCAGTACGTCGTCTGCGTATAGCGATATGCGTTTGTCTGTTAAAAAATGGGACTCGTCCACAAAGCCACCAAGCCCATGACAGGTTCGAACCACACAGGCCAACGGTTCCAGGATAAGGGCAAACAGTAGGGAAGATAAGGGACATCCCTGTCTGGTACCCCACCGGTTCGGCCAACTCGGGGAAACAACCCCATTGACTCGGACTCTGGCCTCAGGTGTGTTATATAACCGTGCCAACCACTCTCAGAACACCGGGCCGAAGCCCAGCCTTTATAGTATGCACCACATGAAGGGCCAATGTATTGTGTCAAACGCTTTCTCAGTCAAGCGAAAGGAGCATATGGGGGCTGTCCCGACCCTGCACCGTGTCCATCCAGTTTGCGAGGCGTCGGAGATTGAAACGCGTGGCCCGCTTAGGCCTAAAACCTGGCTGATCCCTATGTATCAAGGGGGTAATAACGGTCAGGAGGCGCTTGGCTAGTATTGTGGCCAGAATCTTCGTCTCAATGTTGAGCAGGGATGTGGGGCGATAAGACCCACAGTCATCTGGGGGTTTCCCCACCTTGGGAATGACCACCACCGTGGCTACACGGAGGTCTTGTGGCAAGATCCCTTGGCCTTTTGACTCCGTGTACATCTAGAGAAAGTGGGGCACCAGCAATGTGCTATTAAGTTTAAAAAATTCACTCGGAAAACCGTTAGGACCTGGTGCCTTGACTGCTTTCTGCCGGCCAATAGCCTTGGTCACTTCTGCTAACGTCAAATCTCCCTCCAGACTATCTCTCTCCTCTTGAGAGCGAGGGTAGGTCGATCGAATTTAAGTATTGGCGTATTTGGGACTCCTCTGTCTGGGGTTGGGCTGCGTATAGTGTTGCGTAGTATCGAGCAAAGGCCCCTGCTATAGCCATGGGTGTAGTATGCGTGACGGTACCTTCATTAATACATAGCACCAATCGTGTCTCTAGTTCCTTCCGTCCTAGCCATGCAAGTAGTTTCCCTGCTCTATTAACTGTTTCATGGAGCCGATGCTGGGTCGCAATGGTTGTGCCCGGACCTCGTTGGTTGCAAGTGCTAGATAGTCTTGTTTAGTTATGTCAATTTGGCGAAGGGTATGGTCGGTTAGCACGGTAGGGTCGCTTCCCTCCAGGCTTATGAGTTTGTGTTCTAAGTCTTTAATTTCCTGGGCTTCGTGTTTCTTTTTGTGGGCAATTATGTTTTGCGCTCTGTCGCGGAGTACCGTCTTGTAGGCCTCCCACAGAGCGATTGCTGATTCCACCCAGCCTTCATTTTCACAAAAACATAGCTCGGAGTCCACCCGAAGCTCTTCAGCCACTGTCTCATCCTGTAATACCCACAAATTCAATCCCCACTGTGCTACTTGGTGACCCTCCCTTCCACCCACCTTCATTAGAAGAGGCGAGTGGTCAGAGATGCCTCTGGCTAGGTAGTCTATTGCGTCCACCTGTCTAACTTCTCCTGCCGGGGTGAGGAGGTAGTCTAACTGTGAGAAAACTCTATGGGACCCTGAAAAGTAAGAGTACGCTCGTAGAGGCGGGTGGTGCCGTCGCCACAGGTCAATTAACCCCAGGGTGTCTAAGAATTGGGCCAACTTTGTGGGCCCGTGGGATCCAGGTCAGTTTTGGGTACGGTCCAGGGAGGGATAATTTACGTCGTTGAAATCTCCCCCTATTATATGTATGGCAGGGCCTGAGTGTAGGAGGAGTGCCGTTAATCTATTGAAAGTACGCTGCTGTAATCGGGGGTGCATATACACTAATAAGTAAAAACGTCTTGCGCCTCCAAATGCCCTGCACTGCAACGTATGTCCCATCTGCGTCTACCCATTTCTTTGTGACATGGAAGGGAGGAGACTTTTTAATGAGAATTGCCACCCCACGGGAACGTTTGGTAAATCCCACGTGTACCAGAGTGGTATATTGCCCCCTTCCCAGGAAGGAACAGCTCGAGCCCAAATGGTGTGTTTCTTGTAAGAGTATGATATCGGGCTTAAACCTCTTGAGATATCGGGTCACCAACCCTCTCTTGACTTTATTGCCCAATTCATTGACATTCCATGTCAGTACTGTATATTTGTCGTCAGCCATTGTAAGGTGTCTCTTGGTTCGTCTCCTGCCCAGTGTCCCACCATAGGACGGCCCTTTTTGCCCCCACCCTCTCCAGCCCTAGTCTTCTGTTGAACAAACAGTGCCAAACAGTCCCCTTTCATATAAAACAATCCCAACTCAGTACGCAAAACAGTGGCAGAATCACCCCCCACCCCAGACTCTTCAGGTACCCACACCAATCCCCAATTCATCAACCTGACAACTCAGGCACAGGTAATCTACTAAGAGGTCTGTAACCCCACCCTTCCCCCCCCAGTCAATTAACTACACACCAATAAAACTAAAACAGACAATATACTTCCCCGGTGTGTGAATTATTTTTATGTCTCAGAGAGCGAAGTTTCTCTTTGCCTGAATTATTTCTAGTTGGTCAGGAATATCTGTATCCTCAAATCTTCTTGGTCCTCTTGTGGCTTGACTGAAGGTTCTTTTGGTTCTAGAAATCAGTCTTTTGAGATTGGCTATGAAGGCAACCTTTCCATTGTGAGGAACATTAGGAATGCACCATCAGATGTACAAATGCTGTGGTCTCAAAAAGCGTTTGCAGTTTTCTTACCAACTTTTCACAATGACTAAATTATATTGCTAACCGATCTAGCTACTAAAAATAAAGACAAAGAGTCGTAAAACCCTCTGCCTAATGAATATTCAGCAGGCAGTGTAGTCACCCCGCCTTCCGTACAGGAGAGACGCCCAGTCGTGAGTGGGTTTTTGCAAACCGCTTTATTCGTTCTTTAAGGTCTAAGTGTCCCACATGCAAACGCTACAGTCCAGAGGAAGCTCGTCCTGCAATCTTTGCTTTCCAAGCTCCTTCCGGACTACAGCACTCTTGGGTGCTTCGTGTCGCCCCTTCTGGTTCCTCCGCCTCTGAGCCTCATTTTGGTCCAGGAATGAGGAATGGTGTGGCCCTAAGAAGTAAATCAAACATAAGGGGAAAGTAAATAATAAAGCCAAAATGGCCTTCTAGATATCCTTTCTACTGTGCCGTCACCATACCCATGCATTCAGTGGTGCCTCTCTTCTCATAAGTGCCCTTCCCTTCCCAAGTGACCCTGGTTGTGACCGGACCACAGCCCGCCACCTTTTAATAGACCTTTTAAACCTCACAACTGCCACTTGCCTGAAGCCACGGACCGCCAGGGTCGCGCCAACTTGAACCACAGCATCCACGTCTTCACAGGGGCACTTGGACCTTGACATGGTGCTGTTACAGTGCTTTTCCCCTCTCCCATAATCTCCTTGCTCGGTCTCTCTCCTCATGGGCCATTCGATCTGCTTGCGCCCATCCGAAGAGTCTCCTGCCTTGTCCTCTCTGTGGTCCTTAGCGCCATGTCGCCTTTCACCTGCTTGCTTCTCTCTGTTGGTATCCTCGTTTCTCCACCTCCTTGTTTGAAGCTGCCACTTCCAAGTCAGTATCCGATGCCGTTTACGGGGCCATCGTGCTGTTTCATACAGACGTGTAGTGGTGGTCCTGTGAGGCGTACTCCGAGCACTGGAGAGCTGCTGTTCTCACCTTCCGGGTCTAAGATGGCGGCCATCTGGGAATTCTCAGGCGCGGGGAGCGCTTAATTACAGGCAGTTTCGACTCTCTCCAACTATCTACAAATATAGGGATGGTGGCCTGGAAGGAACAGCAGGCCTCCAAGCCTGTCTTTGGATTTCCAAAAGTAAAATTGTACCTTTTTTTTTAAAGTAGTCCAATTTCCTAAATAATAAAAAAAAAAAACCTGCACTTTCATTGATCCTTTTGTGGAATTAAAAGACTCTTTTCTACCTAAAGGCTAATTTAGATTCTGAAGTGAGAAGCTGTTAATGAATTTTAAACTAGGGAAATTACTAAAAGGTGAATACAACTATCTTGTAGTAATGGTTTGAAATACACAGTGCAAAATCCCGGGCTAAAATTGTGCCTTTTATTTTTCCTGTTTCTTTTTGGTTTACAAAACTCTTTACCTAAAGTTGATAACTAAAAAAGTATGAAGTAGGAACACTTTCTGAAGAACAGTATCTTGTATATCAACCTAAGCTAGTAAATGTTTATAAACTGTATCTTTTAAAAAATCTTTTCTTGTATTGTCTTGAATATTATAGTTTGATTTTATTTGATTTTTTTATCCATCATGTGGAAATTATTTGACATGTTTATGCAAATATTCAATTTAATGAAAAAATATAAACTTTTCTGGCACAAGAGTATAGTGTGGGTGGATTTCATCTGGGCTGCATTGGTGTGTAATTGTTCACTTGGAATATGAGCTCAAACTGGGATGAGGGTGTGTCTGTAATCAAACCACAGTGACACCCTCCTTAATGTGCGCAGGCTAGGACATGATGTATAATACTTTTTTACAGTCACAACCAGCCTCAATCACTGTTTGCTATGGCAACAATTCTTTAATTATCTACTAAATCCATTTTGTGAATCCATAAATGTTTACTGACTGCTAAAATGGCTTAGTGACTCCATCCTGAATTTCAATTTGTGGGCGTCCCTTCCACAAACTGTGAAGCCAGACCACAGAAATGGGGACAGCAAGCTAAATATTAAGGAATGTTCCAGGATGAGCAGTAGAAACTGCAACAGACACCCACAAACTGAGCGGGAGGAGAGCTGAGTCAGAGAGAAACTCCTATTGCATTAGAGCTGGGTCAGAGAGAACCACCTACTGTAGTAGAGCAGGGTCAGAGAAAAACACCTACTGCAATGGAGCTGGGTCAGAGACAAACATCTACTGCAGTAGAGCTGGGTCAGAGAGAAACACCTACTGCAGTAGAGCTGGGTCACAAGGAACACCTGCCGCAGTAGAGCTGGGTCACAGAGGAACACCTACCACAATAGAGTTGGGTCAGAGAGAAACACCTGCCACAGTAGAGCTGGGTCAGAGAGAAACACCTACCGCAGTAGAGCTGGAGCACAGAGAAACACCTGCTGCAGTAGAGCGGGTCACATTGAAGCACCTACTGCGGTAGAGCTGGGTCAGCGAGAAACTCCAACTGCATTAGAGCTGGGTCAGAGATAAACTCCTACTGCATTAGAGCTGGGTCAGAGAGAAACATCTACTGCAGGAGAGATGGGTCACAGAGAAGCACCTACTGCGGTCGAGCTGGGTCACAGAGAAACACCTACCGCAGTAGAGCTGGGTCACAGAGAAACACCTACTACAGTAGAGCTTGGTCAGTAAGAAACACCTACCGCAGTAGAGCTGGGTCAGAGAGAAACACGTAGTGCTGGGTCAGAGAGAAACACCTAACGCAGTAGAGCTTGGTCAGAGAGAAACACCTACCGCAGTAGAGCTGGGTCAGAGAGAGAAAGCCTATCGCAGTAGAGCTGGATCACAGAGAAACACCTACCGCAGTAGAGCTTGGTCAGAGAGAAACACGTAGTGCTGGGTCACAGAGAAACACCTACCGCAGTAGAGCTTGGTCAGAGAGAAACACCTACCGCAGTAGAGCTGGGTCAGAGAGAGACGCCTATCGCAGTAGAGCTGGGTCACAGAGAAACACCTACCGCAGTAGCACTGGGTCACAGAGACACTCCTACTGCAGTAGAACTGGGTCACAAAGAAACACTTTGGGTCACAGAGAAACACCTACTGCAGTAGAGCTGGGTCACAGAGAAACACCTACTGCAGTAGACCTGTGTCACAGAGAAGCACCTACTGCAGTAAAGCGGAGTCACAGAGAAACTCTTACTGCATTAGAGCTGGGTCAGAGAGAAACATCTACTGCAGGAGAGCTGGGTCACAGAGAAGCACCTACAGCGGTCGAGCTGGGTCACATAGAAACATCTACCGCAGTAGAGCTGGGTCACATAGAAACATCTACCGCAGTAGAGCTGGGTCACAGAGAAACACCTACTGCAGTAGAGCTTGGTCAGAGAGAAACACCTACCCCAGTAGAGCTGGGTCAAAGAGACACCTATCGCGGTAAAGCTGGGTCACAAAGAAACACCTACTGCGGTAGCGCTGGGTCACAGAGAAACTCCTACTGCAGTAGAGCTGGATCGCAGAGAAACTCCTACTGCATTAGAGCTAGGTCAGAGAGAAACTCCTGCTGCAGTGGAGCTGGGTCACAGAAAAACTCCTATTGCAGTATAGCTGGGTCGGAGAAAAACACCTACTGCAGTAGAGCTGGGTCAGAGAGAGACACCTACTGCAGTGGAGCTGGGTCAGAAACAAACATCTACTGCAGTAGAGCTGGGTCAGAGAGAAACACCTACTGCAGTAGAGCTGGGTCAGAGAGAGACACCTACTGCAGTGGAGCTGGGTCAGAGGCAAACATCTACTGCAGTAGAGCTGGGTCAGAGAGAAACACCGACTGCAGTAGAGCTGGGTCACAAGGAACACCTGCCGCAGTAGAGCTGGGTCACAGAGGAACACCTGCCACAGTAGAGTTGGGTCAGAGAGAAACACCTGCCACAGTAGAGCTGGGTCAGAGAGAAACACCTGCCACAGTAGAGCTGGGTCAGAGAGAAACACCTACCGCAGTAGAGCTGGGGCACAGAGAAACACCTGCTGCAGTAGAGCGGGTCACATAAACCCTACTGTAGGAGAGCTGGGTCAGAGAGAAGCACCTACTGCAGTAGAGCTGGGTCAGAGAGAAACACCTACCGCAGTAGAGCTGGGGCACAGAGAAACACCTGCTGCAGTAGAGCGGGTCACATAAAAAAAACCCTACTGTAGGAGAGCTGGGTCAGAGAGAAGCACCTACTGCAGTAGAGCTGGGTCAGTGAGAAACACCTACCGCAGTAGAGCTGGGTCAGAGAAGAACACCTACAGCAGTAGTGCTGAGTCAGAGAAACACCTATTGTGGCAGAGCTTGGTCACAAAGACACTCCTACTGCATTAGAGCTGGGTCACAGAGAAACTCTTACTGCATTAGAGCTGGGTCACAGAGATGCACCTACTGTGGTCGAGTTGGGTCACAGAGAAACACCTACTGCGGTAGAGCGGGGTCGCAGAGAAACTACTACTGCGGTAGCGCTGGGTCACAGAGAAACTCCTACTGTGGCAGCGCTGTGTCACAGAGAAACAACTACCACGCTAGAGCAGGGTCAGAGAGAAACACCTACTGCGGTAGAGCGGGGTCAGAGAGAAACACCTACTGCGTTAGAGCTGGGTCAGAAACACCTACCGCTGTAGAGATGGGTCACAGAGAAACTACTACTGCATTAGAGCTAGGTGACAGAGAGACACCTATCGCAGTAGAGCTTGGGTCACAGAGACTCTCCTACTGCAGTAGAGCTGGGTCACAGAGAAACATCTACCGCAGTAGAGGTGGGTCACAAAAACACCTACTGCAGTAGAGCTGGGTCACAGAGAAACTCCTACTGCATTAGTGCTGGGTCAGAGAGAAACACCTAATGCAGTGGAGCTGGGTTACAGAAGCACCTACTGCGGTAGAGAGGGGTCACAGAGAAACACCTACCACAGTAGAGCTGGGTCACAGAGAAACACCTACTGCAGTAGAGCTTGGTCAGAGAGAAACACCTACCACAGTAGAGCTGGGTCAGAGAGAAACACCTACCGCAGTAGCGCTGGGTCACAGACACCTATCGTGGTAGAGCTGGATCACAAAGACACTCCTACTGCATTAGAGCTGGGTCACAGAGAAACACCTACTGCGGTAGAGCGGGGTCACAGAGAAACTCCTACTGCGGTAGCGCTGGGTCACAGAGAAACTCCTACTGCGGTAGCACTGGGTCACAGAGAAACACCTAATGTGGTAGAGCGGGGTCAGAGAGAAACACCTACTTCAGTAGAGCGGGGTCAGAGAGAAACACCTACTGCGGTAGAGCTGGGTCACAGAGAAACACCTACCACAGTAGAGCTGGGTCACAGAGAAACGCCTACTGCAGTAGAGCTTGGTCAGAGAGAAACACCTACCACAGTAGAGCTGGGTCAGAGAGAAACACCTACCGCAGTAGCGCTGGGTCACAGACACCTATCGTGGTAGAGCTGGATCACAAAGACACTCCTACTGCATTAGAGCTGGGTCACAGAGAAACACCTACTGCGGTAGAGCGGGGTCACAGAGAAACTCCTACTGCGGTAGCGCTGGGTCACAGAGAAACTCCTACTGCGGTAGCACTGGGTCACAGAGAAACACCTAATGTGGTAGAGCGGGGTCAGAGAGAAACACCTACTTCAGTAGAGCGGGGTCAGAGAGAAACACCTACTGTGGTCGAGTTGGGTCACAGAGAAACACCTACTGCGGTAGAGCGGGGTCGCAGAGAAACTACTACTGCGGTAGCGCTGGGTCACAGAGAAACTCCTACTGCGGCAGCGCTGGGTCACAGAGAAACAACTACCACGCTAGAGCAGGGTCAGAGAGAAACACCTACTGCGGTAGAGCGGGGTCAGAGAGAAACACCTACTGCGTTAGAGCTGGGTCAGAAACACCTACTGCTGTAGAGCTGGGTCACCGAGACTCTCCTACTGCAGTAGAGCTGGGTCACAGAGAAACACCTACCGCAGTAGAGGTGGGTCACAAAAACACCTACTGCAGTAGAGCTGGGTCACAGAGAAACTCCTACTGCATTAGTGCTGGGTCAGAGAGAAACACCTAATGCAGTGGAGCTGGGTTACAGAAGCACCTACTGCGGTAGAGCGGGGTCACAGAGAAACACCTACCACAGTAAAGCTGGGTCACAGAGAAACACCTACTGCAGTAGAGCTTGGTCAGAGAGAAACACCTACCACAGTAGAGCTGGGTCAGAGAGAAACACCTACCGCAGTAGCGCTGGGTCACAGACACCTATCGTGGTAGAGCTGGATCACAAAGACACTCCTACTGCATTAGAGCTGGGTCACAGAGAAACACCTACTGCGGTAGAGCGGGGTCACAGAGAAACTCCTACTGCGGTAGCGCTGGGTCACAGAGAAACTCCTACTGCGGTAGCACTGGGTCACAGAGAAACACCTAATGTGGTAGAGCGGGGTCAGAGAGAAACACCTACTTCAGTAGAGCGGGGTCAGAGAGAAACACCTACTGCGGTAGAGCTGGGTCACAGAGAAACTCCTACTGCATTAGAGCTAGATCACAGAGAGACACCTATCGCAGTAGAGCTGGGTCACAGAGACACTCCTACTGCAGTAGAGCTGGGTCACAGAGAAACACCTACCGCAGTAGAGCTGGGTCACAGAGAAACTCCTACTGCAGTAGAGCTGGATCACAGAGATACTCCTACTGCATTAGAGCTGGGTCAGAGAGAAACATTTACTGCAGGAGAGCTGGGTCACAGAGAAGCACCTACTGCGTTCGAGCTGGGTCACAGCGAAACACCTACCGCAGTAGAGCTGGGTCACAGAGAAACACCTACTGCAGTAGAGCTGGGTCAGAGAGAAACAACTACCGCAGTAGCGCTGGGTCACAGAGAACACCGATCGTATTAGAGCTGGGTCACAGAGAAACAGCTACCGCAGTAGAGCTGGGTCACAAAGAAACACCTACTGCAGTAGAGCTGGGTCACAGAGAAACACCTACTGCAGTAGAGCTGGGTCACAGAGAATCTCCTACTGCAGTAGAGCTGGATCACAGAGAAACTCCTACTGCGGTAGAGCTGGGTCTGAGAGAAACACCCACTGCGGTAGAGCAGGGTCAGAGAGAAACACCTACCGTGTTAGAGCTGGGTCACAGAGAAACTCCTACTGCATTATAGCTAGGTCCGAGAGAAACACCTACTGCAGGAGAGCTGGGTCACAGAGAAGCACCTACTGCAGTAGAGCTGGGTCACAGTGAAGCACCTACTACAGTAGAGCTGGGTCACAGACAAACTCCTACTGCATTAGAGCTGGGTCAGAGAGAAACATCTACTGCAGGAGAGCTGGGTCACAGAGAAGCACCTGCTGCGGTTGAGCTGGGTCACAGAGAAACACCTACCGCTGTAGAGCTGGGTCACAGAGAAACACCTACTGCAGTAGAGCTGGGCCACAGAGAAACTCCTACTGAGGTAGAGCTAGGTCAGAGAGAAACACCTACTGCATTAGAGCAGTGTCAGAGAGAAACTCCTGCTGCAGTGGAGCTGGGTCACAGAAAAACTCCTATTGCAGTATAACTGGGTCAGAGAGAAACACCTGCCACAGTAGAGCTGGGTCAGAGAGAAGCACCTACTGTAGTAGAGCTGGGTCGGTGAGAAACACCTACCGCAGTAGAGCTGGGTCAGAGAGAAACACCTGCCGCATTGGAGCGGGTCACAGAGAAGCACCTACTGCGGTAGAGCGGGGTCACAGAGAAACTCTTACTGCATTAGAGCTGGGTCAGAGAGAAACATCTACTGCAGGAGAGCTGGGTCACAGAGAAGCACGTCCTGCGGTCGAGCTGGGTCATAGAGAAACACCTGCCACAGTAGAGCTGGGTCAGAGAGAAGCACCTACTGCAGTAGAGCTGGGTCAGTGAGAAACACCTACCGCAGTAGAGCTGGGTCAGAGAGAAACACCTGCTGCAGTAGAGCTGGGCCAGAGAGAAACCCCTACTGCTGTAGAGCTGGGTCACAGAGAAACTCTTAATGCAGTAGAGCTGGGTCACAAAGAAACACCTACTGCGGTAGCGCTGGGTCACAGAGAAACTCCTACTGCGGTAGAGCGGGGTCACAGAGAAACTCCTACTATCTACCTATCCTCTCCTATCCTAGCTTATCTTTTAATGTCCTGTTCTATCCTATCCTATCCTATTTTTTAATGTCTTATCTTATCCTCCTTTATAATGTCCTGTCTTATCCTTCCTTATAATGTCCAATCCTATGATATAATGTCCTTTTCTATCCTATCTTATAATGTCCTGTCTTATCCTACCCTTCCTTATAATGTCCTGTCTTATTCTACCCTTCCTTATAATGTCCTGTCTTATCCTACCCTTCCTTATAATGTCCTGTCCTATCCTACCCTTCCTTATAATGTTCTGTCCTATCCTATCTTATAATGTCCTGTCCTACCCTTCCTTATAATGTCCTGTCCTACCCTTCCTTATAATATCCTGTCCTATCCTAACCTTCCTTATAATGTACTGTCCTATCCTATCTTATAATGTCCCATCCTACCCTTCCTTATAATGTCCTGTCCTATCCTATAATTCCTTATAATGTCCTGTCCTATCCTATCATATAATGTCCTGTCTTATCCTACCCTTCCTTATAATATCCTGTTCTATCCTAGCATTCCTTATAATGTCCTGTCCTGTCCTATCTTATAATGTCCTGTCCTACCCTTCCTTAAAATGTCCTGTCCTATCCCATCACTCCTTATAATGTCCTGTCCTATCATTCCTTATAATGTCCTGTCCTATCCTATCCTATCTTATAATGTCCTATCCTATCTTATAATGTCCTGTCCTAACCTATCCTTCCTTATAATGTCCTGTCCTATCCTTCCTTATAATATCCTGTTCTATCCTATCCTGTCCTATGCTAACCTACCCTGTGCTATCCTATTTTATAACTCCTTCTCCTATTCTGTCCTTTATTATAATATATTATCCTTTATTGTCCTATCATGTCTTGCCTTATAATTAGTTATCCTTTCCTATTCTATGCTAGCCTAGTGCCCTGTCCTATCCAATTCTATCCTATAATGCCCTAGCGTATCTTATCTTGTCCCGTCCCGTCCTGCCCTTTCCTCTTATCCTATCTCATCTTATCCTATCTTGTCTTGTCCTGTCCTAACTTACAATGTGGTATGCTTTCCTGACCTATCCTTTTCTATGCTATCCTAGTGTCCTGCCCTATCCTATCCAATCAAATTCAAATTAAAATATCTTTATTCAATTCACACAGTGTATCATAAAAGAGTACATGTGTTTAAAATGTCTTAAAACAAATGCATACATATAAAATTCATTGATATAAAAAATGTCAAAGTGCAGTTCACATCGCAGCCAGGAATTCATAAATCAACACATTGCTACTATTGATTTTCTTCTTACTTGAGTCGCCCTAAGAAACCTTGCAAGTACGACACAAGTGTATAGGCTTGGAAGCAATTGTAAGTCTAAAAAAGCCAGCCTGCATTGTTTAAAATTTAGTGATTTCAATAAAGGTCCAATAAAAGACCTTCTCAGATCCTTATAAAATTTACAAAAGAGTGCAACGCGCATAGTTGATTGGTTTGATACATTATCACAGGGGCAAAGTTGTAAATCTTTTGACCAGTCATTGGGGTTTGGAAAACTTATCAAGCGGTGGAAGATATTGTCTAAAACAAGATACAACAAATCGATGTTGGGCATTATGAACATTAAAAAGGTATGGTTGCATGGAAAAAGTAGTCAGGACCATTTGGTTATATTTCACAGTTGGCTTGCCTAATTCCACGCATAATCGCAAATCCGCCAGATGGTTTAGAGACTCTGTTTTTAATCCTTTCCTCAAGATGTTTAACAAGGATTCTGGATGCTTATAGAATTCCAAACGGTCCATATCTGTCAAGGAGTTCTTAATGAACTTTAGCCAGGGAATCTTTAGGGACATTTCAGAGTCACGGCAGTCCTTAACTATGGCACGATTCAAGACCATGTGTTCCGAGGTCCATATTTTGTTGCCATAGAAATAGTGGTTGAGTCCTGACCAAGTCTATTAGGTAATTAGTCCCCACCTCAGAGTGATATACATAGTTTGAGCAACTGGAGGGAAGAGCTAAAAGGTTTTAAAAAAATACATTTTCCCCCACCTGTAATGGTTCAACGTTTGCATAACCCCCAAATGTCCGAGCCATACATTGCAATAGTTCTACACTTTGCATAGTAGATAGATAGCATTTCTTTAAGTTGGATGTTCCCCAATTTTCTAGCAAAGTTGCGAAGTGCCGAAATGGATCTTAAAAATTGCAATCTTCTGGATTAAAGTAACAGCGGGATTGGTCGCTGTTTTACTTGTGGCAGATCCACACACACAAACTAGCTAGAGTGTTACCCAAATTGTTTATATAAAGATTGAATAGAAAGGGGGCGAGCACACACCCCTGACGGGCCCCTTTTTCTATTCTAAATAGGCGGGTACGTTCTCCTTTAATGCCGAACCGTACCCTGGTGTAGCTGTTCGAGTACAGTTGTCTTAAGAGAGCAATAATTGCACAATCGATACACATTGAACTCCTCACTGACCACAGTTTCTCATGGATAACGCAGTCAAACGCTGACGATAAGTCAACGAATACCGTGTACAAATTGCGATCTTTAATGCGTGTATATTTGCCCAGTAGCAAGTTCAAGTTAATGGCTTGCTCAGTAGTGCCAATACCCAGGCGGAATCCGTACTGTAGGTCAGAGATCCTGTTATTGCTGTTATTGCTGTCAGCCCAGCTTTGTAACCTGACTAAATGTATCTGACCCACCTCCTTTACTAATGAGCCAAGTAAGGAGATCGGTCTGTAGTGCGATGGGCCGTTTCGGTCACCTTCTTTAAATATAGGTACAATTTGAGACTCGGCCCAGGTCAAAGGTAGACCCGTACGTTGGTAAGATGTAAAGACATTGGTAAGGAGGGGTGCCCAGAGATCGATATTAGCTTTGAATAGATCAATTGGGACGCCATCTGTCCCAGGAGCTTTGTTTCCTCTACTGGATCTAATAGCGAGGGAAACTTCTTCCAAAGTAAAGTTTAGAGCAGCCCAGTCCGGTGCGGGGCAGACACCTGTATGGCAACCTCGTCACTTAGTATTGGATGATAAGATTCACTAGTTGCATTAGATGAATAGAGGGCAGAGAAGTGTGTTACCCACTCTTCCTCGGTCACCGCTATCTCAATTTTGGGTGTATCATTGTTAATGAGGAATGGGGAGTTAACCACGTGCCAAAATGCCGTGGTATCGTTACATCTGCTAGCCTTGTGCAATTTCTCCCACATTTCCTCTTTTAATGTTTTCTTACATTTTTTTAAAGTGAGCCTATATTCCCGCCTCCAGTACTGAATCTCCTCCGTGTTTCTAGGGTGTTTCTTCAGTGCTCCTCTAAGTTTTTTATGGGTTTTGCTGCATACGTGATCGAACCATCCCTTCCTGTGTTCTGAACCTGCCTTCTGCCATGATAGGAACCCCGCCTTAATGGCGCCAGTTATTTGTTTGAAGGATTCAGTAATATCAGTAGCCTCCTTTGTGTTATCCAAACAAACATCAAAGGCGCTTTTATTTTTCTGAATTAAATTCTCTAAAAACACAGTTGGATTAACCATCGACCAGCGTAGTGCAAATCCGTTGTTTCGGGTAAGCTCTAAATTCTCCGCGGCATAGGTAAGGGAAGAATCCCTCCACTCATTTGCTATTCCTAGATTTAACTAAAGGCTCTGGGGATAGTGATCACTTAGGGCACAATCGTGTAGGGTGGAATTGCCAATAGTGGGTTGGGAAGAGCAAGAAGTCAATAACACTTTTACCCATGGTGCCGTCAAAGGTACAGTGCACCTTAGTTGGAAACTTACCAAGCTCATTACAGAAACCTAGATCACATTTGAAAATGAGCTCGTTGAGCTTCTTACCATGCCATAGTGGGCACAATGGGTGGTGTCTCCGTTTGTTGATGAAGTCAAGCCTCAAAAGGATTTGGAAGGCAGTTTACGTAGTTGAATATTAAAATCCCCCACTCAGAGTATTATTTTCTCCCCATCCCCCTGTAGAAGAATGGCATCCAGGCCACTTTCAAGAGAGGACAATGTGGCCGAAATATCAGAGCCGCAGCATACTAAGCAAACCATGAGCTGTCCCGAAAGAACGAAGCTAACAATTTGATAAAAGAAGCTACTGGCCCTATGTTTTACAGAAAGAGAAGAGTGTTTATTTGATACCTACGTACAGAGACCACCCCTATTTGTACCGTGCTTAGATGGAATAGCCGTCAAGTTATAGGTTTTAAATCCATTTAGATGACAAGGATCAACAACCCATGTTACTTGAAGGCAGACTTTTGAAAAATTACTTATAAGTTTTAGCCACTCTGGTAGACTAAGCTTACTACGCAACCCTGCTACATTCCAGGAAATTGCCTCAATACTAGTAGGGTCTAGGAGTGTGAGGTCACTCAAGAGCTCTTTGGTTTGCACAAAAGGTGACACGGTCATTATATCTTCACGGCTGGGACATAGCTGCGAGTTCGTATCAGAAGGCGGGGTGCCAGGTCTTTGCGCTGGATTGGTCGTAAATAGATTATCATTTAGTCAGTCTACCCCAGCAAGATTAGAAAGAGTGTCAAATCTATTCGAAATGGGGATAGAAAATAGAGGGAAATTTGCATAGTTTGCTCCAACAATTTGGGGTGAATGGTAGAGTGTGCCTAGTGTTGGGGGGCAAAGTGGGGTCTATACATTCAGTTCACTCTTACATTGTATAGGGGGTTTGTAGCAAAAGCCAAGCTGGAGCACCATCATTTGCTCTTCATTTAAACACCGGGACGTAAACCTGCACAATATGTCATTGACTAGTCTTGGAGATTTAAATGATAGAACTACACAGTCGCCCACAAGCGCTTTGGGGTCTCTGCCGATCCAACTTCTCCGTCTGGCCATTTTAAGGTCTGCAAAAAGTATGCCCCCCAGCCCCACTTTATAGTTAAGCCAGTTGAGGGATTTATTCCTTAGTGACTCCCAAGTTTCATGCTGGGGGGACTCTATGGGTGGAACGTTAGCCAAAAGGACCACATAAGGAGTAACGTCTGGTGGCGAATCTAATCTATCCCTTGCTGCAGAAGGAGGGTTGGGAGTTCTGCCCCCTAGGTTCATGTTAGATTTGGGGACTAATGAGGTCCCCTTATTTGTAGGCCCCCTCGTCTCTGTAGCCAGGGTAGCTGTCTGTTTATGGGGTACAGCCCTAGTAGCGTTCATGGTGGTTCCTATATGTGGGGTACATGTTTGAAAATCTGCTAGAGGGCCCCTCACCAGGATTTGTGTCCCCGTGAGAATCTGCCCCCCTTCATATATTTTCGTAATTGCCCCTGTCCCAGATAATATATCCACAACTGTTTTATGCATTAGTTCCACACTTGATTCCAGTTTTTTGATTCTAGCCAGGATTGGTAAAAAGTTTTTGGCAATAGTACTTTCGATACATATTAGTGTTGTAATAATTTGCGAAGGTTTGAAGAGTTGAATTAGTGTTCGAGTCAATCGGGGGCGGTGGGCTATGCAGTCTGTCAGCTGTGGCTTCTGTGGCTCAGTCCTGGTCTTTTTCCTGGATCTAGTCCATATCGCCCTCAGAGGATCCGAATGTCTAACCTTCTTTTGCTTTGTAGCTGGGATTTCATGTGCAGGGATAACCGTGGGTAATGGGGAGGGGCACTGAACGGTGGGTGTGGCTGATGGGCTTCCAGTATGCACATGATTTATTAACGTGGAGTCACTTGTAGGGGAAACATGTATGAAAACCTCCGCATCCGGGCCAGCTGAACCCCCCTCCACTGACATACTTCACTCTGCAACCTGAATCTCCTTATCAATAGCCTCAGCGGCCCATAGGAGGAAGCAGGCAAGTGTGGAATTTAGCGACGTTTTGGGGGTACCCACTCCCCCCCCCCCCCAATGATTACAATTTGGCCGCCATTCCAGGTAGAGGAGTAGTAGGAAAGTAAATCAACTTACTTAAGCAGAGAAGTTCCGCTCACGCTGCCCCTTGACAAATGTTGAAGCCAGTCTGTCCTGTGCCCTCTGACCCCTGCCTCCGCATGCTAGTGCCCAGGCCTTCCTGCCCCCCCTGCACTCATCACTCTGGGGTGGTGGGCTAGTCTTTCCTGTACCCTCCGACCCCCGCTTTCTTTGAATGTTGGGCTACTCTTTTCAGTGCCCTCTGACCCCAGATGGCCATCCAATCCTTTCATGCGCCCTATGGCACCATCCCACCTGGGTTATTTATTAATTGGTGATTTCTTAGTGAGCCGCCCTATCCTTGCTCTGACACACCATACGCGCCCCTGGGATATTCTTTCATGGGCTGCGCTTGAATGCCCTTTCAGTTAGTGGACTAGGCCTTCCTGTGCCCTTTGACCCGTCACCAGACCTCCCTTGTGAGAGTAGGCCTTTCCTGCAGGGTGCCAGCCGAACTACCTGCCTCCCCATTGTAAGTCATGCCACTTAGTGCCAATATCGGCAACACTCCCCAACCCTCCCACAGCAATATCTTAGAGAAATAATGAGACAAGACACATTCTTAGTGGAGAAAATTGCTGCAAGTTTATTTGCATAACAAATATGCCAACATGGTGGGTTATCTTACGGGCGATCCCAGGGCAGGCAGCCCCTTACCGCCTGCCCACCTGATGAGCCAAAATTCACCGTGGCCCTAGCCAACCGATGTTTGGTAGATTTGGGGGAGAGGATAGCCCCTCCCACTGGTGGACCACCAGTCCACCCCCCCTAAGAGGGGCAGAGCGTTGAGGCAACCCCCGGTTGCTCAGGTCCACAACCGCCCGTAGGAGTAACGGGGCGCCGTCGTTCCTCCAGGGTCCAATGCGAGGACCTGCCTGGGGATATTTGGCTTTAGCACCCTTACTGTGCTCGTGCAGAGGGTACCCTTCTGTACCTTACAGCCTATGGATCGCCCTGTAACTCCGCCTGCAACACAAAATAATAAGTTAGACAAACTCACCCCCCACCACCTGCCTGAATGCCGGGTAAGCGGTAGGGAGGGAAACGGCGTCAGGGCAGCGGGAAAAGAGGGCGACCAGTGGACGAGAGAGGTATATGTACCTCTGCACCACACCCCCTCCTGCCCGGAAGTGACATGGGCATGGGGGACCCACGAGGGTCCCAAACACTGGGAGGCTGACTCGTCGTGTGCCATCCTGTGGCACTAAGGGGGGCTGCCCTCTTAGGAGGGCCCCCTGCGTGGGCCCGGGGCAGCCCTGCATAGTGCCAATATCGGCAACACTCCCCAACCCTCCCACAGCATTATCTTAGAGAAATAATCGGACAAGACACATTCTTAGTGGAGAAAATTGCTGCAGGTTTATTAGCATAACAAATATGCCAACATGGTGGGTTATCTTACGGGCAATCCCAGGGCAGGCAGCCCCTCGCCGCCTGCCCACCATATGAGCCAAAATTCACCGTGGCCCTAGCCAACCGGTGTTTGTTAGATTTGGGGGAGGGGATAGCCCCTCCCACCAGTGGACCACCATACCACCCCCTTACTCACGTCCCACCCTAAGAGGGGCGGAGCGTTGAGGCAACCCCCGGTTGCTCAGGTCCACAACCGCCCGCAAGGCTAACGGGGCGCCGTCGCTCCTCCAGGGTCCAACGCGAGGACCTCCCTGGGGATATTTGGCTTTAGCACCCTTACTGTGCTCGTGCAGAGGGTACCCTTCTGTACCTTACAGCCTCTGGATCGCCCTGTAACTCCGCCACAGCTCTGGGTGTGACCACCATCACAGCCAGGGCCCCCCACCAAGGTAGGCCTCTTCACCTCCTTCTTGCTGATTCCAGGGCCTCTCCCATGTCCAGCAAAATAAGTCTATGCCCACTCTGGGAGGTGCACCCCATCCTACTTCAAACTCCCAGTGGATTTAGCATGCAGCATGCCAAAGCCTGATGGACCAAACCCCCCTGTTCATCGAATCTGCGCCTGGCACTGTAATCTCTGCTGCGTGAGGAATCCCCGGCAACCTCTGACCGAGCCCCTCGCCACACTCTAAGTGGGGTTATCTCTGCCCATCGTAACACCCATGCCTACCATAGGTTGCCTAACTTACACCCAGAGTATTTCATTACTGGCCGCAGTGCCCTCCTATCCCGGAAAGTAGAATCATGCCTCCCCGGTGTCTGACCTAACTTTTTGGAGGGGAGACACCCCCCCAGTCCATGCCGCAGCTTCTACAGCCAGCTGTACCGGCGCATGCCTGGGCCCCTCAAGCAAATGATCTCAGTGGAGTGCCGCCGCTACTCCAGCAAGCAGTTCCAGCGCATGCCTGGGCCCCTCAACCAAATGATCTCAGTGGAGTGCCGCCGCTTCTACAGCGAGCTGTACCGGCGCATGCTTGGGACCCCCAACCAAATGATCTCAGTGGAGTGCCGCCGCTTCTACAGCGAGCTGTACCGGCGCATGCCTGGGCCCCTCAAGCAAATGATCTCAGTGGAGTGCCGCCGCTACTCCAGCAAGCAGTTCCAGCGCATGCCTGGGCCCCTCAACCAAATGATCTCAGCGGAGTGCCACCGCTACTCCAGCAAGCAGTTCTAGCGCATGCCTGGGCCCCTCAAGCAAATGATCTCAGTGGAGTGCCGCCGCTACTCCAGCAAGCAGTTCCAGCGCATGCCTGGGCCCCTCAACCAAATGATCTCAGTGGAGTGCCGCCGCTTCTACAGCGAGCTGTACCGGCGCATGCTTGGGACCCCCAACCAAATGATCTCAGTGGAGTGCCGCCGCTTCTACAGCGAGCTGTACCGGCGCATGCCTGGGCCCCTCAAGCAAATGATCTCAGTGGAGTGCCGCCGCTACTCCAGCAAGCAGTTCCAGCGCATGCCTGGGCCCCTCAACCAAATGATCTCAGCGGAGTGCCACCGCTACTCCAGCAAGCAGTTCTAGCGCATGCCTGGGCCCCTCAAGCAAATGATCTCAGTGGAGTGCCGCCGCTACTCCAGCAAGCAGTTCCAGCGCATGCCTGGGCCCCTCAACCAAATGATCTCAGTGGAGTGCCGCCGCTTCTACAGCGAGCTGTACCGGCGCATGCTTGGGACCCCCAACCAAATGATCTCAGTGGAGTGCCGCCGCTTCTACAGCGAGCTGTACCGGCGCATGCCTGGGCCCCTCAAGCAAATGATCTCAGTGGAGTGCCGCCGCTACTCCAGCAAGCAGTTCCAGCGCATGCCTGGGCCCCTCAACCAAATGATCTCAGCGGAGTGCCACAGCTACTCCAGCAAGCAGTTCTAGCGCATGCTTGGGCCCCTCAACCAAATAAGTCAGTGGTGGAAACCCATGCCTCCATATCTAGAATTTCGCCAGTCGCGGTAATCCCAGGCCGCACGGACAGACCTTTGATCATAAACAACTACTCCAGCTGGCACATAGTTGCACAATAACACTGCACCCAATCAAACCTCTTGTGCCTCACGGTGTGCCTTTGAAGTTTGCCTGCACATGCTACCTTAACCTGTCTTCAGGCCACTTCCCGGGGTGGCTGCGGACGGCTGTACCTTTTAAAACCTAGGCATTCCCATCGACCCCCCTGCTAGATGCGCTCCGCTGGTGATTGCCCATAGCTAGCTTCAGAGATCCTGCGGTTCCTGGCACTGTACCTATCTGCCCTTGCATGGCCCAGTAATGCCCTGGCACCGCACCTGACCCCTGTGGTCTGCTTCATAAGCAAGACAAACTAGCGTAATCCACCCGGCTGACTGTTAAAACTAGCAATGTAGCCCATAAGCCAGCGGTTGTTAGAGGTATCCCAAATGCCTGCAGGTTCCTCCCCGTCTGACAGCAATCTATCGCTTCTGCGTCCCCTCCTTCTGACCCAACCCTGGCGTGAGTGGCCCTATGCCAAACCTCTGTTAGTGAAACCAGGCAGCCGGCAAGGGGGTGGTGAGCACAGGGGGGCAGACTGAACAGACTCCAATCCCCATCCCACTAGGGGTTATGACTGATGATGCGTAGCTGTTCCGGCGCACACCCTGGTTATGCTGAGGGACGATCCCGATAACTGCCCACGGGTTGGCCCCTCCCCCGGATTGTTGATACAACAGTGATGAAGTAATGTTGCTGCATGGTCCAGCACCCTAGGGGAATTGTCTATTGTGCCTCCCCAAGTCAGTCCCCTGCCTGTTTGACCCTGTTCAAATTCTTGCAGTACTTCATGCTAACTGGGATGATCGTTAGATAGACCCGACAGGGAGTGATCTTGTGGAAAGAGGTAGGGACCACCACCACCCCCAGCAGGTGAATCGGTCCAGGTTTACTTTGCCATGACCCCTCATATGCCCTTAGGAATCACCATAAACAACCTGCAAGTGTCATGTGGCGGGCACCCGGCGGGACCTGCCAGTCCTTTTTCCCTTCAGCTCCTTGCCGTACAGCAGCAATCACTGCTGCAGGGGTCTTGTTGCAAGCCACTATTCGCCACTCTTGACCAGTAATGTTTAAAATTGCTGAAGATTTCCGGTTACCTCTACCGGGTAGGTGGAACATGAAGCATGCGTCCCGAACGCGCAACACATGTGATGTTGTGCAGGTCTAGAGGAATCATAACACTAATAACTGTGCATAGTACGCACATTACAAACGTAATTAATTTTTTACATTTTTTTTATGCTTAATACAAGCTGTTAATAGTAATGCAACTTCCTGGTACTAATTTGATCACACTCAAAGAGTGAAAGAATGAGCTAGCTACTTTGCACTGAACATTACAGGTGGGGTTTGCAGCAGGCACATGCCTCGGGGAGCTATCTTGTTATGAACGGATCTTTGACCTGAGGAACACACTTCGATCTCTATGCCACATGCAAGAACACATTAGGAAATGTACTAGTCTTCAAATCTGCCCTGGTTGTCTCAGACCTCACCTGTAATTGCATGCCACCCACCCAAAGGTATCTTGGCTCTGGATGACAGGTGTCTGTCACTCAACTAGGTGTTATGAGCCCTCTCATTGGTACACATGCCTGACTGACGCGGCAGGGCACTTCCCTCCTTGCACATCCCTCCAAGCAGCCCAACTCGGATCAGTTCCCGGCAAACGCAGAAAGGTGCCGCACCAGATAAATACAAATAATCAGTTCACTCCCCAATCCCCATAAGAACAAGCTCCCGGAGAGCTCACATGTTTTGCTTCCGGAAAAACGGATTCATGAGATTATTCCTAGCACTGGGTCTTTATGTAAAGAAAACCTCAATTAGCCACACAATGAACCACGGACATACCCTTAAATATCTCTGGCAGCCTGGCACCTCACGCATAGCAGTCATCGTGACCTGAAACACCACTCCACAGCAGAACAACCCACATCTCTGACCGTGAGTCGCACCTCTAAAAAACAGGCCACACCGAGGCAAGCGATCGCACGGTCTGTCTGGGGATTCAAAGTCCCCAGAAAACAACCATCTGCCCGCGCCATAGTACCCCCAGGGGCACCCCGCTTTCCCCCCTCCCCCAAATTAGGTTACCCAATGAAAACACAAGAAACAGTTGTAAGTTGGTAACAAATGCTGCAGGTTTATTACATAATTCCAGTATATGTAATAGGTGGGTTATCTTACGGGCGATCCAAGGGCAGGTGGCCATCTACTTCACCTGCCCGCCTGATGAGCCGGGCAGCACGGGAACGACCCGCAAGTGCTGCCCCCCAAGTGATTATTTTTTACGATCACGTGCCGTTGAAATTCTACTCACACCCCCCCTCTCGGGGCGGAGCGTCGCATAGCAAGCCCCCGGTTGTTCAGGCCCACAACCGCCCGCAGGCCTAGCGGGGCGCCGACCGGCTTCCGGGACCTCTCTGGAGGCTCCTCGTTTTGGCTCAGGCACCACGTGGTGCCGCGCAGAGGTACCCTTTGTACCGGCCTGCTTCCAGATCGCCCTGTAACTCCGCCTGCAACGAAAAGGAAAACATTACAACGCTCAGAAAACCCCCCCCCCAACCACGCCTACGCCGGGTAAGCGGTAGGGAGGGAAAAGGCGAGGTGGGCGACAAAAGAGGTCGCCAGTGAG
Source organism: Triturus cristatus (assembly GCF_964204655.1). Lineage (NCBI taxonomy): Eukaryota > Metazoa > Chordata > Amphibia > Caudata > Salamandridae > Triturus > Triturus cristatus. The sequence continues at coordinate 1,157,145,778 of NC_140594.1, forward strand.
GGTGGGGGAAGGCTAAATAGCCTCCCCCTCACACCTGGGCCCGGAAGTGACGCGCATTGCGCGTCACTTCCGGCCCTGACACGGAGGGGGGCACCAGTCTGTGTCCCTGCCCCCCCCCCCCGAAGGAGGGAGTGGGGAGGGGTGACCGGGGCCCCGGGGCCACTAAGGCGCCGACCGCCGAGTGGCCCCCTGCGGGGGCCGCGGTCAGCGGCATAGTACCCCCAGGGGCACCCCGCTTTCCCCCCTCCCCCAAATTAGGTTACCCAATGAAAACACAAGAAACAGTTGTAAGTGGGTAACAAATGCTGCAGGTTTATTACATAATTCCAGTATATGTAATAGGTGGGTTATCTTACGGGCGATCCAAGGGCAGGTGGCCATCTACTTCACCTGCCCGCCTGATGAGCCGGGCAGCACGGGAACGACCCGCAAGTGCTGCCCCCCAAGTGATTCTTTTTTACGATCACGTGCCGTTGAAATTCTACTCACACCCCCCCTCTCAGGGCGGAGCGTCGCATAGCAAGCCCCCGGTTGTTCAGGCCCACAACCGCCCGCAGGCCTAGTGGGGCGCCGACCGGCTTCCGGGACCTCTCTGGAGGCTCCTCGTTTTGGCTCAGGCACCACGTGGTGCCGCGCAGAGGTACCCTTTGTACCGGCCTGCTTCCAGATCGCCCTGTAACTCCGCCACAGCCCTGGAGGCGGCTAACCGTCGCAGCCAGGGCCCCCACCAACCCGCTATAGTTTTACCTGCACCTCTCCTATCTAGGGCTTCCTGCAACTAGCTGGAAGGGAACCATCCCTGCAGACAGAAGAGTTTGACATTCTGCCACCTCATGACAGTTTGACAGTGCTCGCGGGACTCAAACCCTGTGAGATCCCTTATAACCACAGGCCCAAGACTTACCAGTGAGCTATAGCTCCTGGAGTTGTAGATGGCCCCATCTATGTCCCCAATCCCTAGACGCTATCCTAATCGGATAGGGTCTGTTGAAATAGATGGGCCTGTGAAGATGTGCAATAACTATTGGCCCCCCAGCGGGAAGGTTACACCTATTCACAATCCTGGGCCTGCCCGCTTTGACTATTATGACGAGAAGGGTTACTTAACATTTGTACAGTCCCCTCAGATAGTTAACCTGGGGCACGGGAGTGCACCTAACTGCCAGCGCGTGACCATGGGCAAGGGGCGACTCTTGCCCCTGCCCACCATCCCTTATACCTTATAGGAATTATGCCCTTACGGATCCCTCAGTGATGATCCCTTAGGCATACCAGCTTCGGGAATCTGTTTGGCTTAAGCGTTGCGCGCTGTCATAATGTCCCCTTGTGTTTGCCCCGCTGACACCCCAGATATTGGGACAGCAGCACCCATAGCGCGGTAAAAGTGTCCGTAAACCAGGATCCCAGTCTCCTGCAGCTGCCGTACGCGACCAGTGATTCCGGTGGGGAGTGCCACCAACCGCAATGGTCCTCCAAGCATTACGGAAAGCCCATTTTTACCTGGGCCTCTCTCCAATTGATGGTGATTACACCCAACTGAAGGCCAGAGGCCCGCCTAAGGAGCCTATTCACTTGTTTTGCTACCCGGCTCCCTTGTGGGAGGGCCACAGAGTTAGGGCAACGCGTGTGCTCCCAGGGCACGGTGCTGCTGGAAAGCAGATATCTGATACTCACACGCTGGTACCTTATCTGTTGCTAAATGCCCTACTGCAGGAAGTTTCCCAAGAACCGTAGACTTCGCGGTCCCACCTAACTTGATCCCATCACCTGGGGGGAACCCAGTGGTGGCAGGACCTGCATGGTAACTCCATCCCGGCGTGGTTATCGCTTATTTGTGCCGCCGAAGCAGGCAATGCCCCCTAGTCTCAAGTTCTACCCCTAGAGGATAACCTTGGGAGCAGACAAGTCTGTGGGAACCAACCGGAAACTTTGGTGCAAATACCGGCCCTATTCTGAACGTAGCGAATGCTGCACGGTCAATAATGCCCTGATGCCCTGGGGCTCTACGTGGTCTTTACCAAACTTTGAACGACCGCACACTTGCTATATAACAACCATACCACCCACCAGCCGGGTGGAAGGTCTTCATTGAAGCAACCCGAACTCTGTCTTTGGTTGCAGGGGAATGCCCCCAAAAGTACATCTGGACCTATTCCTATATGGTTCCTTCAGCTACTCCTCCTGCAGGCCTAACTCTTGGTTATGGTGCCCAGCTCAGTGTTCTGCAGGCAATCGGCTTAACCATGAACTATCGGTCGATTTGAGACAGAGGTAAACCACAGGTTGCAATCCGCTCGCGAGCGGCGCACCCGCAACCACTTGGACAATCACGCCGGTAACCTTGTGCCGTGATTTAGGCCCTAGTGATGCGCTATGTGGTGACCACTTATTCTTTTGCCGCTATGTCAGTGCGTCCCCGAATTCAATGCGATTGGGGCGCTGAGCTGCACCCATATCTAACCCATCTAGTGGCTCAATCCAGACTTCCTTTAGCATTAGATAATAACTACCATTCTATCTCGGTTGCGTTGCCCTGCCCGACTAGGCACCCACCCGGGTGTCTAGGTTACAGTTAGATATGTGTGAGTTCCCCATATCAGTGACCGTTGAAGGCGGCCCACATAAGCATGTTGGCGGGGCCAAGTTGCGGGCTTAAGCATACCTCTTTTAGACTGTCGGCAGCGACCCGTGTTTAACTGTTACTAACATGGCAATGACAGTTCTTCGTTAGGACTATCCCCACACTGGTCCGCCCTGCCCAAGGACTGATGCACCTGGGAGGGCGAGTCCGTAAGCAATGGGGGTGGGTAACGAGACAACAACAATGACAAGCGACCCAAGCCCCCTTTCAGCAAAAGGTTGGAGATGAGCGACACGTGGTCACGTGTGGTCAGGATCGGACTGCGCGACCCTTACTGTAATTAGCACTTATATGTCGCGCGAACTCGACCCGAAGGTAATGGCGCGCTGTTCATGAGCACCGTATATATATACATCATCAGGCACGTGGATAATAATTCTCTGGCCAGAGTCACCGCGTGACCCGCCCGAAGGTGTTGGGAGTGCAGAACATGAGCCCCGTATTTACATACCTTATTCGGGCACGGTCAATTAGTGATTAGCTCAAACCGTACTGCGCACCAAATAATTAGAGCGCCGGACACAAGCACCAACCAAATAACCCGTTCAGGTGCAGGAGTCGTCGTAATGCCCGGGATCACCTAATGCGCGCGAATGTGGGCACGAGCAACTTCTTGTGAGTAATACATGTACCTGTATCATGTGTCTGCATCATAGGAAGCCAGCCACCACATGTTGCCTATTTATCTAGCGCGCGCTCGACCGGAAGGTGTTGGTGCAAATTTGTGAACAATGCCTGCACTTGTATCAAGTATCTGCCTTATAGGAAGCCAGCACATACATGTTGCATATTTGTGTCGCGCAACTCGACGCCAAAGGTATTGAAGCGCTGTATATGAGCACCGTACTTACACAAGCCGGCACGGGGAGAATAGGGGATTCGTACCATATAACACGATTGCCGTGCCCGGCCACACGAGCACCGCACCAGATTAACCCTTGAGGAGCGGGGGGGATTAGTAATACCCGTAATCACGTGATGTGGACAGTGCATGTCTTGGTATCGTGTCCGCCTTATAGGAAGCCTGCAATTACATGATGAATAGTTATATCGCGCGAACTTGACCGGAAGGCATTGGAGCACTTTAACATGAGCACCGTATTTATATTACCTCTTCTGGCAGGGGGTGTTTACGACATTCATACCATATTACCCGCTCCCCGACCGAACCGCGCGAGTACCGCACCAGATTCTCCATTGAGGTGCGGGGGGGTTTATTAATGCCCGTAATCGCGTATGTGAAAATTGCATGCACTTGTATTATTTATCTGCCCTATAGGAAGCCAGCAATACATGTTGCATAATTATATAGCGCAAGCTGAAGGTGTTGGAGCGCCTTACCTGAGCACCTTATTTACATTACACATTCAAGCACGGGGAGCTTACAAGGTTCGTATCATACTAAACTATCCCCGTGCCAGGTCCATTGCGCCTGCCGCACGCAGCCCACTGCATGCCCCCCCACCCTCAACGGCAGCGTAGCCGACGGGAGGGGGAGCGATAACCTTAACCAGGGAGCGCCACAAGTGTTGCACTTCCCGCGATCAGCGGGGACCCAGGCAGCTCCCAGCCGTGCAGTGCTGGTGTTTTGGGGCCGTGAACCCACGCTAGTCTCCTACGTGCTCGAGTATATGGGAGCAAAATCTTGCGAGCAATGCATGCACTGGTATCATGGATCTGCCTATATAGGCAGCCCGCATTTACATGTTGCATATTTATATAGCGCGAGATCGACCTGAAGGTATTGGAGCGCTTTACATGAGTGCCCTATTTACGTTACACATCCAGGCACTGGGCGCGTAATTCAAAATACAATATTACGTGATCGAGTGTAACAGATAACACGAGCACCGCACCCGATTATCCAGTGAGGTGCGGGGGGTATAGTAATGGCCGAATGCGGACGCAACCCCGCGGACTGGAACTGGTTACCCTAAACCAACAGCCAACTCACAGGTTACAACGCCTACCCCTTGCCCCCGCTCGCCCCATCCGCGTGGAATACCGAAATTCCTTCAAACCTGTACTGTGCGCGAAAAACCCTAAAGCGCCGGGCACTAGCACCGCCCATTCCGGAGCAGGGGGTGTCATACTGGCCGAAATCACCGAGGATGGGGCGCACCACGAATGCAGATGGAGCTGGAGCTCCCCACCGTGTCACACAATTGCCTGCATTGTCACCGTCTGTACATTAATCATTCAGGGACGGGGTAACAGGTGCTAGACGCGCCACTATGCTCAACTAGTAATTATTTGCTTTGGTAATCATCACGCGAGGTCGCCCGAGTGTATGGGACACCTTACCAGGGGAAAATAAGTGATTTGCCCCTGATCACAGGATATGGACGCAGCCACGAAGCTCCCACCTGCGTTCGCGCCCCCTGGGCGGCCGCGCTGCCACCAGTCCGCAATCCACGTTGTGGTTAGTTAGTGACTGCAACGAAGGCGATCCACTTTTAATATTGGGAGCATGCGGTCACCGATCCCGCTACCTGCCGCCTGCTAAGCATATGTTCTGCCATTGGAGCTACAGTCCCTACACCCGGTGCCAACTCGACTCCCAGGGATAATTAAATGATTTGCCCACGAACACAGGAAGGTGATGCGCCAAATTCTCGTGCCCGACGGCAGCCAGCCACTACAGGCTACCTGATTATACAGCGCGAGACCGACCTGGAGGTGTTGGAGCGCTTTAAATGAGCGCCGTATTCAAAACACGCATTCCGACACTGGGGGCTTAGTCCGCTATCTCCCGCTCGAATGTCCCCGATCCTAATTACCGTTTAAATGACACATCGGGGCACGTGAATAGTCCCCGATCTCGCGAGCCCCGCCCCCGTGTGTAGCATAGCATGCCGCCTGTTATATTTACATAGCGCGACCCCGACCCACAGTTATTGTAGCGCTTTAACATAGCCCGTATTCACATTACACATTCAGGCACGGTGCGCGGTGCGGTTGAGAGAGTTGCCCGAATCACCGGACGCAGACTTATATAGCGCAAACCCGACCCGAAGTTATTGGGGCGTTTTAACATAGCCGTGTTCACATTACACATTCAGGCACGGTGCGGTTGAGACAGTTGCCCAGAATCACAGGATGCGGACGCGTGCTCGAACCCAAGGTTTCCTGCACCAGAGGTGGCAGTGAAGCCGCCGGACCCCGCCCACTCCTGACTTTGCACCTCGGAACCTGCGCAGCCCATCGGTACAGAGGCGTAAGCCCTCCATGCTCGTACAACCGTGCCCGGTCCGGTACTTCCCATGACCCTACACAGGAAGACTGGCTAGCCAAAGCAGAGACTTGCATTATATCTAATGCTCTGCCGGCAGAGCTACATCGAGCATGGCGGGCCGCCGGTTGGAAATCGAGGCGGGCGCGGTTCCCCCGGACCAGGGCGCCGGGTGCACGACCCAGTGGTCAGCCGCCGGAGCCCTGAAAGCCTCCAGAGACGGGCGCGGGTCACCACGGACCAGCCGTGAGTACCAGGTGAGGCGGGGTGTCCGCGCGAAACCGCGCGTTAGGCCCCGAGACGCGAAAACAAAAACCCGATTCGGAATTTGCGGACACGATGTTCGGTCCTTGTACACGTTATGCTTTTATGCGTTTTTTATATAGCGCGAACTCGACCCGTAGGTATTGGAGCGCCTTACATAGCACCCCCTCCGCAAGGCGCATTGCCCGCTCAGAGAAGGTCGCACTACCCCTCCCCAGATGGTAAACCCCGCACAATCACGCCATAGAGCCACTGCCCCAGCCGAAGCCGGTCACGCGGCCACGCATCTAAGGGGGGGACGACAAGTGGAACGCGACACTCACGCTGGAGACAGACCCGAGCGCCGAAGGGGGGGAGCTAACTGTCCGACCCAAACCCGCGTGGGCCTCCGTGACGCACCCCCCAGTGCCACCGTACACCAGAGGGGGGGCTTGCAGTCACCAGCATGCAGTCACCGGCCTCGCGGGGGCTTTAGAGTCGTCACACGGGGCCGGACCGAGGAGATTACGTGGGTCTAAATTGTGTACCAATAACAGGGTGGAGAGTGCGGGCATCAACCCCGCTAACTGTCGCGCTCTAGACAAGTGCTGGTACTAATCAGCGCCGCAAATCGGCAGCACTGCAAACGCAGCCTAAGCAAACTATCGCCCAGAGTCAAGGTGCTGGGTTGATCAAAAATGCAGCGTATGCGAACCCCCCCTCAGGGCCTACCTCGAGGCGCAGGGAGGGCGAAGAATCGAAACTACCCCCCCCTCCCCCCACCTCGGACCCTAGGTTGATGCGCGAGGGGGAAGACGATTAGCCCGGGCTTGCCAGGAAGCGCGTGGAGGGTGAATGATTGCAGAAGCTTGCGCCCCCGGGGGGGTGCGGGCAGTGATCCCGCTACGATTCCGCCACTGCACTGCTCATAGCCGCCCACTCAAGACGCCAATCGTGACTCCATCTTGCGCCCCCTCCGCCCGTGGCTATCCGTGCCACAAGGCCCCGTCACCTGGTACTGCCCAGGGACAGGGCCGGGGCGGAGTGGGAACAGCAAGACTCACCGTGGATCCGGACGAGCGACGACCGATGCGGCGTGGCGATCCCAAAGGCGAGGTGGGCGACAAAAGAGGTCGCCAGTGAGGGTGGGGGAAGGCTAAATAGCCTCCCCCTCACACCTGGGCCCGGAAGTGACGCGCATTGCGCGTCACTTCCGGCCCTGACACGGAGGGGGGCACCAGTCTGTGTCCCTGCCCCCCCCCCCGAAGGAGGGAGTGGGGAGGGGTGACCGGGGTCCCGGGGCCACTAAGGCGCCGACCGCCGAGTGGCCCCCTGCGGGGGCCGCGGTCAGCGGCATGTCTGGGGACCACAGAGTGACCCCGCTGGAAAGAGAAGCTCCTGGGGACACGACAGACCCAAACCCAGGAATTCTCATTGAGACAACACCCACTGCCACAGCAGTGCGAGCCGCGCCGCTCCGATGGGACTTCCATTTACAAAGCACCAGTTCAGTTTATCTCTCAAGCGCCTCTTCATGTTTAGCGTCACAGGCTGCTGAGCCCTCGTCATGCTAGAACCTGCACTCGCTGCTCGACCCCGGCATGCCCGCTGGAGGCCACAGTCAACAGCATCCGCTCTGCAAGCGTGCGACGTAAAAGTATGTGTGACGTACCGGCCCATGTTTTAAGTAGGAAGAGAAAAGTGTACCGTGGCCAATGTAAAAAGGGGGCGTGGCTTAACACACGTACTCTAAGAATCTGCGCCTAGACTAGCGAGCCGCCCGACTTGCAAGTGTGCCCGACTTGCAAGTGTCTGTTTTCTTCATTGCATCCAGGTATCTGATATAACAAGTAACATGCCTACAGCAAGACATGACTGTTGGCTTTGTCGATGGTCGGTAGTTATGTGTGTGTTTGTGGGTGAGTGTGTGCTTACGTGAGAGAGAGCGTGTGTGTGTGAATGGGTGTGTGTGAATGGGTGTGTGTGTGAGTGAAATTGAAGGATAAAGGGTGTGTGATGTCACTTCTGGTACCCCAGGCATTTTGCTGAATGAGTTCCTGTTCTCGCTTTAGCACCTTTATTTTTTTTTTATTTTTTTTTCTCTCATAACTCTTCCCTCTTATTAGCATTGCATTCGCCCCCTTCTTATTATTCCCCCTAGTCATGACGCGGTCTCTGACATGCCTTTTCTCTATTCTTCTTACACTCTTTATATTTTGTGTTCTTTTATTTTCCTCGTCTGTTTTTATTTCCCAGTCTTACTTTCTTCTTCCTCATTTCTTATACGCTTGTCTCCTCCGCGCCATCTCCAATGTTCCCTCCCTTTCTTGTTCGTGTCCGACCCAGAATGAGAGGGGAGTTGGCCCCCAGAGCCTAAACAAATGTAGTTTACTGCACTAAGATTATTTCTTCACACAGCATACAAAAGTATCTCACAGGAGGGTTTCCCTTCAGCCAGATTCTGGGAAAAGGACAGCTTGCAGGCAGGGTGTATTTACATCATGTCACTTATTGATAGAATAGCAATCTGAAAGCTGTTGATATTATGGGGCTGGCGGAACATTCCACGCAGGGCCACTGCCCGCGAGATACCTGACAAGGCTGCCCGGGGGGCCACGTTGGGGACCCTCAACAGGGCGGCTGCCTTAGTGCCACAGGAAGGCACTGGAGTCTGCCAACTAGGCTCCCTGGGCGTGGGACCAGGGGGTCTTCTGGCCGGCCACTTCCGGTGGTGGGAGGGGGACAGGGGTACCTATACTGTCCCTCGCCCACTGGGGAGTCTCTTGACCGCTGCCCGTCTCGCCTTTCCCGCCCCAACGCATACCCTGCGGACGGACAAATAGGAGGATTGGGGAGGGGAAATATCTAATCTATTGTCTTGTGTTGCAGGAGGAGTTACAGGGCGATCCAGAGTCTTCAAGATACCGATTGGTACTTTATGCAGCAGCACAACAAGGGTACTAAGCCAAGGATACCCAGGGATGTCTTAGCGTTGTCCCCTGGAAGAACTACGGCGCCCCGTTAGTCCTACGGGCATTTGTGGGTCTGAGCAACCGGGGGCTGCCTGGAACGCTCCGCCCACCTTTTGGGGGGCGTGAGTAAGGGAGTGGACTGGTGGTCCACTGATGGGAGGGGTGGCCCCTCCCAATAATTGGTAAACACCAATTGGCGACGGCCACGGTGTAATTTGGCTCGGCAGGCGGCATAAGGGTTGGCCTGCCCTGGGATCGCCCGGAAGATAACCCACCATGATGGCATATTTGTTATGCAAATAAACCTGCAGCAATTTTCTCCACTAACAAGGTGTCGTGTGGTTTATTGATGTATTTTGCTGCATGATAACGGATTACGGTTGCCGATATTGGCACTAATGCTGAGAAGCAGGAACTAAACCCCAACACATCCCACTCTGGGGCTCGGGCACAGCAAGACAGCCCCACGTCCCCCAGCGAAGAGCAGCGGGCCCCCCACACAAACACAGACGTCCAACACCAGTGGTGTGGCCCCTGCCCAAGCGGCCACCGCCGTGCTGCTCCTTTGCTCACTCCCCCCTGTCGTAAATTGGCTGCGATTAAATTAGCGTTGGCAGAATCCATCTGGTATTTAGAGGCTATCTTGTACATTTTGTGGAATCCATTTTGTATTTCTGGCAGCCATTTTATTTACCCTTGTGCTCTGTTTAAAGGACTGGTTATACTTAGACTCTGCTACTCTGCACATGCGCAGGAATATCTAACTGTCCATACATCTGTTTTTAGTCTGTAACTATCAGGTTGTTTCTACCAGAGTCAGCAACTGCTAGCTCCTCCTTTACTGTCGACTGTGCATTTCTGTATGACCATCTATGTATGTAACTCTTCTCATGTATGCTTGTACCGCCCTTTTTCTGAGCCCCTGTGTGGGTATAAAAGACCCATGGTTCTTCTACTCTGTGTGCTACCTTCAGGGTGCTGGATGAATGTGGTTCCACCTCATGAGGTTTTATTAAACTCTGTATTTTCTATTTCAGTTTCTGTGCCAACTTATTTCTAATAGTCTGAGGACTCTGTGCAGAGAAGGGCGAACCCGTTGCACTGGTAGGCCTGGCTGAGGCCTATTTTCCACAATTGGCGCCTCAACGTGGGGCTCATCGGTGACTCGGATGCCCAAAGGATTGGTCGCGACGAAGGATTGGAATCTCGCTCTGGACGTGATCACTGCCCAATAAGACCCGAGTCTTGGCATCCACGGCGGCTTTTCCTTTCTTTCTGATCTGACCATCCAGGTGGCACCGGTCCTCGACTGAGATCTCTTCTGTTGATTCACCGTGCAGTGACCATTTGGTCGATTTTAGAACTTGGCAGGATGAATCTGGACACCAAGTGATTGGTAAGTGTCCTTCTGCGGAGCTTGCTGTTGGTTTTGATGCCTGGGATTGGTAAGGTAGTTTAGTAACGCTTACTGTGGCTTTGAGATTGTATATTTGTGTTGGCCAACTTGGTTTGTTTTGACATATGTGACTTGCAATTCACATAGGCAGGTAATGAGGAGAATTTTCTCTAACTGAATTGATTTGAACGGCACATCGTACTAAAGGTACCTTAAGTGCTACTTTGATTATAATATTGCATATTCTGCACTATTTTTGGCATGCCTGTCTTTAGCACACTTCAAAGGATGTGTTGCTTTTGGAATGGTACATTGAGACTTGATGAAGCACAACCGGCCTGCCCCGGAGGGGACGCCTAATAGGGATATGTATATTAAGTATGATCTTTCTTCTATAATGTACAGCGCATTATGGAATAAAAACACTTGCAAGGATCCTGAGTTGCGTTGGCCTATGTATGGGTCATTTGATTTTCGGAAAATTGAGTATGTGGAACAATGTATGTTTAAGCAAAAGACTAGGCAAGAGATGTTTGATTGTGTACGAATGTGGGAGAAAAAGTATGTGAATGAATGAATGTGTTGCTTTCTTGGATGTACCATTTCTTTTGTATATAATTAGCCGGCTCCCCTAGAGGGGATACTTAACTAGGTTTAGGTATATAAAAGTATTTCTTCTTTGGTGACTAGTACCCCGAGGACCTAAATATGTACATAAAAGGATCCTGGTCTGTGCACTTAGTAACATTCATAAGTGGTGAGATGCAGAGCGGTTTTTTGGTGTTCTGCCAGCCAAATCTAGTGAATATGACTTGCAACTAGTATTTACAAATGGTTTGGTTTAAGTACAGTCTGTGGGCTGTATTTTGTTTCTGTCTTAAGTGTTGATCTGTGGGTTAAATGTGTGTTTAAATGTTGTGGTGTGGTAAATTGTGTTTTGGATGTTGCTAGCACTGGAAAAAGCGTGTGATTGAATGACTGTGAATATGTGAAAGAATTCTGAGAAGTGAAATTGTTAAGGAGTAAATTTAATTTGGCCTCATCACCATCAATAAGTCACAAAAGGAAATTGAGCGGGGTGTAGCTAGAGAAAGAGCAACCCCTGTGATTTGATGACACCCTTAATGTACAAAAGTATTAATGAAGAGTAATTAGGGACCGGTTAAAAGTTTAGCTTGAGAAAATTGTGGGTATTTCGAATTTGCTAATTGTTCCCATGCAGCTTTGTGTTCTTGGTGGTTCAGTGAGCCAATGTGCTGGGTCCACAGGGTTGTAGGTTCTAATTTAAGCTGAACCTGCTAATCTGAGAATTGAAAATGAACTTATGACCCCTGAAAAGAAATTGTATATCAAAATACATTTTTCCATAGGGCAAATTATTGCAGTTTAGATTAAATTAGGAAGACTTTTTGTCTTTGACAGCTTCAGGCTGTGCGAGGCAGATTTTGACCTTGCAGCCTGTAAGGTGGGGGCTAGAAATAGGAGCGACTGAACCAGGAGGTGAAATCACTGCTTAGAAAGCTTCTCTGACATGAAAATGTGTAATGCTTGCAGCAGGAGAGCCTTGGAGAGAGGTGGGGGCCAGGAGCACTCGCTGTGGCCCGGTTCTGCGCTGAGGGGCTATTTTTAGCTTCTCCGATAAGACAGGGCAGCTGAGGAACGAAACTCAAGGAGCCTTCCTTGGCCCTATTTTGTGCAAGACTAGTTAGACTTTCCATAGAAAACTGTTTTTTTTTTTTTTTTAAACTGTTGTATTAATCCTAGACAAAAAGTAAAATGATGCTCTTGCTTGAAATTTTAAGGGCTATATGCCTATATAAAAACGATTTTCCAATTGAGAATTAATTTTCTCAGTGGAAATTGTGGCGCAAAGCTAACATGGGATATTAGATAAGTAATCTTACCTTTAGAAAGTTAAAATTAAGATGACTTGTGTGTCAGAAGCGACACAGTCAGTTCAGCTGACAGCTGGTCATCATAAAGATGACCTACTGTCAGATGGAGGTGAGTAAGGCAAGGAAATCAGTTATTGATTTTAAGTTTGACAAATTAAGCCAGCCAGAATATTCGACTGAGCTGTAGGTTAAAACAAAACTCGGAGTAAACATCCTGCATCTCAGATTGCTGTTTTAAAGGTTAGAAATGTAGTTTCATTATTTTCGATAAACAGAGGACAGATTGACAGTAGGGATTTCTTTTGTTAATGCCTTTTTAAATAAGGATAAGAGTGGTTTTTTGATGTTACATAATAAAAGTGGCGCAGACTTAAAATTATCATATTAAAAATGTTATCTAACATAGGTGCATTCAATTCGTTTTTTTACTATTCATAATGCCTGAATCATGATGCTGTGACCTCCTAGCATCCAAATTGAATTTAAGCTGTGCTATACAGCAATAGGGGGTCAATTACATGTGAAAATGTCACTTTATCCAGGCGTACAAAACTAATTTTTAGAAGGGCATACATTATACATTTCGGATGCCGCATCTCTGGGATTTGTAGAGGACATTCTGGGGATGACTATTATGCAAAAACATTGTAGGATATTCATTTTTAAGTGCCCTACACATCAAAGTCGAAATTGAGTGAACTTCATTATTTAAATGAGCTTTCTCCAGTCATAGCAGCTTTTAAACTGCCTTAGGCTCCAGTAAATGCACATATGTAGGTATAGACTTCATAGCTGACATCTATATTGCTCAAGCACTCGGCACACTGATTCTAAATATACCTATGTACAAAAACTGGCAGAAGTTATTAAGCTTACCTCTGAAATTGCTGGTAGACACACGATTAGAGTGGGTTTTGCTGTTCTGCCTTCGGGCTCTAGGGTCACTTTGACTTGGGGGCACCGCATGACAACCTTGCATACAAGATGGAACAGCTGCATAGGTTAAAGGCCGAACTCCTACATTTAGAAGCCTGGCAGGGCTCGGCTTCACATGAGCCTTGACATTTCGACATTTGAAAGACGAAACGGCAGGGCAGGGACAGAAAGAGGTTTTGCTTCCCTTTTTTTTTGGCAAAAGCAAGTTTTTGTGCACTCAATGAACATAGTTTAATGGTATAAGTGACCTCTCTTTAAAAGACAATGGCTCTGCCATATATATAGTCCAACTGCTTTTAGGGCTGAATTCAGGACGCAATGGGATTTAGTTTGAATTCATGCGGCCTCATGTTGCACTACTACATTTGCTAGGGGAATATGTTCTTTAGCTTGCTTACTGTGCTATTTCGCTCCTCAGAGTTTGTTTAGGCCCAGTTGCTATACATTGGGGTTGATAGTGTTGTCAGAATGAAACCTATTTTTAGGTTTCCTACTGTCAAAACTGGGGAGAGGAGGCTAGCTCCTCTACAAATTAAGGGTAGGCAAATTTATGTGTTCTCTCTCTTTTTCTTAATTTCTCATGAGACATTTAATTGGCTATTCAGTAATACTGTTTTAAACATTATTGGCATTAATAAAATGAATAAATATATGTTGCTATGTTACTACCCATCCTCTCTGATGGAATTATGAGAGGATGAGTAGTCTAGATTGCTGCTTCCTTATTTGATCTTTAAGGGGAACTAGCTGTGGGTAGTTTTTGTTTGAAAATTCTCAGGTGATAACACCACTATTGTTTGTTATTCTCATGCTATATACAGTTTTGCAAGGGCATTGCTAGTTTTATTAGCTAGTCTGTGTAAATAAACTGACAGTCCTTACTAGAACTAATGTTGCATACTTTGGATTGTGAAAAAGTAGAATGCAGGGAAGAGGTCTATGTGATCTTTAGCAAACATTTTTGAGGAAAATATTGTTTTATAGGAGTCTGTTAGTCACAAGATGTTCCACTGGAGAACGTGTACCCATTATGTTGAAGTTTTTAGTTCTTTATGTAATAGGAGTCCTTGTTAAATTAGCAGTGTTAATTTTTCTGTTGCTCCTATAACATGAGAGCATGGTCCTGAGTATACAATGTAGGTGCTTTTATTAAGAAAAATCATTTTAGAAGTGTCTGCAGTCCTGTACAAGTAATGCAAAGTTTATGAGTATAACATTTCCTTTTTCTTGAGGGTCTTTAGAAATGAACACAGACTTCCTTGACTGCTTGGGATTGGGTGACGTATTACTCTTGTCAGTTCACTAAAGAGTTCCTTTTATACTTGCCAATAGGTCCAGGTTGTTGTTTTATTTACTCTCACATAGATGAAAGTGGTTCCAGGGTGCCTTGCTAATATATGGGGCGTCCCTAGACTAGGAAGTATTCTGAGACTATCCTCTCTGTTGATAGATTATTTCTGTGCCTTGTCTAAAGACCTTTTGTTCTGTTCACCAATAGATATTTGCTGCCTTACAACCATTGCCAGAGGGGCGCGGACATCAGATCCAGCTTGAGGAGTCAGCACCAGTCCAGCTTGGAGTCGAGGTGAAGGTAACCAGCACAGGCATTGCTGGCAACCAGGACCTCAGTGAAGGTAGAAGGCCGGAAGCACTGGGACGAGTGTACCCCTGCCACAATCTTGGGCGAAAGACGGGGTCACAAATCAGAAAGGAGAAATCATGGATCAAGCTTTTGATGCCCAGCCGAGAGTCACAGACCGACCAGGAAGGCGAGAAAGTTTTTGCTTGAGGTAACCCCCTTTGAAACAAGGGTTGCTTCAGAGATCCTAGCATCAGGCCTCTGAATCCTGGTCCTAAAGTGGCTGTAAAGTTTTCACCTTTGTTGGCCAAGAGATACCTGGCCAAGCTGAATGCAATCTATGGCCCCAACGAAAGAGCAGTGTGCCAGCAGAGCAATACAGGAGTTAGGGAAGGACTACAGGGTACAGGTGCTGTGTCTCTGGTGCCTGTTAGATTGAAATGAAGAAAACTGGTGCACTGCCTGAGACACTGGACAGGATCGCTGAGCGCATTTGCCCTGGTGGGTGATTGCCCTATCCTGAAAGAAGAAACTTTTCCCTTGAAACTAGGCCATGATTCCTGAGTTGCGAGTTGTGCAGCTCCACCGTGGGAACAACAAGAGCCTGCCTGTGAGGCTCAAACGGACACAGGGAGAAGACTCCCCTCTGGTTGGTTGTACAGCAGCTTTAATTTCCCAAGGACTTCTTTTTCTTTTTGTTGAAAATGTACCCCATTGATCGTCCCATTTTTGAGAAGGAGCAGCCCTTTGCAGCTCTTCGTCCTAATTCTCATGGTTCTGTGTAGTCCTCCTGGTCCTCTGGATCCAGGATCATTTTTGTAAATAATATGTCTGACTGCTTTAATGTTTGTATTGGGTATAATGATAGATACTCTAGCCCTCATAAAGGAAACACTGGAAAAGTCTAGCGAAAATGTTTTTGAAGTTAAAATTGATGGTAACTGAAATGCCTAGGAGCCTTGAAAATGTTTTTACTGGATGGTTCTAGAATTTGCTTAGGACTAGAAAGCTAATAATCCTGTTTCTGATAATAGTAATTACTCTCTCCTGCAATCTGTATGACCCAATTCTCTGTTCCCTTTGTACTTCTGCTTATACCTTATACATACCCGCTTAACAATATTTAGAATGAGAAATGCCCACCTAGCAATGAATTAGGATATTTATAAAAAAAAAAAAAAATGTAATTAAAAACTAATTTGCATATTTTCCTACTGGATTATGGGAGATGTCTTCAGCTAATGCTAAAAGGGTCGTCTGTCGTAAATTGGCTGCGATTAAATTAGCGTTAGCAGAATCCATCTGGTATTTAGATGCTATCTTGTACATTTTGTGGAATCCATTTTGTATTTCTGGCAGCCATTTTGTTTACCCTTGTGCTCTGTTTAAAGGACTGGTTATACTTAGACTCTGCTACCCTGCACATGCGCAGGAATATCTAACTGTCCATGCATCTGTTTTGAGTCTGTAACTATCAGGTTGTTTCTACCAGAGTCAGCAACTGCTAGCTCCTCCTTTACTGTCGACTGTGCATTTCTGTATGACCATCTATGTATGTAACTCTTCTCATGTATGCTTGTACCGCCCTTTTTCTGAGCCCCTGTGTGGGTATAAAAGACCCATGGTTCTTCTACTCTGTGTGCTACCTTCATTCAGCACCACAGGGTGCTGGGTGAATGTGGTTCCACCTCATGAGGTTTTATTAAACTCTGTATTTTCTATTTCAGTTTCTGTGCCAACTTCTTTCTAATAGTCTGAGGACTCTGTGCAGAGAAGGGCGAACCCCTTGCACTGGTAGGCCTAGCTGAGGCCTATTTTCCACCCCCCCACTCCGATCACTCGTAAAGAACGGCCGGACAGGAGGTCAAATAGCAAGCTCCAGGGAGAGCTTATGAGCTGTATGATAACCAAACCGAGCAGTAAGAACAGGACTAATTTAACGCAACCACTGGCCACCTACCTAGCAATAGACTGCAATAGAAAGCCATTCCCGAGACGATCACCTCATTTGAACAAACAGACTGATCTTCCGCTTATAACCCGTAATAACAGTGGCACAGGAGCATGAGCCAGGGAGAAGAGCTGAAAGGAGGTGAAAGAGTGTGGGAGGTTGAGCGCTGTAGCAAGGGGACGCTCTGCACCGCATATTATTCTACCTGGTCAGAGCTAATGAAAGGAAGCAGACCTGCCGAGGCCCGCGCCAAAAAAAAACTATGCTCGCGGCCTCCGTCCGCCCTACGCCCCCCCAGCCCCGATGACTGTACCTGGCATGACCCAAAGGGGGGGGGGAGGCCAGGAGGAGGTGTCTCCTTCCTCTTGGACCCGCTCCTGGGGAACACACGGGACGGGAGAGGTGAGCGGCTGCAGGAGCCTGGTCAGTTCTGTCTGTCCCCGCCGGGCGGGACCAGCCACGACCGCAAGACGGTGGCTACCCCACCTCCCCCGCAACAGTCCCGTCATCCTCTTTCCACTCCTGCGAGTGGATCCCCCTGCCTCTACCCCCAGGAAGTAGGCAAGAGCAGGCGTGGGGGTCAAGGCTCAGAAGGTGGACTGCTAGCTGGGCTCGCATCCTGTTGCGTGGCAGGAGCTACCGGCAGGCAATACACGGAGGGAGGCTCCGAAGGCTCGCTATCAACCCTCCACCCCGGGACCACGCAGGTGAAAGCCACAGCGAACAGCAGCAGCGGCGGCGACCCTGGGGCCCAAGCTGGCCAGGTCCTGGCCGGTGCCTACAAATTGCTCTGCCTGCATTTATTTAAATGCCCCTCTCCAGTCACAGCGCTGGCCGCTACCCTTGTCCCCCGGGAGCTGTCTCCCCCCCATGGCGGACCACAACCACGGCAAGGACCGGGCACAGGCTCCCAACCTCGGGGAAGGGAGCACAGCACTCACCGCAAATAAGAGCGGATCCCGGGGACACCACCAAAACGGCGTCAGGGCAGCGGGAAAAGAGGGCGACCATCTGTGTGTCTTGTTTTCGTCTGTCAGATGCCTTCTGACAGTGGTGAGTTTATGGATACCGAGGCGATAGCCTCATTACTCCACATTCATTTTGAGTTTTTTTGTCGCTGTTTAGGTTGTCTTATTGATGTGTAACGCTTTGTCACAGTTGAGGTTGGATCACAAGGTCAGCGCTGTGATAGGCCATGGGTTGCGGTCAATTGGGTTTGCAGAAGTGTCAGCAAGTTTTATCGCAGAGTCTTGTTTTTGTCTGTCAAATGTCTTCTGACGGTGATGAGCTTTTGATGGCTGCTGCGGCGGTTGCCTTCTGACAGTGATGAGTTTTGGGTACGTGCCGGGGCGGTTGACCAGTGGGCGGGAGAGGTATATGTATATGTACCTTTCCCCCCCACCCCCTCCTGCCCAGAAGTGGGTCCCAAACACTGGGAGGCTGACTCGTCGTGTGCCATCTTGTGGCACTAAGGGGGGCCGCCCTCTTAGGAGGGCCCCCTGCGTGGTCCTGGGCCAGCCCTGCAGTGTGCTCTACCCCAGCTCTCCAGGAGGCCGTTCTGCATCTGCTGCGTCTAATTAGAATAGTGTTGTGTTCAGATGACTGTGGGGGGGGGGGCCGGGTCAGCTGTCATTCATTCCAAGGGGACTGGGGCCTGAGGATGCAGGAAGTGCTGGCAACTTATACTAGGGGGCTGAGGTCAGAGAACCCGGGTAAGATGACTCTTACACGGGGGGACAGCCCATCATTACCTAGATGGTGTGGTCTACAGTCACACACAGAACAGCCCTACAGTCTCCCCCTCACACATAGTGTGCGTCAGCCAGTGCCCCTTCTATCATGAGTACCCCTTCTATTGTGAGTACCCCTGACATCCCCTCACCCCCTGCTTCTCCCTCTCTCTTTCCCTGCCTTCTGGAACGGCGCTGTGGGATAGATAGAGAAATTAAGGAGCAGTCTGGAAGTACAAGATGGAAAGGGAAGACAGAGACACCAAAATCTACTTTCTACCAAGGTATAGTCACAGATATACCTTTGAGGCTCTCTCAGATCTTGCAGACATGCCTGGTGCCTCCTTTTTAAAAGCCCAGAGAAAAATTAAATTTTGCCGGTTTAGTGCTCCCTCTTCCCTGGCAACTGGGGAATTTGCGACCTGCATTTGCAACGTGGTAGACCACTGTTGGTTGCCCGATAGTGCTTGCCTAGTTTCCGTAGTCCGTATAACACCAGCCGTGCCAGAGCCGGCTCTGTTATTTACATTCCAATGTGTACTCCGTAAGGCATGCCAGTATTACTTTGCAGCTGTGCATTCGAATCAGTCTGGCTGTTGTTTTAGTTAATAATATGTATTCAGCTTATAACACGTTCTCATTTGTGAAAGGTAGGGATGTGGAGGTTAATAATACCAATGGCAATACCGCTTTGCAAATGACTCCACTGCAAACATAAAAAAACAAAAGTAAAAAACATTGTCATTTTAAACGCCAACAGCTCTAATTTTTACAAATGTGAGACCTATTGCATTGCAAATGCTTGTTTCACAATGCTGTCTCCACCCTCGGTAGTCATGCTGCACCAGGGACGACAGGACTGGTTTGGGGTGGGCTCAGAAAACCTTGCACCAAAGAGAACAAGGACAAAATGGGGTATAAGTAGTGGACCTTAAACCCCAGAATTTGAGATCACTTCTGGACTCAAGAGGAACCTGTGCCAAGGAGAAGAGCTGCAGAGGTGTGAGGAGGGCACTGCCCCTGTGCTGCATGCTTTGCAGCTGCCTCTGCCAAGGAAGAGGACAAACACTGCCACTTTGCTGAGAAGCTGCTCGAAGAAGAATCTCCAAGTGCTTGTGTGTGCTGGCCTCCTGTTCTGAAGTCTCAGGGATACAAAGACTTCACCACCAGCTCCCCTGAACTCCACTGCTGGGAGTTCTGTGCTGCCAGGAGGTGCCTATTCCAGTTTTGGTCCTCTGGAGGTTGTTCCTGCTGTTGGGAGCTGAAAGAAATGTAAAGAAAGCAAAAAACCAACTCTGACGCTGTCGGCAGGGATGCCGCGACCTGCACCAAGGCCAGGGGCACCGCTCGTAAAGTGCACGACGCACTGCCACCCCTGCACCACAACTCCAACACCCTTTGACGCCTGCGACACCTGCAGTTATCGGCCTTCCCGATGCCAGCGCTTGCACAGACGCCATCACCGCCAAAGCCCGCATCCCGTTTTTTCTGAGCCGATAACAGACGAGGGCGACTTCACAAACTCTTCAAATTCGCATCATCTCACCAGAACCGACGCCTCACTGCCGACTTCTGTCCTGGACTTGACATGTCACCTCCTTGCAGACACGATGCCGCGCCTTCCCCGTGGTAACCAGGGAACCGTACTTGACCTCGGCGCCAACTCCTCATCTCCACGAAGCCGTGCATCATACATAGTCTTCATTTTTCAAAGTACTATTGTTTAGGGGTCCGCGTGACTCCATGCCTGACACCACACACCTCGCTGTCAGCGTCATGCTCTGGTTTTATGCCTGTCATGGCGTCACAGGTGAAGCTATTTGTTTCTACAAGTGCTATTTCTGTAAGTAACTGTTTTTAAGTGCTATTTTGATATATTTATGTTGAAATGTTGTCATTTTGGTCTTGTTTGGTTTAGATAATGATACCTTATTTTTCTAAACTGGTGTGGTGTCCAGTTGTGGTGTTTTTACTGTGTGTTTTGAGTACAAAACATTACACATTGCCTTTGGGGTAAGCCTGCCTGCTCGTGCCAACCAACAAGGGGGGTGAGCAATGGGTTAACTTAAGTGTACATGCCCCTTACCCTGACTAGATGCTTACATCTAGGTGGGAACTTATTCCCACCTTTGACAAAAGTACCTACCTCTGCTAATTAGAGACCCCCATTTCTACCATCCTGTGCCCCCAGAGAGCCTTTGCCCCCAGAGACTCTGTGCCCCACAGAGGGCCTGTGTCCCCCTGAGAGCCTGTGTCGCCCTGAGAGCCTGTGTCCCCCAGGGAACCTGTGCCCCCCCAGGGATCCTGTCCCCCACAGAGCCCATGTCCCCCAGAGAGCCCTTGCCCCCAGTGAGCCCTTGCCCCCCAGTGAACCCTTGCCCCCCTTGCCCCCCAGAGAGCCTGTGCCCCCCAGAGAGCCTGTGCCCCCCAGAGAGCCTGTGCCCCCAGAGAGCCTGTGCCCCCAGAGAGCCTGTGCCCTCAGAAGGCTCGTTCCCCCAGGGAGCCAGTGACCCCCAGAGAGCCTGTACCCCCAGGGACCCTGTGCCCCCAAGGACCCTGTGCCCCCAGAGAGCCTGTGTAACCCAAGAGCCTGTATTACCCAAGAGCTTGTGCCCCCAGAGAGCTTGTGCCCCCAGAGAGCTTGTGCCCCCAGAGAGCTTGTGAACCCAGGGATCCTGTGCCCCCAGAGGGCCCGTGCCCCAGAGAGCCCATGTCTGCAGAGAGCCTGTGCCACCCCAGAGAGCCTGTGCCACCCCAGAGAGCCTGTGCCACCCCAGAGAGCCTGTGTCACCCCAGAGAGCTTGTGTCACCCCAGAGAGCCTGTGTCCCCCAGAGAGCCGGTGCCCACAGAGGGCCCATTGTGAGAAGTTGGTCTGGTATATGCTGTCCACTAGTTAAAGTGAGCACCTTGCACCAGTCCAAACGACCCTTATGGTGATTAGGTCAAAGATAACCTTTATAGAAAGCTATCCTAGTGGTAGCTATGGAGAGCAGCCTTCAGGCTAAGTCTTGAAGGAATGTAAAGCAGCTTGTTTTACCAGAACAGAACCACCTGAGTAATCCAATGAAAGGAGAACCACACAAGTGTTATATAAAAAATATGTATTTATTACTAAACACTCTCTACTAATCTCTATGCGAGATTAGAGCACAAAGCAGACAATACTTGATAGAACGACAGTAAATAGCACAATACACAGCGGGCTCCAGGGGGAGACCGAACCATATACTAAAAAAAATGGCATAACAACGACTACACTAGACACAGTGCCTAGAGCGGATGTATGACGATCCAACGCAAACAAGCACAACGCACACCACTACATCGCATTCCTCACATCGCATGCACCGTTACATCGCCTGCATTCACCACGCAAACCATTACATCGCACTCCGCATTCACACACATGCAAAAGACATTTGCAACGCACACAAAGACCGCGCATTGTATCACACCGCAAAATTCTCTCTAACGCCCCCCCCAAACACAGTACAACGCCCAGGGGCAAAGGCAGACGCGAGCAGGGGGCTAAAACGGCTGCTTTGATTTTATATGCAGTAACGAGAGATTTCGATTTATGGAGGACATAAAAACATCCAGAGAATGTTGGAAAGGAGGGTTTGTAACACTTTCTGTTTTTATAGTTCACCTTCCACCAACTTGAAACAGATTCCAAGGCTGGCTGATTTGCTCTTTTAGACAAAGTGTCGGCTTTGGCACTTTATCATCCTGTCTTCGGGGTGCCTTCTCCCCGCCTCGCCTGCCCCTCCTCTCGCCATAAGCTCATCTGTCAAAGTTAATACCCGCAGGGCCCGGCACAGGGCCAAGGGTCCTCACCGCGAGGGGTCGAGGAGGCTGCTGCTGCGTGCAGTGCAAGCCATGCTCTTCCGGGTCACCGAGACGCCTTATTAACCACCAGGATTTCTATTAAGAAGCCCCTGCCATATACCTGAGAGGCAGGGGTCCGTCCTGGTTGGCTGCGGGGGGGGGGGGGGGGGGACTCTTCTTCCACACGCAGTAACAACACAGTGTTTTAACTGGAAAAAAAAGTTCCATGTGCGTTCCTCATGAGAAAGTAGATTCTGCAATGCAACCATTGCTGGTCACTGGTGGTCCAGAGAGTCATGAGTGCTCCAGGCTGTGGAGTGAAATGAGGTGGGGGCAGGCTCTTGCCATCTGACTTGAGTTACCAGGTGGGTTTCCGAGATGTAGTGGGCTACATTTTTTGCCAAGTTTAAATTTTTCAGAGAAATTGAATTTCAGGACGGATACGCCATTTTTTGAGAATCGTTTTTACTGGTGAAATTTTGTAGCAGTGAAAAAATGGCAAAAAAATAATTTGTTGAATTCTTGTGCTTCTGTACTAATCGTAAAAGCAAAAAAGAAAACCTGTACTAATCGTAAAAACAAGAAAAAAAACCAAAGAGCGACCCTTATTCAAGACAGTGTCATAACAGCCTCATTAGAAATTGATAATGATGTTCCACAGATATTTTTATTTATACATTGCTTAGTAAACCCTCCAACAGTAACTACTGCTAATAGAGCGATTCATGTTTTTCTTCCACTGGTGCGGCTCAATTGACCACAGACACTTCACTAGTGTGTAAAAGGCTGATATTAAATGTGAGAGGCCTAAACTCACAACCCCCTCCACACCATGGTCAATTCCCTACAACACCATCTGATCCCAAAGGTTGCCAGTTGGGTTGGGGGGGTGGGGGTGGGTGCGGGTGGGGGGCCTCTTATGCATTTGCCAATGTTGTCCTTGAATGGCGTTTTTTGGGGCGTGTAGGGGGGTCTCTTAGGCCTCTTATGCGTTCGTAATGTGCGTGATTTTTTCCCTTTAATGGCGCTTGTAAAAGGTTGCCAATTGGGTTGGGGGGTGGGGGGGTGCGTGGGGGGGCCTCTTATGCATTTGCCCTTTAATGCCGTTTGGGTGTTTTGGGGGGGGGGGCCGTTTTGAATGTGTGTTCGGACGTTACACGTCACCGAAATAAATGTGCACGCGATATAAAACCCTGTGGGGGAGCCGTGTTTAATGTGTGTGCACGCGATTTAAAACCCTGTGCAAACGTCACGGAAGTAAATGTGCCCGCGATGTAAAACCCTGCGGTGTTAAGCCTCCCGCGATGTTAAACCCGCGTTGCAAACGTCACCGAAGTAAATGTGCCCGCGATGTAAAACCCTGTGGTGTTAAGCCTCCCGCGATGTTAAACCCGCGTTGCGATGGCAGCGCGTGAATACGGAGTCGTTGTAATGGGTGTTTCCCCCTAGAGCACGTAGAATCGCTGGGACCCCAAGGAACCACCCAAAGGAGTGACACAGGGAGCCCACGGAGGAAGGATGCAGTGTGGGAACAGACGCGTGCTCTGTGCAACTCTATGGGAAAGTCGCAGTTGGAAAATTACAGTTTAAGGACACTTCGGAGAGGACTTCAAGCAAACCCTTTGGAACATAGAAGGTTCTAAGGCCAGCACCCTTTTGAGTACCGAGGTACCCATGTTACCTATCCCAGAGGATCCGGGTGCATAGGGGTCAAGTGGTGTCGGAAACCCTTGTTGTTTTCAATGGCGTGATGCGAAGAAGTGTTGCTGCCGGGAAGATGAAAGGTGTCCAGTGGAATCCAAGCTTGGATCCGAGGTGAGAAGAACCCGAAAGCAGTTGGGACAAAGTCTGGGTCACTTCAGGGTGACCAGGGGCTCGATAGACGAATGCCCAACGATTTGGGGTGTTTCAGGTGTGAAGATAGGATGCTTGACTCTGCAGCCACAGGGACCAGGAGACGTCGACGACAACCAAAGTCTGGAGGTGATCTGTACCATGAAGGATGTCGAATGCTGAGGGTCAGTGTCCGGATTGAACACCAACAAGCCTTGGCAAAGGCACCCCACACGGGCAGAGGAAACAGGTCACAGTGTGGACCAGCAAGGTCCAGGGGACTCTCCAAGCTATGGGGAGTCAGGGCACGTCTGGAGCAACCAGGGAAGCCCAAGGAAAATCAAAGTAACCCTCACCAGGACAGACAGGCCAACGGACCAGGGATCGCGAGGGGTCCTCGAGTGGAATCACAAAGCACCAGCCCACAGAGCACTCGTGGAGTGGAGGCCGGAGATCTTCTGTAGAAATGCTGCTTGGGGTCGGGACCAGTCGTAGTCCAAAGCACAGCCTCAAGGATTGCCAAAAAGCATATGCTGCCGCAAAAGTACACGGTGCACAGGGGTTCGGGGTGCACGGTCCCCACGAGGGATACTGGTCTCAGGATTGCTGAGAGAGCAGATCGACCTCAGAGATTCTTGGGAACCCACCTCCTGCGTTGCAGAAATCTTCAGAGTCCTCAGGAGCTCGGGAGATGCAAACGGGTCAGATGCGTCTAGGTGCCTGCTGCTGCAGGGGAGTAACTCCTTTACTCCAAGGGAGATTCTTCTGTCGTCCAGCGAAGTGTAGATCGTCGAAGTACTTGGTTTCTGTACCAGAGTTTAGTCCTGGTAAAATCCAAAGTCCTGTAGTCAGGTTTCCCACTTTATACCCAGGGAAGGGATTGGACTAACTCTGGGGACCCACCTATGGGAGGGGCAGGACAGAGGGGTGGCTACACCCATGTCCTTTGTCCAGTTTCATGCCAGAGCAGAAGCAAATGGCTCCTGCAACTGGCTTGAGCTGGACTATGCATGGGGACACCAAATGTGCCCCCAGTACAGACTTTTTGGCACTCTGAGTGCACCCACCCATCCTCAATACACTAAAGCCTGTCTGGGAGGCAGGAGCATAACACAGACCCCCGCATCCCCCACGGTGCGGAGGCCCCACGAGCTTCAGGGGGCCCCCTCAGCACAGTAGTCGGGCCTGAGAGCTCCAGTTTCATTCCGGAGTGGGGCCCATCCATGTACTTTGCAGGGGGGCTCCCTCAACTTTCGTCACGCCAGTGCTGGGAGTTGGTCACACCTCCCTGTGACAGGAAACCTATTGTCAGGCCTTCCCCTGCTCGAGCTTGGCTCAGCAGCAGGAGGGCAGACTTGTGTCTGTGGCTGGCAGCATCCATTTTGTGATGCCCAGGTCGAGAAAGCTGGTACCGGGTATAACCGTGTTTCACATAAGTCCCTTTAGGAGGGTGGAATCATACCGCCCCCGCCAGTTACTGGCAGGGAAGTATGATTCCTAGGTGTTTGACACCAAACACGACATGTTTCTAAGCAGCTGTTTTAAAGTTAGCATTTACCACGAGGTTATAATGCACTTAAGTATATATGGTTTGGCTGCATCACAGACAACCCCGGAAAATAGGTTCCGAAGGTTGCAGAGGGGCTCTGCTCATGCAGGTGCACCCTCTCACATAAAACCCAGCACCCTGCCTTCAGGATTGTTAAGGCCGCCATAGTGGTGACTGATAGGTTTATGTGTGTAGTGATTTAGAATAGATATAGGGAACCTATATCAAAGTAAGGGGTGCATGCACCTCCTTACCCAGGCTGCAGTAGCAGACCTGTGGTGTCAGTTTGAATGGCTTCTCAGGTGTGGCACAATACATGCTTCAGCCCCTGGGAGGCCTCTGGGTACCCATGCCCTGTGTACATGTTGTAATATGTACTAGGGACTGATGATTGTACCTCAGAACCCAATCTGGAGTGTACCTAAACTACATGCAATCAATTTACAGGGGAAAGCAGGTAGGCTGTTGTCCCAAATAGCAGGATCCCAGTCAGTCTAAGTCAAAAACCGTGATACACCCGCAAAAAGTGGGGGTAACCATAAGAGGCAGATCCTACTCTCCTACACCCGTGTCCCCCAGAGAGCCTGTGTCCTCCAGAGAGCTTTTGCCCCCGGGGATTCTGTGCCCCTAGAGAGATCTTATGCCCTCAGAGAGCCCGTGCCCCCAGAGGGCCCGTTCCCCCTGGGATCCCGTGCCCCAGACAGCCTGTGTCACCACGGGAGCCTGTGCCCCCTAGGGGGCCCGTGGCCCCCAGAGGACCCATGCCACCCAGAGAGCCCGTGCCACCCAGAGAGCCCGTGCCCCCCAGAGAGCCCGTGCCCCCCAGAGAGCCCGTGCCCCCCAGAGAGCCAGTGCCCCCCAGAGAGCCAGTGCCCCCCAGAGAGCCAGTGCCCCCCAGAGAGCCCGTGTTCCCAGAGAGCCCGTGCCCCCCAGGAGCCCGTGCCCCCCAGAGAGCCCGTGCCCCCAGAGAACTTGTGTCACCCAGGAGCCTGTGTCACCCAAGTCACCCAGGAGCCTGTGCCCCCCAGCGAGCCCATGCCCCCCAGCGGGCCTGTGCCCCCCCAGAGGGCCCGTGTCACCCAGGAGCCTGTGCCCCCAGTGGGCCCGTGTCCCCAGTGGGCCCGAGACCCAGGGATCCTGTGCCCGCAGAGGGCCCCTGCCCCCAGAGGGCCTGTGTCCCCAGTCAGGGGGACATATAGTGGGTTGAGGGAGATTTACATTTTCCCGTCAGTCTGAGGAAGAGTTGGGTTTTACTTTTTGGGGCGTTTGTGGGTGTTCCAGGGGGTGTCGCGGTGTGTCTGCACCACACTGACCGGTCACACGCACCTCTGGACGAGGGTGGAGGAAGCCTGGGCCACGGTTAAACAAGCACGAAAGTTACAGCAACTTTTCCTTTAATTGAACAGCTATTAATGGCCTGAAATAAATGACTCCACACCACACGCGCAGTGTGTATGAAAATAAAGGTAGTAATTACTGTTTTGGTGGCAGTCATTAGAGGCCTGGCCTCGGCCCAGGACATGTGCTGTCTGTGGCGGTGACTGAGTCCGTGTGTAGAACCTCTGAGGACAGGAGAGGTCTGTGAGAAAGAAGGCGTGGCTCCCTGCGTGCGGTGCGTCTCTTTACAGGGGCGTGTGCACGGGACTTTAAAAGGTGTCGGCGAACGGCTGCACGCACACCTTGGCACCGGTGCAGTGTGTCTGTGTCTGCGCCTGTGTGCAGCTCTGTCTGTGCGTCTGAGCACCTCAGCCTGTGTGTCTGACTGTGACAGCGCCTGAGCACCCGTGTGTGTAGCTTTGTCTGTGCACAGCTGTCTGTCTACCTCTCTGCACCTCTGTATCCGCATCTGTGTACTTCTGCCTGTTCATCTGTCTGTGCACCTCTGTCTGTGCACCTCCCTCTGCACCTTTCTGCACCTGTCTGTGCACCTCTGTCTGTGCACCTCCCTCTGCACCTCTCTGCACCTGTCTGTGCACCTGTGTGTGTAGCTGTGTCTGTCACTCCGAGTCACTGTGTCTGTGTGCACCGCTGTCTGTGCATCACTGTCTGTGTGTGTACCTCTGTGTGTTTGTGCACCCTTGTCCGTGTGTGTGTGCACCCGTTTGTGTCTGTGCACTCGTCTGTGTGTTTGTGCACTCCTGTCTGTGCATCCCTGTATGTGTGTTTGTGTACCTCTGTGTGTCTGCACTTCTGTCTGTAAACATCTGTCACTCCGAGTCAGTGTGTCTGTGTGCACCGCTGTCTGTGCATACCTGCCCGTGTCTGTGTGTACCTGCCCGTGTGTCCTTGCACTACTGTGTGTCTGTGCACCTGTGCCTCTTGGACACCTGCTCACCGTAGCGGCTCCCTGAACCTTGACAGACAGGGGGCGCAGCCCAAGGGGGCTCCAGCAGAGATGAAGGACAAGACCAATCACCGATCGATAATCAATGAAGGGGAGGAGAACGAGATGGTAAGAGTCCTTTACACTTCAATGCTCCCAGCAGTGACGTCAGACTCGGACTCCAGGCAGTACAGACGGCTGGAGAGGGACAGAACGTACTTCAAATACCTCCCCCCCCCCCTCCCCACTGACAGCCCTTTCATATTGTCTGGATTACTTCCCAGTAATCTCCACTAGTCTAAACACGCCCCCCCCCTGTACTTACTATCTGCTGTGACGTCAGACTCGGGCTCCAGGCAGCAGAGATGGTTGGAGAGGGACAGAAGGTACTTCACCCCCCCACCCACCCCCCACTACGGGCCGCCCCCTCATATTGTCTGGATTACTTCCCAGTAATCTCCATTAGTCTGAGCACGCACCCCCCCTACTTAGTACCTGCAGTGACGTAAGACATGGTTGGAGAGGGACACAACATACATCAGGCGCTCGCCTCCCCCCATATTGTCTGGATTACTTCCCTGTAATCTCCATTAGTGTGAACACGCCCCCCCCCCCCCCCCAAGTACTTACTATCTGCTGTGACGTCAGACTCGGGCTCCAGGCAGTAGAGATGGTTGGAGAGGGACAGAAGGTACTTCACCCCCCCCCCCCCCCCCACTACGGGCCGCCCCCTCATATTGTCTGGATTACTTCCCAGTAATCTCCATTAGTCTGAGCACGCACCCCCACTATTTAGTACCTGCAGTGACGTAAGACATGGTTGGAGATGGACACAACATACATCAGGCGCTCACCCCCCCCCCCCATATTGTCTGGATTACTTCCCAGTAATCTCCATTAGTCTGAACACGCCCCCCCCCCCCCAAGTACTTACTATCTGCTGTGATGTCAGACTCGGGCTCCAGGCAGTAAATAGAGATGATTGGAGGGGGACAGAAGGTACTTCACCCCCCTCCCCACTACGGGCCGCCCCCTCATATTGTCTGGATTACTTCCCAGTAATCTCCATTAGTCTGACCAGAGGCGCCGCACGTCTCACCACCCAGGAGTCTGTCTTCCTTTTCTTGTGTGGTTCTACGGCCCCCTCCCCATATTGTAAAAGTATTGCATTGTAATTGCATTTAAATAGTGCTTACTACCCCCGACGAGGCATCTAAGCGCTTTTTCGGTGACTAGCACGCTACTCTGGAACCCTTAAAGGATTAGTGGTGAATTAGTATAGTGAAATTTGAAAGTGATTTGGGCGATGGATATGTTAGTCAGTTATTTGGAAAGAGAAGGATGGTGGGGGGATAGAGACGGGTCAAAGGTTTGCATTCCTATAGCGCTTGCTACCCCTGATGGGGTGTTGATGTGTTTTTTTGGCGAGATGTCCCCATACGGCCCCCTTCTTTTTATACTCCAACCCCTTCTGTTCATGCTTTACCACTCCCTGCTCACCATCGCTCATTAGGAGCATGTAGCTGATGTACTCCTACCCCCCCACGCACTTTACTCCTCCCTTGCCCTCTATTAAAAGGAGAACAGAAATAAATAACTCCTTGGAAGGGCCGCTCCTTTGTATACACTGCTTTTGTGCACATTTTAGTCTTTTTTTATTTTTATTTACTGCTCCATGATGGGCATCTACCATCTTGGAACAGTAAACTAAAAAGGAACAAGCATTGGCATAGCCAATAGGTCTCGCCTTTGGGGCCTTCTAAGTGTTTAGCCATGCAACAGTTGATGTTGTTGCACCAAGAATATTGTGCCGCATAACGAAATACTTGTATGTTCTGAAAGGCGAGACGTATTGGCTATGGCAATGTTTTTATAGCATAACTATGTTTCTAAACACTACTACAAAGTAATGAAAAATCTTGTTCTAGCTTTATTGCTTAAAAAGCAAATGTGGAACAGCTTTACAATTAGTTTTAATGCTAAAGTAGCCCGAAGGCTAAAACTACAAAATGTATCTTCTGAGCAATGTGCAGTAATATTTTTTTAGCATACATAAAACACCCTATTAGAGCTTCGTAGTTTGGATTTTATTTTTGAGCTATTGGCATTGCTAATGTGTGTTGTTTTTTGGCACCTTATAAGTGTGTAACCAAATATATTGGCAATGGTTTGTCCAGGAATAACTGACAAATGTTTGTTAGTTTACATTTTATTGCAAGAATTTTTTGTTAACATTTTTAGTTCTTTAAAGTAAGTTGAAAAGAAAAAAAATATTTATGATGTACATTTATACATGTTTTATAAATATATTCATTCTGTTGCAATATCTTTTAATATTTTTGTAATAATGCCATTTCAAAATATTACTTCACATGTCTGCGGTAAATATGGCATAAGTGCATCGGATAAGTCTTCCACATCTGTATTGATCATAAACCAGTCCATTAGAAGTTCATTGCTAATATCCATAGATTGATATGTTTC
Source organism: Triturus cristatus (assembly GCF_964204655.1). Classification (NCBI taxonomy): domain Eukaryota; kingdom Metazoa; phylum Chordata; class Amphibia; order Caudata; family Salamandridae; genus Triturus; species Triturus cristatus. The sequence continues at coordinate 1,157,176,371 of NC_140594.1, forward strand.
AGTATTGTGCACTTGTATCATTGTAGATAGCCCCAGAAATCTCTGCACACGCAGCAGCCACAGTTTCAAATGAAAGCAGGGCTGACTCTAAGTTTCATCCTTCCTATAACTTGAGAAGAGAGGCAGCATGTGCTAGGAGAGAGCGCTTGATTATATAGTGTGTGTAGAGAGCAGCCCCCTTTTTCGTGTATTATACTAAATTACATGCTAGCAGAAACTTTTAACAAAGTACGATTTTATAAGTACAGCTGCTAGATATGTAGCACAGTAAATTGGCAGGGATCAAAAAGCCACAAAGTTGTTTAAAAGGAACTGGTTGACAGGTGAGGGTGAGGCAGGCAGTGGAAAGGAAAGGAAAGAAATATAAACAAGCGCGCACGGCCACGTTAATTACAAGCAGATGGCCCCTGTGCGCCGCTGCTTGCTCCCGCAAGGTGGATGCCACCATAAGCACGAGTGCTTGAAAAGTACAGACTGATTTCTAAAGGTCATCTCCTAGTGCACCGCATGTGCGCTGCACTAGGCTCGACCTAAAAAATGAAAAAAAGGTGGGTACTTCAAGACGTGGGTATCCATACACTTCCTGGCAGTGGCTCTCCCTGTGGCATCATGACAGATCAGTGAGCATGTGTGCAAATCGTTGTGCTTTTTTGGGCAATGTTGTTCAGCATCGGCAATAATTATTTCAAGTCTCGACCACCAGATAACTTTTAGCTGTCTAGAAGTGAAAGCCTTGTGTGGCCCATACAGAGGGCTCATAGCCAGTCCACTGCTTACCAATGGTTGGCTTTACTGCCACTCTTTTGTTTGCTTATTGAATGGCATATGTAATGTAAAGGAGTCCAGACACTCACCCCAAGAAGACGCTGGGGGGTAGGTAGGAATGTAAGTACTGGGATGAGAAGTGCAGAGGATCACACCCCTTGGTGAGTGAATACGCAGCACGAACTAACACAAGTGAGACTGCTAAGATTGGAAGTCAATGAGAGACACCGAAGAGTCCCCTAATGAGAGGAAACCCTTCTGTCCTACAACAGTAGCTTTAGAGGAGATGAAAAGCCTTAGAAAGCCATCCGTTAGTGAGGGTCTGTGCCCACTAGTCACAGCTGGACCCCTGCGGCGATAGCGGGTTGTATCCATTACTGTCCTATTCCCTCTTCACGTCCGGCTGAGCCAGGGTCACACATGGCCCTTGAAGGCACCGAGGACAGTAATGTCTCTGCTTTCTTCCTCTTCCCACCCACAGAGAATGAACTGGGGAATGAGCCCTGCTGGTGTGTAAGTGTGGCGTGCATCAAAAATGGGTCTACAAGGCCAGAACACCTGACCCCCAACTTTTTTTCAGGGTATTCCCCCTTCCTTACTTCCTTGAGGGGTATTGCCCCAGCTTTGGTCACAGCAGTGTGTTACATAAACGTATTTTTTAACGAAAGAGGAAGGTGCACCAGTGAGAAGTCCAAACATGATAGGAAGTCCTTAAAGTTCCTTTAATTCTTGTATGTATTTTTTCATAAAAACAGACATCAGCCAACGCGTTTCGTGCTGGGGGTCGCGTAACTAGTTAGCATGGAGGAGTCTCGTTCGTTATCGGAATTAACCAGACAAATCGCTCCACCAACTAAGAACGGCCATGCACCACCACCCACATAATCGAGAAAGAGCTATCAATCTGTCAATCCTTTCCGTGTCCGGGCCGGGTGAGGTTTCCCGTGTTGGTGGAGCGATTTGTCTGGTTAATTCCGATAACGAACGAGACTCCTCCATGCTAACTAGTTACGCGACCCCCAGCACAAAACGCGTTGGCTGATGTCTGTTTTTATGAAAAAATACATACAAGAATTAAAGGAACTTTAAGGACTTCCTATCATGTTTGGACTTCTCACTGGTGCACCTTCCTCTTTCGTTAAAAAAGCTTTTTCATCTGTAAATCAGTGAAGTCCTTCTGCGGCGGACTTTTGGAAGAATTGTGCACAGGATTTGTAATTTTTGTATACACTAAGATTGAGGTGCTGAACCAGTGGTCAGCCGTGGTGGTGCTTTGTGTTAAGTGTTACATAAATGTACATTCATGCAGCCAAACTTACATCCCAGCAGGGTTCTTCGCCCCATTCATTCTCTGTGGGTGGGGAGAGAAAGAAAGCAGAGACGTTATTGGTTCTTGCTCCTGTCCCTCTGGTCTTGTCTTCTCAGCACTGGGGAGCTGCCCTGGCAGTCAAGAGAGGAGTGTGAGCTGTTCCCAGAGCACATAGCATCATCCTTACCCCCATAACTGATCTGGGGTGGGGGTCCAGGTTTAAGGACTTGTGATCAACATCTCAGCCAACCCGTGGACCCCCTTGTATCGTTTTTAGGGGAGAGTTGAACTGTACAGGATTAGACGCAGTTCAAGACTGGAGGCCTTGCCCTGTTCGCTGAGGTCTGTGGACACAGATACAATGCCTACATGCCAACAAAACTTAAAATACGATTAAAAGAAACAGAAACAGAAATTTACTGGAAAAAACAAAGGTTAATGTTACCTTACAGTTAGGTGTGGAAATGAGACCTTATTTTACATATAAACACCCCAGAAATCCACTAAAAAACAAAGGATGAAAGAGATGTCATAACTAGGTGACAAAGTCACTCAAGAAGTCCCACAAGTTGGGGGTGGCATGAACCGGTGCTTCCTGGCAGAGGAAACGGTCTACAAAGCCAGAGGCTGCCCAGCTAATGGCCTCACATATTGCACCACGTGTGACATGTTAAATGATGACATTGACATCACTGATGAAGACATTGATTACATCACTGATCACAAGCGTAACGCGAAATTACGTGAATTGCATCAGTGTAATATAAATGTCGCCCAGTCTTAAAGAGGACCTTCTCGTAACCGCGAGCCATGGCAGGTCCTTCATGACTGGGCCGGGTGTGAGTTTGTGTATTTATAAGTAGTCTAGCCCCGGAGTCTTGGATTCTTTGCAGCCTTGTGACTCTTCAGAGCGGAATGCTGTCGTATACTCATTTGCATCATCGTGTTTCGAGAGGATGAGTGATGCTGTTGCTTGAGCCTTTTGTGGAACTCCAAGATGTGTCGAGATGTTTGAGTGTTATGAAATGAAATACCAGCATTTGTAAAGCACACAGCTACCTCCGGAAAGGGTGTCCCGGCGCAGGGGGCCATTGGGAAGATTAAACGAGCTATGGCCCAGAGTCGTATGGTGCTGGGCTAACCTGCAGCAGGCTCCGGGCATCGAACTGTGAGCCCCGTGTTCCGGAGTCATCCACCCTGGCTGCTGCACCACACCTGTTATCATTCTTGTGACGGTGGATTAAGACCACCTGTGCACTGGAGTATTCATGGAAGGTGTGGATTCAAGAAAGTGTCCAAGATTGGTTGCGTCTCCGGCAGAGGTACCACTTCATCGGGCCAGAAAGCGTGCGGGTCATCATTTCTCCATTCACTGCAGTGAGTCCACAGGAAATTTTTTACCACGAACGTCCCGTTCATGATAACGTTTTACCACAAATGGAGAGTTGTTACAGGACGTGGTGTAATGGCATATTGTTGGGAGCTTTGCATACCAAAATTCCTGAAATTACGCCATTTACACCTGTGTAATTTAGCCTAGTGGATACCAATAAAGAAAGGTAATATCCACCAAATTCATGTGACGTGATTGATATCCTGCGTGCGCAGCATGTTGTCAAACGTTATGCCCATTGTCATGTAACTGGCGATCGAAAAGTGGTCACTGGTGTAGCGTCTTAAATGACTTCAAGTCCACAAACCCAATAGGATGCAGTCACCATGAATGGATCATGGGATCCGTGAAAGCATCGATGATGTCATTTTAGATGTCTTCAGTGAGGTCATTTAACATGTTGTGAGTAAAGTAATATGTGGGGACATGAGCAGTGCTTGATGGGGGCGGACTGAAGTATAACTGTCCTAAAAATATATATATATATATATTACACACGAACACTCCTCAAAACCCCGCATATATCGATTCATCAACACTTCTCCAGCAGGACAGAAGCAGGCGGCACAGAGTGGTAAATCTCCAGCAATCTTCTTTATTTATTCAAATTAGTTCATACAGTGCAACAAACAATTGACCAGCCTTCCACAGGGTCATCTTTTTTACGCAGACATCGAAGCCACGTATGACAATGATATATTTCAATATGTACCACCCCTTCTCTATATACTGCATATACTGCTAGTTGAAGTTTTGGCCACAATATTATGTCAGGTCGATACTTTGTCCAACAGACACCCAAAGAAGGGCTCTCGGGGAGCACAGACTGAACCCAAAACAGAAGGGCAGTTTGAAAGTGTTTCATGGTGTGCACAGAGTCAGAGATCCTCACCCTTTTATCACAAGAAGTTTGAACGTGTAGGTGCAGCACCGTCCAGGCCCTACAAAGAGAGACAAAGCGTTGTGGACAAAACACCACTGGCTCATTCAGCGCTACCATTACTACTTGAGTTAGGGTTCAGCAAGAGGGTGGGCCACAAATTCAATTCCCCCAAAGCACGTGACCAAGATGAACTGAGATGCTCTTCGAACAGCCTAGACTAGAGACTGGGGAAATGAGGTGACCCTTATAGACCGAGACAACAGTGTCGGAGAATGCTCGATTCACAATGACTCCATGTAGTATCTTGCACCAAACTTATCTGATGCCCGACCATCTCCACTGAAGGTTTTCACAGCAGGGATCTGTTCACGAGGTGTCAAACCGAAGGAGACACCTTGATGCACATGATGTTTGTGCTCTTCTTATTAACCAAGGACACCGGGATTAACTGGGTGTCTGGCAGGCAAGGAGGTTCTTCATGGACCAGAGGCTTTCCCATTGGGCCTTCATGAACCGGACGCTTACCTACCGGGCCTTCATGAACCCAAGACTTACCTGCCGGGCCTTCATGAACCCAAGACTTACCTACTGGGCCTTCATGAACCCAAGACTTACCTGCCGGGCCTTCATGAACCCAAGACTTACCTACTGGGCCTTCATGAACCCAAGACTTACCTACTGGGCCTTCATGAACCCAAGACTTACCTACTGGGCCTTCATGAACCCAAGACTTACCTACCGGGCCTTCATGAACCCAAGACTTACCTGCTGGGCCTTCATGAACCCAAGACTTACCTGCTGGGCCTTCATGAACCCAAGACTTACCTGCTGGGCCTTCATGAACCCAAGACTTACCTGCTGGGCCTTCATGAACCCAAGACTTACCTGCTGGGCCTTCATGAACCCAAGACTTAGCTACCGGGCCTTCATGAAACCAAGACTTACCTGCTGGGCCTTCATGAACCAAAGACATACCTAATTGGTTTTCATGAACCCGAAACTTTCCTAATGGGTCTTCATGAACACGTGGCTTCCCTACCGGGTCTTCAGCAACCTGACCATTATCTACTGGGTCATCATGAACCCGAGACTTACCTGCTGGGTTTTCATAAACCCAAGACATACCTATTGTGTCTTCATGAACCCAAGACTCACCTACTGGGTCTTTATGACCTTGACTTACCTACCAGGTCTTCATAATCCTTACACTTATCTACTGGGACTTCATGAACCCAAAGCTTACCTACTGGTGTTTCATGAACCCATGACTTACCTACTGAGTTTTCATAAACCCAAGACATACCTAGTGTGTCTTCATGAACCCAAGACTTACCTATTGGGTCTTCATGAACCCAAGACTTACCTACCGGGTCTTCATGAACCCAAGACTTACCTACCGGGTCTTCATGAACCTTACACTTATCTACTGGGTCTTCATGAACCCGAGACTTACCTGCTGGGTTTTCATAAACCCAAGACTTTCCTATTGGGTCTTCATAAACCCAAGACTTACCTACCAGGTCTTCAGGAACCCGAGACTTACCGAGTGGGCTTTCATGAACCCAAGAATCACCTAGCAGGTCTTCATGAACCCAAGACTAAGGGCCTAATTATCAGGGGTTAATTAAATTGCGCCCTGTACATAAACCCTGGTTTATGCACAGGAAGGAAATTAAGAGTTTGGGTTTATGTAATGATAGAGATCAGGGTATCTATAATATGCCCACTACCACAGATAGAGTAATCTCACAGTTACACGCACATACATTCATCATACGCTAGGGCCCATTTCACTAACACACGCTCAAATACTCTACCGGCAATAAACCTGTGGAAAGAAACACCTAAACACCCTGCATCTATATCGGGGTCGATAAGATCTGGTTTTTGTGACTGTCCTTAATCAATAAACATAGTCTATACAACATATACAATAATGATCAAAAATGTAAACCCAATAATTGACAAGAAAGAATATCCAACACCATGTTTAAAATTATATTGCTTTATCTAAAATTAGTCAAAGAAATCAATCAGAGTAAATCATTTTTCTCATAGTTACCTATTCTAGCTAAATGTCAGAACGGGTCAGGACAAGTCTCTCGGTAAAAGTCTCTCAAGACGAAGTCCTTTCAGCATCGATCCTCAGCAACGCAGATTCGGTACGCGGCAAAGGCAAATGGCAAAAAAACCCTCCCTAGGCTAACATTTTTTATAGTAAAACACACAAAGGAAAGACACATTAAAATTTGTAATATCCGCTGAATCACTGAGCAGAGCGAGAAGGAAAGGATATAACATCGCTACATTTGAAAATCTCCGCTCAGGAAAAGTTCACAAAATGAAGACTACGGAACAGGAACCAAGAAACCAATAAAGTATCTAGTTTGTTCAACTTCTCCTCAACAATCGAGCCATAGTTCACAGTCTTTCTCTAAGGCTCCTTTGTTTCCCAAGGCTGCCAAGGACGTTCCATTTCTTTTGGAGATCCTCCAAAACTGCTGCTGTCCTCATGGAAAGTTTCTCATGCGAGGACTATGGTCAGTTGACTTCAGGACCATTTCCAGCAGGGGTCTCCCTCGTCACAGTTTTCATATCATAAATCACAGGCAGACTCATAAATCAGCCAACTCGGCTTAGGCCACCATAGGCCATAATTGACCATCTTAATTAAAAAAAACAAAAACAATCGTTACTACAGCATAGTGATTAAACAGTGTTAACCCCACTAATACCCTTATGTGTATGTATTTATCTAGCTCTTGCGACATAGAAAAGCATTAATTCGGAAAGAGTTTTGTGCTCAAAAATAAACAGCACACAGCAACGTTTAAACATGAAAACACGCACAATATTTTTAAAACGGAAACAGCACATTTATGCTCACCCTCGTGTAACTCTCTCTTATGTTAGGACAAACAGATTGATTAATAAAAACACACTTGCACAAGACGAATAATTAATTGTTATTTATTAATAAATTAATAAAACGCATAGACATGCTAGAGCTTCAAAAGCCTCTGAATTTTCAAACTGAAACCTCTGCTCCAGCAATCCCCCCTTTGGTGATTTTATCACCAAATAAACCCAAAAAAGAAAAAAAAATAGTGAAAATTTAATCCCATTTTAGGAGAAATCGGAAATGTCTTTCATCATCCTTCTTTGTCTCTAAGTAAACACTCTCCCTCAATTCTTCTAATTCAATCTCTTGTGGTTCTCTTTTTAACCTCTTGATTTTCTTTTCTTTATTCAATTTCTTTTTCCCTCTCCTGTTTTTACAACACACACACACTAATCTCAGTGTCAGTAGAGCAATAATTATACAAGTTAAAGGAAACAATATTCTACCTATAATAGTACTACCTATTTTTGCAATAAAATCCTTAACAGCTATCATCTTATTAGCTATTTTAGTCCATAACCCTTCAGCTTCAAGTGGTACTAATTCTTCATGCAAATCAGTAATATTTTTGATATAGACCTTCAGGTCTTTACTTTCGTCAGGAATGTAAGTGCAACAATGTTGAACTTTCAGCATTCCACAGACTCCACCCTCCTTGGCCAATAGAATATCAAGGGCAAGTCGATTTTGCATAGACATGGCACGTACGGCACTTAATTCCGTATTCACCAAAAGAAACCCTCCTGCGGTATTTGTCGATAAGCGATCAACCACTGTGGACAGTTTCCGAATTCCATAAGCATTTAAAGAAATTCCCACTGCTGGAATCAAAACCCCAAAAATATCACCCACAATTTCAGACCAAGTTTCTCTTTTAAAACGTGTTAATAAGTTAATATCTTCTACATCTCTTATTTTATCTGTATGAAAATTCTTAGGAAAAACCAGGCCCACATAACATGTGCCATACCAATGGTCAGGCAACTTGTAATAAGCCTTGTTCCCACAAACATAGTACACTCCTGGAAAAATTGTATCTTCTCCACCTCTGAAACCCCAACCTGTTGCAACGAAGTATGTATCATGGCACTCACTAGTCCCCACAAAATATGTATCATATTGGGATTTCCTTCTGGTAATGCATAGTTTACCCTTCTGCGGTGCATCTAGAGCTAAAGTTGGACTAGCCCCATTTTCCAACTCTTTTCCCATCTCAATGTCCCAAATTGTCTCACTCACTTCATATTTTCCCGCTTTCTCATGCATGTTCAATCTCCTTTCCTCTACCATATCCAGGAAAGCTTTCTCCTCTTCTTTCAGACTGCAAGTTAAATTATTCTTAAAAATGTAATCTAATGTTAATCCTTTTTCTTCAATAAAATCTCACCAAAAGTGTTAGCTTCTTTAGCTGGATTCAGCTCTTTGTTCATTGGCAAGTGCCCAAAAATACTATCTCTGTTAGACATCTTATAATCTATTTTCCCTAACAAATAAAAAACACTACTTAAAATACTACAAGAAATACCATATGTAGCTGGTAAATGGTGATAAGTAACACCCTCTGAAACGGATGCAGGTAACTGCATACAGACATAGCAATCCCTGACTTCCATTGTTTTCACATATTCATATAACAACTTTGAAAAAACATTACTAGAAACATTATTAATTGACCTATCTTTGTGTATGTAAGTATTACTACTTCTAATTGAAACTACTTTTTGTGAATTCTTCTCTACATTTGTCACATTCTCTGTATGCATCCCAAATTCAACCCTAAAAGTCACTAATAAAACTAAAATACCCCATAGAAGCATTAATAATCCAGTACAGCAGCAGCACATCCTACACCACCTTTTAAAGAAGGCACATCTGTTTTGATTATCCTCTATGTTAGCCATTTTACTACCTTGACTTAACCACTACTACTCCACTACTGAAATTTGAATTTTAAAAATCTTCAGCAATTCTTTTCAACTTCTTTCCTTTCCAGTTTCTTCAAATGATCTTTTCGTTCACTTAATCCAAGTGAATCCTCTTTTTATTCAGTTTGGATACTTGTCATTCTTCACTTCACTTTCTTCAACATCAAATTGTATTAGATCTCCAACATCAAAATCCTCAGTATCTGACTCTTCTCCAATGTCAGTCAAGAGTACTTTCAGGATTTCACCAGTATCTTCTTCAACCACTTCTTGTACGGTCTCCTCTGGATTTCCTTGACTTTCCACCTCTTCACTTTCAGGCAGTGTCACATACATCCATTCCGGCGACCTATACTTCTGGTTAGGTTTTCTTACTCTTTTGACTTCTTCTGGTTCTTTCGATTCTTTTGATTCTTTTCCTTCAGCCTTTGAACTTTGACTCGATATTTCATTCACTTGTTCAGCTTTTGATGAATTTGCTCTTATTACTCTGTATCTCACCCTTTTAACTCTGTTGTTAGGCCAACGATCTCCTTTCACAACCTTTTTCGGTCTTAATTCTTTATCATTCCTTTCTCCAACCCAAGTTCTCTTTCTCAGAACTCGACCCTCTGTTTGTTCATTTTCATCATCCGATTCCGTTTCAAGTGCCTTCTGTTTTCGTTTTCTAGCAGTTTTCTTTTCTTCCACAGATTCTTTCACCACTATTTGAGACTTCCCTACTTCTGTCCCTCCTCGAGTCTCCGACACGCAATCTTCTTGCTGTCTACTTGTCCCTTCACCTAGCTCGTCATGAATGTTCCCTACACCTCCTCGGGGGTCTTCCGCAATCTGTCCCTCTCTATCTTCTTCTGACCCTCCTTCTTCAAGTATAATCTCAAGTGGTTCTTCAATCTCCTCCTCTTCTGATTCAGGAGTAGTCTCTGTGTTATTTCTCTTTTCTTTTCTTTTTCCTTCACTGCTTTTTGAAACTTCAGGCTCTCTCACAGAATCTGATCTTTTCTCTGATACTCGCAGTGGTTCACTTGAAGCTTTTCCTGCTTCTTTTCTCACTGATTCTGTATCTTCATCATCACTGGAATCTGACTCTTCAAAATACTCTTTACCAGTCCCCTCTTTTGGGTTTGGAACTCTCAGAGTATGACTTGCATGTACCCAGTGTTTCACTCCAGCACACTTTACTGCAGTCGTTGTAGTCAGAATAACTTGTCTCGGCCTTCCCCACCTTGGAATCAAACAATTTCTTCTTCTGTGCACCTTAATCCTCACCCAGTCTCCTGGACTCAGATCATGGGCTTGCTTCTTCTCAAGTGTGGTAGCTTCTTCTCCAACCTGGTGAAACACAGAATGAACTGCGTCAGCCAGGCCTTTACAGTAATCCAAAATCATGTCATCAGTTATTGTCACCAACTTATTTACAGGCACGAATGCATGGCGCATTGCACGTCCCATAATTATTTCGTGCGGACTCAAACCAGTAGTTCTATCTGGAGTAGATCTCATAGTCATCAAAACTAAAGGTAACACATCTGGCCATTTCATGCCAGTGGCTAAGCACATTTTTCCAATCCTATTTTTGATTGTGCCATTAATCTGTTCAACCACACCAGAAGCCTCTGGTCGGTATGCACAATGTAGCTTCTGCTGTATTTTCAATGCTTCACAAATTAAACCTATGAGTTCATTTTGAAAGTGCCTACCTCTATCAGACTCAACCGTAACTGGAAACCCGTACCTAGGAATCAATTCCCTTAACAGTAACTTTGCCACTGTTAATCCATCATTTCTTCTAGTCGGGTAAGCTTCCACCCACCTTGAAAACAAACAGACTACCACTAGAACATACCTCAGTCTGTTTACTTGGGGCATTTCAATGAAATCAATCTGCATTCTTGTAAAAGGACCTCCTTCTCTGCCAATTGTTCCCAGACTCACCACTGTCTTTTTCCCAGTGTTAAATTGCTGACAAACTAAACACCTTTGACAGATGCTTTCTGCAATTGTCCTGAACTTTGCATTGTACCAGGTCTGCTTGAACGACCTGACCATCGCATCCCTTCCCAAATGTCCCTGGCCATGATACATCCTTGCCATTGACGACAAGATGGAGTTGGGCATTACTGGTCTGCCATCTCTGTAGACCCAAACATGGTCTGTTTCTCTTGGAGCACATCCTGCCTTAATCCAATCCTTTTTCTCTTCCTCTCCTGCCTCATCCTGTAACTGCTTCACTTCATCCCATGTCTCTAAGACATTAGTAAACATCACAGAGAGAAAAGACATTTCCCCCTCTCGGTCCCGATTAATGGACTGATTTGTTTTTGCACAATATTGTGCAACATCATTTGCATATCTGTTTCCGACCGTTATGAAATCCTCCCCCTGTCCATGGGCAGCACATTTTACAACTGCTAACTCCTTAGGCAGCTGTATCGCCTCAAGCAATTTACCAATTATTTCAGCATTCTTTATTGGAGTTCCACTCGACGTCAAGAAACCTCTTTGTAGCCAAAGCTGGCCAAAATCATGCACCACTCCAAATCCATACTGACTATCAGTCATCACAGTTGTCCTCAAATCTTTCCCAATTTCGCAAGCTTTTGTCAATGCCACCAATTCAGCAACTTGCGCAGATTTCACTCCTTTCAATGGTGATGCTTCCATAACCTCTGAAACTTTGCACACCGCATATGCTGCACATAACACACCATCATCATTTCTCAGGCATGATCCATCTACAAACAACACATGGTCATTCTCAGGTAAGGGAAGATCCCTTATGTCTGGTCTCGGTTTTGTACAGTACTCAAGTACATCCAAACAATCATGATCATCTTCCATCCTCACACCTACATTTTCAATATCCGGCAAGAGTGTCGCTGGATTCACATTCACACATCTCTCAAGAGTCACATTTGATGCTCCCAGAATCACCTTTTCATACTTAGTCAATCGACTATGTGACATGTACTGAGTTCTGCTTCTTGTCAAAAGAATTGCCACATTGTGAGGTACGAATACCCTTACAGGATATCCCATTATGATTCCCTCACTCTGTTCCAGGCTTCTGCATGTTGCAGCCACAGATTTTAGACAACCTGGTAAACCCACAGCTACAGGGTCAAGTGTCGATGAGAAGTATGCAATAGGCCTTCTCAGTAATCCATGTTTCTGGATTAACACTGAAAGTGCACATCCATTTCTCTCACTGCAGTACAATTCAAACTCCTTCTCGTAGTCAGGCATACCCAAAGCTGGAGCCTCACACATTTTACTTTTGAGCTCTTCAAATGCTGCCAATTGTTCTGCATCCAGATCCAATGGATCTGTCATTTCGCTCTTTGTCAGTTTAATCAGTGGCTTTGCTATCAGCGAAAAATTAATTATCCACTGACGACAATATCCCACCATACCCAGGAACATTCTCACTTCTCTCTGGGTTTTTGGAGCTTTCATTTCTCTGATTATTCTGATCCTGTCATTAGTCACTTTTCTCAGACCTTTTTCAATATTGTGTCCAAGATAATGCACCTCTTTCTTGCAAAATTGCAATTTGGCTGGAGATACCTTTAACCCTCCATCTGCCAGATGATTCAGTAAAGCTATGGTATCTACTTCACAAGCTTCACGTGTCTTTGATGCCACAAGTAGGTCATCAATATATTGCACTAGCACTGAACTCTCGGGCATGATCAGACTTTCCAACGATCTTTTCAATAACTGATTGAATATCGAAGGACTCTCCGTATACCCCTGTGGGATACGACACCATGCTAAAATACGCTGGCCAAACCTAAATGCAAAAATCGGCTGGCTGTCATGATGCAATGGAATTGAAAAGAACGCATGACACAAATCAATCACTGTATACCACTCAGCATCATGTGGTATTTGATACAGGATCACTGATGGATTTGTCACAATAGGACAACATGCCACCACAATTTGATTAATTTTTCTCAGATCCTGCACGATCCTAAATTTCCCATTAGGCTTTTTTAGTCCCATTATCGGTGAATTACACGGACTACTCAGTAGTTCTCTCAGGACTCCTTGCTGAATCATTTTCTCAATTATAGGAGTTATCCCTTCAATTATTTCTGGTGTCATTTTGTACTGAGGAATGTTAGGATATGTAATTCCCTCTTTTACTGCAATTTTCACTGGATCTACATTATTCATCAATCCCACATCCTCTCCAGTAAAATCCCAAACTGCCCTTTTCACTGTGTCTCTCAGCTCTCGAGGCAAATCCTCCGGATTAAAGACTGCAAATGCACCAATTAACTCGCTTTCTCTATTCTCTAGAGTCATTCGGTACAAAACATCGTCATCTGGTGTCTCAAAAGCTATTCCATCTGGTGTACAAAAAATTGTGCAGTTCATCTTGCACAACAAGTCCCTACCTAACAGATTCACTGGACTCGTATCACAGACAATAAATCTGTGCATATCTGAAAATTTCCCTATCTGTACCCTTACTGGTTCAGTAAGACGTGTTCTGATTTGTGTATTAGCTACACCAACTACTTGGATTGCTTCATCCGAGAGAGGAAGATTTCTAACATCTGTTGACCTGACAGTTGATCTTGTCGCACCTGTGTCTACCAAAAAAGTAACACTCTCCTCATTTATTTTCCCATCCACAAATGGTCCTGCCTGGTCTATTTCTAGAGTTGCACCAAGTATGCACTCTTCCTCCTCTCTTCGGCACCGTCAATAATCACCCTCAGACTCACTCCCTTCACTCTTTAACAAGTACTGTTGTACCTTGTTAGAACGTCTTGGTTTGTTTACCTGTTCATCATTGTAGAATCCTGAATCCTGATTATACTTTTGTAACCCTCTATTCTGCGGCAAGGGCGGTTTTGGCTCTTGACTCTGCTGTCTCACAACTTTCTGTTGTTGTTGCTGTTGGTTATTTCCTTCGTTCTGCACCTGTTGATTTAAGGATTTACCCTCATTATTCACTAATGGTGGATTAGGACATTCCGACCTCCAATGCCCCAATTGGCCACAGTTGTGACAAGGAAACTTCTTCTTTGCTTCCTCAAGACTCCCCTTTCCTTTTCCTACATACCTTGGTCTATTACCCGCATTATTTCCTGGATTATTTGCTTGTTCCACTAACTGTGCTTCCTGTCTTTCCGCAACTTTCACTTGTGCCCACATCGCTTTCTCTTTCAGCTTTCTTTGTTTTGCTTCAATTTCATCACTGAAGTATTTTGCATGTCTCAGAATCTCATCTACTTTCTTACTCTGCCAATCCACTGTATGCTCACGAATTCTCTCACCAATTTCAGGTCTAAGACCATATACAAATCTGTATACAAAATGACTCAAATCTTTGTCGCCCAGGTGTTCGTCTCCACTGAATTGTTTGAATGCCAGTATCAGCCTCTCGTAAAAAGCATGAACTGATTCTTTTGCTTCCTGTTGTGTTCGATCTATTTTAACCCAGTCTGTCTCTTTTGGAGGAACTTTACTCTTCAGGTATACCATCACCTGATCATACTTTCTCATTACTTCTGGATCTGGTGCCCCTGTTCTTGGGTCTCTTGGATATTCTTCAGTAGGCCAACTCACAACTATTTTACACTCAGTCCACAAGTCTGCTGGAACAATTATATCAAACAGACTATTCAGGTCAACCCACAGCACTTTTGACAATTTCACAAACCTGTCTACCTGCCTATACCACTCGACGGGCTTTTCTCTCAATCGAGGGAAATCATTTGTAAATGATAAAATATCCTGTCTGGTCCATGGAACATGTACATATCCTCCTCCAGGTATTTCTCTCATAGGATAATTATCCACTGGTTTCTCCTTTTCTCTTACTGGAAATGCTGAATAAGTTGTTCTATCCTCAGATTCCTCTCTTTTCTTATACCACCTATCCTTCCACTTTTCTACATCACCCCATCTTCGCAATAATGCTACCATTTCCTTGATCTGTCCTGTTCTACCAGTAGCATTCAAATTCTCTATATCCTTCTCCGTAAAATCCATCCTGTAGGTTTTTTGTAAAGCCTTCACTTTATCAATGTCAACTCCCTGCTCATTTGCTATCGCTCTTAACCTGTCATGTGTATTTCTTGCTCTCCAGGTGATACTTTTACACATAAACATCAGCTCACCATCATGATGACTCTTCAGGATTTCTGTTGGAACTGTTCCTGTAACAAGCTCTTCTAATTCTATACGTAACCTAGCCACATCAATAACTTGTGAATCCTTATCCTTTTTCTGAAGAACCTTCATCCAATCATTCAAATCTTCAACTGTTATTTCAGCAGTTTTTCTCACTGGAACCACTCTTTTTTGCAGTTCTAAAATTGGCATCCCTGAACAACTAGGTTCACTAGCATCCAGTATTTCACTACATGTGTCATGTTTCGATTGTCTCAGGTCACTTTTCCCTGTTCTTTTTCCTGAATCTCCTGAAGGACCAACTGAATTTCTCAAATCATTCCAAACATATGGAATCACCAGTCCATTTTCACCTGTCCTCTGTTTGTCAAACACAGGCATAACCGGACCTATAGTTACAGGCACCGTAACAGCTTCTAGATTCTTCGTTAACTCCCTAATTTTCTCAGTCAGCTCTGTTGTGGTTCTGGCTAATTGTCTGGCATTTTCATCACTACTTCGATTCTCTCTCTCCCTGAAAGAATTACTACCTCTTGATTCAGGAGTCACTTTTTCTGTCTCAATACTACAAACTGTATCTCTTATCGGAGAAACAACTGGTGTACTCTCATCTGGTTCTGGTCTATATGGAGGTGGTCTCTTGTAAATCATGTCATTCAAGACCTCATCCTCATACTCTCCATATCTTCTCATTTCTGACTCAGGAACCCTTTCTGCTCCCCCTTCAACTGTTCTCATTGGATATAATCCCTCTGACATACTAGCATCTCGCCATCTTTTCATTCGATCATGATGAGTCTCACGATCATGTCTCCTCCCAAACATGTACCTGTAATAACCTCCAGATCTCTGTTTTTCTCGCTCATGAACTTCCTCTTCCCATTCCACTAAAGCCTCAAACTGTGTAGGTCTTGGCTTCGGGTCTAAGCATAACATCTTTTCCCGTAAATTTCTCAACACGGCCAGATTAAATGAACCATGTTCCGGAAATGCTAGAACACCATTCTTTAGTATACCTAACCCAGTTCTCCAACCATATACAGGTATGATACCCATATTTCGCAGCCATGAAGGATGCAGGTGTTTTCGCTGGAGGTAACAACTCACCCTCTCTCGTCTTAACCTCTTTATCCTTGCTAAACCACTGTTTCATTTTTCCAAAGAATGTTTTCTTCTTTTTCTCTTCCTGGTAGTACATTTTAGTGCTTACCAAAAACTCTCTACTCTTTCCGTATTATAAATATACAATACGAGCTTTTCAACCAATAGCAGCGCGACTCACACTAACGCACCAATCCTGGAGCGTCTACGTCACTAAACAGCTCTTCCAATCCCTGCGCGACTCACACTAACGCACCAATCCCAGCGCGAACCCTATTCTGATCCACTATCCAATCAGAGTGCGGACTTTCTGACGTCAACAGTCGCTGCAGTCGCTTGTCTCCTGTCTCTGTCACTCGTCTACCCCTCCTTTACAAAATCTCTCAGTAGACTTCGTGTCAAAATTTCTACAAAATCTATTAGTTACAACATAAAAACATCTCCATTGTCTGCTTCGCTAACCACAGAATAGTAAAAGAGAGTCTATTTCTCAAGAGTCAACAAACTTTCACACATCTCATAACTGTTTCCTCTAGGACTTGTCCAAAAAGTCTTACAATCAATAAATGTATATGCATCCACGCACATTCATACAAGGAAAAATATAGTACATACACACAGAATCCTGCTTCCCGAGAACAGCGCACAATCCGTCCTACTACAGAATTATAACATACATTAACTAAGCAACTTTGCCCAGTTCCTCAAACAAGCTCAGAGAATACCTATTACTCCTCCCGCAATAAGCTTTAACGGAAATCCTTTACGGATCCCTGGGACTTAAGACCAGAGTTTCACAGATAACCCTCACTACCATACACACTCCTTATATACCAGGAATATATTCTAATAGTAACATACAATAATGTCACTGATTCCGAACCCAGACAATGTGACGCGCAACTTCAATTGTCACACGTTATTCCTTACAATTCCGTCTTTCCCGAGAGCAGCATATACTTTCCTCTGCCCTACTACGGAACTGCTACCAGCTTCCAAATTCCAGAAGCACTACATGTAACTCAACATGACGACTCCAACATATAGTATTATTACATATACCAATATTGACCAAATAAAATCAATAATCAATAAGCTAATGTACAAGCAATCTTATCAGATCAAGACAACCATCAAAAACCATCCTACTTCTGCTACCAGGAAATTGATAGAGATCAGGGTATCTATAATATGCCCACTACCACAGATAGAGTAATCTCACAGTTACACGCACATACATTCATCATACGCTAGGGCCCATTTCACTAACACACGCTCAAATACTCTACCGGCAATAAACCTGTGGAAATAAACACCTAAACACCCTGCATCTATATCGGGGTCGATAAGATCTGGTTTTTGTGACTGTCCTTAATCAATAAACATAGTCTATACAACATATACAATAATGATCAAAAATGTAAACCCAATAATTGACAAGAAAGAATATCCAACACCATGTTTAAAATTATATTGCTTTATCTAAAATTAGTCAAAGAAATCAATCAGAGTAAATCATTTTTCTCATAGTTACCTATTCTAGCTAAATGTCAGAACGGGTCAGGACAAGTCTCTCGGTAAAAGTCTCTCAAGACGAAGTCCTTTCAGCATCGATCCTCAGCAACGCAGATTCGGTACGCGGCAAAGACAAATGGCAAGTGGCAAAAAAACCCTCCCTAGGCTAACATTTTTTATAGTAAAACACACAAAGGAAAGACACATTAAAATTTGTAATATCCGCTGAATCACTGAGCAGAGCGAGAAGGAAAGGATATAACATCGCTACATTTGAAAATCTCCGCTCAGGAAAAGTTCAAAAAATGAAGACTACGGAACAGGAACCAAGAAACCAATAAAGTATCTAGTTTGTTCAACTTCTCCTCAACAATCGAGCCATAGTTCACAGTCTTTCTCTAAGGCTCCTTTGTTTCCCAAGGCTGCCAAGGACGTTCCATTTCTTTTGGAGATCCTCCAAAACTGCTGCTGTCCTCATGGAAAGTTTCTCATGCGAGGACTATGGTCAGTTGACTTCAGGACCATTTCCAGCAGGGGTCTCCCTCGTCACAGTTTTCATATCATAAATCACAGGCAGACTCATAAATCAGCCAACTCGGCTTAGGCCACCATAGGCCATAATTGACCATCTTAATTAAAAAAAACAAAAACAATCGTTACTACAGCATAGTGATTAAACAGTGTTAACCCCACTAATACCCTTATGTGTATGTATTTATCTAGCTCTTGCGACATAGAAAAGCATTAATTCGGAAAGAGTTTTGTGCTCAAAAATAAACAGCACACAGCAACGTTTAAACATGAAAACACGCACATTATTTTTAAAACGGAAACAGCACATTTATGCTCACCCTCGTGTAACTCTCTCTTATGTTAGGACAAACAGATTGATTAATAAAAACACACTTGCACAAGACGAATAATTAATTGTTATTTATTAATAAATTAATAAAACGCATAGACATGCTAGAGCTTCAAAAGCCTCTGAATTTTCAAACTGAAAACTCTGCTCCAGCAGTAACATATCCAATAATTATCGGATGGTTTAAATTACCCAACATTCGTTAAATTTCGGCAGGTCAAACTTGTCTACATTTAACAGGGGAAAACATGCAGTAAATACCTTATCATGCGATTTCGGGGTGTTGAACACCACAATCCTCATGCCATAACCAATAAACTCATCATAGGTGTTATTTATGGCACCCGATAAATAACGTACCCCGTCTTCTCGTTATTTATCTGGGGGCGATAAATCATGCCTCATTCGTAATCAGGCCCCTAGCTATCGGGTCTTCATGAACCAGAGAGTTGCCTTTCAACGTGAATAAATAACATTGAATGTCGACTCCTTGATCTAGCGCTGGTGTTGGCCTAATGTGAAATTGTCTTGACGTGGAAATCTAGCGCTAATCCTCGGATAAAAGAATGGAAACTGCGGCCTCTGATTGGGCGGAACGTGAAGGCGCAGCTTTGATGATGCAACAGAAGATGAAAGGGGGGTGGTCAGAATAACGTATTTGGAGCAGGTCTGTCTTTAAATGATCATCAAGGAGGATAGCGAGCCCCCCCCCCCCCACCAGCATGCATGGTTGAAATGTGAAGGCGCATGCATGGTTAAAACTTCTCATCGTCTTGAGACCTCCCTAAGTTGGCAGGTTTCCTGGTTGTAATGATGAGAGGTCTCCAGGATTGCTGGTCTGCTCAATAGACTAGTGTTCCACAGCAAAGGCGCTGGCGCCATCGCTGACGATAGCGCTGTGACTCTCTCCCAATCACTTATTGAGTGCTACATATCGCCATGTGTGATGTTACCCCAGTGTTCCGTTACCCCCACCCTACTCGCGTAGTGTCCACGGCCAATGGAAAATAGAGCATGGTTTAACAATGTTAAGGACTCGCGTCACTTCACTGCACGCAGTCCTATGTATTAGAATATGTGAAAGCTTTAATACAAGTATGCTTTTCAAACAAGCATTGTTCACGGTTGGTGAATGTGTTTTTTATGGCTGGGCTCTAGTTATGGTTTGTACAGTTAACCATAACTGGTCAATTTTCAAGTTTTTTTGTGTTTATTTCATAACTATAACTTTACCCACAATTTCGAAAGGGAATTTGAGATTTTTTTTAAATATACGTTTGGGTGATATGAGCAGAATAAACATGACATTTTTCAATATTTTTGTGATCATTTTTGTTCGTGTTCTATTGTGTCTAGCGTAGAGGAGGCCGGTTGCAGGGCTGGTCCTTTGGGGGACCATGAGGCCCCCTAAACCCTAGTGGGCTTCCTGATGGCTGTAGACATGTGGCAGTGAGGGCCACTGCTGTCTATAGCAGGACCTCGGTCTGATTGAATTTCCACATAATAGGGACAACGTGAGAGGTGAGGGTTGAATCAGAGTGGTCCCCTCTCTTAGAAGAGGCCAACCTTCACCCTTTAATAACTGGATGTCAATCCCACATCTACCTGGCCAGGGCAAACTGCTCCAGAAACTAGTACCTGACCGCAGATGGACTTCCACAGTGTTCAGGTGACTCCAGTCCTTCGTGGGGTGCAGTCTGGCTCTTCATGACACCCATTTATTGAATTTATAGGGTGCTTTTGTAGTGGCTAATCCTGGCGTTGGGATGCTGGACCCTCTCCTGAGGAGATGCCACATATGACCGGATGACGCCCACCGAGGGGATGTTTGTGTCCATTCAATAACTTGATGGTCCATCATTTCTTAAAGCTCAGGGCTGATTGTGGAGAGTTACTGCGAACATTGAACTAGAGGGTATGGCCTCTGTGAGTGGAGCGCCACTGGACCGAGTGCCAAGGTTAAATCGTTGGGGTTCTTATTGTAGGTGTCTCCTCGGGTGCAGATTGAGTCAGTTTCTAGATACTGCTTCAACCTAAATCATCTGCTTAGAATTCCCCCTTTCTCCCAAAGGAGCATCAAGCCACCGTATCTACCGCCCACATTTTCCCAGAGTGGATTATTAGGTAGGTTACATCTCAATGGATGCAGAGCCTCGCAGTAGCACAGCGAGGAAGACTCAAAAAATTATGCCATCTCTGAAGCACAAATAAACTCCACTGGTTGTCAGTGAAGAAAATGGTCCATTTTCACTTGTTTGTACCCGACCCACACATTGGGCCTGGTTCACAAAGGTAAGTCACACTTTTGAGTAGGTTTACACATTGAAGTAAGTTTGCTACTTTTGGTATTCATAAATTCTGAAAGCAAACTTACTGCAGAAGTGCACGTTACATATCCCCACCCCCCAGAAAATGCAATTGACTAAATGTTGTCTAGGTGGGTAACATGCCTCCCGACACCCATCCTGACCCCCCCTAAAGCCCACTTACTCCTTCCAAATCCCATCCTCTTTAGTAGTAGGGCTGCCCCTTTTCCCATCCACTCCCCTGTGTCCCTTCTACATTTATGAATAAAATCTATACTTACATGTGCGGAGGCGTCGCAGTTGGGATGGAGATCTCCCCACGTATAAGCAAAGGTATAACTTACACTTTATAGTACATTTTAGAGTACTATTAAATGTACTATAAAGCGCAGTTTGTGAATCCAAGCCATTGTCTTATGGACTGGAGGCTGCTGAATTTGGTAACAATCTCAGACTCTGAGCTCTAGCTGGTTGCCAGACACAAGGATATTATTCTTCCCTTATCCCTTGTATCTCAAGTAAACACAACTGTAGGTGGCTCTTTTAGGCACCCGTCCTCAGGCTGTGGAGTCACCTGCTCCTGGAGTTGAGGACAATTGTGAACAATTAGGCCCCTAGACGGGCTCTCTAGGGCTGTTATGCTGCGAACATGGCAGTCAATACCCTGTGACTTTGTCAATGGGGAGGTTATTTAGACTTCAGCCCATACATCAGTGGCGACGTGGCCTCCACTGGTGTAGCACTGCCCATATACTGCCTTCCTGGCAGGGATCTCAGTGCCTTCTGTGCATCCGCTGCTCCTGCAGTTACACAGAAGTCAGAGAAGGGTGAATATCATGAGCCGTGTTGCCTTGCCCCTCTTGGCAAATTTGTTTGTTTTTCAGAAGAAAACCCGCTGGAAATTCAACTGCTTCTGAAAAACAAAAAAATATATATATATCCCAAACACCCTGGTAGTTTTCTCCCAGAAGCTGTCATTTGTACTGTATCCTATTAGGAACTGCCTAGCCTTTCCTCACAATCCTGAACAAAAATAATGTATGCCAGGAGGTCTGCTGATATTCCCCTAATACTGCTCAGGAAGAGACTGTTATTGGTGGAATCCCACACCAGTTCAGCTGGACCCAACGTCATATATGTCCTCTGTATGTTGAGTTCCACCAATGAAGTCTGATTGTTGTTTAATCCGATAAGTGAGCCTGGTCAATGGGTCTGTTATGGATGATGCCTTTATGAATATCCAAGGTTTATGTGCAAGGTACCAGTTTCATACTCTGTTGTGGTTCGTGGTGCTTTATTGTACACATGAAATGACAGATGCACCATTCCACCACACTCACCGTTCCTGCGCCCTTTAGGTAGGAGAAGCTCACGGCTGCGGCCGGTGGAGCCTCCGCTTACCCCGCTGTCAGAAACCCTTAACCCGGTGGACCATCGGCCACAGGTCACAGTACTAGTTTCCCCACCCTATTAGGTTGGGCGAATATCGCTGTTTTTCTGTACTCTAGTCCTCCATGCAAGACATGGTGGAGCCAGGAGAGAAACCGCACTGCGGACCACATACACTGGTCATAAGGTCCTTATGGGTCAGGCAATTGTTATCTGTAAATATGAACTCCTGGTTTTGGAGTTTGTTTTTGCAAAATAAATACTTTCCTGGAGTGGATGGAACAATCATGGCCCTGCTAGACAACAGAGGCCCCACCACAGAAGCCAATCCACTCAAAGCCCAGGATCCGTCCTGACAGATAGATCTCTAGATCCGGTGAGCAGCCCGTCTTACTTTAAATGAAGCCCCATAGCCCTTATTTAAAGAGTGACAGGCATCCCACTGGTCAGCCAGCCTGAGACTTCTCAGACAGTCTCGCGAGAATCTCTGAACCTTCAGAGCCAACACGACTGCGAGGTTCCTCCGCAGACTGAAGAGATCGCTGGTGGTGGGCTCCTTACTTGTTGAGCCCCCATGGCATACATTTTTGTTTGTAAAGAATGCTTTCCCAAAGCAAGGTATTGTTGTCGAAGGACGAAAGACTCACTGGGCTTGACACATAGGGCTTTTCATCATTGTGTCTGGGTACCACTGTTTTTCTTTCCCTATCTGGGACCGAGAAGTATCCCGTTGCGGTTCTGGGCAATAAAATCTTGTGATGATCTCCACGCACCAAATAGGGAAGGGTGTTTCACTATCAGCTTTATGGTGAATGGGGAGTCACGACAAGGGTTTATAACCGTGGATCCAGCTGAGGTCCCCATCGACACCATGGTTTCGATGGCAGGTGAACCACAAGCTTGACAGGGGGGATGAACAGCCAATTTAGGTAGTTCCTTTGGTCCTACAAACTATAAACGAGGGCCAATGCGGGGCACAGCTTTTTTAACGCTCAGAGTCCCTACATCTCACAATCTCCTTCAGAAGCTCTTGTGAATAGTCTGTCTCAGGTGTGATCCTGGCCATATTACATGCATATGAAAAGGGTTCTGTTCATTTGAATCAGTAAAGCATTGCTTGATGTAATATTAGGGTTTGTTTGCCTTTCTTTCCGCAGGAGATCTTTGGGTACAGAGCCAGTGCCGGCTGGATTGCGCTGTGTGTTGCGGGGTACATCCTGTCCGGGGGAATCCTTCTCCTGCTCTTCTACTGGAAGCCAGAGTGGAGTGTGTGGGCGAACTGCACCCCCTGCTCCCTGAAGGAAGCTAATGTTGTCCTACTCAGGTCAACGGTAGGTGTCACTATATTATGTGCCATCTTGTGTTGAGAAGTGAACCTAATTCTTCAAATCGCAGAGATTTAAATGTGTTGGCTCATTCACACACTGTCACGCTCACACGTCCAAAGAATACACCCATCCACCTGAAAAAATCTGCCTACTCCCTCTTTCAGCCATCCATCCATCCACACACCCACTCACCCAAACTCACTAACCCACTCACTCACTCACCCACCCACTCACTCACCCACCCACCCACCCACCCACTCACCCACCCACTCACCCACCCACCCACCCACCCACTCACCCACCCACCCACCCACCCACCCACTCACCCACTCACTCACCCACCCACCCACTCACCCACCCACCCACCCACCCACCCACCCACTCACCCACCCACCCACCCACCCACTCACCCACCCACTCACCCACTCACCCACCCACCCACCCACCCACTCACCCACCCACCCACCCACCCACTCACCCACTCACCCACCCACCCACCCACTCACCCACCCACCCACCCACTCACCCACCCACTCACTCACCCACTCACTCACCCACCCACTCACTCACCCACTCACTCACCCACCCACCCACTCACCAGCCACTTCACTGACCTGTTCACTTGCCCACGCACCTACACGCATAGCTAACTGATGGATTCACTTACCTATTCAATTGGTTAACCACCCGCCAACTCTCTTATGCAAACACTAACTCAACTTCCAGGGCTAGACCGGTGTGGTATCTCCCCTTCTCCCCTCCTCCGTCACAATTGGAATCTTCTGAGGTGTGGCTCTAGAATGTTGAGGACCAGAATGTCAGATTGCGCTGGGCTGTTGCATGATGGTCCTTTTACCAAGCTCTGGCTCGGGTGCCATGAACAGAACTTGAAAAAAGCAGCATTGCTGCCTCCTGCGGTATTTAGTCCATCTCACATTGGCGACGAGGACGGGATGCCAAGAGGGACAAACCAACATGCTTCAGTGTCAATATTTTTGGACTTGGGGTACTATACTGTTTTCTCTTCAGCTACATTGTTCTATCATGATATCTCTACATTTAGAGAGACTTTCTCCATTCTGGCAGATGGCTATGAACTTTGAGGAGTGGGATACCTGAGTTTCATCTGCCGCTCAGGTGATTGACTCTTTGAGATTTTCTTTTGCTGAGATTCATTTTTGTGCCCCTAACTCATCTGAGAGAGTTTAATATTTGGCAGTATTTCGTTTGGCGCCACAGAGATGAAGCTTCCTTTATCGAGGTGGAGAAGGGCATCGTGTGCTTCTTTCTGGTACGTAGAGTGCGAGTACAAACCTCGATCCTCTATCAGACGTGATTCGCAAATATGCTCAAAAAGGGGCAAGGCCGCACTGCAGCTTTCCGTGAGGCGTAATCTCTTCAGACATGCATACAAAAGAAAGAGAAAAGCTCTATGCATACGACCAATTGCCTACTTTTTCTGCTGTCACCAAATGTGTTGAAATTCTTTGGCCCACAAGGATCTCTCAGGTAGAGTTCAGTTGCGCACCATATACTCCGAAACCGTTGTGGTGCAGCACTTTTACCCCTAGCAGTGATCCACACACCTCCAGTGGGCTGACTGTGTTAACAGTTGGGCTGAGTCTATGCATCAGAACTACAGTAAATAAGAGTCGAAGCAAGGTGGGGGACATCAGGGTAGCTCAGTGAGCCGCACGCTTGTCGTGGAGTCCTCTAGTTTTATTTTACTACAATATCAGTTGGAATTCATTCTCTTCCTGTCCATTCTCTTACTCTTCACTTTCTATAAATTCATGTAAGAGGGTTCTTGCAACTTAAGAGGAAACCATGAATGCATCACTATAAGAAGTAATTGTGAGTTCATTTTAAAGTTTTGTTTTCTTTCTCCCCGAACCAATAGTAACAAGGAAACCATGCAAAAAATTACCCCTCCTCCATATTTATGGTAAATTCAGGTGATTCTCTAATGGTATGAACAAATGGAAAAAGGTATTTAACAACTTTGTAGCTTTATGTGAACCTCATTTAGGAACAGAAAGGAAAGTAACACCATTACTGCACTGTTTGGGGGCAGAAGGGCAGGACATTTTAGAACACTTCCATCCATATATTTATCCATCTGCCCATCCCTGAATCTTTCCATCCTCCCACCCATCCCCCCAACCACAGTTGTTTCCATCCTTCCTTCCATTAATTGACCCTTCACCTTCTGACCCTTTTACACTGGCACCCAACCTTTCACACTTCTATCCAGCCCTCCTTTCACCTTTACAGCCATTCATTCGTTAATATTTCCATCTTATCTTTCACTTTTTCTATTCTTTCATGTTACCTTCCTTCCTGTCACTTCTTCCTCACTTCCTTCAACTTTCTATCCACCCATCTTTATTCTCTCATTTTTACTTGTCCCTTTGCACTTTTCCCTTTCACGGTCACTTTTAATATGTGTCCACCTCTCTCTGCGTTTTCCCCTATTTTAATTATTTCTCTGTCCCTGTTTCCCCTCACTGTGTGTCCGACCTTCTATTACAGTACTTCTAACAATTCAACCGCTCCTTCATTCACTCCTCTTCATACTTCCACCTGCATTCACCCACCAACATTCATCCACATGCTTACCTTTGCCCACCCTCCCAGTAACCTACAACCTCCACCTACTGACCTTCACCCGGAGGCTTCTGGCTGGAACCTACGCATTTGCGTGGGTGGAGAAATAAAAGAGCCGGCTTCTATCACTCGTGCACCACGCAATGTAGTGCAAGAGCGACGCAAATGGTTTATGGTGGCCCTAAATCTGGAGCAACGAAACACAGTGCAAATCGCTGCGTTTGCCTTACTCTGCCCTGGGAGGGCATTGCATGAGTGTTGGTTTATGACAGTGCGAGATTTTCCAGAACTGGTAGACCTGGGAATGAGCCAAAAAGATGCAGCTTCCCTATAGAGGCCTAACGAGGAGAAATAACTTTATTTCTCCTCATTACTTCCTCTTTCTATGTGTTTTGCGTTCTGCAGCACACACAGAGCAATGCGCCTCTTAGGATTGTGTTTGTGCAGGAAGGTGCCCCTTCCTGCACAAAAACAATCCTTGATGGTGCAAGGGTGCCTGCGTTGGTGCTTGGCTGCCAAAAGTGCGCCAGCGCTGGGAAAAGGCAGGAATGCGCCATATTGCCTTAAATACTGCACATTCCGGCCCTTTCCTTGTCACGCAGCGCAGGAAGGTGACTTGCTGCGCTGTCCTGCATTACATTCTTGTAAATAGGCCCTGTAGCTTTCATGATGTGATTCATTTTTAGCATGTTTTTAAATGCTTTACAAATGGATGTTATTTCCCCAGGATTTCCTGAAGAAATACACCCGGAAAAAGGTGCGGTGGATGCGATTAAAACAATTCAAGGATTCCCTGAGCAGTGACCGACCCGTCTTCGCCGATGAGAAGTCGATCATTAACCGGGCAATCAGGAAGCCAGATCTAAAAGTAAGGACTTTTCATAAAATAAACATTGTTGATTAATCTAATAAATGTATTATTACTCTGTAGACAAGCGTATATCCTGAAGATGACGCGGGTGCAATAATGATGCAACATTGCGCCGAGGAAGTCCGCATGTTTGGCATCGAGGCAAGCAGAGGTGAAGTTCAGGCAGGCTCTACCTGCACTCGAGCTCACCTGCAAGGATTCAGAGGGAATCCTTACTCATTAATATTAATAAAGCAGGGGTTGTGCAAATCCCTGGGAACTCCCTTTTGCACTGTGCCAGATGAGCACTTCTGACGCAGCACCAGGAAGGCTCATCACTGCACAGTATTCAAACAGCACCTGGCCTCTATTACATTGTATGATACTTCTGTCCCGAAGCTATTGATGACCCTTAAAGCAGTGTACAGCTTGGCTAGACATCAGCCATTAAAGATGGCGGCTCACCAGGGCATTACCAAGTCGACAAGGCAACATCCATTCAAGATGGCGACTCACCCGGACATTACCGAGTCGACGAGGCATCAGCCATTCAAGATGGCGACTCACCCGGACATTACCCAGTCGACGAGGCATCAGCCATTCAAGATGGCGACTCACCCGGACATTACCGAGTCGACGAGGCATCAGCCATTTAAAATGGCGACTCACCAGGGCATTACCAAGTCGACAAGGCAACATCCATTCAAGATGGCGACTCACCCGGACATTACCGAGTCGACGAGGCATCAGCCATTCAAGATGGCGACTCACCCGGACATTACCGAGTCGATAAGGCATTAGCCATTTAAGATGGCGACTCACCAGGGCATTACCGAGTCGATGAGGCATCAGTCATTCAAGATGGCGACTCACTAGGACATTACAGAGTCGATGAGGTGTGAAAAAAAGTTTTCGTTTAAAGAAAAAACCTTAGAAATACAATGAAAAAACCAAAGGTGAAAATAACGTTCTAGTTAGGTGAATTTGTCAATGACAACATTAAGGTTTTGAGCTAAAAATGCCAGAGAAGATATGGGGTAATTGGATCTCCCATTACTCTCTAGAGGGTCTGTGGCAGGGGGAGGAGCCTGAGAGAGGGAGGACTGTGGAGTGATCGTCATGATACCTGTGGCATTGTGTGCGTCTATCACAGAGTACCTTTACCTTTAATTGCAGCCTGGTCTGGAGTGCTGTCGGTGGGGGGAGGGGAGGCCTGTGTCATTGTTCAATCCCTGAAATCAATGAAATTAAAATATGTTTTACAAAAAAATGCCACAGAATTTCACCAGTTCTAGTTAGCAGCACTAACTATAACTTGCTCCCCGCCATGCACTGCTTATAACCTCACATGTGACATAATTCACAACAAGTTCTATGACATCTACTACATCCCTGATGACCTCATCCAGTGAGTCTGCCCGTTTCTTTCAGTGTGCATAGTGGCGGGTGGGTCCCATATAACATGTCTACCTGAGTTTGTCCCGCCTGGCTCCAGCTGATAGGTGCAAGTATTTACAAAACACATCTGCTCCCGCTGCACATTAGGTGTGTAAAAGTTTTGAACACGTTGTATATCTTTGATTTCAAGAGTAACTCTGTGTGCAGGCGACTGTTGACTTGTGTTCATTATGTTCCACAAAGCTTTTTAGTTCTTCAGTAAAGTTTTCAACATGAGTAAGATTCTACGGAGCAGAAACTGACCTTTGTAAGCAGCCTCGAGGTATTAGACAGAATCGTGCCAGTATGACAATTTTTACATAACTTAGAAGATTGTGTGCACCAGGTGCTAACCTATAGACATGTGCTTGTTTTGGGTGAGAGGATGGACTATCTGTAAAGTTTTCATGAAAGTATGAAGGGTGCAGGCATGTTAAATAAATGACTTTGCTATGTGCATCTTCCAGTCATGTATGAATGAATACATGCACTGACAGGAATCCACATGAGCACATAGAGACAATGGGTCATTATTTCCAGATGAGCAGAAATGCAGCTTCAGGCAAATAATGGCTGAAATCCACTCACACCCCTGTGCGTCTCTCTCCCCACCACCAGGATGCTAGCTTTTGGGTACCATAGACGAAGATGCCACCAGGATAGAGGATGGTAGCTTCCGGGTACCATAGACGAAGATGCCACCAGGATGCAGGATGCTAGCTTCTGTGTACCATAGACGAAGATGCCACCAGGATGGTAGCTTCTGGGTACCATAGACGAAGATGCCACCAGGATGGTAGCTTCTGGGTACCATAGACGAAGATGCCACCAGGATGCAGGATGCTAGCTTCTGTGTACCATAGACGAAGATGCCACCCGGATGGTAGCTTCTGGGTACCATAGACGAAGATGCCACCAAGGTGCAGGATGCTAGCTTCTGGGTACTATAGACGAAGATGCCACCAGGATGGAGGATGCTAGCTTCTGGGTACCATAGACGAAGATGCCACCAGGATGCAGGATGCTAGCTTCTGTGTACCATAGACAAAGATGCCACCAGGATGGTAGCTTCTGGGTACCATAGACGAAGATGCCACCAGGATGCAGAATGCTAGCTTCTGGGTACTATAGACGAAGATGCCACCAGGATGCAGGCTGCTAGCTTCTGGGTACCATAGGCGAAGATGCCAGCAGGATGCTAGCTTAGGGGTACCATAGACGAAGATGCCACCAGGATGGTAGCTTCTGGGTACCATAGACGAAGATGCCACCAGGATGGTAGCTTCTGGGTACCATAGACGAAGATGCCACCAGGATGCAGGATGCTAGCTTCTGTGTACCATAGACGAAGATGCCACCCGGATGGTAGCTTCTGGGTACCATAGACGAAGATGCCACCAAGGTGCAGGATGCTAGCTTCTGGGTACTATAGACGAAGATGCCACCAGGATGGAGGATGCTAGCTTCTGGGTACCATAGACGAAGATGCCACCAGGATGCAGGATGCTAGCTTCTGTGTACCATAGACAAAGATGCCACCAGGATGGTAGCTTCTGGGTACCATAGACGAAGATGCCACCAAGGTGCAGGATGCTAGCTTCTGGGTACCATAGAGGAAGATGCCACCCGGATGGAGGATGCTAGCTTCTGGGTACCATAGACGAAGATGCCACCAGGATGCAGGATGCTAGCTTCTGGGTACCATAGACGAAGATGCCACCAGGATGCAGGATGCTAGCTTCTGGGTACTGTTGGACTTGTCCCTTCTGGAAAGTTCACCCCTAAAACGTTTTGCATTTATCCTAGCCTTTTTCCTATGTTGTATTAGTGATTTTAGGCCTCTAGGCACTTTTACACTGTGTCCCAGTGGAAAGTTTGTGTGCTCTGTGTATGTTTTAGTGAGACTGACCTGCCCTCCCATAGGAATGCATGGGGGATCTGAGTGACCGTGTTAAGTCCTGATGTGAAAGGAGTGCAGGGTCGAGTTTGGTATGTGCGAACTCATGAGATGGAATGCTGCGCGATGATGTGTGCGGCGTTACTGTGTCTAGTGTAGAAGTGCCACTTCTAGAAGCTGGCATGTCTGTAAATGTGAAGTGACTGTCTGGCTTATGATTGGCTGGTGTGTCTGGCTCCAGGAGTCAGGATGGGTCTGCCCCGGTGGTGAATGGAGAGAGCTGCATGTAGATGGCAGGGAGGAGTACACCTGGGACCTGATAAGGGCTGGGCTTTCCCTCCACAATGCTGGCTCCGCCCCCTGTGGTGCGTCTAATGTCCCTGTCCTGTGACTAGGGAGAGGGGCTGAGCAAAACAAAGTGCTCAGGAACCAGTTGCATCTGGTTCGCCCCTCCCCTGCACCTTTGGAGACAAAGGATTTAGTGTATAAAAGAGGGGCTGTGACCCCATGAAAATGTTCTTGTTCTTGGACTAGAAACTACCAGGGGCGTGCTGCTGCTGGGGCTCAGGGGAAGGCTTGCCTCCCTGGACCCTGCCCTGCCCCTGGATGCCTGGAGGACTTTTTGGGAACCCTTCTGCCCTTAAATCTCTACAGGAACTTTCTGCTGGATTTACTCCTTATTCTACAGGACCTTTTGCTGTACTGGCATCTTGTGAGCGCTTTTATTTAAATTTGACCAAGAGGTGAGGAGAGAGGAGCATGTGGGCCTGGCAGCGCTGAGCTGCGTCCCCTTCTGAGGGAATCCCGACGTGGGGATTCCCCCGCATCACAGAGGGAAAGCGGGAGCCCACCCCGCGTTTTACCGATCTCAGCAGGAGCCTACCCCGCTTTATACTTCTTGTCGGGCGGGTGCCCACACCGCTTATGGCCATGACGAACTTACGGGTGCCCACCCCGCTTATTTCATTATTTTGTTTGGGCGCGGGTGCTCACCCCGTGACTTTGCTCTATTAATGGAGCGGGTGTCCACCCCGCGTCTCACTGCCGCGGCCCGAGCCACCAGAGGAATCTCCCCCGGGCCGCTCCCTAGCACGACCCGGAAGACAGGCGCAATTGCCTGTTTGTAGGCAGGGCCGCGGACGTCACTTCCGCCTTCCCCCCCGGCCGGGAGAAGGCGACCCAGAGTTCGGCCATTGCCCCTAAGGGGCTCCCGTTGCAAAGAGGGAGCCCCGCGTGCCGATGAGGATTCCTGGCGGGGCTCTCATAGGGAGGAGAGAGCCCCGCGGATTCCCTGCACCGAGCAAGAAGGAAGAAGCTGGACCGGAGTCATGCCCCCAAAGCCAGTGAGTGAGGGCTCGAGGGGGCGGGGTGGTGCCGGTCGAGGCCCCGATCCCGAGCGGTCCCGCCAGGGAGCGGGCCGCTCCACCGTTATTGCTCCTGTGTATGCTGAGAGGGGCCCATGCTTCTATTAATTAGGGGGCCCCTGGTTGGTTACGGGGGCAGAGGGGCCTGTGCTGCCCCATATTGAGCATGTTTGTTTTAGAGCCCTTGTGTGGCTCCCACGTTGGGCATTGCTGTTCTAGAGCCCCGAGGGGCTCCACTGAAGGGGGCATGTTTAGTTTAAGAGCCCCGTGTGGCTCCAACGCTTTGAGGGGCACATTGGTTTCAAGGGCCATTGAGAGCCCATGCCTCATATTTAACTTCCACAGCTGCGCAGCACTTAGTGCCAGCTGCAGTGTTTAGGCCCTGTTCTTGTCCCGAGCTGCCCAGCAAGTAGTGGGCAGCTGCTACGTTTAGGTTCTGGCGCAACCTGGACCCTAATGTTATTTAGGTGCTATTGTGATTTATATATTAATGCGTTGGGTGTTAGGAAATGTACCGTGTGTCGTATGTTTTGCGCAACCTGTGTTTTATACCTCTAGATATGATTTCTGCATAGGAGGTTGTTTAATGCGTTGGGTGTTAGGAAATGTACCGTGTGTAGTATGTTTTGCGCACGTGTAAACAACAAGAGAGGAAGGGCTAACAACACGACTACTCCCCTCAGGGATAGACTGGGAAACAACAAAGTCAGTGTAATGTAAACAGAGCACTGTATATCAAAAGAGCATGGGTCCACAGGTTCAAAACAAACACTTATATTGTTGAGAAAGACGTAGACCTCTACAGGCTATACCCATTATGTACACAGCCTATTATGTATAAGTAAATAAAGCCCTCACTCACCAACCTGGTTGGTGACATGCTTCATCATCGGGCTCCACTGGGTATGACCGAATGTCATCCCAGTGTGCTACGACGCCAGGTTACTGCGGAGCGGGGTTCAGGTGAGGTGACAGTGAATTTAAAATTGCCAATTAAGTCAAAAAGTAAATTTTATTCGTTTTGCTAATTGGGAAAATTAAAAAAGGGGAGTGAAGGTCAAAAAATAAAAGACCTGTTTCACTCCTTGGCGGTCAACATGTTTCTGCCTCAATGTGTGTTCAACAGGCTTTCATCAGGACCAGAGTGGGAGTGCGGAGTCACGGAGGTTCACCCTTCCGATGACTACTGTGTGAAAAATATTTACAGTGAGAAAAATCCGCCAAAAAAAGGTACAATGGTGGAGAGAAACGAGTTTATTCTGTTGTTGGGTAGACAAACAAACAAAAGACAAAACATGGAAGAGTTGTAAGTGTTTGGTAGTCAACTCGTAATTGCATTTCAGTGCTCAAATGAGAAAGTGCCATTAGCGTCTACCTCAGGTGCAGAAATAGTGAGAGTAGTGCACCTAGGTTTTATCCTTCTGTCGGTGTAGGATAAGTTCGGATGCTACCTATCCTTGATAACGTGTCTAGAATATAGCGGGACACACGTGGAACTCAGAACTCTGTGTGAGACTCATAGGATGCATATGGGCTGAGGCACGACGAAACTGCCCCTGTGTAAGTCACCTAGGACTTAACATGCAGGAGTAGGTAAGGGAAATCTTACTTAGAGGCAATCCGTTTGAGGCCTCAGGGATCCCGGGAGGGGGGTGGGAGCAATATGGCACACCCTACAGACATAAGAAACGAAAAGAAACAATGGAAGAATCACGACCTCAGGTATAGAGGCTGTAGGTCCGCTTACCGTAAAATGCAGGGAAGGGGGATAATGGAGATTACTCACGCCCTCGCTGCTCGGCACCCGTTTGAAGCCTAGAGCGCCTCTGTTCACAGGGTCCAGGATGACAAGACCCCTGACGGAGGTCCCGTATAAAAGGTGATTTCGTTAACAATCAGTGTGGCAGAGGGAAAAGGGAGAACTCACGGGATTGGCCAGACTTGTCCCAGCTCTCCTGTGATAGGTTGATGTCATAGCCATTCGGCCAATGACAATCAGTGAATCATCCTCTGTGGTGGACCGAGGCGTGAGAGGAAAGTGAAAAACTTTATTCAGCATGGTGTCAGGCTCGCAACTCGTGTGAGTGTACAGTCACGAGCCAGAAGGAACCATGGTAACTATGACGCTAAGTCAAAGCGTTAAAGTTAGGAAATGCAGAAGCTAAATAAAAGTCTCAATTCTGCTATGTCAGCTGAACGAGACTGTCCACGAAAGCGAACGGGCACGCATGGTTCAGCTAGGAGATTAAAGAGTGAAGAATGTATGTAACGAAGGCAATGATCATGTGTAAAGATGGAAGTAGTCAAACCATCTAAATCGCCAGAACATACAAGGATGCTTAATGTATGCAGGGATACCGGTCTCTATATAGCAAGGACACGGGAAAGTAAGGATGGCGGATGGTTAATCCATCTATGTATGCAGGAGGTTATAGTATAGTGGTCTAGGGTATATTATCATTCAGGCCGTGAATGTTGGTTCCCAAACGATAAACCCATCTTTGTTCCCTTTCAAAAAGTATTTTAGGAATGTTTTTGCCTGCTGTGATCTCCTCTATGACCGTCCATTTTGCATCATTTGCTGTATGGTTGACAGATAGGAAATGCTCACTCTGTTTGGTAGTGACCCGTCTGCACCTAATGTTACTCCGGTGTTCACATATCCGGAGTTTGACTTTTCTTGTGGTCATGCCTACGTAGCGTAGGCCACAAGGACAGGTAATTAGATAAATAACGTTGGGCGTGTTACAGTTGGTGTGCCCTCTTTGAGTCCATACCCGTCCGGGTTCAAGATTCAAAGTGTTAGTATGTGAAGTCAAATGACATACGCTGCAGTCAGAGCAGGGGAAGTGTCCAGTGATTTTAGGTAAACCCCATGCTTCGGTGATTGATCTTTGGGACGTGTCAGATTGTGCGATGGGGCGTGTATGTACAAGACTATTGCGCAGACTTGGAGCTCGTTTAAAGGAAAAAAGAGGTTTTTCCCATCTGCGGTTGTTACTGTTGATAATACCCCAATGTTTTGAAATGGCTTTCTTCATTTTGTCGGATAGGGTGCTGTAGGTGGTTACACATGTTAGCGGTATGGGAGCAACCTCTTTAGCATAGTCCAGCAACAGCACTTCCCTAGGTTGGTGTCTAGCACGTTTGTAACTTCTAGACAACAGGGCAAGAGGGTACCCTCTGGCTGATAGTTTAGTGGTCAGATCTTGGGATTGGTTTTTAAAGTCACTCAGGGAAGTGCAATTTCGTCGGAGACGGAGGAATTGCCCGTAGGGCAGATTCTCCCTCAATGGACGAGGATGGAAGCTCGTGAAATCAAGAAGATTGTTCCTCGAGGTAGGTTTATAGTGTGTCTTAGTGTGAAGTGCACCATGTTTCTTTGTAATTACAACATCAAGGAATACAACTTCAGCACGGTCATAGGTGTGAGTGAATCTCAAATTTGGATCCAAGGTGTTCAGCCAGATGAAAAAGGTGTGGAGGGCGTTGATATTGCCTTGCCAAATTAAAAGCACATCATCTATGTACCGTCTCCATAGGCCTATGGAGGATCTGTGCGGATTGGTGTCTGGGAGGATGAACTTTTGTTCGAAATCATAAACGCACAAACCAGCCACACTAGGAGCAAAGGTACTCCCCATGGAAGTACCTGTGGATTGTAAGTAGAGATGTCCCTGCTATTCAAAAAAGTTCTTTTTGAGTGCCAAAGTGGCACATTGAATGATGAAGTCCTTAGTGGTTCTGTATTCCCACGGGTGGGAGTTCAGCGATTTCTCCAGGACCCTGATGGTTTCGTCCTGGGGGATGCTCGTATAAAGACTTTCAATGTCCAATGTGACCAATACGGTGTCTTCAGAGCATGTAATATTGTTTAGTAATTTCAGCAGGTCCTTGGTGTCTTTGAGGTATGTAGATGATTGCTGGACCAATGGCTTCAGAAAGTAATCACAATATCGTGATAATGGTTCTAGAAGGGAGCCAATTCCCGAGACGATAGGGCGTCCGGGAGGAGGAAGTCTATCCTTGTGAATCTTTGGGAATGTGTAGAAGTATGGGATCGTACCCTGGCTTTCAGTTAGAAATCGTGCTTCTGCCCTCGTGATGATGTCTTGTGTCAGTGCTTCATCAACTAAGTTCTTGATGTGTTTGCTCAGATCCTTAGAGGGGTCGTTAGGAAGTGGTGTGTAGTTCCTACGATCACTGAGAAGTCTAAGGCACTCTTGGTTGTAATCGGTAGTATTCAGTAAAACAACTGCACCCCCTTTGTCTGCAGGTTTTATGGTGAGCTTAGAATCCAGTCGCAGAGAATTAATGGCTCTGAATTCATCGGTCCTGAGGTTTTTGAATTTGGTTGGGGTATCCAGTTTCTCAATTTCTGAGAAAACTGCACGTTCAAAAGTTGTAATTTCCACAGGTATAGTATGTGGAGGAGGAATGAAAGTAGATTTAGGTCGTAAGGGGGTATCTCCTTCATCAAGTTCTGCTTCATCAGTAGTGCGTTCTTCGAAGAAAGCTTTAAGTTTCAGCTTTCGGAAAAATGCAGATAGTTCACAATGTAAGCGGAATTTATCAGGACGTGCTGAAGGGACAAATCCCAATCCCTTTTCTAATATGGTCCTCTCGTAAGTGGTCAATGTCTTGTTTG
The DNA here is from genome assembly GCF_964204655.1 of Triturus cristatus. Lineage (NCBI taxonomy): Eukaryota > Metazoa > Chordata > Amphibia > Caudata > Salamandridae > Triturus > Triturus cristatus. The sequence continues at coordinate 1,157,213,005 of NC_140594.1, forward strand.
ATAAATTGACTATCAGGCTGCCGAGGTGCTCGGTCCCGCAGTCATTGGATCCTGTTGTCTGCTCCGAGTATGGTGGCCCACTGGATCGTCTTGTACCCACTGGACCCTTTGGTTGGGCCCTCTTCGCCGGCCTCTGCCCCTTTGGCCCCTCTCTAAAAAAGGGTTCTGTGTAAAGTGATTAGGTGGGTACATTGGGGTCGTGTAACCAGGATTCCATCCCAATTGTTGGTTATAAGGGTAATGGAATTGCATCGGGTGTGCGCCCAAAATACCCTGTTGTGGAGGGAAGTTGTACCATGGTGGTTGGTTAAAGGGGGGACGTGTTCTTCCCCTTTGTTTGCCTCTTCTTGCCTGCCTCAAGCTATTATTGCTAGAGCCACTGCTATTGGAAGAATCGTCATCTGTGCCATAGGAGTTGGTATCAGCTCTGCGCACAGCGACAAAGGTAGGGTCTGCGTAAGGGTAGATTTTGTTAAACTCAAACTTTTTCAGATCTTTCTGAAATTGAGTCACTTTGCTTAGAGTCAAGTTCTCTTTGTATTCATTAATATCTTTATTCAGTTCATCCAGCCGTTTTTTGAAGCCCGTCAGAGTGGTCTTAAATTGGGTCTCTGTTTGGGTAATTTCAATCATGATTGTTTCTGACAATCGGACGGCTGTCTTGATGATCAAGACAAGCCAGTCTCGAGTGCAGTGCCAAGCAATCATGGCCCAGTCTTTCCTGAAGGTGGCATCCTCCAGGAAGATACGGGGAGCATTGGTAACTAACAGGCCCCTTGGGGCTGTATTGGTTCTCAAGTATTCAGTTAAGATGGTGCCATGGAGTATCGTACGTATACGGTTTTTCTTCAACTCAGAGAGTTGTTCCCATTCGCTGGCATGCGTGACCGTTTGAGATATAGAGGGATCTGCAAATAATGAGGGGCGTGCTAAAATAGCATCGACCTCAGAGTCTGAAAAGGTGAGACCGAGGGAGGCCATATTGAGAGGACACCGGGAAGGAAAGAAGGTAAGTAAAAATACTAAGTAAGCCCTCCTTAGTATAAGGGAGGGCCGGTAGGCTCTCACAGCTGTGCGCTGCCGAAACTACGTGTAAACAACAAGAGAGGAAGGGCTAACAACACGACTACTCCCCTCAGGGATAGACTGGGAAACAACAAAGTCAGTGTAATGTAAACAGAGCACTGTATATCATGTATGTTTTGCGCACCCTGTGTTTTATACCTCTAGATATGATTTCTGCATAGGAGGTTGTTTTACCTGTGTAGATTTATGTTAGGGAGATTATACTTCCCTGTGTGATGTAGGCCCCTAGTGTAGTTATACTTAGGAGGTTGGGTCTAATGCGTTAGACTTGTGAGGGATTGCATAGTGTGTTTATGCCCCTGTGATGTATACAGGATTGGTTTTATACCTGATTCTATTGTGATAATGCTGAGGTCATTATGGCGCCAGTAGTTACTGGTTGTGCTCTACAGTTATAATTTGTGTTACAGTTGGTATATGTTCTACACTTACAATTGGTGATTTGTGCTAATTCTGAAAGTGGTCCATGTGGCCCTGTCTTGTGTAAATAGTCCCCTGTAAAATGTTGCCCAGTGCCAGTTGGCACATTGTAAATTGTGATTATCATCTAATGTCTTTATTATAATACAAAGGCTATTTTTTATATATAACCTTGTGTGGAGTTTCTTTTGTGGTGGGCCTAAGGTGTTGTTGCTGTGTGCGCGCGCAAACGCTTTACACATTGCCTCCGGGATAAGCCTGACTGCTCGTGCCAAGCTACCAAGGGGGTGAGCAGGGGTTATCTTTGGCGTGTAACTCCCCAGCCCTGACTTTCAGGCACATGCATCAAAAAGAGAGTTTGCGAGTCCTTATTTGCGAATTTTAAGGAATCGCAAATAAAGACTCGCAAAACACGATGCAACAAAAACATTGCGAGAATATTGCGAATCGCTAAAAATCGCTAAATAAATTGCGATTTCGGCATTTGCGAACTCGCTATTAGCGATTTCGCAATTAGCGAAATCGCTAATACCGAAGTCGCTTTTTGATGCATCCTGATGACATCACAACCAGGAAGTGAGCAGCACCAGCCTCATTTCCAGTGCACAGTGTCAGGGAGAGGAGGGAGCTGGCTCTGGGAGCAGAACAGGAGTGTGAAAGAGACAGAAGAAAAACTTGTGATATCAAATGGAAGCCTCACAAACAGCAGAGGAGAGCCAAACAGGCAGGAAACGCAAAATTAAATTTGCAGAAAAAGAAATTGACACCCTCATTGAGGGAGTAGTCCACAGCCATGACAAGCTGTTTGGAAAGGCATCATTGAAAGTGGCAGAGCAGGAGAAAAGGAAAATCTGGCTCCGGATCCAAAACAGGGTCAATGCCATTGGGGTGACACACCGCACCATTGAAGAACTCAAAAAACGATGGTACGACTTGCGCAGTCGGGCTAAGGTGCGCATAGCTGACCGCCTGAAGGAGGCAAAGAAGACAGGAGGGGGAACACCAACAGACACTGGGAACACCTATGGAGGACTTGATTGAATCCACCATCCAGCCAGAAGCTGTTGTTGGTGTGACCCAGCTGGACACGTCCGGAGCAGCAAACACATCTGAAGGTAAGATGAATGTATGTTTTCTTAGTGTTACAAAATGTAAAGGTAGAACTCGACCACAGCACAGCCCAAGTGCAGACCCTGAACATCCAGTACACAATGCATTCAGTAGGTGAGGGGCATTATGGGAGATGTAGTCAGGTCAAGCAGTTAAAATGTCAAATCTCAGAGTAACAACCCAAAAAAGCTTAATAGAGTATAAAATCATTTACAAAGGCAGAAATTTATTACTGTGCAATTAATATCACAGACATGAAATAATACAGTGTTGCACTGTTTCACCTCACAGATGCACAACGTGTAGAAGATGTGGATAGCGATTCCCCAGACATGCAGGACACCAGCGCAGGTGAACAGATGGACACACCTGTGGTGCAAATAAATCCCTCGCGTCCAACAAAGTCACGCAGGGCTACTGTTCCATCCCTAGTCACCATGGAGTGTGAAGATGATGAGGCTGATGCAACACCAGGTGGCAGCCATGGCCAGACAACTTCCATCACACAAACACAACCACAGGTCCCCAGAACTAATCACAGAGCCCGGCGTAGGAGAGGAAGAGCACTCAGGACACAGCAGGAGGAGCAACCAAGTGATGTCTGGGGTGGTCTTGAGGGACAGATGCTCCGTATGCAGCGCCTGCAGACAAAAAACACACGATTAGTACAATTGCAAGTTGGCAAGATGGCTAGCAACATAGCAGTACTGTCAGAAAGTGTGCAGCAACTGAGCAAGGTGATGCATGAGGGAAATGTATCCCAGAAGAGACAGCATCGTCAACTAATGCTGCAATTGAAAATGTTTGCTAAATCAAACAATAGATTGGCCACGACAACTGCACTGCTGGCACGTAGGTCTGTGACCATGCAAACTGAAATGTGCCATTGGAGCGGCGATGTGGCTAAAGCACTGGACCAGGTCACCAATGCAGTTGATTTGCTAAATGCTTCCACAATTGCGGCCAACAATTCCACGCCCGAAGAGGGTAGTGAGGGTGGCTCAAGCCTAAGTAGTGTGGCAGTTCCAGTCCGCACTGCAGGAAGACACAACACACGCAGCAGTACCCCCGCCGCTTCCAACATAACGGATGACAATGCTGGGTCTGACAGGCGTCTGGGTGTTCGTGGGAAAAAGCGCTAGACTGGCATGTACAAGTGCATTCCACTATGGTGACGTAACCATTTATTTGGATTTGACTTTTCACAGAGTGACAAGTGAATTGACATTTGCAAACCACTTATGTCCATTGCACTGGTCAGATTACAAGTGTGCTTGAACACTCATGGCAATTTTATTTAATTAAAGAATACTCTGATAGCAATAGTCAGTTTCTGTGTCATCATTACTCACCTCAGAAATAATTTTGTGTGATGTCAAATCTTCTCCTACGCCCTTCTGCTGCGCCTGCCCCTTGTGCTGCATGGTGTTGTGGCACTTGCTGGTTCCCATCCTCCGAATCGCTGTCAGACACCTCGATGTCCATTCCTCCCCTTGTCGCTATGTTGTGCAGCATGGCACATGCCGCTACTATCTTGCAGCATTGTTCAGGGTTGTACTTCAGTGCTCCACCGGTCTTATGTAGACATCTGAATCGGCTCTTCAACAGCCCAAATGTGCGCTCTATGATGTTCCTTGTCGAAATATGTGCTGCATTGTACCTCTGTTGATTGGCAGTTGTGGGATTGAGGTAAGGCGTCATTAGGTAATTACGCAAGGCGTATGCGCTGTCACCTACATGTAATGGAGCAAAGAGTCAGTGGCAGCTTCACATTGACATACGTACAATGACAGTGATAAACTATAACACATATTTACCAAGCAGATGTCCCTCTCCAAATTCTCCCCTGACAAGACGGGTGTGTATGCCACTTTGCCTGAAGATATAAGAGTCATGTGCACTCCCTGGAAATTGCGCAACAATGTCAGTGATAATGTTTTTGGCATTGCAAACAACCTGAATATTGAGGGAATGGTAAGATTTCCTATTTCTATATATATATTCCTGTGTTGCAGGGGGACATATTGCAACGTGGGTGCAATCAATACAACCCAAAACATGTGGGAAACGAGCTATCTGGTAGAACTCCTGTTTGGTTTTTGCAAGGTCAAGCGCGGTGGTAGGGAACTTGATATGAGACCCGATCACGGCCATCATGGCATCAAGGAATGCTTTCAATATTCTTGAAAGTGCGCTTTGTGACACACCTCCCGCAACAGCAATGACCCCCTGAAAACTGCCTGACGCCAGAAGGTGTAGGCAACATAGGACCTGCACATGCGTTGGGATGGCATTGGTCCTACGTGTCTGTCGTTGCATTATGGGGTCCAATTCATTGATTAGGTCATGGATCATTGCTGCATTGAGCCTATACTTGTCGTATATCTCATCCTCTTGCTGGCCTAGCAAAGTTATGCGGACTCTGAAGATGCGCTCATTCATTCGCCTCCGTCTCTGTGCGGCAGCCTGCAGCCTCATCCTCCTCGCCATAAGGTAAATCCCTGCCATTGTGAACAGTGCTGGCTCATTCTGGGTGTGTTTAAATGGGTTTCAGTTGGTTTTCACCTGTCTGTGATTTGCACTCATGATTACCACCTGGTTGTGATCCTTCTTATTTAGCGATCGCTAATTTGCGATTTTCATGGAAATCGCTATTTGCGATTTGTCATGCATACATTTTGCGATTCGTTGTTTGCGATTCGGTAATTGGGACACGCTAATACCGATTCGCTATTTGATTCGCAGAATGTTTTGCGATTCCTTATATTTGCGAAAAAATGGATTTTCGCAAATATACAGTTGATGCATTTCAACACTGACTTTTGCGATCGCAAACGGCCTATTTTTGCGATTCGCACCCTTTGCGATCGCAAAAAGGTTTGATGCATGTGCCCCTTAGAGTGGTGGTCTCTGCCTGGCCCATTTCTAACCGGTACTATAGACGAAGATGCCACCAGGATGCAGGATGCTAGCTTCTGGGTACCATAGACGAAGATGCCACCATGATGCAGGATGGTAGCTTCTGGGTACCATAGACGAAGATGCCACCATGATGCAGGATGGTAGCTTCTGGGTACCATAGACAAAGATGCCACCAGGATGGAGGATGCTAGCTTCTAGGTACCATAGGCGAAGATGCCACCAGGATCACCATCTTTCCCATAATGCCCCATTTCAGTGCTATGACCTAGTATGTGCTCAGAGGGACACACTTGTATCGTCTAAGTGCTCTGGCCTGACGTCACTCTCAGCAGTAATTGATGCAGACTCCCCAGGTGTTTCTTGTTGGTTGAGTGCAATGACTGGTGCTGAGGCGGGGCCCTCACCTCAGATAAGCAAGGCTTGGTGAAGAGAGAAAGGCCTGCCAAAGGCCTGAGTTCTGCCACCGGAGTCAGGCGAGGTGAGTAGGGTGCGGCCGCTCCTGCTCTGTGTGGAGAGAGGCAGTATTAATGCGAGGAACACCCATTCCTGTGATCAGCCCCAGGGAGGCGAAGATTTATAGGAGGAACGGGTCCTCCTAAGAGACACAAATATCTATACATACACCCAGTTTTTTGTAACCACATGAACTCAGACTGGAGGTGGCCTGTCCCACAGGGAGGGTAGGATCCTCATGGGGCCTCTGATTGGTTAGTTTTTAGCTGCTGCTGGCAGCCAGGGAGGGTGTCGGCTGAGGAGCCGGCCCGGGCCGTGGGGGCCTTCATGCCTCCCTTGCAGCTCCCGAGATTTAAAAAGGATGTTGGTGCCCCAAATGGGATCGGGGCAGACACCCAGGAGGGAAAATGGCCCGCCCAGGATGGGTGCTGGATGGGGAGCAGGCGGAGGCAGTGGGGGGCTTGTGACTCCTCTGTGGTCTCCAACTAAACTTAAACCATGGGGGGCCCTGGTGGGACGGGACACCCACAACATCATTTGAAAAGAGTGATTATCAAATGAGCAGTGGGAACCCCTTGTTTATTATTTACAGCTCCCAACCAGGAGCGCCTCATAATGGCCTCCAGGGGCTCATTTACATATTTGTCCCTCTGCCACAATAAGGACAGGGGCACCACCAAAATGTGAAAGTGTAAGTGAAGGAGGCAGGAAATGCAGCGCCCCCTAGAAATAATTCTTAAAAATAAACCTTTGTTTCCAAGGTCATATACAACGTGACCCTGGTAAAAGCTGATGGTGTTTGGAAGCATTCTCTAAGCCAGAGCCTCTGCTCTTCAGGTGGAGTGCAGCGACCCCTTGTGGTGGTTCTTATGGCTGCATTATGTGGTCCAAGGAGAGCAAAAGAAAGATTCTGACAGGGTTTAGATTTGTTAACAAAGCTAATAAGCATCATTTATTGATCTGGGTACCATTTCACAAAAGGAATAGGTTTCTCTTTCAATATTAATTTGGTGATCGGTTGACCAAGTCAATAAGAATTTCATATATTGATGTGGTCACTCTTTGACCAATCAAAAAATATAGAAGAATTGGGGTACCCTAACCCTCTGGGCCATGCGGGAGGGCCCTTTCTGTGCGAGGGTCCCTGGGACCACAACTCATCCACGGATCCAAATTAAAAAAAGAAATTGTGATTCTGTGAATCCACCATGAGCCCTGGTTGGTGCCCGCAGGGGTTGGGCACAAGGCTGGCAAGAGGCCTGGCCCTGCACCTGACCCACTGCTGTGCGGGGTTGAGAGTTGGGGGCCCGTGGGATGTGGGGTGCAGGACATGGCTACAGGCCAGACCCTACGGCCGGACCCAACGCCGCGGACAGAGATCAGCATCTTACTTTGTTTAAAAAACCACAGAAATTCCTGAAAAAAACAAAGGTTAAAGTTATGTTCTAGTAAGTAATTGTAATCATATCCTAGTTTACATGAAATAAAAACTTAGAAATTCACTGAAAAAACAAAGTTTAAAGGCACGTTATAGTTTGTCATGTAAAACAATGTTTTAAACTAAGGAAAGCACCGACTTCAGCAGTTCTAGTTCTCTTAAGTAACTATACCCTGTGCCCTAAAGTGATTAGAACTTGCGCCCTCGCCGTGCACTGCTTGCGCCCTCGCCGTGCACTGCTTGCGCCCTCGCCGTGTACTGCTTGCGCCCTCGCCGTGCACTGCTTGCGCACTCACCGTGCACTGCTTGCGCACTCACCGTGCACTGCTTGCGCCCTCGCCGTGCACTGCTTGCGCCCTCGCCATGCACTGCTTGCACCCTCGCCGTGTACTGCTTGCGCCCTCACCGTCCACTGCTTGCGCCCTCGCCGTGCACTGCTTGCACCCTCGCCGTGCACTGCTTGCGCCCTCACCGTGCACTGCTTGCGCCCTCGCCATGCACTGCTTGCGCCCTCACCGTCCACTGCTTGCGCCCTCGCCGTGCACTGCTTGCACCCTCGCCGTGCACTGCTTGCGCCCTCACCGTGCACTGCTTGCGCCCTCGCCATGCACTGCTTGCACCCTCGCCGTGTACTGCTTGCGCCCTCACCGTCCACTGCTTGCGCCCTCGCCGTGCACTGCTTGCGCCCTCGCCCTGCACTGCTTGCACCCTCACACATTACACAACTCATGACCGGCTCAATGACAACATTGATTGATTACTTTAGGGCACAAGTTGTAGTTAATTGTTATAACTATAAGTGGTGAATTTCAGTGGTTGCTTAGATTAAAACATGACGTTACTCCTTACACTTTTACCTATGTATTCATATACATATTACAGAGTTGCGGCCACCACCACTGTGTGGGAGTTTTCACAGCAACAACCATAGTTGTTTTGCTAAAAACTTTGCCGCCGTTTAATGAATCTTCAAAAAACTTTCCCCCAAAAATGTAATTCACCTTAACATTTTGGGGTGATCCAGCAAGCAGACACTGAGAATTATTGGTCCCAAACCACTTTTTCCCTCATGCATTTTGCATAGGAAAAATTAGACAACGATGCAGCAAAAACGGTCAAATAGATTTACACCAAATTTGCTATATCATATCTCAGAAAGTGTGCTGTTCGTGATTTGGTGAAAATGTGTATTCGGATTGGTCAGCGGCAACTTGAAGAAAAATGTTGCAGCCACGATGACAGTACTCGCAGACTCGATCCACAAGTGCTGAAAATATGTAAAAAAAAATATAGACGGAGCAGACTAGGGATACCCTGACACCTTAGCCTTTGTGGGAGGGGTCCAGAGGGACACCCCTAGGGGCCAAACACAAAAAATCATTTTTTGGTTGCACCATACTGGCCCCATGGAAACACAGGAGGCACTCTGTGTACTGCAGTACTAAAAGAAATATTTTTTAAAAAAGAAAGAAATTTCACCCAACCAACAACCCACACCTGCCACGTACGGCTCTTGAGAATGGCGATAGGTTGTCTACAAGGCAGGACCTGCGGCCAATTCCCCCACCCCTTTGATGGTTTGGCCGCAAACGTATTAGAACAAGATATTACTTTACATTAAAAAAACATGAAAATTCACTGAAAAGGTACTTCTATTTAAAAAACCTAAAACCATCAAAATTTGCCAGTTATAAGTAACTGACAAGTATCTATAGCGGTGCAAGCTATTGAAGTCAGTTATGTATAATGGGCAAATTCGCCTTACTTTTCTGGGTTTGATACACTAATTGTTTTACCGTCAATTTCTAAGTTTTTTTTTTAACTTCAATTAAAATCTTACCTTCTGCATGTACAACTCCAATTTAACCTGCGTTTTTTTCCAGAAAAAACAAAGGTTGTAGGTACGTTATAGTTAGTCTGGCGTTTTGCCCACACAAAACCAAAACAATTCAGCAGTTATAGATATACTTATGTTAAGAAACTATAACTCGTGGCCTAACGTTACTTAACGGCTCCAGGTAAAGTTTCTGCAGATAAGTTTAGCTATAACTATAATAGCTGAATTTCTATGGTTTTGTGTGGGTAAAACGTCAAACTATATATAACGTGCTTATAACCTTTGGGTTTTTTTCAGTGAATTTCAATTTTTTGTGATGTAAAGTAATATATAATTACCGTATGTTAATACATCCTCTGCCTTGCGTGGTGGGGTTTGGCCACCCCCCCCCGCATGCATCCATGTGTGTAAGGTTTTTTTCCCAATGGGCCAGTTACCTTAGGGCACTAGTTATAGTTAACCCAGGAAGGGTAACTCAGCTCCGCCAGCAGAGTATGTGGAGATTTGCTTACTCAGTCCTCTATTGCGAACGCGGAGGTAGGCAAAACTCCGACTCCGTGGCGGAGCGGAGTTAGCCAGCCCCTCCCCCACACGCGCAACACGTACAACGTAGTGGTTTTTTCATAGAAGAAGGACGGGGAGGAGCAGGAAGGAGAGCGGCCAGGCAGAGGAGGAGGCAGCCACGCAGGTAAGTGCCTTCTTTTTTCATTTTTAATTAATTTGGGAGTGGGGAGGGAGTGGAGTGAAAGTCCACGGAGGTTTTTTCAAACTCCGTGGAACTCAGCGCAGAGGCACTACGCCAGCTCCTCCTGCCCTTAGTTATAGTTACTTGAGATAACTTTACTAGTGAAATTCAGGGTTTTTTGTTTAAAATGTTAAGTTGTCAATGAAATTCTGACCTGACTATAACTTCCCTTTATCCTTTGTTTTTTTCCAGTGGCTTTCAAGGTTTTTTAACACAAAGTAATATTTTATTACTACAATATTTTATTACAATACGTAAAGCCAACCTTCTGCCACTCATGGCCTTTGGCCGCGCACGGTTGTGGGTTGGCTGCAGGGCCAGGCCCTGCATTCAACCCCCGAAGGCAGTCAGCGCCACATCACGCACCGCAGAAGGATTGGCTACTGTGCCTAGTACATTGGTGCTAGTGTCACGATTCGCTTGCCGCACCCTCATGTCCTCCACTAGGGGGGTGAATTGTGAGATTTCCAGTGTTATAAAAAGCTTACAGACACTCCCCTGCATCCATGTCCTGACTTGAGCAGGACACTATGGCCACTATTTGGACACTATTTGACATCCATACCCAATCCATGCCGGGTTTTGTAGGAGCCAGTCTGCTCATGGGGGAAACTCCGTTACCTATAATCCCCTGTTCAGTGCTTCGTCTCCACCCCTGCAGGCCAAGGATGGATGAAGGAATTCAGCTCACCTGTGGCTGGCTGCTGCTAGCCTGCCCACACCTGATGCACATGATTGTTGTGAGCTCTTTTTAAGCCCGGGCTCCCTTCAGTCCAGGGTTGGTCCTTGTAGCTGTGTTCCGGTGAGACGGATCCTTATTTCCTAGTTTCCTGAGCTTTTGATATCCTTGTTTCCAGAGTTCCTGAGCTGTAGCTGTTTTCCGTGTTCCTGGATGAGCACTGCCTGCCGTGGGCTTTGACTCCGGAGCCTTCGCATTCGTTGTTCCTGTTTCTGAGCTATAGTTTTTCCTTGTTCCTGGATGAGCACTGCCTGCCGTGGGCTTTGACTCCGGAGCCTTCGCATTCTTTGTTCCTGTTTCTGAGCTATAGTTTTTCCTTGTTCCTGGATGAGCACTGCCTGCCGTGGGCTTTGACTCCGGAGCCTTCGCATTCTTTGTTCCTGTTTCTGAGCTATAGTTTTTCCTTGTTCCTGGATGAGCACTGCCTGCCGTGGGCTTTGACTCCGGAGCCTTCGCATTCTTTGTTCCTGTTTCTGAGCTATAGTTTTTCCTTGTTCCTGGATGAGCACTGCCTGCCGTGGGCTTTGACTCCGGAGCCTTCGCATTCTTTGTTCCTGTTCCTGAGCTGTAGCTGTTTTCCTTGTTCCTGGATGAGCGCTGCCTTCTGTGCTACTTTGTTTTCTTGACTCCTGATCCAGCACTATTCTAGTTTACCTCTGTAGCCTCCCCTTCCCTCTGTTTATCCCTTTCCAGTCCCTGCCTTTCGTCCCATTTTCTTGGTTTGTTCCTAGTTTGCCGTCCTTCTATTCCTGCTGTCTTGCTTCTATTGCCTTGTTATGTTTGTTACTTGTCTTACACCAAGTGTGCCCTTAGTTTTCCCTTCTTTCCGTTTCAGCGCTCCTCCTCCTCCTCCTTTCCAGCTCCTTGTCTATCGTGTTTGTGTTTAGTTCTACACCCTTTTTGTTAACACCTGTTTGATTGTAAGGAACCCTGGGCCCAGCTGACAACCTAGGTGGAGTTTCTTGTCCACTATGACTATTGTCTTTGAGTTACTTTTGTAACATCACCTTGGGTATCATCTCCACAGACCCTGCCTTTGCATTTATCTCCTATATGTGGGTATTTACGCTCCGTATCTGTGACAGAAATTTTGGTTGAGGAACTTACTGAGCTTCAGTCTATCCGTGTGGCGCTCCAGAGTGCTTTACGCCACATTCCTTTTATTGTTACTGTTGCTATATACATGTCTTGCACATGCATCCTGGGTGCCTGTCCTTTCTGAGCCTTAACTCTCTTATTCTCTTATACGGAGCTTCCCCTTTGGATTCCCTTTCTCCTCCGACTTGCTGTGTGATCTTGGGCAGCCCTATACCCAGTAATCTGCCTCCATTGTCTTCCCTGCCATCAGTCCTTGCCGGAGTCCCTGACGCATGCCAGTGTCCCGTACTGAGCCCTGACAGCTGGTCCCCCTCCCCAAGCCACTTCAGCCCCCAGGAGCACATCACATGGGACCTTTTTGGGGGGGATTGGAGCCCGCAATCCCCTCACCGATTAACTTTAGACCCCGGGGACCCGATCCTCTGGGGCCTATGTTTTTTTCTTAAGGGAGCACATGCCACCCCCCTCCCTTGAGCCACTTGGGGCCCCCGAGACCCCATCCATCAAGGCCAAAAGATATTTGTAAGGTGGATGGGAGCACTTACCTGCCTTCCAAGGGGCCTGAGAACCCCTTCACCCACAGCCAAAACATATATATTTAAGGGGAGGGCATGACCCCACCTCCCCATGCCTCTCTGGACCCAGGGACCTCATCCCCTGGGGCCTTATCTGCTATTAGATTGGTGCCCCAATGCCCACCCTGGGCACCCACTGAACACTATGGCAGGGCCACGGGGGAGCCCAGGGCCCCTACTGGGTGGGAGAAATCCAAGATTTTCAGCCCATAGTAGCATAGGCAAGGTGAGTAAGTCAATTCCTACATGACTGCCGCTTTGAAAATGCTCTCACTGGGTGAGAGCAGACTTACTTCCTCTGCCTGCACTCATGCATGCAGGGAAGCTACTGTGTAATGGGGTGGGCTCCCACGGACACAGCATAGCAGCTGGGACCCAGAATATGGACTCCCTGGGCCCTTTTAAGGATCAGGGAGGGGGCCGCAGGCTCCCCTACTCCTTAATGGTTATCTCAGCTGTTATGAGCCCCAATGTACCCCAAAATAGGTCTAGGTAGGTGCACGACCTTTTACCTACATCTGTCCTACCTTGGTCTACATAACAGCCCTAGTTAGGTGCCGAATAAATGTCGTTTGGTTTTCTTAGAAAAATAGCCTCATTTATTATGCATGAGGATTCTTAGTCTCACAGCAGGATTACCATCTTCTGCATAATAACTCTGTACAAAAGGCACCGCTATCGTCCTCCTTGGATGACAGGCCCACAGTACCATGACACATCTAGGTGAAACCCCTGAGGGTAACTTTTGGGAATATAAGCACCACATTTTCATTGGTCAAACCAGAGGAGAAGCTTCCGTGCTGACACGAGACACTGAGGTCCCTGCACGCAGACCCTCCAGCATGCAGTGGTCTGACATCCATCGAGGCGTGTCCAACTCGCGACCAAAATGGGGTACTTTGTTCTCTGCAATTGAAGTGGTGGGGTGCACACCTCATTTTCGTATTTCTCTGTACTTGTCCATAATTGTCCAAGAATGCGTGCTTGTCAGTAAGGTAGCATGCCCAATAGGTACCTAAGTTACTGACAGCATAATTGGGTGGGGCTTCTATTGCCCCAAACTGACCGCACAGCTGCATTGCGCCGCATTAGAAAATAGTTCATTTTTTCTCCATTGTAATCCGTTTTTAAACATCTATTCAATTCTTATTATATCTCCATATTTTGCGGCTGATACTCAGAATCCACACGCGGGATGTTATGCCTTACTTTGTGTTCTCCCATCAGGTAATGGGGTTGGCTCTTTCCTCGGGGGATTCTTGGGTATACACCTAGATACATGCTGGGTATACTTGGCTATGGTTCGCATCGTGGGAGTACGCTTGATCATTGCTATGTATCAATATGCATACATATATTCACTGCTTTAGCACTATGGTAGAATTCTACCTTTTATTTACTCTATTGGTGCTTGTAATCCTATATATATGTTTCTGTCTAATGGTTGTTGCAGTACACGTATTTTATACTACAATGACGCTGCTTTAATAAATGCTTATTCAAAATGTCCCCTCCGTTTATTCTGTATATCTCTCTGAGAACGAGTGACTGAGTGAAAAGTACCGCACTGTTTCCACGATCCCTGAGGGGTCAGGGTTGTCATGTTCGATAGTTGCCAGAAACTATTTGCACCTTGGTAAGGTTGTGGGGCTTATAGTGGCACTGTGCAGCCTATTCCACAGTAAGGGGTGCAAGCACCACCTTACCCAGGCTGCAGTAGCAGACCTGTGGTGCCATTTTGGAGTGCTTCCCAGGGGTGGCATAATATATGTTGCAGCCCCTGGTAGGCCTCTGAGGTACCTATTCCCTAGGTACATAGTATACCATATACTTATAAGGCACTCCAGAATCCAATTAGATATGTACCTCATGTACATGGAAACCATTTTAGAGAGGAAGCAGCTAGGCTGTGGCCCTGATTGGCAGGGCCACAGCCAGACTAAGGTCGAAAAGCAGTGAAACACCAGCAAAAACTGGGGATACCCATGTGAAGCAGATCCTACTCTCCTACACAACCCCCCCCCCCCCCCAATGCAGGGACAATAAACTAACCTTGACCAGTTGAGTCTTCATGTTCTAAGCGGAAATACCAAGAGAGTCCATCTGCATTGGCATGGTTACTCCCAGGTCTATGTACCACTGTAAAGTCCATCCCCTGTAGAGGAATGGACACCTATGCCGCTTGGGGTTTTCACCCTTCATTTGTTTTAGCCATAAGAGGGGCTTATGGTCTGTCTGAACAAGGAAGTGAGTACCAAACAAGCATGGCCTCAACTTCTTCAGAGCCCAAACCACAGCAAAGGCGTCCCTCTCAATGGCTGACCAACGTTTCTCTCTAGGGGTCAGCCTTCTGCTTATGAAAGCTACTGGCTGATCCTGACCACCTTCATTCAATTGTGACAGTACAGCCCTAACCCCCAATTCAGATGCATCAGTTTGAACAATGAACTTTTTGGAGTAGTCAAGATTCTTCAGAATGGGAGCAGTACACATGGCCTGCTTCAGGTCATCAAATGCCTTTTGACAGCTAGCTGTCCACTGAACCTTTTTGGGCATTTTCTTAGAAGATAATTCATGTAAGGGTGTCACTATTGATCCATATCCTTTGACAATTCTCCTATAGTACCCAGTCAGGCCTAAGAAGGCTCTCACCTGCGTCTGGGTAGTTGGAGCAACCCAGTCCATTATGGTCTGGATTTTGCTCTGCAATGGTTGAACCTGGCCTCCACCTACAAGGTGGCCCAGGTACACAACCTGACTCTGCCCTATCTGGCACTTAGTAGCCTTGATAGTTAGGCCTGCTTTTTGCAGGGCCTCCAAAACATTCCTTAGGTGGACCAGGTGATCCTCCCAGGTGGAGCTAAAGACAGCAATATCATCAAGATATGCTGCACTAAAGGTTTCCAGGCCTGTGAGAACTGTATTCACCAACCTTTGGAAAGTGGCAGGTGCATTTTTAAGACCAAAGGGCATTACCACAAATTGATAGTGCCCACTAGGGGTTGAAAATGCTGTCTTTGGCTTGGCATCATCAGCTAGCCTGATCTACCAGTTGCCAGCTGTCAAGTCAAATGTGCTAAGGTACTTGGCTGAGGCCAAAGTATCTATAAGCTCATCTGCCCTTGGTATTGGATGGGCATCAGTCCTAGTGACTGCATTGAGACCCCTGTAGTCCACACAACCTCATCTCTCTTTTTCCACCACTGATGTGAGGTTTTGGCACAAGGACCACTGGACTAGCCCAAGGGCTATCTGAGGGTTCAATCACACCCAAATCCAACATTTTCTGGACTTCTGGTCAGGTTGCCTATAAATCTTATTTTTAATAGGCAGACTGTCCCCAGTGTCCACTTCATGAGTGCACCAGGTAGTCTGACTTGGAATCAGTGAAAACATATGCCTGTACTGATTGAGCACCTGTCTGCAATCAGCTTGCTGCTGGGCAGTGAGGCTGCCTACCAAGGCCACACCATCAACTGACCCATCATCAGGGTTCTGTGAGAGGAGGTCAGGGAGTGGGTCACTCTCTTCCTCCTGTCCCTCATCAGTTGCCATGAGCAAGCCCATGTCAGCCCTGTCCACATATGGCTTTAGCCTGTTGATATGAAGTACCCTAGGGGGACTGCTAGGGGTTCCAAGGTCCACCAAGTAGGTAACCTCCCCTTTCTGTTCAACAATAGTGTGGGGTCCACTCCACTTGTCCTGGAGAGCTGCTGGGGCCACAGGGTCCAACACCCACACATTCTTTCCTGGCTGGTAAACAGTCAGTACAGCCTTTTGGTCATGCCAGGCTTTTTGTAGGGTACTTCTAGAGAGTCTACAAGCAAGCCACTTACAAGGTAAGTAGTTCGAGGGCCAACACCCACAGGAGCACCGGAGTGCATGAGTTACCTCACGCAGGGAAGCCGGGTGCATAGGTGTCTTTTGGTGTTGGGTCGCGTCATCATTTTCAATGGAAGCCGAAGAAGTTTTGCTGCTTGTGAAGACTGGAGAAGTTTCCGCTGGAATCCAAGGCAGGATTCAGGATGAAGAACACCTGAAAGCAGAAGGGACAGTGTTCACAGTTACTTGCCGGTGACCCAGGGCCAGGAAGATGGATGCCCACGGAAGTCAGGTGATTTCAGGTGATCAAGGGTGTTTTGACTCGTCAGCCACGAGGTCCTGGAGGCGTCGACGATGACCAGGAGCTGGATTCGGAGTATCCCACAAAGTCTGGAGCTTACTCAGGTGTCGGCAACCGGATTGGAGCCAACAAGCCTTGGCATCAGCGAGTCTTGTGGAAAGTGAAGAAAGTCAGCGGTGCAGACCAGCAAGATCTGAGGGACTCTCCCAGCGAGGGTAAGTGAGGGCAGGCCTGGAGCAACCAGGGGAGCCCTTTGGTTTGATGAGAAAGTCTTCAGGGGACCCACAAGTCAACTGGCAAGGGATCGCGAAGACGCCTTGTGAGGATTCATTTCACAGGAACCCACGGTCACTCGGGACAAGGTAGGCCTCTGATTTTCAAGGGAAATCCTGCTGGACGCTTGGACCACTCGTGGTCCAATGCACAAGTTCGTAGAACGTCGTGAAGGGGTTGCACTAGACAATAGTGCACGGTACCCGGGTATTGCTGTTCCTCGTCACTCGTGGGGTCCACTCGCCTCAGCTTTGCTGGGGACTCACAATGGCCATCGAGAAGTCAGGAAATCTACTTCTGGGGCTGCAGGGACTTCGGACTCGAGCGGGAAAGTTTGCGACCGTTGATTCAAGTTTTTGGTGCCTGCCAAGCAGAGGAGGTACTCCTTGACTCCAAGGGAGATTCTTCAGTCTTCCAAAGGTAGTGGAACTTCGAAGGTCTACGATTCTTCTTGTAGAGCGTCGTCCAGGGATATCTAGTTTGCAATGGAAAGGGTTCCCTATTTTATACTAAAAGAAAGGGAGGGACTAGCTCTATGACCACTCCTCTGGGAGGGTCAGGGGAGTGGGTGGTTACACCCACTTCCCTTTGTTAAGTTTCGCGCCAGAGCAGGGGCAGGTAGCCCCTGAACCAGTTTGAGCTGGCATATGCACAGAGGAGCCTATTGCTCCCCCAGTGCAGGACTTCAAAGCACTCTAGGAGTGCACCCACCCAGCGCCGATGCACTAAATCCTGTCTGATGAGTTTAGTGTGTCCGGGCAAGAGTCTGGATTTTTTATGGTTGATTATGATAAAATATCCAATTGATGCAAGTATATCAAGCGATACTGGTGAGAAGTTTGTGCTTTTATTTGTTTATCAGAAAAGAGCAAGGATGGCACAGCCAACACGTGTTTCGCCCTCTAACCGGCCATCAGGCCTAGGGCTTCTTCAGGGCTGAGCAGAGATAGAGTAGCCATAAGAGTTCATAGCACCCAGTCAAGTGGATCATATAGTTAGTATATGAGGGTGTGTTAGGTGGGAATAGAGGTAGAGGGGTGAGGAAGTAAACAAGTTGTTAAAGGGGACCAGTGAAAACGGAAGGAAGGAGGGAAGAGAACAGAGTTAGAATATGAGAGAAGGGCAAGGGTTGTTTCCGAAAAAGAAGGTGTAGTTGCAAGGAGAAGTATATGTGTGGGTTAATACAGGATAGATATTATGTGGGGGTCAACGTTAGTGATTGGGGTGGTCGAGCAAGGAGCGGTTAGGTTGTGCGGAAAGAGGGGGAATGTGATAACGGTATTTGGATCATTTAGATGGTGAGGGAGAGAGATAGAATAGAAAGTAAGACAAGGGTAGGTTGGCATTAGTGGAGGAACATTACATACATTTAGGACATTTGCATGATTGTTTATGTTTAGTCAAATGCAAACAGAATGACAAGTGTGATAATGGAAGGTAAATAAATTACGAGGTTTTGGATAACAACAAGTAACGGTGGCGCGCGTATGCAAAAGGACATTCAGAGCAAATAGCGATTGACAATGTACATGTTTGTAAAGATTTCATAATAACAATAATTATGACAGCGTTTGTGTCCAGGACAGGAGTGGGATAGAGATCCGTTCGTAACATGCATGTTTGTAACACCATCAAGGTCACGAAGGCATTATTTCAATTTACAGATTCAAGCGGACATTCAAGATCACAAATGAGGAGAGAGCATGTCATACAAGAAGTCGGGTATTAATAGTTAATAGTTAAGGTACAATTCGTGATGGTAAAGCAATGACATGGTCGAGAGACGTCAAAAACAGGATATGTAAAATCAGATGTAAGATGGTAGAAACACAGTATATAATTACAGAATTATTTGGAGTTCAGCGTCAAGGCGGTCCGGTCAGGTATGAAGGGAAGAGAGAGAGGTTGACTTTAGTCACATTATTAGGAGGTGGCGTCAATAAAAATGAGGCGGTGACAAGGGCGGGCCGCTCAACAGGTTCCTGAAACTACTAGACAAAAACCCCTGGGGAATTAAAACAACTCATACCTTCTCTAAAAAAGAGATCAACTTTCTTGATGTTACACTCTATGTCAAAAATAATACCCTACAAAGCAAACTATATCGGAAGGAAACAGCGGCCAATTCCATTCTACGCGCTGACAGCTTCCACCCACGACATAACATAAGGAACATTCCTAAAGGTGAACTGCTGAGAACACGCAGAAATTGCAGTGAGGACGACATCTTTAAAACAAAAGGCGAGGAAGTCATATCTAGACTCACACAACGAGGATATGACCACTCAATGCTGCAGAATACACTGACCTCAGTGGCCAAAGTGGAGAGGAAACAGATGCTCAGGAAAAACACTGAAGAAAAAGCAGAAAAAAAGGAAGATTCAGCACTACGCTTCATTACTGACTATAATATTGGCCATCATCAAATCAGACAAAGCCTCAAAAAACATTGGCATCTATTAAAACAAACACCTAACATTAGTCAAGACCTCAAAACATACCCGGAAATCACATTCAGACGTGCACCAAACCTAAAGGACATGCTCTGTAAATCGGAATTTGAAGACAAACGCAACACAGTCACTACGTTCCTAGACAGACCGCCAGGATTCCACACATGCAAAAATTGCAGCATCTGCAAACTAAGCTGCAGCAAAACCAAAAGAATACCTATAACACAAGGAAGGGAATTCACCATAAAGGAATGGATTGATTGCAATAGCAAATTCTGTATATACGTGATAATCTGCCCCTGCAACCTTCCATACATTGGCAGCACAATCAGACCACTACGGATCAGGATTCAGGAACACTACCGCAACATCCACAAACATTCTACCGGTCACCCACTCACTGAACATTTTGATGGCACTCATCCCCACAAAAAGGACTTTCAATTCTTTGGATTGGAAATTATACACCAAACCAAACGAGGGGGAAATCGTGAACTGAAACTACGAAGACGCGAGAGTGAACTCATCCTGAACTACAAAACCACAACTTTGGGACTCAATAAAGATGCGGAAATGCATGTTTGGTTAGGAGATGACTAACTGCTTCTCCTTCCCTCGCTTATTGGTCCATCTGCACCTCTGAGCCCCAAGACTTCACCTCTGTGCCTTTCCTAATAAAACCCTCCACAAGATGTGCACCGTCTTTACTACCAGAGAATACGCAGCAATTCCCCACTGACAGATATTGCATCGGAAATCTCAGAGCTAATAACTCCAAGCTACCTTGTAAAACCGAATACTCGTTTGCAAGCTTTAAATCCCTTTTTTACCTCTCTTTATAATACAGAACATCCAGGAATGCCTACATCTACAAAATAATTGATGTAATACTGCTGTTGTTTCATCAACGCGCTTTCATGCAAATGTTCATTCGTTATGTTTTTTTACCTATTTCCTCTCCCCAATCCAAAATGGCAACCGCCCTTCTCGTCCTACTTGCTAATTGGCCAATTGCTCCTCTCCAAACACCCCGCTCCAATATGGCGCCAATCGTTAGTTCACCGTCACTTCCAGTTCACCCGGAAGTCTTTACACACGATCACCTTATCTGCGCACAATCCTACCGGCTTCACATCGCGCCACGATCTGAGAAACCCTTCGGCACCTGGCATTAGCCAAGACAATAGGTAAGAGCTACCAGACCACCCCCGTATTGTCCCAATTGACGTCGGCCTTTTTACTCGCACTTCAATTGTTCTGCTTTGTTTTGATTTCCCTCTAGAATCTTCGGGTTGACAAACCCTTACAATCATTCTGATATCCCATTACCTGACCTCCCGGTAAGGGAACCTCGATCTTTTTGAGCACCTCACATGGCCTTGCTCACCCAATACGCCGAGCGCATCTGTACGTTTCACAATTTCGACACACTTTTAAATGAAACACCAGTATCACGCTACGGTTGGCATTCACGAACGATTCCTACACTTTTACCTGAGTCTAGCGCGTATGAGCACCTCTTGACACCTTGAACTAGCCACACTCCACAATATTGCCACAATGCCCATGACTACTGTCTCGATTATTTCTAAAGATATCACAAGATCATTAATGATTAATACCTGCATGATACTGCATCTTTCAAATCACCTTGTTCTTAAACGAAGGACACATTCGACCCGCGGCCCGCCCTTGTCACCGCCTCATTTTTATTGACGCCACCTCCTAATAATGTGACTAAAGTCAACCTCTCTCTCTTCCCTTCATACCTGACCGGACCGCCTTGACGCTGAACTCCAAATAATTCTGTAATTATATACTGTGTTTCTACCATCTTACATCTGATTTTACATATCCTGTTTTTGACGTCTCTCGACCATGTCATTGCTTTACCATCACGAATTGTACCTTAACTATTAACTATTAATACCCGACTTCTTGTATGACATGCTCTCTCCTCATTTGTGATCTTGAATGTCCGCTTGAATCTGTAAATTGAAATAATGCCTTCGTGACCTTGATGGTGTTACAAACATGCATGTTACGAACGGATCTCTATCCCACTCCTGTCCTGGACACAAACGCTGTCATAATTATTGTTATTATGAAATCTTTACAAACATGTACATTGTCAATCGCTATTTGCTCTGAATGTCCTTTTGCATACGCGCGCCACCGTTACTTGTTGTTATCCAAAACCTCGTAATTTATTTACCTTCCATTATCACACTTGTCATTCTGTTTGCATTTGACTAAACATAAACAATCATGCAAATGTCCTAAATGTATGTAATGTTCCTCCACTAATGCCAACCTACCCTTGTCTTACTTTCTATTCTATCTCTCTCCCTCACCATCTAAATGATCCAAATACCGTTATCACATTCCCCCTCTTTCCGCACAACCTAACCGCTCCTTGCTCGACCACCCCAATCACTAACGTTGACCCCCACATAATATCTATCCTGTATTAACCCACACATATACTTCTCCTTGCAACTACACCTTCTTTTTCGGAAACAACCCTTGCCCTTCTCTCATATTCTAACTCTGTTCTCTTCCCTCCTTCCTTCCGTTTTCACTGGTCCCCTTTAACAACTTGTTTACTTCCTCACCCCTCTACCTCTATTCCCACCTAACACACCCTCATATACTAACTATATGATCCACTTGACTGGGTGCTATGAACTCTTATGGCTACTCTATCTCTGCTCAGCCCTGAAGAAGCCCTAGGCCTGATGGCCGGTTAGAGGGCGAAACACGTGTTGGCTGTGCCATCCTTGCTCTTTTCTGATAAACAAATAAAAGCACAAACTTCTCACCAGTATCGCTTGATATACTTGCATCAATTGGATATTTTATCATAATCAACCATAAAAAATCCAGACTCTTGCCCGGACACACTAAACTCATCCTACTTCATTTTAGGGGGATAGGGGTTTCTCCCCCTGTCTCTGGGCCAGAAAAATAAGAAGAAAATACACGCTTATTATATGATGAGTAAGGGATGTGGATCTTTTTCCCCTCACCTAAAACGCAACTAAATCCTGTCTGGAAGGTGGTTACACCTCCCTGTGACAGGATGCCTATTGTTGGGCCTCCTCCACTGCGAGTTTGTCAGCAGCAGGAGGGCAGCCCAGTGTCTGTGCTGGTGGCATCCATTTTGTGATGCCAGGGCTCTTTCAGATTTCTACCGTGTTTCCACAGTAGGTACATGTCTTCCCCTCTAGAAGGGTGGGATCATACTCCCACACCAGTTACTGGTGTGGGGATATGATTCCAAGTTGTTTGACACCAAACACAACATGTTTTGATTCAGTCATTCCAAAGTTAGCATTTACCGCTAGGTTATAATGCTCTTAAGAGTATATGGTTTAACCGCATCCACAAACAGCCACAGAGAATAGGCTCTGCCAGCTACAGAGGGGTCCTGCTCATGCAGAGGCACCCCCTCACATAGAAACCAAGCACCCTGCCCCCAGGATTGATGGGGCCTGCCTTAGGGGTGACTGATAGGCTTATATGTGTGTGTATGGTGAGATATAGGGAACCTATACCTCAGTGAGGAATGCTAACACTACCTCACCCAGGCTGCAGTAGCAGGCCTGTGGTGTCAGATTTAGTCTGCTTCCCAGGGGTGGCATAATACATGCTTCAGCCCCTGGTAGGCCTGTGAAGTACCTATGCCCTTGGTACCCAAGGTACCATATACTAGGGGCTCATAAGGTACCACAGTTTACAATCACTAGTGCATCTAATATGCACTCCAAGTTGTTTGGAGAGAACAGAGAGACTGGGGCCCTGATTAGCAGGGACCCAGCCAGACTATAGCCAGAAACCAGTGTTAGCGTCAGAAAAAAAGTGGGGGCAACATAAGTGCAGATCCTACTCTCCTAAACTCATATTTATTGGTAGGGAGCCACTGGTTCCTGGCTGGTTAGACATTACTAATGTGGTGTGGTGTATTGCACTACCTACACTAGTGTGGCCTACTGAACTCTCTTGAGTTGTAGAAAGGGTGTGCTATCCCTTAACACACAACTCTAAGTTCAGTAGAACTTACTGTAGCTAAACTTGATATTATATGTACCTCAGGTACCTTTAGTGGTTTTCAGTTGATCAATTCAATTGAGATTATCTGGTAAAACAATAGCAAGCTGGAATCCCACACGCTGCACACCAATGTGAGAAGGTGGCCTGATATATACTGTCCACTAGTTCTAGTGGGCACCTTGTATCAGTCCAAACAACCCCTTATGGTGATAGGTTAAAGACAACCTTTATTGAAAGCTATCCTAGTGGTAGCTATGGAGAGCAGCCTTCAGGCTAAGTCTTAAAGGAATGTAAAGCAGCTCCTGAATGATCAAATTAAAGGACAACCACACCAGGAATATATTCAAAATATATGTATTTAAGATGAAACACACCCCTCTAGTCTCTTTATGAGACTGGAGTTCGAAGTACTTAAGTTACAAGATAGCAATAATCAGTAATAGCACAAATACACGTTTGGGCCCTAGGGGCGTACCAAACCATATACCAAAAAAGTGGTATAAGAACCATGACTGGGATAGACACCAGGGCTATGGCCTCTAGAATCGCTGGGACCCCAAGGAACCACCCAAGGCAGTGACACAGGGGACCCACGGGGACTGTATGCCGTGTGTAAACACAACCGCAGGTTCCCGTTATCTTCTATGGGCAATGTCGCGGTTGGAAATTTAAAGATTAGGGACACTTCTAATTGAGTCAGGACCAAACCCTTGTGGACTTAAGAAGTTCTAGGGCTAGCACCCACGGGAGCACCTGAGTACTCGAGTTACCTCACCCAGAGAAGCCGGGTGCATAGGTGTCTTTTGGTGTCCGGACGCGTCGTCGATTTCAATGGAAGCCTGCAAAGAACTGCTGCTGCCGTGAAGAGGAGAAGTGTCCGAAGAGATCCAAGCCTGGATCTAGGATGGAAGGAACCTGAAAGCAGAGGGGACAGAGTCTGGGTCACTTGCCTGTGACCGAGGGCAGGATGGACCAATGCCCACAGATGTCGGGTGCTTCAGGTGAGTTGATGGGTGTCTTGACTCTTCAGCCATGAGGTCCAGGAGGCATCGACGAAGTCCACGAGCCGGATTCGAGCTGTCCCACAAAGTCTGTTGAGTGGTGCGGTGTCGTCGACCAGATTGGACCCAACAAACCTTGGCAACGGCAAGTCACTGGAAATCAGAGAAAGGACTGCGGTGCAGACTTCAAGGTCTGATGGACTCACCCAGCGAGGGTAAGTAAGGGCACGTCTGGAGCAACCAGGAAAGCCCAAGCAAAAAAGGAGTGGCTTTCGTGGGGACCTGCTAGCCAATGGACTAGTGATTGCAAAGGAGCCTCAAACGGTCGCACTTGAAACTGGCCCACGGGTCACTCGTGGAGTGGAGGCCAATTATCTTCAGTGCATGAGGTGCTCAAGGCTGGGGCTACACGGAGCCCAAAGCACAACTTCGAGGAGGACCAGGAAGATAGTGTTGCTGCAAAAGATCATGGTGTCTAGGGGTCATGGTTCCACGTCACCCACGATAGCCATGGTCCTCAGCTTTGCTGTGGACTCAGGGTAACCTCGGGGAAGTCTGGAAATCCACATCTGGTGATGCAAAGACTTCGGCGTCCGGCGGGAGCATCAGCGATGCAGACTGGTAAGTTGCTTCTTTGGTGCCTGCCAAGCAGGGGAGTCGCTCCTTCACCCCAAGGGAGATTTCTTCAGTCTCCTAGTCAGGATAGAACGTCGAAGGTCCAGGATGTATGAAGCAGAGTTTCGTCCAGGGTAATCTAAAGTCCTAGGGACTGGATTCCTATACTTATACTAAGTTTAGGGGATGGACTAACTCTAAGGCCCCACCTATGGATGGGTTTGGAAAGAGGGGTGGTTACACCCATTTCCTTTGTCCAGTTTCACGCCAGAGCAGGAGCAGGTAGTCCCTACAACCGATTTGAACTGGGCTATGCACAGGGACAGCAAACATGCCCCCAGTGCAGGACTTCAAAGCACCAGAGAGTTCTCCTGCCCAGTCCCAATACACATCAGCCTGGTCACACCTCCCTTCGAAAGGAAACCTATTGTCCAGGCCTCCCCTGCCGGAGTTTCGGTCAGCAGCAGGAGGCCAGACCCGTGTCTGTGGCAGAGACATCCATTTTGTGATGCCAGGGCTCAGGAAAGTCCTACCGGGTTTAGCCAGTGTGAACATGTCTCTCCCTCTAGCAAGGTGGAATGCAACCCCGCCGGCAGAATTGGCGGGCGGGTAGTATTCCAAAGCGTTTGACACAGCATGTTTTGATGCAGCCATCCCAAATTTAGCAGTTACCGCGAGGCTATAATGCACTTAGAGTATATGGTATGGCTGCATCACAGAACAGCCATAAGGAAGTATTTCCGAAAGCTGCAGAGGGGCTCAGCTCATGCTTGGGCACCCTCTCAAATAAAACCAAGCACTCTGCCTTCAGGATAGTCAAGGCCTGCCATAGGAGTGGCTTATAGGTTTTATATGTGTGTGCAATGGTAGTGATATAGGTAGCCTATACCACAGTAAGGGGTGCAAGCACCACCTTACCCAGGCTGCAGTAGCAGACCTGTAGTGTCATTTTGGAGTGCTTCCTGGGGGTGGCATAATACATACTTCAGCCCTTGGTAGGCCTCTGAGGTACCTATGCCCTAGGTACATAGTATACCATATACTGGGGCTTATAAGGCACTCCAGAATCCAATTAGATATGTACCTAATGTACATGGAAACCATTTTAGAGAGGAAGCAGCTAGGCTGGGGTCCTGATTAGCAGGGCCACAGCCAGGCTAAAGTCGAAAAACAGTGAAACACCAGCAAAAAGTGGGGGTACCCATGTGAAGCAGATCCTACTCTCCTACACAGACAGGATAATAGATGGTTTGTTTTTGGTCTGTATTCATCTGTAAAAATAAGTAAATAATGAAAACTGGGAGCCTTCGTTGTGTTACAGGGATAATCAAACGTTGAGTTATAAATACGTGGTGCTTCACCAATGGAGAGACAAAAAGACGGGGGCAGATATGGGGGGTGGAGAGTGAGGGGTGTCCCATTTACAAAAAAACAGAAACAAGCTACACATGCTGGTCTGCCATCACCAACAACAGACAAAATGTCAACCTCTCCCGAAATGTTAAAAAAAAAAAAACTTTTCTAAGCAAGGGCGGCACAACAAAGTAGACAAGGTGAGAAGGGTGAAGGGCTAAGGATATTGGAAGTTTACCAACATAAAGCTTGTGTCGAGCAGACTCCGTTGATGAGGTATCATTGAACTGATCCACCCAGTGACAGGCGGAGAGGGAAGTCATTACAGGACCACCGCACAGAAGTCTGGGAAGCCTTAATCCCAGTCCAACACCTCACAGAAGTCTGGGAAGCCTTAATCCCAGTCCAACACCTCACAGAAGTCTGGGAAGCCTTAATCCCAGTCCAACACCGCACAGAAGTCTGGGAAGCCTTAATCCCAGTCCAACACCGCACAGAAGTCTGGGAAGCCTTAATCCCAGTCCAACACCTCATAGAAGTCTGGGAAGCCTTAATCCCAGTCCAACACTTTACAGAAGTCTGGGAAGCCTTAATCCCAGTCCAACACCGCACAGAAGTCTGGGAAGCCTTAATCCCAGTCCAACACCGCACAGAAGTCTGGGAAGCCTTAATCCCAGTCCAACACCGCACAGAAGTCTGGGAAGCCTTAATCCCAGTCCAACACCTCACAGACGTCTGAGAAGCCTTAATCCCAGTCCAGGGTGTGTAGTGTGTGGATGCACCGACCCTCTCCCGCTCTGTGCCGGGTGACTGCTCCTGCTTTTCTCTTTATATTGTCTGAGAGGGTCACACGTGCTATGTGTGAAGACCCCCCTGAGGGTCCATGCCCCATAGATAGCTTGCTCTGTTGTGTCTACCATTTAGCCCCATGTCCACCCCCCAACTCTTTGTCTGAAAGTGTCAGTTTCTGCTCTGAACACATGGCCCCTTCTATGCACTCACTTTGCACTGACTGTTTACAAAGCATTGACTTGTGGGAGTTTAAACGGCTCTGCTCATGAACTGGTTTATCTTGTGTCACGTGACTGCTGAGTCAGGGCGCCACGGCTGGACCGGATCCACACAGAACAGTGTGTCCGTGTGCCAGCAGACACCTGGGCTCTGTCCAGACACCCAACGAAACCAGCCTCACATCATCAGAGTAAACACTCATTAGGGAGAGGATGTATGTATTTTAATTTAGGGTTGGGTCTTAGTGTCCGGTAATTACCATTGTAACTCTAAGTTTAGGGTTTGACGTCAGTATCCAGGAGTTCAGGAAATGCACAGCAGCAGCACAGAAAAACACCATCCCTGAGATGGTTCCCTCACACTCTCTCCCTCTCTTTCACTCTCTCTCTCCTCTCCCTCAATCTTTCTCCCTCTTTCTGTCTCTCGTTCACACTCTCTCTCTCTCTCGCTCTCTCGCTCTATCTCTATCTCTATCACTTTCTTCCTCTCCCTTTCAGTTGTGTCTCTAGAAGTGAATTTTAAGGGCGCACACACACATTGGTTCATGGGTAATAGTGCTGGGCCCACTAATAAAGGTTTCTTATATATTATTTTTTAAAAAGTTAGTGATTTTGTAGTTAGGTGTTCAAATAACAGATAAACTAACCTTTAAACCCGCAAAACCTCTAAAATTGCCCACATAGGGACAATTTAATCTGCTCAGTGTAATTTTAACCCCAGGATTTGCCCTTACATTGTTGTTTGTAATCTGTCTGGTTTCAGGCAGTATCCTTTGTAAAGCGCTTCGATGCAAGTCTGCTTTCTACACGCTACTTAAGACTGAAATTGATACTTAAATAAAGATTGTAAATGTTTGAGCCTGCGAAAGAGGTGCAGATTAATTAGTTGATAAAAATGTTCGAGATTACATTATTTATGCCAACAGCAAAAATATAAATTAAAAACACCTAGAATCCTAATAAGAGGAAAATGACAAATAAGAGGCATTTAGACGGTACAAGGGGTTGGGTGGGAGGGGTGCGGGGGGGACAAGGAAACTTAACAGAAATTACAGATGGAGGCAATGTCTCTTAGTAGGGTAGGGGTGACAGGATAGGAATGGGTTGGTCTCGGGAAGGAGTGAACCATCTCTGTGATTTGCCTTGATCATCCTGAGGGGCAATTGTTTGTAGCAGACACACGGGTGGTATCTTTCTAAGTGGATTTGGTTTACTGCTGATATTAGTAAAAGGCATTAGTAAAATTAGTAAAGGAATACTGCTGATTTGGTTATCTCTTAAGTTTTAAAAGTAAAGTTTATTAAGTAGGAAAAAAGGGAAATAAACAGCAGGTTCACAATACAATATAATAATAGTGTACTGAAAACATTGGAATACTAATAAGATAGAACAGGAAAATATTTGCAATTATATGTAGAAAACAGGATAAGGGGGAAAGAAGAAAAAAAATAGAAAGGGTAAAAGTAAAAGCACTTCTCATGTAATGAAACTGGCATAATTTTAAACAGTAGTGGAATTACAAAAATCATAGAGTACATGTTATCAGGAAAACAAAAAACCAAAACATATTACTATTATAATGGAAGCTCTGATAGGAAAAACAATATATTCAAGGACGTTTAGATAGTTCATCAGTTAAGGGTTGATGTATAAAGGTTTTTAGAACTGAGAAATCTGAAAAAAACTTTACTGGAAACCAGAGAGAGTTTCGTTTAGTATTAAGAGACATTTGGACAGTATACGCTCTGTCTAGTCTATGATTATAACAAACACTATACCGCCATGCTTGAAAGGAGATGTGCAGAGCATGCTTCAAATGTTTAGTAATCTGATGAAATGCGACAGCAATTATTAAGTCTACAGTTTGTATATTAAAAGTACAACAATTCCCATCATCAGAAAGACTACCTAAAAATAAATTAGTAAAGGAGAATGGTATACTTGTATGACAAATAGTTAATTTGTTTCTGCACTTGTACCCAAAATCAATAGGTGGTGGGACATTAAAATATAATTAATATAAGAAATTGATGAAGAACAGGACAGACAGGACGATGGAGTGGTGCTGTCAAACTTGTGTAAAGAAGCAGGAGCGATTAGAAGGCGGTTATAAATAGGAAAGAGTGTTTGAGTTATGTTGGCATCACGTGATGTATTGCAAATTTTAAGCCAATTTGTTTCACAAGGGAATAGGAAAGGAGGCGTGAAGATCTGCTTCCCATTGTAATTCTAGGGTTGATTTTTGTCAATCAACAGGGAGAGAGGTAAGGAGTGTATATATACGAGAAGCAGTAGGGGCAGTTAGCAGTGATATTGGTATAGGTGAAATAGGTGGAGGGGAAATGGGTAATGAATAAAGTGAAAGGTATGAGGTAGAAATGGAAGAGATCAGTGACTGAAAATGAGGAAAGTGAAAGATGGATTGAGGCTGCAAAAAGATAGGTGAATGGTTTTGTATCAATTGGTGAGTCCATAATAGACCTTTATCTCTCCAGGCTTTCCAAAAATAATTTTATTAAAAAATTATTGAATTTATGATACCAGATCGCGTATTGAAGGAATTGATCTAGAGGTGAAAGAGAAGAAATATAAAATGGACATAATATTCTGCAAGAACGTTTGAGAACAGGAAGAGACATGGAATAAGGGCTTTGAGTGAAGGTGAAAAATTCTGCAAAGGAGAACGGTTGAATGAAAGATTACTCCAATTCTGTCCATAAGGCAGATGGAATTGTGGTTGGCCCATTTTGAAAATGTATTGACTGTTTTGAAAAGAAAGCATTTTGACAAGACTGAAAGTGAATATACTTAACTCCCCCTTTCTGCTTTTTCCTTTGTACTTTGGACAAAGATATACAAGGAATTGTATTATTCCAGAAGATTGCAGTGAGAATAGAACATTTTCTTTGAAAGTTGAGGAGGGAAATTTAATTGGATTTGCCGAAAGATAGAAAAGAATGATGGGGACTAACCTATTAATAGAATCTAACCTACCCCACCTGGAGAGAAATAGTGGATTCCATTGTGAAGTATGGTTGGATAACATAGACAGTAAAGGAGTTGAGTGATATAGTGTCTTTTATTGAAGTAGTTAAAAAAAAAAAAGGCCTAAATATTGAATTTTTGTCGGGCTCCAAAGAAATCCTGAATGGAGGAAATCCTGTTTGATACACCAGTTGTTCAGTGGAAGGATTTCGCATTTGTCAGAATTAAGTTTACAACCTGAAAGCGAGACAAAAGGGGAACTGCATTTAAAAAGTGTTGAAAAGAAGAATCATGTGAGGCTATATATAAAAGAATATCAGTGTAGACTGAAAATTTAATTTGTTCATCTCCATATTTGAAACCTTGTATGGCACTAGTTTGTCTAATTTTAGATAGAAAGGGTTTGAGAGCCAGAATAAAAAGAAGAGGTAATAGGGGACAGCCTTATTGTATGCCTCTGTGTAAAAGAAAAGGAGAGGGGATTAGGCCATTGACCAATATAGATGCAGAAGGGGAAGAATATACAGAAAGACTAAGTTGAGGAGCTTTTCCCCAAAATCAAACCCAGAAAGTATAGAGAATAAACATTTCCAGCGTATCCAATCGAAAGCTTTCTCAGCATCTAAGGAAATGGCTGCTGAAGAACCTTTATAATCTTTAGAAAAGCCTGGTATTATCAGAAAGTTATCTACCTTTAAAAAAAAAAAACTGCTTGTTTTTGACCAATTAAATTAGGGAGGAAAGGATCAAGGCGTAACGCCAGAAAATTGGCAAACATCTTCTAATCAGAATTAACTAAGGAAATAGTTCTATAATTTTAGCCTAACGTATGATCTTTATTATCTTTAGGTATAAGGTATATAAAGGCGTCGTGAAATGTCCCATTAGCAGAATTGGAAGAAGTAAAGTAATTCAATAATAGATGTAATTTAGGGAATCATTGTTTAGGGAAATGAAAGTAGCATTCAATAGGAAAACCATCAGGCCCAGGAGCTTTACCTTTTTTAATAGAGTTAATGGCTGTACGAATATTTTGAGTTGTTATATCAGAAACAAGGGAAGAAAAATCAGTAATTAAATCAAATTCCTTACAGATAGAAAAAATATATGAGTTAATATCCGGTTGTAGAGGATCTAATTCTGGTGTATAAACATTTTGATAGAATTTAGTAAATTCATTAAAGATATCACTGTCTCTGAAAAGAGGTATGGAATCCTCTCTTAAAATAGTTTCTATTTTAGTTTGTTCCCATTTCATTTTAATACAATTTGCTAAGAGTTTACATGCTTTATTTTTACCACTATAGTATCTGGACCGAGATTTAAGAAGATAAGAATTAGCCGCTTTTGTGGAGAAATCAAATTTGGCCTTAATAAAATCATCTAAACAAGTCTTAGATTTGGATATGAAGTAGGATTGTTCTAAGGATTTGGTATGTTTCATTAAATCCAGTGCTTCTTTTATTTCATTTTCTTTTTGGTAGAAATATAAGTAATGAAAACATCTCTAGAAACAGCTTTAAATATATCCTAAATCTTTGGAAATGATAAGTCAGGAGATTCATTCATAGCAAAAAAATATGTTATAAAAATGTTAAGACGTTGTGTGAAAGAGTTATCCAATAAATGATAAGTATTGAAGCGCAAACGTCTAACTTAGGGGGAAACGGGAAGGAGGTCTAGATCTAGAATTACCAGTGCATGACCGGACATTTAAATGGTGCTTATCTCAGCTTGTAAGATGTGTTGAGATAAGGGTTTAGAAACAAAAAGGTGATCAATCCTAGATTGAGAGAAATGTACAGGCGAGAAAAGAAGTAAATTCTAGTAAACAGGGGTTGCAAATTCTCCAGGAATCAAAAAGGGATCTCTGTTAGATGGATGTGGTAAATTGTTTGTGAATGTAGGAAGTGACAAAAGAAGACTTCGAGGAGAAATCTAAAAAAAAGGATCCATTACCAGATTGCAATCCCCCACCAACACTAAGTAGTTATCAGAAGTAGACATCAGTTTGGGTGTTATTGAGGGACAAAGTGTTTTATCGGGGTGTGTGGGTGCATTGCTATTAAAAATAGATATTGGTATTTTGCTTACTTGTAATCTTACGAGAAGCCACCGACCTTCTTGATCTGTTTCTTGTGATAAAAAGCTAACATCCAAAGATGCTTTACACACAATTACAACTGCGTTACATTTCCCGTTACATGGTGAGGAAAATGCATATCCCACCCAATGTCTAACCGGTTTTTTGGTCCGTAACATGAGTTTCCTGTAACAAAGCAATATCAGCATTTAATTTGGCAAAATAAGTAAGGACTCTTTGGGGCATATTAACAAGAAACGGCGTTAAAATGTTCGCCGCTTTAGCGGCAGAAAACTGCAGCTAAAGCGGCGATAATGGGCTTGATAATATGCCCTTGAGGATTCCCATAGAAGCCCATGTTCTGGTGTCAACATGGGCTTCTATTGGAATTATCTGCTGCATATTATCAAGCCCATTATTGCCGCTTTAGCGGCAGTTTTCTGCCGCTAAAGCGGCGATAATTTTAATGCCGTGCTTGATAATATGCCCGTTGTTGTTTAATAGGTGAACCTAACCCATTTACATTCCAAGTAACAATGCATTAAAGTCATGAATAAAGAAATGCAGTGAAATTAGCGTACTCTATAAGTGAAGAATAAAAATGATGTAAATTGTTCAATGGAGTAAAAAATGAAACCATGCATTTCTTAGCAGAGAGAGAAATATAAAAGAAAACAATACATTGAAAGAGAAGGAAAAAGATGAAGAATACGAAATATAGAAGAGAGAAAACATAGGAGAGAGTATGAAAATAGAGGGAAAGAAAAGGAAATGCAGATAAAAGAAAATATGAAAAGGATAAAGATCTTGACATAAACAAAATGAGGCAAAAGACATACCAAATACCAGGACAAAATGACCAGGAGTGATGCGACTACCAAAGGGAAGATGACAAATCTGTGTTCCGTAGGCAGCTGGAGGGGAGACATCCAGACCGTAGATATGGGTATTAAAATGCGAGGATTTTCTGGACACAACACAAAAAGGGGTACCTAAGAAGTGAAAAAAATGTATACATTATTATATTATACAATATTATACCTTTGAGACTAATAAAACATGAAGGTAAATAGTAGGTTAACCAAGATATAAAAAAATACAGCAACCAAGATATTAAAAAATACAGCAACAACAATGTGAAACATAAAAAGAAAGTTATATAAAGCCTTCAAGTGAAAGGGTATTTTGCGTGTTCATTGTTTCCATTTTACAGTTGTCAATACATTGCTTCAGCATGGAGGGATCTTTGTACATCGTCGTTTTGTTATTGTAAGTTTCTTTAAAGAAGCACGCCTGGAAAAGACCAAATCTGGCTTCAAGCGAATGTAACGCAGGTCACATGTCTAGTACTTTTTTCCTTCTGTCTGGTGTAGTTTAGCCAGATCTTGAAAAAATGAGTTTCTTGACCAAATAACACGCCCTTTGGTTTTTGCCGCCTTGATAACGGTTTTCTCCGCAAGACCATATATGCGAACATTATTACGCCTGTTGCGATTTTCTAAATCTTCTGTAACTTTCTTAAGATATGACACTTCCGCTTTGAGGTGCGTAACATTTTGAGCAGTATCCTGAATAGAAAGCACCTGATGTTCTATGTTCGCAACTCTATTTTCCATCAGAGACCATTTGTCGTCCAGTCGCTGAAGCTTTGTGTCAGTTGCCTCCATATAGGGCTTCAAGGCACAGGTCTCATCTAGAAGGAGCACCATAGAGGCGAATGAAATAGGTTTAACAGGTGATGGAGGATTTTGTTTTGGCCCTTTGTTTGCTGTTAGAGGAGCTGTGGTTGGTAGACTTGAAGAGATTATTTGTTGAAAGTGAAACTTTCAGGCACACAGATTTATGAGGGATGCAGGGTTAAAAGGTTATGTCATTGGTACTGAACCGCAGTTTAAAAATACCTCATGTTAGGAGATAAGATGGTGAGCACAACTGGAGCTTCAGACCGGAAATCATTCATTTCAGTAAAGATGACAACGAGCCTATTAAGCGGTCACCTGTGAATGCGGTTGTGTTCCAAAAGTACTCCGTTTCATGTGGAAGTTAAGGCAGCAGTCTAGTGATGAAATTGTAGGTATGTGATGAAAAATACCTCACAGCTGCGATGGAGCCCCCTTTGCCTGTCATTGTCTTCAATGGGCACTAAACCGCGCCTCTGATTTGGTTATCCCTTAATCTTGCGGGGCCCCGCAGTGCATCTGTCTGTAAACAGAGTGGCCAGATTTTCTGATGCCATTTTTGTTGTGATGGATCACTTTGGGAATAACCAGGTCTTCACCATCCTTCTGAACTTTAAGTGAGTCTCAGTGGCTCTAATCTTTGCAGGTTGGGAATTCCAAGATTTGGTGGCTCTAACGCAGAAAGTAATGCCACACATAGTTTTCTTCCTGTAATCAGAAATTATTAAATTTGGTGCCAACTGAAGTTCCTCTGGGAGTATTTGGTGATTTTTGATTGAAGGAAATTTGGTATGCCAGACAGTAGGGAACTTCAAGAACTACCACAGACACTAACCACGCACTCTTTTCCTTCACAGGTTAAATACATTCGTGTTCAGAAAATCAGGTACATTTGGGACAACACCTGGGAACGATTTGAGAAAATTGGGTGAGCATTAATTGAAATACTTCATTGTTTTGTAACTTGCTCTGCAGAAATATGCCCATTTTAATTGCTGAACTCCTATTGTAGGGCTCTGGAGGAGCAGCATTCCTGTGCAGACATACATTCCAAGTTTGGGTCCGGGCTGTCGACGGAAGAGCAGGATGTCAGGTAGAGTGTAGTCCTAGTGATGTCACCTCTTTGTGCAGGGCATTCAGTGGTCTCCTGTCTAATATACACCACCCAGACTTCACTCCAGACCACAAAGGGCAGATAACAGATCCCAGCGAGGAGGTATCACGTTGCACTCCAAGTAGTAGAATGAGTTGCCGGCGGTTCCCAAACCCTTCTGCTGAACACTCAGTGGGATTTATTTCCACACACTTGTCAAACATTCAAGAACATTTTGCTGAGTGGTTGAACAGTGGGCTGCAGGATTACTTCAGATGACTCAATCCTGCAGGTGCTGCTGTTCCCTTTGGCTCCTGATGCTCCCTCCGGCCGGAAGTGGGCTTGTGCATCAACAGGAGAGATAAGTAGTCCTCTTCTAAGTTTAATGATGTGAGGCATTGGCCTCATTGAGCAGGTAAAATAAAGACAAGGCAGGATATCTGACGTTGGAGTGCGTGATGACCAAGGAAGGATAGAACCAAGTATGTGTTTCCTCAGCTACCTTGACATTGGACCAATCACTTCGAATCGCATCACTTCAGCATAATATAAACATATCAGCACAGAGGCTCTAAACCTGTCATTCAAATGACCCCTTCACCTCCATCTAAACCATTATCTCACTTGCCTGAACACAATCTCCAACTCTAAAGGTTGCTCTAAGTCCAAAGTTTAACTTAGCCTTAAATCTAACCCTAAAGGTCAACCTAACACTGACTCTATCAATAATCCTAGTTCTAATCTTACGCTATGAAAATCAAAGTAAATTAAGGCATTTATTTTAAATGCTGTAATAAGGGAATCTCGGCACAAAACCTGTGAGACACTCAATTAATATATTTAATTAAATTACTTTTAATTAATGTACATTTGAATGAAATGTCATTACATTTTCAGCACATTACTCGCACACAAATCAATGGAGCCATTATATTTAATTAAAGTAAACCTTTTTTATGACTCATTTTACCAGACCAACAAAGCTGAGGGTAATATGCACATTCTTAGATATACTTGTCCGGTTGCTGTGGTTGGTAGTCCGTGTACGTAGTAATGTTGCTGTATTGGTAACTCTTCAGTGTGGTACTGATGATATGGTTAAGTCGCAGGCACCATGTGATCGTAAGTCTACGTAGTGGAGTTGATGCTGTGATAAGTGTTAATAGTGGTATGTTATTGGGTCATTCTGGTCATATAGTAGGCTTTGTAATGCTATCAATGTAGGGATAAGTTTTTGTTTTGAAGCCAATATGGTAATAAAGCAGTATAATGGTTTTGGTGTGATTGGATGTTGTTTAATGTCGTTGATGTGAAAAGAAGTCATGGTAATCGTGTTGATGTGAGGGTATTTCTACCTGGTGTTGGTGAGTCTTTGCAGTGGTGCCTGTGGCACATCTGTTTGGTATTATTATGTCTTTGTGGTGGTGCTGATGAGGCGATACATTTATCTAATGTCAGGGTGGAAGAAAAAGTGTTGATATTGTTGTAAGCTAAAGACGAAAGGTAGAAGATGCTGATGTGATAAATCTTTCTGATGTGCCTTGTTAGGTAAATAAGGTCTCGTTGGGAAAACATCAGCTTGCCCCTGGTAGCCTTGGTACTAAGCAGTAGGTTTTCCCTCAGAGAAATGCAAGTAAAATGTTTAAAGAACGCCAAAAGAAAACTAAAGTTAAGGAAATGATCAGTAAAACATCCAAACCAATTTAGTATAAAGAAGTAAGAATAAAAGAGTTACAAAAGTCCATGCAACAGAAATTGGGAAAAGGATCAGAACATTTGATATTTTGTTAAAAATATGAAACGCCTACACTAATAATTGTGATTTTAAAAGTCGATGTTGCTCTATGTGTATTAGTAAAAGCTGGCAATGGGGGCTACTCTTACATCAAAAATGGAAAACAAATTCCCGCAAATTGTGATGCCTCGCAAATGCTGCGAAAGCAGGGTCTGGGTCTGTTATCTTCCAGTCTGGAACAAGCTGTGAGCTCCTTCTTGGATTTCTTAACAGCTCCCCCTGTTCCCTCTAAAGTTCCCAAGCTACACGGGGCAGTTTCCAGGGTAGCGGAATGGTAGTTGTATAATTGAGAAAACTGGCTGTTTTGGCTTCTAAAATGGGTTGTTTTGGCTGGTGTGTCTGGTAGATTTGACTATTGAGATTGATTCATGGTGAACGGCCCAGAAACTAATATTGATTCTTTTTTGGATTGAATGTCTACTCTGATTTCTGGTAGATCCCATTTGGAATTCGGTGCTACTGATGTAACCGGAGTTAAACATATTTAATCCAAGACCGCATTCAGATCCACGGTGAGAATCAGGTCACCGATTGTTTTAGATGATTGAGAAGATGGTCTCTTAATGTGGCCGCTATTATCTTTTTTTCTGCAGAGTCCAATGAAATATGTCTGCTGTACAGCTTTAATTTCAGGATATTGACAAAACTGGATTTGAACAACTAACAAATAGTCTGAGTCAATTGTTCTGATTTTGTTGTTATATGCCAAACTTGAAGATCTTCCTTTTCTCAGGATCTACTGTTAGTTTTGCCCATGTTTTGTCATTTGTAGGCACTACCGTCTCCTTGCACCATGTCTCTTGCAAGCGTGTTAGATGGAAGGGTGGTAAAAATATACTAGCCTCTCGGGGATTTTTTATGACCCCCTGTTGGATTTAAATAAAGGACCCTGAGACCCGGACTTATATTAGTCTGATGTTTATACTCTCTGTACCGGATCCATTAGGGTACTTGGATACCGGGCAAGAATTTTAAACAACTGGTTCAATTATTTGTTTCGGCCCATCAGTATAAACTGGATGAAATGTTGACTGTCTCCTTCAGGAAGGTGGTCTGTGGTCACAACGTCATCGAGGTGGAAGTGGCCCCGCTATGGAAGCTCTTCATTCTGAAGGTAAAGTGGATTTTATTTCAAGCATCTCTTTCGATAATTCTATGCGTCTAAAGGGAAAAGGGACATTTTATAAAAAGTTTTCAAATAAGACCTAGCACGTCACCTAACAACACTGTGTCAAATTAATCACGTGAGATGCTTCTCAAGACCTTGCTGTTCGACCGGTAGCTGGCACCCCCACCCCCCCTCAGCACCTTGAGACCCTCACGGGTGAGTAGTGCGCTGTACAAATGCTTGATTGATTGAACTCCATTTAATCAGTGGGACGGGGTTTGTCTACAACACAAGTCAGCTTCATGGCTAAAAAACATATGTGTAGCCGAATCCATTTACCCTCTTGTGCCGTGGGAACTTCTCAGGCCTTTACCAGTTGACATCAGTCTCTGGGAGGACGAGGGAGTTGTTAATATCTGGTTTCACCTTCTCAGTATAACGAGAAAACAAGTTGGATGTGGGTTGTGTACAAGCCTGAGTGTCATTTTGCTGATTCAGTGTTATTCAATGAAGTGGAATTACCGATACTAATGTGGTAACTCCGGCTCTATTTATTTGGGTGAAAACAAGTAAGGGCACATTTAAGGAGTGCGATTGTCTGCTTGCACTCACTGTTCGTGTTCTGCTGTATTCAGCGCTAATTCTCAGTGCAAAATGCATCTTCACGGCCATTGTGGATGCAAGGGTGCATTTTGCACTATGAAATGCTGACAGTGAGTAAGAGAAAATCCTGTCTCCAGGGCACATTTAGCGAGCAGTCGCTCGCTATTTGTTTTCTGTTGCATTTAGCGATATTTCTTAGCTCAAAATGCATCTCACCCATTTTGGACACTATGGGGCATTTTTGCAATAAGGAGTAGCACTAAATGGAGCAGAACACGAATAGCACTCTTAAATCGCTACCCTCTGGTGTTTTGAACTTTACTTGACTGGGGCTATACGGGCTCTTTTCTGCATTCAGAGCATTTCACATTATGGACCCTCAGTGTCTACCTAGTGTAGGCCAAGCTGGCTTCCCATCTCGTATGGGCACTGAGACAGCTCGGGTACTAATCCTGAATCATTTCAGAAGGAACCTTGACCAATTCTGCTCTACCTCTCTGCTGCCTTTGATACAGTTGTCCGTTCCCTCTTGGGTGACCGTTTGGCACATGTGGGTCTTAGAGGAATGGCTTGTACTTGGTTTTTCTCTCTTCTGATTGATTGCAGACAATGTTAAACCTCTCACTTTGAGCACTGATAAACTTTGTCAGCCTGCTTTCTTTAACCTCAGCTATTTTGTCCCATCTGTTCTGCCTCTCAATTCTTGACTTCAGTTCTCCACTCTAAGCAAGCCCTCTTAGGAGGCAAGTCTTTCTCTGTTTTGGCCTCCAGAGCATGGAATCAGTCGCCTACGAATCCTTACGCTACTCCTGATCATTTGACTTCTATTAAAAAACGGAAATCTTATTTCTGCGTCGTTCGAAGAGTTCTCCTGGCAAACAGGCCAAATAGATGCCTCGCCCTATATGCTCTTTCAACGTGTTTTTCTCCTTCCTTTTTATTTTCAGCATCATTGGTGCCAAGATACCTTTGGATGTATATCGCATTGATAAATAATAATTTATTTAGTTCATTCATTCATGTTGGATCGGATTGAAGGCTCACTTCTTCCTGTCGGCACACACTGGCAGCCTGGTTTTGAACATTGTTGATGGATTTTGTTGGAAGCCCAATAGAGACGATGTTTCAAAGTATAAAAATGCTATGACCAAGACACCAGTCAAACCTACCTAGTGGTTGTTTCAGAAGCGCTAGGGGTTGCATTGAGCCTGGAGCCCTGCAAATTGACACTGCTCCCACCACATTGAACTGGGACGCAGAGGAGATTCCCCCTCTGAATATAGCGCCCTCTCCCTTACTTTGAGTAAGGTGAGCGGTGGTGCTTGAAGGCTGGGTGGTCTCTTAAATGTTGACCCATCAGTCACCTGAATCTAACTTTTGGACCTATTCAGGCAGACAAAGCTCTCCTCCATCCAATGGAACACTGGATTGAGGAAGGTGGTGATGATGTCCCCGTTTGTCGACATGCGCTGCAGAAGAGATTGGCTG
Organism: Triturus cristatus; assembly: GCF_964204655.1. Classification (NCBI taxonomy): domain Eukaryota; kingdom Metazoa; phylum Chordata; class Amphibia; order Caudata; family Salamandridae; genus Triturus; species Triturus cristatus. The sequence continues at coordinate 1,157,253,143 of NC_140594.1, forward strand.
TTAGTACCAGTGGCAAACATTTAGAGATTCACCTAGTAATGTTCCGGGAGCTGGATCAGTGTCCGCCAGCAGCTGTTGAAGAGCAAAGCAGGAAGTGGAAGAAACTGCCAACACATCTTGACCAGATCAGCTCCTCTCTTCAAGATGCATTTGTTCACGCGTCTAGGCCTCTGAGAGGTTGTGATCACATGAGATGTAATTCTTATTTGCTTCAAAGAACAGCAGTTCTTCTCAGATATTGGGCAATGATGTGACAGGGCACCTTTGAGGCCTGGTCCTGGTTTGGGGGCTGTTCAGTGTTGGCTCCGCCTACTCCTGGGGCTTCCTCCTTGAGCTGATAAGAGCCCTCTCTGCAGGTACAGTTCAGAACAGAGACAGTCATGTGACATGTGATCATTATGCTACTTAAACATTACACCCCAAATGTAAGATTATATGATGGGTTAAAACTTCAGATGTACAGGAGGAGATTCTCAGAGTCTGATCAGGATGATGCAAACCCTCTCCTGACGATGTCACCGGCTCATCCTGCTTCGGATTTTCTATATGATGATGGTTCATTTATCTTTTGGTAAAAATCTTTTTAGTACTTTTTTAAACAAATGTACATGCTCGTCTGTGTGGTGCCCGTAACCTGCACTTAACAAGTTTGCGTGGAGATGGTTTGCATTACAGAAAGGTGGGTCCCCGAGGCCTGCCAGCCTGTGCTCTGCCTCTGCACACCTCACTGCCCTGCACACCTCACTGCCCTGCACACCTCACTGCCCTGCACACCTCACTGCCCTGCACACCTCACTGCCCTGCACACCTCACTGCTCTACACTCCTCACTGCCCTGCACACCTCACTGCCCTGCACACCTCACTGCCCTGCACACCTCACTGCCCTGCACACCTCACTGCTCTACACTCCTCACTGCCCTGCACACCTCACTGCCCTGCACACCTCACTGCCCTGCACACCTCACTGCCCTGCACACCTCACTGCTCTACACTCCTCACTGCCCTGCACACCTCACTGCCCTGCACACCTCACTGCCCTGCACACCTCACTGCTCTACACTCCTCACTGCCCTGCACACCTCACTGCCCTGCACACCTCACTGCCCTGCACACCTCACTGCCCTGCACACCTCACTGCCCTGCACACCTCACTGCCCTGCACACCTCACTGCCCTGCACACCTCACTGCTCTACACTCCTCACTGCCCTGCACACCTCACTGCCCTGCACACCTCACTGCCCTGCACACCTCACTGCCCTGCACACCTCACTGCCCTGCACACCTCACTGCCCTGCACACCTCACTGCCCTGCACACCTCACTGCTCTACACTCCTCACTGCCCTGCACACCTCACTGCCCTGCACACCTCACTGCCCTGCACACCTCACTGCCCTGCACACCTCACTGCCCTGCACACCTCACTGCCCTGCACACCTCACTGCCCTGCACACCTCACTGCCCTGCACACCTCACTGCTCTACACTCCTCACTGCCCTGCACACCTCACTGCCCTGCACACCTCACTGCCCTGCACACCTCACTGCCCTGCACACCTCACTGCCCTGCACACCTCACTGCCCTGCACACCTCACTGCTCTACACTCCTCACTGCCCTGCACACCTCACTGCTCTACACTCCTCTGGAGTCTGCCCCGTCAAGACTCTGCGGTCATAAGTCCAGATGGAGAAGGGCGCACAGGAGGTGGAGTGGTTTTAATCTTCAGATGAGATATAAACCGAATCAGTACTTCACCTTCGAGTGTCTGTCTGTCCATACAACAACTGCTGATTTTCCATCTTATCTTTCACACCTGGACAAAGAAATCTATCCATGAAGCACTTGAAAGAGCTGCAGGAAGAGGCAGCCTGGGTCAGAAACCTGTTTCTTGGGGACTAAACGGACCAGCAAGGAGAGTCTGACCTCGGCAAGAAGGTAATTCAGGAGACCGGGTTCATTTTGGGTATGTGATTGGCATCAGGAGTGATACATGGCTTCATTAGCAAGTGAAGTTTTAATGCAAACATTAAAATACATGGATACTGAGGATGAAATACAGGGATCTCAATGAATTATCACAAGATCGCTTGCCTTGAAGAAGTTCCCTTATAAAAGGAATGAAATGTGTTGGCCGTGCGTTTGTTGTTTGATAAATTGAAGATGTTAAATTCCGACTGGGACATTTGGTCTTCTTACTGATGACATTGGGCCTTTTTCTGTTTTGATGACTGCACATGAGGGAATTATGACCTTGTAGTTGTCAAGATCTTAAGGCCTATGGTAAATAATGATTGACCCCCCCCCCCCCACTTACAAAATGTCAACATCACTTTAATTGGTTTTGACATGTACTTTTCATAGTAAAGAAGACCATCTTACTCCCTTTGTTGTAATGTTTCTTAATAAACAGATGTTACTTTTAATTCTATTATATTCCTATTGGGCTTAGGGTTAGGCATCGAATTGGCTAAAAAAGTCATACATACGTCCATTATTAAAGAAACAAACCTGGACCCGCTGAACCCTGACAGATACAGACCAATTACAAATGGACCATTCCCGGGCAAACTGATAGAAAGAGCAGCATTCGTCCAGATGTCACAATTCATTGAAGCTCTCTCCATACTTTCAGACTTCAAAACAGAATTCCATCCAGGAAGAGGCAGAGAATCAGCCCTCATCGCCATCTGGGATGACTGAAGAACACAGACAGGAGCGCTGTTGCTGCACTACTTCTCTTGGACCTCTCGGCGGCCTTTGACACGGTTGACCATGACATTCTAAGACAAAGACTCTACAAAGCCGGCATAGAAGGGACTGCTCCAGACTGGATTACATCCTTCCTTCAAAACAGAACAAATGTCATCCATGCCTTCCCTTTCTCATCCAAACTGTACTCCACAAAAGCAGGGGTCCCTCAAGGCTCTATCATCTCTGCCATGATTTTCAACATCTACATTAAGTCATTACTGGCACTGATCAATCAATTTCACCTCACATGCTAGAACTATCCAGACACACACATACTCCTTAAACTGGAAAGCCCCAAAGACATTGGAAACTCAAAGATTTTCAGTTGCCTCAGAGCCGTCGATCAGCGGATCACATGGAGCCATCTCAAACTGAATGCTTCCAAAAAGTAAATACTTGCATGTGGCGGATGGAAAAATTATGACCCACACGCCGCCTGGCATGGTCGTCTGGGAACACCACCTGAAGTATCTAAGAGAAGTAAGAAACCTTGGAATTATCTTGACTCCAAGTTATCAATGAATGCCCAAGTGGACAAATTAGCGAAATCGAGCATCATTACTTTTAAAAACTCTGCAACACATCTTCTCCCACCTGGGATTCCCACACAAGGTCGAGGCTACCATCTCTCTTGTACTGTCTAAACTCGATTATGCCAATAGCCTCTACCAGGAGTCATCCTAATGAAAAGACTACAACAGATTCAGAACTCTGCTGCTAGACTACTCCTGCGTGTAAAGCCACAGGCCCACATCTCCCCTTTTCTTAAGGGCCACATTCAGGCTGCTTAGTATCACCCACAAAGCAAAACATGGAACAGGGTCGCTCTTCATCAGGAATAAATTCACCAAATACATTAAACAAAGGAACCTCCGCTCCAGATTGGCACCTTGCTTCAAAATCCCACCATACAAGAAAAAAAGACTTAGGTGGCACATCCTTCTCTGTTCAAGGCACCAAACTGTGGAACTCCTAACCCCCGAGCATAAGATCCACGTGTAACTATCTTATCTTCAGAAGACTACTCAAGAGTTGGCTCTTCCCCACATAACCACCATATGCAAGCAGAAATATGCAGCACATCCTGTGTATGTAAGCACTTAATTTGATTACATCTATACATCTACATATGTGTATTCCTTTGTATAAATGTGTGTAATTATGTTTATAAATATATATTCTTTAGGTGTCCGTAACAAATGTACATATTACTTAGGGTTATATTATTCTATGCTTAACATGTATATAGGTCACTGCATAGTTTTCATATATGCCATTTGATTAGATTCTTATGGTTCCCAGTTTATTTATCTATCACAATATGTACATTTTTATCATAACTATCTACAATTGATTCAATAAAATATATATATATATATATGTATATATATATATACATATATATTTATATATATATATATATATATATATTATCTACTGGCGGTCGCCAGTAGATAGTTATAGTTAAGACCCTGTTTCCATAGGAAATCCGCAAAATTCTATTTGGAATAACTTTGGCGCCGGTCGACGAATCCTCGCGAAATTTTCAAAACTAATGGGGCGCTATGCTCCGCTCCTACCCTGAAAGTCTCGGGGTGATTCGTAAAGCGGGGGCTGAGAAAAAAGGGGGTCCCAAAACGCGTTTTCCCCATGCATTTTTCCATAGGACCTTTAGACACAGCTACAGCCCGAACGGCTGAACAGAATTACTTGTAATTTGGCAGAGAGGTAGTCCGCAGGTCAAGGAAGTGCCTTTTGTAGGTCTGGTGTAAATCTGTTCAGTAGTTTCTGAGAAAATAGCATTTAAATCAATATATATATCTGTAAGCGCGCTCCGTGCGCTTACGGTAAGCTTACCGTACGCGTACGGTGATGTGCGCGAGCGCGATTCTGATTGGTTGTTAGATCAAAGTAAACATTCGAATCGGTCGAAACCAGGAAGTATCGGCCGCCATTTTCTGTCTCTCGCACTGAAAAACAAAGGTTGATAACAGGAAAAGGGGGCAGCGAAGAGAGTTGCAGACCCCCCAGCGTTTGTCAGGGGGTTCACAAAGGACCAAAAAGTATGAAAAATAAATTTAATAATTTTAAAAAAAAATCGCGGATTGCGCGTACGGTAAGCTTACCGTACGCGTACGGTAAAAAAAAAATAAAAAAAAAAAAAAATTAACAATCACATTTAATATATAAATCTAAGGACCCCCAAGGGAGAAAAAAAAATTGATATTTTGTAAAAAATGGCGTGGCGTGCACGGTACGAAATGCGCAAGGTGGGCGCTCAGTGCGCGAAGCGCACCGAGTGCCCACAGCGCGCGCACGGTGCGCGAAGCGCACCGTGCGCGCAAAAATTAACAATAAATAGATAACTTAGCAATTAAAAAACCGTACAAATTCACTGAAAAAAACATAGGTTTCACACACGTTATAGTTAGGAATTAGCATTTAAAAAACCTTGCAAATTCACTTAAAAAACCATAGGTTTCACACAAGTTATAGTTAGCTGTACATTTCACTCGTAAAAAAACAATGAAATTCCACGTTATAGTTAGATCAGGTAACTATAACTTGCGCGACCGCAATCCACAATGTGTCATTTGAGATGTCATCATTGATGTGATGAGTGATGTCACTGACCATGTCATGAGTGATGTAATATGTGACGTCATCAGCAGTGGATTGCGGTCGCGCAAGTTATAGTTACCTGATCTAACTATAACGTGGAATTTCATTGGTTTTTTATGAGTGAAATGTACAGCTAACTATAACTTGTGTGAAACCTATGGTTTTTTAAGTGAATATATATATAGATATATATATACACACACAAATAAGTTAGCTTAAAGTACAGCAACACTTGAAGTCTGAGTTTATTAAATGCAACTTAAATCTTGATAGATTACCACCCTTATGCTTATTTTCCTTCCATGTACTTATGTATCTGTATATATAACTGTACTCTTACTGTTTAAAAAAGTAAATAAAAAATATTGATTTCAGCCTCTTCAATGCGCAACCCTATCTCACGCAATATATCCTCTACCTCCACTCTGACTCCTCCCAAACCTCATTCTTCTACTATGATCCCCAAAATAACCCTTTCTAGACTCTTTCCTCCTCCATCCCCCCCTTGCATAATCTCAAACCTCTTTTTAATATTCAGATCTCCCAAACAAGCCTTTCTAAACCCTTCCCTCATGTGTCCCTCCTAGACTCCTCGGATATCTCATTTTTCTCCCTAATCCACTTTTAGAGACTCTGCCCCTCTCCATCTCTCCTTTACTCATTCTAAACTTCCTCCTACTGCTATAATCCCCTAAATAACACTTTCCAGACCCTTCTCTCTTCTATCCCTCCATTTTCCTTTTCAATCCAACTAACAGACTCACATGTCCACCTCTCAAATCAATTCATTTATGCCTATACTCGTTCATGATTAATCCTTTTTGGGTTCTGGAGTAGCATGCTACTCGTCGAAAAGGACTTCGACTCCTCATCAGGGGTAGTACGTGTTATATAAATGCAATTACAATTCATTTTAAGGGCGTGGTGTAGGGGCAGTCACTGGCTTCTGATAGTTTTCCAGGCACCTGAACTCTTGCTTTACTCTGCCAATGGCAGGATACACACTTCTTTGCTAGTAGCGAATTCAGCCTCCTGGTGTTAAATTTGATCTCATTCAATGAGCGTTTATCAAGTGAAATCTCCCTGTGAGAGGTGACGGCAGGTGTTTCTCCAAGCCGTGGGTGACACTTACCTGATGTATTGTGGTATGGTGAGCTGCTGTGGATGATTTAGTTGCTGATAGCAGGGATGAGAATGAGAAGGTGTTACATCTAGTGTCTTTAGTTGGTAAGGTGTGGAGAAAGGACTTATTGATACTATCTGGGCTCTGTAAGTCTGGACTTCAGGATATGGAGGGCGTGACAATGTGCTGGCATGAGGTGGTAACGTATGGTGGGTGGATGAAGGTGGATGATGCAGTATGGGGTGAGTTTTTATAGTTTGAGTCTCTGCTTCAACCCCTTCTCATGGTCCTTTGGTGGCTTCTGCTCACCTAATTACTCATTGACTGTTGTCTCCTCACTAAAGGGATGTTCTTCTTCCAGTTTTACATTCTTGTTTGGCATAGATCTCAACCTCTCTTTATCCCCTCTGTGCCTCTATTTTCTCTCTTCCGTTTCAGGTTTCTGATGTCTCTCACCTCTTGACTGAGACTCCACCTGCAAGACAGAACACTTATAACCAGGCACTGTAAATTGAAACGGACTTACCTGTATGTTTTTTCCCTTTCTCTTCTTCATTGTCCAGTAGTGATTGGCGATCACTATGAGTGCACCCCCTGTTTCAGACCATGGATAGTGACCCCCGGGAGTGTAGGACAGATACAACTCCAGGTTTTGTAACTGACACCAATCCATTCATTGTCAACAGTAATGTGGTTGTACACCGAGGGCCATATTTCTGTGTGGAATTGCATCACTCTTGCACTACACAACTTGGTACATGTACGACACAACCGAAAAATTAGATTTATAAAGCCATGCAAGGCCATTGTGCGCGGCTTCATAAATCTTGAATAAATCACCTCCGCTCAGATCGCTGTGTTGCCGTAAACTGCGGTAGGGAGGTTTAGGAAAGTAGGAGCTGCTTTCATGGTTACCCCCACTTTTTGCTCGTGTCATGACTGTTTCCGACTAGTCTGACTGGGATCCTGCTAATAAGGACCCCAGTAACTGTGGTTCCTCCCTAAATTGGTTATGGTGAAGTACCTTGGTACATTCCTAATAGGCTACTGGGGCACCCTGGTAAGTCCTTAGTATATGGTGCTAAGGTACCTAGGACATGGGTACCCCAGAGGTCCCCCATGGGCTGCAGTGTGTATCATGCCACCCAGGGGAGACCCTCCAAACTACTACTACAGGCCTGCCATTGCAGCCTGTGTGAGTTGGTGCATGCACCTCTCATTAAAGGTATTGTTCGCGCTTTACAAATGTGGATTATAAAACCCCTTATACCTATCATCACTGCACTGGAAACCTATAAGTCACCCCTCGAGCAAGCCTTTCAGTCACAAAGGCAGGGTGCTCGGTTCAGAGTGTGGGGGTGCCCATGTATGAGCAGAGCACCCCTACAAACCCTAGAGTCCATTCTCCAGGCTTTGTAAGTAAATCAGCCATTACGATGTAGAGGCCATGCATCATTACGTGATGACCACCTCTAAACTTGGGCATGTTTGGTATCAAACATGTTGGAATCGTACCCCAATACTGTATCTGGTGTTGGAGGTATGATTCCATCCACGGTAGGGCTCTTCCTGCAAGCCCTCCAAGCTCCTGGGACCGATCTTACAGATCCTGACAGTAACCTAGGGCTGATGCCAACCACAGACAAGATTCTTCCCTCCTGCTGCTGGGCCAAGCCTGAGCAGGAGAAGATAGCACAATAAATTTCCTGTCACAGGGAGATGTGACCACCTCCCAGACAGGATATAGTGTATTAGGCAGGGTGTGGGCGCTTGCCAGCTCCACATTGTTTGCTGGAAGGACATTTCTGGTGCCCTTCTTGCGTACTCCAGTTCAAACCAGCTCAGGGAGCCCTTGGCTCCCGCTCTGGTGGAAAACTGGACAAAGGACAGGAGAGTATTCTCCCCACTGTCCAGCCCCTCCTCTGGGTGGGACCCCTGAATCATCCCAACCCTCTCATGAGTGTTCTTAAGGGCCAACCTGTGGGTGGGGCCCTAGGTTCGTCGTGGGATTCGATTCAGCTCAAACTCCACTTCATATTTGATGGTCTGGACATCCTGGATGAGTCATGACTGTGCTGGACTGATCACATCGGCCTTTGCTTTGGGACTGAGACTGCAACTGAGAATACTGTCTGCTCCTGACCTCGCCGTCCTGCAAACCCGCTGCACCATCAGTGTCCGTGCTCCATACAGGTTCGTCCTGGGCCTGTGGACATTTAAAGACATCCAAAGAATCTCCGTTGGAGTAAAGGAGTCACTCCCCTGCATCCGCAGGCACCGCAACACAATCGACCTGTCTACTGAACCTGGGCTCCAACAGACTCCAAAAGGCACAGCAACACAGGTGGTGGTTCTGCATTCCCTCAAGGCCTGTTCTGACCTCTCATTGATTTGAGGTCAGCATCCCTCATAGAATGCCCTACAACCGAACCCCTGTGCACTGCGTCGCTGTATCGCTTCATCTCACAGTAACCGCATTGGTTACCTCGACCGACTCATGTCAACGAAATCGGGCGCATTGAAAGGTTCTGTCGACAAGTCTGTCCCCACTGTAACTGACCCGTGCTAACGCGGTTGGTTGGACGGACAGATTCTGTTGTCTTCAGCATCACAGTGGCTCGGGCAGAGCTACCGATTCTGTGTAGCCATGCTTGAAGCTAGTCATCAACAGACCTGGCTCCTTGAACTTGAGTGCCCTTCGTCTTCCATGCCTCCTTTGTCTTCCATTCCTCCTTTGTCTTCCATTCCTCCTGGGCATCCCGTAGGGGCATTGACACTGTCCACTCTGCTTTTAGGTACTTTTCAACATGAACATGTGTTTGGGTTCCAACAGACTCTGTCATCCTTCTGCAACAGCAGCCTAGTCCTGAAGTCCTCAATTGTGCTCGACAGTGGTTGTAGGTATTCGATTCGGAGGGTATCCATGGGTGGCACGGCTCCTCAACATTCTGTCTTCCACTAGGTATCTTCAGGGTCCACTAGTGAGGAAATATGAATTTTTATGATCAATTGTGTCCCCTATCTTAGACCCCAACGGCTCCATGTACGTGCTACAAGTACATGTATGTTCCCTCCACTTCCAGCTATGAAGACGTAAATACATTTGCGTCCAACGTTAACATGTCCTTTGTCAGATCCACCATGAATGGGTCGAATATTCCGTTCCTAAGTATGCCTTGCCACCGTCTTTATATGGTGTACCTTTCACGTTTTTCAGCTATGGCAAGTTAGGCCTGAATTCTGCCATCGAGCCTTTTCCTGCCTTCTGCCTCTGAATGCTCCAGCCTGGACCTGCATCTGTATCCATGACCTTTGTCTTACTCCCTGCGCGGCTAACGGTGCCTGGCTCGGCCTGTTGCCTGCCAAGACTGTATTTTGCCTTCAAGTTATCTGCTCCGCTCCTCGAAATGTGGTAAATAATTTAATTACCGGTTCTTAATTTGATGCGGAAAATCTATAATAATAGCTCAGTAAAATAAGAGGCAGAATCCGTGGTATTAGAGGTTCGGAACGGGCTTTATTCCAAAATCAATTCGAATTGATGGACTCCATATTCCATCACCACGAAGGTTCAGGAAGTGAAGGACCCTACTTTATTGACAGGTAATCATTTTTATACAATAGGCATTACAGTGAAAAAGATGCAGGAGGCGTAACAATTGATAACAAAGATAAAACATACATGCGTAACTAAAATGGGTGTAACTGGGCGTAACTTAAAGAACGTCATCAGGTATGATGTCACAATAGGGTGGTTCCATGAAAGAATTTCGCAATGTCAGCAGAAATACTCGGCAGAGATGCGCGCGCAGCAGTATGACGTGTGATTGACGTGCAACTAGGGGGGTGAAGGGGACTTGACATTTAGCTCTACATGTGGAGACAGAAGTCTGGGGGGTCAAGTCAACCTAATCCCAAATCATATCTAACATCCTATGTTTAAAGAACTATGTTATCCAAAAGGAAAGGTCTTTCGAACAAAATCTATTCTATACTGACTGTGAGTGCGTGTACTAGCGTCTAAGTGTCTACACTAGATGCGAGGGCAGAAATCTTCCATAGTAACAGGGCTATGAATTACTTGCATAAAGACAGAGAAGCCGGGCTTTTTGCTCGGTAGCTGGAAGAATGTTTACTTAAACTACTAGACAGGAATGCATTGAATGGGGAGCGGAACAGATAATCTCGAAGGTGAAATACAGTTTTTTTGGCAGGCAACAGGCTGGAGTCAGGCACCGTTAGCCGCGCAGGGAGTAGGACAAAGTTCATAGATACAGATGCGAGCTCAAACTGGAGCTTTCAGAGGCAGAAGGCAAGAAAAGGCTTGATGGCAGAATCAGGGCCTACTCGCCTGGACTGTAAAATGGGATAAATGAACCATATAAAGCCGGTGGCCTTTCATACTTAGGAATAGAATATCCGGCCCATTCGTGGCGGATCTGAAAGAGGACATGTTGACGGTGGACGCACATGTGTTTGCGTCTTCATAACTGGAACTGGAGGAAACATACATGTACTTGTGATTTATACATGAAACCGTTGGGGTCCAAGATAGGGGACATAACTGATCATAAAAATCCATATTTCCACATTCCCTCCTTGTCCCCTACTTGCCCTTAAGAAATATCAATCTTCATCAATCCGTTGATCTGTTCATATAGCATCATTTGTTCTTCTTTCTTCTTCCGGGATGAATGAAATCTTGGTGGTGGAATACATGATGTGGCACACAGACCACAAATCGCTGGTCCACATTGTAGGCATAAGCAGCAACTGAATAGTATGAGAAAGCCAATACCTAGGAAGGATAGGACCCTCCATCCAAAGGTAGATAATACACTCCAAAACCAACCGGACCAAGTCCAGGTGCCTGGATTCTGGTGTATCTGGCTTACAATCTTATGAAGGCGAGTTATGGCTTTATATACAGATGGCGAATTTTCTGGTATGAAAATGCAACAGCTTGATCCGATGACCCTACAAGCTCCGCCCCTATCGGCCAGGATGACGTCAAGGACAAGACGATTTTGAAGCACAACAATCCGCATAGCAGACTGCTCTTCTGTTAAATTGCCTAAGGCGGAAATAGTTTCGTTCACTACTGCTTCAAGGGTTCTGGTTAATCTACGTATCAGCTTACTATTGGTAACTGTACCTATATAGGGAAAGAGACCTTTATTGAAATCTGTGTATTTTTCCCATGCTGTCTCAGTGTAATCGACTATTGGGAGATCTCTCCGTTCTCTATTGTGTACTAAATGAGTATTTCTATGATAATCAGGAGGAGCTAGGAAAACAGGTGGCAAAAGGAATCCGATGTAGCAGGTACCATCCCAATCTAGAGGCAAACGTATATATGTAGTCTGACCACATATGAAGTAGGAATGGCGAGAAGCTCTAAATGTAGACTTGCCTTGATCACTGAATTCTATTACAGTGGTGCATCTACTATGGCCCATATGTATGGAACCATTCTTTCTTACACATAATTCACCTTTAACTGGAAATACTGACATAGCGGGCAAAATTGGTGCAGCTTCGGATTCGACATTCAGGATCATGAGATTAAGCGTAAAATTACCTAATCCATATACTTCATTTTCTAGATCAGTTCCTGTTCTTTTGGGAAGTCCCTCCTTGTTAGGGTAACAGACTTTGAGTAAGACTAAGTTCAGGTTTCCCCATACCCAGTTGTCTTGATCAACTGCAGAATTCAAATCTAGGGAATTAATTAGACTAAACCATGCTCCACAGGAGCCATTGTGTGTGAACGGATATGGAAAGAGAGGCAGAATTCCCTTATAGTTCTGATAGGGAGGGAGTCGGCCACATATCCAACAATTTGTAGCATTGCTAACCTGATGGGAATGATGTAACATACTAATAAAAGTGTTATTGCGCAGCGCAAATCTATAGGACAACTCATGCGGGGGTAATTCACTAAAAGAATGTTCAGCAGTAACATTGTAAATATGTTTAGAAATAGGATAATATATGTGCAACAATATACTTGCAGCGATTATTAAAAGACTTAAGAAAAACAAAATTAATAACGTCACTGTGCAATGACTACGCAGTGATTTACAGTACGCATGTTGTTTCAACTGCATTTTTCGGTTTCTTTCTCTATTCAGGTCTAGAGGATACATGTCAGAGACACATTCGACCGATTCACCTTGGAGAGGACTTAAACAATCAAATTGCCTGACTTGTTAGACCGTAGTTTTAGTTTATATTGTTCCTTGTCATTCAGTTCAACCAAAGGAAGCTTTGAGTCAATCGGTGAAGACACGCGAGGTGTGTCGTTTACATCGGACGGTAGTCCATGAAATTTCTTGATATGACTTGAATGTATCCAGCCTTTTCGACCTTCGATCTTCACGGCTGTCCTCGTGGTTAACAGTACGAGTTGAGGCGATTTCCACCTAGGATCCAGCTGAGACTTCCGGTCAAAGTTCCTCACTAACACCAGGTCCCCGGGAATTACGTCATGGGGTTTCACCTCGGTGTTGTCGGGAAAGGCTGCAGCTACCTGTGAACGACAAGATTGTAGTGCAGACATCAAGGAAGCCAAGTAATCTGTCAGCATATTACAGTCGACATCAGTTATTTTGCGTGGTATAGGCGTCCCCCACATATTTGGTGGTCTACCGAAGATCACCTCATAAGGGGATAGCCCTGTTCGAGAGTGCGCTACCATTCTCATGTAAAAGAGTGCAACTGGTAAGGCTACTACCCAGTCGACACCTTTCTCTCTACATATTTTGGACAATCTAATTTTCAGAGTTTGATTATGTCGTTCCACGAGACCTGCTGCCTCGGGGTGTCGGACACAGTGAAATCTCCACTGATAGCCTAACAAAAGTGAAACGTGTTTCATTAGTTCGGATGAGAACGGCTGGCCGTTATCTGAGTAGACAACACGTGGTAAACCGTACCGTGGGAAGAATTCTCGAACCAACTGTTTGGCAGTAGTCGGGGCAGTGTAATCTGAAACCGGGTATGCCTCTGTCCAACGGGAAAGAGCACAGACAACTACGAGAACATATTTGAATCCTCGACATCGTTCCATCTGGATATAATCCATCTGGAGGACTTCAAAAGGGTGATCAGGAGGCTGAAATCCACCTTGTTCTACGGGAATGCTTTTACCTGGGTTAAACTGACAACAGATCATACAGGTACGAACTTTTTGTTTAGCTGCTGCTCGTAAATGTTTGTTGAACCAAATGTGTTGAATGCTGTCTAGCATAGCTTTTTCTCCTAGGTGCGCTGGACTATGTATTGTATTAATGATAACCTGGACCATTGAATCAGGAAGGAACCACACAGATTTTTCCTTCGTCATCCATCCTTGATCCGTTTGGATCCCTCCTAATTCAGTCCATTTCTTTATTTCATCTGGTGTAGCATGTGTCTCTATGTCAATTACGTCAAGAGCGGGATCCTTAACCGTCATGCAATGTGTTGGTGTCGGGACTATTGTCTTTGTCATGTCAGATGTGTGAGTTTGAGCAGTCTGTTTAGCTGTTCTGTCAGCTAGATCATTGCCTTGGGAAATGATATCAGTAACTTTCGTATGAGCTTTACATTTCATAATTGATATTGCAGTGGGTAGATGTATTGCATCTAATAAGGCATGAATGAGGGGTCCGTGCTGAATGTGGGCACCGTGAGAAGTTAAATAACCTCTCTCTCGCCACAGCACGCCGAAGTCATGTACAACTCCGAATGCATAACGTGAATCAGTGTATATGTTGACTTTTTTATTTGTGGCTTGAATACAGGCTTGTGTCAGAGCGATGAGCTCTGCTGCTTGAGCGGACAAGGTATTTATGCAATTTGTTTCAATGACTTCAGTGTCTGTTGTGACTGCGTAAGCGGCCACTAGCTCTCCTGTATTTGTTCTCATACATGAACCATCTACATACAACGTCAGGTCTGGGTCTGACAATGGGACGTCTGTCAAGTCTTGTCTGGGTTTCGTCGTGATAGTGATAACTTCAATACAATCATGTGCAAGTGGGTCTGTTCCATTTACTGGTAACAGTGTGGCAGGATTCAATGTACTACAACGTCTGATTTCTATATGTGGCTGAAACAATGTTAATTCGTAACCAGTGAGTCGTGCTATAGTCAAGTGTTGTGTTTGTGTGCGGTTCAAGAGAACCTCTACTGCATGTGGTACTTGTACTGTCAATTGGTGTCCTAGTACTATGGCATCGCTTTGTCTGATTGCTAAAGCTGTCGCTGCCACCGATTTCAGGCACGCAGGCAGAGCCTGAGCTACGGGATCTAATGTACTAGAAAAATAAGCACATGGTTTGTGTGATCCTGCTTGTTCCTGTGTGAGTACTGACAAGGCAGTACCTTCGCGTTCTGTAACAAAGAGTGTAAAATGTTTATTGTAACATGGTGTTGCTAAAACAGGTGCTTGACATAAAACTTTCTTTAGGCTTTCAAAAGCTTGTGCATGTTCCTGAGTCCAAGGGAGAACAGTCGATGTGGCTGCCTCCTGTGTTGTCAACTGAATGAGTGGTTTTGCTAGAAATGCATACTGCGGGATCCACTGCCTACAATATGAGGTGAGGCCTATAAAAGCCCGCACCTCCTTTTGTGTCTTGGGTATTGGCATGTTAGCAATTAACTGGATACGATCGGGTGTAAGCTGCCTTCCCTCCTTGGACAGCGAGTGCCCAAGGTAAACAACTCGCTGGACACAGAATTGCAGCTTAGAAGGGGACACCTTGTGCCCCTTTTCGGCCAAAAATTGTAAAACCGTCAGTGAGGCTTTTTCACATTCAGGTTCGCTTCTAGCGGTGATCAGCAGATCATCGACATATTGAAGCAGGGCAGTGTTGACTGGCATGTGGATACTGTCGAGTTCTCGTTTCAGTGCTTGGCTATAGATGCTGGGGCTTTCTGTGAATCCTTGAGGTGCGCGTGTGAATTTAAAGCTTCGTCCATTTAAACTAAATCCGAACAAGTATTGGCTTTCCGGATCTATTGGGACGCTGAAGAAGGCATTCTTGAGATCAATTACAGTAAAGAATGTTGCTTCGGAATCAATGGCTGTCAGTAATGAAGAAATGTCTGGGACTACGGGGTATTGTGGTACAATACATTTATTTAATTCGCGCAGATCAATAACCAATCGATATACTGGCGGAGCTTTTGGATCAGTTCGTTTAAGAATCGGAATTATCGGTGAATTACATACATTGGAGTCGGTTTCCACAACCACTCCTTGGGTAATAAGCTCGTCAATGATTTGCAGTAAAGCCACTACAGCATCTGGGGGTAACTTGTATTGTCGCATTCGTGGTAGTACCACTCCTGCCTTTAGTGTGACTCGATATGGAGTAATGTTCATGCAACCAACATCTGTAGGGCCTTGTGCCCATAAATGTGTGGGTAAAGTCTGCAGTCGGTGATCCATGTCTCGGGACACGTAGTGCCCTTTGAAATCACGTAAAAACAATCTTACTCCTTCCGGAGAACAACATATTATAGCTCCTAGAGCTTTCAATGTTTTTATACCTAACAAGTTTTCTGGACATGATTTAGTAAGTAATAA
Organism: Triturus cristatus; assembly: GCF_964204655.1. Taxonomy (NCBI): domain Eukaryota; kingdom Metazoa; phylum Chordata; class Amphibia; order Caudata; family Salamandridae; genus Triturus; species Triturus cristatus. The sequence continues at coordinate 1,157,269,217 of NC_140594.1, forward strand.
ATCTGTAGTTCGTGTCAAGGGACCAATCGTAAGTGGAAGAGGCTGTGATACTTCGTTAATGATAGGTTTTCCTGAAAAGCCAAGGGAAAAATTCTGTGAGCCTGAGAGGGGTGCCCCTGGAACTTCACTACGTTTTATTGTTGTTCGGCTTGCCCCTGTATCAAGTAAAAATTTTCTATCTTGGCCTAATAGTTCACTGTGTACATAAGGTCCTTCTTGATCTACAGGGACCTCAATAAGGGGTAAGCCAACTTCCCTCTCTAGGCTGTTTCATGAGTATCGTTGATAATCAGGATAGTCATACTGTGCGGTCTGATACATCTGTTGTGTCGTTGTTTGTGTGGCAGCAATAGGCTGCGGTGGTGGAGCTGACATAGACTGTTGCGGAGCTGGCATGGACTGTGCATGCTGCGGGGCTCCTTGTTGGTTCTGATCCTGTCTAAGTGGCCGTGGTCTTTCTTTTGTATTACCTATGGCGATATTATGTTTTAAAACTGGACAATCGTGTACATAATGACCTGGCTGTTTACAATAGTTGCATGTCCCTTTTACAGGACCTGTTGAAACACTGGACTGTGTCATACCCTTTTTATGACCGTCAGCTGGAACTGTCTGGGAGACTAGTATTTTCATTTTCGTGTCTTTCATGCGTCTTTGTTCATGTTCTTGTTCCTCTCTAATTCTATTGTGATGGTACTGTAGCATTTGTAACATTTGTGACGGAGTGTTACCTTGCCAGGTACTCTCGAATTTCAATACTCTATTCTTAACTTGGGGCAAGGAATTTTCAAGCAATTTTGTCACAAACAGATGTGGATACGACTCGCTACTTGCTTTTATTCCACTATTTATACCAAAACATTTTTCAAATCGGGAATAGAAATCACTAGTGTCTTCATCTGGTTTTTGTTTACAGGCTGAGATTGCACCCCAGTCTTCCTTTTTCGTAGTTAATAAACGTGGCAGTACCTGTACTAGTAAACCTGGTAGTGTTTTGGTCTTTTCCCCAAGCCCTGAACCTGGACCTCGAGCTTTTTCTTCGTTTTCTAATGCTGTCCAATCTATCTTTTGGTCTCCCACCTCCCAATCCTTTTCCTTGAGTTTTTCGTAAATGCCCGCAGGCATTAATACCTTCAATATTGTCATAATGTCGGGATAGGTATATTCTCCCATGAGCAACATGTCTTTAATTTCACGGTGGAAACCCGCGGGGTCTTTGTCATGACTGGGTACCACTTTCTTCATTTCTAATAGTTCTATTTTAGATATGGGTGTGTACACAAACACACGTTTAAACTGATTGTCCTCACCTTTTATCGGGTGGACTTCGCGTAAGGGATTCTGTCTATCCATATAATACGTCGTTCTTTCCTTGATGGGCAGTGAGACATGTTCGGGGCATACAAAAAGAATGTACTGCTTTCTGGATTCTAGTATTTCTCTAATTAACTCAGTACCTGAACCTCTCCATTTATTCGTAAGTAATTCAGTCAATATATCAGGTAAGGGGCCAGGATCGGAGTGTTGGCTTTTATATAATGTAAGGAGTTGTTGAATCATATAGATACCAGCTAAACGCTGTTCATCTGGGGCGAGGTTCAAAAACGTGTGCGCTAATGTATCATCACTATATTTTCCGGGACTATCAACCCAATGAACGGCTGACCTGGCTAATTCTTGTTCGTCCATAGAATCGAGTATATGATAACCCCTTCGTTCTCGGAGTAATTTGTCAGCGGCTTGGAACGAATGTTCGGGGGACCTTATATTTATTATAGGAGTTTGGAAATTTCTGCTATTATCTGGACGTATCGGACGTATTGGATCTGTGGTAAATAATTTAATTACCGGAACTTAATTTGATGCGGAAAATCTATAACAATAGCTCAGTAAAATAAGAGGCAGAATCCGTGGCATTAGAGGTTCGGAACGGGCTTTATTCCAAAATCAATTTAAATTGATGAGCTCCATATTCCATCACCACGAAGGTTCAGGAAGTGAAGACGTTACTTTATTGACAGGTAATCATTTTTATACAATAGGCATTACAGTGAAACAAATGGAGGAGGCGTAACAATTGATAGTAAAGATAAAACATACATGCGTAGCCAAAGTGGGTGTAACTGGGCGTAACTAAAGAACGTCATCAGGTATGATGTCATAATAGGGTGGTTCCATGAAAGAATTTCGCTATGTCAGCAGAAATACTTGGCAGAAATGCGCGCGCAGCAGCATGACGTGTGATTGACGTGCAACTAGGGGGTGAAGGGGACTTGACATTTAGCTCTACATGTGGCGACAGAAGTCTGGAGGGTCAAGTCAACCTAATCCCAAATCATATCTAACATCCTATGTTTAAAGAACTATGTTATCCAAAAGAGAGGTCTCTTAGAGTAGTATCTTATTCTATACTGACTATACTGACTATTAGTGCGTGTACAAGCGTCTAAGTGTCTATACTAGATGCGGGGGCAGAAATCTTCCATAGAACAGGGCTATGAATTACTTGCATAAAGACAGAGAAGCCGGGCCTTTTGCTCGGTAGCTGGCAGAATGTTTACTTAAACTACTAGACAGGAATGCATTGGGTAGGGAGCGGAGCAGATAATTTCGAAGGTGAAATACAGTTTTTGGCAGGCAACAGGCTGATGTCAGGCACCGTTAGCTGCGCAGGGAGTAGGACAAAGTTCATGGATACAGATGTGAGCTCGGACTGGAGCTTTCAGAGGCAGAAGACAGGAAAAGCTTGATGGCAGAATCAGGGCCTACTCGCCTGGACTGGAAAATGGCATAAGTGAACCATATAAAGCCGGTGGCCTTTCGTACTTAGGAATGGAATATCCGGCCCATTCATGGCGGATCTGAAAGAGGACATGTTGACGATGGACGCACATGTATTTGCGTCTTCATAACTGGAACTGGAGGGAACATACATGTACTTATGATTTATACATGAAACCGTTGGGGTCCAAGATAGGGGACATAACTGATCAGAAAAATCCATATTTCCACATTCCCTCCTTGTCCCCTACTTGCCCGTCAAGAGATATCAATCTTCATCAATCCGTTGATCTGTTCATATAGCATCATTTGTTCTTCTTTTTTCTTCCGTGATGAATGAAATCTTGGTGGTGGAATACACGATGTGGCACACAGACCACAGATCGCTGGTCCACATTGTAGACATAGACAGCAACTGAATAGTATGAGAAAGCCAATACCTAGGAAGGATAGGACCTTCCATCCAAAGGTAGATAATACACTCCAAAACCAACCGGACCAAGTCCAGGTGCCTGGATTCTGGTGTATCTGGCTTACAATCTTATGAAGTCGAGTTATGGCTTTATATACAGATGGCGAATTTTCTGGTATGAAAATGCAACAACTTGATCCGATGACCCTACAAGCTCCGCCCCTATCGGCCAGGATGACGTCAAGGACAAGACGATTTTGAAGCACAACAATCCGCATAGCAGACTGCTCTTCTGTTAAATTGCCTAAGGCGGAAATAGTTTCGTTCACTACTGCTTCAAGGGTTCTGGTTAATCTACGTATCAGCTTACTATTGGTAACTGTACCTATATAGGGAAAGAGACCTTTATTGAAATCTGTGTATTTTTCCCATGCTGTCTCAGTGTAATCGACTATTGGGAGATCTCTCCTTTCTCTATTGTGTACTAAATGAGTATTTCTATGATAATCAGGAGGAGCTAGGAAAACAGGTGGCAAAAGGAATCCGATGTAGCAGGTACCATCCCAATCTAGTGGCAAACGTATATATGCCGTCTGACCACATATGAAGTAGGAATGGCGGGAAGCTCTAAATGTGGACTTGCCTTGATCACTAAATTCTATTACAGTGGTGCATCTACTATGACCCATATGTATGGAACCATTCTTTCTTACACATAATTCACCTTTAACTGGAAACACTGACATGGTGGTCAAAATTGGAGTAGCTTCGGATTCGACATTCAGGATCATGAGATTAAGCGTAAAATTACCTAATCCATATACTTCATTTTCTAGATCAGTTCCTGTTCTTTTGGGAAGTCCCTCCTTGTTAGGGTAGCAGACTTTTAGTAAACCTAAGTTCAGATTTCCCCATACCCAGTTGTCTTGATAAACTGCAGAATTCGAATCTAGGGAATTAATTAAACTAAACCATGCTCCACAGGATCCATTGTGTGTGAACGGGTATGGAAAAAGAGGTAGTATTCCTTTATAGTTCTGATAGGGAGGGAGTCGGCCACATATCCAACAATTTGTAGCATTGCTAACCTGATGGGAATGATGTAACATACTAATAAACGTGTTATTGCGCAGCGCAAATCTATAGGACAATTCATGTGGAGGTAATTCACTAAAAGAATGTTCAGCAGTAACATTATAAACATGTCTAGAACTAGGATAATATATGTGCAACAATATACTTGCAGTAATTATTAAAAGACTTAAGAAAAACAAAATTAATAACGTCACTGTGCAATGACTACGCAGTGATTTACAGTACGCATGTCGTTTCAACTTTATCCTTCTGTTTCTTTCTCTATACAGGTCTAAGGAGTACATGTCAGAGACAAATTCGACCGATTCACCTTGGAGAGGACTTAAACAATCAAATTGCCTGACTTGTTAGACCTAAGTTTTAGTTTGTATTGTTCATGGCTATTCAGTTCAACCAAAGGAAGTTTTGAGTCAATCGGGGAAGACACGCAAGGTGTGTCGTTTACGTCTGACGGTAGTCCATGAAATTTCTTGATATGACTTGAATGTATCCAGCCTTTGCGACCTTCGATCTTCACGGCTGTCCTCGTCGTTAACAATACGAGTTGAGGCGACTTCCACCTAGGATCCAGTTGAGACTTCTGATCAAAGTTCCTCACTAGAACTAAATCCCCTGGAATTACGTCATGGGGTTTCACCTCGGTGTTGTCGGGAAAGGCTGCAGCTACCTGTGAACGACAAGATTGTAGTGCAGACATCAAGGAAGCCAAGTAATCTGTCAGCATATTACAGTCAATATCAGTTATTTTGCGTGGTATAGGCGTCCCCCACATATTTGGTGGTCTACCGAAGATCACCTCATAAGGAGATAGCCCTGTTCGAGAGTGTGCTACCATTCTCATGTAAAAGAGTGCAACGGGTAAGGCTACTACCCAGTCGACACCTTTCTCTCTACAAATTTTGGACAATCTAATTTTCAGGGTCTGATTATGTCTTTCCACGAGACCTGCTGCCTCGGGGTGTCGGACACAGTGAAATTTCCACTGATAGCCTAACAAAAGTGAAACGTGTTTCATTAATTCGGATGAGAACGGCTGGCCGTTATCTGAGTAGACAGCACGTGGTAAACCGTACCGTGGGAAGAATTCTCGAACTAACTGTTTGGCAGTAGTCGGGGCAGTGTAATCTGAAACCGGGTATGCCTCTGTCCAACGGGAAAGAGCACAGACAACTACGAGAACATATTTGAATCCTCGACATCGTTCCATCTGGATATAATCCATCTGGAGGACTTCAAAAGGGTGATCAGGAGGCTGAAATCCACCCTGTTCTACGGGAATGCTTTTACCTGGGTTAAACTGACAACAGATCATACAGGTACGAACTTTTTGTTTAGCTGCTGCTCGTAAATGTTTGTTAAACCAAATGTGTTGAATGCTGTCTAGCATAGCTTTTTCTCCTAGATGCGCTGGACTATGTACAGTATTAATTATAACTTGGACCATTGAATCAGGAAGGAACCACACAGATTTTTCCTTCGTCATCCATCCTTGATCCGTTTGGATCCCTCCTAATTCAGTCCATTTCTTTATTTCGTCTGGTGTAGCATGTGTCTGTATGTCGATTACGTCAAGAGCGGGATCCTTAACCATCATGCAATATATTGGTGTCGGGACTATTGTCTTTGTCATGTCGGATGTTCGAGTTTGAGCAGTCTGTTTAGCTGTTCTGTCAGCTAGATCATTGCCTTGAGAAATGATATCAGTAACTTTCGTATGGGCTTTACATTTCATAATTGATATTGCAGTGGGTAGATGTATTGCATCTAATAAGGCATGAATGAGGGGTCCGTGCTGAATGTGGGCACCGTGAGAAGTTAAATAACCTCTCTCTCGCCACAGCACGCCGAAGTCATGTACAACTCCGAATGCATAACGTGAATCAGTGTATATGTTGACTTTTTTATTTGTGGCTTGAATACAGGCTTGTGTCAGAGCGATGAGCTCTGCGGCTTGAGCTGACAAGGTATTTATGCAATTTGTTTCAACGATTTCAGTGTCTGTTGTGACTGCGTAAGCGGCCACTAGCTCTCCTGTACCTGTTCTCATACATGAACCATCTACATACAACGTCAGGTCTGGGTCTGACAATGGGACGTCTGTCAAATCTTGTCTGGGTTTCGTCGTGATAGTGATAACTTCAATACAATCATGTGCAAGTGGGTCTGTTCCGTTTATTGGTAACAGTGTGGCAGGATTCAATGTACTACAACGTCTGATTTCTATATGTGGCTGAAACAATGTTAATTCGTAACCAGTAAGTCGTGCTATAGTCAAGTGTTGTGTTTGTGTGCGGTTCAAGAGAACCTCTACTGCATGTGGTACTTGTACTGTCAATGGATGTCCTAGTACTATGGCATCGCTTTGTCTGATTGCTAAAGCTGTTGCTGCCACTGATTTCAGGCACGCAGGCAAAGCCTGAGCTACGGGATCTAATGTACTAGAAAAATAAGCACATGGTTTGTGTGATCCTGCTTGTTCCTGTGTGAGTACTGACAAGGCAGTACCTTCGCGTTCTGTAACGAAGAGTGTAAACTGTTTATTGTAACATGGTGTTGCTAAAACAGGTGCTTGGCATAAGGCTTTCTTTAGGCTTTCAAAAGCCTGTGTATGTTCCTGAGTCCAAGGGAGAACAGTCGATGTGGCTGCCTCCTGTGTTGTCAATTGAATGAGTGGTTTTGCTAGAAATGCATACTGAGGGATCCACTGCCTACAATATGAAGTGAGGCCTATGAAAGCCCGCACCTCCTTTTGTGTCTTGGGTACTGGCATATTAGCAATTAGCTGGATGCGATCTGGTGTAAGCTGCCTTCCCTCCTTGGACAGCGAGTGACCAAGGTAAACAACTCGCTGGACACAGAATTGCAGCTTAGAAGGGGACACCTTGTGCCCCTTTTCGGCCAAAAATTGTAAAACCGTCAGTGAGGCTTTTTCACATTCAGGTTCGCTTCTAGCGGTGATCAGCAGATCATCGACATATTGGAGCAGGGCAGTGTTGACTGGCATGTGGATACTGTCGAGTTCTCGTTTCAGTGCTTGGCTATAAATGCTGGGGCTTTCTGTAAATCCTTGAGGTGCGCGTGTGAATTTAAAGCTTCGTCCATTTAAACTAAATCCGAACAAGTATTGGCTTTCCGGATCTATTGGGACGCTGAAAAAGGCATTCTTGAGATCAATTACAGTAAAGAATGTTGCTTCGGAATCAATGGCTGTCAGTAATGAAGAAATGTCTGGGACTACGGGGTATTGTGGTACTATGCATTTATTTAATTCGCGCAGATCAATAACCAATCGATATACTGGCGGGGCTGTTGGATCGGTTCGTTTAAGAATCGGAATTATCGGTGAATTACATACATTGGAGTCAGTTTCCACAACCACTCCTTGGGTAATAAGCTCGTCAATGATTTGTAGTAAAGCCACTACAGCATCTGGTGGTAACTTGTATTGTCGCATTCGTGGAAGTACCACTCCTGCCTTTAGTGTGACTCGATATGGTGTAATGTTCATGCAACCAACATCTGTAGGGCCTTGTGCCCATAAATGTGTCGGTAAAGTCTGTAATCGGTGATCCATGTCTCGGGACACGTAGTGCCCTTTGAAATCACGTAAAAACAATCTTACTCCTTCTGGAGAACAACATATTATAGCTCCTAGAGCTTTCAAAGTTTTTATGCCTAACAAGTTTTCTGGACATGATTTAGTAAGTAATAAATCTGTAGTTCGTGTCAAGGGACCGATCGTAAGTGGAAGAGGCTGTGTTACTTCGTTAATGATGGGTTTTCCTGAAAAGCCAAGGGAAATATTCTGTGAGCCTGAGAGGGGTGCCCCTGGAACTTCACTACGTTTTATTGTTGTTCGACTTGCCCCTGTATCAAGTAAGAATTTTCTATCTTGACCTAACAGTTCACTGTGTACATAAGGTCCTTCTTGATCTACAGGGACCTCAATAAGGGGTAAGCCAACTTCCCTCTCTAGGCTGTTTCATGAGTATCGTTGATAATCAGGATAGTCATACTGTGCGGTCTGATACATCTGTCGGGTCGTTGTTTGTGTGGCAGCAATAGGCTGCGGTGGTGGAGCTGGCATAGACTGTTGCGGAGCTGGCATGGACTGTGTATGCTGCGGGGCTCCTTGTTGGTTCTGATCCTGTCTAAGTGGTCTTGGTCTTTCTTTTGTGTTACCTATGGCGATATTATGTTTTAAAACGGGACAATCGTGTACATAATGACCTGGCTGTTTGCAATAGTTGCACGTCCCTTTAACAGGACCTGCTGAAACACTGGACTGTGTTATACCCTTCTTATGACCGTCAGCTGGAACTGTCTGGGAAACTAGCATTTTCATTTTTGTGTCTTTCATGCGTCTATGTTCATGTTCTTGTTCTTCTCTGATTCTATTGTGATGGTACTGTAGCATTTGTAACATTTGTGACGGAGTGTTACCTTGCCAGGTACTCTCGAACTTCAATATTCTATTCTTAACTTGGGGCAAGGCATTTTCAACTAACTTTGTCACAAACAGATGTGGATACGACTCGCTACTTGCTTTTATTCCACTATTTATACCAAAACATTTCTCAAATCGGGAATAGAAATCACTAGTGTCTTCATCTGATTTTTGTTTACAGGCTGAGATTGCACCCCAGTCTTCCTTTTTCATAGTTAATAAACGTGGCAATACCTGTACTAGTAAACCTGGTAGTGCTTTGGTCTTGTCCCCGAGCCCTGAACCTGGACCTCGAGCTTTTTCTTCGTTTTCTAATGCTGTCCAATCTATCTTCTGGTCTCCCACCTCCCAATCCTTTTCCTTGAGTTTTTCGTAAATGCCCGCAGGCAATAATACCTTCAATATTGTCATAATGTCGGGGTAGGTATATTCTCCCATGAGTAACATATCTTTAATTTCACGGTGGAAACCCGCTGGGTCTTTGTCATGACTGGGTACCACTTTCTTCATTTCTAATAGTTCTATTTTGGATATGGGTATGTATACAAACACACGTTTAAACTCATTGTCATCACCCTTTATCGGGTGCACTTCTCGTAAGGGATTTTGTCTATCCATGTAATACGTCGTTCTTTCCTTGATGGGCAGTGAGACATGTTCAGGACATACAAAAAGAATGTACTGCCTTCTAGATTCTAGTATTTCTCTAATTAACTTAGTACCGGAACCTCTCCATTTATTCATGAGTAATTCAGTCAATATATCTGGTAAGGGGCCAGGATCGGAGTGTTGGCTTTTATATAATATAAGAAGTTGTTGAATCATATAGATACCAGCTAAACGCTGTTCATCTGGGGCGAGGTTCAAAAACGTATGCGCTAGTGTATCATCACCATATTTTCCAGGACTATCAACCCAGTGAACGGCCGACCTGGCTAATTCTTGTTCGTCCATAGAATCGAGTATATGATAACCCCTTCGTTCTCGGAGTAATTTGTCAGCGGCTTGGAACGAATGTTCGGGGGACCTTATATTTATTATAGGAGTTTGGAATTTTCTGTTATTTTCTGGACGTATCGGACATATCGGATCAGTAAAGCATCTAGTATTATTGCAAGATCTTCCTCTACCTACATAGGCCATGGTTTCTAACTGTCCTGTGGGCAGTTCTAATTCTTCCTCGTCCTCGGTTTGTTCAGGTTCGTCTACTGCTAATCTTTCTTCGTGTATTCGTTCTATTTCTTTGCGGATCTTTCGGCTCATAGCTACTATACATGATCGTTTATCGTGTCTCCCCTCTGAAATATTCTTACCCCATGTGGTAAGAATTTGCATTTCTTCCGGACTTACCCCTGGTTGATCTTGATTTCTGATCACACAGTTTATGAGGAAACGTAACAGTTCCCCCTGGATTTCCACTTTTTGGTACTCCATGGCTCTGTTAATACTCTCAGGGTCTCGCCCTGACTGAACAAAATGATATATATTTTCTAAATGTGCAGTCATTCCTGGTAGCTTCCCTAAGTATATTGTAGCTCGTCGGATACGTAAGGATGCCAGCATCATTTCGTCCCCTTTTCCGGGCACAGGGTCATATCTACAATCTATTAGAAGTTCCTTGAGCGTGTTGGGAGTTACTAGTTTGGGTGTACGTTGGTGGGCTAATTCTTGAAAGGAAAGTTTATTTGTTCTGGGTGGCGTAGAAAAAATGCTTGATGCACCTCCGGTAGCACCACCTGGGGTGCTGGATGTGAAAGGATTCGTTGAACGGGATATAGCAACCATAGGTGTGGATGCAGATGTAGAAACAGATGTGCTTGCCGGAACTTGTGTCGGGGTTTGCTGTTGCAGAGGTACAGACGGAGGAGGGTCTTGGCGTTGAACCCCCTCGGCAGATGGTCTATGTGGCGCAGCATTAGCATACTCGGGAGCTGCGTCGTCTAAATAAGAGGAAAGAAAAACATCTTCTGCGGATCTGGGATGCCCTTTGGGATGTGCTTTTATCGGAAACAATGGGGGTGGCAAGTCTTTTGGTATTTCCGGAGTAGCCTTAGGTAATCCTTCGGCCAGAAGAGGATACATACCATTCACAAGGGCATTTCTTTGTCTGTCTGTTTGTTCTGACTTTACTCGAGTACCTTCTTCAATTAATACACTTTCTCGAACTTTATTTGAATTCTCCTTACTTTTCTCTTCCTGTCTGAGCGCTTTTTCTGTGCGTCTATATGATTCTTTACGCCATAATTCAATGACATCTTTCTGTGACTGTCTAGCTTTCTTTTTCCATAATTCTTCTTCTACTTTCATAATGCAATCTGCATCCCAGGTCCCCGCTGCGGGCCATCTCTGACTTTCTGGTAATTCCTTGGTGTAGTCTACCCATAGATCAAGAAATAATATGGCGTCTAGGCCATGTTTATGATACATGAAGTACCCTGGAGTGTCCCTAGGAGGAATGGGAACAGCTTCTTCGAGTACCCCTTTTCTAGTTTTGATCTGTCTTAATTTCGAAAAGAGCGGCATATTGAGAACTGATCTGATACCTAATTTTGAACACGTTTAATACCATAAAACACAATAATGAACAGTCATTCACACCACAATATACAGAACATATTTAAAACATTTTAACAGTTAACATTTAATGAATAAACAATGATGGTTATTTAGGGAACTAGTCACTAAGCATAATACTCGATACTAACTAGGTAAATCTGAATTATATACTAGACATACTTGATATACTGCTAAACAGTACAGATACACTGCTGAAACAGTGCAGACCGGATTTGTGTACCCAAACCCGTCTTGACCGGCACAACCTATGTGCACGTCAGAACGCCTCCCCGATAATGGTACTCACCGGGTAGCTCGGAACGGAAAGCCTCGGAACTGAACTGAACTTGAACCGGACTGGACTCGACTCGGAACTTCGGAAACTGGTGGGCCTCTGTATACCTCGGATCTTGCTCTCTCAGCTAGGCTCTGGTCGGAATACTCGCACTTCTCACCGCCTCGTCTGGGTGTTGATCGCAGCCTCAGTTACCCCCGCTCGGCAGGAGGGAGATACAGGAAATCCTGTGGGTACGCGTTGTTGTCCGTCCAGCTGTGACAGGAGACCGGGCCTGCAACGCACCGCCGGCGCGTGAGATGAGAAAGTGTCCCTGTTCGGGCGCCATTTATGTGGTAAATAATTTAATTACCGGAACTTAATTTGATGCGGAAAATCTATAACAATAGCTCAGTAAAATAAGAGGCAGAATCCGTGGTATTAGAGGTTCGGAACGGGCTTTATTCCAAAATCAATTTAAATTGATGAGCTCCATATTCCATCACCACGAAGGTTCAGGAAGTGAAGACGTTACTTTATTGACAGGTAATCATTTTTATACAATAGGTATTACAGTGAAACAAATGGAGGAGGCGTAACAATTGATAGTAAAGATAAAACATACATGCGTAGCCAAAGTGGGTGTAACTGGGCGTAACTAAAGAACGTCATCAGGTATGATGTCATAATAGGGTGGTTCCATGAAAGAATTTCGCTATGTCAGCAGAAATACTTGGCAGAAATGCGCGCGCAGCAGCATGACGTGTGATTGACGTGCAACTAGGGGGTGAAGGGGACTTGACATTTAGCTCTACATGTGGCGACAGAAGTCTGGAGGGTCAAGTCAACCTAATCCCAAATCATATCTAACATCCTATGTTTAAAGAACTATGTTATCCAAAAGAGAGTTCTCTTAGAGTAGTATCTTATTCTATACTGACTATACTGACTATTAGTGCGTGTACAAGCGTCTAAGTGTCTATACTAGATGCGGGGGCAGAAATCTTCCATAGAACAGGGCTATGAATTACTTGCATAAAGACAGAGAAGCCGGGCCTTTTGCTCGGTAGCTGGCAGAATGTTTACTTAAACTACTAGACAGGAATGCATTGGGTAGGGAGCGGAGCAGATAATTTCGAAGGTGAAATACAGTTTTTGGCAGGCAACAGGCTGATGTCAGGCACCGTTAGCTGCGCAGGGAGTAGGACAAAGTTCATGGATACAGATGTGAGCTCGGACTGGAGCTTTCAGAGGCAGAAGACAGGAAAAGCTTGATGGCAGAATCAGGGCCTACTCGCCTGGACTGGAAAATGGCATAAGTGAACCATATAAAGCCGGTGGCCTTTCGTACTTAGGAATGGAATATCCGGCCCATTCATGGCGGATCTGAAAGAGGACATGTTGACGATGGACGCACATGTATTTGCGTCTTCATAACTGGAACTGGAGGGAACATACATGTACTTATGATTTATACATGAAACCGTTGGGGTCCAAGATAGGGGACATAACTGATCAGAAAAATCCATATTTCCACAGATCAGTAAAGCATCTAGTATTATTGCAAGATCTTCCTCTACCTACATAGGCCATGGTTTCTAACTGTCCTGTGGGCAGTTCTAATTCTTCCTCCTCCTCGGTTTGTTCAGGCTCGTCTACTGCTAATCTTTCTTCGTGTATTCGTTCTACTTCTTTGCGGATCTTGCGGCACATAGCTACTATACATGATCGTTTATCATGTCTCCCCTCTGATATATTCCTACTCCATGTGGTAAGAATTTGCATTTCTTCCGGATTTACCCCTGGTCGGTCTTGATTTCTGATCACACAGTTTATGAGGAAACGTGACAGTTCCCCCTGTATTTCCACTTTCTGGTACTCCATGGCTCTGTTAATACTCTCAGAATCTCGCCCTGACTGGACAAAGTGATATATATTTTCTAAATGTGTAGTCATTCCTGGTAGCCTCCCTAAATATATTGCAGCTCGTCGGATACGTAATGATGCCAGCAGCATTTCGTCCCCTTTTCCGGGCACAGGGTCATATCTACAATCTATTAGAAGTTCCTTGAGCGTGTCGGGAGTTACTAGTTTGGGCGTACGTTGGTGGGCTAATTCTTGAAAGGAAAGTTTATTTACTCTGGGTGGCGTGGAAAAAATGTTTGATGTACCTCCGGTAGCACCACCTGGGGTGCTGGATGTGAAAGGATTCGTTGAACGTGATATAGCAACCATAGGTGTGGATACAGATGTAGAAACAGATGTGCTTGCCGGGACTTGTGTTGGAGTTTGCTGTTGCGGAGGTACAGACGGAGGAGGGTCTTGGCGTTGAACCCCCTCGGCAGGCGGTCTATGTGGCGCAGCATTAGCATACTCGGGAGCTGCGTCGTCTAAATAAGAGGAAAGAAAAACATCTTCTGCGGTTCTGGGATGCCCTTTGGGATGTGCTTTTATCGGAAACAATGGGGGTGGCAAGTCTTTTGGTATCTCCGGAGTAGCCTTAGGTAACCCTTCGGCCAGAAGAGGATACATACCATTCATAAGGGCATTTCTTTGTCTGTCTATTTGTTCTGCTTTTACTCGAGTACCTTCTTCAATTAATAGACTTTCTCGGACTTTATTTGAATTCTCCTTACTTTTCTCTTCCTGTCTGAGCGCTTTTTCTGTACGTCTATATGATTCTTTACGCCATAATTCAATGGCATCTTTCTGTGACTGTCTAGCTTTCTTTTTCCATAATTCTTCCTCTACTTTCATGATGCAATCTGCATCCCAGGTCCCAGCTGCGGGCCACCTCTGACTTTCTGGTAATTCCTTGGTGTAGTCTACCCATAAATCAAGAAATAATATGGCGTCTAGGCCATGTTTATGATACATGAAGTACCCTGGAGTGTCCCTAGGAGGAATGGGAACAGCTTCTTCGAGTACCCCTTTTCTAGTTTTGATCTGTCTTAATTTCGAAAAGAGCGGCATATTGAGAACTGATCTGATACCTAATTTTGAACACGTTTAATACCACAAAACACAATAATGAACAGTCATTCACACCACAATATACAGAACGTATTTAAAACATTTTAACATTTTAACGTTTAATGAATAAACAATGATGGCCATTTAGGGAACTAGTCACTAAGCATAATACTCGGTACTAACTAGATAATTCTGAATTATATACTAGACATACTTGATATACTGCTAAACAGTACAGATACACTGCTGAAACAGTGCAGACCGGATTTGTGTACCCAAACCCGTCTTGACCGGCACAAACTATGTGCACGTCAGAACGCCTCCCCGACAATGGTACTCACCGGGTAGCTCGGAACGGAAGGCCTCGGAACTGAACTGAACTGGACTTGAACCGGACTGGACTCGACTCGAAACTTCGGAAACTTCGGAAACTGGTGGGCCTCTGTATACCTCGGATCTTGCTCTCTCAGCTAGGCTCTGGTCGGGATACTTCGCACTTCTCACCGCCTCGTCTGGGTGTTGATCGCAGCCTCAGTTACCCCCGCTCGGCAGGAGGGAGATAC
Organism: Triturus cristatus; assembly: GCF_964204655.1. Lineage (NCBI taxonomy): Eukaryota > Metazoa > Chordata > Amphibia > Caudata > Salamandridae > Triturus > Triturus cristatus. The sequence goes on from NC_140594.1 coordinate 1,157,284,318, forward strand.
AGGAAATCCTGTGGGTACGCGTTGTTGTCCGTCCAGCTGTGACAGGAGACCGGGCCTGCAACGCACCTCCGGCGCGTGAGATGAGAAAGTGTCCCTATTCGGGCGCCATATATGTGGTAAATAATTTAATTACCGGTTCTTAATTTGATGCGGAAAATCTATAATAATAGCTCAGTAAAATAAGAGGCAGAATCCGTGGTATTAGAGGTTCCGAACGGGCTTTATTCCAAAATCAATTCGAATTGATGGACTCCATATTCCATCACCACGAAGGTTCAGGAAGTGAAGGACCCTACTTTATTGACAGGTAATCATTTTTATACAATAGGCATTACAGTGAAAAAGATGCAGGAGGCGTAACAATTGATAACAAAGATAAAACATACATGCGTAACTAAAATGGGTGTAACTGGGCGTAACTTAAAGAACGTCATCAGGTATGATGTCACAATAGGGTGGTTCCATGAAAGAATTTCGCAATGTCAGCAGAAATACTCGGCAGAGATGCGCGCGCAGCAGTATGACGTGTGATTGACGTGCAACTAGGGGGGTGAAGGGGACTTGACATTTAGCTCTACATGTGGAGACAGAAGTCTGGGGGGTCAAGTCAACCTAATCCCAAATCATATCTAACATCCTATGTTTAAAGAACTATGTTATCCAAAAGGAAAGGTCTTTCGAACAAAATCTATTCTATACTGACTGTGAGTGCGTGTACTAGCGTCTAAGTGTCTACACTAGATGCGAGGGCAGAAATCTTCCATAGTAACAGGGCTATGAATTACTTGCATAAAGACAGAGAAGCCGGGCTTTTTGCTCGGTAGCTGGAAGAATGTTTACTTAAACTACTAGACAGGAATGCATTGAATGGGGAGCGGAACAGATAATCTCGAAGGTGAAATACAGTTTTTTTGGCAGGCAACAGGCTGGAGTCAGGCACCGTTAGCCGCGCAGGGAGTAGGACAAAGTTCATAGATACAGATGCGAGCTCAAACTGGAGCTTTCAGAGGCAGAAGGCAAGAAAAGGCTTGATGGCAGAATCAGGGCCTACTCGCCTGGACTGTAAAATGGGATAAATGAACCATATAAAGCCGGTGGCCTTTCATACTTAGGAATAGAATATCCGGCCCATTCGTGGCGGATCTGAAAGAGGACATGTTGACGGTGGACGCACATGTGTTTGCGTCTTCATAACTGGAACTGGAGGAAACATACATGTACTTGTGATTTATACATGAAACCGTTGGGGTCCAAGATAGGGGACATAACTGATCATAAAAATCCATATTTCCACAGAAAAATACATTCCTGTCTAGTAGTTTAGGTAAACACCCTTCCAGCTGCAGAGCAAAGGGCCCGGCCTTACTGTCTCCGTGCAAGTAATTCATAGCTCCTGTTACCACGGTAGGCCCATGCTCCCTCGCATCTCATGTAGACACGTAGACGCTTATACACGCACTAGCAGTCAGTATAGAATAGCCTCTGCCCGAGAGACCTTTCCTTCCAGATAATACAGTTCCTTAAACACAAGATATTAGATACGATTTGGGATTAGGTTGTTCTGACATCCCAGACTTCTGTCTCCTCATGTAGGGCTAAATGTCAAGTCCCCTTCACCCTCCAGTTACACGTCAATCACACGTCATGCTGCTGTGCGCGCATCTCTGCCATGTATTTCTGCTGACATTGCAGGATTCTCTTATGGATCCACCCACCTGTGACATCCTCATAATGACGTTTCTAGTACACGCCCTTATGCACGCCTATTATAACGCCTTTTTCATTACGTATGTGTATTCTTATCTCTCCTCTCAACTGTTACGCCTTCTGCATCTGCCTTTACTGTAATGCATTGACTATATATATGATAACCTGTCAATAAAGTAGGCTCGATCCCTTCCCGAACCTTCGTGGTGACGGAACCCGATTGCCTGGTTCGAACCAATTCCTTTTTAAGGAATAAACCCCTTTTTAAAACCTCAAATATCACGGATTCTGCCTCTTATTTATTCTGAGTTATCCTTATTGAACTTTACCGCATAAATTAAGTACAGGTAATTTAAATTTACCACAAGACTGCAACCACGACATACCCATTTAGTAGTATTGAGTACCCGGTCCTGTATCCTCTTTGCATACAACTGTCGTGGGGTACGTAGACTCCCACCTAGGGTGATATCTTGGGTCCCTGACAATCCACACCTTCAGGGTCCAGTCCCAACTACTGTTGTGGTTCGTATTCCACTATTTTTGTGTATGGTTTGGTCTCCCCCTGGGGACCCCTGTGTATTTGTGCTTCGTACTATTCTATGTTGAAGTATTGTGTGCATTGTTAGTATATCTCCTGGTAGGAGATGCTGTATTGTGTTGACGAGTGACTATAATAAATATCTATTTTCATAACTATACTGTGTGGTTCTTTTTCACTTAGCCCATACTAAAGATTGGATACTGGAAAACCGAGCTGCTTTACACTCCTTCTGGACCAAGCCTGAAGGCTGCTCTCCACAGCTACCACTTACAGAGCTTTCTACCGTTGTCTAAACACCTCAAACCACCATAAGGGTCGTATTGATTTGTTCAGAGTGCTTCACTTACATGAGGGAGCATCATATACTAAGCCAGACTCCTACAGAAGGCATTCCACGGGCATTGCATGGGTGTTCCTGGGAATGCGTTAAAAAGATGCGTTTTCCCAGGAGAGCCATAACCAGGAGGAATATCTTTTTTTCCTATTAATACTTCCTTTTTATTTCAAGCTGCAGCACACAAAGAAAGAGGAATATGCCTCTCAAGGTTATTTTTATGCAGGAAGGTGTCTCTTTCTGCACAAAAACAATCCTGCATGCAACAGAGGCAATCTTGCCCGATGGTGACTGCATTGGCACGAGGCATCCAAAACAGCTCCAATGTGGGGAAAAGGCAGGAATGGCCCATATTCTTTTAAATACGATGGGTTCCTGCCCTTTCGCTGTCACACAGCACAGTGCAGCAAGGCGACTTGCTGCGCTACACTGCATTACGAATCTCATAAACATGCCCCTCATAAGCCACTGATAACATATGTGACCAACTGGCTGGCAGGACTGTGCTGGGGAGGCTGTAGATTCAACATGCATGACCTCTTGGAACATCCTTTGACTTAGTCCACGTGTGTGACTGTCCCCCATCTTCTTAATGCTCTGTTATCTTTGCACCCTCAGGTCATCGATCTGCTCTACGTGTACCAGATCTTCACCACCATTCTGTGGCTGTGTCTGGGGTACATTGGCTATGGGGTCGCTATTCTGTTCCTGTGTGCGGTCACCATCACTATCTCCCTCACCGAACTGCGACAGGTGCGTGTCCACTGCTTACTGGCAGAAACCAGCAAGCAGTCTTCATTTATTTACTTTTGAATTTAAAAAGCTCTTTTATACAAAACTGTGGTTATAAAAATAAAGTAACAACACTATTTTAAAAATGTTCTGAAAAAGAGTGTTGCAGCGAGGGATCAAATGCGACTGCTCAGGACAGAGTAGCTTGTACCCCCCTTCATGCGTGGGTAGTTCTGGTGGTTGGTGATGCAATGGCGGTTGCACGGTGCACACCTCGGCTATGCCACATGCTGCCTTGTTGCTCTCCGTGAGGGAATAGGCATCGTTCACCTGTATTCACACCTGGACACCTGAGCCTATCGGAGTGGTGACACCCACCACTCATCTAATGGCACAGTGTAAGGGGCATGGTGTGAGCCGGACCATGCTTGAAGTGGCGTCTAGTCTTGTTCTATGGGAGTGGTGAAAAGGAGGGGTGGGAATGAAATGGGGGAGGCATGAGGGCAAGGTGCCTCTCAGTCCACCAGCCTCTCCCCAGCCCTCCTGTCCTCCCCACAGCTTTATTCTTCAGCACCTGACCAACCCGTATCCAGGCAGGCAGGGGTTCCTCAACCTTCCCAGCCAGAGTAAGCCATGGTTGTGCAGCTACCACTTACCCAAGCTGCCATCGTATTGACCTGCTTTTCCCTGACTGGCCTGGTGCATTCGTGTTCAAATTCCAGAGCCTGTTATGCCATCTTCCCAGGGTAATCCATTCTATCTTTGAATTTTATTGCAGCAAGGATTTTACCCTTAGTGGCTTTTTATGCAAGTTAGGATTAAGTGATTGAGTTCTGGCTACTGTTTGGAGGTCTTCGGAAGTGAAGCCATGAACGGGAGTCTTCACACTGCATTTTTTACTTACTGGCTTCCTGTACCTCTGAGCTGCAAGGGTTTATTGTCTCAGCCTCTATTTTCTGAACTCAAACCAAGTATGAGTAACTTCACTCTTCGTGTTAGCTTCTGTAGCCCTGTGGGACACATGGTGGGTGTGCGCCTGCGATGGGCAGAAGAAAGCTTATAAAGTTCTGGCAATAGCCCTAAGGTCCACGCGGAGTCTGCCACAACCGGTTTACCTCACCCACAGAGACAGTACTTTATCTGCACCTTTCTATGTCTTAAAGCGTGAACCTAAATGTTCAGAGCCATGTTGCTCGAAGATGCTCATGGCCCGTAATGGTTCATTTACTTCCAAAGGTTCATCGTATCTGTTGGTAAAAAGACTCTATACTCCTTTCTATGTGAATCTTCAAATCTCGATTTCCAAAAATCCAATCCCAACTGCCAGGAGTTCCAATGACTGCTGTGCTTAAGTATTATGTATGCATTTATGTTTGTACATATGGTATTTCTATAGCATCTTGCCCTTGCACTGTAGACCGACCCCCGGATCTCTACTCTGTGATGTACAGTTGCGTTAGGTTAAGTGCCAGTTACCATTCCTTGCACAGTGACCTGTCCTGCGTCAATGCCCAGAATGACCCAAAGGCTACTGGAACATCCCAGCAAGGACCGCTCTATCAGGGACGAAGGATCAATGCCATAGGGGCCACCACAGGGTACTTCTGCAGCCTGTTTGTATAATATGTAATAGGTGTGGTTTGATTGTGGACTATTGCAGAGGGAACACGGCCTAGCACCTTGGTTTGACTGTCTCTATTAGACACTAATAGGACTTAAAAATGAAGAGAATTAAATAATTAATGAATAAATGGAAGACAACCTTTAAAACAATATTGGATTTACACGGAGGAGCTGATATAACCGACTGTTGCGTCACACCACACTGCCTTTAAAGTTCCCTTAAATACTCAGTTACCATCACAGAAACACCAACACTCTTTCAATTAGTCCTGGACATTGGAGGGAGCCATTTATAATCACAAGGCTGACTGTGGAGCGGTGGTACTGTGACCTGCAGGACTGAGCCAGACCACTGGGGCATACTCTGAGAGGTGAGCCAGACCACTGCGGTACACTCTGAGAGGTGAGCCGGACCACTGCGGTACACTCTGAGAGGTGAGCCGGACCACTGCGGCACACTCTGAGAGGTGAACTAAACCACTGCGGCACACTCTGAGGTGAGCCGGACCACTGCAGCACATTCTGAGAAGTGAGCCAGACCACTGCGGCACACTCTGAGAGGTGAGCCTGACCACTGCGGCACACTCTGAGAGGTGAGCCAGACCACTGCGGCACACTCTGAGAGGTGAACCAAACCACTGCGGCACACTCTGAGGTGAGCCAGACCACTGCAGTACAGTCTGCGAGGTGAGCCGGACCACTGCGGCACACTGAGAGGTGAGCCAGACCACTGCGGCACACTCTGAGAGGTGAACTAAACCACTGCGGGACACTCTGAGGTGAGCCAGACCACTGCGGTACAGTCTGCGAGGTGAGCCGGACCACTGCGGCACACTCTGAGAGAGGTGAGCCACACCATTATGGTACACTCTGAGAGGTGAGCCATACCACTGCGGCACACTCTGAGAGAGGTGAGCCATACCATTATGGTACACTCTGAGAGGTGAGCCATACCACTGCGGCACACTCTGAGGTGAGCCAGACCACTGCGGTACAGTCTGCGAGGTGAGCCAGACCAGTGTGGAACATTCTAGGAAAGTCAGTGGGTGCGCCGGGTGAATTGGCATCATTGGGTTGGAAGTGCGAGTCCGTGGGATCTTGTAACATCGGAGGTACTGAGCAAAAAGGAGCCCGGTCCAAGGGGAACTGGACTTAGGCAATAATAATACAAGGCGTCAGTGGTTCCCAATCTTTTCACTCCTGAGGACCCCCATTGAGTCACTACTGGAAGCTGGGGACCCCCAAGAAATTTGTGAAATGTAAATGTCAAACATTAAAACTGTAATTAGAAAAAAAATAAACACACAAGTGTGCACATCAAGGCTAGACTTGAATTACAAAATATTTTAGTATTTTTATATTAAAAATATTTGCAAAAATCGAAAAATCTTGATGGGAAGATTGGTGCTGCATCTCGCAACCAACTTTTGATAGTTTGGTTTTATTTCGCGGCCTGAGGCTCCTACTCCTGCCAAGGTTGGACACTTAAAGCTGCTCTGGTAAATGTTGTCACACCAGTCCCCATATAGTGCGCACCAAGTGCAGCGAGTGAGCCTGACCACTACAAAGTGGGTTTTGGGGGGCTCTCCCCAAGAAAATATGGGGGGAAATAGTGCATTTTACAACACATTTGTCATTATATATTGAATTGTATTAGTTTTCAAAGCCTAATAAATGATGAATTTACTATATGCACCAGGATACAACAATCTTTTGGCAATCTTCAATGATGGACAATCTTCAATGATTCCCTCACTGCTACCCTCCAACGGTGCCTCTCATCTCTCCTTAGCCCCAATGTCACATGTATTCAATTTATTTTATAGCACCTCTCATACCACTGTAGGGTGCCAGAGCACTTTACATCACACACATACAGAGACATAAAAATCATACATGTGTAAATCAGTAAATAGAAAATGTTACATAAGGCAAAGGGGACTACAATTCACTTGTTATCCATACTGGTAGGCATTTTTTAAGAGTGCTTGGTCTAGAGAAGCACCAACTCAGGATTCAGAACATAACATAGGGATTAGCGTTGACTTTAATAATAATGATTTATTTCTACCCAAACAAACCTTTTTAGCAGCATCGGAATAATGTAAGACTGGGAAAGACTGGGGAAAAGCATAACTCACTAACTAGTACCATGCAATTTGCCTGCAGCTCTTTGATGGCAATTCATAGCTCACTCTGTTAGATTACGATTGGAACTTGTGAACTGCATAATAACAAAAGAATCACTATGGCAAAGACCGGAACCCACAGAGCTATGCACAAAACAAAATACTGCTTTTTAAGAAATGCATGATAGACATTCTTCGCAGCAGGCATATTAACCATCTGCACTTCCTTAGGTGAGTCAAAGCTGCCACTGGACAAAAACCCCATCTCTCTCCAGCAGATACATTCATCACCGGAGTTATCTTGACACTTTTATTGCTGTCCAAAAACTGCTGATTATACAAGTAACTTTGCAGTGCTATTAGAACTGCTGCCTGCGGACCCCTGGGAACGTGTCATGGACCCCTGGGGGTCCACGGACCCCAGTTTGGGAACCACTGCAAGGCGTAGTTGCCAAGGTAGAGCCTAGACCTGCCCCCTCCGCTGCACAACACACAATGTTTTCTACTGTGGAGAAGCAGAACCTGTAATTCCCTAAATGCTATTTGATCTGAAGGAATCCTGGACCATACCCTGTACCCCTGAGTACCCAATGGCCCACAGAGGATTGCCGCCATAGTACATCTGCTTATTAGCAGGCACATTAACCAAGTACCTAAGGATTACGAATAGTGAATCACAATATGTGCAATTCATGTGTGAAGGCCGTGCTGTGCTGAGTGTACTGGCACGATACTGTACTATCAGCAGACTGTCGGCTAAGCTGAAAGATGATTTAAACATTCTGATGTGGCGGGTGTACAGTTGCATACGTGTCACTTGCTTCTTTGTACACCTGTTAAAAATGACATTAACATTGTCCAGACATTTGTGACCTGTCCTTCCATGAAGACCAAGCTGAAGGACTTGACATCACCTACCAGTGGTGGTATAAATGGGAGGGTGGGGAAAGGGAGTCTAGTTGGGAAGCCCTAGAACCGTCTGGGCTAATACCAATCCGAAAGGTGTCCTGTTACTCAAGTGCAGAAGATGCTCCACGCAGTTTTGAGTATATTCTAATTCATGTTCGCGGTGCTAAAATAAATCAGAGGATATCTGTAGATGAAGCTTTCACTTCAAATGCCCTGGCTTTGTCAGTGTTCCCTCAGGTCCAACATTTGTTATTGGCGAATGGCAGTATCTATTTTAACATTCTTACAAGCATGTCTGTGCTGTGGGAGTGTGTCTTCCTGCCTTCATTTATTGCCTCATTTCATTTAGTAGTTCTTTTGAGCTACACTTTGTGTGGTGTTTATGTATAGTGCAATTTGATTCTTAAATTGTGACTGCAGTTAGGGGAACACAAGGGTCCATCCAAGTGGGGCTTGTTGTGTGGCGTTTTTCCATCTCGAGTGCTCCTCCAGCCTGGCAGGTGTAGAGTCATGTGATTTTCCAAGACGAACAAAAAAAAACTCCAGGTGGACAAATGTGGTATTGGGTCCTTCTGATCTTTTTGTGCTTTTAGTTGGAGATATGTGGGTCACCCTTCCCCCTCCCTGGGCTAAAATCTAAACACATAACCCCACAAAAACAAATAATCTTTTAACTATAAATGTCTTCATTAGTACCTAGAATGCATATAAGTCTTACCTGAATAAAACAATAGTTTCATATGTATTTACTGATGAAGGAATGAATCCAGAAACTTGTGTCTAGAGTTACACATCACAGGCTACACCAACAAGGGTCAATAAGCAAAGACTACTTCTGAAGTAAGTGTTATCATGCACTGCATTTACCATGATGCATTGGGGCAAATTGAGTGTTGGGATGTGAGGCAATGTGCTCCCATCCTCCTCCTATCATAGTTATGTGTTATTGGCCCGATTATGATGTCGGTCGTAAACTCTTCCGACCGACTCGGTTTTAAAATCTGGTCCAACCCAATCAGGTTTGGTGAATCCGACCAACTGATTACGATTCTTCCAAACATCGTTCGGTCGGACATGCATTGACTTCAATGGGAGGCTGTATTCCGAGTGACAACACAGGCTCCCATTGGAAAAAAAGGGGTTGTTACCCTGTGGAGGGCACCTCATGGTGCCTGCCACACTGTGCATGGTTTTCCAGGGGAGGTCCCAAGGGTACCCCCACTGGCCCCAAACAGAGGAGTCCGGGTGAAGGGGGGCCTGCTATGGGCCTCCCAAGTCAGATTCAGACAGCAGTTTCATGTTGGACAGACCGATTTGCAACAGCTGTCAGTATCTGACATCGTAATTGCTCAGTTTGAAACTGTGTCCATAGAGCTGAACGATTCGGCTTGGAACGACTTGGGGACTCCAAGTGCCAATGAGAACTGATCGGACAGCCCAAACTGTTTCCTTGCATTGTAATCAGTCGGTCGGAAACTTTTCCGATTTGGTTGGAAACATAGGTTCCGAAATGGATTAGGGAAATCCAATTGTCGGTCGGAGGCTTTCCGACTAACATTGTAATCGGGGCCCAAGTGTTGCATTATTTGATCCCAATGTCGCAGCTATTAACCTATCTCAAAATAGAAACATTCATATTAATTTTACTAAAAGCTCAAGAGTTCAAGTTTTACTATTAACTGTATGTTTTGTGTGCATTTTTATGATTTGCATTAAATCATGCCCTGGCTATCTGCAGATTAACAACCTGCTTGTGCTTGTTTTTTAATTCCCAGCAAGCTGTCAGACTGGCCAGGCTGGTGGAGGCACATAATAATGTCAAGGTGTCTGTGCTCAGGAGAGATGGAGGTGAGCTCACGTTAGTCTAACTTGCTTTTCAGAAATGAAAATTGTAACATGGGCCGGGGATTAATGTTTGATGGGCCAGCTACATCATGAGTAGTAAACAGTAGGATAGGAGGGGAGCAAAAGGGATGTGTCAGAGTTTCTGTCAGTATCATTATTCACTTATAACCAAAATCTATAATAAGAGGGAGATAAAGGAATGGGGTACCTTTAAATTATCTAAATCATTACATATTTTAGTGAAATAAAAGTGGGCCAGAAGAGCTGGAGGAGGGATCCAACTTGTCTAGCTAGTTTATCCGAAACAGAAAAGGTAATAAAAGTGATCTGAGGAGATGGAGAATAGATGGTTACTTTAATAAGTTCATCAGTAATAATGCTTGTTACAAGAACAGGTAAATCAGGAGAGTTAAAAGAATTTCTGTGAGTTTAAATTTTTCATCAACAATGTTTTAAATATCGATCAGAGGAGTGAGTGTTCATCCATGAGCGCCTTGCAGCGCTCATAGGATTTTCCATATTCACTCATAAATATGTCCCAGAATATCATATCAGAGCAGCAGTGGAAAGTACCAAGTATAACTTTGCATAAAATCCACACACACATTCATATCTAACACTTTTTCTAATCCTGTCCATGAATAATCCACTTCCTTTGACATCAATTTAACCAGCATATGATAACCTAAACGTGTTATTACAAGATGAGCCATAAGGGCATACATTTGAGAATTGTGCATAATATATTTCACCTGGTCTACTATTTTCTGGAGGACCTGGCTTGGCAGTTCGGGCTGGACTGTTCCCATGAGGCACAGGGTCAAGACTGATTTGCATATGGCTGGGTCCAAACTGGAATGGCATGGTGAGCAAAAAAACGATGGATTTAGGCCCAGATCTCTGTACTGGGGTGAATGTATGACATTGTTCTGCATTCTGTCCATCAACTGTTTTTTTTGCTACTATTTTCTGTGCCCATCACGATCTTAAGATATCACAGTTCTGACCTCTATAATCCTTTACTATTCCTGAAAACAACTTTATATAGCATGTTCAGTTTAACTACCAGTACTTCCTCAACTTCCCACTCTCAAGTAACCTGTCCATTAAAAACAGTTCCCTTTGTGCACAACTTTTCAAGCTCACTCCTCACAACATGGGAGGAATACTTTTGCATCCTATGATAGAGATCAGGTTCTACTGGTTATCAATTGTCAGCATTTTGATGACCTCCTGGTCAGGGACCTGCTCTCGCTCCACAGCTCCGCCCCTAAGTGCCACCGCTCAGGGCACCGGGATCTGCTCAGGTAGGCATCGATGCCCTCCTCCTCCTGTAGGCTCCTTTCTGTGCCTCATCCCTGGTGGTCCAGTGGGAGAGCCTTGCTCTTCTGCTGGCCGCTGTTGTCTGGTTCTGTCCTTGTGCCACTTTGTTGTTCCTGTCTCTTTTGTGCCCGTCTCTGTACCTTTTTCTGCTTCTTTGTGCCCGTGCCCGTGTCTGTTCCTTTTTCTGTTCATTCTGACCCCCCTCGTGCCCGTTTTCTGCCTTTTCTCTGTCCTTCCTTTGCCCCCGACCCCTCCCTGCCGTTTCCCACTTCCCACCTCCCAGCTGCACTACCCTCCCCTACTTAATGGCCACCGCTGCACAGCCATGCCGCTGGCGCGCCAAAGGCAAGCCTGTCTGCACCCATCCGCGACCTGACCGCGGCCAGCGCCAGGGACCCTGGTTCTCCAGCTAACCACTGCTACTACTCAGCTGCCCTCCTTGCACTCAACCCCGGAAGAAAGAACAACTGCCAGAGATTGACGCCAAACACCACCCACAGTCACTTCTCCTGCTGGCAATTCTTCACTATTAACAGCCCCCCCTATGACCGCTGAACCCACATCGGACGCCCGTACCCCCGAAGCCCGGACTTGCATACTCCTCAACGTGTACTCCCTCCACAGACACGCCACGGAGATCTGGGACCTGCTCGACACCCTCTCGCCAGACGTCGCCTTCTTCACAGAAACATGGACCAACACCACCTCCACCCCGACATCGCCACTGCCATCCCCGACAGACACAAGATCCAAAGAAAGGACTGTCTCCACCGCCCAGAAGGAGGACGCCTCATCGCATGCAAGAGCTCCCTCCGACTCTCCACCTCCAGCACGATTGACCCCCCTCTCCAGCAAAGAGCACCTCCACTTCCAGATCCAAACCAGCCCCAGAACCATGCAGTGCAGAACCCTCATCTGCAGTATCCCAGGGCCTCGGGCCGCTTCCGCCACCACCATTGCCGACCTCATTGCAGCCCATGCCATCACCTCCACGGACTACATTCTCATTGGAGACCTGAACTTCCACCTCGACACCTGCAGTGACCCCGACTCCACCACCCTCCTTGTCAACCTCAGACTGAAGCAGCTTGTCACCATCCCCACCACAGGGCCGGACACACCCTCGACCCCATCTTCGCTGGAGGGACAAACATCCAGTTCAGCCACACCACGCAGCCCCTCTGGACAGACCACCACTGCGTACACTTCACCTTCAACACCACAACCGCACCCAAACCCACCCCACGAAGGAACTGGAACAAGATCACAGAGGAACACCTCAACACCACCCTCCTCCATGACCCCCCCCCTCCACCACGACCAACTGCAACTCCGCAGCAAAAGAACTACACCGCTGGATCTCCTGCTGCGCTGACATGCTCGCACCACTCCGCCACCCCACCAAACAATGCCCCCTGCAGGTCGCCTGAAAAACCACCGACCACCAAGAAGCTAGGCGCTCCTGCAGACTCCTCGAGAAACTCTGGCGGAGCAGGAAAACCACTGAAGACCAGAGCAACTACAGGAACACCATGACTGAACACCACCAGCGCATAAGAACGACCTAGCGGACCTTTATCTAGAACAAAATCCCCACCAACACAAGTAACAAAAAATAATTCTTCAAAGTCATGCAGCAGTTCACCAAACCCCCTAGCGAAGCCATGGACATCATACCATCCCAGGACCTCTGCAACAAGTTCAGCTCCTACTTCCACCTGAAAATCAAGGCCCTCTACGACAACTTCAGCGAACAGACTCCGAACACCACCTGCCTCTCCACCACCAAACACCAGCCGGTCATCCCGGACGACTGGAAGCGGGCAGAGGTCAAGCCCCACCTCATGAAACCCTTGGTTGACCCGACGGACCTGAAAAACTACCAGCCAATCTCTCTCCTTCCCTTCACAGCCAAAGTCACACAGAGATTCATCAACGCCAAGCTGACCACCTTCATTGAAGAGAACGCCATCCTCGACTCCTCCCAGTCTGGATTTTGCAGAAACCACAGCACTGAGACGACCCTCCTCGCCACCACCTATGACATCTGCTTGCTACTCGACCAGGGCCACACTGCAGCCCTCATCCTACTAGACCTCTCTGCAGCCTTCGACACCATCTCACACCGCACTCTCGCAGCCAGACTCCACGTCACTGGTATACGAGGAACCACCCTCAACTGGATCCGCTTCTTTCTCTCCAGCAGAACTCAAAGGATCAGGCTCCCTCCCCGAACCTACAGAGATCAACTGTGGAGTACCCAAAGGATCCTCGCTCAGCCCCACGCTCTTTGACATCTACATGGCCCCCCTTGCCACCATCGTCAGACAGCATGGGCTCAGCATAGTATCTTACGCTGACGATACCCAGCTCATCCTCTCTCACAAAGAACCCCAAAGACACCAGACTCCGCTTCCAAGAAGGAATGAAAGACATTGGAGCCTGGATGAGCGACAGCTGCCTGAAACTGACCTCTGAGAAGACCGAGGTCATCGTCCCCCACTCCATGGGCCAGCTCCTGGTGGCCCCCTGCCATTGGAAACCTACCCACCCCGACAGACTTCGCCTGGAACCTCTGCAACATTCTAGACTCCTCCCTCACCTTGACCCACCAGATCAACGTCCTCCCCTCCACCTGCTTCAACTGCCTCCACAAGACCTTCAAGTGGATCCCCCCGAATGCAGAAAGACCCTCACCCACGCACTCATAACCAGCAGATAGGACTACTGGAAAGCCCTCTATGCTGGAATCAACAAAACCCGGCTACACAAGCTCCAAACCATCCAACACACTGCAGCCAGACTCATCCTCGGAACCCCACGACACGAGCACATGACCCAGCACCTACGAGACCACCACTGGCTCCCCATCGAGAAGAGAGTAACCTTCAAGCTACTCACCCACGCCTACAAATCCATCCTCAACTTCCACTTTTCCCTTTCAAGGAGCAAACCTGTTTCACAAACCAGGACTCTTTTATCTTGTTATGACTTGGAATTATCATGAATGAGGATATTGTCCTTAAAGATTATGACCTTCCTCCCATCTCCAAAAGATTTTTTATAATCTGATGGAATACAGCAGATACTAGTGCCATAAGAAGAAACCCCCTCACAAAAGGAGCTGCTCAATAACCACATTTTAGTCTAATCCACAAAAATCCATACAAAGGCCAATATCTGCCAACAGCTTCTTGGCCATCACCATTGGAGGAGGCCCTAATATGAAAAAAAGTATCTTTTATGAATCCCATTTTCAACACCTTTGAAAAATATCTTTGGCACACGTTGCTTGACGGGTGTAGCCAGCACATTTTTGTATTAATGTTTCTAGTTATAAAGATGATAAGGAGGTTGTTAAAAGCCTTTGTTTCAGGAGACTGCAACACTCCCCACAGAAGCACTGTCCGCTTAAACTGTAACAATTCCACTATGCCAAACTGACATGGGACTTGAGAACATGAATTAAAGGAGTATTCTGCACATATTACACCACACTCTCACACCAAGACACCACAAAATCGAGACTATTCACAAATGTAATTTACACTTGCAGGTCATTTTCATGTGTAAATTTACTCTTGAATGTTAAAGTACCTTACTACTTTTGGCTGTTCACAAAATCTGAGTGCTGGACTTACACATTTCCACCCTCTGGTGGAGTCTAAGTTACAAGTTTAAGCTACTATTAAACAACAGTCGTAAGTATAGCACTACACATGCCCAACCCCTGGTAGTACAATACCCTTCCATAGAAAATAATTGAGGTGGAGACTTCAATGTAAAGGCCACAATAGTATTAATTTCAATTAAATAGTTTTGAATTGATAAACATATAAACAAATATAATTCAATTTTGAATACATATAAAAATAGTATTTTTCAAATGTTATAAAATATTTTAAAAACAAATTTGCATCTACAACTCACTTTAACAATTCCTTCCATTAAATATAAGCAGAGTGCTTGTAATTAAGTCTATACATCCCTTTTAAAAATTAGTAATGCATAACAAAAAATTATTTTTTTTTGTTTAGGTGGAAATTATTTTTTTTATATTTGCCTTTAACCTTGAGAAAATAATTTGAGTGCAATTTAATGTATTTTAAATTATTCCATTTTAATTCAAACTGTAGTTAATAGTTCTTGCCGTTTCTCATTTAGTGATACATATAAAATCAAGATATAATTTTTTTAATATTAATGTTTAATATAAAAATATTTTCACAAACTTTTCCAAAGTTTTTTCGTTTCCCTACACTTTACCATGCATGAGATATTGCACTTATCTATAAAAATCCCTCTCCTGCATATGAAACATGGCTCCCTTTTATTCTGAGGCAAGATTTCCCCATCCCAAAAGCTTGAATTGACCCTTTTTTACAACATTAAATCGGCACAAAGGAAAGCTGCAGGTTATCAGCGACGTCCAGGAACGTTTCCCAAACTAAGCTTTCCAGTGGCCTGCTGGCTGGTGAGTGTAGCTGTTAGCCTTGTTGGCTACTAAAGGTAAAGGCATCATCCAGGGTAGAACGCTGGATGGACCTCTCTACTAACATACAAAGCAAGCATCCTCCTATCACCCATCCCACTGGCACCTCTTTCAAAGGGCATATGAGATGGACTCTACTGGAGTGACCACCAACAGATAGGGAAGGGGCATCGGCAGAGTGGATTGGCCCATTCAGACACAGAGTCTCTTATCTCAGAGACTCATCTCCCTCAAGAAACAAGAGACTGTAGCATTAGAGCAAACTCCATATATTTGTGTCATTTTCAACAGGATGCAGTCAAGTGGAATCGCAACTCCTGGTCCCCGGGGACGTTGTCATCCTAACAGGAAAGAACTTCTTGCTGTCATGCGATGCTATCCTGATTAACGGCACATGTGTGTTAAATGAAGGCATGCTCACAGGTGAGGTCTCCAGTTCTTCTTGATAATACCTTCTGTCACAATGTATTCTGGGTTTATGGAGAAATGTTTCCACATGTGCATTACTTTAAATTTGTGCTTCAGTTCCAGTTTTACTTCACATCAAGACACCCTTGAAGCCAGAGTTGAAACACATCTCTCATCTGACAGACGAATAACATTTGTAGAATTGCAAGTCCAGTTGTTGCATATCTTGCCCTGGCCATGTATGTGTGGAGGTGTACGGGATGTGAATCTCCTCATACAGTGGTGCGGGAGTGCCTGCTCCGCTCCACTTCAGTATTGGCAGCACCAGGAGCATGTTTTGGTTCTGGTACTTAAAAAAAATAATAACGAAAGCTGTAAGGATGATGACCAAGGCACCCACACCAGTAAAATACGAATTTGAGTTTTTCTCTACTAGACATATAAAATCTAAAATTAAATGTCTTAACGTTTAATTACAATGTGCCCTGCCATGTCGGCTGTCTAGGGCCTACCTTAGTGGTGAACATATGCAATAAAAGGGGAGTTTAGGGCTTGACAAAGTGGTTATTTTGCCAAGTCGAATTGGCAGATTAAAACTGCATTCAGGTTGCAATGGCAGACCGGACACATGTTTTAAGGGACTACTCAAGTGGGTGGCACAATAGGTGCTGCCGGCCTACAAGTAGAATTTAATTTATGGGCCCTGGGTATATGGTATATCACTTTACTAGAGGATTATAAGTAAGTTAAAAATAGGCAATCTGGTGTAAGCCAATTTTACAAAGCTTTAGGGAGTGACTCCAAGCACTTTAGCACTGGGTAGCAGTGGTAATGTATGCAGAGTCTTAAGGGCAACCAAAACAAATTCAGAAAAATGGGTGGGTGAATGCAAACAGGTTTGGGGCTGACCCTGACAAGAGGACCAAGCTCAACACTATAGACTTATGCTGTGGCACACCACTAGATCAATTTTAGTATTATATGAACACCGTCTACTGAGAATGGGTTTTATTGAGGAGACAGGGAATTACGTGATGCTGATAGAAATGGTTTCTTCCAATAGGACATGCAGAATGTGTTGGCGTTAGTGACCAGGATAGCGCACCTATGGGTAACGCCACTGCCTTCTCACAGAGGCCTTTACTCAGTGGGAGAAGGATATAGAGATCCCACATTTGTATTTAGATAAAAAGGGGCAGTGTGTGTTCATCATAGTGGTTCTCTCTCTCATACTTATCAATGCAGAGTCAAGTTAAAGGGTTTGAGCAGAAGACAATTGCTCCTCTTCATTTACAAAAAAATAACTAAGTGGTAGTGACCTTCCCATAAGAGAATACTGCTGTTCAAGTGAGATCCTGAATACACTGTGTGTAATGTATGCCATGTAACTCTCGGACTTTGCTTTTGTGGTCTTTCTTCAGGGCTTTAAAAAGATGCTTCTTGGCACAGTTTATTTTATGTGCGGGTAGAACGACACTGATTCCAAGAGTTGCGGTGAATTTTAGGTCATCTTTACCTTGTCAAATATTTTATTAGCCTCTTGTCCTTTGAGACAAAACATTTTTTCCTCCTACAATTTAATTAATAGAAAATATGGATAAAGGTAAAAAAGTAATAATTTTTGGAATTCTGCCAGAATAAACAATGATTTATTAATTCATTAACATTTCATCCATTATTAATTAAGGCGAATGCATCCCCGTGACGAAGACCCAGTTACCGCACTTGGACAACTCAATGCCTTGGAAGACATTTATTGGGGAGGATTATAAGAGGCACATGCTGTTCTGCGGAACGGAGGTCATCCGAGCAGAGTCAACGGGTCAGGGTCCAGCGAAGGCCTTGGTGCTGAGGACAGGTGAGTGTACGACAGATAAAGTATCTGAGGTGGCCACATCTGAAAGGAAGAGCCCCGCTGTAGGCGGAAGACGAGGAGAGACCAAAATGTGACCTAGAGCTAAAGAGACATCAACAGAAGGAGAAAGACCTGCAAAAAGGATTGAGAAGAGAGGAACTCAGTGAATGAATTTAGGACCTTAACACCATCAGAAGAACCTGAAGACAAGGTAGAGCGAGTGAGAGCCTTTCATCAGTCAGAGAATGAGGGGGAAAAAGGAGGCGAGAGAGGGAGTCACAGGTGTCATTCGTCTACTTCTTTGGCTCAGCAGGGAGGTCATAAGGCTCAGCAGAGATGTTGTCTTTGGAAAGAGATAAATATACAGAGAGGGTACCCAAATCATCAAATTAGCATTGGGCATTGCTTACTGAGGGGGAGTCTGAGGTGGGCAGAGCTACTGCAAACCCCACACTGACCAGGATACTTGCGCTGAACCCCAGCACCCAATGAGAGCCCGTATTTCCATATGGAGGATGAACAGTGAGAACAACAAGCAAACAACAAGAACCCTTCCCAAGCCCAGGTGATACAAGGGAGCTAGAACACGTGTTCTGCACAGTATCTACACTCATGCGCTCTGTGTTACTCCCACTAAAGCTTGTGTAATCCTTCCCTGTGGGGTCAACCAGACGCTTTCTCGAATTACAGAGAGGTTCTCATAATTCCATTCCATTAACTTAGATTTAAAATTCCAAATGTGTTGTTTACTTTGAACATGCCATATATGTTCAGAATTGTTTTCTGAATTTAATTTACTATCTTGTTCAACAAGATCTATCCTCAGTCCTCACAATGCCGAGATATCAAATCGGTATTTAATTATTTCCGACACAAATTACTACCCATTCTCTGTACCTCAGGGAAGGAGGAAAGAAAATGTTACCACCCAGTCTTACTGAAATTTTAACTATTCCGCGTTAGAGCCGTAATGTAACTAAACCACAAAATATAATCAGCAATTATTAAAACGAAATTCCTACTCCTCTCCGTCACAATAGTAAGCAAAATGTGATATGTAATATTATGTGAAAGATGATTTACAACATTTGTAATTGCATCTGTGTCTTTAAGGGTGAGGCCGGGAGCATTGCGTGTGGTGTGCATGGCTGTAGCGTGTGTTATGGATGACCATAACTTGGACATTCCAGTAGTTTTTTGGTTCATTTCAAAGTTGTTTTTTTTAAACTTGTGTTAAGGTGTTCTATTAGTGCCAATCATAACTTCACTGTAACGTTTATTTTTTTCAGTTATAATAGAATATTTAAAATGTGTATCGCTGCTCTAAATACACTTAACATTCTATTAGTAATTGAATATTGGTGCAGTGGTATGAGGTGCTAGATAATAAGTCATTGATTGAATGATACAAAATACTTCAAGACTGGAAAGAAGATCATGTAATATTATAAAATTAAAAAGTATGAAAATTATTAAATAAAGCAAGAGTTTACTTATTTATATAACTATCACTCCAGATAAAACCACATTACTTTATGATATAATTGGAAGTATTGGGCTTCAAAAGCCACTCTACTATATGCTTTCTTCTGAGATTCCCAATGTATGTCTTTTGTGAAACCATACAATTTCCATCCACTTATTCTTTGTTCTCTTTAGGGTTCAACACAACAAAAGGGGACATGGTGAGATCCATCCTGTACCCCAAGCCGGTGAACTTCAAGCTGTACCGGGATATTGGACGTTTCTTTATGTTCCTTATTTTTATTTCTTTGATTGGCATTGTGTATGCAATTGCCTGCATGGCTCCTACAGGGGTAAGTGGTTTTCCTGGCTTCCATTTTTATGTCTGGTACAATAGGGTCTCTCTAAGTAACGGTTTGCCATGAGGTTCAATGGAAATGCTGCAAGTTGTTACAACAGATCCTGGGAGTGGGTGCAAATCTGTCGTCCCTCTGATAAAACTTAGGTTTCTGAGGGCTTTTGTTCCAGTACGTATTAACCACTGTCATTGTTCACACACACTCTGTTTCTCAGCTCGTGGGCTTACGCAGAGCCTGGTGCTTCGATAGCACAGAGAAAGAACTGGTGGCAATTAACACACTCCTTTTGGAGAGGTCAGTTACTGCCTCACTACTTATGCCAGAGCAAGTGCAGGACAATCCAGGGATCTATTCTAATACCAGGGAGGGAGTAGGTGCCTCTGCCTGGAATGGTGTGAGAAAAGATGCTACCTCGGATCATCGACAGAATATCGGAAAGAAAAATATTGTGTGGGTAGAGTATTGTGTCAAAAATATCGAGGGCCAACATATCGAGACGGGAAGTGCAAATAGGTAAGTATAGATTTATAATTCTATAACTCCACATCTACATACCTTGAAGATGTATATAGCCTCATGGTACATATATGTGGAGTTATATACAGTAAAACTTTGCTTATCTATAGAAACTTACCTTCTCAATATTTGTGTCCTCGAAATTCTTCACACAATATTTCCGTTTCCGATCTTCTGTGTAAACACCGTTATCTCACTAGACACCAAGAGCCACCCGGGCCAAGAAACTAAGAAAGAAATGATTATCGATGTCGACCCCAATAGACTTTGAATCTGATTTTCCTCAGAGCTGTGGTTGTCTCTTTACATCTTTGTCCTGTTGTGGCAGGGCATTGTAAATAAGGTTTCTAGAGTATGGCATCCAGACGCGTTGAGTGTAGTTGTTTTGAAGGAGGATTGACTGTGGAAGGATATCCTGGACCCACAATTAGAATGGTGGCTCTTGGATCTTTGTATGAAACATGATGTGTCCCTAGAGTACATTGAAGCATGGATCAGCATGTGCACCCACTCCTGTGCACATTAGGACCAACAACCTTGAATCATAGGACTGTCACCCAAGGGGATCCAGGCACAAACAAGAAAATATCACTAACTATGGACAGGGGGTCCTAAAATATTTTCCTTGAGACGTTTACTTCATCAATATTTCTTTGTTTGCAGTTTTTGTGACACTAATCCAAACCAATTTATTTAACAAATTTGACTTTCTATTGTAATTTCATTAAAAGCTTTAATAAAACTAAGAACCAGTAGAGAAAATATAATAACATGTCAGTGATTGGTTGTATCAAAATATTTTTATATATTTTATATCACACAATTGACATAATGTGATTGGAGCTCAATGAAAACCCAATAACACCTTAAAAAAGAGCAAAACCAGTACTTTCATTGAACACTATAAAAAAACGTGTTTGTACCGCCTACACTGCTATCTTTCAAATAATTAAACCAATGCAAGTACCAAACAAGCAGGAAACCATCGTCCGGACAAGCATTCAAAATATTGATTGGTCCCCGTAGCTACAAACATAGCTTAGACATTTTTACTAAACCCCAATGTTTACTCCAAAAAATTAACTTATAGACAATGCACATTTATAAACTGTTCATGTATAAACTATTTCAAACAACTAGTGTTCCAGCGTGTTGCGTATATTCTAAATGTATACTACATTGAATGTCTTGCGGTATGCCACAGTTCCTTATTCAAAACACTAGGACATTAACAATGTACTTGTACTATGACAAAAGTCTCTGTTGCATCCTTTTCTTAGCATTGTCAAATATTTATGATATAGCAACAAAGTAAGTAATGGAAGGAATTCTTGAATTAATCTCATTAATTGGCAATCACTCAGGGTGACATCCCAGTTCATAATTCCCCCACCCTGCCATGCTAGACAGAGACCAGCCATTAGGAAATCAAGCTTGGTTCCCTTTCAGTAGCAACAGTCCAGCCTGAAGTTCCAGACCAGGTTCCCTTCAGATTGGAACGCTACCACCCTAATACTGGTTTCAGCATACTCAGGCCTCGTCAGTGAGATATGGCTTGAATTCTACAGGAGCAGAAGCACCACATCTGGACATAGATGATGCACTTAAGACATTATAAATATTAATTATCACTACTCAACATGTTTCATGGGTTCAGTGGTTCACCTTAAATTGAGAAATGTATCTTATGCGTAGAAAAATGCTCTTCTTAGTGCAACCTATTTTTTGGAGTTGGCCTTCATAACTCCTGCAGAAACTATGCAAATCTATCATTGTTTAGCTGACAGCGATTCATGTTTAATTTAATATTGATAATAATAAGGACTCACTTATGTCCTGTAAGTAAATACTGTAGCTCCTTTAGTAGTGTGCTAAATGAGATTAGAACAATCAGAGGGGACCAAGTATGCGTGTACAGACAGGGAAGGAAAACAGAGCTGATGGGCAAGTGAGGTCCAGGGTTTGGATCTAGTATTGACATGTTCCTGACACTCTTGGAGCTAAGTTTAAAGCCAGGGCCACCAGGAGGTCAAGACCTTCACTGTTGAAACTCCCAGCATGCAATCTGATGGGCAGTGATTCTCCTACACTAGTATTCAGGGGCAAGATGGCGATGTATTCAAAGATAAGGCTGACCTGCTTAAAATATGCATGTCTCGCTTTACCAGCTCCTACAGGCATCACCTGGCCGGTTATGAGCCACGCGGTTACATTCTGCACTCTCTGAACCCCCCAAATCTGAAAGAACGCAAAGCTGGCATACAGCGCAGTCTACGAATACCAGGGGCTCCCATTGCTATCTCTGTATTAGGAAGACGGAAGAGGGAGGGTGTGTTTCAGTTTGTTCAACCAGTAGAAGCACTTGCCCTCTTCTGTTGCTGTCTGAACTCTCAGGGTATTGTCTACATAAATTCTAAGCTTTGGACCTTGATGAAAACTGGGATATTTTGGAGGAAAAGTTAAAGAACGGATGGTGAGACGTATCCTGGCCGGCTTTTACCACCAAAGTAACAATTGTTGAGTATTAGCTTGCCCATCATCCATCATTTGATCTTGCCACTTCTTCTTCGGCAAACCTAAAGTGAAACTTGTCTGTTATCCCCATAGGACCACATCACAGATTTGGTCAGTACAGATGTCAAAGTAGGTCAGGTGTAGTAATGAGGATTGGAGGCGATGGAGGCCCCTGATGGACAGGTAGGGGTCACCTTTCTGAATGTATAGTTGCTTAGGCTGACCTGCTGGAAGCCCGAGGTCAAGAAAAACCTAAACTCAAGAGCAGCCACTGCAGCTATCTACGAAGGAGGATATTGGACTCCACAGGGTTGAACGCTGAAGAGAGGTCGAGCATAACCAAGAGGTGTCCACCCCCTCATCGTATGTGTCAACCCAGAAAACAGACCTGGAGGGCCCTCACTTGAGCACATTTGAACCCAGTTTGGGGCAAAGAATTATGGTGAGGAAGATATTATAGCTGCAAAACTAATTATTAAGAGAATTCCTTCAGCAGGCGTACTGGAGTGAGGTCAGAAGATAAATCAGCGCAGAACATCTTCTGAATATCACCCACCGACCTAGGGGCAAGAGTGGCCGGTCCTCATCATGGAAGGCCCATTCTTTTTATTGCAATTACAAGTTTTTTGGTAATGGCCACATCCCCAGTAATTTTCTCCCATTGAAGGCTATCGAATTCTACTGTCGAATTAGGCCTGATAAATACTGGTGCATACAGATCGCGTTGCACAAAGCTCACAATCCGCACGTTGGGTCACATTTTAAAGGACACAACTTGTAATAGGCAATAATTTCTGCACATTTTACATTTCAATCCCTGGGGGATGTATTTTGCAAACAAGCATCCAGCACATACGATAACATGGACCTCACTGGTATTTTCTCTTTTTGAGGCTACCGCTGGGATGATCATCCTGGAGTCGCTCTGCCTCCTGACCACAGGGATATGTCCCATCCTTCCGGCAGCGGTGACTGTCGGGATCCTCTACGCGCAGAGCAGGCTGAAGAAGAAATCTGTTTTCAGTCTGAGCCCCCATCGCATCAATATGTGCGGACAGCTGAACCTCATCTGCTTCGACAAGGTGGGAATAACCTTTGCATTTTGTTTGGTTACTGCTTGTTATCTGCAGGTAACATATATTACACAGGCAAAGTACCTGCAGGTATCGTGCATTACACAGGCACAGTACCTGCAGGTATCGTGCATTACACAGGCACAGTACCTGCAGTTATCATAAATTACACAGGCAAAGTACCTGCAGGTATCATGCATTGCACATGCACTTTACCTGCAGGTATAATATATTACACAGGCACAGTATTCTGCAGGTATCCTATATTACACAGGCACAGTACCTGCAGGTAACATATATTGCACAGACACAGTACCTGCAGGTATCATATATTACACAGGCACAGTATCTGCAGGTATCATATATTACACAGGCACAATACCTTCACGTATCATGCATTACACAGGCACTGTACCATATGTTACACCAGTACAGTACCTGCAGGCATCATATGTTACACAGGCACAATACCTGCAGGTTTCATATGTTGCACACACACAGTACCTGCAGTTATCTTAAAAGGCACAGTACCTGCAGGTATCATGTATTACACAGGCACTGTACCTGCAGGCATGAGACGTTACACAGGCACATTACCTCCATGAATTATACGTTACACAGGAACAGTCACAGCAGGTGCTATACATTACAGAGGCACAGTACATGTCATTTTCATATGCTACACAGCCATGGTATCTGCAAGTACCATACATTACATGGGTACAGTACATGCAGTTATCATACATTACACAGAGACAGTACCTGCAGATACCATACATTACACAGGCACTGTGGTTATGATGTGTTACACATGGTTCCTGCAGGTATCATATGTTACATGGGCACAGTACTTTTAGGTATCATATTACACAGGTAAAGTACCTGCAGGTATCACACACTACATGGGCACAGTAGAAGCAATTATCATACATTACACGAGTACACTACCTGCAGGTATCATACATTACACAGGCACCTTACATGCAGATATAATAAATTACACAGTTCCTCAATTTCTTATTGCTCTGAGGAATAAAATTGTCTGAAGACCAATATTTTGTCCTGTTGATGGTCCTAAAAGAAAATTACAAGTGGACCAAAACACCAGCTTTGATGTGGCCTTTCTCATTTTACCTTTTGTGCAGTTAGATTGTGATTGGCCTGCCAGTGGAGGTTGTATTAGATAGGTGGAGCCCTATATTGTTTGGTTTTTGTCTCTTGTAAGGTAGTATGTCTGCTGTGATTTATTTCATAAGATTGTCCTGTCTATTATCAGTGCTATCGGTAAACCCTGTATAAGGACAACAATAAAGTATTGTAGAGGCGAGCAAGGCATACAATGTTTACATTTGTGTGTGAATATCTATCTATCTATCTATCTATCTATCTATCTATCTATCTATCTATCTATCTATCTATCTATCTATCTATCTATCTATCTATCTATCTATCTATCTATCTATCTATCTATCTATCTATCTATCTATCTATCTATCTATCTATCTATCTATCTATCTATCTATCTATCTCTCTATCTATCTATCTATCTATCTATCTCTCTCTCTATCTCTCTATCTCTCTATCTCTCTATCTCTCTATCTCTCTATCCATCCATCCATCCATCCATCCATCTCGATTACCCAGTAGTGGTCACCACTGGGTAGTTATAGTTAGGACTCTGTTTCCATAGGAAATTGTTTTTTTGTGTTGCTAATAACTTTGGCAGTGTTAGACAAATCTCCATGAAACTTTCCAAAAAGGGTCACTTGTTGTCTATTGTTCACATGGAAAGTCTCAGAGTGATCCATCAAGCCGGGGCTGAGATGGGGGCGGGTCCCAAAACACATTTTCTCCATTTGTTTCCATAGGAACTTTAGACACAGCTACAGCCCAAACCTCTGAACAGATTTACACCAAATTTGGCAAAAAAAGCTACATATTTGTCCAGAAAGAGCGCTTATTATGATTTGGTCAACATCTGTTCAGTAGTTTTTGAGCAATTAATGCTCAAAAAGTTAGCATATATCACACTGCCGAGGCTCTGCGGACCCACCAGATCTCATGATGAGATCTGAGAGGCTGCCACCACATCAACAAGGATGTAAAGGCAGTCATCTTAGTTCTAAGACAAAATACAAATAAGACATAGGGTGCAGGGTAGGGATACCCTGACTCCATGGTGTTGGGGTCCCAAACTGAACCTGCCCGCGGCCCAATTTTTTAAAACGATTTCCTTTAAATTTGTGGAGAATCCGTACATGTCACAATAATGCTCCCCCAGGGTGGGCCTGGGCACAGGGGGAAGCACAAAATGGTTTCAGAGGAAAGAGCGGTATGCCCCCCCCCAAGCCTCTAAGAGGCCCAGTTTCCCTTTTTATCACTATGCAGATGCAGAGGGATGGAGTACTGCGGGATGGCAGCAAAAATACCAGTATTTTTGTTTTTTAGTTTTGCCCAAGGGAGATCCCTCTGGGACCTTCCCACGAGGTCTGAGAGAGCAGGGTATCCCTACCCTGCTCCCTTTTATTCTTTTGTTTAACTTGTCCATGACAGAGGACTAAGTCCCCGAGTCCTGTCATAGCTGCCACAACAGTTTGATTCATGTTGCAGCCAGCCAGTCGAAGCACTCGCTCTCGTGGAAGTGCGCCACCTTGGGGAAAAAAGCCACCTAGGCCAATCCGAATGCTCCTTACTCTTAAGTTGTGCTTGCGGGACTTTCACAAGAGTCCCTTGAATCCAACTGTCCAGATATACAAAGATTTTTGTACTATAATTTCTCGTAAAGTGATCTACACCAAATCACACAAGGTACGCTTTCTGGCCCAAGATCTAGGTGCCAGCCAAATTTGGCATAATTTTGTAAAGCTATTTGGGATGTAGACCTTTTAAAAAATATCTATGGAAAATGCATGGGGATTTTTCTTGGCCCCTGCTTGATGGATCACCCTGAAACATACCATGAAGAAACTAGGCAAAAAGAGCACTTTCCGGAAAGTTCTGTGAAGATTTGTCAAACGGCGCCAAAGTTATTAGCAGACCAAAAAAGGCATTTCCTAAGGAAATGCAGACAGAACTAGAACTACCCAGTGGCAACTAGTGGGAAACTAATATATATTAATTACATGGTGCCTGTTGACACTGTGTAAATATAGATAATTCAGACATTTTTGTTTAGTTAATATTGGACTCAGAGACATGGGTGCTGCGTCCTGAAAAATAATTTAAAGAATATGTGAGGGAGCAGGGTGAGTCGACCCCTGGGGCATGTGCAAGTACCTCCGTCCTCCCTTAACTTTCTGACCACAACATGGACAATATCGAAATCCGCTGTTGTGAAAGTCAGTTTTTGAAGGTCACAAAAAGGAGCACAGATAAATGGTGATAACACATTTTACTCATAATATAAATCATTGGTGGTTGTTGGTGTTATACAATTTTTTTTTTTAATCTGGTGACTTTGCAGGAGATTTTACCTTGTGAAAAATGATGGACATGTTCTGGGATTTGATGAACCAAGCTTGAGAGGAACTAGTTTTCTCTCGTGATTTTTTCATAGAGGTTCTGCAAGATTCTGCAGAAGCTAAAATGTGAGCACATTTTCTGTAATTTCACGTCATCTTCCTCAGCCATGCGATAAAGTCAGATATTCATACTTCCCTCAGCAGTACCAGTCAGTTGACTCCCTCATGATCAACCGCAGCATCACTGGAGTTCTAATGAAGAACTAGAGCACTAACGTTCAGTCAATCGGGGGATTGTAAGCGCGCTACTCACCAGTGAGGGTCTCAAGGTGCTGAGGGGGGGGGGTCCTCCGCAGATCTGTTTAGCCGAAGAGCCGGGTCTGATATCTGCCGATAGCTCGCTCCAGGTCTTGGCTGCGATGTGGGAGAACGATCTTCTGCCTGCTCTGGCTCTGTGGATCCGTGGGGTTTCAGCCAGTGCGAGGTTGGATGATCACAGGTTTCTTTTGGGTACGTGGAAGTTTATTCTGTGGTTGAGGTCGAAGTTGTGTAAGCATTTGTAGGAGTGATTTAGGATTTTGAAGGTGACTCTCTTCTCCACGGGGAGCCGGTGGAGTCGCCGCAGGTGTTGGCTGATGTGTTCGTGCCGGGAGATGCCTAGGGCGAGTCTGGCCGCGGTGTTCTGTATAGTTTGCAATTTGCGGAGTAGGGACATTGTTGATGCCGGTGTAGAGTGCGTTGCCATAGTCTAGTTTGCTGGTGATGAGTGCGTGGGTGAACGTTCAGTAATCAAGAGTAACGTAAGGCACTCATGAACCCCATTTTGTTTCATCAGTAGCTGCTTAATTTAAATAATTTCCTGAGAAGCAATGTGAAGTAAATGAGCTTTGAGATGTTAATGGAGGTATCAAACCATCAGGCTAAAAATGTGAGGGGCACTATGGAATTTGAGTACTTTGAGATTTGAGGCATGAGGCACAATGCATTTTTAAAGGGGCTAAAAATAGAGGGAGCCATCTGCATAAGTACAGCACCCCCTTGCCACATCTGTTTTCTCAGCCTAACCATCTTCTCAATCACTTGACAGCTCCCAAATTTTGAAATAGTAAAAGTTTAATTAAAAACTGTCTGTCTGTCTGTCTATCTATCACCTGAAATGTCTGTATTTCTAGCAGAGTTTTTAAGCAAGGATTGGAATAGTGGCATTCACACAAGCTAGAGAGTGACAAACCTTTTCACCATTTCTACAGCAAAGTCTCTAAGCACTGGGTTAGCAATTGCCATCTATGCAGAGCTGAAAAATAGCAAAAGCGTTCTACCATTCCAGGCACAATATTACAGCTTTGCATTGGTAAAATACCATCCAAGCCTGGAATGAAGAAAAACAACCCCCCTTATTAGAGCTCAACTTTCATCGTTGAGGTACAGCTTTGTTGAGACACAATAGAGCAACATTTTGGTGATCTATATATGCACTGCAAACTTTCCCATTTGAAGAAAGAATGGACACTCAGATGAAATAGTATAGCCTCAGTTTTAATTTATTAAAACACTCCGGGCAGGACGCGTTTCGGTTGTACAACAACTTTGATCACCTGACAAATGCCATT
Organism: Triturus cristatus; assembly: GCF_964204655.1. NCBI lineage: Eukaryota > Metazoa > Chordata > Amphibia > Caudata > Salamandridae > Triturus > Triturus cristatus. The sequence goes on from NC_140594.1 coordinate 1,157,313,216, forward strand.
TTGAACACAGTATATATACCTTCTAAGTTGCGCAATAAACATATACAAAATACTATTTGGTTTCCCAGCATACAGCTATACAATTCTGGCAATATTCCGGTAATTCGGGGAAAAAATGAGTGCCGATTCTTTCTTCAAATGGGAAAGTTTGCAGTGCATTTTTACAAGCGACGGCAGTGGCGCTTTTACGTGCACCACCAGCATTTTGGCCACAAGTCGACTCAACAGCAACTTCTTTTATGTATATATAGATAGATAGATAGATAGATAGATAGATAGATAGATAGATATATCTCCATGTATCACACTACAAAACCAAGGTTAAAGTTAAAATTCACTGAAAAAAGAACGGTAAAAGTGATGTCATAGTTAGCTATTGCAATGAGACGAGCTAACATAAAAAACCCAAAAGCTACTGAAATTTGCCAGTTATAGTTTAGCGAACTGACTGTAACTTGTGTCCCTGCCATACACTGCTTACAACCTTACATATTACAGGAAAGTCTTTACCTTCAACAGTTCCATCAAGAGACCAAGATATGTGGTATAGTAAACTTACATGTGTCCAAAGATGTTTGTCTTGTCAATTGCTGCAACATTTTTGCATTAGAATATATTTAAATTTGGAAACTCCGGTCCCATTCCATTTAGATGCCAGCCTCCTAAGTGCTATGTGCTTGTGGTCTCACAGTACTGTGCCTTTAGCATAAAATGTGTTAGGATGTGTTTTTACCCTGCTTGAGTATTTAAATGCATCCCTGGGATACTGAAACGGATAAACTAGACATGTATAGTTTAAACAATCTATATTGTGCAAACACATCCCTGCTTAACACTATCTTGATGATACATTGGCTATCAGCTCCATTGTTAGACACTGTTGTTAGGCTGCTTTTCATTGACCCATATTGAAGAGCTGCATCATGGAGAGGACAGAGGCTAGCGCCCTTTTGTCACATTTATGTTAAAGCAGACATCTTGGGACTGGTGTTCTGCAATTTGAATGAACAGGTATTAATACTATTGCCACCCGGGGTTATATGTTGAGGTTTAGAAATAGTCCTAAACATGAGCGAAGTCCGTCACCTTGGAAAAGGTTCTTGTGCCCTGCTTGACTTTTTATTAGAGACAATGACTGGGACCTTATACAGCGCCTGGATACCCTCACGGGTGACCAGCAGCACTCTACAAATCCACCTTACATTCTTCACTTTAACACAGCATGAGTGTAGCAAGCAAAACTGCCCCCTGGTAATCATTGGTAGGCACAGTTGACAACCCCATATGCGTAATATAGCTTGAGAACATGGACACCCTCAAGGAAGATCTGTGAGAGACTGCAGGGCACAGAATCTCCACTCACAATGCGGTAGCTCAGTGGGTCCCTTCCATCTCCTTCCACCTCTTCCAGCTGTCCCATTCCACCTATCCCTCTTCTTCTTTTCACACATTTTTGTTGGTAGCTTCTTAGAGGCCTTCAGTCCTTTCCTATGCTCCATGTCCAATCTTCAGGCTGCTCCTGAAGGGGCTCTGCCATCACTGGGGGAGCTCCCCTCAAGAGAGGACGCTCCCCTCCCCTCTGGGGACTCTGTCCTCACCTCCAAGAACTCTCTCCTCACTTCTAGGACTCTGTCCTCTCAGCTCTTGACAGCAGAATACAAACACTTTCACCAGGATCTCCTCCCATCTCCTGCATGAAAGTGTTTGGGGGGAAGATCGTAGAATGTGTGCCCCTGTGGGGGCAGAAGGCATCTGTTATTCAACCTTCAGTTCATCTAGAGCCAGAGAGTAGGAGTTTAGGCTTCCAAGGTATTTTTGCATCACAGTTCACCCGTCGGAAAGTGTTTACTTGTCAGGTTCCTCCTCATTTGATTAACATGATGCTATCTATGTGGAGTTAATGTGCATTCTGCAACTGCCTCAGTCTCACTTTGGTGAAAGAGGTTCCATGTCTGCTGCTCACTAACCTGAACTTTGCTTTCTTATGGTCAGATCACTAACCCGAAATCTGCTTTTCTCTGTGTTCAGACTGGCACTCTAACAGAAGATGGGCTGGATCTTCTGGGAATCGTTCCTTCGGGTGGAGACAGGTACACACCTTTATTGACACTGTGCTGGATTGTAAACATTGTTCCAGGTTATTTGACCTGAAAAGACTTGTTCCTGTCTTCATAAACATATGTCATGGAAAAAGGCTGGCTCCAGTTCACAGTACGGATGGTAGTGCGTCACAGGAGGTTGTAAGAGAGGCAGAGATGGGGGCTGTCAGCCATCCTACTTCAGACGCGTGTAGTGTGTCTCAGGAGGAGGCAAGACTAGTTCGGATGGGGAATTTAGGAGGCAATGGGTGCAAGGGGTAATGCGGCTAGCAGTGACAGACTTCCCACTACAACAGGGTTCCCATGAAGGTCTTCATATTGGTGGGTCTGGTGCAGTCATATTTTGAGAACGCAGGCATTAGACTACACTTTGGTTCTTTTCTTGTAGTTTATCTTTTGATAACCTCCTGTACGGTACTAAAAACTGGTCTTTTCATGAAGTGAGGCATGTTTACCACCATCCCCATATTGCTGCGAGTAAAGTACCCGCTAACACCACACTGATGCTGCCTCCTTCAACAAACTGTCCCGTATGTCGCAGATGTCTCACATGGTGCGAGGTGAATGACAGTAGCATGGAAACTCTATCCCTTTTTTCAATGAACACGTCTCTGGCTCAATCAATTTTTCACGTATCCCACACCAAAAACAGTTTACAAATGATTATTCATTTGATTGAGCTTAAATGTGGCTTCATCTACAGTGAGCCTCATGTTTTTTAAAAACATTTCACTCAGAATAGCTTAAAACAGGAATTCGTGCACTTTCATACTCTCCTGTAAAGGGATTTTTCAATCCCAGAACTGACCATCCCAGAAGGTCCTTCAAGCATACAGTACATTCATAGCCAAATCACCCCTGTCACTGTGATTAGGCAAACAATAGTGTAACGCAACATGATGGGTCACCCCAGCGGAATGTGGTGAGAGACGCTGGACACTCCCATTACTCGCAGATATCAACAGACCATGGGGTGAATGGGGGGGGACCATGAAGAGTTTGCACCCCAAGCACAGCAGGGACCTGTGTTAGGCACTTGCAGCCAAAAGGCACCAAACAACAAACCGAACCAATAATGTAAATCTCTTTAGGACCTTTTATAAACTATTATTTCTCCTGTATGAGCAAAGGAAATTTGCCAAAGTGTATGTCTTCATTTAAAGACTTCCAAAAACAAATAGGTTACAATGTATAGGAGGAAAGTACTAGAAATTACATCCAGAAGTTGGAAGATTTACACTACTCATGACAAAAAAAAAATTAAAGCTGATTAGACTTAAAACAATCTGTAGTAATTCTGCCTTGCAAAGTCCGAAGACAAATCTCCATTACTTCTGGGAATGTGTGTTATAACCACCAAGAAAGGAAGTGCAAATCTGCTGCAACAATACCTTAACATTGGCAGATTTGTTTCTAAAAAATGCCATTATGGAAACATGAAAGAAATAGAAGAGAAAGCACAAGACAACCATCCCTCGCTTGTATAGAACCCCAGGCAATCATTGGGGGGGGTGGGGAGGGGGAGTAGAAACTGGCAATGTACCTCATCATTAGAGGTGCATTTGCAGTGCAGATTCTACTGCTAGCAATTGCTATTGATGAAAATTGGGCATATGAAATTGACTACTGTCTGTATATATTGACGGCCTAATCAGTCATTTGGGCTAAAATGAAGCGTACAGGCTTTTTGAAAAGCCCAAACAATAGCAAACAATTCTACATTTGGCAAATGTTCCTGCAGCATGGTGGCCAAAATGCAAAATCCAAAGCCAAACTCTAAACCAATCTCAGAATCTCACTTTGCCATTTGCTTTCTTTGCTACCACAAGAGGTGATAACCATAATGATGATGTTATAGGTTCTCTATTGGGTTTTTATAGTCTTTTTGAGACCATAGTCACTTCTTTCTCTAGACAAACAAGAGTGCAAGTAATTTTTTGTGCTGACAAAACCGTCTATTTGTTTCTGTCAATTCACCATGAGTAACCTCTTCTCCTCCTACTGGAGATAATGATAAATATAAAGAGTGGATTGTTATCTCTTTGTTTTTGATCTGCTTGTTCTTCCTAATAACTCTTTCTTTCATACACGTGATTAACTCACATTGAGAAAAATGAATGACTTCTTGCAGGGGCTGCTCTAACACTGCTTCTCCTGTCTTGATTTCTTCACCTCTATCCCTTAATAGGTAGTTTTGCTCCAGAGGTTGGCGGGCTTTGTAGTTTGTTCACTACTACTGATCAATCTATTGTTTTCTGTTAAGGAGTGCTGGCTGCTGTTAGAATTAAATAGCAAGAAATTAAAGAGTAATCTGTCTCTCCGGCCTTGGCATAAAATTTGTTCTGTAATTGTAATATTTCATTAACCAAACCTAAGCATTCTGAAATTAACTGTGACAACTACCCATCACCTTTCAGTCCGGCTCAACAGCGCAGATCAAAAATCTATGTGAACTCTTCCAGAATTGTACCTGCTGCACTTTTCACTAACTACGTCCAGTAGCTCTCAGAGGAACTGAGGTTCATTAGGCGCCAGTTACAAGCTGCCAGATCACATTTAAAGCCTCCTATCAAAAAAAGTATCCATTGAGTATGGAATTGCTGAAATATGTTATTTCTAGGCAGATCTGTTCTTCGTTAAATAAGTGCTATGTTTTTTTTCAACATATGACATATTAATCACTGGGAATTATCCAGTTTTCAGAAGATGTTCCGATTTGCACCCGGTGCCTCCCTACCTTGGGGACCTGTCTTTGGGTCCATGGCGAGCTGTCACTCCCTGATCTTCCTAGATGGCCGGCTGCAGGGGGATCCTCTGGACCTGAAGATGTTTGAAGCCACCGGCTGGGTGAGTTTTAGCTTGTAATGTGAAATTGAAATGGTCTGAGTGGATAGGGTTTCATGTTAAATTCTCTATGGCAGAGGACACACGTTATTGAAAGTTCAACATTCTTTCACGTGATTACATCACTCTAAAACCTGTTTATAAATGAATGTCTCCTAGTGGCCAAAGGCCTCCAACAATGTTCATATTGCAGCTCGTTGTAGTATTTGGATTGCTAAGTGTTGCCAATCATCGTGCCAGGTTCAGGAATGTAATTTGAATTCTTCATCCATGACCAGGGGGTTTAGTAAGACATTGGCTGGCTGTACTCTGCTCTGCAGGGTCAGAGAAAGTATGTACTGCCCTGCACTGGTAAACTGCAGCCCACCTTAGATAGAGCTCTCGACCAGACAGGCAGTGGCCTCTCTACATTCAGAGGAGCCACCACCCCAGCAGCTCCTCTGAAAATACTGTTGCTTAGCTGTATAAATGCAATTTTCAGTGTCCCTGAAAGCAAAGATATGATGTTTTTCAAAAACAAATTCCTAAAGAGGTTGCTTGTTTTTGAGAAACAAACAAATTGTCTCTGATACACTAGGAGTTTTCTCTCAGAGTGTAGGGTCATTAATGTTTTTCCTGTTTGGCACTAGAAGGCTTTTCCTATTGGTCACTGGAGGTCCCAAACAGGAAGACTAGCATTGTCAAAGCTAAAATGTCTGGCCAGAGTACACTGGTGCGATAATAGTTTATTTTCATTAATACACCACACAAAGAAACAGAAAAAAAAACATGTTGCTACATAAAAGTGCTGCCCACAATTTTGTGATATAAATGTAAAAAAAGAAAATTATTTCATATATTTTTTAGTAGAGCAAAATGCATGCTTCCCTTAGCAGGTACATGTACTTCTAACAGGTATGGAAACCCTTTTGGCACAAAGAAAAGGTACTATTGGCTTTGGATTACTGTAGACTGAAGACATTGTTTAAATGCACATGATTGACTAAAACAAGTAAAGAAAAGAATGGAATAAAAAAGCATTAGCAAATTAAAGTATTGTCCCACCAGCCCTGGCAGTAAAGTGCACTTCTTTTTAGGCAGATGTTCACATGGGATCACTGATATAATATCGGTGCATATAATATAGATGCACATAATATCGTAAATTAAATATTGATTACGAAAATATCGACTTCCTATACTTAACAATAAAAAACCCCAATGTCTTTGTCAAAAACATAGATTTTTACATATATCGATGAAATTATTGTTGCCTTTAAGCACATAATTCATCAAAAATCTCAATTCAAACAGTATTGACTAGAGTATTATTATTAAAATACTGAATCAATCAGTAATAAATAGGTAAAAAACACTTTATACATAAAACAATTACCTCAAATAAATCCAAAACCTGTTATGAACATATTTAAATTAAATAAAAATATATTCCATCAACACGATATTTACCATTCACCCCAAAACAATTATATAACTAAAATATTAAAAATACAATCACCCAAAAAATGTGCATTACCTGCAAACATTTAAACACCAACCTAAATATTAATTAACGTATATAAATACAATTAAATCCAAAAATATTAAACTATGTATCCTGCTTCAAATATAAAACCTAATTTAGCCTTTACCATAAATAAACTTAATTAATAAAAACTAAACAAACCAATAAAATAAAACTATAAACAACTTTAACCAATTAAATCAAAAATATAAATGGCACACAAATTAAACAACTAAATACTTCAAAAATGACAAATACTGCAAGACGAGGAAACTCTGCCTGATTTTCTCACCAGACCATTAAAGAAAATATATATATATCAACTACTACCTAACCAAGTAAGTACAACTTACATTCTAACCTAGCAAGTAAAACTTACATTTAAACTAAAATGTATGTAATATAAAATGTTTAAATGTAAAATAGCAAATAAATATTAACCCACTATCCAACTGTCAACTTTTTACATAGATTTACAACAAAAAAAGAATTACAAATTCAAAACTGATAAACTGCCTGTAAATAACAATTATAACAAACCAGCAAAAACCTAAAAAGTAAGTACACAAATACTAATAAAAAAAGTAGAAAATCACCCGAAAATCAAGCCAAAATAAACCGAACAACCTCTACAAACTACCAACCAATTAACATATAAAATGAAACATCTAAGCAGAACAGATATGCAAGTATAGTGCTCAGAAGCAGTTGCATTGTTTTTGTTAATAACAAACATGCAAAAGTAAAAATATAATATAAATACTTTTCACTGCTTTCAGATACAATGACAATGTAATGATTCTTCTTTTTAATCCCTGTTTATAACACTTGGCACTTTAATTCTCTAAATAAAGTATTTGAAACCTGAAACCTGACCAAGCCTGCCAAAATGTATCACTTCACAGATAGGAAAGCTAAGTTACTAACTCACATGGGCTGCACCCACAGCCAAGAACACGCATCATCAGGAAATATAAAATGGAAATGTACTCAATATTATTCTAATACATGCTATGGGAGGGCAACTGAAAAAGATGATGTCATTTGTGTAAAAAGGCACAGCCACTCCCCAAATGTGACAGAAATAGAAGTAAGAGAAATGTTGCAGGATATAAGAAAGGCAAATACTAGCTCCCAAGGAACTTACAAGCAACATCCTTAAAGATGTCCTACCTTTGCCCTGGACATATAACAGGGCAACTACCACCTATGCCCACTTTAAAGTGTTTAATTGAACACACTAAAAAAGCCACCAGTGATACCCCACTTGCCCCTAGATACCAAGACATACACATACCTGAAAACTTAACAATAACACTAAATGAGGAACCTTTCCTTATACATGACAACTTAAATAATGACAAACTAATCCTAATATTCACTTCAGCAGATAACTTAGTAAATCTTAACCAATGTTAAACCTGAATGATGTATTGCACCTTCAAAATGTGTCCCAAACCATTCACTCAGATATGCAGCATACATAGTGAATATCAAAACACAAATATCCCATTTATAAATGCCCTCCTACCAACTAAACAAAGCACTTACTACGACCTCCTAAATCATATAAAATATTAAACTAATGACGCCTACCCCCTATACGTTTATAGAAGCATTGTAAAAAGAGCAAAACTACCAAAAACTATGAATGGAGCAATTTGTTAACTAAATTGCCCATAAGCATAGCAAACAAATGACAAGAATGTACCAGATGCTACAATTTAAAGTCAAACTCTTCATAAAAAACGAATGAGTAGACTACTTAGAAATCATAGTCAAAACATATTATAAAATAAATAGTAAAGTACTAACGTTCTCAAAAACTGACAAATTAAAAACCAACATAACAAACTTTTTAAAAATGATAAATATAATATTTGATTAGATCAAATAATTATTTATAATTACGATGTTACTAAGAGTGAAATAAAATTATATATATATATACATATGCACACAAAACGACCAAGATTACCAAAGTCCGTGGCCCGTAAACAGGTGGCGAGTCAGATCGGGCAGGTCTCCCGGCAATTATATCACGCACAACAATCTTCTTCACAGAAAGACTCGCGCTCAGAATGAAACCAGAAATGTATTCAGCAAGGTTACGCGTTTCGACAGCCAAGCTGTCTTGATCACATCCGATATCAGTTTGCTGAACTTATAAGTTTGCTAGGCACTTAATCTCCCTTACTTTGGTTTTAATTTTAAATAAGGAACAATGATGTTTCTAGGGCGTTTAACTTTTTGATCAAAGGGAACGATACATTTGAACTGATTTAACTGACTGTATAAATGACTAATGAAATGAAAATTAGTTGATATGACTATTATTTACTGATTATATGTGGCATTGCCACAATGGGCAGGAAAATTGGGGAGTCTACAAAAATGGAGGAATGTACGGGCATAACCTGAATAAAAATCAATAATATATGAGGTGCCATGGCCCACTAGAGGGCCTGACTACCAAGGGTATGTGACTGAAAAATAACTCCTGCGCGCTCTTGAAACTAATACATTCAAATGAAGTACTACAGCGGTATATGCGATCCCAGCGAACAAAAATGTTATGTTAAATCAATGAATACTTTCTTAACGACCAGGTGTCTAGGAGTCATAATGTAGAACGGAATGGGGTGATGCATGTAAGGAATACACTTACATTATTGTCATAATGAGTTAGTAGCTGAAATCAGCACAGCGCGATGAGACATCAGAAATGGGAGGAATGCAACATGAGTTCGAGCCCGGGCAACGAAAAACCAAAATTGTAGAAACTTACGGTTATTGGGATATATTAATATTTTAACATTTATTGAATTTAGATATTCTTTTGTAATCGCAGAGGATAATGTGATGCAGATTAGGAATATGAGAAACGAGAAACGTTGATACTTGTGCCAAAAGTAAATGAATTTCTTTAATCTTTTCAAATGTTATATATTATTATTAGCGCCATAATGTGAACTTTTTTATATTTAAAAAAAGTAGTGACAAGGTTGAAGTGACGAGGCGAAAAGTGAAAACCACAATGACCATAATGCAGCAGGCTGTAATGGGATGTGATGTCATCACTGTTTAAATGCAGCGGAAATGTAATTCTGCTTTGTGTTTGTTGATTTTTTTCCCCGTGAACAAGGTCTCGGCTGAGACTGAAACGTGTTGGGGTGTGTTGGCAGCTTTGAGAATAATACCTTTGTCCTGCCGTACTCGGAACGCACCACCAAAGAAGCGTCCACAAAGTCAGTAAAACGGGACTATGCAGACAGGAATATATATATATATATTACCTACTGGCGGTCGCCAGTAGGTAGTTATAGTTAGGACCACGTTTCCATAGGAAAACCTCAACATTCTATTTTGAATAACTTTGGCGCCGGTCGACGAATCCTCGCGAATTTCTCAAAATAGGTGGGGCGCTACGCTCCGCTCCTACCCTGAAAGTCTCGGGGGGATTCGTCAAGCGGGGGCTGAGATAAAAGGGGGGTCCCAAAACGCGTTTTTCCCATGCATTTTTCCATAGGACCTTTAGAACGAGCTACAGCCCGAACGGCTGAACAGAATTACTTGAAATTTGGCAGAGAGGTAGTCCTCAGGTCAAGGAAGTGCCTTTTGTAGGTTTGGTGTAAATCTGTTCAGTAGATTCTGAGAAAATAGCCTTTAAATCAATATATATATCTGAGCCCGCTTACGGTACGCTTACCGTACGCTTACGGTAAGCGTACGGCGGCGTGCGCGAGCGCGATTCTGATTGGCTCTTAGATCTTAGTAAACATTCGAATCGGTCGAAACCAGGAAGCGGCGGCCGCCATTTTGTGTATTTCACTGAAAAAAAAGAGTGAAAACAAGGAAAGGGGGCAATGAGGAGAGTTACAGACCCCCTAACATTTGTAAGGGGGTCAAAGAAGGACAGAAAAGTACAAAAAAAACATTTATTGATTTAAAAAAAAATCACGGGGTACGCGTACGGTAAGCTTACGGTAAGCGTACGGTAAAAAAAAAAAAAAAAGATAAATGAAAAGCAGATTTAAGAGTTTAGAAATTAGGGAGCTCTAAAAAGAGCTGTTGTGTTTATGAAGTCATTTTTTTAGTGGTACCTACAAGTAAGTACCGATGCAGAGTCTAAGGTTCAAGAGGAAGACTCTGTTCCCTTCATCATTGAAGTGCACACCATCTCCTCTATAAATGTCTTGCATGTCATAACGCAAGTTGTTGTGGTAAATGGCACCCATACCATAGTCACGGAGGAAAGCAGAAACAGATTTGTTGACGTGCTTTCTTGCTTTGTCAATCTGTGGACAGAAATGATTGGACCAGTTCCATTTTTGCCTTTGGCATATGTTGGAAAACACAAAGGCAGTTTTAGGGAAAAGTGTAAACAGTTGTGCAAAGGTGTCCTTCATAAGCATTTCCAGACCTACCCCAGTCAAAGTGCCTAGGTCATTGCCACCACAGTGCACTATTATGAGGTCAGGGTGTTGGATTTGAATGAAGGATTTCACCAATGGCATCAATTGGTGCCACTTTAACCCTCTCTGACCAATCCATTTAATGTCTACATTTGGCAAAGCAAGGTCTCTCACCATATCTGTTTTCTCTGCAAACTTTTCACTCCAGAAGACATAGCTGTGCCCTACAATCCACACTGTGAACATCTTCAAAGGAGAACTGGATGCACTCAGGAGGTGTCTTTCAGTAGAATGGCAATAAGAAAAGAAAGACAGTTTGGAAATGGAGGCATACATATTTTTTTAAAACAAAAAGAACTGATTGGCTGTTTCATACCATTCTAGAATAAAAACTAGGCTGTATGTGAAAATTAATAGAAGCATGTTTTGTATTGGTACAAAAAAATGTGTAACCAAAGAACAGTACTATGGATTTGCTGTAAGGTTTGAAAAGTCAAGCACTCTTGCTCTGTGGAATTGAAACATTGTGTGTCGAACTTCTGACCTAACTGCACACAGCAGTGTTCCATGAGCTGTTGCTATGGTAGCAGGCAGAAGTCAAGTTGGGGGAAGGGTACTAGGCAGAAGTCAAGTTGGGGGCAGGGTACTTTTGGAAAAGGGTTGGTTTTCAACCAATAGAAATGTGTGAATACATGTGAAAAAAAGGGGGAAGCACTGAGATTTGAAACTTACATGTATATGTGTGGAAAAATAGAGGGAAAGTTTGCCATTATCTGGTTCTGCTGAGAGGAGAGAGGTGAACAGAACAGAGATCCTGGCTCTGATAATCTGCTGTTTGAGTGTCACATTTCTTTCACAACTAACTAATTTTAAAGGTGAGTTTACAGTTTGAGAGGGGATGTATGTGGTAACTTAAGAAATGAATAATAGAAATGGGAATTGTTTTTGTTGTAGTTACACATGGTGGTTTCATAATGTGTCAGTGTGTAAAAGTGATTTACACTTGCCCCGAAAAAAAAAAGAGCAGTAAGTGTGCTTTCAAATTGGCAAAGAAATTTCGTTTTGGCACTAATGTGAAAACATGACTCTGTGTGCATAGAGGAATTATAGGCAGAGATTTATTGCGTCTTGCTCTGGTGATTTCACAGTTGCATTAGATGGAAAGGGGGAGCGAATTTTTGGGGGAAGAAGCAGAGGCTTAGCACACACCCATGTCCTTGCCGTGTATAGTCATGCACAGTATTTACAAGCGAGTGGGGTTTTCAGGTTTCAGTCTGTAATGCAAATACATTCAGCATCACTAAGGCTGGTTGCCCTTGGTGGAGTGTAGGCAGTCACAGAGAATGCACATGGTGGTGGTCTGAAAAAAAAACAGCTTGGACACGTGCAATTAAATAAATCAAAAATAGTGGTTTCATAATGTGTCAGTCTGTAAAAGTGATTTCAAATTGTAAAAAGAGATTTTCACTTGGCCCGAAAAAAAAAGAGCAGTAAGTGTGCTTTCAAATTGGCAAAGAAATTTCGTTTTGGCACTAATGTGAAAACATGACTCTGTGTGCATAGAAGAATTATAGGCAGAGATTTATTGCGTCTTGCTCTGGTGATTTCACAGTTGCATTAGATGGAAAGGGGGAGCGAATTTTTGGGGGAAGAAGCAGAGTCTTAGCACACACCCATGTGCTTGCCGTGTATAGTCATGCACAGTATTTAGAAGCCAGTGGGGTTTTCAGGTTTAAGTCTGTAATGCAAATACATTCAGCATCACTAAGGCTGGTTGCCCTTGCTGTATTGTTAATTTTTTTTGCCCGCTGTAAAATGATGAATGCAATTGCTTTCACAATTAATAGTGAAATGCAATTTATTCTGAAAACTGCAAAAATAAGGCAAAAATATTTTTTGGTAAAAAATGTAAATATGTGTACTGTATTATTAAATGGTTTAAAAATATTAATACTTTTTTCTTTATTTTCAGATCGATATAGAAAATTTTCGGAAACTACAACCATTTTAAAAACTATTTTTTAAAAAAACAAATGAATAAATATTTTTTTGAGTGAGTATGGTAAGTCAATAATAAAAATTGTAGTCTCTCAAGGACTTTATAATGTGATAAATGATTTTTAGTGTTTTTTTTTAAAAAATAAAAAAAAGGTACGCTTACCGTACACGTACGGTAAAAAAAAAAAAAAAAAAGTTTTTAAAAACAAGTAAAAAAAAGATGGAAGATAAGGTTGGCTCTTAAAAGAACCGTTGTGTTCATGCAGGGACAGAGGAAAGGAAGCATGGGAAAATCATTCAAAGCTACAAATGTGCTGATCTATTTTGTTGTTTACTAGGGAAACACTGGTCTCCCTATGACAAATTAGACCTTTACAAAATGTGCAATGAATATCAACCTTCCGAAATCGAAGGTTCATTTCCAGAGGGCCAGCAAAAGGAGATTCTCCCCCCACAGATGAAGGGCTCACCTGACCTGCAGAAGAAGGAGTAAGCCCTGCAGGTGATGGTCCAGGCTGAGCTGCTGTGGATGTACTGGCTCGTCTTTCTGAAGAGTTACCTCCAAAAAGATGACCATGTGTCCTTCTGTGTACATCCTGGAGGTGTCTCTTCATGGTGTGATTCCCAAAGGAATACTTCCTGTTAGGATTACCTCTAGAAAGTACACGCTTACACAGCTTGCAAGTAACTAAGGGTGCATTCACCTTTTGCTGGCCTTCTGGAAAAGTAAAATAATCCCAAACATAAGAAGGCTTTACTTTCCTCGCTCTCTGCCTCAAGACAGTGCTGCTGGTGCTAGCCTCACTCTCAGAAGAGCTCTGCTGTTCTGCCATCGTATCCCAAACACAAACCAGCTCCTTCTCCCAAGGGATCACAAGCAGAAATGAGGGGAATGGGTGTGGTGTAGGAGAGTTCTAGAACTGAAAGTACTTTCAACCAATCAAAAGTTGTGTTTCATGATCACATGACCTACCGTACGCTTACGGTACGCTTACGGTGCGCTTACGGTGCGCTTACGGCAAAAAGTACGCATGCGCGTAAAAAAGACACGCGCTTGCGCGCATGCGCATAACAGTCACTCCCCGGCACTTCCGCGTAACGTGCGCGTGTGGCGTAAGCGCGCACGCGACCCACGCGCAGTACGCGCGGCTACGCAAAGTACGTAACTATACGCAAGCAGCGTAGATAGATTACGGGCGTTGCGTAAACCGTACGCTTACCGTGAGCTTACGGTACGCGTACTATAAAAAAAAAAACAAAAAAACTGGAAATAAATTTTACATGTTTATTTTAAAAAATGTATATAAAATAAATATTTAATGATTTTAAAAATTTAAGCATAGTCTTTATAAAAGGTAAGAAAATTAAATTAAAAATATGTTTGAAAAAAATGAAGAATAAAAAAAAAAAATAGCATTTAAAAAACCTTGCAAATTCACTGAAAAAACCATGGGTTTCACACACGTTATAGTTAGGAATTAGCATTTAAAAAACCTTAGAAATTCACTGAAAAAACCATAGGTTTCACACACGTTATAGTTAGGAATTAGCATTTAAAAAACCTTAGAAATTCAGTGAAAAAAACATAGGTTTCACACATGTTATAGTTAGCTGGACATTTTACTCGTAAAAAACCAATGAAATTGCCCCGTTATAGTTAGTTCAGCTAACTATAACTCGCGCGCCCGCAATGCACTGCTGATGACGTCACATATTACATCACTCATGACATGGTCAGTGACATCACTCATGACATCACTGATGACATCTCAAATGACATCACTGATGACATCACTGATGACATCATCCTTGTGATAGAGTGGCAGACCTCCTCTCACCTTAATATAAGCTTTGATACACACATTCAAAAATAGAGACTAAAATTTTCAAAACAATGGACATACCAATACCAGTTACAACAACCTCTTCAGTAATTCTAAGATCAACATACACATCCACTCATTCACCAACAGTCCTATACAGTCACTCATACATGTACTCACTCATCATATGTACTCATACACCTATACATCCTGTTACATAATGCCACTCATCCATAGAGTTACTCACACACATAGTCACTCATGCTAGTAAAGAATCAAACATACATTCACCTGCATATACAGTTATACACACACCACCACACTTACTTCTACAGAAACTTACACATACTTAGTCTTTTAAACAATCACTTATAGAAACACATACTTATTCATACAGGAACTCTTTCAATCTCTCCCTCTCACATATACTCACATATATACACCAATAGTCACATATACTAGTTTAAAACATATGTAGTTACTCATAAAGACACTATTGAGACAGTCATTCACTCACTAACACACCAATACACACACGCATCCACCCATGCAGTCCTGCACACATGCTCTGTTCAACACATACAAACAGTGAGTCACTCATTCATGCACCTATGCACTACGACATACCCCCCACCGAACCATGCAGACACTCAGACTAATACTCAAAAAAACCAACTAATAACCTATATAGACACCCATGTAGCTACTCACCAACCCATGCAGCCACTTATACACAAAGTGAAAAAATGATACAGATATTTACATATTTAAATATTACTCACTAAGCCATGGATTCACTATGATACACTTAATCAGTCAGTTACACAATCAATTTTTCAAAAAGAAATCATCCATTTAGACAGTAATATACCCATTTATTCTTCTATCAACCTTGAGATATACATATATAAAACATATTTAATTATCAGAAAAACACACATTCACTGGATGATGTCATCAGTGATGTCATCAGTGATGTCATTTGAGATGTCATCAGTGATGTCATGAGTGATGTCACTGACCATGTCATGAGTGATGTAATATGTGACGTCATCAGCAGTGCATTGCGGGCGCGCGAGTTATAGTTAGCTGAACTAACTATAACGGGGCAATTTCATTGGTTTTTTACGAGTAAAATGTCCAGCTAACTATAACATGTGTGAAACCTATGGTTTTTTCACTGAATTTCTAAGGTTTTTTAAATGCTAATTCCTAACTATAACGTGTGTGAAACCTATGGTTTTTTCAGTGAATATATATATATATATATATATATATATATATATTTGCTGCAACTCTCCTTCTCACAACCACCATCCAAAAGAGAAAGACAGCACTCGCGGGGGCCGTTTCCAAAATTTATTAAGTGGAAACTTTCACGAAAATAAACAGACGCGTTTCGGTAACAACCTTCTTCTACATAGAAGAAGGTTGTTACCGAAACGCGTCTGTTTATTTTCGTGAAAGTTTCCACTTAATAAATTTTGGAAACGGCCCCCGCGAGTGCTGTCTTTCTCTTTTGGATGGTGGTTGTGAGAAGGAGAGTTGCAGCAAATATTAATTGCGGGTACACCCCCGCATGAAGAAGCACCCGCCTGAGAGTGCACCGGATTGGTGTTTTGTAGCAGTGATATATATATATATATATATATATATATATATATATATATATATATATATTCCACCAAAAATTAAGTATGTCATCTTCAAAAGTCCCTCACAAATCCAATGGAAATCCCTTGAAGCAATCCAAAGTATCTAGGAGCCATGAAAAACCACAAAAAGTTTTTTTTTTTTTTAAATAATCCCTCCAGGAAACCCCAAAAAAAGAAGTCAAAGTGAAAACCATTGGTTTATTATAAATTAAAACTGATTTCACTAAAAAGAAAAACGTAAAATCCAAATGCCCGTAAGACACTTTAGCATGCACAGACCTGTAAAGTAAATGAATAAAAGCACCCACAAAACACATTACATTCTCAAAAATACAGATACATAAGTTAATCATCGAAATATAACTCACATCACACAATTTAACATAGTGATAGATTACTCAAATAGTGTACAAAAATGCTAACCAGCAAACTAGTGAAAAACACTAACAGAAACACATCCAAAAATACAAACAGCACAATAACTAACTTCTAAACCTCCCTCCTTTATCCCTCTTACCCCCAAAACCCTTAAAAAAGAACATACCTGCTCTGATGAACAGCAGCTCCTTAACACAACCTGGTTCCAGGAAAATAGACTAAAAATAACAAAAATAGATTACGAGACAGAAAATAAGTTGAAAAAGAATGGCCTCTAAATAAAATGAAACAATTGACTATCTCCCCATAGCAATGAATGGAAAATATTGTAAAAATGTTGAGAACCTTTTTAAAAATGTAAAAAATTACTGAACATGTAAAATATATCAAACTATGTTATAACAGTGTTACAACAAATATGACAAAATTGTAAAGCATAAATTAAATGATAGTATACATATATATACAATTATTTAATCTATACTAATAAAACATGTAGAAATTATGTTGGAAATCTGTATATGAAAAAAGTTACAAATTTGTAAAACAATGGAAAATAAAAGTTAAAAATTTACAACATACATATGTATACACATATAATTTTCATGTTTTTATGAATAAACAAATATGACGAAATGTGTTATTTACTTAACGCTATACAATTGTTTTTGTTCAGTGGTCCATTGAAGACAATGGAGTAGCTCCAGGCTTCTAATGGCTGGAAGCCCAGAGCATCAACATTCCAAAGCTTTCCTTTAACAGCTGTTGCTGTGAACGAGGGCCTTGGGGAGCCCGGGGGGAGGGGGGCGGATTTCAACCCCCTCAGATTCTGTGAGGCCTTTGTTTTACTAATTAGAACATTCTGCCATCTGGGGGCGGAATGTCCTAATAGCCCTCAGTAGTAGGCTATACAGGCCATTAAAGGCCCGCTCCCTTGTTAAAGACCCTCGCTGAACGCTGGAAAAGGCCTTCAGTGGCTGGTAGAGCCTGCCCTCTACAGCGGGCTATATGGCTTTATTATCGGTTATAAACATAAAACTATTTTTTATATTGCTAATCACCAACAGTAATAATAAAATAACACACAGTATTTATACTACAGACAAATAAAAGTAAAATAAATGCTTTCTAAATAAAATGATAAAATTACAAATTTCACATAAAAATATTAGACTCTATAGGGTTGACATTTATTAATCCCACTCCAATCTAGCCATACTCGGGGAAGGTGTTTGATATTAAAGGTCTGAAATTTACTATTCCCACTCTAATCTTAACCAATTTAGGAAAGGAATAAGACACTAAAGGGGTGAAATGCACTATTCCCACTACCAATCTAAGGCTAATCCAAGACATAGTTGGATGCTAATGAGATGTAATTTACAATATCCACTTCAAAATAATACCTTTTACACAAGGTAATGCAAATTAAACATTTTACATACACAATCAGTACACAATCAGTACTCCATAATCACACATTTTTTTTAAAATTAACTAAAAAGTGATCTAAAAACACACTAAAACACAAACCTTTATAAGATTTAAATATGTAAAATTACTTTAGTGACTGCTAAAAATTATTATATTGTTGAAATGTTTTACTACCATTCATAAAGTTTGTAGAATAAACTGAAAATAAATGTATACTACAAAATGTACAATCATACAGTTATAAAATCTTTTAGGGGCGCCCTCGCAATCTATATCTTTCGGAGGTGACTTATCCTACATTGTTAGCATGGGATAAGATTGCGGCTTCTAGGGGGCCTCACGACGTTCCCATCCCCGATCACGCCTATAGCACAGAACCCTGACTTCACTCCAGGCCTTGACCCCCGGGAGTTCCACCATTGGACGACAGAAGCCTGCCGCTCCATAGGCCACCTCTTTGATCTTTCGGGACCGCGTCCTTTCTCTGCTCTCCGTACTGACCACAGCATCCCCGAAACGGAACAATATCAATACTTACAGGTCCAACACTGGGTTCTCCAAAGGGATATGAGAGAAGGTGCGGAGAGACATCTCACACGGTTTGAGAAGTGGTTACTAACACGGCACAGCGATGCAGGATTGACATCGGACTTATACAAATTTACTCAATGCACTTCAGACACCGGGATGTCCCCCGGACAACTGCACTGGGAGAGGGAGCTGAGTAGGGCACTCACACAGAAGGAATGGAAGGATATTTATTACAGGGCCCGTCGCACGGCACGCAACGTCACCTCTATTGAGACTGCCACTAAAGTGGCCACCTATTGGTACTTAACCCCAGTAAGGCTTCATAGGGGTAATCCTTCTCGTAGCCAGCAGTGTTGGCGACCCTGTTGTTAATTGGGCACCCTCACCCACTTGCTGTGGGAGTGCCCCTTCCTGCAATGCCTCCGAGGATTGTTTTTGTGCAGGTAGTGGTCCCTTACAATGCAGGGAACATTGCACCATGGTGCAAACGGGTCTGCATTTGTGCTAGGCAACATATTGTGCACCAGCTCAGGAAATAGACAGGAATGCACCGTATTATGTCAATTAAACTGCATTCCTGCCCTTTCTCGATCATGCAGTCAGTAAGGTGACTTGCTGCGCTGCATGAATTTTCTTCATCAGTAAGTCCTTATATTGTATAAACTTTATTCTACAGATAATGTCATAAAAGCTGTAGAAGACCTTTTTAAAAGAAAAGTCCTTATACATCCAATGCTGGTTTCCCATGATCCCAATATTCACTTTGAAATAATTACGAATAGTCTCCATTTTCATTGAACCTTCCTACACATAACAAAAGAGAAGTGACACTAATAAAGTCAAATAATATGCTTTAAACCAACCTCTTTAAATGGTGAGAAAAGTGCAAAATCTATTGGAATGAATTAACCATTGAAGTCATATCTCATCATCAATTCATCACAATGTCAAAAAGTAATTCAGGGTTTGGATACACATAGTAATCAATCAAGCCACGGTGGGGAGACTGGCTCCAATTAACCCTTGGTACCTTCGAGATCCCAAACTTCTAAAAACCTCCTCAAGGCCATAGACGACTACTTCACCGTCAACGTGGGGTCAGTATCCTCATCCCAGTCCCTATGGGAAGCTTTCAAGACCGTAATTCGAGGTCAGGCTCTGTCCTTGATCACAGGGGCGAAGAAAGAAAAACAGAAAGAAATCCTTGACACAGTGGCTGACCTCTATCGGCTAGAGGGGGACCTAGAACTTGGTATGACACCGGAAAAGATCCATCTTCTGAGCCTGAAACAACACGAATATAAAGCCCTGGTGACGGACAAAGCCAAACTCCTGAGCAGGGAACGTCAAGGTAGGATATACAAATTGGGTGACAAAGCAGGGAAACTTATAGCATGGTTAGATAAAAAAGATTGGGCGAGCAGATTAGCCCCGGAGCTTAGACGATGCAGGTACCTCTCTCACTGATCCCCTAGACATAGTTGACAGATTCACCACTTATTTTCAAAAGGTATATGCGACAGTGACCCCGCACACCGAGGAAGACTCTCCGGACCTCCTTCACGATATCAGACTCCCCAGTCTCTCCCCTGGTGATCGTGACTTTATGAACAGCGACTTGACCACTGATGAAATTGCGCAAGCAATACGCGCATTGAAATCAGGCAAGGTTTTTGGACCAAACGGTATCCCCATTGAGCTATACAAACTGCGTCCCGATAAACTCACACCATACCTGAAATCGATGTTTGAGGAATCATTTGAATATGGGGCTCTACCAAGGAACAAAGAATAGCCACTATAGTTACCATTCGGAAGTCCCGAAATGACTGTGCCTCATATAGGCCAATTTCCCTCCTCAACGCCGAACCCAAAATCCTGGCTAAACTTCTGGCTGCCCGTCTGCTTAAGGTAATAGGCGCCCCGGTGCACCCAGATCAGTCTGGCTTTATGCCTCACAGGAACACGGCCCTGAACTTACGTAGGGTTCACGGAGTGCTGGGCAGTGTCAACCATTCAGGAGCCAGCTGTGATAGTGTCCCTGGACGCAACCATGGCATTCGACACGGTTGAGTGGCCCTACCTTTGGGCAGTACTTGCAAAAATGGGATTTGGCCCAAAATTCATACAGTGGGTTTGCCTCCTATACCAGGAACCTCTGGCCCAGGTAGTAGTAAATAACAAACTATCAGTCACGTTGCCACTCAGCTGTGGAACCCGTGAGGGGTGCCCACTCTCTCCCCTCCTTTTTGCCCTTGCTCAGGAGACACTGGCCTCCTGGATCCGACACGACCAGACGATACGAGGGCTGAGATGGTCCTCTGACTGAGAGGACCGCATTTCACTATACGTGAACGACATTTTACTATACGTGAACGACATTTTACCTTATCTGGCTTCCCCATCGAAATCCTTTGTAGTAATTTTAGATATTGTGGCAGTGTTCGGCAGCTTCTCCGGATTCGCGATCATTTGGAGTAAATGCGTATTGTTCGCCCTTCGGGAGATCCTCCTCCCCCCCCCCCCCCCCTGGAAACTGCCTAATTCAGATCAACGCAGCGGGCTTTAAATACCTAGGTATTTTTATTTCCCCATATCCCTCAACCCGCTATGCCCAAAATCTTCTTCCGCCCCTGCGTAGACACAAAATAGATATTATACGTTGGAAGTCACTTCCCCTCTCCTTACTGGGCGGAGCAGCCCTGTTTAAAATGATGTCCTTGCCCAGATTTCTCTACGTGCTGCAAAATGCAATCGACCCGGTTCCAACACAATACTTCAGGGAAATAGCGGGTCTTCAGAGAAAATTACTTTGGGACGGAAAACCGCGTATCGCTCTAAACAAACTGACCCTAAACTGGTACGATGCCGGCATAAGCCTTCCAGACATAAAAAAATATTACTGGGCAGCTCACCTGGCCGCCATTAATCACAGCACCTATGGACGAGGCAACGACCCTGGCTATGCTTTGGATAAATGGCTCCTCCCCGGAGGTAACTATAACAGGGCACTTTACTCGCGACCCAAAAATACACCTTGACGGGCCCCACCAAGCATTCGGTCCAAATTTGGCACGACGCAACCAACTCTCTTGGGTGGGGTCGTAGACTGACGTTGGCGACCCCCCTCTCAGATTCTGAAACACTGGGCAGCTTATGGAGGTCAAAAGGTTTTGACAGATGAGATATCATTGGCATTACACAAATTAAAGACATTTGGGGAGAAGGGGGCAGTTAAATCCTTCAACACATTACAGGCGGAATACGACCTAGCAGCCACGGAGTACTTCAGCCACGGAGTACTTCAGCCACGGAGTACTTCTAATACACCCAAATCCTGCACTCACTCCAGACGCTCTTACCTAATGAGAAGTCCACCTACCTGAAAAGACGAATTCCCTAAAATACAAAAAACTGATAAACAATATGACCAATCCCTTGCAGGCCTTAAGGGAGAAATGGACGGGGGACGGGGATAGAAATAGACGGCGAAGATTGCCAAGAGGCAGTGTCTTCCCCTAGGGAAGTTGCTATACCAGTGCGCCTTAGACTGGTACAACTAAAAATCCTTCACCGGGTGTACATCACAGGGCCACGCCTGATCCGCATGGGGATAACAGACAGGGGGGACTGTAGGAGAGGCTGTGGTCAACTGGCAACATTTCTACACATTATATGGGAATGTAAATTTGTCCGTTCTTTCTGACACGAGGTACACAAGGCAATTTTTGCTGTGCTAGGCACCCGTCTTTTGCCGGAGGTGAGGCGTTGCCTCCTCAAGATATGGGAACCCACAGACCTGAACACTCACCAAATGCAATGGGCCACCCTAGGATTCATGATAGCCAAGAGAAACATAGCACAACTATGGGGAGCCACCAAATCACCTACTTAAGAGGCCTGGGAGAGGGACCTTGACTGGTGTATGTTTAGGGAGAAGACGGTCTATGTCGCCAGGGGATGCCCCAAAAAATGGGCACGTATCTGCAGCCCATGGAACAGTTATCATGGAGAAATCTGTGTGCCTCCCTAATGCTCGGAACCTAGTGTCCCCCTTTCCCCATGATGTTCCCCTCTTTTGTCGAAATGTAATCCTCCTCCTCTGTGCGCTGCTATTATAATTTTTTTCATTATTGGTGTCCTCTGTATTGCCTATGTGAACTGATGCATGTTTCAATAAAAAGAATTACAAAAAAAAAGTACCTCAGGAAAGTTCATCTAAAAACAGATATGGATTAATTTATGTGGTCTCATCACTTACCATTTTTTTGTTCCAAGTTTGCTAAGAACATATTCATTAAAAAACAAAGAAAATGTTAAAGTGTTGATGAAAGTCTAATCAGGTTATCCAATATGTACATGAACTTCCTCATCCACGTTCAACCCTCCTGGGAACATGATGTTCAGGAAGATGATATATTCAGACTCCAAAATCCTCAGATTCTTTTCTTTCTCCACCTCCCAGAATGATATTGATCCTGTCAATTCCAAAACAGGAAAGGGTGTCACAGTTCTGATCATGTTTTGTTTGCCAGCGTCTGGCTACAGAGTAATTCTGATCACAATTCTTGATCGCCCTAATATGCTAAAGTATCCTCTCTGTTGTTGGAAGAATCATGCTTTCCACATATTACAGGCTGCACAGACATTCAAAAACATACACTCAGTGGTCACTGATACATGTTATAAATGTCTTCATGGTAGCAAGTTTCCTTGTGGGCGGTTTGTAATTATTTCTGTTTGTGGTGCCTTTGCATGCTTTCCACTTTCCACAATGAAAGAAGCCATTCTGTTCCTTTGGCCACCCATCTTTATTCTGTTTGCACCGAGATGTCTTCTATAGAGTTTGATTTCTGATATATTACCAATAGGTGTGGTGTGACCAATCTACCTATTGTGAGATCTCATCTCACTAGATGACAGTGTCTAGGAAGCATCATGACTCGCTGTAGTAAGTTGTATGATATCACAGCCTTACTCAAGAGTGCACTGACGCTCAGGAGGGGTGTGCGATGGAGTTCCACGCCTCCACGTAGCACCTGAGAGCCGTGTTGCTGCCCCTCCCACTCTTGCGGTCAATGATGGCGGCGGCGGCCGCAGGGCATTCGCTGGTTCACGCTGTGGCTGTGGACGCGCTGTTTCCGTCTTTGTCTCTACCCGCCTGCGGTCTTTGGGCCTGAGCCGGAGCCGGAGTTTTATGCTGACTGCCAGACGGAGGAAATACTAAGACATTGTAATTCTAACTACGCTGAGGCAGCGCCGGTCTGGTTTCCCTGTCTGCGTGCTGCTTCTGGAGCTGCGGTGTTGCAGGCATCCGACGTACTGAGGGAGACGAGGCCCACAGCTGTTTTCTTTCTGCTCCCTGTTGGCGAGTTGGAGCCTGACTGCTACCTTGCCCGGCTTCTGCTGGTGGAGAGTTCCCTCTGACATTGAGTACCGATGCGGCAAGTATCAAGTGAGTGAGCAGGGGAAGAGGCGGTTGGCTGCTCCGGTTATGAAACGGTACTGCTCCTGTGAAGTGGTTTGAACAATGCCGCTTTAGCTTTTGGCTTTCCCAAAATTTTTATATCGACTGAGCAACCAATCCACTTTAATTTACTTTAAGTTATTGTACTTTTTTTATGCACAGCCGCTTCTCTCTAAAGGTTTTGAAGGGGGAAAATTGCTATTTCAGGCGGGTGAGAGGAAAAGAAAAATGGAAAAAAGAAAATACCTGGTGATTTGTGAGCAGTGTGAACCCCCGGACTTTTTTTTTTTTCTGAACAATTATTGACGCACGCATTATGGGAAAGCTTTTAAATGCTCGTGTCAAAGCTAAGCAACGCCGACAGCAGGCAAAAGAGGCAGCGGCTAGGCTAATAGACGAAGCTGTCTCCAAGGAAGGCGACTTGGTACGTTCACCAGAGAGCTCAGAGGCCAAGGATACATTAATAGAAAACTTAGTTCAGCTGAATATGGGGGATGAATTTAATGTTTTACACCCTGAGGATCATTCTAAGACTCTTGAATCTACTCAACCTCCCCTATTGTATCCTCTGTCTAAACAATTTCCTCTGTTTACTAAAAAATCACTCCTCCTCTCGCCTAACAATGCGACCTCCTTGGGGTCTCCAAATCTGGAGTTAGGCCTGATTCAGCAGGCTGGCACAAATGGGCCATGTCTGGCGGCAAACACCTCCACAAGCCCTCCTTCTATTGGTGTTCCTACATCTGATCCAAAGGAAAAAAAGATAATAACGGATGCTGCGGATGTTAGAAAAGAAGATGTAAGGAGCGCAATAACACAGCCTTTTGAAGTCTCTGATAGGGGATGTGACAGGATGGTGACAGACCCCTTGGGCCCCTTGTTAGAAATGGACACAGAGACGGAGGGTGAAATGAAGATGTCCGTGTAGGACATGTTGAATCTAATTCTGGATGAGGTGAGAGATATCAAGAGGTCGCAAAACGCCGAACTTTCCGCGATTCATCAGAGACTGGACAAAATGGATAAAATCGAGGAACTAGTTTCCTCTTTTCCAGCTCGTTTACTTGAGGCAGAGGAGAGGATCTCTTCTCTAGAGGACCAAATGGTTGCGGTGAAGCAAGAGTCCAAAGATGCCTCTAAAATAACAAAGGCTCTTGAGATCAAATTGGACGATTTGGAGAACTATAATAGAAGGTCCAATTTACGTATAGTAGGTGTTCCCGAAGGAATTGAGGGGACAGAAATGCTTGTCTGGGTGACTACGTTTCTCCATCAGGTGGTGATATCGGAGCATAAAGACGATCTCACTATTACTAGAGCTCACCGGGTTCCTGCTCGCCCATTTCCAAATTCAACTCTCCCGCGAACTATTCTGTTAAACTTTGCTGATATTAGGGTTAAGGAGCGAATTCTTTCTAAGGTAATTCAACAAAGGCAGTTCCCCGTAACTGATACAACTAAATGCCGAATTTTCTCTGATATGTCTGCAGCAGCAGCGAGACGCAGGAAGGAGTTCGTTAAAATTTTACATCTATTTAAAGCTAATGGGGCCCAAGCAATGATTGTACAACAATCTAAACTCAGAGTACTGATTAAAGGGAAATTCTATTGCTATCGGATGTGGAGGAAGCACAGGCGTTGCTCCATGGAATTCAAAATGGCTAGTCTGGACTTATGACTTAGTATCTGAATGTTTGTTGTGATAATCTAGATCACGCGCTAATCCGTTTTTTCTCTTTTGTCTCCTTTATCTTTTCTTTTCTTTTTTGTAATTTTTTTTTATCATTATTCCATTATTCCATGTCTGCGAATCCTTATTTGTTTCGGGGGGGGGGGGGGTCACGGTCTCGGGGTTAAGGGTTGTAAATTCAGGACACCCCAATGTTAAGGGGAAGGCTCCTGTGGTACGCGCGGGAAGACGTAGGTAGTGTTAGGAGGGTGCCACAGGTTGTAGAGGGGGGTGGGTGGGTTACAAAAGTTAAAAATGAAGTTCTTGGCAAAGTTTTGGTTGTTTCTATTTTTGTTGCTTGGACAATTGCTGGAGATAAACGTGGTCTTTGTGCCGGATTTTCTGGTGAATACTGATCACGGTATTGATTGTTTAAAGTAAAATTGGATAAAAAGGAAAAATGTGTGTTATGGGCTCTAAGCTCGGGCTCTAATTATGACTAAAATAAATTTGAAAATTATTTCTTTTAATGTGAACGGTCTAAATAATAAAAAGAAGATGCGGGCAATAGAGACATGGATTCTGTCTGAAAATCCCGCAGTCATATTTTTGCAAGAAACTCATATTCCTATCTCAAAAGCTGATAATTTTTCTATGTTTAAGGGGTGGGCCTCTTACCGGGGCTTTTCCTTTTTCTCTGAGTCAGAGAGAGGAGCCGCATTCTTTCTTAATAGGAGATTAGAGGCGGAGTTGATTCAAACTGACGCGGATACCCAGGGTAGGTGGTGCTGGGCCACGTGTAAATTAAAGAATAGACCATTGCATATTACCTTTGTAAGCTTCTACGCCCCCTTGAATGATTGCCCTGCAATATATGGTGAAATGTTTCAGTCCCTACTGATGGTTGGGGGGGATATTGTGATTGGAGGGGTCTTTAATATTCTTATGAACCCAAATTTGGATTCCACCACTGGCGGGAAAAAGCAGTTGAAACCTAAATCATTTCAGACAATTAATAATTAACGTAAGGATCTTCGATCTTGTTGATCCATGGCGCTTTTTAAATCCTTATAAAAGAGAATATACTTGTTGGTCGGGAAGGCATAAGTCATTTTCTCGTATTGATTTTCTTCTGGTTTCCTCAAAATTTAAAATCCAGCATTATCGGATGTTACACAATGGCTTTTCCGACCATGCGATGTTAGCGGCTGAGTTTGTGCTGGAGGAAAGCACAAATACTCAGAAACGATGGGTTTTTAATAAATCTTATCTCTCTGATGCAATATGGGTTACTTCTCTTAAAAAGGAGATTAGGGAGTATATCGAATGTAATATGGGGACAGCCCCCATTCATGTTGTATGTGACTCACTGAAGGAATTTATTCGGGGGCAGTTATAGGAAGGGATGCAAAGGAATCAGTCATTTATAGGGATACAAAAAGTCAATTGCAGCAAAACATACAGGTTTTAGTAAATCAAATGTATCACAATCCCTCTCTTAAGATACAGAATCAATTGAATGCCGCAAAACGGGAGTTGAATGCACATTACTTCGCTAGAAGTGAGGAAATCTTTTGCAGACAAGTCCAAAAAATGTATGAGCATAGTAATTTCACGGGTAAATTCTTGGCATGGCAGGTTAAAGAACGTGCTACGGATCAGGGGAGATTAAACGATTTTTTAGATAAATACTGTCTTCCTACTCTTCCTCAACTGGACCAAGAAGCAATGGCGTCAATATTTTCGTCTGCTGAATTAGAGTCTGTTGTCAAAAGCCTTCCTCATGGTAAGGCCTGCGGTCCAGATGGACTTCCCGCGGATTTTTTCGTCACGTTCTTCAGTTCTTTTTCTGCGCTTCTTCTTTTACTAGTAAATTCTATGCTGGAGGGTGGCCCAATTCCAGCGTCCTTTTACGATGGAACTGTGGTCAGTTTCTTGAAAAAAGGGAAACAAGCCCAAGACCCCAACTCATATAGGCCCATAACATTACTGAATTCAGATTATAAAATTATTACAAAATTGCTCTCTATTCGTTTTAACCATGTTTCTTCGCAATTGATTCATGCAGATCAGAATGGCTTTATTGCAGGCCGCCAATTCATTACTAACACACATTATCTGATTGAGGCATTAGACTATTTTGAAACACGTAGGGTTCCGGCCTTAGTTCTCCTTCTAGATGCAGAAAAGGCTTTTGATTTGGTGGTCTGGGATACACTTTTTTTTATTTTACAGCACTTTGGTATTGCCTCTCAAATCATTACCCTAATTAGGAATCTATATCAGGGGGCAAAAGCTCATATCCTTGTTAACTCATTTATGGTAGGCTCGATTTCAGTGCAAAGAGGGACGAGGCAAGGATGTCCACTATCTCCCGTTCTTTTTGCTTTTTTATTGAGCTTTTAGCAGTAGCAATTAGAAAAAGTAAGGATATTCTTCCGCCTATTGCCTGCATGGACAAAATTAAATTATACGCAGACGATATTATGTTGCTGCTGAAACCTGAGATACATACGCAAATACAGGCTTTTTCGGTTTTTACAGAATTTGAAGCATTGGGGGGGTATCTAATTAATAAGAAGAAAACTGAAATTTTAATCTGTGATAAGAATAAACCTGAATTGCACCCAGATATTCAGAGGTGTGTTAACAATAGACCCAAAAAGTATTTGGGAGTTCTTTTCTCACCTTTAGTACGTGATTTGTATACATTGAATTTCGAGCCTTTGATTCAAAAAGTTCGTGATAAGTTTTTACGATGGAATCCATTGGCTTTATCCATTCTGGGCCGGGTGGCATTAATTAAAATGTCAGTACTTCCTTTATTTAATTTTCTGTTTTCTACTATTTCTTGTTCCCTCCCAGGCTTCTTTTTTTCAAAAGTTGAATCTTTATTTTCAGCCTTTGTCTGGGCTATAAAAAAAACCTCGAATAGCTATTAACACTTTATATGTAGATAAGGAACAAGGAGGTCTTGGTCTGACAAATCTGAAAGACTACTACTATGCATACTTTGCACAGTATCTCTCAAGATTTAAACATTCAATACCTAGAGTCGCTTTGTTCATAAACTTTTTTTTGACTTAATTTGCAAAGAGACCAAAATTCCTTTTCCATTTTTGATATTTAAATTACCCAAATTAGTCAGATATAAGGTCCTGAGTTGTGTTTTTTTTAAAACGTGAAGTTATGCTGAAAAGGTACTCTCTTCCTTTTCTGAGCTTAATAACTCCACTGAGTGACGCTGTCCTGGGATTTGGGATTAATATCGGGCAAGAAAATATATATAATTGGGCCAGATATGGGTTTATAACTTTATCGAGCTTTGTGAAAAATGGAGTATGGTTGACTATTGATGAGATGTCCACCTTAATTCGTGGAAACTTTCTTCTTATGGGTTCATTTGTTTTATTGTATAAATCCTTGGCTCAATTCGATTTAGCACAAAATAGTCAACTATCACACTTAACAAATGACCTTTTCTGGTCCCCACTTTTTAAAAATTTTGGAAAATGGAGAAAAAGCTTAGCACAAAGTAGGGAGGAGGATGTAAGCGCCAAAGCAATACAAAAGTGGCAGAAGCAGGAAAACATTAAAATAACTGATAATTTTTGGAATACTTTAAATAAATTTAATTTCACGGTTTTGAGAGGTGCCAACTGGCGACGAATGCTTTTTTTTAGTAAGTGGCTTTTATATTACACCCCTGCAACTTTGGCTAAAATGTATAGCACTACGTCCCCTATTTGTTTCAGATGTACTCAATCGGACCTGGCTAACTGGTCTCATATAATGGCTTTTTGCCCTAAAATTAAGTCATTTTGGAAAGGAATGTTTTCTTTGCTTCCTCTTCATTTACATTTTACGATCACCAGATATGAAAATTTAATCATATTTGGATTGAATCCAGAGTTAAATTTGGTTGATTCTATGGTGAAACTTTTGTATATTTTAGTAGCAGTGGCTAGATCACTGATTCTTCAGTATTGGAAGACAGAAACAGTCCCAACTGTCGATGAATGGTACCAAAAAATTAAGAAAGTCAGGAAATCCGAATGTATATTCGCACAAAGGATTGGGGCACTGCATAAATTCACCAACATTTGGGAATCTTATTTTGACTAAAATTATTTTTTTGATTGTGGTAGATAAATTTTGATATTCGCTACTATAATTTAAATCGTTGAATTGTCTCTATGTATGTTTTGTGGGGGTCTCTCTCTCTTTGCTTTCTGTTGATGTACTATGTTTAGATCCAGCATATTGTTTATGTATGATAAATTGTATTATCTGTTTTAATGGATTGCCAAGAACCCAATAAAAATTATAAAAAAAATAAAATAAAAAAAAAAGTAAGTCGTATGTAGCCTGACTTGATGGGTTACGTTGTTCTTCCTCCCAGCCAGGAGTGTGCTCGCCTGGCTTTAAATCTCCTGCCCGTTCTATCCTCTTCTCTGTTGAGTGCCACAATTATGCTTTGCCCTTAAAGACTCACCACAAATTGTGCTCCATTTTGTTTTCTGTTTTGTTGTATTCTGCTTCCTTGTTGCCGATTGTTGCGCAGTTGCGAAAGTGTGCTATTGTGTTATCGCAGTGTATTTTTTTGTGTTGGTGCATAATGTTTGTGTGTTGTTGTTTACTGTATGGGTGTTGCTGTGTTCTTTTGTGCTGCACTGCTGGTGTTTTGTACTGTGTTTTGCTGTTGTGCTATAGGTTGTATTGCTGTGTTGCGGTGTGATCTTTGCAGTTGTGTTAGAGTTTGTTCTATTACTGAAGTATTAAAGCAGTCACTCACTCTACTCTCTAGTAACGTTACTCTGTTGAACCGCCATCACTAGCTGTGGCCGCTGCTGACATGTCCAGGGTGTTATGGGCGATTCTCTCTCATATGACGTCTCTTCAGCTCTTAGAGGCTCCTCCCACTGGTCATTCACATGCCATTAATATTTTGTACAATTATTCACACTAACCATATTGTAAACATATTTGCACACAGGTGATTGAAGATGGGGGAGCAGACAGCGGCGGGGATGGTGCTCCCCCACAGCACATGACTGTGAAGCCTGGACCCGCTGCGCATGTTGTAAGTACCTCACAGCATCACCACCTGCTGGTTGTGACCAGTCACTGCACCATGTGTGTACTTGCGAGCTGTCACTCACTCCTTGCCTCCTCTACAAGCTTCCAATGTTCAGTGGCAGCGAGTGCCCTGCTCAGATCATGTCTGTCCCTCCACTCAGTGAGTGATGACCATGCGGGTGATGCCGCCAGATGTTCACACTACTTTTAGGTCTGGTATGACTACTGTCACCGACTGCTGGTGCTTTGGAATAAATACATAATACATAAAATAACATATTGTGCTAAGGACAGTGTTCACAGCGAGAGGTGAGGGGTTCACAGTAAGAGATGAGGATGGGGTTCACAGTGAGAGGTGAGGGAGGGGTTCACAGAGAGGAAGGAGGGGGTCACAGTTAGAGACGAGGGAGGGATTCACAGTGAGAGGTAAGGGAGGGGTTCACAGTGAGAGAGGATGTAGGGGTTCACAGTGAGAGGTGAGGGAGGGGTTCACAGTGAGAGGTGAGGGAGGGGTTCACAGTGAGAGGTGAGGGAGGGGTTCACAGTGAGAGATGAGGGAGGGGTTCACAGAGAGGATGGAGGGGGTCACAGTAAGAGGTGAGGGAGGGGTTCAGAGTGAGAGCTGGGATCAGAGTGAGAGATGAGGGAAGGGAGAAATGAGAGAAGTTCACAGTGAGAGGTGAGAGAGGGTTTTAGAGTGAGAAGTGACGAAGGGGTTCACAGTGAGATGTGAGAGAAGAACTTACACTGGGAGATAAGGGAGGGGAGAAGTGAGGGAATGGTTCACAGTGAGAGGTGAAGGAGGGGTTCACGGTGAGATGTGAGGGTTTTCGAGTGAGAGATGGGGAACAGGTTCACAGTGAGAGGTGAACAAAGATTCACAGTGAGTTGAAGGAATTATCGTTAAGAGGTGAGGGAGGGGTTCACAGTGAGAGGTGAGGGAGGGGTTCACGGATAGAGGTGAGGCGGAATTCCCAGTGGGAGGTGAGTGGGGTTCTCAGTGAGAGATGAGGGAGGGGTTCACAGTGAGATGTGAATTAGGGTTTCACAGTGAGAGATGAAAGAGGGGTTTGGAGTGAGAGGTGAGGAAGGGGTTTGCAGTGAGATATGAGTGAAGAGTTCACAGTGAGAAATGAGGGAGGGGATCACAATGAAAGGTGAGGGAGGGGTTCACTGCAAGATGTGAGGGGTTTACAGTAAGATGTGAGGGGTTCACAGTGAGGTGGAGAAAGGTTCAGAGTGAGGTGAAGGAGGGATTCTCCTCTGTGAGGTGAGGTGGGTTCACAGTAAGAGATGAGGGTGGGGTTCACAATGAGATGTGGGGGAAGAGTTCACAGTGAGAGATAGGGAGGAGAGAAGTGAGGGAGAGGTTCACAGTGCGAGGTGAGGTGAGTTCCCAGTGAGAGATGAGGGAGGGGTTCACAGTGAGATGTGAGGGAAGAGTTCACAGTGATGGATGAGGAAGGGAAGAAGTGAGGTGGGGTTCACAGGTAGAGGTGAGGCGGAGTTCACAGTGGGAGGTGAGGGACGGGTTCACTGCAAGATGTGAGGGGTTCAGAGTGAGAGATGCGGAAGGGGTTCACAGTGAGGTGGAGAAAGGTTCAGAGTGAGGTGAAGGAGGGAGTATCTGTGAGGTGAGGTGGGTTCACAGTGAGAGATGAGGGTGGGGTTCTAAGTGAGATGTGGGGGAAGAGTTCACAGTGAGAGATAGGGAGGAGAGAAGTGAGGGAGAGGTTCACAGTGCAAGGTGAGGTGAGTTCCCAGTGGGAGGTGAGTGGGGATCTCAGTGAGAGATGAGGGAGGGGTTCACAGTGAGTTGTGAGGGAAGAGTTCACAGTGACGGATGAGGAAGGGAAGAAGTGAGGTAGGGGTTCACAGGTAGAGGTGAGGCGGAGTTCACAGTGGGAGGTGAGGCGGAGTTCACAGTGAGAGGTGAGGGAGGGGTTCACAGTGAGAGGTGAGGGAGGGGTTCACGGATAGAGGTGAGGCGGAATTCCCAGTGGGAGGTGAGTGGGGTTCTCAGTGAGAGATGAGGGAGGGGTTCACAGTGAGATGTGAATTAGGGTTTCACAGTGAGAGATGAAAGAGGGGTTTGGAGTGAGAGGTGAGGAAGGGGTTTGCAGTGAGATATGAGTGAAGAGTTCACAGTGAGAAATGAGGGAGGGGATCACAATGAAAGGTGAGGGAGGGGCTCACTGCAAGATGTGAGGGGTTTACAGTAAGATGTGAGGGGTTCACAGTGAGGTGGAGAAAGGTTCAGAGTGAGGTGAAGGAGGGAGTATCTGTGAGGTGAGGTGGGTTCACAGTGAGAGATGAGGGTGGGGTTCTAAGTGAGATGTGGGGGAAGAGTTCACAGTGAGAGATAGGGAGGAGAGAAGTGAGGGAGAGGTTCACAGTGCAAGGTGAGGTGAGTTCCCAGTGGGAGGTGAGTGGGGATCTCAGTGAGAGATGAGGGAGGGGTTCACAGTGAGTTGTGAGGGAAGAGTTCACAGTGACGGATGAGGAAGGGAAGAAGTGAGGTAGGGGTTCACAGGTAGAGGTGAGGCGGAGTTCACAGTGGGAGGTGAGGCGGAGTTCACAGTGAGAGGTGAGGGAGGGGTTCACAGTGAGAGGTGAGGGAGGGGCTCACGGATAGAGGTGAGGCGGAATTCCCAGTGGGAGGTGAGTGGGGTTCTCAGTGAGAGATGAGGGAGGGGTTCACAGTGAGATGTGAATTAGGGTTTCACAGTGAGAGATGAAAGAGGGGTTTGGAGTGAGAGGTGAGGAAGGGGTTTGCAGTGAGATATGAGTGAAGAGTTCACAGTGAGAAATGAGGGAGGGGATCACAATGAAAGGTGAGGGAGGGGTTCACTGCAAGATGTGAGGGGTTTACAGTAAGATGTGAGGGGTTCACAGTGAGGTGGAGAAAGGTTCAGAGTGAGGTGAAGGAGGGATTCTCCTCTGTGAGGTGAGGTGGGTTCACAGTAAGAGATGAGGGTGGGGTTCACAATGAGATGTGGGGGAAGAGTTCACAGTGAGAGATAGGGAGGAGAGAAGTGAGGGAGAGGTTCACAGTGCGAGGTGAGGTGAGTTCCCAGTGAGAGATGAGGGAGGGGTTCACAGTGAGATGTGAGGGAAGAGTTCACAGTGATGGATGAGGAAGGGAAGAAGTGAGGTGGGGTTCACAGGTAGAGGTGAGGCGGAGTTCACAGTGGGAGGTGAGGGACGGGTTCACTGCAAGATGTGAGGGGTTCAGAGTGAGAGATGCGGAAGGGGTTCACAGTGAGGTGGAGAAAGGTTCAGAGTGAGGTGAAGGAGGGAGTATCTGTGAGGTGAGGTGGGTTCACAGTGAGAGATGAGGGTGGGGTTCTAAGTGAGATGTGGGGGAAGAGTTCACAGTGAGAGATAGGGAGGAGAGAAGTAAGGGAGAGGTTCACAGTGCAAGGTGAGGTGA
This sequence comes from Triturus cristatus, assembly GCF_964204655.1. Taxonomy (NCBI): domain Eukaryota; kingdom Metazoa; phylum Chordata; class Amphibia; order Caudata; family Salamandridae; genus Triturus; species Triturus cristatus. The sequence continues at coordinate 1,157,347,545 of NC_140594.1, forward strand.
GTTCCCAGTGGGAGGTGAGTGGGGATCTCAGTGAGAGATGAGGGAGGGGTTCACAGTGAGTTGTGAGGGAAGAGTTCACAGTGACGGATGAGGAAGGGAAGAAGTGAGGTAGGGGTTCACAGGTAGAGGTGAGGCGGAGTTCACAGTGGGAGGTGAGGCGGAGTTCACAGTGAGAGGTGAGGGAGGGGTTTACAGTGAGATGTGAAGGAGGGTTTCACACTGAGAGATAAAGGTAGAGTTCTCAGTGAGTGATGAGGGATGGTCTCCCATTGAGTGGTGAGGGAGGGGCTCACAGTGAAGGAGAAGGACTGAGTTCGCACTGAGGGATGAGGACTGAGTTCACACTGAGGGATGAGGACTGAGTTCACACTGAGGGATGAGGGCTGAGTTCACACTGAGGGATGAGGGCTGAGTTCACAGTGCGCGTTGAGTGGGTTTCACAATGACAGGTAAGGTAGGGATTTTCTTTGAGAGAAAGGAGCAGAAATAAATAGAGGAAGTTCAGAATAGATGATAAATTCACCTAGAGGTCTCCTACAAGGGGTCTGAAGGATAGGTGGACATTGGGACTCCAGAAGCCGTGACACGGGCACATAGAAAACGGGTTGGAGAAATGGTAATCTGGGTGACCCAAGAGGCTGGGACACCGGCTGACTTTGAGGGTCTCCATCTGTGACTGCCTCTTGTATCCACGTGTTCTCAGATGAAAGTCCTCTCATCTCACAGACAGTGAGAAGGACAAGTCTACAACATGCTTCTTGTTTCCTTCCAGCAATCACCCCCGGGCATCACTGTGATTTCCCAGTATCCATTCTCCTCCGCGCTCCAGAGGATGACGGTGGTCACTCGAGCCATCGGTGAGGATGAGTGCGCTGTTTACATGAAGGGAGCTCCCGAGATGGTGGCCACTTTTTGTAGACCCGAAACAGGTGAGAAGGAGTCTGTTAATGGTGATCTTGTGTGAGCTCACTTAGAATCGAGGACTTTGCACGGACACTTGTTGAGGCTGGACTGTGATACTTTGCACAGGGACCTTTGAAGAGTTGCATGAAAGTTGCTTTGAAACTGCGTAGTAGCTGATGCCATGTTGATTTATTCACCGCCATTTTGTTTCTGGTCTTGTGCCCACATTATACGTGATTGCTCTTGCTTCCGACGCATATAACCTCACACTTGTGCTTGGTTTTCCTAACCAAGGATTCACAAATGACTAGCTCATTGCCTACAAGTTCACATTTCTTGTATCTATTTTAAAGTGTTTTACACTCTTCTTTCTCAGGGGAGCCTTGTGCACCCCTAAGGTTTCTGCCGCATGTCCTCTCATTCACAGAAATATGTGATGAAAGTGGACGATGTAAGACTGATTCTAAGACGCTTACCCCTTTGTCCAGTGACTGAGGACTTGTGTCTTACTCGTTTAGTGAAAACTTCTTTCATTCTTTGAACAAGTGGATCTAAACTGCCAGGAGGTGTTATCGCAGGGAAATAAGATGTGTTGTCCCATGGAAATAACATGTTATCGCATGACAATAACATGACGTGTTATCACATGGAAATAACAAGAGGTGCTATCACATGGAAATGACACACTTTGAGATTTAGAGTAAAGAAATATTCACAGATAAAACTTTTTGATGTTGACATGCAACACGGTTAAGGGATAAAAAGACTACAATTAAATTATGTGAGATGCGAGTAAAGCAGTTTTACCTACAAGCTCAAAGCTACCCACTGGTAGGCTGGGTAGCTTTGAGCTTGTTGGTAAAACTGCTTTACTCGCATCTAACATTCATATATGGCCAAATCCTTACTGAGGAAATGTATATATTAAAATAGATGGGATTAGTTTTCATCCTGGTTCAAGATACAGGGCATGAGTCATGTTTGTGGTCCTAGCTCGATGCACTTACATACAACATGCATTAGACATGTCTTCTTTAAATTCCCAGTAGAAACAACGACAAAGCTTTATACCTAGGGGCTTCATTACGATGACGGGAGGACACAGTTGCGGCCTCAGGACCGACCTCCAGTCTGCGGTCCCAACACCGCTATTACAATGCGACCGCACATGGTGTGGTCGCATACTCCCATTTCTCTATGGGAGCTTGTGCTGCGGCCATAAACGAGCCGCAGCACAAGCTCCCATAGAGAAATGGGAGGTAGTGTTAATCCCTGCACCGGTAAAGGGAGTAACGGGGGGGGGGACCGTAGTTGCTCCCCTCAGCCACCAACCAGAGGCCACAGGGAGAAGGGGGCCCTGCTAGGGGCCCCCAAAGTCGCTTTCCAACAGGCTTTCCATGTCGGAAAGCCCGACATGGAGAGCATTTGGGAAACCGACATCATAATCCCGACGGCGGAAACGCCGTCTTTAAGGGATTGTGTGCCGCTTCTGACTGTCCAGCGAGCCAGAATGACCGCTGGTTGCACTTTCGACCGCCGCCATTGTAATACGCCGGTCAAAAGTGAAACCTGTGATGATGGTTGGAAAGCCTCCGATCGACATCATATTAGCGCCTCTAGTATCAAATCCACCCACTGTGAAGATTTGCCTAATCTGATGAAATTATTCGACTCATTTCTCAAACTGTAATAATGCTGTACACGTTTTTGGTTTTAAATATTTAGTAATTGAATGTGAAAAGTAATTGATCATAGAGTAGAAATTAACAAGGAAGTGGCTTTATTTTTAGTATATTTTTTTATGTGCATCTATTCGTTTTTGATGACTTTTTCTGGTTCACTTCTTAATGTAATACTGATTTATGGATAATCATGCACCCTCATTTTACGTTTGCATTGTGTAGTAGTAGTAGTGTTTCAGAGTAACCACTACTGATATAACTGTAAATAAATAAATGTAAAGTGCCTCCTCCTTCGAGGAACCCTGAATAGTGAGGGATTGAATGTTTTTAAGCAAAACTGTTTTTAACTAACATCAAAATAAAGTTAGTTTGTACCTTTGCTTGTCCCAAAAGCAGTACGTAAACTACCATTTTTCAAGATGGCCGCCAACAGACTCATGGCTGCGTTTCTTGCATCAGAGGATCTATGTGCTGTTGCTAGAGACTGAGGGGCATATTTCCGAGAATCGTGGTGCAGGGCAGTGCAGCACGTCACCTTCCTGCACTATGCTGAGTCATTGATCTAATACGGTGCACTTCTGTCCTTTCCCCCTAGCGTTGGCATCATTTCAGCAGCCTAGTGCCAACGCATGCACTTCTGCACAATAGTGGAAGCATGCCTGTTCTGTTGGCAGGATTGTTTTTGTGCGGGATGGGTCACCTTCCTGCACAAAAACAATCCGCAGATGCATTTTCCTCTATCTATGTGTGCTGCAGAATGCAGCACACATAGAAAGAGGAAAAAACTAGGAGAAATTAAGATATTTCTCCTCGTTATGCCTCACCTGGGGAGGCATATCTTTTGGATGCATTTCAAGGTTTACCAGGTCGGTTAAATCTAGGATTGTGTCAAAAACCATGGGATTTGAGTGGGAACACCCACTGCAACGCCCATGGAATGCCTCCCTTGTGCAGGGTAATGCAACGCAGCTATTTGCATTGTGTTGCATTACTCCATTGTATTGAAGCCACTCAAATTGTCTTTGAATGGCTTCATAAATATACTTAGAGCTTCGCATCATGCATGTACCACGTTGCGTGATGCAAACATGGTGCAAAGTTCTCATAAATATGTCCCTGAGGGTGCACCTAAGCATTGGCGGACAGGCCACTGTTCGACTATGGCGTCAGAGGCTCCATCTCCAATAACCTCACTAGGGCCGCACACCACACTTCGAGCTTGCTCCTCTAACAGATGCTCTTTGTCCATCAAAAGCATCCTTGATCCATGCAGTGACCTATTTTGGGGGAAACAAAGAGAGAACAGGACAGTCGCACATGCCATGGCGGGTGCCTGATGTCTCAGCACCTTTGTGTTTGCTGAAGACAAAACCTCAAATTGAAGGTTTGTCTTTGGGAAAAAATCACCAAAGTCCACCGAGGCTGCAAGGTTTCCCCCAGGGCGTGGGACGCACACTGTACGCTTACTGCCCAATGCCTCTCCAGTAGGTTTTGAGTCCGCTTGGATGATTTCCTAACACCGAGTTGTCACAGCAGTGCCTTTGTGAAAATTACCATCCTCCAACCTCTAAACGAGGAAGAGGAATTGACAGTCGGGTGAAGAGGACAGATGGGGAGCGTACCCCCTTCTACGCATTTCAGGTTGGCAGAATAGATTCATTTGAGAGAATGGACAATTGAAACCACTTTCTTCCTTTTGTATGGAAAACTTTTGCCATATAACCTAAGAGCCATTTATTATTTTTCCAATAACTGTATGACCATTATGCTTGTGGAACACATGTTTTTGATTTATTGACCTCCTGTTGGACCCATAGGTGGTTGTTCTACAGGATACTGCTTTGTGACCGCCTAGGTGGAGGGGCCAGGAAACTGCCTAATTGGGCGAGCCTGTTGGTAGTCAAGGTGCCTGTTTGATAGACAGATGAGGTAATGTGGCTGCAAGTACCAGTTTCACTCTGCAATGGCGAGTTGCAGAGAAACTTTTGAATCTACACTGCAACCAAGCAGCTATTCCATTTGGGGGCATCTGTGAGACCGACCCACCAGACCTGGCAACATCCAGAGGCATCCAAGAGATAGTTGGGTAATGTAGATCAACTCCAAGCCTTGGATGTCAGTCGCAGGGCAGTAACTTGCTGCCCGCCATCTTAGGAGTCCACTCTGGCTTTTACCAGTTGCTTCATGAAGACAAAGAATCTAGGAGAAAGCTGCAGGCGGGCTGCAGGATCGGGAGCCCATCTAGAAAGAGGAAAACTGTGGGAAGACATTGTAGCTGGTGAAGCCTCATGCCCATGTCTTGGATGGGAGATCATACTTTGGAGGTCATTACCCACGCAACCTATCCAGGCCCAACCCCACCAGTCTTTCCCTCGCTCTTCCCTAGTCAACTCGGAAGTCTTGACTGGTCTGAAGGCTTCCTATGGTTGAATGACTCTACTTTCAGACATACAGCTCAGAAGTACCCTGGTTGAGGAGGCAAGACCCCAGCATTCCAGCCTGGCTTTCCACTGACTACCCAAGGAATTGGCTCATTACTTGATGTGAGTAAGCACCCACCTCCAGTAATAATCACAATCCTAGTCTAGGTGAACCACTAAAGTCACACAATTAAGATGAGCTCAATCCCCGGGTAGCCATAGCACAGAGCAGACAGGCTCAACTTAGAGGCAGCTTCTTTATGCAGTACTAAACCAGTAATAAAGTCAAAATGCAAAACAATAAAAATCCCAAAAGAAATTAGGATTAGAAAAATAAAGTACAATTTAATAAATACATTTACACCAAAATTGCAAATATCCAAAAATTTGAACCGGGGATATGACTATTTAAAGTGTTAAGTAAAAATAGTGCCAAGAAGCACAACGTTGTAATAATAGACAATGGTTGCAGATAGAACAGGACCTAGTCACCGCTTGATGCTGACGGCGATGCAGCTCAGGTCAGATACACCAACCAAGTTCATTCTCGTCAAAGACTTTACCTTCTGACTTTAGTCCTTTAAGTCCCAGTCCCCCCACCGGAGTACCTCAAGGGCGCTACTAGGTGTCCGGTCAGGCAGAGTCCACCTCAGGTCCAGTTCCCACTGATCAGCTGGGCTGCTGCAGGAACGGCCCCTGGTAGCCCGTTGTATCCTTGTAGCTTTAACTGAAATCAGCATTATGGACCTTGGAGTCAACTTTTTTGTCCTGGCTACAAGTAAGAACCAGATCTTGTCCTCCAGGGTTCTTCTCAGGGTATGGCCAGCAGATTTGCCCCTCTTCCGATCTTTCACAGGTCCAGGAGTGTTTTGAAGTGGGTGTCTGGAGGTGCCACATTTCGGCCTGGCATGAGCTAGCTAGCAGGTGGTAATGACCCCTGCGGAAGCCCTAAGCAATGGGGTGATGTTTCCGGAGCTAAACCTACTCACTTCGGGCATTTTCAAGAGGGTTGATGTGAGCCACACTAAGTTTGGGCTCTCAGAGCTGGGGATGTGTGTGGAGAATATACTCTGGCAATCCTAGTGTCCTCCTACATCTAACACTAAAATCCAATTTGAGGCAGTCCCAGTGCCCACACCAACCGCAGAGACAAAAGTCTGTTTGAACAAAACAGAGTTTTCAGCAGCTAGACAGTGGATATGCATCCTGTTTCCTTCCTTTAAATTGCACCTGAAATGTTATGTGTAACCCCAACAGACCTGTCAAATAGACTTTGACACTTTAATGTCAAAAAGAGCCCCACTGTGATGGGAACCTCTCTGGCTGGGGGGACAAAAAAGGGCCCTGCCCAAGTGTCCAAGTGTGAGGAGCTCCAGGTGTCAGCTAACATTTGCCTGGGATATGAAAAACCTCAGCAGACCTGTCAAGCAGAATGTGACCTTCAAGCAGGACTTGACGGATTAATGTCAAATAGGAAGTTCTGTGCCCATCCACGTTAGACTAGTTTTTGCTCTTGGAAGCAAGTTCACACCTCATTCATACCTATTAAAATGCAAATTACTGGCAGCAGAAGTGGCAGAGCAAAATATAGATTTAGCTTCCATGGACTTCAGGCAGGGCAACGGCAGCATTCTAAAAGTTACTTTTCTATAATATTGAAAAAAAAATCAGACTTCACCATTGAATTTTAATTGTAATAACTATTAAAAATAGTGACTTATTTTCCATTCCTGAGGTACATTATTAGTAAGTAATATTGCATCCCAGTGTTTTTCTACTGAACAGTCAAACCTGCTACAGTGAAAATAGCTTTGAGTTGCAAGTCACTGTAAGGGCATGTTTAACATCAAACATTATGTGTTCTACTTTTAAATACCATGCACGCTGCCTTAAGGGCAATACGGCTTAATTAGCAGTGACACAAATGGAAAGTCTAGACCTGTCAAAAGTTGTTCTTTGACAGGTAGAACTTGCAGTATTAAAACTGCACAGCCAGGCTACAGTGACGGACCTAAAGACGTGCCTCACAGTGCAGCTGTAGTGGAGACACAATGATTGCTGCAGTCCCCTGGTAGCAAGTAAGGTACATGCCCTGGGTACACCTGATATCATATACTAGGGACCTATAGGCAAATTAAACAAATCAGGAAGAGTGCAAGCACTTTACCAATGGTTAGCAGGGGTAAAGTGCACACAGTTCTATAGCCAGAAAAATTAGGGTTCAGCAAAAAGACAAAAAACATCTGGGGTTACCCTTCAGAAAAGACAGATTTCCAGCACCTACTGATGCCTTACCGTCTGCCCCAGAAATTCTCTAGCACTGTTCTTGGGGACAAGTCCATGGTGCAGAGGTTCAAGCTAGCCGTGATGAAAGTTCCACTGTTTTCCGTTAGCGGCCTGACGGTTTTCTCTTCAGCAGCTCAACAGAAGTCATCCTTCTCTATATTGTTTCCAGGTTGTGGGTTTAACTGGGCTGTGCATGGGCTTTGAGAGCTAATTAGTTTGTTAATGAAAAGTTGTAATTTCCACCTTTTAGGGCAGCTGTTATTAGTTGTGGAATGCCTTTTGACGGGCCTTGAATGTAAGTCTAGAGTCAACAAGGCATCTCTTGAATGCCCCTGGATGCTCTAGAGCAGGTTCCTGACAACCCAGCTCAAGGTTACCACCTGAGGGTGAAGGGCACGAGGCCAGCTAGGCACTGACTGGTCAACACCATGTGACCACAAACTGTTTTCCTGGGCTAGGCTAATTCATGAAAGCATTAAACCATTTGTTGTCATATTGCATGCGAGACTCACAGGGAATATGCCCCGCCCTCTTTTTAAGGATACATAAGCTTCTCCGTTTACCAAGCACGAGGCTACAGTGTGAGAGAGAATGTATGAATCTGGTGATGTGCATGTTCCTGTGTGTGTATCTGTATATGTGTCTGTGTAAGTATATATTTGAGCTTTTGTGTATGTGTTTTTGTATGCATGCCTCTGTGTGAGTATATGTGTGTGTGCCTGTGTGTGTGTATCTGTCTTTGTGTGGCTGTGTGTGAGTACTGGTGTGTGTGTCCGTGCGTGTGTATGTGTGGATGTGGGGGTTGGAGTGCAAGATACATAATTGAAGGTTCTTTATGGGATAGGGCCGCCTGACATGGATCTTATATTATGTAGTGGACCTGATGTATGTTTAGAGTCCTGTAATATTCTACCTAAACCTCTATACTCTGGGTCTGGTGGTTATTGTATGATGTGCTACTTTATCATCTAAATACAAAGTGAATACAACAGAATAGTACTTCTGCCAACCTGTTTACACATATCGCTTCATTCGTTCAGCTGTTTCTAAGCACTGTAAGTAACAGGGACCACCATGCCCACTCAGTTTACTCAACTCCTAAGCGTGGATGACTGAGGCAGCCTGACCTGGATTGAAATGTGTAACTTGCAGATTACTGGACATCATTTAGGCAAAGCTATCGAAGATAATGGTTCTCCCATACAGGATAGGGAATAGGGCATCCTCATACATCATTCAAATCATCCCGTGTGGGCCCCCCAAACAGCTCGGATGTACCCTTTAGGGAGTCTCTGCATCTTTGGTGCACAGGTTGCTGCCTCTCTTCTGCCCTTTTGGGAATAGAACTGAACCCACAATGCAGCAGTAGCGGGGGCTCCACTAGGTATTATTGACACACCATTCTTCTGACGAATGTGTGACTATGAAGGAGATGTCCTCCACACTTAGCTATGATGTCCGAAGTTTATTATGACAAGGGTTCTCCTATTCAATTGATGGTTTTATTATTTACCTTATCTGCATGGTTTACCCTGAAGAAGACCCAAGACCTTGATAGGCTGATATAGTGGTCAAAGCATGTTGGTAATTGCACGTTTTTTTCAGTTCTAGTGATTTATTTTATTTCACCTCATGGCCAACTTTTAATGTTTGTATTCTCCCCAGAGGTACCAGGCAAATAAAGAAATCTAGGAGTATACCTCTATGTATATTCAATATTTCTGTTGCCAAAAAACACAGGACCCAAGAAATTGTCCTGAAAATAGATTTATAAGAACTCCCAGGGTATAAAATAGTTTCCCTTGGTTTAGTCCGCTGGGGTGACATTGCTACTACCCCAGTGTGCGCTGTTGTCAAATGACGTTAAGAGTGAGACGACCTCTCAGAAATCATTTGATGACCCTCTGCTCTAACAAGTCCGAACTGAAATAGGACAGCTGTGACTTCATCACCTTCAAGTAGTGTTTTGTGTTTATCTGTGTATGGGATGATATACTTGAAGAATCACCTCCAGTATTCTCCTACAAGGACAAGTAGAACTAACCGCCCCACGAAAGGCTTCACTGTCATTGAGAAGTTGTGGAGGTTCTGATGCTAAACCGATGACTCTGCAGAATTAGGTGTTAAGCTGTTGAATGAAAGGGTTAAGTGGTGGGATGTATGGGAGTCTAAGTTGGTGTTGGTGACTGCAGTCTGTTTGTAGATTAGGTAGAGCAGGGGTGATACTGCTCGACTAAACGTGTGAGAGACCTGCTGTTCCAACATGTCTTGTTCCTCTCTGGAGTGTTTAACCCAGTGTTCACCACACATTTCTCTGGGTCTTAAATACAAGTATTTGTGGCGTCTGCCACCTGGTGCTCCCTTTGCTTCCAGCTGACACATACGTACCTACAACCTTCCAGAAGGGTTCTTGTGGGCTTGACCTGCTGGGTGGAGACCCCTCCATGGCATCATGTTTAGACATGGAGGGGGCTTCCACTGTGGATGATACTGAGCGCTCCCTTCCCCACAGTCACACGGATGTGACTCTCAGCAGTGACTGCATAAACCGAGCTCCACAGAAGATGTGAAGAGCTCCACTGTGCTTACACCTCTGGGGACTAAGTAAACCATAACTTGAGAAGCCATTTAGATCCAAAGCGCTGCTGCTCCATGAGGTTTAGCGTTTTCACCTTTTGAACAGTATTATTCATTTTAATTTAAAGGTCTGAACTCTTGCTTGTGCCTTGAATTAGTAATCTTATATTGAGACACATTGTAGACTTCAACCATGCTTCCCTGCAACTAAAACTATGATATGTTCCTGAATTCCTTTCCTCTGTGTCCAACAGTGCCATCTAACTTTGCGGAAGAGCTTGAACAGTACACGTTTCAAGGTTTCCGAGTCATCGGGCTAGCGTACAAGACTTTGAAAGCTGGTCGTCATGATGACTTCGACAGCCTGCCGAGGTACGTCCTGTTCAATGGCCGGTGTAGACTTGTAGGTTCTTTGAAGATCACCTTCAAGAAATGTGGGTACATCAAAGTAAATTCAAAATTCTAACACAGTTCCTGGTGGAATTGAAGAATAAATACACAGCCCTTTTCACCACACGTAAGAGATTGTGGAACAAAGTACTCTGATACATTCATAACTGAAACCTTCAAGGACCCCCAGGGGCCTAAGACCGAGACCTCAAGGACCCCTTGATCTCAGTTCTGATTGAAGAGGAAGGGAAAGTCTTCTGTTGAGTTTCTGAAGAGCAAATCCCACTTTTTCTCGTCAAGACAAACAAATATAAGAATTCCAGCTTCTAACCTAAATCCCTGCTCTAAGGATTTGCACTATAACATGTTGGGGACAACTTCCTTAACACAGCCTGTGGGATTTTAGATTTTTGGACTGTGAAGACCTTGCTTTACCTTCTGGGAACTTGCCTTTTCTAGCCTGGTTGGTTGTGGCCTGAATGCTGATAGATCCATGTAACAAGAGGGGTCCCTCTGAAGAGTAGAACATTTTTGCTTGATAATTGAAGAACTTGAAAGCCTGGTAGACCTGTTGCAGCTGTGTGGGGAGATGTGCTCTGCTATAGACTGCTGAATTGTGCTTTGTAACTCAGTGGGAATGGAGCAATTGCAAGTTGACAATGTCCTGAAATGGAAGAACGCTGCTTCCTAATTACATGGAGTAATGTTGGTTGCTTTGAGTAACTGGTTCCATTCAATGGACTTCCCTTCCCCCCCCCCCCCGCTCCCCCCACAATGATTAGTGAGAGATTCGGGTCACTATATCCAACCTTGATGATCAAGAAGTTGAACCAAGTCTTTGTCATGGCTCAATGATAGTGGGAATGATCTATGTGACGTTTTGACTGAGTTCTGTAAATAATTATCTTTCAATTGTTATACATGTTTGCAGTGCGTAGCAGGTGGGAGGTCTTGTATGGGGGAACAAGAAACCTCTTGCTTTCATCTATGGTAGAACATTGTGTGGTCGGGTATTCATGTCGTAGGGTCAAAATCAAAGAGGTGCTATCCAGAGTTGAGGATATTCTATCTTTTGTTCTTGTTACACATAGAAAGTCTCTGGGTGAGCTTGGAGTTAGTTTGTTCTGACCCTCATCATGTCCTAAGTATATTCTACAGAAGCAGGATATAATATTATTTTACAACTGTTAGGACCCTATCAGGACAGTTTCCTGGTGAGCTTAGGGGACTCATTATGAAGATGTAAAGTTTGTTTGATATAAAAGTGTAGTCTGAACTGAATAGTACTTTACAACAATATGTGGCAAGAGTACATGACTGTAAATCAGTCAGAAATCCTGTAAACCGCATTTGAAATCTTGCAAGAGAGAAGCAATCTAGCCATGGGTCAATGGGGAGTACTCTAGTGGCTTGAGTAATAGGTCTTACAAACTTGAAGATTAACAAGTGCCAAACTCCAAGATGCAGGTGAGTCAAACAGTTGTTTGAGTGCCAGATTAATACTAAGAGTAAAAGGAGCTGGAAGATGAGGCAGACACAGGCAGCAATATGGCTTCTTTACCACCTACTTTCCATGTGGCTGAAAGAGACGAGATAGGAGTGGGGGTGAGCGGTTTAGTTGACGGCAAGGGCCATGCGCTCAAGATGGCAGCTGCAGAGTGGGGTCACCTGTATAGTTCTAACCATCCACCGCCTGGAGTTGTTAACTTGATTACAATGGACTCCGGTTGATTTTGTGGCATTCACTATTGTACTATTTTAAGTTGTATTGTTTATCTTGAAGGAAGATGAGAACAGAAACCAGTACTAAGACCAAAAAAACTGACCCTTCTCAAACAAATGACACATCTGACATTTCTTTTATGCATTCCATAATGTCTAAGAAAAAGCAGATTATTATATGTAAAGAAAGACAAACCTTTTTACCCAACAGGGTAATCTCAATTACATCGTCAATTACAAGGGTCCCATGAGACTCGTTTATTGTTTACACCCTTCTGAGCAGAACCCGAAACACCAGTGTCCGTGCTGATAATGTGGTTCTTGTTCCTCTCAAAGTGACTGAGATTTAAAACCCACATATCATGTTTGAGCACTGAACCTATGAATCATCTTTAAATATGTGTAGCAGATAGGCCTAAAGTTGGAGAAATAAGAACATATCAATATTAACTTTTAGAAAGGCATCTCTGCTTAGCATCTTCTGAATGAGTCAGAATCTAAACCTTGAATAACCTGCAGAGGACCCTTGGGAGCCCAGGCACTGTTTACTGACACACACACTGGGCCCCTGGGGGTAGTTGAGTACTATTTACCACAGTGTCTTACCAGGGCCCTGGCCTTGTTTGAGTCTGGTACCTCAACCTCAATGAATCATACATTGACACAGTGTATACCTGCCTGACGCCGTCCAAAGCTTACATCTGATGGTGCCCCGTGAGTGAGTACCAGGGGAGGCTGTTTTGATGCCGTGCCTACAACATGGGCAGGTACAGGGTAAGGAAGTAATGGCCCAATGCCTCGCAGGTGAGCGCTTGGGCACTAAACCTGCATCTGTGTTATAGAAGGGGTCTGTAACCCATCTGTAATATAAACGTGTCATAGAATCACTGACAATAAAGGGAAGGCCATACTCCCGACCCAGCCACGTTGGTAGGACATCTGCAGGAGACTCTGCCTTTTGAAGACCACAGGGCAGCCAGGACAAGGGCTCTCCTCAAAATAAGAAGAAAGCGTCAATTACCTGCCAGGCACAGCAGTTTTCAAAATCCGACTTCATGCTACATTACAGAGGCTTAAACTGTATGGGTGGGTCAAAAATGTAATTTAATCTTAGTAGTGCTTAAATCTGCTGTAATAATTATTTCCTTTTCACTTGTAGGGAGAAATTGGAATCAGACTTAACCTTCCTAGGGATACTGGTCCTAGAAAACCGCCTGAAACCAGAGACTAAGCCTGTCCTGAAGGAGCTGAGGGCTGCCAACATACGGACTGTGATGATTACAGGTATTAATGTGCAACTATTATAATTATTGTTATTGTCGTTGTTATTATTATTATTATAATAATACAAGCAGTTTGAGAAATGAAGAATGTGCATAAAATCCATTGAAACCAGTGAGTCAGAGTCTTTTGAGCTTGTTTTTGAACCTCAGTGGTACCTGAAGCTCATTAATTTTGAAAATTCTAAGATTCTCCCAAACCTGAATGCTTGTGTAGAAGCTAAAGGAAGGAATGCAGATGTATTGGAACACAGAGAACTTCAATTTCAGAATTATTACCCCATTTCCCATCTAACTTTGGAAAGAAAGTGTGATGTCATCATGAAAAAGGCAAAGTTGTAATTCAGATCTGGGAACTAAGGCTGGGGAAAGACTTCCATTGTTAGTGCTGATGGGTTATTTCTAGTTGAGTATTGAAGTGTCACTCAAAGATATCTCTTGAGAAGGGGCATTGTTATTCCTCAGTAAGCAATTATTCCTTCTCTAAAAAACAGAAGAATCTGAAATTAATAAAATTAAGCTGTCTTCATTATCACTGAAACACCTTTATTCTTTGTTTCTAAGAAAGATCAAGATTGTTAACCATGTATTGATAACAGAGCTTTAAACAAATCCTTTTCATTAAGAAATATCCTTTGCCTCTTATAAAGGACATTTTAGAGTCCTCCCCTTGACCAAAATCCCTTACTTACTTGATTGATGTGGTGCTGACCATCTGCTATATATAAAGAAAGAGAAAGAGTGAAAGACCGCTTTCCACATCCCATTTTGGGTATATTGAATAGCTAGTGATGCCACTAGGAATTCCAATGTCCCTGCCATCTTTCATCACTTTATAGATTGAATATTCCCTAATGTTTTAAATTAGTTTGTTTTTCTCTATTTGAATGACATTGTACTGTTTTCTAAGGCGTTTATACAACATCAAGAATTTGTGTGTTTAGAGTGGCCAAGAGTTCAGTAGCATCATTTGTTTGGTGAAACTAAAGAGTGCCAGTTTCAGAAGGAATAACTTGAGAAATGGATTTAGATTGAACATGTTCGGCCTTTTCATGGATCCCACAAAGGTATCAGTTATTCTACATTGTCCTAATACTTTACACCTAACTTATTTGAGGCTACACTGGAACCTTAAAAAGCATGGTAATTCAAAATGTAGGGATCTTAGCCTGTATATTAACAATGAGTTTTTGTAAAAATGTTTATTATTATAAAGGCAAAAAACAGTTTAATCCAGTACTAATAATGTTTCATCATACAGTAGAATTTGGGCAGAGACAAGCCACATCTGAAGTAGGCACAATTAGATAATTTAGGGCAATGTTAAGTTTTTTATTTGGCCATATAAATCTTGATATAGGGCTCTCGACCACTTGAAAAATGTAGTCTGTAAATAACATGGGATTTTAAGAATAAAAATAAAAAAGAGGCATTGTTTCCATCACTCTAATAGCAACAACATTTTCTTATAAGCAGTTGTTAAACCTGTCAGCCTTAGGGTGGTTGTTCCCCCAACGTTTTGCCCTGCTCCTCCATATTTTTGCTGATCTTATTTTGGTTGGTGTTGGGGCTGTGCACACTTTATCACTGCTAACCAGTGCTAAAGTGTGTTTCTGGTCACTCCTCAAACATGGTAACACTGGCTTATCCCCGATTGGCCTATTTAATTTACTTATAATTCTCTAGTAACATGTTACTACATGTACCCAGGTCCTGTAAAATAAATGTTATTAGTGGGCCTGCGGACTTGTTGTGCACCCACTTAAGTAGCCCTTTAAAACATTTCTTAGGCCTGCCATTACCGCTTTTGTGTGCACTTTTGAACTGCTATTTCAAACTGGCAAAATAAATCTTTTGCCAGGCCAATACCTTCCTTTTTAATACGTATAAGTCACTCCTAGGGTAAGCCCTGGACATTCCAGAGGGCAAGGTTCAAAGTATTTGAAAAGTGGGAGATATACTTTTAATTTTTAAATGTACTGGTAGTGAAACACTTGTACATTTATTTTATTACTACTGCAAAACCTATTGTTCCCATAGAATAACATTGGTGTTGCCTTATTATGTTTCATAAGTGTAATTTCCAAATGAGAAGACATAAGTGGGTCGAGTTTGGTGCCTCTGGAATCCCAATTTAAAATCCTTGCATATGGTTGTGAGAAGTTGGCCTGGTAAATGCTGCCCACTAGTTATAGTGGGCACCTTGTACCACTCCAAACAACCCTTATTGATGAATAGGTTTAAAGACAACCTTTATTGAAAGTTATCCTAGTGGTAGCTATGGAGAGCAGCCTTCAGGCTAAGTCTTCAAGTGTAAAGCAGCTTGGTTAACCAGATTATAACCTCTTGAATAACTAAATGAAAGGAGAACCACACAAGGTATATATCAAATATATGCATTTATTTCTAAACACTCACTACTAATCTCTTTATGAGATTAGAACCCAAGATACACAATAATACAGTTCTAAAACGACAGTAAATAGCACAATATACAATGGCCCCCAGGGGGAGACCAAACCATATATTAAGAAAGTGGGATAAGAACCACAACTTGACTAGACACAGTGGGGAACAACCTTTACAACGCAACTTTTACAACGCACTACCATTACAACGCATTTTTTACAACGCATAATCCATTACAACGCATGACATTACAACGCATGACACTACAACGCATTTTTAAAAACTACCTTTACAACGCATTCCATTACAACGCATACTACCATTACAACGCATACCATTACAACGCATAATATTACACTATACTATCCAACACTTACCCTACTGATGCACCCCCTGGAGTTAGAATAGTAATTTTTACCCCTACACTATCCAACACTTACCCTACTGTTGCACCCCCTGGAGTTAGAATAGTAATTTTTACCCCTATACTATCCAACACTTACCCTACTGATGCGCCCCCTGGAGTTAGAATAGTAATTTTTACCCCTATACTATCCAACACTTACCCTACTGATGCACCCCCTGGAGTTAGAATAGTAATTTTTACCCCTATACTATCCAACACTTACCCTACTGATGCACCCCCTGGAGTTAGAATAGTAATTTTTACCCCTATACTATCCAACACTTACCCTACTGATGCACCCCCTGGAGTTAGAATAGTAATTTTTATCCCTATACTATCCAACACTTACCCTACTGATGCACCCCCTGGAGTTAGAATAGTAATTTTTACCCCTATACTATCCAACACTTACCCTACTGATGCACCCCCTGGAGTTAGAATAGTAATTTTTACCCCTATACTATCCAACACTTACCCTACTGATGCACCCCCTGGAGTTAGAATAGTAATTTTTACCCCTACACTATCCAACACTTACCCTACTGTTGCACCCCCTGGAGTTAGAATAGTAATTTTTACCCCTCCACTATCCAACACTTACCCTACTGTTGCACCCCCTGGAGTTAGAATAGTAAGTTTTTACCCCTACACTATCCAACACTTACCCTACTGTTGCACCCCCTGGAGTTAGAATAGTAATTTTTACCCCTACACTATCCAACACTTACCCTACTGTTGCACCCCCTGGAGTTAGAATAGTAATTTTTACCCCTATACTATCTAATACTTACCTTAAATGTAATTTAATATTATGCGTTGTAATGGTATGCGTTGTAAAGGTAGTATGCGTTGTAATGGTAATGCGTTGTAAAGGTATTTTTTTTAAATGCGTTGTAGTGTCCTGCGTTGTAATGTCATGCGTTGTAATGGATTATGCGTTGTAAAAAATGCGTTGTAAGTGCATGCGTTGTAAAAGTGTGCGTTGTAACGTCATACATCCGACACAGTGCCTAAAGCACGTAGAATCGCTGGGACCCCCAGGAACCACCCAAGGTAGTGACACAGGAGACCCACGGGGGAAGAGTGCACTATTCTATGGGAAAGTCGCGGTTGGAATTTTAGAGGTTAAGGACACTTAGGAGAGGACTTTGAGCAAACCCCTTTAGACTTAGGGGGTTCTAGGGCCAACACCCACGGGAGCACCGGAGTACTCTAGCTACCTCACCCAGGGAAGCCGGGTACATAGGTGTCAAATAGTGTCGGGAATTGTCGTTGATTTCAATGGCGATCTGCTGCAAAGTGCTGCTGCCGGGAAGAAGAAAAGTGTCCGGGGTGATCCAAGCCCAGATCGAAGATCAGAAGAACCTGAAAGCAGAGGGGACAGAGTCTGGGTCACTTGCCAGTGACCAGAGGGCATGATAGACGAATGCCCACCGATGTCGGGTGTTTCAGGTGCGAAGAGGTGAAGCTGGACTCTGCAGCCACGAGGACCAGGAGGCGTCAACGACAACCAGGAGCTGAATTCTAGCTGTCCCACAAAGGATGTCGAGTGCTGCGGTGTCGGTGTTTGGATTGAACACAAAAAGCCTTGGGAACAGCAACCCACGCAGGTAGAGTAAAGATGATTTGGTGCGGACAAGCAAGGTCCTGGGGACTCCCCAAGCAATGGAGAGTCGGGGCACATCAGGAGCAACCAGGTAAGCCCAATTAAAGTTAGAGTTGCCTTCACAGGGACCCACCAGTCGAAGTACCAGGGATTGCAAAGGAACCTCAAGAGGAATCGCACAATACCAGCTCACAGGACACTCGGTGAGTGTAGGCCAGTAATCTTCAGTGGAGACACTGCTCGGGGTGTGGACTACAAGTAACCCAAAGCACAGCCTCGAGGATCGACGAGAATCATATGCACTTGCAAATGTGCACTGTGTCCAGGGGTTCCAGTTCCACGGTCTCCTCGATGGCTACGAATCTCAGCTTTGCTGAAAGCTCGGGTCGGTCTCTGGGAAGTCTGGGAACCAACCTCCTGTGTTGCAAATTCTTAAGAGTCCGGCTGGAGCTTCAGAGATGCAAACTGGTCAGATGCGTCTTTGGTGCCTGCCTTGCAGGGGAGTAACTCCTTTACTCCAAGGGAGATTCTTCAGTCATCTAGTTCAATGTAGATCGTCAAAGTTCCAGGATTATGCATCAGAGTTTCGTCCAGGTAAATCTAAAGTCCTGTAGCCAGGGGTTCCTACTTTATACCCAAGGAAGGGGTGGGACAAACTCTGGGGGCCCACCTATGGGAGGGTCAGGAAAGAGGGGGCTGTCCAGTTTCGCGCCAGAGCAGAGGTTGGTAGCCCCTGCTACCGGTTTGAGCTGGACTATTCACAGGGACACCATATGTGCCCCCCAGTGCAGACTTCAAAGCACTCTTGAAGTGCACCCAGCCAGCCCCAATACACTAAAGCCTGTCAGGGAGGTGGTCACACCTCCCTGTGACAGGAAACCTATTGTCAAATCTTCGCCTGCCGGAGTTTCGTCCAGCGGCAGGAGTTCAGACTCGTGTCTGTGGCTGGCAGCATCCATTTTGTGGTGCCCAGGTTCTGTGTAAGCTGGTACCAGTGTACCGGTATAGTCATGTTTCTCCCTCTAGTAGGGTGGAATCATACCTCCCACGCCAGTTATTGGCGGGGAGGTATGATTCCAAAGTGTTTGACACCAAACACGACATGTTTCTGTGCAGCCGTATTAAAGTTAGCATTTACCGCGAGGTTATAATTCACTTAAGAGTATATGGTATGGCTGCATCACATACAAAAACAACAGTTGATGGACAGAATGCAGAACAATGTCATACATTCACCCCAGTACAGAGATCCGGGCCTAAATCCATCGTCCCGTGCTCTCTATGCCACTGGAATCAAGCTATCCTGGCTGAAGAGGGGTGAAACCCCGAAACCGGTCCTAGGATGCTTGTTTCCAGTCCAGGGTGGACCTGGCTTGGCAGTTCGGGTTGGACTGTTCCCATGAGGCACAGGGTCAAGACTGATTTGAATATGGCTGGGTTCAATCTGGAATGGTATGGTGAGCAAAGAAACGATGGATTTAGGCCCAGATCTCTGTACTGGGGTGAATGTATGACATTGTTCTGCATTCTGTCCACCAACTGTTGTTTTTGCATCACATACAATCCCCCAGGATATATTCTGAAGGCTGCAGAGGGGCTCTGGTCATGCATGGGCACCCTCTCACATGAAAACCAAGCACCCTGCCTTCAGGATTGTTAAGGCCTGCCATAGGGTTGACGGATAGGTTTATATGTGTAGTGATTAGACGAGATAAGTGAACCTATATCTCAGTAAGGGGTGCATGCACCACCTTACCCAGGCTGCAGTAGCAGATCGGTGGTGTCATTTTGGAAGGCTTCCCAGGGGTGGCATAATGCATGCTGCAGCCCCTGGTAGGATTCTGGGGTACCTATGCCCTTGGTACATAGTATACCATATAATAGGGACTTATAAGGGTACCCCAGAATCCAATCTGGAGTGTACCGAAAGTACATGGAATCAATTTAGAAGAGAAAGCAGATAGGCGAGGTCCTGATTAGAAGGATCCCATCCAAACTAAGTCAAAAACCCTCAAAACACCAGGAAAAAAGTGGGGGCAACCACGCAGTCAGATGCCACCTTCCTACAATGGTGAAGTCAGATTTTAAATTGTGATTCTGAAAATGCAATTTTTAGAAATTTGGCATTTCTTGCCTTAGCCATTTGGTGCTTAGCCATTTGGTGCCTACATCTGCCTGGGTGTAGTTGGCAGTTGGGTTTTGTGTATTCCTTCTAGACAGCCACACTCAATGGGAGCTTAGGTGTGACTGAGTGGGCCATCAATGGCAGGGTGGGAGGTAGGAGCTGGGCCTAGCCTCAGTTATACCTGAATAGGCTGTGTCCTGTCCACAGACAAAGGGCTGCCTACCCCCTGTATTTAGTCTGGAGCCAGGGCGGAAAGGGAGAACATCTCTGCACTTCAAGGGCATGACTCTAGGAGCTTCTCCCCACTTTAAAGGGGACTTAACTGTTTGTAAAAGAAGGACCTCAGACACCATCACTTCAGGACACTTCTAGACCTGTGGATAATCTGCCAGGAAGAAGGACTGCTGTACTGCTGAAGAACTGCCATTCTGCTGGACTGCTACTCTGCTGGACTCCTGCTCTGCCGACCTTCTGCCTGCTGCCGTCTTGTCTGGGTGAGACGGACTGGACCTGCATCACATGAACCCAGACCCAAGAGTGACTCTAAGGGCTAGCTAGCTGGCCTCCTGATCAAGATTATGATATTTTAAAATTCGATTTTAGTTTGATTTTTTTTTTTTTAGACAGTCATGGTGCGATATTTGTGTAGCAAGGCATGGGAAGAAAGGTCTCACATAGGCACATTGACTGTAGATTAACATTTATGGGAATACCCTCTTGAAACACTAACTCATTTTGTCAATATTAAATATAATACAAGTGAAACATAAGAAAGATTCTCTGTGCACCATCAGTTGGAGAGACACATAAAATATGTTAGTTTCTTCATATTGTGCACAGCCACTACCTAAAAAGAACATTAAAGATAAAACAAAACCAGCAGGGGAATCACATTAAAAAAAGCTGAACAAGCCGTATAATGGGCTAGGATGAGGTCCAGACAAAGGGCCTTGTTTGGAGCTGTGCAGATGTGTACTCGGTCACAAATGTGACTAATGTCCCCCGTCCGCCCTATGACAAGGGCATCATGTCCAATTGCTGTTGAAATGAGTTGGGCGGGACATCTGTCACGTATGGCAGAGTAGTAGTCTGTCAAACTCAAGATCTGGCTCTTCAGTCCCAGCATTCCTTCCATCATGTTGCGCTCTTCTCAGGTCTTCAACCATGTGTGTTCATTTTAAATACTTTTAATTTAAAGGAGTGAGGAGTACCATGGCAGAGCTGGGGTAGGCTGGCTAGTTTCTTTATATATTTAATCTGTGTATTCATGGTTTCAAGATAAGCAAGTTGTAGCTGGGACAAAATCAGCACTAGAGAAGGGCTTTCCCTCTGGGTTCCAATTTAAGCCCAAAAAGTATTTTCTGTGAAGTCACTTGGAACCCCTTGGTTGTATTCATCCCTGGTATTGGTGCTTCCAACAATTTTATTTATTTCATGATACTGGCACCTTAAATACTCTCATCATGTTCCGATCCTGCAAATACAATTAGGATAATTATTAAATTCTCTTATCAGAATATTGTAACTGCAAGCTTTGCAAACTTTGACCATTAATAGCAATATTTCTTGAAAGTAATTAGAGAAATAAAAATGAAATACACCACTTTCCCAGGCACAAGATTTGAACTGAAGCCGATTTGCCAAGTTGGCAATAAGATGGTAAGAACAGGAGGCTGTAGGTGATAAGATGCAATAGGTGATGTGGAGATGAGGTACTTTGTGTCTGCTCTTGTTTTACTCAGGTGACAACATTCAGACAGCGACCACCGTTGCAAGGAAGTGTGGCATGATCCGAAAGGGCAGTCGGGTGATCCTCCTCGAAGCGCGCGCCCCGGAAGGACCAACCCCCGCGTCAGTGTCCTGGCAACCAATTGAATATCCCGTGGGGGCGGATGATGACACAGATGTGAGTATTGTCTGACTACTTTCAAAACAGGAAATTTGCAAGCACAAGGTTCACTTCCGTAAAATATCCCCTTTCAGAGAAATTAAGGGAGATGTTTTTATTTTTACTTGATTCCCAAGGACTAAAATAATTTATAATTGCTTTTAGTCTATATCATTATGCATATTTCACCTATGACACCCTACTGGATTCTAGGGCAGACATCTGGCAGGCTAACTCCTAGAATCAAGTAAAATGTTGAGCCAGTTGTCACATGCCTGTTTAATTGTTCATTCTGCAAATGTAACTGTTCTGGGGTCATTTATGTTATGCTGCCTGAAGGTCCTCATGCTCTGAACCTCATGCCTTGGGATTCCCTACAAAGTCATGAGTAGAGGCCATCACTCTCCCAGAACACTACAACCCCACATTTTATACTGATTACACATTTACTAAGCTCCCTTGATGCTATACTAAATGTATTCACTAATACATCACATCCTTAAACTCTTGTAGAGCACTAGTTTTGCTTGACATTGAAGACCTCTAGGACACCCCTTTGTCTTCCCTAAACCCAGTGGCACCCATTGTTATCAGGTGTGTCCTGTCAGCGAGATGTACCCCAGTGCCCGGGGCCCCTTGCGGAGTAGTGATGTTGAGCTCTGGGTGAACCACAAGAGTGGCAGCATTCAATGACTATCAAAGGAAGTTCTGCACCAGACAGATCACCAAGAGATAGAAGAGGTGTAGTGACGAGGAGGCAAGCAGTGGATGCGACCGTCTTTATTGCTGAGTTATATCAGAATGCCGTTAACCAACGGCTCCCTCCAGCTCCCACACGAACATTCTAACCATGCGCTGGGACCCACGCGCATAGGAACAATAGGTGGGATGGAAGCGGGGAAGGGACAGAAGCAAAGGGTGAGCATTGACAGCATGTTACATCTTCTCCCGTTTTTTAAGATGAACTAAGAAGTTACACAGTTTTCAAATTGACAGAGGAAACACTTTTCTTACTTTTCTTTAAAGGTGAACTAGTACATTGCCTAGTCTTTAAATCTTACGGGGAACAATTGTTTTCCTGTCCCGAACAACATCAACAGGACTAGTTGCCAGCCCTGGAGGAGACACATTGGGGAGATCACCAACTGTTGCAGAATCTGTGCTAGCACTGCACACTCCACCTTCGCTTGCATTTCCTGAGGATGCCAGTGCATCATTCTGCAACTTGTAAGTCGTGCTCACAGGCTCAGGGATCCTGCTTCTAGCAACATTTGAACCATTCTACCACTGGTCATTGTTGAGAAGGATGGCAGTGCCCTTGGTTTTGACCACATGCCAATGTTCACTGTACTTGCTCATGTGTGCTCTTTTCCTATGATACTTCACTCTCACCACATCACCTTCTTTCACAGACATCTCTTTCGCTACATTCCTTGTATCGTAATTAATACGCATGTGCTCCTGGCGTTTGTCCACCAGACTTCTCATCCTGCGCTCTTTCTCTTTGTAGTTCTCGTTTTCCCATTTTTTCTAAGCCAAGGACCAATGTGGCTGCAATTGTGTAATTGCTACTCTACCCCTGATTAGTTCAAAAGGGGTTCTGCCAGTGGTATTGTGAGGGGTGGTACGGTATGACCACAACCTGGTGCGTAGTGCTGCCTCAACAGGAATGTGGGATTTTAAAGCCATTTGGTTAGTTTCTTTGATCAAGTGATTGGCCCGTTCTACCTGGCCATTGTTTTGTGGGTGGTATAAAGAGGACCTCACATGTTATATGCCATATTTTTTTTTAGGAATGAGACAAACTTGGAGGATACAAACTGCACACTGTTATCGGTGACGAGCTGATGAGGGAAACCTTCTCTGCAAAACAATTCCTTCAAGAAGTTAACTACTCCACTTGTGGTGGGTTGAGACACAAATTTGATTTCCAACTACTTGCTGAAAAAATCAATTAATACTATGGCATAGTGTATCTCTAGACTCAAAGCATTCATTGGTCCAATGAAGTCGATGCTGACTTTGATCTATGGACCCTCAGGTAGTTCAACAGAGGTCATGGAGCAATGGTGCATCGTCATTGTTTTGTCAGCCTCAGCGCAAACTGAACAATGAGTGACAAATACATCAACGTCACGATCCATGGAGGGCCACCACTATCCATCCCTCAATCTCTGTTTGGTGCCTGTCGTCCCCGCATGTCCTTTGTAGGCTAATGCTAACAACCTGCTCCTCGTGGACATTGGTGCTATCAAAGTCTCACCCCGGAAAATGATATCTTCGAAAACACTGATGTCTTACTTAATTTTCCAGTATGGTCTGAGAGCCTAGTCTAATGTCTTTTCCCATGGCCAACCTTGGCCACATATTTTCTTCAAACACTGTGTCATCCTTTATCGCCTCTAACCATTCTGACTTTGTAATGGTACTATTGGACTTGTGACCTTCAAACAAGCATGCGACTAGCAATTTATCTTCCTCATCCTCATCACACCCAGATTCTTCCTCACAGGGGGCACATGATAAGTAATCTGCCGACACATTCACTCGGCCTGGAATGTATTCCATCCTAACTTGATACTTCTGCAATTTGCATGCCAACTTTGCAATTCTCTGCGAGGGTCGACTAGAACCTTTCCCTTCAAGTATACTGACCAACGGTTTGTGATCAGTGCGGATGGTGAATTCCTTGCCCACAAAAAACTTTTACATTTTGTAACAGCTCAAACACAAGCCAATAATTCACGCTGAATTACTGAATACTTTATCTCTGGGCCCCTTAACTTCTGAGATGCAAGTGCGATGATTTTCTCCCCTTCTTCAGTCTTTTGGCTAAGCACTGCCCCCAGCACCGTCTGGCTGGTGTCTGTGGTTACACTGCTTTGCAATTTTTCATTGAATGACTGGAGTGATGGTGCTTGCTTGAGTTCCTTCTTTGTGGTCTTTATGCTCTGTTCGCATTTTTAATTCCAAATGAATTCTGCATCCTTCTTTATAATTGTTATAAGTGGTTCGACCTTGACTGCATAATGTTGTATTATCTTAGAGTGGAATTCACACATGCCTAAGAAGGATGCAAGTCCTTCCTTATTTGTTGGGTTTGATGAACAGGAAATAGCAGATAACAAGGTCGTACTCCATTTTCATTGATGAGATGACCTAAGTACTTTACAGTCCCCGAAGGGTAAGCTGCAAAATTGATATGAGCCTTCTGGTGTGATTAACGCAATAACATGTTTTGACTCATCTTGTAGTTGTCTTTGATGGTATGCTGCACTGAAGTCTAATGTAGTAAAGCTCTTAGCTTGACCCAAAGTCATCACCATTTTATTTATGAGAGGCAGGGGTTGGCAATCAGCTACCACATGGCGGTTTAGTTGGCGAAGGTCTATGCATAAGCGGATCTTTCCATTCCTTTTCTTTGCAATAACCACGGGCGACAACCACTCAGTTCATTGATTGGTTCGATTATGCCGCCATTGCACCAACTCTCCAGAATTGTCTTAACTTTAGCGCAAGCAGATAATGGTATGTTCCTGACCCTTTGTTTTACTGGGTATGCATTCCTCCTCAGAACAATCTGGTGTTCGAAGGCCCTTAAGAATCCCAATTGCTCGCTGAAAACCCCCTTGAATTCTTTGAGAATGGTTTCCAAGTCGTCCTATGGAATGCTGAATATATATACGGTGGTTGGCAAGGGTTGATCATCATCTTCAGTTTTTGTTGTTCCAACCAACCAAGAATGTTCACATTGAAATCCACTACGAAGATTCCTGTGAAGGTGTTTTTCTTCTTGAATGACAAATCTGCCTGGAATAACCCTTCCAATTTTATCTTGTGTCTGCCATATGCACCTGGAACCATTCTGCTGGATTCCAATGGTGTCTTGCACTTTAAACCACTGTAGGTGTCCTTTGACAAGATTGTAATTCTTGATCCAGTATCCACCAACATCTCAACATTTTCTACGTTCATGCCAACATTACACCTGGGTTGGTTTTGCACATCTTCACTGTTAATGATGCAACCAGCAATACCAAGGTCTCTGATTTGGATTCATTTACTGTATAAATCTTCTTAGATCGCAAAGTTCTGCAAACCTTAAGGAAATGTCTAATTTTTCTGCATCCCAGGCAGACCTTGCCCCATGCAGGACACTCTTTGTTTGATGCCACATGTGCACTGGATCCGCAACGGTAATGGCTAGGATTTCCTCTGTATGTTGTGGAGGTCTTCCTTGTGAAATTCTTATGTGGTCTATTGGATGCAGATTCTTCATTTTGATGGACTAGATTGACGCTCATTTGCTGGGTGTCAGGTTTGCGCAGTAACTTAATTCCTTTTGCTGATCATTCCATGCTCTTGATGGTGGAAATCGCCTATTCCAGGGTCAGGTTCTTATGACACAACAGCTTCTCTTGCGCCTTCGCACACGTGGTGCGCATCACCACCTGATTGTGTATCATCTTGTCTATATCCCTGAATGCACATGTTGTGGCCAACATCCTTAGTATATCAACGCAAGATTCAATTGCCTTACCTGGTGCTTGGTGCCTGTAGTAGAAGTTGTACCTGTCCATTATCACACTCATATTGGTATCAAAGTAATTCTTCATTCTCATTTTGACTTCAACAAACACATTCCCCTCTCGTCTCTTCTTTTTCAATAGGAGTTATGTGATCAAATAACCTCCTTCCTTCTGCCCCCAAACAGTTGTACATCATGACTTGTTTCCTGGCTGGATTGTATTTCATTCCATTCCATCAATTGCCTCTAGATGTTTTTCAAAACATTTAACCCACTGTGTCCAACTTTCGGTAGTGGCCCAGGGACTTCCAAAAAGGTGCTGGGCATAGCCACTGCATTCATTATCCCAGCCATGCTGACACAGTACCACCGTTTTTAATGTGGATTGAGCCAATAAGTCTTTATTCTAGGTGCAGAGTTAAGTGATGCTTTGGCTCCCTCTGGTGTCTGCTGAAGGTAACACCCGGTGGGCAGTATAAAAATAACTGGCTCACTCACCCTTCATTGCAGCTCCTCCCAGGGGCTGGCAGAGGGAGGGGAAAATGAATAAGATGAGGCAGGGATGAACAGTAGGCGTGGGCGTGAAGCAGTGGTGGTCGGGTGGAGTCGGATGATCCCCACCCACCACGTTACGTCGAAGTGCTGACCGTGGAGGACCAGGAAGCAACAGCCTCAAGCACACAGCCGCGCCGATAATGCCAAGCACTTCATAAGCATGGAGCCTTTAGATCCTGTAATCGTCGCCAAAAGGAAGCTTGTAGTGATGAGGAGACAAGCAGTGGATGCGACCGTCTTTATTGGTTAGTCATATCAGAATACCGTTAACCAACGGCTCCCTCCCACTCCCACACAAACATTCTAACCATGCTCCGGGACTCACGCACACAGGAACAATAGGTGGGATGGAAGCGGGGAAGGGACAGAAGCAAAGGGTAAGCATTGACAGCATGTTACAGTACTTCAGGTGCTGTCAGTGTTTTAGGTGCTGTCAGTGCTTCAGGTGCTGGCAGCGCTTCTGGTGTTAGTGCTTCAGGTGCTCGCATCGCTTCAGGTGCTGTCAGTGCTTCAGGTGCTGTCAGTGCTTCAGGTGCTGGCGGCACTTCTGGTGCTGTCAGTGCTTCAGGTTCTGTCAGTGCTTCAGGTGCTGTCAGTGCTTCAGGTGCTGTCAGTGCTTCAGGTGCTGGCAGTGCTTCAGGTGCTGTCAGTGCTTCAGGTGCTCACAGTGCTTCAGGTGCTGGCAGTGCTTCAGGTGTTCAGGTGCTGGTAGTGCTTCAGATGCTGTCGTTGCTTCAGATGCTGTCGTTGCTTCAGATGCTGTCGTTGCTTCAGATGCTGTCGTTGCTTCAGATGCTGTCGTTGCTTCAGATGCTGGCAGCGCTTCAGATGCTGGCAGCGCTTCAGATGCTGGCAGCGCTTCAGATGCTGGCAGCGCTTCAGATTCTGTTGTTGCTTCAGGTGCCGGCAGCGCTTCAGGTGCTGGCAGCGCTTCATGCGCTTGCAGCGCTTCATGCGCTTGCAGTGCTTCAGGGTCTGTCAGTGCTTCAGAGTCTGTCAGTGCTTCAGGGTCTGTCAGTGCTTCAGGGTCTGTCAGTGCTTCAGGGTCTGTCAGTGCTTCAGGGTCTGTCAGTGCTTCAGGGTCTGTCAGTGCTTCAGGGTCTGTCAGTGCTTCAGGGTCTGTCAGTGCTTCAGGGTCTGTCAGTGCTTCAGGGTCTGTCAGTGCTTCAGGGTCTGTCAGTGCTTCAGGGTCTGTCAGTGCTTCAGGGTCTGTCAGTGCTTCAGGGTCTGTCAGTGCTACAGGGTCTGTCAGCGCTTCAGGTGCTGGCAGCGCTTCATGCGCTTGCAGCGCTTCAGGGTCTGTCAGTGCTTCAGGGTCTGTCAGTGCTTCAGGGTCTGTCAGTGCTTCAGAGTCTGTCAGTGCTTCAGGGTCTGTCAGTGCTTCAGGGTCTGTCAGTGCTTCATGGTCTGGCAGTGCTTCGGGGTCTGGCAGTGCTTCAGGTGCTGGCAGCGCTTCATGCGCTTGCAGCGCTTCAGGGTCTGTCAGTGCTTCAGGGTCTGTCAGTGCTTCAGGGTCTGTCAGTGCTTCAGGGTCTGTCAGTGCTTCAGGTGCTGGCAGCGCTTCAGGCGCTGGCGGCGCTTGAGGCGCTGGCGGCGCTTGAGGCGCTGGCAGCGCTTCAGGTGCTGGCAGCGCTTCAGGTGCTGGCAGTGCTTCAGGGTCTGTCAGTGCTTCAGGGTCTGTCAGTGCTTCAGGGTCTGTCAGTGCTTCAGGGTCTGTCAGTGCTTCAGGGTCTGTCAGTGCTTCAGGGTCTGTCAGTGCTTCAGGGTCTGTCAGTGCTTCAGGGTCTGTCAGTGCTTCAGGGTCTGTCAGTGCTTCAGGTGCTGGCAGCGCTTCATGCGCTTGCAGCGCTTCAGGGTCTGTCAGTGCTTCAGGGTCTGTCAGTGCTTCAGGCGCTGGCGGCGCTTGAGGCGCTGGCGGCGCTTGAGGCGCTGGCAGCGCTTGAGGCGCTGGCAGCGCTTCAGGTGCTGGCAGCGCTTCAGGTGCTGGCAGTGCTTCAGGTGCTGGCAGTGCTTCAGGGTCTGTCAGTGCTTCAGGGTCTGTCAGTGCTTCAGGGTCTCTCAGTGCTTCAGGGTCTCTCAGTGCTTCAGGGTCTCTCAGTGCTTCAGGGTCTGTCAGTGCTTCATGCGCTGGCAGCGCTTCATGCGCTTGCAGCGCTTCAGGGTCTGTCAGTGCTTCAGGGTCTGTCAGTGCTTCAGGGTCTGTCAGTGCTTCAGGGTCTGTCAGTGCTTCATGCGCTGGCAGCGCTTCATGCGCTTGCAGCGCTTCAGGTTCTGTCGGTGCTTCAGGGTCTGTCGGTGCTTCAGGTGCTGGCAGTGCTTCAGGTGCTGGCAGCGCTTCAGGTGCTGGCAGCGCTTCAGGTGCTGGCAGCGCTTCAGGGTCTGGCAGCGCTTCAGGGTCTGGCGGCGTTTCAGGCGCTGGCGGCGCTTCAGGCGCTTGCGGCGCTTCAGGTGCTGGCAGCGCTTCAGGTGCTGGCAGCGCTTCAGATTCTGTTGTTGCTTCAGGTGCTGGCAGCGCTTCAGGGTCTGGCAGCGCTTCAGGCGCTGGCAGTGCTTCAGGTCCTCGCCGTGCTTCAGGTCCATGCAGTGCTTCCGGTGCTGGCGGTGCTTCAGGTGCTGGCGGCGCTTCAGGTGCTGGCAGCGCTTCAGGGTCTGGCAGCGCTTCAGGCGCTGGCAGCGCTTCAGGGTCTGTCAGCGCTTCAGGGTCTGTCAGTGCTTCAGGGTCTGTCAGTGCTTCAGGGTCTGTCAGTGCTTCAGGGTCTGTCAGTGCTTCAGGTGCTGGCAGCGCTTCATGCGCTGGCAGCGCTTCATGCGCTTGCAGCGCTTCAGGGTCTGGCAGCGCTTCAGGGTCTGGCGGCGCTTCAGGCGCTGGCAGCGCTTCAGGCGCTGGCGGCGCTTCAGGTGCTGGCAGCGCTTCAGGTGCTGGCAGCGCTTCAGATTCTGTTGTTGCTTCAGGTGCTGGCAGCGCTTCAGGGTCTGGCAGTGCTTCAGGTCCTCGCCGTGCTTCAGGTCCATGCAGTGCTTCCGGTGCTGGCGGTGCTTCAGGTGCTGGCGGCGCTTCAGGTGCTGGCAGCGCTTCAGGTGCTGGCAGCGCTTCAGGGTCTGGCAGCGCTTCAGGGTCTGGCAGCGCTTCAGGGTCTGGCAGCGCTTCAGGCGCTGGCAGCGCTTCAGGGTCTGTCAGTGCTTCAGGGTCTGTCAGTGCTTCAGGGTCTGTCAGTGCTTCAGGGTCTGTCAGTGCTTCAGGGTCTGTCAGTGCTTCAGGGTCTGTCAGTGCTTCAGGTGCTGGCAGCGCTTCATGCGCTGGCAGCGCTTCATGCGCTTGCAGCGCTTCAGGGTCTGTCAGTGCTTCAGGGTCTGTCAGTGCTTCAGGGTCTGTCAGTGCTTCAGGGTCTGTCAGTGCTTCAGGTGCTGGCGGTGCTTCAGGTGCTGGCGGTGCTTCAGGTGCTGTCAGTGCTTCTGGTGCTGGCAGTGCTTCAGGTGCTGGCAGTGCTTCAGGTGCTGGCAGCGCTTCAGGTGCTGGCAGGGCTTCAGGTGCTGGCAGCGCTTCAGGTGCTGGCAGCGCTTCAGGGTCTTGCAGCGCTTCAGGGTCTGGCAGCGCTTCAGGGTCTTGCAGCGCTTCAGGGTCTGGCAGCGCTTCAGGGTCTGGCAGCGCTTCAGGCGCTGGCGGCGCTTCAGGCGCTGGCGGCGCTTCGGGTGCTGGCAGCGCTTCGGGTGCTGGCGGCGCTTCGGGCGCTGGCGGCGCTTCGGGTGCTGGCAGCGCTTCGGGTGCTGGCAGCGCTTCGGGTGCTGGCAGCGCTTCGGGTGCTGGCAGCGCTTCGGGTGCTGGCAGCGCTTCGGGCGCTGGCAGCGCTTCGGGCGCTGGCAGCGCTTCAGGGTCTGGCAGCGCTTCAGGGTCTGGCAGCGCTTCAGGGTCTGGCAGCGCTTCAGGGTCTGGCAGCGCTTCAGGCGCTGGCAGCGCTTGAGGCGCTGGCGGCGCTTGAGGTGCTGGCAGCGCTTGAGGTGCTGGCAGCGCTTGAGGTGCTGGCAGCGCTTCAGGGTCTGGCAGCGCTTCAGGGTCTGGCAGCGCTTCAGGGTCTGGCAGCGCTTCAGGGTCTGGCAGCGCTTCAGGCTCTGGCAGCGCTTCAGGTCCTCGCCGTGCTTCAGGTCCATGCAGTGCTTCCGGTGCTGGCGGTGCTTCAGGTGCTGGCAGCGCTTCAGGTGCTGGCAGCGCTTCAGGTCCTCGCCGTGCTTCAGGTCCATGCAGTGCTTCAGGTGCTGGCGGCGCTTCAGGTGCTGGCGGCGCTTCAGGTGCTGGCGGCGCTTCAGGTGCTGGCAGCGCTTCAGGTGCTGGCAGCGCTTCAGGTGCTGGCAGCGCTTCAGGTGCTGGCAGCGCTTCAGGGTCTGTCAGTGCTTCAGGGTCTGGCAGCGCTTCATGCGCTGGCAGCGCTTCAGGTGCTGGCGGCGCTTCAGGTGCTGGCAGAGCTTCGGGTGCTCGCAGCGCTTGAGGTGACTGGTCATTTTCATGTCCTCTGGGAGATGGCGCCAGAGATCAACACTCCCCAATGCAAGTGGAGTAAAACAGTGAGTCTTGATGAAGACCGGAGAGTGTGAGGGAGTCAAAGGATATCTTAAAACTGAAGCCATATTGTACACATCATCGTGCACCGCCCTCATGCCTCCTCAGTGAGTGTATGGGAGGAGACATGAAAAGTGTTTATACGCTGAAGTGGAGAAGGTTGAAGTGAGTGAGTGAGTTATTAGGTAGAGAGGAGTGGAACAGAAAATAAATCCAATGTTTGTGTATCATCAACAATTTGCTACCTATGTTTCATTAATGTGTGCAGTGTGCATTCCTACTGAAACCTCATCTCCATACTTATATTTAGATATTTATTCAAATATTTTTTGTAATATCCAACATGCATGTGGAGTTCACAGACCACCCTCTTTCTCTTCAAGCAAAGTAATGGCCCTGTCCTCCTTTACTCTTATACCCTTGTTCTGGTCAGTGGCTAAAGTTCCAATATTGAAATATGTACATTTCCCTTTTTGGGTCTGGCCTGATCAAGAACCTGTGTGCAGTGCACAGAGAGGACTGTGGCTCCGCCCCAGAGGAGCATTTCCCCCCCTCTCCTGATGTTATCGCCTCTCTGGATGCAGCCTTCAAACGTCCATTGAAATGTACGATGGACTATTTTACACATATAATGTTAGAAATGGGGATTTCTGGTTGGCTAGGGCTTGCGCCAAAGCCAGGCAGAAACCACCACTCTAGTCAGGGCAAGGAAGTTACACGCCAAAGACAACCCCTGCTCACCCCCTTGGTAGCTTGGCACGAGCAGTCAGGCTTATCTCTGAGGCAAGGTGTAAAGCGTTTGCGCGCGCACCCAGCAACAACACCCAAGGCCCACCACAAAAGAAACTCCACACAAGGTATTATATAAAAAAAATAACCTTTGTATTATACCAAACACATTAGATAAAAACACACACTTTACAATGTGCCAACAGGCACGGGTAGAATTTACAAGGGATTATATGTACAGGGGACAGGGCCACATGGACCACTGTCAGGAATTAGCACTTTGTAGAAATTAGCACTTAGAACATAGGAATAAAATTACTGTAGCACAAAATAACATATATAGCACACAACCAGTACTTACTGGTATCAGGTAAGTACCACCTACGCAACCCTAACCACCTTAGGAGAATGTCACGCAGGGAACTAGGACCTCACTAGCACCACCTGTACTAGGAGAAAACAAACAACCACCTAAGTATCACAATACCTGTAGGGGTAATAGCACATTACACATGATGCATCACATTCAGAGGTGTAGAACAAGGCACATGATGCATAAACACACATTCAGAGGTGCAGGAAAGGAACTATAGCGCAAAACTCACATTAGCCACCCTCTGTGGCAGTCCCTAGGCCAACTGGCCTTGTCGGGGCTAGGACGCCCTGTGTCTCAATGTCAGGGCAAGGCTGCGCAGGCTGCGCAGCCCAAGCGTGGAAGGGCACAACCTAAACGGTGCAGCTGCCCACTAAGTGCTGGGCAGCTGTAGAAAGGAACTTGGCACCGGCGTGCCTCCAACACCCAACGTGTCACCCGTGGGAGCCTCTCTGGGTCCTCACAGAACCATGCCCCCAAAACGGCGTGGGAACCTCGTGGGCTCGGGACTAACAACTGTGCCCTGGGGCAATGGTGGAGCTTCGTGAGCTCCAAACGAACAATGCGCTCAACGTTGGAGCGGCCCACTGCCTTCCGGGGCCGCTCTGATTGTTCACAGACTGCCCCCGCAGTTTGAGTCCCTCTGGACTCAGCAAGATCACTGAGGCCTGACGTTGGAGTCCCGCTCGGGGGACTCGTGAGCCTTGCAGGCTCGTACCGTGAATGGGGGAGGGCTAACCCGGTTCCCCCTTCAGCCCCCACTCACCCGGACTTCCACCGACTGCTCCGGTCAGGTGATGGGGACAGCTGCAAGGAACACGCAGCGCTCCCACCTCATCTGTGGCTGCGGGGCTCTCCTCTCTTGGCTGCAGTGAAGCACGGGGTGGGCTCCCGTCCGCTTCTCTCTCGGGCAGAGTGCCCCGGGGCGCAGGGTAGGCTCCTGCCTGCTCCGGGGCTCTGAGCAGCCGCGACGTTTCGGTAGGAGGCGGGGTAGGCTCCCGCCCTCCTATTCTAAGTTCCGGTTGTCCCGGAGGCCCGCCCTCGGCCTGCCTGACTTCCGGCTGAAGCCCGGCTGCGGCGGTGATTTTCTCGGCAATGAGAGGGGTGAGCTCCCTCGGGAACGAGCACAACGGCGGGGTGGGCACCCGCCGAACTTGGCATAAACCAGCAGAATCGCGGGGTGGGCACCCGCTGTCAGAATCAAAGCGCTCCTAGCGCTATAAAGCCAAAAAGCGCTCCCAGGCGCTTAGGGAGTACAACAAGGTCCAGAACCAAAGTCTTGAGGAAGGTAGGCAGGGAGCAAGGCTGGGCCAGGGGCCAGCTCACTGGGCCCTCCAGGCAGGAAGGCAGTCCCAAGTGGCGGTTCCTCCTGGCCTCCAGCAGCAGCAGCCCCCCTCAGGATCCTGGAAGAGAACACCTTCTGTGGGGACACAGCCCCATTTTATACAGTACAAGGCTTTGTCTAAGGTGCAGGGAAGGGGCGAACCAGTTCCAGCAGGTTCCTGAGCACTTTGTTTTGCTCAGCCCCTCTCCCTATTCACTGGCAGGGCTAGGGTCATTAGACGCACCACAGGGGCCGGCGCCAGCATTGTGTGGGGGAATCCCTGTCCTATTCAGGACCCAGGTACACTCCTCCCCAGCCATCAACATGCTAACTCCCCATTCACCACTGGGTGACTCCTCCTGACTCTGGGGAATTCCCTAGTCCGTCACCTGACCTCACCAGCCAATCGCCAGACAAGCCACACATTTCAGACTGCACACTGAAGTGCCCACTTCTAGAAGTGGCACTTCCACACCAGGTACATGCACGCTGCACACATCAACGCGCAGCACTCACTCCCACGAGTCCGCACATACCAAACACGGGCCTGCACACCCCACGCATCAGGAACTACCGGGACACATACATTCCCCCATGCATTCCTATGGGAGGGCAGGCCAACCTCACAACACGCACGCACTTTACCCTGGGACACAGCGGTAAAGTGCGCAGAAGTCACTAAAATCACTAAACCAAGTCACCATATTACGCAAAAAGTTTCGGGGTGAACCGGCCAGAAGGGCCAAGTCCAACATATAAATTAATATCCATCGTTACAGATTAAATTCTGCATGTCACAGCTGTATAATATACATGAGCGATCCTTTTTTGTTATAGAAATAAAAACAAGACAGTAATTAAGGATTCGTTGCAATCCAGCCTGGAACAGATCTATTTAGGACTACAACAAAGGGGTAGGAGGCTTCAATATGATCCTGATATAGTTTCTATGTGAAACAAAGATCTAAAAAACATTTCACAGGCCTGGCTTTAATATACAAATTCTTACAAGCAAAGATGTGCACGAATGTACATGCCTCTCTTTGCACATGTTCCAAATTAAGGCTAGACTGATTTGCTTTGCCAGTGCTTGTTCCATACAAGTAACTCACTACAAATTAAATTGATGAATATTTATAAACACTCGTCAGGGGTAGTAGGCACTATATAAATGCAATTTTACTATTTCCGATCACTGACAAACTGGCGTTTCCTTTGTACGTCATATCCTCTCTCAAGGATACTGAACTTGAAACCATTCTCAAAGAGGTTTACCAGTGAGAGTTAACACACTGAAGGCAAAGTGAAAAGGAGGAACATGTCAAAATATGTCCTTCTCACTGCTACATTGCCACATGCGTCCTTCGCATCATAGCAAGTCCAAAGATATGTTTACATTGGTTTGTTAAATTGGTGCCTGTACTCTCAACCCCAAATCTAGCTTTGTAGCATATTTACAAGGTTTTGTGCCCAAGCACCAGTGGTGCACGCAGAGGGGCCTGTTCACAAACTGCAAGCTGTAGTATCTTTCATTGTACCACGTTAGGAGACCTCAAGCCCCACAGAATGCTGTTCACAAACCTCGGCTTCCTCCTCTCATCGTTTCTGTGCGGAAGTCTCCGACAGGTGTCCGGCAGATCCGCATACGTAGACGCACAGGTGACTAATTAATGTGGATGAATTGGGAGGGGGGAAGGAGTGGCTTAGGGAGGGACATATAATCATCGGCCTATAAAATGCACTTCTAAAATTACTACACCCAAAAAACGACCCAAAACAGTAGTAAATATACTCCCGGCAAGCCCTGGAGTAAGCCCAGCACTACCCATGATCACTCAGACACTACAATACACTCCCATGGAAAATGATTGAGGCAGGGACTTAAACTAACACCCCATAGTAAATAATGTTAAATAAAATAGATTATTCAATTTTCAATTACATATATATATAGATATATATATATTATCTACCGGCGGTCGCCAGTAGATAGTTATAGTTAGGACCTATTTTCCATAGGAAATCCGCAACATTCTATTCCCAATAAGTCTGGCGCCGGTTGACGAATCTTCGCGAAATTTTCCAAACTTTTGGCCAGCACCGCTCCACTCCTACCCTGAAGGTTTTGTGGTGATTCGTCAAGCGGGGGCCGAGAAAAAAGGGGGGTCCCAAAACACATTTTCCCCATGCAATTTCCCATAGGATTTGTTGTCGCAGCTACAGCCCGAACCGCTGAACAGAATGACACCAAATTTGGCAAAGAGGTAGTCCTCAGTTCAGACTCATGCCTTTTGCATAAATGGTGTGAATCCGTTCAGTAGTTCCTGAGAAAATTAGAGTTAAAAGTACATAAATATCTATGGCCGGGGAGGATCCGCGGACCCTACCTGCACCGTAAGCGAACCCTCCCTGAACCGAGCGCGCACCCTCCCGATCGCGCACTGAATGCTAATTGGCTGTCGAGTGTCTGTCTACATTCGAAACCAGGACTGTTGGCGGCCATTTTATGCCTCGGTAGAAGCGAGGCTGAAGAAGCAAGGGGAATAAGTGTGTAAAACATACAAAGGGGGCAGAGTGGAAATACTCTGACCCTCTAGAGGTGCTTAGGGGGTCCTAGAAGGACCCCCTGGGGCCCCCTTTTTAAAAAAAAAAAAAAACTCCGGATGCGCGCACCCTATCGAGTTGGGTGCACGGATTCTCTCGCATTGGGTGCGTGGATCCACTGAAATTATTTTTGAAAAAAGACAAGAAATCATTGGTTGTATGACTACTTTCTACACTGAAAGGTAGGGTGTATATTTCTGTTTTTTAAAGGTATGATTCTTATTGGTTAACAAAAACAGATTGTAAGGAACGTTATATATGATAAGCTGATATGTTGAAAAGTCAAGCACACTTCCTGTCTTGTTTAGCAACATTGTGTTTCATGACCTGTTTCTATGGTAAGAGGCAGAAGGCAGATCGGGGGAAGGGTTGAAATGTATTTCAGTTGGAAAAGGTTGAAATGTTTAACCAATAGAAATGTATGTTTGCTTTTGAGTGTATGTGTGAAGGATTGTGATTTGATGTTTATATGTATATGTGTGGAAAATGAAAGGGAAACTTTTCCATTCTTTGTTTTTGCTGAGAGGTGTACAGTGCAGAGATTCTGTAAAAGAAAATCTGGTGTGTAACTGATATACTTCTTAATCTACAAAACAACTTGAAAGGTGAATTACTTAATTGTGAGGGGATGTATGTAGACTATTTTGATTTTAATCAGACTAATGTATTTCTCCTGCTAAAGTGTAGGGAGTACTTTTTTTCTCTACTATCTTATTGGCCGTGTGTGTGCATGTAGAAACCATTCTGTGATAAGCATTTGTGTTTTTCATGTGTTTGCAGAAAGATAACTATGCTGTTTTTATATTTTGGTAGAATTAGAAACCAGTCATTGTTTATGAATTTGTGAAATGAGTTATGTTATGTTTCTATACTAAAATGTAGTACTTCTTCTAGATGAAGAAATGTGTTTTGGTATAGTGCAATGGATAGTGTTGTTTGTCTAGAATCACACAGTGAGTATGTGTGCATTTGGGGACCACTGTGAGAGAAGCATTTGGTAACATCGTGTATTTGCTGACAGATAACTGTTTTAAAACCTGTCATGTTGTCACATTTTAGTAGCATTAGAAGCCAGTCTTTGCTTATGCATTGATAAAATAAGTCATGCTTTGACACTAATGTTCTGTACTTTAATATGTAGATTGTGTGTAGTCGCCTTACCCCTTGCACTGTAGTGAATGAGTTTTGGTAAACTTCTAGGGATAGTGGTGCTTGTCTAGAATCACACTGTGAGTTAGTGTGTATTTGGGAACCACTGTGAGAGAAGCATTTGGTAACATCGTGTATTTTCTTACAGATAACATTTTTAAAACCTGTCATGTTGTGAAGTTTTAGTAGCATTAAAAGCCAGTCTTTGCTTATGTGTTGATTAAATGAGTTAGGCTTTGACACAAA
The DNA here is from genome assembly GCF_964204655.1 of Triturus cristatus. Taxonomy (NCBI): domain Eukaryota; kingdom Metazoa; phylum Chordata; class Amphibia; order Caudata; family Salamandridae; genus Triturus; species Triturus cristatus. The sequence continues at coordinate 1,157,385,299 of NC_140594.1, forward strand.
AGTGCAGTCTTGAAATATGTAGATTGTGTGCAGTTCCCTTACCACTTCCACAGTAGTGAATGATTTTTGGTAAACTCCTAGGTATAGTGGTTGTTGTCTAGAATCACACTGTGAGTCTGTGTGCATTTGGGAACCACTGTGAGAGAAGCATTTGGTAACATCGTGTATTTTTTAGCAGATAACTCTTTTAAAACCTGTCATGTTGTCAAGTTTTAGTAGCATTAGAAGCCAGTCTTTGCTTATGCGTTGATTAAATGAGTCATGCTTTAACACTAATGTGCTGTGCTTAAATATGTAGATTGTGTGCAGTACCATTTCCTCTTCTAGACTAGTGAATGAGTTTTGGTAAACTGCTAGGGATAGTGTTGCTTGTCTAAAATCACACTGTGAGTCTGTGTACATTTGGGTAAGGATTGTGAGAGAATCATTTGGTAACATAGTGTATTTGATGACTGATAACTGTTTTAAAATCGGTCATGTTGTCAAGTTTTAGTAGCTTTAGAAGCTATTCTTTGCTTCAGAATTGATAAAATGAGTCAGGGTTTGACACTAAAGTGCAGTACCATGTACTATTCTCTTCACTGTGCCAGAACCGAAAATTTAAAAGTTTTACCCAGGCACTAACCTAGCAGTAGTCTGATGATTTAGTCAGTTTCCAAGTACTCATGTTGTGAACCGTACATTACCACATAGATTGCTTCAAATGTCTATGCAGTATGCATGCAGTACACTTGTCTTTCACATTTTCAATTCGCTAGTCAGTATCCATACACTTCCAGGAAACGCCCTGTAACTCCCTTTGTAGTCCTCTAGTGGCCCATTCAGCACCATGTACTAATCCATTCACTGTGCCAAAACCCAAACACTTATAAATTCACTAAGATACTATCTTTGTAGTACTCTAATCATTCAGTCAGTGCCTAAGTATTCATGCACTGAGCCAGGCCTTAGCACATGGACTGCTTCAAACCCCTATCCACTATGTATGCAGTCTTCTAACCACCTAGACACTTGTCTTTCACACTTTCAATTCCCTAGTCAGTATACATACACTCCAGCAAACACCCTCTCACTCCCTTTGCACTCCTCTAGTGACCCATTCAGTACCAAGTACTAATCCATTCCCTGTGCGAAAAGCCTACCACTTATAACTTCACCTAGGCACTCTCCTTGCTGTACTCTAATCATTCAGTCAGTACCCAAGTACTCATGCAGTGAGCCAGGCCTTAGCACATGGACTGCTTTAAATGCCTATCCAGTATGGATGCAGTCCTCTAATCACCTACACAGTTGTCTTTCACACCTTCAATTCCCTAGTTAGTATTCATATACTTCTAGCAAACACCCTGTCACTCACCCAGTGTGTCTCCTTATAGTATTGTAATCATTTAGTCAGTTAGCATGTAGTCTTTTAGTGAGGTAGGCTTTAGGGCATGAACTGCATCAAAGTAGTATGCACTATGCATGTAGTGTTTTAACGATCGTCACACTTGTGGTTCAGGGCTGTAGTTTCTTAGTCAGTTTTCATATAAAATTTGTTTGTACAGTAATGGAATAGTATAAATTTGAAAGTTATTAATATACATTTATTTGTGATTCTTTTTTACAGATACAGAACAGGAGTGTTTCTCATGTGTTTGCACTCTTCTTGTGCAAGATTGTTGGGATGAAGGGTCCTTAGGTGTTTCATCATACTTGCCGTGCCGCACGAGTATTTTTTGTTAGGATCCCCTCGTAACAGAACTCTTATGCAAATCTTGTGCGTGACGAAGGTGGCATTGGTCTTTGTTTGCCCCTCGAGAAAAGTACAAAATTTCCACACCACTGAAGGAAAACGTTGTGGGCGTGGTGCATCCTCCAAAAATTCATCCTTAGATTCGGTGATTATTTTAAAGCGACAGCATTTACAGTTTTTGTAAGTTAAACGTATAAAATTTTGTTAGCTGTATGCTTTTATATATCTGTGATTTGTATCTTTTTTTTTTTTTGAGAATAGCATGTTGTTTTTTTGTAACAATCTTTGAGATTGTTTTTTTTTTTTGCCCGCTGTTAAGTGATGAGTATGATTGAATCACTATTTTTAGTGAGATTTAATATATTCTAAGAACAGCAAAAAAGGCAAAAAAAACTTACTTTGTGGAAATTATGCTGTGTTGTAAAAAATTTATTATTACATGTTATAATTTTTTTTTCCTTTTCTTTCACAGATCCAAATTTTAAAATAAGCAATTTTTATGAATTTAGATTGGAATGAAAATGTGAAAAAAATGTGTACCATTTTTTATTCCAATTACTGTGAAGGTAAGTTTAACTAAGTCTCAATATGCAGAATGAGGAGGTCTGCAAGAAGCTACAAAGTTGAAACAGGTTTCTAAAAACACTCTGTTTATACCTATGTAGTTTTGAAATCTGACCATAATCAGATATCATGTGACCTGCAAAAAAAGAGATTTGAGGGGTTCATATTTCCCATTTTAGCTATTGAAGGAGCGCAATTATTTCAAACATTCTTCTTTGAACATCTTTGCAGACAAAACTCTGTGCTTACCTTCTATCATTCGCAAGGAATTTTAAAAACGGAAATATGTCACTTTTTGTATCATAGTTATAGCGCAAGACACTCTTTCATATTTACAAAGAGAGGAAAAGGCACTCTGGGCACTTTTTATACTCCATGTAAATACAACCTCATCATGCAGACCACTTTGTGTTGAAAGGGTGTTCTATAAGTGTTGTTGTGCATGATTGCACTTAATACTCATAGAACAAGACACATGTCTAGATTTATCAGAAATCATAAATCTCGATATGTGTGTGAATGCTGCACCATTCTAAAATTGGTGTAGGAAAGCAATACAAGGATAATTGTTTTAATTTCTCCACATTTGTATATCTTCAATGCATGCTGAAATGTTCAGCATACATTGAAGGAGAAAAATGCATTTTCTCATTGTTTTTGTGCAGGAAGGTGTGTCTTCCTGTAGAAAAACAAACAGCACATGACACAGATATCCTTGCACTATGTGTCACCACATGGCTGCAGTTTAAGCAGCCGTGCAGACATAAGCATAGATTTGCAACATATTTATGTACATATGTTGCATCCCTGTGCTTCGAAAGTACTACAGCACACTGCAGTTAAAGAGGTTACTGTGTGATGCTGCAGCCCTTCCTCATAATAATTCTGCACTTCTACATTCACCATACGCTACTAATGCATTCATTCAGTCAATTATGTACTACACATACATTCATCTAAACTTTCACACACTAACAAAGAAATTTAGCTCTTTTTTCAAACCAGGAAAGTTAGTTCTTACAAGAAATTTTTTTTTTCTTCTTTCTTCTTTTATAATTTTTGGGGGGTTTTCTGAACAATTTTTAAATTTTGGGGGTTTTTCTGCAAAAAACAAAAACAAAAAAGAAAACAGGAGAAACCAAACAATGAACTTCAGGGAACAATAAAAAAAAACCAACAAAAAAAACCTAGCAAATGTGACTTTCTTGCCGGTGGCAGATCAGATCGATCGACTGCTCACCATAGCACAAAGTCGCATTGCACTTAGTGCAGAGTATTTTTAAATATTGAAATTGAGGACGGATGTCCAAGGTTTGGGCTGATGGATGCACTCATGATGTGCTCGGCTGCGATGAGGTGGAGGGCGCAGGAGGAGGAGTGTTTCTCATCCGTCGGCACTATTCTCGTGCAAGATTGTTCGGATGAAGTGTCCTCAGGTGCTTCATCATACTTGCCGTGCCGCACGAGTATTTCTTGTTAGGATCCCCTCGTGACAGGACTCTTTTGCAAATCTTGCACGTGACCAAGGTGGCATTGGTCTTATTCTGCCCCTCGGGAAAAGTAAAAAATTTCCACACCACTGAAGAAAAACGTTCTTAAGGTGGTGCCTCCTCCAAAAATTCAGCCTCAGAAATATGAGGAGATGCAGGTGATGCCTGCTGCCCTGAAGCTATTTTTGGTTGAAAAAAGTTAGACCTAAGTGTAAAAAATCTTCTTCTCTCCAGGAGATGGTCCTCCAAAGAAGGTCAAAGAAGAATGATTGAAATGGGTGGGGTCTTTCAATAGTTAGAAGAGGAAGTGTAATGAACCAATCAAATCTCTTTTTTTGCAGGTCACATGGGATCCACGCACCCTGCGCTTACGCAGCACGCACCTAGCGCGCATCCACGAAATTGAATTAAAAAAAATTGTAGGATTAGATGTAAAAATATATTAGTTTTAAGACTAGTTTAGAGTTTGTCTTCAATTAATATTCACATGAAATACATATATATGTTTTTTTAAATGTTAAATATTTCGCGGGATCCGCGCACCTACCGCGTCATAGATGCAGATGATGCATCACGGAAGCGCGTAAACGTCGCGTTATGTACATCGAACGTGTCGCGTATAGGCTGGGAGTCGCGTACCAGTCGCATTGGAATCGTGCACTAAACACGTACCCAACTTGTACCATGCGCGGAGGCTATAGCGTAGGGATCGAGAACGGTGCGCTTAGGGTGCGCTGCTGATCCAAAAACATTGAAAAAATATATAAAATTAAGTTTTGAACATATAGTTAAAAAAATATTTTGAAAAATATAAAAAAATGTTTGAAAAACCCATTAAGTTTAAATATTTTTTTTTAATTTTTAAAAGAATTAATTGAAAAAATAAGTTTAAAAAATGGTGATACAGTATTTTAAAAAAAATTTAATTAATGAAATTGACGCACTGAATTTGAAAAATATACAAATCCAATAAAAATCATTAAACATGATATCTTCAGAGATAAGTTATAGATAGGAATTAGCATTTAAAAAACCTTTGAAATTCACTGAAAAAACCATAGGTTTCATGCACATTATAGTTAGGAATTGGCATTTAAAAAACCTTTGAAATTCACTGAAAAAACCAAAGGTTTCAGGGGCGTTATAGTTAGGAATTGGCATTTAAAAAACCTTAGAAATTCACTGAAAAAACCATAGGTTTCAGGGGTGTTATAGTTAGCTGGACAGTTCCCTCGTACAAAACCCTAGAAATTCCCCTGTTATAGTTAGATCAGCTAACTATAACTCGCGCCCCCGCAATGCACTGCTGATGACGTCACATATTACATCACTCATGACATGGTCAGTGACATCACTGATGACATCACTGATGACATCACTGATGACCTCTCAAATGACATCACTGATGACATCATCCGTGTGATAAATTACTGCATCTTCACACACCCTAATTTAACCGTTGATACACCAACTCAACATTTCAGACATCCATTCTCAAAACCATAGATACTCCAACACCAATAACTACATACCCACTCATTAACTCTTAGGTCTACATACACCTCCACTCACTCACCTGTACAGTCACTCATACTTACAGTCACTCCGTACAAGACTATCATATGCATTTATACACCTACATAGACACTCACACACCACCAATCATCCATAGAGGTACTCTCACACCTAGTCAGTCATGCAAATAATTAATCACACTCCCATTTACTCACCTATGCAGTTATACACACTTAAGTTCACTTACTCATAAAAATAGTACCACATTCTTACGCTCTTATACAACCGTTGATACAAGCACACACTCATCCATACAGCCACTCTCACAATCACACACTCTCACATATACTCACTTATATACTCTTACACACATATATACTGCCTTTCACATATGTAGTCACACATGTACCACTGAGATATACATTCAATCCCTAACACACCCATACATACACTCACTCAACCATACAGTTCATCACAGATGCACTCTTAAAACCATGCACCCATAGAATCACCCACTCACACATCTATGCACAGAGTCACACACACCCTACCCACACAAACACTCAGGCACCCATACAGATACTCAGACAACCAATCAATAACCCATATTGACACTCGTATAGCTATTCACAACACCATGCAGCCACTTATACACCAACAGACAGACACATACAGACATTCACACAGTTTAGTCACTAGTCTGCAGTAAGATACATTTAATGACTTACTTATAGAGTCAGTTATGCACCTAGAAAATCATCCATTCACACACTTGTACAGCCACTCATTCTTCCACAGGCCTTTCACTATAAATATATAAAACATATTTAAACTTTACAGAAACACACAGTCACTGGATGACATCATTAGTGATGTCATTAGTGATGTCATTTGAAATGTCATTTGAGATGTCATCAGTGATGTCATCAGTGATGTCACTGACCATGTCATGAGTGATGTAATATGTGACATCATCAGCAGTGCATTGCGGGGGCGCGAGTTATAGTTAGCTGAAATAACTATAAACAGTGGAATTTCTAGGGTTTTGTACGAGGGAAATGTCCAGCTAACCAGAACACCCCTGAAACCTATGGTTTTTTCAGTGTGTGTGTATATATATATATATATATATATATATATATTCACAGAAAAAAACCATAGGTTTCAGGCACGTTATAGTTAGGAATTAGCATTTAAAAAACCTCAGAAATTCACTGAAAAAACCATAGGTTTCAGGGGTGTTATAGTTAGCAGGACTTTTCACTTGTACAAAACCATTGAAATTCCCCCGTTATAGTTAGTTCAGCTAACTATAACTCGCGCGCCCGCAATGCACTGCTGATGACGTCACATATTACATCACTCATGACATGGTCAGTGACATCACTCATGACATCACTGATGACATCTCAAATGACATCACTAATGACATCATCCAGTGAATGTGTGTTTTTCTGAAAATTAAATATGTTTTATATATGTATATCTCAAGGTCGATGGAAGAATAAATGGGTATATAAGTGTCTAAATGGATGATTTGTTTTTGAAAAATGTATTGTGTAACTGACTGATTAAGTGTATCATAGTGAATACATGGCTTAGTGAGTAATGTTTAAATATGTAAATAGCTGTATCAGTCTCTCACTTTGTGTATAAGTGGCTGCATGGGTTGGTGAGTAGCTACATAGGTGTCTATATAGGTTATTAGTTGGTTTTTTGAGTATCAGTCTGAGTGTCTGCATGGTTCGGTGGGGGGTATTACGTAGTGCATAGGTGCATGAATGAGTGACTCACTGTTTGTATGTGTTGAACACAGCATGTGTGCAGGACTGTATGGGTGGATTGAGTGTGTGTATGGGTGTGTTAGTGAGTGAATGACTGTCTCAATAGTGTCTTGATGAGTAACTACATATGTTTTAAACTAGTATATGTGACTATTGGTGTATATAAGTGAGTATATGTGAGAGTGAGAGAATGAAAGAGTTCCTGTATGAATAAGTATGTGTTTCTATAAGTGATTGTTTAAAAGACTAAGTATGTGTAAGTTTCCGTAGAAGTAAGTGTGGTGGTGTGTGTATAACTGTATATGCAAATAAATGTATGTTTGATTCTTTATTAGCATGAGTGACTATGTGTGTGAGTAACTCTATGGATGAGTGGCATTGTGTAACAGGATGTATAGGTGTATGAGTACATATGATGAGTGAATACATGTATGAGTGACTGTATAGGACTGTTGGTGAATGAGTGGATGTGTATGTGGATCTTAGAATTACTGAAGAGGTTGTTGTAACTGGTATTGGTATGTCCATTGTTTTGAAAAGTTTAGTCTCTATTTTTGAATGTGTGTATCAAAGGTTATATTAGGGTGAGAGGAGGTCTGCCACTCTATCACAAGGATGATGTCATCAGTGATGTCATCAGTGATGTCATTTGAGATGTCATCAGTGATGTCATGAGTGATGTCACTGACCATGTCATGAGTGATGTAATATGTGACGTCATCAGCAGTGCATTGCGGGCGCGCGAGTTTTAGCTAGCTGAACTAACTATAACGGGGGAATTTCAATAGTTTTGTACAAGTGAAAAGTCCAGCTTACTATAACACCCCTGAAACCTATGGTTTTTTCAGTGAATTTCTGAGGTTTTTTAAATGCTAATTCCTAACTATAACGTGCCTGAAACCTATGGTTTTTTCTGTGAATTTCAAAGGTTTTTTAAATGCTAATTTCTAACTATGCCTACAGAGATAGGACATGTGAAGAAAGAAGAAAAAGTGCACAGAAAGAAAAAAAAGAAGTGCAGAAAGAAGCAACAGAAGTCCTCAAAGACGAAGAAAAGTGCAGGAAGAAGGATAACGTGCAGAAAGAACAAAAAGAAGAGCAGAAAGAAGCCTTGTTGCAAAATCATCCTGTACCCTCAACTTTTTCAGACGGATACTGGTGGTAACTGAGTCTGACTAACCAGTCCTAGAGCCAGTGCTATGTTAAAAGACACTTAGAATACAGTGAAAACACCTACATACACTAGGGAACATTATGCGTTGGGGTCCGGGCAGGGGGATTAAAATGACCTCTTAAAACAGGCCACATGGCGTTTTTGCACACGTTAACTCAGGCCCCGTCCCCTCCCTTCACCACTGTGTAAACACGCCCTGTGTCCGTTTTTAGTTGGGAGATTAAGTTCATTTGAATCCTGAGGGTCCCTAGGGTCCAACTAGCCCACTAGGTACCTCCAGTAAGTGCCACAGAGCTGCGTTGCAGAGAGGTGTAAAAAGTGGCACGGCCTGGACCACCTCTCTGCAATGCAGCTCAGTGGCGCTTACTGGAAGCACTTGGTGGGCTAGTTAGCCCCCAGGGGCCCTCAGTATTGAAGGAAAATTATATCCCCAATTTAAAACGTGCCATAGTGCGTGTTTGCACACGTCACCTCAGGCCCCGTCCCCTCCCTTCACCACTGTGTAAACGCGCCCTGTGGCTGTTCTAAGTTGAGAGATTAAGTCCCCTTGAATCCTAAGGGTCCCTAGGGTCAAACTAGACCACTAGGTACCTCCAGTAAGCGCCACAGAGCTGCGTTGCAGAGAGGTGTAAAAAGGGGCTTGGCCTCAGAACACCTGTCTGCAGCGCAGCTCCCTGGTGCATACTGGAGATGCCTGTTGGGCTAGTTGGCCCTCAGGGACCCTCAGTATTGAAGAGGAATTAATTCCCCAACTTACAACTCGCCAGGGGGCGCGTTTGCAGAGTGCTGCAAGGAGAGGGCGTGGCCTCCAGCACGATGCCAGTCTTTTATTTATTTTAATTTTTTAAGCAGGGGGGCTGTGTGGTTCCCCTTCTTATTCTAATTTATTGGCCCTGATGACGCCAGTCCCCAAGGCCTGTCTCCTAATTATATTTTTTTGACCCCAATCCCCAGGGCCGGCCACTGTTTTTTTATTATTTTAAAAAAATATATATTTATAGACACACCTAGGACATGCTGGACAAACCGTACGTACCTATCACCATGATGATTTGCGTGATATTCATTAAAAGGCGACTATGCATACAATGAATCCACGTGGAATGTATTTACACCACTAGTGAAGCTCTGACATGTCTGATGCCCTACCGTGCCTAATCCCGGTAGACACCCTTGTCGTTTATTTATACAAATATGGGTAGCTATTGACGGGCACATTTAATACACATGCACACCAAGCAATTCAAAGGGGATTCGACCAAAATTCGACCAAAGCTATGCAAAAAAAAACCCTCACGGTTAATAAAACACACATCCACTGCCGGATGTGTAATACTTTTTATTTTACTCTCTGGAAAGGGGACGAACATCACTTGAGAGTCACAGCGTGCTCCTGGCAGAGCCCAATGCTGTGTTACACTCACCATTGCCTGCTGAGTGCCACACACCTCAGCGTTGTATTCCACTAGCTAGTGCATATGCTATGACACTCTCTAGCCCATGTGCACTGTAACACCACCCCGTGAATATGTCATGCCACACTTGTCTTCACATGGGTTATATTGCCCCATCTAACGTGCCTTCCTCGATGCCTATGTTATAACGCACAGTGCTATGCCATACATATTACAATCTGGGATCCATATCTTTGTCACAGTGCATATGCAACGTTACACTCCCCAGCACATATTTTATATTACAACTTTAGAGACTAGTTAGGTTACACAACACTGCCCTGTGCATATTACACTCCAAGGCGCATATCGCATAGAACGCGCTAGTGCCTGTGCTATCTCGCGCTCTCCAATGAATCTGTCATTGCGCACAATGTATTGCATATTATATTTCACGCCCGGTTCATCGGATATCACACTTTTTGGTGCATAGTTTGTACCATACACTATATCTAGTTTTCATTTTCAATCGTGCTCTCGGGACTATGTTCTATATAACACTGTGTTCACCTACCCTTTTCACGGGCATTACATTTTGCGATAGGGGGTAGAGGGTCAGGGGGTGTTTCTGCCAAGTGAGCCCGGAGTCACAGTCACAAACGTCCTCTTCTTCCTGAATAAAAGTGAGATTATTCTGCATACTTGTTCATATTTTAAGTAGTTCGCACAGACACACGTTTTAAAAACAATAAAGTTCCTAATACCCACCTTCTCTGAACAGTTAGCATGCTGCCCCATCCCCCTCCTCCCTATCCTCTGTTGTGTGAATCCATGGACTAGCCTCCTCCCTCCTGCCATGCATGGTCTGATGTGCTGCCACTGCCCTCAATTTAGTATGATGTACCAGTCCACTCCTCCTGCCCTCCATTGCCCAATTCTATGCCCCATCATTGACCTCCTGCTTAAACTCTGTGCTTAGCTTGCTGCCCCTATTCTCCTTCCCCCTGCCCTCTGATGTCTTTGTGTATGCCCCTGCTCCATCCTTTTTGCCCACCATGTTCCATGGACCTGCCACTCCTATCTACTCTGAGTGTTCTGTTGAGCTGCCACTCCCCTCCCACCTGCCTAGCATTGTCAGATGACTGTAACCTGTCCCTGCCACCTCCACCCTGCCTGTCCACATGCCATGCCCCTATCCTCTTCCTCCTGTCCTACATGGTCCATTGTACTGCCACACCCTTCTGCCCTCCCTGGTCTGTTGTGCTGCAACTGCTCCTCCTGCCTGCCCCGTGCGGTCTGTTGTGAGGCCCCTTCCCCTGAACTTTCTTGTCTGTGCACAGGTCCTGACCCTCCCTTCTATCCTCCATCGTCCTTTGTGCATGCCCCTGCACCCTCCTTCTTGCCCATCATAGCCATTGTGCTACCACTAACCCTCCCACTTGCCATGCATGGTCTTCTATGCTGCCATGTCCCCTCCCACCTTCCCTGTGTGGTCAGTTAGCTGCCCCTGAACCCCTCCCACCTTCCCTCCATGGTCTGTGTGTATGCCATCACAGTCTCACTGTTGCTCTTCATGGTGTGTCTTGCTTCTAGTGCCCATCCTGCCTGACCTCCATGGCTATCTTGCTTGTCCTGCCCTGCCCCCTTGCCCCCAGCCCTCGGTTTACATGTGCAGACCCCTACTCCCTCCCTCCTGGCTTGTCTGTTCCATTGTAATGCCCCTGATCCATCCCTCCTGCCCTTTATGGTCTGTTATGCTGCAGCTTTCTCTCCTGTCTGTCCATTATGGTCCTGCCTCTTGCACCTCTGTTCTCTGTTGTCCATGTGCATGGTCCTGTCCCATCCCTCTTGCTTTCTATGGATTGTTGTGCTGCACTCCCGTCCCGCATGCCTTGTGTGGTGTATTGTGCTGCTGCAAACCCTGATGCCTGCCGTGCAGGGTCAGTTTGGTGCACCTCTCCATGTCCCTCCTGTCCTCTGTTATCCAAGTCCATGTCCCTACCCCATTTCCTTCCATGATCCAATGTACCATACTTGCGAACATTTTGAACTTGGTAAGAGGGAGATTTTGAAAAAAAACTGGGGTATTGATTTTCCCCTTTGAGTTACATTGAAAAAGAGGAGATTGTAGACAGGAGACAGATAAAATAAAGCCCATTTGAGCTTAAAAACATTGGACATTTCCTGGCTGAATCGGGTCTGTTGGCATGTATGGTTGTACTACCATTGCCTCTTCCTTCTGCCCACAATGGTCTATTACATTGCCACAGCCTCTCTTGCAAGTCCTGTATTTTTGGTGTGTTGCCCCTGCCCCCCTTTCCACTGCCCTCCATAGTCTGTTGTGCTGCCACGGCCCTTCCTGCCTGCTCAGTGTGGTTAAATTGTTGCCTTTGCACCCTCCTACCTGCCTTCAATTTTCAGAGTCCGTGCCCCTGGCCTCTGCCTCTCAACAGTATCCTAATGAACAACTAGATTGCTAACATTCTATATTTATTACAAAAGTGTGGAACGCCTGACGTCATCTTGATGTAATCAAAACTGTAATACCTAGAGCATTTCCTTTAGAAATAACATATATGAGAGGGTCTTATTGGCATCAAAATTATGGTTAGTGCTCTAAAAGACTAAAATAAGGACATATTTTCTGAGTTTTCAAATAGCGAGAAAGCACTTTTAAATTATTTGTTACCTTTATGTTTTTTTATCCAGTTGACCACTTGATTAAATGTTGCACTTAGGAGAGAGGATGTGGTGTTACTTCCAGAACTGCAGACTTTGCAACTGGGGAACCAGGTTGGAGTTTCTGCTTCAGCTCGACATTCTGTGATTCTGGTCAAATCACTTAGTCTCCCATGTCTACAACCAAAATGAATTTGTTCTTGTGTGATGTAACCAATGCTCATGTAAAGCACTCAAATACCTGACAAGTCTGCACTATATAACACTGCAAAAACATAAAATAATAAGTGTTTTGCACACTTCTGTCATTGGGCTATATTTGGGCTACATCTGGGTGATTTTGGGCTACATTTGGGCTCTTTTGTCTCCGGTGGCCATCTTGGGAGATTTATTTGTTATGAAGTTTCCTAATTTCCTCATGTACTGCAGTCTCCTCAGTAGGAAATGCTTTCAGTTTTTTACTTTGATTCCATCATGAAGGTATTCAGATATGTCACACATTTGCCATAAATTCTGAATGTTAGCACTCTAGTTGCTCATTAGATCACTGTAGTAAAACTACTGTTCACCATGGAAGTCTGCTCCTGGTATTAAAAGTGCATGTTTCAGTCTGCATGTCAGAATTTTTTAATGAAATAGAAGAGGATTTGAGAAGTCACTCAAAATGTGCCCTCATTTTCTTTCTTCAGCATTAATCATAATTTCTATGGCAAAATGAACCCCCTCATTGTGTTCCTTTTTAAATTAAATGTTTTAAGTGTTACCAGTTTATTCCAATCAAGATGGCTTCAGGTGTGCCATACTTTTGTCATAATGAAGACAGTAAGCGCTCTAGTTGTTTTTAAGAACCCTCTGGGACATTCTGTCATTGGGCTACACTTGGGCTACATCTGGGTGATATTTGGGCTACATTTGGGCTCTTTTGTCTCTGGTGGCCATCTTGGCAGACCTATTTGTTATGAAGTTTCCTAATTTCCTCATTTACTGCAGTCTCCTCAGTAGGAAATACTTTCAGTTTTTTACTTTGATTCCAAAGGCATTCAGATGTGTCACACATTTGCCATAAATTCAGAATGTTAGCACTCTTTTTGCTCATTAGATCACTGTAGTAAAGCTACTGCTCACCAGGGAAAACTGCTGCTGGTATTGAAAGTGCATGTTTCAGTCTGCATGTCAGAATTTTTTAATGAAATAGAAGAGGATTTGAGAAGTCACTCAAAATGTGCCCTAATTTTTATTTCTGCAGCACTAATCATACTTTTTATGGAAAAATGAACCCCCTCATTTTGTTCCTTTTTAAATTAAATGTTTTAAGAGTTACCACTTTAATCCAAGCAAGATGGCTTCAGGTGTGCCATACGTTTATCATAAGTAGGACTGTTAGCGCTCTAGTTGTTCTTTGGAACACTCTGGGAAGCTGCAGTAGAACACAAAGGAATCAACTGACAGTCTCTGCCCTTGTTGGATGTACATGTTTTACTGAGAATGTCAGACTTCATTCTCACATGACTGAGAAAGATAATGTGAATTTACAGAAAACAAGCTCTCAGTTTAGCTTAGATCACCTTCCAAACCTCTGTGGGAAAAGCATGAGAAAATATTTTTCTCTCAATCATGATATCCCAGCAGAAGGCTTTTTCACATGGTGAAATCACCTTAGAACATACCACAATTCCTAAAATGAGTATGGTACCATCAACAAATGATTTATAATGTAACTAAAGTCTTAAAACCTTCTATTAACTGCAATGCTTTTTGATGAGGTGCTATCATGTATATTGGTCCCAAGATGGCTGCCAACACTTCTTGGATGAAGTGCTGACAGCCAATCAGATCTCAGGATGAGATGTGTGGTTAGGCTCCGCCCACATATATATATGATTTTACTTTTGATTTTCTCAGGAACTACTGAACAGATTGACACCAGACCTACAAAAGGCACATCCCTGACCTGAGGACTACCTCTCGGCCAAATTTCAAGTAATTCTGTTCAGCCGTTCGGGCTGTACCTTGGACTAAAGGTCCCTATGGAAAATTGCATGGGGAAAACGCGTTTTGGGACCCCCCTTTTTTCTCAGCACCCGCTTGACGAATCCCCCCGAGACTTTCAGGGTAGGAGCGGAGCGGAGCGCCCCACCTATTTTGAAAATTTCGCGAAGATTCATCAACTGGCGCCATAGTTATTCCAAATAGAATGTTGCGGATTTCCTATGGAAACACAGTCCTAACTATAACTATCTACTGGCGACCGCCAGTAGACAATATATATATATATATATATATTTCAAAAAAGCAAACCCCCTCGTGGCCGGCACTCTGGGCAGAAAGAGTGAGACTCTTGTCATGCACGATGCTCCAGTCACACCCCCAACAGCTGGTCCGACGCGTTTCGGGAATTGCTCCCTTCTTCATGGACCCTTTCAGTAACAAAGCGGCAAGCATTAATGGCTGCATTCATGCCTTCTTTTATTTCTGTGTGACACAGGAAGTCTGTATTTTTGCAGGAAGTCTCTAGCGATAGCCAAATGCATTATGGGGCATGCAGTCCATAAAAAAATAATCCCCATGTGGGGTGCCCACCGCTGAGTTCGTTGAAGCCAAAAAGTTCTTAAAAATGATGAAGGGGTGAGAGAACAACGCTCTGCCTTTCACAAGCAGCTTCCAGGCTGCCCAAACCGCATGCCTGCCAAGTGTAACAGGCGCGGTATCCGCAATATTATTTTTGCAGCGTTGCCATGCCGTGGCCGGGTTGAGGCCACTCTATATTTCAAAAAAGCAAACACCCTCGTGGCCGGCACTCTGGGCAGAAAGAGTGAGACTCTTGTCAGGCACGATGCTCCAGTCACACCCCCAACAGCTGGTCCGACGCGTTTCGGGAATTGCTCCCTTCTTCATGGACCCTTTCAGTAACAAAGCGGCAAGCATTAATGGCTGCATTCATGCCTTCTTTTATTTCTGTGCGACACAGGAAGTCTGTATTTTTGCAGGAAGTCTCTAGCGATAGCCAAATGCATTATGGGGCATGCAGTCCATGAAATAATAATCCCCATGTGGGGTGCCCACCGCTGAGTTCGTTGAAGCCAAAAAGTTCTTAAAAACGATAAAGGGGTGAGAGAACAACGCTCCGCCTTTCACAAGCAGCTTCCAGGCTGCCCAAACCGCATGCCTGCCAAGTGTAACAGGCGCGGTATCCGCAATATTATTTTTGCAGCGTTGCCATGCCGTGGCCGGGTTGAGGCCACTCTATATTTCAAAAAAGCAAACACCCTCGTGGCCGGCACTCTGGGCAGAAAGAGTGAGACTCTTGTCAGGCTCGATGCTCCAGTCACACCCCCAACAGCTGGCCCGACGCGTTTCGGGAATTGCTCCCTTCTTCATGGACCCTTTCAGTAACAAAGCGGCAAGCATTAATGGCTGCATTCATGCCTTCTTTTATTTCTGTGCGACACAGGAAGTCTGTATTTTTGCAGGAAGTCTCTAGCGATAGCCAAATGCATTATGGGGCATGCAGTCCATGAAAAAATAATCCCCATGTGGGGTGCCCACCGCTGAGTTCGTTGAAGCCAAAAAGTTCTTAAAAACGATGAAGGGGTGAGAGAACAACGCTCCGCCTTTCACAAGCAGCTTCCAGGCTGCTCAAACCGCATGCCTGCCAAGTGTAACAGGCGCGGTATCCGCAATATTATTTTTGCAGCGTTGCCATGCCGTGGCCGGGTTGAGGCCACTCTATATTTCAAAAAAGCAAACACCCTCGTGGCCGGCACTCTAGGCAGAAAGAGTGAGACTCTTGTCAGGCACGATGCTCCAGTCACACCCCCAACAGCTGGTCCGACGCGTTTCGGGAATTGCTCCCTTCTTCATGGACCCTTTCAGTAACAAAGCGGCAAGCATTAATGGCTGCATTCATGCCTTCTTTTATTTCTGTGCGACACAGGAAGTCTGTATTTTTGCAGGAAGTCTCTAGCGATAGCCAAATGCATTATGGGGCATGCAGTCCATGAAAAAATAATCCCCATGTGGGGTGCCCACCGCTGAGTTCGTTGAAGCCAAAAAGTTCTTAAAAACGATGAAGGGGTGAGAGAACAACGCTCCGCCTTTCACAAGCAGCTTCCAGGCTGCCCAAACCGCATGCCTGCCAAGTGTAACAGGCGCGGTATCCGCAATATTATTTTTGCAGCGTTGCCATGCCGTGGCCGGGTTGAGGCCACTCTATATTTCAAAAAAGCAAACACCCTCGTGGCCGGCACTCTGGGCAGAAAGAGTGAGACTCTTGTCAGGCACGATGCTCCAGTCACACCCCCAACAGCTGGTCCGACGCGTTTCGGGAATTGCTCCCTTCTTCATGGACCCTTTCAGTAACAAAGCGGCAAGCATTAATGGCTGCATTCATGCCTTCTTTTATTTCTGTGCGACACAGGAAGTCTGTATTTTTGCAGGAAGTCTCTAGCGATAGCCAAATGCATTATGGGGCATGCAGTCCATGAAAAAATAATCCCCATGTGGGGTGCCCACCGCTGAGTTCGTTGAAGCCAAAAAGTTCTTAAAAACGATGAAGGGGTGAGAGAACAATGCTCCGCCTTTCACAAGCAGCTTCCAGGCTGCTCAAACCGCATGCCTGCCAAGTGTAACAGGCGCGGTATCCGCAATATTATTTTTGCAGCGTTGCCATGCCGTGGCCGGGTTGAGGCCACTCTATATTTCAAAAAAGCAAACACCCTCGTGGCCGGCACTCTGGGCAGAAAGAGTGAGACTCTTGTCAGGCACGATTCTCCAGTCACACCCCCAACAGCTGGTCCGACGCGTTTCGGGAATTGCTCCCTTCTTCATGGACCCTTTCAGTAACAAAGCGGCAAGCATTAATGGCTGCATTCATGCCTTCTTTTATTTCTGTGCGACACAGGAAGTCTGTATTTTTGCAGGAAGTCTCTAGCGATAGCCAAATGCATTATGGGGCATGCAGTCCATGAAAAAATAATCCCCATGTGGGGTGCCCACCGCTGAGTTCGTTGAAGCCAAAAAGTTCTTAAAAACGATGAAGGGGTGAGAGAACAACGCTCCGCCTTTCACAAGCAGCTTCCAGGCTGCCCAAACCGCATGCCTGCCAAGTGTAACAGGCGCGGTATCCGCAATATTATTTTTGCAGCGTTGCCATGCCGTGGCCGGGTTGAGGCCACTCTATATTTCAAAAAAGCAAACACACTCGTGGCCGGCACTCTGGGCAGAAAGAGTGAGACTCTTGTCAGGCACGATGCTCCAGTCACACCCCCAACAGCTGGTCCGACGCGTTTCGGGAATTGCTCCCTTCTTCATGGACCCTTTCAGTAACAATTAAAGCGGCAAGCATTAATGGCTGCATTCATGCCTTCTTTTATTTCTGTGCGACACAGGAAGTCTGTATTTTTGCAGGAAGTCTCTAGCGATAGCCAAATGCATTATGGGGCATGCAGTCCATGAAAAAATAATCCCCGTGTGGGGTGCCCACCGCTGAGTTCGTTGAAGCCAAAAAGTTCTTAAAAACAATGAAGGGGTGAGAGAACAACGCTCCGCCTTTCACAAGCAGCTTCCAGGCTGCCCAAACCGCATGCCTGCCAAGTGTAACAGGCGCGGTATCCGCAATATTATTTTTGCAGCGTTGCTATGCCGTGGCCGGGTTGAGGCCACTCTATATTTCAAAAAAGCAAACACCCTCGTGGCCGGCACTCTGGGCAGAAAGAGTGAGACTCTTGTCAGGCACGATGCTCCAGTCACACCCCCAACAGCTGGTCCGACGCGTTTTGGGAATTGCTCCCTTCTTCATGGACCCTTTCAGTAACAAAGCGGCAAGCATTAATGGCTGCATTCATGCCTTCTTTTATTTCTGTGCGACACAGGAAGTCTGTATTTTTGCAGGAAGTCTCTAGCGATAGCCAAATGCATTATGGGGCATGCAGTCCATGAAAAAATAATCCCCATGTGGGGTGCCCACCGCTGAGTTCGTTGAAGCCAAAAAGTTCTTAAAAACGATGAAGGGGTGAGAGAACAACGCTCCGCCTTTCACAAGCAGCTTCCAGGCTGCCCAAACCGCATGCCTGCCAAGTGTAACAGGCGCGGTATCCGCAATATTATTTTTGCAGCGTTGCCATGCCGTGGCCGGGTTGAGGCCACTCTATATTTCAAAAAAGCAAACACCCTCGTGGCCGGCACTCTGGGCAGAAAGAGTGAGACTCTTGTCAGGCACGATGCTCCAGTCACACCCCCAACAGCTGGTCCGACGCGTTTCGGGAATTGCTCCCTTCTTCATGGACCCTTTCAGTAACAAAGCGGCAAGCATTAATGGCTGCATTCATGCCTTCTTTTATTTCTGTGCGACACAAGAAGTCTGTATTTTTGCAGGAAGTCTCTAGTGATTGCCAAATGCATTATGGGGCATGCAGTCCATGAAAAAATAATCCCCATGTGGGGTGCCCACCGCTGAGTTCGTTGAAGCCAAAAAGTTCTTAAAAACGATGAAGGGGTGAGAGAACAACGCTCCGCCTTTCACAAGCAGCTTCCAGGCTGCCCAAACCGCATGCCTGCCAAGTGTAACAGGCGCGGTATCCGCAATATTATTTTTGCAGCGTTGCCATGCCGTGGCCGGGTTGAGGCCACTCTATATTTCAAAAAAGCAAACACCCTCGTGGCCGGCACTCTGGGCAGAAAGAGTGAGACTCTTGTCAGGCACGATGCTCCAGTCACACCCCCAACAGCTGGTCCGACGCGTTTCGGGAATTGCTCCCTTCTTCATGGACCCTTTCAGTAACAAAGCGGCAAGCATTAATGGCTGCATTCATGCCTTCTTTTATTTCTGTGCGACACAGGAAGTCTGTATTTTTGCAGGAAGTCTCTAGTGATAGCCAAATGCATTATGGGGCATGCAGTCCATGAAAAAATAATCCCCATGTGGGGTGCCCACCGCTGAGTTCGTTGAAGCCAAAAAGTTCTTAAAAACGATGAAGGGGTGAGAGAACAACGCTCCGCCTTTCACAAGCAGCTTCCAGGCTGCCCAAACCGCATGCCTGCCAAGTGTAACAGGCGCGGTATCCGCAATATTATTTTTGCAGCGTTGCCATGCCGTGGCCGGGTTGAGGCCACTCTATATTTCAAAAAAGCAAACACCCTCGTGGCCGGCACTCTGGGCAGAAAGAGTGAGACTCTTGTCAGGCACGATGCTCCAGTCACACCCCCAACAGCTGGTCCGACGCGTTTCGGGAATTGCTCCCTTCTTCATGGACCCTTTCAGTAACAAAGCGGCAAGCATTAATGGCTGCATTCATGCCTTCTTTTATTTCTGTGCGACACAGGAAGTGAGACACGAGGGTGTTTGCTTTTTTGAAATATAGAGTGGCCTCAACCCGGCCACGGCATGGCAACGCTGCAAAAATAATATTGCGGATACCGCGCCTGTTACACTTGGCAGGCATGCGGTTTGGGCAGCCTGGAAGCTGCTTGTGAAAGGCGGAGCGTTGTTACTTCTCTCACCCCTTCATCGTTTTTAAGAACTTTTTGGCTTCAACGAACTCAGCGGTGGGCACCCCACATGGGGATTATTTTTTCATGGACTGCATGCCCCATAATGCATTTGGCTATCGCTAGAGACTTCCTGCAAAAATACAGACTTCCTGTGTCGCACAGAAATAAAAGAAGGCATGAATGCAGCCATTAATGCTTGCCGCTTTGTTACTGAAAGGGTCCATGAAGAAGGGAGCAATTCCCGAAACGCGTCGGACCAGCTGTTGGGGGTGTGACTGGAGCATCGTGCCTGACAAGAGTCTCACTCTTTCTGCCCAGAGTGCCGGCCACGAGGGTGTTTGCTTTTTTGAAATATAGAGTGGCCTCAACCCGGCCACGGCATGGCAACGCTGCAAAAATAATATTGCGGATACCGCGCCTGTTACACTTGGCAGGCATGCGGTTTGGGCAGCCTGGAAGCTGCTTGTGAAAGGCGGAGCGTTGTTCTCTCACCCCTTCATCGTTTTTAAGAACTTTTTGGCTTCAACGAACTCAGCGGTGGGCACCCCACATGGGGATTATTTTTTCATGGACTGCATGCCCCATAATGCATTTGGCTATCGCTAGAGACTTCCTGCAAAAATACAGACTTCCTGTGTCGCACAGAAATAAAAGAAGGCATGAATGCAGCCATTAATGCTTGCCGCTTTGTTACTGAAAGGGTCCATGAAGAAGGGAGCAATTCCCGAAACGCGTCGGACCAGCTGTTGGGGGTGTGACTGGAGCATCGTGCCTGACAAGAGTCTCACTCTTTCTGCCCAGAGTGCCGGCCACGAGGGTGTTTGCTTTTTTGAAATATATATATATATATATATATTTCTCCTCCACACTTGAGTAACAGCCGCCGCTGCTCCAGAACAGAGGGTGCGTCGTCGACCGCGGACTACCCTAGCAAAGTCCGCAAAACATTGCCACACGCCTTGAAACAAACCCAAGGATGACGACGCCTTGTACTGGCTCAATTGCTTTTAATGTCAGTCAGCCGATTTAACGTGTTTCGCCTGTCCTGCAGGCTTGATCACCAACAATCGTTACAAGTTTGAACCGACCATTGTACAAGTTTGTGCTCGTGACATGTCACGTGATGTGACTACAAACGCAGTGAGTTGGAAAAAAGACTTGTAGTTTCTGGGGACACAGCGCCGTTACATTCCAATTGGTGCATTGCAAAAAACACATATGTACAAGATTAAGAAATAATATCTCATATAGCCGCGAAATGTCGCGCTAAACAATGTATTGACATTCAAAACAACTTAATACTCATTTTAGATTAATATCATCCTAAGAATCCTACCCGGCTCATTAGTGGCCCCAATCTTGTTCATATACAGCAATAGGACCGGGCATATGAATTAGCATGCCTAACAATCCTAAAACACAAAAGAGATTCATTGTTCTCATGTGATTGGACATGCCTAAGCGTACAATTATTTTAACGCTTACTCGACTCTTGGCAAGAAAATGAGCTATAGAACCCCAGTGGGTAATGTAGCAGCAGAAGGAATATCAACACAAAACTCAATACACCTAATGTACATTGTCATTATGCCCTAGTGGGCTTTTACTGTGTCTCTCCTTTAACCAAGTCTTATCTAACCAACAAAGCATATATAAAGTGCACAAAAAATAATTACATAACAAAGGTCATGATTAAAAACATTACGAGGAGGAAGGCTGATGATCATACATATTATTAATCTTGAATATACTAGTTCTTATAGATGTGTAATTAAATCCTCTTCCATGTTAAGTCCTACTGGGGTACGGGTGTTGAGAGAAAGAATGTAACATGACTCTAGTTTCTTTAATTTTTTCTCTCGATTTCTCCCCCCCCTGGCATTGGGCGGTATGCAATCGATTTACAAAGTACAGTAGACCCTGCTCATTTTTCTCATGGTGTGATTCAAAGTGTCGTGCCACCGGGTATGTTTTGTCGCCATTGCGAATCGCCCTTAGATGTTGTAACACCCGTTTATGCACCGGATGGATTGTGCTGCCCACGTACCTCATGCCACAAGGGCATTGCAGAACGTAGACAGCATAATCTGTTTTACAAGAATAAAAACCTTCTATTTTCTTTATTCTTTTTGAGAGACCCAATGTGTAGGAAGCAGTGTTTTTGCCATAGCTATATATATATATATATTACCTACTGGCGGTCGCCAGTAGGTAGTTATAGTTAGGACCACGTTTCCATAGGAAAACCTCAACATTCTATTTTGAATAACTTTGGCGCCGGTCGACGAATCCTCGCGAATTTCTCAAAATAGGTGGGGCGCTATGCTCCGCTCCTACCCTGAAAGTCTCGGGGGGATTCATCAAGCGGGGGCTGAGATAAAAGGGGGGTCCCAAAACGCGTTTTTCCCATGCATTTTTCCATAGGACCTTTAGAACGAGCTACAGCCCGAATGGCTGAACAGAATTACTCAAAATTTGGCAGAGAGGTAGTCCCTAGGTCAAGGAAGTGCCTTTTGTAGGTTTGGTGTAAATCTGTTCAGTAGATTCTGAGAAAATAGCCTTTAAATCAATATATATATCTGAGCCCGCTTACGGTACGCTTACCGTACGCTTACGGTAAGCGTACGGTGGCGTGCGCGAGCGCGATTCTGATTGGCTCTTAGATCTTAGTAAACATTCGAATCGGCCGAAACCAGGAAGCGGCGGCCGCCATTTTGTGTATTTCACTCTGAAAAAAAAGAGTGAAAACAAGGAAAGGGGGCAATGAGGAGAGTTACAGACCCCCTAACATTTGTAAGGGGGTCAAAGAAGGACAGAAAAGTACAATAAAAACATTTATTGATTTTAAAAAAAATCACGGGGTACGCGTACGGTAAGCTTACGGTAAGCGTACGGTAAAAAAAATAAAAAAAATAAATGAAAAGCAGATTTAAGAGTTTAGAAATTAGGGAGCTCTAAAAAGAGCTGTTGTGTTTATGAAGTCATTTTTTTAGTGGTACCTACAAGTAAGTACCGATGCAGAGTCTAAGGTTCAAGAGGAAGACTCTGTTCCCTTCATCATTGAAGTGCACACCATCTCCTCTATAAATGTCTTGCATGTCATAACGCAAGTTGTTGTGGTAAATGGCACCCATACCATAGTCACGGAGGAAAGCAGAAACAGATTTGTTGACGTGCTTTCTTGCTTTGTCAATCTGCGGACAGAAATGATTGGACCAGTTCCATTTTTGCCTTTGGCATATGTTGGAAAACACAAAGGCAGTTTTAGGGAAAAGTGTAAACAGTTGTGCAAAGGTGTCCTTCATAAGCATTTCCAGACCTACCCCAGTCAAAGTGCCTAGGTCATTGCCACCACAGTGCACTATTATGAGGTCAGGGTGTTGGATTTGAATGAAGGATTTTACCAATGGCATCAATTGGTGCCACTTTAACCCTCTCTGACCAATCCATTTAATGTCTACATTTGGCAAAGCAAGGTCTCTCACCATATCTGTTTTCTCTGCATACTTTTCACTCCAGAAGACATAGCTGTGCCCTACAATCCACACTGTGAACATCTTCAAAGGAGAACTGGATGCACTCAGGAGGTGTCTTTCAGTAGAATGGCAATAAGAAAAGAAAGACAGTTTGGAAATGGAGGCATACATATTTTTTACAAATTAAAAAGAACTGATTGGCTGTTTCAAACCATTCCAGAATAAAAACTAGGCTGTATGTGAAAATTAATAGAAGCATGTTTTGTATTGGTACAAAAAAATGTGTAACCAAAGAACAGTACTATGGATTTGCTGTTAGGTTTGAAAAGTCAAGCACTCTTGCTCTGTGGAATTGAAACATTGTGTGTCGAACTTCTGACCTAACTGCACACAGCAGTGTTCCATGAGCTGTTGCTATGGTAGCAGGCAGAAGTCAAGTTGGGGGAAGGGTACTAGGCAGAAGTCAAGTTGGGGGCAGGGTACTTTTGGAAAAGGGTTGGTTTTCAACCAATAGAAATGTGTGATTACATTTAAAAAAAAGGGGGAAGCACTGAGATTTGAAACTTACATGTATATGTGTGGAAAAATAGAGGGAAAGTTTGCCATTATCTGGTTCTGCTGAGAGGAGACAGGTGAACACAACAGAGATCCTGGCTCTGATAATCTGCTGTTTGAGTGTCACATTTCTTTCAGAACTAACTAATTTTAAAGGTGAGTTTACAGTTTGAGAGGGTATGTATGTGGTAACTTAAGAAATGAATAATAGAAATGGGAATTGTTTTTGTTGTAGTTACACATGGTGGTTTCATAATGTGTCAGTGTGTAAAAGTGATTTACATTTGCCCCTGAAAAAATAAAAGAGCAGTAAGTGTGCTTTGAAATTGGCAAAGAAATTTCGTTTTGGCACTAATGTGAAAACATGACTCTGTGTGCATAGAAGAATTATAGACAGAGATTTATTGCGTCTTGCTCTGGTGATTTCACAGTTGCATTAGATGGAAAGGGGGAGCGAATTTTTGGGGGAAGAAGCAGAGGCTTAGCACACACCCATGTCCTTGCCGTGTATAGTCATGCACAGTATGTACAAGCCAGTGGGGTTTTCAGGTTTAAGTCTGTAATGCAAATACATTCAGCATCACTAAGGCTGGTTGCCCTTGGTGGAGTGTAGGCAGTCACAGAGAATGCACATGGTGGTGGTCTGAAAAAAAAACAGCTTGGACACGTGCAATTAAATAAAGCAAAAATAGTGGTTTCATAATGTGTCAGTCTGTAAAAGTGATTTCAAATTGTAAAAAGAGATTTTCACTTGCCCCTGAAAAAATAAAAGAGCAGTAAGTGTGCTTTGAAATTGGCAAAGAAATTTCGTTTTGGCACTAATGTGAAAACATGACTCTGTGTGCATAGAAGAATTATAGACAGAGATTTATTGCGTCTTGCTCTGGTGATTTCACAGTTGCATTAGATGGAAAGGGGGAGCGAATTTTTGGGGGAAGAAGCAGAGGCTTAGCACACACCCATGTCCTTGCCGTGTATAGTCATGCACAGTATGTACAAGCCAGTGGGGTTTTCAGGTTTAAGTCTGTAATGCAAATACATTCAGCATCACTAAGGCTGGTTGCCCTTGGTGGAGTGTAGGCAGTCACAGAGAATGCACATGGTGGTGGTCTGAAAAAAAAACAGCTTGGACACGTGCAATTAAATAAAGCAAAAATAGTGGTTTCATAATGTGTCAGTCTGTAAAAGTGATTTCAAATTGTAAAAAGAGATTTTCACTTGCCCCTGAAAAAATAAAAGAGCAGTAAGTGTGCTTTGAAATTGGCAAAGAAATTTCGTTTTGGCACTAATGTGAAAACATGACTCTGTGTGCATAGAAGAATTATAGACAGAGATTTATTGCGTCTTGCTCTGGTGATTTCACAGTTGCATTAGATGGAAAGGGGGAGCGAATTTTTTGGGGAAGAAGCAGAGGCTTAGCACACACCCATGTCCTTGCCGTGTATAGTCATGCACAGTATGTACAAGCCAGTGGGGTTTTCAGGTTTAAGTCTGTAATGCAAATACATTCAGCATCACTAAGGCTGGTTGCCCTTGGTGGAGTGTAGGCAGTCACAGAGAATGCACATGGTGGTGGTCTGAAAAAAAAACAGCTTGGACACGTGCAATTAAATAAAGCAAAAATAGTGGTTTCATAATGTGTCAGTCTGTAAAAGTGATTTCAAATTGTAAAAAGAGATTTTCACTTGCCCCTGAAAAAATAAAAGAGCAGTAAGTGTGCTTTGAAATTGGCAAAGAAATTTCGTTTTGGCACTAATGTGAAAACATGACTCTGTGTGCATAGAAGAATTATAGACAGAGATTTATTGCGTCTTGCTCTGGTGATTTCACAGTTGCATTAGATGGAAAGGGGGAGCGAATTTTTGGGGGAAGAAGCAGAGGCTTAGCACACACCCATGTCCTTGCCGTGTATAGTCATGCACAGTATGTACAAGCCAGTGGGGTTTTCAGGTTTAAGTCTGTAATGCAAATACATTCAGCATCACTAAGGCTGGTTGCCCTTGGTGGAGTGTAGGCAGTCACAGAGAATGCACATGGTGGTGGTCTGAAAAAAAAACAGCTTGGACACGTGCAATTAAATAAAGCAAAAATAGTGGATTCATAATGTGTCAGTCTGTAAAAGTGATTTCAAATTGTAAAAAGAGATTTTCACTTGCCCCTGAAAAAATAAAAGAGCAGTAAGTGTGCTTTGAAATTGGCAAAGAAATTTCGTTTTGGCACTAATGTGAAAACATGACTCTGTGTGCATAGAAGAATTATAGACAGAGATTTATTGCGTCTTGCTCTGGTGATTTCACAGTTGCATTAGATGGAAAGGGGGAGCGAATTTTTTGGGGAAGAAGCAGAGGCTTAGCACACACCCATGTCCTTGCCGTGTATAGTCATGCACAGTATGTACAAGCCAGTGGGGTTTTCAGGTTTAAGTCTGTAATGCAAATACATTCAGCATCACTAAGGCTGGTTGCCCTTGGTGGAGTGTAGCACTGTGGACATGGGCTTTTTAAAAAATCTGAAAAGTGGTTTCATAATGTGACAGTTTGTAAAAGAGATTTTCACTTGCCCAAAAAAAAGAGCAGTTTGTGTGCATTCAAATTGGCAAAGAAATTTCGTTTTGTGACTATTGTGAAAAGAAATTTAGTAATATATTTAAATACAATAACGGATTTTTTTTTTAGTTTTTTTCAGGTATTGCTGAAGAACAGTGAACAAAATTTAAGATGCCTACAAAATCTCGAGTTCAAAAAACGCTAAAAAAAAAACTATATTTGAAGACAACTGGAGGACCAAAGTTAGTAGAAGATGCTGATGTTGGGAAAAAGAAAAAATCTTCTGGTAAGCAAAAAAAACAATTTCTAAACAAAATATTCAAAACAAAGAAAAATGTACAAAATGTCTGTTCTCGGAAAAATGTAACAAAAAATAGAGAACAGCAAAAAATTGAGAATTTAGTTAATGCAAATATACCTTCTGCAATTGAAAAGTTTAACATAAACAGAAAAACAGCATTTAAAGAGATACGTAGAAAAATGTTTCAGAGAAGAGTTATGTCCAATTTGATAAAGGATATAAAGAAATATAAGCAAAAGGCAAAATATTACAAGAGAAAAAAAGAAATTGAAGCCATTGCAGCAAAGGCATTAGAATTAAAAAGGAAACTATTCATTTTAATTTTGAATAGGATGCGTACATTAGATAAAATGGTTAATGTACTGAAATCACAAAGCAAAAGCAAAAGAGTAGTGAACAGAACAAACTTTTGTAAAGTTTTTTTAGGAAAGTGGATGCATAGTTCAAGTAGTGAACCTTTTTTTAATGAAGAGAGCTATTTTCAAAGTAATAGTTTGCTGCATGCAGTTGACACCAGAGGTCGTTCATACGAAGTAAAAAATGGTTGCATAATGGAGAAGGAGATAATGGTTCCAAGAGATGAGGTACAAGTGATGGCAGATGAGGCAATGGGGAGACGTCCTAAAGCCCCAGTGTACACTTGGAATTGTAGTAGTATTTGCACTGTGCGTCAGGAATCTATTGACAGATTTCGAGAGTTTCTAAGAGAATATAGTAAAAAAAGTGTAAAACAAAAGATTAAGGTGCTTCAAAGTCTGGATCCATGCAGAGTGAGAGAGAATACTGGTTTGCAGGGTCATTCTCTTGCTTGTCTATCTAGAAAAGTGTGCAATAGTGTTTTCCATCATTTTAGGATGCTGGCTGTTCATCATACTGAAATGAGAAAGTTTGTGAGACGGTTGTATTTTGCCAAAAGTCCAGCAATAAAGTTAAATGAATTGAATAGGGCTCTGTTCCGAGGAACGGTATCAGATGTAGAGAAGGTTGTTGATGAAATTCAGTTTTGTTACTTTGGTCCTGAACAAAACAGTGCAGAGAAGGACACAGTAAATGAGGCAGAAGTGGAAGAGAATGTAGAACCTTGTGTAAGTAAGACATTTAATGATCACATAACAAAATTTGCAATAATCTCTAATGAAAGACCAAATGTTACTTGTATTTGTTGCCGCAGAACTCATTATAGAAAACAAACTAGGAATGTTGATCTCTACAGAAAGAGTGAAAATGAAGATAATTATAAGTGGATGGATTTTGCCACATATATATTTCTTGAAAATTGTTTTGAATTGGGTGAAGATCAGCGTATTTGTAAATACTGCTACAACAAGTTAGAGGAAAATAGAATGCCGACCAGAGCTGTACATAATAATTTAGAATTGGATGCTATTCCTGCTGAACTTTCTGAATTAAATACATATGAGTCTATACTCATTCAATGTGTTCATCCGTTCCAGACCATAGTACGTATGGAGCCCAAAACTGGTAAATTACCTCCTTCAGATTTACTGAGAGGTTTAAAAGGTAGAGTGGTGTATTTGCCCTTGGATTTGAAAAAAAATATGGAAACTATTGATGCGGATACTTTGGAAACTGAACCATTAATTATTCTGGTTAATGGTGTACCTACAAAGAATAAGAAGATTTGGCAGGAGCTGGTAGATGTGCGGAAAGTACAAAGAGCAAATTTGTATTTGAAAAAAAATAACAAATGGTATGAATCAATTTATATAGAAGAAGAAGAAGAAGAAGAAGAAGATTTACAAGGAGACACAGAAACACCAACTGGACAAATTGAAAAAGTGGACAAGTCAAAGGAAGAAGAAATTTATGAACATTTTAGCATACATCCTCTCCATTCGAAAGAAGTTATGGGAGACAATATTGATCTCTTTCAGATGAAGAAAGCAAAAGGAAATCCCGTGAGTGTATGGGAGGAGAGCTTGGAAGCTCGATGTTTTCCCCAGCTGTTTCCTAAAGGAAAAGGAGGACGATACGATGAACGTCCAGAACAGATTCCAGCTTCAGAGTATCGAACTACAAGACTATATGCTGAAGATCCCAGATTTCGACAAAGTATTCCTTATTTGTTCCATCTTTTATTTGAAAGCGACTTGTCTGCACTGTCTTATGCAGTAAATCACATTTTAAAAAGTGGAGTACATTTACAAAATGTGTCTGCTAAGGATTTTATGGAGAAAGTGCAGCACCGAGATGATCATTTGGAAACACAACTGATCAATCTGATGGCTTGTCAGCGTGGGACAAATGAATATTGGTACCGACGCCATGGTGAACTAAAATGCATGTTACGCAATTTAGGAACACCAACATGGTTCCTTACCCTAAGCTGTGCCGAGTACGCTTGGGATGATTTACTGGATTTTCTACGAGAGGCCAATTCAAACATTAAAAACATCGAATACAAGACAGCAGGAGAACTGTGCTCATTGGATCCGGTTAATGTTTGCAGATATTTCAATCATAGATTTGAGGCTATGATGTCCTTCATCTGCAATAAAAAAAATCCACCCCTTGGAGAAGTAGTGGATTTCTTTTGGAGAAAAGAGTACCAGGCAAGAGGTGCTCCTCATATTCATATGCTGCTGTGGATCAAGGATGCCCCAAAGTTTGGAACAGATACTGATGAAGCAGTGTTATCTTACATTGAAGAATATGCAACATGTGCTATACCTAAAAGCACAGAAGAGAACAAGTTAAAGGAGCAAGTTCTACGTTTCCAAAGTCATCGGTGTGGAAAATACTGTCGACGGAAATACAAGAGCAAAGAAAAATACTACACTAAATGTCGATTTGGATTTCCTAGACCTGTTCTTACAAATGGAAGAGTCAACAGTTTTATGTCAGCTGTGAGACATACTATCACAAGAAAATCACCTAAGAATACCTACAACCTTAAAAGAAAAGAAGAATCAAAAAATATAAATGACTACAACCCAGTCATTTTATCCATGTGGAACGCTAACATGGATATACAGTATGTTGCTGACAATTCCATTGCTGTTGCTCGATATGTAACGTCTTACATTACGAAATCAGAAAAAACAGAATTGAAGGAAATGTGGGAAGAGATTTCTCACGAGAAGACTGTCAGTAAGAAGCTGTACAGTTTCAGTTTGAAGATGTTATCGCATCGAGAAATTGGATCCTACGAATGTTCAGATAGGTTATCTTCTGCAAGTCTCTACTCGAAGTCAAGAAGAATAATTTGGGCAAGTTTAGGCCTTGCAGCAATGAGAAATCGGGTACTGAAATCTGTTGGAGAAATTGAATATTTGGCTGAGAATGACCCAGAAAGTACAGACATATTGAAAACAAACATGTTGGACACATATTATCCCAAGAGAAGTCATCATCTGGAGAACATGTGTCTCTATGAAGTGTTACAGAACTACATTTATTCACGGAAAGCTGCAGAAGACATCAACAGTGGAAAATATAAAGTTGTTGGTGAAGAAGGATGTTTGGTGAAGCAAACCAAAGGAAGTTTGATAAATCACCGGAAGCTGAGTTGCGACACTACCGACAAGAAAGAATTTTACTACTTGGCTCTTTTACAGTTGTTTAAACCATGGCGTACAGAGGATGAACTACTGGGAGAATTCCAGAGCTATGAAGATTCTTTTAATGCTTGCAAAGACAGCATACAATGCAGTACATTCTCAACTTATCTGCAAATGTTAAATGAAGAAATTGAACAGGAAACTACAATTGCAGCAGAAATAGCTAGAGACAGTTCTCAGGACAGCCAAAGTTCAGGAACACACAGTCAAGATCCCCTAGGACAACCAATCGTTGAAAATGAAGCATCAATAGCCATGAATGAAGTGGAAACGGCTATGAATCAAGCTCAAGAAGAATTTATAGACTTAGAAAATTTGGAAAGACAACTGAATCAAGAGCAGCAACAAATTTATGAAGAGATCAAAAACAAAATTGATCACGGATTTCTACATATCAAAAAAGAGTGCTCATGCACATCATTTCATCCAATCAGGATGTATGTAAGCGGACAAGCTGGCACTGGAAAAAGTTTCCTAATTAAAGTCATCAGAAGCTACCTAAAGCAAAAAACGGATTCTACTTTGTCTTGTGTGGTTACTGCTCCAACTGGGTTAGCAGCATATAACATAAAAGGAATCACCTTACATCGTTTGCTAATGTTACCAGTGGAGCATGAGAACAAAATACAATTCAACAAGCTAACTGGAGAAGCATCCTTGGAAGTTTCACGAGTATTGAAGAAGATGCAAGTTCTCATTATTGATGAGGTGAGCATGGTATCAAACTTAATGCTTGCCTTTGTGCATTTAAGAATGCAGCAAATTTTGAAGACAGACTATGACGTGTTATTTGGTGGAAAACACGTCATAGTTTTTGGGGATCTTTTGCAACTTACTCCAGTTAAAGGACAACCAGTGTTTAATACTGTGACACATGAAGACACAAAGAAGTCATTGGGAAGCATTGGAAATACAAATATTTGGTCCTTCTTTGAGTACAAGGAACTTACAACTAATATGAGGCAAGCAAACGATGAAGAATATGGAAGTATTCTGAAAGATATCAGGATTGGACTACTCACAGATGTTGGGAAAAAAGCATTACAGAGTCGGCTGCTACATAATTTATTTCCAAAGGAAGAAATAGTTGCAGAGAAAATATACAAGAATATTGCAGAAAACAAAAGTGTCATCTGCTTAATGCCAACTCTACGTGAATGCTCAATATTTAATGAGGAGCTTTTGAAATTGGAAAAGGAAGACATCAGGAAATTGGAAGCAGTGGACAAAATTGAGGATGGAAGAATTACAGTCACATTAACAGGCACACTGAAAAATAAATTGGACTCACTAGAGAAGAACATCTCCAAAACAGCAGGATTAGAAAAAAATCTTTATGTTTGCATGAACTGTAGAGTGTTTTTAAGGAGAAATTTGGATGTTGAGAAAGGCTTAGTGAATGGAGCGATGGGAAGAGTTGTGGGTTTTATTAATTATCAGAAAAAAGAAGGAATTGAATGTTTACAGATAAAATTTGATCAGATAGAGGAAGTTAAAGACATTTGTCGTTGTTCAGTTCGTTTCATGCTTGTGAAAGACTTATATGTACGTAGGAAGCAGTTTCCGTTTTCACTAGCATATGCTGTAACTATCCACAAGTCTCAAGGATTGACTGTAGATTGTGCATTTGTGAACATTGGTTCAACTGTGTTCAAAGAAGGTATGGCATATGTAGCTTTGTCACGAGTCAAAACATTATCAGGTTTATTCATGATAGACTTTGATGACTCAAAAGTTAGTGCTGATACAAACTGTGTAAAGGAGTATAATAGATTAAGAAGAAGCTATGCTCCTCATTTAGGTCAGTATCCTGTGTTGGAGAAACGTGTAGTTTCTCGTAAAAGGAGAAATGAGAATATCTGTAATGAAGATGTAGAGAAGAGGAAAAAAAAGAGGAGTGATGTAATTGCAAGCAAAAAGAATAAGGAAAATGAAGAACAGGTTGTAGGATGTCATTTTGAAAATAGCTCTGGTGTCAACTGCTACGCTAATGTAGTGCTGAATGTTGCATTTTATCTGGAAAGTTTGCAAGAGCAGATAATAGTAAATCAGGGAAAAAGATTCTGTTCAGAGCTCAGTCTCCTTTTTCAAAAGCTGAGTAAAGATAAAACTCAAATAGAAAGTGCTACTGAAATTAGAAAACTTTTAGATGTATGTTCAGGACGAACACAGTTTTCTCAAAATGAACAGCAAGATGCACACGAATTTTTGATGTATTTTCTTCAGGTAGTGGAAGAAGGAGTTCCCATTGACATTTTGTTTGGTCTCTCTTATAAATGGGAACATAGTTGTGATAATTGTTATAATATATGTGGCTCTATTGTTGATAATGAAAGGTTTATTTATTTGACATTGCCAGAGAGTAAAACAGTCACTTTTGCAAAATTAGTTAAAGATGCTAATCATAGCATGAAATGTGGTGAGTGTAATTCTGACATGTTTTCAACATTAATTTTAAGGGAATACGGACAGTATGTAATTTTAATGATGCAACGATGTAGAGCTGATGGATCAAAATTGGATACTTTAATAAAGAAGTTTACAGGACAGCAATTATCAATTTCAGGAAAAACTTTTGTAACTGTTGCAATAATTTTCCATGATGGACCTACTGTTACTTCTGGACATTACACAGTTTATCTAAAATGTGAAAAAGGCTGGACACTGTGTAATGATTCCCAATTGATTTTCAAACAACGTTTGCCTTTTGATTTAGCAAATTCCTATCTAATCTTCCTGAAACCTAAATTTTAGAGAGATTTGGCAAGATCTGGACAAAATAATTTTACCATTTTACTGGATTACCATTGCAATTTTGTAGAAAAAAGATTTTTAAAATTATCATTTGGCCTAAAGGAAAGATAACCAATTGTAATGTGGACTTTTTTAAATTTTAATGCAATTTTCAAAAACCAATAATTTAGAGATAATCGGTAACTTCTGCACATTTTAAATTATGGAATGCTATTGGACTGCCATTGGAAATTTTTTCAAAAATGATTTAAAAAATTACTATTTGGCCATGTGGAAAAGTAAGCAATTCTATTGTGGACTAAATAAATTATTCAAAAAATTTTCGTGAACCAAAATGTTACAGAGAATTGGTGAGATCTGGACAGATTAAACTTTAGAATTTTAATGGTTTTCCCTTGGAAATTTATTCCAGGAAAAAAAAAAAAATACTATTTGGCCTAAAGGAAATAAAATCAGATGTATTTTGGAGTTATTTGAGATATAATATTGTGATTATACTTCTGAAACAAACATATCAGACGGTATTTTAAAGAAAAAAGTATTGTTTTTAGATGATATTTTTTTAGAATAATATGCATTTCTGTAATGATAAGTTTAAGTGAGAAGACATTCTGGGCTTTTTTAATACAATCTTTGTGATTGTTAATTTTTTTTGCCCGCTGTAAAATGATGAATGCAATTGCTTTCACAATTAATAGTGAAATGCAATATATTCTGAAAACAGCAAAAATAAGGCAAAAATATTTTTTTGTAAAAAAATGTAAATATGTGTATTGTATTATAAAATGGATAAAAAATATTAATACTTTTTTCTTTATTTTCAGATCGATATAGAAAATTTTCGGAAACTACAACCATTTTAAAAACTATTTTTTAAAAAAACAAATGAATAAATATTTTTTTGAGTGAGTATGGTAAGTTAAAAATAAAAATTGTAGTCTCTCAAGGACTTTGTAATGAGATAAATGATTTTTAGTGTTTTTTTTAAAAAAATAAAAAAAAGGTACGCTTACCGTACGCGTACGGTAAAAAAAAAAAAAAAAAGTTTTTAAAAAAAAAGAAAAAAAAAGATGAAAGATAAGGTTGGCTCTTAAAAGAACCGTTGTGTTCATGCAGGGACAGAGGAAAGAAAGATTGGGAATATTAGACGGTACGACAAGTGTGCTGATCTATTTTACTGTTCACCAGGGAAACACTGGTCTCCCTATAAGTAATTAGATCGTGACAAGTGGCGCACCGTACTTCAACCCTCGCAAACCGAGGGTTAATTTCCAGAGGGCCAGCAAAAGGAGATTCTCCCCCCACAGATGAAGGGCTCACCTGACCTGCAGAAGAAGGAGTCTGCCCTGCAGATGATGGTCCAGGCTGAGCTGCTGTGGATGTACTGGCTCGTCTTTCTGAAGAGTTACCTCCAAAAAGATGACCATGTGTCCTTCTGTGTACTTCCTGGAGGTGTCTCTTCATGGTGTGATTCCCAAAGGAATACTTCCTGTTAGGATTACCTCTAGAAAGTACACGCTTACACAGCTTGCAAGTAACTAAGGGTGCATTCACCTTTTGCTGGCCTTCTGGAAAAGTAAAATACTCCCAAACGTAAGAAGGCTTTACTTTCCTCGCTCTCTGCCTCAAGACAGTGCTGCTGGTGCTAGCCTCACTCTCAGAAGAGCTCTGCTGTTCTGCCATCGTATCCCAAAGACAAACCAGCTCCTTCTCCCAAGGGATCACAAGCAGAAATGAGGGGAATGGGTGTGGTGTAGGAGAGTTCTAGAACTGAAAGTAGTTTCAACCAATCAAAAGTTGTGTTTCAAGATCACATGACCTACCGTACGCTTACGGTACGCTTACGGTACGCTTACGGCAAAAAGTACGCGTGCGCGTAAAAAAGACACGCGCTTGCGCGCATGCGCATAACAGTCACTCCCCGGCACTTCCGCGTAACGTGCGCGTGTTGCGTAAGCGCGCACGCGTCCCACGCGCAGTACGCGCGGCTACGCAAAGTACGGAACTATACGCAAGCAGCGTAGATAGATTACGGGCGTTGCGTAAACCGTACGCTTACCGTGAGCTTACGGTACGCGTACTATAAAAAAAAATAAAAAAAAAAAAAAAAAAACTGGAAATAAATTTTACATGTTTATTTTAAAAAATATATATAAAAAAAATATTTAAGGATTTTAAAAATTTAAGCATAGTCTTTATAAAAGATAAGAAAATTAAATTAAAAATATGTTTGAAAAAAATGAAGAATAAAAAAAAAAATAGCATTTAAAAAACCTTGCAAATTCACTGAAAAAACCATGGGTTTCACACACGTTATATTTAGGAATTAGCATTTAAAAAACCTTTCAAATTCACTGAAAAAACCATGGGTTTCACACACGTTATAGTTAGGAATTAGCATTTAAAAAACCTTAGAAATTCACTGAAAAAACCATAGGTTTCACACACGTTATAGTTAGGAATTAGCATTTAAAAAACCTTAGAAATTCAGTGAAAAAACCATAGGTTTCACACATGTTATAGTTAGCTGGACATTTTACTCGTAACAAACCAATGAAATTGCCCCGTTATAGTTAGTTCAGCTAACTATAACTCGCGCGCCCGCAATGCACTGCTGATGACGTCACATATTACATCACTCATGACATGGTCAGTGACATCACTCATGACATCACTGATGACATCTCAAATGACATCACTGATGACATCACTGATGACATCATCCTTGTGATAGAGTGGCAGACCTCCTCTCACCTTAATATAAGCTTTGATACACACATTCAAAAATAGAGACTAAAAATTTCAAAACAATGGACATACCAATACCAGTTACAACAACCTCTTCAGTAATTCTAAGATCCACATACACATCCACTCATTCACCAACAGTCCTATACAGTCACTCATACATGTACTCACTCATCATATGTACTCATACATCTATACATCCTGTTACACAATGCCACTCATCCATAGAGTTACTCACACACATAGTCACTCATGCTAATAAAGAATAAAACATACATTTACTTGCATATACAGTAATACACACACCACCATACTTACTTCTACGGAAACTTACACATACTTAGTCTTTTAAACAATCACTTATAGAAACACATACTTATTCATACAGGAACTCTTTCAATCTCTCCCTCTCACATATACTCACATATATACACCAATAGTCACATATACTAGTTAAAAACATATGTAGTTACTCCTGAAGACACTATTGAGACAGTCATTCACTCAATAACACACACATACACACACTCATCCACACATACAGTCCTGCACACATGCTGTCTTCAACACATACAAACAGTGAGTCACTCATTCATGCATCTATGCACTACGTAATACCCCCCACCGTACCATACAGACACTCAGACTGATACTCAAAAAAACAACTAATAACCTATATAGACACCCATGTAGCTACTCACCAACCCATGCAGCCACTTATACACAAAGTGAGAGATACACTTAATCAGTCAGTAACACAATCAATTTTTCAAAAACAAATCATCCATTTAGACACTTATATACCCATTTATTCTTCCATCGACCTTGAGATACACATATATAAAACATATTTAATTTTCAGAAAAACACACATTCACTGGATGATGTCATCAGTGATGTCATCAGTGATGTCATTTGAGATGTCATCAGTGATGTCATGAGTGATGTCACTGACCATGTCATGAGTGATGTAATATGTGACGTCATCAGCAGTGCATTGCGGGCGCGCGAGTTATAGTTAGCTGAACTAACTATAACGGGGCAATTTCATTGGTTTGTTACGAGTAAAATGTCCAGCTAACTATAACATGTGTGAAACCTATGGTTTTTTCACTGAATATAAATATATATATATATCTATCTACTGGCGGTCGCCAGTAGATAGTTATAGTTAGGACCGTGTTTCCATAGGAAATCTGAAAATTCTATTTTGAATAACTTTGGCGCCGGTTGACGAATCCTCGCGAAATTTTCAAAACTAATGGGGAGCTCTCCGCTAAGCTCCTACCCTGAAAGTCTCGGGGTGATTCGTCAAGCGGGGGCTGAGAAAAAAGGGGGGTCCCAAAACACGTTTTCCCCATGCATTTTCCCATAGGACCTTTAGTCGAAGGTACAGCCCGAACGGCTGAACAGAATTACTTGAAATTTGGCAGAGAGGTAGTCCTCAGGTCAGGCATGTGCCTTTTGCATATATGGAGTCAATCTGTTCAGTAGTTTTTGAGAAAATTGCAGTTAAAAGCACATAAATATCTATAAGCGCGCACCGTGCGCGCACCGTGCACGCACGGTGCGCGCACCCCAAAGTGCGCGAGCGTAATTCTGATTGGTGGTTACATGTCAGTCAACGTTCGAATCGGTTGAAATCAGGAAGTGTCGGCCGCCATTTTGTTTGTTTTGTGTGCGACAGGGAAAAAGGAAGGTGGCGAACGTGAAAAGGGGGCAGGGTAGAGAGTTTCTGACCCCCTACCCTTTGTCAGGGGGTCCCTGAAGGACCCCGAAGGCTTAAATTTTTTTTTTTTTAAATCGCGGGGTGCGCGCACGGTTGAAAACATTTTTTAAAAAAAAACATTTTAAACGAGCCATTCCATATTACAGGATACAGTCAATCTATAACTATATACATAGGTAGTTTAGTGTAAAATAAATATATAAAAAATATAATAATACATACATAACTTAGCATTTAAAAAACCGTACAAATTCACTTAAAAAACCAAAGGTTTCACACACGTTATAGTTAGGAATTAGCATTTAAAAAACCTTGCAAATTCACTTAAAAAAAACAATGAAATTCCCCCGTTATAGTTAGTTCAGATAAGTATAACTCGCGCGACCGCCACTCTATCACAAGGATGATGTCATGAGTGATGCCACTGACCATGTCATGAGTGATGTAATATGTGACGTCATCAGCAGTGGATTGCGGGCGCGCGAGTTATAGTTATCTGAACTAACTAACGGGGGAATTTCATTTGGTGTGCGCGTCACCGCGCTGTTGCCTTTGTCATATAAAAGTGGAAGGACGTTTGATAACAAAGGTTTAAATGGTGTGCGCGTCACCGCGCTTTATGTTAACTGTCCTTTTTTTTTTATTTTTTTTATTTCAGGGTGCGTATCACTGCGCTGGCGGTGTCCTTCAATGTATTTATTTGTCACTGTTCTCTGTGTTTGATGTGCGCATTACCGCTTGCTCATCGTAGCCTTCACCTTTCACTTTTTGCAGCTTTCACCCAATACGAGAAGTTTTCCTTTACTAAGATGGCCGCCAACGTGATCACGCAATGTGAAACGTTGCGTTTCATAGACCACAAACCAATCTAGTGAGGCAAACGCGACTGATAGGTCATAGAGCAATAGGTGGAGTCAGAGTAGCTGTGCGCGAGGAACCGGAGCACGACTCTGACATGAGCAAGCGGAGCGCGAGCTTAGGAGAACGTGAGTAAGAGTTTAACTCACATAAAGATTAATAATTTAAAATAAAACAAAGTACTTGCTGTGAGAGTGATTGCGGTATCCGTGTTGAGGTCTGGTGTCCTTTTATTGTTGAAGCTCTCCGTATTGATCCTCTTTTGACATATAATATCCGATCATGGTAAGGCGTGGGTCGTTTCAAGTCATCGCTGAGTGTAATAATGAAGATATCGGGTATAATGGAGAAAGTAAAAGATGTTTATTTAGGTTTAAATTCACGTAGACCTCATCCACAGGAGCACTCCACGAAACAGCTGCTGAGATCGCAGTCTTCAGTCCAGTCTGCCTCAACCGCCCCAATCTCCTAGGTTACAGAACCACCTCATGAAGTGATTCTATAACCTAGGTTACCACAGAGGTCTACAGGGCACACTGGGTTGTGCAGTGGAGGGTGTTGAAATAAATACGTAAAAAGTGATATGTTGCCTACACAAAGTCTTCGATCTTGCCTTGTTAATAGTCTGCATTCATCTCTCTTCCTGCCTTTTGGCTCGTGGCCAGAGAGTAGTGATTTTATGATGCATGATTCTTTGTGACTCAGGTATGTCTGAAACCCGGGCATATTTATTAACTGCACGTACCCCGTCATTACCCCTCCTGCGTAAACTGCATTGGCTTCCTATTAGGAAAAGAGCAGTCTTTAAGCTCCTGTGAACAGTGTTTAAATCTCTTCAGGGGACGGGCCCTGCCTACCATAAGAGGAAATTAGAGCTGTACATGCCCGATCATCAGCTGAGATCGAGCAACCAGGATCTGCTCTGCACGCGGAGAATCAAGAAGGCTAAGATGGGCGGTCGTGCTTTTTCTCATCTTGCCCCCGTCCACTGGAACAGCCGACCAGATGAGCTCCGAGCCTGTCCCAATCTGGTACAGTTTAAGAAACTGCTTAAAATCTGGATGTTCTGAGACATTTTCATGTTTTCATTTGTTGGCTGCTACTCAGGCGACGAGAGATCCCCTCGGGGATGATTTGTTGCGTTCTACAAATGACTAATAATAATAGGGAAAGAACAGGACTGCGCTGCACTTAACATTGTACGGCACATTCCTGTTGTTTCCCAGCGCTTAGGAATAATGTGCTGCCTAGTGCCAAAGCAGCATCTTTGTTTCCGGTCCAGTGCTTGTTTTCAGTCCAGTAAAGACATGGCTTGGCAGTTTGGGCTGGACTGTTCCCATAAGGCACAGGGTCAAGACTGTGATTTGCATATAGCTGTGTCTGAACTGAGGTGGCGAAGTGAGCTAAAGAACGATGATGGATTCAACCCAGATCTGTGACTGGGGGTGAGTGAAAGGTTTCAGCAATCCATCCATCATCTCTTTGTGTTTGCTTTGTTTACCCTAAGTTGGCAGGGTATGCCCGGATGTGGGTCCTTTGCTCACTTTACCACTGGATTCAAGCTGGCCTGGCTGATGAGGGCTGTTACCCCCAAACCAGTCCCAGGATGCTTGTTTCTGGTCCAAGGAAGACATGGCTTTGCAGTTTGGGCTGGACTGTTCCGACTGTTCCCATAAGGAACAGGGTCAAACTGATTTGCATATAGCGAGGTCTGAACTGAGGTGGCGAAGTGAGCTAAAGAGCGATGATGGATTCAACCCAGATCTGTGACTGGGGTGAGTGTCTGAAAAGTTTCAGCGCTCCCTACATCATCTCCTTGTGTTTGCCATGTTAGAATGGTCAGAGGATCTGGTGCCAGCAGTCGGAGGCTCTCTTATGGTGACCCATTGTGGCGGTAAGGAAAGAGTAGCATCTTGGACAGAATGGGGTGGTAGAGCTCTATCAACCAACCCGAAGAGGGCTACCTTTTGAAAAAGAAGTACACATCCACGATGTGCTGCTGACTCTAGCGGGATATCATGAACAACCCAATAAGCTAATATTTAACAAGTCTTGGCCAAATTAGCAGTGGGTAAAAAACAGGGCCCAAAGATCGTTCCTCTATATGTGATATATATGCGTGTGAGACTAGGTCGTCAAGACACCTAAAGATGTCTGTAGGTAGACCTAAAAAGCACTTCATAATACTGCATCCTGAGATATTTATCCTCTGCAGCATGTTAAATTCAGTGATCCTTGTTTTACAGGAAGTATTCATTAAAGCGGAAGATGGATGCACAGTCGACAATGAAAATGATTTCCATTTTGTCCTGAGTGGAAAAACCTACAGTAACTTAGAGAAGTATTTCTACAGTTTGCTGCCAAAGGTAAGTGTGGATAAAAAGTATTCACACCCACAAACATGAAATATTTACTAAGGAAAATATTGAAATAAATATTTTTAACAATTTAAAATGGTACCTCTTGCCAATATCAAACCATTCCCCACATTTCTGAATTATTTACATGTAATCATGATTATTCCGGGGGGCTAGGGGCACTTCCATCAGACACCCTGTCACTCAAGGACAGAAAGAACTTTTATCCCATCCCTGTTGCCTTTCTTCAGACATGCTCCATCACAGGAAAGGTGCCATAGTAGCAAGCTACTCCTCCACAGTCACCTGTTATCCACCAGCATGGAAGGGTCAGGGAAGACAGCTCACAATGGTGGCAGGGTGGTAAGTTCTGGGGAGAGGAATGGATGTCTTATAAATGGAGACTGCCAGTAAGTTGTGAGCCCTTCCTGGACCCATGCTCTCTGCAGTGGGGATTCACCTGAGCAGGATGGTCTCACACTGTCTCTGAACAAGCAAGCCACTAAAACCACCCACTTACTGATGGAAAAGAGGGTTCTGACCAAGACGAAGCAGACCTAACTGGACAAACAAGTCAGCAAACATCTGATGAACAGTGGATTAAAAAGAAAAGTATGCCATTCTGGGTCATTTCAAATAAATTCCACCCCCCTGCTTGTAGGAAAGAGGTTTTTCAGTGGATGAATGAACGCATGGAGACACCAAAAACCACTTGTGAGGAAAGCACACCAAGCAGTTGATATTGTTGAAAACGGAGCCCTTCACTCTTGTCCAATCTCTGGTAGAAGCAAAAGCCAGCAAGAAATCGACAAAGCCCTGACGAAAATAAACCTGAGGGCCAACTCTGATAGAGGCAAACCGCGGCCTCGTCAGGTGGAGATGGCAAAGGCCGAACCGGTCAGTGGCCAGATGCCAAGCAAGTATAGTGAAGTATCGCAAGAGATGCAGTGCCATCGTTCCAAAAGTAAGTGGACCCTGAAGTCCATTCTGGAGGCTATATCACAGCCCTGCCCCAAACGTGAGGAACAGTGTTGTCCCAGTGGTGGACCGATGAACCCTTAAAGGAGTTCCTCCCTTATACCAGAAGGCAGATGGACAAACATGAACTAAAACCCAGTCGTAGGACCTTGTCACACCAAGCAATCAGTATGACAGGGGCACATGCCTGACAAAAGGGACGTGCAGGAGCCAATCTGGTTCTCTCTCCAAGACAAGGCCAGACCTTTCCACCACAACACCCTGAAGACAACCCACATCAGTTATCAGGAGATCCAAGGGAAGGAAGGAATGCAAAGAGCTGAACCAAGAGAACAAAGAGCAGCCAAAGCCACCTCAGCAGGAACCAGGAGAAAATAGCAAGTTAGAAGGATGTCTGGACCACTGGTCAGCAGATTCACAGGAACCTTCCTCTGCAGCTTCCTGATGGTTTGTTAGCTCCCACATATGGATTACTGGGGCTGTACTAAAAATATTCTAATTATCAGTCAATGTTTGTGGTGTCTCTTCATCTGGGAACAAATAGATGAGAAGCGAGGGGAAGGCTGTCTGGCCCGCTTGGTACCAAACCTCCCACAGACCACCACAAAGGCCACAGAGGACCGAAGAAAAACATGGTTGAAAGAACAACTTGCCAACCTGTCCACTCTTAAAGTCACAACCCCTGGACGGAAATGACAGTGGTAAGCTTAAAATGCGTTGTGGATCAGCTTCAAATCTGAAATTGAGGACAGCAGAAGCTCTGAGACAGTGGATAGTGGCTGCTTCCAGAAAAGACCCCAGGAAGGAGATATCAGTTCTAATATGCACTGTCTGCCCTCAAATGGGGGCAAAGAATAGAAGTGCTTGCCACCTCGGTGTCACATATCTTAACAAT
Organism: Triturus cristatus; assembly: GCF_964204655.1. Lineage (NCBI taxonomy): Eukaryota > Metazoa > Chordata > Amphibia > Caudata > Salamandridae > Triturus > Triturus cristatus. The sequence continues at coordinate 1,157,427,900 of NC_140594.1, forward strand.
GAAGAGAATTGTGGACTCGAGGTCTCAGAAGATGACTAATAGAAGGCACTACAAACCCACCGGAGACGTAGAATGAGAACCACACACCTCGAAGTAGACAAAAGGGGACCTCCAGATGAGGTGAGGGACATTCAGCTGAAATCAATCTCCATTGAGTCACTAGGATCCCTTCAGCTAGAGCCACACACAGGGCAGGCATTTCTGCATTCAGTGGGGCAGTCACTGGTTAAAAGGCATCCACAGGTGAGAAATGAAGTGATCCCAAATAAAGCCCAGGGCACAAGAAGATGTCTGACAGGACTGTAGGTGTTTGAAGAGGGTACACAATATTCCAGAAACCGAGAAACAGCTCCTGAGAACATGGTCATCTGCTCTGGAGTTAGAACATTATACAGCAATCATCCAGAAATGTGAGCAGCAGAAAACTGGGTCATGGAGACCTGCAACAACCAGAGCCTGAGCGAATGATTTTCAGACTTATATCAGGGAACCCATGGCAAGGTCAATGGACAGCTTCGCTAAAGTGACTGCATAGAGCCCTCTCTGTCAGCAGAAGCCAGGCCATGGCCTGAAATACCAAACTACAGACACAGACAAAAATACTGAATTTGTGATAGAGCTGTTGCATCCAGATTTTGAGAGAACGCCATAAAAAATAATTGCCCCTTATGATCAGCCTGAACCAATACCATTGCAAACATGGAACCACCAGGAATGGCCAGCCACCCTGGGCAATAGAGGATCCCTGGCCAGAGACAAAGAAGGTGCTAACACCCCAGCACCAGTGGGACACTGACGTGCCAGACACCCAGCAAAGACGCTGCATAATGATCCTTTCAAACCTACAGCACCAGCCCCACATCCCGCCCATTGGGCAGCCTCAAGGAGCAAGAGTACAGAATACTGGAACACACTGCCCTACGGCTCAGCTGTACATCCGCTAGAGGAAGCCACCAGCCAATCATTGAGAAGGAAACAGCAGTAGGGCCGTCTCCAAGAGGAGAGACAACAGAGAGCAAACATGGCAGAAAACCACCAAGTGGAACTATGAAATATCTACCAGTGGCTCTCTCTATGAATCATCTGCCAGTGACTGACTCTATTAAACATCTGCCAGTGACTCTCTCTATGAAATATCTACCAGTGACAGTCCCTATGAAAAAACTGCCAGTGTCTCTGTATAGAAAGTCAGGCAGCATGTCTCACTGTGGGGCATCTACCAGTGTGTCTCTCTATGAAACATCTACCAGTGACTCTCTCTGTGAAACATCTACCAGTGACTCTCAATGAAATATCTGCCAGTGTCTCACTCTATGAAACTTCTGCCATTGACTGTCCGTATGAAACATCTGCCAGTGACTCTCTCTATGAAACATCTTTTAGTGACTCACTTTATAGAGCCTCAGGTGGCCTCTCTCACTTTGGGGCATCAGCCCATGACACTCTATGCAACATCTGTCAGTGTCGCTCTCTATAAAACATCTGCCAGTAATTCTTTCTATGAAACATCTGCCAGTGTCTTTCTATGAAACATCTGCCAGTGACTCCCTATGAAACATCTGCCAGTGACTCTCTATGAAACATCTGCCAGTGACTCTCTATGAAACCTCTGCCAGTGACTCTCTCTATGAAACCTCTGCCAGTGTCTCTCGCTATGAAACATCTGCCAGTGACTCTCTGTAAAACATCTGCCAGTGACTCTCGCAATGAAATATCTGCCAGTGACTCTCTCTATGAAACATCTGCCAGTGACTCTCTCTATGAAACATCTGCTAGTAACTCTCTATATAGAAACTCAGGCGACCTCTCTCACTCCTGGGCATCGTCCTGTGACACTGTGTAACATCTGCCAGTGTCTCTCTCTATGAAACATCTGCCAGTTATTCTCCCTATGAAACATCTGCCAGTGTGTCTCTATGAAACATCTGCCAGGGACTCCTTATGAAACATCTGCCAGCGACTCTCTGAATGAAACATCTGCCAGTGACTCTCTATGAAACACCTGCCAGTGTCTCGCTCTATGAAACATCTGCCAGTGACTCTCTATGAAACATCTGCCAGTGTGTCTCTTTAAAACATCTGCCAGCGACTCTCTATGAAACATATGCCAGTGGCTCTCTCTATGAAACATCTGTCAGTGACACTGTCTATGAAACAGCTGCCAGTGACTCTCTATGAAACACCTGCAAGTGACTCAACAAAGAAAGCCATGCAGCATGGCTCACTCAGGGGCGTTGGCCAGTGACTGTCCCTAGGAGATACACCGGCCTGTTACTCTCTCTATGGACCATCTACCAGTATCTCTCCTTTTACAACCACATCAGGCAGTCTCTCTCTCTCTCTCTTTGAAGCTCCTGCCAGTGTCTTTGACTATAATACATTGACTTGTTCCTCTACTCAATAGGATAGCCGCCTGTGCCTCTTCTCTATAGGACAGCTGCCTGTGCCTCTACTCTATAGGATACCCGCCTGTGTCTCTTCTTTATAGGATAGCTGCCTCTTTCTTTACTCTATAGGATAGCTGCCTGTGCCTCTTCTCTATAGGATAGCTGCCTGTTCCTCTACTCCATAGGCTAGCTGCCTGTGCCTCTACACTATTGCATAGCTGCCTGTGCCTCTACACTATTGCATAGCTGCCTGTGCCTCTACACTATTGCATAGCTGCCTGTGCCTCTGCTCTATAGGATTACCGCCTGTGCTTCTATTCTGTAGGATAGCTACCTATGCCTCTACTCTATATAATATCTGCCAGTGCCTCCACCCATAGGATATCTGCCTCTCCCCATAAACCCTGGCCACTGTTTCTGCCGGCGGAGTCTCCACCCTCATTACTTACCTGGGTCTCTCTTCTTCTGGAACCTCCCTCTGTCTATCCTTGTGTAAGATGTCCTCCCCTCCTTGTTTCTTGATTCTCTCCCTCCTGCTTTGCAGATACTGATGAATGGAACTGTTTTTGCCAGAATGTCTCCTGCTCAGAAGTCAGTTTTGATTGAAGAATTTCAAAAACTGGAGTAAGTTAAACATTTTAAGAGGGCTTTTCTCAATGACTGTGATTTATGCCACATCTCTTCTCGTGGGTGTACAGGGGTATTTGAGTTCCATAATCCAGCTGGGTTTTCAATTGGAGCCGCTATTAATCCGTAGTTTAAATATTTTTTTTAATGGAGCCTGTCTCTCCAGCCAATATTGCACTGCATTGATGTCCAGTTTTTAGGTCACAATATAGTTCAGACTCCTGTTCAGCAAGTGGAACAAAAACTCAGACTTGGGAGGAGCGCCATGTTTACCGCGCGGGACACCTTTCATCGTACCCCTCTGGACCTTGGGCCTTCGCTCAGAGTACCTCAAACTCTCTGCCATATTTAGGGTGATATTTTAACATACGAGGGCATTTCTATTTTGTTTTTCAATATTAAAAACTCTAGCTTTTGATGTTTGTGTTTGAAAAACAAAAAACTTTGCTGAACAAGCTCATTAAAAATGGAGCCCACTCAACAGTTTCAATAGCTTCAGAGGGTCACTGTGACGTCGGCTCTGCTGAAGGTAGAGGTCTTAGCCTGCCTGAAGGAAATCACAAGCTATGATGGTCAGTCTTTTACAGCGCTGGCCTGGTACTTTCCCCGCTGCCCTAGTAAACTAAGGGTGGGCGGAATTTGCGAAATTGACTTTCGCAAATTATCGCAAAATTGGCTTTCGCAAAATCTCCGCGAGCATGCGGAACTTTCGCGAAGATGCGGAGATTGCTTTCCCCCCCGTTCGCGATGTGTTTTTGCGTGCTCACGGGGAAATATATCCCCAACTTGCCCATGCGGTCGCTAATGGGCGTGGCAATCTTGCTTGCGATGCTTATTTCCTGTTCGCGATCGCAATGACGTGTTCGCGATCGCAAACTCTCGCGGGATAGCGCGACTGGCTACCAACAATCCAACATCTTGTGGCGCACGTGAACGGATAGGAAAACTCGTCGGCGAACGCAGGGACCCGGTAAGTCGCGACTGCGCGCGCAAAAACGCATTCTTACAGCGCGAACAAGAAAAATACTTCCGTTTCGCTGCAGATTGCGAAAGATTTGACATTTTCACGCTTTCCGCGGAACGCGAAAATGTCAAAATATCACAAATTCCACGAGCGGAACGAAATTTACCGCCCAGGCCTATAGTAAACAGGGACCACAGCCAAGCTCTGATGAAGGGCCTGTGTCTGTAATTCTCTTCTTCCTTCCTAGTGGTCATTATTGTAAATACTAATCTTTACACTCACACTTGTATAGGATGAGGTTGGGTATCACCAGAAATGGGCAACCAACCTAGTCTTTTGAATAAAAGAACTGCTTTGAGGGTGGTAGTGTGTACACCAGCTTGCCTCTGCACCATCAGTTCTGACTGATTTTCTCCTTGGCCTGCTGAGAATGCTGATTTTGGGGTTATTCTTTCTTCAATCTGTAATTGTGGGGTTCAGGCCGGCTTGAGCTATGGTGGCGCCCGGTGTGACAATCCTTCTGGGCATCACCCAGTATCCTTCTTCCATGGTTTCCCTCACTATAACCCTCCAATGGTGCCCCTCATCTGTCTATAGCCCCCTCTCACATGTATTTCATTTGTTTTATAGTGCCTGTCATACCAGTGCAGGGTTTCAGACCACTTGACATCACACACGCATTATACAAAGACAATAAATCATATGTGTGTAACTCAGTGTATGGAAAATCTTACTTAAGACAGAGGACAGCCGGGTGTATGAGTCGCATGCCGTCCCCGCTGGTAGTAATTATGTGTTAAGAGTGCTTGGTCTGGAAACACTGGGAAGTGATAATACATTTTAATTCTGCTATCGTGGGTTTAGGACAAGGTAGCAAAATAGTTCAACTGCTATCTTAGTTTATTTAAAGCCCACTTCAATGGAGTAGTTGAATTCTTAATAAGTATTTAGGAAAAGTAACTGCAAAAAGGTTCCTTTTTGCTGGCTGAAACTCCTCGAGACTAATTTGTGTAGTAGATGTTCTAGTAGAGGCGTGTTTGACTTTAATGAGGTGTGACATTTGTTCCCAGAGCAGAGACAATGGCCTGGGTGTTGGAAGCTGCTTTTTCCCCTCACTGAAAGACCAGTTAGGGTGGACCCAGGAACTTCATTACTTTGTAAGAGGCCTGCCCTTTCACGAGTAAATGTATGGTGAGACACGGATAAGACAAACCCTTGTCTCTCCAACCAGGCTAGCTCCAAACCCAATGGGATGGAACCTACCCCCCCAAACAGTTTTCAGTGACCACAGAAAAGGGGCCCCTCATTTGCATAGCCACACCTCTGGATGGACTCCCAGGGACTGCACAAGAGAGAAAAGGCCCCAAGTTGGGGATTTGGGGATTAATGTGCGTTGTGGATTTGTTTGCAATAGGGCAAACAAGAACTGCTGCAAAGGTGGGTTTGGTTTCTCCTGGGGACTTTTACCACATTGGATATGGAGGAGCAAGGAGGTACCCCACCTTGTAGTTTGTGTCAACAATAAATGTGGCACCCAAAGCACCCTACTCGGAACACCTTCCAGGCCAGCGGAAGAACAGAAGAAGAATTGCACCTGTTATTATTTGAGACCTAATATGAGCCCCAAAAGACTGGGCCTGCTCCCACTTCTACCCAGGGCAATGAGGTTGACTCCAAGCATCAGTTGGCTGACCTCCTGTGGGGCTGCAATGACACAACAAGCTGCAAGAGCCCATTTCCTGAAGTGCCCAACTGACCATTTGCATTAGACCCAAACTGGATCCTGCAGTGGCCTCTGCTGGAGTGAGTCTTCACTCCAAAGTACATTGCCTGAGGTCCTGGGAATTTTGATTGTGTCTAACTGGATATCTCCTAAAGTTGTCTGAAAAGCTATGGAACTTGGGAAAATTCTCTCTTCTGTCCACTGAGGACTGAAACCAACCAATCGAGATGATTTGGCCAAAGGTTCTCTTGCTTAGAGATTCTTATCAGCAGCAAATCTTTACAGCGGGCTCTTGGCGAGGGGTATATAGCCTTGTGGAACCCATCGTCAGCATCTGCGGCTGTGCAGGTAAGAGCGGTGTGGCAGGGTGAGGGGGATTGCGAAAGACGATGATGAGGGAAAAATAATTATTTATTTAATTTTCCCTTGTCATTGTACTTTGTAATCGCATACCCGCCCCACTGTTCTTGTCTGCAAGGGCTGTGGCTGATCGTCTGATATAGCCAGAACTCACACCATGTTTGAGGATTCTGCGCTCCAAAAAGAGAGTGAGTACAAATGAAGAAATCGTGACAGAGCAAAGGCGTTAAGAGCATCCGGCTGACAAGAGGAGTTCTTTGGCCAAAATATATGACTTTTCCCACTTTGCGCTTTACCCACCAAAACCAACCACTTCAGCTGGACCTCTCCCAGCTGCTATTCGACATTGAGAGGACTTCCTCTGATCCACGCTTCAACCCTGCCCCTTTGAAAGATTTCAACTTCCAGCAAGGCCCAGATTTTCAAGGTTTTGCGTTGCCCCTTTGCCATGCAAGGCAACGCAGAGCGACACAGAATCTAGGAGGAGATTTACCATACCACGCAGAGGCGCCCTGCATGTCCCTGCGTGGCTTGGTAAATCTGGTAAATGTGCTGCAATGCAAGGCCGCATGCATTTCATTGTGCCAGGAAAGCATTACATGTGTGTTCCCATGTATCCGCCCTTGTATACTGAAGCATCTACAGAATTGCCAAAACTGGTAGACCTAGGAATGTGTCAGAATTATACACCCTCCCGATAGAGGCACAACAATGAGAAATATCTTTATTTATCCTTGTTGTTTCCTCTTTCTAAGTGAGCTGCATTCTGCAGCACACTTAGATGGAAATGCCTCCAAGGATAGTTTTGTGCAGGAAGGTGCCCCTTCCTGCATGAAAGCAATTCTGCCTGGAATGCAGACACCCTTGCACCACGGTGTAAGGATGCCTGCATTGGCTCCAGGCTGCACTCAGTTCACCAGCGCAAGGAGAGGACAGTAATGCGTTGTATCTTGAAAGATATGATGCATTCCTGCCCTCTCCATTTCACACAGCGCAGCAATGTATCATGATGCGTTGCATTGTGTGAAAAATTCAAAAATCGGGGCCTGTGTCTCAAGGTAAAATCTGTGACTGGCAGTGGTGGCTGGAAAGTCCGCTGATAAGAGGAGCGGGAAAAATATTTGATATATTTTTTTTAAAGTATGTAAATACTATTAAATACATTAAAGAAATAGAAAGGGACTCACCATTTTCCAGGGACATGTCCTCCTGCTCCAATTGTCATCTTCTCCTGATGTCAGCGACGTCACCTCACGTTATTATATATTTTTTATTTTTTTAACTTTTTAACTGTGCTGGGAATTGCAACTGCTTAACACATTTTCTTTACGTTAAGCCTTTGTGCTCTGTGCCATAGCTACCAGGGTTTGAGCTCAGGTTAACATTTCTGAAACCTTTGAATGGATCTAACAAGTTACTGGCTTTATCGCACATGGAATACTTCTATCCACCTGCGTTAATAATTCAGTTTCTTACAGTAACTTGTTTAGAGTTTTGAACAACAATGAGCTTTAGTTTTGGTTTTTCATGCATTAAACAGTAATTCTATTTTAGGGTTGTTTTCCTTACTGTGCATCCAAAATACCTATCCTCTCATTACCCCTTCTGACATGTGTGGATACTTTCACTTCACATTAAGATATGTACAGCTTGGCATTTCCCACCAGTGTTACTTTTATGTTGTCTTGTTGTTTAATTCTCTGTTCTTCACTAGGCCAGATAATAGCTAGCCCATTAAATGCTGAACCTGACACATCTCTGGTTGTTGATGGGGTGGTATATCAAGTTGTGAGGACTTTATCTCACCCAATGTTTATTAGGTGAGATAAAGTCCACAATACATTTAGGCAAGTCAAACCTGGAAAAAGACCAAGTATTTACCTGGACAAGCGAATATTGGTGCTCTAAGGACCGAAATCTGCATGTCATTCCTGATTACCGAAATTAAAACAGGGAAAATGAGGCATTAATCACACTCCATAATTATCAAAATATAGGGATATTGGGTTCTGTCAGGTGGAGTGCGTTTTGTATGCACCTCCTCATAACGTGATCCTTTGCCATCGATACCTAATGCTTCTTCCAATTTCACTAACTGAATGCAAGCCTCTCAAGCAATACCTAGGAACAAGAAGCCTTAGATTGTGCCCACACAGAAGTTATGTGATGACTTGTCATCCTTCTTTTTGGTGAAGATAAATAAGATTATTGAGGGGATGAGGGTCAAGGATTCATCTGGTAATATGATGTGGGATGACAGACAAATACCAAAGACCACGGGGAGTGGGAATAGGGGGACAACGCTATTAAAGCAGGAAGCCACCCTGGACCACTTTGAGTTGCCCTCAGATGAGGAATTTACCAGGGTGGCCACAGGAGTTTCATCTGGCTCACCTCTGGACCCCCTCCACCACAAAATATGGAGGGAATTAGGATCTGAATTCTTCCCGGTGCTCCGTAAGCTGTGTGATCAATCCTTTGGTAGTGGGTTGGTTCCATCTAGCTGGAAGCGGGCGATAACTCCCCTCCTGAAAAAAACAACTTTATACCCTAAATGTCCAAAAAGCTACAGGCCCATATCCTTGCTCCCGTACCCAGTGAAGATCTTGGAGCGCCTGGTGAGCAGGTCGCTTTCCCAATTCCTGGAGGTAAAGAACAAGCTGGAAGAAGAGCAATTTGGGTTCCATCCAGGTCTTGGGATGGAAACTGCTCTGATAACCACTCTGGATGATCTAAGAATGCATGCAGACAGGGGCCAATCGGCTATTTTAATCTTGCTGGACCTGTCGGCCGCATTCGATACAGTTAATCATGCGATCCTCCTAGCAAGGCTGGAAGAAATGGGGGTGGTAGGGGTGGCTCTGAGATGGGTTCAGTTATATTTGACCAACAGACAGCAGACAGTGGCTCTCCCCCCTTTCCAATCTGACTTTGTGGACATGGAGCATGGGGTTCCTCAGGGGTCCTCCATAAGCCCTGTTTTATTTAATGCTTAAATGCAGCCGCTTATAGGCATTATTAAGTCGTTTAACATTAGGCTGGTAAACTATGCCGATGACACCTCATCCTGTCCCTGGAAGGTGACCATAAAAGTGTGCTGGATAATTTCCATGCATGTATGCGGGAAATGGTTAAATGGTTGCGTGACAACTCCCTGCAATTTAACAATGACAAAACTGAAATCCTGCATTGTGGAGTAGGCAGAGTATCATCAGTTCTTCCTACTAATTTTTGGCCTATCCCCACAGACGCCCCTTTGGTACCAGTGAGGACGGTGCAAAATTTGGGGGTCAGCTTTAATGACAAGTTGAATCTAGAGTTGCACGTCAATAAGCTGGTGGGGAACTGCTATACCCTTATTAGAGAACTGCGGAAGGTGCTGCCAGTGCTTCCAGGCCAGAGCCTCAGTGGTCAGGAGCGTCATCTTGAGCTGCATGGACTACGGCACTGCCTTGCTACTGGAGTCTCTGAGATATTTGCTCAATAGGCTCCAGAGAGTTCAGGCAGCAGCAGCAGCAAAACTTGCACTTATGAGACCGCGTCGATCATCTTCATCTCTGGCCTTGGCTGAGTTGCACTGGCTCCCGGTGGCTCAAAGGGTACAGGTTAAAGCCTCATGTGCATCATGTTCAAGGCTTTACATGGAACGGGGCCCAAACCATTACAAAACAGGTCTGGATGGTATGTTCCCACACGCAGTCTCCGCTCTTCTTCATCAGATAATTTGGTAATTATTCCCAAAACAAGTAGCTATGGGGGGAAGAGCGTTTTGCATAGCAGCCGCTCGCCTCTGGAAAAGCCTACACTATGAACTGCGACAGGTCCAGGATCTGATGCTGTTTCGCAAAAAAAATCTAAACCTGGCTCTTCCCCAGAGTATAATAGTATTTTTCTGGGTAACATCTATGTATCACAGCGCCAGGATGCCCGGAGGGTTACAGTGAGCTTTATAAGTGTTCGTACAAAACAATACTTCCACTTATCAGCTCTAACATCGCTGAACATCAAGCATTGTTGTCACTAAAGTTTTAGAAGAAATACTAGCCATTCATGCTGGTGGCAACAACATTTGCACAGATATTAACAGCAGGTGATTTGATATGACTGTCCAGCCAATGAGAGAGTCTGATAATGAAATGCGCATGAGAGATGGTAATGCAACGACCGAGGAGAGTACTTTCAGACTTGCCCATGTCACTGCTATCAAAAGTGGATTCTTGATCTCAAGATTGAATCAGAAACCTGAGAATCCTAAGGAAAACAATTGTAGAGTTTTACATCGCTGCTCATTACCCAAGTTAATTGATATCAAATTTCTGGAAATATTGATATTGAAAAAGCACATTATGTTCCCTTGCTCCTTCAGATGAGTCATATAAAGCTTAGAGAAATGATCTTTTAAGGACTTGCACCACAACCACCTGGTCATGATGAGAGAAGCGGACCCAGAGATACTGTCCTTCATGGTAGATGGGAAGAAAATACATAGGCTCCAGGACTTTGCCAAATAAGCAATAGCTGTCTGCAAATATTTTGCTTCTGTAAGATCCAGGTTTAAAGATATTGGCTATAATTTTGGTCTGTCTGATCATCTGTGATGAAGTATTGAAAGCATGATACTTTGAAATCTTCCAACTATCCAACAGATCTAATTGCATATGTAGGTCAACACCACATTCTCTTTCAATATAGTTTCAGGATTTTGACAGAAATGCTTAGTCCTTTTGTAAAAATTTCCTACTCCCTTATAGTTCACTGAGACACATTTATATTTAATATCATTTTTGTTTAGCACGAAAAAGCAATGTGTGTTTTCTTTGTTCATACCTTTTAATCTTGCATACTTTACTATTATTATTTGTATTTGTAGGGAGCAAAACGGATCATCCCCATGGGGATCTCTCGGCGCCACAATATTAGACAAAGCGGAGCAGACTGCTGATTAGTGACAGAACAGCCAGGTTTTGAGAGGTTTTTTAAACTGCCAGAGATTGGGATATGTTAGACCTGGAACCATTGGCGTGGGTCTCCCTTCCATGTTTTGCTGTTGCCTCCTGTGTTTTTGCTAGGTTTTTGATCGACTAAATGCTTTGGGCACTTTGCCACTGCTATTCAGTGCCAAAGTGCAAGTGCTCCCTATTGTAAATTGTTGTAATGGATTAGTGACTCCATGATTGGCTTATTTGATTTACTTGTCAGACCCTAGTACAGTGCACCATGTGTGCCCAGGGCCTGTAAATCAAATGCTGCTGGTGGGCTTGCAGCACTGATTGTGCCACCCACAGAAGCAGCTTGTAAAGTATGGCTCAGGCCTTCCAATGCAGGGCCTGTGTGCAACCTGGGGCTGCCATGTCGACTTGGCAAGTGCACCCACTTGCCAGTCCCTAAACCTTCCCTTTTCTATATACTACTCACCCCTAAGGTAGGCCCACGGGCAGGGTGCATTGTATGTAAAAGGTAGGACATTCTCTGATGTGTGTGGCATATCCTGATAGTGAATTACAGCCAATTTCATTTTTTCACTATTGCAAGGCTATCTGTTCCCATAGGCCAGAATGGGCAGTTTGATTATAACATCTTATAATCATAACTGACCCTAGGAACAAGATAGGAAAATAAAGTTTAGGATGCCTGAACTCAGAAAGTTAAAATACCTCTTTTAGTGTGGGTGATTTTTACATTCTGTGTTTGAAAATAACACTTTTAGAAAGTAGGTATTTTCTTGACTATCCATCCAGCATGACTCTGCTAGGTTTGTGTATTCCATGTCTGGTTTGTGAGTGACAGGGGGCTGGAGAGAGCCGTGGCTCCAGGAGTCTGATGGGTCAGGGCTGGGCTGAATAGGACCTGCATTGCATAGAGAGTGGGGGGGCGGAGATTTCCTTTCACTGACCTGAGCTCTCAAAGACTAGAGAGTAGGGGGAGGAGATTTCCTTTCAGCTACCTGGGCCTGTCTGCTTTCAACAATGCTGTCTCCACCTCCTGCCAGGAAGCTGCACAGAACTGGTTTTGGCTGGGCACAGGCACCCTCTGCCTACAGAGGCCAAAGGATTTACTGGTATAAATATTGGGGCCCAGAACTTTAGATCACTTCTGGGAATCAAGACAAGCCTTTGCCAAGGAGAAGAACCAAGGAAGCTGAATGAGGAGACTGCCCCTGTGCTGTTTTGCTATTTCTGGGGTTAGCCTGCAGTGTTTACTTTATTGCCAAGGAAATGGGAAAAGGACTTTTGTGAACTTTTCATAATCTTAAAGAAGAATCTCCAAGGGCTTGAAGCTGAGCTTGCCTCCTGCCTGAAGTCTCAGGGATATAAGACTTCACCACCAGCCCCCCTGAATTCCCTTTCTGGGAATTCTACCTGCAGAGAGATGCCTACTGTTGTTTGGGCCCTCTGAGAAGACTGTGTGTCGCTGGGAGCTGGAAGTGTGATGCAATGAGAAGTGCGTCGCTGCCGCAGCAGTTGCCGTTGCATCGCCGAAGAAGCATGTCGCCACCGCAGCTGTTTGCTGTTGCATCACCGACGAAGCGTGTCGCAGCACTGGATAAGTGTGTCGCCACCACAGAGGTCACCGTCGCATAACCGGAGAAGCGTGTCGCAGGGTCTGTCACGGCTCAGAAGTTATCGAGTTAGCCGCATGGCTGTCGAGTGTGCATGCATCACCTCCAACGTTCTCGCAACACATCAAGGACACCATTTTGTCGCATTGCACCAGATCATTGCATTGAGGCGCCATCTTGTCAACTAGTCACCGGGCCGCAGTTGGAAATGATGCATCAACTCCCCACACAGTAAGGAAGCAAGCCGCAACTCCCCTGCGCAGCAGTAAGGAACCGTCACATCCACTTCCCCGAGTGTAAGGAATGGCGCATCAACTTCCCTGCAACCCTTTTGCTTGTTTTGCATGATGCATCTAAGGTACTTTGAGAGTAAAGTGTCGCATTTACCATCTACATTGAACTAAGCTATTTCTACCCTTTTAAAGTCTATTTTTGATGACAGTTTTGTGGATATTTGTCGTTGGGTCTTGTGTTAAGTCCAGTAAAGATTACTCATTTTTCTAAACTGATGTGGTGTCCATTTGGTGTGTTTTCACTGTATTACTGTATGTGTTCACAAATGCTTTACACACTGCCTCTGAGATAAGCCTGTCTGCTCATGCCAAGCTACCAAGGGTGCGAGCAGGTGTTATTTTATAAGTGTAATCCCTTACCCTGACTAGAAGCAAGGGTCCCTATTTCGTCAAAGGTACCTACCTCTGTCAACTAGAGAACTCCAATTCTAACAGGACATGTACGGATGTTGTCTGGCAATTTGTTCCAATGAGAGGGGGCGAGATACGAGAAAGAAAGGCCATCCATCCTGACTATTAATTCTCAAGGGGCACAGCAGCCGTCGGTCACTTGATCTCAGTTGGCAAGAGGGGATCTATGGTTTTAGCTTCTTCCTCAAGTAAGCTGGACCATTCACCTGGAGTGTTTTGAATACCAGACATAGAAGCTTAACACTGCTCTTTTTTTTTCACAACAAATTTTATTTGGTTTTCCGTTGGAGGTGTGGGCGAAGGCTCTACATTGACCTGTAGGAGAGAATGGCATAATTTTACAGTGAGTCCAACAGTTCGACCATAATTAAACACCTACCCAACATGCAGGTGGTAAAAGTCAAACTCAATGTAGACAGTTCTAGATCTCAGGACATGCATATCAGTTAAGAGGTCGTGAAACTCCATTGTCGACATATATGGGGTTTTCAAAGCAATGTACATATACAAACATTGTGTAATAAAATACAGGGCTCTAGTCATGGGTCAGTGGGTGGTAGAGGAGGGAGCTCGCTTCCCCGATAGGACGCCCAGCGGGCCCAGATTTTTCTGTGTTTAGCAGGGCTACCGAGGGCTAGTAACACTGCCACCTCTGCCCCCATACACCTATCCAGTTTGGTCTTCCATTTACCCAATGTTGGGGGAGAAGTCCCTTTCCACAGTTGTGCGATGTCACGTTTGGCTATTGTAAGGGCTAAAAACAATAAATGCTGCTTATAAACGTTTCCCCAATATCGTCTGTGCTATGTAGGAGAACAGTCTCGGGTCCAATGGGAGTTCCCATGCGAGCACCTCTTGGAGGCAGGACCTAATTCTGAGCCAGAAGGGCTGCAACGCTGTGCAGCTCCAAACTGTAAAAAGGTCCCTTCATCCTGCTTGCACCGCAGACATACAGGGGAGGGGGATCACTCTCATCCGCCACAGTCTGGTCTGCGTATAGTAGGCCCTGTGTAAATATTTTAATTGTATCAGGCGGTATCTAGTAGAGACCGCAGCCCTTCATGGACTAGCAATGGCTTCAGCCCAGTCGTCGTCGGTTAAGTCAGGGATATCGGCCTGCCACGCCTGTCGCGTCTTGTTGAGTGTTGTCTGTGTGTGGGTCGTTAGGGTCTGATAGATCTGTCTAATCTTGTGAAGGCCTAAATCTCCCATCAAAAAGCGGCCCTCCAGTGGGTGAAACTCCGGAAGGGTCTCAAGGGAACGTATCAGGGGGGTGAGTGCATGGCAAAGGCGGAGATAGTTGTAGAGTTGCGTTTTATGGAGATTGTATTCCGCTTGTAGGTGCTGATAGGTTTTAAGGGAGGTACCCTTCATCACATCCCCGAGGGTCGATATCCCCACCAGGTCTCAGCCCCAAAATCCACCCAAGGTGGCCACAGGACGGAGATGTGTTCCCTGCCATAATGGGGTCTCTCTGGTGAGTTTGCTGTGCCAATCCATCTGTCGGACCTGTGCCCGCCAGAGCAGTATTACAACTTTACCCGCGGGCGGCATAAAGTCCAATTGTGTTGAGCTATACAGAAGGTGTAGGAGGGGGTCTGTGCCATTGCCGCGTGCTCAATCGCATACGCTGGGTCAGTAGGGGAGTTGTACCACCATTCGTTGACCACCAGCAGGTGCGATGCTACATAATATGACTAGATGCCCGCTGCTGCGATTCCTCCGCAATATGTTGATTGTACACAAGTGCGCAGAGCAACCATAATCACCCCGCCATTCCAGAGAAACTTATTTTGTATGGCGTTAACCTGCGCAAACCATGAACACGGGATATGATAAGGGAAATTTTGAAGACGGTACAGGATCCGAGGTAGCGATACCATCTTGAAAATGGCTGAGCGCCCGTAAAGAGACAGGGGGAGGGAAGACCATATCGCAGTCTCGCTGTTGAGGCTGGCAAGCAGGGGAGTGATATTACGGGCCCAAGAGATTTTGGGACACGAGGACATGTATACTCCGAGGTATTTAGGAGAGTTGCAAAACCCATGTATCACGGCCCTGGTGGCCACAAACTGGATAAAGGACGGATTTGGCTGGGTTCGCTTGTAGGTCTGTAGTGCTTCCGAATACCCTCAGGATCTCGAGTATGCAACACTGCTCTTTTTTTGATGGGCAGCCAGTGGAGCTGTCGCAGGAGGGGTTGGAGCAGGCTTATTGAGGGCTAGACGTGCGGTTGTGTTCTGCACAACCTGCAGCCTGGATAGTAAATCTTCCCTGATTCCTACCAGTAGGGAGTTTCCATAATCTAGTCTGCTCGCTAGAAGTGACTGTATAAGGGACTTTCTAGCTGAGAGAGGGATCCAGGGAAAGATCTTCCTCAGCACTCGCATCAGGCCGAAGCAAGTGCCTGAGAAGCTTTTCACCTGTTCTTCCATGGAGAGTCTGTCATGAATTAGAACACCCAAATATTTCACCCAATTTTTGGGCGTAGGGGGTTCTCCCAGCTCGGGCGGCCACTAGTCTGTGGACCAGAGCTCCCCTGCTTTTCTGAACAGCAGAATATTGGTTTTATTAGTGTTAAGCTGCAGAAAATTCGCAGTCATCCATACAGCCATTTTTAACATGCAGTTTTTTAATTTTTCTCTGGTCGAAGCGGGATCCGTATCAATACTAACCATCAATTGAGTATCATCGGTGTAGGAGATGGTATCAAACCCACAAGATCTAATAATAGTGGCCATGGAAGACACATAGATGTTGAATAAAGTGGGGCTTAAGATGGAACCCTGTGGGACCCCTTTGTCTACAGCCGTGGTCTGCGATATAAATGAATCTAGTTGGACACGTTGTGTTCTATCAGCCAGGAAGCTTTCAAGCCATTTTAATGTCGTTCCGCTGACACCAATCTCTCGTAGCCTATCCACTAGAATTCTATGAGAGATGGTGTCAAACGCTGCTGACAGATCAAGAAGAATCAGCATAGTAGGTGTCCCTTTGTCTTAGGCCAGCCTAATCGTATCCGTTACTTCAGTTAGCACGGATACGGTGCTAGACTATGCGCGAAAGCCTGACTGGGAAGAATCAAGTGCGGTTTTCGTTCAAGATATTCAGTTAACTGTTTGTTAATCAGAGCATCCATAACTTTAGAAAAAACTGGAAGAGGAGAGATGGGTCTATAGTTTTGCAGATCCAAAGGGTCGGCCAGGGTTTTTCTTAATAAGGGTCTTATTTGAGCCTTTTTCCATTTCTGAGGGAAGGTGACAGTGGATTACAATATATTACACACTTCGGTAATCGAAGCCGCAAGGGTCGGGCGAGAACTGAGATGATAAAAGGAGGAGCCAGGTCTAGAGGGGAGCCAGATTTTATATGCGCTAGCAGGGACTGTACTCCAACGGGATGGCGTAGAAAGCCTCCAAAGTGGGAGAGATGGGATCCTCGGGACTGTGGGATCCCTCACTGAACTCCCCCTCTGTGCTCAAAGAGCTAAAGATTTTATTGATCTTTAGATTAAAGTGATTATCAAGATCATCACATAACTTTTGAGTCTTTCTTTATGTGATTCTTATTTTTGTATTTGTTTTATGTTTAGCTTTCATGTCCTCCTGATATTTTCTTCTACTGTTATCCTTTACCTTTTCACATTGTTTCCTGTACTTTCTTCACCTAGTGGCTAGCATACATGATCTTAAAGTGTTTCCATTAAAAGTAACAGGACTAATCCATTAGGTAAAGAGAATATTTAGTTGAATATAAACCAGCCATATGTCTTCTCCGAAATCCAATATTATTGATAAGAATCTGCCTAATGTGATTAAGACTGGATTCGTGACTCTCTTTATCTTTTTATTTGTGAAGAGTAAGAATGAGAATGGAGTTGCCTTTCTCTGTTAATAGAGACTCCAAATTCAAATGATAAATTAACAAAGTGATCCAGAAGGGATAGTAAGATATACAATTGTTAAATAAGGGGATTTTATACTTATTTTAATAAACCCACTTGGGCCTACTGCTAATTACCCTACTCTTCGGAGAGGTGTTAACTAAGATAATAATTGACTTAACAATGCTCCTGACATTGGTACTGGATATTTTAATCCTATGACAAATCCGCTGCCACATGGAACCTTCCAAAAAGAGCAGATTTGGCCATAAATGACTGCACAAAAGATGATAATATACAATCAAGGAACGGGAAGCTCTTCACCTTATGCAGCTGTTCTAGTGATATTTGTGAGATGATTGCTGAACCCAACTTTGTACAGATGTTTCTTTCGACCATGCTGTGAACTCTATAATGTTCAATTGGAGCATCGTCCTGTTTCTATTCCAAACTGTAGAGTGAATGAATTATATTAAATGATCACAATAACATAATATCAAGTGCTATTATTAACTATTTTAAGTTTGGCAGAACTAATGCGCCCTCAAGAATTGGCCACGGGGATGGACGCCTTCACTACCAGTAAAAGGGGTACAGCAAGAGTCATAGGCGCACATGAGATTAAGACATTCAATTCCCAAATCTCTGAAATGTAGAAACAAATTTCCACCAGTGAAAGGTGTACATTCACCTATCAAGATAATGTTTTCATGTTTAATTTGCAGAACCTAAGTTTTAAATAGAACCCTAGGCTTAGGAAGAAGGATGTATTGCCATTGACTAATGATAAAGTAAAAATACCTTTCTTAACACTAATAGATGTAGGAAAATATTTATGTATTTAAAATGGTCAATAATATAAGTTATTTGGAATGTAGGTGAGAAGTTAATGATTTCTGCCAAGGTTGTACGTAATGAATGTACTACTTTTTACTCTGTTATTTGAAGAACAGGAAGAGACTCATTTGAATGCTGAAAATGAGTTGTGATATTTTGTTATATGCCTGTTATTTCCTAAATTGTGAAATTTGCAGTTGTTTGGATGAGGTTCATACCATTAGTAAATACCTAAAATCAAGTTTTTGAAGAAATTGTTATGTGCCCCCCCCCTCCGTTCTTAATTTGCTAACTCATATGGAAGCCGGTATCGACTTCATTATGGACCTAGCTGCATTACGCCCATTATTACTCTGGCGCTCCATTTGGTCCAAAACAGAGACAATATTTGCACAAACAATTATCAAAGACTGTTTGAACCTTGATAATTTGTCACGTATACCATGGCTGAGCTATATTTACTACTGGTTTAATCTTTTGTTTGATTGCAATATTCGTCTGAATCCAGAAGCAGCCGCACTGATACCAAAGAAAGATATACAATTGAGGTTTCTAGCATATAAGAACGCGGCTAGAGAGAGTCAGTCTAGTAATTTAATAACCATTGCTTCTTACCTTGATTTGAATCTAAGGAGTGGTTTTCAGACATATCTTGCGATTGTGACTTATAATTCCCACCGATTTGTCCTAACCCGCTTAAGGCTAGGGATTGTGCATCATTTAGTCTCATTTCCGGATATGAAGATCAAATCCAATATGCTGTGTCCTTGTGATAACATTTCAAAACAAAGCTGCTGTCACTTTTTATTGTTCTGTAAATTTTATTGTCATTTTAGGAAGTTTTACCTCAAACCTATCTTTTTAAAATATAAGATTCGGTCCACCAAATCAGCAATGAAGTTTTTAACAACTCTGGGAAGTCCTGATACCTGTTTCTTTGTGGCATCATATGTGCTAAAATGTATAAATATAAGGAAGTCTATAGTCTGTTCTGTCTAGTTTTAATCATCCTATGTACTTTGCACATTTAGGTATCGCTCAGACTTTTATATGCACTTTTAAAGTTCGAGATGATTCTGGATGAACATTGTATTTTTGTTATTGCTACTATACATAGCACCTTTTGCACATTTGTACCGCACTAGACACTTCATATGGAATCTGCACTTTGTTAAATAATATTGAAGATGTTTTGTTAGTAAATTCCCAAGTTTAATTCTGAACTGTTTAAGGAAGCACAATGCACTTTAATAATGACTTTTATATACAGTCTTCTGTAACGTTCAGCGTACAAGATACTCTAGCTTGCTATGTATTTTATGTGTTTCGTTCTGCTTATATGGTTGTATCTTACATACCGAATAAAGCTTTTGAACTTGAACTTGCCTAAAATCAGGCAAACAACTGGTGGCACCCACCTACAAAAAAAGTGCTGTGGACGCCCTGGGTGGGCCCTGCGGTACCCGGTCACCATAAAATATTTGTCGGCATACGCAATGCGTGCCCACTGAGGCATCGGCTGGGGCTGTGGGGGCATTCCCCCACAGCCCTAACTACAATTAAACATGTAGGTGTCCTGGGTGGGCACCAGGACACCCACAGAAATACCCACAAAAAAAGTTCATTTATTATTCACTGCTAATTGAAGGAGAGCTCCATAATGCCCTGCGAGGGCTGTTGACATTTTTGTTTAGCTTGGTGATGTCTGTCGAAGGGGACGGGGCACCATCAAGCATTTCTTTAATGCTGAGGGAGGGTGCATGAAGTGCAGAAGCCCCCACCCCCAACACCCCCAGCAACATTAAAATTACTACAGTTACTCCCATGGGTCAATAAATCCATTACAGCAAGAGAAGTTACATTACATTTTTAAAACGCTCCTTGCTGGAGCTCTGTGCTGCTCAGCTGGAGTGCTGGGCCCTCTTGTGGTTGTTTTTTTGCTTGAATGTTGAGTGCAGAAAAATGTTTTTTTTTTTTTTTGAAAGACTCTGAGGCATGTTGGTTTTGGTTATTTTTTTAAAAAAGTGAGTCTTTCAACATTTTTCAGCCTACAAAATGCAATCATATGAACTATGTTCAAGGAAAGACTCTCAAACATATTGATTACATTTTTTTTTAAAATCAAACTTTATTAAACATCTTTAATAATTACTGTTACTAAGCATCGCATTGGTGGAATTACTAAAATATACATTTGGTTAAAAATATTGGTGATTTTTGGACAAAGATGATAGGTTTTCCATATATATTGATATGCTCTCTCCTTGATAAAGTCAATAGGCTTGCTTTTTATATTTTGGTATTGTGACAGTCAGTAAGTCGGCCTGAGTGCGGTCAGGATCTGTGAGACCAACGCTGCGCATGCCATAAGGCTGTGTGCTGCGGAAGGTACAACACTTGTAGGGGGTTAAGCGCAGACCCTCGCAGTAGGGGGTGGGGCACTCCTAGGGGTTTGGATGCCGACATGCATTGTTCCTTCTTGGACCGTCGGGGAATGACTGGCAGCCCTGAACAGGATATCAAAGAAATGATAGTTGTGAACAGATACCGGGCAGCAGTGCTACATGCAATGTGTTTCATTCTTTTGTTTCTCAAGAACAAACTCCCATTTTAGGAGTTTGTTTTAAAGAAATCAAAATATTTGTCAAGTGGGCACATGAAAGATTGTTCCTGTGCTGCAAAGTTTCCGTGTCTTAAGCTGCGCTGTTGCAACAGCAACTCCGCTGAACGAACAGAGATCCTCGCGCAGCGGGCATTCATCTCTAAGTATGGCGGGCAGTCATCTCTAAGTATGGCGGGCAGTCATCTCTAAGTATGGCGGGCAGTCATCTCTAAGTATGGCGGGCAGTCATCTCTAAGTATGGCGGGCAGTCATCTCGAAGTATGGCGGGCAGTCATCTCTAAGTATGGCGGGCAGTCATCTCTAAGTATGGCGGGCCGTCATCTCTAAGTATGGCGGGCCGTCATCTCTAAGTATGGCGGGCCGTCATCTCTAAGTATGGCGGGCCGTCATCTCTTAGTATGGCGGGCCGTCATCTCTAGGTATGGCGGGCAGTCATCTCTTAGTATGGCGGGCAGTCATCTCTAAGTATGGCGGGCAGTCATCTCTAAGTATGGCAGGCCGTCATCTCTAAGTATGACGGGCCGTCATCTCTAAGTATGGCGGGCAGTCATCTCTTAGTATGGCGGGCAGTCATCTCTTAGTATGGCGGGCAGTCATCTCTAAGTATGGCGGGCCGTCATCTCTAAGTATGGCGGGCCATCATCTCTAAGTATGGCGGGCCGTCATCTCTAAGTATGGCGGGCAGTCATCTCTAAGTATGGCGGGCAGTCATCTCTAAGTATGGCGGGCAGTCATCTCTAAGTATAGCGGGCAGTCATCTCTAAGTATGGCGAGCAGTCTTCCGCTAGGAGAGTTGACGGCATCCCTCTGTGGACCTGGCAGGCCACCAGCTGCATGATGATTGTTTAAAAAACTGCTAAGTACTTTGGGGTCTACAAATGAGCACTGGTAATGGCCAGGGAGATGGGAATGTTCCCATTGAAAGGAAAAACATCTGAATTTCTGTACAACACTGGTTTCACACCTCTCTGTTGTCTATATGTGTACAGTGAGAGATACTTACATACAAAAGCAGGGTGACGTACGGCATGCTGAAAGAGGAGAAGGTTGTGAGATGATCACAAATGCAACAAGCGAGGTGGCCACCATCCACTGCTTCAAGGAGTGATGTTTTGAAAGATCTACTTAACCGCAGAAGTGGAAACCACTTGTTGTACAAGAGGTCCAGACTGCATGTGTACAGCTGAGGGTTTACAGAAAAAAGGGCTTTTGTGTCTGTTACCTACTCAAATCCTGGAGTAGCCAAGAATTTCAAAAAAAGTCCTATTGGTGAAGTGATACAAATATGTTGAATTCCTTGTTCTTGATACAACATATATGAATTATTTAAAAGTGCTCACACAAAAAAAAACAAGAAATCTGCCTGCAAAATCTCTCCAAGGGATGGTAATTGAATTGCGATGGGAAAGGGGTCCCTTTACATCTTCTCCGCTTTGTGAATCTTGAAAATAGTTTCAGGAAATAAACTTCCGATAAAAGAAAGTTTAAAAAAAAATATTGTACTATTTTCTTTAAGGAAAATGATCTGCATTTGAAAAAACAAATCTTTATCACATATATTGTGGTGTGCTTTCCTTGCAGGCCGCCTTTCCTGTGATAATGGCCAATCGCAGGGAGTCACAGATTGTGATATTTCTTATGAATATTAATTAGGTGGTCACTCTGCAACCTCCTATGATGTGGTATTTTGGGAAAAATATTAGTTGCAAAAAGCCAGTGCACATTTAGAGGTCCCTTTTTGTGCATTGCATATTATTACAAAAGGCCCCTGCTCCCTGGCCCGTGTATCCTTGGGGTCCTCTGTCCCGAACCCCACCCTCTAGTTCACGAACTGCCCTTCTTCTCTTTTGCTTGGTAGGAGATGTGGCCGAGCTGCTCGATCTACCGCCTTAAGAGCCGGGGGAATCTACCACCTTACGAGCCGGGGGATCTAGGTTTGAATCCTGGCCTCGACTCTAGACCCAACAATGGGCAATTCATGGCAAATCGCTTAATGCGCGTGAAGTGTTTGTGATATGCATGATGTGCAATCGTCTGCCAGCCCCTCGTGTAATGTACAGGGCTCCGTTGCTTCACAGCTAGGTTTGTGCTCTATAAATACTAATACATACATAGATACCTACTTCCCTGTTGCTTCTTTTTACCTTTGTTCCTCAGGCTTTTATACACCCCCACTTGACCCCCAATATCCATTCTGCTGCTAATTTTATACAATTGTTTCTCTTGTCAAGTGTTTTATTCAGCCTAGGGTGTTAGTTCTAGAAGGTTATCTACTCATAAATGTGTGTATTTGTATATGTATGTATAATATGTTTAGGGCAAACCTCGCCCTAGTGGAGTGCTGTACATGGTGCCCCAAAACCTCATGAATACAATCTTCACAAGTTATTCCACATTCATGAGTAGAAATGCCTGAATCCATGGTAGTACCTAATCCTGATGCCTGTAACAGGGTTACCACTTCGGGGTATTTCCACCGGATTAGTGAGTGCTCTTAAACGAGTGCTGTATGTGGGATTGACGAATGGTATCAAACGCAAGATGTGGTCATGTGGAAAGAGGGATCACAAGCATGTTATGCTAAGTACTTCTTGCTTCTGTGAAAGACAATGGGTGGGGGGTAAATATACAGTGGCCACAGCGTGGAGGGTGGGGTGCCTGGAGCTTCTGGCACCAACACACATGTTTTGCATCTCTACGCTCTAGCGGCACAATCCACCCAGCTGTCACTGTGTGCAGCACCTTCTGGACCTTTGCAAGAGGGCAACTAGCATTTGCATGTTCTAATTTAATTATATTGGAATTTTTATTTTTATGTAGTTACTACGTGGGCATGTGTGGAGATGGAGCTAACGACTGCGGGGTGAGTAGTGGCAAGAAATATTTACCATGACGAAGTCTTAAAATTCAGACCAGCTTCGCAGTGCTCATATAAGTTAAAACATTTGGCAAATTCTAGTAGAACTCTGAGAATTATATCATGCGTTTGTCATATGTCTCTGTTTTAAGTGATGGCATATTTAAATTTACGTTGGACGCCTCTTTGCCATATTATAACTATCACCACATTTCCAAATTTTCATCCATCAGTGTCTAAAGTTAGTGCAAAGCATTTGAAAGAACATGAATCTCTAAACAGGAGGACAACAATCTTGCAGCTAATAGCACATTTAAGTACTTGTACATCTATATTTGTTTCATATTTATGTATGCAAAGTTTGTCTTAAAATGAGTTTATTATACAGAGACCACTAAATTTCATATAACATTTCCCTCTTCCATTGATCCTCCAGCCAACACGTTTCATCACTTTGGTCAGTTAGTCTGTGACTTCCTCAGGGCTAAACTGGTAGTCGTACAGCCCTGATCATACAAACACCCAGGTGTTGAGTATGTATTCCATAGTGCAAGTTCAAAGTCAAAAAATGTGCTTAATCGTTTCATCCTCACACCTTCTGTTACGATCATGCAAAGCGTGAAGGCTTCTTTAAATTGTTGAGTTAATGGAAAGGTATCTTGTATTATCATTTCAAAACCACACAAAAGTAGATCGAGAACTTTGTGGTTCATTCTAATGCCTGCAATAAACTGATACGGACATACTTCTCAGGGATTTATGAAAACCAAAGAGTTTCTTTTTTTGCCCACGTGCAGGAGGAATGCACTACTTGCGGTACCACCCCTAGGAAATGGGATAACTGGTTAATATCCAACTCCTTCTCACTTATTCAGCTTTCTTGTAGTTTGTCAAATTTGTGTGGGGAATGAACATTGAGTGTAATAATTTTGAACCAGTAAAATGAAAAAGGGGGTGGTCCTGCAGTACCTTAAGAGACAATCGCCAGATTTGATACTATTGCAAGAAACTCACCTGGTGGTTAATAGTTGTAAGGCTCTCAACAGGTGGGGGTACAAGCTTCTGGTCCATGCAGGGTTTACATCTGGGTCTTGAGGTACCGGTTTCTTATACTTAAAAATCTAGCCCTTACCCGTATATGGGCCGATCCACAGGGCAGATTTGCTGTATTGGTGGCGCTCTGGGAGGTTAAGCCATTGAATTTAATATCGGTCTATCTTCCACCTGCGCTGGGAAAGACGGCATTGCAAGACCTGGGTAGGATATTGATAGCACTTGCCCCTGGTACTCTTATATTAGGAGGGGACTTTAACATGATAATGGACGAGAGGCTTGAGAGGCACCCCCAGAAATCATCTCCCTGACATAGCACACACATGGCTGACTTCACCCAAGCAATGGGACTTGCTGACATTTGGCGCACGCTGAATCCTGCTATAGTTCACTACACACACTATTCCAATGCACATAAAAGTATGTCCTGCATTGACTACTTTTTTACGTCCCTTGCAGTCATAGGTCACTTCCAACATTCCCAGGGGCTCCCAAGAGGTATCTCCGATCATTCCCCCCTCAGGATTGAACTTACTTTTCACCGGCAGTATACCCGAGGCCCCATAATCATTAATGCATGGCTCCTTACAATTCAAGATATCAAAGACGACCTTGCTGAGCACACAGACCATTACTTCACTGAAAATGTCGGCTCCGTCGATTCGGCAAACACTATATGGGAGGCCTGTAAGTGACTTGCTCCAATTAGAAGCGGAACATAATACCTCTCCCACTGAAGCCACAGCACACAATCTCCGGAATAAACAGCTAGAATACAAAGCCATAGCACGTGAAAAAACCCAGGCGAGACTCCTTCGTACACGCCATAGGGTATACGAGCTTGGAGAAAGAGCCGGCAAAATGCTGGCGTGGCTAAAACGGTGGGATCAAGCAGCTCAATGGGTCCCTGAAGGTACTTGTGGGTGGGGCGCGGGTAACAGACCCCCGAGAGGTAGCGGAAGTATTTGCAGACCACCTGGAGGCAGTATATACCTCCAAGACCACCACCTCCTCCAACGACTCACATCAGCTCTTGGAGGAAATGAACCTACCTACACTTTCGGACAGTGACAGGGACGCTGTAGATGCAG
Organism: Triturus cristatus; assembly: GCF_964204655.1. Lineage (NCBI taxonomy): Eukaryota > Metazoa > Chordata > Amphibia > Caudata > Salamandridae > Triturus > Triturus cristatus. The sequence goes on from NC_140594.1 coordinate 1,157,453,568, forward strand.
ACATAACAGCAGAAGAGATCTGTAAAGCTATCTTTGCTGTTAACTCTGGGAAGGCAATGGGGCCTAACGGGATTCGATTGAATTCCTCAAGGGGATGGCCCTTAAAGTGGCTCCACATCTAAAAGACATGTATGATGAGAGTCTGGAGCAGGGTATCCTCTCCTTGAATCAAAGGCTAGCTTCTATAGTTGTCATACGCAAACCGGGTAAACCAGTGACCAACTCCGGCTCATACAGGCCCATCTCTTTAATCAGCTCAGAAGCCAAGGTATTAGCGAAACTTCTCGCATCCCGTCTGATCGCAGTCCTCCCGTCCCTGGTCCATGAAGACCAATCAGGGTTTATACCGGGCCGCAATACCGCTTTAAACATCCGTCGAGTCCACAGTGTTCTAGGCAGGCAGCCATATTTGCAGGAAGACGCGGATATACTGTCATTAGATGCACCATGGTGTTTGATTCGATAGAATGGCCTTACCTCTTGGAGGTATTGGCGAGGTTTGGTTTTGGTCCACGGTTCCGACAGTGGGTGGCACTGCTCTACATTAAGCTGCTAGGCCAAGTCAGAGTAAACAATCACACGTCGCGTACATTTGCTTTACAGAGAGGGACTAGACAGGGTTGTCCCCTGTCCCCCCTACTGTTTGCGTTGTCTCTCGAGCCATTGGCACACTGGATACTGCGTGATGTTTCGATATGCAGACTCCGATGGAGCGAAGACAAGGAAGACAAAATATTGTTATATGCTGACGATATCCTAATATACTTGGCATCCCCTCGGGCCTCTATTAACAGCTTGCTTAACGTCATTACCAACTTTGGCAAATATGCGGGTGTTGGAAGGCGGACCTCGGGGGAGTCGGAGAGACCACCCAGAGGGGCCCCCACACTGCACGAAGTAGCCGAGCGCTGCTGGGAAGCCTCCTAGGAGAGGTCCTTCTCCTATAATGTACTAGCACAGTAACACCACCACACAGGACTCGAGGCTGGTTATCACGATGAGCAATTCTTTATCGGCATTTAGGAGGTTACGGTTATCGATATATACAAGGGGGGGATCGAGGGATCCGCAAGAGTCTCAAAGTCTTTGGTAGGGACGGGGTAGCGGGACAGTCTTTGGTAGTAGCGGGGTACGAGGGTACCTTAGGCCCAGTTCTTGTTCCTCAAGCTGGAGGGACTCCGTGTCCCGGAGTGGTCGAGCCGCGACGGCGTCAGCAGGGCTCTGGTGATCAGTTCGTGGAGCTTGAGCCGCGACCAGGTCAGCAGGGCTCTTCAGGTGGTCCAGTTCAGCTCGAGCCGCGACGACGTCAGCAGGGCTCTGGGGGAGGCTTCAGTGAGGTTGGGCCGCGACGGCGTCAGCAGGGCCCCGATGTTCCGTGAGGTTCCTTGTCTCAATAACGTGGAGCCGCGACGCAGTCAGCTGGGCTCGTGGTACAGGGTCAAGCAAGAGTTCTTCTCCGTAGGGTCAGCCGCGATTCCATCAGCAGGGCTCTTGACTCCGGGATACAACTGCCGTTCCCTTGCGGGGTTGCCCCAGATATAGGTCTGGAGCTCTTTGATGTCCGGACCCTCGCGCCTGGGGGGGCGGAGAGGCCGGGCTGGGAGAGGCCAGACACCCAGCGGGGGAGGTGCCAGGCCTGGGGAGGCCAGAGGACGATCGCACCTAGGTGTGGGGGGGACGGCGGGGGTCCCATCGAAACTCTCCTCCGGGAGAGGTGAAGTGGCCACGTGGTGCCCCCTGGCCAGATCTTGGTGCCTCGAGGTCGGGGCTTCGCTGGGGCCGCGGCCGGGGGGAGCCGGGTTGCGTGGCCTGGTGCGTGGAGCAAGCATGGGGGGAACCCCGAAGAGATGAGGGGTTCCTGTGCGGCCTGGAAAAGGGGGCCGCTGAGGCGGGTGTAGGCAAAGGGGTACAATCCAAGGGGGGACCTCAAAGGGAGGAGAGGTCCCTGGTGGCCTGAAAGGGCGGCCCGTGTAGGCCGGTGCGGGGGGACGAGCACAAACCACGAGGGTTAAGACCACGCCACGAGGCCGGGTCCAACAGGCGTCCCCCCCCAACCGAAGGCAGGGAGAGTCACCCATTTCCTTGGGGGTTCTCCTCGTCGAGGCGGAAGAAGCGGGACAGGCTGTCGGCGTTGGCGTGGTCACTGCCGGGCCGGTGTTCAACAGAGAAGTCCATCCCTTGCAGCGAGATGGACCAACGCAGCAGCTTGGGGTTCTCGCCCCTCATTTGCATTAACCACCGCAAGGGCCGGTGGTCGGTCTGGACCCGGAAGTGGGTGCCGAAGAGATAGGGCCGGAGCTTTTTGAGGGCCCACACTACAGCGAAGGCTTCCCGCTCGATGGTGCTCCACCACTGCTCCCGGGGCAGCAGCCGTCGGCTGATGAAGGCCACGGGTCTGTCGAGTCCCTCCGAATCTACCTGGGACAGGACGGCCCCAATTCCATATTCGGAGGCGTCCGTCTGCACCACGAACTCCTTGCTGTAGTCCGGGGCCCGTAGCACGGGGGCCGTGCACATTGCCGTTTTGAGGGCCTCGAAGGCCGCCTGGCAGCGGGGGGTCCAGTGTACCTTCTTGGGCTGCTTTTTTGACGTGAGCTCTGTGAGGGGGCCGACAATGCTCCCATAGTCTCTGATGAATCGCCGGTAGTACCCGGTGTGAGAAGTTGGCCTGGTATATGATGCTCACTAGTTAAAGTGATCACCCTGTACCATGCCAAGCAACCCTTATGGTGTGGTTGTAAGTCAACCTTTTCGGACTAGCTGCCCTAGTGGTAGCGTAGGCTAAGCAGTCTTTGAGGCTAAACTCGAGAAGCGTGTTAAGCCAGCTGTTTTACCAAATGTAACCCCTTTTTATACCAATGAAAGGACACCACACAGATATATATTCAAAATATATATGTATTTATTTCTCAAAGTAACCCCTAGTCTCTTTATGAGCACAGGAGCACAAATCGTCAAACAAGATTACAGTAGAATACACAGAAGTTGCACTTTATATGGATAGGCCCTGGTGGCCGCTCAAACCATATACTAAAATAGTGGTATAAGTATCACGAACAGAGAAGGGAAAAGGCCTAGGGCCTCTAGAATCGCTGGGCCTAGAAGGAGCTAACTTCAGTTAGTTACCAGGAGGTCCACGGGGTGCGTGTGCAGAGCAAATAGTCACACGCGTGCTCCCATAGGTTTTCAATGGGTGCGTAAAAAGTACAAAGTTACTGCAAAAAGGATCTTCCGGATGGACTATGACCTTAAGATTGGAAACACAGACACTAGAGATGTTACTCTACACTTGGGCACCGGAGTGCCAGCTTTACCTCACCCACAGGAAGCGGGTGCATAGGTGTCGAAGTGCGTCGGGTTTCTTCTATCGGGTCAATGAAGCCTGTGGACAAAGATGCTGCAGGCGGTCGGTCCGGAAGAGATGCGGTGGATCCACGAGTGGATCGGAGTTGTAGAAGACCTGTAAGCAGAGGGGACAGTGTTCACAGTCACTAGCCAGTGACCAGCGTGGCACCAGGTGGGTACCAGGCGATGTCGGGTGCAAACAGGAAGAAAGGTGTAGCTTGTCTCTGCAGCCACGTGGTCCCTGGAGGTCGACGATGTCCAGGAGTCGGTTCACGAGCTGTCCCACGCAGGCTCTCGCTGTCGGCGGTGTCGGCGACTTGATCGAAGCAAACAAGCCTTGGCAAAAGCAATTGTTGTGCAGAACAAGATAAGCTGATGGTTCTGACCAGCAAGTTCAGAGGGACTGCTCCTTTGGAGGGGAGCAAGGGCCAGTCTGGAGCAACCAGATCAGCGGTGTAGTTCTTGAAGTTCGTCGCCAAGATGGCCACTAGCCAGCGGGCCAGCAACCGGTTAGGCGCGTCGAGTGGCAAATTGCAGAAGGGCCCCACGCAGATCGTGGAGATGCTGGAGGGCTCACCTTTGGTGCAGATGCTGCTCGAGGGTTGGGCTTCTTAGATCCCAAAGCACAACTTGGAGGGAGCCTCGGTTGTTGCACTTGCAGCTTGTCGTGGTCGTTTCAAGATGGCTGGCTCCACGTGTCTCGTTGCCTCCACGGGTCTCCTCTTTTCAGGGACTGTGGATCGGGCGGTGAGAGGTCTGGAGGTCCAGGTCTTGTCAGTCTCTGGGCTCGGGCTCCGGCGGGAGGCGGCGGCAAAGCAGACGTTGATTCGCTGGATGGTGCTTGCGTTAGCAAGGTGGTCACTCCCTGACCACAGGGGAGATTTCCTTCAGTCTTCTGTGCAGCAGAATGTCGAAGTTCCCGTCTTCTTCTTAGTTTCAAGTTGATTCCAGGATGTCTGAAGTCTTAGGACACAGCTCCTACCTTTAAGCGGATTCTAGGGGCCGGACTACCTGCTAGGTCCCTCCCTATGGGTGGGACCAGGAAGGGGGGTGGTTACACCCCCAATCCTTTGTCCAGCTCGCCCCAGGCCCGGGACTGGTGTGCCCCAGGACCGGATTGAACTGGCATATGCACCGAGGCTCCTTGTGAGCCTCAGGCATGTCTGGTTCCTTTCAAGCCCTACCTGACCAATACACAAAATCCTGTCTGGGGTGGTGCACGCACCTCCCCTGGCAGGAAACCCTTTGTCCACACCTCCCAAGCTGTGTGTCTGTGGTGGCAGCATCCATTTTGTGGAGCTGAGGCTATGTCTGATTTTACCCGGGTTTCAGGTACTGTACATGTCGTGTCCCTCTAGAAGGGTCGAATGCTAACCCCGTCGCCAGAATTGGCGAGGGGTTAGTATTCCAATTCGTATGACACCTTACTCGACATGTTTTGATAAAGCCAAACCAAAGATAGCATTTAACCGCGAGGTTCATAATGCACTTAAGAGTATATGGTATGACGATATCTGGAAACAGTAGAAGGAAGTTGTTCCGACCACTGCAGACAGGCTCAGCTCATGCCAGAGCACCATTTCACATGGAACCAAGCACTCTGCCTTCAGGATTGTTAAGGCCTGCCATAGGAGTGACTTATAGGTTAACAGGTGTCCCATTTAAGGTTAGGTATAGGTATACTACACCTAAGTAAGAGGTGGTTACACCAACTTACCCCAGCTGAGTGATCAGCCAGTTGTGTCAAATTTGTTAGGCCAGGCCAGTGGTGGCACAATACATGCTTCAGCCCCTGGTAGGCCTTAGATACACCAATGCCCTGGGTACTTAGTGTACACTGGTACAGGGGCTCACAGGGTGATCCACTTCCAATTGGTTATGCACCTAGGGTGCATAGTGTAAATTTAGTAGAGAGAACAGCAGGCTGGGGGTCTGATTGGCAGGCCCACAGCCTCAATATGTCAAAAACCAGAGAAGCAAAAAGCAAAAATTTGGGGTGACCATAGGATAGCAGACCCTACTCTCCTACACCCGGTGAGGCCCAGGAAGGCCCGGACAGCTTTCTGGGTGGTGGGGGGTTCCCACGCCCGGATGGCATCAACTTTCGGTTGGAGGGGGGCCACCTGGCCGCTCCCTACTTGATGGCCCAGATAGGTCACCGATCCTTGGCCTATCTGGCATTTGCTGGCCTTGATCGTGAGCCCGGCCCTTTGGAGGGCGGTCAGGACTGCTTTGAGGTGTCCCAGGTGCTCAGCCCAGTGGCTGCTGTAGATGGCAATGTCATCCAAATAAGCCGCGCTGAAGGCCTCTAGCCCGGCCAGGACCTTGTTCACTAGTCTCTGGAAGGTGGCCGGGGCATTCTTCATGCCGAAGGGCATCACCCGAAAGTGGTAGTGCCCGTCAGGGGTGGAGAAAGCGGATCTTTCTTGGGCACCGGGGGTGAGCTGGATCTGCCAGTACCCAGCGGTGAGGTCAAAAGTGCTCAGGTAGCGGGCTGCCCCTAAGCGGTCGATGAGCTCGTCGGCCCGGGGAAGAGGATGGGCATCGGTCTTGGTAACGGTGTTCAGGGCCCGGTAGTCCACACAAAATCGTAGCTCCGGGGGGTGCCTGGTGCGGCGGCTTTGGGCACCAGGACGACGGGACTGGCCCAAGGGCTGTCGGAGGGCTCGATGACCCCGAGAGCCAGCATCTTCGCCACCTCAGCCTGGATGCAGGCCCGCACCCGGTCGGGTACTCTGTAGGCTCTGTCGCCCGGGGGGACTGTCCCCAGTGTCGACGTCGTGAACACACCATGGAGTCACCCCCGGAGTGAGGGAGAAGAGGGCCGCAAAGGGCTGCAACAGTTGCTGACAGTCGTGGTGCTGTTCCGGGGTCAGGGAGGGGGCGAGTTGGACGCCTTCGATGGTCCCGTCGTGGTCGCTGGTCCGCAGGAGGTCGGGTAGGGGCTCGGAGTCGCCTTCGCCCCCGTCGTCGGTCGCTAGCAGTAGGCTTCGTTCAGTCCGGGCAAAGTGGGGTTTGAGCCGGTTAGCGTGCAGAACCCGGAGGGGGTTCCGGGAAGATTCCATGTCGATCAGGTAGGTGACAGGGCTCTTCTTTTCCACCACCTTGAAGGGCCCGGTCCATTTGTCCTGGAGGGCGCAGGGGTCAACCGGTGACATGACCCAGACCTGCTGGCCCGCTCAAACTCGATGGTAGAGGCGTTTTGATCGTACCATCTTTTCATGTCCTCTTGGCTGGCCTCGAGGTTGGCTTCGGCCAGGGCTCGGAACCACCGTGTTTGGTTGCGGAGTGTCAGGAGGTATCTGTAGACGTCGGGAGGGGCATCTCAGGGCTTCGTCTCCCAGCCTTCCTTGACCAGGCTGAGGGGTCCTCGGACGGGATGCCCGTACAACAATTCGAAAGGGCTGAACCCCAGGGACTTCTGCGGGACCTCCCGATAGGCAAACAGGAGGCACGGCAGCAGGACATCCCATCTCCTCCGTAGGGGCTCTTCCAGGCCCTTGATCATGCCTTTTAAGGTTCTGTTGAACCGCTCGACTAGTCCGTTCCCCTGAGGGTGGTATGGGGTGGTGAACTTGTACGTGACCCCGCACTGCTGCCACAGGGACCGCATGAATTTAGAGATGAAGTTCGTACCTCGGTCGCTCACCACTTCTCGGGGGAACCCCACTCTCGAGAAGATCCCCATTAAGGCCCGGCCCACTACGGGGGCGGTCACAGTTCGAAGCGGGATGGCCTCAGGGTACCTGGTTGCGTGGTCTACGAGGACCAGGATGAAGCGGTGACCCAGGGCGGTCTGGGGGTCCAGGGGCCCTACGATGTCTATTCCGACCCGTTCGAAGGGGGTGCTGACTGCTGGGAAGGGCTGGAGAGGGGCTTTGACCCGTCCCCCCGTCTTGCCGCTGGCTTGGCAGGTCTGGCAGGACCGACAGTGGTTGTCCACGTCCCTCCGCATCCAGGGCCAGTAGAAGTGGGTCACCAGGCGGCTGTAGGTTTTGTCCTGCCCCAGGTGCCCAGCGAGGGGCACATCATGTGCCAGGTTAAGGAGGAACTCCCGAAACCGGAGGGGGACCACCAGCACTCGACTGGCCCCTAGTTCGGCAATCTTCTGCTCGCTGTACAGTAGTCCTTCGGCCCAATAGACCCAGTGTGTTCCGGTCTGGTCACCGTTGGCCTGCGAGGCCGCTTGTTGCCGGACTCCTTCAAGGGAGGGGCAGGTCTTCTGTTCCTGCACGAACTTTTCTCTGGTGGGGCCCCCGTCGTGGCGCCATTGGGCAAGTTCTGGGAGTGTGCCGAGAGAGGCGATCTCGTCCGGGGGGGGCACCGTGGATCTGGCATCGGGGTCTGCTTCTTCCTCGCTGGAGGCAGGCGGTGGCACGGGCACCTCGGGCTCGATGGTGTCGGGGGCCATGGACGAACGGGGAGCCTGGGCGGCCATGGACCGGGTGGTGGCGCAGGCCCATTCGGGTAGTCCTAGCATTCGGAGATGCTCTCGCCGCTCCACTTGAGCCCAGGGGGAACTCTCGAGGTCGTTCCCCAGGAGGCAGTCCACCGGATCGTCGTCGCGGACAGTCACCTTCAGTATGCCCGTCACCCCTCCCCATTCGAAGGGAATCTGTGCCATCTGGCACATGCTCTCGCTGTTGTCGGCCGTCTGGACGGGGCATAGCACATTTCGCAGGATTTGTTCGGGGGCCACCAGGTGGCAGCGGACAGCGGTGACACTGGCTCCGGTGTCACGGAGGGCTTCGGCCCGTCGTCCATTGATAGTGACCCACTGTTGGTACTTCTGGGTGTTGCTCGGGATGGGGGTTCGGGGCACCATTTCTCTGCTGCCCAGGCAGACCAGGGACATAGCTGCCGGCTCCCACTCAGTGGACCCCCCGCTGAGGGGTTCTTCCTCTTCCTCCCCTTCTCCCAGGGCGGCCGCCACTAGTTGTCGGGGCGGGGGCCCGCTGGTCCCACTTCGTCGGTTCATGGGGCAGGCAGGGTCGCTGGCATAGTGTCCTGTTTGTTGGCAGCCGTAGCAGGTTATTGTGGGACGGGGTCCGGCTTTGGCTGGCGCCGTCCCTCTTCGGGCTAGGCTCGGGGAGGGGTGTTGCTGAGGCGGCCCTCGCGGCGGACTCCGGGGCGGCCCGGCGGGGATGTCCCGACTCCTGTTCGACCCTCCTCCCCCGCCGAGCTGGCGGGGGGGTCCGGTGGGGTTTCGCTGGTACTCCCCCAACGAGCTCCGGGGGACTCGGGTGTTGACCCATCGATCGGCCTCGGCGGCAAGCTTCCGCGGCTCGGTCAGCTTGCTGTCGAGGAGGTGTTGTCTTAGCTCCACGAAGCAGTTGTTGGAGAGGTGTTCCCAAATAATGAGGTCGACCAGCTGCCCGTAGGTGGCGACCTTGCTCCCCTTGATCCACCCTTCTAGGGCCCTGCTGAAAAAGTCAACATACTCTACCCACGTGGTACCGGGGATTTTCTTGCAGTCTCTGAACCGCTGGCGGTACATTTCCGCGGTTAGTCCATAGCGGGTGAGCAGGGCCTCCTTCATATGGTCGTACGAGGTCATCACTTCTTCCGGGAGCTGGAGTAGGGTGTCTCGGCCCTCGCTAAGGAACCGACCCCATAGGCCGGCACCCCAATCCTTCCGGGGTAACCGATGGGAGGTCATGGCCACCTCGTACGCCTTAAACCACTGCTGGATGTCGTCGTTTTTATAGTATTCTTTGACGACATCTTTGGGAATATGGACCTTGGCCTCGGTGGGCGGCAGAGCGTCTCTATTGCTGGGGGTGCCGGTCTCCCCCTGCTGGGCCTTGAGCTCGAGTTCTTTGAGGCCCCGCTCGTGTTCGAGAGTCAGCCTTTTCTCCTCCAGCTCTCGATGCCGCTTCTTCTCCTCTATCTCCTCTTGTAGCCGTAGCTGTTCTATGGCCAATTTCTTTTCGGCCAGCAAGAGTTCGCCGTCCAGCCGAAGTCGTACGAGCTCTAGCTCCGGACCTTCTCCCGCTCTCGTATTTCTTCCGCGGAGAGGCTGGTTTCCAGGCTGTTTCTCCCCCCCGTTCGCGGGGGTCGGGTCTGGTGGCGTGGCTGCATTCAGGGGCAGGGGACCTTCGCTCTGGGAAGTACCCGCCTCGGACTCTATCCAGGTTCTCAGGGCTTCCTGCATCTCTTCCTTGGTACCTAGGCCGGTGGTCGAAATGCCCTTGTCCTTGCAGAACTGTTTTAACTCTTTGTGTGTGTACTCTTCCAATCGTTCTGGTTGGAACTCCATGGTCTGTGTTCGTCTGGATGGATAGCGAGTGGGTTACTTGCTTGTACGATCTGCGTTCGGCTCGGATCCCGTCGCTGGCCACCAAATGTTGGAAGGCGGACCTCGGGGGAGTCGGAGAGACCACCCAGAGGGGCCCCCACACTGCACGAAGTAGCCGAGCGCTGCTGAGAAGCCTCCTAGGAGAGGTCCTTCTCCTATAACGTACTAGCACAGTAACACCACCACACAGGACTCGAGGCTGGTTATCACGATGAGCAATTCTTTATCAGCATTTAGGAGGTAACGGTTATCGATATATACAAGGGGGGGATCGAGGGATCCGCAAGAGTCTCAAAGTCTTTGGTAGGGACGGGGTAACGGGACAGTCTTTGGTAGTAGCGGGGTACGAGGGTACCTTAGGCCCAGTTCTTGTTCCTCAAGCTGGAGGGACTCCGTGTCCCGGAGTGGTGGAGCCGCGACGGCGTCAGCAGGGCTCTGGTGATCAGTTCGTGGAGCTTGAGCCGCGACCAGGTCAGCAGGGCTCTTCAGGTGGTTCAGTTCAGCTCGAGCCGCGACGACGTCAGCAGGGCTCTGGGGGAGGCTTCAGCGAGGTTGGGCCGCGACGGCGTCAGCAGGGCCCTGATGTTCCGTGAGGTTCCTTGTCTCAATAAGGTGGAGCCGCGATGCAGTCAGCTGGGCTCGTGGTACAGGGTCAAGCAAGAGTTCTTCTCCGCAGGATCAGCCGCGATTCCATCAGCAGGGCTCTTGACTCCGGGATACAACTGCCGTTCCCTTGCGGGGTTGCCCCAGATATAGGTCTGGAGCTCTTTGATGTCCGGACCCTCGCGCCTGGGGGGGGTGGAGAGGCCGGGCTGGGAGAGGCCAGACTCCCAGCGGGGGAGGCGCCAGGCCCGGGGAGGCCGGAGGACGATCGCACCTAGGTGTGGGGGGGACGGCGGGGGTCCCATCGAAACTCTCCTCCTCCGGGAGAGGTGAAGTGGCCACGTGGTGCCCCCTGGCCAGATCTTGGTGCCTCGAGGTCGGGGCTTCGCTGGGGCCGTGGCCGGGGGGAGCCGGGTTGCGTGGCCTGGTGCGTGGAGCAAGCATGGGGGGAACCCCAAAGAGATGAGGGGTTCCTGTGCGGCCTGGAAAAGGGGGCCGCTGAGGCGGGTGTAGGCAAAGGGGTACAATCCAAGGGGGGACCTCGAAGGGAGGAGAGGTCCCTGGTGGCCTGAAAGGGCGGCCCGTGTAGGCCGGTGCGGGGGGACGAGCACAAACCACGAGGGTTAAGACCACGCCACGAGGCCGGGTCCAACAGCGGGTTACACCATCAATTGGTCCAAATCTGTACTATATATTTTACATGGCCCTCCACCTAGGCTACCTCGCGGTTATACGATTGAATTGGCCGCTGAAGGTTTTAAGTACTTGGGTATCTTTATCACACCTGACCCCAAAACATTTTATGATCAAAATCTTCTGGGCCCCCTTAAACGGCTACAAGAAGACGTGAAACACTGGAGGTCGCTACCCCTGTCCCTCTTAGGAAGGGCAGCCTTATTTAAAATGCTTGCACTCCCTAGATTTTTATACGTACTTCAAAACTGCCCATTCCTGCTTGCTGACAATTATTTTACCACCATTGAAGGGGAACTCCGTACCTTATTATGGGACGGAAGGCGCCTCGCATCACCCTCCAGAAGCACACCAAAGGGTGGTACGATGGGGGGATTGCCCTTCCGCATCTACGCCTATATTACTGGGCCTCACAACTGGTGGCCATCAACCACTGGATTCATGGCTCCCCGTCGAACCCGTCCTTCCAACTAGAACAATATCATACAGGGCGGGAGGGATATCTAGGTGTTCTCTACAGCAAGTCCCGAAGGGGCCGTTACCTGGGGCCTGGGGCCTATGTCACAAACTGTGGCCATTTGGCATAAGGCCACCAAGCGTCTAGAATGAGCGTATAAACTCACGAAAGCCACATCGTTGTGGTCCTTTCAGCGGCTGGGATTGCTCTGCTACCACACAGGCTTTGATAAATGGGATACCGTTGGCATAACCAACATAGGAGACCTGGTCTGCAAGGGCAAACTTTTCACATTCAAGGAACTGCTAACCAAATATGCTCTTGCACCAGGAGAGGTTTTTCGATATTTGCAGATCAGACACGCTCTTCTCACAAACATTCCAGACCTACCCTCCTTACCAGAACCACTCTTGACAAAAGCTATCTCCGCACTTACCGTAAACTCTGTAACACCATACCTGACTCCTTTCAGACTCTTCGGGACCGCTGGCAGACGGACATAGGGCCAATAGATGACGAGGATTGGCAAGCAGCATTAATGTCCCCCAGGGAAACTGCGATAAATCACTGCTTTTGCAACTAAAAGTTCTACACAGGTCATATCTTCCCGGGGTAGGCAGCCGTACAGATGCATTGTGCCTTAGAGGCTGCGGCCAAGACACCACCTTTGATCATATTCTGTAGGACTATCCTGAGATACGTCCTCTGTGGAATAATACAAACAAAAAAATCACATTGGGTAAGCAGCTCCATTTATCACCGCGAATTGGGATTTTTAAAACATGGGAGGCCACCGACCCGATGGACATAGAGCAACAATGGGTGGCACTGGGGTACCTGCTGGTGAAACGGGCTATAGCGATGCTCTGGGGATCCAACACACGGCCGTTGACAGTTGGATGGGTGGCGGAGATGGATAGATGCATGATAGCGGAGAAGGAGGTCTACAAACAGCAGGGATGCCCCAAGAAGTGGGACAAGAAATGGGGGGGATGGAACGCCTTTAGGGGGGAGATTTCTACTTCACTGACAGAGGATATGGTGATGAGGAAAGACTGAAACAGTGACCTTCCAAACCATTAAATATATGTAGTCTGTGAGTATTGACGTACTGTAATGCACAGAAATTGGAATGTGATATGTTATTGCAATGATGACTGTGCTTTCAACTTTAATAAAATTGTTAAACAAAAAAAAAAAAAGAATTTTGAACCATTTGTATTCACAATTCGGGCGCAAACTCCAGTTTGGTCCTGAATGGTAAGCCCACAACCATTGGAAGGCCCTTGTTATGTTTTTTTACAAGATAGTTCTGATTATCTTTTTTCAGGACTAAGAACCCCAGTTACTGATGCGGCCCTTCAGGGTGGCCTTACCATAAGCCATTGTTGTTCTCAAAGGTGATGTTTGATGTCATTAAGGATGATGGAGTAATGACTTTGCTAATTACTGCTGGCTGAAATTGTGTTTTCTTTCCAGGCTCTGAAAACGGCACACGCTGGGATTTCCTTGTCGGAACAGGAGGCTTCAGTAGCGGCTCCCTTCACTTCCAAGGTCACCAACATAAAGTGTGTCCCAGATCTCGTCAAGTAAGTCCAAATGTTGGTGCATTGGGAAGTTCTGTCGTGTGCTGTTGAGTTCATTGAATAGGAGGTGAGGGGTCCTGCATCGGAGTCAGAGATTCTGATCCTGGTGGTGCCCAGTGACGTGGCTGGTGATGATCTATGAGACGTTTAAGGGGATCCGAAGGGTTTGAGCCTCTGACGTGGCCAGGTGTCCTTTGCACATGCCTCTCTGTCCTTTCCATTCCTGTGCCTAGTGGTCCTTGCTCAAAAGATAAGCCAGAGACAGACACCTTTCAGGATGGACTACGTATTCACCAAACAAGGGCACTTCACACCAGCTTCCACTTCCACTCTTCCAAATATAAGGAACAGTTTGAGCAGTGTGTATGTCCCACTTGCTGTTTGTGTGGCTTGAGTCTAGCTGGGAAGCCAAGAGCTGCTGGTTCTGCAGAGGGTGTGAATGTTAGGCTACAGGAAAGGGGGTGTCACCATCTTAATGTGAGCTGCGACGAGACCCCTTCAGAAAAAAACAATCAAACTCAGTGTTGGCCTGGTGTTGGTAAGGGACATTGTGTTCTCAAAGGAAATTCACCTGTTGTCTGCACCCTACAGAGAAGATTAGAGAACTAATCGGTTGCCGCTGAGCTGCCTGATTCGAGCTCTGGCTTGGCAATGTGGATAAGACTCAAAGCACTTGGGGCAGTATTTATCAAGGGGTTGAGTCACTTTTCCAGCCCACAACGTGGTACCAATCAATCAATCAATTGCATTTATAAAGCGCGCTTCTCACCCGTACGGGTCTCAAGGCGCTGGGGGGTGGGGGGGGGAGTCAGCGCTCGAAGAGCCAGGTCTTGAGCTGCCTTCTGAAGGGGAGGTGGTCTTGTATGGCGCGAAGGTAGCTGGGAAGAGAGTTCCAGGTCTTCGCTGCCAGAAAAAAAAAAGACCTGCGTCCGGCGGTGGCTTTGCGAATGCGAGGTACGGCTGCCAGGGCTTGTCCGCTCGAGCGTAGGGTGCGAGGAGGAGTGTAGAAGGAGACGCGGTGGTTGATGAGTTTTGGTTCGAGGTTGTGCAGGGCTTTGTGTGCGTGGGTGAGGAGTCTGAAGGTGATCCTCGTGTTGACTGGGAGCCAGTGGAGTTTCTTCAGGTGTCCGGAGATGTGGTGGTGGCGGGGTATGTTCAGGATGAGTCGTGCGGCCGCGTTCTGGATTCGTTGAAGTTTCCTCTGCAGCTTGGTGGTGATGCCGGCGTACAGAGTGTTCCCATAGTCCAAGCGACTGGTGACGAGGGCTTGGGTGACGGTCTTCATGGTATCGGTGGGGATCCAGCGGAAGATCTTGCGGAGCATGCGGAGAGTGTTGAAGCATGCCGAGGTCACCGCGTTGACCTGTCTGGTCATGGAGAGGGATGAGTCCAGGATGAAGCCGAGGTTGCGTGCGTGGTCGGTGGGTTGGGGAGTGCTGCCTAGGGCGGGGGGCCACCAGGAGTCGTCCCAGGCGGTAGATGTAGGGCCGAGGATGAGGACCTCCGTCTTCTCTGTGTTCAGTTTAAGCCGGCTGTCTGTCATCCAGTTCGCTACTTCCTTCATGCCTTCGTGTAGTCTGGTTCTTGCTGAGGTGGGGTTGTTGGTGAGGGATATGATGAGCTGGGTGTCGTCTGCGTAGGATATGAGGTTGAGTCCGTGTTTACGTGCGATGTTCGCCAGGGGGGTCATGTAGATGTTGAAGAGGGTGGGGCTGAGGGAGGATCCTTGGGGGACGCCGCAGATGATCTCCGTAGCTGTGGATCTGAAGGGGGGGAGGCGGACTCTCTGAGTTCTTCCGGAGAGGAAGGAGATGATCCATTCCAGGGCCTTGCCTCTGATGCCGGCGTTGTTGAGGCGACGTATCAGGGTACGGTGGCAGACTGTGACGAATGCTGCAGAGAGGTCCAGGAGTATGAGGGCCACGGTTTCTCCTTTGTCGGTCAGGGATCTGATGTCGTCCGTGGCTGCGATGAGGGCGGTCTCGGTGCTGTGGTTAGCTCTGAAGCCGAACTGTGAGGGGTCGAGTGAGTCGTTGGTTTCCAGGGCGGTGGTGAGTTGAGCGTTGACGATTTTCTCAATCACTTTAGTGGGGAACGGTAGGAGCGAGATGGGCCGGAAGTTTTTGAGTTCGGTGGGGTCTGCTGTTGGTTTCTTTAGGAGGGCGTTCAGTTCGGCGTGTTTCCAGTTCTCCAGGAAGGTGGCGGTGGTAAAAGATGTGTTGATGACGTCTCGGAGGTGGGGTGCGATGATGTTGTCGGCTTTGTTGAAGATGTGGTGCGGGAAGGGGTCGGATGGTGATCCTGAGTGGATGGAGTTCATGACGCGGGTGGTTTCCTCGGTGGTGGTTGGGTTCCAGGTGTGGATGGTGGTGTTGTCGGTGGCGGGTTCCGGTGGAGGGCTCGTGTTGGTTGTGGTGAAGCTGTTGTAGATGTCGGTGATCTTGTGGTGGAAGAGGGCTGCGAGGGAGTCGCAGAGGTCCTGTGAGGGAGGGATGGAGCTGTTTTCGGTGTCGTGGTTGGAGAGCTCTTTGACGATGCCAAATAGTTCCTTGCTATTGTGGGCGTTGTTGTCTAGTCTGTTCTGGAAGGCTGATTTTCGTGCGGCGCGGAGGAGTTGGTGGTGTTTGCGGGTGGCGTTCTTGAGGGCAGACATGTTCTCGTCGGTTTGGTTGAGGCGCCAGGCCTTCTTGAGGGTGCGGCATTCTTTTTTGGAGTCCTTGAGGTCAGGGGTGAACCAGGAGTTTTTCTTGTGGTTGTTTTTGTTTGCTTGGGTCTTCAGGGGGGCCAGGAGGTTGGCGCAGTGTGAGATCCAGCTCGTGAGGTTGTTGGCGGCTTCGTTGGGGTCTGTAGTGCTGGTGGGTGGGTTCTGAGAGAGGGTTGATGCGAGTTGTTCCGTGGTGATTCGGTTCCACTGTCTTCTTGGTGGTTGTTGGGCGTGGTGGTGTACGTTGGTCTTCTTGAAGCTGAAGTGGACACAGCTGTGGTCTGTCCAGAAGAGTTCGGTGGTGTGGCTGAACGAGATGTGTTTGCTGGAGGAGAAGATGGGGTCGAGCGTGTGTCCGGCGTAGTGGGTGGGGGTGTTGACTAGTTGTTTCAGTCCCAGGTTGGCGAGGTTGTCCAATAAGGCGGTGGTGTTGTTGTCGGTGCGGTTCTCCAGGTGGAAGTTGAGATCCCCTAGGAGGATGTAGTCGGTGGACGGGAGTGCGTGTGGGCTGATGAAGTCTGCGATGTCTTCGCTGAACTTTGTGCGTGGTCCTGGTGGTCTGTATATGAGGGTGCCTCTGAGGGTGGTCTTGGGGTCGCTGTGGATTGAGAAGTGGAGGTGCTCGGCGTCGGGGAGTGAGTCGTCGGTGTAGGTAGCGATGCGGATGGAGCTCTTGTGGGCGATGGCGATGCCTCCTCCGGTGCGGTTGGTGCGGTCTGTCCTGATGATTTTGTAGCCGTCGGGGATGGCTATGGCGATGTCGGGTGCCGAGGAGGGGTTCATCCAGGTCTCGGTGAGGAAGGCGATGTCCGGGTTTGTAGAGTCGATGAGGTTCCACAGTTCGATGGCGTGCCTGTGGGCGGATCGGGTGTTGACCAGGATGCAGTCAAGGTTGTTTCCGGGCGAGTCATTCCTGTTGGGTGCGATGTGAGTTTGTAGGCAGGTGAAATGGCAGTTGCGGCAGGTGAAGGGTACGTGGGTCCGCTTTGGG
Source organism: Triturus cristatus (assembly GCF_964204655.1). Classification (NCBI taxonomy): domain Eukaryota; kingdom Metazoa; phylum Chordata; class Amphibia; order Caudata; family Salamandridae; genus Triturus; species Triturus cristatus. Next base: position 1,157,470,245 of record NC_140594.1, read on the forward strand.
GTGGCGTGGCAGCAGCCCGGCGTGTGGCCGGGGTTGAGAGCGGTGAGGACGGCGGAGTCGTAGGTCAGGCGGGGGCGGCGGGGGAGGTGGGAGTCGCAGGGGCCAGGGGTTGTGGCACTGGGGGCGGTGCAGGCGCGGACGGGCGCAGACGGGCTTGTCTTAGGCACGCCTCCGGCGCGCCAGCGGCGCGACCGCCATTTAAGGGTAGCCGGGGAGGAGGGGTCAGCTGGGAGGCGGGAGGTGGGCGGGTAGGCGGGGGAATCCGAAGGCGGGGAAAAAAGAGCGGCGAGGAGGCCTGGAAAAAAGGTGGCCTGGAAAAGTGGCGAGAAGGCCTAGAAAACCCTAAGAGGGAGGGGGCTGAAAAAGGAAGAACGGCGAGAGGGGGCACAGGGCACTCAGGGGGCACACGTACGGGGTACACGGGGAAAAAAGAGGATTTACAGTCAGACCGGCAACACAAGCACTCGGGGTACACGGGAAAAGAAGGAGCACACTCACACACTCACAGGAGGAGAACAGTGAGGAGGGCAGTCAGGGACTGGTGGCGTTGCGTGAGCAGGGGAGCGACCTACCCGAGGGTCAAGGGTTGCTACCTCTGCCTCGCAGCGGCCGCCATTTAAGGGTAGCCAGGGAGGAGGGGTCAGCTGGGAGGCGGGAGGCGGGCGGGTAGGCGGGGGAATCCGAAGGCGGGAAAAAAGAGCGGCGAGGAGGCCTGGAAAAAAGGCGGCAAAAAGGACGGCGAGGTGGCCTGGAAAAGTGGCGAGAAGGCCTAGAAAACCCTAAGAGGGAGGGGGCTGAAAAAGGAAGAACGGCGAGAGGGGGCACATGGCACTCAGGGGGCACACGTACGGGGTACACGGGAAAAAAGAGGATTTACAGTCAGACCGGCAACACAAGCACTCGGGGTACACGGGAAAAAGAGGATTACAGTCAGACCGGCAACACAAGCACTCGGGGTACACGGGAAAAGAGGGAGCACACTCACACACACTCACAGGAGGAGAACAGTGAGGAGGGCAGTCAGGGACTGGTGGCGTTGCGTGAGCAGGGGAGCGACCTACCCGAGGGTCAAGGCAGCCCGAGGGTCAAGGGCCAGCGTCAAATCCCTAAGATGTGATTTATCAAGCAACGCAAGGCCCAGAGTTTCGCAACGCAGCGCAAATGGCTGCCCTGTGTTATTCTGCCACAGGGAGGCGTTCCATGGGTGGAGTGTGGGTGTTCCCACTCATCCACACATGGATTTTGGTGCATTCCCAGATTTACCATTACTGGTAGACCTGAGAATGCACCAAAATGCTACGCGGTCCTAGGGGAGGAGTAACGAGGAGAAAAAGCTTCATTTCTCCTTGTTGTTTCAGCTTTCTTTGTCTGCTGCATTCTGCAGAACACATAGAATAAGGAAAATGCCTCAGGGGATTGTTTTGCTGCAAAAGGTGCCCATTCCAGCACAAAAACAATCCTGTTTACAGTGCAGGCACCCTTGCACCTGCATTGGCGCTAGCCACCACATTGTGCGCAAGCTCTGGGAAAAGGTAGGAATGCACCATATTGTGTTAAATACGGCACATTCCTGCCTTTTCCCTGTAACGCAGTGCCGTACAGCAAGATGACTTGTGCTATGCTGCGGTAGATCGAAGGTGTTCTGCTGTGTTGATGCTCCAGCACAAAGCAGCTCAAGGGCAGTGAATGTTAGATGAATCAGAGGGGATGCCCTTCCATATTGGACCAAGCCTTGGCGAAGGTTGCCTGAACCATATGGCTGCCACAATGCTGTCCATAAGTCTGTAATTTAATGAAGGCAACTTTTGGAATACCACCCGCTCCAAGCTCCATTTGTCAGTGTCTCTGATCACTATTTCTAGGCACAGACCCTTCACAGCTCCCACAGCACTTGGGCAAGTTCCTTCCAGCAGGAAATGTGGTCTCAACTTCAACAGCACTCAGGTTTCTAGGAACTTCCTTCCAGCATGGGCGCTCTTCTTGAACCCCCAACAACACTCTCGCTTCTAAGGTGAGTTCCTTCCAGCTGGGAGACTCGTCCCACCTCCTGACATATAGTGGATTTAATATCATCCTGCAAAAAGACAGTAGACAAAATATTTACTATCTAAACATTGTCAAGGTAAGTAGATACATGTAAATGTACTTTACTGTATTTAACTCCACATGGGCATACATGTTGTAGGATGTGATGATGTGCGAGACACATAGGCCCAGATTGGCAAAGAGCTTGCATCAGGTTTGCATTACTTTTTTAACGCAACACCGCTCAGTGTCCTTCTGGGATTTATGAAGTGACACCAATCACAATTTATTGGTTTCTAACTCTAAGTAATGCAACACAATGCTGTATTGCATTACTTTGCATGAAAGGGCATCCCATGGGTGGTTCATGAGCATTCCCATGCAATCTCCAATGAGTTTTGGAGCATATCCCTAGCACAAAGAATAGGAGATGGGGCAGTTGTAATAAAGAGAAGTGTCTTAATTCCTCCTAGTTTTTTTTCTCTTTGTATGTGTGCTACATTCTGCAGCTCACATACATACAAACAGGAAAATGTAAAGCATAGATTTTGAGCAGGAAGGGACACTATTCTCTTTAGCAGGTGTTTGTGACACACATGCTGGTTTATTTGCCTTCATAGTGGGCGTCACAATTGTGGTAAACTATTTTGCAAGGAGAGGTGGTGACATAGTGGAGACCTACCGCCCAGCTCTTCTCACTGATCATGCGGAGCACCGTATGATGACCATGTGTGGTTGAGACCTCCTGCCCAGCTCTTCTCCCTGTATGATGACCATGCATGGTGGAGACCTCCCGCCCAGCTCTTCTCACTGATCATGCGGAGCACCGTATGATGACCATGTGTGGTGGAGACCTCCCGCCCAGCTCTTCCCTCAGTATGATGACCATGCGTGGTGAAGACCTCCCACCCAGCTCTTCTCACTGATCATGCGGAGCACCGTATGATGACCATGTGTGGTTGAGACCTCCCGCCCAGCTCTTCTCCCTGTATGATGACCATGCGTGGTTGAGACCTCCCGCCCAGCTCTTCTCACTGATCATGCGGAGCACCGTATGATGACCATGTGTGGTTGAGACCTCCCGCCCAGCTCTTCTCCCTGTATGATGACCATGCGTGGTTGAGACCTCCCGCCCAGCTCTTCTCCCTGTATGATGACCATGCGTGGTGAAGACCTCCCGTCCAGCTCTTCTCACTGATCATGCGGAGCACCGTATGATGACCATGCCTGGTGGAGACCTCCCGCCCCCGCTCTTCTCCCTGTATGATGACCATGCCTGGTGGAGACCTCCCGCCCAGCTCTTCTCCCTGTATGATGACCATGCGTGGTTGAGACCTCCTGCCCAGCTCTTCTCCCTGTATGATGACCATGTGTGGTGAAGACCTCCCGCCCAGCTCTTCTCACTGATCATGCGGAGCACCATATGATGACCATGCGTGGTAGAGACCTCCTGCCTAGCTCTTCTCACTGATCATGCGGAGCACAGTATGATGACCATGCATGGTTGAGACCTCCCGCCCAGCTCTTCCCTCTGTATGATGACCATGCGTGGTGAAGACCTCCCACCCAGCTCTTCTCACTGATCATGCAGAGCACCGTATGATGACCATGCATGGTGGAGACCTCCCGCCCAGCTCTTCTCCCTGTATGATGACCATGCATGATTGAGACCTCCCGCCCAGCTCTTCTCCCTGTATGATGACCATGCATGGCGGAGACCTCCCACCCAGCACTTCTCACTGATCATGCAGAGCACCGTATGATGACCATGTATGGTGGAGTCTGGCACGGTTAGGTTCTGCTGCCCTGTCAGGGCCCGGTGGTCCTTGTTGGTAAACACAAGACTAGGCTGATGGGCTTTAGAGTCATTAAGGGCTGGTCTGTGGAGGCACACCATCACCACCTTTACTTGTGTCTTGTTTTGAGCACTTGATCGGTTTCTAGTTTTAGTGACAATAACATTGCTCCATCTGCTTTGACCCAGTAACCAACTGACCCATCGTTAACTCACTGTGCTCCGTGAAGAGTTTACGTTCCTTAGAATCCCAATAAAATCATAACTATTAATCTATCTGTGAATCTGCAGTGATGGGAACTGAGCACCGCCCTGAAATGAATGGTGGCCTCTGGTCTAAGTTCCTTGGGACCGGTTGGTACTTTTCACTCCGACTCCAGTTCAAATCCTATTGGAAACCCTCATCCTGACTGACCCTAACTCCAGTCAGGGTTTATCGCAGTGGCCATCCTGACTCGCCTTGTGCACAGGGTCAGTGTGGGCCCTCCTGTTTCCTTGGAGGAGTCCATCACCCTTGCTACACAGAGATAGCATTATTTTACTCATGTAATTGGTGTGAACGTCAGACTTCATAAACAAATATTTGGCAACATCCATGTTGAGTTTGAGTTTGGACTCACTGCTCTTGATTTCCCAGTATGAGATCTCTGAGGCATGCAAGCTGTTCTCTGCTGTGTCTCTGCTTCCAGGATGACATCAGGAGTGTGTAGCGAAGAGTGCCTAAGCTTCTTTTTGAAATGTTTCCATGTTTGTGTGATGTTGTAGAGCACAGGTGTGTTTGTGTGTGCATATGTTGAAGTACATTGAATACAATGCATTGTAACTAAATCTACATATTTGTGTCTGAACAGGGAAGGAAGGGCAGCGCTTGTGACGTCACTTTGCATGTTTAAATACATGGCCATTACCAGCATCATTGAATACATTGATACTCTGCTTCTCTTCTGGGTAAGGTTCGGACAAACCCTTCATGTCAAGAAGGAACCAGTGAATGAACGCCTCGTTGCATTGCTGCTACTACTGCATGGCCTCTCGTTTGTTATGAATGAACCAGTGAATGAACGCCTCGTTGCATTGCTGCTCCTACTGCATGGCCTCTCGTTTGTTATGAATGAACCAGTGAATGAACGCCTCGTTGCATTGCTGCTACTACTGCATGGCCTCTTGTTTGTTATGAATGAACCTGTGAATGAATGCCTCGTTGCATTGCTGCTGCTCCCACTGCATAGACTCTCGTTTATTGTTATGAATGAACCAGTGAATGAACGCCTCGTTGCAGTGCTGCTCCTACTGCATGGCCTCTCGTTTATTGTTATGAATGAACCAGTGAATGAACGCCTCGTTGCATTGCTGCTCCTACTGCATGGCCTCTCGTTTATTGTTATGAATGAACCAGTGAATGAACGCCTCGTTGCATTGCTGCTCCCACTGCATAGACTCTCGTTTATTGTTATGAATGAACCAGTGAATGAATGCCTCGTTGCATTGCTGCTACACCTGCATGGACTCTCGTTTATTGTTATGAATGAGCCAGTGAATGAACGCCTCGTTGCATTGCTGCTGCTACTACTGCATGGCCTCTCGTTTGTTATGAATGAACCAGTGAATGAATGCCTCGTTGCATTGCTGCTCCTACTGCATGGCCTCTCGTTTATTGTTATGAATGAACCAGTGAATGAACGCCTCGTTGCATTGCTGCTCCTACTGCATGGCCTCTCGTTTATTGTTATGAATGAACCACTGAATGAACGCCTCGTTGCATTGCTGCTCCTACTGCATGGCCTCTCGTTTATTGTTATGAATGAACCAGTGAATAAACACCTCGTTGCATTGCGGCTACTACTGCATGGCCTCTCGTTTGTTATGAATGAACCTGTGAATGAATGCCTCGTTGCATTGCTGCTACTACTGCATGGCCTCTCGTTAATTGTTATGAATGAACCAGTGAATGAACGTCTCGTTGCAGTGCTGCTCCTACTGCATGGCCTCTCGTTTATTGTTATGAATGAACCAGTGAATGAACGCCTCGTTGCATTGCTGCTCCTACTGCATGGCCTCTCGTTTATTGTTATGAATGAACCAGTGAATGAACGCCTCGTTGCATTGCTGCTCCTACTGCATGGCCTCTCGTTTATTATTATGAATGAACCAGTGAATGAACGCCTCGTTGCAGTGCTGCTCCCACTGAAGGGCCTCTCGTTTATTGTTATGAATGAACCAGTGAATGAACGCTTCGTTGCATTGCTGCTCCTACTGCATGGCCTCTCGTTTATTGTTATGAATGAACCAGTGAATGAACGCCTCGTTGCAGTGCTGCTCCTACTGCATGGCCTCTCGTTTATTGTTATGAATGAACCACTGAATGGACGCCTCGCTGCATTGCTGCTCCTACTGCATAGCCTCTCGTTTTTATGAATGAACCAGTGAATGAAAGCCTCGTTGCATTGCTGCTCCTACTGCATGGCCTCTCATTTGTTATGAATGAACCAGTGAATGAACGCCTCGTTGCAGTGCTGCTCCCACTGAAGGGCCTCTCGTTTATTGTTATGAATGAACCAGTGAATGAACGCCTCGTTGCATTGCGGCTACTACTGCATGGCCTCTCGTTTGTTATGAATGAACCAGTGAATGAACGCCTCATTGCATTGTGGCTACTACTGCATGGCCTCTCGTTTGTTATGAATGAACCAGTGAATGAACGCCTCGTTGCATTGCTGCTACTTCTGCATGGACTCTCGTTTATTGTTTTAATGAACCAGTGAATGAACGCCTCGTTGCATTGCTGCTCCCACTGCATGGACCCTCATTTCTTGTCAGGAATTAACCGGTGAATGAATGCCTCATTGCATTGCTGATAACACTGCATGGCCTCTTGTTCCTTGAAAGGAATGAATGTGCGAATGAACGCCTTGTGGAATTCTTGCTCTCATTGTGTGGCCTCCTCGTATCTTGTCAGAATGAACCAGTGAATGAATGCCTCGTACTGTTTCTCCCACTGCAGGCGCCCTTGTTTTTTGTGAGGAATGAACCGTTGAATGAACGGCTCTTTGCATTGCTGGTCCCACTGCATGTCCTCTCGTTTCTTGTCAGGATTCAACCTGTGTATGAACGCCTCATACTGTTTTTCCCACTGCTCATCCCCTCGGTTCTGGTCAAGAATGAACCGGTGAATGAGCGCCTCATACTGTTTCTCCCACTGCTCATCCCCTTGGTTCTGGTCAAGAATGAACCGGTGAATGAACGCCTCATACTGTTTCTCCCACTGCTCATCCCTTTGGTTCTGGTCAAGAATGAACCGGTGAATGAATGCCTCATACTGTCCGGTGAATGAACACCTCGTACTGTTTCTCCCACTGCTCATCCCCTCGGTTCTGGTCAAAAATGAACCGGTGAATGAACGCCTCATACTGTTTCTCCCACTGCTCATCCCCTCGGTTCTGGTCAAGAATGAACCGGTGAATGAACGCCTCATACTGTTTCTCCCACTGCTCATCCCCTCGGTTCTGGTCAAGAATGAACCGGTGAATGAACGCCTCATACTGTTTCTCCCACTGCTCATCCCCTCGGTTCTGGTCAAGAATGAACCGGTGAATGAACGCCTCATACTATTTCTCCCACTGCTCATCCCCTCGGTTCTGGTCAAGAATGAACCAGTGAATGAACGGCTTGTACAGTTTCTCCCACTGCATGACCCCTCGTTCCTTGTTCTAGCAGTATTTGCCACTGACTCTTTGAAACAGAGACGATGTATAATTAGGTGGAAACGATCACACCACTCTGCTGACTTCGAATGAAGAAGGACGCTATATTGATAACTGGCAAGCACTCCGGCCCACTTCATCCAGGAGTGCAGATCCATATATCCCACCGGTGAGACCCCGCACAAGGAGTACCGGCCAATAAAGAGCACGTCCCATTAGTTCAGTGCTTGCTGAACAGACCTCCACACACAGTTGCTTTGCCATCTACCCAAGCCCTTCGGGCTGTCCTCCCCTTATCCCCAGTTGGAAGCACTCCATCGTTGTCCATTTTCCGAAATGAGTGCGTGTCAAAGTCCAGTGCCAGCAAGCCTAACATAAGCCTCTTCTAAACATTTTCCCTGAGTGTACTAAAGAGCCATTCTGGTACTAAAAATTGGGGCCATCATTGTGGCCCTCACCCCCGCCCCTGAACCCCAAAAAAGGCCCTTAACTGCCAGAAAGGGTAAACCCTTGCATCACATGGACAGTGTAAGGACTGCACTGCCCCATTTCCCTTTTGGTCAGTCTTAAACTTCCTCAAATGCACTTCCAAACCCTTTGCCTTCCAGACCAGGTTGGCCAACACCATCCCTGCATTGCCATTCCCAACCACCGACTGTGAACCCCTAAAGTCTCCGAAGAACATCAGATTGAATGTCGCTCTGAAGAGCTGTGCCTCCACGCCGGAGGAGCACGCAACTCTTGCCTGCTCCTCCATTGCCTTTAGGATCGAAATCGGACTCCTTACCCAGTGCGCCTCCATGAGTCGGGACCAGTCGTCTAACATTCTTCGACCCATTTCACCACTGCCTGGGTCATACTCCCTTGGAATGAGATACGGGCAGCATGCCCCCTATGGAAATCACAGATAACTCCTTCTCTAGTTGTGCCAAGTTGAAATCCAGCATGTCCTTGTGTCTCACCCACAGCTTCACTCTGCTGTCGCGCCCTCTGGCACCTGGTGTTATGAAGTCCCTCCAACCCTGTCAATATGTTCTCCTTGTTGACTCCATCAGTAAACATTCCACTAGTATGTATGCTTTCATAGCCCAATGCCCCACAAGTCTTCCAGAACCCAAAGCCCCTCCTTTGCTGCATTTGGGGCCAAACCACAGAACCTCTCCTACTGTGAACGAGACCGTGCATCATCCACCCCAATGTCTGTCAAGACCCACAATAGGCTTAGCTCTAAACAAGATGTTCTTCTCCAAGCATAGCAAGACCAATTCTCTCAGAATCTTCGACACCCAAGCGTCCGAAGCAGACATCCTGTTTATCACCTGTACCACTGTTGCATTATAGGAGACAAACGTCACCCTCTTGTTCCAAAGCTCCTTGCCCCTTAGACTCCCTGCTAGAAGTAACAGAAACATTTCAAAAAAGCCAATACTGTGCTCCTTGTATCTCCAAGCTTGGGAGTGGGTCTCCACACACAAGCACCCCTCCCAGAACACTCCCAAACCTCCTGCTCCTGAGGTATCTCACAATTTCTAATTGTATGTCATTTTGCAGCTACAGTGTCACTGCTGCTACCATACCAACAAGTCATCCTTCACTCGGCTAAACAGGCACCTCCTATGATGCGGAATCCCAGACCCTCCATAGCAAATGCAAAGCTCCTGTAAACGGCACAGACCAGGGCCACTACCCTACATGCAAAATGCAGATAATCAAACACCTTTTGCTTGCAGACGCAGCTCACTTCCTTCTCGCAGCAGCTCATATTCAGCCAGTTGAGTGACTTCAACTTGTCAGTGGTCACCTGCAACACCATCGCGAGTCCAACCCAATCCCCGAAAATGTAGCCACCCCCTCTTTCTTTTTGGCCGCCAGGGGCATACCAAATCAGTTTGCTATCACTGCCAATTTCCCTCAATCTTGCACACTCATGCACTAACTTCCGCTCATCCCACTAGCAAGACATTGTCCAAGTAATGAAGAACCTGTTTTGATGCATCCCCTGGACCTCGGCGTCCCCTGGACCTCGGCGTCCCCCGGACCTCGGCGTCCCCTGGACCTCGGCATCCCAGGGGCTGCAGCATGTATTGTGCCACCCCTTAGAGACCATTCAAACTGACACCACACGTCTGCTACTGCAGCCTGTGTAAGGAGGTGCATGCACCCCTTACTTAGATATAGGTTCCCTATATCTATTCTAAATCACTGCACATATAATCAGTCACCCCTATGGCAGGCCTTATCAATCCTGAAGGCAGGGTGCTGGGTTTTATGTGAGAGGGTGCCCCTGCATGAGCAGAGCCCCTCTGCAGCTTTTGGAATCTATTTTCTGGGGTTGTCTGTGATACAGCCAACCATACCTTTTTAAGTGCATTATAACCTTGCGGTAAATGCTAACTTTAAAAAGGCTGCTTAGAAACATGTCGTGTTTGGTGTCAAACACCTTGGAATCATACCTACACGCCAGTAACTGGTGTGGGAGGTATGATTCCTCCCTTGTAGATCCACTACTGTGGGTCACCGGGCTAACCGGTACCAGCTTTCTCAACCTGGGCATCACAAAATGGATGCTGCCAGCCAATGACACGCGTCTACCCTCCTGCTGCTGAGCTGCGCTCGAGCAGGGGAGGCTGGACAATAGGTTTCCTGTCACAGGGAGGTGTGACCACCTCCTAGGCAGGATTTAGTGTATTGGGGCTGGGTGGGTGCACTCTGAGAGTGCCTGACAGTCTACACTGGGGGAACATTTTGGTGTCCCTGTGCATAGTCCAGTTCAAACCATTTGCTGGAGCCATTTGATTCTGCTCTGGTGCGAAACTGGACAAAGGACATGAGTGTAACCACCCCTCTGTCCTGACCCTCCCATAGGTGGATCCCCAGAGTTTGTCCCACCCCTTCCTTGGGTATAAAGTAGGAACCCTGACTACAGGACTTTGGAGTACTTCAACGATCTACACTACGCCGGATGACTGAAGAATCTCCCTTGGAGTAAATGAGTTACTCCCCTGCAAGGCAGGCACCTTTAATGCATCTGGCCGGTTTGCATCTCCCGAGCTCCTGAGGACTACAAAGATTTCTGTGACACAGGAGGAGGGTTTCTGAGCATCCCTGAGGTTGATCTGCCCTCTCAGCAATTCTGAGACCAGTATCCCTTGTGGGGACCGTGCAACCCGAACCCCTGTGCACTGTCTACTTTTGCAACAGCATATGCTTTTTGGCGATCTCTGAGGCTGTGCTTTGGGCTATGTGTAATCCTGACCCCGAGCAGTATTTCCACTGAAGGTTTCCGGCCTACACTACACATGTGTTCCGTGGGCTGGAATTTCGTGATTCAGCTCGAGGTCCCTTCACAATCCCTGGTCCGTTGGCCGGTGGGTCCCTGTGAAGGTAACTTTGATTTCTATTGGGCTTCCCTGGTTGCTCCAGTTGTGCCCTGACTCCCCACAGCTTGGAGAGTCTCCTGGACCTTGCTGGTCCTCACCGTGACTGGTTTCCTCTGCCCGCATGGGTTGTATTTGCCAAGGCTTGTTGGTGTTCAATCTGGACACTGACCCTTTAGCACTCAACATCCTTTATGGGACTGCTTACCTCTGGACTTTGGTCATCATCGATGTCTCCTGGTCCCCGTGGCTGCAGAGTCAAGCATCCCGTCATCTCACCTAAAGCACCCGACATCGGTGGGTATTTGTCCACCGAGCCCCTGGTCACCCTGAAGTGACCCAGACTCTGTCCCCTCTGCTTTCAGGTTCTTCTCACCTCAGATCCAGGCTTGGATTCCACTGGACACTTTTCATCTTCCCAGCTGCAGCACTTCTTTGAGTCATGCTATTGGAAACAACGAAGGTTTCCGACATCACTTGACACCTATGCACCCGTCTACCCCGGGATAGGTAACACAGGTACTTTGGTACTCACAAGGGTGCTGGCCTTAGAACTGTCTATGTTCCAGAAGGGTTTGTTTGAAGTCCTCCCCAAAGTGTCCTTAAACTGTAATTTTCCAACTGCGACTTTGTATGGAGCTGGCGTCTGTGTTCTCACACTGCACCCTGCCTCCGTGGGTCCCCTGTGTCACTACTTTGGGTGGTTCTTTGGGGTCCCAGCAATTCTACGTGCTCTAGGCACTGTGTCTAGTCAAGTCGTTGTTGTTATACCACTTTCTTAGAATATGGTTCGGTCTCCACCTGGAGCCCGCTGTGTATTGTGCTATTTACTGTCGTTCCATTGATTAATAATTGTGTGCCTTGTGCTCTAATCTCATAAAGAGGTTAGTAGAGAGTGTTTAGTAATAAATACATATATTTTATATATCTCTTGTGTGGTTCTCCTTTCATTAAGTTATTCAGGAGGTTCTGATCTGGTAAAACAAGCTGCTTTACATTCCTTCAAGACTGAGCCTGAAGGCTGCTCTCCATAGCTACCACTAGGATAGCTTTCAAGAAAGGTTCTCTTTAACCTATCACCATACGGGGTTGTTTGGACTGGTACAAGGTGCCCACTTTAATTATTGGACAGCGTATACCAGGCCAACTTCTCACACTGCGCTCCTCCCATTTGTGCTGCTGCCAGAGACAGACACGCTCTGTAAGTGATCTAGGTATCAAACACACTATAATCGTATTACGGTGCCGTGTGTGACCCTCAAGCTCACGCAGCCTTACTCTTGCTTGCTCAGGCAGCTGAATAAATAAACAAAATGATCGCGCTGCATGGAGGGCACACACTTATTTTGTCCAACCACACAACTTCTACCCAATCAAAACATGTGCTCCTGGCTATCAACATGTGTGCGGAGCCAAAGCCCCTCTCCTCATAGTGCTTCTTCAAGCCTCTTTTAGGTTGATTACCTAATGTCTGGCAAACATCCTGGCCTAATCATCTGTATTCATTCTGGGATCCATTTTTGGATCAGCATTCAATGTGTGCGCTATCATCCCCTTTGGGTGTTTTCTATTATTCGCTGTTGTCTTCTGACACAGACCCATAGCTGGTTTCATCTTTATCTCCAACTTGCTTTCTTTCTCTTTTTCCATAAGGGCTGATGAGGCTGACCCACCACCATCCCTAGCCTTCTGAATATGCCCCCAATCTTTGCTTGATCCACCTCCGTGTTACGACACCTTTTGACTAATGCCTTGTCTTCTTTTTCGCTTCAAGTGCCCGTTCTCTCTTCCTCCACCTAGCTCCATCACCGAGCAGTAACAGTCCACTCTTGATTCTAAGAAATCAACTCCCTTGCCAAGAACACATTTGTTGTACCTTTGCCTTTGAGCCTGTGCAGCACTCGGCTGCCTTTCGGCACGGTTTGTGCCCAGATACCACATACATACATATACACAACGGAATGCAAGTGCATTGACTTCTCGACATCTCTTGAAGTCGTGTTTGGGGTTACGTGTAGGCCCCACCTCGAGCAGAAGATCCACTGAAGATTGTCGGCCTAGTAACCCCGAGTGACCCGTGGGCCGCCATTTTGGGTTTCCTCTTGAGGTCCATTCGCGATCCCTGGTCCGTCGACTGGCGGGTCCCTGAGGGGCTAACTTTGAATTTCCTTGGGCTTCCCTGGTTGCTCTAGACGGGCCCTGACTCCCAAGTGGTTAGTCCCACAGACCTTGCTGGTCAGCACCGAAGCATCTTTCTCCTTTCTGTGTGGGTTGCTGTTGCCAAGGCTTGTTCTGTCCAATCCACGCACTGACACTGCAGCACTCAACATCCTTCGTGGGACAGCTCGAATCCAGCTCCTGGTCATCCTTGACGCCTACTGGTCCTCGTGGCTGAAGTCAAGCTTCACCTCTTTCACCTGAAATCACCCGACATCGGTGGGCATCTGTCCATCGCCTTCCTGGTCACTGGCTAGTGACCCAGACTCGGTCCCCTCTGCTTTCAGGTTCTTCTCATCTTCGATCCAGGCTTGGATCTCTTCGGACACTGCGCATCTTCACGGCAGCAGCACTTCTTCGCCATCTCCCATTAAAATCGACGACGTGACCCGACACCATTTTACACCTATGCACCCGGCTTCCCTGGGAGAGGTAACACGAGTACTCCGGTGCTCCCATGGGTGTTGACCCTAGAACTGTCTAAGTCCAAGAGGGTTTGGTCCTAGTCCATTTTAAGTGTCCCTTAACTCTAAAAAAATGTAACCGTGACTTTCCCCATTGAAGCTAACAGGAGCTCGCGGCTGTGTTCTCATACTGCACACGGCCCGCGTGGGTCCCCTGTGTCACTACCTTGGGTGGTTCCTTGGGGTCCCAGAGATTCTACAGGCTCTAGGCCTTGTCTCGGTAAGTCGTGGTTCTTATACCATTTTTTTAGTATATGGTTTGGTCCGCCCCCTAGGACCTAATGTGTATTTGTGCTATTTTACTGTCATATTTGAAGTGTAACTTATGTGCTTTTGCCTCTAGCCTCATAAAGAGACTAGAGGGGTGTGTATAGTAATAAATACATTTATTTTATATATTATCTACTGGCGGTTGCCGGTAGATAGTTATAGTTAGGACCGAGTTTCCATAGGAAATCTCAAAATTCTATTTTGAATAACTTTGGCGCCGGTTGACGAATCTTCACAAAATTTTCAAAACAAATGGGGCGCTCCGTTCAGCTCGGAGTGATTCGTCAAGCGGGGGCCGAGAAAAAGGGGGGGTCCCAAAACGCGTTTTCCCCATGCATTTTTCCATAGGACCTTTAGTCGAAGGTACAGCCCGAACGGCTGAACAGAATTATGTGAAATTTGGCAGAGAGGTAGTCCTCAGGTCAGGGAAGTGCCTTTTGAAGGTCTCGTGTAAATCTGTTCAGTATTTCCTGAGAAAATAGCATTTAAAACCATATCAATATCTATACGCGCGCACCGTGCGCGCACCCTGCCGTGCGCGAGCGCAATTCTGATTGGTTGTTAGATGTCTGTAAACATTCGAATCGGTCGAAATCAGGAAGTGTCGGCCGCCATTTTTTCTCTCGCAGTCTGAGGCAGTGAAAAACAAAGGTAGAGAACGTGAAAAGGGGGCAGGGTAGGGAGTTCCTGACCCCTAGCCTTTGTCAGGGGGTCACTGAAGGACCCCCAAGGGTCAAAAAAACATTTTTTTTTTTTTCGAAAAAGCGCGGGGTGCGCGCTCCTTGCGCGCACGGCACGATCAACGTGTGGTAAATATTTAAATTACCTGTACTATTTTTTATGCGGTAAAGTCTAGTAAGAATAACTCAATCAAAATAAGAGGCAGAATCCGTGGTATTAGAGGTTCTGAAAAGGATTTTATTCCTTACAAAGGAATTATGGTTCGAACCAGGCAATCATATTCCATCACCACGAAGGTTCAGGAAGGGATAGGCAATGCATTATTGACAAGTGATCATATATATATGAAAAGCATTACATTAAGACAGATGCAGGAGGCGTAACAGCTGATAATACAGATAAGAATACACATACGTAATGAAAATAGGCGTAATAATAGGCGTATACTAGAAACGTCATTTAAAATGATGTCACAAGTGGGTGGATCCATAAGAGAATCCTGCAGTGTCAGCAGAAATATTTGGCAGAGATGCGCGCGCAGCCGCATGACATGTGATTGACGTGCAACTAGAGGGTGAAGGGAACTTGACATTTAGCCCTACATGTGGAGACAGAAGTCTGGGGTGTCAGGACAACCTAGTCCTAAATCATATCTAATATCTTGTGTTTAAGGAACTATATTATCTGGAAGGAAAGGTCTTCTCGGACAGATCCTATTCTATACTGACTGTTAGTGCGTGTACAAGCGTCTATGTGTCTACATGAGATGCGAGGGGGCAGGAATCTTCCATAGTAACAGAGGCTATGAATTACTTGCATAAAGACAGCGAGGCCGAGCCCTTTGCTCAGTAGCAGGAAGGATGTTTGCCTAAGCTACTTAGACAGGAATGCATTGGATGAGGAATGGAGCAGATAACTTGAAGGTGAAATACAGTTTTTGGCAGGCAACAGGCCGCGTCAGGCACCGTTAGCCGCGCAGGGAGTAGGACAAAGTTCATGGATACCGATGCAGGTCCAGGCTGGAGCATTTCAGAGGCAGAAGCAGGAAAGGCTTGATGGCCGAATTCAGGGCCTACTCGCCTGAACTGTAAAACGTGAAAAGTGTATCATATAAAGTCGGTGGCCAATCATACTTAGAAATGGAATATCCGGCCCATTCATGGCAGATATGAAAGAGGGCATGTTAACGTTGGACGCACATGTATTTGCGTCTTCATAGCTGGAACTGGAGGGAACATACATGTACTTGTAGCATGTACATGGAGCCGTTGGGGTCTAAGATAGGGGACACAATTGACCATAAAAATTCATATTTCCTCATTCCCTCCTTGTCCCCTACGGACCCTCATGAAATATCGATCTTCAGGAATCCATCAATCTGTTCATGTAACATCATTTGCTCTTCTTTCTTCTTCCGGGATCTTGAATGAAAACTTGAACGTGGAATACACGATGTGGCACACAGGCCGCAAATCGCTGGTCCACATTGTAGACATAGGCAACAACTAAATACTATGAGAAGGCCAATACCTAGGAAGGATAGGACTTTCCATCCCCAGGCTGACAACACGCTCCAGAACCAACCGGACCATGTCCAGGTGCCTGCATTCTGATGTATCTGGCTTACGATCTTATGAAGTCGAGTTATGGCTTTATATACTGACGGCGCGTTTTCTGGTATGAAAACACAGCAACTTGATCCGATGACCCTACAAGCTCCGCCCCTATCGGCCAGAATGACGTCAAGGACAAGACGATTTTGAAGAACAACAATCCGCATCGCAGACTGCTCCTCTGTTAAGTTGCATAAGGCGGAAGTAGTTTCATTCACTACTGCTTCAAGGGTTCTAGTTAATCTACGTATCAGCTTACTATTAGTGACTGTACCTATGTAGGGAAAGAAACCTTTATTGAAATCTGTGTATTTCTCCCATGCTGTTTCAGTGTAGTCGACAATCGGGAGGTCTCTCTGCTGTCTATTGTGTACTAAATGGGTATTCCTATGATAATCAGGCGGGGCTAGGAAAACAGGTGGCAGAAGGAATGCAATGTAACAGGTACCATCCCAATTTAGGGGTAGGCGTATATATGCGGTGTGACCACAGATGAAGTAGGAGTGACGGGAAGCTCTAAATGTAGACTTGCCTTTATCACTGAATTCTATTACAGTGGTACATTTACTATGGCCCATGTGTATTGAACCATTCTTTCTTACACATAATTCGCCTCTAACTGGAAATACTGACATAGCGGGCAAGATTGGTGTAGCTTCGGATTCAACATTCAGGATCATGAGGTTAAGTGTAAAGTTACCTAATCCATATACTTCATTTTCTAGATCAGTTCCTGTTCTTTTGGGAAGTCCCTCCTTGTTAGGGTAACAGGCTTTAAGCAAAACTAAGTTCAGGTTTCCCCATACCCAGTTGCTTTGGTAAACTACAGTGTTTGAATCTAAGGAATTAATCAAACTAAACCATGCTCCACAGGAACCATTGTGTGTGAACGGATATGGAAAGAGAGGCAGAACTCCTTTGTATTTCTGATAGGGAGGGAGTCGGCCACATATCCAACAATTTGTAGCATTGCTGGTCTGATGGGAATGATGTAACATACTAATGAATGTGTTGTTGCGCAGCGCAAATCTATAGGACAACTCATGTGGAGGTAGTTCACTAAAAGAATGTTCGGCAGTAACATTGTAAGCACGCTTGAAAATAGGATAGTACATGTGTAACAGCACACTTGCAGTAATAATAATAAGACTTAGAAAAAACATAATCAACAATGTCACTATACAGTGACTATGAAGTGATTTACAGTATGCATGTTTATTGAGCTGCTTCTGTCTATTTTTCTCTCTCATTCGGTCTAGAGGATACATGTCAAAGACTTAATTCAACCGATTCACCTTGGAGAGGACTTAAACAATCGAATTGTCTGACTTGCTAGACCTTAGTTTCAGTTTATAGTTCTCTTTTTCTGTCCTTTCAACCAGGGGGAGTTTTGAGTCAGTCTGTGAGGGAATGCAGGGCTGAACGTTTAAATCCGATGGTAGTCCATGGAATTTCTTGATATGACTCGAGTGTAACCACCCTTTGCGACCCTCTATCTTCACGGCTGTCCTCGTGGTCAGTAAAACGAGTTTCGGTTGTTGCCAGCGAGGCTCCAATGGACTCCTCCTGTCGAAGTTCCTTACAAGTACCAGGTCACCTGGAACCACTTCATGAGGCTTCACCTCAGTGTTATCGGGAAAAGCTGCAGCTACCTGTGAACGACAAGATTGTAGTGCAGACATCAAGGAAGCCAGGTAATCTGTCAGCATATTACAATCAACATCAGTGATCTTACGAGGTATAGGCGTCCCCCACATATTTGGTGGCCTACCGAAGATCACCTCATACGGGGATAGCCCTGTTCGAGAATGTGCTACCATTCTCATGTAAAATAGTGCAACCGGTAAGGCTACTATCCAGTCGACACCTTTTTCTCTACAGATTTTGGACAGTCTAATTTTCAGAGTTTGATTATGGCGTTCCACGAGACCTGCTGCCTCGGGATGTCGGACACAGTGGAATTTCCATTGATAGCCTAACAGAAGTGAAACGTGTTTCATTAGCTCGGATGAGAACGGCTGGCCATTATCTGAGTACACGATACGGGGCAAACCATATCGTGGGAAGAATTCACGAACTAATTGTTTGGCAGTAGTCGGGGCAGTGTAATCTGAGACGGGATACGCCTCTGTCCAACGGGAAAGAGCGCATACAACTACGAGGACATATTTGAATCCTCGACATCGTTCCATCTGGATATAATCCATCTGGAGGACTTCAAAAGGGTGATCGGGAGGTTGGAATCCACCCTGCTCTACAGGTACTCCTTTACCTGGATTGAACTGACAACAAATCATACAGGTTCGGACTTTCTGTTTGGCTGCAGCTCATAAGTGTTTGTTGAACCAAATGTGTTGAATACTGTCTAACATGGCTTTTTCTCCTAGATGTGCTGGACTATGTATTGTGTTAATGATAACTTGAACCATTGAGTCGGGGAGAAACCATATAGATTTTCCCTTCGTCATCCATCCCTGATCTGTCTGGATCCCTCCTAATTCGGTCCATTTCTTTATTTCCTCTGGTGTGGCATGTGTCTGTATGTCAATTACATCAAGGGCGGGATCCTTAACTGTCATGCAGTGTGTCAGCGTCGGAACTATTGTCTTTGTCGTGTCAGTTATAGGAGTCTGATTCTGAGCAGTCTGTTTAGCTGTTCTGTCAGCTAGGTCGTTACCCTGAGAAATAATGTCAGTGACTTTCGTATGGGCTTTACACTTCATGATAGATATTGAAGTAGGTAGATGTATTGCATCTAATAGAGCTTGAATGAGGGGACCGTGTTGAATGTTGGCACCGTGAGAAGTTCAATAACCTCTCTCTCGCCAAAGGACTCCGAAGTCGTGAACGACTCCGAATGCATAACGTGAATCTGTGTATATGTTGACTTTCTTATTTTTGGCTTGAATACAGGCTTGTGTCAGAGCGATAAGCTCTGCTGCTTGAGCTGATAATGTGTCGATACAATTTGTTTCAATGACTTCGGTGTCTGTCGTGACTGCATAGGCGGCCACTAACTTTCCTGTACTTGTTCTCATACATGAACCATCTACATAAAGTGTCAGGTCTGGATCTGGTAATGGGACATCTGTCAAGTCTTGTCTGGGTTTCGTCGTAATAGTAATGACTTCAATACAATCATGTGCCAGTGGGTCTGTTCCACTTAAAGGCAAAAGTGTGGCAGGATTTAATGTACTACAACGTCTGATTTCTATGTGTGGCTGAAACAATGTCAATTCGTAACCAGTCAGTCGTGCTATAGTCAAGTGTTGTGTCTGTGTCCGGTTCAAGAGAACCTCTACTGCGTGTGGCACCTGTACTGTCAATTGATGTCCTAATACTATGGAATCGCTTTGTCTAATCGCTAGAGCTGTTGCTGCGACTGATTTCAGGCACGCAGGAAGAGCCTGAGCTACGGGATCTAATGTACTAGAAAAATAAGCACATGGCTTGTGTGATCCTGCTTGTTCCTGTGTGAGTACTGACAAAGCAGTACCTTCACGTTCCGTGACAAAGAGTGTAAAACGTTTGCTGTAACATGGTGTTGCTAAAACAGGTGCTTGGCATAAAGCTTTCTTCAAGCATTCAAACGCTTGTGTATGTTCCTGAGTCCAAGGGAGGTCAGTCGATGTCGCTGCCTCCTGTGTTGTCAACTGAATGAGTGGTTTTGCTAGAAATGCATATTGAGGGATCCACTGCCTACAGTACGAAGTGAGGCCTATGAATGCCCGCACCTCCTTTTGTGTCTTGGGTGGCGGCATGTTAACAATTAACTGGATGCGGTCGGGTGTAAGCTGTCTTCCCCCCTTGGACAGCAAGTGCCCAAGGTACACAACTTGCTGGACACAGAATTGCAACTTCGAAGGGGACACTTTGTGCCCCTTGTCGGCTAAAAAATGTAAAACCGTCAGTGATGCTTTTTCACATTCAGGTTCGCTTCGGGCGGTGATCAGCAGATCGTCGACATATTGAAGCAGGGCAGTGTTAGCTGGCATGTGGATACTGTCAAGTTCTCTTTTCAGTGCTTGGCTATAGATGCTGGGGCTTTCTGTGAATCCTTGAGGTGCGCGTGTGAATTTAAAACTTCGTCCATTTAAACTGAATCCGAACAAATATTGGCTTTCCGGATCGATTGGGACGCTGAAGAAGGCGTTCTTGAGGTCAATTACAGTAAAGAACGTTGCTTCTGAATCTATGGCTGTTAATAATGAAGAGATATCTGGGACCACGGGGTATTGTGGTACAATGCATTTGTTTAATTCGCGCAGATCAATAACTAATCGATATACTGGCGGTGCTTTTGGATCAGTTCGTTTAAGAATCGGAATTATCGGGGAATTACATACATTGGAGTCGGTTTCCACGACCACTCCTTGTGCAATGAGCTCGTCAATGATTTGCAGCAAAGCCACTACAGCATCTGGTGGTAATTTGTATTGTCGCATTCGTGGTAGTACTACTCCTGTTTTGAGTGTGACTCGATATGGTGTAATGTGCATACAACCTACATCAGTGGGGCCTTGTGCCCATAAATGTGCAGGTAAATTCTGTAACCGGTGATCCATGTCTCTAGACACGTAGTGACCCTTAAAATCACGCAAAAACAACCGTACTCCTTCCGGAGAACAACATATTATAGCTCCTAGAGCTTTCAATGTTTTTATACCTAACAAGTTTTCTGGACATGATTTCGTAAGCAATAGATCTGTAGTCCGTGTCAATGGACCAACTGTGAATGCAAGTGGTTGCGATACTTCGTTAATAGTGGGCTTTCCTGAAAAACCAAGGGAAATATTTTGTGAGCCTGAGAGGGGTGCCCCTGGGACTTCGCTGTGACTGATAGTGGTTCTGCTTGCCCCTGTATCGAGTAGAAACTTTCTGTCTTTTCCTAATACTTGACTCTGTACGTAAGGACCCTCTTGATCTACGGGAACCTCAATAAGGGGTAGGCCAACTTCCCTCTCTAGGCTATTTCATGTGTAGCGCTGATACTCTGGGTAGTCATTTTGTGCATACTGGTACATCTGTTGTGTCGTGTTTTGTGTTGCAGCAATAGGCTGTGGCTGTTGTTGTTGTTGTGGTGTGGTCTGTTGTACAGCTGGCATAGGCTGTATATTCTGAGGTACTTGTTGTTGGATCTGATCCTGTCTAGGCGGACGTGGTCTCTCTTTCGTTATACCCGTAGAGATATTGTGTTTTAGAACTGCGCAATCGTGTATATAATGACCTGGCTGTTTACAATAGTCGCATGTCCCTCTAACAGGACCCGCTGAATCATTGGACTGTGTCATACCCTTTTTATGACCGTCAGCTGGAACTGACTGGGCAACAAGCATTTTCATTTTCGTGTCTTTCATACGTCTTTGTTCATGTTCCTGTTCTTCCCTAATTCTGTTGTGATGATATTGTAACATTTGTAACATCTGAGACGGTGTGTTACCTTGCCAAGTACTCTCGAATTTCAGTACTCTACTCTTAACTTGGGGCAGAGAATTTTCAACTAATTTTGTCACAAACAGATGTGGATACGACTCACTACTTGCTTTTATACCACTATTAATACCAAAACATTTTTCAAATCGGGAATAGAAATCACTAGTATCTTCATCTTGTTTTTGTTTACAAGCTGAAATTGCACCCCAGTCTTCCTTTTTCGTAGTCAATAAACGTGGTAGTACCTGCACTAATAATCCTGGTAGTGCTGTAGTCTTTTCCCCAAGTCCTGCTCCTGCAGCTCGGGCCTTTTCTTCGTTTTCTAATGCTGTCCACTCTATCTTTTGGTCTCCCACCTCCCATTCCTTTTCTTTCAGTTTCTCGTAAATACCGGCAGGTAATAAGACCTTTAATATTTTCATAATGTCAGGGTAAGTATACTCTCCCATGAGTAACATGTCTTTTATCTCACGGTGGAAACCTGCTGGGTCTTTGTCATGGCTAGGTACTACTTTCTTCATTTCTAATAATTAAATTTTTGTTATGGGCGTGTACACAAACACGCGTTTAAAAGTATTGTCATCACCTCTGACTGGGTGCACTTCGCGTAAGGGATTCTGTCTGTCTATGTGATACGTTTTTCTTTCCTTGGGGGGAACTGAAACATGTTCTGGGCATACGAAGACAATGTACTGGTGTCGATATTCTAGAATTTCTTTAATTAGGTCAGTACCTGAACCTCTCCATTTATTCGTGAGTAATTCTATCAGTATATCAGGTAGGGGACCAGGATCGGAGTGTTGGCTTCTATATAATATAAGGAGGTGTTGTATCATGTATATACCAGCTAAACGCTGTTCGTCTGGGGTGAGATTCAAAAACGTGTGTGCTAGCGCATCATCACTGTATTTTTCAGAACTGTCAGCCCATTGTACTGCTGACCTGGCTAATTCTTGTTCATCCATAGAATCGAGCACGTGATACCCCCTTCGGTCTCGGAGTAATTTATCAGCAGCCTGGAATAAGTGTTCAGGGGACTTCGTATTTAGCATAGGGGCTTGAAAATGTTTATTACATTCTGGACGTATCGGACGTATCGGATCAGTAAAGTATCTGGTATTGTTACAAGGTCTTCCCCTACCTACATAAGCTATCGTTTCTAATTGTCCTGTGGGCATTTCTGATTCTTCCTCCTCCTCTCCCTCTGATTCAGTTTTGTCTGCCTCCATTCTGGCTTTATGTATTCGTTCTATTTCTTTGCGGATCTTTCGGCACATAGCTACTATACACGTCTGTTTATCATGTTTTCCCTCTGATATATTCTGACCCCATCTGGTAAGTACTTGCATTTCATCCTGGTCTACCCCAGGCCTGTCTTTGTCTCTGATTAAGCAGTTTATAAAGAAGCGTAACAGTAATCTCTGTATATCCACTTTCTGGTAATCCATGGCTTCGTCAATACTTTCAGGGCCTTGCCCTGTTTGGACAAAACGATATATATTGTCTAAATGTTTAATCATTCCTGGAAGTGTCGTTAAATATATTGAAGCTCGTCGTATACGTAGTGATGATAGCAGCATTCTGTCATTTTTACCGGGCACTGGATCATATCTACAATCCACAAGATGTTCCTTAAACATGTCGGACGTTGCTATTTGGGGTGTACGTTTGTTTGCTAAATCTCTAAGAGACCATTTACTTCGTGACGGTGGCGTGGCAAAAATTGCTGTCGCACCTCCTGTCGCACCTTCTGAGGTGCTAGGCACGAAAGGATTTGTGGGATGTAAGGTAGAAACTGTGGATGCAGGAAAAGCGGTGGAAACAGATGGACCTGTTGGATTGTGCGGAGGAGTTTGTTGTTGCGGAGGTGGGGGCGGATGATCTCGGGGTTGAGCACCATCGACAGGTGGCGTGTGTGGTGGAACATTAACATATTCGGGAGCTACATCGTCTAAATAGGAGGAAAGGAAAATATCTTTTGCGGTCTTGGGATGTGCTTTAATCGGGAGTAATGGGGGTGTCAAATCTTTCGGTATTTCCGGGGTGGCCTTAGGTAAACCTTCGGCCAAAAGAGGATACATACCATTCATAAGAGTGTTCCGTTGTCTGTCTACTTGTTCTGTTTTTACTCGGATACCTTCCTCAACTAATACGTTTTCTCGGGCCTTATTTGAGTTCTCCCTACTTTTCTCTTCCTGTCTGAGCGCTTTCTCTGTGCGCCTATGCGATTCTTTACGCCATAGTTCAATGGCATCTTTCTGTGACTGTCTGGCTTTCTTTTTCCATAATTCTTCTTCTACTCTCATGATGCAATCTGCATCCCATGTCCCAGCTGCGGGCCACCTCTGACTTTCCGCTAGATCCTTGGTGTAGTCCACCCATAAGTCAAGATATAATACGGCATCTAGGCCATGTTTATGATACATAAAATACCCTGGAGTGTCCCTAGGTGGAATGGGAACAGCTTCTTCGAGTACTCCTTTTCTAGTTTTGATTTGTCTTAATTTTGAAAAGAACGGCATCTTTAAACCTTGCTACTTGATTCTTACTTGAACTGGACTTGAACACAATTAATACGATAAACACAATAAGGAACACTCATTCATACCACAATTTTTTAAACCTATTAAAACATTTAACATTTAACATTTAACGAACAATGATAATTAGAAGAAAACTAGTCACTGACATAATACTAATACTAGATAATACTGAATTATATACATGAACATACTAGATATACTGCTAAACAGTACAGATACACTGCTAAAACAGTGCAGACCGGATTTGTGTACCCAAACCCGTCATGACCGGCACAAATTAATGTGCACGTCTAAATGCCTCCCCAGCAACGGTACTCACCGGGTAGCACGGAACGGAAGGCCTCGGAACTGAACTGAACTGGACCGGACTGGACTCGACTCGACTCGACTCGGAACTTCGGAACCTGGTGGGCCTCTGTATACCTCGGATCTTGCTCTCTCAGCTAGGCTCTGGTCGGGATACTTCGCACTTCTCACCGCCTCGTCTGGGTGTTGATCGCAGCCTCAGTCACCCCCGCTTGGCCGGAGGGAGATACAGGAAATCCTGCGGGTACGCGTTTTTGTCCGTTCAGCTGTGGCAGGAGACCGGGCCTGCAACGCACCTCCGGCGCGTGAGATGAGAAAGTGTCCCTGTTCGGGCGCCAATTTATGTGGTAAATATTTAAATTACCTGTACTATTTTTTATGCGGTAAAGTCTAGTAAGAATAACTCAATCAAAATAAGAGGCAGAATCCGTGGTATTAGAGGTTCTGAAAAGGACTTTATTCCTTACAAAGGAATTATGGTTCGAACCAGGCAATCATATTCCATCACCACGAAGGTTCAGGAAGGGATAGGCAATGCATTATTGACAAGTGATCATATATATATGAAAAGCATTACATTAAGACAGATGCAGGAGGCGTAACAGCTGATAATACAGATAAGAATACACATACGTAATGAAAATAGGCGTAATAATAGGCGTATACTAGAAACGTCATTTAAAATGATGTCACAAGTGGGTGGATCCATAAGAGAATCCTGCAGTGTCAGCAGAAATATTTGGCAGAGATGCGCGCGCAGCCGCATGACGTGTGATTGACGTGCAACTAGAGGGTGAAGGGAACTTGACATTTAGCCCTACATGTGGAGACAGAAGTCTGGGGTGTCAGGACAACCTAGTCCTAAATCATATCTAATATCTTGTGTTTAAGGAACTATATTATCTGGAAGGAAAGGTCTTCTCGGACAGATCCTATTCTATACTGACTGTTAGTGCGTGTACAAGCGTCTATGTGTCTACATGAGATGCGAGGGGGCAGGAATCTTCCATAGTAACAGAGGCTATGAATTACTTGCATAAAGACAGCGAGGCCGAGCCCTTTGCTCGGTAGCAGGAAGGATGTTTACCTAAGCTACTTAGACAGGAATGCATTGGATGAGGAACGGAGCAGATAACTTGAAGGTGAAATACAGTTTTTGGCAGGCAACAGGCCGCGTCAGGCACCGTTAGCCGCGCAGGGAGTAGGACAAAGTTCATGGATACCGATGCAGGTCCAGGCTGGAGCATTTCAGAGGCAGAAGCAGGAAAAGGCTTGATGGCCGAATTCAGGGCCTACTCGCCTGAACTGTAAAACGTGAAAAGTGTATCATATAAAGTCGGTGGCCAATCATACTTAGAAATGGAATATCCGGCCCATTCATGGCAGATATGAAAGAGGGCATGTTAACGTTGGACGCACATGTATTTGCGTCTTCATAGCTGGAACTGGAGGGAACATACATGTACTTGTAGCATGTACATGGAGCCGTTGGGGTCTAAGATAGGGGACACAATTGACCATAAAAATTCATATTTCCTCAAACGCATCGTGGGCGCTCGGTGCGCGAAGCGGACCGAGTGCCCACAGCGCGCGCACGGTGCACGGTGAGCGCACGGTGTGAAAAACCTGAAAAAAAAATATTAATAAATACATAACTTAGCATTTAAAAAACCGTACAAATTCACTTAAAAAACCATAGGTTTCACACACGTTATAGTTAGGAATTAGCATTTAAAAAACCTTGCAAATTCACTTAAAAAACCATAGGTTTCACACATGTTATAGTTAGCTGGACATTTCCCTCGTAAAAAAACAATGAAATTCCCCCGTTATAGTTAGTGCAGGCAACTATAACTCACGCGACCGCAATCCTCTGCTGATGACGTCAGATATTACATCTATGGTTTTTTAAGTGAATATATATATATATATATACCTGGTGTGGTTCCCTTTCATTTAGCCACTCAAGAGATTATAGACAAGCTGCTTTACATTCCTTCAAGACTTAGCCTGAAGGCTGCTCTCCACAGCTACCACTAGGATAGCTTTCTATTAAGGTTGTCTTTAACCTAATCATCAATAAGGGTCGTTTGGACTGATGCACGGTGCCCACTTTAATTAGTGGACAGCATATACCAGGCCAACTTCTCGCATTTTCTCTAGGTCTTTTATCCATCTGGGACGGCGGTGCTGATGTTGAGGGAGGAGGATGAGTTGGTCCAGGTCTCTGTGAAGAATGCGATGCCGGGCAAGAGGGAGTCGAGTAGGTTCCAGATTTCCATGGCGTGTTTGTGTACGGAGCCTACGTTGAGGAGGATTCATTTTAGGGTGTCGCTGGTGTTGGCAGTGTTGGAGGCCGGGGTGGCGGTGAGGGTCTGGCGGCAGTGGAGGCAGGAGAGCTGGCCTTGGGTCGT
Source organism: Triturus cristatus (assembly GCF_964204655.1). Classification (NCBI taxonomy): domain Eukaryota; kingdom Metazoa; phylum Chordata; class Amphibia; order Caudata; family Salamandridae; genus Triturus; species Triturus cristatus. The sequence goes on from NC_140594.1 coordinate 1,157,497,084, forward strand.
GTTCGGCCTGTTGACATTCTTTAAGTCTTTCGGGGTTGAGTGCGAGGAGGGTGGTGGTGTCGTAGCGATGGGTAGTGGGAGGTTCAGGGTTCCTGGCCCTGAGCGCGGTCGGGTCGCGGACGGGCAGAGACGGGCTTGCCTTAGGCGCGGCCGGCATAAATGGAGGGGGGCGGGATGCACAGCTGGGAGGCGGGAGCTGAAAACAGCTGAGGGGAGGGGCCGCGTGGGCAGCAGCGATGGGTGGGGAAGCGGGAAGCAGGAAAAACAGGCAGAGGGGGCGGCACGGCACAATAGCAAGCAGGGCACAGTAAAAAGCAGGAACAACAAGGCACAATAAATAAAAAACGGGCACAGCAAGGCAAAAATCAAGGTACACAATGGAAAAAGAGAAATCACAACAGGAGCGGCAGCGCTGCAGGCAGGAGCTGAGGCTCGAACCCCTGCCTGCACTGAGCCCTGCATGGGCAGAGGCACAGCACGGCAGCTGGAGCTGCAGGGGGACAGAGCAGGTCTCTGGCCAAGGTCAGAGGTCCTGCTTGCGCTCGCCACACAGCGGCCGGCATAAATAGGGGAGGGGGGAGGGAGGCACAGCTGGGAGGCGGGAGTGGGAAGCGGTGGAGGGGAGAGGCTGCGGTGGCAGCAGCGGCGGGTGGGGAAGCAGGAAAAATGGGCAGAGGGCGAAGAACGGCACAATGGCAAGCAGGGCACAGTAAATAAAAAAGCAGGCACAAAAAATACAAAAGGGGCGCAGCAAGGCAAAAATCAAGGTACAAAATGGAAAACGGGAAAAGCACAACAGGAGGGGCAGGGGGGCAAAGACAGAGGGCGCGACCTCGGCAGGAGCCAAGGCTCGAACCCCTACCTGTACTGAGCCCTGCCTGGGCAGAGGCACAGCATGGCAGCCGGAGCTACAGGGGGAGAGAGCAGGTCCCTGACCTCAGCATCCCATGGACTTCTGCATTCGCTGGACCTCAGCATCCCATGGACCTCCGCATCCCCTGGACACCAGTCAGAACCAGGTCTCAAAGAATCTTTTTAATTTGTGTGTTATTCTGAACTGTGCTCTAAACCTCATTCAGGATGAAGGATATGAGGGCATTTCTATGAAATCATCAAATAAAGGATTTGTCAATTTAACTGAGGCTGACAAGGTATTGGGTACCATTAGGGACTAGTCGTGAAATAAAATCATGTTTACAAAGAATTTGAAAAGTTTAAGAAAAAGAGCTAACAGTATATGACCTGTTTTTCACTTCCTTTTAGAATCACAACATCTATGGGAGCAACCAGTTTCTTCTGCATGACTTCGCGATCATTTTCATCACCTTTCTGACAAGTAAGTGGAACCTGGCATGTAACTGTGAAAACCACCCAAGACCAGACAGTGCGTCCGAGGTGAGCTGAGACTGCAGTTGAAGCGCAGCCCCATTGGTGCCCCACTCCCTGAGGAGATGTGCCAGTGAGACCTTCTGATCATTAATTCTCAGATGGTAACTTTGGCAAAACGCCCTCGGATCTTTCACGGTTTGGGGGCTCTCTTGTCGTAGGGGTGGTGTTGTGTCTGCTCTTGTAGGTGGTGAGAGTCTGGGTTCAGTCCAAACCTGCATTACCTCTTTTAAGCTCAGCAGACTGGCTATTGAGGTGTGAGACGCACTTGCCAGCAGGAGGCGCTCCTGAGAGAGTAGAAAGGGGGGCTTGTTCAGCATCAATAAATGTTTATTGTGGGACACAATTCATACAAGCAAGTACAAATTTAATTATAGACATCTCTTGTTATTCCCAATGATATTGGAAAGAAATGAAAGTAAAAAAATAAAACTAGTTAGTTTGCAATTTTTTCTCAAGATCTTTGAGTCGATGCTAGTGTGTGAAGTTGGCCAGGCATATGCTGTCCACTAGTTTTAGTGGCACCTTGCACCAGTCCAAACAACCCTTATTGATGATAGGTTTAAAGACAACCTTTCTTGAAAGCTATCCTAGTGGTAGCTATGGAGAGCAGCCTTCAGGCAAAGTCTTGAAGGAATGTAAAGCAGCTTGTTTTACCAGTCTATAACCTCCTGAATGACCAAATGAAAGGACCACACAGGTTGTATAATAAAAATATGTATTTATTGCTAAACTCTCTCTACTAACCCCTCTGTGAAGTTAGAGAGCAAGGCACACAATAATACAGTTCTAAAAGGACAGTAAATAGCACAATATACAATGGGCCCTGGGGCGGACCAAACCATGTATTAAGAAAGTGGTATAAGAACCGCGACTTGACTAGACACAGTGCCTAGAGCATGTAGAATCGCTGGGACCCCCAGGAACCACCCAAGGTAGTGACACGGGAGACCCACGGGGGACGAGCGCACTATTCGTGGGACGCGTGCAGTGTGACAACACAGCCGCGAGCTCCGTTGGCTTCTATGGAGAAAGTCGCGGTTGGAATTTTAAAGTTTAAGGACACTTAGGAGAGGACTTTGAGAAAACCCCTTTAGACTTAGGGGGTTCTAGGGCCAGCACCCGCGGGAGCACCGGAGTACTCGAGTTACCTCACACAGGGAAGCCGGGTGCATAGGTGTAAAATGGTGTTGGGAATCGTCGTAGTTTTCAATGGCGACCTGCTGCAAAGTGCTGCTGCCGGGAAGGAGAAGAGTGTCCGGTGTGATCCAAGCCTGGATTGAAGATCAGAAGAACCTGAAAGCAGAGGGGACAGAGTCTGGGTCACTTTCCAGTGACCAGGGGCACGATAGACGAATGTCCACCGATGTCGGGTGTTTCAGGTGCGAAGAGGTGAAGCTTGACTCTGCAGCCACGAGGACCAGGAGCTAGATTCGAGCTGTCCCATGAAGGATGTCGAGTGCTGCGGTGTCGGTGCCCGGATTGGACCCAACAAGCCTTGGCAACAGCAACCCACGCAGGAAGAGAAAAGATGCTTCGGTGCGGACCAGCAAGGTCCTCGGGACTCCCCAAGTGATGGAGAGTCGGGGCACGTCTGGAGCAACCAGTTAAGCCCAATTGGAGTTAAAGTTACCTTCGCAGCGACCCACCAGTCGACGGAACAGGGATTGCAAAGGGACCTCGAGAGAAAACACAAAGGGCCTGCTCACAGAACACTCGTGTAGTGTTTGTGGGCAATCTTCAGTGCAACTGCTGCTCGGGGTCAGGGTTCCAAGTAACCCAAACCTCAGCTGCAGGAGTCACTGGAAAGCTGATGCTTCTGCAAGTGGTTGCGGTGTCCAGGGTTTCGGGTTGCATGGTCTTCCTCGAGGGATACAGGCCTCAGAATTGCTGAGTGCTCAGATCGACCTCAGAGACCACAGAAACCCACCTCCTGTGTTGCAAAATTCTTCGGAGTCCGGTGGGAGCAACCGAGATGCAATCCGGACAGATGCGTCTTTGGTGCCAGAGTTTCGTCCAGGTGTAATCTAAAGTCCTGTAGTCAGGGGTTCCTTCTTATACCCAAGGAAGGGGTTGGACATACTCTGGGGACACACCTATGGGAGGGAAAGGAAAGAGAGGTGGCTACACCGATTTCCTTTGTCCAGTTCGCACCAGAGCAGGGACTGGTAGCCCCTGCAACCGGTTTGAATTGGACTATGCAGAGGGACACCAAATGTGCCCCCAGTGCTGAACTTCAAAGCACTCTTGGAGTGTACCCACCCAGCCCTAATACACTTAAGCCTGTCTGAGAGGTGGTGACACCTCCCTGTGACAGGAAACCTATTGTCCAGGCCTCCCCTGCTGGAGTTTCGTCCAGCAGCAGGAGGGCAGACTTGTGTCTGTGGCTGGCAGCATCCATTTTGTGATGCCAGGGCTCTGTTAGCTGGTACCGGGTATACCGGTGCTGTCATGTCTCTCCCTCTAGAAGGGTGGGATCATACTCCCACAGCAGTTACTGGTGTGGGGGTATGATTCCAAGGTGTTTAACACCAAGCATGACATGTTTCAATGCAGCCAGTCCAAAGTTAGCATTTCCCGTTTGGTTATAATGCACTTAAGAGTATATGGTTTGGCTGCATCACAAACAACCCCGGAATAAAGGTTCCGAAGGGTGCAGAGGGGCTCTGCTCATGCATGGGCACCCTCTCACATGAAACCCATCACCCTGCCTTCAGGGTTAGTAAGGCCTGCCATAGGGGTGACTGATAGGTTTATATGTGTAGTGATTTGGAGAGCTATAGTGACCACCTTACCCAGGCTGCAGTAGCAGTCCTGTGGTGTCATTTTGGCAAGCTTCCCAGGGGTGGCATAATACATGCTGAGGTCCCTGGTAGGCCTCTGGGGTATCTATGCCCTGGGTACATAGTGTACCATATACTAGGGACTTATAAGGGTACCCCAGAATCCAGAATTTAGAGAAGAAGCAGCTAGACTGTGGTCCTGATTAGCAGGGCCACAGCCAAACCAAAGTCGAAAAACAGTGAAACACCAGCAAAAAGTGGGGGTAACTATAAGAAGCAGATCCTACTCTTTTACAGCTAGCGCTTTGCCTTGTCTCTATAAATGTAGGCACTGAGCGGGAATTCATTCTCTTATGTAGACGTAGGTAGGTACTGTCACCATTAGTAGGCGCAGACCCACTGCTGGCAAGATTGATGATTGAATAAGGTGGGCGGAACCGGTTCTGCCCATTTCAGGCATGGCACACAGTCACTTGATGACGTCACTCAGAGACAATTGCATATATCTGCTTAATTCATGGAACATTCATTAGCGTTCAAATCAGAGTGGTCATTCAAGGGCCAAGATGCCTTTCTCTAAAATATCTGGTAAATCAAATTTAATACGTCAATTTCAACAAACTGCCAGCATCATTTGAGGTCAATAAAAATGTTACAGTGATGTTGCGTGATCTGTTTCCTAGTTGCTAATTAACCACCTACGCAGACTGGTGCCACTAGCAAGAGAAAGCCACATGTATCAGTTATTGAGGTTGGTTTTGCTCACAATGGCGCATTGCACAATTTACTTCCATAACAAGTCTTGCGCCACATCGGCAATGGTTTATCAGATCTGACTTCTGCTACAGCGGCCCTGTTGCCCCAGAAGCAACAAAACCCAGGCACAAAAATCTCCTTCCTAAACCTTTCTTGAAATATTTTCTAGTGGTGCCTTCGGTGGAACACCAGCATCTGTGTCCACGGATACCTTCTGCTTCTCTTGAAGGCCTAAAGCAGGATAGGTTTTGCATCTTGGACCCTCTGAATATCTCAGAGGGTTAATAAAGCACTGTTCCAGGGTGCCTTCTCCAGGAAGGACTTCGTGGCTGTACCCGTGTACATCTTATCGTACCTTGGCTCACAAGGGATCTCAGATTTCGGGAGCATTCATCTCACACTGGTCCAGGGTACCTTCTCCAGGAAGGTCTTCATGGCTGTAAGTCAAGATCTACTTGTACCTGTTCCAGGCTGGTACCCGTATACGGCCTATCGTACCCAGAGACGTTTTAATGCATGGGCAAAGTGGGATCTGGCCCAGGGCCCCACCCTTTCAGGGGGCCCCCTGACAGAGTCAGCTCTGTTCTCCAGAGTTTTGCCCTAATGACCTTGAGTATTTCTCAAACAGATTGTTTTAAATACTGTTTTCCTTTAATTTATTTTTATGTACCTGATGTGTGAGAGTCTAGTACAGCCATTTTGAAGAGAAATGTTGTGTTTATGTTTCATGCAATATACATAAAAGAATTTTCTTTAAGATCAAAACAAGGTTTAACATATAAGAAATGGGAGGGCGTCACAGAGATTATTTGCAGTAATATTGGTGAGCTGCTGCTGTGTTACAATATTGAAAACACACATAACTATCCCTGAGTATTAGATGTAAACACATTTAGGGCCTTATTTATGAGAAGTGATGCATCGCTGTGTGAAAACAGGGATGCGTCACTTCTTAGCGCGCCCTCCTTGCAACATGATGGATGCGTCATATTTACTGTATGACGCATCATGTTGCAAGGAGTTACAGATACAGCAGTATATCTGACGTATTTGTAGGCGCACAAGTGATGCATTGCTGGGGTGTGTCTGAAAATAGACGCAGCTCCAGTAATGTGTCCTTTCACATGGGGCAAGCCCCATGTGAAAGGCCCTGCATCAGTCTTACACCTGCTGTGAGGCAGGTGTAAGATATTGACACAATGGCGTCCTAGAAGTGGCGCACTGAGTTCTCATAGGTTTCAATGCGCCACTTCTACGAGGCTTTTTGCGGGGCAACACCCACCCTGCATACATTATACCTGGTGCAGGTATAATGTGGTGCAGGGGTTTACAAAGTGACGCATCTGCCTAGATGCGTCACTTTGTAAATAGGGCGCAACATGGCACATTTTTTTACGCTGCCAGTTCGTCACAAAACATGACGCACCAGCAGCATAAAAGGCCCTTAGAATTTGAACGAGTGTTCCTTTGCACTGTCAGGGACCTAATGAAATGAAATAGTGTATTTATCAAAGAGCGCAGCTACTCAGACTAGAGTGTCCTGGCACGTGACAGCGGGAGGAAAGCGTGTGTAAAGGTCCTTCCTGAAAGAGTGTAGGTCTGTGGTTAGTCTCAGAGACTCAGGGAGGCTATTCCACAATTTTGCGCCTAGAAAGCAGAGGGATCTGCCTCAAGTGCGGGCAGGGCATATTTTAGGCACGATGGCCAGGTTGGCATTGGAAGATCTTAGGGGTCTAGATGTTGTGTAGAGATTAACTCGCTTATTTAGGTAGCTGGCTTCTAAGCCGTGGAAAGCTTTAAAGAAGATGGTCATCGCTTTGAAGTCGATCCGTTCTTTTATGCGGAGCCAGTGTAGAGACTTAAGAATAGGTGTCGTACTAGATCTGGGTTTAGGTCTCAGGATGGCTCTGGACGCCGCGTTTTAGGCGCTGAATAAGGGATTTGGGAAGACCGAAGTACAAGCTGTTGACATAGTCAAGCTTTGATGTCATCAGAGCCTGCACCGCAATCTTTCTGCCCTCAAGTGGTAACAGTGGCAGGAATTTTTTTAGCATCCAGAGTATGCCAAAGCAAGCGCCAGTTAGATTTTGGATTTGAAAGCGCATGGAGAGTGTCTTGTCTATGACAATTCCTAAGTTTTTGACTTTCTCCTTTTCCGCGGGCGGGGACGGCAGATCTTTTGGCCACCAAGTGCTCCTGTCAGGTGTTTCTGGTTTACTAAAGAAAACAACTTCTTAAGCCAGTTAAAAACATTTGTGAGGCAAGACCTAATCATTGCCCCGTCAAAGTCGGTTCCTTTTTCACACGTAAAAATCAGCTGAGTGTCATCAGCATAGGAAATAATTTTGGCGCCCTCTTCCTCTACCAGAAATGCACGGGGGATAGATGTATAATAAAAAGGGTAGGACTGAGAATGGAGCCCTGAGGGACACCTACATTCATGTCTGGAACTGGGGATGAGAAAGGGGGGAGCCAGATGTCCTGAGATCTATTTGCCAAGAAGGAAGACATCCATGTTCAGGCAGTCCCCCCGGGCCGATGTTCGCAAGTCTCTCCAGGAGCTTCTCATGTGGGACCGTATCAAAGGCAGCCGACTGATTGAGCAGTATCAATACGTCCTTGCCTCCCTGGTCCAGCTTACCCTTGAGAAATTCAGTCACTTCCAGCAGAGAAGATTCCGTACTGTAGTTAGCCCTAAAACCGGATTGGGACTCATGAAGGAGCTTCCCATTTTCAATGCGTTTTTGGAGAACCTTGTTTACATGCTTCTCTAATACTTTGGAGAGGGCCGTAAGAAGGGAGATTGGCCTGTAGTTGGCAGGGTCCTTCGGGTTGGCGTTAGCCTTTTTAATCAGTGGAAGAATCTTAGCATTCTTCCATAATTTCAGCATGTTGTCTGAGGAGAGGGGAGCATTAAAGAGATGGTTTACCATGGGGTTTATGGTGGGAGCTAATAGGTTCAGGATATTCGCTGGACATGGGACGGTAGGAGAGCCAGACTTAATGCTTTGGAGAAGGGTCAGTGACTCTTCAAGCTGAAACTCGGGGAAAACTAGTAAAAGATGAAGGATCCAAGAGGTGAAATTTGCTATTAGAACTAAGGTAGAAGGTCAGTTCTTCCTCTGAGATGTTAGTGAAGGCTTGTTGGATCACGGACATCTTTTTGTGGAAGATTTGAGCTATTTGCTTAGACCATTCTTCCTTACATGGCCCTTCCTTTGTGCCGACTTTCGGGGAGGTAAAGGATTTGACTATGCTAAAGATTTCCTTACTCTTATTTTGGGCATTTTTTTATCTTGGTTTGAAATAAGTTTTTCTTGGCTGCCTTCACGAGAATGTAATTAGCTTTTAAGTTGTCTTTATACACTTTCCTGTCCTCAGGTAGATAGGATTTACGCCATTTCCGTTCCATTTTTCTACAATTTCTTTTGCTAGATCTGAGGGAATCGTTAAATCATGGAGCTGGTGGGGCCGACCTCTTTGAGGAGCGCGAAACAACCAGTACCGCTGCATCAATGTTGGTTCGGAGCCATGAATCCATTGAGAGGGCGTCCGAGTCAGGGCAGCCAGACAGCTCCGGTGAGGAATGACTGAGGGCGTCTGCGAACATCGGGATGGATACTTTATGGAACGTCCTGTAATTAGGGACCCTCTGCCCTGCGTTAGCCCGAGTGGCTGTGGCAGAGTTGGGAATGACAAATTTTAAGAAGAGGTGGTCAGAACAGATAATGGGAAGAGGTAGGCTTACTGATATGTCAAAGTTGTGAAAGATTTGATCTAGGGTATGACCCTTCTCATGGGTGGCCGAAGAAATAGATGGAAACATGTTGCAGGCCTGCAGAGTCTCCAACAAGGACATTTTTGAGGGTCTTTTCCATTGTCCATATGTATATTGAAACCTCCCAGAATAAGGCAGTTGTTGTATTTTAAGGCTAGGGAGGTGGTGGCTGTATTAAGCGTACTAATACAATTTCCAATGGCACTGGGAGGTCTGTAAATCAGAAAACCAGCTAAGCTATGATGGGGGGGATAAGGTACAGCAGAAGCCTAAGGTCTCTGCACCCTCGATGTTTTCCATCAGGATGGGAGAGCAGTCTAGTTTTTTATTGTAAATTTTGGTGACACCACCCCCTTCCCACTCGGCCGGTCCCTCCTAAGGATTTTATAACCCGTAGGGATGGCCGAGGTGATAGTAGGGTTGGAGGCTTCAGACAGCCAGGTCTCAGTGAGAAATAAAAGATCAGGCTGTTCGTCTAAAAGTAGGCCATAAATGTGTGGTTCATGCTTTTGCATAGAGCGACAATTTTAAAGGATGGCCTTTAAGTCCTCTGTTTTCTTATTGTTTTTACACTTATTGTTGCGTGGGAGGATCTTGGGTATGAGTTTCCTGGGCTGGAGGAGAGACAAGTTGCACTTATTGCATCAAAAGTCTACCTCCAAGCTCCGATCAGCCGCTGTACACTGACATAATGGTAGCCGCCTAAGGCTAAGCAGTTTTTCCCTATTGTAACATTGTGGAAGAAACTCACTGGAGGGGAACTGGGCAGCATGGCCGGCGCTGGACGCATCCGGAACGCCTCCAGGCGCAGACGGGCTTGCCTTTGGTGCGCCATCGGCGCGCCCACTGCGCGCGTCCTTTTGCATCGGGAATATATAGGCTAATACCAATGATGCAAACTGGATCGCTAACACAGCTGAGGAAGTGGAAACTGAGGTGGCAGTAGTGTGGAGCCCGATAGTAGCCCCAGCCCTCCGCACAATCGGCGTATCAGCCGTGGCGGACCAGGACTGGAAGAAAAGCGAGATGCGAATTGAAGCAGACAAGGAGGTGTAAGCAAGCAGAATCAAGTAAAGTGCAAGTGCGCGTAGGTAGGAGAAATTGTTAAAAAGCACAGAGTAATTAAGACACACATATACAATTTTAAAAGTATTAAAAACATAGTAGCATGGCAGGAAACACTAAATCCTATCACTGTCAACTGCGCGCATCTGTTTGCATCGGGAATATGTAGGCTAATGCCTATGATGAAAACTGGATCACTAACACAGCTGAGGAAGCGGAAACTGTGTGGGAAACAGGGGCCCAAATTGGAACATAAATTCAAAGTTGTTCTGAACAGGGGCCCCCAAATTATGTTTGGCCCAGGGCCCCCAAAATCCTTAAGATGTCCCTGATCGTACCTTGGTTCACAAGGTATTGCCGATCTAGAGAGCATTCATCTCTCAGTGGCCCAGGGTACCTTCTCTAGGAAGGTCTAAATGGTTGTAAGTCAAGATCAGCTTGTACCGACTGAAGACTGGTACCCGTGTACAGCCTATCGTGCCTTGGCTCGCACGGTACTTCAGATCTAGGGAGCATTCATCTAACACTGGCCCAGGGTACCTTCCCAAGGAAGGTCTCACAGCTGTAAGTCAAGATCTGCTTGTACAGGTTTCAGTCTTTTACCCATGAACGGCCTACCGTACCTTGGCCCTCAAGGTATCTCAGATCTAGAGAGCATTTATCTCTTAGTGGCCCTGGGTACATTCTCCAGGAAGGTCTTCATGGCTGTAAGTCAAAATCAGCTTTACCAGCTCCAGGCCGGTACCCGTGCGTGACCTAACGTATCATGTCTCACTGTCGTGTAGTTCCCACTACATCAGTAGGATCTGTGCATTTGTGGACAACATACATTTTGGGTGAGGTGTCTAGATTGATTCCATGCACCCCGAAGGATATGTTGTCCTGGAGACCAGCTAGCTCACAGTACCATCACAAGCTCCCCTAACCTAAATAGGGAGCAGAAAGTTTCTGGCAACCACTGAACATGACCACCCTGTCCTTTCAGGGATTGTGGTAACACATCTAGAACCTTTTGGCTCAGCCACACGTGCACTCTTGTTCACAGTGAAGTATACAAAGAATGCACAATGGGATGTTCTTCAATATATTTATTAAAGCAACGTTATTCTTGAAATGTGTACACAAAGCACGTTCAGAGAAACTAATCCGAAATTGTCACGCATAAATATGTGCAAAAGGTAATAGTAAAATGTTACTGTGCAGTAAGTGGACAATGTAAGAAAATGTGCAGCGTTGCTACATGGGCCTAACTCAGGGACATGACACGTAGATCTGAGCTCCACAGATCGAGGGAGCATTCATCTCACAGTGGCCCTGGGTAGCTTCTCATGGAAGTTCTTCATGGCTGTAAGGTAAGATCTGCTTGTACTGGCTTCAGGCTGGTACCCGTGTACGGCCTATCGTACCTTGGCTCACAAGGGATCGCAGAACTAGGGAGCATTCATCTCTGGGTGCACCATCAGGCTGAAGACACCACACAGAACTTTCAGAAGGTTCTGAAAATGTATTTGGGTTCTTTTTAGAGCATTTCCTAGAGTAAAAGCCCAGATTCCTGTCTCATTTAAAGCACTTGCCTCTGATTTTGCATTTTAAACTTTGTTGTCGCAGTTAAGCCCAATATTATTGTGACTCACTCGAGCAGTACTCCTAGCTTACTCCTGAGTTGCAGGGGTCAGCCAAGAGTACTGAAAGGGTAAGTGACATCTACTCATCGCATCATCTTTGTGAATTGGGTTCTGTAGGCTCATTCCAGAGCCCCTGTTCAGAACTTCTTAGACCAAATTAATGATATCAGGTCCCTCCCATGATGGGCCACCAGCCACATGGATTCCTTGGGCTCGCTGATTGCAGTATGCAGACCTCACTATGCATCAGGTTTAAAAACGAAATGGTAGAGGGGGTAAATATGCATCACTGGTGTACACCTTGAAATACAAAGAAAATGCAAACGTGAGAAGCACCCAGCTCGACTCCTCCCCAGTCTGGCATTTTATGAACCCTGAATGACCGCAGGGTGACTGTTCTTCTATCCAGCCCTTGCTCTTACTCCTCACGGGGAAATCATGTGTAGTAATTCACTCCAAGGCGGTTTCTTTTGAAGGGTGAATTTATTGATAGAGAAACTACACAGCGGAAGGTTGTCGCCTTCCAAGAGCACACTAGCACCAGAAACAGCTAGAGTCAGACCTTTGACACTATGACATCACTGCGTCAGCAGAGCAGAGACCTGGACTACAACATCATGTGACCATTTATAGGAGTGTTGCCCATTCCCTGGAAGCACATCGTGCTTCCGGCTGCTTAACATCTTGCCCCGATAGAGTGCCATGTTGGTGCTCCATGCTGTTGCAGATGGCCTCAGGGGCCGTATTATGGAAAGGGCTCCTGGAGCGCAATGGGCATGTGCGCCCACTTTGCTCGCCCACGTGGCACTTTGGTATTACAGAAAGGGCCGCAGATGCTGGTGCGGCCCTTTCTGTAATACAGATAACGCTGGTGCACATGTAGCGCCAGCGCTATCCTCAGAGGGCGTTCTCTCCTTTGCATGGGGGTGTGGCCCCATGTAATTGAGGGAATCCCTTTTCCTCTGTGCCCGTGCCATATTACAGAGGCAAAGATGATGCCAATCAAAGATAATGTCAGGAGGCACACTGATAGTGTGCCACCTTAAAGGTGGCGCACTTTCAGTGCACCCCCTGATGGCAGCTGCCTGGAAGGGGGAAAGGGGGTCCTTTGGACACCCAAGACATCCCCTTGCAGGTAGGGGCAGTTACTCACTGCATCCGCCTGCAAGAGGATCTCTCTCTCCTCTTAAAAGTGCAGGCGGGCTGCCACCTGCACGTTGAAAAATGAAGTGGCTGCTTCAAAGCCGCTCCATATTTCACTTGAATCCACTGCCCCAGGATCACTTTGCAGATACCCAAGGGGGCAGCACATGCAATATAATATGGCACACACTCCTTGTTTGCACAGGGCATATCCTTTGAAAGGTACACCCGGTGCAAACAAAGAGAGTGCACAGTATTCTGTAATATGACCCCAGGTACGTTTCATGAACAGCTGCACTAGCTACATGTCTATTGTTTTACTGTCTAAAGTGCATACACTTAGCTCATAAAGCCTTTGTCTGTTTTTGAGCTGTACCGTCTGCCGTTCATGCACCAACTAAGAGAAAATCTTGGCCATAGATAAATGGCAAATGCTAAATCCTGGTGCTCCGCCCTCCTCCCGAGGCTGTGCAGCTGTATTGCTCTAGAAAGGCTGCTGATTTGGGCATTATCAGCACATAGCTGAATTCACACTGTTGATCACTATGTCCTGTTAGATCGTCTGGGGGCTGCGGTGATCACCAGCTCAGTGCATGCCTGGTTCCAATCTTTTCTCACTGACCACTCCCGTTCCTTTTTAGATTTGTCTTTTTTAGGCCTTATCTTGCCGTTGACTGTTGAGTGCTCCATAGATACATTGACTGTTGGGCGCTCCAGGTTCCATTGATTATTGGCTGCACCAGAGATCTGTTGGCTTTTCAGTGCCCCAGAGATCAATTGACTGTTGAGTGCTCTATTAATCCATTGACTGTTGGGCGCTCCAGGTTCCATTGATTATTGACTACTCCAGAGATCTCTTAGCTGCTCCAGGGATCTGTTGGCTTTTCAGTGCCCCAGAGATCAATTGACTGTTGAGTGTTCCATTAATTCATTGACTGTTGACTGCCCCATTGATCCATTTACTATTCGGTGCTCCATAGATACATTGACTGTTGGGTGCTCCATGTATACATTGACTGTTGGGTGCTCTATAGATACATTGACTGTTGATGGCTCCATAGATACATTGACTGCTACATAGATCCATTGACTGTTGGGTACTCCATAGATCCATTGACTGTTGGGTGCTCCATAGATACATTGACTGTTGTGTGCTCCATGTAATCATTGACTGTTGGGTGCTCCATAGATACATTGACTGCTGGGTGCTCCATGTATACATTGACTGTTGGGTGCTCCATGGTTACATTGACTGTTGGGTGCTCTATAGATACATTAACTGTTGAGTGCTCCATAGATACATTGACTGTTGAGTGCTCCATAGATACATTTAGTATTCGGTGCTCCATAGATACATTGACTGTTAAGTGCTCCATAGATACATTGACTGTTGGGTGCTCCATAGATACATTGACTGTTGGGTGCTCCATAGATACATTGACTGTTGGGTGCTCCATAGATACATTGACTGTTGGGTGCTCCATAGATACATTGACTGTTGGGCGCTCCATGCATACATTGACTGTTAAGTGCTCCATGCATACATTGACTGTTGAGTGCTCCATAGATACATTGACTGTTGGGGGCTCCATAGATACATTGACTGTTGGGTGCTCCATAGATACATTGACTGTTGGGTGCTCCATGCATACATTGACTGTTGGGTGATCCATTGACTGTTGAGTGCTCCATAGATACATTGACTGTTGACTGCTCCATAGATACATTGACTGTTGGATGCTCCATAGATACATTGACTGTTGGATGCTCCATAGATATATTGACTGTTGAGTGCTCCATAGATACATTGACTGTTGTCTGCTCCTTGCATACATTGACGTTTGGGTGATCCATTGACTGCTGAGTGCTCCATAGATACATTGACTGTTGACTGCTCCATAGATACATTGACTGTTGAGTGCTCCATAGATCCATTGACTGTTCCATAGATACATTGACTGTTGACTGCTCCATAGATACATTGACTGTTGGGTGCTCCATAGATACATTGACTGTTGGGTGCTCCATAGATACTTTGAGTGCTCCATAGATACATTGGCTGTTGACTGCTCCATAGATCCATGGACTGCTCCATAGATCCATTGACTGCTCCATAGATCCATTGACTGTTGGGTGCTCCATAGATACATTGACTATTGGGTGCTCCATGCATACATTGACTGTTGGGTGATCCATTGACTGTTGAGTGCTCCATAGATACATTGACTGCTGAGTGCTCCATGCATACATTGATGTTGGGTGATCCATTGACTGTTGAGTGCTCCATAGATACATTGACTGTTGAGTGCTCCATAGATACATTGACTGTTGGATGCTCCATGAATACATTGACTGTTGGGTGATCCATTGACTGTTGAGTGCTCCATAGATACATTGACTTTTGAGTGCTCCATAGATACATTGACTGTCGGTTGCTCCATAGATACATTGACTGTTGAGGGCTCCATGCATACATTGACTGTTGGGTGATCCATTGACTCTTGAGTGCTCAATGTATACATTGACTGTTGGGTGCTCTATAGATACATTGACTGTTGATGGCTCCATAGATACATTGACTGCTACATAGATCCATTGACTGTTGGGTACTCCATAGATCCATTGACTGTTGGGTGCTCCATAGATACATTGACTGTTGTGTGCTCCATGTAATCATTGACTGTTGGGTGCTCCATAGATACATTGACTGCTGGGTGCTCCATGTATACATTGACTGTTGGGTGCTCCATGGTTACATTGACTGTTGGGTGCTCTATAGATACATTGACTGTTGAGTGCTCCATAGATACATTGACTGTTGAGTGCTCCATAGATACATTTAGTATTCGGTGCTCCATAGATACATTGACTGTTGGGTGCTCCATAGATACATTGACTGTTGGGTGCTCCATAGATACATTGACTGTTGGGTCCTCCATGCATACATTGACTGTTGAGTGCTCCATGCATACATTGACGGTTGAGTGCTCCATAGATATATTGACTGTTGGGTGCTCCATAGATACATTGACTGTTGGGTGCTCCATAGATACATTGACTGTTGGGTGCTCCATAGATACATTGACTGTTGGGTGCTCCATACATACATTGACTGTTGAGTGCTCCATGCATACATTGACTGTTGAGTGCTCCATAGATACATTGACTGTTGGGGGCTCCATAGATACATTGACTGTTGGGTGCTCCATAGATACATTGACTGTTGGGTGCTCCATGTATACATTGACTGTTGGGTGATCCATTGACTGTTGAGTGCTCCATAGACTGTTGAGTGCTCCATAGATACATTGACTGTTGACTGCTCCATAGATACATTGACTGTTGGATGCTCCATAGATATATTGACTGTTGAGTGCTCCATAGATACATTGACTGTTGTCTGCTCCTTGCATACATTGACGTTTGGGTGATCCATTGACTGCTGAGTGCTCCATAGACACATTGACTGTTGACTGCTCCATAGATACATTGACTGTTGAGTGCTCCATAGATCCATTGACTGTTCCATAGATACATTGACTGTTGACTGCTCCATAGATACATTGACTGTTGGGTGCTCCATAGATACATTGACTGTTGGGTGCTCCATAGATACTTTGAGTGCTCCATAGATACATTGGCTGTTGACTGCTCCATAGATCCATGGACTGCTCCATAGATCCATTGACTGCTCCATAGATCCATTGACTGTTGGGTGCTCCATAGATACATTGACTGTTGACTGCTCCATAGATACATTGACTGTTGTCTGCTCCTTGCATACATTGACGTTTGGGTGATCCATTGACTGCTGAGTGCTCCATAGACACATTGACTGTTGACTGCTCCATAGATACATTGACTGTTGAGTGCTCCATAGATCCATTGACTGTTCCATAGATACATTGACTGTTGACTGCTCCATAGATACATTGACTGTTGGGTGCTCCATAGATACATTGACTGTTGGGTGCTCCATAGATACTTTGAGTGCTCCATAGATACATTGGCTGTTGACTGCTCCATAGATCCATGGACTGCTCCATAGATCCATTGACTGCTCCATAGATCCATTGACTGTTGGGTGCTCCATAGATACATTGACTATTGGGTGCTCCATGCATACATTGACTGTTGGGTGATCCATTGACTGTTGAGTGCTCCATAGATACATTGACTGCTGAGTGCTCCATGCATACATTGATGTTGGGTGATCCATTGACTGTTGAGTGCTCCATAGATACATTGACTGTTGAGTGCTCCATAGATACATTGACTGTTGGATGCTCCATGAATACATTGACTGTTGGGTGATCCATTGACTGTTGAGTGCTCCATAGATACATTGACTTTTGAGTGCTCCATAGATACATTGACTGTCGGTTGCTCCATAGATACATTGACTGTTGAGGGCTCCATAGATCTATTGACTGTTGGGTGCTCCATAGATACATTGACTTTTGAGTGCTCCATAGATACATTGACTGTCGGTTGCTCCATAGATACATTGACTGTTGAGGGCTCCATAGATCCATTGACTGTTGGGCGCTCCAGGTTCCATTGATTATTGGCTGCACCAGAGATCTGTTGGCTTTTCAGTGCCCCAGAGATCAATTGACTGTTGAGTGCTCTATTAATCCATTGACTGTTGGGCGCTCCAGGTTCCATTGATTATTGACTACTCCAGAGATCTGTTAGCTGCTCCAGGGATCTGTTGGCTTTTCAGTGCCCCAGAGATCAATTGACTGTTCCATAGATACATTGACTGTTGACTGCTCCATAGATACATTGCCTGTTGGGTGCTCCATAGATACATTGACTGTTGGGTGCTCCATAGATACATTGACTGTTGGGTGCTCCATAGATACTTTGAGTGCTCCATAGATACATTGGCTGTTGACTGCTCCATAGATCCATGGACTGCTCCATAGATCCATTGACTGTTGACTGCTCCATAGATACATTGACTGTTGAGGGCTCCATAGATCCATTGACTGTTGGGTGCTCCATAGATACATTGACTTTTGAGTGCTCCATAGATGCATTGACTGTTGGTTGCTCCATAGATACATTGACTGTTGAGGGCTCCATAGATCCATTGACTGTTGGGTGCTCCATAGATACATTGACTGTTGGGTGCTCCATGTAATCATTAACTGTTGGGTGCTCCATAGATACATTGACTGTTGGGTGCTCCATAGGTACATTGACTGTTGATTGCTCCATAGATACATTTACTATTCGGAGCTCCATAGATAAATTGAATGTTAAGTGCTCCATAGATACATTGACTGTTGGGTGCTCCATAGATACACTGACTGTTGCGTGCTCCATGCATACAGTTACTGTTGGGTGCTCCATAGATACATTGACTGTTGGGTGCTCCATAGATACATTGACTGTTCGGTGCTCCTTGCATACATTGACTTTTGGGTGATCCATTGACTGTTGAGTGCTCCATTGATACATTGACTGTTGACTGCTCCATAGATACATTGACTGTTGAGTGCTCCATAGATCCATTGACTGTTCCATAGATACATTGACTGTTGGGTGCTCCATAGATACATTGACTGTTGGGTGCTCCATAGATACATTGACTGTTGGGTGCTCCATAGATACTTTGAGTGCTCCATAGATACATTGGCTGTTGACTGCGCCATAGATCCATGGACTGCTCCATAGATCCATTGAATGCTCCATAGATCCATTGACTGTTGGGTGCTCCATAGATACATTGACTATTGGGTGCTCCATGCATACATTGACTGTTGGGTGATCCATTGACTGTTGAGTGCTCCATAGATACATTGACTGCTGAGTGCTCCATGCATACATTGATGTTGGGTGATCCATTGACTGTTGAGTGCTCCATAGATACATTGACTGTTGAGTGCTCCTGTTGGACTTGGCCCTTCTGGCAGGTTCACCCCTGGACTTTTTGGCTTTTTATTGGTGACTTGGTGTGGTAATTTATTTTGGTTTCTGCGCACTTTCCCTGTGTCCCAGGGTAAAGTGCGTGCGTGCTCTGAGTGCATGTGGTGAGATAGGCCTGCCCTCCCATAGGAATGCATGGGGAGTGTATGTGTCCCTAGTAGTTCCTGATGCGTGGGGTGTGCAGGCCCAAGTTTGGTATGTGCGGACTCGTGGGAGTGAATACTGCGCGATGATGTGTGCGGCGTGCATGTACCTAGTGTGGAAGTGCCACTTCTAGAGGTGGGTACTTCTGTGTGCAGTGTGTCTGTCGCGTGATTGGCTGGTCATGTCATGTGACGGGCTAGGGATTCCCCAGAGTCAGGATGAGTCACCCAGTGGTGAATGGGGAGATCAGCAGCTAGATGGGTGGGAGGAGTACACCTGGGTCCTGAATAGGACAGGGTTTTCCACACACAATGCTGGCCCCGCCCCCTGTGGTGCGACTGACGACCCTAGCCCTGCCAGTGAATAGAGTGAGGGGCTGAGCACATCAAGGGTGCTCCCCAACCAGCTGCGACTGGTTTTCCCCCTCACCCTGAACCCAGAACAAAGGGTTTGACTGTATAAAAATGGGGCTGTGTCCCCACAGAAATTGTTCTCTGCCAGGATCTTACCTGAGGGGGGGCTGCTGCTGCTGCTGGACCAGAGGACCGCCACCTGGACTACCTCCCTGCCTGGAGGCCCAGTGAGCTGGCTCTGGGTCCAGCCTTGCCCCCCACCCCTGCCCTGCTGCATGCAGGGAAGAACTTTGTTGGACTTTGTGGTGCTTTTTGGGCTGGAGCGCTGGGAGTGCTCTATCTGTGTCCCTAGGTGCTTGGAAGCGCTTTTATTTTCCTTTAGCGCTCAGGAGCGCTTTATTTCTAACAGCCGGTGCCCACCCGGCGTTTGCCCCGTCCATACAGATTCTGAATTCCTCTGGCAGGTGCCCACCCTGCCAGGGACATTGCCGGGGTCGTTGGCGGGTGCCCACCCCGCTTATTTGTCGTAATTTCACGGCGGGTGCCCACCCCGCCGTATATTTCACATCGCGAGGGAGCCTACCCCTCTTATTGCCAAGTTTGGAAATCACCGCCGCGGCCGGGCTCACAGGAAGTCAGGCGGCCGAGGGCGGGCCTCCGGGACACCCAGGACCGGAAGTAGGAGGGCGGGAGCCTACTCCGCCTCCCACCGAGGACTCGCGTTTGGTTGCACGCCCCGGAGCCGGCAGGAGCCTACCCTGCGCCCCGGGGTACTGAGGAGAGAAGCGCCGTCCGGACAGGAGAGAGAAG
Organism: Triturus cristatus; assembly: GCF_964204655.1. Classification (NCBI taxonomy): domain Eukaryota; kingdom Metazoa; phylum Chordata; class Amphibia; order Caudata; family Salamandridae; genus Triturus; species Triturus cristatus. The sequence goes on from NC_140594.1 coordinate 1,157,516,864, forward strand.
CGTCGCCCTCCTGAGTCCCCAAGCGGGACTCCACCCTAACGCGGCCGGTGACTGAGACCGGCACCTCCTTCCCGGTGAGTGGGGCTCTGGCCGGGAGGGCGTACGAAGCAGCCGAGGAGGTTGCTGAGCGCGGGGGCGCTCCCACGAGGCACCCAGTGTTTGATAAGAGCCCAGGGAGGCTCTAAGCGAACAGGGTCATTTGGGTTGAAGAGTCCCCCGTGTGGGACTCCAACGTCGGGGGCATTTCTTTCACACCCAGAGTGGCCCCGGAAGACAGCGGGCCGCTCCCACGCCTACGGGGGCACTTCTTCCGTGTTTCGAGTGGCCCCAGATGGCAGCGGGCCACTCCCACCTTGCCCCCATTGTTTCTCGAGCCTAGAAGGCTCTAGGAGGCATTTCCTGGTTCACGAGCCCACGAGGCTCCACGGGGGCAGAAGTTGTGTAGAGCACAAAGGCTCCGACGACGGGGGCATTTCTTTGATGATCTTGAGTCCCTGAGCAGGACTCCAACAACGCCGTGGTTGTTTGATTGAGGCCCACAAGGCAGCCCCATTGTCATAGCTCAGAGAGGGCTCCAAAGGCACAGTAGTGCCCTCACTCATTTTGTCCAGCTGCCCAGCACTTAGTGGGCAGCTGCAACGTTTAGGTTGTGGCCTCGGTGTTCTGGCTTGCGCAGCCTGCGCCGGCGCGCCCTGACTTTTCTGGACGCAGGGCGTCCTTGCCCCTACTAGGCCAGTTGGCCCAGGGACTGCCACAGTAGTGGCTAATGTGAGTTTTGGCGCCATTGTACCTTTTCTGCACCTCTGAATGTGTTTATGCGTCATGTGCTGTGCTTTACACCTCTGAATGTTATGCATCATGTGTTTATGTGCTTAGACCCCTACAGGTATTGTGATACTTAGGTGGTTGTTTTCTCCCTAGTACAGGTGGTGCTAGTGAGGTCCTGATTCCCTGCGCAATATTTTCCTAAGGTGGTTAGGGTTGCGTAGGTGGTACTTACCTGATACCAGTAGTTACTGGTTGTGTGCTACATATGTTATTTTGTACTACAGTATTATTCCTATGTTCTAAAAAGTGCAAATTCCTGACAGTGGTCCAGGTGGCCCTGTCCCCTGTATATATAATCCCTTGTAAATTCTGCCCGTGCCTGTTGGCACATTGTAGAGTGTGTGTTTTTATCTAATGTGTTGTGTATAATACAAAGGCTATTTTTATAGAATACCTTGTGTGGAGTTTCCTTTGTGGTGGGCCTTGGGTGTTGTTGCTGGGTGCACGCGCAAACGCTTTACACATCGCCTCAGGGATAAGCCTGACTGCTCGTGCCAAGCTACCAAGGGGGTGAGCAGGGGTTATCTTTGGCGTGTAACTCCCCAGCCCTGACTAGAGTGGTGGTTTCTGTCTGGCTTTGGCGCAAGCCCTAGCCAACCAGAAATCCCATTTCTAACAGCTCCATAGATACATTGACTGTTGAGTGCTCCATAGATACATTGACTTTTGAGTGCTCCATAGATACATTGACTGTCGGTTGCTCAATAGATACATTGACTGTTGAGGGCTCCATAGATCTATTGACTGTTGGGTGCTCCATAGATACATTGACTTTTGAGTGCTCCATAGATACATTGACTGTCGGTTGCTCCATAGATACATTGACTGTTGAGGGCTCCATAGATCCATTGACTGTTGGGTGCTCCATAGATACATTGACTGTTGGGTGCTCCATGTAATCATTAACTGTTGGGTGCTCCATAGATACATTGACTGTCGGTTGCTCCATAGGTACATTGACTGTTGATTGCTCCATAGATACATTTACTATTCGGAGCTCCATAGATACATTGGCTGTTGAGTGCTCCATAGATACATTGACAGTTGGGTGCTCCATAGATACATTGACTGTTGGGTGCTCCATAGATACATTGACTGTTGCGTGCTCCATGCATACTTTGACTGTTAAGTGCTCCATAGATACATTGACTGTTGGGTGCTCCATAGATACATTGACTGTTGAGTGCTCCATAGATACACTGACTGTTGGGTGCTCCATAGATACACTGACTGTTGGGTGCTCCATAGATACATTGACTGTTGGATGCTCCATAGATACATTGACTGTTGGGTGCTCCATGTAATCATTAACTGTTGGGTGGTCCATAGATACATTGACTGTTGGGTGCTCCATAGATACATTGACTGTTGGATGCTCCATAGATACATTGACTGTTGGATTCTCCATAGATACATTGACTGTTGGGTGCTCCATAGATACATTGACTGTTGGATGCTCCATAGATACATTGACTGTCGGATGCTCCATAGATACATTGACTGTTGAGTGCTCCATAGATACATTGACTGTTGGGTGCTCCATAGAATCATTAACTGTTGGGTGCTCCATAGATACATTGACTGTTGGGTGCTCCTTGCATACATTGACTTTTGGGTGCTCCATGGACTGTTGAGTGCTCTATAGATACATTCCCCGCTTCGCAGCTCACCATTCCTGGAGACAAGCTGCAGTACTCTCTTCTCGTTGCCCCCGGAGGGGCCGCCTGTCCACATCAGAGCATCAGGAGGCGTCGCTGCGGGGTAGAGGCACAACACGGGACTCCGTATCCCAGGAGCCCGTGTGGAGCAGCACCTGTGCTTTCCCCCGCCCACCAGCCCCAGGACCTTCATTACGACTCGCGGAACCCGCTGGCGCGGGTCCCGCTTCGCAGCTCACCATTCCTGGAGACAAGCTGCAGTACTCTCTTCTCGTTGCCCCCGGAGGGGCCGCCTGTCCACATCAGAGCATCAGGAGGCGTCGCTGCGGGGTAGAGGCACAACACGGGACTCCGTATCCCAGGAGCCCGTGTGGAGCAGCACCTGTGCTTTCCCCCGCCCACCAGCCCCAGGACCTTCATTACGACTCGCGGAACCCGCTGGCGCGGGTCCCGCTTCGCAGCTCACCATTCCTGGAGACAAGCTGCAGTACTGTCTTCTCGTTGCCCCCGGAGGGGCCGCCTGTCCACATCAGAGCATCAGGAGGCGTCGCTGCGGGGTAGAGGCACAACACGGGACTCCGTATCCCAGGAGCCCGTGTGGAGCAGCACCTGTGCTTTCCCCCGCCCACCAGCCCCAGGACCTTCATTACGACTCGCGGAACCCGCTGGCGCGGGTCCCGCTTCGCAGCTCACCATTCCTGGAGACAAGCTGCAGTACTCTCTTCTCGTTGCCCCCGGAGGGGCCGCCTGTCCACATCAGAGCATCAGGAGGCGTCGCTGCGGGGTACAGGCACAACACGGGACTCCGTATCCCAGGAGCCCGTGTGGAGCAGCACCTGTGCTTTCCCCCGCCCACCAGCCCTCTTTTACGCACGCCCAATAAAAGTCACAGTACCACCCGCGACGCGGTACGCGAGCGGGACGCGCCGGACGAAGCCCGGACAAAGGGCGGACCGTCTGTGGCCGTCCGGGGCCGGAAGAGGCCGGGCTGGGCCCCCCCCCCTTTATGGTGTCATCATCGCAACTGTCTTCCTCCAGGTACTGCTATTGAGTTGGTGGACTTTCACCCGAGGCTGTGGACGTGGTCCAGGGTTGTGTTCTCCGGACTCGTTACATGGTAACCTTAAGGTTCTTTATATGCTCAACTGAGCAGGGACTTCTTGTCTTGTCGTTTGACTGTTGCCATTACCTATTCCCTACCGTCACGTACCATTTATCTTGTGCCGGAACTTTGTTGTGACTAGGGTAAAGCTTGGTTTTGATTTAGAAATGTCAACTCGCTCTGGGAAAAGTTTGAGGGGGAGTGAGGGGGGCATGGCGGGTACTATGGATCAGTTCATTACCCGCGTGGCCAACGTCATCGATAAAGAAATCTCTATGGCTGAACGGCGGCTATCTCTAAGCCCGTTCGGCGATAGACGATCCTCGATTGGCCAGCTATCTCAGATTCCCTCCCCGGCCCGACCTCCGGTCTCGCACATTCCCCCTATCCTAGATCATCCTCGAGTTGCCGCTTTGAGAGCTAACATAGAAGGCCTTGAAGACTTAACGGCCACGGCACTAATTACTCAAAATCACGCGACTCCTACCCTAGCTGCATCTAATCTAGCAACTCTCTCTTCCCACATGGCTGACCCCGCTCCCATCCTAATATCACACCCTGCGGCGGCTGTCGGGGTACAGGCAGAAATCCGTCCTGCCTCCCCAAAGAGGACAAGACCAGTCGCCCACCGGAAAACCAGTCTATCCAAAAATTGTAAGAATAAGAGGCGGGTGGGTGTCAAGAGGGGCATTTTCAATAAGGTAGTGGGGGGGCCACCAACCCACTTCAGGAAGAGATAGTAGAGCCCATTATTGAGGGGTCGGCAGATTCAGCGTCTGCCGATTGGAATATGGGTAACATATCAACTCGCTCCTTAGATTTTTCCCTCACAAAAAAAATGGAGGATATAATGAAATCTCTACTCCTCCCAGTTTTAGACCAAATTAGAGGGTTAAATGAGCGTGTGGACAAAATGGAGCAGACAATGTTAGATAATTTCTTTTCACTAAAATCTTTTATTAAGTTGCAGCTAAGGACGAGGAGCAATGGACTAGGGGAGGGTCATGATGGTAGGGCACCGCCTACAGCTCAACATAGCTTATCAACTACAATTGATAACCCTTCTGTTGGGTTAGAACCATTGAACCAAAATTCGCACCCCTCTGTGTCGGCAGGGAATCCTGCCAGTAATCCTGCCTTGACCATCCCTAACCCCGTGGCGAATACTATGACTCCTATGGTCCCTAATCTTATTGTTGGGAAAAAGTCGACCTGTTCCTCAGCCCAGGTTAGCTTAGGCGATGCAAATTTAACCATCATATCCCCTTCGCTAGTAGCACATAGCAGTTCTGAGACCCTACCCTCAAACCTAGCTGTTACAGGAAAGGTTAATGTAGAGCAGTCAGGTGAGGGCACTTCTGGTACCCGGGACCTTAATATAAATCTTCCCCCGATTGGCAACCCTATGTAGTTGTGTTGACTGGGGTACCAGTGCTTAGTCCGGGCAAGAGTGAGTCCTATATTGATCTGTTTAATAAGACCTTATTTTGGCTCAAAAAGAATAGACCCTTGCCCGAGTCATGGGAGGACCGGATAATTCATGTACGTAGAGTTGGATGGATTGGTAATAGGAAAAAATCCATCAACGGGGATTGCATCATTGTGAATTTCACAGACCCAAGGATTGTCAGCTACATATGTGGGGGATCTAGGAAGGTCCATAGCCCTGCAGCTAGTGCGGGTCTAATAGACACTCGCGACCTCAGTTATTTCAATCCCCCAATCCTGCCTGTGTTATATTCTAGATCCAACATGCGGGAGGACTGGGACAGCTGCTACCCCCGTGGTTGCACCTCTAAATTCAGCCTATTTAATATCAACCTTAGTCAATCGCAGGGTCGTTTTTGGCAAGGCTATTGACAAGAAATGTGTCTTAGCCAGGTGAGGGGTTCTGAAGTTTTGGGGGTATTGGTCACTGCCAGCTCTCCTGTCGGCGAGCAACTGGGGAGCCCCGACACCTTTGCTCTCCCCTCCTTATCTACCTCCAGGGGACATGTTCAGGCAGTGCCCGAGCCCTGCCGGGATTCGCCCGATGAAGGCTCTATAGCACCTCACAATGTGCCATTTCCTGCTGGCAAAACAAATACCACCATTTACAATATCCCAAACAGTAGAGTAACAGTTTCAGGGCAAGGAGAGGACCCCAATACACCCTTGAAGGTAGTTAGTTGGAACATTGCTGGCCTGGCCCGAAACATATGTATCCCAGATTGGAACACACTTATTGAAGCTTATGGGATTTGTCTGTTCCAGGAAACTTGGTCTCTGGAACCGATGCATAAGCTGGGTTATACGACCTACTTTGTTCCAGCTGTTCGACCGAAGGACGGCAAGGGGCGCCCATCCGGAGGTTTGTTAATTTGGATTAGTATTTCCTTGCGGTATTCCGTTAAAGGTATTACTACCACCTCCCCGGATCTTCAGAGACTCTCAGTAAGAGGCCCGTGTGGTGGACAGGCACTCGAAATATTCAATATTTATGTTAGAGGCTCTAGGGCTGGCGCTCCTATCCTTTCCTCGACAGGTATAGACGAAGAACTGAAGAACTGTGGTCCAGAATCCCTTATTTTATTAGCAGGGGATTTCAATTGTACCTTTGAACCCCTCGCTGTGGACAATGTGTTGGGGCACAGTGACGACGATGCAAGGAGAGGCATCCCGTCGCTGTCAATTGTTCCTATCAAAAGATGGACCCAAAACGTAATAGACCTTAATGCCCTCTGTCTGGAGTATGGCATTAGAGCCACCAATGGTAGATCTAAGTCAGACCAAATGGGCGCCCATACATATAATAGAATTGGCCACTCCTCCAGGATTGACTACATCATGCTGAATTTTGGTTTGTGGCCATTCCTGGTGGATATGGAGGTTTGTCCATCTATTGACAGTGACCATAATTTGTTATCTCTATCCCTGTCTCCTTTCTGGAAGGGTAATTCTGCTCTCTTAATCCCCCACGTATGGAAACTAACACATGAAGTGTGCCCCTCAAACTGCGGCAGGCGCCTGAAATGGAAGAATTTCGCTGGCAACGAAGCCAAGATGCTGGAGGCACAAGCTATATTGGCTAATATCGTCCTAAGCCTAAACTCCCCTTCTATCAGTGCACCCGAGATATCCGCAGTTTTTGCCCAAATAACAAAGTCTATAGGTGAGCTATTTATAATAAGGGACACAGGGAAGGGGGCTAACATGAGAGCCGGTAAGAAGGGTTCAGCCGGGTGGTTCTCAGACACATGTCGCTCTACCAAAAGGGAACTATTCAAGGCAGTAAAATCTAAGACTAGAGCTCTGGTTTGCGCTGCAAGGGGCAATTATAGGAGGGCCCTATTAAAGGCTAAGTCAGATTGGGAAGACCAATTTTGGTGCGACCTTAAGGCCGCAAGCCTAAGGAAAGACGCAAAGGGTTTCTGGGACCTATTGAGATCTAGGGAGAAACCTGCGGACGCATTGATACCATGTAATGTCCCCGAGAGCGCGTGGGTCGACCACTTTTCCCAACTCTACTCAACGGCTCAGGAAGAGGGGGATAGTCTGAGTACACGACAACTCCATGCATCTTCCCAGTTAGAGGATGTGCTTCTGTTTACACCTAAGGAAGTGGTGGGGGCGATAAATAGTTTAGTGCCCAACAAGGCTGCAGGTCCGGATGGTATTCCCGGAGACTTGCTTCGCCCCAACCCGGATGACTGGGGAAAACTTATCTCTGCCCTATTAAATTCTTGTCTTGAAGGGGCAATTCCCCCAACTTCATGGAAGGGAGCGGAAGTCGTCCCAATTTTTAAGAAAGGTTGCCGGAACGACCCAGCCAACTATCGCCCAATAAGTCTCCTAGATACATCACAAAAGGTGGCAGGCAAGGCAATTTTGTCCAGGATCCTGCAGTGGGTAGAGGAAAAGGGCATTCTCTCAGACTTTCAGGCCGGCTTTAGATCTGGCATGGGGACAATTGAGCAATCCTTCCGCCTCATGATGTTATATTGGAAGGTTGTCGTATTGGCCAAGGGCAGTCTGTACCTTGCTTTTATAGATTTGCGGACTGCCTTTGACCTAGTTCCCCGCAGCCAACTCTGGAGAGTGCTTGATGAACTGGGTATCCCACCCTATTTGCTAAACCTGTTGATAAATTTACATGCTGATAATTTTGCGCAGATCAGGTGGGGTAACCAGGGGCAAAAAACAACACGCATCCCTGTAAATAGGGGGGGTACGCCAGGGTTGTGTCCTTGCTCCCACCCTGTTTTCCCTGTACGTCAATGGAGTGGTAGAGCACCTGCTACAACATCCCGCAGACGCCCCATCCCTGGCAGGCAGGAAAATACCTACCCTCCTCTTTGCTGATGACACCCTCCTGATCTCCAAAACCCCGGCAGGTTTGCAGAGCTTATTAGCTAACTTTAAGTCTTTTTGTGACAAGAGAGGGTTGGTTATTATTACTGCAAAGACCAAGTATTTGGTCCTCAACCCCCCAAAGAAGTTGGCTAAACCACCTACTCTAGACCTTGTTGCCCTGGAAAGAGTCTCAGAGTTCGACTACCTTGGTATTCGGCTCTGCGACTCCATGAGCTGGAATTGTCATCTCCAAAAAGTGCTGTTGACACACAAGAGGGTGGTGGGTGCTCTGCTCAAAGAACATCATGTGACTTCCTCAAAACCCATTGCCGCTGTTCTGGATATCTATAGGGCAAGGGGTGTTAGTGCTGCTCTATATGGGGCCGAACTCTGGGGGGCTCATAAGGCAGACCATCTTTCCTGCTCGGAAAGTAAGTTTCTTAAAGATTTAATGGGGCTCCCCTACAGCACCCCAACCCTTCCTCTGTTTCTAGATACGGGTATTCGGCCAATAAGCGACCAGGCTAGACTTCGCCCTCTCTTATTATGGGCGAGATTATGGAGAACACCAGAATTGTCCAGCTATGCGGATGGCCTAACCGACGTGCTGGGGTCTCCTGACTGGGTCAAGATCCCATGGCTGAGGGAAGTCAAGCGTCTTCTCTTTAGCCTTGGCCTCGGCGAAAATTGGAATAACAGAACTGCTCCTCCTAAATTAGAGCTAAAAAAGATTTACTGGAGCTGGGTAGCTGGCTCCAGAAGCAGTAGTACCAACTTGTGTAGGTCCTCTATGGACTTTCTTCTGATTAAGGAAGTGCACTTCTGTGAACCTTACTTGGATATTATCACAAATTGTAAGGACAGGAAACTCTATTTCCAATTCAGGGTAGGCCTACTCCCTGTTGGAGAATTGACCTCCAAGTGGAAAGCTCCATCTCAGACAATCGTTTTTTGCCCCTTCTGCGAAACAAGGCCCGAGTCTGTTCCCCACTTTTTGTTCGAATGTCCGGCATATGCAGCCCCTCGGAGCCGTTGGCTCAAGCCTCTCTGCAGAGAACTTGGAACTAGACTCCACGCAGAGGCTATGCGCATACTAAAAAATGATCCACGGCCCCTCTTTGCCTGTGGGTTAGCAAAGTTCCTAGGCTGGGCTTGGCGTATCAGGTCAGCGAGGCTTTTGTATCTTGTTTAATTAGATCTTATCCACAAATGTCTTGGTTTTTATGTAATATATTGGCATCAGTAGCTGTTCTGAAACATTGTTTAACTATTTTGCACTGGTTCCTTTTATCATTTTATTGTGCATCATCTTATTGTGTATTATTGCAATTCTGCTTTTTATGATATATTTATATCGAAATAAAGCCTTCTTGACTGACTGAAAAAAGATACATTGACTGTTAAGTGCTCCATAGATACATTGACTGTTGGGTGCTCCATAGATACATTGACTGTTGAGTGCTCCATAGATACATTGACTGTTGGGTGCTCCATAGATACATTGACTGTTGGATGCTCCATAGATACATTGACTGTTGAGTGCTCCATAGATACATTGACTGTTGGGTGCTCCATAGATACATTGACTGTTGGATGCTCCATAGATACATTGACTGTTGGATGCTCCATAGATACATTGACTGTTGGGTGCTCCATAGATACATTGACTGTCGGATGCTCCATAGATACATTGACTGTTGAGTGCTCCATAGATACATTGACTGTTGGATGCTCCATAGATACATTGACTGTCGGATGCTCCATAGATACATTGACTGTTGAGTGCTCCATAGATACATTGACTGTTGGGTGCTCCATAGATACATTGACTGTTGGGTGCTCCATAGATACATTGACTGTTGGGTGCTCCATAGATACATTGATTGTTGAGTGCTCCATAGATCCATTGACTGTTGGGTGCTCCATAGATACATTGACTGTTGGGTGCTCCATGTAATAATTAACTGTTGGGTGGTCCATAGATACATTGACTGTTGGGTGCTCCATAGATACATTGACTGTTGGGTGCTCCATAGATACATTGACTGTTGAGTGCTCTATAGATGTATTGACTGTTGAGTGCTCCATAGATACATTGACTGTTGATTGCTCCATAGATACATTTACTATTCGGAGCTCCATAGATACATTGACAGTTGGGTGCTCCATAGATACATTGACTGCTGAGTGCTCCATGCATACATTGACTGTTGGCTGATCCATTGACTGTTGAGTGCTCCATAGATACATTGACTGCTGAGTGCTCCATGCATACATTGACTGTTGGGTGCTCTATGCATACATTGACTGTTGGGTGCTCCATTGATACATTGACTGTTGGGTGCTCCATAGATACATTGACTGTTGATTGCTCCATAGATACATTGACTGTTGGATGCTCCATAGATACATTGACTGTTGGGTGCTCCATAGATACATTGACAGTTGGGTGCTCCATAGATACATTGACTGTTGGGTGCTCCATGCATACATTGACTGTTGGGTGCTCCATAGATACATTGACTGTTGGGTGCTCCATTGATACATTGACTGTTGAGTGCTCCATAGATACATTGACTGTTGATTGCTCCATAGATACATTGACTGTTGGATGCTCCATAGATACATTGACTGTTGGGTGCTCCATGCATACATTGACTGTTGGGTGATCCATTGACTGTTGAGTGCTCCATAGATACATTGACTGTTGGGTGCTCCTTAGATACATTGACTGTTGGATGCTCCATAGATACATTGACTGTTGGGTGCTCCATAGATACATTGACTGTTGGGTGCTCCATGCATACATTGACTGTTGGGTGATCCATTGACTGTTGAGTGCTCCATAGATACATTGACTGTTGGATGCTCCATGCATACATTGACTGTTGGATGCTCCATAGATACATTAACTGTTGGGTGCTCCATAGATACATTGACTGTTGGATGCTCCATAGATACATTGACTGTCGGATGCTCCATAGATACATTGACTGCTCCATAGATACATTGACTGTTGGGTGCTCCATAGATACATTGACTGCTCCATAGAAACATTGACTATTGGGTGCTTCATGCATACATTGACTGTTGGGTGATCCATTGACTGTTGAGTGCTCCATAGATACATTGACTGCTGAGTGCTCCATGCATACATTGACTGTTGGGTGATCCATTGACTGTTGAGTGATCCATTGACTGTTGAGTGCTCCATAGATACATTGACTGTTGAGGGCTCCATAGATACATTGACTGTTGGGTGCTCCATAGATACAATGACTGTTGGATGCTCCATAGAGACATTGACTGTTGGGTGCTCCATAGATACATTTACTGTTGGGTGCTCCATGCATACATTGACTGTTGGGTGATCCATGCATACATTGACTGTTGGGTGATCCATTGACTGTTGAGTGCTCCATAGATACATTGGCTGTTGGGTGCTCCTTAGATACATTGACTGTTGGATGCTCCATAGATACATTGACTGTTGGGTGCTCCATAGATACATTGACTGTTGGGTGCTCCATGCATACATTGACTGTTCGGTGATCCATTAACTGTTGAGTGCTCCATAGATACATTGACTGTTGGATGCTCCATGCATACATTGACTGTTGGATGCTCCATAGATACATTAACTGTTGGGTGCTCCATAGATACATTGACTGTTGGATGCTCCATAGATACATTGACTGTCGGATGCTCCATAGATACATTGACTGTCGGATGCTCCATAGATACATTGACTGTTGGGTGCTCCATTGATACATTGACTGTTGATTGTTCCATAGATCCATTGACTGTTCCATAGATACATTGACTGTTGGGTGCTCCATAGATACATTGACAGCTCCATAGAAACATTGACTATTGGGTGCTTCATGCATACATTGACTGTTGGGTGATCCATTGACTGTTGAGTGCTCCATAGATACATTGACTGCTGAGTGCTCCATGCATACATTGACTGTTGGGTGATCCATTGACTGTTGAGTGATCCATTGACTGTTGAGTGCTCCATAGATACATTGACTGTTGGGTGCTCCATAGATACATTGACTGTTGAGTGCTCCATAGATACATTGACTGTTGGGTGCTCCATAGATATATTGACTGTTGAGGGCTCCATAGATCCATAGACTGTTGGGTGCTCCATAGATACATTGACTGTTGGGTGCTCCATAGATACATTGACTGTTGGGTGCTCCATATAATCATTAAATGTTGGGTGCTCCATAGATACATTGACTGTTGGGTGCTCCATAGATACATTGACTGTTGGGTGCTCCATAGATACATTGACTGTTGGGTGCTCTATAGATATATTGACTGTTGAGTGCTCCATAGATACATTGACTGTTGATTGCTCCATAGATACATTTACTATTCGGAGCTCCATAGATACATTGACTGTTAAGTGCTCCATAGATACATTGACAGTTGGGTGCTCCATAGATACATTGACTGTTGGGTGCTCCATAGATACATTGACTGTTGGGTGCTCCATTGATACATTGACTGTTGAGTGCTCCATAGATACATTGACTGTTGGATGCTCCATAGATACATTGACTGTTGGGTGCTCCATAGATAGATTGACTGTTGGGTGCTCCATGCATACATTGACTGTTGGGTGATCCATTGACTGTTGAGTGCTCCATAGATACATTGACTGTTGAGTGCTCCATAGATACATTGACTGTTGGATGCTCCATAGATACATTGACTGTTGGGTGCTCCATGCATACATTGACTGTTGGGTGATCCATTGACTGTTGAGTGCTCCATAGATACATTGACTGTTGGATGCTCCATAGATACATTGACTGTTGGGTGCTCCATATAATCATTAAATGTTGGGTGCTCCATAGATACATTGACTGTTGGGTGCTCTATAGATACATTGACTGTTGGGTGCTCCATAGATACATTGACTGTTGGGTGCTCTATAGATATATTGACTGTTGAGTGCTCCATAGATACATTGACTGTTGATTGCTCCATAGATACAGTTACTGTTCGGAGCTCCATAGATACATTGACTGTTAAGTGCTCCATAGATACATTGACAGTTGGGTGCTCCATAGATACATTGACTGTTGGGTGCTCCATGCATTCATTGACTGTTGGGTGCTCCATAGATACATTGACTGTTGGGTGCTCAATTGATACATTGACTGTTGAGTGCTCCATAGATACATTGACTGTTGATTGCTCCATAGATACATTGACTGTTGATTGCTCCATAGATACATTGACTTTTGACTGCTCCATAGATACATTGACTGTTGGGTGCTCCATAGATACATTGACTGTTGGGTGCTCCATAGATACATTGAGTGGTCCATAGATACATTGACTGTTGACTGCTCCATAGATCCATTGACTGCTCCATAGATCCATTGACTGCTCCATAGATACATTGACTGTTGGGTGCTCCATAGATACATTGACTGCTCCATAGATACATTGACTATTGGGTGCTCCATGCATACATTGACTGTTGGGTGCTCCATAGATACATTGACTGCTCCATAGATACATTGACTGTTGGGTGCTCCATAGATACATTGACTGCTCCATAGATACATTGACTATTGGGTGCTCCATGCATACATTGACTGTTGGGTGCTCCATAGATACATTGACTGCTTCATAGATACATTAACTATTGGGTGCTCCATGCATACATTGACTGTTGGGTGATCCATTGACTGTTGAGCGCTCCATAGATACATTGACTGTTGAGTGCTCCACAGATACATTGACTGTTGGGTGCTCCATGAATACATTGACTGTTGGGTGATCCATAGATACATTGACTGTTGGGTGCTCCATGCATACATTGACTGTTGGGTGCTCCATAGATACATTGACTGTTGGATGCTCCATAGATCCATTGACTGTTGGGTGCTCCATAGATACATTGACTGTTGGGTGCTCCATGTAATAATTAACTGTTGGGTGCTCCATAGATACATTGACTGTTGGGTGCTCCATAGATACATGGACTGTTGATTGCTCCATAGATACATTTACTATTCGGAGCTCCATAGATACATTTACTATTCGGAGCTCCATAGATACATTGACTGTTGGGTGCTCCATAGATACATTGACTGTTGATTGCTCCATAGATACATTGACTGTTGACTGCTCCATAGATACATTGACTGTTGGATGCTCCATAGATACATTGACTGTTGAGTGCTCCATAGATACATTGACTGTTGAGTGCTCCATAGATACATTGACTGTTGGGTGCTCCGTGCATACATTGACTTTTGGGTGATCCATTGACTGTTGAGTGCTCCATAGATACATTGACTGTTGGGTGCTCCATAGATACATTGACTGTTGGGTGCTCCATGCATACATTGACTGTTGGGTGCTCCATGCATACATTGACTGTTGGGTGCTCCATAGATACATTGACTGTTGGGTGCTCCATAGATACATTGACTGTTGAGTTCTCCATAGATACATTGACTGTTGGGTGCTCCATGCATACATTGACTGTTGGGTGCTCCATGCATACATTGACTGTTGGGTGCTCCATAGATATATTGACTGTTGGATGCTCCATAGATACATTGACTGTTGAGTGCTCCATAGATACATTGACTGTTGGGTGCTCCATAGATACATTGACTGTTGATTGCTCCATAGATCCATTGACTGCTCCATAGATACATTGGCTGTTGGGTGCTCCATAGATACATTGACTGCTCCATAGATACATTGACTATTGGGTGCTTCATGCATACATTGACTGTTGGGTGATCCATTGACTGTTGAGTGCTCCATAGATACATTGACTGTTGATTGCTCCATAGAAACATTGACTGTTGATTGCTCCATAGATACATTTACTATTTGGAGCTCCGTAGATACATTGACTGTGGGATGCTCCATAGATACATTGACTGTTGGATGCTCCATAGATACATTGACTGTTGGGTGCTCCATAGATACATTGACTGTTGGGTGCTCCATAGATACATTGACTGTTGGGTGCTCCATAGATACATTGACTGTTGGGTGCTCCATGCATACATTGACTGTTGGGTGATCCATTGACTGTTGAGTGCTCCATAGATACATTGACTGCTGAGTGCTCCATGCATACATTGACTGTTGGGTGATCCATTGACTGTTGAGTGCTCCATAGATACATTGACTGCTGAGTGCTCCATGCATACATTGACTGTTGGGTGATCCATTGACTGTTAAGTGCTCCATAGATACATTGACTGTTGAGTGCTCCATAGATACATTGACTGTTGGGTGCTCCATAGATACATTGACTGTTGAGTGCTCTATAGATACATTGACTGTTGAGTGCTCCATAGAAACATTGACTGTTGATTGCTCCATAGATACATTTACTATTCGGAGCTCCATAGATACATTGACTGTTGGATGCTCCATAGATACATTGACTGTTGGATGCTCCATAGATACATTGACTGTTGGGTGCTCCCTAGATACATTGACTGTTGGGTGCTCCATAGATACATTGACTGTTGGGTGCTCCATGCATACATTGACTGTTGGGTGATCCATTGACTGTTGGGTGATCCATTGACTGTTGGGTGCTCCATAGATACATTGACTGTTGGATGCTCCATAGATACATTGACTGTTGGGTGCTCCATAGATCCATTGACTGTTGAGTGCTCCATTGACTGTTGAGTGCTCCATAGATACATTGACTGTTGGATGCTCCATCTAATCATTGACTGTTGGGTGCTCCTTAGACACATTGACTGTTGGGTGCTCCATATGTCCATTGACTGTTGGGTGCTCTGGGATCCATTGGCTGCTCTGGGATCCATTGACTGTAGAGTGCTCTATAGATCCATTGACTGTTGGGTGCTCCATAGATCCATTGAGTGTGCGGAGGCCCCGCGTTAACAAGCGTCCGCCCACTGCGGATATCCCAGCCAGTCTGCTCCTATTCTCGCTGGGCAAAGCACAGAAACGTGACTGTCTGACTCAAAGAAATGGAAATCTGCTTTGTTTTTCAAAAGTGAAGCAAACATGTCCTTCTTCCCAGAAGGCACTTTTTCTCACAATAAAATAATTAATTTACTCTGGTTGTTCTAGGTCTGTCTGCAGCCACAACATGATTTGTTGTTTGTTTCCATCTTTGCATCTTCTCATTGGAATCACACTCCAAGTTCCTGGGAGACACATTTTCCAAAATGCAGGGCACTGAAAAGCCAGAGAAAATATCACGAACAATGCTGCAAACAAATACTGACATAGTAAACCCTCTGAAAGTGGCAAGTCCATACCAGGTCAAGCCACCCCCTCGTGTCTGCTGCTGTGGGACACCTGCCAGAAACTTTACCAACCTTATTAGAGGCGGGGAATTCACTGGGCACATGTTGGTGGAGCCTCGGCCATGGGACGCTTCCACAGGTATGCTGGCATCTCCGCGTGGGAAGACCCTCCCTCTGAGGAGGTGCATCTTCCGATTCGGATGACCTCCACCTGAGTCCACTAGGACATGTTCATGGCTTCCACTTGTTACTTGACTCCTTTAGTGAGGGCATCATGCAGAGCTGGGGGATCAAAGGGAATGTGCCCTTTGTACTGTTCATGCCAGTGGTTGTTTGTGCCATATTATGGCCCTTCCTTTAAAATGGCAGCTGCTCCTCTCATGCTGAATAAAAGGCATTTGTAGGTTTTGTACCTTTTGTTTGTCAGTGAAACATGTGCATTTCTCTTTTTCAGTGAGCTCGACTCCTGCGTGGCCAGAGTTGGCCCCATACAGACCTCCGGCACAGCTCCTCTCCCCACCCTTGTTCTTCTCTGCGCTTTTCAACATTCTTTGGGATATCGCTTTGCACACATACGGCTTCCTTATGGTGCAGAAACAGCCGTGGTACAGCCCAGACGACGTCTACAGGTGCAGTTTTCTATTCTGCGTTTGATACTGGTTTGTAAGTGTTGCTTTTATGCGGCTGCTCTTTACCTTAAGTTGCTTTGCTTTTTTCTAAATCTATTTCCCATTCCGAAGCGAGTGCAGTGGCATTGCTAATCTCACCACTGAGACGGTGCTGTGCCAGCAAAATCCAGTCCATACTCTCCCTCACCCCTTCCTCTCATTTACATTTTCTCCAAGGTAAAATTATGGGTAACCGGCGGACTTATGACCCTCACCATAACATAAGATCTTTCCTACTGCGGGTATGTTTCAGTATTAATTGGATGAGCTTTGCATATTGTGTTTGTGAGTGCCCAGAAGATAAGGAGAACAGCTGCACCCTTGTTCTCCAAGCGGGGACCCACATTATGAACCTTAAACAAAGCAATGACCACACAGCCCTTCAAGTCTAAAATGTTGCTTAGAATGATTCACAAAGTCCTTCTTGTGGATCTTGTTGTTTCTAATAAACATCTTCTAATTTCAGTTTCTACTCCCAGCTAACACGTTTCGTCATTCGGGTATACCCAGGGACGACTTCAGGGTAGGGAAATACGTATAAATACACAATAAATCCTAGTTAAAAATCTGTATGCGCATACCATACGTATGTGACTCCCTTCACCAAAAAGAACAGGAATTCCTAAATTCATTAAAATCAATCACTGTGTATTAAAAGCATGTACCATAGCTCTAAAGATTTACTTGTTATGCCAATGTTAAACAACTTAATTTGTGTTCCCTATCTTACTAAAGACCATCTACAGACAGTGTGACATGTACCTCTTAGTTAGACCTAAGTCCATATAATTGCTCATTTACTCTCTAGCACCATCTAGCATTCAGCATGCAAGGCTGTAACAGATATTTGCTTTCTACATGAATAACAAAAGCTAAATAGCTGATGATTTTGGCAGCAGACAAATTCTCAAAGAACAAAACAGCGAGAGAATAACTGAACAACAGTACTGTGGCTTGAATTGGCATTGCTGAAGATGTGTGAGTAGCAGGGTACCCACCTGCACACACCATACAAGTGGCCGATGATGCATATGTTACTCGTGTATGCATAGGCTTTGCAACGCAAGAAGCCATATTAATTGAACTATGTAGCATGGAGTATAGTCATGTTAGGTGGGTAAATTAACATTTTAAAAACGTTAAGACAAGGTATAAATATATATATATATTTATATATAAAAAATCTCTGTGGAGTTCAAGATTTGTCGCAGTGTAACCCAGGGTTCTAGCCTCATGCCCACTTAGTTCAATAACACCTTGAGCCATGAACTCAGATACTTAAGGAAATGTGCGTTTCATTCTTTCATTATCCTGATGACATTAAAACATATTTCAAAACCTTACCCCCTGCAGACGTCTCCTCTATGATTCTGTCTTAAACTGCAGAATTCAATGACTGACTGCTTACTCATTCTGAATTCAAACCAGACAGAGTTTCTCATCCTCTTCCCATCACGTGGTTACAAGCTGGATTCCAAGCTGCTTGGTCCTCTGAAATAGGATGGCATCAGCCCAGTGCTTTCGACATCTGTAAAATCGCTAGGATTCACTAAAGACCCATCACTGACTTTCTGCACCTCACATGAACAGAGTGGGTAAATCCACCCTCTTCTTCCACCACTTCCTCCACATGTGAGCCATCTCATTCCCAAGGAACATTTGAAAACTTCAGCGCTTCCTTGAGTGATCTCCAGACTTCATTTCAGCAAACCCTTTCTGGCCGGAACCTCTCAGTCACACTTGGTCGTGATTGAAGTTATCTTAATTGCCACAGCCAGATAGGTTTCCATTAACTTAATTAAAAGATTACCCTTGAATGAAAGGATCAAATTCAAGCTTTACTGCCTTGCTTACAAAGTAACTAATCAGAACCTTCCTCTCTACTCTCATATTATCCTGTCAATATCAAGTGGCCTAAAAAATCTGCACAGCAGGACTACTCTGCAGATTGAAACCTCCAAGTTTAAAACTTCCTTGCTCAGACCCTTTTTTCTCTGGAGTGCCAGGCTCGTGCTAGTAGCCCCCACCTCCACATGTCACTACTCCATCCTCTCTATCCACTTTCAGGACACGTCTAAAGACGTATCTCTTCTGCCTGAGACCCCTTCCAACCTCTGCTGCTTCTATCTTTACTTATTATAATCCCATCATTTCCTCCCCTCTCCTGATTCATGTGGTTTCCCCTGCCTATCACAGTGAGATGCACACACAATGTATTCTCTTCTTGCGCTCCATCTTCTAGCTGGTTTGTAAGTGATCAACTGAATGTAAAATACCCAGTTGTCTCCGGGTGCTAGCGTGCTATCCAGGAATGTTAAATTAATAAATACATAAAAAATGTTGTGGAGTGTCATTTTAAATAGATGTGGATGAATGAGACAACATAATTTGTTAGTTTCGAAGACAGTTTTATAGTCCTAATTTCAATTTGGCCACATATAGAGAGAGGAATAGTTTATTTCAGAAGATCAGTGAAATCTAGTAAGAACCTTATCATAACCATTGGCCAGGAGAGTTTTCCAAATGAATAACTGTTTTCCTAACTGTGCTCTTTGATAATTTACTCCAGATACACTCATAAGGCCTACTATTTTAGGAATGCATTTTATTTAAAAAGCTACTCTGTTAGGCCTGTCATATTTTTCAGGTGGGTCATACAATTTTAAATTATTCCTGTAATTTCTCTCCTCTAGATCGTCAGACTGGTTGTTAAAAAGGCCTCTTGTATCTAATCTGTCCTGCATTTAATACTGGGCATCACTAGTACATTCCTCCTCAGAGATTCAGTTGTCACTGATAGACCATCTGTTCACCTTAATTAGAAGTTTTATCCCTAAATGTCTTATAGCTGAAATTCCTTTGAAGAGACCATATAAAGCTAGCCCAAGAGATGTCTCATTATTGGACAGTAGGTTCTCTTGAAGTCCTTTCTTTGTAAATAAATCAAAGCGAGATTCTCTGGGACCTGTAATTGAATAGGCCTTTCTGGGAAATAAACCTATAGCCTTCTAAGATTATCAGATGTCAGCAACAAGGATTAACTCACTGAGTCAGCCTGCTCTCCTCATAGCTACAATTTAGAATAGATTGTTTTCCTCTTTCCGTAGCAGATATTTTCCCTGTGAAGCCTTAGAGTTATCAGTTCCACATTCTCTTGTTATTTTTCTTCTATATATTGGGGAAGAGATTGTGGCAGTTTCCACTCACAGTCAAAGGTTTTTGAGGTTTGTCCTGGCACTCCTCTAAATGAACTGTTTGTGTCGTGGCTGAGAAATATTTTACCAACATTTTGACGTTAAGGTTTACCAACATGCTTTGTAATTTCCTTTTTAAATTTCCACTGAATTGTTAAAAATCTGAAGTGCAATATTACATAGGAAAGTATATGCTGTTCAACATGAAAATGCAATTTGCACAAAGTTTTCTTTTTTACAATTTGTTGCATTTTTTATTTAATTGACTATTTTATTTGTGATATGTTTGTGTTACATCTTTGGATTTACATGCCTGGAATAGTCAAATATAAATGGGAAACTCAGGATGATGATGTTGAGAACGCACAGATAGTGATGCGAACAAGTGGCTTGAATTGAATGCTTTGGGAATATCACTGATCACCATGGAGCTTCCTCTGGTTCAATGACGTTCTTATTTCAGTGCCTGTTACCCAGGAAACACAACCGCCAATATCATGCAGACCGCATGGGACCGCGAGCACAGTGGGAAGATCAACTTCGCCTCCTATGATTGTACAACGTTGTATTTAATAGGATCGAACCACCTGGTGATCAATGCGATTGTGTTCACCAAAGGAAAGCCCTTCCGCCTGCCCCTGTATCGGAATTGTAAGTATTTCAATGACGTGACTTCCTGGAGTACGTATCTGTAGGGGGAGTGACAGCACTACCATGGCTGTAGAGGACATTAGTGTATCAGTGTTTGTCAGATATGAGACTTCTAAGGTCTGGTGCTTTACGCAGAAGAGGTCAGTGACTTACCATGGATGGGCCATCATCATACATGGATTCTTAATTGGTGTATCTTTGGTTACCTGCTACTAACATATATAAGAACTTCCTCAGGCCCTGGTTTATTCCCAATTGTTGATGAAACATCCACAAGCAGTTGGCACAGTATGAACCTGAAGCCTACCAATGCACTTTACAGGCCAGTATGTTGTGATACAACAAAGCATGTCGGCACAAAGCCGGGTTGGCACTTGGTGGGTGTTGTGGCTCCTTCAGTAGGTTGTTACCGCTCAAGTTGAAACCTTATATGTACTATCCAAGGGGTGCTGAACCCCCTTGGAAACTACAACCACTTCAGTAAGGGAGGGATACACTTTGCACTTGTAGGGCCCCATGCATGAGTGTGACTGCTGAATATTGTGAGACAGCAACAGGCGCAAAGCTTGGGGACCTTTCAGCAATGTCAATCCATGTATATTTTTAAGTAAGTTTGAAATACACAGGTGATAGATACAGACTCTTTTGTTGGATCTCTGCTCTGTCAATCCATTATGGGTGGTTAGACCTAGTATTCACCACTCTGAAAGGAATACAGATGGAGCGGGTTTCCTCCTGGAAGATGACCAGCCCCTCTGTAGACCCTGGAGCTGCATCTCCTGGCACTAGCTTCAGCAGATCCTGTTGGATGGCCTGGCACTAGTTCTGCTTGGGCCACAGCTTGCAGACTTTGCAGGCCACCCTTGTGTGCCATACATGCAGAGGAGTTGCTGGACCCCAATGTGTAGTTCCATGCATAGATATCAAGTAGGTGATGTTGAATGAGTCACCGCTAGAGCAGGAGTGGCCAAAGCATCAGTTGTGAGCCTAGTTCACATATCAGGGAAAGGAACCTGTGAACAGACTTCATCCCAAAGTCATTTGCAAAAACCTTGTGTTTTTGCAATTAAAATGTCTTGACATAGTGTGACATTAAGCTGGACTCAGAAGAGACTTTGGGGATGGGGGGGGCTACACCTGTCTAACTTTTGAGGTGCAACCTGAAGTAGATATAGGATACTTCTTGTGAGATATTGCTAAAGAAAAAAGAGTTGCCCCTTCCAGTGGTGGAGTAAAAAGGGAATTTTATAATATATATGATGGTGCTCTGTGTGTGTAGGTGTGCTTGTATTACTGTGCACACACCTCAATAGCTTTAAAGAGTGATGTGCAGTGAGTGTTCATTTTCCCTGAGTGTGTCTGTGTTGCCAGAGGGCTGTGGTTGTGTATAGACAAGTTTCCTAGTGCTGCCACAAGGGTATTGAAAATTAACTTACAGATTATGGCACCCAAACAGTATCCCATGTGTAAGTATTTTACTAGTGTGAGACTCAAATGGAAGGTTTCCTTGAGCGCGTGAACAGGTTGGAAGTGCTACAGAGGCCCTTGAAGGACAATGCTTTGAATCCCTGTAGGGCATGCACACACCAGAGTAGGACTTGAGCCTGTCCCTTTAAGGGTGATTTGCAGACGGAACTATGGATAGAGGTATGCTGCTGAGGGAGGTAGACAGTGCCTGAGTGCTTAAACCACATCTAAGCACTGTCCTACCACACCGGAAGTGGCATCAGGCTCTAGTGTGCGATAAAAGCCTTAGATACAAATTACTGGCTATACAAATTACAGCTGAAGTCGCAAGAAGATCAAAGAGCAGAGGGGGCGGTGCTGGGCATGAGTTAGGGGACCAGCGTTAGCTGCCATCCCAGGCCTTCCTATGGAGGGGAGGGGCATGGGGTTCATAGGAGTTGTGGCTCTCTGCACTGTGGGCTTTGGAGTAGTTACTGAGAGCCAAGGGCAGGGCTGCACGTAGCTTCACTGACCCCCTAAATGGCTCCTGCTCCTTCTTGGGTAAGGTTCTGGCCAGTGGGCAGACACATTCCATTGCACAGATCCCATTGTGACAGCATTCGACCCGTTGCTCCTCTTATGCCAGGGTGGACCCCGTTCCCTCAGCGCACTCAGTGGGTCTCTGTGCCCAGAGGCAGTGGAAGGGCAGTGCCAGGGTGGATGCCATTCTCTCAGTGCACTTAGTGTGTCTCTGTGCCCTGAGGCAGTGGAAGGCTCAGTTGCTGAGCTTGTAGGCTGTGGGCAGAGACTTGCTACCTTTCAGTCTCTCCACTTCCTACAGGTTGAATGTGCCTGATACTAGAGGACAGAACCCTGGACTTCCACACCACCATCTGTGGGCACAGAAAAAGAGACAGTAGCAACTGAGTGCAAGAGAGTGTGTCACAGACTGTCAAGGGATGGGCCAGCCCCATAACTAAGCAAAGTGGGAGGCAAATGGGCACCAGAGCATTACTGCAAATGTCTACTGTGCACAGTTTATTTTTAATTTTAATTTCGATATTGTAGAACGCTTGAAACTCTGTGCTCCATCTCAGAACACAGTAGATGGGAAGAACAAAAACAAGGAAAGCGGAAGACTATTGTAAAATCAGAAATAAACTGTTGTGGGACCAAGGATCGAGTATGTCCAGAGGGCATTTGTATCAGTCAAGGACAAAGATTTACAATGGTGTGCAAGCCTTTGCTCCACTGCTCCAGTTATAGGGGTGTGACTGCAGACAGGGGCGTGACTGCAGACAGGGGTATGACTGCAGTGGGACAAGGAGTGGGTTTTATGCTAGGCTGTAATCAGGGAAGGCTCGGTGAAGTCTGAAGAAACACATATTGTGATAATTGTAACTCCTGGTGCAGTGCAGTGGCTGGCTGTCCACCTACTGGCGTGGGCTATGGGATAGTTGTAACTTGCAATCCATGCTCACTCTGACAGCATGGGAGCACAAGTGACTTACACCTCTCCAGAGCTCTGCAGAATCTGTGACTAAGGAAGATATTTAGAGATTGGAAGATGCAGGACATCTGCCAAGAAGAGATGTCCCACCCCCTGTATGTAGAGTATTTCTATCTATACTCTCTAAATAGGAAGGGGAGAACATCAGCCAATTTTTGTCGAATGTCCTTCACCCTCAAAACTCTGAATGACCCCTTAGATCATCTTCATAATGGCAAGATTTAATGCCTTAGAGACCCAGTGCTCTACAAAGAATTCCTAAGACAAAGGGTAAGAGAAGGCTCGGTGCAGCACTCCTTAGAGTTATCAGTACACACGAAAAGATGCGACCAGTCCGTTCACAAAGCTCTTGCAAATGAGAGAAAGGCTTGAGGACCGCTCTACATGCCATGAACATATGTCAAGCAAGCTGAGAATATTGAGAGAAAACCACAAGCATCCAGATCCCCTAGTAGTAATTGGGGAGAATGAGGAAGAGATGGAGAAGTGGTGGGAAAAGAACAGAGTATTTTGTAGCATTTAGATGAGAGACAGAAGAACACCAAGGTGGTCAGTAACAACTCTACCTCCTCCAAGTCAATGCTCAGTCTTAATGAACCGAGTCAAAACACGCTGGGCCAGATTTATTCCTGTCTTTTCCCCGGCTCAGAATGTACTGCCTAGCGCCAGCTCAGGCCCCTTTGCACCGTGGCGATTTGTGCTGTGTTGCGTTACTCTAGATTTATAATGCCATGCAATGTGGCCTTGCATGGCTTGATAAATCTAACTTAAGAGCTGCATCACACTTGCGTCCCATTGCGTGGCACAAAGGTGACGCACGTCTTTATTGAATATTCCAGAGTTTCCAAAGCACTTCAATGCGCTTGATCTGTGGCCTTCAGCCACATGACCATGTAGCCACAGCCAGGACCAGGATCGGTTGGCATCCGGTAAGGAGCACGTTTTGTTTACTTTAGTTTGTCTATTTCATCACTCCATCTGGCATGCAGGCCCTGTTTCCTACAGAACAGCTTTGAAGGATATCATCCTGGGAGCGCCTGACCATGAAAAAATCAAATTGTCTTCAAACTTACAGTTAAGTCAGCAAAGTGGGGGCTGCATGTTTTTATCTGTGCAGCAAAACTCTGGAACCGTCTACCAGTACGCCTTCAAATATTCAAATACAAGAAGACCCCTTGCATCTTAAGGTGCAGATAAAAAATCATCTACCTAACTCTGCCTACAATGACTGTGTGGGTGCCTCACACCACTCCACACCACACCTCACGTGGATGTTCTGCATGCACTGCAGGTCTGATAGCCAGGCATGTCAAAAGGTAGTTTGCTAGAAAAGTCAGCTTTGGACAGGACCTGCACTGCCACTAAGGCTTAGTGGGCCCTAGGGAGAAATGGAGGTGTCCTTAGCAGCACATAGAAACGACGGCTGATCGCTTAATTGATTTGGCAGTATTACTGATCAATGCCTCATGGACAAGCAGAACCCCAAAGGACTGAGCTTTGGGACCAGGGTTTGGAGAGTCCCAGGGTATGCTGGAATATGAGAAGAACTGAATTGTTGCATATAAGACTATGCCAATAAAGGACATGCAAATTAAGAATTATGTCAATATATGACAATAAGCTGTCACTGTACGCATCACTATCCCCTCTCTAATGTAGCCTCAATCACTTCTCTATTATTTGCTCTGATTTCTATAATGAGTGACTCTGTGCCATAGAACACTACAAATGATTAATTATGTATGTTTGTATCTGTGTGAGTAAATGTATGTGATATTTGTGCAGCACAAACCCAGCTAAGGGGCAGCAGAGAGCTCCACAGTGTCAAAGGCAAGAAGCAGTAAATGATTGTTTGGTGAACTAACTGGGATCTCTGAATGGTCGGGACTTTTTGTTCACAATGTTTAAAGAGGAGTGTCCAGTTCTTTCCTACAGTGAAGCAAGGTTGGGGTGGTTATGTCAGATACACACCTCAAGCATTGCCAAAGGCTTCTCAAGCTATGCCACCCTACCACCATCTCGCCGGTCTTTCTATAGGTATTATGGCCCCACACCTCCAACCTGTACACCTTAAACAGCACCACAATCACACCTGATGTAAGGGAGATTGTAGAACCATACCACCACCCTCTGCACCTTAAACACCTCCACAGCCACACCTGATGCGAAGGAGAATGTAGAAGTATACCACCAACCTCTGCACCTTACACACCACCACAGCCACACCTGATGCGAAGGAGAGTGTAGAACCCCAACACCACCCTCTGCACCTTAAACACCACCACAGCCACTCCTGATGCAAAGGAGAGCTTAGAACTACACCACCAACCTCTGCACCTTAAACACCAACACAGCCGCACCTGATGCGAAGGAGAGTGTAGAACCACAACACCACCGTCTGCACCTTAAACACCACCACAGCCACACCTGGTGTGAGGGAGATTGTAAAACCACACCACCACCTCTGCACCTTAAACACCACCACAGCCACACCTGATGCAAAGGAGAGTGTAGAACCACAACACCACCCTCTGCACCTTAAACACTTCCACAGCCACACCTGATGCGAAGGAGTGTTTAGAACTACACCACCAACCTCTGCACCTTAAGCACCACCACAGCCACACCTGATGCAAAGGAGAGTGTAGAACCACACCACCAACCTCTGCACCTTAAACACCACCACAGCCACACCTGATGCTAAGGAGAGTGTAGAATCACAAAACCACCCTCTGCACCTTAAACACCTCAACAGCCACACCTGATGCGAAGGAGAGTGTAGAACCATACCACCAACCTCTGCAGCTTAGACACCCTCACAGCCACACCTGATGTAAGGGAGATTGTAGAACCACAACACCACCCTCTGCACCACAAACACCACCAAAGCCACACCTGATGCGAAGGAGAGTGTAGAACTATACCACCAACCACTGCACCGTAAACACCACCACAGCCACACCTGGTGTGAGGGAGAGTTTAAAACCACACCACCACCTCTGCACCTTAAACACCACCACAGCCACACCTGATGCGAAAGAGAGTGTAGAACTATACCACCAGCCTCTGCACCTTAAATACCACCACAGCCACACCTGGTGTGAGGGAGATTGTTAAACCACACCACCACCTCTGCACCTTAAACACCACCTCAGCCACATCTGGTGTGAGGGAGATTGTAAAACCACACCACCACCTCTGCACCTTAAAACCACCACAGCCACACCTGATGTGAAGGAGAGTTTAGACCCACACGACCACCCTCTGCACCTTAAGCACCTCCACAGCCACACCTGATGTAAGGGAGATTGTTGAACCACACCACCACCCTCTGCACCTTAAACAACACCATAGCCATGCCTGATGTAAGGGAGATTGTAGAACCACACCACCAACCTCTGCAACTTAGACATCCTCACAGCCACACCTGGTGTGAGGGAGGTTGAAATATTGAAATTGTAGAACCACACCACCACCTCTGCACCTTAAACACCACCACAGCCACACCTGATGTAAAGGAGATTGTAGAACCACAACACCACCTTCTGCACCTTTAAACACCACCACAGCCACACCTGATGTGAAGGAGTGTAGAACCACACCACCAACCTCTGCACCTTAAAAACCACCACAGCCACACCTGATGCGAAGGAGAGTATAGAACTATACCACCAACCTCCTCACCGTAAACACCACCACAGCCACACCTGGTGTGAGGGAGATTGTTAAACCACACCACCACCTCTGCACCTTAAACACCACCACAGCCACATCTGGTGTGAGGGAGATTGTAAAACCACACCACCACCTCTGCACCTTAAAACCACCACAGCCACACCTGATGTGAAGGAGAGTTTAGACCCACACGACCACCCTCTGCACCTTAAGCACCTCCACAGCCACACCTGATGTAAGGGAGATTGTTGAACCACACCACCACCCTCTGCACCTTAAACAACACCATAGCCACACCTGATGTAAGGGAGATTGTAGAACCACACCACCAACCTCTGCACCTTAGACATCCTCACAGCCACACCTGGTGTGAGGGAGGTTGAAATATTGAAATTGTAGAACCACACCACCACCTCTGCACCTTAAACACCACCACAGCCACACCTGATGTAAAGGAGATTGTAGAACCACAACACCACCTTCTGCACCTTTAAACACCACCACAGCCACACCTGATGTGAAGGAGTGTAGAACCACACCACCAACCTCTGCACCTTAAAAACCACCACAGCCACACCTGATGCGAAGGAGAGTATAGAACTATACCACCAACCTCCTCACCGTAAACACCACCACAGCCACACCTGGTGTGAGGGAGATTGTAAAACCACACCACCACCTCTGCACCTTAAACACCACCGCAGCCACACCTGGTGTGAAGGAGAGCTTAGACCCACACCACCACCCTCTGCACCTTAAACACCTCCACAGCCACACCTGATGTAAGGGAGATTGTAGGACCACACCACCACCCTCTTCACCTTAAACAACACCATAGCCACGCCTGATGTAAGGGAGATTGTAGAACCACACCACCAACCTCTGCACCTTAGACATCCTCACAGCCACACCTGGTGAGAGGGAGATTGAAATTGTAGAACCACACCACCAACATCTGCACCTTTAACACCACCACAACCGCACCTGATGTGAGGGAGAGTGTAGACCCATTAGAAATGATTTGTGGTCCATCTCATGTTCACAGAGGAAAATGTGAAGTGCATTGTTCTCCCCTCTGACTCAGTGCACCAAATAAAAATGAAAAGAAAACACAAACTACGAAATGTAGAAGAAATTTAAATATTCTGCAAATACAGTGATTTCTTTTCATAGTTGCCTTAGATGTTGACATATTTTCATGCTGAATGAACATCTCACTTCTGCAATCTTTTTGTCTTTTCAGACTTGTTCGTTGTCGTGCTGGTCCTCCAGGCCTCCATGACCATCTTCTTTATATTTGCTGACATTCCTGGTTTCTACAGCGCACTGGAGGTACGTCTGGCCCTTGGCAAGGCCGCCTTCCCTGATTCTCACACTGTAATGATAATGCTTTGCTATGAAACCTGCAGTGCATGTGTCAGCCTCTGGTGCAGGACCCTTTGTTTAAAATCCCAAGTCTCTTCCAAGGTCAAAGGGAGGGCAGCGCAGGACAGTGATGAGGTCCTAACTGTAGGGCTTCAGTTCCAGCCTCACTTAATAGGTCGAGCAATATGTTTGCTGCCTGCACATTTGTGAATTTTGAAAAGCATGTAACATGCTCTAAATCATACTGTTTTCAAAACAACCACAAATCCAAAAATATAAGTAAATGAAGAGTCCAGTGATCCAGCTGTTTGTGGGCCAAGGATGCTTGAAAACTCTGTGTGTGAACTAATGTGTTCATGCAGACATTCTGAATGTATGGAAGCAGCAACCAGGCAAGACTCAGGGTCTTGTTCACCATGGGACATTCAAGAGGGAGACCTCTGCAGATATACAGCCTCACCTATGCCTGGGAGTAAATGTACCTACTGAAGGGTGAGTATCCACCAATCCTGGACGGAGATTTTCATTCAGTGATAGGACTTAGGAGTTCTTCACTCCCTTATCCCAGGAGGTGGAGACTGTTACAACAGATATTATAGCTGCATTTTTGATCTGTATCTACATGGGCTGCCTCCCTACATCATCGGCGGAGTGGAGAATCTGGCCATGTGGCAGGCGCTGACACTCGCTGCCAGTGCGCAGGAGGCGGAGGTATGCACCGTGGGGGACCCAAGAAGAAGTGATAGGACAGGAGGACGAGGTGATAAAGTAGAAGTACTACAGGGGGCAGGGAATCTTCCTGGAGGTGGACTTGGATCCAGTCTCCATCTCACCACAACAGATGAATGTAGCTGCTCCATCACACGCCCAGACCTGAGGAACCCCAAAGTCAGTCCAGGTAAGAAAATATCCCTACAGTTCTGCCACTACATTTCTCCTGCGAGTCATGTACACTCTTTCTGCCTCACAGATTGGCCCACATCCCACACTTCTCACCCAAAAACAGCCTCAATTTAGAGATTGTAGTAAATAACCTTAACTTAATGCACTCAATTTTTTTACAAACTGTCCCCATTTAAAGGCATTTGAAGAATTAACAGAAGCAGCAGTACATACTACTGTGGCAGGGCAGCAATCGGGACATGCGTCTAAAGGTAGACAAACCACCCAACAGGTATGGCATACATATGAATATTATACTACCACAATCTAGTTCTTTGTATGTCTTTATTTGTCATATCTCAACAATGATAATAATGCATCTTTATTATTTATATCATATTATCTTTATATATGTTGACATAGAATGTACTAAACACATACTTACAGTATAATTTCATACGCTTGTAATGCGCACATCCAGATCATGTCAAGTCAAGTCAAGTTATTCTTTATTCGGTTATTAATACCAAAATAACCATAAAAGTACAAAAAAAAAAAAAAAAAAAAATCACATTTATATAAAATTACATAGGGCCACATATAATAAAAACCGAGTAAGTTCAGATCTCAATTGTTTTCCGCAATTTAAAAACATTTTTGAGGAATGAGGAAATAAATACGACAGTTAAAATATTGTCCAATTTCTGTACAGCTAAAAAAGCAGGGCGACAGCGATTAATTTCCATCATTTTTAGCAAAGGTACAACAAACATTTGTCTTGGTCTAGTATAAAATTTACAAAAGAAAAGTATATGCATATCAGATTGTACTGATAAATCATCGCAGGGACATTTACTCATGATTTTTGACCAATTATTCATGTTTGGAAAGCTGAGTGCTCTAAATAATAGATTAAATCTAAAACGTGTCAATAAAAACCTTTCATAGTCACTCATTTGTAGCTTTAAATATGGCTGTAAACTATAGCAGGTTATAATTTGCTCGTGAGCTACTACCGTAGTTTTCTTAAATTCAGTTTTTACTCTGGTCTCTTGCAAATAGGTCATACATTTATCTTTTAAACACTTCCTCGAAATATTACAGAGGGAAAGAGGGTCAGTATAGTAATCCCCTAGTCCTAGTAGCGTGAGAAAATTATTAATATAGTGCAACCATTTAATTTTCCCACACTTCTCTAGACCCATTGCATTTCTCATGATCATTCTGTTTAAACCAGATTCATCTACGGTCCATATTCTATGCCATAAAAGAACTGGTGCAGTTTTTATTGTATCTTCTAAATATATTTCCCCTAGTTCATTATGGCAAGAGTATGTTGACACACTCTGTGGGACGGCCAGGAGATATTTCATAAAATTGTTTTCAACAACTTGTAATATGCTGACATTAGCATATCCCCATAGGCCTGCTCCATAGGTGGCAATTGCTACACAAGTTGCTTTGTAAACAGTCAACATTTCTTTAATTGGTTTCTTCCCTATTTTCCGGCTAAAATTTTTTAGAGCCATGATGGATTTACAGTACAACAATTTCCTTGTCTTAATGGTATTGTTCCATAGCCCAGAGCTATCGATTAAGACTCCTAGATAAGGAAATGTTAAGATGTCCTCAACTGGGGTGGTTCCAATATAAATTGCTTTTTTCTTCCTCTGTGCACCCGCCCCGCAGTGCATGGTGAATGTCTTAGAGCAATTTATGCTTAAATCTAGCTGGTTCATAAAATCAGAAAAAGAAGTAACTACTCTTTGCATGGCCTGCGGTGTTCTAGCCATTAGTACCGCATCGGCTGCATATAACAGAATTGGGATTGATCTATTTTCTACCATTGGTACATCCCTACACTCTGTTATCAGAGTCTTTTCCACGTTATTAATATAAAGTGTAAAGAGAAACGGCGCCAGGACACAGCCCTGTCTTACACCCCTTCTGATTGCAAATGATCTAGTACATTCACCATTTTTCCCATATCTTACTCGGGCCGATGCCCCTGCATAAAGGTCTCTCAGGAAGTCAATGATCTGCTTATCCACACCCAGGTTATCCATTACTAACCAAAGTTTACAATGTGTTACTGAGTCGAATGCGGAGGTAAGATCTACAAAAGTTAAAAACATTCGTCCCTCTTTCACTTTGGTATATTTTTCAATTAAAATATGCAAATTCAGACACTGTTCAATTGTACCAAGACCTTTCCTAAAACCGTACTGCAAGTCACTTAAAATATTTGCTTCATTAGCCCATATATGTAACCTGTCTAAGATTACCCTTCCTAGAATTTTAATGGTGGAATCCAGGAGTGATATTGGGCGGTAACACTTGCAGTTTTCACGGTCGCCCTTTTTAAAAATTGGTACTATCAGGGATTCACACCACGATGGCAGGAGGCCTTCTTTCAGAGTGGCATTAAACATACGTGTGAGGATTGGTGCCCAGAGTTCCTTGTTGTTTTTGAATAAATCAACAGGGACTCCATCTGGGCCTGGTGCTTTCCCTGCCAAACTTGCATCAATACATTTCTGCACTTCTGTTATTGTTATTTTAGGTTCGAGTTGAATACTCCTATGTACTTGATCTCTCAGGTGACTATCATCATGGATACTAACAATATGATCCTGTACAATGGAGTACAAATTTGAAAAATGCTCGGCCCACTCATTCTCTGTGATTGCTACATCTAGTGAATCCGTGTCACTAAAATTTAAAAAGGGGGCATTGACAACTCGCCAAAATGAGGCGGAATCTTTACTTAACGAGGCATCGCATAAAGCATCCCATGCTTCTACTTTTAGTGCGTTTTTCCTGTTTTTAAGGGTCTGCTTATAGACACTCCTGCACTTCCTGATTAGGTCAACATCCTTCTCAGTAGCATGAATAGCATATTTTAAACTTTTATACGCCTTCGTACATTCAGTATCAAACCATCTCTTCTTCCTTGTGTTCGTTCCTTTAGAATCAACCCACAATAACTTTCTTATTTGAGCAGTGATTGATGTAAAATTACTAATAAAATCTATATCTTTGGCATTTACATCTGTACATACATAAAATTCTGGCAACATGCTTATAATTAATTTCTCCTGGAATTCTACGGGGCAAACTTTTGTCCACTTCAGAGCATAGCCATTTTTCCGTGCCATAGCAATATCATCCATTATTACTTTAGTTTTGGTCCTACCACGATGGTTCTTACATCCCATGGTTATTTTAAAGTTTAATGGAAAATGATCACTAAGTGGGCAATCCAAAATTCCGTATTTCCAGATCATGTCCCTATGTCTAGTGGTCATTAGGGCATAATCAATAGTTGTGTTTGCCCCTCTGCCATTGAACGTTGGTAAAAAGGGGATTTCCGGACCAATCAGCTTGTTTACAAAATCCAGATCATTTTCAAATATTATTTCATTTAGACAATCCCCTCGTACAGTATGCTCAAAATGACTAGAGCATTTGTCTCTATCCAGTTGTATCCCACACAACCCGCTCTCGCCACTCCTGCATATTTGGCAGTTAAAATCCCCTACCCAAACAATACAGTAATCCTCTGACCTCCCCCTATTTGCCAATGTGATGTTACTACCTAATAGTCTAAAAACATCCCTTGGGTCTTCACCTTGGATGTTATCGTAAAAATTAATCAAAATCATGGAAAACCCCTTGTTAACTGTGATCCTTATAATATGATAATATACATTATTGAAAACTAACTCGGTTTTAACTCCTACAAGGAGGTTCGAGACATACGTACACAAACCTCCTTTAGCCCTACCATGAGCAGAACTGACCGCTGGGGAAAAAAATGTTTTAAAACCATTAATATGTATGGGTTCAGTTGTCCAAGTTTCCTGGAGGCTAAATACATCAGAGTCGCCTACCATTTTTTCCCAGTTTTCATTACCCACTTTAGACCTCAGTCCTGCAATGTTCCAACTCATAAAAGACCAAACTTCCCCGCTAGGTTGATCATCATCTAAAGTGTTCCTACTATCAAGGGGCATTTCCTCGCCACGGAATGCCTCAATTTGTGAGCTCTCACTAATAGGGGCCACCTTAACTATCTCTGTTTCGGTGGAGGTATTCCGAAGCCCTTGGTCCCTTATCTGATATCTTTTGGGGATATTCAAATCAGTAGGTCTATTATCTCCCTTGAGTCAGTCAACATCTTCTAACCCCTGCAGGCTCTGAAATCTATTTGCTAATGGGATTGTAAAATTTGGACTAATATTATCTCTATGTCTGTACCCATAATTCCCAGAATACCAGGTATTTTCTCTCCTTAGATCCAATAACGGATAAAAATAGGTTAAATCTAGGGTGTGAATTCTGCCAATGTTATAGTTTGGTTCCCATTGACAAATGTAACTCACAGCTCTTCTGTCCCTCAAGTTTATGATAATACAATCTCCTTGGATATCTTTATGCCTTTGTCCAATCCAGTGTACCCTCCTGACATTTAAAATTTCTACACGGGTTTGTCCAGGCAATGGCCTATTGTGATTCAGCCAGTAAATTACCTTATTCTTGAGTTCCTGATAATTCTCTGTCTTTCCGTCACTTAATTCTGGTACCCCGGTTAACACTACTGTATAGGGTAATGACTGTGGAGGGAGGTCGATATGTATTTTCTTAACCTTGTCATTCTGTTCCTCAATGTTTTGGTTTATCATTCCCTCCTTATCTCCATATCCCTTACCTTTCTCTTTTTCAATTCTTTTTTCACCAGTATCTATTTTATTCAACATATCTTTCCCCCTAGATATAATAAGGGGTGCATCATCCTTCTTACTCCTTTCAGATAGAGTCACTGCTGCTGATGTATGTGGTGCATTAATAGCAACATCATCTGCACTAGGAGTGCTTACTGCAACTTGAGATTTAGTCAGAGCGCCATGATTTTCCAGAGATTCTACAATACCTGCCCCTTGCTTTTCTAAGCCCTCAATTTTATCAGAGAGGGATTTTAATCTTCCTACCACTGGCAGTATCAGGGACTTCATTACCTGCTCTATTTTCATCATAAAATCTACCAAATCACTCAGTGTAATGGCTTCTTGTAAAGTGGAGTTTTCTTCAATACTACTTGGCGGCTTTCTTTTAGCTCCATTCTCTTGGCGGGGGGGTAAAACAGATTTCCTATTTTTCCCTTTTAATTTCCCTTTCTTACGCACAATCTGTGCCACTTTAGTCTTCGGTCTACTAAATAATAATAATAATAATAATAATAATAATATAGATTCTTGTGACAATTGCATACTCAACATAGCATTAGAGCGGTCCTCTGTATCCTGTTGATGTTGCGCTAACAAACAAAGACTAGGAGGTAGTGATAGCCGCCTCTCAGTGCTCTCAATAGCATTGGCGACGACTCCAATTGTTTTTTGCAACATCCTGTCTATTGCTGTTAGACTTGGGAGAGGAGTCTTAGCAGGGACTTTAGTTTTAACAGATGAGCGAGTAGCCATCCGTGTAGTTTTCCCCATTGTCCACTCAAAATATACAGATCAACACTTAGATTTATGCAAGCAGCTAAATACCTGTGGTGGGGGTCAGGGAGGGGGGGCCCTGCCCTGCCTCTTCCTGGCGATGACGGGCAAGGACGGGCCCGCCCTTGGCCCGGGCTTCGCCCGGGCGCTGCCCGCGCGCGTCCCGCGCTGCGTGAAGCCTGGTAGGCTTAAGACGAGCCCGGGCGCTGCCTGATGCCGTCAGCGGCAGGCGCCCGGAGCACAGACTGCTGGGTAATGTGGTCCTTGGGCCGTTCACCTCACGGCAGTGCGGGAGGAGACCCGGTAGTTGGCTGGCAGGTGTAATGCTCCCCACAGGGCCGTTTCCCTCACGGCAGGCTCTCTGGTCTCAGAAGGTAGGTAATGCGCGTCCCGCGCTGCGTGAAGCCTGGTAGGCTTAAGACGAGCCCGGGCGCTGCCTGATGCCGTCAGCGGCAGGCGCCCGGAGCACAGACTGCTGGGTAATGTGGTCCTTGGGCCGTTCACCTCACGGCAGTGCGGGAGGAGACCCGGTAGTTGGCTGGCAGGTGTAATGCTCCCCACAGGGCCGTTTCCCTCACGGCAGGCTCTCTGGTCTCAGAAGGTAGGTAATGCGCGTCCCGCGCTGCGTGAAGCCTGGTAGGCTTAAGACGAGCCCGGGCGCTGCCTGATGCCGTCAGCGGCAGGCGCCCGGAGCACAGACTGCTGGGTAATGTGGTCCTTGGGCCGTTCACCTCACGGCAGTGCGGGAGGAGACCCGGTAGTTGGCTGGCAGGTGTAATGCTCCCCACAGGGCCGTTTCCCTCACGGCAGGCTCTCTGGTCTCAGAAGGTAGGTAATGCGCGTCATGTCATAATCTTCAAAGAGCCTCTTTTTCTGCCCATTCTCCAGAGCCATCCCTTTGGCTACTACTCCAACCAGTGCACGAACACGTGGACTGGCCACTGACGGATGACAAAGGCTGGTAGGTCTTCAGTCGCATCATTTTGAGTCGCGATAACTGTAGGTCTCTCTGCATAAGTGCCAGAAATTGCATGATATAAACATACATCAAATGTATGTTTTAATGGGTGACATTATATGACTGCTCTTTTTCTCATTGTGTCCCTAATTACATCCTTACGTTGTGCAGCTTTATTCTACATACTATTACCTTATCATCCACTATAGCCTCCCACTTCCCCATTGTATCATTTGTAACTTATTTTTTCCAATTTGTAACTTCTAACAAAGGTATGTTTGCTGAGAAACGACTCTCTCAATAGAAAGTGTTTATCTATCTATAGGCAGCTTCCCTGCTTCCCTGTCTTGAGAACACTGGTGTCCAATACAGCACTTACCGTCAGCCCCACTGTCCCTTATCTCATTTTTATAATTCTTTTTTTTCAATAGCTGATTGATCAATGGAGACATGTTCAGCACTTTCTTTGAGGAGAGCACTTTAACAGCTGACATTTAGGGATCCTGCCACAAAGGGAGCATTTGAGTCAAAAGCAGGTCAGATATAATTTTATATAATTTCTTAGGCCATATAATATTAATTAATATGGTAATGTATCATGTACATATGATAAAGTATAATTTATTGATCTTAAATAATTTATAGCCTCTCTTTTTAGGAATATACATGCATTTCTAATGTGAAATATACTTATAACAACATCCATTTCTTTTATTTCCTAAGGACAAAAAGCCAGATGATGGTTTATTACCACCCATAAGAGGAGGATGGCGCCAATTCCTTACCACCCACAAGCAGAGGATGGCGCACAATCCCTAGAGAACCCCCATCCTTCTATAAACTGCCATGTCTGCAGACTCCACTTCTGAAGATGATGAAGAGAAGATTGTTGGATCCACCCTGGATACACCTCTGAAAGATCTCAAGTTTAGTCAGTCGTCTCCTTCCTAGACAGCTGGCGGTGATTGAAGGTTCCCAACCAGCAGCTACGAAATCACGAATGCTTGCACTGGAGACGCACATCTCTCCTGAACCCACCTCTCAGCCTACAGATATGCCAGTTGGTGTCCTCCTCCACCCTCCCCTCCTCCAACTCCACACCTCTTCATTTTATAAGGGGAATTTACCCCTGGTGAGAACTTTTTTTTTTCACCATTCAAGAATCTCTATCTCACAACCCCTCCGATGTCAACCCTCAACATGAAGGACAATCTGCTGACCGCCCTTCCAATTATTTCTTTCACAAATATATGATTCATTTTTAACCTAAGAACACTTTTGGGTTAAGGTTTCAACAAACATGTTAGTGGCTTGATCTTTAGGTCACTGTTTTGTTTCCTTGCACGGGTTATCTTTCTTTCTTTCCTTCCTAATTTGTTTATGGTAAATTTTACCTTCATAAATGTAATTTCATGCATTATGTTTATATAGGGGTCTCTTTAGTATGCAAATTGATTGAACGTCCTGAAGATGGTCTGACGGACAAAAGCCACGACAGACTGAAACGTCGACTCCCTCATCTATTTCCCAAATATTTATTGTATATCAGTAACTGTACTTTGTATCTCTGGATATGTTACTTCTTTATTTATTTTGGAATAGAGGTATACATTCATGATCTGCAGTTTGATTTGTACATCCTCTGTCATGGTGTTTTTGCTATACTAAATTGACTGTACCTTCTTGAATTTTATCTATATAACATTTTTGTATTTTTTTACAAAAAGATATTCCCGTGTTTCTTGATATTACTTTCTCATTTATTGATAGTTAACATTTTTTAATTTGACATATGCTCTGATTGTTGAAAGGTTCAGGACCAATTTGGGTTGAACTACCAAGTAACTTTGGGGCATATTATCAAGAAACGGCGTTAAAATTATCGCCGCATTAGCGGCAGAAAACTGCTGCTAAAGCAGCGATAATGGGCTTAATAATATGCCCTTGAGAACTCCAATAGAAGCTCATGTTCTGGTGTCAACATGGGCTTCTATGGGAATTCTCTGCAGCATATTATCAAGCCCATTTTTGCTGCTTTAGCAGCAGTTTTCTGCCGCTAATGCGGCGATAATTATAACGCAGTGCTTGATAATATGCCCCTATGTGTATAGCACACCAAAGCAAGAATCTTTAAATAAAATCCCTTGCAGGCCCCTCTTACTTATTCTGGCATTGTCAAATAACCACACATGCAGAGGAGGGGTTGACGCACAAAAATTCTCTCTTTTGGTAGGATCCGTTTGTCAATCATCAAACTACAGCAACAAACTACTGTACCCGGAGGTTAACGACAAATGGGGGAAACTAGGAGTAATTATGTGAAATCACCACAAAATTAAGCGGAATTACGCAACATGTATCTTGCGCTCAAACAAATACCTGCACGGTCAGTTCGCGCAACAATTCATCTAAAAAATGGGTTGTTGAGTTGATTGCCTGTCCTGAAATGTTTGTTGACCACCAACATTAAAGGATATGCCACCCACCTTCAAAACATTGGCGCTTGTATTCAGGTTTGTAGAATGGCGCTCAAAATTATACAAACGGTTCGCTCGGGTGAACAAATCTACCTGGAATGTTGCTTGCGCTAAAAAATTACCAGAAAGGTTCATTCCACGCTTGAATATCTCCCTAAAATTATGCGATGTGCCGTAATCTCAGACATTTTGCGTACATTTCGTCCTTCTGGACTCTTCCTCATGTGCATGTTGATTGTACTATTGAATACAAAATCTCGAGATCGTTATAGAAAGTACAAAAATATCATAAACTCTATACTCATAATAACAAAAAAAAAATATTGATTCAAAAATATCATCCAACAAAAATATCTAAAGTTTAAAAATATAATCCTACAAAAATGTAGATGTTAATAAGCCTGAGTTTTATAATTAACATTAGAATTGACAAATATATTTAAAACCAACATATAGTGTAATAAAGATTGATATATTTTGAAAATATAAATTATTTAAAAAACCATTTTAACTTTAAAAAATTGAAATTCTTTTCTAAAATACATTTAACATATGTAATTTGTGATTCATCTTTACAAGTATTTACCTTAAATTGCATATAATCAAAAACTATAACCTTTAACATTACAAATAAATAAAAACAGTTTTTCATGAAAAATGCTAAATATTTTTTCAATCATCTATTTATATAAAAGTAACATTAAATATATATACAACTGAATGTTAAGAATATAAAAATGTGTTTTAGATATCTATGAAAATATAAAACAATTTTAAATATTTTCTTTGTTTAATAAAAAAAACAAATACATATAAAAAAGTAACATATCACTTTGATATATGTTTTTTAATAAATTATTTTACAAAGTATTAATGTAATGGCAAAAACAAGAGTAACTGAGTGTAAAACTCAAAAGAAACAATAAAGTACTAAAAATAAAACAAATTATAATACATAGCCATCTAATAAAATGATTAAAACATACACCAAAAATAA
The DNA here is from genome assembly GCF_964204655.1 of Triturus cristatus. Taxonomy (NCBI): domain Eukaryota; kingdom Metazoa; phylum Chordata; class Amphibia; order Caudata; family Salamandridae; genus Triturus; species Triturus cristatus. Next base: position 1,157,556,399 of record NC_140594.1, read on the forward strand.
ATGCAATTTTTTGGAATTACATGTAGTACTCTAACTGCAATACAACTAACATTTGGATACATGCATATAATTTGGAGGGACAAAGGGGCAAAAATATCTATTACAACTCCAAATTAAGCAACAATAAGAATAGCGTTGGGGTCTGGTCGTTGAGATTTCATATCCCCACTGCTATGAAAGGAAAGATAGTGGACATGTTGGTCTTTTGGAGGTGTCAGAACACTATTCCTATTCTAACCTAAACAACAGTAAGGAAAATGTTTGACTTTGGAAAGATAAAATGTGCTATACCCATTGCAACCTGTGCAATAGTAGGGAAAGTGGTTGAGTTTGGAGAGGGGATATTTATTTGCACAACAACCTAAACATCAGTAGGCAAAGAGTTGCGCTTTGGGTGTGGGGGGAGGAGCACATCTACTATTCCAACTCCAAACTCACCAGCAGTAGGGACAAAATCACAAATTAGGTCCCAAATTTACATTGATGTTAATGTTAATATTAATATCAATTGTAGAGCAGTATGACTAAGAATGAAGAAATGTAGTTCTATCCATGTGAATTATTGAAGAAATACAGGTTATAAAGAATTATAAATGTAAATTTGTTAGTGTGTGTATATACCTATGTACGTACATGCATGTGTTTAGCTCAAACAAGTCACAAAAATACAGTTACTAACTGAGCTCTGGTTCCGGCTCAAATTTGTTAAACCTCTGACATTCCCAATTACTATTTGCAATGCAAACCATAAATCTTACCACCCCGCATGTTGTGGATGTCATCACACACCACATCATTGATTACATCATAAGTGGCAACATTGATTACATCCTTATGACATCATCATGACTGCTTGAACTTTAACTGTGAACTCCTTCAGCTGCCTATGACATCATACATGGAAACATTGATAACATCAATAATGGCTTCACCAGGTCCATCACTGATGACATCACTCTGTTAAAAAAAACAAAAGCAAGAAAACGTAAACATCAGAAAAAAAGGTCTGAAACTTAAACATAGCATTTACAGAGCACCATTGTCTGAGACTCATGTGAGCATAGGGCCTTATTATGACTTTGGCAGTCTCGGTGCGGGGTCGCCACCCTGCCACAGTGCTCCAAGACCGCCAAAGCCATTAAAGACAGCCTGCCAGAGTACATCTTATTTTTACTCTGGCAGGCTGTTCTATGGCAGCCCTACTGTGGTGCCTGTGAAAATGGCAACGCCATGGGAGCGTCAAAGGCAGTTCCTGCAGGGCATGGACTGTCAAGTCCATGGAACTTGGGGTGCATGCACACAGGGATGCACAACGTGTTCCCTACTGCATGTAGTGCCCCCTTTGTTTCCTCACATCACACTTTTCATAGCAATTGCACCACAAGAAAAATGTGGCGGTGAGGAAACTTGAAGTATGCTTGGCGGGCCGCAGTGGCCCTGCCAAACATATTCCAGCCTCAAGACCGCTGCACTACCCTGGCACTGATCCCTGCCGGTTGCGGTGGCCCCAGGGTGGCTGCACCCCCCTGGTCGTAATGGGGCAGTTGGAAGACGGCCACCACTGTGAGTCTGTTTGTCCGGGGACCGCCAGGCTCATAGTAAGGCCCTGAGAGACACACTCAGAGGCAGCGCAGTAATACAAATTTGCAGTACCCTGCTTACATAAGTACACCTACACTAAGACAGAATTACATTACCATATTCAGAGTCCTATTATCATTACATTATATTAATATTTTATAGGTAAGCCTTCTTATTGAAAGTTTGCCAGTGGTTTCAGTGCTGGTATGTCACAAAAAAGGTATCCAATCTGAATTGTTTCTCATAATCCCTATGACCACATTAATATGCAGGATATTTAGTTTCCGTATCCAAATAAAAAAGTTACATGGATGGTTAACACATCATTTCTTCTATCTTTCAGTGCTGGTAAAAAATGCTTTCACTATTAACAAACTAACTCCAATAAAAATACACATTTCTCAAAAAATTGAAAAATGTGTCCGCACTCTCAGGCAAACAATGCAACTAAACAGATGATGCGCGAATGCTTCAAATCTGTCTAAAGGGCACTGCGATCAATGAACACACCGCGTAAAAGAATACATGACATGTAATATGGCTCTGTCCTGAAATCTTAAGGGGTTCAGGTAACATTTACAAAAAACTCATCATTGGTGTCATAGTTTATGATGTCACCAGAACCCAGTGGGACTGGCATGGATCGGGGTAGTGTGGCGGAGGGTGGCGGGGGAGGGGGTTTGTGGGTAGGTGGATAGGGGGTAAAGGGAAAAAAAGTACCAACTCGCCGGCCGCGTCTCTCCTCATTGTTCCTCGTCACCATCCCTCCGCTCTGTCTGGAACAGAAAGCACTTAGGCTCTCCTAAGCCAATCACACTGCTGCAATGTAGCGTTGTGATTGGTCTGAGTGCTGTGGTACGGTGCTCTGCCAGGCAATGGGAGCTTGGGCATATTCTCCACCCAGGCTGTAATGCAGCCTGGGTGGAGAGCGTGCAAAGTGGCCATGACTGTCTAGCCAGCCCCAGAAGGAACGCACAAACAGTCATGCGCACGTACAGAGTGGCCACCACTCCTCCCCCTGCATTGCAAGCAGAGCAACCCCACCCCACAAGGCTGCCGCAGCAGGAACAAATATGATAATAACAAGTTAGTATCGTTTTATTTTTCCTTTATTTTCACTGCCGAAAGCAGTGGGGCGACGCTCCTCCGTCTTAGCGGAGGAGCCGCCACTGCCAGACCCCCTTACAACCAACATTCAATGGCTAGCCCACTCCGCCCATGAACATACAAATCATGTCACTATATGCAATCATGATCTACAGTTATAATCTATAGAAATGTGCAGGTGCGGCCGGCATGTAGGCACTCTTTTCTGAGATGTAATGAGTCTGGGGAATCCCAACTCAACTCACATATTCAGGGGTGAAGTGGAAGGGATTTTACCATTTGTTTGACCATGTGTCGGGGTATGGGGCAGTAGTTTTCCTCATGAGTGAGTTTGGGGTTACAGGGTAATCGAATGGAATACGGCATCAGTGTTCTAAGTCAAGGTGGATATGGCCTCGGCATCGGGGTCTGAGTCAAGGTGAATATGGCCTCGGCATCAGTGTTCTGAGTCAAGGTGGATATGGCCTCGGCATCAGGGTTCTGAGTCAAGGTGGATATGACCTCGGCATCAGTGTTCTGAGTCAAGGTGGATATGGCCTCGGCATCAGGGTCTGAGTCAAGGTGGATATGGCCTCGGCATCAGTGTTCTGAGTCAAGGTCGATATGGCCTCTGCATCAGTGATCTGACTCAAGGTCGATATGGCCTCTGCATCAGTGTTCTGAATCAAGGTTGATATGGCCTCTGCATCAGTGCTCTGAGTCAAGGTGGATATGGCCTCGGCATCAGTGTTCTGAGTCAAGGTGGATATGACCTCGGCATCAGGGTTCTGAGTCAAGGTGGATATGGCCTCGGCATCAGTGTTCTGAGTCAAGGTGGATATGGCCTCGGCATCAGTGTTCTGAGTCAAGGTGGATATGGCCTCTGCATCAGTGCTCTGAGTCAAGGTGGATATGGCCTCTGCATCAGTGCTCTGAGTCAAGGTGGATATGGCCTCGGCATCAGTGTTCTGAGTCAAGGTGGATATGACCTCGGCATCAGGGTTCTGAGTCAAGGTGGATATGGCCTCGGCATCAGTGTTCTGAGTCAAGGTGGATATGGCCTCTGCATCAGTGCTCTGAGTCAAGGTGGATATGGCCTCGGCATCAGTGTTCTGAGTCAAGGTGGATATGGCCTCTGCATCAGTGTTCTGAGTCAAGGTGGATATGGCCTCTGCATCAGTGCTCTGAGTCAAGGTGGATATGGCCTCGGCATCAGTGTTCTGAGTCAAGGTGGATATGACCTCGGCATCAGTGTTCTGAGTCAAGGTGGATATGGCCTCGGCATCAGGGTTCTGAGTCAAGGTGGATATTGCCTTGGCATCGGGGTCTGAGTCAAGGTGAATATGACCTCGGCATCAGTGTTCTGAGTCAAGGTGGATATGGCCTCGGCAGCAGGGTTCTGAGTCAAGGTGGATATGGCCTCGGCATCAGGGTCTGAGTCAAGGTCGATATGGCCTCGGCATCAGTGTTCTGAGTCAAGGTGGATATGGCCTCTGCATCGGTGATCTGAGTCAAGGTCGATATGGCCTCTGCATCAGTGTTCTGAATCAAGGTTGATATGGCCTCTGCATCAGTGCTCTGAGTCAAGGTGGATATGGCCTCGGCATCAGGGTTCTGAGTCATGGTGGATATGGCCTGTGCATCAGTGTTCTGAGTCAAGGTGGATATGGCCTCGGCATCAGGGTTCTCAGTCAAGGTGGATATGGCCTCGGCATCAGGGTTCTGAGTCAAGGTGGATATGGCCTCCTCTGTGGTTCTGATACATTTTATTTAAGAGAAATCTCCAACTACATGAGGCAATTAGCTTTTTAAGAGCTAAAATTCAGTGTATTTGGACATTCGGAGTTATTTTTTCTTTAATAAGAGCAAATTCCCAGTGCTTCAGGGACACTGTGTTTTTCTTTTAAAGATAACATTCCCAGTGCACTAAGGACATTCGTTTTTTTTTGTATTATTGAGAAGACTGTCAGTACTTCAGGGAGTACTATTTAATAAAAACCTAATGTTCCTGATTCACTGGGAGCTTTCTCTCTTACAAAAAAAAGATTGTCCCTCAAGGAGTAGGATTTTGCCCGATGCTCTGATTGTTTTCTCAAAGAGGGTGAGGGGCATTTTAGCTTTTTCCATGTGTGGCACATGGTTCACTGCTTTCCAGACAGAAATAAAGTGGGATTACATGGGATTGGAAATAGAGGGGGCTTCAGCCCCTGTTTCCACCAGAGGATCTTCAGCAGGGATGATTTTCCCAGTAGCATGCCTTGCGGTGGCTCCTCTGCAGAGAGTCTGGCGTACCCCCCGCTCAGAAAGTCGGGGGATATGAGAGATGGGAGGTCAGTGATGCCATTGATTTTTGGTGGCTCTCCCATGAGCTTTTCTGCTCAAATCTCTTCCAAATTGTGATCCCTCTCAAAACTGTGATCTATTGTAAATGACTATATAACCCATAAAACTGAAATAATATTTTTGTTTGTGGTCTCTCTCTAAAGTTCTGCCTCCTCAAAAAAACTACAAATGAAATATTAATGATAAACATAAATGACATTCCTGTTATACTTTTACTTTTCTTTCTAGGGATCTCCTAGGATTAGACCTCGCTGACCAGGAAGGGTTTGAAGTACTGGGTATTTTAGTCCCAGCGGTGCAGGGGCACACACCCTATGACTTCGGGGTTTCACCCTGTTCCGGACCTACAGAAACACAGAGTCTTCTGGGTGAAGTCAAAGAATCGTTTATTGGCTGCAGACCAATGACAGGTATCCTAGAAGTACAACAGCGTGTATGTTCTCAGGAGACTGCTGAAAATCATAGCAACGGACTTCTCCTTAAGTACAAAATATCATGCTCCAGGCATACATTCCTTGGTTTACGATATGGTCATATAAAGGCATACATTACAAACGAAAAAGCAGAGTCATGATGACCATCCCACATTCCAGTTCGGCCAGCCCACAATGATTTACACAGGAAGGTTCAGATCCCATGTTTGAAGTAAATAGACCCCCCAATAAATATGAGCATCTCCTGTTTTGGGAAACAAGTCATAAAGCAAGAACAAGCAGGTGTGGGAGAGATTAGCCGGGGGATTGTGTAGAATGAAAGGGTTTTATGACGGGTCAAGCCCTGATACGAATCACAGGTGGAAGGAGGAAGGGGAGCTCGTGAGACCGGTTTGACCCGGGGCAGCAGAGCCAGCTGCCCAGGTCACAGAGAAGTCAGAGGGAAAGCCCGTGTACTGTGAGGCCCGTATTAACTCCATCATAGCCTATGTGAGGGCAATGACAAGATGGCCACTGCTTCCAAAATGGAACCCGCGTAGTTGAGCAGAATACGTGTACACAGTGCATTCGTAGCTAGAACGGCACATAAAGCACTCGTACGTGCCGCATTTACCATTTGCGGTTCGCTAATACCAAAATAGACAGAGGTAGGGCCCTGTCCCCTACGCGGTTCCGAATACCAAAGTACGACAGACCCTCCTTTTGCCCTTACATAGGCAATCACTATACTCATCTTAATCCGAGTCTAGGTCAATGTTCACGAAGTCATGGAGATGTTGCTGTAGCATCATCCTATTACTTAGCTCGTCCCTCGATACAGGTTTCCTTACACATAAGGTAGCACAGAGGCCACATATCGCAGGAGCACACTGTATGCATAGACAGAACAGGAAAAGAATGGCTAAGATCATTCCAATGACCATCAGAACTTTCCAACCCCAGGCAGATATCAATTCCCAGAACCATCCCATCAGTGACCAATCTCCCTTATCCACGTGTATGGCTTCAGATATTTTATGGAGTTTGGAGATGGCTTGATACACTGTTGGAGCATTATCTGGTATGAAAATGCAGCAACTGGATTGGATGACCTTGCATACCCCACCGCGGTCTGCAAGAATAACGTCTAGGACCATGCGGTTCTGCAGAGTCATAAGGCGATCCGCTTGGAGCTCAGCTGTCAAATTACTAAGGGCACCAGCCGTTACATTGACGGTGGATTCAACCACACGAGTCAGCTGTCTCAGGTTCCTACTATTGACCATAGGTCCCCAAAACGGCAGGAAACCCAGGAAAAAGTCTCCTGCTTCCTGACCGGCAGTGTCCTCCTTACTAATCACACCTCTCACAACTCTGGTCTTGTGATAGTCAGAGGCAGCAGTAAATGTCGGCGGTAGCAAGTTCGCAATATAACATGTGCCCGAGAAATCAGGGGGCAACCACGTATATGCTCGGTCATGACAGATGAAATATGTGCCCTTGCAGCCAAAAACGCAGGGGAAAACTGTGACGGGAAAGTGTACGTTTCAGTACAGTCACTTCTTCCCAGTTGAGCCCTAGGGTTCTGACCATTACCCTGTAAGCAGAACCGACCCATGTGGGGTACGACCCAGATTGGAGATGAGATTTTTCGCTGTCTTTCACCCAGACTGATACTATACCCCGTCGCGTTCCATCCTACATAAGGTCTCAGCTCTTCTTTGGGAATGGACGAGTATGCATTAATATCCCTACTCATATCGGCAACTCCTTTCATCAAAGCCTTATTATTGGTGATGGGTCTGATGGAACGCGGTGGGCGAGGGGAGTATGTATCTAGGGCGTAGAGAAACATGGTTTGGAATGCCCATGACGATCCATTGTAACTGTACGGTAGCACCAGGTAGGGAATACCCTTGTTAGTGGTATGGGGCATTAACCCACAGACCCAGCAATTGGTCGTATTCATTACCAGTTGGTGCTGGTGCAAGAGTTGGATAAACGAGTTATTTACGAACTCTGATCGTCGGGTCTGTTCGTGCTCAGGCAAAGGGTGAAAAGAGTGAGAGGAGGCAGTAGAAAGAGATATAGGCTGTTGAGTGGGTGCAATGGGTTTTGGAGCAGAGAAAAACACACATCCTACAATAAACATCATGATACTACACAGTGTAACAAAGCACAAAAAGACAAAACATTTACTTTTTACAATTCTACACATCCTTGTTTGAGAGTTCATTTCCTCAATCGGTCTCTCCATCCTACAAAACTCCATCCTCTACTCGGGCCGCTCGCGGTGGATGAGTTTCTTCTGCTAAGGAGTACGCCTGTCAGTCCAGGGAAACGCCCTAGACCAACCAGAACCGTTGACCTAGCGTCTTCGGCCTGTACCCCAAAGTCTTGGCACCGCGACCCTGCGGCAGAACCCGGATGGTGGTTCGAAAAACAAAAATCAAGAAAGTCCTTCAGATGGGAGAGCAAAAAATGTCAAAAGGGGAATAGTGAGGAAATCTTTATTTGTCCATGGGCCTAGGTCTCAAGTTATAGCGGAGACGGCCAGGTGCTGTTTGGTCTTGAAACAAAAGTTCAGGCTCAGTGGTGTCCAGTCGATTTGATGGCGGCACAGCTTCCTGCAGAATATTGTCACTCTCTTGGACTGAAGCTGTGTCTTTTAGGCGTGCGTCACTGAATGGTACAAAGCGAGGTACAATGTCTGTCTCTGAGTCGGCGATACCCTCGTTGACCCACTGGTCATATGGCAGAGGCAAGGGAACTACCTTGCAGTGAGTACCATGAATCCAGTGCTTCTTCCCTTTCACTCGCACTGCTGATCTTGTCGAAAGAAGAACAAGATGGGGGCCGATCCAGCGAGGTTCGTCGTTGCCCTTACGCTGGAAATTCCGGACCAGGACCCACGAGCCAGGGTTGATGGGGTGTCCAGGAGGTTCAGAGGCTTGGGGAAGAGTATCATGTACCTGTTGGTGCAAAACACGCAGTTTAACAGTCAAATCATACAGGTAATCGAGCAGTACTGGATGCTCAATCTCACTGAACTTCGTAGGCCTTGGCACACCCCATACGTTGGCCGGGCGGCCAAAGACTACTTCATAAGGACTAAGTCCCACTCGTGAGTGTATCGTCATTCTGGTGGACAAGAGTGCTAGAGGCAGAGCGTCAGGCCATTTAAGACCAGTGCTCGCCTGGATTTTGGCTAACTTGAGCTTTAAGGCTCCATTGTAGCGTTCAACTAGTCCAGCTGATTGGGGGTGATTTGCAGCGTGGAATTTCTGCCTTATGCCTAAACCTTCACATACATTCTTCATCACTTTACCCACAAACTCACTACCATTATCACACCATACCATTCTCGGCATTCCAAACCTGGGGAAAAACTCCTTCACAAGGGTTTTGGCTGTGGATAGGGCAGTGTTATCTTTCAGAGGATAAGCCTCTACCCATTTGGAAAAAGCACAAACAACCACCAATACATATTTCAGGTTGTTGCATCTTTCCATGTGAATAAAGTCCAGCTGCAAAACTTCGAATGGACATGATGGGGGTGCAAAGTGACCGGCCGGAGTTGGGGTTCCCCTACCAGGGTTGTACTTCAAGCATACTATGCAATTCTTGACCACATTCTCTGCACACTTGGGAATCCCAACATTCTGCCATACTGGAGCCAACAACTTACAGATACCTTTCGTACTGATATGCGCCATTCCATGTGCCATAGTAACCACTGGAAGCACATATGCATCAGGCAACAACCATCGTCTATGTTCTGTCAGGTCAATCCAACAACCATTCTCATCCAACTTACCCATACTCTCTCTCCACTTGCTTAACTCTTCTTCTGTAGCTTCAGCCTGAAGCGACTTCACACTCTCTATTGTGTTCTCATACATTCCCACATCATTAACCCATCTTGCGGGGCCTGCAACATACATTCTAGTCTTCACATTCTGTGCTGTCTCTCTCGCGGTCTCATCAGCAAACGCATTCCCACGTCCAACATCATCTGTGACTTTCCTATGCGCACTGCATTTCATGATCGCAACTTGCAAAGGTAGGGTCAGTGACTCAAGGAGATCATTCACCAACTTGCCATTCTGAATTTTAGCTCCATGCGACGTCAGGAACCCACGCTCTTTCCACAAACGCCCAAAATTATGAGCCACGCCAAAGGCGTACTGGCTATCTGTGTATATGTTCACTCTCATTCCTTCAGACAACACACATGCTCTCGTGAGGGCGATCAATTCTGCTGCTTGGGCCGAATTATGTGGCACTCGTGCAGTTTCCACAACCGTGTGTAGAGTCGTGATAGCATATGCAGCAGTCGTGTCACCATTAGGGAGCTTGAAACATGACCCATCTACCCATAAAGTGCCATCACACTCAGTCAGGGGAGTATCTTTGAGATCTACTCTCCCTTTCGTCTCTTCTTCTGTCCTGAACAGACAGTCATGTTGCTCAATCTCATCTGAGTCTGCTGGAATCGGCAATAATGTGGCTGGATTCAGCGTATTGCATCTTTTTATGTGTATGTGATTCGCTAACAGTGTGAGTTCATACCCTGATAATCGCGCACTAGTCAAGTGTTGTGTCTTGGTTCTATTTAATAATGTGTCTACAGCGTGTGGAACCATGACAATCAATGTGTTGTCCATTACCAGACCAGCAGATTGTCGGATAGACATCGCTGCAGCAGCTGTCGCTCTCAGACAGCTTGGCAATGCCCTTGCTACAGGGTCCAAGGTGGATGAAAAATACGCGCATGGGCGCGGTCTGTCGCCAAAAGGCTGTGTTAACACTGACAACGCACATCCATCTTTCTCGTAAACATACAATGTAAAAGGCTTGCTATAGTCAGGAGTGCCCAACACAGGAGCTGAACATAATGCATTGCGTAATTCCACAAAACTTTTCTGACACTCTTCAGACCATGGGATAGGATTCGGTGTGTCTTTGCATGTTAATGCTAATAAAGGTTTTGCCAACAAAGAAAAACTAGGGATCCAATGCCTACAGTATGAGGTGATGCCCAAGAAAGCACGCACTTCTCTCTGTGTCTTTGGCACACTCAACTGTGCAATGGCTTGAATTCTTTCTGGGGTCAGTCTCCTTCCCTCCTTCGATAAGAGATGACCTAAGTAGGTCACTTCTTGTCGACAATATTGCAGCTTAGAGAGAGACACTTTGTGATGGTAAGCGGATAAATGGCGCAACAGTGACAATGTGGCTTCTTTACAGATCTTTTCAGTATCCGCAGCGATCAGTAAATCGTCCACGTACTGGATCAGGATAGCGCCACTAGGTAAAACAAGTGCATCAAGCTGCGCTTTCAAAGCTTGACTGTATATGGATGGACTCTCGCAGTAGCCTTGGGGAGCGCGTTTGAAGCGGAAGCTTCGGCCTCCCAGACTAAAACCAAAAATGTCTCTGCTCTCTTCTGCAATTGGGATGCTAAAGAAAGCATTCTTTAAATCGATCACTGAAAACCATGCAGCAGAGGCTGGAATCATCGTTAACAAGGCAGTTATATCAGGGACAACCGGAAACTGAGGCACAACAATCTTATTAACCTCTCTAAGATCAATCACAAATCTGTAAACAGGTGGCTGTGAAGGGTCCGTTCGTTTTAAGACAGGTAAAATCGGACTATTGCAAACGTTGCCTCTTGTCTCTTCAATCACACCCTTATTAATCAAGTCGCTGACAATGTCTAACAATGCTTTCTGGCCTTCATTAGAGATCTTGTACTGGGGAATACGTGGCAGTCTGACATTAGCCTTTAAAGTCACCACATATGGTGGTATTTCCAAGAGGCCTACATCATTGGGACCAGTAGCCCAAAGGGCATCCGGAAGGGATGACAATTCAGATGGCATCGTGTTTTTAGACAAATACATTGGAGAAACCACTTGCTTGCCTAATGTAAGTTGTACTCCTGAAGGAGAACAATACAGTGTAGCGTGCAATCTTTTCAACAAATCTAATCCCAGCAAATTCTCACCACAACCTGTTGTCAGGATCAGGGGCGCTTTCAGCTCGCAAGGTCCAACAGAAAGTGACATGGGACTGGAAATCGGGTTCCTAACCGGGGCGCCAGAAAAACCTACTGAAACATTTATATCGCCAGACAAAGGTGCGCCAGGGAGTTCGGAATGCATGATTGAACTCTTTGCAGCACCAGTGTCTAGCAGAAAAGGCTCCGTTATATTTGCTGTAGTCACCTCAACATACGGTCCACTCTGATCCACTGGCACTGAAACAACTCCCTCTCTCTGTCTATGGCTGTCCTAGTAATCATTATTCTCTGCATCACCATCTTCTGCATAATAATCATTATTGTAATACTGAGCCGTATTACTAGTCGCATTAGCTTGCTGATCAAAACTATTAATGGCGCTTTGGGGCGGAAGAGGACGCGCGTTTTGGGGAACACTCCCACGCCCTCTGCCTCTAGGAGCTTGCTGACCACCTCTACCTCTTGCGCCATACGCATTACCGTTCCGTTGCATTAATTTAGGACAACTATATTTAAAATGACCTTCCTCTTTGCAGTATGAACATTGGTTGGGACCTACAGGGACACGTGGTTGATAATACCCATTCATTTGCTGATTAGTCTGAAATTGTTGGGGTTGGTGATAGACACCTTGGGGTTGTCTATAATTATTACCGCCGCCACGTGGTGGATAGGCCTGCTGTAAAAGGACCTTTGTCTTTAGTTCCTTCGTTTTCTTCTCCGTTCTATCTTTCTCGTCTTTATCTCTGTTCTCATAATACTGTGCAGTAGCCAGTATTTGCGCTGAAGAAGAAACAGCCCAAGAACTCTCTGAATCTTTCAACTTTTTACACAGGTCAGGGAGTAAATTCTGCACAAACTTATCCACAAACAACCGTTGGCCACCCTCAGTACTCATATCTTGCCCACTGTGGTCAATAAACGTTTCCTCAAACCTAGTAAAGAAGTCTGACACTGTCTCATCTTTCTTTTGTTTACATGCAGATAACTTGTCCCAATTTACGCGCATCGCAGGCATTATTGTCTTCATATACGTGATGATTCTACCAGGCAATTCAGCTACTAAAGGTTCTGGTTTCGCACCACCCGTTTGTCTAGCATCAGCAGCAACAATGTTAGCCCATGTATCCCCTAGTTCTGCATTGTGATCTACATTACGAATTGATCCCCATAGAGGCTGTGGAACAACATTACCAAACAACATGTCTATGTCGGCCAGATTCATAATGCATGACCCTGCCGTCTGTGACAACTCTTTATAATAACCTGCTGGGTTTTTACGGGGATCAGGCAAGGACTGCTTAAGTGCTAACACCTCAGAGCGCTTCCATGGAACATGCACCCAAACACGTTGGAAATGCGCTGGCACAGCGGGGTTATTGCCGACAGCTGCAACTGCTTCTTTCCATACCGGGGGAACTTCTCTCATAGGGTATTGTCGCGCTTTTGCCTTTTTCCCCACAAGGACCTCTTGTTCAAACAATGACTGTTGGCAATCGTCATTCCTTAAGGACAATACAACCGCAACTGCTTTATCTACTTCGCGGTCCACAATTATACCAGTTCCAAAATCGAACCTCACTCTACACAATTCCTGCGGGTTCGGATTTCTACCACTATCCTCCAATTCTTCACAGAGAATTTCGCACATTTTCTCGAATACATATCTCTGTTTCGGGGCATCCCATTGATGGAAAGTGTTAACAACCGATTCCACATCATACAGTGAAGGAAAAACGATCCATCTACGCGCCATGTGATCTATTACCTTTTTCTCATCGGGGTTAGGCAATTGGCTGCGCAACTGCTTACGCTGTACACCAGGAGTTGCACCAGATGACCCAAAGAGAGGCGACATTAATGTAGTAACCACATTGGCTAAACGCTGTCGCGCTGAAGGAGAAGCTGAGGCGAGAACAGGGGGAGAAACAGAGGGAAGAAAAGAGGATGTAGAGACAGGTACTGGAGTGGTAGAAGGAAGAGCGTTAGGGGAGGCAGTTACTGAATTAAGCAAAGTCGCAGGAAGTGCGGGGGTAGTCGGAAGCACTACCGGAGGCGCTTGAGAGGACTGCGCTACAGGAATAGGAACTGGTTGCAAAGCAACTGGCGGTTGCGGCAAGGCTTGCAGTATATGCACTGGAGGCGGCATATTTACAAGCTGGGGAGGCGCCGTGGCAGTTTGAGCATACGGGGGTGGCGAACTCAACAAATGTGACATCAGGGGATCTTTCTCCTTTTCTTCGGACTCATTCTGCTTAGAATGTGGCAAAGCTGGGTAACATTTGTCAATCCCTAACTTACGCTGCCTGTGCAATTGCTCATTCATTTGCTCCTCTTCATTGTCTTTAAATTGTACAGCTGCTTGCATTACTGACATACCTCTCTCTCTCTTATTCTTTTTCGCTAGCTTAATTTCCTTCTGTTTGGCTTCCTTTCGCCATAAGCGAAAAGAGTCAAACATCGCCGGCCGGGCTTTCTTCTTAAACAATTTAATTTCCAGGTTATCTAAAATATCGGTATCAAAACTACCATTTTGGGGCCATTTTAAAACACCGTCTTCCCTGGTGTAGTGGATCCACACTTCGTTATATGCAATGGGGCCTACGCCATGTTTCACATAGAGCTCATAAGTTGGAGTTCCAACCGGAGGAACCGGACATGATTCTTCCAGCTGGAAATCTTTTCCACAACCCAAACAGAATAATCTACCAAATAGTCCAGAACCAGGCATCTTCGCTCACTAGTCTAGATCCAAACGTCAAAGGATTATCGATTACGATATTCTCGTGAATACACGAGTCCTCTGGCTTTGGGGTTTGCAAACACCAAATCACCAATTACCAAATCAAATCAAACGATCCCGAGGGATACCAAAACAAATGGGAGACGCTCCACTTATACTTAACTGAATATTGCTGATCGATGACGTCACCAGAAGACTCTCTCGATTGTTTCGCTCTCTCAAACTCGTCAAGGGTCCAAAACAGGTCGATTAATCAGGGCAGCAGTCCTTCGTAGCCGTCGGGACGCGGAGAACCTCGCAGAAAAGACTTTCGGACCACGTCGACATGCAGGGGTCGATGAAGTGGCGGCCTTCCTCCGGAATTTCCACACGAAGCTCCTCACGAACCTCTGGCTTGGACTGGTACCGCTGAAATCGGCCCGAGTTGGGCGCCAAACTGAAGTACTGGGTATTTTAGTCCCAGCGGTGCAGGGGCACACACCCTATGACTTCGGGGTTTCACCCTGTTCCGGACCTACAGAAACACAGAGTCTTCTGGGTGAAGTCAAAGAATCGTTTATTGGCTGCAGACCAATGACAGGTATCCTAGAAGTACAACAGCGTGTATGTTCTCAGGAGACTGCTGAAAATCATAGCAACTGACTTCTCCTTAAGTACAAAATATCATGCTCCAGGCATACATTCCTTGGTTTGATTTACACAGGAAGGTTCAGATCCCATGTTTGAAGTAAATAGACCCCCCAATAAATATGAGCATCTCCTGTTTTGGGAAACAAGTCATAAAGCAAGAACAAGCAGGTGTGGGAGAGATTAGCCGGGGGATTGTGTAGAATGAAAGGGTTTTATGACGGGTCAAGCCCTGATACGAATCACAGGTGGAAGGAGGAAGGGGAGCTCGTGAGACCGGTTTGACCCGGGGCAGCAGAGCCAGCTGCCCAGGTCACAGAGAAGTCAGAGGGAAAGCCCGTGTACTGTGAGGCCCGTATTAACTCCATCATAGCCTATGTGAGGGCAATGACAAGATGGTCACTGCTTCCAAAATGGAACCCGCGTAGTTGAGCAGAATACGTGTACACAGTGCATTCGTAGCTAGAACGGCACATAAAGCACTCGTACGTGCCGCATTTACCATTTGCGGTTCGCTAATACCAAAATAGACAGAGGTAGGGCCCTGTCCCCTACGCGGTTCCGAATACCAAAGTACGACAGGTTTTGTAGCAGGCAGTGTTTAGACTGTGATCATGGATGTCCTAAATATTAGATTTTTTATTCTGTTATTTCATACAATATTTCCTTTTTTGTTGCTGAATCCTATTCCTTTACATGTACTGCATTAATAAGCAGCTGTTATAATTTGCAGTGTGAATTGATGTAATATGTCCTTCTCCCTTTCTCTACAGCTCGTCTGCCTTCCCACCCTGTGGCGGGTTCACATCCTCGTTCTGGTCATTATTTGTCTTTTGGTTCTCTCTTTCATTGAGGTAAGAAGTTTTATGTTGTATTAGACTGCTAACAATGAACATTTTGGATAAGAATTTTGGAACCAAAGTACAAAGCTTTTTTGTTGTTGCAAAGACTGTGATTCTCAAAATCACCTCTTTGTGATCAGAAAAATGCAGGTCATAGTGTACAAAAGTCATACTTTGAGCTGTGAATGTATTTCTGACTTAGAAAGTGCTTCACATGACCCATAAGAAACCACAGAGGAAAGAAAGCACGTAATACCCCTCGCACCCCCTTTGTGTTTCACTTTGCAATGCATTAGGTTTGCGTGGATGTTATTTTAATCATCGAAAGCCTGGAATTGTTTCCCTTCAATACTGTGGCATGTTCTGGGGTCAGTAGGGGTGGTACTGAAAAGGGCCGATGCTTAAAGCCTTTGGTGAAATAGACATTGACTTTCACTTGGTAAAAGACAGACTTTTCCATGGGTAAAAGAGGCGGCTGCTGTTTCATTAAAGGAGCTCTTTCCCCTTCCTCTCCATTCTCCTGTGAGGAGGTGTGGTTTTCTTTTATGAGATGACTTGGAGTTGTCTTTGGGTCCATGCAGCTTCTACTCCAGGACGGTTTTCTCTTCTTAGATACTGAACCATTCCATTATAATAGTGTTGAGCACTCCAAGTTTCACCATAATCTAGGGGTGTTATACCCTCCCACTTGGATCTACAGTTTTACACCCTTTTGAGCCATGAGATGGCCTTTGCCAGTAGCTCACATGGAGCCAGCAGTGGACACTCTTTGCCCGCTGTGCTCTTCTATCTGAAGGGGCTGATATGTTACCTTATAAAATGTATGAAGCGTGACTGATGCCCCAGAGGGTGTCCCGTGCTCTCTCCTCCTGGAGTGCCCCCTTTGACTTTCACCAGGAGCCACCGCTGATTATGTACACACACTGACCTCCCAGCCTCCTGGCCCACTTTAGCAGCACCACAGTGCAGCATCAGTCACTATGCTGCACCGCTCCATGCAGCCTACTGTTAGTAAGAAGCCGTGGCTGGGGTTTGCTCACTTGTCATTAAGTCATTCAGTCAGGATTCCCCAAACAGAGTCAGTCTTCACAGATCTTGTTTTCAGGTTCCCAAAAAGTGTGTTTCTTGCAGACTTTCAAACGTCTCATGTGAGCCCGGCAGGTTCCTTCAAATATGCAATCAAACTCATGAAGGTTTCTAAGAAGAAAGATCTAGAAATAATATTGTACATGGGGTAGATGCAAGGGGTAGATAAATTAAGTGGATACACTTGGTAGATACATGGGGCAGGTACATAGGGTAGGTGCATGGGGTAAATACAATGGTAGATATATGGGGTGAATACATGGGGTGGGTACATACATGGAGTGGATAATTTTTACTATGCCTGTATGTATATGCTTTTATGATAATTCTTATCGAAATAAAGCTTTTTGACTATGACTATGGATAATGGGTAGATACATGGGGTGCATAGATATATGGGGTATTTACATGGGGAGGATACCAGGGGTAGGTAAATACATAGGGTGGATGCATGTGGTAGATACATGGGGTGAATACATGTTGTAGATACATGGGATAGATACATGGAGTGGATGCATGGGGAGGGTACATAGGGTAGTGATATGGGGTAGATACATGGGGTCGATAGATACATAGGGTGGATAGATGCATAGGGTGGATAGATAGATAGGGTGGATGCATGTGGTCGATGCATTGGATGAATACATAGGGTGAATGCATGGATAGATACCTGAAGTGAATACATGGGTAGATAGATGGGGTAGATACATGGGGTGGATAGATATATGAGGTGGGTACATGGGTAGATGCATGGGGTGGATCATGTGGTAGACACATGGGTGGATCATGTGGTAGATACGTGGATTGGGTAGACACATGGGGTGGATCATGTGATAGTTACATGGGGTAGCTACATCGATACTTGTGGTAGATGCATGGGGTGGATGCATGTGGTGGGTAAATACATGGGCTGGGTACATGGGGTAAATACGTGGGATGGATCATGTGGTAAATACATGGGATGGGTAGATACATGAGGTACATACATGGGGTGGATATATATGGTGGGTAGATACATGGGGGTGGGTACATGGTAGATATAAAGGGTGGATCATGTGGTGGGTAGATACATAAGATGAATAAATGGGGTGGGTACATGGGTGGGAATGTGGTAGATACATGGGGTGGGTAGATACATAGGGTGAATGCATGTGGTAGACACATGGGGTGAATACATGGGGTGAATACATGGGGTGAATACATGGGGTGAATACATGGGTAGATACATGGGGTGGGTGGATACATGGGGTTGATACATGTGGTGGATAGATACATGAGGTGGGTATGGGGGTAGATACATGGGGTGTGAACATGGGTGAATACATGGGTAGATACATGCATTACTGAGTGAGGCGGTTGTAGGCTGAGACTTCAGATAGATTGTGTTACTAGAATATCAAATATGGAAAAAAAAACTTTCTGTTTGGATGGTTGGATGGTAACGTCACATTTGTGTGTGGAAGATACTGTTGTTCGCAGCATTTACATATATTTAAGGACAGCCAAAATTTCACAGCCCATTGATGTACCAGGGCCAAGGGTCCAATGTCTTCTTGCAATAAAATTCAGATCCCTCCAACCAAACCTCTATGAAAAGAATCTCTAACCTATCACCAACATCTCCCAATTCACAGGACCTGCTCCTCGACAACCGGAAGCTCTGGCTGTGGCTGAAAATGGTTTTGAAGGTGAAGCCAGGAAGTAATTACAAAAAGATGCAACTTATCTTGGATGCTGACCCTGAGTGGCCCCTGGTGAAGAGAGTAGAGTACGCAACAGACCCCAGCAGCAAGGACGTCAACTGTATGAAGGAAGTCTACTGCAACCCTGCCTTCGACAACAATGAGACGCTCGAACCCCAAGCCTGAAGCCACATGAAGACTGTGTCCACAATGGAGCAGCGGCCCCTGCGATTCAAGGCAATATAATAGAATATTTATCATTTGCAGGTTTCATAAAGGGCTTGTTCACCTCAGCTGCAAAAATTGGAAAATCAGAAAGACAGTGGCCATTATGTGTGGCATCAGTGACCGATAATGGATCCGGGCCGAGATACGATGAAGACCTCTGCAGAGGCACAGACATGGGTTTGACATGTTCTTGAATGTTGGTCAAGATTCACCAGCTTACTGTCTCTAGTTCTTAACATGGACCTACAACAAAAAATGGAAAGTCAAAGGCTAACTTGTTAAGACAGTAGAGGCCTCCAAGAGCTCTTCTTGTAGGTATCAATGCAATATAAATGTCATGATTCATTCACTTAAATGATTTAAGTTTCCCTGAGATCCTTGAGGTCTGTGAGCGATGTAGGGCAAGACGCAGCAGCAAAATCCATGTTTTATATAATCCGCATAAGCATGAAAGGGTCTTCTTATCTGAATGTAATGAAATCTTATGACACATAGTGAAAGACTCCAGCACTTGCTGATTTTAACTTGTGAACTGACGAGGATTACCCTTTAGCAAGAGATTGTTCACCTCTTATTCAATGTTTTAGATCTTATGCAGCAAACTGAAGACACCACCTTTAATCCCGCAGGTCATGTTCTCGGCCAGGGCTAGAATTTATCCTCCCTCCTTCTCTCCCAAAGCTGATCCTTTTATAGTGTTTTTTTATGTCTGGATTCAAGTTAAAATGTTTAGAATTTTTAAATTTAAAGCCATTATTAGTGGAGGTCATGTTTGTGATCTGTTCTAGTGTGGCTTTTCCACTTCAATTTACGAACGGTAGCAATGACTTACTGAAATGATACCGCAGCCAGAGTAAACCGGGCTTGGATAATTCAACTGATCTGACGATAAAGTGACACCTGAAGAAAGGCACAATAATACATGGATTCCCTCTGACTTGTACCATTGAAGCAGATAAGCATCCATACATTCACAGCAACGTTGGTGGAGAGCCCTTTCCACCCAAGACAAACAAATGTGTATGGCTCAGTACACCTGGTTTAAACTGCAACCTTGAAAGAGATCGTAGCCACGCCATATTGATACTGCGCAGTCATCCCCTCAGCGGCGTGTGTCCCTCAGAGACTGCTGGCAGCCCCTTCCCCAGCTTCCTGTGACTCCTTGGCCATGGTCCTACTCAAGATTCCTGTGTCTCTTTGGCCATGGTCCTTCCCAGGTTTCCAGTGACTCCTTGGCCACGGTCCTACCAACGCTTCCTGTGTCTCCTTAGTCATGGTCCTACCCATGCTTCCTGTGACTGCTTGGCCATGCTCCTTCCCAGGTTTCCTGTGACTCCTTGGCTATGGTCCTATTCAAGCTTCCAGTGACTCCTTGGCCGTGGTCTTACCCAAGCTTCCTGTGACTCCTTGGCCCTACCCAAGCTTTCTGTGAGTCCTTGGCCCTACCCAAGCTTCCTGTGACTCATTAGCCATGGTCCTACCCAAGCTTCCTGTGACACCTTGGCTGTTCTCCTACCCAAGCTTCCTGTGACACCTTGGCCATAGTCCTACCCAAGCTTCCTGGGACTCCTTGGCCAGGTTCAAACCCATGCTCCCTGTGATATTTTGGGCCGTGGTCCTACCCAAGCTTCTTGTGACTCCTTGGCAATGGTCCTACCCAAGCTTCCTGTCACTCCTTGGCCCGGGT
Source organism: Triturus cristatus (assembly GCF_964204655.1). Taxonomy (NCBI): domain Eukaryota; kingdom Metazoa; phylum Chordata; class Amphibia; order Caudata; family Salamandridae; genus Triturus; species Triturus cristatus. The sequence goes on from NC_140594.1 coordinate 1,157,576,745, forward strand.
CCTACCCATGCTTCCTGTGACTCCTTGGCTGTGGTCCTACCCAAGCTTCCTGTGACTCCTTGGCCCTACCCATGCTTCCCGTGACTCCTTGGCCATGGTCCTACCCATGCATCCTGTGACTTTGTCCGTGGTCCTACCCAAGCTTCCTGTGACTCCTTGGCCCTGGCCCCACCCATGCTTCCCGTGACTCCTTGGCCGTGGTCCTACCCATGCTTCCTGTGACTCCTTGGCCGTGATCCTACCCAAGCTTTCTGTGACTCCTTGGCCATGGTCCTACCCAAGCTTCCTGTGACTCCTTGGCCCGGGTCCTACCCATGCTTTCTGTGACTCCTTGGCTGTGGTCCTACCCAAGCTTCCTGTGACTCCTTGGCCCTACCCATGCTTCCCGTGACTCCTTGGCCATGGTCCTACCCATGCATCCTGTGACTTTGTCCGTGGTCCTACCCAAGCTTCCTGTCACTCCTTGGCCCTGGCCCCACCCATGCTTCCCGTGACTCCTTGGCCGTGGTCCTACCCATGCTTCCCGTGACTCCTTGGCCGTGATTCTACCCAAGCTTTCTGTGACTCCTTGGCTATGGTCCTACCCAAGCTTCCTGTGACTCCTTGGCCATGGTCCTACTACCACTTGTCCCACCACGCCCACTAGGAAAGCCAAAAACCTCAGGGTATTAGTGGACAATAAACTCACCATGTGTGATCATGTAAGCATAGTGATTTCAGCCTGCTTTATGGTTCTTAGAATCATAAGGAAAATTAAGATCTTCTTGACCGAGAGCAATCTCAGGGCAGTGGTCATGGCTCTCATAATGTTGCGTTTGGATTATTCTATTAGCCTATATCTTAACTTACAAAAACAACATATAAATTGGCTCCAATTAGTCCGAAACGCAGCGGCCAGACTGCTTGTCAGGAACGCCTAAATTTGTTTCCATGAAAGAAGAGCTTGAGAAACTACACTGGCTCCCTGTAAAACAAAGAACCCGCTTCAAGGCACTTTGTACCGTCTTTAAGGCCATCAACAGAACTGGTCCCGAGTTTCTTAGGCATAAGTTCCAATGGTATGTGCCAGGCAGAATGTTACGATCGACCAGTGCCAAACAAGTGCAAGTCCCCACATTTTAAAAAGTCAATTGGGGAGGCTGGAGCTTCATTCTTTGTGCCTCTAGAACTTGGAACGAGCTTCCCTTTTCTCTTAAGAATGCCCCGGATCTCCCTTCCTTTCGGAAGGGCTTGAAGACTTCTCTCCGTAGCGCTCATTCAATCTTCCCAGGTAACCAGCACTTAGCGCCGGGACACCCCAGGGTAATCGCGCGCTCTATCAGTGCAAATACCATAACATAACTACGACATTACAGACCTTCGACTGGAGATTGGGCGAGCGTGTTGGCATGCTGCTTCTTAGTTTATTCCCTAATGTCTCCTCACTTAGAAATCCGCAATTTCCAGCTTATTTTCTTGAGGGTCAAACTCACAGAGTAGCGAGGATGCATCTTTCAGGCTCTGAAATTGACATTTGTCTTACATATCTTCTAAATGAGAATATTCTCGCCTTGTCTGATGTGTGCCCTCTGTTTATTCACCTCTTGCTATATGGGAACAACTTGTGAAACTCCATGACAAGGATCTACCCAAGGCGTCAATACTTTGTGATTTCTCGGCTGCTTTTGATACCGTAGATCACTGATTTCAGCTGTCTCCAGGCCAATAAAGGCTGGATGAAGCCAAAATATTTAATTCTAAATATTGGAAAATCTGCCTTGTGCCAATCTCCAGCCCCAGCAACTATTACACACAGTTTAGGAGTGATGATAGGTGAAGACCTTTCTTTGACATGTTTCTCAGTGGTGTCATTAAGAGTTTGGTGGAGTGGAGGCGCTGCCAGAAAGCTGTGGGACTCCTGCATCGCCACACCTTCCTGACTCATGTAGAGGTGTGGGATGTGCAGAGTTTCCACCAATAGAGCCTCCGCTGGCCTGGTGGTGGGAAACTGTGATCTGGCGGCACGTTTGCAGTGAGGCACCTCACCCATTTAAGGCCAGGGTGGCATCACTAGATTTGCCTCCGAGGGTGTGCCATGTGACATATGATGGTCCCAGGTATGGAAAAAGAATGGTGGCCCCCACACAGAGACAAAACATCCTGTGCATCAGGGCCATTGATTGTTTAACATATATTCACTCCTGCTTTGGGAGCTTGGTAAAAAAAAAAGAATTATGAAGTGGGACAAAATCAATAAATCCCCCACTCTACTCTTATAACAAACCTGCGGTGGAGCCGCATTTGTTGCTGCTCAAATGTTGGCTTAGAGACCCTAAACGTGCGGGTCTGTATGCCGCGTGTCTGGTCCGCCTCCAGGGAAGTGGAGGCCAGGGCCTCCCAAAATTATAGTAAATTGTTATGTGGCTGCTGATTCCAGGAATCTGGTGAGGACTGGTAGACTGGAAAATGGCTGGTGGTTTGCCAGCATAAAAAATAAATAAATAAATTCGAGCCATGCCTTTTTAGGAATAGTAATATGGAAAAGTGCTTCAGTTGGCCTTTGATTAAGAGTAAAGTCTACCATACTCGTCACGTCAATGTCAGGGAGGAGAACTGCCTCAGGCGTGTGCCAAGAGTAGTCCAATAGATACTCTCGGGGCCAAATTTATCAAGGTTTTGCACCACACTTGACCCACGCAAGATGACTCAAAATGTAGAATGAGAATTACAAGCCACACGAGGCTACCTGCGTGGCTTGGTAAATCTGGAGTAACCCATGGTTCAAAAGTATGACAGCATTGGCGCTCGGCAGCAAATGTGTGCCAGCGCTGGGAAACAACAGGAATGCGTTGTTTAATTTTAACTACGGCATATTCCTGCCCTTTCTGTATCATGCAGCAAGGTAACTATTTCATAAATATGCCCCCAATCACCTGGGTTTCATCCGCATACATATAACAGACAGTCCAAGATTGATGAGGAGGTTTGGAAAGGGACTGCACCTATATATTAAATAGAAACAATGGTTAAATGCGTTACTGAACTAAGTAAAAGCCCCGTGACCTCCTCGTCCGTCTTCCTCGCCACAGTAATTAACACATGAGCTCTAGGCTCCCGCAAAGAACTCCAAGCAAAAGAAAATTCAGCATACTAGTCTCCCATCCCTCCAACATGACCCCCAGCTCCACCCACCAATGGGATAAAAGCAGGCACCATACAACTCAAAGACCTGTTTTTGTTTGTTTCTGCACTGCTCCAAGTGCTGTGTCCTGTTTTGAAGGTAAGTGGGATCGAGGTCCTGCTTTTGCGGTCTCTAGTATCCCTGGGGTCGAGGCGTGCTGGGCATGCTGGGGCGACCTCAAAAGAATATTATAGAGCCATCGGAGGCTCTTCCTTAGCGGTTATTCAGCAGATGATTCAGGCCGCTGTGACGGCTGCTTTCCATGACAGGGAGGCTGTTCCTCCTTCTGAAACGTCAGGGATGGATCCTGGTATCTCGCATGATTCTGATGCTGAGGAGGATGTGGAGCTGAAGGGTCGTTATGTGCACGGTTTGGACTTGAAGGAGGCCTATAGGCCTTTATCCTTGCTCCCCTTTTTTCCCCAAAGTTTTGGAGAAATATGGGAACCTCGTGACCACTGAATACATGGAAGAAAATCAAGTACTTCCCCAGAGCCAGTCTGGCTTCAGAGCAAACTTCAGCACAGAAACAGCACTACTGGAAGGCTCGGAGGTTATCAGAGGGACTTTAGACAGAGGAGGTAAGGCCGTATTGATATTATTGGACTTGTCTGCGGCCTTTGATACCATGCCCCATGCCCGGCTCTTGCAGCGACTTCAGGAATGCGGTCTTGGTGGCACGGTACTCAAGTGGTTTTCCTCTTTTCTGAACATGTCCCCCCACCTGAAAACTCATCATTGGCTACCAATCCGTCAGAGGATCGGCTTTAAAGCGTTGGTTTTGGCCTTTAAAGCTCTGCACGGGACGGGTGCCTTTTACATCAGGAAAAGAATCCAGTACTGCATTCCGCACCGAACTTTGAGGTCCTCATCGCAGCATCAGGTGCGCAACCCCATGTTTTCCTGCGCCCGTATTGGCGGCCTCTCCTTTCAGATGCAAGCTGCGCAGCTTTGGCACGGCCTGCCATTAGCACTGAGACAGGTTAAAGATCTGCTCCTCTTTAGGAAGCAACTGAAAACATGGTTATTCCAGCAATAACATTTGAGCTGAGCCTACGGTAAAGTTATATGGTTAGCGCCTGTCTTGAGGTCTCACAGCGCCGGGACACTATTGAGTAGCTGTGCGCCCTATAAGTACCAAGTTTCATTCATTCATTTCATTTTATTTCCCAGGTTTTTGGCGAGACACGATCCTTTGCAGGAATTTTGCAGATAAGTTCCCTGCTTCTGTCAGAATGGATTCATCGATGGCTGGGATGACTTCACAGGGTGCTAATATTTCGGAGGATGCTTCTCTGGCAGAACCTGTTGATAAGAAGGTGGATGCGGCTGTTAAACTTACTTTTGCTGCTCCCAATTTTGCTATTAGAGCTGCGGCCTATTCCTCGTATACCATCCAGTCTTTGCTGAAAGTTCCATCTTTGGCTGAGTTAATGCACCAGGGCAGCAGGTGCGGCTCCTATACGACATCGCTTTTGATTCCTGGACGGCAGCGGCCTCTACGGCTGGCTCTGCTTTTGCTGCTCGCCCCAGATGTGGGTACGCTCTTGGAAGGCGGATGCAACTCAGAAGGGATTATTGATGAAGATTCATTCCTCTGGGGTGAAACTCTGTGGGCGTCCTCTGGAGGATATGGTTAAGAAGTCTGCTGAGTATTGCAAACTTCTGGCTCCAGTAAGGTCAGCTGGTCCATGGTTCTTTGGTGCCGGAGGGCTTTCGGTCGGGCTCTGCAAGCGAAGGCTCACCAGCCCTTTCGTGGAAGGGGGCGTAGCCGGGGTGCTCCTTCTGCCGACAAGTCCTGGTTCCCTGCCTCTTCTTCCGCCCCCTTCGCTACTTCCATACCCTGACTATGTGACTGTGAGTGGGGTCCAAGTCGGGGGACGCCTCTCTCTCTTTGGGGACAGATGGAGATGTTCGATTTTGGAACAGAGGGTCCTTCGGGTGGTGCTGAGGGGCTTTGCATTGGTTGTTCGGTGAAACTCCCAATTGTCTTCGGATCACCCCTTGTCCCCAGGATGGGTTGAGCAGAGAGGCTCTCCTGGCAGGGGTTCTGAGTCTCGTGGAAAAAGGGGCTGTGGTTACTGTGCCCTGGAGCAGGCGGGGCTCGGGCTTTATTCCATTATATTTCTGGTCATGAAGCATACCGGAGACCTCGGGCCCGTGTTGGAGCTGAAATGGCTGAATTTGTTCCTCCCCCCTTTCAGTTTCAAGATGGTTTCACTGCAACTGATTCTTCCCTTGATCCTTCAGGGGGATTTTATGGCCTCCCTCGACCCGCAGGATGCTTATCTCCGTTTCCCAGTCTGTATGGAGTGCCAAAGGTTTCTACACTTCAATGTATTGGGCCGTCATTATCAGTTCAAGGTATTGCCTTTTGGTCTTTGCTCCTCTCCCCAGGTGTCGGCCCCTCTGATCGGGGTGTTGCATGGGAGAGGGATCAGGATTTTTCCTTACACGGATGATCTTTGATTTCTGCCTCTTCCTTCCTTAAGGCCGAGTGTCATGTCCAGAATATTTGCCAAGTACAAGGAGCCCATGGATTTCTGGTGAATCTGAAAAAATCATGCCTTGTTCCAACTCAGGATCTCACTTACATTGGGGCTCGCTTCATGACTCCGTTGGGAAAGGTTTTTCTGCCACAGGCCCGCAAATTGACACTGATGTCAGAGATTCGTGCCTTGTTATCCATGGACTGTCCTCTTGTGAAACGATGGTTGGGGTGCAGGGCCTGATGTCTGCTTCCTTGACGGTGGTTCCTTGGGCCTGCAGGCAAATGTGCCCTGTTGTGTACCATATTTTGTCCCACTGGCTCCCGTGTGGTCAGGATTTCCATCACGGGGTGCCGGTGACTGCCCAGGTCAGGGTGGATCTGGGGTGGTGGTTGGACGAGCCTTACTTCTCCAGGGGTTGTCAGTTTCTGGTGGTTTCTTCTCAAGCGGTGAGTACCGATGCCAGTCTGTTTGTCTGGGGTGCTACCCTGGGGACTCTTTGGTCCTGGGCAAGTGGTCCAGGCCATGATATCCTGTTCTTCAAATTACAGGGAATTGAAGGTGGTTCTCTGGGGTCTCTTGGCCTTTGCAGCTTTTCTGGTGGGCCACCATGTGCAGGTCTGGACAAACAACCAGATTGGCATGTCTTACTTTAATCATCAGGGGTGTAGCAGGGTGCAGTCCCTCAGCTGTCTCAGCCGGGTCATTTGCTCTTGGGCAGAGATGATGCTGGGCTTCCTATCTGCCATTTACCACCCGGACAAGGAGAATGTGGTGGCGGACTGTCTCAGCAGGGTGTTTCTCTCCATGGGTTCACTGTCTATGACCCCGGAGATGTTCCTGATGTTGCAGGTGAGGTTTGGATCCCTGAAGGTGGACTTGTTTGCCTCTCTGGACAATGCCAAGCGCCGTTATTTCTGCACAATTATGCCTTGCCTTTGGGGGTGGAAGGTGGATGCGGTGTCCTTCCCGAGGCCTCAGGGTCTGTTGTTTCATTTCCCCCAGTTCCCCTGATTCCGGCAGCTCTGCAGAAAATCAGGAGGGACAGGGCTTTGGTGCTTTTGGTGGGTCCAGGTTGGCGGCTCCTTCTGTTGTTTCCACTGTTGTTGGAGTCGGCAAGACATCCGGGCTGGTATCCTTTGCTGGGTCCCCAGGTTCCATTCCCTGTGTTCCGATCAATGAGTCTTTAGGCTTGGCTCATAAACAACAGTCTCTGATCCAGAGGTGTTGTTCCCAGGTGGTGGCTGGCCTCCTTCAACAGTCCAGGCGTCCTTCTACTTGAGGACTTATGCTAAGCAGTGGGCCAATTTTCCTGGTTGGTGTCTGCACAAGGGGTTGTCTGTTGATGTGGTGGATTCGGCTCGTGTTCTGGACTTTTTAACAGAGGATTTTGACCCAGGTTGGCCCTTTCTACTCTCCGGGCCCAATGGGCGGCTAATCGGGCATTCCAAGGTCCCCTTTTTGTTGACTTTGAGCCTCTGGTGGCTCGCCTGTTGAGGTCTCTGTCTTTTCAGCGCCGTAAACCGATGTTGTATCCCCCTCCGTGGGATCTTTCGGTGGTGTAGAGAGCCTTGCAAGGGGTTCCATTTGAGCCTCTGGAGCCTGTGGAATTAAAAATGTTTACCTTGAAGGTGGTATTTTTGGTGGCAATAGCTTCTGTAAGAAGGTTGGAGAATTTAGGTCTTTCTTGAGGCCGGAACCGTTTTTACGAATTTTGGAAGATAGGGTGGTGTTTCAAACTCACCCGACTTTTGAACCTAAGTTGGCTTCTTTCTTTCATAGGGCTGCGGAGGTGGTCCTTCCTGTTTTCTCTACCAATCCCTAGTCTGAGGAGGAGTTTCTGTTTCATCTTTTGGATGTGAAGAGTGCTTTGTTTGTTTACTAGTCGTGTACTGCTTCTTTCTGTAAAGTAGACAATCTGTTTGTCACTTTCCACTCTTAGTCGTTGGCTTAAGGAAGCTATTCTTTTGCCTTATGGTGCCCAGGTCGGTGTTCTCGCTCATCCTGCTCAGGGGTGGTCAACTCGTTCTGTGGTGGTTTCTTTGGCCACGTACAAGAGGGTGTTCATGGAGGATATTTTCAGTACGGCCACGTGGTCTTCTCCTAAGACCTTTATGGCGCATTTCTGTCTTGAGGTTGGGGTGGTGCTTCCATTGCTTTGCCACTTCTGTTCTGCGTTCTGTTGAATCTTGAGATTCTGTTTCAGTCCCATGTGTGTCATTAAACCTGATATTGCTGACTTCTGTGCATTGGTTGCCTTCTGTTATCCATGAAACCGATTTGGCTTTGGTATCTGCTCATGTGTTAATTACTGTGGGGAGGAAGACGAACGAGGAAGTAATGCCCCGGTTACTTACCGGTAATCTCCGTTACTCCGAGTCCCAGTCTTCCTCGCACAGTATAGTTTCCCATCCCTCCCGGCCCTTCATTGGGGGCTTCATGTTTCTGTGACTTTGTTTGCAGGTGTTTGAGGTGTATGGTGCCTCCTTTTATCCCATTGGTGGATGGAGGTGGCGGCCATGTTGGAGGGATGGGAGACTAGTATGCTGACCTTTCATACTTGGAGTTTCTGTGCGAGCCTAAAGATCATGTGTTAATTACTGTGGCGAGGAAGAGTAGGAGTAATGAAGATTACCGGTAAGTAACCGGGGCATTAATGTGACAGACCGCTAACCCAGCGCGGAGCTTGTCTTCTCATTCTTAATGAGTTTATCATATCAGAGACGATGCTTCGAAAGCAGTCGCCCACGCCTGTCCGCGCCATGCATGCCCGTGTCTCTGGGACGCGTGGCCTGCAGACGGAGAGACTGCTCTAAGGGTGCCCCGTTGTAGGGGTAGTTTAACACCAGCCCCCTCTACCCGAGCGTCCTGTCTGGGTGAGAAGCTAATTAACAAACTAAAAATGTACTTGTCATTGTTTGTATTGCTAACTGTAGGCCTCTCTATAATGTGCACGACAATAAACGCGCACGAGTTTCTCCCTCAGTAAAACAGAAAAATATTGTGAAATAATTTCCAGCTGCTGGACTTGCTGATCTCTGTAACCTTCCTCAGCTGATAGGATGTAATGTTCCAGGTCTGGAGAGTGGAGCCTGCTGGCAGCAGTGAATGTTTTCATGGTCTCATACATGAAGTTTCCTTCACAGTGAAACATAACGGGAGAGACAAATGCAAAAACAACAGCTGATGGACAGAATGCAGAACCATGTCATACATTCACCCCAGTACAGAGATCTGGGCCCAAACCCATCGTTAAACAAACCGGGATAGAATGTGACATTGAGCAAGAAATGAATTCATGCAATGTATCTTAAAGCAGATCTTTTCGTTTTGGTGGAAAGATTATATAAATAATGAATGACTGTATATGAATGTGTGTGAATGTATTTAAATTACACAAGTGTCCAGACAGAAACCATGTGTAACTGTCTTTATTTAAATGTAACATCTGGTTCTCTAAATCCGTTGCTGACTGAATGTTACGTATTTAAAAATGTTATCTTTTTTTTATTTACCGTGCATGGTTGCAAACCATATAAATGGGCTAAAGTTACTGTCAGTTGGGTTCTTTTTTATTTTTGGGGCTTCATTCTGCTCAGGTTTCTGGGGGTCTACGCTGCTTTTCCACTTGAGGTATAACGCACCTCCTTTCTGTCCATTTGCTCGTAGTTTGTACATTTGTTTTATTTTTGCTTTGCGGCTCTATTGACTGAAGTCTCACTTTAACTCCCTTGACCCAGTTGCACTGTTGGCTTATTTTACCTTGATTGACATGTGTACACTTGCTCTCTGTGTATGTGAATTACTGCTTCCGTAGAGTGTTTTTTTTCCAATTCTAAATGACCTGGGTGTTTGATTACGTATTTTTAATCTGGATTTGTAGTTTCTTTAGAGGATTTATGTGCCAAGGACACACAAGTGATTTTCTGTTTTGTACTATTTTTGCTGCCACATTAATAAAACCAATGATAAAAAGACCAAGTGAGAGCCTTTTGGGAAATTGTTTTCTCACTGTGTTGAATCAGTTTGCCTCCCAGTGACGTTGCTGTTCGACACTTTCTGGTAGAAGGGAAGTGTGGACATCAGCCCTAGCCCTAGCTCGTGAGCAGCCTGGCCTTCGTCAAACCTCCATACAGGGCGCCTCCATCGAGCTTCCATACAGGGTGCCTCTGCTGTGACTCCATACAGGGCCGCTCTGTGGCACCTCCATACAGGGCACCACTGTCGAGCCTCCATACAGGGGACCTCTGCCATGCCTCCATACAGGGTTCCTCCGTCGAGCCTCCATACAGGGATTCTCTGTCACGCCTCCATACAGGGTGCCTCTGTCACACCTCCATATAGGGCGCATCTGTCTTGCCTCCATACAAAGTGCCTCCGTTGAGCCTCCAAACAGTGCGCCTCCATCGAGCCTCTATACAGGGTTCCTCCTTCACGCCCTGTATGGAGGTTCCTCTGTCGCACCTCTATACAGGGCGTCTCAGTCGAGACTCGATACAGGGCGCCTCCATCAAGACTCGATACAGGGTGCTTCGTCGAGCCTCAATAAGGGCTCCTCCATCGAGCCTCCATGCAGGGCACGTCTGTCGTGCCTCCATAGAAGGTGCCTCCGTCAAGCCTCCATACAGGGTGCCTCTGCTGTGTCTCCATACAGGGCCACCTCATGGCCCCTCCATACAGGGCACCGCCGCTGTGCCTCCATACAGGGGGCCTCTGCCGTGCCTCCATACAGAGCCCCTCCATTGTGCCTCCATACAGGGTGCATCTGCCATGCCTCCATACAGGGAGCCTCCATCATGCCTCCATACAGGGGGCCTCTGTCGAGCCTCCATACAGAGTGCCTCTGTTGCACCTCCATACAGGGTGCCTCCGCTGAACCTCCATAGAGGGTGCCTCCGTAGTGCCTCCATACAGGGCGCCTCCATCGAGCCTCCATACAGGCCACCTCTGTCGATCCTCCAAACAGGGCACCTCCGTCGAGGCTCTGTCGTGCCTCCATACAGAGCGCCTCAGTTGCACTGCCATACAGGGTGCCACTGTCTCCCCTCTATAGGGGGCGTCTCCGTCGAGCCTTTGCCGTGCTTCCATACAGAGCCCCTCCGTCATGCCTCTATACAGGGCACCTCCGTCGTGCCTCCATACAGGGTGCGTCTGCCATGCCTTCATACAGGGCGCCTCCATCATACCACCAAACAGGTTGCCTCAGCCGTACCTCCATAGGGGGCGCCTCCATTACGCCTCTACACAGGCTGCCTCTGTTGTGCCTCCATACAGAGCGCCTCAACCAAGACTCCATACAGGGTGCCTCCCTCAAGCCTCCATACAGGGCACTTCTGTTGTGCCTCCATACAGGACGCCTCCGTTGAGCATACATACAGGTTGCCTCTGTTGAGCATCTATACAGAGCTCCTCCAATGAGCCTCCATACAGGGCGCCTCCATCAACTCCATACAGGCTGCCTCTGTTGCGCCTCCATACAGGCCGTGTTAGACGGACCGGGAGGGTCGGCCGAGGACAAGGGGAGAGGTCTCCGGGGAGAGCCGTCTCCAGCGATCGTACAGACGAGTAACTTCCCCCCCCACAGATGTACACCACACCAAGATAAGGTTTGACGTTCTTTATAAGCAATCTTTAGGTACGATAGAATGGTACAAGGAGGTCAGGGCTCAGGGGTCCCCTCGATTCTAGTCTCTTGGTTGGGAAAGGGGGTAGCGGGACAGTCTTGTTACCAATCTGGTAGATGCGATGATATGATGGATAGCTCGCAATCCTCGAGCTCGGTGTTCTAGTTGGACGGGCCGCGGCAGCGCCAGCAGGTCCCGGTGAAGGTGGTCGTTACACGGTCCGCGGCAGCGCCAGCAGGTCCCGATGAAGGTGGTAGGTACAACGGTCCGCGGCAGCGCCAGCCGGTCCCGACGAGGATGGAGGATGCAGAAGGCCGCGGCAGCGCCAGCAGGCAGGATGATAGTTCACAAGGCAGGGCTACGGCAGCGCCGGTAGTCCGTCAAGGATGAGTTCTTCTCGGTGTCTCTCGACTCCAGGATACAACTGCCTTCCTGCTCTGGAGCTGCCCCAGTTATAGGTCTGGCGCCCTTTGATGTCCGGACCCTCGCACTTGGAGGTCGGGAGGTCCGGGATGAGGGAGTCCAGACACCCAGCAGGGGGGTGGAGCCAGCGCCCGGGGGAGCTGGGGGGCGATCGGCACCTGGCGGGGGAGAGCCATCGACACTTTTCTCCCATCGACCTGCCAAGTAGTCCGTTCACCTCCTGGGTGGATGGTGGTGCCGGGATGTCGGGGCCTGGCCAGGCCCAGGGTTAGGGTCGAGCTGAGGCCACGCGGCCTCGTGGTGCAGTGTCCAAGATGGCGGCCGGGCCGGGCGAGGGAGCCGGTAGTGGTTCGGCCCCATGATACAGAGATGTCCGGGGGCAGGAGTCCCGGCTGGAGACGGGGTGTGGGTTGTTTCTGTGGGTAACACCTGGAGGGCCGGGGCTCGGGCCCTGTCATGCGGGGAGGGAGCAAGCCCTTCATGTGGCCTGTCCAACATGCGTCCCCCCCAGCTGAAGGCGGGGAGAGTCACCCATCCTCTTGGGGACTCTCCTCGTCGAGGCGGAAAAAGCGTGACAGGCCATCTGCGTTGGCGTGGTCTTGGCCCGGTCGATGTTCCACAGTGAAGTCCATCCCCTGCAGGGAGATGGACCAACGCAATAGTTTGGGCTTTTCCCCCCGCATCTGCATTAGCCACTGCAGGGGTCGATGATCTGTTTGCACCCGGAAGTGGGTACCGAAGAGATAGGGCCGGAGCTTTTTGAGGGCCCACACCACTGCGAAGGCCTCCCTCTCGATGGTGCTCCAGCGCTGTTCTCGGGCCAGGAGGCGTCTGCTGATGAAGGCCACCGGTTGGTCAAGTCCCTCGGAGTTCAACTGGGAGAGGACCGCCCCGATGCCGTGGTCGGAGGCATCTGTTTGTACGATGAACTCCCGACTGTAGTCGGGGGCCTGGAGCACAGGGGCCGTGCACATGGCGGCTTTCAGCTTCTCGAAGGCCGCTTGACAGTCTGGGGTCCAGTTGACCTTCTTCGGGTGGTTTTTGGATGTGAGTCCCGTGAGGGGCCCCACAATGCTGCCATAGTCCCTCACGAACCGCCGGTAGTAGCCGGTGAGCCCCAAGAAGGCTCGGACCTCGGTCTGCGTGACTGGAGGCTGCCAGGACTGGATGGCAGCGATTTTGAGTTGCAGAGGGGCCACCAGACCGCTTCCCACCTGGTGTCCGAGATAGGTCATGGACCCCTGACCAAGTTGGCACTTGCTGGCCTTGATTATGAGGCCGGCCCGTTGGAGGGCCTGCAGGACCTCTCGGAAGTGGTGGAGGTGGTCGGACCAGTGGCGGCTGTACACAGCGATATCGTCCAGGTAGGCGGCGCTGAACTCCTCGAGCCCCGCCAAGACCTGGTTCACCAGTCGCTGAAAGGTAGCTGGGGCATTCTTCATGCCGAAGGGCATGACTTTGAAGTGGTAGTGGCCATCGGGGGTAGAAAAGGCGGATCGTTCTTGGGCCCGGGGTGTGAGACCGATCTGCCAGTAGCCCGCTGTCAGGTCGAAGATGCTGAGGTAGCGGGCAGCCCCCATGCGGTCGATCAGTTCATCCGCTCGGGGGATGGGATGAGCGTCGGTTCTGGTGACAGCATTCAAGCCCCGATAGTCGACGCAGAATCGGAGCTCAGGAGTGGTGCCGGGGGCAGCAGCTTTGGGGACCAGCACGACCGGGCTGGCCCAGGGGCTGTCCGAGGGCTCGATGACCCCGAGCGTGAGCATCCTTGATACCTCCTCTTGGATGCAGGCCCGTACCCGATCTGGTACGCGGTACGCCCGGTGTCTGATAGGGGGACTGTCCCCAGTGTCCACGTCGTGCAAGCACCAGGGGGTGACCCCTGGGGTGAGGGAAAACAAGGTAGCAAACTGCAGCAGGAGGTCCCGGCAGCCTTGGCGCTGTTCCGGGGTGAGGGCATCGGAGAGCCGGACCCCGTCCACGGAACCATCTTTCTCACGAGTCTTCAGGAGATCAGGGAGAGGCTCGGAGTCTTCTTCCGCTCCACTGTCTGTAGCCATCAGGAGGCTGAGCTCCGAGCGCACAAAGTGGGGTTTGAGTCTGTTGGTGTGGAGGACCCGGAGGGGGTTCCGGGGAGATTCCATATCGATGAGATAGGTGACGGGGCTCTTGCGTTCGACCACTTTGAAGGGCCCCGTCCACTTGTCCTGCAAGGCACATGGTTCGGTGGGGGACATCACCCACACTTGTTGGCCAGGTTCGAATTCGATGGAGGAGGCATTTTGATCGTACCATTTTTTCATGTCCTCCTGACTGGCCTCAAGGTTCGCTTTCGCCATTTCTCTGAATCGCCTGGTCTGATTGCGTAGGGTCAGGAGGTACTTGAAGACGTCTGGAGGGGTCTTTAGGGGGGCCATCTCCCAACCTTCTTTGACTAGGCTGAGGGGCCCTCGCACAGGGTGCCCGTACAACAGTTCGAAAGGGCTAAAGCCGAGGGACTTCTGGGGAACTTCTCGATAGGCGAAGAGGAGGCACGGAAGTAGTACATCCCACTGGCGACGGAGGGGCTCTTCCAATCCCCCAATCATTCCCTTGAGCGTGCGGTTGAACCGCTCGACTAGTCCGTTTCCTTGAGGGTGATAGGGGGTCGTGAACCGGTAGGTGACCCCGCACTGTTGCCAGAGGGACTTCATATACTTCGAAATAAAGTTTGTGCCTCTGTCGCTGACGACTTCTCGGGGGAAGCCCACCCGGGAGAAGATCCCCATTAAGGCCTGGCCGACCACCTGGGCTGTTACAGTTCGCAGGGGCACAGCCTCGGGGTAGCGGGTGGCGTGGTCCACCAGTACCAGGATGAACCGATGTCCTTGTGCTGTACGGGGGTCCAGGGGCCCCACAATGTCTATTCCCACCCTCTCGAACGGGGTGGTGACAACTGGGAAGGGTTGCAGAGGTGCTTTGAGTTTGCGGCCGCTCTTCCCGCTGGCCTGGCACGTGGGGCAGGACCGGCAGTGGTTGAGGACGTCGTTTCTCATCTTCGGCCAGAAAAAGTGGGTCACCAGGCGACTGTAGGTTTTGTCCTGGCCCAGGTGTCCAGCCAGAGGGACATCGTGGGCCAAATTTAACAGGAAGTCTCTAAAACGGAGGGGCACCACCAGCACTCGACTGGCCCCTAACTCCGCGATTCTCTGCTCACTGTACAATAGGTCGTTGTCCCAATAGATCCAATGGGCTCCGGTGGTGTCCCCTGCGCTCTGGGCGAGGGCTTGCTGGCGGAGTCCCTCGAGGGAGGGACAGGTCTTCTGTTCTCGACGGAACTGTTCCTGGGTGGGCCCCCCTCCTTGATGCCACTGAGCCAGGTTGGGAAGGTCCTGGGGCTGAGCGAGCCCTTCGGGGGTTTGCTCTGGGGGGTTGGTATGGTCGGTGTCCTCTACTGGAGCGATCGGGGGAGGAGGTGCTGGCCATTCTGGTTCTTCTGGTCGGGGGATGGCACGGGCGGCCATGGACCGGGTGGTTACGCACGCCCAGTCCGGGAGGCCCAACATCCCCAGGTGCTCTTTTCTTTCTACGGCGGCCCACGGGGAACTCTCAAGATCATTCCCCAGGAGACAGTCCACGGGGGCATCATCTCGGACCGCCACCTTCAACATGCCGGAGACTCCTCCGCATTCGAAGGGGACGCAGGCCATCCGACATAGACTCTCCGAATTGTCGGCTGAACGGACGGGGCAGAGAATGTTCGGCAGGATCTGCTCTGGTTTTACCAGGTGACAGCGGACGGCCGTCACACTGGCCCCCGTGTCACGTAGGGCTTCGGCCCGGCGTCCATTAATGTTCACCCACTGACTATATTTTCTGGTGTTGGCGGGTAGGGGAGCCCGCGGGACCATGTCTCTTCCCCCTAGGCACGCTAGAACCATGGCGGCCGGTTCCCACTCTTGTTGTCCCTGCTCGTATTCTTCCTGTTCTTCGGAGATTTGTTCTCCCCCCAGGGCGGCGGCAGCTACCTGGCGGGGTCTCGGAGTTTGGTTCTGTGGACAGTTCGGGTCATTGGCGTAGTGGCCGACTCGCTGGCATCGGTGACACGTGACATTGGCTCGGAACCCCGGCCGCATCGGGGGGTTGCCCCGGCTGGCCGGGGGCGGGGTGCTGGCAGCGGGAGCGGCCGGGACGGTGTCTCTTCCTCGTCCCTGGCCTCCTCCTCCTCCTCGGGGACGGTGCTGACCTTGGTGGTTCCGGTTCTGTTCGTGCGGCCCTCTCCGGCCCACTCGGGTGCTTTCCCACCGGTCAGCTTCGGCGGCGAGTTGCCGTGGGTCAGTCAATTTACTGTCGAGGAGGTGCTGCCTGAGCTCGACGAAGCAGTTGTTAGAGAGGTGCTCCCACACCATGAGATTAAAAAGTTGCTCGTAGGTCGTTACGTGGCTTCCCTTGATCCAACCCTCGAAGGCTCGGCTGAAATAGTTGACATATTCCACCCAAGTTGTACCCGGGATTCGGGTGCAGTCTCGGAACCTCTGGCGGTACATTTCGGGTGTGAGCCCATATCGGGTGAGGAGGGCAGCCTTCATGTGGTCATAGGATGACATCAGATGGTCTGGGAGCTGTAACAGGGCATCGCGGCCTTCATTGACGAACCTCCCCCATAGACCGGCTCCCCAGTCACTTCGATCGATCCGGTGGGAGGTCATGGCGATCTCGTAGGCCTTGAACCACTGTTGTATGTCGTCCTCTCGGACATACTCTCGAACGACATCCTTGGGGATGTGGACTTTCTTTTCTGTCGCTCCCGGGGTGCGCGGTCGCTCGGGCACCTCCAGTTCTTTGTTCTGCTTCCGTAGGTCTATTTCTGCCAGTTTGCGCTCGTGTTCGTACCCTAATCTCTTTTCTTCGAGCTCTCTCTGCCTCTGTTTTTCCTCCCGTTCTTCTCGGAGCCGCAGATGTTCTAGGTTCAGTTTTTGTTCGGCTAGTTTTAGTTCACCGTCCATTTTGAGCCGTGCCATTTCTAGCTCATGTAGTCTGCTTTTTTCTCTCTCTTGGATCTCTTCCTGCGAGAGACCCGTTCTTCGCTCCTCGGGAGCCGTGGTGTTCCTCTCTGATGCTGCAATGTTTTGGTCCGGGGATCTCGCGGCCCCGGTTTCTGCCCACGACTCAATGGCGTGCTTGAAGTCGTCTTTGGTACTCAGGCCGGTGGTAGCAATGCCTAGTTCAATGCAGAATTGTTTCAATTCACGATGGCTGTACTCTTCCAATTTCTCCATCTGGAATTTCTCGGTGGATCCGCCCTCTTTGGTTGACATTGTGGTTTCGTCGTGGGGTGAGCTACTCTCTGTACGATTACGCGTTGATTCGGATCGCGCCGCTGGCCACCAATGTTAGACGGACCGGGAGGGTCGGCCGAGGACAAGGGGAGAGGTCTCCGGGGAGAGCCGTCTCCAGCGATCGTACAGACGAGTAACTTCCCCCCCCACAGATGTACACCACACCAAGATAAGGTTTGACGTTCTTTATAAGCAATCTTTAGGTACGATAGAATGGTACAAGGAGGTCAGGACTCAGGGGTCCCCTCGATTCTAGTCTCTTGGTTGGGAAAGGGGGTAGCGGGACAGTCTTGTTACCAATCTGGTAGATGCGATGATATGATGGATAGCTCGCAATCCTCGAGCTCGGTGTTCTAGTTGGACGGGCCGCGGCAGCGCCAGCAGGTCCCGGTGAAGGTGGTCGTTACACGGTCCGCGGCAGCGCCAGCAGGTCCCGATGAAGGTGGTAGGTACAACGGTCCGCGGCAGCGCCAGCCGGTCCCGACGAGGATGGAGGATGCAGAAGGCCGCGGCAGCGCCAGCAGGCAGGATGATAGTTCACAAGGCAGGGCTACGGCAGCGCCGGTAGTCCGTCAAGGATGAGTTCTTCTCGGTGTCTCTCGACTCCAGGATACAACTGCCTTCCTGCTCTGGAGCTGCCCCAGTTATAGGTCTGGCGCCCTTTGATGTCCGGACCCTCGCACTTGGAGGTCGGGAGGTCCGGGATGAGGGAGTCCAGACACCCAGCAGGGGGGTGGAGCCAGCGCCCGGGGGAGCTGGGGGGCGATCGGCACCTGGCGGGGGAGAGCCATCGACACTTCTTTCTCCCATCGACCTGCCAAGTAGTCCGTTCACCTCCTGGGTGGATGGTGGTGCCGGGATGTCGGGGCCTGGCCAGGCCCAGGGTTAGGGTCGAGCTGAGGCCACTCGGCCTCGTGGTGCAGTGTCCAAGATGGCGGCCGGGCGAGGGAGCCGGTAGTGGTTCGGCCCCATGATACAGAGATGTCCGGGGGCAGGAGTCCCGTCTGGAGACGGGGTGTGGGTTGTTTCTGTGGGTAACACCTGGAGGGCCGGGGCTCGGGCCCTGTCATGCGGGGAGGGAGCAAGCCCTTCATGTGGCCTGTCCAACAGGCCGCCTCTGTTGCGCCTCTATACAGGGTGTCTCTGCCGTGCCTCTATACAGTGCCCCTCCGTTGTGCCTCCATACAGGGCACATCCGATGTGCCTCCATACAGGGTGCCTCTGCCATGCCTCCGTACAGGGTTCCTCCGTCATGCCTCCATACCGGGCGCCTCCGTCACGCCTCCATACAGGGTGCCTCCATCGAGCCTCCATACAGGGTGCCTCCATCAAGCCTCCACACAGGGTGCCTCTGCTGTGCCTTCATACAGGGCACCTTTGTTGTGCCTCCATACAGGGTGCCTCCAAAAAGGGCACCTCTGTTGTGCCTCTATACAGGGTGCCTCTGTCGAGCCTCCATGCAGGGAGCCTCCATACAGGGCACCTCCATGCAGGGCACCTCTGTTGCGCCTCTATACAGGGCGCTTCCGTCCGGCCTCCATACAGGGTGCCTCTGTCGCGCCTCCATAAAAGAAACCACTGTTGTGCCTCCATACAGGGCACCTCCATACAGGGCGCCTCTGTCAAGCCTCCATACAGGGCCGCTCTGTCATGCCTCCGTACAGGGCACCTCCGTTGTGCCTCCATACAGGGTGCCTCTGCCGTGCCTCCATACAGGGCCCTCCCATCGCACCTCCATCATGCCTTCATACAGGGTGCCTCCATCGAGCCTCCATGCAGGGCTTCTCTGTCGAGCCTCCATAAAGGGTGTCTCCATAAAGGGCACATCCGTTGCGACTCCATACAGGGTGCCTCCTTCGTGCCTCCATACAGGATAGGATAGGATATATGTTTATAGAGCGCTCAATTGCCGTGGCGTCTTGGCGCTAGTGTATTTAGAAAGGAAATATGGCCTATGTTACCGGAGGACTATGTGTAAGGTAACAGCCATGTTTTCAGGTCCTTCCTAAAGAGCTGCCGATTAGATTGACATTTCATAGCTATAGGCATCTTGTTCCATATCTTTGCGGCACAATTCGATATAGCTCTTCCACCCCATCTTGCCCGTCTGATTTTAGTAGTCTTAATAAGGCCCAAATGAGCAGATATGAGGGGACGTGAGGGGGTATAAGGTGGGAACATTCTTTGGATATCCTCCGCACCACCACCATAAAGTGCTTTGTTCACCAGGCATAAGGCCTTGAATTCCACCGGCTGCTGGATGGAAAGCCAGTGCAGTGACTTGATTCCTGCCGAGGTTGGTTGTCCTTTGGGTATGTTTAGGAGTAGTCTTGCTGCAGCATTCTGTAAGGACTGCAGTTTTCTCATCTGGAACTTATCAATGCCCCAAAAAAGGGCATTGCAATAGTCCAGTTTAGACAGGAAGAGTGCCACCACCACCGTCTCTTGGCGCTCTTGTGAGATAAACGGGAAGATTTTTCTCAAGGTTTTTAGTAAGAAGAAGCAGGAGGAAGTGAGATTGTTTACCTGGGCAGAAAAATTCAGTTGGGCATCGAAAATGACCCCAAGGTTCCTAACCTTGGGGACAGGACATGGACATTCCCCGGCCTCCACCGGCCACCAGGAGTCATTCCACAGGGGCCAGCTAGGGCCGAACTCTATCACCTCCGTTTTGTCAGTATTCATTTTCAGGAAGCTATGGTTCATCCAGGTCATGATCTCAGTGAGACAAGCATGAAACCTGGCGGCTGTGGCCTCAGGCTGGTTGTTAATGGAGATAACAATCTGGGAGTCATCCGTATATGAGACCAGGGCAAATCCATGCCTCCTGATCAGTCTGTTCAACGGAGTGACGTAGATGTTAAACATTGTCGGGGATAATGCCGATCCCTGTGGGAAACCACATGGAAGGTGGAAGCTATCTGATTGCAGACCATCCCAGTGCAGCCTCTGCTCCCTAGCCTCCAAAAAGGAGGGGAGGAGGGCCAGGGCAGTACCATCGACCCCCACATCCTTCAGCCGCTGCACTCACACCGTGTGATCCACGGTGTCAAATGCAGATGACAGATCTAGGAGTATGAGCACCGCCCTGCCCCCCCCCGTCCACTATTCTACGGATCTCTTCGATTGCGGTGATCAGGGCCGATTCGGTAGAGTGACAAGACCAAAAACCATGCTGTGTGAAGTCGAGTAGATAATTCACATCTAGATAGGCTGTCAACACCTTATTTACTGATTTCTCTAGTATTTTTGCTACTGTCGGCAGGCCAGCAATTGGGCGATAGTTCTTTGGTTCGGTAGGGTCCAGGGTAGGCTTTTTAAGAATTGGTCTGTTAGATACTTTTTTCCAGATTGCGGGGTAGTTCCGCGATTCCAGGACTTGGTTAACAAGAGGGGTGAGCTTTTCACAGATCTTCCTAGCGGCTAAGTGCATAATGGCAGGAGGGCAAGGGTCTGTAGGTGAGCCAGATTTTATAAGGAGGATGAGTTTTAGTACCTCATCATTAGTAACTGTGTGAAAACAGGATAGTCTGCAGTGGGTTAATCGAACCTCACCAGGCAGTTGACATTGCTTATCCTGAGTCTCCCGAGTGCTTAAAAGGTCGTTGTCGATCACTTGCACCTTGTTCTGAAAGTATGTGGCCAATTTATTATACATGACTTGGACTGGTTTAAAAACATTGTCCTGCGGCGGTTTAGCCAACAGTTTGACAGATTTAAAAAGATCCTCTGTGGAATTGCCAGCTTCTTCTATCCTAGTTGTAAAAAATGGCTTTTTTTGTGGCAATGAATGCTTCCTTATATTGCTGGATTAGAGCCTATTTTCTTTTCATTGCTATAGTCTTGTCTCCAAAGGCGTTCAGCTCTCCTACAGTTACCTTTTAGGCACTTGAGCTACGGGCTGTACCAAGGTGATGAATTCTTGGATCTTTTTTCAGCCACCAGTTTTACGGGCACCACACGCTCGGCAGCTGCCAGTAGCCAGCCATTGAACCGGAAGGCGGCTTCGTTATTATCCTTCGCTAGCGGGCTGGGGAGGAGGCCGAGGTCCTGCTCTAGGTCGTTTCCTAGAACTTTATTCCCACATCGCAGTTTTACCTTAGATGGCTTAGCTTGAGTGCAGTGGTTAGGCTGCATGACCTTAATGTTAAAATGGACAGCCTTATGGTCTGTCCATGGGAGGGTTAATATTTTGGTTAGGTAAATGTCAGAATTATTAGTAAAAATGCCATCCAGAGTATGGCTCGCCAGATGGGTGGGCTCGATTATTAGTTGGTTTAAGATGAATGCTGCTAGATAATCCAGCAGTCTGACCGTGTCCGAATTGTTCGTTAATTCTAGATAATTAAAATCACCCAGAATTGGGAGGGAGTGGGAGTCTGTATAGGACTCCAAAAGCGTCAACAGTGCTTGGGAGAAAGACGCCCTGGTGGCCGGTATATGAGTATCCCCTGAAAGGTCGAGAGATTATTTAATTTTATACTGAAGTGCAACACCTCTGCTGGTAGAACTGATGTTGCTTCCATCCACACTAAGGTGATCTCGGTAAATAATGGCTATACCCCCCGCTATTCCTTCCTCCCTAGCTTGCGAAGTGACAGCATAGCCCTCTGGTAATGCAATGTTCCAGTCTGGGCATGATGTATTGTCCGTCCAGGTTTCTGTCATGAAGACTATATCAGGGGTGGCTAGCTGGATCAGGTCTTCCAGCTGCTATTTATGCTTTACCACAGAGCAGGCGTTCAATAGGAGACACTGTGCATGCTGCTCATGTATTGCCTTAAGGACCTTAACGAGCCCAGTTGAAGTGGTATTATTGTCCATTCCCCCTTTCTCTTTCCTTAGGAGCCTCAATCTTTTCTACTCCTGTTAGACCTGGCACCTTGGCGTGAGTTTCCCTTCCACTTTTTGCTGGTGTGCCTCAAATGTTTTGCTGGTGTTGTCCGCTCAGGGCACTGCGCCACGGCGCAATCCGTGCCGCAGTGCAAGTGCCCCCTAGGTAAAGTGTACCTGTAATTGATATTCATGATTGGTTTATTGGATTTACTGTCAGTCCCCAGTAAAGTGCACCAGGGGTGCCAGGGCTTGTGAATGCCAATGCTGCTGGTGGGCCTGCAGCGCTGGTTGCGCCACCCACAGAAGCGGCCTTGTAAAATGGGTCTAGGGTCTGCCACCGCAGACCCTGTGCGCGGTCTGGTACTGTCGCGCTGACTGCGCAAGTGCCCCCACTTGCCAGTCCCTAAACCTTCCCTTAACTACATATTAGCCACCCCTCTGGTAGGCCCAAGGGCAGGGTGCATTGTAGGCATAAGGTAGGACATGCCCTGATGTGTGTGGCATGTCCTAGTAGTGAATTACAGCCATTTTCGTTTTTCACTATTGAAGGCTACCTGGTCTCCTTAGGCCAGAATGGGCTGCTGGAGTCACTACACGCTGTGACCTCAGTGGACTCATAGAGCATGGTAGAATGTCAAGTTTAGTATGCCTGAACTCAGAATAATAAAATACTTCTTTTAGTAAAGTTTATTTTAATATCCTGCGTTTGTAAATACTACTTTTAGAAAGTTAGTATTTACTGACCTGGCCATTCAGTCCGCCTCTGCGCTGGGTGTGTGTGTTCTGCCTAGCAACAGTAAGGAGCAGGGCTGGGGAATCCCCAGAGACAGGCTGGCTGCCAGGTGGTGGGTAGAGAGATTACACCAGGATGGGTGGGAGGAGTACACCTTGACTCTTGAATAGACCTGGGCTCTGCCACCACAAAGCCGGCTCCGCCCCCTGTGGAGCGGCTGATGTCTCTGCCCTGCTGCTGAAAGGAAAGAGCAGAGTCACCACAACAAAGTGCTCCAAAACTGGACTGAGCCAGGCCCAGGCCCCCTGGCGACAAAGAACAAAAGAATCACTGTATAAAAGTAGGAGCCTGGCTCCTAAGAAATCAGAATCCTGTTTTACCACAAAGAACCTCTGCCCGACTAGAAGGAGAAGAAGACGCTGGAAGGACTGGCCTGCTGCTTGCCTTGCTGAGAAAGGAGAGGAAGAGACTTGCTGAAAAGACTTTGCTGCTTTGTGCTTTAAACATTCTCCAAGGGCTTGATCTGAGCTTGCCCCCTGAACAGAACCCCAGGACCAGTGGGTTCTTTGTGCCTTTGCTCGTCCTGAAACTCGAGCCGTGTGTGCATCCCGCTTGAGTAAGACTGCGCCCCTCATCGCCCCTCCTAGGGCCGTGACACTCGGGAGCTTGCCTGCCTTTGCCCCCGTGAGAGCCTCGCTCCGACCGGAGTCGCTCTCTGCCCCCGGGGTAGGCTGCCTGCACCTCTGCCACCGCCTGCTACTGGAGCGCGCTGAAGCGCTATCGCCCCTCCCGACGGAATTCCTATCCGACGATCGTGATCCCCGCCGGGTCCCCAGCTGCACGGACCGTGTCCTGTGACCCCGCTTCGCGATCTCGATCTGGGATCAGGCCGCGCCGCCCCCGCTGTGGAGACCCCCGCACCGCCGTGCTGAGGGTCGGGGGCCGTGCCTGCCTGAGTACACGCACCCGCTCAAGAGGATTCAAAAGTGCTCCCCCTCCCATCACCGGAGTCGCACTGACTCGTGCCGGCTCCCCCAAAGACTGCAATGTTCCTCAGCATTCCAGTACTGGGCTCGGGGCCCGCAACGCCTTCTTTCCCCGTCTTCAAGAGCCGCGGCAGGGTCCGGGCTGATCGTTGACAGAAGGGAGAGAGATACGCGAAGAAGCGCACCGAAGGGCTGAACCTGCCCCAAACCCCCCCTGTAAGTGACTGGAATCCCGAGTAAGCCTTGCTAAAAAGACTGAAGAGTATAACATTTTAAACGACAAACAAAGAACATTTGCCTGCTTTACAACCTGGTGGCATAGAGAAAACGTTATTGGTCTTGTGATAAGTCTGCTGATATATACCTATTTTTACATAAAGAGCGTATTTTTACATATCCAAGCCTGGTGTCCATTTCTGGGGGGATTGATGTCTTTACTGTGGGTGTGGTTACAAATGCTTAACTGACTATCGCCCGGAGAATAGCCTTGGCTGCTCACGCCACGCAGCTAGAGGGTGAGCAAGGGTCATTCAACAGGGGTTATCCTGCGCCCTGACGTAGAGGAGAGGATTCCCGCTTGACACAAGGGCATCCTTGCGCCAACCAGAGACCCCCAAGTCTAACAACTCCCAATCCTCTCCCTGCCCTGTTGATGTGCTCAAAACAACTATAGACGCCTGGATTGAGCCGGAAAGAGCACTTGGAGTACAGTAGCTCATCCCCAGTCTTGTTTTGCAGGGATATGTCATGCGCCCTGCATGTGTCTCTTGCCAGATCAAACAACTGGTTTCTGCTATATGTTTGAGGCTTTAAACGACCAGGTATTCTGGCGCTGGTCGCACTCCGGGCACAGACGGGCTTGCCTTTGGCGCGCTCGCTCAAGCGTAGTTTAAAAAGTGTAAGGAAAAGAAAAACTAGAGCGTCAACCCCAGTGCAATGCGGGCCCGTTTAAACATCCGGGTACCGCAGGGGTCGAACAGGGTGCCTCTGTCGAGCCTCCATACAGGGTTCTCTGTCGAGCCTCCATACAGGGCGCCTCAGATGAGCCTCCATACAGGGCGCCTCAGTCGAGCCCCCATACCAGGCACTTCAGTCGAGCCTCCATACCAGGCACCTCCATGTCTCCATACAGGGCGCCTTTGTCGAGCCTCCATACAGGACACCTCAGCCGAGCTTCCATAAAGGGCACCTCTGTCGAGTCTCCATTCAGGGTACCTCTGTTGCGCCTCCATACAGGGCATCTCCATCGAGCCTCCAAACAGGGCACCTCTAGCGAGCCCAAAGAATGTCCCAAAGCAAGATGACATGAAAGCAAGTCAAAGCTAATAAATAGTAAGCACTGCCATAAAGCAAGTTAAAGTCAGACAGCAGAATGACATTAAACCATGTCAAAGCCAATAGTAAGGACTCATAATTCTCACCAATTCACAATACAATACACATTCCTGCACAACTGCACGCCTTCAAATGCACATCCTACACGCTCTGCTCTTGGTAAGACTGTTCCACTCCGTAACAGCTCCCACTGTAAGACAGGAAGATGAAAGAAGAGAAGCAGGCATATGCAGGACCATCCTACATTAAGGATAGGGTAAAATAACGAACTAAAATCAGTTAAAATGGTGGTGGTTGTGGGTCGTCATAGGGTGCCAAAATCACAAGAGTGGCTCTTATTACACGCCTCCATATAGGCCGCCTCTGTTACACCTCCTTACAGGGTGCCTCTGTGGATCCTCCATACAGGATGCCTCTGCCATGCCTCCATACAGGGCACATTTTTTGTGCCTCCATACATGTTGCCTCTGCCATGCCTTCGTACAGGGTGCCTCCATACAGGGCACCTCCATCAAGCCTCAATACAGGG
This sequence comes from Triturus cristatus, assembly GCF_964204655.1. NCBI lineage: Eukaryota > Metazoa > Chordata > Amphibia > Caudata > Salamandridae > Triturus > Triturus cristatus. The sequence continues at coordinate 1,157,602,178 of NC_140594.1, forward strand.
TGCCTTCGTTGAGCCTCCATATAGGTCGCCTGTTGGACAGGCCTCACAAACGGCTCGCTCCCTCCCCGCTCGACGGGGCCCGAACCCCGGCCCACCTGGCATATCCCCGCAACAAGCACCTGTACTCCGTCTCCCGACGGACCCTCTGCCCTCGGACCCCTACTCATCACGGGGTCCCGCCCCACCGGCTTTCCCGGCCGGGTCAAGCCGCCATCTTGGGCCCTGCACCACGCGGCCGCACGGCCTCCCCTCGACCCTAACCCCGGGCCTGGCCGGCCCCGACATCCCGGCACCACCATCCACCCAGGAGGTGAGCGGACCACTTGGCAAGTCAATGGGAGAACGAACTGTCAAGGGCTCTCCCCCGCCAGGTGCCGATCGCCCCCAGCTCCCCCAGGCACTGGCTCCACCCCCTGCTGGGTGTCTGGACACCTTCATCCCGGACCCTCCGACCTCCGAGTGCGAGGGTCCGGACATCAAAGGGCACCAGCCCTATAACTGGGGCAGCTCCGGAGCAGGAAGGCAGTTGTATCCTGGAGTCGAGAGACACCGAGTGAACTCAACCCTGACGGTCTACTGGCGCTGCCGTAGCCGCTCTTGTGAACCATCGTCCTGCCTGCTGGCGCTGCCGCGGCCTTCTGCAACCTTCACCTTCCTGGGACCTGCTGGCGCGGCCGCGGCCCGTTGTAACGACCATCCTCACCGGGACCTGCTGGCGCTGCCGCGGCCTTCTGCAACAGTCACCTTCCTGGGACCTGCTGGCGCTGCCGCGGCCCGTTGTAACGACCATCCTCACCGGGACCTGCTGGCGCTGCCGCGGCCTTCTGCAACAGTCACCTTCCTGGGACCTGCTGGCGCTGCCGCGGCCCGTTGTAACGACCATCCACACCGGGACCTGCTGGCGCTGCCGCGGCCCATACCACCTAATCACCAAGCTCGAGGATTGTGAGCTCATCATCATCTCATCCGAACTACCTGATTGGTAAATAGACTGTCCCGCTACCCCCTTCCCTACCTTGCTAGACTCTAATCGAGGGGACCCCGGAGTCCAGACCTCCTTGTACCATTTAACCGTACCTTAAATAAGTGCTTATAAAGAACACTGAACCTTATCCGTGTGTGATATCTGTCTGTGGGGGGGGAAGTTACTTGTCTGTACGATCGCTGGAGACGGCTCTCCCCGGAGACCTCTCCTCCTGACCCCGGCCGACCCTCCCGGTCCATCTACCTTTTCTAACATTGGTGGCCAGCGGCGCGATCCGAATCAACGCGTAATCGTACAGAGAGTAGCTCACCCCACGACAAAGCACGATGTCGACCAAAGATAGCAGCTCCACCGAGAAGTTCCAAATGGAGAAATTAGAAGAATACAACCACCGCGAACTGAGACAATTTTGCATAGAACTTGGCATTGCTACCACCGGCCTGAGTACCAAGGATGATCTAAAGCACGCTCTTGAGTCATGGACAGAAACTGGGGTCACAGGACCCTCCGACCAAAACAGCATCACACCAGAGGGGAACGCCACGACTCCCGAGGAGCAGGGAACGGGCCTCTCACAGGAGGAGATACGAGAAAGAGACAGAGTCAGATTACACGAATTAGAGATGGCACGACTCAAGATGGATGGGGAACTTAAGTTGGCTGAACAGAAAATCAACCTCGAGCATATGCGGCTTCGAGAGGAACGAGAAGAAAAGCAGAGACAAAGAGAGCTGGAAGAGAAAAAAATAACGCTCGAGCACGAGCGCCGACTGGCGGAAATAGAACTGCGCAAACAGAATAAGGAACTGGGGGTGCCTGAGCGACCACACACCCCGGGGCCTATTGAGAAAAAAGTTCACATCCCCAAGGATGTGGTCCGCGAGTATGTCCGAGAAGACGACATACAACAGTGGTTTAAAGCCTATGAGATCGCAATGACCTCCCACCGGATCGACCGGAGTGATTGGGGAGCCGGACTTTGGGGGAGATTCATCAACGAGGGTCGCGATGCCCTGCTGCAGCTCCCCGATCACCAAATGTCGTCCTACGACCACATGAAGGCTGCCCTCCTCACCCGCTACGGCCTCACGCCCGAGATGTACCGCCAGAGGTTCAGAGATTGCACCCGGATCCCAGGTACAACTTGGGTGGAATACGTGAACTATTTCAGCCGGGCCTTCGAGGGTTGGATCAAGGGAAATCAGGTCACCACCTACGAACAACTCTTCAACCTTATGGTATGGGAGCACCTATCAAACAACTGTTTCGTCGAGCTCAGGCAGCACCTACTCGACAGTAAGCTGACTGACCCACGGCAGCTCGCCGCCGAAGCTGACCGGTGGGAAAGCACCCGAGTGGGCCGGAGAGGGCCCCACGACCAGAACAGAAGCAACCAAGGCCAGCACCGTCCTCGGGGAGGAGGAGGGGGCCAGGGGCGAGGGAGAGACACCTTACCAGCAACACCCGTGGCCAGCACCCCACCTCCGGCCGGCCGGGGCAACCCCCCATTGCGGCCTGGGTACCGAGCCCACGTCACGTGCCACCGGTGCCAGCGACTAGGCCACTACGCCAACGATCCGAACTGCCCGCTAAACCAACCACCCAAGCCCCGCCAGGTAGCTGCCGCTGCCCTGGGGGAAGAGCAATCATCGGAGGGACCCGAGGAGTATGAGCCGGACCAGCAAGGGTGGGAACCGGCCGCCATGGTCCTGGCATGCTTAGGGGGAAGGGACATGGTTCCGCGGGCTCCCCTACCCGCCAACACCAGAAAATATGGTCAGTGGGTGACCATTAATGGACAGAGAGCCGAGGCCTTGCGTGACACCGGCGCCAGCGTGACGGCCGTCCGCTGTCACCTGGTGAAGCCCGAGCAGATCCTGCCGAACATTCTCTGCCCCGTCCGCTCGGCAGATAACTCTGAGAGCATGTGTAAGATGGCCTGCGTCCCGTTTGAATGGGGAGGGGTCTCCGGCCTACTGAAGGTGACGGTCCGGGACGATGCCCCCGTGGACTGCCTCCTGGGGAATGACCTCGAGAGTTCCCCGTGGGCCACCGTCGAGAGAAGAGAGCACTTGGGGATGCTGGGCCTCCCGGACTGGGCCTGCATAACCACCCGATCCATGGCCGCCCGTGCCGCCCCCCGATCAGAAGAAACCGAATGGCCAGCACCTCCGCCCCCGGTTGCCCTCGTAGAGGACAACGGCGAGACCGACCTCCCGGACCCGACTACCGAGGAAGACGCGCAACACCAGGACCTCCCGGATCTGGCTCAGTGGCGGCAAGAAGGGGGGCCCACCCAAGAACAGTTCCGCCAGGAACAAAAGACCTGTCCCTCCCTCGAGGGACTCCGCCAACAAGCCAGCACCCAAACCGCCGGGGACACCACAGGAACCCACTGGGTCTACTGGGATAACGACCTGCTCTACAGCGAGCAAAGAATCGCCGAACTGGGGGCCGGTCGAGTTCTGGTGGTACCGCTCCGCTTCCGAGACTTTCTGCTCAACCTAGCCCACGATGTCCCCCTGGCTGGACACCTGGGCCAGGACAAAACGTACAGTCGCCTGGTGACCCACTTTTTTTGGCCGAAAATGAGGAATGACGTCCTGAACCACTGCCGATCGTGCCCCACATGCCAAGCCAGCGGGAAGAGTGGCCGGAAGCTGAAGGCCCCTCTACAACCCTTCCCGGTGGTCACCACCCCGTTCGAGAGGGTGGGGATAGACATTGTGGGACCTCTGGACCCCCGCACGGCACAAGGACACAGGTTCATCTTGGTACTAGTGGACCATGCCACCCGCTACCCCGAGGCGGTGCCTCTACGGACAGTGACCGCCCCAGTGGTTGGCCGGGCCCTGATGGGGATCTTCTCCCGGGTAGGCTTCCCCCGAGAAGTCGTCAGCGACCGAGGCACGAATTTCATATCAAAGTACATGAAGTCCCTCTGGCAACAATGCGGGGTCACCTACAGATTCACGACCCCCTATCACCCCCAAGGGAACGGACTAGTGGAGCGTTTTAACCGCACTCTCAAAGGGATGATTGGGGGATTGGAAGAACCTCTCCGTCGCCAGTGGGATGTACTGCTCCCGTGCCTCCTCTTCGCCTACCGGGAAGTGCCCCAGAAGTCCCTCGGTTTTAGCCCCTTTGAACTCCTATACGGACACCCTGTGCGAGGGCCCCTCAGCCTAGTCAAGGAAGGTTGGGAGATGGCCCCCCTAACGACCCCTCCAGACGTCTTCAAATACATCCTGGCCTTACGAAACCAGACCCGGCGCTTCAGGGAGATGGCCAAGGCGAACCTCGAGGCCAGCCAGGAGGACATGAAGAGGTGGTATGATCACAATGCCTCCTCCGTTGAATTCGAGCCGGGGCAGCAAGTATGGGTGATGTCCCCCACCGAACCATGCGCCCTGCAAGATAAGTGGACGGGGCCCTTCAAAGTGGTCGAGCGCAAAAGCCCCGTCACTTACCTCATCGACATGGGGTCCTCCCGGAACCCCCTGCGGGTCCTCCACACCAACCGGCTCAAACCGCACTTTGTGCGCTCCGAACTAAGCCTCTTGATGGCTACAGACAGTGGCACAGAAGAAGACTCCGAGCCCCTCCCGGACCTCCTGAGGACTCAGGAGAAGGACGGCTCCGTGGACGGGGTCCGGCTCTCGGACGCCCTCACTTCAGAGCAACGCCAGGACTGCCGGAACCTCCTGCTGCAGTTCGCTGCCCTGTTCTCCCTCACCCCCGGGGTCACCCCCTGGTGTTTGCACGACGTAGACACCGGGGACAGTCCCCCTGTCCGGCACCGGGCCTACCGCGTACCAGATCGGGTACGGGCCTGCATCCAGGAGGAAGTGGCCAAGATGCTCACGATCGGGGTCATCGAGCCCTCGGACAGTCCCTGGGCCAGTCCGGTCGTATTAGTTCCCAAGGCCGCTGCCCCCGGCTCCGCTCCTGAACTGAGATTCTGCGTCGACTACCGGGGCTTGAACGCTGTCACCCGGACCGACGCTCATCCCATCCCCCGAGCAGACGAGCTGATCGACCGGCTGGGGGCCGCCCGCTACCTTAGTATCTTCGACCTAACGGCGGGCTACTGGCAGATCGGCCTCACACCCAGGGCTCAGGAACGGTCAGCCTTCTCTACCCCCGATGGCCACTATCAATTTAAGGTCATGCCCTTTGGCATGAAGAATGCCCCCGCCACGTTCCAACGCCTTGTGAACCAGGTCTTGGCAGGGCTTGAAGAATTCAGCGCTGCCTACCTGGACGATATCGCTGTATACAGCCGCCACTGGGCCGACCACCTCCGCCACCTCCAAAAGGTCCTGCAAGCCCTCCAGCGGGCCGGCCTCACCATTAAGGCCGGCAAGTGCCAGATTGGCCAAGGGTCTGTGACCTACCTTGGGCACCAAGTGGGGAGCGGGCTGGTGGCCCCCCTACAACTTAAGATTGCTGCCATCCAGTCCTGGCAGCCCCCCGTCACCCAGACCGAGGTCCGAGCCTTCTTGGGGCTCACCGGCTACTACCGGCGGTTCGTGAAGGACTACGGCAGCATCGTGGGGCCCCTCACGGGTCTCACATCCAAGAACCAGCCGAAGCGGGTCAACTGGACTCCTGATTGTCAAGCGGCCTTCGAGGAGCTGAAGGCCGCCCTGTGCACCGCCCCGGTGCTCCAGGCCCCCGATTACAGTCGGGAATTTGTGGTGCAGACCGACGCCTCCGACCACGGCATCGGGGCCGTCCTCTCTCAGCTGAACCCCGAAGGTCATGACCAGCCGGTGGCCTTCATCAGCCGACGTCTCCTGGCCCGAGAACAGCGTTGGAGCACCATCGAGAGGGAGGCATTTGCAGTAGTGTGGGCCCTCAAAAAGCTCCGACCCTATCTCTTCGGTACCCACTTCCGGGTACAAACCGACCATCGACCCCTGCAATGGCTGATGCAGATGAGGGGGGAGAACCCAAAACTCTTGCGCTGGTCCATTTCCCTGCAGGGAATGGACTTCACCGTGGAGCACCGACCAGGCCAAGATCACGCCAACGCAGATGGCCTGTCCCGCTTTTTCCGCCTCGACGAAGAGAGTCCCCAAGGAGATGGGTGACTCTCCCTGCCTTCAGCTGGGGGGGACGCATGTTGGACAGGCCTCACAAACGGCTCGCTCCCTCCCCGCTCGACGGGGCCCGAACCCCGGCCCACCTGGCATATCCCCGCAACAAGCACCTGTACTCCGTCTCCCGACGGACCCTCTGCCCTCGGACCCCTACTCATCACGGGGTCCCGCCCCACCGGCTTTCCCGGCCGGGTCAAGCCGCCATCTTGGGCCCTGCACCACGCGGCCGCACGGCCTCCCCTCGACCCTAACCCCGGGCCTGGCCGGCCCCGACATCCCGGCACCACCATCCACCCAGGAGGTGAGCGGACCACTTGGCAAGTCAATGGGAGAACGAACTGTCAAGGGCTCTCCCCCGCCAGGTGCCGATCGCCCCCAGCTCCCCCAGGCACTGGCTCCACCCCCTGCTGGGTGTCTGGACACCTTCATCCCGGACCCTCCGACCTCCGAGTGCGAGGGTCCGGACATCAAAGGGCACCAGCCCTATAACTGGGGCAGCTCCGGAGCAGGAAGGCAGTTGTATCCTGGAGTCGAGAGACACCGAGTGAACTCAACCCTGACGGTCTACTGGCGCTGCCGTAGCCGCTCTTGTGAACCATCGTCCTGCCTGCTGGCGCTGCCGCGGCCTTCTGCAACCTTCACCTTCCTGGGACCTGCTGGCGCGGCCGCGGCCCGTTGTAACGACCATCCTCACCGGGACCTGCTGGCGCTGCCGCGGCCTTCTGCAACAGTCACCTTCCTGGGACCTGCTGGCGCTGCCGCGGCCCGTTGTAACGACCATCCTCACCGGGACCTGCTGGCGCTGCCGCGGCCTTCTGCAACAGTCACCTTCCTGGGACCTGCTGGCGCTGCCGCGGCCCGTTGTAACGACCATCCACACCGGGACCTGCTGGCGCTGCCGCGGCCCATACCACCTAATCACCAAGCTCGAGGATTGTGAGCTCATCATCATCTCATCCGAACTACCTGATTGGTAAATAGACTGTCCCGCTACCCCCTTCCCTACCTTGCTAGACTCTAATCGAGGGGACCCCGGAGTCCAGACCTCCTTGTACCATTTAACCGTACCTTAAATAAGTGCTTATAAAGAACACTGAACCTTATCCGTGTGTGATATCTGTCTGTGGGGGGGGAAGTTACTTGTCTGTACGATCGCTGGAGACGGCTCTCCCCGGAGACCTCTCCTCCTGACCCCGGCCGACCCTCCCGGTCCATCTACCTTTTCTAACATCGCCTCCATTAAGTCTCCATACAGGGTGCCTCTGCTGTGCCTCCATACAGGCAAGCTCCTTCATGCCTCCATACAGGGTGCCTCCATACAGGGCACCACTGTCGTGCCCCCATACAGGGGCACCTTTGTTGTGCCTCTATACAGGGCACCTCTGTCATGCCCCTATACAGGGTGCCTCCATACAGAGCGCCTCCATGAAGGGCACCTCTGTTGCACCTCTATACAGGGTGCCTCCGTCGAGCCTCCATACAGGGTGCCTCTGTCGTGCCTCCATAAAGGGCACCACTGTCATTCCTTCATACAGGACGCCTCCATACAGGGCACCTCTGTCGAGCCTCCATAAAGGGCACCTCAGTCGAGCCTCCATACAGGGCTGCTCTGTCATGCCTCCGTACAGGGCACCTCCATCGTGCCTCAATGCAGGGTGCCTCTGCCATGCCTCCATACAGGGTGCCTCCGTCTAGCCTCCATACATGGCAACTCAGTCGAGCCTCCATACAGGACGCCTCTATTTCGCCTCCATACGGTGCATCTCTATTGCACCTCCATACAGGGCACCTCCATCGAGCCTCCAAACAGGGTGCCTCAGTCGAGCCTCCATACAGGGCACCTCCATCATGTCTCCATAGCCTTTGTCAAGCCTTGATATAGGGCACCTTTGTCGAGCATCCATACAGGGCACCTCCATTGAGCCTCCATACAGGCGCCTCAGTCAAGCCTCTATACAGGGTGCCTCACTCGAGCCTCCATACAGGGTGCCTCAGTCGAGCCTCCATACAGGGCGCCTCAGTTGAGCCTCCAAACCAGTCACCTTTGACGAGCCTCCATACATTGTGCCTCTCTCGTGCCTCCATACAGAGCGCCTCAGTCGCACCTCCATCCAGGGTACCTCCATACAGGGTGCCTCCATTGAGACTCCATACAGGGCACCTCCATCGAGCCTCCATGCAGGGCACCTCCATCGAGCCTCCATGCAGGGCACCTCCATCGAGCCTCCATGCAGGGCACCTCCGTCGAGCCTTCATACAGGGCACCTCCGTCGAGCCTCCATACAGGGCACCTCAGTTGAGCCTCCATATAGGTCACCTTTGACGAGCCTCCATACATTGTGCCTCTGTCGTGCCTCCATACAGAGAGCCTCAGTCGCACCTCCATACAGGGTACCTCCATACAGGGTGCCTCCATTGAGACTCCATACAGAGCACCTCCGTCGAGCCTCCATACAGGGAACCTCCATGTCTCCGGAGCCCCTAAGTCGTGCCTCTATACAGGGCATCTCTGTCATGCCTCCATACAGGGCGCGTCTGCCATGCTTCAATAGAGGGCACCTTCATTGAGCCGCGATACAGTGCGCCTCCGTCGAACCTCCATACAGGGTGCCTCTGTTGAGTCTCCAAACAGGGCGCCTCAATCACACTGCCATACAGGGTACCACTATCGCACCTCCATAGAGGGGGCCTCTGTCGAGCCTCCATACAGGGTGCCTCTGTCATGCCTTCATACAGGGTGCCTTGGTCATGGTTCTATATAGGGCACGTCTCTCTTGCCTCCATACAGAGCACCTCCGTTGAGCCTCCAAACAGTGCACCTCCATCAAGCCTCTATACAGGGTTCCTCCATCACGCCCTGTATAGAGGTTCCTCTGTTGCACCTCCATACAGGCTGCCTCCATAAATCATACCTCCATACAGGCTGCCTCTGTTGCACCTCGATACAGGGTGCCTCCATCGATCCTCCATACAGGGTGCCTCTGTCGAGCCTCCATACAGGGCGCCAACATCGAGCCTTCATACAGGGTGCCTCAGATGAGCCTCCATACAGGGCGCCTCAGTCGAGCCCCCATACCAGGCACCTCAGTCGAGCCTCCATACCAGGCACCTCCATCATGTCTCCATACAGGGCACCTCTAGCGAGCCCAAAGAAAGTCCCAAAGCAAGATGGAATTGAAAAGCAAGATGACATGAAAGCAAGTCAAAGCTAATAAATAGTAAACACTGCCATAAAGCAAGTTAAAGTCAGACAGCAGAATGACATTAAACCATGTCAAAGCCAATAGTAAGAACTCATAATTCTCACCAATGCACAATACAATACACATTCCTGCACAACTGATCGCCTTCAAATGCACATCCCACACGCTCTGCTCTTGGTAAGACTGTTCCACTCCGTAACAGCTCCCACTGTAAGACAGGAAGATGAAAGAAGAGAAGCAGGCATATGCAGGACCATCCTACATTAAGGATATGGTAAAATAACACACTAAAATCTATTAAAATGGTGGTGGTTGAGGGTCATCATAGGTTGCCAAAATCACAAGAGTGGCTCTTTTATTACACGCCTCCATATAGGCCGCCTCTGTTACACCTCCTTACAGGGTGCCTCTGTGGATCCTCCATACAGGATGCCTCTGCCGTGCCTCCATACAGGGCACACTTTTTGTGCCTCCATACACGTTGCCTGTGCCATGCCTTCGTACAGGGTGCCTCCATCACGCCTCCATACAGGGCACCTCCATCAAGCCTCCATACAGGGTGCCTTCGTTGAGCCTCCATACAGGTCGCCTCCATACAGAGTGCCTCTGCTGTGCCTCCATACAGGCAAGCTCTGTCGTGCCTCCATACGGGGCGCCTCTGTCGTGCCTCCATACGGGGCGCCTCTGTCGTGCCTCCATACAGGGCGCCTCTCTCGTGCCTCCATACGGGGCGCCTCTGTCATGCCTCCATACGGGGCGCTTCTGTCGTGCCTCCATACAGGTCACCTCTGTCATGCCTTCATACAGGGTGCCTCCATGCAGGGCACCACTGTCGAGCCTCCATAATGGGTGTCTCCATAAAGGGCGCCTCCGTTGCGACTCCATACAGGGCGCCTCTGTCGAGACTCCATACAGGGCGCCTCTGTCGAGACTCCATACAGGGCGCCTCTGTCGAGACTCCATACAGGGCGCCTCTGTCGAGACTCCATACAGGGCGCCTCTGTCGAGACTCCATACAGGGAGCCTCTGTCGAGACTCCATACAGGGCGCCTCTGTCGAGACTCCATACAGGGCGCCTCTGTCGAGACTCCATACAGGGCGCCTCTGTCGAGACTCCATACAGGGCACCATCTACCACATCGCTGCACTCGCGCTGATACTAACACAGAGTATTTTAATGCTGCCTGGTTTTTGTATTTAGGTTCGTTTTTCTGTTTGATTTTTCCCTGCTTTTAGCCTGCTTGCCTGTAGCCTGCGCCCCTCTCTCCCCTTACCTGCATTTAAAAAACGGCATTTTCTGCCTGCCTAGCACCACCATTTCGGTGGGTCCGGGTCCTGGGGGTCATTTTGGGCGCCATCTTTGTTTGGGACACCTCAGCCAGCGGCGGCCGCCATCTTGGAGCGGACTCGCACGCTCAGGGCTGATTGGAGAGCCTATTTAAGGCGGGCTTTGGCGCGGTGCTGGTCAGACCATCTACCACATCGCTGCACTCGCGCTGATACTAACACAGAGTATTTTAATGCTGCCTGGTTTTTGTATTTAGGTTCGTTTTTCTGTTTGATTTTTCCCTGCTTTTAGCCTGCTTGCCTGTAGCCTGCGCCCCTCTCTCCCCTTACCTGCATTTAAAAAACTGCATTTTCTGCCTGCCTAGCACCACCATTTCGGTGGGTCCGGGTCCTGGGGGTCATTTTGGGCGCCATCTTTGTTTGGGACACCTCAGCCAGCGGCGGCCGCCATCTTGGAGCGGACTCGCACGCTCAGGGCTGATTGGAGAGCCTATTTAAAGTCGCTCCCTCACGCGCAGCGTGACGCGCAGGTGGACGCCTTCGCTTAGCCTGAGTCGTGCCGGAGTCCTGCCCGTCTGCGCCCGTCAGCGTCCCGGAGGCGACGGGGCGGCGGGGGAAGCTGGTCCGGTGACACACTGGCTGAGATGATCTGTTATACCTCTGTGATGTTGCGGGATTTGCGGGGCCTCTCTAGCTCCTGCCGTTCCGTTTTCCCGGGGCGATTTAAGGGTAAACGCCGTTGTCCGTGTTGTGGCTGGACGCCTTTCTGGACCCATGTTAATGTTCCTCGCCCTGCAACGGCTGGCGCACAGCATCTTTGTTTGCTGCTGAATACAAGGTCGGTAGGCTGCCATGCCCTGCATATTTACGATCTCCTTGTTAGGGAAAATCCCCTTTGCCTGCTACTTACCGAAACCTGGTTGGGAGAGGCTTCCAATCCGGATGTCTTCTCAGCCATTCCTCCGGCGTACAATATCTTCCGGCAGGATAGAGTGAAGGGTAGAGGCGGGGGAGTGGCGGTAGTGGTGAAAAAGAGCGTTTCCTGCTCAGTTCTTCCTCTTAATTCCATCGGGAGCGCTGAGTCGCTCGCCTTCACGCTCAGACTGTCCCCGGGCCAGGCCCTGAAGGGGTTGTTGGTCTACAGGCCACCAGGCCCTTTGGGTTCCTTCCTGGAAGATCTGCAGACAGCTGTCTCTGAGTTGGTGCTGACCTCACAGCACTGCGTCATGGCTGGTGATTTCAACCTCCACCTTGACGTAGCGGATGACTCGGATGCGGTCAAACTGTTGGATATTACATCTCCACTGGGATTGTTACCGTTCGTGTCGGGGCCAACCCATGAGAAGGGGCATACCCTGGATCAGGTGTTTTCATCTGTCCCTCTTACGGAGGTTGACACCCTGCCGGTGCTCTGGTCCGATCACAGGCTGATCAGATTTTCGGTGCTGGAGAGTGCGCGGCCGGATAACAGTGCCTCAGTCTTGTCTAGACCGACCTCGAGAGCGCTGCACAGAGTGACACCTGACATGCTGGAACAGGCGCTTCTGGATCACCCATGCCATCTTTCGGGCGATCTGGATAGCGACACTGAGGCTCTGCAGCGGTGGCTCATTGATAGGCTGGACGATCTGGCCCCCAAGGTAGCCCTCCGATCCACGGTGGCACGGCAATCTGCACCATGGTTTACGGAGGCTCTTCGTGTGGCTCGCAGCCAATGTAAGGTGGCCGAGAGGGCCTGGCGACGTTTGTATGATGGGGAGGCTAAACTCGCCTACAAGGCGGTGGTGAAGGCCTACCATCGGGACATTCTGGGAGCTAAGAGGGACTATTTGGCTAGGAGGATCGAGGCATCCGCGAACTCCTGTAAGGAGATCTTCACCATTGTGAAGGAGTTCACGACCCCTAGTTCCCAATCGCCCCCTCTAGTTTCTTCAGATACGTGGGCAGGTGATCTGGCCGGCTTCTTCACTAATAAGATCAAGGCGATTCAGGCCTCCTTTGTGGAAGGACCGGAGGATGGAAGCGGCGTCACCGGGGCTGGGTGCGGATTTCCGCACACACCGACGGCGGTGCTGTCTGATTTTCCTGCTGTTTCCAGCGATGTGTCCAGGCAGCTGTTGGCCAATTTGAAATCTGGCTCGCCACTTGACCCCTGCCCCGCCAAATTTTTGGCTGGGATGGCGGAGGTGGTGAATCCGCTGGTTAATCCCATCCTCAATGCCTCGCTGAGGGAGGGGAGGGTCCCCAGCTCTTGGAAGAGAGCGATGGTGATCCCCCTCCTAAAGAAACCGGGTCTCGACGTCGAGGTTCTGGCCAATTATAGGCCAATTTCACTTCTTCCGGCCCTCACGAAGATCACGGAAAAACACGTCCACGGTGTCCTGTCGCGCTTTCTGGAAGCTAACAATCTGCTCCATCCATCTCAATCCGGTTTCCGTCTTAATTTTAATACGGAAACGGCATTGCTAGAGGTCACTGAGATCATCAGGGTGACTCTTGATGTCGGCGGGAGGGCGATGCTGGTCATGTTAGATCTATCGGCGGCCTTCGACACCGTCCCCCACAGGGCGCTCTTAGCGAGGCTTTATGACATCGGCCTTAGGGGGACGGCGCTCAGGTGGTTTACATCCTTCCTTGAAGGCCGCCGCCAGACGGTCTGGGTTTCCCAGAGCTCTGCCGAGATGCCGCCATTGGGAGTTGGGGTTCCACAGGGATCTGTGTTGAGCCCCACGTTGTTTAACATCTTTATGTCCCCTTTGGCGGCCTTGGTGGAAGCATATGGGGCCCAGATCATCTCTTACGCCGACGACACGCAACTCCTCTTCACATGCGGGAAAGACCAGGAGTTTGATGGAGGGAGAATTCGGGACTGTCTTACATTGGTCTTTGACTGGTTCCAACGGAACAGTCTTAGGGCCAACTCGAGCAAGTCCGAGGTTCTGTTTTTTGGTTGCGGTGTCGATCCGGAGTGGCAGCATTGGTGGCCGTCCGACATGAGCCCTCCTGCACAGTCTTCCTTGGTGGCTAAAAACCTGGGTGTCAAGCTGGACAACCAGCTATCGCTGCGAACACACATTCTGGGTCTGGCTGGCACCTGTTATGGAATTTTGAAAATGCTCCGTAAATTCCTGCCCCTGCTGTCTGAGGAGCACAGGCGTATTACTGTGCAGGCTCTCGTCGGTTCGAGGCTTGATTATGCTAATGTCCTCTTCCTTGGCCTCCCTGATTACCTAGTTCAGCGCCTACAGGTGGTACAGAACTCTGCCGCCCGGGCTATCTTTGGCTTGCGTAGACGAGCCCGAGCTTCCGGGCTGCTTCAGGCGCTACATTGGCTGCCTGTCCGGAAGCGGATCCAGTTTAAATCCCTGACTCTGATGCACAAAGCCCTGTTTGGATCAGGGGCTGGATACCTGCGGCGGAGACTAGCCTTCTATCGACCAGTCCGCTCCTTGCGCTCGGAATCCCTTTACAAAGCGGTGGTCCCTCGGGTGAGGAAGGCCCGCACGGGAGGGCGCTCTTTCAGCTGCAAAGCCCCACAGCTGTGGAACTCGCTTCCTCTTTCGCTGCGCAGCACTGTCAATTTGTTCCAGTTCAGGAAGAGCCTGAAGACCTGGCTTTTTAATCTTTAGGCTGTTCTTATTGCTTCAGTTTCAGTTCTTTTTCTCATTCTTTTGCTGTGTTGTGTTATTTTTATTCTGAGATGCAGGTGGAAAGCGCCGGGACACTCTTTTCGAGTAGCCGTGCGCTATAAAAGAACGCTGTAACATAACATAACATAACCTCTGTTGAGACTCCATACAGGACGCCTCCGTCCAGACTCTATACAGGGCGCTTCAGTTGTGCCCCCATTCAGAGCATCTCCGTCACTTCTCCTTAGAGGGTACCTCAGTCACGCTTCCATACATGGCACCTCTATTGTACCTCCATACAGGGCGCCTTTGTCGCGCCTCCATATAGGGTGCACCTGTCGCACCACCATACAGGGTGCCACCGTCGTGCCTCCATAGAGGGTGCTTCCGTTGAGCATCCATACAGGGCAACTCTGTCACGCCTCCATACAGGGTGCCTTTGTCTTGCCTCCATACAGAGCGCATCCATTGAGCCTCCATACAGGGCACCTCCATCGAGCCACTATATAGGGGGCCTTTGTCGCGCCTCCCTACCGGGTGCATCTGCCGCACCGCCATACAGAGTACCACCATCGTGCCTCCATAGAGGGTGCTTCAGTTGAGCCTCCATACGGGTGCCTCTGTCTTGCCTCCATACAGAGCGATCTCAATTGAGCCTCTAAACAGGGTTCCTCCATCGTGCCCTGTATAAAGTCCCCTCTGTCGCACCTCCATACAGCGTGCCTTCATTGGGCCTCCATTCAGGGTGCAACCATCAAGACTCCATACAGGCCACCTCGGTCGAGCCTCCATACAGGGTGGCTCTGTCGCACCTCCATATAGGGTGGCTCTGTCGCACCTCCATACAGGGTGGCTTTGTCGCACCTCCATACAGGGTGCCTCCATACAGGGCTCCTCCGTCGAGCCTCTATACAGGGCACCTCCGTCGATCCTCTATACAGGGCTTCTCCGTCATGTCTGTGTACAGGCCGCCTCTGTTGTGCCTTCATACAGGGTGCCTCCGTCGAGCCTCCATACAGGGTGCCTCTGTTGTGCCCCTATACAGGATGCTTCTGTCAAGCCTCCATGCAGGGAGCCTCCATGCAGGGAGCCTCCATACAGGGCACCTCTGTTATGCTTCTATATAGGGCGCCTCTGTCAAGCCTCCATAGAGGGCGCCTCTGTCGTGCCTCCATAAAGGGCACTTCTGTCGAGCCTCCATACAGGGCCGCTCTGTCAAGCCTCCATACAGGGCACCTCCGTCGTGCCTCCATACAGGGCACCTCCGTCGTGCCTCCATACAGGGCACCTCCGTCATGCCTCCATACAGGGCACCTCCGTCATGCCTCCATACAGGGTGCCTCCATGCAGGGTGCCTCTGTCGAGCTTCCATAATGGGTGTCTCCATAAAGGGCTCCGCCGTTGCCCCTCCATAGCGGGTGCCTCAATAAATGGCGCCTCTGTCGTGCCCCCATACATGGCGCCTGTCGTGCCCCCATACATGGCGCCTGTCGTGCCCCCATACATGGCGCCTCTGTCGTGCCTCCATACGGGGCGCCTCTGTCGTGCCTCCATACGGGGCGCCTCTGTCGTGCCTCCATACGGGGCGCCTCTGTCGTGCCTCCATACGGGGCGCCTCTGTCGTGCCTCCATACGGGGTGCCTCTGTCGTGCCTCCATATAGGGCGCCTCTGTCGTGCCTCCATATAGGGCGCCTCCATTGAGCCACCATACAGGGCCCCCCCATTGCACCTCCATACAGGTCACCTCTGTCATGCCTCCATACAGGGTGCCTCCATGCAGGGCGCCACTGTCGAGCCTCCATAATGGGTGTCTCCATAATGGGTGTCTCCATAAAGGGCACCTCCGTTGTGACTCCATACAGGGTGCCTCCGTTGCGGCTCCATACAGGGTGCCTCTGCCGAGACTCCATACAGGGCGCCTCTGTTGAGACTTCACACAGGGCGCCTCTGTTGAGACTCCATACAGGGCGCCTCTGTTGAGACTCCATACAGGGCGCCTCTGTTGAGACTCCATACAGGGCGCCTCTGTTGAGACTCCATACAGACTGCCTCCGTCCAGACTCTATACAGGTCGCTTCAGTTGTGCCCCCATTGAGAGCATCTCCGTCACTTCTCCTTAGAGGGTCCCTCAGTCGCGCTTCCATACATGGCACCTCTGTTGTACCTCCATACAGGGGGCCTTTGTCTTGCCTCCATACAGAGCGCATCCATTGAGCCTCCATACAGGGCACCTCCATCGAGCCTCTATACAGGGTGCCACCATTGTGCCTTGTTGGACTTGGCCCTTCTGGCAGGTTCACCCCTGAACTTTTTGCTTTTATTGGTGACCTGGTGGTAATGATTTGTGGTTTCTGCGCACTTTCCCTGTGTCCCAGAGTAAAGTGCGTGCGCCCTCTGAGTGCATGTGGTGAGATAGGCCTGCCCTCCCATAGGAATGCATGGGGAATGTATGTGTCCCTGGTAGTTCCTGATGCGTGGAGTGTGCAGGCTCGAGTTTGGTATGTGCGGATTCGTGTGATCGAATGCTTCGCAATGATATATAATGCGTGATTATGTCATGTGCGGAAGTGCCACTTCTAGGAGTTGGCATATTAGTGTAAAGTGTGTCTGGCGTGTGATTGGCTGGAGCTGGCTGGTGAGCCTGGCTCCAGGAGTCTGGTTGGGTCTGCCCGAGTGGTGAGTGTGAGATTAGCATGCTGATGGCTGGGGAGGAGTGCACCTTGGACCTGAATAGGGCAGGGCTTTCCCCACACAATGCTGGCTCCGCCCCCTGTGGTGCGACTGATGACCCTAGCCCTGCCAGTGAATAGAGTGAGGGGCTGAGCACATCAAGGGTGCTCCCCAACCAGTTTTTCCCCTCACCCTGAACCCAGAACAAAGGGAAAAGGTGTATAAAAATGGGGCTGCGTCCCCACAGAGTTGTTCTCTTCCAGGATCCTGCCTGAGGGGGCTGCTGCTGTTGCTGGGCCAGAGGACCGCCACTTGGACTACCTCCCTGCCTGGAGGCCCAGTGAGCTGGCGCTGGGCCCAGCCTTGCCCCCTGCCTACCTTCCTAAGGACTCTACCAGGACTTTGGGGCTGGACTTGCTCCAAGTGCCTGGAAGCGCTTTTATTTTACATATAGCGCTAGGAGCGCTTTATCTGGTGCCCCAGCGCTTCTAGAGCACTCCCTGTCACCTCTGCAGGGCCAGGGAATCCCCGGCGTAGGGATTCCCCCTCTTGTTGCGGAGATTGGAGGCGGGAGCCCACCCCGCATTGTGGGTTCGGTGGCGGGTGCCCACCCTGCTTATCTCTGTGTTTAACAAGCAGGTACCCACCCTGCATCTCGGCGCTAGGAAAACCGAGCAGGAGCCCACCCCGCATACCTACGGATTAATATCCCTAGCGGGTGCCCACCCCGCCAGGGACCTTGCCGCTTTTCTTTGATTTCATTATCGGGAGTGTTGGACAGGCCACACGAAGGGCTTGCTCCCTCCCCGCACGACGGGGCCCGAGCTCCGGCCCACCAGGCATAACCCACGAAAAGCACCTGTACCCCGTCTCCCGACGGATCTTCTGCCCTCGGACCTCTACTCATCACGGGGCCCAGCCCCACCGGCTCCCCCGGCCGGTTCAAGCCGCCATCTTGGGCCCTGCACCACGAGGCCGCGTGGCCTCGCCCCGACCCTAACCCCGGGCCTGACCGGCCCCGACATCCCGGCACCACCATCCACCCAGGAGGTGAGCGGACCACTTGGCAGGTCAATGGGAGGACGAAGTGTCAAGAGCTCTTCCCCCGCCAGGTGCCGATCGCCTCCAGCTCCCCCAGGCGCTGGCTCAACCCCCTGCTGGGTGTCTGGACACTTTCATCCCGGGCCCTCCGACCTCCAAGTGCGAGGGTCCGGACATCAAAGAGCGCCTGCCCTATAACTGGGGCAACTCCGGAGCAGGAAGGCAGTTGTATCCTGGAGTCGAGAGACACCGAGAGAACTCAGCCTTGACGGACTACTGGCGTGGCCGTAGCCCGCTCTTGTGAACCATCGTCCTGCCTGCTGGCGCTGCCGCGGCCTTCTGCAACATCCATCCTCGTCGGGACCTGCTGGCGCTGCCGCGGCCCGTTGTAACGACCATCCTCACCGGGACCTGCTGGCGCTGCCGCGGACCGTACATCGACCATCTTTCCGGGACCTGCTGGCGCTGCCGCGGACCGTGTCCCGACCATCTCGACCGGGACCTGCTGGTGCTGCCGCGGCCCGTACCAACTAAACCACCAAGCTCGAGGATTGTGAGCTAGTCATCATCTCATCCGAACTACCTGACTGGTAAACAGACTGTCCCGCTCCCCCTTACCCTGCATTGAGAGACTTGAATCGAGGGGACCCCTGAGTCCAGACCTCCTTGTACCATTCAACCGTACCTTAAGAAGTGCTTATAAAGAACACTGAACCTTATCCGTGTGTGGTATCTGTCTGTGGGGGGGAAGTTACTTGTCTGTACGATCGCTGGAGACGGCTCTCCCCGGAGACCTCTCCTCCTGACCCCGGCCGACCCTCCCGGTCCGTCTACCCTTTCTAACATTGGTGGCCAGCGGCGCGATCCGAATCAACGCGTAATCGTACAGAGAGTAGCTCACCCCACGACAAAAACACGATGTCAGCCAAAGATAGCAGCTCCACCGAGAAATTCCAAATGGATAAGTTAGAAGAATACAACCACCGCGAACTGAGACAATTCTGCATAGAACTTGGCATTGCTACCACCGGCCTGAGTACCAAGGATGATCTAAAGCACGCCCTAGAGTCGTGGACAGAAACTGGGGTCGCCGGACCCTCCGACCAAAGCAGCATCACACCAGAGGGGAACGCCACGGCTCCCGAGGAGCGGGGAACGGGCCTCTCGCAGGAGGAGATCCGAGAAAGAGAAAGAACCAGATTGCACGAGTTGGAAATGGCACGACTCAAGATGGATGGGGAACTCAAGTTAGCTGAACAGAAACTCAACCTCGAGCATATGCGGCTCCGAGAAGAACGAGAAGAGAAGCAGAGACAGAGAGAGCTGGAGGAGAAAAAAATAACGCTCGAGCACGAGCGCCAACTAGCGGAGATAGAACTTCGGAAACAGAATAAAGAACTGGGGGTGCCTGAGCGACCACACACCCCGGGGCCAATCGAGAAAAAAGTCCAAATCCCCAAGGATGTTGTCCGCGAGTATGTCCGAGAAGACGACATACAACAGTGGTTTAAAGCCTACGAGATCGCCATGACCTCCCACCGGATCGACCGGAGTGATTGGGGAGCCGGACTTTGGGGGAGGTTTGTCAACGAGGGTCGCGATGCCCTACTGCAGCTCCCAGATCACCAAATGTCGTCCTACGACCACATGAAGGCTGCCCTCCTCACCCGCTACGGCCTCACACCCGAGATGTACCGCCAGAGGTTCAGAGATTGCACCCGGATCCCAGGTACAACTTGGGTAGAATACGTGAACTATTTTAGCCGTGCCTTCGAGGGTTGGATCAAGGGGAGCCATGTCACCACCTACGAACAACTCTTTAACCTTATGGTATGGGAGCACCTGTCGAACAACTGTTTCGTCGAGCTCAGGCAGCACCTCCTCGACAGTAAGCTGACTGACCCCCGGCAGCTCGCCGCCGAAGCTGACCGATGGGAAAGCACCCGAGTGGGCCGGAGGGGGCCACACGAACAGAACAGAAGCAACCCAGGCCAGCACCGTCCTCGGGGAGGAGGAGGGGGCCAGGGGCGAGGGAGAGATGCCTTGCCAGCAACACCCGTGGCCAGCACCCCGCCTCCGGCCGGCCGGGGCAACCCCCCGTGGCGTCCTGGGTTCCGAGCCAACGTCACGTGCCACCGATGCCAGCGAGTCGTCCACTACGCCAATGACCCGAGCTGCCCGCAGAACCAAACACCCAAGCCCCGCCAGGTATCTGCCGCCGCCCTGGGGGAAGAGCGATTATCGGGGGAACCAGAAGAGTATGAGCCGGACCAGCAAGAGTGGGAACCGGCCGCCATGGTCCTGGCGTGCTTAGGGGGAAGAGACATGGTCCCACGGGCTCCCCTACCCGCTAACACCAGGAAATACGGTCAGCGGGTGACCATTAATGGACAGCGAGCCGAGGCCTTGCGTGACACAGGCGCCAGTGTGACGGCCGTCCGCTGTCACCTGGTGAAGCCCGAGCAGATCCTGCCGAACATTCTCTGCCCCGTCCGCTCGGCAGACAACTCTGAGAGTATGTGTCAAATGGCCTGCGTCCCGTTCGAATGGGGAGGGGTCTCCGGCCTGTTGAAGGTGACGGTCCGGGACGATGCCCCCGTGGACTGCCTCCTGGGGAATGACCTCGAGAGTTCCCCGTGGGCCACCGTTGAGAGAAGAGAGCACCTGGGGATGCTGGGCCTCCCGGACTGGGCCTGCGTAACCACCCGGTCCATGGCCGCCCGTGCCGTCCCCCGATCAGAAGAACCGGAATGGCCAGCACCTCCGCCCCCGGTCGCCCCAGTAGAAGACAACGACGAGGCCAGCCTCCCAGACCCGACGACCGAAGGGGACGCGCAACCCCAGAACCTTCCTGACCTGGCTCAGTGGCGTCAAGAAGGGGGGCCCACCCAAGAACAGTTCCGCCAGGAACAAAAGACCTGTCCCTCCCTCGAGGGACTCCGCCAACAAGCCAGCGCCCAGAACGCAGGGGACTCCACCGGAACTCACTGGGTCTACTGGGATAACGACCTGCTATACAGCGAGCAAAGAATCGCCGAGCTGGGGGCCGGTCGAGTACTGGTGGCACCTCTCCGCTTCAGAGACTTTCTGCTCAACCTGGCCCACGATGTCCCCCTGGCTGGACACCTGGGCCAGGACAAAACGTACAGCCGCCTAGTGACCCACTTTTTCTGGCCGAAAATGAGGAACGACGTCCTGAACCACTGCCGATCTTGCCCCACATGCCAAGCCAGCGGGAAGAGTGGTCGGAAGCTGAAAGCCCCTCTGCAACCCTTCCCTGTGGTCACCACCCCGTTCGAGAGGGTGGGGATAGACATTGTGGGGCCTCTGGACCCCCGCACGGCACAAGGACACAGGTTCATCTTAGTACTGGTGGACCATGCCACCCGCTACCCCGAGGCGGTGCCCCTACGGACCGTGACAGCTCCGGTGGTTGGCCGGGCCCTAATGGGGATCTTCTCCCGGGTAGGCTTCCCCCGAGAAGTCGTCAGCGACCGAGGCACGAACTTTATATCCAAATACATGAAGTCCCTCTGGCAACAATGCGGGGTCACCTACAGATTCACGACCCCCTATCACCCCCAAGGGAACGGACTAGTGGAGCGTTTTAACCGCACTCTCAAGGGGATGATTGGGGGATTGGAAGAGCCCCTCCGTCGCCAGTGGGATGTACTACTCCCGTGCCTCCTCTTCGCCTACCGAGAAGTTCCCCAGAAGTCCCTCGGTTTTAGCCCTTTCGAACTCCTGTACGGGCACCCTGTGCGAGGGCCCCTCAGCCTAGTAAAAGAAGGTTGGGAGATGGCCCCCCTAAAGACCCCTCCAGACGTCTTCAAATACCTCCTGGCCCTACGCAATCAGACCCGGCGCTTCAGAGAGATGGCCAAGGCGAACCTCGAGGCCAGCCAGGAGGACATGAAGAGGTGGTATGATCACAATGCCTCCTCCGTTGAGTTCGAGCCTGGACAAAAAGTATGGGTGATGTCCCCCACCGAACCATGTGCCTTGCAAGATAAGTGGACGGGGCCCTTCAAAGTGGTCGAGCGCAAAAGCCCCGTCACTTACCTCATCGACCTGGAGACCTCCCGGAACCCCCTTCGGGTCCTCCACACCAACCGACTCAAACCACACTTTGTGCGCTCAGAACTCAGCCTCCTGATGGCTACGGACAGTGGGGCAGAGGAAGACTCCGAACCCCTCCCGGATCTTCTGAAGACTCAGGAGAATGACGGCTCCGTGGACGGGGTCCGGCTCTCTGACGCCCTCACTTCGGAGCAACGCCAGGGCTGCCGGAACCTCCTACTGCAGTTCGCTACCCTGTTCTCCCTCACCCCCGGGGTCACCCCTTGGTGTTTGCACGACGTGGACACCGGGGACAGTCCCCCTGTCCGACACCGGGCCTACCGCGTACCAGATCGGGTACGGGCCTGCATACAGGAGGAAGTGGCCAAGATGCTCACAATCGGGGTCATCGAGCCCTCGGACAGTCCCTGGGCCAGTCCGGTTGTATTGGTCCCCAAAGCCGCTGCCCCCGGCACCGCACCTGAACTGAGATTCTGCGTCGACTACCGGGGCTTGAACGCTGTCACCCGGACCGACGCTCATCCGATCCCCCGAGCAGACGAGCTGATCGACCGGCTGGGGGCCGCCCGCTACCTCAGTATCTTCGACCTAACAGCGGGCTACTGGCAGATCGGCCTCACACCCAGGGCTCAGGAACGGTCAGCCTTCTCTACCCCCGATGGCCACTATCAATTCAAGGTCATGCCCTTCGGCATGAAGAATGCCCCCGCCACGTTTCAACGCCTCGTGAACCAGGTCTTGGCGGGGCTCGAAGAGTTCAGCGCTGCCTACCTGGACGATATCGCTGTATACAGCCGCCACTGGCCCGACCACCTCCGTCACCTCCAAGAGGTCCTACAGGCCCTCCAGCGGGCCGGCCTCACAATTAAGGCCGGCAAGTGCCAAATTGGCCAAGGGTCTGTGACCTACCTTGGGCACCAAGTGGGAAGCGGGCTGGTGGCCCCGCTACAACTTAAGATTGCTGCCATCCAGTCCTGGCAGCCCCCCGTCACCCAGACCGAGGTCCGAGCCTTCTTGGGGCTCACCGGCTACTACCGGCGGTTCGTGAAGGACTACGGCAGCATCGTGGGGCCCCTCACGGGTCTCACATCCAAGAACCAACCGAAGCGGATTAACTGGACCCCCGATTGTCAAGCGGCCTTCGAGAAGCTGAAGGCCGCCCTGTGCACCGCCCCTGTGCTCCAGGCCCCCGATTACAGTCGGGAATTCGTGGTACAGACCGACGCCTCCGACCACGGCATCGGAGCCGTCCTTTCTCAGTTAAACCCCGAAGGTCATGACCAGCCGGTGGCCTTCATCAGTCGACGTCTCCTGGCCCGAGAACAGCGCTGGAGCACCATCGAGAGGGAGGCCTTCGCAGTGGTGTGGGCCCTCAAAAAGCTCCGGCCCTATCTCTTCGGTACCCACTTCCGGGTACAAACCGACCATCGACCCCTGCAGTGGCTGATGCAGATGCGGGGGGAGAACCCAAAACTCTTGCGCTGGTCCATTTCCCTGCAGGGAATGGACTTCACTGTGGAGCACCGACCAGGCCGAGACCACGCCAACGCGGATGGCCTGTCCCGCTTTTTCCGCCTCGACGAAGAGAGTCCCCAAGGAGATGGGTGACTCTCCCCGCCTTCAGCTGGGGGGGACGCATGTTGGACAGGCCACACGAAGGGCTTGCTCCCTCCCCGCACGACGGGGCCCGAGCTCCGGCCCACCAGGCATAACCCACGAAAAGCACCTGTACCCCGTCTCCCGACGGATCTTCTGCCCTCGGACCTCTACTCATCACGGGGCCCAGCCCCACCGGCTCCCCCGGCCGGTTCAAGCTGCCATCTTGGGCCCTGCACCACGTGGCCTCGCCCCGACCCTAACCCCGGGCCTGACCGGCCCCGACATCCCGGCACCACCATCCACCCAGGAGGTGAGCGGACCACTTGGCAGGTCAATGGGAGGACGAAGTGTCAAGAGCTCTTCCCCCGCCAGGTGCCGATCGCCTCCAGCTCCCCCAGGCGCTGGCTCCACCCCCTGCTGGGTGTCTGGACACTTTCATCCCGGGCCCTCCGACCTCCAAGTGCGAGGGTCCGGACATCAAAGAGCGCCTGCCCTATAACTGGGGCAACTCCGGAGCAGGAAGGCAGTTGTATCCTGGAGTCGAGAGACACCGAGAGAACTCAGCCTTGACAGACTACTGGCGTGGCCGTAGCCCGCTCTTGTGAACCATCGTCCTGCCTGCTGGCGCTGCCGCGGCCTTCTGCAACATCCATCCTCGTCGGGACCTGCTGGCGCTGCCGCGGCCCGTTGTAACGACCATCCTCACCGGGACCTGCTGGCGCTGCCGCGGACCGTACATCGACCATCTTTCCGGGACCTGCTGGCGCTGCCGCGGACCGTGTCCCGACCATCTCGACCGGGACCTGCTGGCGCTGCCGCGGCCCGTACCAACTAAACCACCAAGCTCGAGGATTGTGAGCTAGTCATCATCTCATCCGAACTACCTGACTGGTAAACAGACTGTCCCGCTCCCCCTTACCCTGCATTGAGAGACTTGAATCGAGGGGACCCCTGAGTCCAGACCTCCTTGTACCATTCAACCGTACCTTAAGAAGTGCTTATAAAGAACACTGAACCTTATCCGTGTGTGGTATCTGTCTGTGGGGGGGAAGTTACTTGTCTGTACGATCGCTGGAGACGGCTCTCCCCGGAGACCTCTCCTCCTGACCCCGGCCGACCCTCCCGGTCCGTCTACCCTTTCTAACAGGGAGCCTACCCCTTAGTTTCCGCGGCCGCCGGGATCCCTGGTCCGCCGCCCTGCCTGCGGTGACCCGGAAGGGGATCCCGGCAGCCTTAGGGTGGGCGGGGCCAAGGCCCGGAAGGGAAGGAAGCACCGCGTCATCCACCCAGGCGGGAGCCCACCCCGCACTGGGACAGAATGTCTTCAAGTTTGGAGCCGGTAGGCTCCGTACCCAAGTCCCGGGTCCCAGGAGGGGGCTCGGGTGAAGCCCCGCGCTGAGAAGAGTGGCGCCGCCGGAGTCCCGGTGAGTGGGGGCAGCCTGGTTGGTGTGAAGGGCGCGAGGTCGCTCCCAAGCAGGGCGCATTGGTGTTTAGAGCCCGGTTGAGGCTCCAACCTCGGGGGGAGTGTCTTTGAGCCCCGAAAGGCTCCATCGCGGGCAGGAGGCTGCATTGAGATCACGAAGCCCCGTGGGGCTTGGGGGGGACATTTTCTAGCGCCCCAGTCTGCTCAGTGCCAGTGAAGGCACAGTACAGTTCTGCCTCGCACAGCTCAACCCCGGGGGCAAGTCATTTTGTCTAAGAGCCCCGAGAAGGCTCCAACCAAAGGGCTCCAACTACGGGGGCATTATTCTCTTGAGTCCCTGAGCAGGACTCCAACGTTTGGGGAGACATCCTTGTTCTCGAGCCCATGAGGCTCCAAGGGGGCATATCCGTTTCAGAGCCCTGGGAGGCTCCAACGTTGGTCCCAGCATCATTGTTTTCCAGCTGCCCAGCACTTCGTGGGCAGCTGCTCCGTTTAGGCCCCTGACACTGACATAGGGCGTCCTAGCCCCCCTACAAGGCCAGTTGGCCTAGGGACTGCCACAAGTGGTGGCTAATGTGAATTTTGCGCTATGGTCCCTAACCCTGCACCTCTGAATGTGTTTTTATGCGTCATGTGCCTTGTTTTACACCGCTGAATGTATTTTATGCATCATGTGTTTTCCTTCCCTACACCTCTGAATGTGATGCATCATGTGTAATGTGCGTTTACCCCTACAGGTATTGTGATACTTAGGTGGTTGTTTTTCTCCCTAGTACAGGTGGTGCTAGTGAGGTCCTGATTCCCTGCGCGATATTTTCCTAAGGTGGTTAGGGTTGCGTAGGTGGTACTTACCTGTTACCAGTAGTTACTGGTTGTGTGCTACATGTGTTATTGTGCTACAGTAATTTCATATACTATGTTCTAAGTGCTAATTTCTACAAAGTGCTGATTCCTGACAGCGGTCCATGTGGCCCTGTCCCCTATACATATAATCTCTTGTAAATTCTGCCCGTACCTGTTGGCACATTGTAGAGTGTGTGTTTTTTATCTAATGTGTTTTGGTATAATACAGAGGTTATTTTTATATAATACCTTGTGTGGAGTTTCCTTTGTGGTGGGCCTTGGGTGTTGTTGCTGGGTGCGCGCGCAAACGCTTTACACATCGCCTCCGGGATAAGCCTGACTGCTCGTGCCAAGCTACCAAGGGGGTGAGCAGGGGTTATCTTTGGCGTGTAACTCCCCAGCCCTGACTAGAGTGGTGGTTTCTGCCTGGCTTTGGCACAAGCCTTAGCCAACCAGAAATCCCATTTCTAACATGCCTCCATAGAGGGTGCCTCCGTCAAGCCTCCATACAGGGCACCTCCGTCGAGCCTCCATACAGGGCGCCTCCATCGAGCCTCCATACAGGGCGCCTCCATCGAGCCTCCATAACAGGGCGCCTCCATCGAGCCTCCATAACAGGGCGCCTCCGTCGAGCCTCCATACAGGGCGCCTCCGGCGAGCCTCTATACAGGGCACCTCCATTGTGCTTCCATACAGGGCACCTCCTATGAGCCACCATACAGGGCACCTCTGTCATCCCTCCTTACAGGGCACCTCTGTCATCCCTCCTTACAGGGCACCTCCTTCGAGCCTCCATACAGGGTGCCTCCGTCATGCCTCCAAAGAGCGTGCTTCTGCTGTGCCTCCATAAAGGGCGCCTCCGTCGTGCCTCTATAGGGGGCACCTCCGTCAAGCCTCAATACAGGGCACCTCTGTCAGGCCTCCATACAGGGCGCCTCCATCGCACCTCCATACAGTGCACGTCTGTAGTGCCTCCATACAGGGTGCCTCTGCCATGCAGTACAGGGTGCCTCTGTTGCACCTTCATACAGGGCACCTCAGTCACGCCTCCATACAGGGTGCCTCCGTCGAGCCTCCATACAGGGCACCTCCATCACGTCTCCATAGAGGGTGCCTCTGTCATGCCTCTATACAGGACGCCTCTGTTGCGCCTCCATACAGGGTGCCTCTATTGAGCCTCCATACAGAGCGCCTCTGTTGCGCCTCCATACAGGGCACCTCTGTTGCGCCTCCATACAGGTTGCCTCCGTCGAGCCTCCAAACAAGGTGCCTCACTCGAGCCTCCAAACAAGGTGCCTCACTCGAGCCTCCATACAGGGCGCCTCAGTTGAGCCTCCATACAGGGCGCCTCAGTTGAGCCTCCATACAGGACGCCTCCGTCGAGCCTCCATACAGGCCGCCTCTATTGCTCCTCCATATAGGGAACCTCCGTCGCGCCTCCATACAGGGCGCCTCCACCAAGCCTCTGTACAGGGCCCCTCCGCCAAGCCTCCGTACAGGGCCCCTCCGCCAACCCTCCGTACAGGGTCCCTCCGCCAAGCCTCCGTACAGGGCGCCTCTGTATCGCCTCCATACATGGCACTTCCATCAAGCCTCCATACAGGGCACCTCCTTCGAGCATCCATAAAGGGCACCTCCGTCGTGCTTCCATAAAGGGCACCTCCTTCAAGGCCTCTATACAGGGCGCCTCTATCTCGCCTCCATACAGGGCACCTCCTTCGAGCCTCCATACAGGGCGCCTCCACCATGCCTCCATACAGGGCATGTCTGTGAAGCCTCCATACCGGGCGGCTTCATCTCACATCTGCTGTGCCTCCATACAGGGCGCCTCCATCACACCTCTATACGGGGCACCTCCATCGAGCCTCCATACAGGGCACCTTCATCGCGCCACCATACAGGGCACCTCTGTCGAGCCTCAGTACAGGGCGCCTCTGTTGTGCCTCTATACATGGTGCCTCCGCCATGCCTCAGCACAGGGTGCCTCTGTTGCACCTTCATATGGGGCACCTCTGTCACGCCTCCACACAGGAAACCTCTGATGATCCTCCATACAGATACCCTCTGCCGTGCCTCCATACAGGGCCCCTCTGCCGTGCTTCCATACAGGGCACCTCCATCGTGCCTCCATACAGGGTGCCTCTGTCGCACTTCCATGCAGGGTGCCTCCATACAGGGTGCCTCTGTCATGCCTCCATACATGGCACCTCTGTTGTGCCTCTATACAGGGCGCCTCCATTGATCCTCCATACAGGTAGCGTCCATGCAGGGTGCCTCTGTTGCATCTCTATACAGGGCGCCTCCATACAGGGAGCCTCCATACATGGCACCTCTGTCATGCCTCCATACAGGGAGCCTCCATGCAAGGTGCCTCTGTCTTGCCTCCATGCAGGGCCGCTCCGTCGCACTTCCATACAGGGCCGCTCTGTCGCACCTCCGTACATGGCACCTCCGTTGCGCCTCCATACAGGGCACCTCCATCAAGCCTCCACACAGGGTGCCTCTGTTGCGCCTCCATACACTGCACCAATGTCACATCTCCATACATGGTGCCTCCATCAAGCCTCCATACAGGGCCCCCCTGTTGGACAGGCCACACGAAGGGCTTGCTCCCTCCCCGCACGACAGGGCCCGAGCCCCGGCCCTCCAGGTGTTACCCACAGAAACAACCCGCACCCCGTCCCCAGACGGGACTCCGGCCCCCGGACCTCTCTGTATCATGGGGCCGAACCACTACCGGCTCCCTCGCCCGGCCCGGCCGCCATCTTGGACACTTGACCACGAGGCCGCGTGGCCTCAGCTCGACCCTAACCCTGGGCCTGGCCAGGCCCCGACATCCCGGCACCACCATCCACCCAGGAGGTGAACGGACCACTTGGCAGGTCGATGGGAGAAAGAAGTGTCGATGGCTCTCCCCCGCCAGGTGCCGATCGCCCCCCAGCTCCCCCGGGCGCTGGCTCCACCCCCCTGCTGGGTGTCTGGACTCCCTCATCCCGGACCTCCCGACCTCCAAGTGCGAGGGTCCGGACATCAAAGGGCGCCAGACCTATAACTGGGGCAGCTCCAGAGCAGGAAGGCAGTTGTATCCTGGAGTCGAGAGACACCGAGAGAACTCAGCCTTGACGGACTACTGGCGCTGCCGTAGCCCGCTCTTGTGAACCATCGTCCTGCCTGCTGGCGCTGCCGCGGCCTTCTACAACATCCATCCTCGTCGGGACCTGCTGGCGCTGCCGCGGCCCGTTGTAACGACCATCCTCACCGGGACCTGCTGGCGCTGCCGCGGACCGTACATCGACCATCTTTCCGGGACCTGCTGGTGCTACCGCGGACCGTGTACCGACCATCTCCACCGGGACCTGCTGGCGCTGCCGCGGCCCGTACCAACTAAGCTCGAGGATTGTGAGCTAATCATCATCTCATCCAAACTACCTGACTGGTAGACAGACTGTCCCGCTACCCCTTACCCTGCTTTGAGAGACTTGAATCGAGGGGACCCCTGAGTCCAGACCTCCTTGTACCATTCAACCGTACTCTAAGAAGTGCTTATAAAGAACCCTGAACCTTATCCGTGTGTGGTATCCGTCTGTGGGGGGGGAAAGTTACTTGTCTGTACGATCGCTGGAGACGGCTCTCCCCGGAGACCTCTCCTCCTGACCCCGGCCGACCCTCCCGGTCCGTCTATCCTTTCTAACATTGGTGGCCAGCGGCGCGATCCGAATCAACGCGTAATCGTACAGAGAGTAGCTCACCCCACGACAAAAACACGATGTCAGCCAAAGATAGCAACCCCACCGAGAAATTCCAAATGGATAAATTAGAAGAATACAACCACCGCAAACTGAGACAATTCTGCATAGAACTTGGCATTGCTACCACCGGCCTGAGTACCAAAGATGATCTAAAGCACGCCCTAGAGTCGTGGACAGAAACTGGGGTCGCCGGACCCTCCGACCAAAGCAGCATCACACCAGAGGGGAACGCCACGGCTCCCGAGGAGCGGGGAACGGGCCTCTCGCAGGAGGAGATCCGAGAAAGAGAAAGAACCAGATTGCACGAGTTGGAAATGGCACGACTCAAGATGGATGGGGAACTCAAGTTAGCTGAACAGAAACTCAACCTCGAGCACATGCGGCTCCGAGATGAACGAGAAGAGAAGCAGAGACAGAGAGAGCTGGAGGAGAAAAAAATAACGCTCGAGCACGAGCGCAAACTGGCGGAAATAGAACTTCGGAAACAGAATAAGGAACTGGGGGTGCCTGAGCGACCACACACCCCGGGGCCAATCGAGAAAAAAGTCCACATCCCCAAGGATGTTGTCCGCGAGTATGTACGAGAAGACGACATACAACAGTGGTTTAAAGCCTACGAGATCGCCATGACCTCCCACCGGATCGACCGGAGTGATTGGGGAGCCGGACTTTGGGGGAGGTTTATCAACGAGGGTCGCGATGCCCTACTGCAGCTCCCAGATCACCAAATGTCGTCCTACGACCACATGAAGGCTGCCCTCCTCACCCGCTACGGCCTCACACCCGAGATGTACCGCCAGAGGTTCAGAGATTGCACCCGGATCCCAGGTACAACTTGGGTAGAATACGTGAACTATTTCAGCCGTGCCTTCGAGGGTTGGATAAAGGGGAGCCAGGTCACCACCTACGAACAGCTCTTTAACCTGATGGTATGGGAGCACCTGTCGAACAACTGCTTCGTCAAGCTCAGGCAGCACCTCCTCGACAGTAAGCTGACTGACCCCCGGCAGCTCGCCGCCGAAGCTGACCGATGGGAAAGCACCCGAGTGGGCCGGAGGGGGCCACACGAACAGAACAGAAACAACCAAGGCCAGCACCGTCCTCGGGGAGGAGGAGGGGGCCAGGGGCGAGGGAGAGACGCCTTGCCCGCAACACCCGTGGCCAGCACCCCGGCTCCGGCCGGTCGGGGCAACCCCCCGTGGCGTCCTGGGGTCCGAGCCAACGTCACGTGCCACCGATGCCAGCGAGTCGGCCACTACGCCAATGACCCGAGCTGCCCGCAGAACCAAACACCCAAGCCCCGCCAGGTAGCTGCCGCCGCCCTGGGGGAAGAGCGATCATTGGAGGAATGTTAGAAAGGATAGACGGACCGGGAGGGTCGGCCGGGGTCAGGAGGAGAGGTCTCCGGGGAGAGCCGTCTCCAGCGATCGTACAGACAAGTAACTTCCTCCCCCACAGACAGATACCACACACGGATAAGGTTCAGTGTTCTTTATAAGCACTTCTTAAGGTACGGTTGAATGGTACAAGGAGGTCTGGACTCAGGGGTCCCCTCGATTCAAGTCTCTCAAAGCAGGGTAAGGGGTAGCGGGACAGTCTGTCTACCAGTCAGGTAGTTTGGATGAGATGATGATTAGCTCACAATCCTCGAGCTTAGTTGGTGCGGGCCGCGGCAGCGCCAGCAGGTCCCGGAAAGATGGTCGATGGACGGTCCGCGGCAGCGCCAGCAGGTCCCGGTGAGGATGGTCGTTACAACGGGCCGCGGCAGCGCCAGCAGGTCCCGGAAAGATGGTCGATGTACGGTCCGCGGCAGCGCCAGCAGGTCCCGGTGAGGATGGTCGTTACAACGGGCCGCGGCAGCGCCAGCAGGTCCCGACGAGGATGGATGTTGTAGAAGGCCGCGGCAGCGCCAGCAGGCAGGACGATGGTTCACAAGAGCGGGCTACGGCAGCGCCAGTAGTCCGTCAAGGCTGAGTTCTCTCGGTGTCTCTCGACTCCAGGATACAACTGCCTTCCTGCTCCGGAGTTGCCCCAGTTATAGGGCAGGCGCTCTTTGATGTCCGGACCCTCGCACTTGGAGGTCGGAGGGCCCGGGATGAAGGTGTCCAGACACCCAGCAGGGGGTGGAGCCAGCGCCTGGGGGAGTTGGAGGCGATCGGCACCTGGCGGGGGAAGAGCTCTTGACACTTCGTCCTCCCATTGACCTGCCAAGTGGTCCGCTCACCTCCCGGGTGGATGGTGGTGCCGGGATGTCGGGGCCGGTCAGGCCCGGGGTTAGGGTCGGGGCGAGGCCACGCGGCCTCGTGGTGCAGGGCCCAAGATGGCGGCTTGAACCGGCCGGGGGAGCCGGTGGGGCTGGGCCCCGTGATGAGTAGAGGTCCGAGGGCAGAAGATCCGTCGGGAGACGGGGTACGGGTGCTTTTCGTGGGTTATGCCTGGTGGGCCGGAGCTCGGGCCCTGTCGTGCGGGGAGGGAGCAAGCCCTTCGTGTGGCCTGTCCAACATGCGTCCCCCCCAGCTGAAGGCGGGGAGAGTCACCCATCTCCTTGGGGACTCTCTTCGTCGAGGCGGAAAAAGCGGGACAGGCCATCCGCGTTGGCGTGGTCTTGGCCTGGTCGGTGCTCCACAGTGAAGTCCATTCCCTGCAGGGAAATGGACCAGCGCAAGAGTTTTGGGTTCTCCCCCCGCATCTGCATCAGCCACTGCAGGGGTCGATGGTCGGTTTGTACCCGGAAGTGGGTACCGAAGAGATAGGGCCGGAGCTTTTTGAGGGCCCACACCACTGCGAAGGCCTCCCTCTCGATGGTGCTCCAGCGCTGTTCTCGGGCCAGGAGACGTCGACTGATGAAGGCCACCGGCTGGTCATGACCTTCGGGGTTTAACTGAGAAAGGACGGCTCCGATGCCGTGGTCGGAGGCGTCGGTCTGTACCATGAATTCCCGACTGTAATCGGGGGCCTGGAGCACAGGGGCGGTGCATAGAGCGGCCTTCAGCTTCTCGAAGGCCGCTTGACAATCGGGGGTCCAGTTAATCCGCTTCGGCTGGTTCTTGGACGTGAGACCCGTGAGGGGCCCCACGATGCTGCCGTAGTCCTTCACGAACCGCCGGTAGTAGCCGGTGAGCCCCAAGAAGGCTCGGACCTCGGTCTGGGTGACGGGGGGCTGCCAGGACTGGATGGCAGCAATCTTAAGTTGTAGCGGGGCCACCAGCCCGCTTCCCACTTGGTGCCCAAGGTAGGTCACAGACCCTTGGCCAATTTGGCACTTGCCGGCCTTAATTGTGAGGCCGGCCCGCTGGACGGCCTGTAGGACCTCTTGGAGGTGACGGAGGTGGTCGGGCCAGTGGTGGCTGTACACAGCGATATCGTCCAGGTAGGCAGCGCTGAACTCTTCGAGCCCCGCCAAGACCCGGTTCACGAGGCGTTGAAACGTGGCGGGGGCATTCTTCATGCCGAAGGGCATGACCTTGAATTGGTAGTGGCCATCGGGGGTAGAGAAGGCTGACCGTTCCTGAGCCCTGGGTGTGAGGCCGATCTGCCAGTAGCCCGCTGTTAGGTCGAAGATACTGAGGTAGCGGGCGGCCCCCAGCCGGTCGATCAGCTCGTCTGCTCGGGGGATCGGATGAGCGTCGGTCCGGGTGACAGCGTTCAAGCCCCGGTAGTCGACGCAGAATCTCAGTTCAGGTGCGGTGCCGGGGGCAGCGGCTTTGGGGACCAATACAACCGGACTGGCCCAGGGACTGTCCGAGGGCTCGATGACCCCGATTGTGAGCATCTTGGCCTCCTCCTCCTGTATGCAGGCCCGTACCCGATCTGGTACGCGGTAGGCCCGGTGTCGGACAGGGGGACTGTCCCCGGTGTCCACGTCGTGCAAACACCAAGGGGTGACCCCGGGGGTGAGGGAGAACAGGGTAGCGAACTGCAGCAGGAGGTTCCGGCAGCCCTGGCGTTGCTCCGAAGTGAGGGCGTCAGAGAGCCGGACCCCGTCCACGGAGCCGTCATTCTCCTGAGTCTTCAGAAGATCCGGGAGGGGTTCGGAGTCTTCCTCTGCCCCACTGTCCGTAGCCATCAGGAGGCTGAGTTCTGAGCGCACAAAGTGTGGTTTGAGTCGGTTGGTGTGGAGGACCCGAAGGGGGTTCCGGGAGGTCCCCAGGTCAAAGAGGTAAGTGACGGGGCTTTTGCGCTCGACCACTTTGAAGGGCCCCGTCCACTTATCTTGCAAGGCACATGGTTCGGTGGGGGACATCACCCATACTTGTTGTCCAGGCTCGAACTCAACGGAGGAGGCATTGTGATCATACCACTTCTTCATGTCCTCCTGGCTGGCCTCGAGGTTCGCCTTGGCCATCTCTCTGAAGCGCCGGGTCTGATTGCGTAGGGCCAGGAGGTATTTGAAGACGTCTGGAGGGGTCTTTAGGGGGGCCATCTCCCAACCTTCTTTTACTAGGCTGAGGGGCCCTCGCACAGGGTGCCCGTACAGGAGTTCGAAAGGGCTAAAACCGAGGGACTTCTGGGGAACTTCGCGGTAGGCGAAGAGGAGGCACGGGAGTAGTACATCCCACTGGCGACGGAGGGGCTCTTCCAATCCCCCAATCATCCCCTTGAGGGTGCGGTTAAAACGCTCCACTAGTCCGTTCCCTTGGGGGTGATAGGGGGTCGTGAATCTGTAGGTGACCCCGCATTGTTGCCAGAGGGACTTCATGTATTTGGATATAAAGTTCGTGCCTCGGTCGCTGACGACTTCTCGGGGGAAGCCTACCCGGGAGAAGATCCCCATTAGGGCCCGGCCAACCACCGGAGCTGTCACGGTCCGTAGGGGCACCGCCTCGGGGTAGCGGGTGGCATGGTCCACCAGTACTAAGATGAACCTGTGTCCTTGTGCCGTGCGGGGGTCCAGAGGCCCCACGATGTCTATCCCCACCCTCTCGAACGGGGTGGTGACCACAGGGAAGGGTTGCAGAGGGGCTTTCAGCTTCCGACCACTCTTCCCGCTGGCTTGGCATGTGGGGCAAGATCGGCAGTGGTTCAGGACGTCGTTCCTCATCTTCGGCCAGAAAAAGTGGGTCACTAGGCGGCTGTACGTTTTATCTTGGCCCAGGTGTCCAGCCAGGGGGACATCGTGGGCCAGGTTGAGCAGAAAGTCTCTGAAGCGGAGAGGTACCACCAGTACTCGACCGGCCCCCAGCTCGGCGATTCTTTGCTCGCTGTATAGCAGGTCGTTATCCCAGTAGACCCAGTGAGTTCCGGTGGAGTCCCCTGCGTTCTGGGCGCTGGCTTGTTGGCGGAGTCCCTCGAGGGAGGGACAGGTCTTTTGTTCCTGGCGGAACTGTGCTTGGGTGGGCCCCCCCTCTTGACGCCACTGAGCCAGGTCAGGAAGGTCCTGGGGTTGCGCGTCCCCTTCGGCCGTCGGGTCTGGGAGGCTGGCCTCGTCGTTGTCTTCTACTGGGGCGACTGGGGGCGGAGGTGCTGGCCATTCTGGTTCTTCTGCTCGAGGGACGGCACGGGCGGCCATGGACCGGGTGGTTACGCAGGCCCAGTCCGGGAGGCCCAGCATCCCCAGGTGCTCTCTTCTCTCAACGGTGGCCCACGGGGAACTCTCGAGGTCATTCCCCAGGAGGCAGTCCACGGGGGCATCGTCCCGGACCGTCACCTTCAACAGGCCGGAGACCCCTCCCCATTCGAATGGAACGCAGGCCATTTGACACATACTTTCAGAGTTGTCTGCCGAGCGGACGGGGCAGAGAATGTTCGGCAGGATCTGCTCGGGCTTCACCAGGTGACAGCGGACGGCCGTCACACTGGCACCTGTGTCACGCAAGGCCTCGGCTCGCTGTCCATTAATGGTCACCCACTGACCGTATTTCCTGGTGTTAGCGGGTAGGGGAGCCCGCGGGACCATGTCTCTTCCCCCTAAGCACGCCAGGACCATGGCGGCCGGTTCCCACTCTTGCTGGGCCGGCTCATACTCCTCTGGTTCCTCCAATGATCGCTCTTCCCCCAGGGCGGCGGCAGCTACCTGGCGGGGCTTGGGTGTTTGGTTCTGCGGGCAGCTCGGGTCATTGGCGTAGTGGCCGACTCGCTGGCATCGGTGGCACGTGACGTTGGCTCAGACCCCAGGACGCCACGGGGGGTTGCCCCGACCGGCCGGAGCCCGGGTGCTGGCCACGGGTGTTGCGGGCAAGGCGTCTCTCCCTCGCCCCTGGCCCCCTCCTCCTCCCCGAGGACGGTGCTGGCCTTGGTTGTTTCTGTTCTGTTCGTGTGGCCCCCTCCGGCCCACTCGGGTGCTTTCCCATCGGTCAGCTTCGGTGGCGAGCTGCCGGGGGTCAGTCAGCTTACTGTCGAGGAGGTGCTGCCTGAGCTCGACGAAGCAGTTGTTCGACAGGTGCTCCCATACCATCAGGTTAAAGAGTTGTTCGTAGGTGGTGACCTGGCTCCCCTTTATCCAACCCTCGAAGGCACGGCTGAAATAGTTCACGTATTCTACCCAAGTTGTACCTGGGATCCGGGTGCAATCTCTGAACCTCTGGCGGTACATCTCGGGTGTGAGGCCGTAGCGGGTGAGGAGGGCAGCCTTCATGTGGTCGTAGGACGACATTTGGTGATCTGGGAGCTGCAGTAGGGCATCGCGCCCCTCGTTGATAAACCTCCCCCAGAGTCCGGCTCCCCAATCACTCCGGTCGATCCGGTGGGAGGTCATGGCGATCTCGTAGGCTTTAAACCACTGTTGTATGTCGTCTTCTCGGACATACTCGCGGACAACATCCTTGGGGATGTGGACTTTTTTCTCGATTGGCCCCGGGGTGTGTGGTCGCTCAGGCACCCCCAGTTCTTTATTCTGTTTCCGAAGTTCTATTTCGGCCAGTTTGCGCTCGTGCTCGAGCGTTATTTTTTTCTCCTCCAGCTCTCTCTGTCTCTGCTTCTCTTCTCGTTCATCTCGGAGCCGCATGTGCTCGAGGTTGAGTTTCTGTTCAGCTAACTTGAGTTCCCCATCCATCTTGAGTCGTGCCATTTCCAACTCGTGCAATCTGGTTCTTTCTCTTTCTCGGATCTCCTCCTGCGAGAGGCCCGTTCCCCGGGAGCCGTGGCGTTCCCCTCTGGTGTGATGCTGCTTTGGTCGGAGGGTCCGGCGACCCCAGTTTCTGTCCACGACTCTAGGGCGTGCTTTAGATCATCTTTGGTACTCAGGCCGGTGGTAGCAATGCCAAGTTCTATGCAGAATTGTCTCAGTTCGCGGTGGTTGTATTCTTCTAATTTATCCATTTGGAATTTCTCGGTGGAGTTGCTATCTTTGGCTGACATCGTGTTGTTGTCGTGGGGTGAGCTACTCTCTGTACGATTACGCGTTGATTCGGATCTCGCCGCTGGCCACCAATGTTAGAAAGGATAGACGGACCGGGAGGGTCGGCCGGGGTCAGGAGGAGAGGTCTCCGGGGAGAGCCGTCTCCAGAGATCGTACAGACAAGTAACTTCCCCCCCCACAGACAGATACCACACACGGATAAGGTTCAGTGTTCTTTATAAGCACTTCTTAAGGTACGGTTGAATGGTACAAGGAGGTCTGGACTCAGGGGTCCCCTCGATTCAAGTCTCTCAAAGCAGGGTAAGGGGTAGCGGGACAGTCTGTCTACCAGTCAGGTAGTTTGGATGAGATGATGATTAGCTCACAATCCTCGAGCTTAGTTGGTGCGGGCCGCGGCAGCGCCAGCAGGTCCCGGAAAGATGGTCGATGGACGGTCCGCGGCAGCGCCAGCAGGTCCCGGTGAGGATGGTCGTTACAACGGGCCGCGGCAGCGCCAGCAGGTCCCGGAAAGATGGTCGATGTACGGTCCGCGGCAGCGCCAGCAGGTCCCGGTGAGGATGGTCGTTACAACGGGCCGCGGCAGCGCCAGCAGGTCCCGACGAGGATGGATGTTGTAGAAGGCCGCGGCAGCGCCAGCAGGCAGGACGATGGTTCACAAGAGCGGGCTACGGCAGCGCCAGTAGTCCGTCAAGGCTGAGTTCTCTCGGTGTCTCTCGACTCCAGGATACAATTGCCTTCCTGCTCCGGAGTTGCCCCAGTTATAGGGCAGGCGCTCTTTGATGTCCGGACCCTCGCACTTGGAGGTCGGAGGGCCCGGGATGAAGGTGTCCAGACACCCAGCAGGGGGTGGAGCCAGCGCCTGGGGGAGTTGGAGGCGATCGGCACCTGGCGGGGGAAGAGCTCTTGACACTTCGTCCTCCCATTGACCTGCCAAGTGGTCCGCTCACCTCCCGGGTGGATGGTGGTGCCGGGATGTCGGGGCCGGTCAGGCCCGGGGTTAGGGTCGGGGCGAGGCCACGCGGCCTCGTGGTGCAGGGCCCAAGATGGCGGCTTGAACCGGCCGGGGGAGCCGGTGGGGCTGGGCCCCGTGATGAGTAGAGGTCCGAGGGCAGAAGATCCGTCGGGAGACGGGGTACGGGTGCTTTTCGTGGGTTATGCCTGGTGGGCCGGAGCTCGGGCCCTGTCGTGCGGGGAGGGAGCAAGCCCTTCGTGTGGCCTGTCCAACAAGGAACCAGAGGAGTATGAGCCGGCCCCGCAAGAGTGGGAACCGGCCGCCATGGTCCTGGCATGCTTAGGGGGAAGAGACATGGTCCCGCGGGCTCCCCTACCCGCTAACACCAGGAAATACGGTCAGTGGGTGACCATTAATGGACAGCGAGCCGAGGCCTTGCGTGACACAGGCGCCAGTGTGACGGCCGTCCGCTGTCACCTGGTGAAGCCCGAGCAGATCCTGCCGAACATTCTCTGCCCCGTCCGCTCGGCAGACAACTCTGAAAGTATGTGTCAAATGGCCTGCGTCCCATTCGAATGGGGAGGGGTCTCCGGCCTGTTGAAGGTGACGGTCCGGGACGATGCCCCCGTGGACTGCCTCCTGGGGAATGACCTAGAGAGTTCCCCGTGGGCCACCGTTGAGAGAAGAGAGCACCTGGGGATGCTGGGCCTCCCGGATTGGGCCTGCATAACCACCCGGTCCATGGCCGCCCGTGCCGTCCCTCGATCAGAAGAACCAGAATGGCCAGCACCTCCGCCCCCGGTTGCCCCAGTAGAAGACAACGACGAGGCCAGCCTCCCAGACCCGACGACCGAAGGGGACGCGCAACCCCAGGACCTTCCTGACCTGGCTCAGTGGCGTCAAGAAGGGGGGCCCACCCAAGAACAGTTCCGCCAGGAACAAAAGACCTGTCCCTCCCTCGAGGGACTCCGCCAACAAGCCAGCGCCCAGAACGCAGGGGACTCCACCGGAACTCACTGGGTCTACTGGGATAACGACCTGCTATACAGCGAGCAAAGAATCGCCGAGCTGGGGGCCGGTCGAGTACTGGTGGTACCTCTCCGCTTCAGAGACTTTCTGCTCAACCTGGCCCACGATGTCCCCCTGGCTGGACACCTGGGCCAGGATAAAACGTACAGCCGCCTAGTGACCCACTTTTTCTGGCCGAAAATGAGGAACGACGTCCTGAACCACTGCCGATCTTGCCCCACATGCCAAGCCAGCGGGAAGAGTGGTCGGAAGCTGAAAGCCCCTCTGCAACCCTTCCCTGTGGTCACCACCCCGTTCGAGAGGGTGGGGATAGACATCGTGGGGCCTCTGGACCCCCGCACGGCACAAGGACACAGGTTCATCTTAGTACTGGTGGACCATGCCACCCGCTACCCCGAGGCGGTGCCCCTACGAACCGTGACAGCTCCGGTGGTTGGCCGGGCCCTAATGGGGATCTTCTCCCGGGTAGGCTTCCCCCGAGAAGTCGTCAGCGACCGAGGCACGAACTTTATATCCAAATACATGAAGTCCCTCTGGCAACAATGCGGGGTCACCTACAGATTCACGACCCCCTATCACCCCCAAGGGAACGGACTAGTGGAGCGTTTTAACCGCACCCTCAAGGGGATGATTGGGGGATTGGAAGAGCCCCTCCGTCGCCAGTGGGATGTACTACTCCCGTGCCTCCTCTTCGCCTACCGAGAAGTTCCCCAGAAGTCCCTCGGTTTTAGCCCTTTCGAACTCCTGTACGGGCACCCTGTGCGAGGGCCCCTCAGCCTAGTAAAAGAAGGTTGGGAGATGGCCCCCCTGAAGACCCCTCCAGACGTCTTCAACTACATCCTGGCCCTACGCAATCAGACCCGGCGCTTCAGAGGGATGGCCAAGGCGAACCTCGAGGCCAGCCAGGAGGACATGAAGAGGTGGTATGATCACAATGCCTCCTCCGTTGAGTTCGAGCCTGGGCAACAAGTATGGGTGATGTCCCCCACCGAACCATGTGCCTTGCAGGATAAGTGGACGGGGCCCTTCAAAGTGGTCGAGCGCAAAAGCCCCGTCACTTACCTCATCGACCTGGGGACCTCCCGGAACCCCCTCCGGGTCCTCCACACCAACCGACTCAAACCACACTTTGTGCGCTCAGAACTCAGCCTCCTGATGGCTACGGACAGTGGGGCAGAGGAAGACACCGAACCCCTTCCGGATCTTCTGAAGACTCAGGAGAATGACGGCTCCGTGGACGGGGTCCGGCTATCTGACGCCCTCACTTCGGAGCAACGCCAGGGCTGCCGAAACCTCCTGCTGCTGTTCGCTACACTGTTCTCCCTCACCCCCGGGGTCACCCCTTGGTGTTTGCACGACGTGGACACCGGGGACAGCCCCCCTGTCCGACACCGGGCCTACCGCGTACCAGATCGGGTACGGGCCTGCATACAGGAGGAAGTGGCCAAGATGCTCACAATCGGGGTCATCGAGCCCTCGGACAGTCCCTGGGCCAGTCCGGTGGTATTGGTTCCCAAAGCCGCTGCCCCCGGCACCGCACCTGAACTGAGATTCTGCGTCGACTACCGGGGCTTGAACGCTGTCACCCGGACCGACGCTCATCCGATTCCCCGAGCAGACGAGCTGATCGACCGGCTGGGGGCCGCCCGCTACCTTAGTATCTTCGACCTAACAGCGGGCTACTGGCAGATCGGCCTCACACCCAGGGCTCAGGAACGGTCAGCCTTCTCTACCCCCGATGGCCACTACCAATTCAAGGTCATGCCCTTCGGCATGAAAAATGCCCCCGCCACGTTTCAACGCCTCGTGAACCAGGTCTTGGCGGGGCTCGAAGAGTTCAGCGCTGCCTATCTGGACGATATCGCTGTATACAGCCGCCACTGGCCCGACCACCTCCGTCACCTCCACGAGGTCCTACAGGCCCTCCAGCGGGCCGGCCTCACAATTAAGGCCGGCAAGTGCCAAATTGGCCAAGTGTCTGTGACCTACCTTGGGCACCAAGTGGGAAGCGGGCTGGTGGCCCCGCTACAACTTAAGATTGCTGCCATCCAGTCCTGGCAGCCCCCCGTCACCCAGACCGAGGTCCGAGCCTTCTTGGGGCTCACCGGCTACTACCGGCGGTTCGTGAAAGACTATGGCAGCATCGTGGGGCCCCTCACGGGTCTCACGTCCAAGAACCAGCCGAAGCGGATTAACTGGACCCCCGATTGTCAAGCGGCCTTCGAGAAACTGAAGGCCGCCCTGTGCACCGCCCCTGTGCTCCAGGCCCCCGATTACAGTCGGGAATTCGTAGTACAGACCGACGCCTCCGACCACGGCATCGGAGCCGTCCTTTCTCAGTTAAACCCAGAGGGTCATGACCAGCCGGTGGCCTTCATCAGTCGACGTCTCCTGGCCCGAGAACAGCGCTGGAGCACCATTGAGAGGGAGGCCTTCGCAGTGGTGTGGGCCCTCAAAAAGCTCCGGCCTTATCTCTTCGGTACCCACTTCCGGGTACAAACCGACCATCGACCCCTGCAGTGGCTGATGCAGATGCGGGGAGAGAACCCAAAACTCTTGCGCTGGTCCATTTCCCTGCAGGGAATGGACTTCACTGTGGAGCACCGGCCCGGCCAAGACCACGCCAACGCGGATGGCCTGTCCCGCTTTTTCCGCCTCGACGAAGAGAGTCCCCAAGGAGATGGGTGACTCTCCCCGCCTTCAGCTGGGGGGGACGCATGTTGGACAGGCCACACGAAGGGCTTGCTCCCTCCCCGCACGACAGGGCCCGAGCCCCGGCCCTCCAGGTGTTACCCACAGAAACAACCCGCACCCCGTCCCCAGACGGGACTCCGGCCCCCGGACCTCTCTGTATCATGGGGCCGAACCACTACCGGCTCCCTCGCCCGGCCCGGCCGCCATCTTGGACACTTGACCACGAGGCCGCGTGGCCTCAGCTCGACCCTAACCCTGGGCCTGGCCAGGCCCCGACATCCCGGCACCACCATCCACCCAGGAGGTGAACGGACCACTTGGCAGGTCGATGGGAGAAAGAAGTGTCGATGGCTCTCCCCCGCCAGGTGCCGATCGCCCCCCAGCTCCCCCGGGCGCTGGCTCCACCCCCCTGCTGGGTGTCTGGACTCCCTCATCCCGGACCTCCCGACCTCCAAGTGCGAGGGTCCGGACATCAAAGGGCGCCAGACCTATAACTGGGGCAGCTCCAGAGCAGGAAGGCAGTTGTATCCTGGAGTCGAGAGACACCGAGAGAACTCAGCCTTGACGGACTACTGGCGCTGCCGTAGCCCGCTCTTGTGAACCATCGTCCTGCCTGCTGGCGCTGCCGCGGCCTTCTACAACATCCATCCTCGTCGGGACCTGCTGGCGCTGCCGCGGCCCGTTGTAACGACCATCCTCACCGGGACCTGCTGGCGCTGCCGCGGACCGTACATCGACCATCTTTCCGGGAC
Source organism: Triturus cristatus (assembly GCF_964204655.1). Taxonomy (NCBI): domain Eukaryota; kingdom Metazoa; phylum Chordata; class Amphibia; order Caudata; family Salamandridae; genus Triturus; species Triturus cristatus. The sequence goes on from NC_140594.1 coordinate 1,157,644,517, forward strand.
CTGCTGGTGCTACCGCGGACCGTGTACCGACCATCTCCACCGGGACCTGCTGGCGCTGCCGCGCCCCGTACCAACTAAGCTCGAGGATTGTGAGCTAATCATCATCTCATCCAAACTACCTGACTGGTAGACAGACTGTCCCGCTACCCCTTACCCTGCTTTGAGAGACTTGAATCGAGGGGACCCCTGAGTCCAGACCTCCTTGTACCATTCAACCGTACCCTAAGAAGTGCTTATAAAGAACCCTGAACCTTATCCGTGTGTGGTATCCGTCTGTGGGGGGGGAAAGTTACTTGTCTGTACGATCGCTGGAGACGGCTCTCCCCGGAGACCTCTCCTCCTGACCCCGGCCGACCCTCCCGGTCCGTCTATCCTTTCTAACACCCCCCATAAAGCACCCCTCCATCGTGCCTTCATACAGGGCTCCTCCATCGAGACTCCATACAGGGCACCTTTGTCAAGACTCGATACTGGGCGCCTCTGTCGAGACTCCATACAGGGTGCCTCTGTCACATCTCCATACAGGGTGCCTCTGTTGTGCCTCCATAGAGGACGCCTCAGTCGAGCCTCCATACAGGCCGCCTCTGTTGCGCCTCCATACAGGGCACCTCTGTTGCACCTCCATACAGGTTGCCTCCGTCGAGCCTCCAAACAGTGTGCCTCACTCGAACCTCCATACAGGGTGCCTCAGTTGAGCCTCAATACATGGCGCCTCCATACATGGCACCTCTGTCAAGCCTCCATATAGGGTGCCTCTGTCATGCCTCCATACAGTGAGCCTCCATGCAAGATGCTTCTGTCTTGCCTCCATACAGGGCTGCTCCGTTGCGCTTCCATACAGGGCGGCTCCATCGCACCTTGGTACAGGGCACCTCTGTTGCGCCTCCATACAGGGCACCTCCATCATGCGTCCATACAGGGCACCTCCATCGAGCCTCCACTCAGGGTGACTCTGCTGTGCCTCCATACAGAGTGTCTCCGTCACACTTCCATACAGGGCACCTATGTCGCACCTCCATACATGGCACCTCCGTCGAGCCTCCATACAGGGCCCCTCCATACAAGACCCTCCATCGCGCCTTCACACGGCTTGTCCGTCGAAACTCCCTACAGGGCGCCTCTGTCCACACTCTATAGAGAACGCCTCAGTCGAGCCTCCATTCAGGGCGCCTCAGTCGAGCCTCCATTCAGGGCGCCTCAGTCGAGCCTCCATTCAGGGCACCTCAGTTGAGCCTCCATTCAGGGCACCTCAGTTGCACCTCCATACATGTTGCCTCCGTCGAGCCTCCATACAGGGCGCCTCAGTCGAGCCTCCATACAGGGCGCCTCAGTCGAGCCTCCATACAGGGCGCCTCAGTCGAGCCTCCATACAGGGCGCCTCAGTCGAGCCTCCATACAGGGCGCCTCAGTCGAGCCTCCATACAGGGCACCTCAGTCGAGCCTCCATACAGGGCACCTCAGTCGAGCCTCCATACAGGGCGCCTCAGTCGAGCCTCCATACAGGGCGCCTCAGTCGAGCCTCCGTACAGGGTGCCTCAGTCGAGCCTCCATACAGGGCGCCTCAGTCGAGCCTCCATACAGGGCGCCTCAGTCGAGCCTCCATACAGGGCGCCTCAGTCGAGCCTCCATACAGGGCCCCTCTGTCGCGCCTCCATACAGGGCCCCTCTGTCGCGCCTCCATACAGGGCCCCTCTGTCGCGCCTCCATACAGGGCCCCTCTGTCGAGCCTCCATACAGGGCCCCTCTGTCGCGCCTCCATGAAGGGCCCCTCTGTCGCGCCTCCATACAGGGCACCTGCATTGCGCCTCCATATGCGGTACCTCTGCCATGCTTCCATACATGGTGCCTACATTTAGGGCACCTCCGTCAAGCCTCCATACAGGGCTCCTCTGTCGCACCTTTATACGGGGCATGTCTGTTGCTCTTCCGTAGAGGGTGCCTCCATTAAGCCTCCATACAGGGTGCCTCTGCTGTGCCTCCATACAGGGCCCCTCCATACAGGGCACCTCTGTCACGCCTCCGTAGAGGGCGCCTCTGTCATGCCTCTATACAGGGCACATCCATCGAGCCTCCATATAGGGAGCCTCCATACAGGGTGCCTCCATACAGGGTGCCTCTGTTGTGCCTCCATACAGGGTGCCTCTGTTGTGCCTCCATACAGGGTGCCTCTGTCGTGCCTCCATACAGGGCGCATTTGTCATGCCTCCATACAGGGCGCATTTGTCATGCCTCCATACAGGGCACCTCCATCGCGCATCCATACAGGATGCCTCTGCCATGCTTCCGTACATGGAGCCTCCATATAAGGCGCCTCCATCAAGCATCATACAGGGCTCCTCTGTCGCGCCTCCATACAGGGCACGTCTGTTGCACATCCATAGAGGGTGCATCCATACAATGTGCCTTTGCTGTGCCTCCATAAAGGGCCCCTACATACAGGGTGCCTCGGTCACGCCTCCATACAGGGTGCCTCGGTCATGCCTCCATACAGGGAGCCTCCATACATGGTGCCTCTGTTGTGCCTCCATACATGGCGCCTTTGTCGTGCCTCCATACATGGCGCCTTTGTCGTGCCTCCATACAGGGTGCCTCTGTTGTGCCTCCATACAGGGTGCCTCTGTTGTGCCTCCATACAGGGTGCGTCTGTCGTGCCTCCATACAGGGTGCCTCTGTCGTGCCTCCATACAGGGTGCCTCTGTCGTACCTCCATACAGGGTGCCTCTGTCGTGCCTCCATACAGGGCGCATGTGTCATGCCTCCATGCAGGGCCCCTCCGTCACGCCTCCATACAGGGTTCCTCCGTCGCGCTTCCATACAGGGCACGTCTGTCGCACCTCCATACAGGGCACGTCTGTTGCACCTCCATAGAGGGTGCCTCCATACAGTGTGCCTTTGCTGTGCCTCCATAAAGGGCCCCTACAGACAGGGCACCTCGGTCACGCCTCCAAACAGGGTGCCTCATAATGCCTCCATACAGGGTGCCTCCATTGAGCCTCCATGCATGGCGCCTCCATGCAGGGCGCCTGTGTGGTGCCTCCATGCAGGGCGCCTCTGTCGTGCCTCCATTCAGGGCACCTCTGTCTTGCCTCCATACAGGGCTGCTCCGTCGCGCCTCCATACAGGGGCCTCTGTTGTGCCTCCATACAGGGCCCCTCCATCGAGCCTCCATACACGCTGCCTCCATACAGGGTGCCTCTTGATTCATGGTTTGTTCTCTGCTCGGCTACCATCATGGCCCTCCATGCTGAGTCTCCTTGGGGCTGCCATTGTATCCAGACCTCTGTTGAGGGAACTGCACTTTGTTGTCCTCAACATCTCCTAATGTCCGAGTCCTGATCCACACAGCCTATCAGTGGAGAATAATCAAATAATAGCCTTTTCTCCTACATCTGAGTACACTGGCTGCACTGATATTCTTCTATGAGCAGCACCGGGACATCCCCTTGGGGCGGCTGTTAGCGCTTTACAAATACGAAACATTCATTCATTTAGATGCCAATACTCTGAAACATTGCCATGTGCAGGGCTCTAGCCATTGCTCTGAGGCCAGAAGAAGGCTGGGTGATCTTAGACATATTAAGGTTTAAAGCTTCATTTAGAGGGGTGCAGTTGTCGCTTCCTGCACAAAACCAATCCTGCCTACAGCACAGGTACCCTTGCACCATGGTGCAGGGTGCCTTCGTTGGCGCTAGGCTGCCAAAATGGGTGCCAACACAAGGGGACAGGACCACAATGTCGTATTGGATAAATATGTTGCATTTTTGCCGTTTCCCTGTGATGCCGGGCAGCGCAGCAAGGTGACTTGCTGCGCTGCGCTGCACTGCACCACAATGTTCGTAAATATGTCCGCAGCACCAGAACGTTACGTTTGGCCCTGTAGGCCTTACTACAGTGACACAGGCCTGTTCACTCCTATTGATCACTACACCGTATGTTGCCGCCACCGCGCTTGTGCTGCTTATCTACTGGTAAAATAAGTAGCCTTTCGCCATCATGAGGGTAGTGCTCTGGAAGCTGCCATCATGAGGGTAGTGCTCTGGACACTGCCATCATGAGGGTAGTGCTCTGGACACTGCCATTATGAGGGTAGTGCTCTGGGCAGTGCCACCATGAGGGTAGTGCTCTGGACACTGCCATCATGAGGGTAGTGCTCTGGACACTGCCATCATGAGGGTAGTGCTCTGGACACTGCCATTATGAGGGTAGTGCTCTGGGCAGTGCCACCATGAGGGTAGTGCTCTGGACACTGCCATCATGAGGGTAGTGCTCGGGGCACTGCCATTATGAGGGTAGTGCTCTGGGCACTGTAATCATGAGGGTAGTGCTCTGGGCACTGCCATCATGAGGGTAGTGCTCTGGACACTGCCATCATGAGGGTAGTGCTCTGGGCAATGCCATCATGAGGGTAGTGCTCTGGACACTGTAATCATGAGGGTAGTGCTCGGGGCACTGCCATCATGAGGGTAGTGCTCTGGACACTGCCATCATGAGGGTAGTGCTCTGGGCACTGCCATCATGAGGGTAGTGCTCTGGGTACAGCCATCATGAGGGTAGTGCTCTGGACACTGCCATCATGAGGGTAGTGCTCTGGACACTGCCATCATGAGTGTAGTGCTCTGGGCAGTGCCATCATGAGGGTAGTGCTCTGGGCACTGCCACCATGAGTGTAGTGCTCTGGGCACTGCCATCATGAGGGTAGTGCTCTGGGCACTGCCATCATGAGGGTAGTGCTCTGGGTACAGCCATCATGAGGGTAGTGCTCTGGGCAGTGCCATCATGAGGGTAGTGCTCTGGGCACTGCCACCATGAGTGTAGTGCTCTGGGCACTGCCATCATGAGGGTAGTGCTCTGGGCACTGCCATCATGAGGGTAGTGCTCTGGGTACAGCCATCATGAGGGTAGTGCTCTGGGCAGTGCCATCATGAGGGTAGTGCTCTGGACACTGCCATCATGAGGGTAGTGCTCTGGGCACTGCCATCATGAGGGTAGTGCTCTGGGCACTGCCACCATGAGGGTAGTGCTCTGGGCACTGTAATCATGAGGGTAGTGCTCTGGGCACTGTAATCATGAGTGTAGTGCTCTGGGCAGTGCCATCATGAGGGTAGTGCTCTGGACACTGCCATCATGAGGGTAGTGCTCTGGGTACAGCCATCATGAGGGTAGTGCTCTGGGCACTGTAATCATGAGGGTAGTGCTCTGGGCACTGTAATCATGAGGGTAGTGCTCTGGGCACTGTAATCATGAGGGTAGTGCTCTGGGCAGTGCCATCATGAGGGTAGTGCTCTGGGCACTGCCATCATGAGGGTAGTGCTCTGGGCACTGCCATCATGAGGGTAGTGCTCTGGGTACAGCCATCATGAGGGTAGTGCTCTGGGCACTGCCATCATGAGGGTAGTGCTCTGGACACTGCCATCATGAGGGTAGTGCTCTGGGCACTGTAATCATGAGGGTAGTGCTCTGGGCACTGCCATCATGAGGGTAGTGCTCTGGACACTGCCATCATGAGGGTAGTGCTCTGGGCACTGTAATCATGAGGGTAGTGCTCTGGGCACTGCCATCATGAGGGTAGTGCTCTGGGCACTGTAATCATGAGGGTAGTGCTCTGGGCACTGCCATCATGAGGGTAGTGCTCTGGACAGTGCCATCATGAGGGTAGTGCTCTGGGCAGTGCCATCATGAGGGTAGTGCTCTGGACACTGCCATCATGAGGGTAGTGCTCTGGACACTGCCATCATGAGGGTAGAGCTCGGGGCACTGCCATCATGAGGGTAGTGCTCTGGACACTGCCATCATGAGGGTAGTGCTCTGGACACTGCCATCATGAGGGTAGTGCTCTGGGCACTGCCATCATGAGGGTAGTGCTCTGGGCACTGCCATCATGAGGGTAGTGCTCTGGACACTGCCATCATGAGGGTAGTGCTCTGGGCAGTGCCATCATGAGGGTAGTGCTCTCGGCGCTGCCATCATGAGGGTAGTGCTCTGGGCAGTGCCATCATGAGGGTAGTGCTCTGGGCAGTGCCATCATGAGGGTAGTGCTCTGGACACTGCCATCATGAGGGTAGTGCTCTGGACACTGTAATCATGAGGGTAGTGCTCTGGGCACTGCCATCATGAGGGTAGTGCTCTGGGCACTGCCATCATGAGGGTAGTGCTCTGGGCACTGCCATCATGAGGGTAGTGCTCTGGGCACTGGCATCATGAGGGTAGTGCTCTGGACACTGCCATCATGAGGGTAGTGCTCTGGGCAGTGCCATCATGAGGGTAGTGCTCTGGGCACTGCCATCATGAGGGTAGTGCTCTGGGCAGTGCCATCATGAGGGTAGTGCTCTGGACACTGCCATCATGAGGGTAGTGCTCTGGGCACTGCCATCATGAGGGTAGTGCTCTGGGCACTGCCACCATGAGGGTAGTGCTCTGGGCACTGTAATCATGAGGGTAGTGCTCTGGGCACTGTAATCATGAGTGTAGTGCTCTGGGCACTGCCATCATGAGGGTAGTGCTCTGGGCAGTGCCATCATGAGGGTAGTGCTCTGGACACTGCCATCATGAGGGTAGTGCTCTGGACACTGCCATCATGAGGGTAGAGCTCGGGGCACTGCCATCATGAGGGTAGAGCTCGGGGCACTGCCATCATGAGGGTAGTGCTCTGGACACTGCCATCATGAGGGTAGTGCTCTGGACACTGCCATCATGAGGGTAGTGCTCTGGGCACTGCCATCATGAGGGTAGTGCTCTGGGCACTGCCATCATGAGGGTAGTGCTCTGGACACTGCCATCATGAGGGTAGTGCTCTGGGCAGTGCCATCATGAGGGTAGTGCTCTGGGCGCTGCCATCATGAGGGTAGTGCTCTGGGCAGTGCCATCATGAGGGTAGTGCTCTGGGCAGTGCCATCATGAGGGTAGTGCTCTGGACACTGCCATCATGAGGGTAGTGCTCTGGACACTGCAATCATGAGGGTAGTGCTCTGGGCACTGCCATCATGAGGGTAGTGCTCTGGGCACTGCCATCATGAGGGTAGTGCTCTGGGCACTGCCATCATGAGGGTAGTGCTCTGGGCACTGGCATCATGAGGGTAGTGCTCTGGACACTGCCATCATGAGGGTAGTGCTCTGGGCAGTGCCATCATGAGGGTAGTGCTCTGGGCACTGCCATCATGAGGGTAGTGCTCTGGACACTGCCATCATGAGGGTAGTGCTCTGGGTACAGCCATCATGAGGGTAGTGCTCTGGGCACTGCCATCATGAGGGTAGTGCTCTGGGTACAGCCATCATGAGGGTAGTGCTCTGGGCACTGCCATCATGAGGGTAGTGCTCTGGGTACAGCCATCATGAGGGTAGTGCTCTGGGCACTGTAATCATGAGGGTAATGCTCTGGGCACTGTAATCATGAGGGTAGTGCTCTGGGCAGTGCCATCATGAGGGTAGTGCTCTGGGCACTGCCATCATGAGGGTAGTGCTCTGGACACTGCCATCATGAGGGTAGTGCTCTGGGCAGTGCCATCATGAGGGTAGTGCTCTGGGCGCTGCCATCATGAGGGTAGTGCTCTGGGCAGTGCCATCATGAGGGTAGTGCTCTGGGCAGTGCCATCATGAGGGTAGTGCTCTGGACACTGCCATCATGAGGGTAGTGCTCTGGACACTGTAATCATGAGGGTAGTGCTCTGGGCACTGCCATCATGAGGGTAGTGCTCTGGGCACTGCCATCATGAGGGTAGTGCTCTGGGCACTGCCATCATGAGGGTAGTGCTCTGGGCACTGGCATCATGAGGGTAGTGCTCTGGACACTGCCATCATGAGGGTAGTGCTCTGGGCAGTGCCATCATGAGGGTAGTGCTCTGGGCACTGCCATCATGAGGGTAGTGCTCTGGGCAGTGCCATCATGAGGGTAGTGCTCTGGACACTGCCATCATGAGGGTAGTGCTCTGGGCACTGCCATCATGAGGGTAGTGCTCTGGGCACTGCCACCATGAGGGTAGTGCTCTGGGCACTGTAATCATGAGGGTAGTGCTCTGGGCACTGTAATCATGAGGGTAGTGCTCTGGGCACTGCCATCATGAGGGCAGTGCTCGGGGCACTGCCATCATGAGGGTAGTGTTCTGGGCACTGCCATCAGTGCCATCATGAGGGTAGTGCTCTGGGCACTGCCATCATGAGGGTAGTGCTCTGGGCAGTGCCATCATGAGGGTAGTGCTCTGGACACTGCCATCATGAGGGTAGTGCTCTGGGCACTGCCATCATGAGGGTAGTGCTCTGGGTACAGCCATCATGAGGGTAGTGCTCTGGGTACAGCCATCATGAGGGTAGTGCTCTGGGCACTGCCATCATGAGGGTAGTGCTCTGGGCACTGTAATCATGAGGGTAGTGCTCTGGGCACTGCCATCATGAGGGTAGTGCTCTGGACACTGTAATCATGAGGGTAGTGCTCTGGGCACTGTAATCATGAGGGTAGTGCTCTGGGCAGTGCCATCATGAGGGTAGTGCTCTGGGCACTGTAATCATGAGGGTAGTGCTCTGGGCACTGCCATCATGAGGGTAGTGCTCTGGACACTGTAATCATGAGGGTAGTGCTCTGGGCACTGCCATCATGAGGGTAGTGCTCTGGGTACAGCCATCATGAGGGTAGTGCTCTGGGCACTGCCATCATGAGGGTAGTGCTCTGGGCACTGCCATCATGAGGGTAGTGTTCTGGGCACTGCCATCATGAGGGTAGTGCTCTGGGCACTGCCATCATGAGGGTAGTGCTCTGGGCACTGCCATCATGAGGGTAGTGTTCTGGGCACTGCCATCATGAGGGTAGTGCTCTGGGCACTGCCATCATGAGGGTAGTGCTCTGGGCACTCACAGTAGGGGTACTCATCCAGAATCATTGGAGACGTGTTTTTTTATCCCAAGCCTGCTTGCTGCAGAGCGCAGAGCGTGATGCGTTTGAGGCGGCGTTGATGGGATCAGAGAGTTGGAGCAGATTATGCGATTGTACCAAGTGGATTTCAGACATGTTTAATGGACCTGTGTGTACTGGACTGACTGAGATGGGTGGCAGTGACCTATTTTCTGGATTTTTTTTTCCAGAACATGGCACATGGATAGGCTTTGTAGACCCCCTGCCACTAAGGACTTTGTTGACGTGCCACCCTGCGAAGGAAAGGCAACTGGACTTAAACCACCCTGCACCCCACTTATTAATATCTGAGAGATGCGTTTCTGGTAACGACCACTCCTATGAAATGTCACCGGATAATTAGTGGAAATTAAACACCCTTTCGTTATGGAAAGAGACACTCAAGCTCACTATGTAGCCTGTGAAACAGTATAAAGATTTATTTTTAAAATCAAAACCCTCAAGTCTTTCCTAGTGCATAGAATATGAAGAGACTACTATGGATATAAACAATACAGTAGCAGCAAAATTCACCAGATTCTTGAGAAGCAGAGAGCGTTGTGACATATTGCTAAAATAATAAACATTTTTTATGTCCGAGTTTACAATCCCACCCTCGTTTTTCAGGGTAACTGAAGTGATCTTAGCACCAAAGAAGGGCTCTAATTCGGGTTTCAAAGATGGTTCACCCCCTCTTACCGCGTCTGAACAGACACCCTGTGTTCAGTAGGACACCAGTGTCTGCTATTCTCGTCAGTGTTGGCTGGCAGGCATGCGAGCTCATGAAAGGAGGCGAAATGTGTCCCCCAGTAGCCTTCAGCAGTGAAGGGGGGACAGTTCTGCAGGGTCTCCGTTCTAAGTGTCTGGCACAAAGTCCCTCATTATCCCTCACACTCTGCTCTTAGCTGGTATAAAACACCTGATCATGGTTAACCCTTTCAGAATAAACCACCGGCAGAGAAGGCCTCGGCACCCTTTCACTTGCGTGCAGTCTGCAGAAGCATGACAGCATGAGAAAGTCATAAAATAAAGCGCCAGCTTGCAGAGCTCAGGCCATCAATCCCTGGTGAAATACAAACCAGAAGCCGCTTCTGTGAAGCAAACCTATCCCTTCTCAGTTGATGCACAAATCACGAAAACAGAACTCAATATACCAGACGATTACTTGTGCCCAAGATGCACCCATGACACATAGTGGAACATATCCCTGGGTTAGTACAAATCATGTTAACGTCTAGAGACAGAGGAGTTTTACCTAACTCACATGAACAGTAATAAAACATTATGTAAAATTCAGATTCAAATTGAATATTAAAATTATTCCTTCAATCCTACTTTAAAAACTCACGGTTTTATCTATGAGGCCACTGTAATCTACAAGAATAAAATACTCCATCTTATCTGCAATGCATGTGCAGGGCAAACTATATTCTGTCTCTGCAAAGGTCTGCATTGCTGCATAACATGTGTTGTTTACTCCTTCAACAGTCACCAAAGCAAAAAAAAAACGTCCACCACGTAGCTTCCGATGCTGGGTGGTGGTTCCAGTCTCAGGCTTCCGTTGCTGGGTGGTGGTTCCAGCCTCGGGCTTTGGTTGTTGGGTGGTGCTTCCAGCCTTGGGCTTTGGCTGTTGGGTGGTGGTTCCAGCCTCAGGCTTTGGTTGTTGGGTGGGGGTTCCAGCCTCAGGCTTTGGTTGTTGGGTGGGGGTTCCAGCCTCAGGCTTTGGTTGTTGGGTGGGGGTTCCAGCCTCAGGCTTTGGATGTTAAGTGTTAGTTCCAGCCTCGGGCTTTGGTTGTTGGGTGGTGGTTCCAGCCTCAGGCTTTGGTTGCTGGGTGGTGGTTCCAGCCTTGGGCTTTGGTTGTTGGGTGGTGGTTCCAGCATTGGGCTTTGGCTGTTGGGTGGTGGTTCCAGCATTGGGCTTTGGCTGTTGGGTGGTGGTTCCAGCATTGGGCTTTGGTTGTTAGGTGGTGGTTTCAGCCTCAGGCTTTGGTTGTTGGGTGGGGGTTCCAGCCTCAGGCTTTGGTTGTTAAGTGTTAGTTCCAGCCTCGGGCTTTGGTTGTTGGTTGGTGGTTCCAGCCTTGGGCTTTGGTTGTCTCGCCGTTGTCGAAGACAGGGTTGCTGTGGACCTCCATGTTGCAGTTGATGTCCTTGCTGCTGGTGTCTGCATACTCTACTGTCTTCACCGGGGGCCACTCAGGATCGGCTTCCAAGGAAATGCGCATCTTTTTGTAGTTACTGCCCGGCTTCACTCTGAAAATCCTTTTCAGCCACTGCCAGAGTTTCCGGTTGTCAAGGACCACATCCTGCAAAGAGGACACATTGTGATATGTTAGAGAGGGGGTCTCTTGTTGAAACTGTTTAGTAGTCTGAGCTCTAATGATCTGAATGCAGGAAGCTGTTTAAGGCAATTACAACATAGATCTGTGATGCTGTAGCTGTCCAGAAAACAACGACCATATGAACACAACCAAGACTGCTCTCAAAATGGACCCTTCACCACTACCTCCTGCATGACACCCAGATCCATATAATGTGCCTGTGCCTCCCCTCTGCTCTCCACCACCTTCTCACTTAGGGAGCGCTCAAGATATCCAAGCTGTGGGCAGTGACAGGACTTGGTGGAAAATAGAACACGTCTCATCCACCCCTCTCTGTTCTTCACCCTCATCTAAACTGTGAGAAAACAGGATGTACAGAAAATGGTTATAAACTTTCTTCCCAATTTAAGGATTCGGTTGTCTTACCATTGTCGTCTGCAACATCTTCAAGCCTGCTGTCTTGTGCAGAATCACAGAAACACTCTACCATGATAGCCTGGGAAAAAAGTCCCATCATATCAGGAGAACTTCTAATTTAACTGCTGGTAGTGAACGCCCATTTGTTTGCACACTCACAGATGTGTCTCAAATATTTTGCCACATTGTGTGGACATTGGTTGAAGCAGAGTGAAGAGTGACCCTCAATGTAGCCTGTGAGATGCAGGTAAGAGAAGCCTGGGGTAGGAAAGACCATCTGCAGATCTGGCAAATGATCATTTGTGAACCATCTGCTAACAGACTACCCAAGGGAATCTTCTGCCAGGCTGGTGTTCGGGTGGTAAGGGAAAATTAGGAGGAATGAGATCCTTACCCTGAGGCCCTGGGTGGGAGCATCTGGGAAGGAGGAAGGACAACTGCAGGAACCTCGGGTGGAATGAGATCCTCACCCTGGGTGGTTCAAAGTGGGAGCATCTGGGAAGGACGAAGGACACAGATGCACGAACATCGGGTGGAATGAGGGGCTTATCCTGCGTTGTACACGGTGGATGAATTTAGGAAGGAGGAAGGACAGTCTTCATTCCCTGTTTCTGCTGGAGTATGAGGTAGAAAATAGGCCTGCGTCCAGAAGTATATCTTTTCAAGCTCAATAAGAAGTACAGGGGAGATAGGTCTGTGGGGGGTTCGCGGGGCCGCTGATGCTGCGTCTCCAGCCAACACAGCTGACATAACTGTTTAGAGGGGATGGGGGTGGGCAGTGGTTGTAAGATGATGGGAGGTGGGCAGTGGTTGTAAGATGATGGGAGGTGGGTAGTGGGTTTCAGAGGATGGGAGGTGGGCAGTAGTTGTCAAAGGATAGGAGTTGGGCATTGATTGACGGAGGATAGGTGGTGGGCAGTGGTTGCAGAGGGTGGGAGGTGTGCAGTGGTTGTAAGATGATGGGAGGTGGGTAGTAGGTTTCAGAGGATGGGAGGTGGGTAGCAGTTGTCAAAGGATAGGAGTTGGGCAGTGATTGTCTGAGGGTAGGAGTTGGGCAGGGATTGTCTGAGGATAGGAGTTGGGCAGTGATTGTCTGAGGGTAGGAGTTGGGCATTGATTGTCAGAGGATAGGTGGTGGGCAGTGGTTGGCAGAGGGTAGGAGGTAGGCAGTGGTTATCTGAGAATAGGAGTTGGACAGTCATTGTCATAGTGTGAGAGGTGGGCAGCGGTTGTCAGAGGGTGGGAGGAAGCAGTGTTGTCAGAGGAAAAGGAGGTGTGCAGTGGTTGCAGAGGGTGGGAGGTGGGCAGTGGTTGTCAGTAGATCGGATGTGGGCAGTGACTGCCAGAAGATAAGAGGTTGGCAGTGGCTGTGAGGGGCTACGAGTTGGGCAGTGTTTGTCAGAGTGTGGCCAGTGGGTAGTGGTTGTCAGAAGGTACGAGGTGGGCAGCTGTTGTCAAAGAGTAGGAGGTAGGCAGTGGTTGTCAAAGGGTGGAAGGCGGGCAGTGGTTGTTAGAGGATAGGAGGTGGGCAGTGGTTGTCAGAGGGTAGAATATGGGCAGTGGTTATCAGAGGGAAGGATATGGGCAGTGGGTGTCAGGTATGCAGTTGGTGTCAGAGGATAGGAGGTGGGTAGTGAGTGTCAGGATGTGAGGTGGGCAGCGGTGGTCAGAGGATGGGAGGTGTACAGTGGTCATCAGAGGATAGGAGGGGCAGCAGTTGTCAGAGGATTGGAAGTGGGCAGGAGGTGTCAGAGGGTAGGATATTGGCAGTGGTTGTTAGAGGGTAGGAGATGGGCAGTGGGTGTTGGAGATGGGCAATGGGTGTCAGAGGGTAGGAAGTGGGCAGTGGTTGTCTGAGGATAGGAAGTGGGCAGTAGTTGTCTAAGGATAGGAGGTAGGCAGTGGTTGTCTGAGGGTAGGAGGTGGGCAGTCGTTGTCTGAGGGTAGGAGGTGGGCAGAGGTTGTCTGAGGGTAGGAGGTGGGCAGTGGTTGTCAGAGGGTGGGAGGTGGGCAGTGTGTGTCAGAGCATGTGAGGTGGGCAGTGGTTGTAAGATGGTGGGAGGTAGGCAGTGGTTGTCAGAGGATAGAAAGGTGCAATGGGTGTCAGAGGGTGTGAGATTGGCAGTGGTTTTCAGAGGATAGGAGGTGGGGAGTGGTTGTTGGAAGATAGGAAGGGAGCAGTGGTTGTCTGAAGGTGGGAAGTGGGCAGTGGTTGACAAAGGATAGGAGATGGGCAGTGGTTGTCAGATTTTGGAGATGGACAGGAGTTGTCAGAGGGAAAGAGGTGGGCAGTGATTGTAAGAAGGTGGGAAGTGGGCTGTGGGTTTCAGAGGGTGGGAGGTGTGCAGTGATTCTCAGAGGGTAGGAGGTGAACAGTGGTTGTCAGAGGATAGGAGGTAGGCAGTGGTTATCCGAGAATAGGAGTTGGACAGTCGTTGTCAGAGGGTGAGAGGTGGGCAGTGGTTGTCGGAGGGTTGGAGTTGAGTGGGAGGTAGGCAGTGGGGTTTAGAGGATAGGAGGCAGTCCGTGGGTGTCAGAGGGTAGGTGGTGGGCAGCGTTTGTTACAGGGTAGGAGGTGAGCAGTGGTTGTCCGAGGGTAGGAGGTGTGCAGCGGTTGCAGAGGGTGGGAGGTGGGCAGTGGTTGTAAGGATAGGAGTGGGAAGTGGGTGTCATGGGATAGGAGGTGGGCAGTGGTTGTCGGGGGTGGGAGGAGGACGGTGGAGGTGGACAGCAGTTGTCAGAGGGTGGGAGGTGGGCAGTGGTTTTCAGAGGATAGAAGGTGGGCAGTGGCTGTCAGAGGGTGGGAGTTGAGCAGTGTAGTCAGAGGAAAAGGAGGTGTGCAGTGGTTGCAGAAGGTGGGAGGTGGGCAGTGGTTGTCAGTGGATCGGATGTGGGCAGTGATTGACAGAAGATAAGAGGTTGGCAGTGGCTGTCAAAGGATACGAGGTGGGCAGTTCTTATCAGACAGTGGCCGGTGGGTAGTGGTTGTCAGAAGGTATGAGGTGGGCAGCTGTTGTCAAAGAGTAGGAGGTGGGCAGTGGTTGTCAGAGGGTAGGAAGTGGGCAGTGGTTGTCAGAGGGTAGGAAGTGGGCAGTGGTTGATATCCACTGCCCACCTCCCATCTTCTGACAGAGGCCAGGAGGTGGGCAGTGATTGTCACAGGGTAAGAGGTGGGCAGTGGTTGTCAGAGGATAGGAGGTGGGCAGTGGTTGTTTGATTATGGGAAGTGGGTAGCGGTTGTCAGAGGGTGGAAGGTGGGTAGTGCTTGTCAGAGGGTGGGACCTGGACAGTAGTTGTCAGAGGATAGGAGGTGGGTAATGGTTGTCAGAGGGTGGGACGTGGGCAGTGGTTGTGAGAGGATAGGAGGTGGGCAGTGGTTGTCATAGGGTGGGACCTGGCCAGTAGTTGTCAGAGGGTTGGAGTTGGGCAGTGGTTGATTTATAAGACATGGAGTTTAGAGCAGAGGACATCCTAAGGTACCAGATGCAGGTGCGGGGGCACACAAGTGGTGTCTTCATCTTCAAAGAAAAACACTACTATTTGTAGGATGGTTCTCATGCAAACATGTACTTGTGCTGTGGAGGGGGTGAAAATATTGTATCGCAGGTGATATGTGTCACCTCCACAAAACCTTGCAGGTAAATCCCTAAAAAGTGTCAGAGTGCCAAGCGAGAAAATGCAAGCAAGCCATTTCACTCTCCTTCAGAACTCTATATGACAAGTTCGACGACCAAGGCACCGACCCTACATCTCCCACTAGCAACGCCACCCAGCCGACGCTCCTCACCTGGACCTTGTCACCACAGAAGACACCGAAGAGACTAAAAGAGCATCCACTCCGGGGCACCCACTGACCCCTGCCCACTGCACATCTTCCGCATGGCCACCTCTGCCATCACACCAGAACTATGACAGACAATCAACCGCACCCTCAAAACAGGCACGTTCCCTGATGAATGGAAACATGCCAAAGTCAAACCCCTCCTCAACAAGCACTCCACAGACCCGATGGACCTCAAGAACTACAGTCCCATCTCTCTCCTCCATTTCGCGGCCAAAGTCACAGAGAAAATCAATACCACCCAGGAAAATGCACTTCATAGAAACTAACAACATCCGGATTCCGCAGCAACCACAGCACCTAGACTGCCCTACTAGCCGCCACCGACAACATACACACCCTCCTTGATAAAGGCCACACTGCAGGCCTCATCCTACTAGACCTCTCAGCAGCCTGCAATGCCATCTCCCAACGCACACTAGCCACCAGACTCCACAACCCCGGCATACAAGGAACCGCCTTAGACTGGATCCGCTCTTTCCTCTCCGGCAGAACACAAGGAATAAGACTCCCGCCCTTCCTCTCGAAACCCACTGAGATCAGATGAGGAGTACCCCAAGGATTCTCCCTCAGCCATACACTCTTCAATATCCACATAGTCAGAAAACATGGACTCAGCATAGTGTCCTACGCCGACGACACCCAGCTCATCCTCTCCCTCACAAAGGAACCCAACATCACCAGGCTCAGTTTCCAGGAACGAATGAAGGACGGCACATCCTGGATGAGCAGCAGCTACCTGAAGCTCAACTCTGAGAAAACTGAAGTCCTCATCCTCGGATCCACCCATGCCGCATGGGACGACACCTGATGGCCCCCCGCTCTCTACGAAGCCTTCCCACCCCCACAGACTACACCTACAACCTTGGCATCATACTCGACTCCACACTCACCATGATCCGACAGATCAACGCCGTATCCTCCCCATGCTTCAACACCCTCTGCATACTCCGCAAGACCTTCAAATGGATCCCCCCCGGAGTCCAGGAAGACAGTCACCCACACACATCACCAGCAGGCTAGACCATGGAAACGCTCTCTATGCCGGAATCAACAAATCTCTCCTTCACAAACTCCAGACCGTCCAGAACACTGCAACTAGACTCCTCCTCAGCATCCCACGACATGAACACATCACCTCTGAGACCTCCACCGGTTCCCTGACGAAAAGAGAGTTACCTTCAAGCTGCTCACACATGCCTCAAAGCCCCCCCCACAATGCCGGACCCCAATACCTCAATGAAAGAATCTCCTTCCATGCCCCCAAGAGAAACCTCCGCTCTGCCGACCTAGCCCTTGCCGAAATCCCCCGCATCCACAGAGCCAGAACGGGGGGCAGATCCTTCTCCTACATCGTGGCCAAGACCTGGAACAAACTCCCCCCTCAGTATCAGATTAAGCACTGCAAGCATTCAGAAAGGACCTCAAGACCTGGCTTTTCGGATGACCCTGGAGCTACCCCCCCCCCCTCCCCCCAGCTGCTTGAGACCCTCACGGGTGAGTAGTGCGCTCTACAAAACCCTTTTGATTGATTGATCCTTCCAGACAGGGGTCAGTCTGTGACCAAACCTGTTAATCTGCCCTGTTTCTCAAAATAAATCAATACACTTTTACGGAATATCTTTCCAATGTAATTCCTTCTGCTAGGAGCTCTTTGTTGTTAGTCTTTAATTTTCTGATAATCTTCTTACCTCCACAAAAGACAGCACGACAAAGCAGACGACCAGCAGGACGAAGATGTGCACCCGCCACAGCACTGGGAGGCAGACGAGCTGGGGAGGCAGAGTGGAAGCACTTATTACATGGGTAGGATGGAAGCATTAACATATGTGTTCATTAATTCATTAATTGCTAGTGAAGGATATTCAGCACCAAGAAAAGTGCACGTGAAATAAGCAACAGGCAGAAGTAATATTGGGATTGTTAGAGTCCGGCCCTTGAAGTCCTCTTTATAAAGGATTGGCACTAGGTGCCAGGTTCGAGTACCTGTCCGGACCGGGTGATCCAATAACAGGTGGGCAGGCGAGAACTTGAGAACTTGTGTCCTGTGAGCGAGGGAAAGTGTTCTGCTCCTGCGTGTACTGTGCTTGCTTTGCCTCAGAGTGAAGCTTGTATTGCTGCTGCCTGTACTGTGCTTGCTGCTGCCTGTACTGTGCTTGCTGCTGCCTGTACTGTGCTTGCTGCTGCCTGTACTGTGCTTGCTGCTGCCTGTACTGTGCTTGCATGTAATGTACGATGCTTGCTTAATGTCAGACTGACAACTGCATTGCTGCTGCCTGTAGTGTGCTCACTTTGCTTCAGAGTGAAGTTCTGCTGCCTGTAATGTGCTTGCTTTACATTAGAAAGGCGCTTGCACTGCTGCCTGTTCTGTGTTTGCTGCTGCCTGCAATGTCTTGTGCTTGCTTTGCATTTGAGTGAAGATAACACTGCTGCAGCCGGCACCATGCTTGCTTTGGTCAGTGTAAAGATTGCTATGCTGCTTACTTGCTGTGCTTCAGACTGCAGATTGTTCTGCTCCTGTCTGTACTGTGCTTGATTCGATCCGAATGAAGCTTGCACTGCTGCTGCCAATACTTGCTGCAGTGTTTTCTTAGTGTCAGAGTGACGCTGGCTGTACTGAGCCTGCAGATGCCTGAGCTTGCTGCTGTGCTTGCTTAGTGTCAGAGTGAAGCGTCCAGGGATTCTGCCTGTACTGTGCTTGATGCTGCCTGTACTGCGCTGACTTTCCTCAGAGTGAAGCTTCCACTGCTACTGCCTGTACTATGCTTGCTTTCGTGCGAGTGAAGCTTGCACTGCTGCTGCCTGTAATGGACTGTGCTTACTTTGTGTACGTGTAAAGCTTGCACTGCTGCTGCCTCTACTGTGCTAGCTTAGTGTCAGAAAGAAGCTTGCAATGCTGCTGCATGTACTGTGCTTGCTGCTACCTGTACTGTTCCGTGCTAGCTTTGCAACTGAGTGAATATTGCACTGCTGCAGCCTGAAACGTGCTTGCTTAGATTCAGAGTGAAGCGTACTGTGCTTAATGCTGGCAGCACCGTGCTGTGCCCACTTTGCATCAGAGTGAAGCTTGCCCTGCAGCTGCCTGAATTCTGCTTGCATTGCATCCAAGTGAAGTGCTTCTACTTGTACTGTGCTTGCTTAGTCTAAAAGCGAAAATTGCACTGCTGCTGCCTATACTGTTGGTGATTTGCATCACTGTGAAGTGCTGCTGTCTGTACTGTACTTCTGTTGCATCAGAATGAAGATTGCACTGCTGCTGCCTGTGCTTTGCATCAGAGTGAAGCTTACACTGTTGCTGCCTGTAATGTACTGTGCTTGCTTAGTGTAAGAGTAAAGCTTGCACTGCTCCTGCCTCTACTGTGCTAGCTTAGTGTCAGAGAGAAGCTTGCACACTGCTGCCTATACTGTGCTTGCTGCTGCCTCTATTGTGCTTGCTACTGCTTGTTCTGTGCTTTCTTTGTGTCAGAGTGAAGCTTGCACTGCTGCGGTCTGTGCTCGTTTTTGTCAAAGTGAAGATTGCACACTGCTGCCTGTATTGTGCTGTGCTTGCGCTACATCTGAGTGAAGCTTGCACACTGCTGCCTGTATTGTGCTGTGCTTGCATTACATCAGAGTGAAGCTTACACACTGCTGCCTATACTGTGCTTACTTTGCCTCAGAGGCAAGCTTGCACGTTGCCTATACTGTGCTATGCTTACTTTGCCTCAGAGGGAAGCTTACACCACTGCTTCCTTTACTGTAATTTTCTGTGTCACTGGGAGGTTGTGTTGTTGCGGTTAACTTCTTTCTTTGGTTTGTGTATGGATTTCTTTCTGCCTCCCAGTGATTACATGCTACACCTTGCGCTGCTCTTCCCATAGTGATCCTGATATATTAATGCGTGTAAAGGGAGAATAGCGCAGTGTGGCACATCCTGTCTCGGCATTCTGCAGCACACATAGAAAGAGGACAAATGCTCTAGGAGTGTTTTGGTGTAGGAAGGTTCCCCTTCATTGATGTGCAGGAAGGTTTCCCTTCCTTGATGTGCAGGAAGGTGCCCCTTCCTGCACAAAAACAATCCTGCCTACCATGCAGGCACCCCTGCACCATGACGCAAGCGAGCCTGCTTTAGCGCTAGGCTGCCAAAAGTGCACCAGAGCAAGGAACATACAGGAATGAGCTGTATGATGTTAAATACAGTCCATTCATATCCTTCACCTTTCACGCAGTGCAGCAAGGTGGCTTGCTGCGTTGCAGTGCGTGAACGTATGATAAATATGCCCCTATATGCAGTAGTTTGTCTCTTTGCCTGTGTCTGTGTGTCTATGCATGTGTGCCTGTGCTTGCATTTCTGGGTCTGTGCTAGTGTCTGAGAGTCTGTATCTGTACCTGTGTCTCTGTGAATCTCTGTGTGTCTGTGTCCTTGTGGTGGTGATCTCTGTTCCTATGTGCCTGTGTTTCTGTGCTTGTGCCTGTCTCTCGATCTCTGTGCCTCTGTATGCTTGTGTCTGTCTCTCGATCTCTGTGCCTCTGTATGCTTTTGTCCGTCTCTCGATCTCTGTGCCTCTTTATGCTTTTGTCCGTCTCTCGATCTCTGTGCCTCTGTATGCTTGTGTCTGTCTCTCGATCTCTGTGCCTCTGTATGCTTGTGTATGTCTCTCGATCTCTGTGCCTCTGTATGCTTGTGTCTGTCTCTCGTTCTCTGTGCCTCTGTATGCTTTTGTCCGTCTCTCGATCTCTGTGCCTCTGTATGCTTTTGTCCGTCTCTCGATCTCTGTGCCTCTGTATGCTTGTGTCTTGTCTCTCGATCTCTGTGCCTCTGTATGCTTGTGTATGTCTCTCGATCTCTGTGCCTCTGTATGCGTGTGTCTGTCTCTCGATCTCTGTGCCTCTGTATGCTTGTGTCTGTCTCTCGATCTCTGTATGCGTGTGTCTGTCTCTCGATATCTGTGCCTCTGTATGCTTGTGTCTGTCTCTCGATCTCTGTGCCTCTGTATGCTTGTGTCCGTTTCTCGATCTCTGTGCCTCTGTATGCTTTTGTCCATCTCTCGATCTCTGTGCCTCTGTATGCTTGTGTCCGTCTCTCGATCTCTGTGCCTCTGTATGCTTGTGTCTGTCTCTCGATCTCTGTGCCTCTGTATGCTTGTGTCTGTCTCTCGATCTCTGTGCCTCTGTATGCTTGTGTCTGTCTCTCGATCTCTATGCTTGTATCTGTCTCTCGATCTCTGTGCCTCTGTATGCTTGTGTCTGTCTCTCGATCTCTGTATGCTTGTGTCCGTCTCTCGATCTCTGTGCCTCTGTATGCTTGTGTCTGTCTCTCGATCTCTGTGCCTCTGTATGCTTGTGTCCGTCTCTCGATCTCTGTGCCTCTGTATGCTTGTGTCCGTCTCTCGATCTCTGTGTCTCTATGCTTGTGTCTGTCTCTCGATCTCTGTGCCTCTGTATGCGTGTGTCTGTCTCTCGATCTCTGTGCCTCTGTATGCGTGTGTCTGTCTCTCGATCTCTGTGCCTCTGTATGCTTGTCTGTCTCTCGATCTCTGTGCCTCTGTATGCTTGTGTCTGTCTCTCGATATCTGTGCCTCTGTATGCTTGTCTGTCTCTCGATCTCTATGCTTGTGTCTGTCTCTCGATCTCTGTGCCTCTGTATGCTTGTGTCTGTCTCTCGATATCTGTGCCTCTGTATGCTTGTGTCTGTCTCTCGATCTCTATGCTTGTGTCTGTCTCTCGATCTCTGTGCCTCTGCATGCTTGTGTCTATCTCTCGATCTCTATGCTTGTGTCCGTCTCTCGATCTCTGTGTCTCTATGCTTGTGTCTGTCTCTCGATCTCTGTGCCTCTGTATGCGTGTGTATGTCTCTCGATCTCTGTGCCTCTGTATGCGTGTGTCTGTCTCTCGATCTCTGTGCCTCTGTATGCTTGTCTGTCTCTCGATCTCTGTGCCTCTGTATGCTTGTGTCTGTCTCTCGATATCTGTGCCTCTGTATGCTTGTGTCTGTCTCTTGATCTCTGTGCCTCTGTATGCTTGTGTCTGTCTCTCGATCTCTATGCTTGTGTCTGTCTCTCGATCTCTGTGCCTCTGTATTTACAATGTGTGTTTTCTGAGGCACTTTAGGAAAACTCAGTGAGTTTTTTCTGAGACATGATGTAAGATGATCAATATGTGCATGACTGAGGCACTAAAACCTGCAGTGTCTGTCGTAGACACAGGCCAGTGTAGGTTTTACTGGCCTGGGACATTATGGGAACGAGTCATGTGTGTTACGAGGCATCATACATGTAGATGTTTCTCCTGAAGCCTCCTGAAGAAAGAAGTGGAGCCTGAGCCCCTCCCTTAAAGACCCCCCAGAAGCTTGCACATACCTGGAGGAGAGCAAAATAAACTCCCTCTGCAGCTACCAATGCATGGCTGCTTCATATGGGAGTGGTCACTGCCCCACCCTACTCCCTCTGCAGTTACCAATGCATAGTGGCTTCATGAAAGAGTGGGTGTAGTCAATGCCCAACCTACTCCCTCTGCAGCTACCAATGCATAGTGGCTTCATGTGAGAGTGGGCGTGGCCACTGCCCCACCCTCTCCAGCTACCAATGCATGGTTGTTTCAAGTAAGAGTGGGCGTGGTCACTGCCCCACCCTCTTAGGCTAGTTTTCGTCTCGGTCTATCACAGTGGCAAGTAGATTTCCATAAACCAATCAGTTGCCCCTAGGCCTGCCTCAATCCAAGGGAGAATAAGGGGCCTCAGGGTTCTAGATGTAATCCTTCTTTGGCCCTCGATGTATTATTTAAAAAAAAATATTCAAACTCACTGAATAAAACATATTTAAGGTGAATGCCAGGCTTCCCCGGGCCCACGCAGAGAACCGTCCTAAGAGGGCGGCCAGCCTTAGTGCCACAGGATGGCACTGTCGCCAGCAGTGTAGTGGTCAGGGGACCCTGGTGGGTCCCCTCGGTGCAGCGTCACTTCCGGCAGGAGGGGGGGCAGGGGAAAGGTATTTAAACCTTTCCCGCCGTTCGAGCGACCTCTTTCGCTGACAGACGGTGCCCCTCCTGCTGGTCTGCCCGGACGCTGTTTGACGACGTGGTTCCCCCTCTTCACCCTCCAGCCTGGCTGCCCTCATGCAGCTTAACAGTGAGTAACTCTGCCCCTCCCGTTTGCCCCTTCCCCCGCCTGTGTCATATTTGCGCAGTGTGGGAGGGTGGTGCGGTTGTGCCCCCCCCCACGGCCCGGGCTGCCGGCCAGTTTTCCGTGTGGGCTGCTAGGGGACTTGTTTCTCAGCGCCCCTTGTTGCCCTTGCGCAAGCCCCCCACACCCCGCTCACCTCCTCAGCTGGCATTGGTGGTACATCGCTGGGCCGCCGGATCGTTCTCGCCCGGGCCTGCCTTGCCGCGCTGGTTGGGGTCCTTCATCGTGCGGCAATCTGGGGGTCCCCCCCAACTCCTCCAGTGGCGGTGTCCCAGGCCCGCCCATGCTGGCTGCGCTTCCTCCCGCGTGGGAATTTGTATCCGTGAGCCCGGGCCGCTTCCGCCGCGGACTTGTTGCTGAGTCTGTCGCCCTTGCTGCCTTTCGGGCCCGGCCGGTGCCCTGACCGGGCTGGGTCCCCCCCCCCCCCGCCTTGCCGGGCGCGTGCGCGGGGGGACGCCTCCACTTTGCCGGTTCTTTCGTTTTGCGCCACTTCCGCCGGACTCCACGCCATCCAGGCCGCGTGGGGTCGCTGGCCGCCTCGTCCTGGATGCGCCTCGGGCCTTACGGGCCCCCGCCATCTTGGGCGCCCTCCCCTTTTCCCCCCCAGCGCCTGCTCGGTGCTCGGGCCTCTACCTATTGGCCACGCACAGCGCATGCGCAGGAGCACGGCGCATCGCTCCCCCTTAATCGCGCCTTGGCAGCCCTTCCCACCCACCCCTTTTTTGTATCCTCTCCACGTTCACATCAGTCGTGCCGTTACTATGCCACCAGGTAGCAACACGCCCCCTCCTCCCCAGCCTTTCTTCCTCATGCCCGGGGCTGCGGCCGCCTCGCGCCTTCCTCGGGGCAATTTCTTCTTTCTGCACCGGCTCCTCTCCCTCGCGCCCTGTCGCCTTTGTGGGGCTTTCCTGCATGCAGGGTCCCCCTGTATTTAATTTTGCTACGTGTCTTTATTCGTTTAGGGGAATGTGAATGTTTTCTGTGTTAATTTTCTCCTGCTCAGCATTCGGATTGCCTTTTGCCTTGGTGTTATCAGCGTGAGTTTAACCTTCATGCATAGCTTTTCGCCCACTTTATCCCTTCCTTTTGGCAGTTTGCTTCACCCCCCCCCCCCTTTCAACACATGTTGGGCGGGGACATGCACTTTTCCCACTGCCTCCTACGCCTAGGCCCATCTAGATGAGAGGCGGGTGGGGCCATGTGTCATTATCAGTTGTGTTCTGGAGGGGTGGTTCGGGGGGGGGGTTTCTCATGTTTATCTCTCATGTCCCTATGCAGGAACAGCGCCGACCACCGCCCAACTCATCTGGGAACTACCAGTAACATCGACAGCTACAAGGGGCAGAGCACACTGGGGCCAATGTGCGGTGGGCTGGGGCAACAAGGCAAGGAGGCTAATGCTTGTTTTCTATTTTCAGAAGTTAAGTGAACAAACATTCAAGTGGAAATAAGAGAGGAGCAGACGCGGAACATTGGATCAGGTACAGGCAGGTGGTGCGTCCGGGAGGGTGTGTGTCAGACACGGACTGGGTGGGGTCGCAGTATGATCAGTGTCCAGCAAGGAAGGTCTCTGGACACTACGGGGGACTATGCTAACTTGTCTTTTATCTCGCACTTAGAATTTTGCCGTTTTCAGTCTTGGAACGCACACAATCATATCTGACGTCTTCTCTGAGTAAGTGCTTAAGGGTGGTGTGGTTGGGACACAGCAGCTAGTGGCAAGAGTCCTGGCCAAAGCAGGGCGTAGTCTTGTGCTGTCTGACACTATCTTTATCTCCGTAGATTGAGGGACGCGGGATCCGACGATCGGTCATGGAGAGCCAAGGGTCACCACCCCTTTTCACGCAGACGTCGCAGGTGGATGATTCTTTGCCGGACGCAACGCAGGAAGCGCAATGGGCGGCATTTATTCAGATGGCCAAGGAGAAGGGCCTGTCTTGGGCCACGGGAATCCTGAAGGCCGTCAAATCGGAGGACTCTGGCATTGTCTGCGCGCCACCTCCTGCTGAGCTGGACCTCAACACTGAGGCCGGGCCATCGAGAGCTTCGAAGCGGGTCCGCAAGCCCACGTCAAAGGACTTCCCGGCAGACCCGCTGCCAGACAAATCCAGGGCACTGCACGCGCAGAAGGAGATAGGGCCCCAGCAAGCTACCCCCTCAGCCTTTGGGGCCAGCAACCCCGCAAGTCAATCCGGCCGCATCTATGTACGCTACACGAGAGGATCTTGGTAAGCTGACTGACACGCTCAAGAACTTCATGGCAGAGCTAAGAGGGGGACCGGTGAGCCCCTGCCCTCCACCTTTGAACATCAGCACTCCTGCAGGAGAGGGAGGGGCGCGGGCAGCTGCAATGGTGTGGGTTAGCCAGACGGATATTCAGCATACCCTGCCGGGTGCGTCTGCCCCTGCCATCCCAGGAGGGGTCGTCTGGAGTGTCGGCCACGCTGGCGCAAAGCAAGGCTCTGGAGGGAGCGGGTGAGGTTTCCCTTTCCGCGTCACCCGCCACCCTCCCAGTGCCTCCGAATGGACAAGAGGCAGCAGTTCCAACGGGCACTGCGCCAGTTAGCTCCCCGCCATCTGCCATTGCGCTTGTTAGCTCCCCTGCAAGTGGTAGTCAGGCCGTGCTAGGAACGCCATCTTCCCCGGCCTTCACGCCGCCATTGGGGGTCCCCCCTGTTCAGCAGACCACGCCCCCCGCTCCAGTACAGCTCGTCGCAGCAGCTTCTTTGCTGTCAGGTCACTGCTCCTTGGCCTGGCAGATCCCCCTTAGCGGCCAAGGAGGTTATCTGGAGGCATGAGCTGATTTCTCTCTGCTCTTGTTGGCTCAGGATGGGGTAGATGTCAGAAAAGCGGGGGTCAAGGAGGACGACAAGAAGGTTAAGTACCAGCCGTGGCCAGAGAAGACCATAGAGAACTGGCTAGATGCGTTCGCCATCTTGTCCGCAGTCATCCTTGAAAAACATCCAGAGCAGGCGCAGGGGCTGATCCAATACGGTGCTTTTTCGCACTGAGGCGATGAAGTGGGGGGGACAGGGCTGGGTTAACTATGACAGGGCGTTTAGAAAACGGATGTCCTTGTGTCCGGAGATGGTGAGACCAGAAAGAAGTACAGCTTTGGCTAGATCACATGGGATCACTTGCGCTGCTAGGCACAGGTGCACAGGCGAAAAGTCAGGTTACCAAGGAAGCTAGCAGTAGTACCTCTCACCTGGAGGCACGGGGGGACAAACAGTCCTTTCGGGGGGAACAGGTGGAGAGGGAGCAATAGAGGGGGTTTCAGAAGGTCGCCACCAGGGACCTGCCGTTTGTTCAACACGGGGTCCTGCTCTTGGGGTAAAACATGCACATTTTTACACGCATGCAACAAATGTGGGGGTCCCCACCCAGCGGTTTCTTGCCACTCGCATGCTCAACTTCGCCACCAGGATAATCCCAGCGGGGAGGGTTTTTGCACGGAGGATTGCTAGGGCAATGGCTAAGGTCAAAAGGAAGCATCACCTAGTCAGGCTAAGCAAGGGGTTGAAGGAAGACCTGGGCATGTGGGCAAGCTTCTTAGAAAGATTCAATGGCACAGTCTTATGGAGGGCACCTTGGGCGGGATCCCTGGAACTCACCTTGTTCACAAATGTGTCTGGCAGGGAGGGCTTTGGGGTCATCCTGGACACAGAGTGGTGCACGCAGAGTTGGCCCAATGTGTGGCGCAGGAAGATGATCACGGCCAACATTACAGTACTGGAATTGTTCCCAATAATGGTGGCCTTCCACTTATGGCCCTCTGTTCTATTGGCACGTAAGGTCCTTTTCTGATCCGACAACCTGGCGGTGGTCCAGGCTATCAATTCTCAGTCTGCATCCTGCCCGCTTGTCTTGTGTTTACTGAGGGAACTGGTGAGGGTGTGTCTGGTGAATAACATCGAGTGTAGGGCGCGACATATTCAGGGGGTACAGAACATAGCGGTGATGCTTTCTCTCGTTTTCAGTGGCACAGGTTCTGGGAGGCGTGGCCGAGAGCGAGGGAGGAGATGACCCCTTTTCCAGCACATCTATGGTTCCTACTGAATCTGTCAGGTGCTTGAGGGGGATGGGCGAGCTGTCCCTAGCACCTCAGACCGTCAAGCGGTACAGGGCGTGTGTGTGAACAATTTCTGTTCTGTAACTGGCGCATGGTAAGAAGGGAGGTCATCCCTGGAGAACAGGACTCAGGACTTCATTTTGTGGGCAAAGGACCAAGGGAAGAGCCAACCGTGGATTGGGGGACACCTGTCGGCGATCAGCCACCAAGCGAGATAAAGGGGCAGGAAGATCCCACAAAGTCTTTCTTGATCCGGGCGGCGCTCAAAGGCTGGGCCAGGAGTGAGCCTCGAGCACCTGACGACAGGGCAGCCATAGATTTCGTGACGCTGCAAGGGATGCTGGATTGGGTGGGCTCTGCTTTTGAGGCAGCCCTCTTCGCGGCTACCTTTAGCCTGGCCGCCTTCTGGGCTTTTAGAATGGGGGAACTTGAGCTAGGTCAAGATAGGACACGTCGGGGGTGGCGTTGAACAGGCAGGACGCGGTGTTGGCAGGCGGTTCCCTCACCATTAGACTACGTAGATCCAAAATAGACCAGGCGGGGGTAGGGAGGGTGATCGTGCTGAACAAGCTAGAGATCGCCAAGTATTGTCCTGTGCGCCTAGTCTCGTCCTACCTGGAGCTGCGGCCCACAACAGAAGGTTACCTGCTAGTGCACGCTGACAGTACTCCCTTGACCAAATACCAGGTACAGCGTGTAATAGCGGTGTGTTTAGAGCGGTCAGGCAGAAAGATCCAGGGCACACGTTTCTGCAGCCACTCTTTCCGAATAGGGGCAGTGACCACAGCTTTCCAGGCGGGTTTGCCGGAGGAAAGCATCAAACTGGTGAGGCGTTGGGAGTCCAATTGTTATAAAAGATACATTCGTCCATAAGGGGTCCCATGCAAACACAGAACGAGGAAGTGTGTTAGTTGTGTCAAATAGGGTTGCGACATTATGTCAGTGTTTTTACTTTTGGTGTACTTGTGTGCAAGTGTAATGGCGTTTGCTGTGCTCTGTTTAATAAATTGATTTTCAAACTTCCTCATCTTTATTTGCCAGAGAAGACGGTCTGGGTGATGGGCCATTCGGGAGTACAGCGGGTATCTCAGTGGGCGGATATCAGAAAATGGCGGCACGGGTTGACAGCCACGAGGATAATATGGATTGGGACACAAGACATGTGTTGGAATAGCCTGATGAAGATAGTCCTTCAGAGATTAGGGGAGGGTGTCCCACCGCCCGATTTATTAGTAATACACCTAGGGGGGAATGACCTGGTTCGCCTGGGGAGAACGGACCTGCTTCACGAGATGAGGGCCACCATGTGCGAGCTGAGCAACAAGCTGGGGACCTGTGAATTATTGTGGTAGGAAATTACACCTAGGAAGGTCTGGCGGGGCGCGCATTCCAGGGATGCCATGGAGACCTCGCGCAGAAGGGTGAACAGTGCTATGCGGAAGTTCACGGAGCAAAGGGGTTTTGGGTTTA
The DNA here is from genome assembly GCF_964204655.1 of Triturus cristatus. NCBI lineage: Eukaryota > Metazoa > Chordata > Amphibia > Caudata > Salamandridae > Triturus > Triturus cristatus. The sequence goes on from NC_140594.1 coordinate 1,157,672,672, forward strand.
TCCGGCATGGGTTGCTACACGCTAAATGAACAGGGTGCTTCGAGCCAGATGGGATTCACCTGTCCAGAGTGGGCATGGACTTATTCTTGTTGGATCTGGGGGAGGCTTTGGAACCAGCAGGGTGTAAGTAGGTAGCGCTATATGGTGGAGGGCCCTGGGGTGAAGGGGGCCACACCAGGGCTGTGGCGGAGTTACAGGGCGATCCAAAGGCTGTAAGGTACAGATGGGTACCCTCTACAGGAGCACAGTAAGGGTGCTAAAGCCAATTATCCCCAGGGAGGTCCTCGCGTGGGATCCTGGAGGAGCGACGGCGCCCCGTTAGTCCTACGGGCGGTTGTGCATCTGAGAAACCGGGGGTTGCCTGCAACGCTCCGCCCCCCTTAGCGGGGAGGGGCGTTAGTAAGGGGCGGACTGGCGGTCTGCCGGAGTGATGGGCTATCCCCGCCCCCAAAAGGACAAACACCAGTTGGTCGCTGCCACCGGGTTTTATAGCTCATCAGGGGGCAGGCGGCGAGGGGCCGCCTGCCCTGGGATCGCCCGTAAGTTAACCCACCATGTTGACATATGGTTATGTTAATAAACCATTAGGAACAACAAGAGAGAGAGGGTAGAGTTACACTCTTATTCCCCCGAGTTTGAGTACAAAAAACAGCGTAAGAGTGTATATGGAAAGAGGTACAACCAGCTGGTTGGACTCTTAAATAAAGCTCTGAGTGTTAGTGAGACAAAATCAATCTGATATTGAAAATAAAACCCTCACTCACCAACATAGTTGGTGACATGCTTCATCATGGGGTTTTGCCAGTGGTGCCTTGTGCGCCTCTGGTGTGCTTCGACGCCTTTAGTATAGCGGAGCAGCTATATTCAGATTAGAAAGTGTAGTGTGTGATAAATCAAGAGTGAGTTAAAAGTCATATGGCGTCTGCCAGAAAATTTTAATGATGGCGTCATATGAACAAATTAAAAAGGTGGTGGATATCAATTCCTGAACTTTAAATTGGTCAGGCCAATCCTGTTTATGATCAAATGGTCAACATGTTTCAGCTTATTATTGTGTTTCACCAAGCTTTCATCAGGACCTAATCATGAGAAAAAACACCTTGGCGGTATAAGCACGCTAAGGCTTATCCAAACCTCAGGTGTGATTGAACCGATACACTCACGGTTACATCAGGGGTCTTCCGCTAATTCGAGGGCAACCTCGTCTATCTGTAAAAAATGTATGTACATTAGAATCAACATACAGATATTAAGTATACTGTGTATATCAGAAAACAAGATCAAGTATCAGACAAACACTCATTCATATTGTCCCTATGTTTTTACATGGCTCATAATATAACACGGGGCAGTCCGTGCGGACAAGAACTCAGTTTCTTTTAGATCATCCAGACAAATCTGCAACCAATTAGGAGCAAACAAACATTTGAGCGATTCGCTCAAGAGTCTGGGTATGTAAAAATTACTTATTGACTGTGCGGTGATCTCTTTTAAAATTTCTTGGCACATTCAAATGTATGTCGTTAGGAAGGGGTAATGGATAATCCCCATTATTTCGGCATACTTTGGAAAGACGAAATCAAAACCACAAAAAATTTTTTGATTTAAATGAGGCTTACGTAAATGAAGACGAGGAAGTGCTCCTTGGGCAAACGAACGGGTGGCGGGACTACAGAACAACTGTGGTAGAGACAGACAAAAGGGGAAATGTCAAACTCCTATAGTCCGTTAACCCATTAAATATCAAAATACCGTTTCGAAGGAGACCATGGATCGTTTCACAGCGGTACTTACATCGTCCAAGTCCTCCGCCAGGCAAATTCACCTACATATGACCGCCGAGCCCGGAGTCAAGGTGAAAGTAAGTATTCGCGATTAAATAGTAGCAGCCATGGCGGGTAACCAGGAAGAGTCTGCCCCTACCGGTATGCGCACGCATCCGTGCTATAGACATGGAAAACGGACTGTCTCGCTAGTCCTAGAGTGAAAAGAAGGACTATGTCTCAATTAGACTTCGTTCAAAACTTTATCGACAACCTCGATTAAGCGCAGACAAAAACCCAAAGTTGGATTAAAAATGATCCAGAAATAATCAGAAGTGTCCCCGCACCCCAGGTCAAAGCAGTAAGTAACGTCCCTACTCAGGCCGGAATTAAATACCCTCTTGGTGACATAATTGTCGATGTAAGGAAAATCGGGTAGTGAAGTAAAGTGAATAGGGACTATTCAGGCTTTTCTGGGAAATAGTACTGGGGCAGTGGGATCCAGTCGTCCAGACACCATTAATTAGTTCGTCTCAAAACAGATTCCCAAGGGATCATATCATTGAGTCCCCGGAGGTGTGTCGATAGGCGGTAAACCCACCGCTGTTCTTTTTCAAACAGTATGGAGGGTTTAGATTGCTCTATGATGGTCCAGTGCAGATCATCCGCAGTGTGTTGGAATCGCAGGAAATGTTCCGTTAATTTTGTCATGCTTTTTCTGCACCGAATGTTGCTTCGATGCTCCCCAATGCGTAACTTGACCTTACGTGTGGTCATGCCCACATATTTCAAATCACAGGGGCATGTGATTAAATAGACCACATCGGTCGTGTTACAGTTGGTGTGACTACGTTGAGTCCACACCTTGCCCGTTTCCAGTAATAGGGTTTTTGTAGGTGACGTGAGGTGACACACACTGCATGACCCACAGGGGTAGTGGCCATATACAGGTGGTAACCCCCAAGTGTCAAGAACAGAGGAAACAGTAGGTTTACTTGGGGTCCTCGGTCTTGTATGAACAAGAGAGTCTTTTATGCTTGTGGCTTTCTTATATGCAAAAAGGGGTCTTTCCCAATCCTTGTTGTTGCTCGTCAGAATCCTCCAATGCTTTGTAACTGATTTTGCAACAGCATTGGATGCAACGTTGTAAGTAGTTACACACGTTAGTGGTGGATCCGTGGATTCTTCATGGAAGGTTTGTAAGAGGACCTCTCTGGGTTGATTTCTGGCTCGTTTGTAGCTTTTCGTTAGAATTTTATCAGGATAGCCCCTCTGTTTGAGTTTTCGTGTCAGATCACTGGACTGTTTACGGAAGTCCTCCACCTTACTACAGTTCCGCCTGATGCGGAGATACTGACCATAGGGGAGATTTTCCCGGAGTGGTCGAGGGTGAAAACTGGAGAAAGCCAGAAGGTTGTTTTTGGCTGTCGGTTTATGGTAAGTTTTAGTTACCAAAATCCCATCCATTTTGGTGACTACCACGTCCAGAAAAATCATCTCATCTTTATGGAAAGAGTTAGTAAATAACAGATGAGGATCGCAGGTGTTTATCCATAATAGAAAATCATGAAGAGTATTTTCAGGGCCCTGCCAGATGATAAAAATATCATCAATATATCTTTTCCAAAAGGAAAGATAAGAAGAAAAAGGATTTTGTGGACTTAGAATGAATTTAATTTACGTTCAAAGTCAAAAACATAAAGTCCTGCCACACTAGGCGCAAAAGTGCTGCCCATCGAAGTACCAGTTGACTGGAGGTACAGTGTTCCTTGATATTCAAAAAAATTCTTCTTGAGGGCCAAAGTGGCACAATCGATGATAAAGCCTTTGGGTGTTTGATACGGCCAGTCAACGGAGTCAAGAGCTTCCCCAATAACCTGGATGGTGTTGTCTTGTGGGATGCTCGTATAGAGACTCTCGATATCCAGAGAGACTAGTATAGTATTGTCAGGGTCTATCCTTAGCTCCTGTAATGCTGCCAGAAAACTCTTGGTATCTTTTAGGTAAGTTGGTGTGTCCTGTATTATAGGTTTTAGAAAGAAGTCGCAAAAGATCGACAGGGGCTCTAAAAGAGAGCCGATGCCCGATACAATTGGACGGCCCGGAGGAGGTAACTTATTTTTATGGATTTTCGGCAAAGTATAAAAATATGGAATAATGCCTTTTCCTTTTGTCAAAAAATCCGCCTCTTGCTTGCTTATAAAACCACTTGACTCAGCATGTTCAACAAGATTACATATAGTGATTTTCAAAGTCACAGAGGGATCAGTAGTTAAAGGGATGTAGTTCTTGGAATCGTTGAGCAAACGTCTGCATTCAAGGTCGTAGTCAGCTGCATTCTGAATTACAATCCCTCCACCCTTGTCCGCGGGTTTTATTACAATGGCAGAGTTATTTTGCAGCGATTGAAGAGCCTGGAACTCCTGGGCATTCATGTTTTTATATGCTCCTTGATCCTGAAAGGCTTCAACATCGTTGATTACTGCTTGTTCGAATGCAATAATTTCTGCTGGGACCATATGGGGGGGAGGTGTAAATGTGGACTTCAAGCGTAAGGCAGTGTCACTGGGATGATCTACACGGACATCAGATTGAGTCTTTTCAAAAAAAGCTTTCAATTTTAGTTTTCTGAAAAATTCAGAGAGTTCACATTGTAAGCGGAAGCGGTCCAAGCGTGCCGATGGCACAAAACCTAGTCCTCTCTCGAGTACTTTGCTCTCTGTCTCTGTCAATGTGACTGAGGAAAGGTTGAACACTAGACTCTCTGGTTGCTGGTTCCCGCCTTGCTCCGTGTATTGTTCCCCATCCCTTCTTCCTGTTCCCAGTGTACTTGACTGTTTCCCCTTCTTCGCCCTCGTCCTCGTCGGCCTCTGTCTAAAAAAGGAGGGCGGAACGTGTTGGGTGGAAAGGGAGGCATTTGGGCGTAACCAGGGTTCCAACCCATCATAGGGAACTGTGGTGGTTGGAATTGATTGTAATATCCCTGACCCCCTTGGTTGGGAAACGGTTGCCAGTTAGATTGGAAGTGGTAAGGTCTATTTCTGCCTCTACCTCGCTGTCTGGATTTAGTACTCTCGTTACTTGATCCGCTAGAAAAGGAATCATTGTCGTCAGCACTATGTGTCTGCTCATTGCTGTCAGTTGGAGGGACAAACTGACAGCAATGAGCAGACACATAGTGCTGACACATAGTGCTGACGACAATGATTCCTTTTCTAGCGGATCAAGTAACGAGAGTACTAAATCCAGACAGCGAGGTAGAGGCAGAAATAGACCTTACCACTTCCAATCTAACTGGCAACCGTTTCCCAACCAAGGGGGTCAGGGATATTACAATCAATTCCAACCACCACAGTTCCCTATGATGGGTTGGAACCCTGGTTACGCCCAAATGCCTCCTTTTCCACCCAACACGTTCCGCCCTCCTTTTTTAGACAGAGGCCGACGAGGACGAGGGCGAAGAAGGGGAAACAGTCAAGTACACTGGGAACAGGAAGAAGGGATGGGGAACAATACACGGAGCAAGGCGGGAACCAGCAACCAGAGAGTCTAGTGTTCAACCTTTCCTCAGTCACATTGACAGAGACAGAGAGCAAAGTACTCGAGAGAGGACTAGGTTTTGTGCCATCGGCACGCTTGGACCGCTTCCGCTTACAATGTGAACTCTCTGAATTTTTCAGAAAACTAAAATTGAAAGCTTTTTTTGAAAAGACTCAATCTGATGTCCGTGTAGATCATCCCAGTGACACTGCCTTACGCTTGAAGTCCACATTTACACCTCCCCCCCCATATGGTCCCAGCAGAAATTATTGCATTCGAACAAGCAGTAATCAACGATGTTGAAGCCTTTCAGGATCAAGGAGCATATAAAAACATGAATGCCCAGGAGTTCCAGGCTCTTCAATCGCTGCAAAATAACTCTGCCATTGTAATAAAACCCGCGGACAAGGGTGGAGGGATTGTAATTCAGAATGCAGCTGACTACGACCTTGAATGCAGACGTTTGCTCAACGATTCCAAGAACTACATCCCTTTAACTACTGATCCCTCTGTGACTTTGAAAATCACTATATGTAATCTTGTTGAACATGCTGAGTCAAGTGGTTTTATAAGCAAGCAAGAGGCGGATTTTTTGACAAAAGGAAAAGGCATTATTCCATATTTTTATACTTTGCCGAAAATCCATAAAAATAAGTTACCTCCTCCGGGCCGTCCAATTGTATCGGGCATCGGCTCTCTTTTAGAGCCCCTGTCGATCTTTTGCGACTTCTTTCTAAAACCTATAATACAGGACACACCAACTTACCTAAAAGATACCAAGAGTTTTCTGGCAGCATTACAGGAGCTAAGGATAGACCCTGACAATACTATACTAGTCTCTCTGGATATCGAGAGTCTCTATACGAGCATCCCACAAGACAACACCATCCAGGTTATTGGGGAAGCTCTTGACTCCGTTGACTGGCCGTATCAAACACCCAAAGGCTTTATCATCGATTGTGCCACTTTGGCCCTCAAGAAGAATTTTTTTGAATATCAAGGAACACTGTACCTCCAGTCAACTGGTACTTCGATGGGCAGCACTTTTGCCCCTAGTGTGGCAGGACTTTATGTTTTTGACTTTGAACGTAAATTCATTCTAAGTCCACAAAATTCTTTTTCTTCTTATCTTTCCTTTTGGAAAAGATATATTGATGATATTTTTATCATCTGGCAGGGCCCTGAAAATACTCTTCATGATTTTCTATTATGGATAAACACCTGCGATCCTCATCTGTTATTTACTAACTCTTTCCATAAAGATGAGATGATTTTTCTGGACGTGGTAGTCACCAAAATGGATGGGATTTTGGTAACTAAAACTTACCATAAACCGACAGCCAAAAACAACCTTCTGGCTTTCTCCAGTTTTCACCCTCGACCACTCCGGGAAAATCTCCCCTATGGTCAGTATCTCCGCATCAGGCGGAACTGTAGTAAGGTGGAGGACTTCCGTAAACAGTCCAGTGATCTGACACGAAAACTCAAACAGAGGGGTTATCCTGATAAAATTCTAACGAAAAGCTACAAACGAGCCAGAAATCAACCCAGAGAGGTCCTCTTACAAACCTTCCATAAAGAATCCACGGATCCACCACTAACGTGTGTAACTACTTACAACGTTGCATCCAATGCTGTTGCAAAATCAGTTACAAAGCATTGGAGGATTCTGACGAGCAACAACAAGGATTGGGAAAGACCCCTTTTTGCATATAAGAAAGCCACAAGCATAAAAGACTCTCTTGTTCATACAAGACCGAGGACCCCAAGTAAACCTACTGTTTCCTCTGTTCTTGACACTTGGGGGTTACCACCTGTATATGGCCACTACCCCTGTGGGTCATGCAGTGTGTGTCACCTCACGTCACCTACAAAAACCCTATTACTGGAAACGGGCAAGGTGTGGACTCAACGTAGTCACACCAACTGTAACACGACCGATGTGGTCTATTTAATCACATGCCCCTGTGATTTGAAATATGTGGGCATGACCACACGTAAGGTCAAGTTACGCATTGGGGAGCATCGAAGCAACATTCGGTGCAGAAAAAGCATGACAAAATTAACGGAACATTTCCTGCGATTCCAACACACTGCGGATGATCTGCACTGGACCATCATAGAGCAATCTAAACCCTCCATACTGTTTGAAAAAGAACAGCGGTGGGTTTACCGCCTATCGACACACCTCCGGGGACTCAATGATATGATCCCTTGGGGATCTGTTTTGAGACGAACTAATTAATGGTGTCTGGACGACTGGATCCCACTGCCCCAGTACTATTTCCCAGAAAAGCCTGAATAGTCCCTATTCACTTTACTTCACTACCCGATTTTCCTTACATCGACAATTATGTCACCAAGAGGGTATTTAATTCCGGCCTGAGTAGGGACGTTACTTACTGCTTTGACCTGGGGTGCGGGGACACTTCTGATTATTTCTGGATCATTTTTAATCCAACTTTGGGTTTTTGTCTGCGCTTAATCGAGGTTGTCGATAAAGTTTTGAACGAAGTCTAATTGAGACATAGTCCTTCTTTTCACTCTAGGACTAGCGAGACAGTCCGTTTTCCATGTCTATAGCACGGATGCGTGCGCATACCGGCAGGGGCAGACTCTTCCTGGTTACCCGCCATGGCTGCTACTATTTAATCGCGAATACTTGCTATCACCTTGACTCCGGGCTCGGCGGTCATATGTAGGTGAATTTGCCTGGCGGAGGACTTGGACGATGTAAGTACCGCTGTGAAACGATCCATGGTCTCCTTCGAAACGGTATTTTGATATTTAATGGGTTAACGGACTATAGGAGTTTGACATTTCCCCTTTTGTCTGTCTCTACCACAGTTGTTCTGTAGTCCCGCCACCCGTTCGTTTGCCCAAGGAGCACTTCCTCGTCTCCATTTACGTAAGCCTCATTTAAATCAAAAATTTTTTTGTGGTTTTGATTTCGTCTTTCCAAAGTATGCCGAAATAATGGGGATTATCCATTACCCCTTCCTAACGACATACATTTGAATGTGCCAAGAAATTTTAAAAGAGATCACCGCACAGTCAATAAGTAATTTTTACATACCCAAACTCTTGAGCGAATCGCTCAAATGTTTGTTTGCTCCTAATTGGTTGCAGATTTGTCTGGATGATCTAAAAGAAACTGAGTTCTTGTCCGCACGGACTGCCCCGTGTTATATTATGAGCCATGTAAAAACATAGGGACAATATGAATGAGTGTTTGTCTGATACTTGATCTTGTTTTCTGATATACACAGTATACTTAATATCTGTATGTTGATTCTAATGTACATACATTTTTTACAGATAGACGAGGTTGCCCTCGAATTAGCGGAAGACCCCTGATGTAACCGTGAGTGTATCGGTTCAATCACACCTGAGGTTTGGATAAGCCTTAGCGTGCTTATACCGCCAAGGTGTTTTTTCTCATGATTAGGTCCTGATGAAAGCTTGGTGAAACACAATAATAAGCTGAAACATGTTGACCATGTGATCATAAACAGGATTGGCCTGACCAATTTAAAGTTCAGGAATTGATATCCACCACCTTTTTAATTTGTTCATATGACGCCATCATTAAAATTTTCTGGCAGACGCCATATGACTTTTAACTCACTCTTGATTTATCACACACTACACTTTCTAATCTGAATATAGCTGCTCCGCTATACTAAAGGCGTCGAAGCACACCAGAGGCGCACAAGGCACCACTGGCAAAACCCCATGATGAAGCATGTCACCAACTATGTTGGTGAGTGAGGGTTTTATTTTCAATATCAGATTGATTTTGTCTCACTAACACTCAGAGCTTTATTTAAGAGTCCAACCAGCTGGTTGTACCTCTTTCCATATACACTCTTACGCTGTTTTTTGTATGTTAATAAACCTGCAGCAAGTTTCTCCACCAAAAATGTGTTGTGTCTGAGTTATTACATGTTTTGCAGTGGGAGGGCTGGGGATTGTGCCGATATTGGCATTATGCCAGGCTGCCCGGGGCCACGCAGGGGGCCCTCCTAAGAGGGCGGCCAGCCTTAGTGCCACAGGATGGCACTGTCGCCAGCAGTGTAGTGGTCAGGGGACCCTGGTGGGTCCCCTCGGTGCAGCGTCACTTCCCGCAGGAGGGGGGGGGGGGGCGGGGAAAGGTATTTAAACCTTTCCCGCCGTCCGAGCGACCTCTTTTGCTGACCGACGGTGCCCCTCCTGCTGGTCTGCCCGGACGCTGTTTACCCTCCCACCGCTTTCCCGGCGCACGGGCAGGGGGGGATGTGTTTCAACTAAACCCTTTTTATTTTGCGTTGCAGGCGGAGTTACAGGGCGATCCAAAGGCTGTAAGGTACAGATGGGGGTACCCTCTACAGGAGCACAGTAAGGGTGCTAAAGCCAATTATCCCCAGGGAGGTCCTCGCGTGGGATCCTGGAGGAGTGACAGCGCCCCGTTAGTCCTACGGGGGTTGCCTGCAACGCTCCACCCCCCTTAGCTGGAAGGGGCGTGAGTAAGGGGTGGACTGGTGGTCCGCCGGAGGAAGGGGCTATCCCCTCACCCAAAAGGACAAACACCTGTTGGTCGCAGCCACCGGGTTTTATGGCTCATCAGGGGGCAGGAGGCGAGGGGCCGCCTGCCCTGGGATCGCCCGTAAGTTAACCCACCACGTTGACATATTGTTATGTTAATAAACCTGCAGCAAGCTTCTCCACCAAAAATGTGTTGTGTCTGAGTTATGACATGTTTTCCTGTGGGAGGGATGGGAATTGTGCCGATATTGGCACTAAGGTTAAGGTTTGTTTTGCAATAAGGCAGCCAGTGAAGGTCCCTCAGATGGCTGGTGATGTGATTGGGGCATGGGATGTTCTGGATGATTCTGACAGAGGCGTTCTGGACGGTCTGCAGATTTGTATGGAGTTTTTAGGTGGTGCTGGTGTAGAGTGCGTTGCTGTAGTCAAGTCTGCTGTGGATGAGCGCATGGGTGACCATTTTTCTGCACTCGGCTGGAATCCACTTTAAGATCTTACAAAGGAGGCGGAGCTAGTGGAAGCAGGAGGATGAAACGGCATTGATTTGGCCGTTCATGGAGAGCGAGGAGGCCATGAGGACACAGAGGTTTTGTGCGTGGTTTGTGGGTGTGGGACGGATTCGTAGTGCTATGGGCAACCAAGAGCCATCCCAGGCAGAGCGGGAAGAGTCCAAGAAGAGGACTTCAATCTTGTCTGGGTTAAGCTTGAGGCAGGTGTCCTTCATCCAGGTGGCGACTGCCTTCATCCCGTTGTGGAAGTTGCTCTTGGCAGCTGTGGGTTTGTCTGTGAGGGAGCGGATCAGCTGGGTGTCGTCAGTGTAGGAAACTATGTTGAGTCCATGGCTTCTGACGATGGCTGCAAGCGGGCCATGTAGGTGTTGAAGAGGGTGGAGGTCAGGTAGGATCCGGATCGATTCTAGGGCTTTGTCATGGATGTCGGCGTTGAAGAGGCTTACACAGAGGGTGTGGTGGGAGACAGTGTCAAAGGCAGCTGAGAGGTCCAAGAGAATGAGTGATGCATTCTTGCCTCGGTCAAGGAGGGTGCAGATGTTGTCTGTAGTGGTGAGGAGAGCTGTCTCAGTGCTGTGGTTGCTTCTGAAGCCCAATTGGGAGAGGTCCAGGATGTTGTTCATTTCAATAAACTCAGAGAGTTGAGCATTGATGACTGCCTCGATGACTTTGGCTGGGATGGGGAGCAGAGAGATGGATCTGTATTTTTAGGTCTGTTGGGTCAGCAGAAGGTTTCTTCAGTAGGGGGTTGATCTCTGCGTGTTTCCAGTCTTCCAGGAAAGTTCCTGTCTCGGTGGAGCAGTTGATGGGGTGGCAGAGTTCGGGTGCGATGGTGGTGCTGGCTCTGTTGAAGATGTGGTGAGGGCAGGGATCCGAGGGGGCTCCGGAGTGGATGCTCTCCATGATCCTGAAGGTGTAGTCAGAGGGGAGGGTAGTCCAGTTTGTCAAGGTCTGCTGGGAGCTGGATCCATGGGGTGCGGTGGTTGCGAGTGTGGTGGGTGAGTCTTGGGTTGCGCAGCTGTCGTAGATCTCCCTGATCCGGCGGTGGAAGAAGTTGGCGAGGTTGTCGCAGAGGTCTTGAGATGGGAGGATGTTTGATGTCTCTGTGCTGGGTTTAGCACACATTGTTGTGAGACAGTGTAGGGAAGAAGGCAGCAAAGATTTAAAGGGGGGGGGCAGGCTCCACAAAGTTTAATTGTTCCCTTTAGCTCCCACTGTAATTGTTGGTGTCTGCTGCATGGAAACAGCTGGCCTGAAGTATACCATGAATCAAGAACTTTACTCAGAGCCCTGAGGTGTCATCTGTTCAGCAGGTCTTGCGATAGTTGCATAGGTGGTGTGGGATTTGAAGGTCTAATCTGACAGGGACTTTATACAGATTGTCCATTGACCATCAGACCCCTCAGAGATCTGTAGAGCTTCAGAGGAGCCAGATGTTTGGGTCACAAACCCCACTGAATGCAGGAACATCTGTTCCCTTTGTCCAGGGGAACTTTGTGAATCCTCAGAGGAGCTGAGGACTCAAGTATCTGATGCGGGAGCAGCAACTGGACCCTTGCGCTGGACCTCCACCACAGACTCGGGGCACCGAAGCCTACAGCGTGAAGACTTGTCCGGACCTTACAAGGATACACAGTGAGCATTCCCCGACCCCAAGGAGAATAAGTGGAAGACATAGAAGAATGGGGGTGGAAGACATATCTTTGTAGGGTTCATCAAAAACCTGATGGACACAGCATATTTGGAAGGGTTGAAGGACCAACAAAGCAGATGGCTGAAGCGGGCTGACTCGCGGACCCCCGTGTATGCTGTTGTGTTGACATGAACTTGTCTGACAGCAAAGTGCCAAGCAAGGCCTAAAAAGATAATTGTTTATTATTCCTGCATAATTTACACACTTGTATAATCAATAGTTCAGGTGTACAGGCGGCGTAGTGATCTACTGAGGGGGTGAGGCTAGAGTGAGGTTCCTATATTCCAGGCCTCTTTCCTCTCTACACCCCCTCCCTGTGGACATGCTACCTTACTGTGGCTTGTGTGCTTACAGGAACTGCCCTCCACCACAGCCCCAGTGCACTTCATTATCCAAGTAAAACATTATTAACATTTGAGACATATCTGTTTGCCATACGTACCTCAAGCGCTCTGTAGAGACCAGGAATGTCCGCGAAAATGAAGAAGACTGTCATGGCAACCTCAAGGGCCAGCACGGTTACAAAGAAGTCTGGAAGGACACAATCAATACATCAGAACATGGTCCATGGAACATGAAAATACCTGGACAACTCATGAAGCTGTGAATAATAGCTCTCTTTTTGGTGAATAGTATAATATTTTTTGTGCCTCTCTGCAGGTCAGCCAGCCACGGCCGTGAAGTGACCCACACGGTGAGATAGGCTGGGTGACAAACACTGGGGGCTTCCGTGTAATGCCTCTGCAATAGCATCGCAAAAACTAAATCTTTAAAGCCATGGCCATCCAGGAAGATGGTCACATATGCTTACATGTACCACTACACCAACCCACTAACACACATGCATGCACACCCACACGCAGACACACACTCTGCAACCCCTCCCCCTCCTTTTCCTGAAATATCTAGCTGACTACCTACTCTGGGGCAGTGTCTCAATAATGGTGAGGCTGCAAGCGATGTGTGAGCAGCTGTGAGGTCAATGCCTCCTAAATCCAATCTGCTTACATGTAAGTGTCTAGCTACATCCAAACTCTTGCCTGGAAGCCGTGAGATATGTGGCAATGTTTGTGGGACATAGTCTTCCAGCAGGTCCCAAGCTTTGAGATGATTAACTTGGATCCAGCCTGATGTCCTGAAAGTGACCACTCAGGGTAAAAGTCTTTGTGTCTCACTGTGCACTGCCCACACGAAGAAGCTTCACGTCCAAAGACTCCTCTCCATACTGTCTGCCTCCCCTGCACCTCACGAGGAGACCTGTCTGCCTGTGGCTCACACAGTAGTAAGGCCAAAGTTTTCCAGTCCTTCGATCCACAAAGGGTCCTCTAGCAAGGCAGGGGCTCACTTTATCTTGTGTTCACTCAAAATGATGATGTCCCATGGGGAGTGCTCTTTACTACCAGACCTGTCTTATCTGAGAACGGCTCATAAGGTGGCTCTGAAAAGTACCGGTCTAGGCATACACTCAGCACCTCGAGAGGTGTCCACTCAGATCATCTGCCCCTGTCAATCATCCTGGAGGCAGAGATTAAATCTATTGTATCCTTCCTTATGGAAGAGCTATATAGCATGACATTCAAGGTCTCTAAATAATACGTTTGCTCTGAGCTCTGAAAACTCCCCACCTGTTGCAGTGTCAGCACTCTGAGGCCCCAGTGACACACCACAGGGGCATAGGACAGGGTGCTGGAAGCACTAAGAGTGTCCTTCCGTCAGCAGCCGTGACCATAAGTTTCGATGCCACCTTCACATTATGAGATTTCATTGTTTGCCCAAACCATTCTTTCTACATGGAGAGCCACAAGCCACTGACGGGGATATGACATATGCCAAACGCTAACAAGCATGAGAAAACTAGGACAAAGGTCCTAGACATCAGGTGCACTACCAATATCCACCCAAAAGAGAGTTCTTCAGCTTCATTCACAAGTGATCAGATATCACAAATACATTATCAAAAATAAAAATCCAAAGCCCACATTCAAATGTATACAAAGTCCATCATGAAGTGCTCTCTGGAAAGCTGACTGTAGCTCATTCACATTTTTATTGAGTAGGCGTGTGCATATCCAGAGGGAAAACTTCATTCACGTGCGTTGAAAGATAATAGCATAGGTCCCACGAGTTTTAACCAAATCCCAATGCATTTCGGGCATAAACAGCTGCCCTTCATCAGGGGAATCTACAAATCAATGAGTACAATATCAAAATGCATTCTCTGCGAACTTTTTGCATATACGTCCATGAGGAGAACATTTGGAAAGTAAAGATTGTAAAAAAAATTATTAAAAAATCTAACCAGAACTATTAGTGCATAAGCTCCTCATGTTGAAGATTGTATGAGCCCCTAAATGAGAAGAAAGAAGGAAAAAGGGAGTAAACCAAGATCATAAAGCCTTCACCAAGCACGTATCCGATGTGGTAAAAACCATAGAGTGACAACAGCTATCAAGGTCCAAGAAGAAACCTAAATTTACATGCAGATGTGATGATACACCTATCCAAATGGTGCTCTCACAAAGAATAGCATGCAACGTTAAGAGAAAGCAGAGTTCACGTTAAAAAACCCGCGAATTGACAGCATATCATACACAATTACCTTGAGCCTACACTAGGAGACAACTGAGAATAATCTGAAAGTTTCAAAGTGTGATGACTGCAGTACACAAAGAAAAATGCAAGGCCTCAAACTGCAGTTAACGTGGAAGTAAATGACTAAGAAACTCTACAAGGAGAATAGTGTGAATAAAACTCACCAGAACTCTGTGCAAGAATGAACACAAATTCCAAGCACTGCCAAGCATGCTCGTAATAACCAAAACTGAACCGGTAACTCCCAATGCTGCAAAGGCGCGACAGGCGCGGTCAGTGCAGAATGTGATAACCACTCTACACAAAAAGAAACTGTGGGGCAGATTTACAAGTCCCCTGCGCCACCAATACGTCACTTTTTGTGACGTACTGGTGGTGCAGGGGGCTCCTCCATATTTAAAAGGAGAGGAAAGCCACCCTGCGTGACTTTTCCTCTCCTCGTAAATATGGCCCCTTCACACGCAGCGCTGTGTGTTGAAGGGGCGTTCCATGGGTGTTGCTGTGGGTGTTCCCACACAACACCCATGGAACAAGACACATATCCAGATTTACGAGGGATCGTAAATCTGGAAATGCGTGTGAATGTTACGCCACCCTAGAGGTGGCGTAGCGAGGCACAACGAGGAGAAATGTTTTCATTTCTCCTCGTTTTTTCCCTCTTTCAATGCCTGCTGCATTCTACAGCACGCATTGACAGAGGAAAAGGCCTCTTGTGATTGTTTTTGTGCAGGAAGGTATCCCTTCCTGCACAAAAACAATCTCCCCACGACGCAGGCATCCTTGCACCATGGTGCAAGGGTGCCGGCACAGTTTGTGAGCCAGCGCAGGGGAAGCACAGAGATGCGACATATTTTTGTAAATATGTGCTGTCCAAACTAACGCAGCACGGCGCAGCAAAATGACTTGCTGCACCGTGCTGCGTTAGTTTGTTGTAAATCTGCCGCACAGTGCCTTACAATATGAGGAAGTAATGGTTTAAACACTCTAAAAAGAGTAGTACATGGATGAAACTTAGTGCAGGACTAAACCCAAAGTCTAACCGCTGCCAGAAACACTCGTGATATCCAACGTGGAAACAGATCCCAGTGCTGCGTAACTGTTATAAACGCGGTCAGGGATACGACGCTGATCTGAGCAAGTACGCACACCTGTGTACTACCTGAACATGAAACCTGGAGCGAGGAACCGCCCAGGGCTGGTTTAAAGGCACAGTGCATGTATTTGAACAGAAAGGTTAGCAATAAAGAGAAGAGAAAAAACTAGAAAAGAGAAAATGATCATGAGCAATACCCACTATCACGAATATCCATAAATGAAAAAACTCAATCAATGTGAACAACGATCCTGGTAAATGAAATACAGAAAGTATGCACATGTGTGATAATGTACCCAACAGTTCAGCTATGCCAGTGAAGAATGACAGGGTGCAGAAACACCCGCGTTTAACAAACTCAGAGGTGTACAGTATCACATACAATGTTGATAAAACTACATATCAGCGAAAATACAAAATAAAACCCAAATGGAGACTCGAATCATGAATTGACGATACTCGAGTTCCACCAAGTAGGACCCCACGTCCTGCGACATAATGTCATAACTATCACTACCTTAATGCATAATTCTCAAACATTGAAAATCTTGGGTGACAGTTACTTGCTCATACAAGGGTCCATTGGACAGAAAGTGACCCTGAATCACGGATGGTGGCTAACATCCGTGTGACCCATCCACGCTGTGAAAAGTTTATGATGACACCTAATAGACATAATGTGTAGCACAGGTTCATTAACACAAAAACAAATCCTGGCTCGAATAACAGATAAAACGTGCAGTATGTTGCCGTAAAACACGCTTGGAACATGATCATGAGAACAAGTGGTAGCTCACATACAGGATGAAAACTACTGTGGTTAGCAAAAATTAAGACCAGATGACACAAAATGTCGTGTGTGCAAAAGTGACAACAAGTTACCGGCTAAAGTTTACAGCATAATATCACAAACAATTTTTTTTAAAGAAAACAGGAGAATTCACGTTGATCATTCAGACCTTTTGGCACAAGGGTGTCCAAAAATCATATTCAGTATGTTTCACATTGAGACAGATGTTTAGACCTATCCCTGTCAGCCTGTAGCATCACCACTTCTAAAATGATGAATCTAAGTTGAGCTATAGTGTGGTGGTGTTCATGCCAGTGAACTGCAAGTGGTGAGCTGGTGGTTTTAGTTATGATGCGGCTTTTATGCTCCGTGATGCGTGTACGTAGAGTTCTCTCTGTTTTGCCCACATAATACATGCCACAAGGGCATTGAATCGCATAAATGACAAAATGACTATTGCAATCTGCCGTACAATTCAATCTGATATTCTTGTCGGACCAAGTATGAGAAATACAATCTCCGACCAACATATTGTTGCAATGGGAACAATCGAAACATTTACGCATGCCCTTGTGTACCACTGGCGTGCCAGAGTCAGACTTTGAAATAAGTTCTCTCAAGTAATGTGACCTCTTATAGGCAAAAATGGGGGGGGGGGATCCTTACAGATATCATGGAAATTTGGTTCAGATTGTAGTAATTCCCATCGTTTCAAGATCACACGTTTGATAGCTGGAGATGAAGTGGAGTAGGTAGACACAAAAACTTCTCTACTGGATGACTCCTTGTTCTGTTTCTTCAACAAAGACTCTTTGTAAACCTTGGACACATCTTGCGGCTTCATCGACTACTCCAACAGGGTAACCTCGATCCAGAAATTTCTGTCTTGATTCACTCGTGGTGTCCCTCCTAGATTTGTGCACATTCCATTCATGAATTTCCTTTGCATATGTGCCCAATGTGGTGTTAATCTCCTTCAAGGTAGACTCCCAGTTGTCTGATTCCATGTTGTGAATGAGAGTTTCTTTCAGTTCTTGAATCTCCTGTTCTAGACCCACGAGTACCGAAGACAGCTCTTCAACGATGAGTAGTATCAAAACGAGGGAGCACTTATTTAATATAGCATACCACTAGTCCATAAATCTTTTGTTCATTTTGAACATCATAGGTTTAATAGCCAGACGAAATCCCCTTGGTATCCTACTGGCTTAGTGATACTGAATCAACGTGGTGGCATGCAACCTTTGGTTGATCTCCCTTCGTATGAGGTATTCGAGCTGTCGTAGTTGTTGAGTGACTGGCCCATGGACAGTGCCAAATGTACGTACCTCACGGATAAGACCATAGATATCTTGTACTTCCGAGGAAGTGTATACCTTGGTGGAAGCCTTATTATCTGTCAAATTTCCTCAAAAGACATTGTGTGGTGCAATGTTGGCTGTGTCGGGCTGAAAAATGTGAAATAACAAAATGCGGTAACAGCTGGTTTGCACTCAAAGAAACAAATGAAACAACCAAATCATCAATTGTAACAACAATATACAATTCGGTGTGCACCCAAAGAGGAGGCACAACCCACCCCCTTTATTCAAAAGTGAGAAAACTAGGACAATAGTCATAGACATCAGGTGCACTACCAATATCCACTCAAAAGAGTGTTCTTCATTCACAAGTGATCAGATATCACAAATACATGATCAAAAACAAGCGACACAAAGTCAGTCTGTGTTGCATATCACAGCAGAGTGCCATGTAATGCCCACAACAAGCTGCCATGTAATGCCCACAACAAGCTGCCATGTAATGCCCACAACAAGCTGCCATGTAATGCCCACAACAAGCTGCCATGTAATGCCCACAACAAACTGCCATGTAATGCCCACAGCAAGTGTTATATTTCATATCGGTCCCTTAATAAAGGTTTAGAGGAATCGTACTCTTTCCCTACATCATCTCCCCTTCATTTCATATGAATGAGCCTTATAAGGACAGAATTCCAAATAAGGAAAGAATGCCTTATAGGGAGTGAACGCCTTATAAGGACTAAACCTTTCACCTAGTTCGATGACGAGTGTGGGTTCTGCCCGATCGATATTGCTAAGATGCCATCCTTAGCACATATGAATACTTTATGAGTACACTCTCCAGGGGGGCATACTTCACCTCTTCTATCTTCGCACAAAGGTTTAATCCCCAACGTCATCCTCATATTGAACAAGGGGTAACACACGTACATAGACTGTATAAATGCAGCACCTCTTGCTATCAGTAGTCAGGAGGGAACCAAGACTTCAAGGCCGACACACTGACCAGAGACGCTGCAGCTCTGACATGCCATCACTCCTGCTGACAGTGGTCTAACTATCCCTGACCGGGTGTCCAACTCAGGTCTAGGACGAAGTCCCACACTCTCACTATTCAGGTATGGAGGTTCGACTAAATCCTAGCGGGATTCTTGGCTCCTAGATTTTAGGCTTCGTAGCTTTTTTGCACCAACTTACATGCTAGGTACACTCAGGTACATCTAGACAGGCATCTTAGGAGTACGCACTTTATTTTATAAATGCATTTCTTATTCATGTATATGTTCATGACTATTGAAAAATGGTAGAACAATACTATTCCTTTTTATTCACTGTACTGCTGGTTCTATATCTCTGCTACTGTGTTACAGTTGTAGCAGCACATTTGTTTTACATGAGAAGAAAAAGGTACAATAAATTCTTATTGTAAACACTCCCAACTGTTTCTTCTGGGTATCTCTCTGAGAGCAAAACAAGCAAGCACAAGTGACTGGGTGAAAAGTAGTATATTGTTTCCACGAGTCTGAGGTTATTGTGTTCTGAGGTTGCAAAAATGAATCTCTCTGATAACAGGAGATTCTAGTAGCACTACGAGCTAGCTAATGTGAAAACAGGCTAACATATTCGGCGGGAGGTGTACAGAGTCAGTCTGCCACCAGACCCACAGTTTGTTATCCGCAGATGCGTAGGTCCTGCATGAAGGGTTCTATTGGAACTACACTACACAAGGTGTCATGTATTGCCCACAACAAACTGCCATGTAATGCCAACAAACTGCCATGTAATGCCCACAACAAACTGCCATGTAATGCCCCCAACAAACTGCCATGTAATGCCCACAACAAAGTGCCATATAATGCCCACAGCAAGGTGCCATGTAATGCCAAACTGCCATGTAATGCCGACAACAAACTACCATGTAATGCTCACAAACTGCCAGGTAATGCCCACAACAAACTGCCAGGTAATGCTCACAACAAACTGCCTTGTAATGTCCTCAACGAATTGCTATCTAATGCGAAAACAAAGTGCCATGTTATGCCCACAACAAACTACCAGGTAATGCCCACAACAAACGGCCATGTAATACCCACAACAAACGGCCATGGAATGCCCACAACAAACGGCCATGGAATGCCCACAACAAACGGCCATGTGATGCTAACAAACTGCCATGTAATGCCCACAACAAACTGCCAGGTAATGCCCATAGCTTAGCCTTAAGCTTTGCTTTGGTCAAACTGCATCTTCATGCCCATCCGGGGAAATGTCAGGGCCTCGGCAGGCTCTCTGGTCATTGTAACTTCGAATGACGGCATAGACAACGCTCAACAAAACGACACAATGTGCTACAATTATCCCTCACCGTCTTGGATGTAAAACACTAGACATTCCAAGTGACTTGTCTACTAGAGTAAGGTAATCTAGAGCCCTACTACTGATATCACCTTCCAGCACATTTGATGTCCAGGACTTTGTCCCACAGACACGTCCACAGTACTTACAGTTGCGGTACAAGGGCAGGCGAAAGGGCTTCCCTTTGGTGAACACAAAGGCGTTGATCACCAGGTGGCTGGATGTTAGGAGATACAACGTTGCGCTGTCATAGGTTTCTGTGTTGCTCTTCCCGCTGTGCTCACGGTCCCATCTCGTCTGGTCGATGTTAGCCGTCGTGTTTCCTGGATAACATGCACTGAAAAAAGGAAAATAAAATATGAATCAATGAAACATTCACCAGCAACCACACATTGGTGGCCCCATTTGTACCTTATCCGTGGCAGGGGGTTGGATTTGCCAATATTGACCCCCTATAGTGTCCAACAACTTCCACTAGAAGGTTTATATTGGAGCGGGAATAGGAAATCGAACCCCTTCAGTGTCCAACATCTTCCTCTAAATGGTTTGGAATGGAGCGGGAGGAGTAAATCTAAACCCCTCAGTCATTAACAATGTCCTAAGGGCGGGTAAGAGTGGATTGGGAATAGTATAGTATATCTTTTAGTGTGTTAGTATTTTAAATAAATACATTATATTCTAGTGTTTTAACTTTAGTGTATTCACTTTGTTTTGTGTACTGGAATCACTGAGCCGTGTATGTGTGTTTTTGGTAAGTAAAGTACTCTTATTGTTTTGGTTGTAGTTGACAGTGGTGCAGTGTTTTGTGGAATAAAGAAAAAGTACCTTTTCATTTTTTAATATACGTTTTATTCATACATTTGTTAATATGTTTTGCACGTATCATGTTTTTTTTCGTTTTTTTAACATATACATTTCTTACATCACAAAAAAATACTTGCAGTATATATATGTTTTACTTTACACCAGGCTATAGAGCGCACAGTATTTGTTTGAGTGGGAAGCAGCCCCACTCGGAATAGGCCTTGTCTTCCCCCTGTCCCAGGCTCCAGGAGTCTCCAACACCCCCATCCACACCCCCGGGGGGGGGCAGAAATAGTGGTGTAGCAAGTGGGGGGGTCCGCATCAGGCAGCATGACTTTTGGGGACGGCAGCCTCCCCCCACCCCCCGTGTCCCCCTGCTGTTACCTGCAGCCGTCGCAGGAATGGTCATCACCCCCGCCCGCTCTTACATGCTGCTGTCAGGCAGTAAATGCAGGGATCGCCATGGGCGGCACAACATCTAGCTAGGCCACTGGGCAGAACTACTTGAGGGGCCTGCAGTGGGGGGGCACAGGACCATCCTGTGGGAGGCACTCACCCAACACACTAAAAAAATGTTGCACTAAATTCCCTTGTGTCCAGAGGGCTTTCTGCCTGCCCAGGGGGACAGACTGGTGGTGAACGCTCCAACTCCTCGAGAGGGACAGAGCAATTTACAGGGCCTGGGGAAGGGGAGAGCAAAGATCCATGCCCAGAGGGGGTCCCCCCCCCCCAAATAAATACTAAAGGGCAACATATTCTGGTGTCTAGTGGGCTATCTGCATCCGTGAGGGGGCAGATTGGGGGCAAAACCCCCATCTACCCTCTCCCGGGGGGCATAAAGTCTAAAGGGAATTGCTGTGGGATGGAAGCACCGGGCCCATGCCCAGGCAGGCCCCCCCCCCACCACAATTCTATTCTTGGTGTTTAGTGGGTGGAACCCTGGTTGAGGATCACCCTCCTACATCAACCCCGAAGCAGAATTCTACTAGGGAGAGATCATTGGAAAGGGGAGATTCTACCCTTTCCTATGTTGCCTCCCTTGCCTAAATCGGTACTAATGGGGCTGAATTATGTCCCCCAAATGCCGATTCAGTGAAATTAGCCGCTTGTCTCATTTTGGAGTTACTTTCATAGAAACGACTTCACTGCGCCATTCGCTCTGTCATTTCCTTTAAAAAATGAAGACTCATATTGCTGGGAAGCTCTTTTCCATCAGGACATCAGACACAGGGAGGGAGTGCGACGTCGGCCATTTGTTTATCCGCTGCACTTAAAAGGTTAATATATGTATGTTACATGTACACTGGTATTAGTTTGCTACTCTTTTTAACTTATTACATATTTTATACAATTTTTAAACATTACCCAGTAGGGGTCACCTCTGGGTAGTTACAGTTAGGTCAGTGTTTCAAAAGGAAATGTTTTTTTTTTTTTGTGCTAATAACTTTAGCACTGTTTGATGAATCTTTACATAACTTCCCAAAAGGTTTCTCCTTATTTGTGCTTGGAAAGTTTCAGGGTGATCCGTCAAGTGGGGACCAAGAAAAGGGGGGATCCCAAAGCACAAACTCCCCATGTATTTTTCACAGACTTTGTATTAACAGCTCTACCTCAAAAACAGCTGAACAGACTTGCACCATATTTAGTAGGAAGATATTGGTCCAAAAAGCGCGTTTATTGTGATTTGGCGTAACGCAGTTCAGTTGTTTTTGCGATATTAAGGGAGAAGAATATTTGTATATCTGGATGGTTGGGTTCGGGAGGCTCAC
Organism: Triturus cristatus; assembly: GCF_964204655.1. NCBI lineage: Eukaryota > Metazoa > Chordata > Amphibia > Caudata > Salamandridae > Triturus > Triturus cristatus. Next base: position 1,157,695,408 of record NC_140594.1, read on the forward strand.
GAGAGTCCCTTGACTCAAAGTTTAGAAAATAGAGTGTTCTGATTGGCCATGAGGTACATTCACTAAACTTTCACACGGCGCAGGGCAACAAGCAACGTTGCTGCACTGCGTTATGTCAAAGGGTGAGAATAGAAATGCTCTATATTTTCAAAGATATGGGCATTTCTGCTCTCTCCTTACGCTGGTGCACTGTGTGTGCAGCCTATGGCGTAAATCCACATTTTGTAAAGCGCAAACAATCACCCGTAAGGGTCTCTAGGCGCTGGGGGTCGTCGGGAAGATTAAGCAAGCTAATGCCCAGAGTCACATGGTGCTGGGCTAACCTGCTGCCGGCGATCTAACCGTGATCCCCAGATTCCGGAGTCAGTCGCCCCGGCCGCGGCGCCACACCTCTCCCCCACAGCGCAAGGGTGCCTGCGTTACAGGCCGGATTGTATTTGTGGAGTGGAACCCCCATGCTCCACCCATAGCACGCCTCAAAAGTTGAAATGTAATGTAACGCAGCGCAAGCAGCTGCCTCGCATTACATTTTTTTACAAAGTCACCCAAGGCCACACAAATCATGCCTTGCTTGGCTCTGTAAACGTCACTGAAGCTTTTATTTTGTCCTTGCGTCGGCTTGCGTGACGCAAGGACAACACAAAGGCTCCATATATCTGGGCCTATGTGTGGGAATTTCCTTATAAATAAGCAATGTATGGTTTGTAGCACATACTGTTTTAGGAGTCACGCTGAGATCAAGCAGCTAGTGACATGTGGATGAAAAACCTTTCGGAAGAGTAGGCATCCATCTGATTGGATTATGTTGGGAAAGGTGCCAGCTGTGGTGAGAGAAGCAAAGCGCAGCACCCTCAAAATATCAGAAGTACATGATTTATCATCAGCTGAGGAACTACAAGCAGAAAACACTGGAACAGAAAACCGTACCTGTAGACGTCATCTGGGCTGTACCAGGGCTGTTCCTGCACCATGAGGAAGGCGTAGGTGTGGGAAGCGATACCCCAAAGAATGTTGAAAAGCACAGAGAAGAACAAGGGTGGAGAGAGGAGCTGTGCAGGGGGTCTGTATGGGGCCAGCTCTGGCCACGGAGGAGTGGAGCTCACTGAAAAAAAGGAATGCACGTGGTTCAGTTACAAATGATCAGAGACCAGAACATATTTCTTACTCATCATGATGTCAGGAGTGGAGGTCCAGTGTTTCTATTGAGGAATTCTCCCCAGACTCAAGGCACAAGCAGTATCAGTGGGAAGGGGCAATTTTCAACTGACTCCCCAAACTTGTACCTTCTTTATCTTTTTACTACTTTAGAGGTAACTTCAAGTAGACTTTTAACAGTTTAGTCCAAGCTTGACAGCAGGTCAAGCTATTGTAATATCAAGACATTCCATCTTCTTCTGACTCCGAGTGGGCAAATATTCTACAGACCCCATACTCACCACAGGACCCTGACATCACTGCCACAACTGAGCAGGACACATAAAAAGGACTAAAGCAGACAGGTCTAGGAAAAGCTCACCAAGTGATAATGAGAAGTAGGGCCATGCCATCCACATCAGTGAGAGATGTGCGAGTGCTTGTCATTCAACCTGTGGTAAATTACCTGAATGAGGGGGACAGGTGTAACAACGTGATGGTCACGCGTAAGGTCTTGTTTCCCCAGGTGTTACTACTATGACATTGTAAACAATAATGGGGTAACCCTGTGTCCCTCAGAACCTGGGGGATGGGTAAGCCCCCCATCATTCATAGATACTCTGGCTGCTCGCAATTCCGAAGGAAGCCTTGGCTACCTAGATTGGGCTGTCTCCCATTCATGTCCTGATGAAGACCTGTTTGACAACTTAACAGTGCGTTGTAAGGGTCGAAACGTCAATGATTCCACATGGTTCAGACCCACCAAGACTCTGGCTGAAAATCAATGAATAACTGCTCTACCTGCCAGAGCCATTGCGTTCCTATAGCTCTGACCATCTTTATTCATTTTCCCTCCTCTGTATAAATTGTACATAGTTCCACTATATATATGCACTGCACGTCTATTACTGAGCACCCAAATGTCACTTTGAATACACACCCTGTTACACTGCACCCTGATTTGACAGCCTTGTTGACAATGTGCAAATGTATATGAATGCTGGAATTTATATCAATATTACCTATTGCAAGTATCTTCAACTCCGCCTTTTTGTTTTGTGTTCCATTGCTTCCATGTTTGCATTTATGGCTTGATTCAACTTATTATAATTAAAGTTCTGACAGAGTTGTTGTTTGCAAAGGAATGGTGCATTACCAACAGAACCATTGTTGTTGTGCAGCTATGACATTGGTCAGAGGTCTGCACATCTGGCAGAAGCACACACACACATGGATGTTGGAGGAGGTAAGAGCTGCAGATGGATTTACTGTTTATTATTAGACATCAAATGCAACATATAAACTAAAAGCTTTTCTCATCACAATCCAAGTGACAACTAAAGTCCTAAACAAGGAGCGACAAACTAAGAAACCAACAGACAAGTAAGTTCTGCAAATGAGGAGAATGAATCAGTGGCACTTCTAAGACATAGGGCCTGATTACAATCTCGCTGGGAAAGCCCTGCGGCCGACTCGTACCCGTAGGGCTTTCCGAGCGACTCAGGCTGCTGGGCTCCGAACGACAGAGTACGATGCGCTGCAGCGCCGATGCACTCGGGTCGCTCGGAGCCCCATTGAAGTCAATAGGAGCCTGGTATACGTTGCGTACATAGGCTCCCATAGACATAAAAAGCACGTCCTGGACAGGGGCGCCCCCTTTTGCTGGGACGACTCGGTCCCGCCTGCACCGTGCGGGCATGTGTAGGGGGACCCTTGGGACCCCCCCAGTGATCGAGTCATACAGCCCAGGGTGAAGGGAGGGACCCGACACGGACCCCCGAAGTCCACTTCCCACAGTTTTTTCGAGTTGGAGGCTCTGACGCGATCGGGCTGCTCGACACACGCATCGTACTTGGTCGTTCGAGAATCCGCCCCGCTGCACTGTGCATGTCGGCCATGGCGGAGTTGTCCTGATGGGCTCGCTGACGCGTAGGAGCCGCTTGGAGCACGAGGCGATTTTCGCATTGTACTCGCTTGCTCATACAGCTGTACGAGTCGCCCGAGAATTGCACGTACGACTCGGACTCGCTCCTGACGGATGCAGTCAGGAGTGCTTCCAAGCGGGATCGGAATCGGACCCTAAGTGTTAGTAAAAACTAAAACATGTTCAAATAGTTATTTCACTGTGATGTATAACATGAAAAATGACCCATCAAATCATTTATCAACTGATAACCCTCTGCATCCATTGATGTCTGTTAGTAGTAGCAAATATAGCTAACCAGTTCAGTAACTAACCTAGACACAATCGTCCATTTACAGAAGAGCACTGAGTTATTGCTCCAACGATTTGCTTCCAAGCCTTGTCTAAGCATTTTCATCTCAGGCGTTAGAAGGAGTCAGGCTTGATAGGTCTGGCATAAACTACTGACCATATTAGAGCAGACGATGAGCTTACACATCACAAAGGAAACACTGCTAGTAAGAAGTCTTCACCCTCCTTAGTATAATGTGCGAAGAAGAACAAATGTGTCGCCTCAATGCCTTCCAAAAGCTGTATTATCACCAAGAAAGGGCATCATTTTTGTCCTGGCTCCAACGTTCCTCACCATCTGGTTTGCTGGCTCGGGACTCTGAGCGCTAAACATCTGATACTCAGCGGCCTTGTGTCTGTGCTCCCTCTGAAGCACATGCATTGCATTGGATGACACTATTTCTCTTAAATTTACATTTCCTGGAAGGCCACAAAAGTGATGCACCCAGGGAAGTTAAATGTCATATGTGGGGTGCAAGGTGTACGTACACCACCCAAATATATGGCTAATATATAAAGCTTCCAGGAGCACCACTGTGCTCTGCTGGGTTGCAGTTTACACGCTGCAGTACTACATGGCATGGAAATATGCATTGGCCATGTTGGAAAATATATTTTTAATTTTAATAAGTCAACCCTAAAGTGTTCCATGAAAGAGCAGAGGGCTGGTGCCTAATACATATATTAAGAGATGGTATAATACAGAATTGTAAGAGGTGTACTCAAAGTGATGAAAGGGCTAAAAACTGTGCAGGATTAGCTATCTGCAAGTCCAACAGACAAGACTAGTTATAACTAAAACAGTGACTAAAACAGTGACACCGTTTGAGAAAAGGCTAAAAGAATATTTCAACATCATTTTCCACTTAGTTTTCAAAATCTGTCTCAGTGGTGAAATCAGATGTCTGACCAATTTGGGGTAAAATGACATTTGTAAACATTTACTTTATGCTGGCTGAGCTAAAAACTGACTTTATTGCCAGTTCTGCCCCTCCTGACTCACTCGGAGGCCAATGCATGGCTCTGGCTGGAATTAAGAACCTTTCTCTCCGGAAGACAATGGTTTGGCTCTGAGCCCAGGAAGACAGGGATGTTGTTGAAAACAGGCCACTCAGCAGAGATTAGCAGTCTGGGAGCGGTACAGGAGGGCTAGCAGAACAAAGGCCAGCTTTATCACTTCTTCTTTTGACTTGCTGCCCCCAGATGTGATGGACAGGATCTGCTCTCATCCATTCCCAGAGCACTCAAACCCTCTGGCTACAACCTCAGCATGAGAGAGAACCTGTCCTCACCCTGACACAGAGAAGAAGAGCTCACATAAATAGGGAGTGACTAGGTGCCTACCTGGAGCTCCTCCAAAGAAAGGAATGGTTCAGCCATCTTGGAATTAAGGCTTCCGAGAATAGAGGAAGGGTTGAAAAGGGAGTGGGGCATGGGGTGATAAAGTAGACATGAGCGGTCAAGGAATATTTTCTAATCACTGGCTAGTGCACAGGAGAAGATCGGGGTGTCTTCACCACCTTCTGAAGAAGGCGGCCCTGGTGGAAGAACGGCCACTCCTGAATGTGGACTCGTACTAGAAGAAGCCTCAAGGACTCCTTACTGCTGTTTTTATTCCGGGGTGGAACTCCTCGGCAAAGGTCAAGCGTTTCCCTCTTCCAGGGACACAGAAAGGAGACTGACACCTGACGCAATACTGCCCTCAGTCCAGTTTACTTGTTAATAACCCAATTCCCTCAATAATGGCCTCGGTCCTAAAATGTGAGGAGAAGGTTTTTAGCAAAACGGGGAAAAATTATAGTTTTTGGGCAGATATTTTCTGTGCCTGTCTAAAAGGTCTGCTGTCTTCCACAGCCCCTCCAACTGCACATCAGCCCTTTTGTCCTTGGCCAATAGGGACAAAGAGATGGTGTCCAGAGTTTTTGAGACGACGCTCAATGTTTCAGGCACAAGGAAAACAGGTGGAGTATCATTCCCACTTTGTGTCTCCTTGGTGTGGCTTTCCTGGGCCGGTGTTCTACTGCCGCCGTGCTTGGGCTCGTTTCGCAAAGATGGATCCAAAGGCGTCTGGCAACCCCGAGATCTTCTCTTTGGCCTATCATCCCCGAACCCCTCGACTCTCTCGCTTGCGTGGTCAGTATCAGTAATAAACATCTCTCCTAGGCTGTGTGAAGATGGCATGCAGAAAGCTGGTAGCCATCCTGGTGTCACAGAATCTAAGATCCATAGGTTTTTACAAGATATAGCAGGTGCCCTAGACGGAGAGGTCTGTGCTATGCAAGGGGTGCCTAGTTCCAGGACAAACAACTGGGCAGTCCGGCATTGGAGACTTCTACGCAGCTGTTCCCGGCTTGGAAAAAAACTCCATTGTCCTCTGGATAAATCTAGCAGGCCAGCAGCTCGCACTAGTGCCAGGCACCCGAGTTTAACCAACAGTGCATGAGTGCTGTAGTAGCTATGGTGGCATTAACAGAAATATCACCAGTGATAACATTAAAGGAAGTTGCCGAGGGCTGCAAATGGTTCCTGTGTCTATGCTGTCTGGCTTAATGCCCTTTTTAGAACATGTCAACATAGTAAATGTGCAGAGTTAATCAATTGGTTGCCCTTTTTCATATGATTTAACCGCGTTACTTCAGTTTCCATCAGGATGCACGGATACAGAGATGTCAGGTAGCTCAACTCACCAGCTCTCAGTCTTTGCCAAACTGGAGAGGACACACTAGAGGCAAATGTTGCTCTAAGCAATCACCATCAACTAGCAGAAGCCACTTAAAGCCCCACAGCCTAAAAACAACTGGCAGATTCCTGAAGAGGCAAGACTCAAGATGCCAAAGTTTGAGCAGCATCTGAGCAGGCTATGTGCCGGATACAGGCGGGAGAGGAGTGGGAGGCAGACAGGGCACAGCCTCCCTCCCTCCTCAATGCCACTGCAACACAGCTGGATTTCCTGCCAAGAACCTCCAATGGCACCAACAGCACCAGAGGCTGCCCTCAGCTGGACAAGGAGACCTAAGGGCACCGCCTGGCGAAGGGAGCAGCCGACAGCCCAATAACCCTGGAAAGTGGCGCTGCAAAATCAAGTGCCCGAAGCAGCGCAGTACTCCGGGCCCAAAGATGAAAGCGAGAACACAACATGGCTGCGTCGGCAGAATCCAGGGCAGGGGCATGAGGATGCTTGGCCACTGTGGCTGTATGTGGCAATGAAGCATGTGGCAGCAATTTCCTGCCATTCATTTTACTTATTGCCCCTTCAGTACCATAAGCTCACCTGTGCGTGGCTCATCCCATACGTCAGAAGTGGCTACTAACTAATATTATTGACTAAGTACTCCGCGGGCAGTAATGCCTCCAGCTGGAGCTCAAGCTGTAGGTACTGATTTTATTTAACAACAATACCACAAACATGGTTAACTTGATAGGAGAGTGTCCACCATCCCACCGGAAGCCCTTCCACCCACAGGCCCTCACCTCTCCCAGTGTCAAGAATTCCTGTCATACAAGGGAAACACGCCCTTATGTAAACAGGAGAGCTGTTACATAACTCAAGGAAAACACGCCCTTATGTAAACAGGAGAGCTGTTACATAACTCAAGGGAAACACGCCCTTATGTAAACAGGAGAGCTGTTACATAACTCAAGGGAAACACGCCCTTATGTAAACAGGAGAGCTGTTACATAACTCAAGGAAACACGCCCTTATGTAAACAGGAGAGCTGTTACATAACTCAAGGAAAACACGCCCTATAAAGGGAGGAACCGGGAGGTACAACGCTGTCGGATATTGTGTTCACACCGACGTACCTGCTTCGTGAAGAGCAGTGTTCCGGAGTGGTGCTCCAGTAAGGCAAGAACGGAGGTATGTCGAGTCGTTACTCCCTGGGCCGTGTCTTGCCCCATCGTCACCTGTGAAGGACCCGGAAGCTCTACCGGTCAACCATTGAGCTTCGCTTTTTGACTCGGCTGAGTCCAAGCGCAGTGGCGCTTTTGCTGGTTGGAGTCGTAACTCCCAGCCCGACCAGAGACACAGGGACTGCCAGCTGTAACGCACACCAGGAGGTGTTTGCCGCGTTACAGACTCGGAAGTCCACAGGATCGATCGAGCGGCTGCTCTCGGTTCAGTCTTCTTGCTTGTGATTGGGGTATCGGTGACGCATCACCAGGAGGTGACTCCGCGTCCCGGTGCAGTCTGAGGAAGAGGTTGAGCGGCTGCTCCCTTCAGGTAGAGACCCCGGCTGGGTGTTTCCCTGACTCCTCGATTCTCCCCAACACTCTTCGTGCCCCTCACAGCCTACCGATTGGAATTGTCGGCCATTTCATTTCTGCCCTCTGTTGGCATACGCCGGGACCGGCGTATATGCAGAGGACGGTTAGGACCATCCGTGCTGTGGGCTGGTAACGTACTTAGCCTGGAGGATTCCAGTGACTATAACTTGTTTATTCTTTGTATTATATTTGCCTTCATTAAAACAACTAACCCTTCACTAGTGGTTGCGTCCTCATTGTCGTGTCTGTTAAACGATCCTGAGACGTTCAGGGCGTTACACCCAGCACACTCTCCGCACCACCATCAGTTATAGGTGGTTATGCTTCGAAGGCGGCCAAGAAATCTCCTGGAAGCCAAAGCCTCCCCCTTTGGGCACACCCAGAGTCTTACTAAGTTACCCCCAGCTTTGGTACACCTTCTACAGGTAGCAGTCATTTTTTTTCATTTATGTGGACCCACCTTTTCTTCTCACCGTGGAAGGTGCTGAGAATTTGTATTTGAGGCTTCAGCTGCAATGTCAGTTCACCGCTGACACACTGAGTAATCTTGGGGCAATTTTCTTATTATCGGTTTCATTTTAGTAACTTACTTGTTAGAAAGATGACGAACATGATTGCAAAGTCGTGTACAAGATACTGGTTGTTGCCAAAGAGGTTCTGATGCTAAAAAGAAATGAAAAGCAGAAAATATATGCAGTGAGGTTCCTTATTGCCTTAAGTCAGAAAATGTTCAAATTATTTACAAACATTTTTTATCTCTGGGATCTGGTGTGACCTGAAATCTGGCTGGACTGTGACATTTACAACCTTCCCTACTGAAATGTCCTGAAGCCCTACACCATCAATTACCTGTATTTCCTAACAAAAGTTGGCAAACACCCCAAATTCTAATAAAATAACCAGGCCGCTCCAGCCTATCAGAGTTCCACCCCAGTGAGGATTTGATTGTGAAATTGTGGCAGGTGACTGTGGCTGCCATCTGCAACATGTGCCAACTGAGAACTGATCCCTGGATGGTTCTAAGCTGGCTGGAGAAGACCCCCACATGCACCCTGGCGGCCCTGGCCTCACCTATGAACCCAGATTCCCAAAAGAACAGTGTTACTTCCTTTTTCTAGGTTCATAGGTCATCAAAGGGCTTGAGAACATTATCTTTAAATAACATTTGCTGTGAGACACTGGCCTCTCATCTTCATACTATCTCTTGGGATGAAGACAGAGTTGGCCTTGACGCCATCGACCTCCTAGAGATGTTTTACGTGCCACGTCTCCTGCAGCCGGCACCCATACTCAATGACTTATTCAGTAAGGCCATATTGGACTTTCAAGCACACGTTAGACACATGGCCATTGTAAAAATACTTCCCTTTGTTTAAGTGCCCAGAAGCAGAGATTGCTGCTGCTCTGGATTGGCTCCAATATTCTGGAACGCGGTGTCAGCCAATGCAAACAGCTACCAATGCTCCACGGTGGAAACTGGAATCAATGTGTGTGACCACCGCAGCTCCTTGTAGTCTGAGTGCTAATCTGAGTGTCCGCAGGGCATTCCCGCAACGTTGGAGGGCTGGTCGGAATAGTCCATGTTCACCAACCATTTAATCCGGGGACGGTTTAGTATGTTTTGATTGTAACGATAACTAATTGGTTATCTCTACTGATGCCTCACTCTAGCATGTGGGTTCATGCCTCATTAAAGCAATGCCTTGATAAAGGGCTCACAATGCCGTCTCTAGGTGCAGGGTCCAGAGCGCCTACGCATGGAATGTACCAGACCCGATGGAGTTAAACCTGTGACCGGACTCTTGTGCAGGTATGCTGCAGTTATTCTGTAGTTCAAAGAGGCAGCAAATACTTGTAAAGACATATAAAGTTACTCTACACACTTCCTCTTGGAAACAGACCATGGTCCCCAATGGACGTCAATGCACCTGTACATTCTAAACAAGAGGCGACTAACCATGCAGCGGGCCAGCTTTACAACATGGCATCCATTCCACAGTTCATTATTGACAGGAGGCGAATAGCCATGCAGCGGGCCAGCTTTACAACATGGCATCCATTCCACAGTTCATTATTGACAGGAGGCGAATAGCCATGCAGCGGGCCAGCTTTACAACATGGCATCCATTCCACAGTTCATTATTGACAGGAGGCGTATAGCCATGCAGCGGGCCAGCTTTACAACATGGCATCCATTCCACAGTTCATTATTGACAGGAGGCGAATAGCCATGCAGCGGGCCAGCTTTATAACATGGCATCCATTCCACAGTTCATTATTGACAGGAGGCGAATAGCCATGCAGCGGGCCAGCTTTACAACATGGCATCCATTCCACAGTTCATCATTGACAGGAGGCGAATAGCCATGCAGCGGGCCAGCTTTACAACATGGCATCCATTCCACAGTTCATTCTTGGCAGGAGGCGTATAGCCATGCAGCAGGCCAGATTTACAACATGGCATCCATTCCACAGTTCATTCTTGGAAATATGCGAGTAGCTATGCAGCGGGGTAGCGTTACAACATGGCATCTTTCCATAGTGCTTTATTGGCAGGAGGCGAGTAGCTATGCAGCGGGGCAGTGTTACAACATGGCATCCATTCCTCAGTTCATTCTTGTCAATATGCGAGTAGCTGTGCAGCGGGGCAGCATTACAACATGGCATCCATTCCACAGTTCATTATTGTCAATATGCGAGTAACCGTGCAGTGGGGGTAGCGTTACAACATAGCATCCATTCCACAGTTCATCATGTCAATATGTGAATAGCTATGCAGCGTGACAACATGGCGTCCATTCCACAGTTCATTCTTGTCAATATGCGAGTAGCTATGCAGCGGGGTAGCGTTACAACATGGCGTCCATTCCACAGTTCATTCTTGGCAATATGCGAGTAGCTATGCAGCGGGGTAGCGTTACAATATGGCTTCTTTCCATAGCTCATTATTGGCAGGAGGCGAGTAGCTATGCAGCGGGGTAGCGTTACAACATGGCATCCATTCCACAGTTCATTCTTGTCAATATGCGAATAGCTATGCAGCGGGGCAGCGGTATAACATGGCATCCATTCCACAGTTCATTATTGTCAATATGCGAGTAGGCGTGCAGTGGGGGCAGCGTTACAACATAGCATCCATTCCACAGTTCATCATGTCAATATGTGAGTAACTATGCAGCGTTTCAACATGGCGTCCATTCCACAGTTCATTCTTGTCAATATGCGAGTAGCTATGCAGCGGGGTAGCGTTACAACATGGCGTCCATTCCACAGTTCATTCTTGGCAATATGTGAGTAGCTATGCAGCGGGATAGCGTTACAACATGGCTTCTCTCCATAGCTCATTATTGGCAGGAGGCGAGTAGCTATGCAGCGGGGTAGCGTTACAACATGGCATCCATTCCACAGTTCATTCTTGTCAATATGCGAATAGCTATGCAGCAGGGCAGCGGTATAACATGGCATCCATTCCACAGTTCATTATTGTCAATATGCGAGTAGCCGTGCAGTGGGGGCAGCGTTACAACATAGCATCCATTCCACAGTTCATTCTTGTCAATATGTGAGTAGCTATGAAGTGGGGCCAGCGTTACATCATGGCGTCTGTTCCACAGTTCATTCTTGTCAATATGCGAGTAGCCGTGCAGTGGGGGCAGCGTTGCAACACAGCATTCATTCCACAGTTCATTCTTGATAAGAGGCGAGCAGCCATGCAACGGGGGAAGCGTTACAACATGATTTGAGTAGCCGTGCACTGAGAACAACAACAAATGTAAGTTTTCTCTCACCAGTTTATTCTTTAAATGAACTGAAAGACCATGCAGCTGGACCAACACAACTACATGAGGTCATGTTCATATGCCGGTTAACAGTTGACGGGAAGCCAGTGGCCATGCAGATTGAGCAAGACGGTGTGCATTCACAATTTCATTGTTCACAGGAAGCGAGGGTCTATGCAGTGGACGCAACTATACAACATGGGGTGCATTCATTGGTTCATTGTTCATTAAGAAGCAAGGGTTGATGCAGATTGTGCAACTATACAGCATGGCATCCATACACTGGTTCATTGTTTGCAAGTAGCAAGCGCCCAAGCAGTGGTAGCAACAATACAAGACACTTCACATGAAGAGAGTGGCCAGGCTGTGGGAGCCACAGTACGACATGGCATCCATTCACAAGTTGTTCGCAAGAAGGGAATGGCTGAGCCTTACCCAGTACATAAGGAGTGCGTCAATGTATTCAATGATTTGGAAGAGGGACATGTATTTAAACATGCAGAATGATGTCACAAGCGCCGCTCTTCCCTCCCTGTTCAGACACAAATATACAGGTTTAGTTTCAGGGCAGTGTAGTCACAGCTTGTCATTGTATGCAAACACCTAGGCTCAACAACATCCTTGCACCACACTTGCATTGAACTATCAAGAACCTCAGTTGGAAAAACATTTTAATTTTCAACTCAGGACTACACGGAAATGTAGTTGCTTGAAATGAATAAAGTTCACAATCAGCCAGACAGCAGGATTGTTGACAAGTGTACACCACAGAAAGAGTGCATGATGGTTGGCAAAGGAGGTAAAAAAAAAAAAGACAACACATAACTATCTACACTGGAGGATTAAGAGTCCTCCTAGTTACTGAGACAGGACCTAGAGTTTCTCAAGTTCAGACCTAGCGAGTAACACAGAGAAATTCTGCAGAAAGCTAGTGGGATTTCTTTGATGGAATTGAAGGGATTCATGTAACTAGAGCTTGCTAATCAGATTATAAAGTTTGTTCCCAGTCAATCTACAACTAAAATTCAATCAAGAATCAAGTGCATGGACTGGTGAACATGCTGCATACAACCAAAGACACCTACTGTGGCCACGAGATGCTGACATTGAACTCTGGGGTGTTTTCAGCCCTTGTGATACAGGTAGGCAGTAGAATAACTCTCTAAAGGGTGGATTCATCTCTCTATAGTGGAGATGAATCGACTAATGGAAGTGAAGATATGGCCTCTGGGCTATGCTAGTCATTGGAAACATTGAATCAGGCCAGGAGAAAGCCACGGTGGAATCCAAAGCTGCATAGACCGTAAAGAAGTGATGGATAAAACATACTATGGGTGTATTCTATTCTGTGGTTTTTTAGCTCATCTGTGCCAATACAGACTGGCTCCACCCATTCATCAATCAGCCTTCATTCTGATAAGGTAAAGTACACCCCAAAGATCTAGGTCACATAAGCTCTGATGGGAAATGCAAACATCCCAGACATATTTCCAGCTTCTTGGGCGTCATCAGTGAAGTGCAGCCTTGTCCCTACGGCACAGAGAGCTGAGAACAAATGCTTGGGTACACCAGTCCCATTTCAGGTGCCCACTTAGGGCATCATTTAAAGGTTGGTGATGAGCCAACAAAAACTGGTAGAAACCCCATTCAGCAACATCTTGGCTCCCTAGACTCATTTGGAAGCAGGGTAAATATTATGTTTCTGATATTGCGGATAACAAGAAGGGCTCAGAGTCCTTCACAGGCGATCTGCTAATCTAATAATCTAGAGCTTTCAGAAGGACCCTCCAACAGATCCATGCATGGGGGTCCACGAACATCTCAGACACCATGACCAGCCACACAACCAAGATCCACAACGGTCCAAACAAGTGCTTGCAAGGGAGGGTGGCGCACCTTCCATTCCACAGCATCACCCGATTGTCACTGTACATCTCAATGCACCAAAGTCTGAACTTACTTTATAAGATCTGGGACAACTTTTATGCTGGTGACGTCTGAATTGAAAGGAGCCGCTACTGATGCTTCCTGCTCCGATAGGGAAATCCCAGCATGAGCCATTTTCAGAGCCTGTGAAGAACGTACTTTTTCAATGATCGTCGATTAGCCACTTAATCAGTCTTCATTACTAACTGCAAAGTTAATTTTGAACACACTAATTCAAGGAACAGCATAATTATGAATAGTGAACTTCTAATTAGGCTCACAGCAGGAACTGATTCGTTTACACCGAAACCGAGAATTAGCAATATAAAATAGTTTTGCAAATTTCTTTGAGTCTAAATGAACTTTTTTACTTTTCACATATCTTTACCATAGAAGGAATTAATAGTAGGAGTGGAGATCTCCCCATGTTAAACTAAAGGGAACATTTAAAAAGTTTATTAAACTTAATAAATTAGTAAAAATATATTTATATGGTGTTAAATATTAATGTAAATTAAATGTATATATTTAGTTTAATTGTGCTACAGCTCTAATAATTTATTTTGGAATTAAATCTAACTGATGTAAATATATTAAATAAATATAGTTTTTGGACGTTTAGATTAAAAAAATTAATTCTCCCAGAGAATTTTTTTTATTATGCATTAATAGTTATTAAAAGTTATGTATAGAATTAACTAAAAGTAATTTAATCACAGTTCAACAAAAGAAATGTTACATTCCTTTTTAAATGAAAAAAGGTTATTAATGTTAATATTGATAGAATCGATGCCAATATTTATAATGATACACTCGCACATAAGAACGAAATCGCATCACTATTATGAAATTCACCCATCATGAACTCTCCATCAACCCCAACTCCGAACATTTGTGGTCAGGCAGGCTCTGCGACCTAGGCCTTGAGGTTACTGATTGGCAGGTCACAGGTGAGGTGACACGTAGCTGGCAGACAAACACGCAAACAGGAAACTCAGGTCCATGTCCCAGATATGCGCCATGACACCACAATGGTCCAGGGAGATTAGCCCCAATAAAGCACACATGACCAGAGGGGTGTGCACATTCCCAACACACCATATGGTCAGACACCAGCTGAAGTTAGGAACACACGGCCAATCCGGACACAGCACACACAGTGACCAAACACCCCTCATTCTGGACACATTACCCCCCCCCACCGGCCGTCATTGTGTCCACGCAAGGTCCACGCAAGGTCGAAGCCCACCTGGATTTGTCATCAGTGGCCTTATTTATGACTCCACACACAAGGCCAGCATTCTTTACCAAAAAAGGATCGACAGAAGTACTTTATGACACCCAAAGAAATGTATAAAACCCTGTACTTTGAGAAAGTCCTAAGACCCGCTTCTGTAACTGTGCTCCTGGCCGAAGTGTTTAATTAAACCAACTGTTCCTGTTGTGCCAAACACCTCTTGTCTTATTTTTTCAAGGTAAATTCATATTAGAGAAACAATATATTATTTTATAACTAAATAAAAAAATGTATTATTTTATAGATTAACATTAAATTATATTTATTTTTATATTGTAGTTATTTTAAATATTTGAATTTAATTCAAGATTATTTCTAATGTGGCTTTCTTTTAAGTCTCTTCCGCCGTTGCGTTCCATGGGAGGGTGTTGCAGTATCATTAGTGGCCATGTGTGCTGCTCTACTTACTACTGTTTCTTTATTGACAGTAGTAACCTGCACTCGTAAATCTATCCCCATCCCCTTTTTCAGGGAATGAAGTTGTGTAAGTCGACACTTATGAGAAACTTTACACTTGCATTTTGTGACTAGCCAAAAGTAGTAAAATTACTCAAAAGTGTAAGAGTAATTTATATGTGTAAATTACTCACAAGTGTAAGTTACCTTTGTGAATAGCCCGGTGAGTGTGTCACCATATCATATTCATGGCAGTTATTGGTGCGCACTAGTGACACATGTAATGCAATTTAGTTGCAAAGACAGAATTTCTACAAGAGATGCTTCTAGAAAGTGACAAAAGACCTATATCCTAAATTGGTGAACACTAGACAATGCAACAGTATACAAAGGTTCCAACCCACAGCATATGAAAATGCAAAGGGTGCAATCAGCACAAATGGTGCACAGCATTGGTTCTCTCAGTGGGTCGATGTGGTTACCTCCTGCTCATCAGTGAGTTCCAGTGTACATGAGAGAGAAAAGCCAGTCTCTGAATGAGCACCTAGTGGTTAATTTGGTTAACAAGTTTAACTTGGCCTAGAGATGCCTTGGCTGTTTGGTTTATTTTTTGTATTGATATAGCACATAGTTCACCCTAGAGTACCTCGACGCTAAAAATGTAATTCAATGGAGATAGATAAAATGCCTTCACAAGACCTGTTAAAGAGAAAAAAATGAATAAACTAAAGAGAAAGAAATAACTCGTTTTCAATGGCTTTCTGAACTTGAGAAGATGGACTCTTTGCATAAGTCAAGGAGCAGGCTGTTCGAATATTTTACACCTAGAAAAGAAAGAGCTCTTCCTCCCAGACTGACTTATCTTAAACGTCAGGTTGTTCACTGAAGATAGTCCAATCACAATGAATGCTTCTGCTTTATAGAAAACAAAATTTAGCAAAACTAGGAGAAGTCCAGGAATCCTAAAGGACCGTAGGCACAGAGCATGGATACCCTCTCGGCTGACCAGCAGCGCTTTACTAGTACCACATGACTGATTGATTATGCACAGGGCAGGGATACCCTCTGGGGTGACCAGCAGCGCTTTACAAGTACCACATGACTGATTGATTATGCACAGAGCATGGATACCCTCTCGGCTGACAAGCAGCGCTTTACAAGTACCACGTGACTGATTGATTATGCAAAGAGCATGGATACCCTCTCGGCTGACCAGCAGCGCTTTACAAGTACCACGTGACTGATTGATTATGCAAAGAGCATGGATACCCTCTCGGCTGACCAGCAGTGCCTTAGAAGTACCACGTGACTGATTGATTATGCACAGAGCATGGATACCCTCTCGGGTGACCAGCAGTGCTTTACAAGTACCACAAGACTGATTGATTATGCACAGAGCATGGATACCCTCTCGGCTGACCAGCAGTGCCTTAGAAGTACCACGTGACTGATTGATTATGCATGGGGCATGGATACCCTCTCGGCTGACCAGCAGCGCTTTAGAAGTACCACGTGACTGATTGATTATGCATGGGGCATGGATACCCTCTCGGCTGACCAGCAGCTCTTTAGAAGTACCACGTGACTGATTGATTATGCACGGAGCATACAGATTTGACCACATTTCTCAGGGATTCCATGCATTTGGCTAGAGTTCTTCCAAGTGAATCATATTTTCTTGGGGTTAGTACCATTCTGGCAGCAGCATTCTGCTCCAATTGAAGTTTCTCTTTAGATTTTCCAGGGCGGGCAAAATAAAAAAAATACAACAGTTGAGTCTAGCTGACACAAACATATTGAGAACCAGAACTCTCTGGTTTGCAGTAAACAGATCAATTATTTGCCCTAAGACTCGCATTAAACAAAGCATACTTTTACAAAGGAATTTACTTGATCTTGTATTATATATTGTAATTTTTAAATAAACATCTAGGATTTTTAGCAAATGTAGAGGTTCAGAATATAGGCCACTGACGGTGGCCAGAATGGAGCGCTCCAGGTTTGAAGCAGAGGTAAGAATTCTGATCTTCGGGTCATTTCATTTGAGCTGATTTTGAGAACTGCTCTCCTACATCTGTCAAGAGGTTTCAGAAGTTTTCAGTCTTTACATCAGGAGGCTCATCAACCACCCGGATGATCCGAGTATCGCCCGCATAAATGTACGGCACAAAGCTTAATTGTTGAATCAGGGCGGCGAATGGGACAATTTAAAGGTTAAAAACTAAGGGGGGGGGGCGGACCCCTGAGGATCCTCACATGGCACAGGTTTAGAATCTGAAACGCCTTCCCCGTTCTTGCTCCAAGAATATGGAACGCTCTTCCTCCCAAAATCAGAACTCACCCCTCGACCGCCTCATTAAAAAAAGAAGTCAACCAGGCCAAGGTATCGAGACTGGGAGGCAGACATGGATTGGTTTATGAAGGCGGAAAGGGTGGGGCTGTCTGCAAAAGTGGTCAAAGATCTGGCGGGAATGGAATAAAAGCAGGGGATAATACGCATGCCGCTCGATGGACCTGCCCTGCACGGGGAGTATTGGGGGTAGAGAAATACCAGAAAGGCTACCGGTAACTGGGGGATACTACAACTGGTGTTTGTCTTGCTATGTGGAAGAATTAATCTGTGAACATGCACGGAATCAAAAGGTTGCTAACTGTATTCGCTACGTGACCAATTTTCAATAAAAAGAATTTTAAAAAAACAAAAAGAATTAATAAAAGTAAAAGCTTTACTCCTGAATAGCTACCCGCAAGAATAGAATTGAAGCCACCCAAACTAACATTTATTTCTTGTTTACAGCACCGGCCGACCCTTCCTACTACGCAATGTTTGGTTCCGTTATATCTACTATGCTGCTGGCTGTTCTTTTTTCCTCAGTTTGTTTAACTTCTTATACGTTTAGTATTTGCACCTTTACCGGCTTAGCCCGTCTGCTTCTATGTTCAGCACTCGGATACCCTGATGGGTCATGTTTGCACTACATACAACTTTTCAAATAAATACATTTGCTTGCTTTGACTTGCAAGAAGCACTCAGATGAAACAAATCTTGGCTGCGTGAGGAGATGGAGGGGGGAAAGTGTTTGCAACCACATTAATCAGAGAATGGTCATTTTGTGTTGAGTTAGTAGGGATTATGGGGAAGTGAGAAATCACATCAAAGATCAAAATGATGTTAAGGGGGTTTCTCTTTACTTGAGCAGGAAAAGGGAGGCTATTTGCAAGTGGGCAGAAGAGTGAGTGGTGTCTGTGGTTTTTCAGGTTGCAAATGATGTTGCCAAGTATTAAGTCGGGTGTAAGGTGCAAGGACACCCAAAGTGGTGTTAAGTTGGTAAAAAAAAATGAGTCTTTGTTAGCAGTGACACATCACATGGGTTGAAGCTAGCAGTAATACATACAAGCATTAATTTGAAGGGGGGGGGAAACAACTGTAGGGCATGGAGTGGGAGTGAGAAATATTATTAGGATAAGCCTAAATCCATCATCCTTGTGGGAAGAGTGAGGTGACAGGAAACATATTACAAGGCGCATGTGGAGAGCGGCAGGTGGAGCAATGCGGTGAGCTGAACTCATGCGTCTGTTGATGGTCAGATGAGGTGAACTCATGCGGCTGTTGATGGTCAGATGAGCTGAACTCATGCGTCTGTTGATGGTCAGATGAGCTGAACTCATGCGTCTGTTGATGGCCAGATGAGCTGAACTCGTTTTTTCTGTTGATGGTCAGATGAGCTGAACTCATGCGTCTGTTGATGGTCAGATGAGCTGAACTCATGCGTCTGTTGATGGTCAGATGAGCTGAACTCATGCGGCTGTTGATGGTCAGATGAGCTGAACTCATGCGGCTGTTGATGGTCAGATGAGCTGAACTCGTTTTTTCTGTTGATGGTCAGACACGTACACATTATGTGACACAGACAGGAAGTAAGCAGGAAACAAAATGGACGTTGAACAAATGAAAGGTGTAGGGCAGCAAGAACCTTTATGCTGGTGTCAGTTTCTTTAATACATTTAGTTTTCTTTTCTTGTATTTATAGACTTGCTTTCATTTCTGTTTATTTCTTCGTCGTGGCCCTGCCACCAGAAATGCTGAAGAAGAGTTGGAGAACAGAACATAAGTTGGGACGTCAGACAAGACAAATAACTCATTTCTACAAGCACAACTGCATTTCCTAAATGAATATCTTTCTTTGGAATAATGCAATTGAACCTTCTTGCCAACATTCAGATGTATTGAAAAATAAAACCTTTCCAGGGGCGTAGATAGAGATCCTTTTAGTTAACACCTCTATGCCACTACTAGTGCCTAAATGGAATTTCCACTCACCGGCCCAGGTGTTAAACAACATGCCGTGGATGATATATGAACTGTAAAAATATTGCATACTAAACATAATTGATAACAGTATCACCCCATTGAGTTAATAATTGGAAATTTATACTGAAGGGAATGATACGTTTGTAAAGGATATTTGCGATGCAGTATTTATGTCTCACAAGTTTTCTGTCAATGATATTGCGACAGATTCTCTCCACTTGCGGCACAAATGGTGGCGAGCCCTTGAGTCCATCAGTTAGAAATATTCCCCCGACAGGGCAAGTCCCAGGCATTAGCGATGCTTTTACCCACTGGAATCCTTGACGCGCAGGTGAAGGCTGGACTCCAGGTGGAGAGAGGCTGGACCCAATGTGGGATACAGGTGAGTAAAACCAAAGCTAACTTAACTGAGAAGAAGTAGGGAAGTGTAAAGATTTATCTCTCCTGGGAAATGGAATAGGGTAGTCAGAACCCTAATTTCACTTTTTTACTGATAATTATTATGTTTTCCATAATAAGTTGGCCCACCCTCTGCTTTTAGAAAAGTGCAATGACATTTTAAGAACTAAAATGTTAAATCTTTCTTCCCACCACTTACCGCACAGTCATTCGCTCCATCTCCGCACATGCCTACGTAGTAACTACAGTAAATAGAAAAAAATACAATATAAGTCTAGGCGAGTATCTGAAAGACTTTTACACACTACAAACACAAAACACAGGCTCCAAGCTCTGTGCTGAACCAGCACACCTGTAAATGATTGTGCCATGGCAGCATTTCAGGATCGAGCCATGGCACCCGTTCATGATCGGGCCCTCGCACCCATTCATGATCGAGCCATCGCACCCATTCATGATCAGGCCATCGCACCCATAATCGGGCCATCGCACCCATTCATGATCGAGCCATAGCACCCATTCATGATCGGGCCATCGCACCCATTCATGATCGGGCCATCACACCCATTCATGATCGGGCCATCGCACCCATTCATGATCGGGCCATCGCAGCCATAATCGGGTCATCGCACCCATTCATGATCGAGCCATAGCACCCGGTCATGATCGGGCCATCGCACCGATTCATGATCGAGCCATCGCACCTATAATCGGGCCATCGCACCCGGTTATGATCGGGCCATCACACCCGGTCATGATCGAGCCATCGCACCCGTTTATGATCGAGCCATCGCACCTGTTCATGATCGGGCCATCGCAACCGTTCATGATCGGGCCATCGCACCCGTTCCTGATTGGGCCATCGCACCTGTTCATGATTTGGCCCTCATACGGCGAGGTCTTGGCTAAAATCACCCAATCCAAGCTCAGTGGAACTGAGGTGCCTAGTCCTGCTGCTCAGAGAGCTGGAAACCTGGTTTTCAGTTTATTCAACATAAATAAGCAGACTATGGATCAGTGGTCTCCTATCTTTTCTGTAATAAGAGCTAATTATGCTCACTGAAAATCATCCAGACCTACTGATACTATTAAAGTTGTAATAGAGACCACATCAGACAAGATTACATTATTGGCCACAATACGCAAGATTACCAGCAGCAATCACCTCAGTACATGTCGAGGATTGCCAGCATGAGCGTAAAAGGTATTTATCAACTTGGAGTGCCTCTACATTGGTAGTACAGAAGGCACAGCTGCAGTGCCCCTGGCACCAAGGTAATACCATGATTAACACGGACCACCACCGCCGCATGATTTATCACTCAAATACAAGCTTTTGATACATTCTGAAAATTAAATACTTTTTTACCAACCATTACTCATGAGTTCTGAAAATACACACATTTTGGTCTCGTATACATATTTTTTGAATTTGGTATAAATGTATTAATTCAACCAAGTATGAACTTCCACTTTAGCGGGCTGGGGTGCACTCCGGAGAGCTAGTGAAAGGTTGCAAGATAAGTACCGGTAGATCATGAGCTTCTCGTTGGAGACGCGTGCTAGAGATCAGTCGACGCTTGGGGGCAGATTTATCAAAATATCATGCAGCGCCGTAAGACACCCAAGCTGCAGCGCCATAAGACACCCAAGCTGCAGCGCCATAAGACACCCAGGCTGCAGCACCGTAAGACACCTCAGCTAGGCTGCATTGCATGAGAGATGAAGGGCAGGAATGCGCCAAATCTAACAATATATGGCACATTCCTGTCTTCTCCTAACGATGGCCACGACGTGCTGCCTAGCGCCAATGCAGGCAGGATCGTTTTTGTGCAAGAAGGGGCACCTTCCGGCACAAAAACCATCCTTTGAGGCTTTTTTCCCCTCTCTGTGTGATCTGCAGAATGCAGCACATGACACATTCCCAAGTCTACTGCTCATGGTAAATCTGTGGATGCGGCAAACTCCATGCGTGGATGCGTTGGAACACCCTCGCACTCCTATGGACACCTCTGTGGGGCAGAGAAACGGAAGGCAGCCACTTTCTCTGCCTTGCGTTACTTCAGATGTCTCAAGCCATGCAAGGGACTTGTATGGCTTGGTAAATCTCAGTCTAGGGCTCGCGTCACCCTTGCACCCTGTTGCACGGTGCAAGGGTGATGCAAAACCTTTGATGAATATGCCCCTTGATTTGCATTTTGATTGGCTAAGCGGGAAAACGCAGGAAAGAGAAGACATAAAACCTCAAACACATACATCGGAAAGTCGCACTTAAAATATTCACCTACTCTAGTTTTCGAAACTCTTCAATCAAAGATGACTTTTGACCAGGAGACATTCTGGCGAAAACGGTTCCATTCATCAGTAACTGAAAAACAGATAGAAAGACCATAACCAACATATAGAACTGAAAACACCTCTGCATAGGGAAGGATAGCTGTAGACTGCTCATGGGGGAAGGACCCAGGTACATTTCTGTACCTTTACCTCACATGCCTGTATATTTATTTTTCACTGAAAAAATCAAAGGTTACAGGGAAATTATAGTTAGAAAATAAAATTTCAAAAAAACTAAAAAATTCATGAAAAAACCCAAACTTTACAGGGACGTTATAGTTATGTTCATATTGTTATACTCACAAAGCCATAGACATTCAGAGGTTCTAGTTATACTTATCTCAAGAAACTAACTCATGTCCTAAAGTAAATATAACTCCCCCTGCCATGCACAGTTTTCCCATCAACACCTTCACGGCAAATGTTGCAGTGATATTACCAATCATGTCATAGAAGATGTTTTGAGTGCTGAAATATGTGGGGTAATTAGCAGTGCATGGCGAGGGCACAAGTTATATTTCCCTTAGGGCATGAGTAGTTGTAGTTATGGTTAGGATCATGTTTCCATAGGAAAGGCATTTTTTTGTGTTACTGATAAGTGAACAGTTCTTAGGAAAAAACTAAGGGTGGGCGTAGTTCGCGAAGTAGCACTTCGCGAAGCTACGCAAAGTGAAGTTCGCACTACGCGAGCTACGCGTAGCACTTTGCGAACTGCGTAGTAACATGTTCGCACTGTGCAAGATGTTGTTTTCAATGATTGCACAGTGCAGACAAGCAACCGTCACTGTGCAATCATTGAAAATGACATCTTGCACAGTGCGAGCTGTAGTTTTCTGCTGCTCGAGTAGATTTTTACTCGAGCGGCAGCTTTCTCAACGCGAACTGGTAGTTTCTCATCGCGAGCGGTCGCGAGCATACGCGACCCCTCGCAATGAGAAACCTGACCTCCTCGCGTTGGGAATCTCGCCGGGAGGTTTATTTTCCATGCTTGCGACGCCAACTTGATGTTGCTGATCGCGAACAAGGAAAAAGTCTCGCCGGGATGTCATTTTGCTTGCTCGCGGTCGCCAACTTGACGTTGAGGACCGCGAGCAAGCAAAAAATGACCGCAGCACTACGCAACACTACGCTACGCGTGTTCGCACTGTGCTACGTGCAGTTCGCGTAGTGCATACGCGACCCCTCGCAATGAGAAACCTGACCTCCTCGCGTTGGGAATCTCGCCGGGAGGTTTATTTTCCATGCTTGCGACGCCAACTTGATGTTGCTGATCGCGAACAAGGAAAAAGTCTCGCCGGGATGTCATTTTGCTTGCTCGCGGTCGCCAACTTGACGTTGAGGACCGCGAGCAAGCAAAAAATGACCGCAGCACTACGCAACACTACGCTACGCGTGTTCGCACTGTGCTACGTGCAGTTCGCGTAGTGCGAAGTAGCGCGAACTTCGCAAACTACGCGAGCGTAGCGTAGTGCTTCGCCCAGGCTTAGAAAAAACACCAGTTTTCCCAAAGCTTCCCCTCTAAAAAGGTTGCACCTGAAAACTACACTTGCTCACCTGGTACAATAAGTGGCTGGTATTTCCTAATTGCTTAATACGGCTTTGGTTTTTACAGTCCACCTACCCCTTTCACTTTATACATCTCATCAAGGTACCATCTGGCTTAATTTCTTAAAAACACCATTTGGATTCTTTAAAAGTTTCTTGTATTTAGGTGAACAGGAGACACTTGTTAGTTCCTCCATAATATTGGAGTAGTACGGGTTTAAGAAGTTTTGGATTGGAGATGTCATGATCTATACACAAGTAAGGCTGGTGCTGGAAAGTTTTAAAGATTCTAATGGGTAGACTTGAGTATAAATAAAGTGAGTCCAGTAGACGGAATGGTCCACAAGGGTCCCTCAGGACATTATTCAATATCTCCTTTCCGTAGGATTTTAGGAGAGAATACAAAGGAGATGTAGAGTTGCTGAATAATTTAGAAGCAGAGTTGTGTCAAGGTATATGTGAACAGGATATTTATGAAGAAATCAAAATACTGGGAGCAGGTCCACTGTTGGAAATGTCAAAATAAAGCAGGTAGACAAAGATCTGCTGTTGTATTTGTGTATTGTATAGTGTCAGGGTCAAGGTGACGTTCTCCTGAAGTGCTTGCACAGGAACAGAGATGCTAGTTCCCAACTCCCTCTACAAGGCAGCCAGAGTTCCAGTAATATTCACCTGGACTCTGCAACTACCCTACAGGGGGAAGGGGGAGTGGATAAAATAATAAACCAAGAAGAGACTGGTCCTGAAACACCGGTTCTCTACTTTTCTCCTCAGCTTCTTCTTAGCGCTGCTGGCTGCTCTTGTAATGAGAACCTTAAAGCAAGAACACAACACGATAACTATCAAATTCCCTTCTACTCCTAACCTCCCTCTATGTGTTAACACCTACCCTGGGTTTCAGGCACCGTGCCCCTCTTCTGTATGTCTGTCTTCTTGTGTAGTGCTTTTATATTTCTTTCTGTAGGTCTGGATTCTCTTCAAACTCCTTTCTCTACAAAACATCTTTCTATTAGTTTATTCTCATAACCTCTTTTCCTTTTAAATTTGTTTACCTTGAAATTTACTATTGGTTGACTTACTTCTAGAGTGGAGTATTCTAGCTAGTCTTCTTCTTCTGTGAATTCTTCTTGTAGTGTGTTTCACAAACGCTAATACTACTCTAAGCTCGAGTTTGTGTATTCCTTGCTTTTCTCATTTTTTTCTAGTTATCTACTACTTGGAACTGTGGTGAGTAAATTTATTCACATTGTCTTTTTCAACACTATTGCATAACACGCCCCTCTATTTTTCCTCAGGTTGAATTACGGATTTCTATGTCTATTCAGGTAAGTCTTCTATGCGATCTCTTACAATCATATTCTTTTTTCATTCAATCTCTCATGCCTCCCAATTGTACTTAGCTTCGGTCTTCTTTCTTCTGTCACAGGATGGCGCCAAAAGACCTCCGAAGTTCTGCTCGGGGAAACGGAGAAGTATTGGAAGTCTTCTCGAAGGTAGGAGTGAATTCGTCGTCTTTTCCGTCTCTGTGGAATTTTCTGAATTCACTTCTATTATTTCTCACTGAATTATGTATCGTTCCTGACTAGGAAAACTATTCTGTTAACACTAATGCTGACTAACCAACTCTAATTCTGCTCTAAACTCTTTTACTCGGGAGCTCTAGTTTCTAGCTGCGATTCTCTGAATTACCTCAGTGAAGTGCGCATTCCTCTTGGAGCGCGCGCCTCACCTAACCTCTGGACACCTGTGGGAGAAAGACTAGACTGCCGCTATGCTTCCAGCGCGGCCGCCATCTTGGAATTCCTTTTTCTGTTTAATTCAGTCCATAGATTGTTCTTTGCCCGTCTGTTCAGTCTTAGGCGGCAGAAAGACCCCAGCGTTGCCCCCATTACCACCTCTTCGTCCTCTGGAGGCCTGACAGTACCCCCCAACAAAGGAGGTCCTCTCATTCCTGGTTTGGTAGGGAATCTTTGATGAAACGATGTCACCAATCTAGGAGCATGAACATCTGATTCTAATTCCCAAGACCGCTCCTCAGGCCCATAGCCTTTCCAGTCTACCAATTTGTAACGCCCTGAACGTCTCAGGATCGTTTAACAGACACGACAATGAGGACGCAACCACTTGTGAAGGGTTAGTTCTTTTAATGAAGGCAAATAAAATACAAAGAACAAACAAAAGTTATAGTCACTGGAATCCTCCAGGCTAAGTACGTTACCAGCCCACAGCACGGATGGTCCTAACCGTCCTCTGCATATACGCCGATCCCGGCGTATGCCAACAGAGGGCAGAAATGAAATGGCCGACAATGCCAATCGGTAGGCTGTGAGGGGCACGAAGAGTGTTGGGGAGAATCGAGGAGTCAGGGAAACACCCAGCCGGGGTCTCTACCTGAAGGGAGCAGCCGCTCAACCTCTTCCTCAGACTGCACCGGGACGCGGAGTCACCTCCTGGTGATGCGTCACCGATACCCCAATCACAAGCAAGAAGACTGAACCGAGAGCAGCCGCTCGATCGATCCTGTGGACTTCCGAGTCTGTAACGCGGCAAACACCTCCTGGTGTGCGTTACAGCTGGCAGTCCCTGTGTCTCTGGTCGGGCTGGGAGTTACGACTCCAACCAGCAAAAGCGCCACTGCGCTTGGACTCAGCCGAGTCAAAAAGCGAAGCTCAATGGTTGACCGGTAGAGCTTCCGGGTCCTTCACAGGTGACGATGGGGCAAGACACGGCCCAGGGAGTAACGACTCGACCTACCTCCGTTCTTGCCTTACTGGAGCACCACTCCGGAACACTGCTCTTCACGAAGCAGGTACGTCGGTGTAAACACAATATCCGACAGCCTTGTACCTCCCGGTTCCTCCCTTTATAGGGCGTGTTTTCCTTGAGTTATGTAACAGCTCTCCTGTTTACATAAGGGCGTGTTTCCCTTGAGTTATGTAACAGCTCTCCTGTTTACATAAGGGCGTGTTTCCCTTGAGTTATGTAACAGCTCTCCTGTTTACATAAGGGCGTGTTTCCCTTGAGTTATGTAACAGCTCTCCTGTTTACATAAGGGCGTGTTTCCCTTGTATGACAGGAATTCTTGACAGTACATCCTCCCTCTCAGCGGCTCCCCACGGGTCCAGCGCTGGCAGGAAAACGCCGATGGAACAAGGAGACCAAGCGCGGAGCATGAACCCCTTCAGCCGGTTCCCATGAATGCTCCTCCGGGCCATAGCCTTTCCACGCAACCAGGTACCACAGCTTCCCCCTGCGCCATTTGGACGCCCGTATGCCCGACACTTCATACTCCACCTCCGACTCCACGCATACCGGCCTAGGTGTCCCAGACGGCTTGGAGGGTGCTGGTTTGAGCAATGATACATGAAAGACAGGGTGTATCCGCAATGACTGGGGCAAGCACACCTTCACGTTCACGGGACCCATACACTTGGTAATTCGATAGGGGCCCATGTACTTGGGATGGAACACACTGTTCTTTCGAAACCTCATGTTTCTTGTGGATATCCAGACGTAGTCTCCAGTGCGGTACAGTGGCCCGGGCCTTCTCTTCCTATCTGCCGCAGCCTTGTATCTTCTCTTGGCCTCTATTAGGACAGCCCTTGAGCGCATCAACGTGTCTTTTATGTGTGCCACCCTGTCCGCTGTGGCGGGAATCCTGTCCTCTCTGAACGGATGTAGAAATGGCAAGAACCTGGGATGTTGGCCATAGTTGCTATAGAACGGAGATGACTGTGTGGAGCTGTGAGTGGCGTTGTTATAGGCTATCTCTGCAACCCATAGCAAGTCGACCCATTCTTCCCTGCCCTGGTCCACAAAACATCGCAGATACTGTTTGAGCGTTTGGTTCAGGCGCTCGGTTTGGCCGTCCGTTTGAGGGTGGTAGCTGGTGGACAGGGCGGTCTTAACATGCAGCGCAGTGCACCAAGTCTTCCAGAATTGCGCAGTAAACTGCGACCCCCGGTCCGACACGATCACCCCAGGTAATCCATGCAGTCGTACCACATTCTTTAGGAGTAGTGACGCCAATTCCCCGGCCGTAGGGACTCTCTTGCAGGGGATGAAGTGCCCCATTTTCGTCAAGTAATCCACCACCACCAGTATTGCCGTCATCCCCTGGTCTACCGGTAGGCCCACCACGAAGTCCAGTGATATGCTATCCCATGGTCTATCCGGGGTCGGAAGTGGATGTAAGAGCCCTTGGGTTCGGCCATGGTCGGCATTCATGGTAGCACACGTAGGACACTCCTGTCCCCACCTCCTGACATCCACTCTCATGGTTGGCCACCAGAAATGCCGTCCCATGCTAGCCACCGTTTTTTCAAAGCCCAAATGACCTGCGCATGGAGAGTCATGGCACCAGATGAATGCTTGTTTCCTTAGCCTAGGCGTGGGTATCAATAGGCACCTGCCCTTCAGGGGTATCCCGTCCTTCAGCTGCCATTCTCTGTGACTGAGGAGCCACCTCCGCCATGCGAATGACCTGATCCCTCTCTTTATTCCCCTCAGGAAAGTATCCGGTTGGATAACCCCCAATACCATCCTCGGGGAAATGATGGAACGCTCGGTTGCAGGCAATGGTTCCTTAACTGCAGATTGACGGGACAGGGCGTCCGCCTTCCGGTTTTCCGTCCCCGGCCGATATGTGATGCGGAAGTTGAACCCCGCAAAGAAGATCATCCACCGCAGCTGCCTGGGAGAAAGGTGTCTAGTGGCCGTCATGAACTGTAGGTTCCGATGGTCCGTGTACACCGATACCACATGTCTTGCCCCCATCAACCAATGCCTCCATTCGGTGAAGGCGTCCTTGATTGCGAGAAGCTCCTTCTCCGCAATATGGTAGTTGCGTTCGGCGTCGTTGAGTTTGCGGGACATGTACGCAACGGGATGAAGCACCCCTGTGTCGTGGTCGCCTTGGGACAAGATAGCCCCCAGCGCCACATCCGACGCGTCCGCTTCCACCACGTAGGGGAGATCCGGATCGGGGTGAGCCAACACCGGCGCCTTACCAAAGGCGCTTTTCAGGGCCTCAAAGGCTTTGTTCGCTTCAGGGGACCAGACAAACTCCTTGGACTTCCTCAGTAGCTGTGTGATTGGGGCCACCACTCCAGAAAATCCATCTATAAACCGCCTGTAAAAGTTGGCGAAGCCAATGAAACTTTGGACGTCCTTCACGCTTTGGGGCACCGGCCATTCTTTCACCGCCTTGATCTTTCGTTCTGCCATCTCCTGTCCCTCTGGACTCAGCATCACTCCGAGGAATTCCACGGATGTGACGTGGAAGTCACACTTGCTGAGTTTACAAAACAGCATGTTTTCCCTCAGCTTTTGGAGCACAGCTTTGACGTGGTGTACGTGCTCCTCCACACTTGACGAATAGATGAGGATGTCGTCGATATATACGACCACGTAGATATCCAACTCCTCTCTGAATACCTCATTCAAAAAGTACTGAAAGGCTGCCGGGGCGTTGCACAGACCGAACGGCATGACGAGGTACTCAAAAAGGCCGAACCTGGTCTTAAAGGCGGTCTTCCACTCGTCTCCGTCCCTCATGCGCACCAGATGGTATGCCCCTTTCAAATCCAACTTGGTGTAGATACGAGCTTTCTTGACCTGTTCCAGAAGTACACTGATGAGAGGCAAGGGGTACCGATTTTTTATGGTTATCGCATTCAATGCCCTAAAGTCCACACAGGCTCTCAGCTCCCCATTAGCCTTCGGGATGAAGAAGAGTGGCGAGGCGGCCGGAGACTTGGACGGGCGGATGAATCCTAGCTTGAGGAGTTTATCCAGGTACCCCCGGAGATGCACGTTTTCAGGCTCCGTCAGGGCATACAGCCTGCCGCTGGGAACGCTGGCCCCTGGCACCAGGTCGATCTGGCAGTCAAACTGTCTATGTGGTGGTAGCACTTCCGCCTTCACCTCATCAAATACATCCTCAAAACTGTGATAAGCCTGGGGGAGAGCCACATCTTTTTCTGGCGCTGTAGCCACCGTCTGACTCCCGCTCTCATCTGCGTCAAGGGATTCCGTTCTTATTCCACAATGCAGGATGCAATACGGTGACGTCATTTCGATGCGATGTGTTGGCCAATCCACAAAGGGGTTGTGTTTCTGTAGCCACGGCAATCCCAATATGACGCCATATTGGGGCGCTCGGATGATGTTAAAATCGATTTGTTCCAAATGGTTCCTCCCATATCTCATCGGAAGGACCCCCGTGTGCTGTCCGATGGGCCCCGTCACCAATCGCCTTCCGTCTACCGCATAGACGTCTTCGGGTACTGCTTTGGGAAGAAGCACTAGCCCTAGCCTGCATGCCTCGTTGTGGTCCATAAACATGCCAGTGGCCCCTGAATCCACCATGGCCACAACGGGTATCCACTGGTCATGCACTCCCACGTGCACCGTGATAAACAGGTGTCGTTGTCCCTTAGTGACCGAGTTGGAAAGTGAAGGGATGGATGAGTGACTCCGAGATGCCCCTTCTCTGGTCTTGGAGTCCTCTAGTTTTCCGCCGGTATGTCCACCACGGCTGTTACCGACCGGTTGGCCCGATAACGTGACGTCTTCGGTTTGGCAGGGCATTCACGTACGTAGTGGCCTTTTTTGCCACAATATAGGCACAATCCTTGTTTACGGCGTGACTCTTTCTCCGTGGCTGTGAGGCTCGCTCGTATTGCGCTGATGTCCATGGGTTCTCCCTTGGATGCGGTGGAAGTTTCAGGACTTCCCACCGTCACATAGGATGGAAGGGATTTTCCTTTTCTCCCATGATCCCCCTTTCTTTCACTTAGCCTATGTTCCAGCCGTAATACCAGGTTGATAAGGCCCTCACATGTCTTGGGTTGAGGGTCAATATGAGCCACGGCGTCCTTGAGCTCATCGCACAGCCCTTGATGGAAGAGCGCCGTCTGTTTAGCAACAGGCCACTTGGTTTCCGCAACCAGCCTTCGGAACGCGTTGAGATACTGCACCAGGTCGTTGGATCCCTGTCTCAACTCAAGCATTTCACGGTCCGCCGTGTACGAGTCAGCCCTTCTGTCGAATACCTTCAGGAATTCCTCGCGAAAAGCACCCCAATCATATAAGAGGGGGTCGTCCCTGCTCACCAGAGGTACGGCCCATTGTGCCGCGTTTCCAGCCAAATAGGATATAAGGAAAGCCACACGAGCCTGACTCGTGGGGAACGCCTTTGGTTTGCACGATAAATGTAGCGCCACTTGTGTGAGGAATACCTGCACTGTGTTAGGATCCCCACTGTACCTCTCTGGTGTTGCCAAGGGGATGGCTACCGGCATTTCCACTACTACCGCAGGGGTCTGGTTCGTGAGGGAGGTGCTGGGCGTGAGCGGGTCCAAGTGGATAGCATCCAGTCTGGCTTTTACATCGGCTGTTTCTTGCCTAGAGGCAGCCACTTCAACTTGCATGGCCGCTAAAGCAGCCAGCACATCATCAAGTGTTGCCATGTCTGTTATCGACCGGGAGACAGTTAGTGTTATTAAGGTCGGATATTTTGTAACGCCCTGAACGTCTCAGGATCGTTTAACAGACACGACAATGAGGACGCAACCACTTGTGAAGGGTTAGTTCTTTTAATGAAGGCAAATAAAATACAAAGAACAAACAAAAGTTATAGTCACTGGAATCCTCCAGGCTAAGTACGTTACCAGCCCACAGCACGGATGGTCCTAACCGTCCTCTGCATATACGCCGATCCCGGCGTATGCCAACAGAGGGCAGAAATGAAATGGCCGACAATGCCAATCGGTAGGCTGTGAGGGGCACGAAGAGTGTTGGGGAGAATCGAGGAGTCAGGGAAACACCCAGCCGGGGTCTCTACCTGAAGGGAGCAGCCGCTCAACCTCTTCCTCAGACTGCACCGGGACGCGGAGTCACCTCCTGGTGATGCGTCACCGATACCCCAATCACAAGCAAGAAGACTGAACCGAGAGCAGCCGCTCGATCGATCCTGTGGACTTCCGAGTCTGTAACGCGGCAAACACCTCCTGGTGTGCGTTACAGCTGGCAGTCCCTGTGTCTCTGGTCGGGCTGGGAGTTACGACTCCAACCAGCAAAAGCGCCACTGCGCTTGGACTCAGCCGAGTCAAAAAGCGAAGCTCAATGGTTGACCGGTAGAGCTTCCGGGTCCTTCACAGGTGACGATGGGGCAAGACACGGCCCAAGGAGTAACGACTCGACCTACCTCCGTTCTTGCCTTACTGGAGCACCACTCCGGAACACTGCTCTTCACGAAGCAGGTACGTCGGTGTAAACACAATATCCGACAGCCTTGTACCTCCCGGTTCCTCCCTTTATAGGGCGTGTTTTCCTTGAGTTATGTAACAGCTCTCCTGTTTACATAAGGGCGTGTTTCCCTTGAGTTATGTAACAGCTCTCCTGTTTACATAAGGGCGTGTTTCCCTTGAGTTATGTAACAGCTCTCCTGTTTACATAAGGGCGTGTTTCCCTTGAGTTATGTAACAGCTCTCCTGTTTACATAAGGGCGTGTTTCCCTTGTATGACAGGAATTCTTGACACAATTAATATAGTTTTCCTTTTATTACCTTGGAATCCAGAATTTCTTTCACTTCGTACTCTACCCCTGATTCTAACTGAATAGGTTTTGGTGTCGATTCTCTGCGTAAGCCTGCTGGTGCCTTTTTTAACAAAGAAACGTGAAAAATGGGATGAATTTTCAACTTAGGAGGTCATTTTAACTGATAGTTAACTGGTGAGGTTTTCTCTTCTATCAGATATGGTCCTATGAATCTGGGCTGGAACTTCCTGTTACCTTTTAGCCTAAGGTTCTTTGTGCTTAACCAGACTATCTCCCTTTTCTAGGGAAGGACCCTCACGTTTCTTTTTATCTGCATATTGTTTGTATTTCTGTTTTGCTTGTTCTAAGTTTTGTTTGGCTGTGTGATGGACCTGTTCTAGATGGGACACCAAATCTTTTACTGCTGGAACAGAAATATCAGTTTGTCTAATAGTTGCATTTGGGTGTCTTCCATAATTTAAATAAAATGGGGAATATCCTGTCGAGACATTTTTGGCGTTATTATGTGCAAATTCTGCCGCCCATAATAACTCTGACCACTCTCCTTCTTGCTTCAGAAGGAACAACCTCAAATACTGCTCTAACTCCTGATTCGCTCTCTCAGTTTGCCTGTCTGTCTCTGGATGATAACTAGTCGAATACTTGGCTTCAATTCCCAATCCACCCACAAAAGCCTTCCAAAAATGAGATACAAATTGTGTTCCCCTGTCTGAAATAATGACCTTGGGGACCCCATGTATCTTTACAATTTGTGTACTAAGGTGGTGGGCTAACTGTTTGGCTGTAGGAATTCCCTTCAAGGCCATAAAGTGCGCCATCTTAGAAAATGCATCTACGAACACTAGAATAGTATTGTAACCTAAACTTGAAGGTAAATCCACTATTAAATCTAGTGTAACGGTATGCCATGGATATGGTGGAGTGGGTAGAGGTTGTAACAATCCCTTGGGGGCCTGCCGTTCCGATTTTCCCTGTGCGCAGATCTCACAAGTTCTAACGTACTCCTCAATGTCTCTGGTCATATGAGGCCACCAGTAATGTCTCTTGATTGACTCTTCTGTCTTTGTTTCTTCTTTGTGCCCTGCCAAAAGATTGTCGTGACATTCAGCCATCACCTGATTCCGTAACTCTGGGGTTGGCAAGTACAAGGCTTCCTTATAATAAGGTAACTGATGCTGAATTTTCCTGTCTTTATCTTTCGCAACCCAATCCTGTATTTCCTCTGGGTTCATTTGTTTGATGATCTGCTCCTTTAAATCAGAAGATATTGTAGCTCCAATAATCTTTTCACTCGGAATTATAGTTTGATCTTCGATTTGATTCTTCTGATCATTTGTCCCCAATCTGGATAAAGCGTCAGCCTTCCCATTCTGGGCTTCTGGCCTATAGGTAATCACAAAATCGTAGTCCGCGAAATACAATGACCAACGGAGTTGTCTTGGTGTTAGTGTCCGAGCAGACTTCAAAAATTTCAAATTCCTGTGGTCGGTGAAGACTGTCACTTGATGCTGAGCCCCCATGAGATAGTGTCGCCACTCTTTAAATGCATCCTTGATTGCCAGTAACTCCTTTTCAGTTATGGTGTAATTTACCTCTGCTGATGTTAGCTTTCGTGATCTGTAGGCGACTGGATGTAATTGACCTGTTACCTTATGCCGTTGGGATAATATCCCTCCAACTGCCAGATCAGAAGCGTCCGTTTCCACGTAGAAGGGTTCAGTAGGATCGGCGTGCAGGAGTATCGGTGCGGCAGTGAAGTCTTTTTTTTCGGAGTTGAAATGCCCTTTCTGATTCTTCCGTCCATTCAAAACACACTCCTTTTCTAAGTAGACGCGTCAGGGGTAATATCTTTCGTCAAAATTCGCTTATAAATCTTCGATAGAAGTTCGCGAACCCGATGAAACTCTGGACTTCCTTGACACACTCCGGGGATTTCCATTCAACCACTGCCTTCACCTTCTGCTCATCCATTTTCATTCCAGCCGGCGATAGAACAAAACCCAAAAATTCCACTTGGGAGACACCGAATGCACATTTCTCCAATTTAACAAATAGTTTGTTTTCTCTAAGCTTCTGAAGCACTCCTCTTACTTGTTCTTGGTGCTGGCTCGTGTTTGACGAATAGATTAAAATATCGTCAATGTACACTATTGCACATTGATCAATATACTCACTGAGAACATCATTAATGAAATGCTGGAAGGCAGCCGGGGCGTTGCACAAACCGTATGGCATAACTTGATATTCGAACAGCCCAAATCGAGTCCTGAAGGCTGTCTTCCATTCATCTCCCTCGCGTATTCTCACAAGATGGTAGGCTCCTCTGAGATCTAATTTTGTATAGATCTGCGCTCCTTTCAACTGATCCAATAAAACAGAAATAAGTGGCAGTGGGTATCGGTTATTTTTGGTGATCTTATGAATTGCCCGATAGTCAATACAGGTTCTGAGATCTCCCTCCTTCTTCTTTGGCACGAAGAAAAGAGGCGAAGATGCAGGTGACTGGGATGGATGAATGAATCCATTCGCCAGATATTTATCCAAGTATTCCTTCAAGTGGTGATGTTCTTTTTCTGTCACGGCGTATACCCGGCTGCAGGAGAGATTAGAACCTGGCTCCAAATCTATCTTACAATCGTAAACCCGGTGGGGTGGCAATTGTTCTGCTTCGGTTTCGTTAAAAACATCGGCAAAATCTTCATATTCCGACGGAATCTCCTGGTAATCTATCACACAGACAGACGTCTCTGCTGTGCACAAGGCCTGAGCTGGATTGCACTCTCTGGTTCCCTCTTTCGTTTCAAAACAATTTTTTCGACAATATTCTGAATCCATCACTATGGTTCTTGTGCTCCAATTTATCGTTGGATTATGTTCCGTGAGCCATGGAAGACCCAGGATGAGTTGGAACTGAGGTGCGTCAATTAGATTGAATTGAATGACTTCTTCATGACCATCACAGTAGATCAATTGTACCTGTTCAGTATGACTTACTATTGGTCCAGATGAGAGATTCGTTCCGTCTACTGCCCGGACCGGTTCACTTTTGGGTTTCAAGATAGCTCGTAACCCCACCTTAGCAGCAAATTTTAGATCACAAAAGTTTCCGGTGGCTCCGGAATCTATCATTACTGAAACTTCTGTCAACGTTTCTTGCCGGAACTTAAGTACCATGGATAAAATTAGATGTGGGGCAGGCGACTGTAGAGTGTTAGCCACTTGATGTTCTTTTGGAGTTGATTTCTGATTAGCATCCACCGGTCCAACTCCCGCTACAGGTGGTGCTGCGAGTTTTCCTTCGGCTTAAAGGGGGTCTTCGGTTTTCTTAGACAACCCCTAACAAAATGCCACAATACATACATAGATTTCCTGCCCTTCTTTTCTCTTTCTCTTCTTTGGTTAGGGGACCTCTTATCGTTCCAATTTGCATGGGTTCCGAACTCATTTGTCCTTCCACAGCCTTATTCCCTTCTGGCCGAACCCGATCAAATCTTGGAGCTATTGGCCTGAAGTCCTTCCTTTTTTTCTCCTCTTCTCTCTCCTTGACGAAAGTCTATTTCTAAGACCAGGTCCACTAATTCTGAGATTTCTGTGGGTCTATTTGGTATCTGTGCCAACATCTTTAAGTTCGTCTCTTAAACCTCTATAAAAAACTGCAGCTCTTTTGCTTTCTGACCAGTCCATTTCTACGACTAATTTATTGAATTGGGCCAGATATGCTACTAAATCTCGGTTTCCCTGTCTTAGGTCCAATAATTCATTATCTATTGCTTGAGAGATTCTCCGTCTGTCGAAAATTCGAAGAAATTCTCGCTTGAAGTTTTAATAGTTTTGTAACAGAGGATCATCCCGGGAAACCAGAGGCATTGACCAGGACGCCGCATCACCACTCAAGTACGATAAAACAAAGGCCACCCTAGACTGCGCATCTGGGAAAATGGAAGGGCGACACATGAAGTGCAAAGAGCACTGCGTGATGAATAGCTGTGCCTTTTGTGGGTCCCCACTAAATCGCTCTGGAGGGGCCAACGGAATAACTGGGGACAATGAATGGATTACTTGTGTAGTTATTCCATTTGGGTCTTCAGTAGATGGTCTAACGCGTCCCTCCCTGAGCCGAATGGTTGCTTTACTCGGTGCACTAACTCAGCTGTCTCTTTTCTTGAGTTCATCACCTCCTGCCTCAGGTTTTGGTTTTCCTCTCTTACTGCCACTAACTCCTTTTGAATGGTCTCTAACACTACTCCCAGAGTCTGTAAGTTTATTCCTTCTGCCATCTCTGTCCGGGTGCAAATATACCACTTGGGCACTTCACTCTGTCAGGGTCAAGGTGACGTTCTCCTGATGTGCTTGCACAGGAACAGAGATGCTAGTTCCCAACTCCCTCTACAAGGCAGCCAGAGTTCCAGTAATATTCACCTGGACTCTGCAACTACCCTACAGGGGGAAGGGGGGAGTGGATAAAATAATAAACCAAGAAGAGACTGGTCCTGAAACACCGGTTCTCTACTTTTCTCCTCAGCTTCTTCTTAGCGCTGCTGGCTGCTCTTGTAATGAGAACCTTAAAGCAAGAACACAACACGATAACTATCAAATTCCCTTCTACTCCTAACCTCCCTCTATGTGTTAACACCTACCCTGGGTTTCAGGCACTGTGCCCCTCTTCTGTATGTCTGTCTTCTTGTGTAGTGCTTTTATATTTCTTTCTGTAGGTCTGGATACTCTTCAAACTCCTTTCTCTACAAAACATCTTTCTATTAGTTTATTCTCATAACCTCTTTTCCTTTTAAATTTGTTTACCTTGAAATTTACTATTGGTTGACTTACTTCTAGAGTGGAGTATTCTAGCTAGTCTTCTTCTTCTGTGAATTCTTCTTGTAGTGTGTTTCACAAACGCTAATAGTACTCTAAGCTCGAGTTTGTGTATTCCTTGCTTTTCTCTTTTTTCTAGTTATCTACTACTTAGAACTGTGGTGAGTAAATTTATTCACATTGTCTTTTTCAACACTATTGCATAACACGTCCCTCTATTTTTCCTCAGGTTGAATTACGGATTTCTATGTCTATTCAGGTAAGTCTTCTATGCGATCTCTTACAATCATATTCTTTTTTCATTCAATCTCTCATGCCTCCCAATTGTACTTAGCTTCGGTCTTCTTTCTTCTGTCACAGGATGGCGCCAAAAGACCTCCGAAGTTCTGCTCGGGGAAACTGAGAAGTATTGGAAGTCTTCTCGAAGGTAGGAGTGAATTCATTGTCTTTTCCGTCTCTGTGGAATTTTCAGAATTCACTTCTATTATTTCTCACTGAATTATGTATCGTTCCTGACTAGAAAAACTATTCTGTTAACACTAACGCTGACTAACCAACTCTAATTCTGCTCTAAACTCTTTTACTCGGGAGCTCTAGTTTCTAGCTGCGATTCTCTGAATTACCTCAGTGAAATGCGCATTCCTCTTGGAGCGCGCGCCTCACCTAACCTCTGGACACCTGTGGGAGAAAGACTAGACTGCCGCTATGCTTCCAGCGCGGCCGCCATCTTGGAATTCCTTTTTCTGTTTAATTCAGTCCATAGATTGTTCTTTGCCCGTCTGTTCAGTCTTAGGCGGCAGAAAGACCCCAGCGTTGCCCCCATTACCGCCTCTTCGTCCTCTGGAGGCCTGACATATAGACTCCACCACTTTGAGGATAGTATCTTAAGATTCCACTGCATTATAATGTTAGTGGTCGAGCAGAAGAAATATTGAAGATGTGAAATGAAAAAAACATTTATATAGCGTGATGGCTACCCTGAGGCATCCCAGCGCTGCAGAACGAACGTGGACAGACAGAAAGCCCAAAGGTCTGAGCTATCAATCTAATGATTGTTGCAAGTTGGTTACTATGGAATGAGAACATTCAACTGTGAGAAACAGACTAGATTTCTTTAATATGGAGTGAAGCATTGTTTGGATTCAAACCTCAGATACATTGGTATATTCTGACATACATTCATATCACTACTTGTTGAAACGTGTATTAATTCATTACAAATTAATTAGCGCGGTTACACGTCATAATAGGTAAGATTTTTTTAATACAAGATTAGATGTACCCAAGTACATTTTATTATTGTTCAATATTAACTATGTTTTATTACAAAATGTTCCTTTTAAATATTTTACCTTAAAAGCACATACTTATTACTTTAAAGAAAGGCACATGATCAACCTTTCTGTTTGTGTCTTTTTTTTTAGTTCAAAATGTTTTATTAAATTTTTCCATAATAATGAACAAATACAGACAATACAGAAAAAAATTATCATAAGCGAAAATACCTACATAAAATAAGACATTTCTAAAAGCAACTCTAAATACAATAGTTAAAGAGGTATAAATAATCAATTAAAGGAGGGAAGATAAACTAAAAAGAAGGGAAGGGAGGGAGCCATGAAAAATTGCAATGTCAACTTATTAGAAAAAAGAGCTACATTCATCATATAAGGCTTTAAGTAGAATGTCTGTAAAACGGTGGATCAAGTATAAATATACAATTATAAAGATAAGTATACATCTATAGGTAACCAAAAAGAGTGAAACAAATTAGAATTATGATTGATCCCTTTCAGGGATAATTGAGCACCTCTTCTTGTAAAAATGACCCATGACCACCAAGCATGAACCGATAAAGACGAAATATCCTTCCAGCAAAATGTAATTGACTTTGAAGCAGCTGACAGTAGGAAATTAAACAGTTTACCTTCTAATTCAGTTAAGTTATGCAGAAGACCAACAGATTTACATAGTAATATTTTGTAAGAAATAACATCATGAATATGAAATATTTGTTGAATAATATCCCAAACATCAGACCAAAATTTTAAAATTAATGGACATTCAAAAAGCATATGTCGTAATGATCCAGGAAATAATTTACAATGCCAACAAATGTCGTCTTGCATCAGTTTAGCACGAAATAAACGTACTGGGGTCCATAAACAATTAAATAAAATATAAGAATTGGTTTGGTAAAGTGAAACAGGCAGCCATCCTGAAATACTCTTAAGCCAAACAGTCATCCAAGTATCGTTGGACAAAAAAAGTGAAAGCTCAGCATTCCAAAATGTTGAAATAATATTTAAATTGTTTCCTATAGAATTAGATAATTTTTTATATAAAAGAGAGACAGTATGTGATGACGTAGAGATAGTTCGAATATATAGTGCTAAATCTGCTTTAACATTAAACGGAATACCATGAGGGAAGGAGTCTAAAATTGAATCACATAAAGACTCATATTTAATAAAATCAAATTGAGGTAAACTAAATTTCATTTGTAAAGCTTCAAAAGAAATAAAAACATTGTCAAAATAGATATCTTTAAAATAAAAGATACCAGCTTTAATCCAAGCATTACAAAAATTAACATTTCTATTCAATTTAATCACATTACTATGCCACAATGACATATCTTCAGTATGAATCATAGGGGTCAAAAAAGTTGAATCCAGGTCATTAAAAATGAGTTTAGTGGATTTAATAATAACCGATTTATGCACATATGTTGACCTATTGGACATTGTTAGCAAGGTGGTCAATGGAAAAGGATCCACAAGAGACTGCTCTATATGAAACCATGTAGGTTGGTTATTTAAAGAGGAAGGAGGAAACCATATGGAACTTTGTTTCAGTATAAATGCTTTGTGATATAGAAAAAAGTCAGGCAAGCCAAATTCAGCATTGCATTTGGGTATTTTTAATTTTTTATAACCAATACGAGTTGATTTATTATTCCAGAGAAATTTGGAGAGAAGTCTATCAATGTCTTTATAGAATTGTAATGGAAATTGAATAGGAATCATAGCAAGTGTAAAACATTTTTTAGGAGCAATAGTCATTTTAATGGAGTCCATTCTACCCCACCAAGAGAGATGAAGTGAAGACCATTTAGACGTTTTATCTTTGATATAATTCAGAATAAAGTTACTATTTAATGTTAATGTTGCTTTTATGGAGGACACAAATAGAATCCCAAGATATTTTAATTTATCTTTTTGCCACACAATATCAGCCATGGGTAACATATCAGGAGTACAAACAATGTTTAAAGGGAAGAATTCAGTTTTATTAATATTAAGGTTATAGCCAGAAACCATGGAATATTTTGCAATAATTTCTAATATGGCAGGCATTGAGGATATAGGTTCACTAATAAATAACAGCACATCATCAGCATAGGCTAAGGTTTTGATATTAATCTCCTTAATCTTAATACCTTTAATATTAACACAATTTCTTATATGAGTAAGAAAAGGTTCAATTCCAATGAGAAATAAAAGTGGAGAGAGGGGACAACCTTGTCTTGTGCCTCTAAAAAGAGAAAACTAACTAGATACTTGGCCATTGATAAATAAAAATTGCCAATGGATTTTGTCGAAAGCTTTCTCTGCATCCAAAGCCAAAATTCCTGCGGGGGAACTTAAAGTGGAACTCTGTTCAATAACGTGTAATAAGGTTCTTGTGTTATTTGTAGAACATCTATTCTTCATAAAACCGGATTGATCAAGATGTATAATAGAATCCAATATAGGGGCCAGTCTAGAAGCAAGTATTTTAGCATACAATTTACAATCTTGATTAATTAAAGAAATAGGGCGGTGATTTGAAATAAGAGTGGGGTCTTTATCTGGCTTAGGAAGTACAATAATTAAAGCATCAGTAAAGGAACCTGAGATCGTTCCTGAAGAACCAAAAAAAGTAA
Source organism: Triturus cristatus (assembly GCF_964204655.1). Taxonomy (NCBI): domain Eukaryota; kingdom Metazoa; phylum Chordata; class Amphibia; order Caudata; family Salamandridae; genus Triturus; species Triturus cristatus. The sequence goes on from NC_140594.1 coordinate 1,157,736,356, forward strand.
AAAGTTGAAATAAAATAAGGCAAAAGTTGGGACTGGAACTCTTTATAAAACTCAGCTGGGATACCATCTGGGCCAGGGGATTTATTTTTTTTAATGGATTTAATAGCAGCTAAAATTTCATCTGTAGTAATGGGTAAATCTAGCCCAAGCCTGTCCGAGTGTGAAATTTTGGGCAAATCACATGTATTTAAAAAAGAGTCCAGTATGGAGGGATCATGAGGATCAGGCTTATTATATAAAGTAGAGTAAAAATCCAAAAATTCCTTAACAATATCGTTATGAGATATTGCAATTTTACCATTAGGGCCATGAATTGAGGTAATTTGCGTTCTATCTTTTTTTATACGTAAATAATTAGCTAAAAGCTTCCCAGATCTGCTGGCATTAAAACGGAATTTAGCCTTAGAATTAGAAATTTGGATGCCAGCTCTTGTACTAAGGATTGAGTTAAATTCATATCGAAGCTTTTGTAGCATGCCTTTAAATTGAGGATCATTTGATGAAATAAAAAGCCTTTCAAATTTCACAATTTGTTTTTCCAAACATCTGATACGTGCGTTGAATGTTTTATTTTCATAGGCCATAATTGAAATAGTTACACCCCTAATGTAAGCTTTAAAGGCATCCCATCTATTGACCATAGAAGTGGAACCATCAGGATTGAGTAAAAAATAGTCTTGAATAGCATTTAAGATTTTAGGCTTATTATGTTCATTAAGAACAATTCCAGTATTCATACGCCATCTAGTTTGGTTTGCAAAAGTTGAAGTTAAGTTCAGAACAAAAGAAATCAAGGCATGATCTGAGATGTCAATATTACCAATCTTAGGAGTCTTAACAGATTGGACTAGCTGTGTGGAGATTAAAAAATAATCAATTCTAGAATGCGAATTATGTGGATTAGAGAAAAATGTAAAACATTTTTCTGTAGGAAAGTGCCAACGCCAAATGAAAACTAACTTGGTGGTATGAATAAACGATTTAAAAGCATGAAAAACCTTAGGAGGGTGAAATTTAGTGCTAGATATTCTATACAATAATGGGTCAGCAATAACATTAAAGTCACCTCCAACAATTAAAGGAGCTTTACCCAACTTTAGAACCTCAGTGGTAATATTAGACCAAAAAAGAGGGTCATCCGCAGTAGGACCATAAACATTGAGTAAAAATATGACTGAATCATGAATTTTAATTTTAGCTATAATATATCTTCCATCTGCATCCGAAATTTTGCTTAAGACTTGGCAATGCAATTTTTTTGCAACAAAAATAGCCACCCCATTTTTTTTTACCAATAGCAGGTGATGAAACAATAGTATCTACCCATTTCTTTTTCATATAATTTAAGATTTTGTCATCTATATGAGTCTCTTGAAGAAAACAAATATCTGCCTTACAACTACCTAAATAATCTAAGATTTTTGTACGCTTAACTGGATGACGTAAACCTTTAACATTTAGTGAAACAACTTTAATATTGTGAATATCAGCCATAATGAAGTGAGAAAGAATAAAAAAAGATCAAGAAGAGGAGAAAAAGAAAAGGAGAACAATAATGAGAGAAAATAGTAGCTCCAGAACAAGTAAAAGGAGGTGAAAAAAATTTAAAAAGGAGAAAACGACAAACAGGGTACAAAAATATCAAAGATGAGACGCACATACGCTTAACAAGCATGACCGAACCGTTGGAGCCCAATGTAGTAATGACCCATTAACCTGTCAGAAAAAACGTAAATTAGCTATAATCAAGTATTAGAGTCATGAGTATCCATGGAGTGCTGTGAACGTTGATCCAAAAACTGACGCAAGTCATCAGGACGTTGAAAAGATTTTGACAGATTGTCTTTCCAGATACGCATTGTTGAAGGGTCAAAAAGACCATATTTGAACCCAAGACTTCGCAGTTGAGGCCGAAGAGCAGAAAATTCCTTGCGGATTGAGACTGTTTCCTTGGCAAAGTCTTGATGAATAAAATTTTTATTCCCATTGACCATCAAGGAAGGAATCTCTCGTGCTGCCTTTTGAATCAAAACCAAATGATGATGCCTGAGGACTTTGAAAATCATTTGACGAGGTTTGGTATGTTGAGGATTGCGATGTGAAGGGATTCTATGGTCCTTGTCAATCTCAAATTTTTCTGGAAATTTAATTTGTAGAAGCCCAGGAATCAAATTTTCCAAATACAGTCTACAGTTGCCACCCTCCACATCCTCTGGTAAATTAAAAATGCGTAAATTGTATTGTCTGTTACGATTTTCCATCTCTAGAAGTCGGGTAGACAAAGGAGATATTTTAGCTACAAGTGGAGTGAAAGTCTCAAGCTTAGCCTTATTATCGTGTATTTTAATTGCATTATCAGAGATTTTCATTGACAGACTCGCCATTTCCTTTCGAACATTTTTAATCTCTGAGGCAATAGAATCGGTGTTAACACGAAGCGCTTGAATTTCCTCTAAAATTAAGGATAATGAAGGTTCTGCTGACTCTACCGCCTTTGATTTAATTGGCGGAGGTGAAACCTGCTGCTTCCTTTTAGGATGAATATTTTTATTCTCCATGTTGATTTAGTATCGAAAGTAGGATAATAATAATAAAAATAAAATAACAAAATTGCAAAAATAACAGCAACAACGCAAGAAAATGAAGGAAAAAATACTGCAGCAGTAAGAAAATCCTTATTAAAGCTGGTGCAGCAGCTATAACAGGCTATGGGAGTGGCTAGGCCCAAGCCAGGCCCTTTCCTGAATGCTTGCTCCGCCCCCTGACAGACAAAGCTGGGAATACCTGAAGGCAGAGCTGGAAGCAGAGGCTGGACACCGGAAAACGCCTCAAACACCGTCCAAATCCAAAGAAAATCACAGCAATCAACAGGTAAGATGTTCAGAAGTCAAGCGACCTCATTTGCGCCGCAAAACTGACAGGATTCGTCGTTATTGAACGAAAAACGGGCGAAAAAGCGCCGGAGCTCACTACACGGCGGCCATCTTGTTTCACGCGCTTGCGCGTCTACTGTTTGTGTCTTGACTCTGAGATAAACTGAAATTTAATTCTGATGGACTCTTAGGGAAGGATGTGTGTAGGTTATTCCGGAGTTGTTATTTTACACCACTCTGTGTATGGTTTTCACTTCTAGCCATCATGAGTTTAAATAGGAAAATGAAAAACTGGCATCACTACAAAGAGCCTAACCTCAGTTTTTTTGCTCAGTAATTCTGATACATCATACAAACGTCAGATGTGTGCGATGCAAATTCCAAGCTACACAACATGACACACTATTGCTGTTTAGTTGCTTACTCATTACGGGTGCTTACCTTCGGCAGCAAACTGTAGAAATACTTCTCCAAATTAGTGTAGGTTTTTCCACTCATTGCAAAATGGTAATCCTTTTCATCAGTGATGGTGTAGCCACCTTCAGCCTTTATGTGCATTTCCTATAACATGAGGAAGGATCTGGTTAGATGAAAGCATGAGGACCAGGTGCCTGGAGACATGCTGTTGTCTTATGGAGAGGTCTGTTCCACTTTCTCAGAGTTGATGCATGTACCACCACCAGGAGCACTGGCTTCTTCCTTGCACAACTCTCTGGTCTAATTGACTACTCCTGATGTGGAAGGTTATGGATCACTCCTTACAACACAAACTCCATCTGAAGCGGGGCATTAACCAGGGAAAGGATCACACGGCAGGACTCTCACCGCCTCTTACATTGCAGGATGACAGTAGTGGGACAAAATGCCAATTTACATGCCAAAGAAGAGGGGCACACCACGGGACACTCACTGCATCTTAATTTCGAAAGAAGAGTCAGACATGGGTCAGGGAACAGACCACACCACAGAACACTCTCTGCATCTTACATTTCTTGGCAGGATCAGGACACAGACAAGGGATACTCACTTCATCCTACATTACAGGGCTGGAGCAGGGCACAGACAAGGTACACTATACAGATCACACCACAGGAGAGTCAACACATCTTCAGTAAAGGGTAGGAACAAAACCGAGACAAGGGACAGTCCACACTGCAGGAGACTCACAGCAGCATCTTGCATTCAAGGGAGGGATTAAAGAAACAGCAAATATTTCAATAATGCAGCCATTATTCATTGGTCCATCAGTTTTAACCACATTTTGTACATTTTATAAGATGAGCATCTTTGTTTTGTGGGTGGATATTTTTACAGCTATTTCCTGATCAGAATCATGTAACGCAGACCTTTGCAATTACTACTGCTGTGATATACAGAACTATATTTTCCTGTATAGGCAGAACCAGGCCTCCGCTCGGCCCTGACCCCATCTTGTTTATGGAAGCATCCATGTTACTCATTGTGTGTTGAAATGTTTCACTGACACCGCATGCACTAGAATGTGCGCTCAAGCTATGTGATGGCGCTTATGCTATGTGATGGCGCTTATGCTATGTGATGGCATGCTGTTTACAAAGGACTCTGGAAGCCGAAGCCTTTTTTGACTTTACAAGTTTCTTCCTGGTGCTCCCTGTAGACTATTAAATTAAGAGTCTTTTCATGTTTATGTAGCCACATTCCTTCTAGCATCTCCAATGACACCAGGTCAAAATGGAACTTATTATTAGTCATTTAGGGGAGTGGTGCTAGGATGGTGGTATCCTATGACGTGTAATAATGCTGCACTGTGATTGGAGGATGTCCTGTTACATTTGCTGATCTTATGTCTACTGTACAATTTCCATTGTGCGAATTCCATTGTAATATATATTATAAAAAGTCCTGATTTTGGGGGAGAGGCAGATTCTTTTGGGTCCCTATGAGGAATTTTGCCCATTTCTCTAGTGATTTGGACACTCTGGACTTAGTGCCTGATTACAACGATGCAGGACTGGGTGGTACGCCACTGTCGAAGGTCACCACCACCTGCCAGCCAGATTACAAGTTGAAAGTGGTCTGGCGGGTGAGAGGTGTGGCAGTCCCATTGCGGTGCCTCAGAAAACAGCCACTGCAATGGGACTGCACAACAAGGGTCCTGCACTACATGGACTAGAAAGTCCATGTCGTTCAGGAACTGGGGTGCATGCACACAAGGGGCACAACATGTGCCCACTGCATGCATCCCGATGCGGAGGAGGCATGGAGGGCCCCCTTTGTTTCCTCTCCACCACGGTTTTCATGGAGGAAGAACCTCCATGACAATGCTGGCAGAGAGGGAACTCGTAATAGAATTGGCGGGACCGCAGCAGTTCTGCCAAGCATATTGTGGCCTCATTATGTCATAATGGGATGGACGGACCGCAGATGCGGAGCTGGACCACCACAGATGTGGGTCCCGTGCTCTCCATGCCACCAGAGTCAAGCTATCCTGGCTGAAGAGGGGTGAAACCCCCAAAACCGGTCCTAGGATGCTTGTTTCCAGTCCAGGGAGGACCTGGCTTGGAAGTTCGGGCTGGACTGTTCCCATGAGGCACAGGGTCAAGACTGGTTTGCATATGGCTGGGTCCAAACTGGAATGGCATGGTGAGCAAAAAAATGATGGATTTAAGCCCAGATCTCTGTATTGGAGTGAATGTATGACATTGTTCTGCATTCTATACATCAACTGTTGTTTTTGCACAGAAGCACCCCCATGAGTCTGGTGGACCTCAGACCGCCAGGCTCGTAATCAGGCTCTTAATATATTTTAACGTGTCCTTCCTGTAGGCGATGAGGGCACAACAACCAAGCACACTGGTGAGCAATTCAGAATATTGTTTTCCAAACCCTGAAGTCCTGTATCAACGGCGCTTCACTCTCCTAGGTCCCACCACCCAGGACCAATTCCACAACAACAATATTTACAATTGGAAAGTAGCGTTGATGTGCCAACTGTGGTATTCAATCAATTATTGCATTCATTTAAGGACCGACTCCATAGGCAAGCTTGCTTCATATGAATATTCCATTACATCATACACATCATATGAAGCAAGCTTGCCTATGGATTTGGTTCTTTAAATGAATGCAATATTTGATTGAATACCACGGTTGGCACAGACGCTCCTTTCCAATTGGAGACCTTAGTGTATTTTCCAAAGTTGCTCATGCGGCATCTATTGTAAATATTGTGAGCCTTCAGGGCAACTGATTTCTGACTCATATGATTGGTTCATTGAGACCCACTCGGTTTGCGTCTTCTGAATTGTACTTTAATAGTTGAATAAACCTTCATGGTTTGTGATTTAGTGCTAGCAACTCCATCTTGAGTCAATCCTTATTTAGGGACTGTCATTCTAGTGCTGTGTTGACTTTTAGTTTTAGGGATATATTTCCTTATTTATTCTTTGGGGTAGCACGGTCCGGACCCCATATAGGCTTTTCACCTCTGTTTCATAAATTATCAGGGAGCTAGCCCCTACAGCATTGCAAGGTCAGGCATTTAATTTAGTGTTCTTGGCCATTCAGGTATTTCCTGGCTGTTGAATGTTTCAGGGGTACATTTACTACTCATCAATAGGCTACCATAATCGAGCCTTAAAAGTGTCCATGACCCTTTTCTTGAAATCATGGTGCCGGTGCCTGCTCCCAAACACAGATAGAAACGTCACTCCTGATTCTCTCGCCTGACTTCAAACAGCATCCATTCAATGTAACTTGTTTTTCCAGGCCATTAGAACAAGCAAACTGGAAAAAGGTGATACACCATATGTGCGTTCACTTGTGTGTTGAAGTTTTAATCTGCAGGTGGCCAAAGTTGGTGCCTGGAATTGGAGGTGCACTCTGGCTTCCTAAAGCAGCCAAAATAGAAGGACTCCACTCAATTCTCCTTGTCAGACTAAACCATAAATTCACTAAATAAACCTGTGCAGAAACTTCTGGTAGCTTGGCACCAATCAGTCAGGCTTAACTCAGGGGCAATGTGTAAACGTATTCATGCAGCACTCAAACAGTAATAAAGTTAAATCACAACTCAAGAATAATCCCAAACCAATTTAGAAAAAGAGAGTAAAGTTTAACAAAGAAAATAACACCAAATCAACAAAAATCCAACCAGTATGTCTAGAGATTGAGGTTTTTAAGATTTAGGTGAAAATAGCACCATAAAGCACCACACGCAATTACCGGGACGTGCTGGACAGGGGAACATAAGTTGGAGCGTGGGTTGGATACGTGGACCAGGTTCGTACGGTTGATGAGTTACCCTCTTAAGCTTGAATTAAGAGATGCTGTTTGCATTGGCAGGTCCCACAAGGAGGTCATTGTCGGCGCGAGGGTAGGTCAGGCATCACCGACAGACACTGTTTTGGCATGAAGAGGCGGTCATATCTAATGCTTTGCATTGTGGTCAATGTGGACTGTCGCTGTCAGCGCAAAGGACACGGCAAAGTGGAGCTTTGCGTTGGAGGTTGCCACAGGCAGTCGTATCTTGACACAAAGAGGTCGTTTTGTGTTCAAGGAGCACAAAACTTCTGTATCGTCACCTTCTCTTCAGGGAGAGTGTACACTGATGACAGCTAAAAGTCCAGGACCTGGGGGCACGTCTTGGGGATCAGGATTCACTCCAGCAGTAGCCAGTGGCAAGGGTTAGGCAGGTCGAGTTGGAGCTGGGCAGCTGCAGGGAGGACTCTAGAAAATTGTGGTGTCCCTTTAGGTCAAACAGGAGGTCAGCCAACTGACTCTTGGTGTCACACATAGGAAGCATAAGTTCAAGGCATGCAGATCGAATCTTAATTCCTCAGATAGGAGGACAGTCCTTCTGAATCTTCAACAGGTTCAGGAGTGTTCTGATGAGAGATTCTGAAGGTGCCACTTTTATCCGCAGTGCCAGTCTGTGTGAGGGAGATACCCCCTTTGCCTAACTTTTCCCCTTTCCAGGGGTTGGCTCCAAAGTGTCATGGGTAACAAATGGCAGGCAGGCCTAGGTGTGAGTTGCATTTGTCAGTGGCAGGCAGCCCTTAGAAGTCAGGAAGGCTGAATACAACCCCCCAGGACATCCTGCTCAGGAGAGAAACACCCTGCCTGTTGGACCTGTCAGCCCTAGGATGGTCTCCCCATCTATTTTTGATCGTGCCTCATTTTTTCCACCCTCATTTTTATGTTGGACTTAGGTCTCTGGGCACCTTTTCATTGCCAATCAGTGTTAAGGTGCAGGTGCTCCCTTCTCCCAAGATGGCTGCCACAGGCCCCTGCTACTGCGGAGTGGTCTTCATTAGTAGCACCCTAGCTGCCAGGAGCTGGCTGGGACCCCACAACAATATTGCGACACCAGCCCGCCTTTTTTGTCCCATAGGTAGAATGGGGAAGCTCCTGGAATGTGCTGGAACCTTCTAGAAGGGAGGTGTGGTTTTTACTTTTGCCGCCTTGGATAGAGGTCACCTGACCTAGGGATACTTAACAGAGGGAGGGAACTTTTTCTAGTCAGTTGGCCATTGGGGTAGAGCAGAGCTGGAGAATCCACGCAGGAGTGTTAGGCGGTAGGGCCTAGCCAGGGACTTATGCCTCTGAGAGTGACAGGATTTAGGTGCTGCCTCTTAAGTGAGTGAGGGATCCTGTAAAGCCCACTGATCCTGCCCAGTAGAAGGAGGACCCAGGGACCCTCTGCCTACCTGACTAGGAAGGACCTAGTCGCCAACTCAATCCCTACCCCCCAGGAACAGAACCCCCCAAGGGCGCCGGAAATATCTGCGCCATCAGGACTTCAGGTCACCCCTGAATGCTGAAACTGAATGCTGAGACCTCGTGTCACGACTGCATGCTGAACCTGAATGCTGACACTGAATGCTGAGACCTCGTGTCACGACTGCATGCTGAACCTGAATGCTGAGACTTCATGTCAAACCTGAACACTGAAACTTTACGCTAAAGCTGATTGCGGAACGGTTGGGGATCAACCAGGTACCAGCATGAGACCCCTGCGCTCCCTGACCTGGCCTGGAATCCCCTGCATCAACCCCCGTTGAGCACGGAGCTCTCCCGCTAAATTTGACCCCCCCCCTTGGTGTGCGGGGACCAGAGTGCACTCACCGCTGCGGCCCGGAAGCCTGAAGTGTGCATCATCACCCCAGCGTGGCCCGCGGAGAAGCCCGGGGCCCCGTCGCTGCCGTGGCAGTTGCATGCAGAGGTGTGTAAGGCCGTGGCCTGCCCCGTCGCGGAAGTACCTACTGCGGAGTACGGAGCTGAGTCGGACGCCTCCAGACGTCGAGATCGAGGTAAGCCGGGAGGCTTGGGACGGACCCGGTGCGCCCCCTACAGACTGGGAGCGGCACCGCACCCTGACACCCGGATTCCCCCTTCGTGGGAGTTCCCCCCGCTCACCCAAGACTGTGACACCCCGCCGAGGGATTGCCCCTCTCCTCCGAGACTGTCGAGCAGCGTTGTGCCCCACGAACTGCACAGAAGTATTTGAAGCTTGATTAGTACGAGTAGCGCTATGCTCGCAGGCTTTGCTCTGAAGTGGTCAATGCTCAATTATTACGAGTAACGCTGTGTTGGTAAGCTTTGCTCTGAAGTGTCCAATGCTCATTTATTACGAGTAACGCTACGTTCGCAGGCTTTGCTCTAAAGTGTTCGATGCTCAATTATTACGAGTAACGCTGTGTTGGTAAGCTTTGCTCTGAAGTGTCCAATGCTCATTTATTACGAGTAACGCTACGTTCGCAGGCTTTGCTCTAAAGTGTTCAATGCTCAATTATTACGAGTAACGCTGTGTTGGTAGGCTTTGCTCTGAAGTGTTCAATGCCCCGTTATTACGAGTAACGCTGTGTTGGTAGGCTTTGCTCCGAAGTGTTCGATGCTCAAGTATTACGAGTAACGCTATGTTCGCAGGCGCTGCTCACAAGGATTCACGGTGCAATTATTGCGAGTAGCGCGGGAACCGCCCACTGAGGCGCTAAGGGTACCAGAGGGGCGGGAAGTCTGCGAAGTCCCCTGAGCCCCCACTAGACCCCAGGGGTGGCGCTACGATTCCCAGTCCGTACAACGGATGTTAAGGTATACGAGTGTGGCCTAGGGCCTCAGAGGGAATTGCTGGTGAATATAGCCCTGAGGTCACCAGGGACTGCCTACAGCACCGTTATGTATGATTGGTGCAACAGATGCTAACCTATGTAATGAACTGCATTTACATCTAATGAACTGCATTTACATCTAATGAACTGCATTTACATCTAATGAATTGCATTTACATATAATGAACTGTATTGACGTGTAACTGCGTAGATAAATTTGAGTTGTTTACATAAACCCTACAGTGTGGCGTCCCTTATTGTGTGCGTTCCCTGCTTCAGAGGGGGTGTGTGTTGTATGGTCGCTTTACACAAAAGCCTTTGGGTGCCCAGCCGCTCGAGTCACGTTACCCCCTTAGGGCTTGGTGACCCCAGGTCTTACATTTTTGGCGAGCGGTGGGATTAGGACCTGTGACCATACAGCACCCTTCCGGGAAGCGGAGGGCGCCACAATTAAACGCCTATTGTATTTGAGCTCTGCAACTGTTAATACTGCACTGATTACATTCCACTGTCCAGACTGAGGGTGTAGAAATCCTGGTTAGCTTGCAACTGTCACCCATTCCCTAGAATATTTTCTTCTTCCTTAGTATCTAGGTCCCCACCTGTCACGATGGGAATTCCGGTTAGCCGACCTCGAGGGGTACACTGTAAGGCAACTGAGGGAATTCGGGCATAGGATGGGGGTGCCTGGGGTGCGGAGGGCCAAAGGACCGGAACTCCGTACCGCCTTAAGGGCATGGGTAGAGGCCCACCCAGAAGGGAGAGAGGATGAGGGACAGGAGGCACCAGATGCACCTCAGGAGGAGAGCGCCCAGGAAGTACTAGACATACTAAATGTAGATGTGTCTGAAAATGTGCCCCCAGGGAGACGTTCTGGGGCCAGTAGTAGGACAGGGTCTAGGAGGAGCGTGTCTCCAGAGGAGTACGAGGACAGGAGGGAGGAGAGGCAGTTAAAGTGGGAGCTAGCGAAATTGGAACATGAGAGAGAAAACGAGAGATGGGCAATGGAGGAAAAGAAGCTGGCGCACGAGCTTCAGCTGAAGGAGTTGGAGCTGCGCGCCCTCCAGTTAAATGCGTCCAATAAGGACAATGGTGGCAGCATACCAAGAGAGTCACAGGAGTCAAAATTTTACCTACCCAAAGAAGTCATTGCCAGCTACACAGTGGGAGATGATATTGCCAAGTGGTTGGAAGCATACGAGGTGGCCTTGACTGCCCATGGGGTTCCCGAGAGCAATTGGGGAGGGGGCCTGTATCGCTATATACCTCCCAATGTCAGGGACACCCTGTTATACTTAACCAAGGCGGATCAGGTCAGGTATGCCCCGATGAAAGAGGCCTTACTCAAGAAATTTGGTCTCAACCCCGAGAGGTACAGGCAGAAGTTCCATGGCAGCCATAAGCTGTCCACACAGACGTGGGTGGATTTTTTTGACTATGCAAGGCACTAGATGGTTGGGTGCGTGGCAGCGAGGTGCAGGACTATCAAGGGGTGTACAATCTTTTTTTACGGGAGCACCTCTTGGATAAGTGCTTTCCGGAGCTGCGCCAACATCTGGTGGACCGCAAGTTAACGGATCCCCGTGAGCTTGCGGAGGAGGCAGATATTTGGGTGAGCACCCGGGTGTCTCACAAGGGCCCCGGGGGAGATGGCTCGAAAGGCGGATAGGGTTTCCCCCAGAAGAGAGAGGGGGGAGAGAAAAAGGTGGAGTTCTCAAAAGGCCCCTAAAATAAGTTTGGGAAAGGAGTAGGAACCCCACCCCCGTCCAATTCCCCAAAACCCACTTACCCTGACAGGAGTCAGCAGCCAAGGATTGTGAGGTGCTATGAATGTGAGGAGATTGGACACTACAAAGGAGATCCCAAGTGTCGCAAGCGACCCCCAGCCCCACCGGGCGGGAAGAGCCCCAGGGTAAGTAGTGTAGCGCTTGGGGTGGAGTTGCCCTTAGATAGGGAAGGGGAGTGAACAGGCCTGACCCTGGTTTCACTCGGGGATAGAGATGTGGTCCCCGTAGTGTCCCTGTCCCCGAACACTACTAAATATCAGCAGAGGGTGAAAGTTAACGGGGAGGAGGTGGAGGCTCTGAGGGAAACAGGAGCCAGCATGACCACTGTAGTGAGGCGGCTGGTGTCCCCAGACCAAGTAGTCCCCAAGGAGTCCCATCCGGCCGTATTGGCTGACGGCAGTGTGAGTTACTATCCAGTGGCTCGTGTTCCATTTGAGTGGGGAGGAGTCAAAGGCCTACTGAGAGTTGCGGTGAGCCCTGCCTTGCCTGTGGGGTGTTTGCTAGGGAACGACCTGGAGCACACCAAGTGGAAAGATGTCGAGTTTCACGCTCACACCGAGATGCTGGGATTACCAGGGTGGACAAGCGTAGTCACGCGGTCCATGGCTGCCCGGCATGGAACTCATCCCGGGTTGGAGCCTGGAATCATGGCCCAACCCAACGCCAAGAGTGGGAAGAAGAAGGTGGTAGAGGACACGCCCCGTGAGATGGATGGTGAGGCCGCAGAGGTGCCCCCGGAGTCCGCAGAGGTGGATGTCGTTCCCGTGGGGGACTTGCCGACCCTTGCCGACTGGCATGTGGAAGGAGCGCCTACCCGGGAGGAATTTTGTCAGGCACAAACGGCGTGCCCCACGCTTGAAGGCATGCGGCGACAGGCCGAAGCCCAAGTGGCCAGTCAGGAGGCGGGCGGATATCATGTGTATTGGGAGGATGGTCTCCTGTACAGTGAGCCTAAGGTGCCGGTACATGGATCTTCGAGGGCCATAGTGGTCCCCCAATGTTACCGGGCCTTCCTGCTGGAGTTAGCGCACGAGATACCCTTAGCCGGACATCTGGGCCAGGACAAAACCTTTGCGCTGTTGGTCCCACATTTTTATTGGCCCAGGATGAGGACTGCCTCAGACACCTTTTGTAAGACCTGTAAGTCTTGTCAGGCAAGTGGCAAGACTGGGACTAAATTTAAGGTCCCTTTGGAACCGCTCCCGGTGGTCGGGACCCCTTTTGAAAGGTCGGCATAGACATTGTTGGGCCATTGGACCCTCCGACCGCAGCGGGACACCGGTTCATTCTGGTCTTGGTGGACCATGCCACTCGGTACCCAGAGGCTAGTCCTCTGAGGACCATCAATGCACCGGTGGTGGCGCGGGCACTGTTGGGGATTTTTACCCGAGTGGGATTCCCCCAGGGTCGTGGTGTCGGACAGAGGCACGAACTTCATGTCGGCCTATATGCAGGCCATGTGGAAGGAGTGTGGAGTGACCTACCGGTTCTCCACTCCTTACCACCCCCAGACTAACGGGCTCGTAGAGTGCTTCAACAAAACCTTGAAGGGAATGATCCGAAGCCTACCAGAGGGCTTGAGGCGTAAATGGGACGTCCTCCTCCCCTGCTTGTTGTTCTCCTACCGGGAGGTACCGCAGAAGGGAGTCGGGTTCAGCCCTTTGGTGTTGCTCTATGGCCATCCCGTTAGGGGTCCCCTCAGTTTAGTGAAAGAGGGGTGGGAGAAGACTTCGCAGAAGCTTCCCCGTGACATTGTCAGCTACATGCTGGCGTTCCGCAGCCAGATGGCCAGGCTGTGGAAGGCGGCCTCAGAGAACCTAGAGGCTAGCCAGACCGTTATGAAGGAGTGGTACAACCGCAACGCTCGGATGGTCGAGTTGGACGTTGGACAGAAGGTGTGGGTCATGGAACCTGGGGAGCTTTGTGCCCTCCAGGACCGGTGGACTGGTCCATATGACATTTTGGAGCGACGAGGCCAGACCACATACGTAGTGGATCTAAAGACCCCCCGACAGCCCCTGAGGGTATTCCACGTCAACCGCCTGAAGCCGCACCATGAGCGATCAGAGCTTGCTCTCCTTATGGTGATGGATGGGAGCGAAGAGGAAGAGAGTGAAGCTCTTCCTGACCTTCTAGTGGTACAGGAGAAGGATGGCTCGGTAGAAGGTGTAGTCCTTTCCCCATCCTTGACCCCAGAGCAACAGAGGGACTGCCACCATGTCCTGGGACAGTTTGCCTCATTGTTCTCCCTCACGCCTGGAATCACTCATCTGTGTACCCATGATGTGGACACAGGGGACAGCCCCCCGGTGAAGAACAAGTCTTACCGGCTCTCTGACCGAGTGAAGGATAGCATCCAGCGTGAGGTAGCCAAGATGTTGGAGCTGGGGGTGATAGAACCTTCCAGCAGCCCGTGGGCTAGTCCGCTGGTGTTGGTGCCGAAAGCGGCCCCACCGGGTACCACACCGGAACTTCGGTTTTATGTGGACTACAGGGGGTTGAACTCTGTCACGAAGACAGATGCTCACCCCATCCTACGAGTGGACGAGCTGGTGGACCGGCTGGGAGCAGCCCGGTACCTCAGCACCATTGATCTAACATCCGGATATTGGCAGATTGCCATGGCCGATGGAGCAATGGAGAAGACAGCATTCTCCACCCCCAAGGGCCACTTTCAGCTCCGAGTGATGCCCTTTGGGCTCAAAAATGCTCCGGCCACATTCCAGCGGTTAGTGAATGAGGTACTATCTGGTCTGGAGTCCTTCTCAGCGGCATACCTGGATGACATAGCTGTCTTCAGCAGCACCTGGGAGGACCATCTGCAGCACCTCCAGGAGGTATTGCAGGCGCTACAACGCGCTGGCCTAACCATTAAAGCCAGCAAGTGCCAGATTGGACAGGGATCTGTCGTGTACCTGGGACACCTGGTGGGCGGAGGTAAGGTGCAACCCCTCCAGGCCAAAATAGAAACCATCTTGGCTTGGGAGCCCCCCAAGACCCAAACAGAGGTCCGAGCTTTCCTCGGCCTCACTGGGTATTACCGCCGGTTCGTCAAGGGATATGGTACCATCGTAAGCCCCTTGACAGAATTAACCTCGAAGAAGCAATCTCGCAAGGTTATATGGACAGCTGCTTGCCAGGAGGCATTTGACACGCTGAAACATGCGATGTGTACCGCTCAAGGACTCGCAACTCCAGATTTCAGTAAGGAATTCATTGTACAGACAGACGCCTCAGAGCACGGCATAGGTGCGGTGCTCTCGCAACTCAGCACCGAGGGCCAAGATCAACCTGTGGCCTTCATCTCCAGAAGACTCCTCCCTCGGGAACGGCGATGGAGCACCATTGAGAGAGAAGCCTTCGCGGTGGTCTGGGCTCTGAAGAAGTTGAGGCCATATCTCTTTGGAACTCACTTCCTAATCCAGACTGACCACCGCCCCCTTCGCTGGCTCATGCAGATGAGAGTCGAAAACCCCAGGTTGTTGAGGTGGTCCATTTCCCTACAGGGAATGGACTTTTGGGTGGAACATCGGCCCGGAGTTGACCACGCCAATGCTGACGGTATCTCCAGGTTTTTCCGCCTTAGCGATGAGAACTCCCTAGAGGTTGGGTAGCTCTCCCCTCTTTTGGCTGGGGGGGACGCGTGTTGGACCTGTCAGCCCTAGGGTGGTCTCCCCATCTATTTTTGATCGTGCCTCATTTTTTCCACCCTCATTTTTATGTTGGACTTAGGTCTCCGGGCGCCTTTTCATTGCCAATCAGTGTTAAGTTGCAGGTTCTCCCTTCTCCCAAGATGGCTGCCACAGGCCCCTGCTACTGCGGAGTGATCTTCATTAGTAGCACCCTAGCTGCCAGGAGCTGGCTGGGACCCCACAACAATGTTGCGACACCAGCCCGCCTTTTTTGTCCCATAGGTAGAATGGGGAAGCTCCTGGAATGTGCTGGAACCTTCTAGAAGGGAGGTGTGGTTTTTACTTTTGCCGCCTTGGATAGAGGTCACCTGACCTAGGGATACTTAACAGAGGGAGGGAACTTTTTCTAGTCAGTTGGCCAGTGGGGTAGAGCAGAGCTGGAGAATCCACGCAGGAGTTTTAGGCGGTAGGGCCTAGCCAGGGACTTATGCCTCTGAGAGTGACAGGATTTAGGTGCTGCCTCTTAAGTGAGTGAGGGATCCTGTAAAGCCCACTGATCCTGCCCAGTAGAAGGAGGACCCAGGGACCCTCTGCCTACCTGACTAGGAAGGACCTAGTCGCCAACTCAATCCCTACCCCCCAGGAACAGAACCCCCCCAAGGGCGCCGGAAATATCTGCGCCATCAGGACTTCAGGTCACCCCTGAATGCTGAGACCTCGTGTCACGACTGCATGCTTGTTGGACAGGCCACATGAAGGGCTTGCTCCCTCCCCGCATGACAGGGCCCGAGCCCCGGCCCTCCAGGTGTTACCCACAGAAGCAACCCGCACCCCGTCCCAAGACGGGATTCCTGCCCCCGGACATCTCTGTATCATGGGGCCGAACCACTACCGGCTCCCTCGCCCGGCCCGGCCGCCATCTTGGACACTGCACCATGAGGCCGCATGGCCTCAGCTCGACCCTAACCCTGGGCCTGGCCAGGCCCCGACATCCCGGCACCACCATCCACCCAGGAGGTGAACGGACCACTTGGCAGGTCAATGGGAGAAAGAAGTGTCGATGGCTCTCCCCCCGCCAGGTGCCGATCGCCCCCAGCTCCCCCGGGCGCTGGCTCCACCCCCCTGCTGGGTGTCTGGACTCCCTCATCCCAGACCTCCCGACCTCCAAGTGCAAGGGTCCGGACATCAAAGGGCGCCAGACCTATAACTGGGGCAGCTCCAGAGCAGGAAGGCAGTTGTATCCTGGAGTCGAGAGACACCGAGAAGAACTCATCCTTGACGGACTACCGGCGCTGCCGTAGCCCTGCTTTGTGAACTATCATCCTGCCTGCTGGCGCTGCCGCGGCCTTCTGCATCCTCCATCCTCGTCGGGACCTGCTGGCGCTGCCGCGGACCGTTGTAACTACCACCTTCGTTGGGACTTGCTGGCGCTGCCGCGGACCGTTATAACTACCACCTTCGTCGGGACCTGCTGGCGCTGCCGCGGACCGTGTAACGACCACCTTCACCGGGACCTGCTGGCGCTGCCGCGGCCCGTCCCGCTAGAACACCGAGCTCGAGGATTGTGAGCTATCCATCATATCATCGCATCTACCAGATTGGTAACCAGACTGTCCCGCTACCCCCTTTCCCAACCAAGAGACTAGAATCGAGGGGACCCCTGAGTCCAGACCTCCTTGTACCATTCTATCGTACCTAAGAGATCGCTTATAAAGAACGTTAAAACCTTATCCTTGTGTGGTGTACATCTGTGGGGGGGAAGTTACTCGTCTGTACGATCGCTGGAGACGGCTCTCCCCGGAGACCTCTCCCCTTGTCCTCGGCCGACCCTCCCGGTCCGTCTAACATTGGTGGCCAGCGGCGCGATCCGAATCAACGCGTAATCGTACAGAGAGTAACTCACCCCACGACGAAACCACAATGACAACCAAAGAGAGCGGATCCACCGAGAAATTCCAAATGGAGAAATTGGAAGAGTAGAGCCATCGTGAGTTGAAACAATTCTGCATTGAACTAGGCATTGCTACCACCGGTCTGAGTACTAAAGACGATTTCAAGCACGCCATTGAGTCGTGGGCAGAAACCGGGGCCGCCAGACCCCCGGACCAAAACATTGCAGCATCAGAGAGGAACACCACGGCTCCCGAGGAGCGAAGAACGGGCCTCTCGCAGGAAGAGATCCAAGAGAGAGAGAAAAACAGACTACATGAGTTAGAAATGGCACGGCTCAAAATGGACGGTGAACTAAAATTAGCCGAACAAAAACTGAACCTAGAACATCTGCGGCTCCGAGAAGAACGGGAAGAAAAACAGAGGCAGAGAGAGCTCGAAGAAAAGAGATTAGCGTACGAGCACGAGCGCAAACTGGCAGAAATAGACCTACGGAAGCAGAACAAAGAACTGGAGGTGCCCGAGCAACCGCGCACCCCAGGAGCGACAGAAAAGAAAGTCCACATCCCCAAGGATGTCGTTCGAGAGTATGTCCGAGAGGACGACATACAACAGTGGTTCAAGGCCTACGAGATCGCCATGACCTCCCACCGGATCGATCGAAGTGACTGGGGAGCCGGTTATGGGGGAGGTTCGTCAATGAAGGCCGCGATGCCCTGTTACAGCTCCCAGACCATCTGATGTCATCCTATGATCACATGAAGGCTGCCCTCCTCACCCGATATGGGCTCACACCCGAAATGTACCGACAGAGGTTCCGAGACTGCACCCGGATCCCGGGTACAACTTGGGTGGAATATGTCAACTATTTCAGCCGAGCCTTCGAGGGTTGGATCAAGGGAAGCCACGTAACGACCTACGAGCAACTTTTTAATCTCATGGTGTGGGAGCACCTCTCTAACAACTGCTTCGTCGAGCTCAGGCAGCACCTCCTCGACAGTAAATTGACTGACCCACGGCAACTCGCCGCCGAAGCTGACCGGTGGGAAAGCACCCGAGTAGGCCGGAGAGGGCCGCACGAACAGAACCGGAACAATCAAGGTCAGCACCGTCCCCGAGGAGGAGGAGGAGGCCAGGGACGAGGAAGAGACACCGTTCCGGCCGCTCCCGCTGCGAGCACCCCGCCCCCGGCCAGCCGGGGCAACCCCCCGATGCGCCCGGGGTTCCGAGCCAATGTCACGTGTCACCGATGCCAGCGAGTCGGCCACTACGCCAATGACCCGAACTGTCCACAGAACCAAACTCCGAGACCCCGCCAGGTAGCTGCCGCCGCCCTGGGGGGAGAACAAATCTCCGAAGAACAGGAAGAATGCGAACAGGAACGACAAGAGTGGGAACCGGCCGCCATGGTTCTAGCGTGCCTAGGGGGAAGAGACATGGTCCCGCGGGCTCCCCTACCCGCCAACACCAGAAAATATAGTCAGTGGGTGAACATTAATGGACGCCGGGCCAAAGCACTACGTGACACGGGGGCCAGTGTGACGGCCGTCCGCTGTCACCTGGTAAAACCAGAGCAGATCCTGCCGAACATTCTCTGCCCCGTCCGTTCAGCCGACAACTCGGAGAGTCTATGTCGGATGGCCTGCGTCCCCTTCGAATGGGGAGGAGTCTCCGGCATGTTGAAGGTGACGGTCCGAGATGATGCCCCCGTGGACTGTCTCCTGGGGAATGATCTTGAGAGTTCCCCGTGGGCCGCCATAGAAAGAAGAGAGCACCTGGGGATGTTGGGCCTCCCGGACTGGGCGTGCGTAACCACCCGGTCCATGGCCGCCCGGGCCATCCCCCGATCAGAAGAACCAGAATGGCCAGCACCTCCTCCCCGATCGCTCCAGTAGAGGACACCGACCATACCGACCCCCCAGAGCAAACCCCCGAAGGGCTCGCTCAGCCCCAGGACCTTCCCGACCTGGCTCAGTGGCGTCAAGAAGGGGGGCCCACCCAGGAACAGTTCCGTCAAGAACAGAAGACCTGTCCCTCCCTCGAGGGACTCCGCCAGCAAGCCCTCGCCCAGAGCGCAGGGGACACCACCGGAGCCCATTGGATCTATTGGGACAACGACCTATTGTACAGTGAACAGAGAATCGCAGAGTTAGGGGCCAGTCGAGTGCTGGTGGTGCCCCTCCGTTTTAGAGACTTCCTGTTAAATTTGGCCCACGATGTCCCTCTGGCTGGACACCTGGGCCAGGACAAAACCTACAGTCGCCTGGTGACCCACTTTTTCTGGCCAAAGATGAGAAACGACGTCCTCAACCACTGCCGGTCCTGCCCCACGTGCCAGGCCAGCGGGAAGAGCGGCCGCAAACTCAAAGCACCTCTGCAACCCTTCCCAGTTGTCACCACCCCGTTCGAGAGGGTGGGAATAGACATTGTGGGGCCCCTGGACCCCCGTACAGCACAAGGACATCGGTTCATCCTGGTACTGGTGGACCACGCCACCCGCTACCCCGAGGCTGTGCCCCTGCGAACTGTAACAGCCCCGGTGGTCGGCCGGGCCTTCATGGGGATCTTCTCCCGGGTGGGCTTCCCCCGAGGAGTCGTCAGCGACAGAGGCACAAACTTTATTTCGAAATATATGAAGTCCCTCTGGCAACAGTGCGGGGTCACCTACCGATTCACGACCCCCTATCACCCTCAAGGAAACGGACTAGTCGAGCGGTTCAACCGCACGCTCAAGGTAATGATTGGGGGGTTGGAAGAGCCCCTCCGTCGCCAGTGGGATGTGCTACTTCCATGCCTCCTCTTCGCATATCGAGAAGTCCCCCAGAAGTCCCTCGGCTTTAGCCCTTTCGAACTCTTGTACGGGCACCCTGTGCGAGGGCCCCTCAGCCTAGTCAAAGAAGGTTGGGAGATGGCCCCCCTAAAGACCCCTCCAGACGTCTTCAAGTACCTCCTGACCCTACGCAATCAGACCAGGCGATTCAGAGAAAAGGCGAAAGCGAACCTTGAGGCCAGTCAGGAGGACATGAAAAAATGGTACGATCAAAATGCCTCCTCCATCGAATTCGAACCTGGCCAACAAGTGTGGGTGATGACCCCCACCGAGCCATGTGCCTTGCAGGACAAGTGGACGGGGCCCTTCAAAGTGGTCGAGCGCAAGAGCCCCGTCACCTATCTCATCGATGTGGAATCTCCACGGAACCCCCTCCGGGTCCTCCACACCAACAGACTCAAACCCCACTTTGTGCGCTCGGAGCTCAGCCTCCTGATGGCTACAGACAGTGGAGCGGAAGAAGACTCCGAGCCTCTCCCTGATCTCCTGAAGACTCGTGAGAAAGATGGTTCCGTGGACGGGGTCCGACTCTCAGATGCCCTCACCCCGGAACAGCGCCAAGGCTGCCGGGACCTCCTGCTGCAGTTTGCGACCTTGTTTTCCCTCACCCCAGGGGTCACCCCCTGGTGCTTGCACGACGTGGACACTGGGGACAGTCCCCCTATCAGACACCGGGCGTACCGCGTACCAGATCGGGTACGGGCCTGCATCCAAGAGGAGGTATCAAAGATGCTCACGCTCGGGGTCATCGAGCCCTCGGACAGCCCCTGGGCCAGCCCGGTCGTGCTGGTCCCCAAAGCTGCTGCCCCCGGCACCACTCCTGAGCTCCGATTCTGCGTCGACTATCGGGGCTTGAATGCTGTCACCAGAACCGACGCTCATCCCATCCCCCGAGCGGATGAACTGATCGACCGCATGGGGGCTGCCCGCTACCTCAGCATCTTTGACCTGACAGCGGGCTACTGGCAGATCGGTCTCACACCACGGGCCCAAGAACGATCCGCCTTTTCTACCCCCGATGGCCACTACCACTTCAAAGTCATGCCATTCGGCATGAAGAATGCCCCAGCTACTTTTCAGCGACTAGTGAACCAGGTCTTGGCGGGACTCGAGGAGTTCAGCGCCGCCTACCTGGACGATATCGCTGTGTACAGCCGCCACTGGTCCGACCACCTCCACCACTTCCGAGAGGTCCTGCAGGCCCTCCAACGAGCCGGCCTTACAATCAAGGCCGGCAAGTGCCAAATTGGTCAGGGGTCCGTGACCTATCTCGGACACCAGGTGGGAAGCGGTCTGGTGGCCCCTCTACAACTCAAGATCGCTGCCATCCAGTCCTGGCAGCCTCCAGTCACGCAGACCGAGGTCCGAGCCTTCTTGGGGCTCACCGGCTACTACCGGCGGTTCGTGAGGGACTATGGCAGCATTGTGGGGCCCCTCACGGGACTCACATCCAAAAACCACCCGAAGAAGGTCAACTGGACCCCAGACTGTCAAGCGGCCTTCGAGAAGCTGAAAGCCGCCATGTGCACTGCCCCTGTGCTCCAGGCCCCCGACTACAGTCGGGAATTCATCGTACAAACAGATGCCTCCGACCATGGCATCGGGGCGGTCCTCTCCCAGTTGAACTCCGAGGGACTTGACCAACCAGTGGCCTTCATCAGCAGACGCCTCCTGGCCCAAGAACAGCGCTGGAGCACCATCGAGAGGGAGGCCTTCGCAGTAGTGTGGGCTCTCAAAAAGCTCCGGCCCTATCTCTTCGGTACCCACTTTCGGGTGCAAACAGATCATCGGCCCCTGCAGTGGCTAATGCAGATGCGGGGGGAAAACCCCAAACTATTGCGTTGGTCCATCTCCCTGCAGGGGATGGACTTCACTGTGGAACACCGACCGGGCCAAGACCACGCCAACGCGGATGGCCTGTCACGCTTTTTCCGCCTCGACGAGGAGAGTCCCCAAGAGGATGGGTGACTCTCCCCGCCTTCAGCTGGGGGGGACGCATGTTGGACAGGCCACATGAAGGGCTTGCTCCCTCCCCGCATGACAGGGCCCGAGCCCCGGCCCTCCAGGTGTTACCCACAGAAGCAACCCGCACCCCGTCCCAAGACGGGATTCCTGCCCCCGGACATCTCTGTATCATGGGGCCGAACCACTACCGGCTCCCTCGCCCGGCCCGGCCGCCATCTTGGACACTGCACCACGAGGCCGCATGGCCTCAGCTCGACCCTAACCCTGGGCCTGGCCAGGCCCCGACATCCCGGCACCACCATCCACCCAGGAGGTGAACGGACCACTTGGCAGGTCAATGGGAGAAAGAAGTGTCGATGGCTCTCCCCCCGCCAGGTGCCGATCGCCCCCAGCTCCCCCGGGCGCTGGCTCCACCCCCTGCTGGGTGCCTGGACTCCCTCATCCCGGACCTCCCGACCTCCAAGTGCGAGGGTCCGGACATCAAAGGGCGCCAGACCTATAACTGGGGCAGCTCCAGAGCAGGAAGGCAGTTGTATCCTGGAGTCGAGAGACACCGAGAAGAACTCATCCTTGACGGACTACCGGCGCTGCCGTAGCCCTGCTTTCTGAACTATCATCCTGCCTGCTGGCGCTGCCGCGGCCTTCTGCATCCTCCATCCTCGTCGGGACCTGCTGGCGCTGCCGCGGACCGTTGTAACTACCACCTTCGTTGGGACCTGCTGGCGCTGCCGCGGACCGTTATAACTACCACCTTCGTCGGGACCTGCTGGCGCTGCCGCGGACCGTGTAACGACCACCTTCACCGGGACCTGCTGGCGCTGCTGCGGCCCGTCCCGCTAGAACACCGAGCTCGAGGATTGTGAGCTATCCATCATATCATCGCATCTACCAGATTGGTAACCAGACTGTCCCGCTACCCCCTTTCCCAACCAAGAGACTAGAATCGAGGGGACCCCTGAGTCCAGACCTCCTTGTACCATTCTATCGTACCTAAGAGATCGCTTATAAAGAACGTTAAAACCTTATCCTTGTGTGGTGTACATCTGTGGGGGGAAGTTACTCGTCTGTACGATCGCTGGAGACGGCTCTCCCCGGAGACCTCTCCCCTTGTCCTCGGCCGACCCTCCCGGTCCGTCTAACAATGCTGAACCTGAATGCTGAGACTTCATATCAAACCTGAACACTGAAACTTTACGCTAAAGCTGATTGCGGAATGGTTGGGGATCATCCAGGTACCAGCGCTGAGACCCCTGCGCTCCCTGACCTGGCCTGGGATCCCCTGCATCAACCCCCGTTGAGCGCAGAGCTCTCCCGCTTAATTTGACCCCCCCCTGGTGTGCGGGAACCAGATCGCGCTCACCGCTGTGGCCCGGAAGCCTGAAGTGTGCATCATCACCCCCAGCGTGGCCCGCGGAGAAGCCCGGGGCCCCGTTGCTGCCGTGGCAGTTGCATGCAGAGGTGTGTAAGGCCGTGGCCTGCCCCGTCGCGGAAGGACCTACTGCGGAGTACGGAGCTGAGTCGGACGTCTCCAGACGTCGAGATCGAGGTAAGCCGGGAGGCTTGGGACGGACCTGGTGCGCCCCCTTCAGACCGGGAGCGGCACCGCACCCTGAAACCCGGATTCCCCCTCCGTGGGAGTTCCCCCCGCTCACCCAAGACTGACACCCCGCCGAGGCATTGCCCCTCTCCTCCGAGACTGTCGAGCAGCGTTGTGCCCCACGAACTGCACAGAAGTATTTGAAGCTTGATTAGTACGAGTAGCGCTATGTTCGCAGGCTTTGCTCTGAAGTGTTCAATGCTCAATTATTACGAGTAACGCTGTGTTGGTAAGCTTTGCTCTGAAGTGTCCAATGCTCATTTATTACGAGTAACGCTACGTTCGCAGGCTTTGCTCTAAAGTGTTCAATGCTCAATTATTACAAGTAACGCTGTGTTGGTAGGCTTTGCTCTGAAGTGTTCAATGCCCCGTTATTACGAGTAACGCTGTGTTGGTAGGCTTTGCTCTGAAGTGTTCGATGCTCAAGTATTACGAGTAACGCTATGTTCGCAGGCGCTGCTCACAAGGATTCACGGTGCAATTATTGCGAGTAGCGCGGGAACCGCCCACTGAGGCGCTAAGGGTACCAGAGGGGCGGGAAGTCCGCGAAGTCGGCCCTGAGCCCCCACTAGACCCCAGGGGTGGCGCTACGATTCCCAGTCCGTACCGCGGATGTTAAGGTATATGAGTGTGGCCTAGGGCCTCAGAGGGAATTGCTGGTGAATATAGCCCTGAGGTCACCAGGTACTGCCTACAGCACCGTTATGTATGATTGGTGCAACAGATGCAAACCTATGTAATGAACTGCATTTACATCTAATGAACTGCATTTACATCTAATGAACTGCATTTACATCTAATGAATTGCATTTACATATAATGAACTGTATTGACGTATAACTGCGTAGATAAATTTGAGTTGTTTACATAAACCCTACAGTGTGGCGTCCCTTACTGTGTGCGTTCCCTGCTTCAGAGGGGGTGTGTGTTGTACGGTCGCTTTACACAAAAGCCTTTGGGTGCCCAGCCGCTCGAGTCACGTTACCCTCTTAGGGCTTGGTGACCCCAGGTCTTACATTTTTGGCGAGCGGTGGGATTAGGACCTGTGACCATACAGCACCCTTCCGGGAAGCGGAGGGCGCCACAATTAAACGCCTATTGTATTTGAGCTCTGCAACTATTAATACTGCACTGATTACATTCCACTGTCCAGACTGAGGGTGT
Source organism: Triturus cristatus (assembly GCF_964204655.1). NCBI lineage: Eukaryota > Metazoa > Chordata > Amphibia > Caudata > Salamandridae > Triturus > Triturus cristatus. The sequence continues at coordinate 1,157,761,182 of NC_140594.1, forward strand.
AGAAATCCTGGTTAGCTTGCAACTGTCACCCATTCCCTAGAATATTTTCTTCTTCCTTAGTATCTAGGTCCCCACCTGTCACAATGGGAGTTCTGGTTAGCCGACCTCGAGGGGTACACTGTAAGGCAACTGAGGGAATTCGGGCATAGGATGGGGGTGCCTGGGGTGCGGAGGGCCAAAGGACCGGAACTCCGTACCGCCTTAAGGGCATGGGTAGAGGCCCACCCAGAAGGGAGAGAGGATGAGGGACAGGAGGCGCCAGATGCACCTCAGGAGGAGAGCGCCCAGGAAGTACTAGACATACTAAATGTAGATGTGTCTGAAAATGTGCCCCCAGGGAGACGTTCTGGGGCCAGTAGTAGGACAGGGTCTAGGAGGAGTGTGTCTCCAGAGGAGTACGAGGACAGGTGGGAGGAGAGGCAGTTAAAGTGGGAGCTAGCGAAATTGGAACATGAGAGAGAAAACAAGAGATGGGCAATGGAGGAAAAGAAGCTGGCGCACGAGCTTCAGCTGAAGGAGTTGGAGCTGCGCGCCCTCCAGTTAAATGCGACCAATAAGGACAATGGTGGCAGCGTACCAAGAGAGTCCCAAGAGTCAAAATTTTACCTACCCAAAGAAGTCATTGCCAGCTACACAGTGGGAGATGATATTGCCAAGTGGTTGGAAGCATACGAGGTGGCCTTGACTGCCCATGGGGTTCCCGAGAGCAATTGGGGAGGGGGCCTGTATCGCTATATACCTCCCAATGTCAGGGACACCCTGTTATACTTAACCAAGGCGGATCAGGTCAGGTATGCCCCGATGAAAGAGGCCTTACTCAAGAAATTTGGTCTCAACCCCGAGAGGTACAGGCAGAAGTTCCGTGGCAGCCATAAGCTGTCCACACAGACGTGGGAGGATTTTTTTGACTATGCAAGGCACTAGATGGTTGGGTGCGTGGCAGCGAGGTGCAGGACTATCAAGGGGTGTACAATCTTTTTTTACGGGAGCACCTCTTGGATAAGTGCTTTCCGGAGCTGCGCCAACATCTGGTGGACCGCAAGTTAACGGATCCCCGTGAGCTTGCGGAGGAGGCAGATATTTGGGTGAGCACCCGGGTGTCTCACAAGGGCCCCGGGGGAGATGTCTCGAAAGGCAGACAGGGTTTCCCCCAGAAGAGAGAGGGGGGAGAGAAAAAGGTGGAGTTCTCAAAAGGCCCCTAAAATAAGTTTGGGAAAGGAGTAGGAACCCCACCCCTGTCCAATTCCCCAAAACCCACTTACCCTGACAGGAGTCAGCAGCCAAGTATTGTGAGGTGCTACGAATGTGGGGAGATTGGACACTACAAAGGAGATCCCAAGTGTCGCAAGCGACCCCCTGCCCCACCAGGCGGGAAGAGCCCCGGGGTAAGTAGTGTAGCGCTTGGGGTGGAGTTGCCCTTAGATAGGGAAGGGGAGTGGACAGGCCTGACCCTGGTTTCACTCGGGGATAGAGAGGTGGTCCCCGTAGTGTCCCTGTCCCCGAACACTGCTAAATATCTTTTTTTTTTTTTAATAAATTTTATTTGAGAGTTCGTACCGGCAAATACATATTACTAAATGGGTACATAGATACATAAAATAGAACATAGCATTATACCTTCATGCAATACAAAAACAGACAGAGTGATACACAGTGACATACAATACAAATTAAATTAGCATATTAAATATCGATACAGCCAATATATCATTTGTTTGTGGTTAATTTTGCTGTCCTCCATGTAGCCACTGGGGCCCAAAGTCGCTTGCCCACATCCCTTAACTTTGCTCCCTTTAAGTCATATAGTGCCTCCTCAATATTATGTATACCCAACATTCTACACAACCACATTTGAAAAGTTGGGGCTTCTGTATCCTTCCAGGCTGCGCTAATTAGAATCCTAAGAACTGCTACAGAGATAAAGACTAAAGCTTCAGCCTCGATACTTATGTTTAGTTCACAGCCAATTATTATCAGGGTCGGGGATAGGTTAATTTTAACATCAAGTAGCCCCTCTAAAAACCGTGTTATTTCAATTTTGATTAATTTCAATTTTTCACAGCCATAGAACATGTGTATAAGATCTGCCGTACCTTTTCCACATCTGGGGCAATTACTATCTGTCGCTTTCCCCCACGAAAATAGTTTTTCGGGCGTGTAGTATAAATTAAATAGGGTTTTGTAATGTTGGGCTCTGAGATTCGAGGAGCGTAAGAATCTCTTGTCCATAGCTAACGCCTTATCAACGTCTATTTCTGGATCTCCTAATTTTTTGGACCATGCAGCTTCGATTTTGCCGACATCATCTATTATTGCATCATTGAATATTTTATATATATCTCTAATTCTATGGCCCCCTGACTTCAAATACTCAATTAGTTCATATTTCCCTTGCAGAGTGATACATGGCCTAATTGATTTAATTCTATTTACAATCTGCATGTATTTGAATTCTTGATAGCCTCGTAGTGAATAGTGTTGTGTAAGTTCTTCAAGTGTTCTACACTGATCACCAATCATTATTTGCCCCAGCTCCACTATACCATGACTCTCCCAATGACGCCACGTTCCATCCCTACAAAAATTTGGAAAAAGTGTTGAGTTCCAAAGTGGTGTGCGATAATGGATGGTAGGTATATCTAGAGCTTTTTTAACAGTTTTCCAAATATACCATACATCCTCAAGCGTCTTATATCCAGTTTCCTTGAAATAACTCCTCTGAGTTTGCCTTAATAAAAGCCCTACGGCTTCACCTCCTACCAATAGCTGAAAAATTGATGGTATTGCCGACTGTCTGAGGGTTGGGCCACCCGGATGGAGTAGAATAGCCATGTCTGTAAGGAGACATGCAAGATGGTAGCTCTTAATATCTGGCAGTCCCAAACCACCTCTATCTTGTGGTAATGACATATATCTATTTGACCGCCTTATTTTGCCATATTGCCATAAAAATTTCAAAAAAATGGCCTCAATCCTCCTAATAATTTTCTCATCAATTTTAAATGGGATTGATCCTAATTTGTAGAGCACCTTAGGAAACATTGTCATTTTTATAACGTTAGCCCTCCCTATCAGTGACAGCTGTAATGAGTCCATTCGTTTTAGGTCTGTTTCCATAGATTTCAACAGAGGGGTGTAATTATCGTCAATTATTTTACCTGGTTCTGCATTTATTGTTATACCCAGGTAAACTACAGATCCTACATATCTTCCATCCACCTTGGCTATTTTTTTTTAGCATAATACCTGAGTTTTGTCAACATTTAATCGGTAGCCAGACACATCTCCAAACTGACCGGTTATGTTAACTACCTCCCTCATAGCTAGCTCTGGATCTTTTGTGATGACTGCTAAATCATCCGCATAAGCGAGAATTTTAGTATGAAACCCATTTGATGTTACTGGTTTAATAATCGCACTATTCATTAATTGTGTAATTAAGGGATCTATGTAAAGCGCGAACAAGATTGGAGAGCATGGGCAGCCCTGTCTAGTACCCCTTGTTATATTGATCCTATCTGATCTTTCCCCCATTGATTGAATTCTAGCCGTGGGTGATGAATACATAGCACGAATAGCTTGACAAATTCTAGGGCCAAATCCCCTTGCTTCCATAACCTTCCATAGAAAACTCCATCTAACGCGATCAAATGCCTTCTCTGCATCGAGGAGGATCATTGCGACCCTCTCTCCCCTAGCAGCACCAATGTCAAATAATGTAATAGCTCTCCTAATATGGTTTGTAGTTCCTCTTCCTGGGATAAATCCATGCTGCCAGGGGGAGACCAGGGACGCAATAACCCTCCCGATACGAGCAGCCATAATTTTGGCATATAGCTTGTTATCGCTGTTAATCAGTGATATTGGCCTGTAGGAGCCCGGGTTGGTCTTTGATTTCCCTTTTTTGTGAAAGATTACTATATTGGTTTCTTGCCAAGACTCTGGTATTAGTCCGGTATTCATAACACCATTGAATAGATCTAAGAGCAGTGGTGTTATTTCCTCCCTTAGACTTTTATATACCTCTAACGGTATGGCGTCCGGGCCCGCCGCTTTTCCACTTGCGAGATCTTGCAGAGCTTCCGATATCTCCGTCAATGTAATATCTTGTTCCAGTGATGTGATCTGGCCTAAATTTAGCTTACTGCCCATGTCTAACCAGCTTATATTCGTGTGCCCTCCAACCGCTTCCTCCTGATATAGTTCTTGATAGAATTTCCTAAACCCCTCCAAAATTTCACCAGGTTTGTTGTATATTTGGCCCTGATATTCGATTTGTGACACAGTGTTTTTACTTGCAACCTGCCTGATTCGCAGGGCAAGAGCTCTACCTGCTTGCTCACCGGTTTCATAAAGACATGATCTCTGTGCCTGATAGTATGCTGCCGCCTTTCTTGCTAATTGTTTCTGGATCTCAGCTTTTATGGAGTTTACTTTATGTAGGCTCTCAACAGATTGATCACCTGTAATTAAATCTTGTCATATGTTGTGTCTCTGCCTCGCTCAATTTTCCCATCCATGCTTCCCTTTCACTTTTAGCCTTTTTCCATACGTTGGTGGTATAGCTTATAGTCTCTCCTCTTATTCCTGCCTTAAAGCTATCCCACACCACTCTATTAGCGTCGAAAAAGGACTGAGTCCATTTTTTCATACGAGTAATGTAGTCGACATCCGCTAACAGTTTTTTATCGAATGTCCAAGGTCTGGGGACCTTGACTGATCTATTAATGATCATATTTAGGACTAGGGGGTTATGATCTGACATGATTTTGGGAAGCTTGTTTATTTGAACACTCTTAAGTAAGGTATTCGAGATCATAAAGTAATCTAATTTCGAATATTTATTATAAGGATGTGAGTAATACGTGAACCCTGGATCTCCGGTCGATAAGTTTCCCCACACATCATATAAGCCATGTGACTGCATCATTGACATAATTGCTCTAAACACCCTTGGCTTCCTGCCTATGTATGCACTACCATCCGTAAAATTCGCAGAAATGTTAAAATCTCCACATAGTACTATATTGGTATGCCAATCGATTAATTCATTTTCAATGTGGCTAAAAACTTGTGGCTCATCTGTGTTAGATCCATATACTGTGCAAATAGTGAAACCTAAGTTCATTTCGCATATTGCCCATCTTCCTAGTGAATCCGCCTTACACCTTTTGGCCCCCCCTAACCCCACTTTGCCAATTATGGCCACGCCTCTTATCATAGAAGTCTGGGATGTACATGACAACAATTCATAGCCTTTAAAATTCAACCAGTGTTTTTTGCTCCACGGTAGATGGGTCTCTTGTAGACATATTAAATCTAAGTTTATCATATTTAGATACTGTTCAAGCTTCCCCCTCTTTTTCCAATTATTTAATCCTCCTATGTTAAGAGATCCAATACTTAGTTTAGGCATTGTCAATTTTTAAATACTTCCATAACATCAACCTGTCCGGATACCTGAATTCATAATAAGAACCCATCATTTGTTTCAAATTTCCTCCTTCATGCGAAATCCCTTTAACAGTACGAGCTCTCTTCGGTTTTTTATTTTCTCCCCCCAAATCCACCATCCAACCCCCTTTCCCCCCCTCCCTTCCCCCCCCCTCTTACCACCCCCCCTCCTGCCACCCTTCGAGGCATCCTGGGTTTAGACTCACCCAGCTGTTGATGGCCGTGTAATCCACACGCCTGAGCCTACTACCTGGCCTGCTACTATATAATCACGCTTAGTGTCAGCCTTACATCAGATAATAGTAGTTGATAGTTTGTCGACACTAAATGTCTTCTTCTGTTCAGTTACCATTGTTTTGCTTCATACTTGCTTCAACCTCCTTGAGATAGACCTCCGCCTGTATCTCACTTGTGAAGCTCCTTGTTGTGCCTTTATATGTTATTTTTAATCGTGCCGGATTTTGCAGGTAGACTGTTGCTCCAAGTTTTTCAAAGGGGGCGAACAGCTGTCTCATTCGCCATCGTCTTTCAACTGTTGCGTGTGCAAAATCTGGTCTTACAAAAAACTTAAAGCCCCTATATTCTCTTTGAGCCGTTGGCCTAGCCAGATCATATATAGTGTCACGTACCACAAAGTTTCCAAAGTTGACTAGGAAAGCTCTCGGATATTTAAGTGATTTCTCTGACCGTTTTGGTGTTGTCAGTGGAAAGCGATGTGCTCGGCATACTTCTTTATCCATTTCCCAGGAGTTAAGTTCCGGGAAAGAGGATTTCAGTAAATTGATCATGAAGTTTCTTGGATCACTACCTTCCGAGCCCTCGGGAATCCCAAGAAATCGAAGATTATTCCTTCTTGTTCTATTTTCTTGATCTTCAACCTTTGTCATTAGGTCTTTGATTATACCCTCGTGCTCCTTGGCTTGGAGTTGTAATCTGCCAACGTCTGATTCCAGGTTTTCTGCTCGAACTTCTACCAAACACATTCTATTGGAGATTTCCTGACAGGTATTGCAAACTTTATTGATAGCGCCTTCCAATTTTTGAATAGCGACATGGTTTCTTTGACTATCTTTCTTTACATCTTGATGAAAATTTTTAATTGATTCGAAAACTTCACTCAGTGTAGGTTTTCTATGCTTCAGCTGCTCATCGTCATCCGGATTGTCAAAAGAAATATTCTTATTTCTTTCAGATTCTGCATTTGTTTTGCGATGAGGACTTTTGCGTGACAGTTTGGTTCTCACTGTTTTTTGTTCTGGATTACTCCCAGGGTCTGTTGTTTCATCCTGAGTTATATTTAGGTGCCTTTTGGGTTTGCTTCTTTTTCTCCCGGATTTCTTTGTTAATATATAGTCGCAAAGTAGAGTATTTTTAGATCCGATTTCTGTCGGTAAAAGTGCTTTTTTGTCCAGTTCCTCCTGTCTAGGATTCTTGCCATGATCGGTCTCTTCGCTGGATTTGCTGGATTCACTGTATTCACTGGAAATTGATATTCCTGTCTCATAGATCTCCGATTCAGAACCATCGGAAACTTCTGCCGAGGCATACTCCTTCGTAGGTTGGTTTATATTCAACAGTTCTGCTGTGGTGCTGCCTTTCACTTTCCGCATATTTCGCTGTTCTAGATGTTCTGCCGGGACTAAAACCTCTTCTACAGCAGTCATGGTCCTATTTTGTAATCCTTGTTGATCCATTGTGATTGATGCAGTTTCATTATAGGGGCCATTCTGCTGTCTTTCTTTGATTGCGGGGCTAAATATATTTGAAATTCTGGGTTGGGAGCCTGTTGAATGCCCAGTTATATTAGCCACAGCTTTTAATTTTTTAATCGTCTGTAGTCTTTTAGCCTTTTTCTCCAATAGGACAAGATTCTCCCTGCTTGTTAATTCCTTTTCCTTTTCTATCTCTTTTGCTCTCTGATTTTCCTTAGCTTTCTTTTTTAGTTTCTCAGCTTCCTTATACCGTTTCTGTTCAATCTGACCAGTCTCGATGTTTCTCTCTTTTCCATCAGACTTGATATCCTTCATTTTGCCATCGTCATTATTTTCGTCGTTTTTTTCCATTGCTTTGTAACCCCTGGTTTCGGGTCGTCTTTGTGTTCCTTTTATCTTCTGAGATCCTTGTAAATTGAGGATCTCTTTAGTATTTCCTCTGTCCCGGTCCTCTGAATCCTCTATGTTCTCTTCTCTTTCATAATTTTCTTGTATTTCCAGTTTCTCTTGATCGGCCTCACCTTGTATCTGGGTCTGAGCCTTTACTTTAGCTTTTGTATCGGTTGTATCGGTTGTATAGGTTGTATTGGTTGTTGTACCGTTCTTTATCCCAGGCTGATTCTGATTTTGAGTTTGAGTTTGAGTTTCATCTTGCGGAACAGAGTCACTGGTTATATCATTGTTTTTCTCTTTATCTTTATCTTTTTCCACATCTTTCTCCATGTTTGTGTTCAAAATTTGTATGGTGATTTCCGTTATATTTTCTAACAGCACTACGTTGCCTCTGGCCCCTCTGGCCCCAAGACCTCCACCTTTAAATCTTGATGCTGTTTTAAGTAGCCTTGGGAGTCCAGCATATGCCCTTTTCGCCCAAAGAAATGTAATAGCAAGGCCTGTGTTTTTCCCCAGCTGTAGATCAAAATAGACCAGCTGAGAGTTTAGGCCAATCAAAAGAGAGCCCATACATTCAGCTCCTTTTATTCCTTTTGTTCCTTTTTGCTCCTTTTGCTCCTTTTGCTCCTTTTGCTCCTTTCACTCTAGGTATGTAGTTACTATCGTCGTATTGTTGTGCTGTATATATTTGTTTTTTTTCCCCTCGCTTTTCTTACTTTTCCTTACTGTCCCTTGCTTTCTCTTTGCTTTTTCTTTTTTATTTTATTTTTTTTCCCTCCCCTCTCGTGTATATATATATTTTTTTTTTAGCCTCCCCGGTTGTACTGGATTGAATGGGTCGTCTTCTTGACAAGAACACAGTCTCACGTGATCTCCCCGCCTATATATCCCTTTGCAGCCGTGTCTGCAGATGACAGGTGATGTCAGTCAGCAGTACCAGCAATCGGCGGTCGGCGGTCAGCGGAGCGCAGCGGAGCGGAACACAGAACACAGAGCACAAAGATTAACGAAGAAGCAGAGAGGCAGAACGGCAGAAGCCGAAGCCGTAGCAGAAATCACGAAAACAGAAAGCTTCAATCACGTCCTGGCTTTCGCTTCGCGTTACATCTTTTCGTGCCTCGCTTTCCAAAGATGAGCCATACCTATCCTGCAAACTCTGCTAGCGCACCGAAGCGGTAAGTACAGGATCCTGGGGGTAGCGAGTAGACTATAGCTGATAGTGGGAAGTCAATAGGAAATTAAGGGGAACTTTGCACTAAGGCCGCGAAATCACGCTTTTTTTCCCCCTTTATGTGGCAGGCCTCATCTTCTTTTTCCCAGAGCAAAAAGTCTGTTACACACAGTTCATACAGTTCAGCAGCTCAAGTTCAGCAGTTATCAATCACGATGAAACGCAACAGCAGAGTTCTACAAAACAAGGTATCCGCTTACATTTAAATTTTCACTTTTCACTTTTCACTCCCTCTTGTCGCGCCGCAGTCATCATGGCATACACCGACCGTAGTCAACGCCTGGAAGTCTTAGGGTCCAGCAGCTGAGTGAAAGCTGACGACAGAAGATAAAGATTAGGTTTTTTAAGGTTGACAGCCGGCGTTGTGCTGTATCAAGCATCTTGCAAGGTCCAGGTCTCAGGAGCAGGCTCTGCAGCGACCTCTCACACGGACGCCATCTTGCCTCTATAGAGTACAGCGAACACTGCTAAATATCAGCAGAGGGTGAAAGTTAACGGGGAGGAGGTGGAGGCTCTGAGGGACACAGAAGCCAGCATGACCACTGTAGTGAGGCGGCTGGTGTCCCCAGACCAAGTAGTCCCCGAGGAGTTCCATCCGGCCGTATTGGCTGACGGCAGTATGAGTCACTATCCAGTGGCTCGTGTTCCATTTGAGTGGGGAGGAGTCAAAGGCCTACTGAGAGTTGCTGTGAGCCCTGCCTTGCCTGTGGGGTGCTTGCTAGGGAACGACCTGGAGCACACCAAGTGGAAAGATGTCGAGTTTCGAGCACATACCAAGATGCTGGGATTACCAGGGTGGACTTGCGTAGTCACGCGGTCCATGGCTGCCCGGCATGGAACTCACCCCGGGTTGGAGCCTGGAATCATGGCCCAACCCAACGCCAAGAGTGGGAAGAAGAAGGTGGTAGAGGACACGCCCCGTGAGATGGATGGGGAGGCCGCAGAGGTGCTCCCGGAGTCCGCAGAGGTGGATGTCGTTCCCGTGGGGGACTTGCCGACCCTTGCCGACTGGCATGTGGAAGGAGGGCCTACCCGGGAGGAATTTTGTCAGGCACAAACGGCGTGCCCCACGCTTGAAGGCATGCGGCGACAGGCCGAAGCCCAAGTGGCCAGTCAGGAGGCGGGCGGATATCATGTGTATTGGGAGGATGGTCTCCTGTACAGTGAGCCTAAGGTGCCGGTACATGGATCTTCGAGGGCCATAGTGGTCCCCCAATGTTACCGGGCCTTCCTGCTGGAGTTAGCGCACAAGATACCCTTAGCCGGACATCTGGGCCAGGACAAAACCTTTGCGCGGTTGGTCCCACATTTTTATTGGCCCAGGATGAGGACTGCCTCAGACACCTTTGTAAGACCTGTAAGTCTTGTCAGGCAAGTGGCAAGACTGGGACTGAATTTAAGGTCCCTTTGGAACCGCTCCCGGTGGTCGGGACCCCTTTTGAGAGGGTCGGCATAGACATTGTTAGGCCATTGGACCCTCCGACCGCAGCGGGACACCGGTTTCATTCTGGTCTTGGTGGACAATGCCACTCGGTACCCAGAGGCTAGTCCTCTGAGGACCATCAATGCACCGGTGGTGGCGCGGGCACTGTTGGGGATTTTTACCCGAGTGGGATTCCCCTAGGGTCGTGGTGTCGGACAGAGGCACGAACTTCATGTCGGCCTATATGCAGGCCATGTGGAAGGAGTGTGGAGTGACCTACCGGTTCTCCACTCCTTACCACCCCCAGACTAACGGGCTCGTAGAGCGCTTCAACAAAACCTTGAAGGGAATGATCCGAAGCCTACCAGAGGGCTTGAGGCGTAAATGGGACGTCCTCCTCCCCTGCTTGTTGTTCTCCTACCGGGAGGTACCGCAGAAGGGAGTCGGGTTCAGCCCGTTGGAGTTGCTCTATGGCCATCCCGTTAGGGGTCCCCTCAGTTTAGTGAAAGAGGGGTGGGAGAAGACTTCGCAGAAGCTTCCCCGTGACATTGTCAGCTACATGCTGGCGTTCCGCAGCCAGATGGCCAGGCTGTGAAAGGCGGCCTCAGAGAATCTAGAGGCTAGCCAGACCGTTATGAAGGAGTGGTACGACTGCAACGCTCGGATGGTCGAGTTGGACGTTGGACAGAAGGTGTGGGTCATGGAACCTGGGGAGCTTTGTGCCCTCCAGGACCGGTGGACTGGTCCATATGACATTGTGGAGCGACGAGGCCAGACCACATACGTAGTGGATCTAAAGACCCCCCGACAGCCCCTGAGGGTATTCCACGTCAACCGCCTGAAGCCGCACCATGAGCGATCAGAGCTTGCTCTCCTTATGGTGATGGATGGGAGCGAAGAGGAAGAGAGTGAAGCTCTTCCTGACCTTCTAGTGGTACAGGAGAAGGATGGCTCGGTAAAAGGTGTAGTCCTTTCCCCATCCTTGACCCCAGAGCAACAGAGGGACTGCCGCCATGTCCTGGGACAGTTCGCCTCATTGTTCTCCCTCACGCCTGGAATCACTCATCTGTGTACCCATGATGTGGACACAGGGGACAGCCCCCCGGTGAAGAACAAGTCTTACCGGCTCTCTGACCGAGTGAAGAATAGCATCCAGCGTGAGGTAGCCAAGATGTTGGAGCTGGGGGTGATAGAACCTTCCAGCAGCCCGTCGGCTAGTCCGCTGGTGTTGGTGCCGAAAGCGGCCCCACCGGGTACCACACCGGAACTTCGGTTTTGTGTGGACTACAGGGGGTTGAACTCTGTCACGAAGACAGATGCTCACCCCATCCCACGAGCGGACGAGCTGGTGGACCGGCTGGGAGCAGCCCGGTACCTCAGCACCATTGATCTAACATCCGGATATTGGCAGATTGCCAGGGCCGATGGAGCAAGGGAGAAGACAGCATTCTCCACCCCTGAGGGCCACTTTCAGCTCCGAGTGATGCCCTTTGGGCTCAAAAATGCTCCGGCCACATTCCAGCGGTTAGTGAATGAGGTACTATCTGGTCTGGAGTCCTTCTCAGCGGCATACCTGGATGACATAGCTGTCTTCAGCAGCACCTGGGAGGACCATCTGCAGCACCTCCAGGAGGTATTGTAGGCGCTACAACGCGCTGGCCTAACCATTAAAGCCAGCAAGTGCCAGATTGGACAGGGATCTGTCGTGTACCTGGGACACCTGGTGGGCGGAGGTAAGGTGCAACCCCTCCAGGCCAAAATAGAAACCCTCTTGGCTTGGGTGCCCCCCAAGACCCAAACAGAGGTCCGAGCTTTCCTCGGCCTCACTGGGTATTACCGCCGGTTCGTCAAGGGATATGGTAACATCGTAACCCCCTTGACAGAATTAACCTCGAAGAAGCAACCTCGCAAGGTTATATGGACAGCTGCTTGCCAAGAGGCATTTGACACGCTGAAACATGCGATGTGTACCGCTCCAGGACTCGCAACTCCAGATTTCAGTAAGGAATTCATTGTACAGACAGACGCCTCAGAGCACGGCATAGGTGCGGTGCTCTCGCAACTCAACACCGAGGGCCAAGATCAACCTGTGGCCTTCATCTCCAGAAGACTCCTCCCTCGGGAATGGCGATGGAGCACCATTGAGAGAGAAGCCTTCGCGGTGGTCTGGGCTCTGAAGAAGTTGAGGCCATATCTCTTTGGAACTCACTTCCTAATCCAGACTGACCACCGCCCCCTTCGCTGGCTCATGCAGATGAGAGGCGAAAACCCCAGGTTGTTGAGGTGGTCCATTTCCCTACAGGGGATGGACCATCGGCCCGGAGTTGACCACGCCAATGCTGATGGTATCTCCAGGTTTTTCCGCCTTAGCGATGAGAACTCCCTAGAGGTTGGGTAGCTCTCCCCTCTTTTGGCTGGGGGGGACGCGTGTTGGACCTGTCAGCCCTAGGGTGGTCTCCCCATCTATTTTTGATCGTGCCTCATTTTTTCCACCCTCATTTTTATGTTGGACTTAGGTCTCCGGGCGCCTTTTCATTGCCAATCAGTGTTAAGTTGCAGGTGCTCCCTTCTCCCAAGATGGCTGCCACAGGCCCCTGCTACTGCGGAGTGATCTTCATTAGTAGCACCCTAGCTGCCAGGAGCTGGCTGGGACCCCACAACAATGTTGCGACACCAGTCCGCCTTTTTTGTCCCATAGGTAGAATGGGGAAGCTCCTGGAATGTGCTGGAACCTTCTAGAAGGGAGGTGTGGTTTTTACTTTTGCCGCCTTGGATAGAGGTCACCTGACCTAGGGATACTTAACAGAGGGAGGGAACTTTTTCTAGTCAGTTGGCCAGTGGGGTAGAGCAGAGCTGGAGAATCCACGCAGGAGTTTTAGGTGGTAGGGCCTAGCCAGGGACTTATGCCTCTGAGAGTGACAGGATTTAGGTGCTGCCTCTTAAGTGAGTGAGGGATCCTGTAAAGCCCACTGATCCTGCCCAGTAGAAGGAGGACCCAGGGACCCTCTGCCTACCTGACTAGGAAGGACCTAGTCGCCAACTCAATCCCTACCCCCCAGGAACAGAACCCCCCCAAGGGCGCCGGAAATATCTGCGCCATCAGGACTTCAGGTCACCCCTGAAAGCTGAGACCTCATGTCACGACTGCATGCTGAACCTGAATGCTGAGACTTCATATCAAACCTGAACACTGAAACTTTACGCTAAAGCTGATTGCGGAACGGTTGGGGATCATCCAGGTACCAGCGCTGAGACCCCTGCGCTCCCTGACCTGGGATCCCCTGCATCAACCCCCGTTGAGCGCGGAGCTCTCCCGCTTAATTTGACCCCACCCCCCCCCCTGGTGTGCGGGGACCAGATCGCGCTCACCGCTGCGGCCCAAAAGCCTGAATTGTGCATCATCACCCCCAGCGTGGCCCGCGGAGAAGCCCGGGGCCCCGTTGCTGCCGTGGCAGTTGCATGCAGAGGTGTGTAAGGCCGTGGCCTGCCCCGTCGCGGAAGGACCTACTGTGGAGTACGGAGCTGAGTCGGACGTCTCCAGGTGTCGAGATCGAGGTAAGCCGGGAGGCTTGGGATGGACCCGGTGCGCCCCCTTCAGACCGGGAGCGGCACCGCACCCTGACACCCGGATTCCCCCTCCGTGGGAGTTCCCCCCCGCTCACCCAAGACTGACACCCCGCCGAGGGATTGCCCCTCTCCTCCGAGACTGTCGAGCAGCGTTGTGCCCCACGAACTGCACAGAAGTATTTGAAGCTTGATTAGTACGAGTAGCGCTATGTTCGGAGGCTTTGCTCTGAAGTGTTCAATGCTCAATTATTACGAGTAACGCTGTGTTGGTAAGCTTTTCTCTGAAGTGTCCAATGCTCATTTATTACGAGTAACGCTACGTTTGCAGGCTTTGCTCTAAAGTGTTCGATGCTCAATTATTACGAGTAACGCTGTGTTGGTAAGCTTTGCTCTGAAGTGTCCAATGCTCATTTATTACGAGTAACGCTTCGTTCGCAGGCTTTGCTCTGAAGTGTTCAATGCTCAATTATTACGAGTAACGCTGTGTTGGTAAGCTTTTCTCTGAAGTGTCCAATGCTCATTTATTACGAGTAACGCTACGTTCGCAGGCTTTGCTCTAAAGTGTTCAATGCTCAATTATTGTGAGTAACGCTGTGTTGGTAGGCTTTGCTCTGAAGTGTTCAATGCCCCGTTATTACGAGTAACGCTGTGTTGGTAGGCTTTGCTCTGAAGTGTTCGATGCTCAAGTATTACGAGTAACGCTATGTTCGCAGGCGCGCTCACCAGGATTCACGGTGCAATTATTGTGAGTAGCGCGGGTACCAGAGGGGCGGGAAGTCCGCGAAGTCGGCCCTGAGCCTCCACTAGACCCCAGGGGTGGCGCTACGATTCCCAGTCCGTACAGCGGATGTTAAGGTGGCCTAGGGCCTCAGAGGGAATTGCTGGTGAATATGGCCCTGAGGTCACCAGGTACTGCCTACAGCACCGTTATGTATGATTGGTGCAACAGATGCTAACCTATATAATGAACTGCGTTTACATCTAATGAATTGCATTTACATATAATGAACTGTATTGACGTATAACTGCGTAGATAAACTTGAGTTGTTACATAAACCCTACAGTGTGGCGTCCCTTATTGTGTGCGTTCCCTGCTTCAGAGGGGGTGTGTGTTGTATGGTCGCTTTACACAAAAGCCTTTGGGTGCCCAGCCGCTCGAGTCACGTTACCCCCTTAGGGCTTGGTATCCTTCGTTACTGCCGACTTGAAGCTGGAGGTCTCACCGACACAATCAGCTCATGGAAAAGCCAACACATAATACGGACAGCAGTGAAACTCCCCAGTACCGCCCCACCAACTGCTTTTCCCCGACTGCGACCCCGGCTGTGTGCTGGCGTTGTCAGCAGTTCAGCCACGGTCTTCCCAAATGCAATCTGAACAACTCATATTACGGTGGTCAGACCGCCAAGCTCGTGGTGTTAGAACTGAAACCGCAGGTACAACAGTCAACTACTGCCGAAGTCGTAATAAGACCCCATTTGCATCTAACCAAACCACATTCCTTTTTGGATATATAAATCCATTATGAAGATATTTCTTTCTTTTCAAAATGACATTCAAACAATTAACAATTGTCTTTATTAATCTGTTGTACCAATCAATAGCATTCATTTAATTTATTACTGAGTTCTTTAAATCCATTGAACCCTGTATCTGAGGGGGTAGAGCTAACTGTTAGCCATTAATACGAGTTGTTAATCATTCCACTTTGAGAGATAACATTTTTTCTCTAAGTTTATTTTCAAATTTAAAAATGCTCTCAAAGGGAGAATCATTAGCTTTTTATATTAACTACCTAAAAGTCAGTGATAAGCCCAGAATGTCACCCTTCGATAAAGAGGTAATCAATAGGACAGTTTTGATTGTCCTGAGTAAAGGTTTGGGCTGCAGGAATATCGGATTTATAACGTACATGCAGGAACATACAACCCCAATAGTCTACTCCTTTTTGCATTTTACCAGCTGCCTAGGATCTAATACAATTTAGGAATACATTTGTCAAAATAATGGAAGGTATTAATCGATCAAAATTACACAGACGTTCCTCCATAGTCCTCAGACGTACATTAAAATCCCTCATTATCAATGTCAGTGTATTTGGAGACATTGTACATATATTACGCAGGTCTTCATTAAAAAAAAAACTCTGTTTATTATTATTGAAATATTTCTGAACTAGAATCACATATACATTCACAATAATCATACTCCCAATTGATGCAGAATTGATAAACAAGTCAACGTTACATTCCTGTATCCAATCACATTTTGTGTGTAGTTGTTTGACGATTCTGGCTAGCTTTGTGGCTAATAGGTCTATTAAACTCTTTTATTAAATACTTGGGAATATATTTGTGCAAACCCTTCAAATAATGGCTTACCCCCGACTACCAAGTCTCTATGAGACAAATGATATAATTCTGCATTAAAAATGTTAAATAAACACTCTCAGGGCTATTCACAAGGTAACTTACACGTGTGGGTATACTTCCATGTATAATTTACTGTTAAACTTTTCAGTAACTTTACTACTTTTTGCTATTTACAAAATCGGAGTGTAAAGTTACTCAAATAGAGTGTGGAGCTTAATTTATAAGCATAAGGTACTACAAAAAACAGTAACAAGTCTAGCAGAACATATGGCTTAACTAAGGTAGTACACAATCCTCCATAGCTCCATAGAAAATAATGAAAGTAGCAACCTAAAAAAAAAAAAAAAAATTGATCTTAAATTACATTAAATTATTTAACAAAGATTAATATTTAAAGTTATCATTTAATGTTAAAAATAATTTATAAAAATAGTGCATATTAATTTTAAAGTATATTATAAACCTTTTTTGAATTAAAAATGTAATGTAAAAATACATTATCAAAAAATATTTATATTGCTTTTTTAAAGTTGTATACATCACTCTTAATTATTGCTGCAGAATTTTGTTTTAAAAATGTGGGAATTTATTTTTTAGTTTAAACTTCAGATAAACAATCTAATTGTATTTGGTATTTGCTATAGCTAAACGTGTAATTCAAAATGTATTAGCACTGTAGTATTTTTGAATTTAGTTTATACTTAAAATATAGAAAATTAATTTACATCATTATTTTTCAGAAATAATTTTTTTTTAGTTTAATAAACTTTTATTTTTCTCTATACTTTACCCTGTGGAGATCTCTGGCACAACTGAGGAGTCTCCCTAAGTGTATATACTCATAGCTATAGAAGTTCCTGTGAGTGTGTAAACACCAGGAAACCTTAGCCACTATATGGGCTTTATGAACAACATTAAAAACATGAGATGTGCCAGCAGTGATGCAGACTATTGTACCCTTTAATTTTGAAACTCTTGAAGTAAAATTGTTCCAGTTTCTATCTTTGTTCTATAGTGGAACAGACGTGTTTGTCAGATCATTTGATTGAATCCTTTCTACAAAAGTAAAATGGGCCAATACTTTAAGAAAGAATTTGGTTGTTTCGATGCTAGATTCAAAAGATCTTCCTTTAACCAGCACACATACATCCTAGTATGTGACCCATGTTAAGCTACTGTCTACTTAAGCTTCAATGGTTTTGGAAAATATGAGGACTGTGAAAAATGACCTTTTGCAGAAGATCATCATTCTTTAGAGAGATATAAATAAGTAAAGTTCCATGCACTGCACCGCTCTCTAGAAAACTCATGGTTTCGCAACAAACATTCATGTTCGCGCATCTAGACAATGTGATTATATTGGTAAAAATCTAATTGTGAAATATTTTTAAAACAAAGGAATCACTTCAAAATGATCTCAGAGGTTTCCCTAAAGAGGACTGGTTACATAAATGAACACTGTGCTTGGAGGCATTTCCGGTTTGTAAACACGTTCAACACTACTCACATCTGTGTCATCATCTTCAGCCTGCTCAGGGTATTCGATAGGTTGCCAGGATACCAACGCCGGGGTGGATCCTTCTGGGGCACGTGCTTCAACAAGAATTACCCGGCTGCGCTTCGGAATCATGCCACATTTCTTTGCAACTGTAGTAGCTGTCTGAATGTTGTCTCCTAATCCATGAATAAACATTAAATATTTTACATCATCTATAGTGAAGGTCACTGAAATTATGCCAAAATCAGATTATGCTGCTGGGTTAACTAAATTATGTCGGGAGAAAAGGAAAATTATACTGCACTCTCAGTCAGTATTATCTCAATATTTTGGCATTTTTACACATTAACACTTTCTGGGCAAAGGATTCACATCATTATTATAACTTTGACACCTAAATGCAGAAGTAAGCAATAGAAAAGTGACCAGTCAAACTTTGAAAAGGGCCTTCCTCTGCTCTACATCACGTGTTGCCACGTTTTTAGTAACTTTTGACCCATCTGTTCTAGAAAATATTATTTTTTGCTTACATCTACAGATTATGCAGGAGACAATGAATTATGTGGCATTTTTGTGGAAAACACCGCAGCTGCAAAATTGCGTAATTCCAGTCAACCTGTCTATTGTACACAATTCAATTAAAATTTATAATGGGGTATTTCTTAAAATTATAATGTATATAAAAAGTAAGGATATTTAGTATTATTATTCTCTTTAGAACATAGGTTGTTCCCAAGGAATAGTCAGAACATTTAACAATTATCATACTTATTATGTAATTTAGAAAAATAAATGTGTATCCATGACTTGATGAAATATACAAAAATTGTAGACAATATTGAAGATATGCATCAAGAGAGATCGAGAAAGAGAGAGCGGTGAAGACAGAGCATGAGATAGAGACAACAACCAAGAGACGAAAAGAGAGCGACGGAAAGACAAAGAGGGTCGGAGAAAACAAGAGAGAAAAAAACAGCATACGAGAGAGGTAAACAGAGCGAGAAAGAGAGAGAGGAACAGAGAGAGAGACAGAGAGAAAAAGAGAGAGGGAAAGTGAGAGGTCTTTGTGTATCCACTGAAGGGTATTTAGTGCCCACTTCCTCGAGGAGTGTCTATTGAGAGTTGCAGTGGTATTTTCAATATGGATGTTTACGGGTGAAACTCTTTGTCTAACAGGTGACCACATATATCCCATAATACACATTCTGATGAAATCCCATCTATTCCTGGCACTATGTGACATCAGTATCAAGGAGTAAGAGAGCAGACATTACAGAGCCTTAAGCTCGCATGTGTAGAGCACACTATCAGTGATGTCATCTGAGACGTCTGGCTGTCATCTCCACTGCCCCCTCTCCCGCTGCGTCATTTCCCCACCATCATTTCCACCTACACCATTCCCCCATCTTATTGTTACAAAGTACAAATTCCTGTTCAAACTGCATCTTACTTCTGAATAACAGAATGAGGCCAGTGTTGAAATGTAATGACCAGCAAGCTGTACTCCGATCTAACTATTGTTGACCTCACTGGGCTGTAGCATCAGTAAAATATTTACACTGTTGACTTGTTTCCATCTACTAAGCAGAAAAGTAACAGTTACAAAAAATATACACCATCAGTAACAGAAAAAGGAACAACAACAACGCTGGTAAAAAAATAGTAAACAATGGAATACAATTTTAAAAAGCTAATAGGAGCAATGGTAGCTGTCATGAGAATATTAACATTAATAGTACTATTATACTCCTACTCCTTTAAATTACTACTTCTGATACTATTGGTAATGCTAGTTACTACAACTACTACTGCAAATAATACCAGTGATGATGATAAAAATAATAGCACAAAGAATAATTTCAGAGTTAAAGACACACCCCTGTAGAAAACACTAGTTCACAGTGAAATAAATAAAAAAAATAAAAAAATAAAAAAATCAATAACAGCTATCACTCCCATCACTTGTTGAGTGTCCAGTTATATACTGCCTTTTTGACCATACAAAGACCACATTATATACATACATACATACATGCATACACACATATATAGACATGCACATATATACACATATACAAAAATACATACATATATACACACATGGACTTACATACATAAATACAGACATACAATGCTATATAAATACATACATAATAACATTAACAACAATACCCGTGATCATCACAGTCCGCAGGTTGGCAACCCTCAGCTCCTTCAGGACAGGCTGGGTCTCTGGTTTCAGCCGGTTTTCCAAAATCAATAAACCAAGGAATAATAAGTCGGATTCCACTTTTTCCCTAACGGTGAACACAAAAATATTGAAATGAAAATCAGTTTTACCTCAGATTGCAAGTGACACTGACAATAAGCTGCTGGCCCATAAATAGTACATTTAGTTTAGTCTTCTCAAAAACCTTTTTCTGCCCAAAGCATGACGGAGAGGTGTTCTCACTTTGAGAGGAGTCCTTTTCTTAGCTCCTCTGTAGTGCAAGTAAGCTGAAATATTTGTGGTCCATTACCAAGGTGAGCCTGGAGCGCAATATGCCCTTGGTACCCGAGTGCATCGTGGGTAGTACAGACACTTGTGCTAATCTTTCTGCAGTTAATGTTGCTTCGATTCCCTGCCGACGTCCACTCGAATTTTGAGGGTGCACTAACTTGGGGTTCTGGTTTTATTCAAATAAGGCATGCCTTCACAGTGTGCCCGTGACATACTTAAGACACAGGTGCACAAGCACGTAAGCAATCAACAGACAGGCTAACTATATTTTATGGAGGAGTTGGTGACAGTGGCCCACCAAAGACACCATTTAGAAGTGGAGTGTCTCATCTTCACTTATGGACCCCTCACAACAGGGACCTGCCTTTGTAGTGTGCCTTTGATTTACTAATGAGAGGCGCACCAGCATGAAGGCCCTCAGCAGGCATGCCAACTGCATTCTACTGAGGAGGTGGTGCGTCTCAGCCTCGCTATGGATCCCTCACACAGACTATAGTGTCAGACACAAACACAGGTCAGGGTACACCTTAAACAGTACAAGACTATCGCTATAAAGCATGGGCACATGAACAGAATATGGTCTTCAGCTTAACACGCGTTTTAATGGTTTATTGTTGTGTGAGGTTTAGATCCTAAATCATGCAGAGGGTATGCATAAATTCTTGTGATCCTTGATATGCTGTTCTGTTTATGGCCTCTACACATATGCATGGGCGAGTGCTTGACCTTTTGTGACTGTGCAAGCTACAGATATCACCCTTTTTGAAAGACCATAATACAGAAGCTGCTGTTCATATGTTTCTCTTTCACATCATAATGAAAAAGTAAGAATTATTAGTGGGGTCGCGTATTTAGATTGAATCGACTAACAGTCAAGTCCTCTGGTTTCAACACGTTTCTTCTCTCAACTTGCACTTCATCAGGACAAACAAAGCAACTATTAATAGAAAGGAAACTGAAAGTCACCAAAACAACCTGAATCTATGTTAATCAAGTCAACAACTGCAACGGGTATTCTGGGCTCAGTGAGGTCGAGCACTGCTTGGTATTACAAATGCCGCGGAGAGAGGGTTAAAATGTGCATTTCCTACGGAAGAAGTCAGATCAGTGGGGTCTTTTGCTGAAACCACTAGAAAAAAGGAGGGCATCTGATACTACTAGGTAACATTAAGCAAACGCATGGAGCCAGGCTTATAGATGTAAAACACATGGCTTTGAAAGAAATACATTCTCTCTATAATTATTGACTTCACACTGACAAACTGTTCCACCTTCTCAAACCTTCAGGCAATGCCCAGTAACGCAGACATTATACCTCACTGGCCCTTCAGCAGCTGGTCAGTGCGGAGTCACTATCTTTATTTATTTTATTTATTGTTAATGTATCACACGAACAAGGCCTGTGAGCAACACAGTTCTTATAAATAATAAAAAAATAATAAAACTGAGGTGTGCATAAAAACACTCATTGAAGAAACTCATATTTACCAGAAGCAGTCTTGCCACGTTGTCGACGAAGGAAGGGAGAGTAGAGTGAAAAGGGGTTGTTTTAGTTTTTTTTATAATGCTGGAAGTGAGGTAGTGGTGTGGATAGGAAGTGAAACAGAATTCCAGAGTTTTGGAGCAAAGCCCGAGAAAAGCTACTTTAAGGTTGTTTTTTGTTGCAGACGATCCTTTCAGTTGCTAGTTTGACAAGTTGCAAAGTTAGCAAGAGTCGTCTGAGAGCTTCAGCTTCTTTTCCAGGTAACATGATTGACTTGAATGTGGGAGTTTATGTACTAAACAGTCAATTTTATATGTGGACAGCCCCTCAAAAGGTAAGTCGGTTCAAAGAGAGCAAGAAAAGGGCAATGTGTTAAAGAGGACAATGCCTGCTATCAGATGAACTGCTTCAAAGGAAGCTTTGAGAAGGGCACAATGGGTTTTAAGGATACAAGAGAGGATTGCATTCTCTTATTCTGATATCAGGATTACCATGTCTTGGACTACCTCTTTGCTGGAATATCTGCCAAGTTTTTAACAGAGTATCCCACCCATCAGACTCTGAATAAAGTCCTAGGCTTCTAAGCCGATGACTAACATTTTCAGTCATGCAGTTAACTTATTTACGAGGACTGAGTGATTTGCGAAGAATAAATCTGCAAGGGAACGTTCATTATTGGTGGGCGAATAGTGTAGGGGCCCGAGTTAGAAATTGGTGGACAGGGTACTCAAATACAAACTCAACGGAGTACCTTGCCTGCTAAACCTGCAGTATACTCTTTCTATTTTGAGTTGAGGGGAAACTTTGGCGAACCCTGGGTGACTGGCAGAGAGACAGAGAGGCTCCTTACCTGCACATCGCGGGAGCAGACGCTTTTCTCTCCGTGTTGGGGCGGACGCATTCTTCCTTTTCCCGCCACCGCTGCTGCTGCTGGTTTGGCCGCCACACGTTGGGAGTACAGGACTACGCCTCCCAGGATTCCAGACGACACCGCCCCCACCCGTCAGCACTTCCGCGACCGAAGGCGCTAAATTCAAACGGCTCCCTCGGTGGAGCGGGAAACTTTGGCGAACCCTGGGTGACTGGCAGAGAGACAGAGAGGCTCCTTACCTGCACATCGCGGGAGCAGACGCTTTTCTCTCCGTGTTGGGGCGGACGCATTCTTCCTTTTCCCGCCGCCGCTGCTGCTGCTGGTTTGGCCGCCACACGTTGGGAGTACAGGACTACGCCTCCCAGGATTCCAGACGACACCACCCCCACCCGTCAGCACTTCCGCGACCGGAGGCGCTAAATTCAAACGGCTCCCAAGGTGGAGCGGGAAACTTTGGCGAACCCTGGGTGACTGGCAGTGAGACAGAGAGGCTCCTTACCTGCACATCGCGGGAGCAGACGCTTTTCTCTCCGTGTTGGGGCGGACGCATTCTTCCTTTTCCCGCCGCCGCTGCTGCTGCTGGTGCTGGTTTGGCCGCCACACGTTGGGAGTACAGGACTACGCCTCCCAGGATTCCAGACAACACCGCCCCCACCCATCAGCACTTCCGCGACCGGAGGCGCTAAATTCAAACGGCTCCCCCCCGCGTCGCGGGACGCGCGCGGGCGGCGCCGGGCTAAGCCCGGGCAAAGGACGGGCCGTCTGTGGCCGTCCGGGGCAGGAGGTGGCAGGGCAGGGCCACACCACTTGGTCGGACCTTTGAAATCGTGTGCCTAGCTGTGACTAGTAAGTGACTTTGAGGACTTGGTCTATTTTTATGTTACAGCTTCTGTCCTATTTGTAACGTTTCCATTGTTGTCACAAAATATGGGCAAGTCCAAACCTGCCCCTGCACATAATGTCCCGCAATCTAATAGTAATGTTCATACCTCCATTCCCAGTCTGACTGCTATCGACCGGATGCTGCAAAAGACTATTGGGGTAGTTTACTCAGCCATTGAAAGTACCGAGAGGCGCTTGTCGCTTCCTGCTGGTACGCTTCCTCCTCTTTCCACTAATAACGTCTCGCTGTTAACATCTAATCTACAGGAGCTGTTATTAATTCCATCTTTTATTGGGCTCCCTGAAGTTCGCTCCTTGCAAATATCGGGGGACAATTCAAAATCCCTTCCGCTGGCACAACCAGAGCTCATTCCCGCGGAATCCAGGTTATCTTTGTCCCCTGCTATTTTTCTTAGCGAACAACTTTCTGACCATTCTTTTGAGAACTCTACGGCTGATGTGGGAGTAGTACCACCTACAAGCCCTATTTTAATTTCTGGTTGTGAACAGACTATTAATAATGACTCGTCACGTATGACAACTGGGGGGTTAAAAGCGAAACGGAAGCAAAATCATTGCACCAAGGAAGGGAAATCTCTGACTAACACAAAGGGGAAGGGTCCCCTTAAATCACGTAACACTACTAGTAAACCTACAGAAAAAGTGAAAAAGGTCACTAACAACACATTAGTTATCCCCCATACTACTAATACTAGTGACCCACTAATGGGGGAAGGTTTCTGGGCGAAAATGGAGAATTTGATAATGTCTTTTGTGGAACCCATTATGGTGAAATTGTCAAATATTGAAGGTAGGATTACCCATATGGAGGGATTAACTAAGGCAGAATTACCTCCGAAGCGGCCAAATGACCTTGTATCTCTCGATCAGCTGCCCGTGGTGAAAGGTAACCCTTCTATTATTCCACAGCCGGACGAAATTTGTGTACAGCAGGCTCCTGTCAGATTGGAAGTTTCCAATACGATGGGACAACAGGTATTGGGACCTTCTTCATCTGTGCAAAACAATTTTCCATCTGTTTTAGGGGTAGCTGTTGATGCTAGGGAGGCCGTTTCTATTCCGACACCCAGGCTCCCTACCATAAATTTGCCCCCAGAAGCTCTACCATATACTGTGGTGTTAGTTAATGTCCCTGCCCTTCCCCTTAACGTTCAAGAGCATTGGTCAAACCTGAGAAATAAAGCCCTATATTTCTTATCAGTTAAATTTGGGTCAAACGGTGCATTATTCTCCAATTTTAAGATGGCCAGAAGAGTTGGTTGGATTGGTTCATCTACCAAAACATTCAGAGGGGATTGTGTGATACTCTCATTCCGGTCACCACCTCTGGTTAATGATATCTTGGGGAGGTGTTATTCTGGCCAACTTCTTACTGATCACGTAAATATTGTCCCACTTGCTTATTTTTACTCTTCTCCATGGCAGGAAAGGATGCGAGGTTTTCGTCCTTTATTCCCTAACCAGGGGTACCTTGAGGAAGGGAGATTTGCTGTCCCAATTTCTAACCGATATGATATTCTCAGTGGTCTGGATAATAATGATTGACAGCAAACCAGTGTTCCACCTAGCACTGGGATATCTGCATCGGCCACTATCCCGCTTCCTGACCCCCTGGTTACTATTAATGGTGAAATCAGTATAGTTAGCTCGTGCTCTGGAACCGATGGTATATTGAGTGGGGATGAAATGCCGGCTGATTATACCGAAGACACGAGAGGGAATGGTTTATCTCCTTTGAGGACAGATCTCACTTTAGATCCTACCTTGGATCTTCCTATTTGTCCTGCGAGTAACACCTTGTTTTGTAATATATTTTCTTGGAATATTGCTGGAATTAAATCTAAAATTGATAACCCTTTGTGGCAAAATTTTATATACCAGCAAGAACTTATTTGTTTCCAAGAAACATGGTCAGAGGACCCAGTTCATATCAACGGGTCCATAACACTCCATACTCCAGCAGTGAACTCTGCGCATGGCAGAGCTAAAGGAGGCTTGACAACCTATGTATCCAATAACCTGCTTTTATCAAAGATATTGGAGCCAGTTAAAGATCCCCATTTCCAATTCTTGATCTTGGTTTTCACCACAGCTTCCCCGATTGTTCTTATCAATTTCTATAATAATTTTGCCTTGGAGGACGCCTCTATTATACTTAATAAATTGGCTATATTAGTGTCTCAACAAGAAAAATCCCTTGGACACAATATGATGATCCTCCTGCTGGGTGACTTTAACTGTACCCTGTGTTCTATGGCGATTGATAAGAGATGTATCGTGGGGCGTGAAGATGGAGTGAGTTCTTTACATTTTAATCACTCCCACTTAGGAGATCTTTATAATGAACTCCTGGGTCAATTTGATTTGGGTTTCCTAAATGAAACTTCTATTAACCCCTTCCCTCTCTTACCAACTTTCAATGGCCGTGGTTGTTCCTCGACCATTGACTTTGCACTTTCCACCATTCGGCATGCTGAAAGGTTCACTAAATTTAGCGTCTCTGATATGGCGCTAAGTGATCACTTTCCCTTATGCCTAACTATGTCCATCCCCAAGATGACGATTTCAAAAGATAGTGACAGGGACATATTGTGGGAGAATTTGACCATTGGTTGTATCAACGGTTATTCCCTTAAATGGGAGAATGTTGATCAACCTAAAGTATTAACTTCCGTTATAAATAAATGTGCCCCCGAGTTGTCGATTTGTTTATCGGAGGATGCTACCCCTGATAAAATCCTTGCTTCTTTCTCCATAATTTGTGATCAAATTCAATCTTCCCTGACGAGGAAATGTAAAAGTAACAGAGCACCGAGGGATGGTTGGTTTAACTCTAGTTGCACTAGAGCATATTCACATTTAAAGAAAACACTTGCTAGCCGCCCCAGGTGTATAGAGGATATACGCAGAGCAAGGTTAACATATAAATCAGCCCTAAAAGAGAGGAAAGATGAGCTAAGGAGAGAATCTTGGGAAGCGTTGCACCAGGCTTCGGTTGGCAATGACTGTGCAAGGTTCTGGAAAATTATTAGAAATCCCTTTCTTAGTGAAGAGGTCTGCCCCTCTATTGAGATAGCCATACCAGAGGACAAATGGATTGATCACTTTTCTAAAGTCTATGAGGCAGAGGCTATGTTCTATTCCCCATGTAAACCTACGGACCACCCTCCCTTGGGCAACATGCAGTTCTCCTTAAAGGAGGTTCAAAAAGCCATATCTATGAGCAAGGGAGGTAAGGCTCCTGGTCCCGACGGCTTACCTATAGATGTGTTCAAGACTTTACCGTCTTTGTGGGCCCCTCTTCTGGTCCAGGTGTTAAACGCCAGTTGTAGGACGGACTTACTACCCTCTTGGGTGGAGTCGATAATAGTCCCAATCTTTAAAAAGGGGGATAGACATGACCCGGGTTGTTACAGACCCATTTCCCTTTTAGACTCCTATACTAAAATAGTTGGACGTGTAATCCTGGATCGCTTACTTTCATGGGTTGAAAATAATTCTGTCCTATCCGACTTACAATACGGATTTCGTTCTGGTTTAGGCACAGTGGAACAGGGTCTTAATTTTTTGATGCTGATTGGGAAGTATACCAGGGCTAAGAGGGAGAATCTGTTTGTGGCCTTTGTTGACCTCTCAGCCGCCTTTGATTGTGTGGTTCAGTCTAAATTATGGACACTTTTGGATCAAATTGGGGTTGAAGATAATATAATTTATTTTCTTAAATGTTTTTATAGCGAGGCATTTGCCCGCGTTCGCTATGGGCGAAAGGGAGAATGCACGGGAAAAATCTTAATCAGGAGCGGTGTCAGGCAGGGTTGTGTATTGGCACCACTCCTTTTTAATCTATATATTAACGGATTAGAGAAGGCCCTGTGCAATTCAAGTTTTGACCCCCCGTACGCAGCGGGTCGTCCAATACCGTTATTAATGTATGCGGATGACGCTGTTTTAATGTCTCGTACTCAAGTGGGTTTACAGCGTGTGGTGGAGAGTTTCGCCCTCTTCATGAAAGATCTGGGCTTACGAGTTAACATATCTAAAACCTTCATCATGCGCTGTGGCAGACGCCCTAAAATTAAAAAGCCTATATCCATTGAGGGTCAGCAATTACTGTGCACGAAGCAATTCTCTTACCTGGGTATTTTATTTACTGAGAAGGATGTCTGGGGTGAGGCTATATTAGCCAAAAAACTGACAATGAATCGTGTAATTGCCGCCCTTAGATCCTTCACGAGGAAATTAGGCACCAGACCCCCTACTGAATTAATCAAGATTTATAAAGCAAAGTGCGTTTCTGGCGCAATGTACGGTAGCGGGATCTGGGGCTTTGCTGATACCTCACAGCTCCAGGTACTTGAAAATTGTTTCCTAAAATTTATACTTGCAGTTCCAAGGAGTTCCTCAAACCATATTTGCCACTCGGAATTGGGACTCCATTTTATATCCGATCTTATTAAGTTGGAACCGATATTACTCTGGCATAGGGTATGGACAAATGAAGAATCCAAACTCAACAGAGACATACTGGCTGACGCTCTTAAACTAGACGGATACTTAAGGATACCGTGGCTGAATTATGTACGTAAATTCCTAAGTGATATTGGCAAATTGGATTATTTTTTAAAACCCCAAACTATGCTTGCTATTTCCCGGAAAGAGTTTAAAAGAGAGGGTTTACTCTTTCTAGAATCCTTAAGAATTACTACAGAGATTATAAAACCCACTGTTTTAAACCATCAAATAATTTTAACATCTTTTAATATTCAACCCTATCTGACCCATGTCCCGGGTAACTATGATAGATTTTTATTAACCCATTTAAGGTTGGGACTGTTCCACAGACTGGTTAGCTTCCCATCAGTTAACAACTGGTCTCATGTATTACCTCCCTGTCCGTGTGATGGAAGCTCTCCCCAAAGCACATTGCATGTTGTTTTATTCTGTAAATTTTATCATCAAATGAGGTCTGTGCAATTATTACCTTTTTTAAGAGAGCTCGGGCATCGGCAATGCCGCCCAGCTATGTACGATATCCAACGTTTGGACAATCATCTCTGCGTTGCAATAATTACACTGTACTTAAAGAAAGTGATCTCTATTAGGAAAAGAATAATTGTATAAATGGTAGTCTTCTCTATTTATCTCGATCATGTGTTTCTCAAAGGTTATGACATTATTTATGTACTTTTTAATGAATTGTAATGTTTTGTTATTTATACACTTTTATGATTGTTTTTATCCTACAATCGAATAAAGTTATTTGACTGACTGACTGACTGAGTTGAGAGAACAGTCATGTTTTCCAGCTGTGGTGCCCCCACTGGCTTTGTTGTTAAAAAGCCATGCTGTGTTTTAGAGTTTGGGTAATGTCATGGAAAGCCATGAACAAGTCACATAAAAGAAGACAGGATGCACCTCTATGTACAATTCTTAGAGTGACACCGATGATTTGGAAGATGCCTCTGTTCCTAGGAGACCCTCTCATCTTCTATTTCTTTCTCATTCACAGCTTGCTAGCTATTGAGCCTCCAAGTAGATCAGCACTGCCTTCATAGAGGGACAGGGGCCACTCCTGGATTGTCTTTCGATGGCACTCCCTTGTGAGTAGGATTCCCACTATAACACCCCTCATCAGCTTTTATCATGCTTTACTACTACTGTAACTTCTACCAACTGAAAAGGAGAGGAAGATATGCAAGAAGCAATTTTCATGTAAATGAATAAAAAGATGATTTTCTAAGCTTCCAGACATCCATGCAAAAAGCACCCATGCCACAAGAAGCATGCCATAGGTGCCATACTAGGCTCTTCAAAGAAGCCACACATATCTTGGGGGGGTCTGTTTGAAAAACTGCCTCCCACAGGTGGATGAGAGACAGTGCCATGTGCTAGTTTCATTCCTGTCTCAGAAAAAAGAACAAGCTGTGCTGTTAGAAAAGGATATTGATTAAATCTTTGCAGTGCTATTTAGATGATTGTCAATTGTTGATCAAATTCAATCATGCTGCAAATAGATCTTAAGTGGCATTTCAGAAGTGTCTTTACCACATCTCTGTGTGAAACCCATCTCAAGTTAAATTGGGGTTAATCAGGATTATACTTGAAGGATAATTTTTGAAAACCAGCATTCTTTTCAGCCTCAGATATGTAAAGATATTTCTTCCGGTTTATTAGCTATTCAGACCCTCAACACGTTTGTGCTATTGCAAATGGAACTGCCTACATTTGATTCACAAGTGTTACTTGTGTTCTGATTGGATTATGGAATTGCAGTGGGCCTGCCCGAATATATCATTAGGGTTGTGCAAATCGTTCAAAACCACACCGCACACTCAATAACATATTTCTCTGCACCTGTGTGCATTCCATTGGTTACCAGAGCCAAAGAGGACCTTTTCTTGAACTCCTTGAGCATTTGCCACAAATCTTCAACTAATTCAGGACAAATCTACTCTGACCTCTCGGTGTTCAATATGCACCTGCTTGCCAGCTATAATCCTAGATTTCTAACTCTTAAAGATGCCTCAATGTAGGCATGAAAGGCAAGGTGGCCAATCCTTTTACATTTTGACAGCTGAGACTTGGAAGAACACTTTCCATAAAGCCTTGAAAAATTGGATTTTAACTCAATAGAATTTTTGGTTCCAACCAGTTTCCTTCAGTCATTGTATCAGGGCCACAATAACTTTGGGAGATGGTATTCTGTGCTTCACAAGAATACTATTTTTCTTTCTTTCTTATATTGTTGGTAATAGTGTAATTTATCATTGATACTACAGTCTGTCATTGATAGTATAATTTACAATGGATACTATCGTATATCATTTATGGTATAGTTTGTAATCCATATTATAGCTTGTGGATACTATAGTCGATCACTGATAGTATAATATATCGTTGATGGTATAGTTTGTCATTGATTGTACAGTTTATTACTGATAGCAGAGAATATAATTGATAGTGCAGTTTATCATTCCATCATAGTTCTTTATTGAGAGAATAGTGTGTCATTGATAGTGTCATTTATTATTTATTCTATAGTTTATTTTTAGCATAGTATGTTCTTGATAGAGTAGTTTATCACTGACAGTGTATTTTGAAATTTATAGTACAGCCTGTCAATGGTACTGTAGTTTATCATCAATATAATATTTTGTCATCTTCCCTAATGTCTGTCATTGATGGTGTAGTTTGTCATGGACACTACACAAATTATAATTTCATTAATACTATAGTTTGCCATTGACCGTGTGGTTTATCATAGCTACTACCTTGTTTCATTGATGCTACGGCCTGTCATTGATACTGTAGTTTACCATCAATAATATATTTTGTCATCTTTACTGAGGTTCGTCATTGTTGGTGTAATTTATCATTTATTCTATGGTGTATTACTGATAACGGCGTTTCATTGATAGTGTAGTTTATCATTTATTCTACAGTTTATTACTAATAGCATAGTATATCATTGATCGTTTAGTTAATAATTTAATCTATAGTGTATTACTGATGGCATAGTTCAACAATGTTTAGGTTATCATTTATTCTATAGATTATGAATAGCATATTATATGACTGATAGGGTAGTTTAAAATGTATTCTATAGTTAATTGCTGATACCGCATGCCAGTAATACTGTAGTTCATCTTTGAAAGTGTAGTTTGAAATTTATAGTACAGTCTATCATTGATACTCTAGTTTATTATCAATATTATATATTTACTAATGTCCAGCCTTGATGGTGTAGTTTGTCATTGACACTTTTGTTTACCATCGATACTATAGTCTGTTATTGATAGTGTAATATATCATTGATAATGTATAATTTCATTACTACTATATTTTGTCGTTGATAGTGTAGTTTAGCTTAGAGTCTGTCATTTATCATTGATACTGCAATCCGTCATTGACAGTAAAATGCATCATGGGTACTATGGTGTATCATTGACAGTCTGGTTTGCAATCAATATTATAACTAGTCGTTGATTATAGCTTGTCATTGATACTATAGTCTATTTTTGATACCATAGTTTATCATTGATAGTATAGTTTGTAATCCATATTATAGCCTGCCGTCGATACTATAGCCAATTAGTAATACCATAGTTTATCATCAATACTATAGTCTTTCACGAATAGCATAATTTATCACTGATGGTATAATTTTTCATTGATAGTATAGTTTATCATTTATTCTACAGCTTATTACTGATAGCATAGTAGGTCATTGACAGTCTAGTTTCTCACTTATAGTGTAGTTTGAAATTTACACTACAGTCTGTCATGGATACTGTAGTTTCTCATTCATATTATATGTTGTCATCTTTACTAATGTCCGTCATCGATGGTGAAGTTTGTTATTGACACTTGTTTATTATTAATGCTATAGCCCATCACCGATGGTATAATTTATTATTGATAATGTTTGCCATTAATACTATAGTTTGTCATTGATAATGTCGGTTATCACTGATAGTGTAGTTTGAAATGTATACTACAGTCTATCATTGATACTGTGGTTTATCATCAATATATTTTGTCATCTTTACTAATGTCAGTCATTGATGGTGTAGTTTGTCATTGACACTATTTTTTATTATCGATACTATAGTCTGTCACCAATGGTAGACTGTATGATTGATAATGTACAAGTAATTAATAGCATTTTTTTCATTGGTAGGGTACTTTATCATAGATAATATCCTTTATCTCGGACATAGGAGTCTGTCATTGATAGTAAAATGTTCATGGATACTATAGTTTTTCATTGATGGTCTACTTTATAAACTATATTATAACTTGTCATTGATTATAGCTTGTCATTGATACTATAGTCTATTTTTGATACCATAATTTATTATCAATACTATAGTCTTTCACAGATAGCATAATTTATCATTGATGGTATAATTTATTATTGATAGTATAGTTTATCAATTATTCTATAGTGTATTACTGATAGTATAGTATGCCGTTGACAGTCTAGTTTCTCACTGTTAGTGTAGTTTGAAATTTACACTACAGTCTGTCATTGATACTGTAGTTTATCATCAATATTCTATTTTGTCATCTTTACTAATGTCCGTCTTTGATGGTGTAGTTTGTCATTGACACTATTATTTATTATCAATACTATAGTCTGTCACCAATGGTATAATGTATGATTGATAATGTATAAGTAATTAATACTATATTTTTTCATTGATAGTGTACTTTATCATAGATAATATCATTTATCTCGGATATAGGAGTCTGTCATTGATAGTATAATGATCATGGATACTATAGTTTTACCTTGATGGTCTAGTTTATATTCTATATTATAGCTTGTCGCGGATTGTAGCTTGACATTGATACTATAGTCTATCGTTGATACAATAGTTTATCATTGCCGGTATGGTTTGTAATCTATATCATAGCTGGTCGTTGATACTATCATCAATACTATAGTTTATCATCATTACTATATTCTCTCACTGAAATCATAATTTATCATTGATGGTACAATTTGTCATTGATAGTATAGTTTATCATTTATTCTATAGTTTATTACTGATAGCATAGTACGTCACTGATAGTGTAGTTTATCCTTGATAAAATGTATAGTACAGATTGTCAATGATACTGCAGTTTATCATCAATATTATATTTTGTCCTCTTTACTAATGTCCGTCATCGATGGTTTAGTTTGTCATGGACACTATTGTTTATCAACAATACTATAGTCTATTACTGATGGTATGATGTATCATTGATAATGTCTAATGTCATTAATACTATAGTGTATTTTAGCATAGATACTATCATTTATAATTCATACTGCAGTCTGTCACGGATAGTATAATTCAATGATGCCCAGAACCCCTTCACTCAGACAAGTATTCTGCACCACAGGGAGACAAGACGTGGTATTTGCCACTCAGTATGGCTCCTCCCCCTCTACAACAACAAGGCTCGCTGGGCTCTGCAGTTCTGCACAGACCCACTTCACTCAGGAAACCACCTCAAGTATAGAAACTATAGTTTATCATTGGTAATATAGTCTATCATTGATTGTATAATTATCACTGCTAAATTAGTTCAATCTGTGATTAATAATGTAATTTATATGTGATGAGATTGCCTAATTTAACAATGTCAGTTCTGTAGGTAGCCGACAGAATGTTTCTAACGTGGGTTTGATGTATCCATGATTTTCATACAGAGTTGTGAAAAATAACCAGCAAATCCACACTAGTGTTACAAAACAACATACCTTGGCATACTGTCGAAGTCATCATAACTGCCAACTTCCATTGCCTTGTACGCCAGGCCGATTACTCTGAAACCTTGAAATGTGTAAAGCTCAAGTTCTTTTGTAAAGGTAGGTGGTACTATTGGAGCAAGAAAGAAAAGGAGATAAGGAACCATGTATGTGTTTTAAGGTCAGGAAAGAAAGGATTAATTTTGACATTTCTTGCAAGACTTCCAAATCAAAAAATATGTTAGTGTTCGAAAGGTTATATATAAACCTAAGCAGGATTGGAACAACAGGAGAATAGCAGCTTTTGAACAACACTAATGTTACATCAGGGGGCATTTTACCTAAAGTGCTGCATAGCTCACCAGGTGTTTGCGTCCATTTTTTACGCCTTGGTGCAGTTTGATATTAAAGGAGGATGTGCCCACACTTGTTTGACCCCTTCTGTAATTTGGATCATAGTGGTGCAAAGACCAAACAGGGTCATCCTTCATCTGCATGGAACATGGCCTTTGCCTTTGTACCCTCTCTGAACTACAGACGGTGCATGGTGAATTGGCCGTCTGTGGAACACCTTCATTGTGCCCTCTAACGACAACCCTTGGGAGAAGGGCATGGGTCTTCAGAGACTCTTGACATACCCCACTGTTGGTGCAGTCATACACTGTACCTGCCAGTAGACGGATCCCCTGTGCTTTCAAGCTGCAGCTCTGGCTTTCATTGATGCACCACCTCCCAGGACTGGTGTGAATCCATCAGTGTTTGCAAATCAAAGGTCTGCAGCCTCAGACTGGTTTACTGCGCTTCAGCCAATGTGCTTGGTCTCCTTACAGGAAAGCAGAGGAGAGTTAATCACAGCTCATCCACTAGTCATCTTGAATGTGAAAGAGAGGGGAGTGGACAGACACCGCAGGTGGACTTGTCCTGTGGTGCATGGATAGTAAACAGGATTCTAGAGTATGAAAGATGGGGGACCCTATGGAGCTCCAGAGTTGACTGAACCGCTTGATGAGAAGTTCCTACTCTCTTTAGGGTTATAAAGTGAGGGTGTTAACAATTCTGAGGGAATCTTGTGAGATGAACACAGACTGGACTCCATGGAGGAGTGTTTTGTGATTTACATTGTAAAAAGATGACTCCAAAATATTCTAACGAAACAGATGCAGAATGTATCTGGCAAAAAAAAAAAACACAGTATGACCAAGGAATCTGAAAAAAGCGCTCAAATATCAATTATCACACACTAGCAGAAATATTATTTTCCCACCTGTTTCGGGTCTACAAAAACTGGCCACCATCTCTGGAGCTCCCTTCATGTAAACAGTGCACTCATCCTCACCGATGACCTGTGCCACCACTGTCATCCTCTGAAGCGCGGAGGAGAATGGATACTGGAACACAACGGTGATGCCCTCTGGTGCTTTCTAGAAGGAAACAAAAAGCATGTAATATAAGCGCGTGACCTCATCTGAGTGCCACTCATGTCATATGCGTTTTACATGCGGTATCTGCATGCCACTCACTTCACCAGTGTGCCACTCACGTCACCTGCATGCCACTCACGTCACTTGCGTGCCACTCACCACATCTGCGTGCCACTCACATTATAGGTGTGCCACTCACCTCACATCATGTGTGCCATTCACCTGATCTGTGCGCCACCTACATCACCTGGGTGCCTCACACACCTACTGTGTGCCACTCACCTCATGTGTGCTACTCACATTACCTACATGCCACTCACATCTGTGTGCTATTCGCCACATCTGTGGCCAGTCACCTCACCTGCATGCCCCTCATGTCACTTGTGTGCCACTCACCACATCTGGATGTCTCACCACTGCTGCATGCCACTCACATTATATGTGTGCCACCCACCTCACATGATGTGTGGCACACACTACATCATTGTGGCACTCACCACATCTGGGTGCCTAACAATTCAATTCAATTCAAATAGACTTTATTCGGATTTCAAAGAATCATCCATAAAAGCACAAGATCCAAGTTAAAATACACAGTTTGATACTTCGATTTCGGGCCACTATTTATGATAGGTAACAAAAATATGGCTTACAAAAACAACAAATAAAATACAAATATACTTTCTTACTAAGCTATGTATATACATACAAAATATAAAAATATGCTGAGATGTAACCTCTGGTTTTATAGGAGCAAGGCAGACATGTTGCATTATGTTTATACATATTAGGCCTTAAAGTGCAAAATGCATATGTAAACTAGTATAGTACGTTAAGTTTGTGCAAATTAGGCTTCAAAGTGCAAAAATGCATATGTAAACAGATGCAAAACATTAAATGTATGTAAATTAGGTTTTGATGTGCAAGATACAAAATAAAATTACTCGATTTTTAAAGACCTGCGTGAACGTACAATTGCATTGAGGAAGCCAGTAACTCTAAAAATTAATTCATCTGATTCAAGCATTAAAAAGTGTCTAAAAGCATGATTGTGATCAGTTAGATTATATTTCCTGCAATAAGGGATTAGGTAATACTTTGTATATTTCCTGTAAAACCCGCAGCCAAAAATAAAATGGAGCATACTCTGAGTACCACCAAGGTCACAAGGGCAGTTTAATTTTGACAGATTTTTAGTGTAGCCCAGTGGGAAGCAGATATGATTTACAATGCTCCTGTCCCTGAATCTAAATAATAAGATCCTGTTCCACCTGCCCATTTTTTTTCGTAAATAGGGCTGGGGTAACATCAGAGATTCAGTATGTAATTCCCGGATCATTAAGTAGTTTATTGTGGATTGTTTCAGTGAGTCCACTCTTTCCCTCTCATTATGGAAATGTTGGTAGAGTGCCCTTCTCACTAAATTTTTATGGGAGCAGTCGATCAGTTCGGGGTTTGAAAATAGGTGACCATAATTGATGCTCACAAGGCTCCTTTCTACCGCATTTATCCATGGGATTAGACTCGAATTCTCACTTTGCAAGCAGTCCATAATGATCTCACGGGAAAGGGAGGCTGCTGGGTTTTGCCAAATCCTTAACCAAAATAATGCAGGTCTGGCTCTTATAAAATCCTCAATGTAATGCAATTTTAATTCATTGTGGCATACAAAGGTCGGTGCACTAATAACTCCCCCCAGGATCTTCCGGCAAAATCTATTCTCTTCTCTTTGTAATTCTGAGCAATTTGAAAATCCCCAGACTTCTGCTCCATACGTTCCAGTTGGGAGACATTGAGTCCGGTAAACTTGTAGTAAGCTCGAAACAACATCGGCCTGACGGGGTTGGTGAAGAGAGGTAACAGAGTTAATAGATTTGGAGAGTTTATTTCTCCCCATTGCGACATGGGGTTGCCATGAACCGCTATTAGAAAATAACAGACCCAAGTAGGGGAAAGTGCAAGTGCTTTTTAGAGTGTTTTGACCTATCGTAATCTTTGAAATTTTATAATTCTTGGGACCGCAGGTCATTATAAAAGATTTATTAAAATTAGTGCACAAACCTAAATCGGCCATATAGTTAACAAATCCCGAAATTAAAATACGCAGAGCATTCGGGGTGCGGCCCATAAGGACCGCATCATCTGCGTAGAGTAACGCCGGGATGAGTTTCTTGTTAATAATGGGAACATCCTTAGTCAGATTGCATAGAGAATTGGACAGTTCATTAATATATAATATAAAAAGCAGGGGGGCCAAGACGCAGCCCTGTCTCACCCCCTTGCCAATTAAAATATCATTTGAAACCTCGCCTTCATTGTTTATTCGTACGCGGGCTTTCAAATTGCGATGGAGGTTGGCCAAAAAGT
Source organism: Triturus cristatus (assembly GCF_964204655.1). Classification (NCBI taxonomy): domain Eukaryota; kingdom Metazoa; phylum Chordata; class Amphibia; order Caudata; family Salamandridae; genus Triturus; species Triturus cristatus. The sequence continues at coordinate 1,157,798,620 of NC_140594.1, forward strand.
GGACTAGGGCTTCATCCAAACCATAATGGGTGCCTAACACATCTTCTGTGTGCCACTCACCTCATGTGTGCCATTCACATTACCTGCATGCCACTCACATCTGTGTGCCATTCGCCACATCTGTGGCCAGTCACCTCACCTGCATGCCCCTCATGTCACCTGTGTGTCACTCACCACATCTGGGTGTCACTCACCACAGCTGCATGCCACTCACATTATATGTGTGACACCCACTTCACATGTGTGGCACTCACCACATCTGTGTGGCACCCACTACATCTGGGCCCCTAACACATCTTCTCTGTGCCACTCACCATTTGTAAATAGGTACCTTCAAGGGATTTTTTCGATGAAAAAATCCCTTGAAGGTACCTATTTACTTTACTATTCAACTTTACCCAAGCCCTCAAGGGTATATTGGGTCGTCCACTGCATTACCTTACTCACCATTTGTGCCACTCACATTACCAGCATGCCACTCACATCTGTGTGCCATTCGCCTCACCTGTGTGCCACTCACCTCACCCATTTGACCACTCATGTCACCTGTATGCTACTGACGTCACCTGTGTGCCACTCGCTTTTTGTTCCAGTCAAGTGTTCAAGTATTTAAATCAGAATGTGAACATGTCCTGGTCTCCCTTACAAGTTAAGTTGAGGCATCCCACAGGCCACGTGTTGACATTTAAAGAGTATGGTGACATTGGACTGAACAGGCAGCAATGACTTGCAAGAACGTGTTATTGAAAAGTCAACCCTCACCCCCAAAGATACAGTGACTTACGACTTGGGCAGAGGGTCCCGGCCTGACGACCATGCACTGTGACGAAGCACCATCCCCACCACTCTCTGTCCCACCATCTTCAATCACCTGCTTTGAAACAGACATTTACAACAGGCTCAGTGTCCATCTTGGTAATGATTGAAAACATGCTCACTGCCATTGAGGGAGCATCTAAGCACAGGAACAAAAACACATTGTTTGAAAAATATTAACTAATATATAGAGAAAAAGCGCATGGAAGCCTAGATGTGTACCAGATGTGTAGAGAGAATGGAAAAGACTCCAGATAGTAATGTGAATGACAAGAGAGACAGTGTGGGGTGAATGAACAGATGTATATTGGGCCCCGTAGCCAATTAGAAGGACGCAGAGACATTTTGTAAGAGTTTCTTGCAAATAACAGACAATGTATCAGTGTCTGACTGATGTAACTTTGTATCACTCGGTGGAAAAGCAGCCACTGTTGACAGATAGGCATCTATAATGCTATTGATTGAAGTAATGCAATAAAATAATTGATGGAAAACACCTTTCAATCAAAGCATCAGGGCTTGCATGGTGCAGCATGCCGGTGGCATGATCATAGGACCATGATAGGGATAAGCTTCATCAACAGACCATGGAGAGCCCGCGAGCCCTCACAATGAAAGTCATCGAGACAATAACACTGATCAGTAATAGCATCACACTTCACAGGGTCATGCGTGCTTGGTTAGTGGACTTCATGTCATGAGGTCCTCTTGAGGTGAGTGCCACAGAGGGGCACCCCATACAGAAGGGTAGAGAGAAAATCTAGATAAAGAAAAACAGATTCTTGTACAACGTCGGCACAGACGTGTTCATGCCATACGTTGTCAGTATGCGGTACGGTGCCCTTATTCCTGCCGCAGTCTACATTCACAGGAAACAAGGGATTTAATGCCTCATTTAGAGTTTGGACGGAACTGCAAATTCTCTACCTTTCTTTTAAAACTCTAAATACAGAATAGAATCCACTACCCAAAAGTTCTCCACCATCAGGATACTTCTGTGGAGTAAATCCAGCAGGTACGTTATACTCCATATGTAGAGTAAATGGGGCCCTTAGCCCAGAGTTGACTCATCGTCCACTCGTGTGCAGCCACCACCTGTGTGGTACCAGCAAACCAAATCACACTCCGATCAGGTATTCTTCAATGTGACATTGGCGAGTGTCGCAGCGGTGTCCGTGTCGCACATTAGTGTAAGTAAAGGGTGGTTGTTGAGGTACAACACTGCTGACTCTTGATCTCCTCAATGAAGAAATAGCTGCACTGATGCATGAGCTTAATCAGGATAGAACATCCGTCAGGGAACAAGAAATGACCTCTGTGCGTTACCACTGTCCCGGGCATGGCTTTGTTGGCTATGGTGAGATATTCTTCAGGGTTCAAAGGTTGTCCAAAGAGGACTTAAGCCTTGCACCCTTTATTCATCACAAGTGTCTGGGAAAGTGACTTAGATAGCTCCGCAGACAGGATCAATGCTGAGGAGCAAACACCCAATCCCACCAAAACCCCAATCCCACCACTGTATAGGGTCAATGGAGATTCCTAGCCATGATGTTGTTAATGGCAGGACATTTATTGTGATACACTAGAATGCTAACACACTCCCAGGTACAACAAATTGGCAGGTGGTGACTATTAATGAGGCAGGGCCGAATCCACTGCTCTGTAATGAAGAAGCTTGCAGAAATGCCCCATCGCATCTGAGCGGGACAACCTAATATCCCCCTCCAAGGAACACAGGGCAGCGTCACCACCTCAGTAACGAAACACACCGTATAATTGATCGAGGACACTATGGCAATATGCCCCCTCCCCTTCCCTTCCATCACTAATTTCCCCATCATATGGCCCTGACTCATGGGTGATGTTCCTGCGGTGCATACATGATCGTTGTGTGGTGGGGGGAGTGTTAATTGCGTATTTGCACATCCTGCACTGGTCTTCTTAAAATGTTTAAATTGAGAAACTTTTAAAAACTGTGATTGTACTTGTTTTGACAATATTTGCACTGACTCGCCTGATAATTGAAACTGCTCACAATTGCAGTCACGCTATTTTTCTGACTAATACGACCTCGCGGAGCCCGCCTGTCAGAGCGGTCCCACTAGCACTGAGGTCAGCAGTCTAGTCATTTTCTGCCCTGCCCTATTTAGGAAGCACACTGGCGTGGCCGCGCACTAACGCTACATGAACGCTGTGTGGTGGGGGAAGTGTTAATTGCGTATTTGCACATCCTGCACTGGTCTTCTTAAAATTTTAAAATTGAGAAACTTTTCAAAACTGCGATTGTACTTGTTTTGACAATATTTGCACTGACTCGCCTGATAATTGAAACTGCTCACAATTGCAGTCACGCTATTTTTCTGACTAATACGACCTCGCGGAGCCCGCCTGTCAGAGCGGTCCCGCTAGCACGGAGGTCAGCAGTCTAGTCGTTTTTTGCCCTACCCTATTTAGGAAGCACGCTGGCGTGGCCGCACAGCGGATGCGCGCAGCGTGTACGCCCATGGCGCTCTGAAGGCACGCCTAAGGCAAGCCGGTCTGCGCCCGTCCACGCACCGGCCTCGCACAGCACCAGCCATGCTGCTCGAAACTATGAGGGGGGTGACTGCGATAAGAGACTTAGCTACTGAGGTTTTAAGACGGATTGGTAAATCAGTAAATTATAGGATTAATATGCCCCACTGGGAGGGTACAGCTGATACCAAGGCCGACTTAATTAGGAAAGAGGCTTTATTGGGAGGGTTGCTTAATGTTAGATCTCTGCCAAAACACCAGGTGGAGATCCAACTGTTGCTTGAATTTCACCATCTAGATGTCTTGGACAGAAACCTGGACCCACTCAGGCCTGGAGGTAGAGTTAGGGCTGGCATGCCCTCTGGGCTATAAAGTTTACATAAGCCCCGAAATAAAGGAAGAGGAGGTGGAGTGGGGATTATTTTTAGAGAAGCCCTGGATTTTATTCAGTTAGAGATCGATGAAGTAGAGGGCTTCGAACTCTTTGGTTTCTCACTTAAAGACCCTAAGGGTTGCGTATTGGCGGGTATTGTCTGCTACAGACCGCCAGGAGCAGTGAGATCATCTCACCTGCAGGGTCTAATAGATGTCATCTGCAACATGGCCATCACCCATTCTAACCTGTATATATTGGGGGATTTTAATCTATGGTGTAACGGAACGCTGGACTCTGGCTATTTCAATCTTATTCAAGCTTGTGAGAGCCTGGAATTATGCCAGGCAGTCAGTAAGGCCACTCATATAGGAGGAAATATACTAGATCTAATTTTCTCCAAGGAACAGGCTCTGGGAGTGGTAGAGATCCTCCCGGTTGGCTGGTCCGATCACCACCTGGCCATGTTTCAGATACTTGACCTCGGAAGAACACAGCCCGCCATTAGAGAGGCAAGGATGTTTAGGAGTAGAGACTGGAAGGGACTCCTTAAGAGAAAAACTAGTTCCCTTCCCGTATTTTCCTTTAAGGACAACTTTAATAATAGAAGAACAGTGGAAGACAACTACATGGCTTTTTGTGTTCAGATTAAAAGTCAACTTGCCCAAATCGCTCCTGAAAAAAATTGTAAAAAGATAGGTAGATCGTCTGCCAGTTGGTATAATGATCATCTTTAATCCCTGAAATTGGGTTGTCGGCAGGCTGAGAGGAAATGGAGAAGAACTTACTCGGACGAGGCTGAGTCCGCCTGGAAGGCGTTATTAAGGGAATACAGGAAGGAAATTGACCTGGCCAAATCTGAATATTTTGCCAATATTATTTTAAATTCAAAAAAAAATTCTAGAACAATTTTTAAAATCGTGAAGGATATGACTGACCCGGAGTGTATACAATCTAAAATTCTGCCAACCCAAGCTCTGTGCGACAGCTTAGCTGCTTTTTTCATGGAAAAAATAAGTAACATAATTGATGGATTAAGGAGAACTGACCCACCTAGTTGTGAAGACTACATGGACAATTTCACTGAGGTACTGGAGCCGGGAAGGGCCAAAGGAACGGAGATGGGCCTAACGTCCATTTTGGACCACTTTGAGCCATTTTCAGAGGACACTTTTTATAGAATCGCAGGAAGTGTGTCTTCAGGGTCCCCTTTAGACCCCCTTCCAAATAAAATCTGGAAGGAGTTGGGCTCCAAGCTTTTTCCTCTTCTACGTCAGATTTGCAATAGCTCTTTGGCCTCCGGGTCAGTGCCAGCTTGCTGGAAGAAAGCAGTGGTTACTCCGCTTTTGAAAAAAATCGACTCTGGACCAGACTTGTGCGGCTAACTATAGACCCATCTCTCTTCTTCCCTACCCGATAAAAATCATTGAACGACTGGTCAGCAAAAGCTTGTCTCAGTTCCTAGAATCCAATTCCAGGCTGGATGATGTCCAGTTTGGCTTTCGACCTGTGTGGTTCCATGAATTCTGAACCCATTTAATGAAGGTTGTCGTATCGTGATGGTTTTGGTATCAGCGAACCGCGACTGACAAGTGCGTTATGCGTAAGCGTTTTCGTCATGCTACACCGATGGATTCACTGTGTATTTGACGATCTAGTCTGCACCCTTGGGTTTCATTTTGTGCATAACCGCCCTTTTGTGGTTGCCCTCACATAGGCTAATGACTACAGGATGACTGTGGCCAAGCGAGCCTCTAGGGACGCATACACCTTAGCTTGAATTCGTGTTGACTCCTGTTTGACCTGAGTCAACTGACCCTGTTGCCCGAGGCTAAACTTGTTGAGCCAGTATCCTGTTAGGCAGCTGGTCAGATAGAGATCAAAGAGCAGGACATTATTGATTCTATGGCACACGCACACACCCCTCTATCTTGCTTCTCATCTGTTTCTGCTCCTTCCTTTTATGGCCTTATGGCCTAATTATTGATTTTGGTTGAGGTATTTTATGATGGGCCCGTCCGGCCTGTTCGAGCAAGAATGCTGGATTTATGCCTTGTCATTGGCGATGGGTTGGATAACTGAAAGTGGGTTTGTCGTTATGTGATGCCTCTGTAAATGTCATCCTCTGATTGGACAAATTTGTGAGTAATTGATGCTAGCCAGGAACTCGGTTTTTGGCATAAAAGACGATGCTCCGCTCTATTATGTTGAGCAGTCTCCTGAGAACATACACCGTGTTGTACTTCTAGGACCTCTGTTACTGGCTGCAGCTAATAAATTTGATCTTTGATGTCAACAGAAGAATCCCGTGTCTCTGTACTCCAAGACAGGTGAAACCGAAGACTTCGGGCGTGTCCCCTGCGCCGCTGGGTTTAAATCCCGGTTCTTCACCTGGCTATGGAACTGAGACTGCACTAGTGACCGTATTGGATGATCTTCGTTTGCGGGCAGACAGGAGGCAATCAGGTCTTCTAATTTTACTTGACCTGTCTGCCTCTTTCGATACGGTCAATCATGACATTTTGCTGACCAGGTTGGAAGAAGTCCGGGTGTCTGGTATTGCTCTCGAATGGTTTCGCTCTTACCTCTCTGATAGGTGTCAGGCGGTCTCCCTTCCGCCGTATCAATCCAAGTTCTCTGATGTCCACCACGGCATTCCACAGGGGTCAGCGATAAGCCCCATTCTTTTTAATGTTTATATGCGACCCCTGATTGAAATCATAGAGACACATGGTGTGAGACTTGTGAACTATGCAGATGACACAAATTTTCTTTTCTTTAGAGGGAAATCAGTCGATTCCATTGACAGCCTTTCATGACTGTAGGCGAGACACTGCCCACTGGCTAAGAGCAAATTCTCTTCAGTTTAATTCAGGCAAGACTGAGGTTTTGTACTGTACTACCGGGAGGGTTCCTCCTCCTTTTCCTGGAAATCTTTGGTCTTCTTTATCTACACCTACTCTGGTACCGGCTAAAGCTGTACGTAACTTGGGAGTCATGCTCAACGCCACTCTAACTTTGGAGATGCACGTCAATAAGGTGGTAGGGACCGGTTTCTCTTTGATTAAAGCCCTGAAGAAAATGTTCCAGTTACTACCAGAGGCGGCCAGAGCGTTGGTCACGGGCGGTATTATCCTCAGTAGATTAGACTACTGTAACGCTCTATTGCTGGAAGCCCCCAAATTTCTGATTGAACGCCTTCAGAGAGTACAAACTATGGCAGCTAAACTGGCTCTGATGAAACCGCGGCGTTCATCAGGCTCGTTGGCCCTTGCAGAGCTTCATTGGCTACCGTTAACGCAAAGGGTCCAATTTAAGTCCCTATGCTTGGTTTTTAAGGCCTTGCATGGCTCAGGACCCATACCCCTTCAAGAGACCTTTACGTGGTATACACCTACAAGGTGTCTTCGTTCTGCCACTGCTTATTTGGTGAAAGTTCCAAAGATTCGAAAAGCCAAGTCAGGGGGTAGGGCCTTTAGCTTTGCTGCAGCTAAGCTATGGAACGGCCTCCCTTTGGAACTCAGACAATCTCATGATCTTCTGCAGTTCAGAAGAAAGCTCAAAACATGGCTGTTTCCTAGAGCTTATTCGCTTTCTTTGTTGTTCCATCTGTTCCATTTCCGTTCCCTCCGAGCCATGCGATAACGAATCATGTACTGTAGCGCCGAGATACCCGCTGGGTGACTGTTGCGCTTTATAAATACCGCATACAATACAATACTATACCTTACATTGGTGCAGGGCCTCCATTGTCGCAAAGCAGCCATTGGGAAGTCTACTTATTTAATAATAGTCTTTAATTCTAGATTTGTAAAGCGCAACTTATCACCCCTAAGAGTATACAGGCGCTCGGGCCGTCCGGAAGATTCAGTGAGCTATTGGCCAGAGTAACATGATGCTGAGTGGAGTTTCCTCAAGGTTCATACTTCGACTTGTTTGTTGTGTTATCTACACCTGTGCTGTCAAGCCATCAAGCATGTATGATTGTAAAAAAAAAAAACTTAATAAAGATGCTTTAAAAACAAACTAAAAGAAGAAACACTTTCCTACTTGGGGGTCCCTACACTTGGTGCCTAATTCCTCATCCCTTAGGGGACCCTCAGGGGTCATCTCATGAACCTGAGGGTTATGGCCATCACTATCCCCCCCCCCCCCCACCCAATCAGGTTTAAAGATGACACCGGCAGCAGTAAAAAAAGCATGTTGATTTAAGGCAATCTTGTAATGCCAAGTAGTGCAGTGTTCTGTCCAGGGGTATAGATCTCCCAAAATTACATGAAATGATCTCAGATAACTGCACTGCAGACTTGTGGTAGTTTGTGCTGAGATGCGGTGCTTCAAACTTCACCCTACCATTAGCATTGGCACCAACTTTATTGAAAGCTGTGAAAACTGAACTTTTAGGCAACAGAAGCAAACACTCAGCACATGTGACAAAAATAGAGTGATAGAAAAAGATTGCATCTAAGATAGAAAAGCAGACTAAAGACAGTTAAAAAAAAAGTAAATGAGTGGCAAAACGAGAAATACAGAATGTGAAAAAATAAGAAATAAACGAGGAAACAAGAAGTAATGAATTTGAGCCAGGCAACATAGAATAGAAAGAAATAAGATTGGCGAGACAAAGTGGAAGCAGGAAGGGAATAAGAAAAGAAGAAAGGAAAAAAGGACTGATGGGAGAATAAAACGACAGCAAGCATATGGGGGAATGAAAGCAAATAGAAAGAAAATATTAGGAGTGATAGACCCCAGAAAGCGGGACTAAGGTAATAAACAAATGGTCATGAATTAGAAACACCATTTGCACAAAAAGCACATAATTAACTTTTCAACCAAGTCTCCCTCATGCACACATGCCTATGATAGGCCTGTCCATGGGGGAGCGACAATTAATGCATGTCCAGTCAGGTCTTTTTCACTTCATAGCACAAGCTAGAACTCACCCAGCCGGTGGCTTCAAACATCTTCAGGTCCAGAGGGTCCCCCTGCAGTCGGCCGTCCAGGAAGATCAGGGAGTGACAGCTCGCCATGGACCCGAAGAGTGGCCCCCAAGAGAGAGAGGACCCAGGGGTGAACCGGAACATCTTCTGAAAACTGGACCATGTTCAGGGATTAACATCTCTTATGGTAAAAGCAGACATATCAATTACTCAAGGTGGAACACTCCCTTAGACCTGCCTAGGTTTAGCATTGCATTCTTCTTTTTCAAAAATAGTACTCCACTTTTAGGTTTTGTTTTTGACACACAAAAAAAGAGATGCTCCAGCCAAGCTGCCATGAACAGAGGGATATTAGTCTTCTGTAATTTTGGGAAACAATCCTTGCCAGGCTCTTAGTGATCTGAAAACACGGTGGGTGGCCCGAGTGGTCTAGGGGATGCAGGGCTTCCATCACCTAGGTGGCTTGACAGTCCGAATGCCATGGTCTACATCAATGGTTCTTAACCTTTTGACTTCTGTGGACCCTCATTTAATCATTACTGCAACCTGGAGATCCCCACTGAATCATTATTAATATAGAGAAAATAAATGCTTGTTTAATGGGATTTTTACCCTCCAATTATAAATTTCTTCAGAAAGAGAATTTCTCTATTTCCATTTTGCTTCTTTATTAATATACATTTTATGAATCTGTTAATATTTCATTTTCTATTCAGTTGTGGAACCCCCGAGTATGCTTGATGGATCCACCTGGATCCCTGAGGGAACTCAGGTTAGGAACTACTGGTTAACATCATCACATTTGGCTTCATACTTCACGTCTGCTAGCAGCTCCTACATGGAGAGCGGAGTGGATCTGAGGAGGTCACGCACACTTGCAATAACGATGAAGGTGGGTCACTCAAAAACAAACAAAAGAACAGTAACATGAAGACAGCAGAAGATGGTGGAGCCAAAATGCCATTTAGAAAATTAGCACTAAAGGAGGATGCGTAGACAATTATCCGCTTTACATGGATATTGATGTAAAAGAAGAAGATAATAAGGGTGAAGATATGGGCCAGCGGCAAGAGCTGCTGTCTTCGGAACTGGGGATCCAGGTTCAACTTCTGGCCTCAGCTCAACTTCCTGTGATTATGGCAAATCAGTTAAACACCCTGTGGTTAAAGAACATGAGGTGCTCGTGTAAAGTGCTCTAATGTACTTGGGCCAAGTTCACTCCACATAAAAATATAATGTGATAATGGACTTCTCTATAAGTGAACCCTAACAAGGTCCATGCCATGAAACAGAATTACAACATGTGTCTGTCATTTAATGGATTCAGAAAGTACAGAAGTGCCAATGACGTCCTGCATATAATAAGTTATTATAACTATTAAATAATAAATGACTTCAGGTAGAAAGCAAAAAAATGGAAACTGGAGTTATTTTACTGCAAAAACTTTAAATTAAGAGTAGAAAAGTGAGGTTATCAAGATTAAGGAAATACAGTTTGCCAAGTGTCAGCCACAAAACGTAGGAAGCTAAGGATTTGAGGTGGAAATGGTAGACATTTTAAGACACCATAGTTTCGTACATGTTACGGTTCGGATTATTGGTTGGTGGTGAATGGACACTACGGCAGACAGATTAATCCACAGGTCAACTGATCAAGACACAAAGGCCCAAACTGACTAATATTTGGTGCAATGTAACATAGCAAGACAACTTGCTCACGGTGACAATTCAAGTGGAGAGAATGGAAATGTGCCATATTGACTAATATATGGAGTATGCTCTCTGTGCTGATGTACACAGTTCAGCCTAGCGGCAAGGCAGGTATCCTTGCACTGTGGCGCAAGAGTGCCTGCATTGTAGGCAGGTTCATTTTTGTGCAGGAAGGTATACCCATGCAACCACTCACACACCCATTCACATACCTGTACAGCCACTCTGAGGCACTCACACACCCATGTAAACACCCATACAGCCTCTCACACAGCCATTCACAGACCCACACAGCCACTCACACACCCACTTACAGACCCGCACAGCCAGTCACACATGCACTGACACACCCACTACACACTCATTCACCCACTTACACAACCACACACACCCAGGGAACAGGGTCTTATAGTTAGAAAATAGCATTAAAAAAACAGCAGAAATTCACTGAAAATAACAAAGGTTACAGGGACGTCATAGTTAGGAAATAGACTTTTTTTTAAGCGTATAAATTCCCTTAACAAACAAAGGTTACAGGGACGTTATAGTTAGGTTCAGATTTACACTCACAAAACCATAGAAATTCTGAAGCTATTGTTATAGTTATCTCAAGTAACTAACTCGTGCCCTAAGGTAACTATAACTCGTGCTCTCGCCATGCCTTGTTAATTACCCCACATATTATATCACTCATGACATCTTCTATGACATCATTGATAATATCACTGCAATATTTGCAGTGAAATTATTGATGAGAAAACTGTGCATGGCAGAGGCACGAGGTATAGTTACCTTAGGGCACGAGTTATAATTACTTGATAAAAGTCCCTGTAACTTTTGGCTTTTTTAGTGGGTTTCTAATTTTTTTTCATTTTATTTCCCAACTATAACGTCCCTGTTAATTATTTCAATTATTTCAGGTTCATAAAGAAATGTTAAAATAATTTTTTTATTCATTATTAATATGTATTAAAAATTGCTATTTAAAATAGGTTTAATAGTTTGACCTTTGTTTTTACATTTTACTCTTTTTCTGATAATGATTTATGTTTATCACCTGCACTACGCAGTCAGTAAATTTAGGTGCAATTTCCTCATGATCACAGGTTACCACTCAAACCAGAATAGTAGTTTACCTTTTACAGAATGCAGTTGTAACGCATAGTAAATCCATATACCTAAACGCATGCAATTATTCCTCGTAAGATTTTACCGAGCAAAAACGTGATGGACCGAAACTCATGCACAAACCCATTTGGTTATTTCTCTCCACCTAACTCCTAAGCCTTAGGGCTTTTATTAAAAAATAAGGAGGCAGATCTGATAGTACAAAATGTGTCACAGTCCTGCTATCATTAGTAAACAAGTAACTGAGACCACAGAAAAATATAAAAGTCAGATGTCATTAAACCTAAAAAATCATTATAGTTGACACCCTTTGTGCCAAGAAAGAAAGTAAATATAAAAATGAAACTATGGAACAGATTTAGAGTTTTGCTGTAGATTTCATAGTTCGAAGGGATGCTTGGCAGTGAACAAAGCATAATTAGACATCTTGGCAATGGCTCAGCAGAATTTCATTTTAGTTTGATTTTAGCCAAAACAGCAAACCTTTTGCTAGCAAATATACACTCCATGGTCAAACTCGCTCTTGAAATTTCCAGCTATACCTGCCCTCGCCAGCAGAAGTTCCATCAATGTGTGCTGGATAGCAAGGGGGCCTTCATTATATTCCTCCTTTTGGTAGGAAAAGGTTGGATACCTTGGGAGCCTTCATTATAGGTCTGCTTTTGTTTTCCAGGTCGTAGAAACAGAAGCAGGTCTACAAAGAAGGCTACACTGCTGTACATACACATTGTCTCACTTGTTTGCGCTACTTATGGATGCTGACGGAGGGGGCAATAGGAGAGCTGGCCCTTAATTTCATCATCTCAATTTCCATCACAATTATAAGAGTATATTGTGAATGTTCACATGTATTAATCCTTAAATTACTGTTTCTTGCCACAAAGTTAAAAGATAACTTGGTCTGTTAAAAGTACAGAGAAACCGCTGGGAACTTTAAAACTTTAAAAATATCATGCAGGGCTTCGGGACAGTCCTTTTAGGTTCAGGCAGTTCCAATGTGCAATAGAGAAGGCCAATAGGGTGACCATTGGAGGGGTTGACACTAGAGTCCTAACAAAAGCATTAAACAAACTCACACAGCAACAGAAAAATGAAAAATAAAAAAATAGCTTTCTGTATTGAACTCACATATGAGATAAAATGTCAAATGCTACAAAAGTGTGATGATGGAGTGTACTTTCTAGAAGCAAAATAGTCCCTCCTGCACTGTACTGGAATCACTTCCTTGGCATTGGAAGAAGCTCTGAACAATCAGTACTAAAATGTAAAACTATTATTTATTTATTTTAAAGATTTATAAAGTGCACAGCTACCCAACAGGGTTTCCCGGTGCTCAGCTGGACATGCGAGGTTGCAGATAGTTGGAGCAAAGAAAACTAAACTGGATTATAAAGAAAGGTCTAATTTTTTTACGTAAGGCTAAAAGCGACTGACAGATCTTACGTTTCAAAGGAAGGGAATTCCACAGTTTAGGACCAATGTAGGAGAACAAGCAGCCTCTCATGCGGGTTAGCCGCACTCTGGGAACAGAGAAAAGAGATCTCAATTGGTGGGTGGGTAGGTAAGGTTTGGCAAGGTTTCGTATGAACTAGGGTGCCAAGCCATGCTGAGCTCGAAACAGGTAACATAGAACCTTGAACTCGATGCGTTTGTTTACCTTGAGCCAATAAAGTTGATGGAGCAGAGGGGAAACAGAGGCGTATCGAGGCAACAGAAAAAGCAGGCCAGCAGCCGCATTTTGAATGAGCTGAAGACGGCGAACAGAGGCTTTATCTGCATCCAAGTACAATACTTTGCCATAGTCAAGTCTGGAGATCACCAATTCCTGCAATACGGTTCTTTGGGCTGAATTAACCAAAGGATTATTTTTTAGCCACTTGAGAACCGCAAAGCAAGTTGCTGTGACTCCAGACACTTGGGCTCTGAGAGAGAGATTATTATCAATGATAAATCCCAAGTTTTTAACCTTCGGGACCAGAGCAGGTAAAGGCCCCAGAAAGGCAAGCCAAGGGCTAGCTCCCCGGGGTTCAGGATTGTTTCCCAGAATGAGGACCTCCGTTTTAGAACCGTTCAGCTTTCAAGCATTACTGGACGTAAACAAAGATGTTACGCAGTCCAAGCTGGAGCAATGAAGGGTCCTGATGCTGAGCAGAAGAAAGAGAAAACATGATCGGAGTATCATCTGCGAAAGAGAAAATGGTCAACCCAGACTTTTCTGCAATGTCAACCAAAGGGCGAACATAAAGATTAAAAAGAGGACTCAGGAACGAGCCCTGCGGTACTCCTGATGTTAAAGCTACTGAGTTTGATTTAGTTGTATGTGAGAAGACTTAGAATAAGCGATCCTTTAAAAAAGAGATCAGCCACTACAAGGCCACTCCTAGAATGCCTGAGGCTTCAAGAAGATTCCTCCAGGATGGAGTGCGAGACCGTGTCAAAGGCCGCTCTCAAGGCCAGTAAGATTAGCGCTGCTGTACCACCACAGTCAAGCTGTTGCCTAAGATATTCCGTAACACCAAGCAGAGCCGATTCGGTACTATGCCCAGGACGAAAACCCGACTGTGACAGATGGAATAACTTGTGCAATGCCACATGTGAGGAAAGTTGGGAATTGATGGGTGTTTCCAGTACTTTGGAAAGGTCGAAAGAAGAGATATAGGATGGTAATTTGACCAACAGAGGCGACAAGGCCGGTTTTTTTCAACAAAGGGAGAATCAGAGCGCTTAGAGGGGAATTGAGGAGAGTAAGAATCACGCCAAGGGCTGACTCGTCCAACAGTCTGAGCTTGGATGGAGAGAAAGGATAGAGTGGAGAGGCGGACTTGATGGTTCCTGACAAATATTGAAGAAAGATCAAGTCCAGTGGGAGCCAGGCCTTAACTTGACGAGACTCAACAGTTCAGTAAAATACTCTGGGGTGAACAAAGATGTAGTTGACAAATTCTCAAAATAATAATTGAAGGAGCAGAATCAAACAAGCCCATCACTGGACCATGTGATGCTGGAATGAAAACTTCATTTAACTGGAGGACAGCTGGCTGTCAAAGGTCAAACAAGAAGGCATGGATGTGGCGGCCAGAAACTGGATTCATTACATGTCACTGCAGGTAACTATGTTAAATCTAGTATGTAAAAGACCCAGCAAACCATTACAGTGGTGGTCACATATTTTACATATAAAGTGTGAACAGAAGCTTGGAACTGTCCTGAGCAGGCACGTCTATGAGCCCAGAAAGAAGCCTTTGGGCCACACAACTCAAAGCAATGGTCACAGCCCAGCACATTGTCATTAAAGGTGTGTACCTGTCTCCACCTGAAGGAACAATCCCCAGAAGATCCAGCCCGTCGTCTGTCAGCGTGCCGGTCTAAACACAAGGAAAATTCAAGGTCCCTTTATTTACAGACTGAGCTGGATGCACAATTAGCATTAGCTTCACAAGCTTAGCAACATGCAATAGACTTCAATCATTAGTAAAGAAAAAGTTAACAAGTACATTTTTTTTAGATGGCAACGATGGACCACATGTACTAAATGTAGTTGTACTAAGCATTATAACAGTTGCAAACACTGCGATTTGGTGTTTGTGACTGTTAAAATTCTTCTTTGAATGTATTTAAGCCTTTCAAGGAGTCGGTACACCTCTACTGACGCCTAAACAGCTTTATGGGCGGATGCGGATTTGTAATTTGGAAGCGGTGTTTTGTAGACATTGCTTGCAAGGTGTGAGCTGCGATGCAATCTATTCATGTTCTGCCACCGTAATCTGGTTGCAATTCATTGAAAAAGTCCCAAACAAAGAGGTGGTAATGCATTTGCAGAAGTCAAGGTGCTCCCTTGGGACTCCTTCCCCTCTGTGAATATTTAAAAAGTTTATTTGGGAATAGGCCGGGGCCCGGGAGATCCTATAAGGAAAATGGGCTGCATTTAAAAAACAAGTTTTTCTTTATTGAGAGCTAATTTGGGGGTCTTCTGTCTTAGCAGGCCACAGTCCCTGTAGGGACTCTCCATCAGGGTGAGCCACAATTTGAGAACGACCTCATAAATATTAATGAGGGAGTTTGGATTTCAACCTACTCTGAATCCTTTCTTTTTTTGTGTTTGTTTTGCATACCAACTTATTCACATATAGGTCGATCACAAAGAATAGTTCTAGATACAAAAATATTGGTTATAAATTGTGACCAGTATTTGCGACCAAAAGTATGTTTACTTGACCCCAAATTCCCGTTTGCTCACTCTAGGTTATTTTGCACCAACAAGTGTCTACCGTCCCAGCAGATGCTGTTCAAAAGACCTTACAGTCCTTCTTAACACATCTGTTCAGGAAGTGGTAAAAACCACTGCTATTGGTACCCAAAGTTGCATTTGTATTTTACTGCCAAGAGAGGGAGGCATAGTCCCTGCAAGGAAAGTTTCAAACCTTTAACACCTCATTTTTCCAGGCGCAATTGTAGCAGAATATGGTCAACAGTATCGAAAGCTGCCGATCGATCTAGGAGAATTAGAGCAGCGGCGCCACCTCTATCCATCACTTTCCTAATCTCCTCAGTCGCCTTGATTAAGGCCGTCTCTGTGCTGTGTTCTGGGCGAAAACCAAATTGGGAGGAATCAAGTAAATCGTTTTCTTGGACAAATTGAGCTAGCTGTCGATTCATAATTCTCTCCACTATCTTGGCTGGAAAAGGCAGCCTGGCGATGGGACGGTAATTGCTTGGATTAGATGCATTCAAATTCGTTATTTTTTTAAAATTATTAATGGAAGGATCGATGCATCCTCCCATAAGGCAGGGAAGATTCCTGAAGTGAACATGGCGTTAAAGATTTCCGTAAGAATAGGACTAACTATTAGCTTTACCTCTCAGTGCTGCGGGCGGACAGGGGTCCAAAGGAGCCCAGATTTAATTTGCTTAATAAGTTTTTCCGCTAACTCGCTAGATACCGGGGAAAAGCCCCGGAGCACATTTTCACCAGGGTCAATATTAGGCGTTTGCTCCGCTCGCGCGAGAGGGCGGCCTCAAAGGAATCATAGATGCTATTGACTTTATTCCCAAAGGTATGAGCAATATCGTCACAGAAGCGGTGAGTGCTTTCTGTGGCCGTTTTGCCGGGCAGGGAGGTGAGCTTCTTAACCACCCCAAACCGTTCTTTAGTTGAGTTCTTGGCTCTTTCTATCTGCTTGGCGAAAAAAAACCCTTTTTCATTGATTAGCAGGTTTTGTATTTAACCAATGCAGACTTATAGCTGCTTTTTCCAATTCATCATATTGTACTCTCCATAGTCTTTGTAGTCGCAGCGCCTCTGTGAACCAAGGAGCAGAGGGTGATTTGCGGTTACCTGAGTTTACAAGTGGGAACCGCAACATTGAAAGCTTCGTTGAGCCAATTTGTAGATTCGCTGGTCATCAAATCTGGATGTTAAGTATAACTGGTGAATTTTAGTTTTTTTTTTGTTTAAAATGTAACATTTAGCTAAAATGTTCACCTGCGTTTGCTCATTTGAGAGACATTTTTAGATTTTTCTATGTCAAGCAAGAAATTAACATAGCTAACTAGAATGCCACTGTAACCTTTGTTTTTTCTCAGTGAATTTCTGACGTAAAGTAGTATGTTAAAGAAGTGTCATTTTAAGTCACTCTGACCTACTGGCTTGGTCAAAGGTCAGAACACCAAAATATAAAATACAGCTCATCGCCGTATCTAAATCAGCCCTGTTGGCTTTGTCAAAAAGCAACCACATAACATTATTTTAATTAAAGCATTTGTATTCAAAACAGCCAGGATAATGCAGCCGTAAGAGCGAGTACAGGGGGTCCCCAGACTCTGGCTGAAGAGCACACAGCTCCACCTGGGAGTGCTTTGAAGATGCTGGTAAGCTCGCCAGGGTCATGCATTCAATGATCAAGGAGACTTGAAGTGTTTTTTAAACATTTCTGGGGGGTTGCTGTGCTCCCTGCAACCCCCCCAACATGTACTTTAATTGCTGGCTGTGTCCCAGTCCCTGCTTCGAGCACCACAAGAAGTCGAATAGGTCTTACAAAGGCTCACACGGGGCCTTATGGTGAATACTAAACTAGTCGCCTCGTTGCTTCAACACTGATGCGGCAAGGCTGGGACTATTTTCAATGTTTTTTTTATTTTTTATTGTGGGTGTCCTGGTCCCACCCAGGGTGCCCACAGCTTTCCTTTTTTTGTAATGGAAACAGGAGAAGCCCACTCCAGCATTGCTATTTTTGCTGCATGACACAGTTTTCTTTGTGTTTTCAGTGCTCTAGCCCCATCCAGGGCACCCTCAGCCTTGCTTTTCTTTCCAGTATAGGCAGCACAGTGAGTCCACTCCCTGCTGGCAGTGAGAGAGGACACCTTACTCCTCCCTGCCCACTCCACATGCAGGGCGCTGCAGTGTGCGTTCCAGGGTACAGTTGAGGGCGCCCCCACTCCTTTTCAGTTCGGGGCCCCAAGGATGGGGTCCTGAGACCCAGCTCAACATGTGGTAGCCACCAGGGACATGGGGGACTGAGGGCTTTAAATAATCCAGGGTGGTGGGCCTATGAGTGCCCCGTCCCATTAATACTTATTGCGCCGGCCCCCAAGGAGAAGGGTTCCCCCTGTGGCTTCTTTTCCCTTGGTAAAGGGGCCCTTTGCAGGCCCTCCTCCACAAATATTTCTGGGTATAGATCTAGCTTTCTCCCAGATTTAGGGTAATCCCATTCTGCTGTTTTGATTGTAGCGCTTATTGTAGTGTTAAAATGAACATTTGATCAGAAAATAAAAGTTACATTATTTAAAAATTAATTAGATTACATTTTTAATCTGGCAATAAATATGTAGAGTTAAAAGAAATTAGCTAATTACATAAATGTTTAATACATTTATTGCATAATAATTAAATATTAAAAATGCTAGTGTGGGTTGGATGCATTCATAAATTGAGTCTTAGATGTAGCCACCACCTGGTTTCAGGGAAGGGGACAAATAGGGCTACACCTTGGTTTAACACTACAATCAGAAATGGGGAACAGCAAAAAAGTTGTGTAGATTTACACCAAGGTGCAGGAGTACATTTACACAAGAGTAAACCTGCACATATACATTTACCTTTGTGAATACGACCCAAAGATTCTTAACTGCGACACAGGGGTAGAAACTAGGCTGGAGAGTTTAGCAACTGCTCTCCTTATATAATAATCCATTTCTGTACACCGGGTAACTTAATATATTTGATGAAATGTGTTTTTACTGCCACAGAAAGTTATGAAAGCGATGGCTTTTACAGCCGTGCATCCTGTGAGATAAACGTCAAATACTGTTCATTGCGCACGTGTAGCTGCAGACAATGAGAATCGAAAAGCCAAAGCAGCGCATGGTCCAGACCTTGTCGAAGCAGAGGAGGTTCAGCTGCCCGCACATGTTGATCCGATGGGGGCTCAGACTAAAGATGGACTTCTGCTCGAGTCTTCTCTTGGCGTAGAGGACCCCCACAGTCACGGCCGCCGGCATGATGGGGCAAATGGCGATGGTCATTAGGACAATAGATTGAAGGATGATTGATCCCACAGCAACCTAAAAAAACAGAAAATGCCGGTTTTATACGATTACACAGAAAATGCCAGTTTGATCACCGTTATCCTGTGGCTTCATGCGTTACTCCTAACAAAAGTGCGTCAGGCTCCACTTTAGAAACGAGGAGCATTTCCCGATAGATGGGTGAGGATAGTGCTTACCAGAGCCGCTCTGTTCACCAGAATTTTTACAATCTAATCTTTGCTTTGCAGAATAAATTAGACATTTAGTGAGTCACTCTTCAAAATGTGAAATCATCTGCAGCACAACTTCAGACTCTCCAGCTGCCATGGATGAGATGCGAGGCATATTGTAGATCAAAAGTTTAGGTAAGTTTCATGATGAAGCTGGAGGGGCTTATGGAACCAGGTGGGCCGGGGGCAGAGTCACCCATATCATGGAATTATATGCAGTCATAGCAGTGTCAGGGAGCAGATTGCTTATGAATATTTGCACCAGGCGGTTATAAAATCCAAGTTTGAGTTCTTTACAGACTTGGAGATGGTTGTCCTAATGAAACAAGTTCCAGGGCACGGCTTGCAGTCTAGCAAACGCGTATCCATCTCAAAGACATTGTCTTGAAATACAGCATGCCCAAAAGGCGTCTCTGAGAAGAGTCGAGACATCTTTGGAAGATAGTGAGCTTAGCAGTGAATGAAGCAGGGACTGTAAATACACGCCACCTCCAAGCTATCCTGCAGCTCATTGGTTATAGTGAAGTCTAACCAGTGGGAGGTCACCTAAGCGCTCCAGGGGAGGTTCATCAGAAACCACCCTCACATTCAGTGCCCTCTGGAACCCTCTTGCGGGTAATATCAAGGAGACGCAGTTGCCTTGGTTCAAGCCAGCCCCGATGAGATCAAAGCAGTAAGAGCTGAATGGCAATGATGCAAATAAGATGCCGACTCTAAAACCTGTCCAAGCAAAGCTCAGCCACAGCTTCCCTCCGACAAATGACCAGCAGCCGGAGTGCCCGAGTCCTTCACGAGTGGACCAGTGGCCCACTGACTGAGGCTGGAGTTCGGAGGACCAGAGGTTATGATTGGCAATTATTGAGAGCCAAAACTTCAGCCACACAACCAGCCTGGCTGTCACTGCCCTTTGACATACTCCAGCTCTGAGCCGGATTGCATTTACTACTGTTTTAGATTAGTTTTGACTGTAGTAACTTCAGAAGTGCGGCTTGTGAACAGGAACATGATTCCATTTTGTGGGTGGGTGCATGCGCCTCCCGAAACAAGTCGTCCTACTGTCGCACTACTAGGAGTGCAGCTTGGGGTTCAGGTCCTTAAAGTTTAACACAAATACACACACCCCTCCGGTACTGAGATGACCACAGCTCTGGTTTTGGCCACACGTCCATTACAAGTCACGTTTCATGACCTTCTCAAAGCCCAGTTCACCCAGCCAGCCCTGCTGCAACCTTGAGTAACTGTCAAAACATAGGTTTTATAATTAAAATTAGTTTTAATAAATTATAGACATCACTTTTAATAATTAGCAATACATAATCAAACATGTGGTTTTTAACTTCAGGTGGTAATATTTTTGTTGGAAATGTATGTTTGTGGCTGCTCCATTCCTCGCATCTATGCCACGGTCCAGCCAGTTTGGTGACATTCTCCTTGTGTTCGGTTCGAATGTGTGGGTGCCGGATGCGCAGACTCTGAAGGCAGCAGAGATGGTAGGGGCAGAATCTGCATCCAATGCCTACTGAAGCATGTTTTTGTCACATTCACAAAGAAAAGGGCGTCCCTTGGGAACCCCTTCCAGTTTGAGTAGGGGTCACCACTACATGATTTCGGTCACAAAACATGTATACATACCATTTCGATTCGGTTTTCGGAAGGGATGCCCTAAATACGCTCCTTACAAATGCTGAATCTGTATTTGGTTGCACACCCAGTTCATCTTTCTAACATAACCAAATGCCTTTTTGTTGTCACAAAAGGCCCAATTCTGCAAATTGGAAATTTGTAAATGTAAAATGTCTTGGTACATCTGGCCCTTAGATGTCAGAGCTGCGGACATAAGAGTGTTGTCCGTTTTGATCTGAAGGGAGTGTCTAAGGGAAGTCCAGTTGATAGAAGTCCAATAAGACTACTGTCAACCGAGAAGTTAAAGTTCAGTCAGAGCTTCAAGGTTAATGAGTCGAGGATGAGACAGGGAAGGCTTAGATGGTCGACTCAGCACCTTCTATGAGACAGTCGATTTCTGTCTGGCAGCGCCACAGACCTATTTTTCACCTAAAATGGCTATACGAGTTAGATGGATGATGCATAGTCCGGTACTGATGTGGTAAATATTTGGGGCTTATTCAGGGCTTAGAACCATGGCTTCTTCGACTTTTGCAGCATGGGCTTGGCTGATCCATGTTTTGAATTCTGTTGTGTGGTCCCTTGACGTGGCTTCTAAGGAATGTTACTTCAAGCCAACTGAGCAGTAAAGTCCCTCTGGCCCACACCTCCAGCCTCTGCAAAGATAACTATGTGCACCTTGTCCATGATAAAGGTATGAGGCTCAAACGTGGAGTGGAGTTCCTTTCTAGCATCTTGACGCACTTCCATCAAACCACCAACCCTTGCTAGCGGGTTCTTACAGATATGGTACCAGACACACACAAACAGGTCAAGAGAATCACTTACCCCTCTAGGCACCATAATGCTGATCGCATAAATGACGCCGATGATAGCGATGGCGATAAAGAACATAAAGAAACGTGCAATGTCCCGGTAGAGCTTGAAGTTCACCGGCTTGGGGTACAGGATGGACCTCACCATGTCCCCCTTTGTTGTGTTGAACCCTAAAGAGAACAAAGAGAAAGTGTTTTGTAGTGTAGTTCCTATTTCCCTAATAGGCTCTGCGCATTGGAATAATATACCCTATAGATTTGGCATAGGACTGAGGTCAGTATACCCCTATCGAGTATATTAAACTTAATTAATTTGTACCAGCTAACTCAGAGGCCACTAGAAACTACTTGTAAACAAGAAGGGAGTAGTTTCTGGCAACCGCATAAACATGACAACTTTGTTTCCCTTTAGAATCGGAACACTCTCAGAATCATGGAAACAACAGATCGCAGTTTCACTCAGCTAATCGTGCATGCTTAGTTTCTTCACAGTTACACAGAAAGAATAGACTGGCATTTCAATAAAAGGATTTATTGAACAGTCTTGTTTCTCGTGTAAGAGATATGAGCTGTTACAATCACAACAATCAATCAATCATAACATTTGTAAAGCGCGCTACATACCCGAGAGGGTCTCAAGGTGCTGGGGGGAGGCTGCTACTGATCGAAGAGCCAGGTCTTGAGAAGTCTTCTGAAGGCAAGCAGGTCCTGGGTCTGTCGTAGGTCGGTGGGGAGAGTGTTCCAGGTCTTGGCAGCGAGGTGGGAGAAGGATCTGCCGCCGCCGGTGGTTTTCCGGATGCGTGGGACTGTGGCGAGGGCGAGGTTGACAGAGTGGAGGCTGCGGGTGGGGGTGTAGAAGCGGAGTCTGTCGTTGAGGTATGCTGGTCCGGCGTTGTGTAGGGTTTTGTGTGCATGGATGAGGAGTTTGAAGGTGATCCTCTTGTTGATGGGGAGCCAGTGCAGGCCTCTCAGGTGGGGTGTGATGTGACTGCGTCGGTGGACGTGAAGGATCAGTCGTGCTGAGGTCGTTCT
Source organism: Triturus cristatus (assembly GCF_964204655.1). Classification (NCBI taxonomy): domain Eukaryota; kingdom Metazoa; phylum Chordata; class Amphibia; order Caudata; family Salamandridae; genus Triturus; species Triturus cristatus. The sequence goes on from NC_140594.1 coordinate 1,157,821,325, forward strand.
GGATGCGTTGCAGCCGTCTCATGAGCTTGGTTGTTCCTGCGTAGAGGGCGTTCCCGTAGTCCAGTCTGCTGGTGACGAGGGCCTGGGTGACAGTTTTTCTTGTGTAGGAGGGGATCCATTTGAAGATCCTGCGAAGCATTCGGAGGGTGTTGAAGCAGGACGCGGAGACGGCGTTGACTTGCTTGGCCATGGAGAGGGCGGAGTCGAGGATGACCCCCAGGTTGCGTGCGTGGTCGCTGGGTTCTGGGGCTGTTCCTAGCGATGTTGGCCACCAGGAGTCGTCCCAGGCTGAAGGGGTGCGGCCGAGGATGAGGACCTCTGTCTTGTCAGAGTTCAGCTTCAGCCTGCTGTGCTTCATCCATTCTGCGACGGCCTTCATTCCTCTGTGTAGGTTGGCTTTGGCAGTGTGGGGGTCTTCGGTGAGGGATATGATCAGCTGGGTGTTGTCAGCGTAGGAGATGATGTTGAGGCTGTGTTGTCGTGCGACGTGGGCGAGTGGTGCCATGTAGATATTGAACAGCGTCGGGCTGAGGGAAGATCCCTGAGGAACGCCGCAGATGATCTCGGTGGTCTTGGAGTGGAAGGGTGGGAGGCGGACGCTCTGGGTTCTGCCGGAGAGGAAAGATGTAGTCCATGCCAGGGCCTTCTCTTGGAATCCGACGTCATGGAGGCGTGCTGTTAGGGTGCAGTGGCAGACCGTGTCAAAGGCTGCTGATAGGTCCAGGAGGATGAGGGCGGCTGTTTCTCCTTAGTCCATGATTCTTCAGTAGGGCGTTGATCTCAGCGTGCTTCCAGCTCTCCGGGAAGGTTGCTGTCTCGAGGGAGATGTTGATAGTTTTCTGGAGGTGGGGTGCGATGGCTGTGCAGGCTTTGTTGATTACGTGGTGAGGGCATGGGTCAGATGGGGATCCGGAATGGATGGAGTTCATGGTCTTGATGGTGTCTTCGTCGCTGATGTTGGACCAGGCGGACAGCCGGCTGGTGCGGGTGGTGGTCTCAATGGTGGTGGTCTCGACGACGGGTGCGGGGGTGGCGGTGTTGAAGCTGTCGTGGATGTCGGCGATCTTGCGGAAGGTGGCCAGGGAGTCGAAGAGGTCTTGTGATGGTGGAATGTCATTGGTGTTGCAGCTGGGGTTGGAGAGTTCTTTCACGATGTTGAAGAGCTCTTTGCTGTTGTGTGCGTTGCTGTCTAGGCGGTCCTTGAAGGCGGTCTTCTTGGCGGTCCTGATGAGTTGGTGGTGTCTGCGAATGGCGTTCTTGTGGGCTGTGTGGCTGTCTGGTGTTCGGTCGCGGAGCCAGCTCTTCTCCAGTTTCCGGCAGTTGTGTTTGGAGGTCCGGAGGTCTTCGGTGAACCAAGCGCCCTTCTTGCTGGAGTGGTTAGTGGTGGAGGTCTTGAGTGGGGTGAGGGTGTTGGCGCAATCGATGATCCAGTGTCTGAGGTTGGTGGCGGCAGTGTCGGGGTCGGTGGGATCGGCATGAGGTCCCAGGGCGAGGGTGGTGGTCAGTTGGTCCTTGGTGACCTTGCCCGAGCGGCGGCGTTGCATCTGTTGGGTGCGGTGGGTTTCCTGAAGGTGAAGTGGACGCATCTGTGATCTGTCCAGTGGGGTTCGGTGGTGTGATCGAAGGAGACGTGGGGGCTTGCAGTGAAGATGGGGTCCAGTGTGTGACCAGCGGCGTGGGTGGGTGTTGTCACGGGCTGTTTGAGTCTGAGGTTGGCGAGGTTGTTGATCAGGGCGGCGGAGTTGGCGTTGTTGTTCTCGAGGTGGAAGTTCAGGTCCCCGAGGAGGATGTAGTCCATGGAGGCGATGGCGTGGGTGCTGATAAGGTCAGCGACGGTGTCGCAGAACTGTGGTCGGGGTCCGGGTGGTCTGTAGACGAGTGTTCCTCTGAGGGTGGTGTTGGGGTCGGTGCGGATCTGGAAATGCATGTGCTCGGCGGTGGTGAGGGTGTCGTCGGTATTGGTCGAGACTTGGAGGGTGTCCTTGTGGATGATGGCGATTCCCCCTCCCACTCCGTTGATGCAGTCTCTGCGGGAGATTTTGTAGCCCTCTGGGATGGCAGTGGCGATGTCTGGTGCCGAGGTGGTGTCCAGCCAGGTCTCCGTCAGGAAGGAGACGTCGGGGGTGGTTGAGTCCAGGAGGTCCCAGAGTTCGGCGGCGTGCCTGCGGGCGGAGCGGGTGTTGAGGAGGATGCATCGCAGGTGGTTGGGTTCTCTGGTTGGTGGTTTGGCAGGCCGGATGCTGGTGTAGCTGCAGTTCTGGCAGGTGAAGGGTCCTTGGGTGCGCTTTGGGGTGGCATTGTAGCAGGCGTGATATCGTCCAGGGTTGAGTGCGTGGAGGGTGCTGGAGTTGGAGTGCAGTCTGGTGTTGTGGTGGCTTTGGGGTCCAGGGGTTCTGGCGCTGGGCGCGGTTACGGCGCGGACAGGCACAGACGGGCTTGCCTTCAGCGAGCCAGCGGCGTGGCCGCGCAGTGGCCGCCATAAGAAGGGGAGGTGGGAGGGAGGAGCAGGTGGGAGGGAGCCAATGGGGGCGGGGCCGCAGGGACACAGCGGCGGTAACGAGCGGGAAAAGAAAACAAGCCTAAGGCAAGGCAGCAGAAAAAACGTCTCAAACAGAGGCAATAAGGTCACAAGCAAACGGTCACAGTACAAATGGGGGCACAAATACAATCGGTCACAAGGAGATTGGGGGCACAAGAAACAGTGGCCACAACAAACCTAAGGCCCACTGGCCACCAGGGATGAGGCGCAGGTGGAAGCCTGCGGGTGGAGGCGGGCCTCGAACCCACAGAACGAGTAGCAGCGGGCGGAACAGGAACACAGGCGCAGTCTGGTGGAGCTGCGCGGCGTGGGTAGCAACCTGCCTGAAGGTAGGGTCAAGGGTTGCTCTCACTGCCGCGCAGCGGCCCGCCATAAGAAGGGGAGGTGGGAGGGAGGAGCAGCTGGGAGGGAGCCAACGGGGGCGGGGCCGCAGGGACGCAGCGGCGGTAACAAGCGGGAAAAGAAAACAAGCCTAAGGCAAGGCAGCGGAAAAAACGGCTCAAACAGAGGCAATAAGGTCACAAGCAAACGGTCACAGTACAAATGGGGGCACAAATACAATCGGTCACAAGGAGATTGGGGGCACAAGAAACAGTGGCCACAACAAACCTAAGGCCCACTGGCCACCAGGGATGAGGTGCAGGTGGAAGCCTGCAGGTGGAGGCGGGCCTCGAACCCACAGAACGAGTAGCAGCGGGCGGAACAGGAACACAGACGCAGTCTGGTGGAGCTGCGCGGCGTGGGGAGCGACCTGCCTGAAGGTAGGGTCAAGGGTCGCTGTCAGTGTCACGCAGCGGCCGCCATAAGAAGGGGAGGTGGGAAGGAGGAGCAGCTGGGAGGGAGCCAATGGGGGCGTCGGGGCAGGGCCGCAGGGACGCTGCGGCGGTAACGAGCGGGAAAAGAAAACAAACCTAAGGCAAGGCAGCAGAAAAAACGGCTCAAACAGAGGCAATAAGGTCACAAGCAAACGGTCACAGTACAAATGGGGGCACAAATACAATCGGTCACAAGGAGATTGGGGGCACAAGAAACAGTGGCAACAACAAACCTAAGGCCCACTGGCCCCCAGGGATGAGGCACCGGTGGAAGCCTGCGGGTAGAGGCGGGCCTCGAACCCACAGAACGAGTAGCAGCGGGTGGAACAGGAACACAGGCGCAGTCTGGTGGAGCTGCGCGGCGTGGGTAGCGACCTGCCTGAAGGTAGGGTCAAGGGTTGCTCTCACTGCCGCGCAGCGGCCCGCCATAAGAAGGGGAGGTGGGAGGGAGGAGCAGCTGGGAGGGAGCCAATGGGGGCGGGGCCGCAGGGACGCAGCGGCGGTAACAAGCGGGAAAAGAAAACAAGCCTAAGGCAAGGCAGCGGAAAAAACGGCTCAAACAGAGGCAATAAGGTCACAAGCAAACGGTCACAGTACAAATGGGGGCACAAATACAATCGGTCACAAGGAGATTGGGGGCACAAGAAACAGTGGCAACAACAAACCTAAGGCCCACTGGCCCCCAGGGATGAGGCGCCGGTGGAAGCCTGCGGGTGGAGGCGGGCCTCGAACCCACAGAACGAGTAGCAGCGGGTGGAACAGGAACACAGGCGCAGTCTGGTGGAGCTGCGCAGAGTGGGGAGCGACCTGCCTGAAGGCAGGATCAAGGGTCAAGGGTCACAACACAGTATGCGAGATAGATTATGTACAGCGTAAGCAGTAGAAAGAAATAATAGTGCGCTAGCATTATCTTTTAGTTATGACACATATATTCATATACATAAATAACATAAGCTAAAAATGCGAGTGCTCATAAGATGCTTTTTTAACTAGTTCTACCCCAGTGTACCTAACCTAAGTGGAGTACAAGGTAAGAAGTAGGTGATGTATTCTATAGTATGGTAGGCTATAGTATGGTATGCGAAGTTTTAGTATGCAAAGAGTCCCTCTAGGTTCTAGTCAGCTCCATACCTTGAGAATGAGAGAGGTAGGAATCTCTTTCCGGGTCTCGAACTCTAACACCCCGCGAAGGGAGTCAGAACACTGGAAGCTGGATTCTCTGGGAGCAGGGATGTGACAGCGTCTCTTGACAGTGCGTCAGGCCTGGACACGGGCTCCTCTAAAGTCGAGGTCACCTCCTACTTGCTTGGGCAAGGGAAGGTATATTTACACCCGGTAGGCGCCTTGGAATGTTAGCATTGATGTAAAGTCGGGCAGAGGAAGAGGTCAGGCATGAACCCTTAAGGAATAGCGGTTCATGCATAATTAATGAGTTCTTGGAGAAATCAATAATCCTGTGCCAGGGGAACTCTCAAGAGCTTAAGGGTCTGGTTTCTAAGAACTCGTTAAGACATTGGGGTGGACGGATGTAGGTGACCATGCCTGTATTTGGATAGCATGGCTAATGCCTAAATAAGGACTTTGGATCTTATGCCTATATAAGGGCAATGTGAATTGTGCCTATATAAGGACATGTATCAGGAAAACCTATATAGGGACACTTAAAGCAGAATACAACAGTTTGCCAACTTATGGTTTCATAAAAGAGGCAACATACAGCGCCAAACCCCATCGGAAGGCATATATCATAATAGACGCTTATCAATGCTTTATCAACAGGGCTCGCTTGTCTAGAGCCACTTTCAAGATCTAATGTGTGATGTTTATTTTTTCCACTGCTACAAGATCTGCTTTCAGTTAACCAAGCTGCCACTCGCACACCACTACATACTGCTAAGCCAACATGCAAGTGCATCAGAACATGAAAGAACTGCCTGCAACATGCTTAGGGAGGAGATTCGTTTTCAAGACAGAAGCAATACCAAGAGCGCACATTGTTTCCGAGTACAAGAAACATACATTTCTCCCAGAGCGCCATGGTCCACATTTCGTTCTAAGTAGTTCACGCCAAAACCACAGGTTTACATGGATGAGGGGGTTTATTATGATGGATAATGGATTAGACCAACAATTTGCTCTTTCCCAGCCCTTTTCTCTCTACCCCCTGATGAGACCAGGTTCAGGTGCTGTTGCCTTTTTCCACCATCCCTCTTCAAATCTATTTCAGTGCCGCATACTATCCATATTCCAATAACATGTGCAATTCTAATAAAGATTATTCCATTTATAAAAATAATCTACAAAGCAATGCAGCGCCTCATTACAGCATAGTCCTCATTTATTGTTGAATTTCAAATCAGTACAAATTACAATCGAAGCATAAAATTTATTGTACAATACTTCGAGCCTGACCGCTCTTCAATGTTCCCTGATGGATACGTACCCCGGGCTTATTTTATCTATGTTTACAGTATCCGATCACTAAGGCTAACTTATAACCATCCAGATCTTGGTAACTGGGTTTAACTCCCCTAACATGCATGCTAGATCAGCAGGATCAAAGATTGAAGGGATAGTCTGGGAGAAGCACCGTCTGCAATGATATAGGTTTACATACTTCACCCCAAGGGAGGAAAGCCTTTGGTGGGGAAACTTACAGTTGACTTCTTTGCATTTGGGAAGGTGCTTGGTCTCATTTTCACCACCAAACCTTGGCCCTGGAAATGCACCACTAAAGTAGGGGAGTATCACCTTCTGGCCAAGGTTTGACCGTTTCCAAGGTGGTCTCTCACACACTTGATTTTGACGGACGTGGTAGCGGATGATATTAGCATCATTCGATTGACACAGAATATTTGAGAACATGGTGCCCGAGATTGAGCTCTCTCTGCTGGTGGCACGGCCACTCTTGGAAGGACTCTAAACAGGGCAGTTTGACTCCAGGAGCTGCGGAAGGAAGTTCACAACGCCTAGCAAACACGGATCCCTAGTAAGGAACTGGTCCAGATTGTTCTTATAGGATATAGCTCACAGAAAAAGCAACCCTTAGACTTTCTTGCATTTCTTTCCCTCTCTGGACAAACTGTGCTAAAGACCAGCCCACGCCGACCTCTAGAGGCTCGAAGGAAACTTCCAACCCTCCTGAGCAGTTCTGTCCTTACTCGCTGGGATTCAAGGCTCCTTCATAGTGCCAAGATCAGCACCTCTCAAAGGGACCGAGTGCCCTGAATCCTAGTGATAGGTGGATGTTTCTTGGGGGTGGCTATAAATATAAAGGGCAGAAGGTCTGCGGAACCTTCCACAAGGTTTCCCGTAACAGGGAGATGTAAAAGGTCAGGGGTACCAAGATGGTCAAACTGGGTGTGCTCACACCCCACTTACATGTAAACAAACAATATTCGTGGACCGTAGAACTGCGTGGATAAAAGTACTGCATAGGTTTTATCTAGCTTGACAAATTGATAATTGGAAAGAGATTCTTATACCGATTTATATAGTGCTAATTTCAATACAATTCATAGAGGACCTGGAATATTAGTTTGTGCTTTCTTTTGTTCCTGTGACAAGAAATAGAAAGGCTTTGATCTGTAGAGTACATTGTTTTTCTTTTTTTTTTCCTACTAGTTGTTTAATACTAGATTCATTCATCCAACCAGAAAATATATACATTACACGACAAGAGTTTCGCCCTTATACAGTTTGCACGTGAAGATTCTTCAATGTTCTTCGAGGTTGGTGTAGAATGATTCAGTCACGACAGATTCAGGATTGTTTCAAGATTTGTATTTCATTTAGACCTCAACTGAAGTCAACAAATAGATACAAATACAGTTTACTTTTCCTTTATAAAACCAGTTATAATATATCTTCTTTCAAATATTTTTAAGAAACTCTTTATAAATGTAAACAAATTATGACAGCCATTAATTAGGTGGCGATTTAAAAAACATTATTAAATTTTGTGCAATAAATATATATTGTATCTGAGACAGATGGCTTTTAAATAACGACGTCTGGACTGTACCATGCTTAAGTTTGGGCAAACAAACAATACACGTGGTACATCTTGAACACCTCCATTACACAGATCGCATAAACCTGTAGTGCTGTCAGGATTTTTCCAGAGTTTGGTAAAAGCTTTTAATGGTAAACTCCCCAGCCGCATTAAGATGATACAGCGTTGCAGCCTGCGAACGAATGTAAATCCTAGATATCCTTGCGGAGTTTTATATTCTACGGTATCTGCATACCATGTGTACTATTTTAATTGGGAACAATGCTTGACATCAAGATCATACCTTATTCTTGGGGTCAAGTTTTAAAAAAATAACCTCAGGTGTGCAGGGGTCCAAGACTTTGAAAGTGCTATTGTGCAGCGAGAAAGATTTAATGCTGTACTAAGATTCTTATTAAAAATATATTGCAACGGCCCGCTTTTAAAAGCCTCCATCTTTAGTACACTCCCTACATATCCTGAACAGCAAGTAATAAACTGTACGCCCATCTGATTATATTTGCATCATCAAGGGCACGTACATCACGCATCCCATGAAAGGCCACAAAATCAAACTTCATGTCACAGCCACATGTGACACATCAAACATCATATACTTACTGAAATGCCCGTGTGGTAAAACCTACGTTGGCCAAACAGAACGAAAACTAAAAATCCGCCTAAATGAACACAAAAGCAACATCCGAACTAAACAAATGAAATACATGGTAGCTCACCATTTTACAGAGGCGCAACACCACAACAGCCAACTAAAAGCTTGTGTCTTAGAGGTAGTGGAAAAACAAGAAGGGAAAGACAACCACATATCATTGTTGCAAAGAGAAAACTTTTGGATATACCATTTAAATTCATTACAACCACATGGGATGAATGACAGGGTGGAATTTTCATGCTATCTTTAAACAATGTTCAGTACACGGACATTTCCTAATCTTGGCTCATCCACCCATTATACTGCTTTTGGGTACCATTTCGGACGGCCATTGTAATTCCGTTGTATCGTTGATTGATTGTGAAAACAAAACATGTTGCATATTAGTCATATTTCATTGTACCTGTAAATACAGTATTGTATCACACACCACACTCACAATTAAGCATTTAGTGGTCACTTTTCCACATAACTTTTTTTCCTCAATCCGTGCTTTATTTATTCACGCAAAAGGCCTGGTTAGTCCTTTTTTTATGTTGAGTAAACGCACGTAAGCACGTCAGTTACGTTAAAGCCCACACTACGCGGTAACTCAGAGCCATCACTTCACCGACGGTAGACTCCTCAGCGTATAGACACGCCAGTTTCGCAGCATCGGTAAGACCTTAATATAACTAGCGACCTTAATATAACTAGCAACTGTATAAATTGGGCACTTCAGACGTTTATCGCAACTTAGAACTGTTGCTTCACCCCGCTGGTTTATAGTACCGATACAACTTTGACAATACGAGTCACTATAGAAGTCGGGCACTGTAGAGCTTTTTCAGAATAATCAATCACGACGGCAAATCTTCGTTGAACACCATAGCGCTATAAACACAGCACCTAGCACATTTATATCACACTTTGCACCATTTATGTATCTTAAGGCACCCCTCTATAGTTCACCACCTTTCTGGTTAACCACACGCGATTATAACAGCGCATCATGTAATTCGTTCTTGTATCATTATACATGGATTAATTTTTGTTTCTAGATGTTCCCTGACGAAGGCAATATGCCGAAATGCATTGGAACGCTGATCAATACGATGTTTTGAAACAAACATTTATGTTGCATTTTGGGAAATGAAGTTCCTCCCGGAATATTGAGGATATGAATGTGAATAAAGAAAAAAAAAATAATAATTTTTTTGAACTTCAAGCAAGCAAACGATTAATATACTTATTTACAACCAAGATAAGCTAATTCAGCCACAGACCAGTGCCCAGGGAGACACCCCACAGAGGTGGGGTTGCGACTTCATTTTGACTAATCCACACTCTTTAGCAGGGAGTGATACCCATGAGCACGGCACAGATTTACGAACATACTTGTAACCACGCAGTGCACAATTGACCCCCATGTGATATATTTGCAATGGCTCTAGCAAAGGCGGTAACTAGAGACAGCTCGAGACGTAATGCTTGGACTGGAACCGCTTGATTAACTTATCATTTTTCATGGACAGGTTCCCTTCTCTTGTGTTTGTTGCTTGCCATTTATTTAATTGGAATATATTCTAGAGCATAAGATAAAATAGGAGGTATTTTCATACGGAAAACCTCTAATAAACATTGAAAATGTCTAAACCAGGGGAAGAATATAGTCACTTCAGTGCGACAATATGGGCGTTCGCTTTAAGGGCTGTGTGTTGGAAATGAGAAGAATTTTATAAGGTTTGCGAAAATATTCTCCCAGATAGGTATATACATACCTCTAATGGCTTTCCCCCGAGTTTCCAATTAAAATGAGAGAAACTTTTTTTTCCTCTAAAAGGTACTACTTTTGTTTTAGGAATATTTGCTTTTAGGAAGTTGTCTTCTGTATAGTTAAATAACTCATTTAAATTTTGTTGCAGGCTGATTGGTGTAAGATCTAATATAACAGCATCGTCGGCATACATCAAAAGGTGTACATTGATGGATGGTATTTTTGGAGGAAACTTTTTTTTTTTTTTTTTAAACACTTGGGCAGGTCACTTGTGTAGAGGGAAAATCAGAGGAGCCAAAAGACAGCCTTGCTTTAATCCATTAGGTGTAGCTATTAATAGAGTTAGACCTTTATCCCCTCCCATTTGTACTCTGCACCAGGTTGCTGTATCTAATGAAAAATTAACGTTAAACGATTGTAAGGCATTCCCAACTCCTCTAGCTTCTTCCAGAGGATGGGTCTGTCCACTCTGTCAAAAGCAGTTGTGAAGTCTACAAGCCTGTGATTTTAGCATTGCATATTTGTCTATAATCGTCTGTAATACCGCAGTCAGGACAGAAGAACTGGTGTTCGACCAAGTGATTAGTTACAGGTGTGGGAAAGGATAGGCCTCCTCCTCCTCATCTGGTGAGAGTTTGTGCTGTCCAATCCCCAATGTAGCCTCATTCTGCATCCTTGCTTCTTGAAAGTTCAGGGAACTGATGAGAAGACCATTGTGCTGCTAAAGGCTTGAAATGTGTTAGTTGGACAGCTCAGCTCTGTCTTCCACAGAACAGGCAGAGGGCCATTAATGGTTCACCCTACTGCTACTTGCAGAGCCCCCCACAAGAGCACACAATGCAACTGAAACTAGGGGAGATGTTGAAATTTAAAGGAAGTACAAGGGAGGATTTCAAGCAATCTCTTATCAAACCTCTAAAGATTTAGGAATAGGATAGGGGTCAAGCAAAATGTGGTTTTCAGATGTTGCTATTAGCCTTAACCAATTTTTGATGTACCATTTAGAAACTGGATGTTACTGTTTGAAATGATGTAACTAGATGTATCTATATTTTTGCTTCTTTTTGAAGCTGTGTGTTTTATTGTGTGCATTATTTCAAACATTACTTCTTATGTGAAACTGAATTGAATTGAGTTAGGAATGTCACCCTGCTTAAAGAGCAGATAATGCCAAGTTAAGAGAGATTAGGACTGCCACGCCAAATGGTTAGAAAAATACACTATTAGAGAGTTTTCCATAAAAAATGCCAAACCATAGTAAAATTATGGGTTTACTGTAAGTGTTAATAAAAACTATTGCAAAAAATAAAAAAGATTTTAAAAAGTCAATCCCAGCTAGCCTTCTTTCATACAAGGACAGACTTTGTTGATGAAGCTGTTAACCGGAAGCTCATAATGACAGTTCTGAGGCTCCTGGCTTTCATATATTCCATCATTACATGATTACATGATGCTTCAATGTCACCACAGGCCACAGTCCATCATCTTTCCAGCTGAAACAGTGATCAGGTGCTTCTGCCATTGACCCAAGTTTACCCAGGAGAAGCCAAGCTTCAGCTGCTTCTAGTGGGCTTCACGTGGCCGACGCATAGACATTTGGAGTGGACTCTGTCTTCTCATTCACTGCCGCAGTGTCAACAGCAGTGAACAAACCAGTGAACCCCTTCACAGCCAAGGATCAATTCTGTATTCTCTAGCTCAGCAGACAGAAGCTCAGATGTCCATCTCTTACTGTCTGAGAAACTGAAGCATGTATGTAACTTTGAATCCCCTTGGATTACAGTTGTACAAAGATTGTGTATCGCCCAGAAAAATAGTTTTTGGAGCTGCCTTCTAATATAGGTCTCTAGCTACAGCATGCTGGTAACACTGTCATTCCAAAATACAGTCAACATAAATCTAGCAATCAAGTATTTTAAATTATGCATCCAGGGGATGATTGTCCTGGTACCTATGGCTGAAATCAGATGTTTGGACAGATTATCCCCAGCTCTGCTGCTTTTAAGGTAAGAAGTAACATGTTCTCGGCTGTTAGGAATTGGTCCTGTGAGCCATGTTTAGGCGGATTTCTGCTTGTGGAATGGGCCTCTTCAGCTGAACACAACACGAGACAACAATTTTGGCTAGTTTTCAAAAGGCTGTTGACATTTACACAAAGCTGTCATGCTGTAGACAATTGAACAACAATGTTTAGCTTCAATTACCGTCAGAACTGGAGTTGTTGAGAGGCACTGTAGATGTTACGGTCTCACCACACCACTCACAAATGAAATGGACTTTATCCTTCGCTTTTCTTAGTTAGCTTTGGTTCCCAAAATGACACAAAATGTAACCCTTAGGTTTTCCCTTCCGATGCCCTGCCGGGTCCAGTCAGCGGTAATCGGGCAATTCTATCCTATGACCTCCTTTCACTCTCTTTAGCTATGAGAAAGCAAGCCGCTTTCCTTTCTTTGAGGTTTCATTGAGTACACTTAGGGCTTTGAGCATGGCCCCTATAAGTAAAACACTTGTCATATACTCACCTGTCCTCAGCACCACAGCCTTCGCTGGACCCTGGCCCGTTGACTCTGCTCGGATGACCTCGGTCCCACAGAAGAGCACGTGTCGCTTATAATCTTCTCCGCTGAACTCCTTCCAGGACATGGAGTTGTCCAAGTGAGGAAGCTGGGTCTTCGTCACGGGGATGCTCTCACCTTCAAAAAGCGACGAGGACGTGTATGTGAATCAATAGATTGTTTATTTTGGATCCGAGTTAAGCGAATGATAAAACTAATCTAAACAATTCACTCAGTTTTATAACATATGTTGCATAAAACATAATATTAATAAATTGAACACTGACCGTAGGCTAAAGCGGACTTATCCCTACAACACGGAAATAGTGACCACTGTTATTTTGCTGTGGAACATGACTGTAGTGCCAAGATCACGGTGCTGCAGTAACGCTTTCACATGCAGATGAAGGCAGATTTCATGGGTTTATTCAAAAGTAAACAGTAGAATCTACGACTGGTCCTTCCACTAACTATGACTTTCTTCTGCGCATAACCCTAATCCCATTACTGCAACACCAACCATAACACTAAGCCATGTGGCTCCTAGGAGTGGTGTTACTGGCAGTGTTGTTTATGTATGAAACTGCACATGAACGTATTCATTTATTTATCGTGAGGGTGACACCCAAAGCGTTAACTCTCCATCTGGTTTCATTGACAAGTGCACTCAATGGAAACGGCACAGGCGCAGGTTCAGGCCTCTCTAAGGGGAGCTGGTGCTCAATTAGCAGAGATGACCATGCTGCATGAGGGGTCACATGGAAGGGATCCAGAGTCCATGGGCTGCTGACCAAGCACAATATATCCATGATCTCCAACATGGATGAACAGTGCTCAGAGACCTACGAGGCAAGACACCGCCCAAGAGACCTAAGAGGCAAGACACCGCCCAAGAGACCTTAGAGACGAGACCCCGCCCAAGAGACCGAAGAGGCAAGACACCGCCCAAGAGACCTAAGAGGGAAGACACCGCCCAAGAGACCTAAGAGGGAAGACACCGCCCAAGAGACCTAAGAGGGAAGACACCGCCCAAGAGACCTAAGTGGCAAGACACCGCCCAAGAGACCTAAGGGGCAAGACACCGCCCAAGAGACCTAAGAGGCGAGACACCCCCAAGAGACCTAAGAGGCAAGACACCCCCAAGAGACCTAAGAGGCAAGACACCCCCAAGAGACCTAAGAGGCAAGACACCCCCAAGAGACCTAAGAGGCAAGACACCCCCAAGAGACAAGACACCACCCAAGAGACCTAAGAGGTAAGACACCACCCAAGAGACCTAAGAGGGGAGAGACCACCCAAGAGACCTAAGAGGGGAGACACCACCCAAGAGACTTAAGAGGGGAGACACCGCCCAAGAGACCTAAGAAGGAAGACCCCGCCCAAGAGACCCAAGAGGCGAGACACCGCCCAAGAGACCCAAGAGGCGAGACACCGCCCAAGAGACCCAAGAGGCGAGACACCGCCCAAGAGACCCGAGAGGCGAGACACCGCCCAAGAGACCGAAGAGGCGAGACACCGCCCAAGAGACCGAAGAGGCGAGACACCGCCCAAGAGACCGAAGAGGCGAGACACCGCCCAAGAGACCCAAGAGGCGAGACACCGCCCAAGAGACCCAAGAGGCGAGACACCGCCCAAGAGACCCAAGAGGCAAGACACCGCCCAAGAGACCCAAGAGGCGAGACACCGCCCAAGAGACCCAAGAGGCGAGACACCGCCCAAGAGACCCAAGAGGCGAGACACCGCCCAAGAGACGAGACACCGCCCAAGAGACCCAACAGGCGAGACACCGCCCAAGAGACCCAAGAGGCGAGACACCGCCCAAGAGACCCAGGAGGCGAGACACCGCCCAAGAGACCCAAGAGGCGAGACACCGCCCAAGAGACCCAAGAGGCGAGACACCGCCCAAGAGACCCAAGAGGCGAGACACCGCCCAAGAGACCCAAGAGGCGAGACACCGCCCAAGAGACCCGAGAGGCGAGACACCGCCCAAGAGACCCGAGAGGCGAGACACCGCCCAAGAGACCCGAGAGGCGAGACACTGCCCAAGAGACCCAAGAGGCGAGACACCGCCCAAGAGACTTAAGAGGGAAGACACCACCCAAGAGACCTAAGAGGGAAGACACCACCCAAGAGACATAAGAGGAGAGACACCACCCACGAGATCTAAGGGGCAAGACACCACTCAAGAGACCTAAGAGGCAAGACACCGCCCAAGAGACCTAAGAGGCAAGACACCGCCCAAGAGACCTAAGGGGCAAGACACCACCCAAGAGACCTAAGGGGCAAGACACCACCCAAGAGACCTAAGGGGCAAGACACCACCCAAGAGACCTAAGGGGCAAGACACCGCCCAAGAGACCTAAGAGCGAAGACACCGCCCAAAAGACCTAAGAGGGGAGACACCGCCCAAAAGACCTAAGAGGGGAGACACCGCCCAAAAGACCTAAGAGGGGAGTCACCGCCCAAAAGACCTAAGAGGGGAGACACCGCCCAAAAGACCTAAGAGGGGAGACACCGCCCAAAAGACCTAAGAGGGGAGACACCGCCCAAAAGACCTAAGAGGGGAGACACTGCCCAAGAGACCTAAGAGGCAAGAGACCGCCCAAGAGACCTAAGAGGCAAGACACCGCCCAAGAGACCTAAGAGGCAAGAGACCGCCCAAGAGACCCAAGAGGGGAGACACCACCCAAGAGACCTAAGAGGGGAGACACCACCCAAGATGCCTAAGGGGCGAGACACCGCCCAAGAGACCTAAGAGGGGAGACACCGCCCAATCACATGCTTGTGTCACACATGTAAAGAAATAATACAACTGGATCAGTCCCAGGCCAAGTCTCCATTGGGTGACCAAACAGCCTATCTAAATTAAGCTAAGATGAAACATCTCTCTAAATACCATGTACTACACCTTCCATAACATATCAAACTTGTGCCAGAATACAGGTTTCATATAGAGCCAATAATGGTGGGCTTGTTTAATACAAATATGTGCAATAATGCCCATCACCACATAGATCGCAATGACAAGTTATGCGGTAAACTCTACCCCGCTGCAATGTTTTCCAGGTAAATTGTCAGGTTAAACATGTCTAAGTTGCCAGAGAAAAATGCATGGTAAATACTGAGGCAAGTTGATTTTGGTGAAGTAAGCACCAAAACGTGCACGTTATCTTTTTATGCATCAGACCTCCCAAACCTACAACAACTCAGGAAAGACTTGAAGATGCACTCTGAAAAGCACTACATCACTGTGCACTAGCTGTCCACAACCGGCTTCCTTGCCGATCACTTGTTGACGTTACGCTCGTCTTGAACCATGCACAGTATTTCTCTGCCTTTTGGGTAGGTTTGAGGTATAGAAATACTGCATATATACCCATTTATCTGGCAGTAATTATAACTGGGCGCTATTAATCACACTTGATAAATTCAAATTCCTGCAGCGTCAGGATAGGTCTTGTATGATAAATAATGAACCCTTTGATTGGACAACCATAACTGAAGCCAAAATCAGAAACAGACTTGACATTCTCATCTGCAAAGACATTTTTGTGTATGGAGAAAAGCATTTTGTTAGATAAGGAAGTCAATTTACCTGAGGAGAATAGGAAAATGGTGCCATTCATAAGGTTTTCAATTACAAAAAAATAGATCTGAATACCATATCAAAGAATCAATTGTGCTTTGCAGACATTTCATCAATACGAAGGCCACATGAAGACTCACAGAGTGGTTCATTCGAGGCGCTTGGGGCATATGGGGCTCTTAAACAATCCTCATTTCACTTCTCCCTTCATTTTTCCCAGTTTTCTTTGAGGATAAAAATAACATTATCTTTTCCCTTTTATCGCCCTTGCAAATTTATAAAGTTATGGGAAAATTTAAACATTCACTTCCAAAATGATAATGTTGATCATATAAACTGAACCCACTAAACTGTGATTCTTTCAAGGCAAAGAAGCAATAACTGATATTTTACCCTTGTACATGTTACTCATATATGCACCTCAGGAGGATAAAACACTGAGTTGACTGCATTGGGATTTTCAGAATTCATATAGCCATTCCATGGCAGCATCTTGGGTATCTGCTCCTTCTCCCCTTCTCTGCATTCTAGTTTAATATTTAATATACCTACAAAAATCTTCCTCTTGCTTTACAAATCCCTGATAGCGCAAGGCTAAGTAAACAAAGAGACCGAATCCCCAAAGTACGGGTCTCATGTGAATGTAAGCATTAGATCGGTGACCGACTCGGCCAAAGTGTCAATAATGGGCGAGTGTCTCATTCATCTCCTGTGCATCCTCGAACCAAGCCCCACAGCCCCCGGCCCCATCACATCAACATTGGTCAAAAGCACAGAACCCAGAAATGCCCCAGGTTTGATCAATACTGCAGGAGAGTAGAACAAGCACTTGCAGGAGCTACTGTTCTGCCACTGCAGCAACAGCCACACAACAGAAATACTAACATGGAAGGGAAGGTTGAGAGACAACTAAAAAAAGTGATACCAGTCCTGGCAACATTGGCGTGATTTGGCACTGGCTCCAGGGAATCTTGATCGGATTGTGAGATGGTTCTGAAGCAACAGCACCCATCACAGTGGGAAGATCTTCTAATGTGTTTAATTTAGGACAATCCACACCCATGGAGACTCTTCCCAAGAACCCTGTACCTTAAAGGTTTTGTCATAAGGAGAATTATTGAAAATGAATCTAAGCTTTACCTGTGACCATGCCTTCATTCAAAACGCAGGTGCCGCTGATCAGGATAGCGTCACATGATAGGAAGAAATTCTTTCCCGTTAGGACAATGACATCTCCAGGGACAAGGAGCCGGGATTCTACTTGAGTGCACCCTGTTGAAAAGGATTTTAAAAAATGCAGTTAATTTTCTTCTTCTTACTTATAAAAAGAGAGTGGGACCATTTGAGTGGCTCCCCATTGAGATGATCGTATGAGATATAATTCACTAAGATGGCCTCCATGTGGAAACATGCTAACAATCTTCAATAATAATTTGGACAATCTTAGCATGAACAGGAGTATCTTTTTTGGTTAAACATCCCACACTAGGAGAGTGTTAAGTCTTAAAGCGCGTTTTGCCTTCCCATCAATTGTTGGATAGGAAGTTCACCTATTACACAGTCATGGAGGATGCATTTGCAAATCTATGTACTTGAGAGTCTGTGAAGCTTCCTGAGGCGGTCAAGAAAGATCAACTATTGTGTGTTAAGACTGTTGTTAAAGTGTCTTATGGTAAACTATAGTTGAACAGTGGGGCTGACTTTTTCCTTCTGTAAAAACAATTCAGGATGAAGATTGAAAGATGGTGCGTGTGGGCACAATATCAATGCTGTTGGATGTTACTGTGAATAGAAAAACGGGTGCCGGCCTGGATAGCTACAAAATTAAGTTTGAGAAATCTTGGTTATTCCAGAGCTATATTTTCTTTCCTTCTCCTTTTGTTCCCGATCTCTTAGGTCAGTTTTCCATCTTCCATAGGTCTTATAGCATTCTGTTCATTTAGTTTTGGTCAGGTGCGAGCTGTATGGTGTCCTGGTAGGAGGATTTGGTTTGGTCGTAGAATTTTCCAATGGTGTTTGTTCTAGATCCCTAACTGCAGATGTGAAGTTGCATTTGAAGAGGGCAGTGCTTTTCCAGCTGTGGTGAACTCTGAAATAAAGACTGTATCAATGGTATAGAGTCTACGTGGATGTTTCATAAAGGCCTTCTGACTCTGCTTGAATTGGAGGCCATTTTGAAAGGCACACCCACCAGAGAAAACGGATCTCGAAAGTGGATCGTTGGAGTTTATGGCCATATTTATCTGGAACATGGGAGATGTAAAAACTCTTTTATGAAATATGGCGCATCATGATGTCCACGCATAGTGACATGGCCTTAGGAATTCTAGGTGCACAGCAAAGATAATAACCTGGCTGATAAAAGAAGATTATTTTATTTTCTGTTATTCATGGAGGACACCTACACGTGACCATTTAGTCCAGTTCTGCAGTCCATGCGCACAGACAAAGAGCAATTAGGTCCAAAAGAACTTCCCGGAAGGTTAATGTCTGAACCTGAGATTTCAGAAAAGCATGTATTGCAGTTGATAAATAAAAAACACTCTTCGCGCCAAGAACTGAACTGACCTTGTTTTGTAGCTGAACCGTAGAGAGCATGTGGAGTTTTACTGAGACTGGAGATTAGAACCCAGAACAGGAGAACTAGAAACATGTCATTGGACCCCACAAGATAGCCCTCTGGGGAATCTGTTTTTTACATAATGATAATCCCCGATATTTTCAGTTTTATATAAAGTAATAAAATGGTTAGTCGGAAATCAAATGTGTTGGTCAAGTATCAAGGCTGGGATAAGAAGGCAAGCGTCAAGGTTGCAACATCAGCAGCTTAGCCACACAGCCATTTCTTCATTGGGGAACATTTTATTTCATTTTTTAATTTATTTATGGTTGTGTTTCTTCATTTCGCATATTCAAAGCTCCTCTCGATTGAACAATATTGAAAATACAATTTAAATTTAATGAAATAATTAGATTATTTCCTGGCTCATAAGGAATGGTGTGGTGACTTGCTGGCACTTCTGGAATCTAGAACACCTTACGTGTTCGGGATTCCGGGAGTGACGGTTTGACCCAGGCTCGTCATCTTGTTCTCCGAAGAATAATTCATCTATTCATCTTACCTCTAACGTGTGGATTTCCCGTTAATACAAATGGCTCAACCATATCCCTTGTGATCACCTAGTATTAGAAGTAGTACATCTGAAGAACGGATTCGACAAGCAGCAACTTGCTCCCATTTCTTCCAACCTTTTCAGAATTGTTAATTTCTAATAAAATGCATTCCTCAGCACCAAATCACCCCTTCTCTTCTGACCCCCTCCCATTGCACATTCTTATTCCTAAGAATAGAGTTAAACTAACAGGAACTCTGGTCATGTCTTTCAGCCCCGGATATTCCCGCTTCGTATCACTATCTTGCGACACTCACCTCCGTCTCTCGCGAGCACAGACACTTTGACATTATTGTGCGCCTCCACCAGTCTGGCCAGTTTGCGAGCTTGCTATGAATTAAGAACCAAAAAGGCAGATTTTAAAACTGGGACATTATGGGTATAAATTACTTTTAGCAACACTTCAACTATCAATTTACTAATAAAACTTGAGATCTTGAGCTTTTAGCACAAGTAAAATCTATGTTACTCTTATAAGATAGTTTAATTGCTACATTAGTATCTTATGTTAAGACATGGAACTACTTAAGACACAAACACCATGAACACATGTAATAAAATTGCATCTATTCTAAGAGAGACAATGGAAATGTCAGGTTAGGAGATCATTTGTTTCTTTGAGAAGTTCTTAACCTCCAACCATCATCGGCCAGCAAGGAGTGCATGTTTCCATCTGGAATTGTTTTCTTATTTTTTTTCATCTTGTTCACTGCAATGACTCGTCAGCATATCTAAGCTTGTGGTACCATACTTGAATGAAGGCTTGAAACCCTCACTACTGGGGATGTTAAGGGGTTTAGTGCCATCATTAGAAGAGGCTTTGAGACCCCATCACTCTGGATGTTTCAGCAAGTGGAAACCTCACCGTCAAAGCTACAAGAGCGCAAGCGGCAGGAAATGTGCGCTTCTGCAGCTTTATTGGTCGTAGTCCCCAGTCCCTCTCAATGGTGGAACTTGGAGCTTGTGAATGCACACAGGATGCTGTGTCAAGGCCCTGTCTTAATCTGGAGATCTGAGCATGTGGCTCGTCCCATTGGATGAGGCCTTGAGACCCTCTCCATGCAGGAGGCTTCTGGACCTCTCTGTATGAATTCTTGACATCCTCTCTGCTTTAGATGTTTGACCTTGTGGATGCCTCGTTGGATGAGGCCTTGAGACCACATCTGCATAAGACAGGCCCTGTCTAGAGTGGGGCGGGGGAGGGGGAGATGGGTTGGAATGACTCATTGGTTGGACTATTTGCCATTATTTATGTTTTTCATGTAACACTTTAAGTGGCTGTTGGACCTGGCCTCGTGGCGTGGTCCTTAACCCCCTGGATTGTGGCCGTTCCCCGCCCCGGCCGTCACGGGCCACCCGTCTGGACTGCACCAAGGCCCTTCACCCGGAGCTGCACGTGGTCGCATACTCCTCGTGGCTCCGCCATCTTGTTGGCATCCACGTCACACCGTGCCCCAGCCGGCGCGACCCCGCTCAACCCGGCCTCGACCCCAGCGAAGCCCCGACATCGAGGCACCACGAACTGGCCAGGGGGTGCCGCAGGAACCATTCATCGCCCCGGCGGAGGACAGTATCGATGGGACCCCCAACTGTCCTCCCCTCTCGAGGTGTGATCACCCTGCAAACTCCCATGGGTCTGGCGCCTCTCCTGCTGGGCGTCTGGCCACCTCCACCCGGCCACTCCGCCCCCTCGGGCGCATAGGTCCGGACATCAAAGGGCTCCAGACCTATATCTGGGGCGACCCCACCACAGCTCGGCAGTTGTATCCCGGAGTCGAGAGCCCTGCTGATCGAATCGCGGCTGACCCTACGGAGACGAACTCTTGCCGGAACCATCACGAGCCCTGCTGACTGCGTCGCGGCTCCCTCTTGTGAACCCTTTCTGAACCACCTGGAACATCGGAGCCCTGCAGACGCTGTCGCGGCCCAACCTCGCTGGAACCTTCCTCGGAGCCCTGCTGACGACGTCGCGGCTCGAGCTGAACAGAAACCATCTTGAGAGCCCTGCTGATTGAATCGCGGCTCTCCACGAACTGTACGCCAGAGCCCTGCTGACGCCGTCGCGGCTCGACCCCTCCGAGATCGGAGGTCCTCCAGCGTGAGGATAAGAACTGGGCCCCAGGTACCCTCGTACCACATTCCTGCCAAAGACTGTCCCGCTACCCCTACCCTTCCAAAGAGACATTGAGACTTTTGGTGGATCCCTCGATCCCTTCGTGTAAATATTGAACTCGTAACCTTTTATTGATGATAAAGAATTGCTTGTCTTGAGACAACCTCCTTGAGTCCGGTGTGGTGGTGTTACTGTGCTAGTACGGGATAGGAGAAGGATCTCTCAGGAGACTTCTCGGCAGCGCTCGGCTACTTCATGCAGTGAGAGGGCCCCCCCCCTTGGTGGTCTCACCGACTCCTCGGGGTCCGCCTTCCAACATTTGGTGGCCAGCGACGGGATCCGAGCCTAACGCAGTACGTACCAGCCAGTACCCACTAGCTACCCATCCAAACGAATAGCATCATGAGCAGCCAGGAAAACAACGCGACAATGGAGTTCCAGCCCGAACGGCTGGAAGAATATACGCACAAAGAATTAAAACAGTTCTGCAGAGACAAAGGCATTGCAACCACCAGCCTCGGTACCAAGGAAGAGATGCAGAAAGCTCTGAGGGCATGGTTGGAGGCTGGGGCAGGCCCCTCCCAGGAAGAAGGGCCCTTGCCCCTGACGGAGACCACAGCAACCGCACTGACCCCGGCAACCGGAGGAAGAAAGAGCCTAGAAACCGGCCTCTCCGAGGAAGAAATACGAGAGCGGGAAAAGGTCCGGAGCCACGAGCTAGAGCTCGCCCGACTGCGACTGGACGGCGAACTCCAGCTGGCAGAAAAGAAACTGGCCCTCGAGCAGCTACGCCTTCAAGAAGAAATAGAAGAGAAGAGACGACACCGGGAGTTGGAGGAAAAGAAACTAACTCTTGAGCACGAGCGCAGTCTCAAGGAGCTCGAGATCAAGGCCAAGAACGGAGGGACCAACACCCCCAGTACTAGAGACACTCTACCGCCCCCCGAGGCCAAGGTGCATATCCCGAAGGAGGTCGTCAAGGAGTATTACAAGAATGACGATATCCAACAATGGTTCAAGGCCTACGAGGTGGCCATGACCTCCCATCGAGTGCCCCGAAAAGACTGGGGCGCAGGCCTGTGGGGGCGATTCCTGAGTGAAGGGCGGGACACGCTGCTCCAGCTACCGGAGGAGGTGATGACCTCCTACGATCACATGAAGGAGGCCCTGCTCACCCGCTACGGGCTAACAGCGGAGATGTACCGCCAGCGGTTCCGAGACTGCAAGAAAATCCCGGGTACCACATGGGTGGAATATGTGGACTTTTTCAGTCGGGCCCTAGAAGGGTGGATCAAAGGGAGCAAAGTAACCACCTACGGGCAGCTGGTCGACCTCATCGTGTGGGAACACCTTTACAACAATTGCTTCGTGGAACTGAGACAGCACCTCCTCGACAGCAAAATGACCGACCCGCGAAAACTTGCCGTCGAGGCCGATCGATGGGTCAACTCCCGGGTCCCCCGGAGCTCAATGGGGGAGTACCAGAGGAACCCCAACGGACCCCCACGCCAGCGCGGTGGGGGGGGAGGGCCGAACAGGAACCGAGACCCTCCCGCTGGGGCCCCCAGGAGCCCTCCTCGAGGGCCACCGCAGCCACATCTCTCCCCGAGCCTAGCGCGAAGGGTGGGCCCGGCCCGACCCGGACCACGGCCACCAGTGACCTGCTATGGCTGCCAACAAACCGGACACTTTGCCAGCGACCCGGCCTGCCCCCTGAACCGAAGAAACGGGGCCGGCGGGCCCCCGCCCCGGCAGCTGACAGCCGCCGCCTTGGGGGGAGAGGAGGAAGAAGAGGCCCTCGACCGAGAAAACACTGAGTGGGAGCCGGCAGCCATGTCCCTGGTCTGCCTGGGTAGCCGAGAGATGGTACCCTGCACCCCCATCCCAACCAACACCCAGAAGTACCGGCAGCAGGTCACGGTCAACGGACAACGGGCCGAAGCCCTTCGCGACACCGGCGCCAGTATCACCGCTGTCCGCTGCCACCTGGTGACCCCTGAACAGATTCTACCGAATGTGCTGTGCCCTGTGCGGACGGCCGACAACAGTGAAAGCCTATGCCAGATGGCCCTGGTCCCCTTCGAGTGGGGAGGGGTGACGGGCCTGCTGAAGGTGACAGTGCGCGACGACGCCCCGGTCGACTGCCTCCTGGGGAACGACTTGGAGAGTTCCCCCTGGGCTCAAGTAGAACGACGAGAGCACCTCCGAATGTTGGGACTGGCTGATTGGGCCTGCGCCATCACCCGGTCCATGACCGCCCAGGCCCCCCGCTCATCCTCGACCTCCGGGACTGCCCGACCCGAGGGGCTCACACCCCCTCCCGCCAGCAGCGAGGAGGAGGCGGACACCGACCCCGGGCCCAGCGAATCCTCCCCCGAAGAGATGGCTTCTCCGAGCGCCCTACCAGAACTGACGCAATGGCAACATGAAGGGGGCCCCACCCGAGAGCAGTTCCAGCAAGAGCAACAGTCCTGTCCCTCTCTCGAAGGGGTCCGACAGCAGGCGACCGCGCAAGCCAACGGTGACCAGACCGGCACCCACTGGATCTACTGGGCCGAGGGCCTGTTGTACAGTGAACAGAAAGTGGCAGAACTCGGGGCCGGCCGCGTGTTGGTGGTCCCCCTCCGCTTCCGGGAGTTCCTTCTCAACCTGGCCCATGATGTGCCCCTCGCCGGACACTTGGGGCAAGACAAAACGTACAGTCGTCTGGTGACCCACTTCTACTGGCCCTGGATGCGGAGAGATGTGGACAACCACTGCCGGTCCTGCCAGACCTGCCAAGCCAGCGGAAAGACGGGGGGTCGGGTCAAGGCCCCCCTCCAGCCCTTTCCCGCCGTCAGCACCCCGTTTGAACGAGTCGGAATCGACATTGTGGGATCCCTGGACCCCCAAACCGCCCTGGGCCACCGCTTCATCCTGGTCCTCGTGGACCACGCCACCAGGTACCCGGAGGCGGTCCCGCTCAGAACTATAACGGCCCCTGTGGTAGGCCGGGCCTTGATGGGGATCTTCTCCCGAGTGGGATTCCCCAGCGAAGTGGTGAGCGACCGTGGCACGAACTTTATCTCCAGGTACATGCGGTCCCTGTGGCAACAATGCGGGGTCACATACAAGTTCACGACCCCATATCACCCTCAGGGGAACGGACTGGTTGAGCGGTTCAACCGAACATTGAAAGGGATGATCCAGGGCCTGGAAGAACCCCTCAGGCGGAAATGGGATGTCCTGCTGCCCTGCCTCCTGTTTGCCTATCGGGAGGTCCCGCAGAAGTCCCTGGGGTTCAGCCCGTTTGAACTATTGTATGGACACCCGGTCCGCGGACCACTCAGCCTGGTCAAGGAGGGCTGGGAGATGAAGCCCCGAGGCGCCCCTCCTGACGTCTACCGATACCTCCTGACCCTCCGAAACCAGACCCGCAAGTTCCGAGCCATAGCCGAAGCCAACCTCGAGGCCAGCCAGGAGGACATGAAGCGGTGGTACGATCGCAACACTTCTACGGTAGAATTCGAGCCAGGTCAGAAAGTATGGGTCATGGCCCCGGTCGAACCCGGCGCCCTCCAGGACAAATGGACCGGGCCCTTCAAGGTGGTGGAGAAGAAAAGTCCCGTCACCTACCTGGTCGATCTGGAGTCCCCCCGGAACCCCCTCCGGGTCCTACATGCGAACAGGCTAAAACCCCACTTCGCCCGGACCGAACTGAGCCTGCTGCTGGCGACCGACGAGGGGGGCGAGGACGACTCCGAGCCCTTGCCCGACCTCTTGCAATCCAACATTCACGATGGATCGATCGAAGGGGTCCAACTCGCCTCGTCCCTGACCCCGGAGCAGCGCAACGACTGCCAGCGATTACTGCGGGACTACGCAGCCCTCTTCTCTCTCACCCCGGGGGTGACCCACTGGTGCGTCCACGACGTCGACACCGGGGAGAACCCCCCCATACGACACAGAGCCTACCGGGTGCCTGACCGAGTGCGGGCCTGCATCCAGGCCGAAGTAGCGAAGATGCTGGCCCTGGGGGTCATCGAGCCTTCCGACAGCCCGTGGGCCAGCCCTGTCGTCCTGGTGCCCAAGGCCGCAGCTCCCGGTCACCCCCCGGAGTTGCGATTCTGCGTGGACTACCGAGCCCTGAATGTAGTAACCAAGACGGACGCACACCCGATACCCCGGGCCGACGAACTGATCGACCGCCTAGGGGCCGCTCGCTACTTGAGCACGCTGGTCCTCACCGCCGGGTACTGGCAAATCCAGCTCACCCCCGGCGCCCAAGAAAGATCCGCCTTTTCGACTCCGGATGGGCATTACCACTTTCGGGTGATGCCCTTCGGAATGAAGAACGCCCCGGCCACCTTCCAAAGACTGGTGAACAAGGTTTTGGCCGGGCTTGAGGCCTTCAGCGCGGCCTACTTAGATGACATTGCCGTGTACAGCAACCACTGGGCCGAGCACCTCCTCCACCTGGAGGCCGTCCTGGCCGCCCTCCAGCGGGCCGGGCTCACAATCAAGGCCAGCAAATGCCAAATCGGCCACGGATCCGTGACCTACCTGGGCCATCAAGTGGGGAGCGGGCAGGTGGCCCCCCTCCAAGCAAAGATAGATGCCATCCAGACCTGGGAACCCCCCACTACCCAGACCGCTGTCCGGGCCTTCCTGGGCCTCACCGGATACTACCGGCGGTTTATCCGGGACTATGGGAGCATTGTTGGCCCCCTCACAGAGTTAACGTCCAAAAAACAGCCCAAGAAGGTACACTGGACACCCCGCTGCCAAACAGCCTTCGACACCCTCAAAACGGCCATGTGTACTGCTCCGGTGCTGCAAGCCCCGGACTACCAGAAGGAGTTCGTGGTACAGACGGACGCCTCCGAGTATGGGATCGGGGCCGTCCTCTCCCAAACTGACGAAAGGGGGCTCGACAGACCAGTGGCCTTCATCAGCCGGCGACTACTGCCCCGGGAGCAACGCTGGAGCACTATTGAGCGCGAGGCCTTCGCTGTGGTGTGGGCCCTCAAGAAGCTCCGGCCCTACCTCTTTGGCGCCCACTTCCGGGTCCAGACCGACCACCGGCCCTTGCAATGGTTAATGCGAATGCGGGGCGAGAACCCCAAGCTGCTGCGATGGTCCATCTCGCTACAAGGGATGGACTTTGACGTCGAACACCGGCCCGGCAATGACCACGCCAACGCCGACGGCCTGTCCCGCTTCTTCCGCCTTGACGAGGAGAATCCCCAAGGAGATGGGTGACTCTCCATGCCTTCGGCTGGGGGGGACGCCTGTTGGACCTGGCCTCGTGGCGTGGTCCTTAACCCCCTGGATTGTGGCCGTTCCCCGCCCCGGCCGTCACGGGCCACCCGTCTGGACTGCACCAAGGCCCTTCAC
The DNA here is from genome assembly GCF_964204655.1 of Triturus cristatus. NCBI lineage: Eukaryota > Metazoa > Chordata > Amphibia > Caudata > Salamandridae > Triturus > Triturus cristatus. Next base: position 1,157,847,905 of record NC_140594.1, read on the forward strand.
CCGGAGCTGCACGTGGTCGCATACTCCTCGTGGCTCCGCCATCTTGTTGGCATCCACGTCACACCGTGCCCCAGCCGGCGCGACCCCGCTCAACCCAGCCTCGACCCCAGCGAAGCCCCGACATCGAGGCACCACGAACTGGCCAGGGGGTGCCGCAGGAACCATTCATCGCCCCGGCGGAGGACAGTATCGATGGGACCCCCAACTGTCCTCCCCTCTCGAGGTGTGATCACCCTGCAAACTCCCATGGGTCTGGCGCCTCTCCTGCTGGGCGTCTGGCCACCTCCACCCGGCCACTCCGCCCCCTTGGGCGCATAGGTCCGGACATCAAAGGGCTCCAGACCTATATCTGGGGCGACCCCACCACAGCTCGGCAGTTGTATCCCGGAGTCGAGAGCCCTGCTGATCGAATCGCGGCTGACCCTACGGAGACGAACTCTTGCCGGAACCATCACGAGCCCTGCTGACTGCGTCGCGGCTCCCTCTTGTGAACCCTTTCTGAACCACCTGGAACATCGGAGCCCTGCAGACGCTGTCGCGGCCCAACCTCGCTGGAACCTTCCTCGGAGCCCTGCTGACGACGTCGCGGCTCGAGCTGAACAGAAACCATCTTGAGAGCCCTGCTGATTGAATCGCGGCTCTCCACGAACTGTACGCCAGAGCCCTGCTGACGCCGTCGCGGCTCGACCCCTCCGAGATCGGAGGTCCTCCAGCGTGAGGATAAGAACTGGGCCCCAGGTACCCTCGTACCACATTCCTGCCAAAGACTGTCCCGCTACCCCTACCCTTCCAAAGAGACATTGAGACTTTTGGTGGATCCCTCGATCCCTTCGTGTAAATATTGAACTCGTAACCTTTTATTGATGATAAAGAATTGCTTGTCTTGAGACAACCTCCTTGAGTCCGGTGTGGTGGTGTTACTGTGCTAGTACGGGATAGGAGAAGGATCTCTCAGGAGACTTCTCGGCAGCGCTCGGCTACTTCGTGCAGTGAGAGGGCCCCCCCCCTTGGTGGTCTCACCGACTCCTCGGGGTCCGCCTTCCAACAGTGGCCAAGGGTAGGCACCATCAGGGTCCCTTATTCACTGTTCTACAGGATCCAAGTTATACCTCAATGAAGAGGCCCTTGAAGGGTTGCACTGCTATGGGGCTGCTTGTAGTTCCTAGCCAGGCAGTGTGGAGTGGGCTGTTTCTATGAAGAGCAGGGTGCGTACAGATTGGCAGAAGGCGGGCTTCTCTCTAGAGTGGCAGAGTGTGACAAATGATGGGTTGCAATGCTACCCGAGTGACTGCCAGTGGTTAGCGCATTCCTCCCACTATCTTTTGTGTGGTTGTTGCAGACAGAATGGTTATTGTAATTATTTTTGTGCATAAAATAGCCTTCTCACAATTTATTGTTTGTTTTGTCCTTTGTTTTCATTCATATTTTTCCCTTACACTTTTAGCAAAATAATCTCTTACAAGAAATTATATATACATAATTGCATTGAAGATCATTCTCCGAAAAATCACAATTCATAAATATAACTTGTTGCTGATCACCTGTGAAAGTTACAAACCTTCCTCGTGTCAGAGGTCAGACCTAATTTACCTGGAAAGACATCTCTAACACAGACTCTGTGTGAAGCAAGCATTCAGGTGCAGCACAGCCACAAAAATCCACCTCTACCACAATCCCGGTGCAGCAGGCACTCAGTTAAAGAACAATCATACAAATGAACCTCTACCAGAGACCATATCCTGCTGTAGTAACCTCTACGGTACAGCAAGACCACCAAAGTTCACCTTTGCTGCCTCCCCAGAGTATGAAGCATTTAGCTGTTGCTGGACAACACAAATTCACCACCACCGCAGCCAGCGAGCTAACCGTCATGCAGAGTGGGACTACACAGGTCTACAGTGACTATCACAGACTGTCGTATTGGGAGGCAGGTAAGGTTTTCCAAGTGATAATCATCAATGTGGGCACAAGCCTGGCTTCACCCATGGGTTGCAGATTTGTAGGAATCATTTCATGAAGCTTACCTGTCGGAGTTCATGGAGCGAAAGGGTGATGGTGACTGCACATAGAAAGAGAATGGCTATGCCATAGCCCAGGTACCCCAGACACAGCCAGAGGATGGTGGTGAAGATCTGGTAGACGTAGAACAGATCAATGACCTGACAAAAGACAATGAGCAGGCTCAGATCATTACCACAGATCTCCAGATGCACCTATGATGAATTCATTGCCTTCTTGTACCTTTCGCACATGTGCAGTCACATACATGTCGCTGCACAGGGATAGCAGTGCTTGACAACCTTAATTCATTAAGACACTGTTTTAATAATTACATGGTTGAGTTTATATGGTTTCAGGAGAAGAACTAAAGGGGGAAAGGGTGAAAGGGAAAAAGATTCCTGCTAGCAGTGGCCAAAGGTGGTGACATGGTATGTGGAGACAGGTCTTGTAAGCGCTATGACAAGAAATATGCACATGAAGATATAGGTCTACAGATGAACTAAAGCAACTACAGTACTGCCCTTACACCACACCCTTTTGAGGAGCATGAGGACACACACAACACAAAACACACAATGGCAAATGGACTGATGACACACTATGTAAAGGCTGTCCGGTAAGTATCCTCAGAAGCGCTGACTTCGTTCTAAGGAAGCTCTTGGAGACCGATTTATTAATTAGGTTTAAGGATTAGTTACTGTACTTGCTAATAAACATATATTTAGTGGATGTTTAGAGGGCAGCTGCATTCTAGTCAGCATTAAGCTCTTAAACAAAGATGGGGCTAAAGGTGCTGATGGCAAAGTCACCACATGGGGACAGGGAGGCAACATGCCTGAAAGAACACATCACAAGGCATTAAATCACCCTCTGGAAGGTGGCCCACCTATCAGTGAGGGGAGGATGCCCACCTAACCCCGACGAAGGAGAGGGCGAATGACCCAGGTTTCATACACAAGACCTGGGTTCCTAAGCACCAAGGATTGACTGCTGGCTGGTGCTTATCTTACGGTTCTTGGAAGTCAGTAACCATCGAGTAATTGGGAGAAGAGTCCACCTGTGGTTCCCTTTGGATGATGGAAGGCAACCAAGAGGTGGTGGCACAGGGCGCAGCTAACACCAAGAGAAACCTCCAGGGCGCCGCAGCCAATAGCAGTCCAGTGACTCATGGTGCTAGGCTTAGCCAGATCATGGTGGATGGGAGGTGTTCATTCATATGTTTAAGGCCTCAAATGCATTAGTACTGCACCTACAGAACTCAAACCAACCTCTTTCTACAATGCAAATGGTTCGGAGTCTCAGAGATAAACCGGTATCAGATGTGTCGGACAGCGGTTTCAGTCCCTCATAGCACATTCTCTTGATAAAACATTGGCAAAGCCCCTGTGTCTGGTGTTTTATATATGAGTTTTTCTTCATTCAATGTCAGTCTTGTGTGCGGGTCTAGAAAGGGTTAATGAGTGTGAGAAAGGTTACATGCATTGATAAGTGGGTATTTAATTGATGAATGAGTAAGTTATTGAGTGTGGGGATGAAAGAGGGACAGATCACATCCTCCATGCTTACATTTATTTATTCGGATATGTACTTAATCAGTTCCTCTTTCATCCATTTATATACTCTTGGTTACTCGCCCATTCATTCATCCACACTCAAACGCTCACCCACTCATTCATCAATGCAGATACTCAGCCAACCATTCATTCACCTTTTCATCATTATTGTATTCTCCCACTTACAGCTTTGCACAGACATGCATCAGCAAAAATTATCAAGCAATAAAGAGGCAATTTTCTTTTTTTTTAAAAAAAGCAGCACTCCTGAGGTACCAGCTCTTCTGGAGGGACAGCGATAGATGGACGACATGAAAGTTAAGGGTTACATTCCTAACTGGAGGATGTGTTTGAGGTCTATTCCCCTGAGGTACCAGCTCTTCTGGAGGGACACTGATAGATGAATGACATGAACGTTAAGGGTTACATTCCTAACTGGAGGATGTGTTTGAGGTCTATTCCCCTGAGGTACCAGATCTTCTGGAGGGACACGGATAGATGAATGACATTAAAGTTAAGGGTTACATTCCTAACTGGAGGATGTGTTTGAGGTCTATTGCCCTGAGGCACCAGCTCTTCTGGAGGAACACTGATAGATGAATGACATGAATGTTAAGGGGTACATTCCTGACTGGTGGATAGGTCCGTTTAGGGTCTGCCCCTGGTGGCCTAGCATGGGATTCAACACGCTCAGGTTTGAGATGAGACTTGTCTGACTAGCACCATCTCTGTTGGTAGTCCACATCAAACCAAATAATACCACATCTGACGTTAGACCACAAGGCTCATGAAAAGGGCTAAGGCGTGCGCCGTCCTCTCACCAGCCGCGCCCTGCAGCTACTGTTGTGCGGCCGGATCTCAGTCAGCTGGCTGTCAGCTGCATCTGACCATGGTGGCAGATGATGCTGGCTCTCCCAGGCAGCTAGCTGGACATCCTGGGTGAGGAGGCAGGCTGTCAGCTGCCTCTGATCATGGTGGCAGATGATGCTGGCTCTCCCAGGCAGCTAGCTGGACATCCTGGGTAAGGAGGCAGGCTGTCAGCTGCCTCTGACCATGGTGGCAGATGATGCTGGCTCTCCCAGGCAGCTAGCTGGACATCCTAGGTAAGGAGGCAGGCTGTCAGCTGCCTCTGACCATGGTGGCAGATGATGCTGGCTCTCCCAGGCAGCTAGCTGGACATCCTGGGTAAGGAGGCAGGCTGTCAGCTGCCTCTGACCATGGTGGCAGATGATGCTGGCTCTCCCAGGCAGCTAGCTGGACATCCTGGGTAAGGAGGCAGGCTGTCAGCTGCCTCTGACCATGGTGGCAGATGATGCTGGCTCTCCCAGGCAGCTAGCTGGACATCCTGGGTGAGGAGGCAGGCTGTGCTGCTCTTGCTTCAGCTTGGAGGCTTCACGGTGCTGACTGTGGCCGCCACCAGCTGGGCTCAGGCAAGTTCTGCTCAGGAGCAGGCAGCATAGCTCACAAACACACCTTCCCAGTTCTCCAGCCACCGGACTCTGAGCCACTGCTGCACTGCCAAGTGGCAGATGAGGCTGGGCACTGCAGGACCGCCCTCCATGAGAAGCCAGCTAAGCATGCTAGCAGAGAGGACCGGCATCACTGTCGCTGCAGGACAAGCAGCGCTTGGACTGCGGCCTCCAGGGCGGTTGTCTCAGACACGCGCTGGTCCCACCTTCAAGTAGGTGACGGCGCCTTGTATTCCCACCAATCCCATGGAAGTCAAAGATATGGAGCAACACCCTCCTCGAGGTGAGAGATGGACCGCACCGGACATGGTATTGCCACTGTTGGCATTAGACTACAGCCATGAGTCCGACGGTGTGGCCTCCCGGTCACATCCACTATCAGCACCTCCAGTGCTTCTCTCCTTATCCAAATTCACAGAACCACTGACCAATCAAATGACCAGCAGGTCTAATGTGGCTACAGTGTGGGTTAATGACACTTCCAATAAGCCATGAGTCCGAGGGCGTGGTCTCCCGGTCACATCCACGGTCAGCATCGCCAGTGCTTCTCTCCTTATCCAAATTCACAGAACCACTGACCAATCAAATGACCAGCAGGTCTACTGGGTCAAGAGTTACAGTTCCAAAACCAGGAGGCTCCAGTGTGGGTCGATACAACATGTGAATGACACTTCCAATAAGCAATGGCCGAAGGGAACAGAACCACTGCCTCTCTTTGTACACAGCATGTTTATGGCATTTGCTCAGGCACACAGCTAAGCTATGTAAAGCCAGACCTAAAAATCAGTACCCCAATTTGGCTGAGCAGCCACTAGGCAAAAGGTTGAACCTGAAGTAGAGACAGTGGGCTCTGCTGAAGCTAGGGCTAACCAGAGCAATTAAGGATTTCAGGCAAGGAGAAAGGCACACTGTGCCATGACAGGTGCAAATTCAGCCCGTAAACAAAAAAGCAATCAGGCGGTGAGAAAATACATATCAGAGGCAGAAAGAGAAGAGAAAGCATTGGTGTTGAGACAACAGACAAATGTCACAAGAGATGTTAGAAAGTGTGTCATTGATTTGGGAAGCGGGGAAACCCTTATCACCTTAATGTACACACCCTTGGTACATCTCAGCACAAGTCCCAGTGAAGCTTTACTCAACCCCAGGTCACTAAGGTACAAACTGCAGGAGATTCCCCAGAGGAAAGTGTGTTAAGTACAAGCAGTTCCAACGAATCTAAGGCCAAGAAAACAAAACAAAACCAATCAATGAATAAAAGGAGAAAGAATGCAATGATAAAAGACAGACAAACTATTAAAATAATGGGATCTAGTGATATGATTTTTTTTTAAAATATTTAAGGCTGAAAAATTAGAAAAAGTAAAGAATCAATGAAAAATATGAGTTCCGGGTTCTCCAGGACCTAGGCACAATTTCAGGCAGACCACAATGGAACGGGGCCAGATACACCAAGTTGTCCCCCCCCCCCCCCCCTCAAAGTTTATCTTCTGTCTTCGTCTTCTTCTAGAAGTCAGAACCCTCCAAGGGGGCAAAGACAGCAGAGAGCTAGGTTTCCTCAAAGTCCCATTCCTTGTCGAGCTTCCACTGATGTTCTTGGTTTCGTCACCAATATCCCCAAGCGGACAAATCTTAATTTCATCGCAACCGTGGGGATCAATGTGCAGCCTCGTCTCAGTCCAAGGTTTTACCTTTTCCCTTTGCCACATTTTCGGTTTTCAGAATCTTCCAGTGGGGCAAGGCTGAAAGCTGTGCTCCTGGCCAGGGCCCCACGGGGTCAGATATCTTTTTACGAAATCCCTCTGAACCCACCTTCAGCAAAGCTGGAAGCTCGAAAGGCGACAACCTTCCAGTCTTGGGAATGACTTTCTGGGAAAATCCGGAGGACATTATCCCTACTCCCCGGGGTGGAGAAAGGACAACATTTACCTACAACTGCTGGAAACAAGTCTCTGTGGATACTCCTGCAACCCCTTTGTCCTAAAGGCAGAGACGGGTGTCTGTCTGGCTGGGGCTCCTGCCACCCCTTTGTCCTACAGGCAGAGACGGGTGTCTGTCCAGCTGGGGCTCCTGCCACCCCTTTGTCCTACAGGCAGAGACGGGTGTCTGTCTGGCTGGGGCTCCTGCCGCCCCTTTGTCCTACAGGCAGAGACGGGTGTCTGTCTAGCTGGGGCTCCTGCAGCCCCTTTGTCCTACAGGCAGAGACAGGTGTCTGTCTAGCAGGGGCTCCTGCCACCCCTTTGTCCTACAGGCAGAGACGGGTGTGTGTCTAGCTGGGGCTCCTGCCACCCCTTTGTCCTACAGGCAGAGACGGGTGTCTGTCTAGCTGGGGCTCCTGCCACCCCTTTGTCCTACAGGCAGAGACGGGTGTGTGTCTAGTGGGGGCTCCTGCCACCCCTTTGTCCTACAGGCAGAGACAGGTGTCTGTCTAGCTGGGGCTCCTGCCACCCCTTTGTCCTACAGGCAGAGACGGGTGTCTGTCCAGCTGGGGCTCCTGCCACCCCTTTGTCCTACAGGCAGAGACGGGTGTCTGTCCAGCTGGGGCTCCTGCCACCCCTTTGTCCTACAGGCAGAGACGGGTGTCTGTCTAGCTGGGGCTCCTGCCACCCCTTTGTCCTACAGGCAGAGACGGGTGTCTGTCCAGCTGGGGCTCCTGCCACCCCTTTGTCCTAAAGGCAGAGACGGGTGTCTGTCTAGCTGGGGCTCCTGCCACCCCTTTGTCCTACAGGCAGAGACGGGTGTCTGTCTGGCTGGGGCTCCTGCCACCCCTTTGTCCTAAAGGCAGAGACGGGTGTCTGTCTAGCTGGGGCTCCTGCAGCCCCTTTGTCCTACAGGCAGAGACGGGTGTGTGTCTAGTGGGGGCTCCTGCCACCCCTTTGTCCTACAGGCAGAGACAGGTGTCTGTCTAGCTGGGGCTCCTGCAGCCCCTTTGTCCTACAGGCAGAGACAGGTGTCTGTCTAGCAGGGGCTCCTGCCACCCCTTTGTCCTACAGGCAGAGACGGGTGTGTGTCTAGCTGGGGCTCCTGCCACCCCTTTGTCCTACAGGCAGAGACGGGTGTCTGTCTAGCTGGGGCTCCTGCCACCCCTTTGTCCTACAGGCAGAGACGGGTGTGTGTCTAGTGGGGGCTCCTGCCACCCCTTTGTCCTACAGGCAGAGACAGGTGTCTGTCTAGCTGGGGCTCCTGCCACCCCTTTGTCCTACAGGCAGAGACGGGTGTCTGTCCAGCTGGGGCTCCTGCCACCCCTTTGTCCTACAGGCAGAGACGGGTGTCTGTCCAGCTGGGGCTCCTGCCACCCCTTTGTCCTACAGGCAGAGACGGGTGTCTGTCTAGCTGGGGCTCCTGCCACCCCTTTGTCCTACAGGCAGAGACGGGTGTCTGTCCAGCTGGGGCTCCTGCCACCCCTTTGTCCTAAAGGCAGAGACGGGTGTCTGTCTAGCTGGGGCTCCTGCCACCCCTTTGTCCTAAAGGCAGAGACGGGTGTCTGTCTAGCTGGGGCTCCTGCAGCCCCTTTGTCCTACAGGCAGAGACGGGTGTGTGTCTAGTGGGGGCTCCTGCCACCCCTTTGTCCTACAGGCAGAGACAGGTGTCTGTCTAGCTGGGGCTCCTGCCACCCCTTTGTCCTACAGGCAGAGACGGGTGTCTGTCCAGCTGGGGCTCCTGCCGCCCCTTTGTCCTACAGGCTGAGACGGGTGTCTGTCCAGCTGGGGCTCCTGCCGCCCCTTTGTCCTACAGGCTGAGACGGGTGTCTGTCCAGCTGGGGCTCCTGCCGCCCCTTTGTCCTACAGGCTGAGACGGGTGTCTGTCTAGCTGGGGCTCCTGCCGCCCCTTTGTCCTACAGGCTGAGACGGGTGTCTGTCTAGCTGGGGCTCCTGCCGCCCCTTTGTCCTACAGGCTGAGACGGGTGTCTGTCTAGCTGGGGCTCCTGCCACCCCTTTGTCCTACAGGCTGAGACGGGTGTCTGTCCAGCTGGGGCTCCTGCCACCCCTTTGTCCTACAGGCAGAGACGGGTGTGTGTCCAGCTGGGGCTCCTGCCACCCCTTTGTCCTACAGGCAGAGACGGGTGTCTGTCCAGCTGGGGCTCCTGCCACCCCTTTGTCCTACAGGCAGAGACGGGTGTCTGTCTAGCTGGGGCTCCTGCAGCCCCTTTGTCCTACAGGCAGAGACGGGTGTGTGTCTAGTGGGGGCTCCTGCCACCCCTTTGTCCTACAGGCAGAGACAGGTGTCTGTCTAGCTGGGGCTCCTGCCACCCCTTTGTCCTACAGGCAGAGACGGGTGTCTGTCCAGCTGGGGCTCCTGCCGCCCCTTTGTCCTACAGGCTGAGACGGGTGTCTGTCCAGCTGGGGCTCCTGCCGCCCCTTTGTCCTACAGGCTGAGACGGGTGTCTGTCCAGCTGGGGCTCCTGCCGCCCCTTTGTCCTACAGGCTGAGACGGGTGTCTGTCTAGCTGGGGCTCCTGCCGCCCCTTTGTCCTACAGGCTGAGACGGGTGTCTGTCTAGCTGGGGCTCCTGCCGCCCCTTTGTCCTACAGGCTGAGACGGGTGTCTGTCTAGCTGGGGCTCCTGCCACCCCTTTGTCCTACAGGCTGAGACGGGTGTCTGTCCAGCTGGGGCTCCTGCCACCCCTTTGTCCTACAGGCAGAGACGGGTGTGTGTCCAGCTGGGGCTCCTGCCACCCCTTTGTCCTACAGGCAGAGACGGGTGTCTGTCCAGCTGGGGCTCCTGCCACCCCTTTGTCCTACAGGCAGAGACGGGTGTCTGTCTAGCTGGGGCTCCTGCAGCCCCTTTGTCCTAAAGGCAGAGACGGGTGTCTGTCTAGCTGGGGCTCCTGCCACCCCTTTGTCCTACAGGCAGAGACGGGTGTGTGTCTAGTGGGGGCTCCTGCCACCCCTTTGTCCTACAGGCAGAGACGGGTGTCTGTCCAGCTGGGGCTCCTGCCACCCCTTTGTCCTAAAGGCAGAGACGGGTGTCTGTCCAGCTGGGGCTCCTGCCACCCCTTTGTCCTAAAGGCAGAGACAGGTGTCTGTCTAGCTGGGGCTCCTGCCACCCCTTTGTCCTACAGGCAGAGATGGGTGTCTGTCTAGCTGGGGCTCCTGCAGCCCCTTTGTCCTACAGGCAGAGACAGGTGTCCGTCTAGCTGGGGCTCCTGCAGCCCCTTTGTCCTACAGGCAGAGACAGGTGTCTGTCTAGCAGGGGCTCCTGCCACCCCTTTGTCCTACAGGCAGAGACGGGTGTCTGTCCAGCTGGGGCTCCTGCCACCCCTTTGTCCTACAGGCAGAGACGGGTGTCTGTCCAGCTGGGGCTCCTGCCACCCCTTTGTCCTACAGGCAGAGACGGGTGTCTGTCCAGCTGGGGCTCCTGCCACCCCTTTGTCCTAAAGGCAGAGACGGGTGTCTGTCTAGCTGGGGCTCCTGCCACCCCTTTGTCCTAAAGGCAGAGACGGGTGTCTGTCTAGCTGGGGCTCCTGCCACCCCTTTGTCCTACAGGCAGAGACGGGTGTCTGTCTGGCTGGGGCTCCTGCCACCCCTTTGTCCTAAAGGCAGAGACAGGTGTCTGTCTAGCTGGGGCTCCTGCCACCCCTTTGTCCTAAAGGCAGAGACGGGTGTCTGTCTAGCTGGGGCTCCTGCAGCCCCTTTGTCCTACAGGCAGAGACGGGTGTCTGTCTAGCTGGGGCTCCTGCAGCCCCTTTGTCCTACAGGCAGAGACGGGTGTGTGTCTAGTGGGGGCTCCTGCCACCCCTTTGTCCTACAGGCAGAGACGGGTGTCTGTCTGGCTGGGGCTCCTGCCACCCCTTTGTCCTAAAGGCAGAGACGGGTGTCTGTCTAGCTGGGGCTCCTGCAGCCCCTTTGTCCTACAGGCAGAGACGGGTGTGTGTCTAGTGGGGGCTCCTGCCACCCCTTTGTCCTACAGGCAGAGACAGGTGTCTGTCTAGCTGGGGCAGGGCGCCGAGTGGAGAATACAGGGGAGGCCGCAGTCAGACTCTGCGTGGGACCCGAAACTGAGGGCAGGGCGCCGAGTGGAGAATACAGGGGAGGCCGCAGTCAGACTCTGCGTGGGAGCCGAAACTGAGGGCAGGGGGCCGAGTGGAGAATACAGGGGAGGCCGCTGTCAGACTCTGCGTGGGAGCCGAAACTGAGGGCAGGGGGCGAGTGGGGAATACAGGGGAGGCCGCAGTCAGACTCTGCGTGGGACCCGAAACTGAGGGCAGGGGGCCGAGTGGAGAATACAGAGGAGGCCGCAGTCAGACTCTGCGTGGGAGCCGAAACTGAGGGCAGGGGGCGAGTGGGGAATACAGGGGAGGCCGCAGTCAGACTCTGCGTGGGACCCGAAACTGAGGGCAGGGGGCCGAGTGGAGAATACAGAGGAGGCCGCAGTCAGACTCTGCGTGGGAGCCGCAACTGAGGGCAGGGGGCAGAGTGGAGAATACAGGGGAGGCCGCAGTCAGACTCTGCGTGGGAGCCGAAACTGAGGGCAGGGGGCGAGTGGGGAATACAGGGGAGGCCGCAGTCAGACTCTGCGTGGGAGCCGAAACTGAGGGCAGGGGGCCGAGTGGAGAATACAGGGGAGGCCGCAGTCAGACTCTGCGTGGGAGCCGAAACTGAGGGCAGGGTGCCGAGTGGAGAATACAGAGGAGGCCGCAGTCAGACTCTGCGTGGGAGCCGAAACTGAGGGCAGGGGGCGAGTGGGGAATACAGAGGAGGCCGCAGTCAGACTCTGCGTGGGAGCCGAAACTGAGGGCAGGGGGCCGAGTGGGGAATACAGAGGAGGCCGCAGTCAGACTCTGCGTGGGACCCGAAACTGAGGGCAGGGGGCCGAGTGGAGAATACAGAGGAGGCCGCAGTCAGACTCTGCGTGGGACCCGAAACTGAGGGCAGGGGGCCGAGTGGAGAATACAGGGGAGGCCGCAGTCAGACTCTGCGTGGGAGCCGAAACTGAGGGCAGGGGGCGAGTGGGGAATACAGGGGAGGCCGCAGTCAGACTCTGCGTGGGAGCCGCGTGCCAAGTGACACCAGAACTGCCCGCGGTTTATGAAAAGAAACCGGAATGAAAAGATGCAGCTCCCTCTTCAGAGCTCAAGGACTCACTCCACTGACTGATTTCATTCAGCAGGAGGTCTGACCTCGAAGGACCTTTCAGGGCGGGGCGGGGCGTCTTACACTCGCGGCAGCAGCAGCAGAAGAGAAGAGACAACCGTGGCTTCTGTCTGGATCTACTCAAATCTATTTGAATCCCAGAGTTAACGGTGGTTCTTGATGGAAATGGAACAGAGAAACTCTTTGCTGAATGTCCCTTTTCGCGTTGTCCCTGCATTTTGTTTTTGCTGATTTTTACTGAGGATTTTTAGACACTTCACACTGGGGCGCAGCTGTCCAGGACTCGCTGTATGTGCTCGGACCTCTAAGACACGTAGAAATTGGGTTATCTGTGATTGGTGGATTTAACTCCCCTATAAAGCCAGATAATTCTATGTAGAAACTGCACCCGTGGCCTTGAAATGTAAATGTCAGCTGTGAACTGCAGCACCTATTGGGCCATCCACTAGTGTGGCAAGGAAGACCTGGCTTCAAGCCTAACACTGTACCCTGACTGCTGCAGTTGAACCCTGAAATCTGACCTATTAAACTAACCTTTTTAACAGGTAAAAACCTCTTTTAAATATTAGTTTAGCATCTCTATTTAGGCCTTGTAGCCCACAAGTTAGAGTGCATGATATTTAAAAGTGGGACATGTAGAAAAGTAATGTGGTCATGTTTGTACAGTGACCTATTTACAAAAACAGCAGCATTGGAGTAAAAAGAAAAAAAAAAAAAGCAAGAAACCCCCGCAGATTCTGGTCACTAAAGAAACTCCTCATGTGCTACAACGGACGGCACTCCTGCTTAAAGAGGTGAATCGTGAACATTACCGGGGCCGCGCCACATATAGCATCCAATACACGTTCATGAAGAATGCATTGGATATTCAGATTGCATTTTGTACCACGAGTGTTATAACATTTTGTGTCAAATAAAATAGTGTCTTCAACAGATATGTGGACTACAATAAGTTCGGACTTTATCATTCACGTTGCTTTGTTCCCCAGACTGGTTATGGATCGTGTCACAGTGACGAGGCCCGTAAAGCTATTTTCACTGTGGCAGGCCTAGCTGTCCTATTTAGAAGATCACAGTATAGATTAAAATAACAATGCTGTATCTCTGGAAAGGGACCAGCTAGAGGAATAATAAAACCACTATTTTTATTAGTTAGCAAATGTAGGAAAGTGGAATCTGACTGCATGGTTGCCCCCACTTTTTTCCTGGTGTTTTGCTGGTTTTCGACTTAGTTTGGTTGGGACCCTGCTATTCAGGACCCCAGCCTATCTGCTTTCCCCTTTAAATTGATTCCATGAACTTTAGGTACATCACAGATTGGATTCTGGGGTACCCTTATAAGTCCCTAGTATATAGTATCCTATATACCCAGGTCATAGGTACCCCAGAGGCCTCTCAGGGGCTGCAGCATGTATTATGCCACCCCTGGGAGACCATTTAAAATGACACAACATGTCTGCTACAGCAGCCTGTGTAAGGTGGTGCATGCACCCCTTACTTAGATATAGGTTCACTATTCCTATCCATATCACTGCACATATAAACCTATCACTCACCCCTATGGCGGGCCTTATCAATCCTGAAGGCAGGGTGCTGGGTTTTATGTGAGAGGGTGCCCATGCATGTGCAGAGCCCCTTTGCAGCCTTCGGAACCTTTATTTCGGGGTTGTTTGTGATGCAGCCAAACCATATACTCTTAAGTGCATTATAACCAAACGGTAAATGCTAACTTTGGAATGGCTGCATGGAAACATGTCGTGTTTGGTGTCAAACACCTTGGAATCAGACCTCCACACCAGTAACTGGTGTGGGAGTATGATCCCACCCTTCTAGAGGGAGAACCATGACAGCACCGGTATACCCGGTACCAGCTAACAGAGCCCTGGTATCAGAAAATGGATGCTGCCAGCCACAGACACAAGTCTGCCCTCCTGCTGCTGAACGAAACTCCAGCAGGGGAGGCCTGGACAATAGGTTTCCTGTCACAGGGAGGTGTCACCACCTTCCAGACAGGCTTTAGTGTATTTGTGCTGGGTGGGAGCACTCCAAGAGGGATTTGAAGTCTGCATTGGGGGCACATTTGGTGTCCCTGTGCATAGTCCAGCTCAAACCGGTTGCAGGGGCTACCAGCCCCTGCTCTGGCACGAAACTGGACAAAGGATATAGGTGTAGCTACCCCTCTATCCTGACCCTCCCGTAGATGGGTCCCCCAGAGTTTGTCCCTTCCCTTCCTTGAGTATAAAGTAGGAACCCCTGGTTACAGGATTTTGGATTTACCTAGACGAAACTCTGCTACAGAATCCCAGAACTTCTACTATCTACACAACGTTGGATGACCAAAGAATCTCCCTTGGAGTAAAGGAGTTACTCCCCTGCAAGGCAGGCACCAAAGACGCATCTGTCTGGTTTGCATAGACGCTGCTCCTGAAGGACTCCGACAATTTTGCAACACATGAGGTGGGTTTCCAAGCTTCCCAGAGGATGATCCGTGCTCTCAGCAAACCTGAGATCCAAAGCCCTTGTGGGGAGTGTGCAACCCGAACCCCTGGACACCGTGACCATTTGCAGTAGCATATGCTTCCTGGCGATCCCAGAGGCTGTGTTTTGGGCTACTTGTAGTCCAGACCCAGAGCAGTGATACCACCAAAGATTACTGGCCTACACTTCATGAGTGTCCCGTGGGGTGGTATTTAGTGATTCTTCTCGAGGTCCCTTTCCGATCCCTTGTCCATTGACTTGTGGGTCCCTGAGAAGGGTACTTTGACTTTCAACAGGCTTTCCTGGTTGTTCCAGACGTGCCCTGACTCGTGGGGAGTCCACAGGACCTTGATGGTCCACACCGAAGCAGATTTTCTCTCACCACGTGGGTTGCACTTGCCAAGGCTTGTTGGTCTCCAATCCGGACATCGACCCCCAGGCACTCGACATCTTTCGTGGGACAGCTCGCCTGCGGACTGTGGTCGTCGTCAACATCTCCTGGTTCCCGTGGCAGTGGAGTCAAGCTTCACCTCTTCACATCTGAAACACTCGACATCGGTGGACATCCGTCTATCGTGCCCCTGGTCACTGGCAGGTGACCCAGACTCTGTCCCCTCTGCTTCCAGGTTCTTCAAATCTTCGATCCAGGCTTGGATCACACCGGACACTTCTCCTTTCCACGACAGCAGCACTTTGTAGCAACTCTCCATTGAAGACAGCGAAGATTCTCTACACCATTTGACACCTATGCACCCGGCTTCCGGTGCTCACGTGGGTGCTGGCCTTAGAACATTCTAAGTAACCCTGGGCGTAGGGGGCTACGCGGAGCATCACGGAGTGGGGCCAAATCTATGTGCACCCGCACACTCCGCGTAGCCCCACTACGCGCCGCCCGCCTCCCTCCCTCACGCCCTCATTTTAAAATTACTTACAACCTTAAAAGTAAAGAAAATTACTTACCTGTGCTGCGGCGTCCCGGGGCTCCATCTTCCTGCTTCCTCGCTAACTTCTCCTTACAAATGCGCATGCGCGGGCGTGTGCGTAGTCTGCCTGCTACGCCTACATTGCGAAGCGCGAAGTAGGCAGCACTACGCACACTCCGCGGGCGGAGCGGAGCACTGCGCCCACCGTTTCTTCTAAGTCTGAAAGGGTTTGCTCCAAGTCTTCTCCTAAGTGTCCTTAAACCTTACAATTCCAACCGCGACTTTCCCATAGAATAGTACGGAGCTCGCGGCTGTGTTCTCACACTGCACGCGTCCCCCGTGGGTCTCCTGTGTCACTCCCTTGGGTGGTTCCTTGGGGTCCCAGCAATTCTACGTGCTCTAGGCACTGTGTCTAGTCAAGTCGTGGTTCTTTTACCACTTTCTTAATATATGGTTTGGTTCCCCCCCCCCGGGACCATTGTATATTGTGCTATTTACTGTCGTTCTAGTGTGTTAATATTGTGTATCTTAATCTCTAATCTCATAAAGAGGTTAGTAGATAGTATTTAGAAATAAATACATATATTTTATATATACCTTGTGTGGATCTCTTCATTTGGTCATTCAAGAGGTAATAACCTGGTAAACCAAGCTGCATTACACTCCTTCAACACTTAGCCTGAAGGCTGCTCTCCATAGTTACCACTAGGATAGCTTTCAATAAAGGTTGTCTTAAACCTAATCATCAATGAGGGTTGTTTGGACTGGTACAAGGTGCCCACTATAACTAGTGGACAGCATATACCAGGCCAACTTCACAGTAAACATCTAATTCCATGGTGATGTTTGTAATAAATATTAAGGAATAGTAACTTTTAGAAAGTTACCTTTTCCCTGCCTGAAGTTTCTGAATGCTAATTTGTATTGACTTACCAGGTTCTCCCAGTTTGTGCACAGCCCAGGAAAAGGTGTGAAATGCTTCCCAGGAGCAAACAATAGGCTGACTTGAAAGGGCAGAGATTATTCTGAAGAACTCCACAGAACATGCAGAGAAGAAGCTGTGAGCATCGTGTGACACCCCACTGTCAAATCCTGCTAAACAGGTCTGTTGTGCCACATGAAACACTTGGGGCACACTTGAAAGGGAGAGAACCAGATATCAAGACAATGCATGTGTATCGCCTGTCTGGTTGCAGAGCGCCATGCTTTTGTCCTAGAAGACTTCTGTCTCTGGGTGTGTTGTTGGTACAATGCCTGCTACAACATGGATTTTGGTGTTTGTTGTCGGAGGGCACTAAGGATTACCATAGCCTAGTCTCCTACACACCATCAGCAATCAGAGCCCGCATTTTAGTGTTGTGACTTCTACCTCACTCCCAAAGCCTGGAACACCAGAACCATCTCCTCAGTTCTTGAATTTCGCAAGAAACTGAAGACATGGTTCTTTAACTATCCTTTGCCCAGGCAACTTGTAGTATCCTCAGGTCATGCAGCTAGGATGCTGCTCCTGGTGGGGCCCATTGTGGAGCCTGATCTGGGGCCTGTTCTGGGTTTACTACTTCTACACCTAAGATCTCAATAAACTTCATCTACTCCTACCTGGCCACGTCTACAGCGTCTACTTGTTCATCCTGCACATGTGGGGCCAGCCCACTACACAACTCCTGCCATCAGTGCCAGCATACACTCCACAAATAAACATAACATAACAGTACAGCCGAGGACTTTTGTCATCTTCAACTAAAGAAACCTTTTGCTCGTTCGGTCACCTGGGAATTGCCACATGTTATGGGTTGTGAAGCCACTTCTCATGGTCTAAGATGGGAGTGAGGACAAAACAATTGATCAGGACCTGCCAGCGGTGCCAATACTGTAGTACTTGGACGATGGACCATTGCTGAAGATTCCATCATCAGTGGTCATCTCTAAATGAAGCGGGGAAACAGAGATGGACATTCACTGGCTCTTGGCAGATGTCCTATCACCACTCACATTGAAAGGAGGCCCTTAGATTCTTTTATACCAACACATACATTTCTAACAGGTATTAATGCCCACAAAGACTTCCAGTTTTGCATAGGTGCAGTTGGCAAGTAGTATTATTAATGTTGTGCTCCTTTTCTATATTTCCATATTGTTGTAGTTAATACACAATCCAACACCACTTACTTTACCTTGAATCACTAAAACACCTCTTCATGCACCCCTATACCACCCTACAACATACTTCCATCAAGCCGTTGTCAAATATGGCTCAAAACTCCAAAGGGTTTAATCAGGCTGTAGACATCCTTGGCTGCATTCATCAAGGCTTGTTCTTTTACTAAAAGTGGACTTCATCCCCTTAATCAATGCCTTTTTTCACCTAGTCTTGCCTAGTACTTAGCATCAGTCCATCAACACGCTTCTACTCAAGAAATCATTGGCTAAACCAGAGGGCCAAGACTAACTATTGTCCCATCTCCAGTTTCTTCTACTCCTGTGAGATCAATAAAAAAATAACACAATATTTCCACGTGGATGTGGGACGAAACCACATCTTGTAGAACCACAAATCAGGCGTCATGCCTGCTAGTGGAACTGAAACTTCCTTAGTCAAAATCTGAGAACTCCTAATGTCCTTGTGGACTGACTCACCTTCCCTCTCATGCCTGCCTTCAAAATCTACTACTACCCATTGTCCCAGCTCCTAGAGCATCATCAGGAGAATCTCCAAATATATGGCCACCACTGATCCTCAAATCCAGTCTCAGAATAAATGCTATGTTAGTGGATCTGTAGCGCACAGCTTGTCCCCCGTGAGTCTATCCAGGAGTTAGGAGGGTGTTATCAGAGATTGGCTAAGGGACTAGTGTACTAGTCAAAGAGGTAGATCTTCAGCTTAATTCAGAATTGTAGGACAGATGTGGAGGTCCTAATGTGGAGGGGGAGGTCATTCCAGGACTTTGCTGCAAGGTGGAAGAAGGATTGGCCCCCGACTCTGCTTCAGCAGAAATGGGGTGCGTGAGCGAGTGAGAGCTGCTCAGCGAAGGTACCTGGAGGGCTGTTGAAAGTGGAGGCTATGGTTGAGGTAGAAGGATACGGTGTTGTGCAGTGCCTTGAATGTGTGAATGAGGAGCTTGAACTGGCACCGTTTCTGAACAGGTAACCAGTGAAGTTGCCGGAGGGGAGAGTGATGTGGGTGAGACAAGGTAGGTCAAGAGTGAGTCTGGCAGCGGTGTTCTGGATGGTCTGGAGTCTTTGAGGAGGTGGGCTGGTATTCCTACATAGAGAATGTTGCCGTATTCCAGTCTGCTTGTGACGAGGGCCTGGGTGACGGTGCGCCTGGAGTCTAGAGGGAACCATTTGAAGATCTAGCGTAGCATGCATAAGATGAAGAGGCACATGCTCTCAGGGACACCAGGAGGAGTCCCATGGGGAGTTCTTGCTTCTGAAGATCAGCACCTCAATCTTGTTGGTGTTGAGCTTCAGGTAGTTCTCCTCAATCCAGTCTGCGGCGCTGGTCATGCAGTTGTGGTAGATTAATAATAAAAACATGCATGTCTGCCTGGATCACATGTCCCAGTCGATAAAGGAGAGCTTCTTGGGCTTGAATAGTTCAAAGATCAAGATTCTGCCTCTGGGTGGAACAGAACTCACTACTTCAATCTTTGCGAAGCTTCACATCCATTAAGCCACATCATCTACCCTGGTGTGGGTAAGAACAGAACTGGACCGCCATATTTGAGGCAGAGCTCTCCATCATGCCCAAGTCAATGGTGTTGTCACAGGTGTCAAGCCCCCCCTATTGCACAGCTGCTTCCACTGCTCTGACCCAACCACTGAGAAGAGGCGGACAGCATCACTAGATGACTGACACATCGTACATATTGGTGAAACCAATGATGTTCATCAACAGGTTTCAAAATCAGGCAGCCAGATAGTTACACTTGGTTATAGACCTCTTCCCTCAAAGCCTTCAAAGGACCGGTGAAAACCGTCACATGGTCTGAATATGCCCCGTAGCAAAGAGGGCCTTCTGAGATTAGCAAAGCGGGCTGGCTCAGAGTCCGTAGAGGACTTCTGTTGTCTAACATGTTATGTCCCCACAGGCTTACACTGAGGTGCTCACTATTTTTCCTAATTTAAGCCAATACTGGTTTGTGGCATGGTTTTATCTGAAAATTCTCTTGTAAAATAATGTATCGTTTCCAAGCACATATAAAACCCTTTTTTTTGTGAATGAAGTCCATCTTACCTTCAGAAAGAAGAGCTTCCAGAGAGGAGCCACCTCGACTTCAATGACGTTGTGACCGCAGACCAACCTCCTGAAAGACACGACGTCTCAGTTACTGCTCTTCATTCCATCCGCGGAGCGTATACTTCTAGCCACGAACATTCGTGGTCTGCTTCATTCATACCAGTAGGGTGACCAGAGGTTTACAACTAGAAACCGGGATGGCCACATGCATAGGAATAAATGTTGGCACCTAACGTGGATGCTGAAGGACCCCAATAACTCCACGACCTAGAACTACACAGACACAACCCACAAACCTATAAACAAGCAATGGGAAAGCAAATAAGTCTGGGGTTGGCGGACAATCTTTTTGTAAAATGTCATAGTAAGGAATGGAACCAGGCCCAAGCCCACAAAAGCAAATCTAATGTTTTGGTCTCATAAAGCATTCAATGCAGTAGTAGTCACAGGCACTGAAGGAAATGCATGTGTGGGCAGATGTGCTCCCTGTGAATCAGCAGAATTCCACCAGTCATATTAAAGCCGCCCAATGGATGACATGGGTGGGCCCATGTTCCCATGCAGCACGGGGGGGGGGGATGTGAATGATAACAGCAGGTGAATGGATGAAGGGAGCAGGCTGAAAGCACAAGTAAGTATATTATATAAACCATTTTAATAAAATCTAAATATATTGCTTGCACCAGACATAAAAATGATTCATGTAGGAAAAAAAATACAAAATAAAACAGTGCTCCGAATATGAAAAGATTAGACTAGAAAAGGAAGGAATGGAGATCTTAAGGTGTGTAGCGTCACTCATAAGCAGCTCTTTCAGTCCAGTCTTCTTTGCATTCTGGGACTTGTAGCCCTGTGTTTGCAAAGGTAAAAAAGACTACAAGTGCCAGAAAGTGAAAGAAAATTCAGAACTGGATAACCTTTGAGTTTCTTCAAGGGGGAGGGCGAGAGCTGTTGGAGAGATTACCAGCCCATGATAAGTATGGTTAGATCCCTCTTTTCTGCTTGATGTACAAAATGGTGGCAGCGTATATGAAACCCACAGTATGAAATCATGCTGCCCCCGTGCCAGTGTTTCCCCATGCCAGGATGACACTCCAGGGCTGGCCTGGCCTTGCCTGATTCACCCCGGTTTATAATTGCTGGGCTGCGCGAATGAAGCAAGGCAACCCAGTAGGAGACTCTATGCCCTGGTGGACTTCTTTGTCCCATGTGTGACAAGATGGCCGCTGGAAACACGAGCCTACACCACAATGTATTTCATGTGCGCCCTCACCCAACCAGGACTCACAAACTGGGACATGGATAACATTCCTTGAAAAACCAGGAATGTCTGGAAAAACCCAGGACATCAGGCCACTCCAATACCAGGTTCAGGTGTCTATATTATGTATATATATTATGAACTAGGCATGTTTCTTGACTTCTGAGACTTCTTGAGCCTCCAGAAATACTGGGTCCTCTAGGTAGGAGGAGGGGGTGCTGGTTATGAGAAGTCTAAAGGGATATACAGCGATTGGACTTTAGACGAGATGAGCTGCAGATGGAGGTCAGAAAGTATAGGGATGATGTCAACACAATTGGGTGTCGGCGTGGCAGCAGAGTGAAGTATATGGATGGGTGGGGATTACCGACTAGGATGTCATTCTCAAAATCTAATCGGCTGAAGTCTGGTGAATGAACAGCGGTTTAGATTGTGGGGGCATCAAGGTGGCAACCTTTATTTAAAGCGCGGAGATGAGTATTAGCGACATTAGATATCTTTCTGATGTAAGTGATACGTATGAGACCCATGTTAAAGATTAACTTTGGAGTGAACGATGAATTGAGTTAACGATGCAGAAGGGGAAGCGGCGGGATAATCAGCTTCAAGGAGTTTAAGATGGAGGAATCATGTTTACTCTTGAAAAGTTGTGAAGAGGAGAATTCAATTTTCTGGGGATTCAGAAAAAGAAAGGTATCCACCATCCTAGCTTGGTGTTGGGTGAATCAGTGTCTCAGGATAGCGATGTCTTTGTTGAGGTCCTTGGGTCCACCTGTGCGGGGTTGGCATATTGATGCCCAGCAATGCCAGAGTTATTAAGAATCCGACTAAAGTGTTCCATATAAAGGTCACATAAGTGGGAGCGATGACGTAGCCCAGGCGAACAGTGCACGGCTCTTCAGTTCTAGTGCTTTTTGATGTTGATGTCTGTTGCCAAGAAAAGAAATGACATCAGAATGAAGAGACCAGAAGTTTCTACTCAGTCAGGGGTGAGTGTTCGCTCTCAGAGTTCGTTTATGTGCCTGATCGTATTCGGGATAACAGCATATTGGTCTATCATCCAGATAACGAGAGTGAACTATCACCACAGCACCCCTATCCCGAGGTGGCACGCTTCAATGTAGGCGTCCTTCGCCGCTGGCTCTTTAGTGGTGCAGGACGGCTCACCCAGAGCTCCTGGAGTCTTTGTGTTGTCCTCTGCGAACGAGACATCTCCATTTACTGTGGAGGGTCTAAACTTCACGCTCTTACATTTGTATTGGGGTAAGTGTGCTAGGAGTAGAAGTCATTAAGTTTATTTGTGGACTCCCCAGCTTGGAAGCAAATTTAAAAAGACCCTCCACTGACTGTGTGAATTCTACCTTAGGGAGCTTGGAAAATGGGAACCAAAGAGTTGGCATCATTAAAACCAATAGCCAAACAATTAAAAGCCCTGACTTTAACCAGCATAACGCCATGTATACAAAACAGCGCCTCGCATGGGTATTCCTTGTCCCAATAGACGCAACATGTGATTTTGAAAAGTTTGTTTTTAAACTCATTTTGTTTATAAATGCCACATTCCCTCCCAGACGCCTTTGCAGCCCATTTGCCGTCAGTGCCACGTTTGCAGCATCATCTGCACATAGGACTGCTACATCCCTTGCGCCCACTGTAGGGTGGACCTGTGTGAGCGAATAAAAAAAAAAAAAAGCCAAACTATTGGTGTATAAAATAATAAAGTGGGGTCATTGCGCAGTCCTGTCCACCCCTCCCCCTAAAAGACCAAACGGATGAGTGCATGCTCCACTTGGACCAAAACCCGACTTTAGCAGATACATCCACATGCCAATTGCTTAGGAAACAGATTTCCTCTGCCCCAGTCTTCAGATCTTCCAGAAGACTCCACTGTTCATCCCTTTACACACAATCCAAAGCCTGAGGGAATCCGTGAGGACAGGATGAATCCGCTCTTCATGGCCACAGTGCACTTGCTTATCAGTAATCTGAGAAAGAGACACTGCTCTACTGTCTAAGCAGCCTGTAAACTGGACTGTGTTACAGGCAAAACATTATTAGAATTTACAGGAGATAAGATTTTATCATGTATAACTCTGCCAGACACTTTCGTTAAGACGTTGATCTGTATCTTCGCAGGTCGCTCTGATCTCCCTTCCTGGGAGGTCTTGAATTTCATACATTACATTAGTTCTTTTTGGTTGTATAAGATACAGAATTGTACTTTTCTTTTCTCTTTGTTCAATTAGATTGACGTTTGATGTACATCCAACTGGTGTTTTCCCCCCTCGAGGCGTGCATGCCTGGTGGTTTGGCAAGGTTCGTCTTGTTCGATAAATGCAAGCCCCAGCCGTACAGACTTCCGCTGGTACCACGACTGACCAGTCTTAGACAACGATTCATCCATACACTGTGCCTTCAGGCTTTGCTACTTAATCAACTACAATTTTCACTAGACTGAATGCCCTATTCCAACTAGATACAAAGAACTTGCATTAATCAAATAAAACAATTGGTTATCTCATGTTAACTAACTGGCTTGAAAAAGACCCAGACTTGAGTGCCTGTAGGGGGCAAAACACGTGGGGACTGTATGTGCAACGTCAATCTAACTGGACAAGGAAAAAATAAAATTAAAGAATAATTCTGTATTTTTACATTAAAAAAAGTGTAATCCTAGCTATCATTTTGGATTTTTCACAACCTAAAATATCCAGTACAAATGTATCAATTCTACCGACATTCGCTGATCTCTTGTGTAAACCCGCATATTACGGTAGGAAAGGAGGACTCGCCATCTGTAGGGAAATGCAGGCTAAAATAACTTGAGTAAGGTCCAAAAAGGTGTGGGCTCCACGGAATCCCCCTTTCCTCTTAAAACACCCACTCTACGACCAGTCCAGTAAAACCTTGAGTTCTCCCTATATTTAGAGGTTTGAACATCACTAGCGTTTGTGACACAACTCATTTCTGACTCTCCACCGATAGTCCCACCGGTACATTTGGAATGGCAGACTATCTCCTCTCTGCTTCACAGCGCGGTAGAGTGTGGTCCACTCTCCCACTTGCAGTAAAACCTGGGTGCACACCAAACAAACATGTGCACACACATACACACGCGTGTACACGCGCACACACACACACACACACACCCATCCATGCGTATGGGCACATACATACGCACGCGCACACACACATGCACCCACACACACTTCTCATCGGTAGGGTTTACTTTACCGGATATCCTGCTCTTCCTTGGACAGCCCGGACCCAAACTTGGAATGTATGTCTGCACAGGAATGCTGCTCCTCCAGAGCCCTACAATAGGAGTTCAGGAATTAAAAAGGTGATATTTCAGCAGATCGAGTTACAAAAAAAATGAAGTATTCCATGTGATGCTCACCCAATTTTCTCAAATCGTTCCCACGTGTTGTCCCAAATGTACCTGATTTTCTGTACTCGGATGTATTTAACCTGCAAAGGAGACAGCGTGTGGTTAGTGTCTGTGGTTGTTGCTGAAGCCAAGTACAGTACTGAATAAATCCATGCCCCTCCCTCTCTAGGCCCACCCACCTCCCTGCTGACATGTTAAGGAGATGAGGATGTGCATTGTGCTGACTCCTCCCTCGTCTACAGTTCCTGGGTGCAGGAATGAACCACAGGCACCGCCAGCTCCTCACACGTACTCCGCATTGCCACAAATGCCCCCCCCCCAATGACCCCATCTTTCCATGTCACCTGCTGTCCCTACCTCTCTCTGAAGTAACCTCCAACAACTCATTGTTCCATCAGTGCTGCACATGAGGACTGGTGGGACCCTCTGTACTGCACGAGGACTGGTGGGACCCTCTGTACTGCACATGAGGACTGGTGGGACCCTCTGCAATGTAGGTTTCCACACACTGCCCTCCTCCCCTGAGACGAACCTCCAGAACCGCTCCCCATTAGGGCCACTGCTTTGGTAACTTCAGGCAGCCTCGCTTCTCCCTCATGGCTTCTTCTTTCTAAACACCTACAAATTCTCATTGTCCTTCGGTTAGGAGCCCACAGGTTTCTCTGTTGTATTTTTACTGCTGCAATCAACATCCCCATGTTCAGGGCCTTATTTAGCGCATTGATCTCCATCTGGGACAAAAACTGCAGATGAATTGCCAATTCTGCTGGAATCCACCTCCCAGGTTAGCCCTGTCCTTTTAAAACCAGGACTGTTGTGTTTGGAATGAGCACAGGATAAAGCTAAGATATTGAGCCAATGGGCGGGGACCAAGGATCAGGAGGAGAGCTGGAAGGATCCGATGGATCCTGGCTCGGATCTAATGTGTCCTACCAGTGGCATCAACCTTTCCTTCTAACCTATTGAGCCAATGGGCGGGGACTAAGGATCAGGAGGAGAGCTGGAAGGATCCGATGGATCCTGGCTCGGATCTAATGTGTCCTACCAGTGGCATCAACCTTTCCTTCTAACCTATTGAGCCAATGGGCGGGGACCAAGGATCAGGAGGAGAGCTGGAAGGATCCGATGGATCCTGGCTCGGATCTAATGTGTCCTACCAGTGGCATCAACCTTTCCTTCTAACCTATTGAGCCAATGGGCGGGGACCAAGGATCAGGAGGAGAGCTGGAAGGATCCGATGGATCCTGGCTCGGATCTAATGTGTCCTACCAGTGGCATCAACCTGCAGCATCCTGAAGGCAGCTTTTCAGTTGGTTGAGTAAGTTACTCATTGAGAGCGGGACCCTTACGATCAGTAGCTGGTTGGTTATTCCAACTGGACGAGTTTCATGGTTATTGTATGTATTGTACGGTTGAGGCGTGCACAAACGGGACCACAGCCAGCCGAAGTCCCAAATAAGGGTCCACTTAGGAAACATGGCAGTAGAAAGTAGCAATGATAACCACCAGACAAATGAAATCAACCATAAACACCCTTTATCCTAAGGGAGAATTCCAAAAACTGATCATAGAAGGGGGAACATGGTCTAAACGCCGGGAATCTTCTTGTGGATTCTGATTGGCCATTGAAGAATTTTCAAAATTGATTCAGGGATTACAGGTCTAGACGTAGAAGTGGTTCGTCTAAAGATGAGTGGCTTCTTGTTCGCCTCTTGTGTTGTTGAAAAGGGAATTCATACAAAAAACATGCACTTGTCCAGCATTTGTCAATACGGGCTTGGAAGTAGGGCAGAAGAGGCACAGTAGTAGTAGTAGTAGCAGTAGTAGTAGTACAGGTAATGTCAATGGTGATGATGTACTGCTAGTAGAGGAAAGGACTGTTAAGTTAATAGGATGAATCATACAATAACAGATCATCTTGTCCAACCTGTATCGGGAATAATGGATCCAATTCAGATATTTGAGTTACAACAGCAAGAGGTAGAAGTGATGGTACCACGGTAGTTGTCCTACCTCCTCCCTCCTCCTCCCTCTCAGCTGTGCCAGAGGTCGGTCCATAAACAGGAGAACCATAGGTAAAGTTGATGAAGGCTGGTCTGTGATCCAGGAAGTCAGTACATCTAGTGCATCTCAGGGGTGGGGGAGGGGCAGGGGGGTTTACTAGAGGGTTCTAGAACAGCCCCCCAAGAAGCTAAACCCATTGACTTCCTATTTATTTATTTATTTATTACCAAAGCAGAATCAAATGAAATATGTAGAAAACTATTATGTTTATGTATTTGCTCAAAAGAAAGCTTTATCTTTTGGATGTAATAGTTTAAAAACACAAAGAGGCCATAGGGACCATAACTTTACTCCTGGATTTACATCTCTGTGCGGGCGCAGAGATCTGTCTTTTTACTTCTCTGTGCGTGCGCTGATTTCCTTCTTTTTACATCTCTATGCCGGTGCAGATGTCCTCCTTTTTAGGTCTCGCCTGACCCAGCGCATGCGCTGGTTTGCCGAGACTTATTGAGAGGGCTCCAAAAAGTGCTACCAGGCCAGCCTAGGGCTACGGTGCATGTGCGCGGGTGCCGCGCTTTACCGCGATTACTTTCACTTTCGCGGACGCTTTGATGTTTGATCGCGATCACTTTCACTTTCCGCTTTGCATAGCCAATAGGTCTCGCTTTTGGGACCTTATAAGTATTTAGTTCTGCAACTCTTGCATGGCTAAACACTTACAAGGTCCCAAAGGCGAGACCTATTGGCTATGCCAATGCTTGTTACATCTGTGCGGGTGCAGATGTCCTTCTTTTTACATCTCTGTGCGGGCGCCGATTTCCGTCTTTTTACATCTCTGTGCAGGTGCAGATTTCCTCCTTTTTACATCTCTGTGCGGGCGCCGATGTCCTCCTTTTAACATCTCTGTGCGGGCGCCGATGTCCTCCTTTTTACATCTCTACGCGGGTGCAGATTTCCTTCTTTTTACATCTCTATGCCGGTGCAGATTTCCTTCTTTTTACATCTCTGTGCGGGCGCCGATGTCCTCCTTTTTACATCTTTGTGCGGGCGCCGATGTCCTCCTTTTTACATCTCTGTGCGGGCGCCGATGTCCTCCTTTTTACATCTCTACGCGGGTGCAGATTTCCTTCTTTTTACATCTCTATGCCGGTGCAGATTTCCTTCTTTTTACATCTCCATGCCGGTGCAGATGTCCTCCTTTTTACATCTCTGTGCGGGCGCTGATGTCCTCCTTTTTACATCTCTGTGCGGGCGCCGATGTCCTCCTTTTTACATCTCTACGCGGGTGCAGATTTCCTTCTTTTTACATCTCTATGCCGGTGCAGATTTCCTTCTTTTTACATCTCTGTGCGGGCGCCGATTCCCTTCTTTTTACATCTCTGTGCGGGTGCAGATGTCCTCCTGTTTACATCTCTGTGCAGGTGCAGATTTCCTTCTTTTTACATCTCTGTGCGGGCGCCGATTTCCTTCTTTTTACATCTCTGTGCGGGTGCAGATGTCCTCCTTTTTACATCTCTGTGCGGGCGCCAATGTCCTTTTTACATCTCTATGCGGGTGCAGATTTCCTTCTTTTTACAGCTCTGTGCAGGTGCAGATTTCCTTCTTTTTACATCTCTGTGCGGGCGCAGATTTCCTTCTTTTTACATCTCTGTGCGGGCGCAGATTTCCTTCTTTTTACATCTCTACACGGGTGCAGATTTCCTTCTTTTTACATCTCTATGCGGGCGCCAATTTCCTTTTTACATCTCTTTGCGGATGCAGATTTCTTTCTTTTTGTTCTCCACCGTTACTCCCAGTAGTATGCTTGTAAAGCCGCGCCCGGTGTAGGTTTCCAAGCCTACTAGCGGGAATATCCCGTGACTCATCACCACAATGTTATTCTTGCGGTGTGGACTTCTCCATAGTGACGTCACACATAGGGAGACCTCCAATTTTTTTTTACTTTTCTCCAGTGGGAAAAGAGGTTTTCCTCATGGAGAAATCCCTTCACCTTCACCCCCAGCAAATCTAAGACTGATCCGTTCCCTTTTCCAACCTGGAAGAGGAGTTACTATCATCCCTGGCTGGAGTAAATCTCTTCCCTACCCTCAAAGATAATACTAGATCAGTAAAGGCAATTCACAGACCAATTACTCCTTGAAAGTGCACTCCCTAAGATGAAACAATACCTACTAAGAAATAATTCTGCATATTTTTAAATCAATATAATTAATTCACAATACAGCTTCAAATTCGTTGAACACAAAAATGATTCCTTAATCCAAAGGCCCCCACCAAATTTCCACTATAGTAAACCAATACAGTCCAAAAGATGCATTAAAAACAAAATCCCTGTTGGAAATTATGAGTCTTAGAAGCAAGTAGGAAGTCAAAGGAATTTTCAGTTCCGCCTTTCAAAGCTCGCAACAGTGGACATTTAAAAAACATCGAGGCACGTTTCGGTTGACAGTCAGTGATGTATATTCAGACTTCATCAGGACAAAAGGGTCAGATGAATGATGAACAATAAGGGATCTTGAATCAGTCAATATGTGTAGAGGGTCACAAATTCAGAAAGGAGTATAACATCATCACATCTCAAACACAGACACTGTTGGAAAACATATAAACGGCAAAATGGTTCATGGTCACAACCAGCCACTTCTCAATAAAAACCAAGGAATCTAAATAGTCTGATTATTGTTGTGCATTGCACTTTCTACAACCAGGATGTGAAATGCGGAATGCCTCTTGAGAAATACCCAGACATCAATGTGCTGCCTTTGGAGGACAACAGCAAATACAAGCTGTAAAACTGAGATAGATTTACAGGAGAGACGCGCGAGGAGAAAGGAAATTGGACAGAAATTCTTTACTTGTAAGTTCCACAAAAAAAACTACACATTTTCTGAATGTTTCTCTGAGCAACATTTGTAGCTACAGACATGAACATGTGTATAGGTATGACAAAATAAATTGACAAGATTAGTAACAGAAAATTAGTCGTACTGATGCAAGTCCCAGCTAAAGTGTCAGAATGAGGAAAACTGGGAGCCTTACGTTCAAAACTATTTTGCGATCACAAAAGCTTTAATTCACAAAAGTGGGGCACATGAGACCTGAAATTGATTTTGGGCATGTAGAAAACCTAAACTGTGATTCAGAAACTTGTTACAAAATTGCAAAATTGGTTTCTAACTACATGCCGAATCTCAAACTGGAAGGGACGTGTTTAAGGCATCCCTTCCAATTTCCATATCCTAAGGTATGTATCAATGGGACATGCTAACCCATTCTCAAATGGGAAGGGGGCCCCTTTGGAACCCCTTTCCCTTTGTGATTGTGGTCTAAATCATTTCTAGGAGTAGACAGTGGAAACATGGGACCACTGCTTACTCGTAAAAGAAGGTTTTGAAACGTAATTTTTTTTATGTATTTAGTTTACCTTTAAAGAAAATGGGCTGCATTTGAGAAAAAAAAAAAAGATTGCTTTATTTATAAACATTCACAGACATGATGGACTGCGGACTCCAGAAGGCCACAATCTGTGATGTCAGCAAATCGTAGTGGGTTGCAATTTGTGACCTACCTTATCAATATCCATGAGATCGTCAAATTATGACCAACGATGATTCACTATTTTGTGAACCGACCGATAAGTATATAGGTCGGTTCACAAAGTACCACTGCATTCGGTAAAAACTCGGAGCAACTACTTTTATAGAATGCATTGTATGAACATAAGCTCCTGAATTCTTACTGTGTAAAAATTCTCCCTGAACATTTAGAAGCCACCATCACGCATGTGATATTTGCACCCTTCACAGCAGGATATCCTGTTTTCCTTTATATTATAGGAGGAGCTGGTTGTCCTTGTTCACTAGACTGGTTGATGAAGAGTCTGATGAAGGGAATTAACTCCCTTCAGGCAAGAGGTCCAACTGAGCAAGTCATACACCTTCTGGAAGATCAGAGACCATCTGAAGACCACTTGTGATCCGAAGGCATGAATGGTCAAGATATGCCTACACAGCACGTGCATCCCGCGGCTGAGCTTCCAAACCAACGGAATGGTTACCAGGATCTTACTTTGCATCTACAGATTCTGCAAATGAGTAACGGAGCACATTATAAATACAAATAAATAAATGTGTCTAAAGACGCTGTGACATATGTAAAGATAAGACAAATTTTTTCTACAACTGGCGAATCTTATCTATAGGATTTGGAGGAGGAATCTCCATACGAGTTCACCGACACCTGTTGAGGTATTATCCAATCAACTTATGACAATGTTGCGGTCATTGAATGCTGGACTGTGACATTGATGGACTGAAAGTTAATGCGGATGGTGTCCAAGACATTTTGGGGGCATGCAAGGCTGCTGTCCTCAACAGAGGAGGCGTTTATCTGGCACTGAATGGTCAGAAGGTCTCCTTCAACGGGTATCCTGGCAGCCTTCTCTTTGGGGGTCACACCTTCCCAGTCACAGATGTAGATTTGTTGTATGTGATGGCCTTAAGTTCATGGTAGCTATTTGTAACTCTGGTATTCAATTTAGGACATTCAGCATTAACCTGATGGTCTCATCGTCACTGCAGTTCAGGCTTCTGGGCTCTGACATGGCTCCATCTTCGGGGAGTGCATGGTATTGTCTACCTTAATGCTGCCACATTGACAGACATGGAAGATTAGATCACGTGAAGTGCTTTACATTTTGTAGATCATGATTCAAGGAGAGCACTTGGAGAGGACCTCCCATATTAATGAGTAATTTTCCAATTTTCAGTTTCTATTTTTTGTGAATTCTGGTGTTATTTGTTTTTCACTGCCTTCAACGTTTTTAAAAATTGTAAAAATCTGTGGTCATAAGTGTTTGTTATTTTTTGCTGCACAAAAAAAAAAAAAAAAAAAATCACAGGGATGGTGTTTTTCAGATGCTTATACATTATTTGCCTTTATTTCCTTTCTTCCCTTGTTCATTCCTATTGTTAATTCTTCCTGTTTCCTTTCCTGCTCCTAATTCTCTTCTTTGTAGCCTTTCTTTGAACTTGCTCTTCCAGGTAACTTTTCATTATATTCTCCACATTCTTCTTGTGTTATATCGTGCAGGATTCAAACCCCTCTTTCTAGACATCCTGTTCCACCTTGTTTCCAGGGTGCACATGGGTGGGGAGAGGTTTGTAGACCCAATAATATCTGACTGCAGCACATGACAGGCTAATGGTGAGCATTGAACACACCTTCCTGCTACTCTGTTCATCACACAAATGACAAACGTGGAAGCAGTGTCTGATCGGGGCTCGGTTATTGCTCACCAGGGTCACACTGCGTGGTTCCCTGTCCCGACATACCAAGAAAGGACTTGGGTAATAAATGCAATAGTACGGTCTGCTTTATGTTATTAGTAACTAGTGTCACACTGCCCTGTTCTTTGTCTCGAGATACCAACAGAGGACAGGGTCAACAAAATGTGGTAGTACTGGCTGACAGTGGTGGCGCCTCTGCTAAAGCGGAGGAGCATTGCCCCACCGCGCAAAAATGAAAAAATAAAATGATAACGTATCGTTATTGTTATTTTATTGATCCTATCGCATGCAGTCAGTGGCCTGTGTGCGGGGCGGGGCTGGCCAGAGCAGGGGAGGGGAGGATTGGTTTGGACCCTCAAAGTGCGCATGAACTGTTTAGCCGGCCCTCTTGGGCCAACCAAACAGTTGTTGCACACTTTGCATGTTCCCCACCAGGCTGCATCACACAGCCTAGTGGGGAACATGCACAGGCTCCCTGTTCGAGTCGGAGAGCCGATCCACGGCACTCAGACCAATCACAACGCGTGTGTGCCGCGTGCTTCCTGCTGCCGGCCGGACTCCAGGAAGGATGAGGACGCAGGGGAGGCGGCGGCCGGCTGTTCTAAGAAAAGTTTAATTTGCTGTTAATTAACACCCATCCCCCCCTCCCCCGCCACACCACCCCGTCTGGTAGCAGCCACTACTGCTGGCTGATTAGGGCACGGTTTTGCTAACCAGTGTCACACTGCCCTGATCTCTGTACTGGGATACCAAGAAAGGGCTGGGTTCATAAATGCGGCTGTACTGTGTGATCTGGCGTACTCCTGCTCTGCGTTGTCTAAGGGAGACCTCTGCTGAGGAGTTAATAAACATGGCTTGCTTCAAAGACTTTGGTGACATCAAAGTCCGCACTGTGCAACTGAGGCAGCAAAGACCAGCCATGGCCTGAAGACGCCTGCGGTGCGTTGCCCGTGCAGCTCACAGCAGAAGTTTGTTTGCCATTGTTGGGCCTGCTGAAGGGATTCTGTGTTTATTTGAAAGACATCAGAAGGACTTGTAAGAACTGATGTTTATCAAGCTTGAAGACCTTTGTTTTTTCTCAGTCAATACTTTATTTGTTTTTTACAACCATAAAAGTACATGTAACATATGCAGTACACCCACTTCCAGATGATCAACCATAAATATGAAAGACATTTAAAACTAAACATGTCATCAAAATCTAAAATCCATTGAGGAATCGTGAAAAAGAAAGTCCATAGTAGCCTTCATGATAATGAGATGTCATATACTTAAAAATATACAGTTGTAGATGCACTCATAGTTATCAGCAAATCGCTCAGATTAGATCATAGAAAGGTATAACCAACAAAAGTAAGAGGCGTGTCGTGGAAGAGGAAATATAAATAAAAAAAGAATCACATGATCAAGGCCATAGACAACCCTCACAAAAGAGTCAAAAGTCTTTCTACGATTGCGGCATCCTTCCACGATTGCGGCATCTTTCTACGATTGCGGCATCCTTCTGTTATCGCGGCATCCTTCCACAATTGCGGCATCCTTCCACAATTGCGGCATCCTTCCACAATTGCGGCATCCTTCTGTTATCGCGGCATCCTTCCACAATTGCGGCATCTTTCTACGATTGCGGCATCCTTCTGTTATCGCGGGATCCTTCCACGATTGCGGCATCCTTCCATGATTGCGGCATCCTTCCACGATTGCGGCATCCTTCCACGATTGCGGCATCTTTCTACGATTGCGGCATCCTTCTGTTATCGCGGCATCCTTCCACAATTGCGGCATCCTTCCACAATTGCGGCATCTTTCTACGATTGCGGCATCCTTCTGTTATCGCGGCATCCTTCTGTTATCGCGGCATCCTTCCACGATTGCAGCATCCTTCCACGATTGCGGCATCCTTCCACGATTGCGGCATCCTTCCACGATTGAAGCATCCTTCCACGATTGCGGCATCTTTCTACGATTGCGGCATCTTTCTATGATTGCGGCATCTTTCTACGATTGCGGCATCCTTCTGTTATCGCGGCATCCTTCCACAATTGTGGCATCCTTCCACAATTGCGGCATCCTTCCACAATTGCGGCATCCTTCCACAATTGCGGCATCCTTCTACAATTGAGGCTTCCTTCTACAATTGAGGCTTCCTTCTACGATTGAGGCATCCTTCCACGATTGCGGCATCCTTCCACGATTGAAGCATCCTTCCACGATTGCGGCATCTTTCTACGATTGCGGCATCTTTCTACGATTGCGGCATCTTTCTACGATTGCGGCATCCTTCTGTTATCGCGGCATCCTTCCACAATTGTGGCATCCTTCCACAATTGCGGCATCCTTCCACAATTGCGGCATCCTTCCACAATTGCGGCATCCTTCTACAATTGAGGCTTCCTTCTACAATTGAGGCTTCCTTCTACGATTGAGGCATCTTTCTACGATTGCGGCATCCTTCCACGATTGCGGTATCCTTCCACGATTGCGGCATCCTTCCACGATTGCAGCATCCTTCCACGATTGCGGCATCCTTCCACGATTGAGGCATCCTTCCACGATTGCGGCATCTTTCTACGATAGCGGCTTAAGTGCCTGGGTTCGCGAGGGACAATATAGCAAAATGAGCTAAAAAGTGCTAGTTCAAGACAGAGTAATAGCTATAGATCAAAATCATTTGCATAAGATACGATAAAACCAGGCTAGAAGTTGTTGAGAATACAGTACAAATAAGGCAGGATCTCAGAAATTGGAATCCATGACAATTCAAATAGAAAATAACCAATCAATCTGAGGGAATATGCCTACACTCGAGGGATTACCTGGTGATAAAAGTGCTCACCCCAACGCTTTACTTCTAATGCTCCAACTCCAGTGTAGGAATTTAGCAACTGCATAAATGACCGACTGCCAATGCTCTGAAGGAAGGAAACGGTCTGCAACAGAGGCGGTTACAAATCGGAATAACCCAGAACATAGCCAGGGCAGAAGACGATGAAATGAACCGGAGACTCTTCTGCCTGCCGGCATGACGGGCAGATGGTGCCCAGAGCAGATTGGGGATTCCATTTGGCTTGTAGAGAAAGGAGGGGTAACGTACTATATCGAAATTTAAGATACAATTGTCTTGCTGCAGACGGACGGATATAATCTAGAAATGGTTCAAATTCAATATCAGACCTGAAATCTAAAACGTTGCAGGTTAAGGAGCCTTGGCTCGCATTCCTCATTCCATCGTCATATATGTGCTCCCAGAAGGCATCCTTAGAGGTAGCACCTGGTAAGTGTCTCATAGAGGGGGTGGTGGACCAGAATTCTCCCAGCCTGGCTTGGTCGGGAAATCCTTGGCATAGCTGATCCCCTTGACCCTACCAAATTCATCCAGTACCACCACTTCTTGCAGAACTTCATGGTAGTCCTTTAGAGCCGGAGTGGATTTCAGCCAGGGCAAGTACAGGGACTTGTGGGTCATTTGTTTAATACCCATGTCTTGACATAATGGGACAAGCTGAGTATTTTTAGGGAGGCTGACTAGGGCTCTCAAAAAGGTGTTCTCGGCTACCCCGAGCGAGGTCAGACTAAGGGAGCCCCATATTTCTGCCCATACTTACACTGCCCTCTGCCTTTGCCCTGGATGCCTTGAACGCTGAGGAGATATACCCGACTTGGGAAGTCTTCTAGAGTCTTAGAATAGCTGCAGAGTGCTGGGTTAGGTTCAGGCTGCTCTTTTTAACCTTGGGCAACAATGACATTGAACTAGTTAGTTTGATTCCCAAGTAATCAAAGTCGGTGACCTTGTTGAGTGGATTGCCCTCAAGCATTATTGTACAGCCGAATGATATATGTGGGCTACTGGTCAGAAAACTTTGTTTTATAGTGATTGATCAACAGCACAAAAAGCCACAAACCTATCCATCAGGTGTTGCAAGCCACTGGGAGTCTTCAAAACCAATAAGGTGTCTTCTGCGAAGAGTTAAAGGGGACTCTTGTGACCAGCCACTATGGGGGCATCACTCACTCCATCCTCCAAATAGGAGACCACATCATTAAGATAGAAAGAGAATTGGGTTGGAGCGAGGACATACCCCTGGCAGACACCTCTGTAGACGTCTGTCCGTTTAGTCAGCTCGCCTCTCGAGCCCCCTCGAACGTGGGCAAATGTGCCTGATGCAGGTGGACCAGGATGCCTGAGAGGTCGAGCAGGATCCTATTTTCAACCAGGACCACTCATAACTTGCTTCAGGGAAGTAAGTCAAAGGCGAACTTTAGGTCCACGAAGACTAGGTAGAAATGGGACTGAGGACTACTGTCTTCCAGTAATTGATCAAGAACCTATAGACCTGATCAATCATTCTCATTATTCTCCTAAACCCTACTTGCAGGTATGAGAGGGCCTGATGGTCCTCAATCCAAAACTCCAGTTTTCCTAATATCTGCCAAGAGAAAACCTCTCGGGCTAAATTGACGAGGCTCATTGGTCTGTAGTTTAAAGGTGAAGTCTGCGGGCACTTTTTAGGTCTCGCCTGGCGTAAGCTGCGCGCATGCGCAGTCTCGCTGGCGAGATTTAATGTTTTGAGGGATTTTCTGTAAGGGGCATTAAGCCCCGCCCCTCTTTTCCATTGGCCGGCGTCACCGTTTATGCTAAACGGTGGCCAGCCATTGGAAAAGAGGTGTTGGTGACATATTTGCTCGGCTTTCTTAGCTGTCCCATTTGGACGGGCTTGTCTGCCTTCCTTCTGCCGAGAAAGCTTTCTTATCTTTATGGGTCCATGTGTTTCAAATCACATGGCCCCATAAAGACAAGAAAGCTTTCACGACGATGGACTAAAGTGAAAGCGGACTGTGCTTGTTTATACAAGCAGTGGTGTTGTCAAAGAGGAAACATTCATCATTCATCCTGAGAGAAGGAGTAATTTTACCCATTGTAATACAGTTCTTCATTTCCTGTTTTCTGAAGCCTTTTTTCTGAATCAACATAATAACTTTTTCGTGCACATTAAAGCGGCTGGCATATTTCTGAAGTACTTTGTATGGTGCCGCGAGCTCCGGTATGATCATGCGTGTTCCGTCATTTGTTTTTATTATGCCACATATCTCACCTTTAACTAAAACACAACAAAGCAAACGTGTGGTTTCATTCTGAAATCTGAAAGCTGCGTGTTAGGCATCTTGACTTGACCTGTGACAGAAGTGTCAGGGTAATTATGCGTGATATGACCGAGACAAAATGCTCTTGAGTGTACAATAAATCCAGCACGTATTGTTGGAGGTGTTACTAGTGGAGTGTAGGCCTTCTTGCACTGTGATAACATGAGTGGCTTTCTGTGTGCAGCTGGTGCTGGGAGGCGGATGCGTGGTGCCGAGACGCTGTTGCGGTTATGGGAATTGTGAGGTTGGGCTCCTTGGTGAGAAGGGTTGGGCAGGAGTGTCGGACTTTGTTCACTTCGGATGCAAGGAGTGTGCAATTGTGTTACCTACCCTAAAGGGTGAGTTGTACAGTCCCAGCACGGGGCACTTGTTTGCTATATCATAACCTATAGGAGGGAGTTTCATAAGGCAGGGGATGTAGCTCAGTGGTAGAGCGCATGCTTTGCATGTATGATGCCCCGGGTTCAACCCCTGGCATCTCCAGTTGCTAATTTTTTTTTATTCATTAATTCGGAGCTCAGAATAAATATACATATATTTTTTATTTTCCCCCCGGATAATGTGACATCATGCTTCAGTGTTTGTGAGAGCAGTGACGTCCTATAACAGCCCTCGAATGCTTTGGATACTTCTGTTCTGTGATGATTTATAGCGAAAGGAAGCGGACCTGACTAGATTAGAAACACTGCTCACGTTTGGTACGAGATTAAGGTACGCACTTCATTTGTAAAGCGCCACAATACTGCTGTGTGTTGTAGGCGCTTCACAAGCGGTATGCTTTATCTTTAACTTGCAGCGTCAACACTGCATCTCACTGTGGGGTGCCTTCCCTCCCACCACCAAAGAAATGCCTGTGATGCAGCAGAAACAGTCCTCTTGTGGTCTTACAATGCTCCGCACAGGCCTTCTGGAACTTTGCTCCCATTCGCGTTATAAACCCTCCCCCACCCTCCCAGCACAAACGCAGCAAAAACACTCCTCCAGGGGTCTGTCCATGCTCCAAGCAGCCCTCCTAAAACTTGGCTCCCAAGCTCTACCATCTGCCTCACCCGGTCCGCAGATAGTCAGCTGCTTTGAGTGGCGTCTTTATGTCACTTTAACAATCATTTCCACCCCTCGAGGACACCGTATGCTCAGATGAAAAAGGTGCTCAAATAATCCTAATCTGCTTCAATGGGTTACGGGCTCCTCTTAGGCAACAGAGAGGCTTAAAATCCCCTTTCCTTTCTGATAAAATACCAGGTCCCTCCCCCACCTGATCCCTTCCATTTCACTCTCCAGAGATTGGATCTGGAGCAGGAAAAAACACGCTAACCCCCCCCCCCCCTCTTCATTACCCTGGCGGGCAGGGGGGCAACCCGCGCCCCACAGGTTACTCACCTCTCAAAAGGGGCTGCAGCGGAGCCCATTTGTACCGCCTGCCTCCTAAACCCCATAATTCTGCTGATAAACAGTATTACCACTTCAATTTCTTTAAAAAGAGCTGAAATGTGAGCTACTGGGTATGAATTTGTTATATTGCGTTTTAACGCAGCAAAGTACTGGGATAGTGGTCTACTGCTTAATACTGTGCATGTCTAACATATGGAAAAACTCTGCCTTGATGAGGTTATGTTTGATAAAATAAAAAAGATTTCACACAAAAAAAAAAAAGACATCTGAAGGAGAATTACAAAAGCAATCAGTGGAGATGGGAGGTGGGAGGGGGTCTTCGGTATTTGTGTGGAGCCGTCGTGTAAGTGTCACAAGATGCACTTCTCACAGTCTTTGTCATGGGTAGAATGCGAGTGAGGACTAATTTAGGGCCATGTTTTAATTAGCACCTGTGTCACGCCCAGACTGCTATTAGTGCGGCCTCGCGAGGCCATTATTCAGGGCTCATTTTCACTTCCAGGCGTTTATGTCATAATTGCAGCGCGCTTCGGGCTTGTCCTCTTGTGGCCAGCCAAGCAAAAGCGCAGCAGAAGCAGTCCTCCGGTGGCCTAACCATGCCCAGCTAAGGCCTCCGGGAACTTCCCTCCCCGTCGCATTATCAGCCTGGAACTTTGCGCCAGGCTGTGCCATCTGCCTCACCCAGAGCGCAACTAGTCGGCTGCAAAAGACATCCTGACATTCATTACAAAACTACGGTAAAGTGTTATGGTGTGTAGCTAGAGGGACAGAACATTAATACGCGCAGCAACACTCTGAAGTGGAATCTCCAGAAGCGCCTGCGATGTGAGCGCGGAGTAACGCGCCGATCAGAAGGGCCTGAGATGTGAGCGCGGAGTAACGCGCCGATCAGAACGCCTGAGATGTGAGCGCGGAGTAACGCGCCGATCAGAACGCCTGAGATGTGAGCGCGGAGTAACGCGCCGATCAGAAGGGCCTGAGATGTGAGCGCGGAGTAACGCGCCGATCAGAACGCCTGAGATGTGAGCGCGGAGTAACGCGCCGATCAGAAGTGCCTGAGATGTGAGCGCGGAGTAACGCGCCGATCAGAAGTGCCTGAGATGTGAGCGCGGAGTAACGCGCCGATCAGAAGTGCCTGAGATGTGAGCGCGGAGTAACCGCCGATCAGAAGTGCCTGAGATGTGAGCGCGGAGTAACCGCCGATCAGAAGTGCCTGAGATGTGAGCGCGGAGTAACGCGCCGATCAGAAGTGCCTGAGATGTGAGCGCGGAGTAACGCGCCGATCAGAAGTGCCTGAGATGTGAGCGCGGAGTAACCGCCGATCAGAAGTGCCTGAGATGTGAGCGCGAAGTAACCGCCGATCAGAAGCGCCTGCGATGTGAGCGCGGAGTAACGCGCCGATCAGAAGTGCCTGAGATGTGAGCGCGGAGTGACCGCCAATCAGAAGTGCCTGAGATGTGAGCGCGAAGTAACCGCCGATCAGAAGTGCCTGAGATGTGAGCGCGGAGTAACGCGCCGATCAGAAGTGCCTGAGATGTGAGCGCGGAGTAACCGCCTATCAGAAGTGCCTGAGATGTGAGCGCGGAGTAACGCGCCGATCAGAAGTGCCTGAGATGTGAGCGCGGAGTAACGCGCCGATCAGAAGTGCCTGAGATGTGAGCGCGGAGTAACCGCCGATCAGAAGTGCCTGAGATGTGAGCGCGAAGTGACCGCCGATCAGAAGCGCCTGCGATGTGAGCGCGGAGTAACGCGCCGATCAGAAGTGCCTGAGATGTGAGCGCGGAGTGACCGCCGATCAGAAGTGCCTGAGATGTGAGCGCGAAGTAACCGCCGATCAGAAGTGCCTGAGATGTGAGCGCGGAGTAACGCGCCGATCAGAAGTGCCTGAGATGTGAGCGCGGAGTAACCGCCTATCAGAAGTGCCTGAGATGTGAGCGCGGAGTAACGCGCCGATCAGAAGTGCCTGAGATGTGAGCGCGGAGTAACCGCCGATCAGAAGTGCCTGAGATGTGAGCGCGAAGTAACCGCCGATCAGAAGCGCCTGCGATGTGAGCGCGGAGTAACGCGCCGATCAGAAGTGCCTGAGATGTGAGCGCGGAGTAACGCGCCGATCAGAAGTGCCTGAGATGTGAGCGCGGAGTAACCGCCGATCAGAAGTGCCTGAGATGTGAGCGCGGAGTAACCGCCGATCAGAAGTGCCTGAGATGTGAGCGCGGAGTAACGCGCCGATCAGAAGTGCCTGAGATGTGAGCGCGGAGTAACGCGCCAATCAGAAGTGCCTGAGATGTGAGCGCGGAGTAACCGCCAATCAGAAGTGCCTGAGATGTGAGCGCGGAGTAACGCGCCGATCAGAAGTGCCTGAGATGTGAGCGCGGAGTGACCGCCGATCAGAAGTGCCTGAGATGTGAGCGCGGAGTAACCGCCGATCAGAAGTGCCTGAGATGTGAGCGCGGAGTAACGCGCCGATCAGAAGTGCCTGAGATGTGAGCGCGGAGTGACCGCCGATCAGAAGTGCCTGAGATGTGAGCGCGGAGTAACCGCCGATCAGAAGTGCCTGAGATGTGAGCGCGGAGTAACGCTCCGATCAGAAGTGCCTGAGATGTGAGCGCGGAGTAACCGCCGATCAGAAGTGCCTGAGATGTGAGCGCGAAGTAACCGCCTATCAGAAGTGCCTGAGATGTGAGCGCGGAGTAACGCGCCGATCAGAAGTGCCTGAGATGTGAGCGCGGAGTAACGCGCTGATCAGAAGTGCCTGAGATGTGAGCGCGGAGTAACGCGCCGATCAGAAGTGCCTGAGATGTGAGCGCGGAGTAACGCGCCGATCAGAAGTGCCTGAGATGTGAGCGCGGAGTAACCGCCGATCAGAAGTGCCTGAGATGTGAGCGCGGAGTAACGCGCCGATCAGAAGTGCCTGAGATGTGAGCGCGGAGTGACCGCCGATCAGAAGTGCCTGAGATGTGAGCGCGGAGTAACCGCCGATCAGAAGTGCCTGAGATGTGAGCGCGGAGTAACGCGCCGATCAGAAGTGCCTGAGATGTGAGCGCGGAGTAACCGCCGATCAGAAGTGCCTGAGATGTGAGCGCGGAGTGACCGCCGATCAGAAGTGCCTGAGATGTGAGCGCGGAGTAACCGCCGATCAGAAGTGCCTGAGATGTGAGCGCGGAGTAACGCGCCGATCAGAAGTGCCTGAAATGTGAGCGCGGAGTAACCGCCGATCAGAAGTGCCTGAGATGTGAGCGCGGAGTAACCGCCGATCAGAAGTGCCTGAGATGTGAGCGCGGAGCAATGCGCCGATCAGAAGCGCCTGAGTTGTGAGCGCGGAGTAACGCGCCGATCAGAAGTGCCTGAGATGTGAGCGCGGAGTAACCGCTGATCAGAAGTGCCTGAGATGTGAGCGCGAAGTAACCGCCTATCAGAAGTGCCTGAGATGTGAGCGCGGAGTAACGCGCCGATCAGAAGTGCCTGAGATGTGAGCGCGGAGTAACCGCCGATCAGAAGTGCCTGAGATGTGAGCGCGGAGTAACGCGCCGATCAGAAGTGCCTGAGATGTGAGCGCGGAGTGACCGCCGATCAGAAGTGCCTGAGATGTGAGCGCGGAGTAACCGCCGATCAGAAGTGCCTGAGATGTGAGCGCGGAGTAACGCGCCGATCAGAAGTGCCTGAGATGTGAGCGCGGAGTAACCGCCGATCAGAAGTGCCTGAGATGTGAGCGCGGAGTAACCGCCGATCAGAAGTGCCTGAGATGTGAGCGCGGAGTAACGCGCCGATCAGAAGTGCCTGAGATGTGAGCGCGGAGTAACCGCCGATCAGAAGTGCCTGAGATGTGAGCGCGGAGCAATGCGCCGATCAGAAGCGCCTGAGATGTGAGCGCGGAGTAACCGCCGATCAGAAGTGCCTGAGATGTGAGCGCGGAGCAATGCGCCGATCAGAAGTGCCTGAGATGTGAGCGCGGAGTAACCGCCGATCAGAAGTGCCTGAGATGTGAGCGCGGAGTAACGCGCCGATCAGAAGTGCCTGAGATGTGAGCGCGGAGTAACGCGCCGATCAGAAGTGCCTGAGATGTGAGCGCGGAGTAACCGCCGATCAGAAGTGCCTGAGATGTGAGCGCGGAGTGACCGCCGATCAGAAGTGCCTGAGATGTGAGCGCGAAGTAACCGCCGATCAGAAGTGCCTGAGATGTGAGCGCGGAGTAACGCGCCGATCAGAAGTGCCTGAGATGTGAGCGCGGAGTAACCGCCTATCAGAAGTGCCTGAGATGTGAGCGCGGAGTAACGCGCCGATCAGAAGTGCCTGAGATGTGAGCGCGGAGTAACCGCCGATCAGAAGTGCCTGAGATGTGAGCGCGAAGTAACCGCCGATCAGAAGCGCCTGCGATGTGAGCGCGGAGTAACGCGCCGATCAGAAGTGCCTGAGATGTGAGCGCGGAGTAACGCGCCGATCAGAAGTGCCTGAGATGTGAGCGCGGAGTAACCGCCGATCAGAAGTGCCTGAGATGTGAGCGCGGAGTAACCGCCGATCAGAAGTGCCTGAGATGTGAGCGCGGAGTAACGCGCCGATCAGAAGTGCCTGAGATGTGAGCGCGGAGTAACGCGCCAATCAGAAGTGCCTGAGATGTGAGCGCGGAGTAACCGCCAATCAGAAGTGCCTGAGATGTGAGCGCGGAGTAACGCGCCGATCAGAAGTGCCTGAGATGTGAGCGCGGAGTGACCGCCGATCAGAAGTGCCTGAGATGTGAGCGCGGAGTAACCGCCGATCAGAAGTGCCTGAGATGTGAGCGCGGAGTAACGCGCCGATCAGAAGTGCCTGAGATGTGAGCGCGGAGTGACCGCCGATCAGAAGTGCCTGAGATGTGAGCGCGGAGTAACCGCCGATCAGAAGTGCCTGAGATGTGAGCGCGGAGTAACGCTCCGATCAGAAGTGCCTGAGATGTGAGCGCGGAGTAACCGCCGATCAGAAGTGCCTGAGATGTGAGCGCGAAGTAACCGCCTATCAGAAGTGCCTGAGATGTGAGCGCGGAGTAACGCGCCGATCAGAAGTGCCTGAGATGTGAGCGCGGAGTAACGCGCTGATCAGAAGTGCCTGAGATGTGAGCGCGGAGTAACGCGCCGATCAGAAGTGCCTGAGATGTGAGCGCGGAGTAACGCGCCGATCAGAAGTGCCTGAGATGTGAGCGCGGAGTAAACGCCGATCAGAAGTGCCTGAGATGTGAGCGCGGAGTAACGCGCCGATCAGAAGTGCCTGAGATGTGAGCGCGGAGTGACCGCCGATCAGAAGTGCCTGAGATGTGAGCGCGGAGTAACGCGCCGATCAGAAGTGCCTGAGATGTGAGCGCGGAGTAACCGCCGATCAGAAGTGCCTGAGATGTGAGCGCGGAGTGACCGCCGATCAGAAGTGCCTGAGATGTGAGCGCGGAGTAACCGCCGATCAGAAGTGCCTGAGATGTGAGCGCGGAGTAACGCGCCGATCAGAAGTGCCTGAAATGTGAGCGCGGAGTAACCGCCGATCAGAAGTGCCTGAGATGTGAGCGCGGAGTAACCGCCGATCAGAAGTGCCTGAGATGTGAGCGCGGAGCAATGCGCCGATCAGAAGCGCCTGAGATGTGAGCGCGGAGTAACGCGCCGATCAGAAGTGCCTGAGATGTGAGCGCGGAGTAACCGCCGATCAGAAGTGCCTGAGATGTGAGCGCGAAGTAACCGCCTATCAGAAGTGCCTGAGATGTGAGCGCGGAGTAACGCGCCGATCAGAAGTGCCTGAGATGTGAGCGCGGAGTAACCGCCGATCAGAAGTGCCTGAGATGTGAGCGCGGAGTAACGCGCCGATCAGAAGTGCCTGAGATGTGAGCGCGGAGTGACCGCCGATCAGAAGTGCCTGAGATGTGAGCGCGGAGTAACCGCCGATCAGAAGTG
Source organism: Triturus cristatus (assembly GCF_964204655.1). Lineage (NCBI taxonomy): Eukaryota > Metazoa > Chordata > Amphibia > Caudata > Salamandridae > Triturus > Triturus cristatus. The sequence goes on from NC_140594.1 coordinate 1,157,892,045, forward strand.
CCTGAGATGTGAGCGCGGAGTAACGCGCCGATCAGAAGTGCCTGAGATGTGAGCGCGGAGTAACCGCCGATCAGAAGTGCCTGAGATGTGAGCGCGGAGTAACCGCCGATCAGAAGTGCCTGAGATGTGAGCGCGGAGTAACGCGCCGATCAGAAGTGCCTGAGATGTGAGCGCGGAGTAACCGCCGATCAGAAGTGCCTGAGATGTGAGCGCGGAGCAATGCGCCGATCAGAAGCGCCTGAGATGTGAGCGCGGAGTAACCGCCGATCAGAAGTGCCTGAGATGTGAGCGCGGAGCAATGCGCCGATCAGAAGTGCCTGAGATGTGAGCGCGGAGTAACCGCCGATCAGAAGTGCCTGAGATGTGAGCGCGGAGTAACGCGCCGATCAGAAGTGCCTGAGATGTGAGCGCGGAGTAACGCGCCGATCAGAAGTGCCTGAGATGTGAGCGCGGAGTAACCGCCGATCAGAAGTGCCTGAGATGTGAGCGCGGAGCAATGCGCCGATCAGAAGCGCCTGAGATGTGAGCGCGGAGTAACGCGCCGATCAGAAGTGCCTGAGATGTGAGCGCGGAGTAACGCGCCGATCAGAAGTGCCTGAGATGTGAGCGCGGAACAATGCGCCGATCAGAAGCGCCTGCGATGTGAGCGCGGAGTAACGCGCCGATCAGAAGTGCCTGAGATGTGAGCGCGGAGTAACGCGCCGATCAGAAGTGCCTGAGATGTGAGCGCGGAGTAACGCGCCGATCAGAAGTGCCTGCGATGTGAGCGCGGAGTAACCGCCAATCAGAAGTGACCTGCGGCGGGAAGCCTCCTTCGGAGCAGGGGTGAAGTGCAGAGAAATATGTCTGCGAAGGTTAATGAGCTGATGCAGAACATGTGTCTGGAATTAAAGTCAGTGCCTCGTACTCCGAGCTCTCAAACTGCCCAGGAATGTTGCGCACAAAACGGAATGCGGATTCTCCCTTGCCACTCTTCCTTGGCCCTCTCTTTCATTTTCGTAGCCACACCATTACTTCGCTTTCTCTGTATTTCTCTGCCGCACACACTGTTATCTTCCCTTGTCCCTAAAGCAAACACAAAACCATTGCTCATTTTAACAAGTATTTGCAATGCAATAGGTCTCACATTGACGCAAGTTTAAGCTATTGGCATTGCAAATGACAATGCCTTTTATTTATCGGTTTTAAAAACCAAAACATAAATAAAAGGCATTGTCACTTACAATGCCAATAGCTCAAACTCAAGTAAATACGAGACCTGTTGCATTGCAAATGCTCGTTTATAAATGGGGATAATTTCTGTTGCCTTCCGACTACAGGGAATACTGCCCCTCTGCAGAATACAATTTAAGAATTTGTTAAGATACAAAGCCCAGCCATCAATATTTCATAAAGAGATCATTCGGGCCGCCATCGGGCCCGGCGGCTTTACTAGCCGGTATAGCTTTTATTGCGCACACAGGCTCACTCCTCTCGATCTAAATTGGGGCGGATGGATACTGGCTCACGAAGATTGTCTGGACCTCTACTTCAGATGCCTGCCTCGAATGGTCATAAAAGCCAGAGAATTGTGTTTGACATCACCTGTGTCTCATCCCCCTTCCCGCCCCCGACCACTCGATTGTAGACATTATACAAGTAGTAGTTACGAGAACCCTCCCCGGTGACAGCTATACCTAAAACGTCATGCGAGACAGTAGGAAGTAGCCGTATTTTAACATTTAGGGCGACTTTTACCCAAATAATAAGGCTACAAGAAGGAGGACTCCTACCAGCACATTGGGCTGGACTCTGGTGGGACATATATCCCGATCGATGGACAGAGTCCAGTCTCCAGGTTTCCTGTAGAAGACATTTGTCAAGCTGGTCGATAAAAGCCCCCAGGCTTCATGCCCTAGCTTGGTCGTCACGCCTGCAATATTCTGTGACAAAATGTCAGTAATGGAGCAGTTCGTGAATTTGTCGTCATCACTTGTGGTCAGGTGCACAGGATCACTATTGGGCCGAGGTGACTCAGGATCGCGTGGTTAGTCCCTCCCCTCACGGACTGACCGTATATGTTCTATACATTTATTTTATCAGGGACTCCTCATCGTCACAAATTCTCTCAACCAGTTTGGGAACTATTGCCATGTAAATAGTGCTTGTATTTTCTACCACAGCCATATTTCCCTGTGTGGGAATGCCCTCCCCCGACCCATCCTTTGGAGCAAAGACATGTTTAATCGTCCCACCCAAGGATGTATTAAAACACTGGTGGCCAATTGCAACTTGCTACATGGGGGAATCAAGTGCGTTGGCCTAGTATTAAACCAGTCAAGCACGGGACGAAGAACGGGGCAGAGATCAACTTGATAAGTAATGTTTTGTTAGGTGCTGGCTGGAAGACCTGGTGTAGTCGATAAAAGGACTTTACTTCTGCCTGCTGCTTACAATTGCTTCACTACAGCGGCGGTCTTGGTTGCTGCATCCTAAGTGCTTCACACAGTGGAACGTCACTTCCATTTTTGCCAGAGGAGCAGGGCCTAAGTACAGTTTCCTTCCGCTTCAATTCTTGATCTGTTGTTTCGGAGAACTATTTTTTCTAAAATTATTGCAGCGTAACTTGCCAGGGTTTATCTTAAAATATGCGGCCACACCGTTCTTTTGTTGTGTAAAGCACAGCTCGCCTTCAAACATACTTTCACTCTCAGCGCGGCGCTCTTGAAACCGGCGTCATGCTTTTTTTTGCTACTGAGTAATGTCCTTCGCAATGGGAAGATAAGCTTTTGGAGGCAGAGCGCAGCAGTTCAGCAGAAGGTGTGGTGACGGACGTGCTTCCCCGGCCTTCTTCCACCCTAGGAGCTTCTGTCTGCTGAAGGTACCTGACCTGGCTTCCTCTGCACTGGGTGATGGTAGTGTCCCTACCCGGTGTGGTGTAAGTCCCACTCGCCCAGAGGAGCCCACCCCAGACACCACACCTGCTGCGTGTAGGGCTGGCTGTTCCAAAAGAACATTAAGAGATACATTAACCCTCCGCTGCATTACCTAACCAGGACATAGGAACACTGCTGCACAATACCTTGGACGATATGCTCCCTACTAAGATCCTCCTGGAGAAACTCAGAACTCTGCCCTTTTAACCCCTTGATGAAAAGGCCGTAGCCGCAGATCTCACAGCCGCGTTTTAACCCCCTGCTGGTGTCCTGGGTCAGTGTGCACAGTTTACTTTTTAGGTCTCGCCTTAGCGGTCTCACCAGACTATTTAGTTTCTTTTTTCTCTGTATTTAGTTTTGGCAGATTTATATAGTGCAAACTCGGCCCGAAGGTATTGGAGAGATTTACATCAGCACCAGTAAGGTTACACAAGGTCAGATCCACATTTTGTAGGTATGGGGAGATAACGTGATTTGCCCAGAATCACACAGTATGTTGAGCTGACACCGAGATTCGAACTTGGTTACCCAGATTGAAAGTCGGCAGCTCTGGTGTACAAAAATAGATGGATACCCCTCTATACAAGTACCAAGAGACTGATTGATTGATTGATTGATTGATTGATTGATTGATTGATTGATAGGCTTCCACCCACACCCTCTTCCTGCACTGGTCTGTTATTGTGTCCTTCACGTTACCCCCTCACACCATTGCTGCAGCATAGGGCAATCTGCAGCACGCACAGAAAGAGGAAAACTCCATCAATGATTGAGTTTGTGCAGGAAGGTGCCCCTTCCTGCGCCAAAACCATCATCCCCGCAGCGCGGCGCCCTTTTGTCATGGTGCAAGGGTGCCTGCATGGCGCATGGCAGCCAACTGTGCGCCAGCACCGGGGAAAGCACAAGGATGCATCATGTGGCTGTAAATAGGACACATCCATGTGCTTTTAAAATGACGCAGCTGGACGTAGCAAAACGGCTGTCAGAGCCGCGCGGCGCCATTTTGTTGTAAATGAGTCCCTTCGAGGTTTCATTCCCCGAGCCTCTTGGCTCGTCTCCTCCTCGCTCTCACCCCCTCCTACTCAGTAGAAAACAGCCCTGCTCTCGAAATAACTTTTTATAGTGTGAACAAATTTCAGTTCATTTATATACCTAATATTTAGAAATTGTGTTCGGTAATATTGATTTTTTCTGGTTTGTTTTTGGGAGTTTCATATAGCGCGAACTCGAGCCGAAGGTATCCGGGCGCTTCACCAGTTGCATTTTTGTTTTACTACACGTGTTTCCCAGCATTTTTTATTGACAGCCGCCTATACGTGCCTGCAAACCAATGATTACTGGCATTTGTTAGTTGTATGAGAACTGACACAAACAAAAGGCTTCTGGATGTCATCGAAGATGGTTTGAAATATCTGAAGAATACATTTTGCCGCTCCATGCCCCTCGCGTCTGGAGAGGGCCTTTGACAGAAGGAGGGAAGGCATGCTCACGTGACAGCTAGAGCCTCAACATCTGGAAGGTTCTTTATAGGGGCCTCCTCTGTTGCCAGATGCATAGCTTACATTCACTTCAGCAGGAATATGGGCGATTCCCGGCATGTACTATAAACATAGTAAGGTGGGAGGATGGTTTAGCGAGTTGAACAGTCACCACGGAAAAATGCAGAGATTGGCAGGTCAAGCGGTCAAAACTGATTAATGGCGTCTGCATTCCATCCTTCTGAGGTCGGTAAATTCTGTACCATTAAATTGTGTAATTGTAGCACCATTGTATCGGGTAATGGCAATACTGGTCATTAAAGCATTTAGAAATGGTAGGAGTGTGACGCGTATAATCAGCGCCTTATAATAGCAAAGAGGGTTTGACACAGGAACGCGGGACCTCGCGGCGAATCAAGAGAGCGGTGAACAAGGGCCAAGAAGACGGTCATTTTGCATTTCACCAGCAACGTTGCATCCCAGAAGGCAATGGTGAATTAAATGTATTTATTAAGTACACTGTGTTGGCAACTTCCAGCCATCATGTAACCTTGCTCAAGTTGGCAAAGTGTGCTCAGCGACATAACCGCTTGTAGAAAACATTTTGTGGAATCTGTCAGTCACAATTTAAGATCTTAAAGAGACCAAATTACTTTTTCATCCATCTTTCTATGATGGTAAATTAAGTTCCAATAAGTTGTTTAACAGTAACACTTCAACTAAAAGGAACAGGTTTGTATGCAAAATTATTACCGCATTACCAACACCATTACCCCACCACACATACTAAGCACAGTTTCTTTTCTGTGCCTTTTCATGGTGTGTTCCTCAAACCCACGCTCTCCTCCTCTTCTTCTTCTTCTTGGGGTGTCTTCAGTGTACACAGGTCTCCCCTCTTTGTGGCTCTGTGCCCTGCTCTCCTCCTCTTCTTCTTGGGGTGTCTTCAGTGTACACAGGTCTCCCCTCTTTGTGGCTCTGTGCCCTGCTCTCCTCCTCTTCTTCTTGGGGTGTCTTCAGTGTACACAGGTCTCCCCTCTTTATGGTCTGTGCCCTGCTCTCCTCCTCTTCTTCTTGGGGTGTCTTCAGTGTACACAGGTCTCCCCTCTTTATGGTCTGTGCCCTGCTCTCCTCCTCTTCTTCTTGGGGTGTCTTCAGTGTACACAGGTCCCCCCTCTTTATGGTCTGTGCCCTGCTCTCCTCCTCTTCTTCTTGGGGTGTCTTCAGTGTACACAGGTCTCCCCTCTTTATGGTCTGTGCCCTGCTCTCCTCCTCTTCTTCTTGGGGTGTCTTCAGTGTACACAGGTCCCCCCTCTTTATGGTCTGTGCCCTGCTCTCCTCCTCTTCTTCTTGGGGTGTCTTCAGTGTACACAGGTCTCCCCTCTTTATGGTCTGTGCCCTGCTCTCCTCCTCTTCTTCTTGGGGTGTCTTCAGTGTACACAGGTCTCCCCTCTTTATGGTCTGTGCCCTGCTCTCCTCCTCTTCTTGGGGTGTCTTCAGTGTACACAGGTCTCCCCTCTTTATGGTCTGTGCCCTGCTCTCCTCCTCTTCTTCTTGGGGTGTCTTCAGTGTACACAGGTCCCCCCTCTTTATGGCTCTGTGCCCTGCTCTCCTCCTCTTCTTCTTGGGGTGTCTTCAGTGTACACAGGTCTCCCCTCTTTATGGTCTGTGCCCTGCTCTCCTCCTCTTCTTCTTGGGGTGTCTTCAGTGTACACAGGTCTCCCCTCTTTATGGTCTGTGCCCTGCTCTCCTCCTCTTCTTGGGGTGTCTTCAGTGTACACAGGTCCCCCCTCTTTGTGGCTCTGTGCCCTGCTCCTCCTCCTCTGCTTCTTCTTCTTGGGGTGTCTTCAGTGTACACAGGTCCCCCCTCTTTATGGTCTGTGCCCTGCTCTCCTCCTCTTCTTCTTGGGGTGTCTTCAGTGTACACAGGTCCCCCCTCTTTGTGGCTCTGTGCCCTGCTCTGCTCCTCTTCTTCTTGGGGTGTCTTCAGTGTACACAGGTCCCCCCTCTTTGTGGCTCTGTGCCCTGCTCTCCTCCTCCTCTTCTTGGGGTGTCTTCAGTGTACACAGGTCTCCCCTCTTTATGGCTCTGTGCCCTGCTCTCCTCCTCTTCTTCTTGGGGTGTCTTCAGTGTACACAGGTCCCCCCTCTTTATGGTCTGTGCCCTGCTCTCCTCCTCTTCTTCTTGGGGTGTCTTCAGTGTACACAGGTCCCCCCTCTTTATGGTCTGTGCCCTGCTCTCCTCCTCTTCTTCTTGGGGTGTCTTCAGTGTACACAGGTCCCCCCTCTTTATGGCTCTGTGCCCTGCTCTCCTCCTCTTCTTCTTGGGGTGTCTTCAGTGTACACAGGTCCCCCCTCTTTATGGTCTGTGCCCTGCTCTCCTCCTCTTCTTCTTGGGGTGTCTTCAGTGTACACAGCTCCCCCCTCTTTATGGCTCTGTGTCCTGCTCTCCTCCTCTTCTTCTTGGGGTGTCTTCAGTGTACACAGGTCTCCCCTCTTTATGGTCTGTGCCCTGCTCTCCTCCTCCTCTTCTTCTTCTTGGGGTGTCTTCAGTGTACACAGGTCCCCCCTCTTTATGGTCTGTGCCCTGCTCTCCTCCTCTTCTTCTTGGGGTGTCTTCAGTGTACACAGGTCCCCCCTCTTTATGGTCTGTGCCCTGCTCTCCTCCACTTCTTCTTCTTCTTGGGGTGTCTTCAGTGTACACAGGTCCCCCCTCTTTATGGTCTGTGCCCTGCTCTCCTCCTCCTCCTCTTCTTCTTGGGGTGTCTTCAGTGTACACAGGTCCCCACTCTTTATGGTCTGTGCCCTGCTCTCCTCCTCTTCTTCTTGGGGTGTCTTCAGTGTACACAGGTCTCCCCTCTTTATGGCTCTGTGCCCTGCTCTCCTCCTCTTCTTCTTGGGGTGTCTTCAGTGTACACAGGTCCCCCCTCTTTATGGTCTGTGCCCTGCTTTCCTCCTCTTCTTCTTGGGGTGTCTTCAGTGTACACAGGTCCCCCCTCTTTATGGTCTGTGCCCTGCTCTCCTCCTCTTCTTCTTGGGGTGTCTTCAGTGTACACAGGTCCCCCCTCTTTATGGTCTGTTCCCTGCTCTCCTCCACTTCTTCTTGGGGTGTCTTCAGTGTACACAGGTCCCCCCCTCTTTATGGCTCTGTGCCCTGCTCTCCTCCTCTTCTTCTTGGGGTGTCTTCAGTGTACACAGGTCCCCCCTCTTTATGGTCTGTGCCCTGCTCTCCTCCTCTTCTTCTTGGGGTGTCTTCAGTGTACACAGGTCTCCCCTCTTTATGGTCTGTGCCCTGCTCTCCTCCTCTTCTTCTTGGGGTGTCTTCAGTGTACACAGGTCCCCCCTCTTTATGGTCTGTGCCCTGCTCTCCTCTTCTTCTTCTTGGGGTGTCTTCAGTGTACACAGGTCCCCCCTCTTTATGGTCTGTGCCCTGCTCTCCTCCTCCTCTTCTTCTTGGGGTGTCTTCAGTGTACACAGGTCCCCCCTCTTTATGGTCTGTGCCCTGCTCTCCTCCTTTTCTTCTTGGGGTGTCTTCAGTGTACACAGGTCTCCCCTCTTTATGGTCTGTGCCCTGCTCTCCTCTTCTTCTTCTTGGGGTGTCTTCAGTGTACACAGGTCCCCCCTCTTTATGGTCTGTGCCCTGCTCTCCTCCTCTTCTTCTTGGGGTGTCTTCAGTGTACACAGGTCCCCCCTCTTTATGGTCTGTGCCCTGCTCTCCTCCTCTTCTGCTTGGGGTGTCTTCAGTGTACACAGGTCCCCCCTCTTTATGGTCTGTGCCCTGCTCTCCTCTTCCTCCTCTTCTTCTTGGGGTGTCTTCAGTGTACACAGGTCCCCCCTCTTTATGGCTCTGTGCCCTGCTCTCCTCCTCTTCTTCTTGGGGTGTCTTCAGTGTACACAGGTCCCCCCTCTTTATGGTCTGTGCCCTGCTCTCCTCCTCTTCTTCTTGGGGTGTCTTCAGTGTACACAGGTCCCCCCTCTTTATGGTCTGTGCCCTGCTCTCCTCCTCTTCTTCTTGGGGTGTCTTCAGTGTACACAGGTCCCCCCTCTTTATGGTCTGTGCCCTGCTCTCCTCCTCTTCTTCTTGGGGTGTCTTCAGTGTACACAGGTCCCCCCTCTTTATGGTCTGTGCCCTGCTCTCCTCCTCTTCTTCTTGGGGTGTCTTCAGTGTACACAGGTCCCCCCTCTTTATGGTCTGTGCCCTGCTCTCCTCCTCTTCTTCTTGGGGTGTCTTCAGTGTACACAGGTCCCCCCTCTTTATGGCTCTGTGCCCTGCTCTCCTCCTCTTCTTCTTGGGGTGTCTTCAGTGTACACAGGTCCCCCCTCTTTATGGTCTGTGCCCTGCTCTCCTCCTCCTCCTCTTCTTCTTGGGGTGTCTTCAGTGTACACAGGTCCCCCCTCTTTATGGTCTGTGCCCTGCTCTCCTCCTCCTCCTCTTCTTCTTGGGGTGTCTTCAGTGTACACAGGTCCCCCCTCTTTATGGTCTGTGCCCTGCTCTCCTCCTCTTCTTCTTGGGGTGTCTTCAGTGTACACAGGTCCCCCCTCTTTATGGTCTGTGCCCTGCTCTCCTCTTCCTCCTCTTCTTCTTGGGGTGTCTTCAGTGTACACAGGTCCCCCCTCTTTATGGTCTGTGCCCTGCTCTCCTCCTCTTCTTCTTGGGGTGTCTTCAGTGTACACAGGTCTCCCCTCTTTATGGCTCTGTGCCCTGCTCTCCTCCTCTTCTTCTTGGGGTGTCTTCAGTGTACACAGGTCCCCCCTCTTTATGGTCTGTGCCCTGCTCTCCTCCTCTTCTTCTTGGGGTGTCTTCAGTGTACACAGGTCCCCCCTCTTTATGGTCTGTGCCCTGCTCTCCTCCTCTTCTTCTTGGGGTGTCTTCAGTGTACACAGGTCCCCCCTCTTTATGGTCTGTGCCCTGCTCTCCTCCTCTTCTTCTTGGGGTGTCTTCAGTGTACACAGGTCTCCCCTCTTTATGGTCTGTGCCCTGCTCTCCTCCTCCTCCTCTTCTTCTTGGGGTGTCTTCAGTGTACACAGGTCCCCCCTCTTTATGGTCTGTGCCCTGCTCTCCTCCTCTTCTTCTTGGGGTGTCTTCAGTGTACACAGGTCCCCCCTCTTTATGGTCTGTGCCCTGCTCTCCTCCTCTTCTTCTTGGGGTGTCTAGAGTGTACACAGTTCCCCCCTCTTTATGGTCTGTGCCCTGCTCTCCTCCTCTTCTTCTTGGGGTGTCTTCAGTGTACACAGGTCCCCCCTCTTTATGGTCTGTGCCCTGCTCTCCTCCTCTTCTTCTTGGGGTGTCTTCAGTGTACACAGGTCCCCCCTCTTTATGGTCTGTGCCCTGCTCTCCTCCTCTTCTTCTTGGGGTGTCTTCAGTGTACACAGGTCCCCCCTCTTTATGGTCTGTGCCCTGCTCTCCTCCTCTTCTTCTTGGGGTGTCTTCAGTGTACACAGGTCTCCCCTCTTTATGGTCTGTGCCCTGCTCTCCTCCTCTTCTTCTTGGGGTGTCTTCAGTGTACACAGGTCCCCCCTCTTTATGGTCTGTGCCCTGCTCTCCTCCTCTTCTTCTTGGGGTGTCTTCAGTGTACACAGGTCCCCCCTCTTTATGGTCTGTGCCCTGCTCTCCTCCTCCTCCTCTTCTTCTTCTTAGGGTGTCTTCAGTGTACACAGGTCCCCCCTCTTTATGGTCTGTGCCCTGCTCTCCTCCTCTTCTTCTTGGGGTGTCTTCAGTGTACACAGGTCCCCCCTCTTTATGGTCTGTGCCCTGCTCTCCTCCTCTTCTTCTTGGGGTGTCTTCAGTGTACACAGGTCCCCCCACTTTGTGGCTCTGTGCCCTGCTCTCCTCCTCTTCTTCTTGGGGTGTCTTCAGTGTACACAGGTCCCCCCTCTTTTTGGTCTGTGCCCTGCTCTCCTCCTCCTCCTCTTCTTCTTGGGGTGTCTTCAGTGTATACAGGTCCCCCCTCTTTATGGTCTGTGCCCTGCTCTCCTCCTCTTCTTCTTGGGGTGTCTTCAGTGTACACAGGTCCCCCCTCTTTATGGTCTGTGCCCTGCTCTCCTCCTCTTCTTCTTGGGGTGTCTTCAGTGTACACAGGTCCCCCCTCTTTGTGGTCTGTGCCCTGCTCTCCTCCTCTTCGTCTTGGGGTGTCTTCAGTGTACACAGGTCCCCCCACTTTGTGGCTCTGTGCCCTGCTCTCCTCCTCTTCTTCTTGGGGTGTCTTCAGTGTACAGAGGTCCCCCCTCTTTATGGTCTGTGCCCTGCTCTCCTCCTCCTCCTCTTCTTCTTGGGGTGTCTTCAGTGTACACAGGTCCCCCCTCTTTATGGTCTGTGCCCTGCTCTCCTCCTCCTCCTCTTCTTCTTGGGGTGTCTTCAGTGTACACAGGTCCCCCCTCTTTATGGTCTGTGCCCTGCTCTCCTCCTCTTCTTCTTGGGGTGTCTTCAGTGTACACAGGTCTCCCCTCTTTATGGTCTGTGCCCTGCTCTCCTCCTCTTCTTCTTGGGGTGTCTTCAGTGTACACAGGTCCCCCCTCTTTATGGTCTGTGCCCTGCTCTCCTCCTCTTCTGCTTGGGGTGTCTTCAGTGTACACAGGTCCCCCCTCTTTATGGTCTGTGCCCTGCTCTCCTCTTCCTCCTCTTCTTCTTGGGGTGTCTTCAGTGTACACAGGTCCCCCCTCTTTATGGTCTGTGCCCTGCTCTCCTCCTCTTCTTCTTGGGGTGTCTTCAGTGTACACAGGTCCCCCCTCTTTATGGTCTGTGCCCTGCTCTCCTCCTCTTCTTCTTGGGGTGTCTTCAGTGTACACAGGTCCCCCCTCTTTATGGTCTGTGCCCTGCTCTCCTCCTCTTCTTCTTGGGGTGTCTTCAGTGTACACAGGTCCCCCCACTTTGTGGCTCTGTGCCCTGCTCTCCTCCTCTTCTTCTTGGGGTGTCTTCAGTGTACACAGGTCCCCCCTCTTTATGGTCTGTGCCCTGCTCTCCTCCTCCTCCTCTTCTTCTTGGGGTGTCTTCAGTGTATACAGGTCCCCCCTCTTTATCGTCTGTGCCCTGCTCTCCTCCTCTTCTTCTTGGGGTGTCTTCAGTGTACACAGGTCCCCCCTCTTTATGGTCTGTGCCCTGCTCTCCTCCTCTTCTTCTTGGGGTGTCTTCAGTGTACACAGGTCTCCCCTCTTTATGGTCTGTGCCCTGCTCTCCTCCTCTTCTTCTTGGGGTGTCTTCAGTGTACACAGGTCCCCCCTCTTTATGGTCTGTGCCCTGCTCTCCTCTTCTTCTTCTTGGGGTGTCTTCAGTGTACACAGGTCCCCCCTCTTTATGGTCTGTGCCCTGCTCTCCTCCTCCTCTTCTTCTTGGGGTGTCTTCAGTGTACACAGGTCCCCCCTCTTTATGGTCTGTGCCCTGCTCTCCTCCTTTTCTTCTTGGGGTGTCTTCAGTGTACACAGGTCTCCCCTCTTTATGGTCTGTGCCCTGCTCTCCTCTTCTTCTTCTTGGGGTGTCTTCAGTGTACACAGGTCCCCCCTCTTTATGGTCTGTGCCCTGCTCTCCTCCTCTTCTTCTTGGGGTGTCTTCAGTGTACACAGGTCCCCCCTCTTTATGGTCTGTGCCCTGCTCTCCTCCTCTTCTGCTTGGGGTGTCTTCAGTGTACACAGGTCCCCCCTCTTTATGGTCTGTGCCCTGCTCTCCTCTTCCTCCTCTTCTTCTTGGGGTGTCTTCAGTGTACACAGGTCCCCCCTCTTTATGGCTCTGTGCCCTGCTCTCCTCCTCTTCTTCTTGGGGTGTCTTCAGTGTACACAGGTCCCCCCTCTTTATGGTCTGTGCCCTGCTCTCCTCCTCTTCTTCTTGGGGTGTCTTCAGTGTACACAGGTCCCCCCTCTTTATGGTCTGTGCCCTGCTCTCCTCCTCCTCCTCTTCTTCTTGGGGTGTCTTCAGTGTACACAGGTCCCCCCTCTTTATGGTCTGTGCCCTGCTCTCCTCCTCCTCCTCTTCTTCTTGGGGTGTCTTCAGTGTACACAGGTCCCCCCTCTTTATGGTCTGTGCCCTGCTCTCCTCCTCTTCTTCTTGGGGTGTCTTCAGTGTACACAGGTCCCCCCTCTTTATGGTCTGTGCCCTGCTCTCCTCCTCTTCTTCTTGGGGTGTCTTCAGTGTACACAGGTCCCCCCTCTTTATGGTCTGTGCCCTGCTCTCCTCCTCTTCTTCTTGGGGTGTCTTCAGTGTACACAGGTCCCCCCTCTTTATGGCTCTGTGCCCTGCTCTCCTCCTCTTCTTCTTGGGGTGTCTTCAGTGTACACAGGTCCCCCCTCTTTATGGTCTGTGCCCTGCTCTCCTCCTCCTCCTCTTCTTCTTGGGGTGTCTTCAGTGTACACAGGTCCCCCCTCTTTATGGTCTGTGCCCTGCTCTCCTCCTCCTCCTCTTCTTCTTGGGGTGTCTTCAGTGTACACAGGTCCCCCCTCTTTATGGTCTGTGCCCTGCTCTCCTCCTCTTCTTCTTGGGGTGTCTTCAGTGTACACAGGTCCCCCCCTCTTTATGGTCTGTGCCCTGCTCTCCTCTTCTTCTTGGGGTGTCTTCAGTGTACACAGGTCCCCCCTCTTTATGGTCTGTGCCCTGCTCTCCTCCTCTTCTTCTTGGGGTGTCTTCAGTGTACACAGGTCCCCCCTCTTTATGGTCTGTGCCCTGCTCTCCTCCTCTTCTTCTTGGGGTGTCTTCAGTGTACACAGGTCTCCCCTCTTTATGGTCTGTGCCCTGCTCTCCTCCTCTTCTTCTTGGGGTGTCTTCAGTGTACACAGGTCCCCCCTCTTTATGGTCTGTGCCCTGCTCTCCTCCTCTTCTTCTTGGGGTGTCTTCAGTGTACACAGGTCCCCCCTCTTTATGGTCTGTGCCCTGCTCTCCTCCTCCTCCTCTTCTTCTTAGGGTGTCTTCAGTGTACACAGGTCCCCCCTCTTTATGGTCTGTGCCCTGCTCTCCTCCTCTTCTTCTTGGGGTGTCTTCAGTGTACACAGGTCCCCCCTCTTTATGGTCTGTGCCCTGCTCTCCTCCTCTTCTTCTGGGGTGTCTTCAGTGTACACAGGTCCCCCCTCTTTATGGTCTGTGCCCTGCTCTCCTCCTCTTCTTCTTGGGGTGTCTTCAGTGTACACAGGTCCCCCCTCTTTATGGTCTGTGCCCTGCTCTCCTCCTCTTCTTCTTGGGGTGTCTTCAGTGTACACAGGTCTCCCCTCTTTATGGCTCTGTGCCCTGCTCTCCTCCTCTTCTTCTTGGGGTGTCTTCAGTGTACACAGGTCCCCCCTCTTTATGGTCTGTGCCCTGCTCTCCTCCTCTTCTTCTTGGGGTGTCTTCAGTGTACACAGGTCCCCCCTCTTTATGGTCTGTGCCCTGCTCTCCTCCTCTTCTTCTTGGGGTGTCTTCAGTGTACACAGGTCCCCCCTCTTTATGGTCTGTGCCCTGCTCTTCCTCCTCCTCTTCTTCTTGGGGTGTCTTCAGTGTACACAGGTCCCCCCTCTTTATGTCTGTGCCCTGCTCTCCTCCTCTTCTTCTTGGGGTGTCTTCAGTGTACACAGGTCTCCCCTCTTTATGGTCTGTGCCCTGCTCTCCTCCTCCTCCTCTTCTTCTTGGGGTGTCTTCAGTGTACACAGGTCCCCCCTCTTTATGGTCTGTGCCCTGCTCTCCTCCTCTTCTTCTTGGGGTGTCTTCAGTGTACACAGGTCCCCCCCTCTTTATGGTCTGTGCCCTGCTCTCCTCCTCTTCTTCTTGGGGTGTCTAGAGTGTACACAGTTCCCCCCTCTTTATGGTCTGTGCCCTGCTCTCCTCCTCTTCTTCTTGGGGTGTCTTCAGTGTACACAGGTCCCCCCTCTTTATGGTCTGTGCCCTGCTCTCCTCCTCTTCTTCTTGGGGTGTCTTCAGTGTAGACAGGTCCCCCCTCTTTATGGTCTGTGCCCTGCTCTCCTCCTCTTCTTCTTGGGGTGTCTTCAGTGTACACAGGTCCCCCCTCTTTATGGTCTGTGCCCTGCTCTCCTCCTCTTCTTCTTGGGGTGTCTTCAGTGTACACAGGTCTCCCCTCTTTATGGTCTGTGCCCTGCTCTCCTCCTCTTCTTCTTGGGGTGTCTTCAGTGTACACAGGTCCCCCCTCTTTATGGTCTGTGCCCTGCTCTCCTCCTCTCTTCTTCTTGGGGTGTCTTCAGTTGTACACAGGTCCCCCCTCTTTATGGTCTGTGCCCTGCTCTCCTCCTCCTCCTCTTCTTCTTGGGGTGTCTTCAGTGTACACAGGTCCCCCCTCTTTATGGTCTGTGCCCTGCTCTCCTCCTCTTCTTCTTGGGGTGTCTTCAGTGTACACAGGTCCCCCTCTTTATGGTCTGTGCCCTGCTCTCCTCCTCTTCTTCTTGGGGTGTCTTCAGTGTACACAGGTCCCCCCACTTTGTGGCTCTGTGCCCTGCTCTCCTCCTCTTCTTCTTGGGGTGTCTTCAGTGTACACAGGTCCCCCCTCTTTATGGTCTGTGCCCTGCTCTCCTCCTCCTCCTCTTCTTCTTGGGGTGTCTTCAGTGTATACAGGTCCCCCCTCTTTATGGTCTGTGCCCTGCTCTCCTCCTCTTCTTCTTGGGGTGTCTTCAGTGTACACAGGTCCCCCCTCTTTATGGTCTGTGCCCTGCTCTCCTCCTCTTCTTCTTGGGGTGTCTTCAGTGTACACAGGTCCCCCCTCTTTATGGTCTGTGCCCTGCTCTCCTCCTCTTCTTCTTGGGGTGTCTTCAGTGTACACAGGTCCCCCCACTTTGTGGCTCTGTGCCCTGCTCTCCTCCTCTTCTTCTTGGGGTGTCTTCAGTGTACAGAGGTCCCCCCTCTTTATGGTCTGTGCCCTGCTCTCCTCCTCCTCCTCTTCTTCTTGGGGTGTCTTCAGTGTACACAGGTCCCCCCTCTTTATGGTCTGTGCCCTGCTCTCCTCCTCCTCCTCTTCTTCTTGGGGTGTCTTCAGTGTACACAGGTCCCCCCTCTTTATGGTCTGTGCCCTGCTCTCCTCCTCTTCTTCTTGGGGTGTCTTCAGTGTACACAGGTCTCCCCTCTTTATGGTCTGTGCCCTGCTCTCCTCCTCTTCTTCTTGGGGTGTATTCAGTGTACACAGGTCCCCCCTCTTTATGGTCTGTGCCCTGCTCTCCTCCTCTTCTTCTTGGGGTGTCTTCAGTGTACACAGGTCCCCCCTCTTTATGGTCTGTGCCCTGCTCTCCTCCTCTTCTTCTTGGGGTGTCTTCAGTGTACACAGGTCCCCCCTCTTTATGGTCTGTGCCCTGCTCTCCTCCTCTTCTTCTTGGGGTGTCTTCAGTGTACACAGGTCTCCCCTCTTTATGGTCTGTGCCCTGCTCTCCTCCTCCTCCTCTTCTTCTTGGGGTGTCTTCAGTGTACACAGGTCCCCCCTCTTTATGGTCTGTGCCCTGCTCTCCTCCTCTTCTTGGGGTGTCTTCAGTGTACACAGGTCCCCCCTCTTTGTGGCTCTGTGCCCTGCTCCTCCTCCTCTGCTTCTTCTTCTTGGGGTGTCTTCAGTGTACACAGGTCCCCCCTCTTTATGGTCTGTGCCCTGCTCTCCTCCTCTTCTTCTTGGGGTGTCTTCAGTGTACACAGGTCCCCCCTCTTTGTGGCTCTGTGCCCTGCTCTGCTCCTCTTCTTCTTGGGGTGTCTTCAGTGTACACAGGTCCCCCCTCTTTGTGGCTCTGTGCCCTGCTCTCCTCCTCCTCTTCTTGGGGTGTCTTCAGTGTACACAGGTCTCCCCTCTTTATGGCTCTGTGCCCTGCTCTCCTCCTCTTCTTCTTGGGGTGTCTTCAGTGTACACAGGTCCCCCCTCTTTATGGTCTGTGCCCTGCTCTCCTCCTCTTCTTCTTGGGGTGTCTTCAGTGTACACAGGTCCCCCCTCTTTATCGTCTGTGCCCTGCTCTCCTCCTCTTCTTCTTGGGGTGTCTTCAGTGTACACAGGTCCCCCCTCTTTATGGCTCTGTGCCCTGCTCTCCTCCTCTTCTTCTTGGGGTGTCTTCAGTGTACACAGGTCCCCCCTCTTTATGGTCTGTGCCCTGCTCTCCTCCTCTTCTTCTTGGGGTGTCTTCAGTGTACACAGCTCCCCCCTCTTTATGGCTCTGTGTCCTGCTCTCCTCCTCTTCTTCTTGGGGTGTCTTCAGTGTACACAGGTCTCCCCTCTTTATGGTCTGTGCCCTGCTCTCCTCCTCCTCTTCTTCTTCTTGGGGTGTCTTCAGTGTACACAGGTCCCCCCTCTTTATGGTCTGTGCCCTGCTCTCCTCCTCTTCTTCTTGGGGTGTCTTCAGTGTACACAGGTCCCCCCTCTTTATGGTCTGTGCCCTGCTCTCCTCCACTTCTTCTTCTTCTTGGGGTGTCTTCAGTGTACACAGGTCCCCCCTCTTTATGGTCTGTGCCCTGCTCTCCTCCTCCTCCTCTTCTTCTTGGGGTGTCTTCAGTGTACACAGGTCCCCCCTCTTTATGGTCTGTGCCCTGCTCTCCTCCTCTTCTTCTTGGGGTGTCTTCAGTGTACACAGGTCTCCCCTCTTTATGGCTCTGTGCCCTGCTCTCCTCCTCTTCTTCTTGGGGTGTCTTCAGTGTACACAGGTCCCCCCTCTTTATGGTCTGTGCCCTGCTTTCCTCCTCTTCTTCTTGGGGTGTCTTCAGTGTACACAGGTCCCCCCTCTTTATGGTCTGTGCCCTGCTCTCCTCCTCTTCTTCTTGGGGTGTCTTCAGTGTACACAGGTCCCCCCTCTTTATGGTCTGTGCCCTGCTCTCCTCCACTTCTTCTTGGGGTGTCTTCAGTGTACACAGGTCCCCCCCTCTTTATGGCTCTGTGCCCTGCTCTCCTCCTCTTCTTCTTGGGGTGTCTTCAGTGTACACAGGTCCCCCCTCTTTATGGTCTGTGCCCTGCTCTCCTCCTCTTCTTCTTGGGGTGTCTTCAGTGTACACAGGTCTCCCCTCTTTATGGTCTGTGCCCTGCTCTCCTCCTCTTCTTCTTGGGGTGTCTTCAGTGTACACAGGTCCCCCCTCTTTATGGTCTGTGCCCTGCTCTCCTCTTCTTCTTCTTGGGGTGTCTTCAGTGTACACAGGTCCCCCCTCTTTATGGTCTGTGCCCTGCTCTCCTCCTCCTCTTCTTCTTGGGGTGTCTTCAGTGTACACAGGTCCCCCCTCTTTATGGTCTGTGCCCTGCTCTCCTCCTTTTCTTCTTGGGGTGTCTTCAGTGTACACAGGTCTCCCCTCTTTATGGTCTGTGCCCTGCTCTCCTCTTCTTCTTCTTGGGGTGTCTTCAGTGTACACAGGTCCCCCCTCTTTATGGTCTGTGCCCTGCTCTCCTCCTCTTCTTCTTGGGGTGTCTTCAGTGTACACAGGTCCCCCCTCTTTATGGTCTGTGCCCTGCTCTCCTCCTCTTCTGCTTGGGGTGTCTTCAGTGTACACAGGTCCCCCCTCTTTATGGTCTGTGCCCTGCTCTCCTCTTCCTCCTCTTCTTCTTGGGGTGTCTTCAGTGTACACAGGTCCCCCCTCTTTATGGCTCTGTGCCCTGCTCTCCTCCTCTTCTTCTTGGGGTGTCTTCAGTGTACACAGGTCCCCCCTCTTTATGGTCTGTGCCCTGCTCTCCTCCTCTTCTTCTTGGGGTGTCTTCAGTGTACACAGGTCCCCCCTCTTTATGGTCTGTGCCCTGCTCTCCTCCTCTTCTTCTTGGGGTGTCTTCAGTGTACACAGGTCCCCCCTCTTTATGGTCTGTGCCCTGCTCTCCTCCTCTTCTTCTTGGGGTGTCTTCAGTGTACACAGGTCCCCCCTCTTTATGGTCTGTGCCCTGCTCTCCTCCTCTTCTTCTTGGGGTGTCTTCAGTGTACACAGGTCCCCCCTCTTTATGGCTCTGTGCCCTGCTCTCCTCCTCTTCTTCTTGGGGTGTCTTCAGTGTACACAGGTCCCCCCTCTTTATGGTCTGTGCCC
Source organism: Triturus cristatus (assembly GCF_964204655.1). Taxonomy (NCBI): domain Eukaryota; kingdom Metazoa; phylum Chordata; class Amphibia; order Caudata; family Salamandridae; genus Triturus; species Triturus cristatus. The sequence continues at coordinate 1,157,910,349 of NC_140594.1, forward strand.
TGCTCTCCTCCTCCTCCTCTTCTTCTTGGGGTGTCTTCAGTGTACACAGGTCCCCCCTCTTTATGGTCTGTGCCCTGCTCTCCTCCTCCTCCTCTTCTTCTTGGGGTGTCTTCAGTGTACACAGGTCCCCCCTCTTTATGGTCTGTGCCCTGCTCTCCTCCTCTTCTTCTTGGGGTGTCTTCAGTGTACACAGGTCCCCCCTCTTTATGGTCTGTGCCCTGCTCTCCTCTTCCTCCTCTTCTTCTTGGGGTGTCTTCAGTGTACACAGGCCCCCCCTCTTTATGGTCTGTGCCCTGCTCTCCTCCTCTTCTTCTTGGGGTGTCTTCAGTGTACACAGGTCTCCCCTCTTTATGGCTCTGTGCCCTGCTCTCCTCCTCTTCTTCTTGGGGTGTCTTCAGTGTACACAGGTCCCCCCTCTTTATGGTCTGTGCCCTGCTCTCCTCCTCTTCTTCTTGGGGTGTCTTCAGTGTACACAGGTCCCCCCTCTTTATGGTCTGTGCCCTGCTCTCCTCCTCTTCTTCTTGGGGTGTCTTCAGTGTACACAGGTCCCCCCTCTTTATGGTCTGTGCCCTGCTCTCCTCCTCTTCTTCTTGGGGTGTCTTCAGTGTACACAGGTCTCCCCTCTTTATGGTCTGTGCCCTGCTCTCCTCCTCCTCCTCTTCTTCTTGGGGTGTCTTCAGTGTACACAGGTCCCCCCTCTTTATGGTCTGTGCCCTGCTCTCCTCCTCTTCTTCTTGGGGTGTCTTCAGTGTACACAGGTCCCCCCTCTTTATGGTCTGTGCCCTGCTCTCCTCCTCTTCTTCTTGGGGTGTCTAGAGTGTACACAGTTCCCCCCTCTTTATGGTCTGTGCCCTGCTCTCCTCCTCTTCTTCTTGGGGTGTCTTCAGTGTACACAGGTCCCCCCTCTTTATGGTCTGTGCCCTGCTCTCCTCCTCTTCTTCTTGGGGTGTCTTCAGTGTACACAGGTCCCCCCTCTTTATGGTCTGTGCCCTGCTCTCCTCCTCTTCTTCTTGGGGTGTCTTCAGTGTACACAGGTCCCCCCTCTTTATGGTCTGTGCCCTGCTCTCCTCCTCTTCTTCTTGGGGTGTCTTCAGTGTACACAGGTCTCCCCTCTTTATGGTCTGTGCCCTGCTCTCCTCCTCTTCTTCTTGGGGTGTCTTCAGTGTACACAGGTCCCCCCTCTTTATGGTCTGTGCCCTGCTCTCCTCCTCTTCTTCTTGGGGTGTCTTCAGTGTACACAGGTCCCCCCTCTTTATGGTCTGTGCCCTGCTCTCCTCCTCCTCCTCTTCTTCTTCTTAGGGTGTCTTCAGTGTACACAGGTCCCCCCTCTTTATGGTCTGTGCCCTGCTCTCCTCCTCTTCTTCTTGGGGTGTCTTCAGTGTACACAGGTCCCCCCTCTTTATGGTCTGTGCCCTGCTCTCCTCCTCTTCTTCTTGGGGTGTCTTCAGTGTACACAGGTCCCCCCACTTTGTGGCTCTGTGCCCTGCTCTCCTCCTCTTCTTCTTGGGGTGTCTTCAGTGTACACAGGTCCCCCCTCTTTTTGGTCTGTGCCCTGCTCTCCTCCTCCTCCTCTTCTTCTTGGGGTGTCTTCAGTGTATACAGGTCCCCCCTCTTTATGGTCTGTGCCCTGCTCTCCTCCTCTTCTTCTTGGGGTGTCTTCAGTGTACACAGGTCCCCCCTCTTTATGGTCTGTGCCCTGCTCTCCTCCTCTTCTTCTTGGGGTGTCTTCAGTGTACACAGGTCCCCCCTCTTTATGGTCTGTGCCCTGCTCTCCTCCTCTTCTTCTTGGGGTGTCTTCAGTGTACACAGGTCCCCCCACTTTGTGGCTCTGTGCCCTGCTCTCCTCCTCTTCTTCTTGGGGTGTCTTCAGTGTACAGAGGTCCCCCCTCTTTATGGTCTGTGCCCTGCTCTCCTCCTCCTCCTCTTCTTCTTGGGGTGTCTTCAGTGTACACAGGTCCCCCCTCTTTATGGTCTGTGCCCTGCTCTCCTCCTCCTCCTCTTCTTCTTGGGGTGTCTTCAGTGTACACAGGTCCCCCCTCTTTATGGTCTGTGCCCTGCTCTCCTCCTCTTCTTCTTGGGGTGTCTTCAGTGTACACAGGTCTCCCCTCTTTATGGTCTGTGCCCTGCTCTCCTCCTCTTCTTCTTGGGGTGTCTTCAGTGTACACAGGTCCCCCCTCTTTATGGTCTGTGCCCTGCTCTCCTCCTCTTCTGCTTGGGGTGTCTTCAGTGTACACAGGTCCCCCCTCTTTATGGTCTGTGCCCTGCTCTCCTCTTCCTCCTCTTCTTCTTGGGGTGTCTTCAGTGTACACAGGTCCCCCCTCTTTATGGTCTGTGCCCTGCTCTCCTCCTCTTCTTCTTGGGGTGTCTTCAGTGTACACAGGTCCCCCCTCTTTATGGTCTGTGCCCTGCTCTCCTCCTCTTCTTCTTGGGGTGTCTTCAGTGTACACAGGTCCCCCCTCTTTATGGTCTGTGCCCTGCTCTCCTCCTCTTCTTCTTGGGGTGTCTTCAGTGTACACAGGTCCCCCCACTTTGTGGCTCTGTGCCCTGCTCTCCTCCTCTTCTTCTTGGGGTGTCTTCAGTGTACACAGGTCCCCCCTCTTTATGGTCTGTGCCCTGCTCTCCTCCTCCTCCTCTTCTTCTTGGGGTGTCTTCAGTGTATACAGGTCCCCCCTCTTTATGGTCTGTGCCCTGCTCTCCTCCTCTTCTTCTTGGGGTGTCTTCAGTGTACACAGGTCCCCCCTCTTTATGGTCTGTGCCCTGCTCTCCTCCTCTTCTTCTTGGGGTGTCTTCAGTGTACACAGGTCTCCCCTCTTTATGGTCTGTGCCCTGCTCTCCTCCTCTTCTTCTTGGGGTGTCTTCAGTGTACACAGGTCCCCCCTCTTTATGGTCTGTGCCCTGCTCTCCTCTTCTTCTTCTTGGGGTGTCTTCAGTGTACACAGGTCCCCCCTCTTTATGGTCTGTGCCCTGCTCTCCTCCTCCTCTTCTTCTTGGGGTGTCTTCAGTGTACACAGGTCCCCCCTCTTTATGGTCTGTGCCCTGCTCTCCTCCTTTTCTTCTTGGGGTGTCTTCAGTGTACACAGGTCTCCCCTCTTTATGGTCTGTGCCCTGCTCTCCTCTTCTTCTTCTTGGGGTGTCTTCAGTGTACACAGGTCCCCCCTCTTTATGGTCTGTGCCCTGCTCTCCTCCTCTTCTTCTTGGGGTGTCTTCAGTGTACACAGGTCCCCCCTCTTTATGGTCTGTGCCCTGCTCTCCTCCTCTTCTGCTTGGGGTGTCTTCAGTGTACACAGGTCCCCCCTCTTTATGGTCTGTGCCCTGCTCTCCTCTTCCTCCTCTTCTTCTTGGGGTGTCTTCAGTGTACACAGGTCCCCCCTCTTTATGGCTCTGTGCCCTGCTCTCCTCCTCTTCTTCTTGGGGTGTCTTCAGTGTACACAGGTCCCCCCTCTTTATGGTCTGTGCCCTGCTCTCCTCCTCTTCTTCTTGGGGTGTCTTCAGTGTACACAGGTCCCCCCTCTTTATGGTCTGTGCCCTGCTCTCCTCCTCCTCCTCTTCTTCTTGGGGTGTCTTCAGTGTACACAGGTCCCCCCTCTTTATGGTCTGTGCCCTGCTCTCCTCCTCCTCCTCTTCTTCTTGGGGTGTCTTCAGTGTACACAGGTCCCCCCTCTTTATGGTCTGTGCCCTGCTCTCCTCCTCTTCTTCTTGGGGTGTCTTCAGTGTACACAGGTCCCCCCTCTTTATGGTCTGTGCCCTGCTCTCCTCCTCTTCTTCTTGGGGTGTCTTCAGTGTACACAGGTCCCCCCTCTTTATGGTCTGTGCCCTGCTCTCCTCCTCTTCTTCTTGGGGTGTCTTCAGTGTACACAGGTCCCCCCTCTTTATGGCTCTGTGCCCTGCTCTCCTCCTCTTCTTCTTGGGGTGTCTTCAGTGTACACAGGTCCCCCCTCTTTATGGTCTGTGCCCTGCTCTCCTCCTCCTCCTCTTCTTCTTGGGGTGTCTTCAGTGTACACAGGTCCCCCCTCTTTATGGTCTGTGCCCTGCTCTCCTCCTCCTCCTCTTCTTCTTGGGGTGTCTTCAGTGTACACAGGTCCCCCCTCTTTATGGTCTGTGCCCTGCTCTCCTCCTCTTCTTCTTGGGGTGTCTTCAGTGTACACAGGTCCCCCCCTCTTTATGGTCTGTGCCCTGCTCTCCTCTTCTTCTTGGGGTGTCTTCAGTGTACACAGGTCCCCCCTCTTTATGGTCTGTGCCCTGCTCTCCTCCTCTTCTTCTTGGGGTGTCTTCAGTGTACACAGGTCCCCCCTCTTTATGGTCTGTGCCCTGCTCTCCTCCTCTTCTTCTTGGGGTGTCTTCAGTGTACACAGGTCTCCCCTCTTTATGGTCTGTGCCCTGCTCTCCTCCTCTTCTTCTTGGGGTGTCTTCAGTGTACACAGGTCCCCCCTCTTTATGGTCTGTGCCCTGCTCTCCTCCTCTTCTTCTTGGGGTGTCTTCAGTGTACACAGGTCCCCCCTCTTTATGGTCTGTGCCCTGCTCTCCTCCTCCTCCTCTTCTTCTTAGGGTGTCTTCAGTGTACACAGGTCCCCCCTCTTTATGGTCTGTGCCCTGCTCTCCTCCTCTTCTTCTTGGGGTGTCTTCAGTGTACACAGGTCCCCCCTCTTTATGGTCTGTGCCCTGCTCTCCTCCTCTTCTTCTTGGGGTGTCTTCAGTGTACACAGGTCCCCCCTCTTTATGGTCTGTGCCCTGCTCTCCTCCTCTTCTTCTTGGGGTGTCTTCAGTGTACACAGGTCCCCCCTCTTTATGGTCTGTGCCCTGCTCTCCTCCTCTTCTTCTTGGGGTGTCTTCAGTGTACACAGGTCTCCCCTCTTTATGGCTCTGTGCCCTGCTCTCCTCCTCTTCTTCTTGGGGTGTCTTCAGTGTACACAGGTCCCCCCTCTTTATGGTCTGTGCCCTGCTCTCCTCCTCTTCTTCTTGGGGTGTCTTCAGTGTACACAGGTCCCCCCTCTTTATGGTCTGTGCCCTGCTCTCCTCCTCTTCTTCTTGGGGTGTCTTCAGTGTACACAGGTCCCCCCTCTTTATGGTCTGTGCCCTGCTCTCCTCCTCCTCCTCTTCTTCTTGGGGTGTCTTCAGTGTACACAGGTCCCCCCTCTTTATGGTCTGTGCCCTGCTCTCCTCCTCTTCTTCTTGGGGTGTCTTCAGTGTACACAGGTCTCCCCTCTTTATGGTCTGTGCCCTGCTCTCCTCCTCCTCCTCTTCTTCTTGGGGTGTCTTCAGTGTACACAGGTCCCCCCTCTTTATGGTCTGTGCCCTGCTCTCCTCCTCTTCTTCTTGGGGTGTCTTCAGTGTACACAGGTCCCCCCCTCTTTATGGTCTGTGCCCTGCTCTCCTCCTCTTCTTCTTGGGGTGTCTAGAGTGTACACAGTTCCCCCCTCTTTATGGTCTGTGCCCTGCTCTCCTCCTCTTCTTCTTGGGGTGTCTTCAGTGTACACAGGTCCCCCCTCTTTATGGTCTGTGCCCTGCTCTCCTCCTCTTCTTCTTGGGGTGTCTTCAGTGTACACAGGTCCCCCCTCTTTATGGTCTGTGCCCTGCTCTCCTCCTCTTCTTCTTGGGGTGTCTTCAGTGTACACAGGTCCCCCCTCTTTATGGTCTGTGCCCTGCTCTCCTCCTCTTCTTCTTGGGGTGTCTTCAGTGTACACAGGTCTCCCCTCTTTATGGTCTGTGCCCTGCTCTCCTCCTCTTCTTCTTGGGGTGTCTTCAGTGTACACAGGTCCCCCCTCTTTATGGTCTGTGCCCTGCTCTCCTCCTCTTCTTCTTGGGGTGTCTTCAGTGTACACAGGTCCCCCCTCTTTATGGTCTGTGCCCTGCTCTCCTCCTCCTCCTCTTCTTCTTGGGGTGTCTTCAGTGTACACAGGTCCCCCCTCTTTATGGTCTGTGCCCTGCTCTCCTCCTCTTCTTCTTGGGGTGTCTTCAGTGTACACAGGTCCCCCCTCTTTATGGTCTGTGCCCTGCTCTCCTCCTCTTCTTCTTGGGGTGTCTTCAGTGTACACAGGTCCCCCCACTTTGTGGCTCTGTGCCCTGCTCTCCTCCTCTTCTTCTTGGGGTGTCTTCAGTGTACACAGGTCCCCCCTCTTTATGGTCTGTGCCCTGCTCTCCTCCTCCTCCTCTTCTTCTTGGGGTGTCTTCAGTGTATACAGGTCCCCCCTCTTTATGGTCTGTGCCCTGCTCTCCTCCTCTTCTTCTTGGGGTGTCTTCAGTGTACACAGGTCCCCCCTCTTTATGGTCTGTGCCCTGCTCTCCTCCTCTTCTTCTTGGGGTGTCTTCAGTGTACACAGGTCCCCCCTCTTTATGGTCTGTGCCCTGCTCTCCTCCTCTTCTTCTTGGGGTGTCTTCAGTGTACACAGGTCCCCCCACTTTGTGGCTCTGTGCCCTGCTCTCCTCCTCTTCTTCTTGGGGTGTCTTCAGTGTACAGAGGTCCCCCCTCTTTATGGTCTGTGCCCTGCTCTCCTCCTCCTCCTCTTCTTCTTGGGGTGTCTTCAGTGTACACAGGTCCCCCCTCTTTATGGTCTGTGCCCTGCTCTCCTCCTCCTCCTCTTCTTCTTGGGGTGTCTTCAGTGTACACAGGTCCCCCCTCTTTATGGTCTGTGCCCTGCTCTCCTCCTCTTCTTCTTGGGGTGTCTTCAGTGTACACAGGTCTCCCCTCTTTATGGTCTGTGCCCTGCTCTCCTCCTCTTCTTCTTGGGGTGTCTTCAGTGTACACAGGTCCCCCCTCTTTATGGTCTGTGCCCTGCTCTCCTCCTCTTCTTCTTGGGGTGTCTTCAGTGTACACAGGTCCCCCCTCTTTATGGTCTGTGCCCTGCTCTCCTCCTCTTCTTCTTGGGGTGTCTTCAGTGTACACAGGTCCCCCCTCTTTATGGTCTGTGCCCTGCTCTCCTCCTCTTCTTCTTGGGGTGTCTTCAGTGTACACAGGTCTCCCCTCTTTATGGTCTGTGCCCTGCTCTCCTCCTCCTCCTCTTCTTCTTGGGGTGTCTTCAGTGTACACAGGTCCCCCCTCTTTATGGTCTGTGCCCTGCTCTCCTCCTCTTCTTCTTCTTGGGGTGTCTTCAGTGTACACAGGTCTCCCCTCTTTATGGCTCTGTGCCCTGCTCTCCTCCTCTTCTTCTTGGGGTGTCTTCAGTGTACACAGGTCCCCCCTCTTTATGATCTGTGCCCTGCTCTCCTCCTCTTCTTCTTGGGGTGTCTTCAGTGTACACAGGTCCCCCCTCTTTATGGTCTGTGCCCTGCTCTCCTCCTCTTCTGCTTGGGGTGTCTTCAGTGTACACAGGTCCCCCCTCTTTATGGTCTGTGCCCTGCTCTCCTCCTCCTCCTCTTCTTCTTAGGGTGTCTTCAGTGTACACAGGACCCCCTCTTTATGGTCTGTGCCCTGCTCTCCTCCTCTTCTTCTTGGGGTGTCTTCAGTGTACACAGGTCTCCCCTCTTTATGGTCTGTGCCCTGCTCTCCTCCTCTTCTTCTTGGGGTGTCTTCAGTGTACACAGGTCTCCCCTCTTTATGGTCTGTGCCCTGCTCTCCTCCTCCTCTTCTTGGGGTGTCTTCAGTGTACACAGGTCCCCCCTCTTTATGGTCTGTGCCCTGCTCTCCTCCTCTTCTTCTTGGGGTGTCTTCAGTGTACACAGGTCTCCCCTCTTTTTGGTCTGTACCCTGCTCTCCTCCTCCTCTTCTTCTTTTTGGGGTGTCTTCAGTGTACACAGGTCTCCCCTCTTTATGGCTCTGTGCCCTGCTCTCCTCTTCTTCTTCTTGGGGTGTCTTCAGTGTACACAGGTCCCCCCTCTTTATGGTCTGTGCCCTGCTCTCCTCCTCTTCTTCTTGGGGTGTCTTCAGTGTACACAGGTCCCCCCTCTTTATGGTCTGTGCCCTGCTCTCCTCCTCTTCTTCTTGGGGTGTCTTCAGTGTACACAGGTCCCCCCTCTTTATGGTCTGTGCCCTGCTCTCCACCTCTTCTTCTTGGGGTGTCTTCAGTGTACACAGGTCTCCCCTCTTTATGGTCTGTGCCCTGCTCTCCTCCTCTTCTTCTTGGGGTGTCTTCAGTGTACACAGGTCTCCCCTCTTTATGGCTCTGTGCCCTGCTCTCCTCCTCTTCTTCTTGGGGTGTCTTCAGTGTACACAGGTCTCCCCTCTTTATGGTCTGTGCCCTGCTCTCCTCCTCTTCTTCTTGGGGTGTCTTCAGTGTACACAGGTCTCCCCTCTTTATGGTCTGTGCCCTGCTCTCCTCCTCTTCTTCTTCTTCTTGGGGTGTCTTCAGTGTACACAGGTCCCCCCTCTTTATGGTCTGTGCCCTGCTCTCCTCCTCTTCTACTTGGGGTGTCTTCAGTGTACACAGGTCTCCCCTCTTTATGGTCTGTGCCCTGCTCTCCTCCTCTTCTTCTTGGGGTGTCTTCAGTGTACACAGGTCTCCCCTCTTTATGGCTCTGTGCCCTGCTCTCCTCTTCTTCTTCTTGGGGTGTCTTCAGTGTACACAGGTCCCCCCTCTTTATGGTCTGTGCCCTGCTCTCCTCCTCTTCTTCTTGGGGTGTCTTCAGTGTACACAGGTCCCCCCTCTTTATGGTCTGTGCCCTGCTCTCCTCCTCTTCTTCTTGGGGTGTCTTCAGTGTACACAGGTCCCCCCTCTTTATGGTCTGTGCCCTGCTCTCCTCCTCTTCTTCTTGGGGTGTCTTCAGTGTACACAGGTCACCCCTCTTTATGGCTCTGTGCCCTGCTCTCCTCCTCTTCTTCTTGGGGTGTCTTCAGTGTACACAGGTCCCCCCTCTTTCTGGTCTGTGCCCTGCTCTCCTCCTCTTCTTCTTGGGGTGTCTTCAGTGTACACAGGTCCCCCCTCTTTATGGTCTGTGCCCTGCTCTCCTCCTCTTCTTCTTGGGGTGTCTTCAGTGTACACAGGTCCCCCCTCTTTATGGTCTGTGCCCTGCTCTCCTCCTCTTCTTCTTGGGGTGTCTTCAGTGTACACAGGTCCCCCCTCTTTATGGTCTGTGCCCTGCTCTCCTCCTCTTCTTCTTGGGGTGTCTTCAGTGTACACAGGTCCCCCCTCTTTATGGTCTGTGCCCTGCTCTCCTCCTCTTCTTCTTGGGGTGTCTTCAGTGTACACAGGTCTCCCCTCTTTGTGGCTCTGTGCCCTGCTCTCCTCCTCTTCTTCTTGGGGTGTCTTCAGTGTACACAGGTCTCCCCTCTTTGTGGCTCTGTGCCCTGCTCTCCTCCTCTTCTTCTTGGGGTGTCTTCAGTGTACACAGGTCTCCCCTCTTTGTGGCTCTGTGCCCTGCTCTCCTCCTCTTCTTCTTGGGGTGTCTTCAGTGTACACAGGTCCCCCCTCTTTATGGTCTGTGCCCTGCTCTCCTCCTCTTCTTCTTGGGGTGTCTTCAGTGTACACAGGTCCCCCCTCTTTATGGTCTGTGCCCTGCTCTCCTCCTCTTCTTCTTGGGGTGTCTTCAGTGTACACAGGTCCCCCCTCTTTATGGTCTGTGCCCTGCTCTCCTCCTCTTCTTCTTGGGGTGTCTTCAGTGTACACAGGTCTCCCCTCTTTATGGCTCTGTGCCCTGCTCTCCTCCTCTTCTTCTTGGGGTGTCTTCAGTGTACACAGGCCCCCCCTCTTTATGGTCTGTGCCCTGCTCTCCTCCTCTTCTTCTTGGGGTGTCTTCAGTGTACACAGGTCCCCCCTCTTTATGGTCTGTGCCCTGCTCTCCTCCTCTTCTTCTTGGGGTGTCTTCAGTGTACACAGGTGTCCCCTCTTTATGGCTCTGTGCCCTGCTCTCATCCTCTTCTTGGGGTGTCTTCAGTGTACACAGGTCTCCCCTCTTTATGGCTCTGTGCCCTGCTCTCCTCCTCCTCCTCCTCTTCTTCTTGGGGTGTCTTCAGTGTACACAGGTCCCCCCTCTTTATGGTCTGTGCCTTGCTCTCCTCCTCTTCTTCTTGGGGTGTCTTCAGTGTACACAGGTCTCCCCTCTTTATGGTCTGTGCCCTGCTCTCCTCCTCTTCTTCTTGGGGTGTCTTCAGTGTACACAGGTCCCCCCTCTTTATGGTCTGTGCCCTGCTCTCCTCCTCTTCTTCTTGGGGTGTCTTCAGTGTACACAGGTCTCCCCTCTTTATGGTCTGTGCCCTGCTCTCCTCCTCTTCTTCTTGGGGTGTCTTCAGTGTACACAGGTCTCCCCTCTTTGTGGCTCTGTGCCCTGCTCTCCTCCTCTTCTTCTTGGGGTGTCTTCAGTGTACACAGGTCCCCCCTCTTTATGGTCTGTGCCCTGCTCTCCTCCTCCTCCTCTTCTTCTTGGGGTGTCTTCAGTGTACACAGGTCCCCCCTCTTTATGGTCTGTGCCCTGCTCTCCTCCTCTTCTTCTTGGGGTGTCTTCAGTGTACACAGGTCCCCCCTCTTTATGGTCTGTGCCCTGCTCTCCTCTTCTTCTTCTTGGGGTGTCTTCAGTGTACACAGGTCTCCCCTCTTTATGGCTCTGTGCCCTGCTCTCATCCTCTTCTTGGGGTGTCTTCAGTGTACACAGGTCTCCCCTCTTTATGGCTCTGTGCCCTGCTCTCCTCCTCCTCTTCTTCTTCTTGGGGTGTCTTCAGTGTACACAGGTCCCCCCTCTTTATGGTCTGTGCCCTGCTCTCCTCCTCTTCTTCTTGGGGTGTCTTCAGTGTACACAGGTCTCCCCTCTTTGTGGCTCTGTGCCCTGCTCTCCTCCTCTTCTTCTTGGGGTGTCTTCAGTGTACACAGGTCCCCCCTCTTTATGGTCTGTGCCCTGCTCTTCTCCTCCTCCTCTTCGTCTTGGGGTGTCTTCAGTGTACACAGGTCCCCCCTCTTTATGGTCTGTGCCCTGCTCTCCTCCTCTTCTTCTTGGGGTGTCTTCAGTGTACACAGGTCCCCCTCTTTATGGTCTGTGACCTGCTCTCCTCCTCTTCTTCTTGGGGTGTCTTCAGTGTACACAGGTCCCCCCTCTTTATGGTCTGTGCCCTGCTCTCCTCCTCCTCCTCTTCTTCTTGGGGTGTCTTCAGTGTACACAGGTCCCCCCTCTTTATGGTCTGTGCCCTGCTCTCCTCCTCTTCTTCTTGGGGTGTCTTCAGTGTACACAGGTCCCCCCTCTTAATGGTCTGTGCGCTGCTCTCCCCTTCTTTCTCTCTTTCTCACACACTCTTTCTGCTCCTCCGTCTCGAGTTCATTCGCCACTTCCTGCACGAACGACCTATCCCTGTCTTTCTATCCATTCTGTGCATCTTTCACCCCATCTATTCACCATATCACATAATTCCATGACACAAATCCACTCCAGACAGTTCCACAACTAACAATTCCAATACAAATCTCATAATTCCACTCCACTCCAATCCAAAACACATGGGTAAAAGACATGGTCATTTACAACGTCAATGGCTCTAACTCTTGCAAATGCGAGACCTATTGCATTGCAAATGCTTGTTCAATCTGCAGGTTCAATCTGTTTCTTTTGTCTATCAGAGACGCATAAGTAGGGAGGGATACTTGTAGGTAGGATCGAGGGTCTGGCGGCTTTACAAGAGTTATCAGTCCCCCAATTTCTCCAGAGACCTCAGCTAGTTTGGATTTAAGATCAATCACCTCGGCCTGGAGGATTTTCACCAACGGGACTATACTAGCAATGTCCAGTACATTATCTGTTTTGATAATGGTGGTGGCCACTGCCGGACGAGTCCTGCACTGGATAACAGAATCCGTAGCCTCTTTAACCTTCAAAGAGCCCTTCTTAGCCACAGGCTTGGTGTAGGAGAGGCAAGAGTCGAATATCTGTTCACAAAAGTCACCAGAGGGTACAGCGACCCAGAATTATGATCCTCGATAACAGAATCACAAGGAATAACATTAGGGTCAACCATCGGCCATCAGTAATCAGAGTATTGTCAGTAGCTTCAGTGATAGTCTGGACATGCGATGGCAATGACGTGGACTTCCGTGTCTTAGTGAACATGGGGGCAACTTTGTTCGATGCTGTTTTTGAGTGTGGACCAATAGCATCGTCTCCTCTCCAAGGAGTTTCCACCTCTTCAATTAGTGTACCTATAGCCTTGAGGGTTGTGGCATCTTGAGGGTTGTGGCATCTTGATGTCTATCAGGGGATAACTTTGAGGTGCACTTGTAGTTTTTAACCCTATTTCCTGGGAGAGTATCTGCCGCTTCATGATTCCCCATCACTGCGCTTCCCCCGGCACACTTGCCTCACGACTTAAATTTGAAAAACAAAGGAGAAGGTCACAGATTTAGCTCCGGGGATGCTTCTGTGTTCAATGATTTCAAACAGTGTTCCCTCTGGCAGCAACCTCATGATGAACGTATAAAATGGTTAATGAATTCCTAGAATGGTTGCATCTTCATTCCTTGAATCATGACTGGTATAAGAGTTCACACTTCATTCTCTCTCATGTAAACTATTCTTGTCATTTGAATCTTGTCTTTTGTATCAGTTTGGTTACTTCATTTTTCACAATACAAGTTTATTTCATGTCTAAATGTGGAAAGAATTAAGTTTTTCCCGTGTTCTGATTTTAAGTGAACAATGAATATTTTTTTCTAAAATAAGGAAAAAGGTGTAAATAAAAACTACTGACCAAAGTAATTAGTTTATTTTTATGGTCAGTGTCTGTTCAAGTAATATACAGCGATAAATATGATGACTAGATAATTTGCTGTTCCAACTTTTAGAAAGTTGGCATTTTCCTGCCCCCTTCTATTTGGGGCCTGCAGACTGTCATAGGTCACATGACTGGGTATAGTCGGCCGTTGGAGTTCGTGGGGCTTGTTTACAAGCCCCTTGCGCCGCCAGTCCATCACTTTTCATATGGGGAAAAAGTGACGTACCGGCAGCGTAAGCTGCTTGCAAATAAGCCGATGTGAATTCCATTCAGACAGTCACACAATAGAGGGTTTAGGGGTGCCTGAATGGGCCATCTGCTGGCAGGATGGGGCATAGCTTGACAGATCCCCACTAGCAACTAAATAGGCTGTGCTCTGCCTCAACACAAATGACTGGTCACCACCGCATTTTCTCTACATCCTGCTTGGAGCTAGGGCAGAGGAAACAGAAAAGTCAAATCACTTCAACAAGAAACCTCTAGAAACTCTCCAACTTTAAAGAAGTCATCAAGTATAAAAAACGGATCCTTAGACCCACTCTTCAGCTCACTTTCGAGACCTGTGGAAGGACTATCAGAGGACTGCCTGCTGGTGTGGCTGCTGTGTACTTCACAAGCAGAGATTTGCTGCACCTGGATTCACTGCTGTGCTGCCTGGAGGCTGCCCATTTATTTTATTTTTTTGGCCCCCTGCAAATGTTGCTCAAACTCTAATGTCATCAATTGGGCTGGTGCTAAGCATGAACTGGGCAAAGTATGATCAAAAACAGATTTACATCAGCAACTGGGTTTCAAAAAAACAAACCCATCTTTTATTTTTATCAACGCTTCAACCACAGCCGTGCATCACGTTTCGGTCCTAACATGGACCTTCATCAGACAGCTAAAAGAGTTTGCAAAATTCATTGAATTAAACATTCTTTGTGCTGTACTCAACAAAACAGTGAAAGAACGATATCAGCTTCATGATACACAGACTGCCAGTCTTGAGCGAAAAACAAGTTTACTACACGTCATTATTTAAATTTGGTATCAACCTTACAATGAGCGATCATGTATTTCTACATTTTATTCAAGTGAAAAGATAATGTGAGAAGAATCATGAGACACCATGAATGTTTATTCATCAAATTCCTTACTTTCAGGTCTGGCTTCCTGATTGCCCGATTCACGATGGACTTCTCATCTTCAATGATCGGGTGATCCGTGCTCAGCAAGTCTCTGAACTTTTTTAAGTGCATCCACTGCACCTTTTTTCGGGTGTACTTTTTTGAGTAGTCCTGGGAAAAAAACACAAATGTAAAAAGAAAAAAAAATAGAAATGAAACGAGGTAAAGGCAAGATATTGTTGTTAAAAAAGTCATCTAAGGACAATGCGCTTACTCAGGCACTCCACAGTGAGCAACGTCTACATTATTTCCGTAGAGTACTGTTAACCAAGGCACCAACTTCTCCATCACATCAAATGCTCAGAGTGGATCAAACCTATTGGTTGATTCACTCTGGGGCATCAGCGGCTTGCTAGGCTGGCAAAGCATTTTGTGGTGGCATATATATATATATATATATATATATATATATTACCTACTGGCGGTCGCCAGTAGGTAGTTATAGTTAGGACCCCTTTTCCATAGGAAAACCTCAACATTCTATTTTGAATAACTTTGGCGCCGGTCGACGAATCCTCGCGAATTTCTCAAAATAGGTGGGGCGCTACGCTCCGCTCCTACCCTGAAAGTCTCGGGGGGATTCGTCAAGCGGGGGCTGAGATAAAAGGGGGGTCCCAAAACGCGTTTTTCCCATGCATTTTTCCATAGGACCTTTAGAACGAGCTACAGCCCGAACGGCTGAACAGAATTACTAGAAATTTGGCAGGGAGGTAGTCCCTAGGTCAAGGAAGTGCATTTTGTAGGTTTGGTGTAAATTTGTTCAGTAGATTCTGAGAAAATAGCCTTTAAATCAATATATATATCTGAGCCCGCTTACGGTACGCTTACCGTACGCTTACCGTAAGCGTACGGTGGCGTGCGCGAGCGCGATTCTGATTGGCTCTTAGATCTTAGTAAACATTCGAATCGGCCGAAACCAGGAAGCGGCGTCCGCCATTTTGTCTCTCGCACTGAGTGTTGTTTATCAAACATGATGGCCAAAAACATGTTACGGGGCTGTTTTGACAACTCCCTCCCACATAGTCATGTTGAGGGAGTCCCCAAACATCCCCCAAGAGCAAAAACGGTTTTATTTTTTTTCGGCAATTTCGCGGGGTACGCTTACCGTACGCTTACCGTACGCTTACGGTAAAAAAATAAAAAGTAAAAAAAACACTATCCACACTTACCCCACCCCCTGTGCTTTTGGTGGCCGCAGGCCACCAAATGTGCCGGGCTTATTAATAGAGAAAAAAAACGTAATTTTGGCAACATGAAATTATAAAATCGAAATAAAAAAAACACTATCCACATTGACCTCACCCCCTGTGCTTTTGGTGGCCGAAGGCCACCAAATGTACAGGGCTTATTAAAGTTGATAAAAACCGTGCACGGAACGAACTGCGTTAAGTGGGCGCGCACGCCACAAATGGCGTAAAGTAACTTAGCATTTAAAAAACCGTACAAATTCACTGAAAAAACCATAGGTTTCACACACGTTATAGTTAGGAAATAGCATTTAAAAAACCTTGCTAATTCACTGAAAAAACCATAGGTTTCACACATGTTATAGTTAGCTGGACATTTTACTGATAAAAAACCAATGAAATTCCCCCGTTATAGTTACTGTAGGCAACTATAACTCACGCGACCGTAATCCTCTGCTGATGACATATGTGTCTTTATGAAAAAAAAATATTTGTAATATATGTATAGCTAAAATTTAATGGAAGAAGACATGGGCAAATAAGTGTCTAAATACAGTATTAGCATCAGCAGAGGATTGTGGTCGCGTGAGTTATAGTTGCCTACAGTAACTATAACGGGGGAATTTCATTGGTTTTTTTATCAGTAAAATGTCCAGCTAACTATAACATGTGTGAAACCTATGGTTTTTTCAGTGAATATATATATATATATATATATATCCAACATAAGCAGGTAAGCCCCAAAGGAAGGAAGCCTCAGGCAGAATAATTCGCTCTTGGTTTATTGAAAGACAACGTGCACGCAGGCAGACTCTCAGAGCTTCAGCATCAAAGTTGATATGATACGCCATACGCGTTTCGGGAGTCTTGCTATTCCCTTCTTCAGTGGCGCGGAGAGTAAAGACTGGCAGCAAAGTTTGTTTCACACACCTTCGTATTGAAGTACTTGCCACAGTGGGCGTGGCCATCTCACAGGCTTCTGGTACTTGTGGTGTGCTAATTATAATCCTCAGTGGGCTTGCAAAGTCAAGTCTTTAAAATTGAAAATGAATAGTTTCCCAAGTGGGTAGATGCATAGTCTTTGTGGCTGCCTGCTCCGCTTTGTCGTTGTCACACGGAGCGTCGAAACAACACCATCCTGCCGATGGCACTGACCTCGTCTGTCTTCCGTTGCTGCCGGCGCCAGGTGGGGCCAGCACGGACTCGCAAAGCGATGGGCTTCGTTCCGCGGCTGGGCAACAGCCGTATATATCCAACATAAGCAGGTAAGCCCCAAAGGAAGGAAGCCTCAGGCAGAATAATTCGCTCTTGGTTTATTGAAAGACAACGTGCACGCAGGCAGACTCTCAGAGCTTCAGCATCAAAGTTGATATGATACGCCATACGCGTTTCGGGAGTCTTGCTATTCCCTTCTTCAGTGGCGCGGAGAGTAAAGACTGGCAGCAAAGTTTGTTTCACACACCTTCGTATTGAAGTACTTGCCACAGTGGGCGTGGCCATCTCACAGGCTTCTGGTACTTGTGGTGTGCTAATTATAATCCTCAGTGGGCTTGCAAAGTCAAGTCTTTAAAATTGAAAATGAATAGTTTCCCAAGTGGGTACATGCATAGTCTTTGTGGCTGCCTGCTCCGCTTTGTCGTTGTCACACGGAGCGTCGAAACAACACCATCCTGCCGATGGCACTGACCTCGTCTGTCTTCCGTTGCTGCCGGCGCCAGGTGGGGCCAGCACGGACTCGCAAAGCGATGGGCTTCGTTCCGCGGCTGGGCAACAGCCGTATATATCCAACATAAGCAGGTAAGCCCCAAAGGAAGGAAGCCTCAGGCAGAATAATTCGCTCTTGGTTTATTGAAAGACAACGTGCACGCAGGCAGACTCTCAGAGCTTCAGCATCTAAGTTGATATGATACGCCATACGCGTTTCGGGAGTCTTGCTATTCCCTTCTTCAGTGGCGCGGAGAGTAAAGACTGGCAGCAAAGTTTGTTTCACACACCTTCGTATTGAAGTACTTGCCACAGTGGGCGTGGCCATCTCACAGGCTTCTGGTACTTGTGGTGTGCTAATTATAATCCTCTTTACTCACCGCGCCACTGAAGAAGGGAATAGCAAGACTCCCGAAACGCGTATGGCGTATCATGATAACTTTGATGCTGAAGCTTTAAGAGTCTGCCTGCGTGCACGTTGTCATTCAATAAACCTAGAGCGAATTATTCTGCCTGAGGCTTCCTTCCTTTGGGGCTTACCTGCTTGTGTTGGATATATATATATATATATATATATATGACACAATCGTGTTCCATTCGAACCATGAGAAAGAGAATGTTTGGGTGTATGGTGTGGAAACTGGCATGCCGGCCATTGAAGGAGAATTCACAGTTTTTGGGTGAGGGTAAAGAGGCGGAGCATGAGCGGAGGAAGAGCTGCAGCTTAGTCCTAGGTACTATGGGAAAGAGATTGGTATTAAATGCTCATTGGCAATCTGTAATAGGAGGGGGAGGTGGGTGACATTAGAAGGTGAACGGGCTTGTGTTTGAAGGTGAGTGAATGTGGGTGGGTGAATGCGGGAATAAGGTCAACGGGATTAGAGGGTCTGTGAACAAGTTGGTGGATGGATGTGGGAATTATTAAGTGGATGGGAGAAGGTAATTGAAAGCACTTTGAAGAGCCTGGTAGGTGACATGCAGCACTATATATGACTTTCTAATATTTAAATAAATAATAGTGTGTGATTTGCTCAACTGGGTAAAAAATACAAAGATGGGTTAATGTGAATCTATAGGTGGAATGGAGAATGTGGGAGGGAGTGTGTGAATATGGGAGGGTGAGGTGTTGAAAGTAGATGACAATGACTGGATGAATTGTAATTAATGAGTGAATGTTAGCGAGTGGGTGGAAAAAATTCTGCTCATTAATAACGCCCTTTTCTGTCCCAAATTGTGAGTTTGTTGAAAGTGTAACAAAATGGAAGTCCGCAGGCTTGAGGGTCAGTGATATTGAAGAACCAGTCCACCTGGCTGCACTGTAAATCATTTTAAAATTCTAATGGAATTCCACAAAATATAATTTTCCACAGAAGTTGTAAAATCTAGAGCAGTGTGTGTGAAACTAGAGCATGCAGCATCCCTGGTCGCATGGCTGTACCATCAGGACCCCTAGTCTCACAGGTGGGCTTTAAACTTCAGGACATGAAGCAAACAGAGGTGATGGAACAAATCATGCACATCCTTCCATCTTTCAGCCAACCTATGACTTCCATGTGTATTTAGGATTTAGGTGTGCGAATCATAGACAAGGACACTGGTATGTTAACTCATGATGATCAACTCAACTTTCTATCCCTCAGAGGTTGTAAAATGAGTAACAATGTTGCTCACCTTCCCAAACATCTACCCATTCACAAACCCCTACCGTGCTTAGCCTCTCTCTCTCCATTCCAGCCCAAGGGGATCGCCCGAAGGTGTCAAAAGGACAACTCGGCGAATGCAAGGTAAATAGTTTTATTTATTTAGGAAGGGGTGGGAGCACCAGTGCATCTCCACAAGCTCGTCAGCTCAATGGCGCCTTTTCAAAACAGGAAGGGTTGGGAGCACACTGCTGACCTCCGGGCACAGTTCGCCCCTTAGCATTATGGAAAATGCAGTTTGCAGTGCACGCTTACTTGGCATTTTGCGGGAGTGTTCCACCAAAGTTGGTGCAGGTTAGTGCTGTCATTTCTAGACACATGTGTTTCTGGATTTTATCCGTCATCAGTAGAGATCAAAAAACGATTTTCTTCTGGGGTTGCTGAGAAGGCTGCCACAATCCTCTCAGGTCTCAGTACCTCTCACAGGCACACAGGTAAATCTCCACTAGCTCGTCAGCTCAGTGGAGCCTTTTCAAACAGGAAGGGGTGGGAGCACACTGCTTCACCTCCCAGCACAGTTCGCCCCTTAGCATTATGGTAAATGCAGTTTGTAGTGCACGTACCTGACCTGATGTGATGTTTGGCAGCCTACTCAGCAAACCCCAACTTTGAAGCCTGTAATCTCTACTGATGATGGTTAAAGAACCAGAAACACGTGTCTAGAGATCAGCACCATCTGCTCCAACTCTGGCGAAACACTCGTAAATATTTTAGCAAAGCAAGCAACTTGAGAATGCATTTACCATAATGCCTGGGGTGAACCTTGCTGGGAGGTGAGGCAGTGTGCTCCCACCCCTGTTCCTGTTTAAAAGCACTCCTGTGAGTCATTGAGCTGACGAGCTCGTGGAAGAAGCACCCGCGTGCCAGTGAGCGGTACCTGATGCGATGTTTGGCTGCCTACTCAGCAAACCTCAAATTTGAAGCCTGTAATCTCTACTGATGATGGTTAACAAACCAGAAACAAGTGTCTAGAGATCAGCACCATCTGCGCCAACTTTGGCGAAACACTCGTAAATATTTTAGCAGAGCAAGCAACATGAGACTGCATTTACCATAATGTATCCGCACTTTTGAGTAGAACAGAGGGGAACAGACCAGATAGGTTTATCTTGGAGTGCCTCGAACTTGTGTTATGTAACAACTACTTTGAATTTCAAAAAGATCTAGATCAACAAATCAAGGGAACGAGCATGGGAGCCTTGTGTGCTCCCAGCGTAGCGAATATCTTCATGGGAGAGTGGGAGAGAAAGCATGTCTTCGATGAAGCGGCGCCTCTCTTTGAGAATGTTAAGAGGTGGCGCCGTTTCATAGACAACGAACTAGGCTTGGCAGATTTCATTTCCTGGCTTAATTTGAGTGATGAAAATTTGAGATTCACTTCAAATCACAGCAACCAGAAGGCAGAATTTCTTGAGATAGTGATACAAGGAGAGACAAAAATACTGGAGGTTAGTTTTTATAGGAAACCTACTGCAAAGAATACAATTTTGCAGCATGATAGTTACCACCCTAACAGTTAACACAAATGTATCCCTTTTGGGGAATTTCTCAGAGTCAGACGAAATTGGTCAAATATTGCTGAATATGACAAGCCTGGGGGACAACTCAAACAGACTTTTAGACGGGGATACCCCAAACGCCTGGTTAGGACCTCATTTAAGAGAGCCAGGTATTATAACCGAGAGGCCCTACTCGCAGGATCACACCGAAAGAAGATACACTGGTATGTGTTATCACTCATTACCCTCTCAATTTTAAAATTAAGAAGATTTTAGATAAAAACTGGAATATTCTTAATGCCAGTGAGGAACAGGAACCAATAGACAGACCCACCTTAGCGTATCGTCGAAATGCCAACTTGAAAGATAAACTGGTTCATTCCAGAGCCATTACCTAAGAGACCTACAATTGAGAGATCAATCACAGGTCTCCCTATAATACAAGGTAATCATAGATGTGGCACCTGTGTAGCATGTGACACGGCCATTGTCACCACACAGTGGGCCTACAAAGGACGTAGTGGCAAACTATTGAACCATACAAATTGCAGGAGCCAAAACGCGATCTATCTCATCCTGTGCCCCTGTAATGAAGGATATGTTGGGGAAACAGGAGGAGAGTTCCGTTTGCGCTACATGGAGCACAGATCGGCAATGAAAACAAAGAAACTCACTGCACCTTTGGTGCAACATTGCATGGAACAGGCACACACAGAAAGAGAACTGCGCCGGCTAATTTTAGAGAAGGTCAGAATAAAACCAGGTAGGAGTGAATTAGACACTAGCAAAATGAGAGAGACATATTGGATTTTTACTCTTAATTCGGTCAAAGAGCAACTGAATGAAGAAATAATATGGAAAATCAGCTAAATGACCATCATAGCGCACAGCCATTGGTTTATCATTGTTAACAAGCTGACATTTAGCTAGTGTACATCATATCTTCACACCAGGTCCACTAAGGAAAATCTGCGAAAAGTAGATTACTGCACATTTTTTCATAGTTTTTTAAATTTTTTTGACATATGTGACTCGCAGTTACAAAATGAGAATTATTTTAGATAACATCTTACACTTTTAAAGGCCTCCTTTTCAAAATATTTTAGCGCTTTGGAGCTGTAACAGGAGATATCCATTAAGCTAATATAACTCTAAAAAGAGCAGGATTAGTGAATAAGTACACTTCTAAATTCACCACTCAAAGATGGCGCTGCCTCATCAGTAAAGTGATGCTGTGACTTAGAAGTTTATGCCACAGTCTACGAGCAGGAAGAAAAAGGAATCTATCCTTTTGAGGCATGCTCTTAAAATCGTTTATGACTTGACTCATAACTATAGTATATGAGATCCATCGATTATTGCTTTTACAAGCGTCAGTCTGCACTTGTGGAGTCTTCTAAATCCCCCTCTCTCAGGTCAAGTGAAAATTTCCTCTCTCGGCAAAACATTTGACATTATGGAAGCAAATATAACAGCATATATGCATACGTCATTTAACCAGCGTAAGTGTAAAGTGACGCGGATCTTTGATCCATGCGTTGCAACCATCCTAACGACCTTTATATAACGAATCTCCCCAGAAAGAAGGACTTAGAAAGAACAGTATCCATTTTAGATTATAAAAATGGAGCACATACAGAGTAGAGAGAACCATTTTGTTAAAATTCTGTCTTTTCCCTCTTTATCTACAGATGCCAATAACAAAAAAAGAATCTTTTATCAAATGACTGGATAATTGTTTGAGGACCCCACATATCTGTTGGATACCAACTGCATTTTGGCGATGCCAACCTAATGCCCCAGTAGAAACTAATCAAGAAAAAAAAGAGGTAAAACGATAGAGAGAAATAACCCAAATATATATTCCCTAAATGACATGAAGATGAAAGGATAAGACAACTTATTTCTGTTTATTACAGTAATCTAGTGACCAGGAGATGTTGGAACACTAGGAACGAACAGATGGAGTTTTCACCCATGTGGAACCTAAGAAAAACCGAATATTTTGAGAAGTGATAACAGCAGCCGGGCACTGCCCCAGTGGTTAGTCATTTTCATTATCATACTAGACTTTGAGCATGAGGGATATAAGGTCATAACTCATCACCTCACTAGATCGGTTAGGCAAGGCACTTTTTCCCACATGATTTTTCTTCATTATCTTCACATACACGGGGTGGAATTTTCCCTTTGCTTCTTCTTTGTCCCCTTTTCATGTTTTACAGACCACAAACTGTAGACCAGTAGAGACCGATAGAATATAACTTTAAAGAATTTTGTTTCTGGGTGCCATAAGGGATCCGCATCCCTTTCTCTCTTTTTAAATCCTCCGCTGCATTAAAAAGAAAATGAGCAAGCGGCCCTGATGAAGGCCACTTAATTGCATCCACTGAAACGTACGTCGGACAGGTTACCTTTCCAGCTGGAGGCAAAATCATGGAAATAAAGGAAGATATCTCCCCATGTCCTTATCAACTACAAAACCACTTTGTAGCTGGATTTTATACTATGAGTTGTGTAGTGTGTATGAGTAGGTCTGGTATGTAATGATTGTATGAGAGGAGCTTGTATACGTCAAATGGCAGGGGGACTAGTTCAATTTTGACCTTGTATATAATTTTTGTATTAATTGTTTCAAATTGCACATTTGAGAAGGAATATAATCATGTTGCACTACTCAAGTCGTATATTGTATAAATGAAAAAAAAGTTTTTTTAATCACAAAAAAGATAAATAATCAAAAAAATATTTTTCTATTTAAATAAAACAATAAATAAACTAATATGAGTCGATGTTTTTTCCTATATTGGTTGTGATGTTCCAAATGCCTAGGGATAGCCCAAGTGGGCTGTATTTAGCCATATTTGACTCAGAGTTGGTCGAGCGGGAGGTGCTCTCGGTCATATACATTCACAGTTCTGCATTTAACCATAATGCCAGGGGCGAACCTTGCTGGGAGGTGAAGCAGCGTGCTCCGACCTCTGTTCCAGTTTTATTTATTTACTTACTTACTTTACCCCTGGCCGTCCTATGTACGACTCCACTACCCCCCCCACCCGGCCCCTTCCCTGCCTCACCGCCCCGCAGCACTACCTCTGCGAGCCGCCACTGGCTTAGGGGCCGACTATGGTAGTAAACCATGCTACGCAAGTAGCGTCTTTCACACAAAGTTTGTGAATTCAGAGAAAAATTCTTTAATAAAGGATGGTCTTAAGAAATCTACATAAAAAGGACTGCTCATCTTTTGAATACCTATTGTTTCAGGAGACGTTTTTGCACACTTTTGTTTTATGGTCTGGCGTGACAGCGCAGCTGTTGCCAGGCAATTATGTGAACATCACTAGAGAAGGGCTTTGGCTCCGCCCACATGTTGGGAGCCAGGACTACACGTTTTGATTGGGCAGAAGGTATGTGCTTTCACAATAAAGTGGTTGCCCTCCACGCAGACCTTAGCGTATTATGCAGCTGCCTAAGCTTGAACTTTCAGGGTCACACACATGGGACTGGAATGCTATGAACGTGTCTTAGATAATTGATGGTGTTTTTCTCTGGCAGCAGCACAGATGGGAGGAGGGCAGTCATTAACCTACATAGTGTTTTAGGTCTGGCTTGAGTGCATCTGTCACTTGACCTTTTAATCTCCATTATTATTCGACAATTCCTTGATTCCACACAAATACTATCTATTCCCATGCTATTTGCTTATAAGGCTTTACATCATCATACAACATTCCTTCAAAGGCAGACATATTGGTGTTACCAATGCTTGTTCTTACTCTCAGGCAGTCCCAATATATAGAAATTAATCCATTGACATCTTTGGGTATGTACCACTGGAGCACACACCCTCTGAAGAGGGCCTTTTGGTGCCAATACAGCTGGAAGCGAAACATAGAACATTTACAGTCTTGCGGCGTGGAGAGAGAGAGTCCCACAGCCTAGCGCCTTGATGGCCAACGACTACCTGACCGCTTAGAGCTCCTCACTTGTGGGACTGAAGAGGAGGAGGATCTATATACTTGCAATGATATGTTAATGTTTTATAATAAAAAGGAGGAAAAGTGAAAAAACATAATTGGTGCATAAACATGGCGAGAACGGTATTTCTTAGAAGCAGCGAGCACATCTGTTAGATTTTAGTTGGAGATCATCAGATTTAGTCAAACTGAACAGGTTTCAAATGATTGAATCTTAAATATATTGCACTTTCTTTAAAGACATAACAGGATAAACTGGGAAGGTGACATTGCCAATTGGAAAGTCCTGACATGAGTGTATAATGACATTCACAATTGAGATTTGAATGTAAAGTCCAAATAAATTTAAAATACAATGTATTGATGATAGAGGAAGGATTTAGTGACTGTAGCAATGTGGGATTTCAAAGACAGTTCAGATGCTAATTGAACACCAAGATTTGTTCCAAGGTGGGTATAGGCATCCTTGAAGAAGGCCAAAGATCTGGACGTCCACTGTTAGGAGAGTCTACAGGCATCCCTGAAGGAGGCCAAAGATCTGGACGTCCACTGTTAGGGGAGTCTACAGGCATCCCGGAAAGGGGCCAAAGATCTGGACGTCCACTGTTAGGAGAGTCTACAGGCATCCCGGAAGGGGGCCAAAGATCTGGACGTCCACTGTTAGGGGAGTCTACAGGCATCCCTGAAGGGGGCCAAAGATCTGGACGTCCACTGTTAGGAGAGTCTACAGGCATCCCTGAAGGGGGCCAAAGATCTGGACGTCCACTGTTAGGAGAGTCTGCACTCCATGAAACCTTAGCCTTGGAGAAGTTTAGCTGCTGGAGTTTGTATTCATGGACAGCAGACCATGTGAAGTGCACTGTGAGAGAGGGGACCCCACTCCTGCTTCAAAGAATCAGGGTGCCATCAGCATACATGAAGAAGGCCCAACCTGATCAGTGTAGCGTGAGGGCAGCGGCTAGAGGTAAACATTAGACATTATGTTATTAACATTTATAACACGCACGACTGCTCAAGAGTAGGAGAGAGTGAAACATGTTGAGGAACCCTCCATGGCACAAGCAAGGCCACTGAGGAGTCAATGCTGAGACGAATAATCCTAAAAGGATTTGATATAAAAGAGCATTTTTAATTAAAAGTGTGCCAAGTTCACGTAATTTGCTTTCATGTAATTACACAAAATTTCAGCAAAATTACATAAAATGAAAAGCCATCATTTCGAGCTATGTTTTTCATTTAAAGAAATCTTGGCTCGTGTTTGTTTTTTGCGGTACGTTTTTACAGTGAATGGCACATTTCACAGTAAATTTTGTATCACGAATGGTGCATAATTACATTAAGTGATGTAATGGTGCGATATTGGAGTTTCACATCCCAAGCGTAGCATGAAATACCCGAAACTACGTGCTTCTGCCCGACATAATTGAAATTTCACCAAGCCCTAATTTTCATGCACCATCCTGGATGTGAAGGACCAACAGCTTTTGTCGAGGGATCTGTGTTGACCGTCTGTGGTGATGTGATCAAGCCTGTAGACACTGTGATGTCATCTGGAATATTGTGTTCAACATTCTCTGGAAGTTCAGAGTGACAGTTGCTTCCTGTGCTTTGGCTGTACTAGGGATGGCTCTCTTACCTCCCAATAAATCTTCAGATGAAACTCACAGTATTGAGTGCCATCCTTTCATTGGCGACGAGGATGGGATGTAAAATGATCAAATTCGCATTTCGCAGCAAGTACTTTTAAAGCGGTGATGAACGTGTGTATGCTTTCATTTAGTTTTTGTGTTCTTGTAAAGAAATTGTACCTGTGCACCACATTGTTTTTAGTTTTGGTGAAATATTTATCCAACTGCATAACTGCTGTTTCGAATTCATCGGGATCTTGACCTTCGGGTGGTTCATAAGGGGGTAGGTGATCGAAAACGTTTTGTCCCTCAACTCCTAAATGATAATACATCAAATTCTTTTTTCTTTCCGGTCTATATCTTGGACCATCTATTGCACCCAGATATGCTTTGAAGGATCTAATCCATAACTTCCATTCGAGTTGTGGTTCTCCAGGCTCCTGTAAAACGGGTGCAGGAGTTGTGACACTTTGCATGTTTGTAAAAAAAAAAATGAAGAGTATTGGAGTACGAGTTAACAATTCAACAAGCAATGTGGAAATACCACTACAAAGGATGCTTAATAAAGATACATGGAGATGAGATGAGGAGTTAAACCACAAGATGGAGGGGGTTGTATTCCTTTGAATTGTTGTAAATTTAACACACAAATGTAAAAGCTGTGTTTGTGCGAAAACGTTAAAAATATCCAGAAAATTAACAATGCTGTGAGTGCCAGCGGAGTTGGATATGTGTTAGAATCCGGGCTCTCTGGTTGGCACAGGTAGGTACTTGTGACAAGCAGGGAACCTTTCCTCTAGTCAGAGTAAGGGGTTACACTCCTAAAATAACCCCTGCTCACCCTCTAGGTAGCTTGGCGCGAGCAGTCAAGGCTCATCTCAGAGCGTTATAGGTTAAGCATTTGTGAACACATACAGTAACCAAGTGACAACACTACAAAATGGACACCACACAGGTTTTATATTAAAAATAAGGATTCTTTATATAGAGTTACCACAAGACCATTAAACGACAAAAATACACAATACTGGTACTTTAGATGGTAGAAGTTTGCTTAGTTCTTTTAAGTTCTTAAATGCAACACTTTAAGTCAATGTACCTTTTAAATGTGACACGCAGGGCAACGAAAGTGTTGCAACGATGCTGATGCGATGAAGTTTTTGGTGCAAAGAAATAAAGACGTGAAGATCTTCCAGATACGTTACGCTTCTCCGATGTTGCGAGCAGACTCGACGCGTCAGCTGCAGCTGCGTCACCCTTTACGCGATGCGACGACAGCGGCCTTGGCAGCGGCACTCTTCTCCGACGCTTGCGAGACGCTTCCGCTCGATGTGATGTTGCAGCACCGACACCCCTTTACGCGATGCGATGGCAGCAGCTCCGACGGCGGCACGCTTCTCCGTGGATGAGAGGCGCTTTTCTTGATGCGGTGCAATGCGACAGCTATGATGGCTGCGATGGCGACACACTTCTTTCTCGATGCGAGACTCTTCTCTTGATGTGGTGCGATGCATCAGCTATGATGGCTGTGAAGGAGACACGCTTCTTCAGCGTTGCGAGACACTTCTTGGATGATGCGAGACGCTTCCGCTCGATGCGATGCTGCAGCGGCGACACCCTTTACGTGATTCGACGACAGCAGTACCGACGGCGGCACGCTTCTCTTTCTTGAGTCACGCTTCCAGCTCCTTGCGACACGCAGTCCCTCAGAAGGCCCAATAACAGCAGCAGGCACTTCCAAAGAACTCTGGGGAGCTGGGTGGTGAAGGCTGCTGTTCCTGAGACTTCAGCAGGAGGCAAGCTCTATTCCAAGCCCTTGGAGATCTTTTGAAGCACAAGTTGAAATAAAGTCTTTGTAGTCTTTCTCCTCTCCTTTCAGCAGCAAGGCAACCACTGCAGGCCAATCCCCCAGGTCAGGGACAGTACTCCTCCTTACAGCTTTCCCAGTTCCTTCTCCTCAGGCAGAGGTTCTTCTTGTCAAGCAGGATCTAATTTCTTGGGAGCAGGGTCCCAATACTTATACCCCTAATTCCTTTGTTCCTCTGGGGTTGAGGGGCCTTTGCCCAGTCCAAACCAGCTCCTGAGCACTTTGTTGACATGACTCTGACTTTCTATTCAGGGTGCAGGGCAGAGACATCAGCCGCTCCACAGGAGGTGGAGCCAGCATTGTGGTGGCAGAGCACAGCCCTATTCAGAGTCCAGGTGCACTCCTCCCACCCATCTGGATGTCAATCTCTCTATTCACCACCAGGCTACCTAGCCCTGCCCCTCTGGGTTTCCCCAGCCCTGTCACTCACACAAACCAGACAGGCAGATACACATCATAGCAGAGGTGGGCTGAAAGGGTTAGGCAAGCAAATACCAACTTTCTAAAAGTGGTAGTTGCAAACACAGAATATTAAAATAAACTTTACTAAAAGATGTATTTTATTATTCAGGCATACTAAACTCGAATTTCTACCATGTTCCCTGGGTCTGTTAGGATTATAGGATGTAACAATTCTAACAGCCCATCCTGGCCTCTGGGAACAGGTAGCCTTGCAATAGTGAAAAACGAAAATGGCTGTAATTCACTATTAAGACATGCCACACACATCAGGGCTTGTCCTACCTTATGCTTACAATGCACCCTGCCCTTGGGCCTACCATAGGGGTGACTAATATGAAGTTAAGGGAAGGTTTAGGGACTGGGAGGTGGGTGCACTTGCCCAGTCAGCATGACAGTACCAGACTGCACGCAGGTTCTGAAATGGCAGACCTTAGATACATTTTACCAGGCCGCTTCTGTGGGTGGCACAACCAGTGCTGCAAGCCCACCAGCAGCATTTGTATTTACAAGCCCTGGGCACTCCTGGTGCACTTTACTGGGGTCTGACTGTAAACCAAATAAGCCAATCATGGAATCCAACCAACATATACATTTTAAATAGGGAGCACTTGCACTGTGGCACTGGTTGGCAGTGGCACAGTGCTCTGAGCAGCTAACACCAGCAAAACACTTGAGGCACAGCGAAAAAAAGTGGAAGGGAGACTCACGCCAAGGTGCCAGGTCTAACAATGTGGAATGCAATTGACACGCAAAGGCTGAGCGTGTCAGCGAAGTTAAAAATAGAAAATTGACACCTTTAAGAATACTGTGTGTGTCCGCGAAATGATTCCTTTGCCGACTGTGCTGTGTGTATCAGCGTGAAATGGATGATAAATTGGAGTGAGAACACACAGCTGTGTGTGTCAGCGTGTTATCGTAGACACAGGTGCGCCTTTTATCTTGCACTAAATTGAATCTGCTCACGCTTTGAAACCTTCGCGCTCCAGTGTTTACTTAAGACGCTCTTCAAGAATGGTTTCTTACTAGCTCCTGTGATGCGTTATGGAAACACAATGTCCGCATCTAGGCATGACGTTGTATGGTTTTGCGTCCTTGCGCAGTGACGCGTTGAAAGAGTTTCGTCGGCCACACGTTGGTATCTAAGCAACAGTCGATCCAACTTCGAGTTGCTAACGCACTGGTTCCTGTGTATTCCACTACGTCAGCAGATTTGCAAAGGCAGCGCCAGCGAAGGATCGCTCCGAACACCAACAGTAACGTAGGGAAAAGTGACACTTTACGTGCGAGACAGGCAGGGAGGGGCAGTAAGATGTGGGAGTCGTCTGGCAGCAGTTAATTCCCATACAAGTTTTAGATTGAAGTTTATGACGGCTGACTGTTTCAATAGTTCCTTTTACGATGTAAGGGAAGCTTTTCAAAAATGTGACACGCAGCGTATAAAGAAAGGGCACGGCTCTCAGTCCCAATATAGGAACAAATTATAGTCTTTGAGAGATAAAAAAAAAAAAATTACTCACAGTTGAGGGACACATTGGTACACGCCGGTGCACGCTGAAGGTGCTTTATGTGAGAAAGTGCCATCTTTCTTGCATGGTATGCCCCCACTTTTAGCTGAATTGCTGAATGTACTTTGAGTGTGCCCTGGACTCCTGCCAATCAGGTGTCCAGGGCCTATGTTCCTTCCCTAAAAACCTAAAACCCAAATTGGCAAACCCTGGCCACATGTCAGCCCCTGGTAAATGGTACCCTAGGTACCCAGGGCCTTGTGACCAGGGAAGGCCTCTAAGGGCTGCAGCACTCATTGTGCCACCCTTAGAGGCCCTGTACCCTAACACACACACACTGCCCTTGCAGGCTGAGTGTCTGAGTACAAGACAAAACAAAGAGTCGACATGGCACACATCCATGTGTGCCATGCCCACCACCTACACTGCCCTGGCATACATCAGCCACCCCTCTAGCTGGGTGCCCTATGCCAGTGGTGTGGGCACAGGAGCAGGAGCCCTGTGCCCCTACAGTACCCAGGTCAATTCCTGGGCACTGTAAGTGCACTGCTGCCATTTAAGAGTACATGGGGCTGAGAGCTCGTCAAACACGAACTCCAAGGCACCATAATGGCAGCACTGAAGACTGAGAAATTTGGTATCAAACTTCTCAGCACATTAAACCCACACTGATGCCAGTGTGGGATTTAATGTACCAAGCACCCCAGAGGGCATCTTAGAGATGCCCCCTGAAACCTAACCTACAATCCACGTCCGGTCTGAGAGGCTGCCTAGGCTGCCACACAGCAAACATGTTGCTGGACCCCTGGGTAGGAGAGCCCCCGCTCTCCTGAGCCTGCAACAATGCACATCCTAGGCGAGGTGCTAGGTCTCCTCCCCCATGATGGGCAGGGGGAAGCTTCAAAAAGGCATGCCGCCTCTGTGAGCTTCCCCTGGCCACTGCAACCCCCCACTCTGGCGGGAAGCTTGGCCTGAAACCCCAAATAAGGACAGGGGATGTGCCAGCCTGCCAACCCCACCCCTCCGGTGGGGTAGGCGAGGTGAAGCACATCTCCGGGCTCTCGCCATCTTGAAGATGGGAAGCCCTGCCCAATTAGGACTAGGCTACTGCCCCCCTCCCACAGGAGAGAGGCAGGATAGGGGGTGTACCCACCCCAGGACAGGGACCCATTGGTCCCTGCCCATCACCTACCTGTAACGCCCCTAAATCTAGTATTTAGGGGCACCCTAAACCTTCCTTTTCCAGATTCCAGATTCCGAAATACAGAGAAGAGCAAGAAGAAAGAAGACCTGCCCTGCAGCTGCTAAGAAGAGGAAGACACCAACTTGTTTGGCCCCAGCCCTACCGGCCTGTCGACCCTCGAACCTGCTCCTGCTACAACCCGGCATCTCTTGTGGCCAGCAACCTCACAAACCCCAGAGGACCTGGCTACCTTTTGGCTCTAAGCCCCTGGGACTCCCATGAGTAGAGGCTCTACTCAAAATCTACTTCTAATCCCTGGCATCAGCCCGGAACCGCAAACCCTTCGCCCTCTGCACCTGCCAAGCCTGGCCTGTGCCAGAGTGAACAAAGACCACGAGGACGACCCCACAGCGACTGTGACCCCGAGTCTGGCACCCAAGTACTTCCCTCGACGCTCCTGAAGACGCCTGCAGCCTCAGAACCAGGAGCCCCCCCCCAACCGCGATCTACAGAGGGTAAGAATTCCCGACACCAAAAAGCACCCCTGCACCGGGCGCCCCGCGGCCCCCTGTGCCCAACTCCGGGGTACCTACCTATCCTCCAACTACCCAACTTACCTCTCGAAGTGGTGGTGGCACCTGAAGAATCTTCGTCCCCGAGCTTGCAGTCTTTTTCTAAACCGGAGCTTTCCCATTGAAACCAATTCAGTGCCCGAAGGCTCAAAAGCACCCTGCACCCACCCGCCCGAGTGGCCTTGGCAGTGCAACCTCTACACCCATCTACTTCCTCATTTGCCCTGAGCAAATGACCATGAGCCCAGCTCCCACAGCCGTGTGGCCTGCTAGTCATCAGCCACCAACCAAGGACCCCCCTGCCTCCCATAGGATAACATTGGGCATAACTCTCTCTGCACCCGGTTGCCCCTGTGCCACTGAGGGTGTAACAACTGTACCTACCTGACCCTGGGAGACCCCTGAGTCTATGCCCAGAACCTTAACTCTGCCAGTTGAGTACTTACCATAAAGCCGATAACTCAATTTTCTCCATAGGGTAACATTGACTGTTTTTTTCCTGAAATTTCTTCTGTGTGGACTTTTCAAAACTTAAAATATTCACCAAAAATCAGCCGAGTAACGAAAATGAAAATACTCACCTGCTATTAGGTGAGCTCCCAGTGCTGGATCTTGGTACCCAGCACTGACTCTGAAAAATATTCACAACCGTACTTACCAGTAACCCAATTTTCTTCCATAGGAAACCATTGTTTTTCTGTGAAATTTCTTCTAAGTGTCGATTTCTGCAAACTTTAAATATTCTTTAAAAATCGTATAAATTGTGAAAACGTAATTACTTATCTGTTTTGGATAAAGGTCCCAGTACTGAGTCTAGGCACCCAGTACTGGATTACAAAAGTAACAAGAGCATACTATACCTGCAACTTGAATTTTCTTCCATAGGGAATCATTGACTGTTTTCTATGAAATATTTTCTAAGTGTCAACTTTTAAAATAGCAAAATATTGTCTAAAAAGCATAACAATAACTAAGTTGACTTGTATCACTTGATTCTAAGTACTGACCCAGGACTGAATCTAGGACCCAGTCCTGGAATCCCAAAAGTAATCCTAAAAGTAATGTGTTCAATGCGTGATTGTGTTTAAAATTGTGTTGCCTATTGCAACCACTTGTAACTTTCTACAAAAGTCAATTGCATATTGCTGAAGTATTTATATAAAGCATCTCATTCTGAGAAAGTATATTTTAATACCTATTGTTGGTTCTAAAATAAAACAAGCATATATTTTTTATATATAAACCATTGGCGTAGAGTTCAGTTATTGAGTGTGTGAGACCATTTGCTGACTGAGTGTGTACAACAAATACTTTACACTGTCCTCTGATACTGCCTTACTGCTCGACCAAGCTACCACTTTAGAGAGTAAGGTTATATCTAACTTTAGCCTCTGCCAAACCTCTAGGGACTGTGGACTCTGTACACCCTGTGCCTATTTGGGAACAGTATATACAGAGCCACTTTCTCACACTTTAGAACAGCAGGCAGAGAAGATCAATAAAGGATGAAGTAGGGCAGCGCGATTCATATCCCATCTTCTGTGAACTCGTAAGGGATCAACTAGTAGCACGATGTTATTGCAAAAAAGTCCAACAAAGATTACTTGCATGTAAAGATCCCAGTCTAGATGAAGCTGTCGACATCGCAAAGAGCATTGAAGGTTCAATGGACGATGCTAAACAACTTGAGTCTGCTCTATGTAATATCACCATTTCTGGTGCGGTCTCTACTAAAACTCCATCTTCTACTCCTTCTCCTTCTAATTTCTCAAGAGGGTCTACCATACCTAGGGGTGGAAGAAGTTTTAGACCATACAGAGGTGGATAAACATTTACACCTAATAGACAGTTTAATTATAGAGTAAGCTGTTATCGATGTGGGTCTTCTATGCATGTTTCCTCTTTTAAAAACTGTCCAGCCATGAATCAACAATGTGGTCAATGTGGAAAAATGGGTCATTTTGGGAAAGTTTGTATGAGTGAAAATAGAAGAGGTGTGAGATGTGTAATTAATGATTCCAATGATCAATCTGAAGACCAATGTACTGATGATGTCACCAATCAGGAGTATGTTGTTGTAGTCAAAAGTTGCTTGGAGAAAGGCATAACAACATATTCCCGATCCTGAAATTGAGGTCACCATTGAAAATAACCACATTCAACTCCTTGTTGACACAGGAGCACGGATCACCATTGTTTCTCATGATAAGCATCTGATATTTTGGTCTTTCAAGAGTCTACTTCCTCCTGATATACTCACCGTAGCTTTTGAAGGGAGTAAGATAGATTTATTAGTCTACTTCTGGGCTAAAATAAGTGTCTTTGGTAGCGCTATTAATGGAAAAGTATATGTAGCTAAACGGGGATCAATGTTCTCGGTCTTATCCACCAAGCTGAGTTTGGTCTTACTATCAAACCTGGTTTACCTAATCCAGTTTTTATTGATCATCAAGCTGACATTATTCACTCTGCTCCCAGTAAAAGTATTAATTCCCTATCTGATTCGCAATCTGTTACTACGTGGGAGAAAAAATATAGTAAGATTTTTGAAGACCGTCTAGGCAAAATCAAAAACTTCCAACATTTTATCAAAATAAAAGAAAATGCTACACCCATCAAGCATAAACAAAGAAATGTCCCTTTAAGCATCAGAGGTGATCTCTCAAAACATCTTGAATCATTATGTAACCAGGGCATAATTGAAAAAGTTGAATCTACTCTTTGGCTTTCTCCCATTGTTTTAGCCAAAAAGAGTTCTGGGGATTTGAGGATGTGTGTCGACTTGAGGAGCCTTAAAGAAGCCATCTGGGTTGACGGTTTTCCCCTGCCACGCATTGAAGACCTTATTGCCAAAGTGGGTACCTCATCATGGTTTACCAAAGTTGATCTTAAGGCTGCTTACCATCAGGTCGAACTACATCTTCAGTCCTGATATCTCACGGCTTTCGTCACTCCAGATGGTGTGTTTCAATTTTGTCGTCTTCCCTTTGGTCTTGCTTCTGCTGCTGTCATATTTCAAAGATTGATGACTGAAATGTTCCACCAGAATCCTCATGTCGTTGTTTTTCAGGATGACATCCTAATTTTCACCAAAAGTTAAACTGAGCACGACTTTGTATTAGATGAAGTATTCAGTATTCTAGCAAATAGAGGAGTCACTTTACAAAAAAACAAGTGTACCTTCAAAGTTAAGGAAATAGAGTCTCTAGGTCATGTCATCTCCGAACATGGTATCAGACCCAGACCAGGTCTCATAAAGAGCATAATTGACGCACCTCCTCCTCAAAACAAAGAAAAACTCATGTCCTTTCTTGGACTCTGCACATGTTATTCTAAGTTCATGAGGGATTTCTCTAAAACCACTGAATGTTTCAGGGCGTTATTAAAGAAAGGATCAACATATATATGATCTGAAGAATGCCAAAAAGGATTCCAAACCATCAAGAATCATATAGTGCAAGCTCCTGCTTTGCAGGCTTTTGATGAAGGAAAGCAAACCATTATTACCATAGATGCTTCAGAGTACGGTTTGGGAGCAGTTCTCACAACACGCTAATGGAAAAGAAGATACTGTTGGGTTCGCATCCAGGACTCCTCGTCCTGTTGAAAGGAAATATTCTGTAATTGAAAAAGAACTTCTGGCTTGTGTATGGAGCATTGAAAAATTTAAACAATATGTATGGGGCAGATCTTTCATCCTAAAAACCGATCACCGTCCCTTCATTGACATTCTTTCAGGTAAAAACATCAAGCGCACTACAGCTTGTCTAGCACGTTTATCTACAAAACTCTTAGAATATACCTTCACTGTAGAGTATATTCTTGGAGGAAAGAACTGCAGAGCGGATTGTCTATCGAGCCTTACCATTCCTGATACAGATGAGCAAGACTGGGAAACTGAGGTGGAAGAATGCTTTGTTGCAGTCATTAACAGAGACAATTTATTCTTTGCAGAACATGACTGGTTTATGCAGATTGATAAGGATCCTATTCTCAAGGAGGTTACATCTTTGATCAAGAAAGGCTGGCCAAGGGAGAAGTGTCTTTCACATGATCTTCAGACGTACTGGAAAGTTAATGACGAGCTTTCAGTGGAAGATGGAAAAGTGGTCAGAGGCGATAAACTCATCCCTCCTTATTGTTATTGAGAAAAAAGTATTCTCGCTGCACATTCTGGTCCTCTTGGAGCAACTATTACAAAGAGGAAAGTCAGAATGGATATACAAATTGATGATGTGGTGAAGCAATGTTCACGCTGTAACACCAGCGACAAAGTCCTAGTACTTGAAGGTACAGTTGATTCTCCCGTGCCTTCTCCTAGTAGGGCTTGGCAAAAACTTGGAATGGATTTTCTTGGACCTTTTCATATTCTTCCTTCTAGTTCAAAATATTTTTTAGTCCTCATCGATCATTTGTCCAGGTTGGTAGAGGTTGAACCCATTTCTATACCCGTTTCGAAGAGTGTGATTAACTGTTTGGATTCCATTTTTCGCAGAGAGGGTTATCCAGAAGAAATTCTCACCGACAACGGTGTTCAATTTATTTCTCATGAAATGACCTAATTTTTACATTCTTGTAGTATCAAACATACCAGGATGCCACTCTATCATCCACAAAGTAATGGGAAAACCGAGAGGTTTAACAGAGTAGTGGTGGAATGTGTGCAAGCTGCTTTCAGATCCAAGTCATGTGTTTTTCAAGCTGTCAAAGATCTTGTATGGTCATATCGTACTTCACCTCATGTAGCTACCAATTTTTCCCCATTTGAACTTATGAGAGGTAGAAAAGCGTCCTCTCAAGTGTACACCTTTTGGATGGTCAAATCATTCCATCTTGGTTGCGACATGAGGTGTATGTGGGAATCTGCAAGGAAAACTTCGAATGAAGTTTGTTCTAAACCATATCAATCCTCCACCACGAAAAGTACACATAGACTCTGTGTTGGAGACTGGATTAGAGTAAAAAATCCAGTCTCAGTGAGAAAAGTTTTTTCTAAATTCCTTGATTCGCAACAAATTATAAATATACGAAATAATGCTGTTAAGTTGTCTAACAGAAACTGGTGGAGCACCTCTTGTGTCGCAAAGGATCCCTCCATTCCTTCCATTCCTTCCATTCCTTCTGAAACTGCCAAAGTCAATCCAAAAGTCTCAAGGGGGGGGGGGGGGGTGAGTGGTGTGAGGAAAAGTACCAGAGTCTGTGTTAGACCACGAAAATTACAAGATTATATCCAAGTTTTATTGCTCGTGTTCTTCTTAAATTTCTCTTCTGTCCTTTCTACTTTCTTTTTTCCTTTCTTTAGATTTTCTTCTTTTCTTGTTTTCACTTTATTTTATATTGTCAAAGGGGGGGAGGTGTGGTGATGTGATCAAGCCTGTAGACACTGTGATGTCATCTGGAATATTGTGTTCAACATTCTCTGGAAGTTCAGAGTGACAGTTGCTTCCTGTGCTTTGGCTGTACTAGGGACGGCTCTTTTACCTCCCAATAAATCTTCAGATGGAACTCACAGTATTGAGTGCCATCCTTTCACCGTCACAGTAGATCCAGCAAGATCAGGACCAGACACCGCGCCATCGACAATATGTTGCATGTTGTCTGAGGCTGATTTCACCTGGATGAGTGTATGCAATAGTCCTCCTTAGTAGAGTCAAGATTTTTAAGTATTCTGTTTATCAAAGACACCTGAATAAACACTTTTATGATTGTGTTTCTATTATTTTGACCAATCTTTCCCCATTTCACTTGTAACCCTATCTAGCTGCTGCTGTGACCCATATTTACAGTGTGGTATTACAGCAAACTTGAAGATTGCCAGTTTACCCTCACAATTGCCGCATTCCCCCACCCCCCCAACACTTGACCCCTAAAGAGTGACTGTCAAATCAACTTTGATGCCCTTTTCTTGGTCCTGAGGCAGTCACTGGTTGCAAGGCAGCAGTAGTGACAGGCGCTGCCTTTGTGTAGTAGGGGCCCAAAGTCGAGCAGTCAAGGTTCACTCCAGGTGGTGTTGGGGGGTTATCCTCAACCAATACATTCATCACGCAGGCCTTGGCCCTATCACCAGGGCCACCAGAGGCTTAACCTGTGGGCCATAAGATCACCCCTGCTCTGAAGGGTTAGTCTGAGTGAGAGTGAGTAAGTGGGTGGCTGAGTGAGCGAGTAGGTGGGTAAATAAATAAGTGGGACACTGAGTAAGTGAATGAGTTAGGCAAATGTATGATTGAGTAATTGAACAGATAAGTGACTAAGTGACTAAGAAATCTGATTGGTTATTGACTGAGTAGTTGAGTGAGTGAAGTAGTGAATAAGTAAAGAAATCGGTGGGTTGGTGAGTGAATGAATAGCAGGGCCATCGCAACGAGGGTCTGTGGGGGCACTATGCCCCAGGCCATGCTCTTTTTAGGATCCTGCACTCCTTCGGTGAAAGGTATAGATTTTTAACTGGCAATGCTTTGGCCCCAGGCCTCTAAACCTCTTCTGAGGAGCCTGGTAAATAAGTGAGTGAATGCGTGAAAGGTGCAAGGACTGTGTTCACTTTAATGTTGAAGCATTTATTGAGTTATATTCTCATATACAGAAGCAGAGAGGTTATGTTATCACTTAATATAGCGCAACGACTCGCATCCGCAGGTGTCTCTTGGCGATATAAATGAAGTTATACCTACTGTTGTTCTTAGTAAGACCACATTGGCTTCCTTCAGGGAGCAGGGGGTGCAGTTTGCCCATACGCTCCACTCTGGCTTCCAGTAGAAGAGCAGCAGAAGGACTCCCCCGGACAGGATGTACCCCGCAACACACAGCGCAATCCAGCCGGCGCTAGCTCTGTACCCAAAGATCTCCTGAGGAAAGACAGACACACCCTTATATTACTTTACCTAAAGCAGTGCTGATTTCAATGCTGTTAGACCTGACATCTTAGGCGTGGTTTTCCCCCATACTTTTTGCCTTCACCCCCTATATCTGCTGAAGTCATTTTTGTTGGCATTAGGACTCTGTGCGCCTTACCTCTGCTAACCAGTCAAAGTGCTTGTGCGTCCTCCTCTTAAACAAGGTAAAATTGGCCTACATCTAATTGGCATATTTAATTTACTTATAGTCCCTAGTAAATGGTACTACATATAACCACTCATTGCGCCACCCACTAAAGTAGCACTTAAACCATGTCTCAGGCCTGCTACTGCGGCCTTAGTGCAGTTTTAAAATGCCATTTCAACATGACAAAATAAACCTGTCACCAGGCCCAAACCTTCGTTTTTAATACTTATAAAAGTCACCTCTAAAGTAGGTCTTAAAAAGACTCCTAGGGCAAGGTGCATGGTATTTAAAAAGTAGGGCATGTGCACTTAAATTTTACAAGTCCTCACTGTGAAATTCTCTCAAAGTCGGTATTTCCTGTTGTAAAGTTATCTCTCCCAGACGCTAACACTGGGTTAACTAATTATGCTTAATAAGTGATCGCTTACGTTTGGGAAAAGAGAGAAATGCTTCTTCCACTCAACTGAATTGTAATTTAAGATCCATCTTAATGATAAAGTAGGGTTTTAAGTTATTATTCTGAAAATGGCACTTTTAGAAAGTTGACATTTTTCTGACTAAACGAAGTGAGTCTTTCTGCCCAAGTCCATGGTCACAGGAATGGCTGAGTTCTGGTGTGTCGTGTATGGCTTCCAGACATGGGAACAAAAGGGGCCTAGGTGTGGAGGGAGAGGCTCCTCCTGACAGGATGGCTGAGGAGGGGGGGGGGGGTGGGGGGGGAAGTGTCCTGCCCAGATCACCCTTCAATGGACCCTACCCGCAGCACACACCCATGAACCAGACTCCAAGCCTTCCCTTGTCTGTGTCACCCTAGACCAGTCGTTCTTAACCTTTTGATGCCTGCGAATCCCCACCTAATCTTCACTGGAATCCAGGGACCACCGCTGAGTTATTAATGGGGTCCACACTCCCCGCCCCCCCCAACCTGACCAAATCATTACTAGAAGCAGAGGACTCCCACACTGAAGTTCTGTCGATGAACCTTAAAACAATGGACAAAAATACAGAAACAGGCATTCATCAAACAATAACACAAATTATGTAATATGTTATTCAGTGCTCGAACAAATATATAAAAAATGTAATCTAATGGTTATTGGGAAGATTGGAGTTTTTCTAAATTCAATACAGTCCATACTATATTCTGTTTGACACACTTGCACTGCTCCCACGAATCAATATGAGAATCCCAAGTTCATTTTTAGACTTCAAATTCCTTCACATTTACAGATTTTATCATTCTCAATTTTATATTTTGCTTTTTTTATGTCACTGTATTAATGAATTAATATTTTTTAGGCAGTCATGGACCCCAGGGTAGGTGCTGTGGACCCCCAGGGTGGGCGGCATGGATCACAGGGTGGGTGGCATGGACCCCGGAGTTGGTGCCGTGGACCCTGGAGTTGGTGCCGTGGATCCCGGGGTGGGTGCCGTGGACCCCCATGAGTGCCTGAATCACAGGTTAAGAACCACTGCCCTAGACAGTTTGGAGTCTAACCCAGGAAAGGAGAAGAACTGACCAGAACCAGTTTGGGAAGGATGCCAGGGATACCCCCACACAAAGGCTGGCACCAGGTATAAATGTGTGACCCTCAGACCCTCTCACCAGATACTCTCTGACTTGTGGAAGATTCAGGAGAAGGTCTGCCCTGTTGTCTGAAGATGGAAGGCTGGACCTGCTGGCCTTGAAACCAGGATCCCCCGAAGAGACTCCAAGGGTCGGTTTGAGGACCTCCTCTTTCATCTACAATGACACCACCAGAGGCCATCCCTGCATCTGTCCAGCTTGCAGCAAAAACTGGACCTGCCTGGACACTGCTGTTGCCTTCGGTCAGTCCAGATCCCTAAGAGGCTGTTGCAGGTCCTGGACACTTGGCTGGCATCAGCAGGTAAAAATTATAAGAACGGTAAAAATCCAGAGGCTGGGGGCTCTTTGCGACCGCAAGCGGGCTCTTCACGTCAACAGCGACTGCCTGGTTCAGCTGCTAATGCGAAGCTCCAGTGAGGTCTGCTCCTCATGCCGACATCGACCTCCTCACTGCCCCGCCAACATGAAGCTCCTGCTAGGCTCCTTACATGGACTTGGACTTTGAAAAGGTAAAATCTCCACTGGACCAATCCTTGACCCCGTGTCAGACCCGTGCTCTATTACGGTCAGCCTGAACTTTCAACTTTTACCCAGTCTAGCATGACCAGATAACCGCGAATTGCACTTTGTGTTTATTGGTTCCATTTTTACCTAAAACTTAAAAAAGTTCATAACTCTGGTTCTACTTATTGGATTTTTATTGGTTTAATGTCATTTTATTCATTACATTTTACTAGATTTATCCAAATTGTTGTGGGATGTGTCTTGTGTTTTCACTTTATTACGGTTTAACCCGTTCGCTGCGGCGCAAATTTCCCAGCTGTGTGGGCGGATTTTATGCGTGCGGAAATCGGACGGCCCCCAGCTGTCCGACGCCCACCATGACGTCAGACGGCCGGGGGCCGTCCGACGCATAGAAGGCGTTAAGCGCTGCATAAATACTGTACACATTGCCCCTAAATTAAGGCCAGAGTGCTTTATGCCACAATACTAAAGGGTTAAGTATAGATTTTTTTAGGGACTTTTGTTGTTGACCCTGCCAGGGATTGTTTATTACTTGAGTGAGGCTCTCACCCCCATCAACTAATAACCCAATTTTTCACATACCCCTTTTCCTGTTTGTTGTATTGGTCCGGTTTAGGACTGGGACAACTAACCCACGAGAGACCAGGAATATGGGACAACCACCCTGGGACATTTAAAGGAGCCTAAAAGCAGCTCTCACTGCAGGCATGCGCGTGCAGAGCCCAGTGTCAACTCTATGGGACCAACTCACAAAAGCATTTAGGAGTACAGGAAGAATTACTACAGGAGCACTCTTGTAACTAGTCTTACATGCCTTTCAGTACAGGAAGAATTACTACAGGAGTACTCTTAAAGGTACTCTTACAAGCCTTTCACTAAGGGAAGCATTACCACAGGAGATCTCTTTTAGGTACTCTGACATGCCTTTCAGTGCGGGAAGTACTACTACAGGAGTACTCTTGTAACTAGTCTTACATGCCTTTCAGTACTGGGACGTTTCACTGGAGGAGTACTCTTTCAGCTACTCGTGCATGCCTTTCAGTACGGGAAGTATTACTACAGGAGTACTGGTATAGGTACTTTTTACATGCCATTCAGTAGAGGAAGAATTACTGCAGGAGTACTCTTATAGCTACTCTTATATGCCTTTCAATATAGAAAGTATTACTGCATGTGTACTCCTGTAAGTACAATTACGTGCCTTTCAGTACAGGAAGTAGTATTTGCAGAAGTACTTTTTCAGGTACTCTTACATGCTTTTCAGTGCAGAAAGTTTTACTGCAGGAGTACTCATTCAGGTACTTTTGCATGCCTTTCAGAAGGGGAAGTATTACAGCAGGAGTACTCTTGTAACTAGTCTTACATGCCTTTTATTATAGAAAGTATTACTGCAGGAGTACTCTTGTGGGTACTCTTACATGCCTTTCAGTGCAGACAGTATTACCGCAGGAGTACTCTTTCAGGTACTCTTACAAGCCTTTCACTAAGGAGAGCATTACCGCAGGAGTACTCTTTCAGGTACTCTTACAAGCCTTTCACTAAGGAGAGCATTACCGCAGGAGTACTCTTTTAGGTACTCTTACAAGCCTTTCACTAATGGCAGCATTACCTTAGTAGTACTCTTTCAGGTACTCTTACAAGCCTTTCACTAAGGGAAGCATTACCGCAGGAGTACTCTTACGTGCCTTCGTCAATCCGCCCTGAACTGTTTGAGTCCCGATTAGTAGTACTGCACAGAACAGCCAGCTCCTTCTATGTGTACTAAGTTCATATGAATATCCCTCGAATATTTTCATTTCGTCTTTTCACAGAGGCAATAGGCGTAGGTAAAACTGTATTACAGGAGTACTCTTTTAGGTACTCTGACGAGCCTTTCAGTACAGGAAGTATTACCGCAGGAGTACTCTTTGAGGTACTCTTACAAGCCTTTCACTAAGGGAAGCATTGCCGCAGGAGTACTCTTTTAGGTACTCTGACGTGCCTTTCAGTACAGGAAGTATTACTGCAGGAGTACTCTTATAGGTAATCTTACATGCTTTTCAGTGTGGGAAGTATTACTGCAGGAGTATTCTTGTAAGTACTATTACATGCCTTTCAATACAGGAAGTATTACTGCAGGAGTACTCTTCTGGCTACTTTGGCATGTCTTTCAGTACAGTTAATAGTTTGTTAACCAACAGCTGCATTGTAATAGTTATGTTATTTATATAGCGCCTACAACCCCATATGAGGTGTTGAAGTGCATTTTTGCGAGTAGCACGTTACTCCAGGACCCAAAGTTGGATTCGTGGTGGATTAGGAGGGGAAAGTGAGGTTCATAAGAACATATTTTCCACAGTAGGAACCAAGATACATTAAAAATCATCTGCCACACAGAGTTTTGCAGGAGTGAAATGTTAAATATTTGATCTTCAGTGAGTGTCCAATGGCTGTCAGTATAGTTTAAACTGCAAAGCTATACCACTGATCAGTGGGAAAATCACCAAGCATTGTCAAAACCAATGGGTCTAATCTTTTGCTAACTTCGATGTATTGGCTTTGCCTATGCTGTTTGAAAAAGTAGTGTATCCCCCAAATGCACCTATGCGTCATGGTGCTATGCTAGCTGCTGTGCGAGGGTGACGTATTCCTTTACAATAGGGTTTATGTTCACGATCAGCACATCAAAAATAAATAAAAGGCTCACTAAAGCGTGTTTTACAAAGGAGCAGGCAGATTACAAATGGCAATCCTCAAACACTTAAAACAAAGAAGTATATTTAATACAAAACCAGTCAGGAGAGCAAGAGAGCAGCAGGGGGCGAGAGGAGCAAATCAACGTCACTGACAAAACGTGGGTGCAAGCAGAGAAGCGGGCATCGCGTCAAAACCGACGGCTGTTTGCACCGGTCGGGCTCAGTAACACCCTCGCTACACAAGGCGATGCCAAGCTGCTCAAACTGCGATACTTCCACCGCAAGATATCCTGTGCAATGGCAAGTGAACACGTATGTGCCACTTTCCATCACTTGGCGTGGCACAAAGCCTCAGTAAGCTAGGCCAGGAATCTTCTAAGCTGCACACCCGTCTCAAAGCTCCTGTACCTTGGACACACCAGGGAGACCGCTGATGGCTCACAACCAGGAAACCCCACCCAGGATAGTGCCTGAAGGCCGGCAAAGCTCGACTGGGTTCAAGCACAGTACACTTCATACAAGATGATGCCTCGAAGCACAGAGCGAAGGGGCGCCGCCTCTAGGCGCCGTAGACCTGCACGCAGCACTCGCGACTTCGCGTCCTCAATGTATGTATGTATGTATGTATGTATGTGTCTTGTAAAGCGCACTGCTGCCCTGAGGCGTCGTGGCGCTGTAGACCGCTGGGGAACCCGTCCTGGCTATCCCTGTGAGATGGTCCCTCCTGGGTATCTCCAAGGTGAAACCAGGCATCCCCGGCGAATGTGGGGGGCCGTTGTGGAGATGAGGCAAGCTAATGCCCAGAGTTGCCGAGTGTGTTCCTGGTTAGAGTAGGTACCGAGGCGAGAATTATCAAGTCCGTTTTGACCCTGGTCCACGACCCTGCCGCGTCGGGAATTGAACCCTGGTCCCTGGCCGATTCTCTGCTTGCGGATCTGCCGCCTCTAACCAGTGAGCCACACCTCTCCACCAATGCCAGAACAGGAGTTAAAGGAACTCTTCTGAAATCCTCGCGATCTCAGTTTGTGGATCAGGCACCCCACAAACATGGCACCAGCCTCGCCTAGATCTATTCACCGTACATATAGAACCTCAGACAATACCTCCAGGCCGATCCGGTCACCTATATTAACATGTGATTGACATCCAGGTTCATCATGTTTCCGACTCCACGATCGCAATGAACTTGAAAACCTTCCAGATGTGCTCACTCGCTCTAAAATTGAACTCTACCTTTACTCCCCTTCGCAAATGACTCCCCACTTTCAAGAACATTTTTTGTTTCATTCAAAAAATCCAAACTAGAATTATCACATTGATAAAATATGCAAACCTGCTTCCTATCAACTACGTATACCGCGGAAACTAAAACCATCAATCCCTCACTCAGACTTCAACAGCACAGTCACTCATTCTCACTCACGTTCACAGAAGACAGGGCCCTTCCCGGCCCCTCCAAACGCTACACTGGCCCGGCTCATAACAGGGGCCAAGAGCATCAGACCCCATCACGCCAACCCGGAGGCGCATGCATCAGACCCCATCACGCCAACCCGGAGGCACATGCATCGGACCCCATCACACCAACCCGGAGGCACATGCATCAGACCCCATCACACCAACCTGGAGGCGCATGCATTGGACCCCATCACGCCAACCCGGAGGCGCATGCATTGGACCCCATCACACCAACCTGGAGGCGCATGCCTTGGACCCCATCACAG
Source organism: Triturus cristatus (assembly GCF_964204655.1). NCBI lineage: Eukaryota > Metazoa > Chordata > Amphibia > Caudata > Salamandridae > Triturus > Triturus cristatus. Next base: position 1,157,954,971 of record NC_140594.1, read on the forward strand.
CAACCCGGAGGCGCATGCATCGGACCCCATCACACCAACCTGGAGGCGCATGCCTTGGACCCCATCACAGCAACCCGGAGGCGCATGCATCGGACCCCATCACACCAACCCGGAGGCGCATGCATCGGACCCCATCACACCAACCCGGAGGCGCATGCATCGGACCCCATCACACCAACCCGGAGGCACATGCATTGGATCCTATCCCACCAACCTGGAGGCGCATGCATCGGACCCCATCACACCAACCCGGAGGCGCATGCATCGGACCCCATCACACCAACCCGGAGGCACATGCATCGGACCCCATCACACCAACCCGGAGGCACATGCATTGGATCCCATCACACCAACCCGGAGGCGCATGCATCGGACCCCATCACACCAACCCGGAGGCGCATGCATTGGACCCCATCACACCAACCTGGAGGCGCATGCATTGGACCCCATCACACCAACCCGGAGGCGCATGCATTGGAACCCATCACACCAACCCGGAGGCACATGCATTGGATCCTATCCCACCAACCCGGAGGCGCATGCATTGGACCCCATCCCACCAACCAGGAGGCACATGCATTGGATCCTATCCCACCAACCCGGAGGCGCATGCATTGGACCCCATCACACCAACCCGGAGGCGCATGCATTGGATCCCATCACACCAACCCGGAGGCACAGGCATCGGACCCATCACACCAACCGGGAGGCGCATGCATTGGATCCCATCACACCAACCCGGAGGCACAGGCATCGGACCCATCACACCAACCGGGAGGCGCATGCATTGGATCCCATCACACCAACCCGGAGGCACATGCATCGGACCCCATCACACCAACCCGGAGGCGCATGCATTGGACCCCATCACACCAACCTGGAGGCGCATGCATTGGACCCCATCACACCAACCCAGAGGCGCATGCATTGGAACCCATCACACCAACCCGGAGGCACATGCATTGGATCCTATCCCACCAACCCGGAGGCGCATGCATTGGACCCCATCACACCAACCCGGAGGCGCATGCATCGGACCCCATCACACCAACCCGGAGGCGCATGCATTGGACCCCATCACACCAACCTGGAGGCGCATGCATTGGACCCCATCACACCAACCCGGAGGCGCATGCATTGGAACCCATCACACCAACCCGGAGGCACATGCATTGGATCCTATCCCACCAACCCGGAGGCGCATGCATTGGACCCCATCCCACCAACCAGGAGGCACATGCATTGGATCCTATCCCACCAACCCGGAGGCGCATGCATTGGACCCCATCACACCAACCCGGAGGCGCATGCATTGGATCCCATCACACCAACCCGGAGGCACAGGCATCGGACCCATCACACCAACCGGGAGGCGCATGCATTGGATCCCATCACACCAACCCGGAGGCACAGGCATCGGACCCATCACACCAACCGGGAGGCGCATGCATTGGATCCCATCACACCAACCCGGAGGCACATGCATCAGACCCCATCACAGCAACCCCGAGGCGCATGCCTTGGACCCCATCACAGCAACCCGGAGGCGCATGCATTGGACCCCATCACACCAACCCGGAGGCGCATGCCTTGGACCCCATCACAGCAACCCGGAGGCGCATGCATCGGACCCCATCACACCAACCCGGAGGCGCATGCATCGGACCCCATCACACCAACCCGGAGGCAGATGCATTGGATCCTATCCCACCAACCTGGAGGCGCATGCATCGGACCCCATCACACCAACCCGGAGGCGCATGCATCGGACCCCATCACACCAACCCGGAGGCACATGCATCGGACCCCATCACACCAACCCGGAGGCACATGCATTGGATCCCATCACACCAACCCGGAGGCGCATGCATCGGACCCCATCACACCAACCCGGAGGCGCATGCATTGGACCCCATCACACCAACCTGGAGGCGCATGCATTGGACCCCATCACACCAACCCGGAGGCGCATGCATTGGACCCCATCACACCAACCCGGAGGCGCATGCATCGGACCCCATCACACCAACCCGGAGGCGCATGCATTGGACCCCATCACACCAACCCGGAGGCGCATGCATTGGACCCCATCACACCAACCCGGAGGCGCATGCATTGGACCCCATCACACCAACCTGGAGGCGCATGCATTGGACCCCATCACACCAACCCGGAGGCGCATGCATTGGAACCCATCACACCAACCCGGAGGCGCATGCATTGGACCCCATCCCACCAACCAGGAGGCACATGCATTGGATCCTATCCCACCAACCCGGAGGCGCATGCATTGGACCCCATCACACCAACCCGGAGGCGCATGCATTGGATCCCATCACACCAACCCGGAGGCACAGGCATCGGACCCATCACACCAACCGGGAGGCGCATGCATTGGATCCCATCACACCAACCCGGAGACGCATGCATCGGACCCCATCAGAGCAACCCGGAGGCACATGCATTGGATCCTATCCCACCAACCCGGAGGCACATGCATTGGATCCTATCCCACCAACCTGGAGGCGCATGCATCGGACCCCATCACACCAACCCGGAGGCGCATGCATTGGACCCCATCACACCAACCCGGAGGCGCATGCATTGGACCCCATCACAGCAATGACTGACTTCAAGGTTACTTCAGGACCATGCAGAGTGATTCACTGTCCTACTCGAAGAAGAAACTTCAACTCAGGGGTGGACTTGGGACTTCAAGGCGCAGACGGATGCTCGAAAACCCTACAGCTGAGAAAGCATAAGAGCAACACTGGCCTTCTCATGCGTTGCCCCAAGTCTACGGCCCTGATGCTCAAGCTCCTTTCACGAACCAGCGGTGCAACTGGCACACCAAAAGGTTTGGGAATTTAATGAAATTTGTGATGCAACCTATGTACTTCTAGGCTGAATCACATTTTGCACATTCACAGGGGTTTGCAATGTATATTATTGAGGCAGGTCCCATGGGGGACCCCCGTCATGGGGGGGCTTGGTACTCTGCAATTACAGCCCTGCTGAAATCCAGATGAGATGGTTTGGGGCCTTCTTTGGAGTTGGACGGACAAGATACCGCATCACAAAAGTCACACATTCCATCCACGGTATTACCAGTGCGTTCCTGCCTACGGCATGTGTAATATGGCAGAGGGGATGTGCACAACATCTTGTTCCTTGTGCCATACTCCAAGCGAGCTCTCAAGGCGCTGGTAGATGATCGAGACAGTAGTTGCTTGACCTACCGTCCAGAAGACGTGTATAGCCAACATCTGGTAGGAACCGGTAAACTCTCTGCAGCAAACCATCCCTTGGGGTAGCACAGCGCTCCCCAAACCCATCCACACTGTCAGCCTTTCCTGTGCATGCGGCTCTGAAGCAGAGGAAACGTGTGTTTAATCTTGAAACAAAAAGTGAACCCTTAAGGATGAGCCAACCTAGGCTGGCTTAGTTCTCCATGTGCCAGTTCCAAACTGGGCACTACCCTTGGACAATGCAGATTGCTCGTCTGTAAGGATTCATTCTGCACTGCATGAGAAGGCACAAGGAGAGGGCCGGTGGCACCCACCCATCACTGGCCGGGGTTGGGCTGTTGACCCAATGCCGGCTTAGAATGGAACATGGTCTCACAGGGAAGAACAGAGTTTTGTCCACAGTGTCTCCTAAAAGACTTTGGGTCCTGGATGGAGAAAAGGCACCTGTTCCTCCTACAAAAAGACACCTAACCCCCTCGACACCTTGCCGTCGGCTCTGGCTGGACACCAGTTTACTCCACCTCAATATTCCTCTGACCCAGATTTCTGGAAACCATAATCCCTTTTTAAAAGGTGTCTCTTGCGTTATGAAACTGCAGGGTGGCGGCGGCCAAAACCCGCCTCAGGTTTCGGAATCTGTCCCCATGTGCTTTTTATTTCATCCAATCCCTTCCTTCGCCTACTCTGTGGCGTGAAATGCAGACTGAGCTGCCCACACTAAACCGGTTTAAAGATTAAAGGAGCAGCTTAGGTCACCTTCAGACATTCCCCTCCCTGTGCTGCCCAAGGCTCAGGTGAGTCCAACGCCTGGATGGGGTGCCCCGAGAAGCAGCAGCCAAGATGGCCTTATGCAGCAAACACCCGCAGATGACGCAACAAGGGGGGTCATATATTAAAAGATCCGCTCAAATATACACAAGAGAACTTTTTAGAAGAAAGATTTTGTACAATGCAAGAGATAAAAGCAATTTTACAGCAATAAAGCACTCTTTGTGGTATGCAAATTGTTTCTGGTAATTTAAGTTTGCCAGGTTTTTGTATGTTTTTACCATTCCCATTGAATCAAAATTGTTTATTTATTACTTTTTGTAAATTGATAGCAGAAATAGAGGATGCAGCCAAACAATGTATGAACAGAGAAAAACAGGCTGCAAAGAGGGAAATCGCAGCCAACAAGCATTGGCATAGCCAATAGGCCTCGCCTTTGGGACCTTATAAACTTTTAGCCATGCAGCATACTATCCTGGGTGTGGGCCTCCAGGGTTTGAATAGCCGTACAATTACTGCACACTGGGTCATGTAGTCTGATTTAGAATAACAAATGGGGCCAGCAAGTAGAAAGCCCAACACTGTGATTGAGGTTGCAGGCCTACACTTGGGCTATTTTCTCCATATTATGAACGCCTTCACTCATTACCTGTAGCAAGAATGCAACCAGGGTGTTTTCCGCACAATTATAGATTTTCTGTATATGCCACATAAACCATCATCTGCAGATTTTGACAAGAAATGTTTTGTTTCTAGTGCAAACGTAGTGTTTCCGCACAGTGGAGGGCCCTTCACAAAGGTTTACTCGTCACCTTTCCGTAGCTTGTTAATGTACTTGGGTGTTAAACTGGTACTAATTAGGTGAAAGCTTTACTCAAAGTCAGGGGCGGCTGGTGACATTTGAAAATGGCGGGGCGTAAAAGTGCTGGAGGAGTGCCCCATCGGTGTCGAGCGAGCAAGCAAAGTAGCAAAGAAAGAAATACTGGGGATAATGGTCCCGAAGAATGAACTACTGCTCTGGCGCGGAAGGAGGGGGGAGAACTGCTCCTGGCCCGCGTTGGCGCCTCTGCCCCCTTCAAACCGGAACACCACGTCAGCACTGGAGTGGCAACCCCTCAGACAATCCTGGCGCTGCTGCAGCGCCAGGATTGGCTGAGGGCACAGCCAATCCTGGCGCTGCTGCAGCGTCAGGATTGGCTGAGGGCACAGCTTACGCCACGCCCGCCGCCTGCCCATTAGGAGACCGAGGGGCTCCTAATGGGCATGCGCAAGGCAGTAAAAACACAAGTGCGCATGACTGGGCACGGGCTAAATATTAGCTCTCCATGCCCACTCATGCGCACTTGCGTTGCAGTGCTGCCTGTCCCTGGCTGGTCTGACAATGCATGTCAGTCAACATGACGCCGGACCGCCCACGGTCCGACGTCATGCTGACTGACATGCATTGTCAGTTCTCCCCACCCTCGGCGTCTCTGAACTTAAGTAAACTAAGTTCAGAGACACAGAGGAGGGAGCTGTGGACGCGGGCAGGGGCGGGGGGGCAACGTCCCAATGCCCCAATGGACGCACCACGCCTGCTCAAAGTGTTAACGTGTGCAAAAAGTAATAAAATAACTAAGTAACACTAACGGAATCTGAGGATTGGTTTGCTTTTTTGCTGCATAATATAGTCAACCCTCCAGCCTAATGTGGTCATCTGCTGCTGCATAATTCCAACGCTCCTGCCTGTAGCCTAGGATATCGAGGGCCGGACTGGGAACCCAAAGCAGACCGGCCCCCGGGAGGGGAGGGGGTGGAAGCCAACATGAAGCTTTGCTGCTAAACAAAACCGGCCCCGGCCCTGCTGCTTGTGTGACTGGGCCCTGGGGCCGATAATGCAGCATCATTGCATAACCGGCCCCCACCCTTCAGCCTCCCGGGTAAATGCCCTATGCCCGCCCTGGCCAGTCCAGCCCTGAGGATACCCCACTGTAACTTACAACTGAACAATAAAAGAGTGATGGAGAACCAGACTTCCCTGAAATCATGCTCGCTTGTTCCCACCGTCGAGCTTTATGTGTAACAGGACAGAGAACAGAAGACCTTGCCCCAGTGACGAATGGTAAAACAATGGTAGTTCTATTACAATATCAAGGAAATAAAGGTTTCACTACACGGTTTTAGAAACTGTATTGCGTTTAAATTGTGCGCACATTTGCTGCTGGGATGTCATCAATGGCGTCCAGACGTCTTCAGAAATGAAACTGAAAACGAAGAGAGAAAAATAACAGAAAAGCCTGAACAAGATGAGGTGCTCGAGAAAACAAGACCGCTCTGGGCGCTGCGCCTCAGGAGAGTCGGAGTTCAGAACCTCAAAAACATTCAGGGGCTTATTTACAAGCCCCTTGTGCCGCAGGTACGTCACTCTTTACCATATTAAAAGTGACGTACCTGCAGAACAAGGGTCTTGTAAATAACCCCCTCAAGGATCAAAAAAAAGTAATAGGAACAACTATTGTTCCTAGAGAAAAGCTTTCTGTAGAACTTTTAGAAAAAAATAACTTATCAATAGCATGATGCGAGGCAGCTTAACTGGGCAGGCGACCAACCCCTGCAGAGACCGAGCCTGCCAGGAGAGTAAAATGCTTGTGGATTCCTCTGCACATACACACCGAGAGTATTTTTGTTAAAAGAGTAAAATAAGTAGAAGCTTGGTTCATTTATATTTCCCGTGAAATGGTACAATGCACTTCTCGGGACAAATTGCGTGCATCAAAATAACAGGATAAAAAATAATCAAAAAGTTTCCCCAGTTCGAAAGATCGATGAAGCACATTATTTCTGTGACCTGTGCCTCTTCCGCCCTCACAAGTGTTGGTAAATAAATGGGGAGCCCAGGGGCCTGGCCACGTCACTTGGACCCTGAAACTAAAACGCTTGCCTGCAAGACAGTAAAGACCAGAGAACAGAACGGGAGCGGGGATGGCTCTTGCTAACTTTATTATACATCCATATGTGCACTGCAGGAGAACAGGGAAATGGTCCTGACGTCCCTTCCCCGATGAAGTGCGCTGATGCCATAAATGTTGGTGTGGTTTAGTAGGTCGCTCTCGCTTTTGCCCTGCAGCATGGCTTCAGCGTGTGCCAGGTAGCCAGCTGCGCAAGCTGGCAGGAATTTAGCAGACCCATTGAAGCGAACGGCCCAGCACTTAATATGGAGAATGGGAGGACGGCGGGAAAAAAGTTAACACAGACAACAGAAAGGGGGCGGGAAAAAAGTAACACCGACAATGAAGAAAGTTAAACTGACAACGGGTGTGGGACTAAAGGCAACACAAATATACGGCGGGAGGGGAGCGACAACAAAGTCAACACAGATGGCCTCCATGATAGCAGGAACAGGAAAGCCGATGCAAAAGAAAACAAGCATTTGCAATGCAATAGGACTCGCATTTACCCAAGACCTAGTGCATTGGAAACGGTAGGGCAGGCAGGCGAGAAGACACGAACGGGAGTGCGGGGGGGTCAAGAAGACACGGACTGAGGGGGGAAGGCACAGGAAGAAAATAGTTTTCAAAGTAAAGGGGCCAGTAGCCATGGAAGGATATAAATGACGACATGGCTGTCATAAGGAGGGACTAACAAGCCTAAAACCAATCGGAAGGCAGCATTTAGGACCTAAGCCAATGAAAAAGATGGGCGGAGAGTGGGCAGAGCTTCCACGCCAAACTGAATACTGCATGCCTTGCAAAGAGAGCAGCGCATGCACACTTGCCAACTTATGGCGAACACAGCAGTACAAAAGGGGTTGGTGATGGACGGGGCGTCAGAACCAATCAAACACTCACACCCAGTCAACAGATCTGGGTTTGATCCATCACCGTTCTTTTCTGATCTGATCTGTTGAGTGGGTGTGAGTGTTTGATTGGTTCTGATGCTCCGTCCATCACCACCCCCTTTTGTACCGCTTCGTTCGCCATAAGTTGGCAGGGTATGCTCAGACGTGAGTTCCTTGCTCACTTTGCCACTGGATTCAAGCAAGCCTGGCTGAAGACGGCTGAAATGCCAGAAACCGGTCCTAGGAAGCTTGTTTCCGGTCCAGGGAAGGCATGGCTTGGCAGTTCGGGCTAGACTGTTCCCATGAGGCACGGGGTCAGACTGATTTGCATATGGCCATGTCGAAACTGGGGTGGCAGAGTGGGCTAAAGAACGGTGATGGATCAAACCCAGATCTGTTGACTGGGTGTGAGTGTTTGATTGGTTCTGATGCTCCGTCCATCACCACACCCTTTTGTAGCTCTGAGGAATTTTCAGCAAAGAGATGGACACTTCAAAGAACAGCATAAAAATGTGAACAAACACATAAGAAGTAAAATACAAAGTGTATAGAAAATCAGAGCTAAAACATTTTGAAGATGAAAAAAATTAAAACCAGGATTAAAAAACATTACTTTATTTTAAATATTGAAAAAAAGGGAGACCTGCACAAAACTACCTGTTCCCACAGCTAGGGGTGCTGTGCCGAAGGGGGAGGTTTGCTTCTCTATAGAGGATTAGATGTAGTTGGAGGCTGGAGATGTGGCTCCCATCTCCCTGGACCTTGACTATAAATTTAAGGAGGGGGGCATGTGGCTCTCCTCCCAGAACTATCCATCGCCCCAGAGACCCCCCCGCCCATCCCGGGAACATCATCCCTGAGACAATGCAGTTCCCTGCCTGGCGAGTGTGGGCATAATGTGCCCACAGTCACCCGGGCAAGAAACAACATTGCTTCCGAATGGATGGGAGCAGAGAAAAATGCTGCTCCTTCCTGCGGGGGTGCAAAAAGCCTGAGCCAGCTCACACCAGCACCACAATGGGTACTGGCTGGGGAGGCGGGTGTCTTAGGGCAGCTCCCTCAGTCCCCATTATTTAAGCTAGATCTGCGGGCCACAATTGGCCACCCACTTTAAAAAAAATGCTGCTCCCACAGCTATTTTCTTGGGCTACAGGAGCTGACCGGGGTCACAAAGGCCCAGTGGGCTCCCCCTGCAGCCTGCAGCGATCAAGTATGTTGTGGGCATCCCACTGTGAAAAAACAATGCTTGGTACCACCAGGATTGCATGGGTGTTGGCTGGGTATCCGGCTGGGGCTGCAGGCGCCTTGGGGCTCCCTCAGCAGTTCCCAACATTAAATGGGGCATCAACTTAAAACAAGCATTTGCAACGCAATCGGTCTCGCCTTTGGGACCTTATAAGTGTTTAGTGATGCAGCATGTCATCGCACAGAAGTGCGAGGTAGATCTCCGTGGCTATAAATGCATCACTGTGTAACTCATCAATAATCAGGCGCAGCCGCCTCTAAAACTCTACCCCATGTGGTAGTTTGGCGGCTAAAATTGTAGACCCACGGGGAGAGTAAATCCAGCGCGGAGTAGCCGTTGCCTTCCTTAACAAGCATTGGCATAGCCAATAGGTCTCGCTTTTGGGACCTTATTAGTATTTAGGTATGCAGCACAATATCCTACAACTGTTGCATGGCTAAACACTTATAAGGTCCCAAAGGCGAGACCTATTGGCTATGCCAATGCTTGTTTTCTGATGCCGTGAACTGCTCCAAGATGGTTAGGAGGACGCCTGCCTTGCCACCAGAGACATCTTAACCTATCTCTGGAAGGACCGCACTAGCAAAGCATTGCATGGACTTGCCCCTCATGGTCTGTTCTTCCATCACGAAAAACAAAGAGCGAGCATGTGAGGAAGTGAAGATGGTAAGAGAAAAGTAACGGCCGCGTGGCAGTGAAAACGAAAGTAATAGCGATCGCGATCAAAGCGAAAGTGATCGCGATCGCTTGGACGGGAGCGCTGTGTGGCAAGCACGTGAGTGGTGCGCGCGCAGCAGTGATTGGCGGCTACGCGCGTGCACGCTCACGTGCACTCAAGCTTTAGGCCACAGGCAGCACTTTAAAAATCCCAACTACAAAATGTCTCTCCGACCCAGCGCATGCGCTGGCCTCAGCGAGACCTAAAAAGAGCAAGCAGCATCCTGCATGCCTCCTGCTGATGAAGGGAGAGATAACAAACAACAAACAAAATGATGCGACGGAACAGATCAAAAAGATATTTCTTTCACAACATGAAGGATACCATAAATTACTCCTTCACAAAAAATTACTTGTATATTGAAATAAATCATCCATTGATTATATCATTGTTCGGACACAGTTTCGCTCGATAAATCTCTTTTTATCCACATATCAAGACGATTTCAAATATTCATCTCATACAAAATTGAATAAACAACAATCCATTATTCAAAAAAACATACAAAACAAAGGACATTTAGTCAATTCCTTATTCCCCTACAACAATCATATATATAATGGATGCAACCATTACTATCATAAGCATTCCATAGCATTAGAGTCGCCCCATGGGACAGTACTGGGGAGAGGAAAACGGTATTAGCCCCCCAATCTAATTTATTGGTACTATCTATATCTCAATTTGAAAAAAAGTTTAAATTCTTCCGGTGCTCTTAAACAAAACAATAGTCGACGCGTTTCAGCCCAACTTGCTTGGGGGCCTCATCAGGACTAGGGTATATAAGGATATATCTCCTGGCACAATATCTAAAATATAAACACAGACACATTTTACAATATGTACACCTATCTATATATGTACATAAATTATATACAAAATCTAAATGATATGTAGAACCTCTCTGAGGGTGGCAGTGTAAAGCAGTCAACAATATACACCAATTGTGAAGGTCACTTAATAAATAGATAGAAACTACCACCAAAAAAGTGTGACACCCGTGCAGTAAAAAGTCAACTTTGCCAGGAAAGCTACTGGAAAACCAGAATTAGGCCAGCCAAACACACGTGTGTAATCACCAGATACGTGAAAACGCCGTTTACAAAGTACATAAAGGTTACCAAAATCCGCAGCAATTCCTAAAGTTTCTTTGAAGAGCAGCCAATTATCTTTGACGAGAAAACAAATCTAAATAGAAAATGGGGGACTAAATCAGATCTGAATATCAAAATACCATACCCAATATGTATGAAGGGCGCGTAACACGGATGAGAACCCAAATCTTAACCTTAACAAGCATTGGCATAGCCAATAGGTCTCGCTTTTGGGACCTTATAAGTATTTAGGTATGCAGCACAATATCCTATAACTGTTGCATGGCTAAACACTTATAAGGTCCCAAAGGCAAGACCTATTGGCTATGCCAATGCTTGTTTTCTGATGCCGTGAACTGCTCCAAGATGGTTAGGAGGACACCTGCCTTGCCACCAGAGACATCTTCACCTATCTCTGGAAGGACCGCACTAGCAAAGCATTGCATGGACTTGCCCCTCATGGTCTGTTCTTCCATCACGAAAAACAAAGAGAGCGAGCATGTGAGGAAGTGAAGATGGTAAGAGAAAAGTAACGGCCGCGCGGCAGTGAAAACGAAAGTAATAGCGATCGCGATCAAAGCGAAAGTGATCGCGATCGCTTGGACGGGAGCGCTGTGTGGCAAGCACGTGAGTGGTGCGCGCGCAGCAGTGATTGGCAGCTACGCGCGTGCACGCTCACGTGCACTCAAGCTTTAGGCCACAGGCAGCACTTTAAAAATCCCAACTACAAAATGTCTCTCCGACCCAGCGCATGCGCTGGCCTCAGCGAGACCTAAAAAGAGCAAGCAGCATCCTGCATGCCTCCTGCTGATGACGGGAGAGAAGCAGGGCTGGACTAACGAGAAGGGTTCATGTGACTTCATGGAAGGCACCAACCGAGGTCCCGGCCTCACTGGGGAGACATCCAGCCGCCCACGTCGAACACTTGCACAGATTGCGTGCAGGCCGCCTCGTTTTCACAATCCCTCGGGCTTGCCATCTTCTGCATACCTGTCGTGACATAGCATGTTCATAATGTACCAAGGGTTAGTGCACATTACACACAGAGAGAACATAGTTAAACACATAGATTTTACCTTTGTGAGTTGCTAGCACTCTTGTATGCAGCCTGTCCATGCACAAGCACAATCGACATGACCTTGAAAAGGGTTAGCGCATCGACCCCTAAATGTGTCCTGTCATAACATCAACAGGAAAGGTAAATGTAAGCACAGGCGTTCGTAAAGCAGTTTACAAGGGGTTGTCCTGAGATGTGTTTTTAGGTTGTTACAATGGAGACTAGCATTCATGAGCAGAGAGACTTAGTCACCGCTTAATTTGAGCCGGTGGTTGCAGGTGGGGCCTGCCAACACTCATGTTTGGGATTGGCAATTATTTTCCTCAACAAACCTTGATTCAGTGGAAGCGAGAGAAAAAGATTAAGGAGGAAAGAGAGACGGAATAACGCTGACAGAGGAAGAAAGCAGGGATGAAAAAGAGTCTGCTCGAGTGAGATAAGGGGGCAGTGACGGATGGAAGCGGCGTGAGATGGAATCAAGTCTCTGCAGCAGCGGTGTCTGGCCCACCAACCTTTGATAGCAGCGCCCGCAGACTATCGAGCAGACCTTTGGGTTGCTAGTTAGGCCGTCCATATTGCGCGGAGATGTGTTCTCCGAGGAGGGCTGGGGCAGTTCTAATGTTAGCAGGGTCTGCTCCCGAGGATAGGGGCAGAGATGGAGCAGGCCTGTCTTCGATTAGTTTGTTGCCGTTTTGTGCGGCGTTGTGCTTCTGAGATGAGGACTTTCGCGGGCCCTTTCTGAGAACCTCGTACCTTGGAGAGGACAACTGCATGAAAATGCAGAGCGGGGAACTCAAGCGGACCTTATTTTCGTATCCTGGCACAGACTGTTCAGCTACAATATTAAGAAAGGAGCTAAACGTCAGCATGAAGTCAGACTCCTCTTGCCGAGTTTAAAATCACATTCCCCTGTACATGCGCGCGGCACACATTTGACTCAGAAGGATGTACAAACATTGGGCTGTGTTTCCCGTGAGCAGACCCTCCACACAAGAACAAAAAGTTTAGCAAACTAAGACGCCTTTACAAAAAACATAGAATGCCATTAACCAGCGGGATCTGCATTTTATTTCGGGTGCTGCGGCGTCATAGCTGCAGGTTTCCCTCAGCGACCATTCGCAAACAGGAGTCTTCCAAAGACTCAAAAATGACCAGGAGAAGAAGAGCGGGATGGATTCCGAAAACCTTCCTCTCTACTCCGGAGCGACTCTCGGCACGCGAACTCCTTTAATAAACGATAGGAGCGTTACCTGTTTAAAGCGGAAGCTATAACCTCGACGAATCGCACAGGATCTGAAAATGTAAACTCTGTTGGTACCTAGTGCTGGTAATAAAGCCACAACACGGGGGGGGGGGGGGAGGGGGGGTAAAAGCACCACGGACAATAGGAGGGAGGGGGGGTAAAGGCACCACGGACAATGGGAGGGGGGGTAAAGGCACCACAGACAATGGGAGGGAGGGGGGATAAAGGCACCACAGACAATGGGAGGGAGGGGGGTAAAGGCACCACGGACAATGGGAGGGAGGGGGGGTAAAGGCACCACGGACAATGGGAGGGAGGGATAAAGGCACCACAGACAATGGGAGGGAGGGGGGTAAAGGCACCACGGACAATGGGAGGGAGGGGGGGTAAAGGCACCACGGACAATGGGAGGGAGGGATAAAGGCACCACAGACAATGGGAGGGAGGGGGGGGATAAAGGCACTACAGACAATGGGAGGGGGGTAAAGGCACTACAGACAATGGGAGGGAGGGGGGGGATAAAGGCACTACAGACAATGGGAGGGGGGTAAAGGCACTACAGACAATGGGAGGGAGGGGGGAAAGGCACCACGGACAATGGGAGGGGGTAAAGGCACCACAGACAATGGGAGGGGGGATAAAGGCACCACAGACAATGGGAGGGGGGGTAAAGGCACCACAGACAATGGGAGGGGTGGTAAAGGCACCACAGACAATGGGAGGGAGGGGGGATAAAGGCACCACAGACAATGGGAGGGAGGGGGGATAAAGGCACCACAGACAATGGGAGGGAGGGGGGTAAAGGCACCACGGACAATGGGAGGGAGGGATAAAGGCACCACAGACAATGGGAGGGAGGGGGGTAAAGGCACCACGGACAATGGGAGGGGGGGTTAAAGGCACCACGGACAATGGGAGGGAGGGATAAAGGCACCACAGCCAATGGGAGGGAGGAGGGTAAAGGCACCACAGACAATGGGAGGGAGGGGGGTAAAGGCACCACGGACAATGGGAGGGAGGGGGGTAAAGGCACCACGGACAATGGGAGGGGGGGGTAAAGGCACCACAGACAATGGGAGGGGGTAAAGGCACCACGGACAATGGGAGGGAGGGGGGGTAAAGGCACCATGGACAATGGGAGGGAGGGGGGGTAAAGGCACCACGGACAATGGGAGGGGGTAAATGCACCACGGACAATGGGAGGTGGGTAAAGGCACCACAGACAATGGGAGGGGGGTAAAGGCACCACAGACAATGGGAGGGAGGGATAAAGGCACCACAGACAATGGGAGGGAGGGATAAAGGCACCACAGACAATGGGAGGGAGGGGGGTAAAGGCACCACGGACAATGGGAAGGAGGGATAAAGGCACCACGGACAATGGGAGGGAGGGATAAAGGCACCACAGACAATGGGAGGGAGGGGGGGTAAAGGCACCACGGACAATGGGAGGGGGTAAAGACACCACGGACAATGGGAGGGGGGTAAAGACACCACGGACAATGGGAGGGGGGGGGGGTAAAGGCACCACGGACAATGGGAGGGGGGGTAAAGGCACCATGGACAATGGGAGGAGGGGGTAAAGGCACCACGGACAATGGGAGGGGGTAAAGGCACCACAGACAATGGGAGGTGGGTAAAGGCACCACGGACAATGGGAGGGAGGGGGGTAAAGGCACCACGGACAATGGGAGGGAGGGGGGTAAAGGCACCACAGACAATGGGAGGGGGGGGGTGTAAAGGCACCACAGACAGTGGGAGGGGGGGTAAAGGCACCACAGACAGTGGGAGGGAGGGGGGGTTAAAGGCACTACAGACAATGGGAGGGGGGGGGGTATAGGCACTACAGACAATGGGAGGGAGGGGGGAAAGGCACCACGGACAATGGGAGGGGGTAAAGGCACCACAGACAATGGGAGGGGGGGATAAAGGCACCACAGACAATGGGAGGGGGGTAAAGGCACCACAGACAATGGGAGGGGGGTAAAGGCACCACAGACAATGGGAGGGGGGGTAAAGGCACCACAGACAATGGGAGGGAGGGGGGATAAAGGCACCACGGACAATGGGAGGGAGGGATAAAGGCACCACAGACAATGGGAGGGGGGGTAAAGGCACCACAGACAATGGGAGGGAGGGGGGTAAAGGCACCACGGACAATGGGAGGGAGGGATAAAGGCACCACAGACAATGGGAGGGAAGGGGGTAAAGGCACCACGGACAATGGGAGGGGGGGTAAAGGCACCACGGACAATGGGAGGGAGGGATAAAGGCACCACGGACAATGGGAGGGAGGGGGGTAAAGGCACCACGGACAATGGGAGGGGGGGGGGGGTAAAGGCACCACGGACAATGGGAGGGGGGTAAAGGCACCACGGACAATGGGAGGGAGGGGGGTAAAGGCACCACGGACAATGGGAGGGAGGGGGGATAAAGGCACCACAGACAATGGGAGGGAGGGGGGATAAAGGCACCACAGACAATGGGAGGGAGGGGGGTAAAGGCACCACGGACAATGGGAGGGAGGGATAAAGGCACCACAGACAATGGGAGGGAGGGGGGTAAAGGCACCACGGACAATGGGAGGGGGGGTTAAAGGCACCACGGACAATGGGAGGGAGGGATAAAGGCACCACAGCCAATGGGAGGGAGGAGGGTAAAGGCACCACAGACAATGGGAGGGAGGGGGGTAAAGGCACCACGGACAATGGGAGGGAGGGGGGTAAAGGCACCACGGACAATGGGAGGGGGGGGTAAAGGCACCACAGACAATGGGAGGGGGTAAAGGCACCACGGACAATGGGAGGGAGGGGGGGTAAAGGCACCATGGACAATGGGAGGGAGGGGGGGTAAAGGCACCACGGACAATGGGAGGGGGTAAATGCACCACGGACAATGGGAGGTGGGTAAAGGCACCACAGACAATGGGAGGGGGGTAAAGGCACCACAGACAATGGGAGGGAGGGATAAAGGCACCACAGACAATGGGAGGGCGGGATAAAGGCACCACAGACAATGGGAGGGAGGGGGGTAAAGGCACCACGGACAATGGGAAGGAGGGATAAAGGCACCACGGACAATGGGAGGGAGGGATAAAGGCACCACAGACAATGGGAGGGAGGGGGGGTAAAGGCACCACGGACAATGGGAGGGGGTAAAGACACCACGGACAATGGGAGGGGGGTAAAGACACCACGGACAATGGGAGGGGGGGGGTAAAGGCACCACGGACAATGGGAGGGGGGGTAAAGGCACCATGGACAATGGGAGGAGGGGGTAAAGGCACCACGGACAATGGGAGGGGGTAAAGGCACCACAGACAATGGGAGGTGGGTAAAGGCACCACGGACAATGGGAGGGAGGGGGGTAAAGGCACCACGGACAATGGGAGGGAGGGGGGTAAAGGCACCACAGACAATGGGAGGGGGGGGGTGTAAAGGCACCACAGACAGTGGGAGGGGGGGTAAAGGCACCACAGACAGTGGGAGGGAGGGGGGGTTAAAGGCACTACAGACAATGGGAGGGGGGGGGTATAGGCACTACAGACAATGGGAGGGAGGGGGGAAAGGCACCACGGACAATGGGAGGGGGTAAAGGCACCACAGACAATGGGAGGGGGGGATAAAGGCACCACAGACAATGGGAGGGGGGTAAAGGCACCACAGACAATGGGAGGGGGGTAAAGGCACCACAGACAATGGGAGGGGGGGTAAAGGCACCACAGACAATGGGAGGGAGGGGGGATAAAGGCACCACGGACAATGGGAGGGAGGGATAAAGGCACCACAGACAATGGGAGGGGGGGTAAAGGCACCACAGACAATGGGAGGGAGGGGGGTAAAGGCACCACGGACAATGGGAGGGAGGGATAAAGGCACCACAGACAATGGGAGGGAAGGGGGTAAAGGCACCACGGACAATGGGAGGGGGGGTAAAGGCACCACGGACAATGGGAGGGAGGGATAAAGGCACCACGGACAATGGGAGGGAGGGGGGTAAAGGCACCACGGACAATGGGAGGGGGGGGGGGTAAAGGCACCACGGACAATGGGAGGGGGGTAAAGGCACCACGGACAATGGGAGGGAGGGGGGTAAAGGCACCACGGACAATGGGAGGGAGGGGGGTAAAGGCACCACGGACAATGGGAGGGAGGGGGGTAAAGGCACCACGGACAATGGGAGGGAGGGGGGGGGGTAAAGGCACCACGGACAATGGGAGGGAGGGATAAAGGCATCACGGACAATGGGAGGGGGGGTAAAGGCACCACGGACAATGGGAGGGAGGGGGTAAAGGCACCACGGACAATGGGAGGGAGGGGGGTAAAGGCACCACGGACAATGGGAGGGAGGGGGGGGTAAAGGCACCACGGACAATGGGAGGGAGGGATAAAGGCATCACGGACAATGGGAGGGGGGGTAAAGGCACCACGGACAATGGGAGGGAGGGAGGGGTAAAGGCACCACGGACAATGGGAGGGAGGGGGGTAAAGGCACCACGGACAATGGGAGGGAGGGGGGGTAAAGGCACCACGGACAATGGGAGGGAGGGGGGGGATAAAGGCACCACAGACAAATGGAGGGAGGGGGGGTAAAGGCACCACAGACAATGGGAGGGGGGGTAAAGGCACCAGACAATGGGAGGGAGGGGGGATAAAGGCACCACAGACAATGGGAGGGAGGGGGGATAAAGGCACCACGGACAATGGGAGGGAGGGGGGGTAAAGGCACCACGGACAATGGGAGGGAGGGGGGGTAAAGGCACCACGGACAATGGGAGGGAGGGGGGGTAAAGGCACCACGGACAATGGAAGGGGGGTAAAGGCACCACGGACAATGGGGGGGTAAAAGCACCACGGACAACGGGAGGGAGGGGGGGGTAAAACCACCACAGACAATTATTATTACAGCTTGTAAAGCACACGGCTACCTCCAACGGAAGAGTCCCGGCACCAGTAGTGCAATTGACCTTTGGAAAGAAATCAAGAAGACGGGGTGCACCAGGGAAGACCGAAGAGCCTGGTTTTTAAAGCTTTCTTAAACATGGATTCTGATTTGGTTTTTCTCAAATGTTCAGGCATAGAGTTCCAGAGTGTCGCGGTTTTAACCGAAAAGGCCCGGCCACAAGTCCTGGCCTTCGCGAACCGTGGGATAACCAGAAGGTTCTGGTCATTCGATCCGAGTACTTTAGTCTTACTATATTTTTGAAGTCTCTGCCTCAAATACTGCGGGCCAGTGTCATTCATTGGTCTGTGGGCCAAGGTAAGTGCTTTATATTCCATTCTTCTTTTCACAGGCAACCAATGTAGACTACGCAAATGAGGGGTAATGTGGCAACGCAATGGCACATTCCTAACAAGCCTTGCCGCCGCGTTTTGAATAATCTGTAGCCTTCTGAGCAAATACTCAGGAAGACCCAGATAGAGGCTGATCGCATAGTCAAGCTGGGAGGTGACTATGCATGCACCACCGTCTTCCTGCAGTCCATTGGCAGAAATTGAAGGAAGCTCTGTAGAGCCTTCAACTTCCAAAAGCATTGAGCGGAAACATGGGCGGAGTTGCGTATCAAATTCAAAGCCCAAATTCCTAGCTGAGGCAACTGGAAGAGGAGGTGGATTTAACTCAGCCGGCCACCAAAGTTCTGGCAGTGGAGGGGTGGACTGGTTGAAAAACAAAACCTCCGTTTTATTGGTGTTCAATTTAAAGCAGCTCTCTGTCATCCATGACGAGATATTAAGAAGACACTACTTAAAGTTGACAAAGGCCGCCTCGCTGTGATCTCTGAAGGAGAACACCAGTTGCGTGTCGTCAGCATACGAGACAACCTTCACCCCACATTGCTCAATAATTGCCGCAAGGGGAGTGAGGTACACATTAAACCGGGTTGGACTCAAAGCAGAGCCCTGCTGGACCCCACACACAAGGGGACTAGAGGTGGAAGCATGAGGATGGAGGGTCACCTGCTGTGTACGCCCCTCTAGAAATGAGCGAAACCAGGCCCAGACTGTTCCCGTCACCCCTAGACATTTAAGCATATTTAGGAGAATCCTGTGTGACACCGTATCAAAAGCTGTGGATAAATCCAACAGCACCAGCATCGCGCAGCTTCCTTGATCCAAAGTTTCACGAAAAGTCTCTGCGACTTGAAGTAAAGCAGTCTTCGTGCTATAACCAGATCTAAATCCAGACTGGGAGTCGTGCAGATGATGGTTCGACTCTAGGAAGTCCCCTAGTTGTTTCCGAACTTCTTTTTCTAGAATTTTAGCCAGGACCGGGAGGAGAGAAATTGGCCTAAAATTTTAGGGCTCTGTTTGATCAGCATCTTCTTTTTGAAGAATTGGCTGAACAAATGCATTTTTCCAACTGGTGGGATAAATCCCAATCTCTAACGAGGAATTCCAGATTGCGTTCAATGCAGGGTTGAGCCAAGGGGCTAGTAACTTAAAAAATGTAGCGGGACAAGGGTCGGCCGAGGAGCCGGATTTTATTTGATTAAGTTCCCCCAGAGATTCTTCCATACCGAAGGGACGAAAGACCAACCAAATACTTGTGCCGCACAGTGTATGAGGTGGTTGGTCAAGTGGTCCTAAAGGTGGAAAGGAGGAATAGATAGCTTGGATTTTGTTCTGAAAGAAAGCAGCCAACTTTTCACAGAGAATCACTGATGAAGGAATAGTACTCTTCAGAGCATGTGGTTTAATGAAACCCTGGACTATAGTAAACATTTATTTCGGAGAGTTATCAGAGGTTTTGATCGGATTAGCGACATAGTCCCTAATGATCTTGCGCTTCAAACCATGAAATTTTCTTTGTGCTACTTTGTGTGCGCACTTGGCCTCTGGCTCAGTTTTTTTGCCAGGCACGCTCCAGCCTCTTACATAGGCTTTTCTCCGTGCGGATTTCCGTTGTAAACCAGGGGGCTGAAGGTTTACTCCTTGTCAATTTCATAGTCTTAGTTGGGGCAATTTTATCAAGGGCCGAGGTGACCCAACAGTTAAAAGTTAACGCGTCCTGGCTAGATTCACCTGTAAACTGGGGAGGGCTGTCCGGTAACTCACGACTCATCTATTCAAATGAAATCTTGCTCCAATTTCTCCTAACCTCCAGGATCGGTCTAGTTTGATTATTACAGGAAACCCACAGTAAATTAAAAGGGATCAACCAGTGAGCCAACCAAGTTATAGGTAACTGGTCCTCTATCTGTAGGGTATGATCATTGGTAAAAAGTAAATCCAGCACATGGCCAGCCACATGGGTGGGTGACGATACCTTTTGGGTCAAATTAAGCCCTTTGAGGGTGTCGGCCAACTGGACAGCTAAGGGGCAGTTAACATTATCCATATGGATATTGGGAGGGGGGGTAAAGTACCACTGACAATGGGAGGGAGGGGGGTAAAGTCACCACGGACAACAGGAGGGGGTGGGGGAAAAGGCACCACAGACAACAGTAGGAGGGTAAAGACACCACAGACAACAACAGGGAGGAGGGGTAAAGGCACCATGGACAACGGGAGAAAGGGGGGTAAAGGAACCACAGACAATGGGAAGGAGGGAGGGTGGGGTAAAGTCACCACAGATAACGGGAGGGAGGAAGGGAGGATGGGGTAAAGTCACCACAGACAACAAGAGGGAGGGAGGCGGGGTGGGGTAAAGCCACAACGGGAGTGAGGGGTGGGGGGTAAAGTCACCACAGACAACTTAAAGGCACTACAGACAACGGGAGGAGGGGTGGGGGAAAAAGCACCACAGACAACAGGAGGGGGGTAAAGGCACCGCAGACAACAGGAGGGGGGTGTAAAGGTACCACTAACAATGACAGGGAGGGGAGGTAAAGGCACCACGGACAACAGGAAGGAAGGAGGGTGGGGTAAAGGCACCACAGACAATGGGAGGGAGGGGGGGTGGGGCAAAGTCACCACAGACAGTGGGAGGGAGGGGGGTGCGGCAAAGTCAACACAGACAATGGGAGATAGGGGGGTAGGGTAAAGTCACCACAGGCAACGGGAGGGAAGGGGAGGTAAAGGCAACATGGACAACGGGAGTGAGGGAATGGGGGTAAAGGCACCATGGACAATGGGAGGTGGGGTGAAGTAAAGTCACCCCGGACAACGGGAGGGAGGGGGGTGGGTTAAAGTCACCACCAACAATGGGAGGGAAGGGGAGGTAAAGGCACCACGGACAACGGGAGGGAAGGGGAAGGGGTAAAGTCACCACAGACACTGGGAGGGAGGGGGGTGGGTTAAAGCCACCACAGACAATTGGAGGGAGAGAGGGGGTAAAGTCACCAAGGACAACGGGAGGGAGGGGCTGAGAAGGCATGGACTGACTGTGGGGGGTGGCGGGGGAAGGTACGGGGAGAAAATAGTGCTCACAATCTAAATAAAACATACTGTGCAACACTCGATGTAAAGGGGACAGTAGCCATAAAAGGATACAAATGACGACATGGCCATCATAAGGAGAGACTAACAAGCCTAAAACCAATCGGAAGGTAGCATTCAGGAACGAAAATGACAAGCCAATGAAAAAGATGGGCGGAGCCTCCACTCCATACTGAATTCTGCATGCCTCGCTCCATACTGAATTCTGCATGCCTCGCAAAGCGCGCAGCGCATGCGCGCTGCCGCTATAGGCTCGACCTAAAAATAAATAAATATGATTAATAAATAAGATGCCAATTTATTATTCACTCTGCTATGTAAAGGTAGCACCATAGAGTCCTAGGGATTTTTTCTATTATATTTTTTGCTCCCGGTGGTTGGGCTAGAAAGGGCAGGGCACCAACAACAATGTTTCTTTAATGTTGAAGGGGGCTGCGGGGAGTGCAGCAGCCCCCTAGCAAAATTAATTTAAAAATAAAGTAAGCCTCCTAGGTCCTTGAATTCATGACCACAGGAGAGCTTACCATATTTTTTTGAGCTAGATGTGTATGCTGTTCAGATGGATTGTAGGACCACTTGTGGCTGGATCTATGGCTGCACATTGAGGCGTGAAAAATGATTTTTTAAAAATCAATCAAGCTTGATTGGAAATATTTTATGATAATCACTTTAATTAAACATTGTAATGTATGAATTTATAAAATACACATTTGAATATAGTTATTAGTGACTGTTTGGCAAAGAAAATAGGTTTGCTTTATATATTCATGTGTTGACACATTAATAAGCCCGCTTTCTAAATTTTTGTGTTCTGACCCTTTGACAAATTCAGCAGGTCTGCCTTACTTAAAATTACACCTTTTTATTGTTCAATCACATTGTCAGTCGCCAGGCCCGAGCCTAACCCAATAGCGCTCTCTGCCTGATGCCGTGTGCAGGAGGGGTATGCGCCCACAGGGGGGTGGGTGTAGGGCCTGGCTGCAAGCGGGGTGTTGAGCACCCAACTAAACGTCACTCACGCTGATGGGCATCTAACTTTACATTAAATAAATCATCGAAATTACCTGAAAAAAACACAAAAGGTTAAAGTGATGTTATAGTCTCAGATTGTAATATCCAACTTTAAATTAAAAAAAGACCTATATTTTACAGGAAAAAAAGATTAAAGTGACAGGTGAAAATGTCAGTTAAAACATACTGTTTTAAAAGAATAAAACCACTGAAATTAACTAGTATTGTTGTCTCAAGTAACTATAACTCACGCCCTCAACCTGCTAATTACCTCACATATTACATTACTCATGACATGACCTACGATAGCTCTGATAACATCTGAAATTACATCATTGATGACAACACGTTGAATGGTGGGGCGCGAGTTATAGGTACTTTAGATAACTATAACTGTTGAATTTCAATTGTTTTGTCCGATTGTTTAAAACAATGTTTCAACTGACATCACCACCAAACTACAACGCCTCCTTCACCTTGTGATATATTAAAATAGGATTATAAAAATTAAATTTACTGCCAAAAACATTCAGCTTTAAATTTGGTTATAGCTAGATACGAGATCTTATCTTAATTTAAAACGAACCCCAGAAATAAACTGAATAAACAAGCAGCATAATCTAGTGTAAAGTATATAAAATACTGCATAGGAAACCTGTAAAAAAGTACAATATTAAGTCTGAAAGTAGGCAGGAAAACTACTGGAACTCATTTAATATGTAAACAGCTGTTGAAATTTAACTTCTTGAGATTTTTGATGACGGCAGTAGTTGAGGAATATGAATCCCATAGAAACTGAAGCTCCTCGCCCCGGCTTCCAAACATAGGCGTGTGAAAACTGATTTGCATATGGCTGGGTCCGAACTGGGGTAGTGACGCGAGCTAAAGAACAATGATGGATTCAACTCAGATCTGTGACTGAAGGGTGAGTGTTTTAAATGTTTCAGCGCTCCGTCCATTATCCCCTTTGGTATCGCTTTGTTCGCCCTAATTTGGCAGGGTATGCCCAGACGTGGGTCCTTTGCTCACTTTGCCACTGGATTCAAGCTAGCCTGGCTGATGATGGGTGACATACCCTGAAACCAGTCCCAGGATGCTTGTTTCCGGTCCAGGGAGCACCTGACCTGGCAGTTCGGTCTGGACTGTTCCCATGGGGCACAGGGTCAAGACTGATTTGCATATGGCTTGGTCCAAACTGGGGTGGCGTAGTGGACAAAAGAACGATTGATTTAACCCAGATCTTTCGACTGGGGGAGAATGTTTGCATTGTCAGCATTCCGTCCATCATTTGTTTGCTGTACCACATTTACAACATAGCGTAAATCAGGGGCAGCACCAAAACTAATGCCTTCCCAAAGCAGGGGTAAGGAGGAGAAATGTTTACATTCCTCCTAGTTTTTTCCTCTTTCCACGGTGCTGCATTCTGCAGCACACACAGAACAAGGAAAACGCCTCCTTTGATTGTTTTTGTGCAGGAAGGTGTTCCTTCCTGCACAAAAATAATCATGCCACCATGGTGCAAGGGTGCCAGCATTGGTGCTTGGCGGCAGTTTCTGCGTCAGTGCTGGCACAAAGGGCGGGAATGCGCAGTATCTTGAATTTTCTTGTGCTGCTGAACTGTTTGCCCTAAGTTGTATGGGAATGCCCAGACGTGGGTCCCTTGCTTACTGTGGTACTGGACTCAAGCTAGCCTGGCTGATGAGGGCTGTTACCCTGAAACCGTTCCCAGGATGCTTGTTTCCGGTCCATGGAAGACATGGCTTGGCAGTTCGGGCTGGACTGTTCCCATGAGGCACAGGGTCAGACTGATTTGCATATGGCCATGTCTGAACTGGGGTGGCAGAGTGGGCTAAAGAACGGTGATGGATTAAACCCAGATCAGTTGACTGGGGGTGAGTGCTTGCAATGTTCAACACTCCGTCCATCATTTCCTTTGGTTTTGCTTTGTTCGCCATAAGTTGGCAGGGTATGCTCAGACGTGAGTCCCTTGCTCACTTTGCCACTGGTTTCAAGCTAGCCTGGCTGATGAGGGCTGTTACCCTGAAACCGGTCCCAGGATTCTAGTTTCTGGTCCATGGAAGACTGGCTTGGCAGTTCGGGCTGGACTGTTCCCATGAGGCAGAGAGTCAGACTGATTTGCTGTCTCTGAACTGGGGTGGCGAAGTGAGCTAAAGAATGATGATGGATTCAACCCAAATCTGTGACTGGGGGTGAGTGTCTGAAAAGTTTCAGCGCTCCGTCCAAAATCTCCTTGTGTTTGCTTTGTGAAAACTGCTATTCAACCCAGAAGAGCAGGAGCTTCAACTGCATACTCTACAGATTTCAACAAACAAACTGTTTCTAGCTCAACGGATGAACAGTTGCAACAAATTCAGTGATGCGTGCTGCCACACAGTGGAAGACCATTTGTATAGGTCCGCATGTCCCTTTTTTGTTGTTTATTGATGTCGTATGGCGCTAAGCAGCTACTAATGAGGTGAAAGCTTTGCCCAGATAGTGTTATCCAGAGCACAAATGACAAAATAAGGAAGTAATACTATCACAAAATGTGCTGCATTATGCCACATAACTGCCCATTGTCTTGCCGCATATTTTTGTCAACACTTCCATGTAACTTGGTTCTCACCTGACACATAATTCCAATGGCCCTGCCGTAAAGCTATGGTTTTTGTAAAAGGGGGAGTCCAGGAGGTTGCAGAGAGAAGGCCTGCAGGGTTGCATTCAGATGTGGGGAGAAGTTCCTCTGGACTTCTGGAGCCTCAGCGTACTAGCCAGGAGAAAGAGGGAAGGAGCCCTGTGCATGGATAGTGTCAAAAACATGTGAGGGTTCATTATTTGTTTACAAATGGACCGAGACAGCTTCCTCTAAATATGCCCCAGGGGGGAAGGGTAGCCATATATGGGGGTCTTTTGTTATTTAAGGTTCATCACTACCACAAGTGCAGCAGGTGCTCTGGCGCTGGGGCAAGGGTTGCATCTCGCCACTGCACCCCAGTTATGGCTGATGTACTACAAAAATGGGGAGTGGAAGCCCATTTGCCAGTTGTAGGGTCCCGCCCATGCTGGTGGTGCATGAAACCGGGTCCGTGCAGAGGGTGGGAGATATGTGGGGCTTTTTTCCACAGAGGACAGAAAGTCCGTTTTGTTCCTCATGCCTACGAGTGACGTCAAAGTGGAGTGGGCAGAGCGGACAGCCTGCTTCGCAGAGTTGGAGGTGGCATCGGTGCTGCAGGTTCAGTGGCACCAGTGGCCAGCGGTATGAGGTTCCGGCTAGACCTCTGCTAGGGCTGTTGTACTATCATTCCTTGCTTGCATTAGGGCACAATACTCACTTGCTGTGCCAGTATTACTTTGGGCCACAGAGCAGAGGCCATGGGGAGGGGAAAACTGAAGCAGAGGAGACAGAATAGTTTGGACGTCAGAAATATTGCAGGGAGGGGAATTGGGCAAGATGGGGGCCCGTGTTTCTAACAGCGGGAGAGGAGACAGCATTTTTCGGAAGGCCAGCGGCACCATTGGTGAAGCAGGTGCAGCAGCTCTGTGTGCCTTTAAAATTAAATAAAAAATAAAAAAGTGTACGGTGTTCATTTCCCTTGCTCGCATTTGTGCCGAGGGCGCGTTTGCCTCAAAGTGGGGGGGTGGGGGGGGGGAGGAGAGGGGGGACAACACAAGGGAGCTCATTTCTTTTGAAAGGGAGGAGTTGTGGACTAACAGTGACTTTGGAACTGGGGAACCAGGATCAAACTCCCGGCGTTGGCTCAACATCATGTGATTCCAGACAAATCACTTAACATCCTTGTGCCTTAACAAACAAGCATTTGCAATGCAGTAGGTCTCGCAGTTACACGAGTTAAAGCTATTGGCATTGTAAATGACAATGCCAATAGGCATTGTTATTTGCAATGTCAATAGCTCAAACTCGCGTAAATGCGAGACCTACTGCATTGCAAATGCTTGTCATGATAGCAAATGCTCTGGCAGCACAGGGGGTTTCTCCATCACATCGTCAGATTAGCAGCGACATAACGGATTCATTGCTGACACTGACGGATGTGGACGCGACGTCGAGGCTCGAACCCTGGTTTCCTGCACCAGAGGCGGCAGCGCAGGCGACGGACCACATCCTCTCCCCTAATGTGCAGGTATGGATGCAAACTCTGGAAAGGGTCCAATAAGAGAGACTTCAACAGCAAACTATAGCAAAGTGCCTCAAAGTGCGCCAAAGAGAGCTCAGAGTCTAAGATAGGTTGGCTCGGCCTTTGCCCCTGGCACTTTGGGTAAAATGAGAACAAACTCCAGATGTGCACTTATAGAATGCTCAACATCGGCTGCTTGGGCCCTCGAGATGTTTGCTTCTGCACAGCTGCCTCCAGCTTGCTTATTGCACGTGTGTGAATAAGCACTCGCACCCGACAGGTGTCTATGTTCATTCATTTATTAATCCGTTGTGTGCAACAAGCTCATTCCGTTCGTTGCATCTGCGCCTCGTTTAAAAAGCACATGTCCAACGATCTCCTTAACGAGGGAGAAGACGGGGTTTCCCAAGCAGTAAGAATTTTACACTCCGCTCTTTCTTCTGGGAGCTTTTCCCTCATGATTGAAAACCAGGTGAAAAGATAACATCAACGGTGGGGGGAAAGTAAGCGGTGGGAGTGTGACGGCAGTCCGTGGAGGGAGCGCTGCTGTGAGTGATCCATGGGGTGGAAGGGCCTGGATGCTGAGAAGGGGGCTGGCACTGGGCCACGCTGCATTCGCTGCAAGTCTGGGCTCCCGCACTCCGAAAGCTGAGGAAATCTGAAAATATTCCGAGAAGCAGACAGCTGACGGGAGCGAGAGGGAGGGAGCGAAGGAGGCTGCACAAGTACTGGCCACACTCGAGAAAAAAAAAAACTCCCGGGTCTGATCAAGAAAGGAGCTGGAAAAATGCGCCTGGGTCCGTCCCCTCCTCCCTCTCCGGTGACAGTTAGAGCAGGATGAGGAACGAGAAGGGAGGGGGGAATGTGAGCAACAGAGGAGCCCGCAAAAGTGAAAGTGATCGTGATTACGATCGCTACGGAGGAAAGACACATGGCACTGCGCGCGTGCACGTTCACGTGCACTGTAGCTTTAGGCCACGGCAGCACTTTGAGAAGCCCAGATATAAAATGTCTCTTCGAGCCTTTGGCTCGCGAGACCTAAAAACGAATGTGACCTTGTGTAATGAACCTTATTGTCTCTAGCATCCCGAATATGAGACTCGAGGTCCCCCTATGTCTGGTATGGACGGACCACCATATGGTCCCTTTCTTATTCAGCTTGGGGATTACACAGCATGAGGGAAGTAAACAGACGCTGCTGAGAAGAAATTGGATAGCTGGGGCCCTGCGCACCTAGCAAAAGGACCTCAGAGTACGGTTTATCGAATGAGGACGCGGCTGGGTTCAATTCAAGAATTACCTCTGCCCTTGATACACTGAAGCGCCGGGACACCTCTGCGGAGGTAGCTGCTGCACTGTATAAGTGCCATTGAAACGAGTGCTCGTGCTGGCCGCGCCAATGCTCTTAGATCACGCGTGTGCTTTACAAGGGACAAAGGACCTCTTTCAAGATCACAGATCGCAGTGATGAGCAGGCATGGTCGGGTGGGTGAAAGAGGCACAGGGACACCCGCTACTCAGCAAGTTAAACATTTATAAATGTATAAAGTGCAACGGATGCAGAGGCGTCTTGGCGCTAAATGAAGCGGGTAACATGTGCATCTTATTGGCCCACATGACTTTCAACATCGCTGGGAGTCTAAGTTGTACACACTCCACACTTCGACTGCTCTATAAACGTGCCGCATCCCCACAGTGGGTCTTCAGGAGCACGTCAAATGTCGGATCTAATGGGGAAGGTGACGCCCTGTGCCTAGAGGGCCGGACATGCCTGGCCGACTCACTGAAGTGGAAACAGAAGGGTCGCCTACAGTGAACTAAGCCTCGGCGGCTGAGGGGGACACTGGACATTTGTCAGTGGGCTGGAAAGAATGCAAGGAGAGGCAGCAGTGAGAGGTTGAGCCACCTCCTGGGTGAAGGTAGAAGCACCTTGAGAAGTTACTGAGCCCATGGGTCACCACAGAACTCAACCACAAAGGGGAGGAAGCACCATCCTAAGGAGCAGATTTAGTAGGATCTGCCAAACCCTCTTCAGTGGACTCTATGGTTGGTGCAAAAGGGCACGAAAGAGGGGTAACATTCTAACTTTGAGTAAAGCCGAATTTGGGTCACACTTGGAGAAGAAGAGGGAAACTATCTCCAAAGGGGGTTCACACTGGAGGATAAACCAGCTAAGCAGGCTGTGAATAGTACCAGGGTCACCCCATCATCAAGGTCCTATTTTGAGGTGAAATCAGGCACAGGAGACAAATCCTTACATTTTGGCCAGAAAGCGAAAAATAAGGGCAGCGTGGAGATTAATAGTGACAAACATAGAGCTAAGGACCAGGAGCCAGAGAGTGCAGGGTGGGCTGGAGGCATGGTGCCTGAAGGGGAGCGGGTAACCACATCTTATCCGATATCTTTTGTGGATCAGTTTGGCTCCCTTGCAGCAGGAGATCTGGGGGATGAGGTGAAATTGGGCCCCGATAGAGCTTAGGATGGAGGTGCAGAAGGTAGAAACCAACGGCAGCCAATAGTGGTGGGACCGGAGGTTGAGATGGCCAACAAGGGCTACAGGAGAGGATAGTAAACTATCATTGGAAAACAAGAGCCCTTTTCCATTCATTTTCCCTCTGAATTAAAGGTTTTGTTGAATGCATCTTAAGCTAGATTTGAGTTCGTTCCTTCGTGCATAGGAGCAAACGCTCTGGCCAAGGATGGGCTATCACTGGTCGAGAATCTGTCTTCGTGTGGTCGACGGTGCAGCAAAGGTGCGGATACTTTCCTCTTGATGAGACCGACTTTTTTCTTCCTTTATTCAGATTAAGCAGACAAGAGACTGATTTTTGTGTAGTACTGCATTTGTGGTCTGAAAATCATTGCACAGTAGTGAATTGCGCTGAGATTGGGGAGTTGCCCCTGTCAGAGGTTGTGTTACATTTGGTTGATGGCCATGGAGCAGCTGCACTGGGATTGGTTAGCGTCACAGCAAGCTGTGCTATCATTGGTAAGTCGCCGCTGTGGGTTGTGTTGCGAGTGGCTGACCTTTGCTATAACCGAGC
Source organism: Triturus cristatus (assembly GCF_964204655.1). NCBI lineage: Eukaryota > Metazoa > Chordata > Amphibia > Caudata > Salamandridae > Triturus > Triturus cristatus. The sequence continues at coordinate 1,157,984,731 of NC_140594.1, forward strand.
TGCAATTGGGTAATTGTTGTTTGTTTGTAATCGGTTGAAGTAAACGTGAGATTTACCCATTTCCTGTCTCTGAAATAATGTTGAATTTTTATTTCCACATGTGTGTATGGTTAAAAAAATGGAACAAGGTTAAATCCGAGGACAAGCGCATGCAATTTCCTTTAGCGGGTACCTTCAATGGGAGAACGCTTGAATATTTGAGATGAAAAAACCCGTGAAAGAAAACCGCAACCTAGGCCTGTACAGTTCGAGGCGTTGAATGAATGGGATTGTGGCACAATAAAATAGGAGAGTAAAAGAATGAAGGGCCAGGTCAAACACGCTGTGAGCCATTGGTTAGAATCAATGTGGCATGCAGAAAAGAGCATGGAGGGAGGAGTCCATGCTGAGCATGCTTTCTGCAACGGTCAATGAACTGGATAAAAAGTATGGGTGGGCGGAACTTGCGGAGTTTCACTCAGCAGAGTTACATGAAAACTGTGAGATTCCATGAATGGATGGAAATCGACACATCACGCTGCTTGTGCCGATTTTTATTGATGGAAGATTGTTCCACACTGCAAAAGCAGCACAAACGGTACCCTGTGGCACACCGGCGGGGTTGGTGCTTCTTTGCTGCTGTTCAAGTAGATTTTATACTCTCACTGAGAATGGCCTCAACCTCCCATGACCGTCCCCGTTGAGAAAATCTCACCAGGTGTCCCTCTAGCGCCTGCAAATCGCGCTAGGGGACGCCAATTCTAGCTCGCCCTCCCCAACTTACTGTTGGTGAGCTGCGCGAGAGAAAAAACTCTGCCAATGCCGGAACTCTGCGGTACAAGTTGGCAGAGCGGAATTTATCACCCACCCCTAGTGAAGAGTAGAGGTGGGCGGAATTTGGTGATTTGGCAGAATTTTTCCCCCCCCATCGAAGCTCCAGAAATGTGAGCTGGTGTGTGCGAGCGAAATTTGCAGTCCTGTAGTGCAATGTTTCTAATGGAGTCCATGGTTAGAGGGCTTCTACGAGTAGACTTGCTGCCACTAGACTAGCTTCTACTTGAGAGCCAAAATCAACTTGAATTGCTGCGCGCTGTGGTGCACCGTATGGTGCCATTCACGCTGATTTTTACGCTGCCCATGCTACTGGTGCAAAAAACTTGCAGCGCAGTTTTATAAAAAAAAGTTTTAGATAAGATTTCAATATATTTGTTTTTATATGTTTTGTTTAATTAGTTTGTTTTAGTTCATATACAATTGTTTATATATTTTGTTATATGTTGAGATTATATGGGGATTATTTTCCTACATTACTTTTATTTTTTATTTAATGTTTCTAATAATTAATTTCTAATTTGCATGTGTATAATGTCAAATTTTGAAGTTTATTTGTTCCAAAACATTTTAAGAACTATTAAGTCATGTAAATATTTTTAAATTAATTAAAAGTAAGTTTTTAATATTAAAATGTAATACCTATTCATTAAAATTAATGTGATTTGGTGCTTATGTATATATTTTGGGAATTTAATCAAATATATATTGAAAATTTAAAAAATTATAAATATTTATTTCACAAAATGTCTACAATCAGATGTGACATTTTATATGGTTTATGCTATATATTCTATTTGCAAAGTTGTAGCAAATTAAAATGCTTTATTAAAAAAATATAATAAAAAATATATATATAATAAAAAAAATATACAATAAAAAATATATGTCAGTTTCATTGGTTTGTTTTTAAGTTAAATAAAATATTTTAAATGTCTTCTTTCAGATTGTTTTTGTAGCTCATTTTAAGCATTCATGACAATAGTTAAATTGAGTTTTAAATTATATTTATTTGATTTTTATTGTTACATAAGATTTTAGTAATTATTTCTTTTTATTATGGGATTTACAAATGTTACTCATTTATTTTTTAAAACTTTTCTCTAAATGCTTTACATTGTTACGGGAATATTAAATGTAACACATTTACTTTCCATCATCTTCCCCAAAATAGTTTAGCTTGGAGTGAGAGAAGTAAACATAATCCCTTTTATCCCCACCATCTTCCCCAAAAGGGTGTAGATTGTAGTGGGAATAGCAAATGTATCTTCTTAAGTGTCCAACACCTTCCCCAAAATGGTATATACTAAAGTGGGAACAGAATATCTAATGCCTTTTAATGTCCAAAACCTTCTGCAAAATGATTTAGATTGGAATAGGACTAGTAAATGTAGCCCCTTTCTAACAACTTCCCCAAAATGATTTACATTGAGTGGGAAAAGTAAATGTTACCTTTTTACAATTCAACACTATCCTCAAAGTGGCTTAGGTTGGAGTGGGAATAGCAAATATAAACCCATTAGTATTCAAACCCTTTCCCAAAAGTATTTATATTGGAGATGGAATTGTAAATGTAACCACTTTAATGTCCAACACCTCCCCAAAATGGTTTGAAGATTTTTGTTTTGTGTATTTTATAAAAACAAAAATGTATACGTTTTTATTAAACAAACGTTTTCTTGTTACAGTGGTACACCATTTGTTAAACATATTTGAATAGCATTATATGCACTGTATTTTTAAACAGTTTTAACATATCTATATGTATTCATATTGTTTTTAAACAAATGGTACCTAATCAGTTTGTATGATAACGTCAATATGAATCTTTGGTTTGGGGATATAAGAGGAAAGAATTGAACTCTTCAAGTGCCAGGGTGATCATTTATGAATTTTAGGAACTGTGGCTAGTGAATATATTTTTTAAACATTGGTTTGTATTTTTACATTTTTAATAGTATTTTTTTTAGTACATATTAATTAGTACTATGTATTATAAAATGTTATTTTATAGTACTATTTATGGTATACTTTATATTTTGTAAATGCATTGCCTTAAATGTTCTAAACATTTTCATAACAGTTTTACATACTTTAACACTTAAGTAACTTGTTTTCTACTTTTGTTTGGAAATATAGTCTTTTTTAATTTCATTTAGCAACTAATCAATTATCTAATTATTGTACTCCTTTGTTATTAATAAAACAATGACCTACTTTGAATTGCAGGACTTCATACTTTTCTCTGGTTTGTTTGCTTATTTTTTGCTTGATTTGGTTCACTGATTGTAGTAGTTGTTAGTCGCCTTGTTCATTTTTGGGGGGGGGGGGGGTTCTAAGAATTTGAAGATTATTGGTTGAATTGTTCCTAGTGTGGCGTGGAAGGCATTGTGCCATCCTTCCACTGCATTGTTGGTGCTGGCTTCAATATAGTCAATTAGTTGACTTAATTTTTGTTTATTTGTTTAGTAAAATAGGGATTCTATTAGCATGTTGTAGTGGTTAGTTATTCCTGCGACGGGTACATGTGCAAGTGCTATTACAGTTTAAATTTCCAAGTCAAATTGGCTGGTTGTTGCATATTCTACACTTGGGGCCATATTAGGATGCTGGTCGGATGCGCGTCCAACCGACAGTTTGGGAATGGAAACCACCCAAGTAGTAGTTGGCGGTTCTCTCTCATAAATTAGGGCACGACTGCCCATGAGGCAGTCGGAAACATTCATTTTTCCATTGCGGCTTCTGTTGCGGCTGGAAAAGGGCCCCCGCACAAGCTGCTTTTGAAAAATTATGCACAGTGTGCTAGGCACCATGTGGTGCCTGGAACATGGGGTATGAATGTTTGGGGAAGCACCACAGGTGCCCCCCAAGCCTCATAGCGGAGGCTGAGGTGGGACTGTGGCACTTAAAGTCAGTTTCCAAAAGCCTTTCTATGGTGGTCAGAATGCCATAGGAAGGCTGTCTGAAAGGGACATCCCCAAGGCGGTGCCTGAGCAGGCATTGCCTCTTTGTAGGGTTTTTCGTTGCGATCGCTGGTCAGATGGGCTCCTTGAGCCCATCGGAAGCGTGAGTTGATCCTCCAGCCAGCTGCCTCTGACTATCGCACATTATAATTAAGGCTCCCTGTTTTCCGTTTTTACTGATTTTTACAGATAAATACAGACAGAAAAATATTTTTTTTCCTGTATTTATTTATCTGTAAATGTGTATAAAAACAGAAATTAGTCTCTTTTTTTGAGTGATTTAAATACTGTTATTCATGACTGTCAATCACATAGCTCTGCAGATTAACAGGTAAGCGGTTACAGAAATGATTGTTATGAGGCTTTAACTCCAGTATATATGCAAAAGGTTGAAACTAAAATGTTTATTTCATATATGTGCATTGATTTATCATCTGTCGAACATCATACTATTGATATCGGTCATACATTCAGATAAGAGTATACATTTATTGTTTAAATAAATGCGGAAATTTACTTTTTTTGCTTAATTTGTCTTGCAAAACCCGAAATAAAAATAGATAAATTCAGATAAAATTTGCAAAAAATAAATATGGATAAAGACAGACGGAAATGTCAAGACAATAAATACCATAAAACCAGGAGTCCTAATTTTAATGCGGTGGTCACACCGCAGCACCAGATTTCTGTTGGACCACAACCAATGGCCTGTCGATTGCAATCCGACAGACATCGTAATGAGGCCCTTCAGTTAAAGCGATAATACCAGACTTGCATGACTGTGAGCGGGTATATTTTAAGTATTGTTTGTATTATTGCCTGTTGAAACTCTATTCCAATTTCTTTTCACAAGTACTTGTTAGTTTTTATTTCGTTGTAACTTAAGAATTCCTAGCACGTTGCACATTATGCACTGTTGCCTAACAAACAAAGGGTACGTTAGTGTTTTGATAGTCACCATTGATGATGTGTATCAGTGTGAATAGTGTAAGGCACATTTTGAAAGTTATGTACAACATCCATGTTTCACATTGGCTTAGTCTTGGAAAGTTCGTTTCAGTTGCAAACAAAATTATTCTTTTGTCATGTGGATGCCGTATAGGACGAAGGGTTCATCAGGATGTGTGGTTTAGTGATCTGGTATATGAATGTCTTGATATCTCAGGGCTTTAAACAAGAAAAGGGGTTTACCCGTTTTAACCCTCTGGCACCTGGGTAAATGTACAACATGTAAAAAATATATGTAGTGCCTTGGGATGGATATGGACTTAGTTACATGTAGAAATAGTTTAGTTATTTCTATCAAAATACTTCATTTTAATCGAAAGAATCTGTATATATTTTTTTAAAATCAATCCAGAATCCAATGAGCCACCACCCCCAAAAAAAACAATTTATAAACAAATGTATAGCGAAATAAAATGTATTTGTATGGTTTTTGTAGTGAGTTTCTCTTCACATTCTTTCAAAACATATATACATCTTAGTCTCTTGATCTCTCTTGTTAACAATATGCAATGATCTCCTTGCCCTACTAATCACACAGGATGTGTTGCAATAGTTTAAATCACATTCCTTAAATGAAAATCACTCTATTAAAGCAACATAATGGAATATTTTTTCACAAATACATTATTAAATGTTCTTTTTATCTGTTTCATCACAGTTAAATTTCATTTGAGTGTCTCCAAAATAAATGTCGACGCGTTTCAGCCCATACAGTTTTAGGCCTCTTCAGGACTAGGGCAGTCAATTGCGTAAATTCTCAATTCCACCTATAAACCAAATATACTATTTAGTGTGTATATACACGTACAACTAATAATATTTACAACTATATACATATAAACACATACTTAGGCCAAACGAAGTAAATTAACACCAGTACATTGTTGTAGTACTTTTTCTTCACTGGAGTAACGTATTGTGAGAGATTAGTAGAAGCATGCCACCGACTGTGAATCTTTAAAACCAAAATAACAACAGTGCCACAGTTAATGTGTAATGTGTCCAAAAACGGAGAAAAAGTATACCAATACTTCCTTTAAGTAACCTACTTCATTAAACCAATTCTTTCAAAATATTTATAGTCATTGTACAAACATTTACCTCAAACTCGGTCTGTCTATTATCTATCCCAAAGTTTTGATCTTAAAGGGGGACGGCTCGCACGTGTTAGTGCTTAGTCAGAGCGGTTATGTCTCTATTTCTTCCAGACATGTTCTTCTGAAAATAACGGAACACTTTGCCTTAATATATAAGCATACCAATCTATGAGTGATTACGAAAGATTATGTAGTGAACTAATCTAAAATGTACCTACTCAATCTTAATTAGAAATGAGCGTCTCTAGGACCCGGCCGTTATTGACTCACGCCGTCAGGACAGACTGAAACGACAAATAAATCAAATATACTAATTTAACTGGGAAAAGATATCCAAGTACTGGGTGTCACATAGTTATAAATCCACAAAGGGTCCTCAAAATAAATAATAGTACCTGGTATAACAGCAAAATACGGTCTTCGTGTTTCTCTACATAGGACCCAAATGCTCCGTTCTCAACTAAACCGCTCGCGTTGCTGAACTCGCGCGTGAAATTAATTATCCAATCTGCAGAACGCGTATCCGTGTGAGTACGTAACCAGTGACATCGCTTAAAAGAAGGACTATAGTGATACAATCGATGTTGAGGAAAGACTCGCATCGAAAAAAAGACTTATATCAAAAAATCATAATGAGGCAAACTACATAAAAGTAGAAGGTAAATAAACAATTCTTTAAAATTGTTCTACTCAAATGGACCTAATCACAATATTCTTATTTAAATGTATCGATTCCCTAGTCAATTCCCTAGTCAACCAATGATGTCTGGGCTGACTAAATGTGGCTGTAACGAAAATAAAGGCGGGGATATAAAGACGAGTGTCAAATAGTCATACCTTATAACCCCAAATAAAACAAAACGTGAGAATACATCACTCCTTACAATCTTATTAACCATAACAATATATGACAATGAAGAATTATGTACTGAAACATTTCAGATAAGGGCCATGTATCTTCCAGAGAAAGATATACATTTGATTGGAAAACAGATCATAGTAATAATGCCCAAATTTCATCATAGTGAGTTACACTGAAGAAGAAATAAATGAATTATGTAAAATTCCCTCATTACTAAGTGGGGATCAAACTGTGATTCCGAATACAAATGTGGACAAAATTGAAAGACTAAAACAATTAAAAAAGAAAAACATCAGAACTCAGAATATTGTGATTAGGTCCATTTGAGTAGAACAATTTTAAAGAATTGTTTATTTACCTTCTACTTTTATGTAGTTTGCCTCATTATGATTTTTTGATATAAGTCTTTTTTTCGATGCGAGTCTTTCCTCAACATCGATTGTATCACTATAGTCCTTCTTTTAAGCGATGTCACTGGTTACGTACTCACACGGATACGCGTTCTGCAGATTGGATAATTAATTTCACGCGCGAGTTCAGCAACGCGAGCGGTTTAGTTGAGAACGGAGCATTTGGGTCCTATGTAGAGAAACACGAAGACCGTATTTTGCTGTTATACCAGGTACTATTATTTATTTTGAGGACCCTTTGTGGATTTATAACTATGTGACACCCAGTACTTGGATATCTTTTCCCAGTTAAATTAGTATATTTGATTTATTTGTCGTTTCAGTCTGTCCTGACGGCGTGAGTCAATAACGGCCGGGTCCTAGAGACGCTCATTTCTAATTAAGATTGAGTAGGTACATTTTAGATTAGTTCACTACATAATCTTTCGTAATCACTCATAGATTGGTATGCTTATATATTAAGGCAAAGTGTTCCGTTATTTTCAGAAGAACATGTCTGGAAGAAATAGAGACATAACCGCTCTGACTAAGCACTAACACGTGCGAGCCGTCCCCCTTTAAGATCAAAACTTTGGGATAGATAATAGACAGACCGAGTTTGAGGTAAATGTTTGTACAATGACTATAAATATTTTGAAAGAATTGGTTTAATGAAGTAGGTTACTTAAAGGAAGTATTGGTATACTTTTTCTCCGTTTTTGGACACATTACACATTAACTGTGGCACTGTTGTTATTTTGGTTTTAAAGATTCACAGTCGGTGGCATGCTTCTACTAATCTCTCACAATACGTTACTCCAGTGAAGAAAAAGTACTACAACAATGTACTGGTGTTAATTTACTTCGTTTGGCCTAAGTATGTGTTTATATGTATATAGTTGTAAATATTATTAGTTGTACGTGTATATACACACTAAATAGTATATTTGGTTTATAGGTGGAATTGAGAATTTACGCAATTGACTGCCCTAGTCCTGAAGAGGCCTAAAACTGTATGGGCTGAAACGCGTCGACATTTATTTTGGAGACACTCAAATGAAATTTAACTGTGATGAAACAGATAAAAAGAACATTTAATAATGTATTTGTGAAAAAATATTCCATTATGTTGCTTTAATAGAGTGATTTTCATTTAAGGAATGTGATTTAAACTATTGCAACACATCCTGTGTGATTAGTAGGGCAAGGAGATCATTGCATATTGTTAACAAGAGAGATCAAGAGACTAAGATGTATATATGTTTTGAAAGAATGTGAAGAGAAACTCACTACAAAAACCATACAAATACATTTTATTTCGCTATACATTTGTTTATAAATTGTTTTTTTTGGGGGTGGTGGCTCATTGGATTCTGGATTGATTTTAAAAAAATATATACAGATTCTTTCGATTAAAATGAAGTATTTTGATAGAAATAACTAAACTATTTCTACATGTAACTAAGTCCATATCCATCCCAAGGCACTACATATATTTTTTACATGTTGATATCTCAGGGCAGCAGCGGTTTGACTGTATAGTAATGAAGTCTGTGGCCAAGCTGTAGTTTCAAGTATATTTATTAGTTAAAGTTACAAGTAGTTGAGTTCTTGTGATGCAGCCCCACCAGGAGCAGCCTGCCTGCTGCTCAGCCCAACTATCACACTCAAGCATCCAGGCACCCAAACATTCCATTCATACCCATCACACCAACATTCCATCCATCACATTCACACTGGCCGAGCAGCGAGGGAGAAAGTAACAAGATAAATGTAATACAGGTTACTAAATATCCTCCCTTCTTCCACAACACAAAAATAGAAACCGCAAATGAGAAAAAGGTTCAAACAAGGGGAACCCAAGAAAGAGAAATGTGCAACAGTAGAGAAAACGCAAGAATAAAATGAACCCACAAGTGAAAGAATCACAGCATAGATACCAAGGAAAACCACCGTGAGCATGAGAAAAATACACAGACGATAAGCAAGAAAAAAAAACAAGAGAAAATTAATCTTTGTATGACCACTGACGTCCCACTCTGGCCACCGGTACCCCGACAATATTGTGCATTCCCCAGCAGTGCAATCACACGCAAAATGGGCAGCATAGTGGACTGCATCGTACAACCTGCCACAAACTGTTGAGAGCCAACTCTACTGTCAAACTTAGGAAAAATGAAAAGAACCACATTCCTTAGATCGAACACGGTCAAAGTCAATCCAAAAGGCACAAAGACACATTGTGCAGCAATCTCTCATCCAGTGCCCACTAAAGATGATTGTAAAGCTTTGAAAACAGCACAGTTACGAAACTTGTTGGCTCCAAAAATAACACCAATACCAATCAACTCAGCCCTGCTGGCACACACTGTGGTGGAGACGATTCTTTAGATGAATTGCTGGGAGTTCCAGTACTCTTACAAGTGGTCACATTAATAGGAAATAGAAAACCTTTGTGAATGAAGTACTTCCAGGATGGGCCGTCCAGTGTGAATGACACTGGTGGGGCTGGCATGCCTGGTACTTCAGCCTTGATACGGATTCTTAGTTTCAGTAAATGACCTTAGATTCGCAATGTACAGTCCAGTGGCAACTTTTGTAAAGCCAGTAGCAGCATGGGTCTTTCTCCAGTTTGTTGCCAAAAATCTACAGTAATGAAGTCCGTGACCAAGATGTAGTTTCAAGTAGATTTATTAGTTATAGTTACAAGTAGTTGAGTTCTTGTGATGCAGCCCCACCAGGAGCAGCCTGCCTGCTGCTCAGCACAACTATCACACTCAAGCATCCAGGCGGCCAAACATTCCATTCATATCCATCACACCAACATTCCATGCATTACATTCCCACTGGCTGAGCAGCGAGGGAGAAAGTAACAAGATACATATAATACAGGTTACTACAGACTGGTGGCATGTTTAGAATGTGATATTAGGTGCTTTAAAGTAGGAATTGCTGGTAACTGAGCAGTTATGTACTCAGGTACAAGTACATCTTTCAAACCTTTAGTAGTGGCCTTCTGGAATCTAGAGCTTGCTTCCTGTAACTCATGAAGTAAGTGTCTCACTTCTATCTCTGTTACATTTTGGGTGTGGCTGTGTTCTCTCACGTTAATTACAATCTTGTTTTTGGTTGTAGCCCTCCTATTACAAGCATTTGAATTGCATTTCCAATTCACTTTCTCAGTACTTGTGCTTACCTGGCTGTAAGCAGATCCCATGTGCAGAAGTAACGAGTAACGGGTAGTTCTAGCTACGATCGTGCTTTCATAGGAAATGCTTTTTTCTGTTGCTAATAACTTTGTAGCCATTTGAAAACGCTCTGCGAAAAGTTCCAAATAAGTGCTCCATTTTATCTAGTTTGTGCATGGAAAGTTTTGGTGATCCATCAAGTGGAGACTGAGGAAAAAGGGGGGGGGGGGTCATACATTTGGTAGAATGCTATATCTAGGTCTAGAAAGAGTGTTTTTTGTATTTTGGTGTAAATCGGTTTAGTAGTTGTTGAGCAGCTAATGCTCAGAAACATTGTATATCTAGGGACGCGGAGGCTCCACAGATCCTGAAAGATCTTAAATTGAGATCCGAATGGTTAACACTACCTCAAACAGGAAGTGGTAGCATTCATCTTAGGATACAGTACTTGGTCCTGAGACGTAAAATAATGAAAGAAATAAGACATAGAGGGACCCTGCCTGGCCCCAAAAAGGCGAAGTAGCTATAACTCATGCACTAAGGTAACTCACACCCTTGCCATGCACTTCTAATTACCTCACATAATACATCCCTCATGACATCCGTCACATCAACATTTGCAGTGAAATTGATGAAAACATTTCTCTTGCCCCTTTCTGCACCCCTCTTCCCTCTTTCTGCACCTCTGTTGCTTCTTTCTGTACTTCTCTTGCTTCTTTATGCACCCCTCTTGCCTCTTTCTGCACCTCTCTTGCCTCTTTCTGAACACACAGGGCTACTTTTAAACGGACCTCAGGCTCAGCAGTGCACACTTGCAAGTGCAGTAAAGGGCTGCTGGCCTCTAAACTGCTGTGCCCTATTAAATGCTAGGGACTTAGAAATAGTTTTAACCCCCTTGCCCTATTATGTACTAGGGCCTTACAGGGGAGGTCATGCCAATCACAGGGGTACCCCAACCCATAGTGTACCCTAGTGTATGTAGGTGTTTTCACTGTATTCTAAGTGTCTTTAAGCATAGCACTGGCTTCGGGCCTGGTTAGGCAGAGCCCAGGGTCAGTTAGAGTCAGTTACCACCAGTACCAGTCAGCAAAAAGTTTGGTGTACCCAGGGTACAGGATGACTTTGCAACAAGGCCTCTTTCTGTACATCTGTTGGTTCTTTTCTGCATATCTCTTACTTCTTTCTGCACATTTCTTCCTCTTTCTGGACTTCTGTTGCCTCTTTCTGCATTTCTCTTGCTTCTTTCTGCACCTGTCTTCCTCTTTCTGCACATGTCCTACCTCTGTAGGCATAGTTGGAAATTAGCATTTAAAAAACCTTAGAAATTCACTGAAAAAAACCACAGGTTTAAGGGATGTTGGACATTTCACTCGTACAAAACCAGAGAAATTCGGCCGTTATTGTTAGTTGAGCTAACTATAACTAGCACCCCCGTAATGCACTGCTGATGACTTCACATTTTACATCATTCATGACATGATCCGTGACATCACTGAGGACATCATCCGCGTGATAATCTGACGCACCTCCTCACACCCTCATATAACCTTTGATACATCCACTCTAAAATACAGACTACCATTTTCGAAACCATAAACACACCAATATCAGCTACTACATACCCACTCACTGATTCCTAGGTCTACACACACACACCCACTCATTCACCCAGTCACCCATTCAGTCGCTCATATATGCAGTCGCTCATCAATATAGCACTATCATATGCACTCATATACCTATATAGACACTCACACACTGCCACTCATCCATAGAGTTATTCACACACCTAGTCAGTCATGCAAAGCATCAATCACACTCCCATTTACTCACCTATACAGCAATCCCTGATACAAGCACACACACATCAATACAGCCACTGTAACAATCACTCACATAGTCATTTATATACTCCAACACTCACATATACTGCCTTTCACATATGTAGTTACTCACACATGTACCACTGAGACATCCATTCACTCACCAGCACTCACACACACACACCCAGACACTCAGGCACCCATACAGATACTCAGACAACCAATCAATAACTCATGTAGCTACTCACCAACTCATGCAGCTGCTTACACACCACCTGACAGACTGATACAGGACATTCATAACACACATTTAATCACTCACTTATACAGTAAGTCACACACCTACTAAATCATCCATTCAGACACTTATACACCCACTCTTTAATACACCTTGGTGTGTATGTATAGAATATTTAAGCTTTACAGAAACACACAGTCACAGGATGATGTCATCAGTGATGTCATTTAATCAGAGTCAGAGACCGTTTTGCAAATTGCATCCACTCAACATGGCAGGGAGGTCGAAATGAGTGTTATGATTCCTAATAGCGAGGATCTTATTGGGTCAGGCAAAGAAAATGGCTCAATAGGGCAACAATTATGTTCATCACAAGACCCCACTGCCATACAGCTAACTGCTATTTAAGTTCAGTATCTGTAATCTAGGGGACTCACTAAGCAAGGCTCATTCAGTTATTGTCCATGTTAAAACCATGCTAGAAGAAAAACCTCAAAACAGCACAAGCATGACGGGGAACATATTCAGGAAAAATCAGCCAGCTATTATTCGCCATGCTAAAACATCACCTGGCGTTAATAACGAAGGAAAAAATCCTTAGCAAAGTCCATAAATACGGGACGCCCCATCTTAGACAGAGGATTGAAAGCTAGGTTTACAAACCCAAACTCCTGACTTCAAAATCCAATATCATCCCCCCTGCCAAACTGTGATTATCTAGGACTAAAAAGATCCTGTCTGCCTAACGAGACCCCCATCAAAACTGTACAGAAAAATATAGTATATATGACAAACATCCCAAAACAAATTGGCAGTACCTATAGGGAAGATACAGATACAACACGCAACAAATGTATACAGTGGTTACGGCATGTCAGGGGCTGCCGCTCAATAATTAGAGAAGACCTCCTCAGGGTTGAACGACACTCGTCTCCTGAGTGATTATTGGACTATATCTCCCTGACACTCCCTCACCGTCATATGGTAGAAAATCTTGTCGATTTTGATATTCGTACACATAATATCACCTGTTCTAGTATTCGTATCAAACTTAATCCCCCAGAACTAGCTATAAACATGAGCTGGTCTCCAATGAGGGAGATAGATTGAAGGTATCTTCGTCTCGCTGACGTTCCATCGACATATGTCAGTCTACCATCTGTCAGCGAGATTAGGGTTATCCCACTCACATCAGTTCAACCAAACCTAGCCTTGCATAAATTAACTCCTAAAGATCATGTTCTCGAAAAAATGAAGGAGCAGGCAATACAAAGGACCTTGGTACATAAGAATATTGAAACATGTAAATGTAAATGTATGTTTTTTTTATGTAGCGCTGATCACCACTACGGGTATCTCAGCGCTGTATTCATACTGCTGAAGGAACCCTTCCTGGCTTTCCATGTGAGGTGTCCACTCCTGGGCACCCCCATGGTGAAGGCCAGGCATCCCAGCGCTGTTGGGGCCGTTGTGGAGATTAAGCAAGCTATTGCCCAGAGTTGCAGTGTGGGACCCATGATTAGAATAGGCACTGAGGCGAGAATATCCAGTCCGCGGAATTTATAGCCCGAGACCCTGCCGCGACGGGAATCGAACCCTGGTCCCGGACCAGTGTTCTGCATCGAGGTCTGCCGCTCTAACCATTGAGCCACACTTCTCCACATCAAATTCCACTGCCAGTTTAAGATTTCAATCATGGAATATAGCCGGATTGATGCCTAGGATTGCTTCCCTGGAGTGGCACACATTTATAGACCAGTATGACATATGTCTCTTTCAAGAGACATGGTCAGTGGAGCCCCACTTCAAACCAGGGTACCTAAATTATTATAGCAAGGCTAGGTGTGGGGATAAAGGAAGGCCCTCGGGAGGATTAACAATCTGGGTCAGGCAGGCACTAAACCTAAAGATTACCGGATTGTCAACTATGTCTAACGATATTTTAGCCATTAGAATGGCTACGGATTCGTGTGGGATGATTGATATATATAATATCTATGCCAGAGGGTCCAGTGGGGGAAAGAGATCGGAAGCCAGAACCATCCTTGACAATATGTCTAAAGACATCCAGGTGATAGTTGCGGGTGACTTTAAGTCAACTTTTGAACCACTTGGGCATGATGATCATGAGCGGACAATGGAGGAGGACGAACAATGGGGAATCCCCAAACTTGCGCTGTCTCCGATTAAAAGGTGGACTGACGTGGCGATTCAAATTAAATCTATCTGCTTAGAAAGAGGTCTAAGGGTGCCAAATGGAAGACCCCCGCCGATAAGCATGGGGCCAATAACTTTAATTATGGACGATATACGAGACGCATTGATTACATGCTAATCAGTTTAAAGATTTGGCACACACTCATAGATATGGAGGTGTGTGATCGCCTGGAGAGTGACCACAACACATTGTGCTCAATTTTTAAATTGTTGACCCCATAGGCAGACAGCCCCTATGATATACAGCTTATCACCCGTGACCTGGTGTCTACCAATGATAAGGGGCGACTTAAGTGGAAGTTATTTTGGAGAAACCACATATTTTGAACGCTACTGGAACTGAAATTTCTGACTTCGAGTTACTGCAATCTTGCCACGCTCCTCTAGTGGAAGTAACTGCATCCCATAATACATTCTTCTCCAAATTACAACCCCTCTTTACTAAAGAGAGTAGGGCTAAAAATAAGACCAGATCAAATTTATGTCATTGGTATAACAACGAGTGTAAAGAAGCCAGGAATGATCTCGCGGACCCACTTGCATCTAGATAGCCTTGTAGTGTCTGGATAGATAGGGTAAAGTATAAGAAGGTCCAAGCCAAAGCAAAAAAGGAATGGGATGAGAAAAGGTGGCAGGATCTAAGAATGGCAAGTGCTAACAACAACACCCGAAGGTTCCGGACACTGGTGACATGGGGCAGGGAGGGCCCTCGAGCAGAGCCACAAAATGATGTAGCACAAGACAAATGGGTGAGCCATTTTGAATCCCAGTACGCTGTTGACCCTGTGGAGGAGAGAGCTCCAGTGCTGCCCCATACCTATTTTATGAATGACGCTTTTAATGCTACTGATGTCAACGTAGTTTTCCTGGCAGTATTGAAGGGTAAAGCACCAGGGCTGGATGGCGTTCCGGTCGACATCTTTCTTTATGATAAGACAAAATGGAATAAATACGTATTGTTGCCTGCTAATGCCATTGCTTGTGGAGCGCCTATACCAGATTCCTGGAAGGGGGCAGAGATCATTCCAGTGTATAAAAAAGGAGAAAAAAACCCTTCCAGTAAACTACAGGCCTATAAGCCTAATTGACTCCATACAGAAAGTAATTGCACAGTTGGTGTTAGGCAAAGTACAGGAACGGATTAAGGATCAGGACATCCTCACTTCCTTACAAGCCGGCTTTTGAGAGCATGTCAGCACGATAGACCAGGTATTTAGGTTTAGATTAATATACTGGTGGACTGTGGCCTTAGGAAAGGGCAGCATGTACGCTGCCTTTGTCAACCTGAAGTCAGCCTTTGACCTGGTCTCTCGGAGCAAACTCTGGGCTGTGCTTCGGGAACAGGGGATGCCACCTGAACTGTTATCCCCTATAGCTCGATTCCACGAAGAAAACTTTGCCCAAATATGCTGGGAAGGCAGGGAAATGTTACCGCTCCATTCCCTGTCACAAAGGGTGTGCGACAGGGTTGTGTGTTGGCCCCTACATTATTCTCGCTTTTTATTAATGGCTTCGCCAAACATTTATCATCAGTCCCCACTGACGCCCCAACCCTTGCAGGTATCAAAATACCCATTTTGATGTTGGCCGATGATACGTTGATAATTTCTAAGACCCCAAGTGGCTTGCAGAAAGCATTAAACCTTTTTGAAAACTTCCGCACCACTCGGAGTTTGGAAATAAACTTATCTAAAACCAAGTTCATGGCGTTCAACCCACATAGAACCTTTAAAGGAGGAATACTTTTGGAAAATCATTTATTGGAGCAAGTAAATGCTTTCACTTATTTGGGTGTGCTGTTGCAGAAAGATCTGCGATAGCGCTGCCAAATTGATGCCACCACACTAAAGCTCCGACAGCTGTCAGGTATTTAAAAAAAAAAAAAGACTTCAATGCTTCTCTGACCAAGCCAATTACCCCAGTTTTTTACAAATATATGAAATGAAGGTTGTGAGCTCAGTACTATACTGAGCAGAACTCTCGGGTCTAGAGAACATGCCACACCTCACTGTTGCTGAAAATCGTTTTCTACGGAATATAACTGCTCTTCCACAAAGCACTTCGACACTGCATTTGTGGATAGACCTTGGCTGTAAAGTGCTGGTTGATATTGCCAGGTTGCGCCCAAGTTTGTATTGGCGCAGAATCTGGAGCACACCAGAACTGCAACCATATGCTGAAGGTCTTAGGGATATAATTAAGGCAGACACTTTTCATAAGATTTGCTGGCTTTGTGAAATCAGAGCATTATTGATAAACATGGGCATGAAAGATTTATGGGAATACCCCATGAACAATCTAGTTCCATCTAAAGAAATTGTAATAGAAAGATACTGGAAAATGCTTCATTATAATTCCTACAATAGATGTGAAAGCTCAACGCAATCAGGGCTTTTCTTAATAGTGAAACCCCGACCTAAATTGGAGATTTACTGGGATATTATATCCAAACCTTATGATCGGAAGTTGCACATCCAGTTTTGAGTGGGGACTTTGCCTTTGCAAACCTTCACGGCCAAGTGATGGCAATAGTAAATGCCCCTTTTGCGATAAGTGTGAAGAGTCTTACGCTTATGTTCTCTTTGTGTGCCCGGCATACACAGCTCCGCGCAAAGAGTGGTTGGCTCCATTATGCAGATTGCGGTCTACCACAATATGTAGCACTGCAATGAGGATATTGCGATGATACTCTCCCATGTATTGCAACAGCTGTAGCCAAGCATCGGAGCTGGATGTGGGCTATAAGATCAAAATCTCTTTTAACCAATTGATTAATCGATGTCTGGCATCTATGTGTGCAGCTTATCCTTTTTAATCATTGTGTATGCTTAATTACCTATTGTAATTTTAATTAGGACAATCCAATTTTTTATCTAATGCTTTATTCTAGATGTTTAATACGATTTTAAATCAAGTGTAAGATTAATGTGTATTTATTACTGCTTTTATTGTATTTTAAAAATTATTTGCACTGAAACTTTTTGTAACAAAAATGAGATTTATTAGATGTATTTCGCTTTTATGACATTTGTTGAATAAAGCTTTTTGGATTGGATGTCATTTGAGATGTCATCAGTGATGTCATCACCATGTCATGGATGATGTAATATGTGACGTCATCAGCAGTACACTGCGGGGTTGCGTGTTATAGTTAGCTCAACTAACTATAACAGCCGAATTTCTCTGGTTTTGTAGAAGTGAAATGTCCAGCAAACTATAACGTCCATGAAACCTATGTTTTTTCCAGTAAATATAATAAATATATATATATTTTTTTCCATTGCAAGTACACTCCTTTTCTGAAATTATCATGCGGCACTCCAGGGTAAATTTTGACACTATCTATTTTATTGTTCACAAATATATCACACACATACATACATACAAATATATACACACACACACACACACACATACACACACATACACATATATTGACTAAAAAAAACATAGGTTTCAGGCACGTTATAGTTAGGAATTAGCATTTAAAAAACCTTAGAAATTCACTGAAAAAACCATAAGTTTCAGGGGCGTTATAGTTAGCTGGACTTTTCACTCGTACAAAACCATTGAAATTCTCCCGTTATAGTTAGTTCAGCTAACTATAACTCGCACGCCCGCAATGCACTGCTGATGACGTCACACATTACATCATGACATGGTCAGTGACATCGCTCATGACATCACTGATGACATCTCAAATGACATCACTGATGACATCATCCAGTGAATGTGTGTTTTTCTGAAAATTACATATGTTTTATATATGTATATCTGAAGGTCGATGGAAGAATAAATGGGTATATAAGTGTCTAAATGGATGATTTGTTTTTGAAAAATTGATTGTATAACTGACTGATTAAGTGTATCTTAGTGAATACATGGCTTAGTGAATAATGTTTAAATATGTAAATATCTGTATCAGTCTCTCACTTTGTGTATAAGTGGCTGCATGGGTGTCTTTATGAGTAACTACATATGTTTTAAACTAGTATATGTGACTATTGGTGTATATAAGTGAGTATATGTGAGAGTGAGAGTTTGAAAGAGTTCCTGTATGAATAAGTATGTGTTTCTATAAGTGATTGTTTAAAAGACTTAGTATGTGTAAGTTTCCGTAGAAGTAAGTGTGGTGGTGTGTGTATAACTGTATATGCAAGTAAATGGAGGTTGGATTCTTTATTAGCATGAGTGACTATGTGTGTGAGTAACTCTATGGATGATTGGCGTTGTGTAACAGGATGTATAGGTGTATGAGAACATATGATGAGGGAGTACATGTATGAGTGACTGTATAGGACTGTTGGTGAATGAGTGGATGTGTATGTGGATCTTAGAATTACTGAATAGGTTGTTGTAACTGGTATTGGTATGTCCATTGTTTCGAAAATTTTAGTTTCTATTTTTGAATGTGTGTATCAAAGGTTATATTAGGGGGAGAGGAGGTCTGCCACTATCACATGGATGATGTCATCAGTGATGTCATTTGAGATGTCATCAGTGATGTCACTGACCATGTCATGAGTGATGTAATATGTGACGTCATCAGCAGTGCATTGCGGGCGCGCGAGTTATAGTTAGCTGAACTAACTATAACGGGGGAATTTCAATGGTTTTGTACGAGTGAAAAGTCCAGCTAACTAGAACGCCCCTGAAACCTATGGTTTTTTCAGTGAAATTCAATGGGTTTTTTTAATGCTAATTTCTAACTATGCCTACAGAGATAGGACATGTGAAGAAAGAAGAAAAAACGCACAGAAGGAAAAAAAAAGAAATGCAGAAAGAAGCAACAGAAGTCCTCAAAGACGAAGAAAAAAGTGCAGGAAGAAGGATAACGTGCAAAAAGAACAAACAGAGGAGCAGAAAGAAGCCTTGTTGCAAAATCATCCTGTACCCTCAACTTTTTCAGACGGATACTGGTGATAACTGAGTCTGACTAACCAGTCCTAGAGCCAGTGCTATGTTAAAAGACATTCAGAATACAGTGAAAACACCTACATACACTAGGGAACACTATGCGTTGGGGTCCCACTGTGATTAACATGACCTCCTCTGTAAGCCCCTAGTATATAATAGGGCAGGGGATTAAAACTACCTCTTAAAACGCACCACAGGGCGTGTTTGCACACGTCACCTCAGGCCACGTCCCCTTCCTCCCCCACTTTGTAAACACGCCCTGTGGCCGTTTTTAGTTGGGATATTACGTTCATTTGAATCCTGAGGATCTCTAGGGTCCAACTAGCCCACTAGGTACCTCCAGTAAGCGCCACAGAGCTGCGTTGCAGAGAGGTGTAAAAAGTGGCACGGCCTGGACCACCTCTCTGAAACACAGCTCAGTGGCGCTTACTGGAAGCACCTGGTGGGCTAGTTAGCCCCCAGGAGCCCTCAGGATTGAAGGGGAATTATTTCCCCAACTTAAAACGCGCCATAGGGCGTGTTTTCGCACGTCACCTCAGGTCCCGTTCCCTCCCTTCCCCACTGTGTAAACACGCCCTGTGGCCGTTTTTAAAGTTGGGAGATAAAGTCCCCTTGAATCCTGAGGGTCACTAGGGGCAAAATAGCCCACTAGGTACGTCCAGTAAGCGCCATTGTAGAGAGGTGTAAAAAAAGGGGCACGGCCTGCACCACCTCTCTGCAACGGAGAGCAGTGGCGCTTACTGGAAGCATCTGGTGGGCTAGGTGGCTTCCAGGGTCCCTCAGGATTGAAAGGGAATTATTTCCCCAACTTTAAACGTGCTACAGGGCGTGTTTGCACACGTCACCTCAGGCCCGTCCCCTCCCTTCACCACTGTGTAAACACGTCCTGTGGCCGTTCTAAGTTGAGAGATTAAGTCCCCTTGAATCCTAAGGGTACCTAGGGTCAAACTAGCCCACTAGGTACCTCCAGTAAGCGCCACAGAGCTGCGTTGCATAGAGGTGTAAAAAGGGGCGTGGCCTCAGAACACCTGTCTGCAACGCAGCTCCCTGGCGCATACGGGAGATACCTGTTGGGCTAGTTGGCCCTCAGGGACCCTCAGTATTGAAGGGGAATTAATTCCCCAACTTACAACTGGGCTTTGTGGCCCCCCTTCTTTTTCTAATTTACTGGCCCTGGGGACCCCATCCCCCAGGGCCTGCACCCTAATTTTTGTTGTTGAAAAAAATTAATTTGGCCCTCCCATGGCCTTAATCGGCCCCGGGGACCCCAACCCCCGGGTCATGGCCTTTTTAAAAAAAAAATTATTTAGGAGGGGGGCTGCATTGCCCCCCTCCTCAGGCCACTTATGGCCCCGGGACCCCATCCCCCGGGGCCGGCCTTTGTTTTTTGTTTTATTTAAAAAAAATATATATTTATAGAAACACCTATGACATGCTGGACAAACCGTATGTACCTATCACCATGACGATTTGCGTGATATTCATTAAAAGGCGACTATGCATACAATGAATTCACGTGGAATGTATTTACACCGCTAGTGAAGCTCTGACGTGTCCGACGCCCTACCATGCCTAATCCCAGCACCCCCGCCGGTGGGTACTCTCCAAGTAGACACCCTTGTTGTTTATTTATACAAACATGGGTAGCTATTGACGGGCACATTTAATACACACGCACACCAAGCCATTCAAAGGGGATTCAACAAAAATTCGACCAAACTATGCAAGAAACCCCCCCTCACGGTTAATAAAACACACATCCACCGCCGGATGTGTAATACTTTTTATTTTACTTTCTGGAAAGGAGACGAACCTCACTTGAGAGTCACAGCGTGCTCCTGGCTGAGCCCAATGCTGTGTTACACCCACCAGTGCCCGCCGAGTGCCACACACCTCTGTGTTGTATTCCACCAGCTAGTGCGTATGCTATGACACTCTCTAGCCCATGTGCACTGTAACACCACCCCGTGAATATGTCATGCCACACTTGCCTTTACACAGGTTATATTGTCCCATCTAACGTGCCTTCCTCAATGCCTGTTATAACGCACAGCGCTATGCCATACATATTACAATCTGGGATCCATATCTTTGTCACAGTGCATATGCAACGTTACTCTCCCCAGCACATATTTTATATTACAACTTTAGAGACTAGTTAGGTTACACAACACTGCCCTGTGCATATTACACTCCAAGGCGCATAGCACGCGCTAGTGCCTGTGCTATCTCGCGCTCTCCAATGAATCTGTCATTGCGCACAATGTATTGCATATTATATTTCACGCCCGGTTCATCTTGTATCACACTTTTTGGTGCATAGTTTATACCATATACTCCATCTAGTTTTCATTTTCAATCATGCTCTCAGGACTATGTTCTATATAACACTGCGTCCACCTACCCTTTTCACAGGCATTACATTTTGCAATGGGGGTGGAGGGTCAGGGGGTGTTTCTGCCAAGTGAGCCCAGAGTCACAGTCACAAACGTCCTCTTCTTCCTGAATAAAAGTGAGATTATGCTGCATACTTGTTCATATTTTAAGTAGTTTGCACAGACACACATTTTAAAAACAATAATGTTCCTAATACCCACCTTCTCTGAACAGTTAGCTTGCTGCCCCATCCACCTCCTCCCTATCCTCTGTTGTCTGAATCCATGGATTAGCCTCCTCCCTCCTGCCATGCATGGTCTGATGTGCTGCCACTGCCCTCCATTTAGCATGATGTACCAGTCCACTCCTCCTGCCCTCCATTGCCCAATTCTATGGCCCATCATTGACTTCCTGCTTAGCCTCTGTGCTTAGCTTGCTGCCCCTATTCTTCTCCCCCCTGCCCTCCGATGTCTTTGTGCATGCCCCTGCTCCATCCTTTTTGCCCGCCATGTTCCATGGACCTGCCACTCCTATCTACTCTGAGTGTTCTGTTGAGCTGCCACTCCCCTCCCACCTGCCTAGCATTGTCAGACCACTGTAACCTGTCCCTGCCACCTCCACCCTGCCTGTCCACATGCCATGCCCCTATCCCCTTCCTCCTGTCCTCCATGGTCCATTTTACTGCCACGCCCTTCTGCCCCCCCCCCCTGGTCTGTTGTGCTGCAACTGCTCCTCCTTCCTGCCCCGCGCGGTCTGTTGTGAGGCCCCCTTTCCCTGAACTCTCTGGTCTGTGCCCAGGTCCTGACCCTCCCTTCTATCCTCCATGGTCCTTTGTGCATGCCCCTGCACCCTCCTTCTTGCCCATCATAGCCATTGTGCTGCCACTAACCCTCCCGCTTGCCATGCATGGTCTTCTGTGCTGCCATGGCCCCTCCCACCTAACCTGTGTGGTAAGCTAGCTGCCCCTGACCCCCTCCCACCTTCCCTCCATTGTCTGTGTGTATGCCATCATAGTCTCATTCTTGCTCTCCATGGTGTGCCTTGTTTCTAGTGCCCATCCTGCCTGACCTCCATGGTCATCTTGCTGCTCCTGCCCTGCCCCCTTGCCCCCAGCCCTCTGTTTCCATGTGCAGACTGCTATTCCCTCCCTCCTGGCTGGTCTGTTCCATTGTAATGCCCCAGATCCGTCCCTCCTGCCCTTTATGGTCTGTTATGCTGCAGCTTTCTCTCCGGTCTGTCCATTATGGTCAGCTAGCTACCATTGCCTCTTTCCCCTCTGTTCTCTGTTGTCCATGTGCATGGTCCTGTCCCCTCCCTATTGCTTTCTATGGATTGTTGTGCTGCACTCTCGTCCCGCATGCCCTGTGTGGTGTATTGTGCTGCTGCAAACCCTGATGCCTGCCCTGTAGGGTCAGTTTGGTGCACCTCTCCATGTCCCTCCTGTCCTCTGTTATCCGAGTCCATGTCCCTACCCCAATTCCTCCTGCCTACCACGATCCAATGTACCATACTTGCGAACATTTTGAACTTGGTAAGAGGGAGATTTTGAAAAAAACTGGGGTATTCATTTTCCCCTTGGAGTTACATTGAAAAAGAGGAGATTGTAGACAGGAGACAGATCACATAAAGCCCATTTGAGCTTAAAAACATTAAGACGTTTCCTGGCTGAAACGGGTCTGTTGGCATGTATGGTTGTACTACCACTGCCTCTTCCTTCTGCCCACAATGGTCTATTATATTGCCACAGCCTCTCTTGCCTGTCCTGTATTGTTGGTTTGTTGCCCCTGCCCCCCCTTTCCACTGCCCTCCATAGTCTGTTGTGCTGCCACTGCCCTTCCTGCCTGCCCAGTGTGGTCAAATTGTTGCCTCTGCACTCTCCTACTTGACCTCAATTTTCATAGTCTGTGCCCCTGGCCTCTGCCTCTCAACAGTATCCCAATGAACAACTAGATTGCTAACATTCTATATTTGTTACAAAAGTGTGGAACGCCTGACGTCATCTTGATGTAATCAAAACTGTAATACCTAGAGCATTTCCCTTAGAAATTACATATATGAGAGGGTCTTATTTGCATCAAAATTATGGTTAGTGCTCTAAAAAACTAAAATGACATTTTCTGAGTTTTCAAATAGCGGCAAAGAACTTTAAAATTATTTGTAATCTTTATGTTTTTTTATCCAGTTAACCACTTGATTAAATGTTGTACTTAGGGAAGAGGATGTGGTGTTACTTCCAGAGCTGCAGACTTTTCAACTGGGGAACCAGGTTGGAGTTTCTGCTTCAGCTCAACATTCTGTGATTCTGGTGAAATCACTTAATCTCCCCATGTCTACACCCAAAATGAATTTGATCTTGTGTGATGTAACCAATGCTCATGTAAAGCACTCCAATACCTGACAAGTCTGCACTATATAAAACTGAAAATACACAAAAAAATAAGTGTTTTGCACATTTCTGTCATTGGGCTACATATGGGCTACATCTGGGTGATATTTGTGCTGCATTTGGGCTCTTTTGTCTCTGGTGGCCATCTTGGGAGATTTATTTGTTATGAAGTTTCCTAATTTCCTCATTTACTGCAGCCTCCTCAGTAGGAAATGCTTTCAGTTTTTTACTTTGATTCCATCAAGAAAGTATTCAGATGTGTCACACATTTGCCATAAATTCTGAATGTTAGCATTCTAGTTGCTCATTAGATCACTGTAGTAAAGCTATTGCTCACCACGGAAGTCTACAGCTGGTATTAAAAGTGCATGTTTCAGTCTGCATATCAGAATTTTTTAATGAAATAGAAGAGGTTTTGAGAAGTCAAAATGTGCCCTAATTTTTCTTTCTTCAGCACTAATCATAACGTCTATGGCAAAATGAACCCCCTCATTGTGTTCCTTTTTAAATTAAATGTTTTAAGTGTTACCAGTTTATTCCAATCAAGATGGCTTCAGGTGCGCCATACTTTTGTCATAAGTAAGACTGTTAGCGCTCTAGTTGTTCGTTAGAACACTCTGGGACATTCTGTCAATGGGCTATACTTGGGATACACCTGGGTGATATTTGGGCTACATTTGGGCTCTTTTGTCTCTGGTGGCCACCTTGGGAGATTTATTTGTTATGAAGTTTCCCATTTTCCTCATTTACTGCAGTCTCCTCAGTAGGAAATACCTTGTTATTTACTTTGATTCCATCAAGAAGGCATTCCAATGTGTCACACATTTGCCATAAATTCTGAATGTTAGCACTCTAGTGGCTTATTAGATCACTGTAGTAAAGCTACTGCTCACCAGGGAAGTCTTCTGCTGGTATTGAAAGTGCATGTTTCAGTCTGCATGTCACAATGTTTTAATGAAATAGAAGAGGATTTGAGAAGTCACTCAAAATGTGCCCTAATTTTTCTTTCTGCAGCACTAATCATACTTTCTATGGCAAAATGAACCCCCTCATTTTGTTCCTTTTTAAATTAAATGTTTTAAGAGTCACCACTTTATTCCAATCAAGATGGCTTCAGGTGTGCAATACCTTTGTCATAAGTAGGGCTGTTAGCGCTCTTGTAGTTCTTTAGAACACTCTGGGAAGCTGCAGTAGAACACAAAGGAATCAACTGACAGTTTCTGCCCTTGTTGGATGTACATGTTTTACCGAGAATGTCAGACTTCATTCTCACATGACTGAGAAAGATAATGTGAATTTACAGAAAATATGCTCTCAGTGTAGCTTATAGATCACCTTCCAAACCTCTGTGGGAAAAGCATGATAAAATAGTTCTCTCTCAAACATGATTCATGAAATCACAGCAGAAGGCTTTTTCAAATGGTAAAATCACCTTAGAACACACCACAATTCCTAAAATGAGTATGGTACCATCAACAAATGATTTATAATGTAACTAAAGTCTTAAAAACTTCTATGAACTGCAATGCTTTTTAATGAGGTGCTATCATGTATATTGGTCCCAAGATGGCTGCCAACACTTCTTGGATGAAGTACTGACAGCCAATCAGATCTCACGATGAGATGTGTGGTTAGGCTCCGCCCAGACATATTTATCTTTTTAACTCTAATTTTCTCAGGAACTACTGAACGGATTTACACCATTTAAGCAAAAGGCAAGAGTCTGAACTGAGGACTACCTCTTTGCCAAATTTGGTGTAATTCTGTTCAGCAGTTCGGGCTGTAGCTGCGTCAACAGGTCCTATGGGAAAATGCATGGGGAAAATGCGTTTTGGGACCCCCCTTTTTTCTCGGCCCCCGCTTGACGAATTCCCGTGAAATTTTCAGGATAGGAGCGGACCGGAGCTGGCCAAATGTTTGGAAAATTTTAGAAAGATCCATCAATCGGCACCAACGTTATTCCAAATAGAATGTTACGGATTTCCTATGGAAAATAGGTCCTAACTATAACTACCTACTGGCGACTGCCAGTAGGTAATATATACACATTTATACACATATATATATATCAAAGCCACAAGTTCCGGTAATGGGATCAATCTGTCACGGGCGGTCCGAGCCAGGAAACCGGATTTCCTAATATTTGAGAAGCACCTACTCTCGCCGTGACGAAAATAAACTCGGACTCCGAAGTTGCATGCAGATTCTTTAATATCCAAGTGCAAAACGACGCGTTTCACCTTTACGGCTTGATCACGCTCGAAAATGCAACAAACCACCATGTGTAAATACATTAGTTCATTAAAAGACGGACTTTCGCATAACAGCAGGCTAGATGTTTCTTAGGCGGCCATCTTGTAAGGTTGTCTTGATGCAATTAATCCATTCAAATAGTAACATGATAATACAGTTTCAAATAAATGCATATTAAAAGACAAAAAATATTTGATTATGGTGGTAATTACAAGAAGTTATATATAATATCGCCCGAATGGGCGTGAACACGCAGTAATAACCCACTCATTATCGGATAGCCTATCATATGGCTAGTAACTGTTTGTCACAACTTATCATATGGTCGTATGCCCGTACACTTTAATAGCCCAGATAGTCTGTATATATACCATTATAGGGCTAAAGAGAATGTGTCAAACTTCGTGATAACGTGAATTTCATTATCGTCTGTAATCCAATCGCCCAAGTGGGCGTGACCAAATAGTCCCTGCTCCCATATTACCAAAATACAAAATTCTTAAAGAGACCCTTGTGCCTCCCTATATTAAATAAAACGGGACTATTGTTCACGTTATCAACAAACCCATCATATATCCAAAGGAGAGGCCCTCAGGTAGGAATACCTCCCTTTGTCAATTTAATAAAGTTACATACTCTAGTAGTGCCCAAGTGGGCCTAAAGGCAAAAAACGATCAAAAACGACATCATGTTAAATTAGAACCCTAATCCCTACAAACAGATCCTAGAACTTGATACATGTAATCATTACATTAAATGTGACTTCCTTCCTCAATGTTCATGTGACACCGTCTGAAATACAAACAAATACAAAATTCAAAATTTAAAATTTAAAATGAGTCTTAAACAGCTAGAGCTAAACCATCAATATACTTTCATTCATGCAGATGTACGGCTAATTCCTCACTCATATTTAGACCCTTAGGTGCAAGGCTTTCAAAATCCACAATGTAACGGGATTCTAATTTCCTCAACAATAATTCCTGGTTACCTCCTCTTATTCCCAAGTTTACAGAATCAATTACCACCATGCGCATCTTGGTCTCATCTTGAAAATGCTGGTCAAAAAAATGCCTAGCTACAGGATACGCTCGGTTATTATTGCGTATAGCCCGTAAATGCTCCAACACACGTTTCTTTGCTGCATGTTTAGTACTGCCAATGTACCATTTGGCACATGGGCAAATAAGCACATAAACGCAATGATTGGTGTTACATGTAAGTTTCTTTTTGATGATAAATTCTCTTTTAGAATTAGGTACCTGTAACTTGACACAATCAGTGCTGTTTCTGCACGCTTTGCATTTCTGACAACATTTAAAGTCCCCATCCTTACTCATAAGATCACCCTCATTGTTTGTGATGTAGTTATGGCTTAACTCATCAGCCAAGCAACGACTCTTTCTGAATGTGATCTGTGGGTTGCTGCTCAGATCTTTTTTGAGGTGTTCATCCGTAAGTAGGATATGCCAATGTTTTCTGAAAACCCTGCGTATCTCAGTAGCTTGTCCCGAGAAAGTGGTGATAAATCTAATTTTTTTCTTCTTTTATTTCTTTCTGTTTGGGATAGATGAATTCATCGCGGGTTTTAGTCTCCACCCTGGAAATGGCATCATTCACAATCTTGGCACTATAGCCCCTCTCCCTGAATCTCTGGCACATAGTTGCCATCTCCTTTTCATATGCCACCTTAGTACTACAGTTCCTTTTGGCCCGTAGCAATTCCCCATACGGGATGCTTCGTACCAAACTCCCTGGATGACTGCTGTTAGCATTTAAAATGCTATTACCCGCCGTATCCTTACGGAATAGTTTAGAAGTCAATTGGTTGTTTACGACCTCTAAGCGGACATCCAGAAATTCCATTGAGTTTCTACTGATGTTCTCAGTGAACTGTAAATTGCAAGTGTTCAGATTTAATTTGTCAATAAAGATTCGAACAGAATCTTCATCTCCACACCAAATGAAAAAAATATCGTCAATATATCGCAGCCACAGGGCAATGTTGTTAAATTCATGCATGTTTGCCACCACCTGCTCCTCCCACCAGCCCATGAACAAGTTCGCGTAGCTGGGGGCGAAGCAGGTTCCCATCGCTGTGCCCTGTGACTGCTTGTAGATGATGTCATTGAAAATGAAAAAATTATTTTTGAGACAAATCTCAATCATCTCCAATATCATTTGAGAGTGGTGTAATAGAGAAATGGATCTGGTTTTAAAAAAGTGCTGGATTGCTAGTAACCCCTGTTCATGTTGGATGCTAGTATATAAGCTACTAACATCCAAAGAGACCAGAGTGTAATCCGCCTCCCAATGTATGCCATCAATGATGGTCAGAAAGTGCGTCGTGTCCCTTAGGTATGAGGGTAGGGCAACCACATATTGTCTCAGAAAATAATCAATGAACCTTGAGGTATTCTTATATAGTGACCCAATAGAGGACACTATAGGTCGTCCTGGTGGGTTTTGCATATCCTTATGTATCTTAGGCAATAGATACAAGATAGGTATTCTAGGGTGTGCACAGTACAGGTAACTAAATTCTTCTTGTTCTAACAATCCCCTGTCCTTCCATCCAACTAGGATCTCTCTGTATGCAATCTTAGATTTTAATACCTCTGCCATGTCCGTTTTACAATAACAATTCACATCCTGTAGCTGTCTCAATCCTTCCAACAGGTATTTTTGTTTATCCAAAACAACCACATTACCACCCTTATCTGACTGGCGGATCACAATGTTGTGATCCGCCTTCAGGTCATCAATGGATGCGATTTGTTTTGCTGTGAGATTTTTCTTATTTCCTGATATTTTGTTATATCTCATTTTCTGTAGGTCACACAACACACCTTTTTCAAAGATGTCAATAGCTTCACATTGTACATTGGGGAGGAATACAGATTTAGGTTTAAATTTGCTCCCTGGATTTTCATCTAAATTCTCACCCCATACATCCCATTCGTGTACAGACTGGCTAACATCAACATTCTCTGTCATGTTATACAATGCATGCATTAATTCAATGTCCAACACATTAAGATTACATTCTCTGTGTGTAACACTTACAGTTTCTTGTTGTTGAGGTTTGGTATTAAACCATTTCTTAAGTTTGAGTTTTCTCGAAAACAGGAATAAATCGATACGAGTCTGCGTGTAATTCATATTCGATGTGGGGCAAAAGGCGAGGCCAAGTGACAAAGTCTCAATTTCTTCATTGGAAAGAGACCGCTGAGATAGATTCACAACTGTCATATTTGTTGTTGTTTCTTGCCCCTTGTTTCCATTCCCATCGGGCTTCTGTCTACGTTGCTTCCTCCTCTTCTTGGCCTGTTGGTTCCTCTTGTTCTTCCTCTGTTTCCTCGTCCTCGTCCTCGTCCTCGTCCCCTCTGTGCCCCACTCTCTTGTTGATATTCTGTCCTGTTTTGGTTTAACAACTGGAACTGTAATAAAAAATTACTGCCTCTTTTCTGTGTGTCGTTGTTAATTTCTTGGTTCGTGCCAGAAGCGGATACATCAGATACGTTTCCATCAGAAACATCACTTTCAACCAACTCCTCCGTTGTACCTACATCCGTAGGAGGAGCTATCATCATGCCTGTTTTCTTTTCAAAGAGATGGTCATATTTTCTCTGGAAGGTCAGTGTTCTTCCAGCTTGATAGTCTTTGTAATCACGAAGAAATTTTCTCTGGTTTTTGGCTGTTATTTCTACTTCTAGTTTATCCATCTTTTTGTGTAGACTGTCCAAATGGTTGTCTAACGCTTCTTTAGACATGATTTTGCTGATTTCTATAAGCAATTTGTCAATCTCTTGTAGTAATTTGGCACGATCCTTTAAAGCATATTTGACTAATATGCGCATCATAGTCATTGAACATTCCGCCGAATTGTTGGACCATTCCTCTAGCATATCCGTGTCTGGATCTTCATAAGTCGGGATAGTAAAAATTCTCAGTCCTCTAGGGACTCTTTTAACCTCAATATATCGCTGTAGGGATTCAGCTTCCCACCACTTTGCCAGTTCCTTTCTGTGTAACTTTTCCAGAGTACCCAACAATGTTTGTAAATTAATTTCTTCCAAGATATTAGTGGAGGAATTCAATACACTGTTTTTAGAGCCAATCTGCGTGAAGAAAAGCTTATCCGCTGTTTGCTTTCTCCGAGCCTCCAAAGCACTTGCCATGATATTTTCTCGAATATCAGTATGCAACTTCTGCGTGTCTCAATGGCAGCGTAATTTGTAGCCAAAACACGCTCCCTAGCCCTTCAATAAATATATCCCCCGTTAGTGGCACTCTATATGCCGAAGAAAATCCTCTGTTCAGGTGCACGTCCACACTCTACAGTGCAAGACCACAGCCTTCCCAGGAAGGCTTTACTCCAAGCACCAGTACCTCGTAATGCTGGCTGTTTCACACCGTTCCGTGTTGTCGCGAACTTCACACAGCCGCCGAATTCGGACTCAGACCCGATGTTGTCAGGTCGCTGAAGGGGTTAGATCGTTCCCGTCAAAATAAATCAAAGCCACAAGTTCCGGTAATGGGATCAATCTGTCACGGGCGGTCCGAGCCAGGAAACCGGATTTCCTAATATTTGAGAAGCACCTACTCTCGCCGTGACGAAAATAAACTCGGACTCCGAAGTTGCGTGTGTCAAACTTCGTGATAACGTGAATTTCATTATCGTCTGTAATCCACTTGGGCGATTGGATTACAGACGATAATGAAATTCACGTTATCACGAAGTTTGACACATTCTCTTTAGCCCTATAATGGTATATATACAGACTATCTGGGCTATTAAAGTATACGGGCATACGACTATATGATAAGTTGTGACAAACAGTTACTAGCCATATGATAGGCTATCCGATAATGAGTGGGTTATTACTGCGTGTTCACGTCCATTCGGGCGATATTATATACAACTTCTTGTAATTACCACCATAATCAAATATTTTTTGTCTGTGAATATGCATTTATTTGAAACTGTATTATCATGTTACTAATTGAATGGATTAATTGCATCAAGACAACCTTACAAGATGGCCGCCTAAGAAACATCTAGCCTGCTGTTATGTGAAAGTCCGTCTTTTAATGAACTAATGTATTTAAACATGGTGGTTTGTTGCATTTTCGAGCGTGATCAAGCCGTAAAGGTGAAATGCGTCGTTTTGCACTTGGATATTAAAGAATCTGCATGCAACTTCGGAGTCCGAGTTTATTTTCGTCACGGCGAGAGTAGGTGCTTCTCAAATATTAGGAAATCCGGTTTCCTGGCTCGGACCGCCGGTGACAGATTGATCCCATTACCGGAACTTGTGGCTTTGATTTATTTTGACGGGAACGATCTGACCCCTTCAGCGACCTGACAACATCGGGTCTGAGTCCGAATTCGGCGGCTGTGTGAAGTTCGCGACAACACGGAACGGTGTGAAACAGCCAGCATTACGAGGTACTGGTGCTTGGAGTAAAGACTTCCTGGAAAGGCTGTGGTCTTGCACTGTAGAGTGTGGACGTGCACCTGAACAGAGGATTTTCTTCGGCATATAGAGTGCCACTAACGGGGGATATATTTATTGAAGGGCTAGGGAGCGTGTTTTGGCTAAAAATTACGCTGCCATTGAGACACGCAGAAGTTGCATACTGATATTCGAGAAAATATCATGGCAAGTGCTTTGGAGGCTCGGAGAAAGCAAACAGCGGATAAGCTTTTCTTCACGCAGATTGGCTGTAAAAACAGTGTATTGAATTCCTCCACTAATATCTTGGAAGAAATTAATTTACAAACATTGTTGGGTACTCTGGAAATGTTACACAGAAAGGAACTGGCAAAGTGGTGGGAAGCTGAATCCCTACAGCGATATATTGAGGTTAAAAGAGTCCCTAGAGGACTGAGAATTTTTACTATCCCGACTTATGAAGATCCAGACACGGATATGCTAGAGGAATGGTCCAACAATTCGGCGGAATGTTCAATGACTATGATGCGCATATTAGTCAAATATGCTTTAAAGGATCGTGCCAAATTACTACAAGAGATTGACAAATTGCTTATAGAAATCAGCAAAATCATGTCTAAAGAAGCGTTAGACAACCATTTGGACAGTCTACACAAAAAGATGGATAAACTAGAAGAAAAAATAACAGCCAAAAACCAGAGAAAATTTCTTCGTGATTACAAAGACTATCAAGCTAGAAGAACACTGACCTTCCAGAGAAAATATGACCATCTCTTTGAAAAGAAAACAGGCATGATGATAGCTCCTCCTACGGATGTAGGTACAACGGAGGAGTTGGTTGAAAGTGATGTTTCTGATGGAAACGTATCTGATGTATCCGCTTCTGGCACGAACCAAGAAATTAACAACGACACACAGAAAAGAGGCAGTAATTTTTTATTACAGTTCCAGTTGTTAAACCAAAACAGGACAGAATATCAACAAGACAGTGGGGCACAGAGGGGACGAGGACGAGGACGAGGAAACAGAGGAAGAACAAGAGGAACCAACAGGCCAAGAAGAGGAGGAAGCAACGTAGACAGAAGCCCGATGGGAATGGAAACAAGGGGCAAGAAACAACAACAAATATGACAGTTGTGAATCTATCTCAGCAGTCTCTTTCCAATGAAGAAATTGAGACTTTGTCACTTGGCCTCACCTTTTGCCCCACATCGAATATGAATTACACGCAGACTCCTATCGATTTATTCCTGTTTTCGAGAAAACTGACATTGAATTAATGCATGCATTGCATAACATGACAGAGAATGTTGATGTTAGCCTGTCTGTACCCGAATGGGATGTATGGGGTGAGAATTTAGATGAAAATCCAGGGAGCAAATTTAAACCTAAATTTGTATTCCTCCCCAATGTACAATGTGAAGCTATTGACATCTTTGAAAAAGGTGTGTTGTGTGACCTACAGAAAATGAGATATAACAAAATATCAGGAAATAAGAAAAATCTCACAGCAAAACAAATCGCATCCATTGATGACCTGAAGGCGGATCACAACATTGTGATCCGCCAGTCAGATAAGGGTGGTAATGTGGTTGTTTTGGATAAACAAAAATACCTGTTGGAAGGATTGAGACAGCTACAGGATGTGAATTGTTATTGTAAAACGGACATGGCAGAGGTATTAAAATCTAAGATTGCATACAGAGAGATCCTAGTTGGATGGAAGGACAGGGGATTGTTAGAACAAGAAGAATTTAGTTACCTGTACTGTGCACACCCTAGAATACCTATCTTGTATCTATTGCCTAAGATACATAAGGATATGCAAAACCCACCAGGACGACCTATATAGTGTCCTCTATTGGGTCACTATATGAGAATACCTCAAGGTTCATTGATTATTTTCTGAGACCATATGTGGTTGCCCTACCCTCATACCTAAGGGACACGACGCACTTTCTGACCATCATTGATGGCATACATTGGGAGGCGGATTACACTCTGGTCTCTTTGGATGTTAGTAGCTTATATACTAGCATCCAACATGAACAGGGGTTACTAGCAATCCAGCACTTTTTTAAAACCAGATCCATTTCTCTATTACACCACTCTCAAATGATATTGGAGATGATTGAGATTTGTCTCAAAAATAATTTTCATTTTCAATGACATCATCTACAAGCAGTCACAGGGCACAGCGATGGGAACCTGCTTCGCCCCCAGCTACGCGAACTTGTTCATGGGCTGGTGGGAGGAGCAGGTGGTGGCAAACATGCATGAATTTAACAACATTGCCCTGTGGCTGCGATATATTGACGATATTTTTTTCATTTGGTGTGGAGATGAAGATTCTGTTCGAATCTTTATTGACAAATTAAATCTGAACACTTGCAATCTACAGTTCACTGAGAACATCAGTAGAAACTCAATGGAATTTCTGGATGTCCGCTTAGAGGTCGTAAACAACCAATTGACTTCTAAACTATTCCGTAAGGATACGGCGGGTAATAGCATTTTAAATGCTAACAGCAGTCATCCAGGGAGTTTGGTACGAAGCATCCCGTATGGGGAATTGCTACGGGCCAAAAGGAACTGTAGTACTAAGGTGGCATATGAAAAGGAGATGGCAACTATGTGCCAGAGATTCAGGGAGAGGGGCTATAGTGCCAAGATTGTGAATGATGCCATTTCCAGGGTGGAGACTAAAACCCGCGATGAACTCATCTATCCCAAACAGAAAGAAATAAAAGAAGAAAAAAATTAGATTTATCACCACTTTCTCGGGACAAGCTACTGAGATACGCAGGGTTTTCAGAAAACATTGGCATGTCCTACTTACGGATGAACACCTCAAAAAAGATCTGAGCAGCAACCCACAGATCACATTCAGAAAGAGTCGTTGCTTGGCTGATGAGTTAAGCCATAACTACATCACAAACAATGAGGGTGATCTTATGAGTAAGGATGGGGGCTTTAAATGTTGTCAGAAATGCAAAGCGTGCAGAAACAGCACTGATTGTGTCAAGTTACAGGTACCTAATTCTAAAAGAGAATTTATCATCAAAAAGAAACTTACACACCAATCATTGCGTTTATGTGCTTATTTGCCCATGTGCCAAATGGTACATTGGCAGTACTAAACATGCAGCAAAGAAACGTGTGTTGGAGCATTTACGGGCTATACGCAATAATAACCGAGCGTATCCTGTAGCTAGGCATTTTTTTTACCAGCATTTTCAAGATGAGACCAAGATGCGCATGATGGTAATTGATTCTGTAAACTTGGGAATAAGAGGAGGTAACCGGGAATTATTGTTGAGGAAATTAGAATCCCGTTACATTGTGGATTTTGAAAGCCTCGCACCTAAGGGTCTAAATATGAGCGAGGAATTAGCCGTACATCTGCATGAATGAAAGTATATTGATGGTTTAGCTCTAGCTGTTTAAGACTCATTTTAAATTTTACATTTTGAATTTTGTATTTGTTTGTATTTCAGACGGTGTCACATGAACATTGAGGAAGGAAGTCACATTTAATGTAATGATTACATGTATCAAGTTCTAGGATCTTTTTGTAGGGATTAGGGTTCTAATTTAACATGATGTCGTTTTTGATCGTTTTTTGCCTTTTGGCCCTCTTGGGCACTACTAGAGTATGTAACTTTATTAAATTGACAAAGGGAGGTATTCCTACCTGAGGGCCTCTCCTTTGGATATATGATGGGTTTGTTGATAACGTGAACTATAGTCCCGTTTTATTTAATATAGGGAGGCACAAGGGTCTCTTTAAGAATTTTGTATTTTGGTAATATGGGAGCAGGGACTATTTGGTCCCGCCCACTTGGGCGATTGGATTACAGACGATAATGAAATTCACGTTATCACGAAGTTTGACACATTCTCTTTAGCCCTATAATGGTATATATACAGACTATCTGGGCTATTAAAAGTGTACGGGCATACGACCATATGATAAGTTGTGACAAACAGTTACTAGCCATATGATAGGCTATCCGATAATGAGTGGGTTATTACTGCGTGTTCACGCCCATTCGGGCGATATTATATACAACTTCTTGTAATTACCACCATAATCAAATATTTTTTGTCTGTGAATATGCATTTATTTGAAACTGTATTATCATGTTACTATTTGAATGGATTAATTGCATCAAGACAACCTTACAAGATGGCCGCCTAAGAAACATCTAGCCTGCTGTTATGTGAAAGTCCGTCTTTTAATGAACTAATGTATTTAAACATGGTGGTTTGTTGCATTTTCGAGCGTGATCAAGCCGTAAAGGTGAAAAGCGTCGTTTTGCACTTGGATATTAAAGAATCTGCATGCAACTTTGGAGTCCGAGTTTATTTTCGTCACGGCGAGAGTAGGTGCTTCTCAAATATATTACCTACTGGCGGTCGCCAGTAGGTAGTTATAGTTAGGACCACGTTTCCATAGGAAATCCGCAACATTCTATTTTTAATAACTTTGGCGCCGGTCGACGAATCCTCGCGAATTTTTCAAAATAGGTGGGGCGCTACGCTCCGCTCCTTCCCTGAAAGTCTCGGGGGGGATTCGTCAAGCGGGGGCTGAGATAAAACGGGGGTCCCAAAACGCGTTTTTCCCATGCATTTTTCCATAGGACCTTTAGACAGGGCTACAGCCCGAACGGCTGAACAGAATTACTAGACATTTGGCAGAGAGGTAGTCCTCAGGTCAAGGAAGTGCCTTTTGTAGGTTTGGTGTAAATCTGTTCAGTAGAATCTGAGAAAATAGCCTTTAAATCAATATATATATCTGTGGCAGCTTACCGTGCGCTTACGGTGCGCTTACCGTACGCGTACGGTGGCGTGCGCGAGCACGATTCTGATTGGCTCTTAGATCTTAGTAAACATTCGAATCGGCCGAAACCAGGAAGCGGCGGCCGCCATTTTCTCTCTCGCACTGAGAGTGATTTCTAATATATACAGTCCAAAAACATGTAAAGGGGCTGTCTAGACAACTCCCACACACATAGCCATGATGAAGGAGTTCCAAAAGACCCCCCCAAGGCCAAAAACGGAATTTTTATTTTTTCGGTAATTTCGCCGATTACGCTTACCGTACGCGTACGGTAAAAAATTATAAAAAAAAAAAAAATATCCACACTCTCTCCACCCCGTGTGCAATTGGTCCTCGAAGGGCACCAATTGTGCATGGCTTATTACAGGTGAGATAAACTAAAATATTTAACCAAAAAATAATTAAAAAAAAAATTATCCACACTTTCTCCACCCCGTGTGCAAATGGTGCCCGAAGGGCACCATTTGTGCATGGCTTATAATATATACGAAAAATTAAAATATTACCTTTCAAAACGAAGTGCATCATATGTCCTCCATGTGCGCACGGTGCGCGAAGCGCATCGTGCGTACATGGCCCATCTAGCGTAACGTGCCCACCGTGCTTGCACGGCACTAACTGCGTAAAGTGGGCGCGCGGTGCGCGAAGCGCACCGCGTGCTCACTATGCGCGCACGGTGCGCGAAGCGCACCGTGCGCGCACGGAACGAACTGCGTTAAGTGGGCGCGCACGCCACGAATGGCGTCAAGTAACTTAGCATTTAAAAAACCGTACAAATTCACTGAAAAAACCATAGGTTTCACACACGTTATAGTTAGGAATTAGCATTTAAAAAACCTTGCAAATTCACTGAAAAAACCATAGGTTTCACACATGTTATAGTTAGCGGAAATTTTACTGATAAAAAACCAATGAAATTCCCCCGTTATAGTTACTGCAGGCAACTATAACTCACGCGACCGCAATCTTCTGCTGATGACATATGTGTCTTTATGAAAAAAAAATATTTGTAATATATGTATAGCTAAAAATGTATGGAAGAAGACATGGGCAAATAAGTGTCTAAATACAGTATTAGCATCAGCAGAGGATTACGGTCGCGTGAGTTATAGTTGCCTGCAGTAACTATAACGGGGGAATTTCATTGGTTTTTTATCAGTAAAATTTCCGCTAACTATAACATGTGTGAAACCTATGGTTTTTTCAGTGAATATATATATATACATACATACATACATACACACAAACATATACACTAGAAATGTTGATACTTAATTTCTTAAAAACTACTGAACAGACTTATGGAAACTAGACAGTTCTGTATGATATTAACCACTGGGTAGTTATAGTTAGGACCACATTCCCATAGGAAATTGATTTTTTGGCTTGCTTATAAGTTTGGTGCCGTTTGTTGAATCTTCACTAAACTTTCCAAAAACTGTCTCATCCAGCTCAGCTTTTCACTGGAAACTTTTGGGGTCATATGTCAAGCAGGGGCCGAAAAAAAGGCAGAGAAAAGGGGCGTCCCCAAAAACCTCTGTGCAATTATCCATTGGAAAATTAAGCAAATTTACAGCCATAACAACTGAACGGAATTACACTAAATTTTGCAGAAAGCTAGGATCTTCACCCAAAAAGCGAGCCTCTTATTTGGTGTAAATCCATTCAGTTTGTTGGGAGGAAATTAAGATTTTAAAATGTATGTATGTATGTATGTATATATATATATAGAGAGCTAGATCCAACAAATCAAAAAATAAGATCTGATTGGCTGCCACAACATCAACAAAGATGTTGCAGCAGCCATTTGAGGACTTGGGGACTCCAACCCATGTCCTGAAAAAAGGCTAAGAAAAAATATAGGAGGGCAGGGAAGGGATACCCCTTGGCCTTGTGGGTGTGGCCCAAACAACAAAAGAAGCTGTGGTTTTTCTGAGTTGTGCCCGAACACCAAGAAAAATGATAAAATAAATAAAACCAGGGAAAAAGAATAATAAGTGAGCGGCTGTTAATGGAGCCATTGGTCACACTGTCAATGCATTTACAGATGTGTGCTGGGCCAGGAGGCATCTCCAAATTTGATGTGCAGAGTGCCATGACAAATTTACTCTGTCCGCCAAACTCAAAACGAGGTCAGAGTATGGTGTCATAGTCCAAAGAGAGACAATGCACCATTTCCTAATGGGCAGCCACAGCCAGTACAAGGTCCAAATATATTGTGAGATCAGCTCAAACTTTGAGGCCTAAAAGCAATCTTGAAGCAGCATTTTGAATGCACTTCTGTCTATTAAGTTGTTTTTGAGCATAAACCACATACACAGAATTACAATAGTTAAGTCTGGAAAAAATTGTAGCTTGAATTATTGCTTGCCCACAGCCCCTCGGAAGAAAAGGGAGAGGCTTCTTCAATACTCGAAACTGGAATATACTAGATAAAATAGTTTAAAGATCTGCTCTTGAAAATGACCAAGATTTCATGCCGCATTGGATGTGTGAGGATGGGGCCTAAAGATGAGTAATACCAATTTGGTTTCCAGAAGGTTCCTCACCAAAAACTAAGATTTCAGTTTTAGGAGTTCAGAGTAAAGGCATTTTCCGTCATCCATGTCACAATTTGACATGCTGTGGCGAAACCTAGCTTTTAGTGAAGATGCATTATCTTCTAGTCGGATGATAAGTTGGGTGTCATCAGCATGTGCAAAATAAAGGAAACTGTATAACCGAGTGATTTACTCCAAAGAGGCTGAATGGAGATTGAAAAATGTGGGGCTCAGGATAAAACCCTGAGACACACCACAAGATAAATGTTTAAATTCAGAGTTGGAGGGGGAGATCACCTGGGTTCTACTTGTGTGAATGGAGCCACGCGAGGGCAACCGCCCCCCCCCCCCACTCCTATCTTCACCAACCTATGGAGGTGGAGGGGACGGTAGATCATGTTGAAGGCTGCAAATAGGTACAAGAGGACTTCAATAATTGAATGACCTAAATCTAGACACAGGTAGATCTTATTAGGGTTTGCAATTAGGATAGATTTCATGCAGCAGATCGATCTAAAACCAGATTGATGCACATCACAAGCATATGGTTTTAAAAAAAACATTTTTATGAACATGTCCTTCAAGAATCTTCAAAGTAGCTGGGAGCAGTCTATAATTAGGAAGGACATTGGGATCACCATTAGGTATCTTCAACAAAGGAAGGACATAAGCTTTTTTCCAAGTACCAGGAAAACTTCCTAAACAAAAACATAATGAAACGTGAGGGCTGGATCTTGGGTAGGAGAAAGACATTTTATGAACCAACCAAGGGCAATGGGTAAAGGAGACACCAACTCCCTACAAAAGGAAGATAGTCTGTCCTTCACCAAGGATTCTTCCACCGGACAAAATTCTACACATTTTGGAGAAGTCCCGCCTACAGCCAGGTAACTTAGTAGTTAATGAAACTGACAAGGGACTCAATTCCTAGCTCCCTTTTAATGTCAAGTCCTAACTTCAGAATTTTATTAACGGAAAAAAAGAAACTATACAATTCATTGCAGAGACTCAGAGATTGGGTGCATGTGCAAAAGACAGCAATATGTGTTGCTCAAACTTTAGGATTGTGAACAATTTTAAGGGTTATTTACTGCTAGAAAAGAGCAGTTTGAGGAAAGAAGCATTTATTTATTTTTATGTACGGACAGCATTGGAAAAAATCAGTTTGTCCTGTGGAAAGTAGTTGGCTTTCCACTGGTGTTCAAGCTGTTTGCAGTATTGAGGTCATTAATGTCAGAAGACAAGACACAAGAAGGTAGTAAGAAATGAATAAGAACATATTAGCACTGGCAAGTGTGCAGTTTGAGTCTTAGGAGTGGATGACACAAAGGTTGTTGTCTAACAGTTTGTTAGAAAGAGACAAAAGCATATCAGCATTGGCAAGCACACGTTTTACACATCTTCGGAATGGGTGGAATCTCATTTTGAGGGACCATTACAGATATGGTGAATGCAGTTGCAAAATGATCCGTCTATAATAGGCGAAAGGATGTACAGTCAGGAACCAAGTGCGGAGGTGCAAAGACCTGATCTATAGTGTGAACTTTATTATGGGTTGGGTCAATTAACTGCTGGACTGAGTTCAAGGCAAGGAGGAGGATGTGGTTTGGCTGGCGCCTAGATGGCTGCCTAACTGGACCGCTCCTATGACTGAGGCGAAATAACCACATTCATTTGTAGGAGGGAACAGTTAAAGGTGAATATAAATCCTGGATGGAACTGAGAAGATGTAAATTTCCCATTCAGCCAAAACAGAGGTAAATAGCGCTGGCTGTGAATCTAGCAAGGCAGACACATAATGGCGGCCACAAGACCATGCTCTCCATAGTTTTACTGCTGCATCCAGGAGAGTTAGCCTGGAGAACTGAACTGCTGGAGCATGGCAAGTTGTGGGCAGAGGCAGCGACTAACAGAGAAGGAGTGCAACATCCTGAGAAAAGTGCCACGTACACAAGCGACTGGCTGCCCACTAATTGGCGCCAAACCAGTGGTGAGACCAACAGCTCAGGAGCTTTCTCCTGGTGTGGTGGATGGACCTGCGGCAGTCTGTCAGGCTCATAAAAGAGACTAACAGGCAGACCGCCTTCAGCGCCGGCTGTACATTCCTGCATGTGGTTTTCAAAAACCAGCACAAAACAAAAATGTCCAAAAGGCTAGAAAACAACAGACCTATCGGATGTGCCAATGTTTGTTTCATTATTGTTTTCATATTAATGTTTTTAAAGAAGACCAAGTGAAAATCTGGAAATAGAAGGTGACAGAGGAGAATACAAAAAAATAACATGAATTTGTATGGGTGCATGCATGTGCTATTTGCATAACACAAACCAAGCCACATGGTAGCGGAGCACGGTCGGCGCTTCAAGGCAAAGATACAATCGCTCAGTGATTCGAGCAGAAGTGGAGTTCAGGGAGAGAAGGGGCTGTTACTTAATCTTGCTGTACATGTGTTTTAGGAGTGGAGTCTTCCGCTCTTTCCTAAACTGGAGCAGGGTTGAGGCAGTCCACATGAATAAAGGGATGTTGTTCCAGATAAATAGGGAAAGGCTGGTGTATTTTTTTTCACTTCTTCATCACCTATTCCATGCTGTTCTCCTTGGTGTACAGAGAGGCCTGAAGGAAGTAAGCTTGTCAGCCAGATGATAGATGGTGTTATAGATGAGGATGTTGGCTGTCATGGGAAGCCAGTAGAGTTCCTTGAGGGTGGGGCGAGGTGGTCAGACTTATTCAGACCCTTGATGAGGCATGATTGACATCTATAGGTTGTCCTTTAGAAGTCACAGTGTAGAGTGTAGGGGGCCATGGAACAAATTAAGGCCACCATATAGATGAAGGTATAGCTGAAATTAATTGCTGAAATGAACGGTGTTACTTTCTTCTGTAAAGCTATCTGGTACTAGATGGTCTTGTGTTGTGTTACAATGTTTACTTCGAGGGCGAGTTTGGTGTCCATGGTGAATCCAAATGACTTTGCACCGGTAGAAACCTGGGGTTCAAACCATGTCGTTGAGCATGATGGTTTGGACTAGATCATGCTTGCGGTTTCATTTGAATAGTAGGAATTCTGTTTTGTTTGGGTTGTTCTTCAGGTAAGTGCTCGGTGTTAAGACAAAATATCAAGCTAATTTTTTTATATCGAGACACAGAAATATCGTGGTAAAAACATTGTTGACAAAAATATGGATTTTTTTTTTAAAGGTAAGAAATATTGTGTACGTTTCTTTATGTGTTTAAATAATATTTTAATTGTGTATGTTGTTATTGTTTGTGTGACTGTTAATGTTTTTAAATATAGTTTGTAATTTTAAGCTATTTATATTTTTTATTTAATTGTAAGATAGTAATTTATAGTGTTGTAGCGGGTTGTGAGGTTTGTAGGGCTACAGGATGGGATGTTAATTAAGTATAATTCAATTCATATTAATCGTTTGATTATTAAGTATGTAAATTCTGTAAATACATTTTTTTAAAGTTATATTTTAGCTGTGGGTTGTTGGGCTTGTAGGGGTATAGGGTGAGAAGTTTATTAAATATTAATTGATTAATTATAAATTATTAATTATATAAATTGTGTAATTATAACTTTATTTAGATACATGTTAAATGTGTAATGCTAGGTATGTGGGACTATAGTGTGGGTATTTAATGAAGTAATTATTAAATAAAAAAATTCTAATATTACTTTTCAAACCTGTATAAATATTTTAATTGTTTAATTTTTTTTAGTGCACATTTAATTTTAAGTTAATAGTTTTGTAATTTTATTAATTTAATACTTGTATTAAAATAAGGTATACGTTTGAAATGTAGTAAATGTTGACCCTCCCGAGTCCAATGTTTTCCCTACTGTTGCACAGTCTAGAGTGGGAATAACAAATGCTGCCCCTTCTGAGTCCAATGCTTTCCGTACCGTTGCACAGAGTGGAGTAGTAATTGTATATGTATTATTCCTAGAATTTTATACTTTTATTTATATTGTTTAAAATTAGTATGTTTGTGTATTTTATACATTTTCTTTTAATTAGCAATGTTTGCAAAATATATTTTTAGTCAAATGTATTCTTTTAGATAGCTTACATTATGTGAAATAGTTTTTTTTATTTTTTCCAATTCATGAGATTTATATCCACACACACACTAAGTGATTACATTAAAATAGAAAATGATAAATTAAAATCTTAATAGTTTTACATATTATATGTGTAAATAAACATACAGAGATACATATATATGTTTTAATAAGTGCATATTTATATATTGTTTATATTTCAATTTATTTAATTTACTTAATATTACTGTTACATGTTGCTAGACCTGTCAGCCTTGCCTCATTTTTTCCCACCCTCTTTTTCGTTGGCCTTAGGTCTCCGAGCGCCTTCCCATTGCTAACCAATGCTAACGGGCAGGCGCTCTCTTCTTCCAACATGGCTGCCACAGGCCCCTGCTACTGCAGAGTGGTCTTTTTAGTAGCACCCTAGTTGCCAGGAGCTGGCTGGGACCCTAAACATTGTTGCAACATAAACCAGCCCGCCTTTTTCTCCCATAGTTAGAATAGGGAAGCTCCTGGAACCTTCAAGAACAGGGGAGGGGTCTCCTTTTTGCCACCGGAGAGTGTGGTCACCTGACCTGGGCATATACAAGGGAAGGAGGGAAACTTTTTAGTCAGTTGGGGCATCACTGACCTGGGGGAACCTACGCAGGAGACTTAGGCGGTAGGGCCTAGTCAGGAACCTATACCACTGGGAGTGACAGGGCTTAGGTGCTGCCTTCCAAGCTGAGTGAGGAACACTGGACTAGCCCACTGAACTGGCCCGGCAGGAGGGGAACCCAGGGACCATCTGCAGTGACCTACTGAGACTATCCTGCCTTCAGCCACCAACTCAACCCCCCCCTCAAGAAATCCCCTACCAAGGGCGCAGGAACCACCACGTGCCAAGAAGACCCTCTAACTGCCCACAGGCCTACTGGGGGATCAACCAGGTATTGGCGCTGTGTCACCCCTGCGCTCCCTGACTCCACCTGGGTCCCCTTTGCTGAACTGCCACTGTTGTGTGGCCTGTCCTGCCTTGCCTGAACTGCTAACCTGCCTAAAGCTGAACCGAACTGCGCTGCTTCTCAGCGCTCCCCTGCTGTGCCTGGAGAAGCGCTGGACTCCTGCCCAGAACTGCTGTGCCAAGAAAGCGCTGTATTTTCCCCCGAGCGCTGTGTTACCAGCGATACTGCCAGAAATGTTGAACTGTCCCCGAAGCCCCCCCCTGCCGAGGCGCTGCAGGCGAACTCACCGTTGCAGCCCGGCACCGCGTGGGCGGAGTGCCGCTGTCATCCCCGGGGCCTCTGAGGGGTTCGGGGCTCCGCCATCACGACCTGGGCACTTCCCCCGACGTGGGCCCGGCCGCTGTTCGTCCCTTGCGGCGGCCCTCGGTCAGGAGAGGGCCGCCGGAATCCAGAGTGGGCCGCGCTAGGCCCTGAGGTCGTCATCCCGCCTCACGGGACGGGGACGTCCTCCCAGACTCC
Source organism: Triturus cristatus (assembly GCF_964204655.1). NCBI lineage: Eukaryota > Metazoa > Chordata > Amphibia > Caudata > Salamandridae > Triturus > Triturus cristatus. Next base: position 1,158,029,614 of record NC_140594.1, read on the forward strand.
GCCCCCGCCGCACACCCAAACTTTCGGGTGCCTGCCTGCTTGCGCCAAGCTACCCCCTGGGGGACTGGTGACCCCAGTTCCTACACATGTTAATACATTTAATGCTTACTATGTTTGTTTAACTATAGATTTAAAAACTATTTCTGTATATATTTTTGATATTAGTGGAAAACAATTTGTTTTCGATATTTTTGTCATTTACATGCTTAGTATAGGGAAACTATACCTGAGCTCACTATTTTTGACTCTAGATTTTTTAACCACGATATTTTGGGTTTCGATATTTTGTCAGAGAACCCTGACCTTTATTTAAGAACAGAAGAGGCCTGCTCTGCAAAATATGGAAGATGGGGACATGGAAACTTGTATGTCTAGTCTGGTACCCATTTCTATGTCCCCACACTCTAATATGTATTCCCTATCAGTCCTCTGTTTCATTTAACACGCTTGTTTATCCTTCCCTTGGCTCCATTGTCTCCAATAGAAGTACCCAATTGAATATGTCCATCCTCATCTGCATTCATAATTACTCTCCAGGAATAGCTGTCAGCAGGTTTCATTTCCACCTCAGAAGTACTCGGCCTCTCTTCTCCACATCTTCAGCTCTGGACCTGTATCCTGTTTGGACCTGGGCTGGTCATGGCTCTTCCAGACTCAGCAACATGTAAGCTGATAAGACATGGTTTCTCATGTTACTCTTTGTTTGCTCACATGATTCTAATAGTAGTAGTTTGTCTTGTTCTATCAAGATCACCAATGGATCGGATTTGAGATGCTCACAGGCTATTGTTGGCACCATTTTCAGCCAGTGTCTCCAGTGTTTTATTCCATCCCCCATTTTTTTACCAGGATCAATCATTAAACAAGTTTGATTTTATTTTCCATTATACGTAACTTTTTCGGTTAAAACGTATTTGAACAGATAAGACATCACAGAAGGATATATTTGCTTTTCAGTAGAAAGTAGAAAACACTGGATTTTGCTGCACTTTTTTTTTTAAGTGCAGGACCCACCTCAAGGCACTAGTCCTTCCTGGGCCTTGGAAAGCCCCTTGATACACCATTTTGACGCTCTGCAAAGTCCCTGGACTCCCTGGACCTACGTCCACTTCCATGTTGGGAGCATGGCCCACCTCATTGTTCACTGTACATTGCAGTGTAGGGGCCCGCAGGGTTACAGCTGAACTATGAGAATGGTCTTGATCCAGGGCACGAGGCATCACCATTATGTCATTCTTTTTCACGGAGAGTGGGGTGAGCTTCGCTTACTGAACGCGCCGACATCAAGATTGTGGCAACAAAGACCCCTGCTTGTGAAGATGTCTCTAGAGCCAATGACCTCCCATAGAGCGCAGTACCTCACACTCCAGCTCTGAGATTGACATGTTGATGGTCTGAGAAGCCTACCTATAAAAGCCGCGCCCCTCATACAGAAGGACAGGGACCATGCCATAAACATCTTCAACAACCAAGAGTGGGCCCAGAGGTGCTCCATGCGCCCGTTACCGGAACTGAGCTCCCTACAGATAATCTGCAGGCAGAACAGCCTAGAAACACAAAGAGACCACCACTGCTGTTGCATCCAAGGATGTGCTGCAAACAGCACCTTTAGAGCACAAATAGGTGCATGGGCCTGTCTTGAGCCGTTAGACGCAAGTAGAACATGTTTATGATTCAGCCTCTGGATCAACAAATTCCAACATTCATCCCAGCTCTCACAACGTTAAAATGAAGCTTTGGACCCAAGGGACCGAAAGAAGACGCAAGACTTATCAAACTCACCTGTACAAACTACAGAGATGTGTAATGGAATCCCATTGAGCTGTGCTGGTTTGTTTCCCCAAGACAGAAAATGCACTAGAACACTTGGGGGCTACTCACACGCAAGTGGAAGGAGAACAGTCCCAGCATTGATTTCAAAGACACAAAGGCCTCTGGGTTGGTAAAAACCAGTTCCAAGAAGTCCTTGTGATGTCTTTCGAACAAACACAAACCCCTTAGGCAATGCCAACAATGACAAATAAACTACAATGATGGTGTGACCTGCACAGGCAAACAACCCCAAGCATCCTGCAGGCCATGGCTTTTATTTGCTTCAGTCTTTTGTGACAACAACTGAGGCAGCAAACAGTGCATATTAATTCTTTAGCAGACGTCTCTCTTAATGCAACGCAGAGCGGGAATAAACCAAAATCACACGGTACTGCCACATTCATTAACCTAGTTCTTTCTACGAATCTCAAGACAAAGAGCAAGGCAGTGTGACACTGGCAAGCAATAAGAGATCCAAGACCAGACAGTACTACCACATTTAACAACCCAGGGCCTGATAACGAGGTCGGTCGGCACTGCTGCGAACTGGAACTGCCCGACCATGGAAACATCCATTTTTCAAAGGCAGCTTGTGCAGTGGGCGGAAATGGCCCACAACCTGTCATTGACAAGCATTAAAAATGCAATAGGTCTCGCCTTTCATTAAGTTCAAGCCATTTGCTTTGCTATACAATAACATTAGCAAAGCAAATGGCTTTAACTTAATTAAAGGCGAGACCTATTGCATTTTCAATGCTTGTTATTTTTACAGTCCTTTCCTTGATGTCCTGGCTGCAAGTGTGCGGAGAGCCACAGGAGATGGTATGTTTGTCAGAATGATACATAAGAGTGGTGGCAGTGATGGAATTATAAATTACATTCTTGAGTAAACCTTGTTCCACATTGCATTTACAGCGTGGCTTGTGGAAGGTGTCACCTTTACATCAGAAGGGAAATGCTCAACCTATCCATCTAGACCCTCACGTGGCGTAATTAAGTAGAGTAGAAGTGCACATCAACACTGGTGGTGCAAAACTTTAATTTGCCAGTGCTTTTTTCGTTCTAGTCTTGAGCATTTTTGGGGACATTCTGGTGTGTTTAAGCTAGGTCTTCCGGCAACAGTAATACCTTCTGTCTGCACCATTAGGATTACAATTTTCTTTTAATGTGCATTAAAACTAAAATGGGTTTCTTGACATGTTGTGCATGTTGGCCCGTCCTGTACACAGCGAAGCTCACAAGTCGCAGCCCAACTCCATTTTAACTCTGTCCCAAGAGAAGACCGGGGGGGGGGGGAGGGGGGAACAAATCTATGCATCAGCGATTCTAGCACTGCATGAGCGGATGAAAGAAAAGCATCAACAAAAGAGATAACGGCGCAGGGGCCTGGCAGCACTGCACGAGAGAGACATTAAGATGCGCGTGAGCAACTGCCCGCACTGCCTGAGACACCTTGCACTGCCTGGAAGTGTCTCTCCACACTGCAGGAGACAGACAGTAGTACAGGCGAGAGACCACGGTTAATAAAAAAGCCAGACTGCGCTTCTGCAGAAAGACAGCGGCACTGCAGGAGAGAGACATGCTACACTACACTTGAAAGGGGGCTGACCTCCGAATTTTATGAGAGACCCCAACACTACTTGAGAGAGACCCACAACACCGAAAGAAACAGCCCTGTATCGGAGACAGTGCCACATTTTAAGAGACCCCAGGACTGCTTACGAAAAAGTCATCTAGCACTGAGACTGAGTCAGGGACATATTCTCTCCTGTGTGTCCCAATCATGTCTATTTCATTTTATTACAACATTAGATATGAAAATAAACAGTAACGGCCGAGCGCATCATTTTTTTCGAATTATTTACTTTTGAAGCGGCACCCGCGCTTTCGCTTAAGTTATTTATAGCTAAAGCGGGGCGTGCCACGATTGTAACCGTAGGGGATTTTGAAGAGAAGCTTGCGAGTCATCCCCTGCATCACTGGCATCTGTCGTACCATAGTACCATGGAGGCGGGACACCAAGATGCCGTCAGCCGCATTTGTTGGTTTAAAGATTGAATTCAAAAAGAAATTGCTGTAAAAGATCACTGCAGCCGCTCGGCCTGCGCGCATTGCATGCAGGCCTAAAAAATAAATACAAACAGACGCACAAAAATAAATTCAAACAGACGCGGGGAGTGCAAATTCGCAGCACAAAATTGCCAACACTTGCGACGCGTCGAGAAGGAGATTTAGGAAACAAAATCGAGCGAAGTTTAATTATTCTCCTTACAAAGAGCCACATAAACCTCGCAGCGCTTGATTACCCGTTGACATTTAAAATCACGTAAATCCGCGCTCTGAAAATGGTTTCAGCACCGCTTCTCAGGGCTGTATATCCTATCCACACCCACTTCTACTCCCGTAGGAACCTCTTTTTACTCCCTCAAAATAAGGCAGTACAAGGCAGCACCTCCCCGTCTACCCCGAGGATCGAGAGGCGTGGCTACCTCAGCCACACAAAAAGAGTCCCAGCAGTTGTATCCTACGCTTTACAGCACTGGAAGAGTTGTCTGCGAGAGGAAGTAAATGCTGTGCAATTGGAGCCCCTCGTATCCCAAGCACTCATGGGGTCTAGTGCGAGGACAAGGGTCCCTCCCATGGCCTAGGGGCGGTTACCCTGGATGCTCGTCTGTTGAGACATGCTGCTGCAGCTGGTGGTAAAACTCTGACCAGGACATGTACAAGCGGAGATCGCTGAGCTCAGCCACAGAGGCTGCTGCTGGCTGAACGGCACTGCTCCGCGACGCTGTTGCCCGGCAACTTGTAGCCAAGAGGACTCCTACTAGCGTATTGGTGGTACTTGATGATGTCAAACACAGGGACTCTTGCCAGATCAAAGTATGTAGAGAGAACTGCATGCTGTTCTCGGAGGGAGAGATTATGGTTCAGCGGTGAGAGCTGCCGACTCGGGAGCTGCGGACCAGTGTTCGAGCTTGTGGTCGGCTCAACACAATTATTTGCAAATACTTTAAATAAATGAACAAGTAAACGGACGCAATTACTATACATAAAAAAAGCAAATACTTTAAATTTAAAAAATTAACAAATAAACGGATGCAATTAGCAAATACTTTGAACTAACAGCTTGCCTCCACACTCGGCATGTGCTCAAAAGTCGGCAATTACAAACACAGGCTACAACCTCGCAGCGTGCTCAAAAGTCTCCAATTACACAGGCAGGCAACAGCGTGAAAAACAGATGGCACACGGCACTTCAATTAAAAGAAGTGCAAGCAGAGCGAACTAACACTGTAGTTAGGCGCCCCTGTATCTTGACTACACGGAAGTTAGCAAGTGACCGACATGCAATAGAAAGGGAGATAACAACAACGCTACCACAAGTAAGCCAATAGCAAGCGGAAAGACAGATTATATTAAATTTAAGCCAACATACAGATTACTTTAGGTTTCGCTGAGACAGCGCATTCGGTGCATGCGCTGCCAAGGCGAGACCTAAAAAATGGATGTCTAACCATCCCTGCACCGTGTGGCAGGCACCATGTGGTGTCTGCCACACAGTGCAGGATATTTACGGGGCACCATAGGTGTCCCCCAGGCCTCATAGCAGAGGGCCAGGGACTCCTGCTAGGGGCCCCAAAAAGTCACTTTCCGACAGCCTTTCCATGTCAGAAAGGCAGACATGTGAAGGCTGTGGGGAAAGAGCTATCATAATCCTGACGGCGGAGCCGAGGCGGTCTCCTCAGTCATTATGGGATTATGATGCCTTCCAAAGCTCCGCCGGGCTCCTTGAGCCCATCGGAACAGCAGCAGACAGTACCTCTATCCGATGTCTCGGCCCGCCGCATCTCAATGCGGCAGGCAGACCGCAGGGGCAGATGTTAGGCGGACTGCAACCAGAAGTCGGTTGTTTGCGGTCCCCCCGACATCGTAATCGGGCCTCCAGTCCTTTCCTGGTAAGTCGGGACAAAGAACAGGGAAGTGTGACACTGGTTAGCAATAACAGAGCAGAGATTGGACAGTAGTACCGCATAATGGAGCAGAGATCGGACAGCACTACCACATTTATTATCCCGTCCTTTTCTGGGATCTCAGAAACATAACAGGGCAGCGTGATACTGGTTAGCAATGACAGAGCACCGAGCACTCCACAATATACAATTCATGCCCCAAGGAAAGAAAATCTTCATTCAGCCAACCTTTGTCATTTTTCTGATGAACGGAGAAGCTGGAAGGTGTTTTCAATGCTTACCATTAGCCTATTATGTGCTGCAGCCAAATATTAATGGGGTGTAAACATATCCGCATCCATGTACACCCTGGACATATGATGGGACAGGACTACTGGAAAGAGAAGTTTGAGTGTTGGGAAATAAGACAGGTAAGGATGTGAGGAAAATAATGAAGTAACTTGGAAGAACATATTCAAGGCAAAGCTACAGAGAAGATAATTAGGAGTAGGAAAGAAGGAAGAATTAACCATACGAATGAACAAGGGAAGGAAAGAACTAAAGTCAAATTCTTTATAAGCACCGGAAAAAACACCATACCAGTTACTTTTTATGGAGCAAAAAAAAAAAGCAAACACTGACAATCACCGATTTTAACAATCTTTGAAAACATTCGCAAGGAGTGAAAAATACCCAACCGATTTGATGCTTGGGTGTTCGTTGGGGTGCATTAACGGAGCCAGCGTGCATTAATAATAAACTTATACTTTTTGGTAATGCACAGAATTTGTGGACCTGAAACCAAAGCGTGAGCTCTGAACAAGAAGTCCAGAATGATGACATGAGCGAAGGTGAAAATTCTCATATTTATCCTCAAAACTTCCAGCTCCTGGTCCCTGAATTCAAAAAAAGTTTATGAAACAGGAGATCCCATTTCCAGTTCAAAAAGTAATTCCTGTTTGATGGAGAAAGAGCCTTTCTTTGTAGATTGGTTTCATTCTGCTTTCAACAGTGGAGCATGGAACACCTCTCCCAGACACCAGGCATGAAATGGTAGAAGTTCTCTGGGAGTGGAAAGGTGAAGCAACAACAGATGTCATTAACAGGGAGGGAAGCTCTGAGGAAGAGGAGAGACCCAAGAAGTCGCCCACACAGAGTATTTTAAGTACACTACACTTGAAAAGGAACTGAACTCTGGCAAAGTGACTTGCAAACTATGGAGCAAGTCTGCAGCCATGCATGGGCAGCCAGACCAGTGTTACTCTGGCACCTCAAACTCCAATGGTACATTAATTCCAATGCCAAGATTCAACGGCAAACACGAGGAAGCCAAGCTAGGACAAGAATCCAAAAACAAGAATAGAAGAAAAGGCACCACCAGCAGAGAAGCCAGAGGAAACTTGGGGGAACAGGGAGGATGAGAACAGACTCCCCCTACCATGCAGATGAAGGCTCTTGAATGCACTTAATGCAACTTACCACATCTGGTATCACAAAAAAAAAAAAAAAACAGAATTTCCCAAAAATGGTTGAGAACCACTATGAAGAGTTCGATCATTATTTTGTTTTACTATCCCAAAAATTATTTTTGCATTTGAATTCCTACAATAAAGTGATCATGTTTTACTTCAGCTTCTACAGTGCCACCAACATTTTTTTTTAAAGTTGGAAAACACAGAGAAAATACGTTTTTTTCAAATACAAAAGTACTTTTTTTTTTTTTTAAATAGAACTGTGAGCAGTAGAGGTCGGGTGGGCAGGATTGGGATGCAGAATATCATCAAAAAATTGCACACATTTTTATTAAGAGATGGTTATGGATTCTCATAAGACAGTAATGTATGTAAAAAAAAAAAAAAAGCCCTGTAAAAACATAGCTAGATTTATATTATCTTAACAAAACTAAACAAAAAGACTTAAATTGGCCAGTTGAGATTAAGCAATTCAATCCATAATCCACGACTGCTGCACAGTGGTGTCAGTGAAGACATCATCAATGGCGTCATTGATGACATCACTGAAGATGACATACAACACCTACAATATCAGTAAGAAATTAGTTTTTTTGCTAAAGGTGTGAGAATCCACTTCACAGAATAATCACAATCCTCGTCAGGGTGAACCACATAATTCCTTTAAAAAAAGAACCTAAGCTTAACCCTCTATGCAATGTGCCAGATATAGGGACCTGGTTCGCTCAGGGTGGAAATTTTACCTTCACACTTACACTCGTTTGGGGAGAAAAGTCCATGTCAAAAGGGCTCGTTGAAGCCCTAGTCCTCGTTCGGGAAAGTGGGTGAGAATCACAACAATAGGTTGTTCTCGATGGAAAGAGCTGGCAGATGATTAGAAGTTTGTTGGTGGGAAATACGGGGCAGTTGTCAACACGAAAAAATATTCGTGGGCGACAGTCAGCAGTCAGATGAACCCTCTGCATTGGCCTCAGTAAGGTCCATTCACGAGGAGGCTGGAGATAAATTTTGTTGATGTGAGGATTTCTGCACAAGACCTGGGGTGGGCCGAACTCAGAGTTACATATTCCGTGGAGCTCCATGAGCGGGTGACATTTGGCATGTCACGCTACTCAAAGATTTTTACCGCCGGGAGCCTGTTTCGTGCTGTAAAATCAGCATGCACTGCACCATGAGGCGTGTTAAAAAGCGCTGCTTCTTTCTGGTGCGCGAGTAGATTTTCTACTTGAGCGGCAGCTTCCTCAACGTGAACGGTTGCAACCTGCCACGACCCCCGTGTTGAGAAATCTCGCTGGGAGGCATTCCTGCACTCAAAAATCACGCTAGGGGGATACAAATTCTCACTCACCAACTTAAACATTAGCGAGCCATATGCAAGAACAAACTCAGTCACACGGCTGTTGATGGAGTTTTGCTGGAACTCCGCATTCCAAACAGTACGCGAAGTGTGCAAAACTCTGCGAAACCCACTGGCAGAGCAGAATATTCACCCACCCCACACAGGACATCCAGCAAGATGAATTCTACCGGCAAATCATTGATGGCGGCTGTGTTTTCAGTTACGTCCCTGTACAAGTCTCTGGCTCTTTTTGGGAAAGGTTTTTTTTTTTTTTAAATCTAAATGTCCAGTTTTACAGTTTTGTTAGCTCAGTTTGGACAGGAGGGGAACACCAACACCTGTCAATGGCCAAGGACTTGATTGCACCGCCTGGGGGTTAGGACTCACTCGACCAGAGGCTTTCAGCTGGGTACAGGGCTGTGCTAGTTGGATCTGGTCAGAAGGAGTAGCAGATAATTTGGGCTAGATGGCCTCTGGAACTTGTTGTGTCCCTGTAGCTCACACAGGAGGTCAGCCAACTGAACCTTGGAGTCACTTCAGGGACCCTGGCAGGCAGGCCTCTTCCTTTGGGCTACAGAGAGCAAGACAGTCCTTCTTCTAAGTCTCCACAGGTACAGCAGTGTTCTGCTTCTCTATTCTGGGTTTGCACTTGAACACCCAGTGCCGATCTGCAACTGGGGGCAATCTCTAATCTTCTCCCAAACTAGTTTTGATAATTTCTTTGCTCTTTTCTGGGTTTGGCTCCAGTCTGGCTAGTGAGACAAAGGCATGGGCAACTCTAGTGTCGGCTTTATTTGTGTGTGCTGGAGATCGGTTCCGTTCAAGTTTAATCAGGGTGGGTGCAGCACCTCCTCAGCCATCCTGTCAGGAAGACACACTCCCCTCTACACCCAGCCCCCTTTGTCTCCTGTCTGCCCCTGCCCCCCATACCCCCCAATACAGATTTCCTAGTTTGCTAACAATTACAAGGTCAAGAGGTAACTGGCCACTCACAGAAAAAACCTAGAAACCTTCGGCAGAGGAATGCCATCCTTCTAAAACAGGATCACTCCCCGTCACCATAGTCCAATTTCTAAAGGAAGCATTTCCGAAATAGTCATTTTAAATCTGACTTTACCATTGAAGAGGATTTTGAATTACAATTGGAATGAGTTGAAGTATTTCTCTGGCTGTTCTCAAACTGAATGCATCACTTATTGAATGTAGGAAGGTAGAATAGTGTTAGTCTATGGGAGACCCACCCCTGCCACAGCGAAAAACCAACTTTGGAGGCTTTTCACTTCCAGAACATATAAAACATTAAATATACATGTCCTGCTATTTAAATACCATGCACCCTGCCCCATTAGCAGTTAAGGCCTGCCTTAGGGGTGACTTATAAGTAGAACACAGAATGATTTAGGGCTGGCAAGAAGTTATTTTGCCATGTTTAAAACTGCCCTACAGGCTGAAATGGCCGGCCTGAGACCTGTTTTTTCGGTGTTACTTTAGAGAGTTGCACAGTGAGTGCTGCAGCTCACAAGCATCGTGTAATTTACAAGCCCTTACTAGAGGACCTAGAAGTAAATTAAACGTACCAATGAAGTCCAATTTGACCATGCTTAAAAAGGAGAGCACAAGCTCTTTACCCCTGGTTAGCGGGGTAAAGTGCACAGAGTTCTAAGGCCGACAAAACATGTACTCAGCAACAGAAGACAAAAAAATCTGGGGGAGGGGGGGGGGTTGGGACCTGCAGAAATGGGCGTTCCCAACAATGTTGCTAAGGGAGGATATGAAAGGAAGAGGTCAAGACAGACGATAGAGCAGGGCAGTGAGTGGATAGGACGGATTGAAAGAGCAGAAGATCGAGGGTGAGAAAGAAACAGTGAAAAAGAATGAGGAAGTGGTAGAATTCAGTTGTGAAGAGAAAAGAAACAAGCATTGGTAAATGTGTTAGGTTTTGCCTATGAGATTCTTAATATTATTTTTGTTGTAATTTGTAGCAAATAATAGCAATGATTGAACCTGTTCTTTCCCTGGTGTCAAACACGATGATCAACGCAGTGCAATACTTTACGCTGTGATATTGGTATTAGAGCGCGTAATACAGGAGTTGGCCTGCCGGGTTGAGGACGCTGAAGGGCTCTAGGCGAAACATCCTAGGACTTATTGGCTACCCTGAGGGGTGCGGGAGTTCATCTATGGAACGCTTGCTCACGCAGTGGCTGAAATCCCTCCTACCAGAAGGCTCCATGTCCCCCTGTTTTGTGGTGGAAAGAGCCCACTGAGCACTGGCAAGGAAGCTACCCCTGGGAGAACGCCCCAGGCCCGTTACAACCAACTTGTTGAACTATATGGACTGCGACACTATCCTCCAATTTGCACTAAACCACCACGGCAAACTGCTCTACCACTCTAATCCCATCATGATTTTCCCAGACTATACACGCCCGGTGCAACAACAAATTCAATCTTTCGCCGCCACCAAGTGCAGGCTCTGAGAGTTGGACATCCAAAATATGCTGCTGTATCCAGCCCGTATGCGTATCACATATTACTCGAAGTGTCTCTTTTTTGACACGTCGGAGGCGATATTCACATGGGCTGATGAAACGGTCCATCTTAGACCATTACACTCGGACTCTTCACAGAACACCAGAAGGAATCAACCGAAAAAGATCACCTCCAAGAGATGACGGAGATCCAGGTCTAACTGGCGCTCTCAGACGCAGGGCGATGAATCATGAAAATGGCTGAGACATCGCTGGTCCCCGGTCCGAGGCTCAGAACACAGACATTCACCATTGCAACTGAATATGGTCTGTCGTGGCGCAAGACTGGCTTGGGCGTCTGGACTCATTGCCCATTGCACGCCCTGCGTTAACATGTTTAAGTACTTTGGGAAGTTGGGGTACTATTGGTGGAGGTGCCTCGAGGCTCCCCGTTGGGGCCTTGGGTACCATCCGACCACAACAGATACTCCCTGTTGGTGGAAGTATTGGTGTTGGGGGGGGGGGGGGGGGGAGGGGGATGGGGTATGTGGCACCTTAGTGCAAAAGTTAGATCAGTTGAGGCACAAACACAGTGACTACATTGCATTTCCTTTCACGTACCTCCGTCAACACACCCTGAGTGATAGATGGCTGCTGCTAAAACCGATCCCCCTACTAGGAGGGCTCACCATCTTGACATGGAATGTCTGGGGGGTGCTTGATAAAAATAGAAGGGGAGCTGTCCTAAGGCAGGGCAAGCGACTTGAGGTTGGCATATTCCCGTTACCGGAAACCCACCAGCTGGGAAATAAGGCATCTTGCCTGGCCCGCTTCGGCTAAGACAGAATAAACCACGCTGGATTCACTCAGGGGTCCTAAGGCACAGCCATTCTTATGCACCGTAGGATCCCACACATGGTGTCCAAACACTGGCCAGACCCTGGTGGGCACTACATTGTGGTGACGGGCACATTGCATGGGGAAACATTTACAATAGGCAGATTTTACGCTCCTCCCCCCCACTGAGGCACACTTATGTAGACAGTATTACACGACTCTGGGGGGGAACTCCCAAATGGTCTGGCAGTGATCGGCGGCAATTAGAATGACATTATGGAGCCCATGGATCGCTGGCGTAAGACGGGAAGCGACCCCCTAGGGAGAGAGTCAAATTTGCACCACCTGGTGGCTGCCCTGGGGTGGTCGGATGCGTGGCGGGCATACCACCCGGCTGAGCGCGGCTACACCTTTCGCTACGCAATACATGGGTCTCTATCCAGGCTGGATTCTTTCTTTCTCCCCTTCAACTACATTCACAGGGCTTCATCAGTCTATTCTCCCCAGAAGTCTTTGGGATCACTCCCCAGTCCCCCTTAAACTAAATATTGGGCCAAAAAAACCTCCCTTCAGATGGCGCATATCACCATGGCACCCCAGCAACCCCGCTTATCAACCTGTCATTCGGCAGACAATTTCAGATAATTTGACGTCCAATGCGGCAACCGCCCCTTCTATTATCACATTGTGGGAAGCCCTCAAGCCCATGATCCGTGCTGTATACATCAACTATGGTGCCGGGGAAAAGCATTGCCACCTCGCCCAGGTGGTCACCATTGAAAATCACCAACGGGAGCTCGAGGTGGAGGTAAGGGAGACTGCTGACCCAGAGCTGCGGCATCGCCTCCTCCAGGCCAAACAGCAACTAGGCCAACACCTTACTGACGAAGCCAGGTATATATGGTTAGCATCCCAATGCCGAATTTATGAGTGGGTGGACAAGTCGAGTAAGACGCTACACTGCCTTTGTCAAACTACGCTGTTCCCCGCCCCGGTACCGGTGCTGCGAGACGCGGAGGGCGGCCTATGCACTACCCCGACACAGTAGCCTAGGCGTTTGAGTCTTACTTTATGTTAGAATTGGGGCTCTCTGGTTGGCACAGGTAGGCACTTGTGACAAGCAGGGACCGTCTCCTCTAGTCAGGATAAGGGGATTACCCTCTTAAAATAACCCCTGCTCACCCTCTAGGTAGCTTGGCGCGAGCAGACAAGACTTATTTCAGATGCGTTATTGGTTAAGCATTTGTGAACTCATACAATAATCAGGTGACCCACCACAAATGGACTCCACACTAGGATTATATCAAAAATAAGTATATTTTATATCAGGCTTAGTACTAGACCATATAACGACAGACGTATCCACAATACTATGAGCAATAAAAGAATTCTTGTGTAAAGCGTATCTTAAAAAGTCTGTGCGATTCGTATTCCTCGGTTCGGCCCTTACGGTGATGAAATTAACTCAAAGAGTCTGACGCGCGCAGCGGACTCTTCTGTCCGATGCGCTCAAACCCGGAGTGCGAGTCGTACACAGTACCTTAGATGGAAGAGTTCGTCACGGACGAAGCGGTGAAAACAAAAGCGTTGCACGCTGCGATGTCCTTCTTTCACGGTGCGAGCTACGGCTTGTGGAGTCCCAGAGTCGCGTTGCTTGAGGGGACGGTGCTTTGTGCGGTGCGGTTGCTGTTCGTTGCGGCGTACGAGCCGTACCTTGAGAGTTGATGCTCGGGTAATCCTCTGAGCGCGGTGCGAAGCGGACTGTACGCTGCAGTGGTGCGAGATGTACCCAGCCGCTCTACGCGCCGCAGCCACCCCACATCAGTAGTGCGGGTCGGAGGGGGAAAAGCGAGGTGCGGTGCAAAGTCCTTCCCTCACGTTGCAAGCTACGGCTCGTGGGGGCCACAAAGTCGCGTTGTTCGGGCTGGACGAGTCCTTCCCTCACGTTGCGAGCTACGGCTCGTTGGGGCCACAAAGTCACGTTGTTCGGGGCAGACAGCTTGGCACGGGCTTCCCAGTGTACGCGTCGACCTTGATGAGGCGCACACTTCTCTCTGCTTCAGCGCTACCGGGAGAACGGCGTTTGTCAGCAGCTCCTCTCAAAGCGGGCGAAGTCCACTGGTCCTGGGACTTCGTTCAGGAGGCAAGCTCACTCAAAAGCCCTTGGAGATCTTTAAGCACAAGTTGGAAAATAAAGTCTTTGTAGTATTTCTCCTCTCCTTCAGCAGCAAGGCAACTACTGCAGGCCAATCCCCCAGGTCAGGGACAGTATTCCTCCTTACAGCTTTCCCAGTTCCTTCTCGTCGGGCAGAGGTTTCTTCTAGTCAAAGCAGGATCTAATCTCTTGGGCTCAGGGTCCCAATACTTATAGTGCAATTCTTTTGTCCTTTCAGGCCAGGGGGCCTTTGCCCAGTTCAGCCCAGTTCTGGAGTACTTTGTTTACAGGATTCTGGCTTTTCTTTTCAGTGTGCAGGGCAGAGACATTAGACGCTCCCAAGGGGGTGGAGCCAGCATTGTGGTGGAAAGGCACAGCCCTATTCAGATTCCAGGTGTACTCCTCCCACCCATCTGGATGTAATCTCTCTATCCACCACCTGGCTGCTCAGCCTGTCTCCTGGAATTCCCCAGCCCTGTCACTCACACAAACCAGACAGCAGATACACATCCTAGCAGAGGCGGGCTGAAATGGTTAGGCAAGCAAAGACCAACTTTCTAAAAGCGGTATTTGCAAACACAGAATATTAAAATAAACCTTACTAAAAGATGTATTTTCTTATTCTGAGTTCAGGCATACTAAACTCAAATTTCTACCATGTTCTCCGAGTCTGCTGGGATTATAGTGTGTAATAATTCTAGCAGCCCATTCTGACCTATGGAGAACAGGTAGCCTTGCAATAGTGAAAAACGAAAATGGCTGTAATTCACTATTAGGACATGCCACACACATCAGGGCTTGTCCTACCTTATGCTTACAATGCACCCTGCCCTAGGGCCTACCATAGGGGTGACTAACATGAAGTTAAGGGAAGGTTTAGGGACTGGCAAGTGGGTGCACTTGCCCAGTCAGCATGACAGTGCCAGACTGCACGCAGGCTCTGCAATGGCAGACCTTAGACATATTTTACTAGGCCGCTTCTGTGGGTGGCACAACCAGTGCTGCAAGCCCACCAGCAGCATTTGGATTTACAAGCCCTGGGCACTCCTGGTGCACTGCACTAGGGTCTGACAGTAAACCAAATAAGCCAATCATGGAATCCAATCAATACAGCAATTTACAACAGGGAGCACTTGCACTGTGGCACTGGTTGGCAGTGGCACAGTGGTCTGAGCAGCTAACACCAGCAAAACATGAGGCACCATGACAAAAAGTGGAAGGGAGACCCACGCCAAGGTGCCAGGTCTAACACTTTAGATCCCTATATGATCGGTGTAGGAGTGTAGGATCTGCTTCTTATAGTTACCCCCACTTTTTGCTAATGTATCACTGTTTTCGATTTAGACTGACTGGAATCCTGCTATCCAGGACCCCAGTAAAGCTGCTTTCTTCTCTAAATTGATTGAATGTACTTTAGGTACACTGCAGATTGGATTCTGGGGTACCCTTATTAGTCCCTAGTATATGGTATACTATATACTCAGGGCATGGGTACCCCAGAGGCCTCTCAGGGGCTGCAACATGTATTGTGCCACCCCTGGGAGACCATTCAAAATGACACCACAGGTCTGCTACTGCAGCCTGTGCAAGGTGGTGCATGCACCCCTTACTGAGATATAGGTTCACAATATCTATTCTAAATCACTGCACATATAAACCTATCAGTCACTCCTATGGCAGGCCTTATCAATCCTGAAGGCAGGGTGCTGGGTTTTATGTGAGAGGGTGCCCCTGCATGAGCAGAGCCCCTCTGCAGCCTTCGGAACCAATTTTACAGGGTTGTCTGTGATGCAGCCAACCATATTTATTTAAGTGCATTATAACCTTCCGGTAAATGCTAACTTTAAAACCGCTGCTTAGAAACATGTGTTTGGTGTCAAACACCTTGGAATCATACCTCCCTGCCAGTAACTGGCGGGGGAGGTGAGTCCACCCTTCTAGAAGGACTTATGTGAAACACTGGTACAACCGGTACCAGCTTTATCGACCTGGGAATCACAAAATGGATGCTGCCAGCCACAGAAACGGGTCTGTCCTCCTGCTGCTGAGCCAAGCTCGAGCAGAGGAAGGCCTGACAATAGGTTTCCTGTAACAGGGAGTTGTGACCACCTCCCAGACAGGCTTTAGTGTATTGGGGCTGGGTGGGTGCACTCTGAGAGTGCCAGTAAGTCTGCACTGGGGGCACATTTGGTGTCCCTGTGCACAGTTCAGCTCAAACCGGTTGTAGGAGCCATTTGCTCCTGCTCTGGCACGAAACTGGATAAAGGACATGGGTGTGGCCACCCCTCTGTCCTGACCCTCCCCTAGGTGGGTCCCAGAGTTAGTCCAACCCTTTCCTTGGGTATAAAATAGGAAACCTGACTACAGGACTTTGGATTTTGCCTGGACTAAACTCTGCAAGCAGAAACCAAGTACTTCAACGGTCTACACTTCGCTGGACGACAGAAGAATCTCCCTTGGAGTAAAGGAGTTATTCCCCTGTAGCAGCAGGCACCTTAACGCATCTGACCGGTTTGCATCTCCAGAGCTCCTGAGGACTCTGAAGATTTCTGCAACACAGGAGGTGGGTTCCCAAGCGTCTCTGAGGTTGATCTGCTCTCTCAGCAATCCTGAGGCCGGTGTCCCTCGTGGGGACCGTGCAACCCGAACCCCTGTGCACCATGTATTTTTGCAGCATATGCTTTTTGGCGATCCCTGAGGCTGTGCATTGGGCTACGTGTAGTCCTGACCCCGAGCAGTATTTCCACCGAAGATTTCCGACCTCCACTCCACAAGTGCTCCGTGGGCTGGTACTTCGTGATTCAACTCGAGGTCCCTTCGCGATCCCTGGTCCGTTGGCCTGTGGGTCTCTGCGAGGGTAACCTTGATTTCCTATGGGCTTCCCTGGTTGCTCCAGACGTGCCCTGACTCCCCATAGCTTGGAGAGTCTCCTGGACATTGCAGGTCCTCACCGCAACTGGTTTCCTCTGCCCGCATTGGGTGCATTTGCCAAGGCTTGTTGGTGTTCAATCTGGACACTGACCCCTCAGCACTCGACATCCTTCATGAGACAGCTCACCTCCAGACTTTGGTTGCCGTCTCCTGGTACCCGTCAAGCATCCAATCTTCTCACCTGAAGCACCTGACATCGTTGGGCATTCGTCTATCGAGCCCCTGGTCACCCTGAAGTTACCCAGACTCTGTCTCCTCTGCTTTCAGGTTCTTCGCACCTTGGACCCAGGCTTGGATTCCACTGGACACTTCATCTTCCCGGCAGCAGCACTTCTTCGCATAACGCCATTGAAAACGATGAGGGTTTCCGACACCATTTGACCCCTATGCACCTGGATCCCCCGGGATAGGTAACACGGGTACCTCGGTACTCACAAGGTTGCTTGCCTTAGAACCTTCTATGTTCCAAAGGGTTTGCTTGAAGTCCTCTCTGAAGTGTCCTTAAACTGTAATTTCCCAACCGTGACTTTCCCATAGAGTTGTACGGAGCTCACGTCTGTTCCAACACTGCACCCGTCCTCCGTGGGCTCCCTGTGTCACTACCTTGGGTGGTTCCTTGGGGTCCCAGCGATTCTACGTGCTGTAGGCACTGTGTCTAGTGAAGTCATTGTTGTTGTTATACCATTTTTTTAGTATATGGTTCGGTCTCCCCCGGAACCCACTGTGTATTGTGCTATTTAATGCCGTACTATTGATTAAGTATTGTGTGCCTTGTGCTCTAATCTCATAAAGAGGTTAGTAGAGAGTGTTTAGTAATAAATACATATATTTTATATAACACTTGTGTGTTTCTCCTTTCATTTGGTTACTCATGAGGTTCTGATCTGGTAAAAAGCTGCTTTACATTCCATCAAGACTTAGCCTGAAGGCTGCGCTCCATAGCTACCACTAGGATTGCTTTCATAAAGGTTGTCTTTAACCTAATCACCATAAGGGTCATTTGGACTGGTACAGGGTGCCCACTTTAATTAGTGGACAGCATGTACCAGGCCAACTTCTCACAATTGGCGGTATCTCATCTCGAGCATACTTAGACGAATTCCTGAGAGATATTCCGCCCCAAACGATATCGAACGATACGAGTGAGCAACTAGATGCCCCTATAACGGTGGCAGAGCTTGAGACAGCCTAACCGGCATACATCTCAGTCCCAATGGATTCCCCAGAGAGTTACTACGTTCCCACATGTTCCAACTAGGCCCACATCTCCTTGTGGCACGTAATGAAGCCTTAGAACAACATATTTTACCTCACGATTGGCGCCACGCCGAACCTGTGGTGTTCCTTAAGCCTGGGCACCCACCGGAGGAGCCATCAACCTATTGCCCAATCTCTCTATTACATTTTGAATCCAAACAGCTGGGCAAGGTCCTTGCCGACCGCCTCCGTGCCTGCATTCAGGAGCTGGTCCACCCCGACCAAGCAGGCTTTATGCCACATCCCTCTACCCAGCATAATATCAGATGAGTCCATAATGCCATAGCGAAAAGCTCGGAATTTGGTGCCCCCCGCTGCCCTCTTGTTAGCCGACATAGATAAGGCGTTCGACTCCTTAATCTGGACCTACCGATATTTCAACTCCTCCATCACCTCAATTTCGGCCCGCGCTTTTTGTCCTATATAAAATTACTATATACAGACCGATCGGCTTCGGTGCGCGTTGCAGGGACGCGTACAGCACACTTCCCCATCAGTCGGGGTACTAAGCAGGGAGGAGTGTCCGTTTTCCCCATTATTATTTTTGCTGGCAATTGAGCCCCTGGTGGTGTGGGTGAGGCGTAACCCTGTGATAAGGAGATTCGACTGGTTAGCAGGCAGGTCCGACAGGATTGTGTTGTATGCGGATGATGTGCTTTTCATCCTCGCTGACATGGGATTTTCTGGCCCACGAATACTTCAGATACTCCGTATGTTTGGTGAAACCACTGGCCCCATGCAACAGTGTTTCCAATACCTAGGGGTCTACATTTCACTCAACCAAACGATATCCCGGTCACGGAATATTAGCCCCATCCTGTCCCAGCCCCGGGAAGAGATAAGGGGATTGCCCTTGCCACTGTCCCTATTTGGGTGACCAGCTAAAAATGGTCTCCCTTCTGCGTGTCCTGCACCGGCTCCAAAACGATCCATACTCCATCCCACAGACTTGGTTTACTCAAATAAATGAACTTCTGAATGGCTTCTGGGGGGGGGGGGGCGTTCGCATAGCATTAAGAACCTGCACCCAGTCGACATATTGCGGTGGGATAGCAACAGCTGATATATGTGCGTACGATATTGCTTCCCACCTGCTGAACATAAATGAGTGGTGGTACGGCTTACACTCCGACCTAGCATATAGAATCGACAGACTATCGATGGGCAATACTTCCTTCCTGTTTTTTTTTTTTTTTTTTTTAATAGTTGCTCCAACCTTGAACATCTACCCCCGCATGTAGGACGGTCATACACCTCTGGCGCCACATAGTGCAAAGGATGGGATGGGACTGACTCAAACAACCCCCCCTATGGCATGGAACATACCCACGTTCTGTTGCTGCGCTCCCGGGTCTCCAGGACTAGGATCTCATAGGCATATCTACTTTAGATGCCTGTGGCGGATGGGTGTCATCCCGTCTCCCACCTGCTTGAGATGTGCCGATGCAGAGGGGACTTTCTTGCACACAGTCTGGAGCTGTGAGACGCTGCAGCCGTTCTGGCGTAAGGTCTCCTCTTGTCTAGAGCGAGTTCCGTCCTGGAAGTTGGCACCTGAACCCAAGCTATTCCTTTTACAGAGCATGGAAGGGGTCAGGGGGGGGGGGGACCACTATAAGCAACATTTATTGTTTCTAAGCCTCACATTACCGAAGCGGGACATTGCTCAGGCTCAGAAGAGAACATCCATGCCACCAATAAATAGGTGGAAGAGGGTCATGGATGAGTGCATGACGTCCAAAAGAGCTGTGTATCGGGCGCAAGGCTGCCCGCAAAAACATAGGAAGGTATGGTCTTGATGGGTGAAATACCGTAGGATTGACCCCCCCCTCCCAGAATTCCCCATAATGAGGCAAGGTCCCCTGTATTACGTCACAATCACTAGGTGGGACACCTCGGCCACATATGCACACATAACTGATACCCAGGGCTTTAAGTGGGAAAAAAACCTCGGGGTGCTCTAAAAGGGGTGTGGCCTGAGTAGGGGCGTGGTCTAAATCAAGATAACTAGCATTGTGTGCGTAAGAAAATCATGAAGTCGCATCCAGCAAAGGATAATAAAATAGGCAAAAAGGTGCATTTATTAAGTACCAACTACAAAAAAATTCTTGTATCCTCATGTAACACAACTGGTGCTATTATGTAAAACGCTAGTTACAAAAGAAGGGTACAAAGTTCCTCATGTACAGTGACGGAGAAGAGCAGGTAGGTGAATATCACAAATGGTCAATACTATAAAAGACCAACCAGATGAAAGCAAGGGAAATTCCTTTAATTTGAACTAATGCTCTCACACACCCAGCAAGCTAGGTGTCATGCTTCATCATATGAGCACTGCCCCTCGTCAAGTCGGCGCTGCAATCCTTGACGGGCTCCCGAAATCGGGGCTCTTTGTCGGGGATCTTTTGTTCCTGCCGAAGGTGCTTGGGGGTGAGGGGCCTAGTAAAAGAAGATGTAGCAGAAAAGTGGCATTTAAAACGGGTCAGTTGGTCCTACTTCAATTTTATTCCAAAGGTCAACTACCCTAATAAAAATGTGTAGAGTGGCTAATAGCTAGGAGTAAGGTATCTAGGCAAGAGCTCTACTCTATGTGATCTTGTGATTATGTAAAACGCTCCCATACCCGATTCGGGTCAAATTCTCGCTATATAAAACTCTGTTAAAAAAAAAAAAAACTAACAGTGTACTTAGGAGAGGATATTTCCCAACAGTTGTTTGGAGAAAATGCCAATTCAAGACTGGAGCAAACTTAACCATCACCAGAGAGAAATTCCACAGTAATCCGTGCAAATTTGCCCAAAGTTTGTTGAGCTGGCTTTAAGTGAGCACTTGCCATTTTTCTTCAATTATTCTCTTATTACACACTTAAGGAAAACCGTCTAATTTCAAGTAAGTGTTATTTGGTATCCCAGTAGTAACTAAGCAATTCACTGAGACTGCATAGTTAACAAAGGCACTCGATGCGGACTAATGGTTTCCTTTAAGATGTTTGATGTCATTTTTCAAAAACATAAAATATGGTATAATTCAAGCATTCCACCCATCACTTTTCCCTCACTGAGAAACCCAAGTGTAATGGATTTGTCAAATCACGAGTCGAAGCGAAGTTGCACATCAGCCTTATAACTGGTACCAGTCA